>NC_141456.1:22442500-27442500 GCF_015680905.1 Coptis chinensis
CAGCATGAGTTGCGTGGTTCTCCTTCTTTTGTTTTATGTAAGAAGCTTCAAAACTGCCAGAAAAATTTAAGATGGTGGAATAAACATGTGTTTGGTGAGGTTGATCATAAGTTGGAGGTTGTCAAACAGAGACTGAGTGAGATTCAAGGTTTAATAGAGAATGACAATGAGACTGAGGAGTTATTTATGATAGAGAATGACTTGATAATGGAACATAATGATATCCTTGTACAACAAGCAAATCATTGGGGGCAGAAAGCTTGTCTAGATTGGTTCCAATTTGGAGAGCAGAATACTCGATTCTACTATAACATGGGTAAACTGTCGAAGACAAAGAAATTATATACACTCAATCAGAGATCGAAATGGTGGAATTTTAACTGAAAGGAGATAGATAGGTGATAGGCTCATGGAATTTTTTGAGGATACAATGACTTCTTCGGAACCTGATCTTTTGTCGCATATTTTTGATGTTCAAGCGCCAGGTCTTGATGAAGGCGAAAAATTAAAATTGTTAAGGGGAGCTGAAAATGACGAGATTGTGGCTGCTCTGAAGCATATGAAGCCCTTTAAATCTCCAGGACCGGATGGTTATCAGGCCTTCTTTTTTCAGCATTTCTGGAATTTGGTGGGTGATCAAGTATGTGCGATAGTCAAGTCTTTTTTCCTTTCTAGTTCTTTCTCCCTACAGCTCAATCATTCATTTATTGCCTTAATTCCAAAAATCATGAATCCATCACTCCCGAAACATTTTCGACCAATCAGTTTGACTGATGTGGTTTACAAAATTATCTCGAAGATTATTGTAAACAGATTGAGGCCTATCATTCAGAGACTTATTGGTCCTTTTCAAACTGCCTTTTTACCTAACAGAAGTATTCATGACAATGTCCTGCTTGCAAATGAGTTTTATCATAAGATAAGAGGACATGAGAATAGGAAAGCAAAATATTTTGCTTTGAAGATTGATATGCAGAAAGCTTATGATAAAATTGAATGGAGTTTTCTAAGAGTGATGCTTACTAAGTTTGAGTTTCCTGTTGAATGGATTAACAAGATAATGTTTTGTGTTCAGAATATTTCGTACTCTGTGCTACTAAATGGTGCTGCACATGGGTTCTTTAAGCCTTCAAGAGGGTTAAGACAGGGTGATCCCCTTTCACCTTATCTTTTTATATTGTGCTCAGAGCTTCTATCTTTGAATTTCTTGAAACTCAACAAAGAGGGTCTCATTCATGGTTGCAAATTGGGGAAATATTGTCAGCCAATGTCTTATTTAATGTATGCTGATGATCTTTTAGTGCTGGGTAAGTGTGGATTCGATGAGCAGCATCAATTGAACAATCTGTTAATGGAGTATTGCAGAGTGTCAGGCCAGACTATCAACAGAACCAAGTCTCAAATTATTCATCACCCCAAACTACATCGGAGGTTTGTTTACTTTCTGCGAAGATGTTTTAGTATGCCTTCTACTTCTGTCATGCCACTATACTTGGGAGTACCTAATTTAACTGGGAAGGGTAGAGTTCAAAAGTTCAGTCCTTTACTGGAAAGATTTCAAAGAAAGCTTGCAGGATGGAAAGCAAATTGTTTATCTAAGGCAGGCCGACTCACTTTGGTTAATTCAGTTTTATCTTCACTGCCAACTCATGCTATGTCATGTTCTATTTTACCTGCACAGATAGTCGATAGAATGGATATTATCAGAAGATCTTTTCTATGGGGACATGCACCATCAACAAAGAAGCTTCATTATTTCCCTTGGCGATTAGCCTGTATGTCAAAGAATAATGTAGGGCTGGGTATAAAGGATCTGCAGTTACAAAATTATGTTTTACTTGCAAAGAAATGATGGGATTTACTGAATCCAACATCATTATGGGCTAATCAAATGAAACAGAGGTTCTTTCACAACTCCAGTTTTTTGAAGGCGGAAGTTAAATCTACTTCATTAGTAATGTGGAAAAGGATTTGCGAAACTCGAAGCATTATCAATGCTGGATCGGTTTGGAAGCTTGGGACTGGTACTTCTATTAACGCATGGGAAGAAAAATGGATTCCACATTCTGAGGATTTGCAAGAACTTAATGGGAAACTGCCTGACTGTCCTTTTCACCTTGTTTCTGATTTCATTGACTTGGATACCAATACTTGGGATTGGGATAGGTTAAATGAATTTTGGTCTGTCGAATATGTGGAGAGAATTGTTTCTATGCCTATTACACCAAATGAGGAGGATACTTTGATTTGGAAATGGGAGGAAAATGGAGAATATTCGGTGAAGGCTGCATACAATGACTGCATTCAGTTGATTACTGAAACAAATACATCGGTTCATGATAACAGTATTTACAAACATGTTTGGAAGATGAAAGTCTCGTTTAAACAAGATTTTTTGTATGTCAATGCTTGCAAGGTGTTGTCCCAACAGCGGATTTATTGGCATCTCATCATTTTCAGGTTTATCCAGAATGCACCCTGTGTGAGAGATTTCCGGAAACACAGTTTCATGTTTTCTTTGAGTGTTCTTTCTCTAGAGCTATTTGGTGTGGAACAAATTTCAGCGGACTTATTGATCAAAGGAATATGAATTTTGTTAGCTTTAAGGAGCAGTTAGCGTGCCTAATAAGGGATATCAGGACAATGCAAAATGGCGATGTGCAGTGTTGCTACTTTGTTGGGGTCTTGTGGAATATTTGGATGGCAAGAAATGATACAAGGTTTAAAGGTAAATGTCATCATCCAGTTTGATACATCAACAGAGCTGCGAAACATATACAGCTAGTTCAGGAAGTCATGTCCCGTCAGATTCACAGAGAGAAAATGCTGGTTTATGTTAAATGGTTCCCACCTGAGGACGGATTTGTTAAACTGAATACTGATGGGGCTTCATTAAAAATCCAGGATATGCGGGTGGAGGATGTATTCTAAGGGATTCAACAGCTAAATTTATAATGGGAGCAGCTATTCCGATTTTTTATGCAACCAACAATGAAGCGGAATTTCTTGCTCTGTTATATGGACTTCAAATTGTGACAAAAACAGGATATATGAAGGTCGAGATAGAGACAGATTCTCAATTACTGTTTAAGGTTTTAACAGATGAAAACGTCAACTGTCATTGGTTATTAGCTCGAATCGTTACTCAGATTAAGATATTGCTACATAACTTTTAAGAAGTACACTTCAGGTGGTGTTATTGAGAAGCAAACTGTTCTGCAGACGCTCTAGCTTCACATGCTGCTGGTCAAGTAAAGAACTTCTGCGTGTTAGGGCAATCAAATGTACAATTCTCAACTGCCCTGTTGGAGACTTGTCTTTCCTTCCACCATTTTCGTCGGTATGGTGGCATCAGGCTCCAATGGTTGTAAATAGGCATGTTTTCTATGATGTTCTGGGCATATGTAAATATCGTTTTGGTTTAATAAAAGGTTTAGTTAAAAAAAAAAAAAAAAAAAAAAAAAAAAAAAAAAAAAAAAGTGCACGTGTGAAATCTCCGATGTGACTAAAACAAAAAATGGGCATGCGCACTTAAAGTCACAACTTGAGTCCATGTCTAAATGACATAAAATCTGGTTGAGAACTGAACTTGACCATAATTCTTTAGTGCTTTACTAATACGTTCACATTGCGAAAACTTAGTTTTAGCTGCCAGCATTAGAGACAATAAGGTAAAGCAGAAGGCTTCTCGAGTAGGTGTCATTGCTTTGAAGGCCACAACAATCCAAACTTTAACTAAACGAAACTCTTAACGAGTCATTGTGGAATTACGACTATTGAAATTAAATTAAAACAAAACCCGATTCAAGATCCATGCATGGGACGGGATAGACTTCCAGGATAGGAGTCCAATTATTCAAGAAATTAGCCCTTACACATTTAGATACAACGAAAATTTGGGTGCAAGTGTGGAACTTCGCTCTAGGACTAACCTTAATTCCCATGCCCTGACTAATTGGATATTTGGATGAGAGTAAGCAAGATATCGCCCCAACCAAAAGTTGAACTTATAAGTAACAGTACAAGAAATGTTCCTACACATTGAGTTTTGAAGCACCCACTGAATTTCCATCGTACATTTTTTTTCCGATGAACGAATTACATTGTATTTTGTTTGACAATATTATGAAGATGTATGATGGACAATAGCTAACTAATCCTGTTGTAGTAATCCTTCTTGATAGGATCCTTGCTGCTCTTTTTCTTATTCCCCAGTCGAATTTAATCATTGTCTTTAGTTACAATCTCGGCCAGGGCTGCATCCACATTCAGTTCATCCTTAGTGCACGAGTCGTGCTCTTTTGCTTCCTCCACTGCTTTCAATCTTGCTTCTTCTTGTACATCCTTTAGAGCTTGAACTAAGTTTTCCAAGCAAACATCAGCGAAGTTCCCATCGACAGTTTTTGGCATCAAATTTTCTGAGACGTCAGCAGGAGTTATTTGGGTCTTCTCCAACATTTGTTCAACAGTTTCGAATAAATGGTGTGAATCTAGGTCCAAATAATTCTTAGCCAACACTTTAAATGCTCCAAAGGTACAATAGGACATTTCAATGTGTTTGTCCATACGACCTCTTCGAACGAGAGCTGGATCGAGTTTGTCCTTGTAGTTAGTAGTGAATATAATAATTCGTTCTTCACCACAAGCAGACCACAATCCATCTATGAAATTCAGAAGCCCAGATAGAGTAACTTTGCTGTCTCCGTCACTATTCCCTTCTTTATCCTTCTTTGGAATAGGATCTTTCTTTTCTTTTTCTTTTGTTTTCTTTTTCCTTTGGCCGGTAAGATCAAGTGAACAGTCGATATCTTCGATCACAATAACAGACTTATTTGAGGTTTCAATTAATAATTTTCGCAAGTCAGTGTTATTTTTCACAGTAGTTAACTCCAGATCATAGATATCATAGTCCAAGAAGTTGGCTATCGCAGCTATCATAGTAGACTTACCCGTCCCTGGAGGACCATATAGTAGATACCCACGCTTCCATGCTTTCCCGATTTTCTCATAGTAGTCTCTGCCTTTGCTAAAGCTCGTAAGATCGGCGATAATCTCTTTCTTCTTCTCTGCATCCATTGCAAGAGTACGGAAGGTCGACGGGTGACGAAATAGTACATGACTCCACACAGACTTGTTATATCCATACCAATTATCGCTCGGATTATTAGTATAAAGCTTTCTCAACCTGTTTTTTACCCCAATTGCCTTTCCTTCTTCCAACACATGATTCATGTACGAATCAGTAACTAGCCCCCGGTGCCTTTTGTGAAATGTAAGCATGTAGTATCGATTGTCATCAGCATCTGTGGGATAGAAAGAGAGAGTTTGCTTATCGGACATGGTCTTATGTGAAGCCCACCAAAACTGTGCACCTTTATATTCATCGATGACCTCTTCGTTGTCATCCATGCTAAGGGATAGGTTCTTAGAGTTCTTGGCGATGTCAGCCTTTAGCCTCTTGCCTTGTTTGGAAGAATTGGTGCTAAGGTAGGTCTGGATGGCGGCATAGGCTTCACTCTGCTCGAAACGCTCTCCAGTATATTCATGGATCTTAATTTGAACGTACGGATTGAAGAAGCCGAATAATCGCTGAGCATACTTCTCTACATACCCTCGGAGCTGATACGGAAGATACTGTTGAAAGATTGCAAATAAGAACATAACGGTGGCTATTGATGATCCCAGCCACATTTCTTGTGTTGGTTTGTGCGGATAAGAAGCTAAGTTCGACATATATATATACAAATATAGCTGGTGGCTCTATTTTCCTAACAAGATCCCGTGAGCTATAAAACGCTTTCTTAGTAGCTTCTTGTTTTGACTTTTGACTCATTTTCTCTAGGCACATCACCAGGCGGTTATTTATCGATCTGGGAATTGGACTATGTGAGAAAAATGAAGTTCTTTACAAACCTAACACCTTCCAGGATTCAACGAGGTTGGAGACAAATATATATCCAAGGGGATCACAAACGCATGGATTTTTAATTTTGACAATAAAAGAATATGATCTCACTTCATCATACATTATCCCCAAAATTAAGTTCAATTCAAAATCTCCACCGGCAGCAAATATTCGTGGCAGTTTTATCATATATATGGATAATGGATAAAATCTTCAACTATTTTTTTACTAGGCTTGAGATTTAGCATTGGCGTGATCACTAGGTATGATTATAGCATACACCACCATAGTACAAAATATCCTGATATATCGCGATATTTGGAGATATTTATCCAGATTTTAGAGAAAGATATATAAATATCACGATATGTTTAGAGATATATACGACTGTAAATATCGGTGATATTTTGATAATATTTGTGATATTTGAGAATATTTTGCGATATTTTGCGATATTTTGTGTATATAATAATTTTATTTAATATTTACCATTATATTTCAAATAATTATAATTAATGTATCATGATATATCAAGAAATATCCACAATATCCACGATATTTGTCGATATTTTGGATATATCCACGATATTTGCATGTGAAACAATGTCAAATATCCCCAAAGAGGGGGATATATCCACAATACATATCCAGAAATTGAATATCGATAAATACCCATATCCTGATATTTTGTGCTATGTACACCACATCGCTTCAGGATCATCATCGTACTATTTCATGACTTGGGTCAGTGCCTCCAGCAACGCGTTCTTGCCAAAACTTGTCTAACTCTATGCTTTTCACCGACTTTGTTTTTTGGTTTTTAATTGTAGGTTCAAATTTGTAGGTGCCCTTTGCCTTTTTAATAGTTTTATAGCTTTACTCCTCAAAACTCAGGCCAATTAGCTTTATCCCCCAGTTCTTTCATCTAGAGATTTACCCCCCATAACTTATGCCAATTAGTTTTATCCCCCTAGTTCTTTCATTTAGAGGTTTACTCCTCAAGACCACAACACATCCAAGTCAATTGATTTTGACCATAATGTTTTTGGTCAAGACAAATGAAAAAACTCTAATGCCCTTTTCTAGGTATAATTACATAAATATCCTGTGACTTTGGCAAATACAAAATTGGAATTCAGATCATCTATAACATATGTCACGATATTGTGAACTATATCCGACGGCTATACACCATCACTACCATCTAGGGGTGCAAACGGATAGGTTCGGATTCGGATATGGCTGTATCTGAATCCGAATCCGAATCCGAAAATTTATACTGGTATCCGAACCCGTATCCGAATCCGACGAATATTAAAAAAATTATCCGAATCCGATTTCGGATATCAAATCGGATATCAGATAATATCCAATCCGAAAATTAAAATTTTATTTGCTTTGAATAATTCATTTTAGCACTATAAAAACTAGTATAAATATATATATTTATCATTTATTATTATTATTATTTTGTTATTACAATTTTATATTATTAGTTTATAATTTTATATAATATTTTATACAATAAAAAATAAATAAATAAATAATATATTTTATATATTTTGTTATATACCAATCCTTATCAAATGACATCCACACCTTTAGAGTGGTGTATAATTGTCGGATAGAGTTCACAAGATCATGACATTTGTCATAGATGATTTGAATTTGAATTTTGTATTTGCCAAAGTCACAGGGTATTTATGTAATTATACCTAGAAAAGGGCATTAGAGTTTTTTCATTTGTCTTGACCAAAAACATTACGGTCAAACTCAGTTGACTTGGATGTGTTGTGGTCTTGGGGGGCAGGGGTGGATCTATGAGTTGGCTGACCTGGGCTGTAGCCCCCCCCTGACTTTGCTCAAAAAACAATTTTATAGTGGTAATTGTTCATAATTTATACCCCAAAAAAATCTTAAAAAAAATAGCAGTAGTTCCTATAGCCCCCCTTGGTGGAGAATCCTACATCTGCCCTTGTTGGGGGGTAAACCTCTAAATGAAAGAACTAGGAGGGTAAATCTAATTAGCCTAAGTTCTGGTGGGGTAAACCTCTAGATGAAAGAACTGGAGGATAAAGCTAATTGGCCTAAGTTCTAGGGAAGATAAAACTAGAAAACTATTAAAAGGGAAAAGAGCAATGAAGATAATAGTTGACTTGAATGTGGTGTGATTTTGGATGGGTAAACCTCTAAATGAAAGAATGGGGGGGTGTAAAGCTAGAAAACTGAAAGTTAATTGTTTTGTACTTCAGCATTGTTTGGCTCATTTAGTAGAATAAAATGCTGTATAGCGTAGTTGTTTGAACTTTGAAGAATCTTGGCGTCATCAGTCAACTTAGTTTAGGTGCTGGATTGCACAACAATCCAACTTAATTTGAACGTATTCTCACGACTGATAGAGAAACTCAATAGACTATCCTTGGTCCATAAAAATTGTGGCCATCCTTGTACCTTTTACTTTTAAGAGAACACTTTATTGGCATAGTATACAATGTACTATACATGTTTTTGCACTTTGGATACTATACAATTTTCTAGGCACTAAACTACATTGTACTATCAAAAAAATTTCACTTTGCGACTTGGAAGTATTTCCAGTCAATTTTTGCTGATGTGGCCACCGGCCTATGCCACGTGTCCGGCCATCTAGACATGTGACATTTTTGAAATACACGTGACTTGGTGGTACCTCAATTTGAAAACTTGAAACACTAACTCTCAATTGCAAGTTTAACCTTCTTCCTCAATTTGAAAACCCTAACTCTCAATTTGAAACCCTAACTATCAATTTGAATAGTTCAAAATGTCGTCCACCTCTATCAATTCAAATCATTCATGCTTTTGTGGAGAGCCATCTCCTTTAGTAATGTCAAAGACTGTTGGAAATTTGGGAAGAAGATTTTTTGGTTGTACAAATTACAAAACTCACGATTGTGGCTACTTTGATTGGGAGGACAAAGTTCCAAAATCAACAAAGCAAAGGTTCATTGATTTGTACAAAGAGATTGACGAATTGAAAGAAAGTTTGGAGGAAGCTAACATGAAAAAGGTGGAGTTGCAAGGAAAATTGAATGTAATTGTTTACTCTGAGAAGAAGAAGAGAACAGAGTTGAAGAAAAAGGTGACAGCTTTGGAATGCCAGAATTATAAGACGAAGAAAACTTGTTTGATTTTGGTCATTGTATTCTTGCTTTACAAGTATTTGTTTGGTTAATAAGTGAAGTGCATTGTGTTTCTGTAATGTTCTGTAACATGGTTTTTGTAATGTAATGAGTTGAATGAAAATGGAATGAAATTATAGAGTTCTCTGGATTCTGTGTTTCTGTAATGTTCTGTAACATGGTTTTTGTAATGTAATGAGTTGAATCTCTCGGTTTTACGTGTTTACGTAATGTTACGTAACATGGTTTTGTAATGTAATGAGTTGAATCTCCGGTTTCGTGTTTTCGTAATGTTACGTAACATGGTTTTGTAATGTAATGAGTTGAATGAAAATGAAAATGGAATGAAGTTGTAGAGTTATCTGGTTTCTGTATCTTTAAGTTTCTGTGGCTTGTAGAGTTGGAATGAAAATGGAATTAAGTTTTCAGATGGCCCGGTTTTCGTAATGTTCTCATCTTTAAGTTTTCGTGAATGAAACCCCGCGGTAGCCCGGTCTTTAAAAAACGAGAAAACCCAGTGTGGTAACCATGTTACAAAACCCGTGGCTTTAAGTTTTCAGATCGGGGTTAAACATCACTACACTACACAGCTCTGCCAATGTGTATGGTGGAGACAAACTCTGTGCCTTTATGGCTTTAAGGCTTAATATATAATATGGAAAATTTATCAAAAAAAAAAAAAAAAAGACTTGATAATTTAACATAGAACAAGACAACCAAGCTAAAAAAAACATCAAAACATAGAAACAAGAACAAGACACAATACACAATACACTGCCTAGATAAACCTAACATCAGTTCACTTCAACACATCAAACATCAGTTCACTTCTTAGACTTAGACTTCTTAAACTTCTTGGACTTCATACAAAACCCGGAAGGATAAGGCTGCGAAAAAGAAGACCCGTGATAACCTCTTGAACTTGCCGCTTGGATGGTGTTGGCCGATTCCCTCATCTTCGCTTCATTTATTTCTGCTGGCTTCAGCTTTGGTAACCTTGGCGATTTCTCGAGCTTATGTTCGAATCCAGGTGGAACTTCTGGACTTGGTTCTCTAGGTCGACTTGACTCTCCCTCTTCCAAAGACTCAATGATGCACACCCTTCCACAGTCATCACAAGGCTTCAAATTAATAACATCATTCTCATAAACAACCTCCATGAACACTCTCTTCCCCTCCTTTGTTTTGATGAGGTCCCAAACTGCAACCAATGCTCTTTCAAAGTTTTTTGGGTTCTCCCTTACCCTCAACATGGATCATCTCGACCCTTGGGCATTGTTTTTCGAATCTAAACCTATGCAGATGACCTCTACCCCTCTAGGATGGTTTTATAGATTGCATACCAAACACCATTAATTATCACCAACTATAAAGTCCAAAATTAAAACTATAACACTATTTACAAGACATTAGTCAAATCAGTTTTCAATATGTTCATTAAAGCATTCTCTTTGAAAAAAAAACTGTTTTCTTACATTCAAAATATGACACTTGTTCTTTGCATGACCATATTTGAGAGAAACATACAAAACGTGACACTTGTTCATTAAAGCAACAAGTTTGAAACAGAAACCATTAATACACTCTTAAAACACCAAAATGAGCTAGATCAATTTTACCAAATAATTCGTGGGATGCCTTATGTTGTACTCTTTGCAGCACTTGATTCCTGAGTTCCAAGTGGTGTATTATTTGACCCTTGACTACTTCCAACTTGATCACTTGCACTTGAAGTCTTCCTTTGTACAACTCTCCTTTCTTGTGGTGGCTATATAAGAAATAAAGCATAGTTAATAAAAACTTACCAAACTAAACTAAAGAATAAAGACATAAACTAAACTAAATTTTAAATTGCAGACACTTAAATGAATAAAAAACTTAAAGTAATAACTTACATGAAAATATTTTCTTCGGTTGGAGGTAATATGTGTACTCCATCACCCATTGACACAGTTACTCTTGGTGCAAGTGGAGCGACTAATCTTGAAGCGATCTACAGTCATGCACAATGAATAAGCCAATGCACTCAAACTAATTTATTGAAAAACTAAACTAAAACACTCACATTGATGTCGGCTTCTCTTTCAATAGTATTAGTGTTTACACCAAGTGGAACAGTAATTGGCTCATTGCTTCCTCTTCCTCTTCCTCTTTCACCCCTAGCCCTTGTACCTTTACCCCTTGTACCTCTACCCCTTGTACTTGGTTGCTGATTAGTTGCACTCTCATCTGTTAAAGTACTTGGCCCTTCATTACTTGGAGATGGTTCATTTGAATTCAAGGGTGTCAATCTTGAAGCAGTCTACACATAATACACTATGAATAAGATAATGCACAAAATATAATAAATGAAAAATACATTAAATATATTAGAAGACTCACATTGATGTAAGTTTCTCCTTCAGGACTAGTGTATACTCCAAAGCCTATAGGGACTGGTTCCCTTCTTCCTCTCCCTCTTTGACCTCTACCCCTTGTACCCTCTGCGCCTTTTGTACACCTACCTTCATTCTTGCCATTCTCGAATTTTGTTACATTAGTTGGCCCTTCATTAGTTGCATCCTCAATTTGGGACATTATTCACTTCTCCTTTCTTCTTCCTCACCTAATATTATATTAACATATTTAAATACAATCAAAACCACTTGTAAAAATAACTTATAAAAGTAAAAGACAAATGCATACTCACTTGTTTCTTTCTAAGTGGTGGGTCTGTAGACTTGCATGACCTTATGTTGTGTTCCTCACTATTGCATCTAGAACAATGCATTTTCCTACTCTTCCTGCATAGTTGATGAGAAGCCTTGTCTTCTGTCACTCTTCCAGTTCCCACTTGTGTCACTCTTCCAGTTCCCACTGCTACTCCTTCCTTCCTTCTATTCTTCTTGGGTCTGCCAGGCATCCTCCTTGCTATGAGAGGCAAAATAGCAGGCCTTTTTGTCCTATGCCACATGTTTTGACCATTCAAAGGCTGTAACACATGACTATATATCTTCTTGTACTCTGCCACACTATACCAACTAGATACATGCTGCAATGGATCAATGTTGAGATAATACATAACTGAAATGGCATGTGGACATGGGATGCCATTCATTTCCCACATTCTACAACAGATCTCATAGCGGTTGCATCCACGATAAAGGCCTCATATTTGTTCTTCCTGGCCTCAAATGAGTTGCTTCCATTGTAATGTGCAACCCAAAACCTATGATCTTCTTTATTTTTTTCTAACTTTTGCATTATAATAGGACAAAAGGTAGTCTTCCAGTTAGCCATTGCTGCAATCTTCTTTTGCATTCTAGCCATTACTTGCAATCTGATATCCTCAAGCATTTCTATGATGTTCTTTTCCCTTGCTTCCACTATTGTTGAGTTAAATGTCTCGCATATGTTGTTGTCAACAGAATCCGAACAAGGAAACATGCTAAAAAAAGCTCTTGACCACTGTCTTGGGTTTTGCTTCACCATGCAGTGGTGATATGCATCCTCAGAATACTTTTTCATTTCATCCATGTTTTGTTCAAACTCTTGAGGAGTCCCACATTTGCTAGCCTTCCAAAACAGAAACTTATACTGTAAACCAGGGAATGTCTTCTTGAAATTGGCATATACATGTCTGGCACAATTTCTGTGCTCAGCAAAAGGCAAATAGTCTTTTATCACTTGTACAAGACCCTTTTGCTGGTCACTAATAATAGTCAACCCAAGACCCTGACTCTCACTATAACCTAAGTCTTGCATCAGCAAATCCAAAAACCACATCCAACTATCTGAGTTTTCCACTTCTACAACTGCCCATGCTATTGGGAACATTTGATTGTTTGCATCTCTACCAATGGCTGCCAGTAGCTCCCCCTTGCAGTACCCCTTCAAGAAACATCCATCAACTCCAATAATTGGTTTGCAACCACTCTTCCATGCATTTATAAGTGCAGCAAACCCTATATACATGCGGCTTTGAACAACTGCGGGTTCATTAGGTGTAGGATGAAATAATTCTATCTCAATAGTACTCCCAGGATTACTCCTTCTTAGTTCAAATTGGTAGTCCCACAACTTTGCATATACACCAGCCAACCTATTTTCCACTGCATCTAGAACTTTGCGTTTAGCTCTGCTACACTGACACAATGTCACATCAAGCTTAAACTTGTGCATAATATGCTCTTTCAAATCCTTCAATTTCATTTTAGGATACTTCAAGATCTTCTCTCCATATATCCTAGCAATCCATTTACAGGTTAGCAATCGGACATCAAATATCCTTGAACACTTATGTTCTTCTATATAGGACTTTATCCGGGAAGCTTCTCTTGCTTGTCATCCAACTAGCATATAGTCTAAATGGGCAATCCTCAAAGACATAATGCAAGGATTCTTTTCTCGGTTGTTTAACTTCAACCAAAGTTGGTACCCATGAGCAACTGCAAAATCCTTCAAACAATCTTTGAGCTGATTAGGGGATGCAAACACCATCCCTAGTCTTGGTTGCACATGAAATACATCAGTCTTGGGATCAAAACTAGGGTACCTAAACTTCTTGGTTTTTCTAATACCATCATCCTCATCAGTATCTGGACTTTCATAATCACTTGAATCTATATAGTCACTATCAACATCCCCATGGTTAACTTCATCATCACTAATAAACACATTGTTGCCTTCATCAACATAAAGCCCATCCACTGCTACAACACCAGTACTAGTGTTCATTGCTTCAACATCATCATCACCTTCAACATTATCATCACCGCCAAAGATTCATTGCTTGCTCGGCTTCAAGCCCATTCACATTCGCCGGGTTCATGATCACCATCATCCCAAATTGATTTCATTCTTTCAAGTCTTTTTCGCTTTTTTCCTTTCTTCTATCATTTTCCTAACTTCAATAAGCTCCTCATCATTATCGGACAATTCAAGGCAAATCCTCAAACCTAAAATCTTCCCATCATCGACTCATTATCATCCGAAATACAAACCTTATCACTCAGAATCGAAGTTTGTATCTCAATGTCTTCTCCATTCTCTAACTCAACTACTTCAATATCATGCACAACATTTTGTTCACTTGAATCCACCTCAACATCATGTTCAATGTATACCTCAATTCTATTCCCAGCCCTAGCTTCTTGCAGCATTTTCATAATACTAGTATCATCAAAAATTAACATATAACCCTTACTGCTGGCTTGACCATAGTGCATTTTACTCACATTATAATACCCCAACTCCTCCACCATTGATTTTAAATCAAAATATCCAAACCTATCCGGATCAATATTGTCCAAGCACTCTATCCTACCACCAAGGTAACGAAGGTCTGGACTAGTAACAAATGAACCCCCATGATGGAGATTAATTACAACTGTTTCCACTGCAATAATTTAGCAACAATATATCAATAATATAACAACAATCATAGTATAATATTCATGTATAATAGCCGACAACAATATAACAAAAAACAATATAAAAAACATTAACTTACTTTAATATGGACTAGATTTCTATGGATTAGTGTTTTATATAGGTTAGGGTTTGTGTGAATTAGGCAATTTAGTCTTAAAGACAACAAATTTTGGTCAATTAGGTTTTTGATGAAATCTCCAATTTTTGGGCGCTAATCAAAAGAGAGGGAAAAGTTAAGAGGGAAAATGCGGGAAATGCTTGTTGGCTATTCAGCTTGTGTGGCAAATGTCAACACACGTTTTTTATAATAAATAAAATGACATGTCTCCACATAGGATTATAAAACCTCCAAATTTGGCCACGCCAAGAGATTTTTGGCGAATATTTGCCCAGGTCGCAACCTGAAATTTTTTTGATAGTACAATGTAGTTTAGTGCCTAGAAAATTGTATAGTATCCAAAGTGCAAAAACATGTATAGTACGTTGTATACTATGCCAATTATACGTAACAAAAATTCTATTCAGACTCCCTCCTGAGACTCCCTTGCGACTCTATCGCAACGTAACAGGCCAACGAATACTCTTCTTTCTTTCCTGAATTTCCATTTCTTACTGGAAAGAGCTAGAGAAGAAAATAGAAACAGAAAAGTTGTCCTTCCTTTTTCTCTATCGCCAAAAAACCGGCTCAATTTTCTTTAGTATCAAGATTTCATCCCATGGGAATGTGAGTATAGACAGTTAAAAATGCATTTCTTTTGTAATAACTGAATGCGATTTTTACTCCCCTGTTTCCCTATATAAACAGCCTAAAGCTTTTAGGGTTATTTGAATCTTAGTGTTTAAGAATAAGGAGGGACGACCAGACAAGAAGTCAAGAAGTATACCTGAGAGACATAGAGCTCCTATTTATGAAAATTACTGGAATTGGGTGATGCCCAATACTATCATAAGTTAAACTATAGTTTGGGATTTTGATCCATACCTGAGAATAATTATAGTTACAGGACGAGTCCAAATGTTTTCGCTAGAATTTAATCCTTGAACATTGCTTGAACTGTAAACAGGAACGTTTGGCCAGCTTAAAAGTAATCAAGTATTTATACTAGAATATTCTTAGCAAATGAGATATTATTTGATGCATTTAAAATAAAAACATATGAAATACAGTATGACAGTATGTTATTCACTCTGCTGTAGTAATCCTACTCCATATCATTCTTGTTGCTGTTTTCCTTGTTCCCAATAGATTTTAATCACCGTTTTACGCTGCTACAATCTCCGCCACTGGTTCATCTACATTCAATTCATCCTTAGTGCACAAGTCGCACTCTTTTGCTTCATCCACCACTTTCAACTTTGCTTCTTCTTGTACATTCTTTAGAGCTTGAACCAAGTTCTGTAAGCAAATATCAGCGAAATTTCCATTTTTAGTTTTCGGCATTAAATTCTCTGCAACGTCGGCTGGAGTTATTTGGGTCACACCCAACATTTGTTCAATAATTTCGAACAAATGGTGTGTATCAAGGTCCAAATAATTCTTAGCCAACACTTTGAATGCTCCGAAGGTGCAATATGACATTTCAACGTGTTTGTCCATTCGACCTCTTCGAACTAGAGCTGGATCGAGTTTCTCCTTATAGTTAGTAGTGAAGATGATAATTCTCTCTTCACCACAAGCAGACCATAGTCCATCTATAAAATTCAGAAGGCCAGATAGAGTTACTTTGCTGTCTTCATTAGTACTACTTTCTTTTTTCTTCTTTGAAATGGGATCCTCCGTTTCCTTTGCTTCCTCTGTAGTTTTCTTCTTTCTTTGGCCAGTAAGATCAAGAGAACAATCTATATCTTCGATAACAATGACAGATTTGTTTGAAGTTTCTATCAACAATTTACGCAATTCAGTGTTATTGTTAACAGTAGTTAGTTCGAGATCATAGATGTCATAATCCAAATAGTTGGCTATGGCTGCTATCATGGTAGACTTACCAGTCCCTGGACGACCATATAGAAGATAACCACGCTTCCACGCCTTCCCTATTTTCTTGTAGTAGTCTTTTCCTTCGCTAAATGTTGTAAGGTCGTCGGTGATGTCTTTCTTCTTCTCTTCGTCCATTGCCAAAGTATGGAACGTGGATGGGTGATTAAACGTTGCGTGACTCCAAACAGATCTCATGTATCCATACCAATTGTTGCTTGGATTATTAGTATAGAGCTTTCTCACCCTGTCTTTCACCCTATTTGCCTTTCCTACTTCCAACACATGATTCATATACGAAGCTGTAACAAGTCCCCGGTGCTTTTTGTGAAACGAGAGTTTGTAGTATCGGTGACCATCACCGTCGGTGGGATAAATAGATATTGTTTGCTTATTGGAGATGGTAGTATGTGAAGCCCACCAAAAGTGGGCATTCTGATATTCATCGCAGACCTCTTCGTTATCATCCATGCTAAGGGCTAAATACTTGGAGTTTTTGCCAATGTCCGCCTTGAGTCGCTTCCCTTGTTTGGATGAATTGGTGCTAAGGTATGTTTGGATGGCGATGTAGGCTTCACTCTTCTCGAAACGCTCTCCAGTGTACTCATGGATCTTAATCTGGATATAAGGATTGACAAAGTCGAATAGACGTTGAGCATATTTCCCTACATGCCTTCGAAGATGATAAGGAAAGTATTGTTGAAGCATTGCGTACAAGAACATAATGCTGGCTATTGAAGTTCCCATCCCAGTACTCCACGTCTGAGCCATCGAAACCATATTCTCAGATGAATAACAGAAGAGGGTCAGTTATCAAATTTTAAGAAAGGATCTACTTGTAATAGACTTATAGTATACAAGCAAGTGGAATGAAGGGTGACTTACTCTATTTTCAAATATAAGAAGTTTCTTGAGTTGGACAACTATTTGACTAGTTCTTAGTAGCTTCCGCTTTCAATATTCTACTTAGCATACCCACCAGGAGTAAGAGTGATATGGACTGTGGAGAGCGGTGGGAGAGCGCCTAGCGCCTGGGTGGTTTTTTTTCTTAATATATCTTATAATAGATATAATAATATACACCTATACTACAAGAAATAAAGAAAATCATTTACCATAACTCAAAAAATAAATACAAACAAAAATACTTATTACAAAAATGTGTAATAGTTGAAGAAGATCGACTTCATATAAAAACATACTTTTTCTTATAGTAGCATATAATTTATATCGGACTTTAGTCTTTTAAACTCATTCAAATCTTAAGCCTACACGGTTATTTAATTTTCGTTATTTAATCATTAAAAAAAAATAGCTTGACTGGACCACCTAGAGGCTGATTAGTCTGTCTAGCTAGCTATGACGGGATCACAGAAATGAACTTATATATGCCAAATAGAAAGTCCAAACCTATCCAAACATCACGGGCCGAGAAAAATCAACAAAATTCAACTCCTAGTCAAACCATGAGTCAGGTTCTCCTAATTACATTTTTATATTTTAATACGTTTCGAGACACACCAAATAGAGTGGTCAAACATCTAATTCGGAGCACCGAGCTAGGAGTTATGCCTGGGAGAATTTCACACCTGGATTAATGTTCTCTTTTGGTTCTAGTGGAAAATTCTTATACACTATATTAGGGAGGGATGATTTCCCATCACTATACTCTTCATAGTCTCCGGACTATCAACTAGGAACTTCTTTGGTGCAATACCAAGGCCAGTTCATGACGACACTCAAGGGTGTGTCATGGATTCTCGATGACTCTAGGACGGGTCTAGAGACGTATCACATTTAATTTGGAGCATGCATACGTGGTACCGTTGGGAAAAGAGGTTGCCAAATACCACGTCCTAGCATTTCGCGCTACACTGTGTTGCTTGGTCATGGGAACATCTAGATACTCGTACCATCGGTGTATTTAGCTATCCAGTCTCAAAAATATGGGACAGGTGTGCTTAGTGTCCTCTCGGGCATATCAGAAGATTCGACTGTGGGCAGATGAGGTAACACTCAGTCTTGACTATCCGTAAGTTACTCGAGCACCAAATGTTTATCAGGCTTGTACATGGTCGAGCTGCACGATCATGTACGTCGCACAAACCCCTCTCAACACATGTTTCGGGATGTGTCTGTGACAGTTGATATTAGAGCGTAATCTTATTGTCTGGTGGTTGCGTACGAGTGAGCCTAAGTAAGCCTCTCGATGAGACACGTCAGTGCACAATCTTAATATGGGTACAAGACCCAAGGATCCATCGAGTGGATCGAGTTCCAGTATTTTGTGCTCATTGATGCTTATCTGTTCGGTACGATTCTGGATGCAGTGTGGTAGCACAAAGACCTTAACGAACAATATAATATTGGGGTTCCTAATAACCTTAACGAACAATATAATATTGGGTTCCTAGCAAAAGAATGGAAGGCTAGCCATAACATTAGATATTCGGCTTTGCATCACAGAAAGAGCAATTGTCCGACTGAAATTTCTCATGTTTTCCGCAAACGACGGGTTACATACAGGTTCTCTAGTGCTTGAACAAGTCAGTTAACTGATTGCTGGAAGTGGATGGTATGAGACTTCTTCGACCGAAGTTAGCTGATTGACCGTGTAGTTGCTCTTAGGGATTGATTTCCTTCAGGCACATTTACACTTACAGGGTGTTTGTTGGAATCTCCTAATAGCAAGGATATACGAGTCATCTCTTGATTGGACAACTAAGAGTCAAAATTTCACAAAAGACAAAATGCAACTAGTGGATGAGACTTGACATTGTGGGAGTCGTTAACCAAGTTTGTCAGTTGATTGATGCTTATCAAAATTTGGGTACTGGCGTGGATGCGAAATGAGATCGACAAAGTGGGACAAGCACCAAGAAGTCTGAGTAACTAGAGTTTAGTGGTACAACCTGCAGTGCAGAGGAGAAGAGTAACAGCATGGAAAGGGATTTGTGAAGGGAGACACATTGCTCAAGGAAGAGCACTTGTCCTAGCAGAATGTTAGAGTTGTTTTGGCATAGAGTCATATCATTGCTCAAGTAGGAGCACAATTCCTAGAACAATGTTGGAGTTGTTTTGGCTTGGAGCCATCTAGTCCTTCGGGACATTGCTTCAAATAATTTAGGATGACCAAATGAACCAGGGACAATCATATAGAATGGGAGAGTTGGAGTTGTTTATATGGCAAGCAATTTCTCATTAACCATGATGTTAGTGTTTTCTTCTCACAAGTAATTGCAGCAACATAAGTGCAGTGTTCGCATCGTCAAGGGTCAAAGTGGTAGTTTGGATGAATACAAGTTTGTTCTTCAGATATGCCAGAGTTATAGTTGATCGCTTGAAGTGTTTGAGTCAAGTATTGAGTCAGTAGGTGGCAGATATAGATGAACCAAGATGGAGCACAGTACAACAGAAGAATTGTTCTCTCGACGAGGACATTGAGAATTAAGTAGGCTGGGTAGAATGTGACGGGGTCACAGAAGTGAACTTATATATGCCAAATGGAAGGTCCAAACCTATCCAAACATCACGGGCCGAAAAAAGTCAACAAAAGTCAACTCCTGATCAAACCATGAGTCGGGTGCTCCTAATTACATTTCCATCTTTTAATACGTTTCGAGACACACCAAATAGAGTGGTCAAACGTCTAATTCTGAGCACCGAGCTAGGAGTTATGCCTAGCAGAAGTTCACACCTGGATCAATGTTCGATCCCTTTTGGTTCTAGTGAAAAATCCTTATTCATCACTATATTAGGGAGGGATCAGTTCCTATCACTCATAGTCTTCGGACTATCAACTAAGAACTTCCTTAGTGCAATGCCATGGCCAGTTCATGACGACACTCAAAGGTGCGTCATGGATTCTCGACGACTCTAGGACGGGTCATCTAGAGACGTATCGCATTTGGAGCATGCATATGTGGTACCGTTGGAAAAAGAGGTTGCCAAATACAACGTCCTAGTGTTTCGCGCTACGCTATGGTGCTTGGTCGTGGGAACATCTAGATACTCGTCTCATTGGTGTATTTAGCTATCCTATCTCAAAGATATGGGACATGTGTACTTAGTTTCCTCTCGGACATATCCGAGAATTTGACTGTGGGCAGACGGGGTAACCCTCAGTCTTGACTATCCGTGAGTTACTCGAGCACCGAATGCTTATCAGGTTTGTGCATGGTCAACTGCACGATCATATACGCCGCACGGACTCCTCTCAGCACATGCTTGGGGATCTGTCTGTGACACTAGCTCACCTAATAGGTCCGCCTAGACCAGCCTATGCTTACACTTACCTTAATTTTCCCACTCATGGGTGGTCCAGAACATCATCACAATTGAACGTTCCAGCACGTCATATGTTTTACTCAAGGAATCAACCTATTTTATTCAATACGTCATCACATTCAAGGCCCACGCACCACTATATTGCATTCAAGCCATGGACACTGAGTTCATTAGTCAAACATCACTATCCATGTACTTATTAACCCACTCTCTTATATATTATACTAGTATTTACCCGTCTTTGTCAGCGGCGATATCTGATATAGCGCTTTGCCCGACCCTCCGCCATTTTTTTAAAAAAATGAGCTCATACTCATGTTTCCAGAGCCCAATATCCCATAAAAGTTCAACCCAAAAATAGTCCAGAACTTTTTTGTGTGGGGTGGGTGAGGTGAGAAAAACTTTTAAACTCACCCCAAAAAAACTTGTTAACGGCTATGGTTAGGGGTGACACGACCATGTATCACTTTATGAGGTGGAATTTGTCAACCCACTCCACCTTTCTTTGTTATATAGAAGATATATAGAGGTAATTCGTAAGTCCTATCTGTCATTTCGTAAGCCCTACCTTGATTTTAGCTCTTCACAAACAGATTCTTTGCGACTCACAGGCAATTTGTAAGACTGTACTTATACCACTACACCATAACAGTGTTTTTGTGACAGGGTTTTTTTTGGTTTTGTGACGCCAAAGTGGCGTCAGAAAGGAAGTGACAAAGCATGCAGGCGTCAGTTTGTGGTTTTAGCGTCACTATAATTCATAAATGTATTTTAGTTTATTTTAAAAATACATAGAAAAATAGTGACGACAAATAGGGGTTAGAGTTATTTTTATACACCGTCACAAATAAAACACGTGTTAGAGTTATTTCATCTCTCTTTCTCGACCTCATCTCTCTTTCTTCTAAACAGTATCGTCTTTTCTCTCGGCCTCAATCTTAAAACCTTAACACAAAATCAGACTCACTTCACTCGCTAGCTAGGTAAGGTCTCGAACTTAGTATTACAAAGTTTTACACATTTGATTATTTGTTGGCTTTTTATAATTTTAGGTTTGAGTTATTTGTACTTTTGAGCATCTTCAATTGTTCAGCTGTACTTTTGAGTTTTGATGCTGGGTAAAATATCGTGCCAATTCCTCAAACTTTGGTGATCTTGCGATATATCTCATTTCATTGTAATCTTGTAGAAGCTTCACACCCACCCAAATCTCTTTCCTCTTCTTCTCTCTCTCAACTCTCCTTCTGCTACAATGGAAGACAAACCAAACTTAGAAGAACATGAAACAAAACGACCCCAAACCTTATCTTCAAGTAACAATGAGAAAAAGAAGTAACGATCCTAACTCTCCAGAGTTTGAGTTTTGGATGGTTAGAAACCCTTCTTGTCCACAGCCCCATCTTCTTTCTACTGGTGAGTTGATAGCAGATGGTGTGCTTCTACCTCTACACCTCATTTCCCAAGACCCCAAACCCAACTCAGTTCCATTAGAGCTAGAACAAGAAGGCGAGCTTTAACCGAAGTCGACCATGGCCATAAGCTGAGTCATCATCAACTTCTAAACGTTGGAGAGATATATTCAAAATCGGTGAGAAGAAAAATGAATATAAAGAAGGAAACAACAAAGAGAAAGAGAAGAAGAAAGAAAGCAAGAGTAATGGGAATAATAATAATAATAATATGAGTTCTTAATAGTAATAATAGTAATAATAGAACGATATTTTTGCTTTTAATGGTTTGAGTTATTTGTAATATAGTTGGGTTTATGTTTTGAAATAGATAAATTGGCAAAAGGATTACTGGAGAAGGTTATTGAAGTCTATCTCTGGAAGTCTCTCTCTTAGACAGATAACTTTCGGCTTTTGGAGGGTATGTTCTTAATGTTTGCTCTTTTGTTTGTTTGTTTGTTTTTTTTTTTTGTTTATGAAATTTTTATGTTTGATAGCATCTCTATATCAAGTTAGGCAATGTTTTTGCGTAAAATCCTAGCTTGAAATATTTGAAATTGTAAAGTTCGTTTTTATGCGTAAAATCCTAGCTTTAAGGATTTGAAGTTATAAAGTTATGTTTTTTTTTTCTTGATTGTTTGAAGCTAGCCATTCATAATTCATAATTTGTGCCTGAATTGTTTAATATTTATATATATTTAGGACATTGGGGCTTTGTTTGGCTTTTGTTAATTGTTTTTTTTTTTTTTCCGGTGATGCATAGTGGTGGACTGGTGGTGCTGGTCCTATAATCTTGAGCACCCTCTGTTTGAAATACTAAAATATGTGTTTGTTCTAAAAATGTTCAAGTATAATGAATCCCAAACTTTAGTGTTCCAAAATTTTTGTATCCATTTTCAGTCATGGTAGCTTGAATTCAAACATTCTGGCTTCCTAACTTAGGTTGGTCTAAGTTCTGATCTAAATGTTTTACGAAAGCAGGTCTTAAATTTTCTTACTGACAGTATAGTGTTATTTTACTTTGTGAATGCTTTGACGTTTGACATAGTTTGATTATGAATGTGTTTTGAACTTTGAAGTCATTGTCTCCCTGATTTCTATTAGTAGAATAGTGATTTATGTTGGTAGAATAGTAGCTCGATCAAAAAATTGTCAAGTCTCTCTATTGAAAATCTTTCAAGACTGACAAGTAATTGAGCTTGGTAGTAATAGTGTTAAGTCATCTATGATTGCTTCAAATTAACTAACTAACTCGAGAGTTATCTTTCTTTTTTCTTTCTTATCTTTGTATCTACATAATGGTAGAATGTCACGGCCGATTCAGAAAGAGTGGATTCATGAACCAAACCGAGTGAGCACCGTCTATAGGGAAGGGGTAGCTAGTTTTATTGTTTTGGCACAAAAAAAATATGAAGGGTTGACAACATGTCCTTGTCCTTGTGTAACATGTCGGAATGGGAAAAGATTGGTGTTTGACGAAGTCCGAAGGCATATAATTCAAAATGGTTTTGATCTAACGTATACTATATGGTCCTTACATGGTGAAAAACAATTGAAGTATCCTGTGGTAGACATAGTTGAAGATGAAAACATTGAAGATAGAGGGCTTGGGTTAGAGAATCTTGTTGATGCTTGTTATGGCGTGCATGAAGGTGTAAGGGGTGATGTGTATGGAGGGGCTACTGATCAAATTTCTGATTTTGAACAACCTTTTGTTCCCGAACCAGATTTGGGTAAAAAGTATGCTGAATACAAAAGTAAAGCCGAAGAAAAATTATACCCTTCATGTGAGGGTCCTGTGACAACTCTATCTGCAGTTGTAGAGCTTCATGACTTGAAGAAACAGTATGGTTGGTCCGGAAATAGTGTGAGCGCACTCTTGTCTATGCTAAGAACTTGGTTGCCAAAAGAAAATACTTTACCTGAAAAGTGGCCAGTAATGAAGAAAATGTTGATGACCTAGGGATGAAAGCAAAGCGCATCGATGCATGTGAGAATAATTGCATCTTGTATTATGGGACAAAGAAAGATTTGACGATATGTCCTCATTGCGAATCACCTAGATATAAAGTGGAGGGTAAAAAAGGGAAGGAATCCAAAGTGCCTAAAAAAGTATTGAGACATTTTCCTTTAGGTCCACGACTCCAACGATTGTATACGATACCATCATTAGCACGGGAAATGACATGGCATGCTCGAGCAACACCTTCATGGGATTATATGCAACATCCTGTTGATTCAGTCCAATGGACAAAATTTAAAGAGAGATGGCCGAATTCGCCATCGAGGGGTAATGTTTGGCTTTGGTTCTGCAACCGATGGCTTCAATCCTCGTGGCATTCAATCAATCGGGCTACGCTTGTTGGCTGTCATATTAGTGCCATACAATCTCCCACCTTCATTGTGCATGAAATCTGACTTTTAGATGATGTCTTTGTTAATACTTGGACCGAAGGCGCTGACTACAAACATTGATGTTTTTCTTGAACCACTATTTGATGAGTTGGATCAGCTCTAGAGAGAAGGAGTCCCTGCGTTCGACATGCACAAGAGGGAACACTTTACTCTGAGAGCTATGTTGATGTGGGGGATACACAATTTTCCGGCTCTAGGAAACTTATCTGGTTGTGTGACACATGGTTATAAAGCATGTCCTATTTGTGGTGACAACACTCCCTCGGAGCGTTTACCTTGTAGTAAGAAGATTGTGTACACAAACTACCGTTTGTTTCTTGATCCAGATCACCCATTTAGGTATAGTAAACACTTTAAATATTGTTTTTTTTTTAAATAATCAAGTTAGGTATAATAAGCAGTTCTAATACTTTCTATCTTTAGGTATAATAAGCACTTCAATGGGGAGCAAGAGCTTAACCTTCCTCCATCACGTCTTAAAGGAACGGATGTTGATAAATTGTTGAACCGCGTTAAATATGTACTGGTAAGATCCAAAAAAGGTTCCAAACGGTCAAGAGTTAATGGGAGTGTAAATGTTGTTGATAGAGATGATGATGATGATGATGATGATGATGATTTAATTTAACGACGGCGGCGGCGATGATAGTGTTGAAGTTACAAAGGCTTTTATAGGAGGTCCATTTTGTTTAAGCTATTATATTGGCCAAGTCATAAAGTTCGACATTGTGTTGATGTGATGCATGATGAGAAGAATGTTTTCGAAAGCATATATTGTATCGATCCTAGACCTGAAAAAACAAAGGATACGAAAGGGTCGCTAGAGAGGATTTGAAGATGAAGGGCATCCGCAGATGGTTTGTGGATGCAAGAGGACTTAAATACCGGTAGGCGAAAAACCAAAGGCCTCCTATGTCTTAGATGCACGGATGAGAAAAAAATTTTTTCCAAATTTTGAAAGACTTGAAACTTCCTTCCGGGCTTTTTCGTCTAACCTCGAAAGCAACATTGTCGGTTCCAACCCACCTTCTTTGCTCATGATGAAGTCTCATGACCATCATGTTATAATGCAATATGTCTTTTGTGTTGCTTCAACATGCTTTTCCAAAAACGCGACTTGCGAAGAGCCTTTCAACAGATCGGCTTATTCTTTAGAATCTTGTGTTCGAAGGTTTTATGTCGTAAGGATATGGAAGGTGCCAAAGTCATGATTGTAGAAGCGTTTGTGTGTCCGGAGAAGCATCTTCCACCATCTTTTTTGATATTAGTATCCATCTTATGGTGCATCTAGCCGATGAAGCGTTGATTTGTGGACTGCGGTGGCCTAGGTGGATGTATCCTTTTGAGCGAAGAAGTCAACAATGCCATATATTTTAGTTCAATTTCTTTTTTTATAAAGATAGGCATTAACAACACACTTATACTCATTGCATTTTCAATACTAACAGGGAGATGAAAGAGTGTAAAACATACCTAGTAATAAACGATATGTTGAAAGGTCAATTGTAGAGTCCTATATAGTTTTGAATCCGTCCGATATGCCATGGAGTACATGCCACGTGGAGGAAATAAAAATTGACTCGTAAAGTGCTACCTTGACGAAAAATGGTGAGATCATTGATGAAGGGCCTTTGCTTTCGACTTCAAAGTTGTGATGCTAGAAACGGCACAATGGATACAAATACGGAGATGGCTTATTTTTCGATTACAAGTTGAAAGACTTGATGAATTCTACAAGTGGGTTGTTCATTCTGGCTTTGAATTTGACTAGTTTTGGTAATTTATGAATAATCACGTATATATGGACTTCCATGAATGAATTGCAGTGAGTATCGTAACTTGTAGTCCACTACTCGTGGTAGAGGAAGAGGAATAGCAAAGTCAGAAGTGGAGATTCAGACAGAATTCATTGTCTGGTTATACAATAAGGTATTTTTTTACTTTACATTTCTAGTAGCTAGGGTGAGCCTTTTAGTTTTGTTTGTATTTTGTTAATTTTCTTTTTCTTTGTTGTATAGTTGTTGAAGGCTAAAGATACGCAAGGCGACTTGTGGCAGTTTGTTAAAGGGCCAATGCACAAGGCTAAATCATATAAGAAGTATCGCATTAATGGATTTGTCTTTTCTACCAAGTCTCATGATGATACTGTTGTCACTCAAAACAGTGGTGTTTGTATGAAGGCTATTACATCATTTATGGCAAGTAGGAAAGACAAAAATCCGGTCGACTCAGAAACCATGTGGTATGGGGTTATCAAGCAAATTTTAGAGTTGGACTACACAACTTTTCATGAAGTGGTCTTTTATTGCGATTGGGTGAGGGTTGAGGACAAAACTAATGGTTGTAAACTTTGTCCCGATTCTAATTTGGTGATGGTCAACTTTAATAGGCTCAAGAGTGTCCATCATCAACTTGATGAGCCAGTCATTCTTGCTTCCGAGGCTAGTCAAGTGTTCTATTCAAATGATTTGAAAAATCTTGATTGGTGGGTGGTCATACATCCTCCTCCTCGATTGAGTAGTAACGTAGATGATCTAGAAGCGCCAACTGAAGTCCAGTCTATTTTTGATGACCAGCCTAATTTGCTACCCCTGATGCAGAAAGTTCGCAAATGATAGTAGTTGTAATATGCACTTTATTTTTTGTTGTTGGTAATGTACACTTCACGACCTCTATTTTTCTATTATTATTTTTTTCGTTTTGGTTGATTAATTATATGTTGTGCCAATATCTCTTATCATGTAACAAGTTTGTGCTATATTAGTTTTTGATGAACTTACTTTATTTTCTTCAATTATTAGGTTGTTTTTAATATAATGGCTTCAAGTTCACAACGTCGTGGCGCGTCCTGGTCGTCTCCTTCAGGTTCACAACACCGTACAATGCCCCAGTCATCTCCTTCAGGTTCACATCAACCTAATGTGTCCCAACCATCTAAATCAGCGGGAGACAATACTTTGCAATCTAGTAATGGTAAGCTGCCAATCATAGCGAACGCCGACGGTAGGGTCACAGGAGTTTATAGTGCCAAGTGGAGCAGTAGAGTTGGCTATTGGATACGAGCTATTGTCCCAATTTCTTATGCAAGTTGGGATAAAGTAGATGGTTCTTTCAAAGATGAAGTTTGGTTAAAGTTAATGGTAACTATTTATTTTATTTTATTATTATTTTTGTTTCCATAACCATACTAGTCATAGCATATATATAAATGTATATATGTGATTTGTAGGAGGAGTTCCAACTCAATGTGAACCCAACAATGGGGGCTCGGAAAAATATAGAGAAATGGCTCACTCCTAAGTTTCGATATTGGAAATATGCTTTGCGAGGTAAAATATTGAAGAATTGTGAATCTGAGCAAGAAGCTATTTCATCATGTCCAACGGGGTTTGATCCAATTCATTGGGAAGCATTTGCAATCCATGAGAACAGACAAGAAGTAAAGGATATGTGCGCTAAGAATGCTGAAAATAGAACTTAATTGGCCATACTTGTGGCAGGAAACCTTATGGAAGAATATTGGAGGAACTTGTATGTATCATTATCACTACTGTATATCTTCCTTTCATTTGCTATGTTACTATTTAATAACTTTCTATGTATACTTGTTTGTGTAGATTGAAGCGAATCCAGAGAAGAAGCATAGACGTACGGATAGTTGGAAATATGGTCATAAACATCGAGATGGGACTGTTTTGGAGCGTGCCCAAGAATACTATGTGAGTTTGTAAAAAAATTTATCTTAATTAAGTCTTGCAGTCCATACTCAAGTATATGCCCCAAAAATTTCAGGATCGAGTTACAAGTGTTGAAGAACAGATGGCTGAAGAAGCAAGTGAACATGGGGGTGAAGCGGTTTACGACATCACATGTGATCCATTGGCTCAAGTTTTTGGGAAGGATAAAGGGAGTCGTACTCGTGGATTGAGCTCTTGCATGTCCAACAAACAATTGCAAACGTTTGCTATCGCAGAGGAGCTAGTTGAACAGGAGAGCTCAAGTAAATCGAAGCTCGAGGATGAATTAGCTGAGGTGAAGTCTACAGTGGGAAACCTCTTGGCTAGCCAAACGAGAATGGAGACTATGATGGCGGTAAGTTATGACGTGTCGTGTGCTATTTCTTGTTTTCCCATAATTGTAACTTCTTTTTATTTATGTAATTGTTGTTGTTCACTGTGTATAGGGTATTCTTGAACATGTGAAACTTAATGGATCGGCAAATGGCCAACCATCTACACCTACAACTGAAGTTGATTCTACTTTTGTCCCTGTCCCTCGTACTCAGCAAGTTCCAAATTTGATTAATCGAAATGGATCTTTGAACCCTCCTTCTAGGACTTCTTACCCGAATGTGAAGATATTGGGGAGGAAAGGTGAACACGTGGCTAATGGGTATGTTAAGACTGACGACCAAAAATGTCATTTTAGAGATATTATGGGAGATGAAAAGGTTGTCTATATTACCAATGTCTTGGTTGGTGATGCTCCTGTGTATGATGGTCCCGGGATGATATTTTGTATCTACGAGATATAGCTGCTTTGGAGTCTTCTTGATTTGGGGTCGAGGCAGCTGCAATATGAAGATTAATTTCGTTTGTTTTGTTACGTTTTTAATTTGGAACTCAAGTCACGAGGGGACGGACATTTTATCTATTGTTAGTTTGCGTCTTGTATGGACCTTTTGTTCATGGATATGTTTAGTAGTGAATGGACTCTTTTTTTGTTTATATATGTGTGTATGCTCTTTACCATTGATTGTTCATATGTATTGTGGTTACTTTTGCAGGTTTAGAGAAGTTTACTAACCCTTTTTTAACTCCGCCAATGCAACTCTAAAAAATTTGCATTGCCGGTCTCAAGCCCGGATAAAGGAGGAGAGAGAAAGGTGACTCTGTGTATTACTACCATGGATTGATTGATTGTTCGTCAACAATTTAACCGATCTAGGTCAGTTACACTCATTTTTATTACTTTTTCTTGAATTATAATTGTGTTTAATTAATTTCATCTGGTGTGTCAGGACCTTGCCCTAAAATTCATGATCCCATGCTCAAAGAGAGGTAAAATTCACAATATTCCTTCTTATTGCGAAATGGGTTTTATGGATTGACTCATTTTGGTTTTCTTCTTAGTTTCGAGAAGTCCCCTAGACACGATGCGCATGTGCCCAAGTTCGAAGCTGAGCTCCCACAGTTTTTGGTGGGTTTCATTCCATCTTGTTAAACACTTCTCATTGTTATTTGGGTTATTAATGCTTATTACTCCTTTGTAGGTGATGGACTTAGACAGGAAAGTTAGGCGTGGTCGGAATCGCCTAGCGCAGGAGGTTGAAGTACCACTAGCTGCTCCAGCTTTAGGTGAGAAATCTGAGCAGATGATTCCATTATTTATTTATTTCAACTGAAAAGGATTAAGAGATTTTTTATTTGTTTGTTGCCAAGGTAGACAGCCAGGATATTAAAAGTCGTTTCTATAGAACACAATAAGGACACCGCAAAGTTCTTGATGTGAGTTTAACATGCATGGTTGAAGAAACTCGAATCTCATTGATGCTCTCGGTAGAGTCTGTCTCGGTGAAGGAAATATTTTCCGTTGTATTATTTCAAGAACTAGCTTTTGATCTCGAAAGTATATATGTCCGTTATCTTTATGAGAGTAGCTTTATGAGAGTAGATCTAATTGGTGTTGTACATGGATGAAAATCAATAGTAAATATTCTATATGGTTTATAAGAGTAGCTTTATGAGAGGCGAAACATTAAAAATAAGAAAAAAAGTTTGTAATTTTTTTAAGCGGAAGTGCAAGTTAAGGAGAGACCTTTCCAAAGAACTTTTGTTTTCATTTGTACAATCAAATCTTTTGATGTTTTCTTCTACGGGTTTCTTTCCACATACTCATTTTACAATGATGTAGCCGAATCGCCAAGAACTTCTATTTCTCTCATTTTTTTTTTTTTTCTTGCAAAGTTATTATGGTTTATTTCATTTTGGGTTGTTTTTTGTTATCTGGAGTTGAAATAAGAGTGCCCATGTCTTGTTTTGGACTAGCATTCTATATTGGTTTTTAGTTTTTTTTTTTTTGGCTGTTTTTGGAATAACAATGAAGAATTTTGAGTGAGTATCATGTTTTTAAGAGTTGATTTTAGCATTATGAGTGTTAGTATTGTTGATGGAGAAGAGGGTACATTTTGAATTTGCTAAATGAGAAGTGGAAGGTTAAGGTTAGTTGAGTTGGCTTTAAATGAAGAGAATTTATAGACTTGAACTTGAATTATGTGTGGTTTTATTTGGACTTTTGTGGTTAGTTAGAAAAGAAGAACAGGAGGCATTACACTTTTATGGAGATGTAGAACTGTTTATATGACTATACTGATTAATGGCATTGTTGGAAGAATGTATAGGAATTTTGCTCAGTTTCGTTGGACTAGATTAATTAAGCTAGAGAAGGAGATGTTTGATACAAGTTTCGTTGATTGCAGGGGAACCTATTTGCTTTTTTCTTTGATTATATTCACTCCATTATATTTTACCAATTTACTTTTGAACGTAATCTCTCGTTTATCTATACTAGAAAGTTACTTTCGCGACTACAACTGTTTTTTACATTTACTTTATGCTATTTTGCATTTGAATTTTCTAAGCAAAGCGAGGCTCTACAAATGCTCAAGTCTTGCGCATCCCGAGGTCACGACTATGAATGAGCTAAAGCGGTGTCTTCGACAAATCTTCTTGTTCACTTGGTTTGTCTATGGTCGACTTTTTTGTTATTATTATTATTATGTATTTATGTTCCAATGTATGCTCAATGCATGCGACACACATTACAAATTTACATTGAAGAAAAGGTGTGAACGGCTAAGTTTATGCAGAGATGATGCATTTACAGATGTTAGCGCATCTTGAATCGGACGATATTTAAGATCCTCTTGTTTGGTCCTAACTTCAAGATCCTCTTGTTTGTCGGGATTCGTTACAACAAAGCCATACCCCCGCGGATCCATCAACTTTGCCCAAGTATCCATCGAGCAAGGAGTTTGATACTAAACTCCGGGATGAGGAAGCTTAGTATGTTATCATATCTTTTCAGTTGTTATTATTTCCATTCCCTACCTTTATTTGTTTATTTTCATCTATTTCACAGGGGTGATTTTCTGGTTCATTTTATGGATATAGCTCGAGAAGAGCTTGTTAAAAGGCTTGATGAGATTTCTGTCGAGAAGTTACAAGTTCGGCTTACTTCGTTTTTGTTAATTATGTTTTCATAGGCAATTCTTGTTAATACAGTTGTATATCAAATTGACAACTTGGTTCTAATTTTTCTTTTAAATGGTAAATTAGTCTCTTCTGGAACTTGCTTTGCGGACCACAGCTGCTGCAGCAGATCCTTGTCACAAGGACCTCACGTGTTGTGTGGTAAAAGACTACCCTATAACATTTTTTGCATGTTTGGTATGGCATCCAGTTTCATTGATTTCCGTCTAATTTTGCAGGAAATATCCTCACTGCTTAAAAGGTTGAGCACCCTCAAAGATCTTGATGTCAATAGACCTGTTTTGGATAGTAATGGTTTAGAAGAGCCAATAAGCGTTATTGGCCTGGAAACGTTTTCTTTGATTTACAATGTTTTTAATTAATCTTTCAGTCTCTCTTGTCTTTTTTCATCGTGAAACCTGTTATCCCTTTGGTAAACCATAGTGTCTCATAACCCTTTCTTAAAGTCTGTGACAGATACTTGGAATTTCCAGTTTTTATGATCTTAATTTTAACTTATTTTTTTTTTCTTTGTGTATATGGTTCTTGGATGGTGATCACGGGTTCAATGGCTCCCCGCCCCTCACTATCTCAAGAAAGGCCCTCACAAAATGTCGAGTTGATTTTTCACTTCTTGTTCCATTGTGAACATGTGAACCGCCAACTATGTGGGGCATGGAAAAAATCATCGGTATGGCTCTGGCATAATCATTCATTTCGGTCGGAAGATCTAATATCTGTTTGTATTTAATATAGTTATAATTTTCCGGGGAGTTTCGTGCCCTTAAAACACGGGGAATTGGTATTACCCGGTCATCACTGCTTTGTTGCAGCATACTTAAATTTATTAATAGTCTTCTCCACTATTTGACCTTTGAGGTGAGATTTATTTCTCTCTTTAGTATGCTGTTTTTGAGTGATTACACCGGAGAACCTATAGTTGGTCGAAAAAATCGTCCACGTTGTTCATTGGATTTGGTAAAGCGATGACGATTGGTTTTTTATCCGCCGTTTTTTTTGCTATTATGGTGAAGCCATACTTCATGGCTCTGGTCATGAAAAAAGTGTTTGTTTTTATATAGAGAAATTGGGTGATCAAAGTGAGTTTTCAATGTTTTTGCACATTTACTTTAACTTTCTCTTGTTTTCAGGTTCTTGAACCGAATTGGCATGTGATGCATTGTAAACTGCAAAGAGCATAGATGAGGTTTGATTTTGTTCCTATCAAATGCCGGTCATAACTCCCTCCCCTCGTTACCTTGCAAAACTTGTGTCAGCTAATAGCTTAGGATTGTATACTTGTTGTTCCAAACCAATGTCTGTCATCTAGTAATGATATTTTTTGTGGCAGGTTATCCGATGCCATGATTTCTTCCTTGAAAAGTGTCTGAAAGAATGCCCGCTTCTTTTGCCCGAAGTTCTCAAGGTCGGTCATGTGATATGTACCCTCTTTGTGTATATAATCAAATTTGTTCGGACAAATATATATTCGAAGTCCTTTGTGTATTTGTGCTTCTCGTGAAGAAATGAACTAGTTCCCTCCTTAACCGCTTTCACTTTACACGTTTACCTGTAATTTTTTAATATAAAATCCACCTAGTTCTAACAGAAACCAAAGAAATTGATTTTTGCGAAGGCTTGGTCAATAAATTTCACTTCTTAGTTATGTCCTATGTGGAGCATCTGGTTTGAGAAGTAATGTTTTAATATATATACTTCCGCTATTTCTTTTCCTAACTTCAAGATCATTTGTTTGGTGGGTTCTTTACAACAAAGCCATATACCCACCTGTGATCCATCAACTTTGCCCAAGTATCCACCGAGCAAGGAGTTTGATACTAAACTCCGGGATGAGGAAGCTAGAAGGTATGTAATAATTAATTTATTTCAGCTTATGTCATTCTTTTGTTCTGGAAAATGCTATTCAGCTCTATCAGTTTAATGTGTCGAGTGAGACTCCCTCATGCTCTTTGTTTTTAGGTGGCAAACCATTTTTCAAAATGTTTTTCTTGTATTTGAGGCCATTTATGTAAACTGTGAGGCTTTTGTAGCATCTCCTAGAGTCCTCTATAGATGGTTTTAGATGGTAGCTAGAAGCTCTTACGCCTGTTTTGAATATGAAAATGAAAAGGAAGATCCGAACACTAATCGTGGACCGCAACCTCTTCCACAAAAGGCACAAAGTGGTACTATTTTCTTTCTATCATGCAATTATTTTCTCTACCGGCATCTTGAATTGACGATATTTATGCAGGCAAAGAGCGCTGTTAAAGGCCGTCCGAATATGGGAGGAGGGATTCGAGAAACTCCAACGCCGCAGTGAGATCCAAATGTGAATCTTTGAGTTACAAATCTCATTACAAGTATGTCCATGTCTTCATCTTTGTTATTAGAGTTGGCCCTTTTTTATATTTGTTTATCAATTTGATTGAAGTCTTAGCCTTTATTTTACCTTTCCTTTACCCTCTCTTGACTTCTATGGCATTTTCGAAGCGGCGACCTACCAAATCAAAAAAAAGCAGCAAAGTGAAATACAATCCACAAGAGGATCTTTGGATCGGCTTTCCTATTGATCCTCCCGAGTATCGCGCGTATGGATCTTCATGGAACAAAAAGGGGATGGAGAGTGATTAAGCTTGCTGTGGTTTGACTTTTCATCGATCTGCAACAATAAAAGCTTAAGCATTGCTATTCAGTTAACAATTTGCATCAAGTGGAGCTTTTAAGAGAAGGGTTGTTTGGGGTTACCGAGCTGCATTGTGATATGGAAGGCTGATTAAGCTATGGACTCTTTGGTGGCCCAGAGGGTAGATGACCACCGATTAAGTAAAGCTGTTGTGGGAAATTTGTAGTGGTCGCTCCAGCTAATTGTGGCACAATTGTGGCTTAATTGTGGTTAACAATATTGGTCTGTGTTTTAGATGATGAGATTCCTCTCTTGTACAGTTAAATTGGAGGGGAACGTGGGATAAGGTAAATATTAGGATGGAAACCAAAAACAAATATTATTTTTTTTCAAATATATAATAATTTGTGGCGCCTCGACAGCGTCGATGAAGCATTTTAAAAAAGGCAAATTTATAATTCCGGCGGTCTTGAGGTTAATTTGTTTTGGCCAAGTTATAGCACCAGTTTTTGGGGAGATTTGAAATTTCAATAGTGGCGTAGAGGCGTTAGTAATGCACGTTTAGTGTGGCGTCTGAGGCGTTAGTAATTCATATTTAGTAGTGACGCATGGCGTTAGTTAGTAATGTATATTTAGTGACGGCGCGTCACAAGGCCGATAAATTAACAATTGTGACGGCACCTTGGCGTCACAAATAATTCCCGACACCAACAGGCGCCTAAATTCCAACGCCTTTGCGGCGTCACAAAATTAATTCGGCCTCCCGGCCCGTCACAAAAGTCTTTGATACGTTGTAGTGTACATGTACTATCGAGGCAGTTCGTAAGCCCTCTCCAATTCACATTATATCATAGCAATTCGTAAAACTTATAAAGGTAGCTCATAAGCCCTCTCCAACTTCTATTTTATTAAGGCAATTCATAAGCTCTTAGCGCAATATTACACAAGCCACCGCTATTTAGTCCACCCAATGCAGTCGACTAAAACACCACAAATTGGTCCACAATGCATACAGGTTTGATACTCCCCTAGACTATCATACGGGTTCGACATCCCCACAGTAAACTGTCATTCGAGTTTGATACTCCCCTAAACTATCATACGAATTCGACATCCCCACGGTAAATTGTCATACGAGTATGATTAAACTATCATACGGGTTCGATATCTCCACGCCAAACTGTCATACGGGAGTTCGACATCCCCATGGTAAACTGTCATTCGAAAGTATGATACTCTCCTAAACTATCGTGACGGGTTTGATATCCCCACGCCAAACTATCATAATGAAGTTTGATACTTCCCTAAACTATCATATGGATTTGACACCTCCACGGTAAACTGTCATACGAATTTAATACTCCCCACAAACTATCATACGGGTTCGACACTCCCTTAAACTGTCATCCAGATTAGTTCACTGATCTCAGATCATCGTTGTATGACAAGTCTAGGAGCGACACCAAATTCAGGCCACGGCAAAAGAACATCTAAGTATGTTAGTTTAAAACCGACTCAAATCATTTCTTATCAGCATGTCCTTTCCAATAACGTCTTAATGAGAGAGGGCTATGTAAGGGACATCTTATCTCTCAAGCACATGATGTGCACGCAATCCACATACAACAACTCCACCAGCTCGACTCAATTCCAAAGACACAAGCTCGATTTTCCCTCGCGGACATCAACACCGATTTTGTCTCGTGACATCATCATCTGCTACTCTCATCATTGTTATCATTAGCATCGGACATTTATCCACGCAAAGACTCAAATTATTACCATATTTAGCCACACTCTCGTCATTATTACATCCTTAACCACACTCTTTCTATACCAACTCAAACATCATAATACATTGAGCTATTGCACATGTGTAGCCCACGAGGACTTGTCACTCATCCTAGCAGCACACCTGTCCATACCACCACATGTGTCCTACCAACCACTTGCTCACAACCTTTATAAAAGTCACCCTCATAACTACATTGGGCGATTCCAAAGATACTTGATTCCAACATACTTGATCCCAGTCCCATTCCAAGGTGCTGGATACGTAAGCATCTTTTTACTCATGAAGAGCAGCTATTTCCATTCTCCAAAACCATCCCCTTTCTTTATGTAAGTTAGAGTTAAGTCATAAACACTTGGTGTAATGTCATGTTAATCTTAGGGATAAAAATAGACATTTACAATATTCAAAATTAAGATCAATTAATTTTTTTTATCGTCACCTAATCTACATCATTATTCGATTATTAGATGGTATCTTTGACCAATTTTCAATTAGCAATTTTCTGCAAACGTCGAGATCATCATTACTTACGGTCGGTACGGTGCCTCCAAACACGTTTCTGTGAAATCTTCCACATCCTTTTTTTGTGTTTTAGTTGTAGGTTCACAGTTTTGAAAGCTAAGCGCCCAAGCTTGACTTTAAAAAAAAACAAAGAAAACTATTTAGCACATTTGTTTGAAGAATCTTGGCTTCCTGACCGTAATGTAGTTATTTGTTTTAGCATATCATGACTAGCGTTGCCTAGTTAAAAGTTAAAACTAGTAAGGCAGACGGCAGATCCGCTCCTGCTTATTGCACATAGGTAAACCCTTCCTCCATTTTGATATAGGGGTGAAATAGGCTTTCTCAAATCTCACTAGGACAGAAGGTAAACTCTCTAAAAGAAAATGACCGGTTTGTATGGCTTGATCAATCACACGTTATAATACTTTTATGACCCTTACTCTTTTCCTGTACTCTTGACTCAACTCAACTCTCACTGTCTGTCTTCAGCACTAACAATAAAAATAATCTAATTGATGAGAAATAACTGTAGAAGATTATTTTACAGCTTTTAGAAAATCAGCACTTCCCTAAAATTATCAGTACGGAAAAATAATTTTGTACAATGCACAATTTGTTGCTCTCTGCCAAGCTCATCGGTTATTGAGGTTGAGCTGAGCACTCGGAACATAATTTGCATGAATTGCTTACTAAAGCATTCTTCTTACATCAGTAGTGTACACTGTACAGATTACAGACAGACGCTAAAGTTTAAAGCCAATTAACATCTCTAATAGGTTGAGATTGCTTATATCATTTTGAATTAGTAGCTTATCCAATTAATTCAGGTTTGAAGATCCGAAACAAGTAATAAGAGCTCATGTTCCTATATGTCCTATTTTATTTTATTTTTTCCTTACTGTATTAGATTAAAAAAAATGCACGTTTGAAAATTCCAATCTTATGCAAACAAGCATGCAATAATGTATGTGACCTTACATATAACTTGTCATTTGTCAATATAATGTGCCAAATCTTGTTGAGCACAGAACTTTACCGTAATCCATTTTTAATTGTGGGTTCACATTCTGAAAGCTTAGTTGTTTAAGATATTGTTTAAGTTCTTCTTTATAAAGAAAATTGCCGGCATGAGAGACAATAACTTAGAGCTGAAGGCTCTGGCGTAGGTCTTTTTGCTTGTAATTTCACAAAAATCCTAAAAACATGGCTGATGTGTTTTTTTTTTTTTTTTTTTTAATGATACTGGAGTTGGGCAGACCCTACCTGTTTGAAGTTACATCTTTCTCTACAATAGTACTTAGATTACAAAGGAAAAGAATGAAACAAATGTAATCATCAGACAAGAGGGAGAGCTTGGCTAAATGATCAACAGCTCTATTAACCTCTCTGTACACATGGGTGAAGAATATATTAGAAAGACTTCATAGAATATCTCCTGATGGCAGCAATCACATTTAAGCAATGTCATGGTGCAGATTCAACACTTTTCAGAATTTGAATAGCTCTCAGATGACACCATTACTTTGCTGAAGCTCCTGCGAACACACTCACTCAATCCCACCTCAATGGCTGATGTGGTTTAGTTCAAAGCTAGGGTATATGTGCATGCAATATATATATACTAGGGTATGCCCGTGCCTACGGCCCACAAGACCTCGACGCGCCTGCGGCGCTACCCCGAAAAATGAACAATCATGTTCATATATGTTTTGGGTATGAACATTTATTGTTCATATATATTTTGGGTACGAACAATCAATGTTCATGTCTGTTTTGGGTATGAACATTTATTGTTCATATATATTTTGGATATGAACAATCAATGTTCATATTTGTTTTGGGTTCATGTTTTTTTTGGGTATGAACATTTATTGTTCATATATATTTTGGGTATGAACAATCATGTTCATATATGTTTTGGGTATGAACATTTATTGTTCATATATATTTTGGGTATGAACAATCAATGTTCATATCTATTTTGGGTGTGAACATTTATTGTTCATATATGTTTTGGGTATGAACTATGAACAATCATTGTTGCGGACACGGACGCAGCATGGATGCCCGTCGGACGTGGTCAACATGGTCAGGACGCAGCATGGATGCCCGTCGGACGTGGTCAACATGGTCAGGATGCGGGTCAAGACACAGTCAGGATGCGGTCAACATGGTCAGGACGTGGTCAACATGGTCAGGACGCGGGTCAAGACACAGTCAGGACGCGGTCAACATGGTCAGGACGCGGATTTTGACCTAAAAAAATAAAAAATAAATCAAAATAATATTAAAAAACTCAATTTTTTCATTTTTTTGTTTTGTTAAGACTTATAACATGTTTTTAAAGTTTGATTATGAAATATTAAACTTAATTTTGTGGCTACTTATCTTTAATAGTTTTGAATTTATGAATGTTGATACATTTAATTAAGTTTTTAATGTTTAATTTATATAAAATAAAATTATAAATATTAATTAATTTACGCATCCTTTGCCGCGTCCATGTCATACTTTTTTGAGATATAACCGAGTCACCGCGTCAGTCTCTGCGTCCGCGTCCGCGTCCGCGTCCGTGCAACATAGTTCATAGCTAATGTTCATAATTTAGAGTATGAACAGTTATTGTTCATATCTGTTTTAATAAGCAGTTGATGAAGAATAACTATATAGTTGATTGAGAAGCTATATTTGTGATAAAATATATGAAGAAATGGTCACACACTCCATGCTTTCCAACGACAAATATTTCTTATGGGCTTATTAGCGAGTAAAGTGTGTAGGAAAAGACGGCTTTGGATTGTGCTTTTAAACAGGACTTAAATATTACAAGAACTTGAAGGAGAAAAGACAATGGAATTAGAAAGACTGAAATGAAGTGCACGCCATGTTCAAGTGAAACGATATCGGGGATGGTTAAAAAGTTAAATAGACTTGTATACAAAAGGGTATGCCCGTGCCTACGGCCTACGAGACCTCGACGCGCCTGCGGCGCTATCCCGAAAAATGAACAATCAATGTTTATATATGTTTTGGGTATGAACATTTATTGTTCATATATGTTTTGGATATGAACAATCAATGTTCATGTCTGTTTTGGGTATGAACATTTATTGTTCATATATGTTTTGGGTATGAACAATCAATGTTCATATTTGTTTTGGGTTAATGTATTTTTTGGGTATGAACACGGATTGTTCATACATAAAGAAAGTATGAACAATCAATGTTCATATCTGTTTTGGGTACGAACATTTATTGTTCATATCTATTTTGCTCACACACACTCACGCTGCCCCCAAAAGCAATTCTTGATCTTGATCTTTCGGATCAATTTCAGCACTCCCGAGCAATTATTTAGCAATATCAGGTTAACTTTGACAAGCAAAGTATCAGAGTATGAAAATTTGCACTCTATCACTATCTCTAAAGTTGGCATTGGCTCTCAAGTCAATCAGTCACCTCCCTCAATCCCCATTAAGGCATTAAGATCACCTTAGCTTAACTTCGACTCACAAAGTTTTAATAAGTTCTTAACTAATTGCAAGTACTTGATATAAGGTTTAGCTTGACTACTCAATCGAAACCGATATGTGCTTACAAATATTTTTGAAAAGTTAGACTTGTACAATTTGTTAGGAATAAGAGTGGGTGAACTTGAGATATATATAAGGTAGTGGATATGTACCACTATGCATGTTGTTGTCTACCTCGCAACCTCGCCTTAATTTAATTAAAGTTGGATTAACCTAGATCTAATTCAAAGTGACAAGTATTTTCTTACACGGATGACAGAGCTTCAAATGTGGTGAAATAATAATAATAATAATAAGAGTAATGCTTGGCACCAGAATGACGTTACCTATGTAAATCGAGACCGAACCGACACCATTTAGTTAGACATAAAAGTTTGTGTTGATTGTGGACCTCCATGCACACTCACCGCCTCATTTGGTGTTTAGTTAGCCTAGTGTAGATAGTAGTATAGAACATGGTGGCTGTGGATCTTACTATCGTAGTAAAATTTACTGGATAATTCTTCTCCCAACTTCTAGCTGAAATTGAGTGATTGTGTGGTATTTTAATAGGACCCATGAGCCATTTTGGCTTACAAATTTAGTAATTTTCGCAATCCAATTGACGTTTGACAACCTTAAAACGTATGCAATATGCAATGCAAGCTAGGATACTCTCCATCTTGATTCTTGAAAAATGTAGTTCAAATCAGCATTTTAACGGGAGCAGAAGATGGTTGTTCAAGGAGCAGAGGAAACAGATGGAGGAGTTGGGACCACAAGAAGTTGGTCAGCAACGAAAACCTGACAAAACCTTCTCCCTCTCCTAGATACATTCAATCAGTGTGAAATTAATATAATTGATTTTCTATCCTTCCCTTTATTTCAAATTCTCTAAACAATCGTAGATAATTAAGGATAACTAATGAATGGCTTTATAGATTGTAAATGGAACAAGCAATATTTACAATGTTCCTAAAATTACGAAGTCTTTTGTATATCGTCCCTCGAACCCAACCCATATTCTCAGATTCAAGATATTTTTGTTTTAGCTAAAGTCGCCTCCTCATTTCGATCGCCGTTATTAGATCTCAACTCCTTGATGTGGTTTTAGAATTACTGATTTTGGGTATGGAAATTTCAATCAATAGGTACAAGTTCTAGGATATGCCGCGTGCCTACATTACCAGACATCGGTAGCGCTGCAGTATTACCTCGAAAAATGAACAATCAATATTTATATATGTTTTGGGTATGAACATTTATTGTTCATAAATGTTTTGGGTATGAACAATCAATGTTCATGTCTGTTTTGGGTATGAACATTTATTGTTCATATATGTTTTGGGTATGAACAATCAATGTTCATATTTGTTTTAGGTTCATGTTTTTTTTTGGGTATGAACACGGATTATTCATACCTAAAGAAGGTATGAACAATCAATGTTCATATCTGTTTTGGGTGTGAACATTTATTGTTCATATCTGTTTTGTTCATAGGTAATGTTCATAATTTGGGGTATGAATAGTTATTGTTCATATCTGTTTTGGGTTCATGTTTTTATAGCCACAATCAATGTTCATAGTCGATGTTCAAGATGGGTAGGTATGAACAATCAATGTTCATACCTATTGTGGGTATGGATGAAAATAGAACCCTTGTCAAGTCTGTGATTCAAACCAAAACCAACTTCATTCTAGGCCTTTTTCACCATAAAAAAATAATAATAATAAAAGATTCTAGTGCCTCTTCAAAGGAAACTAAGGAATGTGTGAATATGAATACTAAGGAAGCTTTTCATCACGACAGCAGCAATCCACTGAAAATTTCCCAGACAAGGTAAATTGCACCATACAAAGTGACTTCTAACATCCAGCAACCAAAACCAGACGGGACATCGGGATCATCATCATGAGAAATTCAAAATGTGGCTATAAAGAGATTGTAGCATTCACATGAAATTTCCCGTCTCAAGCACATTGACAAGAGTAGTTGAAACTTGGAACCGAGAACACACTATTCCCAAATCGAGAGTGAAGAATGCAATTAGTAACCTCTTCAACAACCCAACCAAGCCATCCAAGCACGAACCTCTAGCTGGTGGACATTAATCACTTATCTTGAGTTGTGGGTAGTCTTGATTATTTTTTGATGGAGACTTGAAATGATTTTGACTGAAGTAATGGAATCATTGGCCCGTGAAAATTTCGAAGTGTAAATAAGGAGGCAAGTATATGATGGTTCAAGGAAACAAACCAGTAGCTAAGCATGTATCCATCCACAAAAACAATGACGTACCTAACATGGATGAAGACGGTGAATCCGGGAGTGATGGACGAAGATGTCATCTCACGATCTAAAGCGAGAAAGTGTTAGTTTTCACCCTAGACCGGGCCATGGCAGAGAGACATATTCCATGGGCAAAATGTATGTCTTTGCCTGATTGGATCAAACTCCATGCCTTGGCACTATTGCTTCCACTTTAGATCATTTATCAGAATGCAAAAGAAGCATATTTGTCACCCCTTCCGCACCCGGTCATTATGAACCAGGGATAAAAAATAAAAAAAGAGAATAGAGAGAATTTTGCAATGGCTTCAGCAACAAAACAAATAACACTAAGTGCAATACCATTATGCCACATGTAAGTATAAAAGTCATCATGAAAAGATAGTCTATCAATTTAAAGCACTAAGGAGATTAACACACTCCTCAACCCGCCCATCCAGCAATATGAATATGACATCGAGCAAATTGACAAATAGCCAATAGCTCCTATATTGATTTTTTTTTATTAATTCTTTAAAATACCAAATGTGAATTAGCTTAAAATTTAAGAAAAGGAAATTCATTTTCAGCCTAAACAATATTTTCACTCTTACCATTATTAGTAGTTGCAAATAAATGTGTTGTTTGGAAAACTACAAAACCCAAAATAAATAAGCAGATTTATGATGTACACAATATTTAAAAAAAATAATAATAATTAGGAAAAGAAAGTACTTAATTACATCTTGAACCGAAAAAGCAAGACTTCGGGTATACAAAGTATAAAGCAAGACAACGGTAGAATAAAACGCTAGACAATATTAATAGCTTAAAGTTTAATTCAATTCTTACCGAGCACACCGCATCTACGTAAGAAGAGAGGGAGGAATGTTATCCGCTGGGGTCTCGAACAATTCTGAAAAGATAAAATAAATAAATAATAGACGTAATTGCAATGCAACAAACAATGTTGTACAGATAGTAAGCCATGAGGTGACTAAAGTAACACCTATAAGCCATGAGGTGGCTAAAGAATTAGCCTATCTTGTGGGGGAATATAAATACGTCTTTATTGACGGGTTTAGGGTTCAGGGTTTAGGGTCCACGTTAGATGTCATTTTGTTATGACATCTAACGTGAAAATAAACTCACATGTAAGCGCTGTAATGCAGTGTTAAATAATATTATTTATGTTAAGTTCTTCAATTCAATTATATGGCCACTTTGTCCTATTTTCTAAATCAAGCTTCCAGACATTGTTTACTACAATGGTATACCTTATTACGCATGTCATAGACATAAGCTTCCAAAACATTCTTTTTGTCTTTGGTTCGTTCCATAATTTGATCCCGCTGCACCAACCTAAGCTCTTTATCATGAGCTTCTAAGACTTGGGCTTTTGTCATTCCACTATATCTGATCTAGTGAGCAATTACCTCGATCCTCCTAGAGTGCTTGCTCTTCCTCATTTCATCAGCCTGCACATGGTAATTACAGAGCACTGAAGTTCCAAGATGTAATCAGTTTGATTCAGGCCAGAGCATTTTGAACTTGACAAACAATAATATTAAGAATTAAGGGTATACAAAGTTTAAAGCAAGACAACGGTAGAATAAAACGCTGGACAATATTAATAGCGAAAGTTCAATTAAATTACCTGAGCGCCAAACGACAGTAGAAGAGACGGAGGAATGTTATCCGTTACGCTGAACAATTATGAAAGATAAAATAAATAAATAATAGACGAATTGCAATGCAAGAAAACAATGTTGTACATATAGTAACCCATGAGGTAACTAAAGTAACACCTAGAAGCCATGAGGTGGTGAAGAATCACCTATCTTGTGGGGAATATAAACACGTTTTTATTGGCCGGGTGCATTGAAGCATTTGCCCTTATCCACATTTGGTTGGTTGGATTGTTTTAATACATAAGAAGGAAAAAGAATTAATAATAAAGTGAGTGCAAATAGATCGACTTGTTGAATAAGTAAATGTAAACAACCATGAAAATAAAATAAAACTAATAATAGGAAAAGAAACTACGTATGCACTGACTTGACAAATGCTTAAAGCAAGACTTCAGGAGGGTATAACGACATTTGTAGTAAGCTTTTGTTTGGAGGTAGAAGAATACTTATGCGGGTCGCGAAGTGCACTGGAAAATGCCACATATAATGGCCATGGCTTGAAAACTTCGCCAAGATCGATTCCCACAAACTTCACGGATTGTCCTTGTGATTTATTTATAGTCATAGAATAAGCCAAACGGATAGGAAATTGTCTTCTTGTCATATTGAAAGGAAAATCAAGAGGATGGTGACAAAGATCCTTGGAATAAATACACGCAGTTACCGACTTTTTCACCTGAAGAATTCTCGCCCGTGATAACGCGGTGGTCGACATTGCAACACCATCACCGGGAGTCCCGTTGCATAACCCATCTCTGGGGGCAATATTGTGCAAGAACATTATTGGACAACCCTCTTTAGATTGAGTCGATTGATATGATAGTTCATCAATCTGGGTTTCAAAATACAATTGATCAACCCCGACACTCTATATTTTTTTTTTAGGAACAAAAGAAGCTATGGTCCTATAACACATTACATAGTTAATTGTAACATAATAAACATTTGATTGTTCCCCGAATGCACTATGATCATATACAGTTTTTTCAACCACAATGTACTATAACGCTTTTTGTACCACCTTGTATTGCTAGGTACCAAAATTCTGTTAAGTAAATTTGGGCAAAACGAACGAAAATTACCTAAAGACTACGAGGTCGAGTAGTTAGTTTAAAAACAAGAAAAAAATGTCAAAACAACAAATGCCGAGATTGAGTCAAAACCAGATTGAAATGGTGGTAAAAAAAGCGAACCAAAACTGCAAAAAATGAATTCATTACAATTTAAATAACAAAAAGACCTAGCGGGAAAAAAAAAAAAGAGAAATTAGTAGATACCTAGAGTGTTTGACGATTACAAATAAACACTGTATAGCATCAAAGTTTTTTCTTTTTTTTTTTTTCTGCATAAAGGAGTTTAACGACTTTCTTATCAAACACTTAGTACGAATGTCTTTGAAAGTGAGGCGGGGCAAGTATTTAAAGAGGAAAAGAAAATAATGGTGGGGATATTAGAAAAACTTTAAATGTAAAGTAGGTTTGTTGTTTAGTGACGGGGCAGAAAATAGTATACTGAATGAGGTGCTTCAAATTTGGAGAGGTTAGATTAAACATTGTTTCCAGAAGAGAAGTTATAGCCACAGAGTTATACATCCGAACGGGTCCCACGTGAAGACTTTTAGAAAATTAAACGCATTAATTATCGGAACAAACAAATAGAATAAATAGGAAAAGCAGTAGGATTTGGTACTCATGTCTAATTTGTAATTGCTTTCGGATCGTTAAACCCGTGGAGAGGGAGCCGAAGCATAAAAGAGGCGACATTTGATGATAACTTCAGAAATACATAAAAGCCCTCTCAGATATGCACTTAAATTTGACTAAAAGCAATGCTAGAAATGGAAAGCAATAAGTAAATTACAATTTTCTCCCTTTGTTAGCCAATGTTTTTTTTTTTGCTCAACATTTAGTAAGGGCAGCACGCGGGTATAAAAAGGCTGATTACTTTTAAGGTGCCAGGTTATTTATAGTAGTAGTGATGTAATGGAAAGAACATGAACTGTATCCTTTTCAGTAAATAAGAGAATACCACACAAGTACACCACTGTCTCAAGGCAATTGTTTTTCTTGTTTGAAAGCCTCCCATACTTTTCTAGTACCATGGCTGGTCTAACATGGGCATAACCCATCATCAAAGGGCTCGAAGGACAAAACCCAAGCAATAGATTAAACTTTTGGCAAGGAGATAACCAATTGACTAAAAAGGTTCGCCCTACATAGTACACAAAGTACACTACAATATGTTTTGATTTGGCTACCTTCTGCAGTTTTGCACTTGTTTGTACTCCATTTTGTTTTTGCTTTCTTGTAATTATAGGATCTTGATCTCATCCTTTCTCTTATATTGATTTCTAATAACATATGATACGTTGCCGATAAAAAAAAAAAGTACCTTACAATATAGAGCTTTCAGCAGTAGGAGTCTTCAATTATGCAAATTCTTGCAAGTTGACAATCATAGTATTCTTGCAAGTTACTAGAAATTTGTTCATGCCTTGTATTATTATTGTTGCCTATCATTTTTGGGATTTATCCTTTCAAGTAAAATATTTGGCATGGTTGAATAGACTTAGGATTTGCTAAGAGGACTAGTGTGGACCTTGTATGAGTGAGAATGGACTGTTAAGAGAGATACATGGTTTAGAATATGAGATAAAAATTTAAATGTTAACATTCTTGAACTTGGTATGCCCCTATATTTCTGGTCTTCCCTCGACCATGGTATGACCTTGAAGATTGTTTTTATACTGCCAATATTTCTATAGTGTATAATACTTAAAACCAACATGGAACTTTACATCCTTTTGTTATTATGGATCCAACAAGAGACATTGCTTACCTAAAAAGTTAAAATCTGATTCTTTACATTTTGTTTATATTGGCATAAGGCAACTAATTATCTACTGTAACGAACTTGTTTTAAAAACCTTCAGATGGGGAAACTATAAATCACATTGTTACTTACTAAATAATAAGTAAATAATATTGCAGTCAAATAATTAGTGATGATATGCTCTACTGTTTACATTTTTTTTTCTCATAGCTTATTACTTACTTTTGTATATATACTCTGGAAATATAGAAAAATGACAAACGATTACCGAGTTATTACATGGATTTGTTGCATTGTTACATGGATTTATTATCATACTAGATTGTTTATTGTATACATAGATTGAGAACCATCTAGGAATAGGGATTTAAAGAGACATCAAATTCTTAGGAGGCTTTACATGAAAAGTGATAACAATTGTCATGACATGCTCAGAATGAATAAGTTTGCATTTCATAGGTTGTGTGCACGATTAAAGATGAAGGGTTTGCAATCTAGTAGGTGGGTTGATGTATGAGGAGCAAGTGGCTCTATTCCTTCTCATTGTTGGCCACGACACACATATTAGGCACAGTGCATTTGGTTTATAAGATCTTCTGGAACATTGCATCAACATTTTCACAATGTCTTGTGAGCTATCCTAAAACTTAGAAAATAAGTTGTGAAGCCTGCACGTGCAAGTTTTTCTCCTCAAATGGGTCGTAGTGTACACCCAAGACCTTGGGCCATGAGATATTTCAAGGTAAATATTAGTTATGTACATCATAAAGTTTAAGGGCACTCAAATTCTTAGAGACCATTCACATTTAAATTTCTTATAGGATTGTGTTGGTGCACTAGACGGTTCTTTCATGCCAGCAATGGTACCCTTAATTAGATAACCAACCACGTTACCGCAACCGAAAGGGTGATATTAGACATAACGTTTTGGTTGTTTGCTATTTTGATATGAAGATAACATACGTTTTAGCTGGGTGGGAAGGATCAGTTCATGACAGTAGGATGTTGAGATCCTCTCTAACAAGAGTTAAAGGCAAGTTAATTATTCCAAATGGTATACCTCTCAACTGTATTTTTATTTTTTTTATTTTTATGTTTTTTTTGGTAACTTATTATATATAATTGATTTCATGTTCACATATATTTTCCTAAATTTGATTTGCCCGCAAGTATTACCTTGGTGATGCGGGTTTTCCACACGCTCCTGGTTTTATGACGCCTTATCGTGGGACTAGATATCATCTGGCTGAACGTCTAGGACGAGAACCAGAAATAGCCAAAGAGTTATACAACTATCGCCACTCATCTTTGCACAATGTGATTGAGCGTGTATTTGGGTTGTTAAAAAAACATTTCGCTTACTTGAGGACAACCCTGTTTTATCCTGTTGATACATAGATAAAGCTAATACTTGTTTGTTGTATTTTGCATTACATAATACTAGATGATCCAAATGATAATGGCAATGAATGGGCATATATGAGCCTGAGGAGCAACACAATGATTTAGTAAATGACCAAGAGGAAATTGCAGCACTTGAACCAAATAATGATTGGACAAATTTTAGGAATCAGCTTACAATGACAATGTGGAATGAACGCCCCCCTCGTAGAAATAATTAGTTTGTCTTTATATGATATGATTTTATGATAAATATTTTTTTATGAAATTTCATCTTTGTGGTATGTTAATAGTATTTTTTTTTATTATTTTGAGCAACTTTATTGGTTTAATTTTTTATCCATTTATTTGTTGGGGCGGGTAATAATTAATAGGACTAATTTTACGTTGTAAATTAGATGAATACATTTTTGACTATTTTATTAAATAGGTATGGAATCCCAATCTGAATTTGGACTAGAGTTTCAACAATCTGATCATTTATTTTGGAATGACCATATGGACCAGGTGATGTTGGACACGTTGCATGAATAATTGTCGCTTGGTAACAAAGGCCAAGGGGGATGGAAAGTTGTAGCATATACAGCGGTGGTTAACAATGTATTGCACATATGCAGAATGAAAATCATGAGTATCCATGCTAGAAACCGTTTGAAGACATGGAAGAAAATTGTGAGCAGAGTGTAGGAATTACTAGGTTTGAGTGGTTTTGGCTGGGATAACTGTAAGAAACGGTTACTGCCGATGAGTTTGTTTGGGCTAATGCTTTGAAGGTATTAGTTTTATGTATTACGTGTCATATTTTTTTTCCCAATATCCAATAAGAAGTAAACATTAAACACTTGTAATTTCATATTTGACAGGGAATGAAACATTTGAAAAAACTAAAGAGCAAAGGGAATTGAGAATTATGCAGAACCTTCTTGAAGTGGTAGGGAATGATCAAGCAAATGAGCTTGAGAGAGACAACTACAACCATGGCTGATGAAGACATGCATGCTAATGATGATACGAAAGACAATGTGAACATGGAAGATGCCGATTGGGGATGAGGACACAATGCCGCATACTCCTGATTCGTCCTCATCCAACCCAATTTTTGCTCAACCAAATGACAAACTAAAGGGTCGTCGATCTGTGATTGCAAGGGTGCAACGTGAGATGGTTGGAATGTATAAGGAAATTGGTCACATTGCAAGTGTTATGGATTAGACAAATGAAATGAATGATTCTCTTTGGGCTCTTGTGAGGGAAGCTCTAAAAGCCTTTGCTGATGTGGATGAAGACATTAAAATTGAAGCTATATATGGAGTGGTTTGCTCAAGATGTTGAGAAGCGAAGAATGTTTCTCAATATGGACGAACATCAATGTCAACGATGGCTCATTAGGAAGTTTAATTACGACCTGATGCCATATCCAACTCAATTTTAATTGGCATTTGGTAGAAACTAAGGAACTACAGTTTAGTAGAATAAAGTAGTGTGGAAAACACTTGTTTAACATTTAGGATTTATAGTTTTTAGGTTCGTTAAACTTTTTATTCCTAGCTGGTGTTAGGAGATGGTTACATTGCTTAGGCTAATAAATAGTTTTTTAATTTATTAAGTCTTTGAAATAATTGATGTACAAATGATGGTTGTTTATTAGTGTTTGTGTTTTGCTTTGTTAAACATTATTTAGTTATATCAAATTGGTGTTAATACTTATTTAGACAGGTATGCCAACTTTCCTACCACGTCGTCATGTTATGTGGACAACTGAAATAGACTTTGTTTTGGTGGACACATTGAGAGAGCTGGAAGATGACATAAATAGAAGGGGCTTTAGAATTATTTATTTTCGTATTGCCAATAAAGTAAGTTGCATATACGGTGTTGATGTCTCATGTCCCAGTATTACAGGTCAGGTTCATCAATGGGAAAAGATCAAAGAGGATGTACAAAAACTGATATCAATTGCAGGGTTTACATGGGATGATGAAGCAAATCAGGTAGAAGTCGAGGAAGCTATTTGAAACTCTCTATCAACAATGCCGGTACTACCAAATTATATATACAAATATTCTATCTACATGCCATTTTAGTTAATACACGTATGATTGACACATTTTGTAAATTTAACAGGAGAGAAGACACTTGCTACGATATCTTGGAAGATCACTTCCCCTATACCAACACTTTGCTGAATTTTTTAACGATCAAAATAATGAATGAGAATGAACTCCCTATTGAAAACCAATTATCTGAGGAGATTGGAGATCAAGTGCAACCTGACGATTGAAAACATACCTTTCTATTTTTAAATATTTTTAGTTGATTTTTGAATTTCAGTCATTTTTTTTTTAATTTCAATAAGTTTTTATGTACTTCTGTCTAAAGTATGTAAAAATTCTATGACAGGACATTTGTTTCTTATTTTTATGCTATAACTATTTTTAAATAAATTGATGTTCTATAATTTTGACAAAGCCCATTTTATATGTTAGCTTAGATAAATTAAGATTGACGATGTATAATATGTTGTAATGTATGAAATTTGATCTTCACATTTATATATTGTGTTTGGAATGACTATTATTTTGGTTTTGTGAAATGCTTGAGCAAAAAAAAATTGTCTGGGAAATTGATGTGAGAATTCTTAGCAGCCAAACAATATGTGGGAAATTGACAGTGAGAATTACCGAGAATTTTCACAGCTTGCCAAACAACCATAATTTTCTCACAATCATCCATTAGAATTCTAACTCTCACGAGAATTCCATTTCTTGTTTCCAAATGCACCCTTAAGTAGTGCATATTTTAGGGAAGAGGGATAACATGACAATTACTCCCTTTTATAAGTTTTGTGTGGGTAACCCTGCTAGGGGAAAAAGTATGCGGATGAAAGTTTTTGCTTTCTTCCTTCTACCTTCTTCCCTCTTTCCTCACCTTTTATCTCTTTTTCTAGATCCCACCTGACTATTGCTTAGTCCCTATTTCCTCTTTATCCTCTTTCTATCCCCTCGTCATCCTCTTTTCTCTGAACCCGCTTTGTTTTGGTTTTCCTCTTCGCTATTGTTTTTGTTTGGTCTGGTTTGTCCTGTTTTGCCCTATTAGGTTTTGGGGGCTTTGGGGGTTGGAGTGGGTGTTAGGGTAAAATGGCGGAGGAAGATGGTTTTATCTATGAGAACACAGAGGTCAAAAAGTTACAAAGGGATCTAGATAAGAAATGGAAGCTTTCCCCTTCATACCCACAGCGATATTAAACTAGGAAAACTAAAGCCCAATGAGTTAAAGGATTGGGAAAACTCTATTCTAGGGAAACTATTCTCCCCAAAAAGGTTTACAGATGATGATATCAAAGCTCAGCTAGCTAAGCAATGGGAAACAAAATCTATGTTTATCATTTTCTTTATTACTAAGGGGATTTTTAAGGTTCGTTTCTCAGATAAAGAGGAAATGGATTTTGTCCTGGAAAATGGTCCCTGGATGATACATGGATATGTGATGTCTTTTAAAGCGTGGGAACCAAATAGAGCTCTAGAAAGGTATGATTCCCACTGTTTTAAGATGTGGATACAGATTTATAGAATTCCAGCGGAGAGAAGACATTGGGAGGAAATACAAGCTATTGGGAGTGGGTTTGGGAGTGTGGTTGCGCTGGATGCAGTTGGTGGTGCAGATAGTGGCTCCTCCTTCACTAGAGTTCAGGTTGAATTCCCTAAAAAAAGAGGGTGGTGGAGGAGACTATTGCGGAACTGGATGAAAGAACTGTGGTAAAAATCATGTTTCGATTTGAAAGATTGCCACTATGCTATAATTTTTGTGGGCTAATAGGGCATGACTACAAGGAATGTGAGGATATGGCCAAACATCCAACTTTCAAGTAAGGGAAAGGGAAAGCACATTTACAACATTTGTTATCCTTAACCAGTAGAGTCAAAGCAAGTTCTTACAAATTTGGAAAGGGCATCCAGGAACAGAAAGTTATGGTTTGGGATCCTCAGAAGGAGAAGCGGGAAGACCAAGACCTGCGACAAACTTTGGTAGATATGAGAAAAGCCACCGGAAAAAATATGGTGAAGGAGTCACTTGAAATAACGGAGGTAACGGAAAAAGAACAAAGGACGGTTGATGGGATGGAAACAAGTGGTCCAGCTGGGCAAGTTGATACAAATAACGGATGTTAGATAGAGGAGCATGTTTTGGCTAGGAAGGAAATGGACAAGGAAAAGAATAATCTGTCAGAGGCCAATAAGGAAGGACCACATAGTATTCCGGTTTTGGAAGGATGTGGTGGACCTATGGAAGAAGGGCTAGGGGATTATAATCCTAAATAGGAAAGCTTGGGGGGAAAGGTATGCCAGGAATGAGAGGTGGATGTGGATATGGATCGGATGGTAGTTGAAGGAGATAAGGCTTGTCTGGGTAATGGGCTGAGTCCGAGGGAAGGAGAAACCCCAATAGAAATAGAGAAAGAGGAAAGGGCCCATCACTGTGAAACAAAGGCAACAATTTTCCCTCAGATAGGTGGAGGGTTGGGCCTAGAGGGGTATATACAGGTCTTGGAGAAGCCCAAGCCCAACTTTTTAATGGAAAAAGGGTGTTGAACCAGAACTATTAGGGGTGAACCCAAAGCTCACCAGTTTGGCTAAAGATCATGAAATGATGGTCGAAATTCCAAGGGATGGTATATGCAAAGAAATGATTTTACAAAAGAAGATAAAAGTTTATCCAGATGGAAACGCGGAGTTTGTGTGCAAAAGAGAGAGAGAAATATGGGAACATGTGGAATCTATAGAAATTGGTAGTGAGTAGCTCGAGGAGGCATCGTGCTCTGATCATAAAGAGAATAATATAACAGAGGAAGATATCTCAAAAAAAGTTGTGTTGGGGAAAGGAAACAACCTGAGTTTTAAGCGTCCTTTAGATCTAAATGCAGAGGAGTTAGAGGAGTTAAGGGAATACCAAGCAAAGGGAGGAAAATGGTACAGAACAAGAAGACTTCCCAACGGTTCCCCAGCGCTCTAGGAGTAGAGGAAAGAAAGCTTTGGAAAAGGTGGATGTTAGGGAAGAGAGGAGACATTGGGAAGATGGGTTAAAGGAGGGGAAGGAGAAATCTAAGAGGGATACTGAAGTACAGAGGAAAAAGAGGAAACTAGAAGGGTATGAAGAAATAAATGAGCTGAGGGAGGGGAAAAGGATGCGAGTGGTATACCAGGAAGGAAGAGAGATCAAGGCCAGTGAAGTGGTGGAGATTGAGTCGAGTATAGAGGGCTCAGCTATTGGCAACTCCATAGAACAAGAACTAAAGGATAGGAGACAAAACAGGGGAACTTGGGAAGGACGAAAGGAAACTTGGGACCCAAGATATGCACCTCTGTTTCAAAAGAATAAGGGTTATCTTAAGAGTGCCTTTGAGTTTGTTATGTCTGAAGAGAGTAGCAAGGATACACAAAGCAAGAGTAAAAAAACAGAGGCTGAGGTAGGTTCAAAGGAAGTGGATATGATTGCTTGCTCAGGTTCGGAGGACTCAAGTGATAGGAAAGGGAGTGGAGGATATGCTGGGTCTAGTTTTGTTGGCATGGTTGGTAGTGGAGGTGAAAGTGAGATGGGGTCTGGTTCGGATGGTAGTGGAGGAGATGGGTTTTTTGAATATAGTGAGTCTGAAGAGCACTACTCAACCAGCAACCCTAGTTATTTTGCTTATGGGGATCCTAGTTTGGAATCTTCAGAGACTAGTAGTGATGCTCGGGCTTGTAGGTCTTCTGAGATTGAGTCTGAGGGGAGTGATGAGTTTGATGGTTTGGAAGCAAATACAAAAGGAGTTCCAGATGTTTGCTCGGAGATTAGGTTCGCGGCTGCTGTCCCGGAACAACGGCCTCTAGGGCAATGAGTACAATCCTAGCCTTGAATTGTCGAGGTTTGGGTTCTGCATCAACAATTCATATAATAAAGGACCTCATCCAAGAACATGAGCCGGATGTGTTATGTTGTTAAGAGACAAAAAGTTCAAAAAAGAAGATGGAGTTGGCCAGGAAGGAGATCAAATATGAGGGTAGCTGTGTTGTAGAAGCGGATGGTACAAAGGGTGGTCTAGCGGTCTTCTGGAAATAGGGGTTCAAGGTGAACGTTTTGGGAGCTCAGTTGAATCACATTACAGGTAAAATTTCATATGTCAATTCTAGTGTGGAATGGTTTTTTACTTTTATTTATGGTAATCCTTATGCCTGCAAAAGAAAAAAAAGCTATGTGGGATGAGATTAGGGGTTTTGCTAGCTTGGTTCCTGGCCCTTGGTTAGTGTTCGGGGATTTTAATGCTATAGCTTCCTTGGATGAGAAACATGGTGGTTTGGCTGTGTTAAGCAAAAGTATGATTGAGTTTAATGATTTTGTAAATGATCTGGGGCTGATTGATTTGGGTTATCATGGGCCAAAGTTCACGTGGTCAAATAATAGATCCTATAAAGCCCATATCCTTGAGAGGTTGGATAAAGCTCTAGCCAATCCTATTTGGAACCAAACCTTTCCTAAGGCCTTAGTTAAAAATGTTCCAAATGTCTCATCGGATCATTTAGCCCTCCTGATTAGTTTGAATTCTCCAAAAACAGTTGAGGCAAAACCTTTCCATTTTTGTGAAATGTGGCTGAGGGATAATACATGTAAGGATACTATAAAGGAAGCCTGGAATTCTAAACAAGCCAATTAGGGATGCAATGTATAGAGAAGATTGGAAGCGACAAAAAATAGTCTGAGAACTTGGAACAAAGAGAAGTTTGGGAACGTGTATGTAGAGATAAAGAGCCTAAAGAAGCAATTGGAGAGAATTCTTAGTGGGACTATCACATAATGGAAGTATAATAAAGGGATAAAGTTGAGAGAGAAACTAAAAGAGATGATGGAGAGGGAGGCTAGTTTATGGAGCCAAAAATTAGGGCAGCTATGGGTGAAGGACCATAGTACAAAATATCGCTATATATCTCGATATATCACGATAAATATCGAGAAATTAGAGATGGGCATAGAAATATCGTGATATTCAATGGGATAAAAACAAGTGTAAGTATCGACGATATTTGTTGATATATCGACGATATAACAAATTTTCATTCTATCCACAATATTTGGGCAGATAGAACCCTTCGGTGGTGGTTGTGATTTGAAAGATAGTTTTCTGATGATGGGTTTTTAGCCCAAAACTAAAAATTCGTTCTGTTTGTTTCATCTCCGTGCAAGAAGAAGAACTGTTATTCAGTTTGGTTTTTTTCTTACTTCTTTCAATTTCTCTCTGTTCCATTCTTTCTTTAAATCACCTCATTCATTCATTCACAGAACCAAATAAAGATTCATGGAAAAAAAAAAAAAAAAAAGAAAGAGAGGAAGTGATAGAAAGGGTTCAGAATGTTAGACCAATTGAACTAGCCGGTAAGTTCACTTTCACTGATTCAACTTTCTTTCTGACTATTATTGCTGTAGAAATCTTGAAAATTTGAATTTGGTTATGTGTTTCAAATTGGAGAATTATTGAAAACAATCTCTGGATAATTATTGATAATTGAGTTCTTTTGATGATGATGAAGATGGTTTGTTGTAGTTTATAGCAATTTTTAGGATGAAGTCAGAATATATTTCTCTGACTAGAGAATGTGGTATCAAATCTCTCTAACATATTTGTCGTGATGATCATATTGTTGCTAACGTAAGTTAAGTATTATGGATGGAATTCTTGGATTCTTCCTGTGGCTACAATATAATGAGATGCCAATATGGCCTTTGGAGCGTGTCCCCTGTGTGCTGTGTCTAACTAGGGGCTATCTATTCCCCCTTTCGGTATTTGGTATATTTTGCTAATGGACAGGGCACAAGTGCAAGAACTTAAACTTACAAGGCCTTGCTTGATGGCACGAAGTTCCAGCAACCATATGGAGCATAAAAGCGTCATCGTAGATCATAACATTTCCTACCCTCTCCCACGCGAGCTTGCCAAAATAATTACAAGCTAATGAATTTAAGGATTCACATTAAAAAAATACGCACACACATACAAAGAGAGAAGAGTCTTTTCCACTATATCTAGTTTTGTGTTCAGTTAATGGGGAGAAAAAGAAAACCAAAGTGGAATTTTGAGAAAAGGGGACTCTAGAAATGCAAAAGCAAATGATTTTTTGGGCTAAATGAGTTTTGTCATTGAGAACTTGGCCGCTGTTGATATCAAAATTTGTGAATAATTTCTACACTTGGTCAAGTGACCACGAATTAGCTTTTTCAAGACTTACTACGGAATACAATTTCTAGAGTTTAGTGACCTACCCTTCTATGTGTTTTTTTATATATGTTTATGATAAAATCTCATTCTACTTTTAAAATTGTTCATTGGAATTTGAGGAATTTTATTATAAATAAAAAGAATACAGAGGGGAGGGGGTGTTGATTTATAAAAGTCAGTCTAATACAAGAACATTGTGACTTTGCTTTTATGCACGATATTTGTGGATATATTGCGATATATCCACGATATTTGCAGTTAGAAATACCCACACATAGTCTATCGATATTCGTCGATATTTGTTGATATTTGTCGATATATTTTGATATATCCAAGATATTTGCAGATGCCCCAATGTAATATATCCCCACATAGGGGGATATATCCACGATACATATCCATAAATCAAGAGTCAATATTTTGACATATCATGATATTTTGTACTATGTGAAGGACTATGCTAGGAATACCAAATATTTTAATCTCTCCACTCTCTATAGAAGAAGGAAAAACAAGATTACCAAGTTGAAAGATGTGGATGGGGAATGGAAGCAAGGTAGGAAAGAGGTGGGAGAGGTGATCAATGGGTTATTTGGATAATTGTTTAGTACCCAAGACCTTCAGCCTGAGCCTGAGATTCTCAACCTTTTTCACCCAATAATCTCAGAAAGGGAAAATAGTATTTTAATTGAGATTCATTTGGATGCTGAGATATGGAAGGTTGTATAAAAGATGGGTGCCCTTAAATCACCTGGGCCAGATGGGTTTCAAGGTATATTCTATCAACAATGTTGGGATATTGTGGGAGAGACTATCATTGCCACTGTCAAGGATTTCTTCACATTTGGACAACTTAATCCTTCTCTAAATGAAACGTTCATAACCCTGATCCCAAAAATCCCTAATCCTAACAACATAGCCAAATTCAGACCTATTAGTTTATATAATTTTACTTATAAGATCATCTCCAAGCTGCTGGCAAATAGACTAAAGGCTTATCTGCACAAATTCATTTCCCCTTTTCAAGGGGCTTTTGTGAAAGGGAGGTTTATTGGGGATAACATAGGGATAAATAGTGAAATTTTCCACCATTTCAATCAGATGAAAAAGAAAAAACAGGGGTGGATGGCAGTAAAACTGGATATGATGAAAGCATATGACAGAGTGGAATGAAAATTTATATATCAGATTATGGAGAAGATGGGGTTTTGCAGAAAGTGGATCTTCTTGATAAAGAAATATTTGGAAACAGTCTTCTTTAGAGTGCTTTTAAATGAATCTCCTCTTAACTATATTATACCTAAGAGAGGTCTGAGACAGGAAGATTCTCTATCTCCTTATTTGTTCATCCTAGTGACCGAAGCCCTCTCTAGAATGATTCTGGAGGCAGAGAGTAAGGGGGACCTCTCGGGTTTTAACGTTATGCATAATTCACCTCCTATCTCCCACCTTTTATATGCAGATGATCTTTTCTTGTATAGCAAAGCAACTTTGGGGGAGGTGGATTGTTTAAAGGCTATTTTGGGGAAGTATAGTGATGCATCTAGGCAAAAAGTTAGCCTAGATAAGTCTAGTGTTTTTTTTAGTAAAAATGTGCATGTGAGACATCAGAGGTTGCTTTTGAGATTCTGGAAGGTTAAAAAGTTGAATGTTAAAGATAAATATTTGGGGGTTCCTATGATTATAGGGAGGAAGAAGACTGAAGCTTTCTCTTACTTGGTGGATTCTCTATAGAAAAAAGGTTTCAGGATGGAAGACAAAAGTTCTGTCTCAGGCAGCTAGGACTACCCTTATCAAGAGTGTGGGGCAAGCAATGCCCATATACGCTATGGGAGCTTTCCAGCTACCAGTGAAGATAACAGACAGTCTGGATAGGATAAACAGGGATTTCTGGTGGAATGGGTCTAAGGAATCAAATGCTATGCATACTCTTAGTTGGGAAAAACTGTGTAGATCCAAAGGGCAAGAAGGGCTGGGTTTTTGAAAAGGTGAAGCCACAGAACTATGGTATCTATGAAACAATGGGAAGACAAACTACAGAGGTCCTCAAAGCTATGGTCCCAGACCAGAGCTGGTATGGAAGTAACCCTGATAGTGTACTGATATATAATAGTGTTGAACATAGAATAGGGGATGCTTCTTATAATGACTGGTATAAGACCTGTTTTGATGGTGCTTATGACAGGATTTTGGGTAAGGGAGCTGCTGCTGCGGTATGTCAGGACAGGGATGGGAAGCTGCTGGGTGCTTGTATATAGGAAGTTCAGAGCTACAAATGCCTTGGAATCGGAATGCATGGGAGCTGAAATAGCAGCTGAGTTGATGAAAGGAATGCAAGCTGATCGTGTGGTATCTGATGATGCTGCTTAAAGGGAAAGGGGTGGAAGCGGGATGGCAATGTAAGGAGTCTATCAACAGAAGTTTGTTGTCTCTAGCATCAGTGTTTTTGGAACCAAATGTACAATTTGGATGGATTAAAAGGGGAGAAAATGTGAGGGCCCATGGGCCCAGAAGTATGCTCTGGATGGGGTGTATGATTTAGTTAAACCTTTAAAAAGAAATGTCAGTTGATATATTCCGATATATCAGGAGCAATCGGCATATTTAGGCGCGAATAAATATAAAAAAAACAGAAACGAGAGAGAGAAAAAGAAAAAGAAAATCGATGGAATTACAAAACACAGTGAAAGAAGCCCTAAATGTTTTATACCATCATCCAGACGATTCTATTCGTTCTCAAGCTGATAATTGGCTTCAAGATTTCCAACGTACTATTGACGCGTGGCAGGTACTCTACTACTACTATTATTAACCTAATCATTTACTCTTAATCATTTCACTCATTATTTTTTCTTTTTTCTTTTTTCTAATTACAGGTGGCAGATAATTTACTACATGATCCCAGTAGTAATCTAGAAACTCTTATTTTTTGTTCACAAACTCTTAGAAGCAAGGTAATTCATTTTACTTGTTCTTCACATTCTATTTTTTTCAGGCATTAACTGTTTTTCTTTATATAGGTACAAAGAGATTTTGAGGAATTGCCTTCTGAAGCTTTTCGCCCTTTACGGGATTCGCTAAATGTAAGAAAATGGTTTTTTATTATCTGCTTCAATATCCTCAAAAGAAAATGCTAAGTTTGTGGACTATCTTTTTACTTTTTTTAGAGAGTGAGATGCCTATGTCAATCTATTGCCCCTGACCTTTCAACAATATGAATTTTTTTATGTAATAGTAGCCTAGTGGTTTAGGGGATTAAAGTTGGAACAATAAAGGAAAAACGGATACAAACTATTGACAGCTAAATGCTAAGTGGTTGGCGGGCAACTTTCCCGAGGCAATCATTTGCGTGATATGGAACTAGTGCAACTGGTGGATCTTCGAAAACAAGAGCAAGGTTGCTAGCGGTCAGAGAAACATTTGTTTATTGGTTTAAGGGAATGATCATTCAGGGAGTTGCGATTTAAAGTTCATGTGGGAAAGGGAGAAATTGTTCTTGTAATGGTCCTTGGGTTGGAGTGATCTTAGCATCTTGGAAGGGTAACTTTCCATGTATGGGTTGTAAGGTTTTTTTCAGATATTAGATACCTTTCATTGATAGAAAAATTGTTCTGACCACTGATAAAATGCTGCAAAATATCATGACATCTGTCGAGATTATTGGAAACAACACGAATACGCGATAACATCTAACACAGCCTAAGTTGGTATGATACACGTTACACAATTTGATAGATAGAGAAATGATCATTATAAAACGACCGCAAATGTTATGCAACGGTGTAACAACTTGTAACTAACTATGTAACGGCTAGAGGTAGTATGCCTTTAAACATAAAAACATTGAAGTTAGTGATGTGGTTTTATTTACTTGTGTTGTGTGTAATGTAAAACCTAAAGATCCCAATAAATAAGAGAGATAATGATTAGTGCAACAACTTCTTTCACATTCGATAATTTTACAATATTGCATTGTCATATGTTTTGGTACACTCCAATGTCTCGAAATCCATTATTTATTTTGTTGACATAATTGGTATGTTGAAAATGGCTAGATTTTTTTGGGCAATGATTTGGTAATCAAAATCCAAGCAATACATACCTTACTCGTTACAAACAATTAAAAAAAAACCAAAAACACTAAACCAACTCACAATTAAAAAACCCACATTTTTTTCTATATATATAAAAAAAAACAAATAAAACTCCTATGTCAAATAACAAAATTACCTCTCTCTCTCTCTCTCTCTCTCTCTCGGATTATATTGAATAACACAAATTAAAAAAATAAATAAATAAATAACATTAACGCATATAGCGCCACATTTTATTGTCTTGCTTTAGGCCACCAAAATGTTAGGCTAGGGTCGGCACTGCCTTGAAGCTAGTAACATATAAAAGTGATGTTTTCAATTTTGGCATGATGTTGTTCGAAATTTTGAGGAGGAAGAACAATCACCATGAGGGGCAAGAATGATTTCCACGACAAGTTTGGGAGAAGTTTGAGAAAAAAAAAACTAGACAATATTATATTACTGATTTTGGGATTGAAAATAACGATAAAGAAAAAACAAATATATTACACATGTTGCATTGTGGTATTATCAGTTAATGCCTAAAAATAGACTTTCCATGAGCACTGTGGTTGAGGTTTTTATGGAAAAAATACATGACACTCTTAGTTAATGTCTAAAGATAGACAACTTAAGAAGTTTCAGAGTAAAGGCACCCAATACATGACACTTCCTATAAAAGGGGAATGTCTCACTTCACAAAAATATGGGCTTAATGTAACATTATCCGACACGCCATATTCACTATTTTTTTTAATTGTACTCACTGTTCTAATAAAAAACCAAGGGCTTAGAGGAAATGGGAAATTGGTCCAAAGCTATAAAAAAAAATAAACAGTCACATTTCTATGCAACACGTGCAAAAATGAGAAAGTAGTGAAGACTTTTAAGGGCTTAGATTCACATCGTAAAGATGTACACAATAGCAAGGATATGTCATTTACTTGTAGCAGATCTAAAGTATGGGCAGATGAAAGATGCCAGAAATGTGGAACGCTGTTTGATGAATGGAAATATTATAATGAGCATCGTAATGATGATGATGCTTATAACAAAAGGGGGTGAGCCTATGTCTATGTAGTCTACGTCTATAGATCATCTAGATCTGTCTAGTTGGGCGCTATATCTATGTAGTCCTGTTTTATTTAGGTTTGGATCCTAATAATAGTTGGTTTATTAGGGTTTGGTCTAAAAAAGCTTGAATATTAGGGTTTAGTCCTACTTTTGGTTCTTGACTGCAAGTCAATTCAGTTGACTGTGGTCAATCTGTTTATATTTTTGAAATGACAATACTACCCCTCGCATGCAACATCACGTGAATAAGTAAAAATATCATTGGAACAACACTCAAATTGGTTTGCCACATGTCACAATCTAACTATCAAATCAAAGGCCAAAACAATAGAGCCGTTGGTGGTTCTTTGTATAAGAAACCCATAGAGAAGCGGCCATAAATTGGAGACCCAATTCATTCAAAATAATTTGTTGCCTCTAAAAATTCATCATTTGCAAATATCACAAAAAAAATTGGAAGGAAATATGGGTGGAGCCTCTATAAGCACTTTTGTGGCGCCACAGGTAAAATACCTTACTTCAAAACTCTAATGGCTGTAAAGTAGGACTACAGTCTAATTTGTCAAATACAATAAGGACTACGTCGTAGAAGATGATATTATTTCTTGTATCAAATTTTAACCTTTGTAAACAATTTTTTTACAGATATGTCAACTATGTTACCAAGAAAACCACATAGCTCCTAAGTGTCCATACCTGAAAAGGAGATGCAATATGGAAAACTGTTGAGGCATTATGGATTTGCACAAGTCTGAAAATAAATCTGGCAAAGTACATGAGTTGTGGCTCTGTTGTGATTGGGTTGGATGTTTCAATAAGGTTCAACTAACTACTGTTGAGAACCAGCTTCTTCTGCCCATTGAGAAGAATTAATGTCACACTTGTCGTTAATTGTGATGTGTGCGGGCATGAGTGTTGTTGCATTGTGGGGTACCCATAAGGTTAGTTTGTTGTGTATGTGTGTTTATGTATGGGTTTTTTAGGTATTGGTCCTAATAATGTCTGTGTGTTTATGTATCTCATATGTCAATAGGATACTATGTCACAAGTTTCTTAACATACAAATCCAAATTTAGCATACAAATTCCAAACAAAATAGAAGACAAATTTAGCATTCAAAAGAAGTTAAACCAGAGGACAAATTTCAACCAAGATCAAACCAATATAGCATACAAATTCAAAAGTACTTCAAGCAAAAAATAAATCCAAAAGTACATCAAATCTCAAAATATCATGCACGACTGAACAACATTATGTCAAATACCCAAAATATAACTATAACTAAATCCCAAAATGTAACTGTACTACCTCTGACTTGAATTCACTAGAGGTGTTGAAGGTGTTGGTACATTGTTATCTCCAAACATCAGCCGATATAAACCCCTAGTCCTCACTGTTGTGCCTTCTGTTGGTCCTCTCGGCCTTCTACTTCCTCCTCTAGCACCTTCATCTTGTATAGGTGGTGCTTCTTGCATTGGAGGTGGTTGTGGTACCTGTGGTACACTTCCTCCTCTTGACTTTCTGCTCCTCCCTCTGCCTCCTTGTGCTTGTACTGGTGCTACATCATGTTGAACTTCATCTTGTCATGGTGCTCTGCCTCGACCTCCTTGTGCTTGTGCTGGTGCTACATCATGTTAAATTTCATCTTGTCCTGGTGCTTTGCCTCGACCTCCTTGTGTTGGTGCTGCTGGTGTTTCTTCTTGCAGTGGAGCATTCCTTCTTTTCCTACCTCTCTTATTTGTTGGTTCAAGTAGATCTGGTGTTGGTTGCATTGGAGGTGCTACTGGTACTGCTTGTGCTGCTGCTGGTGCTTCTTGTGCTACTACTACTGCTGTTGGTGTTGCTTCATTATGGTCTTGTGCACCTTCAAATCATTACTTATTAGTTAATATATATAACTTATGAAAACCACTATATGTATAACTGACATATTTAGAGTTACCTTGGTCTTGAGGCTTAATTCTATTGCCATGAACTCCTTTCTCTCTTGCATCACAAGTCAAGGTATTGTGACCAGGTGTTCCACACTCTGCACATTTTCTATGAGTTTTAAGTGGTTCATCTTCCCCTCTAATTCTCTGCTTTTTTTTGCCTTCCAGCCTTCCTAGTGTTTTCAGGAGGCAGAACCAACTCTTCTATGTTATCCTGTTAAGAGTAAGCAACAAAAACAACTTATCAAGCTAAAGTAAACAAGTTGATTCAAGTTACTAAATTAACACATTATAGACTTACTATTTCTGGCCAATCCTCAATGCTATCAATTGGATAAAGATAAGTTGCATATGTTGCTCTAAATGCTTCCACACTAAAATATTTACTACAATATGCTAAGAGCCCAAAACTGTAGTTTTAACCCCTTAATAATACTACTTTTAGACCAATTATGCGAGTAATAAATAAGAGTTTATGCTAATTACATGCTTTAATAGTTTTATGTATTTCAAACATGGAACTCAATTATGTGCAGAAATGCGTCACTTTGGCGATATAAAGGAGCAAAGGGTTGGTTGCTAAGAAGTTCTGTGATAAAGGCCAAGATTCAAGGAGATAAAGCCTTTATGAAGCCCGGTCAAAAGCTGAAAAGTCAACACGGGCAGAAACAATACACAAGTTAGCAGAACTTCTGAAGACCATATCTTTGGACTCAGGCCTCAGATTTGGGCCTACCTTACGTTAAAACGACCAGCTCGGAAAGAACTTTCCAATGGTCCAAGCCTTGGCTCAATTAGAGAAGCAAAAGTGAACGAAAAATATGCTGAAGTCAAAGCCAACTGAAACGGGCTCTGTGGACTGAAAACATTGGGCTTTGGGCTCGATTTTCCAGCCCAAAACATGGCTCCTTAGCCCATGCACGAAATTGTGGATCTGGTCTCCTCCTTTACAAAAACAAGACTTAGCTCTTAAGAAAGATATAGTTAGAGAATCTATGATAGAAAATATCCATTAAAATAGCTTGTAGGTCTAGTTTTTGAATTGAATCAGTTAAATTAATTAGTTCCATATATTGTTTTAGATTAATTCTTTGAATCATAGTTATTTATTGATTAGATAAATAAAATAGTTATTTCTTGTTCATTTCGATTCTGTCATTTAAAATTGTTAAATCTAATTTCAGTTGTTGTTATTCAATTCTTAGTCATTAATTTAGAATTCAATTATTGTTTAGTTAAATTTAATGAAGTTATAATTTTTATATTACGTCTAGTTTTAATTCACATTGTAGTATAATTCCCACCATTGCTCTCATTAGATTTTGAATAGATCAGTCAATCTAGGAAATATCGTGATATTCAATGGGATAAAAACAAGTGTAAGTATCGACGATATAACAAATTTTCATTCTATCCACAATATTTGGGCAGATAGAACCCTTCGGTGGTGGTTGTGATTTGAAATGTAGTTTTCTGATGATAGGTTTTTAGCCCAAAACTAAAAATTCGTTCTGTTTGTTTCATCTCCGTGCAACAAGAAGAACTGTTATTCAATTTGGTTTTTTTCTTACTTCTTTCAATTTCTCTCTATTCCATTCTTTCTTTAAATCACCTCATTCATTCATTCACAGAACCAAATAAAGATTCATGGAAAAAAAAAACCAAAAAACCAAAGAAAGAGAGGAAGTGATAGAAAGGGTTCAGAATGTTAGACCAATTGAACTAGCCGGTAAGTTCACTTTTACTGATTCAACTTTCTTTCTGACTATTATTGCTATAGAAATCTTGAAAATTTGAATTTGGTTATGTGTTTCAAATTGGAGAATTATTGAAAACAATCTCTGGATAATTATTGATAATTGAGTTCTTTTGATGATGATGAAGATGGTTTGTTGTAGTTTCTAGCAATTTTTAGGATGAAGTCAGAATATATTTCTCTGACTAGAGAATATGGTATCAAATCTCTCTAACATATTTGTCGTGATGATCATATTGTTGCTAACGTAAGTTAAGTATTATGGATGGAATTCTTGGATTCTTCCTGTGGCTACAATATAATGAGATGCCAATATGGCCTTTGGAGCGTGTCCCCTGTGTGTTGTGTCTAACTAGGGGATATCTATTCCCCCTTTCGTTAGTTGGTATATTTTGCTAATGGACAGGGCACAAGTGCAAGAGCTTAAACTTACAAGACCTTGCTTGATGGCACAAAGTTCTAGCAGCCATATGGAGCATAAAAGCGTCATCGTAGATCATAACATTTCCTACCCTCTCCCACGCGAGCTTGCCAAAATAATTACAAGCTGACGAATTTAAGGATTCACATTAAAAAAATACGCACACATATAAAGAGAGAAGAGTCTTTTCCACTATATCTAGTTTTGTGTTCAGTTAATGGGGAGAAAAAGAAAACCGAAGTGGAATTTTGAGAAAAGGGGACTCTAGAAATGCAAAAGCAAAGGATTTTTTGGGCTAAATGAGTTTTGTCAGTGAGAACTTGGCCGCTGTTGATATCAAAATTTGTGAATAATTTCTACACTCGGTCAAGTGACCACGAATCAGCTTTTTCAAGACTTACTACGGAATACAATTTCTAGAGTTTAGTGACCTACCATTCTATGTGTTTTTTTATATATGCTTATGATAAAATCTCATTATACTTTTAAAATTGTTAATTGGAATTTGAGGAATTTTATTATAAATAAAAATAATACGGAGGGGAGGGGGTGTCGATTTATAAAAGTCAGTCTAATACAAGAACATTGTGACTTTGCTTTTATGCACGATATTTGTAGGTATATCCATGATATTTGTGGATACGATATATCCACGATATTTGCAGTTAGAAATACCCACACATAGTCTATCGATATTCATCAATATTTGTTGATATTTGTCGATATATTTTGATATATCCACGATATTTGCAGATGCCCCAATGTAATATATCCCCACATAGGGGATATATCCACGATACATATCCATAAATCAAGAGTCGATATTTTGACATATCATGATATTTTGTACTATGTGAAGGACTATGCTAGGAATACCAAATATTTTCATCTCTCCATTCTCTATAGAAGAAGGAAAAACAAGATTACCAAGTTAAAAGATGTGGATGGGGAATGGAAGCATGGTAGGAAAGAGGTGGGAGAGGTGATCAATGGGTTCTTTGGATAATTGTTTAGTACCCAAGACCCTCAGCCTGACCCTGAGATTCTCAACCTTTTTCACCCAGTAATCTCGGAAAGGGAAAATAGTATTTTAACTGAGATTCCTTTGGATGCTGAGATATGGAAGGTTGTATAAAAGATGGGTGCCCTTAAATCACCTGGGCCAGATGGGTTTCAAGGTATATTCTATCAACAATGTTGGGATATTGTGGGAGAGACTATCATTGCCACTGTCAAAGATTTCTTCACCTTTGGACAACTTAATCCTTTTCTAAATGAAATGTTCATAACCCTGATCCCAAAAATCCCTAACCCTAACAACATAGCCAAATTCAGACCTATTAGTTTATGTAATTTTACTTATAAGATCGTCTCCAAGCTGCAGTCAAATAGACTAAAGGCTTATCTGCACAAATTCATTTCCCCTTTTCAAAGAGCTTTTGTGAAAGGGAGGTTTATTGGGGATAACATAGGGATAAATAGTGAAATTTTCCACCATTTCAATCAGATGAAAAAGAAAAAATAGGGGTGGATGGCAGTAAAACTGGATATGATGAAAGCATATGACCGAGTGGAATGAGAATTTATATATCAGATTATGGAGAATATGGGGTTTTGCATAAAGTGGATCTTCTTGATAAGGAAATATTTGGAAACAGTATCCTTTAGAGTGCTTCTAAATGGATCTCCTCTTAACTATATTATACCTAAGAGAGGTCTGAGACAGGGAGATCCTCTATCCCCTTATTTGTTCATCTTAGTGACCGAAGCCCTCTCTAGAATGATTATGGAGGCAGAGAGTAAGGGGGACCTCTCGGGTTTTAACGTTATGCATAATTCACCTCCTATCTCCCACCTTTTATATGCAGATGATTTTTTTTTTTGGTATAGGAAAGCAACTTTGGGGGAGGCGGATTGTTTAAAGGCTATTTTGGGAAAGTATAGTGATGCATCTAGGCAAAAATTTAGCCTAGATAAGTCTAGTGCTTTTTTTAGTAAAAATGTGCATGTGGGACATCAGAGGTTGCTTTTGAGATTCTGGAAGGTTAAAAAGTTGAATGTTAAAGATAAATATTTGGGGGTTCCTATGATTATAGGGAGGAAGAAGACTGAAGCTTTCTCTTATTTGGTGGATTCTCTACAAAAAAAGGTTTCAGAATGGAAGGCAAAAGTTCTGTCTCAGGCAGCTAGGACTACCCTTATCAAGAGTGTGGGGCAAGCAGTGCCCATATACGTTATGGGAGCTTTCCAGCTACCAGTGAAGATAATAGACAATCTGGATAGGATAAACAGGGATTTATGGTGGAATGGGTCTAAGGAATCAAATGCTATGCATACTCTGAGTTGGCAAAAGTTGTGTAGATCCAAAGGGCAAGAAGGGATGGGTTTTAGGAAGGCCAAGGAGATGAATACTGCTATGCTGGGGAAACATTGTTGGAGATTGATAACAGATTCGGAGTCCTTGTGGGCTAGGTATTTCAACAACATTTACAGTTGGCACTGGGGGAGGGAAGAATTGGAGAACAAAAAAGAACATAAATCCTACTTATGGAAGGGGGTAAATAATGCGATGCAAGCCATTAAGGGGGGTCTAGTTTGGAAGTTTAGTAATAGGGTTGATATACCTCTTCTCTCTGAGCCATTGACTATTCTAAACAACTCACCTATATACTTGGGAGATCAAGTGTACCCATGTTATAATCCTGACTTTCTGAGGGTGGATCAAGTCATTGATACTTATCACTCATAATGGAATCATAACAGGTTGGGAGAAATGTTTCCTGAGCCTACTTGTCAGCGAATTGAGTTAGAAAAATTTAACTTAGAGGAAAAGGACAGAGTTATTTGGTTTGGGGATTATAAAGGGAGGTATTCAGTCAAGTCAGCTTACAAACACCTGACCAAAGAATATGAGTTGGGAGAAAGTTCAAATAATAATGCTAAGATCATTAGGAAGCTTTGGAACCTCAGAATAGATGTTGGGATTCAGCAATTCCTTTGGAAAGCCTATGTGGGGGGTCTGCCTACTGGGGAAATAGCTGTGAAACATAAATTCAAATGTGACTAATCCTGTAAGATGTGTTGGAAGGCTTTAGAAACGGATGATCATCTTTTTTTTTCAAGGTGAATGGGCAAGGCAGTTATGGTTTGGATCTCAGATAAGGCTGAGGGTGGACATGTAGCATGACAAGTCTCTGAAAGCATGGATTGAACATTTTGTTCTGGGGGGATCTGAGAAAATAGACCATGACCTAAGGTTTGCAGGGATTTATAGTATTATGTTGTTGCGGGAAATATGGGAAGGTAGAAATGGGCTTTTTTTTGAAAAGGTGAAGCCACAAACTATGGTATCTATGAAACAATGGGAAAACGAACTACATAGGTCCTCAAAGCTATGGTCCTAGACCGTGAGTCGGGTATGGAAGATAACCCCGATATAATAGTGTTGAATATAGATATATAATAATGTTGAACATAGAATTGATGGGGATGCTTTTTGGGTATATTGACCGGTGTCGGATAAGACCTGCTTTTGATGGTGCTTATGACAAATGCCTTGGATTTTGGGGTATGGGAGCTGAAATAGCGGTATGTCGATGAAAGGAAATGATGGGGTATCCGATGATGCGTAAAGAAATAGGAAGTTCGAGCTACAAATGCCTTGGAATCGAATTTGCATGGGAGCATCGGTGTTTTTTGAACCTGAACCAAATGTACAATTTGGACGGAAAAGGAAAAAAATGCAAGCCCATGAATCGTGTAAATTTTGGGCGACAACAAGTATCTGATTATGTGTTTTAAAGGGAAAAATAAAATGGGTGGAAGCGGAATGGAAATGTAAGGAATGTGTATCAAATGGTAAGTTTGTTGTCTCTAGCATCAGTGTTTTTGGAACCAAATGTACAATTTGGATGGATTAAAAGGGAAGAAAATGTGAGGGCCCATGAATTGTGTAAATGGGCCCAAAAGTATGGATGGGGTGTATGATTTAGTTAAACCTTTAAAAAGAAAATGTCAGTTGATATATTCCGATATATCAGGAGCAATCGGCATATTTGTGATTTCAATTTACCGAGGCGCGAATAAATATAAAAAAAAAAAACAGAAACGAGAGAGAGAAAAAGAAAATCGATGGAATTACAAAACACAGTGAAAGAAGCCCTAAATGTTTTATACCATCATCCAGATGATTCTATTCGTTCTCAAGCTGATAATTGGCTTCAAGATTTCCAACGTACTATTGACGCGTGGCAGGTACTACTACTACTATTATTAACCTATTTACCTAATCATTTCACTCATTATTTTTTCTTTTTTCTTTTTTTAATTACAGGTGGCAGATAATTTACTACATGATCCCAGTAGTAATCTAGAAACTCTTATTTTTTGTTCACAAACTCTTAGAAGCAAGGTAATTCATTTTACTTGTTCTTCACATTCTATTTTTTTCAGGCATTAACTGTTTTTCTTTATATAGGTACAAAGAGATTTTGAGGAATTGCCTTCTGAAGCTTTTCGCCCTTTACGGGATTCGCTAAATGTAAGAAAATGGTTTTTTATTATCTGCTTCAATATCCTCAAAAGAAAATGCTAAGTTTGTGGACTATCTTTTTACTTTTTTTAGAGAGTGAGATGCCTATGTCAATCTATTGCCCCTGACCTAGTAGCCTAGTGGTTGAGCCTTGGAAGGTTGGGTTTGAATTCCACAACTACCTTGGATGGTTTAGGGGATTTAAGTTGGAACAATAAAGGAAAAATGGATACAAACTATTGACAGCTAAATGCTAAGTGGTTGGCGGGCAACTTTCCCGAGGCAATCATTTGAGTGATATGGAACTAGTGCAACTGGTGGATCTTCGAAAACAAGAGCAAGGTTGCTAGCGATGTCTTTAAAGCGGTCAGAGAAACATTTGTTTATTGGTTTAAGGGAATGATCATTCAGGGAGTTGCGATTTAAAGTTCATGTGGGAAAGGGAGAAATTGTTCTTGTAATGATCCTTGGGTTGGAGTGATCTTAGCATCTTGGAAGGGTAACTTTCCATGTATGGGTTGTAAGGTTTTTTTCAGATATTAGATACCTTTCATTGATAGAAAAATTGTTCTGACCACTGATAAAATGCTGCAAAATATTGCAAAATATCATGACATCTGTCGAGATTATTGGAAACAACACGAATACGCGATAACATCTAGTTTTGATGTGCTTATATGCGAATATGCCAGTCCAATGTAGTGTCCATTCCAAGAATTTAGCTATCAAATTTGCGCAAAAGTGGCATTTCGTATTATTCTGTTTAGTCTTAACAGCTCATATTTTATTACAACTTTTTACCTTTTTTTGCTCTGTACAACTTTTTACTTAATTGATGATATATTTCTTGAATGCCAACATATTGTACCAATCTTGTATAATATAAGGGTGCTTTTCTGCTTATATCTACTGATTTACATGTGTGGATTTTGATTGCTGTGGGTCTGCTATTATCTAGTTTCTTACAAATGTGAATTTTACATCTGTGGATGTGGTGAATGCAGGCTTTGCTAAAAAAGCTTCACAAAGGATCCCCTGTAGTTCGAACTCAGGTCTTAAATTCAAACTGTTCTTTTACACGCACACTGTATTATTGTTGTTTTGGGCAATATAATGATATTGAGAAAAATGTCTTGCTTTGTAGATTAGCATTGCAGTGGCAGCTTTGGCTGTGCACGTCTCTGTAGAAGACTGGGGAGGTGGCGGCATTGTGAATTGGGTTAGGGATGAGATGAACTCTCATCCAGAATGTATACCAAGTTTCTTGGAGCTGCTCACTGTGCTGCCGCAGGTATGTCCTTATGGAGGCAGTTGACCAGAAGAATTCTTATAAAACTTACAGATATAATTTCAGTGATCTTACAAGCACTAAAAGATGAATGAAGGTGGGAATTGAACCTTAAATTTCCTTTTCCCCGGTGAAGGTGGGAACCTTGGGCCCAACCTCCCAAGTCTTGACCAGTAGTCCCCTGGACACTTTCAACGTCGAATGTCTTTGAACGCCCACCGTGGGTTTCGAACCCATAAAGGTGAACTAAACTATGACAATACTAATAGAAGTAATTCAATAGTGTTTGAAATGGATTTTTTTTTTTTTGGGTTTGGATCCATAAAAGTTAATGTATTGGTATAATGCAGGAAAATACATCAATACTTAGGAAAGCTAGGGGGTAATAGTTGAAGACCAAAGCACCCAATCGTATGTACAGCTAAAAGAAACCAAATACAGAAAATAAAGTCTAACACAAGAAAAGCAACAAGATGAAATACATGGGCGATAAAGTTCTATATCAAATGCCCCAACTGATGACGGACACTGTCCATCAACATCCATCCCCTGCTGCGTATAGTAGAAGACTTTTTCTATACCTTTTTTGGCAATCGAATAAAAAACATCATCTACATTTAGCAACCTGTGTATTTAAAGCGTTTGAGTTGATTTTTTCTTTTGCTCTTATTTTGTAATCCTTGTCAGGAAGCATTCAGCCATAAGATAGCAGCTCGACCGGAAAGACGGCGGCAGTTCGAGAAGGAACTTATTCTATCTGTGGGCGTTGCTATGGATGTGTTAACTGCTTGCTTGGCTCTTAATGAGTTAAAGGAACAGGTAATTAACAATTCTTTCTACAGAATCTTGTTGCCCCTTTCAATTTCAGGCCTTTATATTTTGTTTATGTATGACCTTGATCACCCCCCCAAACACACACACACACGCACACACACACAATTTATCTCTTTAGGAGTTCATAAATTAAATCTGGCCTCTTTTACTAAAAAACTTGAAATACCTAATTGTAAGGTGAAAGTACTTGAAATGTCTATTGCAGATCAACTGGTCTATAGATTTTGCTCCATCACATAGTTTGAAGTTAAATTTGTGTTCATGTGTCGGACTTCGGTACGTGTCAAGATTTGTGGGCATTGAAGTTGGGTATGGTACCTAGATCCATATTTAATCGAGTATCCTTCATTAATCTTACGCATACCAAGTTTCCAGAGGCTAGAGGGGAACAAGACTGACATAAGAAAGCATGTATGTTACACGAAATTGAACTGTGGCCAAAATGCTTCGGAATGGCGGATCTAGGGTCCCCATATTCGGGTACTTTGCAGTTGCCGCATCAGACCACTTGTGCCTTGTCAGACACAGAAACACTGACCATTGTCAGGCACAATAGGGATTTGAATGACTGGATGGTTGAGCTCATATCTTCTTTGCTGGACATGTCTAACACTTACCATTGTCACCTTGAGGTGGCGATGATAGATGCAATGTGAAAAGTGGATTTCTTTGGTCCTCAGTGTAATATGTTTTGTGTCGGTCTTTATTCTTGCATATCCTGTTCTTCCATATGATTTTACATTTTACTCATAAACAAGACTGCCTGTTGTCCATTAAAGTTATGAGTTTTGCACTGTAAGCTCCATAGACATGGCCATACTTTTAACTCTCTGTAGATTGCTTGACTATTTTGTTTGGCTCATACTTCTGCTTAAAAGCTTTGTATTGATCACGTAAAAGCTTTTGATAGTTGCTACCTGATTCTGCGCACTAGCTTCTACTTTCAGCTGGATGGTTCTAACCATAGCTAACTTTTAGAGCTGTTTGATATCTTTGCTTCCCGTTGAATTTTTTGTGCTCTTTTGTTCATTGCGTGATTGCGATGTTTTGAATAGTCACTTTCTTTTGTAGGTTCTCGAGGCTTTTGCTTCCTGGATTCGACTAAGACCTGGGTAGGTTTTTTCAAGTGTGTGTATTTGGCATTCTTGATGATGCTTTATCTCCATATAGTTGAGAAAAGTCTAACTTTTTGGCTTTCGACCCAAGGCAGATTAGTATTACAGTGGCAAGTGCTGTAACCGAAACTAAACTACTCAGTATTAGGGTGCCATAATTCTAATCCTGTTACATCTTCTGACTAGTTCTTATTTTGTAATCACCATTCTTTTTGAGATAACTTGTTTTTTTGCCTTCTATGTTTACAGGATCCCTTCCTCTTCCCTTTCTTGTCATCCTTTGGTGCTCACTGCAATTTCTAGTTTGAGTTCGGAGCTGCTTTCAGAAGCATCTGTAAATGGTAAGACATAAAGTACAAACCCCCTTCTTCTCTTGCTTGTTTTCCTTTGCTCACTGTACTTAGGATTTGGGTTCTGAGTTGCTTGGTGGCTAAGAAAGGACCAGATACATTTTAGTGCATTGTATATTTGTATTTATATAGCTTTTACAAGGACATCGACTCAGAAGTAAGACATTTGTTTTATGTTGTTTCTTCATTTTCTGTATAGCTGGTGTCTTGTTCGAGTAGGAACAGAAGAACTCGTTCAATTTAAGGGTGTTGTTACTGTATCGTGTTGATGAAAAAAATCAACTGTACATCTCATGTGAAGTCCTTGCTGTATTTCTTGTTGTCATACGTCTCATTTGATCCCTTATAATTGGGTGGGCTTGTGAGTTATGAGTTGTACTCATTTGAACTCACCATGCGCAAGTCTTTTGCCTTCCGACAACTCTTTAGCTGCGCTGTGCAATGTCATCTTCAATTTAGTGCGGAAAATGTAGGACCCATATCTAAACACCAACTGGTCTATCGTAAAAGTCAGTTTGATTTCTCCTGAAAATACCATACTTTTTAGGTGTGCGGAAAAATGTTATCTTTTTCTTGCTCCAAATATGCTTTGTTACTTTCCTGCCGTTGTTCTAACAAGCTACCTCAATTTAAGTTCTCTATGTACGTGCCATTGTAGTTAGTACCCTCTTAAGCTGCTAGAAGTTCCTCGGCCTTGCGCTTTGACATAGAAATCAGCCTTGCGTTTTGATATAGAAATGTCTAACATACTTTGCTATTTGCTTTGCAATTGCCAATTTTTAATATGGTCAATATGTAATGCAGATTGGATTATGCAGTGTCAAGATACATAATACCCTATTAAGAATTTAAAGTCTGTCTAATAACATATAAGTCTCTGAATTGAAAGGAACATCAAGCCAATTGGCTAGGTTATCAATTATATATTGATCATCAAAAGGAAGAAGTCATAGTTCTATAAAATGAAAGTAGACCTAATTAAGGTGGTTGATTTGAACCAAGCTGATCAAGGACTCCTCTTTGTCCTGCAAACTTCTGCAGATGCTGCTTGAATCCACAAAAAGTTATTATCCCACTGTTCCATATACATTGGGACTTGCCTGTTTTGCTTTCTTCGAATTAGACATATTAGAGTCGTATTACATGCATTGTCTTCTGTCTTAAAATTTTTATTGAACATTACCTGAAATGCGCTTTCTGCTTCTGACATTGTCAACTTCTTAAATTTGATTGGCGTAAATATCTTGTGAATTCAAGAAAAATCTTCTATAATTGTTATAATTTCTGAAAAGTTTAACATGGTTGTTGAACACATACATATATTTGTGCTTTTGCAGTTATTTCTGAGCTGATACACTACACAGCAGCTGGAAGCTCAGGTGGTCTTTCTGCACAGATGCCTCTGATTCAATTACTTGTGCCGCAAGTAATGAGTCTTAAGGGGCAACTAAAAGATTCTTCAAAGGTATTTGCATAATTGGAGTTCTCTCACTTGCCTTTCTAATCTCGTTTCTACATCTGGTTTTGGCTTCTAGATCAATTATTTATAAAGTGAAGAGACCATTGGAAATTTCGCATGATTTTCTTTTATCAATGTTGTTGTAATGTGACTTATTAAAGACACAATGAATAGAAATTACATTGAAAAGGAGCTGAGAGGTGACCTGTGCAAATATCATTGAGAAACTAGTAAAACCAATAAATGAGAACATAGGTGGATCAAATTCTGTTTTAATGAGTTGGAAAGATCCAGTTTGAAGATCTTATTTCCTAATGGGGGGAATCAGAGAAAATGATCCGAGAGTATATGGATGCTATGTTGTCAAAGGTGGCAATTTTTAAAGAAAAAATTTCAGGTTGCTGTCAAAGGTGGCAATTTTTAGTGAAAATAATTGTAGATTGTGTCAAAGGCCCAAATGCCAAATTTCCCTGACAACATAGGATGAATTCCTTCAATCCCCTGTTATGCATATTATTTTGTTTGTGTCATAGGCTATATTGACACCCCTATATGACTTCCTGAGTTGAATTCCTACACTGAAGGGGACGACACAATATATAATTTTTTCCCAAGCATTTTAAGGAGTTTCTATGAATAAATTTTGCGAGCTGATCATTTCCTCTATATTACCAGGATGAAGAAGATGTGAAGGCCATTGCTCGCTTGTTTGCTGATATGGGTGATTCTTATGTTGAGTTGATTGCAACCGGTACTTTCTTACATGCTGCATTATACTTCTCTTAGACAACTTGACATGGTTTTGGTGTCACCTATCTGGGAGCTTTTTAAGCTGCGTTGAATGCTATCAAAGTTGATGTTCTTGCTTTTATGTCATGCTGTAGTAGATTTTACTCTGCGAGTTGGTATATTCATAATTTTATGTAATTTATATATTTGATCTTATTTTACTCAATGTATTCTTGACAGTAGATTTTCTTCACATCCCCATTTATAAATTAAATTTCAGGTTCTCCGGAATCAATGGTGATAGTCCAAGCATTGCTAGATGTTGCTTCACACCCGGAGTATGACATTGCTTCCATGACATTTAACTTTTGGCACAACCTTCAAGTTAACTTGACTGAAAGGTGAACTCTTTTTAGATTTGTTTTTGTTTTGTTTTTTTTTTTTTATTGGTAAGCCTGTTTTAAATGAGATCAGTAACTCTTTGATGTTGGCGGGGTTCGAGCCCCAGACCTCTGGTATCATCACCCAAAGGTTTTACTGACTTTGCTAGTCGGCACCTGCTGTTTTCACTTCCTCTTAACTGAGTTGTCGTCTATTATGATTATTATAGTGACTCTATGCTTTCAGGGAGTCCTACTTATCATATGGAACTGAAGCTTCCATTCAAGCAGAGAAGAGTCGAAGGTTACAAATTTTTCGTGCACCATATGAAGCCCTTGTATCTCTGGTGAGCTGTTCTACAAATGTATTTATGTTTTACTTTCTTAAATCTCAAACAACTTTGTTTCTTATTTAAGGCTTGTACCTTTTCATAATATCCACTATGATGAACTCCTATATTAATCAGCAAATACAGCTAAGTTCATAAACTTTTGGTTTCTTATTGTAAACTTTGTACTATATACTGAGCAGCTGAGTTCCTCTGTTAGGTAAGCTTCAGAGTTCAATATCCAGAAGATCATCAGAACCTTTCAAAAGAGGACCTCAAGGATTTCAAGCAGACTAGATATGGTATGACTATTCATTGCCAGTAGGAAAATGCCATGGTTAAAGTTCTTACTGTTGTTAAAGCCATTATATTGAATGTCAGATGTTGTTTATATATTTTTCCTACCATTTAAGCTATAACCGATTATGAAGGGAAAAAAGAGAGTGTTATTCTTTACGTCTCCATGCCGAAGTCTTGCCTCAAAGCGTACACCACAAACACAGCTCTAGGCTCAGGGTGTGCACTTTTGTGGGACAAAAACTAGATTTTGTTTGTATAATAGCATAATTGACTGAAAGATAACACTAGTTAAGAATTAGGAATACCCCCCACGGCTGGTCTTGAGACAGGTAGGGTTTATTTCAGTAATTTGACATGAGGAAGGGCTTTTGAGTCATTACAAGTGCCTTGACCTTAAGGTTATCAGTCAACCCTATTTAACTTGGAGGTGCTGTGTCATTGTGGGGAGACCCAAATTTCTGGTCTAGTTGGAGGTTTGGGGATTTTTTGTGTGTGTGTGTGGGGGTGGGGGGGGGGGGAGGTTTGGAAATCCTAATTAGCTCATCTATTTGGGGTAATCCTAGTTAACCATTTTTTTTTAGTTTTTGTTTTGCTCTGTTTTTTTTGTTTTGTTTTTGTTTTTTGGCACTGCTGCAAGACTAACACAATCTTTGTTATTGGTAGCTGTTGGGGATGTATTGATAGACGCTGCATCAGTTTTAGGGGGTGAAGTGACCCTCAAAATTCTTTACATGAAGCTTGTTGAGGTGTGAAGCTCTAATATCCCTACGTCTTCTGTTTAGTGGTAAATAACTTCGTATTGATCTTCCAAAAAAAAAAAATGCTTTATCTACACAATCTAACATTTCTTACCCGAATTGTTGTAAACTATTTGTTAGAATGACCGCCCCCACCCCCCACCCCACACACACACACACACCTCTTTCTATCTGTTTTTCTTAAATAGTAAAAAGAAAAACCAATCACGTTTCGTCTTAGAATCAAAATCTTCTTCTGCAGTATAAGGTTACCATCTATGAAAAATATTATTTATGTATAAAGTTTTTCAACTTGTTGAACATTATATCAAATAACCAGATTGCTAATATCAGTATGGCAATAGGTTGATTATTGTAGGTCAAATACTTTAGGATATCCATTTATAACAATGACGACACGACTTTACTATCATAACAGTCTGCAATTAATTATCACCATAATAGATGTGGGGTTTTCCTTAAAAGGACTCAGCGCTAAGTAGCGATTGTTATTTATAAGAATTCCTGTTCTTGGATGTTACCTCACTGACGTGTGACTAAGCTCCTGGTGCAACCTTCACCCATTTGGGCTAGGCGCCTTCACAACATACTCTTCGGGGTACAGCCTCTGGTTATTACGAGAATGCATTCACGGTATTATGTATACAAACAGAAAAGCTTGGTGTGAACATTTTCTGTTTGCACTAAATATTTTCAGGCAGTAGGCAGCTGCAGGAGTGATGGAACTTGCCAATGGCGCCCTGCAGAAGCTGCTTTATATTGTATCAGGGCGATATCCGAATATGTTTCTTTGGTTGAAGCCGAAGTATTGCCCCAGGTATAGGTCTCTTGCTTTGGAATCTTTATATACGCATCTGTGTTTTTTGCCAACTATTTTCTATCTACTTTTGCTTCATTCATGTTTTACATTTAAGTGTCCTTGCTAATCTGTATTACACTATTACGACTTTAGTTCAACTGCTTAGGCTGCGTTCAACTAACAGTAGAAATGGGTGAATACATGAGTTTTCTATTGCCATGATTTGCCAGTATATGTCAGCCAAAATTGTATACATCCATATTTCCATTCTGTGAATACAAGTGAATCTTTTGAAAAGATACGTGTCTACTTCACCCAGGTCATGGCTTTACTTCCCAATCTTCCTCGTCAACCTCAGCTACTTCATACAGGTGATACTTTGAATTAAAGGAACTGCTCGCATCATCGTCAAATGTGTAGTTTCAGGTCTTTTGACCCTCATATAATTAAGCTCGAGTATGGGTTTTGGTACCTTTTCAGTGTGCTCAACAATTGGAGCATTTTCGAAATGGCTTGATGCTGCACCTAGTGGATTCTCAGTTTTGCCTTCAGTTGTAGATATTCTTATGAGTGGGATGAGCACATCTGAAGATTCTGCAGCTGCTGCAGCTTTGGCCTTCCGACACATATGTGATGGTACAGTATCTTTTGTTAAACGTGTGTAATCTTTTTTTTTTTTTCCATTGAAGGGTGAAAAACATCACAGTTTAATTTTTCTTATCAATGAACCCCATTAAATTGAAATAGTAAAATTATATAAGGGATTTTGGAAAGAAGAAGAAAAAGTCAGGAGAAGAAGAGAGAAAAGACGGTATGGCCTTAATTAATTTCGGTTTTCTCTCACACATATATATAGGGAAACAGACAAACAGTAAGAAATCATTAAGAAAAAAAGGGTACTAATAATATAGTGTATAACCGAACCTCAAAATTAGAAGCATTATACTTAGTCTGCCCCCTCTTTCCACCACCACTGCCACACTCCATCCACTACTCAGTTTGTCACTGTATGCGTTCCATCCGGCTTGTTTCGAGCTTCTTCTTGAGTTTGAAATTTTGATCCTAATCTACTTTGGTAGCAAGGAAACTAGAACTTTCCTTAAAAATCTTAGCGCATTCGAGCTGAGTTTAAAACTTTTTCTGATAACTTTCTCTTCTCTATTCAAATTCTCTATCTCGGGGTTTCTCTTCTACTCTTGAATGGTCTGATAGAGGTTTCCTCATTGTCTAATTGAGTGGTTTGATATTTGTAGGTGAAAAGTGTGAATTATCTAAAAAGTGTGAGATGTGGAATCTTAATTGAAGAAGAGATGCAACAAAGATCTTTTAATGTCGCCTTTTTTAAGGTGTTTTGGGTTTCACAATTTTTGTTTAGAATAAACCATTATAGATATTCTCTTTTTTTTAAAGATTAATAAAGACGTGAATTTCCTGCTATGGGGAAAGAGGAGGTGGTAGTGAGTTGTGAATCTGTGATGGTAGAGAAAAGGGGTAAATTGGGTAAAGTGTCTTTCTTTGGGAGTGAATTTATATGTCTGTGGTGAGTAAATTACCATTGAATTCCATCAATTTATATCATCCCCATCTGAGAGCTCCACATCATTAGCTCCTAAGTGTCCAAAGTCTAGTTTAGCTTCATCTTCATTGTCGTCTAAGTCGTCATATTCTTGCTGTCTTTACTCTTTAGTCCATCTACAATCGTCTCGTCATCTTCCTTTCTCTTCTCCTTGCCATCCATCTTCTTCAGCAACTTTCTCTTACTCTTTGCGACATTGAAATCCGACATCAGAAATATATTGCAGCTTAATATGCTGTTTCATCTCGATTGTAATGCATTCACAAATTCTCATCCAAACATTTGTACTTAAATCATGTTCTGCACTGTGCTTATTCTTGCGGTGCCCATTGGCTGAAGTTGGCTTTTGCACAAGCTAGATTTCATGACCTAGAAGCATTCTAAGTTCTACCTGCCGAAAGTCTCAGAGAGCTACTAAAAAAGGACAAAACACTGGAGGTTACTGTATCCTCTGAGTGGGTATCTGCAACGTGAAATGACTAAAGATTCACTGTTGACTTGACACAAAAGACTTGGTCTTTCTGACCATAGTTTCAGACAGGAAGCTTTCTCCTGTTTCCCATGGTGCTCCATACAGTTTCATCTATTGACCTTGCAGTAATTAGTATTCTTTTGTAGCCCACTTACTTTTAGCCTCGCAACTAAGTCTTTCTTTTGGTTTTTGGTTACACTTGGTATGTTGGTTAATATGATGGTTTCTTACCCAATCTCAGTAGCTATACTGTGAACTGAAATGATTATTCAATTTTAATCACTAGATTGCCGTAAGAAGCTTTGTGGATCAGTGGATGGCCTCTTTCACATATACCATCTAGCAGTAAGTGGAGAAGGTGGCTATAAATTCTCAGCTGAGGAATCGTTGTACCTGGTTGAAGCCTTGAGGTATTTTTCTTTTGTCTAGATGCAAATTTGCTTTCCAAAACTATTTAGGATTTTCCGTCTATTACGCTCTGGGTTTTTGTATTATCTCTAAAATCTTCTGTTTCAGTATGGTTATCACAGAACTTCCTCCAGAACATGCTAAGAAAGCTCTAGAAGCTTTATGCCTGCCAGTTGTATCTCCTTTGCAGGTTAATGCCATAGCTAAAAGAACTAGTCCATAATTTTGCTGGTAGAGGTTTATTGACAGTTTTAATCTAAATGAACAGGAAGTCATCAATCAAGGACCAGAGACAATGCGAAAAATAATTGCACGTGAGCTTACTATTCATATCGACCGACTTGGAAATATATTCAGGTACAAGTAACTTCTATTCTCTTAAATTTCTAGCGCTCGTGGAGAAGAGTTCTTATGGCCTATTTTGAAAATATTCTACCATTTGAATAAATCTTAGGTATGTAAATCAGCCTGAAGCTGTGGCAGATGCAATTCAAAGGTTGTGGCCTATTTTTAAAGCCATCTTTGACCAGTAAGGATTTTCAAGAAGTTTTATTTCAGCTTGATTTTCCATGGTGCACGCCTTGATTTTTCTATTATAGATATTCTAAGCTCGAACTTATTCTTGTGTAGTCGTGCTTGGGATATGCGAACAATGGAGGCTTTATGCCGGGCTTGCAAATATGCTGTGAGTGTTCTGAATGATACATGTCTCTGTTGTAAAATATATGTTCAACTATCAATTCTGTACTTCAACTAATTTTGAACATAATTGTTCGCTCCTTGTTAATCATCTGCCTAGTACATGTCGTGTTTGTGCACTGTGTAGTATGTATGCATGTATCTATGTGAATGTACATGTATGTATGTATGTATCTCACACACATCACGCTGACAACATGAATGAAGAGCTGGTTTTAGTGGAGATGATCTTCCATCATGGTATCATCCTCTAAAGAAATCAACACATTTGATAAGCCCAACTGGAGTTTAAAACATCAAAAGAATGGCATATCTCAGTTCGCAGCCCTCATTTGGCAAGGTTGGAGATGTTCAAATCAGTTATTTTTGCGAGTAAGATTCTCATGGTAACGCTATCACCTCCACATAAAGTCAGCTCTTAATCATCTTGTAGATTCACAGATAGAGCAACATTTGCAAGTTACAACCATGGGTAGTCCATCCTGTGGCCATAACTATTAAATTCTTTTGGCTGTAATTCTTGGTAGAATCTCATGACTCATATTTCCCCAAAATATATAAACGATTTTGAGAAGCTGATTTTATTGGTGAAAGATAATTGTGTTCAATGGAAACAGTAGGTTGCAAGCTACACACAAGATGTCATAGCATAAAGAATTATCCGTGTTTATTCTAAACAAAATAGCTTTCGACCAAATCCTGCGTGACTTCGCAAATTGCGTGCATGACACAGACCAAGTTGAGTAATAGAGGAAGGTAGAAAATATGCAATCAATGCGGGCGTAAAAAGGAAAGAAAAATGTTTTAATGGGTAATATGCTTCAGGGCCACACACCATAATAAGTCAGTGTTTGAGTTCATACTGTAGTATTTCAAATGTCTTGACTAATATAAGATAGAATCTATACCTATAAAAAAATTGATAATATTCTCATTCTTCTTTTCCAATCTATTTCATAGAGAAGAAAATACTTTGAAAAAAGACTTCAAAGTTTTGTTGCTCTTCTCACAAACTCTTACTGCACTTAGGTAAAAACGTCTGGGAAGTTCATGGGAGCTACGATAGGAGCTATGTTGGAGGAGATACAAGGCCTATATCAAAATCACCACCAACCATGCTTTCTTTATCTCTCTAGTGAAGTCATAAAGGTTTGCTTTTACAAGCTTGACGTGCTTTAGATGTTATGATCACCTGAGCAACCAACTGAACCTTTGTGCTGCAGATATTTGGTTCTGATCCATCTTGTGCAAATTACCTCAGAAGTTTGATCGAAGCACTTTTCAGCCATACTACTCATCTTCTATTGAAAATTCAGGTTATTTTTTATTGTTATTGCCACTAGTCTTTTGTTGTTAATAAGAAAAATTCTATGCTAGTAGCTGGTATAATCAATGGGGATATCTAGAATGAATTACGAGGCATCTACATGAAAATGATGAAATCTAAGACGACCCAACTGTAGGTTGTATTCCGTAGCTTATCATATGTGTGCCCACCTCATGCAGCCCATTGCTCCTATAGCAAGAAACAAAGGAGCATAATCTATAGTAGGGAATTTCAAGGCATAGAAGAAATCATGAAATTAAATCCCTTTAAACAGAGGATTGCCCTCTGTTTAAATAAAGAAAATATCCCTTAGTAATAAAAAACTATTTATATGAAAATATAGCCAAATTACCCACCTAGGTGTGAAAAATCTGGTAGTGAAAAGTCATTTAGTGGTTTGGTGGCCACAAAATACCAAATCAGCTCCACACCTGGAGACCACATCAGACACCCCATTATCTGGACAGCACATGGCGTCAGGAAAGAGCCAGCCATCTTTTAAAGCATTACTTGGATGGAGACACGTGCGATCGAGAGTTACTTTGAGACCTTGTCAGCTATCTCCAAACATACTCTGCAATCACGTGATCTGCACCTGACTCCTCTGGCAAGTAGCCACTGTAGAGGCCCTAGTTGTTGGAATGTTTAGTTCCACATGAGATATGTAAAAGCCTTGCATAAAAGTATGTATGTTCCTGGGCCTCTCCACACTCATCACCGATTCTGTTTTGGTTGGATGCCCTGATGTTTAATTTGAATTACAGTTTCCCTTTTCCTTTCTTGGTCACTCTTCTCATCTCTGGCTTTTTACCGTTTCTATTCAAGACCAGTTTTTTTTGGGTGATAAGGCATCTTATTAGAAATGGGGGTGAGTAAGAAACTCACCAAAGCAAGGAACAGGGTAAAAATACAAAGAAAGTGAAAGAAAGAGAAAAAACTCCAGATCAGTTCTTCTTGGTCATCCTTTAACATTTCGTCTTAGTCTTCCTCCAGTCCTATTGAACTACCGACTACGTTATCTTTTAAAGTTTTTTAATATTTTTATCAGTATCCAACTTTTTGCATTACAACTTCTTTATTTACTGGAAGGTGAGGATGGATACTGATACTCATCTTACCAATTTTTGCAGGATTTTACAGATAGACCGGACATAGCAGATGACTGCTTTTTGTTGGCATCAAGATGTATCAGATACTGCCCTCACTTAATTGTTCCTTCTTCAGCATTCCCATCCTTGGTTGATTGTGCGATGACTGGGATCACGATACAACACAGGTATCAGTTAGTCTTCTTTTATATAAAATTTATACACAGGATGAACACTAGTATGGAGGACATATTTTATATATGTGGACCAAGAGCAGTACAAAGAAGCTTTTGCTTTGGAGGTTCATTAGGGAAGCATGCGAGCAGGGATCTATTTTACAACAACATGGATTGAGCCATAACATCTCAGTGCAAGTGTTTTCTTATTCACTGTTGCTCTCTCTATCCTCTTCTCTCTTGTTTGGCATATCTCTTATCCCTTTAAAGCCTTTACCATGTATTTAGAACTCATTGTTTGTTTGATCTACATATTGTGTTTCCAATTGCCAATATGTTTCAGGAAGTAACCTTTTTCTATTCACTTTTAGTAATAAATAATCTGGATCCATTAACAAAAATAAAAAGAGAATTTTTGGGATTTACATCGACATACTTATATCCTATCATTTTCTTCCCTAATGTTGCCACTTTATCGTGTCATAAATCTTTCCTTTTGATTCATATCCGATTACTTACATCTTGAACTGCCACCTTATGTATCAAGCATGTTTTGTACTTTCCTCCGCACCATACTCTCTGTAATTGGATAATTGAACCATGTGCTATCAAAATCCAAGTTTATCATCCATTCATCCTTGGTATGTTGCTTATTAGGGGTGCAGGCGTGCAGCGATACGTCTAATGATTTTCTCAATCGATCCCTGATTATTAGGCAGTATTGGTTGTTGTGGTTGATAAATGGCTTATTGTTTGATATTAATCAAGTACCAACAACTTGAGGAAGAAGTGGAGAGGCTCCTGTCCTCTTCAAGATTTCTTAAAGGTGCCAGGTTGTTATTGTGGTCTATTAAGTTTATCATGTTTCAAGTTATATGTGAGAAAGACGACTCACTCGTGGCTGTTAAGCTATGATTAGAGCTCGAGACAGTTCTTAGGAGACCATTTCTTGTTCGAGAGAAGAGGGGTCCACTTTAGGAAATTCGATATTAATATGATTTCACAGTTTATTTTGAGTTCCTCAGCAGAAAGAGAGCAATTCGAATACCTTTTTTTTTTCCCTTGTCACAATTCGTGTGGGCTTCTCGAGATTAAACATTAAGTTTGATACACCGATGACTGATCTAAGGAACCAGATGTGGAGTTCCATATTTATTCAGCAATGTTTGATTGGATCCCATTCAACCGATTAAATCCCATATAGTCCCTAAGGCGAAATGACTTGAAAATCGGTTTTAACTGCTTATTTAAACCTAATAACTGAAGTGGTCCATTTTTCGTTTTTGCAATTGATTGGCCAATGCTATGTGCTAGAAAGGAATCAAAGATACATACTGTTTAGAAAGGAAACCGAAAGAGAAAAAGTGCATCAAGTCAGGTTTAAGAAACTTAAAACCGAAAAAATAAACTTGCAATCCTAAAAGCAATCAGTATGGAAACAAATATTGTATCTGCCAAAACATGAAAGTCTCGCTTTAAGACACTGCTCTTAAAGGATTGACCACCAGTTAAGTTTTGACCAAGAATGAGCTGGCTTTGATGGTGATAGTAGTTCATTTAGATCAGATTTGAAAGTTGTTTCTCTCCTAAAGAGAAGGCGAAGGTTGATTGGTTGTCGAGGGATTCCTCAATGGCTCAGTCGAAGTTGGCATCCAGAACATAACATCACTAATTGATATTGGACTTCGAAAGAATATATCTCAATTTAATAATATGTGTTTGACATTCTTCACGGATTAGCAAGGGGGAGAAGAGGTGAAATCAACCTCTTTTCTTTTGCTATGGCTATCAGAGTCGATAGTAAGCGTTCGATTTAGCATTATTAAGGATAAAAATGGCTTATGGTTTCACTTCATATGAAGCCAAGAATTACACATTGGAAGTGATCTTGGAACCCAATTTGTCAGCAGTTTCATTTGCAAGAAGAGATTCAAATTGTGCTGGTATGACGTTCATCATAGTCATGTTAGTTGATGATTAGCATTTGTCCCCATTTCACTTGCTAAGATTTTATTTTTTGTTTCTAACTTTATTTTCAATAATTGTTCTTTTACTGATTTTTTTAATTTTTTTTTCCAGGGAAGCGTGCAGTTCCATTTTGACATTCTTATCTGATGTCTTCGACCTTGGAAATTCTACTCTTGGGGAGCAGTACAAATCCGTCAGGGATAATGTTGTAGTTCCTCGAGGTCCAAGCCTCACTAGAATTTTAATAGCCTCATTAACTGGGGCGCTGCCCAGGTCTCGTTTAGAAGCGGTAATTGCCTTTGCAAACAGATTTCTTTTGTAATGTATAAGTGCGAGTTTTCATAACTCAGCTTTCTTTATCTTTAGGTGACATGCTCACTGCTATCACTGACACGGGCATATGATTTCAAGTCACTGGAGTGGGCTAAGCAAAGCATCTCACTAATTCCATTGGCTGCTGTTACCGAGGTAGAGAAGACGGGATTTCTTCAGTCCTTGTCTGAGGCAGCATCAGGGGCTGATAGTTCTGCCTTGACGGTTGCGGTTGAAGAACTATCAGATGTTTGCCGTCGAAATAGAGCTGTTCAAGAGATTGTCCATGGAGCTTTGAGGCCTCTTGAGTTGAATTTGGCACCTGTATTATAGTAGTCGGCATAACATGTGTAGGCATATTTGCAGAGTTTTGCTTCAATCAAATTGATCAAGTGTCATCAGTTACTTTTGTATCATCATCATCAACATATTCCTTGATTGTGTACTTTCTGTGAGGTCATTAGTTAATAGTGAGTGAGTGAGTCAATGGATGGACATATCTTTTTTTGTAGACCATCCTACTGCGGTGTAACATGTGTCTTTCTGTGTTGGGTGGGCTTGTCAGGCATTATTAGGTTTATTCTTTATCATGTAACCTTGTTGCGTGAGTTTCATGGATAGTATTGGAATGAATAATACAAACCACACGTGTAAAAAGTATCCCCCACCCAAGATTCCAATATGAATGAGAAATGTTGTTTGATAAAATTGGCTTTTAACCTTTATCACTTGCATTTTCTGTGTAATCTTCAAATTGAAGGGTTGATTATTTACATTTGTGTGAAGTTTACATGTAAGATTGTTGGGTGTTGGGTGGTTATAATTTATATGATTACATAGCAATAGTATGTAATGCATTGTACTTCTTGAAGCAGAGGACAGATCACATTCCATCTTAGATATGAGATGTTCTGTAATGTTATAGCTGGTCTTTATAGGGTTGATAATCAGAAAAAAAGTCTTTGGCGGAATGCCATGTTCTTTAAATAAGAAACCCTCTCCCTCCCAGGACGTTCCACATTTCCATATGTTATTGAGTTTCCATGCACATGATTAGCTGCATCACTTGTTTAATATTTAAGTGATACTTTTTTTTTTGATTAATAATAAACCTTTATTATACCAAACGTAATGTACATAACCCTAATACATCATAAAGGACTTGCATATTTACAACCATTGGGGGATCATGCCACCACACCGACGAGAAAGGCGGAAGGAAAGACAGATCTCGAGCAGGTCCAGATGAAAAGTGTACATTGACCGACACTGCGCACTAAAATTCTTTACTTGATGAGCTGCATGCGAAGCGAGTGCATCTGCAGCACCATTTGCTTCCCTATAAACCCAACTAAAGTGCACTTCGTGGAATTTGCGCAGCACTAACTTAATCTGAATAATAATTCGAGCTAGTAACCAGTTACAATTCAGAATTTCATCCTTTAAAACTTTATAGAGCAATTGAGAATCTGTTTCTACCTCCACATTCCGATATCCCGCTTCTACCACAATTTGGAGTCCATATAAGAGAGCTACAAATTCCGCTTCATTGCCGGGTTATGAAGAAAATTGGAATCGGCTCCCATAATGAAACGACCCAAAGATCCCCGAAATACATCCTCCCCCTGCAGATCCTGGATTCCCAATAGAAGCCCCGTCAGATTCGGGCTTTAACCATGCCCGCATTTGGTGGAAACCATTTAATATATACAAGCATTTGTTCTTTATGCTTTTGACGGAACATGACTTCCATAACCAAATTTGTATATGTTTCAACGCCTGTGGTGGATGTATCGAGACGGATGCGGACGCTTACCTTGAAACCTTGTTTCATTTCAATCCAATCCAAATAAACCACAAAACCCCAACAAAGTAGCGAAAGATCTGACTTCCCCATTTTGCCCTGTCCCATATATTTTAATAAACATAATAACTGGTCCTTAAAACTACCAACATTCATACTCCTCCTCGATCAACAAGGCCACTAAAATTTGTGCCACACCAAATAGCTCTAGCAAAGGAACACTCAAAGAAAACATGATTTTGAGTTTCAAAGAAAGCTCTCTCACACATTGTGCATTCTGGATAAACTTGAAAATGATGAGATGCCAAAAATCCGGGCCATTGGGGCGACACCTTGCAAGCATTGCCATATGAAAAATCTTTGTTTGAATGAGACTTTCATCTTCCAAACCCGCTCTATAAAAATTGTTATCCCGATCTAAAGTGTCTGTTGGTGTAATCAACTCAATGCAACCATTATATGCAGACTTCACCGGTATTCTCCATGGTCCTCCCATTTCCGGATCAAAGTATCCTTCTCATTTTGTGTTAAAATTATCGAAAACAATTCTTTTCGACATATTCTACAGCCAAAATTCATTTAACCTCTCCCAAATCCCAAGTATTAGTGTCCATGTTAATGAAGTCGAAACAAAGCTAAAAGACATCAAATGGTTTCCCCAAGAATTTCGAGCAAATCCTCGAGATGTGGAATCCATTTTTCCTCCCATGCGTTAATAGAAGTACCATTACCCAGTTTCGGACCGATCCAAAGATTGAGAATGTTTCGTGTTTTGCACAAATGTTTTTCCACATAATGATGAATTAGATTTGACTTCCGCCATAAAAACTGGAGTTGTGAAAGTACCTCTGTTTCATTTGATGTGCCCATAAAGATGTGGGATTCAGAAGATCCCATCCTTTCTTTGCCAAGAAACATAATTTTGTAATCAGAATTCCTTGATGCCCAAATCCACCATTATTCTTTGACATACATGCTACCCCTCCACGGAAAATAATGTAGTTTCCTTGTCTCGTGTGTATGACCCCATAAGAAAGATCTTCGGATAATCTCCATTCGATCCGGGATCCGTCGCGAAGTAAAAATTGTACAGACATCATATGAGTAGGCAAGTGAAGATAAAACTGAATTTACGAGTAAGTCGGCCCTTTAGATAAACAATTCGGCTTCCACCCCCTGCCAGCTTCCTTTGAAATCTTCCCAAAAGAGGAGAAAACCTTTGAACTCTACCCTTTGTCATTTAAATTTGGTACTCCCAAGTACAGTGGCAGGACCGAAGTCGACGGCATCATGAAACTTTTTCTCAAAAAGTAAACAAACCTTCGATGCAATTTGGGGTGATGAATTATTTGCGACTTGGTTCTATTGATAGTCTGACCTGAAACTTTACAGTACTCCTTTAGCAGATTGTTCAAATGATGCTGCTCCTCAAATCCACACTTACCCAGGACTAAAAGATCATCCGCATACATTAAGTGAGACACCGGATGACAGAATCTGCCCAATTTGCAACCATGTATAAGCCCGTCTCTGTTCATTTTCAAGAAATTCAAAGATAGTAGCTCTGAACATAAGATAAAAAGATAGGGCGACAGGGGATCACCCTGTCTTAGTCCTCTAGATGGCTTAAAAAAACCATGTGCAGCACCATTGAGTAACACCGAATAAGAAACATTCTGAACACAAAACATAATCTTGTTAATCCAATCCACCGGAAACTCAAACTTTGCTAGCATCACCCGCAGAAAACTCCATTCAATTTTGTCATAAGCTTTCTGCATATCAATCTTCAGAGCAAAATATTTAGCTTTTCTGTTCCCATGCCCTCTTATCTTATGATAAAATTCATTTGCAAGCAAAACATTGTCATGAATACTACGATTGGGTAAGAAGGCAGTCTGAAATGGACCAATTATTCTTTGCAGGATAGGTCTCAATCGATTGACAATAATCTTAGAGATAATTTTATAAACCACATTTGTCAAACTGATTGGCCGAAAATGTTCCAGGAGAGAAGGATTCATGATTTTTGGAATTAAAGCAATGAAGGAATGATTTAGCTGCAGGGAGAAAGAGCCCGAAAGGAAAAAAGACTTTATTTATTGCACTTACTTGATCCCCACCAAATTCCAAAAATGCTGGAAAAAAAATGCCTGATATCCATCCGGTCCTGGAGATTTAAAAGGCTTCAGATGCTTCAGAGCAGTGACAATTTCATCAGTATCAACTCCTTTTAACAGATTTGATTTTTCTCGCTTCATTCAAGTGATGGGGCCGGAACATTGAAAATCTGAGACAAGATCGGGTCCGAAGTAGTCATTGTGTCTTCAAAAAGCACCGCCCTATCCCCTATCCTCAAAGCCGCTCAGTTAAAATGGCACCATTAGTATCTTTGATTGAGTGTATGTAATTCCTTTGTCTACGACAATTTACCATATTATGATAGAACCTCGTATTCTGTTCTCCAAATTGGAACCAATCCAGACAAGCTTTCGCCTGATGATTTGCTTTCGTACGAAATATCATTATGTTCCTGCATCAATTCATTCTCCACCCTGAATAAATCATCTGTGTCGTTGTGATTCTCTATCAAACGTTGAATCTCACTCAGCCTCTGTAAAACACAGTCCAACTTATGTTCCACATCTCCAAAAACATGTTTATTCCACCATCTTAAATTTTCTTTACAATTTTGCAGCTTCTTACATAGTACAAAAGACGGAGAACCTTGCAACTCCTTGTGAAAAGCATCTCTTATCTGTTCCTGACACCCATCATGTTGCACCCACATTATTTCAAACCTGAACGGCCTTCTAATCATAACCCGGTCTTGTAGCAATTTTAAAATCAGAAACTTATGATCAGAACTAGTGGCCAACTCATGATGAACTCTACAGCCAGAGAATCTTGAACGCCAACCTTCATTTGCCATCATTCGATCAATTCGTTCCCATATTCTGTGCCTCCCATTCTGTTTATTTGTCCATGTGTAAATACTACCAACAAAACCTAAATCAAACAGCTCACAATCATCAATCATATCTAAAAAAAACCTCACTTTAGGATAATTAAAAGGTTTTCCCCCACATTTTTCCTCTGGACAAGTTATTTCATTAAAATCTCCCATGAGCAACCATGATTCATTATTGTTGGGCTTAAACATAGTAAGAACAGGCCACTGTAATCTCCTAACACAAGATTTAGCATTACCATAGACACAAGACAAAAAGAAACATTCCTTTACACCATTCACTTGTATTGCTATTTTACAGTGAATGAACCAGAAATCATACATCAAAACATCTACAACCACAGATTTTTCCCAAAAGATCCACAAACCACCAGACAAACCGCAGCTTGGAACTACAAAAGACTCGAAATCTCCTAACCTTTTAATAAGTCTGACTCCTTTATCTACAGAACACTTAGTTTCCATAACAAACGTAAAAGAAAGGCCCGCAACTCGATTTGTTTTTCAGCTCTTCCATCATCGAAGGGCGGTCACTCCTCGACTGTTCCAAGCTAGTAGACTCATGGAATCCTTGGGGTCTGCTTACGGCCAGGACCCTTAACCGACTGAAGCTTTTTGCCTTTCCCATCAGAATTCTTGTGCAGTATGTTTGGGCGTTCAACCTCCACCTCACCTTCATCATGAATAGGAGTTTTTCTTCTTGATTTGCGATCCGCCTCAAAGAAACTTTCAACTAGTTCATTGACAGTCTCCCGATCATGTATCATTTTATCCTTGGCTGCAACCCCTTGTGATATCTCTTGTCTTTTATAAGAGTAATCATCCTGATGAACAGCCTGATTATGTAACTGAGCCAAATCAATGAAATGAAGCTTCTTAGTGTCAGTTGCTATATGAGCAAATCCAGGCGGGTATTCCAGTTCATGCAGAGGATGAAAATTATTGAACTCCATTTGAGTTGAAAAACCCAGCTGTCCAGGGTTATGCGCTTCCACTGCAATAGGTAGGTGATCATGTGGAATATGGCATCCAGGTTCATTGCTAGGACCCTCATGCAATGCAGCATTGAGGTGACGAAAATCAATGATCATGGGAGCTTTTAAATGTTCAAGAAATTGCGGCGCTTTTGAATTAACCGATGAGTCGGCAACATTTGTGATCATCTAAGAAAAGGTTGGTTTAGATCGGGGTTAAACATCAAGGAGAAGCTTCGAAACAATTCTCTCTCCAAATGGTTTTGGAACAATGCGAAGTTTTGGAAGAGTAAAATTGAAACCTTTGTCCTCCCGAGAAACTCGAACTTCAAATTCCCCATGAATATCTTCGCCACATTACAAGCCGCAAAATGATGTCCAATGAAGCCAAATTTAAAACAGAAAACTGGAGATACTCAAAAACAAACGATATCCAAATAACTCCATCTATGGATTCCGTATGAGAAAGCCGGGATTGGTGCATGAACATCCAAAGACCACTTTAACTCAACACAATTAGGGTCAAGCTGTTTCCGTCTTAGGATACAACTCTAGGAATTTGAGATCGGACATATCAAAATAGCCGATTCCACCAAATTCCCCTCAATAATCTCCTTGTCCAAATAAACCTCGTGATAGTTATGCAACCGCATCCACACATAAAACTTGGAGAAATTTAAGTCCTTGGTTTCATAGAAGTCCATCCATGAGATAATCGAAAAATGTCTTTTGTCGCGACAATCCAAGGCTGCCCCCAGTCTCAGCCACTGTTCTCGAGACTCCATCCGATTTGATATATTTCCCTTTGTACGGACTCATGTCTTCAATCTTGAAAGGGTACCATGCTTTTTCAAGAGCTGATTTTACTGATTGTCATATTCACTGCCATCTAGAACACGACCAAACAGAGTGGACTTATTATAGCCTACATAAAGACTCTTCATTTTGTCAGAGCTGGTTATCATTGGTGGTTCAGTATAAGGCATCCTCATCTTGGCAGCAAATTCCATAGATAGAAGTTCAACAGAATTTGGGTGCTTGGTGGAAGACAGAACCTTGTTTGTGGTAGGGATCATGTAAATAAGGAAGTGAAGGATCTCTGTTTGAAGAAGTGTGAAGAACCCATAAGCTGCCGATAACCTTTATATACAGCCCAAATTCAAACACAATCCCTTCACAGTCAAGAGGTATCAACACCACCTCATCACTTACCCATACATACAAGTCCATCTGTATGCATAAAACCCCAAAATCTATCCATAATCTCCATTTTATGAAACTAATATGCCAAATGGCAACCTCTATCCTTAGACCATCATTGCCCATTGAGCTCATAACCCGTACTAAGCCAGAGAAGAGTCTAGATTAAGACAGACATCATCACAAGTAAACTCAGCCAAATCCTGTTTAGAGCACATAAAGATTTGAAACCCAACAATGCAGGGGAAAACTCCACAGAGAAGTCGTGCATTATACGTTAAATATCAGCCAAGAGAAGAACAGAATCACTGTTTCTAAAAAGAAGTAAACCCCCAATGGAAGTTCTGAACCCACATGCAAAAACTTATATATTGGAGATAGAGAGCACGAGCATTAAGCCATAGCCACAGTTAGGCAACCTAGAAACGATATGACCACCAACCAATAAGAAAAACTAAACCACATGCGAGAATCCGGTATGTTTGATATAGAGCACGAGCATTGAGCCACATTCACAACAAGCCAATCAAGATAAGATGATATAACAGCCAATGAGATGCGTCATTTCCTGAACTGACAATGTTTGCATTGTAGGATTTTACCAGGAATATATGGACGTATAGAAAGATGGGCTATTATTGATCATGGGCTTGTTAATAAAATAAATAATGTAGGCTTAAACTTAAACTTAAAAAGGCGATGGTTTGAAAGGTGGGATATCTCCTCAACCAAAAGTTAGACTGATATATTGTTTTGAAAGGAGAAGGTGTAAGGAAATTTTCGGTATGATTAACAGAGTTTGAAAAGCCGTTCCTTAATTTGGGCTAAATTATTGATAGTGGAGAATTTGGAATCTGTGAAAAAATGATTTGGAAATTTGGGCTAAGATCTAGATAAAGGCATTTAGGGATGTGTATTATAGCAAAGAGGAATTTGAATCAGGGGATTTGAGAAATGAGAATTAGGGATTTGAGAATTAGGGATTTGAGAAATGAGAATTAGGGGATTTTTTTTTTAAAATGCGCGACTTTTGGGGCATTTGGTGAGATTTCACTTTCTAGTAACACTGAAACAAGCATCAAACACAAACTACAATAGGATTACTAACTTTGTTTTAAGTTTGTAGCAACTACTTGCCAAATGGTATTGGAACCTGATCCAGCCTTTGATAGCCCAAAACATCATTGCCAATGTAAAATCAGTTTTTCCAGTGCAAATTAACATGTAGTCAGCGATCCCCCATTCGATGATTGTGGTTGTTTTGTTTATGTAGTGGTTGTTGGAGTTTACTTTAGATGCTCATCCATTTGCCGCATTCTCAAGGAATTTTCACTGCTTTGTCGACTTGTCGTAGCGCTTGGCCGGAAAGGTTAAAAAAAAGAGTAAAGAAGAGTTCAAAGATCTTTGCAAGTTGTTTTTATGGAGACCTAAAGAAGTGTAGAACACCCGCACAAGCAATTTAGCTTTGGTCTGGTGATAGATTTTTATCCTTTTAGAAGCCAGAGTTGGGAAGATTTGAGAAAACATACATAGTGGGGAAGTACAAAATTCATGAATTATCGTGAGTTTATCTTAAGGTCGCAATACAACTTAGAGAGTCGCACCCTTTTTTATCACGATTGTTCAAACTCATAGATGATATCAGGGGGTGCGTGTGGGGGTGGTTACACCCCTTGAGATTAGAAAAGCTCTACTACCACATAACTAATTGTCTATAAAAATCTTCTACTCACACCCCCAATTTTTTTAGCAAACTTCCACTACCGCAATCCCAAAATTTTCACAACTATAGTAAGAATATTATCAATAAAAAAAATAGTATGAAAAAAAAACTAATAAATTAAAAATTAAAAAAACAAAAAAACACAAATTCAGAAATGACTTGCGGCGTAGTTTGTTGCACGCTTGTCCTAATTATTTGTAAACATCATTATCATTATCAATAAAATTTCCACTTTAAAAAAAAACAAAAATAAAACAAGATAGTTTTTTATTTTCAATGTTAATATTTTATAAGGCTATATAACATTATAACATTATATATAATAACATTGTAAATCTATATAATATTATATAGATTTATAACATTATAGGAAGTTAACAATTTGTTGAATTGTTGTAGACTTGTTGACTAGATTATGTAGATATATATAGACATAGTAGTATCAATTAATGACTTAAGTGCTTAAGTAATTAACTTCATCAGTCCATATTAAATTATTAATAGTCAACACACTCTAGTTTTGTGAATTGAAATAAATGCATAATTTTGTTGATATTTATTGTTTAGACCTTCTGAAAAATAAAAAAAAATAAATTGCATACTTTTGTTTTTGGGGGTGTGCACATAATCTCGCACCCCATGACTTAGAATCCTAGCTCCGTCCCTGTCTAGATTTTTAGGTATATTTACAAGAGCATTCGCAAAATTTAGTTGTAATATGTGTAATGATGGGGCCGACACTTTCAAAAGCTTGGAAGCACGTAGACTATCAATTCATACAAATAAAAAAAATACAAATATATATGCACGAAGATGAAAAAATATGCTGATGGGTCGAAACACTAATGCGGGGATCGATTCCTGACTCGCAAAGAGTTTGAGAGACAAAAAAGACCATGAGGAGCACAATGGCAAAAAATATGCTGATGCTGATGAATGAATAATAGTAGTGTCGTTTTCAGTTTTCAGTTTTTAATGTTAGTTGTCTGTGTCTGTGTCTTGTCTTGTCCTATAGTCTATTTTAATTAATGTTGTAATATTGTTTAATGTTGTAATGCGAGTTTATATATGAGAACTCTTTATCTATATGTCTATTTTAATTAATGTTGTAATATTGTTTAATGTTGTAATGTGAGTTTATCTATAAGAACTCTTTATCTATATGTGTGTGAGGACTCTATATCTGAATGTTTTTTTTTAAGACATGTTTCTAGCCGAAAAACAAAGAGGACATTAAACAAAAGTATCGGGGTCATATATGTAATTATATGCATAATTTTGAAATATGGTGGATGTTTTGTAATTTACGATTAAGTATAGGGGCTGTTAAGTCAGTATTGTCTAATCTTTATATCACCTCTCTATATTAAACTAGAGCACTTCTTATGTGGACAATTTCTTTCTTAAGTGGCGCGTTCTTGAGAGAGAAGTATGCCATGTGGACACTCTTAATTAATCATAAGGAGTTTCATAATACAACATAAACTCTTAATCTTAAAAAGTTTCCTAATACAACCACAACTCTAATTAGGGGTGCCAATGGGTACCCAATTATCCGGAATCGAAACCAAATATTTGGGTTCTGGGTTTTAAAAAGTTAGACTCATTTAAAACGGGTCATTAAGAACCGAACCGATAAAGAACTGAATCGTAAAAAACCCGTGGGTACCCGAACCGAAATTGAAACCAAAACCGATTAGTATGATTTCGATATATCAAATTTAGTATTATATTACACTTAAGATAATCAAACTAATACATTATAATATAAAATATATTTTTTACGTGTAAAAGTTTATTAAATATATATATTATAATTGTCACACCCCGAATTTCGACAGAATTCGGAAAAAACATTATTTGTTCCCCGACTCTTCGATCTCCGAGGTGTGACGCACTCTCCACTCCCAAAAGCCCATAAACAGTTTAAAATATGCGGATAATTAAAACCAATAAAAATTTTCAATTATACATAAGTCCTCTTCATTACAAAAATTCCCAATTAAGATTAGGTTACAAATCTCTTTTCAATAACTCTTTAATTAAAATATACAAATGAGAATACAAAAACATTGTCTAGACTGAAAAGCTATATCACCTCAAAGGAAAACAAGGCCTATCTTGAAATGCAACGCTAACGCAAACCACAAGCAGCAACCGATCTTCTTCAACACTAAACCTCAAAAACTTATCAACTATGTTCATTGAATGAACACACCCGATAAACAAACATGCAAATCGGGTTGAGATTATAAAAATGCTTTGGTGTGAGTAGCCCTAAAATACAACATATAATTATACATATACATACACAATCCATACGGTTAGTTCCTCCATCGAGGCTTTAACTTTCAACGACTAATACAACATCCTTAAGTTCAATAACTAAGGCGGTAGTAGTTCCTCCAATCGGTAGCTTTAACTTCCCACTAACCACAATAACAACCTATACTCATAATAAATAAGGCATGTAGTTCCTCCATCGAGGCACCTTAGGTTCTAACTAAACTATAACCAAACAAGCATATACAATCATCTATCTAAAGATACATCATTAACTAACATATTACCATAATTAGATTATTTCGGGCTTTCTTTGTGTGTCCCTAAAATCACGCGTCGATCTATGTCTTTTACCTAGTTTCCTACCACAATCGCAACCCAACGCCGAACATGTACATCCACATGCCTCCCTTACATAATGAGCCACTCCGGCGTAACCACCCGAAATGGATGCCGCGACACCGTAAATCCTCACACGAAGCCAAATCTATGTAAGCACTCGCCACTATTCGGCATAAAAATATTGCGATCATCGCTCTATTTTGCGAACGGAATAATCAAGCCACTATTCGGGTTACGCCAGAGGGCCACCGAAGGCCATTCAAATTTTAATCAAACGCCGGTAGTCACCGGGGCGCCATTCAAATTTTAATCCCCGGAACGCCGTACGGCCAATCACATGAGTTGTGGTAGTCGTTCTGGTTATTTTCGTTATGTAATTTATTCAGTGTGTCATCGTTAATGACTCATAAACATTCCACTATATCATGCGCAGTCAATTACCTTATTAACAGACTAAGCCATAATATCTAAATATCTCAATTATATCTCATAGTCACTTTCATTCTTTCACGTGCCAATATATTATTATTTACAACGCCACACTCCCCAAAATATTCACCGATACTATATTAGCATCTCACATATAAAATAATGGAGTGTATATACATTTCTCCAAGATATTGCATTAATATAAATATCCCAAAGATATTATATCATGTCACAATGCTTCAATGTATCGCGATACATCTTTATTATAAGCGTGTTAGAATATATAATGTCCTAACATCTCAATATCGTCACGGTCAAAAATACACAACATCATCCAAATCTTTCTTGATAATGACAACCCAATATCTGAGCTTCCACAAAGATTTTATTACTATATCGTCCATATAATATACACACCAAACGTGAAGACAAATAAACAAATTCACGATCCACAATCAAAGCCCAATATATATATATGTTTTATACACTACTCACGCCAAATCTAAATTAGATAATGACCAACCAAGTTATATAATATCGACAACATATTATTTCTATATTTATCCATAAAGTCCAATATGTGAAAAACTAGAAAAGTCAACATTCACAGTCAACGGTCAAAGTCAAATGGTCAAATGTCAAAGTCAACGGTCGACGGTCAAAGTCAACCCATCATGGTCAAAATCAAAGTCAACCCATCATGGTCAAAGTCAACACATCATGGTCAACGTCAAAATCAACACGCCACGGTCGAAGTCAAACCGTCATCGAAGTCAAACCGTCGTTTAAGGTGTTCAACAATGTTCAGGTCATGTAATGGTTCACGGCTTGGGTCAAAGTGCAGGCTGGGCCATGGGCTCATGGGCCGTCATTAAGTAGACCTAACCGCCAGCCCAAACCTTAACCCGAAAAGTCCGAACATTTAAAGACCCAATTAGATTTATTTTAAGTCCTATGGACTGGCCCCAAGCAATATTAGAAACGGGCCCAAAAACTTATATTGAACTGGCCCAAACAGTTAAGTGGATTCGGCCCAAAAATAATTGGATTTGGCCCAATCAAAACTTTAATATAAACTGGTCCACACATACAAAGGCTAAAAAGAATTGGTCCAACACAAAACTAAAAAGAGTTGGCCCAACCAAAACTGATGTGGTCCGGCCCATAACACTTAAACTAAAATCGGGCCCAACCACAACAAAAATTAGAACTAGCCCAAATAACTTAAGTAGAACCGGCCCACATAAAACCAAAAGGGTTAGGCCCAAAGCCCAAGCCCAAATCGGTGAACAGTTCACCTTCTTCCCTAGTTCTCCTCCTCCAGCCACCAATCTCCGGCCACCACCATCTCCCATTCCATTAAATCGGTTAGACTCCCAAACAAAAACCCTCTAACATTAATGAAAACAAAAAGCCCAAATCGTCCAATCCAACATCACCAAAACTGGATCTAGAAATTTCTTGCCGCCGCCATTAATGGCTTCCACCACCATTCAACAGCCCTCACACAAACCTCAAACACACCCCCTCACAACCCAACATCAACCCGCTCATCCACAACAACAAAACAGTTCAAACACCAACAAAATCGCCCCCACCCCGTATGGCAGTAATGGCAGTAACGCCATTAACGCACCTCAAGCTTTCTCCAAGCTCCCAATCCATACCCGACCACCGTATTCCAACCCCCAACAACAACAAAACAACATCAAAATCCAACTAACGCAACACAACAAAAACAAAAACGAGTACAGGGGTTTTTCGCTGCCACCATTGACGTTCATGTCGAAGCTTCGACAGTTCTCTCAAATGTATCGACACCCCACACAAAACAAAGATTTAAAACTATGTTGGACGCTTTCTGTGAGGCTGACGCCATTGACGCCTGTTCAAAGTTTGAACAGAGTTCCACAGTTCCAACAGCACAGTATCACAGTATTACACTTTAATTACAAATCCGAAATTTAAATAAAATTTAATAAAGCAGAATAGCACGAAGTCCAATACAACGGAAAATGAACAGTATCAACACAGAAAACCATAAGTTCGGTGAAATAGCAAAATAGCTACTCACCTGTCTGAACAGCTCCTACGAATCCCTCGTCGTCCGAACCGTCGCGCTCCACCCTCCAGAAATCCAAATTTTCATCTCTCCATTTTTAATATTTTATTATTTTATGAACCCTATTTTCTAAAAAAGTGTTTATATATCTTGGGTCCAAACCTGCAAAGTTCAACACTGACTCGGGCCAAAACCGGCTTTCATCGTATCCGAGTCCGGTCCGAATTAATTTTGAAAATAATTAATTAAATTAATTAATAAATAATTAAATATGTCTTTTAAAAAATACTGCTTCTAATAATAGTGAATGTGTGTTGTTAAATGTATATTTTATAACAATACGTTAAACAAGTGTATCATAGATGTTAATAATAATGTCAACGTGTATATTCTGAACTAACTAATACATTTTATATTTATTAACTTATGCACGTGTATATTTAAATATGATACACATACTTGATATATTGTGGTACACACACTTATTATAAACCAATATGCAGTGTTCATGTTAAAAATTAGTGATGAGATGTAATTGTAAGACGCATGTATTCGCATGTTCTATTTAAAATATAATGCGAGTTAATACACGTGTACAAATATATGTGTATGCACGTAAAATATATCAATGCAACAAATACATGTGATTACACGCGTACATGATCGAAATATATGTAATTAATGCAGGTTAAGGGTAGGCCAGAGCCCCAGTTTATTGTTCAAAAAAAAAAAAAAAAAAAAAAAAAAAAAAAAAAAAAAAACTTGTACACGATCGAGTTAATACAAGAAAACAAATATATGTGTATGCACGTAAAAAAAAAAAAAATCAAATTTTTGGGGTTAGATATTTGATTATTTTAATTTCTATATCAAAGTTTGAAATTATCACAGTATGAATGATAAATGTTTTAACGTGTATGATTGATATATGTTCATAGATTGATGTAAATATGATTGTTGATTCATCACTAATTATACATAAAATATTATCAGGTGGGAAAAGAAAAAAATAAAAATAAAAACAAGTTTTAGTGTTTAAATGATTGAAATTGTTTAATAATCATAATAAATAATAAAGACCTGAATTAGAACCAAAACCGATAAAAAAAACCGTGGGTTTTGATGGTTTTGGGTTGGGTTCTATAATTCTCATACTAAAACCGTTGAGAACCGAAACCGATAGAACCACATTTTATATTTATTAACTTAGGCACATGTATATTTAAATAGGATACACATGCTTCTTTAGATATATATTATAGCTATACCCTGTTAGCTCTATTTTTTGAGCATTCACAGAGTTTCCAATATTTGTAAAACTCTTTGACTAATTATGAAAAAACCAGACTCCAGTTTTTTCTAAATTCTATTACTAATTACTAAAAAAAATATGATATAAAGAAGGAAACAATCCCATCTAGAGTTTCATAGATTCTCCAACTTTTCCTAAACACTATAGCTAATTATGAAAAAATAAGAGACAGAAAACTAAATTGCTAAAAACAATAGTTTTCACCGAAAACGATTTTCTAAAACCCTTTCGCCACGAAGAATAGTTTCTACACTAATCTTAGGTGAAGTTTAACATAACAAAGTTTCTTTTTAGAAAAAGACAATGAAATAACGAAAGAAAAAATAAATTGAGTTGCCTGAACATTTACTTTATATATTTGTTAACTACACATGTGACTGGGATAAAAAAGGAAAAATAAAAGTCAACTAATCATAAAATAAGTAACGATGTACAATCAAAACTAAGCGGACAACAAATAAAATTGAATTGTATGCACTATATGTCTATATGGGCTTAAACAAATAAAGTTGGATAGATTTAATGCATCATCTACTTTGGATGCAAATTCATTAAACTAACCTCAAACAATAATTAACGAGAAATCAGAAACTAAATGCAAATGCAACCTTATCGAATAATAAACGAGAAATTAAAAATTGGATGCAAATGCATTAAAATAATCTCAAAAAATAATTAACGGGAAATCGGAAGTTGGATGCAAATGCATTGAACTGACCTCGAAGAACAATTAATAGGAAATTGGATGCAAATGTATTGAACTAACCTCAAAAAATAAATAACGGGAAATCGAAAACTAGATACAACTGCATTGAACTAACATCAAAAAATAAATAATGGAATTGAAAATCAGAAACTGGATACAAATGCAATAAATTAACCTTTTTTTTTTACTTGGTAAGTGTAAATTGAATTAAGGAAAGAAACGAAATAAAAGAACTGTATAGGAGTGGTAGAACCCACATGCTATACGATGTAGGCTCAAGATATTATAAAATAGCAACCATATGGAACCTCCCATTCATATAGCCATGGGGGTCTGCCATTTGATACAAAAGCCTCATTCTCAGCTAAGAAAGATCCAAATTTTGTCACTTGGTCTCAAGGGCTAGGGTTAGCCTCTCTCCAACAGTGCGACACTTTCAAGCTTTGCACCTTCGCGTGAGCAAATTTTCCATCCGCATAGGAGTTGCCAAGGGATGCCCCCGAGTTAAAAGTTGACACTACTACCGAATCTAATTCCACCCGGAGATTGCTCTATCCTTTTGAAAGGGCAAGCTCCACACTCTCCAATATAGCCATGCACTCACCAGTATAGTTGTCTCCAATTCGATACCCTTTGCTCAAGAGTAAGACAAAATCACCATGAACATTTCTAAAGGATCCACCCAACCCAGTTGGACTGGGTTTCCTCTAGAAGCCCCATCCGTGTTGACCTTAATTTGATCACCAATTGGAGGAAGCATTAAACTAACCTCAAAACATAGTTGTGTTATATGTTGTGGGAATGTCTCAATAAGTATAGTTTTGCATTTAAAATAGTGTTTATCTTATCTCTTTTTCAGATGATTGGGAACGCTTTGCTATTCAAGTAGCCCAATATGAACTTCGCCTTTATTAGGCAATCTCACAAAAAATTAATCAAACTTATATTATTAAATAACAAAATGAAGTTGAAGGGTTTTATCAAGGGTGAGTTTTTTTTTTAATGGATAGTAGGGTTTTAACGTTATAAGAAATTTGGATGAGTGATTAATATAATATTCATATATAATAGTTATGTATATATAGTTGCAAATATTTTTCAGAATAATTAATATAACATCACACGTTCGTAGATAATCTTTGAAGATCCCACATAGTGGGTCATGTATAATTTAATGAAAAATTAACGGGAAATCGGGAACTGGATAATTTTTTATGATCCCACATAGTAAATCAAACATAATTTATTTTTATGCCCTGTTTGAAGTTGATATTACACACCACATTGGATAATTAAAAGGAAATCGGAAACTGGCTTCAAATACATTGAACTAAGTTCAAAGAGTAACTAACAGGAAATCGGAAACTTTATGTAAATACAATAAACCAGACTCAAAAAGTAATTAACTAAAAATAAAAAACTTGATGTAACTACATTAAACTAAAGTCAGAGAATAACTAACGAGAAATTAGAAATTGGATGCAAATCTTTGAAAAATATTTAACGGGAAATTGGAAACGGTATGCAAATACATCAAACAAACTTCAAATAATAATTAATGGGAAATCGAAAATTGGATGCAAATACATTGAACTAATCTCAAAAAATAATTAACATAAAATCAAAATATAAATATAAAAATCAACTGCTTGAACTAACCTCATAGAATAATTGGCGGAAAATCAGAAACTAGATGCAAATGCATTGAAATAACCTCAAAGAATAGTTAATGAAAAATCATAAACCAGATGTAATTGCATCGAACTAACCTCAAAACATAAATAATAAAAAACTAGATGCACATATATACATTTTTTGATGGTTGATGCATATATATTGAACTAACCTCAGAGTTATTCATGGGAAGTCAGAAAATGTATGCAAATGCAATAAACTAATCTCAAAGACTAATTAACGAAACATCGAAAAATGGATGCAACTGCACTGAACTAATCTCAATGAATAATTAATAGGAAATCATAAATTTAATGCAACTACATTGAACTAACCTAAAAAAATAATTAATGGGAAATCGAAAACTTGATATTGAACTAACCTCAAAGAACAATTAACTAGAAATCGAAAATTGGATGAAACTACATTGAGCTAACCTCAAAGAATAATTAACGGAAAATCAGAAACTAGATGCAATTGCATAAAACTAAAATCAGAGATTAACTAATGGTAAATCAGAAATTAGATGCAATATCTTGAGGAATATTTAACGGGAAATCAGAAATTTGATACAAATGCAATGAAATAACCTCAAATAATAGTTAACTAGAAATCAGAAATCGAATGTAACTAGTCAAAATAACTTCAAAGCATAAATAACCAGAAATTTAAAACTAGATACAAATGCATTGAATATCGAACTAACCTCTAAAAATAATTAACTGGAAATCAGAAACTAGATGCAGATGTATTGAACTAATCTGAAAGAGAAATTAATGAGAAATTGGAACCTAGATGGAAATGCAATTAACTAATCTCAAAAACTAATTAACGAAATATCGAAAAATAGATGCAACTACACTAAATTAACCTTAATGAATAACTAACGAGAAATCATAAACTTGATGCAACCGCGACCAATTAACCTCAAAGAATAATTAACGGAAAATCGAAAACTTGATGCAACTGCATTGAACTAACCTCAAAGAATAATTAATGGGAAATCAAAAACTAGATGCAATAACTACATTGAACTAACCTCAATGAATAATTAACAGAAAATCGGAAACTTGATGCAAATATATTGAACTAACCTCGAAACATAATTGTATTATTTATAGGGGGAATATAATGTCTCAACAAGTATAGTTTTGCATTTTAAATAGTGTTTATCATAATTCTTTTATTATGATTGAAAATATCTTGCTATTCAAGTAGTTTCAATATCATCTTCGCCACATTGAACATTCTCATAAAACTTCAATTATTAAATCTAACAACTAAAAGAAGTCAATAGGTTTTATCAAGGTTTGGTGTTTTCTTTTTATTGAGAGTGGTGCAAGAAATTTGAATGAGTGATTAATATAATTATCATATATATCTCATAGTTCTGTATAATTGTTAATATTTTTTAAAATAATTTAATATAACGACACCCGTTCGTAGGACGGGTTCGAAAACTAGTGATATATTGTGGTACACGCACTTATTATAAACCAATATGTAGTGTTTATGTTAAAAATTAGTGATGAGATGTAATTGTAAGACACATGTACTCGCATGTTCGATTTAAAATATAATGCGAGTTAATACGCGTGTACAAATATATGTGTATGCACGTAAAATATATCAAGGTAACAAATATATGTGATTGCACGTGTACACGATCGAGAGGAAACAAATATATGTGTATGCATGTAAAAAAAATCAAATTTTTGGGGTTAGATATTTGATTATTTTAATTTCTATATCAAAGTTTGAAATTATCACATGTATGAATGGTAAATATTTTAATGTGTATAATTGATATATATTCATAGATTGATGTAAATATGATTGTTGATATATCACTAATTATACATAAAATATTATCATGTAGGAAAAGAAAAAAATAAAAATAAAAACAAGTTTTAGTGTTTAAATGGTTGAAATTGTTTAATAATCATAATAAATAATAAAGACCCGAATTAGAACCGAAACCGATAAAAAAACCATAGATTTTGATGGTTTTGGGTTGGGTTTTATAATTCTCATACTAAAACCGTTGAGAACCAAAACCGATAGAACCACAAATAGTAAAACCCAAACCGAAACCATTAAAACCAGACCCAAAATTGACCCGTTGGCACCCCTAACTCTAATAAGTCAATCAACATCTCACAAGGAAATTTTATACGACTCCAATAAGAAAACATTGCTAAATCAACTCCAAAAACTTATGTTAATAATTATTAGTCATTGAATTCCTCACAAAAATTTAAGGGATGTGAATTTTAGAAATGATTCCGACCATATGGCCGGTCTAAAACCTTGTATATATAATAGCAGTTCATTTTCGGGCTCATTGGGGCAGTCCTTGTAAGTAGGGAGATTAAGAAAAAATAGGAGAAAAAAATAGTAAGTAAGAGTCATAATTAATTATGTTTCCTTTATATACTAAATCTCTTTTGGTGGAGTAGGGTGTGATAATCTCGCATCCCCTGGCTTAGAATCCTAACTTTGTTCCTAGTTCAGTAATGACTTGCATTGGACAGGAGACGCTGAAGTGAAATAGTATGATTGGACGTTGGGCATGACTGCCACCAAAATCGAAAACTTTGTAAAACAAAATTGCGAAACTTCATCCAAACAATCAAGTCTTAATATCAAAAGTATTGAGGGATTGAGCTCAAATAATTCTAGAGCATCTACATTTTACTTTTCACGAGTGTGAAACAATTTCTTATCTCAACTAAGATCAACTTCGTTTCAAATATACATGACAACCATTTAAGAAGAATCCATGTCCTATGAGCTGAGTGTTTGGACTGTTCGTGAAGGAGAGAACAATGTTGTTTTCGGGGCAGAGATGGCTTTCCTGCTGCGCCGCGTAGGATATGCAATACATCTCCTGCTAGATTTTTGTTGCAACAGTTTTGACTTTGAGAGAAGATCGTGGTCTGGGGCGGTTCCCATCATTAGAACCTAGAGTTGGTCTGTACTCTCACTGGTCCAACTCCGGACATGGCAATCGTTCTTTTCCTTCTGATATATACAACTGGGCCACTGACAAGCAACAAACATAACATGATCGCCTGTATAAAAAAAATCGAGAATAGTATTAGTACAGTAGTACCAATTCATTCTGACCCTAACATAAATGACAGAACAAAAATTTTCAGTTTTTTACAATGATTATGGGGTTAGGCCGTTAGGCAGACCCCTACCTGTATTCCTTCAAGCCATCAAAGGCTTTGCCCCCTTCTACAAAATCAACAACTCCATAACATGAGGAGGTACAAAGCATAACAAACTGATGCATGAGCATAGATTATTAATTAATTAGTAGTTTCTATTTTTATTTGGTTTCCTATTTCAAATAGGAATAGGATTTAGGATGGTTTCCTATTTGGTTTCCAATTAGGTTTAGTAGTTGTTTTCTTATATAAAAGCATCAAGGCCTTCATTGGTGGGTTGGTTATTATGGAATATTAATTATTTGAGAATTGGTCTTCATGTTTGAAGGTTTAAGCCCTAGATTTTAGTGTTTGTTTTATTAAATCTTATTAATGTTCATCCATTGTTGAGACTTCCGCCAACAAGATACATCACAAACACTCAATGTGAATACATAACCAACCTAACTCATACTACTAATGACCAGTTGAGCACAAGTGTATTGCAAAACATCTCCTACGTGACCGAAACAAAAGCAAGAATCTAATTGTTATTTCCAATAGTCCCCAATCCTTGAGAAATTATTCATTAGATCAGCATGATCTCTCTTGATATGATCCCTCCACTTTGCTACAATCTCGAAAGAATTTGTCACAGCTCCAGTAGTTCTTTGATATAATTGCAAAGAAATCTGAACCTTTTGTTCTTGAATAGAGACACTTCTTTTTTAAGCATGGTAATGGTGGGATCATTGATTTCTCCATGAGAGAGTTGGAATTTACCTTTTCCCCCCCTCTTAGGCCTCACAACCTCAGTCCATTCGGTATTAGAATTTTGACTTGCCTCCACTGAGGAACTCTGTTCTTTAGTAGGTAAATGGTCATTGAAATGTTCAGTTTCATTTCAGGGGCTTCATCCTCTAAATTATCACCTGCAATTCCAAGTTTAGCCAAGCTATGGAGTGCATTTGGTGTGACATGAACTTTATCAACTGTAGGTGACATATTCTCTGTGCCACGTCTTTCAGTTAAGCCATCATTTGCCACTGTTTCATGTCTGACTGAGCCACCTCTTGCAGATGAACCCTCTTGAAGTTTGTAGATAAAACACGCCTAGTTGAGTTGCCTCCTTTTTGACTTGTACCCCCTCTAATAGCAGTGACACCTCTTAAGCTCTCACATATTGTTGTTGAGTTTGCATAGGTGTAGCTAGATCTTCATTCTGATCTTCTTCTTCAATCAATTGAAATGGATTAAAGTTCTGCACTATGGGCTCAATTAGTTGCTCTCTGGCAGGACAGATGGAGTTGCATGAGAATCTTGTTCTTCAGAATTGTTCTCCACTGCATTAATGACCTCAGTCACTTCAGCTGGCTCAGCTGCAACATCCACTTGTTGCTCTTTTTGCTTATCATTCAACTTTTTTACAGCCCACACAGATGTCATCTTAGATGCACAACTAGCTTCTTTATGTCCAAACTTTTGACAGGTTTTACATGCTACTGAATCCAAGGATACTCAGTTCTATATCAAGCTCCATTTCCCCCATCTTGATTCTGACTGGGTTCTTATACTCATGGCTCACTAGTACGACAACACAGAATTTTGGAAAATGGATTCTTGTGTGAGTTTAGCTGCCTGATCCACATATAGCCATATAGGATTTCCTATTATGTTAGCAACATAGCTAAGCCCATCATCAGTTCACAATTCTTTCTTTTGGTAGATTCATTAGCTTTCATCCATACCGCCAATGTCTTGATCTTAGATTTTTAAGCTTCCACTTACTGTGACCACTGCCTATGACAAAGAGTTTACTAGCAATATGAATGGGTCATCTTCCAGCACCTGTGTCATGTTTTCCACCAAGTTAAACTTGAAGTACAACAAATCTCTGTCAGTGGATATGGAGTATCCACAATTGATTTTCCAATTTTCTGCAAAGAATCACGTGCTAGTTGAAGAGGAAGTCTTCTACCAATAAAGAACTCAACTACATAGTCTCACTCCATTCAGCTACACTTGTTGATTATTTCAATTGGGATTGTTGCTACACCGTCAACAGCATTGACATCAACTTTCTTTAGAGCAGCTGAGCTAGTGAGGTTACTCCCTTTAAAGAGAGAGCTCCATGGAGACACACTTAGACTTGGTCAATACGAACTTCCTAGAGCTGAGGAAGAAGCCAAGCTCTCACCTTCAAGTGGAATGCTTACTAGGAATGGGTGGAGGAGCTACTGGTAGAGTGGGAAATCTTGACTGAAGGAGGGATTTCCATTGTTACAAAGTGTAGATCAATCCATAGAGAAGAAGGATCTTCAACAAAGACTTGGTCAGAGAAGAAAAAATTAGCAGTCAACGGCAGTCAAGCTCTAAAGAATTGCTAAAAACGACACAATTTTTATTTTTTATTTTTTTATATTTCTATATTGCATACAGACTGTTTTTCCTATGTGAGAAGTGTGAGAGAAGGCCGAAACTAATAAAGCCGTACTCTCTTATCTCTCTCTTTTATCTCAAACTTTCTTCTTCATTAACACTTAATTTTTTTTATTGTTAGCTTTGAAATCACAGTGAGAAATTGAGAATGTTTACCTCTGATTAACTTGTTCTTTTTAACGTGGTAAGTTATGGGTCAGCGAGAGAGAGTATGCAACATGGTCTGGCCTCCCTAAACCTTATGGAGAGAAACCTTATCTTCCTTCCTAGATGTTAAGAAATATATTAGTATTAGGAATATATTGTATTTTGGGTACTAGGAAAGATTTTATATCCTGCATATTAGGAATGATTTCGTATTGTACCACCACATATCTTATAAATGTGGTAAGTCAGTAGGTAGTACAATTTCCTTCCTTGTATGTATATTAGGTTCCTAGTATTATAAATACATGTAGAGTAGAGAGATAAGATAACTCCCTACAATCTCTACAAATCTTTCCCCAACTATTATTCCTTTATTCTTCTTCTTCATCTCTTATTACTGGTTTCCCTTATTACGATAATGTTACAACTCTCCTAGCATCACCATTTACACTAGAGTATAAGTATTTGTAGATAAAGCTCTCACACCTATCTAATGACTCACTTAGAATGCTAACACTAACATTCGCCGGAAAATTTATATCTCAGATAGAAGGACAAGATACATTTACTCAGGGGCAGACCCAGGATTTGAGTTCAGGGGGGTTCGACCAAGTCCAACCAAGCGATATATCAGAAGACTAACGCAAAAATGGGGAAAAAGGGGTACAAAATGATTTTTGAGCCATGGACTCGACAAGCGTGATGCATCCCCCAAATTAATGGTGACCGTTGATTTTTCCGCAAGTGTCATATTTCTAATATACTAAACGTTTAAAACTTATTTAGTTGACATTATTACTCACTAAAACTGGTTGTGGTGGTTCAACTGAAAAAGGGCTTCAGCTTAAAGGAAAAGGATAGTAATTTGATCTGATTCTAGATCTTTAAGTGGGCTGCAATGCTTAACTAGGGTAAAGAAAGAAAAAGGCTTTATTGTACTGTTTCAAATTCACCATTAATATGTATCATTTTCAAGCATTAGCTGATCCTAATCAGAGCCCTTAGATTCTTGGCCCGACTCAACTAATGTGGTCAACCTACCAAGTACGTAACAAGTGATTTGTGGGGGGGAGCAAACTTTTACTGTGTTGCCATTATTTCTAGTGCTTAACATACTTACATAGTTATATGAATAAAATTCAAAAGCTGATGGTGGGAAGCTGCCCATTCAGGTGCCTATGTAGGTCTGCCAATGTACTTACTGACCTCAAAAGGTGCAAAAGTATGTGATAATATGAGTGGAGTGTTCTATATAAACAAAAAAGCATGAGCTTCATCACAGAAAAGAAGCTTGTCAGCATATGCATTACATACCTCAAAACCAAAGACTGACAACTTCTCTTCAAATACTGCTGGTATACAGCTACGGTAAGTAATATATGCCTGCTTCACATCCTCCTTTGTCGTTGGGTCATCAAGCAATCTTCTATGACCTACTGAAGTAGTTAGCTCTTTTCTGTCTTGCATCACTGCATGGGTAATTTCCATAGTGGAGCGGGTTTTTTGAGGTTTTCTGTTATCTTTGGACTTTGAACCACTTTCAACTTCTACACATTTCAGTGGGATGCGATAGCCAGTCTCACTGCATCGGTATTTATCATCATTCTACACAAGACATTTCAAACAGTAACTAAGCACAGAGAAAATGACATTGCATGGGTTAATTACATCTTGTATGAATCAAGTATACAGCTCATACATACAGTGATACATGCAAACACACATACATATGTACACGACATGTAAGTAAAATATCACTGATACATGCACGCATACACTAGCCGTTGCCTTTGCTAATTCATAAAACTAAAATATCATCTTAACTTATTAAGAAAGCCCAAATAAATACTTACATGACTACAGAATATATTGTATTTGTATGTCACTTCACTGCTTCCCAATCATTGATTCCTCCTAAGGATTTAATTTAAACTGTAATTTGGTTATCCACAATGTACGGCGATCCCCGTTACACATCTATGGTCATATTTGGCAGATTTGTAGGTTCAATTCCTGCTGTATGCACTTCAACCCAATAACACATACATACCACAGCTTAGCAATAGGTCATTGCTTTTGCATCAACATTCAATCTGCATGGGTGGACCACAGTTCCCCCCTTATACTTTAACCCACAGTGTTCATCACTGGTGGGCATCCATTGCCTAATGCATTTTTATATTATGAGCAACTAAACAAAGAAATGATACATTTCTATGTCGAGACAGAGTGTAAACCAAATACACATGTCCTTCACTTCTAAATTACACATACAACAGCTCTCAAATCCCCCAACAATAATTTTTTTTATTAACTGCACATATATTACCACTACATACATCTACACCTATTCATCGATTCAAAACCTCGTGATCCATAAACAAGACACAAAAGGCAGAAGTACCTCCTCCATGGTACTCTACTAAACTATTCTCGGTGCTCAAAAATCAATATCAACCACAATCACATAGTGTAACAAACTGTGTATACAATAATATCAACCAAAACTAAAACCTCCTTCCCCACTTCTCGACATAAACCACATTTCAACAATCAAGATTGCAAATTTAACATATGCCCAACACTCAAAATCACTCCATAACTACTTAACCCATTACAACTAACCAAAAGAACAAATATTTAAGTCAAATAACTATATTGCAGCGTTTGTTTGAATGTAAAGGTTTTTTCTCTAACCTTTTCAGAGTAATGGCAAGAGATACAAGGTCCAGAAGGAGTGCATTCAAAAGTAACGTTACTACCCTTTTGTGTCTCCTTAAAACTCAACAAAGAACGTCTTTCAACCTCCTTTTGACTTCTTCTGTTCAAACAAATAAGTAAAAAAAAAAAAGAAGTTTATAAAATGAAACTGAATGCAAATATATATATAAATGATAGTAAAGAGAAGACAGGTGAGATTGCCTTTGAAGGGGTATAGAGAAAGCTTGTGTGGGAAATGGGGAGTGTACTGAGATCAAGATGAAGATAGTTGTAATGAGAAGAGTTGAGATGGAGTAAAAAATGGTTGTTTTGAAGTAGCCATTTTTCTTCTTCTTCTCTCTTTTGTGTTGTTGTTGTTGTCTCAAAAGTCGTTTTTACAGTTGCAAAGTTTGTGGGTTCAGGGCTTTGAAAAAAGCCCAATTTAAAGGCCCCCATAGATACGAACCCGGCCTACGTTCCATCTCGCTAAGCCTAGTAAATTCGTAGAAAACAAAAATTCGGTACGGAAATTATTTGTCAAAAATTTGAAAATTTGGATTCTAATTCGTTTAAAAATTCTGCCCAAAAACACAAAAAAAATGCCAAACATATAATTCGTGTTTTATATGGATATAATATGAATACTTTTGATCATATTTTGTTGCATTATAAGTTTAGAAAATAATATTTTGTCCAAATTGTAGTGTGTTTTTTTTATTTAAAAAATACAGACTTTATTGTTCAGCAATTATAAGCCTGGATCATAAAATTCAAGTATTAATTTTTAGGTTTGAAACGTTGACTTTATTATTTGTATTATATAGAAAAATATATAAAACAGAGTATTTTATGGTTCTATGTATGATATACGCCAGTACACACTCTTGGTGTAATTTGTAAATCTGTTAACCAACTCCAAACCAAAATGAATTTTAACACAAAAACCAAAAATAAAGTCTGCCCAACTACACAAAAGTAACTGCACCAAAATCCAATAAGCAATCCATGATTGGTGTGGTTCGTGAGACTCAAAATAGTACTTGCCCACCCCTTCAAACAATTGACTCAAAGCCTGACAGCCAATTCTGTCACGTGCATCTCTCTCTCTCTCGTTGTTAATCTTGTGTGAATGATATTCTCCTCCCATTGAATCACTTTCTCTTGTATTTGAATCCAGTGTTTTGAGCCATGTAATCATTCTGCTTCTCTGCCAGCCAAAAAAGATTATTTTTTTATTGGCTGGCTCTGCTTTGCAATCATTGGACAAACCTCAAATCAATCAAAAACATGGTTTCTAACGTTCAAAAGAAAGCCCTTCATTCCATTCTAGCTGGAAAGCTAAACAAACTAAGTATACCAACATCACAATCATTATCTAATGAAGAATTCGACTTTTCTGAAGTTTTTGGCCCTTTAACTACTACACAACCCTCTTCTTCTTCTTCTTCCTCAACTTTGTTTCTTGACCCCGAAATCATTCATACAAGATCTCATTCTCTTATTGGTCCTTCTCCTCGTTTAGCTCCTTTAACTTCTCTTCACTTTCAGACCTCAGATGGAGAAGAAGAAGAAGAGGTTGGTGTCGAGGCCGAGAAGGCCAAAGAGAGGATGAAAATGTGTCCTGGGATTTTGAGATATTGAGAGTTGTTGGGAAAGGTGCATTTGGGAAAGTGTTTCAAGTGAGAAAAAAGGAGAATATTGATGGTGGGGATGATGGGATTTTCGCGATGAAAGTAATGAGGAAGGACACTATTATAAAGAAGAATCATGTTGATTATATGAAAGCTGAGAGAGATATTCTTACTAAGGTTGTTCACCCTTTCATTGTTCAGCTTCAATACTCTTTCCAGGTATATAGTTTGATTCAAGTGAAATAGATAGAGTGGTTACTAGTTTCTTTAATGGTCACTTTAGTTTTATTCTTTGGAAGAAATTTAGTTAATTTGTATATAGTTATACTGAAGATATATGACGACTTGTGTCCGACTTTTTTTTATTCTTCTTGGAAATGGTTACTGGGGTTAAGGTAGACCCCCACCTATTTATTGCAAAAGGTTAAACCTTACAAGCCTCCCTAAGAGTTGGACCATTAAAAAGAGGCACACAATGACACAAGATACATGAGGTAACACTCTAGACATGCCACAATTGAACCTAAGAAAGTAGAGATAGAAATCCTACTTCCTAGTCATGATTTCCTTCACTATCTTAGGATAATCCTTCCTAAGATGAGTTTGAGCTTTCTCATAGCGACATGCCTACAATCAAAACCTACGCAAGCACAACACACATAAGTGGGTCCCAGCGTATCATCCCAAAAGCCCAAAACACTTTGGTGTAGTCCTCAAGATATCCCATCTTTTTCTTTTTGATGACTGACTTTATCTTCTTCATCATAGCAAGCGGAGGTTCTATTTCTCCTGAACAACGTTGTTGTATCCTTTTGCTTTACAGTAGTCCATTGATTTTGATCATCTTTAAGATGTTCTTCCTCCTCATCCGGTATGCCATCTTCTTCATGATGATTCAAATCCTGCAACACATGACACTGTCCGTCATGGACCACTACATTAGGTTTAGTTTCTGATACTACAACCGCTTGAGTAGTAATCAAAGGTACTAGAAACTTATCTTTGTTTTGTGCATTTCTGATCAGTGGAACAGATGCCCCTTGATTAACTCTAGTGTTCACAACTGGACATGGTCCAGTGTTTACATAGGAGAAGTAGTTTTCACCCTTCTAATTAGAGATATTTGCCCATTTGAAGTATTCACCTGTTCTGAGAATGGCACAATCTTCGTTAAGGTTGTGGCCACTAACTCTACCACTCCATTACCTTCAGACCTTGTAGCAGCAGCTATATCATTTGATGCTCCACTAGTTTCTCCAGTTTCTGCAGTGCTTCTGACCCAAGTCTGGGCGACTTTATTTGTGCATTTAGTTGGAGAATGCTCAATTTTTTTACATTTTTCACAAGCAGAAGGCTTCCATGGATATTCAACACTAACAATTACCTCTCTTCCCGTCCACTTTAAGTTTAACAGTAGGATTATACTTATGACTGTAAGGAATTACCATACCATTCGTGCAAAAGAAAGTCTCTTCCTTTTTGCTGTTGCATCGTCCATAAACATGGGGTTTCCTACCAAACTAGCAACAAAAGAAATACCATCAAGTGTCCATAGTTCTTTTGGGACATCACTCAATTTAACCCATATTGGAGCAGTCACAACTTTGTTTCTCTGTGATTTGATCTCCACTGTCCATGTCTTCAATACAAATATTCTTCCAGTAATAAATACTGGCCCTGCTTCAAGAACCTCCTTCCTATCTTCATTCATCTTTAGAGAAAGATATATAGAACAGTTCTTTATCTGTAGTGATCTCAAAATCAGCCTTTAACTTCCACATTTTAGTTAGAAATTCTTTGACCATAGGAAACAACCTACCAAGTAGTTCTCCCATTGGAGTTTGCCTTGTTCAACAATATGAATTGGTACTTCAGCAACAACATCCTGTAACACAGGCGTGAAACTCTTTAGAGCTGTGGTTGCCATGTTTGTAACCGCTCCTTTGAAAAGCGAGCTCCATGAGGGAGCATTTGAGTTTTGGTTTGTGTTCGAAGGTTGAGGTTTGGCCATTTTGGGGAAAAGAACTAAGAAAAAACGAGAGCACAACAATAAATTAGACAGTATTAGCTTCTTCTTCCTCTCTTTGGATTTGAAACAGATACCAAATATGGAAGTTTTTGGAGGGAAGAAGGAGATAAGAATGTCTCACCAACTATTTTTTACTACAATTGGTAAATAGTTGGTATACAAGATCAGGAGTTAGATTGCCCCTAAGTTACACCTTGTCGCACTTGGAGACTCTCCATATTTCAAATAGCAATACACATAAAAGTGAATTCGATTTGTTAAGTGTTAAGGAGAGACATGTTTGCGCATAATGCTATAATTACGGTTTCTTGAGATTAAGTGATAGCCGAATGTAATTTTTGTTTGATCTCAATAATAATCATTGAATTACAAAAGGAATACAAATGAAAGAGATCCTTGTGTTCATGTCCATCTGTTGTTTATTGCACTGTTTAGCTTCTCTTGAAATAAGTACTAGTAGAATTGAAATTGCAATACATTTTAACATGTTTTTGTGATATCAAGTTAGAGCTACCTTTGAAGACGGTTAATTATTATTTTTGATAGTTGGAACTTGATTCCGTTATCCCCTTTTTCCTGGTAAAGGTGGGACTAGGACCTTGGGCCAACCTCCCAAGTCTTTACCAGCAGGCCACTAGATAAATTGAACTTGATTAGATGAATCTCATCAGTAGTCAAATATAAATTAATTGGTATTCCATAAAGATGTTGGAGCAAGGAGTTTGTCAAAAGCCATGGCACTAGTTAACTTTGAGAAAACGTAATTGCTTGGCGATTGTGCAACAGTTCCCCAACTACAAATTTCCTGCAAGTTTGTTATGGTGTTTCGGCCACTTTAAACAAAATCTAATCTATAACCAAGGATCCACCATCCATATAAGACACAGGGTAATGATGGTTCAGTGGTCGGATGAGGAGAAAGTGCAGAAATAACGTGGATTATGCATGGGCATGGGCGGTCTTTGATTTTGTTGGACAGCTTGAAGTTGTATAATGAGTTAATTTAGGGGTTAATAAAATAATGTAATTGAACATAAGCAACTCTACTATAGTTTTGCAGAATTAGGCTGCAGTAACCTGTCCTTTTTCGTACATTCTTGTTTGAAATACCTTTTCTCTCGTTCTCGTCTCTATGTATTTCTGTTTCCTTCCTGCTTCGTTTAAACTGTTTTTATCTAGTATATTCTGACTCTCCGTTTTGCTGCGAATCCTGCGATAGAACAGACACAGAGTAAGCTGTATCTGATCCTTGATTTCATTAATGGAGGACATCTCTTCTATCATCTGTATCGACAAGGACTCTTCAGGTACTTTATTATTAACGTAAATTTCATAAATGTCTTATTATATTTGAACAACTAGCCACGCTGTACTGTGCACTTTTTTATTTTGTTCTTGGGTATGTCTTGGTTAGTGAGGATCAAGCCAGAGTTTATACTGCTGAGATAGTTTCTGCTGTTTCACATCTTCACCAGAACGGGATTGTGCATCGTGATCTTAAACCTGAAAATATTCTTATGGATACAGACGGGCATGTAAGGCCATTCTCACTCTAGATGCTGTGGCTAAATACATTGTGGTTATGGAATATCTGTTTTGTAATTATATGTCATTGGCAGGTGCCGACTAGCAAAGTCGGTAAAACCTTTGGGTGATGATACCAGAGGTCTAGGGCTCGAATCCCGCCAGCATCAAAGAGTTACTGATCTCATTTAAAACAGGCTTACCAAAAAAAAAAAAAAAAAAAAAAAATATGTCATTGGATTATATCTCATCTTCCCACATGTTACACAGGTTATGCTAACTGATTTTGGGCTGGCAAAAGAAATTGATGAATCAAGCAGATCCAATTCAATGTGTGGGACAACCGAATACATGGCTCCAGAAATCTTGTTGTCCAAGGGGCACAACAAAGATGCAGATTGGTGGAGTGTTGGGATACTCTTGTATGAAATGCTAACCGGACAGGTAACTGTACCTTTCTATAGTTTACAGTTGGTATACTTTGATATGTTGGAGCTTGGAAGCTATGTGGCCTGATGATAAAGTCATTAAAAATGATAGTGTTTTCTAGAAATAAAGGGTTGAGTGTGAAGGTCCTGACTATTGGTGATTCCGTAGAGATTGAAGTCATGAACCTGTGGGGAGCTGTCCTGACCTTGGGTAGCGTTGGTTGGTATTTACTGGCCAATGTGCAAAGACTTGTAAGTCCAAAACTTTTGTACATCAGAAACTCAATGCCTACGACCATAAATGTTGGTACTTGGTAGGGATCGTCAGGTTTCTGTCAGGAGACTGGCATGGTTATTTGCAAAAGGCTTACTGTCTTAGACTTCTATGGACAAGAATTAAGGGAGATGTCAACTTAAGTACTTCCATTTTCTCTTTGGTGAATGATGTATTTTTTTTGGTTCTTTATCAAGAGGTCAAATGATACTTGAGATTGTTATACCATCTAATTGATTCAATTTTTCAATTGGGTCCTAGGAAAGAACTATAAAGTAGTGTAGTCACATGGTTGTTAATTTATATCTGACGACCTCTGTCTGATTTCCAAGTAAGTCACTGTTATTACATTTATTAAAGTTGTTTTTTTGTTCTGCCAGCCACCCTTTACACACGAAAACAGGCAGAAATTGCAGCAGAGAATCATAAAAGAAAAAGTCAAGCTCCCACCATTTTTGAGCAGTGAGGCGCACTCCTTGCTTAAAGGAGTAAGTTCAGATGCTTCAATTTGTTTTTCTTGTCGATCCTTCTTAATGTATGACCAAGGCTGTTCTAATTACATTCATTTTTTGGTCATTAGTTACTGCAGAAGGAGCCTTCAAGAAGATTGGGCAGCGGACTAGGTGGAGGAGATGAAATAAAGTGTCATAAGTGGTTTAAGCCAATCAACTGGAAGAAGTTGGAGGCAAGAGAGCTACAACCCAAGTTCAAGCCAGATGTGAATGGTAAAGACTGCACAGCAAATTTTGACAAGTGCTGGACGACAATGCCTCTAGATGACTCTCCAGCTCCAACACCAACTTCTGGTGAACATTTCCAGGGATATACATATGTGGCGCCTAACCCTTGGCTTTCAGCCGAGCCATGAAGCTTCGATCAGCTGGGTGTTCTTCTGCAAGGTGCTTTTCATCACAGAAATGAGAAACAAACATGACTGACAACAAATACATTCTTAAAATTTAATCAAATTTGCACGATAAGATTCTTGGTAAAAGATCATTTGTTACAATCTTATTTATTCATTCATTATGAAGTGGCCTCATGGAAATATGCCTGTAATCTTGTAGTGATGCTGGAACTTTTGTCCTTGAACTTGCAAGTTATTTTTTTTTTCTTGGGAATCATGGTTTTTAATGTGGCTCGTACTTGTTGCTTGACGTAACAAAGAGTTGTTTGAGTGTGTGTGTGTGTGCAGGAATTTGGGCTTTTGTGTATTTTTTTAAAACCAATAGAGACTTTGATCAACAGACAATGGAATAGTATGATGAGTTGATGACTACTTCAGGTTCTGGGAGGGGGTTGGATTGCATAAAAGTGTCAACTCAGCCAATGCCAAATCCTCCGTTGTATTTCAATTCTATCAACTGAGATGGAATTCGTGGTCTAACAAATACTTTTAATATACACCAGGCATTGATATTGAGTCAATGAAGACTGGTGGGTGTCTTCCCATTATTGGCCCTATATATAGTTACCACACCAAAACTATAGATGTATTTTTCAGCCAACAGCACCTTTATGGAAAGAAGACTATGACAGCAGCACGACTTCTGACTCTCTCAATCTAGAGGCAGCAGCATCACGACTTCTGGTATACACGAGTTCTCTCTCTCTATGCGTCTCTCACTCTTTGTGTTCTATGATTGATCTCTCTCTATGAGCACAACAGTGTTTATATAGAGGTGTGATCGGTTATCATAGAGGGAGAAGGACGGACACCTCTCCAAGTCGGTTTCACAAAACCAATTCACTACCCACTAGACAAACAGCCCAAGCCCGACGCGACTCGGCTCGGTGCGGGGCGGGCGCGCGCGTGTGTGGCTTTGGGTGAGTCCTCCCTCCTAACACAAAAGCCTTTGTACCCTAAGGGCACGCCTTATGCTAGAGGATCACCTCATATACCTCACTTGCTAGTGGTGATTCACCAATGTGGGACTAAACAACACAAGTATTTTTGAATACTCATTAGAGATTCCAACAATCCCCACTATTTCAAAAATACTAATAGTCCCCACTATTTTGGAATAGGATATTACAAAAGAAATGGGTTAACAAAATGCCGAGAGAATCGAAAAACAATGCATAAGATATCGGTGCTTTTTCGTGGCTTGAACCATATAGGGTAACATGTCTTATAATACGTGAAAGTCGTGGATTAAAAATCTTTGAACTAACATTCCTCAGAAGTAAAATAGAGGACATGCACCCACATTGCTCTTTCATTATATGCCTGTTTCGCGGTGTTGCTTTTTTGCCCTCATACGCTGTGTTATGTGAATGCTCTAGAGTATTTGCACGAATACTCATAAGAACCGACCCAGTTCTACATTCACGTAGGTGGATATCCATCAAGTGTACATAGCAGTTTAAAATACACTATCTCATAAAAATAATGGACTATGGATTCCATTAAGAGTAAAATAACTCATCCTTTTTCTCATTGCTATTCAAGTTATACAAAGTATACAATAATGCTATCTAGTCATAGGGTGGGACGTCTCAAAGAAAGACAATAGCATACCAGAGCGACGAGGTGACTTGTTTTTCCCTTTGAACCTACTTCATGGGATCTCTAATCACATAGGTGGGGTTGCCGTCGTCAATAAGCCCTATCTAAGGCAAAAGTCCCATCCCCTCGACGTATCAACCACTTGTCTCTTGTTAAGTGGTTTTGTCAGAGGATCGGCCAAATTTAACTCTGACCTCACATAATCTAGAGCCACAACTCTAGATTCCAAAGAAATTTTTATTATAGGCGGTAGTCTCGCATTTAATATGCCTTTCCCATTATACAATTTGCTTTTGCCTTTGCTATCATGCGGCCCCGACAAATACCAATGCATAGGTAGAATACCGGGAGGAGGTTTTGTACCAATAGGAAGATCGCCAAGAGGTTTCTAAGCCACTCAAAATTTCGGCACTTGCTTTATCTAAAGCAATAAGCTCGGACTCCATGGTTGAACGAGCTATCAAGGTCTCTTAGAAGATTTCCAAGCGATCGCACCTCCACCTAGGGTGAAAATATAACCACTAGTGGACTTGATATCATGAGAATCGATATCCAGTTGCATCACAATAACCCTCCATCACGGTGGGAGTTTGTCTAAACCTTATGCCGTAATTCATTGTTCCTCTCCCAAGTACTTGGCTAGTCTCTAAGGCACTCCAATGTTCCCCGGCTAGGACAATGAGTGTATCTCTGCTTAGCACTGTTAACTGCATAAGCAATGTCGTCTAGTGCAATTCATCAAGTACATGAGACTACCAATAATTTGGGCATATCTAGACGGAAGTACACCATGTTGAGCATTTTTTTTTCCTGAAGTTCACTATTTGCCTCATAAGGTGTCGATACCATGCTTTACTATCATAAAAGTTAAACTTCTTCAAAAACTTCTCAACATAATGCTCTTGTGAAAGCATATAGCCATCATCGCTTTCGATGATTTTGATTCCAAGAATCACATAAGCTTCTCCCAAATCCTTCATTTCAAATTGGGAGGATAAAACATCTTGGTGTTTCTCACAACATCAAGGCTAGGACTCATGATTAACATGTCATCCACATATAGACAGATAATCACATATGTATTCACATTAAAAGATTTAAAGTAAATACATTTATCGGCATCATTTATGTGATATCCATTAGACATCATGACACACAAACTTTTCATGCCATTGTTTTGGCTTGTTTCAACCCCATATAAAGACTTAACTAACTTGCATACCTTATGCTCATTCCCCGGTACTATCGTGCCAGTCGCATCATATATATTTCTTCATCAAGATCACCATTCAAAAATGCAGTTTTACATCCATTTGATGAATAAATAAATTATGAATAGCAGCTAGAGCCATTAGAACTCTTATAGAAGAAATCCTAGTTACAGGAGCATAAGTATCAAAAAATAGTCAATGCCTTTTTCCGAGAATCCCTTGACTACAAGTCTAGCCTTGTATTTCTCAATGGAACCATCTAGTTTCAATTTCTTTTTGAAGATCCACTTGTAACGATAGGGTTTAAGCCGTGAGGTAGATCAACTATCTCCCATGTGTGATTAGCTATAATCGAATCTAGCTCTGAGTGTATAGCATCCTTCCAGAAAGGTGCATCTCGAGAACTGATTGCCTCATTATACGTCACAGGATCATCATCAAGAAGAAATATGTAAAAGTCATCACCAAAATTGGTGGATTTTCCTTTCTCTTTTTACTCTTTCGAATTTCTTGTTCAGAAATTTCAGGATCTATTGATTGTTGTTCACTCGAGCAACCAACCTCTCAATGCCAATTTTCAAAGGAAACAAATTCTCAAAGAAATCAACATTTTTACTCTATAATAATAGTGTTAGCATCGACAAGGTTATTATCGATTTTACTACTAAAAATCTATATGCAAAGACTATTATGAGCATAACCAATGAACATACAATCAACAGGTTCTAGGTCCCAATTTCTCTTTTTTAGGTTCGTTCACAAGAACCTTAGCAAGACACCCCCACATTTTTAAAGTATGTCGGGTTAGGTACATGACCTTTCCATAACTCATATGGTGTTTTATTCCCTGTTTTCTTGTTGGGTATCCTATTCTCAGATATGGCAAGCGATAGGATTGCTTCCCCACAAGTTCAGTGGAACCTCCGAACTTACAAGCATAGCATTCATCATCTCTTTTAGTGTTCTGTTTTTCCGTTCGGCTACTCCATTAGACTCAGGAGAGTATGGTGGAGTAGTCTCATGAATAATGCCACTCTTGTCACAAAAGTCCTAGAAGGGGTTAGACTCATATTCTCCACCCCTATCAGACCGAAGTCTCTTAATCTTACAGTTAAGCTGGTTTTCAACTTCAGCTTTGTACTTGAGAAACATCTCACCTGCCTCATGCTTGTGTCTAAGTAAATATACCATGGTGTACCTAGAGAAGTCATCTATGAATATAATATAATAAAACTTCCCCCCTCTAGACATGGTACTTCGAATTCACCCAAACCATGAATAAGAGTTAGTAATCCAGGTTTATCTCTAGACACAGTTCTATTGTGGTTTCTTCGTGGGCTTTAGTCTCAAAGACATATCTCACATTTATCATTAGAAAAATCAGAAATATTAGACAATAAACCACATGCTTTCATCCTTTTCATATAATTGAACATTCACATGTCCTAGTCTACCATGCCATATATTAAAAAAGAGCAAGTAAAGCGTAAAATGATTCATTCTTATTAATAATAATGTTGTCAAGTACATTCAACATGAAAAGACCATTGTTATTACAATAACCTTTACCAACAAAACCCTCATTCTTTGTCGAACAAACTTGTCACTCTCAAAAGTCACCTTGACGCCGACTTTTCCCAAGAGGGACATATAAATCAGATTCCTCACTTAATCTCGGGAACATGAAGAACATTACTAAGTGAAAGGGTTTTTCCCCGGTTAACTTCGAAGAACCTTGCCTGTTTCTCTCAACAGAAACGCACCCTAGAGTCACCCATATAGACCTTTTCATCTTTCACTAGTATGTAGTCCGAGAAGGCTTTCAACATCACCACCACGCGTGGTGGCACCAAAATCTAGTACCCAGTTCCTCTTCCCGGTGGCTATGAACACTTGTGACACAACAAAGAAAGAACAATATCATCTCCCTCAACTAGATTAGCATTGGGAGGATCATCGTGTTGTTTTTTTGTGTCCGACCGAAAAGCCCTATGTCCAGTTTTACCACAAACATAACAATTTCCATTGCCAAGACTACCACTCCTTTTAAAAGAAGTGCCTTTGACCTTGAAATTCTTATTTTTGTTAGATTTCCTTCTCTTAGAGGTTTTGTTAGATTTGTTGGGATTACCTTCAATGATATTGGCTTTAGAATGGAATTCCTTAGACAACACCTCATCCCCGAAGTCTTGTTCTTTTCCTCTATGTGAATGTGAATGATCACATCCTCAAGAGTCATCCCGCTTACGCTTTATGCTTCATACTATTTTTTATAGTGTTTCCAAGACTCCTGGGGAGTTTCTCAATCAAACATCCAACAACAAAGGTTTCGGGTAAATTAATACCCTCAGTTTTCAAATCATTAATCAGCACATGAAAATCATGGATTTGAGACGTTACATCTCTATCCTCTCTCATATGAAACTTTAGAAAAGTCCCAATAACATATTTCTGAGTACTAGCATCCTCTATTATGTATTTATTGTTCAAACTCTCCCATATATCATGTGCATTCTTATTTGAACAATAAATATCAAAAATTTCATTGGACAAGGTACTCAAAATAGCATGACGACATACATTATTCCCATTGAGCCAAGCAGCTTGATTTCTTTCGAAATCATTAGAACCCTCCATGGGTGCTGTATCAATGAGATACTTTGCATAGTTGAGTACATCTAGGGCTGTGAACACTCTTTCTCTCCATCGCTTGAAGTGTGAACCGCTGAAGGATTCAATCTTTGACACATTGGGTAAGTTGCGAGCATTCAGTAGAGGTGCAGCATCTCTCATAGACGAAGTTACTTCCATGACTCCAGAATTGGTTTCTTTGATCGGTGTGGTGTCAACAGGTGTAGACATCTTGATCTTTCCTTAAGATTGTTGTATGCAGATAAAAGAAAATAATAGAAGACAAGGACAGAATAACAGGTAATAACCAAGGCGCGGATTAGTAGCAATCTGATTTTGCACTAGAATAGACTACCTTTTAGAACAACAATATAATTGGCTTTGGGTGAGTCCTTCCTCCTAACACAAAAGCCTTTGTACCCTAAGGGCACGCCCTTATGCTAGAGGATCACCTCATATACCTCACTTGCTAGTGGTGATTCATTCAACCAATGTTTTGACTAAACAACATACAAAAGTATTTTTGAAACTGCTTTCATTGATGCTCAGATTCCAACACTTGGAAGTACCTTGATGGAAAGTTGGCCATGGGAAGTTGGGAACTGCTTTCTTGATGCTCAGACTTAGTGTTGGAACTTGGAAGTACCTTGATGGAAAGTTGGCCATGGGAAGTTGGGAACTGCTTTCTAGCGTAGAGAAGATTTTGGGTAAAAAAGAAAGGTGGAGGAAGTCTTCAAAAAAAAATTGGGTAGAAGACCTATATTTCAATGGTTTCTGTCTATACTCTATGGCGGTGAATTTATTTATACATCAAAATGTATTTCAGCAATGTCGGAATCTTGTGAAGTGAGGGAGCAACACCATAAGCTGTGTATATAGGATTTTATTCCATCTTGAACAAACTTGAGTACAACAACACAGACTACTATGCTGATACTTGGATTTCAGAATAAGATATCTATTCATCCCATTATCTGTGTGCAATCAGTTAAGACCAAACTTTCATCCAATGGCCATGGCCGGGGAGAGGTTCGATGTAAGCGTGAAGGACTTGAGAGACATATTGCATGGTTGGACGGTGTTCAGGGTCGGATTTCACACATGCAAGTGCCAACTCCACTATGAAAGCCAAATCCGCTGTAATATGTTGAGCCATGGGAGATGGAAGACGCGGATCAAATAAATCTTTTAGCATAGTATTTTGAGCAGCAGGCGTTGATAGTGAAGCAATGAAGTCTCCTGGATGTCTTCCCATTATTATCTCTAGAGCTACCACGCCAAAGCTATAAACGTCACATTTTTCAGTCGCAACCACTGTATAAGCTAGCTCTGCAAAACAAATCAAACCAGGTTACTTAAGCACTCCGAAGCCGAACCAAAAATCATGGAACTGAAAACAGGTTCTGAATTTATTGACTTACCAGGAGCAATGTATCCATAAGTGCCTGCAAGGACAGTTTCATTGGAAGAATCAAACCTTAGTAGTCTAGCAATACCAAAATCTGAGACAGATGCCTTCAGTTCTTTATTCATTAGAATGTTATTACTTGATACGTCTCGATGTATGATCGGTGGAGTGCATAAATGATGCAAGTAACATAAAGCATGAGCAATATCTTTAACAACATTCACCCTCTTATTCCAATTCAGTTCTACTGTATCCATTTCATTGTTCAGAACACAAAACAAACTTCCCCTTTCCATATACTCGTAAACCAAAAACATGTTGCGTTCGTATGAACAAAACCCATAAAGTTTCACAATGTTTCGATGTCTTACAGTTGTTAAAATCTCAATTTCATTTTCAAAACTTTTCTTGCTTGATTGTTCAGGAAATTCTACTCGGTGAAGTTTCTTCACTGCCACTGTGACTTTGTAGGGAAGATCTGCTCTGTAAACACTCCCATCACCTCCAACACCAATGAGATATTTGGCGTCAAAACCCTCTGTTGCTCCTAAGATATCTTTATAGGCAATCTTCCCATCATACAACAATGCTGAACGTAGATTTCCATGTTTTGCTTCTTCCACCATAATTTTCAGTTTCACTCGATGAATGTAGCAAATTCCAACTATTAGTAATGCAAGACCGATTACGCTAAGAATTGGGATTTTAATGAAAATGATGACTTGATGCTTGTCTTTAGTTTCATGGCATGGTGTAAGACCACCAAAGTCTGCACATAAACCTTTGTTATTACCAAAGGTTTTCGATGCATCATCTTGTATGAAACGGGATAGCTGATACGGAAGTGGACCTGAAAGGCGATTGTCGCTAAGAGAAAGTATTTTCAAATACTTGCAGTTAGCAAGCTCTAGAGGAATTGGACCGGAAAGACTATTCTTAGAAAGATCTAGGTTAACAAGGTAAGGTATCCAGTCACATATTTGAGAAGGAACTGAACCAGAAAGCGCGTTATCTGAGAGATTAAGAGTTTGTAAATTCTGACAAAACTGTAAAGAATCAGGAATCTCACCTCCAAGTTCCATAGATGGAAGTTCAAGATCAATCACGCGATTCTCTCTTTCATTCCAACACATAACACCGACGAATCTGCAGAGGAAACCTACTGTATTGTATACTCCTACTGTAGTGTTGATGAAGCTCCATGAAGTGAGCTTGCTTTGAGGGTCTTTGAGCGAGTTTTTCAAACCTTGAAGACACCTTATATCGTCTTCTTCTACAGAGTAAATGACTGAGAAGAGAAAAGTTATTGTGCAGAAGAGAAGAAACAGATTGTTTGGTTTCATGGAGAAGGTGAAATATACTCTAGTGGGAAGTTAAAGATAGAGTTAGAAGTAAGACCATGTAAGTTTTTAAGACTTTGTTTTCTGTTGTTCTGCGTGTTTGAAGGTGGAGAACGTAAGTTGGGAAGAAAGGGGAAAGAAGGCCAGCCCATTGACTTGTAAAAATTTGAAGACTGGAAATAGAAGGAGTGGGCTATTGGGACCTCTAATTGACTTTGAGGATCAGAAAGTTCATCTGTCGTCGCAGTTTGGTTTATTATTAGGAATCTTAGCTGTTGTTTAGGTTTGGGGTTTGGAGCTCTTGAGGAGTGGATGTTTGGTAGTCTATCTCGACGATGGGGTAATATGTTTTTGCATGTGAGCCTCCCTCTAATGATCACTCTTAGGGAGGAGTGTAGCAATGTAACATTACTTTGTTGTGATGCTCCCTTTAAAGATCATAGTCTTTGGAGAGCTTGTAAAGTTGTAAGCTTTTCTGCTTTGGTATATACAGGTGAGGGTCTGCCTAACCACATAATCTTTTCCAAAAAAAAAAAAAAAAAAAAATTGATAAGGGTCACGAACAACGTACTTAAAATTTGAGTGTGATCTGTAATTTTTAGCGTATGATCATGCTATGCTCATCTTTATGTGTTTTAACTAACCATGTTCCCTAATATGATTTTCAACCAACTATAGCGTGCTTGTGATCCAAACTCTGATAAATTTCACCAGACTTGCACTGGTCCAGCTGTTAATACAATAGTAACAGAGAAGTATATAGGAACAGGGGAAATGATCATAAATTTGACGATGGCAGATAATAATATCCTTACGGTGTTATTTGCCCCCACTACAAGAGTTTGCTATCGGGTCTTGGCAAATTACCTCCAAGATACAACAAACCATAGAATTCTGCGGTTAGCAATACCAAAGAATTCTCTAAGCATTGGCAAATTACCTCCAAGATACAACAAACCATAGAATTCTGCGGTTAGCAATACCAAAGAATTCTCTAAGCACTGTAATGAAACTTGTATTCAAGACTAAACATTGGAGGGAGAGGGAGAGGGAGAGAGAGATAATGATAACATATTTGTTTCCTTGTTACAGAGGTTCTCTTTATAGAGTTTCAATGCTGTATGAACAGACGCACCTCTTCCAACTTCAAAGAACACACCTCTTCAATATATTACATGTGTCTGTTCCTCACATTCATTTGAAAGAGCACAACGGTTCATTGTATATAACTGTTTGAGATTCAGTTATATAACTGCAATTGCTCTGCTCATACATGGATGTGATCAGGTGCTCTAAAATGTACATTTGGACAAGATCCAATGCATCCAAGTACGACCACTTGGTCATGATCACTCGTCTAAATCATGACATATCCGCAAAGAGGCAACAGTCTAGTCTAACCAATATATAGCTTCTCAAACTATAATACAATCTCACCAACAATCCTCCACTAGATTGTAATATAGGCCAATGCCTTTCCATGCCAATTACAATCTTAATAACACCAGCTAGTGGCAAGACCTTGGTTGGGACTTCGGAGGAGGGGCTTTTACGCATAGGTCTTCAGTTTGAGCTTCTAGATTATGGATTTGCATTGCATTTTACATTCTACCTATATAAAATGTTAACAAAAAATCTTAGCGATGCAACAAACTTGAATCTGTAAATTGGAATTACTTGTTCTACATCTGGATGCACAATCAACTGTGTGCACCATGCAGAACCTTTAGTACTACTTAACAGTTTAATCTTATTACAGCAAGAGAAGAGGTAAGAATATAAAATACTTTTTTTGGACAAGCTATCAAGTATGCAATATTGGATCTTCAGCACACATATTATCCATCCTGATGCTCATTTGTGGGTTCTCTCAACTTCTATAATTCTCAACTCCTTAGACTAGGTTGTTCAAGAACCGCCGACTATTTGTTTCAGAACTATTTCGGGTCTTGTTTCTATTGCCCATCATGAACCACAATCTCATCCAAGGGCTGAAGGAGAGGTTGAGCGCGGCAAAGGACTTGAGTGACCTGCTGTATGGTTGGACGGTGTTGAGGATTGGAACGCACACATAAAAGTGCCACTCCCACTATAAAAGCCAAATCCCTTGTAATATTTTTGTCCGTTGGAGATGGAAGACGTGGATCTAATACATCCTTTAACATAATCATTTGAGCATCAGACCTCGGTAATGAAGCAATGGAATCTCCTGGATGTCTTCCCATTATTGTCTCTAGGGCTAGCATACCAAAGCTATAAACATCACATTTCTCAGTCACTAGCAACGTAAAAGCTAGCTCTGTAAAACAAGAACGAAGCCACCAGTTCAGAAAATTCTTGCCAGAACCAAAGAACATTAAAACAAAAGGGTGCTTTGAATTGACTTACCAGGAGCAATATATCCATAGGTGCCTACTAGAAGACTTTGATTGGATGAATCAAGGTTTATTAATCTAGCTGTACCGAAATCTGAGACACAAGCCTTTAGTTCTGAGTTTAATAAGATATTGTTGCTTGATAAGTCTCGATGGATTATGGGAGGGGTACAATCATGATGCAAGTAACATATGGCGTGTGCAACATCTTTCACAACATTCACCCTTATATTCCAATCCAATTCCACTGCTTCTGTTTCATTGTTCAAAACACTAAACAAACTTCCTCTTTCCATATACTCATAGACCAAAAACATTTTATGTTTATTGGAACAGTAACCATAGAGCTTCACTATACTTCGATGTCGTATACTAGTTAGAACTTTGATCTCATTTCTAAAACTTTTCTCATAAATTTGCTCTGAAGATCGGCGAAGTTTCTTCACGGCTACTGTTTTTCCACAGGGAAGATTTGCTACGTAAACGCTCCCGTGACCTCCAACCCCAATGCGATATTTGAAGTGAAATCCCTTTGTTGCTCGAAGAACATCTTCGTAGGCGATCTTCCCATCATATCTCCATATTGCAAACATATTTCCATTTTTTGTTTCTTTTACCTCTTTTTTTACTTTCAGTTTCCTTCTACGAACATAGCAGATTCCAATAATAATCGTCCCAAAAAAGAAGATTCCAAAAATAACAGTACCCGCAGCAACAAATATCACAAAATTTTTCTTCTTCCCACCCCCACACTTAGATTTAAGTGGACGACCACATAGTCCTTTATTTCCTTCAAAACCCGCCGAATCAAAATTCGACAAAAATGAAGGAATCTGACCAGATAAATCGTTATTAGCAACCGATAACATCTTTAAACGATCTAAACGCGCTAACTGATAAGGAATGGAACCCGAAAGCCGATTACCACCAAGAGATAAACTATTCAAAAACTTACAATTAACAAGTTCAACTGGAATAGAACCAGTAAATTGATTCTTTGACAAGTCTATTCTAACAAGAAAAGGTAACCACTCACAAAGTTGACTAGGAATCGAACCAGATAACGCGTTATCAGAAAGATCAAGTGTTTGTAAACTTTGACAAAACTGTAAAGAAGCAGGAACCTCACCTCCAAGTTCAAAAGAACGAAGTTCAAGAGCAATCAAACGATACTCTTGGTCATTCCAACAAGAAACACCAACAAACTTACATAAAAAACCCGCTGTTGTATTACCAAAGTTCCATGAACTAAGTAGTACACTTAGAGGATCTTTAAGTGAATCTTTTACTCCTCTAAGACATCTTATGTCATCTTCTATAGAAACAACTACAGTGAAGAAGAAGAGAGAAGATATGGTGAAGAAGAGAAGATAAAGGCTGGTTGTTTTCATGGAGAAGGTGAGATTCAAGCTGAAAGTTGAAGATAGATTGGACTTGAGAGTGACTGTTTTTATGGTAGTGATTCCAATGTTGTTCTACGTACAATTAATGTGGACAAGGAGCAAGAAGAAGTACTATATATATTGACTTGGAAAAGACTTGGAAATACTTGAATGAGAAGAACAAGCGGCAATATTCTCCATCTTTTTTTAATATATACCGAATTGCAGCAAGCTGAAATGATGAACGAACCATGCAAATAATAAAGTTAGGATGATAAAATGCACATGAAATACATAATACAGCCGGATTATATAGCTCATCATTTTCGTCAATGAATATATGATATATGCTTCTGCCTAGATTTTCCAAAATACTGTAAAAAGTAATAGATTGAGAAATCTCCCACGAATAGTGTAAATTAAATCTCCCAATTGCTCGATATTTGAAGAACCTCCCCGATTTTGGTAGATATTAAAATCACACTCCTGTTAAAATTTTAATTAATAAAGATATTCGAAGAACCTCTCCGGTTTTGCTAGATATTAAAATCACCTCCCTACTATATATATTATTTGAATTACGGTGGGTTGTGAATACTTGTATAGCATGGGTTGTGAATACTTGTATATTACTAAGCAGTTAAAATCGGTTTTCAGATGTAATCGGTCTAGGAGCGATATATGATTAATCGGTTAATCGGTGATTAATCGACGATTTAATCGGTGATATCGGTTTTATATTATTTTATACAATTATACCTTCGAAATATAGAATAACAACAACATTAAATCCAATAATTAAGAATTTTTTTAGAAAAACACAAGTTATATAGTTAATTCATATTCATTCAAAGTAAAAGTCAAAAAAAAAAAAAAAAAAAACAAAAAAAAAACAAGTCAATTCATACTGACATATTCACATATTATCAGAAGAAAAAAATAAAAATAAAATAGTGACATATTCACATCAAAGTATCAAACCATGGTTTTAATAACCGATTCAAACAACCGGTCCACACAAAAACCATCCAATTCTCTGCTGAAAAAATCAGTTGATAGTATCCAGTGGTCTCAAATCAGTTTGTAGTTGTGAGCGAGAGCTTGATAACTTGCTTTTGAACTTATCCCTTCCATGAGTAAAATGTGATACCTCCGCCAGTAAACCCACTTCTTCTTTCATACAAAATCTTCTTTTTTTACTTATCCCTTTCTTCTTCGTTTGAATATTTGCAGGGATTTGACATGGGTATTCCAATCTGCTTGTTCTTTAATGTTTTGCAAATGTATGGAATCGGAAGACAAAAGCCCTGGAATTGGAAGTGTTAAGCACTTTGTGGGTTATGTTTTTTTTTTTTTTCTAATTCTAGTTGGGTTCCGATAATATCGGCATTGTTTTATTCTCTTTTGCCCCGATAAAGCGGTGTTATCGGTCGATATGACCGAATATATCGCTAAGTGAGAACAAACTGATAAATCGATCGAAAACATCTCGCTCCCATCCCGATATACGATTACTCACCGATTAATCGCCGATTAAATCCGATTTTAACTGCTTAGGTATATTATAAGTGGGGAAAGATTTTGGTTTGAGGATGTTGGATTATGAAAAATCCGAACCGATAAGATAATTGGGTACCCGAAATCGAACCGAGCCAATAATATTATGTTTCATTCTAAATCGAAAATCGAATCGAACTGATAAGATATGTTGTAAACCGAAACCAAACAGACCCGAACTGAAAACTATAAAATCAATTAAATCGATTAATTTCAGCCACACAATTGATAAAACATATACAAAATTAATCATAAATATTACTAAAATTTTATTTTATCGGTTTGAATTCATATGAGTTCGATGGAGGGAAAACTTGAAACCAAACCAATATCATATCTTATCGGAACTCAAAATTGAATCAAATTACCGAATCGAAACAGAAACCAAAATATCAAAACCCAAACCATTTTTTATCGATTTGATTTGGGCCGGTTATTGAATTATCGAAACCCATTGACAGCCCTACTCACGATCAAAGAATTGGAAATTGATTGGGTAGGAATTTAGGGGTGTCAAAATGGCCCTCAAACCCTTACCCCGCCCCGGCCCATGGGCCGAAAAATCCCTCAAAATGAGGCCCTCACACATTTGTGGGCTGGGCCGACCCGACCCTCAAACCTTTGAGGGGAGGATAAAGGCCTAGACTTTGAAACTTAAACCCTCCTTAAGCCCGGCCCTCATTAGGCCCTTAACATTTATTACATATATTTTAATAAAAAAATTTACAATATATTTCATTTTAACATTAATATGCTAAAAATCACTTAAAAGAACGTTTATCTATTAAGTTTGCCAACCTTATAATTTTATTATAATATTTTATGAAATGAATTTAACTTATCTTAATTGACTAATACAACTTTAACAAGTTTTTTTAGTAGTTTGAAGGTTTAATTGTGAAGTGTATTCGATTTTATCATTTTTAACTAATATTTCTAAATTTATTTTGTAAATCAAATGTATAACATAGTATCCGGCCCTCACGTTTGGCCCTCAAGCCCGACCCTTCAAGTCCTCTCGAGAGGGTTGATGGGCGGATAAAGGCTTCGAGATTTAAGTATTGGCCGGACCCGACCCGGCCCTCGAAGTAAATGAGGATAGAGGTAGCCCAGCCCTCAAAACATGAGAGCTTTATTGTTTGAGGGCCAGCCCGGCCCGACCTAGCCCATTTGACACCACTAGGTAGGATAACTACTGCAAAGCATGGCCCAAAATATCGCCGAGATATCCGATATCTCGCCGATATATCTCGGTAAATTGGTACACCGATATCGATATTTCCGACATATATCCACCGAATATTAAACCCCTTTTTTTTCGAGATATATCGGAATTTCCGATATGAAAGTTTATATCGCCGATATAATCGATATTTCCGAGATAATCGATATATATCAGTTGACTTTTTGACCAATTGTTAATAATTTAATATTGAAATTTCCGAAATATCCGATATATCCGAGATATATCGGCGAGATATCCAAGATATATCGGTGAGATATCCGATATTTTAGAAACTTTGGACTGGTCACCAAAAAAACCGAGATATCCGATATATCTCGGTTTTTAAGTACACCGATATATTAACCGATATCGAAATTTTGGGCCTTGCTGCAAAGAAGTGTCGTCCCTGGCACATGTTTCACGCGCTTGGGTAGAGTACGTGATATTTAAATGACAGTGATAGCGGAAAAATAGTGGATTGGGCATTTATTGGGCACATATATTTATGTGGAGCGGAACGAATATATTTCATCGATCTTCTTACTAGAAAATTGGCAGCATTGCATGCGCCTGCGAAACTAATAAAGGAGCAACAACAATGTTTAAGACTTGAATAGACTTTAACACGAACATATTAAAATGATAGAAGTATTAAAATTTAAAAGCACAAATTAGAAAAAATTGGAACGTTTGAAGAAAACCAACTGAACACAATCAATATTCATAATATTTCCACTCATAATATTGTGCATGCATTATTACTTCAACTTTTATTGAAAACTTATACTATGGTCAGTGGCGGAGCCAAGTGGGGTCCAGGGTACGCCCTGGCTCACCCTGAAATTTGGTTAAAAACAGTACTTTGATACTTTGAGTTGGTACTTAGTGCGTCTATTATGCTTTGAATTTTCTTTGTGCCCTTGAATAAAGGGCTATAGCTAGTTGTAAAAAAGTGAACTATAAAGGGTTATTTGGTAAAGGTAATATTTCATTTGTTGAGCTGATGGATTCATCCTACCGTTAAAATGAAAAGTTAGAAGAGTACTCAAGTTAGAAACAGTAAGCTGATCATATCATATGATTCCATGCTTCTTTAAATTTAATTTTGTTGGAAACCATGTAGAATTTTTGACTGACTTATCATAATTGGCGAAAAAAAACAAGATACATGACTTATTAATAAATAAATACTAAGGATCTCATTTTGTCCAATTTACTAATGCTAAACTTGATTAACTAGTTGCAATGAGTTATGACTCATAACCAAATTCAACACTACTTACAAATTAGGAAATCTCCAATACCTAAATATGTTAACATAATTTTTTTATTTTCAAATATTGACTAAATAAATTAAGAAGTGCTTGTTTACGTAAACTATTTATATATATTGATGAACAGTGTTGAACTAAAATAAAACAAACTAAGTTTATGTAGTTGTGTACACACAAATTGAGTTGAGTTGAAATCTTTTAGTGCTCATCGGCTCACTCTGGAATAAATTTCTGGCTCCGCCACTGACTATGGTATTAGTTTTACTTTCATTTAATATTACGAATTGGTTCTCTTTCTAATTGTTTGATTTATTTATTATTCACTAATAGGTATTTTCACTTATATTAGCTAATGAGTGTTTCCTAGGTGAGTTTATGTAGTGTATTTTTAATCTTAATTAGCTGGTTTTCCTGTCACAAATTAGTAACAGACGACATATAACATTTTTTTTTAAAAAGATTATGGGGTTAAGACAGACCCCCACCTGTATAGAGAACCAAAGACATAAAACTTACAAGATCCCCAAAGAGTATGATCTTTAAATGGGTACATCTCCTCCCTAAGAGAACTACAAATCCCAAAGATTAAGGCTATAAACCATACAATCCTGAAACACTCATGAACATAACCTACTAGGGTGCACATAAGAATAACAACACAAACATCTATATATCTACCACCAAATAGAAGTTTGTCCTTTAAGACTGGATGATCTTTCCTTAGATGTTTCTGTGCATTCTGAAAATCATAGAAAAAGTCCCACATTCACAACAAGCATATGTTAAACCAAGAGTGTCATCCCAAATCTCCTTAATGTATCCATCAAGGTTTTTACCTTTGTATTTTCCCTTGGATGCTTGCTTCATCATAGCTAGAGTAGGACTAATTTCACCAGGTAAGTGCCCCCTAACTGCATTCGGAGAGGGTTCTTTAGTTACCGTAGTCATTTTCTCGACTGGAGTTGTAGAATAAATTGTTGTCGTGTTGTTACTGCTACAAGACTTGCCTCTAGTAATTGGTGGAGAAATATGAGACTGTTTCCACCCACTAGCTCTCTTAGCCTTTGCATTCTTTTTGCTCAATACCGGAGTGAATTCCCTTTGCTCCTCTTCCCTGGTAGCCTCCAATCTTGAGCAAGGAGGATCAATAGTGGAAGTTATCAAGTTGCTGGGTTCCTCAACAAGAGATGGTTGAATAGTACCATCTTGGTCTTCAATATGGGGAACACCATGAGCACCAATATCAAGGTTCGCATCCCCTTGGAGAAGAGGTTCATCACTATGAACCGTCAACCCAAGAGCGTCTTGTTCTATAAGTACCACATTTTCAGTCTCTTCAGTGCCCTTTTCAGCTTGTATTTCTACGGCTTGCTGGTCATCAACCACTATGACATGATTTTCTTCCTCACCATCTTGTAGTGGGATACCTTCGGCATTTCTCACACAGCTAGATTGACCTTGCTGCATGTTCTTCTTAGGTGTCCATCTCTGTTGTGGTTTATTTTTTGTCTTGATTAGTGGGGCTTGTTTAGTGGGTTGTACATCCTTGTTCCTCGAGCATTTTGCATCAGTATGACCAAATGTATTACAGTGCTCGCAAACTAATGGAATTCAATCATAGTCTAAGCTAATATCAGCATTATTTCCATTCCCCATATTGACCGTAATCGACGTGGGGAATTTAAAGTCAGTATTGACGACAACGCAAAAACGAGCATAGTTTAACCTTACTATAACAATCCCAATTTTTAAACAACACAATTTACATTATTTGAATTGAAAATAACTATTATATTATAAAGTCTAGCTTGTTCTAGAATTTGTTTAGCTGTTGTTGATTTTTCAAAATTGTTTTTACTTGAATTTGTTTGTTAGAACTTTTGTAGGTATTTTAGAATCATTTTTAGGCTTGAAAACATTGTTAAAATGTACCCATTCATATAGGTACGGACCTTGGGTGTTTTTAGACCCATTTGAGGCCCATAGGTTAACTTAAACAAACTTAAAACCTTGAATAAAGAATACCTGCGAATTTCCTCTATAAAAATTTTATTATTCAAAAACAAAACCCTAACCTCCATTAAAAAAAAATTTTTGATTGAAAGAAATAAAAAGAAAGGGAAGAAGAAGAAAAGGGATTGGAGAAAAGAAAGCATTGACATTCTTTTGCAAATTCAATTTCAGGTGAGTAGTCTAAACCTTATTATTTTAAAATTTAATTGATTAGTTATCATATGAATTATATTAGTGATTACCTGAATTTATTTAATGGAAATTTGAAGCGAAAAATTGTTATGTTGATCAAAGACAAAAAAGAAAAGAAAATGGCATATTGTGTTAAGTTACTGACATTGAGATTTCTTTTGATATAAATGAGTTTATATGGTCGGTGGTGTCTGCATCACTTATTTGCTTTTGAAGTGGCTTATAGATATGAGAATAAACATTTGAAGTGTCTATGAATTAGAAATGGCTTATATATATGTATGAGAACTAAGTAGTTGAAGCATCTGTATGAATTATTTGCTACTGAAATGTCTTATATGGTCAGTGATGATCTAAGGAATATTTGATTGTAACAACTTGTGCTAACCTTCATGATATTTAAAATATGAAATAAGTGGTGATGATTATGTAGAAATATGTGGACTTAAATTCTGTAAGTCCAAACAGGAACTGTTTTAACTACCTAGGAGGTACACCTTAACTTGTTGCTCACCTAGTTATAATAAGGTTAAGCTAAACTAAGTCAAACATTAATGTGCATGGGCTTTAACCTATATATTAGTTTTGAATCTCTTTAACTATTGGTTCTCTTTTGTATAATGAACCTACAAGTCAGACTTATATCAGGCTATAAGCCTAACCTTTACATCGGTTTTAAACTTATATCTTAATTTTCTTTTGGTATAAAAGACCTACCTGAGCAATAAACCCTTCTATTAAATTAGATAAGTATTTAAATGGGCGTACACTTAGTTCTAATATTGATGTTGTTTTGTTCTTGTTCTAGTTAGAAATTTTGTCTGATTTGGAGACGATTTTCAGTGTCTTTAGAAATTGATATAGGTTTTGATTAAAACATGTTAAGTAAGTTTTAGCTGTCCTCTTTCAAACTCAAAAATCCCCATAGTATTTCGGTTTACGTTGAAGGAGTTACACCCTTCGGAAGTTGGCACGTCAGAATTTTCAAACTGCAGAAATCCGGTCTGTGTCTGGTTTGGAATCGACTTTTCACATAGTTAGGGTCAGATTCAAACTCTCGCCAAAACATGAAAGAGTGAGTGTTCTGAGTCTTCTTTTCAACCCAATTGGCCTTGTTACATCCCAAGGTCTGTGGAGATAGATATAATATCTGGAAGTTTGGTTGACAGAAAACAGTGCGTCAGAAATCAGTTTTTGTGCACTGTGTTCAAGTCTAGTTTTAAGATAGTTAGGGTGAGAGTTATAATTTTTATAAAAAAGAGTAAGATCTGGAAGTCTGCTTTCTATTCCAATTGGCCTCATCACATTCGAAGGCCTGTGGAATTAATTATGAAGTCTGGAAGTTTGACTGGCAAAAAACATTGCATCAGAAATAAGTTTTTGTGCACTGTGTTCTAACTGAGTTTTCGTACACTTAGAATGAGATTGAGTACTTTTGTAAAACATAAAAAAGTAAATTCCGTGTGTTAGCTTTTCAACACAAAAACCCTCAATGTATTTGGATACCTGTGGAAAGAGTGGTGTCATTCGGAAAATAGTCCGTCAGAAATCCAATTTGCTGAAATTAGGATTTTTACCGTTTTCAACCTAAGTTTTCTTTTAGATCGATAGGTTGAGGTTGGGACTTCGAGTTCTACATGAAAAAGTATGTCTACATACCCTAGTTTCTAAATAGTTAAGTTACATGTCATTTGGATGAATGTAGGAAAAACTATAGTTATGACAAGTTGGCTAGAAAACCTACTGTGTTATCCTTTATGTGTATGAACCTATTTTGGGAAATATGTTTAGTAATTAACTAAGAGTCTCTTAAACTCTTCTTGGGTGTTTCATATAGTGTTTGTAGTCTACTTTTAGACTGTGGTTTTATTTGGAGCTAACACGGTTCATAATATCGTTTTTTTTAGAATCAAAAGTAGAGAAATATCCATTTGTGAGTTTTTGGATTTAAAGGTTCATAATGTATCTCTCGGTATGAAACTTTACGTATATGATAGTGGAAGTATTTGAAACTTATTGTATGTGATTCTATATAGTAGAAATTGCTGTTTTCCTTAAAGGTACATATAAGGATGTTGATATTTATTGGTTAAGAGCTACGTAAGGCTTGATTCTAATCTTGAAAGATTGGATACGTAGGCAGCCTTATGTACAGGTGTAGCCACTATATTATATATTAGTTTTTGTGATAAGTATTTGTGTATAATGTTATCATTTAATTATATACGTGATTGTGGCTGCTTGAACTGTATTTGATTGATGACCATTCGTGTTGCATTCCATGATATTTAAATACGTGATTATTTTGTATTGATGCGTGAAAATAACTATGCACGTGTGATCAATTGTTGTGTATAATTAATGCTAGTACAATGATAAGTGAGCTGAGAATAATATTTTCAATGAGTCGACCACACCTTTAGAACTCTCCATGCCTTAGAATTTGGTAATGATATATTATGACTTGAGATGTCATGTGATAGGAAGGTATTCATTGAATGTGTCATGAATGACCTGTTAGTGTTGTGATGGGTATTCCTTGAATATGGCGAGAATGACCCAAGGTATTCATTGAATGTGCCATGAATGACCTGTTAGTGTTATGATGGGTATTCCTTGAATGTGGTGGGAATGACCCAAGGTATTCATTGAATGTGCCATGAATGATCTGTTAGTGTTATGATGGGTATTCCTTGAATGTGGCGGGAATAACCCAAGGTATTCATTGAATGTGCCATGAATGACCTGTTAGTATATGATGGGTATTCCTTGAATATGGCAGGAATGACCCAAGGTATTCATTGAATGTGCCCTGAATGACCTGAGATATTGAATACCCAAAAGAGGTTGTGATTATGCGAATGGAAGCCCAGAGATGGCTGTGACTCACAAGTTACGAGTTTGCAAGATATAAATATGTTCCTGGACGCGATATCCCCGCTTGGGACATATGTCTTGTAGTGGTACTCAGTGTGAGAGAGGCATACGGGTATGTGTGATTTGGCAAATGTGTGAAGTGCAAATCGTGGAGTAGGAACTAAAGGTGAGGTCAGTAAATAAGTGATTAATAAACAAGATACATTGTGGAATTGAATGAACAAAAAGTATGTGAATTTGTGTGATGTTATGGATGTGAAGTGTGACTGTGAATAATATTAGTGAATGCTAGTGATCTTTTATGTGATTGCAAAATGACTATAACTTGATATGTTATTACGAAAATATTAATGACTTGTGATAGTCTGAGATCTACGGTTATGACGTAATGATATCATGTGAATGACTACTTTTGATATAGGTATTATGATAAGTGGTATTCCCTGAATATGCGGAACGAACCAGGTTGTATCAATTAGACTTAAATGTCTTAAATGAGGTTTGATTATAAATGGAAATTTGACTGGATGAGATAAATCATTTTATTGTGATGTCTAACTCTGTTTTGCAAGAGGGTGGGATCTATTAATCTTTTATGCAGGGACGTAAATATCCTACCCTAAGACGATGTGTTGGCTTAAAAGTAAGGTATATCAAACTCACATTTAATTAGGTTATTATATGTACATTTAATAAGTGGAATGTAAGTGGTATTTATGTTATGAATTATTTTGGAAAGTGGAAATGATGAGTACTATTATATGAAATTCTTGGAATTTTTATATTGGGGGTGAAATCTTACTTGAGAAGAAACTACATGCCGTTTTTATGATAAGTTGTATTCCCCGAATATGCGGGACGAACCAGGTTGTATCAATTAGACTTAAATGTCTTAAATGAGGTTTGATTATAAATGGAAATTTGACTGGCTGAGATAAATCATTTTATTGTGATGTCTAACTCTGTTTTGCAGGTGGGTAGGATCTATTAATCTTTTATGCAGGGACGTAAATATCCTACCCTAAGACGATGTGTTGGCTTAAAGGTAAGGTATATCAAACTCATATTTAATTAGGTTATTATATGTACATTTAATAAGTGGAATGTAAGTGGTATTTATGTTATGAATTATTTTGGAAAGTGGGAATGATGAGTACTATTATATGAGATTCTTGAAATTTTATATTGGGGGTGAAATCTTACTTGGGAAGAAACTACATGCCGTTTTGAGAAAACGGAACTAACTTGTCTTCCAAGTTGAAATGATTGTAATAGTATATTCCTTTATTTGAAATATTGAACATATTGTTTTTATATTTTTAGTCTTACTCATACCAGCAAATTCAATTTGCTGACTCATGCTTGCTTTGTTTTGCAACGTGGGTGTGTTCTTGGAAACATAGATGGTGGAGTGCAGTGGATGATGACACGTGTTTTGGATTTGCTTTTGGAGTCTTCTGGTTTAAGTTTTTCTGAAGTGTACGGTTTTGTTTTGAGACAGATATAATAAAGTTGGTTAGTTTCTTTGTAGTTTAGTAATGTGATTGAAGGATTGTTCCTTTTGGTTTTAAATTTGATCTCATATTTTAATATCGTGGTTGATAATATGTTATTAGGGTTTCGTTTCATCCTGGGTTTTCAGATGATTGAATAGGGTGACGATTGAGATAATTATATCTTGGATAATTCCATATTTTAAATTTTCTGGAAATTTGGGGTGTAACACTTACCGTGTTTGTTGTAGCATCATCTGTGCAAATGGGTTCCCCAATTATACTTGAGATAAATCCAATACCATTGTTAGTCCACAACTGTTTTGAGATGTCAACCTTAACCTAAATTGGGACGGAGTTGATTGTTTTTTTGTGTAGTTCAATGGACTCCGACCACAATCTTACAACAAAAATTCTACCAGCTAAGAATAGAGGACCATGTTCAATAACGAGCTGACGATCTTCATCATTGATGAACTTGAAGTAAAACAGTTCTCTATCAACAAGCATATCAAAGCTACCCTTTAATTTCCATTGTTTGCTCACAGCCTCCTTAACAAATGGATAGGATAATCTTTTCTCCACAAAATACCAAACCACATATTCCTTCCAAATACTAACCCCTTCTTCCACTATTTCAGAGGAACTTCAGCTATGCCATTAGTAAACTTAGGGAATACCTTCTTTAGGTTAGGTTGAAGCTTAGAATTCTTGCTAGTGTTGAATAAAGAGCTCCACGATCTAAGACCAAAAGAGTTAGGGTTTGCAGGTTGTGTAGCTGCTCGATCTGCCACCACCACCTAAGAATTGAGGATAGGCGGTGGATCTATGCTTCCTATCTCAACCATGTTACTTATGTTTGCAAGTCAATGGTTGGCTCCCTCCGGAGGGCATCAGTCAAAGTTGCCAATAAAGGCAATCTTTCCTCCAAGATCTATTTTCGAACTAAAAATAGATAAAAGAGAAGAAAAAGACCATACTACCCTCGCGCTCTCTCAATCAAGTTTGTTTTTTTCATTTCTTAAGCATTCACAAACACAATCCTAGTTTGACTGTTTTCTAAATTTTGCTATATTAGTTTTCATATATTCGAATACTGCACCTTCTCGGTTGAGAGTCAAAATGAACATCTAAAGGATGTTAAGGGTCAACTGTTATGCTCGTCATTGAAGCTTCAAATATTAATATGTTTCTTTATTTAGTTTTGATTTTTAGGTTCCAATGGAAAAACTACATAAAGAGGTGGTTGGCGTGAAGCTAGATTTATGTGCAATGAAATCGTATCTTGATGAAACTTTTAAAGGTTTAGTGTCCCATGCCAATGAAATTGAGGATAGAGTTAAGTTGCAAATATCAACAAAGAAATGGGAGAATGATCCTGAGATGAGACTTTTCGAAGCTACTATAATGGAACTAGAGAATACTCCTGTGCCATTTATTACATATAAAGATGCTTCACCTATCACTCCTGAGCTGATAATGAAGGAGACAATGAAAACAAAATAGAAGGAAAATTCATGCAAAGGATTTTATGATTAAGTATAAACTATATTAATAAAAAGAAAAATAGTTGCATAGTGAGATGTTGTTATGCCCTTGAAACGGTGTGTGTTAGAGATTCTTTAGCCAATACCCCCAGAGTAACAACGAAAAAGGTGCATTCACATAATACTCATTGTACTTGTTACAAGCACGAAGATAACCATTTGTTATTGTTTTAGGTTGAGTTTGATAAGGATATGGGTGATTGCTCATTCTATTGCTATATGGACTACTTTCCAGAAGTTGTACAATGCAACCTTTAATTTTGGATATTGAAGATCCAAAGGGTGACAACAACTGTGGATTTAGGGCCTTAGCCATGACATTGGGGTACAGCCAGGAAGGTTGGGTATGAGTACAAGTGATCTGATTTCAGAGTTGCATGAGAATAAGGAAGAGTATATAAGGATGTTTGATCATGAAGACGTGACTCATTGTAAGGGAAGTCTATTACACTTTAAGGGTGACACTCCTAAGGAGAAATGGATGTTGCTACCTGAACATGGTTATCTTGCAGCATCAAAGTATAGCGTTGCAATTGTGTATTTCACAATGGCAAGTAGTTTAACTTTTCTGATGTTAAGGTTAACATTCAATGAGAATGACCATAAAGTCATTGGTATTGGAGGTGTTCTGTTAGAAAAATGGATTTGCACAAATCCATTGAGATATGAATGAGTAATTTGTCTCCCAAGTTACCCCACTTGAGATGAAATAGGTTTCACTTTAAACAGTACGTAAAGAGAAAAAAAACCTTTTCGAAAGGGTGCACTGGTTTGAAATAGTGTATTATGCCGAAAAGTGTGCGACTTTTCGAAATAAGCACTGGTTTGAAACAGTGCTTTATGCCGAAAAGGTGCGACCTTTCGAAATAGGCACTGGTTCAAAACAGTGTTTTATGCCGAAATGGTGTGTCATTTCGAAACATGTGACTTTTCAAAGAGGTACCTGACTTTTCAAAGAGGTGCCTAACTTTTCAAAGAGTCACTGTGCTATTTCGAAAAGGCACTTCTCACCTATAAATAATGGATGAATTTGGAGAGATAAACACCAGATCACACATTTTTTGATCTTTTTCTTCTCTCTCTGTTCTTAGTCAAATACTATGTTGTGTTCGCTGATTCTGTAGAATTAAAGTGCTAGCTTTCTATAGAAGGAAATCCTTTCTATCTTGGGAGACAGTTTCCCACCAACCTTCAAGCACCGTGAGGGAGAAAATATGTCTTAAGGACATAGTGGTTCTACACTAGGCTCGGATTTAACAAAGAAATACAAGATATTTATAAGACAAAAGGTTTGTACTGTTTGGTGATTGGTAAAGAGTAAGTACATTTAAGTTGTATATTCCTAACAATTTAAGATAGATACTTCTTTGGTAAATTAAGTTCATTCGTTGAACTAAAGGTTTGTTCATAATATATTTGTTATATCAATTTGATTTTCTTGTTTACTTAACAATAAGTATATTTTTGGAATAAGTTTCCTAACAACTTAAGACATATTTTTTTTTCTTCTCCATTACCGAACATATATTGTTTATGTTTTCTTTTTTGGTTTTAAGGATTAGCAAGGTGTATTTCTATTAAAGAAATGGCAACATCACGAGCTATTGTTACTATTCTTGTTCCAGTTGCTAGTCCTACTAGTTTGTTGAATGGTATAAACATTTCGATCACCGATGAAGACTTTATGTTAGCAGAAGTGGAACTCAACAACTACAGGTGTATATATACTAGCAATGGTGGATACCGGTTCGACTCATATGTTAATCTCAGAGTATTTATCCAAGGATATTGGATTGAAACTCGCAGAATGTGAAGGCTATATAAGAGGCTTGAACCAAGAAGCCGAACCAGTGAAAGGACTCGCTTTGGAAGTTGACATTAAGATGAACAACTGGCGAGGAAAAGTGGACATGATGGTAGCTCGCTTACATAATTTTCAAGTCATTTTTGGAATGGACTTCTTGAAAGCAAACAAGTGGTGGTAATGCCACACTTAAAGGGGATTATGATCCAAGATTCTGAGAATCCTTATTTTATTCAAAATGTTAGGAATGGCGGGTTCTAAAAGAGTTTTAAAAGTATTATATTAATTTTAAGATGTATGTGTTTTACTATTGCGCCAAAGAGCGCCAATAAAGAAGATTGCTCAAGATATTGTTTTGTAAGCATACTTGTAAGCAAAATTGAGGTTTTAGAAGTGTTTAGACATTATATGAATGATATGTGACATTTTTTAGCAAGATGCCTCACTTGAAAAACATATATCTAAATGGGTTTCCAATTTATTGACTTTGTCATGAGAAATTGGAAAAATGTGGGGGATTATGTATCTCCTTGAATTAATCAATTCAAAATTGGACATTTGTTAAAGCATTACTTAAAAGACATCAAATGTGGTGTTTTACTCTAGGAGAGATGCATAAATTTCAAGAAAATCCTCAAAGCAAACGTGCATAGCAAGGTCCACTATGGAATCATAATTCATAGCATTGGACAAGGCTGGAGAAGAAGCAGAGTGGCTTTGAAATTTCTTAGAGGATATTTCAAACTGGGCTAAACCTATGCCAGCAGTGTGTATATACTGTGACAGTGAATCTGCTATTGGTAGAGCACAAAGTAGCATTTATAATGGGAAGTCTCGACACATTCATCGTAGACATAACACCGTTAGACAATTGCTCTCAAATGGAGTTATATATCTCAATCGACTATGTAAGGTCAAAAGATAACATTGCGGATCCACTTACAAAAGGTTTAACAAGAGAGCAAGTGAAAAGATTATCAAGGGGAATGTGCTTAAAACCTTTGAGATAATCAACCAAGAGTTCTAATAATGGAAAAACCAACCTAGTTGACTAGAGATCCCAAGATATAGGTTTAATAGGCCAACTGAATTATGTCTGTGACTCAGTGAGCACTGAAAAGTAATATTATACTCTAACCCATTCCTATAAGGCAAAGGCATATCCGCCATGAGAGACCCGGATAAGTCAAGCTTTTAATGATTTACTATATCTTGGAAAGTTATGTTATCCAAGTGGAGTATTGCAGGATACTCTTTATAGAAATCACCTATGTTAGTGCGAAGTGGGGCCGCTTCTATGAGAATTTTAAAGGCAAATGTCTCAGGAGCACTATCTGAAACCAAGAAGTGTTCAAGGCCAAAATGAACACAAACGTGAGAACCAACAGTATTCGATAAGGTATTGCGTGAGGATGATTGTTTAGGTTTATACAAACAGCTGACAGTTCAAGGACATTAATTGAAGTCTACTGATCGTCCAATTAAATCCGATCGTCTTTCACTAAGGCAAGTTCAAGGACTCCCATGCTACTTGACCTGATGCGGTATCTTTTCATTTGTAAAAGAATAGAAATCCATTGTTTATGAGTGTAAAAGCCAAATTTTTATTCATGTGTGGGATTGTTAGAAAAATGGATTTGCACAAATCTATTGAGATAAGAATGAGTAATTTGTCTCCCAAGTTACTCCACTTGAGATGAAATAGGTTTCACTTGAAACAGTACGTAAAGAGAGAGAAGCTTTTTCGAAAGGGTCGGTGCACTGGTTCGAAACAGTACATTATGCCGAAAAGTGTGCGACCTTTTGAAATAGACATTGGTTCAAAACAGTGCTTTATGCTGAAAATGTGCGACCTTTCGAAATAGGCACTGGTTCGAAACAGTGTTTTACGCCGAAATGGTGCGTCCTTTCGAAACATGTGACTTTTCAAAGGCCTAATTTTCCAATGAGTCTATAACACCCTTATTTTTTTTATTCCCCTTTTTAATTAAATATATGAAGTTAAGTAATAATAATAAGAAAAGAAGATAAAGATAAAATAAGGGAGAGAAAATGTGGGGAGAGAGAGAAAAGGGGTTTAGTTAGATATTTTCAGGGGTTTCAAAAAAGAAAAAAAAAAGAAAAAGAAAACAAAAAGAGACGTAAAGAGTGAAAAGAGAGAGATAGAGTGTTACTGCCTTGAGAGTGGTAAAGAGAAGGTTTCGAAAGAGAAAGACTATCTTAACGTCGGTTTTCGAGTTCGCCTGATTTCTAGTTTGTTATGTAAACTAACATTTTCGCTTTTCGATTAATTCCGGTGAGTAGTCTAAACTTGCTAAATTCTTTTGAAATTTTATTGTTTTATTATCACATAATTTCTAGTAGTTATGCATTTTATTTAATGGATTTGGAGATTTAAAAAGATATTAATTAATTTGATCAAATTCATAGGTTGACAATTTGACATACTGTCCTTCTGTCTCAAGGTTCGCAATTGCTTGATAAAGATTTTTCACTGATTGTTAAGTGGTCTTTGGCAGTCTGCAAGATGTTGATTGCTTTGAATGGTTTATTAGAACCTTTGGATTGTTTAAAAGGTTGTTTAAAGCTACGTTAAAAACCTTATAGATTACTATTTTAACTAAAGGGTATTGTTTGATTTTGATGCATGAGATAAGTACAGACGCCAAGATTTCCTTGTTAATATACGTGTTTTGATGGGTATTTTCCATGTTAGTTTCCTGTTAGCAAATTTCACATGCTAGTTTCTAATGTAATATATATATTATTTAATTTGTGGCTAAGAATTGTTAACTTCAATTAAACAGGAATGTGTGGATTTGGTTATTACATTAAAATAAGTCATGATATATAATTTCCATGCATGGGAGAATGGGTTTTGAATACTAGGAGGTACAACACCCTTTGTATTTCTCCCCACCTAATAATTTTGCAAGGTTATAAGTCTGACTTTAATGTGCTGCGTGAGCATAGCCTATCTATTAGTTTTGAACCATTTTCTTGGTGTATAAGGATACTACATGAACATGAACCTTTCTATTAAATTTGATAAGTACTCAAATGGGCATGCAATTTGTTCTAATATTGGTGCGTGTTGTTGGGTCCTGTTCAAGTCATGAATTTTGTCTGATTTGGAGACGAATTTCAGTGTGTTTAATTAGAGATTGATTTTGGGTTTCTTTAAAGAACGTTAAGTAAGTGTTATCTGCCCTCTTTCAAACTCAAAAATCCCCATAACATTTCGGTTTATGTAGAAGGAGTTACACCCTTCGGAAGTTGATACGTCAGAATTTTCTGACTGCAGAAATCCGGTCTGTGTCTGGTTTGGAATCGAGTTTTAACATAGTTAGGATCAGATTCAAATTCTCGCCAAAACATGAAAAAGTGAGTTTTCTGAGTCTTCTTTCCAACCCAATTGGCCTCATCACATTCTGAGGTATGTGGAGATAGATATAATGCCTGGAAGTATGGTTGATAGAAAACAGTGCATCAGAAATCAATTTCTGCGCACTGTGTTCAAGTCCAGTTTTAAAATAGTTAGGCTGAGAGTTAGAATTTTTATAAAACATAAAAGAGTAAGATCTGGAAGTCTTATTTTTATTTCAATTGGACTCACTGCATTCGAAGGCCCGTGGAATTAATTATGACGTCTGGAAGTTTGACTGGCAGAAAACAGTGCGTCAAAAATCAATTTCTATGTACTGTGTTCAAACCTAGTTTTGGCATAGTTAGAATGAGATTGAGTATTTTTATAAAACATAAGAAAGTACGTTCTGTGTGTTAGCTTTTCAACACAAAAAGCCTCGATGGATTTGGATATCTGTGAAAAGAGTTGTGCCATTTGGAAGATAGTCCGTCAGAAATCTAGTTTGCTGAGAATTAGGATTTTTACCGTTTTTTACCTAAGTTTTCTTCTAGATGGGCTGAGGTTGGGACTTCGAGTTCTACATGAAGAAGTAAGTATACCTATCATAGTTTTCAAATAATCAAGTGGTGTATCATTTAGATGATTGTAGAAAACATTATTGCTCTGACAAGTTGGCTAGAAAACCTACCGTGTTATTCGTTATGTGCATGAACCTGTTTCGGAAAATATGTCTAGTAATGAACTAAGATTCTCTTAAACTCCTTTTGGGTGTTTTATATAGTGTTTGTAACCTACTTTTAGACTATGGTTGTCACACCCCGAATTTCAACAAAATCAGAAAAACAATATTTGTTCCCGACTCTTCGATTTTCGAGGTGTGTTGCACTCTCAACTTCAAAAAACCCATAAAAAAATTTCAAATAAACAAAAGTCCTCTTCATTACAAAAATTCACAAATATAATTAAGTTACAAATTTTCTTTCAACAACTTTTTAATTATAATTACAATTGAAAATACAAAAACATTGTCTCAAGTGAAAATCTATTGCACCTCAAGGGAAAACAAAACATATTCTGTAATGAGACACCAACGCAAACCATAAGCAGCAATCAACCTTCTTCAACATTAATCCTGTCAAGACTTATCGACTATGTTCATTTTAAGAACACACCCGATAAGTAAACATACAAATCGGGTCAACATTATAAACAATGCTGGTATGAGTAGCCATACAATACAAAATATACTTATATATATATACACAATCCATAAGGCAGTTAGTTCCTCCACCGAGGCGTCTTAACTTCCAACGACTAATACAGTATTCTTAATTATAATAATTAAGGCAGGTAGTTCCTCTACTGAGGTGCGTTAGCTTCCTATTCAATACTAATAAGGTATTTAGATCCTCCACTGAGGCGCTTTAGATTCAAACCGTACTAGATCAACTGTATCTAATAATAAAATAACAAAATTAAAACTTACTCTATACTTACACTGGTGTAGGCCTAATCACAGAGTGGGTCACACCTGCATAAATAATCAATTCAACCCACGCTTCTGCAAAACCATTGTGAATGCAACATAAATTACAATAAATCATTTATTATAGATTTAACGTACAATTTGATATATCATCACAATTATCGTTTAGAGTTTTTTCAAGTGTCTCTAGAATCACGTCGTCCCTATGTCTTACTTAGTTTCCCTGGCTACCACAATCGCTCCCTTACGCGGAACATGTACATCCACATGCCTTGTAACGTCCGTATTTAAAATACGTATTTATTTATTTATTAATTTATTTATTTAAAATTTGTTGGATTGGATTTGGGATACGTGGGCCTAATTTCTGGGCCCGAGTCTGTGTTGGGCTTAGGTTTCAAATCCAGGTATATATTCATATTTTTCCAGAGAATAGGGTTTTTTAGATAAAAATAAAATAAAATGGAGGCGGCTCGTTTGCTAGAGGGTTGGAGCGCGACGATTTGGACTAGGAGAGATTCGTGGAGCTTTTAATTAATGTGAGTAATGTTTTTTCATTTTACCAAAACTAAAGTTGTACGTCTACGAATTAAAACCTTTACTGTCGAGTGTTTCCGATCAATTTTCTACTTATTTATTTCTGTCGATATCTTTTAGTTTTATTGAACTGTTGAAACTCTGAAATCGGAATTTGAACTATTGAGGCTCGAAAGAGCGTCAATGGTGGCGCGAGCCAAACCAACGTTTGTCCTGTATATGGTTTGAAACTGCTATACTGTTGTTGTGTGGGTTGATTTATTTTGATTTGGTTGATGTCGGGATTGAAATTTGGGTGTGTTGTTGGAGCTTGAAAGGCCGTTAATGGCGGCCAGAGAAATCGCCAGTAAAATTTATGTGAACTGTTTTTGTTATTTTGTTGTTAATTGGTGGTAGTAAGGGGATGAATGTTAGGTTGTTGTGGTATATTGGTTGAGTGATGTCGGGGCTGTTGAAGCTTGGGAAAAAAGCTTGGAAATGGAGTTAATGGCGTCGATCGCCATTGGTGAGCAGTGAGGGTTTTTGGGTTTTGAGTATACCTAAAGTTTTGGTTGTTGTTGGGGATCAAACCCCAATTGTTTGGTGGTGGTTGGAGGTTGGCAGTGGTGTGGAGGAACCTTCGACAGGCGTTAATGGCGGCGCGATGGAGTTTTGGAGCAGCGAGGGTTTTGAGTTTTGATGGTACCAAAGTGTTGGGTTTTTCATCATGATCAAAACCGCTGGGTTAAAAAGGGGGGAAGGAGGAGAGTTGGTGGCCGGAATTCGGGTTGGTGGTGGAGGAGAAGCACTGGTGAGGGAGGGAGACGATACTGTTTGTTTGGTTGGGCCTTGGGCCTAACATTAGTTAGTTGTTGGGTCGGATTCTATTTTAGTTGTTTTGGGCCATTTTCATTTTAGTCTTTGGGCCAATTTTCCTTTATTTCTTTGGGCCGAACCAAGTAAAATTTTGGGCCAGTTTAAGTTTCATTTTTTTTAGTTGGCTTGGGCCGAAACCTGTTAGCTTTCTTTGGGCCAGTTTCAAGTTTGTTTTGGGGTGGTCCATAGGAATTAAAGATAGATCCAAATGGGGTCTTTAAATATTTAGACTTTTGGGTTTTGGTTTTGGGCTTTGATTATGGATTGTTGACTGTTTAATTGTGCTACGTTTTATGTTGTAAATTATATGGACAAATCAAATGTTAAAATGGTGCGGAAGCCTGCATAATTGGTTAGTCATTATCTAAGAAAGATTTGACGTTGAGGTTGTGTATTTTTGACACGTGACGAGATTGAAATGTTATGAGACATAATATTCCTAAAACGCTATAAAAATGTTATGCGGTACATTTGAAGCTATTGTGACGTTATGTGGTAAGTTGAAATTGTTGTTATGTTAAATGATATCATATGTTAGGATATCTATTAAATACAACATTTTTGGAGAAATAGATATAAACGCTCTATTATTATATCTGTGAGATGCTACTATGAGATAGTATAGTATTTGTAGATATATCCCACGGATTGTGGCTTAGTGCAATAATATATTGGCACGTGAAAGAATGAAAGTGGTCTTGAGATGTATTGAGACATTTCTAAATATTGTGGCTTAGTGCAATAATTTATTTGGCATGTGATAGAGTGAAATGATTATGAGATATAATGTGTGACACCTGAATAAATTACGTAACGAAAATCCTAGAACCTAGCTACTACAACTCATGTGATTTGGCCCTTGTGAGGGGTGTATGTGATATGATTGGCCCTTCTGGCATTTCAATGAATCTGAATGGCCCTTCTGGCATAAGTAATTTGATTGGCCCTTCTGGCATTTCAGTGAATCTAAATGGCCCTTCTGGCGTAGCCAAATAATGGCTTGATTATTTTGTTCGCAAAATTAGAACGAGACACGCGATATTTTATGACGAATAGTGGCAGTACTCACATAATGGCTTTCGTGTGAGGGTTACCTGGTATGCGATATCCCGCTTAGGGTAGCTGCGCACGGAGTGGTTCATTATGTGAGGGGAGACATGTGGATGTACATGTTCGGCGTTAGGAAGCGATTGTGGTAGCCAGGGAAACTAGGTAAGACATAGATACGACGTGATTTTAGGGACACACAAAGAAAGCCTTAAATAATATAATTATGACATTATGTTGGTTAATGATATATCTTTAAATATAAGATTGTATATGGTTTTGCAGAAGGGTGGGTCAAACTAATTACTTGTGCAGAGACGACTCACTCTGTAATTGAGCATGAAATGCAGTAAGTACAGAATATGCTTGGCTGGTTTTTAGTTTAGTTAGAACCTAAGGCGCCTCAGTGGAGGAACTAAATGCCTTTGTATTATGGTTGGGAAGCTAAGGCGCCTCAATGGAAGAATTACATGCCTTATTTATTATGTGTATGGTTTGTTGTGTGGCTAGTTGGAAGCTAAGGCGCCTCAGTGGAGGAACTACCTGCCTTACTTATTGTGATTAAGAATGTTGTATTAGTCGTTGGAAGTTAAGGCGCCTCGGTGGAGGAACTAACTGCCTTATGGATTGTGTATATATATGTATAAGTATATGTTGTATTTTAGGGCTACTCACACCAACATTGTTTATAATGTTGACCCGATTTGCATGTTTGCTTATCGGGTGTGTTCATTAAATGAACATAGTTGATAAGTCTTGGCAGGATAAGTGTTAAAGAAGGTTGGTTGCTGCTTGTGGTTTGCGTTAGCGTCGCATTCAGGATATGTTTTGTTTTTCCTTAAGGTGTAATAGTTTTTAGTTGAGACAAATGTTGTTTTGTATTTTCAGTTGTAATTATAATTAAAGAGGGTGAAAGGAGATTTGTAATTTAATCTTATTTGTGAGTTTTTGGTTATGAAGAGGACTTTTGTTTATTTAAAAATTTTTATTGGTTTTGAATTATCCACGTAATTAAATAGATGATGGGTTTTTGGAAGTGGAGAGTGCATCACACCTCGAAAATCGAAGAGTCGGAATTAATATTGTTTTTCCAAATTCTGTCGAAATTCAGGGTGTGACATGCCTCCCCTCACGTAATGAATCACTATGTGCGTAGTTACCCTAAGCGGGATATCGCATACCAGGTAACCCCCACACGAACGCCATTAGGTGGGTACTACCACTATTTGGCATAAAATATCGCGCGTCTCGTTCTAATTTTGCGAACGAGATAATCAAACCACTATTCGGCTACGATTGCCCTACACAAGGGTCAATCAACATCTCATACACCCGACACAAGAGCCAATCATATCACATACACCCTACACAAGGGCCAAATCACATGAGTTAGTTGTGATAGCTAGGTTCTAGGATTTTCGTTACGTAATTTATTCAGGTATCATACATAAGTATCTCATAACCATTTCACTTTATCAAGTGCGAAATAAATTATTGCACTAAGCCACCATATTTGGAAATATCATAATACCTTTTATTTTCATTCTTTTACGTACCAAATAAAATATATTGCACTAAACCACAATCCCTTTGGAAATATCCATAAATACTATAATACCTCATAGTAGCATCTCACAGATATAATGACTGAGCGTTTACATTTATTTCTCAAAGATATTGCATTTAATATATACCCTAACATATCATATCATTTAACATAACAATAATTTTAACATACCACATAATGTCACAATTTCTCCAAACGTACTGCATAATATTTTTTTATAGCGTTTTAAGAATATTATATCTCTTAAACTTTCACTCTCGTCACGTGTCAATAATTGCACAATATCAACGTCAAATCTTTCTTAGATAATGACAAATAGTTTATACAGGCTTTTATAACATTCTACCATGGGATTAGTCCATAAAAAAAAAATAACAATGTAACACAATAAACAACCAACAGTCAACGGTCAACAGTCAAAGGGCCAAACCTAGGGGTGGAACTTGGGTTGGGTTAGCCCAAGCCCAATGGACTAAAACCCGACTTTTGTTGGTCCTAGGCTAACATGTCAAATCCGTGGTCCGGACTTGGTTTTGTAAAATCAAAACCCGATTCAGTTTTGGGTTGAGCTCGGGTTAGAATATTTAAAAACCGAAAAACCCGAGCCCGTGTACATATATACATATATATTTCATTCCTTCTATTTTTGTAAAAAATAAGGTTGAGAATCTCTATTTTAGAGAGAATAATGTAATCAACAAAGTTAGTTTTACTTTCAAACAATCAAATCTCTTTGATTTCATTAGAAGATTTCAATTTCGGTGTTTTGTACCTCATAATTCCAAAAAAAATCCGTAAAGTTTGACCAACCCGACATAACTCGACCCAACCTGAATTGGTCAGGCTAGGGCTTGGGTTGAAAATTTAAGGACCGACTAGGGCTCAGGTTAAAACATTTGAAACTTGGGTTGGGCTCGGGTTATATCTCAACCTGACCCAACCCGCCCGAGTTCCACCCCTAGCCAAACCCAACAGTCACCAGTTTGATATTCCTCCAAACAGGTCCTAATGCAAACCCATATGTAAAACACTTCAACCCATGGTCCTAATCTAACTAACCAAAACAAAACCTAAAACTGAGGCCCAAGCCTTTATAACCTGGCCCCAAAAATCTAAACAGACTTTAAGACTCAAAACTAAACTGACCCATTTCAAATCATATGGACCAGCCCAAACAAAATAGAATGGATCCAAAGAAACAAAACTAATGTGGTCCAGCCCAAAAACAATTAATTGGTTCGGCCCAAGCCCAACCAAAAATAGAAACCTAACTGGTGAGACTGGGAGCGCTGGATCGCGATCTCAGTCACCCTCACCAGCGCACCAGCTCGTGTACAACCACCACCACTCTTCTCTTCCTCCACTCTCATCCCAGCAGTTTGACTCTTTTTGAAAAACCCTATGACTTTAATAAACACAAAAAACAACCTCTTCAAGCTTCGCTAGCCCCCACTCTACAGCGCTCAAACACACCCGCTAGAATCAACTACCAATCAACAAAAATAACTACAATATAATTTACATCGATAACCCTTCCTCCACACTAGATCATCTGCCATTAACGACCCTCCAAGCTTCAACAACCCCCCATTCGACAACACTCAACACCCCCACTACCACCAATCATAAACCAACCAAAACCACAACATTAAGAGTTCAAAACCACAACAAAAAGAGTTCAAACAAAATGCAGGACGATTTCTTTCTTTTGGGTTTGCGCCGCCATTAATAGCCCATACAGCTTCAATAGTTCAATTCCAGAGTTTCACAGTTTCAATAGTACTAAAATTTAACAAGTTTTAACAATAACGACAGGATGAAGAATAATGACAGAAGAATGAGCAGTAAAAATGAGCGGAAACCTTGGACAGTAAAGCTATTTCTGTATACACTTGAAATAGAAAAAAACTAACTACTCACCTCTCATATCGCGAAAAAGAGTATAGAGAATATTACACCAGAAATCCGATCCCAAGCTAGCTAAAAGATGCACGATCCGTGTCTCCGTCCTTTCTTTTAGTTAACTTGTCTAGTTCTAAGTAAAAACTTATTTTTCTTAAAAATCCTAAATTTTTGATAAACCATTCCATTCTAAAGAATTTATATTACGCTTAACATTTTAGAAACTTCCTATTTTACCAAATATCTCTATTCCTAACTATAGAATATTTTTCTCTATTATAAGTATTATATTTATTATATATCTTATATTAATATATCTTTTGAAAACTTTCCAAATATTAAAAATCTCTACACAAAAATTCAAAATTCAAAATACTAATTTTCCCTCCTTTCTCTTTCTATCAAAAAGTCAAACCCATATTTAATAGCACGTTGGCCATGAAATAAATATCAAATTCTGAAATACTAAATATTGTTACGAAATAATGTAAAAATAATTGGGGTTATGGTTTTATTTGGAACTGACATGGTTCATAAGATCATTTTTTTTAGAATCAAAAGTAGAGAAATATCTATTTATGAGTTTTTAGATTTAAAGGTTCATAGTGTATCTCTGGGTATGAAACTTTACGTATATGATTGTGGGAGTAATTGAAACTTATTGTATGTGATTATATATAGTATAAATTATTGTTTTTCTTAAAGGTAGATACAAAGATGTTGATATTTATTGGTTAAGAGCTACGTAAGGCTTGATTCCAATCTTGAAAGATTTGGATATGTAAGCAGCTTTGAGCAAAAGTGTAGCCACTATATTATATATTATATATTAGTTTTTGTGATAACTATATGTATATAATGTAAATATTTAATTGTGTATGTGATTGTGGATATTTGAATTGTATTTGATTGATGATCATTCGTGTTGCGTTCAATGATATTTAAATACGTGATTGATTTGCATTGATGCGTAAAAATAATTTTCTGCACGTGTGATCAATTGTTATGCATGATTAATGTTAGTACAATGATAACTGAGCTGAGTGTATGTACCAGTGTACTCGTACCCCTACGAACGACTATCATTGGGTACTACTATAAGAGCCGCCCGCTAATGAGGCGTGCTTGCTTGCCCGCTACTGTGGCAGTCCCGCTTGCCTACTAGTGTGGCATTCGGGCATGCCCCTTATTGGATCAATGACACTACCCACTAATATGACACCCAAGTTATATATAGCAGGTCCGGAGATATGTCAAGGGATTTTTTCCATATGAAGCTTTGGGAAAGGTTTCATACAAAGAGGGAAATATCTCATCAAATAAGGAAAGGGTATTTTAAGCAATAAGATTCCTATAAATACCCAACAATCATTTCAAAAAAAGAACTACGTTCATTTGAGAGACTTGATTCCAGAGAACGATTTGGATACGTAGGCAGCCATTGAAGGTACAGTCTCAACAATTCTACAACAATCCCCCTAACAAGATCGTTAGTGTGTTTGGGTGAGTTCTCCCAAACATAATTGGCGCCGTCTGCGGTTCTTATCAACGGGCCCTCTTCCACATTTTTTCTTCAAGCTCCATTAATGGCAACAACTACAAGATCTCAAGTAAACAATCAAGCAAGAACACAACAGTCCAATGGAAACAACTGAGCAAATCTTGAAGATCCAGTCAATCAAGTTTCACCATACCAAAAGGCTTCACCTTTGCAGCTTCAAATACCACAAAAGTCCAGATCTAAACTTCTACGGTCTCACTAGCCAGTATCTTCTCCTCATAATGGCACAATTTCATGAGATGCAGATTTAAAAAATATGGAGACAGATGATAAAAGCCTGACCCTGGAAGTGCTGCATCAAAGGTTCAGAAAAACAAAGAAACTTAACGACAACTTATAGAAGCAACTAAACAAAAGGAGGCCAGTACAACTATCAACAATGAACGCAAGAGAATTTCCACAAGTGCTCCAAGATGTTATCAGATCTCACACCCTTACAAAGAAGAATGCCGAAGTCAACCATGGCGAAAAGCGGAATGAAGAAGTTAAACAAACATTCAAATTTCAACTATCAGCCAAAATAGATCTACTACTGTCAAGTTCCATCAACGGTTGCTACTCGATATCAGACAAGCAGGCAAATAAGAGTTCATCAGTCTAACACAACAACTCGCTGAATCAAGAGACTCTATAAGCCAAAAGGCTCAATATTAATTTGCATCCTCTATCGCCTTCATCAAAGGCCACCACAATGCTTCAGCAATGGAAAACATAACTGCACACAAGACAATACCATCGTTACAGAGGAGACGCTACAATATTGTTAGCGTAAAGCAAAAGGAAATAACCACAAAATAGACAATGACAATAACGCTGCCACTTGTACAACACAATCAGATTTAATGTAAACTACAACGTATGGATTGAATACAAGACAACAAATAACAAGAACGGAGGAAGACGACACCATTTCGTAGGCACTAAAAGTGGGCAGCACCAACGAGCAACATTTCTGGTTCTAACTAAAAGTGGGAAGCACTAGTGAGCAATACTTCTGGGCACCAAAAGTGGGCAACACTAATGAGCAACACTTCTGGGCATCACTAGTGAGCAACACTTTTGGGCACCAAAAGTGGGCAGCACTAATGAGTAACACTTCTGGGCAGCACTAGCGACAAGAAGAAGAAAACAACTTACCAAATCCTGAAGTTCCGATTAATCAGGCCGCGATGGATCAACTAGCCGCACTAGATCTGCAAGCTCAACCTTCACATCTCCAAGTACCACGACAACCTAGATCTAGACGTATACGACCGAAGGCTCCAACAGCTCATCTTCAAGATCTAGATGCTACAAATACAAACTAAGTAGATCCAGAAAATATGGAGACAGAAGATGAAGACGTTACATTAGAAATGATGCGTCAAAGGCTCAGAAGAGAAAATGAACACAACAAGTCAACAACTACTTGCAGAAGCAACTGGACAAAGGGAAGCAAATACAAATGGATGACACTGATGCTACTTTTTCCACAACGGCAAGAGCCCCCAAATAGAGTGAAAATCGAAATGTATTCAACCGAATACAGGATAATAATGGCAGATTTCGTCCATTAGAACTTATCCTTGAAAATCATCCAAATCACTCAAGGTTAAACATACGTTCATCCCATTTGAGGAGGCAATCTAGATCTTGAAATAACTAGATCTTGAAAAAGGTCATAACAAGGCCATGAACAACAAAACACGTTGCAACATCATACCTCCCACGAAGACATGGTTTAAATTACACAACATCAACCAAACCGCTATAGAAGGTTTAACAAAGATCAAAGCATCGCGGCCACACCGAAGAAACTACTCCCCAATTCAACCGGTTTGCTTTGTATTATCGGCCGCAGTCTCGCAGATCCAAAAACCAAAATTTTGGAAGTATGCAAACAACCGGGGCTTACCCACACCATGAGATGCAGCATAGCGAAGTTACCCCTAAAATCGAAAATCAAGAAGTCGCAGGCGCACCATTCACAAAATAGCAAATCAAAGACATTATCAAGAAAATAATGAGCAATGCGGGTGTGGCTGAAACACGATGGAAAGACCTTGCATTAAATGAAGATGTCATTGGATGATTTTCTCTAAAGATACAAAATGCAGAACATCAAGAAAGATTCAAACCAGATATTCAAGAAATACCTGGTCTCACCACCAATCTTGGCCAACCCAGCTACAAGGCAACCTATTGGAGCTTACTTCGTCACTACAGAGATACTGCAGTAAGTGTAATATTGTTCGTCGATGGAGAAGACGGTCGTTCGATCTTTTTCATTAGTAAGACACTAACGGGGGCGGAAACCAAATATTTGAGGAAAAATAAAAATAAAAATAATAAATCACTCTAGCATTAGTTCATGCTGACAGGCGCCTTAAGCCATACTTCCATGGAAGACTGGTTAAAGTATATATGGAGTATCCTCTTCGCAAAGTTTTCCGAAGTGCTCAGGAATCAAGCAAACTCACGGAATGGGACATCTACTTGAGTACTTATAACATTACCTTCGAACCTCACATTTCAAAAAAGGGTCATGCACTTGCATCCCTAATGATAGATTTCCCTATCAACGATTTCATCCCCGAAATCAACTAAGACGAAGGTATCTCTAGTGAATCGGCCACAGTTGGGGGCGAGGAATCCCCGCCAAAGCATACTGACTCTTCATCCGATTCATGGATTGTTTACACAGATGACTCACATAACAAATTTGGCTTTGGATTAGGATGTGTTTTTTATCAAGCCAGATAAGTTGACTATTGAGAGCTCAGTTCGTTCTAAGTTCAAGGCCTCTGACAATGTAGTAGAATATGAAGCCGTCCTTTACGCCATGCGCACAACTTTGGACTTAGCGGATTCAGTAAAAAAAGATATCTATGTTTAGGTGAGTTCCAGCAAATGAACTGCGTCTAATTTTCTCACCTTGGCAGTTCACAAAATGGGGTTTAGACATCATTGGGCCTTTCCCTAAAGCTTCAGGGAATGTCCGTTTTTTGCTGGTTGCTACTGATTACTTTACCAAGTGGGCAGAGGTATAACCCTCAGTGCACATACAAGCTTTCGACGTGAACCGGTTCCTATAGAAGGATATAGTGTGACATTTTGGTGTCCCTGCCGAGTTAATATCAGACAATGGAAAACAGTTTGATGCAGAAGAAATACACAAGTTCTGTGCTAGTCTCCATATTCAACACAATTTTTCAACATCTTATCACCCTCAAATGAACGGGGAAGCCGAGGCGACAAACAAGTCAATCTTAGCAATCCTCAAATGTCGACTCGAGCAAGCTAAAGGAAAGCGGACAAGAGAGCTACCAGCCGTTCTATGGACATATAAAACCACTCCAAAGCGCTAAACAGGACTGTCACCATTTAACTTGGATTTTGGAGCAGAAGCCGTATTACCTACCGAAGTTTTTGCTGGGACAACCCGCATTGCTGCCTTAGACGATGGTCTTAATGACGAATTACTAGCTCATTCAAAAACCAATGTAGATGAAGTACGTCAAGAAAGTATTGCTCGTCTGCTACATTCACAGACCAACAATCAAACATTATCAAGAAAACAATGAGCAATGTGAGTGTGGTGGAAACTCAATGGAAGGATCTTGCATACAAAATGCAGAACTGGGGGCGACCGTAAGAAATCGACGTCAAGAAGTTGTATAATCTGCCGTAAAACATTAAAGAACCCCACAAAGACTGGCCAAGAAGTCGTTCTTAAATAAAACTGAAGATTGCAGATCCCTCAGGGGAAAGATACAGAAGCTAGTTGAAAATGGACAGTTAGACGAGTTTTTACTTTCAAAGACTGTGAAGCAAAGTTTAGCAATGACGGGCGGGTGAGCTCTTTCAAAGTTTAGCAATGACGGGCGTAAAAAAATAACATATACAAATTCAAAAGTCATGGAGTTTGCGTTTGCAACACCTCTCTCCATGCACCCAAAAGTCGTGGAGTTTGCGTTTTCGACACCTCTCTTCACGCACCAAAAGTCATGGAGTTTGAGTTTGTAACACCTCTCTCCACGCACCAAAAAGTCATGGAGTTTGCGTTTTCAACACTTTTCTCCATGCATCAAAAAGTCATGGAGTTTGCGTTTGCAAAACCCTACTCCACGCATCAAAAAAAGTTGGAAAACCCTTTGCAAAACCCTACTCCACACATCAAAAAGTCGTGGAGGTTGCGTTTGCAAAACCTTACTCCACGCATCAAAAAGTCATGGAGTTTGCATTTGCAAAACCTTACTCCACGCATCAAAAAGTCGTGGAGTTTGCGTTTGCAAAACCTTACTCCACACATCAAAAAGTCATGGAGTTTGCGTTTGCAAAACCTTACTCCACGCATCAAAAAGTCGTGGAGTTTTGCGTTTGCAACCCTACTCCACGCATCAAAAAGTCGTGGAGTTTGCGTTTGCAAAATCCTACTCCACGTATCAAAAAGTCGTGGAGTTTGCGTTTGCAAAACCCTACTCCACGTATCAAAAAGTCGTGGAGTTTGCGTTTGCAAAACCCTACTCCACGCATCAAAAAGTCATGGAGTTTGGTGTTTGCAAAACCTTACTCCACGCATCAAAAAGTCGTGGAATTTGCATTTGCAAAACCCTACTCCACGCATCAAAAAGTCGTGGAGGTTGCGTTTGCAAAACCCTACTCCACGCATCAAAAAGTCGTGGAGGTTGCGTTTGCAAAACCCTACTCCACTCATCAAAAAGTCGTGGAGTTTGCGTTTGCAAAACCTTACTTCAAGCATCAAAAAGTCGTGGAATTTGCGTTTGCAAAACCTTACTCCACGCATCAAAAAGTCGTGGAGTTTTGCGTTTGCAAAACCTTACTCCACGCATCAAAAAGTCGTGGAGTTTTGCGTTTGCAAAACCCAACTCCACGCATCAAAAAGTCGTGGAGGTTGCGTTTGCAAAACCCTACTCCACGTATCAAAAAGTCGTGGAGTTTGCGTTTGCAAAACCTTACTTCAAGCATCAAAAAGTCGTGGAATTTGCGTTTGCAAAACCTTACTCCACGCATCAAAAAGTCGTGGAGTTTGTGTTTGCAAAACCTTACTCCACGCATCAAAAAGTTGTGGAGTTTGCATTTGCAAAACCTTACTCCACGCATCAAAAAGTCGTGGAGGTTGCGTTTGCAAAACCTTACTCCACGCATCAAAAAGTCGTGGAGTTTTGCGTTTGCAAAACCTTACTCCACGCATAAAAAAGCCGTGAAGTTTGCGTGCTTGCTTGCCCACTCCACGACTTTTTTGGCATCAATACCAACACTAGCATTAACAGATGTCATGTCAAACAGGCGGTTGCTACTATCAACTTTGTCATGCACTTGCACCGCAGATATTTCAATCACAATGTTCCATTCTTTTGCAGTAATCACTATACCAAAACAGGACATCCCTAACAGTCAGAAACCGTTACTGAAAATATTTGTAACGGTTTTTATGCGTCACAGTTTGGGCGTTGCTAATTCGTTATTAATATTCGTAACGGTTTATAACCGTTACGTAATTATTTATTGTAACGGTTTCTAACCGTTACTAAAATATTTACTAACGGTTTTCTTTGCTCAACTGTATTACTCTTTAGCAACGATTTTATAAAATTAGTAACGCTTTTTGATGTTACTCTTTTTTAACATCAGTAACGGTTTTATAACATTAGTAACGTTTTTTTTGTGTTACTCTTTTTTAACATCAGTAACGGTTTTATAAAAATAGTAACGCTTTTTTGTGTTACTCTTTTCTAACATTAGTAACGGTTTTATAAAGTTAATAACGCTTTTTTGTGTTACTCTTTTCTAACATTAGTAACGCTTTTATAAAGTTAGTAACGCTTTTTTGTGTTACTCTTTTCTAACATTAGTAATGCTTTTATAAAGTTAGTAACGCTCTTTTGTGTTACTTATTGCAAAGCTTAGTAACGGTGAAGAACCGTTACAAAACTATTTCATATGTAAAAAAAACAAAAATCTCCCAAACCCCCCTTCATTTTTTGGGAGACTACTTAACCTGCATAAAGATGCCCCCACTTATTGGGTATTTTACAATCGTCCATAATATAAACAAGAAATCTCACAAGTACATCCAATCACATAATCTTTTATTAAAATAACATCACCAAAACGTCTTTCATAAATAAGACTTGCCACGAATGAAATACACACTGCTTTCCAAATCAATGGGACTTGTCCTTAAACTCAAGCTCTCACATCATTTGTACAAAACTAGCACCTTCAGTAGTTGTAAGCATCAGGGGATGACTTTGGGATGGTATCATCAGAAAAGTCCCTTTCATCCTATACACCAATAGAAATAAATAAAAAGAGTCGAAAGAAGAGAAAACAAATATGTATATATAGATATATACTTATATCCTATTCTTAAGTAGTAGCTCCTTATACTCAAACTATGGAATTCAGAAAACAGTATGATAGCATAATTCTTAAGTAGCGGTATGTTTTGTCCCTTCCAAGACATCGGAAAGTTCAAGATTTATTTTCACGTCCAACAACCAAACTCACAAAAATGTGGCAACAAGGTCTCATACTCCTAACAATATGAGCAATTCAAACTCCAATAAACTGTTCCACTTGAGCAGTCTTCAAAGATCCTACTTTTGACACTGTTTTGTGCCTTCCAGAAAAATATTTGACGCAAGGAGGTGTTCTCTCGTCTCATATACAACCCTACAGACTCTATTAATTCCATGGGAAGAGTAAGAGAACAGTTCTATTGATTATTACTAAAGAAGCTCATAGAGTCCAAAAAAAGCTATCACAGAACATTTAATTAAGTCAAGCATAGGCATACATAAATTTCCATATAAATTATTCTACTTAAAAAAAGTAAAAGAACAAGGTCAATGGAGACATACAGGAGAAATTGAACACTAGTTGAACACTTACACATTCACATGATTGGGTTCCATGACAACAATTCCCGACTTGGAATCAATCTTTGCGTCAAGCTTTGAATTTCGCACAAGATTCACTATCCATCTTTCAGCCTCGTCATAAGTCATATTCAACTTTTCCGCAAGTGTTCTATCAGATATAAATGAAAAGACAGATGAATGGACACTGAATTTCTGCACGTCACAAATGACTAGACGAACAAAGTGAAACTAATTTACATATAAAACTGATTCTTCAAGTTTGAGATCCAATTTTAACAACACTGAAATAAGGCTACCAAAGCTGGAAGGTGCCTTGAACATTAGCAGTTATTCATCAACTTGGGCACTAGAGCTTATCTCCAAATGGGGACGTATGGTCTCACACTCATAATGCCCTAATGCAGATAATTAAGGAATAATATTTGGTGGAGCCAAGGTTATGATTGTTATTTAACTCAAGAATTCTACCCTTGTCCATAAGGATATTCTCAAACAGTAAATAAATAAATAAATAATATAAAAAAGAAGGTGAACAATTAAAAAGGTGATAATTTAAAGGTTAAACTATACTCATTTACTGCCGCTATAATAAACCTTCAAGGTCTTCATTATGAACTGTAATGTCTTGAGGAAGCCATCTCAAGAACATGGAAACCAAATTTCACCCTAAAAGAAATTAGAATCATCAATACCGAATATTGAGTAATAAAGACAATAAACGGATGAAGAGTACGAATAGGACCCGTGATTAGATAAGGAAACTTGAGATGGTAGGAGTTCTTGCCGAGATTTTACCCTTCCTTTCGACTATCTATCGTGACTATAGAAATGAGTCCTGTAATGATTAAAATATATAAACTATAAGCAAAATTACCTCAGCAATAAGAGCCGCAGTTTGACTCTTCAATGCCCATTCTTCACAAGGAATGGCCATTTCAGTTATTAAACTAAGAGCAGCATTGGCAAAGTCTCTTCAGAATATTGAGTTCCACCTGTACTAATCAGCGGCAAAGGACAAAACACGAACACTATGGATGTCAAAAGTTCATGTACAATTCAGTTTTACAGAATATATATACGATGAAATCAGTCAAACAGGAAAGAGCGCACAAAAACAAATGATGAATATATTTATATCATTTCTAAGGATGAAAGCAAATTACTCTCCTCTTTCTTTCTCATGATCTGTAAGCCAACAATTGAATTAGATTTTTGTTTGAGTGTTAGAAGGAAAGTGATTAATGTAATTGCAGATAATGGGTCCATAGGCAGCCTATGATGTCGCTCGCTTTAAAAGTTTATAGACGGATCCAAGTAACACAGGAATTTATTTTCATTTCAATTTTATAAAATCCATTTATTAACATGGAAATGAATAAAACCATTCAATCTCCTCAGAGCACAATGTACAAGGAAATAAAATGTATGTGAACTTAATAAAGCACAGCACGTCCTAAATCTTATAATTCCCATCAAACCTAACTAAATCAGATCAATATCACCTACCACTGCACCTACAAAATGGCTTAAAAAATAAGCCAAGCTAGCTAGCTAGATTATTATCAATATCCAGCAAGGACTGCATTAACAGGCTTTTCATACCATACCACTATAAAAAAACTCAACAAAATTCACTCACATCACTTGAGACTCCATGTGCGGTCTGCGAATCGCGGAAAGCATATCGACTCTCGGTCTTCACTTAACTAACGCATGCTTATCTCATGACCGGCGTCTAATAGAAATAGAGCCGGAAGACCTTCCGAATCGCCAAGAATCGCAACTAACGGTTACCTATGTCCAAGTATCCTCAAAGCATCCTTCATATGCTGATTTGGCAAGATAAGATTAAAACATCGATTCTTGACAATAATAATCATGATCACCAAGAATCTTATTTTTATGAAGTTTGTCAAGAACCATAATAGATCTGTTAAAGTACAATATTCATCAAGAGAAGTGTAAGAGATAGTACTGTGTATTTATGAAAGATACAAGAAGGCCATTTCTTGCCAGACGCCAATTCTCTTGATATTATAAACCTATGTTACAAGGACAAGCCATATTCTAAAAATAATCCGTGTCGGCTACGTGTGCACGTATCTGTGTCAGACACGACATGCAAACATATTCTATGTGATATACTCATATACCTCAATTTTTGGTATTTCGCCATGTCAGACACTTTGTATCTGTGTTGGATAGGGACACAATCCTTGTCAATGTAACTTAAGTGTAAATGCTTAACCACTATAGGACATTTTTGTGGACGGGACAATAACAAAGTTATACAAGTTTTTAACAGATGCCTATAGGAAGTAGAGAAGTAGAGCCACCACCTCTCCTCCAGAGCAAGATACTTGATCATCAAAAGCGGTGAGTCAACTCCCCGATAACAGAGTAAGACCAACTTGATCGATGATCCCTCATGAGAAGAAACTTTCCCGAAAACCTCAAAATGGCGGAGAAGAAGTATTGTTGGAGAGTAGCTGAAAAATGTCATGTATTAGTTACAACATCGAACCGAAAACAAGCCATGTCGGTCATAAACAAAGCTCACTTGCTTCAAATACCTCTTTGCTTTGAAAGCATGTGCTAGCCACGTAAACCTTTTTCTCGGAGGATCCCATTATATCATAACAGCTATACTCAACTACGCAAGACCCAAGCGGGCGAAAGCAACATATCTTACAACTGTCCTTTTCCCACACCCTATAAGAGAACGAAAAATCAGAACTGCCCAGTGCAATTATTTTCCAAGTAATGCAAACATATCTTCTTCTATATATGGTAAACGAATCAAGTAAAAGGCGGTACCCACACAGATGACCCACAGACACACCAATCAACAAACCAATAGCAAAAAATAACAGATCAAGTATCTTTTTTTTTTTTTATCGGTATAGGGTGTATATCTATATATAACTATAATATCAAAAATGTAGGATGAGATATCCCACAGAAATAAAAGAATGGGAAACTAGAAAATAAGAAAAATAGAATGATTACCAACAAGATACTGCAAGTATAAAAATTACAAGTTTTTTTATAGTGCAACCTTTCAAAGGCTATATAGCACTATGGAACTAATATAACAATTCCTACCACTTTTGATCAATTTCAATGGAACTAATGCGCTAGTTTTAACAAATTTACAAAAAATTCTGCAATTGTTCTTAATCCTTAAGTGTTACAGAAACTATGAAGTTGGTTCTACCAAAATTGGCTAAAATGCCCATCAAACATGCACAAGCATACTTGAGATTTCAAGTTCCAATTTACATAACCTAGTCCCTAATGAAAAAGTAATAAAATAAAATGTCTTTGTGAATTCTAATTGTATGGCCGCTATTCTGGTGAAAACTAGAGAATCCACTTGAAGTATTGTGGGTCTAACAACCAAAAGCTTCCACAAACAAACCACCAAAAAAATAAAATGTTAGACAAAAGGAAACAAATAATTACTACCCCGGAAAAGAATCTTTCATCAAAAGACTTTAAGATAGAATTTCACGCTTTCAAAATTTGAAATATTGCACCCGCCACAACAACTATTCCCCGCCACAACAACAACAATTCCTATGGGATATTGCCACAACAAATATTGCACCTGCCACAACAACAATTCCTGCCACAACAACTATTCGAGTAGATATGGAGTGGGGACGGGCCTTTGGTTTGTCCGAGCTCCTTGAGAAAATGGAGGTGGATTGTGCGGTCGCATCTTTGCCACTAAGATCATGAGAAGGATGACCCGGTCAAGATTGCATCAGCTAGGGATCTGTCAAAAGGTGCACTGAACACACATTTGTCCGCAGAGCCAATGTCCTAAAAGTCTAAAACCCGAGGTTCTTCCCCGAGAGGAATAATAACATTAACAATACCATTAACAACAATAATAATAGTAATAGCCATAGTAAATATTATTATTCAGAATCCTATTGTTCTTGGCTTCTTGTGCGAACTTCGTCTCAAGGACCCTATTATTCAAAAATCCATGTCGAACCACGAGTCCGCGCACACACATGGACACTCCACACTCGTGTCCGCCACATGGACACTTTGTACTTACTATTTCAAATTAGGGTTTCTTATGTACCCTAAAAGACTAAGACAATAATCTATTAACATAGTTACAACTCCACATATGCCACTTTCATAGTTATTTATTTGTAAGGAGGTGTCTTCATAAGGTCTTGAGCCCAAGAATTAGTTGTGTAACCAAAGAATTGCAATGGTTTTCTTTTCCATTAGTTTTCTGTGTCTTAGTTCACACAGGTTGTCATTTCGGACACTCTGTATACGTGTCAATGTCAATTAGAATAATATTAATAACAACAATTATGATGAATTTATATACACCTAAACTACCCAAAATACTGTTATATTACTTGTTACCAGTATGTAGAAGGAGACTAAGTTTCAGAGAATTAAATTACTTTACTCTATTGTTCATAAAACACTACAAGCCAAATATGGCAATGTACAAGAAATAAACATGTATATCTGTGAAAATTTTAGAAAGCAACAATGGAACAACTATGATTTTATTCTACATCAAACTTCATGGTGTGTGATTGGACAATTTTGGGGTGTAAAAGTTGAAATTGATGCTCCGAAAAAACACTCTAGAAATGGGCAAAAATCCTAACCAACAAACCTATGAGTAGCGGTGGTCGTGGTGACGTGACGATGTCTAACACATAAACTGCTCAAGAAATCTTATTTAGCAAAACTACTAAGCGCTTAAAGCTACGAAGCTATGTAGCTAACCAAGATGTTTGAAACAGTTAAAACAAAGTAATGGAGATAGCATTATGTAAAATATTATTGATGCCTCCAGGAAAAATATTAAGCCTAAAGAATCTAGTAGTACCGCTCTTTAACTAACTACCTAACTAAGATGTAAAAAGGGATATTATCAATCTTGAGTGCTAGGAATCTTTTACAACAACCAAGCACAAAACAAGGTGCAAGGCTAACATGAGGCGTTTCAAACATAGAGTACAAGGTTAGGTCCACAAGAATGAAGCGAGAAAAAGAACCGAGGAAGTAAATTAAAGTGCAAGTTGTTATAATACAATGTTATGTAAACAAAAACAAAACCAGATGCAGTCTTTAAAATCTAAAAAGCGTAAGAGATAGTCAAGTTTCAAAATATTAAAAAAGAGTTGATAACAGTTCACAAAAATTAATGAAGTGGAAATGGTATGATAAAGAAAACATAAGTGGCTTGGACATAATCAAGGTTTCAAGATGGTTAAACTATGAAGGGAAGTTATCAAAAGCTTATATAGAGTGGAAAATTTTCTTTGCGATACACCAAACCCGTCGGGTTCCTTCTATGGATCTGCACTAGGCATCATCAGTCACAAAGGAAACTCTTTTGCCAAGAACATCCACTTCCAGCTTGGAGATGAAGAAATGAAGTACCATTTTGGATGGACACATTTGGTGGGCAACCTGTCAAGAGTCAACATTGAGTTCAAAGTCATCTACAGTATGCCACTAAGAAATGCCGAAGTTACAAAGAATGGAGAACTCTCTTGGGACTTGGCTTGCACCTTCTATTTAATGATTGGAAACTTCAACTTTAGCCTGGGTTGACTCATCAACTTGACGAAGTATCTTTTAAAGAGGTTGAGGATAGTTGAATGTGGGGCTGAAGTAAGAGTACTACGAATGCATATGCTATATGGGGTGCAAAATTCTAAACCACAAAATCACGACCCAATGCACACGCTATCCCCCATGCAAAAAAAACTTGTGCTATACTGCTATGTACACGGTTATAGTTGTGCTATGTACACTAGAAAGAAACACATTGCAGATTTTCTCGAGTATATTGGAAGGCAGAAATTGTGTCATCCTTAACTTAAAATACATTACTTGTAGTATCTTGTATAAACTTAATTTTAGGCCAAACAGTCCATAACTCAATTGCATAATCCTAAATTCAGGAAAAAGAAAAACGCAATAACTTGATTGTGTAGTCTTAATTTTTAGATTTTTAGAATGAAAACCCAAAACTTAATTTGCAATCTTAATTTCGGGACAAAAACCTCTAAAACTCAATCTTCAAATGTATATTGTCGCGATACTTCATTTTAGGACCAAAAAGATCCAACTTCAATCTTGAATCAATTAAAGACACTCGACCTATTGGTTGAAACTGTTGAGGACTCTACTATTTTATTTTATTTTTTATTTTGATTGGCAAGCCTGTTTTTAAATGAAACCAAGAAAATGATCTTTGGTGGGGGGTGGTTTCGATCCCAAACCTCTTGTATCATCACTAAGGTTTTACCAACTTTGCTAGTTGGCACCTGCAGACTCTCAACTATTAGTTAGGCATGTTGGTGGAATTGACTATGACTCCTTCCTATTGACTGTTTTGTGCATATTGTAGGTAACAAATGACACAATTTTCCAGTCTATACACGGACGATAGAAGCCGTCCTTTAGATGTTACATCCAACACTTCTGATCCTTAGTTGGATTGGCAAATTGCTTATGTTTATTGCCTAACATTAGTTAGTTGGAAAGTGAGATCCACGAATTCAGCCACTCCATTAGGCTCTCCGTATACATGTAAGAAAAACACAAACACTAAGGAAGAACTTAAACAGGTTTAAACAAGATGACCGGGGACTCCTCGATCTTGTTCAAAACTTGAACTTCCCTTAGAGAAATCGAGTATGTGCAACAGTTGTAGGTCCACACATTTGTTCTCTGTCTTACCTAAATCACTTTCAAATATTTGAAAAGTGTTGTAGCCCCACCACTAGGACCCTCTCAAATTCATCTCTAATTATTGCACCATGTCCAAAGACTCGGATTCGTTATCTCCATCGTATTTAAGTTTAATATGCTCCAATTTAGGTGGACTTGCAGTAGTTTGGTTCCTTGTTCTTGATCTGTAATTGCAACCCACGATTTCTAAATAGATCTTCTAGTCACCATACACGTCCGGTGACTTCAGTTATTTGGCTTTTAAGTATAGGCCACCACAAGTCCATAACACACGAGGCGGTTTGTTTTCCAGGGGCATAAGTGGCTTAAAACATCACCGAAGGTTCTCGATCCTCTCCGTTACATAGAAAATCTACATTGCACATATGAAGGGCTTGCCGATTTTAAAGCACTCGGTTTTTCTATAAAGCCTTAGTGCAGAGGACATCTCCTATTGGCATTCCTTGTGTCGGTGGTTATAACTATAAAGTGCTTCCTTCCATAAAAAGACTTCTCTCAAGTGAGCTAAGAAAAAGGTCTTGAGTTCTCTCTTCTTTGGACAAAGAAAGAGACCTAACTAGTATTTCTTTTGCAACAATCTAAATTGGGAAATGATAGACTATTTAAGAAGACCGCCAACATGTAAAAGAGTATCTAGGGATAACCAAATTTTCCAAACTAATCTATATCACCTTGTCTTTGCAAACGGCACGCGGTGCCTTGTAGACACTCTTGAAGTGAATTTCTTAGTCTCTAGACAATTAAGTCATCTCACTAAATGTATAATGTCGATAATCTCAAGAAAAAGTCTCCTATTTTCTAGACATGGTATCAAAGAGGATCGATCCATCTCTGCCTTTTTCTGCTCCCCAAAATATAGGTGATTACTTAGATGAGATAAAATTTGGTTGTCTCCCGTGTTCGACTCTCTTTGATTGTTGAAGTATCAAAGGCCCATGTATAAGAACTTTGGTTTAAGTACCTAACATGTACGCATAAAATTGACGTCTGAACACTATGAAACACGCATTAACAAAACAGGGACATGGATAAGCCCGACACACGGCACGCGAATATGACACTTTTCAAACAGTAGGATACGGACACATGAAGGACACGTAAACAGTTAAAGAATATATTTACACAATTGAAAATTAACATTCTCCATCAGATTCAATCTAATCGTCTAGTTCAAAGCATGTCCAATTTTAACAGATTAAGCAATAAGCGGCATAACTTCAGTTGGGTCCAATTCGGCCTACTGTTTTGTTTTAAACGAGTGAACCCCTATTCTCAGTGAAAAAAATTCAAAAACGAACAAAAAACACAAATAGTGCCCTGTTGAATTCGAGATTCATTCTCTAATATTAAACATCAGAAGTATAACTCACAGTGAAAACAAATTCTCAGAGGCTGACGAAGTTCCCCGAGGAATTTGACCATAGAGTTGATTTTCCTCGGTGTCTCTACAATATAATAGCATGGTTAGATTGGTTCGAAACATTACACATGTATGTTAATGTAATAAAATAGGAAAAACTTGAGGTTCCTTACATCTCCATAACACTTCTCGATTTCCAAACTCTGCTTAGGAATGTAACCAAATCAATCTGTTCTTGCTAAGAATTCTAGTGGATAAACATACACGCGTCTTTTTCATCTGCCTTCAAAGAAATCTGCCAAAGAAATCATACACCTGAATATCACATGCATTATCAAAGTTTCTCTTTGCAAATGTTATGTATTATAGCAAGGAGGTCACAACTAAAAGTTAAAAATAAAAAGATTTATGTGTAATTTAACTATATTGATAGTTCTAGTTTGACCTTAAGGCTCATGCATCGAACAAAGCCTGTTACCCTAAAGATTTCTCCTTTTTTGTAACAATTCCCAGTTTAACACTCTTTATACAAGTACACTTTATGTTTGCAACAATTTCTGAACAAGGCCAATGATAGAGCATCTATAAATTCAGATTAGAACAATTTCCAAAGAACCCAATGATGGAGCCATATTTAAAATTCAGATTAGAAATTTATAAATTATGCCCTAATAATAATTATGTACACTCAAGTCGCATTGCATCATAATTTTTCTACAAAAGAGTAAAACCTGATAGATCTGATTTTCTTCTACCTTCAAACCCTAAATCTAGATTAGAATATAAGTAATGCCTCTCTATTTTCACTATCTCTATCCGTGCATTCACGGTGTAAACCGACATGGCTCTACCCTTCCACCATTTTACTGTTGTGGGTGTAAAATGGGACATGGCTATACCCTTGTACCATTTTACACTGTAACTCTCTCTCTCTCTCTCTCTCTCTCTCTCTCTCCATATATCTTGCTCTCCTCTCTTGCGCTATCTCTCTTGTCCATCTTCAATTAGATCAAAACATCAACACTCTTTCTGAATGGTGAATACGTTTCCACACGGATTGACTCGTGAGTTTGGCAAAAAGTTGGGTATACCCACGACACATGCTAAAGGAATATCACACTGGCCCAAGTTCCTAGGTTCAAAGTATTTGTGACTAACACAAAATGAAGATATCCTAGCCTTAATATAAGCAGATAAAGCCCTCTTTTATCATATTAAGCATTGTATTCCTTGTTTACATTCTTCATCGCTAATGGTGATTTCTTATTAATAACAGTTCAATTAACAAAAACAATCAAATCTAAAAATATGGCTGCAATATGAATCCCTTTATCTCCGGAAAATAAACTCTTCAGATACTTTCAAATAAAGTAAACGAGAGCAAATCAAAGCTTAAATTTTGAGAGTGCCTGTCACTCCTATCCTATACATATTAATCCATTATCTGAGATGATTCATAAGATGTTACCTGTGGTACCCATCTCTTGCCTATTGTCATCAATTCGAGATATAAACACTTACAACCCTCAGTAGGATAGAGATGACACCACAAATTTACATCGAGGCAGCGAACCAACCAAAGTGGTCAAGAAAATGATCATAGATCAACTCTACAGAGGAGAAGAATGCATGCCTTTATGATATTGCGATATCCATTAGGTCTCCCACGAGCTTTTGTTGTGACCTCTAACAAGGAGATGTCGAAAGAGAACTTATTGCTTCACCTCGAAAACCAAAGTTTTTGAAAGGCACATCCAGCCAAACCAAGCAGTGAAATTTTGATGTTGCTTTGTTCACATCCAACACAAAACTCATTACAACAAGGAATAGCAAACGAAAAACTAACCACATTGGACTAATCATTGCAGTACCATTCAGCCGAAAAGAGAAATTGAAATGTAAACAGCTCCAACTTGTGGGTGGGTGTCAGTGTGTGTGTGTGTTTGGGGGGGGGGGGGGGGTGGAGCAGGTCTTAAACACGGAGTAGAGGATCAGTTAGAAAGGGGAAGAGGAGGAATTTGGTACATTACCACCACACTTCCTTTCATTCTCAAAGAAACCCTTTTCTTCTCATATTAGAACCTTTGAGACCCAAGCTCTGATTGCTTCCCCGTCTTAACTGAGAAGAACTACACTTGTAATTGGATTATATGAGGGGGATATTGGATTAAGTCAGAGATTTTGTATATATTTTTAAGCCAGTTTTGCTTCATGTGGAGTATAGATCAAGCGATTCAAGCCCGAATGTAATGTCCGGATATTTAGCAGTTTTAGACACTATCGAAAAGACAAACCCAAATTATCTTGAGCTATATCACGGGATTTTCCTATTCTCATTGATACTTGGCCTAAAGAGTGCCAGTAATAAGTGAAGAATGTATTGAAATAAATATCTAAACATAGTTACCGTATCTTTCTCCTAACGGCACCGACCATCCATCGAGTAATTCCACATCCCCGCATTCGAATGCACAATGAATGCAACATTATTATAGTTTAACATATGCATGAGTGATCTAAACAAGAAAAGAAAATGAATGCTCACCATCATCCTCTACTTTAACATAACCTGCTTAACAAGCAACACTAATAACGACATTTACCCGAAACAACATATGCCACTTGATCTTATAGGAGGGAAAATAATAGAAACCTATCTTGCAAATTAGAACTCAAAACACAAAAAATGAAGCCCTAATACTACCACTAAACTTTCTTTAGAAGTACCTTGGAATGTTTTAATGCATTGAGATTAAAGATACGACTTTCGATAAAGCTTACTAGCAAATAATCAAGTATAACAATAAATATTATAAAAATAATGTGTTGTATAAATAATAATAATAATAAAGTCGTAACATAATAAGTATAATGAACTATGATTACGATAATATGCTATTATGTACCAATTCTTGGGTTTATTTTATACCTTGGTTGAAGCCGCATCTATGCTATTATATACCAATTCTTCAACGACCCTTGTCAAGTCAAACGAGAACAACATTCATTCGAGCGAAGGGCTGTAAAAGAGCCTTCCGGTAACCGCTTTATACTTGTCATTTGCACCCCAAACCCGACAAAATGCTAAAATGTGGCTAAACCAGTGCGATTGACACGCAAATGATCCTTTGATCTCGTTACGGATCGATCCCTCGCCCTCTGGCTCCACTTCTTCCTTCTTCTCTTTATAAGCGTTTGCAGGAAATGTCCAAGGCTCCACCATCCTCCCTCCTCCTTTATCCGGGCTTGGGACCGGCAAATTGCAAACCAATTATATTGATTTGCACAGTGGAGTTAAAATGGGTTAGTACTTTCTTCAACCCGCTAAGCAAACAAGCATACATATACTGCAATCAAATTTAATAAATAGATATAGTACGAACATATTAAAGTCAATACTCATCCATACCAAAAAAAGACCATAAGTTTGTCAAGTCACTATGACATCCATATTAAATAAAAAACAAACGACATTCAAAACATAAAGTAACCAAACCATACTGAAAAATTCCAAGTTCAGAAAGTTTGCATCCTTGACTCGAGCCAAATTAAAGGACCTCCTGCACTAAAGCCATCCAAAAATCTAACTCCATCTTGGGGCCCATCGTAAACAAGAGCATCACCAACCAAGACTTCCTCTATGTAGACTTTTTTTTCACCTGCGAGAACTTTTCTGCCATTGCAATCTCCAGCTGTCTCTGTCATGACATACCCTTTAGCAACCACTACACCATCCCTATCTAATAAAGATACATTTGGTGAAGAACCAAGCGTCCCAGAAGGAGGATTCAAATTTGCAAACATATTCATCAAGTTTTGTTGAGTCGAGTGACGAATAGAACTGGAACCGACTTCAGTTTCTGGTGTTGTTTGGCTGCACGGTGGTTGAGCAATCGGTGTTCCATTGCTTTTGACAGCCTTAAGTACATCCTGACACAATTTATAGTAACAATTAGTTATACATAATGATATTGTATGCAATAAAGCACAAGTGCAAACTGCAAACTCACCTTTAACACGCCCATGCCATTAACTAAGGAAGACTTCATCTCATTCATTTCCCCTTCAACTTCGAATGGATGAAGAGTTTGCTTCTGTCGCAATAATGCCTTGGCAATACATGCGTTGCAATTGCTTCTTAGACTTGTTGGAGCTGATTCCACGAGTTCTACTCCTTTTGTCGGGCCCAAAGACTTCGACAACTCATCATTATCGAAGTCTACTTCCATTACACCCCCTCACCACCAGCTTGCTTCTTTTCTTCTTTTATGAGAAGCCTCCACTTGTTCCTACAATATTAACCACCGATATGAGTAATACAATATGCAACATAGTCTATATACAATACCAACACACGGTAAGTTCAAGCTTCAATGTTATTAAAACTTACATAATGGGTCCGAGCACTTTCGCTAATATAGTTCCATCCACGACGCTCATGTCCTTTTTTCCAACTATCTACCCGTCCATGTTTTCTGCTAGGATCTTCTTTATCCTACAAAAAATCCTTAATAGTTGTTAGCATAACGTGATAAGAAATCGTTAGTGCAAGAATAGACACCTACCATTTTATCCGGTTTATGGGCATATGTCCCGCCCATTAGTATGTCGATATATATTCTTTTGGCATTCTCTGCATTCTTTATGCGTTTCTAGCTCTCACTTTAGCGGTACTCTCATTTCTAACAAACACAGCCCAATGATTTGGGTCCTTACCATCTGGGCATCTTTGCAATAGCTTCTTCCACTCCCCGCCTTACGCCAAAATTTCTTTCCGCAGGGCATACTTTGCTGATCTGAACTTTTGGGGAAAGTCCTTTTCAACTTCTCGGCGTGCCATTGCTTGGGGAACATTAGGCTCAAATTCTTCCTACATGAACAAAGTGACTTTTGTTTATTTCATATTAAGTAAATTTCCATACATAGGGCTGGACAACATGTAGATATAGAACTTGAAAAACATACTAATATTCAAGAATAATGGATGCTATCATCGAAATTAAAGTACATGTAAATCTTACCATTAATTTATTCCAGACATTATCCTTGAAGCTTCCATCTATTTTCCTCCAATCCTTGTAATGAATTGGAATACGAGATCGAACATAAATACCAACCTGGGTATTCCATTTGGCATGGTTAGGACCCACAGCGACGCCATCCTCATCGAACTCTATAGGTAACTTGGTAATCGTTGGTGAGTTTCCCGAAGGCTAAGATGTGTGAGAGTCTGAAGTTGAATTATGAGATGGAAGTGGGACTGAACTCGATGGCTGGGAAGCAATAGATTGAGATTGACCTAGTGCCATTATTAAATAGCCTACTATATGACAAAAAATGTTAGAACAAATAGGTAAAATTAGGATACCACAAAAAAATGACAAAGTTCAAAAGTATACATTTATAGAGACTATTCTTGATTAAAAAAAAAAAAAAAAACAACTCAAACACACCTTTCACCCAACTGCACAGACAAACTTCAAAATAGAAAGAGTTTATATATTTAAAACTAGAAAATGAGAAGTTCGCATGCAACTAAAAATCTCACAATATGAGAGTGCAACTATTACAATCAGGTTAGACTTTCCATCAACGGCTGCAAATTAGGTTGGTCCTCAAGAATAGATTGGAAGTCAGTTGGTGCATCTCGTTCATCAACTCGACTTGTCAATCGCCTAGGCGAATTTATGACTACCCACCAGTTAGGATTTCTCAAATCCTCCGAGTAAAACACTTGACTAGCCTCGGAAGCAAGAATCACCGCTCATCAAAGTATTGATCAACACTCTTTAGCTTATTGAGATTAACCATCACTAAATTAGAATCGGACAAAGTTTACAACCATTGGTCTTGTCCTCCACCCTCACCCAATTACAATAAAAGACAACATCTTTGGAAAGTCATTATATAGTCCAACTCTATTATCTGTTCGATAACCCCATACCACTTAGTCGATGAATCAATAGGATTTTTGTCTTTCCTACTGACGGCGAACGTAGTGATTGCTTTCATGCAAACACCACTATCTTGTGTGGAAACTGTTTTAGATCATGCGACCTAGTAGAGAACACAAAACCATTAACACGGTACTTTTTATATGTTTTAGCTTTGAACAATGGTCCTTGGACAAATCGCCATAAGTCACAATCAGTGTCTTTTGCAACCAACAACCGTGAAGTAAAAAAATGACAATTAGAAAGATAAAATTAAAATACTAATTGTAATATCCTACTAAACTAAATTATATATAAAACAATACCTTGTCATATAACCACACAATAAACTTAGTCCTCAGATCTCCACTTCGCCTTTGCTACCCCTTTTCTTACGCACGTCATAGATTTGCTTGCAAGGCACGATATTCACTACAATTTGTTTATACAGTTTGACACGACTATTTATTACGACTTTTTAGACTAGTAAATGTTTGAGTCAAATCTATCAAAACAATCAAACCTGTAATGTTCATCAAGCTTTTCGATGTCGAAAAAAAAGAACCCACCTACGGATTTGTATCCATTGTTCCTTGCCTAGGATCACAGTTTTACCCTCAAGTATAGGCCCCTCATCACTATATTCTCCATCTTCATCTAGAAATGCCTCACGAGTAGCTTTGTGATTTCCATCCCGAGAATTTGGCATGTACTCCATAGCATACCTAACAGACTCAAAAACAATATAGGACTCCGCAATGGAGCCTTCAACATAACGTTTATTGCTCGGAATATTTTTACACTCCTTCATTGCCCTATTAAAATAAACAAAACCAAAATTGTACTTTGTAGTTTAAACATAATAATTGCCACTAAATAAAAAATAAAAGTAAAGGCATTTTACATACCGCTCAAATGGATACATCCACCTAGGATACACAGTCCACAAATCAGCCCTTCATCACCAAATGCACCAAGAGGTGGATGCCGATATCAAAAAAGCGGTTGGAAAATACTTTTCCAATACACACAATGCCTCTGCAACCATGTATTTGGCATCTTGGATTTCCTTTCGGATTAAGACTTTCGAACATAGAAGATTAAAAAATAAGCTAATCTGATGAATAGCTCTACGCAAATCGCGGTGTTTTGGAAAAGCGTGCTGAAGCAAAACTGGAAGCAAGTAACACATAATCACGTGATAGTCATGTGATTTCATTATAAGCAAACCAGGAGGACTCAAAGTGACAATGTTTTTTAAGTTCGATGAAAAACCTGTAGGAAGCTTCAAATTCTTCAAAATTGTGCAGAACTCAAGCTTCTCATCTTTATTCAAAACAAATGGGGCTTTTGGTTTAACAGATCTCCCTGTGATTGGGTCTGTTTGCATCCATTGACCACTATGAATCCCCATTTTCTTCAAATCCTCCTCGTGCTCGAATCAGTATCCTTTGTTTTGTCTTTCTTGTCAAGAATCACATTTATTATGTGTTCTGCCACGTTCTTCTCATCGTGCATCACGTCAATAACATGTTGAATTTTATGCTTCGGCCAATATTCCAGTTCAAAGAGAATAGACCTCTTATACCATGCTTCAAAGAACTTCATAATCTTCATCATCTTCATCATCTCCAATAGCAACCACATCCACATCATCTATACTCCGTTTGGTACCTTTTAATACTTTCCCCGTGTACATAATGGACCGCGACTTAACATTTTCTCAATTACTTCTCCCTTTAACCTTGGCGGAGGAGGGTTTAACTCTTTTGTCTTAACTCCTAAGTACTTGCCTTGCCTAAATGGGTGATCAGATTTAGAAACATCCGGTAATTTGTATAAACGATCTTCCTTGCGTTTGAAGATGCATAGACGGAGTTTCATCACCACAAATAGGGCGGGCTTTGTAACCATGTGTTACCGCGGCCGATAAATTGCCATCTGTTGGTAAATCATGAATTCCCCACATCAACATAGCCCTCAAAGTAAAATGCTCCTGTTTGTGCATGTCATAAGTCGCCACCCTTCTTTCCCATAACTATTGTAACTCATCAACTAGTGGTCTAAGGAATACATCGATGTTTTGACTTCGGTGCCTTCGCCCCGGTATTAACAACGACATCATATGGAACTCAGATTTCATGCACAAAGGCGGTGGCGATTATAAGGCACCACGAAAATAGGCCAACAACTATAACCAAATGGATTGAACACCACGTGGATTGAATCCATCGGTTTGCAATTCAAGCCAAACATTACGCCCTTCCTTAGCAAAATCTGGCCAATCATCTTTACATGTCTTCCAATCGGGCGAGTCGATTGGATGCCTCATATAATTCAAGAAGGTGTCAATTCTCATGTGCCCGCGCCATTTCACGTGTTATCCATGATATAGTGTACAACCTTTTAAGTCTAGGAATCAAAGGGAAATGTCTCAATACTTTTCTTGCCTCTTTTGTTTCTTTCTTTCCAGATTTCCCTCCTTTACTTTGTACCTAGGCGTTTCACATTGAGGACACACATTGTCAAATCAAATCAGCCTTATAATATATAGCATACAATTATTTTCACATGCATCTATGCACTCGGCTTTCATTCCCGGATCTTTCAACATTGCCTTCATTGCGGGGATACTTAGAAGGCAAAGTGTTTCCATCCGCAACCACGCTTTCAACAAAGACAAAAGCGGCGGTCACACTATTTCCGACCAATTATCTTTGCTTCTTCAAGTTATGGAGGTCCACAAATTCTTGAAAGGGTTGTGACAGAGCCTCACATGAGGGGTATAATTTTTCTTCTGCTTTTTCTTATATTCATTGTACCTCTTACCCAAATCAGGTTCTAGAACAATAGGTGGTTCAACATCTTGACTTGACTTCCATCGCCTCCACTCAAATCACCCACTAATTCTTCATGCATGCCATAAGCAACATCAACGAAATTCCCTATCCCTAGTCCTTTCTCACTATTTTCTTCTTCAACTCGGTTTACCATTCGATCCTTATATGGGTTTTCACCATGTAAAACCCATACACGATATGTTGATTCTATACCGTTATGAATCAAATGTTTTCTAACTATATCATATGCAAACCTTTTCCTATTTCGACATTTGTTACATGGGCAAGGACACGTGGTCAACGTTTCGTCTTTGCCACTAGCGAATAGAATAAAATCGGAAACCCCCTGCCTATACACACTCCCAAGTCTGTCATTTTCATTCATCCAATCTTTTAGAATCGGTTGAGACATTCTGCAAGTAGCACATCAAGTAAACACAAGGAACAAGTGATAGGGTCAATGTCATTTCCTACTAGCCTGGCTTTTAGCACTATCTGTTTATGAAAATTTGATGCATAACGTTCTATAAATATTGAACTATCTCGGTAAACAAGCTAAATGGTGCCTACATTTTAACATTGAAGGCATTATAACATATAAGCACAAAATGCAAGACAAAATAAAAGACTTCTCATTCCCCAACATCGTTACACTCTACTCACAAGATAATTGCACGAAATTCAGTCTTAAAAAATATAAAATATATGCTATCGGTTTGCACATATATACAAACTCATGTAGTTCATTGTAGATTTTATTCCAAAGGCTCACCAATAGGATCTTGATCTGTCAAATCACTTCGATACAAGTTTGAAAATTTTGAACTTGCTTCAAATATGAGTCTGAATTTCAAAAAGAGATACTTTGTGTACTAGTTCAGATTTTATCTTTTAAAACCCACAGTTACCAGAAACAAGACATGGGTTATTCTTTGTTTAAATATTCAACCCATTCCAGCATGAACTCTAGAAAACCCTATCCACGCTATCAAACTTTAAAAAAAATGAGTTAGATACTACTAACAATCAGTGGCGGAGCCAGGATTTTGTTCCAGGGTGAGCCAATGAATGCTACAACCGTGGGTAGAGAGATAACTTGTAGGAAAGTAGAAACACAATTCATAGACACCACGGCTACTAGTTATCTCAGTTTAGAGTCGGATGGTGTGCATCACGATTAGCTAGTTCGATCTACGTAGAGACCACATCTATTAGACGAACAAGAATACAAAAATAATATGAAAAAATGCCAAAAAATTAGAGAGCTCATCGTTCTACTGTCTCTCCGTCGTATCTTTGTTTTCTGTTTTTCAAAGAAATTATTTTGTTTTGAAAGTTCTTTCTAATTTTGCATTTTGATCTCTTCTTATGATAAACTCAATTAACCCCGAAATTAAAGGTGTGTCTATGACCACAAAAAGATCCAACCATTAGTTAAATTTCTCAATTTCCAAAGATCCAAAGGTCACATTTCTCAATTTCGAAGGCAACCTCTTTTTAATCAAGTTATCGCCATTATTTAAAAAATTTAAGAGAGATGAATAAGATTGAAATAATAAATACAGAGATGTTAATGAGAGTTCCACCAAAATAAAACGAAAATACTTATATAACCCACCACTTTGTTTGTTGATTCTCCCCTCTCATTAATATTTCCACAGTCCAATCTTTTTCTTTCTTTTATTCAGTTGTCACTCCATAGAAAAGAGAGAGATTGATTGAAAAAATATTTCTAAAACATGCCTACTTGGTTTTTCGGATTTCAATGTAAGGTTTGATTGAGTTTAGGGAGTTTGAATTAAAGAAATGGAATTAGATTAGATTAGAGAAGCATTTGGGTTCATTTTAATTCACTACCAAATTACTCCCTCAAACACAATATCGCCATTAAATTTTTTTCTTTGAAAATGAAAATTATCTTATCTATAAGTGAGGGAAGTTATGGAGGGGTGAAACTGGGTTTGTTTTTCAAATCACTGCTTTTTCGGGGCTGAATATATGGAAAGTAGTACTCCAAACAAAGTAAATAAGTAAAGTTAGTACTCTCTAAAAATAACACTAATTTTTACTTTAAAAATCCGAGGGTGAGCGGCGCACCACCCCCCCCTAGCTCCACCACCGCTAACAATCTAACAATCCACAAACCAATTCGACAATGGGTAGCTTTAATCCTATTATGTGAGGCGATAAGCTGGGCCGGTTGTTACATCGGATGGGGAGTCTGTCATTTCGATTCGAGCATACCTTGTTAATCACTCAAGACAGAGCTGAGATATTAACCCAGTGTTAGAATCATTCAACCGGTGAAGGGGAGGACACTAACAGATGACATTTGGTCAATATAGTAAAGTATAACAACTTACTTTCGGGTTCATTTTTTTTTTGAAAATGAAACTCCATGGCCACCTATTTTCTTCAAATCTGAATTTTAATGTCATTAAACAAAGAAGGTGGCCATTCTATGAACCTTCCCTCCAAAAGAGAAATGTGGGTTATCACCAATCTATCAATTCTAATTGTTATAATCCTCAAATGCCAAAAGATAAATAATCTTGAACCAAATTGTACTATGCATTCACATGAAATGAGTTCAAACAATTCTACAATTCTACTAAGCATCCATCCAAGTAGGCTTAAGCTAAAAACATTTCAACAAAGTAAGAATGGTAAACGAAAATCGGCTATCCTTAACATCCACCAAATCTCTCCATATGCCCACTCTTGTACATAAGCAAATCCTGCAAAATTTGCGAAGTCCAACATTTCTAGTGACCACCGCCGTCCGCGTCCTCGCCCATGGCCACGCCGCGACCGTCCCCATAGGCCTCCCAAATTGTTGGTTTCTTTGGCTTGACCCTAGGTGTCTCCTCAACCAAGTAAAGTCTCAAGGTTTATCTTTGTCGGGGAGAATGTAATAGCGAATCTTGCTGCCCCTCACAAATGGATGATCAAGAGTCACCGGATTCTTTCCTTTTAGCGTCGGTTTAACCGTCTTCAAATGAGTATGAATACGATGATGGTGCCATGAACAATAGTGCCGTTCTTAAGCTCGATCGACAATCGTCTCGTTGTTCAACTTCATCAAAACCCGACGAGCTTCATTGTCGTCCGCGTTGTTTGAGGCGAGGAAGAAACCAAAACTAGGGTTTAAGTCGAGAGGAGTTACTTTCGGGTTCATTCTTTGGCACTCATAACGTTATAATAAAACTCTTTGGTAAACTTGTACCTTAATTAGTTAGTTTCAAGAACAAAACCTATACCAGATTTACCTTCAAACACTAACAACCTTAACATCTCGTTCCGCATTCTTCCCAATCCCTCTCCCTATACCACCCATACCCGGCAAATACCGCTTTCCCATACCCATTAACCGAACACCTATAAACTCTTCCAACCCTTTATCATCCGAAACTTTTTTATATCTTCACGAAATTTCTCCAACAATTTCAACTCAAGAGCAACATTATTATTAGTTGCCTTTTTGTCCACACCCGTATCTTTCTTGGGTCTGATATTTAAACCGTATGAAGTTGAGTTTGGGTTTGGGTTTGTCATCAACAGGACTGGTGTATTCATTATACAGACCGTGTGTGTGTTTGCTAGCATGAATATTAATCTAACAATCCACAAACCAGGAAAAATATAAATCATAACATAACTAAAATAAGTAATTACTAATTACATATAGAAGAGCAAAATCAAACCACAAAAATCGAATTTTTTAATGAATAAAACAAGTAATAAAAATCGCACCTTTGGTTATAACTGTAGCCAACCAACACCCAAGTTAATTTCAGTTGTGATATCACCTAGTAGTAGTGTGAAAAATTGAAAAAGAGATATGAGATGATGAAACATACAAAATCAGAGAAGAAGAAAGCGCGTAAAGTACGTTACCTAATAGCGGTAGCAGCGGCGTCCGGTGCTGACTCCCAAAACTTGTTGAAGGAGAAGGATGAACTTGTTGAACGAGAGAAGGATGAAAGTTGAACGAGAGAAGGATGAAGGATGAAAGTTGAACGAGAGAAGGATGAAAATAGGGCTATTCATTAGTAATCTTAAATAGGGGGAAAGAGCGCGAGAATTTTGGCCTTTCCCTCTCACCGAAATTTCTTTCCTCACCGAAAATTTTAATTTAGAAATTTTAAATTCTAATTTAGTTATTATTTTTAATGTTATATTTAATATTCACGATTTATTTACGCTTTTTGGTCCAAACAAACAATTTTAAAACGTAACAAATTAATTCTCATATTTGGCAAAATTAAAGTAACACTTTATATATAATTGTAACACTTATAAAACGTTAGGAACCTAGTTACACTTTAAAACCGTTACTAAGCAAAAAACTGGAGCGTTACTAATATCCTGTTTTGGTGTAGTGAATATTACGTTTATTCTTCGCCGCAAGGAACGAATTCCATCCGACGAAGAGGGGGCGGTGTATGTACCAGTGTACTCGTACCCCTACGAACGACTATCATTGGGTACTACTATAAGAGAGCCGCTAATGAGGCGCGTTGCTTGCTCGCCATCTTGTGGCAGCAGTCCGCTTGCCTACTAGTGTGGCATTTGGGCATGCCCCTTATTAGAGCAATGACACTACCCACTAATATGACACCCAAGTTATATATAGCAGGTCCGGAGATATGTCAAGGGATTTTTTCTATATGAAGCTTTGGGAAAGATTTCATACAAAGAGGGAAATATCTCATCAAATAAGGAAAGGGTATTTTAAGCAATAAGATTCCTATAAATACCCAACAATCATTTCAAAAAAAGAACTACGTTCATTTGAGAGACTTGATTCCAGAGAACGATTTGGATACGTAGGCAGCCATTGAAGGTACAGTCTCAACAATTCTACAACAATCTCCCTAACAAGATCGTTAGTGTGTTCGGGTGAGTTCTTACCCAAACACTGAGAATAATATTTTCAACGAGTCGACCATACCTTTAGAACTCTTCACGCCTCAGGATTTGGTAATGATATATTATAACTTGAGATGTCATGTGATAGGAAGGTATTCATTGAATGTGTCATGAATGACATGTTAATGTTATGATGGGTATTCATTGAATGTGGCGGAAATGACCCAAGGTATTCATTGAATATGCCATGAATGACTTGTTAGTGTTATGATGGGTATTCCTTGAATGTGGCAGGAATGACCCAAGGTATTCATTAAATGTGTCATGAATGACCTGTTAGTGTATGATGGGTATTCCTTGAATGTGGTGGGAATGACTCAAGGTATTCATTGAATGTGCCATGAATGATCTGAGATATTGAATGCCCATAAAAGGTTGTGATTATGTGAATGGAAAGCCTAGAGATAGTTGTGACTCACAAGTTACAATTTTGCAAGATGTAAATATGTTCCTGGAGGCGATATCCTCGCTTGGGACATATTTCTTGTAGTGGTACTCGGTGTGAGAGAGGCACACGGGTATGTGTGATTTGGCAAATGTGTGAAGTGCAAATCGTGGAGTAGGAACTAAAGGTGAGGTCAGTAAATAAGTGATTAATAAACAAGATACATTGTGGAATTGAATGAACAAAAAGTATATGAATTTGTGTGATGTTATGGATGTGAAGTGTGACTGTGAATAATATTAGTGAATGTTTGTGATCTTTTATGTGATTGTGAAATGACTATAACTTGATATGTTGTTACGAAAATATTAATGACTTGTGATAGTCTAAGATCTATGGTTATACGCGCAGAAACTTTATGACGTAATGATGTCATGTGAATGTCTACCTTTGATATATGCATTATGATAAGTGGTATTCCCCGAATATGCGAGACGAACAAGATTGTATCAATTAGACTTAAATGTCTTAAATGATGTTTAATTATGAATGTAAATTTGACTGGCTGAGATAAATCATTTTATTGTGATGTCTAACTCTGTTTTGCAGGAGGGTAGGATCTATTAATCTTTTATGCAGGGACGTAAATATCCTACCCTAAGACGACGTGTTGGCTTAAAGGTAAGGTGTATCAAACTTATATTTAATTAGGTTATCATATGTACGTGTATTTAATAAGTGGAATGGAAGTGGTATTTATGTTATGAATAATTTTGGAAAGTGAGAATAGTGAGTACTGTTATATGAGATTTTTGGAATTGTATATTGGGGGTGAAATATTACTTGGGAAGAAACTACATGCCGTTTTGAGAAAACGGAACTAACTTGTCTTCCAAGTTGAAATGATTGTAATATTATATTCCTTTATTTGAAATATTGAACATGTTGTTTTTATTTTAGTCTTACTCATACCAGCAAATTAAATTTGCTGACCCATGTTTGCTTTGTTTTGTAACGTAGGTGTGGGTGTGTTCTTGGAAACATAGATGGTGGAGTGCAGTGGATGAGGACACGTGATTTGGATTTGTTTTTGGAGTCTTCTAGTTTAAGTTTTTCTGAAGTATATAGTTTTGTTTTTGAGACAGATGTAATAGAGTTGGTTAGTTTCTTTGTAGTTTAATAATATGATTGAATGATTTTTCATTTTAGTTTTAAATTTGATATCAGATTTTAATATTGTAGTTGATAATATATTATTAGGGTTTCGTTTCATCATAGGTTTTCAGATGATTGAATAGGGTGACGATTGAGATAATTATATCTTGGATAATTCCCTATTTTAAATATTCTGGAAATTTGGGGTGTGACAGAGTCACTGTGCTGTTTCGGAAAGACACTTCTCACCTATAAATAATGGATGAATTTGGAGAGAAAGACACACCAAGATCACACATTTTATGATCTTTCTCTTCTCCCTATGTTCTTAGTCAAATACTCTGTTGTGTTCGCTGATTCTGTAGAATTAAAGTGCTAGCTTTCTATAGATGGAAATCCGTTCTATCTTGGGAGACAGTTTCCCATCAACCTTCAAGCATCGTGAGGAGAAAAATCTGTCTTAAGGACATAGTGGTTCTACACTAGGCTCGGATTTAACAAAGAAATACAAGATACTTACAAGACAAAATATTTGTACTGTTTGGTGATTGGTAAAGAATAAGTACATTTAAGTTGTATATTCCTAACATGTTCCATATCATTTTTTAAAGTTGAATTTGAAAGCAAATTGTCCAATGCTGAAAATAGCGGCGTTTTGGGAAAAACATCATCATGAAATCACATATGAGTGGAAGTTTCATTTCGTGTCTCGCTGCATTTCCATTTCTCTCTTGCAAAGATAATAATTTGGGCAACCATGTGATTCTGGATGATTCAGACTGACTTGGTAGGAGGCCTATAAGAATAGAGAATTTCACATATGTTGAAGCTTTCGCCCTATTATGGCTGACTTTAAGACCTTGGAATGGCGTAGTCAATTTTCTTTCTCAACTTTAATGCAATTGTTTGAGTTCACTTTAAATTTGTGTAGAAGAAAATAATAATGTTCTTCATAATTGTTTAAATTTGCATTTTTCCCTCTTTTCTATAAGTTTTGGAAATTCTGTTGTCACCTGCTGTGGACGTAATGTCGTAAATATCTTTTACAAGATGATGATGAAAGTTGTAGTAGTGTGGAGTTGTGTGTTTGCAGTTGAAATTTTAATCTGCAATTTCAACGGACCAACTGGTGTACCAATTCAATCGTTTGGTAGTAGTCTGCAGGTACAACGTTATAAGAGGTGTTTGCAACTCGTGGTGGATATTTTCTTCTGGACTGTTCACAGCAGCAGTCTCAATATTCTGTTAGCAATGTCTTTTGAGCATGACCTATATATTTTGGATAGCCAACATTTCTTTTGATCAAGGTATACCTGGCTGCCTGGAGTTCATTTTTCAGAGTGGAATTGAATGCTTGGAAAATATTAATTAGTAAATACTCGAAAGAGTTTGTCAAATTTACGTAATGATAATAAAAGGTTACTTCTGTTAATACTTTGAAGTACTTGCCCAGTACGTTCGGACCTGCTGAAGAGTGTATTTTCAGAATTCATCCGCTAGTACCGAGTTCTAATCAATTTCTTTGTTGGCTCAATTGGAATATATGTATGTAGATAATAATCATGTTTCTTCTTACATATTACTATTTTCTTCGGTATTGGCTCTTTGTTGGTGTAAAAATTATGTTGGCTCTTAAATTACGAATCACTACAAATTTTTATGGTATATTTGAGGGAAGTGGGATGGCTTCAATGCTTCATGAATGACTTCTAGATCCCGATTTGCATTTTTTTAGGATGTTTCATTCAACACCAAAAGAATATCACATTGAGTGGCATTGTATGCACGAATGATCCTAAACCGGCTACACCATGGTCAAATAATTATTCAAATCATCTTCTTGAAAACAGCACTACAGTAAATATATATTGGAATATCGTAGTTACAAGATCTGCATTACTTAAAATCTTGAATACATTACACCACTTGCATCCTCCTTTACTATAAAACCATCTTTCAACTAGGGGAGGCATTGTATACATGTTATTTCTATCACAATATTCATGATTTGACCTGAATTACGTTGTTACAAGGAAAAACAAGATCCTTCAGAATTTTCTCAAGGCCAATATAGCACACCTTCGGGAATAGCTTTACATCAAGGGAAGAATTCCACACTATTAGTGAGACGTTCACTTATCATATTAGAACACAAACCCAAGTCTAGAAGGTTGAGCGCGGCAAAGGACTTGAGCGACTTGTTGCATGGCTGGACGGTGTTGAGGGTTTGAAAGCACACATAAAAGTGCCACTTCCACTATAAAAGCCAAATCCCTTGTAATATTTTGGTCCGTTGGAGATGGAAGACGTGGATCTAATACATCAGACCTCGGTAATGAAGCAATGGAATCTCCTGGAAAGTCTTCCCATTATTGTCTCTAGGGCTAGCATACCAAAGCTATAAACATCACATTTCTCAGTCACTACCAACGTAAAAGCTAGCTCTGCAAAACAGGAATTTAAAAAATCAGCTCAGACAGTTCCAGAATAAAAACTCACATAGGACCAAAAGCATGGAAATGATAACATGTTTCAAACCAACTTACCAGGAGCGATATATCCGTAAGTGCCTACAAGATGAGTTTGATTGGAAGAATCAAGGTTTAGTAGTTTCGCAGTACCAAAATCAGATACACAGCCCCTGAGTTCTGAATTTAGTAGAACATTGTTGCTTGACATGTCTCGATGGATTATCGGGGGAGTGCAATCATGATGCATGTAACATAAAGCATGAGCAATATCTTTAATAACATTAACTCTTTTATTCCAATCCAATTCCACTGCTTGTATTTCATTGTGCAACACAGAGAATAAACTTCCTCTTTCCATATACTCGAAAACCAAAAACATGTTTCGTTTATCTGAACAAAACCCGAAGAGTTTCACAATACTTCGATGTCGTTGCTAGTTAGAATTTTGATCTCATTTCTAAAACTTCTCTCAAACGCTTGCTCTGGAGATTGGTTAAGTTTCTTTACAGCCACCGTCTTTCCAGAGGGAAGTTTTGCTTTGTAAACACTCCCATAACTTCCAACTCCAATACAGTATTTGGTGTCAAAATTCTCTGTTGCTCCAAGGATATCAGCATACGCAATCTTCCCATCATACTTCCACATACAAAATAAATCTCCATTTTTTTGTTTCTTTCACCTCATTTTGTACTTTCAGTTTCATTCGGCGGACATAGCAGATTCCAAGTATTACTAATACAAGAAAGATGGTGGTAACAACAGGAATCACAATGAACATGTTGACCCGTTGCTCACCACACTTGGATCCAAGAGGGTAACCACATAGTCCACTGTTTCCATCAAAATCAGAAGAATTAAATCTGTAGAATGACCAAGGTATCTCCCCAGATAGATCATTATTAACCAATGATAACACTTTTAATCTTTTGAGCTCAGAAAGATTATATGGAACTGAACCCGAAAATCGATTATCACCAAGTGAAAGCGCATTCAAAAACTCGCAATCACGAAGTTCTGGAGGAATTGGACCAGAGAGATCATTGTTGGAAAGGTCAAGCTTAACAAGGAAAGGAAGCCATTCACAAATCTGAGAAGGAATCGAACCAGAAAAGCCGTTGCCAGAGAGAGTAAGACTTTGTAAACTTTGACAAAACTGTAAAGAATCAGGAATCTCACCTCCAAGTTCCATCGATAACAGTTCAATGGCAATAAGGCGATCCTCATTTTCGCTCCAACATGTGACACCATCATATTTGCAAACAGCACCAGCTGTAGTGTTGATGAAGTTCCATGAAGCAAGTCTGTTTTGAGGATCTTTGAGTGAGTTCTTAAAACCTTGAAGGCATCTAATGTCGTCTTCTATAGAGTTAACAACAGAGAAGATACCGTGAAGAAGAGAACATAACGATTGGTTTTGGTCATGGGCAAGGTGAGACTCTAGGTGGAACTATAGCGTGTGTTGTTTTCTCTATATATGAGAGCTGTTTTCCGAATTTGATTTCTTTATTTGTTTGTATTTCAAGGTGGAAAAGGAAGATGAATGAAGGCACTTCGCAAATTAATACGGGAATAGCCATTGACTTGGAAGACTTCGCAATAAACTGACTACAGCTCTTGACGGACGATGACTTCTGTTACTGAGTTGACTTCATTTTTGGTTTTAGACTTTTAGTATTCCCATCGAACTTGACATCAGCCCCATGCTAAACTAGTATATTGCTGATCAATGATTTTGACCTGGGAGATAATTACTGTAGCATATAAAAGATTTTTCGTAAAAGAATAAGCAGTCAGAAATAAGAGCTAAACAAAATTCCCTAAAAAGCTGATTCATTTTAAGACTAGATTATACCTCCGACTAAAATTACTAATACTTAAACCTCACATTCTATAGAATTAATAAAAAGCAATTACTATAAAAGCAAACAAGGTTTAACATCTTCCAACAAAAAGACAATTGAAATAGCATTCTCTTATCTTCAAAACAAACGTTGAAGTCTTGAACTTAACAGAAAGTCCGCAAAAATGACAGAAACCTTACTTTCTTAGCGCCTTAGTTGTGCACTCGAAATAGGGCTGTTAATGGTTTCCATAACCCGATATCCAACCCGAACTAAACCGATAAAAAATATTTTGGGTTTTGGTAGTTTGGTTTGCCCTCTACTGAACCGAACCGATAAGATATTAGGTTGGTTTCGACTTTGTCTTCTACCGAACTGATATGAACCCGAACCCATAAGATGATATTTTAGTAATATTTATGATTAATTTTGTATATGCTTATCAATTGTTTGGTTGGAATTAATTGATTTAATTAATTTTATAGTTTTCGGTTTGGGTCGATTTGATTTCGGTTTGTAATTTATTTTATGGGTTCGGTTCAATTTCGGGTTCTCAATTTTCTTATCTTTTATTCGGTTTTGGATTTTCAATTTTTTTAGGATTATTTAGGTTTTGGTCCTCCTAAATAATGGGTATTTAGGTTTGGTCCGCACTAATCGGTTTATTAGTTTTGGTCCTCCTAAATCGTCTAAATCGTCTTGACTAACAGTCAACCAAGTTGACTATCACATGCCGTTAGTTAAAATGATTTAGGAGGACCAAAGCCTAATAAATTGATTAGTGCAGACCAAACCTCAAAAACCAATTATTTAGGAGGACCAAAACCTAAAAAATGATGAATTATACTTGAAAGTTGTTTCTTTCTTCATTTATTTTTTGTTAGATTACAAGGGAAGGGGGTGTCTCTTAGAGCATCTCCAATTGGGGTGTAAACCGTATAGAGTAGAAAGTTTACATTCCAAGTGTAAAAAACTCTATCCAATGAGGGTGTTAAACCGTAGGTAATAGACTATTAGTTGATAGAGGGGGTGGGAAATTCCACATCTCACTATCAGTTGATAAATAGCCCGGCGACACTTGAATACACGTCTAAACAAAGAAATGAAGTGACGTCCCTATCTATTTCTAAAGTCACAATTTGAAAATTTTAAACTTTGATGACACTTGAAGTGACGTCCTTCTTCAAGTGTCGTCCGAGTTTAAAATCAATTTTTTTTACACTTCTCCGTTGGGAACAATAGAGAGTGGATATTTATGGGCTATACAATAATTTGCAATTAGAGTTGTAAAATCCTAATAGCACTTAGGTGGAGGTGTAATTTTACACTCCTTATTGGAGATGCCCTTACTCAGTGTAGCAGTAAGTTCTTACATTGCTTACCTTAGTGATCATGGTTAATGTTGAACACCTATTACTTTTAAGAAGGCATGCGCAACTGAAAATCTTGTCTTGATTCCACATTGTGAGTAACTTCATATCTATCATAACTTATATGTCATATTTATGTCCCTCAATTGATCTCTTCAGTTGTAGCAGTTATATATGTCTAAAGTTGTATTAGGGAGAGTTCATTGATTGGCTAGTCTACCTACTTAAATATTTATCGAAGACATTACATGTCTACTTGTATTGGTATGATTGTCTGGAGTTAATGATTCAATCTAAAAAGATTAATAATAAAATGATTTTTCCATAATTGAAACAACTTTACTAATAAGATCAGAGTTTGTACTAGGTAGAAAAGATAACACACGTTTAGTTCTTATAAATGATTAACAACTTCACCGTGAATCATGGTTATTAACTTATTTATAGTACCAACTATCAAAACACATCTTTCCTACTGCATGATACGCTTTTAGTTGAACGACATAAATATGACAGATAAATTATGAAACAAATAGGAAGTTACTCACAAAATGGAATCAAGACGAGGCTTTCAATTGCATGCCCTCATAAGAGTAATAGGTGTTCCGCATTAACCATGCTCACTAAGATAAGCAATGCAAGAACTCACTGTTGCACTGAGTAAGAGACGTTTTCTTATATGCACCCCTCATCTTGTACTCTAGCCAAAAATAAGTGAAGAAATAAACAACTTTCAAGTATAATTCATTATTATTTAGGTTTTGGTCTTCTAAATAATTGGTATTTGGGGTTTGGTCCTCACTAATCAATTTATTAGACTTTGGTCATCCTAAATTATTTTGACTAACAGCTTGTGACAGTCAATTTGGTTGACTATTAGTTAAGACGATTTAGAAAGACCAAAAGCTAATAAACCGATTAGTGCAAATCAAACCCCAAATACCTATTATTTAAGAGGACCAAAACCTAAATAACCTTTTTTTTTTTTGTGTTTGGATTTTCCAGAACCCAATCCAAACCAAACCGATCCATTGATAGCCTAACTCGAACAGATGACCTTTCAAAGTTTCAAGTAATCGTGCCATAATTTGTGTAACAAAAGTCTAGATGGGGACAACACAACCAGGACTCGTACAAATAGGAACACGTCTGCATTATCGGTCAAAAGAGAAAGGAATCTGGTTCAAAGAACACCTCTAAGAGGTTGCGTTGGTCAATCAACAACACACCCACTGAAAACAATTTCAATCCCTTTTCTCAAACTTCACCCTCTTCTTGGCAACACACTGAAAACAATTTCACTCCCTTTTCTCAAACTTCACACTCTTCTTCGCAATACAATAAGTCAATAACCAAAGCAGTAATACCGCTTATTCTGCCTTTTCCTCGGGGGCACAAGGCGGCATCAAAGGTCAGTATCACTTCTAATGACTGTTAAAAATTTTGAAGATCAACTTGCCGCGTTAAGTACTCATGTCGATGGTCAATCCACCGCTCTCAACACACTCGAATAAACGAGAATTCTGGCACAATGGAACGTGTCTTCAAGCGTTTAGAGCAACTAGCAACTGCTCGATCTTATCCCAAGTATCCATTCTGGAGTTTTAGATTGTCCAAACACTGAGGAAACTTTGATTCAAGGCTCACTCTTGAGAAGATGTCGGTAACTGAAGAAGAAAAAAAAGGGAGATTGTCGGATATTCATGCGGAGCTAAAGATGATACGATGAATACCAATGGTTTATCAACGATTCTACGATGCAAGGAGCCGATTTATCCAAACTCATGCTTTGCGACGTTGTTGTATGTAATCAAGGATTTACCTTTGTTGGAGGTTGCTTCAAGGAGGGCGTCCATACTCTGCTCAATTGTCCATCTTTGACGCCTACCCGAGCCTATGCCAACACCCGTATTTTTTTCCCCCTCACTCTTTCCGCGGTTATGCCTACGACATTGCTAATAGTACATTGAGCATAATTCTGAAGGCATGAGCAATAACTACTATACTTTTTTTCAAAAGTTGTAAAGCTACTATACTAGAATGAGCAAAGTAGAGAAATGAGTGATACAAATGAGCGTGCAAAACATATATTACAAGACAATATATACTTCACTTTAGCATGCATAAAGAATTTGCTTACAAATATCTTAAAATTTTCCTACAGCTTAGGGATGGAAGAAGCATTTCACAGTCATCAAGGGATCAGGGGAGCATTCCGTTGAATGTGAAAATCCACTGCTCAAGAATTCTTTCTGTGCTATACCGATGTATCTGACCAATGGGAATATAGTAGGGAATCCTACTGGACTGAGAAGTTGAGAACCATACCATTTAGCAGTAAGCAAACCTGCAGCAGCCAAGCTTAATATGCAGAGAGGCAAATGCTTGATCATGCTTGTCCTATCTTTTTACCCAATTCTACTGTTGGTGATTAGGATCCTGCTTGCCAAAAATCAGTGGAAACTCATCAAACTGTTCTGAAAACCCACGCTCCTCGCCAATGGTCTTCAATGAATGGTAAACCTGGTACATCGACCACCGCTCCTTGGGCCTAGAAATTACACAAGCACATGCAACCTTAAGAAACTGTAGAATTTCATCATCATCTCCCTTTCCGCAAAGGGACTTATCAATTACATCCTTTATCTGACCAGCACCAGATAGCTGATTGACCCAATCAACTAGATTACCCTTGAATTCTTCGTCGGCATTACTGACTTCCAGGGGCTTTCTCCCAGTGACCAACTCAAGAAGCACCACCCCAAACCCATAAACATCCCCTTTCAGAGAAGCAACCATGGTGCTTGAATACTCAGGAGCCACATAACCAAACTCTCCAAAATCTCCAAGGTTAAAAGTACTCCCTTGGGAACCGGAAGAATACATCAGCTTTGCAAGTCCAAAATCAGTTATCCGAGGATCGAGGTCCTCATCAAGAAGAATCACATTAGAGCTTATGTTTTGGTGCATGAATGGCGGTTGACAGCCATGGTGAAGCCAAGCAAGACCCCTCGCCGCACCAATACCAATCTTAAGCCTTGTTGTCCAATCCAATGCAGCAGGATACGCCCTAGCAGTTCCGTACAACATAGAATACAAACTCCCACTAGGCATATCTTTATACACCACAAGTTTCTCATTTTCCAAGGCGCAAAACCCCAAAAGAGGAACCAAATTCGGGTGTCTAAGCTGTCCTAAACTGATCATCTCAGCCCGAAACTGCTTCTCAGTGAGCTTACAAGTTTGAAGACGTTTTATCGCAAGGGCTGATCCATCTCGCAAAATTGCTCTATAAGAAGATCCAGTTCTAGTTGAAATGATAATATTTGATGGATCAAAATTATTTGTCGCAGCTAATAAATCAGCCAACCTAATTTTCACAAGGGGTTTCTTAAACAATGAAACTTGAACAAGCCTGTGAGGCTTCAATCTTTCTACCCAAACACTATCATCGTCTTTTCCCATCCCATACTTTCCCTTACCACGACGTGACGACCTCATAAAGCACCACCACCATAGTGCAAAACCCAACAGCAACGAAACAAACGCGCCTATAATACCCGCAGCAACAAATATCACAAGATTTTTCTTCTTCCCACCCCCACACTTAGATTTAAGTGGACGACCACATAGTCCTTTATTTCCTTCAAAACCCGCAGAATCAAAATTCGACAAAAATGAAGGAATCTGACCAGATAAATCGTTATTAGCAACCGATAACGTCTTTAAACGATCTAAACGCGCTAACTGATAAGGAATGGAACCCGAAAGCCGATTACCACCAAGAGATAAACTATTCAAAAACTTACAATCAACAAGTTCAACTGGAATAGAACCAGTAAATTGATTCTTTGACAAGTCTATTCTAACAAGAAAAGGTAACCACTTGCAAAGTTGACTAGGAATCGAACCAGATAACGCGTTATCAGAAAGATCAAGTGTTTGTAAACTTTGACAAAACTGTAAAGAAGCAGGAACCTCACCTCCAAGTTCAAAAGAACGAAGTTCAAGAGCAATCAAACGATTCTCTTGGTCATTCCAACAAGAAACACCAACAAACTTACATAAAAAACCCGCTGTTGTATTACCAAAGTTCCATGAACTATGTAGTACACTTAGAGGATCTTTAAGTGAATCTTTTACTCCTCTAAGACATCTTATGTCATCTTCTATAGAAACAACTACCACAGAGGTTAAAAACAGAATGGATAAAAAACAGATCAAGTAGTGATCAAGTTTGGAAATTTTCATGTTGGGGATGTAGATTGAGGTGGTATTAGAAATGGGTGTTTGAGATTATTGAGTTTTGAAGAAGAAGGTGGCCATTGACTTGGAAAAACAAATAAGAGGAGAGAGAAAGTGAAGGAGTAGTTAGTTGAATTGAATGGGAAATGAGGATGGAGCTGATAATTGCGTGTTTGACTGACGGTAGACTGGTAGAGTTTAATTATTTTTCTTTGTTTGGACTTTGGAGTAATTAAGGTGGGGTTTGGAATGAAAATCTATGTTAAGTTGGTAACATTTCCAAGAAGAGGGATTTAGTTTTTGGAGTTTTTTTGAGGTGATTATATATATTAAGAAAGAATTAAGGTTAGTGTTTTAGGACAATCGATATAATAGTATGTTCCTATTTCTACCTACTAATTTTATGTAGTGGCCACCAACGTGGACCAACTAGGGGTGGCAAGTTGGCAACTAGGTACCCGATCCACGAACCCGACACAAATCCGATAGGAAATTAGTGGGTTTCGGTTAGTCATAAGGGGCTGGGCCCTTGGGGGTTTGGGTTATAAATGGTGATTTTTATTTATTGTTTTTTTGATGAATCATCAAGAATTAGGAAAAAGCAGATGAAAGAATACAGCTGGTCTAGTTCTAGTATAGTCTTCGTGACATCTCCAATGGAGAGTGTAAAATTGTACCTCCACATACTCCACATAGGTAGGTTACGATTAGGATTTTACAACTCTCATTACACACTAACGTATAGACTATAAATATTCACGTAAAAAATTGGATTTTAAAAATTGGGTGTCACTTAGAGTGACGAGTGAGTTTCAAAATTACAAATGGACTAGCGTACACGCTCCGTTTGTGTACTATCCATAAAATGCCCAATAAAAATTGTTGACTTAAAACTTAAAGAATTAAATTTTAATGACATTTGTACCCTTTCTAAATATTATATTTTACATCTTAGATGCAGTATATGAGGCTGTAAATAGAAGAAAGCAATGAGGATAAAATTGGAAAAATAAAAATTCAGTCAACCCAAACGGTATTGTTGTTTGAGGAGTTTTCTTTACAGAGTAAAAATATGTTTATCTATTCTACCCTGTAATGAGGCGCATGCAAGTGAGCCGTTTGAGAATGGAAAATTCCGTTCGTAAGACGATTTACCCCTTTCTATCTTAAAATACAAAAAGAGTCAGCTAAATACAAATGTAATAGTTGTTTTATTTAGGGGCTAAAAGTCCTTACTTTATTGATGGCGTTAACTTTCTTAATTGAGTTGTCTACGTCAATACAAACTATTGGACGATTTTGTCCCTATTTTGCATCTTCAATTACAAGATAATTGTTTTTATATTATTTTACTATTTGTTATGTTTTAGGGGTTAAAATGTATTGAGAATTTTTTTGAAAACATTGGTCAGTGCAAATTGTGGCAGAGAGTGGCGTAGCCACGTGTTCAAAACTAGTAATTAAAAAAGGGTGCCTTGAGAATGGGTCCAGGTCGGACCCATAAATTTTGAATTTGTTAAACGATGGACTCGAACCTTATATGCCTAGAATGCCTAGAAAACTTTTCAGATGCTCTACCAATACACCACAACAACCCACCTTGTTAACTTGTGATATAAATAATAAATATAATAGTATTTAACTTGGAATCGAACCTGAGTATAGTGGGAAATAGTATGCTCTAAGGCCACCCGACCACTATTTACATTGTGAGATACATGTAAAACTTTAATTATATAATATTGGAGTCCGAACAATTAATGGCCCACTGGTTAAACCGGTGACCAAGTTACCCAGTCTCTTTGCCAAGTCAGTGTCCGAGTTGGGTCTGATAACACTGAGGTGAACATGCTATTGTATTTTGGACTTCGAAGGCCCATTTTAATTTGGCCACTTATAGTGAAAATCTTTGCAATAGAAAAAAATAAATAAAAAATGGAAGATTTATTAACAATTAATGGTACTATGGGAGGTTCTTGTTTGGCATACATAGTCACATAGACATGCTCATTTGGTCTGATTTTTTGCTTGGAAAGATTTCTTATAATAGAGATTATCTCTACATAATAAACATCCTAAATTGAAATTCTAGAATATCAAAAGGGTAATGCATAAAAGGGATCCCTACATAAAATTGAGGTATGAACTTTATAGACGATTTTATTTGTGTGAAGAATGGAGTGGGAAGAATGTTCTAAGTGGACATGTAAAAGCAACGGTAACCAGTAGACATATAAAGAACTTGAAACTCAACGATGAGAAAGTCCGTAGAGAATAGAACCATCAGAAGAATCTTGTGTTTTAGACTTATTGTAGCATTTCTAATGCGCGTTTAACTTCATATATATATTTGAGCACGTGATTGACTACTAAACCATTCTAAGAAATTGTAGACATTAAGAACCAAAAATAATTAACAGGGTAAAGTTGATCCTGAATTGAATCCTTTCATTCCCCACCTCCTTTAATTTCCGTTCAGTACTTCAGTGTGAACTAATCCTAATCCTAATTAAGAAAACTAAAAATTAGATGCAAACATCTTAAACTAAAATTAGAATTAACTAACGGAAATTTGCAAATGCATTGAAATAACCTCAAAAAATAGTTAACTAGAATTTCGGATAATAATGTTCATTTTTAGTATCAATAAAGCGCATGTAAAAGGCAAGTGTACAAGAGTGATATAAATAAAAAAGCAGTCTTGTACAATTCATATTGAAATTGAGCTATAATAAAAACAGGTCCCTTAGGCATCCACCCAAGATCTTGTAATTTAAGATTCTACTAGTTTGTATGTCCGCACTGACTATTTTAAAATTTATCTTAATTAATATATATTAAAAAATAATTAAGGTTAGTATTTTAGGATAATCAATATAATAGTGTGTTCCTGTAAACTAACCTCAAATGATAATTAGTTGGTAAAACTTTGGGAAATCTTGCATTGAACTAACCTCAAACAATAATTTATTCGAATTTGAACCTGGATGCAACATACTATATTAAACTAACCTCAAAAAATAATTAATGGAAAATAATAAACTTGATGCAAATGCATTAAACTAATAACCCTAAAACATTTTGTTGGTTAAATGTTTGGGAATAAATGTCTCGACAAATATAGTTTTACATTTTTGGGTGATGTTTATCATAATTCTTTTCTTGAATTGAGAATGTTCCTATGTAATAAAACCTATTTAGTTACTTGTCCCACTAATTTTATGTAGTGGCCATCTATGGACCAACTTCAATGGCAAGTTGGCAACTAGTTAAACCGATCCAAAAAAGAAGTTGATCCGATTTTAGTTATTTGATTTTTCTTAGTCATAAGGGGGTTTGGGTATGGTTATAAAGGGTGATCTATTTTTATTTTTATGATGAATCATCAATAATTAGGAGAAAGCAGATGAAAGAATACAACTGGTCTAGTTTTAATGTAATTTGTGACATCTTCTCACCATAAATCTAATAAAACTATTATACAAACTAGATCGAGTTTAAGATAATTCCATTTTGAAAATTCCCAATATTCTAAACCAAAAAGTGAAGACTAATTTATAGACTATCCAAATATTCAATTTATTTCATAAAAATATTTGAAAAAATTCCCGCTTCAAATAGAGAAATATAAAAAAAAATATATATATATTTTAAAAATTGGACATCACTTGAAGTGAGAGGGATGTCACTTAAAATGACGAATGAGTTTCAAAATTACAAATGGATACGTTTATAACTAAAAAGGGGGCCACTTTGAGAATGAGAGTGTAAACTTTATATCTTTTAGACAATTAACACTTCACACCCCACAATTGGAAATGCCCCCTCACGCCGACGTGACACCCATTGTTTCTAAGACTCTTTAATCGATGATTTGTGATTAGGCTAACTTTTGTTCTAATGAGAGCAGGCTGTGAGCCCATCAGTTAGTTGAAGTAGTGTTATCAGATCTTGCCCAGCTTGGTGGTTTGACCTGGTAAACTGGTGACCCGGTCACTAAACTGGGTTGGGTCACTAAATAGATCATTTAAGTTATTGGTCCATGCATGTTGGACCAGGTTAACTCATCCGGTTTTCGTGCAAACCGCTTAAACCCGTTTGGTTTAGACCCAGGTCATAAATAATGTTAGAAATAATAAAATTTGAATCTATTAAATGATGAGAAAAACTTCAGTCCTCGGCGCTTAGGACCGAAGTGCGTCCAAAGCAGCTGAGGACTACACATTTGGTATCCACATCAGCATTTTAACACAAAAAGTCTTCAAAAAAATTTAAAAAAAAAAACAAAAAATACTAAATGTGTGGTCCTCAGTCGCTTTGGACACACTTTGGTTCTAAGCGCTAAGGACCGAAGTCGATCTTTTCCTTAAATGATGGACTCAAACCTTGTCTACCTAGAAAACTTCTCGGATGCTCTACCAATACACCACACTTAACAATACATGGAACCGAACCTTGGTCTAGTGGAAGTGAGTATCCTCTAAGGCCACCTGGCCACTATTTACATTGTGAGATACATGTAAAACTTTAATTATATAATATTGGAGTCCTAACAATGACCCACTAGTCAAACTGGTGGCCCAATGACCCAGTGACCCAGTCTTTTTGCCGGGTCAGTATTCGAGCTGGGTCTAATAACACTGAGCTGAACATGCTATTGTATTTTGAACTTCAAAGGCCCCTTTTGGTCACTTATAGTGAAAATCTTTGCAATAGACAAAAAAAAAAATGGAAAATTTATTAACAATAGTATTATGGGAGGTTCTTGTTTGGCATACATATTCACATACACATGTTCATTTGGTCTGATTTTTTGTTTGGAATTGAAAGATTTCTTATAATAGAGATTATCTCCACATAATAAACATCCTAAATTTAAATTCTAGAATACCAAAAGGTAATACATAAAAGCGATCGCTACATAAAATTGAGGTCTGATCGAACTTTATAGACAATTTTATTTGTGTGAAGAATGGGGTGGGAAGAATGTTCTAAGTGGACATGAAAAAGCAACGGTAACCAATAGACATAGAAAGAACTTGGAAGCTCAAAAAAAAACAGTCGGTAAAGAATAGAACCATCAGAAGAATCTTGTTTTTAGACTTACTATAGCATTTCTAATGCGCGTTTAATTTCACATATATATTTGAGCACGTAATTGACTACTAAACCATTCTAAGAAATTGTAGACATTAGAGAACCAATACTCGGTGTAAAGTCGTTCTTGAATTGAATCCCACATTCCCCACCTCCTTTAATTTTCGTTCACTAATTCAGTGTGAACATATCCTATTAGAATTTCCAAGTGCTGGACTTTTGGAAGAAAACATGTTATTAGTAGAATTAGATTGGCTAATAATAATTTTATGTAGTATCAATAAAGCACATGTCAAAAAAAGGCAAGTGTACTTTATATATAAATAGAAAGGTCTTGTACAATTTATGTTGAAATTGAGCTGTAATAAAAACAAGTCCCTTAGGCATCCTCAGCTCGCAAGATCTTGTAATTTAAGATTCTATTACTTTGTATGCCCGTGCATATACACTGACTATTTTAAAATTTATCTTGATTAAAACCCATAAATTGGAAGCTTTAATAACCCTTTTATAGGGGTAGGGAGTAGGGACCCTTCCAACTTAATTTAAAAGTGTGATATTCGTTTTAATAGGTGAGAAATTTCCGTTTAAATATATTATTTAATTTAGAAAAATGATTCCCGTTTTGAATAAGAAAATAATTCTCATTTTGAATAGATAGTGTGATTCTTGTTTTAGTAGGAAGATAAATTCCCATTTTTAGCCTCAGATGATATGATGTGAAATTTTATTAGAGCTTGAAAAATATATTGTGTGCCAGGTTTAAGATATAGATAGATAGATAAATGTCGTGTACCTCAAAGACTAGGTGTGTTCCATCTATATCCCCGGAGCCTCTTCAAATATTCATAATAGAATATGCCCTTCAACATAAGATCAAGCTTATAAAAAAATTGACCATACCGTGACCGTTTAATGAATTATTGATTTGACTTAAGCTTAGAATCATCTTATTATGTGAAGTTTTTTCATAATTCATTATTAAAGAGCAAAAACAGGAATTTTCGAGGATGCTAATAACTCCTTTGGATCGAATCAAGTGCATAAAGTTCATGTGAATTGAAGAAGACAGATTCTTCGTCTCAACATCTTTTCTTTAATGACAAATAGAGAAAGAAGGTCGAGGACCCACCCTACTATGGTGCTTCATTTGCTGTAATCCAAGCAGGCCTCGACAAATCCTTTCCATTGAGGACTTTGGCTTGCGTACAAGTCGTCGTGACTTGAAAAGAAAGGATTGCAACTTGTATAAGTACCCGGTCACACTTGAGAAGTTAACATCTCTCAAGCAGATAATTTGTTCTTGATTAGTAGCTTCAGTACTACTGTACTAGTACTAGTACAAGCAAGTAGTCACGTCCGTCAAAATGAAGCGCAACAACAAGAAGTCCCTTTGTGAGAAAACCATGAAGATTGTTGTAAATATTATGAAAATCTCGTCTCTTTCCCTTGCCCAGATGAGTTTAGGCAGCACTGCAGCGCCGCAGACAATTACTTATGAGAACAGTAGTTCTGATGCATTTGTGGAAATAACAAGAATTACTCAGGATAGTGGGCAATTAAGGTTGCAAGAGCTGGAGAACAGCTCCAACCTCTCTTCGCTCTTCTTGAATCCAAATGAAGGGAAAGCTTCTTCATATGTGATTAGAGAAGTGAAGGACGTCAATGAGGCAGCTTCAGATTACATTCATAAGTTTCATGACAACAATCGAAAACACGCGAGCAATTTCAAAGTTTCTCCATATGTGATACCGCCTCCACCACCACCTGTGGTCAAGTAGTTACCTTCAGTACGTCTAGCCTAGCTATATATCCCAGTGTGCTCTTTCAGTTTGTTCGAAGCAATTGGCTGAATAACTAAAACTGTTATTATCGTTTTCTTAGCAAATTACGACTGTATATCTATGTACAAGTTCAGGTTTTCTGTGTTCTATGTACAATGTATATGAATGTATATGATATGCACATATAACAATAAATCTCTGTTGCAAAGACTTTATTCCGATTTCTGTACAAGCCAATGCAAAATTGGCACACAAATGATGCTGCCAACTAACACTTTCGGTCAGTTAGGTTATTTGAACTTCCCCAAATACCCTTAATCATTCTTGGAGCAGTTTCCTACGTGGATTTACTTGTCCATGTGTGTTAACAACTTGATTCAATCATAACCGTTAATCAAAAGAACATGTTGGCCGCATCGTTGTCTTCATCCCATTCGATCCATTAGAATCCAATTGCTCTTTGTAGTCTCATGGAAATACAAAATTGCCTTTTCTTAAAGCCCATGCTGTTCAAACATCAAAGTCATTGTTGCTTTATCTATGAACCTGCTTACTACCCCCATTGAGCATGATTTTTGCCATGTTATGAATTGGGAATGAAGTTTTCATGAAAATGGATTGGTAGTGTTGGGTTCGTAATTGCTAATTTCAATGGGGTATTGGGAACTTCTAATTTCGATGGAGTTCATGTGAATGGGTTCTGATATAGAAGCTATAATGCAATTTTCTTATAGCAAGAAAAAAGGGTGAAATTGTTTTTGATTTTTGTGTTAATTTTGATGTTAGTTGTTAGATTTTTGTGGAAAATTTTCCATGAATTATCATATCGTTTAATTTGTTATTTGATTCTAAATTCATTAATGATTTTGGAACTAGTTTTGAGAACTTGGTGATTCTTTGCACAAGATCATCAATGCAGTGTGTCGATTACTCGATTCTAACTATGTTGAGTAAAGTTTTAATTAATATAATATTGACGATTTACCTAAAATTGACGACGGGCTTTATTTTGATGTGGGTAAGTAGCCACGTTGGACTATTGAATTGAATGCCACGCACGAAACTGCTAGAAACAAATGGTAAGGGTAGTTTTGGAAATGCAATCTACTTAAATGATGGAACGTGTCCTACTAGCATTCTCAATACAGGTGAATTTGAGGGGAAATAACAATTTGTCACTATTATGAGCCAAAAACAATAGGACAATGCAAGAGTGACTATAGAAGTAACTCTTCACTAGGTAACAATAATGGTAATATTTGCTATAAAGATTGTCACTGAGTTGTGAATTTTGGACGGATTTTTTTTTTTCAAATGGCGAAATGTTTTATTCCGTCTCGTGTGTTTTTTTCCGACATTTTTTTTGTTTTTTTTTTTTTTCCAATGGGATGTTTCATTTTATCTCAGTGTAAAATATAGTTAGACTAAATGAAACATCCCATCTGAAGTTTAAAGCAATGACCAAAATATCACCAATATATCTGATATCTTGCCGATATATATCGTTTTTTAGGTACATCGACATCGATATTTTTGACATATATCTACCGAATATTGAACCATTTTTTTCCGATATAAATTAAATTTTATATAGCCGATATAATCGATATATACGATATATATCGTTTGATTTTTTGACTATTTTTTAATGTAAATCTGAAATTTCCGATATATTTCTGATATTTCCGATATTATATATCCAATATTTCTGATATTTTAAATAGTTTGGGATGGTCCAAAAAAAATAGATATATCCGATATATATTGGTTTTTTAGTACACCGATATATTCACCGATATTGATATTTTGGTCCTTAGTTTAAAGTTACATTTGCATTGGACAACGTCTGATAGCTTTTCACCAACAAAATAGTTATGAGGGGAAATAGTCTTATGTGGCGTTTATGTAGAGATAACAAGTTGTTGCTATCTCTATTGATTTTTGAAACAAAGAGATATCTAAAAAAATCATTTCAAATAGGGGGTTACTTTTATTATTAGTTCAAATTTAATGTTACTTTGCATATTCTAAGAATGTTCCTTTCTTGGAATGAGTTCTCGCCAAAAGTGATTCAATACCTTTTTCTTGATTAACCTATTTGTAAACCAACATGGAAACAGTTTCTACCACGGAATAAAGGAACGTTAATGACTTTAATACAAGATTGAGATAGAGAAAGCTACTCTATGTAGACATGTAGTGGCCGGTTATCCCCGGTAGTAGTTTATCCAGTAGTATTAGTACGACCTATTAAGTTTTTCACTTCAACCCATTGTTTTAAAAGGCATTTATCCACGGGAAGCGTACGCCTTTCCAGACAATTTATCAACAAACATAATGACTCCAGAAGCCAAATCCAGTTAAACGACTTTCCAGACAATTTATCCAAACTCATGTTTTACAACGTTGTTGCATGGAATCAAATATTAACTTTGTTGGAGGTTGCATCAAGTAAGGTGTCCATACTCACTTTGCTCAATTGTTCATCTTTGATACCTACCCGAGCCTATTCCAACACCCCTATCCCCTCCCACACTTTTTACTATTACAATAATAAAATTTATGCCTTGGGACTTGTTTGGGATGAGTCCATCCCGACTAGGATGATCTAGCGACTTTTGTATCTACTATCACCTCTCTCTATATTAAAGCATAATACATTTTATGTGGACAATCTCTTTTTTAGGTGGCGCATTCTTGAGACATAGGTATGCCACGTGGACACTCTTAATTAATCATAAGAAGTTTCCTAATACAACATGAACTCTTAATCTTAAGAAGTTTTCTAATACAATACAACTCTAATTAAGGGTACCAATGGGTACCGATTACCCGGAACCGAAACCAAATATTCGTTCTGGGTCTTAAAAAATTAGACTCATTTAAAACGAGTCATTAATAACCGAACCGATAAAGAACTGAATTAGTAAAAAACCTGTGAGTACCCGAACCGAAATCGGAACCGATTAGTATGATTTCGATATCTAAAATTTAGTATTATATTACATTTAAGATAATCAAACTAATACATTATAATATAAAATATGTTTTTTTAAGTGTAAAAATTTATTAAATATATATAGCATAATAGTGAATGTGTACGTGTTGTTAAATATATATTTTATAACAATACGTTAAACAAGTGTATCATAGATGTTAATAATAATGTCAACGTGTATATTCTGAACCAACTAATACACTTTATATTTATTAACTTATGCACGTGTATATTTAAATAGGATACACATGCTTGATATATTGTGGTACACGCACTTATTATAAACCAATATGTAGTGTTCATGTCAAAAATTAGTGATGAGATATAATTGTAAGACACATGTTTTCGCATGTTCGATTTAAAATATAATGCGAGTTAATACGCGTGTACAAATATATGTGTATGCATGTAAAATATATCAAGGTAACAAATATATGTGATTGCACGTGTACACGATCAAGAGGAAACAAATATATGTGTATACACATAAAAAAAAATCAAATTTTTGGAGTTAGATATTTGATTATTTTAATTTCTATATCAAAGCTTGAAATTGTCACATACATGGATGGTAAATGTTTTAACGTGTATGATTGATATATATTCATAGATTGATATAAATATGATTGTTGATACATCACTAATTATACATAAAATATTATCATGTAGGAAAAGAAAAAAATAAATAAAAATAAAAACAAGTTTTAGTGTTTAAATGATTGAAATTGTTTACTAATCATAATAAATAATAAAAACTCGAATTAGAACCGAAACCGATAAAAAAAACCATGGGTTTGATGGTTTTGGGTTGGGTTCTATAATTCTCATACGAAAACCGTTGAAAACCGAACCCGATAGAACCGCAAATAGTAAAACCTAAATAGAAACCGTTAAAATCCGACCCGTTGGCACTCCTAACTCTAATAAGTCAATCAACATCTGACAAGGAAATTTTATACGACTCCAATAAGAAAGCATTGCTAAATCAACTCCAAAAACTTATGTTAATAATTATCAGTTATTGAATTCCTCACAAAAATTTAAAGGATGTGAATTTTAGAAATGATTCCGGCCATATGGCCAGGTCTAAAACCTTGTCTATATACCAAAGCAGATACCTCTAATGGAGAATTTTCTCTCTCCTATGTGGCACTCTAATATGAGAATTAGTTTTTTTTTCTCTCCTATGTGGCACTTTAATATGAAAGATAGTCTTTTCTAATAGCCTACAATCCTACGTACATGGAACCTCTTTGGAGAGTTTGAGTGTATTTCTAATTCTTATATTTGGAGAGTTTGAGTGTATTTCCAATTCTTATATATTTGATCAAATAAAAAAAATTGCTAAAAAATAGGTGATTTATAAAAGGTAATTAATTTCCTATTACGAATCAAACACTTTTAGTGTTCAAATTCTTATATATTTGATCAAATAAAAAAAATTGTTAAAAATAGGTGATTTGTATAAACTAATTCCCTATTACAAATCATACAATTTTAGTGTATATGATAAAGCATCGACTTATTTCGAATATATCCTTAATACGGCCTCAAAACATAGTTAAAAACAATTATACAAAAAATAACATCACAAAATATATAATAGAAAATGAAAAAAAAAATAACGACAAAACAATAATGACAAATATTTTTAAAAATATATTATACTTAATGAAACTAACGTCAAAAAATAATTAATAGGGAACAGAAAACTAGATGCAAATGCATCGAACTAACCTCAAATAATATTTAACGAGAAATAGGAAACTGGATGCAAATACAAGTATTAAACTAATCTTAAAAAGTAATTAATAGAAAATTAAAATATAGATGCAACTGCATTAAACTAACCTTAAAGAATAATTAACATAAAATCAAAAATTGGATGCAAATACATCAAACTAACATAAAAAAATAATTGTCGGAAAATCGGAAATTGGATGCAAATGCATTGAGCTAACCCTCAAAGATTAAATTAACGGAAAATCGAAAACTGAATGCAACTGCATTGGACTAACCTCAAAGAAAAATTAATTATAAATTGGAAACATGATGCAAATGCGTGGAACTAATCTTAAAAAATAATTAACGGGAAATCGGAAATCGAAATCGGATGCAACTGCACTGAACTAATCTCAAAAAATAAACTGGATGCAATTGCATTGAACTAACCTCAATAAATAATTAACGGAAAATCGGAAACTGGATGCAAATTAATTGAACTAACCTCAAACAATAATTAACGGGAAATCGGAAACTAGATGAAAATGCAACTTTATCAAATAATAAACGAGAAATTTGAAACTTGATGCAAATGCATTAAGCTAATCTCATAGAATAATTAACGGAAAATCAGAAATTGGATGCAGATGTATTGAACTTACCTCAAAGAACAATTAACAGGAAATTGGAAATTGGATGCAAATATATCAAACTAATCGAAAAGAATAATTAATGAGAAATCAGAAAATGGATGCAACTGCATTGAACTGATCTCAAAAAATAAATAACGGGAATTGGAAATTGGATGCAACTACATTAAACTAAACCCAAAATATAAATAACAAAAAATCAGAAACTTGATGCAAATGTATTGAATTAACCTCAAAACATAGTTGGGTTATACGTTGTGACAATGTCTCGATAAGTATAGTTTTGCATTTAAAATAGTGTTTATCTTATCTCTTTCCATATGATTGGGAACTCCTTGCTATTTAAGTAGCTTCAATATATATGAACTCCACCTTATTAGGCAATCTCACAAAACATCAATCAAACTTCTATTATTAAACAACAAAATAAATGAAGTTGAAAGGTTTTATCAAATGTGAGTTCTTTTTTTTTTAATAGAGAGTAAGATTTTCACGTTATAAGAAATTTGGTTGAGTGATCAATATAATATTAATATATAATAGTTATGCATATTTGTAAATATTTTCCAGAATAATTAATATAACAACACCCGTTCGTAGATAATCTTTGAAGATTCCACATAGTGAGTCATACATAATTTAAAAAATAATTAATGGGAAATCGGGAACTAGATAATCTTCGATGATCCCACATAGTAAATCAAGCATAATTTACTTTTTATGTCATGTTTGCAAAGACACTATAGATGGATCAATAGAAGTTGGTATTGCACACCACATTGGATAATTAAAAGAAAATCAGAAACTGGATTCAAATACATAACTGAGCTCAAAGAGTAATTAACGGAAAATCGAAAACTTTATGCAAATACAATAAATTAAACTCAAAAAGTAATTAATTAGAAATCGGAAACTGGGTGCAATTGCATTAAACTAACGTCAAATAATAACTAATGAGAAATTAGAAATTGGATGCAAATCCTTGAAAAATATTTAACGGGAAATCAGAAACGATATGCAAATATACCAAGCAAACCTCAGATAATAATTAATAGGAAACCAGAAATTAGATGCAAATGCATTGAACTAAACTTAAAAAATAATTAACAGAAAATAAAAAACCGAATGCAACTGCGTTAAACTAACCTAATAGAATAATTGGTGGGAAATCGGGAACTAAATGCAAATGCATTGAAATAATCTCAAAGAATAATTAACGGGAAATCAGAAACCGGATATAATTGCATCGAACTAATCTCAAAGCATAAATAATCAGAAACTAAATACAGATATATTGAACTAACCTTAAAGAGTTATTAACGAAAAATTAGAAACTGGATCCAAATGCAATGAACTAATCTCAAAGACTAATTAACGAAACATTGAAAAATGGATGAAACTGTACTGAACTAACCTAAATGAATAATTAATAGGAAATAATAAATTTGATGTAACTGCATTGAACTAACCTCAAAAAATAATTAACGGGAAATCAGAAACTTGATGCAAATGCATTGAACTAACCTCAAAAACAATTAACATAAAATCGGAAATTGGATGCAACTGCATTGAACTAACCTCAAATAATAATTAACGGAAAACCAAAAACTGGATGCAACTGTATTAAACTAAAATAAGAGATTAACTAACGGGAAATCAGAAATTGGATGCAAATGCATTGAAATAACCTCAAAAAATAGTTAACTAGAAATCGGAAGTCGGATGTAACTGCATGCATCGCACTGACCTCAAAGTATAAATGTCCACTTTTTTAGCCTTCTCACATGAGTAATTACGAGTAATTAGGAATCCAAAACAAAAGTGAGTTTATAAAAACAAACTCTTACATGTATGCAAACTGTATAGAAATTGTAAACTATCGAACTAACCTAGAAAAACAATTAACGGGAAATCAGAAACTGGATGCATATGTATTGAACTAACCTCAAAGAGTAATTAATGGGAGATTGGAACCTGGAAGCAAATGCAATGAACTAATCTTAAATACTAATTAATTAAACATAAAAAACTGAATGCAACTATACTGAATTAACCTTAATGAATAACTAACGGGAAATCATAAAGTGGATGCAATTGCACTGAACTAACCTCAAATAATAATTAATGGGAAATCGGAAACTTAATGCAACTTCATTGAACTAACCTCAAAGAATAATTAATGAGAATTTGAAAACTGGATGCAACGTACTACATTAAACTAACCTCAAAGAATAATTAATGGAAAATATAATCAGAAACTATCTTGATGCAAATGCATTGAACTAATAACCCTAAAATATATTTTTATTATATGTAGGGGGAATAAATGTCTCAACAAATATAGTTTCGCATTTTAAGTAATGTTTATCATAATTTTTTTTTTTTTTTTTTTTTTTTTTTTTTTGTGGTTATGCATTGCTATTCAAGTAGCTTCAATATTATCTTCGCCATATTGGGCATTCTCACAAAACTTTAATCAAACTTCTATTGTTAAACCTAACAATAAATAGAAGTCGATGAGTTTTATCAAGGTTTGATGCTCCATTTTTATAGAGAGTGGTGCAAGAAATTTAAATGGGTAATTAATATAATTTTCATATCTCATAGCTATGCATAATTGCTAATATTTTTTAGAATAATTTAATATAACGACACCCGTTCATAGGACACGTTCATGTGATAAATCTTTTCAAGTTGGAGTAGTATATTATTTGAGGATATGGAAACAATCAATCTGTTTTAGTGATTTGTACACATTAGTACGTAAGCCAAGCGGTGATGATTTACCGCTAAATCACCATAAATCTAATAAAATTATTATACAAGCTAAATTGAGTTTAAGATAATTTCCTTTGAAAATTACGGATTAATATCCTAAACCACAAAGTGAAGAGGCCATCTCAATTTGATCTCTTAGTTTCCAAATACTTATGCCCCATAATCGCTGCTTATTAACGTTTTTCGATTTATTTTCAATAAAAATATATTTTGATTCGAAAATTTGTGTGAGACATTTTGTAAAAGCCTTTTCAGCACACAAAATATTTAATAGATCCCGGGCGTATGCCCAGGTCCAAAATCTAGTTGTACTCTATTACGCCTACCCTAATATTACATTGAGCATAACTCTGAAGGCATGCATGATCAAGGCCCAAAATATCACTGAGATATCCGAGATATCGCCGATATATCTCATTTTTTGGGTACATCGAGATTGAAATATCTGATGTATTTCAACCGAATATTGAATCTGTTTTTTTATGATATATTTCATAATTTCCGATATAACGATATATATTGACCGGTATATACGATATATCCGATATAAAGTGTTGACTTTGACCGATATTGTTGACTTTGACTGATATAATCGATTGATATTTCCGATATATCGACATACAAAACAAAATTTTGACTAGTCAACAAAAAAATAGATATCTTCGATATTTCCGATATATCCGATATATATCGGTTTTTGGGTACATCGAGATATTCACTGAATTCGATATTTTGGTCCTTGTCCACAATAACGGAATGATCTTGTAAAGCTACTATATATTTTTTTTTCAATAATTGTACATACAACTACTATACTAGAATGAGCAATGTAGAGAAATGAATACAAATGAGCGTGCACAACAAACATATTTTACAAGACAATCCTTCACTTTAGCATGCATAAAGAACTTGATTACAACTATCATAAATTTTTCCTAAAGTTTAAGGATGGAAGAAGCATTTTACAGTCATCAAAGGATCAAAGGAGCATTCCGTTGAATATGCTGAAAATCCACTGTTCAAGAATTTTTTCTGTGCCATACCGATGTACTAGTGGACTAAGAAGTTGAGAACCATGCCATTTAGTAGTAAACAAACCTGTGGTAGCCAACCTTAATATGAGGATAGGCAAATGTTTGCCATGCTTGTCCTATCTTTTTACCCAATTCTACTGTTGGCGATTAGAATCCTACTTGCCAAAAATCAGTGTAAACTAATCAAATGGTTGTGAAATCCCACGCTCCTTGCCAAAATCATCACACATATTTACACATAATCTTGTGATACAAACAAGAGACAAAACCACATCATATTAGAATTTGAAGAGAGAGAGAGAGAGTTTATCTGGGCTATGCGAGAATGGTATAAAAGTAAACTTTTCGTTAAATTGGTCAAAATTAACATTTTTGCCTAAATGAAGAAATGGTACATTGTAGTGTTGTTTAGAATATTACCCAATTCATTTCAATGCAACCTAGGAAGGCATCTATTGTATTAATTCTTTTTTTGGTAACTTCTATTGTATTAATTCTGAAACAGGACAGATTGCCTATTTTTTACTTCCACTGAATGCCAATGCCACTTTGCCTTTATTGCACCCCATCAGTCTATAAAATCTCTTTTCTCGAACTAATTATAGATACATCGCATTGAGTATAACAGATCCTACTTCTGGCTTCTGCCCCACTGACAAGCCAGTACAGGTTTCATTTAGTAATCAACCAACCCCAAAGTTCTGAAACGTAAGCAAGCTGCCTTCGAATATGTTGTTTTATGCGCCGATCTATACTTGTTCAAACTTCAAACAGTTTCAGCAGATTTCAGTTTCTAACTTCCCTTTGAACCTTCTTGCATTCCTGTCTATATATCCAGATGGTACGGCGCACTGTACAGTGTACATAGTATAAAGCACATTTACTTTTATTAGTTCAGCTTTAATGTTTCTACCTTGCATATTCTGAGAATAATGCTCCTTTCTTGCATTGAGTTCTCTCCAAAAGTGATTCAATACCTTTTTCAGTTTTTCTTGATCAACCAACCTATCTGTAAGCAACATCAGAATAAGGAATATTTAGAACTTTAATACAAAATTGTGTCATAACTAAAATGTTGTGTCATGACGTCATCACAGACAATAAATGAGAATACATAAGATTAAATGAGATCAGGCCCATTGGGCTTGAATCTTAAAAGCCCATGGAAATATAAAGCCTTTAATTTCCTTGCTCACTTTCTGATTGAGAGAGCAAAAATTCGAGATGCCGCGAAACAAAACACCGGCTGTTCGGGTGTACATAGTTTGTGACGAATCAAAATATCTGATCGTTAAAAATGTGCCGGCGTTAGGATGTGGAGATGAGGTGTTAAAATTGTTGGAATCATATGGAGAGATAGAAGAATGTAAACCAATGGACTAAGAGGAGTGTGAGCCATTTACAGATGTGTATCTTGGATAAAGTTTTTACAGTCGACAATGCAAGATTTGCAAAGAGAAAATTGGATGAGTTTGTGTTTCTTGGGAATAAGTTACATGTGTCATATGCTTCAAATTTCGAGACCCTTATTGACACAAAGGAGAAATTGGAATGTAGGAGAAGGGAAGTTCTAGCTAGACTAAATAAACCATCACGGGCAGAGATTAATAATAATAAAAGGGAGGGTGAAGACCTTTTAATCACTAGAGTGTCATCCAACGACGATTATTTTACATCCTCGTCCATGAACAATACTGTCAACTTTGTTAGGGGGAAGCTTCATAAGATACAGAGTAGTGGTTGTCAAGAATCAAAGCATGGAATCAAGAAAGCACGCGTGGACAATAGAAGAAGAATCTGATATTTTACCTCTCAAGGAGCCGGACAAATATTGCCTTCTTAATATATTACAATGTTAGTAAATATTTAGTTTTGTGTATTTTGAAATTTATTTGTTAGTTATAGCGAACTCTACAAATGTTAGATACAATGTGGAGCACCTAGTAAACATTTCTGCAACATGGGACATGTTAGCATGTGTGTGTTTGAAAAGAAGTTTGTCGATCATCAAGCTGTAGTGTAAGTACACACATACTACATAAAATTGTCTGTATTTATGGTATACTATTTAAAGTATTTTCCCTAGTAAACATTGTTACAACTTACAGATAATTTTTTTAGCCTCGGTGAGTGCCTCCTTGAAGCGGAAGGCAAGCCTAGAAGGCATATGGAGACATAAACCTTATTGTACCTAGAAAATTATGCTTGAAACTTAAATCAAGAAGAACATGTCGCATATATAAAATTCGTAATGAAGCGTTAAAGATATTGAGGCTCTAGCTTCATATATGAAAATAGGGGTTGAGTGCGTCAATGTTAGATATGTGAGGCCCGAATTCAAAACCAGTTGGTTCAGTTTTCATTGTAAGGCTTGAGGCCTAGGCATAAGATGTGTACCTAAATCCTTGCAGAAGGCCACTTAGTCTATAATCTCGAGGAGGCCATTAAGGAGGCATATGACTTAATGTCGTGCTCTATAGTTGCTACTTATATGGAGCTTTTGTATCAGGATCTTACTTGGTCGCATGACTCATCATGAGAGAATGGTGATCGGTCTTCTAGATTTGTTGAATTTAGCATATTCAGGGCTTTGGTGGGTCTTGGCAGTCTAGTAGTTTCTTTCTTTGGGTAAACCTAGGCACTACCAAAAGTTGATGCACAAGCTGAAACTTAATTATCGTATTCTTATGAGTCAAGTAGTTGTATGTTTTGGTGCACGAGTTTGATGCACTCTTGTGTGCTTCGAGCTAATGGTTTCATGGGGATATTAAGTGTTCTTGAGGTGTAGTTTGCACCATTTGTCAACATTTAAACATGCTTTTGGACATCCCAAGATCAATGTGATCTTGATGTGGTTTTGCTTCAAATGGTCTCCCTTCATTTTTATGTTGGTTCCATATATGAAATTATTCAAACGTCTACTTCTTGGTTCTCAAGTTACATTCCATGGGATCATTGGTTCATCCATCTTTTGCCTCTGTACATTATTTGTGGAGGTCTTGTCTTTATTTTGGACTTCTTTCCCATATTGTTGTTTTGGTGATTATCCCGCATGGGATTAGAATTCATTCGATGCACAAAGGCATCGATGAGTAGATATTAATTTTGTATTTCAAAAAGTAAACCCTCATATAGTTATATACCATGAAATTCATCCTACTACAGTATAACATTGAGAAAGGTCTATAACATAATATCCTTGAATTTAACCAGTTGAGATTGCATCGTGATTTCAAAATTTTACTTTTGTAATACACTAACGAGTGTGTTTGATTTGAGCAAGTGGAAATCTGACTTTCTAAGAAATCTACTAAATGAAGTAGGAGAAATATAAAGGAGAGGGTGGGAAACATGATAGGGAGAGTGTAAAATGTGAGAGGGATATATTACATATATTTCCTGATAAATTGGGGCGAAGGGAGATGACAATACATATGCCAAGTGAATATCACTGCTGTGATCGTCTATCTTGGAATTGTTTTGGCAGTTTATGACTCTATGTTGTTGTATTGATTGCTGATAAATGATAATATTGTCCCTTGCGAAATAACAATGATGCTTAGGATATCAAAAGCAAAAGCAATATTCACCCAGGTTAGGCCTTGTTTATTAGAGTACTTTAGAACATCTAGTTTCCATTTCACAAAGGTTGCAATTGATAGATTAGAACCGACCTAGAAGCTCTTAAGTAAATGGAAACGGGTACTGCCTGTTGAAATTAGGAATTAATGAGCATATCTTGATTTCCATATTGAACAAACTTTTCTCGAAGGGCATTTTCTTCCCTTGCTTGAGTTGCAGTGCATTGCTTAGAAATCGTGACTGCCCAAACAGACACTATTTTTGAAATTCAACGTCAATGGAATTTATTGTGATTAAGGTGGTTAGTATGTTGTGTGTTTACATGTCGCTAAGCATAAGTTTAAATTTTAAGCCTAAATGGTATAAGTGACTGTTAATTCTAAGCTACTCCTCGATTTGGTTCCCTAGTTTGAGTTTTCACAAATCCGAGAGGGTAGGATACAAGATCTGTTGGTATGATCTTTCCTCTTTAGTGATTCAGGTTGTGCCTCCAAATCCGCTCAGATGCTATGGTTGTGTTTCACCTTTCATTGATAGGCATATGTTATACTTTGAAGTGTTGTCGAAGGTGAAAGCCATATGGACGGACTTCTAAGTTGCTTCAAAAGTCGTTCTAGTCCGTCCATTGACCTAAAATTAGAAGGTGTTTGGTGTTCCTCAATACATCGGCAACATCTTTGCATATAGTGTTTCTTTTTCTGTTAGTTCACTTTTGGGGACTTAACATTGACTTTCTTTGAGGGGAATCTAGAAATTATAGATACTCCTGGAAGGACTAACTCTTTTGGAAAGAGAGTTTTTACAAACAAGGGAAAGGCTTCCATAGTAGTCATTAGTATCTTATCCATAGTTGAGTCTTCTTTCGTGTCGCTAATTGCAACAGAGAAATAGAGAGGATGCTTAGAAAGTTCTTCTAAAGTTTGGTCGGTTGAATTTCACTTGGTGAAGAAGTTGATAAGGTTTGTGTAAAGCAAGCAAGGCGGAGACTTCAATATAAGGAAATTTGATGACTTAAAATTAGATTCTCTTGGGAAGGAAGAACATGAATATCTAGTGGAAGGATTTGGAGTTAAATAACAAAACAAGGTAACGGAACGAACGTAGAATTCTTAGCATTATTCTCGATTGTGCCGTCTTACGGGGTCATGAGCCTTCTCTGTTACTCCAAAGGTGCCCCATCTATGAGAACCCTGATAATCTACTTCTATATAGTGCCTTCGGGCATTACTTAGAACTAATATTATTATCACAATATAGAACCGACAATCAGTAGAATAAACATCTAAATCATGAATGATAAACTGTATCCACACCATTTCAGCTGTTGCATGACCTAACACTACCAAAAAAACAAGTTTACCCGACAGACGACATAAAGAATACCCGACGGATTCTATCTATAGGAAGTTCCCAACACATTTTGTTCGTCGGGTATAATCTGACCAACTGTTGGGTAATCTCCCTGGGCACCCGACGGTTCTACTAGAGTTGTTAACGATCTGCATATCTCTTCCCACTACTAAACAGTTGCTGCGCTATTGAAAAAATCAAAATAAAAAAATTGAGATGTCGCGTTCTCGAAACCTAAAAACCAAAAGTCCAAAACACATCCCCACTCCCCACTCCCAAAAACAGACCGTCTCCTTGCTTACCCCCACCTCGTCTCTCTCTCTCTAAGATTTCAATGACGAACAACAATCTACCACGAAGAATCCGCAAGGTTTGTTTTCTTTAATTCTTTTCTCGATCCATCCTTCAATTTCTTTTTATCTAATCGTTTTTTTGTGATTGATCAAGAAAAGCAGCAGCTCATAAGTGAACCAGGTAAACTTTTTTTTTGTTAATGGTGATATGGGTATTGAAATAGTGAAAATGTTAGAGTTGGTATTTAATAAAAAAAGTGATCTTTTTTGAAATTTTGTAAAATATCTTTGTAAGATTGACTATGTTGGTAGAGAGTCTGTTATACTTTGCGGAGAGACTGACTGAGCATTATAAGGGACCCAATGGTGAGGGTCCGGATATTTATCTGAAAAGAGAAGATTTGAACCATACTGGAGCTCATAAGATTAACAATGTTGTTGCTCAAGCATTGTTGGCTAAGAGGTTGGGGAAGAAACGAATCATTGCAGAGACTGGAGCGGGTCAACATGGAGTTGCAACTCTACTGTTTGTGCTAGGTTCGGATTGGAGTGCATTATCTATTTGGGGGCTCAGGATATGGAGAGGCAATCGCTTAATGTTTTTAGAATGCGACTTCTCAGCACTGAGGTTTGTTGTTATTGCTTTTGATATCTATTGGTGATTATTTGTTTGTGTTGTCAGTTAGTTGTTTTGTTGCCAAATGTGAATATTCGGATATTTTCATGAGCAGTTAGAAAGCAGTCCATTCGGGAACACCCACAGGATGCAACATCAAAGGCTATAAGGGATTGGGTAACTAATGTAGAGTACTAGAGTCAACTCATTATATTCTCGGGTCGATTCAGTGTCCACATCCATATCCCATGATGGTGAGAGAGTTCCATGCAAAGGATCGACAAAGAAACTAGGAAATAGGCTCTTGAAAATGGGGTGGAAAACCTGATGTGCTAGTTGCCTGTGTTGGTGGGGGTTCTAATGTTATGGGTCTATTCCATGAGTTTGTTGATGACAGTGATGTGAGGTTGATCAGGGTGGAGGCTGCTGGTCATGGCGTAGATAGTGGTAGGCATGCTCCTGGAATTAGTGCTTCACCTTCTGAAGAAACTATGCAGTATTTTAATGTCATGATTTTGGGGCCAACTCAGTCTCCTTATGAAGGTATAACTATTTCGTTGCGTATTCGTTAATTTTTTCTTTGTTTTGTGGTGTAAGCTTAGAACTAGCTTGTTAGTTATTCTAATAAGAAGTAATATTTGGGGTTGGAAAAAAGTAATTGAATTGAAGTATAAATGTATTAGCGCGTCATGGATTATGAATGAATATTCACTTGTACAATAAATGATGAATATTTGGGAAATTACATTGTTATATGAATTGCATTTATGTATGTCAAGTAAGAGGTTCTATGGGTTTGATACTTTATTAATGTTATAATTGATGTAGTGTTATTTTTTCTTGACTTAGTCCAATCATTAGACTTCTTAGATGAAAATAATGTTCGGTAACAGTATGTCTTTTGAGATATTATGATCTGATTTAGATAGAACTGGAATTGTGAGGATAGAGGATGGTCCACTTTATCACCCCTATAGTAATGGTAAGGGGATTTACAGTGTATTAGTTTATACAGGCTATAATATTATCTTGATTCTAAATTGCTAACTCTCATTTATTTATTCCCCATCTGTATGGAGACATCATACATTGTGCAATTTTTTTAAGATGGGGGTTATACCAGGATCCCTGAGTGCATCTTATACAGATTTTCCGTCTGATTATTTGACACTAAAAAGAATTTGACGTCACTCTGACATGCTAACTTTGAACACCCAAAAAAAATTCTAAGGAGGCGTGTGCTAAGATGGACTAGAAGGTGCATATTAACGTGTTGTCTTTTTTTGTGATTTGCATAGTTCTCGGCATACTCATTCACATTTGTGAGTTAATGCACTAGGTCACTAGCTGCTTTAATGTGTTCGTACTGTCAATAGCTAGCCACTTTATGTAGGGTCCCTCCTGATTAAATCGTTGAAGTTTCTTGACTCACATGTGTAAAACTTCCAGTGATTGTAGCTGTGCATGCCTAAGCTATCTAATGTATAGTTATAAAACATTATACTGAATCCCCGATTGCTTTAGTCGTGATCACATGATAGTTATAGATTATTTGCAAAATCTTAATGTTTAGACTTGAAATATCCACTTAAATTTATTTTTACATGTCGAAGTCCATCTGTGGTCATTGTTAGCCAATATCGTAATTGTTTAGGATTTGACTATGTACTTGGGCATAGTATAATTTTCTATGGGAATGTCTAAGTTACTTCCTTGTAGTATGTATCCGTCAATCTGGCTTGCATTTTACTGTAGTTTTTTTCTGCTTAAAGAACTCTTTTATCTAGCTGATGATTTTTGCACACCCTATAAAATTCCTATATATGAGTTTCAGTGTCCTTTCAACTCACACACGGAGAGTTCCAAAAATGGAGTGGCACGACGAGACCATTATAGTGAATTGAAACAAGACAAAAGGGGTGTTTATTTGTGATTGGTTTCAAAGGGAAGAATTCAAGGTAATATAGCTTACTAGTTAAAGAATCCTTTGTCTTTTGTGTGGTATAACTCTGATGAATTTATGCATCTTTGAGATTCTTATCATTTTATGACAAGTCTTTATTGCCGTCAAATGTAGTAAGAGTACAAAGCTTTGTAAGCAAATCCCAAGCAAGGTCAGGCACAGACACATACGTTATGTTTCATTCTGCTTGCACTAGTACAAACATATAGTCCTGGAAGACTGGAATGCATACTTTACATATATTATGCGGGAATTTCTCTTAGTACAAGTAGGTCAACCTGCTTCAAACTTTATTTTGTTCCCCTGCTTTTTAGGGTTATGTTGGGTACATTGGCTTGTTAGTACACGTTGATGCAAGAGAAATTTTTTTGGGTAGTCCTAGGTTTGTAGAAGTGGTGCTTTTGTTTCTAAAGTATTTTAAGGCCTTCTAGAATAGCTCGGTAAATTGATCTTTTCACATTTTCAAGTTCTTTCTTAGCTTGATAGATTATTTTGTTGTCGTTGTGTGTGCTGTGTAGAGTATCAATTCGATGAAGGAAGGAAAAGCTAGAAGACCAAAAGTAAAAAAAAAAAAAAAACTGCATGCTTTCCAATCTAATGATCATCATTGCTATTTGTGTAAGGTATTATCCAGGTTCTATATACTGGAATCATATTTATGCATATCATGCCATCATTAACCTTCATCAAATGTTGCATTTTCTTTGTAAACTTGCTTATATATGTTGAAATTTTAAGTGTTCAATGGTTTCTCTTGAATGTAATAATTTTAGAGTCTGATGATACCCATCATAGTGTCATGTTATTGAATGGTGGTGTTGTTTGAACCTTCTAATGTTTCTCTGCGGTAGGATTCTTTTTTTTGTATATGCGTAAAGCTTTGAAGAGAACAAAGTACTGCTAATTTTTTTGTGGTGATGTTTCCTGTCAATGTTTCAGGTGAATGTCAACTTTGGGCAGCAACCTGTTGTTTTTGAGATTGAGCTAATTAAGCTCATTGTTATGGTGAGGTTGTCTGTATTGTTCACATTCAACTAAACTAATTTGTCTGACATAATTTATGGGTCTATTGACAGTCATATCTTATGAAAAAGGCACTTAAGGATCATCTATTTGAGGTGATGGTATTAGTAGTTCAAGACCAACTCAACCTGGTACGGGTTATCAAAGATGTTGGCAATGGCGATAACAAGGTATGAAATATATCAGCTTATCTTGTTATGATTTAACTATTTAAGTTACTTTGTGGACTATATTGTTTTGGAATTTAAATTGCAGGTTAACTTATAAGGAGAATAATGGTGATAGACTAAAGTGGTTCATCATCGAATTATAAATCGCTTAAATTCTTTAATGGACAAAGTTGCGGTGAAGGTGAAGATTAACTTCAAAAGTGTCTTTCTCATTTTGAATCGCTAACGAACTTTGAAGATTAATTTCAAAAGTGTCCTTCCAATTCCTTCGTCATTTTTTTCCTCCACCTTACGAGTTGTACAGTTTGTTGATGTTAGTTTTTTAAGTGATAAATTGGTTCATGTAGGATTGTTTTTAAACATTTGAGTTGAACTTGTGGTTGTTGTTTTTAATTTATAATTTCATCGATTCATTTTGTCCTTTTTACTTGTGCTAGATACTAAGTGTAACTCCTTTCTATATTAAAATTTTTGACTGTTGGAAGTTTATTTCCGACGGTCTTGCGACAGGTTTCGTCTGTCGGGTAATGCCTTTGCCGACTGTTATTGTCAGTTGGGTAAAGTCGTTTCTTTTGTAGTGTAAAGAGCGGTATTTAACCTCTATAGTGGAATTGAGACTAAAGGCTGCTTCTTGGAGCCCCAAGACACAAGGCACTAAAGACACGCAAAACCCTGTTGTTGATTTGCGATTATCAGGTGATCCAGCTGAATAGGCATAACTAAACGGTCGTAAGTGGCTAGAAGGAGAATGAGTGAATATCATATCAGTAAGGGACTGAATTCGGAGCAATCAGTCTAGTAAGCGTTCATATGTTCACTTCCAAGCCGTGGGACTAATAAAAGTTAATGAGGTATCGAACCCAAGTACCCAACATAAACATTATTTGAAGTGTGAACTGAGCAATAATATGCTCCGAGTTTGAAGAGTACAACGAGAACCATCCTTTAGAAAAATGATCATTAATCTCTCTTATATAGGGCCCTACATCTGATTGCATTTTGAGCCAATATATTAATATTCATTGGACTTGCATATTGTACTGGACATGGGATAAAAAAATCAGCACTACTTGAAAGTGTAATATCGTTTTATGCATCCTATGACAGGTATGGTGGAATGGGAGCTGCAGCAGCTGTGTCATGGGATGTATAGGGGAATGCAGTTGGAGCTCTCTATAAAAGGTTTACAACCAGAAACGCAGAGAGAGCGGAGCTCATGGCAGCAGAAGTTGCAGTCAGTTAGCTTGGATGTTGGAAAATGCTTCTTCTTTAATAGTGGGAGATATTCACTTATGGCCTTGGCTAAACCTTCCCCCTCCTTGTCTTTAGCTTGGTGTTAGGAGCACTTAGTTGTATCTATTAGGGAGTCTAGTAGTCCGTTGTCTAATGTGTTTTTCTAGTGGATTTATCGGAGTTTTAATGGGGCGGTCAATGAGCTTGCCAAATGGACCCTTAGGATCAAGCCATGGGTCCTCCGCCAACTTGGATTGCTACATTAAACGTTGTTCCTGTTTCTGTTTTAAGTAATACTAGCTTTTGAACCCGTCCTACAAACGGGTGCCGTTATATTAAATTATTGTAAAAAATATTAGCAACTATGCATAGCTATGAGATATGAAAATTATATTAATCAGTCATTCAAATTTCTTGCATCACTCTCTATAAAAAGGAAGCATCAAACCTTGATAAAATTTATCGATTTCTTTTTGTTGTTAGATTTAATAATAGAAGTTTGATTGAAGTTTTGTGAGAATTCTCAACGTGACGAAGATAATATTGAAGCTACTTGAATAACATGACATTCTTAATCATAATAACAAAATTATAATAAACGCTACTTAAAATGCAAAACTATATTTGTCGAGACATTTATTCCCCCTACATATAATACAAACATGTTTTAGGGTTATTAGTTCAATGCATTTGCATCAAGTTTATGATTTTCCATTAATTATTCTTTGAGGTTAGTTCAATGTAGTACATTGCATTCGGTTTCAATTTCTCATTAATTATTCTTTGAGGTTAGTTCAATGCACAGATCAAGTTTTCGATTTCTCGTTAATTATTATTTGAGGTTAGTTCAATTGCAATTGCATCCACTTTATAATTTCCGTTAGTTATTCATTAAGGTTAATTCAAGATATATTGCATCCAGTTTTTGATGTTTCGTTAATTAGCCTTTGAGATTAGTTCAATACATTTGCATCAAGGTTCCAATCTCCCGTTAATTACTCTTTGAGGTTAGTTCAATACATCTGCATCCAATTTTTGATTTTCCGTTATTTATATTTTGAGGTTAGTTGAATGCAGTTGTATCCAATTTCCGATTCCCGTTATTTAATTTTTGAGGTTAGTTCAATGCAGTTGTATCCAGCTTCCGATTTCTCGTTAATTATTATTTGTAGTTAGTTCAATATATTTGTATCCAATTTTCAATTTTATGTTAATTGTTCTTTGAGATAAGTTTAATGCATTTGCATCCAGTTCCTGATTTCCGATTAATTATTCTGTGAGATTAGTTTAATGCATTTGCATCCGGGGCCTCGATTTCTCGCTTTATTATTTGATAAGATTGCATTTGTATTTAGTTCCCAACTTCAAGTTAATTATTGTTTGAGGTTAGTTCAATGAATTTGCATCCAGTTTCCGATTTCCCGTTAATTATTTCTTGAGGTTAGTTCAATGCAATTACACCCGGTTTCTGATTTTCCGTTAACTATTCTTTGAGGTTATTTCAATGCATATTTGCATTTAGTTTCTGATTTTCCACCAATTATTTTATGAGGTTAGTTCAATGCAGTTACATTCGGTTTTTGATTTTCTGTTAATTATTTTTGAGTTTAATTCAATGCATTTGCATCTAGTTTTTGGTTTCCCATTAATTATTATTTGAGGTTTGTTTAATATATTTACATACCGTTTAAGATTTCCCATTAAATATTTTTCAAGGATTTGCATCCAATTTCTAATTTTCCGTTAGTTATTCTCTGACGTTAGTTTAATGCAATTGCATCCAGTTTTCGATTTCTAGTTAATTACTTTTTGAGTTTAGTTTATTGCATTTGTATAAAATTTTCAATTTCCCGTTAATTACTTTTTTAACTTAGTTATGTATTTGAATCTAGTTTTCGATTTCCTTTTAATTATAATACAAACTTCTATTGATCCATCTGTAGTGTCCTTGCAAACATGACATAAAAAATAAATTATGTTTGATTTACTATATTGGATCATCAAAGATTATCCAGTTCTCAATTTCCCGTTAATTATTCTTTAAATTATGCATTACTTACTATGTGAAATCTGCAAAGATTATCTCCTAACGGGTGTTGTTATATTAATTATTCTAAAAATATTTGCAAATATGCAGAACAATTATATATTAATATTATATTGATCACTCATCCAAATTTCTTATAATGTGAAAACCTCACTCTCTATTAAAGAAAAACTCACATTTGATAAAACCTTTCAACTTCATTTGGTTGTTTAATAATAGAACTTTGATTGAAGTTTTGTGAGATTGCAAGCCGTTCAGATATAATGAAGCTACTTGAATAGGACTTACCAATCATACAGAAAGAGATAAGATAAACACAATTTTAAATGCAAAACACAACATATAATCCAACTATGTTTTGAGGTTAGTTCAATGCATTTGCATCCAGTTTCTGATTTTCCGTTATTTATATTTTGAGGTTAGTTCAATGCAGTTGAATCCAATTTTCGATTCTCGTTATTTTTTTTAGGTTAGTACGTTCAATGCGGTTGCATCTAGTTTCCGATTTCTCGTTAATTATTATTTGCAGTTAGTTCAATACATTTGCATCCAATTTTCAATTTCATGTTAATTGTTCTTTGAGATAAGTTCAATGCATTTGCATCCAGTTTCTGATTTCCGATTAATTATTCTGTGAGATTAGTTTAATACATTTGCATATAATTTCCGATTTCTCGTTTATTATTTGATAAGGTTGCATTTGCATCTAGTTTCCGATTTCCTGTTAATTATTGTTTGTGGTTAATTCAATGAATTTGTATCAAGTTTCCAATTTCCCGTTAAGTATTTCTTGAGGTTAGTTCAATGCATTTGCATCCAATTTATTTTTTAAGATTAGTTCAGTGCAATTGCATCCGGTTTGTGATTTTCCGTTAATTATTCTTTAAGGTTTGTTCCACGCATTTGTATCATGTTTCCAATTTATAATTAATTTTTCTTTGAGGTTAGTTCAATGCAGTTGCATCCAGTTTTCGATTTCCCGTTAATTTAATCTTTGAGGGTTAGTTCAATGCATTTGCATCCAGTTTCTGATTTCCCGACAATTATTTTTTTATATTAGTTTGATGTATTTGCTTCCAAGTTTTGATTTCCCGTTAATTATTCTTTGAGGTTAGTTTAATGCAGTTGTATCTATATTCCAATTTTCTATTAATTACTTTTTAAGATTAGTTTAATGCTTGCATTTGCATCCAGTTTCCTATTTCTCGTTAAATATTATCTGAGGTTAGTTCGATGCATTTGCATCCAGTTTTCGGTTCTCCATTTATTGTTCTTTGACGTTAGTTTCATTCAGTATTATATATGTTTTAAAATATTTGTCATTATTGTTTTGCAGTTTTTTTTTTTTTTTTTCATTTTCTATTATATATTTTGTGATGTTATTTTTTGTATAATTTAATTTTTCACATGTAATTTGTTTTGGTTTGGTATATAATTTATTTAAGCCTAACGCTCACTTTAATCAATCTCAAGATTCAAATTTTAATTATCTTTCCAAATGAACCTAAATTTTGGGAAGATAATCATTATAGTGAGTGCTTCATAACCACAACAAATTAGGTTTTGAATTCATTTTGTAGGTGAAGTTTTACGCATTTACTTATTTTAAGTTAACTTAAGTAGTTACTTTTTAGAGATTCTTGTCTTCGATTTTTTTGATCGATTTGATTTAAACATTTATTCATATTTAAGGATTCCAAAATCACAATAATTATGAAAATTAAATTTATAAATTTTCAACACTATATATATAATGTTGAAAATTTATAAATTAATTAATTATTGTGATTTTTGGAATCTTTAACTATGAATAAATGTTTAAATTCCATTGTGGATGACGATCAAATCGAAAAGGGTTTTAGGAAAATCGCTTTTTGAAAAAAAACTATTGTTTTAAGAATTTTAGTTTATTGTCTCATTTTTTTTTCAGAATTAGCTATATTGTTTTTAGGAAAAGTTGGAGACTATGAAACTCTAGATGAGATTATTTTTTCAGAATTAGTTATAGTGTTTAGGAAAAGTTAGAGACTCTCTGAAACTTGAGTTTAGAAAAATTGGAGTGCTCATGAAGTGTTTCAAAAAAATAGATTGGTGAGGGTATAACTATAATATATATCTAAGGAATTAGAATATGTCGTAATTATTGTACCGTGAATTGTGATTTTTTAATCCTTAACTAAATAAATGTCTAAATCACACAAATGGATGACGCAAAGAAATGGAAAGGGTTTTAGGAAAATCGTTTTTGGTGGAAATTATTGTTTTTAGCAATTTAATTTTTTGTCTCATATTTTTTTTCGTAATTAGCTATATTGTTTAGGAAAAGTTGGAGATTCTGTGAAACTTTAGATAAGATTGTTTTTTTCGTAATTAGCTATAATGTTTAGAAAAAGTTGGAGAGCGAGTCTATGAAACTCGAGATGGGATTGTTTCCTTATTTATATCATATTTTTTTATATTTAGTAATAGAGTTTAGAAAGAACTGGAGTCTCTATGAGGTATAACTATAATATATATCTAAGGATAAAGATAAATATATGTTTCCTATTTTACCTCCTACTTTTTCTTAATTAGCCATGACCCGTGGACACTCTAAAAACGCTTCCTCAATTGGGGTAGAGCTATAATATATATATAAATATGATGGAGAATTATCGGAAGACAAAAAACAAGTTTTTCTACTATGCAACATATGGATGTGCTTATTTACCATGTAAATTGTTTCTATTTGTCGTTTGAATTTTGAACAACTGGCGGTGATCAAAGACCTAGTAGAGGTTTACCATCAAAATCCTGCTAAAAAGGATGCAAAGTCTTATTTGTAATTCTGAGTTAATGTCTCTGTGTAAACTAGCACATTTTCAGGGTATACAGGCACGACCATAAATGAAAATGGCTGTGTACTGGATTGCTCTTTAAACATTAGACATGGGACAGCAGTTGCGCAAATCTGGGTAGCTAGATCACTAACAGACATCTAGAGAAGTTCACTAGTATTTCTGATACACAGTTCATATCAGATGTGGCTGATAATTAAACAACAATCTGATTCTTATTTCATCAAATTTCATAAAATTCATCCATTCCCCTAATCAATAAGTAACTTACGTTTTGGTGATCTACTTGCAACAAAAAGATATTTTCTAAAGCTCAAACGGTACAAGGCCACGTTGTTTTCTCCACCAATATCTCAAAGATAATAATAAACATTGACAGACAATTAGACAAATAGACAAATAGACAAGAAGAATCCCACCACCCACAGAATTCTCTATCCATCTCTAACCCTGTACAATCATTTAATATCTCAATCTAAAAAACCTTAATCCCACCAAACCCTCAGCATAAAAGTAATAGTCCACTCTAATTAATTAAGCAACACTAATCATGTTACCACCACTACAATCAACATTGTTTCCAGTACTTAAACTCAACATAGCTTGAAAAGCTGAATGTCTTGAAGAAGTCTGCTTCTCAAATGAATTAGATAGCTGAAGGGATAAAGCAGATGGATCCATTGTACATTTCTGATTTAAATCAAGATCAACCATTCTTGATGCTTGTGGTGTTGGAATTACTGGGATGGGACGGACTATATTTGCTGGTATGGCAATGAAGTCACTCTGTTCCATCTGATTTTCTGAAAACAATACAGGACTAATTGGCACTGGATTAGTCGACATAGAGAACCCCAGATTGCAGCTCATTTCTTGTGGTGATTGTGGGGTTGGTTCTTGTTGAACGCTTTCTTCGTCAACCATATACTGTAATATAGCAAGAATGAAATGAAATCAATAACAACTACAAAAATGAAGAAACTGAAAAATGTTTTAAGCACTGGTCATGAAAGCTTACGGTATCGGTTGTGATATCGAATAGACTAGATCTTCTTCGTCGTCTATTTTGATTATTCTTGCGAAGAAAATACTTCTGAGCATGACTAGCAACTTGTGTAGGCGTTCTAGTTTTCACGAAGTTCCTAGAAATTCCTCTCCAATCTCCTTTGCCAACCTTTTTCAATCCTAACAAGAACAAACGATGTTCTTCTTCTGTCCATGGAACTCCTATAAACAGAAAGCAATACATAGACATCAGAATCAAACATGTAAAATAAATGTAAAAAAGCTGAAGTTTATGTTATTCTATTTCGACTTATAGATCTAATATACACACCTCGTTTGCGCTCGCGATTTCTTATAGAGTTATGGACAACATCATCAGAAGCATAACCAGACGTAAGATCAGGATTAGGTTCTTGAGGTTGTTCATATAGAGATAGATCATTCAAACTAACAGACTTACGTATCGAGCCTTCGGTAACTCTCACACCAAACAGCATGAATCCACCAGAAGCAGTCGCGGGGGGGATGACACCATGGCAGCTACCTGACTCTGTGGTACAAGTGGGTGAGTTATGAGTATTGGCTCCAAACTGTGAGAAGTTATTATGAGACATGTTAGAGTTGGATAAAGAGAGGTAGTGAAAGTGAGTGTGATAGAGAAGATAATGATGGTGAGGAATGAGGAATGAGGATATGGAAGGTGGGAAGAAATGTTTTGGAAATTAAGAATGGAGGGTGGTGCCTGGCTCATATAATAGAGGTTCAGGTGTGTTATTTTAAGAAAATAATGGTTAAGGGGCCACTTGTGGTTTAGTCATTGGATAAGAATTAATCATTGACATTTTTATATATAATTTTAAAGGAGAGATAGTTGGATGGATGGAGGTTATTGAACTGAACACTAGAAAAAGTTTTGCATATATAAAGTTATCTTTTTTTTGGTGAATATATATAAAGCTATCTAAATCTAAATTGAGATCCATTATAGCCATGGACCAGTTATCTCACTCTATCAAATTATGTGTATGTGGATTTTATTTGTGAAGCATTATGTCAACAATTACTTGCAGTAATGTACATTACAATTGGTAAATCTGCTTAGGTACTATTCAGTTGAATTTTTTGTTTTGCACTTTGAATCAATTGAATACGGGTTTGTTTAATCAAATTAATTAAATCACATTCATTGAGCCAATCACTGCCCATCCAGAGGGGTCAAAGCTAAAAATAGGAGTACTGTTTAAAATTCATAACCTAATTCGTCGGTTGGTGGGCTAAGAGTGCCATAATCCGGAATGCTCATAGGCAACAACTTACATAACATATATTTGTTTATACATTATTACATTTATTTATCTAATCTTGACAGCGAAATGAGTGGTAGATATGTTCCTTGTTAATACAAAACAATCAAAAAGACGAGGATAACTGTATCAAATAAAAAAGGATGGTGTACGAGTATAATCTCTGTCCATCGTTGGTTTAGCATATTCGCTTTTCAGAAAGATTTGCATAGACGGTGAAAAATATTTCTTTGTCTCCACTTCCTATTAAACTCCAATGGATATGGAGATGTGGGTTCCACTTATTCAATCTTGCCTCATCCTTACATGTGGTTGGCATTTGTGATTTTAGTGTGGTTGGCCAAGTTTTCTATGCATGCATACGGATTTATCCACTGAGGTTTAGGATGAGGTTCTCAGTACTGGGCAGTCATCCAACCATCCATTCGTTATCAACATTTCATAGAAAATATGACGACCCATTACTATCTTTCAATTTTCTATCTGCTTTGAAACCAAGCTAGAAAACACAAACACAAAGAAAAGAAAAAGAAAAAGAAAAAAAAAGTGGCAATGAGAATGTGGGCTTCTTCAACTGCCAATGCACTTAAAATATCATGTGCTTCCAAGGCACCTTTTGCTCTCCCTAGATGTTTCTCTACAGTTTTGGATGGACTGAAATACGCGCCTTCGCATGAATGGGTGAAGCATGAAGGCTCAGTGGCTACAGTAGGCATTACTGATCATGCTCAAGACCATCTTGGAGAAGTTGTGTTTGTGGAGTTACCAGAACTAGGTGTATCAGTTTCCAAAGGAAGCAGTTTTGGAGCTGTGGAAAGTGTTAAAGCAACTAGTGACATTAACTCTCCTGTATCAGGCGAGGTTGTTGAGGTGAATTCAAAGCTTACTGAATCACCTGGAATTATCAATTCAAGCCCATATGAAGAAGGATGGATGATCAAGGTTAAGCCTAGTACTCCTACAGAATTGGATACCTTAATGGGTTCCAAGGAATATACAAAATTCTGTGAAGAACAAGATGCTTCTCATTAGACTAGAATCTGGTATCTTCCTGGACTAACTGCTTGCGCTCTTCCAAAGTTGACACAAGTTATCCTGTTGGTTAGTGAACTAGGGGCATTTCTCTCTGTTCTAAACTTTTTAAATCTACAATTTATGGTGTACTCTTTTTCTTTTTGTCTGTCTTGATTGATGAAATACGTACATGCACGATAAACCAATCACTGCCTGTCCATATTGGTCAATGTGAAAAACTCCTAAAAATAGGAGTTATGTTTAAGATTCATAATCAATCATAATTAGTCTGTTGGTGGGCCAACAGAGCATAAACCTTACTGCTCACAGGCAACATGTTACATGTCACATTATTGATTTGTTTATACCTAATTATAATTGTTTAACTGTTGTTGACAGCAAAATGAGTTGTAGATTACTAGATATGTCCATTGTTAAAGCAAAACAGTACTAGAGATAAATTGAAGAAAGAGAGAAGAGAGGTGAAGTAGTGAAATTGTCAAAGAGTAGAGTACTAGCTTAGACTTAGAGTCTCTATCCATCGTTGGCTAAGCATATTCTCTTAGTTTCTTTTGGGAAATTTCCTCAGGGAGAAAAAGATTTCTTTGTCTCCACTTCAACTTTTTTTCTATTAAACTCCCGTCGTGGGCTGCGTTTGGGTGGATAAGGAGATGTAGGTTCCACTTATTTAATCTTTGCTTCAGCCTTTTATGTCCGTTGGTTGGCATTTTGTGGGTTAAGTGCTGGTGGATGTCCTTTTCTCACTTTGTTATCTTCATTTTGGGGGTTTTATATGGTCTACTTTACTTTCTCTTCTAAACTTTTCTAATCTACCACTTGGGTTAATTTATGGTGTTTTTTCTTTCTTCTTTGGTTTGTTGTGTTTGTTATTCATGACTATCGATTGAGATCGATAAGTACATTATAAAGCTGGTAACGATCATATCCTGGCTCGGCGATAAATATTATGTGTGAGTTAATTATCACTAATTTTTGTTTTATAGTAACCAATCCAATATGTAGTAGACTATAATCAACATTATTGTGAACATATAATGTCAAAATGATGTATGGATGATTACGGTGACAATGATATGTTTAATTTTATAAACACTAGAATTCAATTACGATCTGCACATAACAATTAACAACTGACACCAGCATGACACCATCAGTGAAAAAATAAAATAAAATAAAAATAGTGCAAGTTGAGAGATCGGATAGAGACCCGTCTACTTAACTAAAATGAATTAGTTAAGGACAAGAATGAGAAGATCATTTTAGCTAGTCGACTAGTCTTATTCAGATATTTTATTTTTTTATCCAAATCTGTCCAAATAGTAATTATTTTTGGTTTCTTCCGTTTCTTATGATGTATAGGGTGATGATGACATTGCACTAAATATTATCTTTGTTCACCTAATCGTATACATACATGATAAGTTGTTAATGAAATGAAATTGACATTAAAGTCCTAATTAGGGTGTATTTAATTTGTTCATGGAATCTTGATTTTATGCGAAAAATACACAAAGGAAAAATGAAAAGTGAAAAATGAGAATAAGATCTAAAATTCTAAAGTGTTTGATGCAAAATAAAGCTAAGGAAATGAACTTTCTTTCAAAAACAGCAAAATTAGTATGAAGAACATCTTTGGTTTTTTCGAAAACAGCCTGAAGAACATCAAGGAAAGTATAAGGAATGTATCAATAATAGAGACATAAGTTCATAACTTTGATGGAACCGAATTAGAAGGTGGCTAGAGAGGAACAAGTAGTTTATGGGGCAGATTTTGGGTTTAATCTCCCTGGTTGATACATCCCGGCATAAAAACCCTCTCATTACGTGCTAACCCGTAAAAACCCCATATTTTTCTAAAATACCCAAACTAACTAAAATACCCCCCACACATAAAATCTTATATCTCAAATTTATCTTCTCTCTTTCTTCTCGCCGCATCCTCTCTTATGGTAAACCCTAGATATCATGCAAAACCAAATTAACATAGAAGATAAGATGACAAAACAACCAAAAATTTTCCTTTCTCACTTTCTCTCATTCTTTCATTTTTTTCAAATACGAAATTCATCTTTTCTTTCTCTCAATCAATTTCTCTTGAAATTTGTTGTTCTCCAACCAAACAAATTAGATTTGAGAAACAATATCAAGATTTGAAAATTTTATTTCTTCCACTCAAAATCGGATCTGAGAATTGTCTAATTTTTTAATTCAAAGATGAAATCTCTTTAAATATTTTGAATATGAAAGTCAAGTTTTTTTCAATTCAAAAATAAAATCTTTTTGGGATGGTGTTCATTTCAAATAATTTTGTATAAGTTATGATCGACCTGTTTTCTCTATGAAAATTTAATTTTTCATAGGTCAAGTTATTATGTAAATTTAAATTTACATAGATCAAATTACTATGTAAATATAAGTTTTCATAGCTCCAGTGACTATATAAATATAGTTTTACATATATATGACTATGTAAAAATACATTTACATATATTTTTTCAAGTGTCGAAAAATTTTCAATTCCAAAAGTTACTATGTAAATTTAAGTTTTAATAGCTCCAATAACTATATAAATTTAGTTTTATATATATACGACTATGTAAAAATACATTTATATATATTATGTCAGGTGTCAGGAGAAATTTTCAATCCCAAAAGTTACTATGTAAATTTAAGTTTTTATTGCTCCAATGACTATGCAAATATAATTTTACACATACACACACACACACATATATATATATATATATATATATATGACTATGTAAAAATACATTTACATATTAGTCGAAAAATTTTCAATCCCAAAAAGATAAAAAATAAAATAAAATAAAATGGAAAATAAAAACAGAAAATAATAGGAAAGTTATGTGATATGGGTCGATAGGAGAGAGTTTATACTCAACCGAATTAGAACCAAAGGACTGAGCCTCATTTTTAGTTTCTGGGGCTTGTCTTCAAATGGCCCTTAAAATATGTTCAGGCTTGGCTCGTAAGTCAAAATGCAATGCAAGCATAAAATGTCCAGCCTCGTTTGGTCTACTACTGTAGAAATATATACTTAAGCTGTGCTCAGTCAGACACTCAGACCTTCAGTATCTTCAGGGTCCAGGCTCAAACTCCTTTTTTAATTTAGCTGATGTACAAGCACTAGTGTTCCAAGAAACAAATACACCCTAATTGGTAAAATAAACTTTTATCAAGCATATATTTTATCCTGGCACGTCAAAAAGTTACAGCAGAATCGCGCATTTTTTAGAGTTTAGGTTGAATGAATTGAAGAAATTTGTTTTTTTGGTCAATTTGTGATGGGGTGATAATGATCGTGTCTCCAGTAAAGACCAGACATAGAAAAACAATAACTAAAACTGAGAAGAAAATAGAGAGCTCAGTATATCCTGATTAAGATAAGTTAACTGCTTTATCCGGAATTTTTCTGCCACACAGTAATTTATGTCGCACAGATTGAATGTGACCAATAATTAACTACAACTCTATTATTAGTGGACATTACATCCAGATTGCCACCTAAAAAAAATGTGCTGGAAATTGCTCATAAGAAATACTGCCCTGCTGGGGTACTTTTTGGGTAACTTAAGAAATCAGACCTTCGGTTCATAACTTCATATATACCTATTTTTCAATAAAATTTTCATAGTTCATATAAAGATATAACCGTATAAGCGCAAATATTTGTTTTCCCTACTAAAAGTATACGGTTTATTTATTTTATTTTTGATAAGTTAAATTTTAGGGTTATATTGACATACCCCCACCACTAGTTGCAATTAGAATTACCCTCCCATAATAATTGAAATTAGGATTTCACTTCTAACTTGACAGTCAATAGGAGTCAACCAACAGTTTCCGTCAGTTGACTGGTCAAGGATCATGAATTGTCCTAAATATTTTTTTTCTATGGAAATTATGAAATTAGCCATTAATACTGTTCAAAGCCCACAACTCAAAACCCAAATTGAAATTAGACACTGTTCAAAGCCCACAAACTCAACAATATCTTCCAACTGATGATTACAATTGGGATTTGTTTAGCTAATTTAGTCAACTATGAAACCAACACGATTAAAGGAGGTTGGGGATGGCGTATGAAGCAAATTTAAATCGACAACTTTAAATAGCTTTTGCTGAGTAAAAGTTTTCTTTAACTTGCAAAGTGAAATAGTTTCTCCAGCATCTTCAGAGTCAACTGGCAAGATATTGAGCTACCAACGTGCAAACAGATTCTAGAATGTTATACTTTTGCATATTTCTGAACTGCGTCGATCTTTGTATATCAGAGAAATGCTGCAACAGCGACGCAACAAATGCTAGATCTCTTTGATATATCAGGGATTATTCACTTTGGTATTGCTGGTAATACTAACAATTCGTTGTCCATTGGCGATGTCACGATCCACAAACAATTTGCTCAAACCGGCATATGGGATTGGCTGGTTCGTTTATCTCAATTCAATCTTTTCTTCTGTCTTTACGTGTGCATTTCTTGTCACCAGCTTATGGAATTTGGTTAGTTATTAAAAACTTTAATCAATTATGATGAATTACTTCAGTTGTATTTGACAGAAACCGAATGGGGTGTACGAGAACGATGTTGCTCATTTAGATATTGGTAACTACAATGTGCCAAACGGACAGGGGATGAATCTGTTGGGCAGAATTAGCTAAACAAATCCCAATTGTGATCATTAGTTGGAAGATATTGTTGAGTTTGTGGGCTTTAAACAGTGTCTAATTTCAATTTGGGCTTTGAGTTGTGGGCTTTGAACAGTGTCAATGGCTAATTTCGTAATTTTTATAGAAAAAGGGTATTTAGGACAATTCATGATCCTTGACCAGTCAACTGATGGAAACTGTTGGTTGACTCCTATTGACTGTCAAGTTGGGAGAGAAATCCTAATTTCAATTATTATGGGGAGGTAATCCTAATTGCAACTAGTGGTGGGGGGTATGTCAATATAACCCTAAATTTTATTGATGAAGCTCAGGAGGCAATATTACAAATTGGGTGAGAGAGTTGCTTTTGTCATTTCGATTTTCATAAAGCACAAAGAAGATTAGTGAGTAACATACATCTATAGATTTTATGAGTTAGCCCTACAATATATTTCCAAATATTCTTCTGGATATTGCAGATACACTGGATATGAACAAAATCCAAATATATGGTTCATGAATGAAAAAAACTAAAATGTGCAAGAGAATTGCAAAAGTCACTAAGAGCATTTGCAATGCAGGTGATAGAGAGGGGGTAGTGATAATTATCACCTACTTGGGTCCAAAACTCACTGGCGTCAATGCAATGGGTGATAATGAAGGTGATAATTATCCCCAGCTTCAAAAACGAGGTGAAACCAACCACCGAAGTTTATCATCGACTTTGTTAACTTCGACGGGGATGTTGGATTCCGCCCGATTACAAAACTCACCGACGGAATCCAACATCCCGTCCCGAGTCCTAACGCTACCAACGGTCAAAAAGTCGAACGGTCAAAAACGGTCAAAATAAAAAACTTGGTATATATACAACATTTGTTTCATTTCAACTCACACTTCCAACAATCATATATCATATTTCTTCTTCTTTAAAATCAGTTCTTAAAAAACCAAATATCAAATGGCATCAACTCAAGCATCTCAAGCAAGTGGTAGCACTCAAGCAAAAGCGAGAGCTCACTTTAGCATGTCCGATGATCAAGCTCTATGTCTTGCTTGGATAAAAATTAGTGAAGACTCTATTGTTGGTGCTTTCCAAAATGCAAAAGGATTTTGGAATCGCGGTGAACAAACGAAGTTCAATCAAGCGTGGGTCGGATAGGTCTCCGATTCAATTAGCGGAAGGTGGAAATATATTTCAAAAATGATGAACAAATTTGTTGCAATTGTGAATCGCGATGGAGGCTCGACATGCAAGTGGTACAACAATACAAAGCCGGTAATTACAACGTTGTCAATTTGGAATTTATTGATTATCTTAGTCTTAGTCTAATTATTTCCGCCTTCGCCTAATTATCTTAGTGTATTTATTATTTCCATTTTAGTCTTAGTCTAATTATTATCTTAGTCTAATTATTATTGCAGTTTAATTATCTTAGTCCTAGTGATTATTTTAGTCTAATTACCACCACCATTTTTTTAGTTGTCCGAGGCAAGGATGACGCACCAACTACAAGAAAAATCGGCTTTTTCACTTGATCATTGTTACGTTATACTCAAGGATAATCCAAAGTGGAGTAACGCTTTTTGAGGCAAGGTCAAGCCCCCCAAAGGGAAAAGGTCGCAAAATGATGGTGAAGATTCAACTTCTAATTCACCAAGTGTTGGTGGAGTTGAATTGGAGGGTTCTCAAGAAATAGAGCCATTCCAAAAGAAATGGAGCGCCCTCTTGGATCGAAGAAAGCCAAGTCCAAAAGGAACCAAGAAAAATCATTTGGTATGTTGGAGGGTTACTTTACATCGTTTAGAGGATACATTTGCACAGATGCAAATGAAACACAAAAATGCTTAGAACTTAGGGAAAGGGAACTTGCATATGGTCAAAGAACTGTGATGGCAAGAGAAGAAAAAAAAATCGATTCAAGCAGAAAAAATCAGGTTCAATTGGAAAAAATCGGCTTCAAAAGATGCAATATGAAGCTAAGATTTTAGCGACCGATACAAGTGTCCTCCATCCCGATACCGCTTTTATAATCGAAAGCAACAACAAGCTGAAATACGTCTTTGAATGGGGAAGGGCTAGAGGTGGTTCTAGCTCTAACTAAGCTTATGTATTTTAATTATCTAGTATTTTATTTTAATTAAAGCACTATGTATTTTAATTTCACTGTCTTTTAATTAATGCACTATGTATTTTAATTTCATTGTATTTTTAATTAATGAACTATGTATTTTTATCTAACTGTTTTTTTAATTAATGCACTATGTATGTTCATTCCAATATAATTATTTTCATAGAAATACAATTACCAATCAAATTAAAATACATTGTAATATAGTTCATTAAAATACAACTGATTAAATACGTTGGAACTACATAGGAAATACATTAGGAAATACATTAGAAATACGTTGGAACTTAATAGTTCACGTTAGGAAATACATAGGAAATACATAGGAAATACGTTGGAACTTAATAGTTCACGTTAGGAAATACATAGGAAATACATAGGAAATACGTTGGAACTTAATAGTTCACGTTAGGAAATACATAGGAAATACATAGGAAATACGTTGGAACTTAATAGTTCACGTTAGGAAATACATAGGAAATACATTTTCATTTCCATTTTAATTTTCGCCTCCTTCTCCCTCATCTGGATCCGACCAATTTGGATCATAAATTGGTACCGGATCCGTCTTTCTTCAATGCCACCAATTAAAAACATGTTCAACTAAGTCCTTTTGAAGATTAGTATGTGTAACTTCATTTCTGGATCTTATTTCTTGCTTCAATCATCGGATAGACAAAATGAAAACCATCATCTTCCGAAAGAGCGCAGGTATTGTTTCTTTCCTCTCGACCTTTCCAATTCCAAACTCCACTTTCACGCTCATTCTCAACAATCATATTATGCATTATAATGCATGCCTTCATTATATCTCCAAGAACAACAACACTATGACAACGCCGCTAAGCCTTAACAATATGCCATCGCGGCACTGCAAAACTCCAAACGCCCTTTCAACATCCTTTCTTGCGGCTTCTTGACGCTTGAGTAAAGATCTTTTCATGCTTATTTCTTGATAACGAATGGCTTGAACAAATGTGCCCCATTTTGGGTAAATACCATCAACAAGATAATATCCCATATCATAGTCATTACCATTCACATTAAATGCAAATGCCCGGAGCCTCACCTTGCTCTAATGATTCAAAACATGAGAACGATGAAGCACGCGTTAATGTCATTATGCGAACTGGTAGGCCGGGAAGCAATGCCGGATCCAACAATGTTTGTCCGCAACGGCTTCAAGTATCAAAGTTGGTTCCTTCTTGTACCCTTACATGTGTTCCAAACCCATCCACTTGGGCAATTCTTCCACACCCAATGCATACAAATGATTGATCCAAGCATTCCCGAAAACCCCTTGTCGCATTTTTCAGCTAATATCCTAGCGAAAGGTTCCGGCTTCACTTGGTCGTCTCAAGTACTCTTCCTCAAACGCCGTGATAATTGCCTTGCACCAACGCCTTCATAGATACATTTGCCGTGGAATCTCCAATTTGTAAATACTCATCCGTTGAATCGAAGAACAACCAGTTGCTAATTGTGCAAACCGCAGCCTAGTCCCTTTTGTAACCCGTAAATTGCTTGCCGACCCAATCCATCCACCTTGTCTTTAAAGTAATCGTCGAATGATGCAACAAGATGCAACATATACATAAAAAGCTCTCTTGTCATCCCGTACCTTCGCCTAAACTTATGAGGAGGCCACCTACAAGGTGTTGTGAAGTAATCCCTCATTATCTTTTGTTTCATCAAATCACCACCATCTCTAAACGTGTACTCTCGCCTCGCGCATGATCCACCGCGTTTGTCTGATCCACATCTTCAATTTCAATGGCTGCTTGAGTCATTAATGCCCCAAAGAGTGGATAATAACTGCAACCTCCTCCTCCTCCTTCATCATCATATCATTATGCTCATCTCTTTACTCTTTTCCATGTAGTCATCTTCGCCATACCGTAAGATCGAATTCGGTGAAACCGTAAGATCTAACTATTACTACTAGATCCTCCCCATAACCTTTGGTTATATGTAATTCTTTTCTTCTCTAGACATTTTTCCTATTTTTAGCTTGGTTGTGGGGAAGAAGATGGCTATGTTGTTTGTTTGATATAAAAGATAGAAGAGTAAAACGAAATATGAAAGGTAAGGTCACATATGATAAGGTCACATGTGATACTTTGATTTTGGTCCACTTACCAATTGACAACACATTTTATTAGATTTTTGTTCACTCTCCAAGTGACAACACATTGTATCCAAATGTCTATCCATGTACCCTCAATAATTCCAAATGGGCCACCATCCATAATTGCATTGTTTGGAATAGTAAAATGCGCAGGAAGGAGGGCTTAAAAACCAGACGGGATGTTACATTCCGTCTCGGTCTAAAAAACCAGACGGGATGTTACATTCCGCCTCGGGTATCCCCATACACTATACCCGCCGAACCTCATGTAACCAAACCACCTGCAAAATGAGTGATATTCCAAACTAAAAATTTGTCAAGTTTCAACAATGATGAAATTAGTGAAACAAATGTGAAACGAAATAAACGAATGTTCCATTTTTGGAAACATACTAACTTATAAGTTTTAATTTTTTTTTGGCCATAACCTCATTTGTTTTATTGACATATTCATATAAAAACCTGCTAATATACTTTGAAAATAATAAAGAAGACAAACAACAATCATGAACAACACCCAAGTCTAACACGTAAACTCGGTAAAAAACTAACTTATAATTTCTTAAAAAATGGACATAACCTCCTTTGTTTAATGACATATTCATATCCAAAACTCATCAAAGAAAACCTCGCTAATCAAAAATTCATTACAAACAACAATCCCAAACGCCATAAGACAAGTAATGGCGCACGCTTATTACAAACTACAAAAATATCTCTCCATCGACCTCCTCCCCTACGAAGGCCCGGTCGAAGAGCTCTCCCCCTACGTCGTTGTCGCCTCTCCGGTTGAGCTTGAGCTTGAGGTACTCCACTTTCCAAAGATTCTCCAACTCTTGCACACGCCTCAAGCTCCAAAGTTCGATTACGTTCTTCTTGTAAGTACTCAAAACTGCGACGAGAGGACTCCATGAAGGACTCCACGATAGCATAAGTGAGAGAGTCAGAAGTTAAGGAGCTCGACCTTACTTCATCCCGTTTAACAAAACAAATGCAAGTTAGGGGTTATAGTGAATACTAATAATAACAAATCATAAATAAATTCAAATCATACTAACCTCGCTAATCGCTTTCGAATCTCAGACCGACAAATCTGCTACCACCGCGCATCTACTGGTGGAATAGGTATTCTCATATCTTGCCCCCGAAGAAAATCATGCTCCAATGCCAAAGGTCATCATCATCAAATATCCGTGGAGTTCTTTTTATGCATCCTCAATATCATGAAACACCCCTGGGGTGTGGATCGTGGGTAACTCCACTCCTCCTCGAAATGAATGTCGGGCCTCAATGCTCCGTATAACCCTTCAAAATTGGTGCCCCGTATAACGCGACCTAGCAAGAGACCTCGACCAACCCTCTTCCAATATAAGTCATAGTCGCCTCGTGAAAACCGAAAGTCGATCGCGTCCCGCCACTCATTTGGGTTTGCTCTATAGTGTGAAAGAACAGCAGGAAGAATATCAGAGGCTGTCATATCCATAGGTGGTGGGTAAGGTATAACAATCTCTCCAGATACTTGCCGCCAACATCTGTCCCCAAGGTACCATGCAGTGACTGACCCTATAAGTATCATTCGCCGCTGAGAAAGAAACCTTGCTCTATGACACATATATGATAGTCTACGGTACTCAGTGTTCTCTGGAACATCCGAATATCCGCATAAAGGGTCCGAAGATGAAGGACTCGCCCCGGGGTTGCCACTCAATTCGACTAGCTCCTAAAAGCTCAATCTGGCGACGAAGTGTTATGAATATTATGTGATAGGTCCCCATACCCCTCTCGCTCACGATGAAGCCCCCATGCTTGAATACGTGGAATCAGTCATGAGTCTCATCCTCTTCCAACCTCTTCAACACAGGATGCATCACACCTAAAATGCTCGTATTCACCAATACCGTCATCAATAGATAAAATACAATATCAATATATATATAAACATGTCAACATTAATAATTAGATAAATAAATGAAATGAAACAATAACTTAATAAATAAGACTTACCGGTATAATCCAAACAAAGCCGCACAAATTGCCTTTTAGCGGCTTTCGCCTCTCAATCATGAGGTCTAGCCACGGTAAAGGTATGCTAAGATGGATTGACCCCTACCATAATCCCACATCCTCTCTACGCCCCGAGACAAGAGCCATCCACCCGATCGTAAATAACTATCAAAGATATCCAAATAATACCGCACCAACAAAGTAGAAGAGGAAGGCACGCATACATACTCGTGGATCGACTCCTCACCAATATGATAGTCTTTCGGCTTCTCCTTGAGTCTATTCAAATATCTCACGTAAACCAACTCATATTTATAGCTCCTCCCTTAAACTGCTTCACCGATAATCTCAAAAACTCGCCTTGCTCATCATCTTCAACCAAATCAAAACATTCAAAGAAACTCATCGCCGTAGTAAAACCTCTAAAGTTTCATCAAAAAGGAACGGCATCTCCATAACCAATTGGGATACCCGTGAGCATTGTGGAAATCAAGAGGGGTAATCCCAAGCTCACCCCATGGGAAATGAAATGTGTGGGTAGTTGGCCACCACCGCCAACTATCCCAAACAACAACGCCTTTGATCATTTTGTCCCAAATTACAATTAAAAAACTCCCAAATGGTGTGGCGGATATAATATCGGTAACCGTGACAAAATTAGGATCCGTTTTGATTTCATACAACGCCACCACGACATTAACATTTTGAAAGTGCACAACGACTTTCCATAAGTGTACTTCCTACATTCAACAAACACGCAATAATGATAAAATTCAAACTAAAATAAACTAATATAAACTAATACAAATTCAAACTAAAATAATAATGACAAATTCAAACTAAAATAAACTAATATAAACTAATACAAATTCAAACTAAAATAATACGACAAATTCAAACTAAAATAAACTAATATAAACTAATACAAATTCAAACTAAAATAATAATGACAAATTCAAACTAAAATAAACTAATATAAACTAATACAAATTCAAACTAAAATAATAATACAAATTCAAACTAAAATAAACTAATATAAACTAATACAAATTCAAACTAAAATAATACGACAAATTCAAACTAAAATAAACTAATATAAACTAATACAAATTCAAACTAAAATAATAATGACAAATTCAAACTAAAATAAACTAATATAAACTAATACAAATTCAAACTAAAATAATAATGACAAATTCAAACTAAAAATAAACTAATATAAACTAATACAAATTCAAACTAAAATAATAATAATACAAATTCAAACAACAACAAACTTGATATAAACTAACATAAATAATAATAATTAACTTAAAAAAATCAAAACTTATTTGAGATTCCGCCACACTCGATTTGCTACGCGGTCGGACCGATGTTGACGCTTAATGGTGGGTGGTCCTCGATTTCACAACGCTGGTGGAAAATTAAACCCAAGTTCAATTTAGTCCCTCCTCGCCCACATTACGCCGCTCTCTCGACGACGATCCCTTTTGCCCCTTTTTTGAAATTTTGACATTTCCAAACCATCGGAATGCTCTTGATGTGGTGAGCTTGGTGGGGATGGGTTGGGGATGGAGAAGTCATTATGAATGGAAATTTGTGTTCAAAGGTTGTGAATGGAGGCTACAAAATCGAATTTTGGTGGAAATGAAGTGAAAATGGAGCCTGTTCGCGTCTGTTGGTATTGAGCCATCGACGGGGATGTTACATCCTCGTTATAAAATATCGACGGGATGTTACATTCCGCCTCGTTATAAAACTCCAGACGGAATCTAACATCCCGTCCGAGATGTTTTTTATCACCTTTGCATTGCACAGCTTCACCTTGTTTATCACCGGGTTGGTGATAGAGGGGGTGAAAAGTGAGGAGGTGGCGGTGATAGAGGGGGTGATAGTTATGACTTGCATTGCAAATGCTCTAATGAGTGATGAGTGCAACCCCTCATTGTTGGGCCGGTGGAGATTATATATTTACTATTTAGCCAATCTGAATTCAAAAAAAAACAAAGAAAGTAACCCATTGTGTCTACGGTCTACCGCTCTACGTGGCAAACCTATTGGTGGGTCTCCGCCCTTATTTGTTTAATCGATTCAATAGAGCCAAGGCCTAAATTTTGGCGGATCAATCTCCAATATAAAAGCCCATTAAAGTCCTAGACACATGGATTGCCATTTATTTATTTTAATATATATATATATATATATTTTTTTTAATGGGTTATTTATATTTTAGTTCTATTTATTATGGGGTATTTAGATTTTAGTCTTAAAATTATCGATTATTAAGTTTTAGTTCTATTTCTATCCATTGACCGTGAGTCGTCTCAGTTGATTATGGTCAAATTATTTTCTCATAGTATATTTTTCAATATTTTTGCAAATGACCAAACTGCACTTGAGTTTGCTTGACATGCTGGGACACGTGTTAAAAATCTGAAGCGCACATTGATCCAATGGCCAAAATTAGAGATCCGATTCAGGCCCCTTTGGACACTCGCCGATGGTATTGCAATACAAAAGAGTAGAGAAATCCGATTTAGGCACACAATGCTCCTTAGGCAAAAGGCCACACATGGCTTACTTAAGAGAATTGGACATGAAACAGGAAAGTAAAAGTCTTTCAAGACTTTCACTCATTAACCACTCCCACAAAACCAATTAACAGGAAACTCAAATCAATAACTTCGACATTCTCTTCAAAACCAGTTCTTACAACCATACAACAATTCGAAAAGAACCCACCACCTGAATGAAACAAACAATCTGATTTACAACAAATATACACTGGAACTCATTCAAATATATCAATCTTTCAACTAGATATATCCACCCAACAACACCTAAATCCAAATTGAAAAGATCTTAACTTTCCAAAGGTTTTAGTCTGGAAAACATTTGTATGGTGAGTTGTAGCGGTGTCTGGAAAACAGTGGACAAAATTTTGTGTCTTCTCGAGATGAAGATGAAGGGTGCGCCTCTTTAGTTCAACTGTTGGTTCTCTTTTGACTTGTGGGATTTCTGTGAAATAGAGAATAGTAAGTGGCTATGATTCAGTGGTAGTAGGAGTAGCTAGGCTTATGGTATGGTAGTGTGTGGTTGGTTCACATGGAAGATTCGATGTTCGATTTCATTCACTGGAATTTGAGGGAGATATGGATCTGTTCGTGCAAATTGGAGAGGAAACTAAAGATTTGATCCAGTAGTCTAAGGTGCAACATAGTAGGAATACATGACTTTGAAATGCTCAAGGGTAGTTTGGCCATTTGCAGAAATATCGAAAAATATAAAAAGAGAAAACAATTTGACCACGGTTAACTGAGACGACTCACAGTCAATAGATAATAGATAGAAGTAGGACTAAAGTCTAATAATCGATAATTTTAAGGGTAAAACCTAAATACCCTATAAAAAAATAGGACTAAAGCCTAAATTTCCCTTTCTTAATAAAGATATAAACATTAATTACAAGTCATGTTCAATTACAAGTCATGTTCAACTACAAGAAGTTTCTATTCTACACATAAATACCAATAGTGTGTTTGTTATGATGGAAACACCATGGAAAGAAAAGGAAAATAAGAGTGGTCCACATTGGAAAATAAGAGTGGTCCACATTTTTCATAGTTTTTAAGGTGTTTGTTTACCCATGGAAAGGAAATGGCCGGGCTTTTTCCATAATGAAACAAAATCATGGAAATGGAAAAAGTTTTATGTCCTTAGTTAATTCCTGAATTTTTTGTAGAAAGGAAATAAATAGTTAGGGACTTACTACTAGCACATCCAACAATACAATTATTCATTTTCATAGCTTTTGCAAACAAACATGATTATTCTTTTATCTAGTTTTACTTTTTCTTTTCTCCAAATTTACCAAACACATACCATTTAAATCATTTCCTTTCCATTCCATTCCATAGTGGACCGCCAATTTTATTTTTTTTTCCTTTCCGTAGTGAGCTAAAATTTAACAAACACACCCCAAATCTACTTTCCACAAAAAACAACGTTGTGAGACTTATCATCTAATTTTTGGGCATGTAGACAATAGAAAGGTACAATCACACCATTATCACTGGGGCTGTCGATCAACAGTTTGGGCCAAACCCAAAGCCCGATTAAATCCAACCCGACAAGGAACGACAAAGACTTTGAAAATTCAACTCAATAGCTTAAAGGACTTGTTATAGACTTACTATAGTCCAGCCTAATCCAGCCCAAAATCTAAAGTAGTTTTGTTTGTTTTAAGATGACTACTTATAAGTTTTAGCTAATAGTTCACATAAAAAATTGGTGGAATGGTGGAAATATAATGTCACCACATTGGAGATACGGTTCGAATCTTCATATATTCAATTTCAATATGTCTTTTAAGTGAAAGATAACTGCTTTTATTCCTTACGAAGACCTAGGCTAAGCGCATGTCCTAATAGGACCAACGCTATGCTTGAACCTCATAATTTTAATCCTAATTTGGGTCAGGCCTGGACATAGGCGAGTCATGTTCAAGTCCAGCCCGTTGACAGCCATAATTCTCACTATTATCAACATAACTTTTTTCACTATTTTTCTACATTATTTCATTTTATATTTGGATCATATTTTGTTGAAATAACCATAATATACTTAACAAAAATATTGTTCTTTACATCTATTATAATATACATTGCAAGTTTCCATTAAGGATCAAATGCTTAATGATTGAACTAAATTTACAATGTGCGTTCTCCCTCTCTTTTTTCCACTACTCGATCAATTTTCAAATATAAAAATGCACTTAACTGCATGTACACCTGTATTACCTTAACTACACTTGTGCACGTGCTTTGCACGGGAACATAAATTATTTTTTAATATATGTACATAGTAGGTTCTAATTTGTTTTTTTTTTATTAAAAAACCAAAATAATAATAAATTTTATAGTGGGGCCACCCAAAAAAGACCAGATTCTTTATATATATATAATAGCAGTCCCTTTTGCTGGTCTGTGGGGGTGTCCACGTCGGCAAATTTTAAGTACCCTTTTTACTCACGAGAAAATCAGGAGAGGGAAAAAGTTCAATTATACGACGAGTCCCCCACAAATAAGAGTCTAAACCCCACGAGTCTCTGAAAACCTTCTTTCTCCGCCTCTGAATTCACGTAGAAAAGCTCCAGCCAACACCAGACTTAAACTTATGATCTTTTCGATGATATTATTCTACTTTCAGACGGACAGATCGTCTACCAAGGTCCTTGGGAGAACGTGCTCGAGTTCTTTGAAGCCAAGGGTTTTAGATGTCCTGAAAGAAAGGGGTTGCATACTTCTTGCAAGAAGTAAGATTTCCTAACTCAACCAATTACATTCTATTCCTATCATTTGAATTATAAATTTTGTACGCATTTTTAGTTGTCAATTCTGTCAAATTAACTAAGTAGAATGTTAAGATCTGACCTGTAATTTCTTCTCTCATACGTAACATCAAGAAAAGATCGTACCAAGATCTTGGGCCAATAAAGACGAACCCTATTCCTATGTTTTACGCCCGAGAATTCGCAGATGCATTCCAGTCGTTCCATGTTGGCCAAGCAAGGGAAAGAACTTAGCACCCTTTTGACAAGAGAAAGAGCCACCTGGCCGCCCGATAACTTCCGAAAGTATGGTGTCAACAAAAAGAGCCTTTGAAAACTTGCTTTTCAAGGAGTGGTCAGCTGATGAAGAGGAATTCCTCCGTGTATATCTTCAAAATGATGCAAGTGAGTACCTAAAATTTGTAATGCATCATTAGCTTATATCGACGGAGTTAAATCCGACAAAGAAATTTAACTAAATTAAGTCCAACAGTGTTCGAAGTTAGCGGCCCGATTGAAATTATTGTTGTTTAGCAAACTCTTTCAACACAATGAAGACATGAAATATGAACAAGCTCAAAACAGAGATCTGTGAGAGACATAACACTACACAATTACCATCTTTTCCTAATCCACGGAAGACTCATTTAAGTTTGTCAAATGTAACTCAATTACTCTTTTGAAAGACTTTTAAGTCAAAATCTGTGATTTCAAGTCCAAAATAAAGTTACCACCGACACAAATCAAAGTTGGACGCAAAGATAACCTGTTCTGTAGATGAAACAAGTCCAATTCACTCAGAAGATGGCATGGGTGGCTCTAAGCTCCAAGGATGTACTAACCCCTTGGAGCAACTTGGCTTATACATGAAAGAGGACGAAGAGGAGGAGGAAGAATGTGAGCCCAATAGTTTTCAGGACCCCTTAACGGATGTAGAGGAAGGAGAGATTGATTAGTTGAGGTCCTCCAATCGCCAATGGCAGTTAGGAAAAAGATTTTCAGAAAACTGGTTTGGTACTTCCATATTTCGGCAAAGGCATGCTTTCCTCGGTGACTTTGAAATTGTCGGACTATTGCAAGAACCAGTGCCGAGAAAGTTTATTTATCATAATTGCCGTCAGGTCAGATTGGAATGGCTATTGGCTTTGGATTGATAGAGTGTAGTGCTTACTAGAAGAAATATAACCCTTTTTTCTTTTACCAATTGTTTGCTTTGAAATATTTATTTCTACATTCTATACGGGATCTCTATTTGTGGAAGGAAAAAGTTGGACGATAGACACTATGCATGATCAGTATGTGGACTGTTAGAGGAAAGTAATGTAAAGATGGCTGTGCTGTGAGCCCATTTTAATAGCTGTAGTTATAAGGAAGTAGAAGCTGAGTTACTTGGAAGTTCCAATATAATTCATTGTTCTAACAACCATTAGAACATTCCTCGATCGGCTCAGCCTTTGAAGTTCAAATTTTGCTGAACAAGAAACTATATTATTAAATGTTCAGTCGTAACATCCTGCATGTTCTTTCTGATTTCAGCTCATTGTTGTCGCTTTCATCGCAATGACTATCTTCCCTCGCATCGAGATGAAACATAACACAAGAATGGATGGAGGAATTTATATGGGTGCCATTTTTTTGCAATTGTCAACTGTTATGCTTAATGCCTTTAGTGATTTCCTTGAGTTGGAGCTTCGACAATTGTTTTATAAGTTACAAGGCTTGGATCTTTTATTTATCTTAAGTGATTGTAAATCATCAAAACTCATATCTATTTTTGCTGATTTGTGTGCTTCATATTGGTTTTTTAACTACAAATAAGAACTACACGTAGTTTTCATTATCTATTACCCAGTGAACTTTCCTCCAGTTTGTTTTTCCGATAAAACCGACAACAACTAGAACATGAGCAAGATGGCCATGTACAATGGCAGCACTTTGGGTTCCACTTAAAACAAGAGCAAGATAGACAAGTACGCTGGCGACGCCGAGTATGCTTAGAGTAAGAGCAGGATAGCTGCAAAAAACCCTTTAGCATAGCTCACTTTATATCAAGTTTAATCACAATACTATGCATGCAGGGAAAAGTCTACAGGGGACAGTTGGAAGTCCATTTTATATAGCCCCTGAGGTATTAGCTGGGGGCTACAACCAAGCTGTTGATGTCTGGAGTGCTGGGGTTATTATTTACATTCTTCTTAGTGGGATGCCACCATTTTGGGGGAAGACTAAGTTGAGGATTTTCGATTCTATCAGAGCTGCCAATTTGCAATTTCCATCTGATCACATATCTGCATCCGCCAAGGACTTGATCACTGGAATGCTCTGTACTGATCCCACCCAACGTCTCACTGCTTCAAAAGTTCTAGGTATGACATGTCTTAACTGCCTATTATGATGTAGTATCTGTTATAGTGGATTCATATCTTAGATTCTGAAATTCTACTTTGGATTCCAAGAGAATTGAACTTGCTTACCTGTATTTAGTTTTTCATCTCTTGCACGAAGTATTCAAATGAATATCTATCTGTAAGAACTTCACTTGGACTATAGTGAATTAGTGATTGTTTGATTGACCTTCATTTTGGTATCTTCTCTCCTATGTGTTAGGCCGATTGGTCCTTTATTTAGTCATTTTTAATCAATACTAAAAAATATACTTCTTTATATATATATATATAATAGCAGCCCTTTTGCTGCGCTATAAGGGTGTCCACGTCGGCAAATTTTAAGTACTCTATTTTACTCACGAGAAATCAGGAGAGGGATTACTTAAAAAATGGAGAAAAAAAAACTAAGATAGATGTCTCCCACTTAGAATGGAAACCCGCCTAAAAACCCAATTTGTTCCCCGCTCCCAAAAAAAAAAAACCCCCACGACTAAACAACCCTTGAGATTCTCTGATGAGTACATAGTCATGAGCAATCAGGAGAAAAAAAGAGAGGAAACAATGAATCGGCAAAAAAAAAAAAGAGCAACAACATCTAATAGAGAATCTTTTTTTTTTTAAAAGAATTCACGGCAAACAAAACACTCTAAAACCCACCGCACCTCTTTCAAAAACCCAAACAACACTTCATCTTCCCATCCCATCACATTTCATCCCCTCGTGGATCGTTGATAAGTGCAACATTTCTGATGTGGGACTCCCCGTGCATGATATTCAAGGTCTTCACTTATGAGAGAAAAAATCCTGCTGTTCAAGAAAAGTCGTCACTTGGTAGAAAGGTAGGCCTCTCATAACACATCTAGATTGATTTTAATTATTAGTTATGTTTGAAGCTTAGGGCATTGGTATTGGTATTTCTTAGAAGAAAAACTAGCTGATTGGAGAATTTTGTGTTTTGAAGAACAAACATCTAACTCCAAAGAACTGATTCAATTATACTGGAATTAACTCTTTCCTTTGTTACCACATACAAATAAAAACACGCATTTTGCGGGCTACGAAGTATTCAAATGAATTTTTGAGCCCTATATACGCATTTTACTACAAAACAAGCAAATCAAGTCATCGATTCTAATTTTACCTAAAGAAAATGTATGTTTGGTTTTGATAGACTTCCAATATCAAGTATATATCCTCATTAATTCAATTTAATAGATACAAATCTAACATGAAATTTTTTTAGTTCGACCATTGTTGATTGGCTCTTTTTTTGCCCAATTATTTTATGAGCCTTTTAAAGTTACTGATTTCAAACCGACAATCTTCCATCCTGAACTATGAGCTGCTAGCAAGACTTAAGGATTTGAACTGTAGTAAACGTTACTTCACTTGGTTCTTTTTTTCCTGATACGCCTGGTGTATTTTTCCTTCTTTACCAGAATAATGATAGAGGTTGGATGTCCAAGTGTTTAACCGAGGATGCAAAGAGATACATATATGATTTCCTTTCAAATGTTGAAGACACAGACCTTATATTGCATTATGGGGAAAGTGAAGCTGCTGGGTGCTCTACAAGATCTACTTTTCTTCCTGTTGAAATAGATGGTGTTGTTTTGCCATGGTTGCAGTTTAAGACACAAACCTTTCTCTATTGTGCAAGAGTAAGGAGGAAGTTTCACGGATTCCAGAAGATATTTCATATGGTTCACTTCAGGTAATTATTTTTCCAAACAACTGTTATTATTTTTCCAGAGGATTTTTTGTTTGTATTGACTTGGAACCAATGATGGGGGTATATGAAAAACAATTCTTTACTCATGTTGAGCTGCCAAAATGATATTGGTAATGCTTGGTTTGTCTTTCAAGGTAACGAATCTCTAATTTTAATTTTTTTTTTTGCTATTATTAAATTTGTAGATAAATTGATGGACGCTAACATAAAAGGCTATGTGATTTATGGGGAGAGAAAGTGGGAGAAACTTCTTTATCTAGAGTCCATCACTGTTCTGGAAAAAATAATTTGACACTTTTTTCAATGCTTAATTTGTGTGTTCCTTTTTTTTTTAATAAGTAAATTAGGTATACTATTTGTTTTAGAATGGATTAGCCATCAGGTGAATTGTATTGTGTAGTCGATTGGGAATCTTTTGAAGTAACCAACTTGATATACAATTGCATATTAATTAATTGATCTCGGAGGACTCCTCTTAGTTGCATATTACACACCCCCTTAATTGTGCTACCTTATATTTTTTTTTTCTCTTTATTTGTTAAGAAGTTCATTTAATAGTGCTACCTTAATGTTTTTCTCATTTGCCATGTTCTTAGCATATATATAGTTTTTCTCAAATGATTGTTCTACCCAATTTACTTTGTTTTTTGTTTGCAAATTAATCAAGATAAAATTATTTATTTATTTTTCTTATTAATCTTTATTTATATGCTTTTACTTAATACAAATATTACGTACTCGGACGTGATTTCTAATTTAGTATAGACTATAGAGCATCGAGGGACACATAAATATATGGTTTAGAGTGTTCCATGATCACTTTAAGTATTGTGCTAATTGTTATTGATTGTAGAGTTAAGGCAGGGTCACTCATTTTGAGTTAACGAAGTGCCAACCCACACCCACACTATGTACATACTTACGTAGTATGCATTACAAATGCCGATTAGCTTGGATTTTTTTTAAGAAGTGCATGCTATGTCTGTAACAGAGTTAGGCATTTCAAGTATATATCATAGCAGTCCCCTTTTAAGCTCTCTTAGGGTGTCCACGCCAGATTTTTACTCACAAAAAATTAGGAGAGAAAAACACAGGAATATTACTAACTCCTTTTGAGCCTCGAGTAATTGGAAAAAAAAAAAAAACTTTCGGTTAAACCCCACTCCGGAACTCTCTCAATCTTCGCCAGTTACTTTGCACTTCAAAGTGTTGTTAAACCCCACACTTTGGCCACTGCATCAACGAATCACTCACCTAGAGAAGTCATTAATTTCTCTTTTCAACCTCATTAGACTCTAGGGGTTTGGCGAGGAATTTTTCAGGGAAGATCTTCTGCTCTTTTGCAGTTTTTATTGATTGCTTGAGAAACCTACACTAAAAAGGTTTGTTTACTTACTAAGAAAAAATATTTACTTAACTTAGAGTAATGACGAAAAGAAAGTGGGTTATTAACTTCTTCAGTAGTCATGATGATGAAGACAAAAAAATAGAGTTAAAAAAAAAGTGTTGGAGAGTAGGGGAGTTGGGTTGCTGGAGGAGAAAGGGTCGATTTCACTTGGTGGAGAAGAAGAAGTCAGATCTAATTTTGGGTTGGTTTAACTGTAAACTTCATGATATCTTCGGCCAGAGAACTAGACTTTGATCCATCTACTTCTAGCTTCAATGTGACAAAGGCACAAGGTGACTCTCCCCACTACTCATCTGGTCTTGCCACCACTGATGCTTCAAACACAAGGGGGGTGTTGATACAGAAAGCTCTCTACCTCCAAGCTACTGATATTTTCACCCCCGAATATAATGATGTCCTTGGACCTATCCTTAATCTCTATATAGCCATCGGGGTGTTTCACCGCAAAGATCGCCAGAATGAAACCGCCCACCGTAAAATTATATAATAGCAAATTTTTCAAGCTCTCTGAGACTATCCACGTCTATGTGCGTAATTTTGTGTTGGATTTGGTATTTCTCCCCAACTCGATCTTTTATGTACTTAGACAAAATTATCCCCTTGGCTTCCCATTTTGCCCCTCAATCCACTTCATAATAACAAATAAGCGGGTTGTGAAGATAATCTGTAAGCTATGGATGCATTTGCTTAGCTTATATATATGACAAATAGTATTAGGAGTAATGGTATTGTGGATATTAGTTGTGCATTGTTTATATCAATACTACTAAGTCAAGTGATAGATATCTAAGTTTTGGTATATCAATTGGTGGAACACTTCATTATACACAATCGATTTTAACATAGTGACTTTTGAAGGCGTGTTCATTAATCAAGAATAACTATTTTTGCCTCTATCCGAAACCTCCGATTACCTTCATAATTGGTTATGTAGCGGGTTATTCTAACATAACAACATCAACAAAACATGCAAGCTATTATGGACGAAGAATACAATGAAATACAACTTGATAACAACTACTTTGAAATTGTTAAGCGTTTCACCCAATATATTACAATTGATTTAGAAATTTCTCATGGGGGCGTAATTCCACATATTACTATATCAATTTTTTTGTAACAATATAGTTCTATATCAGTTCTTGAATGGAATCATAGTGTCATTGTGAGTAGTATGCGTTGGGTGCTACAGTGGAAGCTCACCAAATTCTTTTAACAAAACTTACCATGCATCTTCACTTCCTTTTCGCAGGTACATATGATGAACGATGCAAATATTTTGGAGGCAATTCAACTCATCAATGTGGATGCAACAAGGCATCATGTGTTGGATTCATTGCCCCCTTTCTTTACCTTGAATTGGAGTGTGAGTTTAGTTTAAGAGCATTAATGTCACTCACCACAGGTACATATAAAATTTATCCCGTTGAATTACTTATGCTATTACTTTGAACTAGCATGTGGGTTATGGATAAGAGTATGATACATCAATACCACCTGTTTCCTTTCAGCACTAGAAATGCTAGATATAACAAAATAAAATTTATGGGCTCAAAGTTAGCATCCATTATGACACTTAATGCTGCCCTCTTCTTATTGTTCACGTCCCGTTATTTGTTGCTACTAAACGTCAATGTTTACCTTTCTATGCTATGATGCAGCCACAATGTTATATGTGATGCAGTTGATAGCGAGTCTGAAACTGTTACCTTTGAAGCTAAAGTCGAGTAGACCACATTCTTGCATCATTACAACGTAAGGTAAGTTGATTTTCTTAATTACCTGTTTTCTCAACTTTGCTCCAGTTGTAAATCAATAGTCATTGTTGTACCATAAAAAAAAAAGATTAAAAGAAGAGAATTGCTAGCGTCCTGACCTACTACGTGACAAAATAAATTACCTATTGACATTTTACACAAGTTTCTATTTTTCAATAAGAAAAAACAAATAAATCAGTGAGTTGACTCACTTATATTCTTCCAAACCAAATAACAGTTAGTTAGAACCCAATCTAGCCACCATTGTTCCAAACACCACCAACGACTTTCCAACACTGGCGAATGGTACAGATTTGATTTTCATAAAGTAGTGATTGCAAAGGTGCCATCCAAGACACAAATAACTTTGTCGATTGTCAGATCCGGTAATGGGTTTACACACCTTTTCCAAATTCTTTTAAATTTCAAAAAAAAAAAAAAAAAAAAGATTGTATAACCTTCAAACCCAATCTTAAGTGAAGAAAAAACAAAGTGGAAAAACAATTTTTATGGGATTCAAAGTTGTTGGGTTAAAACAAAAGTGTTCAAATGTTTATTTTGTTTGAGTTTAATTAATTATGCAAGAGACTTCATTTTAACATAAACATATATTTACTTGAAAGTTGTTGTTTATACAATGGATTTTCATTGAATTATTATTTCTTTGTGGATAGTGAGCATTTATTTTTCCGATGAACTTCTGGTGAGCAGTTTAAGGAGAGTGTATTAAGTTTATTTTTTAATTTTGAATCAAGTAACTGATCAAATCATTTTCCTTTCACTTAATTTTGTCTCATAGTAGGTCAGGTCCGTCCTACCCCCTTAAAGGGTCAGGACACTAGCAATTCTCTTAGAAGAATTGTGGTTTGCGTAATATATTATATTCACACAACTTGGATCAGTCCCTCCTTCGTTCACCACCATTCCCAGAAGGCTATGTGTCTCCAATGTCTGAAGCAGAGAAAGACTTTGAAAAATAGCAAGGGACTGAGACACAAGTACCTGTGGACCCTATCATTGACCAAGGTCCATTTAAGAGGTTAAAATATTAGACCAGATCTCCATGGTTACATAATCTTCTGCCGCTCAGATGAATAAGTTATCATATACATGCTAAGGTTTGAAATTCGACTTTAGCACAGTGGAGAATATGAAAGCACACAATGAACATATAGGGTTATACAGTACAAGAATTCTTTTCTAATATAGTGTTGCAATGAGGTGTTAATTCTACTCTTTTCTTATGTTAAGTTTGCTTTAATTTTTACAGTGGGCAAGTTGTTTATAACCCATTTCCGTTCCAATTCGTTATTTTAATTTAATTGTGATACAGATAATTGCTTGGTATTTGTCAACAGGACTTTTGGCACTCGGCTATTAGCCATTGATGTAGCTGCTGCTTTAGGGTTGCTACAAAGAGCACTTTTGGGAGATGAACTAACGGATAAGGAAAAACAAGCACTTCAAACAAATGGAACTGACTATGCATTGTTGGCATTCTCATGCTTCTTCCTGTGAGCACTTAATCCCCATATTCTTTTTTGTTTTTCAAATATAATTTTTAATTCTGTGTTGGTAAAGTAACCTGACTACATGATAATCTCATGGCAAGTTATCGCATCTGAATTTTATATATGCTTAATGTATGGCTGGACCTATATATATCTTTTGTGCTTCTTATTACAATGAGACCAAGGTGATTAAGTCTACAGGAAAAAAAATAAAAAATAATAAAAAATAAAAAATAAATTAAGTCTACTGCAGATAATAGATAACGGATGAGTAAGCCGTGGAACTTAAGTAAACATATTCTTTCTTGGGTGTGTGTTTGTGTACAAATTATGTAAGATGATAATACAGATCAAAATCTTTCTTAGGTGTGTTTGTTTATTTTGGCGCAAAGCAATATTCAATCCATTCGATTAATTTTAGTTGACTTTTTCTTAGTTAGAAACTAATACTTATATCTAAGAAAAACAAAATACAGAGACGACCCGAGTAGTATATTTGACATGATAAAGTGTCCAACTGTAGTATATTATTATATTTAAATGATCCAGTATTCACAAGAGAAACACCTAATATTCTACACAGTTTCTGAATTAGTTTGTTGTTTCTAAATCAGTTTGCAGTGGTAGTGGGTATGTTTTTTGCATTTGATGCATTTGATTTTTTTTATTTTTTTTCACTTGAATCCAAGCCGCAAAGATATTGCAAACCATATCCGAGACACAAAAATACATAAAAGCAAACTCTTTATTTCTAGCTTGGCAATTGAAGAAAATCTAGGCACCATAATCTATAGTAGAATATGCTTATACAGTAGGCAAGTTATGCTTAATCATGTATTATTAGTCTTCTTTTGTTCTTTCAAATTATTAAGAAATTTAACATTTGTTAGTAGATAATAGTGATCTCTATGATGCAGGTCATTCAGGGGATCCGCTATGGATTTGGCTATGGAAATTGTGGTCACTGTAATGAGCAAAGGTCATTTGAGTGTGCTGGATTTCAAGATGTTTAGATTGTCACCTTTTCTGCTAAGTGTATCAAGTAGTGCAACATTCCAGCCAAGAGATCGAGAAAATCTAATATGCAAGTAGGCAACTCCAAGTACTAATTATCTAGGTACACTGTTTTTATCTCAAATTTCTGTTACCATGTACCTTTCACACTGATCTTATTTCCTTTTTCTCATGGTTCTTCTATAACTTGAAATTATTGAAAGATTATGTAATAGCTAACACCAGATGAGTAGTCATTAGCATATAACATGGATATGATATTTAGAAGGACTTCATCCGTAGAGGGGTCATAGTCTCACGGTGAGGATGTTTATATTGGATAGTACCAAAGGGAATTTTTTTAAAGGTTATTTCAAATATCTTATGTTATTGGGTCTCCTAATTAATTATAGGATCATACTTAGAGAAGAAGTCACCGTTCGAAGCTTTTTGACAATTCTTCTAGGAAATAAAACTGTTTCTACTTGGTTTATTGGAAAGATTGTTGGTAGTGACCCTGATGACTAAACCTTTGTGTACTACACTAATTATGGTGGTCATAGAGTGCTTGGTTAGTATTAAAATAAAATCTTTGATAAAACAGGTGGAAAAGAATAGGTGAATGGTCTTGACCACGTAAAATGAATTGACTTGGATCCAGTTTTCCTACTCCTTTACGGCTGCTGATTTCCTATTTTAGTCGCGCTGAGCCGTTCCATTTTCAAACTTGAAACTACTAACTAAATGATTAAATGGTGTAAACCAATTTTAATTGTTTTAAATTATTGTTTTCCTAATAGAATAAAAGATAAAATGGTGTAAATATGACTTCTCTATGGGTTTGGATTTAATTTGTAGAAGGGGTTATTTCTTAGTATGCAGTTGGGAATTTGTTGTAACGAAATACCAGGAAAGCTTGGAAATATTTCTATTAGAAGATGATGTCACATGAGGTAGAAGAGTAAGGACACAAGTTAATACTGATCATGAAACTATATCAAATAGATTAAAGCGCATCAAAATTTTCGCTTGACAATATGCAACAATGCACATGATCTGCTAAGGTGCTAAAAAAAAGGTACAAAGAGTATGAGACTTTCTTTAAGACCTCTATTTAAGCATAGTCTAAGTATAAAATGCAATTATAGAGTAGCTACATCTTTCCTACCTTTTTTTTTATTCTAGCATCCAGTACAATATGATTCCTCTTATTGGTGACCAAGCTTAATTACTTAAATATATATTTGAGTCGACTTCATTATTGTTCATTATTATATACTAAAAGAAAAAAAGCCTCACAACTTCCCAAATGGCGGACAGGGGCATGCGTCCAATGAACCCTTCCGAGGATCATTTGAACCAAAAGAACCTTACTTTTGTTCGAGTCCAGATCGAGATGGGTTACGTTGAACCTTCAACCTCCCCACTGGAGTTCAGGTACTACTTCAACTTCTTGCCGGTTTTTGTTGTCCGCTTATGATTTTTCTTGCATGGGTTAATCCATCTTAATATGTACAGTAATTATCTTTTTCTTCATAGTTGTGCACGGCATTGCTCCTATTTCTACTTATGTATTACTCATTGCAAGTTATTTCTTTGTCTCTATGAGAAGGTGTTACTGCATTTGAACCCATGAGAGGAAGAATTCAATAAGGAGAATATAAAGGTGAATAAGATTGTTTTTTGTCTTTGTTTCACTTATTCTAAATATTCAATTTCTTATTCTCTTCAATATTTATTACGTTTTGTACTAACTCTCTTTAACAGTGTTAAAACAGGCAATTACCTACTTCAAGATTAAGTTTTCTCAAGGAATCAGATTTACAAATATGACGCCTGACATTGGATGTGTGATTAGGGTCTTCTTATGGGGTTTATGGGAAAGTTATGATCGTATACAATGTTGTGTACTCTATTGAGGGCATACTTTGGCGGTTGCTCTTACAATGTGACCCCTTTTTGGTACCGTCCTCACTTTTGAAACCAGGAAAGACTATTTATGTGTTCTCTTTCTCATATTTTTTGTATTTCATTTGGTTGTATTGATGTCTTTCTATGTTTAAGTCTATTTAGATTATGGCGTTATTTTGGCATCTCGAATTACCATTGGACACATTTGTGCAGCTATGATGCAGAATTCAATGAATGTGAATTGTCTTTGCAGCCTTCTGAAAAATAGTAGAGATATTCTTTCCAGATTTCCCACTTATAATGATTTTCGTTTTTGGTGATTATAGTTAGTGTCGAAGGAACGTCGAGTTTATCTATGGTTGAATGGAAAATATAATTTGATGCTCACTAAATATGTATTTTGCAGTTGTTTATTTGATTTAACGTGACGATGTGCTAATTAATGTAGCAACTCCGGTCACAAATTTGTGCATTTTACACAAATAATGCGTTTTCAACAAAAAGGTCTTGACAACTAAAATAATTGAAATGCCCAAACCAATTTGAAAACCCAATACACCTTAATAATATAATTGCATTTTCTTTTAAAATGGTTGGGTACTTCAATCAGCTGATCATCAACTATATACGTAGCAAGCCAAAATAATTACGTTCATTAGATATGTGTGTTACGTACTAATGGTACTAATAAGAATTACATTGAGTAGATGGTCTTAAAATACTAAACCATGAAGAGGAGTTCTTGAGTTCTTTGGCAAATGGGACATTGGAACAATCTTGATGGATTAAGGTACTACACAGTACACATATCAGTGCTCATATTCTTGAATATACCTGCAACATCGTAGTTAAAGTCATTACTATCTACTCTCTTTCAGAAGTTCTTACAATCACCCATGTCTTTTTTGAGACAATTATTGAACTAACCTCGATCAAAGAATAACTAACAGAAAATCGAAAACTAGATGAAAATACATTGAACTAACCTCAAAGAAAAATTAACGGAAAATAAGAAATTAGACGCAAATGCATTGAACTAATTTCAAAAAATAATTAACAGGAAATCGACAACTGGATGCAAAAGCATTAAACTAACCTCAAAGAATAATTAACGGGAAATGAGAAACTCGATGCAACTACATTGAACTAATTTCAAAGAATAATTAATGAAAAATCGGAAACTCGCAATGCAAATGCATTGAACTAACCTCAATGAGAAATTGGAAACTTGATGCAAATGCATCAAACTAACCTCAAAGAATAATTAACGAAAAATTGAAAACTGGATGTAACTACATACACATTGAATGGGAAATTTTGGATGCAACTGCATAGAACAAACCTCAAAGAATAATTAATAGGAAATCAGAAAATAAATGCAAATGCTTCAAACGAACTAACCTCAAAAAATAATTAACGAAAAATCAGAAATTAGATGTAACTACATTGAACAAACTTCAACGAATAATTAACTGAAAATTGGAAATTGGATGTAACTACATTGAACTAACTTCAAAGAATAATTAACGAGAAATTAGAAACTTGATGCAAATCATTGAATTAACATTGAATAATAATTAACGGCAAATTCTTGATACAACTGCATAGGACTAACCTCAAAGAATAATTAATGGAAAATTAGAAACTAGATGTAACTATATTGAACTATAACTTCAAAGAATACTTAACGGAAAATCGGAAATTGGATGTAATTACATTGAACTAACATTAAAGAATAATTAATGAGAAATCGAAAAATGAATGCAAATGCATCGAACTAATATAAAATAATAATTAACGGGATTTCGAAATAGGATACAAATGCAACAAACTAATCTCTAAGAAAAATTAACTGGAAATCGAAAACTGAATGCAACAACATCGAACTAACCTCAAACAATAATTAACAAGAAATCGAAAACTCAAAGCAAGTGCGTAAGGAATAATTAATTAACGGGAAATCGGCAACTGGGTTGTTTCTTTTTATGGGTTTTCACGCTACAAAAAAATTGAATGAGTGATCACTATAATATAACAGCCCGTTTGTAGGACGGGTTTGAAAACTAGTTTAGAATTGATGGACAACTCCAAAATTTTATAGTGGTTGGCCACGTGTTTTATTTTTTTGTGTTTTTTGTGAGTGAGACTATTTTTTAGAAAAAATAAATAAATAAAAATAAACAATTAAAACGGCTCATGTGACACATGTCAGAAAATGACGAATTGTTAGAACCGTGACAGCTCAAATAGCTAGCTCGCGCCGAGATTAGGTCACCTATCCAACTCTCTAGCCTTTGGCTAGGTGTTAGACTCAAGCTCTTCGACCGATTTCCATCCTAGAATCTTAGTTAAATACAATACAGAGGTTTGGGTGTTAATAATATGAGTACTCTAACTACGAAATACTTGTAATTAGGACTGGAAATGGTACGGGATGCGACTCGAATCCGACCATATCCAAATCCATTTTAATAGATATGGTTTATATGTTTGTGACTAGAATCCGACCCGAATATCCGAAAATCCGGATCATTTTAACAAGATTTATATTTTAATGCCTAAAAAATAATTTATATCTTATATTTATATATGAAAATCATTAAAATAGTGTATTTTTTAATGGATATGGATATTCGAAATCCGACCCGAATCCGGATGGATCCAAATATGGTAAAGAGTTTTGAGTGAGAATCCGACCCGAACCCGCTCCATTTCCAGCCCTACTTGTAATAACGGGGAAATTAGTTTAGAAGAGTTAGTTATAAATATTTAGTAGTCCTAAGACTCCTCTTAAATTTGTTTAGAATTTAATACCCCAATTTGACCAGAATATGGAACTAACCACCTGTTATCCAACTTTATCAGAATAGACGAAAATATCCTCACTTGGAAACAAACATAACCGACTATCTACCCAGTAACATAGTGGGATACAAAACAAAAAATTGAATTTCACACAAAAAATTCACTTATAACTACCTGCCTTCACATTTAAAAATGCATATAATGAAAAGAGGGCATCTAGGGTGCATCAGAGTGTATGAGTGCGCAGGAATGAGAGCCCTTGGACAATACTTCTTTGCTGCAATACACCAGTACTTGTGCCTATATGAGTGGCCCAGATGCTATACGCTGAGTACACCCTGCAGCACACTAGCTTTTCGGTAATGAAAAAACTAAAAATATTATGCCTCCAATATTTTGTGGAGGCATTTGACACTAGTCGTTAAGTCTAAACTCCAAACCACTAGACACTAAACCCAAAATCTTTATAAACTAGACCCTAAGCCTAAACCCTAAACCTTAAGACACTAAACCCTAACCCCTATAAACTAGACCCTAAGCCTAAAGCCTAAACCTTAAGACACTAAACCCTAATCCCTATATCCTAAATTTATAAACATTAAACTCTAAACCAACCCGTTTCATTTAATAGTAGTTAATCAAACCCACAAAATAAATAATCAAATGCATTTTGTATATGCATTTAAAAATGCGTGGTGTGTATGCATTTTAAAATGTATAATTTATAACGTGGTGCCTGCATTTTAAAATATATAATTTATAACATGGTGCATCTGCATTTTGAAATGTATAAGTTTATAACGTCCACATTCGGATGAAAACAGAGTGTCAAATTTAACTTTTGGAGCAATACACGGTACTGTTTGCTAAATTCTATTCAAATCCAAAATCTACTCTTTTTGTTCTATTAGTTATCTTATCTAAAAGTAGTTATCTTATTCAATCTTTATTCTGGTAGTTATCTTATCTACAAGTAGTTATTTTGGAAGGGTGAAAAAGAGAATAATTTATATTAAAAAATAACATGTGACACCTGGTCTCGAGTCAAAAGCTTAGATTCTAAAGATTTTCTATAAAAAAACACTTATGGCGAATAAAAACAATGTAGGGGTATTAAAACCCAAAAAAATTATGGATAGGGCTTTAGAGTTGTTTTTTTTTTTAAATGAGACTCTCTAGCCCAATTTCTTGTTGTAATAACTATTAGGGAATTGTTATTTTTTGCATTTTTATGCATGAATGATCCAATTCAACAATTGAGGAAAAAGTTTGTAGAAAAAATAAGCCATGTACATATCCAAATTTCCAAACTCAAGTCAACGTACTAATTGGGTTTTTGTTTATTTCTTAGTGTGAAATGAAGTCATGTACGTTGAAGAGATGCCGCAATTAAAATAGCAACTCAAATTATTTTGTTCTAAATGTAATTATCAAATGGACATTTTTGTATTAAATTGTGTATCTTTGTAATTATTTTTTAATATATATAAGGTTTCATATTAGCCAATGATTGGGGATTTGATTTGTTTAGTGTTTGGGGTACACGTGGATATTTTTCCGCTTTTGTTCAATTTTTAGAATTAGATTTATTTCATTGGACTATGGAGTTAATGATGGTTGTTGAGAGAATGAGATTACCAAATTTGAAGTGCTTAATTCAACTAGAGTAAATTAGCGTTTGCCCCCAGTTTTGAAGATTGATTTTGCAATACCCCCCACATAATAATTTAATTCAGATTACCCCCCACATTCTAACTTCCCGTCAGTCAAACAGGTAGTTGGCTTCATTGACCTTGGTCAAGATTTTTGGTGAAAATATTATTGCGATATTTTCATTTTTCTTTCAAACTACATGATGAAAATGCCTTTGATTTGATTAAATGTGACCGTAGATGATATAGATGGGAAAATAAAAGAAAGAGAAAAACCACGTATTCATCCCTTTCTCTCTCATTTTTTTTTCATCCCTTTCACTCACTTTTTTTTATTTAACTAGCCATTTGGCCCGGCCTATGGCCGGACTTGCTACATAGATAGCTAATGACTCAAAAACCTAAAGTCTACTTGAATAAATAATATATGTGTATTGATAGCTAATGATTAATTACTTATAATATATATATTTTGTTTGATGGGTTTATGTTTTTTTTTTTTTTTTTTTTGAAGTATTATTGTCCTAAAAAACAAAGTAAATCTAAAATAAAGCAATAGATAAGAAGACATATAACAGAAAGTCGAAGCTTAAAGTATATAAGTGCTAAAACGTTATAAGTTAAGTATCCATGATAACAATCTCCTGAAAAATTGTTCCAAATTTGGGTGTAATGTTACCGACGCTCTTCAGTAGGCCAATAACGTCTACAATTGTTTTCACATAAATGTCAGGAGAAACCTAATCAACAAATAGTCGAGTTAACAAAGGAAAGTGGTTATTGAAATAAAATATTACCTATTAGGTGAGTTTTGTTTTCAACTTGGCTTGAAATTTGCAATGTCAATACCTTCTTCATTCATTGGCGTGACTAATGTGCCAGTTTTGAAAAAGATCTTGTGATCATTCTCAATTAGCCTATAACTTTTCGCAAACCACACGTCGAATTTCTCTAATGTGTAGATATTGCCTTCCTTTAACACATTTCCTTAAAGTATATCTCCAAAATCCTTAAAGTTCAATAATCACGTCAAATTTCTCTAATGTGTAGATATTGCCTTCCTTTAACACATTTCCTTAAAGTATATCTCCAAAATCCTTAAAGTTCAATAATGGATGAGCATTTGTTAACCATTAATTCAATTGTTTACCATTAATTTATATAAAATGGGTATTGACCATTGATATAATTTTTTTAATTATTGGTAATGTTTGATAATAAAAGTTTATGAATTAGTATGTATCAACAATCTTACTTCTAAAATATATTGAAACTCAGTAGCAACGCCAATAATTGATGAGGCTAAAAGGCTCTATTTTTGTATTAATGGGTATTAGAGTGTATTATTATTAAGATGTCCAATTTTTTATGGGTTTCATGATAAAAGTTGGCTTCATTTTTAAACACATTAGTATACTTAACACGTTGTGTCACATTCACCATTTGTATATCTAATTTCCACACGTGTATTCTCACTCTGATTTTTTTAAGAAAGCAAATGGTTAACCTCTTTAGTCTCTTGAGTATCTATTTTCAGTTTACTTTAGCAAAAAAGTAAATTCAGACGCTCTCAAAGGTACTTTTCTTTTTCGCAAAATCTCTTGAACTCGCTATCGTTATTTATAGTTTTGTAATTTGCTATATTCATTCTTATTGGAATTGAGTCAGAGTGGTTTTGGTTCCTTCTCTTAAACATTTAATTATCAGATTTGTTAGTGTTTTTGATAGAACCTAACATTTAAATCATATCATATTATTAGTGTTTTTGATATATTGATTGTTTTTAGGTATTAGAGATATCTTTACATTTGAAGAATGGTTTGTTTGATGGTCTTGTTGTCAAATTTCAATAAATTTTTTTTTCGTGACTTATGAGATACATTGCCCTTAATCCATTATAAAGACCTACAAAGAAACACGATAAAACCTCACTGAAGTTGCCAAAATACACAATAGAAAGATTTAGATAAGCTGCATTATGTATCTGGCTAGAGTTTGTTAACCATGATTTGATCTTTTGTCCAGTCCTCATCAAGTCTGGTGTACAAATTAAATATTAAGTTCCTCATATCCTTTGTAAGACCATTGTTGCATGTGTGATATGCCTTAGATACTTCTAACGTAAAAATTTTGCTTAATATTAGTTTAAGCAAATATTAGTTTCGAGGGGCATATATATTTGCTTCAAATAAGAAACACCATTGATTGAACCATTGTGTTTACCTTTCCCATCGTCCCAATCAACACCAACCCCAAATTACAAGATTACCAAGAGTGGGTTCTTTCTTTTTATTGTAAGTGAGATTTTCACATTGCAAGAAATTTGGATGAGTGGTCAATATAATATTCATATCTCATAGTTATGCATAGCTGCTAATACTTTTATAACAAAGACCCATTCAGTATGACGGATTCGAAGCTAGTAATGATTCAAAAGATCGAACTCTTTTCGCAATCATTAGTGACAATCTGAAACTACAATTCTAATTCATGGACTAAATGTTTGTTTTTGCCTTCCGATTGACCGACATTAATAGGTGTTTTGGTTTAGGGGTTAAAACCCGCCTCTTCTTCATCATCGGGTTGGACTTATTAGGCATACAGAATCAAAAGAAAGAGGTAGATATGTCCCTATGTGATAGCTTTAACACACCCTCCCATCCCTTCTTGACCCAGTTTAGGGGTTTTGCAAAGGTGAAGGGACCCTTAAATACATTCTTGCGTGGCAAAGAGGTCTTTCGGGAGGGAAAAAAAAAGGTATTTCATGGAAATGTCCTTTCTTTGAAACATACTGAGAAAAATCATTGTTGAGATTAGGGAGTCTAAAAAACATGAGTGGTACAACGAAGGATAGACAAAAGAGAAAAATGAAGATAAATTTGATTATCCATAATATCCAAAAATCAATTAAGAAACCCAGTAAGTGAGAGAGTCTAACTCAACCACCTCCCCAACCCTAAGCACTTTACTCCATCCCATGTTAAAATTCCAACAGAAATTCCTTATAACGCAAGTTTCATTGGAGTCGGTTAACTTTACCCCACTACATCTCCTGCTAGTACCGAATTAGTTCCTCAATATTCTTTTCTTCAGAATTATCCAAAGTAAAGAATAAGAATAAGAAAACCTTTTCTCGATAACTAATGCAAGTAATCAACAAATGAAAACCTGGAGAACTAAAGTTTATTTTCCTAATTTACAGATAACTCCTAAGCAGTTTAGAGAACAGGGAATAAATGCACCAACAACACACATAGTCACACACAAAATATTATCGAAAACACACACACACACACAAATATTATTTAATAATATCATGTCATTTGGGGCGAAACCAAAAGGAATAAAATAAAGAAATAAGACTCAGCAGTTCACAGTTCACAATGGAAGTAATACCAGCCATGACATGGCCGCTTCAAAGGACCTATGGATAATTGCAATCAAACCCTGAAGTACAACCGGTAATAGATTTGGAGTTTTGAGGTATTCAAACACACGGCTGAAGGCACTTCTAGAAGCAGTCAATTCCATATCACCATTAAGGATGCCACCATTGCTGCTAAAACAAATTATCTCCAAAAAAGCTACCGCAAAGAAGATAGGTTGCCTTAACGCCTGCAGAGACCGAACACAGGAAGGACAGCGAACAAAATAAATATCATGTCTTTTATCTAACCAATCAAAAGTTGTTCTTGAGTTACTCCCCTAATTCATGGCAAAGAAACATGGACTTTCCCAAACTGACGATTAAAGCCTCCTATTTATTTTCTTCAACTCAATTAATTCATTTAAACACTTTAAACATCATATTTTTGGAGAAAAAAACGTAAGGTTGACCTAATCTTTAGTCCAACAGTCAGAACCTTCACTCGTGATTTTCCATAATTTTTTGAAACGAAGTCACCAGTGAGTCTCTATATATCAGAAGTAAAGAGAAAGACATTCATTCAATTACTAACCTGCAATTGCGCTCATTGCACCCACTTCAACTTAACCTCCTAAAGCTGCACAAAGAGCACTTCTTTGCACTAAAAGCAGCTTTCTCATTACCACTACCTCGACGACGCCGGGTTGTGAAGAGCATTGAGCTTCACTCATCTTCAAGCCACTTCACGAACTAAACAATCTGTAGGGGACATTTCAAATTACAAACTCAGATCCGAACCAATCGAACATGACAAACTGCAAGATCATATAAAGTGGAGGGGGAAAGGGCTAGATTCTAGAGCTAAATGATCATATAAGAAGATAAAATCTAAATTAGTTTAAGTAAAACCATAGGTTGTTTCAAGACCAACCCAAAGGTTAGTTTGATTATAAAGGAGTTTGATCACCTAAGTTTCTTTTATTAGTTTTTCTACTTCTTTGGCATGTCGTCATTCTTGGATTGTGTTACATATTTAGTTGTATGATGCATCCCCACCCTTGGTCATGAGTATGCAGACTCCAACGTGAAGCATGCAATCGTTAAATCAGCATCTTGTTCGGCAACAGCAGCGATTTCCATCAATGTCATTGCAGAATTGTATTGGACTTCATAACTACCTTTCTCGAGAAGAACAACAAAACACAAAAGCGCCCTCGACTCCGTAATGCTTTTGCAAATTGTCGAATTCCCTTTAGCTAAATGCCATAAGGCTCTTTTCGCCATCGCCTTCATCATAGTTTTAGTTGCGTGGTCTTCGGATTCCCTCCCTTTAATACTATTCCCATACATAGAAGACATGCTTGGACTGATGATTCGGGTATGTTTGGTTATTCTCGCTTCACACTCCCACCATTGCTCTTCGCATTATTCACATTATTCTGCTGGCTGCTTCTTTGTTGTTGTTGTTGTTGTGGTGGTGGTGGCCTCGAATTGGTCTTGGGCATGTTGGTTGCCATGGTAGTGCCAAATACTTCGAAATTTCACAAAGCCGTGGAGGAATAGCGATTCGGTGTCGTTATTCGCCGTGTTACATAGTTATCTTCACCATTGAATTGAGTTTTATACACGATTTTGAATGTCTCCTACTCTTTCTAAAAATCAAAGGAGCAATGTTTCCTAACCCAAGTGTTTCATCAATAACATGTAACATCAAAGAATCAGATCGAATGTGTTAGACCATGTCACATTGGAAAAGTTGAATATGAAACTACACAAATGCTTCCTAGCTAGACTTACATGAGATGTGAAGGCCATAGATTTGTACTCATTCCAAGTTAGTGGAGAATCCACATTTTCTCTGTTTCTAAGAATCTCTTCATGTTCGTCCTATTGAAAACGGTAATGAAACAAAGTCAGTATTAATCCAAAAGCAAGATACGACAAAATGAGTAGGGAAATGGGAGGTGAAAAATGGAGCTCGACGAACCCCTAAATCCTTTCTTCGTGTTTTTGCCCACCACATCTATATAGGTGTGTTCCCCTGCAGATACCATACCATATACTCTTAGCAGATGACTAACTCTCATTTTAATTACTACACAAATCCAAATATATATGCTATGTTTACCTGATGGAATATCTGGCGAGCTTCTCCATTTGGACTTGCAAATGGCACTATTGTAACCGGGCTTTACAAAGACCGTCCCGAATGTCGCTCATCAAACATTTGCGGCATCCCCGTACCATCGGTCTCTCACAAATGCAGATTGTTCCAAAATTAATTTTGTTGTCTTGAGTGCTTCTTGGTGGCTTTCCTGATCCTAGACTCCAGAGAATTAGTCCTACTTAAGGTCTCCTGTAAGAATTATCACCAAGTAGAATAGGAGTCAGTCATGTCGCCTTATTAACCTTCTCAATCTCATAATTCACAGGTGGAGTGATAATGAACTACCATAATTCACAGGTGCAAGGGCAAACTAATAGGTTTACTTCAAACTCCGTGGATCAAATGAACTTCATAAAATCAAGATACAACAGGGACTGGGACAAACACTGTTCACCAAAAGGATTTCCTCTAGTCCATTTTCTATGATACATTATGTACAGCATCGGAAGATCAAACATGGTTTATGTTACTAATTAACATTGTTTCACATAAATGAGCTACTTCTCTTGCTCTGTATTCCAACCAAAATAGATGTATGTGAGCAATAGCCCCACCCCCCACACACACAGAGAGAGAGAGAGGGCAGGGTGGAACAGTAGCTTCATGCCTTTAGATGCCTTCATGTTACTGGACAGTGGAACTCGTCTGTCCAACCTTTCCCTTCATTGGTGATTGTACTCCTGAACAAAAGAACTTGAATTTAGTTCCTTCAGCATATTGGTCATGCATTTAGCAAATTGGTAAACATAACCATTATCAATTGGAAATTTCAATTAGGTTAATTTTTTATGACAGTATACTCATGTGCCAAATTTTCAATATTTGGATAAGTACATTCATAACCTTACACCTGTCAACCAAAACAGCCATCAATCTCATCTTAACCGTCGGTTCAGCAAACCAAATCGACAACCTCCTCAGTGAAAGATAATTCCCTGAACTCACCACCTCCGAAACCATCCGAATATGATTCATCGATTGTGCTTCAAGTACAGCTAACAACTTATAATACTCCGAAAACTCATCCTGCAACGCAGCACAAAACGCTTGTCCAACTGTCTTAACTTCCTCTGCTGGAAACTTATTCATACTCTCAGAAACATACCCTTTCACTTTCTTAAACAACCAACCCAACTCACATAACTTCCGAACCATAATCCTAGTTGCTTTAGGCACTTTAACCAAATCCAACACAACATAGCCATCTAAACGCTTATCGAACTTGCACACTTCCAACATCTCTAACTAAAACCCCTTCATTCACTTCACTCTCTTCCTTCAACAACTCCCCAAACTTCCTAAACGCGATTTCCCTAAAATTCTCCGGATCTTTCGAAACTAACAAAACCACATTATGATGCCCATTACTCGAATCACCATATATATTAGGTAGCCTACCATTAACAGTCGATGCGAAAAAACCAGAAGAAACCCTAGAATCAGATTTCTTATCATTTCTTCGATCTTCGGAAACAACTTTAAGTATATAAAGTAAACCCCATTTGTTCTTAACACTACCAATACCATTTTTGGATGAAAATTTTATGTATAAATCAGCAAAAGTTAGAGAAGAAGAAGTCTGGGTTTTGTTTGTTTGTTTGTTTTTTTTTTTTGGAATTGGTTTTGGTAAAGGTCGGGGTGGGCGGGTGGGGTTTTGAGTTTTGACAAAAGGTTTTTTTATCCTCTCCTTTATTAAGTTCTTACGCGAAATGGATCAAAACTGTGCTTTTTGGCAAGAAAGCAACTTAAAAATAAGATTTAAGTATATGTCTACTTAAATATTTAAGAAAAGGGGAAAGATAAGATTTAAGAATGGAGATAAGATTGGCATTCTACATTTTAGTATCTTTGTTTACAGAAATTCATTCTGCACTTGATCGATTAAAAAATAGCATCAAATGAAAGTAAGCTTACTTGATATCAAGGCCTTGGGTCGGGTCTTGAACAATATCCGATGACGTATAATTCCAATTACTTCCAATTCTACCCTTGATGAGGTAGGTTCATCAAGCTTGCTTGGGTCCCCATCTCTTTTTTTCTTCAATACCAACAATGGTTTTTTCAAGGACATTCTTGATCCGCATTCATGGTACCCAACAAAGGAAAGTATAATTCCCCTGAAAAGAAAAAAATTGAATCAGTTAATTCGACGAATCAATTTGGATCCCCCCATTTTCAATCAAACACCTTTACCATACCCAACCCCAATTCGGGATGGACCAGATGTTGTTAATTAATATATTGTAAAGAGATGTTTTCAAGAAAAATGAAAAATTAAGACTTTACCTGAAACGAAGAGTGGCAGAGGCGACCGATTTCGAGGTTTTGAAGACGGTCTTGAAAAGAAGGTTGAACTTCAACTACGCCTTGCATTTCTACGATTGCCCATTCTGCACACAACTTTTGTAAATAAAATTTTGAAAATGAAACACAAACGCTGGAGTTGGAGGCATTGGACTCAGAAGGGAGATCGAATACTCTATTCAATCTCAAGGATGCAGAATAACAATAATATTTGTAAATAAATCTTTGAAAATCAGACACATGTTTTTTGCTCTCAAGGAAAAAATCCTATAACTAATCAATTCCAAATGCATATTATGCGAGAATAACAAGAACTAAAAGACTTGATGCAAACAACATATAAACAACAATAACAATACATGCAACTTTAAGTCAAGGGAAGTGAAAGTATATTACATGCTTCTTTCCTTGTGCGGGGGACTTCAGCCTCAAATCGACCAATACTCTTACTTTCCAAATCCCAAATCTTAATCCCATCTTCCGTCCCCAAGACATAGCCAATACCTATTAGGACTAAAACAAAGCGCATAAATAATCCCACCAAAGATTAAGCAAATACAATCTCTTCCCTTCACCAAATCCCAAAGCAAAGTCACCCCATCCTTCCCACCGCTGCACAAAGCCCATTCCATCGTGAAAATGTACCATTCAAATAGCCGATTATGACCCGACAAAGTAGATTTCAACTTACAATTTGATAAATTCCAAACCTTCATCATCTCCGTCCCACGGCGCTAAACAATCGTGGGATTCTCCACAAAAGGAGAAAACTTTACACTACTGACCCAATTACTATGCCCATCAGCTTCTTGAATTATGTACTTCCATTCACCCAGCGTATTCCAAAGCTTAATAGTCTTTTGGAAGTTTTTAGGAAGATTTAATTGAACATTTGAACCTAATAATAACGAGTTCTATGAGGATTTGCCATAAAAATGAGGCAGGAGATCTCAACTTTCTCGCCAAATCTTGGAAAAGGGATGGGCACCTGATGAGCAAAGCGAACCAGTCTTCATGAGTTGTCCACGAACCTTGTGAAACTGAAAATGCAAAGTAGAAATTGTGTGAGCTACACTCGTTTAATTTTGGAAGAAGAGAAGAATAAGAGAGAGGGTTTGAAGAGATTAATTTTTTTTTTTTTTTTTTTTTTGGAGAGCTGAGAGTGTTTAGTAGAATTGAAAAAAGAGTACAGAAATAGGTTTTTAATTATTTTGGGCTACGAACAATTGAAATCGCCAAAAAAAGTGCGTAGAAGTCATTTTTTGAAGTGAAATCTGATGTGTCAGTATAAGAGAAAAAATTGGGGCTGACCTGGGTCACTGGGAGCATTCTCAACTACTCAGTATTAATGGTCTTTGATGACCCTTACCTAAATATGACCGTTGATCAAAAAAGCTATTATATATTAGATCTGAGATTATGACCATTATAGAGATTCTTTTGTAAGAACACCTTCTACCACCATTACTGGTTCTAGTGAGAGCAAACGACGATGTCACACCACCATTATTGGTTCTAGTGAGAGCAAACGACGACGACGCACCACCATTACTGGTTCTAGTGAGAGCAAACAACGACGACGCCCAAGTACAAATCACAACACTTTTTAGGCAAAATGAAGGTAATATCATGTATCTAAACCATGGTTATGCTTTCAAAATAAGATTTTGTGGTTAGTTTTGAATTAAAATGAAGTCGTCTTCTTCTTCTTTAAGTATGAAGGTTTTGCATTGTTTTTTTTTTTTTTTTGGGAGGGGGCTTTAATTTAATTATGAAAATTGGGGGTATCACAAGTGGTTATTGACTTTGCATTGTACTGCCCAGGTTGAATGTCAGATGTGTAATCAACTTGGACACTTGGCTATTGAGTGTGAATTTGTGTACTCTCTTTGCAAGCAACCTACTTGTCACGGCATTCGAATGTTGGGCAGCTCACATACAATAGCTAATCCAGAAAGAAAGTATCTAAAGTGTTAATATCAATCATGCCCAAGTTATTTACAGTGGCTAGAAGAAGCTATTTGTGAAAAATTATCTGGTATTGGACCAAGCTCATCTACCATTGCATGTTTTGAATGTGGTGAGACTGGTCATTGGAAGAGAGAATGCCCATGGGTGGACTACAATGCACGACAGAGAATTGTAGAGGAAGGAGGACACTTAAGACAACAAAGAGTGGGTTGAATGCTGGGAAGAAGTATTTGAAGTGTTATGCATGTGGGAGCTTTGAATGGCTTATTGATGCACTGAGAAAGGAAACAAAGACAACTACTTTGGCTGTGGAATCAATTGCTACTTTGAAAATGACATTGTCAGAATTTTCAAAGCTTAATATAAAGTGAATAGTTGTAATGAAATAATTGAATTCATATGTAAGAAATCCATTGCAGTTTTTGTATTCTGCAGGTTTTGTATCCATTACAGCTATATTTAATGAAAGAAGTTTAGTGAGAATTTCATATAGCCTATATATACATCACGTTGTCTATGCATATTGCTAAACCTAGACACAGTTGTTGTATTCTGTAAGTTGAGGCCTATGGCTCTTGCCGAAAAAAGCAAGAGTTCTGCTAAATATAGCTAATACATTTGGGTGCCCAATTCATTTTGCTGCACTGATGCATTGATGCACAAATTGTAAAAGTTTGGACATAAAGCAACCAGTTGTGAATCCAAGGTTTAACCTCTAGGGTCGCAATCCAAAAAGGTCTCACTTGTTTTTGCTGAAGGTAGATTGCCTATTCAATCACACATTATGAAATGGTTTAATATAGTCTTAAAATAACTCTTCTAACTAAAAATATTACACTCATTTCTCTAAAGCACGGACGCACCTCCTAATAGGAAAATTTTTAAAATAAATCAAAATAATATTAAAAAACTCAATTTTTTCATTTTTTTGTTTTGTTAAGACTTATGACATGTTTTTAAAGTTTGATTAATAAATATTAAACTTAATTTTGTGGCTATTTATCTTTAATAGTTTTGAATTTATGAATGTTGATACATTTAATTTAGTTTTTAAAATTTAATTTATATAAAATAAAATTATAAATATTAATTAATTTCTGTATCCTTTGCCGCGTCCGCGTCCTACTTTTTTAAGATATAACCGAGTCGCCGCGTTAGTGTCCGCGTCTGCGTCAGTGTCTGCGTCCGTGTCCGTGCAACATAGACTCATTCTATGACAATTATGATTTATGAGATTCACATGTCATTCTGTATTTGACCAGATAAAAATAAAAGCCAACAGGATCCTCATCTCCACCGATTTTCGCGTTTAGCAGTGAGTTGCGCTCATTCTCACATGTACATAGTACATTGTTTTTTCAATCATCTACATGGAATTAGTACAGGATCTGAAGTCGTTCCATCAGCTTTGTTGGACTCTAGATGGAAGGAGCGTTCACTGTCATCGTTGGGCATCAGTACTCCCCATTCAAATATACAACTTAGCTTGCCAGGAAGACGAACGAAAGCTGCCGCTAGAAAGGTTGCAGCTTTAAGAGGCTCTAATTTCTTAACCAGATTGATGAAACCATGATCAGTCACCTTTCCTGAACTAGACCTGTCAACTTACTTGGAAAGTTCAGTATATTACTTCCAACGATTGGATAAAAAAAACATGTACCACAAAATTTAACAGAGATTGAAACACAAATGATATATCAAGCGAGGGCCAAAGCAAGTGCGAGGAATCAAAGTTGCAGCCAAAATGGGCACTCAATACAGGATCGACCAACTGTCCATTACAAACAACAAATATCAGCCACCTTTTTTGAACTCCCTGCCAACTTTTATCAGTAAAATAAGGATTTTATATATGTTGAATACAAGAGCACCTTCCATCTAACAAAAAGCTATAAGGATGGTAATGCAAAACAACTGAACCAACAGTCGCTACGCCAAGTTAAAGACCTGTAAACGGTATACACAACATTCTTGCCCTCTGAGAAATTAAGAGAGAATTTCAGTTGAAACCACTTCACATAAATCAGTCATCTACACTGACCAGTGACATATCCTTCCATACACAAAAGCAAAACACATGTCACGTGTTCCCAAAACACAAAAAAAGATGAAAAATATTCAACTGCTCAAGTCATGGTTTACTAACAAACCCACTAAAAATACGCATGAAGTTACATGTTCAAATGGTCCCACCCTCTTCTATTGCTTGTTGGTGGTGGCTTGAAATAAAGTCTTTTTTCTGAACTTCTCTCTGGTTCAACTGCACATTCATATGTTTGTGTTTCTGGTACTGCAGTATGGGGCACTTCAACTTGAGCTGCAACTGGTGTACTAGGTTGTTTCTTATTCCTTGGCCTCTTCTTATTTGATGCACTAGCTTGAGCTCCTTCATGTGCTTGTGGGGCCTCTGTTGTTGATTGACCTTGTGTTGTTTCGGCATTAAGCTTTGCTTGTTCTGGGCAAGTCCTGATGTGTGGCTTGAGGAGTGGCATTTGCTACATCTTTTTATTTGCTTGGGTTTTGTTGTTGGTTCAGAATCATTTTGTCCCTCACCTATTTTGTCCTGCACCAGCTTGTGAAACATTATGTCCATCACCTGCTTGTGTTTGTTCATCTGCATTCTTTCTTCTATTTTTCTTTGGCCTTCCTGGTTATCTTTTCAATGATGGTGGGAGAACTTGAGTAATTGGTTTCCCCTAGTCTGTCATTAGGTATAGGAAGAACAACCCTGCTATATGTTTTCACATATGCCCTCATTGTTAAGTATTCATTACAATATCTACACATCAAAAATTAAAATATTGATTAATAAGACAATCAAAGACCATATAATAATAAAAATATGTAAGAAGATCACGATGAAAAACTAACCTAGCATAGTTCAACCTCCTCTGCTCAATGATACAAACAAAGATGCATACAAGGTATTCCAAAGAAGTTGCCACACCTTACACTTACATTCGTATGCATCTAGGTTCACTAACCATCTGCTTCCATGTGATCTAAGCACAGTAAACATGTGGTATGCAGCAGATATGTAAGTATACTCCTTAATATAAAAAAATTGCTTACTAGCTGAAAATGCAATACACACATGATTAAACTCAAGAGTACCATCTAGAGCAGCTAGCCACAGAACCATAATTTCATTTCAATATTTGGACACACAACTCTGGAGCTTTTGCATAGCTTTCCTCATAATTACCATTTACCAACTCCATTATCTTTTGCCTAGCATGCCAAGCTATATAATATGAAATCTTAACACCTAATTTGTCCCAGACTTCTTCTTTGATCATGTTAGCTTTAAAAGTCTTGTGATGTCTTCTAACTATATCCTCCATCTTCTCAGCCACCCATACAACATTAGCCAATTTGTTTCCAAACTTACTATTACCCCTACACCTGGTAGTATACCCATCCTTCTTCTTGGATTTGCTAGCCCTTGCATAGAACATCCATGTGCATTCTTCTCCCTTGCAATTAAGTCTCACTCTGTCACCATCATTCTTTTTAACCCTAAACTCAAACCTATTTGCAATGGCATATGTCCTCAAATAAGTCCTACATTTTTGTATAGTAGACCTGATGCAGGACAGTAATATGTTTCTAATTAGGATTGGTTTCTTATTATCTATTAGTTTGTTTTAGAATTAGAATGTATTTAGAATTATTTCCATACTAGAATTAGTAATATACTAGTCTATATAAGAACATCGTAGGATATAAACAGGATTCATTCAATATTATCAATTTATCAAAGTCTTTTACATACCTTCTTACTTTTAATTCGCTTCCGCCTCGTCAATTGGTATCGGAGCCGGTTCGATGGCCCATCACGATGATGTTTTCGACTCACGCCTCCCGGACGCAAAATACAGGAGATTTTGTTACCATGGCAGATGTCAATCGTGCTTTGGAGCAAGCTTTTACGGATTTCGATGGAAAATCAACGCTTCATATGAGAGGCAATTTCAGCGGAGTTCTAGAAAGAAAGAGAACGAGGGAAAACTCAGGCTGAAGGCGACAAACAAGTTCGACTTCAAAGCACCACCCATAGTGCATCGGATTCCAACCTTGAACGTCTTTCTCACAGTACCGATCGATCCACCCACCCACCAACCCACCCATCAACTACAGAACACCCATCCCATCAATTCCCAACCCCAATATACTCCATATCAACTATAGAACCAATTGCATCCCACCTCCAGTCAGCATCACACCCACTACTCCATTAATTTTCAACCCCATATACAACCAACATATCTTCCTCAAACGCGGCCTCCTAATTTTCAACGCAACTCTTAAGGCATCAATTCCACTCTTATCTGGCGAACAACAGTTGGAGAAGATGAAGAATTTCCAGCACACCATCGTATCCAACACCAACCTGTGTTTTTGGACTTTCCTAATTGCACTAACTTTACCACCCAATCCCATAACAGTCCATATACCCAACCCCAAATTCCTACCAATTCTTATTCCACCGGTCCGGTCCATCAATTCCCAAATGCCCAACCACCACTTCAAACCACACCCATTAATGGGCTAGCCCAAACTGGTTTTGCACCCTACCCAATTTTTCAGCCCAATCTTTGAGATTATCGCCAACCACATAATGGTATAGACGACGACGACGATGAAATTGAGGAAATTGTTATCCCACATAATCCTCCAAATTTGCAAAATCAAGATAATTTTCGTCGACAAGGAAATAATTATGGTGGTAACAGACATAATTTTGGTGGAAATAGTAATGAGTATCGCATCAAGGCAGGTTTGGCAACTTTTAATGGTCTTTTGCATATTGAGGATTTTATTGACTGGCTTAAATCCGTGGACCGTTTTTTCGATATTATGGAAATTCCTCCAGAGAAGCACGTTAAGATTGTGGCTTTTAAATTTACTGGTGGCGCCTCTTCTTGGTGGGAGCAGAAACAACAAGAGCGTATTCGTCAAGGTTTGAAACGGATTCGTTCTTGGAAATGTATGAGGCAGATGTTAATGGCGCAATATCTTCCTCCAAATTTTGCTCAACTTCTCTTCACTGCACTCCAAAATTGCAGACAAGATAATCGTACTGTTCAAGAATATATTGATGAATTTTATCGGTTGCTTTCTCATAATGATTTGCAAGAGAATGAGAATTTACAAATTGCTAGATTCATTAATGGTTTATCCTGGAATATTCAGAAAGATCTAGTTTCACATCAACACTTCACTTTACATGCCGCTATTAATAATGCACTTAAGGTTGAACAATTCATAGAGCGACCTAAACCTTTTAACCATCCTTCATATAACCAAAGATCCTCACAATTTAAATCCAACCCATCTTATCATAATTCCCCATCTTCTAGTGTTTCACCGTCTCCATCTTCAGAAGTCCCTTCTAGCCCATCCACTCCACATGATACCTCTACCCAACCCACAACCTCTCCTTATAAAACACCTCCTTATCATCAACCTCCAAACCGTCCTAATACCCGCTCAACTCGTTTCCCAAATTCCTCCAACACTAACACTCAAAATCCTAAACCTCTATCCACCAATCCATATCTCCGTCCCAAACCTGGTACGTGTTATAAGTGCAGTAAATCTGGTCATTCTTCAGATGAGTGTCGAAAACATAATATTGCTTTTGCAGACGAGGTTCCTAATATGGATGATGGTTTTGAGGCTAATATTCATTGTGATGACGATGAACCGACATATGGTGATGACGATGGTGAACACTTTAATCTTGTGGTTCATAATTTGTTATATACTCCACATGTTTCTATTCCACACCGACATAATTTGTTTAGGACTACTTATACAATTCAAGGCAAATTGTGTTCTCTGATTATTGACAGTGGTAGTAGTGAGAACATTGTGTCAAAGAAAATGGTGGCGAAATTGGAACTTGCTACCCAGCCACATCCCCGCCCTTATGAAGTTGGTTGGATACAAGATGAGTGCAAACAACATGTTAAGGAACAGTGCCTTCTCAGTTTTTCTATTGGCAAGTGTAAGGATATTATTCTTTGTGATGTTGTTGATATGAATGCTTGTCACGTTCTTCTTGGGTGCCCTTGGATGTTTGATGTGGATGTTATTCATCGTTGCAAGCTAAATACTTATTCTTTTGTCAAGGCTGGTTTGAAAGTTCAATTGGCTCCTTCCTATGCCAGGCCTAAGTCTTCCATCTATCACTTTGAAGCTCCCGCTTTTATTGGTTTCTACTGATGTTAACTCTGACTTTGAGAAGCCAAATGAGATATTTGCAGTTGTCGTGAAGCCTAGGTGGCGCCTATGTGGAGGTGTAATTTTACACCCCCCATTAGAGATGCCTTTATGAGCCAAAAACAATGACACAATGCAAGAGTGACAATGAGGGTAGTACTTGCTACCAGTGTTCAAAATTTCGAATAGAATGTCGGAATTTTACCGGATATTTCAATTTTAAAAAAAACCGGAAAATACAACATAGGGTCGAAATATTAATCATTTTGAAATCTTGTTGAAATCAAAATTTGACATGGGTCAAATGTCAAAATATTGTCAATTTCAGTTTTTCGATTTGTCGGAATTCCAAACATTTCGTCTAAATTTTGAAGTCACATTTGCATTGGGCAACTCCTAGTAGCTTCTTACCAAAAAAATAACTATGAGGGGAAATAGTCTCATGTGGCGCCTACGTGGAAGTAACAAGTTGTTGCTTGCATTGGGATGCTCTAATTCACTTTTTGCAAGCTATCCTATTAGAACATTCCCAATGCAAACCACTTTTTTTCACTTCCACGTAAGACTATTTTCCCTCTTTGCTATCTTTGTGGTTAAAAACAAGAAAATGTTGCCCAATGCAGAAGTGATTTAAAACTTCGGACGAAATGTTTGATTCTGTCTGAATGTAAAAATTGAAAAAACGGTGGGATTCTGTCCGAAAGAAAGAAAAAAAACCCAAAAATAAGGTCGAAAAAACACACGGGACGGAATGTTTCATTCTGTCCTAAAAAAAAAAAAAAAAAAAAACCCAATAAAATATAAAAAAAAAACACACGAGACGGAATAAAAAGTTCCGTCCGAAACTCACAGCTCAATGACAATTAATTTCAATAGTAACTGCTACTCTCATTGTGACTTAGTTACAAGTCACCATCATTATCACCCTTGCATTAGGCAAGTGTTTTCTTATCTACAAAGATGAAAACTCTCAATTTCCTCTCCTAGTCACTTGTATTGGGAATGCTATTAATCCGGGAGAAATCAAAGGAGTGACCAATTTTATAATTACAGTACGCAGACCTGACCTTATTTTATAATTAGGAGTTGAACTTGCACACCTTGAATAATTGAAAACTTGCGCTTAGCGTGCAATGTACGATATCTACTCCGCATAATTGAAAAATTAAGCTTGGTTAAAAGATTGATTTCTTGAAATATTGACTACAGGAAAGGAAATGAAAATTGATGAAGTATAAAAATCTCCAAATTGAACTCTTACAATAATATAAGCTTCTAACACAGGACCTGGTCCACAGATAGTGGAACAATTTTTTTTTAGGGTAAATTGCATTTTGATAGTGGAACAACTTTTAACTAATGGATCAGGTTCACCGTCTGTTAATTGTTTGTGGGAATCCAATGTAATCTTGTAATTACTAAATTGCCATTAAATTTGCGGTCAATCCCATTTGATTTAGGTGACACATGATTTAATCTTAATTGCCGGCAGATGAGAATGAATACACTTCAACACAGAACATGAAACTCCAAACTCCACACAAAATTCCGTACAAACTTGTATAGATTCCGTACAAACTTGTATAGAAGTATAGAACATATGGTTTCAACAATCGAGGACGTGCAAAAACTTCTGTTTGCGACAAGATTGGTGTAGTTGGAATGGGAACATTGATTGGTCACAACCCATGCACGTAACCCTAAGCCTCTAAGGATGGAATTCGAACTAATCAAGCTGAATTTCACTATGCTCAAGTTAATACATGAACCAGCCCGAGTCAAGTTTTTAGCGAGCCGAGTCCAAATAGTTCGGTTATTTTACACTAAGGTGATACTATTTTAACTTATCGAACCGAGCTTCATCAAACTCGTTTGTTACACGACCTATAATATAAACTCAAACTTGGCTCGTTTATTAAATGAACAAGCTCGAGCATGCCTGAGCCCTCAGCTCAATAAATTCTACCCTTAAGTATTAGTTTGAGAAAGTATATTTAATTAATATTTAATCATCTGTGTGAATCTGCACTTAGTGGAATTCCAGAAACCTGGAACTGTTATCGCGCATTAAAGAATTTATTCTTTTAAATTTTAATAAAAGTAAATGTGAACTGAATTACGAAGTCTTCTTGCATCTGCTTGACTAAAAGGGAAACTGTTTCAGCATTTGCACTTGCCATATTAAAAAAAAAAAAAAAAAAAAGTAGCAGTCCAGTCTATCACTCAAAAAACTCTGATCGAACTTCAGAGTTCTTCATTTCACCACCGCACCAGACTACAGAGGCTTGGAAGTTATGCTATAAAACGTCCCCTGACAATCTTTACACGGCTTAGTTGGTAAGTATATCCAAGCCTCCACTTGTTACTTCAGCCTATGGTTTTAAAGTTGTACATACACTGATACACCAAGTCGTAGTAAGTGTCTCTTACTTTTACAGGCACAAAGAAATGGAACCAAGATATCTGATGAACTTACAGAGTCGATTAGGTCGAGGTAATGGCATGTTCCTTTGAAAATTTTCAAAAACTCAGTGCAACCTTTTGGTGTTATAATCTAAGGTTAATATCAGGAAAGTCCAGTTTTCCAAGTTAAAGCAAAATCTACTCTGCAAGTCGCAACCTTAAATCTGATCAGATCTACCTATTCTCCTTCAATTCCTTTTGCTAGTTTTGGGGGGGTTTAGTAGGGGTTTTGGTGAGGTTCTCGTTCTAGGAGTAGCTAATTTGTTGCTTTCACAGAGTTTCGTGCTTCGTAGTTTGGAGATCTTTGGGTCTTCTTTTTGGGAGAACCAACAACACACTTGGGTGATCGATGTTGGTGTTGAAGTAACTCCAGTGGGGAATATGAGGGGACCTAGCTCTGTGTTTCTCCTTTGTCTTTTGTTTGTTTTAATGATATTTGCTCCATGTATCTTCTGTTTTCTTGCTTCTTGTTTGATTTGTGAAGTTGCACTCAGATGGTTTATGGAAAACAAAATAAAAAAGAAATCCATTTTTCCATGTGCAACGTAGCGACATACTAGCTATTGAGACTCTTAACTTTTCTTGAGACCCACTCTCCTCCGAGATCTTACTCCCATTTTTCCATGTGCAGCGTAGCGACATACTCGCGCTAAAAAATATTTTTCAATTGGCAGAATAATCCAAAGTTGAGAATATCATTATCATTGCGTATATTGGATCTCTAAATTTTGGAACATATTGGACTGATATATTTATAAAATTTATGCTTATGTTTTAATTCATGTAATGAAATTATTTAGAATAAAACAAAATTACCAACGACAGAGTTGTTGTCTTAAAAAAAATCCTTTTGCATGTGAAATTATTCTTTTGTGCGCTAGCTCATTTGTGGGATCTTCGAAATAACATGTGTAGCTCTCTGGTATGCTTAAATGATTAAGTGTTTTCAATACATAAACTGAAAGATTCTATATTTATGTATTCTTTCGCAGACGTGAATCTCTTAATCTCTCTTACGGTCTTACTGCCATTATAGTTGGTTTGACTGCCACTTGAAGCTAGAGTATTATATCACTCGGGATTGAAGTCTTGAAGTTTGGACCCAGTGGCGTGAACAGGAGAAAGCCAAATGGAGAACTATTTGACATCAGAAGTAGAACTCAAAGAATACGATGTAGATGAAGTACAAAAAAGGAATGAAAAACTTTATAGAGTAAATAATCTACATTTTGATGGTAGGGACAAGCTTCAAAATAAAATGTTTGAAAGTCTCAAAGTGGTGAAAGTTTTCAAAGGGGCCATTGTTAGCTCAAATGCAATGGAAGTGTCGTTAGAACTTGAAAGAGAGAAAATACGACGATATTCACATAAAGATCTTATGAGGATTACTGAATATTTCACTTGTCAAATAGGTTCTGGCGCTTATGGAGACGTCTTTAAAGGCCAATTACCTAATGGTGAGAAAGTTGCAGTTAAGAAATTAAAAAAAACCGCAGTGGATGTTATGGAATACACATTCATGGCTGAAGTGAGATCAATGAGCAGCACTTCTCATCGAAACCTAGTTAGACTTTATGGGTATTGTTTTGAGACGAACATGAAAGCACTTGTCTATGAATACTTGGAGAATGGATCTTTGGATGTTATTTTGTATGAGAACCATCTTAAGTTGCCGTGGCAGAGGTTGTATGATATTGCAACTGAGACAGCAAAAGGGCTTTCTTATTTGCATGAAAGTTGCCACGAGGTAATAGTTCACTATGATGTAAAAGCTAGTAATGTGCTCATTGACTCAAATCTTTCTCCTAAGATTTCAGATTTTGGATTTGCCAAGGTTTCTCAAAGAGATGTTAGTAATATATCTTTGGTTGAATTCAGAGGGACCCGTAGCTTTGCTGCCCCAGAAATGTGGATGCAAATGCCAATAACTTACAAAAGTGATGTTTACAGTTTCGGCATGATGTTGTTCGAAGTTTTGGGGAGGAGGAGAATTTGTGTAGGCGATAATTGGTTTCCAGGACAAGTTTGGGAAAAATTTAAGAATGGACAAGTAAACGAAATTATGGAGGAATGTGGAATTGAGGACATGGATAGAGAAAATGCAACAACATTGGCAATTGTCGCATTGTGGTGTACTCAGCACAATCCCGGTGACAGACCAACCTTGGGCAAGGTGGTGAAAGTTCTTGAGGGGTACATACAACTTCCACCCCCTCCCGATCCGCTTTATCCATATAGCTTCTCTTTAAACGTAAGCAAATTGGGAGCTAGCTCCACAGCAATTAGTGGACCTCCTCCTTCATCAGTTTCTTCTGATGTCTCTCTCACCCGGAGTGAACGGTAAGAACACTAGCTATGAGATTTTTCTTTCTGAAATTAAATCTTTGATGCCCCTTCATTTCCTAATTGACGTTAATTGTGCAATGCAGAACGCAGAGTTCCGCTAACTGGGCTAAAGCTATGGCGATACTGAAAGAATTCGAAGACATGAGTGATACACCACTTGGGAAATTGAAACAAGTTGCTGAAGCCATGACTGTTGAAATGCATGCTGGTTTAGCTTCAGAAGGTGGAAGTACACTTGGGATGCTTATCAGCTCTGTTGATAATCTTCCTACAGGGAATGAGCACGGATTATTCTATGCATTGGACCTTGGTGGAACAAAATTCTGCCTTTCACGTGTACAATTGGGTAGAAAGAAAAGACGTGTTCTTGAGCAAGAATCTACTGAAGTGTCAATACCTCCTCATATGATGGTTGGAACTTCTAAAGGACTATGTGATTTTATTACTGAGGAATTAGCAACCTTTGTTGCTACGGAAGGCGATGGTGATTTTCATATTTCTCCTAGTAGGCAAAGGGAAATGGGGTTTAGTTTCTCATGCCCTATGACACGTACATCCGGGACTCCTATCAAATGCACAAAACACTCGTCATCCATAGATGGTGCGGTTGACCAAGATCTGGTGGCACAATTGACACAATCCATGAAAAGCAAAGGTGTTGATATGCGTGTGGCGGCTGTAGTCAACGACACAATTAAGTTTTTTGGCTGGTGGCAGATACCTCAATAATGATGTCGTTGCTGCAGTGACCTTAGGTACTGGAACAAATGCGGCATATGTGGAGTGTGCAAATGCGATTTCTAAGTGGCATGGTGTTCTACCTAAATCAGGAGAGATGGTTATTAACATGGAGTGGGGTAACTTCAGATCAGTACATCTTCCTCTGACAGAATATGATCATGCTCTGGATGTGGAGAGTTTAAATGTTGGTGAACAGAGTTTTGGGAAGATTATATCTGGTAAGTACATGGGGGATATTGTGCGCAGGGTATTACTTAAAATGGCTGAAGAAGCTGACTTTTTTGGTGATACCGTTCCCTCAAAGCTTAGAATTCCATTTACATTGAGGACTCATGAAATGTCTGCGATGCATCACGACAATTCTCCTGATCTAAGAGTGGTCGGAAGCATATTGCAAGATATCTTGGGGATATCTAACACATCCTTGACAACTAGAAAAGTAGTTGTTGAGGTCTGTGTCATTGTTGCAGAGCGTGGAGCTCGCCTTTCTGCAGCTGGAATCTTAGGCATCTTGAAAAAAAAATAGGAAGAGAGACAGTCAAAAAGGGAGTCAAGCAGAAGACAGTGATAGCCATCGATGGTGGAGTATTTAAGCATTACTCAGAACTCACCAAGTGTTTGGAGAACACCCTTAAAGAGTTACTGGGGAGGAGGTTAAGGACACTGTTGTCATCGAGCATGCTAATGATGTCCCCCGTGATTGGGGCAGCTCTTATTGCTGCTTCACATTCCCAGTACAATGACATGAAGTCTGAGACTGGTGTAGTTGTTAGCAACCAGGTATCTTCCAAAAAGGGAATCCATTTCTGTACATTTCTGTGTGCATTGCCTTGTATTTTTGTCCAGGAGGTAAATCAATAGTGTTATGCACTTATGCAAGTATCATCTAGTACAGGTTTTGTTGTAGAAATGGAAGATTTATAGGGTGGTAAGGTATATATCGCATTATCAACTTTGCTTACAAAGCACCAAATGGAAGGAATTTTGAAGTGCTAAATCGTTTTTTTTTTTCACTATTAAAAAAGCGCTACTGCTAAACCAATATCGCCTATAAGGACAACTTTTCTAACGGAATTCTGGACTTTGTACACTAGAATACCAGATTATGCAACAATAAAACCGATGCAGACAAGTGGGGACTTCTTTATCTTCAATTCAGGTTCAACTATTCCAGGTCTAAATTCTTTAACCCTATAACGGTATGTAAGTATGAAGTCTACTCAAGAGTTTAGACCGTAGAGTTTGGAGTAAAAGAAAATTGAAAAGAAGAAAAATGAGTTGATCAGTTCACCATAATCATTTCACGTTGTCTTCAGCTATTATTCCCTCTTCGTCATTTTCATGGTGCTTTGCTCACCATGGTAGCAATAACATATAGAGAATTAACGGTGGCGGCCGGCCACCATTTTTGCTGAAGAAAAAAATACGACCATAAAAGTTTATTTAATGCCTGAAACCTATTTTGAAAGGAATTGTCATATGATTGTAAAATAGTAATGTCTAGAGTTTTATTGTTTTTTGTTTTTCTGCGCTCTCTTTTGGAGATTCCGAACCATTCAACTTATAACTTCTAACACTTAGGGGGTGTTTGTTTTTCCTAGCACTTATAAGTATGTCCTAAAATCTGTTTGTTTTTTACTACTTACTAGCAAACGGGCACGTCGTTGCACGTGTTGTGTAAAAACGATGGTGAAGTTTTATCTAGGAATTGAAGGACCAAGTATGATGACACAAAACTATTATAAAAGTTGTGCCAAACTCATTCAGCCATTTATTTGCCAACTCGTTATAGGGACAATTATTTGCCAACTCATTCAACCATTTACACTAAAATCAAGTAAACTCAAGAAAGTGTTTGATAAGCGCTTTAGCATTCCAAAAAACAATTGTACACAATTCAAAGTTTTTAGTTTGTGGTTTTCCTGTTAGATTCATAAGAATAAGAAAGTATATCAACGAAAAATTAATTTTCAGCTATATATAGATTTAGGTAAATGGGCATATATATTTATGTAATAATAATTCATAATTCAACTCTTTTATCAAACTTTTAAGCAATGTTAGCGATGAGACCTATAGAGAGGGCATAAATATAAAATTTAGTTGGAAAGATAACGTGTATTTTTCACAGATATAAATCATAATAAATAAAAATCATCATTTGAAATTGACACATAAACAACATTTACATTAGGAGGTCCAAGAAGAGAGAACATTAACAATAAGTTTAAAAATACAATGAAAAGAGTATGAAAGATCGAGTGCTAAGTATTAATAGATGTATGCTGCCATAAACAAATGACCATGGATGGGGTTTGTAACTCTGCAGGAAAATCGGGTTTTCCTTGCTATTTCAACTTTGTTCCCATAGTGAGATTGAGAGGCAGTCATCTCCAAAATATATATATCTGTATATTATGTCAGTGTCACTTTTATACAAAACTCTTATTATCAACTTGTCAGAATTTAGAATTCAGAACACCATGTTTATCACATTAATTAGTTTGTTGAGAGATGTACGATAAAGCCCCATAGGAGTGCCACCCTGGTGGATTCCTCAGGTAGTTTCGATCTTGCACTGCGGTCTGAAATTCAGTGGCTAAGGAAGTGGATCCTACCTGCAGAATTATAGACATCAGTTGGCAATGTGACTTCAAAAGATGTACCCTGTCAAATCTAACGGTAACATACTTATAATATTTAAAAGGTTTATAGACTAAAAGGAGTATAATTCTCATCCAGATCTGGAGCATTAAGATAGTTGGTTCTCGTATTTCCGGTTTGAAGTAGCTCATGGGAGCTAGATTATACCTTCAAATTTATAGACATTACTTGGCAATGTGACTTCAAAGGATGTACCTTTTTAAGTCTTACGGTAATGTACCTGCATATTCATCTTTCAATCTTTTATCCAAGTGAATGAAGTTGTTTAATGACTATAAAAATTATGGATCTGCAATATAAAAAAATATATAACTAAAACAAAATATTCATAGCAACAATATGTTTATGTCTGCATTGGTACTTGGAAACTAAAGTTATTGAATTAATTATATTTTACTATCAAGATCATTTGGCTTATGTATCATTTGGTGTGCTTGAACATCAATACTATTTGTTCTGAAAAACGCCGTAAGTATTGTTTTCAATCTGTATTCATCAACAAAGACTATATCTTCTAGCATTTCACCAATATAGTAAGTAACTTGTTGCCTAAAGGCAAATGTATTTGCAATGCCACAACTGAAGGAAACATGCCATTCATTCATAAGAAACTTAAATATTCTCCAGAAAGTTTCAGGAGGGTATATTCATCTCGCATTAACAAATTGTGAAATCTCAACGGCAATTCCATAAGGCCTAGTACTAACTCCAAATGAAACCCGATAAGGTCCTATATAAACATATTTGTATAAATATTTAACAAAAGTTATGCTTGAAAAAATCTCAACATTAATATGGCAATTATATTTCAAAAGCAAATAAGAATTGTACGGAACAACGTTACGATTGTCTATAGTGAATCTATTTATACGAACATGTCTTCCATTATCATGTCTCATATATTTGAAGTTGAAGGTGCAAATAACTTACGAAATGCACTTTCACATCTGCCATTTTTCATACAAACAACATTTATATTAAGAGTTCCACATGCACTATGCGTCACATGATTTTTAGCAGCAGTATACAGAAGGCTACGTATCGGAATCGGGGATCTCTGCAGAAACTATTTTACCTATATCTACAGGATTATGTATTTATCATTTTCATGTAGAATAATCAAGAAATGAGGATGTGGTAGTCCTATTTTTTGAAAATCAATAACATGCATGGACCTATACAATAACTCTGACAAATATATGTCTATGAAATAAATCATGCTTTAGTTCTGCTAAAACATAATGGAATGTTCTAGTGAATAAATCAGGCCTATCTTGTGAACTTTTACCAGTTTCTAAATCTTCTTTAATTGCATGCCACGATGAGTTAAAGGTTACGGTTATAAATAAATCAAGTGTTCCATACCTCTTTACTAATGTCATTGCATCCTGATAACGGCAATGTATATCTCGCGGGCTACCAGCATGAGAGGGGGGAAGTATATTCCTACAAACGTTGCCTAATAATCACAATAATTTCAAATATATTAGTTTAATCATAACTCCAAATATATTATATTTCGAATTAACTTTAAAAAATATAAAACAAAGGGCATTCAATATAAAGACATGTTGTGGGTTACACAATACCTCCAATGTGTCCCCCCAACGTTTAATGCATCTTGACTATTTCTCCATATTATGAATCTCCATATTTTCGTCATTAGCCATTAATCGCCATTAGCCATTAATATCTTGGACCTTGACTATTTTGTGCACTGAGTGCTAAAGTTTCAAAACCAATATCCATTATAACAAAACTATTGTGTCAAATCACTAAAGATATGAAAAAGGTATGACGAAAAAAATGGAACAATGATTCCATTCATTCAAACTTTCCATCTCCAAATCTTAAAAGGAAAAAAAGTCATTAAAACCACAACAATCACATAAAATTTCCCGGAGTGTATCTGCAGCTCGAAAGGGTAATCATTATAAACATACATGCATAAAACATTAGAAACAAAAACGCAAAAGGTAAATGCAATGTGGGATTTCTATTATAACGCAAAATCTGTGAAAGGGGATTTCGGAGATGAGTGGATGTAATTGTGCAGGTTTCTACTATTTTATATGGTTTATTTCAAATATAGGGAGGCAAAGTGAGGAAGTTATACCCCAGAGTGCATTGGAAGATGAAGATGGGGATTGACGAAGCAAAGAGTAAGAGGGGGACAACAACATTGAAATGACAACTACATGAAAACTCAAAATGTGAAAGGATAGACATCAGTAATCCGACCCATACCTAAGAAATTTGGACAGGATCAATGCCTCAACAAAAAAATAGAAAATAAAATAGGGAAGTGGGTCTGAAACTTATTCAGAGAGAAAGATCAGTGTATATGAGGAAGATGTGACAGAGAAGCGCTAAGTGCTAAGTTGCCACTGGAGACATATACATAGAGAGGGGAGAGGAGGAACTATTTTTTTCTACTCTAGGAAAGCCTGGAATACGCCTAGTCTGTTTTGGCTTTAGTTGGGAGATAACTAAATGAAATGGATCTGAAAATTCAAAGTACAATCCTCAAAATGCAGACCCAAAATGAGGCAATAATTATCGAAACAGAATCTTAAAAAAAAAAACCAAAATGGATCATAGTTTTCTAACTGTCATAAATGGTGACAGTGAGAAAGTATTAGCATAAATGGTTAATCACATAAATGGTGATTTGTTGACTTCTTGCTGATTCGAAATATGACATCTAGATGGCAATGCAAGAACCAAATACCTAAGAAAAAAACTGAAAAAAGAAAATGTGCAAGTCTTGCATAATTATGCTTGAATGTTTGGGACCATCACATACTGTCATGGTGAATGTAGTGGTTACCTTGATTGTCTATTCTGAATCTAATAGCACTCCTTCCAGCATATGGTACTCGATTTGTGTTCCTCTTGATTGGGTTGAGATTCTCTTAATTGAAAGTATGCACATGTATATGATGACACTCTGGTGCAATAATCCCTTTGTCTTGTAACACAACTTGGACTACAGTGTTGTAAGCAAGCTGATAAAATCGTGTTGCATTTATTGTCTTTAGGATAGATGTCGTGCTTTGTGATGCTGCATATGAAAGTTGAGCAAATAACAATCACTCAAACCAAAAACAATCAACTATTAGATAGCAATTCAAACAGACAAAAACTTTGGTGCAATAATCCCTTTGTCTTGTAACACAACTTGGACTACAGTGTTGTAAGCAAGCTGATAAAATCGTGTTGCATTTATTGTCTTTAGGATAGATGTCGTGCTTTGTGATGCTGCATATGAAAGTTGAGCAAATAACAATCACTCAGACCATAAACAATCAACTATTAGATAGCAATTCAAACAGACAAAAACTTGATAAAGGGGTTATAAGTGTATATTTAGCCAATTGGACCATCTACTCTTCACAACCATTCAACCACTTATCTTCCTGAGTCCTTTATTTACTCCTATTGATGTAGACACCAAATACTTCAAAGTGAGGGAAGGACACAAAGACCGGTATTCAGAGACAATCAAAGTTAAGAATATAAGGGAGTACACAAACACAACAAATATCAATGTTAACAAAATCACATAATAAGCAGGAGTTCCGTCAACAAAAAAAATTAGATTTGTGTCGAAATTGTACAACATGGTATAACGGTATAGTGTCTCCCTGTTTGGCATTAAAAAGGTTTATCATTGCAAAAGCACCAAAAACTCAGCACATAGCATAAGACTTTAATGTCCAGAAACATACCTTGTATTCGGAAAAAAGGACTCTTCGAAAAATCTATAAGAAAAAAATACAACTACTTTATTTCCACTTCACACTTCAAGTCGTTCATATTTTGTTGTGCTCCTACACAAAAATAAAAATAAAAACATAAATGAATATATAAAGAAAAGACATACTATCCATGAACAAAAACGAAATGAAAGAAAATGTCTTACTGATTTCAGTAAGATATTAAATTTTTCCCAACTCCATTTAGAAATCATCGTGGACATCTAGTAAATACGTTCATTCAAAAATTCGCATGTTTTCACCTAGATGTGTGATTGCATTGCAGTGCTCAGGCCATGGAATGACAAAATCTTCATTAAACTTGAAAGAGATCAACTAAAACAATTGAAGACTTGATAGTTAGTAAATCTGATTTAAAAAGTTCATGAACTTGAAACCAGTTTCATTAGACAGTACTCAACTGATGGGTGATTGCAATGCTTAAAAAAGAAGAAAAACACACTAACCTAGATATGGTATTGAAGTGCTTCGTCGAACGTCCTTGAACAACTGAGTTAAATGTGATTGCAGAGAAGATTTTCGATTGTCACATAATAAAAAACAAATACAGGGGAAAAAAACTTCAACCATAGAAACTGAGAGATAGGAGTTTCTTAGGTAGAGACACCCATATTGTTTACCCGAGTTTAGGTAGATTTTTTAATTTGGTAAAGTAGTGAAAACAAAACATGAAATTGCGAAATGTGAAATCCAACAAATACTTCGAACTGAATTGAATTGCAGAGAATTGAAGAACCATACCTGAGAGTAATTTGACAGACCCTTGAAGTTAATCTGAAAGAAAAGAAAATACTAAATTATGGCAATGTAAAACCAACAAAAAAAAAGGAGAAGATCGACACACGACAGTAAGAAAACCAAAGAAAATAGTACCATACCAAAGTTGCATAAGTAATGATTTTGGATTCCAAAAGAAATACAATATTAGAAAAAAATAAAAATAAAAATAAAAAGACAGCCAGACCTTTTGATTTGAAGAACGAATCATAGTTGTTTGCAAAGCCTGATTTGTTGATTAGCCATAACAACCAGAGAAGAAGAAGGAACGGTTTTTATTTTTTATTTTTTCTCTTTTTAATTTGGAAACCGCGAAGGCTGTATTTTCACGAAGAAAAAACCTACCTCTAACATTGGGACTGGAGAGTGACTAAATGAAAATGAATTGAACCGATGACAGAATAAGAGAGATTGATAATCTGGTTAGAACAATTTCGGTTCAGTAAAACAAAAAGAACGAAAACAATAAATAATCAAAAAAGAAACAATGAATTTGAATTTGTGTGTAACAGAGTTTCGGATGATGAAGAGACTTTAGAGATTTGTGAATATAAGATTTGTGTGCCGTTTATTTTTTTTTTGTTTCCTTTCGTTGTGATTTAAGGAGTGATGGAAAGGGCACGCCTGTTCGGAGATTTTTCCGCTGTAATTTAAGTGATGGAAAGGGCGAAGCGTGTGATTTGAACTTTCGAACTTAACGGGTTTTGATAAGAGCCCAAAACTGTAGTTTTAACCCCTTAATAATCATACTGTTAGACCAATTATGTGAATAATAAGTAAGAGTTAATACTGATTACGTGTTTTTATGCATTTTAGGCTTCAAAGTCCATTATGTGCAGAAATGTGCCACTTTAGCGAAATAAAGGAGCAAAAGTCAGCGGAACTTCCGAATGCCATATCTTTGGACTCAGACCTCGGAATGAGGCCTACCTTATGTCAAAACGACCGGCGCGGAAAGAGCTTTGCAATGGTCCAAGCCTTGACCCAATCAGAGGAGCAGAAATGGACGAAAAGTCTGTGGAAGCCAGCTGCAGCTGAAGAGGCCTTTTTGGATTTGAAGAATTGGGTTTTGGGCCCCGATTCTTCCGCCCAAAACATGGCTCCAAGCCCATGCACGTTTTTTGGATCTGAATGTATAAAAACAAAAGCTTAGCTCTTCATTAATGGTAGATAAAGTAGTTAGAAAATAATAGTTAGCTTAGAATAGAAAGTAGCCATTAAAATAGCTTCTAGATCTAGTTTTATTTAATTGTTTTGATTAAGTATAGTTTCAATATCTAATTCATTTCATTAGATTAAACCTTGAATCTTGTTCTTCATTTGATTAGATCAATAAAGTAGTATTCTTTATCAATTTCGATTTTGTCAATTCCAATTCTAGATCTAATTTCAATTCATGTCCTTAGTTCAATTTAGTCATTAAATTAGATTTCATTATTGTTTAATTAAATAAATTTCAATGCTTTATATTATGTTTAGTTTTAATATAAATGGAAATGATTATGAATGATTCAAGGCTAAACCTCCATTAGAGGGGGTTGTGAAGCCTTGATGAAAGCTTGATTCGATTATCGTAGTCGTTAATTTTTTTCTATTCCACTCTAAAAAATGATTAGTTCACCATGAGAATGGGTTTAATTGTTCACATGCTAGTTATGAATTGGTAGAAATGCCATGTATAATTAGGGATTAGGAATAACCAATTGTTCTTGCAGCGATTCAATTCGATTACTGACGATTAAATCGTTAGTGGATGAAGATGAGTTATGGTGGAATCAATCCCCCTCTAACTCCTTATCATAGAATCAACGTAGCATTCCCTTAGTATTCGATAACCGACTAGTTGCATCTTGTGGGTAGTTGCATCGTAGTATAATTCCCTTAAAACTCTCATAGACTTAAAAACGACTAGTTAGATTAGAAAACATCCATGCTAGAGCACTAGGAGTGGAACGAACCGTGACTCCATTCTATTTCGATAGATTCGAGAGTTGAAGATTTGATAACTTAGGCAACGAAAAGTAGAAGTTTAGTTTACTTACGTTGTGGATTCATCGTTCATTTTAAATAGGTAGACTATTCATTTATAGTAATCAAATGGCCGCCATCTTAGTTGCACTTTAGCATTGTTTTCATAATAGAATTAGTAATTTTAAGTCCCATTAAACCCACCCACCCTTGTTTGATTCATACTTGTGGTTGCCGTTTCAGTTTTGGAAAAATTCGAGGAAATACAATCGCCAGCATACAAAGAGAGCGACCAGCTATGTTTCTTGGAATTTGATCAATACAATCGAAGCGCCCCAGCGCAAAAGAGCGCGACCAGCTAAGTTACCGGACTTTCGAATTTACATAGAAGCCCAGCGCCTAAGATAAGCGCCAGCGCCAACCTTTAAATTCCGGAATTTCGGATTTCCGCGAGGTTGATTCAAACTTCGAGTTGTCAAGTTTTCAGTGTTCTACTCTCTTATATACACTGAACACGCGTACACAAGACGCTATTCATAAAGCGAAGCAAAGACCTTGTCGGGTATTCCTTTCTTCCACACCTCGCGTCTCCGTTAGAGGTTTATACTAGTACATCAGAATTGTTTGGAGTGTTGCATGTTTAGTTAAGCTCGACTTAGCCTTGCATGAGATTAAGGTCTGGCCGAACAAAAACACCTAACGTAAATACACAACAACATCAACAAACAAGTCTATCTAGTATACCACAAACTACACCTCTAGCTACTATATCACACACACCACCGATATAATGGGGAAGAAAGAGACTCCTCTCGGACTTCTACAAAGCCTTGAGCGATAGCCCCAAATCTTGCATCGTTCTAGCGGACCCACCGGGGATTTGAGAATCCCTCCAAATATTTTTAATTTGTTACCCGTTTTCATGGTTTAGACCATGAAAAACCTTACCAAAGACATCGCGTAGGATTGAACAAGTCCTTACAACATTCCACCATCCTACGGTTGGTTGAACAAATCAAATTAAGGGTATTCCCTTTCACCTTAGCCGATAAGGCGGCTTTGGTTAACCCAAAGCCTAATTACGTGGACTCGTGGGCTAAACTTGTTCACCGTTTATGGAACATTTTACCCACCCCTAAAGACGGATGAGATGCTTTCCAAGATTCATTTCTTTTCGACAAAATCCTCATGAATCATTTTCAGAGGCTTGGAATCGTTTCACCGATCTGCTTATAGAGTGTCCACACCATAACTTAGCAAAGACACGTTAGTTCGTGTGCCTTTTCAAAGGACTTCAACATCACCATAAAGAAGTCCTAGACATAATGAATGGGGTAGTTTCTTAAGTAAAGGAGCCTCGGAGGCTTATAAATTTTTAGAGGATCAAACTAAGCGAAATAACAACCTGGGGGTAGTGATGATATCCCCGCTCCGCTAGTTCTTCTTCCACGCTTAAGGCTACCAAGTATGTTTGAGGTTAAATCAGATCCCCGAGCTTAAAACTCTAATTGAATCCCTCACTAAAAAGGTAGATGCCATTTTACGTACAACAAAAGCCAATCCCGTCATGAATGTAAATTCAAATCCATGTAGTTTACGTTTGGAGTCCCGAGCATCCCGATTCACAATTGTCTATAGCCTATGAACAGGGCTTGTTCCATTAATAGTGAACCTAACAACTTGGAGACAAAATCCCAACTTCGGTTGGAGAAATAACCAAAACGTCACACCTCGAAGGGGTACAATAATTAATATGTTAGGCCTACGCAAAGCTTTAACCAAGCCCCACTACGACAAGGACAGGGTCAGGGTAATTTTAATAATTATAACAACCAAGTGCAACCTCGACAAGGTCAAGCACAAGGTCAAGGTAATTATAATAATTATAATGCTAATAGAGGTATCGTTCCGGTAAATAATAACTATCAAAATCCACCAATAAATAATTCACGGGAAATAGTTCCAGTAACACCACCCGTGACCACTACACCCACACAACCGGATCGTCTAGACACCTTTATACAAGTGAGCCAAAAACTTTTCCAAACCATGGCTCAATCCAACCAACAGCTTCTACAATCCGTAAATAATTTAACCCAACAATTGGCTCAAGATAAAGCCCAACCCAAAGGTGTGTTTCTAAGGTAACGCAATACCTAATCCTAAAACAACAAACACAGCCTTTGAGGTCACCGATAATACTAGTAATGAATATGAAAATGTAGGTGAGATAAATGCCATCACCACTCTCCGTTCTGGCAGAGTGGTTGATAACAAAGTAACTATGCCTATAGTTACCCCACCAGTAGCCCCTACACCTGCTATTTTACTAGATACCGAAATAGAAACTGAAGAGCCTACCACTGTAGAGGTACCAGTTACAACACAACCTAAGAAACGAAAAGCCACGGTTAAACATCCAAATGATACCATTGCTAAATATAGAGCCGAAACCACCGTTTCCACAAAAAATTAGCCATGTTAACTAGGGATACAAATTACGAGGAGATTAGGGGCGTTTTCAAGAATCTAACTATAAACCTTCCTTTCCTCGAAGCTATAAAAAGCTACCACACCATGCTAAGTTTCTTAAGGAATTGTGTACTACTAGGCGTAAAGACAAATATACCGAAAGACGCCTTTTAACGAACAATTCCCAACCTTATCCGAACATAATGGAATTGTTAAGTACAAGGACCACCGGTAGATCCTCTTGTCTAATGCACCTTAGGAGATTCCTATCGACCACCGCATTATTAGACACGGGGGCTAGTGTTAACTTACTCCCATTTTATTTGTATAGACAAATAGGTCTAGACAAAATGCAACCCACTAAAATGGCGTTGCAATTAGCGGATCGGTCTATTAAGTATCCTAAGGGTGTAGTCGAAAATGTGTTGGTAAAAGTGCGGATTTCTACTATCCGGCTGATTTTGTAGTCCTCGATACATTAAGCTAACGACTCTCCCGATCATTCTAGGGCGTCCTTTCTTGGCAACCCCAATGCGCTCATTAATTGCCGTGATGGTTCAATGTCCATGTCTTTTGGCCATCTTGTTGTTGAAGTCAATGTTTTTAAAACAAGGACACAGTTACCCGATTCGTCTATGGATGGAGAGGTTAGCATGATCGAGAGCTTTGCTCGAGATTATTTCAACAACACGTTCCCTGATAGTCATATGCCGAAAATTCTTTCCTTTGGAAAGTCAGACTCCAACATTTTCATTCCTACACTAGTCGATACACATATTATTGATGAGGACGGGATAGATAACTTTCTCAAAGATGTAGAGGACTACCATAGTAATGTGGATATGACCAATCTTGATGAGGAATTTGATGAGTTTCTTCGAGTAGGTGACAATTCACCCTATCAAGAACTAACTTGCACAACATCCACCTCGATTCCCCTCCTTCCACCCTTTCAAAGGAACCTCGAGTTTGCACTCGAGCCTCTTGTTTCTCCTGTGCTTCATAATTTTTAAATCCTCCTAGCAAGCGGATACTTCGGAAGGACAACCTATTTGACACCTTCATTTTCAGAACCGAGGCAGTCCCTACACACATAATGAATGAGTTCGATGCTAAAACCACATCCTCATTGTGTACAAGCTGTCTTTCTACAACTTATCCATATCCACCATATTCTCCACAACCATTCACTTTTCCACACTTATTTACTAGAACACCCACTCATTCAAAATGAAAAAAGAAGGTGCATGATAGGTTACACAATAGGGTTATCCAACTTCGTTTGGATTCCACTAGGTCAGGTCGTGAGGGAAATCTTGGTGTTTGATTGTGTTTGGATATGTTTTCTGTGATATTTATTTATGGAATGATCCACAACTATTTGGTTGTTGATATATGATCAACTGCATGTTCATACATATGTTTTAGATAAAGTCTTGAGTATCTGACTATAAACGACTCAAATTTCTGTGTTGGTGCATTTCCTTTCATTCCAATATATTGGTGAATGCACCATTAAGGTAACCGGGCCCTCCCTATGGAGTGTGTGGCTGTAAGTACCGGATCCTAAGTCCACGGTTCACATAGTTCACGTTTTCCACTCTTGCATGTTTTCTCGGATTTTTGAGTCATGTTTCTCTATGGTGTGAATTATGTCATTATTGCTTATTGTTTTTCCTTCTAAAACTAAAATAAAAAATAAAAAAATAAAATAAACATAGTAATCTAGGAAGTCTCGAATCGACTTTAAAAGACCAATTTGCTAAAACAAATTTTGAAGCTTCGTTGTAAAAATTTGTTTGGGGGTGGGTGTTAAATTTCCATACTAAAATGTTTTATGTCCCATTAGAGTTGCTTAGGCGTTTTATTGTATTACGATTCGGATTGACATAATCTATTAATTTAGATTTCATTCGCTTTCGCGATAACTTACGTCATGCACGCGCATTTCGAGGCGTTTTCCACTATCACGTATGTCATCTGAAGTCGGAATAGAGTGTTTTATGGATCATTGGATAGGAAATTCTCTCCTGATCATTTCCATATTTCATTCGCAAAAATCGGACCGTAACGGCTAAGCGGGAATTTTGATTTGAAATTCAGCGAAAAAAAAATCTAAAAAATCAAAAATTTCGATTTTGGGCTTGGGCCAACCAGCCCCACCAGCCCATGGAGATGCTGGCCTTACCTTCTTTAGCAACAGTTCATCGTTCTTCCATCTTCCACCGCCATTAACAAGCTCAAAACCTAGAAAAATAAAAATTAAAAAGAAATACCATAAACCCACGCCAAAAAAATCAAATCCCAACCCCAAATCGACTTCAAACACCAACCACCACAAACACCACCGATTTCAACCACCAAAACCCACCGAAATTTACAAAATTTGGTGCTGTGCCGCCACCACTCCACCACCACCACATCACATTTCAACCCTCACTCCATTCCAAAAACTAGATGGGTCAACGCCGAATCATACCGGAGCAAGTTTTCACTGCCGACCATTTCGCGCCGTTTTACGGTGACGAAATGGCTAGTAGAGACTGGAATAGTCTCTGGTACTCGACCGAGGACTTCTACCACGAAGACTTGGTCCGACGATTCTACAACACTAGGGAGTTGGAGGGGAGTAGGATTTTTGTGATGGTCAGGAAGAAGAGAAGGGAGTTGACTACGGGCCTGTTGGCTGAGATTCTAGGCATTCCGCCTAGAATCAATCTGGATGCCACTTTACAGGATCCTCAGTTTGACGGGGTTGAGCCCTTGATGGGCATTACTGTCATCAATGGGAGCTACAATCCAAACTCCCATTGTGTTCGCCAGGCTTCCCTCAGGACCAACCAACTGGCTACAGCTCAGTGGATTGGTCGGAATGTCCTAGGCAAGGACAAGGTCAGTGACATCGGTCTGACCTGCCTCCACGTCCTCTGGGTACTCCAGGAGCAGAAGTATGATTTCTGTATCCTGGAGTTTTTGCTGAACATGATCAGGGGGTTCGGAAGGTCTTTGGCACCTCTTCCTGTGCTTATCACTAAGATCATCTGAAGATGAAGGCAACTCCGGCATCTGAGAGGATTTACATTACCCCGCACGGAACCCGCGATCTATAGGGAGTGTGTCCAACAAGTTTGGTTGAGGGGCGAGGATAGAGAGGAAGAAGAAGAGGAGGCCGGGGACAGCAGGATGATTCGGAGGAGGATGAGGAGGATGGGACTTGCTTTGATACGGATGCCTTCCAGGTGTTGGTCGATCTTTGGCGCACTATGCTACATAGGGGCATCGCGTTCATTCAACACTCTCTGTGTAGACCTCCGGACTCGACAGCGACCATTCACCACAACTTCGAGATCCGCGCCCAGGGAGGATGAGAGATGGGAGCAGCGGCGGGCGAGATGGAAGCCCAGCCGCCGGTTTAGAGTGGATATGCTAGCACGCTTCCCACCTCGCATTCTGCCCGGGGACACAACTACGAGACATGAGCGTCGTCGGCGAAGGACGGCTTCTTTTGGACCTTCGGAGCCCGTGAGCCACCACTGAAGTTCAGGCCCTCCGCCACCCGATGGCGAGGTGTTTAGAGAGGATGAGCGTGATAGTCGTGTTATTTGTGTTTTATAAGTTGTTGTTTTATTTATTTTGTTGTCTTTATTGTAATGTAACTTTTATTTCCGTAATTTGAATTTTGTAAGTGAAAAGGACCTCGAATGAAAAATTTTAATATAAGGGGTTATTTTCAGTTTGTGTGCTTGTTTTTCATATTGACCCCCACCTTCCCAACTTGTTTGGGGGTGGTTTGATTATGTCAAGTTGTATTTTTATAAAAACCCTAGTGTTAGAATTTCTCATGAGTAAGGTGAAAATATGGTAGTTTAGGCATATCTATGATTGAGATTCATTGTAGGATGAAATCTAGATTAAATAGGTACATTCAGTCATAAAATCCAAATAAGAGATACTGGGTTTGAATTAGAATCCAGGAGATGAGTTGTTTCCGTTTTCGAGTTTGGAAATTTTAGGATTTCCTGAAACTGCCGTAATTAGTTTTGGCAACCTTCCGATCCATTCTAGCAACTTTAAACCTATATAAACTTGATACAATCTATCCTCACAACTCACACTACACCTAAACTCCATCACTCACCCTTCACACCCGCGATTCCCACGTTTAGTCTCCATTTTCACAAAATCGCAACTTCGGGCCAGCGCTTCTAGTTTAGAAGCCACTCGCCCATTTCTGTCGTCGAAAAATTTGCTCGAAGCGCCAGCGCTTCAAGTCAAGCGACCAGCTAAGTTCTTGGAATTCTAAAAATACAAAGAGCCTTCTCGATCGAGCGCGCAGCGCCTCGACTTCTCCGGACCAGAAATTTTCCAGTTTTTTCGTAGTATCCGGATCATTCGCAGCTATTCCAAAGCGTAATTTTGAGATGACATCTCCAACATTGATACGGAACAGTCTTTCGAAGATTTGTTCCAAAGCACTACTTACGGTGCTTGGTTTCATGAGTGATCACATCGTTGGTTGGGAACCTCTTATGGTAACACCGGTGAACTTTATTCTCCAAAGACTTGCATCTTATTTTTATAATAACTGCATTTTCTTTGAGACCGGATGGAGAACAAGTGTTCTCCATCAACATTGACGATGAACCAATGGAAATTACCGGTTCTTGCTAGCATTTGTTCTTGGACTTGCTATGCCCGGCTGAGATACAAGACCCATGGTGCTATTAGATTCGATAATATGCATGTCTATACTTATGAGTCTTTGCCGCACGAGGCTTATGGGGCGGCATTTTCCGTGATTGAGGACCAAGGGGACTATAACGCGTTCCCTTGGTAGCCCCGTCCCATGAACATAGGAACTGTTATGTTTTGGATTATGCTAAACATTTTAGGGGAATGGCGTTTTCTTACGTGAATGGCGCCACTTGCAGGCGTTTTCCTTGCTTTAGCCAATGGGCGCCCGGTTCTATGACCTTCCCGGGACTTTGATGTCTAGTTTAGCACGAGCCCATACCATGAGGCATAAGTACCTTCTTATGCCTGTTCTAATTTCACGTATTATGCTATGTTTCTTTCCTGTTTTTTGTACACGCTTCACGGGATTGGATTAAGGTAGACGGGTCGCGACCCACCAATAGTACTATTCGATCTTTCCGTTGCAATGACTTGGCATGGGTGGCGGATACAACCTCACCGAGGTTAAGCCCTACACCCCATCAGACCAAGTGGCACTTAATAGGTTAGCAATCATAGATGATAAATGGCGTGAAGCCTGGCAAATTATCATAGCATGGCAGGACGCGAAGGAACCTCACTTCTTTATAGAAGTAGAGGATGACGAAGATGACGAATAACAACGGGAGTGGAGGTAAGTTTAAGTTCTGTTAGTGTCTGCTTATGTCCTAAGCAATTTAATTATGTTAACCCCATAATGGGTAGAACTCTTATAGAGTTGTGTCAGTTTTTATTTCCTATATTAGTACGTTCTAACTTTGTTTTGCAGATGTTCCTGAAATTCACGCGTTTCAATGGTATTTTTCCTACCCTCTTTATTTAAATGCTTTGAGGACAAAGCATGCTTTTTGTTTGGGGGGGGCATAGAAACACGTGTAATTAAGACATCTGTTACGATATAGATAGACATAATATGCATTTGTTTTCTAGTTAAAATTTCAAAAATTTAAAAATATAAATAAATAAGTCATGCTATACACTTAGGAATATTGGTATTGTATCTTTCTCCATGCTTTTAACAATCTAGAAGTCTCACATAGTCATTTGCATCGAATAATGGTTAGAAACTTAGGTTAATAATGTAGGTAATAATCTTTGCATCTATCTATAAATATATTACATGAGTATCTATGATTGTTAGCGATGAAGTTTTCAAATCTAGGCTAGAGTACTTATTCTACAAATCCTCGTGAGAATATAGCCTAAAGCCTTATATGAAATAAACATTTGAGAAATGACACAAGGGGAGAAGTAAAATCCGGATAGAGAAATCACACGTCCACTTGCTTGATCACTAAACCATATCCTAAGTGAGAATTTAGGCCGCTTTTGGATCGATATAGCCGGAAATTCAAACCTATGAATTATTTTCCTAATTAGTCCCACTCGAGCCTTTCATTAGCCCTTCCATAAACCACAATTCCTTTACCCTGTTACAAAAACAAAAACAAAATAAAAAAAAAAGAGAATAAATCAACCTACCCAATTTAGAATAAGTCCGAGAATAGAATGAGTGAAGAAAGAAGAGAGAAAACACGTGTAAACAAAAAAAAATTGTTAGTTGCTTGAAAATAAAGAAAAGAAGTTTCCATCCAAAGAAAAGAAAAATAGAAATAAAATAAAACTCCAAAAAAAAAAAAAGAATAAAAGGGAGTCAAAAGCCAAAAAAAAAAAAAAGAAAAAATATGGCTAAGGATGGAAACAAAGTATAGAAGCAAAAAGAAAATAACAAGGTTTTCTCTAAGTTACATAATCTGAAGACTCTATTATCTCGGACTTGTCCTTTTGAATATCCATTTCCTTCCTTCTTAAACCACCTCCTAATCCCCGTAATACCTAATAAAGACCTCTAGCTCAATTAGGAATAGGTGAGTGTGATAGTAAGTGGCGATGTGTTTGATCGACCCTTTCCTTGTTGTCATTGAGATTGTAAGGTAAAGTGTGCCCACTGCATTAATTGGAGTAGCTTAAACTTGAGTGCAAAAATCAGTGTTGTTTCTTGACTATTATTGTGAGAACCTACTTAAGGACGCTTATTCCGAAGTTCTCGAAAACAAACCTGCTAAACATTTGATAGTACTACTCATTGTATATATGTTTATTGTAGATGATTGATTATTATGCATATATTAACTTAGGGTTTTGACTGGTTATTCTTATGTAATTGCTAGAGAGATGTATAGATAGTTGAGCATGAATAAGGAAACAATAGTTTTATTTTCTTAGTCGTTGTAGTATAGATGAAGTTTGTGAGTACCTTCATTGGAAAACTCTCACGAGGCTATAACTCGTCCACTAGGGAATTCCTAGTGGTTTAAGGCCTTGTTGCATATGGTCAATGCAATCGCACTCAGCGAAACGAGAGTAGTTAGAACTCCATTTTTGGTCACTTATTCTAATTTCTCATATTTGCTTGAGGACAAGCAAAATGCTGTTTGGGGGTGGTTTGATAAGAGCCCAAAACTGTAGTTTTAACCCCTTAATAATCATACTGTTAGACCAATTATGTGAATAATAAGTAAGAGTTAATACTGATTACGTGTTTTATGCATTTTAGGCTTCAAAGTCCATTATGTGCGTAAATGCCATTTTTAGCGAAATAAAGGAGCAAAAGTCAGTTGAACTTCCTAATGCCATATCTTTGGACTCAGACCTCGGAATGAGGCCTACCTTATGTCAAAACGACCGGCGCGGAAAGAGCTTTGCAATGGTCCAAGCCTTGACCCAATCAGAGGAGCAGAAGTGGACGAAAAGTCTGTGGAAGCCAGCTGCAGCTGAAGAAGAGGCCTTTCTCGATTTGAAAGAATTGGGTTTTGGGCTTCGATTCTCTCGGCCCAAAACATGGCTCCAAGCCCATGCACGTTTTTGGATCTGAATGTATAAAACAAAAGCTTAGCTCTTCATTAATGGTAGATAAAGTAGTTAGAAAATAATAGTTAGCTTAGAATAGAAAGTAGCCATTAAAATAGCTTCTAGATCTAGTTTTATTTAATTGTTTTTATTAAGTATAGTTTCAATATCTAATTCATTTCATTAGATTAAACCTTGAATCTTGTTCTTCATTTGATTAGATCAATAAAGTAGTATTCTTTATCAATTTCGATTTTGTCAATTCCAATTCTAGATCTAATTTCAATTCATGTCCTTAGTTCAATTTAGTCATTAAATTAGATTTCATTATTGTTTAATTAAATAAATTTCAATGCTTTATATTATGTTTAGTTTTAATATAAATGGAAATGATTATGAATGATTCAAGGCTAAACCTCCATTAGAGGGGGTTGTGAAGCCTTGATGAAAGCTTGATTCGATTATCGTGGAGTCGTCCGATTTTTCTATTCCACTCTAGAAATGATTAGTTCACCATGAGAATGGGTTTAATTGTTCACATGCTAGTTATGAATTGGTAGAAATGCCATGTATAATTAGGGATTAGGAATAACCAATTGTTCTCTTGAAGCGGTTCAATTCGATTACTGACGATTAAATCGTTAGTGGATTAAGATGAGTTATAGTGGAATCAATCCCCCTCTAACTCCTTATCATAGAATCAACGTAGCATTCCCTTAGTATTACGATAACCGACTAGTTGCATCTTGTGGGTAGTTGCATCGTAGTATAATTCCCTTCGTAAAACTCTCATAGACTTAAAAGCGACTAGTTAGATTAGAAAACATCCATGCTAGAGCACTAGGAGTGGAACGAACTTCGTACTCCATTCTATTTCGATAGATTCGAGAGTTGAAGATTTGATAACTTAGGCACGTAAAAGTAGAAGTTTAGTTTACTTACGTTGTGGATTCATCGTTCATTTCGTAGGTAGACTATTCATTTATAGTAATCAGGTTTTAATTGGGAATATCGGCCTTAGGCGGTGCCTCACCAACTCGCTTCAATCCAATGTTTCCTAGAATGTGTCTCTTTTCGTGCACTGCACGAGAATCAATCTGGTCACACTACTTTGCAGGTTCGTGATACTCGAGGCCCGAGGGTAGGCTATTCTCAAGCGTTATTTCCGGGTCACGATCTCCTTGGAAGTACACTTTGGGATGCTATTAGAGGTCAAGCCATTTAAACTTATAGAGTTCTAGATGCATGAGGTTGGATATTAAATTCAAAGAACTATACTGCTTCTTTTAAGTATTTGGGGATTATTTGGCCCTGTTTATGAAAATTAAGTTCAAAAAACATAAATTGAAGATCTTCGCTTAATTCAATTGCCATTGTGATACATTTCATACATACTGACACATCAATAGAATCTTAAAAATTGTGAGAATGTACCGGGCATGTGAGGGAGCTTGCACGGAAAAAGAGGGCGCAGTAGGCCTTTTTGAATTTTCCAATGGATTCAGACTCTTTGCTTCCAATTTAAGTAAAAGCTCATTTTTTTTTTGGACTGGGAACCGGAACTTGTGCATGCTGCAGCGACCACAAATATATTTATTGATTGGAATCAAGAAAATAAAGCAATAACTTTTACAGTTTTTACAAATAAAAGTTACCTTTAAGGCAATAGCAGCACCATAACCTTCGTACCAAATAGCATGCATAAGTTTACCAGGCATAATAAAAGTAACTTTTAAAGTGTAGAAATGGAAAGTTCTTACACTCTTTTTTGCAGAAACTCTTGCAGAAGGCATATTTTATGAGACGGAGATTATAGTAGGTACCGCTTTTTATTTCTACCTAAAATAACCACGATGAGTTGTCATTTTTTGTCTTTTTGTGTGGTGAAGTGCCAAGTGCGGCACGGATATGCCAATGGTTGAATCATGACAATTGATGGCTTCAACCCAATGTTTTTTTTTTCAACGGAGAAGACAACGAACGAACGGTTAAATTTTTTTTTTAATGGGGAAACCTCGAAACGGTCTCTTTGTTTTATGTTTTCTGAAGACGTTCAGTTTTATAGTGATGGGAATGCTTTAAATTACCGATTTACCCTTTTTATGAAGAGCAAAAAGAAAGTGGCTGTCTAACTTTCCGGTACCCTTCAGATTAAAAACTGTGTTAAAACCGGAAATACGGGAACTAATTGGAAAATCTGGTATCCGCTTTATATATAAGATAAGTGGTAGGGGTGTTTGTTTTTTCAAGTACTTATAAGTGGCGACATTACAATTTTATTCATATTTTAATAACACATGTACTCTATTGTCGAAATTAATGACGATCATATAAGAAATCAATTTAATGGAAGTAGAATAAATTCATATAGACCATGCATTAAACAATCCACAATAGACATATTGTTTATTATGATAATCATGAAGTGCTATTGGAAAGACATTAACTTCTTCTCATTGTATAAACTTATTTGCTATTTGGTTAGTTACGTAATTTTATATGCGTTCATCGGTAGTTATGTAATTTTATGTCTAATCCCAACTTATAAGTTGGCGTAAGTAGGATTTTCTCACTTACAACTTTCGGCCCTACTTATAAGTTTTTTTGACCGTTGGCTACTTATAAGTGGGAAAAAATAAATGGATAAAAACAAGTGGTCCACCACTTACAAGTGCTTATAAGTGGTCTAGCACTAGGGGTGGGCAATGGGCCGGGTCGGGCTAGCCCGGCCCTAAACATTTAAAGCATTTCAGTTATTAGGGCTGGGCTAGCCCGGCCCTAAAATCCCTATAGGGCCGGGTCATAAGTCTAAATTTCAAGCTCTGACCCTACCCTAAGCCCTCTTTAACAGTTTAGGGTCGGGCCTATATATTTTCTTCTTTTTACTACATCAGTTTTAAAACTCATTTATATTACAAAAAAATTTCAAAGATTTGCAAACTCAAAGTTCCACCACTTTGAAATTTGAATAACAACCAATCTAGTAATAATTCTTGATAAGTCCAACAATTTAAAATGCATATCCACAATCTAATAAACTGAAGTACATAGAGACTCATATTTATATTTCAAAATTACAGTTAAAATGCACAAGACACATTTTCGAATGAGCTTTCACTGACATAAATCCGTTATTTCTTGTACTCAAATATCACCAAAATTACATTTAACATTGAAGAACACAAAGACAAATAAGAGTATGGAATGAGTTTTTACTGACGTCAACCTATTTTTCATTAGGCTAGTGCCCAGTGCTCATTATTGTTCTTGGCGACTAGGTTAGACAGGGAGTTGTGAGGTGTACGTGAGTTGTGAGATAGAAACAATTAGGTTTACAAGTTTTTATGATATAAGACAAGTTATTAGAAGTACCCATACGGTAAGTGATCGATAAATTACAAAGGACAGTATTATTTTAATTGAAAATATGTAACAAGGAGTTGGATAGTTTTAGTTATGTATTTTATAGTGAAATTATAACTAGGGCTTGGTTAGGGTCGGGCCTATGTTTCAGAACCTTCATCGACCACCTCTTTTAGAAGGCATTAGGGCCGGGTCGGCCCTGCCCTAAACTCTATGAGGGCTTTAGTTGTGAAGGCTTTATAGGGATTAGGGTCGGGTCGGTCAGAGCCGGGTTAGGGTCGTTAGGGCCAAATTCCCACCCCTATCTAGCACTTATAAGTAGGAAAAACAAACACCCCCTTAGGCCCATAGTACAAAACATCATGATATGGCAAAATATTGATTCCTGATATATGGATTTATGGATATGTATCGTGAATATATCTCTCTCTTTGGGGATATTTGACATTGTTTCATATGCAAATATTGTGAATATATCCAAAATATCGATAAATATCGTAGATATTGTGAGTATTTTTTGATATATAATGATATATAATTTATATTTATTTGAAATATAATGGTAAATATTAAATAAAATTGTTACATATACAAAATATCACCAAATATCCACAAATATCACAATATATTCTAAAATGTCGATAATATCATTGAAATATCGCCGATATTTGTAGTTGTAAATAGCTCTAAGCATATCACGATATTTACTAATTCTTTTGTTTGAAATCTCGATACATATCATAATATTACGTACTATTTTTCTACAGAACTATTTAGGACTTATAAGCCCATAGTGCAGAATATCAAGATATGGGTGTTTATCAATACCCAATTTCTTAATATGTATCGTGGATATATCTCTCTTTTTGGAGATATTTTACATTGTTTGATATGCAAGTATCGTGGATATATCAAAAATATCAACAAATATCGTAGATATTTCTTGATATATCATTTATATTTATTTGAAATATAATGATAAATATTAAATAAAATTGTTATCTAAACAAAATATCGCCAAATATCTCCAAATATCACAATATATCATAATATATCAAAAACATCATAAATATCGTCAAAATATTATCGATATTTGCAATTGTATATATTTCTAAATTTATTGCGATATTTATATGTTTTTTTGCTGAAATTTCAATATTTATCGTGATATATCACGATATTTTGTACTGTGCTCATACTTACTCTACCTTCTAAGCATAAATTTATCTTCAATTGTTTAACATAACACATTTTTAAGGTCGCGTTTGTATGCAATATTAGATTTAATCTGCAAATGGGTGAGCGCTTGAGAACTAAATCTCAATTCTCAAGAGGTGGTAGTTTGAATCCACCATGACCTACTTCAAACTAAAAATCGTAACAAATAACTGCAGCTTGGATGTGGGTTAATAGTGGCAAATAGACGCCATGAACAAATCTTCCAAGATTTGGGCTGGATTTCGTGCCTTGCTTTCAGACCTCGACCCGTTTGTTGAGCTTGTTCAGCCCAGTACCTTGGTTAACTTAATTGGTCGGATGATATTGAGGCCTAGCTAATTGAGTTATTGACTTTCACTTGATCAGGTCTGTGCAGGGTTCATTACTCAAGGTCGTTCATGTATTGATATGAGTCAAATAAAGAGAACCAGCTCTACAAGATATGAGTCCAGACATGTTTTTGTTGATGTGGAATATCCATGAAAGCATCCTTCATGCACGAGATGTTGTCGTTTTGGGTATTCAACGGCAGAATGCCTGGATTCACCACCTTTGCGATCAGTTTGGGTGCCAAGAACTACTAATGGTAATGTAAATGGGGCTGATACATCAGCACAAGGAGCAAACACAAGGATGGAAGGGCACACTACTACTAGTGGTGCTATTGTAAACATTTCTACTGGTCAGACTAGTGGCGCTGCACAAGGAGTTACTACTCTGGACATTCAAGTTGAAAATCAAAATCATGTGAGGGGAGTTGAACAATCTACTGCCCAGGTAACGGTTCAACAACTCAATAGTAATCATAGTACTGTGGCAACTTCTCCTCCTGTAGTTAACAATGCTATAGTGGTTATTCCTGAGGGTGGAGAGCTTGTTATTGATAGTAATGTAAGGCATAATCCAGTAGCTACAGGGGAAGCGGGGGTTAGCATGGTACAAAATAGTTCCGGTGGTGGTGGTGGTGGAGATATGACTACGCCTACCAGGTATCAGTCAAATGTTAAAGGCAAGGAACTGAGGACAAGCCCAACAACTACTGTTGGAGTAGGAGACTTGGTAGCGAGAGAACATAGTATACATACTTTATTGGATCTACCAATACAAAGACACCAGCAAAGAGTTACTCCTCTTAACCGACTCCCAAATAATAGAGAAATAAACATGTATGAAGGGTTAGTTGTTGGAAATGAGGATGTAGATGACGATCTCTCAGAGAGTGAATCTGAGTTGTTTGGGGATACGTATATAGGGGCTCCAACGCTTGCATTGCCTAAGAGCACATCAAAGTATGCAAATATACGAGAATCAATGGACTACTGTGAAGCCAAAAAGAAGCAAAAGGATCCAAGAGCGTTCTTTAGGAGAAATAGAGCCTACACTTGCAATGATGAAGAAGGTTACGTCGTTAACCAAAAACAAAATGATGAGACATCTTGAGGACTACACAAAAGAGTTTTGGGATGACATTTTGGGACTCACTTATGTGTGTTGTGCTTGCGAAGGTTTCTTTTGTAACTATGAGAAAGCGCAGACTCATCTTAGGAAAGATCATCCTAAGATTGTAAAGGAAACCATGACTAGGAAGTAGGATTCCTAGCTCTACTTTCTTAGGGTTCGATTGTAGCATGTCTAGTGATCTTAGGCATGTTAGGCTTATAGTCTGTCGATTTGCGTCTTTGTGTGCCTCTTTTTAATGATCTAACTCTTAGGGAGGCTTGTAAGGTTTACCCTTTTGCAATATAAACCGGTGGGGGTCTGCCTTAACCCCATAACTTTTTCAAAAAAAAAAAAAGCTCTAAAAGAATTTATGGTTATTAGAAGGACGATCGTGTCAATTTAGAGGCTTTGTACCAAAAGTCGAGCAATTGCAAAATTCGTAAAAGTGATCAGATTTACATCAAGCAAATAAGAATTGGCTAAAGGACATTTTACTACTATAAAGAGAATGCTTTGGTGAAGAGTGACCTTTTCTAGTTATACCCTTATATGGGTTCAATTACTACGATTACGGTCAAAAGGGTAATATGTAATAACATAGGTGAGGGAGGGGTACAACTGTCAATTTATACAGTGAAATTCTACTCCCTCGATTTAGCACATTGCTTTCAATTTTGCAAGCAAATACGATATTGCCACTGCCAAAATTTGGCCTTTTGTGCTGCCCTATCTAAACCACTAACCGCATTGCTCTCGATTTTACATACAATTGCGAGATTGCCACTAGGCTTTAGGTGTACGTGGTTTCTCTCTTTTTGTTCACCTTACAAGAATCATGTGGCGACTACCACGTGCTAATGTACTAGTCTTATATAGTAGATGAGTTAGGCCTACAATATATTCTCAAAGATTCTTGTAGATATTGGATGGCATAATGATGCAGTGCAGGTTCTTGCAGAGAAGTACCTAGATACACATGGTGGTGTCTTGAAAGTTTGAGAGTGTTGTTAGTGGAGTGGAGGTGCCTTCGGCCTTTCGGTTTTGATACGATGGCGCGCTCAAGGTTTTTCTGTGAGCTTTTGCGAAGTCAGTCTTTTATTTTGTTTATTTTCTATAGGATTGGTTCAGTGAACTCACTGCTTGCTTTTTTTAGGTTTAGAATGCCTATTTAAAGACTTAGGAGAATTGTGACAAATTCATTCAATGATTTTATTAAATTTATTCCATCGTTTCTTGGTTAAAGAGCGATTATTTGATTGTTCGTGAGCTAACACACTTAGTATTACATTAGTTGGTATCAGATTAAATTACGATCTAGTTATGCATCGTCTAGTAGGAAGAGGGCGTGGTAGAGTGATAAGCACCTAAAAGTGTAGTTTAAACCCCTTAATAGTATTCTATTTGTGCCAATTATGTTTATAATAAATAAGATTTAGTAATGTTTACGTGTTTTTGTGTATTTCAGGTCTTGAAGCTGTTTATATGCTTAAAGATATCATTTTGCATAGAAAACGAGTCAAGATGATTGTTAGAAGAGTTCTATGTTTAAAGCCCAAGAATCAAGAAAAAAAACATTTTTAAGCCCAGTCAAAACTGGGAAGTCAAATCACATTATTCTTGCTACAAACCAAGTTGAAGGCACTCATCCTCAAGATTCTGTTGAGGTTACTTCTGAAATTTTGGCAGTAACACCTATGATTAATGGAGATGAATGGAGAACTATTGAGAAGAAAAAGAAAACAAGGAAGCATGTTCAATGATCTCCTGGTGAAATTGATGATCCCACTCTCGCCATGATGAAGAAAGTTTCCTTTTTAGCCAAGAAAAAAGTTAAGCATCTTGATGGACTTTGGGCCAATTACGTTCAAGATGCTTAACTTTTTTCCTAATAGACTTTTAGACTTAACCTAATGGACTTTGGGCTCACTTTAGAGGTCCAAAGTCTCCCTTTTTGGCCCATGCACGACAATGTAACTCTAACTCTCTCCTATATAAAGAGTGTGATAAGAGAAATCACACATCCACTTGCTTGATCACCATACAATATCCTAATTAAGCGAGAATTTAGGCCCTCTTTGGATCGATATAGCCATAAATTCACACCTATATGAAATTTATTATCCGCTAGTCACCCCACTGAGCCTTTCATTAGCCTTTCCACAAACCACAAATCCTTTACCCAATGAAACAAAATAAAAAATAAAATCATACTACCTATCTGGATAAGTCTGAGAAATAGGATGAGTGAAAAAAAAAAAGAGAAGAGAAAAACTTATGTAAACAAAAATTAGTTAGTTGCTTTAGAAAAGAGAAAGAAAAGAAAGTTTTCATCCAAAGAAAATAAAATAAAAATAAAAACTCCAAAAAAAATAGAATAAAAAGAGTCAAAAAGCCAAAATAAAAAGGCTACGGATGGAAACAAAGTGTAGAATAAAAATAAGAATGAGGTTTTCTCTAGTTATATAATATGAAGACCCTATTTTCTCATATTTGTTTTTTTGAATATCCATTTCCTTCATTCTTTAACCAACACCTACGCCCCATATCACCTAATAAATACCTCTAGCTCAATTAAGAATATGTTGGTGTGATAGTAAGGAGTAGATGTGTTTGATCGACCTCGATTTCCTTGGATTGTCATTGAGATTGTGAGGAAGCGTGTGCCCACTGCACACTGGAGTTAGCAAACTTGAGTGGAAAAATCAGAGTGTTATGTGTCTTGACACATTCCTTGTGAGAATCTACTTAGGCACGCTACCCAAAAGTTTCAGAAAAATACCTGACACTGCATTTCATAGCATAGTTCATTGTATAGTTATTTATCTTAAGATGATTTGATTATTATGCATGTATTAATTTAGGAGTTAAATTATTGATGATCATTGTTTAAATGTTAGTTAGATGTATAGATATCTGAGATAAATTAGGAGACAATTACTTTAAATTCTTAGTCGTTGTAGTATAAATGAAGTTTGTGAGTACCTTCTCTAGAAAACTCTCACGAGGCTATAACTCGTCCACTAGGGAATTCTTAGTGGTTTAAGACCTTATTGCATATAGTCAATGCAGTTACACTCAACGAAACGAGAGTAGTTAGGAATACATTTTTGGCCAATTATTTTAATTTCATATATTTGCTTGAGGACAAGCAAAATGCTGTTTGTGGGTGGTTTGATAGGAGCCCAAAACTATAGTTTCAACCCCTTAGTAGTATTATATTTAGGCCAATTATGTTTATAATAAATAAGATTTAGTAATGTTTTTGTGTTTTTGTGTATTTCAGGTCTTGGAATCAATTATGTGAAGAAATACGTCACTTTTGCAAGAGAAAGGAGTCAATATGCTTGCTAGAGAAATTATATGATTAAAGCCTAAGTTTCAAGGAGAAAAAACATTTTTAAAGCCTAGTCAAAGCTGAAAAGTCAAAGTCAACGTAGGTAGAAAAAGAGCAGAAAAGTTAATAGAACTTCCGTAGACTATATCTTTGGACTCAGACCTTGGAATTAGGCCTATTATATGTCAAAACGATCGACTCGGAAAGATATTTCTATTGGTCTAAGCTTTGACCCAATCAGAATAGTAAAAGTGGACTAAAAAGGTGTTGCAGTAAATTCTCATAGAGAAACCCTTTTTGGACTTAAGTAATTAGGTTTTGGGCTTGATTTAGTGGCCCAAAACATAGCTCCAAATCCCATGCACGAAATTGTAAACCTAACACTCTCCTATATAAAGAGGGTTAAGGCTAAACAAAACTAGAGTACTCCCCTTTCTTTAGTTTAATATAGTTTAAGTAATTAAGGTTTATAATTGTAGCCTCCATAAAACCTCAATTAAAATACCTTCAAGTTATTATTATTATTCAATTCAATTGCTCTTCTTTACATTATGTCTTCTTTTTATTATTTTAGTTTAATTAATCCAATGGTATTAGGCCAATCTCCCCCATTAGAGGGAGTGATTATGAAGCCTAATGAGGAATATATTGCTTAGTAGAATTATTTAATTGTGTATGTGTTTTAATGAGTTTAGTTTATTGTATGACTTCCAAAATAAACATATAGTAAATTAAACTAGAGATTGTTATAATTAAGTTGAGAGACTTGGTTGTAATAATCCTACATGCTAGTAACAATGACTATAGATATGTAGGTTGTTGCTAGGGATGATAAAGTTTGAGGCTTTAGGTTGGATCATTGCATGAAAACCAAAAGACTATATCTTTTCAATGAATAATTCGTAACTTGCATGAAACTAATCATTAGGTGGATTTATTACTCGCTCTATATCTTTTTCTCATCATTAATTTTACTATTTCTTCACATTCAATTTACTGTTTTGGTAGTATAAATTTTACGTTTATCAAATGGCGCCGCTGCCATCTTAGTTGTGTGTAGATTTAAATTTTATTAGCGTTTCCAATTCTACCAATATCCCAATTCACCCACCCACCATTTTTGTTAAACTGTGTTTGCTATTTTTTTTTTATTTAAAAAAAAAACTGGATTTTGCTCCTGGAAGTCTTCTGGAAATTTTCAATCCTGTAACTCAGAGCGCGCCCACGCCCTATTTACTTTGTTTCTGAGCGCCTGCGCCCTTCTTTCTAGTAAGCTAATTTCAAGGTTATTTCTAAATTGCAGGCCCAACCCATTAAGAATCTGTGCGAAAGCCTGTTTCTTAAAAAAAAAAAAAAAAAAAAAAAAAAAACCTCGAAGATAGCTCGATTTAAAACAGGTTAGCCACAGGTCCTATTTTCATTGGAATTTATTGTTTATTAAGTATTCCAAGCATCCACAGGATAAGTAAGTCCGTATTAAAGACGTTATTCATAAGTGTAGCAAGGAGGCATTCAGGTTCTCCTTTTTCACTCCTCGTTTCTTATGTCAAAGGAGTTTAAATTCTAGTATAATAAGGCTTTTGTTTGACTGTTGTTCATGTTTCTTTCATATTGGACTTAGCCTTACATGAGATTAAGGACTAGTAAAAAAACCATCTAACGTTATCTATCATAAACGTCAACGCACACGCCTATCTAGAATATCACACACCACACCAGCAACAATGGCTAAAGAACCATAGACTCCTCTTTCTGATTTTTACATAGCCCTGATCGATGGACCTAAGTCATGCATCATTCTTGTAGACCCAGTGGGGGATTTTCAATTCCCCTGAATATATTTAACTTGTTACAGTTTTCCATGGTTTAAACCACGAGAAACCTTATCAACACATGTGTAGGACAGAACAAGTTCTCACTACATTCCATCGTCCTAGCGTAAGTTCGGATCAAGTTAAACTTAGGGTGTTTCCATTCACCCTAGCCGACAAGGTGGCGTCTTGGTTAACAGCCCAAATACCAAACTTTGTGGACTCATGGGCTAAAATTGTTCAATTGTTCATGGAACAGTTTTACCCACCATTGAAGACAGATCAAATGCTTCAAAAGATTCATTTTTTCCACCAAAACCCTCATGAATTATTTTCAGAGGCCTGGAATCATTTCACTGATCTTCTCATTGAATGCCCGCATCATAACCTTGCAAAAGACACGCTTGTTCGCGCATTTTTCAAGGGCATTTCACATCATCATAAAGAGGTTCTAGATATCATGAATGGGAGTAGTTTTCTTAGTAAAAGAGCCTTTAAGGCTTATAAATTCTTAGAAGATCAATCTAAGAGAAACAACAATTGGGGAGGTAAAAACTCATCCCACTCCACTCCTTCTTCAACAGTTAAGGCTGCCAGTATGTTTGAGGTTAAACATGATCCCAAGCTTAGAACTCTTATCGATGCCCTCACTAAAAAGGTAGATGCCATCTCTGTTCAACAACAACCCACTTTTGTCATGAATATAAACTCTACTCGTTGTAATGTTTGCTTTAGTCTTGAGCATTCCGACTTCTATTGTCTTCTTGTCTATGAACAACCACCACCACAGCCAGAAAATGTCCGCGCTTTTAAAAACAACCCTAAGACACAATGGAGGTAAAACACTAACTATAATCCACAACAACAAGCTACACCTGCAGTTATTAATTATCAACATGTTAGGCCCACTACAAACTTCCACCAATTTAACCAACATCTAGGACAAGGAAACTTAGGTGACCAGAATAGATGTTTAGTGCCCATGACCCAAAACTATCAACATCCAGACATGAACGCTCAACAAGCCTTTAATTCTAGTCAAACCATCTACAGACGAAGTAGTAGTGACCTTGTTGGAAAAACAAAATCAAATTATGCAAAAAACCTCTAACTTGATGAAAGATCAGCATGATCAAAACTCTAACATGCTACAACAAACGATACAAACGATGCAGTCTTTATGCCAAAAGTTATTGACATGTCCCCTAACCAAAATAATAATCAAACAGGCGTGTTTCCAGGTCAAGCAATGCCTAATCCTACATCAACAAACACCGCTTTCGAAGTAAACAATATTCAATGTAATGGTAATATAACCCCAAGGGAAATACAGGCAGTCACTACCCTTCGTTCAGGTAGAATAGTTGATAACAAAGTGACTATGCCTGCAGATCGCCTGCAAAAGGAAGCTGAAAATAAAACCATAGCGAATACTGTCATAGAAACAGAAGACCCTACAACTGTAGAAGTTCAAGTCCAACCACAACCAAAAGGTACAACCTTACTAAATACCACCATAGAAATTGACGATCACCTGTAGAGGTTCCAATATGGAAACCTAGATGGAAAACGACAAAAGATAAATACAAGGTTAATAATACTGTTGACCCTTATGCTAAATATAGAGATAAACCACCATATCCCCAGAGACTAGTTGTGTCTAAAAAGGACGAGAATTTTGATGAGATTAGGGAAGTGTTTAAAAATATAACTATAAACCTACCTTTTCTAGATGTTATAAAAAGTCTACCTGGACACGCTAAGTTTCTAAAAGAGTTGTGCACCAAGAAGAGGAAAACCAACATACCCAACGAAGCCTTCTTAACTAAACAATATCCCTCTTTATCTCAACATAACGGAGTTGTTAAGTACAAGGACCCTGGTCGTCCTACTGTACAATGCACCTTAAGCGATACCTTCATAACAACTGCTCTATTAAACCTGGGGGCGAGTGTTAACTTACTTCTTTTTTATTTATATAAACAACTAGGTCTAACAAAACTTCAACCAACCAAAATGACTTTGCAGCTAGCCGATTGTTCTATTAAGTACCTCAAGGGTGTAGTTGAAAACATTCTTATTAAAGTTCAAGACTTTTACTATCCAGCCGACTTCGTTATTCTCGACACAGAAGTTGCTCATGATTCCATTCCCATCATCTTAAGGCGTCCTTTCTTGGCAACCGCCAATGCCCAAATCAATTATCGGGATGGCTCAATGACTCTTTCTTTTGGAAATCTTTCTGTATAAGTTAACATGTTTAGACAAAAGCAGGGACAACTAGGTTTGCCTGTAGAAGGAGAAGTGAAGTCTATTGAGAGTTTTGTATTTCACATTAGTGCGGCTGACACTTTCATCCCCACACTAGTAGATACCCTTCGCTCTTATGGAAAAAGACAAAGATCACATTTTCGACTCCCTAGACGTAGATGAAATCGATGGAGATTTCCTTTGACTCTTTTGCAACCCTTCTTCGCCACCTAACGAGTCCCCTCCTATTGACATCCATTCATCCCTCGACGCCATAATGGAAGAAGAATTTTTCAACCTCTATCCCACTGATTCTCCTAGCCCACCTATTGAGGAATGTCTTGCATATCTCAAGGCTTCTGATGATCTAGAACTGAGAACACTAGTTGAGCATCATTCACCCACCTCACATCCTCATGTCACTCATTCACCTTCCATCACCAATATTCCACACCTTTCCACCTTTTCTAAAGAACCTTGAGTTTGTACTTGACCTTCTTGCTTCTCCTGTTCTTCATGATTTTCTAAACCCTTCTGATATGGAAATAATACCCAAAGACAAGCCACCTGACACCTTCATTTTCAGATTTGAGACAGTTCATACCTACACCATGAATAAGTTTTGTGCTAAACCCACATTCTCATTTTTTCCATTCCATCTTTCTAAAACTTATCCATATCCCACGTATTTTCCATAACTATCCATTTTCCCACGATCATTCACTTGGACACCCTTTTGTTTAAAGAAGAAGAAGAAGAAGAAGATGCATGCTCGGTTACGTTCTAGGTCTATCAGGCTTCGCTCTCATTCCACTAAGCTGAGTCGTACAATATCTTGGTGCTTGATTCTATTTGGGGGTGCTTTCTGTGATAGTTGTTTATGGAAAGACTCCCAACTTTTTTAGTTGTTGATATATGGTAAGCGACACGTATATATGTATTAGTAAGTCTCGGGAATCTGACTTTAAAAGACCCAAGTTTTTGTAACATACCACCTTTCTGGAGTATAGGCCACAAAAATTTTCAAACTTAAAAAGAGTTTTCAAATTTTGTTTAGGGGTGACGTATTTTGGTATTTCATTTCAAATCTTTTTGCCACCTGCTACCATTTTATAATATTTTACATTCACATGTGTACTACCAATTTTTACCACATTTCTAAGGTAAATTCTTTCCTTATCTTTTTACACTTTTAGGACAAAGCGTTCGATTGTTTGGGGTTGAGAGAGAAACATTTACAAAAATTAGGCACTTTTAGAATGTAAATTAATTTTTTTTTATAAAATGTTAAAAATTATAAAAATTAGTTAGTTACATAATTTAATTGTGCTATTGAATTATTTCATGAACCCCCTTCTCCCAAATTGTTTGGGGGTGGTATATTTAATTTTAGCACATTGTACGTTCACGCATTAAAATTGTATGTATAAATATCGAAATATAGAATCCATAGGCCTTGTTAATTTTATTAGGATTCATAATGTAATTAGGTACCTTAATTTCAGGAAATTCACTATTTCACAAAATTTCAAAAGCTAATCCAATAGGAGCCACGATAGGCGCATGCTTGATTTGTGAACGTATGATATTATTTTATTTCGGTTAGAGTCCGCTAATGCCTCAAGCGCTATTTATTATTTCATGTTATCCCCATAATGGGAGGAACTCATATAAGAATTGTGTATGTTTTTATTTATTTATATTAGTATAGATTAACATTCTTTTTCAAGTGCTCCCATTTACAAGCACGTTTCTATGGTACTTTCTATCATTTATTTTCATTCTATACTTTGGGGACAAAGCATGATTCTGTTTGGGGGTGGTATAGAAACATGTTGTAAATGTTTAAGCACATGTTAGGTTGTATATTACATATTATTTGTCTTACAAATTTTTTTAAAAAAAAATAAAAAATATAGTTTATGCTATGCACTTTGAGATAATGGTATTGTTCCCTTCTCCATGATGATATTAGTCTAGAAATCTTACGTAGTACTTGAATTAGGATTTAAATTTTGAAACTTAGATTAATATATAGGTAATAGTCATTCCATCTTTTCATGAACATCTTGTATGAGCATCTATGATTGTACTTGGCAATATTTTTTTGAGACTTAGGTTAGAATATTTAATACATATCCTGTGAGCATCTAGCCAAAAAAATCCATATGAATTAATATATAAGTGATGACTCAAGGGAGAAGTCAATTCCGAGTAGAGAAATCACACATCCACTTGCTTGATCACCATACAATATCCTAATTAAGTGAGAATTTAGGCCCTCTTTGGATCGATATAGCCAGAAATTCACACCTATATGAAATTCATTATCCGCTTGTCACCCCACTAAGCCTTTCATTAGCCTTTCCACAAACCATAAATCCTTTACCCAATGAAACAAAATAAAAAATAAAATCATCCTACCTATCTGGATAAGTCTGAGAAATAGGATGAGTGAAAAAAAAAATAATAAAAAAATAAAAAATAAATAAAAAAATAAAAAATAAAACCTATGTAAACAAAAATTAGTTAGTTATTGCTTCAGAAAAGATAAAGAAAAGAAAGTTTTTATCCAAAGAAAAGAAAAGTAAAAACTCCAAAACAAATAGAATAAAAGGAGTCAAAAAGCCAAAATAAAAAGGCTAAAGATGAAAACAAAGTGTAGAATCAAAATAAGAATGAGGTTTTCTCTAGTTATATAATATGAAAACCCTATTTTCTCAGATTTGTCTTTTTGAATATCAATTTCCTTCATTCTTTAACCAACACCTATGCCCCATATTACCTAATAAATACCTCTAGCTCAATTAAGAATAGGTTGGTGTGATAGTAAGGAGTAGATGTGTTTGATCGACCTCGGTTTCCTTGGATTGTCATTGAGAATGTGAGAAAACGTGTGCCCACTACACACTGGAGTTAGCAAACTTGAGTGGAAAAATCAGAGTGTTATGTGTCTTGACACATTCCTTGTGAGAACCTACTTAGGCACGCTACCCAAAAGTTTCAGAAAAATATCTGACACTGCATTTCATAGCATAGTTTATTGCATAATTATTTATCTTAAGATGATTTGATTATTATGCATGTATTAATTTATGAGTTAAATTATTGATGATCCTTGTTTAAATGCTAGTTAGATGTATAGATATCTGAGATAAATTAGGGGACAATTACTTTTATTTCTTAGTCATTGTAGTATAAATGAAGTTTGTAAGTACCTTCTCTAAAAAACTCTCACGAGACAATAACTCGTCCACTAGGAAATTCTTAGTGGTTTAAGACCTTATTGCATATAGTCAATGCAGCCACACTCAACGAAACAAGAGTAGTTATGAATACATTTTTGGCCACTTATTTTAATTTCACATATTTGCTTGAGGACAAGCAAAATGCTGTTTGTGGGTGGTTTAATAAGAGCCCAAAACTATAGTTTCAACCCCTTAATAGTATTATATTTAGGCCAATTATGTGTATAATAAATAAGAGTTAGTAATGTTTACGTGTTTTTGTATATTTCAGGTCTTGAAATCAATTATGTGAAGAAATACGTCACTTTTGTAAGAGAAATGAGTAAAATTGCTTGCTAGATAAATATATGATTAAGCCCAAGTTTCAAGGAGAATAAACTTTTTTAATGCCTAGTCAGAGCTGAAAAGTCAAAGTCAACACGGGTAGAAAAAGAGCAGAAAAGTCAATAGAACTTCCGCAGGCAATATCTTTGGATTCAGACCTCAGAATTGGGCCTATTATATGTCAAAACGACCAGCTTGAAAGAAGCTTTCTAATGGTCTAAGCTTTGATCTAATCAGAATAGTAAAAGTGGACGAAAAGATTGTTGCAATAAATTCTTATAGAGAAATCCTTTTTAGACTTAAGTAATTAGGTTTTGGGCTTGATTTAGTGGCCCAAAACACAGCTCCAAAGCTCATGTATGAAATTGTAAATCTAACCCTCTCATATATAAAGAGGGTTAAGGCTAAACAAAACTGGGCTACTCCCCTCTTTAGTTTAGTTTAGTTGTAAATTAGGGTTCTCTCTCTCTCCCCCTACCTCTTTTGTCTCTTAGTTTTTCTCTTTAGTAACCCTAGTTTATATTTTATTTAGCCTAACCACCGTTAATTCAATTCAAGTTATTTTTAATAAAGTAGTTCTTTTATTATGTTTTCTTCTTTCTATTACTTATTTCATGATAGTCTCATGATTCACTAAACCTCCATTAGAGGGGTTTGATTGAAGCTTTGATGAAGACTTGATGTGTTAGTATAGAATCATTGTTTTTAAGAGTTTCAATTCTAGAGGGTAGTTCATTCACCATTAGAATGAGTTTAAACTTCCCCTCATGTTAATTATTAGTTGGTTAGAGATGCATGCCATGAATAATTAGGGATAAAAAGACCTAATTTTTATATTGAAATTTGTGTGAAAACATAAAGATTAGGGTTGCAATAAAAATCTATACTAGGATGTTAGGGATTAATCAAGGTGGATATCAAATCTTCCTAATTCCTTCTTTATATTCACATCTTAGTATTAAATTGGCATAGTTATTTTAGAATATCTTTAATATTAGTTCTTACCATACTAGTTCTATTAAAATTATTACTCTCATCATGTTGTTGAATTGTTTAAAGTAGTGACATTATTACGTTCTAAGCAATTAGGAGTGGAACGAATTCTTACTCAAGTTATTGCATGATAATCGAGAGTAGAACTTTGATCTAAACATAAAATATCATAATTTACTTCTTCTTAGCATAATTAGTTAGGATAGATAAAAAGAACATGTTAATTTAATATTATCAGAGGGTTAAGGCTAAAACTATTCTCTCCTTCCCCTCCTTAGTTGATAATTAGTTTAGTGTAGTTGTAGTTTAGTTTAAGGTTAGAATTAGGTTAGCATTGTAGCCTCCATTAAAACCTTTAATAAAAAGCTTTAGTTATTCATTTCAATTCTTGTCTCTACTTCTTTCTTTTATTGTTTTACTATAATGATTCTGATGACACAAGGCTAAACCTCCATTAGAGGGGATTTATGAATTCATGTGAGGATCATTAGTTATTAGTTGTTATTATTTTTGTATTAGAGTTTCAAGTCCTTTGTTGTGAGTTTATAGAGATAGAACTCATAACAAAGGGCTAATCTCTCTTACTAGTCAAGCAATGACTATAGAGATGTAGGTTGTTTGCTAGGGATCAAAAAAGGTAATTCAATAACTAACTAATAGTCAATCGAATTGCATGGTGGATTAAGTCTTCTCTAATTATCTTTCTCACCTTTAAATCTACTATTTTTCAATCTTATATTTACTGTTTTCATATTATAAATTGCTCTCATTAGTTAATTGTTAGTTAGTCTAAATACGTTACAAGTACGCACAAACAAGAGTGGAGAACACAATTACTCCTCTTTATCACATGATATTTGAGAGTATTATTATAGATTGATTAGAATAATTTTAGCATGTTAGAACTACTGTTTTTACATTATCAAAACCTTCTTGTCAAATGGTGCCGCTTGCCATCTTGCTTTGTTACGTATTGCGTCTTTAGATTAGCAAAATTGTTTTCGCTATTCACAAACACAAACATTGTGCGCAATTTCTTCGAATTTTTTTGCTATTGTTTGAGAGCATATGAGTTCCCTCCCGTGACCTAACCCTAAAATTTTCAACCCTAGTTATTTACTTTTGCGCGCATGCGCCTCATATTTGACCTATTTTGAAGCGCGCCCCGCGCTCCTTTAAATTTATGGGAAAAAAAATTAAAAAAATAAATAAATAAGGTACCCAATCGTGCCCCGCGCCCAATATAGCCTATTTCTAAGCGCGCACGCGCCGTAGGTTAAATACAGTAAATCAAATTTTTAACATTATTTGCTTTATTATCTCAAGAGTATAATACAGTACTCGTATGCTAAAAATTACAAAATTTTAAAAAAATTATTTTTCTTCATTCTAAATGGTGTCTAGCAAACCGAAAAGAATTTGGGGTTCTCTAATTAAGGAACGTGCACATATGGACAACCTCTCTCAAATTCCTAAGTGACTTGGCTGTTGGTTTGATAAAAATACAAAAAAATTAATTAATCTTAATTAAATTAGTAAGCCCACCCACTACCAAAACCCGCTTCACAAGCCTAACATCCATGCCCAACACGAAGCCCATAATAAAAAGCCTTTTCCTAATTCTTAAAACTTTAAAAACTAATAAGGTTAATCTTTTTACAGGACTTCACAATCCACATCATGTACCAAGACCAGTACTCGTATAATTGTTCAAGTAACATAGACGTGATTCAAGGCTGTTGAAGGCGATATTTATACTGTAGCAAGGGCGGCTCTAGGTAGCACCTCTTTACATCCTCGAATCTCTGTAAGATGATTCTATTTCTAGTAATAATCAAGCTATTTTTTTTCATGCTCATAAGGAATTGCGTATTAGACTTAAAACTTGCATGAGATTAAGATCCGCACGCATAAACCCGCCATATTAGTTTATCATAGATGCAGAAATAATCTCCTATCTAGAAATTCACCAATTACCACACACACACACCACCTACATCCATCAATACTACATTTGTAGCAATTGGTGAAGAAATAGCAGAGAGACCCTCTCTCGATTCTATAAGGCTTTAAACGATGGACTGAAGTCCCGCAATTTCTTGCAGATACTACGGAGATTTTAGAATCCCCCAATATATTTAATCAAGCTACCTGTTTTTTCTATGGGTTAGACCATGAGAAGCCTTATCAACATTTACGTAGGATACAACAAGTTCTTACTACATTTCATCATCCTAACGTAAAACCTGAACAAATAAAGCTCAGGGTGTTTCCTTTCACCCTAGCTAGCTGACAAAGCAGCAGCTTGGCTAACAGCACAAAAACTAAACTCTATCGACACATGGGAAAAACTAGTTGAATTATTTATGGAACAATTCTACCCACCACAGAAGACTGGTGAGATGCTGTAAAATATTCACTTCTTTTACCAAAAGCCTCAAGAATCTTTTTCTGAGGCTTGGAATCGTTTCACTGATATTCTAGTAGAATGTCCCCTTCATAATCTTGGTAAAGACACACTAGTTCATGCCTTCTTCAAAGGCCTATCCCAACACCATAAGGAGACTTTAGACATTATGAATGGAGGTAATTTCTTAAGTAAACGAGCCACAGATGCATATAACTTCTTAGATATTCAATCCAAGAAAAGTAACAACTGGGGAGGTAATGATTACTCCCGCTCCATCCTTTCTACTTCTATAGCTAAGGCAGCCAGTTTGTTTGAGGTTAAACAAGATCCTAAACTTAGAACTTTACTTGAATCCCTCACTCGTAAGGTAGATGCCCTCTCTGTACATAAACAAGAAGCGAAACCACTCCAATCATGAATATAAACTCTCCCCGTTGTAATTTATGTTTAAGTTTTAAACATTCTGACTTCTATTGTCCTTTTGTCTATGAACAACCACCACCACAGCCAGACAATGTCTGCACTTTTAATAACAATCTTAATACATAATGGAGGCAAAACACTGATTATAATTCACAACAACAAGCTACACCTCCAGGTTTTAATAATCAAAATATTAGGCCCACTACAAACTTCTACTAATTTAACCAACATCTAGGACAAGGACAATTAGGTGACCAGAATAGAAGTTTCGTGCCCATGATCTAGAACTATCAACATCCAGACATTAATGCTCAACAAGCCTTAGTTCCAGTCACTCCTCCTATGACCACTCCACTTGTGAAACCATTTACAGAGGACGTAGTAGTGACCTTGTTGGAAAAACAAAATCAAATTATGCAACAAAACTCTAACTTAATAAAAGATCAGCATGATCAAAATACTAACATGCTACAACAAACGATGCAAATGATGTAGTCTTTGTGCCAAATGGTTATTGACATGTCTCCTAACTAAAATAATAACCAACAAGGCTTGTTTTCAGTTCAAGTTGTGCCTAATCATAAGTCAAGAAACACTACCTTCAAAGTAAACAGTATTCAATGTAATGATAATATAAACCAAGGGGACCTACAAGCAGTCACTACCCTTCGTTCGGGTAAAGTAGTTGATAACCAAGTGACTATGCCTAAAGATCACCCACAAACTAAGAATGAAACCATACCAAATACTGTCATAGAAACTGAAGACCCTACAACTATAGAAGTACTTGTTAAACCACAACCAAAATGGAAAACCTTACAAGACCTCATAATAGAAATTGATGATCCTACACATGTAGAGGTTCTAATATGAAAACCTAGTTGGAAAGCGACAAAAGATAAAGACAAGGCTAATAATATTGTTGACCCTTATGCTAAGTATAGAGAAAAACTACCGTTTCCTCAGAGACTAGTTGTGTCTAAAAAGGACGAGAATTTTGATAAGATTAGGGAAGTATTTAAAAATCTGACTGTAAACCTACCTTTTCTAGATATGATGCTATAAAAAGTCTACATAGACACGCTAAGTTTCTAAAAGAGTTGTGCACTACGTAGTGGAAAACCAACATACCCCATGAAAACTTTTTAACTGAACAATATCCCTCTTTATCTGAACATAACGGAATTGTTAAGTATAAGGACCCTGGTTGTCCAACTGTACAATGCACCTTAGGCGATAATTTCATAACAACTGCACTATTAGACCTAGAGACGAGTGCTAACTTACTCCCTTTTTATTTATATAAACAATTAGGTCTCCATCAACTTAAACCAGCCAAAATGACTTTGCAGTTAGCCAATCGTTTTATTAAGTATCCCGAAGGCGTAGTTGAAAATATTCTAGTTAAAGTTCAGGATTTTTACTACCTGGTTGATTTCGTTATTCTTGACACCGAAGTTGCTCATGATTCTATTCCCATCATCTTAGGACGTCCTTTCTTGGTAACCGCCAATGCCTAAATAAATTGTCGGGATGGATTAATGACTCTTTCTTTTGGAAATCTGTCCGTGGAGGTTAACATGTTTAGTTAAGCAGGGACAACTAGGTTTGCCTATAGAAAGAGAAGTGAAATCCATTAAGAGTTTTGTATATCACATTAGTGCTTCCGACACTTTCTCACCTATTAAGGAATGTCTTGCATATCTCAAGGCCTCTGATGATATAAAACTAAGAATACTAGCTCAGAACTATTCACCTTCCATCACCAATGTTCCCCGCTCTTCACATTTTCAAAGGAACCTTCAGTTTGCACTAAACCTTCTTGTTTCTCTTGTGCTTCATGACGTTCTAAAACCATCTGGTGAAGAAGTAATACCAAAGGACAAGCCACCTGACACTTTCTCATTTTTTTCCATCCCTTCCTTCTAATACTTCTCCATATTCTATGTACTTTCAACAACCATTCTTTTTCTCACGATCATTTACTTAGAGACCCTTTCGTTGGAGGAAAAAGAAGAAACTGCATGCTCGATTAGGTTCTAGATCCATTAGATCTCGCTCTCATTCTGCCACGCCACGTCGTAGAAAATCTTGGTGCATGATTCTGTTTGGGGGTGCATTCCGTGTTAATTATTTATGAAAAGATTCACAACTATTTCGGTTGTTGATATATGGTAAACTGCATGTTAATACATATATTTTAGATAAAGTCTCGAGTATCTGACTATAAAAGACTCATTGTATTTTCTGGTGTACTCCATTTCATTTCATATTTTATGGGAATGCACCTTTCATGTAACTCACGCATTCATCTCTTGCACTTTTTCTCATTGTTTGAGTAGTGTTTCTATATGGAGTGAGTTTCATTTTATTTTGTCGTAATTTTGTTTTTTAAAAATAAAACCTATAAAAATAAAAATAAAATAAAATAATACATATATATTATTAAGTCCAAAGAATCTGACGTTAAAAAACCCAAGTTTTTGTACAATACCACCTTAATGGAGTATAGACTGCAAAAAATTTTAAACTTAAAAAGAGTTTTCAAATTTTGTTTGGGGATGGCGTATTTTGGTCTTTTATTTCAAAACTTTTTGTCACCCTTTTTCCTATCATGTTTGCTCCATTAGAGTCTAGGTTAGTTAGTTATGTAATTTAATTATGCTATTGAATTATTTCATGACACCCCCCCCCCCCCCCTCTCTCTCAAATTGTTTAGGGGTGATATATTTAATTTTAACACATTGTACGTTCACGTATTAAAATTGCATCTATAAATATCGAAATATTGATGCATAATGTAATTAGGTACCTTAATTTAATGAAATTTCACTATTTTTGCTGAATTTCATAAGCTAATCCTATATATAGGATCCACGATATGCGCATGGTTGAATTATGAACGTATATTATTATTTTATTTATGTTAGAGTTCGCTTATGTCCCAAGCGCTATTTTAAGGAACTCATATAGGAGTTATGATGTTGTTTTTATTTCGTTATATTAGTATAGATTAACCTTCTTTTTTCAGGTGCTCCCATTTATAAGCATGTTTCTATAGTACTCTCTATCTTTTATTTTCATTTCATACTTTGGGGACAAAGCATAATTCTATTTGGAGGTGGTATAGAAACACGTTGTAAATGTTTAAGCACATATTATGTTGTATATTACGTATTAATTATCGTATAAAAAGTAGAAAAATCATAAAAATAGTTTATACTATGCACTTAGTGATAATTGTATTGTTCCCTTCTCCATGATGATATTAGTCTAAAAATCTCACGTAGTACTTGAATTAAATTTTTGAAACTTAGATTAATATATAGATAATAGTCATTGCATCTTTTCATGAACATCTTGCATGAGCATCTTTGATTGTACTTGACAGTATTTTTCTAAGACCTAGGTTAGAGTACTTAATACATATCCTGTAAGCATCTAGCCTAAAAGCCTCATAAGAGTGAAATATCTGAGTGATGACATAAGGAAGAAGTAAAATCCAAATAGAGAAATCACACATCCACTTGCTTGATCACCATACCATATCCTAAGCGAGAATTTAAGCCCTCTTTGGATCGATATAGCTAGAAATTCTGACCTAAGTATATTTTCCGCTAGTCGCCCCACTGAGCCTTTTCATTAGCCTTTTTCACAACCATAAATCATTTACCCATCTTTAAAACCAATAAAAATAAAAATAAGCCTACCCATCTTGAATGAGTATGAGAAATAGGATGAGTGAAGAAAAGAGAAGAGAAAAACCTGTATAAACAAAAATTAGTTAGTTGCTTCAAAAGGAAAAGAAACAGAAAAAGAAAAGAAAAATATATGAGTTCCAAATGAAAAGAAAAATCAAGTTAGAGCAAAGTAAGAACAAGGTTTTCTCTAGTACATATTTTGAAGACCCTATTATCTCAGACTTGTTTATTTGAATATTCATTTCGTTTCTTCTTAAACCATCACCTCATCCCCGTATCACCTAATAAAGACTTCTAGCTCAATTATGATTAATTTGGTGTGATAGTAAGTAGTAGATGTGTTTGATCGACCTCGACTTTCTTAGAGTGTCATTGAGATTGTGAGGAAACATGTGCTCACTATACACTGGAGTTAGCAAACTTGAGTGGAAAAATCAATGTTATGTGTCTTGACACATTCCTTGTGAGAACCTACTTAAGGCACGCTACCCAAAAGTTTCAGAAACAGACATGCCATTGCATTTCATAGCATAGTTCATCGTATAGTTGTTTATCTTAAGATGATTTGATTATTATGCATGTATTAATTTCGGAGTTAGATTGATGATCCTTGTTTAACTGCTAGTGAGATGTATAGATTCTGAGATAAAATTAGGGGACATTACTTTTATTATTTAGTCGTTGTAGTATAAATGAAGTTTGTGAGTATCTTCTCTGGAAAACTCTCATGAGGCTATGACTCGTCCACTAGGGAATTCCTAGTGGTTTAACACCTTATTGCATATGGTTAATGCAATCACATTCTCACTAAACGAAAATTAGTTAGGACCATATTTTTTGGCCACTTATCCTTTTTATTTCTCATCTTTGCTTGAGGACAAGAAAAATGTTGTTTGGGGGTGGTGTGATTAAGCACTCAAAAGTATAGTTTAAACCCCTTAATAGTATTTTATTTAGGCTAATTATGTTTATAATAAATAAGAGTTAGTAATGTTTACGTGTTTTTTTTGTGTATTTCAAGTGTTGAAGCTGTTTATGTGTTTAAAGATGTCATTTTGCATGGAAAACGAGTCAAGATGATTGCTAGAAAAGTTCTATGTTTAAAGCCCAAGAATCAAGAAGAAAAAGATTTTTCAAGCTCAGTCAAAGATGGGAAGTCAAAATCAATTTGGGTAGAAAAAGAACATAAAAGTCAACAGAATTTCAAATAGGTATATCTTTGAACTCGGGCCTTGGAATTGGGCCTACTTTATGGCAAAATGACCGGCTCCAAATAAGCTTTCCAATGGACCCGGTTTTTCCCCAATTAGAGCTGCAAAAGTGGACGAAAATGGTACTAAACTAATTTCCAATAGAATTGGCCCTTTTAGACTTAACCTAATAGACTTTGGGCCTCTTGTCTCCCTTTTTGGCCTATGCATGAAAATATAACCCTAACCCTCTTCTATATAAAGAGGGTTAAGGCTAAACTTATTCTCTCCTTCTCCTCAATTAATAATTAGTTTAGTGTAGTTGTAGTTTAGTTTAGGGTTAGAATTAGGTTAACATTGTAGCCTCCATTAAAACCTTCAATAAAAAGTTTTAGTTCTTCAATTCAATTCTTGTCTCTACTTTATTATGTCTTTCTTTTATTGCTTTAGTATAATGATTCCGATGACACAAGACTAAACCTCCATTAGAGGGGATTTATGAAGCCATGTGAGGATGATTAGTTATTAGTTGTTATTGTTTTTGCATTAAAGTTTAAATTCTTTTGTTATAAGTTTCTAGAGATATAACTCATAACAAAGGGCTAGAGATTAGAAACCTTATCGAAGATATTTGTGGGGGTGCTAATCTCTCTTACTAGTCAAGCAATGACTATAGAGATATAGGTTGTTTGTTAGGAATCAAGAAAGGCAATTCGATAACTAACTAATAGTTAATCGAATTGCATGGTGGATTAAGTCTTCTCCAATTATCTTTCTCACCTTTAAATCTACTGTTTTTCAATATTATATTTACTGTTTTCATATTATAAATTGCTCTTTCATTAGTTAATAGTTAGTTAGTCTAAACAAGGCGCAACCACTCATCAATTTTTAAGCTAGGTACCATCTCTGCTCTTAAACTTCTTAGCCCCATCAGAAGAAAGATATGGAATTCTGCCGCTACTCACCTCATGTCTCAGATATGGAAGACGAGAAATTGAATATACTTTGAGGACAAGAGATGGAATAGTGCATTCATAAAAAAGGAAGTGATTAGAGGAAGTAAAGACTCGGGTAAAGTAGCCACAGGGTACATGTACAACATTGTTAATGACCTGGCTATCTTACACTCTCTCAACTTAAAGGGAAGAGCCAGACCAAACCATATTCAGGAAGTCATGTGGTTTCCACTGGAGCTGGGAATAGTTAAAGCTAATACCGATGGCTCCTCCATTGGTAATCTAGGGATCGGTGGTGCTGGCATCATCTTCAGGGACCACTTGAACCAAGTTATGGGAGTTATAGCCCATGGGTTTGGGATCACCACAAATTTTGTTGCAGAATGCTCTGCCATTGTAATAGCAGCGGAATCAGCAGTATCAAAGGGATGGTTACACCTATGGATCGAAAGCGACTCAATAGCTGCTGTCATGGCTCTTAGTAGGGACAATTCTCCTTGGATACTCAAAGCAAGATGGCTTAGAGCAATCCGAAATCTTCTTTTTTGGAGATTGTCCCACACAAACTGAGAAGCCAATTTTGGTGCGGACTTAGCAGCAAAGAAGGGAGCAACTATGAACCAAGGAGAGAGGTTATGGAGTTATGCTAGACCAAGCTATATCACAAGATCAGAAACTCCAAAAATGCCTTACTTCCGTTTTAACTAAACTTAGTTTTTCTCAAGTTGTAAGCTCTCCTCTTGGGAGGTAACATTCTTTATTATTTTAAAACAATATCCCTACTTGTGTGCAAAAAAAAAAGATAGTTAGTCTAAATACGTTACAAGTATGTACAAGCAAGAGTGGAGAACACGATTACTCCTCTTTATCACATGATATTTGAGAGTATTATTATAGATTGATTAGAATGATTTTAGCATGTTAGAACTACTATTTTTACATTATCAAAACCTTCTTGTCATAGAGCTTAGAGAGAAGCTACTCTGGACGATGTGTATGCTCGTGATCGAATGGCTGAACTTTCAAGGCAAGTAGCAGTGCTAACCCGCCAGGTTGAGGCCCTTAATCGGCAACCCAACCAACCACAAGACTGTGAACCATAGCTAGTGGAGGACGATCAGGAGGTAGAGGCTGATAACCCCTTTGCTGATTTGGAAAATATTGACAACTTCCAGTGCGTTCCGTTTCACTGAGACAACATACGTTGGGAATCAGGCTTGAAAATTGATTTGCCCGAGTTTCATGGTAACTTGCAACCAGATGAATTGATTGATTGGCTTGGTACTATGGAGGAAGTTATGGAGTTCAAAAAAGTGCTCGACAACAAACAAGTGGCGCTTGTGGCAACCTATTTTCGTGGTCGAGCTATGGCTTGGTGGCAACAGTTGAAGGAACCTCGTGCATGAAGAGGTAAATTTAAGATTGCTGTTTGGGAGAAACTTAAGAAACATCTCTGTGATGCATTTTTACCTTTTAATTATACTCAGGCATTGTATTAATGACTTCAGAATTTGCGCCAAGGTGCTAAGTCTGTCGATGACTATACTAAAGAGTTTTACCAGTTATTGGCTCGTGTAGAACTCACTGAATCTGATGATCAATTAGTGGCATTATACATTGGGGGATTTCGTTCTGATCTACATGATGCCTTAAATCTGTTTGATGTTTTTTTTGTGTCCGAGGCTCATCAAAGGGCATTAATTCGAGAAGCGGTTTGAACCGACGGGTGGTGGTCCTCCTACCCGCACCCCAAATGCTCCTCTCCCTAGGCGTGCGGATCGTGGGCTCGTGGTCCTAATTCAGTTAAGTGTTTTAGATGTGGAGAGATCGGTCATTATACTAATCGATGCTCTAAACCGCCTGCTCCTAGGAAGATTTTATTTGCTGAGAATGAGGATGTTGATGCGGATTCTATTGGCGGTATCCTAGGCATGCCCCTTTTTGATGACGACTCTAAGGATGTGCCTGAAGAGCTCATCTGAGAGGGTGACAGAGGTGAACTTCTTGTTGTTCGCAGGTTGTGTTTGGCTCCTAAGGAGACTAATGGTGATGGTTGGCTCCGTAACTTTATTTTTCAGTCGACATGTACTATATAGGGTAAGGTTTGTAAACTTGTTATCGACTCTAGGAGTTGTGAGAATGCCATTTCTTTGGAGGCAATTCGTAAGCTTGGTTTACCGACTGAGAAACACCCAACCCCTTATTCCTTGTCTTGGGTTAAGAAAGGAAATGAGATTACTGTCTCTAAACGCTGCTTGGTTGATTTCTCCATTGGGTCTAAGTATACAGATAAGGTATGGTGTGACGTCGTTACTATGGATGTTTGTCATTTATTATTGGGTCGGCCTTGGCAATTTGATCGTAGGGTATCCCATGATGGTTGGCGCAACACATATAGTTTCTTGTTCGGTGATGTTAAAATCAGGTTAGTGCCAAGTAGAAAATCGGTCCCAATTACTCCTCCAGCACCGAAGCCTTATTGCTTGGCCATGCATAGTTTTGAGGCTGAATTGCTCACTATGGATCAGGTGTTTATTTTAATGTGTGAACCGAACTCATTACCAGCTCCAGTCCCTGAGTGTGTCCGGGGTTTATTTCAGAAACTTTCTGATCTGTTTCCAGCTGAGTTGCCTACTAGCTTGCCCCCATGCGGGACATCCAACATCAGATTAATTTAGTGCCTAGTTTTAAAATCCCTAACAGCCCACATTATCGTATGAGTCCCAAAGAGCATGCTGAGTTACAATGATAGGTTACAGATTTGATTGACAAGGGATTTATCCGTGAAAGCTTAAGCCCTTGTATAGTGCCGGCTTTGTTAGTGCCCAAGAAGGATGGTTCTCTGCGTATGTGTGTGGACAACAGGGCTATTAATAATATTACTACAAAGTTTCGTTTTCGATCCTGCGGCTCGACGACCTTCTTGACCAGTTACACAGTGCTGCGGTGTTTACAAAGCTTGACTTGAAGTCGGGCTATTATCAGATCTGGATTCGTATTGGGGATGAGTGGAAAATGGCTTTTAAAACAAAAGAAGGCGGCCTTTTTGAGTGGCTGGTTATGCCTTTCGGCCTTTCTAATGCTCCTATCACTTTTATCCGAGTCATGAACCAAGTCTTGAAGCTGTTCTTGGGAAAGTGTGTGGTCGTTTATTTTGACGACATTTTAATCTACAGCAAGGACACTCAATCTCATCTCCAGGACCTTCATCAAGTGTTGACAGTGTTACGTCAGGCCCAATTTTATGTTGCGGTCTCTAAGTGTGTCTTATGTACTGATTCTGTTTTATTTCTGGATTATGTGGTGTCAAGCAAGGGTATTTTGATGGATAGTTCTAAGGTTGAGGCCGTCCGTGCTTGGCCTAGTCTAGCAACTCTGACAGAGGCACATAGTTTCCATGGGTTTGCTTCCTTTTATCCTCATTTTGTTCCTCATTTTAGTACTATTTCAACACCTATAACTGACTATTTGCGAGGTGGCAAGTTCCTCTGGTCTCTGGCCACCGAGGAAAGTTTTTAGATTCTCAAGACACTATTAATTTTGGCTCCTATCCTTAAGTTGTCTGATTTTTCTTCTCCTTTTGAGGTTTCTATTGATGCCTCTAAAATCGACATTGGTGTTGTTCTCAGCCAGGGGAGTCATCCTATCGTTTATTTCAGAGAGAAATTGACCGAGGCGAAGCAGAATTATAGTGCCTATGACCTGGAGTTCTATGTTGTTATTCAGACTCTTAAGCATTGGCGTCACTATCTGATCCATGCTGAATTCAATCGTTATTCTGATCATGAAGCGCTCAAGCATATTGGCAATCAGGATAATGTCAGTGCCCGGCAACTGCGTTGGTCCAGTTATTTATAGGACTTCACTATTGTTCTCCGACACAAGTATGGTGTCCAGAACCGTGTGGTTGATGCTCTTAGTCGTCGTTCCTATTTATTGGTTTCCATGCTTTCTACCATTCTGGGTTTTGATTCTTTCCCTGAGTTATACCCATCTGACCCGTACTTTGCAACTGTTTTATCTTCTCTTCAGGAGGGACAGTTATCTGAGTTCTCTTTATAGGACAATTTTCTGTTTAAAGGTCGGCGCCTTTGTGTTCCTAATTGTAGTCTACGGCTTCGTCTCCTCACCGAGTTACATAACGAGGGACATTTTGGTCGTGACAAGACTCTCGCACTCTTATCATCTTCTTATTTTTGGCCTGGTTTAAGCAGGGAGGTCCAGAAATTTGTTGCTCGTTGCCAGGTTTCTAAAGGCCACGCTACTAATGCAAGGTTGTTTATGCCTTTGCCTGTACCGGATCAACCATGGTGTTCCATTAGTATGGATTTTGTCCTTGGATTACCCCATACCCAATGAGGTTTTGATTCAATCTTTTTGGTGGTGGATCGGTTCTCCAAAATGGCTCATTTTATCGCATACAAGAAAACGATAGATGCTGTCAATGTTGTCCAATTATTTTTTTGTGATATTTATTGTTTGCATGGTCTGCCAAACTCCATTGTTTCAGATTGTGACACTCGTTTTCCTAGTCATTTTTGGCGTTATTTTTGGAAGCTCTTACATACTGATTTGGAGTTTAGTAATGCCTACCATCCTCAGACAGATGGACAGACTGAGGTTGTTAATAGGTCCTTGGGTAATCTTTTGCGTAGTTTGGTGGGTTCTAAAGTGAAATAGTGGGATTCTCACCTTTCTCAGGCATAATTTGTTTTTAATCGTTAGGTTGGTTAATCGCAGTTTGGATTACAGTCCTTTCCACATTCTATATGGCTTTAATCCAAGAGTCGCTGCTGACCTTGCTCCTATACCTGGTTTACAACCTGTTCACGTCGCTGCGTCCAACATGGTTCAACAGCTCCAGGATGTTCATGCTGCTGTTCGGAAAAATCTGTTAGAGTCTAATGCCAAGTATAAAGCCACTGCTGACAAACATTGTCTTCATGTTGAGTTTGAGGTTGGTGACTTTGTTTGGGCAGTGCTCACTAAGGATCATTTTTCTGTTGGTGACTACAATAAGCTGAAACATCGCAAGATTGGTCCTCTTGAAATGGTTGAGAAGATTAACTCCAATGCCTATCGTCTCCGTTTGCCTAGTCATATCCAAACTTCGGATGTTTTCAATGTCAAACATCTCATACCATTCTGTGGTGATTCATCAGACGATGAGGATGGCTTTAATTCGAGGACGAATTCCTTTCATCCAGGGGGGAATGATGCAGTACAGGTTCTTGCAGAGAAGTACCTAAATGCACATGGTGGTGTCTTGAAAGTCTGAGAGTGTTGTTAGTGGAGGTGCGAGGGCGACGCACTCAGTTTTGCCTTCTGACAGGCACGCACACGCTCAAGGCTTTTCTGTGGGCTTTTGCGAAGTCAGTCTTTTATTTCATTTATTTTCTATAGGATTGGTTCGGTGAACTCACCGCTTGTTTGTTTTACGTTTAGAATGCCTATTTAAAGGCTCAGGAGAATTGTGACAGATTCATTTAGTGATTTTATTTGTTAAATTTATTCAATCGTTTCTTGGTTAAAGAGCGATTATTTGATTTTTCGTGAGCTAACGCACTTAGTATTACATTACATATGATGAATACTTCTTATTTTTGCTTAGGCGTATAGTGAAACTCATCGATGGACTTAAGTGGATTTTTTTTACAAATTCAAGGTTTCCTTAGGCTAAGTCCAATGGCCCTGTATCCTCACAAAAGTAGAGTGGGAAGTGGAGGTTTTTATTCCTCATCTGGATAATACTCTCTATATAGAGAGAGTGTTTTTGAGGAATGCGAAGTGCGTTTTACGCGAGATGAAATGGAGTCAAATTGTAAAAACACAAATGGCGCCATTTAAAGTGGCATAGAAAAAAAATATATATGTCATTTGGTGCCATTTAAAGTGGAGTAGAATGAGTTTTCTTATTATTTTATTTCGCACGGGTCGAAGTGGTGTCAGAAGAAATTAGATGTTCTCAAACTACACCAGCTGAAGTGGCGTAATATGATCCGAACCATTAGACACTAAAATTTACTCCCCATCCTCAAAATATTGTTTTTTAGAGGAATGCAGATAGAGAATGGTTGCACAATTGGACTCAGCCTTAGTGCTAAAAAATAGTTTAAGAGTCAAAGTGAAAAAATGAAACAAATTCAGTTGTCATTTTTGCAATTAGGCCTTTTAGTAATTCTCTCATGAAATAATTGGTAGTTGGATGTGAACATAAAATTAAAGAATATGATAATAACAAAACAAGTCCGAAGTCTTGCACGGATGCACACTAATACTTCTAATGTATTCTAATTCCCTTTTCTAATGGAACGGAATCCCGAACAAGCTGACTTTTGATTATGACTTCTGAGTCAATACTTATGGATATTTTGCTACTCCACACTAAGAACCGATCCAGACCAAACCGATAAAAAATGGTTTGGGTTTTGATAATTTTGTTTGTTCACCAACGACCCGAAACCAAACCGAACTGATAAGATATTGGTTTGGTTTCGAGTTTGTCTTCTACTGAACTGATATGAATCCGAACCAATAAAATGACATTTTAATAATATTTATGATTAATTTTGTATATGTGTATCAATTGTGTGGCTATTGAAAAGTTACATATCTGATATGGGTTATTGATATTAACTAACGTCTACGTGTCGGTATTGAGTCAAGTTAAGAACTGTTATGAGTTTCTGCTTTGGTTCCTTTCCTCTTTAAGTCTTTATGAATATCCACCATCTAACTTATTTGTTTTTTGTTTATTTTTAATTTCTTTAAATCATGGATTGGGTTCTTTAATGTGAATCACGGATATTTAGAGGTCTATTTTGATCTTAACACTCTAGGCTTTTTTTTTTTTTTTTTATAGTCATCATCAGATATATATATATTAAGAAGGAAGTATTACAGAGGTTGAATTTACAGCCACTCGATCCTCTCGCAGAATGTCCCTAAGCCATAAAGGGAGGTTTAGTATCCATTCTGCAGAGTTAGAGTGTAGTTTCCCAAAAACAGCTATGGTGTGAGCAGTTTTGTTACATGTCCTGCTGACCCATTTAAAGCTAACTTTGTCTAGTAATGACAAATTAGATAGTGCATCATTAAGGTATAGTTGAGAAGTCCAAGAGATATTGGCTTGTCCCTTCTCCAAAAAGAGTGACATTTTTGCGGTCGGGCAAACTTCCAGTTGCATTAGTCTCGAACTTCATGCTCCAAATGATTGCTTGGAGCATTCCTTGGCTTTCTGATCTTCTCACGTGAGGTTCCACCCATGCCCAAGTCCCGCAGCAATAAAATCACCCTTCAATTTCAAGTACATAGCCATAGCTAGATTGTTTCCCTTTAACAAAGGAAGCATCGGTGTTGAGTTTGAAGAAATTGGAATATGGTGGAGTCCAAAATGCCCGCTTTGGGAATCACTGGGCCCTTCGTAATTATAGGAGTTTTGACTTCCAAGTGAGTAGGTAATTGGAAGAACTTGTTGACTAACATCTGCAGTTTAAACAAGTTAGGTTGCATTTTGGTATGCAAGACATTGCATCTTTCAAGCCATATATGGCGATTTAGATAGAGACGTAACTTCACCCGTGATGTCCGGTTCTATAGGCCATGTTGATGGTGGATTAAACCATAGGTCTATCCATTGTGTGATGTGTAAATTTTCAAAACAGATAATTTGAGATGCCATGGAGAAAAGTACCATAAGTTTCCTAACAGACAACATAAGAGGAGGTGATGTATACTTTCAGTCGCATGTTGCGAGAAGACAAGATTTATCGGGGATAAAGAAATTTTTGCCGTGTGGACTCTATTAGGGAGACAAATATAATAACATTTCCATGCATGCAGATGCTCGGGGCGGTTTGTTTTTCCAAAAAGCAAGATTGCTTTTTGTATGAGTGCTGGATGATATGTGTGCAATGATGTTATGATACATAGATTTGACAGAGTGTTTGCCATTTTTAGTCAGATTCCACTTGATTTTATCTTCTAATTGATACTTTGAAAGATAAATATTTTGAATTAACTGACTAGTGTGTGTGTCAAAGAGATAGTTGAGAAGAGGGATGTTCCAACTTCTAGAGGAGTGTAAAATGAGATCAGACACATACTTAGAGTCATGGTAAGGAGGTGGTAGAGATGTTACCTGACCCTTAGGACTCCATGGAATCCAGGAGTCCTTCCAAATATGAATGTTGTTCCCCAAACCAACTTGCCACATAGAGTTATCAACAATGAGGGATTTAATATGATGCATACCTTGCCAGAACCAAGAAGAACCTGGTTTGAGTTCACTATTCAGCATATTTACAGAAGAGTTAAAGTACTTACCTCTCAACTGTTGAAATAAGAGAGAAGAGGGATTAGAAACAATATACCAGAAAGTTCTAGTTAGATGAGCTTTATTGTCCAATTCCATATTTCTGATACCTAGACCTCCATTTTTTTTTGACTGGCAGATAGAATTCCAAGTTTTAAGATATAAAGGTCTAGATTTACCATTTCCTGTGCCCCACCAAAAGTCTCTCTGTAGAGCATTAATGGTGTTAGTAACATTATTTGGCAGTAAGAAAGTACTCATGTGAAAGACCGGAATAGCAGAGGAGATAGATTTTATGAGTATAGTTCTTGCTGCCTGGGAGAGCAACTTACTCTTCCAACCTGCTATCCTAGAGTTGACTTTAGTGATAAGACCATTGAAAATCACATACTTAGGTTGTCCTAAAAATAAAGGAGACCCCAAGTATTTTTCACCAATATGAATACTTCTCATGTTAAGCAGGTGTCTTATGTCTAAAGCAATATCAGGACCAGTGTTCTTACTAAAATGTACCCCAGATTTTTCAAAGTTGATCTCCTCGACCCGGTGATGGAACAGAAGGTCTTTAGAGCATCTAGGAGTGCTCTAGTGTCATCTAGATTGGCCCTACAGAAAAATGAATGCATCATCGAAAAAAAGCAAGTGTGAGATAGGACTACTCTTTTCCGAGATAGAGATGCCATGTAGATTATTTTCCTCTATTTTTGTTGCGAATCCTAGACAAAACTTCCATGCAAAGGATAAAAAGGATAGGGAGAGAGGTCTCCTTGACGAAGACCTCTAGAAGACTTAAAAGTGACCAAAAGGGTTTCCATTGATTAAAGGTGAAAAATGAGGGGAGGTGATGCATTGATGAATGAGGTGGACAATTTTATAATCGAAACCTAAGGATGTAAGGGTGTGAAGAAGAGATTTCCAGTTAACTCTGTCAAAAGCCTTTGACATATCTAGCTTAATAGCCATAAGCCCATCCTTACCTTTCTTATGTTTAAGAGTATGCATGATCTCATGAGCCATGATGATATTGTCAGTAATCTGCCTATTGGGAACAAAGGCACTTTGAAAAGGAGAGATGCACTTAGACACACTGTTTTTTATTCTTTTTGAAAGAAGTTTGGAGATGATCTTATAGGAGATATTACAAAGACTGATGGGTCTGAAGTCACTGCAATTAGCTGGGTTGGGAATCTTGGGAATAAGAGCAATGTTAGTGTGATTTATGTGTTCTAGAGAGTGACCTTCAGGAAAAAAAAATCTTTGACCATTTTATGAACATCATGCCCCACAATGTCCCAAGAATCTTGGTAGAAGATGGCTGGGAAGCCATCGTGACCGGAGCATTAAGGCCTCCGACATCAAGATAACCTCTTTAACCTCTTCAATAGTAACAGGGCAAAGAATAACATTGTTATCATTGAAGGAGATAGATTTAGGGAAGAGATTTTGAATGGGTTGAATGTTACCCTCTAGGTTGTCAGAGAGGATAGATTTGAAATGAGAGAGAACAGTGGAACCAATCTCAGAGTGGGTGGAGACACGACCCCATCGGAGTTTTAATAGTCACAATTTTATTAAAGTGTCTATGTCTCAGAGTTTTAATATGGAAGTATTTAGTATTCCGATCTCCTTCAAGGATGTCTTTGTCATTAGATTTTTGCTTCCAAAAATTTTCTTCACTGGCAAGGAGATGGTCAAGATCAGAAAGGGCTTTATGTTCCAAGTTAACATTCTCTTTAGAAGGAGCTTTGGATTGAATGCAAGCAATTTTATTGTTTAATAAAGAGAGTTGGTGAAAAATATTTCCAAAAGTGGACTGGTTCCAAATTTTGAGAGCTTTTTTGGTGGAAGCAAGGTGTTTAGAGACAGAGTGTAGGGATGGATGAAGAGTAAGTGGGACCCTATGCCAGGCCATAGATATGATGTCGGAATAGTCAGGGTGATCTATCCACATGTGATGAAATTTAAAAGGAGTGGCAGTTGATAGAGATGTGGGGTGAGTATTAAGAAGAATAGGACAGTGATCAGATTCAATAGCTGGAAGATGATGGAGAGTAGCATTTGGGAAGAGAAGGTGCCATTCTGAGTTTGAGAGAGCTCTGTCCAATCTTTTTTGTATGTTATCAGTAGCAACTCTTTTATTAGACCAAGTGAAAGGGGAACCTTTGAAACCTAGGTCTAACAAGCCTTGGTCTCTGATGATATCATGAGCTGGATAACCATCTATGAATTCATAATCCCTACCCCCTTGTTGTTCCTCAGCTGATAGAATGATATTCATATCTCCAATGATGAGAATGGGTTGTTGAGATGAGCTTAACTGTTTAATGGGATTCCAACTGTTGTCTTTTGGTTTGTAGGGACTTCCATAGAAGAAACATGCAGTCCATGGAATGTGGAGATTACCATAGGTGATAGAAGTAGTGATATGGTTTAGAGAAGAGTTGAGAATATTAACATGGAGCCCTGCTTTCCACATGAGGCAGAGACCTCCAGCAGAATTAATAGCAGGAATAGAGAAAAAGAAGGGGTAGTTGAGAATGTTAGAAAGATACTGCATGTGTTGTGATTTGGATTTTGTTTCAGATAGGAAAATAATATCAGGGTTCTCCTTAGATATAAGGTTTTTTATTTGCCTAATAGTGGATTGACCTCCACACCCTCTACAATTCCAACTGATTGTCTTCATATGACCACTACTGGAGACTGTTCTGGTCCAGTCGCTAACCACCAATCAGATAAAATCCAACAGATATAATGATAACTGATATCATACAAATATACATACCAACCAACTTTGAGATTGATGAAAACTAAAAAGATGTAAATGTAAAACATGTTATAATAAGAGATGAGATTAAAAGAGGGGGAGATGAATTGTCCCACATATAAAGACAGAAAGATACACATAGACTAAAAGAAACTGAGTGAGGTGTGAAAGAGCAGGTAGTACATAGATCTATATTAAAAGAATAATAGGATAGAGGAGCCTGGATAAGAGATGAGTAGGTATATAACAAAGATGAGTTAGTGATAGAGTGGTAACTAAACATGGCAAGACTTGAATAAACTACCTGTTCATGGAGAAAAGAAGTAGTGACCACCTCCTGCAGCTGATCATAAGATCCAGGCATATCTATTCCCAAAGAGAGAGATCCAGAATTGCTTGTTTCAACAGGATATGATGGGTTGAGAGTAGCTTCTTCCAAGATTTCAAAATAAAAAATGGAAGGAGGAGGTTGCATTTGGGGGTGGATCTGATTAGCATCCACCATAGTTTCTTCATTTCGCGTGACATCTGAGTTTTCTTGTTCATTATTCCACTTTTCCCCTCCCCAGAGGGAATGGAGCACCACTCCTTGTGATAGCAAGAGACGATTGACCTCCGGATTTGTGATTAATTCCCAGATGTGTTTAATGGGGAAGTCTGAGATGCGGAGTGGAGGGAGGGATGGATTTGTACTTTGAGCATCAGATCTCACTTCTGTGCTAGCTTCAGTAACAGGGGATGATGGAATATAAGGGGAATCCTCAGTTGATGATTTGAGCTTTTTGTTTTTTTGATTTGCTGATTCTTTTTCTATTTTTTGGGGGTTGCAATTTTTTTTTTTCTTGAGGTTTGTCTTTGGGTTCAATAAAGATACCTTTCCCCTTATTTTGTCTGCGAGATTTTGATATGATATTTGGATAGATAGGTGGTGGTGGTAGGGTTATGTCCGCAGTCTTTGGGGGTGGTGGGAGAGTGAGATCGGTGAAGGAGATATGATGATTAGGAGTGCTTTGATTTGTGATGTTGATGTTGATGTTGATTGGGGATGAATTTGTTGGATCAGGCCCAAAGATGGAGATAATCTGTCGTTGTATGGCCTGGTTGGTGCATGTTCCTAGGATTGGGCCAATAGGTTCAGGTCCATATGGGAGGCAGATCGGAGAGTTAAACGCGGTCTTATTCTCCTTGTTTGGGTCGTAGTAGGTACAGCCATCGATGACGAGGAACCCCGCAAAGACCCGAAAGTAATCTCGGTTGCATCAATAGTGATTCTTTGAACAACAATAGCCTCTCCCCAAAGAGAGCTAGATGATGATTTCGGTCTTCTTCATTATTCTTTTTTTTTAATCTTGAATATGTGGGACCTTTATCTCTGCTGGAGTAGAATGTCCATCTAGAAGCATAACCTCTTGTTCCGTGGTGGAACCGCTAAAACATTATTGAGGCGGTGGTGGAGGAACCATGCCGCAAATTGCATCGATCATGTCCTAACCTTAAGCAATTTTGCAATTTCGAAAGGGATGCCCACATAGTTGAAGGTGATCCACACCGATCCATGATTTACCGTTGGAACTAGATGTCCTTGTCGAGTGGGTTACGCAGTCCACCATAACTCTTGCTCGGTACCCTTCGCGCCTCTCGGGTGAATCATCACCGGATAGATTTCCGTGAATCTGCCATCCGTAGAGGAGATTTGTTCTATGAAGACTGGCATCTGATGCTCAAGATGAAGCCCACCATCTCTTTTGTTGTGATCATGTTGATTCATTACCTAGTTTAGTGTGCTTCTATTGCAGCCTTGCATACTACCTTCCATATGGAGACAATGGGTTTCCGCGCTATTATAGGTACTCTTCTTTAAGCTTCGATGTTGTATTTTTCTCTATTGCACAACTTTCTACTTTATATAGTCCTATCCCATATTGATCTATGATTTCTATTTGTAACGACAACTACTCTCTTACAAGCTTGTATTATTCACCAAACCTTATAAGGGGAAAGGTATCTTTATTGAACCCAAAGACATTATAAGGTTTGGCGAATAAAATGCCATTTGTATTATTTTTTCATGAATAAAATTGTAAAAATAAAAATAAAAACGTTATATACTTATATATCAAAATTTTAAATGTAAAATATATAGCCGAATTTTAAAGAAATATATTCATATTATACCCGTTTAAAACACGTATATCGTATTTTTACCGTTAGCGTTTTATTGGACCGAATATTTAAAAGTATTATTGTTGAAAATTTCAATCTTAGGCTTAATAATTGACGCATCAACTTTTTTGTCATTCCACGAATTTACTAGCTATGGTATAACCTAATATTTCATTTTTTTATGTACCTTTATTAAAGATAAGGTTAGTGGTTTCACATGGGTTTTATCTAAAGTAAGAGTCAATGATCATATGATTGGGAAAATATGGGTCGGGACGAGTGCTAGTGTGCCACGATGACAGCCGTGAGTTGGATTAGGCAATAAATAAAATAAAATCAAGTTCTTCATTAATTGGGAAAACCCTTCGTGCTCAAACCTTTCGGTCCTTGGTCTTGCCATTAAGACCTTGGACATAGTTAGGATCCAATCCTACAATGTATAAATCGAGGGTCACACTAACCATTTTGGTCTTCCCCTCCAAGTTACAAAAACTTACAACAGTTCTCAACAAAAAAAAGCTTATGACAACGGTGGATTTAGTTCTCAGCCGTGTACTCATTAATTTCCAGGTTTCTCATTTTAATTTTCAGTTTCTGCTTTCCAACTTCATATTGTTTCTTTCTTCGCTCTCATTTTTCTCTCATCAATTTTATGCTCTTCAAGTTTTTCAAATAGAAAGTTAAAGTTTTTAATTCCCATTGGTCATGTAAAAGTTTTGGCCAAGCAACTACATATATATTACACCTATTTAGTAATTGCCACTCGCCATCTAATTCTGAAAAGTTAGGTTTGTTTAGCTTATTTTTTATTTTCACCATGTTTTTTGGACTTTTTTTGTTAAGATTAATTTAGTAACTGATGATCTTAAGAATTCTGAGTGGGGTGAGTTAGAGAATTGCTATCGTCCTGCCCCTTTAAAGGGGTAGGACCGTCCTACCACACTACAAACAAGAAAATACTACTTTTTCACCTATTCTAAAGGTTTTCTTAATTGTTTTGAGAACAAGTCAATTAATGAGTTGACTCACTTTCTTCTCTCTCTTTTTTTAACAAATGCAGCACCCATTAGTTCCGGCTGCCGGAATCCGTTAAGGCGAGTCATTTTTTTTTTCAAACAAAAGAAGAATCAACACTTAATGTTCTTTGTTTGAGATACAACAAAAGCATAACATCATAGCATCAAAATAGATGTCTTCAAGTTTGAGATGTAAATCTTCTAGAAATTTGACACCTCCCATAAAAATTTAACCATTAATAAGTAACGCCATCACCATGTTTACAACAAGTGAACTACAATAATTTCAAAATCAACTATGTATGATGTATGATGTTTTGATAGTTGGTGGTGGTGTGGAGAGGAAGAAAAGAGGAAAAAGAAAAATCAAATGAAAAAAGAATTATCAAACAATTAATTGTAACAAAATATGATAAAGATGAGAAAAGTGTGCAGTGACGGTTCTGGACAGTGGCGGTGCTGGATTTGGCTGCTGCTGGATGGGGATTGCTTGTGGTGGTGTTTGAGAAAAGATGTGAGTCAATTGAGTTAAATCAGTTTTAAATGCTTACAGGTAAATGGTCACATAGTTTGTTTCTAGTGTGGTAGGACGGTCCTACCCTTTTAAAGGGGCAGGACACTAGCAATCCTCGGTGAGTTATTGGTGGGAGTTTTCATTTTTCAATGTTTTATTATTTTACTTTTTTTTTCCCTTGGAATTGATTGGGTCTTCTATTATTTTTACTTAATTTCTAAGAGGGCTTTGCAAGTTTCTTCTTCTAACTGGCAAATATTAGGTTAAATTTTTATTAAAATCAAGTAACTTCAACATTCGTAGAGTATCGGTAGTAACCTGGTGGGTCCTTATTTGCTAATTTGTTTGTTGATGGTGTGTTTCATTCACGTGTTCAACTACAGTTGTTGTGCTTCATGTGTTTTGTTCCCTTATTGGGTGGAGGAAACTTTTGATGAGCGAGCCTCTGTGGTAATATAATATATCTCTTCAATCAAATGAAATAGAAATTTTTGTTGACCAGATTTTTGTGTTTCGATTTTGGTATTCAATCAGAATTAAAACTTTGTGCGAAGGTGTGTGTGCTTAGCTAATTTTCGGGTAAACTTTGTGCGAGGGTGTGTCGCTTTCACTCTTGAACTTCATCTTCTCGCATGAATTTGATATTTTTTGAATTAATTTGGTCTATTGGGATGACTCGAATCTGCTTCTGACTGCGTTCATCTCTTCATTCCAATGAAATAGAAATTTCTGTTGACCAGATTTTCGTGTTTCAATTTTAGTATTCAATCATAATTTAACCTATCTGAAAGGGTGTGTGTGCTAAGCCGTAGGTCTCCTCAAAACAGCTAACAAATAACAAACAATAATCTTAAGCTACTGACTTTGTTAATGCCCAAAATGTGAGGGGAAACAAAGGTTTAGCTTCTGTATGGGGATAATCATTTTCGGCTATTACACCATGAAAAAAACCAACTACAGCAGTACAACCTATTTTGTTTGGACAAGTTTAGCAGTTTTCCATTTCCATTTTTATTAATTTTTTTGGATCCAATAGAATAATATATTACATTTTGTCTTAGTGATTCTCATTATCCGTTCCCCCTCTTATTGTACTCCTTTTACTATCTACCTAATTTTATCATATGGAGTATACTAATGTTTGGGTTAGCGGTTAGCCTGTAACTTTCTTTTATCTAATGCACTTTTGCACTTTGAGCGGAGGAACATTTCTTAATTTGAGACCTCAAGGGTTGTATTGCAAAAGCAATTCCTTGGGTAGGGTTTGTCTCACTGAAATTGTGAGTTTTATATCCAAACAATTTTTTTCTTTCACTTTATCAATTTGCGCTTATGTAGTACTCTTTTTTATTAGATCCCTATATTTTCATCCTATGGAGTGTGTTAATGTTTATCGTTGATCAAATTTGTATGAGGAAACGCTAGCTGAGATTGAATACACAAGCTAACTGAAACTAAATGGAATAAGGCATTCAAGCATTTCATGTATGCTTTTACTGATTTATATTATAATAATATATCAACTTATATCCGATTCGATGTGTCTTACAATAGGAGCACAAAGAAAGGAGCTGCATGAGCAATTTTGTTGAAGGCTGGGGCAGTGTTATTGATATAGAAAGTTCGGTGCATCATCAGCTAATAGTGTTCCAGTGTGGTGTTGGGTTGGTGGAACCGTCGAGCTTTGCTCCGGTTGTCCGTATACCACACTCACCCCTGCATCGATGAAGAGGGCGCTGACCGCTGGCCCCATGGGCGGCTGCCAAGGCAACAAATACCCGATGCCTAAAGAAGAAGATATGCCCAAGGCTTCACTTAAAAGACTCACTTTCCCAAATTTTATTGAAGAGGGCGCCATCACCTAAGCGCCAGCACAAGGCCCCAGCTTTTAATGAAGGCGCCACACCACTATGTATACCCAGCGCCAAGCTCCGCACTGCGCCCAAGCCCATTTACTTCCCTTTGTCTATGTACACCTATATAAAGGAAATAGATTAGGGTTTTGAAGAAAAACTTTGAGAGATTCATTTCTAGGGTATCAGGGAGCTCATTGAGCTAGGTTTGAGTGAGGCCTCTTCTTATTGATTCTTGATCTCTTGTAAACTCTCCAATCTTTGTTATAAAGGAAACTCGGCTTGTGTGTGGATGTAGGTAACATTTACCAACCACCTAAATCTTTGTGTCTCTTTGCATTGTTACTTCCATTATTATTGTTAAGTATGAATCGTGATGATATTGTAGTGGTTTTGCTTTGTTGAGGTTGTTGTGATAACTACCAAAGTCTTGGGTGGGTGATTTCCTTGGTGTGAACTCCAAGTTGAAATCATTTGGGGATAGAAAGTAACTAGATTGAGGTGTGACTTTCTAGTGAAATCTCCCAACAAGTGGTATCAGAGCCGATGGTTCGGGCAGGACAAAGGCACCGATCATGCGAATCGAGACAAAAAATCATTCAAACCGAGCGCCAATAAGGCCGCAACTCGTGGAGTTGCTTAACGGCGTGCCCGCTATAATCAAGATTGGTGCCCCGATGTTGTAGAGATTCGGCAGGTGTAACTCGAAGTTGGATCTAGCAACATGGAATGATGTTCGAGGTGGAGTAGGCTCGGGGTTGAGAAAAATCCCTCCCTCGAGGGCCCTGCACACACCGAGCTCGCATTGATCGTGCTCGACGATGAACGAATGTACTCCCTTGGAGTTCGGTCTAAGGTGGAGATACTCCCTTGGAGTTCGGTCTAAGGTGGAGATACTCCTTTGGAGTTCGGTCCAAGGTGGAGATTGTTAGAGTGTGTGGACCGAAAAAAGAAATAGTCCCACATTGAACAAAAAAGGAGTTCATCATGGGTTGATAAAGTGGGAAGATCACTAACTAGTACCGAGGCCTTTTAAGATAAAACCCCACACCCATGGCCAAGATGTGGCCCAAGCCCAATGGGTGGTTAAGTTGGGGACAATATCGGTACTAGTTATCCCATGGGCGCGGAGGCCCAGGCCTGGCGGGTGTGCCCAGGTCCTAACATGTGGACCCTAACTGTGGTAATCAAGCATACGGTTAAATTCTCATGTGTAAGAAAAATTGCCTGCGAGCAAAGTTGCAGTGTCTTCTTGAACTTGCTAAATTCTCATGTACATGTTTCGTTCTTCACTTCTCGTATGTCTTCAAGAATACGCAACCTTTTAGACCCTCAACAATTGTAATTCTATCGACATTCTTATAAAGCACCTCGCTTTGACCATGCTTGAGGCCTTTTGGTTAATTCCGTGATACACCAACATCCTTCTTACTAATTGGTTTCGAAAGCAGAAATTTTGTTCGTTACAAAATCTGCTCACACAAACCATTTTGTTAGTTATGCGTGGACAATGTGCGACGCGACCTTCAACAAAATGCTGGTGTCTTTATACTATTTATCAAGTTTTTCAAGATCCACCTTCAACACAATTTTGGTGGCTTTAAACTATTTTGCATGTTTTCGCACCTACTCTATTTCTCGACGCTCTTCTCTCACCGATGAACACCCGATAACACAAGACTATTTATTAAATAATTAAAACCTTTCGCCACCAAATTACGCTTATAAATGAATGCACACGATTTGTTCCTCTGCTCATATTTGTTTGTTTTTATTTGCAACGCCGACTTCCCATGTTACGCATAATCCAAAAGAATTGTTAATTAGCTTGGCATATTTACCCAGTTTAGTTTTACAGGCTGATCAAAATATATGTTTAGAGTTGGAGAAACACTTTGTTTAAGATAGTGTACTGAAAACCTAAGGCGCCCAATCTCTTTTAAAATCTTACAGAGGCAATATATCATGTTCCGACTGTTGCGGGTTCCTATATTAAAACACATATCTTCAGTTCTTAACGCTTGCCCCCAAACACTTCGTTTCCCCTCCCACTCCAAAATTTTGTTCTTTTCCTCTTCCTCTAATCAAAGTTTTTTAGCAACTCCTTTAACAGTTTTAAATAGCTTTCCACCCATGACTTCCCACTATGTATCGTTACTGAAAGGTCTCCTCACCTACTATAAATACATTGGCGAAATGAGTTCATTACCAGCAAGTTGTTCATAATTCTGTCATCTCATCCATGAGGTTCGTTTTTTCCCCCCACCCGTTTGCCTAATTGAGCAAACCTTATTTTGATATAACGATTTTGTTTATTTGAATGTCCAGATCCTCTAAGCACGAAGTTCCTACAAGTTACCCCGTTAGTTTACTTCCTCATTTCCTAATTACAATTTCATATTGTACTACACACTTAACAATTTCATTCAATTATGCTTTATTCTAATTACATCTTCTTCTTTGACACAATTCATCACAGCCAATGGAAAAGGGCAGCACAATTGCAATTTCTTTCAAACACTTGCTAAATGACGTAACCCATCAGATAGGATTATCACTACCTATCTATGATGCAGTCTTCAAGTTCGGCTGTTACGAATCTTGGGTCGATATACAAACCCTTACATTCATCACTTCTAAGAAGAGATGTTTTGAGATCCATCTATCAACCAAAATGGTTCTCGATGAGGTTGTTGCCCGCAGAGCGATCAAAAATACCTTCGCTCTATTAACCATTTTGATCTTATTGACTTCAACTCACAGAACTACGCCAAATGCGACTTCAAAATCAATGTACTCCAAGCCGACTCTCAACAACTCCGCAACCGTAACACTACCCTCCTTCAACAAATTGCAACTCTGCAAGCACAACATGTCATTCCTAATGTTATTGTCATTAGTGATGATGAGGAGAGCATTGCTGACGACTCTGACTACATACCATCGTCGATGGACATAGGGGAATAAAGCGACCCTTGAAGAAAAAAGAGGATATTAATTCCTTCCTGCCTATCAGTTATTTAGTTTCCCTTTGCTTCCTGGATTGCACAACTACCTTTGCAACTTGCTTTATCTTAACAGGCTTTGTTGATGTTTAATACATTATGGAGTGTCGTTTATATACACCATGTTTGAACGAACCTCTGTCTATCTCATTCAACTTTTTCCTCTGTCTATCTTATCAGTGTTGTTTGACTTTTTTTTTTTTTTTTTTTCTGTTTCCCTTTTTTTCCGGTCAATATCAATGTTGTTTGCTTAACACATTCACTTCTTCCAGCAACCAATATATATCTTATACTCAGTAAATTACTGCTGCCTACTTCTATTAAACGACTGTGCCTACTTAAGGGAAAATTGACTAAGTCTTTTACCAATACCGAGCCATAAGTCAGGTATACAACTAACCATTTCAGTCACAATCTAGCCAATCCTTTATTATTTTGTTGTCTTTGAGCTCATTAGTCCAACAAGAATAGAGAATGGTATTTTCATTCAGTGGTGATTGTGGTAGCAGACGGTTGAGCTCTTAAACCAATAATCTAAGAAATACGTTATCGCCTAAAAAAACCAAAATTATCGCCACTCTCCAATTGCTCTTGAGAGGCCGCACTGTGTGGCACTTGAGATTGGATTCGTTGCCAGATTAATAATGTTCTTAAAAAATCGTTTACAGCCCAACTTAAACACATAAATCAATGCTTACAGGATCCGCCCAAAAATGAATGCATCATTCTAAGCAGACCCATGAAAATAAGGTTCCCCAACCAACTCCTTTTTTACAACACATACTAGCATGCACAAACAATCTTTGTTAGGTGCCTCAAATAAGACCTCGGTTGCTTCCCCTCGTCCACGCGATAACGACATTCGGCGCCTCTATTAACCAACATTATACGAGCACTGCTAGGCAGACCTTGTTTTTTTACCACCTATTTGCGACACACTGTTTGTTAAACGTTAGTTTGCATTGATACACACGGGTACATGTGTCGAGACAAATCAATGATTATCATTAGTAGGTCGGTTTGGCTGATTAAATTGGTTGTTCTCGGAATCATTACTCACATTATATTCAGTTACATTGCTTTTCAAGCAAATTCATTCTGCTTTGTACATGATCTATTATACATAGTATGAAAACTACCACAATTATTACATTAAAAACATTTTTCATTTTTCTTCTTTTGACTCACTTAATCCTATATGTATATGTAACTCCCATACTCATCAATTCTCCACCCTTTTACATTTACTACATTACTTCCTTCCCTATAAAAATTACCCTCAATTCTCTTTCAAGCGATAAAACTTGGTATCTATTTCTCATTACCTCGCCATAGAAGCAAGCCTTCTCTTACCAACACCCAGTCCACAGGTACGGTTCCCAATTGCTCTTCTTTTTTGTTCATCTAATTTGTACATTGTCATCTATTTATGTGCTTAATGTTTTGTGACTCTCATATATCTTTTGCAACAAATGTCTTACTTATCAAACGAAGGCCCAGATACAAGCAAGCCACTGTCAACATCCTATGAAGACAACTTTCCAATTTATAAGCCCGAAACTCCACCAGGAATTGTCGGTCTAAACGCAATGATGTATGCTTTTGATCATCTCACCGAGTCACACCTAAACTACCATAAACCAAAACTCAATGTTGAAGAGACCCCTGCCAAAAGCACCAAGACGCCTATCAAAACCTCCTATGATAAAGAATTTAATCCCACTTCCATGGACAACATAGATTAAGTTGTAATACATAACAAGTTAAACCCAATCCTCACTTGCCTCCGTTTCACGTTAATAAATTTTTGACTATTTAGTTTTTCAAATACTAATGATTTCCGATTCAAAATGTTAAATGCATGAAATGTTATTGACCTGTTTCCCGCTATCTATCAAGCCTTGCCAAAATTTTGAGCTTTAACCTAATCTACATGACTCAATATATTGCTTTTATGAAGCATCAACTCATCGTCCTCAGAGATCATAACTATACTAACCAAAGGACCATATGAATTAACTGCTTTTTATAATTTGTTGCCACTAATTTTGAATAGTGTGCTATGCCAATCTCTCCCACGCACAACATTTTTCTCCTTTCTTTGGTGCTCTAAGTGCCATCATGATGGCTTGATCACCATTTGGAAAAAAAAACATTTTGGCACAATATTAGTGTTTCATCATTCTCTAAAACAACCATTTTTTGGTTGGGGTTTTCTGTTGAAATTAGTTGAATGTTTTGTGGTTTCATTAATTTAAGCACTTGCTTTTGACAGCCACAATTAAGGATCAAGATTCAATAGATGTTATATATCTAATATATACCTTTGCACACTAACTCCACTTGAGCAGCAAGCTATTGTGTTCAATTTTGGAAGGAGATTCCTCTTCCATATCAGTTACCCCGAAAGTTATGTCGTGGTTAGGGTTCATGCATACATTGCAATTTTTGCAAAGCAATATTAATGGGCATGCCTTATACTTTTCTCAGCCATGGTGCGATGTGATATGCCCTTTGTTTTACCTTGACTCAACACATTTCCAACCATGCAGGAAAAAAATGATCATAAACTATTACCCTAATACAATAACATCAAATCTAATTATAATACATGGCGCCACCAATATCCCTAACGCATTCGAAAGGATTGGAAAACAATATTGGATGCATTGCTAATTTACAAAGTTTAAGAGAAAAAAACATTGGAGTCACAATGTCGCAATAGATGACTGCTCTCTGAGGCCCTCCACAGATATATTTTCCGATTATGATGAAATTCCAAAACATTTCGGCAAGCTACAATGTGAGGTCGTTAGGGTGACTTTTTCTGCATATTGATGAATTTCCTTGGTCCTCAACAGTTTCCAGCACTCTTAACACTCCTTAATAATAAACTTCTCACACTCCTCTTTTTTCTCCACCCTCATCCACAATTCAATTAAACCCCTACGTCTTCTGTAACCACATCCCACTACACCAAAACAGGATATTTGTAACACACATATTTTTTAATTTGTAACAGTTTTTTACCGTTAGTGTATTTTTACTGCCTTTTTACTGTGAGGAATAATGGTAAAGCGTTAGTTTAATTGCCAGTGAGATTTGAATTAATTTCTAACGATTTTATGTTATTTGGTCACGAAATTTTATCGTTAGGGCAAACGCTAATGTAAAAAAATTAAAAATTAACTTGAAATTAGAAATTTGGGAATGAGGGAACTTTTTGGGAACAACATAAAAAACTCTCAAACTAAAATAAAAGCTCCTCTCTCTCTCTGCTCTCTCTATCAACCCTCTCCTAAATCTCTTATAATTTAGGGTTTTGCCACTTCGGTTGTCTCACCTGCTGCCATTTAAAAGTTAAAACTAACTAATTTCAATTTTTTCTTAGTAAACTAACCTCTTTACTCTACTATTGTGTAGTAATCCTGTGATTCACTTAATTTTTGGTAGCTTTCTGGTCTTGGTTCAGTGTTTACACTACGATTTGTTGTAAAGGTATGATTTTTTTTCCCTTTATCATATTTTTCAATTAAATCTAGTAAATTTGGTAGTCTTTTCTACGAATTGGTAGATTTCCAGCTTATAGTTGTGCTCTTTCTTTATTTTGTAATTTTATCTTTTATTTTAATTTTAATTTTAAGATTATGAAATTCAGTATGGTATTCGTGTGATCCCTATTCCTAAATTTTGTGTGGTCTTGAGTCTTTTAATTCAGTTATAAATTCAATCAACTGTTAGAGTATGCCATTGTGGGTTTTCTATTTCTGTGTATCAAAGTATCCATCCTTTCTTCCATGGTAATCGAATGTTGCTTAGCCAAGAATTCACTCTAAATTTGCAACTATTAATTGACACAGCAAGTGTTTTCCGTTTAGTGTATAATGTTCCTATTTGGTTGTTTCTCTAATTGATTTTTTCCAGTGAAGTTGTTTGAGTCAAGATTTTATCCGGAAGTCGGGTGCTTAAATGTTTGTGAAGTTCTGCTTGTTGTTGGTATTTGATAAGATAATGTGCACCCAAAATGGAAAGGCAGTCAAGTATAGACCAATGAAAACTTATCTGAGGGTTTGGGGTTTGGAAGAGATTAAGTACATCACGAATATAAATCACTATTTCAGTTTGGATTTTTCTGTTGTTTCTTGTATTATGTAGTTTTGTTTTATCTATGGGTGAAGTTTTTCTCCAAAATTGCTTATACTTTCACAAATACTTAGTTATTTTGGAAGAAAGATATTTACTATTTTTATAGTATGCTATCAGGACCTTGACTAGAATACATACTAGGAAACTGTTAGATTTGCATCTTATTCGTACATTCTAGTGGTTTGTTAGTGTTGATTTTCTTTTATCATTGTTTCTTGTTACTTGAGCCACGTGTTTGTGTCGAAAAAGAATGTTGTGTTGTGTGTACATGTCCAACTTAGAATATGTTCATGTTTTGTGGTACTTTTTGCTTCAGCATCGATCCTCATCATCACTGTAATAGATGGGGCTCTTCTCCTTCTCCCTCTATACGTTTTTTCCCAAAATCTATAAATTTGTATTGGAATTTCATGGCAGATATAAAGGTGCTACATTCTTTTAACTTGCAACACAAGCTTCGAAAAGCACCGCAAATCCTAGAATGTTATTGGCTTTTTCCTCCCTCGGGCATAGTGAAAGTTAATGTTGACGGGAGCTCACGAGGCAATCCTAGTAGGTCAGGCTGGGGAGTGGTCCTTAGAGACTGTAACGGAGATCTTTTGGGGGCTGCTGCAAGGGTTTAGGCAATACAACCAACTACATGGTAGAATCTTTTGCGATAATAGAAGGAGTCTCAAAAGCAATAGATTTGGGATGGAGGAACATCTGAGTGGAATCGGACTTGGCTTCAGTGGTCAAAGCTTTCCAAGATGATAAAATGCATTGGAGGGTCAAATCAAGGTGGATACAGCTTAAGGCCAAATCTTCATGGATAAATATTACGTCCACCTAGAGGGAGACAAACTTAGGTGCGGACAATTGTGCAAGACATGGTGCGGCTCTATCAAAGGGAGAAAGTAAATGGTGGACATCTAGACCTCCGTTTATGAGGAACTTGGAAAACCACTATACTACTTACTTTAGATTCATTGCATAAGACAACACCTTTTTGTAAGTCAATGGTGGATACACAATTGATGACGTCCACCATAGACCATCTTCAGCCTTCTTCTTATTATTCTTTTTTTTTTGTAACTTCCTTTTAAATTAATTTAATCAATTACCTTTTAGCAAAAAAAAAAGTATCGGAATTTCGTATCCACCACATTTGTTCACCTTCTTCATATCAAGATACTATTCGTGTTACAACATCAGCAATCAGGTTTTGTGCTTATTTTTTTATCTTTCTCACAAATGTCCTGTGCTTTATATGTGGATGCGCAATTCAATATTTTGATACATGGATTATGCAATTTCTATTCTGTCTTATTCCTTACTGCATGTCGGCTACTCCCTACTTAATTTGTCCTTTCTATTACTGATTCATGTGCTATGCCTCTTCAGTCTTCCAAAAAAATATAAAGGAATTTGCAGGATTTCCTTGCGCAATTTTCATTTAGTTACATCCATTTCCCTATTGAGTTGTTTGTGTAATTTAAGTTGCCCGTATATTATGCAAACGTTGCTGCTGACCATCCTAACCCAGTTGTAAGGTCAACCAATTGTTATTATTCTTGAATGGGTTGGTAAATAGTTGTGGCATTTGCCTTCATTGTCGTTTCATCGACACACTTTTTAACAATTCGCGCTTTGTTGTTGTTTTAGTTATAATTTTTCTTTCTTTTATCCTCCATTTTGTTTTTTATAATTCCATATTGTTTAATTTGGCCCTTTTCCTATCCTTAACAGCTGTGACTCCCGATGTCGATGCAAAACTATCAAGACCTTGACAAACTCCACAACGGATCAAATCGATATAAAGTGAGGGGCCGCATTACAAGGTTTTGGGAGTCAGTGCATTTGAAATATAAGGACACTCTTAGTTTGGAGTTTCTTCTTTTAGATGTAAAGGTGATTATAATTCTATATGTGCCATCTATTTGCCAAAGCCATGCTATAATGGGTTGCTGACTTTACTGTTGTTTCCCGCATCGTACACAGGATGCTCACATCCATGTCGTTTTACTGAAGAAATATTTTGGGGATTTTTACGATTTACTTAAGGATGGTGTGTTAAAAGAAGGCAATGTCTACACCATGGAGAAATTTGATGTGTGGTTTGCAAAAGATTATCGGCCAGTTGAGAATGATCACAAAATTTTTATTAATGATGGAATGGTTATCACACCAGTTGATGGGGAAGGTACCCACATTGCAAGGCACAAATTCAACTTCTCCCAGTTCGACACCCTTTCGAGTAGAGTTCACGACAGGACTCACCTTATAGGTAATAGTTTGCTACGAGTTTCGCTTTCATAACTTAATAAACTCTTAAGGAATGTATTCTAACATTTTTTGTCAAAAAAAAATTAAGATGTTATTGGACTCCTTAAGTGAATCGGTGAAATCACACACAAAAATGGAACTGTTTTTCGAGAGATTGTGCTCATGGATAAGAGGTAACTTGCCGACGTTCATCTCTAATAAGCACTATGTATTTTTTTTTCCTAACACAAACTATCCTATAATCAGTGCCGTGGAATTGACTATTGCTTTATGGGGTTATTTAACCGAAAAGTTTCCAGATGATCTTTTGACACAGGAAGATGTGGTTGTCATTGTAACTTCACTTAATCGAAAAGATTTCCAAGGTACACATTTATTCCACCTTCATGTAATCATTTTTTTTTTTTTTACTACGCAAAGCAAAATAATGCATATTTCATGTCTTAATACTATGTTGTAGGCAAAATTTCTCTTTCATCGCTTAGTGGAGAACAAAGGTCTACATAGATTTGGACACCCAAGATGTTATCGACTATAAAAACAGATCAGTGTATCATATTACTCTTCGTTTTTATCATATTACTTCATAATCATGTCATGTTACAATATTTGTCATTCTTAATTATATAGTTTGGGGGATACCAAAGTGCAAATAGCAAAGCAGTATTCATCTACAAAAGAGGGCTTCTCTGAGGAAGAACTACTTAGAAACCGTAGGGTTTCAATAGACAAATTAAAGGAAATGGGACTAGATGAATCGAATAAGGTAACATTCAATCCATTAGAGACAACTTTGTTTCATTGCCCAACATTCTATTAAAGTTCATTATGATCGTGAAAACAAGGAGCAACATACACTTGCAAAGCAACCATAGGATATGTCTTCGACACGAATTGGTATTACACTTCATGCACCAACAACAACTGTAACAAGAATGTTGTTAAGTGCATTTGCCCAAGCTGTCACCTTGAAATCAAGAGCTGCAATGAGAGGTCAATCATTAATCCCTTATCGAATTTTTTCTTTTGGCGGATAAACTTTTTATAAATTTTATTTGGAGTGTCCAAGTACCTTCCAAGAATGGATGTGGAAGATTCATCAGGGGTTACTCAATTTGTTGCTTTTGATCGGGAAGCTAAATACCTTATTCAGAAGCCGGTTAAAGAATTGGTGGACTCCTACAAGAAGACAACACCTTATAACTTTTCATATCACAATTTTTTTGCTTTTAAACACAAAACACATTCTTCTCACCAAATGTAAATAAAATGCTTCAAAACACAGAAAAACGGCCCACAAATCATTCAGGATGCATTGCAACACGCTTTGGAAAAAGAGTACATCTTCCAAGTTAAAATAAATTATTTCAAATTGAGAATAATGAAGGAAAATCTACAAAATTTTCCCACCTACTATGGATGTGATGACCCACTTACTAAAGAAATGATTGATGAGGTATTCTTCTGATCCCTTTATTTAAAAAAACAGTATTGTTTCACCTACATTAAACTTATTGTGGTTAAATACAAGACAAAAAAAGTGGAAGCCCTGATTTAGAAAATGGAGTTACTGGAAAAGATGTTTCAAGCCAAGATATGCAATCTGAACTCCACCAAGCAAAAAAAACAAGGGTTCAATAGTGGGTCAGCACTTATTCAACCATTTGGTCCAATCCAGTTCAGCTTTTTTTGGTTTAACGTTTAAAAATGAAACATCAAAATATCACATGACTGTCTCCTCCCTGATGCAGGACATGTGTCGGAGTTGGAACTCATTTTGCTTAAGTTGTTTGCTTTTCAATTTACTATTTGCTCAAGGTCGTCTACATTTACAATTTTCTCGTGGTGGTTAGAACTTTCTCTTTTGAATGTGGTGTTTGTGTTATTCATTTAACTTGAACACGAATTAATGATGATTGCTAAAATATTTCTAGCAAAGGGTACCTTTTTGTGTGTGCTTTACTTTGATGTGCATATGGGTTTTGCTTATTGATTCTTCTACCCCCTTGCACACACACACACACCAAAACCACCCAATTAACACCCACACCAAAAATATATATAGATTATTGATGATTTCATATCATAAGCTACTTTATCGTTTATCCCCTCACGATAGAGAACCACTACATACAAGATTGTTCCACCAACACATTGTGAGTACAACTTTAGAAATTCACAATGTCTTTTACATTTTATTGTTGGCCCTTAATTGAACTGCCTTTTACCAAAAGCAAAGCAAATAGTCACGGCTACCAAATTGACTCATCAAGTTAAATACATATATAGGGTTTTTCCGCTTCCAAGCTTCATCATGCGCATCTACAACAAACAATACTCCACCTTCCAAAACCAACACTCTAAGTTGTTATAATTCTTCAATATTATGAAACTCATTTGTACTGATGGTAATAGTAACTCATTTGGCATGGGGTTACCACTTTTGATTATAGCGTTACACTTTGTGCACCTCTATAAATTGCATGATCCACAAAAAAACAAGTTAATTAGTCTGAAAGGTATGGTTCTCTATTAATTTTTTTTTCTACTACTGTCAAGCATCTTCCCTTCAGTATATATACCTTTTATTTATGTACTTTTGTGCATAATTAGATGCATTTCATCACAATCCCAACATAATCAACTCAAAAACTTCCTTCATCATAATCCCAACATAACAATGTTCATGTTTGTACAATATTTACTTACTTTTTTTGTTCGTCCTCAACCTGACAAATCCTTCCTTTGTATATTATATCCATCATTTCACTATGTAACTATGTTGCTCCCACTATAGTTAATATTACTTATTTATTTATTTATTTTATATATTATTAATTTATTCTTTTTGCATAAAATGGGTAGTCTGTCAAACACCTCTAGAGATACAAACAAGACAACCACAACATCTTTTGAAGACAGATTCCCAATTTATACTACTCAAAGCACCTCAAAACATAAAGCTTTTCTATATCTTTATGAGTACATCTACAAGTCGCACCTTAAACCAAAACTCATCCTTAGAGAAAACCCTAAAAAAAAATGGATAATTGAATTATATTCAAACCGTGGCCAATATAGATTAAGTTGTTGCACATCATAGAGTTATGTCGCTTTACCACAATTCCTCCATGAATAATTTAGTTATTATTACGTTTTTCGAATCATTTTGTATTGTACATTTCCCTTTTCATAATGTTACACATTACTATCCTACTTCAAAATGCTTTCAATTAATTTGGAACAAAGATGATCCGAGTCACCTACTCTACATTATTCAATCATATTTTTTTTTTTTTCTTTTTGCCAAGATTATTTAGGCTTCTTCATCAACTTGGCCTCGCTTATCAATTTTTTGTTTCACTTACGATTAGGGAAAGAGTCAATGCATGTGGAATTTTAAATCACATTATCAATTGTGCTTCTTTATGGAATCCGTGCCTTCAGCATGGGCATTAACTAGTGATAATAACAAAATAAGTCCGAGTAGGAGTGTAAAAAAAAACCGTTGACCCATCATCCGGTAGGGTACCCGGTCTTCACCCGCCACCTAAATCCGCACCAACCCAAAAACAGACCCGCCTTGCCCCGCCACCATTTTTACGCGGTCGAACTATGGGTGTATGTTCTATGCTCAAACCCGACCTGTCAAATCGCCCGACCCGCACTATGTGAAAAGCCGTTGACCCAACCCCGTTGACCCGTATAATTTCAAAACTCTAACTCTAATATTTTTGTATTTTGTTTATATTTTCTTTTAACTTTTGTAGAAATTTGGGAGATATGAACACAAACTTATGAGTTCAACATCAATTTCAAATATTCAAGTTTGAACATTGGGCAAATATCAAAAGTTCAAATTCAACTTTCGAATTTTGGAGAAGATGAATCATTCATCCTTGTATTAATTTCGAATTATTTTAGTTTATATTTTATTGTTTTGTATCATAGATCCTCGCTCTCATCTTCATTTTATCATGTTATAGAAAATAATCAATTTACAAATAAATCACGAAAAAGAAGTTTCAAATTTGTAGATATGGTTTTGGGTTCAAGTTCAAGTTTTTTTTTTTTTTGATTCCATTTTTTATTTATATTGTGAATTGGAAATATATTACTTGCAGAATTATAAAGTTTTTTTTAGGTGAAATTGGGATAAAATTATAATTTCCACCCGACCCGGATGACCTGCCCAAAACCCGTCCCGTAAGCTGACCCAACAGGCTGGGTGATGGTACTAAGACATGACACTTCAACCCGCCCCACCCCGTCGGAGACCACTGGATTTGTATCCCCTAGACTCGCCCCGCCCCGCCACTATTTGACCCAAAATTGACCCGACCCGCCCAGTATTACACCCCTAAGTCCGAGTCTTGCACGGTTGCACACTAATACTTCTATGTATTCTAATTCTCTTTTCTACATGAACGGAATCCTAAACAACCTGACTTTTGATTATGACTTCTGAGTCAATATTTAAGGATATTTTGGTTTCGATAACCCGATAACCGATCCAAACCAAACCGATAAAAAATGGTTTGGGTTTTAATAATTTTGTTTGTCCTCTACCGACTCGAAATCGAACCGAACCGATAAGATATTGGTTTGGTTTCGAGTTTGTCTTCTACCGAACCGATATGAACCCGAACCGATAAAATAATATTTTAATAATATTTATGATTAATTTTTTATATGTTTATCAATTGTGTGGCTGAAATTAATTGATTTAATTTAAGATTTATTTGATTTTATAGTTTTCGGTTCGGATTGATTCGGTTTCAGATTGTATATCTTATCGGTTCGGTTCGATTTTGGATGAAAAATAATATTATCGATTTGGTTCGGTTTCGGGTTTTCAATTTTATTATCAGTTCGGTTTGGATTTTTCAAAACCCGACCCAAACCAATCGATTGATGGCCTTGCTCCACACACAACGCATTAAGTTTAGCAAATTATTTTAATAGCGAATTGGCATCAGATCGTAATCATTGCTAATTTTTTTAAGAATAAGATGATTTAAATAGCTCTAAGAGTAGATTAGTTGGGCCTACAATATATTTTCAAATATTCTTTGTAGATATTGCCTAGGATATGCTGATTGCTGAATACCTTTTTTTTTTTTTTTTGCCTAGCGTATAGTGAAACTAATCGATGGACTTAAGTGGAATTTTTTTTACCAATTCAAGGTTTACTTAGCGCAAAAAACAGTTTAACGGTCAAAATGAAAAAACGAGACAAGTTCAATGGAATATTTGCAATTAGGCCTTTTTTTAGTAATTCTCTCATTAAATAATTGGTAGTTGGATCATGGATAAAATTAAAGAATAAGAAAACAAATCCGAGTCTTGTACAGCAAGTCTACGTGTGTGACACGTGCCCATGGATTAGTGTGAAATTAATTACAAAGTCCTATTCCATCCGCTTGAGTAAAGTCAGCAAACTGTAAACTGTTTCAAGTTTCAACTGTTAAAATAATTGAAGGACAAGGAGCAGCCATGTAGCTAATAAGTTGGGTACTTCTGAGTTCTTCATTTCTCTTGCCTTAGTAGAGAAGACTACAGAGCCTGGAAGTTATGATATAACACGTCCTTTTCACGGCTTAGTTTGTAAGTATATATCCAAGCCTTCATTTGTTATTTTAGCACGTACGTCGTTTTAAAGTTGTATATCAACGACAGAGTTGTTGTCTTAAAAATCTTTTTGCGTGTGAACTTAGTGTTTTGCGAGCTAGCTCATTTGTGAGATCTTCGAAATAACTTTATAGCTCTCTGGTATGCTTAAATGATTGAGTGCTTTCAATTCATAATAAACAGAAAGATTCTATATTATGTTTCCTTTTACATGCATGTTGACTATGCCTTGATGTCTATTGACGGTTCACCACTTGTTGGCTTCTAATATGTAACTACTGTCATGTGTCACTTTAGGATTGGTAGTGAGTAATATCCTCCTTACAGACGTGAACAGGAACAGGAGAAAGCCAAATGGAGAACTAACAATCAAAAGTAGAAATCAAAGAAGACGATATGGATGAGGTACGAAAAGGGACTGAAAAACTTCCTGGACTAAAACATCTACAATTTGATGATGGGGACAAGCTTCAGAATAACGTGTTGGAAAATCGCAAAGCGGTGAATAATTTTAAAGAAGGGGCCGTGCGTAGCTCAAATGCGATGGAAGTGTCATTAGAACTGCAAAGAGATAAAATACGGCGATATTCACCTAAGGATCTTATGAGGTTTACTAAATATTTCACTTGTCAAATAGGTTCTGGCGCTTATGGAGAAGTCTTTAAAGGTCAACTACCTAACGGTGAGAAAGTAGCGGTTAAGAAATTAAAAAAAACTGCAATGGATGTTATGGAATCCACATTCATGGCTGAAGTGAGATCAATGAGCAGTACTTCTCATCGAAACCTAGTTAGACTTTACGGGTATTGCTTTGAGGCAAACATGAAAGCACTTGTCTATGAATACTTGGAGAATGGATCTTTGGATGTTATTTTGTATGAGAACCATCTTAAGTTGCCGTGGCAGAGGTTGTATGACATTGCAACTGAGATAGCAAAGGGCTTTCTTATTTGCATGAAAGTTGCTACGAGGTAATAGTTCACTATGATGTAAAGGCTAGTAATGTGCTCATTGACTCAAATTTTGCTCCTAAGATTGCGGATTTTGGATTTGCCAAGGTTTCTCAAAGAGATGTCAGTCAATTATCTTTGATCGGATTCAGAGGGACCCGCAGCTTTGCTGCCCCAGAAATGTGGATGCAAATGCCAATAACTTACAAAAGTGATGTTTACAGCTTCGGCATGATGTTGTTCGAAGTTTTGGGGAGGAGGAGGATTTGTGTCGGCGATAATTGGTTTCCAGGACAAGTTTGGGAAAACTTTAAGAATGGACAAGTAAATGAAATTATGGAGGAATGTGGAATTGAGGACATGGACAGAGAAAATGCAACAACATTAGCTGTTGTGGCATTGTGGTGTACTCAGCACAATCCCGGTGACAGACCAACCATGAGCAAGGTGGTGAAAGTTCTTGAGGGGTACATACAACTTCCGCCCCCTCCCGATCCACTTTTTCCATATAGCGTCTCTTTAAACGCAAGCAAATTGGGAGCTAGTTCCATAGCAATTAGCGGACCTCCTCCTTCACCAGTTTCTTCTGATGTCTCTCTCACCCGGAGTGAACGGTAAGATCACTAGCTATGAGATTTTTCTTTCCGAAATTAAGTCTTTGATGCTTAAGTTGGTTATGTCTGAATTGACCTTGACTATTGAAGGTCTGTGAAAAGACAAAGATGAACCACTCCTCAGTGTACTACAGTGCCCCCTCCCCCCCTCTCTAATTTCCTAATTGTGCAATGCAGAACCAGAACGCAGAATTCGGCGAACTGGGCTAAAGTTATGGCAATACTGAAAGAATTTGAAGACATGTGTGATACACCACTTGGGAAATTGAAACAAGTTGCTGAAGCCATGACTGTTGAAATGCATGCTGGTTTAGCTTCAGAAGGTGGAAGTACACTTGGGATGCTTATCAGCTCTGTTGATAATCTTCCTACAGGAATGAGCACGGATTATTCTATGCATTGGACCTTGGTGGAACAAAATTCCGCCTTTCACGTGTACAATTGGGTAGAAAGAAAAGACGCGTTCTCGAGCAAGAATCTACTGAAGTGTCAATACCTCCTCATATGATGGTCGGAACTTCTAAAGGACTATGTGATTTTATTGCTGAGAAATTAGCAATGTTTGTTGCTACAGAAGGCGATGGTGATTTTCATATTTCTCCTAGTAGGCAAAGGGAACTGGGGTTTAGTTTCTCATACCCAATGACACAGACATCCGGGACTCCTATCAGATGGACAAATCCCTCGGTATCCATAGATGGTGCGATTAACCAAGATCTGGTAGGACAGTTGACACAATCCATGAAAAGAAGAGGTGTTGATATGCGTGTGGCGGCTCTAGTCAACGACACAATTCGTACTTTAGCTGGTGAAAGATACCTTAATAATGATGTCGTTGCTGCGGTGACTTTAGGTACTGGAACGAATGCGGCATATGTGGAGCGTGCAAGTGCGATTTCTAAGTGGCGTGGTGTTCTACCTAAATCAGGAGAGATGGTTATTAACATGGAATGGGGTAACTTCAGATCAGTACATCTTCCTCTGACAGAATATGATCATGCTCTGGATGTGGAGAGTTTAAATGTTGGTGAACAGAGTTTTGGGAAGATTATATCTGGTAAGTACATGGGGGATATTGTGCGCAAGGTATTACTTAAAATGGCTGAAGAAGCTGACTTTTTTGGTGATACTGTTCCCTCGAAGCTTAGGGTTCCATTTACATTTAGGACTCATGAAATGTCTGCGCTGCATCACGACAATTCGCCTGATCTAACATTGGTGGGAAGCATATTGAAAGATATCTTGGGTATATCTAACACATCCCAGGAAACTAGAAGAGCAGTTGTTGAGGTTTGCATCACTGTTGCAGAGCGTGGAGCTCGTCTTTCTGCAGCTGGAATCTTAGGCATCTTGAAAAAAATAGGAAGAGACACAGTCAAGGAGGGAGTCAAGCAGAAAACAGTGATAGCCATTGATGGTGGAGTATTTAAGCATTACTCAGAATTCAGCAAGTGTTTGGAGAACACCCTTAAGGAGTTGCTGGGGGAGGAGTTTACGGACACTGTTGTCATCGAGCATGCTATTGATGGCCCCCGCATTGGGGCCGCTCTTCTTGCAGCTTCACGTTCCCTGTACCATGGCATGAAGTGTGAGACTGGCGTAGTTGTTAGCAACCCCGTATCTTCTGGGAATATATTTCTGCTCCTTTCTGTGTGTGTTGCCTTGTATTTTTTTACCAGGAGGTAAATCAAAGTTGTTATGCCAGTATCATCTAGTACAGGTGCTGTTCCTATCTGTGTGTATTGACTTTTCTAGTGCTAAATGGGAATATATTTCGTCTCCTTTGTGTGTATTGGCTTTTCTAGTGCTAAATCTTTTTTTCGTTCTGTTTTTTTTCAGTAAAAAACAAAGCACTTACTGCTTCAAGTTCTAAACTCCTTAAGGCTTAACCTTACAGAAGTATAGAGTCTAGAGTTTAGAAGTATATACGCCATGAACAAATCTTTCAAAATTTGAGCTGGATTCTGTGCCTTGTTTTCGGGCCTCGGCCAGTATCTTGAGCTAGTTTGCCCGAGTACCTTTGTTTACTTTGCTTGTTCGGATGATATACAGGCCTAGCTAATTGAGTTACTGACTTTCAGTTGATCAGGCTTGGCTCACTTGTGAAACTGGGTCTCTTTACTCTGCCTCCTATCGATACATGAAGTAAACGACCTTGAGCAATGAACCATGCACAAGGAGCTTAACACATTTTCCAGCTCTACAAGAATTTATGGTTATTGGAAGGGTGATCGTGTCAATTTAGAGTCTTTGTACCCAAAATCGAGCAATTGAAAAATTCATGAAGGGATGAGATTTACATCAAGCAAATAAGAATTGACTGAACTACTGGAGACTATTTTGCCTATTGAGAAGTAAGAAAGAAAAAATGACAATAATTTACTTGACGAAAATATATTGTTCCTTACGTAGTTACAATGCAATTTCCCAATTTTTATTCGAAAAATAGTTATCAAGTGCTTAACAATTGCACCAAATCCGCACTAGTGTGTTCTCCCACTCCACTCAATTTTTAATAAGTACTTGTAATTATTGAGGAAAAAATTGCATTTATCAGCGTGAATCCATAACTATTAAAGCAAATCAACAACTACGGAAAAATTCTTTAGAGTATATACCACTTATCCAAAGTTCCAAACTCAAGTCAACTAACCATTTAGGATTAGTGGCATTTAAATTAGCTAGTGTTCATAAGAATAAACTTGGCAGTTTTTAAGTAGACATCACATTTCATAATTTAGAATATAAGATGATTCACTGAACACTACATCTAGATAATAACAGTAGTATAATTTGATAATAATAAGTTGATAAAACTCATGCAACCATGACTCCATGAGCCATACATTTTGAGTTCATCAACATGACATAAACGGGACTGGGGGGGGGGGGGTGGTTTACTGGGGTGTGGGAGATTGTCAACTTCACGCAGCATGGATTCAAGCCAAGAAGAGAGATCCGAAGGATTGTAATGAACAGTTGCCTCTGATGGAAGATGTGAAAGCGAATGATCTTCTTGAGCTAAACCCAACATTGCCTCAACTTGCTCCAGCTTCTTAGCTACCTCAGCCACATCCTTGGACCTCACCTTGTAACCAGACATAGCAAGGATCTCATCTTCTCCTCTTTCGTCGTCCATCTCAGTTGTAATAAATCAACTTAACAGCACTGAAAAACTTTTGTTCCACATTTAACAATGCTTTGAGAATGTGATTGAGCAGGTTGTACTTGGCTCACATATATATATATATATAACAACTTTGATGATATTTAATTTTCTTGACTACTTTATTTCTTGTAAAGTTGTTCACAATTTTTATGGTAAGAAGTCATTCTTCTCACTTTGTCACTTGTTCTTTGTCATTATGGATCACGAATTCACGACTTAATTCCGCGATGGACATGATGCAAATCATCTACAGTAATACGCTTTTTCGGATCCAATAGTATCTGGTTTAAGCTACTACATACTATTGCAGTCACCATGCAAGTGCGGCGCTTGGCCAATTGCACAGATCATTGTCTCATTGGGAATACTGGTATAATCACTATTGCCATGATTGGTGAATGAAGCATTGATGCTCCATGTTACACCAAGGCCCAAAATATCGATATCGATGAATATATCGGTGTACCCAAAAACCGATATATATCGGATATATCGGATATATCCATTTTTTTTGGTAACTAGTCCAAACTATTTAAAATATCGGAAATATCGGATATATTGGAAATATAATATCGGAAATATCGGATATATATCGGAAATATATTAGAAATATCGGATTTATATTTTAAAATGGTCAAAAAGTCAACCAATATATATCGATTATATCGGAAATATCGATTATATCGGCGATATAAAGTTTCATATCGGAAATTCCGATATATATCGGAAAAAAAAAGGGTTCTATATTCAATAGATATATGTCGGAAATATCGATGTCGGTGTACCAAAATACTGATATATATCGGCAATATATCGGATATATCGGCGATATTTTGGTCCATGTGTTACACACACAAGTTTAAAGTTGATAATTTGAGAAACGCGAATCAATCACTTTTTAAGCCGACCTACCTTCAATTTACTGAATAATAAACAAAACCTTGATAACTATCCTGTACATATACATCATGTAGCCAAAATTTTCTCTTTCAAGGGCATCTAAGTAGAGCCATTTATTCACCTCTTCTTTCCAATTTGATTGGTTTCATGGGTCATGATGAGACGAGTACCACCCCATTCAGGATATAGCTCAAAAACAAGTCACAAGCTCACAGCTCAGATGTCGATTCACTTGACTCTTTTGCAAAATTGATGCATCAAAAATACGCATCAAATTTGGTTAAGTGTCAACTCTGCTCGAATCCAGCTGGCCTGCACTCTGAATTTGCCTTGGAAGGGGGAATGCTAACAAAATCCCAGCTAAGAGGCAAACCATGGATAACCAAGGAGTAGTAAGAAGCACTTTCATTTATACTGTGATTGTCATAAGCTTTGATGTCAGAATGCCAGCTTCCGAGTCCTCATTGACATGTTGATCCACGTTCACAGTAGTCATGGATGCTCTAATTCCAGGACGTGGAAATGGGGAATTATTAATGGTAACCAACTTTTCCATTGCGGGCCCATCTGATGATCGCCCATGACCAGTTAGAATCCGCTTCAGCTGAGGCCGATGGCAGATAATTCTACCCCTGTTCCACCCCGGATAACAGAAATATGATGATACACTATCTTTTAGAAATGAATATACAGCTTTGGCAACAGGAAACTCCCGTGTTATCGAGCTTCTTTCCATTTCTCCTCGACTGGTAAGACACAAAAGAGTACAATGATTAAGGACATCCAAAAAGGGATTCAGGAGAACTGAGAAGTCTCAAGTGAAAATTAAGATTTTGTGACTAAGTTTCCGGTTTCCACAAATTGCTAGGTCCATATATGTTTGAGACACTATGAGTCTATGAGGCAATATTAGCTTCGCATGTAAAGGTTATTCATGACCATCAGAGACATCCATTTTGAATGGTCAAAGCTCTTCAAAGAATCAGGGGATTGCCCTTTTGAGTGCTTCATGGCTAGATGGGACAGATTACCACTTTGGGCAATGGGTGATGGGTTGTGAGCTCTTAATTTTGCTTGGCTGCATGTATGTATTTGGCTCAAGATCCGTGTCATGTTCTTTTGTCTATGCATATGGTCTTCACATATACAAAATATAAGGTCTGAGAGTCATCAATGTAACAGAGGAAGAGAAGAATGACTTACACTACCACAACGGCTGCCAAATGTGGAAGATCCTCCCGGTTGGTGAACATATCGTGAACATTATTCAGCCAGACAGATGTTGCTGTAAGAGCACCACCAACTGACATCCTAAAAAGATAACAACATCACAAATTTTAAAATATGTTATATCTGAAACCATAATCTTTTGACAATAGAGGGGTGGGGTGCTAGTTAAGCAAACATCACACCTGTGAACATCCACAGACCAAACAAGCTTGCTTTTATGAACAACTCAGGAATAGGCCACGTACTGTTGCCTCACGGAGAACTTTTGCAGATCGTGCCTTTTGGCCCAACCACCAGAGTGCCTCTAGAAGTGCATTGTAAAACCTCAATCCCAGACCACAACCTTCAGAATTAAATTTATCAAAGACATATTCTACCATTTGCCAGTTAATGTCATCATCATAGTCCCCTTTAATCATATGCCCTATGACTTGATGAGCATTAGATACCCTATTTGTGATCATCTCTTCCAAAAGCTCGTTAGCTTCGTCCCACCTGAAATATGTGAACCTCACAGGTGAGACATATAAAACAAAATTGTGTGAGGAACATCAAGCAGTAAAATCATGAGAGAGAACACCATACTATTTGTTAGCAATATCATATTACACTAAGTCAAGGTGTGATTAGAAATTGAACAATTGTAGATAAGTTGTACTTAATTCTTGAATATTAAACCAGAAGCTATCAGATGCCTATGTTATATTCTAGACAAGTACAAAGGATCATCAATGTTAAGTACAATACATCACCTCCAACTTGAGGCTGATCAGTCCATATGACGAGGAAACCCGAGGTCAAATAAATCCGCTGTTCAAAGGTTTATAGATGTTGTTTATATTGCGAAGCTACGCCATTTCCCATTTGTATCGTCATTTAACCCTCATAACTTCTTTTAGCATTTCCATCCACGTCCACTTCAGCTTCCCTCTTTCCTCTCAAAGCCTTCAGCCTTAATTAATGTGTAACCTTATGCTGTTCATATTCTTCATCTCAAACTGTTTCAAATAAATTTCATCTTATACCCAATTGAAGTTCTTTGTGAATTTTTTAGAATACACTGATACTCTACAAGTAGGTGGTCTTTCCAAGCTTTACCACATGTTGATTTTGACATCCTCATTTAAACTCATTATATGCATTTTTTAGACAACGACTAATATAAACGTCTGATTTTCCTAATCAAAAGAAAAAATAGAAAAAGAAAAACCACTCGCAGCTATTGTTCACAATGTAGAGGTATTTAACAATAAACTTAAGATAAACCCCAACTATGCATTAAATAAGTAAATATAAATCAAGATAATGCTCCACAGGCCATAGAAAGGGGTACAATATATAATAGTGGATTGACTACAAAATTAGGAACTCCCCATCACCTCATTATTGAATTGCTAAAGCTCTCCAGCAATAATTTACTTTTTTCGTGAATGAACAAAATAACCGACCTAGACTGCAAGGGGAGATCTAATGTACTGCTAGAACCTAGCACTAAAAGGTAAAAGTAAGAGATCGTTGCTACTCTGCAACATTGGCAGTAAGATTCCGTCAAGAATGCTTCACGAAACGTTTATCGAATTAAGGAAAAAGGAAAATGAAAAGGCTTCAAAAAAGGTTTAATGACAAAGATTATTCACACATCATTTCCAAGTAGTCCTAGGAAGGGATGACGTATTACCGCTTTCATTTCTTGGCTTCCAACGCCAGAATAAGAATAAACAACACTTTTAAACTAAGAACAAACAGTTTGCATCTACTTTCTGTAAAGCTTTTTAGGCTATTGACAAAGTTCAACTATAGTATACTATATACTATATATATATATGCAGAAGGAACCAGAGCTAAAAGTAAAACCATGTGTCATCAAATAAAGCTGAAGAGTTATCAAAAGTCACGAGGGTCAACTCCAGTAAGATTGAGAATTCGCTGTGTTGTAAGCTGAAGAATTAGTCATACAACTCTTCTTCCTTTTCCTCTTCCAGGAATGAGCTTTCCTTTTTGACTGAGGAGAATAGGAAAAAAGCAGAAAATTCTATGAAATACTTCAATTAAAGTCAGTATAATCTCAGGCACCACCTACTAGAACTTACAAAATCCATCAAAAAGATGAAAAAGATAGTTATCGCGATCAAAGTTTAACTCTTTCCTGTTGCACCAGAATATATTGTTCGTCTCCTTTAAAAACAAACTCTTCCTTGTTGATCTTGCCTATGGCACAGCATTAAGGAATCAAAGGAACTGTTTAGTTGTCTCACTCACACAAACTATATATCACCAGTGTAGGTTTTTAGTGTTTCCTTTACAATGTCGCACAGATTAGATCTATTTGTGGCTCTAGGTGCTAGCATGTATACCTAATAGGGAAATAGCTCCTGCATTTTAATTGCTTCCTAAACATTACCCAAAGCATTTTCTATACAAACCATACTTATGGGCTAAACAATTATGTCATGATGTTCTATTAGTATTAGAAACACACCAAAATAGAGTAACAAAATAAGCAACAACAGGTATACCAAAAAAGAATAACAGCACTGACCTCTCGCTCTTTGCTATTACAGATAGCAACAGACAGTAGCAGATGATACTTGGCACAATTCCCGATGCTTTGATCTCCCGGAACTGCTCCTTACTCTCCTCAAGAAGACCTGCCGAGCAGTATATACTTAGAACTGCCTCAAGGGTACGCTCATCAGGTTCACATCTTGATTTTTCCATATCAACATAAGCTTTGAAAGCCGCTTCGAATTGCCCTCCTTGTCCAAAAGCCTCAATCATTCCATTGAACGAATATGTATTACGTGCTACACCGGATTCACCCATTCGCCAATATATTGCTTCACACTCTTTGTAAAGCCCACCCTTACCAAACATATGTATCAGAGAATTGTATGTTTCAAGAGTTGGTTTGCTTCCCACCTCGTTCATAGTGTTGAATGCAACAAGAGCCTCCTCATACAATGCAGATTGTCCCAATGCTTCAACAACACCAGTAAAAGCCTTGGAACTTGGTACCACCCCTTTCTCATTCATGTGAGAGAGAATCTGCTTGGCATCTTCATGGAGCCCACCCTTTCCACAAGCAAATATCAAGCCCTCGTATGTCTCCATGTTCGGCTCAATATTCTCCTCCACCATATCATGGAACAAAGTAACTACCTCCTTGAAGTAACCTCCCTCACCAAAAACCTCTATAAGAATATTATAAGTAGCGGCATCTGGCTCTGTATTACTCACCTTCATCTCAAGAAACAGCTCGCGGACATCATCATACTTCCCATGTCTCCCATACAAATTCAACAAAATACTATAAGTGGTAGCATTCGGAACACACCCCGCTGCCTGCATCTGCCTAAACACACCTATAGCCTCTTTCATCGATCCCGACCTAGCATAAGCTTCTAACAAAACATTATATGATGTAATATCTGGTAAATTCCCTTCCGACTCCATCTCCTTAAGAAGCTCAGATACCTTCTCAAGCTTCCCCAATTTTCCAAACGTCTCAACTAAATTAGCATGTGTAGTAATATCCGGCACAATCCCCGCCTCATTCATACTCCTAAACACCATCTCCGCCTCATCACCAAGTCCTCTATTAGCACAAGCACTAAGCAAAGTATTATAAGTTATAAGATCAGGTTGTATCCCATCATGCCGCATTTGCGCAAACAATCCCAACAACCCCTCCCAATCCAAACCACCCCTTGCACACGAATTAATAACAGTATTATAAGTCAATACACTAGGCATTATCCTTTCATCCTTCATTCTATCTAACAATTCAAGTGAAACTTCATACTGACCATTCCTACCATAAGCATTAATCAAAGAAGTATAACTAAACACACTCCTACCCACACCATGTGCCGGCATTTCCTCAAAAATCTCACTACACTTATCCAGCAACCCTTCGCGACCGAGTACACCAATCATTATTGTATATATGTGTTCATTGGGCTTACACCAAATTTGTCTTTGCATATATTTAAATAACCTTAATGACCTTTGCCAATCGCCCCGTTGTGCGAATTCTTTAAAACTAATGCAAAATCATTTAAAGACAATTTATTTTTAAAAATATCAAGACAACGTGCAATACTACCTCTTGGAGGTAAGCTACTTAGCTTGTTTATAAGTGTTTCCACGTCATAGCTGTACTTCCCCTTCTCTACTGTTACTGATGGGTTACCAAGGATAAGTTCTCTTGGCTTTGCTCTTGTTTTGAAGGAATGAGATAGAATCTTTGTTTTGGAATGAAAGGGGAGTGAGAAAAGAGGCTTGGGGTTAAATGTGAGTTTTGAGAGTGTAGAGATAGGTGGTGTTTTAGAGATGGGAAGAGATGAGGACATGAGTGTCATTTGAGTGTTTGTTTTGCATGAGAATGGAAATTAGTGTTTTGAGGTTTCAACTGTTGGAGAAGAACAGTGAGCTGAGTTGAAGAGGTTGAAGAGGATTTGGGTAGATCACACGTGTAAGTTTCAGAGTGTGGATAACGAGATTTTAGGACAAATCGGTACGATATTTTATTATAATATCGACAAAATCAGTAACACGATATTTATGCAGTAGTAGACTGGAAGGCCTTCGAACCGTGCGCACATAAGCGGCAAATTAACAATTCCATCGATGAATGTGCGCGCCACAGGCCTGACTAAATATATATACCCTAACTATTAAAATTGGTAAAACATTTAAGTGATGATACCAAAAGTATGGGAATTCAACTTTGCCGATATGAATGAGTTATTGATCTCATTTAAAACTGGCTTGCGAATAAAAAAAATAATGAAAAAAAGACATCCAATATCTCCAATATCATAATATTATTGTGATATGTGTTCATATATCGAAGAAATCTTTTGTAAATTATATTGAATGGCTATCGTGATTTTATCGTGACATATGTTGATATATCCATAATATTTACAGTGAAATCTATATAATCATCGTCATGATAAATCCATTTCAATGGCTAAATTTGATGAAAATTTTCGTACTACTGTCTATTATATCCAATTATATCTTTTACTATTTTAAAAATCATGACCCCCACCTACAATGTTACAATAGTGATTTAATATTAAAAAATGTGTGACTCTTGGTCATTTATTTGTGACTGTTTTGCCTTTATAATTACTAGTAAACGGGCACGTGCGTTGCACGTGCTAGGAAAGAAAATAGGGTGGAGAAAATTAAATGAACGAACATCTGTTTGAATAGATTATGTAACATGTTTTAGATTAATACAGGTCGAGGTCTGACAAAGCTCAAATTTTTTTTTAAAGAAAAATATATATAAGAAAAAAACACTTCAATACATTAGTTGTGTTCATCGTTCAATTAGATTTTTGCTACTCTTCCATGTTGCGAATAAATATATTCGAAGAGGTATTTAACCGCCTATAATTTAGTCAATATATAATTATTAGTGTATATACCACAAACTAATTTACCAAAAAAATAGGTATTATATGTTGATGAAGTTAACCTTTGTGCTGCTGGTTGTGTAATTATCTTGTCGAGCATTTATATGTGATTGAGGAACATTGTTGGATTCATATGAGTGTACTACTTGTAAGATATAAAAATATTATATCATGGTGTGCAACATAATTACTATTCTACACTGGAGAATAAAATATTTTTTTAAAAATGCAAGAAGAATAATCTTTTTTTTTATCATTGTCTTCAATATGATCTAGCGAATCCATTCGATCTTCTTTTTTGTCGGCTTAAATAAAAAAGGTAGTTTGGACAGAGAAAGAAATTGTAGCTAGCTAAAAAATGCATTTTTTTTTATATTTGCACACTCTAGGAGGAAAGTTGCGTCCAATGATGGATAGTGGAAAACCCAAAATGAGATTCATGGATTGTTTAGAAAGGAACCATAACATTGATTATATCCAAAGTTGCGGAAAAACGAAAGGGTATTCCTACAATATAACAAATACTATAGACATTTTTCTATGTAGAAGGGACAATATACCATACCAACGAGTTTGAGTAGAAACTGTATGTTGAACGCCTTGATTGAGTAGAACTATTATGGAATTTTACAATCCAAATGAATAATCAAAACAGAAATAAACATTGGAAACGGCAAGAAAACAGTACCAAATAGAAATTATGCAAAACCCACAATGTAGTCGCCTTGGAGTAAATACATTCACCATTTCGGGCAGCATTAATTAGCAACAAATAAATGGGAAAAAAGGTAGAAAATTTAAAAGGGAGTAAAACCTAATTCTGAAGACGAAGAAGACCATTTTGGCGTTTGCCTAGAAATTAAAAGCAGATAATAGTATTGAAGAGTTTTATTCGCGTGCATTAATAATGAAGCAAAGAACGCCACCGCTTTATGGAGTTTATTCATGGAGAATAATCCCTTGGGACTGGAGAACAAAAATATGGAAAGGGAAAATACTTAGTAAGACTAAAATGTGACATGAAAATGACAATAAAACACCTAAGCATTTTGCGATGCAGCTGTTATACAATATGTTCGGAGCAAGACACGTTGACACCACTTGATCACTATCTTACATCGCGACATAGTATTTATCCAAGTAAGCACCCTGTGTATGACAAAGTCATTACACTTACAAAGTAATAATAAAAACATCAAAGACGACAGAGAAAATCCTTGAGATACAATAACCTTGAAAAACGATGTTCAAATAACGGTAACGACTATTCAAAATTGATTGGTACCAAATCTTTTGATAAATGACTGTCTCCAATAATGACATCATGATTTAGGAAGAAATCCATGAGTAAACCATCAACACCCCAAATCATTGAACACCTTATGTAAAAAAAAATCGATATCCAGACAACACCCAAACTTTGGAAAACAATAAAAGTGCAGTATACAGTCAATCGTAATTCCACATAACGGAAAATTAGGAAGAGAGTGCAATTATACCATCAAAATGCAATGAAAAAATTTGAAGGAGAATCTCGTGCTAATATAGAGTGGGCACCAAAAATGAAAAAAAAAATATAGAAATAATGTTAATGTTATAGTTTGAGGTTAGATCATTGCCTTCAGTGGCAAATTAAAGGCGAGAATTCTTGTTGAGTGAGTCGCATTGCCACTTTGGCAGGCTATGATATGATTCTTTTAAGAAAAAGGTTAATGTTAACGTTAACAGTAATTAATTGAAGGGGGAGGCAGAAAGATGAATAGTAATTCGAAATCCAAACTAAAAGTAAAACAAAAAATTTATCAAAAATATGCGAAAATTGTTGAATGAATTATGACGAATATGAGTTAACGAAAAACTTAAAAGTAATGTGACCTACTCCATGGTGAATCAATGTGCAATAGGGGAGAAACTGTTGCAGGTGTGGGAGAATCGTGGAAATGAAGAGGACCGTAACTCTTTTTCCCCTTTTTAATTTGGAAAATAGGCCGAAACGGTGTGCCAGTTTGGCGAGGCAGTTTTCATTTTAGAAAGTAAAACCCAATAGAATAGGCAATTTACCAATTTACTCAAGACACATTGCCGTTTAAATAACTCCTCAAAAGACCATCTCCATGTAGCAATAGATCAATGGTATAACCATTTCTAGTAGTTTTATATTTCATAATCATTTCATGCGTCTCACTTGATACTAACTTGATATTGATATGGATGTCCTGGAACAACTTCATATGATTGCACCACTATTGTCCTCCCCTATGGATAAATGCGCCACAGAGGCACATATCAATGACTATACGAATTTCCTAACGTGTTGCTAGCAATTTAATTTGGTACATGAAAGCAACCCACATAAATATGATTTTTCCAGACTTGGTACCATTAGTATTTTGTTTACAAAAGGGTTGGTTCTCAAAAGGAAAATATCTCAATTCTTACTTTTGACAATGGATCTCGCACTTGAAGGATTGCCAGGAGTCAATTTCAATGAAATAGCAAATCCTATCAAGCTTGGATCGCATGGTTGTTATGGTTTTTTTCACTAAATCATATGTATATTGAGTAGGGTTTCTTTCGGTTTTAAGCTCCAATAAAACTAATTAATTTTCTCCCTTAGGGTCGATTTTAGTGTAGGGAGTGTTGTATTATGTTAAGTAGTTAACAGTTCGTCACATTTTTGTGCAATTACATTGTCCAGTAGTTGCATTTGTTGTATGATAGAGTGAGAATATACATAAGTGTCACTTAAATGTACAAATTTTTTTTTTCTTAAAATGCATTGTGAGCATTGTCGTTCGCTTTAAGGCACCTTCCAGTTATAAGGTATTGGCAGCTCAAGAATAAAGCAGGAGCCAAATTGTGGCGCATAGGTAGGTCTTATGAACATACAATCTAGTCCATCAGGTTTCATCATGTTGGTATTAATCATGTCTTTTAGAATGTCATGTAGGTTTAGACCAGTTTCCATCTCATGCAAGCCTACTCTATCCAAACTTGACTGGGTATCTAGTATCTACATTAGATGATAGCACTTACAACTTTATTGTATATCGCAGTAATTTCATATGACATAATTTAGTTCGCTTCAGTAACTGTCTAACCATACTTTGCTTAAACTTTTTGAACAGCTAATGGAAGACTACCGAGATGAAGAATTCGCTCCAACAGCGTCTTTTGAGGTAGCTTTAGTGGTACTTCTAGACTGAACTTTTACTGTACTAATCTAAGTTTGAAAGTTAAGCACGTATTTGTTCTCTATTAGGAGTTCGAAGTCAAACATAAGTAGGTAAACTATTACATCTTGAAGAAATTGAATTCGAGATGTTTATACTAAATTTTTTGATGGGAAAGCTGGTCGACCCTACCAATGTTATGGTCAAGTGTCTGAGACTCTGAGGTAACTGAGCTTGATTCTTTTGTTCATCCCCTCCTCTCTTGGTTAGAATTAGCTTCTTTAGTTTTTTTCCACTTTGAAGTTAAAGTACACATTTTCTTGTTTTTATAGGAGCCTAGGAGGTGAGCTACTGAAAGATGATTAGTCCTACATTTGAACTTGTACATGTTAACAGTGAATGAATTGAAGACATGCAATGACATTGCTACTGTTAGTTTGGACAGTTTATTGGTTGTAATATAATTCTATCCTGGTAGAATCATATGGATAGTGACACTGCTTATATTGGTGCAAATGTACTTTCTTATTGATTAAAAGATGAAATGGAAACTATCTATGATAGATCGCAAACTCAGTTATTGTCCATAATACACCTTATGCAGTATTGAAATCATTAGCAACCTCTTCAAAGGAGCCAACTAAGCAATCGGCAAAACTTGGTCCCACTCTAAATGCATTGACCGTTTATGAGTCTGTCTGTCTTCTGCTCCTGATTGATTTCAGAAGCCAGGATTATAAATCCTCTGAAGCACTTGATATTCTAACTACATGTTTTAAAAACTTCCATGGATCTTCTAGCATGGATTTGTGGTAAAATCGCTCAGGTCACTTTCTAGCCATGACATGAAAAAGAAAGAGGTAAGCACGTGGAGAATATTAGGAGAACTGGTCAGATGATGGGCCAATAGAACTTTACTCATTTGAATGGCAAAAGAGGGCAGTCCAAAGATCGTAGGGAAAATGCATAAATCTAATCCAAAAACAAAATAGTATAGCTCTATTGGCACATCTTGCATAGCACATTTACTAAACTGTACTTGCAAATCAACCACCACATGCAAAAGCTGAAATAAACTTCAGTGGCATCTAAATTGTTCCACCACCACATGTCGAACCTTAAATGAGAAAAGTTCCTCACTCAAATTGGCCTTGCTACATGCATGGTGCGAGACACTTAAGTATCATTCCAATTCAGCCCACTTTGAATCTCCAAAGGAAGTGAGAAAAGACATATTCTTTATATTAGTATAACTCATAGCAAACCATTAATAAATCAGTGCCTGATAAAAACAATTCATATATCTTTCTATAAATGAGAACTGGTCTCGACAAATTGCGATTAGCAATTGCATTCTTTGCATGGGTAAATAGTTCAATTTCACGATAAATCATAGTTTGGGAAAAAATTTAGTATGTATGGAAAAAGAAGCAACATGTGGATTGAAACCAAAAGCTACAGTTGAAGAGTATATACATCCTCAAATTTTATCCTCCGATTCTTAAACAAAAATGTAACCACTATTCAATAAAACAATACTAATAACTTAAAAGGATATAACCACAAACATGCATTTCCATTAGGTAATCTAGTATGCAGGTTCACCAAACATCGACAAATATGTACAATCATGCATATGCGCAACATGGCATTGGTTTATGTAAGCGGAACCATGAAACTTATTAGACCCTCTTCACAATTGTCTACAACTTTTTCATTACTATTTTTTAGCTAGCAAACTGCAAACACCTTGTGTGTTGTACCCATTAAAGAGAAAAACAATCTAAAATAATTTGGGTTTCAAAATCCCAAGTGAAAGAAAATCTCTAGAGGAACATTCAATGGTCCAATCATATTTTCATCTCAAACAAATATCACAAATCGTAACTCATAAGAGACCATGCAACGGTTTGTTTATCATTATCAGTGACTGCATTTAATAATACCTATATGTACTATACTTATATTTAGAAATAGCCATTTACTCCGAAATCGGGGCAATTGGGTTCTCCCAACGGTGTATCACAAATCGTAACTCTTAAGAGACCATGCAACGGTTTGCTTATCATTATCAGTGACTGCATTTAATAATACCTATATGTACTATACTTATATTTAGAAATAGCCATTTACTCCGAAATCGGGGCAATTGGGTTCTCCCAACGGTGTACCAGTCACTTTGAAACTTGTAACTGTATGTGTGGCGTAGAAATCAACCATAAATCTAGATCATGTAGTTATGACAGTTATTAATAGTAGTCATAGTAGTCATATATCATTTTGGGTGTATATCCAATGCACTAACCTGTGGAGCCAGAATAATCAGGAACTGCATGCTATAAATGAGCCAGAATTTTACCATGGGATAAGGCCATCTATAACAGGTGTTCCACCAGTTCGGTAATGTAGTCCTCGCATCATATGAAACGAAATAACAACATGATTAAAAAAAAGAACTTGTATGCACAAAACATTATAGTGTTGTGCTAAAACTATAAGATATGATTACTTGTTTACGAATGACAAATTTGAAATAATCTTTCCAAGACTGGCCGCTACCTTTCTAACATTCAGTAGGCACATGGACAGAGTAGTTTCCTTCATAACTTTAACCTGCATCAATCATTTAAATCAAATAACTTACATTCAACCGATTAAAAAGAGGAACTTATCAAAAAAGTAACAGAAATTAATAAGCTCACAATTGAAGCATAAGACTTCTTTGGAGTATCTTCCGAATCTGCTGAAGCCGCGGCTCGGTGACCGGAAGAACTTCATCTTGACCTGAATGAACAGGGGCCTCCACAACCTCAACTTCCACAGTGGATACTTCAGTGATGCCATTAACTGCAATGGCAACTGCATGGGGACTCCACCGTTTCATACTCATCCACATACCTAAAAATATCATTAAGAACAAAGTAGCCTTTGTCTTATGGGGCCAGAAAAAATGATTGAGTAAACTTCCTTTTCACATTATCCTTCACAATAAGCCATCCAGTTACTTGAACAACTACTCCACCCTTGTAAGAGTCCTGAGCCACATACCTAAAAATTTCATTAAGACACAACACCTTCAAACAGCAAGCACAACACCTTCTTCAAACCAATTGCAGTGGAACCCAACTACACAGAAGACACAAAAATCATAATTTGACACAACCCCATTTCTTAAACAATGAAAATAAAGTGAGTTATATATACTTTGATTGATTTCCTTTTGATTTTCGAGAGAGATGAGATTATAGGGTTTAATTTTCGAGATATGAGATTTGGGAAGAACCGATAGTTTAAAACCGTTTCTTGGTAAACACTGTTCAAATTTTTTTGGTAACAAAGCTATTAATAAATGACTGAATAAAGCCAAACCTTGATACATGAGTGTCTCCGATATGACGTCAAAAACTGATCGCACCCACAATTAGCCTTTTGTTTTGTTTTTGCCCAAGGATATTTTTTCAAAGGAAACTTGACTTCATGGCCTCCTCCCTTATAACATAGACCATTGTTGCTTGAAGCAATCTGGATTCAGAACAAATACTGAAACAAAAATATCAAATGATAAAATTGACAATGCTGAACAAAAAAGAATGAACACAAATTCTATGGAACTAAGGAAACCACCATTATTTAAAGGGATGAGAAGTCATAGTATAGACTAAAGCAAATCATTTGTAGTCTGAGTATAGCATGAGAAAATACAAAAATTGAGTAAGGAATAAGGAGAAAGAAGCGAACTTACAACCCATGTTTTTTTGTAACCAATAAATTTCGTTTAATGAATAATTAGAAAATAAATAGAAAATGCAGGAGGGGGCATTTACTGGGGGGGGGGGATTTCCTTTCCGATTGAACTTACAAACTGTCAACAAATGAATAAGTTTGAAGTTGCCATTCTAAAATGGAAGGCATGTCTTACAATAAAATGATAATAAGATGTAATCAATGGTAATAACTGCATACATATTAGAGTGCAACTGCATCCTCTTTAAATAAATACTCATTCTATTAACTATACAATTCACCATTTATCGTTTATCATTACTGCCTCCTCAATATTTGTGGCAGAAAGCTTACTTTCAGTCATTGTGCCATGAATCCTTTTCACTTAGCTTAGCAGCCTCTATCACCTTCATCATATCATAGACTTGTGAATTTCAACTTACTACATAGTGTATCACGCAGATGTCAGATATTAGCAAAATATGCCAAAGAAAATAATATTTACTAAATAATAAGCACCAAACACAAATATAATTTTTCATAGATCTGGTACAATTTCTAGTAGACATCAAATGTTGTAAATAAACTTATGCAACATACTCTATAAACATTAATATAAACTACTCAAGTTTATATAAACATTTGGAAAGCCTATATATTTCATAGTACAATACTACAATGGACTCAAGTAAGAGTATGTGTGTTAGTAGCTAGTAAGGTGATATGTTGTTAAAACATAGCATGGCTTGTTTTTTCCCATAACACTCAAAATCTGTTGGGAATTAATAAAGTCGGTAAGTCATGTGTGCTGTAATGGAAGACAGGAAGAGTGTAAAGGTGTAAAGGTGATAAAAATACATTGCAAATATATATGCGAGTAATCTCCATGTGAACGAAAGAAGAGCAAGCCCCTTAAAAAAATTTACACAATCACACAAAATTAGTGACAACATTTTGTGCTTAAAGAAAATATACAGAAGGATTAAATTTAGTAAGACTAAAATGAGGAATGAAAATGAATTTCAAGCGCCGATTCTGTCAGACCAAAGAAAACCATCTCCATATTTGACATTAAAACACCTAAGCATAGAGTGGTGTAGAATAATTTTCTTATTTTTTAGAGATTTTGCAATGTAGCTGTTATACAAAATGTAGGGAGCAAGACACGTTGACACCAATAAAAAAATATCAAAGACAACAGAGAAAACCTTGAGATGCAATGAAGAATCTCCTCATGTTATTCAAAACACACACTGACATACAATACCTAGAAATTGGAGAAGACACAAAAGGCAAAAAGGAAAAGCACATCTACATTATAGGGTTCAATTTTTAGCAAATTAAATGATTTGATACCTATCATAGGTTCAGTTCAAATTAACCATGTAAAATATGAAGCATAGCCATTCCCTGACTTTTAATCAACTTGTGAAAATGAGAAGCATAACCATTATCATTAAATTAATAATTTTAAAGTGTTATCTCTCACTTTCAACAGGTTCACATAGTTAATACGATGATAATATATGACATTTATTACATGATTTCAAAAGAAATCGATGAGTAAAATGTATTAAAAAAGACTAACTAAAAGAAAATTTTATTTGTCAATTAACTTCTTTATGGTAAAACATTAACGACCAAAATCATTGAATAGTACCATATTTTTTTTTTTAGAAAATCTACTGTGCGCAGGCTGTAGGTGTGCACGATAATCTAGGCCGCTCATCAGGCAAGGGTGCGTGTCTTGCCCCAAGAAGTACTGCAATCAAGGTCCCTCATACCTCTAGGTGCAGCCTCCATACCCATAATCTAGGCCGCTCATCAGCTCTTGATATATTTTCATTGGGTTTTGTTCTCTCCTCAGATCTGGAAATGTTTTCATAATTTTGATTTCACGGGGAACTTTTTCAGCCGAGAAGTCGAGAACTATTTAAAGTCATATCTTAAGGAGTCCACAGTCCACACAATCTGTGTCGACAGTGTTTTTTGCTTAAAGTTCTGTCCCGCTGCTACTTATATTTGAACTGATAATTTGAACTCTGAGAGAAGATCTACTTTTTAACTTTTTTTTTGAGCAAGAGAGAACATCTACTAAGATTACTCAAGACTGATAGAAGTTAAAGAGTTTATTTGAATGCTACTTTGTTTATGTAACCCCAAAAAGTAAAAGTGTCCGCAATCTAAGCATGCGATAAGTGAGGCAGAAAAAATTACCTGTGTTTGTCTCTCCTTCTCCATATCTAGATTGTAGCGAAGTTCCCTCGTTCTGGCACGCTCAAGCTCTAACATCCGTTGTCTCTCATTTCACGTTCTACTTCACCATAGTTTCAGACGCACGATATATGTTTTCAAGTTTCGCGATTTCACCGCTCCCACTCCCACTCTTTTCCCTTTCATCAAAACTGAAAGGAAGCAAGAGAAAAGCAATAAGCAACAAAAAGTTTTTAATTTTTTCCAATAGAGATTAGAAACGTACATTTGAAATTTAAAACGATAAGAACCAAACGAAAACCTCGATGGAAATAAGATAGAAAGAAGAAAACCATTACCAGCGATGGAAATAATTTCGGTATGTATTTATCGAGTTTTGGGAAACCGCGAAGACTACGAATGGTTGTTTTTTTTCTTAATTGGGAAACCGTAAAACGGTATCTCGGTCTGTTTTTTCTGAAGACGTTGAGTTTTATAGTATTGGGAAATGATTAAATTACCGATTTACCCTTTGAATGTTAAGTGTAGAAAATTTTGTGGGTGAAATTTTTGGGTACCCTTTTGGACCAAAAGATTGGGTTAAAACCGAAAATACGGAGACTAATCACGGGGGCAAGTTTTCCCATTATATATAAGATATATGATAACTACGAATTTATCCCTACACCTAAAACAAAATCAAAAAAATAAATACTACATACAAAACTGTTAAATAAGTAATTCAGTTTTTGTAGATTATTTTATAGAATGGGCAAATGTGCGTAATACTAGTGTGAGTAATATTCTAAGGTTGAGTGTTAGTCACCTAGCTCATTCTCTCGGCCTATTGTCAAATGTCAGCAAATAGTGCAATAATATTAATGTCGCAGTAAATACGGACAAAATAGTTGATTATAAAAAGGTAGACACATAGTACAAACTACCGTGATTGAGTTGCGATGTATTACTTACTGATTTTATTTTTTATTTTATTTTTTTTCATGTTCAAGTATTAACACTTCTAGTTATACTAAAAAATTATCCCAAAGTTATGATATGGGTTTTAAAGCTAAGAATTTTAAATCCATTGGATTTTTAGAATATTAATTTATGAACAAACTAATAAAACACATGTTTAATTTTTATGATTTTATTTGGGTGTAAGATGAATGTCATTTGTTTTAATTAGCGACATTTTTTTTTTTTTGTTTTAGAGAGTAAAAGAAAATTCATAGGGGTTCAAGCTTCCATAGATTTTGAGCTTACCTAACAATTTAGCTTATCTATATATTAATATTAAAGCTCTTACACGGGGAATTTTACTAGCTCTCTTAAAATTCCATATCATCAACTCCTATTAAAACAGGAATCATTTTCCTATTTTAGCACTTATAATTAAAACGGAAATCATTCTCCTATTATAATGAAATTCTTCTCTAATTGGGGAAAAAAAAAAATAAATAAATAAAAATCTAGCACTTCTAATTAAAATGAAAATCCTTCTCCTATTAAAAATGGGAATCACACTTCTAAATTAAAATGGGATCCCTCTCCCAATTAAAAAAACGGGTTTTTAAAACTTAATTAAAACAATTTGTTGAGAAATTAAAACGGGTTTTTAAGATTTGATTAAAACAATTTGTTATAAAATTAAAACGGGTTAGCGACGAAAACAGAAATCACGATTTATTAAAAAATTTACATATTGATAATTGCTTAGAAAACAGTTATAATTGTTGAGCAAATTGATTAATTGCTTTAACTAAGTAATACGTAAGTTAACTTGATAATTTTGGGATTATTTGAGATGATGGTAATTCAAGAAAGCTTAGCTAGTTGGCGAACTGCATAGGAGAAATTGTATTACGGAGATCATCGTTCTGCTAGCTAATACGAATTAAATCCAACATGAACAGAGTACTAAAATTAGCTAGCTAGTTTTACATACACACTATGTGTTTATGTGGTCTCAAACTCAACAGTTGCTTCAATGTCCTTGGACTCTCTCGATAGTGGTGCGCAATCCACTTAAGGTCAGCGTTATGCAATCACAAACTCACAGCGCATAATTGCATATATATCACCTCCTTGATTATAAGATGGCGGGTCATAGTTTTTACTAAGTTGTTACTTTGTCAACCTATGAAAATGTTTATCAATCACTTTATCCACAAATTTTTCTACACTTTTTGGAACGACTAATAAAACCTATTGCATTGTAGCATCAACTAGCCAAATTAACATCCATGTGAAGAAAAAGGGTAAAAGTAATTTTTTTACGAGATTGTGTGAAAAGGCTTTATACCTACGAAACTGGTGAGTACAATCTCATACTCTTCTCCAACCTCCACTTCGGTTCGATCAACTGGCTCCTCCACGTCATCAACTCCTATTAAAACGGGAATTCTTTTCCTATTAAAAAAGGAAATTATAGCACTTCTAATTTAAACGGGAATCATTCTCTTATTATAATGAGAATTTCTCCCCTATTGAAAAAGAAAAATTTAACACTTCTAATTAAAATGAGAATCCTTCTCCTATTAAAAACAGAAATCACACTTTTAAATTAAAACGAGATCTATGCCCCAATTAAAAAATGGATTTTTAAAATTTAATTAAAACAATTTGTTAAGAAATTAAAATGGGTTTTTAAGACTTGATTAAAACAATTTGTTAGGAAATTAAAACGGATTAACGACAAAAACATGAATCATGATTTGTTATGATTCTTGAACAAGTTTTTAAAATAGCTGGTACAGATGCACGGGTCTACTTTCTAGTTAGTAATAATAACCGCTACAACTATCTAACGTTTTTTCTGAAAGAAAATTCAAAACATTTACTTGGTCACGCTCGAAGGCTCAACAATTTTCACATGACCCATTAAAGGGTTTAAAATTGTGGTCGTAGGCCGTGAATATCAAAGTGTCTTCCAGCACACTAGGATTTAAAGTGGGTCCCCACTTAAGTGCGAACAAATAGTAACCACTTTCTATAGTATGAACAATAACTCTAAAATTGATAAAAATAAATTATACGTATAACAAATTATGTTGCATAAATAATTAATGAAACACATCATTAGGGGTCGTTTGGGAACAATTATGATAATCCATTTTATGACATATAATCTCTTATGAGTCCCATAATTGTTTTTAGACTAAAAAAAAATTGTTTGGTAAATTTTCTTAGAAACCATTATCTCATTCTCAAAATTAGATAATCCATTAAAATATATATATATATATATATATATATATATATATATATATATATATATATATATATATATATATATATATATATATATATAGCCCCGCTCTTAAGCGGATGTACTTAAACGGATTTGATCTAAAATTTGAAATATCACGCGAAATATACTCACGAAGGTTTTAAAAATCGGGTCTTAAAAAGGGAAAACCCCAAACCCCAAACCTTGATCCTATTCCATATTCCTCTCTCTTATTCTCTCTCCTATCTTTCGTGACTCTCTCCTCCTAACACTCTCTTTCTCTCTATATCTCCTGGTTGTTTGTTTCTCTCTCTCTCATCTTATAACAAGCCCCCCTCCCCCCCCCAAAAAAAAAAACAAGACACAAGTACACAACACAAGTTAGAGAATCTTCTATTACACGTAAGTTTTTTTTTTACGATATCAATTTTTATATACGTTCCTAATCTAAATCTTCACTTGTTAGAGACGTATTGCTACTTGCTAGAGTGATTTAAGTGTCTTTTTTTAAGCTTATTATACGAACAGTCATTGTAAATGATAGTATTGTAGTGCATGCTATTAGTCATCGACAAATTGAGTTAGTGTAAGCATATATAGTTGACAGGAGTTTTTTCCTTTGTCAGACTTGGTTTGTCCCTACATTGAATGTTGGTGCAGTGTATAACACTTCTATATATCTAGTTATTTGACATGGAACCTGAAGGAAAATCATAAAATGGATATGCATACACGTACCTAAGGCATATGATGTCTTTGCGATTATACAAATCGTAATCGAAATTAAACCATGAGGGTCGGCTATAATTGTCATTCACTATATTAATATTCGGGAGGGAGGAAAATCTTTATTCACTATAATAGAACAAACGATGTTCAGGAATGAGGACTATCTAATAAGCAACAATAGTCTTTTACCTTGACCATTCTTGTTCCATTGTCACAAACAAGAGGCTGGATGTCCTTGGCGTCTGCCATTTTCTATTGTCTGAAGAAAACATGTACCTAAGGCATATGATGTCTTCGCGATTATACAAATCGTAATCGAAATTAAACCATAAGGGTCGGCTATAATTGTAGTTATATATTTGAAGCTTAACTTAGGTTTGATATATATATATATATATATATTTATATTTTTTTTTTTTTTTTTCAGGTTACATTGTGATGGAAAATGAGGATTTCGAAATTGAGAGAGGGAGTGTAGGTGGGAAACCTAATCACATTTACAATCCCCAAGTATCAAATGATACCAAACCTAGAAAAGAACAGGAGTTTGAATCACTTGATGATGTCTCCACGGTTTCTACAATAATTATGCCAAAGCCATTTGGATTCAGTGTTAAGTAGTTGGTCCGAAAAGGAAGAAAGATGGTGAATGTGTAAGAAAGGAATATGTGTGTTACAAGCAAGGAAAAAGTTCGAATAGCGGGACGTTGATACAAAAAGGCGTCGGGCAATGTAAAAGAAGATTGTAAAGCAAAAATTGCTGTGACGAAGTCAAACTCTGGTACATTTGTTGTTACTGTATTTGTTGAAGGGAATTCTCACCCGCTGTCGACCCCGCGAAGAGTACATCTTCTAAGATCGATCTCACCGTGGTGTTTTCAGTGCCCAAAAATGTTTAACACAACAACTTAGCATGGTAAACATACCACAACATCAGCAATTCAGTCTTCTTGGAGTTCAATCAGGAGAGATAGAAAATATTAGTTTCACACAGAAATATTTAAATAACCAGGAAAGGGACAAGCATAATAAGATGAAAGGCCATGATGGAGATATGTTTTATGAGTTTTTAAAATTGGAACAAGGGAGGAATTCTTATTTCACTTTTAAAATTGAGAGAAACGATGAACAGAGAATTACACGTTGTTTTTGGGCCGATGCAACCTCGAGACGAGCATACAAATTTTATGGTGATATGGTTATCTTTGATTTTACCTACAACACTAATCGATATGGCTTAATTCTTGCACCGCTGTTTGGGGTTAAAAATCATGGTCAGACAGTTGTTTTTGCTTGTTCATTTTTATGTGATGAGACCACAGAATCATTTATTTGGTTGTTGAACCAATTTTTAGAAGCTATGTCAGGCAATCTCCCAAAGATGATTATTACAGATCAAGATCCAGCAATGCCAAAAGCCATTTCTCAAACTCTTTCAACCACTTTTCACAGGTTATTTTTTTATTTATTTTTTTTTAGAATTAATTTGCAGACGTTATTATTTTTTTATTTGTTTTACGTGCTGAAGCTTTGGGTACTTTGTCAACAGGTACTGCAGTTGGCACATACTGATGAAATTTTCGATGAAAATAGATTCAGTTATATATAGTAAGTACTACACTGAGTTTTCAAACTGCATTTGGGGATCTGAGATGAAAGATGAGTTTGACTTGAAGTGGAATGGTATTCTTCAGAGGAGTGGTTTACATGAGAACAAGTGGTTGGAGTCGATGTACGAAATCCGATCACAATGGGTACCCGCTCATGTGAATCACATCTTCTCTGCAGGTATGTCAAGTAGTCAACGAGCGAAAAGCGCTCATTCATTTTTCAAAATGTATGTTTCAAAAGAAAATTCTTTGGTAGATTTTATGGTTCAGTTTGGTAGGGGACTTGTGCACCAACGTCATGAAGAATTAATGGCATATAACAAAGATATGATTGAGAAACCAAAAATGAAAATTCCCCATAGCTTTTTGGTACACATGGTTGATGTTTATACACATGAGTTATTCTTTAAATTTCAAGATGAGTTATGGGAGAGCTTGAATTATAGATTTGTACTTGTTAGTGAGAATGAAAAGTGTTGCATTTGCGTTTATAAGGTTCATAGAAAAATGGCGGCCGAAAAGTCTAGAGTGCGGGAAATTTCTTATCAAAAAGATCTAGATTTTGCTTCATGCACTTGTAAAAAGTTTGAGAGCTTAGGGGTCCCTTGTAGGCATATTTTAGCTTATTTGAATAAGATGCATGATTTGGATAAGTTGCCGAATCAATACATTTTGAAGAGATGGTGTAAAACTGCAAAGTCAGGGGCAGTCATTGATGATGGTGGAATGGAGGTTCGAGATAATAAATTATACATCATGAAGCGGAATGAAGTGATTCAAATGTCAACACTTGTAGTTGATAAATCCCTTGAAAGTGAAGAAGCAACTAAAGTGTTTATAGATGCTTTAAGTGGTGTACTTGAAAAAATTAATAAGTTGGTTGGTTGTGATACAAGTGTAGCAACACCACATGAGAAAGTAGTCAAGCGTTTGGTTGTGATACAAGTGTAGGAGTTTCTGGAGCAAAGAGTTCTAACTTGGCAATTAATTATCAAGAACCAAGTCGAGCAAGACCAAAAGGATGTGGAAAAATACTTAAAGGAGATAAAAATAAAGTACTCAAAAAGGCACAAAAATATAAAAGGAGACGGTGCAATGGATGTAACAAGGTTGGAGTGTCACACGATAAAAGGAATTGTCCGGAGCTTAAGAAGAAGGGTAAAGAAGAGCTAAACAATGAAGAAGAGCTAAGCAATGGGTAAGAAATGCAAAATTTTCCTCCCTTTCTTTTTATTCCTAGTAGAGTATTCACAAATTATTTTCTTATGTTAATTGACTTGCAGTGAAAAAACTTGCTTGTACGACAAGGACTCAACTTTGGACTTTACCACAGATGATGATTCTTATTCATCTTCGGGTAAATATACATTTTTAATTATTTTTTTATATGTATGTTTATTGTATTTTCATAGCTTTGAATATTCATGTGTTTGTTGTAGGAATGTCGCTTAATTAAAGAGAGTTGCACATAATTAGATTTTGAAAGTCGCATTGCAAAGGTTACTGCCATTTTGAAGAATACAAGCTATGATGAGTGATGTGGAGCTTGCTTTTGGAAGTTTCATTTGAATGGTTCTGCATGTATTTGGAAGGGTTTATTCTAAATTTTTTTTTGTGCATTGAATGTGTAGAAAATTAACTAGAGTGTTCGCTATATCATTTACATTCAGTTGTTGTGTCGTCCTAGATGAGTGAAACTTCTATTTCTTGTGTTCATGAGAGCTTGGAAGTGTTTGAAAACAGATTGATCTCGGAAAGGAAATTGAGACATTAAATTTATTGGTCTCGCAGCTCTAGTTTTTTATTTGTCCAAACATCATTGAAGAAGACTACTTTCCAATGCTGTAAATGTATCATATCCTAGCTCTAAAGCATTTAGTTTATTGTTATTTAGAAACAAGTGTTTGCTTCTCAACTTTACTGATATCCATGTACGAAAATAACATTGAACAGATAACATGGGCACAGGATCAAGGAGGGGCTTCAAGGTCATGGAACTTGAGGTCTGTGAAAGACGTGTTTCTTAATGGAGCCAATTTCAGACAAACAGGAAATGGCGTAGCAATCCCAAATTACAACCCTCAACAAAGATTTGTAGTAGCAAATGCAAGAGCTGTTAGGTCATTAACAAGATCAGCAGGTGCCCTGCCGCTCAAATAGATCAAGATGTTGATTCAAGTTTAAAAGCAACTTGATCGATCAGATTGTCTAGCAAAAGAAAATTCATTTCATTCTACATGTGTTTTGGAACATTCTGAAATTTTAACTTGATTTTTCGTACTGACACATGCACAGAGAGGCTCATGTCTTGCACAAAAAAAATTAAGTCAGAAACAAAAGGTTATATCAATATATTGTTGTAGTAAGATACAGTGTTCCACCAATACACATCAACTTCATAACAATCAATCTTCCTCACTTTCAAAACTTTCTTAGGCTAAACCTAGTAAGCTTTTAATGGGGTTCTCACTTTTGAACTCAGTTTCTCCTTTATTTGGCCATGGTGATGTAAGCTCTTTCTTTGTATTGGACTCAGCCTTTTCATTTGTCACAGCTGGAGGGCTTAAAATAGCAGCAGGTTGATTTCCATCAGAAGGGATTGAGTGTCATACGATGATCCCTTTGAGATTGATAGTAGTATTGTTTTCCAGCTTGTTATGTCTCACGATGTTATGTGCGAGCTGAAGAACATAATGCCCCACGCAACTCTCTCCCGATATATAGAAATCCTTGTCTTTATATTCAGGAAATCTTTTAAGGCAATTTAGCAAGAAAACATAATTATCATCCGCGGTCATTTTATCCCCACTCTTTTTCAAATTGGATGTTGTATTCGTGTATGAGAAACCTACTCCGACAGGGGACTCCAAGAACAAAACGTTTGCAACTAAAATCCCCACATAACAAATAATTAGAGTTAGAAGTTCGTAATGAAACAATGAAATTGTTTTGACTAAAAATCTAAATCAATATTCTAAACTTAAGATAATTCTACCTTTATTCCATGCATAAGGATTGTGGTGAAGCGTTTTGCCATCGCTGGCCACTCGGAATGGTCCAAGCTCCTGCATTGCTCCATAAGCAAGAGAAGAGCAACCTAGGCCTGAATACACATAAACAAAAACAAGTCATTCTCATTAAGATCCTTATTGGTAAGCAACATCAGATTACTATTAAGTACATTAAAGCAACATATTACAGCATTAGTGAGAATCAGGCCGGGTCATGTACCTCCATTGAGGCAAAAAAGAAGAGGCTTAGATTCTTTTGAGTGTTCTGCCTCAGTGAAGTAGTATTAGAAAGCGCAACTGGCCTTTTCATCAACCGTAACATAGCCTCCATACTGAGCAAAGTCCAGATTATGAGGCTGTCCAGGTAACTTCTCAATCCTATCATTTTCCTTCAATCCCTCTTGTGAAAGAACTCTAGTTTCAACAACAACCTGAAGTTCATCATAGAAGTTTGTGTCAATCTTCCTCTCTCTCTTCATTTTGTAAAGGCGAGTGAGAGCATCTTCTTGTCTAGCATGGATTGTTTGTGTAACAAAGAGTAAAAGTAGAAGAAATGAGCTAAGAAATTTGGCCCTCATGGTTGCTATATATACAAGTTTTCAACAGATCGAGGAAATGAATAGCTTTTGTTAGGAAGTAGATAGATAGCTTGCAAAGTTTCAAGTACGAGACTGTCAAACCTGTTTTGAGTTTTGACAACATAATTCTACACAAAAGCACCATGACTCCTGACTCACCCAAACAATGAAGAGTTGCAGACAACACTAAGTAAATTAACTTTATGTAAGTTACTTCACAAACTTGAATCCATATCTCAATTTTCTATTTTGAAGCTTCTGATTCAAAACAAATACTCAAATTATTGCAAGCAACTGGAGTTGAAGAAATGGAGAAATGATCTTATGTTTACATCAGTTTGTATTAAATCAAATCTTGGAAGCTAGACTCAGAGCTTACCAAAATACTCACCCAAGCCGCAACCCTTAAAATCAGACCCCAAGAACACGATCAATTCAATTTGTTTCAAAACTACCAAACTCAGACTCCATAACGATAAAAGTTCAATCTCATAAATTTTGTGAACTGATTTGAGGAAAACAGGCAAAAAGAGGAAGAGAAAGTGGTATGTAGGAGGGAGTGTTCTCATGAAAAAAAAGGTATTGGGGAGAGAAAAATAAGGAGAGAGGTTTGGGGTTTTCAGTTTTCGGGCCCGATTTTTAAAACTTTCGTGATTATATATATATATAATAAGAAACAAAATTTATGGAGCTTTCCTCTATAAACAAGTTACCATATTTTAATTCTTTTAGGATTTTGACAATTTTTGTTTCCATTTTTAGTTTAGTCATAAAATCAAAATTTGATTTGTATTTGATTGTTTGGTATCATTTATTCTATAAAGGATCATCTCAAAAACATTTACATTATAATTGATTTTAAAAATATAATTCTTTATACTAATAACGGTATCATTAAATTTTGAAATAAAATTATGTTTTGCATAAATAATTAATGAATAACTACAATATAAATATAAATAAGTAGCTACTCAAGTTAACTTAAAAAGTAGCTACTCAAGCTACACTATACATTAATTCTCTAAAAAATAGCTGCTTAAGTTAACTTAAAATAAATACGTACCTAAAACTTCACCTACAAAATGAACTCAAACCTAATTTTTTGTGATTATGAAGCACTCACCATAATGATTATCTTTCCAAAATTTCAGCTTATTTGAAAACCTCTAACATAAATAAAAATTATTGTCATCTTTAAAAAGAAATCTAACGGTCCAAAAATGTTGAATTTTTGTAAGTGTTTTTTGACAATGTTAAAGATTTCTAAATGAGCTAAAATTTTGTAGAGATGATCTTAATATTAAGTATATAATATCTACAAAAAAATAGATTTAAATTCATTTTGTAGGTGAAATTTTACTTACGTACTTATTTTAAAATTAACTTAAGTAACTACTTTTTAGATAAGGACATATATATATATAACAAACAAACAACTTATACACTGTGTACGTACCACCTCATCATCACTCCCCATCTTCTTCTCATCCGTCTTCACTTTCTCAAGCTCCTCACGCAACATTCTTATCTCCAAATCCTTCTCCGCCAACTCTTCTTGGACCAAACTCCAGTACTTAAGTCTCTCCTTAAAAATATCAATTTTCTCGTCGATATCAACTTTTTCTTTCTCCAAAGCAGAACTCACACCTCTAAGATCCTCTGCCGCGCGCACTTACAAAATTGGTTATTTCCGAGTCACTTGTATCAGCGATAGTAAGAATCTCCACCATGGTCTCCATTTCAATTTTCGATCAACCAGCAGTTGAGGTTCATAACATTTTTAGTCAAAGCAATTCTGGCCTTACAATAAATTAGCAATGACTAATAACGCGTGACTTTTATCTTGACTAATGGTAATTCAAGGAAACAAAAGACTTACTTTGCGTGTTTCTGCTTTAGTTCATGGCGCGATCCCCTTAAGTTATTCCACCATTTGATAATCGATCAACAATTTCACTAGCCTCCTATTGTTCGTGAGTTGTATCCATGTCAGAATCTTTGAACATAGTCTTAATGAAGAAGTGTTGACTCAAGTTTATGAGTATCCTCTTTCGAAAAAAAGGTGAAGTTTATTTTTATCTCAAATGCCTAATATCAATACAAATCGGTCTTGGTCACTCGAGAAATGAAAATATATTATAGATATCAGTCTTGGGGATCACGATATGTGTCCATTCCATAATGTCCTCTAATGGTAGAAATTTCAATATGCAAAAAAAATAAAAAAATAAAAAATAAAAATGAAGATGTTGAAGTTGCGGAAGAGCATGCAATGCTTTTGACGACCGGACGTAAAGGACTATTTGCCCTTTTGCCCTTTTGTTTTGTCGAAAAGATAGAGAATTGCTAGCGTCCTGCCTCTATAAAGGGTGAGGACAGTTCTACCCCAGTTCAAGACAAGGAAAACTACCTGATGACTTTATTAACCAATCTCTCTTTTTTTACTGGAAAAGCAAATAGATTTAAAAAAAACTTATTTCATCTTCTCCCAACAAGTGAACACATTGCCCACCACTTCTTTGCTCCTCCTCCATCCTCCGGCTCCCACCAATACAAACAAGGAAAAGCACCACCAACATCATAATCCATTTATAATTTATCCTTTTTCAGTTCTCTTGTCTCTCTCTCCTCATCTCACAGTCACACTCATAGACTCATCTTCTTGACAACACTACATTTGATAAAAATTAAAAAATGATAGTCAAGAAGAACCAATGTCCATTCAATCAAAGCAGTTACTCATTCTTCTGCATCTTGTTATTTGTTAATTGATACAAAGATGCAAAATTAGATTGAAAGAAAGTTACCCAATCTCAAACTCAAAAGTTCCATCATCAATCCAAACTTTCCAAAAGAATGAAAAACAGGCCCATGTAAAATGTTTAATTCTTGTTTTAGATGAAAGTTTCAAAAATAAAAGAGAAGAATGGATTGAAAGCAAAAAAAAAATGTTCTATAAATAACAAGGCTAGGCATAACCAATTGTGTTCCTAATTTGTTGATTCCATTACCGTCCGTTTCCACTAACTCCATCTTCTAGAAAGAAACTTTGATCTGAAGAGTGAAGATGATGTTATTGAATATGGTTGTGTTCTTATTTCCTGTAGCTTCTTACGTTTACTTCTGCTTTTTCTGTTTTGTTAACCAATATTAAATCATTTTAAGTTCAACCGGCTATACAATTGTCCAGTTAATATTTTTTGGGTTTAAGTGGGTAGAACGGTCCTACCCCTTATGGGGGCAGGACGTTAGCAATCCTCGAAAAGATAACTAGTTCTTTTAAGAGAATTGCTAGCGTCCTGACCCATTAAGGGTAGGACGGTCCTGACTTGGTAAATGACATAAAATCTTAACTGTTAACCTGTTAAACAAGTTTCTATTAACATAATGAGTTGACTCGGGTCATCTCTTCAGATCCAAATAACAGCCACAGTTCCAAACTCCACCAACAATTCTCCACCGCCCGTGATTGCCTGCAGATCGATCTTCGGTAAGTAGTAACTTCACCGGCCATCCATGAAACAAATAACTTAGTAACTCATGTCGATTTTGGATCGGCCATGGGTTGCACAACCCTCTTCCATATGCTATTAATTTCAAAAGGAAAAGATGGGTGAGAGATGAGAATGTATAAGATCATCAAACCAAGTCTTGCATCAAGAAAAACAAAATCTATTTGAGTACGGTAAAAAGTTGGTTGAGATTCTGTATACCAAGAAAGAACGAAGGAGAGAGAGCCTAAAATTATTAAGGACCGGTCAAGTCATTCTCCATTCGGTTTATTTTGTCATTTAATAGTCGGGACCGTCCCTACCCCTTAATGGGTCAGGACGCTAGCAATTCTCTTCTTTTAATTGGTTACACAAATTGTTGGATCTCTTGAGTGGATACAAGTACGGATATTGTACTGAAACAAGTACTTGGTGTCAATTCTCTTTAACTAGTGCGCATTCGATTAAAAAAAAAAACTCAACATATCATCGAGAAAACTCATATATAAAATTATACAAAATCTAGCATATGCCAGGCTGTACCTGCGCTATCACATCTGGGCCGTCTAATAAGCAATTAAGGGGTGATGGTGTATTGCATGACAGAGTCTATAACCAAGGCTCTAGATGCTAGCGCACCCAAGGCTCTAGATGCCAGCGCACCCATAATCCCGCGTACTCTAGCAACTCTAATAAAATTAAATTGGAAAATCTAGAGTACACGGGATTATGGATGTGCAGTCATTTGGGCGACTGGGCTCTCCACTAACAAAAGATAAGGGTGTATTGCATGGCAATGTACTGGATCTAGGTTCTCTTAAGCCTGTGTATCGGTACAGCTAGCGCATGCTAGAATCTCTCAAATTAAATATATATAAATCTCACCCTATTTGATTGCTTAAGCAGTTAAGCCTCAAAGGAAAAATTAATAACAACTTACATGTCTCAACTAGAATAAAAGCTAATAATTGTACTAGTAGAGGTCTAGAGGAGGATGTGCATGAATATATGCTAGTTTTTGGCTAGAGATTGGTTTTGACTGGAGTGACTTCTGATCGATTGGATCAAGGATTTTTAGGATTTTTTTTTTTTTTTTTTTTTTTCAAAAGACAAAATCTTTTTCAATTATGATCTAATTAATTTTGGATCTGCAATTTCTTTTCTAAATTCAAAAAATAATCATAAACTTCGGAATTGCCAAAACAATCGAAAACTTTATGTTGTAACCATTTTGTGCATGTTAATGCAGCAATACATTCATAATTTATTGTTAACATATTAATACAATTATTCAACAACCATTTTGAAGTTGTTAACACAATTATGTGGTAAGCATTTTCAACATGTTTATACATTCATATGATCATATCCACTTTGTCCAAACACATGTACATTCGAAGTAATATTTCAGACGTGTTTTTTTTTCCGATAATCCTTTTGATTTGGTTGTAAAGTATCTATGGACTATAGACCTATAATTATGATTTAGTCTTAGCATATGAAAAAAAGACAAAGATGAGCATATATCTATCTAATAAAAAGCAATGGTGTGGAGCCCACAGAGACTCCATCCAATGGTTGCCATTGTCTTTTCTAAGTTGTGACATGGCAGATCCAAGTGTTTGGAGAGTTTGTGTAATTTTATTAAGTGTAATCAATACTATGGGATCTATCCAAAAATCAACCAAAAGTCAACAATTGCGGTTTGACTTATAAATTGTTGAAAAAATTTGCATAAACCGTGCAATACCCAATTGATTTGGGCTTATAGATAATGAGTAATTGGGATGGCCTTGCGGGTTGTATTTATAAATTGAGTTGTTTACGTTGGTCTTGTGCGAATATTTTATCTAAGATGCGTTAATGCGCGCTTGCGGCGAAGTAGCGATGAGTTATCGGGATAATGTCGCGCGCCGCCGTCGAGGGGCTCGTAGCCGTAGTCACGGGCATACCATAGTATATATATATATATATGGTACCCGAGTATATAACAATGTTGACTTCTTTCCACGGAATGTCAAAATAAATGAAAACCCGGTATTCCATTTTGTCATTTAGCAGGACAACTCCGTAATTTCAACCAAAACCCAAAGGGTAATTTCGTAAACAAAAAGCCAACGGACACATAGCTTGCAAGAACAGCAAAAAAAAAAAAATTCTTTCCCCACAGTTCCTTCCTCAAAACTTAAAAAAAACCCAAAAAATGGAAGAATCAGAGGTAAACTTTTATTTTTTCATTTTGGTGCTTTAGTTATTTCAGTTTATTTGATTTTTTTGTTTGTTTGTTTGCAGAAAATTATGGTTTTGAAGAAAGTGTATGCAGATATGTTGCTGAATACAGTAAAAGAAGCAGCTGGAAAGATTATGGTTTGTGAAAGAAAGGCATTTTGTTTTCAGAAAGATGCTACTGATACTAAAGCAGAAGCAGTTAATATGCTTTTGAGGATTAAACAAGTTATGGATGCTAAGGTAATATTTTAGTTTTTTTTATTTATTTAAGTTGGAATGATTGTTTATGTTTGGTTTGTGGAGTGTTGTTATTTATATCATTGGCGATTACTTGTTTATTTGTACTTGTATGAGATAGTTTTGAGTTGGTTTGTGTTATTCACAAGGAGGGGTGGTTTTGGACAGTTCTGTTTGGTTTTATGTTATGTTGGCGGTGGGTAGAATCTGAGAGAATGAGGTACATGCCAAATGTAGGTGTTTGGTGAAAGTCACTATTTTAAGATTTTGAGACTAGGTGATCCTAATTGCGATAGGATAGGTTGGGTGTAAGAGTAGAAAAGGATAATCAAGCTTCAAGATGAATTTCTATATCATCTCCCATTGGAGGTTGGCATATATTTCTTTCCAGCTGCAATTGAATTGAAAATTGTATCCTTTCCTTGTAATGGCGGATGTGATCTGTTATGCTGTTCAATTAGTACTTTCTGTCCGCTGAACTTGTGTTTCTACTCAATGCACTTTAACATTTTCAGATCTTATAGGATTCAGTTGTGGATAGATCATGTAGTCATGTAGATACCTTGCCACATGGAAGTGTTTTTGTTTTGGTAGGAACCTACCTAGTGACAACAAATTGAAGTTCTAGTCAACTAAAGAAGTGGGATAAAGTGTTTGTTTGGGTTCCAACCATGGGTTAAGATGTTAAATATGAAAAAAATATGGCCGTACTTGCTACTGGAAATTTTAATCACCCTTATCCATTACTATTTCTACTGGAAAGTTTCATCGCCATCAATCTTAAAAGTATGATTAAGCCTTTTACATTGGAAGCTAGGAGAACTACTAGAAGTTTCATTTGATTGGAGTAGCAGGGACAGGATGTGTATTCCAGTTCCAAACATGGGTTAAGATGTAAATATATGAAGGAAATATGCTCGAACTTGCCAACTGGAAATTGGACAATTGTGCAAGTTTGTTGTGCTTGAAGAATTATTTCCAAATAGTTGTTTCTACAAAAGGATTTAAAACTAGAGAAGTGGGGCACCACTGAGATTCTCTTACTACATTCTTACGGGGTTATCTAGATAACTTCCTTAGTTATTCAGATCATATTAAAACTTCCCAACTGGGCTGCCTCCCATTGGCCCATTTATCATTTGCACTCCAGACCTGAGTTATATAGGCATCCCTATTAAAACGAATCCTTACTAGGTTGTCACCCCTTTGACCATTTATCTTTTGCAATCAAAGCCTTGGTTGTTTTGATCATATTATCTATTAAGACATCCCTACTAGTACTTGGGTGTCACCCCTTACCCTGCTTATCAAACAACTTATGCTTTTTCAAGGGCCTACAAAATCATTGCATTGTTATGAAGGCCCACCCACACCAAATAGGTGCCTGTGTAAGTGTGTGTGTGTCTCAAATGAGTACTTTCTAGATATAAATGAAAGAACATGTGGTCTCTCTGAATAAGTTTTGATTCAGAAATTGAAGGTGCAAGGTGTTCTTAGGGATCATAAAATCCTGAAAGGCAGAAAAGCGAAAAACCTAAATTTTCCCTGTAACTTCATAATTTTCTGGGTGAATTTTTCATGTAATGATAAAAAACAGAAGAGAATGATGAGAGGAACTCAGCAGGAAAACCACAACATAAGAAAAAGAAAGGAAACACGAACTAACAGTGCTGGTGCCTGGTGGAGGTAACGAATTTGATGGTGGTGGTGGATCGCTTTCTATATGGTGATCTGGAAAGTAGAAAGTGAGGCTGTTGATATCACTTAATGTAAGGTTGAGCTGATAAAAAGGAAAGAGTTTGTAGATCTTTGAAAGAATAAGAGAAGGAGGATATTAAGGAGACAAAATAAAGAGGCACATAAGAAAGTTGAAGATCAATTTTATTGAATATGAAGACTCAGATGAACATAATAAGCTGAGACATGATACATTAATTTGTTGAACAGTTAGATCATCAAATAAAAAAAGTTACATTGACCATTTGGCCTCCTTATATGGAGAAGCCAAATTTGATAAACTAGAAACAATAAGTTCTAATTAGACTCAAAATAGGAAACTGTTAATTATTCAACTTCCTAATGCTATTGAAACCACTAATTATGATTAAACTAGCACAGAATCTTTAAATACTAAGTAAAATGTTTGTAATTGTTGAATATATCACCATAATGGATCAAAACAATTCAGACGAGGAATATGGCTGAAATTCCATGATTGTCTATAAGCGGGATGTGTTAAGAATAGGGCACTATACAAAGAAAGTCGCCTCGGAGAGCACTTGGCACCTTTAAATGTATCCTGATAAGAAAATGGATTTTCGAGCAGAGTGCAAACCTGTGCTACCGAAATCTTGTTTGTGGATTTAACCTTTTGAAGCTAGTATATAAAATAATTGACATTGGCTGTGATTTTGAAGTGCATAACTTAGCATGTATTTCAGCATGCCAGCAGTTAAGCTTGTCAGAAAGTGGTCTTAAATATCTTGAAGGTAAACAAAATAGTACGGGAATACCCTGATAGAGGTACAGAGTCCAGACAGGCACTAATAACATAAAGTATTATCCAATTTTTTGTGCACAGGAGACTTAAAATTTTGTGTAAAAGGTGGTCTTATCCTTTTTGTAACTTTAGTAGTTTGCAAGAAAAAACTAAGGGGAATGAACAGGGTAGGGGTTAAATAGTTGTACCAAATTGCGGTTGTTTCTTTGAGGGATACACCTTTTGGCCTATTCGTGTTCCGTTGTGAGTCTCCATGTTGTCACTTAGTTTAGTTTTTCTTGGAATTTGTTTGCACTTGTTTCTTCCCCTGTTTCTAGTTCTTGCCTTGTAATACTATCTCATCCTTGTTCTTTACTATTATTAATATAAAATATCTACTTCACTGATAAAAAAAAATCATTGCGATCCCACATTTGATTAATTTACGCAATAGTTGATGTGTTATGTGATGATCTCAGGTCTCCCCAGTCTTAACGTCTCAAATATTTTCTGTTTGTTTCTTGTAGATTTTTATTGTGCAAGGGTTAGTCTCGTGAGATTGTCTGTGAACACTTAAGACCTTCCATGAGACTGACCTCTTGAGTTGTCTGTTCAGGATGCAGATAAAAGTCTCTTAGCCCCTTCCACACCTTTGATTTCTTTTACCATTTTCTGTTTATTGTCAACTGATTATATACCGTCTATACAGATTGCTGATATGGAAATTACATCTTTGAAACAAAAATCGAAAATTGAAGAGCTTGAAGCGCAGCTTAATGAAGCAGAGGATGTTGTGACAGATCTTAGAGCACAGTTGAATGCAGTGCAAGATGAACTGGAAAAAATGAAAAAAACTCGATTGAAGCCTTTGGATGAGCAAACTTCAAAAAGTTTTGCTGCTTCACACGAAAACTCTTCACATGCAAACGAACTGAAGACTTCTGAGGTCATTTTATTGCCTTCTCTGGATGCAAGGTGGAGATATAACAATGCATCTTCGGACCAGAGAAAAATTGGCGATAACTGCTGTTTTACCTCAGAAAGTGTAACCACACCTACTGACCCCTGGAGAAAATTTTCATTGGAGAAATGTTTTTCTGGTAATGGAGATTTAGCTTCCATAATCTTGAAAAGCAAAGAGCCCGAGCTCTACAGAAACAGATATACTCAGAGAATTCGTGCATTTGAAAGGAACCTTCCTGATGGGAAATCGCCTCTTCTCATGCAGACAGAGGATCAGGAATCAAACCTGAAGACAGGACCAACTACTAAAGAGGACATAACAGCTGAAGTGACTTGTGTTGTAACTCCTCCCAGAGAATTCGATGTGAGGATAACGGAGAAGAAATCAGATGTGATGGAAGACGAACACCAAGCTGTCACGCCCTCTCGCAGGTTATCCTCAAGAATAAGCACTCAAAACAAGAAGGCTGTTGTTGTCCCTTGTGCTAACAATGGCGTGCAAAGCTGTGAATTATCTGATATTTGGAACGTTTATACATGTTCAGGCAATAGCATGGCCAAGTATAGAGAAAGTGTACCCAGGGCAACTGAAGAGGAAGTTGAGAAGAACTCAGACTCCCATTTTCATCCTGTGTCATCGTTGGATAAAGCTGATATCGATTCTCTTCGTGAATGTAGTGGAAATAAAACTAAAACTACTAATGAAGTAAATGTTCAAAATACTTCCGCAGAAGATGAACCAGTAGTAGATAAGTCAGAATTATCAAGACAGAATGGTGAAGACAGTTTAGGGGTTCAACTTTGTAAGGTTGATCACAAAACAGTTGATCTACCAAAAGGTTCTAATCTGACAGGTGTAGAAGCACGTAATACCTCCAATGAAGCAAATATCCAACCTGCAAGTGACAGGCTTATCAAGTTCACATTTCAGAGGAAACGCAAGAAGGGATCCTTGAGCGACCCTGATGAAAATGAATATCAAGAACATAACACCGTGAAGAGAAGAGCAGAGGAGAATCAAATTGGTGCTCTGGCGCCTCATAAGTTTAGCTCGAATACGGAGTCTCCTGATAGTCCGCGGTTAGCACAGGCAGCTCATCAGGTTGATTAACCTTCTTCCATTATTATTTTTTTGTTGCTCTTGGAGTGGTGATGATGATTTTTATCATATCATATTGACCAATTTGCATTTTGGACGGCCTCTTTTCTGCATGTGCATGGTGCCATGGTCATGTTCTGTTCATTTATGCCAATTAGCGATATTGCGTCCTACCCAACTGTCACCTTTTCATTTCTTGTTTTGGCATATTTATTATCTTCATCCTTCATCCCATCATCTAATTTTTTTACATGGGCAGCCAAGATCTTTGTCTGAGAAGAGATGCTTAGAACTGGCTGTTACTTGCATACGGCAATAAATATTGTTAACTTGAGGTGCACCTTCCGTGTCTTATGTAATTCTCGGCAAACGTTTCTTCAAAGATTCTCAATGGATGACCGGCTAATCGTCAAGATAGAGCACAAGATAGAGTATTTATTTCAATCATCATACTAATGAAGTAATAAGTATTGGTAATTGTAGTAATATTTCATTTGTCATTTCTCATAGTTTTATCTTTTTGATATAAAAATGTTAAAGCTGATATATACTGGCTTCAGATGGTATTTCTATTTTCTTCGTAGCTTATCTGTATATCTGCAACAGGATCGTAAGGCGCTAGTCGTTATCATGGGAAACCTCTCATTAAGAGGGTTCCAACCTGGCTAAAGTGTACAAGTTGTAGTGTTTTACAAGTATCCTTGACTATTATTGATAGTTTTGTTAATTGGTAGTTGAGATTAGTAATTCATTTCAACTTATAATCTTTTGAATCTTTAGTTGAGCAGGTAGAAATTAATATAGGAAACTTGAGAGCAAGGCCGGCCATAGCTTCGGTGAGGCCTTAAGTGAAACTCAGAACTTGAGGCCTTTTTCCAAACCAAATTTTAAGTCAGTTACTCCATTTTTTTTGTTTGCAATTCTACACTATATAGCAAGTTTTCTTTGCCTAATAGGATTGAAATTTATGTTTATTTTGATTAATTTGTTTCTCATAGGTGGTTAGACTTATCATTTGTGGAGATATAGTATAGAGATGGAAAATTGAAAATTTAACCATTTGAAATTTGAGGTATTTTCGGAAATTCTTTTTAACATAAGAGAAGGAGAGTTATTACTTTTTATTAGGAGACTTTTATGGGATATGTATTATGTTTTGTAGTATCCAAAAATCTTTTAGTAAGATTTAGTAGGAATTTTATGTTGCATAGTACGATTTTTGTGGAAATTTGGCCTTATGGACGAGCCGGCACTGCTTGAGAGGGTATTGGGACGGTTACTAAATTTTGTGTTTACGTAGCATTCGGTTTGAAGACAGCTGAAAAGGTCCCAAACCCACCTCTTGGTCAGATCGATCTTCGTTAGCACCAAACCACTAAATACATGTACATGTGCACCCCCAGAACTTTTTCAACTAAGATCCCAGCTGGTTAGTTCTGGGAGTGGGTCTACAGGACGCCATTTTGGTGGTTTAGAGGTTCAGGTTGTCTTGAGGATATGGAGACCAACTTTTTTTCATCATTGGAGCCTGGTGGGCATCTAAATTAAGTAATTAACCAATTTTTGGAGTGGGTGAAGCCCAGAGCCCACTCAATAGGTTTATGAAAGAGGCTCAAGTCGATTATGGCATTATGGCCCAATGTAGCTAGGGGAATAAAGCAACTGTGCACAGGAACAAAAAGAGGGCAGATGATAATGTAATCTTCTGTGGAGACATGTTGGTCGTGCTGTCTATACTCTATTGTGATGTTGGCGTGCTTTTCTGTTCGATGCAGCTGCCTTCACCGTCTTTTCTTTCATTTTGTTTTTTTGCTGAAACGCACTCGTGACCCAGGTAATCCCGAATCCCGATGTCTCACTTATATTACCCAATTAACCTTGGACCTCTTTTGTTTTTATTTGGCAGCAAGCCTGCTCTATGCATACCTTTTTAATTCAGGCCGTCTCTAAATTTTCAATGGCTATGTGCAAACAACAAAATGTGGTCCTCTTTCAGTCTTCCATCAATACAAAATGGATCATCGAAATATTATTTTTTTCGCATTTTTAGCTGCAAAATCATCAATGAAGTTTTCAAAATTAATTTTATCTAAAAATTCATTTTCAATAAATATTAACGCTAGCTCATTTAGTCTTTTTTGTGACATAGTCGATCTAAGATATAATTTCAATCATTTTAATTTTGAAAAACTTATTTCTGCAGAGTAACGGAAACAGTTAACAAAATTTTATAAGCTATGCTTACTTGAAGAAGAATAAAAAGTTAGGTGAATAAGTAATTGAGATTGATCAAAGTGAAAACTAATACAAATCTACAATTATAAAGAAAGAAATTTTGAGAACGAGAGAATACTAGATAATCAAAAGGTAAATAAAGGGTTTTTTTTTTTTTACTCTTTCTTTTGTATTTGAGTAATTGAGGGGCTCAAACAACAATTAGTTAGAGTGATTTTCCAAAAGAAAACGTTATTAATTAGGGAGAGAGATATCTAGTTGTTGAGAAGATCTCCTCATTTATTATATCTCTTATTTATTTTTATTTTACGAAAATAATTAATGAGGAAAGAGAATATGAGAAGATATTTCAGTTGTTTATTGTGAAATTTCCAATTTTTTAGGCTTTTGGTTGGTTTGGGATTTTGATATGCCAAATAGGCATTTTCACCTAAACATATTTTTTGGAGCTTTGTATATTTAGGGCCCTATGCGGTCGCTCACATGGCACCTGCTCAGGGCCGGGGAGTTTCTATATTTCCAGGCTTCCAGCCAAGAAAGGTTGCGCACTCTAACATCCCTAATTCCCTATGATGATGATCACTTTGCTTTATACCAAGTACAAGTATTTTTGCTCAATGTTTTGGTTTTCATAAACAGACATAGCTAATATTTTGGATATGTCAGACTGCTTTATATTTTTGTTAATGTAATTCGCGGATCTGATGATGGATTTTTTTGGACTATGCTCAGTGGAGTGGACAGAATTTGTTGCTCTGTGACCATTATAACAACCGTTTCCTTTCAATTTTTGAATGACTGCCTGATGGAGAAAAACATAATAAAGAAGACACAAGTGCAACGACATCCTGAGGTGTGCATTCTAAACTGCACACACGCGCCTCGCTGCCTGTGTTACATATACCAAGTTTTGAACCACATAAAACTAAGTAAAAGCCAGCAGCAAGAGTGAGATTTTGCACTCTGAATGTCAGTTTGTCTCCTTTGCCAATCCAAATAATGATTTATGATCATGCCACTCCAAAGTTTTGAACTCACCATAGCTCTGGTCGATGAAAGCTGGCGTGTACTAGGTGGGACCAAATCCAGTGATAAGTGATAACAAACAGACAATATCACTTTTGCTAATTAAATAAGATTTTGTGGACTTTCTCACATCCTAGTATCCTACAACTCTATAAATAATCAACAACCACATTAGTGCAACACAACACACCATAGAGATGGCTGAGATGAAGGAGAATCAGAAAGAGGTCGAAACAGCAATGGTAGCATTGGGAGTAGTTCTTCTAATTGCAGGAGTGAAGCATGGATTAACAACTTTGGTAGAACAATGGCGTGCATTAGTGTTCCTATTGCTCAACCTCCTCCTCTTAAGTATCCTCTTTTACATCTATTCGTTTCAACTCCACCAAAGCCAAAACTAGCAACACTAGCACTAACACCGAGAAGAAGGAAAAGGGTAAGAAGAATGTGGAGAGTAAGAGATGTAGCAGCAGTACTTGGCCAGTGCAAGTTGAGGACCTTTTCAAGATTGAAGAAACTGTTCCTATGTTGCCTCACGAGGATGAAAGAAACGACATTGTTGTGGTTGATAGTGATGATATTGATGAGCCTGAAGTGTCTAAGGAAGAACTTAATGCTAGAGTTGAATCTTTTATTATGACGTTTAGACAACAATTAGCATTAGATGCAAAGGAAAGAAGACAGGCTTTCTCATCAGTTGCGTCAAATGGAAGTTCAATGTGAGACAAGCTAGCAAGATTAGGGAGAAACCTTCATGACAAGCTACTGAACTCCTCCCAAATTAGATTACTTTATTTTTTAATTTTTAAATGAAGGTATTCAATATCTTAATGAACCAGTTTCTATGTATGTTTGACTTGATATCTGGTGAGTGGTGACTTTTGTAATTGAGAGTTGAGACAACAGTCCTCTCTTTCTTCTGTTGAACAACTCATCTGGATTGCTCTCAACAGGGGTAGCCTCTGAGAACAGCAGCCTAGTGGTTCTAGTCTTCTAGATTTATGGGGCTTCACCTAAGACTAAAAACATGTAAAATGGGGAAGATCTAGAAACTGCTGCATATCTTGAAAACGCATTCAATTTAAAAATCAATTAATATGTGATTTATGACTGCGTAGTAAATGAGATACTCAGAGAGTCAGAGTTCGAACATGATCTGTTTTTGGCTCACTCAAGTTAAGTTCGTCGAGCTTGAATTATTGAACCCTAGCTCTTCATAGTTAATCCGTGAGCGGAGCGAACATTTTGGGAGAAGAGGGTAAGGTGGCCCAAAATGTTACTTGGTTGGTTTCTGTCTGTCCTCATCTTCTCCTATTCATCCCTCTCCCTCTCAATCTCCGCTCCTCTCTCCCTCTCAATCTCCGCTCCTCTCTCTCCGCTCACGCCCCACTGCTATGCAGTTTACTAGTACAATATTGAGCCTGTACAATTCTAAATTTCATTACCACAAGTCATACAATCCATAGACCATAGACCATAGTCCATAGTCCATAGTCCATACAATGGTAAATTACTTGTTACCTGTTTATCCCAAAAAAACTGGAAACTGGAGTAGTACTCACAGGGCTTGGAGTATGGGCACAGGTCTAAACCAAAAGGTCCAAGAACAACCAAATAGCATAATCAGCCCATTAACAGCACTTTAATATGAGGAGTGAGGAGCAATCAACAATCATATTCTTATCTTATTTTGATGGAAACGTCCCGCCTTCTCCGACCAATTCTCTTATCCTTAAAAAAACGCCACTACTTCCATCCCACTCTCCACACTTCCATTCCACTCTCCATCAAAGCAGATTTCCAGAAGAGTTACAAAGGCCCAAAGCCCAAGAAAGAGTGGATAGCTGACTGGGTTACTAAAAACGATGACACTGTTCGTAGCTTGCCTATATACGTTGGTGGTTTCTCACTTTTAGCTGTTCTTTTTAACCGCACTGTTTCCGGCATTGCCCCTGTCGCTGACGCCAGTAGGTAACTAAATCTTTCATTTCATTGTCTAGATTAGTAATACTGCATTTTATCACATTTGGTAAACCATTTGAAACAATGTCATTGTTGTGCAATAGGAATATGCTAACAATATTGACATTTGATCACATAAGTTGCCCCGTGCTGAGGACTAGCTGACTAGCCATGAGTAAAATGGTCAGGTAGTAATAAGTAGCATAAGCATATACTTGAACAATCAAAGACCATGGGCGATTAGTTATAAAAATGTCAATGTCTCTTGCTTACAAAATCTTATTACTACATTATGGCCACATAATCACATGTTAAACCAGATTTCTCATTTTTGTAACACACTTTGTTTATATCTATGTCTGGCAGTTCTCAGTCCAGAGCAGATTTGTTGACACTTGGACTAGCGGTTACTAATATTCTTACTGGATTAGTGTGGCTTTCTATACGACCAAAATCAATATCTGCGGTGATTATCTGTGCCGGATGTACTGTATCTTTCTTCCAGAATTGAGTTTTATAGATGAGTAGATGACCAATGGTGCTTATAAAATTTTCAGGTGAATCCTCAAGGTGTTGAATGTCGGAGGATAAATTCTGACCTTCCTGAAGTTGTTGTGTCCGAGTTACTTTGGTACGTTATGTATTTTCCATTTGCTATGTTCTGTATTTTTCATTTTATGTTTTTTTGCTCTCGATAAAGTAGGTCAAGTGAACTCAGAATTACACAATGAAAAACTAAAGGGAAAGAATACAGCTAACTAGCCAAGCAAACACAAATGGTTCACAATTTATCACCACAATCAGTTCCATCTAGCGATAAATATTCTACATTAGAAAAAGGGGGGTGACAGAATGAATTAGATGATAACTAATACAACATTTTATGCTATCGTTGTTCTTATTGAGGACTTGGGGTTAGATTATTTCTTAGCCTTTTTTAATCTCTATTTGTGGACTAGTATGTCTTCAACTGTCTAGAAATGATCTACTAACTCACAATATGTAATGTGTGACTATTGTTTATATGCCTCTTTAAGTTTACATCTAGTGCATAAGTCTAGGTTTTGAAAGTTGAATATAAATTGAAGGTCTGCTCTTTTTCATATAATGCAGTGTGGCGAAATCATTAAGCATCCTGAAAGCATATAGGTTTAAGATGGACTAAATTTGATATTGATGAAGTGCTCAGAGAAACTTAAAAAGAAGACATTGTATGCGTGCTAAAATACTATTCACATCCGTCTGGAACTCAACAATATGATTGATATTTCTATTGTATTTCATTGAATGGTACAAACTTTAAGTGATTAAGTAGTTAATCTCTCTGTGTGTTCTAGATGTAATAGTTCCTATATTCTTAAATGATTATCAGGCTCTGGGAATCTCTGTCAGCTGTGACATGCTGCAGGTCGTTAGTAGTGGTTTACCAAAGCAGCTGTATACTTCAAATTGGGATTGCAGCTGAATCTTCTACAGACGTGGATGATGCTATGGTTGTCGATGCCACTACTTTGATGCAAGGATCCCTGTATCAAGGTGTTCTGAAATCTGGAGCACGTAAGTAAATTATGCCTTTTTATCTGTTTACAAGCACTGGCTACTTCTGGCCTCATGAATCACAATGTTGATTCAACGATTTGTCTAGCTATTCTCTGCAGAAAGTTACCTGGCTAACCTTTCACTATATCCTGGAAGATCTCAACTGCCATTTTTACCTGGAAATACACAGGTATCTAGATATTTTCCTCTTGCTCTTTTCATATTAATGGCGGGAAAGCTACAATGGATTCTCTTCATACTTATGCTTCTGTTAACGCACCAAACTAAATAAAGAAAGTGCTACATAAAAGTGATTGGAAATCCAGATATCTTTAACATTCTGCTAATACCTCTCTTGTGGTTTTATGTTTGCATTTGCATCTCAGTTTTCAGAAAATATATACTTCGCTTCGATAGCGTAATTTCCACATTTTTTGGTTATTGTCTGAAACTTCTTAACTTTTGAAGATCAATAATGTTATAAATGACTTAATGATTGTGTAGGGCACATCATTTTATTTAAGTAAAGATTTGACTGTTCTATATTTGAAATCAAAAATAAATTATGAAGACAACAACAGAACCACGTATTTTTACATTTCTCTTGCTACGATGTCATTGTCATCAACATAACACTGCTCAGATCTGCTCTCTCTCCTTACGTATTTACACCAAATTGTGTCCCTTTTTGTTTCCTTGTAGAGCCCTCACTCACATCAGTTGCCCATTTTCCATTTTAAAACCAGATAAGATGAACAAGAAAGGTGTAGTATCTTGGTTTACCGTCTTTTTCTTGTTATTTTTCATGTTTTCAGTTTACAATTCTTTTCACATTTTAGATAAACTTTTAAGATGCTGATAATTGTTAACTAAGTACCTAACCCAATTTCAAGCAGAAATCATTGCTTAGGTTCACTTGCATTCTCCTTGCTTTAGTGTTATAGCAGTGAAATATTGTGTGGACCTCTTACTTTCTTAAGTTTTCTCTAAACTCCTTGTAGCTATTAACATGGTTCATGCATAAGTGCCTTATGCTTCACACTAAGCATTAGCATCTAATCATCTACAGAAACTTCATTGTCTTAAAATAAGAAATAGTCATTGTTGGCAATTCAATCATTATGTCATTCTCTGGTAGACTGGTAGTCTGTTTCTTCTTTCTCTCTTTTTTCCTCGTTTTAGAAAGATACCTGATAAAGTGTTTATGTATACATAGGCAGTCATTTTGCAGCCACTTGGAGATAAAGGGATTGCAGTAATTGGAGGTGATACAGTTAGAGGCTTCACAAGTGCTGATCAGGTGCCTTTGTTTGTTTCCCCAATCTTAATCTTTTCTTGTTTACTTGTGGCATAGAAACTGATAGGTTCTGACCTAGGTTACATTGACACTCCGTGTCGGACACGGATAAGAATTGTCGGACCACGGCAAAATACCAAAATTCGAGATAAATTACATGCAATATGTGTCCGACACGGACACGTGGATACGTATCCGACACAGATTTTTTTCAAAATATGGCGTGTCCATGTAACCTAGGTTCTGACAGATGTGTGCTTTACGTTATATTCATCAGTTTGTGTTAGGAATATTGTCTCATGTGGTTATGCCAAGTGAACTTCTAAACGTTTTCTTCCTGCATTTCATGATAGCATTTTTACTACGGTTCTGCTCTTTGATTTGCTACCACTCGTCTTGTTAAACTAATTACGCCAAGGGCCCTGGCAGCTTCAGTTATCCTGATTAAAAAGGGAGTTATGCTGCATGTGCATTTGATGTACTCACCTATATTGGTGAAAACCATGTCTTCTATTATCTTTTGATACCCCACTTGGGTTTTATGTTACAGGCATGGATCACATTGTTTGCTGATAAATTGGATGCTACATTGTTGAAATTTGAATCTGAGATTAGAGTGGCTGTTCAAGACAAAGTTCAGGCATAATCATCAGAGGGACATCACTGCTTGGCTATTGATAGAGGGTGTAGCCTGGTTATTTATCATGTATGAGGAAGCTTGTAGGTGCAGAATGACTGTGCTTTCTATTCACATTATCAGAATATATCAAGTTGCTTTGACGGTGATCTTGCTGGACACAAGTAAAGGGACAGCTTAGTATTTACATTGTCAGTGTTCCCGGATTTATTTGTTGGAAAGCTCAGAGAATGTAGAAAATGAAGTTTCTCCAATTTGACCTGCTTATTCTTGGATGACTACGCCTTCGGGGGTGGGGAGACCCTTGTATCATACCAATAGTTTATTGGTTGTAGATATGAAATATCTTACCGTAGAAGTACATCAGGGATTGACGGGAGGAAAAGAAAAGCAATTAGAGAAGCGTAATTATTGACGGTTGTCTCATTGGTTATTACTCTGACACTATCTTGTATCCATAATATAGACGTATTCAGCAAATGGACTACCACGGCCAGCTGACCAGCCAAAATTTACTTGGGATCGTTTGTGGGAGGCTCTTAAAATCGTCTGAATGCTTTATGTGATGGTTCTGGTGTGATACATGCGGCGTGACTTTTTTTTTGCCTAACTTAACAATCAATTACCGTGATAGTGGCTCATAGAAATTGGATGATCTGAACTATCCTACAAATAAATGGCTCATAACAATTGTTTTCTTTGTGTCCTGAAGTATCCTACAATAAATTTCAATTCAGAGACTTAATCTTGCAACTTGGTTTTGCTGCAGTTTACAATTGGTATTGGAGAAGAAGGCATGATCATCACAAACTTGTGGATTATTTTCTCTGACGTTCCGATTTCGTTTTTATAATAGGAATATAGAAAGTTTATAATATGGTTTAAACAAAAACCAGGAGAATGTACAATGTGGTATGATAGAGTTTTGAAGTTTCGAACATTATTTCATTTAGCTATTTTACTTTTGTTTTTTCTTTGTCTATACAAATAAGCTATTCAAAAATGTAACTACGTCATTTTCTTCAATCAAATAAAGTTATTCATGTTACCCAACGTCAAAATTACACTCTTTTTTTCTTCGAGTTCTTCATTTTTCTTTCTAGTTTTTTCTTTTAGCCATCTTTTTTCCTAGTTTAATCCTGAGTATAAGCTCTATTTCACCAAAAGTTGTTTCTTCTCCCAAATCACATGTTTCAATCATCAAAGTTGTTAGTTCAAGATTAAGTTCATCATCATCATTCATCAACAATCAATTAATCAATCTACAATCAAGTATGAGGCAACATTCCAAACAAGGTGACATTTTTTTTTTCTTCAGTTCGCACTGTAAATTAGGATTATTTTTTAGTCTTTATAGCATATAGTTATTAGCTTTTAAATAATTTAGCGAAAATCATCCAACATGGTAATAAAATTTCAAGCTTTTTTCATTCACCTATCTCAAAACATTACACCTCAATAAAAGTAATTAAGGCTGGTTTTACCAGGCGAGCGTGAGTGCCTAACACCTTCTCACATCGTACCTTGACTCCCGAACCCAATAATCATCTAATTTTGAGGGCTAGTTCTTCACATAGGTTTTACTCAATTTTTCCTTAATAAAGTTAGTGGCGACTCTAAAATCAATTGCATAGACCGAGATACACATTTTTGTGTGTACATGTATGAAGGGTTAGTTACTGAAAATGAGAATGTAGATGACGATCTCTCAAAGAGTGAATTTGAGTTGTTTGGAGATACTTATATAGGGGCTCCAACACTTGCATTGCCTAATAGCACATCAAAGTATGCAACGCCTTTTGAGAATCAGTAGACCACTGTGAAGCCAAAAAGAAACAAAATGATCCAAGAGCGTTCTTCAGAGAAAATAGAGTCTACACTTACAATGATGAAGAAAGTAAAGTTGTTAATCAAAAACAAAAAGATGAGATATCTTGAGGACTACACAAAAGAGTTTTGGAATAACACATTGGGACTCACTTATGTGTGTTGTGCTTGCGAAAGTTTCTTTTTGTAGCTATGAGAAAGCGCAGATTCATCTTAGGAAATATCATCCTAGGATTGTTAAGAAAATTATGACTAGGAAATAGGATTCATATCTCTACTTTCTTAGGGTTCGATTGTAGCATGTCTAGTAAAATTAGGTGTGTTATGTCTTGAAGCCTGCCGATATTGCATCTTTGTGTGCCTCCTTTTAATGATCCAACTCTTACTATTAGGGAGGCTTGCAAGGTTTATCCATTTGCAATAAAAACCGGTAGTGATCTGCCTTAACCCCATAAACTTTTCAAAAAATAATTTAGTGTTACATTTCTTTCATTTAAGAATTGCTTGAAGCATATGCAGCAGACCCTATCCCTATAGGCACCCTGTCCCTCATGGTTGATGACAAGGTAAGTTTTTCCAACAACTTGCATATTTGAAAGGCACAAAATCACACTTCGGTTGAGGGACAAGATGCCATCCCGCACAGAGTCATGCATAGGTCGACGAGAAGTACGTCAATTTTTCACTTCATAATACAAATTTTCTTCAAAATAATATATAAACACATAATCACTGGTTGAATATCCCTTTTTGATATTAAATCGGCGCTCAGCGTCCTAATGACATTACTCTTGTAGCAACTCCTAGTCATACATCAAGCCACCTCAGTATTCCGGTTTAGTTTTTTCACTTTGTTTACTACTAGATTAAAAAATGGAGAATATTACAATTTTTTTTCACCAAAAAAAGAGTATCACAATTATCAAAACTGAAAGAAAAGGAAAACGAAAACCTACTACATTCATCATTTCATATAGCGCTTGAAAAACTAAGTAGCCTTGTTTGATGAAAAATAAAAATAAAAGAATCATCGTTATTGTGTGTGTATTTTCTTTTCTTGCATGATTGTCAACCAATAAAATTGTGATAAAGGCTAATGCAAATTGCACTGCCCTTTTGCTTTTCTTATATAAATCATCCTCCAATTTGGTAATATTCTTACAACTAATATCAACAAATATATTTCTATCTCATTTTATTTTTGGCAAAAAAAAAAGCAAACCCTCTTGTTTTTCCAATATTTTAGGCCTTAATATGTTAAACAATTGGGAAATTGGAGAAAACTAAAACACATATTGTATGGACATGTTTATCGGGTTGGGTGAGTTATTTTGATTGATTTCCTTTTTCATACAGCATGCAAATGGTTGAGTTGCATCGATAGCAAGTGAAGATTCTAAAACTTGAAATGAGAGAAGATGAAATTTCATAGAAAGACACAACAAAATTGCCAAGACTAACATTTGGAGTTGTTGAGGCCGTGTAGATAGCTAGACATTGTTAATCTTGCAATCAATCTCCATTTGAACAATTGAACATCCCACACTAGATTAATCGATTGTTGATGTGTTGTTAAGGAAGTTAACTTTTAGAATAAAAATTGAGTCATGCACAATACAAGTGAGTTTTAAAAGTTAGCGAAAAAAAAAGTGAGTTTTAAATATAATACAAATTTTTACTTTTTTTTTCCGGTAAATAATGATTTTTTTTCTTTTCAATAAAATAAATAAATTTTTTAAAAGAATTTTCTTAAATCATGCTCCATTTTGTTGAAATTTAAATCATCTATCAAATATTAACAGTAGACTACGAAATATATAGTACAAGTAATTATATTTATCCAAATCACATAGAATCTAATAATATTAATGGTCTAGCTAGATTTCATCTACATGAACATTATATGAATCACAACAAGGACTGTCTAACGGTGTATGCATGATAGGTTTCAGTTGGCCGATCTCTTCAATAAAAGTAAGATCTTACTTCTATTGACCAACTAGTTTTGCAACCCTATCTGTAGCATAGTACAAAATATCAGGATATGGGTATTTATCGATATTCAATTTTGGATATGTATCGTGGATATATTCTCCTCTTTGGGGATATTTGACATTGTTTCACATGCAAATATCGACAAATATCGTAGATATTGTGGATATTTTTTGATATATCATGATACATTATTTATATTTATTTGAAATATAATGGTAAATATTAAATAAAATTGTTATATACATAAAATATCGCCAAATATCTCCAAATATCGCAAAATATCTTCAAATATCACAAATATCGCAAATATCGTTAAAATATCACCGATATTTGCAGTTGTATATATCTCTAAACGTATCGCGATATTTATATATCTTTTTCCGAAATCGGATAGATATCTCAAAATATCGCGATATATCGGGATATTTTGTACTATGATCTGTAGTGTGTCTAACTTTTCAATTAGTTGTTTGAGTGAGAATAATACTCACACGCACAAAGGAGAGAGAAAGAGAAAATAAAGTGAGAAGAGATGGCGTGGATCATTGATCGAGTAGGTTTAGAGTAATAAAATTAAAAAAAATCATTGTTATGTGTGCATGTGTTTTGCCTTCTTGCATGATTGATACATATCAGCCAATAGTCGTGGTATATACTCATGCAAATTACATTGTTTCTCTTTTATGTGTTGTATAAATAATCCTTTAAGTCGTTATTTTCTTACAATTACATCAATGAACAAAATATAAATCACCTTTCATCTCATTTTATTGTGGCAAATTAGAAAAAATAAAAGAAGAAAATTTATGAGGTATTGGAGAGAACTAAAATACATGCTTGATGGACATTTTTATCAGATTTATTCTACGTAGAAAGAATGGGTGAGTTTCACAAAAAATAAAGACATTTTTTATCATACATTTAGAAACAATAAAATTTCATAGAAGGCCGTAACAAGACATGAAGAAGATGGCTGAAATGTTGAGGTTGTTTGTAGACAAAATGTCAGTTGTTTCATCCAGACAAACTTCAAATATTTTCGTTCTTGCTTGATATTTTGGTGCTTTTTTTTAGTAATAGACAAAAGAAGTTTCACACAAAGTATTAATCAAATAGCCATCATCAGCTACGGAATGTTGGACTAATGATTTGGGGCAGTTGAACAAATCAAAATACATATAGGTACAATAAATAAATATATAAAATGCACAGAATTAACATTTTTGAATATTTTTCAATCAAATAGATATAGTTTTTAAATGAAATTGTTAAAAAAAAAAAAGGTGAAAGTTATGAATAGGTAAAATAAAAGTCACATAGTCAAATCATCAATAAACATTAATAATCAGATCGAGGAACATCCGTCGGTATACATGACAGTCTGGGATCGGATCCTATATTTGATCTGTTTCGTTAAAACCAACCACGTCTTTGATTTCTTGATTTTTTGAGTATAACAGTCGGCACACACAACACAGAGACAGAACTAGAGAAGAGAGAAAAGAAAGTGAGAAGAGATGAGTGGGGCAGCAAGTAAAGTAGGTGACTGGGCATTCAAGGCGTTCACTGGCGGACTAGGTGTAGTCACAATATATCTCACCGCTACTTTCTCTGTTAATGTCTACCGTGGCCTCTCTTGGCACAACGCCCAACAGGTACCCAACCACCCCTTTTTATTTATTTCCCGATATTTCGAACCGTAGCTCCAAAATTTAAAATCCCCTTTCATTTTGCATGAACTTTCTGAAACTTCTGCTGCAATATAAGCAAATAAGTAATCCTTATTCAGTTGTTTTCTTCAGTTTGATTTCTATTTTTTTGTTATTAATTGCATTTGCTGCAAAAGTGCAAAGTGATTTACGGCTATCCTTCATGGATGCCACATGATGATTGAGGAGAACCAATTACAATTACTTTGGGCAAAGGCTTTGGCCTTTGGGTAATTCTATGTAGGAATGCAAATTTGTCTGGTAGTACTGAAAAGGTTTACCTCCTCTCCTATCAATCTTTTTAGAAAGTAATCGAGAAGTAGATAGACACGGTGATAAAGATTAAAGATATAAGCTTTGTATTTGAATGCATCCACCCCTTCCCCGAACAGTGGGTTTTTAGTACATGCTTAATGCTACTTTCACTTTGTGCATCTTTGTTTGCTCAGTCTCGTCAACATTGGTGTGCAATGCACTGGTTTTACCGAGCTTTTAAGTTCATTGCTGTGTTTTAAACATGTTTGGTTCTGTTTTTGGAAGGGTGTAGTCCATGTTTTCTATTTCGTTATTGTTAAATATATCTGAGATATTGTTATTTTTTGGTATAGAAGAGAGAGGCTCTGTAGTTTCACTGACCTTAACTAGGAAACTTCTACTCTGGTATATCATTTCCTGGTGACTTGCAGTATAACATCTCCGCTGCATCTTCAAGCTCTGTTATATCATTTTCTGGTGACATGAAGTATATCTCTGCTGCATTAGTTGCGCCAGATTCTGACTTAAGTTTGCAATGTTTTCTTTTTCAGAAACTTGGTGAAGGGGAGTCTCAACATCAAAGTCGATAAGAGGAGTTTCTTCTATGGCATTCCAGTTTTCCGTTGTTTCTTTTTCTTTATTTGTTGGAATGTAACCCTATCTGCTGCATTCTTTTTCAATTTTGATTGATGGGATTGCATTAGGAATTTAGGACATAGATAAATGGCTCCCAACTGGAATATTTGCCTGAAATACTTGTACTATGATTATCTAGCTTCATTGGAAGTTTATTGTATGTGGTTTTGATTACGCTTTCACAGTTAACCACTCATTCAATTTAGTCTTCTATTACTCTCTACTCAATTTGTTGGTTGACCGTGAGTTTCCCGGATGAGCTGACTTATAATCTTGTAAGTAGATGTAATACATATCCATGAACGAGAATCATATCTAAACTTCATGTCCCAAGTTGAGCTGATATGTTTTGAATCTAAGTGTACTGTAACAATGGCATATAATTGGAAGCAAATGTTTAATAGGCATTTCAGCCAAAAATCTGTGGTATCTGCAGTATTACATTTCTTTGCTATGCATCTCTAAATCTAGAAAATCTTCTGGATATCTATGTTGAGCAATTAAAACACAAGAATGGCTGTTTTACAAGCCCTGTATATGGGCAGCTTAGCTTCAGCCCCAAGAATTAGATTAGAGGTACCTCCCAGGGCAGCATCCCAGTGATAGGATCGGCCAAGTTAGAGATAATGAAGTCCCTAAGCCCGGTGTCCCAGACCTCGCAAAACTGGAGGGGCCAGTTGGGAGGCTCAATGGCTTCAGTTCCAAGTCCGGGTGCCCTGTCCTTTGATCCTTCATTCTGGTTCTCTTTCCAGTCAGTAACATAGGTGGCAACCCTTCGAAAAAATTTGGTTCTGAATGATTCCCACACCTGATACTTATAGTGGTTTATAACGATGGTGCTTTGTGGCGAATTAAGGTACCTGTACCCACTCCTCAAGTGGAAGTGGTGAACTACGTTCAGTAGTGTACTGTCGAGAGCATCTAGTCGCACAATAGACTTGTGCCTCTCTGGGCTCTGTAGCCTACAAGTGTACCCTACCATAACTCCCTGTGAAGGAGGTAGGCTTAACCCCGAAGGTCCAAAGCTGTGGCAAACGGTCCGAATCTCCCTATTGTTTTGAAGATGAAAATTTTGCAACCAAGGACCGGAGAGAATGACGACCTGGGTAACCCAAGTTAATTTTCTTCAGGCGATTAGCAGTGGGTAATGGGAAGTAGAAGAATTCATCGACATCCATAAACGCCACCCATTTGCATTCACGTCTTGCCTTCAGTATGCAATGCGAAAACCCTGCTTCTTGGCTTTTGATCCATGGCCATACATGTCTGCTAACATTGAACTTTTCTTGATTGAGCTCTTCAATTACTTTCTCTATGCCATCGTTGCTATTATTATCATAGATGAACCAACGCTCCACGCCAAGCCAGGCATGATATACTATCCATTCACGTAAAGAGGTGGCCTGATTCCACAACATGGTACACGCACAAAGCTCATACTTGTTCTTGGCTTGTTCTTCAGAATGGATTATCTTTGCAACAGAAGGGATTGCAGGATCATACCTAATGGCTTCTCCTCGACCTCTACTTCCAACAACATCCCTGTGACCAGGATGGGAAGCAATACTGATAGAGACTCCAAGTCCATGAGCCATGGTAGGGTATTTTTTAAGGCTAAGAGGCAATGAACACCTAATAATTTCCTGCGCAGCAGTAACAGCATTAGTGTTAAGTGCATATTTTCCACTCTTTTCTGAATCATTCCAATCGAAGTGGCAGCTAAATTGCGCAGGATCAGATACTCGATCTGGCCGTAAATTCAATCCTTTAACAAACACCACTGCTGTCTCCCCATCCAAAGCCGCCGCGTATACCAACATTTCCCATGAGTGAACTGTTTGATTTACCAATACCAAATTATTAACCCCATCCTTTCTTCTTATAACGCGCTTTCTCAGCTGAACCATAGCAGAGTAGTTAGACGGCGGAAGTGGGCAGCGTGCAATTGACTGTAACTCATTGTATTCGTCTACTGATAACACTGGGAGTGCCACTAGTTTCCCACTATCTCCAAACTCAAAAGACGAATTAGTCCATCCTTGGCGATAAATACAATCTAATCCCCCATGAAGATTCAACCAAGATAGCCTACTTCTCTTTGATACAAGCAACAATACATGGTCTGGAAACAGCACCCAATCCTCCACTCTCACTGGACACAACTCTAAACTACTAGCTAACGATACCGATGTCGAGCGAAAGACCCCAAGGACAGACTTAAACAAGAAATCTGATTCAAATGTGAAACCATTGAAAAAGAGAAAGAATAGTAAAAAGAGGAAAAGTATACAACACCTTACAAAATAGTAGTATGAAGAGGTGATGAAGTAGGGTGGTTTGAGGAAACGCTGTTTTCTTTTCCGGCGCTGTTGGTCAGATTGCATTCTGACTGAAAAAGTGTGTACAAGGTCAGATCTAAGATTCCATGCTACTGAGTGTAAGTACACTGTAACTATTAGTGCAGTAAATGCATAGTGAGTAGAAGAGTGTCTTGGAGAAGTGAGTCCAAGGTATTGGTGTTTGTTTATTATTTTATTTTGGTAAAGTTGTTGATTCTTGTCTTGGTCACTTTATCATCTTTTTATTGGTGCGCTGGAATTGTCTCCAACACCTTTGTTGGCTCATCTTTTGTAGTTTTCGCACACCTGGGCGTTAGTTCAAGATTAGTTGTCGACTTAATTATCGACTTTCAAATTTCGGTGTAATAGTGACATGCCAACTATACTAACACTGTGTGTCGCGCTAATTTCTCAGAATTCGACAAATATCGTTATTGTACAGTGAGTTGAGCCGTTGAGGTATAAGGTAATGTATGTTGGATAAGCAAAATTGTACTCACAGTCACATCAGCCTAACGCCCTAACACAACAATGATGCTTTCTGATAAACTTGGGATTCCTGTTTGAGAATGCAGCGTCAAATTTAATTACTAGCTTTCGAACCCGTCCTACGAACGGGTGCCTTTATATTAAATTATTTTAAAAAAATATTAGCAACTATGCATATATGCATAGTTAATTAGCTATCGTATAGTATGAGATATGAAAATTATATTAATCACTCATTCAAATTTCAGACCACTCTCTATAAAAAAGAAAACACCATACCTTAAAAACATATCGACTTCTTTTTTGTTGTTAGGTTTAATAATAGAAGTTTATCAAAATTTTGTGAGAATGCCAAATGTGGCGAAAATAATATTGAAGTTACTTGAAGAAAGCAAAACATTCTCAATCATAATAAAATAATTATGATAAACACTACTTATAATACAAAACTATATTTGTCGAGACATTCCCTACATGTAATACAAACATGTTTTAGGGTTATTAGTTCAATGCATATGCATCAAGTTTGATTTTCCATTAATTATTATTTACGGTTAGTTCAATGTAGTACATTCCATCCAGCTTCCATTTCTCATTAATTATTCTTTGAGGTTAGTTCAATGCAATAATTGCATCAAGTTTCCAATTTTCCGTTAATTATTATTTGAGGTTAGTTCAAATTGAATTGTATCCACTTTATGATTTCCCATTTGTTATTCATTAAGGTTAATTCAATACAATGGTTGCATCCAGTTTTAGATGTTTCGTTAATTAGTCTTTTAGATTAGTTCATTGCATTTGCATCCGTGTTCTAATCTCCTATTAATTACTCTTTTAAGGTTAGTTCATACATCCGCAACCAATTTTAGATTTTACGTTAATTATTTTTCTAGTTAGTTAGATGGTTTACAATTTCTAGTTATTTATACTTTGAGGTCAGGTGTGATACGCTTACATCCGAACTCCGATTTCCACTTAACTATTCTTTAAAGGTTATTTTAATGCATTTGCATCCAATTTACGATTTCTGTTAGTTAATCTCGATTTTTTAGTTTAATCTTGATTTGCATCCAGGTTCGATTTTCAGTTAATTATTATTTGAGGTTAGTTCTGATTCTGCATCCAATTTCCGTTTTATGCTAATTGTTATTTGAGGTTAGTTCAATGTTTTTGCATTAAGTTTTCAATTTTTCATTAATTATTTTTTGAGGTTAGTTCATTTTTTGAGGTTAGTTCAATGCAGCTTACATCAAATTTATAATTTCCCGTTAATTATTCATTTTGGTTAGTTCGGTCAGGTTTCATCCATTTTTCAATGTTTAGTTACTTAGTCTTTGAGATTAGTTCATTGCATTTGCATCCAGTTTTTATTTCCGTTAATAACTCTTTAAGGTTAGTTCAATACATCCATCTAGTTTATGATTATTTATGTTTTGAGTTAGTTATTTTTGCGAATTACATCCGATTTCTGATTTCTGTTAACTATTCTTTGAGGTTATTTCAATGCATTTGTATTTAGTTTATGATTTCCTACAAATTATTCTATGGGGTTAGTTCAATGCATTGTATTTCGGTTTTGATTTTTGTTAATTATTTTTTGAGTTTAATTCAATGCATTTGCATCCGGTTTCTCATTAGCTATTATTTGAGGTTTGTTTGATGTATTTGTATACTATTTCCAATTTCCGTTAAATATTTTTCAAGAATTTGCATCCAATTTCTAATTTTCCGTTAGTTATTCTCGACGTTAGTTTAATGCAATTGCATCCAGGTTTTCGATTTCTAGTTAATTACTTTTTGAGTTTAGTTTATTGCATTTGTATAAAGTTTCCAATTTTCCGTTAATTACTCTTTTGAGCTCGCCATGTATTTGAATTAGGTTTCCGATTTTCTTTTAATTATCCAATGTAGTGTGTAATACCAACTTCTAATGATCCATCCAGAGTGTCATTGCAAACATGACATAAAAAAATTAAATTATGCTTGATTGATTTACTATGTGGGATCATCGAGATTATCCAGTTCGATTTCGGTCAATTATTCTTTTTAAATTATATGCATGACTCACTATGTAGAATCTTCAAAGATTATCTAATGGGTGGGTGTTGTTATATTAATTATTCTCAAAAATATTTGCAAATATACTGAGAACTATTATATATTAATATTATATTGATCACTCATCCAAATTTCTTATAATGTGAAAACCTCACTCTCCATTAAAAAAATCACCTTTGATAAAACCCTTCAATTCAACTTCATTTTGTTGTTTAATAATAGAAGTTTGATTGAAGTTTTGTGAATTGCAATAAAGGCTAAGTTTATATATATTGAAGCTACTTGAATAGCAAGGAGTTCTCAATCATATGGAAAGAGATAAGATAAACACTATTTTAAATGCAAAATTGTACTTATCGAGATATTCCCACAACATATATAACCCAACTATGTTTTGAGGTTAGTTCAATGCATTTTACATCCAGTTTATGATTTTCCGTTATTTATATTTTGAGGCTAGTTCAATGCAATTGCATCCGATTTCCGATTCTCGTTATTTAGTTTTTGAGGTTAGTTCAATATAGCTGCATCCAGTTTCCAATTTCCTGTTAATTATTTATTTGAAGTCGGCCTCAACGCATTTTGCATCCAGTTTCTAGTTTCCCGTTAATTATTATGTGAGATTAGTTTAATGCATTTGCATCCCGTTTCCGATTTCTGATTTCTCGTTTATTATTTGATAAGGTTGCATTTACATCTAGTTTCCGATTTCTGTTAACTATTGTTTGAGATTAGTTCAATGAATTTGCATCAAGTTTTCGATTTTTCGTTAATTATTCTTGAGATTAGTTCAATGTATTTGCATCCAATTTATTTTTTGAGATTAGTTCAGTGCAGTTGCATCCGGTTTCCAATTTCCCGTTAATTATTTTTTAAGATTAGTTCTACGCATTTGCATCATGTTTCTCTACAATTAATTTTTCTTTGAGGTTAGTTCAATGGAGTTGCATCTAATTTCGATTTCCCATTAATTAAATCTTTGAGGGTTAATTCAATGTATTTGCATCTAATTTTCGATTTTCCGACAATTATTTTTTTTTATGTTAGTTTGATGTATTTGCATCCAAGTTTTGATTTTCCGATAATTATTCTTTGAGGTTAGTTTAATGCAGTTGTATCTATATTCCAATTTTCTATTAATTACTTTTTAAAATTAGTTTAATGCTTGTATTTACATCCAGTTTCCGATTTCACGTTAAATATTATTTGAGGTTTAGTTCGTTGCATTTGTATCCAGTTTTCGGTTCCCCATTAATTGTTTTTTGACGTTATTTTCATTTAATATTATATATATTTTAAAATATTTGTCGTTATTGTTTTGCCGTTATTTTTTTTTCATTTTCTATTATATATTTTGTGATGTTATTTTTTGTATAATTTAATTTTCCACATGTAATTTGTTTTGATTTGGTATATAATTTATTTAAATCCAATATCCACTTTAACTTAATCTCGTTATTCACCAATATATAACATTATAGAGTTGAAAAATTATATTATAGTCTTTGAAAAATTATAAATTCATAAATTTAATTGGAATATGTTATAATTATTGTGGCAAGAATTGTTATTTTGGAATCTTTAACTATGAATAAATGTATAATTCCCACGATTGGATGGCGATCAAATCAAAAAGGCTTTTAGGAAAATCGTTTTTGGTAGGAACTATTGTTTTAGCAATTTAGTTGTTTGTCTCAAATAGGTGATTTATAAAAAGGTAATTAATTTCCTATTACTTAATCAAAGCTTTTTAGTGTTCAAATTCTTATATATTTGATCAAATAAAAAAATTGTTAAAAATAGGTGATTTGTATAAACTAATTCCCTATTACAAATCATACAATTTTAGTGTATATGATAAAAAGCATCGACTTATTTAGAATATATCCTTAATAATGGCCTCAAAACATAGTTAAAAACAATTATACAAAAAAATAACATCACAAAAATATATAATAGAAAAAATGAAAAAAAAATAACGACAAAACAATAATGACAAATATTTTTAAAAAAATATATTATACTTAATGAAACTAACGCCAAAAAAATAATTAATAGGGAATGAAAACTAGATGCAAATGCATCGAACTAACCTCAAATAATATTTAACGAGAACAGGGAACGGATGCAAATACAAGTATTAAACTAATCTTAAAAAGTAATTAATCGAAAATTAAAATATAGATGCAACTGCATTAAACTAACCTTAAAGAATAATTAACATAAAATCAAAAATGGATGCAAATACATCAAACTAACATAAAAAATAATTGTAGGAAAAGCCGGAAATTGGATGCAAATGCATTGAGCTAACCCTCAAAAGATTAAATTTAAAGGAAAATCAAAAACCGAATGTAAATCGCATTGGACTAACCTCAAAGAAAAATTAATTATAAATTGGAAACATGATGCAAAATCGTGGAACTAATCTTAAAAAATAATTAACGGAAATCGAAATCGGGGAATCGGATGCAAACTGCGACTTTAACTAATCTCAAAAAAAATAAACTGGATGCAATTGCATTGAACTAACCTCAATAAATAATTAACGGAAAATCGAAACCGGATGCAAATTAATTGAACTAACCTCAAACAATAATTAACGGAAATCGAAAACTAGATGAAAATGCAACTTTATCAAATAATAAACGAGAAATTTGAAACTTGATGCAAATGCATTAAGCTAATCTCATAGAATAATTAACGGAAAATCAGAAATTGGATGCAGATGTATTGAACTTACCTCAAAAGAACAATTAATGAAATTGGAAATTGGATGCAAATATATCGAACTAATGAAAAAAGAATAATTAATGAGAAATCAAGAAAATGGATGCAAAAGCATTGAACTGATCTCAAAAATAAATAACGGAATTGGAAATTGGATGCAACTACATTAAACTAAACCCAAAATATAAATAACAAAAATCAAGAAACTTGATGCAAATGTATTGAATTAACCTCAAAACATAGTTGGGTTATATCGTCAGACAATGGTACCGATAAGTATAGTTTTGCATTTAAAATAGTGTTTATCTTATCTCTTTCCATATGATCGGGAACTCCTTGCTATTTAAAGAAGCTTCAATATATATGAACTCCACCTTATTAGGCAATCTCACAAAACATCAATCAAACTTCTATTATTAAACAACAAAATAAATGAAGTTGAAAGGTTTTATCAAATGTGAGTTCTTTTTTTTAATAGAGAGTAAGATTTTCACGTTATAAGAAATTTGGTTGAAGTGATCAATATAATATTAATATATAATAGTTATGCATATTTGTAAATATTTTTCCAGAATAATTAATATAACAACACCCGTTAAGTAGATAATCTTTGAAGATTCCACATAGTGAGTCATACATAATTTAAAAATAATTAATGGGAAATGGGGAACTAGATAATCTTCGATGATCCCACATAGTAAATCAAGCATAATTTTTTTTTTATGTCATGTTTGCAAAGACACTATAGATGGATCAATAGAAGATTTGCTTGCACACCACATTGGATAATTAAAAAGAAAATCGAACTGGATTCAAATACATAACTGAGCTCAAAGAGTAATTAAGGGAAAATCGAAAACTTTTATGCAAATACAATAAATTAAACTCAAAAAGTAATTAATTAGAAATCTAAAAGTGCAATTGCATTAAACTAACGTCCGATAATAACTAATGAAATTAGAAATTGGATGCAAATCCTTCAAAAAATATTTAACGGAAATCAGAAACGATATACAAATATACCAAGCAAACCTCGGATAATAATTAATAGGAAACCAGAAATTAGATGCAAATGCATTGAACTAAACTTAAAAAAATAATTAACGAGAAAATAAAAAACCTAATACTGGCTAGCGTTAAGCTAACCTAATAGAATAATTGGTGGGAAATCGGGAACTAAATGCAAATGCATTGAAATAATCTCAAAGAATAATTAACGGGAAATCAGAAACCGGATATAATTGCATCGAACTAATCTCAAAGCATAAATAATCGTAGAAACTAAATACTGAAGATATATTGAACTAACCTTAAAGAGTTATTAACTAAAAATGGAAACTGGATCCAAATGCAATGAACTAATCTCAAAGACTAATTGGAAACATTGAAAAATGGATGAAACCATCTTGAACTAACCTAAATGAATAATTAATAGGAAATAATAAATTTGATGTAAGCTGCATTGAACTAACCTCAAAAATAATTAACGGGAAATCGAAACTTGATGCAAAATGCATTGAACTAACCTCAAAAACAATTAATATAAAATCCGAAATGGATGCAACCGCATTGAACTAACCTCAAATAATAATTAACGGAAAACCAAAAACTGGATGCAAGCGTATTAAACTAAAATAAAGAGATTAACTAAGGGGAAATCAGAAATTGGATGCAAATGCATTGAAATAACCCCTCAAAAATAGTTAACTAGAAATCTAAGTTGGGATAACTGCATGCACGACTTAGACTGACCTCAAAGTATAAATGTCAACTTTTTTAGCCTTCTCACATGAGTAATTACGAGTAATTAGGAATCCAAAACAAAAGTGAGTTTATAAAAACAAACTCTTACATGTATGCAAACTGTATAGAAATTGTAAACTATCGAACTAACCTAGAAAAACAATTAACGGGAAATCAGAAACTGGATGCATATGTATTGAACTAACCTCAAAGGGTAATTAATGGGAGATTGGAACCTGGAAGCAAATGCAATGAACTAATCTTAAATACTAATTAATTAAACATAAAAAACTGAATGCAACTATACTGAATTAACCTTAATGAATAACTAACGGGAAATCATAAAGTGGATGCAATTGCACTGAACTAACCTCAAATAATAATTAATGGGAAATCGGAAACTTAATGCAACTTCATTGAACTAACCTCAAAGAATAATTAATGAGAATTTGGCGGATGCAACGTCTACATTAAACTAACCTCAAAGAATAATTAATGGAAAATATAATCAGAAACTATCTTGATGCAAATGCATTGAACTAATAACCCTAAAATATATTTTTATTATATGTAGGGGGAATAAATGTCTCAACAAATATAGTTTCGCATTTTAAGTAATGTTTATCATAATTTTTTTTTTTTTTTTTTTTTGTTTTGTGATTGGTTATGCATTGCTATTCAAGTAGCTTCAATATTATCTTCGCCATATTGGGCATTCTCACAAAACTTTAATCAAACTTCTATTGTTAAACCTAACAATAAATAGAAGTCGATGAGTTTTATCAAGGTTTGATGCTCCATTTTATGAGAGAGTGGTGCAAGAAATTTAAATGGGTAATTAATATAATTTTCATATCTCATAGCTATGCATAATTGCTAATATTTTTTAGAATAATTTAATATAACGGCACCCGTTCATAGGACACGCTCATGTGATAAATCTTTTCAAGTTGGAGTAGTATATTATTTGAGGATATGGAAACAATCAATCTGTTTTAGTGATTTTGTACACATTAGTATAAATAGTTGCGGTGATGATTTACCGCTAAATCACCATAAATCTAATAAAATTATTATACAAGCTAAATTGAGTTTAAGATAATTTCCTTTGAAAATTACGGATTAATATCCTAAACCATTAAAAGTGAAGAGGCCATCTCAATTTGATCTCTTAGTTTCCAAATACTTATGCCCCATAATCACGCTTATTAACGTTTTTGATTTATTTTCAATAAAAATATATTTTGATTCAAAATTTGTGTGAGACATTTTGTAAAAGCCTTTCAGCACACAAAATATTTAATAGATCCCGGGTATGCCCGTGTCCAAAATCTAGTTGTACTCTATTAGCCTACCCTAATATTACATTGAGCATAACTCTGAAGGCATGCATGATCAAGGCCCAAAATATCACTGAGATATCCGAGATATCGCCGATATATCTCATTTTTTGGGTACATCGAGATTGAAATATCTGATGTATTTCAACCGAATATTGAATCTGTTTTTTTATGATATATTTCATAATTTCCGATATAACGATATATATTGACCGGTATATACGATATATTCGATATAAAGTGTTGACTTTGATCGATATTGTTGACTTTGACTGATATAATCGATGATATTTCTGATATAATCGATTGATATTTCCGATATATCGACATACAAAACAAAATTTTGACTAGTCAACAAAAAAATAGATATCTTCGATATTTCCGATATATCCGATATATATCGGTTTTGGGTACATCGAGATATTCACTGAATTCGATATTTTTGGTCCTTGTCCACAATAACGAATGATCTTGTAAAGCTACTATATATTTTTTTTCAATAATTGTACATACAACTACTATACTAGAATGAGCAATGTAGAGAAATGAATACAAATGGCGTGCACAACAAACATATTTTACAAGACAATCCTTCACTTTAGCATGCATAAAGAACTTGATTACAACTATCATAAATTTTTCCTAAAGTTTAAGGATGGAAGAAGCATTTTTGATCATCATCAAAGGATCAAAGGAGCATTCCGTTGAATATCCGAAAATCATTTTGTTCAAGAATTTTACGTGCCATACCGATGTACTAGTGGACTAAGAAGTTGAGAACCATGCCATTTAGTAGTAAACAAACCTGTGGTAGCCAACCTTAATATGAGGATAGGCAAATGTTTGCCATGCTTGTCCTATCTTTTTACCCGATCTCACCGGTTGGCGATTAGAATCCTACTTGCCAAAAAATCGGTGTAAACTAATCAAATGGTTGTGAAATCCCACGCTCCTTGCCAAAATCATCACACATATTTACACATAATCTTGTGATACAAACAAGAGACAAAACCACATCATATTAGAATTTGAAGAGAGAGAGAGAGTTTATCTGGGCTATGCGAGAATGGTATAAAAGTAAACTTTTCGTTAAATTGGTCAAAATTAACATTTTTGCCTAAATGAAGAAATGGTACATTGTAGTGTTGTTTAGAATATTACCCAATTCATTTCAATGCAACCTAGGAAGGCATCTATTGTATTAATTCTTTTTTTGGTAACTTCTATTGTATTAATTCGAAGCGGGGACCATTGCCTATTTTTACTTCCTTGAATGCCAATGCCACTTTGCCTTTATTGCACCCCATGGGTCCTATAAAATCTCTTTCTCGAACTAATTATAGATACATCGCATTGAGTATAACAGATCTACTTGCTTTTACGCCCCGCCCCACAAATCCATCTGAGGTTTCATTTAGTAATCAACCAACCCCAAAGTTTCAAACGTAAAGCAAAGCTGCAGCCGAATATGTTGTTTTATACCGATCTATACTTGTTCAAACTTCAAACAGTTTTATTGATTTGGGTTTCTAACTTCCCTTTGAACCTTCTTGCATTCTCGTCTATATATCCGGATGGGGCGACTTTATGCGGTGTACATAGTATAAAGCACATTTACTTTTATTAGTTCGGCTTTAATGTTTCTACCTTGCATATTCGAGAATAATGCTCCTTTCTTGCATTGAGTTCTCTCCAAAAGTGATTCAATACCTTTTTTGAGTTTTCTTGATCAACCAACCTATCGTAAGCAACATCGAGAATAAGGAATATTTAGAACTTTAATACAAAATTGTGTCATAACTAAAATGTTGTGTCATGGCGTCATCACAGACAATAAATGAGAATACATAAGATTAAATGAGATCAGGCCCATTGGGCTTGAATCTTAAAAGCCCATGGAAATATAAAGCCTTTAATTTCCTTGCTCACTTTCGATTGAGAGAGCAAAAATTCGAGATGTGAAAAAAAAACTGTTCGGGTGTACGGTTGTGACGAATCAAAATATCGATCGTTAAAAATGTGCCTTGCGTTAGGATGTGGAGATGAGGTGTTAAAATTGTTGGAATCATATGGGAGATAGAAGAATGTAAAACCAATGGATCTAAGAGGAGTGTGAGCCATGTACGATGTGTCTTGGATAAAGTTTTTACTGGTCAAGAATGCAAGATTTGCAAAGAGAAAATTGGATGAGTTTGTGTTTCTTGGGAATAAGTTACATGTGTCATATGCTTCAAATTTGAGACCCTTATTGACACAAAGGAGAAATTGGAATGTAGGAGAAGGGAAGTTCTAGCTAGACTAAATAAACCATCACGGGCAGAGATTAATAATAATAAAGGGAGGGTGAAGACCTTTTTAATCACTAGAGTGTCATCCAATCGACGATTATTTTACATCCTCGTCCATGAACAATCCATCAACTTTGTTGGGGAAGCTTCATAAGATCTGAGTAGTGGTTGTCAAGAATCAAAGCATGGAATCAAGAAAGCACGCGTGGACAATAGAAGAAGAATCGATATTTTACCTCTCAAGGAAATTTGACGGTATTGCCTTCTTAATATATTACAATGTTAGTAAATATTTAGTTTTGTGTATTTTGAAATTTATTTGTTAGTTATAGCGAACTCTACAAATGTTAGATACAATGTGGAGCACCTAGTAAACATTTCTGCAACATGGGACATGTTAGCATGTGTGTGTTTGAAAAGAAGTTTGCTGATCATCAAGCTGTAGTGTAAGTACACACATACTACATAAAATTGTCTGTATTTATGGTATACTATTTAAAGTATTTTCCCTAGTAAACATTGTTACAACTTACAGATAATTTTTAAGCCTCGGGCGGAGTGCCTCCTTGAAGCGGAAGGCAAGCCTAGAAGGCATATGGAGACATAAACCTTATTGTACCTAGAAAATTATGCTTGAAACTTAAATCAAGAAGAACATGTCGCATATATAAAATTCGTAATGAAGCGTTAAAGATATTGAGGCTCTAGCTTCATATATGAAAATAGGGGTTGAGTCGTCAATGTTAGATATGTGAGGCCAATTCAAAACCAGGTTAGTTCGGTTTTCATTGTAAGGCTTGAGGCCTAGGCATAAGATGTGTACCTAAATCCTTGCAGAAGGCCACTTAGTCTATAATCTCGAGGAGGCCATCAAGGAGGCATATGACTTAATGTCGTGCTCTATAGTTGCTACTTATATGGAGCTTTTGTATCGGGGATCTTACTTGGCTGCATGACTCATCTGAGGAGAGAATGGTGATCGGTCTTCTAGATTTGTTGAATTTAGCATATTAGGGCTTTGGTGGGTCTTGGCGATCTAGTAGTTTCTTTCTTTGGGTAAACCTAGGCACTACCAAAAGTTGATGCACGGGCTGAAACTTAATTATCGTATTCTTATGAGTCAAGTAGTTGTATGTTTTGGTGCACGAGTTTGATGCACTCTTGTGTGCTTCGAGGCTAATGGTTTCATGGGGATATTAAGTGTTCTTGAGGTGTAGTTTGCACCATTTGTCAACATTTAAACATGCTTTTGGACATCCCAAGATCAATGTGATCTTGATGTGGTTTTGCTTCAAATGGTCTCCCTTCATTTTTTATGTTGGTTCCATATATGAAATTATTCAAACGTCTACTTCTTGGTTCTCAAGTTACATTCCATGGGATCATTGGTTCATCCATCTTTTGCCTCTGTACATTATTTGTGGAGGTCTTGTCTTTATTTTGGACTTCTTTCCCATATTGTTGTTTTGGTGATTATCCCGCATGGGATTAGAATTCATTCGATGCACAAAGGCATCGTCTGATAGAGATATTAATTTTGTATTTCAAAAGTAAACCCTCATATAGTTATATACCATGAAATTCATCCTACTACATTATAACATTGAGAAAGGTCTATAACATAATATCCTTGAATTTAACCAGTTGAGATTGCATCGTGATTTCAAAATTTTACTTTTGTAATACACTAACGAGTGTGTTTGATTTGAGCAAGTGGAAATCTGACTTTCTAAGAAATCTACTAAATGAAGTAGGAGAAATATAAAGGAGAGGGTGGGAAACATGATAGGGAGAGTGTAAAATGTGAGAGGGATATATTACATATATTTCCTGATAAATTGGGGCGAAGGAAGATGACAATACATATGCCAAGTGAATATCACTGCTGTGATCGTCTATCTTGGAATTGTTTTGGCAGTTTATGACTCTATGTTGTTGTATTGATTGCTGATAAATGATAATATTGTCCCTTGCGAAATAACAATGATGCTTAGGATATCAAAAAGCAAAAGCAATATTCACCGGGTTAGGCCTTGTTTATTAGAGTGCTTTAGAACATCTAGTTTCCATTTCACAAAGGTTGCAATTGATAGATTAGAACCGACCTAGAAGCTCTTAAGTAAATGGAAACGGTGCTTTTGTTGAAATTAGGAATTAATGAGCATATCTTGATTTCCATATTGAACAAACTTTTCTCGAAGGGCATTTTCTTCCCTTGCTTGAGTTGAGTGCATTGCTTAGAAATCGCGGACTTGCCAAACGGACACTATTTTTGAAATTCAACGTCAATGAAATTTATTGTGATTAAGGTGGTTAGTATGTTGTGTGTTTACATGTCGCTAAGCATAAGTTTAAATTTTAAGCCTAAATGGTATAAGGATGTTAATTCTAAGCTACTCCTCCCTCGATTTGGTTCCCTAGTTTGAGTTTTCACAAATCGAGGAGGTGGGATACAAGATCTGTTGGTATGATCTTTCCTCTTTAGTGATTCGGGTTGTGCCTCAATCCGTTCGGATGCTATGGTTGTGTTTCACCTTTCATTGATAGGCATATGTTATACTTTGAAGTCTTTGTCGAAGGTGAAAGCCATATGGACGGACTTCTAAGTTGCTTCAAAGTCGTTCTAGTCCGTCCATTGACCTAAAATTAGAAGGTGTTTGGTGTTCCTCAATACATCGGCAACATCTTTGCATATAGTGTTTCTTTTTCGTTAGTTCACTTTTGGGGACTTAACATTGACTTTCTTTGAGGGGAATCTAGAAATTATAGATACTCTGGAAGGACTAACTCTTTTGGAAAGAGAGTTTTTACAAACAAGGGAAAGGCTTCCATAGTAGTCATTAGTATCTTATCCATAGTTGAGTCTTCTTTAGGCAGGTCGCTAATTGCAAAGAGAGAAATAGAGAGGATGCTTAGAAAGTTCTTCTAAAGTTTGGTCATTCGAATTTCACTTGGTGAAGAAGTTGATAAGGTTTGTGTAAGCAAGCAAGGCGAGGACTTCAATATAAGGAAATTTGATGACTTAAAATTAGATTCTCTTGGGAAGGAAGAACATGAATATCTAGTGTCGAGGAAGGATTTGGAGTTAAATAACAAAACAAGGTAGCGAAACGAGCGTAGAATTCTTAGCATTATTTCGCGGATTGTCTGTCTTAGGGGTCATGAGCCTTCTCTGTTACTCCGGTGCCCCATCTATGCGAGAACCCCGATAATCTACTTCTATATAGTGCCTTCGGGCATTACTTAGAACTAATATTATTATCACAATATAGAACTGGACAATCAGTAGAATAAACATCTAAATCATGAATGATAAAGCGTATCCACACCATTTCAAACATTGCATGACCTAACACTACCAAAAAACAAGTTTACCCGACAGGCGACATAAAGAATACCCGGACGGATTCTATCTATAGGAAGTTCCCAACACATTTTGTTCGGGGTATAATCGACCAACTCGTTGGGTAATCTCCCGGGCACTTGACGGTTCTACTAGAGTTGTTAACGATGCATATCTCTTCCCACTACTAAACATTCTTTGTCGCCGCTTATTGAAAAAATCAAAATAAAAAAATTGAGATGTCGCGTTCTCGAAACCTAAAACCAAAGTCAAAACACATCCCCACTCCCCACTCCCCAAAAGCAGACCGTCTCCTTGCCCCCCCAGTCTCTCTCTCTCTAAGATTTCAATGACGAACAACAATCTACCCACGAAGAATCCTCAAGGTTTGTTTTCTTTAATTCTTTTCTCGATCCATCCTTCAATTTCTTTTTATCTAATCGCTTTTTTGTGATTGATCAAGAAAAGCAAAGACTCATAAGTGAACGAGGGTAAACTTTTTTTTTTTTGTTAATGGTGATATGGGTATTGAAATAGTGAAAATGTTAGAGTTGGTATTTAATAAAAAAAGTGATCTTTTTGAAATTTTGTAAAATATCTTTGTAAGATTGACTATGGTGGTAGAGAGTCATTATACTTTGTGGAGAGACCGACCGAAAGCATTATAAGGGACCCAATGGTGAGGGTCCGGATATTTATCTAAAAAAGAGAAGATTTGAACCATCTTTGGAGCTCATAAGATTAACAATGTTGTTGCTCAAGCATTGTTGGCTAAGAGGTTGGGGAAGAAGCGAATCATTGCAGAGACTGGAGCTGGTCAACATGGAGTTGCAAGCTATCTTTTTTGCTAGGTTCGGATTGGAGTGCATTATCTATTTGGGGGCTCGGGGATATGGAGAGGCAATCGCTTAATGTTTTTAGAATGCGACTTCTCAGCACTGAGGTTTGTTGTTATTGCTTTTGATATCTATTGGTGATTATTTGTTTGTGTTGTCAGTTAGTTGTTTTGTTGCCAAATGTGAATATTCTGGATATTTTCATGAGCAGGTTAGAGCATCCATTCGGGAACCACTAATGAAGGATGCAACATCAAAGGCTATAAGGGATTGGGTAACTAATGTAGAGTACTAGAGTCAACTCATTATATTCTGGGGTCAGTTGCAGGTCCACATCCATATCCCATGATGGTGAGAGAGTTCCATGCAGTGATCGACAAAGAAACTAGGAAATAGGCTACTGAGAAATGGGGTGGAAAACCTGGTGTGCTAGTTGCCTGTGTTGGTGGGGGTTCTAATGTTATGGGTCTATTCCATGAGTTTGTTGATGACAGTGATGTGAGGTTGATCAGGGTGGAGGCTGCTGGTCATGGCGTAGATAGTGGTAGGCATGCTCCTAGAATTAGTGATTCACCTTCTGAAGAAACTATGCAGTATTTTAATGTCATGATTTTGGGGCCAACTCAGTCTCCTTATGAAGGTATAACTATTTCGTTGCGTATTCGTTAATTTTTTCTTTGTTTTGTGGTGTAAGCTTAGAACTAGCTTGTTAGTTATTCTAATAAGAAGTAATATTTGGGGTTGGAAAAAAGTAATTGAATTGAAGTATAAATGTATTAGCGCGTCATGGATTATGAATGAATATTCACTTGTACAATAAATGATGAATATTTGGGAAATTACATTGTTATATGAATTGCATTTATGTATGTCAAGTAAGAGGTTCTATGGGTTTGATACTTTATTAATGTTATAATTGATGTAGTGTTATTTTTTCTTGACTTAGTCCAATCATTAGACTTCTTAGATGAAAATAATGTTCGGTAACAGTATGTCTTTTGAGATATTATGATCTGATTTAGATAGAACTGGAATTGTGAGGATAGAGGATGGTCCACTTTATCACCCCTATAGTAATGGTAAGGGGATTTACAGTGTATTAGTTTATACAGGCTATAATATTATGCGCAGATTCTAAATTGCTAACTCTCATTTCTTTATTCCCCATCTGTATGGAGACATCATACATTGTGCAATTTTTTTAAGATGGGGGTTATACCAGGATCCCTGAGTGCATCTTATACAGATTTTCCGTCTGATTATTTGACACTAAAAAGAATTTGACGTCACTCTGACATGCTAACTTTGAACACCCAAAAAAAATTCTAAGGAGGCGTGTGCTAAGATGGATTAGAAGGTGCATATTAACGTGTTGTCTTTTTTTGTGATTTGCATAGTTCTCGGCATACTCATTCACATTTGTGAGTTAATGCACTAGGTCACTAGCTGCTTTAATGTGTTCGTACTGTCAATAGCTAGCCACTTTATGTAGGGTCCCCTCCGATTAAATCGTTGAAGTTTCTTGACTCACATGTGTAAAACTTCCATTGATTGTAGGCTGTGCATGCCTAAGCTATCTAATGTATAGTTATAAAACATTATCTTGAATCCCCGATTGCTTTAGTCGTGATCACATGATAGTTATAGATTATTTGCAAAATCTTAATGTTTAGACTTGAAATATCCACTTAAATTTATTTTTACATGTCGAAGTCCATCTGTGGTCATTGTTAGCCAATATCGTAATTGTTTAGGATTTGACTATGTACTTGGGCATAGTATAATTTTCTATGGGAATGTCTAAGTTACTTCCTTGTAGTATGTATTCATCAATCGGCTTGCATTTCTTGTAGTTTTTTTCGCTTAAAGAACTCTTTTATCTAGCTGATGATTTTTGCACACCCTATAAAATTCCTATATATGAGTTTCAGGTGTCCTTTCAACTCACACCAGAGAGTTCCAAAAATGGAGTGGCACGACGAGACCATTATAGTGAATTGAAACAAGACAAAAGGGGTGTTTATTTGTGATTGGTTTCAAAGGGAAGAATTCAAGGTAATATAGCTTACTAGTTAAAGAATCCTTTGTCTTTTGTGTGGTATAACTCTGATGAATTTATGCATCTTTGAGATTCTTATCATTTTATGACAAGTCTTTATTGCCGTCAAATGTAGTAAGAGTACAAAGCTTTGTAAGCAAATCCCAAGCAAGGTCAGGCACAGACACATACGTTATGTTTCATTCGCTTTGCACTAGTACAAACATATAGTCTGGAAGATTTGGAATGCATACTTTACATATATTATGCGGGAATTTCTCTTAGTACAAGTAGGTCAACCTGCTTCAAACTTTATTTTGTTCCCCGCTTTTTAGGGTTATGTTGGGTACATTGGCTTGTTAGTACACGTTGATGCAAGAGAAATTTTTGGGTAGTCCTAGGTTTGTAGAAGTGGTGCTTTTGTTTCTAAAGTATTTTAAGGCCTTCTAGAATAGCTCGGTAAATTGATCTTTTCACATTTTCAAGTTCTTTCTTAGCTTGATAGATTATTTTTTTGTTGTCGTTTTGTGTGTCTTTGTGTAGAGTATCAATTCGATGAAGGAAGGAAAAGCTAGAAGACCAAAAAAAAAAAACTGCATGCTTTCCAATCTAATGATCATCATTGCTATTTGTGTAAGGTATTATCCAGGTTCTATATCTTTGGAATCATATTTATGCATATCATGCCATCATTAACCTTCATCAAATGTTGCATTTTCTTTGTAAACTTGCTTATATATGTTGAAATTTTAAGTGTTCAATGGTTTCTCTTGAATGTAATAATTTTAGAGTCTGATGATACCCATCATAGTGTCATGTTATTGAATGGTGGTGTTGTTTGAACCTTCTAATGTTTCTCTGCGGTAGGATTCTTTTTTTTGTATATGCGTAAAGCTTTGAAGAGAACAAAGTACTGCTAATTTTTTGTGGTGATGTTTCCTGTCAATGTTTCAGGTGAATGTCAACTTTGGGCAGCAACCTGTTGTTTTTGACATTGAGCTAATTAAGCTCATTGTTATGGTGAGGTTGTCTGTATTGTTCACATTCAACTAAACTAATTTGTCTGACATAATTTATGGGTCTATTGACAGTCATATCTTATGAAAAAGGCACTTAAGGATCATCTATTTGAGGTGATGGTATTAGTAGTTCAAGACCAACTCAACCTGGTACGGGTTATCAAAGATGTTGGCAATGGCGATAACAAGGTATGAAATATATCAGCTTATCTTGTTATGATTTAACTATTTAAGTTACTTTGTGGACTATATTGTTTTGGAATTTAAATTGCAGGTTAACTTATAAGGAGAATAATGGTGATAGACTAAAGTGGTTCATCATCGAATTATAAATCGCTTTTAAATTCTTTAATGGACAAAGTTGCGGTGAAGGTGAAGATTAACTTCAAAAAGTGTCTTTCTCATTTTGAATCGCTAACGAACTTTGAAGATTAATTTCAAAAGTGTCCTTCCAATTCCTTCGTCATTTTTTTCCTCCACCTTACGAGTTGTACAGTTTGTTGATGTTAGTTTTTTAAGTGATAAATTGGTTCATGTAGGATTGTTTTTAAACATTTGAGTTGAACTTGTGGTTGTTGTTTTTAATTTATAATTTCATCGATTCATTTTGTCCTTTTTACTTGTGCTAGATACTAAGTGTAACTCCTTTCTATATTAAAATTTTTGACTGTTGGAAGTTTATTTCCGACGGTCTTGCGACAGGTTTCGTCTGTCGGGTAATGCCTTTGCCGACTGTTATTGTCAGTTGGGTAAAGTCGTTTCTTTTGTAGTGTAAAGAGCGGTATTTAACCTCTATAGTGGAATTGGAGACTAAAGGCTGCTTCTTGGAGCCCCAAGACACAAGGCACTAAAGACACGCAAAACCCTGTTGTTGATTTGCGATTATCAGGTGATCCAGCTGAATAGGCATAACTAAACGGTCGTAAGTGGCTAGAAGGAGAATGAGTGAATATCATATCAGTAAGGGACTGAATTCGGAGCAATCAGTCTAGTAAGCGTTCATATGTTCACTTCCAAGCCGTGGGACTAATAAAAGTTAATGAGGTATCGAACCCAAGTACCCAACATAAACATTATTTGAAGTGTGAACTGAGCAATAATATGCTCCGAGTTTGAAGAGTACAACGAGAACCATCCTTTAGAAAAATGATCATTAATCTCTCTTATATAGGGCCCTACATCTGATTGCATTTTGAGCCAATATATTAATATTCATTGGACTTGCATATTGTACTGGACATGGGATAAAAAAATCAGCACTACTTGAAAGTGTAATATCGTTTTATGCATCCTATGACAGGTATGGTGGAATGGGAGCTGCAGCAGCTGTGTCATGGGATGTATAGGGGAATGCAGTTGGAGCTCTCTATAAAAGGTTTACAACCAGAAACGCAGAGAGAGCGGAGCTCATGGCAGCAGAAGTTGCAGTCAGTTAGCTTGGATGTTGGAAAATGCTTCTTCTTTAATAGTGGGAGATATTCACTTATGGCCTTGGCTAAACCTTCCCCCTCCTTGTCTTTAGCTTGGTGTTAGGAGCACTTAGTTGTATCTATTAGGGAGTCTAGTAGTCCGTTGTCTAATGTGTTTTTCTAGTGGATTTATCGGAGTTTTAATGGGGCGGTCAATGAGCTTGCCAAATGGACCCTTAGGATCAAGCCATGGGTCCTCCGCCAACTTGGATTGCTACATTAAACGTTGTTCCTGTTTCTGTTTTAAGTAATACTAGCTTTTGAACCCGTCCTACAAACGGGTGCCGTTATATTAAATTATTGTAAAAATATTAGCAACTATGCATAGCTATGAGATATGAAAATTATATTAATCAGTCATTCAAATTTCTTGCATCACTCTCTATAAAAAGGAAGCATCAAACCTTGATAAAATTTATCGACTTCTTTTTGTTGTTAGATTTAATAATAGAAGTTTGATTGAAGTTTTGTGAGAATTCTCAATGTGACGAAGATAATATTGAAGCTACTTGAATAACATGACATTCTTAATCATAATAACAAAATTATAATAAACACTACTTAAAATTCAAAACTATATTTGTCGAGACATTTATTCCCCCTACATATAATACAAACATGTTTTAGGGTTATTAGTTCAATGCATTTGCATCAAGTTTATGATTTTCCATTAATTATTCTTTGAGGTTAGTTCAATGTAGTACATTGCATTCAGTTTCCAATTTCTCATTAATTATCCTTTGAGGTTAGTTCAATGCAGTTGCATCAAGTTTTCGATTTCTCGTTAATTATTATTTGAGGTTAGTTCAGTGCAATTGCATCCACTTTATAATTTCCCGTTAGTTATTCATTAAGGTTAATTCAGTACAGTTGCATCCAGTTTTTGATGTTTCGTTAATTAGCCTTTGAGATTAGTTCAATACATTTGCATCAAGGTTCCAATCTCCCGTTAATTACTCTTTGAGGTTAGTTCAATACATCTGCATCCAATTTTTGATTTTCCGTTATTTATATTTTGAGGTTAGTTGAATGCAGTTGTATCCAATTTCCGATTCCCGTTATTTAATTTTTGAGGTTAGTTCAATGCAGTTGCATCCAGCTTCCGATTTCTCGTTAATTATTATTTGTAGTTAGTTCAATATATTTGTATCCAATTTTCAATTTTATGTTAATTGTTCTTTGAGATAAGTTTAATGCATTTGCATCCAGTTTCTGATTTCCGATTAATTATTCTGTGAGATTAGTTTAATGCATTTGCATCCAGTTTCCGATTTCTCGTTTATTATTTGATAAGATTGCATTTGTATTTAGTTCCCAACTTCAAGTTAATTATTGTTTGAGGTTAGTTCAATGAATTTGCATCCAGTTTCCGATTTCCCGTTAATTATTTCTTGAGGTTAGTTCAATGCAATTACACCCGGTTTCTGATTTTCCGTTAACTATTCTTTGAGGTTATTTCAATGCATATTTGCATTTAGTTTCTGATTTTCCACCAATTATTTTATGAAGTTATTTCAATGCAGTTACATTCGGTTTTTGATTTTCTGTTAATTATTTTTTGAGTTTAATTCAATGCATTTGCATCTAGTTTTTGGTTTCCCATTAATTATTATTTGAGGTTTGTTTAATATATTTACATACCGTTTAAGATTTCCCATTAAATATTTTTCAAGGATTTGCATCCAATTTCTAATTTTCTGTTAGTTATTCTCTGACGTTAGTTTAATGCAATTGCATCCAGTTTTCGATTTCTAGTTAATTACTTTTTGAGTTTAGTTTATTGCATTTGTATAAAATTTTCAATTTCCCGTTAATTACTTTTTTAACTTAGTTATGTATTTGAATCTAGTTTTCGATTTCCTTTTAATTATAATACAAACTTCTATTGATCCATCTGTAGTGTCCTTGCAAACATGACATAAAAAATAAATTATGTTTGATTTACTATATTGGATCATCAAAGATTATCCAGTTCTCAATTTCCCGTTAATTATTCTTTAAATTATGCATTACTTACTATGTGAAATCTGCAAAGATTATCTCCGAACGGGTGTTGTTATATTAATTATTCTAAAAATATTTGCAAATATGCAGAACAATTATATATTAATATTATATTGATCACTCATCCAAATTTCTTATAATGTGAAAACCTCACTCTCTATTAAAGAAAAACTCACATTTGATAAAACCTTTCAACTTCATTTGGTTGTTTAATAATAGAACTTTGATTGAAGTTTTGTGAGATTGCAAGGCGAAGTTCGTATATAATGAAGCTACTTGAATAGGACTTACCAATCATACAGAAAGAGATAAGATAAACACAATTTTAAATGCAAAACACAACATATAATCCAACTATGTTTTGAGGTTAGTTCAATGCATTTGCATCCAGTTTCTGATTTTCCGTTATTTATATTTTGAGGTTAGTTCAATGCAGTTGAATCCAATTTTCGATTCCGTTATTTTTTTTAGGTTAGTACGTTCAATGCGGTTGCATCTAGTTTCCGATTTCTCGTTAATTATTATTTGCAGTTAGTTCAATACATTTGCATCCAATTTTCAATTTCATGTTAATTGTTCTTTGAGATAAGTTCAATGCATTTGCATCCGCCGATTTCCGATTAATTATTCTGTGAGATTAGTTTAATACATTTGCATATAATTTCCGATTTCTCGTTTATTATTTGATAAGGTTGCATTTGCATCTAGTTTCCGATTTCCTATTAATTATTGTTTGTGGTTAATTCAATGAATTTGTATCAAGTTTCCAATTTCCCGTTAAGTATTTCTTGAGGTTAGTTCAATGCATTTGCATCCAATTTATTTTTTAAGATTAGTTCAGTGCAATTGCATCCGGTTTGTGATTTTCCGTTAATTATTCTTTAAGGTTTGTTCCACGCATTTGTATCATGTTTCCAATTTATAATTAATTTTTCTTTGAGGTTAGTTCAATGCACAGATCCAGGTTTTCGATTTCGTTAATTTAATCTTTGAGGGTTAGTTCAATGCATTTGCATCCGGTTTTCGATTTTCGACAATTATTTTTTATATTAGTTTGATGTATTTGCTTCCAAGTTTTGATTTCCTGTTAATTATTTTTTGAGGTTAGTTTAATGCAGTTGTATCTATATTCCAATTTTCTATTAATTACTTTTTAAGATTAGTTTAATGCTTGCATTTGCATCAAGTTTCCTATTTCTCGTTAAATATTATCTGAGGTTAGTTCGATGCATTTGCATCCAGTTTTCGGTTCTCCATTTATTGTTCTTTGACGTTAGTTTCATTCAGTATTATATATGTTTTAAAATATTTGTCATTATTGTTTTGCAGTTATTTTTTTTTCATTTTCTATTATATATTTTGTGATGTTATTTTTTGTATAATTTAATTTTTCACATGTAATTTGTTTTGGTTTGGTATATAATTTATTTAAGCCTAACGTTCACTTTAACTGAATCTCGTTATTCAGCCGAATTATCTTTCCAAATGAACTGAAATTTTGGGAAGATAATCATTATAGTGAGTGCTTCATAACCACAACAAATTAGGTTTGAATTCATTTTGTAGGTGAAGTTTTACGTACGTACTTATTTTAAGTTAACTTAAGTAGTTACTTTTTAGAGAATTACTGTCTTTCGATTTGATGTGTCATCTATATAGTGTTGAAAATTTATAAATTTAATTGGAATATGTCATAATTATTGTGATTTTTGGAATCCTTAACTATGAATAAATGTTTAAATTCCATTGTGGATGACACATCAAATCGAAAGGGTTTTAGGAAAATCGTTTTCGGTGAAAACTATTGTTTTTAGCAATTTAGTTTATTGTCTCATTTTTTTTTCGTAATTAGCTATATTGTTTAGGAAAAGTTGGAGACTATGAAACTCTAGATGAGATTATTTTTTCGTAATTAGTTATAGTGTTTAGGAAAAGTTAGAGACTCTCTGAAACTTGAGTTTAGAAAAAATTGGAGTGCCTGCGAGTGTTTCAAAAAATAGATTGGTGAGGGTATAACTATAATATATATATAAGGAATTAGAATATGTCGTAATTATTGTGGCCGTAATTGTGATTTTTTTAATCCTTAACTGAATAAATGTCTAAATCACACAATGGATGACGCAGCAAATGGAAAGGGTTTTAGGAAAATCGTTTTTGGTGGAAATGATTGTTTTTAGCAATTTAATTTTTTGTCTCATATTTTTTTTCGTAATTAGCTATATTGTTTAGGAAAAGTTGGAGATTCTGTGAAACTTTAGATAAGATTGTTTTTTTCGTAATTAGCTATAATGTTTAGAAAAAGTTGAGCGAGTCTATGAAACTCGAGATGGGATTGTTTCCTTATTTATATCATATTTTTTTATATTTAGTAATAGAGTTTAGAAAGAACTGGAGTCTCTATGAGGTATAACTATAATACATATCTAAGGATAAAGATAAATATATGTTTCCTATTTTATCTCCTACTTTTTCTTAATTAGCCATGACCCGTGGACACTCTAAAAACGCTTCCTCAATTGGGGTAGAGCTATAATATATATATAAATATGATGGAGAATTATCGGAAGACAAAAAACAAGTTTTTCTACTATGCAACATATGGATGTGCTTATTTACCATGTAAATTGTTTCTATTTGTCGTTTGAATTTTGAACAACTGGCGGTGATCAAAGACCTAGTAGAGGTTTACCATCAAAATCCTGCTAAAAAGGATGCAAAGTCTTATTTGTAATTCTGAGTTAATGTCACTGTGTAAACTAGCACATTTTCAGGGTATACAGGCACGACCATAAATGAAAATGTCTGTGTACTGGATTGCTCTTTAAACATTAGACATGGGACAGCAGTTGCGCAAATCTGGGTAGCTAGATCACTAACAGACATCTAGAGAAGTTCACTAGTATTTCTGATACACAGTTCATATCAGATGTGGCTGATAATTAAACAACAATCTGATTCTTATTTCATCAAATTTCATAAAATTCATCCATTCCCCTAATCAATAAGTAACTTACGTTTTGGTGATCTACTTGCAACAAAAAGATATTTTCTAAAGCTCAAACGGTACAAGGCCACGTTGTTTTCTCCACCAATATCTCAAAGATAATAATAAACATTGACAGACAATTAGACAAATAGACAAATAGACAAGAAGAATCCCACCACCCACAGAATTCTCTATCCATCTCTAACCCTGTACAATCATTTAATATCTCAATCTAAAAAACCTTAATCCCACCAAACCCTCAGCATAAAAGTAATAGTCCACTCTAATTAATTAAGCAACACTAATCATGTTACCACCACTACAATCAACATTGTTTCCAGTACTTAAACTCAACATAGCTTGAAAAGCTGAATGTCTTGAAGAAGTCTGCTTCTCAAATGAATTAGATAGCTGAAGGGATAAAGCAGATGGATCCATTGTACATTTCTGATTTAAATCAAGATCAACCATTCTTGATGCTTGTGGTGTTGGAATTACTGGGATGGGACGGACTATATTTGCTGGTATGGCAATGAAGTCACTCTGTTCCATCTGATTTTCTGAAAACAATACAGGACTAATTGGCACTGGATTAGTCGACATAGAGAACCCCAGATTGCAGCTCATTTCTTGTGGTGATTGTGGGGTTGGTTCTTGTTGAACGCTTTCTTCGTCAACCATATACTGTAATATAGCAAGAATGAAATGAAATCAATAACAACTACAAAAATGAAGAAACTGAAAAATGTTTTAAGCACTGGTCATGAAAGCTTACGGTATCGGTTGTGATATCGAATAGACTAGATCTTCTTCGTCGTCTATTTTGATTATTCTTGCGAAGAAAATACTTCTGAGCATGACTAGCAACTTGTGTAGGCGTTCTAGTTTTCACGAAGTTCCTAGAAATTCCTCTCCAATCTCCTTTGCCAACCTTTTTCAATCCTAACAAGAACAAACGATGTTCTTCTTCTGTCCATGGAACTCCTATAAACAGAAAGCAATACATAGACATCAGAATCAAATATGTAAAATAAATGTAAAAAGCTGAAGTTTATGTTATTCTATTTCGACTTATAGATCTAATATACACACCTCGTTTGCGCTCGCGATTTCTTATAGAGTTATGGACAACATCATCAGAAGCATAACCAGACGTAAGATCAGGATTAGGTTCTTGAGGTTGTTCATATAGAGATAGATCATTCAAACTAACAGACTTACGTATCGAGCCTTCGGTAACTCTCACACCAAACAGCAGCATGAATCCACCAGAAGCAGTCGCGGGGGGATGACACCATGGCAGCTACCTGACTCTGTGGTACAAGTGGGTGAGTTATGAGTATTGGCTCCAAACTGTGAGAAGTTATTATGAGACATGTTAGAGTTGGATAAAGAGAGGTAGTGAAAGTGAGTGTGATAGAGAAGATAATGATGGTGAGGAATGAGGAATGAGGATATGGAAGGTGGGAAGAAATGTTTTGGAAATTAAGAATGGAGGGTGGTGCCTGGCTCATATAATAGAGGTTCAGGTGTGTTATTTTAAGAAAATAATGGTTAAGGGGCCACTTGTGGTTTAGTCATTGGATAAGAATTAATCATTGACATTTTTATATATAATTTTAAAGGAGAGATAGTTGGATGGATGGAGGTTATTGAACTGAACACTAGAAAAAGTTTTGCATATATAAAGTTATCTTTTTTTTGGTGAATATATATAAAGCTATCTAAATCTAAATTGAGATCCATTATAGCCATGGACCGGTTATCTCACTCTATCAAATTATGTGTATGTGGATTTTATTTGTGAAGCATTATGTCAATAATTACTTGCAGTAATGTACATTACAATTGGTAAATCTGCTTAGGTACTATTCAGTTGAATTTTTTGTTTTGCACTTTGAATCAATTGAATACGGGTTTGTTTAATCAAATTAATTAAATCACATTCATTGAGCCAATCACTGCCCATCCAAAGGGGTCAAAGCTAAAAATAGGAGTACTGTTTAAAATTCATAACCTAATTCGTCGGTTGGTGGGCTAAGAGCATAGCTAGTAATTCGCCGAATTATTCACGAATTATTCGCGAATTATAAGGCGAATAAAATGAATAATTCGCTAATTTTTGAATGATACGGTTTAATTCGAATTGGTTGGGTCGGGCTTATAATTCTTAATTATTCATTTAATTATAAGGTTTGGCGAATAAAATGACATTTGTATTTTTTTTTATGAATAAAATTGTAAAAATAAAAATAAAAACGTTATATACTTTATATATCAAAAATTTTAAATGTAAAATATATAGCCAAATTTTAAAGAAATATATTCAGATATACCCGTTTAAAACAATTATATCATTATTTTTTACCGTTACCGCGTTTTATTGGACCGAATATTTAAAAGTATTATTGTTGAAAATTTCGAATCTTAGGCGAATAATTGACGTATCGAACTTTTGCCGTCCACGAATTTACTAGCTATGGCTAAGAGTGTCATAATCCGGAATGCTCATAGGCAACAACTTACATAACATATATTTGTTTATACATTATTACATTTATTTATCTAATCTTGACAGCGAAATGAGTGGTAGATATGTTCCTTGTTAATACAAAACAATCAAAAAGACGAGGATAACTGTATCAAATAAAAAAGGATGGTGTACGAGTATAATCTCTGTCCATCGTTGGTTTAGCATATTCGCTTTTCAGAAAGATTTGCATAGACGGTGAAAAATATTTCTTTGTCTCCACTTCCTATTAAACTCCAATGGATATGGAGATGTGGGTTCCACTTATTCAATCTTGCCTCATCCTTACATGTGGTTGGCATTTGTGATTTTAGTGTGGTTGGCCAAGTTTTCTATGCATGCATACGGATTTATCCACTGAGGTTTAGGATGAGGTTCTCAGTACTGGGCAGTCATCCAACCATCCATTCGTTATCAACATTTCATAGAAAATATGACGACCCATTACTATCTTTCAATTTTCTATCTGCTTTGAAACCAAGCTAGAAAACACAAACACAAAGAAAAGAAAAAGAAAAAGAAAAAAGTATGGCAATGAGAATGTGGGCTTCTTCAACTGCCAATGCACTTAAAATATCATGTGCTTCCAAGGCACCTTTTGCTCTCCCTAGATGTTTCTCTACAGTTTTGGATGGACTGAAATACGCGCCTTCGCATGAATGGGTGAAGCATGAAGGCTCAGTGGCTACAGTAGGCATTACTGATCATGCTCAAGACCATCTTGGAGAAGTTGTGTTTGTGGAGTTACCAGAACTAGGTGTATCAGTTTCCAAAGGAAGCAGTTTTGGAGCTGTGGAAAGTGTTAAAGCAACTAGTGACATTAACTCTCCTGTATCAGGCGAGGTTGTTGAGGTGAATTCAAAGCTTACTGAATCACCTGGAATTATCAATTCAAGCCCATATGAAGAAGGATGGATGATCAAGGTTAAGCCTAGTACTCCTACAGAATTGGATACCTTAATGGGTTCCAAGGAATATACAAAATTCTGTGAAGAACAAGATGCTTCTCATTAGACTAGAATCTGGTATCTTCCTGGACTAACTGCTTGCGCTCTTCCAAAGTTGACACAAGTTATCCTGTTGGTTAGTGAACTAGGGGCATTTCTCTCTGTTCTAAACTTTTAAATCTACAATTTATGGTGTACTCTTTTCTTTTTGTCTGTCTTGATTGATGAAATACGTACATGCACGATAAACCAATCACTGCCTGTCCATATTGGTCAATGTGAAAAACTCCTAAAAATAGGAGTTATGTTTAAGATTCATAATCAATCATAATTAGTCTGTTGGTGGGCCAACAGAGCATAAACCTTACTGCTCACAGGCAACATGTTACATGTCACATTATTGATTTGTTTATACCTAATTATAATTGTTTAACTGTTGTTGACAGCAAAATGAGTTGTAGATTACTAGATATGTCCATTGTTAAAGCAAAACAGTACTAGAGATAAATTGAAGAAAGAGAGAAGAGAGGTGAAGTAGTGAAATTGTCAAAGAGTAGAGTACTAGCTTAGACTAGAGTCTCTATCCATCGTTGGCTAAGCATATTCTCTTAGTTTCTTTTGGGAAATTTCCTCAGGGAGAAAAAGATTTCTTTGTCTCCACTTCAACTTTTTTTCTATTAAACTCCCGTCGTGGGCTGCGTTTGGGTGGATAAGGAGATGTAGGTTCCACTTATTTAATCTTTGCTTCAGCCTTTTATGTCCGTTGGTTGGCATTTTGTGGGTTAAGTGCTGGTGGATGTCCTTTTCTCACTTTGTTATCTTCATTTTGGGGGTTTTATATGGTCTACTTTACTTTCTCTTCTAAACTTTTCTAATCTACCACTTGGGTTAATTTATGGTGTTTTTTCTTTCTTCTTTGGTTTGTTGTGTTTGTTATTCATGACTATCGATTGAGATCGATAAGTACATTATAAAGCTGGTAACGATCATATCCTGGCTCGGCGATAAATATTATGTGTGAGTTAATTATCACTAATTTTTGTTTTATAGTAACCAATCTAACATGTAGTAGACTATAATCAACATTATTGTGAACATATAATGTCAAAATGATGTATGGATGATTACGGTGACAATGATATGTTTAATTTTATAAACACTAGAATTCAATTACGATCTGCACATAACAATTAACAACTGACACCAGCATGACACCATCAGTGAAAAAATAAAATAAAATAAAAATAGTGCAAGTTGAGAGATCGGATAGAGACCCGTCTACTTAACTAAAATGAAGTAGTTAAGGACAAGAATGAGAAGATCATTTTAGCTAGTCGACTAGTCTTATTCAGATATTTTATTTTTTTATCCAAATCTGTCCAAATAGTAATTATTTTTGGTTTCTTCCGTTTCTTATGATGTATAGGGTGATGATGACATTGCACTAAATATTATCTTTGTTCACCTAATCGTATACATACATGATAAGTTGTTAATGAAATGAAATTGACATTAAAGTCCTAATTAGGGTGTATTTAATTTGTTCATGGAATCTTGATTTTATGCGAAAAATACACAAAGGAAGAATGAAAAATGAAAAATGAGAATAAGATCTAAAATTCTAAAGTGTTTGAAGCAAAATAAAGCTAAGAGCATCTCTAGGTGGTGGTAGCATACTCTTCATATTTGAAGAATGCTACCACAGAAACTGGTCTCAAATTTACCGACCATGAGGTGGTGGCGTAAATTTCGACCATAGAATTTGATTGTAGGGGCCTTTGGTTTTTCGTAGCCAAGATACTAACGGGCGGCGTGTGGTCTAATTCCAAAACAACCCACCTGACATTAAAGCAACCATTCCAAAAGTAACCCATGCGACATTAGAGTGGCGGCGACATGCCACTACATTTGGCGTGGTGCCGGGTCAAAGTCAAAAAAAGTGGGGCGACATTTGCAATGGCGGCGATATTACTAATGTCGCTCCAGATCCCGAGATCCAAATTGCCAAATTTAAGTTCAACAAACGGTGATGCGACCACAAATATACCAACGGAGATGGAATTTAGGCAAATTCCGACGCATTCCTTCAAATTTGAAGGATGCGACCAAATATAAAGCCACCTAGAGATGCTCTAAGGAAATGAACTTTCTTTCAAAAACAGCAAAATTAGTATGAAGAACATCTCTGGTTTTTTCGAAAACAGCCTGAAGAACATCAAGGAAAGTATAAGGAATGTATCAATAATAGAGACATAAGTTCATAACTTTGATGGAACCGAATTAGCAGGTGGCTAGAGAGGAACAAGTAGTTTATGGGGCAGATTTTGGGTTTAATCTCCCTGGTTGATACATCCCGGCATAAAAACCCTCTCATTACGTGCTAACCCGTAAAAACCCCATATTTTTCTAAAATACCCCCACACATAAAATCCTAGATCTCAAATTTATCTTCTCTCTTTCTTCTCGCCGCATCCTCTCTTATGGTAAACCCTAGATATCATGCAAAACCAAATTAACATAGAAAATAAGATGACAAAACAACAAAAAAAATTTCTTTCTCACTTTCTCTCATTCTTTCATTTTTTCAAATACGAAATTCTTTTTTTCTTTCTCTCAATCAATTTCTCTTGAAATTTGTTGTTCTCCAACCAAACAAATTAGATTTGAGAAACAATATCAAGATTTGAAAATTTTGTTTCTTCCACTCAAAACCGGATCTGAGAATTGTCTATTTTTTTTAATTCAAAGATGAAATCTCTTTAAATATTTTGAATATGAAAGTCAAGTTTTTTTCAATTCAAAAATGAAATCTTTTTGGACTGTTGTTCATTTCAAATAATTTTGCATAAGTTATGATCGACCTGTTTTCTCTATGAAAATTTAATTTTTCATAGGTCAAGTTACTGTATAAATTTAAATTTACATATATCAAATTACTATGTAAATATAAGTTTTCATAGCTCCCAGTGACTATGTAAATATAGTTTTACATATATATGACTATGTAAAAATACATTTACATATATTTTGTCAGGTGTCGGAAAATTTTCAATTCCAAAAGTTACAATGTAAATTTAAGTTTTAATAGCTCTAATGACTATATAAATATAGTTTTATAGATATATGACTATGTAAAAATACATTTATATATATTATGTCAGGTGTCGAGAGAAATTTTCAATCCCAAAAGTTACTATATAAATTTAAGTTTTTATCGCTCCAATGACTATGCAAATATAATTTTACATACACACACACACATATATATATGTAAAAATACATTTACATATAGTCGGGAAATTTTCAATCCCAAAAGTCACTATGTAAATTTAAGTTTTTATTGCTCCAATGACTATGTAAAAATACATTTACATATGGTCGGAAAATTTTCAATCCCAAAAGTTACTATGTAAATTTAAGTTTTTATCGCTCCAATGACTATGTAAAAATACATTTACATATGGTCCGAAAATTTTCAATCCCAAAAAGGTAAAAAATAAAATAAAATAAAATGGAAAATAAAAACAGAAAATAATAGGAAGGTTATGTGATATGGGTCGATGGGAGGGAATTTATACTCAACCGAATTAGAACCAAAAGACTGAGCCTCATTTCTAGTTTCTGGTGCTTGTCTTCAAATGGCCCTTAAAATATGTTCAGGCTTGGCTCGTAAGTCACAATGCAATGCAAGCATAAAATGTCCAGCCTCGTTTGGTCTACTACTGTAGAAATATATACTTAAGCTGTGCTCAATCAGACACTCAGACCTTCAGTATCTTCAGGGTCCAGGCTCAAACTCCTTTTTTAATTTAGCTCATGTACAAGCACTAGTGTTCCAAGAAACAAATACACCCTAATTGGTAAAATAAACTTTTATCAAGCATATATTTTATCCTGGCACGTCAAAAAGTTACAGCAGAATCGCGCATTTTTTAGAGTTTAGGTTGAATGAATTGAAGAAATTTGTTTTTTTGGTCAATTTGTGATGGGGTGATAATGATCGTGTCTCCAGTAAAGACCAGACATAGAAAAACAATAACTAAAACTGAGAAGAAAATAGAGAGCTCAATATATCCTGATTAAGATAAGTTAACTGCTTTATCCGGAATTTTTCTGCCACACAGTAATTTATGTCGAACAGATTGAATGTGACCAATAATTAACTATAACTCTATTATTAGTGGACATTACATCCAGATTGCCACCTAAAAAAAATGTGCTGGAAATTGCTCATAAGAAATACTGCCCTGCTGGGGTACTTTTTGGGTAACTTAAGAAATCAGACCTTCGGTTCATAACCTCATATATACCTATTTTTCAATAAAATTTTCATAGTTCATATAAAGATATAACCGTATAAGCGCAAATATTTGTTTTCCCTACTAAAAGTATACGTTTATTTATTTTATTTTTGATAAGTTAAATTTTAGGGTTATATTGACATACCCTCCACCACTAGTTGCAATTAGGATTACTCTCCATAATAATTGAAATTAGGATTTTCCTCCAACTTGACAGTGAATAGGAGTCAACCAATAGTTTCAATCAGTTGACTGGTCAAAGATCATGAATTGTCCTAAATACCCTTTTTCTGTGAAAATTATGAAATTAGCCATTGACACTGTTCAAAGCCCAAATTGAAATTAGACACTGTTCAAAGCCCACAAACTCAACAATATCTTCCAACTGATGATTACAATTGGGATTTGCTTAGCTAATTTAGTAAACTATGAAACCAACACGATTAAAGGAGGTTGGGAATTAGTAAACTATGAAACCAACACGATTAAAGGAGGTTGGGGATGGCGTATGAAGCAAATTTAAATCGACAACTTTAAATAGCTTTTGCTGAGTAAAAGTTTTCTTTAACTTGCAAAGTGAAATAGTTTCTCCAGCATCTTCAGAGTCAACTGGCAAGATATTGAGCTACCAACGTGCAAACAGATTCTAGAATGTTATACTTTTGCATATTTCTGAACTGCGTCGATCTTTGTATATCAGAGAAATGCTGCAACAGCGACGCAACAAATGCTAGATCTCTTTGATATATCAGGGATTATTCACTTTGGTATTGCTGGTAATACTAACAATTCGTTGTCCATTGGCGATGTCACGATCCACAAACAATTTGCTCAGACCGGCATATGGGATTGGCTGGTTCGTTTATCTCAATTCAATCTTTTCTTCTGTCTTTACGTGTGCATTTCTTGTCACCAGCTTATGGAATTTGGTTAGTTATTAAAAACTTTAATCAATTATGATGAATTACTTCAGTTGTATTTGACAGAAACCGAATGGTACCTTGTACGAGAACGATGTTGCTCATTTAGATATTGGTAACTACAATGTGCCAAATGTTGGGGATTACACCAATACCAATCGGTTCCCCCACTACACAGATAACTTGTATGAACACACTTCAACTCCAGATAAATCTCAAATATCACAAACTACCTATACTAACATGCCCAACTCGCTAAACAACTATCAACAACAAATAATAATGTAAAAGCGGAAAAGCAAAACCACAACACAAAGATTTTACCGTGGTTCGCCAATGATGCCTACTTCCACAAAGAGCCCAGGTTCTTAATAAAGTGGGAAGGAAGATTACAATCTCTCCTTACAAATCCTTTCACCTTACTAGATCATTCTTATCTCTTTACGAGGGTTGTATCTCGTAAAAAGGTTCTCTTTGTTTTAGTCCCGGATTCCAATCCTTCCGACTTGTTTGGTTCTTAGTCTTAGATTTTCCAAAACCTTGATTTTGGTTTTATTTCCAAAACCAAATTCAATTCTGCATCAGAAGAAAGGCCCACTAAATTAAACTGGCCTTGGGCCCTATATGTGAGCTGAAGTCGCTAAGACACGGAAATTTTCGAAGCGCTGGTCGCCTCTATGGCTGGTCGCCTCTATTCTATTGGAACTCGAAGCCGAAGAAGTCGCCTCTCTTTAAGCGCCGCATTCCTCGACATTTCCAACGCCCGAATTAGCGTTTCTCTCCCACTCGTTTCTCTCTCCCTCATGTGAGGGATAACTCCAACAATCTCCCCTCCGACGGTGAGGGGGATACCTCCATGCAATTGCCAAATCAGCGAGGAGGAGCAGGTCGCCATTCCCAGAATAAGACAACAAACATCAAACTTACCTTTCGGTAAGACTTTGGTCATCATATCAGGACCCGTTCTTGTCGGTATGGATCTTCTCGATACACAAATGCTTGTCTTCGAAAGTACTTCTCTAATCCAATGATAACGCGACGCGTGTATGTGCTTGGATCTAGAATGAAAACTTCGGATTCTTGCTCAAGTGGATGGCGCCTCGATATCACATAGAACTACAAACCGTTTTACGCTGAAAGCCCTATTTCGGTCGGGAAGAACCTCTTCATCCATAGCAACTCTTTGCAACACTCGATGGCCGCAATATACTTCGGCTTCAGTAGTGGAGAGAGTAAACACACTTTTGCAACTTAGATTGCCAAGAAACCGCTCCCCCGCAAAGTAACGTGATAACCGGAGGTGGACTTCATCGAAGTCAACATCACCGCCATGTCCGGTGATCGGTAGTAAAATTCTTCAAGTAAGGGCTTACTTCCACCAAAGCACAAACATGATTTGGAAGTGCCTTTGAGATATCTCAATATCCACTTAACACCTTCCCAATGCTCTTTACCCGGATTTGATGTAAATCGCTTTACAACCCCAACGGCGAAAAGCAATATCCGTCTAGTACACACCATGGCATACATCAAAGCGCCCATCGCGGATGCATAAGGAATCTTTTCCATCCGACTCTGCTCATGCTCACCCTTAGGACACATCTCTTTGGTCATGCGGAATCGGCCACCAAGCGGACAACCGGATCGGCTTTTGATCCATGTTGAATCTCTTCAACACCTTCTCAATGTAGCTTTCTTGAGAAAGCCACAACTTCCCACTCTTTCTCGTCACGAGTGATCCGTGATCCCAAGTATCCGCTTTGCTTGACCCAAATCCTTCATCTCAAAGGACTTACTCAAGTCTTTCTTGACTTGGATATCTTGTTGATGTTTGGGCCAACTATCAACATATCATCCACATACGGCCATGAAGACAATGAAATCCCTTTATCCGGAAATCTCTCAACAAACACACAATGATTGGAAGCGGACTTCTTGTATCCTTGCCGCCCATAAAGGAATCAAACTTTATGTACCACTTTGTCTCGGTGCTTGTTTCAACCCATACAAGCTCTTTATCGGCCAGATACTAGGTGCTCCTTGCCTTTGACCTCAAACCCTCTCGGGTTGGTCCATGTAGACATCTTCTTCAAGGTCTCCATGAAGAAAAGTCGTCTTAACATCTAGTCTGCTCAACCTCTAGGTTCATGCTTAGCGGTCATACCCAATACCACTTTGGGATAGAAGTCATCTTCACTACGAGAGAGAAAATCTCATCAAAGTCAATTCCTTTTCTTTGGCCGAATCCCTTCACACAAAGGCGAGCTTTATGCCTTGGGTGAGGATTGTTCTCCTCATGCTTGACTTTGTATATCCACTTATTCTTGAGAACTTTTCTCCCCGTGGGTTTCTCAACTAACTTCATAAGTGTGATTCTTATGCAAAGAATCCATCTCGCCATCATGGCCTTCAACCACTTTTCTTTGTCCTGCACTCTTCAAGTGCCTGCCTTGATAGTACATAGGTTCTCCACCATCCGATAGTAGCACGCACGTATGTGGTGGATACTGGTTGAAGCTATTCTCCCTCTGTCGGACCTCCTTGCCCCATCCTGGCGGTGCCTCGGGGAGGTTGCACTTCGCTGCTTTCGGTGGTGGTTCATGCATCTCATCCGCATCTTCTATACCAATAGGTTCTATCCCATCATGAGCAATGGGATTCTCATCATGAAGCTTCAAACTCATGGTTCTCGATTCTCAATGCCTCTCGAGACGTTCCACGCGGGAACTTCCGGTTTCAATCAACAAGATCATTGGTGAAAGCACAGAAGCTTTCACCCCTCCTCAAAGTCCGCTATGGTTTGGTCTTCTAAGAACACAACATCTCGACTTCGGATTACCTTCTTGTTAATCGGATCATAGAGTTTGTAACCAAACTTTTCATCTCCATAACCCGGAAAAATGCACCGCTTGCTTTGTCATCAAGCTTGGATCTCTCATCCTTCGGAATATGCACAAATGCCACGCACCCAAATACCCCTCAGTATCCATAATCAACATCTCCGCCCGACCGTACTCTGCGGATAATCACTATTGAGGTTTTGCTTCTACGACAAAGTTGATCACATGCACGTACCAGACGATTGCTTCTACCCAAGAGCTTCTAGGTAGCTTAGAGTGAGATAGCATGCATCTCATCCTCTCTACAATAGTGCGGTTCATTCTCTCGCTATTCCATTCGTTGGCGGTGTCGGGGGGAGCGACCGCTCATGGCGAATCCCATGACTCGCAATACTCTTCAAATGGCCCAATGTACTCACCCCCATTATCCGAGCGAATACACTTCAACAACTTCCCAGTCTCTCTTTCCACCATCTTTGGAATTTTCAAACACGCCAAGTACTTCATCCTTGGTCTTCGACTATAGGCCCATACCTTTCTTGGCGATCATCAATGAATGTCGAGAAGTCACGAAACTCCCTCGGTGGGACTTCACTCTCATAGGACCACATAAGTCTCGGTGCACTAGCTCAGGGACGGTGTCCTTCTCGCGGAGCGGGAATCTTTGGAAAGACACCCCCGTGTTGCTTTCCTACCAAACAAAGGAGTACATGTATGTAAATGTGTACCTTTAATGTCCGGCATGGCCTTTTGCTTAGCAAGAACTTCCATCCCTTTTATGCCCATGTGACACGCCTCTTTGTGCCACGTTCAGATGAAGCTTCTTCTTACCAAGATTCGCTTCGCTTTTACACAAACTAGCCTCGTGTTTTGTAAAAGAGCAAGTTTTTTTCTTTCCTGGCCGCTACAATGGAACCCTGCCTTTCGGTTTCCATACCCCCGTTACCAAACGAAGTTTACAAAGCCATCGTCATCTAATTTCCCCGAAATTAGGCTTAACCGTATGTCGGGGGACATGTCTTTACATCCTTGAGTGTCAAGGTGTAGCCGACATTGGTTTCTACATGAACATCTCCAATGCCTATAATCTTCCGAGACTCCATCGTTACCCATCCTCACTTCACCATATTCACCCATACCGTAGGTAGTGAAGAATCTCCCCGGCGGTGTGGACGTGATAGGATGCTCCTCAGATCTATCACCCACTCGTATCGACATGAGGTACTAAGACAAAGACACACCACAATCGACACAATTCCCACTAGGGTCGCCGACTAGTGCGGTAGTATCTCTCGCTGTGTTTCCCAGTTCCTCCGCACCATGTCTTCATGTACACGCGGTTATTCTTCTCATCCCTCTTCGATTGTTCTCGCGACTCATATCCGAAGTGGCCTTTTGGGCACAATAGTAACATTGCCTCTCGCCTTAGGAGTTCTAGCTTCACCCCCTAGATTTACTTCATCATCACCTCTAGAACGAGATGGTTTTTCGCTCGACCTCTCCCCGTTTCTCTCGCGGAAAAGGATCTCTCGAATGAGAAGAGGCCGCTTCTTGCACTCCTTCTAGTCTCCTCATTCAACAAAGACGTGGTAGCCATCTCCATGGTAACAATTCCATCCTGGTCGCTCCATGTAGAGAAACCGCTAATGTCTCCCAACTTTCGGGTAGAGAGCCTAATAGAAACAAAGCCTCAACTTCGCCTCCCAAATTGATCTTCATCAAATGCATCCGATTGATGATATTCTCAGACTTCATTAAGATGCTCGGACATCAAGAACCTTCTTGGTACTTCGTGGTTCCGCAAACTTCTTAACGACTAGCACTTTGTTTCCACCGGACTTCCTCTCATAAAGGTCTTCGAAGTTTCTTCCATAGACCGGCGTCAGAAGTCTCTGGGCCACATGGTGAAAGACACCGCCGCCAATCCACCGCCGAATGTATCCAATCGCTTTTCCTGTCAAGCTTTTTCCACTCAAATTTCATCGATTTTACGGTTTTACTCCCTCATTCTCAATGGGAAGTGCCAAGTCCTTTTGCAAGATAGCAAGTCTTCCATCTTGGCTTTCCGGATGGTGTAGTTCTTCCTATTCGGACTCATCATACGAGTGTTCACGGAATGGTCCATCTCTACAAGTTATTTAACCTCAAATCTTTCTCTCAGAATTTCACAAATACCTCTCGACCAAGATTCGGATAACACCCCAGGCTATTCTAACCAAGGCTCCGATACCACTTGTGGGGATTACACCAATACCAATCGGTTCCCCACTACCGAGATAACTTGTATGAACACACTTCAACTCGGATAAATCTCAAATATCACAAACTACCTATACTAACATGCCCAACTCGCTAAACAACTATCAACAACAAATAATAATGTAAAGCTAAAGTAAAAAGCAAACCACAACACAAAGATTTACCGTGGTTCGCCAATGATGCCTACTTCCACAAGAGCCAGTTCTTAATAAAGTGGGAAGGAAGATTACAATCTCTCCTTACAATCGCTCCTTTTACTAGATCACTCTTTATCTCTTTTACAGTGGTTGTATCTCAGTAAAGGTTTCTCTCTTTGTTTTAGTCTGGATTCCAATCCTTCTGACTTGTTTGGTTCTTAGTCTTAGATTTTCCAAAACCTTGATTTTGGTTTTTATCTCCAAAAACCAAATTCACGGGTACTGTAGCAAAGGCCCACGAAATTAAACTGGCTGAAGGGCCGCTTCCATGTGAGTGTGAAGTCGCGCTTAAGACACTGGAAGCCGAGCTGGTCGCCTCTATGGCTGGTCAGCCCTATTCTATGGAACTCGAGCGAAGTCGCGGCCTCTTTAAGCGCGGGCCGACGACATTTTAAATTATTAGCGTTTCTCTCGCGACTCTGTTTTCTTTTCCTCATGTGGAGGATAACTCCAACACCAAACGGACAAGGGATGAATCTGTTGGGCATAATTAGCTAAACAAATCCCAATTGTGATAATTAGTTGGAAGATATTGTTGAGTTTGTGGGCTTTGAACAGTGTCTAATTTCAATTTGGGCTTTGAGTTGTGGGCTTTGAACAGTGTCAATGACTAATTTTGTAATTTCCACAGAAAAAGGGTATTTAGGACAATTCATGATCCTTGACCAGTCAACTGACGGAAACTGTTGGTTGACTCCTATTGACTGTCAAGTTGGGGAGGGGGAATCCTAATTTCAATTATTATGGGGAGGTAATCCTAATTGCAACTAGTGGTGGGGGATATATCAATATAACTCTAAATTTTATTGATGAAGCTCAGGAGGCAATATTACAAATTGGGTGAGAGAGTTGCTTTTGTCATTTCGACTTTCATAAAGCACAAAGAAGATTAGGGAGTAACATACATCTATAGATTTTATGAGTTAGCCCTACAATATATTTCCAAATATTCTTCTGGATATTGCAGATACACTGGATATGAACAAAATCCAAATATATGGTTCATGAATGAAAAAAACTAAAAGGTGCAAGAGAATCGCAAAAGTCACCAATGAGTGATGAGTGATGAGTGCAACCCCTCATTGTTGGGCCGGTGGAGATTATATATTTACTATTTAGCCAATCTGAATTCAAAAAAAAAACAAAGAAAGTAACCCATTGTGTCTACCCCTCTACGTGGCAAACCTATTGGTGGGTCTCCGCCTTTATTTGTTTAATCGATTCGATAGACCCAAGGCCTAAATTTTGGCGGATCAATCTCCAATATAAAAGCCCATTAAAGTCCTAGACACATGGATTGCCACTTATTTATTTTAATATATATATATATATATATATATATATATATATATATATATATGTCTAGATTCATTTTTTAATGGGTTATTTAGGTTTTAGTCCTATTTATTATGGGGTATTTAGGTTTTAGTCTTAAAATTATCGATTATTAAGTTTTAGTTCTATTTCTATCCATTGACCGTGAGTCGTCTCAGTTGATCGTGGTCAAATTATTCGATATTTTTGCAAATGACAGACTGCACTTGAGTGTGCTTGACATGCTGGGACACGTGTTAAAAATCTGAAGCGCACATTGATCCAATGGCCAAAATTAGAGATCCGATTCAGGCCCATTTGGACACTCGCCGATGGTATTGCAATACAAAAGAGTAGAGAAATCCGATTCAGGCACACAATGCTCCTTAGGCAAGGCCACACATGGGTGTTTGTTAACTGACAAACTTCTAGTGGGAAAATATAAGATTTGCCAGTGTTTTCCCACTATAAATTTGCCAGACAAATCTATAGTGGGAAAATTTTAGTTTGCCAGTGTTTGTTTGCAAAAATTTATAGTAGGAAAATATAAGATTTGTCGGGTTTTGCCAGTGTTTGTTTACATGGTTTTTCTCCAGTGGCAAATGATATTTCAATTTTTTGGAGATATTTTTTTTGGTTTTCAAACTCAATGAAGTATAACAAAAAATTAAATTAAATACAATACAACTCAACTTTAATAGTATCTATAGGATGTCTTCTTAAACAACCATCGCAGCATAGCAAAGCGTGACACACCACCACCACTCCACCACACCCACCACACCACCTAATTGCACACACACACTACACACACTACCACACACACCAACCCACTACACGCACACACAAAGACTCAACAAGAACACACAATAAAATATCCAAAAAATAACATCAATGTAACTTAACAATAATATATCGGGTCCACCACTTAACAACAATCCCACAAAACATATAGTTCAAACATAGAAATAAACCAAAAAACAAGGTTGAATCAACGCCCAACCTTTGTTCTAGTGGAATATTACTTAATATTACCCGGCTCTAAGAAGTAACTAGCAATTCCGGGAAGCATTTGTAGCTCGGTTCTTGATCAAATGTGGCCTTAATGGGCGATTCTTCCACAATTCCTCAACTAATGGTGCATATTCACGAGTAGTCTGCTGGGAAAATGGCTTCCAAATTGCCCGATAACATGACTTTGAGAAGCCAATCAGAGAATGATTTCAGCCTTGGGCTAATGGAGTAGATAGTTTTATTGTCTCCTTCACTGGAGCCCCCGTTGTTTACAAGATTTTGCTTTTAGACTCTCATTGTTCCATAACATAAGCAATGCATCAAGAAAATAAACTCTTGCTCAATAATCTCTGCTAGGGAAAATATCTAATTAAAAAATGAAAAAAAAATGATTTGCTAGATATCATGCATATAATGACGTGCTTCACATGATAAGAAGCAAATAAGTTGTCCTTATCGATAACCACAAGCATTAAGCGAAAATATATAACATTTGATGTTTTACGGTCCTTAAAACCATCTTTAGCTATGTAACAAAAACAACAACGGTGTTCTTCTCCAGAATATGGTTAACCCCTAACTCCATTTGTTAAAGTGTTGACTATCCAAGAGGGAAGGGAAGCAGATACAAGTGGATTTGGAGTGACAGTGGTTTATGAAACTAAATCTCGAGTACAAATCATAAGTGAAGCACAACAAATTAGTAAGAAATGGACACCTCAAGTTGAAGGAGAAAGATCTTCAACATTACAAGAGATGCTCAAAACAATTAAAAGCAAACACAAGAAAGATGATTAAGCTGTAGTTACGGACTTATGCCCACACGTCAAGTTTTAATATTCACAGATTAGTATACTTAGAAGAAAAATAATATACCAGAACCAATATTCAAATCTCAAGGCATCAAACCGACCTCTGAAGTCTGAAGAAGGACGAAATCACCTTTGCTAGTTTCTAATTTTTAATGAGAGAACACGAGTCCATATACATCTAATACTCGTCAATCAATCACGTTGTAAAAGACAGTAATCATGATTGAATTTTCTAAAAATACAAGGCAGATAAAATCATCTCGATAACGGTAACGCGTGCCTTATGTAGAAAATTTACCCAAAGCAGAGAGATTTGACAGTAATAGTGAAAAAAAAGATTGAGATAAGAGAGAAGAGAGATAAGAGATGAGAGCGAGAGAGTATACTTGAAAAGAGAGCGAGTTGATGAGAGGCGGCAATGAGAGAGAGAGAAGAGAGATCGAGTGGGAAAGTTGTTTCTATTTTCCTATCATAGTGGAAAAATACCGGGTGACTAATTCAACTTTGGGGGGAGGTGTTTTCTATTTTTCCACTTCTAGTGGGATAATTTGATTTGCCGGCTAATTCCAAATAGTGTTTGCCAGGGCCCTTAAATACACCCAAACAGGAAAGTAAAAGTCTTTCAAGACTTTCACTCCTTAACCAACTCCCACAAAACCAATTAACAGGAAACTCAAATCAATAACTTCGACATTCTCTTCAAAACCAGTTCTTATAACCATACAACAATTCGAAAAGAACCCACCACCTGAATGAAACAAACAATCTGATTTACAACAAATATACACTGGAAATCATTCAAATATATCAATCTTTCAACTAGATATATCCACCCAACAACACCTAAATCCAAATTGAAAAGATCTTAACTTTCCAAAGGTTTTAGTCTGGAAAACATTTGTATGGTGAGTTGTAGCGGTGTCTGGAAAACATTGGACAAAATTTTATGTCTTCTCGAGATGAAGATGAAGGGTGCGCCTCTTTAGTTCAACTATTGGTTCTCTTTTGACCTGGCAAAGGCTGGAAGGCCCATAAGGCGAAGTTAGGCAATTGCCTAAGGCCTCGAGTGAAAAAAGGCCTCAAATTTCCACAAAAATCGCACTATGCAACATAAAATTCCTACTAAATAGCTAATAAATCTTACTAAAAGATTTTTGGATACTACAAAACATAATACATATCCCATACAAGTCTCCTAATAAAAGGTAATAATTCTCCTTCTCTTATGTTAAAAGAATTTCCTAAAAATATCTCAAATTTCAAATGGTTAAATTTTCAATTTTCCATCTCTATACTATATCTCCACAAATGATAAGTCTAACTGGACCTATGAGAAACAAATTAATCAAAATAAGCATAAATTTCAATTCTATTAGGCAAAGAAAACTTGCTATGTAGTGTAGAATTGCAAACAAAAAATGGAGTAACTGACTTAAAATTTGGTTTGGAAAAAGGCCTCGAAGTTCGAAGTTTCGCTTTAAGGCCACAGAAGCTAGGGGCCGCCCCCGCCTGTGGGATTTTCGTGAAATAGAGAATAGTAAGTGGCTATGATTCAGTGGTAGTAGGAGAAGCTAGGCTTATGGTATGGTAGTGTGTGGTTGGTTCACATGGAAGATTCGATGTTCAATTTCATTCACTTTGGAATTTGAGGGAGATATGGATCTGTTTAGTGCAAATTGGAGAGGAAACTAAAGATTTGATCCAAGAGTCTAAGGTGCAACATAGTAGGAATACATGACTTTGAAATGCTCAAGGGTAGTTTGGCCATTTGCAGAAATATCGAAAAATATAAAAAGAGAAAACAATTTGACCACGGTTAACTGAGACGACTCACAGCCAATAGATAGAAGTAGGACTAAAGTCTAATAATCGATAATTTTAGGGGTAAAACCTAAATACCCTATAAAAAATAGGACTAAAGCCTAAATTTCCCTTTCTTAATAAAGATATAAACATTAATTACAAGTCATGTTCAATTACAATTACTTCAACTACAAGAAGTTTCTATTCTACACATAAATACCAATAGTGTGTTTGTTATGATGGAAACACCATGGAAAGAAAAGGAAAATAAGAGTGGTCCACATTTTCCATAGTTTTTAAGGTGTTTGTTTACCCATGAAAAGGAAATGGCCGGGCTTTTTCCATAATGAAACAAAATCATGGAAATGGAAAAAGTTTTATGTCCTTAGTTAACCCCTGAAATTTTTGTAGAAAGGAAATAGATAGTTAGGGACTTACTACTAGCACATCCAACAATACAATTATTCATTTTCATAGCTTTTGCAAACAAACATGATTATTCTTTTCTCTAGTTTTTACTTTTCTTTCTCCAGTTTACCAAACACATACCATTTAAAATCATTTCCTTTCCATTCCATTCCATAGTGGACCGCCAATTTTATTTCTTTTCCTTTCCGTAGTGAGCTAAAATTTAACAAACACACCCCAAATCTACTTTTCACAAAGAACAACGATGTGAGACTTATCATCTAATTTTTGAGCATGTAGACAATAGAAAGGTACAATCACACCATTATCACTGGGGCTGTCGATCAACAGTTTGGGCCAAACCCAAAGCCCGATTAAATCCAACCCGACAAGGAACGACAAAGACTTTGAAAATTCAACTCAATAGCTTAAAGGACTTGTTATAGACTTACTATAGTCCAGCCTAATCCAGCCCAAAATCTAAAGTAGTTTTGTTTGTTTTAAGATGACTACTTATAAGTTTTAGCTAATAGTTCACATAAAAAATTGGTGGAATGGTGGAAATATAATGTCACCACATTGGAGATACGGTTCGAATCTTCATATATTCAATTTCAATATGTCTTTTAAGTGAAAGATAACTGCTTTTTTCCTTACGAAGACCTAGGCTAAGCGCATGTCCTAATAGGACCAACGCTATGCTTGAACCTCATAATTTTAATCCTAATTTGGGTCAAGCCTGGACATAGGCGAGTCATGTTCAAGTCCAGCCCGTTGACAGCCATAATTCTCACTATTATCAACATAACTTTTTTCACTATTTTTCTACATTATTTCATTTTATATTTGGATCATATTTTGTTGAAATAACCATAATATACTTAACAAAAATATTGTTCTTTACATCTATTATAATATACATTGCAAGTTTCCATTAAGGATCAAATGCTTAATGATTGAACTAAATTTACAATGTGCGTTCTCCCTCTCTTTTTTCCACTACTCGATCAATTTTCAAATATAAGAATGCACTTAACTGCATGTACACCTGTATTACCTTAACTACACTTGTGCACGTGCTTTGCACGGGAACATAAATTATTTTTTAATATATGTACATGGTAGGTCTTAATTTGTTTTTTTTATTAAAAAACCAAAATAATAATAAATTTTATAGTGGGGCCACCCAAAAAAGACCAGATTTTAGAATTGATGGACAGCTCCAAAATTTTATAGTGGTAGGCCACGTGTTTTATTTTTTTGTGTTTTTTGTGAGTGAGACTATTTTTTAGAAAAAATAAATAAATAAAAATAAACAATTAAAACGGCTCACGTGACACATGTCAGAAAATGACGAATTGTTAGAACCGTGACAGCTCAAATAGCTAGCTCGTGCCGAGATTAGGTCACCTATCCAACTCTCTAGCCTTTGGCTAGGTGTTAGACTCAAGCTCTTCGACCGATTTCCATCCTAGAATCTTAGTTAAATACAATACAGAGATTTGGGTGTTAATAATACGAGTACTCTAACTACGAAATACTTGTAATTAGGACTGGAAATGGTACGAGATGCGACTCGAATCCAACCATATCCAAATCCATTTTAATAGATATGGTTTATATGTTTGTGACTAGAATCCGACCCGAAAATCCGGATCATTTTAACAAGATTTATATTTTAATGCCTAAAAAATAATTTATATCTTATATTTATATATGAAAATCATTAAAATAGTGTATTTTTTAATGGATATGGATATTCGAAATCCGACCCAAATCTGGATGGATCCAAATATGGTAAAGAGTTTTGAGTGAGAATCCGACCCGAACCCGCTCCATTTCCAGCCCTACTTGTAATAACTATTAGGGAATTGTTATTTTTTGCATTTTTATGCATGAATGATCCAATTCAACAATTGAGGAAAAAGTTTGTAGAAAAAATAAGCCATGTACATATCCAAATTTCCAAACTCAAGTCAACGTACTAATTGGGTTTTTGTTTATTTCTTAGTGTGAAATGAAGTCATGTATGTTGAAGAGATGCCGCAATTAAAATAGCAACTCAAATTATTTTGTTCTAAATGTAATTATCAAATGGACATTTTTGTATTAAATTGTGTATTTTTGTAATTATTTTTTAATATATATAAGGTTTTATATTAGCCAATGATTGGGGATTTGATTTGTTTAGTGTTTGGGGTACACGTGGATATTTTTCCGCTTTTGTTCAATTTTTAGAATTAGATTTATTTCATTGGACTATGGAGTTAATGATGGTTGTTGAGAGAATGAGATTACCAAATTTGAAGTGCTTAATTCAACTAGAGTAAATTAGCGTTTGCCCCCAGTTTTGAAGATTGATTTTGCGATACCCCCCACATAATAATTTAATTCAGATTACCCTCCACATTCTAACTTCCCGTCAGTCAAACAGTTAGTTGGCTTCATTGACCGTGGTCAAGATTTTTGGTGAAAATATTTTTGCCATATTTTCATTTTTCTTTCAAACTACATGATGAAAATGTCTTTGATTAAACTAGATGATATAGATGGGAAAATAAAAGAAAGAGAAAAACCACGTATTCATCCCTTTCTCTCTCATTTTTTTTTTCATCCCTTTCACTCTCTTTTTTTTATTTAATGACCCTTACCTAAATATGACCGTTGATAAAAAAAACTATTATATATTAGATCTGAGATTATGACCATTATAGAGATTCTTTTGTAAGAACACCTTCTACCACCATTACTGGTTCTAGTGAGAGCAAACGACGATGCCACACCACCATTATTGGTTCTAGTGAGAGCAAACGACGACGACGCACCACCATTACTGGTTCTAGTGAGAGCAAACAACGACGACGCCCAAGTACAAATCACAACACTTTTTAGGCAAAATGAAGGTAATATCATGTATCTAAACCATGGTTATGCTTTCAAAATAAGATTTTGTGGTTAGTTTTGAATTAAAATGAAGTCGTCTTCTTCTTCTTTAAGTATGAAGGTTTTGCATTGTTTTTTTTTTTTTTTTTGGGAGGGGGCTTTAATTTAATTATGAAAATTGGGGGTATCACAAGTGGTTATTGACTTTGCATTGTACTGCCCAGGTTGAATGTCAGATGTGTAATCAACTTGGACACTTGGCTATTGAGTGTGAATTTGTGTACTCTCTTTGCAAGCAACCTACTTGTCACGGCATTCGAATGTTGGGCAGCTCACATACAATAGCTAATCCAGAAAGAAAGTATCTAAAGTGTCAATATCAATCATGCCCAAGTTATTTACAGTGGCTAGAAGAAGCTATTTGTGAAAAATTATCTGGTATTGGACCAAGCTCATCTACCATTGCATGTTTTGAATGTGGTAAGACTGGTCATTGGAAGAGAGAATGCCCATGGGTGGACTACAATGCACGACAGAGAATTGTAGAGGAAGGAGGACACTTAAGACAACAAAGAGTGGGTTGAATGCTGGGAAGAAGTATTTGAAGTGTTATGCATGTGGGAGCTTTGAATGGCTTATTGATGCACTGAGAAAGGAAACAAAGACAACTACTTTGGCTGTGGAATCAATTGCTACTTTGAAAATGACATTGTCAGAATTTTCAAAGCTTAATATAAAGTGAATAGTTGTAATGAAATAATTGAATTCATATGTAAGAAATCCATTGCAGTTTTTTGTATTCTGCAGGTTTTGTATCCATTACAGCTATATTTAATGAAAGAAGTTTAGTGAGAATTTCATATAGCCTTTATATACATCACGTTGTCTATGCATATTGCTAAACCTAGACACAGTTGTTGTATTCTGTAAGTTGAGGCCTATGGCTCTTGCCGAAAAAAACAAGAGTTCTGCTAAATATAGCCAATTCATTTTGCTGCACTGATGCATTGATGCACAAATTGTAAAAGTTTGGACATAAAGCAACCAGTTGTGAATCCAAGGTTTAACCTCTAGGGTCGCAATCCAAAAAGGTCTCACTTGTTTTTGCTGAAGGTAGATTGCCTATTCAATCACACATTATGAAATGGTTTAATATAATCTTAAAATAACTCTTCTAACTAAAAATATTACACTCATTTCTCTAAAGCACGGACGCACCTCCTAATAGGAAAAATTTAAAAATAAATCAAAATAATATTAAAAAACTCAATTTTTTCATTTTTTTGTTTTGTTAAGACTTATGACATGTTTTTAAAGTTTGATTAGGAAATATTAAACTTAATTTTGTGGCTATTTATCTTTAATAGTTTTGAATTTATGAATGTTGATACATTTAATTTAGTTTTTAAAATTTAATTTATATAAAATAAAATTATAAATATTAATTAATTTCTGCATCCTTTGCCGCGTCCGCGTCCTACCTTTTTAAGATATAACCGAGTCGCCGCGTTAGTGTCCGAGTCGCCGCGTTAGTGTCCGCGTCTGCGTTAGTGTCCGCGTCCGTGTCCCTGCAACATAGACTCATTCTATGACAATTATGATTTATGAGATTCACATGTCATTCTGTATTTGACCAGATAAAAATAAAAGCCAACAGGATCCTCATCTCCACCGATTTTCGCGTTTAGCAGTGAGTTGCGCTCATTCTCACATGTACATAGTACATTGTTTTTTCAATCATCTACATGGAATTAGTACAGGATCTGAAGTCGTTCCATCAGCTTTGTTGGACTCTAGATGGAAGGAGCGTTCACTGTCATCGTTGGGCATCAGTACTCCCCATTCAAATATACAACTTAGCTTGCCAGGAAGACGAACGAAAGCTGCCGCTAGAAAGGTTGCAGCTTTAAGAGGCTCTAATTTCTTAACCAGATTGATGAAACCATGATCAGTCACCTTTCCTGAACTAGACCTGTCAACTTACTTGGAAAGTTCAGTATATTACTTCCAACGATTGGATAAAAAAAACATGTACCACAAAATTTAACAGAGATTGAAACACAAATGATATATCAAGCGAGGGCCAAAGCAAGTGCGAGGAATCAAAGTTGCAGCCAAAATGGGCACTCAATACAGGATCGACCAACTGTCCATTACAAACAACAAATATCAGCCACCTTTTTTGAACTCCCTGCCAACTTTTATCAGTAAAATAAGGATTTTATATATGTTGAATACAAGAGCACCTTCCATCTAACAAAAAGCTATAAGGATGGTAATGCAAAACAACTGAACCAACAGTCGCTACGCCAAGTTAAAGACCTGTAAACGGTATACACAACATTCTTGCCCTCTGAGAAATTAAGAGAGAATTTCAGTTGAAACCACTTCACATAAATCAGTCATCTACACTAACCAGTGACATATCCTTCCATACACAAAAGCAAAACACATGTCACGTGTTCCCAAAACACAAAAAAAGATGAAAAATATTCAACTGCTCAAGTCATGGTTTACTAACAAACCTACTAAAAAAACGCATGAAGTTACATACTTACATGTTCAAATGGTCCCACCCTCTTCTATTGCTTGTTGGTGGTGGCTTGAAATAAAGTCTTTTTTCTGAACTTCTCTCTGGTTCAATTGCACATTCATGTGTTTGTGTTTCTGGTACTGCAGTATGGGGCACTTCAACTTGAGCTGCAACTGGTGTACTAGGTTGTTTCTTATTCCTTGGCCTCTTCTTATTTGATGCACTAGCTTGAGCTCCTTCATGTGCTTGTGGGGCCTCTGTTGCTGATTGACCTTGTGTTGTTTCGGCATTAAGCTTTGCTTGTTCTGGGCAAGTCCTGATGTTGTGGCTTGAGGAGTGGCATTTGCTACATCTTCTTATTTGCTTGGGTTTTGCTGCTGGTTCAGAATCATTTTGTCCCTCACCTGCTTGTGAAGCATTTTGTCCCGCACCAGCTTGTGAAGCATTATGTCCATCACCTGCTTGTGTTTGTTCATCTGCATTCTTTCTTCTATTTTTCTTTGGCCTTCCTGGTTATCTTTTCAATGATGGTGGGAGAACTTGAGTAATTGGTTTCCCCTAGTCTGTCATTAGGTATAGGAAGAACAACCCTGCTATATGTTTTCACATATGACCTCATTGTTAAGTATTCATTACAATATCTACACATCAAAAATTAAAATATTGATTAATAAGACAATCAAAGACCATATAATAATAAAAATATGTAAGAAGATGCAGGAAAAACTAACCTAGCATAGTTCAACCTCCTCTGTTCAATGATACAAACAGCATGCATACAAGGTATTCCAGTAAGTTGCCACACCTTACACTTACATTCGTGTGCATCTAGGTTCACTAACCATCTGCTTCCATGTGATCTAAGCACAGTAAACATGTGGTATGCAGCAGATATGTAAGTATACTCCTTAATAAAAAAAATTGCACTACTAAAAAAAAGACATATTATGACGCCTGTTTTTTAGCTATCTTGACGGCTTTGTTGAAAACCGTCAAGATAGGTGCCTTGGTGATATTTTTATGACGGCTATTGTAATATTATGTCACGTATATCACAGGCGTCAATAAATTATAAGCATTTTATGACGGTTGTTGCAATATTATATTATGTATGACACAAGTGGAAAGAAAATAGTATGACTTTGTGACGAGTTTTCTAAAATTGTCAAGTTCATAATATAATAAACCGTCAAAAACTTAACAACCAAAAAAAAATCGGTAACTCGTCCAAAAAAAAAAGTGGAGTATCAGTTTGCATATGTTCTAAACCGTCATTTTCTAAACCGTCAAAGGCGTTGGTTTTAAATTTTGGGTCCCTTAAATAATGGTTTGTTCAGAGTCAAGCGTCAAGTAAATCACAAAAACAAAAGAAGTCTACATAAACCTAAACTTTCAACTTAAAACACACTTGTTTTGCGAAAAAATTGAAAGGGATTTGAGGAAGAAGCCCGACCCCTCAAGTCTCCAACCCCCGACTCCACCTCGCAACAACAAAACCACCGGATCGACTTCCCTCCTCTCGCCACTTGATGCCCTAACTAAGCTCTCTCTATATCTAAATGGCGATTGAGAAGAAGGGGATTTTATGCCGGGTTAAAATGGGAAGACACCATTTTGAGAAGAACGACTTGGTTTTTGCATGAAGGGGATTTATAAGCGTAGTAGTGGAAAACAGAAAAGCGAGAGGTAAAGATGCAGGGAATAATCCAAAGCCAAAAAGATCTCGACTTCAACCTAATTGTTGCTTTCTGAATTAGTTGCCCTAAATGCTAAGGTACCCACCGCGAAACCCTAACAAACCCCAACTTCCTTCTTAGTTTTGGTTGGATTATGATTCCCCAATTGAAATCTCACTGTGCTCGGTTGTTATTATTGGATTTTTTTTTATTTCAGTAAATTTCGTTAGTCTTAAATTTTTTACTCTACAAACAATTTGCTACGGCTGAAAGATTGTTTTAGATGATATAAAGAAATTAGAGAAAGTGATGTACTATTTTTATTTTTTTCAAATAATTCTTAATGGCATGCGTTTTAGAGATGAATTTTTTCAGTGCCATTAATGGATATGCAAGGGGCGCATTATCTTTTTGATAAAATGCCAGACATAACTTTTGTTGTTTTGGTGTTAAACTTGTTTGTAAAAATGTAATTTGAAATGAAGATTGATTGGAGTGTTTTAACATCCTAGGGGTAGTCTGCTATTACCCAACTTTGATTCTCATTTGTTTTGTAACCCTTTTGTTGTTAATATTAGGGTTGTCCCAAATGCATATGTGGAATGACCACCCAATATTAGTGAAACAATACATGGAAGGAATATAGGTGAAAGCGATTTTCTTTTATTGTAAATTGTGTGCTTTCAGCTTCCTTGATGTTATGCTTGATGCCTTAGAATTTGATGTTAATAGACCTCCCTCTAATGACTATAGTCTTAGATTAATGATACACGTAGGATCCTGGATCCTATAGCTTATTCAAAAACAAAAGAATTAAGGCTGTCACAACAAAAAGGATAGTTTACACCTGCGACTTCGAAAGTTTTGAGGTGAACCTTGTATCTTTTGGAATTACATTTTTGTTGTGGATATTGTTGCATTGACCACTTACGCTAGAGCTTCACTAGTGGATATGGTTCTTTTATGTTTGCCATTTCATTTCATGAATGGATTACTTGTATGCTTTAACTCTGTAAATTTCTAAAATCGATATTGGATATGCAATACTGTGAAGGTAGTTAGCAGACAAAATTGCGGCTGCTGGATTTTATGTGGTGGTTCCAGACTTCTTTCATGAAGATTCATATAACCCTGAAATAGCCGAGAGGCCTCTAACAGTGTGGATTAGAACTCATGGAACGGTTGATTTCTGACACACAAAATTGCACTTGCATTAGAATCTTTTAGCATTCGTTTATGACATTGCTGTTTTATGAATCCTTGTCTTTGTTCATTAGGGATGAAGGGGATGAAATGGAGAAACCTGTAATTGCAGCTCTAAAGAGTAAGGGAATATCTTCAATCGGGGCTGCAGGCTTCTGTTGGGGTGGTGAGTGATATTTGTGTGTCTTTTGTTTTCAAAGTTAAAAATATCTTTAGTTTTGGCAACTTCCTTTAGGGGTGTCTTGAGTTTATTAAGCCTCTATGTATTAATCTACTTTGGGCCTAGCTAATGGGTGACCTTTCTAACTCATCTCAGCAAAGGTAGTTGTACAACTAGCAAAGTCAGATGATATTAAAGATGCGGTTCTGTGTCATCTCCATTTGTTTAATCACCTAGCTTCGATTTATTTAGTCGGTAGTTGGATCCTAGATCGCCTTAAAATAGGGTAAAGTGTGTCATTTTTATTTTCGGATTATATTATTATGAAGCTTTAGTGTTTCATGGTAAGAGATATATTACAATTCTATTAAGACATAAATCAGGTGAAAGTTGTAGTCTGCCCTTTTTATTTTCTTTTTGCAGATTTGTTCACGAGGGGGATAGACATTCAAGCTATCAATGTCGTTATTAATTTTGATTTCCCTAAGAACTCGGAGACATATCTCCACAGGGTACATTTCTTACTTTAGTGTTCATGGATGATCTTTTATTTTCCCCAATTATTATAACAACTTTGTTCGCATTGTCACGGGTTGGTCGATCAGGAAGGTTTGGACATCTTGGGCTAGCTGTGAATTTGATTACGTACGAGGACCGCTTCAACTTGAATTTATCTTGGTTCCTTGGTCATTACATACCAAACTTCTATGTGGTTGTTTTTTGCCATTTAAATAAAGCAAATTCTTCCACAGATAGACCTAACTATTTACTGCAGGTGAATGATATGGGGGTGCCCTTTGTTCAAGAATAGTGATTGAAAACAATGATCGATCTGGCTGCGTGTGACTAGCAGATTTTAAAGTAAGTTGTTGTTTGACATAGTTTTTATGTTGAAAAATCTTATGCTAGCAGAATTGTCCCTTGCTGCCGATTCCTTATTTTCTGTGGAGTGTGGTTTGTGCTTGTGGTCTGTTTTTTATAGAACTTGCGTTCAAGGGTTTGTCATGCCCTTCTACTAAACTTGAGGTCATTATTGCTCCTGACAATTACATCGTAGTATTGTGAATATTATGCTCTCATGATGCTATGTTATCATAGTGCCTGCAACGATTAGATTTTTGAAACCTCATATGTTTTTCTTGTTTAAATCTTGCAATTCTCATACAAAGCTACCTTAGTAGTTAGTTTGTACTTATCATTAATTGGTTTGTGTTTCATTTTTATATAAGTGGTCGATTAATTTGATTTTCCGTTTACTTACCAAATCTTCTTTATCATTTTGAAGATTATATTATGGGAAGATTACTTTCAAAACGTTCTGAAAGAAATGATTATGGAATGATTATGGGGAGATGGATAACGTTCAGAAAGCTCGCTTCTATTGATTGTTTGAGATGGATCAATTTATCGGTTGATTAGAAATTTTTGTTGGATAGGTTAGATAAATTGAGTTATGACTTATGAGATTGACTTGATTTTGTTGAATCAAGTGTTATTTGTTAATTAATTGTTATTTTTCTTAGTCATCAAATAAATCATGTAATATGAAAAAAGTTCTTTCAAATGATTTATGTTGGTAATAAAGAGTATGATTCAGGTTTACTTAAAATGGAGTTCATGTATGGGTCTACATTTGTTAGTCCGTATGGATTTCTGAGTTATATCGAGATATGCAGGAAAATTTGTGTGACAAAACATTTCACCGGCGGGTGCCCAAAAAAATATTTTTTTAAAAAAAACAAAAGTTTGTGACGGCTTCGAAGGACCTGTCAATTACCTATGAAATCTCTTGACGATTTTAATGTTCATCTCTTGACGCTTTTCGAATTAATAATTGTCGGCTGCAAAGCAAGCGTCATAAACATGTGTTATTTCTTGACGCTTTTCCTAGCAAACTATGACGGTTACGTAAAATATGTCATGTAAATAGCCCGAGTTATGACATTTTGAATTGAATTTATGTCATATAAGTTCAAGTTTTAATGTCAGTTTCTTCAAAACCGTCATCAAAATAATGATAGTTTTTGTTAACTTTTATGACGGGCTCTATAATGACGGCTCTTTCTTTAATGAAAAAAAATGTCATTACGCTTGTTTCATGACGGCTAAAAGCTGTCATTATAAGTCTTTTTTTTAGTAGTGTTGTTTCTCATGTATTGCCTTCACCTTAGGAACAACATTATTAATGTCCATCTCCATTGCCTTGATTCTTCTTTTTCTCATAAGAGTCATCAACATCAAATTCAATTCCCTCAAATCACTGGCTTGTCCCTCAAATCCATTATCTATTGATTAAAACTTTCACTGAAGTTGTTAGTGATATGCTCTGATTTTGTACGAGTCCAAAAATGTGATTTACACCATGTGGTAACATCCCTCTTTTTCAACCAATCGACTGCCTTCTTGTCAACTTTCTCCAAATCATCAAGAAATCTTTTGCAGTCACTAAGCCTAAATGCCCTAGCTACTCCCCAACACAACTCCTCAAATAGTTTACCTCCCTTGTAATCTTTCTTCAAATTTTTGTACATGTGCCTGAAGCAAAATCTATGAGCTGCACGTGGAAAGATAACAGGAAGTACTTCCTTAAGTCCCTTTTGCATATCTGACATGAAGGTAAGATTTTGTTCATGGTTTGACAAGTGTGAGTGCATAGCTTCCAAGAAAGATCCCCATGTAGCCTTATTATCTCCTGTGCATATGAAGACGGGCAGTGGAAATAGCCCATTGTTCCCATCTAAAACTACCATGCTTAGACATACACCACCATATTTGCCTTTTAAAAAACAACCATCAAGACTTATAATTGGTCTGCACCCCTCGACAAATCCTCTAATACTAGCTAAAAATGCAATACACACATGATTAAACTCAAGAGTACCATCTAGAGCAGCTAGCCACAGAACCATAATTTCATTTCAATATTTGGACACACAACTCTGGAGCTTTTGCATAGCTTTCCTCATAATTACCATTTACCAACTCCATTATCTTTTGTCTAGCATGTCAAGCTGTATAATATGAAATCTTAACACCTAATTTGTCCCAGACTTCTTCTTTGATCATGTTAGCTTTAAAAGTCTTGTGATGTCTTCTAACTATATCCTCCATCTTCTCAGCCACCCATACAACATTAGCCAATTTGTTTCCAAACTTACTATTACCCCTACACCTGGTAGTATACCCATCCTTCTTCTTGGATTTGCTAGCCCTTGCATAGAACATCCATGTGCATTCTTCTCCCTTGCAATTAAGTCTCACTCTGTCACCATCATTCTTTTTACCCCTAAACTCAAACCTATTTGCAATGGCATATGTCCTCAAATAAGTCCTACATTTTTGTATAGTAGACCTGATGCAGGACAGTAATATGTTTCTAATTAGGATTGGTTTCTTATTATCTATTAGTTTGTTTTAGAATTAGAATGTATTTAGAATTATTTCCATACTAGAATTAGTAATATACTAGTCTATATAAGAACATCGTAGGATATAAACAGGATTCATTCAATATTATCAATTTATCAAAGTCTTTTACATACCTTCTTACTTTTAATTCGCTTCCGCCTCGTCAATTGGTATCGGAGCCAGGTTCGATGGCCCATCACGATGATGCTGACCCACGTTCCCCGGACGCAAATACGGGAGATTTTGTTACCATGGCAGATGTCAATCGTGCTTTGGAGCAAGCTTTTACGGATTTCCGATAGGAAAATCAACGCTTCATATGAGAGGCAATTTCAGCGGAGTTCTAGAAAGAAAGAGAACGAGGGAAAACTCAGGCTGAAGGCGACAAACAAGTTCGACTTCAAAGCACCACCCATAGTGCATCGGATTCTAACCTTGAACGTCTTTCTCGCAGTACCGATCGATCCACCCACCCACCAACCCACCCATCAACTACAGAACACCCATCCCATCAATTCCCAACCCCAATATACTCCATATCAACTATAGAACCAATTGCATCCCACCTCCAGTCAGCATCACACCCACTACTCCATTAATTTTCAACCCCATATACAACCAACATATCTTCCTCAAAGCTGGCCTCCTCGATTTTCAAAGCAACTCTTAAGGCATCAATTCCACTCTTATCTGGCGAACAACAGTTGGAGAAGATGAAGAATTTCCATCACACCATCGTATCCAACACCAACCTGTGTTTTTGGACTTTCCTAATTGCACTAACTTTACCACCCAATCCCATAACAGTCCATATACCCAACCCCAATTAAATTCCTACCAATTCTTATTCCACCGGTCCGGTCCATCAATTCCCAAATGCCCAACCACCACTTCAAACCACACCCATTAATGGGCTAGCCCAAACTGGTTTTGCACCCTACCCAATTTTTCAGCCCAATCTCTGAGATTATCGCCAACCACATAATGGTATAGACGACGACGACTACGACGATGAAATTGAGGAAATTGTTATCCGACATAATCCTCCAAATTTGCAAAATCAAGATAATTTTCGTCGACAAAGAAATAATTATGGTGGTAACAGACATAATTTTGGTGGAAATAGTAATGAGTATCGCATCAAGGCAGATTTGGCAACTTTTAATGGTCTTTTGCATATTGAGGATTTTATTGACTGGCTTAAATCCGTGGACCGTTTTTTCGATATTATGGAAATTCCTCCAGAGAAGCACGTTAAGATTGTGGCTTTTAATTTTGGTGGTGGCTCTTCTTGGTGGGAGCAGAAACAACAAGAGCGTATTCGTCAAGGTTTGAAACGGATTCGTTCTTGGAAATGTATGAGGCAGATGTTAATGGCGCAATATCTTCCTCCAAATTTTGCTCAACTTCTCTTCACTGCACTCCAAAATTGCAGACAAGATAATCGTACTGTTCAAGAATATATTGATGAATTTTATCGGTTGCTTTCTCATAATGATTTGCAAGAGAATAAGAATTTACAAATTGTTAGATTCATTAATGGTTTATCCTGGAATATTCAGAAAGATCTAGTTTCAGATCAACACTTCACTTTACATGCCGCTATTAATAATGCACTTAAGGTTGAACAATTCATAGAGCGACCTAAACCTTTTAACCGTCCTTCATATAACCAAAGATCCTCACAATTTAAATCCAACCCATCTTATCATAATTCCCCATCTTCTAGTGTTTCACCATCTCCATCTTCAGAAGTCCCTTCTAGCCCATCCACTCCACATGATACCTCTACCCAACCCACCACCTCTCCTTATAAAACACCTCCTTATCATCAACCTCCAAACCGTCCTAATACCCGCTCAACTCGTTTCCCAAATTCCTCCAACACTAACACTCAAAATCCTAAACCTCCATCCACCAATCCATATCTCCGTCCCAAACCTGTTACGTGTTATAAGTGCAGTAAATCTGGTCATTCTTCAGATGAGTGTCGAAAACATAATATTGCTTTTGCAGACGAGGTTCCTAATATGGATGATGGTTTTGAGGCTAATATTCATTGTGATGACGATGAACCGACATATGGTGATGACGATGGTGAACACTTTAATCTTGTGGTTCATAATTTGTTATATACTCCACATGTTTCTATTCCACACCGACATAATTTGTTTAGGACTACTTATACAATTCAAGGCAAATTGTGTTCTCTGATTATTGACAGTGGTAGTAGTGAGAACATTGTGTCAAAGAAAATGGTGGCGAAATTGGAACTTGCTACCCAGCCACATCCCCGCCCTTATGAAGTTGGTTGGATACAAGATGAGTGCAAACAACATGTTAAGGAACAATGCCTTCTCAGTTTTTCTATTGGCAAGTGTAAGGATATTATTCTTTGTGATGTTGTTGATATGAATGCTTGTCACGTTCTTCTTGGGTGCCCTTGGATGTTTGATGTGGATGTTATTCATCGTTGCAAGCTAAATACTTATTCTTTTGTCAAGGCTGGTTTGAAAGTTCAATTGGCTCCTTCCTATGCCAGGCCTAAGTCTTCTCCATCTACTGCTGAGGCTCCTGTTTTATTGGTTTCTACTGATGTTAACTCTGACTTTGAGAAGCCAAATGAGATATTTGCAGTTGTCGTGAAGCCTAGGTGGCGCCTATGTGGAGGTGTAATTTTACACCCCCCATTAGAGATGCCTTTATGAGCCAAAAACAATGACACAATGCAAGAGTGACAATGAGGGTAGTACTTGCTATCAGTGTTCAAAATTTCGAATAGAATGTCGGAATTTTACCGGATATTTCAATTTTAAAAAAAACCGGAAAATACAACATAGGGTCGAAATATTAATCATTTTGAAATCTTGTTGAAATCAAAATTTGACATGGGTCAAATGTCAAAATATTGTCAATTTCAGTTTTTCGATTTGTCGGAATTCCAAAAATTTCGAAATCCCGAATTATGCTTGCTACTGAGATAGTTATCAACTTGTGATATTTGGACGAAATCTTTTATTCCATCTAGCGTGTTTTTTCGATTTTTTTTCGTAGTATGGAATGTTTCATTACATCCCACTACTTTTTTCGATTTATTTATTTATTTATTTATTTATTTTTATTATTTTTTTTTTTTACAGAATGTTCGAAGTGTTTTTTTTTTTATATTTTTTCATTTTTTATATTCAGACGGAATAAAACATTCCGTCTAAATTTTGAAGTCATATTTGCATTGGGCAACTCCTAGTAGCTTCTTACCAAAAAAATAACTATGAGGGGAAATAGTCTCATGTGGCGCCTACGTGGAAGTAACAAGTTGTTGCTTGCATTGGGATGCTCTAATTCACTTTTTGCAAGCTATCCTATTAGAGCATTTCCAATGCAAACCACTTTTTTTCACCTCCACGTAAGACTATTTTCCCTCTTTGCTATCTTTGTGGTTAAAAACAAGAAAATGTTGCCCAATGCAGAGGTGATTTAAAACTTCGGACGAAATGTTTGATTCTGTCTGAATGTAAAAATTGAAAAAACGGTCGGACGAACGGAATGAAACATTCTGTCCGAAAGAAAGAAAAAAAAACCCAAAAATAAGGTCGAAAAAACACACGGGACGGAATGTTTCATTCTGTCCGAAGAAAAGAAAAAAAAAAAACCAATAAAATATAAAAAAAACACACGAGACGGAATAAAAGGTTCCGTCCGAAACTCACAACTCAATGACAATTAATTTCAATAGTAACTGCTACTCTCATTGTGACTTAGTTACAAGTCACCATCATTATCACCCTTGCATTAGGCAAGTGTTTTCTGATCTACAAAGATGAAAACTCTCAATTTCCTCTCCTAGTCACTTGTATTGGGAATGCTATTAATCCGGGAGAAATTAAAGGAGTGACCAATTTTATAATTACAGTGCGCAGACCTGACCTTATTTTATAATTAGGAGTTGAACTTGCACACCTTGAATAATTGAAAACTTGCGCTTAGCGTGCAATGTACGATATCTACTCCGCATAATTTAAAAATTAAGCTTGGTTAAAAGATTGATTTCTTGAAATATTGACTACAGGAAAGGAAATGAAAATTGATGAAGTATAAAAATCTCCAAATTGAACTCTTACAATAGTATAAGCTTCTAACACAGGACCTGGTCCACAGATAGTGGAACAATTTTTTTTTAGGGTAAATTGCATTTTGATAGTGGAACAACTTTTAACTAATGGATCAGGTTCACCGTCTGTTAATTGTTTGTGGGAATCCAATGTAATCTTGTAATTACTAAATTGCCATTAAATTTGCGGTCAATCCCATTTGATTTAGGTGACACATGATTTAATCTTAATTGCCGGCAGATGAGAATGAATACACTTCAACACATAGAACATGAAACTCCAAACTCCACACAAAATTCCGTACAAACTTGTATAGAAGTATAGAACATATGGTTTCAACAATCGAGGACGTGCAAAAACTTCTGTTTGCGACAATATTGGTGTAGTTGGAATGGGAACATTGATTGGTCACAACCCATGCACGTAACCCTAAGCCTCCATACCCCCACAAGTATATATTAGTAAGGATGGAATTCGAACTAATCAAGCTGAATTTCACTATGCTCAAGTTAATACATGAACCAGCCCAAGTCAAGTTTTTAGCGAGCCGAGTCCAAATAGTTCGGTTATTTTACACTAAAGTGATACTATTTTAACTTATCGAACCGAGCTTCATCAAACTCGTTTGTTACACGACCTATAATATAAACTCAAACTTGGCTCGTTTATTAAATGAACAAGCTCGAGCATGCCTGAGCCCTCAGCTCAATAAATTCTACCCTTAAGTATTAGTTTGAGAAAGTATATTTAATTAATATTTAATCATCTGTGTGAATCTGCACTTAGTGGAATTCCAGAAACCTGGAACTGTTATCGCGCATTAAAGAATTTATTCTTTTAAATTTTAATAAACGTAAATGTGAACTGAATTACGAAGTCTTCTTGCATCTGCTTGACTAAAAGGGAAACTGTTTCAGCATTTGCACTTGCCATATTAAAAAAAAAAAAAGAAAAAAGAAAAAGTAGCAGTCCAGTCTCTCACTCAAAAAACTCTGATCGAACTTCAGAGTTCTTCATTTCACCACCGCACCAGACTACAGAGGCTTGGAAGTTATGCTATAAAACGTCCCCTGACAATCTTTACACGGCTTAGTTGGTAAGTATATCCAAGCCTCCACTTGTTACTTCAGCCTATGGTTTTAAAGTTGTACATACACTGATACACCAAGTCGTAGTAAGTGTCTCTTACTTTTACAGGCACAAAGAAATGGAACCAAGATATCTGATGAACTTACAGAGTCGATTAGGTCGAGGTAATGGCATGTTCCTTTGAAAATTTTCAAAAACTCAGTGCAACCTTTTGGTGTTATAATCTAAGGTTAATATCAGGAAAGTCCAGTTTTCCAAGTTAAAGCAAAATCTACTCTGCAAGTCGCAACCTTAAATCTGATCAGATCTACCTATTCTCCTTCAATTCCTTTTGCTAGTTTTGGGGGGGTTTAGTAGGGGTTTTGGTGAGGTTCTCGTTCTAGGAGTAGCTAATTTGTTGCTTTCACAGAGTTTCGTGCTTCGTAGTTTGGAGATCTTTGGGTCTTCTTTTTGGGAGAACCAACAACACACTTGGGTGATCGATGTTGGTGTTGAAGTAACTCCAGTGGGGAATATGAGGGGACCTAGCTCTGTGTTTCTCCTTTGTCTTTTGTTTGTTTTAATGATATTTGCTCCATGTATCTTTCTTGCTTCTTGTTTGATTTGTGAAGTTGCACTCAGATGGTTTATGGAAAACAAAATAAAAAAGAAATCCATTTTTCCATGTGCAACGTAGCGACATACTAGCTATTGAGACTCTTAACTTTTCTTGAGACCCACTCTCCTCCGAGATCTTACTCCCATTTTTCCATGTGCAGCGTAGCGACATACTCGCGCTAAAAATATTTTTCAATTGGCAGAATAATCCAAAGTTGAGAATATCATTATCATTGCGTATATTGGATCTCTAAATTTTGGAACATATTGGACCGATATATTTATAAAATTTATGCTTATGTTTTAATTCATGTAATGAAATTATTTAGAATAAAACAAAATTACCAACGACAGAGTTGTTGTCTTAAAAAAAATCCTTTTGCATGTGAAATTATTCTTTTGTGCGCTAGCTCATTTGTGGGATCTTCGAAATAACATGTGTAGCTCTCTGGTATGCTTAAATGATTAAGTGTTTTCAATACATAAACTGAAAGATTCTATATTTATGTATTCTTTCGCAGACGTGAATCTCTTAATCTCTCTTACTGCCATTATAGTTGGTTTGACTGCCACTTGAAGCTAGAGTATTATATCACTCGGGATTGAAGTCTTGAAGTTTGGACCCAGTGGCGTGAACAGGAGAAAGCCAAATGGAGAACTATTTGACATCAGAAGTAGAACTCAAAGAATACGATGTAGATGAAGTACGAAAAAGGAATGAAAAACTTTATAGAGTAAATAATCTACATTTTGATGGTAAGGACAAGCTTCAAAATAAAATGTTTGAAAGTCTCAAAGTGGTGAAAGTTTTCAAAGGGGCCATTGTTAGCTCAAATGCAATGGAAGTGTCGTTAGAACTTGAAAGAGAGAAAATACGACGATATTCACATAAAGATCTTATGAGGATTACTGAATATTTCACTTGTCAAATAGGTTCTGGCGCTTATGGAGACGTCTTTAAAGGCCAATTACCTAATGGTGAGAAAGTTGCAGTTAAGAAATTAAAAAAAACCGCAGTGGATGTTATGGAATACACATTCATGGCTGAAGTGAGATCAATGAGCAGCACTTCTCATCGAAACCTAGTTAGACTTTATGGATATTGTTTTGAGACGAACATGAAAGCACTTGTCTATGAATACTTGGAGAATGGATCTTTGGATGTTATTTTGTATGAGAACCATCTTAAGTTGCCGTGGCAGAGGTTGTATGATATTGCAACTGAGACAGCAAAAGGGCTTTCTTATTTGCATGAAAGTTGCCACGAGGTAATAGTTCACTATGATGTAAAAGCTAGTAATGTGCTCATTGACTCAAATCTTTCTCCTAAGATTTCAGATTTTGGATTTGCCAAGGTTTCTCAAAGAGATGTTAGTAATATATCTTTGGTTGAATTCAGAGGGACCCGTGAGCTTTGCTGCCCCAGAAATGTGGATGCAAATGCCAATAACTTACAAAAAGTGATGTTTACAGTTTCGCATGATGTTGTTCAAGTTTTGGGGAGGAGGAGAATTTGTGTAGGCGATAATTGGTTTCCAGGACAAGTTTGGGAAAAATTTAAGAATGGACAAGTAAAACTAAATTATGGAGGAATGTGGAATTGAGGACATGGATAGAGAAAATGCAACAACATTGGCAATTGTCGCATTGTGGTGTACTCAGCACAATCCCGGTGACAGACCAACCTTGGGCAAGGTGGTGAAAGTTCTTGAGGGGTACATACAACTTCCACCCCCTCCCGATCCGCTTTATCCATATAGCTTCTCTTTAAACGTAAGCAAATTGGGAGCTAGCTCCACAGCAATTAGTGGACCTCCTCCTTCATCAGTTTCTTCTGATGTCTCTCTCACCCGGAGTGAACGGTAAGAACACTAGCTATGAGATTTTTCTTTCTGAAATTAAATCTTTGATGCCCCCCCCCCCCTTCATTTCCTAATTGACGTTAATTGTGCAATGCAGAACGCAGAGTTCCGCTAACTGGGCTAAAGCTATGGCGATACTGAAAGAATTCGAAGACATGAGTGATACACCACTTGGGAAATTGAAACAAGTTGCTGAAGCCATGACTGTTGAAATGCATGCTGGTTTAGCTTCAGAAGGTGGAAGTACACTTGGGATGCTTATCAGCTCTGTTGATAATCTTCCTACAGGGAATGAGCACGGATTATTCTATGCATTGGACCTTGGTGGAACAAAATTCTGCCTTTCACGTGTACAATTGGGTAGAAAGAAAAGACGTGTTCTTGAGCAAGAATCTACTGAAGTGTCAATACCTCCTCATATGATGGTTGGAACTTCTAAAGGACTATGTGATTTTATTACTGAGGAATTAGCAACCTTTGTTGCTACGGAAGGCGATGGTGATTTTCATATTTCTCCTAGTAGGCAAAGGGAAATGGGGTTTAGTTTCTCATGCCCTATGACACGTACATCTGGGACTCCTATCAAATGCACAAAACACTCGTCATCCATAGATGGTGCGGTTGACCAAGATCTGGTGGCACAATTGACACAATCCATGAAAAGCAAAGGTGTTGATATGCGTGTGGCGGCTGTAGTCAACGACACAATTCGTACTTTGGCTGGTGGCAGATACCTCAATAATGATGTCGTTGCTGCAGTGACCTTAGGTACTGGAACAAATGCGGCATATGTGGAGTGTGCAAATGCGATTTCTAAGTGGCATGGTGTTCTACCTAAATCAGGAGAGATGGTTATTAACATGGAGTGGGGTAACTTCAGATCAGTACATCTTCCTCTGACAGAATATGATCATGCTCTGGATGTGGAGAGTTTAAATGTTGGTGAACAGAGTTTTGGGAAGATTATATCTGGTAAGTACATGGGGGATATTGTGCGCAGGGTATTACTTAAAATGGCTGAAGAAGCTGACTTTTTTGGTGATACCGTTCCCTCAAAGCTTAGAATTCCATTTACATTGAGGACTCATGAAATGTCTGCGATGCATCACGACAATTCTCCTGATCTAAGAGTGGTCGGAAGCATATTGCAAGATATCTTGGGGATATCTAACACATCCTTGACAACTAGAAAAGTAGTTGTTGAGGTCTGTGTCATTGTTGCAGAGCGTGGAGCTCGTCTTTCTGCAGCTGGAATCTTAGGCATCTTGAAAAAAATAGGAAGAGAGACAGTCAAAAAGGGAGTCAAGCAGAAGACAGTGATAGCCATCGATGGTGGAGTATTTAAGCATTACTCAGAACTCACCAAGTGTTTGGAGAACACCCTTAAAGAGTTACTGGGGGAGGAGGTTAAGGACACTGTTGTCATCGAGCATGCTAATGATGTCCCCCGCATTGGGGCCGCTCTTATTGCTGCTTCACATTCCCAGTACAATGACATGAAGTCTGAGACTGGTGTAGTTGTTAGCAACCAGGTATCTTCCAAAAAAGGGAATCCATTTCTGTACATTTCTGTGTGCATTGCCTTGTATTTTTTGTCCAGGAGGTAAATCAATAGTGTTATGCACTTATGCAAGTATCATCTAGTACAGGTTTTGTTGTAGAAATGGAAGATTTATAGGGTGGTAAGGTATATATCGCATTATCAACTTTGCTTACAAAGCACCAAATGGAAGGAATTTTGAAGTGCTAAATCGTTTTTTTTTTTCACTATTAAAAAAGCGCTACTGCTAAACCAATATCGCCTATAAGGACAACTTTTCTAACGGAATTCTGGACTTTGTACACTAGAATACCAGATTATGCAACAATAAAACCGATGCAGACAAGTGGGGACTTCTTTATCTTCAATTCAGGTTCAACTATTCCAGGTCTAAATTCTTTAACCCTATAACGGTATGTAAGTATGAAGTCTATGTTGGAATCTCTAAGTGTATTTCGAAATACTTGTGAGTGTGTGCAAAGTGGAGGAGATGAACCATATGTGTTCTCTCCACTTTAGTGCATAGTAGATAGTCCCACATTGGTTATCCACCACATCGGGTAGGGTTCGGGCTTGGGCTTGGGCTTACTGTTGTGGGTAGTGGTTAGACCAATAGCCTAAACTTGTTTTGCCTTTTTCTTGAGCAACAAGTTTCAGTGTTCTATTAGGAGTTGATCTCTCTTCCTCCTAACCTCTATAAATAGGACTTGTGAGTCCATAGAGATGAGACTTGATCGAACTCAACTCGTGAGAAACGTAAAACTCAAACCGGTCCTTTTCTTCTTTCTTCTTCCCTTCCCGTGAGAGAGAGTTATATTGTTGTTCTAGAGGGTAGTGCGTTTATAGTGCAAAGTCAGTCATTGTTAACCATTGAATCCTCGTGAGGAAGACGCCATCACTTTGTTGCCTTTCGCACCATTGGAAGGGCGAAATCTTTCCTTAAGGACTGACCTAATCAGCGCCTTGGTTATTCCCGCCATCTTTGCCCTTGTTTCTTCATTGCTTCTTGTTTCTTCTGTTTTCTACTTTAGTTCTTTGTGTTCATATTAACTATTTCTAAAGTCTACTCAAGAGTTTAGACCGTAGAGTTTGGAGTAAAAGAAAATTGAAAAGAAGAAAAATGAGTTGATCAGTTCACCATAATCATTTCACGTTGTCTTCAGCTATTATTCCCTCTTCGTCACTTTCATGGTGCTTTGCTCACCATGGTAGCAATAACATATAGAGAATTAACGGTGGCGGCCGGGCACCATTTTTGCTGAAGAAAAAAATACGACCATAAAAGTTTATTTAATGCCTGAAACCTATTTTGAAAGGAATTGTAATATGATTGTAAAATAGTAATGTCTAGAGTTTTATTGTTTTTTGTTTTTCTGCGCTCTCTTTTCGAGATTCTGAACCATTCAACTTATAACTTCTAACACTTAGGGGGTGTTTGTTTTTCCTACTTATAAGTATGTCCTAAAATCTGTTTGTTTTTTACTACTTATAAGTGGTAGGGGTGTTTGTTTTTTCAAGTATTTATAAGTGACGACATTACAATTTTATTCATATTTTAATAACACATGTACTCTATTGTCGAAATTAATGACGATCATATAAAAAATCAATTTAATGGAAGTAGAATAAATTCATATAGACCATGCATTAAACAATCCACAATAGACATATTATTTATTATGATAATCATGAAGTGCTATTGGAAAGACATTAACTTCTTCTCATTGTATAAACTTATTTGCTATTTGGTTAGTTACGTAATTTTATATGCGTTCATGGGTAGTTATGTAATTTTATGTCTAATCCCAACTTATAAGTTGGCGTAAGTAGGATTTTCTCACTTACAACTTTCGGCCCTACTTATAAGTTTTTTTGACCGTTGGCTACTTATAAGTGGGAAAAAATAAATGGGTAAAAACAAGTGGTCCACCACTTACAAGTGCTTATAAGTGGTCTAGCACTAGGGGTGGACAATGGGCCGGGTCGGGCTAGCCCGGCCCTAAACATTTAAAGCATTTCAGTTATTAGGGCTGGGCTAGCCCGGCCCTAAAATCCCTATAGGGCCGGGTCATAAGTCTAAATTTCAAGCCCTGACCCTACCCTAAGCCCTCTTTAACAGTTTAGGGCCGGGCCTATATATTTTCTTCTTTTTACTACATCAGTTTTAAAACTCATTTATATTACAAAAAAATTTCAAAGATTTGCAAACTTAAAGTCCCACCACTTTGAAATTTGAATAACAACCAATCTAGTAATAATTCTTGATAAGTCCAACAATTTAAAATGCATATCCACAATCTAATAAACTGAAGTACATAGAGACTCATATTTATATTTCAAAATTACGGTTAAAATGTACAAGACACATTTTGGAATGAGCTTTCATCGACATAAATACGTTATTTCTTGTACTCAAATCTCACCAAAATTACATTTAACATTAAAGAACACAAAGACAAATAAGAGTATAGAATGAGTTTTACCGACGCCAACCTATTTTTTCATTAGGCTAGTGCCCAGTGCTCATTATTGTTCTTGGCGACTAGGTTAGACAGGAGTTGTGAGAGGTGTATGCGTGAGTTGTGAGATAGAAACAATTAGGTTTACAAGTTTTTATGATATAAGACAAGTTATTAGAAGTACCCATACGGTAAGTGATCGATAAATTACAAAGGACAGTGTTATTTTAATTGAAAATATGTAACAAGGAGTTGGATAGTTTTAGTTATGTATTTTATAGTGAAATTATAACTAGGGCTTGGTTAGGGTCGGGCCTATGTTTCAGAACCTTCGCCCTGACCCTGCCTTAGAAGGCATTAGGGCCGGGTCGGCCCTGCCCTAAACTCTATGAGGGCTTTAGTTGTGAAGGCTTTATAGGGATTAGGGTCGGGTCGGTTAGGGCCGGGTTAGGGTCGTTAGGGCCAAATTCCCACCCCTATCTAACACTTATAAGTAGGAAAAACAAACACCCCCTTAGGCGCATAGTACAAAACATCATGATATGGCAAAATATTGATTCCTGATATATGGATTTATGGATATGTATTGTGGATATATCTCTCTTTGGGGATATTTGACATTGTTTCATATGCAAATATTGTGAATATATCCAAAATATCGATAAATATCATAGATATTGTGAATATTTTTTGATATATAATGATATATAATTTATATTTATTTGAAATATAATGGTAAATATTAAATAAAATTGTACATATACAAAATATCACCAAATATCCACAAATATCACAATATATTCTAAAATGTCGATAATATCATTGAAATATCGCCGATATTTGTAGTTGTAAATAGCTCTAAGCATATCACGATATTTACTAATTCTTTGCTGAAATCTCGATACATATCATAATATTTTGTACTATTTTTCGGCGTAAGTATTTAGGACTTATAAGCCCATAGTACAGAATATCAAGATATGGGTGTTTATCAATACCCAATTTCTTAATATGTATCGTGGATATATCTCTATTTTTGGAGATATTTTACATTGTTTGATATGCAAGTATCGTGGATATATCAAAAATATCAACAAATATCGTAGATATTTCTTGATATATCATTTATATTTATTTGAAATATAATGATAAATATTAAATAAAATTGTTATCTAAACAAAATATCGCCAAATATCTCCAAATATCACAATATATCATAATATATCAAAAACATCATAAATATCGTCAAAATATTATCGATATTTGCAATTGTATATATTTCTAAATTTATTGCGATATTTATATATTTTTTTGCTGAAATTTCAATATTTATCGTGATATATCACGATATTTTTTACTGTGCTCATACTTACTCTACCTTCTAAGCATAAATTTATCTTCAATTGTTTAACATAACACATTTTTAAGGCCGCGTTTGTATGCAATATTAGATTTAATCTGCAAATGGGTGAGCGCTTGAGAACTAAATCTCAATTCTCAAGAGGTGGTAGTTTGAATCCACCATGACCTACTTCAAACTAAAAATCGTAACAAATAACTGCAGCTTGGATGTGGGTTAATAGTGGCAAATAGACGCCATGAACAAATCTTCCAAGATTCGGGCTGGATTTCGTGCCTTGCTTTCAGACCTCGACCCGTTTGTTGAGCTTGTTCAGCCCAGTACCTTGGTTAACTTAATTGGTCGGATGATATTGAGGCCCTAGCTAATTGAAGTTATTGACTTTCACTTGATCGGTATGTGCGGGGTTCATTACTCAAGGTCGTTCATGTATTGATATGAGTCAAATAAAGAGAACCCGGCTCTACAAGATATGAGTCGGACATGTTTTGTTGATGTGGAATATCCATGAAAGCCTCCTTCATGCACGAGAGATGTTGTCGTTTTGGGTATTCAACGTGAGAATGCCCGGATTCACCACCTTCTTGATCGGTTTGGGTGCCAAGAACTATTAATGGTAATGTAAATGGGGTCGATACATCAAAGACAAGAAGCAAAACACAAGGATGGAAGGGCACACTACTACTAGTGGTGCTATTGTAAACATTTCTACCGGTCGACTAGTGGCGCCGCACAAGGAGTTACTACTCGGACATTCAAGTTGAAAATCAAAATCATGTGAGGGAGTTGAACAATCACGCCTGTAACGGTTCAACAACTCAATAGTAATCATAGTATCGCGGGCAACTTCTCCTCCCCGTAGTTAACAATGCTATAGTGGTTATTCGAGGGTGGAGAGCTTGTTATTGATAGTAATGTAAGGCATAATCCAAATGGCTCTGTGGGGAAGCGGGGGTTAGCATGGTACAAAATAGTTCGATTGGTGGTGGTGGTGGAGATATGACTACGCCTACCGTATCGATCAAATGTTAAAGGCAAGGAACGAGGACAAGCCCAACAACCACTTGTTGGAGTAGGAGACTTGGTAGCGAGAGAACATAGTATACATACTTTATTGGATCTACCAATACAAAGACACCAAAGAAAAGAGTTACTCCTCTTAACCGACTCCCCAAATAATAGAGAAATAAACATGTATGAATGGTTAGTTGTTGGAAATGAGGATGTAGATGACGATCTCTCACAGAGTGAATCTGAGTTGTTTGGGGATACGATATAGGCTCCAATATAGGGGCTCCAACGCTTTCTTTTGTAACTATGAGAAAGCAAAAGGATCCAAGACTCATCTTAGGAAAGATCATCCTAAGATTGTAAAGGAAACCATGACTAGGAAGTAGGATTCCTAGCTCTACTTTCTTAGGGTTCCGATTGTAGCATGTCTAGTGATCTCGGGCATGTTAGGCTTATAGTCATGTCTCGATCTTAGGCGTCTTTGTGTGCCTCTTTTTAATGATCTAACTCTTAGGGAGGCTTGTAAGGTTTACCCTTTTGCAATATAAACCGGTGGGGTCCTGCCTTTAACCCCATAACTTTTCAAAAAAAAAAAAGCTCTAAAAGAATTTATGGTTATTAGAAGGACGATCGTGTCAATTTAGAGGCTTTGTACCAAAAAGTCGAAAGCAATTGCAAAATTAAGTAAAAGTGATCGATTTACATCAAGCAAATAAGAATTGGCTAAGGACATTTTACTACTATAAAGAGAATGCTTTGGTGAAGAGTGACCTTTTCTAGTTATACCCTTTATATGGGTTCAATTACTACGATTACGGGTCAAAAGGGTAATATGTAATAACATAGGTGAGGGAGAGGTACAACTGCCAATTTATCTGGTGAAATTCTACTCCCTCGATTGATTACATTGCTTTCAATTTTGCAAGCAAATACGATATTGCCAACGCCAAAATTTGGCCTTTTTGTCTGCCCTATCTAAACCACTAACCGCATTGCTCTCGATTTTACATACAATTGCGAGATTGCCACTAGGCTTTACGTGTACGTGGTTTCTCTCTTTTTGTTCACCTTACAAGAATCATGTGGCGACTGCCACGTGCTAATGTACTAGTCTTATATAGTAGATGAGTTAGGCCTACAATATATTCTCAAAGATTCTTGTAGATATTGGATGGCATAATGATGCAGTGCAGGTTCTTGCAGAGAAGTACCTAGATACACATGGTGGTGTCTTGAAAGTTTGAGAGTGTTGTTAGTGGAGGTGCGAGGGCGCGCGCTCAGTTTTGCCTTCTGATAGGCGCGCACGTGCTCAAGGTTTTTCTGTGAGCTTTTGCGAAGTCAGTCTTTTATTTTGTTTATTTTCTATAGGATTGGTTCAGTGAACTCACTGCTTGCTTTTTTTAGGTTTAGAATGCCTATTTAAAGACTTAGGAGAATTGTGACAAATTCATTCAATGATTTTATTAAATTTATTCCATCGTTTCTTGGTTAAAGAGCGATTATTTGATTGTTCGTGAGCTAACACACTTAGTATTACATTAGTTGGTATCAGATTAAATTACGATCTAGTTATGCATCATCTAGTAGGAAGAGGGCGTGGTAGAGTGATAAGCACCTAAAAGTGTAGTTTAAACCCCTTAATAGTATTCTATTTGTGCCAATTATGTTTATAATAAATAAGATTTAGTAATGTTTACGTGTTTTTGTGTATTTCAGTTTTGAAATTTTTTATGTGCTTAAAGATATCATTTTGCATAGAAAACGAGTCAAGATGATTGTTAGAAGAAGAGTTATGTTTTAAAGCCCAAGAATCAAGAAAAAAAAACATTTTTAAGCCCAGTCAAAACTGGGAAGTCAAACCACATTATTCTTGCTACAAACCAAGTTGAAGGCACTCATCCTCAAGATTCTGTTGAGGTTACTTCTAAAATTTTGGCAGTAACACCTATGATTAATGGAGATGAATGGAGAACTATTGAGAAGAAAAAGAAAACAAGGAAGCACATTCAATGATCTCCTGGTGAAATTGATGATCCCACTCTCGCCATGATGAAGAAAGTTTCCTTTTTAGCCAAGAAAAAAGTTAAGCATCTTGATGGACTTTGGGCCAATTACGTTCAAGATGCTTAACTTTTTTCCTAATAGACTTTTAGACTTAACCTAATGGACTTTGGGCTCACTTTAGAGGTCCAAAGTCTCCCTTTTTGGCCCATGCACGATAATGTAACTCTACTTTCTCTCTATATATAAAGAGTGTGATAAGAGAAATCACACATCCACTTGCTTGATCACCATACAATATCCTAATTAAGCGAGAATTTAGGCCCTCTTTGGATCGATATAGGCATAAATTCACACCTATATGAAATTTATTATCCGCTAGTCACCCCACTGAGCCTTTCATTAGCCTTTCCACAAACCACAAATCTTTTACCCAATGAAACAAAATAAAAAATAAAATCATACTACCTATCTGGATAAGTCTGAGAAATAGGATGAGTGAAAAAAAAAAGAGAAGAGAAAAACTTATGTAAACAAAAATTAGTTAGTTGCTTTGAAAAGAGAAAGAAAAGAAAGTTTTCATCCAAAGAAAATAAAATAAAAATAAAAACTCCAAAAAAAATAGAATAAAAAGAGTCAAAAAGCCAAAATAAAAAGGCTACGGATGGAAACAAAGTGTAGAATAAAAATAAGAATGAGGTTTTCTCTAGTTATATAATATGAAGACCCTATTTTCTCATATTTGTTTTTTTGAATATCCATTTCCTTCATTCTTTAACCAACACCTACGCCCCATATCACCTAATAAATACCTCTAACTCAATTAAGAATATGTTGGTGTGATAGTAAGGAGTAGATGTGTTTGATCGACCTCGATTTCCTTGGATTGTCATTGAGATTGTGAGGAAGCGTGTGCCCACTGCACACTGAAGTTAGCAAACTTGAGTGGAAAAATCAGAGTGTTATGTGTCTTGACACATTCCTTGTGAGAATCTACTTAGGCACGCTACCCAAAAGTTTCAGAAAAATACCTGACACTGCATTTCATAGCATAGTTCATTGTATAGTTATTTATCTTAAGATGATTTGATTATTATGCATGTATTAATTTAGGAGTTAAATTATTGATGATCATTGTTTAAATGCTAGTTAGATGTATAGATATCTGAGATAAATTAGGAGACAATTACTTTTATTTCTTAGTCGTTGTAGTATAAATGAAGTTTGTGAGTACCTTCTCTAGAAAACTCTCACGAGGCTATAACTCGTCCACTAGGGAATTCTTAGTGGTTTAAGACCTTATTGCATATAGTCAATGCAGTTACACTCAACGAAACGAGAGTAGTTAGGAATACATTTTTGGCCAATTATTTTAATTTCATATATTTGCTTGAGGACAAGCAAAATGCTGTTTGTGGGTGGTTTGATAGGAGCCCAAAACTATAGTTTCAACCCCTTAGTAGTATTATATTTAGGCCAATTATGTTTATAATAAATAAGATTTAGTAATGTTTTTGTGTTTTTGTGTATTTCAGGTCTTGGAATCAATTATGTGAAGAAATACGTCACTTTTGCAAGATAAAGGAGTCAATATGCTTGCTAGAGAAATTATATGATTAAAGCCTAAGTTTCAAGGAGAAAAAACATTTTTAAAGCCTAGTCAAAATTCTGAAAAGTCAAAGTCAACAGGGTAGAAAAAGAGCTGAGAAAAGTTAATAGAACTTCCGTAGACTATATCTTTGGACTCGGACCTTGGAATTAGGCCTATTATATGTCAAAACGATCGACTTCGAAAGATATTTCTATTGGTCTAAGCCTTGACCCAATCAGAATAGTAAAAATGGACTAAAAAGGTGTTGCAGTAAATTCCCATAGAGAAACCCTTTTTGGACTTAAGTAATTAGGTTTTGGGCTTGATTTAGTGGCCCAAAACATAGCTCCAAATCCCATGCACGAAATTGTAAACCTAACCATCTCCTATATAAAGAGGGTTAAGGCTAAACAAAACTAGAGTACTCCCCTTTCTTTAGTTTAATATAGTTTAAGTAATTAAGGTTTATAATTGTAGCCTCCATAAAACCTCCATTAAAATACCTTCAAGTTATTATTATTATTCAATTCAATTGCTCTTCTTTACATTATGTCTTCTTTTTATTATTTTAGTTTAATTAATCCAATGGTATTAGGCCAATCTCCCCCATTAGAGGGAGTGATTATGAAGCCTAATGAGGAATATATTGCTTAGTAGAATTATTTAATTGTGTATGTGTTTTAATGAGTTTAGTTTATTGTATGACTTCCAAAATAAACATATAGTAAATTAAACTAGAGATTGTTATAATTAAGTTGAGAGACTTGGTTGTAATAATCCTACATGCTAGTAACAATGACTATAGATATGTAGGTTGTTGCTAGGGATGATAAAGTTTGAGGCTTTAGGTTGGATCATTGCATGAAAACCAAAAGACTATATCTTTTCAATGAATAATTAAGTAACTTGCATGAAACTAATCATTAGGTGGATTTATTACTCATTTATATCTTTTTCTCATCATTAATTTTACTATTTCTTCACATTCAATTTACTGTTTTGGTAGTATAAATTTTACGTTTATCAAATGGTACCGCATTGCCATCTTAGTTGTGTGTAGATTTAAATTTTATTAGCGTTTCCAATTCTACCAATATCCCAATTCACCCACCCACCATTTTTGTTAAACGTGTTTTGCTGTTTTTTTTTTTTTTTTTTTTTTTAAATTTGGATTTTGCTCCCGGAAGTCTTCCGGAAATTTTCAATCCTCAGAACTTCGACTGGCCCACGCCCTATTTACTTTGTTTCGACGGCGCTGCGTTTCTTCTTTCTAGTAACCTAATTTCAAGGTTATTTCTAAATTGCAGGCCCAACCCATTAAGAAATCTGTCGCGAAAGCCCTGTTTCTTAAAAAAAAAAAAAAAAAAAAAGCCAACTATCCTCCCAAGATAGCTCGATTTAAAACAAGGTTAGCCACGTGTCCTATTTTCATTGGAATTTATTGTTTATTAAGTATTCCAAGCATCCATGGGATAAGTAAGTCCATTAAAGGCGTTATTTATAAGTGTAGCAAGGAGGCATTCAGGTTCTCCTTTTTTCACTCCTCGTTTCTTATGTCAAAAGGAGTTTAAATTCTAGTATAATAAGGCTTTTGTTTGACCGTTGTTCATGTTTCTTTCATATTGGACTTAGCCTTACATGAGATTAAGGACTAGTAAAAAAAACCATCTAACGTTATCTATCATAAACGCGTCAACGCACGCCTATCTAGAATATCACACACCACACCAAAGAACAATGGCTAAAGAACCATAGACTCCTCTTTTCGATTTTTACATAGCCCGATCGTCGATGGACCTAAGTCATGCATCATTCTTGTAGACCAATTGGGGATTTTCAAATTCCCCTGAATATATTTAACTTGTTACAGTTTTCCATGGTTTAAACCACGAGAAACCTTATCAACACATGTGTAGGACAGAACAAGTTCTCACTACATTCCATCGTCCTAGCGTAAGTTCGGATCAAGTTAAACTTAGGGTGTTTCCATTCACCCTAGCCGACAAAGGTGGCGTCTTGGTTAACAGCCCAAATACCAAACTTTGTAGACTCATGGGCTAAACTTGTTCAATTGTTCATGGAACAGTTTTACCCACCATTGAAGACAGATGAAATGCTTCAAAAGATTCATTTTTTCCACCAAAACCCTCATGAATTATTTTCAGAGGCCTGGAATCGTTTCACTGATCTTCTCATTGAATGCCCGCATCATAACCTTGCAAAAGACATGCTTGTTCGCACATTTTTCAAGGGCATTTCACATCATCATAAAGAGGTTCTAGATATCATGAATGGGAGTAGTTTTCTTAGTAAAGGAGCCTTGAAGGCTTATAAATTCTTAGAAGATCAATCTAAGAGAAACAACAATTGAGGAGGTAAAAACTCTTCCCACTCCACTCCTTCTTCAACAGTTAAGGCTGCCAGTATGTTTGAGGTTAAACATGATCCCAAGCTTAGAACTCTTATCGATGCCCTCACTAAAAAGGTAGATGCCATCTCTGTTCAACAACAACCCACTTTTGTCATGAATATAAACTCTACTCGTTGTAATGTTTGCTTTAGTCTTGAGCATTCCGATTTCTATTGTCTTCTTGTCTATGAACAACCACCACCACAGCCTTAAAATGTCCGCTTTTAAAACAACCCTAAGACACAATGGAGGTAAAACACTAACTATAATCCACAACAACAAGCTACACCTGCAGTTATTAATTATCAACATGTTAGGCCCACTACAAACTTCCACCAATTTAACCAACATCTAGGACAAGGAAACTTAGGTGACCAGAATAGATGTTTAGTGCCCATGACCCAAAACTATCAACATCCAGACATGAACGCTCAACAAGCTTTAATTCTAGTCAAACCATCTACAGACGAAGTAGTAGTGACCTTGTTGGAAAAACAAAATCAAATTATGCAAAAAACCTCTAACTTGATGAAAGATCAGCATGATCAAAACTCTAACATGCTACAACAAACGATACAAACGATGCAGTCTTTATGCCAAAAAGTTATTGACATGTCCCCTAACCAAAATAATAATCAAACGGTGTTTCCGTGTCAAGCAATGCCTAATCCTACATCAACAAACACCGCAAGTAAACAATATTCAATGTAATGGTAATATAACCCCAAGGGAAATACAGTGATCTACTACTACCCCCGTTCGGGTAGAATAGTTGATAACAAAGTGACTATGCCTGCAGATCGCTCGCAAAAGGAAGCTGAAAATAAAACCATAGCTTAATCTTGTCATAGAAGCGAAGACCCTACAACTGTAGAAGTTCAAGTCCAACCACAACCAAAAGGTACAACCTTACTAAATACCACCATAGAAATTGACGATCACCGTAGAGGTTCCAATATGGAAACCTAGATGGAAAACGACAAAAGATAAATACAAGGTTAATACTACTGTTGACCCTTATGCTAAATATAGAGATAAACCACCATATCCCCAGAGACTAGTTGTGTCTAAAAAGGACGAGAATTTTGATGAGATTAGGGAAGTGTTTAAAATATAACTATAAACCTACCTTTTCTAGATGTTATAAAAAGTCTACTGGACACGCTAAGTTTCTAAAGAGTTGTGCACCAAGAAGAGGAAAACCGACATACCCAACGAAGCCTTCTTAACTAAACAATATCCCTCTTTATCTCAACATAACGGAGTTGTTAAGTACAAGGACCCTGGTCGTCCTACTGTACAATGCACCTTAAGCGATACCTTCATAACAACTGCTCTATTAAACCTGGGGGCGAGTGTTAACTTACTTCTTTTTTATTTATATAAACAACTAGGTCTAACAAAACTTCAACCAACCAAAATGACTTTGCAGCTAGCCGATTATTCTATTAAGTACCTCAAGGGTGTAGTTGAAAACATTCTTGTTAAAGTTCAAGACTTTTACTATCCAGCCGACTTCGTTATTCTCGACACAGAAGTTGCTCATGATTCCATTCCCATCATCTTAAGGCGTCCTTTCTTGGCAACCGCCAATGCCCAAATCAATTATCGGGATGGCTCAATGACTCTTTCTTTTGGAAATCTTTCTGTAGAAGTTAACATGTTTAGACAAAAGCAGGGACAACTAGGTTTGCCTGTAGAAGGAGAAGTGAAGTCTATTGAGAGTTTTGTATTTCACATTAGTGCGGTGACACTTTCATCCCCACACTAGTAGATACCCTTCGCTCTTATGGAAAAAGACAAAGATCACATTTTCGACTCCCTAGACGTAGATGAAATCGATGGAGATTTCCTTTGACTCTTTTGCAACCCTTCTTCGCCACCTAACGAGTCCCCTCCTATTGACATCCATTCATCCCTCGACGCCATAATGGAAGAAGAATTTTTCAACCTCTATCCCACTGATTCTCCTAGCCCACCTATTGAGGAATGTCTTGCATATCTCAAGGCTTCTGATGATCTAGAACTGAGAACACTAGTTGAGCATCATTCACCCACCTCACATCCTCATGTCACTCATTCACCTTCCATCACCAATATTCCACACCTTCCACCTTTTCTAAAGAACATTGAGTTTGTACTTGACCTTCTTGCTTCTCCTGTGCTTCATGATTTTCTAAACCCTTCTGATATGGAAATAATACCCAAAGACAAGCCACCTGACACCTTCATTTTCAGATTTGAGACAGTTCATACCTACACCATGAATAAGTTTTGTGCTAAACCCACATTCTCATTTTTTCCATTCCATCTTTCTAAAACTTATCCATATCCCACGTATTTTCCATAACTATCCATTTTCCCACGATCATTCACTTGGACACCCTTTTGTTTAAAGAAGAAGAAGAAGAAGAAGATGCATTTCGGTTACGTTCTAGGTCTATGGGGCTTAGCTCTCATTCCACTAAGTCGAAGCACAATATCTTGGTGCTTGATTCTATTTGGGGGTGCTTTTCTGTGATAGTTGTTTATGGAAAGACTCCCAACTTTTTAGTTGTTGATATATGGTAGCGACGTATATATATGTATTAGTAAGTCTCGGGAATCTGACTTTAAAAGACCCAAGTTTTTGTAACATACCACCTTTCTGGAGTATAGGCCACAAAAATTTCAAACTTAAAAAGAGTTTTCAAATTTTGTTTAGGGGTGACGTATTTTGGTATTTCATTTCAAATCTTTTTGCCACCTGCTACCATTTTATAATATTTCTGTTACAGGTACTACCAATTTTTACCACATTTCTAAGGTAAATTCTTTCCTTATCTTTTTACACTTTTAGGACAAAGCGTTCGATTGTTTGGGGGTGAGAGAGAAACATTTACAAAAATTAGGCACTTTTAGAATGTAAATTACGTATTTTTTTTTATAAAATGTTAAAAATTATAAAAATTAGTTAGTTACATAATTTAATTGTGCTATTGAATTATTTCATGAACCCCCTTCTCCCAAATTGTTTGGGGGTGGTATATTTAATTTTAGCACATTGTACGTTCACGCATTAAAATTGTATGTATAAATATCGAAATATAGAATCCATAGGCCTTGTTAATTTTATTGGGATTCATAATGTAATTAGGTACCTTAATTTCAGGAAATTCACTATTTCACAAAATTTCAAAAGCTAATCCAATAGGAGCCACGATAGGCATGCTTGATTTGTGAGCGATGATATTATTTTATTCGGGTTAGAGTCCGCTAATGCCTCAAGCGCTATTTATTATTTCATGTTATCCCCATAATGGGAGGAACTCATATAAGAGTTGTGTATGTTTTTATTTATTTATATTAGTATAGATTAACATTCTTTTTCAAGTGCTCCCATTTACAAGCACGTTTCTATGGTACTTTCTATCATTTATTTTCATTCTATACTTTGGGGACAAAGCATGATTCTGTTTGGGGGTGGTATAGAAACATGTTGTAAATGTTTAAGCACATGTTAGGTTGTATATTACATATTATTTGTCTTACAAATTTTAAAAAAAAAATAAAAATATAGTTTATGCAATGCACTTTGAGATAATGGTATTGTTCCCTTCTCCATGATGATATTAGTCTAGAAATCTTACGTAGTACTTGAATTAGGATTTAAATTTTGAAACTTAGATTAATATATAGGTAATAGTCATTCCATCTTTTCATGAACATCTTGTATGAGCATCTATGATTGTACTTGGCAATATTTTTTTGAGACTTAGGTTAGAGTATTTAATACATATCTTGTGAGCATCTAGCCAAAAAAATCCATATGAATTAATATATGAGTGATGACTCAAGGGAGAAGTCAATTCCGAGTAGAGAAATCACACATCCACTTGCTTGATCACTATACAATATCTTAATTAAGCGAGAATTTAGGCCCTTTTTGGATCGATATAGCCAGAAATTCACACCTATATGAAATTCATTATCCGCTTGTCACCCCACTAAGCCTTTCATTAGCCTTTCCACAAACCACAAATCCTTTACCCAATGAAACAAAATTAAAAATAAAATCATCCTACCTATCTGGATAAGTCTGAGAAATAGGATGAGTGAAAAAAAAAAAAAAAAAAAAAAAAATATAAATTAAAACCTATGTAAACAAAAATTAGTTAGTTATTGCTTCAGAAAAGATAAAGAAAAGAAAGTTTTTATCCAAAGAAAAGAAAAGAAAAACTCCAAAACAAATAGAATAAAAGGAGTCAAAAAGCCAAAATAAAAAGGCTAAAGATGAAAACAAAGTGTAGAATCAAAATAAGAATGAGGTTTTCTCTAGTTATATAATATGAAGACCCTATTTTCTCAGATTTGTCTTTTTGAATATCAATTTCCTTCATTCTTTAACCAACACCTATGCCCCATATTACCTAATAAATACCTCTAGCTCAATTAAGAATAGGTTGGTGTGATAGTAAGGAGTAGATGTGTTTGATCGACCTCGGTTTCCTTGGATTGTCATTGAGAATGTGAAGAAAACGTGTGCCCACTACTAATGGAGTTAGCAAACTTGAGTGGAAAAATCAGAGTGTTATGTGTCTTGACACATTCCTTGTGAGAACCTACTTAGGCACGCTACCCAAAAGTTTCAGAAAAATATCTGACACTGCATTTCATAGCATAGTTTATTGCATAATTATTTATCTTAAGATGATTTGATTATTATGCATGTATTAATTTAGGAGTTAAATTATTGATGATCCTTGTTTAAATGCTAGTTAGATGTATAGATATCTGAGATAAATTAGGGGACAATTACTTTTATTTCTTAGTCATTGTAGTATAAATGAAGTTTGTAAGTACCTTCTCTAAAAACTCTCACGAGATAATAACTTCGTCCACTAGGAAATTCTTAGTGGTTTAAGACCTTATTGCATATAGTCAATGCAGCCCACACTCAATGAAACAAGAGTAGTTATGAATACATTTTGGCCACTTATTTTAATTTCACATATTTGCTTGAGGACAAGCAAAATGCTGTTTGTGGGTGGTTTAATAAGAGCCCAAAACTATAGTTTCAACCCCCTTAATAGTATTATATTTAGGCCAATTATGTGTATAATAAATAAGAGTTAGTAATGTTTACGTGTTTTGTATATTTTGGTCTTGAAATCAATTATGTGAAGAAATACGTCACTTTTGTAAGAGAAATGAGTAAAATTGCTTGCTAGATAAATATATGATTAAGCCCAAGTTTCAAAGAGAATAAACTTTTTTAAAGCCTAGTCAGAGCTGAAAAGTCAAAGTTAACACGGGTAGAAAAAAAGAGAGAAAAGTCAATAGAACTTCCATGAGGCAATATCTTTGGATTAGGACCTCTAATTGGGCCTATTATATGTCAAAACGACCAGCTTGAAAGAAGCTTTCTAATGGTCTAAGCCTTGATCTAATCAGAATAGTAAAAGTGGACGAAAAGATTGTTGCAATAAATTCTTATAGAGAAATCCTTTTTAGACTTAAGTAATTAGGTTTTGGGCTTGATTTAGTGGCCCAAAACACAGCTCCAAAGCTCATGTATGAAATTGTAAATCTAACCCTCTCATATATAAAGAGGGTTAAGGCTAAACAAAACTGGGCTACTCCCCTCTTTAGTTTAGTTTAGTTGTAAATTAGGGTTCTCTCTCTCTCCCCTCCTACCTCTTGTCTCTTAGTTTTTCTCTTTAGTAACCCTAGTTTATATTTTATTTAGCCTAACCACCGTTAATTCAATTCAAGTTATTTTTAATAAAGTAGTTCTTTTATTATGTTTTCTTCTTTCTATTACTTATTCCATGATAGTCCCATGATTCACTAAACCTCCATTAGAGGGGTTTGATTGAAGCTTTGATGAAGACTTGATGTGTTAGTATAGAATCATTATTTTTAAGAGTTTCAATTCTAGAGGGTAGTTCATTCACCATGAGAATGAGTTTAAACTTCCCCTCATGTTAATTATTAGTTGGTTAGAGATGCATGCCATGAATAATTAGGGATAAAAAGACCTAATTTTTATATTGAAATTTGTGTGAAAACATAAAGATTAGGGTTGCAATAAAAATCTATACTAGGATGTTAGGGATTAATCAAGGTGGATATCAAATCTTCCTAATTCCTTCTTTATATTCACATCTTAGTATTAAATTGTCATAGTTATTTTAGAATATCTTTAATATTAGTTCTTACCATACTAGTTCTATTAAAATTATTACTCTCATCATATTGTTGAATTGTTTAAAGTAGTGACATTATTACGTTCTAAGCAATTAGGAGTGGAACGAATTCTTACTCAAGTTATTGCATGGTAATCGAGAGTAGAACTTTGATCTAAACATAGAATATCATAATTTACTTCTTCTTAGCATAATTAGTTAGGATAGATAAAAAGAACATGTTAATTTAATATTATCAGAGGGTTAAGGCTAAAACTATTCTCTCCTTCCCCTCCTTAGTTGATAATTAGTTTAGTGTAGTTGTAGTTTAGTTTAAGGTTAGAATTAGGTTAGCATTGTAGCCTCCATTAAAACCTTTAATAAAAAGCTTTAGTTATTCATTTCAATTCTTGTCTCTACTTCTTTCTTTTATTGTTTTACTATAATGATTCTGATGACACAAGGCTAAACCTCCATTAGAGGGGATTTATGAATTCATGTGAGGATCATTAGTTATTAGTTGTTATTATTTTTGTATTAGAGTTTCAAGTCCTTTGTTGTGAGTTTATAGAGATAGAACTCATAACAAAGGGCTAATCTCTCTTACTAGTCAAGCAATGACTATAGAGATGTAGGTTGTTTGCTAAGGATCAAGAAAGGTAATTCAATAACTAACTAATAGTCAATCGAATTGCATGGTGGATTAAGTATTCTCTAATTATCTTTCTCACCTTTAAATCTACTATTTTTCAATCTTATATTTACTGTTTTCATATTATAAATTGCTCTCATTAGTTAATTGTTAGTTAGTCTAAATAACGTTACAAGTAATGCATTACAAACAAGAGTGGAGAACACAATTACTCCTCTTTATCACATGATATTTGAGAGTATTATTATAGATTGATTAGAATAATTTTAGCATGTTAGAACTACTGTTTTTACATTATCAAAACCTTCTTGTCAAATGGTGCCGCTTGCCATCTTGCTTTGTTACGTATTGCGTCTTTAGATTAGCAAAATTGTTTTCGCTATTCACAAACACAAACATTGAAAACATTGTGCGCAATTTCTTCGAATTTTTTTGCTATTGTTTGAGAGCATACGAGTTCCCTCCCGTGACCTAACCCTAAAATTTTCAACCCTAGTTATTTACTTTTGCGCGCACGCGCCTCATATTTGACCTATTTTGAAGCGCGCCCCGCGCTCCTTTAAATTTACGGGAAAAAAAATTAAAAAAAATAAATAAATAAGGTACCCAATCGTGCCCCGCGCCCAATATAGCCTATTTCTAAAGGCACAAGACGCGTGTGAAGGTTAAATCTGATAAATCAAATTTTTAACATTATTTGCTTTATTATCTCAAGAGTATAATACAGTACTCGTATGCTAAAAATTACAAAATTTTAAAAAAATTATTTTTCTTCATTCTAAATGGTGTCTAGCAAACTGAAAGAATTTGGGGTTCTCTAATTAAGGAACGTGCACATATGGACAACCTCTCTCAAATTCCTAAGTGACTTGGCTGTTGGTTTGATAAAAAATACAAAAAAAAATTAATTAATCTTAATTAAATTAGTAAGCCCACCCACTACCAAAACCCGTTTCACAAGCCTAACATCCATGCCCAACACGAAGCCCATAATAAAAAGCCTTTTCCTAATTCTTAAAACTTTAAAAACTAATAAGGTTAATCTTTTTACAGGACTTCACAATCCACATCATGTACCAAGACCAGTACTCGTATAATTGTTCAAGTAACATAGACGTGATTCAAGGCTGTTGAAGGCGATATTTATACTCGTAGCAAGGACGCTCTAGGTAGCACCTCTTTACATCCTCGAATCTACTGTAAGATGATTCTATTTCTAGTAATAATCAAGCTATTTTTTCATGCTCATAAGGAATTGCGTATTAGACTTAAAACTTGCATGAGATTAAGATCTGGTACGCATAAACCTGCCATATTAGTTTATCATAGATGCAGAAATAATCTCCTATCTAGAAATTCACCAATTACCACACACACACACCACCTACATCCATCAATACTACATTTGTAGCAATTGGTGAAGAAATAGCAGAGAGACCCCTCTCTGATTCTATAAGGCTTTAAACGGTGGACCTGAGTCCTGCATAATTCTTGCAGATACTACGGGAGATTTTAGAATCCCCCCCCCCCAATATATTTAATCTGCTACCTGTTTTCTATGGGTTAGACCATGAGAAGCCTTATCAACATTTACGTAGGATACAACAAGTTCTTACTACATTTCATCATCCTAACGTAAAACCTGAACAAATAAAGCTCAGGGTGTTTCCTTTCACCCTAGCCGACAAAAGCGCAGGCTTAACAAAAGACAAAACTAAACTCTATCGACACATGGGAAAAACTAGTTGAATTATTTATGGAACAATTCTACCCACCACAGAAGACTGGTGAGATGCTGTAAAATATTCACTTCTTTCACCAAAAGCCTCAAGAATCTTTTTCTGAGGCTTGGAATCGTTTCACTGATATTCTAGTAGAATGTCCCCTTCATAATCTTGGTAAAGACACACTAGTTCATGCCTTCTTCAAAGGCCTATCCCAACACCATAAGGAGACTTTAGACATCATGAATGGAGGTAATTTCTTAAGTAAACGAGCCACAGATGCATATAACTTCTTAGATATTCAATCCAAGAAAAGTAACAACTGGGGAGGTAATGATTACTCCCGCTCCATCCTTTCTACTTCTATAGCTAAAGGTGACCCGGTTTGTTTGAGGTTAAACAAGATCCTAAACTTAGAACTTTACTTGAATCCCTCACTCGTAAAGAAGGTAGATGCCCTCTCGTACATAAACAAGAAAGCGAAACCACTCCAATCATGAATATAAACTCTCCCGTTGTAATTTATGTTTAAGTTTTAAACATTCGACTTCTATTGTCCTTTTGTCTATGAACAACCACCACCACAGCCCAGACAATGTCTGCACTTTTAATAACAATCTTAATACATAATGGAGGCAAAACACTGATTATAATCCACAACAACAAGCTACACCTCCAGGTTTTAATAATCAAAATGTTAGGCCCACTACAAACTTCTACTAATTTAACCAACATCTAGGACAAGGACAATTAGGTGACCAGAATAGAAGTTTCGTGCCCATGATCTAGAACTATCAACATTCAGACATTAATGCTCAACAAGCCTTAGTTCCAGTCACTCCTCCTATGACCACTCCACTTGTGAAACCATTTACAGAGGACGTAGTAGTGACCTTGTTGGAAAAACAAAATCAAATTATGCAACAAAACTCTAACTTAATGAAAGATCAGCATGATCAAAATACTAACATGCTACAACAAACGATGCAAATGATGCAGTCTTTGTGCCAAATGGTTATTGACATGTCTCCTAACTAAAATAATAACCAACAAGGCTTGTTTTCAGTTCAAGTTGTGCCTAATCATAAGTCAAGAAACACTACCTTCAAAGTAAACAGTATTCAATGTAATGATAATATAAACTAAGGGGACCTACAAGCAGTCACTACCCTTCGTTCGGGTAAAGTAGTTGATAACCAAGTGACTATGCCTAAAGATCACCCACAAACTAAGAATGAAACCATACCAAATACTATCATAGAAACTGAAGACCTTACAACTATAGAAGTACTAGTTAAACCACAACCAAAATGGAAAACCTTACAAGACCCCATAATAGAAATTGATGATCCTACACATGTAGAGGTTCTAATATGAAAACCTAGTGGAAAGCGACAAAAGATAAAGACAAGGCTAATAATATTGTTGACCCTTATGCTAAGTATAGAAAAACTACCCGTTTCCTCAGAGACTAGTTGTGTCTAAAAAGGACGAGAATTTTGATAAGATTAGGGAAGTATTTAAAAATCTGACTGTAAACCTACCTTTTCTAGATATGATGCTATAAAAAGTCTACATAGACACGCTAAGTTTCTAAAAGAGTTGTGCACTACGTAGTGGAAAACCAACATACCCCATGAAAACTTTTTAACTAAACAATATCCCTCTTTATCTGAACATAACGGAATTGTTAAGTATAAGGACCCTGGTTGTCCAACTATACAATGCACCTTAGGCGATAATTTCATAACAACTGCACTATTAGACCTAGAGACGAGTGCTAACTTACTCCCTTTTTATTTATATAAACAATTAGGTCTCCATCAACTTAAACCAGCCAAAATGACTTTGCAGTTAGCCAATCGTTTTATTAAGTATCCCGAAGGCGTAGTTGAAAATATTCTAGTTAAAGTTCAGGATTTTTACTACCTGGTTGATTTCGTTATTCTTGACACCGAAGTTGCTCATGATTCTATTCCCATCATCTTAGGGCGTCCTTTCTTGGTAACCGCCAATGCCTAAATAAATTGTCGGGATGGATTAATGACTCTTTCTTTTGGAAATCTGTCCGTGGAGGTTAACATGTTTAGTTAAGCAGGGACAACTAGGTTTGCCTATAGAAAGAGAAGTGAAATCCATTGAGAGTTTTGTATATCACATTAGTGCTTCCGACACTTTCTCACCTATTAAGGAATGTCTTGCATATCTCAAGGCCTCTGATGATATAAAACTAAGAATACTAGCTCAGAACTATTCACCTTCCATCACCAATGTTCCCCGCTCTTCACATTTTCAAAGGAACCTTCAGTTTACACTAAACCTTCTTGTTTCTCCTGTGCTTCATGACGTTCTAAAACCATCTGGTGAAGAAGTAATACCAAAGGACAAGCCACCTGACACTTTCTCATTTTTTTCCATCCCTTCCTTCTAATACTTCTCCATATTCTATGTACTTTCAACAACCATTCTTTTTCTCACGATCATTTACTTAGAGACCCTTTCGTTGGAGGAAAAAGAAGAAACTGCATGCTCGATTAGGTTCTAGATCCATTAGATCTCGCTCTCATTCTGCCACGCCACGTCGTAGAAAATCTTGGTGCATGATTCTGTTTGGGGGTGCATTCCGTGTTAATTATTTATGGAAAGATTCACACTATTATTTAGGTTGTTGATATGGTAAAAACTGCATGTTAATACATATATTTTAGATAAAGTCTCGAAAGTATCGACTATAAAAGACTCATTGTATTTTCTGGTGTACTCCATTTCATTTCATATTTTATGGGAATGCACCTTTCATGTAACTCACGCATTCATCTCTTGCACTTTTTCTCATTGTTTGAGTAGTGTTTCTATATGGAGTGAGTTTCATTTTATTTTGTCGTAATTTTGTTTTTTAAAAATAAAACCTATAAAAATAAAAATAAAATAAAATAATACATATATATTATTAAGTCCAAAGAATCTGACGTTAAAAAACCCAAGTTTTTGTACAATACCACCTTAATGGAGTATAGACTGCAAAAAATTTTAAACTTAAAAAGAGTTTTCAAATTTTGTTTGGGGATGGCGTATTTTGGTCTTTTATTTCAAAACTTTTTGTCACCCTTTTTCCTATCATGTTTACTCCATTAGAGTCTAGGTTAGTTAGTTATGTAATTTAATTATGTTATTGAATTATTTCATGACACCCCCCCCCCCCTCTCTCTCAAATTGTTTAGGGGTGATATATTTAATTTTAACACATTGTACGTTCACGTATTAAAATTGCATCTATAAATATCGAAATATTGATGCATAATGTAATTAGGTACCTTAATTTAATGAAATTTCACTATTTTTGCTGAATTTCATAAGCTAATCCTATATATAGGATCCACGATATGCGCATGGTTGAATTATGAACGTATATTATTATTTTATTTATGTTAGAGTTCGCTTATGTCCCAAGCGCTATTTTAAGGAACTCATATAGGAGTTGCGTATGTTTTTATTTCGTTATATTAGTATAGATTAACCTTTTTTTTTTTCAGGTGCTCCCATTTATAAGCATGTTTCTATAGTACTCTCTATCTTTTATTTTCATTTCATACTTTGGGGACAAAGCATAATTCTATTTGGAGGTGGTATAGAAACACGTTGTAAATGTTTAAGCACATATTATGTTGTATATTACGTATTAATTATCGTATAAAAAGTAGAAAAATCATAAAAATAGTTTATACTATGCACTTAGTGATAATTGTATTGTTCCCTTCTCCATGATGATATTAGTCTAAAAATCTCACGTAGTACTTGAATTAAATTTTTGAAACTTAGATTAATATATAGATAATAGTCATTGCATCTTTTCATGAACATCTTGCATGAGCATCTTTGATTTTACTTGACAGTATTTTTCTAAGACCTAGGTTAGAGTACTTAATACATATCATGTAAGCATCTAGCCTAAAAGCCTCATAAGAGTGAAATATCTGAGTGATGACACAAGGGAGAAGTAAAATCCAAATAGAGAAATCACACATCCACTTGCTTGATCACCATATCATATCCTAAGCGAGAATTTAAGCCCTCTTTGGATCGATATAGCTAGAAATTCTGACCTAAGTATATTTTCCGCTAGTCGCCCCACTGAGCCTTTTCATTAGCCTTTTTCACAACCATAAATCATTTACCCATCTTTAAAACCAATAAAAATAAAAATAAGTCTACCCATCTTGAATGAGTCTGAGAAATAGGATGAGTGAAGAAAAGAGAAGAGAAAAACCTGTATAAATAAAAATTAGTTAGTTGCTTCAAAAGGAAAAGAAACAGAAAAAGAAAAGAAAAATATATGAGTTCCAAATGAAAAGAAAAATCAAGTTAGAGCAAAGTAAGAACAAGGTTTTCTCTAGTACATATTTTGAAGACCCTATTATCTCAGACTTGTTTATTTGAATATTCATTTCGTTTCTTCTTAAACCATCACCTCATCCCCGTATCACCTAATAAAGACTTCTAGCTCAATTATGATTAATTTGGTGTGATAGTAAGTAGTAGATGTGTTTGAACGACCTCGACTTCTTAGAGTGTCATTGAGATTGTGAGGAAACATGTGCTCACTATACACTGGAGTTAGCAAACTTGAGTGGAAAAATCAATGTTATGTGTCTTGACACATTCCTTGTGAGAACCTACTTAAGGCACGCTACCCAAAAGTTTCAGAAACAGACATGCCATTGCATTTCATAGCATAGTTCATCGTATAGTTGTTTATCTTAAGATGATTTGATTATTATGCATGTATTAATTTCGGAGTTAGATTGATGATCCTTGTTTAACTGCTAGTGAGATGTATAGATTCTGAGATAAAATTAGGGGACATTACTTTTATTATTTAGTCGTTGTAGTATAAATGAAGTTTGTGAGTATCTTCTCTGGAAAACTCTCATGAGGCTATGACTCGTCCACTAGGGAATTCCTAGTGGTTTAACACCTTATTGCATATGGTTAATGCAATCACATTCTGCGAAACGAAATTAGTTAGGACCATATTTTTGGCCACTTATCTGTTTTTATTTCTCATCTTTGCTTGAGGACAAGAAAAATGTTGTTTGGGGGTGGTGTGATTAAGCACTCAAAAGTATAGTTTAAACCCCTTAATAGTATTTTATTTAGGCTAATTATGTTTATAATAAATAAGAGTTAGTAATGTTTACGTGTTTTTTTTGTGTATTTCAAGTGTTGAAGCTGTTTATGTGTTTAAAGATGTCATTTTGCATGGAAAACGAGTCAAGATGATTGCTAGAAAAGTTCTATGTTTAAAGCCCAAGAATCAAGAAGAAAAAGATTTTTCAAGCTTTCACCAAAGATGGGAAGTCAAAATCAATTTGGGTAGAAAAAGAACATAAAAGTCAGCAGAATTTCAAATAGGTATATCTTTGAACTCGGGCCTTGGAATTGGGCCTACTTTATGGCAAAATGACCGGCTCCAAATAAGCTTTCCAATGGACCCGGTTTTTCCCCAATTAGAGCTGCAAAAGTGGACGAAAATGGTACTAAACTAATTTCCAATAGAATTGGCCCTTTTAGACTTAACCTAATAGACTTTGGGCCTCTTGTCTCCCTTTTTGGCCTATGCACGAAAATGTAACCCTAACCCTCTTCTATATAAAGAGGGTTAAGGCTAAACTTATTCTCTCCTTCTCCTCAATTAATAATTAGTTTAGTGTAGTTGTAGTTTAGTTTAGGGTTAGAATTAGGTTAACATTGTAGCCTCCATTAAAACCTTCAATAAAAAGTTTTAGTTCTTCAATTCAATTCTTGTCTCTACTTTATTATGTCTTTCTTTTATTGCTTTAGTATAATGATTCCCATGACACAAGACTAAACCTCCATTAGAGGGGATTTATGAAGCCATGTGAGGATGATTAGTTATTAGTTGTTATTGTTTTTGCATTAGAGTTTAAATTCTTTTGTTGTAAGTTTGTAGAGATATAACTCATAACAAAGGGCTAGAGATTAGAAACCTTATCGAAGATATTTGTGGGGGTGCTAATCTCTCTTACTAGTCAAGCAATGACTATAGAGATATAGGTTGTTTGTTAGGAATCAAGAAAGGCAATTCGATAACTAACTAATAGTTAATCGAATTGCATGGTGGATTAAGTCTTCTCCAATTATCTTTCTCACCTTTAAATCTACTGTTTTTCAATATTATATTTACTGTTTTTATATTATAAATTGCTCTTTCATTAGTTAATAGTTAGTTAGTCTAAACAAGGCGCAACCACTCATCAATTTTTAAGCTAGGTACCATCTCTGCTCTTAAACTTCTTAGCCCCATCAGAAGAAAGATATGGAATTCTGCCGCTACTCACCTCATGTCTCAGATATGGAAGACGAGAAATTGAATATACTTTGAGGACAAGAGATGGAATAGTGCATTCATAAAAAAGGAAGTGATTAGAGGAAGTAAAGACTCGGGTAAAGTAGCCACAGGGTACATGTACAACATTGTTAATGACCTGGCTATCTTACACTCTCTCAACTTAAAGGGAAGAGCCAGACCAAACCATATTCAGGAAGTCATGTGGTTTCCACTGGAGCTGGGAATAGTTAAAGCTAATACCGATGGCTCCTCCATTGGTAATCTAGGGATCGGTGGTGCTGGCATCATCTTCAGGGACCACTTGAACCAAGTTATGGGAGTTATAGCCCATGGGTTTGGGATCACCACAAATTTTGTTGCAGAATGCTCTGCCATTGTAATAGCAGCGGAATCAGCAGTATCAAAGGGATGGTTACACCTATGGATCGAAAGCGACTCAATAGCTGCTGTCATGGCTCTTAGTAGGGACAATTCTCCTTGGATACTCAAAGCAAGATGGCTTAGAGCAATCCGAAATCTTCTTTTTTGGAGATTGTCCCACACAAACTGAGAAGCCAATTTTGGTGCGGACTTAGCAGCAAAGAAGGGAGCAACTATGAACCAAGGAGAGAGGTTATGGAGTTATGCTAGACCAAGCTATATCACAAGATTAGAAACTCCGAAAATGCCTTACTTCCGTTTTAACTAAACTTAGTTTTTCTCAAGTTGTAAGCTCTCCTCTTGCGAGGTAACATTCTTTATTATTTTAAAACAATATCCCTACTTGTGTGCAAAAAAAAAGATAGTTAGTCTAAATACGTTACAAGTATGTACAAGCAAGAGTGGAGAACACGATTACTCCTCTTTATCACATGATATTTGAGAGTATTATTATAGATTGATTAGAATGATTTTAGCATGTTAGAACTACTATTTTTACATTATCAAAACCTTCTTGTCATAGAGCTTAGAGAGAAGCTACTCTGGACGATGTGTATGCTCGTGATCGAATGGCTGAACTTTCAAGGCAGGTAGTAGTGCTAACCCGCCAGGTTGAGGCCCTTAATCGGCAACCCAACCAACCACAAGACTGTGAACCATAGCTAGTGGAGGACGATCAGGAGGTAGAGGCTGATAACCCCTTTGCTGATTTGGAAAATATTGACAACTTCCAGTGCGTTCCGTTTCACTAAGACAACATACGTTGGGAATCAGGCTTGAAAATTGATTTGCCCGAGTTTCATGGTAACTTGCAACCGGATGAATTGATTGATTGGCTTGGTACTATGGAGGAAGTTATGGAGTTCAAAAAAGTGCTCGACAACAAACAAGTGGCGCTTGTGGCAACCTATTTTCGTGGTCGAGCTATGGCTTGGTGGCAACAGTTGAAGGCAACTCGTGCATGAAGAGGTAAATTTAAGATTGCTGTTTGGGAGAAACTTAAGAAACATCTCTGTGATGCATTTTTACCTTTTAATTATACTCATGCATTGTATTAATGACTTCAGAATTTGCGCCAAGGTGCTAAGTCTGTCGATGACTATACTAAAGAGTTTTACCAGTTATTGGCTCGTGTAGAACTCACTGAATCTGATGATCAATTAGTGGCATTATACATTGGGGGATTTCGTTCTGATCTACATGATGCCTTAAATCTGTTTGATGTTTTTTTTGTGTCTGAGGCTCATCAAAGGGCATTAATTCTGGAGAAGCAGTTGAACCGACGGGGTGGTGGTCCTCCTACCCGTACCCCAAATGCTCCTCTCCCTAGGCGTGCCGGATACTGTGGCTCGTGGTCCTAATTCAGTTAAGTGTTTTAGATGTGGGGAGATCGGTCATTATACTAATCGATGCTCTAAACTGCCTGCTCCTAGGAAGATTTTATTTGCTAAGAATGAGGATGTTGATGCGGATTCTATTGGCGGTATCCTAGGCATGCCCCTTTTTGATGACGACTCTAAGGATGTGCCTGAAGAGCTCATACAGGGTGACAGAGGTGAACTTCTTGTTGTTCGCAGGTTGTGTTTGGCTCCTAAGGAGACTAATGGTGATGGTTGGCTCCGTAACTTTATTTTTCAGTCGACATGTACTATATAGGGTAAGGTTTGTAAACTTGTTATCGACTCTCTAGGAGTTGTGAGAATGCCATTTCTTTGGAGGCAATTAAAAGCTTGGTTTACCGACCGAGAAACACCCAACCCCCTTATTCCTTGTCTTGGCTTAAAAAGGAAATGAGATTACCGTCTCTTATTTGCTTGGTTGATTTCTCCATTGGGTCTAAGTATACTGAGATAAGGTATGGTGTGACGTCGTTACTATGGATGTTTGTCATTTATTATTGGGTCGGCCTTGTCAATTTGATCGTAGGGTATCCCATGATGGTTGTATAACACATATAGTTTCTTGTTGAGTGATGTTAAAATCAGGTTAGTGCCAAGTAGAAAATCGGTCCCAATTACTCCTCCAGCACCGAAGCCTTATTGCTTGGCCATGCATAGTTTTGAGGATGAATTGCTCACTGTGGATCAGGTGTTTATTTTAATGTGTGAACCGAACTCATTACCATCTCCAGTCCCTGAGTGTCCGGGGTTTATTTCAGGAACTTTCTGATCTGTTTCGGTGAAGTTGCCCTCTTGGCTTGCCCCATGCGGGACATCCAACATCAGATTAATTTAGTGCCTAGTTTTAAAATCCCTAACCGCCCACATTATCGTATGAGTCCCAAAGAGCATGCTGAGTTACAATGATAGGTTACAGATTTGATTGACAAAGGGATTTATTCGCGGAAAGCTTAAGCCCGCGGTGTAGTGCCGGCTTTGTTAGTGCCCAAGAAGGATGGTTCTCTAGATGTGTGTGGACAACGGGGCTATTAATAATATTACTACAAAGTATCGGTTTCCGATCCCGCGGCTCGGCGACCTTCTTGACCCGGTTACGAGTCTTCGCGGTGTTTACAAAGCTTGACTTGAAGTCGGGCTATTATCGATCTGGATTCGTATTGGGGATGAGTGGAAAATGGCTTTTAAAACAAAAAGAAGGCGGCCTTTATGAGTGGTCTGGTTATGCCTTTTCGCCTTTCTAATGCTCCTATCACTTTTATCCGAGTCATGAACCAAGTCTTGAAGCTGTTCTTGGGAAAGTGTGTGGTTGTTTATTTTGACGACATTTTAATCTACAGCAAGGACACTCAATCTCATCTCCAGGACCTTCATCAAGTGTTGACAGTGTTACGTCAGGCCCAATTTTATGTTGCGGTCTCTAAGTGTGTCTTATGTACTGATTCTGTTTTATTTCTGGATTATGTGGTGTCAAGCAAGGGTATTTCGATGGATAGTTCTAAGGTTGAGGCTGTCCGTGCTTGGCCTAGTCCAGCAACTCTGACAGAGGCACATAGTTTCCATGGGTTTGCTTCCTTTTATCCTCATTTTGTTCCTCATTTTAGTACTATTTCAACACCTATAACTGACTATTTGCGAGGTGGCAAGTTCCTCTGGTCTCTGGCCACCGAGGAAAGTTTTTAGATTCTCAAGACACTATTAATTTTGGCTCCTATCCTTAAGTTGTCTGATTTTTCTTCTCCTTTTGAGGTTTCTATTGATGCCTCTAAAATCGACATTGGTGTTGTTCTCAGCCAGGGGAGTCATCCTATCGTTTATTTCAGCGAGAAATTGACCGAGGCGAAGCAGAATTATAGTGCCTATGACCTGGAGTTCTATGTTGTTATTCAGACTCTTAAGCATTGGCGTCACTATCTGATCCATGCTGAATTCAATCTTTATTCTGATCATGAAGCGCTCAAGCATATTGGCAATCAGGATAATGTCAGTGCCCGGCAACTGCGTTGGTCCAGTTATTTATAGGACTTCACTATTGTTCTCCGACACAAGTATGGTGTCCAGAACCGTGTGGCTGATGCTCTTAGTCGTCGTTCCTATTTATTGGTTTCCATGCTTTCTACCATTCTGGGTTTTGATTCTTTCCCTGAGTTATACCCATCTGACCCGTACTTTGCAACTGTTTTATCTTCTCTTCAGGAGGGATAGTTATCTGAGTTCTCTTTATAGGACAATTTTCTGTTTAAAGGTCGGCGCCTTTGTGTTCCTAATTGTAGTCTACGGCTTCGTCTCCTCACCGAGTTACATAACGAGGGACATTTTGGTCGTGACAAGACTCTCTCACTCTTATCATCTTCTTATTTTTGGCCTGGTTTAAGCAGGGAGGTCCAGAAATTTGTTGCTCGTTGCCAGGTTTCTAAAGGCCACGCTACTAATGCAAGGTTGTTTATGCCTTTGCCTGTACCGGATCAACCATGGTGTTCCATTAGTATGGATTTTGTCCTTGGATTACCCCATACCCAATGAGGTTTTGATTCAATCTTTTTGGTGGTGGATCGGTTCTCCAAAATGGCTCATTTTATCGCATACAAGAAAACGATAGATGCTGTCAATGTTGTCCAATTATTTTTTTGTGATATTTATTGTTTGCATGGTCTGCCAAACTCCATTGTTTCAGATTTTGACACTCGTTTTCCTAGTCATTTTTGGCGTTATTTTTGGAAGCTCTTACATACTGATTTGGAGTTTAGTAATGCCTACCATCCTCAGACAGATGGACATACTGAGGTTGTTAATAGGTCCTTGGGTAATCTTTTGCGTAGTTTGGTGGGTTCTAAAGTGAAATAGTGGGATTCTCACCTTTCTCAGGCATAATTTGTTTTTAATCGTTAGGTTGGTTAATCGCAGTTTGGATTACAGTCCTTTCCACATTCTATATGGCTTTAATCCAAGAGTCGTTGCTGACCTTGCTCCTATACCTGGTTTACAACCTGTTCACGTCGCTGCGTCCAACATGGTTCAACAGCTCCAGGATGTTCATGCTGCTGCTCGGAAAAATCTGTTAGAGTCTAATGCCAAGTATAAAGCCACTGCTGACAAACATTGTCTTCATGTTGAGTTTGAGGTTGGTGACTTTGTTTGGGCAGTGCTCACTAAGGATCATTTTTCTGTTGGTGACTACAATAAGCTGAAACATCGCAAGATTGGTCCTCTTGAAATGGTTGAGAAGATAAACTCCAATGCCTAGTCATATCCAAACTTCGGATGTTTTCAATGTCAAACATCTCATACCATTCTGTGGTGATTCATCAGACGATGAGGATGGCTTTAATTCGAGGACGAATTCCTTTCATCCAGGGGGGAATGATGCAGTACAGGTTCTTGCAGAGAAGTACATAAATGCACATGGTGGTGTCTTGAAAGTCTGAGAGTGTTGTTAGTGGAGGTGCGAGGGCATATTTTTTCGATTTTGCCTTCCGACAAAGTAACGCATTGCACGCCAAGGCTTTTCGTGGGCTTTTCTTGAAGTCGAGTCTTTTATTTCATTTATTTTCTATAGGATTGGTTCGGTGAACTCACCGCTTGTTTGTTTTACGTTTAGAATGCCTATTTAAAGGCTTAGGAGAATTGTGACAGATTCATTTAGTGATTTTATTTGTTAAATTTATTCAATCGTTTCTTGGTTAAAGAGCGATTATTTGATTTTTCGTGAGCTAACGCACTTAGTATTACATTACATATGATGAATACTTCTTATTTTTGCTTAGGCGTATAGTGAAACTCATCGATGGACTTAAGTGGATTTTTTTTACAAATTCAAGGTTTCCTTAGGCTAAGTCCAATGGCCCTGTATCCTCACAAAAGTAGAGTGGGAAGTGGAGGTTTTTATTCCTCATCTGGATAATACTCTCTATATAGAGAGAGTGTTTTTTAGGAATGCGAAGTGCGTTTTACGCGAGATGAAATGGAGTCAAATTGTAAAAACACAAATGGCGCCATTTAAAGTGGAGTAGAATGAGTTTTCTTATTATTTTATTTCGCACGGGTCGAAGTGGTGTCAGAAGAAATTAGATGTTCTCAAACTACGCCAGCTGAAGTGGCGTAATATGATCCGAACCATTAGACACTAAAATTTATTCCCCATCCTCAAAATATTGTTTTTTAGAGGAATGCAGATAGAGAATGGTTGCACAATTGGACTCAGCCTTAGTGCTAAAAAATAGTTTAAGAGTCAAAGTGAAAAAATGAAACAAATTCAGTTGTCATTTTTGCAATTAGGCCTTTTAGTAATTCTCTCATGAAATAATTGGTAGTTGGATGTGAACATAAAATTAAAGAATATGATAATAACAAAACAAGTCCGAGTCTTGCACGGATGCACACTAATACTTCTACGTATTCTAATTCCCTTTTCTACGTGAACGGAACCCTGAACAAGCTGACTTTTGATTATGACTTCTGAGTCAATACTTATGGATATTTTGCTACTCCACACTAAGAACCGATCCAGACCAAACCGATAAAAAATGGTTTGGGTTTTGATAAGTTTGTTTGTTCGCCAACAACCCGAAACCAAACCGAACTGATAAGATATTGGTTTGGTTTCGAGTTTGTCTTCTACTGAACTGATATGAATCCGAACCAATAAAATGACATTTTAATAATATTTATGATTAATTTTGTATATGTGTATCAATTGTGTGGCTATTGAAAAGTTACATATCTGATATGGGTTATTGATATTAACTAACGTCTACGTGTCGGTATTGAGTCAAGTTAAGAACTGTTATGAGTTTCTGCTTTGGTTCCTTTCCTCTTTAAGTCTTTATGAATATCCACCATCTAACTTATTTGTTTTTTGTTTATTTTTAATTTCTTTAAATCATGGATTGGGTTCTTTAATGTGAATCACGGATATTTAGAGGTCTCTTTTGATCTTAACACTCTAGGCTTGGGTTCTCTTTTGTTGTGATCATGTTGATTCATTACCTAGTTTAGTGTGCTTCTATTGCAGCCTTGCATACTTACCTTCCATATGGAGACAATGGGTTTCCGCGCTATTATAGGTACTCTTCTTTAAGCTTGGATGTTGTATTTTTCTCTATTGCACAACTTTCTACTTTATATAGTCCTATCCCATATTGATCTATGATTTCTATTTGTAACGACAACTACTCTCTTACAAGCCTGTATAACCTAATATTTCATTTTTTTTATGTACCTTTATTAAAGATAAGGTTAGTGGTTTCACATGGGTTTTATCTAAAGTAAGAGTCAATGATCATATGATTGGGAAAATATGGGTCGGGACGAGTGCTAGTGTGCCACGATGACAGCCGTGAGTTGGATTAGGCAATAAATAAAATAAAATCAAGTTCTTCATTAATTGGGAAAACCCTTCGTGCTCAAACCTTTCGGTCCTTGGTCTTGCGCATTAAGACCTTCGACATAGTTAGGATCCAATCCTACAGTGTATAAATCGAGGGTCACACTAACCCTTTTGGTCTTCCCCTCCAAGTTACAAAAACTTACAACAGTTCTCAACAAAAAAAAGCTTATGACAACGGTGGATTTAGTTCTCAGCCAGGTACTCATTAATTTCCAGTTTCTCATTTTTAATTTTCAGTTTCCTATTTCCAACTTCATATTGTTTCTTTCTTCGTTCTCATTTTTCTCTCATCAATTTTGCGTTCTTCAAGTTTTTCAAATAGAAAGTTAAAGTTTTGTAATTCCCATTGGTCATGTAAAAAGTTTTGGCCAAGCAACTACATATATATTACACGTATTTAGTAATTGCCACTCAGTTATCGAATTCTGAAAAGTTAGGTTTGTTTAGCTTATTTTTTATTTTCACCATGTTTTTTGGACTTTTTTTGTTAAGATTAATTTAGTAACTGATGATCTTAAGAATTCTGAGTGGGAGTTTTCATTTTTCAATGTTTTATTATTTTACTTTTTTTTTCCCTTGGAATTGATTGGGTCTTCTATTATTTTTACTTAATTTCTAAGAGGGCTTTGCAAGTTTCTTCTTCTAACTGGCAAATATTAGGTTAAATTTTTATTAAAATCAAGTAACTTCAACATTCGTAGAGTATCGGTAGTAACCTGGTGGGTCCTTATTTGCTAATTTGTTTGTTGATGGTGTGTTTCATTCACGTGTTCAACTACAGTTGTTGTGCTTCATGTGTTTTGTTCCTTATTGGGTGGAGGAAACTTTTGATGAGCGAGCCTCTGTGGTAATATAATATATCTCTTCAATCAAATGAAATAGAAATTTTTGTTGACCAGATTTTTGTGTTTCGATTTTGGTATTCAATCAGAATTAAAACTTTGTGCGAAGGTGTGTGTGCTTAGCTAATTTTCGGGTAAACTTTGTGCGAGGGTGTGTCGCTTTCACTCTTGAACTTCATCTTCTCGCATGAATTTGATATTTTTTGAATTAATTTGGTCTATTGGGATGGCTCGAATCTGCTTCTGACTGCGTTCATCTCTTCATTCAAATGAAATAGAAATTTCTGTTGACCAGATTTTCGTGTTTCAATTTTAGTATTCAATCATAATTTAACCTATCTGCAAGGGTGTGTGTGCTAAGCCGTAGGTCTCCTCAAAACAGCTAACAAATAACAAACAATAATCTTAAGCTACTGACTTTGTTAATGCCCAAAAAGTGAGGGGAAACAAAGGTTTAGCTTCTGTATGGGGATAATCATTTTCGGCTATTACACCATGAAAAAAACCAACTACAGCAGTACAACCTATTTTGTTTGGACAAGTTTAGCAGTTTTCCATTTCCATTTTTATTAATTTTTTTGGATCCAATAGAATAATATATTACATTTTGTCTTAGTGATTCTCATTATCCGTTCCCCCTCTTATTGTACTCCTTTTACTATCTACCTAATTTTATTATATGGAGTATACTAATGTTTGGGTTAGCAGTTAGCCTGTAACTTTCTTTTATCTAATGCACTTTTGCACTTTGAGCGGAGGAACATTTCTTAATTTGAGACCTCAAGGGTTGTATTGCAAAAGCAATTCCTTGGGTAGGGTTTGTCTCACTGAAATTGTGAGTTTTATATCCAAACAATTTTTTTCTTTCACTTTATCAATTTGCCTTTATGTAGTACTCTTTTTTATTAGATCCCTATATTTTCATCCTATGGAGTGTGTTAATGTTTATCGTTGATCAAATTTGTATGAGGAAACGCTAGCTGAGATTGAATACACAAGCTAACTGAAACTAAATGGAATAAGGCATTCAAGCATTTCATGTATGCTTTTACTGATTTATATTATAATAATATATCAACTTATATCCGATTCGATGTGTCTTACAATAGGAGCACAAAGAAAGGAGCTGCATGAGCAATTTTGTTGAAGGCTGGGGCAGTGTTATTGATATAGAAAGTTCGGTGCATCATCAGCTAATAGTGTTCCAGTGTGGACCCTAACTGTGGTAATCAAGCATACGGTTAAATTCTCATGTGTAAGAAAAATTGCCTGCGAGCAAAGTTGCAGTGTCTTCTTGAACTTGCTAAATTCTCATGTACATGTTTCGTTCTTCACTTCTCAGAATGTCTTCGAGAATGCGTGCAACCTTTTAGACCCTCAACAATTGTAATTCTATCGACATTCTTATAAAGCACCTGCTTTGACCATGCTTGAGGCGCCTTTTTTGGTTAATTCCGTATACACCAACATCCTTCTTACTAATTGGTTTCGAGCAGAAATTTTTGTTCGGTTACAAAATCTGGCTCACACAAACCATTTTGTTAGTTGCGTGGACAATGTGCAGACGCACCTTCAACAAAATGCTGGTGTCTTTATACTATTTATCAAGTTTTCAGTATGCACCTTCAACACAATTTTGGTGGCTTTAAACTATTTTGCATGTTTTCAGTACCTACTCTATTTCTGCACGTTCTTCTCTCACTGATGAACACCCGATAACACAAGACTATTTATTAAATAATTAAAACCTTTCGCTCAGCTGCGCTTATAACAGAATGCACACGCATTTGTTCCTCTGTTCATATTTGTTTGTTTTTTATTTGCAACGTCGACTTCCCATGTTACAGACACCCAAAAGAATTGTTAATTAGCTTGGCATATTTACCCAGTTTAGTTTTACAGGCTGATCAAAATATATGTTTAGAGTTGGAGAAACACTTTGTTTAAGATAGTGTACTGAAAACCTAAGGCGCCCAATCTCTTTTAAAATCTTACAGAGGCAATATATCATGTTCCGACTGTTGCGGGTTCCTATATTAAAACACATATCTTCAGTTCTTAACGCTTGCCCCCAAACACTTCGTCTCCCCTCCCACTCCAAAATTTTGTTCCTTTCCTCTTCCTCTAATCAAAGTTTTTTAGCAACTCCTACTTGAGTTTTAAATAGCTTTCCACCCATGACTTCCCACTATGTATCGTTACTGAAAGGTCTCCTCACCTACTATAAATACATTGGCGAAATGAGTTCATTACCAGCAAGTTGTTCATAATTCTGTCATCTCATCCATGAGGTTCGTTTTTTCCCCCCACCCGTTTGCCTAATTGAGCAAACCTTATTTTGATATAACGATTTTGTTTATTTGAATGTCCAGATCCTCTAAGCACGAAGTTCCTACAAGTTACCCCGTTAGTTTACTTCCTCATTTCCTAATTACAATTTCATATTGTACTACACACTTAACAATTTCATTCAATTATGCTTTATTCTAATTACATCTTCTTCTTTGACACAATTCATCACAGCCAATGGAAAAGGGCAGCACAATTGCAATTTCTTTCAAACACTTGCTAAATGACGTAACCCATCAGATAGGATTATCACTACCTATCTATGATGCAGTCTTCAAGTTCGGCTGTTACGAATCTTGGGTCGATATACAAACCCTTACATTCATCACTTCTAAGAAGAGATGTTTCGGAGATCCATCTATCAACCAAAATGGTTCTGATGAGGTTGTTGCCCAGAGAGCGATCAAATAACTTCGTTCTATTAACCATTTTGATCTTATTGACTTCAACTCACAGGAACTACGCCAAATGCGACTTCAAAATCAACAGCTCTAAGCCGAGACTCAACAACTCCAGAACCAGAACACTATCCTCCTTCAACAAATTGCAACTCTGCAAACACAACATGTCATTCCTAATGTTATTGTCATTAGTGATGATGAGGAGAGTATTGCTGACGACTCTGACTACATACCATCGTCGATGGACATAGGGGAATAAAGCGACCCTTGAAAAAAAAGAGGATATTAATTCCTTCCTGCCTATCAGTTATTTAGTTTCCCTTTGCTTCCTGGATTGCACAACTACCTTTGCAACTTGCTTTATCTTAACAGGCTTTGTTGATGTTTAATACATTATGGAGTGTCGTTTATATATGCCATGTTTGAACGAACCTCTGTCTATCTCATTCAGCTTTTTCCTCTGTCTATCTTATCAGTGTTGTTTGGCTTTTTTTTTTTTTTTTTTTTCTGTTTCCCTTTTTTTTCCGGTCAATATCAATGTTGTTTGCTTAACACATTCACTTCTTCCAGCAACCAATATATATCTTATACTCAGTAAATTACTGCTACCTACTTCTATTAAACGACTGTGTCTACTTAAGGGAAAATTGACTAAGTCTTTTACCAATACCGAGCCATAAGTCAGGTATACAACTAACCATTTCAGTCACAATCTAGCCAATCCTTTATTATTTTGTTGTCTTTGAGCTCATTAGTCCAACAAGAATAGAGAATGGTATTTTCATTCAGTGGTGATTGTGGTAGCGCATTTATTGAGCTCTTAAACCAATAATCTAAGAAATACGTTATCGCCTAAAAAAACCAAAATTATCGCCACTCTCCAATTGCTCTTGAGAGGCCGCACTGTGTGGCACTTGAGATTGGATTCGTTGCCAGATTAATAATGTTCTTAAAAAATCGTTTACAGCCCAACTTAAACACATAAGTCAATGCTTACAGGATCCGCCCAAAAATGAATGCATCATTCCAAGCAGACCCATGAAAATAAGGTTCCCCAACCAACTCTTTTTTTACAACACATACTAGCATGCACAAACAATCTTTGTTAGGTGCCTCAAAGAAGACCTCGGTTGCTTCCTGTCCCACGCATAACGATTACGCGTCTCTATTAACCAACATTATACGAGCACTGCTAGGCAGACCTTGTTTTTTTACCACCTATTTGCGACACACTGTTTGTTAAACGTTAGTTTGCATTGATACACACGGGTACATGTGTCGAGACAAATCAATGATTATCATTAGTAGGTCGGTTTGGTTGATTAAATTGGTTGTTCTCGGAATCATTACTCACATTATATTCAGTTACATTGCTTTTCAAGCAAATTCATTCTACTTTGTACATGATCTATTATACATAGTATGAAAACTACCACAATTATTACATTAAAAACATTTTTCATTTTTCTTCTTTTGACTCACTTAATCCTATATGTATATGTAACTCCCATACTCATCAATTCTCCACCCTTTTACATTTACTACATTACTTCCTTCCCCTATAAAAAATTACCCTCAATTCTCTTTCAAGCGATAAAACTTGGTATCTATTTCTCATTACCTCGCCATAGAAGCAAGCCTTCTCTTACCAACACCCAGTCCACAGGTACGGTTCCCAATTGCTCTTCTTTTTTGTTCATCTAATTTGTACATTGTCATCTATTTATGTGCTTAATGTTTTGTGACTCTCATATATCTTTTGCAACAAATGTCTTACTTATCAAACGAAGGCCCAGATACAAGCAAGCCACTGTCAACATCCTATGAAGACAACTTTCCAATTTATAAGCCCGAAACTCCACCAGGAATTGTCGGTCTAAACGCAATGATGTATGCTTTTGATCATCTCACCGAGTCACACCTAAACTACCATAAACCAAAACTCAATGTTGAAGAGACCCCTGCCAAAAGCACCAAGACGCCTATCAAAACCTCCTATGATAAAGAATTTAATCGCACTTCCATGGACAACATAGATTAAGTTGTAATACATAACAAGTTAAACCCAATCCTCACTTGCCTCCGTTTCACATTAATAAATTTTTGACTATTTAGTTTTTCAAATACTAATGATTTCCCGATTCAAAATGTTAAATGCATGAAATGTTATTGACCTGTTTCCCAGTGCTATCTATCAAGCCTTGCCAAAATTTTGAGCTTTAACCTAATCTACATGACTCAATATATTGCTTTATGAAGCATCAACTCATCGTCCCTGTAGATCATAACTATACTAACCAGTGACCATATGAATTAACTGCTTTTTTATAATTTGTTGGCACTAATTTTGAACAGTGTGCTATGCCAATCTCTCCCACAGACAACATTTTTCTCCTTTCTTTGGTGCTCTAAGTGCCATCATGATGGCTTGACTGCTGGCGCTAAAACAAAAAAACATTTTGGCACAATATTAGTGTTTCATCATTCTCTAAAAACAACCATTTTTTTGGTTGGGGTTTTCTTGTTGAAATTAGTTGAATGTTTTGTGGTTTCATTAATTTAAGCACTTGCTTTTGACAGCCACAATTAAGGATCAGCATTCAATAGATGTTATATATCTAATATATACCTTTGCACACTAACTGACTTGAGCAGCAAGCTATTGTGTTCAATTTTGGAAGGAGATTCCTCTTCCATATCAGTTACCCCTGAAAGTTATGTCGTGGTTAGGGTTCATGCATACATTGCAATTTTTGCAAAGCAATATTAATGGGCATGCCTTATACTTTTCTCAGCCATGGTGCAGATGTGATATGCCCTTTGTTTTACCTTGACTCAACACATTTCCAACCATGCAGGAAAAAAAATGATCATAAACTATTACCCTAATACAATAACATCAAATCTAATTATAATACATGGCCGCCACCAATATCCCTAACGTACTCGAAAAGGATCGGAAAACAATATTGGATGCATTGCTAATTTACAAAGTTTAAGAGAAAAAAACATTGGAGTCACAATGTCGCAATAGATGACTGCTCTCTGAGGCCCTCCACAGATATATTTTCCGATTATGATGAAATTCCAAAACATTTCAGCAAGCTACAATGTGAGGTCGTTAGGGTGACTTTTTCTGCATATTGATGAATTTCCTTGGTCCTCAACAGTTTCCAGCACTCTTAACACTCCTTAATAATAAACTTCTCACACTCCTCTTTTTTCTCCACCCTCATCCACAATTCAATTAAACCCCTACGTCTTCTGTAACCACATCCCACTACACCAAAACAGGATATTTGTAACACACATATTTTTTAATTTGTAACAGTTTTTTACCGTTAGTGTATTTTTACTGCCTTTTTACTGTGAGGAATAATGGTAAAGCGTTAGTTTAATTTCCAGTGAGATTTGAATTAATTTCTAACGATTTTATGTTATTTGGTCACGAAATTTTATCGTTAGGCAAACGTTAACAGTGTAAAAAAAATTAAAAATTAACTTGAAATTAGAAATTTGGGAATGAGGGAACTTTTGGGAACAACATAAAAAAAACTCTCAAACTAAAATAAAAGCTCCTCTCTCTCTCTGTCTCTCTCTATCAACCCTCTCTGAAATCTCTTATAATTTAGGGTTTTGCCACTCGTGTTGTCTCACTGCTGCCATTTAAAAGTTAAAACTAACGAATTTCATTTTTTTTCTTAGTAAACTAACCTCTTTACTCTACTATTGTGTAGTAATCCTGTGATTCACGAATTTTTTGGTAGCTTTCTGGTCTTGGTTCAGTGTTTACACTACGATTTGTTGTAAAGGTATGATTTTTTTTCCCTTTATCATATTTTTCAATTAAATCTAGTAAATTTGGTAGTCTTTTCTGCGAATTGGTAGATTTCCAGCTTATAGTTGTGCTCTTTCTTTATTTTGTAATTTTATCTTTTATTTTAATTTTAATTTTAAGATTATGAAATTCAGTATGGTATTCGTGTGATCCCTATTCCTGAATTTTGTGTGGTCTTGAGTCTTTTAATTCAGTTATAAATTCAATCAACTGTTAGAGTATGCCATTGTGGGTTTTCTATTTCTGTGTATCAAAGTATCCATCCTTTCTTCCATGGTAATCGAATGTTGCTTAGCCAAGAATTCACTCTAAATTTGCAACTATTAATTGACACAGCAAGTGTTTTCCGTTTAGTGCATGTATAATGTTCCTATTTGGTTGTTTCTCTAATTGATTTTTTTCAGTGAAGTTGTTTGAGTCAGTACTTATCCAGAAGTCGGGGTGCGAAATGTTTGTGAAGGTCTGCTTGTTGTTGGTATTTGATAAGATAATGTGCACCCAAAATGGAAAGGCAGTCAAGTATAGACCAATGAAAACTTATCTGAGGGTTTGGGGTTTGGAAGAGATTAAGTACATCACGAATATAAATCACTATTTCAGTTTGGATTTTTCTGTTGTTTCTTGTATTATGTAGTTTTGTTTGATCTATGGGTGAAGTTTTTCTCCAAAATTGCTTATATTTTCACAAATACTTAGTTATTTTGGAAGAAAGATATTTAGTATTTTTATAGTATGCTATCAGGACCTTGACTAGAATACATACTAGGAAACTGTTAGATTTGCATCTTATTCGTACATTCTAGTGGTTTGTTAGTGTTGATTTTCTTTTATCATTGTTTCTTGTTACTTGAGCCACGTGTTTGTGTCGAAAAAGAATGTTGTGTTGTGTGTACATGTCCAACTTAGAATATGTTCATGTTTTGTGGTACTTTTTGCTTCAGCATCGATCCTCATCATCACTGTAATAGATGGGGCTCTTCTCCTTCTCCCTCTATACGTTTTTTCCCAAAATCTATAAATTTGTATTGGAATTTCATGGCAGATATAAAGGTGCTACATTCTTTTAACTTGCAACACAAGCTTCGAAAAGCACCGCAAATCCTAGAATGTTATTGGCTTTTTCCTCCCTCGGGCATAGTGAAAGTTAATGTTGACGGGAGCTCACGAGGCAATCCTAGTAGGTCAGGCTGGGGAGTGGTCCTTAGAGACTGTAACGGAGATCTTTTGGGGGCTGCTGCAAGGGTTTAGGCAATACAACCAACTACATGGCAGAATCTTTTGCGATAATAGAAGGAGTCTCAAAAGCAATAGATTTGGGATGGAGGAACATCTGAGTGGAATCGAACTTGGCTTCAGTGGTCAAAGCTTTCCAAGATGATAAAATGCATTGGAGGGTCAAATCAAGGTGGATACAGCTTAAGGCCAAATCTTCATGGATAAATATTACGTCCACCTAGAGGGAGACAAACTTAGGTGCGGACAGTTGTGCAAGACATGGTGCGGCTCTATCAAAGGGAGAAAGTAAATGGTGGACATCTAGACCTCCGTTTATGAGGAACTTGGAAAACCACTATACTACTTACTTTAGATTCATTGCATAAGACAACACCTTTTTGTAAGTCAATGGTGGATACACAATTGATGACGTCCACCATAGACCATCTTCAGCCTTCTTCTTATTATTCTTTTTTTTTGTAACTTCCTTTTAAATTAATTTAATCAATTACCTTTTAGCAAAAAAAAAAGTATCGGAATTTCGTATCCACCACATTTGTTCACCTTCTTCATATCAAGATATTATTCGTGTTACAAGATCAGCAATCAGGTTTTGTGCTTATTTTTTTATCTTTCTCACAAATGTCCTGTGCTTTATATGTGGATGCGCAATTCAATATTTTGATACATGGATTATGCAATTTCTATTCTGTCTTATTCCTTACTGCATGTCGGCTACTCCCTACTTAATTTGTCCTTTCTATTACTGATTCATGTGCTATGCCTCTTCAGTCTTCCAAAAAAATATAAAGGAATTTGCAGGGTTTCCTTGCGCAATTTTCATTTAGTTACATCCATTTCCCTATTGAGTTGTTTGTGTAATTTAAGCTGCCCGTATATTATGCAAACGTTGCTGCTGACCATCCTAACCCAGTTGTAAGGTCAACCAATTGTTATTATTCTTGAATGGGTTGGTAAATTGTTGTGGCATTTGCCTTCATTGTCGTTTCATCGACACACTTTTTAACAATTCGCGCTTTGTTGTTGTTTTAGTTATAATTTTTCTTTCTTTTATCCTCCATTTTGTTTTTTATAATTCCATATTGTTTAATTTGGCCCTTTTCCTATCCTTAACAGCTGTGACTCCCGATGTCGATGCAAAACTATCAAGACCTTGACAAACTCCACAACGGATCAAATCGATATAAAGTGAGGGGCTGCATTACAAGGTTGTGGGAGTCAGTGCATTTGAAATATAAGGACACTCTTAGTTTGGAGTTTCTTCTTTTAGATGTAAAGGTGATTATAATTCTATATGTGCCATCTATTTGCCAAAGCCATGCTATAATGGGTTGCTGACTTTACTGTTGTTTCCCGCATCGTACACAGGATGCTCACATCCATGTCGTTTTACTGAAGAAATATTTTGGGGATTTTTACGATTTACTTAAGGATGGTGTGTTAAAAGAAGGCAATGTCTACACCATGGAGAAATTTGATGTGTGGTTTGCAAAAGATTATCGGCCGGTTGAGAATGATCACAAAATTTTTATTAATGATGGAATGGTTATCACACCAGTTGATGGGGAAGGTACCCACATTGCAAGGCACAAATTCAACTTCTCCCAGTTCGACACCCTTTCGAGTAGAGTTTCACATGGGACTCACCTTATAGGTAATAGTTTGCTACGAGTTTTGGCTTTCATAACTTAATAAACTCTTAAGGAATGTATTCTAACATTTTTGTCAAAAAAAAATTAAGATGTTATTGGACTCCTTAAGCGAATCGGTGAAATCACACACAAAAATGGAACTGTTTTTCGAGAGATTGTGCTCATGGATAAGAGGTAACTTGCCGACGTTCATCTCTAATAAGCACTATGTATTTTTTTTTCCTAACACAAACTATCCTATAATCAGTGCCGTGGTATTGACTATTGCTTTATGGGGTTATTTAACCGAAAAGTTTCCAGATGATCTTTTGACACAGGAAGATGTGGTTGTCATTGTAACTTCACTTAATCGAAAAGATTTCCAAGGTACACATTTATTCCACCTTCATGTAATCAAATTTTTTTTTTTTTTTACTACGCAAAGCAAAATAATGCATATTTCATGTCTTAATACTATGTTGTAGGCAAAATTTCTCTTTCATCGCTTAGTGGAGAACAAAGGTCTACATAGATTTGGACACCCAAAATGTTATCGACTATAAAAACAGATCAGTGTATCATATTATTCTTCGTTTTTATCATATTACTTCATAATCATGTCATGTTACAATATTTGTCATTCTTAATTATATAGTTTGGGGGATACCAAAGTGCAAATAGCAAAGCAGTATTCATCTACAAAAGAGGGCTTCTCTGAGGAAGAACTACTTAGAAACCGTAGGGTTTCAATAGACAAATTAAAGGAAATGGGACTAGATGAATCGAATAAGGTAACATTCAATCCATTAGAGACAACTTTGTTTCATTGCCCAACATTCTATTAAAGTTCATTATGATCGTAAAACAAGGAGCAACATACACTTGCAAAGCAACCATAGGATATGTCTTCGACACGAATTGGTATTACACTTCATGCACCAACAACAACTGTAACAAGAATGTTGTTAAGTGCATTTGCCCAAGCTGTCACCTTGAAATCAAGAGCTGCAATGAGAGGTCAATCATTAATCCCTTATCGAATTTTTTCTTTTGGCGGATAAACTTTTTATAAATTTTATTTGGAGTGTCCAAGTACCTTCCAAGAATGGATGTGGAAGATTCATCAGGGGTTACTCAATTTGTTGCTTTTGATCGGGAAGCTAAATACCTTATTCAGAAGCCGGTTAAAGAATTGGTGGACTCCTACAAGAAGACAACACCTTATAACTTTTCATATCACAATTTTTTTGCTTTTAAACACAAAACACATTCTTCTCACCAAATGTAAATAAAATGCTTCAAAACACAGAAAAACGGCCCACAAATCATTCAGGATGCATTGCAACACGTTGCTGGAAAAGAGTACATCTTCCAAGTTAAAATAAATTATTTCAGTCAGAATACGAAGGAAAATCTACAAAATTTTCCCACCTACTATGGATGTGATGACCCACTTACTAAAGAAATGATTGATGAGGTATTCTTCTGATCCCTTTATTTAAAAAAACAGTATTGTTTCACCTACATTAAACTTATTGTGGTTAAATACAAGACAAAAAAAGTGGAAGCCCCGATTTAGAAAATGGAGTTACTGGAAAAGATGTTTCAAGCCAAGATATGCAATCTGAACTCCACCAAGCAAAAAAAACAAGGGTTCAATAGTGGGTCAGCACTTATTCAACCATTTGGTCCAATCCAGTTCAGCTTTTTTTGGTTTAACATTTAAAAATGAAACATCAAAATATCACATGACTGTCTCCTCCCTGATGCAGGACATGTCTCGGAGTTGGAACTCATTTTGCTTAAGTTGTTTGCTTTTCAATTTACTATTTGCTCGCGTCGTCTACATTTACAATTTTCTGTGTGGTTAGAACTTTCTCTTTTGAATGTGGTGTTTGTGTTATTCATTTAACTTGAACACAAGAATTAATGATGATTGCTAAAATATTTCTAGCAAAGGGTACCTTTTTTGTGTGTGCTTTACTTTGATGTGCATATGGGTTTTGCTCATTGATTCTTCTACCCCTTGCACACACACACACCAAAAAACCACCCGCACACACCCACACGCCCAAAAATATATATAGATTATTGATGATTTCATATCATAAGCTACTTTATCATTTATCCCCTCACGATAGAGAACCACTACATACAGTATTGTTCCACCAGTCGCACAGGTGAGTACAACTTTAGAAATTCACAATGTCTTTTACATTTTATTGTTGGCCCTTAATTGAACTGCCTTTTACCAAAAGCAAAGCAAATAGTCACGGCTACCAAATTGACTCATCAAGTTAAATACATATATAGGGTTTTTTCCGCTTCCAAGCTTACTGGCGTACCTACAACAAACAATACTCCACCTTCCAAAACCAACACTCTAAGTTGTTATAATTCTTCAATATTATGAAACTCATTTGTACTGATGGTAATAGTAACTCATTTGGCATGGGGTTACCACTTTTGATTATAGCGTTACACTTTGTGCACCTCTATAAATTGCATGATCCACAAAAAAAACAAGTTAATTGGTCTGAAAGGTATGGTTCTCTATTAATTTTTTTTTCTACTACTGTCAAGCACCTTCCCTTCAGTATATATACCTTTTATTTATGTACTTTTGTGCATAATTAGATGCATTTCATCACAATCCCAACATAATCAACTCAAAAACTTCCTTTATCATAATCCCAACATAACAATGTTCATGTTTGTACAATATTTACTTACTTTTTTTGTTCGTCCTCAACCTGACAAATCCTTCCTTTGTATATTATATCCATCATTTCACTATGTAACTATGTTGCTCCCACTATAGTTAATATTGCTTATTTATTTATTTATTTTATATATTATTAATTTATTCTTTTTGCATAAAATGGGTAGTCTGTCAAACACCTCTAAAGATACAAACAAGACAACCACAACATCTTTTGAAGACAGATTCCCAATTTATACTACTCAAAGCACCTCAAAACATAAAGCTTTTCTATATCTTTATGAGTACATCTACAAGTCGTACCTTAAACCAAAACTCATCCTTAGAGAAAACCCTAAAAAATGGATCTTTGAATTATATTGAATGTGTGGCCAATATAGATTAAGTTGTTGCACATCATAGAGTTATGTCGTTTACCACAATTCCTCCATGAATAATTTAGTTATTATTACGTTTTCGAATCATTTTGTATTGTACATTTCCCTCTTCATAATGTTACACATTACTATCCTACTTCAAAATGCTTTCAATTAATTTGGAACAAAGATGATCCGAGTCACCTACTCTACATTATTCAATCATATTTTTCTTTTTCTTTTTTGCGCGCATTATTTAGGCTTCTTCATCAACTTGGCCTGCTTATCAATTTTTTGTTTCCCTTACGATTAGGGAAAGAGTCAATGCATGTGGAATTTTAAATCACATTATCAATTGTGCTTCTTTATGGAATCCGTGCCTTCAGCATGGGCATTAACTAGTGATAATAACAAAATAAGTCCGAGTAGGAGTGTAAAAAAAAACCGTTGACCCATCATCCGGTAGGGTACCCGGTCTTCACCCGCCACCTAAATCCGCACCGACCCAAAAACAGACCCGCCTTGCCCCGCCACCATTTTTACGCGGTCGGACTATGGGTGTATGTTCTATGCTCAAACCCGACCCGTCAAACCGCCCGACCCGCACTGTGTGAAAAGCCGTTGACCAAACCCCGTTGACCCGCATAATTTCAAAACTCTAACTCTAATATTTTTGTATTTTGTTTATATTTTCTTTTAACTTTTGTAGAAATTTGGGAGATATGAACACAAACTTATGAGTTCAACATCAATTTCAAATATTCAAGTTTGAACATTGGGCAAATATCAAAAATTCAAATTCAACTTTCGAATTTTGGAGAAGATGAATCATTCATCCTTGTATTAATTTCGAATTATTTTAGTTTATATATTATTGTTTTGTACCATAGATCCTCGCTCTCATCTTCATATTATCATGTTATAGAAAATAATCAATTTACAAATAAATCACGAAAAAGAAGTTTCAAATTTGTAGATATGGTTTTGGGTTCAAGTTTTTTTTTTTTTTTTTAATTTATTGATTGATTCCATTTTTTATCTATATTGTGAATTGGAAATATATTACTTGCATAATTATAAAGTTTTTTTAGGTGAAATTGGGATAAAATTATAATTTCCACCCGACCGGATGACTTTGCAAAACCCGTCCCGTAAAAAGTTGACCAATCCAACAGTCGGGGTGATGGTACTAAGACATGACACTTCAACCCGCCCCACCCCGTCGGAGACCATTTGGATTTGTATCCCTAGGACTCGCCCGCCCGCCACTATTTGACCCACAATTGACCCGACCCGCCCAGTATTACACCCCTAAGTCCGAGTCTTGCACGGTTGCACACTAATACTTCTATGTATTCTAATTCCCTTTTCTACATGAACGGAATCCTGAACAACCTGACTTTTGATTATGACTTCTGAGTCAATATTTAAGGATATTTTGCTACTCCACACTAGGGCTGTTAATGGGGGTTTCGATAACCCGATAACCGATCCAAACCAAACCGATAAAAAATGGTTTGGGTTTTAATAATTTTGTTTGTCCTCTACCGACTCGAAATCGAACCGAACCGATAAGATATTGGTTTGGTTTCGAGTTTGTCTTCTACCGAACCGATATGAACCCGAACCGATAAAATAATATTTTAATAATATTTATGATTAATTTTTTATATGTTTATCAATTGTGTGGCTGAAATTAATTGATTTAATTTAAGATTTATTTGATTTTATAGTTTTCGGTTCGGATTGATTCGGTTTCAGATTGTATATCTTATTGGTTCGGTTCGATTTTGGATGAAAAATAATATTATCGATTTGGTTCGGTTTCGGGTTTTCAATTTTCTTATCAGTTCGGTTTGGATTTTTCAAAACCCGACCCAAACCAATCGATTGATGGCCTTGCTCCACACACAACGCATTAAGTTTAGCAAATTATTTTAATAGCGAATTGGCATCAGATCGTAATCATTGCTAATTTTTTTAAGAATAAGATGATTTAAATAGCTCTAAGAGTAGATTAGTTGGGCCTACAATATATTTTCAAATATTCTTTGTAGATATTGCCTAGGATATGCTGATTGCTGAATACCTTTTTTTTTTTTTTTGCCTAGCGTATAGTGAAACTAATCAATGGACTTAAGTGGAATTTTTTTTACCAATTCAAGGTTTACTTAGCGCAAAAAACAGTTTAACGGTCAAAATGAAAAAACGAGACAAGTTCAATGGAATATTTGCAATTAGGCCTTTTTTTAGTAATTCTCTCATTAAATAATTGGTAGTTGGATCATGGATAAAATTAAAGAATAAGAAAACAAATCCGAGTCTTGTACAGCAAGTCTACGTGTGTGACACGTGCCCATGGACTAGTGTGAAATTAATTACAAAGTCCTATTCCATCCGCTTGAGTAAAGTCAGCAAACTGTAAACTGTTTCAACTGTTAAAATAATTGAAGGACAAGGAGCAGCCATGTAGCTAATAAGTTGGGTACTTCTGAGTTCTTCATTTCTCTTGCCTTAGTAGAGAAGACTACAGAGCCTGGAAGTTATGATATAACACGTCCTTTTCACGGCTTAGTTTGTAAGTATATATCCAAGCCTTCATTTGTTATTTTAGCACGTACGTCGTTTTAAAGTTGTATATCAACGACAGAGTTGTTGTCTTAAAAATCTTTTTGCGTGTGAACTTAGTGTTTTGCGAGCTAGCTCATTTGTGAGATCTTCGAAATAACTTTATAGCTCTCTGGTATGCTTAAATGATTGAGTGCTTTCAATTCATAATAAACAGAAAGATTCTATATTATGTTTCCTTTTACATGCATGTTGACTATGCCTTGATGTCTATTGACGGTTCACCACTTGTTGGCTTCTAATATGTAACTACTGTCATGTGCCACTTTAGGATTGGTAGTGAGTAATATCCTCCTTACAGACGTGAACAGGAACAGGAGAAAGCCAAATGGAGAACTAACAATCAAAAGTAGAAATCAAAGAAGACGATATGGATGAGGTACGAAAAGGGACTGAAAAACTTCCTGGACTAAAACATCTACAATTTGATGATGGGGACAAGCTTCAGAATAACGTGTTGGAAAATCGCAAAGCGGTGAATAATTTTAAAGGGGCCGTGCGTAGCTCAAATGCGATGGAAGTGTCATTAGAACTGCAAAGAGATAAAATACGGCGATATTCACCTAAGGATCTTATGAGGTTTACTAAATATTTCACTTGTCAAATAGGTTCTGGCGCTTATGGAGAAGTCTTTAAAGGTCAACTACCTAACGGTGAGAAAGTAGCGGTTAAGAAATTAAAAAAAACTGCAATGGATGTTATGGAATCCACATTCATGGCTGAAGTGAGATCAATGAGCAGTACTTCTCATCGAAACCTAGTTAGACTTTACGGGTATTGCTTTGAGGCAAACATGAAAGCACTTGTCTATGAATACTTGGAGAATGGATCTTTGGATGTTATTTTGTATGAGAACCATCTTAAGTTGCCGTGGCAGAGGTTGTATGACATTGCAACTGAGATAGCAAAGGGGCTTTCTTATTTGCATGAAAGTTGCTACGAGGTAATAGTTCACTATGATGTAAAGGCTAGTAATGTGCTCATTGACTCAAATTTTGCTCCTAAGATTGCGGATTTTGGATTTGCCAAGGTTTCTCAAAGAGATGTCAGTCAATTATCTTTGATCGGATTCAGAGGGACCCGCAGCTTTGCTGCCCCAGAAATGTGGATGCAAATGCCAATAACTTACAAAAGTGATGTTTACAGCTTCGGCATGATGTTGTTCGAAGTTTTGGGGAGGAGGAGGATTTGTGTCGGCGATAATTGGTTTCCAGGACAAGTTTGGGAAAACTTTAAGAATGGACAAGTAAATGAAATTATGGAGGAATGTGGAATTGAGGACATGGACAGAGAAAATGCAACAACATTAGCTGTTGTGGCATTGTGGTGTACTCAGCACAATCCCGGTGACAGACCAACCATGAGCAAGGTGGTGAAAGTTCTTGAGGGGTACATACAACTTCCGCCCCCTCCCGATCCACTTTTTCCATATAGCGTCTCTTTAAACGCAAGCAAATTGGGAGCTAGTTCCATAGCAATTAGCGGACCTCCTCCTTCACCAGTTTCTTCTGATGTCTCTCTCACCCGGAGTGAACGGTAAGATCACTAGCTATGAGATTTTTCTTTCCGAAATTAAGTCTTTGATGCTTAAGTTGGTTATGTCTGAATTGACCTTGACTATTGAAGGTCTGTGAAAAGACAAAGATGAACCACTCCTCAGTGTACTACAGTGCCCCCCTCCCCCCCTCTCTAATTTCCTAATTGTGCAATGCAGAACCAGAACGCAGAATTCGGCGAACTGGGCTAAAGTTATGGCAATACTGAAAGAATTTGAAGACATGTGTGATACACCACTTGGGAAATTGAAACAAGTTGCTGAAGCCATGACTGTTGAAATGCATGCTGGTTTAGCTTCAGAAGGTGGAAGTACACTTGGGATGCTTATCAGCTCTGTTGATAATCTTCCTACAGGGAATGAGCACGGATTATTCTATGCATTGGACCTTGGTGGAACAAAATTCCGCCTTTCACGTGTACAATTGGGTAGAAAGAAAAGACGCGTTCTCGAGCAAGAATCTACTGAAGTGTCAATACCTCCTCATATGATGGTCGGAACTTCTAAAGGACTATGTGATTTTATTGCTGAGAAATTAGCAACGTTTGTTGCTACAGAAGGCGATGGTGATTTTCATATTTCTCCTAGTAGGCAAAGGGAACTGGGGTTTAGTTTCTCATACCCAATGACACAGACATCCGGGACTCCTATCAGATGGACAAATCCCTCGGTATCCATAGATGGTGCGATTAACCAAGATCTGGTAGGACAGTTGACACAATCCATGAAAAGAAGAGGTGTTGATATGCGTGTGGCGGCTCTAGTCAACGACACAATTCGTACTTTAGCTGGTGAAAGATACCTTAATAATGATGTCGTTGCTGCGGTGACTTTAGGTACTGGAACGAATGCGGCATATGTGGAGCGTGCAAGTGCGATTTCTAAGTGGCGTGGTGTTCTACCTAAATCAGGAGAGATGGTTATTAACATGGAATGGGGTAACTTCAGATCAGTACATCTTCCTCTGACAGAATATGATCATGCTCTGGATGTGGAGAGTTTAAATGTTGGTGAACAGAGTTTTGGGAAGATTATTTCTGGTAAGTACATGGGGATATTGTGCGCAAGGTATTACTTAAAATGGCTGAAGAAGCTGACTTTTTGGTGATACTGTTCCCTCGAAGCTTAGGGTTCCATTTACATTTAGGACTCATGAAATGTCTGCGCTGCATCACGACAATTAAGCCTGATCTAACATTGGTGGGAAGCATATTGAAAGATATCTTGGGTATATCTAACACATCCCAGGAAACTAGAAGAGCAGTTGTTGAGGTTTGCATCACTGTTGCAGAGCGTGGAGCTCGTCTTTCTGCAGCTGGAATCTTAGGCATCTTGAAAAAAATAGGAAGAGACACAGTCAAGGAGGGAGTCAAGCAGAAAACAGTGATAGCCATTGATGGTGGAGTATTTAAGCATTACTCAGAATTCAGCAAGTGTTTGGAGAACACCCTTAAGGAGTTGCTGGGGAGGAGTTTACGGACACTGTTGTCATCGAGCATGCTATTGATGGCCCCGCATTGGGGCCGCTCTTCTTGCAGCTTCACGTTCCCTGTACCATGGCATGAAGTGTGAGACTGGCGTAGTTGTTAGCAACCCCGTATGTTCTGGGAATATATTTCTGCTCCTTTCTGTGTGTGTTGCCTTGTATTTTTTTACCAGGAGGTAAATCAAAGTTGTTATGCCAGTATCATCTAGTACAGGTGCTGTTCCTATCTGTGTGTATTGACTTTTCTAGTGCTAAATGGGAATATATTTCGTCTCCTTTGTGTGTATTGGCTTTTCTAGTGCTAAATCTTTTTCGTTCTGTTTTTTTTCAGTAAAAAACAAAGCACTTACTGCTTCAAGTTCTAAACTCCTTAAGGCTTAACCTTACAGAAGTATAGAGTCTAGAGTTTAGAAGTATATACGCCATGAACAAATCTTTCAAAATTTGAGCTGGATTCTGTGCCTTGTTTTCGGGCCTCGGCCAGTATCTTGAGCTAGTTTGCCCGAGTACCTTTGTTTACTTTGCTTGTTCGGATGATATACAGGCCTAGCTAATTGAGTTACTGACTTTCAGTTGATCAGGCTTGGCTCACTTGTGAAACTGGGTCTCTTTACTCTGCCTCCTATCGATACATGAAGTAAACGACCTTGAGCAATGAACCATGCACAAGGAGCTTAACACATTTTCCAGCTCTACAAGAATTTATGGTTATTGGAAGGGTGATCGTGTCAATTTAGAGTCTTTGTACCCAAAATCGAGCAATTGAAAAATTCATGAAGGGATGAGATTTACATCAAGCAAATAAGAATTGACTGAACTACTGGAGACTATTTTGCCTATTGAGAAGTAAGAAAGAAAAATGACAATAATTTACTTGACGAAAATATATTGTTCCTTACGTAGTTACAATGCAATTTCCCAATTTTTATTCGAAAAATAGTTATCAAGTGCTTAACAATTGCACCAAATCCGCACTAGTGTGTTCTCCCACTCCACTCAATTTTTTAATAAGTACTTGTAATTATTGAGGAAAAAAATTGCATTTATCAGCGTGAATCCATAACTATTAAAGCAAATCAACAACTACGGAAAAATTCTTTAGAGTATATACCACTTATCCAAAGTTCCAAACTCAAGTCAACTAACCATTTAGGATTAGTGGCATTTAAATTAGCTAGTGTTCATAAGAATAAACTTGGCAGTTTTTAAGTAGACATCACATTTCATAATTTAGAATATAAGATGATTCACTGAACACTACATCTAGATAATAACAGTAGTATAATTTGATAATAATAAGTTGATAAAACTACATGCAACCATGACTCCATGAGCCATACATTTTGAGTTCATCAACATGACATAAACGGGACTGGGGGGGGGGGGGTGGTTTACTGGGGTGTGGGAGATTGTCAACTTCACGCAGCATGGATTCAAGCCAAGAAGAGAGATCCGAAGGATTGTAATGAACAGTTGCCTCTGATGGAAGATGTGAAAGCGAATGATCTTCTTGAGCTAAACCCAACATTGCCTCAACTTGCTCCAGCTTCTTAGCTACCTCAGCCACATCCTTGGACCTCACCTTGTAACCAGACATAGCAAGGATCTCATCTTCTCCTCTTTCGTCGTCCATCTCAGTTGTAATAAATCAACTTAACAGCACTGAAAAACTTTTTGTTCCACATTTAACAATGCTTTGAGAATGTGATTGAGCAGGTTGTACTTGGCTCATATATATATATATATAACAACTTTGATGATATTTAATTTTCTTGACTACTTTATTTCTTGTAAAGTTGTTCACAATTTTTATGGTAAGAAGTCATTCTTCTCACTTTGTCACTTGTTCTTTGTCATTATGGATCACGAATTCACGACTTAATTCCGCGATGGACATGATGCAAATCATCTACAGTAATACGCTTTTTCGGATCCAATAGTATCTGGTTTAAGCTACTACATACTATTGCAGTCACCATGCAAGTGCGGCGCTTGGCCAATTGCACAGATCATTGTCTCATTGGGAATACTGGTATAATCACTATTGCCATGATTGGTGAATGATGCATTGATGCTCCATGTTACACACACAAGTTTAAAGTTGATAATTTGAGAAACGCAAATCAATCACTTTTTAAGCCGACCTACCTTCAATTTACTGAATAATAAACAAAACCTTGATAACTATCCTGTACATATACATCATGTAGCCAAAATTTTCTCTTTCAAGGGCATCTAAGTAGAGCCATTTATTCACCTCTTCTTTCCAATTTGATTGGTTTCATGGGTCATGATGAGACGAGTACCACCCCATTCAGGATATAGCTCAAAAACAAGTCACAAGCTCACAGCTCAGATGTCGATTCACTTGACTCTTTTGCAAAATCGATGCATCAAAAATACGCATCAAATTTGGTTAAGTGTCAACTCTGCTCGAATCCAGCTGGCCTGCACTCTGAATTTGCCTTGGAAGGGGGAATGCTAACAAAATCCCAGCTAAGAGGCAAACCATGGATAACCAAGGAGTAGTAAGAAGCACTTTCATTTATACTGTGATTGTCATAAGCTTTGATGTCAGAATGCCAGCTTCCGAGTCCTCATTGACATGTTGATCCACGTTCACAGTAGTCGTGGATGCTCTAATTCCAGGACGTGGAAATGGGGAATTATTAATGGTAACCAACTTTTCCATTGCGGGCCCATCTGATGATCGCCCATGACCAGTTAGAATCCGCTTCAGCTGAGGCCGATGGCAGATAATTCTACCCCTGTTCCACCCCGGATAACAGAAATATGATGATACACTATCTTTTAGAAATGAATATACAGCTTTGGCAACAGGAAACTCCCGTGTTATCGAGCTTCTTTCCATTTCTCCTCGACTGGTAAGACACAAAAGAGTACAATGATTAAGGACATCCAAAAAGGGATTCAGGAGAACTGAGAAGTCTCAAGTGAAAATTAAGATTTTGTGACTAAGTTTCCGGTTTCCACATATTGCTAGGTCCATATATGTTTGAGACACTATGAGTCTATGAGGCAATATTAGCTTCGCATGTAAAGGTTATTCATGACCATCAGAGACATCCATTTTGAATGGTCTCTTCAAAGAATCAGGGGATTGCCCTTTTGAGTGCTTCATGGCTAGATGGGGCAGATTACCACTTTGGGCAATGGGTGATGGGTTGTGAGCTCTTAATTTTGCTTGGCTGCATGTATGTATTTGGCTCAAGATCCGTGTCATGTTCTTTTGTCTATGCATATGGTCTTCACATATACAAAATATAAGGTCTGAGAGTCATCAATGTAACAGAGGAAGAGAAGAATGACTTACACTACCACAACGGCTGCCAAATGTGGAAGATCCTCCCGGTTGGTGAACATATCGTGAACATTATTCAGCCAGACAGATGTTGCTGTAAGAGCACCACCAACTGACATCCTAAAAAGATAACAACATCACAAATTTTAAAATATGTTATATCTGAAACCATAATCTTTTGACAATAGAGGGGTGGGGGTGCTAGTTAAGCAAACATCACACCTGTGAACATCCACAGACCAAACAAGCTTGCTTTTGCGGAACAACTCAGGGAATAGGCCACGTACTGTTGCCTCACGGAGAACTTTTGCAGATCGTGCCTTTTGGCCCAACCACCAGAGTGCCTCTAGAAGTGCATTGTAAAACCTCAATCCCAAACCACAACCTTCAGAATTAAATTTATCAAAGACATATTCTACCATTTGCCAGTTAATGTCATCATCATAGTCCCCTTTAATCATATGCCCTATGACTTGATGAGCATTAGATACCCTATTTGTGATCATCTCTTCCAAAAGCTCGTTAGCTTCGTCCCACCTGAAATATGTGAACCTCACAGGTGAGACATATAAAACAAAATTGTGTGAGGAACATCAAGCAGTAAAATCATGAGAGAGAACACCATACTATTTGTTAGCAATATCATATTACACTAAGTCAAGGTGTGATTAGAAATTGAACAATTGTAGATAAGTTGTACTTAATTCTTGAATATTAAACCAGAAGCTATCAGATGCCTATGTTATATTCTAGACAAGTACAAAGGATCATCAATGTTAAGTACAATACATCACCTCCAACTTGAGGCTGATCAGTCCATATGACGAGGAAACCCGAGGTCAAATAAATCCGCTGTTCAAAGGTTTATAGATGTTGTTTATATTGCGAAGCTCGCCATTTCCCATTTGTATCGGGCCATTTAACCCTCATAACTTCTTTTTAGCATTTCCATCCACGCCCACTTCAGCTTCCCTCTTTCCTCTCAAAGCCTTCAGCCTTAATTAATGTGTAACCTTATGCTGTTCATATTCTTCATCTCAAACTGTTTCAAATAAATTTCATCTTATACCCAATTGAAGTTCTTTGTGAATTTTTAGAATACACTGATACTCTACAAGTAGGTGGTCTTTCCAAGCTTTTACCACATGTTGATTTTGACATCCTCATTTAAACTCATTATATGCATTTTTAGACAACGACTAATATAAACGCGTCTGATTTTCCTAATCAAAAGAAAAAATAGAAAAAGAAAAACCACTCGCAGCTATTGTTCACAATGTAGAGGTATTTAACAATAAACTTAAGATAAACCCCAACTATGCATTAAATAAGTAAATATAAATCAAGATAATGCTCCACAGGCCATAGAAAGGGGTACAATATATAATAGTGGATTGACTACAAAATTAGGAACTCCCCATCACCTCATTACTGAATTGCTAAAGCTCTCCAGCAATAATTTACTTTTTTCATGAATGAACAAAATAACCGACCTAGACTGCAAGGGGAGATCTAATGTACTGCTCGAACCTAGCACTAAAAGGTAAAAGTAAGAGATCGTTGCTACTCTGCAACATTGGCAGTAAGATTCCGTCAAGAATGCTTCACGAAAAGTTTATTGAATTAAGGAAAAAGGAAAATGAAAAGGCTTCAAAAAAGGTTTAATGACAAAGATTATTCACACATCATTTCCAAGTAGTCCTAGGAAGGGATGACGTATTACCGCTTTCATTTCTTGGCTTCCAACGCCAGAATAAGAATAAACAACACTTTTAAACTAAGAACAAACAGTTTGCATCTACTTTCTGTAAAGCTTTTTAGGCTATTGACAAAGTTCAACTATAGTATACTATATACTATATATATATATGCAGAAGGAACCAGACCTAAAAGTAAAACCATGTGTCATCAAATAAAGCTGAAGAGTTATCAAAAGTCACGAGGGTCAACTCCAGTAAGATTGAGAATTCGCTGTGTTGTAAGCTGAAGAATTAGTCATACAACTCTTCTTCCTTTTCCTCTTCCAGGAATGAGCTTTCCTTTTTGACTGAGGAGAATAGGAAAAAAGCAGAAAATTCTATGAAATACTTCAATTAAAGTCAGTATAATCTCAGGCACCACCTACTAGAACTTACAACGACATCAAAAGATGAAAAAGATAGTTATGCGATCAAAGTTTAACTCTTTCCTGTTGCACCAGAATATATTGTTCGTCTCCTTTAAAAACAAACTCTTCCTTGTTGATCTTGCCTATGGCACAGCATTAAGGAATCAAAGGAACTGTTTAGTTGTCTCACTCACACAAACTATATATCACCAGTGTAGGTTTTTAGTGTTTCCTTTACAATGTCGCACAGATTAGATCTATTTGTGGCTCTAGGTGCTAGCATGTATACCTAATAGGGAAATAGCTCCTGCATTTTAATTGCTTCCTAAACATTACCCAAAGCATTTTCTATACAAACCATACTTATGGGCTAAACAATTATGTCATGATGTTCTATTAGTATTAGAAACACACCAAAATAGAGTAACAAAATAAGCAACAACAGGTATACCAAAAAGAATAACAGCACTGACCTCTCTCGCTCTTTGCTATTACAGATAGCAACAGACAGTAGCAGATGATACTTGGCACAATTCCCGATGCTTTGATCTCCCGGAACTGCTCCTTACTCTCCTCAAGAAGACCTGCCGAGCAGTATATACTTAGAACTGCCTCAAGGGTACGCTCATCAGGTTCACATCTTGATTTTTCCATATCAACATAAGCTTTGAAAGCCGCTTCGAATTGCCCTCCTTGTCCAAAAGCCTCAATCATTCCATTGAACGAATATGTATTACGTGCTACACGGATTCACCCATTAAGCCAATATATTGCTTCACACTCTTTGTAAAGCCCACCCTTACCAAACATATGTATCAGAGAATTGTATGTTTCAAGAGTTGGTTTGCTTCCCACCTCGTTCATAGTGTTGAATGCAACAAGAGCCTCCTCATACAATGCAGATTGTCCCAATGCTTCAACAACACCAGTAAAAGCCTTGGAACTTGGTACCACCCCTTTCTCATTCATGTGAGAGAGAATCTGCTTGGCATCTTCATGGAGCCCACCCTTTCCACAAGCAAATATCAAGCCCTCAGATGTCTCCATGTTAGGCTCAATATTCTCCTCCACCATATCATGGAACAAAGTAACTACCTCCTTGAAGTAACCTCCCTCACCAAAACCTCTATAAGAATATTATAAGTAGCTGCATCTGGCTCTGTATTACTCACCTTCATCTCAAGAAACAGCTCATGGACATCATCATACTTCCCATGTCTCCCATACAAATTCAACAAAATACTATAAGTGGTAGCATTCGGAACACACCCCGCTGCCTGCATCTGCCTAAACACACCTATAGCCTCTTTCATCGATCCCGACCTAGCATAAGCTTCTAACAAAACATTATATGATGTAATATCTGGTAAATTCCTTTCGACTCCATCTCCTTAAGAAGCTCAGATACCTTCTCAAGCTTCCCCAATTTTCCAAACGTCTCAACTAAATTAGCATGTGTAGTAATATCCGCACAATCCCCTCATTCATACTCCTAAACACCATCTCCGCCTCATCACCAAGTCCTCTATTAGCACAAGCACTAAGCAAAGTATTATAAGTTATAAGATCAGGTTGTATCCCATCATGCGCATTTTTGCTAAAACAATCCCAACAACCCCTCCCAATCCAAACCACCCCTTGCACACGAATTAATAACAGTATTATAAGTCAATACACTAGGCATTATCCTTTCATCCTTCATTCTATCTAACAATTCAAGTGAAACTTCATACTGACCATTCCTACCATAAGCATTAATCAAAGAAGTATAACTAAACACACTCCTACCCACACCATGTGCCGGCATTTCCTCAAAAATCTCACTACACTTATCCAGCAACCCTTCGCGACCGAGTACACCAATCATTATTGTATATATGTGTTCATTGGGCTTACACCAAATTTGTCTTTGCATATATTTAAATAACCTTAATGACCTTTGCCAATCGCCCCGTTGTGCGAATTCTTTAAAAACTAATGCAAAATCATTTAAAGACAATTTATTTTTAAAAATATCAAGACAACGTGCAATACTACCTCTTGGAGGTAAGCTACTTAGCTTGTTTATAAGTGTTTCCACGTCATAGCTGTACTTCCCCTTCTCTACTGTTACTGATGGGTTACCAAGGATAAGTTCTCTTGGCTTTGCTCTTGTTTTGAAGGAATGAGATAGAATCTTTGTTTTGGAATGAAAGGGGAGTGAGAAAAGAGGCTTGGGGTTAAATGTGAGTTTTGAGAGTGTAGAGATAGGTGGTGTTTTAGAGATGGGAAGAGATGAGGACATGAGTGTCATTTGAGTGTTTGTTTTGCATGAGAATGGAAATTAGTGTTTTGAGGTTTCAACTGTTGGAGAAGAACAGTGAGCTGAGTTGAAGAGGTTGAAGAGGATTTGGGTAGATCACACGTGTAAGTTTCAGAGTGTGGATAACGAGATTTTAGGACAAATCGGTACGATATTTTATTATAATATCGACAAAATCAGTAACACGATATTTATGCAGTTTTGCTTGAATTGGCGTAGTAGTAGTAGACTGGAAGGCCTTCGAACCGTGCGCACATAAGCGGCAAATTAACAATTCCATCGATGAATGTGCGCGCCACAGGCCTGACCAAATATATATACCCTAACTATTAAAATTGGTAAAACATTTAAGTGATGATACCAAAAGTATGGGAATTCAACTTTGCCGATATGAATGAGTTATTGATCTCATTTAAAACTGGCTTGCGAATAAAAAAAATAATGAAAAAAAGACATCCAATATCTCCAATATCATAATATTATTGTGATATGTGTTCATATATCGAAGAAATCTTTTTTGTAAATTATATTGAATGGCTATAAATTGATTTTATCGTGACATATGTTGATATATCCATAATATTTACAGTGAAATCTATATAATCATCGTCATGATAAATCCATTTCAATGGCTAAATTTGATGAAAATTTTCGTACTACTGTCTATTATATCCAATTATATCTTTTACTATTTTAAAAATCATGACCCCCACCTACAATGTTACAATAGTGATTTAATATTAAAAAATGTGTGACTCTTGGTCATTTATTTGTGACTGTTTTGCCTTTATAATTACTAGCTAAAATGCACGTGCTTGCACGTGGATGGAAAATAAAAGTGTAGGATGAATTTTTAGTATTTACAGATGTCAAAATAATATAAAAGCAACATGCATCAACATTAGGTTGCAAATTTTAGGCTTTCATGACTATACAATAGAAGTAAAGCTCAGTCCAAAAGTACGAAATTGTTTATACAACTAATTTGTCAGCCTCTTGCAAGGTTTGATACTTTTATAACTTAGTTGCCAATGATGGTCCAAAGTTATTGCACCAAAGTTGTTTGCAATATTCACGCAGCTTGTTCTTGACCAACCCTGCCAAAAAATAAAATGAGTCCAAATTCAATCTGATATAAGAAGGACGAGCATATATAGTACAAAAAAAATATAGAGAAGAGCTTACCAAAAGTGTCATGCAATTAAATTAGTCCGCCTAAACATAAATGTATAAAACAACCTCATTCATGTCGCTATCCATAATTTTAAACCTTTTAATAATGATTTGTAGCAACTCACCGCATGTAGTGGCATGACTGAAAAAATAATAAAATTGTCGTTAGCTATAAACTAAACATTGTACTCGTCGTCTCGGAAATAAAGCTATGGAAAGAGATTTAGTTTGCAGAAGAAAAACGTAATTAGAGATATCAACACATGACGATTAAGGATAAAGTGAGAACTTAATTTTTTTGAAAGAACACTACCTAAAAAGAGAAAATTTATACATGAACCGCCAGGAATTTTTGACGGTGCAGAGCTTTATCAGATTGTAACTATATGTGCATAAATGGTTCTCTTGGTAGACAATGCCTGAATATCTTGATCACCTGCATGGTAGTTAAGCCTTTATAATTAGCTTGCAAAATGCACGTATAATATATTCAACCAGCTAGATATTCAAACAATATCAAAATCCCTAATATTTTTTCCCTTTTAAACTGATGATACATGAACATGATGATCAGGAGAACTTGATACTTGATATGATCCTCAAGTCACCCTCCCCAAACTAAATTTGAGGACTCAGTTACAAAACCATGTGTTGAAGGGAATCTAAAGTGCTTGAAGTGTCACAATAGAACAGAATATCTTTAAAAGTCTGAGCCTTTTGCTAATCCCAGTTGAATTGTAGATGTGATAATGGTGTCTTTGAGGGAGAGCTTCTATGGGATTGCAGAATCATTAGGAGGGATTAACAACTGGCAAAGCCATCCAAGGGTAGATACATAGCACCTAAGCAGTTGCAGAAAAGTTTTCAAACTTAGAGGAGTGACATACTTTAGTTTTCGGTAAGGTTGAGATGAAAGGTCCATGTCAAACCAGCAAAGTTTTCCCTCGCGACTACCCACAATAAGATGATCACCTGCATGGAAAGTTAACACCAGAAAAGCAAGTTTGGTGTGTAACTCGAGAAGATTTGTCTACAAAGAAAAGTGATAAACAAACAAATTGAGCAACGATAACAAAACCTGTAGGATGAATTGCAATGGAGGAAACCTCACGAACGCCTGGCTCCAGCGTCCTGATGAGCTTACGCTTCACCAGATCGAAGACACGGATGGCTTTCTTTGTTACAATGAAGAAGATGGGGCGAGATGGATGGAAAACAAATGATACCGGAAGTCCATGCAATTTGAACGGAATGTTCTGCGTGTGTTTCTTTGAAAGTTGGTGTATGAGGATTGCTTTTGAGTCACGTAAGTAGAGGAGTCAAGGATTGACCATAAACAGAATTTATTTAAATAAAAAGAGCTATAACTTAAGATAGTAACATATGAGAACATATCATGTAAATGCAGCTTAGCTTTTCCATGTCAGCTAGATGCCTAGATGTGCTCTGGCTACCTAGGCTTCTTGTAGCCCAAGTGATCTACACCTTGGCCTGGATTCTCATATTAGAAATTGTTGGTGCAGATTAAAATCACTTAAAGAATAAATCACATATGACAAAAGTTAACAAACTTTTAGAAAATAGGGTACATACTACCAAACAAAGTCACGATCTAAATAAACGGATGAAAAAAAAGAGGACACTACTGTAGCATCATATCACAAAGGATATCACCGGTACCATCGCCTTTGAAGTAGTAAGCCTCTATAATGTCATTCATCTCAGAAATTGTTGGTGGGATCAAATTCACTTAAAGAACAAATCGCAGATGATAGAAGTTAACAAACTTTTAGAAAATAGGGTACATAATACTAAACAAAGTGATGACCCAAAAAAAAAAAAAAAAAAAAGGCACTACATCAGATAATGAATCAAATCACAAAGGATATGGGTCGGTACATCTCATCGATCAAGTAGTCTCCTCTATAATGCCATTCAACTGAGGGCACTGCCTGTGAGAGCCCATGAAAGTGGTCCAATTGGAGTCAATAAAACCCTAAACCTGGCGCTAGTATTAATGCAAACAACAGATGATTTTTATATAGAGATGATCGAAGAATAGTGTCACCTTAAGATGCTTCAACCTTATACCGTCGTACTTGTCATGCTGAAGCCAGTTCACAGCGGATGTGACATGGCCTATAAAAATAGAAAAAGGATAAGCAACCATAAGATCTAATAATAAGATGAAAGCGGATATAAATTTTACCAACCCGGATTCATCAAGTGGTTGAGGAGCCTCAATATGTAAAAGTTTTTAATTTGTTCCTGTTCTTCATCGTTACCAAGTCCAGAGTTCAAAAGAAGCACATCGTGCCCCCTATAAAATTATGATAAGCTAAGAGTGATGTTCCTCAAGTAGCTGCAAATACACGGTTGGTAAGCTAAAAGTAGAAACGTGCATGCACTCACATAGAGGCTGCCAAGATTCTTAGCTCGGTATTGGGTTCCGGGCAACATAGTGGACGGCTTCACCAACTTTCCAAATTCTAACACATCGACCCGTTTCAACCTCCCATACGCTTTGAACGGTTCCATCACTCGAACCTTTAATCGATTGGAGACGAATGTGTAATTTATGACATGGAAAACCAAATGAAGAGAAAAACTAAAGTATAGCTTTCCTTACCATAGGCTAGCCATTGGGCCCGACACTTGAACGGAAATTGACATGACGGTGCCCTTATGACCTTTATATTCAAGATAGCATGTGGAAGGATAAGGCTTTAGATCTTTCTTACTTGGTAACTTGGGCTTCAAAGATTCAGGGATCAATGTTGATTCGGGCACAAACACTTCAATTTAGCTATCATTGAATATATATTTCTTTATGTGGAAGAAAAGAAATTGGCTATCACCGCTTTATATAGATACATATGGAATAAGTCTATTATTTGAAAGGTCATCGGAAGAAATTTGAGAGATTTGGGGATAAAGGGGATAGATATAGAAATAGATAGAAAGATGAAGTACCTCATTTGAACAAAAACAAATGATAAACATGACCGAATCCAAAAGCTTCTTGGCATAATGGTTGTATAAAGAGTTATGCACCAAACCTGCCGATATGGACCATAATCTCCACCAATACGGGACTGTGATAGCCAGGGGTAAATTTGATGATCTACCACACTCAACAATAAATTAGGAAAATTTGATTAAAAAATCGACCTTCATCCCAATCCCAATCAAGGCCAAGCCATGAAAGATGTTGTAGGACAAAGATTCTTAGATTCCTTTGTAGATCTCTCCAAATCGTGGTCTTCTATCCAAAGTATAAACTTCCCACGCTTTGACCTTTGCATTTGAAGCAAAAAAGAAATGTGTCATTTCCTTTGCATTTCCTTTGTAATGAAATTCAAAAGTTGTGAAAATGAAACAAACCTTCCTAGCAGATTGTACTGGATGATCTTTCTCATCCATTTGACTCAATTTACGAAGAGAAGAGATCCCCGCAACTCACAATATTATTTATAAATTGAGGTACCGGCATGCAGTCATCCCCATTGACACCTTCACATATTATTGTGTGCTAGATGAAACCACAACCTACTTAGTTTCTTTTTATTTTTCCCTCAGAAGTTGCAAATGCGTTTAGTACACTATAAAACTGAAAATCAATCAATAATCCTTAGAATATTGAATATTTTATATATTTTAGTTTCCCCCTCGGTGGTAACGTAAAGAAATAAACTTAAAGCCAACGAACCAAATTTAAAAACAAAATTAGAAAGAGGAAGATCTTATTTAGTTTTATATAAACAGAGATATGAAGAAAGAGGGGCTTAAAACATGTCCACATCTAATCATCACTAAAAGTTCATCCAATTTATGAGTACTCCAAGGTATATTCTCGATTACATGTCATAATCCTTTTTAAAATTTGATCTAAGATATACCCGACAAACCTATCAATCCTATTGAACTATTTTAGACTATTAGAGTTACTTAAATCCTACAACTAAACACCTAAAACTGCATGGAAAACTTCAAACTAAAGATTAGTTAGGAATGAAGCTCTCATACCATCACTCTAACTCTCTTAAGATCGCCCTCTTTAGAGCATTAGAGGCCATCCAAACTCCTCTCTCTTTGAGTAGCCCACTTCATCCTTTAGGGCAGTTTAGCATGATGATCATAGTTAGCATTTTAGCATTCACTTGAAGATTGTCATCTTGCATATAGAAGTTACAGGTTGAGATAGCCTGGCTTTTTATACTATATCTCAATCTTATGTTGTTGTTTCCTTCATTATCTTAGATAGTGCATTGACCAATTTGTATGTGTTTCTGGGGCATTTTAGTTCAATAGTCAGAGTAGCACCACTTGTTCGATTCGCGTAAAATGGATGGGTTAATCCTTGAATAAAAGAACTAATATGATGAACACCTTTATAGAGTTATCTTGTTTTGCAATCATTGAAGATTATTAGATTTCAAGTTTACAGTAATAAGGGATTTGGAGTAAAATTGCAATTAGATATATGAAATATTCTGAAATTCGAAAATATCAAATATTTAAATGATGATGACAAAAATATCAAAAGATGTTAACTATATAGGGACAAATGTTTAAATGATGATGATGGAGGTAATTTTGACAATGTTAACTATAGGGGTCTTGTTCTTTCAGCTTTTAAACAGACGTTAAGATCTAAGTTTTTGAGTTTCCATGTGAACCAATGGTGAACTGTAGTAACTAATAACATTCGAATAATTATCACCTCCTAATTTGCATATGTGAACTCTTGGAGGACTCGGAGTTTGATTAGACACAAATTATAATATGTGTAAACAAAATGATTTATCTGGAACCAAACAATATTATCAAATTGCAACCTAGCCAGCTATAACTACCATACAATTAGTGAAAGTTTGAATTCGAATGGCGTACCTGTGAACCTCCAGGAACATAAGGCCTCGTTTTTTTATGAATAAGTTTATTTTTCAAGATAGAATAACATTTCCAATAAATGAGACTAAAAATGAATCAACTTTGAGTTATAAAACAAATTACCATTAGATTCAAAGCCAACTTCACCTTCCTTGTTGTAATCCAAGTCTGACTTCCCAGTAATGAACTTCTCACTACACCCACCAATTTCTGCCAAAAGAAAAACACATAACTGGGATTGAAATTTCAACTAAAGTTAAGAAACAATGAAGACATGTGAATTCTCGTCCGAAGAAGAATCAGTGTCTGAAGATACGTCGACAAGTAGTAATGAAGATTATCGGCATATCAGCATGGCAAAGAAGTACTTCGAAAGACCGCCGCCGATCGATCTTGCATTTGGAGATCCAATCAAGGCTCATGATGGATTTAATGATAAGTCTATCTATCCCTGGAGCATTGATGGCCTTCATCCTGAACAGATTAACAGGATGTTAGGCATGATGATCGCAGCCTCAAATGCCTAATATGTTATGATTAAATTGTTTTTATACTATCTCGGGAAGCTAGTGCATCTAATGTGAACATACTTTCTAGAAAGGTATATGTTTTGCCTCATAGTGTTCTTGTTCTCAACGTAATTCTTTTAAGTAGGGGGAGTGGAAGAATTTAGGTGAGATAGTGCTTTTGAATGGGAAAAGTTCTCACTAAAACGAACTAATTAACCATACAATATTAGCCTATAGATAAAGTGTGGAAACTATTTCCACAGATCGAACACGCCCTAATCATGTTTCTGATGCATTTTTATATAGATGGTGTGTCCTATGGGAAGAAACTATGCTGAACTTTTAGTTCTACTTTTGTAGTATAAGATTGCTTGATTGCTTGCAAAAAGCAAAAATAATCAAGATTCAGATCAGGTAATCACATTAGAAGCCTGAATGCCACGCATACGAAATTCAAACAATCCCTACTTAGAAGATGGATCCAGGAATATCTGAGAAAGTCGGCCTGGTAAAAATTTCTCAGTAAGCTTAATGGTGACATGGTGAGGAACCATTTTAATGTAGCTATTATATCTATTTAGGGGAAAGCATCCCTATTTGGGTCTATCATGATTCATGACTCAGGAGCCACATCCAACCTGTTCTTTAAAATCACACTTCGCCAATTTAAATGTTTTTCATTTCCTACTCTAATTCCAAACCTAACTGAGGTTTGCAATCCTTCATTTATGAAGCAAATGTAGTGCTGCAGCCAAGAAACACGCTGCATTAAGATATGCTTAAGGATCCAAAAAGTCAGACAATGAATTGTGAAAGAACAGCAATTCCATTAAAAAATAGGTGTAAATTTCAACAATTCAACTAAACCAGCAAAACATAATAGATAGCAGTTTTACAATTGATCCCTTCATATGAATATTAAAAATATATATAACTAAACATATGCAACTACACAGCTTCACATAGCTGGCATTCTGAATCTCTCTGATTGAATTTTGCTTTAACTGGTCTCCCTCAGCTTGACTACAGAGGGCATAAGATGGCATATACCAAAATACCACCTGCACAAGGAAAAAAAGGAAAAAGAGAGAAGGGAGATAAAAAAAAATGCTACGTGAACATTTAACGCAGTATTTGACAAATCTCTGCCCCCATTGCAAATAGTTTACATACGATCGCTTGATGCATGTTGAGATATGCACTTATGCTAGCCTTGTGGCTTCGAGAGTGTGGTTCAGTCCTTCAAGAAACCACAATGAAGCATCTAATGGCAAAAGTAAAATCAAGAAAATGCTGCAAGAAATTTTTGTAAGTTTATGGCAAAAAAGATGCAAGTACAGGCCCCTAACATACATGATTCTGGAATGGTTTCAAGGTACAGGCTCATCTTGACCAATCTGTATAAAAAAGGCTGTTCACGTGCATCTTGAAGAATGCACATAGCACGTGCATTTTGCTAGTATGCCAAAAAAACAGGTGTTAATTATGTTTCTATCTTGGTGTTTGACATTTTGCTAGCTGTAACATATTCAAGCACTTTTGATATACTATCAATAATAAAAACAAACATACATGTCGGTAAATATTTGAAGATGCGAATCGAAACTCTGATCAGCAATTTGACACCAAAACTTATATAGTTCATCTTTGCTGATTTTTTCCACCTTCATTCGCCTACTCCGGCCTAGCGCATCGAATAGTTCCAATGCAAATTCTTTCGAATCTCTCATTCCTTCAAACACAAAAAAAATGTCAACAAATAAATATACAAATAAATTAACTATTTAAATTTAACGGAAAAAAAAATATTTTTTAAGAAAAATAAAAATTAACAAAAAATGATAAATGAAAACCCTATGCACTGAGCGAAATCGGATCGGTATTGAAAGCCATCTTTCGAAAGCTTATCAAAATTATTCTCAACATCATTCCAACCATTAGCACCATTACTTGAACTTGCATTACTACTAATAAATCTCAACCCCTTAAGTGCTTTTCGAGCACCCGTCGAGTCTGTTAAACTTCATTTCGTTGTTGCCTCAAGCTCTAGCAAACTAAAGCCGAGTCAACGGTGACCACCATTTTGGTTATGATTTAAAGAAGAAGAAGATCTCGAAAGTGCTTTCGACGCAAAGACTATGATTCCTTGAAAACTTCCTTTGAAATTCAACTTTAAGTTCCTGCGAAAACTGCTTAGCTTTTGTGATAGCTTCTGCTTTGAGTTCTTGTGAAAAGTGTAGAAGTTTGCTTGATGAAGTTCTCTTCATTGTTGATGGCTTTGACGACATGGGTGTATCTGTGCCATTACCATCATGGTTGGTGGAAGTTGCTGGTTCAACGCTTCGAAGAAGTACAGTGTCGTCATCTTGTACGTTGAGTGTTATTTCTACGAACTCAACAGAAAGTGAATTCGAGTATGACCCATTGCCATAAACTGTATCAGATGTCCAACGAAGCTTGTGTGGTTAAATTCTTCATTGATGATGGAACTGAATGAAGTGACTGTGTGATTATATAGATGGGTTCTCTTCAAACATTATGGTGAATACAATTTATGAGCTTATTAACCTTGATAAGCTACCAAAGAAAATTTTCTATATATCACCAAAGAATTTCACTAACCAATAATTATTGCAAGAATTAGAGCTTATCACCCCTCCTTAGTCCAGCTCATGTGGACATAAAAATATATGGAAGTACAAAACATAGCTATGCTGCATCCTAAATTGAAGAAAATATATACCATAAGAATCTTGTAGTAATTAAATTCATACCTGAAACTCATCTGATATTCTTGACTGCACAAACCTTTCACAGTATTCTTGTCTACTCCTTTTCTTGTATGCTTCAGGTGGGCTTCTTACCAACAGCTGTGAAAACCATTACACTAATATTGAAGGTAATATATTACACTAATTCTTGTCTACACTAATATTGAAAACCATTACACTAATATTGATGGTAATATATTGAAGGTAATATTACACTAATATATTTTCACTGGCAACAGAGAACTTTTTTTGGCGTGAAGAAAAAGGTTGAGCAAACTTGGGTATTAGCAACTCAACAGCGATATGTATTACGTGTTTTTTATAAAGTTTATAGAACACAATCTATTATATCGCCATCAGGACGCTACAGCAACAGCAAATTGATTAACTCTCTAGCCAAAGCAGAAAAAAGAATGTGCCGACCAACTTGCATATTCATTATTTATGATCACGTTGCTGATTAATTTAGCATAGCCTTGACTCAGAACCCGAATTGGAATCGCCACAGCTCTTATATAAATATATAATCATAAGTCATAACAACTGACATAACCTCCACAACATCCAGTTTTTAGACCTGCTTGTACGTAAATTAAGGTACTTTCATTTTAGATAATCAAATTCAATAAGGAGATTGAAGAAGCATCAACCAATGACCCAAATGAGGAAAATATATTACAAAGTCAAGTCACTAAAGAAGTCAAATCTGAATACAGCAAGTTATATGTCAAATTTTAACTTATTAGGTACCTTTAGCCCTCGAGGAATTAGTGAATAACGTTATCCTATGAATCATCTCAGATATTTCAGAAACCAGAGTATTTTATGAAGCGATTAGTCAAACAAATCAAAATTTATATAGGCTAATTGATGAGAATGAGAAGTATATATCCACGTTCACAGAATTGGCATTCAATTATAAACACATACACAAATCTGATGCGACTGAAATCTACAACTTAAAAAATGAATATTTGGTATCATCAGATAAATGTATGAAGAAGGACATACTATCTTTGATTGCCAGAAGAAACCCAATCAGTGGAACAGAGTCTCAAGGATATCCGGATTTAGTGTTTGGAAACATAAAGGCCTACCTGAATTGTCTTGACTGAAGGCTTGGTTGAGACGACCTGTCTGACCATATGCAAAGCATGTTGCTTTCGTTCGCTGAAAAATGGCAGGAATAATTGGCTCTACAGTAACACGATACACCTGTTCAATATGAAAAGCAATCAAATCTCAACATAAAGACAATGTTTTGGGGGGAGTGGCGAATGTATAATCAAGACGATAATTTTGCAATCAGTAGATACAATCATACAAGTTCGAAACAACACTGGTTGAAAAACAACTAATGGGTTATTTTATCTCGGAAAAAAAAAATTTATCTCGAAAAAAAAATACAAAGAAAAACTAAACAACATTCTGCATAATGAACCTCGAGAAAACTCGAAAAATGAAACATGGTACCTCATCATTGGAAACTTGTTCATCCAAAACAAAGCATCAAAACAAAACTCATGCTTCTCCACATATGCAAGTCAAGTCCACCTTTCACATAAGAACATAATTTAGTTACTCAATCTTACAAAATCAACTCGATAGGACTTTGATTGTCATCTAGCATAGATCCCAATTCACATCCCTGCATTAATTGAAGAAATCTGAATAATCACTTTTTGTAGCAAGTAGGGAGAAAACAAAATTAAGGTAGCCATTTATGTTGAAATAATAATCGGTGATGGAGGCAATGGAGAGATAATCGCAAAGTAGAGAGGTGTTACTATCAATATAGAGTGTATGTGATTGTAAAATTTCTCGATAAGTTTCATGTTAATTATTTCTACCGATCTCGGAACACAACTTGTCTTGTTGTACATATTACATTAAGGCTTTAATATCAAGGAGTTGTCCTGAAATCTAGTTATGTTTCATTACATTATATGGCACTAACCATTGTTTCTTCGCCGTCATCCCTGTCTTAAATGCGAGTCTTAACATTTATCGAGTTATCTACATTAGGGATTTGGTCAAGCCGAGGTTCTCTTTTTATCTCTTTGCTTTAAAATGTTTTATTTTTTTTCGACATTTCAATAAATATCTGAGATATTTGAAAAACATGTTTACAATCATCCGAGAAAAGAAAACAATCAAAAGGTGAAGTGGTTAGAAATTGAGGCAAACTGTAATTGAAATTGGAAGAACAACTTTCAAGAGAGTTTCAAAAAGTAGGTAAGATTTTAGTTTCCTTCCTTAAATGTAAGGAAAAAAGATGAGGCCTTTTACTCACTTTTTTTCTTCTCCGATGGTGGGAATGTCTTCATGTGTTTTTTCTACCCCTGTTTCACATGAAACAAATTTTATATCAATCTTCTTCATTACAATCGTCTTGTCCTGAATTTAATTTAACAAAGAGAAAGCTACTTGGAAAATAGTAGGATGGGAAATCATACTTCAGCGGCTGGTTAATGACTTCAAAAGGATTGGTGCCGGCATGCATGTAGACCGTGTGAAGCCCTTGGTTGGTCTCAACGGCATTGTCGCCTGCAAAATAAATGAGCAAGACACACAAACACCGGTCATTTATATTCTTACCAACTTGATGGCTTTTATATCATAAACTACATACATTTGAATTCACACCTCCAAATTCGAGATCTTGTTTTAGAATAACGGTAATAAATTTCTCTTCCCAAGTTTGGCATTTCGCCATTTGGGTGGAGCAATGTCTAGTGTAAACAAAGCGGGATTGAGGAGGTTTCATGGCGGTCATGTGAATACAATTACTCACCGCTCTCAAGACATATCTCAACTTCATTCTTATTGTTTCCTTGAAGAACAAAGATTTAAACTGTCCCTCGAGGAGAGGAAGGAAGACGGTATAGATGGTTGAATCTTCTTGAGAACTATCGTCCTTGCTCTCTACAAGCATAAATTGAGTCTCCAATGGAATGTCTTTCCCATACATCCCCATCCTTTGTGTCATCCACCACAACTTGAAGCGGAAGCAAAGACATGAACCCATGAGACCATCAGAAACAAACCAAAATTTAGACCAGTCAAGAATTCAAGATCTCAACATTCCTTATCAAACGGGTTAAAAAATACATGTATCTCAAATAAATACTTCCTATAGACTTCAAAAAGTTCTAGGGATGGGTTCTATGTTTTTTTTTTTTAGCTTTTAGCTTTTTTAAGAGAGAGGGAATGAGAGGAGATTCCTTTTTGGTAACTGAATCAGGGGAGATTTGAGAGAGATAAAACTTATAAAAGAGAAAAGAGAAAGACGTCTAGGATAAATGTTCATTTTCTGTTTACAAAAGAGGAGAAGTCGTAAAGTGTGGAAGAGAGACGGTTGGTTTCTCGATTTTAATTTTATAAAAGGTATTTATTTGGACAATCAATGCTGGGAAGTCGCGCACAATTGAATAAGGGCATATAGTTGATTTTTCACTTGAATTTACACTTACGTCCTTAAGTTATTATATAATCTCAAGGGTATAAATGGTAGTAAATTTTAAAATGACTAAGTAATCCTTTTTAAAGGCATTGAATAATTGATTTTAATATTTTATGAAGGGTATTTCATGGTAGAAAAAAGGTTGGTCCAATTTAAATGTTCATGTTAATTATGGTATACTATACTAATAGAGATATATGATAACTACGAATTTATCCCTACACCTAAAGCAAAATCAAAAAAATAAATACTACATACAAAACTGTTAAATAAGTAATTCAGTTTTTGTAGATTATTTTATAGAATGGGCAAAGGTGTGTAATACTAGTGTGAGTAATATTCTAAGGTTGAGTGTTAGTCACCTAGCTCATTTTCTCGGCCTATTGTCAAATGTCAAAGCAAATAGTACAATAATATTAATGTCAAAGATAAATCTGGGGACAAAATAGTTGATTATAAAAAGGTAGACACATAGTACAAACTACCGTGATTGAGTTGCGATGTATTACTTACTGATTTTATTTTTTATTTTATTTTTTTTCATGTTCAAGTATTAACACTTCTAGTTATACTAAAAAATTATCCCAAAGTTATGATAAGGGTAGGTTTTAAAGCTAAGAATTTTAAATCCATTGGATTTTTAGAATATTAATTTATGAACAAACTAATAAAACACGTGTTTAATTTTTATGATTTTATTTGGGTGTAAGATGAATGTCATTTGTTTTAATTAGCGACATTTTTTTTTGTTTTAGAGAGTAAAAGAAAATTCATAGGGGTTCAAGCTTCCATAGATTTTGAGCTTACCTAACAATTTAGCTTATCTATATATTAATATTAAAGCTCTTACACGGGGAATTTTTCTAGCTCTCTTAAAATTCCATATCATCAACTCCTATTAAAACAGGAATCATTTTCCTATTTTAGCACTTATAATTAAAACGGAAATCATTCTCCTATTATAATGAAATTCTTCTCTAATTGGAAAAAAAAAAAAAAAAAAAAAAAAAAAAAAAAATCTAGCACTTCTAATTAAAATGGAAATCCTTCTCCTATTAAAAATGAGAATCACACTTCTAAATTAAAATGGGATCCCTCTCCCAATTAAAAAAGCGGGTTTTAAAACTTAATTAAAATAATTTGTTGAGAAATTAAAAGCGGGTTTTTAAGATTTGATTAAAACAATTTGTTATAAAATTAAAAGCGGGTTAGCTTAATTTAAAACAGAAATCACGATTTATTAAAAATTTACATATTGATAATTGCTTAGAAAACAGTTATAATTGTTGAGCAAATTGATTAATTGCTTTAACTAAGTAATACGTAAGTTAACTTGATAATTTTGGGATTATTTGAGATGATGGTAATTCAAGAAAGCTTAGCTAGTTGGCGAACTGCATAGGAGAAATTGTATTACGGAGATCATCGTTCTGCTAGCTAATACGAATTAAATCCAACATGAACAGAGTACTAAAATTAGCTAGCTAGTTTTACATACACACTATGTGTTTATGTGGTCTCAAACTCAACAGTTGCTTCAATGTCCTTGGACTCTCTCGATAGTGGTGCGCAATCCACTTAAGGTCAGCGTTATGCAATCACAAACTCACAGCGCATAATTGCATATATATCACCTCCTTGATTATAAGATGGCGGGTCATGGTTTTTACTAAGTTGTTACTTTGTCAACCTATGAAAATGTTTATCAATCACTTTATCCACAAATTTTTCTACACTTTTTGGAACGACTAATAAAACCTATTGCATTGTAGCATCAACTAGCCAAATTAACATCCATGTGAAGAAAAAGGCGTAAAAGTAATTTTTTTACGAGATTGTGTGAAAAGGCTTTATACCTACGAAACTGGTGAGTACAATCTCATACTCTTCTCCAACCTCCACTTCGGTTCGATCAACTGGCTCCTCCACGTCATCAACTCCTATTAAAACGGGAATTCTTTTCCTATTAAAAAAGGAAATTATAGCACTTCTAATTTAAACGGGAATCATTCTCTTATTATAATGAGAATTTCTCCCCTATTGAAAAAGAAAAATTTAACACTTCTAATTAAAATGAGAATCCTTCTCCTATTAAAAACGGAAATCACACTTTTAAATTAAAACGAGATCTATGCCCCAATTAAAAAATGGATTTTTAAAATTTAATTAAAACAATTTGTTGAGAAATTAAAATGGGTTTTTAAGACTTGATTAAAACAATTTGTTATGAAATCAAAACGGGTTAACGACAAAAACATGAATCGTGATTTGTTATGATTGTTGAACAAGTTTTTAAAATAGCTGGTACAGATGCACGGGTCTACTTTCTAGTTAGTAATAATAACCGCTACAACTATCTAACGTTTTTTCTGAAAGAAAATTCAAAACATTTACTTGGTCACGCTCAAAGGCTCAACAATTTTCACATGACCCATTAAAGGGTTTAAAATTGTGGTTGTAGGCCGTGAATATCAAAGTGTCTTCCAGCACACTAGGATTTAAAGTGGGTCCCCACTTAAGTGCGAACAAATAGTAACCACTTTCTATAGTATGAACAATAACTCTAAAATTGATAAAAATAAATTATACTTATAACAAATTATGTTGCATAAATAATTAATGAAACACATCATTAGGGGTCGTTTGGGAACAATTATGATAATCCATTTTATGACATATAATCTATTATGAGTCCCATAATTGTTTTTAGACTAAAAAAAAAATTGTTTGGTAAATTTTCTTAGAAACCATTATCTCATTCTCAAAATTAGATAATCCATTAAAATTAATATATATATATATATATATATATATATATATATATATATATATATATATATATATATATATATATATATAGCCCAGCTCTTAAGCGGATGTACTTAAACGGATTTGATCTAAAATTTGAAATATCACTTGAAATATACTCACAAAGGTTTTAAAAATTGGGTCTTAAAAGGGAAAACCCCAAACCCCAAACCTCGATCCTATTCCATATTCCTCTCTTATTCTCTCTCCTATCTTTCGTGACTCTCTCCTCCTAACACTCTTTCTCTCTATATCTCCTGGTTGTTTGTTTTCTCTCTCTCATCTTATAACAACCCCCTCCTGCCAAAAAAAAAAGCAAGACACAAGTACACAACACAAGTTAGAGAATCTTCTATTACACGTAAGTTTTTTTTTTACGATATCAATTTTTATATACGTTCCTAATCTAAATCTTCACTTGTTAGAGACGTATTGCTACTTGCTAGAGTGATTTAAGTGTCTTTTTTAAGCTTATTATACGAACAGTCATTGTAAATGATAGTATTGTAGTGCATGCTATTAGTCATCGACAAATTGAGTTAGTGTAAGCATATATAGTTGACGGGAGTTTTTTCCTTTGTCAGACTTGGTTTGTCCCTACATTGAATGTTGGTGCAGTGTATAACACTTCTATATATCTAGTTATTTGACATGGAACACGAAGGAAAATCATAAAATGGATATGCATACACGCATTACCTAAGGCATATGATGTCTTTGCGATTATACAAATCGTAATCGAAATTAAACCATGAGGGTCGGCTATAATTGTCATTCACTATATTAATATTCGGGAGGGAGGAAAATCTTTATTCACTATAATAGAACAAACGATGTTCAGGAATGAGGACTATCTAATAAGCAACAATAGTCTTTTACCTTGACCATTCTTGTTCCATTGTCACAAACAAGAATTTGAATGTCCTTGGCGTGCGCCATTTTCTATTAATGAAGAAAACATGTACCTAAGGCATATGATGTCTTAGCGATTATACAAATCGTAATCGAAATTAAACCATAAGGGTCGGCTATAATTGTAGTTATATATTTGAAGCTTAACTTAGGTTTTATATATATATATATATATATAATTTTTTTTTTTTTTTTTTTTAGGGTTACATTGTGATGGAAAATGAGGATTTCGAAATTGAGAGAGGGAGTGTAGGTGGGAAACCTAATCACATTTACAATCCCCAAGTATCAAATGATACCAAACCTAGAAAAGAACAGGAGTTTGAATCACTTGATGATGTCTACAGTTTCTACAATAATTATGCCAAAGCCATTTGGATTCAGTGTTCGTAGTTGGTCTGAAAGGAAGAAAGATGGTGAATGTGTAAGAAAGGAATATGTGTGTTACAAGCAAGGAAAAAGTTCGGAATAGCGGACGTTGATACAAAAAGGCGTCGGGGCAATGTAAAAGAAGATTGTAAAGCAAAAATTGCTGTGACGAAGTCAAACTCTGGTACATTTGTTGTTACTGTATTTGTTGAAGGGAATTCTCACCCGCTGTCGACCCCGCGAAGAGTACATCTTCTAAGATCGATCTCACCGTGGTGTTTTCAGTGCCCAAAAATGTTTAACACAACAACTTAGCATGGTAAACATACCACAACATCAGCAGTTCAGTCTTCTTGGAGTTCAATCAGGAGAGATAGAAAATATTAGTTTCACACAGAAATATTTAAATAACCATGAAAGGGACAAGCATAATAAGATGAAAGGCCATGATGGAGATATGTTTTATGAGTTTTTAAAATTGGAACAAGGGAGGAATTCTTATTTCACTTTTAAAATTGAGAGAAACGATGAACAGAGAATTACACGTTGTTTTTGGGCCGATGCAACCTCGAGACGAGCATACAAATTTTATGGTGATATGGTTATCTTTGATTTTACCTACAACACTAATCGATATGGCTTAATTCTTGCACCGCTGTTTGGGGTTAAAAATCATGGTCAGACAGTTGTTTTTGCTTGTTCATTTTTATGTGATAAGACCACAGAATCATTTATTTGGTTGTTGAACCAATTTTTAGAAGCTATGTCAGGCAATCTCCCAAAGATGATTATTACAGATCAAGATCCAGCAATGCCAAAAGCCATTTCTCAAACTCTTTCAACCACTTTTCACAGGTTATTTTTTTATTATTTTTTTTTAGAATTAATTTGCAGACGTTATTATTTTTTTATTTGTTTTACGTGCTGAAGCTTTGGGTACTTTGTCAAAATGCTGTAGCGGTTGGCACATCTCGATGAAATTTTCGATGAAAATAGATTCAGTTATATATAGTAAGTACTACTCGAAGTTTTCAAAACTGCATTTGGGGATCCGAGATGAAAGATGAGTTTGACTAGAAGTGGAATGGTATTCTTCAGGAGGAGTGGTTTACATGAGAACAAGTGGTTGGAGTCGATGTACTAAACCGATCACAATGGGTACCGCTCATGTGAATCACATCTTCTCTGCAGGTATGTCAAGTAGTCAACGAATTTAAAAAGCTCATTCATTTTTCAAAATGTATGTTTCAAAAAAGAAAATTCTTTGGTAGATTTTATGGTTCGGTTTGGTAGGGGACTTGTCGCCAACGTCATGAAGAATTAATGGCATATAACAAAGATATGATTGAGAAACCAAAAATGAAAATTCCCCATAGCTTTTTGGTACACATGGTTGATGTTTATGCACATGAGTTATTCTTTAAATTTCAAGATGAGTTATGGGAGAGCTTGAATTATAGATTTGTACTTGTTAGTGAGAATGAAAAGTGTTGCATTTTGCGTTTATAAGGTTCATAGAAAAATGGCGGCCCGAAAAGTCTAGAGTGCGGAAATTTCTTATCAAAAGATCTAGATTTTGCTTCATGCACTTGTAAAAAGTTTGAGAGCTTAGGGGTCCCTTGTAGGCATATTTTAGCTTATTTGAATAAGATGCATGATTTGGATAAGTTGCCGAATCAATACATTTTGAAGAGATGGTGTAAAACTGCAAAGTCAGGGGCAGTCATTGATGATGGTGGAATGGAGGTTCGAGATAATAAATTATACATCATGAAGCGGAATGAAGTGATTCAAATGTCAACACTTGTAGTTGATAAATCCCTTGAAAGTGAAGAAGCAACTAAAGTGTTTATAGATGCTTTAAGTGGTGTACTTGAAAAAATTAATAAGTTGGTTGGTTGTGATACAAGTGTAGCAACACCACATGAGAAAAGTAGTCAAGCGTTTGGTTGTGATACAAGTGTAGGAGTTTCTGGAGCAAAGAGTTCTAACTTGGCAATTAATTATCAAGAACCAAGTCAAGCAAGACCAAAAGGATGTGGAAAAATACTTAAAGGAGATAAAAAGAAAGTACTCAAAAAGGCACAAAAATATAAAAGGAGACGGTGCAATGGATGTAACAAGGTTGGAGTGTCACACGATAAAAGGAATTGTCCAGAGCTTAAGAAGAAGGGTAAAGAAGAGCTAAACAATGAAGAAGAGCTAAGCAATGGATAAGAAATGCAAAATTTTCCTCCCTTTCTTTTTATTCCTAGTAGAGTATTCACAAATTATTTTCTTATGTTAATTGACTTGCAGTGAAAAAACTTGCTTGTACGACAAGGACTCAACTTTGGACTTTACCACAGATGATGATTCTTATTCATCTTCGGGTAAATATACATTTTTAATTATTTTTTTATATGTATGTTTATTGTATTTTCATAGCTTTGAATATTCATGTGTTTGTTGTAGGAATGTCGCTTAATTAAAGAGAGTTGCACATAATTAGATTTTGAAAGTCGCATTGCAAAGGTTACTGCCATTTTGAAGAATACAAGCTATGATGAGTGATGTGGAGCTTGCTTTTGGAAGTTTCATTTGAATGGTTCTGCATGTATTTGGAAGGGTTTATTTGAAGTTTTTTTTTGCATTGAATGTGTAGAAAATTAACTAGAGTGTTCGCTATATCATTTACATTCAGTTGTTGTGTCGTCCTAGATGAGTGAAACTTCTATTTCTTGTGTTCATGAGAGCTTGGAAGTGTTTGAAAACAGATTGATCTCGGAAAGGAAATTGAGACATTAAATTTATTGGTCTCGCAGCTCTAGTTTTTTATTTGTCCAAACATCATTGAAGAAGACTACTTTCCAATGCTGTAAATGTATCATATCCTAGCTCTAAAGCATTTAGTTTATTGTTATTTAGAAACAAGTGTTTGCTTCTCAACTTTACTGATATCCATGTACGAAAATAACATTGAACAGGTAACATGGGCACATGATCAAGGAGGGGCTTCAAGGTCATGGAACTTGAGGTCTGTGAAAGACGTGTTTCTTAATGGAGCCAATTTCAGACAAACAGGAAATGGCGTAGCAATCCCAAATTACAACCCTCAACAAAGATTTGTAGTAGCAAATGCAAGAGCTGTTAGGTCATTAACAAGATCAGCAGGTGCCCTGCCGCTCAAATAGATCAAGATGTTGATTCAAGTTTAAAAGCAACTTGATCGATCAGATTGTCTAGCAAAAGAAAATTCATTTCATTCTACATGTGTTTTGGAACATTCTGAAATTTTAACTTGATTTTTCGTACTGACACATGCACAGAGAGGCTCATGTCTTGCACAAAAAAAATTAAGTCAGAAACAAAAGGTTATATCAATATATTGTTGTAGTAAGATACAGTGTTCCACCAATACACATCAACTTCATAACAATCAATCTTCCTCACTTTCAAAACTTTCTTAGGCTAAACCTAGTAAGCTTTTAATGGGGTTCTCACTTTTGAACTCAGTTTCTCCTTCATTTGGCCATGGTGATGTAAGCTCTTTCTTTGTATTGGACTCAGCCTTTTCATTTGTCACAGCTGGAGGGCTTAAAATAGCAGCAGGTTGATTTCCATCAGAAGGGATTGAGTGTCATACGATGATCCCTTTGAGATTGATAGTAGTATTGTTTTCCAGCTTGTTATGTCTCACGATGTTATGTGCGAGCTGAAGAACATAATGCCCCACGCAACTCTCTCCCGATATATAGAAATCCTTGTCTTTATATTCAGGAAATCTTTTAAGGCAATTTAGCAAGAAAACATAATTATCATCCGCGGTCATTTTATCCCCACTCTTTTCAAATTGGATGTTGTATTCGTGTATGAGAAACCTACTCCGACAGGGGACTCCAAGAACAAAACGTTTGCAACTAAAATCCCCACATAACAAATAATTAGAGTTAGAAGTTCGTAATGAAACAATGAAATTGTTTTGACTAAAAATCTAAATCAATATTCTAAACTTAAGATAATTCTACCTTTATTCCATGCATAAGGATTGTGGTGAAGCGTTTTGCCATCGCTGGCCACTCGGAATGGTCCAAGCTCCTGCATTGCTCCATAAGCAAGAGAAGAGCAACCTAGGCCTGAATACACATAAACAAAAACAAGTCACTCTCATTAAGATCCTTATTGGTAAGCAACATCAGATTACTATTAAGTACATTAAAGCAACATATTACAGCATTAGTGAGAATCAGGCCGGGTCATGTACCTCCATTGAGGCAAAAAGAAGAGGCTTAGATTCTTTTTGAGTGTTCTGCCTCAGTGAAGTAGTATTAGAAAGCAACCGGCCTTTTCATCAACCGTAACATAGCCTCCATACTGAGCAAAGTCCAGATTATGAGGCTGTCCAGGTAACTTCTCAATCCTATCATTTTCCTTCAATCCCTCTTGTGAAAGAACTCTAGTTTCATCAACAACCTGAAGTTCATCATAGAAGTTTGTGTCAATCTTCCTCTCTCTCTTCATTTTGTAAAGGCGAGTGAGAGCATCTTCTTGTCTAGCATGGATTGTTTGTGTAACAAAGAGTAAAAGTAGAAGAAATGAGCTAAGAAATTTGGCCCTCATGGTTGCTATATATACAAGTTTTCAACAGATCGAGGAAATGAATAGCTTTTGTTAGGAAGTAGATAGATAGCTTGCAAAGTTTCAAGTACGAGACTGTCAAACCTGTTTTGAGTTTTGACAACATAATTCTACACAAAAGCACCATGACTCCTGACTCACCCAAACAATGAAGAGTTGCAGACAACACTAAGTAAATTAACTTTATGTAAGTTACTTCACAAACTTGAATCCATATCTCAATTTTCTGTTTTGAAGCTTCTGATTCAAAAACAAATACTCCAAATTATTGCAAGCAACTGGAGTTGAAGAAATGGAGAAATGATCTTATGTTTACATCAGTTTGTATTAAATCAAATCTTGGAAGCTAGACTCAGAGCTTACCAAAAATACTCACCCAAGCCGCAACCCTTAAAATCAGACCCCAAGAACACGATCAATTCAATTTGTTTCAAAACTACCAAACTCAGACTCCATAACGATAAAAGTTCAATCTCATAAATTTTGTGAACTGATTTGAGGAAAACAGGCAAAAAAGAGGAAGAGAAAGTGGTATGTAGGAGGGAGTGTTCTCATGAAAAAAAGGTATTGGGGAGAGAAAAATAAGGAGAGAGGTTTGGGGTTTTCAGTTTTTCGGGCCCGATTTTTAAAACTTTCGTGATTATATATATATATAATAAGAAACAAAATTTATGGAGCTTTCCTCTATAAACAAGTTACCATATTTTAATTCTTTTAGGATTTTGACAATTTTTGTTTCCATTTTTAGTTTAGTCATAAAATCAAAATTTGATTTGTATTTGATTGTTTGGTATCATTTATTCTATAAAGGATCATCTCAAAAATATTTACATTATAATTGATTTTAAAAATATAATTCTTTATACTAATAACGGTATCATTAAATTTTGAAATAAAATTATGTTTTGCATAAATAATTAATGAATAACTACAATATAAATATAAATAAGTAGCTACTCAAGTTAACTTAAAAGTAGCTACTCAAGCTACACTATACATTAATTTAATACAAAAAATACTGCTTAAGTTAACTTAAAATAAAGACGATCACGTTAAACTTCACCTACAAAATGAACTCAAAACCTAATTTTTTGTGATTATGAAGACTCACCATAATGATTATCTTTCCAAAATTTCAGTTTATTTGAAAACCTCTAACATAAATAAAAATTATTGTCATCTTTAAAAAGAAATCTAACGGTCCAAAAATGTTGAATTTTTGTAAGTGTTTTGACAATGTTAAAGATTTCTAAATGATTTAAAATTTTGTAGAGATGATCTTAATATTAAGTATATAATATCTACAAAAAAATAGGTTTAAATTCATTTTGTAGGTGAAATTTTACTTAATCTTTATTTTAAAAATTAACTTAAGTAACTACTTTTTAGATAAGGACATATATATATATATATATATATATATATATATATATATATATAACAAACAAACAACTTATACACTGTGTACGTACCACCTCATCATCACTCCCCATCTTCTTCTCATCCGTCTTCACTTTCTCAAGCTCCTCACGCAACATTCTTATCTCCAAATCCTTCTCCGCCAACTCTTCTTGGACCAAACTCCAGTACTTAAGTCTCTCCTTAAAAATATCAATTTTCTCGTCGATATCAACTTTTTCTTTCTCCAAAGCAGAACTCACACCTCTAAGATCCTCTGCCGCGCGCACTTACAAAATTGGTTATTTCCGAGTCACTTGTATCAGCGATAGTAAGAATCTCCACCATGGTCTCCATTTCAATTTTCGATCAACCAGCAGTTGAGGTTCATAACATTTTTAGTCAAAGCAATTCTGGCCTTACAATAAATTAGCAATGACTAATAACGCGTGACTTTTATCTTGACTAATGGTAATTCAAGGAAACAAAAGACTTACTTTGCGTGTTTCTGCTTTAGTTCATGGCGCGATCCCCTTAAGTTATTCCACCATTTGATAATCGATCAACAATTTCACTAGCCTCCTATTGTTCGTGAGTTGTATCCATGTCAGAATCTTTGAACATAGTCTTAATGAAGAAGTGTTGACTCAAGTTTATGAGTATCCTCTTTCGAAAAAAAGGTGAAGTTTATTTTTATCTCAAATGCCTAATATCAATACAAATCGGTCTTGGTCACTCGAGAAATGAAAATATATTATATATATCAGTCTTGGGGATCACGATATGTGTCCATTCCATAATGTCCTCTAATGGTAGAAATTTCAATATGCAAAAAAAATAAAAAAATAAAAAATAAAAATGAAGATGTTGAAGTTGCGGAAGAGCATGCAATGCTTTTGACGACCGGACGTAAAGGACTATTTGCCCTTTTGCCCTTTTGTTTTGTCGAAAAGATAACTAGTTCTTTTAATTGGTTACACAAATTGTTGGATCTCTTGAGTGGATACAAGTACGGATATTGTACTGAAACAAGTACTTGGTGTCAATTCTCTTTAACTAGTGCGCATTCGATTAAAAAAAAAAAAAAAAAAAACTTCAACATATCATCAGAAAACTCATATATAAAATTATACAAAATCTAGCATATGCCGGCTGTACCTGCGCTATCACATCTGGGCCGTCTAATAAGCAATTAAGGGTAGGGCTGGCAATGGGTTGGATCGGTCCGGATATAGGCAAATCCAAAACCGATCCGCTTTTCAACAATAAAGACCCAGAACCAGATCCGATCCGAACGGATATTTGAGTTAGAAGTTAGAGAACCGAACCGAACTTTTTTTTTGATTAGGATCCGATCCGTTCCGAACCAATAAGCTCAATTTCAACCCGGTGAACCAAGTTTTTAATAATTGGATCCTAATTTTTGTTATATAAATATTAAATAATTTTTTTTTGCTAAACACAAAAACAAGATATACAAATAAAAAAGGCATAATGAATGATTTGAAATCCAAATTTGTAATAGAAACCATCTTTTTATTATGTAAAAAAATATCGTAATATTACATATGTATTTTGCATATCTTATTTTGGAACTTTAAATATTGCAATGTTGTATAAGGTAATAGAAATATATGGTGGAGGAAAATTAAAAGAATAAGACTAAAAATTTTAATTGGATTAGGTCCATAACGGTCGGTACATACTTAATCGAGAACCAATCCAATAAGAGTCCGGGTTCGATTTTCAAGACCGAACCGTCCAATATGCTAACTAACACCGTCCCGGACCCATTTTATTGGTTGAATTTGGATCGGTATCGGGTTCTTACCCGACCCATTGCCGACCCTAATAATTAAGGGGTGAGGGTGTATTGCATGACGAGTCTATAACCAAGGCTCTAGATGCTAGCGCGCTGAAAGGCTCTAGATCTAGATGCAGTAGCATAATCCCGCGTGCTTCTAAGCAACTCTAATAAAATTAAATTGGAAAATCTAGAGTACACGGGATTATGGATGTGCAGTCATTTGGGCGACTGGGCTCTCCACTAACAAAAGATGAGGGTGTATTGCATGGCAATGTACTGGATCTAGGTTCTCTTAAGCCCATTGTGTCAGTGCGACTAAGCATGCTAGAATCTCTCAAATTAAATATATATGAATCTCACCCTATTTGATTGCTTAAGCAGTTAAGCCTCAAAGGAAAAATTAATAACAACTTACATGTCTCAACTAGAATAAAAGCTAATAATTGTACTAGTAGAGGTCTAGAGGAGGATGTGCATGAATATATGCTAGTTTTTGGCTAGAGATTGGTTTTGGATCGAGTGACTGACTTCGATCGGATCAAGGATTTTTAGGATTTTTTTTTTTTTTTTTTTTTTCCAAAAGACAAAATCTTTTTCAATTATGATCTAATTAATTTTGGATCTGCAATTTCTTTTCTAAATTCAAAAAATAATCATAAACCTCGGAATTGCCAAAACAATCGAAAACTTTATGTTGTAACCATTTTGTGCATGTTAATGCAGCAATACATTCATAATTTATTGTTAACATATTAATACAATTATTCAACAACCATTTTGAAGTTGTTAACACAATTATGTGGTAAGCATTTTCAACATGTTTATACATTCATATGATCATATCCACTTTGTCCAAACACATGTACATTCGAAGTAATATTTCAGAAGTGTTTTTTTTCCGATAATCCATTTGATTTGGTTGTAAAGTATCTATGGACTATAGACCTATAATTATGATTTAGTCTTAAGATATGAAAAAAAAAAAAGACAAAGATGAGCATATATCTATCTAATAAAAAGCAATGGTGTGGAGAGCCAGAGACTCCATCCGATGGTTGTCATAATCTTTTCTAAGTTGTGGCATAAGAGGGAGATCCAAGTGTTTGGAGAGTTTGTGTAATTTTATTAAGTGTAATCAATCTTATGGGATCTATCCAAAAATCAACCAAAAGTCAACAATTAAATTTGGACTTATAAATTGTTGAAATTAGCCATAAACTGTTAAGCGCCTCCAATTGATTTGGGCTTATAAATAATGGGTAATTGGGATGGCGCTATGGGTCATGTATTTATAAATTGAGTTGTTTATTTGGTCTTGTGCGAATATTTTATCTTTTAAGATCATTAATGCGCTCGCGCGACGGAAGCGGCGATGAGTTGTCGGGATAATATCCTTGGGCGCATCGAGTCTCGCCGGGCCGGCGCGCGGGCATACCTAGTATATATATATAGTACCCGAGTATATAACAATGTTGACTTCTTTCCACGGAATGTCAAAATAAATGAAAACCCGACCGGTATTCCATTTTGTCATTTAGCAGGACAACTCCGTAATTTCAACCAAAACCCAAAGGGTAATTTCGTAAACAAAAAACCAACGGACACATAGCTTGCAAGAACAGCAAAAAAAAAAAAATTCTTTCCCCACAGTTCCTTCCTCAAAACTTAAAAAAAACCCAAAAAATGGAAGAATCAGAGGTAAACTTTTATTTTTTCATTTTGGTGCTTTAGTTATTTCAGTTTATTTGATTTTTTTGTTTGTTTGTTTGCAGAAAATTATGGTTTTGAAGAAAGTGTATGCAGATATGTTGCTGAATACAGTAAAAGAAGCAGCTGGAAAGATTATGGTTTGTGAAAGAAAGGCATTTTGTTTTCAGAAAGATGCTACTGATACTAAAGCAGAAGCAGTTAATATGCTTTTGAGGATTAAACAAGTTATGGATGCTAAGGTAATATTTTAGTTTTTTTTATTTATTTAAGTTGGAATGATTGTTTATGTTTGGTTTGTGGAGTGTTGTTATTTATATCATTGGCGATTACTTGTTTATTTGTACTTGTATGAGATAGTTTTGAGTTGGTTTGTGTTATTCACAAGGGGGGTGGTTTTGGACAGTTCTGTTTGGTTTTATGTTATGTTGGCGGTGGGTAGAATCTGAGAGAATGAGGTACATGCCAAATGTAGGTGTTTGGTGAAAGTCACTATTTTAAGATTTTGAGACTAGGTGATCCTAATTGCGATAGGATAGGTTGGGTGTAAGAGTAGAAAAGGATAATCAAGCTTCAAGATGAATTTCTATATCATCTCCCATTGGAGGATGGCATATATTTCTTTCCAGCTGCAATTGAATTGAAAATTGTATCCTTTCCTTGTAATGGCGGATGTGATGTGTTATGCTGTTCAATTAGTACTTTCTGTCCACTGAACTTGTGTTTCTACTCAATGCACTTTAACATTTTCAGATCTTATAGGATTCAGTTGTGGATAGATCATGTAGTCATGTAGATACCTTGCCACATGGAAGTGTTTTTGTTTTGGTAGGAACCTACCTAGTGACAACAAATTGAAGTTCTAGTCAACTAAAGAAGTGGGATAAAGTGTTTGTTTGGGTTCCAACCATGGGTTAAGATGTTAAATATGAAAAAAATATGGCCGTACTTGCTACTGGAAATTTTAATCACCCTTATCCATTACTATTTCTACTGGAAAGTTTCATCGCCATCAATCTTAAAAGTATGATTAGCGCCTTTACATTGGAAGCTAGGGAGAACTACTAGAAGTTTCATTTGATTGGAGTAGCAGGGACAGGATGTGTATTCCAGTTCCAAACATGGGTTAAGATGTAAATATATGAAGGAAATATGCTCGAACTTGCCAACTGGAAATTGGACAATTGTGCAAGTTTGTTGTGCTTGAAGAATTATTTCCAAATAGTTGTTTCTACAAAAGGATCTAAAACTAGAGAAGTGGGGCACCACTGAGATTCTCTTACTACATTCTTACGGGGTTATCTAGATAACTTCCTTAGTTATTCAGATCATATTAAAACTTCCCAACTGGGCTGCCTCCCATTGGCCCATTTATCATTTGCACTCCAGACCTGAGTTATATAGGCATCCCTATTAAAACGAATCCTTACTAGGTTGTCACCCCTTTGACCATTTATCTTTTGCAATCAAAGCCTTGGTTGTTTTGATCATATTATCTATTAAGACATCCCTACTAGTACTTGGGTGTCACCCCTTACCCTGCTTATCAAACAACTTATGCTTTTTCAAGGGCCTACAAAATCATTGCATTGTTATGAAGGCCCACCCACACCAAATAGGTGCCTGTGTAAGTGTGTGTGTGTCTCAAATGAGTACTTTCTAGATATAAATGAAAGAACATGTGGTCTCTCTGAATAAGTTTTGATTCAGAAATTGAAGGTGCAAGGTGTTCTTAGGGATCATAAAATCCTGAAAGGCAGAAAAGCGAAAAACCTAAATTTTCCCTGTAACTTCATAATTTTCTGGGTGAATTTTTCATGTAATGATAAAAAACAGAAGAGAATGATGAGAGGAACTCAGCAGGAAAACCACAACATAAGAAAAAGAAAGGAAACACGAACTAACAGTGCTGGTGCCTGGTGGAGGTAACGAATTTGATGGTGGTGGTGGATCGCTTTCTATATGGTGATCTGGAAAGTAGAAAGTGAGGCTGTTGATATCACTTAATGTAAGGTTGAGCTGATAAAAAGGAAAGAGTTTGTAGATCTTTGAAAGAATAAGAGAAGGAGGATATTAAGGAGACAAAATAAAGAGGCACATAAGAAAGTTGAAGATCAATTTTATTGAATATGAAGACTCAGATGAACATAATAAGCTGAGACATGATACATTAATTTGTTGAACAGTTAGATCATCAAATAAATAAAGTTACATTGACCATTTGGCCTCCTTATATGGAGAAGCCAAATTTGATAAACTAGAAACAATAAGTTCTAATTAGACTCAAAATAGGAAACTGTTAATTATTCAACTTCCTAATGCTATTGAAACCACTAATTATGATTAAACTAGCACAGAATCTTTAAATACTAAGTAAAATGTTTGTAATTGTTGAATATATCACCATAATGGATCAAAACAATTCAGACGAGGAATATGGCTGAAATTCCATGATTGTCTATAAGCGGGATGTGTTAAGAATAGGGCACTATACAAAGAAAGTCGCCTCGGAGAGCACTTGGCACCTTTAAATGTATCCTGATAAGAAAAATGGATTTTTCGAGCAGAGTGCAAACCTGTGCTACCAAATCTTGTTTGTGGATTTAACCTTTTGAAGCTAGTATATAAAATAATTGACATTGGCTGTGATTTTGAAGTGCATAACTTAGCATGTATTTCAGCATGCCAGCAGTTAAGCTTGTCAGAAAGTGGTCTTAAATATCTTGAAGGTAAACAAAATAGTACGGGGAATACCCTGATAGAGGTACAGAGTCCAGACAGGCACTAATAACATAAAGTATTATCCAATTTTTTGTGCACAGGAGACTTAAAATTTTGTGTAAAAGGTGGTCTTATCCTTTTTGTAACTTTAGTAGTTTGCAAGAAAAACTAAGGGGAATGAACAGGGTAGGGGGGTTAAATAGTTGTACCAAATTGCGGTTGTTTCTTTGAGGGATACACCTTTTGGCCTATTCGTGTTCCGTTGTGAGTCTCCATGTTGTCACTTAGTTTAGTTTTTCTTGGAATTTGTTTACACTTGTTTCTTCCCCTGTTTCTAGTTCTTGCCTTGTAATACTATCTCATCCTTGTTCTTTACTATTATTAATATAAAATATCTACTTCACTGATAAAAAAAAATCATTGCGATCCCACATTTGATTAATTTACGCAATAGTTGATGTGTTATGTGATGATCTCAGGTCTCCCCAGTCTTAACGCCTCTCAAATATTTTCTGTTTGTTTCTTGTAGATTTTTATTGTGCAAGGGTTAGTCTCGTGAGATTGTCTGTGAACACTTAAGACCTTCCATGAGACTGACCTCTTGAGTTGTCTGTTCAGGATGCAGATAAAAGTCTCTTAGCCCTCTTCCACACCTTTGATTTCTTTTACCATTTTCTGTTTATTGTCAACTGATTATATACCGTCTATACAGATTGCTGATATGGAAATTACATCTTTGAAACAAAAATCGAAAATTGAAGAGCTTGAAGCGCAGCTTAATGAAGCAGAGGATGTTGTGACAGATCTTAGAGCACAGTTGAATGCAGTGCAAGATGAACTGGAAAAAATGAAAAAAACTCGATTGAAGCCTTTGGATGAGCAAACTTCAAAAAGTTTTGCTGCTTCACACGAAAACTCTTCACATGCAAACGAACTGAAGACTTCTGAGGTCATTTTATTGCCTTCTCTGGATGCAAGGTGGAGACATAACAATGCATCTTCGGACCAGAGAAAAATTGGCGATAACTGCTGTTTTACCTCAGAAAGTGTAACCACACCAACTGACCCCTGGAGAAAATTTTCATTGGAGAAATGTTTTTCTGGTAACGCATATTTAGCATCCATAATCTTGAAAAGCAAAAGAGCCCGAGCTCTACAGAAACAGATATACTCAGAGAATTAGGTGCATTTGAAAGGAACCTTCCTGATGGGGAACGCGCCTCTTCTCATGCAGACAGAGGATCAGGAATCAAACCTGAAGACAGGACCAACCACTAAAGAGGACATAACAGCTGAAGTAACTTGTGTTGTAGCTCCTCCCAGAGAATTTGATGTCAGGATAACAGAGAAGAAATCAGATGTGATGGAAGATGAACACGAAGCTGTCACGCCCTCTCGCAGGTTATCCTCAAGAATAAGCACTCAAAATAGGAAGGCTGTTGTTGTCCCTTGTGCTAACAATGGCGTGCAAAGCTGTGAATTATCTGATATTTGGAACGTTTATACATGTTCAGGCAATAGCATGGCCAAGTATAGAGAAAGTGTACCCAGGGCAACTGAAGAGGAAGTCGAGAAGAACTCAGACTCCCATTTTCATCCTGTGTCATCGTTGGATAAAGCTGATATCGATTCTCTTCGTGAATGTAGTGGAAATAAAACTAAAACCACTAATGAAGTAAATGTTCAAAATACTTCCGCAGAAGATGAACCAGTAGTAGATAAGTCAGAATTATCAAGACAGAATGGTGAAGACAGTTTAGGGGTTCAACTTTGTAAGGTTGATCACAAAACAGTTGATCTACCAAAAGGTTCTAATCTGACAGGTGTAGAAGCACGTAATACCTCCAATGAAGCAAATATCCAACCTGCAAGTGACAGGCTTATCAAGTTCACATTTCAGAGGAAACGCAAAAAGGGATCCTTGAGCGACCCTGATGAAAATGAATATCAAGAACATAACACCGTGAAGAGAAGAGCAGAGGAGAATCAAATTGGTGCTCTGGCGCCTCATAAGTTTAGCTCGAATACGGAGTCTCCTGATAGTCCGCGGTTAGCACAGGTAGCTCATCAGGTTGATTAACCTTCTTCCATTATTTTTTTTTTGTTGCTCTTGGAGTGATGATGATGATTTTTATCATATCATATTGACCAATTTGCATTTTGGACGGCCTCTTTTCTGCATGTGCATGGTGCCATGGTCATGTTCTGTTCATTTATGCCAATTAGCGATATTGCGTCCTACCCAACTGTCACCTTTTCATTTCTTGTTTTGGCATATTTATTATCTTCATCCTTCATCCCATCATCTAATTTTTTTACATGGGCAGCCAAGATCTTTGTCTGAGAAGAGATGCTTGCAATAGAACTGGCTGTTACTTGCATACGGCAATAAATATTGTTAACTTGAGGTGCACCTTCCGTGTCTTATGTAATTCTCCGCAAACGTTTCTTCAAAGATTCTCAATGGATGACCGGCTAATCGTCAAGATAGAGCACAAGATAGAGTATTTATTTCAATCATCATACTAATAAAGTAATAAGTATTGGTAATTGTAGTAATATTTCATTTGTCATTTCTCATAGTTTTATCTTTTTGATATAAAAATGTTAAAGCTGATATATACTGGCTTCAGATGGTATTTCTATTTTCTTCGTAGCTTATCTGTATATCTGCAACAGGATCGTAAGGCGCTAGTCGTTATCATGGGAAACCTCTCATTAAGAGGGTTCCAACCTGGCTAAAGTGTACAAGTTGTAGTGTTTTACAAGTATCCTTGACTATTATTGATAGTTTTGTTAATTGGTAGTTGAGATTAGTAATTCATTTCAACTTATAATCTTTTGAATCTTTAGTTGAGCAGGTAGAAATTAATATAGGAAACTTGAGAGCAAGGCCGGCCATAGCTTCGGTGAGGCCTTAAAGTGAAACTCAGAACTTGAGGCCTTTTTCCAAACCAAATTTTAAGTCAGTTACTCATTTTTTTTTTTGTTTGCAATTCTACACTATATAGCAAGTTTTCTTTGCCTAATAGGATTGAAATTTATGTTTATTTTGATTAATTTGTTTCTCATAGGTGGTTAGACTTATCATTTGTGGAGATATAGTATAGAGATGGAAAATTGAAAATTTAACCATTTGAAATTTGAGGTATTTTAGGAAATTCTTTTTTAACATAAGAGAAGGAGAGTTATTACTTTTTATTAGGAGACTTTTATGGGATATGTATTATGTTTTGTAGTATCCAAAATTTTTTTAGTAAGATTTAGTAGGAATTTTATGTTGCATAGTACGATTTTTGTGGAAATTTGGCCTTATGGACGAGCCGGCACTGCTTGAGAGGGTATTGGGACGGTTACTAAATTTTGTGTTTACGTAGCATTCGGTTTGAAGACAGCTGAAAAGGTCCCAAACCCACCTCTTGGTCAGATCGATCTTCGTTAGCACCAAACCACTAAATACATGTACATGTACACCCCCAGAACTTTTTCAACTAAGATCCCAGCTGGTTAGTTCTGGGAGTGGGTCTACAGGACGCCATTTTGGTGGTTTAGAGGTTCAGGTTGTCTTGAGGATATGGAGACCAACTTTTCTTCATCATTGGAGCCTGGTGGGCATCTAAATTAAGTAATTAACCAATTTTTGGAGTGGGTGAAGCCCAGAGCCCACTCAATAGGTTTATGAAAGAGGCTCAAGTCGATTATGGCATTATGGCCCAATGTAGCTAGGGGAATAAAGCAACTGTGCACAGGAACAAAAAGAGGGCAGATGATAATGTAATCTTCTGTGGAGACATGTTGGTCGTGCTGTCTATACTCTATTGTGATGTTGGCGTGCTTTTCTGTTCGATGCAGCTGCCTTCACCGTCTTTTCTTTCATTTTGTTTTTTTGCTGAAACGCACTCGTGACCCAGGTAATCCCGAATCCCGATGTCTCACTTATATTACCCAATTAACCTTGGACCTCTTTTGTTTCTATTTGGCAGCAAGCCTGCTCTATGCATACCTTTTTAATTCAGGGCCGTCTCTAAATTTTCAATGGCTCTGTGCAAACAACAAAATGTGGTCTTCTTTCAGTCTTCCATCAATACAAAATGGATCATCGAAATATTATTTTTCTCGCATTTTTAGCTGCAAAATCATCAATGAAGTTTTCAAAATTAATTTTATCTAAAAATTCATTTTCAATAAATATTAACGCTAGCTCATTTAGTCTTTTTTGTGACATAGTCGATCTAAGATATAATTTCAATCATTTTAATTTTGAAAACCTTATTTCTGCAGAGTAACGGAAACAGTTAACAAAATTTTATAAGCTATGCTTACTTGAAGAAGAATAAAAAGTTAGGTGAATAAGTAATTGAGATTGATCAAAGTGAAAACTAATACAAATCTACAATTATAAAGAAAGAAATTTTGAGAACGAGAGAATACTAGATAATCAAAAGGTAAATAAAGGGTATTTTTTTTTTTACTCTTTCTTTTGTATTTGAGTAATTGAGGGGCTCAAACAATAATTAGTTAGAGTGATTTTCCAAAAGAAAACGTTATTAATTAGGGAGAGAGATATCTAGTTGTTGAGAAGATCTCCTCATTTATTATATCTCTTATTTATTTTTATTTTACGAAAATAATTAATGAGGAAAGAGAATATGAGAAGATATTTCAGTTGTTTATTGTGAAATTTCCAATTTTTTGGGGTTTTGGTTGGTTTGGGATTTTGATATGCCAAATAGGCATTTTCACCTAAACATATTTTTTGGAGCTTTTGTATATTTAGGGCCCTATGCGGTCGCTCACATGGCACCTGCTCAGGGCCGGGGAGTTTCTATATTTCCAGGCTTCCAGCCAAGAAAGGTTGCGCACTCTAACATCCCTAATTCCCTATGATGATGATCACTTTGCTTTATACCAAGTACAAGTATTTTTTGCTCAATGTTTTGGTTTTCATAAACAGACATAGCTAATATTTTGGATATGTCAGACTGCTTTATATTTTTGTTAATGTAATTCGCGGATCTGATGATGGATTTTTTTGGACTATGCTCAGTGGAGTGGACAGAATTTGTTGCTCTGTGACCATTATAACAACCGTTTCCTTTCAATTTTTGAATGACTGCCTGATGGAGAAAAACATAATAAAGAAGACACAAGTGCAACGACATCCTGAGGTGTGCATTCTAAACTGCACACACGCGCCTCGCTGCCTGTGTTACATATACCAAGTTTTGAACCACATAAAACTAAGTAAAAGCCAGCAGCAAGAGTGAGATTGCACTCTGAATGTCAGTTTGTCTCCTTTGCCAATCCAAATAATGATTTATGATCATGCCACTCCAAAGTTTTGAACTCACCATAGCTCTGGTCGATGAAAGCTGGCGTGTACTAGGTGGGACCAAATCCAGTGATAAGTGATAACAAACAGACAATATCACTTTTGCTAATTAAATAAGATTTTGTGGACTTTCTCACATCCTAGTATCCTACAACTCTATAAATAATCAACAACCACATTAGTGCAACACAACACACCATAGAGATGGCTGAGATGAAGGAGAATCAGAAAGAGGTCGAAACAGCAATGGTAGCATTGGGAGTAGTTCTTCTAATTGCAGGAGTGAAGCATGGATTAACAACTTTGGTAGAACAATGGCGTGCATTAGTGTTCCTATTGCTCAACCTCCTCCTCTTAAGTATCCTCTTTACATCTATTCGTTTCAACTCCACCAAAGCCAAAACTAGCAACACTAGCACTAACACCGAGAAGAAGGAAAAGGGTAAGAAGAATGTGGAGAGTAAGAGATGTAGCAGCAGTACTTGGCCAGTGCAAGTTGAGGACCTTTTCAAGATTGAAGAAACTGTTCCTATGTTGCCTCACGAGGATGAAAGAAACGACATTGTTGTGGTTGATAGTGATGATATTGATGAGCCTGAAGTGTCTAAGGAAGAACTTAATGCTAGAGTTGAATCTTTTATTATGATGTTTAGACAACAATTAGCATTAGATGCAAAGGAAAGAAGACAGGCTTTCTCATCAGTTGCGTCAAATGGAAGTTCAATGTGAGACAAGCTAGCAAGATTAGGGAGAAACCTTCATGACAAGCTACTGAACTCCTCCCAAATTAGATTACTTTATTTTTTAATTTTTAAATGAAGGTATTCAATATCTTAATGAACCAGTTTCTATGTATGTTTGACTTGATATCTGGTGAGTGGTGACTTTTTGTAATTGAGAGTTGAGACAACAGTCCTCTCTTTCTTCTGTTGAACAACTCATCTGGATTGCTCTCAACAGGGGTAGCCTCTGAGAACAGCAGCCTAGTGGTTCTAGTCTTCTAGATTTATGGGGCTTCACCTAAGACTAAAAACATGTAAAATGGGGAAGATCTAGAAACTGCTGCATATCTTGAAAACGCATTCAATTTAAAAATCAATTAATATGTGATTTATGACTGCGTAGTAAATGAGATACTCAGAGAGTCAGAGTTCGAACATGATCTGTTTTTGGCTCACTCAAGTTAAGTTCGTCGAGCTTGAATTATTGAACCCTAGCTCTTCATAGTTAATACAATATTGAGCCTGTACAATTCTAAATTTCATTACCACAAGTCATACAATCCATAGACCATAGACCATAGTCCATAGTCCATAGTCCATACAATGGTAAATTACTTGTTACCTGTTTATCCCAAAAAAACTGGAAACTGGAGTAGTACTCACAGGGCTTGGAGTATGGGCACAGGTCTAAACCAAAAGGTCCAAGAACAACCAAATAGCATAATCAGCCCATTAACAGCACTTTAATATGAGGAGTGAGGAGCAATCAACAATCATATTCTTATCTTATTTTGATGGAAACGTCCCGCCTTCTCCGACCAATTCTCTTATCCTTAAAAAACGCCACTACTTCCATCCCACTCTCCACACTTCCATTCCACTCTCCATCAAAGCAGATTTCCAGAAGAGTTACAAAGGCCCAAAGCCCAAGAAAGAGTGGATAGCTGACTGGGTTACTAAAAACGATGACACTGTTCGTAGCTTGCCTATATACGTTGGTGGTTTCTCACTTTTAGCTGTTCTTTTTAACCGCACTGTTTCCGGCATTGCCCCTGTCGCTGACGCCAGTAGGTAACTAAATCTTTCATTTCATTGTCTAGATTAGTAATACTGCATTTTATCACATTTGGTAAACCATTTGAAACAATGTCATTGTTGTGCAATAGGAATATGCTAACAATATTGACATTTGATCACATAAGTTGCCCCGTGCTGAGGACTAGCTGACTAGCCATGAGTAAAATGGTCAGGTAGTAATAAGTAGCATAAGCATATACTTGAACAATCAAAGACCATGGGCGATTAGTTATAAAAATGTCAATGTCTCTTGCTTACAAAATCTTATTACTACATTATGGCCACATAATCACATGTTAAACCAGATTTCTCATTTTTGTAACACACTTTGTTTATATCTATGTCTGGCAGTTCTCAGTCCAGAGCAGATTTGTTGACACTTGGACTAGCGGTTACTAATATTCTTACTGGATTAGTGTGGCTTTCTATACGACCAAAATCAATATCTGCGGTGATTATCTGTGCCGGATGTACTGTATCTTTCTTCCAGAATTGAGTTTTATAGATGAGTAGATGACCAATGGTGCTTATAAAATTTTCAGGTGAATCCTCAAGGTGTTGAATGTCGGAGGATAAATTCTGACCTTCCTGAAGTTGTTGTGTCCGAGTTACTTTGGTACGTTATGTATTTTCCATTTGCTATGTTCTGTATTTTTCATTTTATGTTTTTTTGCTCTCGATAAAGTAGGTCGAGTGAACTCAGAATTACACAATGAAAAACTAAAGGGAAAGAATACAGCTAACTAGCCAAGCAAACACAAATGGTTCACAATTTATCACCACAATCAGTTCCATCTAGCGACAAATATTCTACATTAGAAAAAGGGGGGTGACAGAATGAATTAGATGATAACTAATACAACATTTTATGCTATCGTTGTTCTTATTGAGGACTTGGGGTTAGATTATTTCTTAGCCTTTTTTAATCTCTATTTGTGGACTAGTATGTCTTCAACTGTCTAGAAATGATCTACTAACTCACAATATGTAATGTGTGACTATTGTTTATATGCCTCTTTAAGTTTACATCTAGTGCATAAGTCTAGGTTTTGAAAGTTGAATATAAATTGAAGGTCTGCTCTTTTTCATATAATGCAGTGTGGCGAAATCATTAAGCATCCTGAAAGCATATAGGTTTAAGATGGACTAAATTTGATATTGATGAAGTGCTCAGAGAAACTTAAAAAGAAGACATTGTACGTACTAAAATACTATTCACATCCGTCTGGAACTCAACAATATGATTGATATTTCTATTGTATTTCATTGAATGGTACAAACTTTAAGTGATTAAGTAGTTAATCTCTCTGTGTGTTCTAGATGTAATAGTTCCTATATTCTTAAATGATTATCAGGCTCTGGGAATCTCTGTCAGCTGTGACATGCTGCAGGTCGTTAGTAGTGGTTTACCAAAGCAGCTGTATACTTCAAATTGGGATTGCAGCTGAATCTTCTACAGACGTGGATGATGCTATGGTTGTCGATGCCACTACTTTGATGCAAGGATCCCTGTATCAAGGTGTTCTGAAATCTGGAGCACGTAAGTAAATTATGCCTTTTTATCTGTTTACAAGCACTGGCTACTTCTGGCCTCATGAATCACAATGTTGATTCAACGATTTGTCTAGCTATTCTCTGCAGAAAGTTACCTGGCTAACCTTTCACTATATCCTGGAAGATCTCAACTGCCATTTTTACCTGGAAATACACAGGTATCTAGATATTTTCCTCTTGCTCTTTTCATATTAATGGCGGGGAAAGCTACAATGGATTCTCTTCATACTTATGCTTCTGTTAACGTACCAAACTAAATAAAGAAAGTGCTACATAAAAGTGATTGGAAATCCAGATATCTTTAACATTCTGCTAATACCTCTCTTGTGGTTTTATGTTTGCATTTGCATCTCAGTTTTCAGAAAATATATACTTCGCTTCGATAGCGTAATTTCCACATTTTTTGGTTATTGTCTGAAACTTCTTAACTTTTGAAGATCAATAATGTTATAAATGACTTAATGATTGTGTAGGGCACATCATTTTATTTAAGTAAAGATTTGACTGTTCTATATTTGAAATCAAAAATAAATTATGAAGACAACAACAGAACCACATATTTTTACATTTCTCTTGCTACGATGTCATTGTCATCAACATAACACTGCTCAGATCTGCTCTCTCTCCTTACGTATTTACACCAAATTGTGTCCCTTTTTGTTTCCTTGTAGAGCCCTCACTCACATCAGTTGCCCATTTTCCATTTTAAAACCAGATAAGATGAACAAGAAAGGTGTAGTATCTTGGTTTACCGTCTTTTTCTTGTTATTTTTCATGTTTTCAGTTTACAATTCTTTTCACATTTTAGATAAACTTTTAAGATGCTGATAATTGTTAACTAAGTACCTAACCCAAGTTCAAGCAGAAATCATTGCTTAGGTTCACTTGCATTCTCCTTGCTTTAGTGTTATAGCAGTGAAATATTGTGCGGACCTCTTACTTTCTTAAGTTTTCTCTAAACTCCTTGTAGCTATTAACATGGTTCATGCATAAGTGCCTTATGCTTCACACTAAGCATTAGCATCTAATCATCTACAGAAACTTCATTGTCTTAAAATAAGAAATAGTCATTGTTGGCAATTCAATCATTATGTCATTCTCTGGTAGACTGGTAGTCTGTTTCTTCTTTCTCTCTTTTTTTCCTCGTTTTAGAAAGATACCTGATAAAGTGTTTATGTATACATAGGCAGTCATTTTGCAGCCACTTGGAGATAAAGGGATTGCAGTAATTGGAGGTGATACAGTTAGAGGCTTCACAAGTGCTGATCAGGTGCCTTTGTTTGTTTCCCAATCTTAATCTTTTCTTGTTTACTTGTGGCATAGAAACTGATAGGTTCTGACCTAGGTTACATTGACACTCCGTATCGGACACGGATAAGAATTGTCGGACACGGCAAAATACCAAAATTCGAGATAAATTACATGCAATATGTGTCCGACACGGACACGTGGATACGTATCCGACACAGATTTTTTTCAAAATATGGCGTGTCCATGTAACCTAGGTTCTGACAGATGTGTGCTTTACGTTATATTCATCAGTTTGTGTTAGGAATATTGTCTCATGTGGTTATGCCAAGTGAACTTCTAAACGTTTTCTTCCTGCATTTCATGATAGCATTTTTACTACGGTTCTGCTCTTTGATTTGCTACCACTCGTCTTGTTAAACTAATTACGCCAAGGGCCCTGGCAGCTCCAGTTATCCTGATTAAAAAGGGAGTTATGCTGCATGTGCATTTGATGTACTCACCTATATTGGTGAAAACCATGTCTTCTATTATCTTTTGATACCCCACTTGGGTTTTATGTTACAGGCATGGATCACATTGTTTGCTGATAAATTGGATGCTACATTGTTGAAATTTGAATCTGAGATTAGAGTGGCTGTTCAAGACAAAGTTCAGGCATAATCATCAGAGGGACATCACTGCTTGGCTATTGATAGAGGGTGTAGCCTGGTTATTTATCATGTATGAGGAAGCTTGTAGGTGCAGAATGACTGTGCTTTCTATTCACATTATCAGAATATATCAAGTTGCTTTGACGGTGATCTTGCTGGACACAAGTAAAGGGACAGCTTAGTATTTACATTGTCAGTGTTCCCGGATTTATTTGTTGGAAAGCTCAGAGAATGTAGAAAATGAAGTTTCTCCAATTTGACCTGCTTATTGTTGGATGACTACGCCTTCAGGGGTGGGGAGACCCTTGTATCATACCAATAGTTTATTGGTTGTAGATATGAAATATCTTACCGTAGAAGTACATCAGGGATTGACGGGAGGAAAAGAAAAGCAATTAGAGAAGCGTAATTATTGACGGTTGTCTCATTGGTTATTACTCTGACACTATCTTGTATCCATAATATAGACGTATTCAGCAAATGGACTACCACGGCCAGCTGACCAGCCAAAATTTACTTGGGATCGTTTGTGGGAGGCTCTTAAAATCGTCTGAATGCTTTATGTGATGGTTCTGGTGTGATACATGCGGCGTGACTTTTTTTTTTCTTGCCTAACTTAACAATCAATTACCGTGATAGTGGCTCATAGAAATTGGATGATCTGAACTATCCTACAAATAAATGGCTCATAACAATTGTTTTCTTTGTGTCCTGAAGTATCCTACAATAAATTTCAATTCAGAGACTTAATCTTGCAACTTGGTTTTGCTGCAGTTTACAATTGGTATTGGAGAAGAAGGCATGATCATCACAAACTTGTGGATTATTTTCTCTGACGTTCCGATTTCGTTTTTATAATAGGAATATAGAAAGTTTATAATATGGTTTAAACAAAAACCAGGAGAATGTACAATGTGGTATGATAGAGTTTTGAAGTTTCGAACATTATTTCATTTAGCTATTTTACTTTTGTTTTTTCTTTGTCTATACAAATAAGCTATTCAAAAATGTAACTACGTCATTTTCTTCAATCAAAATAAAGTTATTCATGTTACCCAACGTCAAAATTACACTTTTTTTCTTCGAGTTCTTCATTTTTCTTTCTAGTTTTTTCTTTTAGCCATCTTTTTTCCTAGTTTAATCCTGAGTATAAGCTCTATTTCACCAAAAGTTGTTTCTTCTCCCAAATCACATGTTTCAATCATCAAAGTTGTTAGATCAAGATCAAGTTCATCATCATTCATCAACAATTAATTAATCAATCTACAATCAAGTATGAGGCAACATTCCAAATAAGGTGACATTTTTTTTTTCTTCAGTTCGCATTGCAAATTAGGATTATTTTTTAGTCTTATTATAACATATAGTTATTAGCTTTTAACTAATTTAGCGAAAATCATCCAACATGGTAATAAAATTTCAAGCTTTTTTCATTCACCTATCTCAAAACATTACACCTCAATAGAAGTAATTAAGGCTGGTTTTACCAGGCGAGCGTGGGTGCCTAACGCCTTCTCACATCTTTTCACATCGTACCTTGACTCCCGAACCCAATAATCATCTAATTTTGAGGGCTAGTTCTTCACATAGGTTTTACTCAATTTTTCCTTAATAAAGTTAGTGGCGACTCTAAAATCAATTGCATAGACCGAGATACACATTTTTGTGTGTACAAGTTACTCCTCTTAACCAACTCCCAAATAGTAGAGAAATAAACATGTATGAAGGGTTAGTTACTGAAAATGAGAATGTAGATGACGATCTCTCAAAGAGTGAATTTGAATTGTTTGGGGATACTTATATAGGGGCTCCAACACTTGCATTGCCTAATAACACATCAAAGTATGCAACGCCTTTTGAGAATCAGTAGACCACTGTGAAGCCAAAAAGAAACAAAATGATCCAAGAGCGTTCTTCAGGAGAAATAGAGTCTACACTTACAATGATGAAGAAAGTAAAGTTGTTAATCAAAAACAAAAAGATGAGATATCTTGAGGACTACACAAAAGAGTTTTGGAATAACACATTGGGACTCACTTATGTGTGTTGTGCTTGCGAAAGTTTTTTTTTTGTAGCTATGAGAAAGCGTAGATTCATCTTAGGAAATATCATCCTAAGATTGTTAAGAAAATTATGACTAGGAAGTAGGATTCATATCTCTACTTTCTTAGGGTTCGATTGTAGCATGTCTAGTAAAATTAGGTGTGTTATGTCTTGAAGCCTGCCGATATTGCATCTTTGTGTGCCTCCTTTTAATGATCTAACTCTTACTATTATAGAGGATTACAAGGTTTATCCATTTGCAATAAAAACCGGTAGTGATCTGCCTTAACCCCATAAACTTTTCAAAAAATAATTTAGTGTTACATTTCTTTCATTTAAGAATTGCTTGAAGCATATGCAGCAGACCCTATCCCTATAGGCACCCTGTCCCTCATGGTTGATGACAAGGTAAGTTTTTCCAACAACTTGCATGTTTGAAAGGCACAAAATCACACTTCGGTTGAGGGACAAGATGCCATCCCGCACAGAGTCATGCATAGGTCGACGAGAAGTACGTCAATTTTCCACTTCATAATACAAATTTTCTTCAAAATAATATATAAACACATAATCACTGGTTGAATATCCCTTTTTGATATTAAATCGGCGCTCAGCGTCCTAATGACATTACTCTTGTAGCAACTCCTAGTCATACATCAAGCCACCTCAGTATTCCGGTTTAGTTTTTTCACTTTGTTTACTACTAGATTAAAAAATGGAGAATATTACAATTTTTTTTCACCAAAAAAAGAGTATCACAATTATCAAAACTGAAAGAAAAGGAAAACGAAAACCTACTACATTCATCATTTCATCAGGCGCTTGAAAAACTAAGTAGCCTTGTTTGATGAAAAATAAAAATAAAAGAATCATCGTTATTGTGTGTGTATTTTCTTTTCTTGCATGATTGTCAACCAATAAAATTGTGATAAAGGCTAATGCAAATTGCACTGCCCTTTTGCTTTTCTTTTATAAATCATCCTCCAATTTGGTAATATTCTTACAACTAATATCAACAAATATATTTCTATCTCATTTTATTTTTGGCAAAAAAAAAGCAAACCCTCTTGTTTTTCCAATATTTTAGGCCTTACTATGTTAAACAATTGGGAAATTGGAGAAAACTAAAACACATATTGTATGGACATGTTTATCAGGTTGGGTGAGTTATTTTGATTGATTTCCTTTTTCATACAGCGTGCAAATGGTTGAGTTGCATCGATAGCAAGTGAAGATTCTAAAACTTGAAATGAGAGAAGATGAAATTTCATAGAAAGACACAACAAAATTGCCAAGACTAACATTTGGAGTTGTTGAGGTCGTGTAGATAGCTAGACATTGTTAATCTTGCAATCAATCTCCATTTGAACAATTGAACATCCCACACTAGATTAATCGATTGTTGATGTGTTGTTAAGGAAGTTAACTTTTAGAATAAAAATTGAGTCATGCACAATACAAGTGAGTTTTAAATGTTAGCGAAAAAAAAATTGAGTTTTAAATATAATACAAATTTTTACTTTTTTTTTTTCCGGTAAATAATGATTTGTTTTTTCTTTTCAATAAAATAAATAAATTTTTTAAAAGAACTTTCTTAAATCACGCTCCATTTTGTTGAAATTTAAATCATCTATCAAATATTAACAGTAGGCTACCAAATATATAGTACAAGTAATTATATTTATCCAAATCACATAGAATCTAATAATATTAATGGTCTAGCTAGATTTCATCTACATGAACATTATATGAATCACAACAAGGACTGTCTAACGGTGTATGCATGATAGGTTTCAGTTGGCCGATCTCTTCAATAAAAGTAAGATCTTACTTCTATTGACCAACTAGTTTTGCAACCCTATCTCAGTAAGATAGTAAAAAATATCGGATATGGGTATTTATCGATATTCAATTTTGGATATGTATGGATGGATATATTTCTTCTCTTTGGGGATATTTGACATTGTTTCACATGCAAATATCGACAAATATCGTAGATATTGTGGATATTTTTTGATATATCATGATACATTATTTATATTTATTTGAAATATAATGGTAAATATTAAATAAAATTGTTATATACATAAAATATCGCCAAATATCTCCAAATATCGCAAAATATCTTCAAATATCACAAATATCGCAAATATCGTTAAAATATCACCGATATTTGCAGTTGTATATATCTCTAAACGTATCGTGATATTTATATATCTTTTTCTGAAATCCGGATAGATATCTCAAAATATCGCGATATATCGGGATATTTTGTACTATGATCTGTAGTGTGTCTAACTTTTCAATTAGTTGTTTGAGTGAGAATAATACTCACACGCACAAAGGAGAGAGAAAGAGAAAATAAAGTGAGAAGAGATGGCGTGGATCATTGATCGAGTAGGTTTAGAGTAATAAAATTAAAAAAAATCATTGTTATGTGTGCATGTGTTTTGCCTTCTTGCATGATTGATACATATCAGCCAATAGTCGTGGTATATACTCATGCAAATTACATTGTTTCTCTTTTATGTGTTGTATAAATAATCCTTTAAGTCGTTATTTTCTTACAATTATATCAATGAACAAAATATAAATCACCTTTCATCTCATTTTATTGTGGCAAATTAGAAAAAATAAAAGAAGAAAATTTATGAGGTATTGAGAGAACTAAAATACATGCTTGATGGACATTTTATCAGATTTATTCTATTGAGAAAGAATGGGTGAGTTTCACAAAAATAAAGAGATTTTTTATCATACATTTAGAAACAATAAAATTTCATAGAAGGCCGTAACAAGACATGAAGAAGATGGCTGAAATGTTGAGGTTGTTTGTAGACAAAATGTCAGTTGTTTCATCCAGACAAACTTCAAATATTTTCGTTCTTGCTTGATATTTTGGTGCTCTTTTTTAGTAATAGGCAAAAGAAGTTGCACGACAAAGTATTAATCAAATGGCCTTCATCAGCTACGGAATGTTGGACTAATGATTTGGGGCAGTTGAACAAATCAAAATACATATAGGTATATTTAGAATAAATAAATATATAAAATGCACAGAATTAACATTTTTGAATATTTTTCAATCAAATAGATATACTTTATAAATGAAATTGTTAAAAAAAAAAAGGTCAAAGTTATGAATAGGTAAAATAAAAGTCACATAGTCAAATCATCAATAAACATTAATAATCAGATCGAGGAACATCCGTCGGTATAGATGACAGTCTGGGATCGGATCCTATATTTGATCTGTTTCGTTAAAACCAACCACGTCTTTGATTTCTTGATTTTTTGAGTATAACAGTCGGCACACACAACACAGAGACAGAGAACTAGAGAAGAGAGAAAAGAAAGTGAGAAGAGATGAGTGGGGCAGCAAGTAAAGTAGGTGACTGGGCATTCAAGGCGTTCACTGGCGGACTAGGTGTAGTCACAATATATCTCACCGCTACTTTCTCTGTTAATGTCTACCGTGGCCTCTCTTGGCACAACGCCCAACAGGTACCCAACCACCCCTTTTATTTATTTCCCGATATTTCGAACCGTAGCTCCAAAATTTAAAATCCCTTTCATTTTGCATGAACTTTCTGAAACTTCTGCTGCAATATAAGCAAATAAGTAATCCTTATTCAGTTGTTTTCTTCAGTTTGATTTCTATTTTTTTGTTATTAATTGCATTTGCTGCAAAAGTGCAAAGTGATTTACGGCTATCCTTCATGGATGCCACATGATGATTGAGGAGAACCAATTACAATTACTTTGGGCAAAGGCTTTGGCCTTTGGGTAATTCTATGTAGGAATGCAAATTTGTCTGGTAGTACTGAAAAGGTTTACCTCCTCTCCTATCAATCTTTTTAGAAAGTAATCGAGACGTAGATAGACACGGTGATAAAGATTAAAGATATAAGCTTTGTATTTGAATGCATCCACCCCTTCCCCGAACAGTGGGTTTTTAGTACATGCTTAATGCTACTTTCACTTTGTGCATCTTTGTTTGCTCAGTCTCGTCAACATTGGTGTGCAATGCACTGGTTTTACCGAGCTTTTTAAGTTCATTGCTGTGTTTTAAACATGTTTGGTTCTGTTTTTGGAAGGGTGTAGTCCATGTTTTCTATTTCGTTATTGTTAAATATATCTGAGATATTGTTATTTTTTGGTATAGAAGAGAGAGGCTCTGTAGTTTCACTGACCTTAACTAGGAAACTTCTACTCTGGTATATCATTTCCTGGTGACTTGCAGTATAACATCTCCGCTGCATCTTCAAGCTCTGTTATATCATTTTCTGGTGACATTAAGTATATCTCTGCTGCATTAGTTGCGCCAGATTCTGACTTAAGTTTGCAATGTTTTCTTTTTCAGAAACTTGGTGAAGGGGAGTCTCAACATCAAAGTCGATAAGAGGAGTTTCTTCTATGGCATTTCAGTTTTCCATTGTTTCTTTTTCTTTATTTGTTGGAATGTAACCCTATCTGCTGCATTCTTTTTCAATTTTGATTGATGGGATTGTAGGACATAGATAAATGGCTCCCAACTGGAATATTTGCCTGAAATACTTGTACTATGATTATCTAGCTTCGTTGGAAGTTTATTGTATGTGGTTTTGATTACGCTTTCACAGTTAACCACTCATTCAATTTAGTCTTCTATTACTCTCTACTCAATTTGTTGGTTGACCGTGAGTTTCCCGGATGAGCTGACTTATAATCTTGTAAGTAGATGTAATATATATCCATGAACGAGAATCATATCTAAACTTCATGTCCCAAGTTGAGCTGATATGTTTTGAATCTAAGTGTACTGTAACAATGGCATATAATTGGAAGCAAATGTTTAATAGGCATTTCAGCCAAAAATCTGTGGTATCTGCAGTATTACATTTCTTTGCTATGCATCTCTAAATCTAGAAAATCTTCTGGATATCTATGTTGAGCAATTAAAACACAAGAATGGCTGTTTTACAAGCCCTGTATATGGGCAGCTTAGCTTCAGCCCCAAGAATTAGATTAGAGGTACCTCCCAGGGCAGCATCCCAGTGATAGGATCGGCCAAGTTAGAGATAATGAAGTCCCTAAGCCCGGTGTCCCAGACCTCGCAAAACTGGAGGGGCCAGTTGGGAGGCTCAATGGCTTCAGTTCCAAGTCCGGGTGCCCTGTCCTTTGATCCTTCATTCTGGTTCTCTTTCCAGTCAGTAACATAGGTGGCAACCCTTCGAAAAAATTTGGTTCTGAATGATTCCCACACCTGATATTTATAGTGGTTTATAACGATGGTGCTTTGTGGCGAATTAAGGTACCTGTACCCACTCAAGTGGAAGTGGTGAACTACGTTCAGTAGTGTACTGTCGAGAGCATCTAGTCGCACAATAGACTTGTGCCTCTCTGGGCTCTGTAGCCTACAAGTGTACCCTACCATAACTCCCTGTGAAGGAGGTAGGCTTAACCCCGAAGGTCCAAAGCTGTGGCAAACGGTCCGAATCTCCCCTATTGTTTTTGAAGATGAAAATTTTGCAACCAAGGACCGGAGAGAATGACGACCTGGGTAACCCAAGTTAATTTTCTTCAGGCGATTAGCAGTGGGTAATGGGAAGTAGAAGAATTCATCGACATCCATAAACGCCACCCATTTGCATTCACGTCTTGCCTTCAGTATGCAATGCACGAAAACCCTGCTTCTTGGCTTTTGATCCATGGCCATACATGTCTGCTAACATTGAACTTTTCTTGATTGAGCTCTTCAATTACTTTCTCTATGCCATCGTTGCTATTATTATCATAGATGAACCAACGCTCCACGCCAAGCCAGGCATGATATACTATCCATTCACGTAAAGAGGTGGCCTGATTCCACAACATGGTACACGCACAAAGCTCATACTTGTTCTTGGCTTGTTCTTCAGAATGGATTATCTTTGCAACAGAAGGGATTGCAGGATCATACCTAATGGCTTCTCCTCGACCTCTACTTCCAACAACATCCCTGTGACCAGGATGGGAAGCAATACTGATAGAGACTCCAAGTCCATGAGCCATGGTAGGGTATTTTTTAAGGCTAAGAGGCAATGAACACCTAATAATTTCCTGCGCAGCAGTAACAGCATTAGTGTTAAGTGCATATTTTCCACTCTTTTCTGAATCATTCCAATCGAAGTGGCAGCTAAATTGCGCAGGATCAGATACTCGATCTGGCCGTAAATTCAATCCTTTAACAAACACCACTGCTGTCTCCCCATCCAAAGCCGCCGCGTATACCAACATTTCCCATGAGTGAACTGTTTGATTTACCAATACCAAATTATTAACCCCATCCTTTCTTCTTATAACGCGCTTTCTCAGCTGAACCATAGCAGAGTAGTTAGACGGCGGAAGTGGGCAGCGTGCAATTGACTGTAACTCATTGTATTCGTCTACTGATAACACTGGGAGTGCCACTAGTTTCCCACTATCTCCAAACTCAAAAGACGAATTAGTCCATCCTTGGCGATAAATACAATCTAATCCCCCATGAAGATTCAACCAAGATAGCCTACTTCTCTTTGATACAAGCAACAATACATGGTCTGGAAACAGCACCCAATCCTCCACTCTCACTGGACACAACTCTAAACTACTAGCTAACGATACCGATGTCGAGCGAAAGACCCCAAGGACAGACTTAAACAAGAAATCTGATTCAAATGTGAAACCATTGAAAAGAGAAAGAATAGTAAAAGAGGAAAAGTATACAACACCTTACAAAAAATAGTAGTATGAAGAGGTGATGAAGTACGGTGGTTTGAGGAAACGCTGTTTTCTTTTCCGGCGCTGTTGGTCAGATTGCATTCTGACTGAAAAAGTGTGTACAAGGTCAGATCTAAGATTCCATGCTACTGAGTGTAAGTACACTGTAACTATTAGTGCAGTAAATGCATAGTGAGTAGAAGAGTGTCTTGGAGAAGTGAGTCCAAGGTATTGGTGTTTGTTTATTATTTTATTTTGGTAAAGTTGTTGATTCTTGTCTTGGTCACTTTATCATCTTTTTATTGGTGCGCTGGAATTGTCTCCAACACCTTTGTTGGCTCATCTTTTGTAGTTTTCGCACACCTGGGCGTTAGTTCAAGATTAGTTGTCGACTTAATTATCGACTTTCAAATTTCGGTGTAATAGTGACATGCCAACTATACTAACACTGTGTGTCGCGCTAATTTCTCAGAATTCGACAAATATCGTTATTGTACAGTGAGTTGAGCCGTTGAGGTATAAGGTAATGTATGTTGGATAAGCAAAATTGTACTCACATAGTCACATCAGCCTAACGCCCTAACACAACAATGATGCTTTCTGATAAACTTGGGATTCCTGTTTGAGAATGCAGCGTCATAAATATTTGTTTCCTATTTTATCTCCTACTTTTTCTTAATTAGTCATGACATGTGGACACCCTAGAAACACTTCCTCAATTGAAGAGGGTAGAGTTATAATATATATACTAGTTTTCGAACCCGTCCTACGAACGGGTACCATTTAATAATATTATTTTAAAATATAAATTAGAAAATATATTCGTTTTGTTTTGACTATTTTACCTTTGTTTTTTTAGTAGAGATTGACGATATTATCCTTTTATGTAACGTGGATCAATCTAGTACATATAATAGGAACCAACTTCAATGAGAATGAAGTATTTTTCCTTGTTCGAAAATTATTTATTTTGTCACTCCAAACAGCCAAGCCAAGCCAAGGAGCTGATAAAATAATCCATCGGTATCGGTATCAACACCTGCAGCTCGTAAGTAGCCTAAGAATAGCGTAACTATCATCAGGGATTTTATCTGATTTCAATCCAGTTTGTGATTAATTTAGGGATCGGACTTAGAAATTCCATTTCATTTAGTGAACAAAGTAAAGAGGATTGGAAGAAACATCCAGTTAAGAAGTGTCGCAGACTCGCAGTATAGATGTGGGAAGAGAGTGCTAGTTAGGAAGATAATGGAAAGAATGTTTTGGCATTTTGTGTAAACTAAATATTACTTTACAATTGAATATTTCGACAAATAAATAGGCAAAACAGGATAAATTGTTTTCAAATAAATAGACAAAACAGGATACAACACTGACAAATGAAAATTGCCTCACTAATCATGATAATGAAAACTAACTAAATAATTATGACCCGATATACATCCGTCTTAACAGTGAGAACTCAATACAACAAGATGAAATATGGTATGGTTAAGTAATCAAAACCAAATAAATATTTGTTTCACAGCAAGTGAAGAGACTCTCACAGGCTACATAAACAAATAAGTTCAGCATATCCAAAACTAACAAATATTTGTAAGCTTTAAAAAAAAACACATAAATGGGTAAATCCGAACTACACAAACTGTAATTGCAAACCCGAGGGCTTAGAAATGCGTTCCTAAGTCTGTGAATGGACTTGCTTTTACCATTTTCTTCTTTTGGTAGCATCTTCGCTACCCATTCTTCCATTTGGATCATAAAAGCCATGATCATAATCGTAGTGTTTATGCTCATAGATGATGGTCATTTTCACAAAAGTGCTAGGCTATTCAATGGAGCAAATAGTTTGTTAACTTCGATGTCATGAGAAATACCTCAAAACCCAATAAGCATAATCTCCTTGAGGTCGAAGGCCCACACACGTATTCTCACGATTTCTATGGTTAAGTCTATGTCTAAATAATACAAATCCATATTCTACTTGTGGTATTGTACTCATCCATTCATTTGTTTGGGACTTAAGAGTGAGGTTCATTTCTCGACTACCCAATGTGCGTTATGAGCTCAATCGAGATAAGGGAGGGTTAAAGTATTAAACTAAGAGTTTTAACCTATCTTACCATCCGGATTTTATTTATAGCAAGAACGTTTGCATCCGAGGATGAAAGGAGGGTGAGAGAATACATTATAACGCATGGAGTATGCTCCAAAATAGTTATGTTAGATATACATATAACAATGTAAAATTTTAAATTAACTTCCCGTAGAGTTTTGCAAACAAAGCAGATTAAAATTTTAAACTTCGTGAACATCTATAATATCGACAAACATTTGTAATTTCATTAAAACCGACACGGTTATCTTGGAGCTTCTCCAAGAACCTATTCTAACCACTTCATGATTAAAGATATTCTCTAAGAATTAAATATATGATGTAAGTATAAGTGTCTATACTTTCCGGTTAGAGCTTTCGGTGTGGATAGGGTCCTATTTAACGGGTTTTACTATACTAATACCTTAAGTACAAACATATAGATAACCTTAAGTACAAAAACTGATCCAGATAAGTGAGCACGTAAACCTTAAGGATTACTAAATGTTCATCGCCTTTTATAAAGGAGATTATGTTATTTTGTGGCTTAGAGTGCAAGTATAGGAATAGGAATTTATGAATTGTACCTGTCATAAACATAGCTTTCAGTTCATCCAAATCGCTTTCGGTTCATACGATCTAAACTGGTAACACATATCAAGTTGTTCCTAAACAAATCAGATGCTAGACCTAAACTAAAAGTACATGGAAGTCATATGCTAAAAACAGTACTGGAGTAGTAAAGAAGAAACTGAAACACAAACCAGAGAATAGGTGTCAATGATATACCTGACTTTTGACTCCTGGAGAAGTATAAAATTCACCTGCAGCAGCAGAAGATAGTTGAAAATTATTTCGGCGACAACCAATAACATAACAAAGAAAAGACTCATAGATTCTAAAGCAATAACATGTTGAGATGTGTTAGAGAATATGAAGGTACGGTCCATGTTTGGGAGGAGAAGGACGATGCTTGGGTTGGTTCTGGTCGTTCCTATTGGGGTACGAAGGGCAATCCCGCACTTTCTAGTGCTATTTCTACTGCCAGCTACATTATGTATGCCCTAAACCGATACACCACTATCTCCCTACAGTTGGCTCCCTGTGAATACTTTAGCATAAATTAGTCCACGCCATTATCTGTACCATTACTAACAATAACAATGGCATCATACCAACCTAAGTACGACAAATTGTAGCCAAAATATATAAATGCTTCCCCATCAGGCTTCATACACCGAAAAGAAATGAAAAAGAAAAACCTAGGTAATTGACGAAAAAATAAACACCACCACTTGCATATTTGGGAAAATATATTTCTTGTTAGAACCGACTATAAATCTTGAAATGATAAAATCAAACAACTCCAATGTCACACGACTAAACTAATTCCCCCCATCAAGCTCATTTACAATTAAGAAGATCAAAAAGCTAGCAACCCAGCAAATGTAATGTTTGTTTATATATATCTGAACACTTGATGACCCGACTGAAGGCAAATAAAAGAAGAGAAATGTGATACTCAAGTTTTCTCCTAAAGTAGCTTATCCAACAACAATAACAACAACAACAACAACCAAATTGAATAATTAGAAAAATTGAAGTGAAAAGAAAGGAGATGCATACTCACGATAAGATAAAATTAATGGATAAAAGGTTTATGCTTGAGCTACCGACTAATGTCATATATCATCACTGAAAAAAATAACAGCATTTCAAATATGAAAACTCATAAAGACATCTTATATTTAGCATGAAATGATATTTTTTTTTTTCATTTTATATGGCTATGCTTGCAATGAAGTCCCATGAAATTCCAGCCATCTGTCCAAATCAATCATGTGTTAAAGAACAACTCAAACACCACCAAAATATAAATCAGAAAGATAAACAAAGAAGAAAAAAAGTGAAGCACCCATAGCATAGTTTGTAGATGATTATAGGAAAACATTGCCAATAAAGAAATCAAATATACCCATATCGGAGAATCGAAGATATATAAAAGTAAACCATGAAACCCATGGCCGGAAACTCACATTTGATTGAACTTCAATATCTTCCTACCGGGTTTCTTGCTTCAGCTTGTTTAAAAAAATACCAAACCTGTAAATTGTGCTGCTTGAGCCAATGTGATTACTATCAAGTCTCAACTGGTTTGCAATGAATATAGTTGATCGGCAGCAAACCTTTAGCACAATTTTAATCAATCAAAAACTTTGGAATTGTAAAATATCTAGAACATTACAACATAACAATCCAATGGGGTTTCACACCGCTATTGAAGAAACTAACCTTTCACCAAAATCAAGGGAGTTATAGGCTTCTTCCTCACGTTGGCGTTCATCTCTAAATTTGATGTACCTCGATCAAAGATTACATGTGCTATACAGAAAGTCACCCTGTGAAGTATGAATCATTCCATGCAAGAAATAAAATACAAATCAGATAGCAAACATGAAAAATATTTCACAATATATTTCAAAGACAAAAATCTTGAAAAAAATAACTGGAAATCACTTGAGTTCACGCTTCTTAATTCAATCCCAAAACCCACTTATAACGGGCGGCGGCATTCTTGCTCCAAGCGCCACTTTTGATCAACTCATTCTCCGTGACGATACCAACACAATAGGAAATGTTAACGGCTTCAGTGGGATAGTTATCAGTTCCTAGTTTAACTCATCAGATATTTTTCGATGGGTTTCTTCTTCCACGTCGACTCTAGAAACCACCACACATCCTCCTAAACAAATGATAAATCGATCAGACTGTCAATATCCATAACAAAAAAATAAATAAAGATCCGTCAAGTTAACACCTACTAATTCCAAAAGTTTTCCACATAACTTTAAGAGGGATTCTCACAAATAATTCAAAAAAATAAATGAAAATAGTTAAAGAATAAATCAACAAACAAAAAAATCATTATTCCCATTCAATTGAGCCTGTAAGAAGCTGTCGCTATATATAAATAGGGTCTGTTCAATTTCATTAAAATTGGATATATATATATATATATATATATATATATATATATATATATATATATATATATATATATATATATATATGATATTTTTTCTTCCTTTTTAATAAAAAATATACAAACACTCAATTAAAACATGTTAGAATTAAAAACCCATGGCTTGAACAATTAATCAATGAAATAATACCAATTAATGGTAAACTTGGCTCCACAATTATGGTCAAGATATCAATGTACTTGTTGTGAGTTGGGCTATACCTTCCATAGAAGCTACAGTAGAAAATGCCCAACAACTTCCTGAATTTTTGTGTATTTTTATATAAAAAAAAATTATTAGCAAAAACAGAAAAATGGTAATGGGGTGTCTTTTTTTAATAACCTAGATATGCCAAAACCAAGAGCAACTCATATTAGTATATAGCTTATTAGAACTTAGAAGTGTATGTTTCACTTACCACATTGGCCTTGGTCCTTGATTGGTGTAACAACTCCTTTCTTTCTCCAATCCATGCTAGATGGAACTACTGCAGCATTTTCGAACCTGAAAGATGTCTCCAACTTTCGTTCTTCAGAGGATTTCTTGTATCCATTTCGAGATGCTACAAACTTTTCATTGGTTTGGTCGACCAAAGCCATTGACACTTAGCACATAGGTTTGATCACCAACTTTGTTAAAAGTATCAATGTACTCGACGTTGATTTTGAATGTCTGGAAGCACATCTATTTCTCAACAGTCTTTGTAGACTCGTCTATAATTGGTCATCCATTACTCATGCCTATCTTCCATAGATAGTTCCGGAGGTTACGCGACATAGCTTGAGGTGTATAGATACCCAAAATGATCAACGCCAAACTCATGCATTAAACGCTTAAAAGATATATATATATATATATATATATATATATATATATATATATATATATATATATATCTGCTAAATGGGCTTTATGGCGCGGTTTTGGCAAAACCGCGTGAGTGATTTGATACAGCATCAAACCTAGAACCAAATATTTGTCGATTTGGTGTTTGGTTTGGTGTTTTGTTTGTGTTTTCATCAATATGTAACTCTTCTGAAATTAAAAAAAACACTAAATTGTTGGAAATTTGGTGTTTGGTGCTAGGTTGATATCACTCCTAAAGATGCTCTTACATGTATACAAACAGTCCAAGTATTTCGAATTCTCCATTTCAAGATTACAAAAGCAACACTTTGAGCTGGTAATGACTTTTTTATGCATACAATAACTTGTCAATAAGCAAAATGCATTTTCGGCAAATATGATGAATGGTTTATGCAATCTATCATCGCGCATTCTCGTTGTACTATGTCTATATCACAGTATAAGAGTCTCTAGTAGTCTAGTCTCTACACGTTCACTTATCAATAATATTGGTGTACGTGTAAATGGCAAACTCTGTTATTCGATTAAAGTCTACTTAAAAGTAGATACCATCTGTAACATTCATATATTCACATCACACAGAAGCACTAACACATGTTACACCTGGACGTACAACACAAATCCATACTAAACTTCCTAGCTACACTATTACTTCCACATTAACCAGTACCAGTGACACCCAAATCTTGCTTATTCTCATCTTTCCCAGCACCAAAAACTGGACCTCCTTTACCCGATGCATCTTCAACTTTGTCTTCAATTTTATCAATCTGTATCATTCCTTCATCTTCTTTTGATCTAATATCTGTCCTGGTCTTGTTTTCTCCTCCTTGTACTGATTCATATGTGGTTGGTGTCAAGGCTCCCTTTGGCTGTGCTCCTTGTGCTCCAGACATCTTTCTTTCTCTTCCTTTTATCTCTATTCTTCTTTTTTTTGGTGGAATTTTCTCTCTATTCTTTCGTCGATGCTATGCTCTCATCTTTCTTTCTCTTCCTTTTATCTCTATTCTTCTTCTTTTTTTGTGGAATTTTCTCTCTATTCTTTCGTCGATGCTATGATCTTTCAATTTTGTTTCAGATCCTATCCTTTTAAATTAGTTTCTTATCCAATCCTATTGACACATGGGGAGCATCTCAGGTATGGGAGACACGTATATTGCCTATTTACATTCTCATTGATGTGAAAGTTTTGTTTGTCGAAGAGTTTCTCGCTGCTCGTTTTTCTTTTTTTCTGGGCAATTTTTTTTTCTCCTTATTTATCGTAATTAACTTGTACACGTGGACACTCTAACAATGCTTTCTCAATTGAGGAGGGGACAGCTATAATATATATACTAGCTTTCGAACCCGTCCTACGAACGGGTGCCGTTATATTAAATTATTGTAAAAAATATTAGCAACTATGCATAGCTATGAGATATGAAAATTATATTAATCAGTCATTCAAATTTCTTGCACCACTCTCTATAAAAAGAAAGCACAAAACCTTTATAAAACTCATCGACTTCTTTTTGTTGTTAGGTTTAATAATAAAAGTTTGAATGAAGTTTTGTGAGAATGCCCAATATGACGAAGATAATATTGAAGCTACTTAAATAGCATGACATTCTTAATCATAATAAAAAAAATTATGATAAACATTACTTAAAATGCAAAACTATATTTGTCGAGACATTTATTCCCCCTACATATAATACAAACATGTTTTAGGGTTATTAGTTCAATGCATTTGCATCAAGTTTCGATTTTCCATTAATTATTCTTTGAGGTTAGTTCAATGTAGCACGTTGCATTAGGTTTCCAATTTCTCATTAATTATTCTTTGAGGTTAGTTCAATGCGGTGTATTAAGTTTCGATTTTCCGTTAATTATTATTTGAGGTTAGTTGAGTGCAATTGCATCCACTTTATAATTTTCCGTTAGTTATTCATTAAAGGTTAATTAAGTACAGTTGCATCCAATTTTTTGATGTTTAGATTAATTACTCTTTGTGATTTGTTCAATACATCGCATCCAATTTCTGATTTCCCATTAATTGTTTTTCTAGGTTAGTTCGATAGTTTATAATTTCTAGTTATTTATGCTTTGAGGTCAGTGCAATACAGTTACATCCGGCTTCCGATTTCCAATTCACTATTCTTTGAGGTTATTTCAATGCATTTGCATCCAATTTCTGATTTTTCGTTAGTTAATCTATAATTTTAGTTTAATGTAGTTGCATCCAGTTTATAATTTTCCGTTAATTATTATTTGAGGTTAGTTCAATACAGTTGTATCCAATTTCCGATTTTATGTTAATTGTTTTTTTAGGTTAATTCAATGTATTTGCATCAAGTTTCTGATTTCATGTTAATTATTTTTTAAGGTTAGTTCAATGCATTTAGATCAAATTTATAATTTCCTATTAATTATTCATTTAGGTTAGTTCAGTGTAGTTTCATCCCTTTTTCAATGTTTTGTTAATTAGTCTTTGAGATTAGTTCATTGCAATTGCATCTAGTTTCTAATTTTCCGTTAATAATTCTTTAAGGTTAGTTCAATACATCTGCATCTAGTTTCTGATTATTTATGCTTTGAGGTTAGTTCGATGCAATTACATCCTGTTTCTGATTTCCCGTTAACTATTCTTTGAGGTTATTTTAATGCATATTTGCATTTAGTTTCTGATTTCCCACCAATTATTCTATGAGATTAGTTCAATGCATTTGCATTCGATTTTTAATTTTCTGTTAATTATTTTTTGAGTTTAGTTCAATGCATTTGCATACAGTTTATGGTTTCCCATTTATTATTATTTGAGGTTTGTTTGATGTATTTGCATACCGTTTACGATTTTCCGTTAAATATTTTTTAAGGATTTGCATCCATTTTTAATTTTCCGTTAGTTATTCTCTGATGTTAGTTTAATGCAATTGCATCTATCTAGTTTCCGATTTCTAGTTAATTACTTTTTGAGTTTAGTTTATTGTATTTGCATAAAGTTTTCGATTTCCCGTTAATTACTCTTTGAGTTCAGTTATGTATTTGAATCCAATTTTCGGTTTTCTTTTAATTATCCAATGTGGTATCAACTTCTACTGATCCATCTGTAGTGTCCTTGCAAACATGACATAAAAAATAAATTATGTTTGATTTACTATATGGGATCATCAAAGATTATCTAGTTCCCGATTTCTCATTAATTATTCTTTAAATTATGCATGACTCACTATGTGGAATCTGCAAAGATTATCTACGAACGGGTGTTATTATATTAATTATTCTAAAAGATATTTGCAAATATGCATAACTATTATATATTAATATTATATTGATCACTCATCCAAATTTCTTATAACGTGAAAACCTCACTCTCCATTAAAAAAAAAACTCACCTTTGATAAAACCCTTTAACTTCATTTTGTTGTTTAATAATATAAATTTGATTGAAGTTTTGTAAGGTTGCCTAATAAGGCGAAGTTCATATATATTGAAGCTACTTGAATAATAAGGAGTTACCAGTCATACAGAAAGAGATAAAATAAACACCATTTTAAATGCAAAACTATACTTATTAAGACATTCTCACAACATATAATCTAACTATGTTTTGAGGTTAGTTCAATGCATTTGCATCCAGTTTCTGATTTTCCGTTATTTATATTTTGAGGTTAGTTCAATGCAGTTGAATCCAATTTTTGATTCTCGTTAATTATTCTTTTGCAGTTAGTTCAATACATTTGCATCAATTTTCAATTCTCTATTAATTGTTCTTTGAGGTCAACTTAATGCATTTGCATCCGGTTTCCAATTTCCGTTAATTATTCTATGAGATTAGTTTAATGCATTTGTATACAGTTTTCGATTTTCGTTTATTATTTGATAAGGTTGCATTTGCATCTAGTTTTCGATTTTCCGTTAATTATTGTTTGTGGTTAGTTCAATGAATTTGCATCCAATTTCCATTTTTCCGTTAATTATTTCTTGAGGTTAGTTCAATGCATTTGCATCTAGTTTATTTTTAAGATTAGTTGGCAAGAGTTGCATCCGGTTTCCGATTTTCCGTTAATTATTCTTTAAGATTAGTTCCACGCATTTGCATCATGTTTCCAATTTATAATTAATTTTTCTTTGAGGTTAGTTCAATGCATTTGCATCCAGTTCCCGATTTCCCGACAATTATTTCTTTTATATTAGTTTGATGTATTTGCATCCAAGTTTTGATTTTCCGTTAATTATTTTTTAAGGTTAGTTTAATGCAGTTGTATCCATATTCCGATTTTCTATTAATTACTTTTTAAGATAGTTTAATGCTTGCATTTGCATCCAGTTTTCGATTTCCGATTAAATATTATTTGAGGTTAGTTCGATGCATTTGAATTTAGTTTTTGGTTCCCCATTAATTGTTCTTTGACGTTAGTTTCATTTAGTATTATATATATTTTGAAATATTTGTCATTATTGTTTTGCCGTTATTTTTTTTTTCCATTTTCTATTATATATTTTGTGATGTTATTTTTTGTATAATTTAATTTTTCACATGTAATTTGTTTTGATTTGGTATATAATTTATTTAAGCCCAACGTCCACTTTAACTGAAAATTATATATATATATATATATATATATATATATATGCTTGCATTTGCATCCAGTTTTCGATTTCCGATTAAATATTATTTGAGGTTAGTTCGATGCATTTGAATTTAGTTTTTGGTTCCCCATTAATTGTTCTTTGACGTTAGTTTCATTTAGTATTATATATATTTTGAAATATTTGTCATTATTGTTTTGCCGTTATTTTTTTTTTCCATTTTCTATTATATATTTTGTGATGTTATTTTTTGTATAATTTAATTTTTCACATGTAATTTGTTTTGATTTGGTATATAATTTATTTAATCCCAACGTCCACTTTAACTGAAAATTATATATATATATATATATATTGTGTCCAGAATTGTGATATATATATAGTGTTGAAAATTTATAAATTTATAAATTTAATTGGAATCTGCCGTAATTATTGTGTCCAGAATTGTAATTTTTGGAATATTTAACTATGAATAAATGTTGAAATTCCATTGTGGATGACGCATCAAATCAAATCAAGGGTTTTAGGAAAATTGTTTTCGGTGGAAACAATTGTTTTAGCAATTTAGTTTTTTTGTCTCATATTTTTTTTTTTTTAAGTAATTAGCTATATTTTTGGGAAAAGTTAGAGACTCTATGAAACTCTAGATAGGATTGTTTTTATGAAACTACGGATGGAATTGTTTTTAAGTAATTAGTTATAGTGTTTAGAAAAAGTTAGAGACTCTATGAAACTTTATATGGGATTGTTTTCTTATTTATATCCTACTTTTTTATAAGTAGTAATAGAGTTTAGAAAAAACTGGAGTCCCTGCGAGTGTTCCAAAAAATAGATTGGTGAGGGTGTAACTAATATATATATATATATATATATATATATATATATATATATATACAAAGAATTGGAATATGTCATAATTATTGTGGTCGTAATTGTGATTTTTTGAATCCTTAACTATGAATAAATGTCTAAATCACACAGTGGATGGCGAATCAAATCGAAAGGATTTTAGAAAAATCGTTTTCGGTGGAAATTATTGTTTTTAGCAATTTAGTTTTTTGTTTATTATTTTTTTTTTCGTAATTAGCTATATTGTTTAGGAAAAGTTGGAGATTTTGTGAAACTCTAGACGTGATTGTTTTTTCATAATTAGCTATAGTGTTTAGAAAAAGTTAGAGAGTATGTAAAACTCAGATGTGATTGTTTATTTATTTATATTCTACTTTTTTATATTTAGTAATAGGGTTTAGAAAAAACTGCTTTTATATTTAGTAATAGAGTTTAAAAAAAATTGGAGTCTTTGTGAGGGTATAGTTATAATATATATCTAAGGATAAAGATAAATCTTTGTTTCCTATTTTATCTCCTATTTTTTCTTAATTAGCCTTGACACGTGGACACTTTAGAAACGCTTCCCCAATTGAAGAGATTAGCTATAGTGTTTAGAAAAAGTTAGAGAGTATGTAAAACTCAGATGTGATTGTTTATTTATTTATATTCTACTTTTTTATATTTAGTAATAGGGTTTAGAAAAAACTGCTTTTATATTTAGTAATAGAGTTTAAAAAAAATTGGAGTCTTTGTGAGGGTATAGTTATAATATATATCTAAGGATAAAGATAAATCTTTGTTTCCTATTTTATCTCCTATTTTTTCTTAATTAGCCTTGACACGTGGACACTTTAGAAACGCTTCCCCAATTGAAGAGATTAGCTATAGTGTTTAGAAAAAGTTAGAGAGTATGTAAAACTCAGATGTGATTGTTTATTTATTTATATTCTACTTTTTTATATTTAGTAATAGGGTTTAGAAAAAACTGCTTTTATATTTAGTAATAGAGTTTAAAAAAAATTGGAGTCTTTGTGAGGGTATAGTTATAATATATATCTAAGGATAAAGATAAATCTTTGTTTCCTATTTTATCTCCTATTTTTTCTTAATTAGCCTTGACACGTGGACACTTTAGAAACGCTTCCCCAATTGAAGAGGGTAGAGCTATAATATATATATAAAGATAAAGACAATATGAATGTTGATGGGCTAAGTTTCCAATAGAGCCCAAACTGGGCGGCGAAAATTCTGCAAGTTAGGCTGAAAAGTGTAACAAATTATGTTGGTTAACCAAGAGAGTGATAATTACTGCAAGAAAGTACCAGTCTACCAGATGCCATGCGTCTGCATCATGGATACTCAGAGAATTGTCCATCCACAATTTGAACTGTTCAAGTGTTAAACACAATGTAACGCTAAAAGTTTTGATGTACGAAAAAGATGCATAAAGATTTGGTGTATCGGCAAAGTGTAACCATGCAGGGCCCATAGACAAGCCGATCAGCCGAGGCACTCGAATTTGACTTGGAGCCTTGGACTCAAGTCTCTATTTCGGCTAGAGTAGCAATATCCGCCAAAAGTATGTTATGGTCTTGGAGCAGACTGTGAGCTGTGCCAATGGGGTATGTTGCGGGTTATGCCCAAGCCCCAGGCGTCCCAAACCTCTAATTAGGGCCATGAGCCCATGACTCTGGTGCGTATGAGGGGCGCAACCGCGCAGCACACCTAGTGTCGTTTTTGGAGAAGATTATGTAATTGAATGTTCGATATCAAGGTAACCTTCGTAAGATTCAAAAGAATCCAATCCAATTCGGTACGGATTTAAACTAAACCACCATGGACTAATTCAAGAACATCGTTGTAGGGGAGCGATATCTTATCATGCACGCGTAACGTAAAGTTTAACTTCGGGGGCGCCGACCACCGAGACGCGGAACGTGAGCGGCTCTCCCCCAGACGGCGACCTCCAAGAGCGAACCCACGTGAAAGGGAGGGCGAAGATATTTCGATCTGAGCACATGGCGAGCGCCCGTGTAATGATAACCATCGGGGGTAATCATTACCCATCCCGGAAAATAGGGGTAACCTCCTTATCAGCACCCAATGAGTGCATGACTTATAATATAACCGACTCAACACTCATTCACGATCTCGACCTTGCGTGTAGCATAAACACACGCGTGTCTTCTAGATTGATCCTTCCCTAAGCCTATAAATACCACGATTGAACTACGCCGGGCCTGATTCCTCTCTCCCAAAAAGAAAAAGAAAGGAGAAAACTAAGAAGAGGAGGATCGTGGCGGTTACCGCTCGAAGTTTAACTTCGGTCCCAACAAGAAATCCAAAACACTCCTTTACATTGGCCGTCGTGGTTTCGATTACTTGAGAGCCACTTTAAATCAGTTCATCCATCTCTAACTCTCAAGCCCACGAAGCATGGTTAGCCTAGAAGATCAAGTCCAGCACCTTGCCCACCAGTTGGGAATAACGAATGAGAGCATTTCCTTGCTCAGGGAGGAAAATGCTACTTTACGTGCTCAGGTGGATAGTTACCAGCAACAACAAGTCGGCAACGGAGCAGAGAACAGCATCAATGACGTTAATCAACAGATTAATGAGTTATCCCAAAGGATTGGCGGAACGCCGCAAAGAAGGATTCGACACAGATTGTGCACAAGATGCTTAAGGCGTATCACAAGCGCATCTCCGTTCAGCCATGAGGTCCTCAATAAACCCTCTCCACAAGACTTTATCCAGCCACGCTTTCCCGTATGCACGACGGCAACCGTGCCTGGTCGGGTCGCATGTGGCTCGCTATATTCAGAGTTTGGCACTTCTGACTCACCGAGTTTGATCATCTCCATGCAGCAGATTATTCCCGGCCCGACCTCAAGGATGGCGCCTCGATCGGGTTCTTTTCATTGGAATCGATTCTATAAAACCTTCGAGCGGCTTATTGATTTGTTCGCCCCACCCGATGACGTCCACAACAGCGGAAGAAGGCGATCTTGATTCTTTGTTTCAGTTATCATTCAAGGAGGGCCGAAACTATTCGTGAATTCCTAGGGCGGTTCAAGGCCGAACATGTTGTGCATGGAAAGTGGCTTGAAAGAATCTTTCGCCATTAATCGGCCTTTTCCAATGCTTTGCGAAAAGTCGCGCGAAATACCGACCTCTCTAGGTCGTTGATGAAGGAACGCCGGAGACCTTTGTCCGAGCTCTTTCAGCGTGGACAAGTACATCAAGTTGCAGAAACTTTAAAACTCCACGGCTTATAAGAGAACCGAGGAGGTCGCAGTGGTCTCGGATCGTACACCCTCGGCGGGCAAAGCTTAGGTCGCTTGCACCAAAGGCCGACTCGATCGAAAACCGTAGAGAGTTCGCTATCCCGACGGCGCTCCCCGCCTACATTCGGTAAAATTAAGCGAGCCCCATTCTTAGGCCCGGGTGAGGCAGCCCGATGGATCGGCGACAAGCCATTTTCGCGATTTCACAACGCCAAATGCCATGAAACCGATGCTTGCGGGGCTTAAACACTATCTCCGGGATCTAGTGGAAGCCGCAACATCAAACAAGATACACTAACATTCCCGGACGGCGATTTGCGACCTAAACCGATGGCTCGCCCGAGTCCAGAGTCGGTCTCCATCTCGGCGTCACTCCCAAGAGTTTCAAAGGTCGTCCACGCAGCGAGAGGGCGTCCCGAGATCGTTTCACGCCCGCGGCGCCGGCAGCACTCATCCGATCGTGACAATGATCGAACTATTCACGTGATTACTTTCCGGATGATTCCGTAACCTCATCCGGAGAAAAGACGCCGGGTCGGCTCTTCAGAAGTCTATCATTTCACCTCCAGGGCTTCTCACGCTCCGCCGCGTGGTTCAGTCGCGCAGCCGAGTGATATCACTTTTTACGGAGGCCGATTTAAGCAAAGTCTGCCTTCCTCATAATGATGCATTGGTTGTCCATGTCAAAATTAGCGACCGGATGGTCAAAGCGGCGTTCGATCGACCGGCAGTTCGTGACATCTTGTTCTACCACACCATGCAAGAGATGAGCCTTCCTTAAGTCCGTCCTTATCGACCCGATCGCCCCTTTATGGGTTCAATGGATCGGGCGATCCCATTGGTGATATTATACTTCCGATTGTCGGTGGGATCTAGAGAGGACAAGATCACCCGCCATACACGGGTTCTCGCGCTCTAGCTGACAAATTCGCCATACAATGCCATCCTCGGACGCTGGATTCATCGGATGCAAAGCGATACCGTCAACTTTACATCAAGTTTTCCGTTTCCAGGACCTCGAGGAATGATGGAACTTAGAAGCAATCAACTTGAAGGCGTACCATTGTAACCGGGTCAAATCAACAAATGAGACCGCCCGTGAACTCCCCCCCCGCCACGGGAACCCTCGGTACCACAATGGCATGTGACTTAGTCGCAAGTCCAACCCCGAACCGCCAGCGTAACGGGGGGGCTCTTAAGCGAAGTTCTCTCCAATGCCGATACCGCGACTTTTCCCCGAAGTCCTTAATCGCCCGGAAGACCTCTAGCATTGATCCAACGACGCTTAGCCGTCGATTAAAGTTTCAGAGATCGCCCCAGCCATGTCGCCGCCCAGTTGATGACAATGAAAGACGCGCCACCAATGTGCTTGCAGCCAGGTCCCATTTCCTGTGTCGGATATCCCCGGCGGCGCTATAACAGCAGTCGCTTCCACCTCAAATGACCGGCCGTGTCGTCCCACGGTGTTCGTGACCTCCTCCGGAGCGAAGTCGCCAACAAATTTTCGCCATCGGTTGTAAAACCTCCAAATGCAGAAAAGAAAAGTGAATCTTGGCACCGATGACGACCCCAAGTTTGTATATGTAGGGGCTAACCTAGACCCCACACTCAAATCCCACCTTGTAAATTTCTTATCTATGAATAAAGATGTTTTTGCTTGGTCGTATATCGATGTGCCCGGAATCGATCCTAAACTCGTATGCCACAAATTAAATGTAAACCCCAATGCTGTCCAACCGGCCAAATGAATTGGCCGACTATCCCTGCGGTTTCAAAAAGCCATCAACGACGAGGTCGAAAAACTCAAGCAAGTCGGTTTCATCAGAAAGGTAGACTACCCCGAGTGGATTGCAAATATTGTCGCAGTCCCCAAAAAGAATGGCATTAGCCGTTAGATGCGGCGTTGATTTCAATGTGTCAATCAAGCCATGCCAAAAGACGCTTTTCCCCCTACGCGATCGACCGACTTGTCGACCGGACTGGTGGTCATGAGCTTCTCTCCTTCATGGACGATACGTGGGTACAACCAAATCCCACTCGCACGGGGAGGATCAAGAGAAGACCTCTTTCATAATGAGCAAGGGATCTATTGCTAACGTTCTCCCATTCGCTTGAAAAACGCCGAGCAACGTATCAACGCCGGTCACCGACATGTTCCAAGACATGTTAGGCGACACCATGGAGGTCTACATCGATGATATGGTCGTCAAAAGCAAAAAGCGGTGATCACTCGCCCACCTTGAGCAAAAGCGTTTCGATTACGGCCGGACGGGCATGAAACTCAATCCAGAGAAATGCCTTTTGGGCGCCCTCCCCAAGTTTTTAGGGTATCGTGTCGCGGCGTGGGATCGAAGCAAATCGACCCGGATCCGGCGTTCTTTAGATATGCCGATCCACGCAAAAAAGAAACAGATAGTTGTCGGGGAATGGTCGCAACACTCAACCGGGTTCATATCAAGGGCCTCGGATAAGTGTAGATCGTTCCCTGCGAACTCCTCAAAAAGGCGAGCGTTCTCATGGAAGCGATCAATGCCATCAAGCATTCGCCACTCTCAAAGAGTACCTCACCACCCCCGCCTTAGCTAAACTCGTAGATGGAGAGACTCGGGGGCTCTATCTGGCAGTATCCGATTTTGCAATCATCTCAATTCTCTTCAAAGAGGAAAACAATTCAGAAAAACCGATCTACTTCACAAGCAAAACGCCACGACAAAGCGGAAAAGAATTACTCCTTCCGGAAAGAGCAAGATTTTGCTTTGTTATATTCGCACGGAAGTTCAGGCCTTACTTTCAAAGCATCAAATCAAAGTTCTTACCGACCTCCCATTGAAGAAAATCCTCCACAAAGAAAACAAAACTACTTTCGAATGGCGGTTTTGGGCGAAGAACTTCGGCCGAACACCACTGAATTTGTACCAATTTAATTTCCCGTGGGGGCCAGTCGTTGCCGATTTTCTAGCCGGATTTCCTATTGATGAATTTAATTGGGAACAAAGAGACCGACCTCCCGTGATTTGAAGGAGCACATCAAATCCACTTGGTCTCTCTTTGTAGATGGTTCTAGCAATCCTCGGCGGCGGCCGTGGGGTTGTCTTAGTTTCACCCGATGGAACGGTGATGGAAAAGTCCGTTCGATCGACTTTGCCACTTCCAACAATGAGGCGAGATGGAGTAACGAGGCGTCGATCGGGGACTTCGTATGATATACCGCTTCGGGCCGAAGAGATCCAAGTCTTTAGTGACTCATGAACGGTCGGTCGATTCGCCGGGTTGCAAAAGAGTACACTACCCATGAAGGTAACCTTTCCAAGTATCTTAAGGTCGTTCATCGGTTATTGCCTTCTTTTAAGCGGTACACATACATCATTTCTTTATGTGAGGAGAACCGCCACGCAGACAGTTTAGCTTTACTTGGCTACCCGGACCGATTTTGCGTTCCCCGACAAATTCTCATAGAAGTCGCCGATCGACCTGCATACCAAGTCGACTACACCTTGATGATAAGCGACCTATTTCCTCTCTCCGCCACTTTCGGTTGAGTCAAACATGGATGCAACCCATAATTGATTGATTATATCGACGCGACGCCCCTCCCGAGGGCGCACCAAGGCTAAGCGGATCCCCTACCAAGCACGGCGTTATTGTTTGGTTCATAACAAATTGTTCGAGAAAATCCGGCGGAGGCCCGCGACTTACGATTGCATTACCCGTAACAGGTCGGTTGATTTTTGCAGAAATCCACGAAGGAGAATGTGGAAATCACGCGGGCGTCGTCGTTAGCCCACAAGGCCATCTCTCAAGGATATTTTTGGCCGGATGCGGATCGATGCCAAAGCATACGATCCCTCAAATGTCTCAAATGCCAAACGTTTGGCCACAATATCATCATCCAACCTCGCCGCTTAATCGATCAAGATAGCGAGCGGCGGGGCCATTCCACATGTGGGGCATGGACATTATGGGCCCATTCATCCCACGTAAGAGTATCGCTTCGATTTGTCCTAGCTGCAACCGACTACTTCACCAAGTGGGTAGAGGCTATTCCTTTAGCACACGTCAAGGAGTTACATGTCAAAAACTTCATTTGGACCCACATCATCACCAGATTCGGTTTGCCACACACATTAGTAATGGATAATGGGCCTCAGTTCAAAGGCAGAACGGTTAAAGAGTTTCTAGCCAAGTGAAAGATCGTTCACGCCTTTTCTACTCCACAGTACGCTCAGAGTAATGGTCAGGCAGAAGCCAGTAACAAAGCAATCTTGGAAAACTTGAAGAAAAAGATTGAAAAGAATAAAAGCCAATGGCCAAATCAATTAGAGAATATTTTATGGGCCCACCGCACCACAGCTCGATCCAGTACCGGTGAGTTTCCATTCTCCTTATGTTATGGCACAGAAGCCGTAATTCCACCGAAATGCCGATCCACTACGACTCGATCGAGAACTTGTCGAATCAGGACATAACGACTCCGTGTTAGCACGAGAAGTCGACCTCTTGGAAGAAAAGCGGGACTTAGCTGCCATCAGAGTCGCATCTTATCAGCAAACTCTGAAGAACTCCTACAAAAAGCGAGTTCATCCTAGGTCTTTTCAACCACGGAGACCTAGTGCTCAAAAAAGACGCAAGGCGATTCCAAGTTAGCACCCACATGGGAAGGCCCTACATCGTGGAACGCCGGTTTCGCCGGCAATGGAGCATCTTGGCTAAGAACCCAAGAGGGGAAGATATTGCCTGCCGCCCTTGGAATACTTATCTCATCAAATTTTTTACCCGGTGGCGATATATTCACGTTGTATATCTTTATCTTCACATTAATGAAAACTACGTTTCTTGGTTTAGCTAGTGCGGTATAATCTACTTACTTGTATTGACAAGTCAACCAGTTTACACAGCATAGATAAACAACACGCTTTGGGTCCACCATTTTCAAACAAGGACCCGCCACACACGAGAGAACTCCCAGTAAGCATATAGCTCTCTCGAGCTTACACGGGCTCTACAACCTTTCCAAGTCTTGTTACGCCGAGGACCTATATTTCTAGGATCGACCACCACGAGAACGCTCGCGAAAGCATCTGACTCTCTTCCGGAGCTTATGTGCTCTGACCTTTCCAAGTCTTGTTACGTCGAGGGACCTATATTTCTAGGATCGACCACACGAGAACACTCTCGAAAGCATACTGACTCTTCCGAGCTACAGTGCTCTGACCTTTCCAAGTCTAGTTACGCCGAGGACCTATATTTCTAGGATCGACCCACACGAGAACGCTTCGCATAAGCATCTGACTCACGGAGCTTACGTGCTCTGACCTTTCCAAGTCTTGTTACGCCGAGGACCTATATTTCTAGGATCGACCACACGAGAACGCTCCTGAAAGCATACTGACTCTGCGGAGCTTACAGTGCTCTACAACCTTTCCAAGTCTTGTTACGTCGATGACCTATATTTCTAGGATCGACCACACACGAACTTCTCCGCGAAAGCATGCGACTATCCGAGCTTATGTGCTCTACGGGCCTCTTCCAAGTCTTGTTATGTCGAGGACCTATATTTCTAGGATCGACCACACGAGAACGCTTTCTCGGCGGCATACATACTCTCTCGGAGCTTTTGTGCTCTGACTTTACAGTCTTGTTATGCCGATGACTTATATGTCTACGATTGACTACGCCTTTAACGCTCCCTATGAGCGGATCGCCCCGGAGCCCGCGATGATCCATTGACCCCTCCGATTCTGTCACGTCGACGACCTATATTTCTAGGGTGACCTCAAGACAGGACGCATATTACTAGAATCCTAAGCAGAGCGCTAATTACACACCAGTCCATGGCAATATACTTACGGAACATCTCCAATTAGATTATATAACCATGCATCATAACAGCTACATCCACCGATCTGCTGGGATTACCCAGGAAATCCAGATCGATTATCATTACAAAATTAACCAAGTGTGGGCGCCACTTTCGTGGAAACCAGTTCCTTGAATAAAAATGGAGAACTGCTCAGGCAAGCCTGAAAACACAGCTCTATTGTTGACTCTCGTATAAGAGAGAAAAATGTGAACGAAACTTACAACTCAAGACTAACAGAGTCAAATGAAGATCACCTTATCGATTCTCCGATTGATGACATGCTTATCTTCGGGTCTGCGCTTAGTCGGAAAAAGATATCTTGGTGACTCAAAGATCACACGCGATCTCATTCCCTCCTTCATCGCCTCGATCGTTTTCCTCGGTGTCATACTTTTCGTCCGGCGGCGGCAAGAAGCGATCTGAGCCGAAGATCGCGCTTCTTTTCAGCGCCACCTTCCGACATTTCTTCGCGATAAGCGATCACCCACAGCTAGTTCCCTTTCTAACTCATCCGTCGGTCACACTAACGCGGCATTCTCGCGGTGTAGCATGTTCGATATTTGGTCGTCATCAACTCCGGCTTTCTCTTATCCGCTTCCACGCAGCATTTCGCGATACATCCTAGCTCGACGTGAGGGTTGCCATTCATCTCCGCGTTTTGTACAACATCTTTCGATTTTTGTCATATCACGCAAAAACCGCATGAAGCAAGTTAAAGAATCGGTTGCCTTAGTAACCGACATAACAACTCGGTATGTCCGGAGTTTACCAAACAAGCGCCATATCCATCGCCCCGATGGCGTGTCCATGTCCTCATCCTTCACCTCGCCTTGTCACCATCCAAGACGATCCCTTCGGGACACCGGGTCGCTATGGGTGCCGAGAGTGGAAGCTACCTGATCTGGCGTTTCACCATATGCTTCTTCTTCCCTCCCCTCCGTAGTAGAACTTCGCCCCATCACACGCGGTCGGGGACGAAGCTCTCACCGAATGGCCGGATGACCTTTCCCCAGTCGCTACACTCGTGGCGTGGCTGACCGATTGTCGCCTACCCGTTCGCGGCGACCTAAAGACAATGCCGCCGATTGGGGGCCTTGACCCTCCTAGAACGCTTATGACTCTTCGTCTCTACAGCATCAGCTTTCCTCTTCCCGCGATCACCATGCATATAACACCCCGTATTTTATTTCGTTTATTTTCCTAATAATAATAATAATGGATAATAGAAAAAAATAAAAATAGGATAAGTGTTAGTGGAAATAGGAGACGTGGGTTTATGGGATAAACCTTCTTCCCTATTTCGGGGGTTTTGTTTTTTCAAAAAAAAAAGAAAATAGAATAGGGTCGGTCAAAAACACAGCGAGAGTTTTACACAGAAAAACGGGATCTTGCTGAAAGAAGAAAAGGAAGAGTTTTATTCTGAGATCTAGCTGGTTCGAAGCGCGCTAAAGGTGAGTAGTCTGAAGTTTTTGGTTATATTTGTTTAAGCTATTCCTCCCAGTAATACTGTTTTCCAGAATTGAGATAGTGTAAACCCCGTTAATGGTGTCGGCTGATAAATACGAATGTCGCAGTACCACAGTATGTAAAACTCTGGTAAAGTTGAAAAAGTTAAACTGTCGAAGCATTGACATCTTGACACCGGTGGTTAATGGCGTCGCCGTCAACACCAAACCGTTCTTTTTGTTTTGTGTTCGAAGTTTTTTTTTTATTTTTTTGAATTGTGGTGATGTTAGAACTGTTCGTGTTATTATTGGTGTTAGATAGATTATGGGTAGGTCGAGAGTTGGTGGAAGCTTATGCGCGGTTCATGGCGGCTAAAGCCCCACCAATAGAACCGTCTGTAAACTGTTTGAACTGGGGTATATTTTTTGTTGATTCATGATGCTGGGTGGTTGTTGTGAAGTGTTGGGCATGAAATTGATGTTTGGTTTGGGTGATTGAGTGTTGGAGAGGAGTGGGGCTGTTCAAGCTCGGTTGAAGCTCTGTAAATACGGTAATGGAGGCGCGAACTCGAAATTTGTACTGGGTAATTGTGTTGTTTGTTTGGAGGGGTTAGGCAGTGGTTCTAATATGGAACTGTGCTAGTGATTGGAAGGTTGATTTCGTAGTAAGTTGGGGCTGTTGAAGCTCCGGAGAAGTATTAATGGAGTCGGATCGATTTTCATCATAGGATTAGAAATCGTGTTTTGTGGTATCATTGTGTAGGGGTTTTTACAGGGAACCAAACCGCTGGGTTCTTTTTGTGTAGAGGTGGCCGGTGGTGGCTGTTGTGGTGGTCGGTGGTGGCTGGAGAATTTGAGAGGAAGGAGATGAACAGTGAACCACGATTTGGGCTTGGGCCAAATCGTGGTGGGCTATATGTTTTTGTTTGGTTTTTTTAAATTTTAGACTATGGGCTTTTGGCTTTGGGCTTTTGGGTTTTTGGAGTTTAGGCTAGGTTGACTTTGACTGTTGACCAGAGTGGACTCTGACTTTGACTGTTGACCAGAGTTGACTTTGACCAGGGTTGACTTTGGCCAGTTGACCCAATTTGACCTTTTTACTCGGATTATAATTTGGGCTATTAGGATAAGTCTAGGACTATTAGCATGTTTGACCTTAAAAGCAAGACTTTTCTAAATATACGTGTATCGTGTATTAAATCTTATGTGATATTCCGGTTTGATAATAACGTTATGACACTTATATCATTCATTTAAATTAATAACGCAGAAACAAAAACAAAAAAATCGTGAATCAAGATATTTAAATGGATTCTGCGAAATAATATATACAATAAATTTCAATAACGCGAAATACATTTTCCGCGATTCTTTTAGAACTCTCCACGCCTCGAGTTAGAATTGAGTATTACGACCGTGGATTGATGTCGTATGTTAGGTGGCATTTATTGAGTGTGCATAAATGGCCCGATTAAGTTATATATATATTCATCGAACGATTGAATACGAATTAATGATTAGGGTATTCATTGAATGTCTTGTGAATGACCAGGATTGTTTGGGACCGCCTAGAGAGGAGGAAAGGTATTATTCGGTTGGTTAGTTGTATTCTTTGATTATCGCGAGTGTTTGGGTTATTTTTGAATCATGGGATATCTACATATGTTATATGCAAGTTAACTTTTCTGCGGGAGGGTAAGACTTAATAATATTTTGTGTGACGGGGCCTTACCCTTATACAAATGGTGGATATCGGTAAGTGTAATTCAATTATTTAGATATTAAAAGGAGTTATTAGAATGAGTTAATAAAATGGAAGTTGATAAGATGGAAGTCTTGCTTGGGAAGAACTATCTTAGGTTGAGACGACCGAACTACACCGTCTTCCAAGTGAGAATGATTAGAGTTATGATAGAGTTAAAGTGTTAGTTGGATAAGAAAAGTTTTGAAATGTGTATATGTGGTTGTTTACTTCATACCAAAGAATTCCATTTTGTCGACCCTATGTTGCATTGTTTTGGCTTAGCGTGGGTGTGTTCTCGGGAACATAGGTGGAAAGGCAATGGGGTAGTGGCGTTTGATTTGGGATTCTTGCCCGAGGCGGTCCGTTAGTTTTCGTTTAGGTCCGATTCTTATGGAATGATGTAATAACGTAGGTTACATTTTTTATATGACATGAGAATACGATGTTGGAAATTGTTATTCTTAAAGTTTGTTTATGTTTGTATTGGGATGGAAGAAAGTTTTAATAAAGTGATAGTTGAGGAATTTGGAGATTTTTGTTGTTAAGTTGATCCTGTTGTGATGTGGGTTAGGTTTTGACATGTGTTGTATCCACCCCGTCATAGCCTGGGTTTTTAGACAATTGAACCAAGTGATGTTTGAGATATTTATATTTCAAATATTCATTTTTTTAATTGTTTAGAAATTGGTGACGGATAACGTATCTTGGTTGAAACTCCATCTCTTCCATTATCACGGAGAAGTTTCCCTCATCTTTGTTCCTTCCCGTGATAATCACGGACGACATCTCGCCATGATAACAACCTAGAGCACAAACTTATCGTCACACGAGCTATAGTTTTTACCCCAACCTTTTATCAACAAGAGAATCCCGCGAGGAAGAGAATAAACGCACGGATAAGCGGCAATGAAGGAGAGCCGCGACAAAGGAGCGCGAGCAAGTAGGCGGTGAAGCTTTTGGGAAGAAGGCAAGCAAATACTTGTCTTGGTATGTGATAAGCGTTTTTATTCAAAAGGAAACGTCTTTTCCTAAGCGCCTCTTAATTACCTTGAGGAGACGCCAAACGCCATCGCTGCCATCATTACGTTCATTGAACCGCCAGATCCCTCCGTCGCACGCCGAGGGAACATCGCCTGTTAATGCAATCAACACGAAGCGTTTCGACTTGCATCACAGAGCTGAAGCCAGCGATCTGGTTCCCACATTACGAGCACCACCTCAGCGCTGCAGATAATTTAACAACACGACGCTCATGCAAACGTCTCAGCCAGACGTCGAGAAGTTGTCATCACAACATACCTACCATTCTTCGCCACATGAACCGACACCACACACAATTATAGTTGAGCAAGCAGTAGTAAAGAAATAAGCAACAATCATGGCATACGCACAAGCACCGATCTATATTAGCAAGATAGCAAAATAATACGTTAACCGGGTTGCTAAGATTACTCAGGAAATCCAACCCGGCTAAATAACCTTCGTTATCACTTGAGTACCCCAAAGACGTAGCGGAGCACCGTGTCGTTTCTTCAGACTTAAGCATATTGGTAACAAAGACTTAACCGCCGGGTTACCCGGAGACCAAATTTATAGTATCACGGCTTATAAGCCGACGGTACTAAAAACAAAATTACAAATCGCCACCTCTCGGGCTCCATAATTAGTTCTCCGGCCGGCGATTCATCAATCTCAAAGATCCGTACCGATCACTATCACGGATACTCCATCCAGCTTTAAACTCATCGTGATCATCGGACCACGGTAGCATCGGTTCAGCGATATCGTCATTCGGGCAAAAAACCTCTGAAATAACGGGGAGCACTACTAATTCCTCCCGGCACCCGTTACTAACCCCTCGAGGTAAGGCGTGCGGTAATGCATGATCTGTCTTCAAAGCGTTGTAGTCGGCCTCCAGTTCCACGAAAATCTGCATCCGAACATCATAGGCTTTGGTAGCGTCCCGAGCAACCTTCTTTGCGGTGTAAAAGGCATAATCGTTCAACCTACCAATCTCCACGATCGCCGCCGGGGCGTTCTCTTTGACTCCACGTAGTTTTTGCCTCGACTCTTCAACTTCGTGTCTCTTTCAACATCTTGGCGGACTCGGCTCTTGATGAGTTTTCTTGGACCTTCCGGTTCCTCGCGTTCCATCTTCGAGGCCTCACGGACGTTCTTTCAGCTCATCGAGACGACCTTCACCACCGTCTCTCTATCTCGCCTTTCGCTGAATCGCGCTAGCAATCTCCTTCAATTTTGAAACCCACTTACCACCGCCGCAAATACACGCGTATGGTTAATAGCCACAACACAATAAGCGTCTATACGGGGAGCAGTTACATCAAACAAAGATAGATCACGCGATACCAAACATTGAGCAATTTCCATTCGCCTCAGTTATCGGCCCTGACCCTTTATCATCCGGCTCCCTGCGATTGCCATCGAGCTATATCGTTCTAGAAGGCAACCCGATATCTTACTCGATCCGGTTAAGACTCACTTCGGCTTCACGGTTCGTTGCGCCCATTCTCATCGGGAACACGAATCGCCCTCTAAGTCGCCACTCACCATAACAGCTTTTCCACTTGCCTTTACGTGGAGCTTTGCGCTTTTCGGCTAGTGGATGGATTCACTCCTCCGGTGGGCGCACTAGACCCGCCCCGAAAGTGGCCAAGTCCATGACCTGCTCAGGTCGTGCTCCACTCCGACGAGAAACCATAGCCCCAGTTGGGCCACCATCAGAACCGCCCACGGTGCTAGAGCTCTCTCCAAGAGCGTGTCGGCGCTATTTTCGTAGTTTCGGGCGTCTTTGTTCGGCGTCGTCAGCGGCCTCTTCTCCGACCTGCTCCCGCCGAGGATTGAAAACCACCGTTTCCAACTCCACAGGTGCATCGATCGAACCTCCTTCGGTGAAGCTTCGATCCTCCCGCTCCGGAGGTACCACCTCTAGCAGGTCGCCTCGCACCACCATGCGCCCGTTGTCTCTCTTCTCGTGTTACTAAGTCACTTCGTCGGCGCCTCCATCGACTCTTTCCCCTTATTTGACCTCGAGCTCGGTCTTTTTGCGCCTTCCTTTTTTCCCGGATCGCAGGCCCACCCTTTTCCACAAAAAAGTGTGCAACTTCAGGCAGCTTTGCTTGCTTCTCTTCACGAAGTCAACCGCGCGAACCTCTCTATTTCCCCGATCGGTTCGGCTTCTTCTTCACGGAAAACTCTGAAATCAAAGTAAAACAAAGACTGTTAGAATAACTATCAAATGTTCTGACAAGGAACAACAGATAAATGTCCTACCCACCGGATATGTTACAAATCCTAGTTTGCGGTATACACCCGTTCACCGCGTGGTTGCCAACTAGCAACAACGGCCTCTTAGTCCAGCCTTATTACTTACTCCATCGATCACGCGTGAACGCGCCGTCATGGTGCGCAAGCTAAAGTTCATGTTCCCCCGTCGTAGGTACCACATAGTGTTCCACTATGTCGGATAATTTTATGTCATATTCCCCACTCAGATTCAGGAAGAACACCTTAAATAATCGCGGGTGTTACCTACGAACCGACGGGGAGCGCTTCAACAAAGCCAAGAAGTCGCGATACCGGTTTCGAGAGCGGTATGTGCATATGCGCTCTCAGCTGGCCCTCACAGATTATTATTCCACCATTCGGCGGGTTGTACTCCTCACTACGAACATTTTCACTCAATCGTGGTTCGTATATTTCCAGGTCAGGGACATTAATCCCATAGGCTGCCCTCAGTTCGGGGAACGAGTTCGCAGCACGACGGTTTACACTTCTAAGGGGCACATCGCTTGATGACGACATATCCACTCGACTTGACGCGTCGCTACTCGTCCTCCTCGACCTAGATCGGGCATTACCCTCACCTATCCTATCCTCTTCTTCCAAATCAACCTCCACGCCAACACTCACTACTTCTTCATCCTCGTACTCTCCACAACTCAAGGATATCTCTCGGACCTCCTCCGATCGAGTGTCATCAGAATCAGACATTATGGCAAGTTTTCTTTTTTCTACCAATTACTCAAGCTGAAACCCTATACCCTTATGATGACCTACCTATTTAGCAAAACGCATTGACAGGGAGGAAAGCAAATTGAAAATGGAAAGATAACAGCAGCAGAAGCACTCACCTGAGGAACCCTAGCTTGCATTTTTGTGGAAGAAGAAAACACGAAATGCCTTTTCGATGTCCCAAATTTGATTTTGTATAAACCGCCTGTTCAGTTACCAAAAAGTTATGATTACAGCCTAGGCTATAGCCCGCACACGTGTTTCAAGGTACTATCTTTTCAACAGTTCCAAATAATGCGGCGACCGCGTTTTCTCTCAACTACTACTACGATTCTCATCGCGTGCATATCACGACATAACTTCCCTTTCCGCCAAAGCAGCAAAAGATCGCGTGAATTCGAAAGTCATGTCGTCCCGGTCGAAGTCGTCCACCACAGCTTCGCTCCACGTTCCCACATTCTTTCTCTCAAACATAATGTTTCTGTGGCATAAACATTCTACCGAGAGGGGCTGTGGGGGGGCGATATCTTATCATGCACGCGTGTAACGTAAAGTTTTAACTTCGGGGCCGACCACCTCGAGACCGAGGCGTGAACAACTTCACCCATCTGGCGACCTCCAAGAGCGACCTACATTGAAAAGGAGGGCGAAGATATTTCAAGCATTTGAGCACATGGCGAGCGCTTCGTGTAATGATAACCATCGGGGTAATCATTACCCATCCCCGGAAAATAGGGGTAATCTCATCAGATCCAATGAGTGCATGACTTATAATATAACCGCCTTTAACACTCATTCACGATCTCGACCTTACGTGTAGCATAAACACACGCGTGTCTTCTAGATTGATCCTTCCCTAAGCCTATAAAACCACCACGATTGAACTACGCCGGCCCTGATTCCTCTCTCCAAAAAAGAAAGGAAAGGAGAAAACTAAGAAAGGGATCGTAGGCGGTTATTTCGGTTTACTTCGGTCCCAACAAGAAATCCAAAACACTCCTTTACAATCGTGATTCGATTCGTGACTCCCAGCCCAAATCTGCCGACACTGGGGTTGGAGGGTAAGTGACTACTGACTACAGACTGATTCAAATTGATATTATTACTTGAAGAACACATTTCTTTGTCATTCTGTTAGAATGACACCACACCAGTCTGAAATTTAAATTGCTGTTTGATTTCGGTCAAAATAAAATAAAATGTCTTTGTCTTCATTATCTAAGGTTTTACATCAGTTGTGGATTTGTGGGTCACTGAATAATTAAGCTAAGTCTGTGACTGTTTGGGAAGGCTTCACCATGCATTCAGCATTTCAGCACATATTAAAAGGCTCTGTTTTGACTGATCGGTCATGATTCATGAAAATTGTACAATGATCCTAATCTGCACCACTTAATTGGCGTAATATACAATGTACAATCACCATTTTTACACTTTAGGTACTATACAATTTTACGTGCACTTTCGTTTACTATGCTACTAGTTTTATTGCACTTTGAGACTAGGCCCCATTTTCAGTCAGTCAATTGTTCACATTGTCATTAGAGTTGAATACGTGTCCATTTAGTTGATGAGGTGTTTCTAAATTTGCCACACAAGCTAAAATCCATGCAAGTGAGTAGCATGTGATATCAATTTCCTCCATTTCTCCTCCTTCTTCAACACCTCCATTAACAACACCTAACCAAAAACCAAGAAAACCAAAAATAAATAAATAGATAATTGGTAACTAATTTATGTAATTAAATACTTTAATCAAATGTCTCTTGAACCATCGCAACTCCTTCATCATCATGAAATTATTAATCTTTTTTAAAAAATAGATCTTCCAGCAAATGGGTTGTTGTTGTTTTTTTTAAAAAAAAAATATTATGGGGTTAAGGGCAGACCCCCACTGGTTTTTATTGCAAATGGGTAAACCTTACAAGCCTCCCAAAGAGTAAGAGTTGAATCATTAAATAAAAGGAGGCACACAAAGATGCAATATTGACGACTTCAAGATAACATATCTGATTTCACAAGACATGCTACAATTGAACCCTAAGAAAGTAGAGATAGGAATCCTATTTCCTGGCCTAGTCATTATTTCCTTAACAATCTTAGGATGATCTGTTGAGTTATTTTTCAATAAAACAAGTGGTTAGTATTTGGAGTAACTTTGTGGTGGTTTGACCTCTTTGTGGGATAGTTGTTTAAGTAGAGAACTTTAGTCCCGCATATGAGAGAAAACACTAGTGAATTATGTTTATAAGTGAAAGTCTCATACTAAGGGCGTGCCCTTAGGGTACAAAGGCTTTTGGGTTAGGAGGGAGGACTCACGCAAACCCACACATGCGTGCTGGGCTGGGCCAGGCTCAGGCTCGGGCTTGATCCCTTATCTTCTTTTTGGTAAACCATTTTTCTTAAACTGTTTCCGGATAAGTTTGGAAACAGAATTGGATATGGATTGGGAAACAAAAACGTGATAGACTTGTAGAATCCAATCCTTATCGGGAAACTGAAGCAGTTCCCTACAATCCGGATCTACTAAGTGCTCCACATTTTTCCTCTATACATACTCCTATATCAGCAGCTTATAATATAAGCGAAAAACTATTTTCTACACTACGTTTTGGGCAATTATAAGATCAGTATCGTGGTTCTTCCTTTTCTCCTTTGGTTTATCTGCAGTAAACAAATGAGAGTATAACTGACTATTATATCCTAGACGTTGATGCGCTTTGTTTGCATAAAGAGGAATAGACGCAAAACAACCTTACAGAAACAGTTTGATCCATGCCTCGGCTAGCCTTCTTTATATTCACAGTTTGTTCTTGTTGCAACAATTGTTACCAACAATTTTAAGGTTGTTTGACAATGGAACATGAAGAAGGTAACCAGTCTAGGTTCCACAACGACAATAGCCATAATCGACCGTTCAAATTTGCTGGTGAGCACTTCAAGCAATGGAAGGCGAAAATGATGTTCTATCTGACCCTGGTGAAAGTGGAAACCGTTCTAAGTGAACCGATTCCAGATGAAGATGTTTTGCTGGAACCTGCTCTATCTGTTGCTGTTGATAAGGAGATCGCTGTGGATTTCAAGTGTAAGAATTACATCCTGAACTCGCTTGCTAATGATCTATACGACTTATACTCTGAACTTCCATCTGCTTCTGATGTTTGGGAAGCCCTTCAAAGGCAGTATGATACTGAGGAAGGTGGCTCCAAAAAATACGCTCATGACAGGAACATTAAAGTAATTCGAAGTGATAGAGGTACTGAATATGGTTCTACTGATTTTGACCTTTTCTTGCAATCACATGGTATAATCCATGAGACGACAGCTCCTTATTTACCTTAAATGAATGGAGTAGCTGAACGTAAGAACATAACTCTTAAGGAATTAACTGTTGCTATGTTACTTAGTTCTGGAGCACCCTCAAATTTATGGGGATAAGTTGTTTTGACTGTATGCTATGTGCTGAATAGAATTGCTAATTCTAAGACAAAGGTTACACCTTATTAGCTATGGAAGAATAGGAAGCCTAATTTGAGTTACTTCAGAACATGGGGTGTCTGGCTTTTGTAAGGAAGCATGATCCCAAGATCTCAAAGCTTGAGAGCAAAGCTTATGAGCGTGTCTTTCTCGGCTATGCTATGAACAGAAAGGCCTACAGGTTTCTAGATATGAAAACTAATATTTTGTTTGAATCATCTGATGCTGAATTTCTTGAAGATATGTTTCCATACCTATCTAGAAATAGTGGGGGTGCGTCTTCCTCCAAGGCACCTACTTCTGATGTTTCTGACACTTATATACCGAGATTATATGACAGAGACACTGTTATAGAATCTGAACCAAGAAGAGGTAAGAGAGCAAGGGTTGCTAAGGAACTAGGACCCGATTTTGTCACTTTTGCTTTGGAAGGAGATCCCTCCTCCATTGAAGAAGCTCTTGCATCTTCTGACTCTGAGTTTTGGAGAGAAACCATGAAAAGTGAGCTTAATTCTCTCATAAATAACAAAACTTGGGAGCTTGTTGATTTACCTCCTGGTTGCAAGACTATAGTCAAACAAATGGGTTTTAATAATGAAGTTTAAAACCGATGGTTCAGTGGACAAGTTTAAAGCAAGGCTTGTTACCAAGGGTTTTCGACAGAGAGAGAACTTTGATTTCTTCGACACATATTCACCTGTTACGAGGATAACATCCATTATAGTCTTATTTTCTATTGCTGTTGTTCATAATCTTGTTATTCATCAGATGGATGTTAAGATAATTTTTTTAAATGGGGATTTAGAAGAGGAGATTTACATGGATCAGCCAATAGGTTTCGTGGAACCAGGTAAGGGTCAAAAGGTATACAAATTACTTAAGTCACTTTATGGATTGAAATAGACACCTAAACAGTGACATGAGAAATTTGATAATTTTATCATTACCAGTAGGTTCAAGATAAATGAAAGTGACAAGTGCATTTATTATAAGTACTCTGATGGGATATGTGTTATTATATGCTTATATGTTGATGATCTACTAATCTTTGGTTTCAATTTACATGTTGTGAAAGAAACCAAAAACCTGTTGTCTTCTAACTTTGATATGAAGGACTTATGTGAGGTTGATGTAATGTTGGGAATCAAAATTACAAGATCGTCTGATAGCATATGGTTGGATCAGTCATACTACATTGAGAAAATGTTGAAAAAGTATCACTACTTCGATTGCGTGGTTGTTGGTATTCCTTTTAATCACTGTGTTAAATTATTTGCGAATAATGGTGAACCTGTGAATTAGAATGAATATGCAAGTATCATTGATAGTTTGAGATATGTTACAGATTGTACTAGACTTGATATTGCCTATGCAGTAGGTGTTCTTTGTAAGTATACTAGTAATCCTGGCGCTGAGCATTGGCGAGCAATTGGCAGGTTAATAAGATACCTAAAGGAAACCATTAATTTGGGTATTCATTATCATAGATATCCTGCTGTTCTTGAGGGGTATACATATGCTGACTGGAACACTCTCTCAGAAGACTCTAAGGTCACTAGTGGCTATGTGTTTAGCATTGGTGGAGGTGTTGTATCTTGGAAGTCCAAGAAGAAGACCATTATAACACAGTCTACCATGGAGTCTAAATTGATTGCTTTGGCTAGTGCAAGTGAGGAGGCTAGTTGGTTACGAGATCTTCTCACTCATATTCCGGTTTGGCATAAACCGGTACCAGCCACTTTGATACATTGTGATAGCACTGCTGCTATCGGGCGTGTCCATAGTAAGTTTTATAATGGTAAATCACGACAGATTCATCGTAAACATAGTACTGTTAGGGATTTTATATCTAAAGGTGCAGTGACTATTGATTTTGTGAGATCTGATGATAATCTAGCATATCCATTTACCAAAGCTTTGGCAAAAGAAAAATTATGGACTACTGCCAAAAGCATGGGACTGAAGCCAATTGAAAGATGAACATCTAAGATGGTAACCCAACCTAGGGACTGGAGATCCCAAGAACTAGGTTTAAAGGGAAGAACAAGTCATAGAATGTTGGTTGTGAGACATGCATTGTTACTTATCTGTCCCGTAGTAGGATAGTAAAATGTATAAAATTCTGCAGCGATCTTTAAAGGTTGAGGTTTTTTGGGAAAAACTCTTAATGAAGTTCTATGGTCCTTCTGAGCAGAGTGCATAGCTACAAGAGCACTCTTGATAGACTCACCTAGTGAATGTGAAAGTAGAGGCCGCTTTCTATGAGAATGAAGGCTGATTCTCTAGATCATTCACGAATCCAGGAAGAGAGCACATGGCCTATAATATGCAGAACATGAAAGGAGAACACTGGATATGTTGTGTGTGATTATAACTTATTGTATACTCAAGACCTAAGTTTAAGACTTAGTCACTTATGGCTTTTATACTTTGAGTAATTTTCACTATGTAAGATTTAAGTCTTTGACACCTTCATCTATGCATAACATGTTGATACTAATATTGATTGCCCTTAAGTATATTTTCTATTTTGTTTTTATCAAAAATAAGTGGGGGATTGTTGAGTTATTTTTCAATAAAACAAGTGGTTAGTGTTTGGAGTGACTTTGTGGTGGTTTGATTCTTGGACCTCTTTGTGGGATAGTTGTTTAAGTAGAGAACTTTAGTTCCACATAAGAGAGGAAACACTAGTGAATAGTGTTTATAAGTAAAAGTCTTATAGTAAGGGCGTGCCCTTAGGGTACAAAGGCTTTTGGGTTAGGAGGGAGGACTCACACAAAGCCACACACGCGCGTGCGCCGAACCGAACTGGGCCGGGCCGGGCTTGAGGTTTGGGCTTGGGCTCGCTTTGATCCCTTATCTTCTTTTTGGTAAACCATTTTTCTTAAACTATTTCGAATAAGTTTGGAAACAGAATTGGATATGGATTGGAAAGCAAAAATGTTATAGACTTGTAGAATCCAATCATTATCGGGAAACTGAAGCAGTTCCCTACAATCCGGATCTATTAAGTGATCCACGATTTTCCTCTATAAATACTCCTATATTAGCAGCCTATAATATAAGCAAAAAACTATTTTCTACACTACGTTTTGGGCAATCATAAGATCAATATCGTGGTTCTTTCTTTTCTTCTTTGGTTTATCTGCAGTAAACAAAGGAGAATATAACTGACTGTTGTATTTTGGACGTTGACACGCTTTGTCTACATAAAGAGGAATAGACGCGAAACAACTTTAAAGAAAGCGTTTGATCTGTGCCTCAGCCAGCCTTCTTTATATTCACAATTTGTTCTTGTTGCATCAATTGTTACCAACATGATCTTTCCTAAGATGAGTTTGTGCTTTCTCATAGCTACAAAAGAAACCTTCAGCAAGCACAACACACATAAGTGAGTCCCAATGTGTCATCCAAAAACTCTTTTGTGTAGTCCTCAAGATATCTCATCTTTTTGTTTTTGGTTAGCGACTTTACCTTCTTCATCATTGCAAGTGTAGGCTCTATTTATCTTGAAGAACGCTCTTGGATCATTTTACTTTTTTTTGGCTTCACAGTAGTCCATTGATTCTCAAAAGGCATTGCATACTTTGATGTGCTCTTAGGCAATGCAAGCGTTGGAGCCCCTGTATACGTATTATAACATCCCTATTTTATTATCCTTTTTAATTAAATATATATAAAGTTAAATAATAATAATAATAGATAAAAATAAAAAGGATAAAGATTAGAAAGCGATAGGGTAAAGAGGATAAACCTCATTCTCTATTTTTAAGGGGTTTTTGAAAAAAGGGTGTTTACACGAAGAATTTTAAACAGTGGAGAGGGAGAGTTTTACAAAAAGAAGAAAAAAGAGGTTTCTTGCTGGGGATTTGTTGGCAACAGGAGCGTATCACAAGTGAGTGAATTTTTCTTTTTATTTCTCTTTGATATATATTTGCTTCTACGATCTATTATTGTAATTATTAATGTCTTGTGGTTTGACAAAAGATTGGTTAGAACGGATGATGCAAGTGTTGTTTGATATGGTGTCAAGGATAACAATTAAAATGTAATGGGTAATTTCCACGTTGGTTTCCTGTTGGATAATTTCGTATGTATTAATACACTTATCTTGTGTGCTGGATTTCTCCTCTTACATTTTGTTAAGGTTTGGTTACTTATATTAACTAGGAATATTTGAGAAGAAGATGAACTGAAAAAAGGATGACCTGAAAAACTACACTGTGCAGTCAGAAGTTTCTTACTAGATGGAGGTCAAATTATTATTGTATTGACTTCATATTTAATCTGTAGTTTTATAAGACATTTTAGTGTGACATATTAAAACTTTAGACAGATCCAACGGTTGGATATCTATCGAGGTGCGCATAAGCGTGACAGGTCGTAGTGTTTCTACACCAGAAAAACTGCAGTGCGCAGTCCTTTGTTTCTGCTTAGATGGTGATCTTTTCGTACTCAGATTTGTAGGAAATTTAATCTATAGTTTCTTGACACATTTTAGTCTTCCATATTAGATTTTTAGATTTATCCAACGGCTTGATATCTGTCGAGGCTTCCATTAGTGGGACTGGTCGTAGTAGAAACTACACCAGAAAACTGATGGGCGCAGTCCTTTGTTTCTGCTTAGATGGAGGTCAACCTATTATCGGATTGACCTCAAATTTAATCCATAGATTCTTGATATCTAGTTAAATGACATATACAAATTTTAGGCAGATCCAATGGTGGGTTGTCTGTCAAGGTGCGGATTAACAAGGTTGTTAAAATTATCTAAAGTTTAAAATGGATATAGTTGGATGGTTACATGATGGCATTAGATGGTCAGTGGTTATTATACTTTTGATATATTCTTACTATTGTGGAAATATTGGTGTGGAATGAAAAGATATCTATATGTTTTCTTTTATCGTGATTATTAAAATATTTGGAGAATTGGTTAAGAACTACGAAGGCTTGATTCAAATCCTGAAAGATTTGGATACGTAGACAGTTTTGAACAAAAGTGCAACCAATATATCTATAATATATATATTATTTTGTGTGATAACTATGTGATTGTGTTAGAAATTACTGTTGTTTTGAGACTACATAAATATATATGTGTGAGATAGAAGTTATATATGAATATATACTTTAGCATATATGGATATGTTTTGGACATTAGTGTGTGTGTGGACTTGAATTTGGGCTAATGAACTATTTGTTTACGATATTGTATATATGAGTGTGGTTATGTAAATTGTATTTGTTTGATTATAACTCTGTTTACATTCAATGATATTTAAGTGCTTAATTTGCCTTGACGCGCGAAAATGACTCTCTGCATGTGTGGTATGTTTTGACATGAGTAATGCTAGTATAATTATAAGTGATAATAATGTTTTAATGTGTAGCCCACATCTTTAGAACTATCCACGCCTCAAGATTTGGTAATGAGATATTATGACTTGTGAAGTCATGTGATAAATGGGTATTCATTGAATGTGCCATGAATGACCCGGGTATTCATTGAATGTGCCATGAATGATCCAATAGTTTGGACTGCCCTAGAGAGGAACTAAGGTATTCCCCTTGTGGGTTGGTCGTATTCCTTGAATGTACGGGAATGTAGGTTTGGGTATTATGATGGGTATTCATTGAATGTGCCATGAACGACCTGTTAGTATTATGATGGGTATTCCTTGAATGTGGCGGGAATGACCCAAGGTATTCATTAAATGTGCCATGAATGACCTGATATTTTGTTATGCTTAAAGGAGGCTTTGTGATTATGTGTATGGAAAGCCCGTGAGATGGTCGTGGACTCACAAGTTACGAGTTTACAAGATGAAAGTATATTTCCTGGAGGCGATATCCCGCTTGGGACATATGTGTTGTAGTGGTACTTGGTGTGAGTGAGGCACACATATATGTGTGATTTGGCAAATGTGTGTAGTGCAAATCGTGGAATAGGAACTAAAAGGTCAATGTGGTCTTTAAATAAATGAGTCAACAAGATAATTAATAAGCAAAGTAAAAATATTGATTTTACGTGTGATGGAGTTATTGTATGTGATGTATATGATTTCTTATGAGAAATATATACGTGGTTTGTATGAGTTGATACTCACAAGGGATGAATGTACTCCTTGGTTGTGATATTTCCCTGTTCTCATAAGTAGACGCGTGGTTTTTAAGTAAAAGTATATGAATTGTGTGATATTATGGATGTGAAGTGTGACTGTGATTAATATTAGTAAATGATTGTGATTTCTATGTGACTGCGAAATGACTATAACTTGATATGTTATTACAAAAATATTAATGACTTGTGATAGTCTGAGATCTATGGTTATGCACGCAGAAACTTTATGACGTAATGATATCATATGAATGATTACCCTTGATATAGGTATTATGATAAGTTGTATTCCCCGAATATGCGGGACGAACCAGGTTATATCAATTAGACTTAAATGTCTTAAATGAGATTTGGTTATGAATGGAAATTTGACTGGCTGAGATAAATCATTTTATTGTGATGTCTAACTCTGTTTTGTAGGAGGGTAGGATCTATTAATCTTTTCTGCAGGGACGTAAATATCCTACCCTAAGACGACGTGTTGGCTTAAAGGTATGGTATACCAAACTCATATTTAATTAGGTTATCATATGTGCATTTAATAAATGGAATGTAAGTGGTATTTATGTTGTGAGTTATTTTGGAAAGTGTGAATGATGAGTACTGTTATATGAGATTCTTGGAATTTGTATAATCTATGTGAAATCTTACTTGGGAAGAAACTACTCGCCGTTTTGGAAAACGGAACTATATTGTTTTCCAAGTTGAAATGGTTGGTAATATTATATTTATTAATTTGAAAGATTATTATATATATTTTGTTGTTAGTCTACTCATACCAAAGAAATTCAATTTTGTTGACCCATGTTTGCTTTGTTTTGCAACGTGGGTGTGTTCTTGGGAACATAGATGGTGGAGTGCACGATGGATAAGAACACGTGATTTAGAGTTGCTCTTGGAGTCTTCGGGTTTAAGATTTTTACGAAGAGGCACGGTTTTGTTTTGAGACAAATGTAATAGAGTTGGTTAGTTTCTTTGTAGTTTAATAATGTAATTTAAGGATTTGTTCCTTTTAGTTTTCTTTGATTCAGTTTTGTATATATCGTGTTTGATAACAGAATTTTGGGTTTTGTTTCACCCCGGATTTCCAGATAATTGAATATAATTGTTTTAAATATTATTTAGAAATTTGGGGTGTGACACGTATCCCCAAACAACTCAGATTCACTCTCTGAGAGATCGTCATCTACATCCTCATTTCCAGTAACTAACCCTTCATACATGTTTATTTCTATACTATTTAGGAATTGGTTAAGAGGAGTAACTATATGCTGGCCGGTGACTTTGGATTGGTAGATCCAATACAATATGTATATGTACTATGTTCTCTCACTACCAAGTCTCTTGTCCCAACAGTAGATGTTAGGCTTGTTATCGGTTTTTGCCTATAGTGGCATTTGAATAAGTTATTCTATCTGCATTTCCATGAGCGTTTTGTCCATTTGTACTATAACTCCCTGCTTCATTCATGTTGACACCATTGCATTGATCATTGTTTGGCTGCAATATTATGCTCCTTTGTGTGTGTGACACAATAGATAGGAGTATCCCCATTTTCTGTTCTGGTCGCTATACTTTGATTATGTGCAATTCTTCTACTACTTTGAGGAGTGGCTCTACTCATACTAGCCTGATGAAGTACACTTCTCTAGGGTGTAGCCCTACTAGTAAAGGCTTGATGCGGAACTACTCCTTGAGCAGGTGTTTCTGCATTGTCGCGCACTATATTTTCTTGTGGATCTTCTATTCTCTGTACCACTGCCAATTCTGAAATCCCAATCTCGTTTGGAACTGGCGTGGCATTCACTGCAACATGAGCTCTAGCTCTCCATATATTTGTAGTTGAGTTTGGGCACTTAGAATTAGGATGCCCAAACCTACTATATTTCAAGCAAGCTACTTGTTTCCATGGATACTCTACCTTAATAGTCTCAGGCCTATCTCCACACTTGATGTTAATGGAAGTAGGATATGTAAAGTCCAAGCCAATAATTATACAGATCCTAGCAAAGGACAATCTTTGTCTCTTTGAGGTGGCATTGTCCATACACTTAGGCTCAGCTAGTAAACTAGCCAACCAAGAAATTACATTTAGTGTCCAAAGTTATTTTGGTACTTCTGACAATTTTACCCAGATTGGAAATGTTTGGACCTTGTTTCTTAAGCTTTCAACTCCTACCGACCATGGTCTAATGACAAAGATTTTACCTGAGATGAAGAGAGGGCCTCCTTCAAGCACCATGTTCCTGTCTTCAGCAAGTGAGAACTTGATGAAAAATAAGTCACAATCTGTTGTAATATCCATGTGACCCTTCAACTTCCATGCTTTCTCAAGAAAGTTCTTGACGTATGAGAAAGTTGATCTCTTGTTGAGAAAATATCCTACTAGGAAGTCTTTCCACACCCCCACCCCCTCATCAATAATCTCTTGAGGGACAAATGCTATTCCATCAGTAAGTGTGGGGGTGAAAGACTTTAACACTGTTGAAGTGTTTGCACTTGGTCTACTAAAGAGAGCACTCCAAGAGAGTTGAGGTTGTTCTAAAGTTGTCATCTTTAGTACTGAACAGTTCTAAAAGATAGAGCAATATAACCTTCTTCGTTGGTTTTCAAAAGCATACCATAAAAAGACAGATTGAATGAAGAAATAAGATAAGATTGCTATTTACCAACATGTTTTTTAACTAAAAAGAGTAAGAGTTGGTGTACTAAGAGCATTTGCAATGCAGGTGATAGAGGGGGGGAAGTGATAACTATCACCTACTTCTCTAAAAGTTGGTTTTCAATCTTTGGGTGATAAACTTCGGTGACCCGAAGTTCAAAAAAACCTTCCACCGAAGAACTTGTTAAGGGATGTTGGATTCCGCCTCGTGTTTTTTAAAAAAAATGTTTTTTTTGGACGGGATGTTAGATTCGTCTCGCATGGCAGCCGGGATGTTAAATTCCGAGTAGTGTTTTTTCAATTTTTATGTCAGGGACGAATCCAACATCCCGTCCGAGGATATTTTTAATTTGCACAACTTCACCCTTGTTTATAGCGGCAGGTGATAGGGGTGAAAAGTGAGGAGGTGGCGGTGATAGAGGGGTGAAAACTATCACCTGCATTGCAAATGCTCTAAGAAGGATAGGGGCAGACTAGTTAAGTAACTCCCACACCCTCATAAATCGCCCAGAGTAAGGCCCCATTGAATGGCTAGTTAACGTTTTTTTCAAATGGGTTGTTGGTCTACGGTAAATGCACCCATCGAACTCCCTTTTATCTAATTTTTCTTTTTCTCAATTGGGGTTTTAATTGTGAATTAATGAAATATGAAAGCTGGTTGAATTGTACGGTAAAATGTGTATTCATACAAATGGGTATTTAGTAATGGAGTATTTGATGCATTGATATATGAGTATTTTTTTCAATTGAGTGATTTAGTTCGTTTATGTGGAAACGAAAAGTATATTGATTTAATTTATTAAAAATTTAAAATCATGTTTTGGCTGTGTTGGTGGTGAAGGTGATGGATCAGGAAGAAGATGGAGAAGATGAAGCTATAATTAAAATATGGCCATTGGATCATAATTTTGATTTTTCTGTCTATTGTTCAGATTACAACTTAAGTTTGTTATGAGATAAGATCTTTACCATTAAATTGGATGGTGGACAGATATTTAATCTTGTTAGATGATGACGTGTTTTGAGCTGGTGTTTTTCGATAATAGTTTCTGACATAAACAATGACTCTATACCACACCAACAAAAAAAATAACATGTGTAGGCCACGTTAGCTTTAGTTGAACGGAATTTAGGCCATGATCATCACCTGAAACAAAATTTATAGTATATTGTACTGCAGTGCATAGAAAATTACACAGTACAATGTATATTATGCCAAATTAAGTGAATCTGCAACACCAATTACTTCTGTTCTTTGATTAGTGTTAACAAAATTAATTTATGTTTGTATAGTAAGGAAGAATTCCACACTTCACCTAAAAAAAACAGGAAGAATTCCCCATTGGTAGTTTGGTACATAGAAGGAAGAAAGTTATTAGTCGCCTGTTTGTATCCACTTTTTCAGTTTTGAATTTATCATTGTGCGCGTAAGGGACAAAGATGGGACCTCTAGGCTCTAGTCCTTTTTTGACATCACCACAACAGAGCTTTTGTAGCCCACCATGTACTATGTATGAACTAAATTAGTAGTTTACTCGAGCAACCCAAAGAGTAGCGGAACGACCCTTTCGAGGACATGAGTACGTTGCTAGTACATCAGTACACGCAACAAACATTAATTTCTGCGGGAAGGGATGCATTGTTCGTTGTATGAGGATTCATGATAGCGCGCACCCACCCCGGACTGCCCTGCCTGTTACACGGTACAATAATAACAAATCGTATACCCATTAGGGAATTTATATCCGATTGGCCAAGTGAGAAATATTTGACACGGTCTGACGGAACACCGATCAGCACAAGTATAGTAAAAATCCACAGGTGATGGGTATAATTTATAAGCATCACATACCCATCACCACCAGGGGATGGTTGCTTTGCTAAACACATATATATGTTCCGTACTTGAATATAGATTCCAGTAAGTACATCTTATACATGTGGTGTGGGCATGTGGCTTTGCTAAAATAATTGTTGTTCAGCTGCTAATAATCAAATAATTAATTTCTGTAAGCTGAAATCAGTTTTTGAACCAAAATTATTCTCCTTACCGGATCGTTGTCCGACCAATACCTAACAATGCCAAACAAAGCGATTGAAATCATAATATAAACCTAAATACAAATTGCTACTGGTGGCTTGTAAAGAATCTACATATAGCTTTCCTATTGGTACCTAGAAATCCTTTAGACACTTACATTACCACATATTACAACCCCACACTCATAAATGAACAAATAAAGCCAACGATGGAAACTTGTGAGTTGCGAGGTCACAAAAAGTTTATTTAATGAAAACTTTTTAACACGAAAGCATCATTTCAGGATAATTCACATAAGTTTCAAGTTTGGCTGTGTTAATCACTCATAAATATTGGGATTCTCGTTTACAGTGGTATCAATCTAAGATTGTTACTATTCTTTATTTGTCCACGTACTTCTTCAAATTCAACATCGTTGTTTAGTCGATTATTACAAAGAACTAAAGAAGTCGTACAGCCAATAATACATTATAATCAAAGATTATCACACCAACAAGCACAGACTGTAAGTTTGAATGAATCTTTCAACAGTTTTGTTTCAACTACACACTGTGTATTTGTGGTATGGACTTGACTTTTGTTGAGACATATGGATTACAAGGACAAGCTCTCTCGGCAAACACGGTTGAGTAACTGGTTTAAGAAGAAACACAAGCGACCAGACTCGATTCATTTAGCCCAAGTTTCAGGTTGAGTATATGGAATATATTGTATATCTGCGTTTGGCAGCTTTTGGTCATATTACTTAGGACTTTTTTGCAGATGGTGAAGAGGACAAGGAGGAGTATTTTTTCAACGAAAATTTTGTTCAACCAGTATTGGAGAACGATCTTTGCTTTCTAAGTAACGAGTTCAGGTTTGGTTTTAAGTTTCTAGTTTTGAAGGAAAAAGAGCATGAAATGAAATCCTTAGCTTGCTTTTGTTGTCAGTGTATCAAGCTCAGATTTGTTGATTTATATATATATATCATGTAGAATCTTTGTTGGTACATGGAATGTTGCTGGAAGGTCTCCGGTGGGAAGCTTGGCCGTAGACTTGGATGATTGGCTGAATCTGAAGGATGCCGCAGATATATATGTTCTTGGGTATGTCTAGATATATGTTTCTCGCACATAGAATAGGAATGAGACCTCACATTGGGCATCACTCCATTGCATTTCACTTTATCAACCTTGGTTTTACTTAACATCTAAATATAATTCATAGGTTTCAAGAGATAGTTCCATTGAAGACTCGAAACGTTATTGGAGCTGAAGACTTAACTCCAGCAACAACATGGAACAACCTCATTGGAAAAACCCTCAATGACTTATATGGGTCTCCACTGTTGACACCTATATTGAAGCAAAACTCTAGTAATGACCATAACAATGTAGGACTGCCAGGTACAAGAAGAAATTATGTTAGCGCTGTAACGGAGACTCCAATAATTGATCAGCCAGAGCTTCAAGGAGTGGAACAAAATGCTTATAGTAAGTACATGCTATTGGCAAGCAAAAAGATGGTTGGTGTCTTCATAAGTGTATGGATGAAAAAAGAATTAGTCAGGAAGTATTGCATCTCCAATGTCAAAGTGTGCTCAGTGGCTTGTGGTATTATGGGGTATTTGGGAAATAAGGGCTCAGTTTCAGTTAGCATGTCAATTGAAGGAACAAGCTTTTGTTTCATTGCTGCTCACTTGGCATCTGGTGAGAAGAACGGCGACGAAGTTCGAAGGAATTACCAAGTGTCTGAGATCTTCAGACGAACTTCGTTTCCTAGACTTCTTGAAGACGACGACAATCCACATCCTCTGACTATCTTAGGACATGAGTAAGTAGGCAACATTAGAAATGTCGTGCACAAATGCATGCAATTATTCATACATTGTAGAATTTGGATAAAGCCTTTTTGTTGTAGATAATGTAATTTGTCATATCTGAACTGTGAACAGTCGAATATTCTGGTTCGGGGATCTCAACTATAGATTGTACTTGGAGGACAATTTGGCGAGGCTGCTTATAAAGACTGAAGATTGGAAAGCTTTACAGGAGTTCGACCAGCTTAAAAAGGAACAAGATTTTGGTGGAGTATTCGAAGGTTGGAGAGAAGGAAATGTAGAATTCGCGCCTACGTACAAATATTCAGCTTCTAATTCTAACCGGTACTCAGGAGGACAATCTGCCAAATCAGGCGAAAAGCAAAGAACTCCAGCTTGGTAATTAAACGCACTTAGTTCTTCTAGCATTGCTTATCATTTAAATGGTAAAGGGGCTACAGACCCCTTCTATATCATTCAGAATTTTTGTACTAAGTAATTGAAGGTGAACAACAATGTAAGACAGCTGTGTGTGGTGATGGCAGGTGTGATAGAATCCTCTGGTACGGGAAAGGCGTGAAACAACTATCTTATTTCAGAAGCGAGAGTAAATTCTCAGATCATAGGCCCGTTTCTGCCCTTTTCTCCACTCAGATTGAAGTTCTCAAGTCTGAAAATCAGACGTGTGTCGCACTTTCTAACATTCTTCCAGCTCTCCTTCCTCCCGCCAACCAGAATGTAAGTAGACATCATACTTGCATACAGAAAATTATCGTCATCAGACTATATTATCAAACCATTAGTATCTAATATATCAATGTCATGACTCTTGTTTTGGGTACACAAAAATACTAAATAACTTTTTTTCTAGGTTACCAGACAAGAAGCAATTTGGATTGGTATAAAGAATCAACTCACGGCCTGAATCTATGCTTATTTAGTGAGACTATTGAAACTACTCTTTTATGGCTATGCTTGGCATTAGTGAGACTAAAATCTCCTATTCCGGAGAGTTGCTATGCTTGGCACTAGCACAAACCTCTGTTAGGATAGAAGCAGAGGCAGTCTGGACTTTGGAGATAGGTTCTCCTACAAAACATTTTGGAAATAATATTTGCAGAAGTTCCAAATGGACATTTTATATAATTATATATGTAATTAACTAAAACATCGAAAAGATTTGCAACACAATTAGGGCAATGACAAAAATGCGGCTTACATATTTACAATTACTTATGTCTTTGGACTTTGGAGTGCTAGAAAAACCAATCATATATGTGTTCTTTAATTAACATGGCAGGGTGGAAACAAAGATAAAGAAGATAAAGGTGAAGACAAAAAACAGGCAAGACCAACACTGCTATCCTTAATCTTGCAAGACATGCAAGATATTGAACCATCGTCATCATCCACACTGGATAACAAAAGTGCAGCAAATATTGTTATTAATTCATTGGCCTCAGTATCATAGATAAAGTAACCTAATTAGTAAACTTCATGTGCACAGCCCTTCTTGCTAGGAAGCTTGTTACATCATTTGTAGACAGTTTCATGTCTTGCGGGTATCACCACATTACAAAAGACAAATGTGTTTTTATTTTCTATATTTTCATTATTTTAAGAAAGTTATGGTTGCCAAACAGCCCCATAACATACTTAAAATGATAATCAGCTCTAGACAGCCCAGACTAGATACGTCCGTAGATGTGTCAAGGCTGGAGAAAGAAATGACACTGATGTTTGATTTTGATAGTTTCAGCATTTGGACTTCAAACGTACAATTTGTGGTATCAAAAGTATATATGATTTACTACACCACGGATGACAATCCTCAATTAGAATCCTATTGTGGAAGAAAAGCTTATCTCTAATTAATTTGAGAGTGAAATGCTTTGAAGCATAACCCTCCCTGGGAAAATAAAACCAATTCATATGTTTATGCTACCTTGTGTAGCCTTGAGTCATGATGTGTATGATGAGGGAACATGGATGTATTAAAAATGGTTTCTATCAATTTTTATCAGTGAGGTTTGCTCTAATATACTGCCTTCCCCAAGATGTATGAAAAACCGCAGAGAAGCTAATGTGCACTTGTTGTGCTGGGATTATCAATTCGGTTCACTTGTTGTATAGAGTATAGACTATAGATGATAATAGGAGTAAGGTGCATAACTGTTCTGTTTTCTGATTGATCTTTAGTTAAAACCCTTCGCTGACGCATATTGGTCATATTTAGCTGTCAGATATCCGCATGATATGATCTTTCCATTGTAAAAGAATTGGCCGGCTAGAAAAAGAGAAACTTGACAAAAAGCTGAGTTTCCGAATTCCATTGGGTGTCTTGTTTAGTATCCTTGTGGTTTAGCACTTTTTTTGGTCCTTCAACTCTTCAGGTCGGTTCCTTTGTTTCCAAGGCCATGGTAAGGATATGATCTACGAGCACGAGCAGAAGGAAGTGAGAAGAAAATTGGAAAAACCACAAGTCTGTGTTGGTATGATAATGAAGAAGAAGGAAAAATTGAATGATCTCCCATCTGAAATTTGGTATGATATTTGTGTTATCAAAAATTACAACTTCTGAGCTTACTTCCTCCTCTCTCTTTCTCTCTCCCTTTTTCTATCTTTTTCCATCTCTCTCACCCCTTTCTTAATCGCCTCTTGTCTTTCGTTGATCTCTTCTCAATCCAGCGTCATCTGTTCCCCCACCTGTCGTGGCAGTTTCTAAGCAGTTGGGGTTCTGCAGACATGATCTACTGTGGCATGTCTCCTCCTTCTTAGCTTGCCTACGGCCCATTTGCCTTCTATCACCTTTTGTCCTTCGTTGATCTCTTCTTAATCCGGCATCATCGTTCCCCCATTTGTCGTGCAGTTTTGAGCGATTGTGGTTCCACGGACATGATCGCATCGCAAAGCATGTCTCCTCCTTCTTAACTTGCCTACATCCCACTTAACTCCTATAACCTCCTATGTCGAGGGAATATGGCTCTAGAGCCCCCTCGGTCCCATCGACGTTGAGTGAACCCCTTGGTGGTCCACAATAGCCAATGGGACCGAGAACACCCATCTCAATCCCTTCTTCACTGCGGTGTACGCTTTCTATGTTTGGTTCAGTTACCCTCCCATTCTTTGTTGGCACGTGGTCCATCATTACCTCCCACTGTCCCATGCGCATGATATAACCCCGACCTTTTAGAGAGTTCCAAGGTCCCACGGTCTTACTCCCATGGTCCTTTTTTGGGATTACCTCTTTGCCCCTACGGCTTAGACTCTGCTAAAACCCTCTCTCCACTCAAATCCCTCACTCTAGCATTGCATCCTTCTTCCGGCCTTTTCAACTTCTTTTCTTGTTTCTTCTCCCTTGTGTGATTTCCAAGTCTCCGATCGGGTTCCTTTTGATCTATTCCGTTTTGGCTTTGTCGCTTTTGCAATTCAGTTTGTTTCCTCCCTTTCCATTCCCTTCTATTGTTATCTTGTGGTGTTCAATTGTGTTTCGCCTCACTTTCCCTTCAGAACTTCGTTCCCACCATTGTTGCTTCCCATTTCCTTCCTTCATTTTAGTCCGATATGTCAGAATCTGAGTCGGCGAATACCTCAGCCACTAGATCCGATGGGTCGGAGTCTAGATCTAGCAGACATACTACGAACAGATCTGAATCCTCGAATTCTGGTTCTTCCAATTCTGCCGCTGAACCATCTACCTCAGGAAGGAAGACTACTCTTTCTCCCCCACCGTCATATCACTGTAGACCAAATCTAGATGCAATCAAAGATGCCTATGGCATCCCGGCCGACTTGGTCCTTGAGCATGTGCCCGGCGTCACCCATTTTCCAAATTTGCTAAAACCGCGGCCTGGTTGTCTCATCGCTACTGTAGGGCAGATAGTGGCAGGCTTGCGTTTTCCTTTAACTCTTCTAGATGTTGAGGTATGCAATCACTTCAATATTCCTCCCTGTCAAGGCATAGGTAACTTTTGGCGTGTCATGTATGCCGCAAACCATTATAATGAAACCCAGTCCCTTAAAATCCAACTCCGCGATATAATTACTCATTTTATATAAAGAAGAGTACCAAGTTTGGTAGCATAGGGTACCAGTCCTTCTGTACTCGTCCACAGAAGAAGTCTTTTGTCCTCCACCTTACCACATCTGACAAAATATGGTATTACTATCCGTTATATGTGTCTGGGAGTTTTCTCTCCGCGAACCTTCCATCAGACGTTTCTTTAAGGCAACTCAGTGTTCTTAAAAGTGGTACGTACCGCCTTTTATTTCGCAGTGCTCTTTTCTAACTATGTTTTTAACTTGTCTTTATTTTGTGATCCAGGTTGGAGAACTGATTCGCGATCCCAAATCTACGCCGGCATTTCATCCGAAATTTTCCAACACCTCCACGATTTGGGCAGTGCTCAGTGCGCACTTCTCGGTATTGACCCAGAAAAAGGCAACCCTCTTTTACTTGATCCATCTTTGAAAAGCATCGGCGACTATCAAAGTCCCCTCTATCGTTTGCCGCCTCCCAAAGAAAGAAAACCCAAATCCTCCCCTGTCCCTAAAAGAAAAACCCACAGGTCCTTCAAATACACCACCAAGATCTACCATTCCAAAGCCGTTGCACAAAAAGCTGTTGCTCAATCCCACTCCCCTGCTCCCTGTACCGCCCCCTCTTCGTATTCTGCGTTAGCGGATTGGGAAGACGACCTTAGTCCACCTCCTTCCAACCTTTCTACCGCTAACATGGCTGCAAGTAAACTCAAACTGTGGGACAGCGACTCAGATGGTGACGAGGCCATAGAAGTCGCTGCCTCAAGTCCACCAAAGAAGAAGGCCAGGACTACACCTCTGGGATCCCCTGTCCACTCTGTTGCACCGTCGCGGCCACTAGCTCCAGGGCGTCGGCATGGGAAGGAACCAACTGCATCCGGTTCCCTGCCCTCTGGAACGTTTGAAGTATGGCAACCTCGATTTAAGGCTAGGGATCGCAATATAAACATCCGCGACTCAGCCTTGGACAATCCAGCTATTGCAGCTTCCCTCTTTTTTGGCTCACATCTTCCGAAGGATCAAGCATATGGCGATTCTGGCTCCTTTGCCTCTCACAAAACGTCTATCTATACTGGTTGGGAAAAGGTAGGTTCCCCTTTCTTTAGTTTTCTTTCTTTTCCGCACATTCTTTGCTAAGGTACATTTTTCATCAGCTGAGCCTGGACATTGGACATGTGGTCCGCGGTTTGACCAGCACCTTGGACTCTTTGGAAATCACGAAGCAGGAGATTAATGGTCCTGATGGCTGGAAAGCAAAATATACCAAGCTGGAGAAGGATCGGGATGATTTGCGCATAGTGGCAGTGAAGGCACAAAAAGCACTTTAGCAAGCCGAAGATAAGCATCGCGATTATGTATCTGGGGTTGCTTCCAAAATGGAGAGCCAAAGGGAGGCGGATAAGCTGTCTACTCAGGCTGCGGTGGACAAAGCAGTGAAGGAAGCCGATGACCGCTTTCGAGTCCTAGCTGAGAAGAAGATGGACCGTGCACTAAAGCAACAGCTTGATGAGCTTACTGCTGCTGGCCGCCTTCTTCCTCTGCCTCCTCCGGTCATTTAGCCTCCAGTCGTTGATACTCCAATGTTGGTGCCATCTGAGTCTGATACGCCCGCGCACCCCCTGTTCACTAACAACGCGGTCACTTCCCCAATTGCCGAGGATGATGATGCTATAATTGTTGGGGAGGTGACTGAGGTTTCCTCACAGAAGGAAGGGTGTGAAGGCTAGCCAATGGGAGAAGGTGCCTCTGAAAAGATTTGAATATCGAGTGAACTTTATAATTTTGTTTTTTGCAGTTGATATACATTTGATCTTACTCATTTTGCATTGTGTATATGTGTAACCTGGATTTCTGGGTAAGCCCAGCAGGGTATGACTCAAGCTTTTTTAATTTTGAACTTCTCTATATTCTCCCTAGTTTCGTAATTTGAAAGCATAAGTCCTTTAGTAATGTAAGATGTCTAGTTTCGTTTTTCTTCCCTTTATCTATCTCTGTTCGGCTGTGAAGCCCGGTGGAAGCTGCTTAGTTCGCGTTAGGTTGATTTGAACCTCGTTTCGCGATGGGCTCATCGCTGCTTTGGGTGGTTGTGAAGCCTCATGGGGCAACTCGCTTGCCCCCTCGGGTTTGATTCGCCCATAGTCCGCTGGCGAAGGCGCTTCATTTCCCGTTGTCATTGGGTGGCTGTGAAGCCTTGTGGGGGCAACTTTGTTTGCCCCCAGTTTGATTCGGACCCGAGTCCGCTAAGGGCTCATCCCCCCCGCTGTCATTGGGTGGCTGTGAAACCTTGTTGGGGCAACTCTGTTTGCCCCCAGTTTGATTCGGCCCATAGTCCGCGAAGGGCTCATCCCCCCCGCTGTCATTGGGTGGCTGTGAAGCCTTGTGGGGGCATCTTAGTTTGCCCCTAGTTTGATTCGGACCGAGTCAGTCCGAAGGGCGGCTCATCCTGTCCTTGGGTTCTTTGTGAAGCCTTGGGAGCAACTTCGGTTCGCCCGGTTTGATTCAGACCTTAGTCCGCGAAGGGCTCAATCCCCCCATTGTCATTGGGTGGTTGTGAAGCCTTGGGCGGCTTCGGTTGCCCCCTAGTTTGATTCGGATCGGTCCCAATGGCTCATCCCCCGCTACATTTTTTGTGGGTCGTGTGAAGCCTCATGGAGGCGGCTCTCGGTTGCCCAGTTTGATTGGGACACGGTCATGCGAAGGGCTCAACCCCCCCGCTGCTTTGTATGGCTGTGAAGCCTCATGGGGGCAGCTCAGCCTAGGGGTGATAAAAGGGCCGGGCCGGGCTAGCCCGCCCCTCAAACCATAAAAGCCCTCATGATATTGAGGGCCGGGTCGAGTAGGGTCAAGCATGAAAACTCAAGCCCTTAATCCACCCCTCGACCCTCATTTTTGAGGGCCAAATGAGGGCCGGGTCGGGCCCGATCTAATTATACTTCACTAGTTTGTGATTTTTTTGTGATTTTTTTGTGATTTTTTTTTTTTGGTAATTGATTTAATAATATGTATATAAGTATACAAAACTAATTATTATATCTTTAGAAAAAAAAATAGATAGAGATGGTGGAAGAGATGATATTCTTAAAATATCTACATTTTGCATACTTAACTATGTTGTTAGGTTGGATTTGCTTTATGTATGACTTATATACATATCATTAAATCAACTACAAAAGTGCATATATTATATTATGTTATAATTTATCCCCTATTGAAAACTAATTTAATGATTTTTTTATACAATTTAGATAATTATAATATAATACATAAATATAATGTAAAATAACAAGAAAATGTGGTTTTCTTTTAGGGTTTACACAAATATATAGTATAATACATAAATTATCACCCCTATTTTGGGTTTACACAAAATAATCATAGTTCACCTTTCTTTTTATATTTGACCTCTTTTACTCAAATTACAAAATACCCCATATGATATGTGGTAAACTACTATTATTAAACATCATTTGTAGTGAAAATATTTAGTTTAAATAGAGATAATTGTGGTACCCTACATATATAATGAAAAATATATATATATATATATATATATATCTTATCGAAAAAAAAAATATTGAGGGCCAAGTGAGGGCTTGGAAGGGCCAAATGCGGGCCGGGCCTATGCTCCAGAACCTAGACCCTAGCCCGCCCCTAATAAGCATGAGGGCCGGGCCAGCCCGCCCCTCAAATCTGTGAGGGCCAACTTTTGAGGATTTTGACGCGTATTTTTGAGGGCCGGGTTGAGGGCCTGAGGGCCAAATTATCACCCCTAGCTCAGCCTGCCCCAGTTTGAATTGGACCATAGTCCGCAAAGGGCTCATTCCTCCCTCTGTCTTTCAGCGGCTGCGAAACCTGATGGGGCAGCTCAGTTTGCCTTCAAGTTAGTTTAATTCCTTTGTTCATATTCATAAGACATATGGAAGAAGTGCACGCTTTAATACATGATAAGTAATAAAAACTGACAATCTTCAATTCATACATGAATTTTTTTTAACATTCTAATGTTCCAAAGTTTCTCGATCTTTTCCCAGGCTGAAGTTTGCAATCGATAAGTTCCAAATGTACCCTTCTCCAACACCACATAGGGTCCTTCCCAGTTGGGCCCCAGTTTACCTTCATTCTCCTTTCTCGTTGCTGGTATAACACACCACAGAACTAACTCCCCCACCTCGAAAGTGCGCGGCTTCACTCTCTTGCCATATTGCCGCTGTAACCTCCGATGATATTCCTCCAATCGTATGCGTGCTATTTCTCTTTTTTCATCTATGAGGTTCAACTCAGTGGCCAATATTATCTCATTCCTTCCCATTTCTATAGCTTTGGTTCTGGTTGTGGATACTATCATTTCCACTGGTATGACCGCCTTCACTCCACACGTCATTGCGAACGGTGACTCGAGTCGAGAAGCGGTGTGGTCTTGGTATGCCAGTGAGTATGGTTCGATTCGATGCGCCCATGCTCCTTTCCGCGCCTCTAGCTTTCTCTTTATATTATCCATTATGATCTTGTTAGAAGACTCCGCTTGCCCATTTCCTTCTGGATTATATGGTGCTGAGAACCCCTGTTTCACTCTAAATGCCTGAAGGAACTCTCGGACCTTTCCACCTGTAAATTGGGTTCCATTATCCGTGATGATCGTGTGTGGCAACCCGAATCTACATATGATGTTCTCCCAAAGAAACTTCTTCACATTGTCCTCCTTAACTTGCTGCAATGCCACTCCTTCTACCCACTTGGTAAAATAATCTGTTACGGCCAACATAAACCTTATTTTGCCACTTGCTATGGGCAGCGGTCCTACTATATCCAGTTCCCACATGGTGAATGGCCATGGGCTGAACACGTTATGTAGCGGCTTTGCTGGCGAATGTATGAGCGGTGCAAATCTCTGGCACTTCTCACATTTCTTGGCATACACTGTGGCGTTTCTCTTCATATGTGGCCAAAAGTACCCCTGTGATATCAATCGTGGTCTGTCAGACGACTGCCGGTGATCGCCACAGTCCCTTCGCGGTATCTCGGCGGAACTTCTTGTATATGTCGGCGGACCTATGCACTTCAGCATTGGTCCGTTGAAGTTTCTTTTATACAAATCCCCTTTGAGCAGTGTGTATCGTTGACTCGTTTGTTCCATCCTTCGTCTCTCTTGTTTGTCTTCTATTTCTACACCCATCAGGAATGTCTTAATGGGTGTCATCCATCCCTGCTCTTGCTCAGTAGTATGCCAAACACCTTCCTCCTCTGAGGTACTTGGTCTGCTTAGGACTCTTACTTCAATCGACCGACCCTCTGTTCTCGGAAGTACTGCAGCGACATAAGCCAATGCGTCTGCGTGTCTGTTTTAACCGCGGCCAAGATGTGCAAACTTGATTCTATCAAACTTGCTTGCTTTCCTTTGTAAGACCTCCAAGTACTTTGCCATTCTTGGGCAACTTGCCATAAATCCCCCATTCATTTGACAAATTACTAAGTTTGAATCAGAGTAAACAGACAATTCATTCACCCCCAAATCCTTTGCTAGATCCAATCCTGCTATTACTGCCTCATATTCAGACTCATTATTAGAAGCCGCAAATCCCAATTTCATTGACAACTCTAGCCTATTGTTTTCAGGCGTCACCAGGACGACTCCAATTCCATTCCCTGTATCTGTCGCGGACCCATCTGTGAACACTCTCCACCCATTCCGTGAGTCCCAAGGATCCAACGGATCGCGGCTCAGTTCCCCTTCCTGTTCCATGACCATTTCTTCTCCCCAAGTTGGGTCCTCGGCCGGAAATTCTGCCAAAAATTCAGCCATGGCCTGAGCCTTTTCCGCAGTTCGAATCTGGTATTGAACCTCATAACAACTGAGCATCACCGCCCACTTTAGCATTCTGCCTGATTTGTCTACCTTCAACGCTTGCTTCAATGGCAAATTCGTTATCACAACCACCGAATGGGCCTCGAAGTAAGGCTTCAGCTTTAAGGCCGAAAATATCAAGGCCAAAGCGTACTTTTCAATTCTGCTGTATCGTGTTTCCGCATCCAGCATGGTTTTACTTTGGAAGTAAACTGGCTTTTTTACTTTTTCCACCACTCGTACTAGAACTGAACTCATCGTGATACTCGACACTCCCGGATATAAGTCTGACTTTTCCCCCGATCCGCCGTGCGTGATAGTAAAGGTGCTTTTCCCAAATAACTCTTTAATTCTTGAAAGGCCTCTTCACACTCCGCTGTTCATAAAAAATCCGGCGTTTTTCTTAACAAACGATACAGCGGTCGGCATTTATCAGATGATTTTGAAATAAATCTGTTCAATGCCGCGACTCTTCCAGCCAACCTTTGCACCTCTTTCACATTTTGAGGGGACGACATATCTATAAGTGATCTTATCTGTTCAGGATTCACTTCTATTCCGCGATGTGTTACTATGTATCCCAAGAATTTTCCAGAAGTTACCCCAAAGGTGCATTTCTCGGGGTTGAGCTTCGGTTTATACCTCCGCTGAGTATGAGGAAAGTCTCTTGGAGACCCTCTAAGTGTTCTTGCTCTGACATGCTCTTCTCCACCATGTCGTCAATATATATTTCCATTCCCTTCCGAATCTTATCCTCAAACATTTTTTCTCCTAACATCTGAAATGTGGCCCCAACATTCTTTAACCCAAATGACATCCTCGTATAACAGTAAGTACCACCTTCCACCATGAAAGTTGTCCTCTCCTGATCTGGCCCGTACATCGCGACTTGATTATATCCCATGGACGCATCCATAAAAGAAAATATCTTGAACCCTGCCGTTCTGTCCACCAGCTCATCAACTCGTGGCATTGGGTAACAATCTTTAGGATATTCTTTGTTAACGTCCGTAAAGTCAACGCACATCCTAACCTTGCCATTCTTCTTTGAAACCACGACAACCATTCCGTGTACTCAACCTCACTAATTATTTCGGCCCCTTTCAGTCTTGTACCTCTTTGCGAATACCCTCAGCGTACTTTGGCCTCACGCTTCTCATTTTCTGTCTGACTGGCCTAGCATTTTCATTCATATTCAAGTGATGACAGGCAAACTCTGGATCTAACCCAGTAATATCCTCAATTGCCCATGCAAATATATCTTTATTCTTTGCCAAAAATTGTATTAGCTTACTCTTTCCATTCATCCGCAATTCCCCCCCCGTAAAATAAATTTCTCCGTCTTACGCCTTGATTCACTATCTCAATTTCATCCAAAGTTTTTGGTCGGGTAGAGGCTCGTGATATTACCGATGAAGCCGCCTCCTGTAATTGCTATTCAGCTCCGCCTCGAAAGCAAATGACCTCCCCTTTCATTCCTCGGATTATATTTTTTACTATCACCTAGTGAATGGTCTGCGCGGCTACTTGATCTCCTTTTATTTCATACGTCCCTCCATTTGTGGGGAAATGGATTACCTGGTAATATGTCGATGGAATTGCCCTCATCTCATGAATCCAACGTCTCCCTAGGATTGCATTGTACTGGGAGTTAGTGTCCACCACCATGAACCTGGTGAATACCGTCGTCGGCCCAGCAGTTACTGGTAATACTAGTTCGCCCATGGGTTCGGTCATACTGTCGTTGAACCCAAACAAATTAGTCTGTGGTGTTTTCATCTGATCTCTATCGATATTCATTTCCTCCATGGCTCCTTTGAATAGCAGATCCACCGAACTTTCGCAGTCAATCAATACCCTCTTTACTAGATAATTTTCCATTGCTATAGTGATTACCAATGCATCCTCATGCGGTGAAATTACTGACTCCAAGTCCTTTGGAGTGAACATTATGGTTTCGTCTCCCTTCGCGGTTCCACTAACTAACCGCGGTATGCTTACCACTTCATTTACCTGCCGCAGACTTGTTGTCTTTCTAATCTTTTCGTGGTGTACATTTCTCCCAAGTGTTTCCCCACTAAAAATAATGTTGATAGTTCCTAAGATTCTAGCTGGTGCCGACAACCTTTCAGCTTGAGGCACCTCAGTGACAAATTCTCTGAGCATTCCCTTTTCAATCATCCTCTCCACCAACCACTTCAAGGCATAACATTCATTAGTTGCGTGATTCTGGATCTGATGATAAACGCAAAATGGTTTCCCCTCTATCTCTTCTGCTGTGTTCCGCGGACCTTCATAGTACTGCAGCCCCTTAATTAGTGGCAAGATCTCCTCTAGAGGTCTGTTAAGTGGAGTTTGCTCTATCTCGCGGTACGGCTTCCTTTCCCGAATGTCCCTCCTACCACGATCTCCAGTCCTCTCTGGTCCGCAATTCTGCCCTATGTATGATATCTTTTCTCTTTCCTCTCTACTGCTCTTATCCCTCCGGTCATCTTTGTCCACAGCCTATATTGCCTTCCCTGATCTCTTATGTTCTTTTGCGTTTCTCTGCATTATGTTCTCATAGCGTATGTATTTTTCCACCTTCGGGTATAGAGCGTGTAAAGTGGTGATTTCAATCTTGGACACCGACTCATGGACTCTAGTTCACTGTCTCAACCCATGCTGGAAAGCTATTACCACTGTATGTTCTTCCAAATTTTCCACTCTCAGCGTCTCTTCCTTGAATCTACATAAAAACTCCCTCAACGATTCCGTTGACCTTTGCTTAACATTGAATAGAGCCGCGATATCGACCACCCTCTGCTTTTGGTGTATGAAGTGATCGACAAAGGCGCGCTCTAGTTCTTCAAATCTGCTGATGCTCCTCGATGCTAACCTGTAATACCAGTGTGATGCGCCCCCCCTTAAGACTAGCCGGGAACATCATACGACGAAGTACGTCCATCATATTTGATTTCCTGCCATATACCTTTCGAACCTTGGTTGGCTGAACCTCTTAGGTACTTCAGAATTCCATATCGAATCTGCCAGTGGATTCTTGTTGAGACTCGCAACCTCTTTCTGCGCTGCGCTCTGGTTCACTCTTTCTACTCCTTTGTTCGCTTCTTTATCTTTCTCAATCATCGCCTGTATCACCTCCAGCGTGATGCCCACTGTTTGTTCCACACCTACAGACGGAAATTCTTCATTCTCCCCCTCCACTTCACTACCTTGTAGATCCCTCCGCTCTGTTTCTACCTGGGTGGACTCCTTTTCTTTTCTCAGCCTCTCATTCTCATTACGTAACCTGACTATCTCCTCTTGCAGTAGTCTGGTGGCGTCCGCCGCCACCTCCGATGTCTCTTCTTCCCCAACTCCTTCTATCTCTACACTCGCTGCATCTTCTTTCGCCTCTCGAACCGCTTCTTTCTTAGGTCTCCCTACTGCTCTTTTCGCTATGGTGGCCATTTTCGCTGGTCCCCACAGACGGCGCCAAATGTGTTATCAAAAATTACAACCTCTGAGCTTACTTCCTCCTCTCTCTTTTTCTCTCCCTTTTTCTATCTTTTTCCATCTCTCTCACCCCTTTCTTAACCGCCTCTTGTATTTCGTTGATCTCTTCTCAATCCAGCGTCATCTGTTCCCCCACCTGTCGCGGCAGTTTCTGCTGATTGGGGTTTCGCGGACATGATCTACTGTGGCATGTCTCCTCCTTTTTAGCTTGCCTACGGCCCATTTGCCTTCTATCACCTTTTGTCCTTCGTTGATCTCTTCTTAATCCATCGTCATCTGTTCCCCCACCTGTCGCGGCAGTTTTGAGCAGTTATGGTTCCGCGGACATGATCTATTGCAGCATGTCTCCTCCTTCTTAACTTGCCTACATCCCACTTAACTCCTATAACCTCTTATGTCAGGAATATGGCCTCTACAATATTCTTTCCAGACTACATCTTACATCTCTCCTAGGAGCCGCTAGGTACACTTGTAAACTCTGGCACAACATAATCAAGGATCCTATGTTCCCCGAGTTGCACTTGACGCACGCTCTGAAGAATCCTGGTTACCTCTACAAACATAAGGCCAGTGATTCTAGCCTATATTATGCTTAAACACCACGGGATGCAACTGTAGGGCGTAGGCATGAAGCTTCTGGTAGACGAGAAGTTTACACGTTTTGCTTCATGTGCTGGTTTAGTATGCTGTCCTGCCAAGGGAGATAAATCGATTTACATATGCAATCCAGTGCTTGGGGACTATGTTGAAATACCCTGTGAAAACGATTGTGGTTATACTTTTGTGGGCTTCGGTTATGCTCCCTTGAGCAAAAAATCTAAGTACGTTCAGTTCTCATGTGATCCACAGCCGGGAACGACTCCTAAGATTTTCACTCTTGGAGACAAATCTTGGAGAGTGTTGGTTCATGTTCCATTTTGGTTTGATTTTTTGCAGTCACCTGTTTACTGCAATGGAGTTTTGTATTGGGTGACATATTTTTACGAGGACGAGTCACAGCATCATGTCTTCTCCTTTGACCTTAAGACTGAGAAATTTCGACTAAGGCGGCCAGTTTGTCTCAAGGGTACCGGCTATAAGCTGATACGGTCATATTTTTACCTCGCTGTACTCGGGGAAACCGTTGCTCTCGTGAAAAATTGTAGGACAGGTCATGAAGTCTGTACACTGATGGACGAAGTGGAAGACTTATGGGTCAAGAAATGTTATGCTTATACAACTTTGGAGACTGGTCAGGCATCCTATCACTTATTGGGGCTTTGGATGAATCAAGAAATGTCTGGTATTGAAAGAACTACGGAGCTTCTTTTTTTTTTTTTTTTTTTCGAAATATTTAGAGGGTTCACCGGTTACATTGAAAGACCTTAGCCTAGCCTGAAGGCTCTCGCCGATGCGACCTAACCACCTCCATCTTGTCCATGAAGACTTGCTTTCGCTCCTTGATCCACCCATTGTAAGAGCATTTTGTCTCTAGCACGAAGGCTCATTTGGCCCAAAGGCCCATCACATAATTACACAAGAAAGAAATTCTAACCAATACTTGGTGGGATTCGAACTTGCAACCTCTTCCATGAGGAGAGGAATACACAACCAATTGAGCTAGAAGCTCTTGTGTACGCAGAGAGACTGAGGGACGACTGAGGGATACGCAACCAATTGAACTATGGAGCTGATACGCAGGGAGACTGGGGGACGACCTGGAGTAGTCAAACATATAATGGGAAAAACATTTTTATCTTACCATGCAGAGAATAGGATACACACTGCTATCCGGCTTCCCTTTGCAAAAGATCTGGATGCTGATGGAAATTCACTTCAGCTAGTTTTTACTCATGTAGGAAGTCTTGTGTCTCCTTCGAAGATTGTTTAAGTTGCAGCGAAGCACAAATCTTCAGTAACAGGCTAGCTAATTCTACAATTATACTCAATGGATTGTTCTTTCAAGTACCTCAATTACTATATATTTGGTTGTGACAAAAAATTAGTAATAGAATTTGTTCTACAATGTTGTCAAGACCATCATATATTAGTAGTGAAAAACTCTACCACGGATTTAGTTGTTCCTTCCACAAGGGAAAGTGAGTACTTTGCCATGCACTTGTATAGCTTTATGTACTTACTTCTTCAAGACTAATTGCTCTATCCTCTTCTACACCGTTTGCTTGCAACTCAACATCCTGTACTAATGTACAGTACAACCTTTTGAATCCAATGTTTTTGCATTTTCACAGTAGAGAATAGTGTTTTACTAATAGACTTAATAAAATAACAAAGACTGCAGGATTTTAGACCCCCACTAACTTTGCTGAAAAGCCTGAAATGACTTCCCCCCATGGCAAGACCAAGTCAACCGCTCCCTGAGTTTCAGATACCCCCGAGATCAATTGGATGCAACACAAATCCGGACCACGAAGCGCTATCTGCTGAATCTCATTGAAAACCACATTGACATAGCATCATGTTAGAAAAATGATTTGCTCAAATCCATTTAAATATGAATGAGTAGTTTGTCTCCCAAATTACCCCACTTAAGATGAAATGAGTTTTTTTCAAACGATCACATAATGTGAGAAAACCTTTTCAAAATGATGCATTTGTTTGAAATAGTGCATTATGCGAAAAAAGTCGCGACTTTTCGAAATGTCTTTGGTTTGAAATAGTAATCAGATCTTGAAAAAAGGTGTAACCTTCGAAATAGGCAATCGGGTTGAAACTTGATCTTATATGCGAAATGGTGTGTCCTTTCGAAACATGTGACTTTTCAAAGAGTTTTACTTTTTCCCAAGAGTCATTTGTGTTGTTTTGAAAATCGCACCACTCACTTTATAAATAGTGGATGAATTTGGAGAAAAAAAAAACTAGATCACACGAGTTCGATCTTTCTCTTCTCCTACGATTTAGTCAAATACTTATGTTGTGTTATTTGAGTACATAGAATTGAAGTCTTAGCTTTCATAGAAGGAAATCCGTTTATCTTGGGAGATAGTTTCCCATCAACCTTCAAGGTGTGAGGAAAATGTTTTAAGTTTGTAGGAAACTTATTCCAAAAATATATTTATTGTTAAGTAAACAAGAAAATCAAATTAAAATTAAAGGTTTGTTCATATCAATTTGATTTTCTTGTTTACTTAACAATAAATATATTTTTGGAATAAGTTTCCTACACATCCAACTTCTCACAACTCCTTTTTGGGCATATGAGCAACTGAGTAAACATTGTTGTGGGCAGAAAAAAAAAAAGGACACACTAAGTCATCAATTCATCATGGCCTGGGTGTGGGAGTCGGGTTTTAAAATAATCATGGTTGATAATTACATGACATTATTCCAGTTTATGGTATACTTCCCAACTAATAATCCCTGCGCCAGGCCCCATTTTTGGCATAAAATATCCAGAAAACGCGTGCCCTTTAAGAAAGGTTCAATTACACATTATTAACTACACACCTGCATATAGCGAATTACAGATGCAATTAGACCAACAAAAGTAGGTTGCTAAATCAAAAGGTAGTTGTCAAGTGGCGTAAAGGTACCTCAAGACCTAAGCTGGACAACTAATGGAGGGTCTGTTCTTAAAGCAGCTATGCCTACCCCAAACAACCAAAACTACATACTAACTCTGCAAATTATAATCTATATATTTGATTGTTTTTTCCATCTATTAATTTGTTCTTGGATAGAAACATATAGCAATTGTTGTATCACCATCATATATCACTCATAACACATGACCAATAATTGTTTACAGTGTTTATACCCTGGTTGAAAAGAACTTGCTTTCTTCATGCACTTACACTCCATGTGCATTCATTAAGGAAGCCCACGCAAGTGCATATCAATACTCAGGTTCGGGTCTTGGAGATCTAGTACCTATGTATAATTTGGATAAAGTGATTAAAAACAGGCATGGGGTCATGGGGAAGACATGGACAACTATTAATGGGCTATGAGGCTCCACCATACCAACCTTCACAGCTTCAGCTCAATTTGAACTCATTAACTCAAGAAGACCGTTTGGTAAACAACCTTGGAGCATGGACCACAATGGAATCAGGAAAAGATTTAAATGGAGCAAAAGATCACACTGATATGACAGTCTAACCATCGGACTCGCCATTTCGAGCACCAATTCATTATAATGAATGGTCACTAACGGATCACCTGTGCACTTTATTATAAGCGCCATGCATCGAGCATGGTTATAGAGCCCACAATCCCCAAATTCACTAGAATCAAATATCGACATCAACAAAGCATTCTGCATTCTGTCAATAGGAAAGAATGAACAGAAACTCTTCTCAGTTATATACATTGCACTAGTTTCCCCAGCGTGGTATGATATTTGATGCATTGAGTACATTATACATCTCCTCTCACATTTGAAGTTCTATAACAAATAAAAAATCAAGAAAATACAAAGGGGACAAACTAGCATTAAGATATTGCTGCATCTGTATGGTAGAAACAAATGGGGTGAATTTGAATTTAATCCAGTCATAAGATTTCTATGCACTCTGTATATCGGAGTAAACACTTCACCATGCTTTCTGCTCAACCGGGGGAGCAACTTCTTTGCCATATTAGATTCAACATGATGTTATCCAGGACGCTCTGCCTCCTCCCAGCTTAAAAGGTATATTACAAAAACTCCAATGAACTATGAACATTATCTGGAAATTGGCAAGGGTTAAAACTAATCAGAAATATTACAGGGGAGAACCATGCCATTGGAGAGCAACTAGAAAATAAATAAACCACCATTGGGCCCATTACTTCGAAATGGTTAGTACTAACAAATTAGAACTTACTGCATAAGAAATTAAAAGCACCTTTTAGATAGGCTATGTCCATCTTAATACCTGGGATGACCTCACAGGATGTGGATTTATGTCAGATATGGCACCGACTTAATAGTCTTTTGTATTTGGGAAGTAAAAGTATACATGAAAGAAGCAAAACAATACTTTGACTATTAATATACATTGTTATAACATTTTTATGACAAATATCACAAATGCAATAACATTCACAGTGAGATGAAATAAATAATGAGTAGCTGCTCTAATCAGTTTAGAATAGAAAAGAAACAGAACTCTTGGAGGAAAAAGAAAATAAAAGACAATCATTGTACACCATCTAGACGGAAAGTGAACAAAGCATCATGTGGTAAATAAAAAAATGTTGCACTTACTAAGATTTCCTGAAAAAGATAATTGAAACTGTAAAGGTTATAAAGTAGTCAATCACCTTAGGTAGCAGCAGCTCATCATACACCCATCGATGGTGAAGCCACAACCCCCACAGAACCATGACCAGCAGTTTTTGGCAATCTATTGACGTCTAAACTTTCTCTTGGTCCACTGGAAATATCTGCCAATGGATTGACAACAAGTGCACCACCACCCTGAAGGCGAAGCCTCCGGTTCTTCAATCTAAAAGAGTCTGCAATGCCATCTCTATCAGCTATGTCGTGCATCGTAGCCCTCAATGGTTTGCTCAAGGAAGAAGATAACCTCGATGTAAAATATCGCCCTTCTGTTTTTCTCCAAAACTTAGAGCTCAGAAACTCGGCTCCAGGTAACTTGCAACATGTATTTCCTGCAGACTCAGAGTTTGAAATCCTTCCTGTTGACACAGCTAAATCGTAAGAGATCTCGTCCAATGCCACCTCCAGGCCATGAACACGTGTCTCAAGGGATCGCATTCCATTCTGTGAACTCCCCATGAATCGCTGCATTGCAGAAAATCATTTGGGAAAAGGTCAGTATGCAAATGCAGGCTTATTCAGAAAGCATGGAATGCATTGGCGGCTAGTATGAAGTATAAAGTGGCATAATGAGAAAGTCGTCACCAGAAAACTTAACAGACAAACAGAGAAGAATTAATGAAATTTGCTCCGCGCGAGAAACATATTGGGACAGTGACAATGTACAAGAATTTGGTGTATAACTATTTTTACTGGAACCAAATATTTTGACTAAAGATTCATAAGAAATGTTTGAAGATAACAGTAGCTGTAGGGTAATTGGTTTCAATAGATTGGTGTTCATGACACCCAAGTAAAGGAAGACAGTTGTTCTTGAAAGACATGTCTTCTATTAGCGTTCGATCAATAGGGCAAATCATCTATTGTTTTCATATTCAGTATCAGAAAATTTCTTGTTCATTGTACTCAGAAAAATGATGCTCCAAAACTTGTATGCTGTTTCTATAATGTTCTTTGTTATCACTTGACAATAATTATGAAATATCTATATCATGCAAATATTGTATTAGCCTACATTGGAACCAGGAAGGATATTCTCTGCTCTAAATAAGAAAGATCTGTTTGTTTCTTGCAACATTTCTACCAACAACTACTATACGAAACGATGAAGAAGCTGATAACATGGAAGGCGAGAAAGAATGAAAAGAAAAGCAAGTGCCATCCACTATCCTATCAGCATTCTATCAAAGCCGTAGACATACATGTTGTTGTTAATGTGCTTAATGGCATACCTGTAGAAGATCCAAAAGATTAGACTGTTGATTCTCTATCTGAACAAGCTGCCTCCTTATCAAAGAGAGATCCTCGCTGTTCTTTTGGTACCCATGGAGGTACTCTGTATTATTGCTTGCTACAACAGTTGACTCTAAGCACTCCTCTGATTGCACAGGAACCACACGAGACCCAGACTTCAACCCACCAAATTTGTGCATCTTATTATCACTATTCCTATTAAAAAGTGCACGCCTAGTTCCAAGCTTGTGATGTCTATCGTCTTCATTCTCCCGAGATTCTGTAACTACCAGATCTCTTTCCTCGTATACAGCTTGAGAAGGTGGAGTGTGAGGAAGAGCAATCTCAACTTTCCAATTTGCAGGTTTCTTACGATCCAGCTTACGAAACAGAGCTGGAGTCGATTTACTCTCACTAATCTTCCAAGGACTTTTCTCTCTGACATTTGTTGCAGATGATCTTTCAGGTGGAGTTTGTCTGCTGATTGGACTTCTAAACTTCCTAGTTTGAGGTGATCCAGAATTTCTTGAACCCCTTTGGAAACACCCATCACTTGCATTTTCTGCTAAATTCCAACAATACATTAAATAAATCAACAACATTTGATTTGAGTAGAATATTAGTACAGCTCAACAGATCTAAACAATAAGCAATAACAAGAAATGCAATACAAGTACAGTATCAGAATATAAACCTTGATAAATCCTTCAAGTCAAGTAATCAAATTAAGCAAACAACCATAAATCCTTTTTTGTGTAGCATCAAAATTAACATTCTCCCCATTAATTCCAATTCAGAAACTACCTAAATTCCATTTAATTACAAATTGGTGATAAACAAGCCTAGACTACATTAATAAATCACTGAAAATGATGTAATTTACCTTTTGAAGAAGATTTGGATTGAGAAGGCTGTGAGATCTCGTCAGAAACATCAGGAACAACTTTCCATGCTTCCAACATCTGATTCATAGTCTCCCTAACAGCTTTCACCTACAATTACACCAAAATTCAACAAATTCATCAACTAAAATTAAAAAAAAAAAAAAAAAAAAAAAATCTTATTTTTCCACAGATTCATAATTACCTTATCAAATCTCCTTGATTCAAAACTCAACAGACACGACGATTTAAACTCCGAAACTAGATCTCTCTCAACAACAGCCACTCTCTCCAGCGCCTCGGCCGCCGCCTTCCTAGATGCCCAATCATCACTACCCAAAAACTCAACCAAACAAGGAATCAAATTCCCTAACAAACTCCGACTAGAAACTCCTCCCTTCCCAACAACACTTCCAACCAAAGTCAACAAACCAGCCTTCCCTTTAAAACTCTCATTCCTTAACAACTTCATCAACTTCATCACACATCTCTCCAACTGAACAACACCCGGATCACTACAACTATCAATAGCTTTAGCAAGACATAAAGAACAGCCCATCTGTGAATGCACTTCTTGTTCAACCGATATCGCTTCCATCAACGGTTTCAAGAAAGCAGAAAACGGAACTTTCGAAATATGTAACACCATACTAGAAACTGCATTGATCAATGCAGATCGAACCGATGAATCAGAATCACGCAGTCTTTTTATTATATTACTAAGCATTTTCGTGACAAATGGCGCTAACTCATTCCCATGCAGTTCAGACATGAAACCAAGTAGACGTGCACATTGTTTACGTACTGGAGATTTCTGAGATGGATCAGTGTAGTATATACAGTTAAGGTATATAGAATATGAGTCATGATGACTCAATGATTTAGCTATTGATTCGAGTTCAGTTATAGCTATAGTGTAAGTGTCACGATCAGATAGTTTGTTTATACATGTTATAACTCTTTGTTTTAAATCGCGAGTTTGATGAGTTGGTCTAGACATTGATGAAAAGTGGTGTGTGTGAATGTGATGAGAGTGTGGTTCTGGCATTTGTTTGAGTTTTTAGGATGGTGGTGGCGGTTGGATCGGTGGGATATTGGCGGGAGTGGGTTGTCGGTTGAGGGAATCGTGTCTCGTTTTTTTTTTTGTGTGTTTCTCTTTGTGGTGTTGTTTATGGGTTGGGTTTTATAGTTTTGAGTGGGGGGAGGGAGAGAAGGGTAGTGTGGGTATTATGGATCTTGTTTTTAGTTTACTCAAAGTGTTAGTAAAGACAGTTGCTTTTTACTTCAAAAAAAGAATTAGTGTAGCTGGAATTTCTGTTAATTTGTTTCTTAAATCGGGGATTATCCAAAAATTAATTGAGTTCATTTGTTTCCATTAGCCAGGGCCATTAATAGAAAGATCTTTAGTGGTGTAACTAAAAAAGAATTTTGGATGATCTCAAAACTTATTGTAAATGACAAAGTTGTGATGATTTGATGGAAAATCTAATTTGTACACTTTTTTGTTTTATTGATTTTAGTCTGAGTAACAACTGTTGATAACAGCTCAACTACTATTGAGAATTTGATTTTATGCGTTAATTCTGTATCAAGTGTATTTTCACATTGGGATTAACAATTTGACAATTTACTAAAGTGTAGAAACAGTGTAAATTGTTTGGTCAACATATTTAGTTCTTATTCTGATTGGTTGGAGAAAATTTATAAGGCAGCAGTTTGGTTTTTTTCTGATATAAGATCTGATATTTAAAAATCTGATTCCGAGAAAAGAATTAGTTCAACCTGCAATTCCTAGTTTCCTACCACTTCTGTATCCTGAATTCCTGATAATCTAATAAACATTTTTCCGATGCTGGGTTGAACTACAAACCTAAAGCCTAAGACATAATAAATAAACTGATCCTGCTGGAGCCCTCTGAAAATCCTTGGATCCACTTTTCTGGACCCATGATTTATTTAGTAGAACCAAGCAAGAATCCGCAAAACGTACAACAAGTCAACAACCATACATGATGACATTAACTACCTCACTTAACGCCAATTTCCTTTTTTCTCTTCTTGGTTGTGGATTTGTAGGAAAGAAGACTACCAACTAAAAAAGATAACAAACTAAATGATATATATTAGAACAGTCAGCTGGTTGTTCACTTCTTTTAAACATAGATATGATCCATAGTAAAGAGATAACAAACCAAATGATATTAGAACAGTCATTTGGTTGTTCACTTCTTTTGTAGCATAGATAGGATCCATGCTGTATTTGGACCAATTGAATAATGGCAACTGCGTGAGTGTACCAAGGGATCTACATACCCATTGTCTCTTAGAGTCTTAGGAATCAAGAAAGAATGAGGGTATCCGCAAAAAAGGTCAATATCAAATGCTCGTTTTTAAGAACTATGACAGTAACCTTTTTTTTCCCCTCAAGTAACTATGATGGTAACTACTACTCTATATATTTTCACCAGAACATAATTATGATCTCGTAGGTCTAAAATCGCATAGATGAGCTTTGAGTGTGATCTCGAGGAGAAGAAAAAGAAAACAAAAATTCTAAAGTAACACACAAGTTGAACCAAATTTCATAACACACTGATGTGGCAAAGGCTATCACGTGCTACAAAAGAAAAGACCCAATCAAGATTTGTCTTTCTTGTAACAAGTAGGACATTACTATTACAGCAATCACAAACTGTTTAGTTGAATTACTTCCATTAATAATTCAGGCTTTCTAACTTTGAATTACGCTCCCAAATATGTACTTTATTAGCTTAATATTTATTCATAGATCATTGAATCTTAGTAGTTTGTGAAGAAGTGAAGAAGTGAAGAACTAAAGATCCTTGTGGCCAATTATCTGTTGATTATGTTCACTCATTGTTTATATGCTTCAAATTCAGCACCGGCGTCAATCGAGTATGACTTACCAACAACTACAAACAGTATATCATCAAAATGAGATTGGATTGTATAGCAAAATGATATAGAGAAAGTATATCATCAAATGAACCCCAAGTTGGATTTTTCACAAATTAAGACATTTTCGGATTTGTAGAAAACAATTTTAGTAGATGGAAGTGTGGAACAAGTGATGCAACTTTAGAGCACGACTAAACCTTTGTGGTCTCGCATCACTAATCCAGTGTCATCTACACAGAGGAGAGGAGAAAGGTTAACTGGTTGGGTCGGTTAGCGGGTGAGAGAGAAAACTAAAAAAGAGAGATAACAACAAAAGTCACGTGCTATCTGCCACTTCAGTGTGTTCTTCAATTCGGTTCAATTTTTGTGTTGCTGTAGAAAAACTGGAAAGAAAATTCTGTACCATTATTACATATCTCCTTAATTAATAGGTAAGAGTGTAAGAGGATGATGGCAAAGGTGTAGAATCTTGTGAACCCTTTAGCACTTTATTTTGTGCCGGTGTTGGAACAGAAACCGTTGGTTGCATGCTCAAGGAATTGTTTTTTTTTTTTTTTTTGTTTTTTTTTAAAAGATAAGATAAGGATTAAGGAGTGCATTTGTTTAAGTTCACAAAAACTACTATGGATCGGAACTTTCTTATGAACTAAAATTGTGCAAAATCTAATTAATAGCGAGAGATTGTGAGTAGAACATTTATTATATAGTGCTGGCCTGCTGCATTTTTTCTAATATATCCTCCAAATAATGGTAAAAAATCTCTTAAGAACTAGTTTATACCTCGAGTCTGTAGCCACTTGGTAGAGTAGTACAGATGCAGTGTTGCTAATTAAAATTATGAGAGGGGTCTCAAATGATTTACGCTTCCTGATTTTGCTAGCCACACACTTCAGAAGACTCCTTTTGAAGGGTCAATCAGCTAAATCTGTCCACTAAAGTTTTTCCCCAAAAATCTATCAATAATATAACACTTCTTATTTCTACAACAAGAACGAAAAAATAAATAAATACAGAAGATGCTACAATACATTACTGATATATTCACCATAAAATACAACTTTCTTACCACTGCTTGGAACAATCACTAGTCAAATTGTCAAAACATATATCAGATAATTCTAAATCCTAATTTCATTGGATAGGGAGGAAGAGTTGGGAAATGGAGAAAACACGTGAGGACTTTTCCAGGAGCACCAGAGTAAAAGATGTTAACACGTGGGGATCATGACAAAAAGGTATGGGTAAAATTAAAGAAACAAAAACAAGCAGATTGATCAAATTAAAAAGAAGCAATCTGCGAGTTTGAGCGCATTACTGGGCGTTTCTCCGTTCTCATTCAATTCGTAATTGGGTAACATTCTCATGGGCTGCATGCATTTCACAATCCAGATATCTTAAAATACAGCATTTTCTTTCTCTTGCTGTGGTTGGCAATTTGGCATGGAAAAGAAGAATTTTTGGAGAGCAAGATAGATCTAAAATGACATGTATATTTCGTCCCATGGGTGATGGGTGCATGTACCATCATAATCTGATAACTTTAACATGTGCATATGTTTAATCTTCAGGACAGTCAACCCAAATGTTGGTTGACTAAGAGGCAGAATCGGCAAATAAGGACTCAAGAGTACTACAAGTTAACATGGAGAAATACAAATGTGGAATGGAACACCTATCAATTCATTGCCCGTCCATTTCTCTTAACAGATACATATATTTCCATGTGAAATCCCCTTCTCACAATGTCACATGTGCCCGTGTAGGAGAGTAAGGGAGATTCATGAAGTATATTGACTATTGAGGACCCCAAGTGATGTTGAAGGAATACAGTCTGCATTGGAGAACAAATTATTCACAAAGACATTCTTATGTGGATATACATTTTGTACGCTTACGAGGTTTCAGTTTCCTCAACGACAATTTAGCATCTTTTTTAAGTATGAGAAAAGGAGGACAGTTACACATGAACGCGACTATTCATGTTGGCGTTTACGTTGGTTGGTGGTCTATGGGTGTAAAATGTGAATGAGGTACATTTTTTGGTATGCACTTTTGGAAATGCAATACCATAAGGGTTCCCACCCCCCACTAGATGAGCAATACTCGTTAAAATCTCTATGTTTTATTTTTGGTAAAGATACCAAATACACTTTTGTGGTGCAAAGGTTCTGATATTTCAATCCTTTAGAACTTAAGCCAATTTGTACTCTTGAAGTCTTGAACCATGCAAAACAACATAATCACTAATTTTAACGGAAATTTTCTTGTGAGAAGGGATTCACAAGAGCTTCTCCTGAGTGAACTTAAAATAAAAGGCAATTGGGATGTTTCTATTTGGAGGATTAGGAAGCATGTGGTGCCCTGTTCTCGAACACAGCAAGTAGCGGTGGACCCATTCCTTTTGTCATAACTCTATCGTGTAGCATGTTACACATATGTTAGGTTCCACCGTTCGAGTATATTTCATCTCGCCTTTCATAGCACATTAGCACCACATGGAATGCAGTAGTCAATCATGCTTGGTCTTTGGCTTCATGCTTGTTGCAGCGACTTTTTGGATTAGAAAAAACACTAGACCCCGTTCACTCCTGTCCATTTCTGATCAGATATTACTAAAAATCATTGAGATCTAACTAAGTATCCAACATGTTCCGGCAGTCATGTGGCTTCATGACATAAGCTAATAAAGAACTGAGTATGCTTACGTGTTTATTAAAACAAAACAAACAGATAGCCTAGACATTCTCAATCCCTTGATTTCTAAGGAAATCCTGCTTAAGTACTAAGAAACTCTTTATTATGGTGAGACTTTAATTAAAATGGCGCAACTTGATTTGTTTTCTCAAAAGTTGGTAAATAAGTAAGCATGCTTTACCTAATAATAATGAATCTCTTAATCAAATGTAGTGGGTCGGATATGATGAATACCTCTCAATCAAACAGTAGTTCAACAAAGTTTAGTCGGTTTATTTCTAAACCAAGTTCGACAACCATCAGACTTACGTAAGGTAAGCTGCATTCTCGAGATTATTTAACTCAATGAGACAATGACCATCCAAGTTCATTTTGAATCAACAATTCAACAAACAAAAAATCGTGGCAAAAGAACCAAAGCACATGTACATCCTAATAAGCATTGTTTTCCCTTGGATCCAAATTATCCAAACATCTCTGGGGTTAACACTTTCAATATTCAACATGGCCACATCTGCTTCCAGTTCGTTGGGAGTTTTAAACATTTGATAGTAATTAGGAATTTGGGATCACATTAAAAGTTCACAGCTTACATTGCTTATAGGATATAGACGTACCCACGGTTTCTCTTTCAATATAGAGAGTTATAGAGACTAAATTGTTGGTCAATTACTTCGCATTCACCACACTTAAACTTCTACTGCATTATCCAGATTAGTAGATTACTCAATTTACTCTAATTTAGTGCTACGACTAATGACAAAACGAAGGGATGTTTTCCTACCATAGAATCAAAAGAAAGAAATGAGAATGTATGGATAAAAATGTAAAGGGATCGATAGATATAATATAGTAGTAGGTCCTTGCATTTGGATCTGACATGGAGAGGTGAACTATCTAAATAGAGACATTTTCGCTTAATTGTTGGACAAATTCAGGCGATTCTGACAAGGTTGATCATATTGACGCTAATAATTTGATCATACAAACAATTATATATTCTTGGGAAAAAAAATGTCACACCCCTTATTAAGGAATTTACTTTTACAACGTAATATTGTATTGTTGGTTTGTCCTTTTTTTCCTTTCACAAATAATGTTGTGGCATATTGTCATGCCCTAGTGGAATAGGACTTGGAGAAATGAATAAATGAGGGAGATAGAGTTGAAAGAAGAGGAAGAATGAGGATTCAGAGAGAAAGGAAAGTCAGACAAGACAATAATAGAGGAAATATATTTCAATCGATAATCTCCGAAATACACTTTTGGTTTCAAATACTAAACCAAACAGCCTAACAATTTGACACCTGGACCACTAACTAACAGACACGTGGGCCATTGCAAATGCACTAATTTCTTATACATAGCCTCCTGACATAGCACTCTTCTTCAAAAGATCCTTGTCCTCAAGGATCAAAGTTTGGAAATTGTGCAAGAACCTTATCGTAGTCTTCCCAAGTGGCATCAGCAGGCTGTGTATTAAACCATTGAACTAAGACTCAAGTCACTGCTCGATCCCTTCTTTGAACCATCCTTCGATCCAATACAGCAATAGGTTCCACCAAGAACTGACCTTGATCATTGGTGGGAGGTAATTGTGGCACAGGGTTAACATCTTCACCAATTTTTTTCTTCAACAAGGACACATGGAAAACTGGATGAACAGCTGAAGTTGTAGGCAAGTCTAACTTGTATGCTACTAAACCAATTTTCTCAATAATTTTGTATGGGCCAAAATATTTTGGTGCAAGTTTGAGGTTTCGTCGCATGGCTAACGTAGTTTGTCTATAAGGCTGCAACCTCAAATACACCCAATCCCCTACTGCAAAAACCCGTTCAGTTCTGTGCTTATCGGCATAAAACTTCATTCGTTGTTGGGCTTGCTGAAGTTGTTCCTGTAGTAACTGCATTGTAGACTTTCGCTCCTCCAAAAACTGATGAACTTCTGGATTACGGGTAGCTAATTGTTGGGGAATGGCTAAATGAGGGGGTGGATAGCCATAGAGAGCTTCAAATGGAGTAGTCAGTAGAGTGGTGTGGTAACTTGTGTTGTACCACCATTCTGCTAAGGATAACCATTTTGCCCATTGGGTAGGGCGATCACTAGTCATGCAACGGAGGTAATTCTCAAGGCATTGGTTTAACCGTTCTGTTTGGCCATTGGATTAGGGATGATAGGCAGTGGAATGATGTAATTTAGTACCAACTAACTTGAACACGTGAGTCCAAAATTGGCTAAGGAAGATGGTATCTCGATCTGAAACTATGGTGGTAGGAAGGCCATGAAGCTTATGGATGTGATCAAAGAAATTTTGGGCGATTGTGTTAGCAGTATAAGGACGAGTGATAGCTATAAAATGGCCATATTTCGTCATTCGGTCGATTACCACAAAAATAGTATTCTTGGAGGTTGAATTTGAAAGACCTTCAATGAAGTCCATGGAGATATCTTGCCATGGTTGGGTAGGGATGGGTAGAGGTTGTAAAAGGCCAGGGTATGGGATATGTTCACCTTTATTATGCTGACACACATCGCAAGCTGCAACAGTATTCACCACATCCTGTTTGAGAGTAGGCCAAGAGAAAAACTGCTCTACCCTTTTAATGGTTGCTTTTCTGCCAGAGTGTCCACCTGTACCCGAAGAATGTAATTCCTCTATAATTCGCTTCCTCAAACTTCCATTATCCCCAATAAACAACTTGCCCTGAAATCGCAATGTTCCGTTCCTGAAAGAATAATCAGAGACATCGTGAGGGTTGCTTACTAATTGAGTTACCAACTGTTCAGCTAATTCGTTCCCTTCCAAACTTTTTGTACCCGGTTAACAAGATGATTGGAGTGTAGAAAAATTGTGGAAACTGCCTTCTTCTTCTGGTATTCTTGATAAAGCATCTGCCACCTTATTATCAACCCCCTTTTTGTAGACTATTTCATAGTCAAGGCCCAATAGTTTTGTCAACCATTTTTGCTGCAACATAGAAGAGAGTCGCTGCTCGAGCAAATACTTTAAGCTTTGGTGGTCTGTTTTGATCACAAAGTAGTTATCAAACAGATAGGTCCTCCATTTTTCTACGGCAAAAACTATTGCCCACAATTCCTTTTCATATGTCGAGAGACCCAACTTGCGAGGGGGAAGCGCCTTGCTCAAAAATGCTAAGGGTCTACCATCTTGCATAAGAACTGCGCCTATGCCATCTTTTCTCGCATCAGTTTCTAACACAAATGGCCTGTTGAAATTTGGGAGAGTGAGGACAGGTGTAGAAACCATTGCTTGTTTCAAACAGTTGAAGGCATCTACGGCTGCTGGAGCCCATTTAAACCGGTCCTTCTTCAACATCTTAGTTAGTGGTTTACTGATGATACCATACCCTCGAACAAACTTCCTATAATATCCGGTCAGACCCAAAAATCCCCTCAATCCTTTTACAGTCTTAGGTAAAGGCCAATTGACCATAGCTTCCACTTTAGACTTATCAGCAGATACACCTTGCTTAGAAATAATATGCCCAAGATATTCCAGCTTATCTTGCCCAAAAGAACATTTCGAACTCTCGGCATATAGTTGATGTTGTCGCAGCAAATCTAGTGTAATACGCAAATGTTCCTTGTGCTCATCCATAGAAGTACTATATATTAGTATGTCATCAAAAAAGACAAGGATGAACTCTCTAAGATGAGGCTTGAAAACAGAATTCATTAACGCTTGAAACGAGGCAGGAGCATTCATCAACCCAAATGGCATGACTAAAACTCAGTGTCCGTCATGAGTACGAAATGCGGTCTTCGGAATGTCCAGCGCATATACCCTTATCTGGTAAAATCCCAATCTGAGATCTAGTTTAGAAAAAATACAAGCACCATGTAACTCATCGAGTAGCTCATCAATTACGGGAATAGGGAATTTATTTTTGATGGTAAAGTCATTTACCCGCCTGTAGTCGATGCACAATCTCCATGAGTTGTCTTTCTTTTTAACCAATATAACCGGGAAAGCAAAAGGACTGCTTGAAGGTCTGATCACCCCACTATCTAACATTTCAGTTACAATTTTCTCGATTTCCGCTTTCTGCACATGAGGGTATCGATAAGGCCTAATATTAACAAGCTCACTACCAGATTTGAGGGGTATGTGGTGGTCCTGGTCTCTCTTAGGTGGAAGAGCATTCGGTTCCTTAAAGACATCATTGTACTCAACTAATACTGATTCAAGTAAGGGAGGGACAGTTACTTCCGTACGCACGTCTGAAATGGTATACAGTTGAGCCATCACCCCATAGTTGCTTTTCTGGTATAACCTCTTAAAGGCTTTCCCACTGATCAACTGCAACTTGCTCCCTTCCTTGTTGCCTTGGAGTGTAATTCTTTTGTTGTCCTTGACAAAACTGAGTTGTAACTCATTCAAATCCAACGCCATTGGACTAATACTCTTAAGCCAATGGACCCCGAGAACCATATCTCAGCCACCTAAGGGCAGTAACCTTACTTCAGCTTGAAACTCCTCTCCTTGCATATGCCAATTGAATTTGGGGCATACCGCACTGCTACATGTTTTGCTGCCATCAACTACAGTGACCAATAATTTTGTTGTAGGCACCACTTCACATCCGATTTGCTTAGCAGTCATGGGATCCAGAAAATTATGGGAGCTCCCTGTATCAATAAGAATGGTGATAGGGTGTTTTTTACCATGCCTTGAATGATTAAGGTCTGATAACACCGGCTGCCTGATATAGCTTGTAAGGATATGGCCATGTCGACTCCTTCATCAACGATTTCTTCTGATTTCTCTTCCACTTGAAATTCGATATTGTCATTACTGTGATCTTCTTGTTGTTTTTCCTCGGTAACTAACATATGGATGCTCATTTTCTTACATCTATGACCAAAGGAGTAACGCTCATCGCAATAGTAGCAAAGCCCCTTTTCTCTTCTTAATTGCATTTTAGCGGGAGTTATTCTTTTAATGGGTGGAAAAGAAGATGTGTTAGACTGGAAATTCTTATTGGGGTTTGACGTTGTTGAGAAGTTTCTTGGGTTGGTTTTATCGATGGAATTCGCTGGCATTTGAACGGTTTGGTGAAGGTCAAGCTTGATGTCGCTTGCCTTAGAGTTTAAGCTTGTACTAGAACTTGAAGAGTAAGACCTTGAATAATTTTTCTTGGCTAATGAATTAAGGGTGGATTCTTGGAGTCTTGCCAAAAGAATAGTATGAGTTAAGGTCGTGGGGCTGAATATTTGCATAGGATTCCTTATTTCTTCCTTAAGACCGCTCAAGAAGCTTGAGACAAAATATTCCTCAGATAACCCTCTATTCTTCTAGTATTAGTGGCATCAACTCTTCAAACTTCTCCTGATATGAAGCCACCGAACCCATTTGTTGCAATTTATTAAATTCCCCTACTACATTCTCATAACCCTCATCAGAAAATCTTCCACATATTGTCTTAGTAAAATCATCCCAAGTTATTCCTTCATAAGTTTCGTAGAAGGATTGGAACCATGTTTCTACCTTACCTTCAAAATATAAGGAATCAAAAAGTACTTTCTGGTCCTCTGCAATTGGATTAACTGTGAAAAACCTTTGACATTTCTTCACCCATACCCTCGGCTCTTCACCATTAAACCTTGGAAACTCTGCCCTTGGTAACTTGTAGTTCCCAAAAGACCCATTTGAGCATTGTCTCCTAGCTAAATCTATGACATTAGGTGCTCCAAAAATCCCATTTGGGTTACCCAATATTCCCCTTTGATCTCTACTATCATTAAATTTTTCTGGTTGTTTTTCAAGTTTCTCATTTAATTTCGAAAATTGATTAGTAATATTAGACATCATAGATTCTAAAGTACCTTGCATAATCTGAACTTTCTCTTCCACCCCATCTTGCCTCTGGTGCAACTCCGCCATTTTTGTGTCGATGCCGCGTTCGAGTAACTCCTTCAATCTTGCTTCTGCCATATTCTCAATATGGATACAACTGCTCTGATACCACTTTTGTCATGCCCTAGTGGAATAGGACTTGGAGAAATGAATAAATGAGGGAGATAGAGTTGAAAGAAGAGGAAGAATGAGGATGAGGAGAGAGAAGGAAAGTCAGACAAGACAATAATAGAGGAAATATATTTCAATCGATAATCTCCGAAATACACTTTTGGTTTCAAATACTAAACCAAACAGCCTAACAATTTGACACCTGGACCACTAACTAACAGACACGTGGGCCATTACAACTGCACTAATTTCTTATACATAGCCTCCTGACACATATGAAGAGCATCTTGATATATTGAAATGCACAGCAAGCTGTCTAATTCAGTGAGATCCAAAATTACATCTCACAGAAGGCTCAGAGAGTCAAAGGTCTGCTTCATACTTCATAGAAGAGAAGTACATCGGGCCAAACTCTACCACCAAGCAAAATATGAAGGCTTGGGCTTTAGAATTTTAGCAACAGTTCAATACTCCGACTCCCTCTCTTGTTGTTGCTCTATATGTGTAAATTTCAACAAATCAGATCTTAGTTCTAATCAAGAAACAAATGGGCCCTTACGGAAATATATGGAACAGTGAGTCGATCTGATTTGTTGAAAAATCAAACCTGAAATGGAACCGTTTACTGGAGCCTTAGCCTTATTCTTCCATTATGCAATCTGGTATCGTAATTCTCCAAAACTGAGGTCCAAGTTCCCAACAAAATGCAATTTTCAACTTAGATATATGGTTAGTTTTCTAGGAATGGTCTGAATGGATATTTCCAGGAGTTTTACATGATTTTAATAAATTACCTTCTACATTTATCAGTTCCCCTTTTTCATTTTTCTTTTCTTTACTTTTCTTTTCTCGTCTTGGTGAGCATACCAACATGCTACTTAAAAAAAGAACATGTGGTTTTAACATCAGTTTTCTAGGAATTGATACTTTCAGAAGTACTGCATGGTTTCAATAAATTACCTTCTAGATTTATCCAGTTCCCCTTTTCCATTTTTCTTTTCTTTTCTCGTCTTGGTGAGAATACTAGCATGTACTTAAACAAAGAACATAAGGTTTTAACATCAGCTTTCTAGGAATTGATTCTTTCAGAAGTACTGCATGATTTTAATAAATTACCTTCTAGATTTATCAGTTCTCCCCCCTCCCCCCCTTTTTTTTTCTCATCTTGGTGAGAATACTAACACGCATCTTAAACAAAGAACATAAACTCAGAAAATCAGGTATACTTCAAGAACTCCAACATGGACTGACTACGCACAAACTGTGTCGGAGTATTTGATTCTCTACTTTCTTTTCTGTATTCCTACTCTGATAAACAGTACAAAAAAGCTGCTAAGAACTTACCAACCAGCCACAGAATCACCTTCCAACCATGATATGATCCTCTTAAAAAAAGTTCTCATTCTCTCTTGGGAGGAGCCATATTGTGCATCAGATTCATACTTGTGTTGATTTGGTACATCTCCACCATTGCACCTATTGGAAAAAAAACAAAATATCAGTGGGGCAATAACAAAGAAAGTACCATGTCATTGATTTGATATTGTTTAAGATACATTGAGATGTTGAACTAACCTATAACAATATGCATATAAGCAAAGATCTCAGCCTTCTGCTGCATCTCTTCAGGAATCTATTACATGTTTCAAATAGCTTGTCAGGTCCGTCAGATCAAAACCGCTTGGTAAAAAAGAAGAAGCACAGTTGGCATAAATTCAGGTACTGAAGCAAAAGGAAAGGCAGGTCCTTGTCTCGTTGCATAAAAAGGCAAACAAGCGCCAGGGAACTAATCTATGAATACTGATCAATTGGCTTGTTTCAAGTTTCAATATCCTAAAGAATTTTGGAAATGAGCTCATCCATTAGACAACAGCGACATGGTGTAATCAATGTAAGTAGGATCTTTGCTATTTCCTAATATTTATGAGAATATTGCGCAGACAAGTACTCTTATAGCTATCCTTTTTTGCTCACTATCAGTATGCGTCAATTGGGAACCCCTGGGTGATCTTATAAAAATTAGACGAGCCTCCTTTGTAAGGCATGTCATACGTGTCGGAAGGCACAGGTCACCCCTAGAGCAGTTTTACAATAAATGATCATAAACTGACTATGGGTGGACAAATGAATCTTAATACATGGTACAAAGGTATTCTGAAATTCAATCACATAAATAGATCCTGGAGCTGGTCCATGTGCATGTCATATGAGCAACAAACTGTTTGGCATTGTTGCTTGGGGGATCTATGCCTTCCGGCTTTACAATCAATAAAGTCTATGTCAAATCCTATATCTCAATACTAGTGTGCATCTATAGCCATAAGTCTACCATTCCAGAACCAATCATACACTCATCAAACTTCCTTCTTAGGATAATGATAAAAGTAAAAATAAAAAATCCAGAAACTGACTTACGTGCGTATGAAAAGTGTTCATAGTAGTACATGCCAAGCAGAAAACCGTAGCCAAGGAGGATAGAACACAATAGATGCTCAACAACGTAACGTGACTGCGTCCCACAGCTTCCAACAGAAGATAATAAATTGTCAAATAATTATCATACGAATCCAGCACAATTGAAAATTTCAGAGAGAATAGCAAAAGAAACCTGTTTTTCCAATTACAATGAACATGAGACCAAGAATAAAAGCTGCAATTTGTAAGGTGTTGAAAAAACCATCTTTAGTTGGGAAAAAGAATGCTCCCAGAACTCCCACAATTTGAATGACACCCTACGTTTAACATTGAACCATTAAATGAAAAATGTAGATAAATTGGGCATCCAAAGTTTAATTGCAACACAACCGATAAACATACCTGCATAATGAACACAGTCCGAAAGCGTGCCTTTCCTTTTGCAACATTCATGTACCCTATAAAAAAAAAATCAAATTTCAATATATTAATGAAGATTATTTAAATCAAATTAAGTTTGGCTTACGTGGCTCGACTACCATACGGTAGGAATAATCTGATCCGTCTGTCCCAGTAGGACGCCCTGAGACTGGATTTCGTTTTTGCATTTTTTTTTTTCTTCTTTATTTTGAGAAAATGAGAAAATGAGAAAATTTTCTTTTTTGGAGATTGGGCTTTTTTCTTGTTTAAGTTTTTACGTATGGGCCTGAAGCCCACATATTTGATTAGTTAAAGGTGAGTTATTATTAGACGTGAGTACACCTACTTAGATGTCGAACAAAAAAAAAACACCTCCAACTAATTGATGCAGGGATTTTGGCACCGGGCCTGCAGGGCTTTGTAGCCACACGAGTCTTATTTGATGGGCCATAAATATAGCAGGGGCCCGTTCTCATAACCCTTTTTAAGAACAATTATTTGATGTTAACTTATTTAGTTAGATTAAAAACGTAGGCTTAACCGCTTAAGCTCTATAATAAACTTAGGGTGTGTTTGTTTAGTCTGGGCAAACCTAGTGGGAAAATATTAGATTTGCCAAAGGCATTTTCCCACTAGAGTTTCAAAAATTTGCCAATTTTGCGTTGTGTTTGTTTACATAGATTTTTTTCCAATGGCAAATGGAATTCTTTTTGGTTTTCAAACTCAATGAAAAAACAAACAAACAAACAAACAAATCGGGTGAACAAGCACCTCCATTTGAAACTCAACTGAAAGTGTCATTACAAAATAACATGATGTCTTGCAAAACCAACTCCATATTCTCTAGTCCAACATAAGAATTTTAAAACCAAATATCAAATTTCGTGTTTGAATCAGCTATAAAATCAAAATAAACTTTTGATACCACATTATAATCCCAACTTGTCATTTTGTCTAAGTCAAGACCAGAAAAAACTAATTAATTTGTCAACAAAAAATGAATAGGCGGTAGTCCATTCATGCTAGTTAGAACACCGGAACCGTTTTTTAAGAACAAATTATTTGATGTTAACTTATTTAGTTAGGATTAAAAGGCCAACTTTAGAAAACAACACCGAGCCTAAAGGCTTAACCGCTTAAGCTTCAATGTACTCCCTAAGATATAATAAACTCTCCATTTTAAATAAAATACAAAACCACATTTTTAGAGATTCATATTTAAGTCAACAAAGGATTTTTAGTCATGACGACCACTAGATCCAGAAATCCCATAAATTCTTAGGCTCAAATCCTTTTATACATTTAAAAGGGTCCATATACCATAAGCACCACATTGATTATCTTTTGCCACTCCATGACCCTTCCAATAATTATTCTCGGCAAACCATGTTAATTCGAAGCTAATTAACCTCATCAACTATTAATCTCGAAATAATAGACACTTATTGCAATTGAGAAATAAGTTTGTTTTTATTGTAAATAAAAATGCTATCCATCTTTAGATTTCATTCTTTGGATCACCACTAAACTGGATTCCATTCCATGGACCGCTTCTAAATTGGAATTTGTCCTTGAAACAAATAAGCTTCGGGAGAAATTAAATAAAATTAAATTAACTGAATAGAGCTTGAACCCACCGCTGTGGAAAAGCAACTGAAGCAGAGAAGAAACAATATTTCCATCGCAAAATTCGAAAGTAGCAATAAAAAAATCAGCACTTGAGGAATTGGAAAAATGAAAGGAAAAACAATTATAAGTTGGAGGAAACAATTATTTTGTACCTCAAGTGTCGATTTCCAGCAAATCCTCCAAAATCAGCTATAAGTAAATTGAAAATAAAGGAAAAAAATTGTGAGGGAGAGATAGAGAGAAGTGAGAGAGGAGATCGAAAGCGGATGAAGAGAGACAGAGGAGAGAGACTATCTCTTGATTGAGAGCGAGCTGTGAATGAGAGGGAGATGAGAGCGAGAGATGATGGTGGCAAATTTTTCTTCCTCTAGTGGGCAAATTTGGACTGGCAAAAGAGTTTAGGGGGAGAGGTGGATTCTATTTTCCCACTTCTAGTGGGAAAATATCATTAGTCGGCTAAAAGAGAATAGTGTTTGCCAGTGTGCTTAAATGCACCCAAACACTGGCAAATGGTACATCTAGTGGGAAAATAAAATTTGCCACTCTCATTTGCCACTAAACAAACACACCCTTAAATAAAATATAAAACCACTTTAGGATTAGGATTTTAGTTGACCTGAACTAGTTCATGGCTTCTAGGGGCAGGATTTGGGTTTAATCTTTGAAAAACCGGTTTTTTTTTCACCTCAAAACCTCTCTGCTTTTAAGAAAATAATAAACTACCCAAAATACCTCCACGTAAATAGATTCGTGAATTTTCTATTTTCTCACCACACACACTTCCTTATTGTTTCCATCTCTGGCTAGCTTTTTTTAGATCTCAAATCTTTCTCGCAAATTTCATAGTAGTACGAGTAAATTCTCTATTTTCTCATCAACAAAAAAAATAAAAATGAAAGCAACAAAAGAGAAAAATAAAACTCTACAATTTCAAAAAAAATTGAAAATCCAACAAAAAAATCAAACCTTCAAGTTCTAGAAGAGATGGAGATGAAATTGAGAAGATGACTGCTCCAAAAACTACGAACAAACCAAATCTTGTTAAAATCAGTTCAAGTTTTCATAGTTTTGCAATTTCAAATTTAGATTTTTATGTTTGTGTATGTAGTATTTTTACTATGCATTTTAATATTTTCGTAGTTGTTTTTACTCCACATTCTTTAATTTGCATAATATTTTTTATTTTTTTACTATACATTTTTATATTTTCGTAGTTTTTTTTACTCTGCATGCTTAAATTTGTATAGTATTTTTTATTTGCTTTTTCATGTTTGTGTAATGTGTGGTGGTAATTTTAATCTGCATTGTTAACTTTGCATAGTATTTATATTTTGTATAGTATTTTTACTCTGCATTTTTAGATTTGCATAGTATTTGTACTTTGCATAATACATGAGTTGTATCCATTATTCATCTTTGTGTATGAAAATAAATACAGTCAAATGTCGGAAAAAAATTAGAAAAAAGGAAGAAAGTGTTATTGTTAATCTTCTCATCTTTTCAGTAGCCATTTTCTAGAACAAAATATTCACATGTATATACAAATTTGTATAGTTTAAACTAGTATGAAAATATAAATTTTCATATGTAAATATAACTTTACTTAGTTTAACTAGTATGAAAATATATGTTTTCATATGTAAATATAAAATTGCATAGGTTAACTACTATGAAAATATAAACTTTCATACGTTATCTCAAATTTACATACATGTTTAGTTTCAAAAACTACTATGCAAATGACAGTTTTCATATGAAAAAAAAAAATCATGTTAACTAACTATGTAAATATAAATTTTCACAGGAAAAATCAGAAGTCATGCTTATTCCGATTTAAAATTTTGGTATAGTGCCAATTGCGGCTTGCGCTTTTTTATTTTCCTCTTGCAACGCTATTGCTTTCATTCATTTTCTTGTTTCATATTTTTATTGGCTTTTTTATTGTGGTTCATGCAATTATTTTCCTCTTAGGCATTTCCACAAATACGCAATGAACATATTCAACTTCTCCCCCACCTTGAATATATACCACTCAAATTTGTACCTATAAAATATGGTTATCCATGAACCCATTTTCTATCACAAGAAATCGGTGTTCTTTTTTTAGTATAACGAAGAATCTTCGCTGCTTTATTGGAAAAGATAGTTTTTCTTCGAAAGATCTTGATTTAATGAAAATGGTAGAATAAGAAACCAAAAATTTAAGGGGATAAAAATTAGACCGCAAATTGCTTACAATTTGGAAAACGAGGAGTTCAATTGGCAAGGCTTAAATAATAGGTAGGTTCTACGAATACGTTCATGACTAAGGAGTTTACACATAACCGGATTGGATTGAGGGGGCTGAGGCGCATTTCTTACTTCTAGGGGTGTTGTGTTGTCTTCGTTGGGCTGGACTATGAATACAATAAATCCAACTTGCATTGTATGTGTCTTGTCAAATGTGCAATTTACTCAAAAAACTCGGACCTATAGAGAACGCAGGTACATTAGTGAATGGGAGCATTCACAAAACTAGAATTGAGATGGAATAGACGAAACAAAAGGTCATACCTAGCTCATGTACAAAACTCCAATAGTAGGCTGGTACATAGTACAAAATATCAAGATATGCTATATATCGACTTCTGATTTATGGATATGTATCGTGGATATATCCTCCTCTATAGGAATATTTTACATTTAGGGCATCTGAAAATATCGTAGATATATCACGATATATCAACAAATATCTACAAATATCAACAGACTGTGTGTGGGTATTTTTTTACTGCAAATATCGTTGATATATCACTATATATCGACAAATATCAACACAATAAAACTGTGAGTACTTTTTTTACTGCAAATTGTCGATATTTTCTTTAAATGTAACGATAGTTTTAATATAAACTACTCTAGTGTCCAAAAATGCTAACTAACTTATTTGCACATATTTAGAATTGTTATATATAGTTATAAAATCATGTTTTAAATTCCAAATACAAATTCAAATATTTTAGAAAAATGAGAAAGTGATAAATATTGAAGGAAGAGAACTTATATTTTTGTAGCATTGAGAATTCGTCGGTTTGCAATCAATTTGGGTCATCAACTCTGCCTTCCCTCAAGTTTCACTGTCTATCAACTCAATAATTACCACCATTTTTCTTATCATCTCAATATCTACCACCACCACCAATCAATGTTATCAGACCTAGTCTGAATCTCAATCCGGCAAAGGGACTGGGTTATAGGGTTGTTCATTAATAGATATAAATTAATAGATTGGTCTATGTATGTTAATGTTGTTCATTCTCCAGTAGTTAGTGGGCATACTATTTTACCTAAAAACCTAGGTTCAATCCCACCAAGCAACACGACAGTGTACAACTTGAGTCTACAGGGTTTGAATCCACACTTTAGCAAAAAAGAAATTACATTTAGCAATTGCCACAAATAAAGAAAAATATTGTTGATATCGTCAAAGTATTATAGATATATCGCGATAAATTCAAATGTTTAGTGATATATTGTCATATCCATCATCTCATTGAAATATTACGATATATCAAAAAATAACTATGATATTTATATTGGAATATATCTCCTAAAATATCGTGATATTTATATATCCTTATTTGATTTCTTAATATATATCGCAAAATATAGTGATATTTTGTACTATGGGCTGGTAGGGTTCTTTTTTCGTTCTTTCTTCTTGTAAAATTATAGTTCGTAATATGGTCCACTAGCTTCAGACTTTCGGTACAAAGTCACAATCTAAATATTACCTTTTCCCTGTTGAATGTGGAGCCTGGAAGTTTTAATGGATGGGGATAAGCTGAGTATTCATGTAATCATGAATAAACAAATCCCCATTCTCTTTGAGTACAACCATCTTTTCACCTGTTGGAACTTTAGCAATACGCCATTTCTCTTTCCATATACAAGTGCTTAACAACATTTAGAAACATGAAGAAACGTGTTGACAACATCACATGGGGGCTCTCAATTCCATCACCACAAACTTTCACTTCAGTTGCTATCAAAACATCCCTCGCTCTCTTTCAGTTCCTTATTTCACTAGTTAGATTCCATTTGATAATAATGCGCGCCAACATTATTTTAGATTACGAAGTTTGGATCTGTGACTCAAAACACACTTTCATATGGGCGCGTAGTATTGGCACCCGATAAATGGGACTATCCTTATATATCCTTTTACACCCCATATGCTCATAGTTCTACTGCAGACAACTGCCGCGAGATCGCACAATCCATGACATTGGGTTGCCCCGAGATCGCATATCCCACGGCAGGCAGTTGCTGCGGCATATTTTTTTTGTGTTTTTTGTTTTTTTTTTACTTTAAATTTTGCGTATTGAACACACACGACATATGGATACTTCATTTTCTTCTTTAAAGTTTCTTTATACACTCCAAGAACAACACCAAAACCATGACAAAAAAAATATACAATCGAGCCATAATTTTGCTATCTCGCGGCAAATATTTTCATATGCTATAAGAAAATTTTGTGATTAAATTAATGAAGAAGAGTTTTGATAATTAACACAAGCAAATACTCCATTTTAGTAAACAAAATTATCTCGCGGCAACTAACTTTTTTTTATGGTGGCTATTAAAAAAAAAAACACACCCCACGACAGCCACCTTCCGTGGGATATGGGATCTCGTGGCAACCTGATGCCGTTGATTGTGCGATCCCGCGACTGGTGCTCGCCGTTTGTGTCTTTTGTGTATTTAATAGAGGGGTGCTAGTACCGTTGAATTGATCAAAGGGGTGCTAGTCCCATTTTACCGCTGCCCTTCTTATGGTGTTCCTTAAGAAGGAAATATATTGACACCATGTTTTACTCTTTACTCCATTCATGCTGATACACGTGTTCTCGTGCACGTGTTCAAAACTCGTTTTCTTATGGTGTTCATGCACGTGTTCTATACATCAAAAGACGTCAGAAAGGAAAAAAAAATAGAAGGGAGGGGAGGGGAGGGGAGGGGAGGAGGGATATAGAATATTTTATAATTACACTTTTATCCTCAAAAATTTAGATATTTACTTTTCTATGAACTAATGTGCTGGTTGGAGTTTTACTTTTTTAATGGGGCAAAACAATCTTGAGAAAAAAGTGACAAGAGATTTCGAAGACCAATTTCGGGCCAAAATCACTCTCAATCTTAGTGGCATTTTTTTTTGAAATCACCCACAAACCCAATTTTCGGGTGAAAATAACCTGAAAACCCAATTTTTTGGTGAAAATAACCTTGATTTAAAAAGACAAATAAAAGTGTTTATTAGTGAAAAAACATTTTAAAATTAAATGTGTTTTTTGATTAAAAAAAAATAGTTTTTTCATTTTTGGTCCCAAAACTTGTTTTTGATAATTGTAAAACTTGTTTTTTGATTTTTGTTTTGAAGGAAACACTTTTTGAGCTAAAGGCAAATGAATATATTTGAACATTGTTTGTTCATAGCTTTTAAGAAAAGTCACAACCAAACATGTTTATTTTTTTTAGAATAAAACTTTTCATAAAAGTGTTTTTTAAGAAAAAAATTTTTTTGAAAAATGAGAACCAAACCAAACAACATGCGTTTTGGTATGAACAATGATTTTTTATCTTGTTCATACCCCAAATAAGTGAACATACCTCATACAATATATTGAGGTATTAGGTATGAACAGAGATTGTTCATAGTTTATGTTGATGTCCCAAATATGTATAAAATAGGTGTTCTTACTGATCATACATTATGTTGATGTATGAACAATGATTGTTCATACCCCAAATAGATATTTTTACTGATCATATATTATGTTGAGGTATGAATAGTGATTGTTCATACCCTAAATGGATAAGAATAACAATGATTGTTCATACTCCAATAAGTGTTTCTTACTGATCATACATTATGTTGAGGTATGTAACAGTGATCGTTCATAACTCATGTTGAGGTATGCAACAGTGATTGTTCATACTCCAATAAGTGTTCTTAATTATTGATCATATATTATGTTGAGGTATGAACAATGGTCGTCCATAGCTCATATAGTATGGATAGTAATTGTTCATACTCCAAATATGTATGAACAATGATTGTTCATACTCCAATATAATGAGTGTTCTTAATTACTGATCATACATTATATTGAAGTATGAACAATGATTTGAAGTGATTGTTCATACTCCAATAGGTGTTTTCTTATTGATTATAGCTCATGTTGAGGTATGCACAGTGATTGTTCATAGATCATGTTGAGGTATGAACAGTGATTGTTCATACCCAATAAGTATTCTCACTAATCATATATTATATTAAGATATGAACAATGATTGTTTTTGTTCATACTTCAAATAGATAAGAACAATGATTGTTCGTACTCGAATATGTATTCTCACGTACTAATCATACTGCATATGGCATATTCATGACATGAGAGGTTAGTTGGGCAAGTGGGCGGATGCGATATAGGAAAGAGAAAACATGCAGCAGTGGATCAGATCTGCAGAACCCTAACCACATTGAAACCGTCGCGACACGTGGTGAGATAGGGGACGCTAGATGAAAGAGAGATCAATGAACCACAAGAAGAAGTTAGAGAAAGAGGGACAAAAGAGGGGGGGGGGGGAGAAAAAAAAAGAAACCAGAGAGAAGAAAAAAGAGAGAAGAGTAAGGAATTAATACAAGTAATCCCATAGGTTGTAATAATAGTAGATACATTTGGCGCCGTCTGTGGGGACCCGAAAGAAAATGGCCACTATAGTGAAAAAAGGAGTATGGAGACCTAAGAAAGCAATATTTAGAGAGGCGGTCGAGGAAACAGAGAGCGCTGAGGGGGAAAGGTAGGAGAGGAATAAATATCTGACGTGGCGGCGGACGCTACCAGACTTCTCCAGGAGGAGATAGTTAGGGTACGGAATGAGAATGACGAGTTGAGAAAGGAAAGAGAGACTACACAAGGTGAAACGGAGCGGGGGGATCATCGGAGCAGTGAAGTGGAGGGGGAAAATGAGGAGTATCCGCCACGGGACGCAGAGCAAACGATGGGTATCACATTGGAGGTAGTACAAGCTATGATTTAGAAATATAGGGAAATGAACCGCGTAGTAGAAAAGGCGAACCAGAGCGCTTAGAAGGAGGTTGCAAGCCTCAACAAAAATCCGCTGGCAGATTCGATATGGAATTCGAAAGTGCCTAAGAGGTTCTCCCAACCCAGATTTGAGAGGTATGATGGGAAGGGAGACCCGACTGATCACTTGCACCATTTTCGGCAACAGATGTCGTTATGGCAGGAGAATAAGTATGATGGGCTTTATTTGCATGATGTTCCCCCGATCTTAAGAGGAGCCTCGATTGGTATTTACTGAGGTTGGCTTCGCGGAGCATCAAAACGTTTGAAGAACTGGAGCGCGCATTTGTTGCCGAAAAGAAGGTGGTTGATATCGTGGCTCTGTTCAACATAAAACAAAGGTCCGCAGAATCATTAAGAGAGTTTTTGTGTAGGTTAAAGGAAGAGACACTGAGAGTGGAAAATTTGGATGAACATACAGCGGTCATAGCCTTCCAGCAAGGCTTGAGGTCGGGAACTAGAGTTCATGAGTCGGTTTCCAAAATCGAAATCACTTCTTTGCATGCTCTGTATCCAAAGGTCGAAAAATACATACGATACGAGGATATAATGCAGAGGAATGTGAAGGAACAGAAGAGATCAGGGAAGGCAGTGCAGGCTGTCGACAGAGATGACTGAAAGGGAAAGAGTAGGATAGAAGAAAGAGAGAGAGAGAGGAGCATATAGAGGGGAGAGCCGAGGTCCGGAGAGGATGGGGGACCGAGGAAGAAAGGATATCCGAGAGAGGAAGCCATACCGCGAAATCGAACAGACTCCGCTCAACAGGCCCTTAGAGGAAATCTTGCCTTTAATTACGGGGCAACAATATTTTGAGGGTCCGCGGAGTACACCTGTGGAGGTAGAAGGGAAACCATTCTGCGCATATCATCAAATCAGGAATCATGCCACTAATGAATGTTATGCCTTGAAGTGGTTAGTGGAGATGATCGAAAAGGGGATGCTCAGGGAGTTTGTCGCGGATGTTCGTCAAGCTGAGAGAGTGCCAGCTCCAGCTAGAATTTTAGGTACCATCAATGTCATCTTTAGTGGAGAAACCCTGGGAAGAAATGCACACAGAGAAAAGATAAGAAAGACAGTGAGTTTACAATAGGTGAATGAGGTGGTGAGCATACCACGGTTAGTTCGCAGAACCGCGATGGGTGAGGAAAGCATAATGTTCACCCCAAAAGCCTTAGAGTCAGTAATTTCCCCGCATGAGGATGCATTGGTGATTACTATAGCGATGGGCAATTATATGGTAAAGAGAGTGTTGATAGACTGCGGAAGTTCAGTGGACTTGTTATTTAAGGGGGCTATGGAGGAGATGAATATCGGTAGAGATCAGTTAAAAGCTCCTCAAACCAATCTGTATGGGTTCAACGACAATATGACAGAACCCATGGGGGAATTGATGCTACCAGTTACAGCAGGTCCAACAACGGTATTCACCAGGTTTATGGTGGTGGACTCTAGCTCCCATTACAATGCCATTCTAGGGAGAAAATGGATCCATGAAATGAAGGCCATTCCATCGACATTTTACCAAGTGATCCGCTTCCCTACTAATGGGGGGACATACGAGATAATTAAGGGGGGATCAAGTGGCAGCGCAGAACATCCATTAGGTTACTGTAAAGAGTGTGGTCCGCGGAACGAAAGGGGAGGGGTCGTCAAATGAACCAGGATCAGCATAGCAATTACAGGAGGCAGCGGAAACAGAAGTGTACGAGCCTCCGCTGGGACCGAAAACTTTGGATGAGTTGGAGGTAGTGAACCTCGGGGTGGGAGATGAGGAAAAGTTTTTGTCGGTAGGAGCTGACTTGCCGGAGGAATAGAAGTGTAAGCTGGTGCAGTTTTTGATAGAAAATACCGATATATTTGCATGGGTAATTGAGGATATCACGGGTTTAAACCCAGAGTATGCCTGTCATCACTTACATATGAATGAAGATGCTAAGCCGGTAAGACAAAAAATGAGAAGCATAAGACCCAAATATGCTGAGGAGATTTGCGAAGAGGTTATACGAATGAAGGGGCGGGGATAATAGGGGAAGTAGAGTTTACAGAATGGTTGTCGAATGTGGTCGCGGTACCGAAAAAGAACGGCAAGGTTAGAATGTGTGTTGACTTCACAGATGTAAACAAGGAATGCCCAAAAGATTGTTACCCTATGCCCCGGGTGAATGAGCTAGTAGATAGAACGATAGGATTCAAAATGTTTTCCTTCATGGATACATCGATGGGATACAATCAAGTCGCGATGTTCGGGCCAGATCAGGAGAAAACCACCTTTGTGGTGGAGGGTGGTACCTATTGTTATACCAGGATGCCCTTCAGCTTAAAAAATGCGGGAGCTACCTTTCAGCGGTTGGGAGAAAAGATGTTCGAAGGCAAGATTCGAAAAGGGATCAAAATATACATTGACGATATGGTGGAAAAAAGCATGTCGGAAAAGGAACACTTAGAAGGCCTCCATGAGACTTTTGGCATACTGCGCAAGCATAAGCTGAAACTCAATCCCGAGAAATGCACATTTGGGGTAACTTTAGGAAAGTTTCTAGGCTACATAGTCACCCACCACGGAATAGAGGCGAATCCAGAGCAGATTTGATCGTTGATTGAAATGTCGTCTCTACAGAATGTGAAGGAAGTACAAAGGTTGGCTGGGAAAGTCGCGACACTTAATAGATTCATTTCCAAGTTGTCGGACAAATGTCGACCTCTATATCACTTGCTGAGAAAAACACCTAATTTCCATTGGACCGCGGAATGTGAAAGAGCCTTCCAAGAGTTAAAGGATTACCTAGGGAAGGCACCCTTGCTATCACGGCCAGAGTAGGGGGAAATGTTGCATTTGTATCTGGGTGTTAGCGAGTACGCGATAAGTTCAGTTCTGGTGAGGGTGATCGACAAGATAGAAAAGCTAGTTTACTTTCAAAGCAAAACCTTACTGGATGCAGAGACCCGGTACAGTAGAATTGAAAAGTATGCTTTGGCCTTGATATATTTAGCTCTTAAGTTGAAGCCTTACTTCGAAGCTCATTCTGTGGCGGTAGTAACAAATTTGCCTCTTAAGCAAGCGTTGAAGGTCGAGAAGTCAGGTATGATGCTGAAATGGGCGGTATTACTCAGTTCTTATGAGATTACATACCAAATCAGGACGGCAGAAAAGGCACAAGCCATGGTGGAGTTTTTGGCCGAATTTCTGGCAGAGGACCCCACTTGGGGAGAGGAAATTGTAATGGAATATGAAGGGGAGGTTAGTCGCGATACTTTGGATCCTTGGGATATTCGCAATGGGTGGAGAGTGTTCGCGGATGGTTCTGCTACTGATACAGGAAATGGAATTGGGGTCATGTTAGTGACTCTTGAAAACAATCTCGTTGAGCTATCTATGAAACTGGGGTTCGCAGCTTCAAATAATGAGTCTGAATATGAAGTTATGATAGCTGGATTAGACTTGGCCAAAGATCTGGGGGGTGAATGAGTTGTCTATTTCCTCATATTCCAATTTGGTAGTTTGTCAGGTGAATGGAGGGTTTACGGCTCGCTGCCCAAGGATGGCGAGATACCTTGAGGTCCTACAGCGAAAGGCAAGCAAGTTCGACAAAATAAAGTTCGCCCACTTAGGCCTTAGAGAGAATAGACATGCCGATGCTTTGGCTTATGTGGCGGTGGTTCTTCCTGGTTCAGAGGGTCGGTCTATTGAAGTTAGGGTTTTGAGCAAGCCAAGTACATTAGATGAGGGTGGGGTGGCTCACCACTGAGAGGGATCAGGGTTGGATGGAACCGATAAAGACTTTCTTAAGGGGAGTAGAGATAGAGAATAAGCAGGAGAGGTGAAGAATGGAACAGCTGAGTCAGAGGTACACAATGCTGGAGGGTGACCTATATAGGAGAAATTTCAGTGGACCATTGCTAAAATGTATACGTCCGCGACAGGCACAAGAAGTTCTGGCTGAGGTTCACGAAGGTGATTGCGGGAGTCATTTCGCAGGGTGAACAATTACCCACAGGTTGATATCACAGGGGTATTTCTGGCCACATATGAAGAGAGATGCCACAGAGTACACCAAGAAATGTGAGAAATGCCAAAGGTTTCCACCGTTCATACATTTACCAGCTAAGCCCTTACATAATGTGTTCAGCCCTTGGCCGTTCCCCATGTGGGGACTAGATATTGTAGGGCATCTACCCATGGCGAGCGGAAAAAGGAGATTTATGTTGGCCAGTACTGATTATTTTACCAAATGGGTGGAGGGTGTGGCTTTGCAACATGTTAAGGAAGAGAATGTGAAAAAGTTTTTATGGGAAAATATCATCTGTAGGTTCGAGCTCCCACATACGATCATCGCAGATAATGGAACTCAATTTACTGGGGGAAAAGTGCGAGAGTTTCTTCAAGCGTTTAGGGTGAAGCAGAGGTTCTCAGCCCCATACAATCCTGAGGAGAATGGACAAGTTGAGGCATCGAACAAAATTATAATGGATAATTTAAAGAGAAAATTGGAGGATCAAAAAGGCGCCTGGGTGGACGAGTTGAATCACGTGTTATGGGCTTATCGTACCACACCGCGGACATCCACTAAGGAATCATCATTCCCAATGGCATATGGTGTAGAGGCCGTCATACCAGTGGAGATGATAGTGTCCATGACTAGGACCCAGGCTGTGGAAACCGGAGTGAATTAGAGGATATTAGCTACTGATTTGCATCTCATTGAAGAAAGAAAAGAAATATCCCACATTCGGTTGGAAGAATACCATAGAACTTTACAGAGATAGTATAATAAACGTGTGAAACCGCGATCTTTCAAGGTGGGTGACTACGTGCTGAGACGAGTTACCCTGGCCACCAAGAAGGAAAATGAAGGAAAGTTAGTTTCAAATTGGGAGGGACCCTATGTCATAAGGGACAAGGGTAATTCTGGAACGTATGGATTGCAGACTGCGATAGGGGACAAGATAGAGAAGCCGTGGAACATTAGACTGTTGAAAAAGTTCCATGAGTAGAGTCTTTTATCTAGTCTTTTAAACACGGAGTATCGTAGTTAAAGCTATGTGAGCAGAGAAATGATGTTTTATGTTAAAGATTATTATATCAATAATAAAGAATGCACTTCCTTTAAATGTGTCGAAAAAGAAATTTGAGAAAATCAAACTTAGGGGCAAATCGAGTTCCCCCACCAGGGCTTCACAGCCATCCAAAGAATGGGATGGGGGGATTATCCCTTCAGCGACCAAGAGTCCGAATTGACTTGGGGGCAAATTGAGTTGCCCCACCAGGCTTCATAGCTGCCCAAAGACAGCGAGGGGGATTAGCCCTTTGCGAAGAACGAGTCCGAATCAAACTTGGGGCACAGAAAATCCCCCAACTGGCTTCACAGCCGCCCAAATACAGTGGGGGGATTAGCCCTTCGCGGACCAAGAGTCCGATTCAAACTTGGGGGCAAATTGAGTTGCCCCACTAGGCTTCACAGCGTAAAAAAAGACAGGGGGATGAGCCCTTCGCAGACCTCGAGTCCGAATCAAACTTGGGGCACAGAAAAGCCCCCACCAGGCTTCACAACCAACCAAAGACAGTGGGGGGATGAACCCTTCGCGGACCTCGAGTCTGAATCAAACTTGGGGCAGAGAAAACCCCCTACTAGGCTACACAACCGCCCAAAGACAGCGAGGGGGATGATCCATTCGCGGACCACGAGTCAGAATTAAACTTGGGGCAAAGAAAAGCCCCCGCCAGGCTACACAACCGCCCAAAGACAGCGGGGGGGATGAGCCCTTCGCGGACCACGAGTCCGAATCAAACTTGGGGCATAGAAAAGCACCACCAGGCTACACAGCCGCCCAAAAATAGCGCTGGGAGAGCCGAGGCGAATCAAACTGGGGGGGCCTGAGAAAAGCCCCCACCATGCTTCCCTGACCACCCAAAGACATCGGGGAATGAGTCCTTCATGAGACCACGAGTCCGAATCAAACAAGGGGCAAACTGAACACCCTCCAACGGGCTTCAAAGCTAACATAACCTCAGAAGTAATTCAATTGAAATTAGGCCTGCTAAAAAAGTTGGGATCTCACATCATGAGAAGGGGGAAGTTGGAGAAACGAGTTTGATTGATGACCTGCTGGGCATACCCAGAAATCCAGGCAAAGAGACATATACACAAATACAAAGAGTACAACCAGTCAGAGTATGTGAACTGCAAAAGAACAAAAATGCAAAAACACAATTTCGCTGCATCACTGTTGTCCTTCGGTCGCGTCTTGCTAAGAGGAAACTTCATCCACATCCACATCCACAGCGGAGTTAGTATCATCATCCACCGAAATATGGGAGGTGACCGCACTGGGAGTGGGTAGGGGTAGCAATGGTGTAGCAGCCTCAATCGGGGAGGTGACCGGAGTTGAATTGGAATTGAGGTTTGAGTGTCAGGTACTGGAGGCGGTGCTGGAAGAAGGCGGCTGGCCGCAGTAAGCTCTTCGAGCTGTTGTTTAAGTTTGTGGGCAATCTTCTTCTCAGCTAAGCTTCGGAAGCGGTCCACTACATCCTTCACGGCCTTGTCCACAGTGGCCTGAATGGCGAGCTTATCCGTCTCTTTCTGGCTCTCCATTTTGGAAGCGACCCCCACTACATAATTGCGGTGCTTGTCTTCAACTAGTTGGAGCATTTTTTGGGCCTTCACAGCTACGATTCGAAGATCGTCCTGGTCCTTCTCCAGCTTGGCATACTTTGCTTTCCAGTCTTCAGGCCCCTGAATCTCCTGCTTCGTGACCTCCAGAGATTCCAGTGTGTTGGTTAGACCGCGCAACACATAGCTGATGTCCAGACTCAGCTGAAAATATAACTTGTTAGCAAGGAATATAAAGGAAAAGATAGGAGAAGAGGGAAAGACCTTTTCCCAACCATGGTAGATAGATGTTCTATGAGAGGCCAGTGAGCCAGAGTCACCGTATGCTTGATCCTTGGGAAGATGAGAGCTGAAGAAGAGGGATGTTGCGACGGCAGGGTTCTCCAAGGCCGAGTCGCGAATAGTTATATCGCGGTCTCTAGCCTTGAATTGAGGTTGCCAGATGTCATCTGTATCAGAGGACAGGGCCCCCGATGAGTGGGGGTCTTTCCTATGATGGCGCGTGGGAGCCAAGGGCCGTGCCGGTGCAACATGGGGTTCATTGGGGTTTGGAGGCGCGGTCCGGGTCTTTTTTGCTGAGGGGCTCTTGCCTGCAACTTCGGTGGGCTCATCACTTTCGGAGTCACTTTCCCACAATTTGAGCTTGTTTGGGGCTATGGCAGCGGCAGGAACAGTAGAGAGGGGATGAGCAAAATCGTCTTCCCAGTCTGCTAAAGTAGAATACGAAGAGGGGGCGACGGTATCTGGGGTAGCTTTGTGGGATTGAGCGGCGGATCGTCGGGCAACGACTTGGGAGTGGTAGATCTTGGTGGTGTACTTGAAGGACTTGTGGGCCTTTCTTTTAAGGAGGGGTGAGGATTTGGGGTGTCTTTCTTTGGGAGGTGGCGGGCGATAGAGGGGGCCTTGGTATTTACCAATGTTTTTCAACGAGGGATCAAGTAGAAGAGGGTTGCCTTTTTTTGGATCGATGCCGAGAACTTCACACTGGGCACTTCCCAAATCACGGAGTCTTTGAAAAAATTTGGATGAGATGCTGGCGTAAATTTGAGATAGCGAGTCAGGTTTCCAACCTGAGTCAGAAAAGAAAGACAAGTTAAAATCAAAAATAGAAAGTAGCACTGCAAATCCAAAGATTTTACGTACCACTTTTAAGGAAACTGAGATTCCTCAGAGAAACTTCAGATGGAAGGTCCGCGGAGATAAAACTACCAGACACATACAAAGGATAGTAATGCCAGACTTTATCAGAAGTTGTGATATGGAGGACAAAAGACTTCTTCTGCGGACGCGTACAGAAAGATTGATACCCTATACTACCAAATTTGGTGCTCTTCTTTATATAATAGTGAGCTATTATATCACAGAGTTGGATTTTAGGTGAATGGGTTTCATTGTAATGATTCGCAGCATATAGGACACGCCAAAAGTTATCTATGCCTTGGTATGGCGGGATGTTGAAGTGATTACATACCTCGATATCCAGAAGGGTTAAGGGAAAACGCAAGCCAGCCGCTATCTGACCTAAAGTAGCGATAAGACAACCTGGCCGCGGTTTTACCAAATGAGGGAAATGTGTGACGCCAGACACATGCTCAAGGACCACGTCGGCTGGGATACCATAAGCAGCTTTAACTGCATCTAAGTTAGGTCTACAATGGTATGACGGTGGGGGAAGAAGAGTGGCTTTCCTTCCTGAAGTAGACGGTTCAGCTGCTGGGATGGCAGAGCTCGAGGCCAGGGATTCAGATCTAGCCGCAGTATGACCACTAGATCTGGGAGTAGAGGACTTCGACCCGTTGGATCTAGTGGCTGAGGTGCTCACCGATTCAGACTCTAACATGTCAGAATAAAATAAAGGGAGAAACCAACTAAAGTAACAATGGTGAGAATAAGATGCGAAGGGAAAAGGAAGGGGAGCAGTAACGCAAATGATTTTAACCAGACAACAATTGATGGGAAGAGAAAGGATGGAGACAAACCTGAGATGCAAGGTAGCAAGGGGCAACAAAGCAAGGTGGAAGAAAGACTTGATCGGAGCTAGAGGATCCCACGAAAATGGAGAATAGTAAGAGGAAGTGGAAGAGGCTAGAAGATGAAGTGAGAAATGAAATGTTGGAGTGGGGGTTTTGAGGGAAGAGAAAGGTTTGAGCGGGATTCTAAGAGACAGGGGCAAAAAAGTAATCACCGGAGAAAAAGGACCAGGGGGAAGGTGATGCGTGGGGCCTCGAAAATCGAAAAGACAGGATCGATATGCGTGCGCTTTGGACATGTGGAAATAATGATAGAGCACGCACGTGCCAAGAATGAAGAAGAGACGGGTGGGAAGATGTAGTTCTTGGTCCCGTTGTCTGTCCGCTGACCATAAAAGGGGCCGCCGAATGTCAATGGGACCAAGAGGGGCATCTGTATAGGGCATATTCATGACATGAGAGGTTAGTGGGGCAAGTGGGCGGATGCGATATAGGAAAGAGAAAACATGCAGCAGTGGATCAGATCTGCGGAACCCTAACCGCATGGAAACCGCCGCGACACGTGGTGAGACATGGGACGCTAGATGAAAGAGAGATCAACGAACCACAAGAAGAAGTTAGAGAAAGAGAACGAGATATAAAGAAAGAGAAAGAGGGGACAAAAGAGGGGGTGTGTTACACCCTGAATTTCGACAGAATTCGGAAAAACAATATTTGTTCCCGACATTTCAATTTTCGAGGTGTGATACACTCTCAACTCCCAAAAACCTATAATCAGTTTAAATACGTGGATAATTAAAAACCAATAAAAATTTAAGATAAACAAAAGTCCTCTTCATTTCAAAAATTCACAAATCTGATTAACTTACAAATCTCCCTTCAACAGCTCTTTAATTATAATTACAACTGAAAAATACAAATTACATTTGTCTCAACTAAAATCTGTTACACCTTAAGGGAAAACAAAACATATCCTGAATGCGACGCTAATGCAAACAAGCAGCAACCAATCTTCTTCAACACTAAACCTGTCAAGACTTATCAACTATATTCATTTAATGAACACACCCGATAAGCAAACATGCAAATCGGGTCAGCATTATAAACAATGCTGGTGTGAGTAGCTCTAAAATACAACATATACTTATACATATATTTACACAATAAATAAGGCAGTTAGTTCCTCCACCGAGGCGCCTTAACCTCTAACAAATAATACAACATCCTTAAGTACCATAATTAAGGCAGGTAGTTCCTCCACTGAGGCGCCTTAGCTTCCAATAATACAAACAATCATATCGATATGTACATACCACATGTAAGGCAGTTAGTTCCTCCACTGAGGCGCCTTAACTTCCCACTAACCACACAACAAACCATACGCATAATAAAAAGGCATTTAGTTCCTCCACCGAGGCGCCTTAGGTTCTAACTAAACTAATAACCAGCCAAGTATATTATATACTTACGCATTTCATGCTCAATTACAGAGTGGGTCGTCTTTGCACAAGTCATTAGTTTGACCCACCCTTCTGCAAAACCATATACAATCATATATTTAAAGATATATCATTAATCAATATATTACCATAATTATATTATTTAAGGCTTTCTTTGCGTGTCTCTAAAATCACGTCGTATCTATGTTTTACCTAGTTTCCCTGGCTACCACAATCGCTACCCAACGCCAAACATATACATCCACATGCCTCCCCTCACATAATGAACCACTCCGTGCGTAGCTACCCTGAGCGGGATGCCGCACACCAGGTAACCCTCACATGAAAGCCATTATATAAGTAATGCCATTATTCGGCATAAAATATCGTGCGTCTCGTTCTAAATTTTGCGAACGAAATAATCAAGCCACTATTCGGCTACGCCAGAAGGGCCAATCAAATTACTTTCGCCCAAAGGGCCATTCAGATTCACTGAAACGCCAGAAGGGCCAATCATATCACATACGCTCATCACTAGGGCGAAATCACATGAGTTGTGGTAGCTAGGTTATAAGATTTTCGTTATGTAATTTATTCAGGTGTCATACCTTAGTATCTCATAACCATTTCACTCTATCACGTGCCAAATAAATTATTGCACTAAGCCACCATATTTGGAAAATCTCAATAATAATTCTTGTTCTATCTCATGCCAGTATACTTAATTGTATTGAAGCTCAACGTTTCTCGTTATAATAAAAATCCACATTATCACGTGCCAATACTATTCATTGCACGATATCCAAGCATCTCTATATCAAATCTCAAAACTTATTATTTCATGTGCCGATCATATATTGTACTACGCCATATGGAATATATCAAGCCTTCATAAATACTACAATTCATTTAAGTAGCAACTCATAATAGTAATCAATCATGTAATGTATTTTCAATATAATTATGTGAACCCAATATTTATATGCTTTACACACTACTCACGTCAAATCTTAATTAGATAATGACAAACAAATTTATACAAGCTTCCATAGCATTTTAGCATTTGATTTGTCTATACAATTTACAACATAAAACGTAGCACAATTATACAGTCAAAAGTCTACAATCAAAGCCCGAAACCAAAACCCAAAAGTCTAAATATTTAAAGACCCCCATTGGATCTATTTTAATTTATATGGATTGGCCCAACATAACAATAGAACTGGCCCAAACAACTAATGAAATTGGCCCAAAGAAACACAACTTAGTTCCGGCCCACAGGTCCATAAAAATTACTTAAGCCCACAACAAAACTTAGAAACCGGCCCAAGAAAACTAATTAGTTTTTTGCCCAAACAACTTAACCTAAACCGGGCCCAAACTAAACAAAAGAAACTGGCCCATCGACTAAACCAAACTGGTCCGGCCCAAACAAAACAACCCAAGCCCAAGCGAAACCAACAGGTCGTCTCCCTCACCTGTTGAGCATCTCTTCTCCACCACCAGCCACCACCAGTCCCCGCTCGCTCGGCACTCCAAACCAACCGAAATAGTTCGGTTTTGAACCCCCAGAAAAACCCAACATTTCGATACCCACAAAACTCGATTCCCTCACACTTCAAAAACTCAACCCCAACCGCCATTGACGAGTCTTCAAGCTCCTAGCAGCCCCCATTCGACAGCCCTCACACACACTACACCACCCCACTACAACCAATCCTAAAACAATCAGCATAATCAACAGAAATAACAGTTCAACATATTTTACAGGATTATGTTTGGGCGAGCCGCCATTAACACGTCCTTCAAGCTTCGACCTCACTCAAATCAGCGTCAATACCACCTACCCAACACTTCACCACAACCACCTAACATCATTCAATCATAACCACCTCAGTAAGGGTTCAAAACCACAACCATGAGAGTTCAAATACTACCACATGAGCAATTCTTTCTTTTGGGCTTGGTGTCGCCATTAACGGCCCATCAAGCTTTCGACAGTTCAACGTCGATTTCTGAGTTTTCAACATAGTTAAACAATTCAACAGAGTTTAACAATACAACAGGTCGCCAAATAAAAACAGGATAATGAGTAGTAACAATAGGCAGAAACCTTAGACAGAGAAATATGTTTGTATACCCCAATACACGAAAACTATAGATTTGGTGAAATAGCAAAAATAACTACTCACCTTAATTAAAAGCTCCACGAATTCATCATTGTCCGAATTGTCGCGCTCCAACACTCTAGCAAGCGAGCTTTTATCTCCGCCTCCATTTTTATTTTATTTTTATCTAAAAAAACCCTATTCTCTGGAAAAATATGAATATATACCTGGGTTTGAAACCTAAGCCCAACACAGACTCGGGCCCATAAATCAGGCCCACATATCCCAAATCCAGTCCAACAAATTTTAAATAAATAAATAAATTAATTAATAAATTAATAAATAAATAAATACGTATTTTAAATATGGGCGTTATAGGGGGGAGAAAAAAAAAGAAACCAGAGAGAAGAAAAAAGAGAGAAGAGTAAAGAATTAATACAAGTAATCCCATAAGTTATAATAATAGTAGATACACATACATTATGTTTAGATACAGTATTAACAATTATTGTTCATACTACATATGCCGGGTTGTTTTGGTTTGGTCGGACTGCTTTTTTATTTTGTGCTAGGGGTAAATTTGACTTTTTACCACCTTAGCCATTTTTAATTTCGTGTTAGGAGTGTACTTGTCCTAAAATCTACCTGATCCTTAGAGCATTTGCAATGCAGGGGGTTTCAAGGGGTTTGTGACTATAGTCACCAGTTTTGGGGAAAAACTGCTCTGCAATGCAGAGGTGATTATCTAGTGAATATTTTGCCAAGTTGATTTCAAGGTGAAACTCATCACCGAGATAGTGGCTGACTTTTTAACTTCGGACAGGATGTTGGATTTTGTCTAGATTACAAAATATTTCTTTTTTTCCAGACGGAATCAAACATCCCGTCCGGAGTCCTAACGGCTAGTTCACCAACGGTCAGAAAGTCAGAACGGTAAAAAACGGTCAAAATAAAAAACTTTGGTATATATACAACATTTGTTTCATTTCAACTCACACTTCCAACAATTATATATCATATTTCTTCTTCCTTAAAATCAGTTCTTCAAAAAAACAAAATATCAAATGGCATCAACTCAAGCATCTCAAGCAAGTGGTAGCACTCAAGCAAAAGCAAAAACTCATTTTAGCATGTCTGAAGATCAAGCTCTATGCCTTGCTTGGATAAAAATTAGTGAAGACTCCATTGTTGGTGCTTTCCAAAATGCAAAAGGATTTTGGAATCGTGTAACAAATGAGTTCAATCAAGCACGTGGGTCAGATAGGTTTTCCGATTCAATTAGCGGTAGATGGAAATATATTTCAAAAATGATGAACAAGTTCGTGGCATTCGGTAAGCGACTTGAAAACCGTTTTGATTTAACTTAAATTTATAAATTGTCAATTTGCTAATGATTTTTGTATTATTAGTTTGTGACTGACAATGGATCCAACTACAAGCTAGCGGGCGAACTTTTGGAGAATGAACATGCTACAATGTTTTGGACTCCTTGCGCGGCACACTGCAACAATTTAATGCTTTATGATATTAATTAGGAGTAATCCGGACACTGCATTGCCAAATAGTAAGTCTGTAATTGCTGAAGCTAAAGTGGTGGTGTCCTACATTTACAGCCATGGGAGAGTGTTAAATTGGTTACGAAAGTTGACGAAGCAGAGAGAGTTGCACAAATCTTGTGTAACTAGGTTTGCAACTTCATTCTATACATTGAATAGCTTGTGGGAGAATAGAAGCCATGTGCAGGTTGTTTGTGTCGGAATTTTGGAGAAAGAGTGATTTTGTAAAAAAAAGCTATTAGAAAGAGAGTTGAGAGAATAGTGGCAAATGAATCTTTTTGGAATGATATATATTTCACTTGTCAAGTGATGCCCCCATTAGTTGATGTGTTAAGAATTGTGGATACAGAAGAGAAGCCGTGCATGGGATATATATATATGAGGTTATGAAAAGGGTTGAAGATCAGATTGAGAAGAACTTGGGCGATAATGTATTGACATGGGTAAAAGTGAAAAAAATTATCCAGAAAAGATGGGAAACTCAGTTTCATCGTCCATTGCATGCAGGTACTAAGTTGCTTTAATTTTTCAATTTTGAGTCTAACATAGCTTGAATTAAACACTAACTAGAAATGTTTTTGTGTTAAAGCTGGATATTACTTGAACCCGAAAATATATTTTAGTGAAACCAAAGCTAAAATGGAGTTAAATAAGACCATCAAGTCTGGGTTTTTTCAAGTTGTGGCCAAACTTATACTTTAATCTGATATACAAAAAGCAATGGATGAGTTGAAGCACTATAGAGATGCGGAGGGGTCATTTGGAATGAAAGCTGCCATTGTATCGGGAGATACTATGCAACCTCATAAGTTATATAATTTAATTTTAACTTGTAAAGTTATACACTACATTATTACTTTCATTTAATTATTTCTAAGTTCTCACTACAACTTACAAATATAGATGAATGGTGGTTGCAATATGGGAGTGATGCACCTACCCTAGCAAAATTTGCGGTTAAGGTTTTAGCGCAAACTTGTAGTACATCACCATGTGAGCGCAACTGGAGTGTGTTTGATAATGTAAGTTTTTACTTATCTTTAAATATGTAACTAGCGTTTATATATAATTGTATCAATTTAGTTATTTATTCAGTACTGATCATTTTATTCTTTTGATATTACAGTTGCATTCAAAGAAAAGAAATTGTCTTCTCCAATCAAAATTGAATGATCTTGTTTACATTCAATATAACCAAAGGCTAGATAAGCGATTCAAAGAAAGGTTGGCTAATGGTGAGAGCGACCCCATTATTTTGAAGGAAGTCCATGAGAATGACGCTTGGATCATTCCAAATGAAGAGTAGCTTGAAGAGTTTGTGAGGGAAGGTGATGATCTCTCTTGGGACCAAGTTCTAGCGGCAAGAGGAGTTGGTGGTGCAACAACTCCTAGAACAAGGAGTGAAATTGGAACTTCATTTAGAATTTTGGATGAGGAGGACAAAGACATTGATATTGAAATTGGGGATTAGTAGCACTTAAGAGTTTAGCTTGTCACTCTGTCATGGAGCAACATTTTGGTTTGTTTTATTCACTTTAGAGTTTAGACTTTAGAGACTAGTATAGTCTGTCACTTAGTCATGGAATCCATATTTTGGTGGTGTGTTTTATACTTTTATTCACTTTAGACTTTTAGAAACTAGTAGTCTGTGATGGAGTCAGCATTTTGGTATGTTTTGTTAACACTTTAACTTATGCAGACAGATTGACAGAAGACAATGTTCAGATGAGGCTATACTTTTGTTTTTTTTGTTAAAAGCTATGCTTGATTGTTTGTAGTTTTTTTTTTACTTTCTTTTGTTTTAGGTTGTTACATGGGAGGGAGCATGGGATATATATATTATAGATTAACTAAGGCGATTAATTCCGATTAATCTCCGATTAATCGCGATAAGTTCTTGGAGCGACTTGCTCTGATTACCGGCTTAAACTGCACAGGTCGGTGTAAAAAAACGATATATATAATTTTGGGATTGATCCAAACCAGCTGTGCTAGGTGCTGGTTAGTGGTTACGGTATTAGTTAATTCACGTTCATTAAATAATTATTATTCCCATCACATTCGTTTTGTGGATCAGATTTCTGAGAATTGTTAGCGTGTCTCCAGGCAAATACATCTCAAACTCCTTTGTTATGTATAACTATTCTCCTCATTTTTAATACAAAAACTTGTTTACTTAAAAAAAAAAACCCTAAACCCAAACCATCATTTGAAATCGCAAATTAATGTACTGGGAATTGAGCAGGCCAGTTATATATAATACCAAGCTCAAAAGCGTGGATGGTGTCCTTCCAAAATTTTATCTTTAGTTTAAACACCAAAAGTAAACTTAGAGTATTTCTAGGTGGTAGTATAACCTGTCAAATTCTTCAAATTTGAAGAAAAACTTTGAAAATTCTCGGAATTCCATCTTGGTGGCTTCAAATTCGGTCGCATCACCTGCTTGTTCGCATTCTTGTTCATAAATTTAGCAATTTAGATGCGGATGCGGAACGACATTGGTAATGTCGCGCACTATTGCAAATGTCGTCCCAATTTTTTTTTTTTTTTTTATTTTGACCAGCACCACGCGTCAGTGGTACTATCGCGTGCCACTACTAATGTCGTGTGGGTTTTTTTTTTTGGAATGGTTGCGCGCCACTCCTAATATTGCGTGGGTTGTTTTGGAATTGTACATGCGACACTCCAACTGTCGCGCGATAGTGGTAATGTTGCGTGGGTTGTTTTTTGCTAATGGAATTTGCGACTGCCTAGAGTTGGTCGAAATTTGCGACCAGATTCTCCAAAAATTTTCTTCATATTTAAAGAATATACTACTACCACCTAGAGATGCTCTTAGATTACTTCCACAATACTGATTTAATGTGTGATTTGATATGTTTAAGGATGAGATTCCACTAACAAAGCCAATAATTATGTCGATTTGCTAATCTAATGTTTGTACAGTTATTGTCAATCGATCCGACATAATCCATTACTAACGGCTATTACTCAAGTTTCTTATCAGAAATTTCGAGATTATAGCACTTTTTTTTTTCAACCATGTCCTGCTTTATCTAATCAAACGCTCGTAAACATGTATTTTGGAAGTAATAATGCTGATTAGGGTAGAGAAACTAGAAATATTCAGTGGCTCATGGATCATAATTTGGTGGCTATCTAGTCATAAGTAAGTGAAAATGCAAAATCAAGTCAGAAGTTTTTGCAAAATATGTTGTGCTGAACTGTGGTTTAATCGTTTCGCAGCATATAACAGTTTCCCAGTAAATATATAGCAAACAAAAAAGTATTGCCCATGTAAAGACACATATTACAAAAACATTTTTCACACTATTTCCTCCTGGTACCCTTTCCTCTTTCTGCAATCATCACTGTTCTTTGTTCATTCTTATTTTTTATTTTGAAGTTGATAAACAAGTACTGCTAATTTTTCATTTATGACTTACATATATACAATTCATAGTTTATCGAGGCGAAGGAATATCATAATTTATTAGATAGACAAAATTCAATTTGCCTGTCTGCTCACAGTCTGTAACAGAAATTATAATTGAGTAAGGTTTAGGAAGAGCCACATGTGAATTACAATGAATTGAAGCTTTGAATTGTCTGCGGCACATAATGTTGTAACCATTTTTTCATGCTGATAACAATATTGAGCCAAAGCGTCTGTCATTTTTTTTTTGGTAAAGACAGAGTCTGTCTTTCGGTTATCTGGACATAGTAGTAGGCGAAACGTTTAATTGTTCCACTTGAAATATGTGACAATGTAACCATAAACTTTAAAGTGTAAATGTACCTGGGTAGCTAGCTTGGAAAAACGAAAATTGAGATTGTCCAGTAATCCTGCACGTTGAAAAGCTGTAAACGTATGAGCGCCACCAATCAACAAGGTTGTCTAATGGCTTGCAGGCTCGTGGCGTTGACAGTACCACACACGTCCACACTGTCTTCCCTTCACATCAACCCCGCAAGGCAGCAATATATACAACGGTGCTTTGTGAAAAATACTCCACTCATTTACGTTTGTATCAGGCTTACTTATAGAAAAGGACCATTCGATGTGGAAACACAAGTATACGTAGGGCTTTCGTCGATCTATATTTGTTCATTCAATTCACAATTATTGTAGTATATGTCTGTTCAGGATATTTTCCACAGGGACGGACTAGCAAATAATCCAAATATATATGTGTATATATATATATTTTCGATAATATTAATAATCCAAATATAGATGTCTGTGTATGCACTACAATTATATATGTAATCATCATGTCTTTATTACGTACAGTAAAAAAAAAAAAAATGGTATCAAGTGTCAACTTATTTGTAAGTGACATCCCACTAGACACGTGATGTACACAAGACTCACATGCAACAACTCCTTCAGTATAACGCGATCCCAGACATATGAATATCCATCACACTCGTAGATGACTCTAAGCACTCACTACATCTGAAGACTAGCATACTCAACAACACCAGCGACTCACCACTCAGCCTCACCTTGTGGCATCATCGTCTGCTACTATCATCATTACTAACATTATCCTTAAGCTTCATTTCCGCCGTAATACATTAACCATTACGACTATCCACCATCATTACGGATGACTCACTATCATTTCACTCTATGCCAACTCAGATAAGCCTAAACGCATACATCTACTACCCACGTTCCCTTTACATAAACATGTCATTTATCTCGACCGCACATCTGTATTCATCAGTACACGTGTCGCATCCGATGCACACCTCTAATGCCTATAAAAGCCACCCTCAAGAACTATACGACTTGATTCCAGTCTGGTTATTTGATTCCCAACCTGGGTTACTGATTCACATCTCACTATTATCTCCAATACACATACTAGATACGTAGACATTTTCATCCACATGAAGAGCAGCCATCAATAACAACCAAAACCATTCCCTTTTTTCATCTTAATTTAAGAGCTAAGTCTTAATTTGGTCCCTAATAATCCAAAAGAATAATTTTAGGCATTTACATTACTCAAACCAATTAAGATGCTCATGTGCTAATTTTGGTTTTAGTTAAATAACACAATGTTATAGATAGCCGTGAAGTCCAGCAGAAACCAATTTTTAATTACAAGAACTGAGATTTCATATATTGTAATCACTTTCGTCACTTCAGTTTGATTAATTTTCTTCATCAATGTCTGATACATACTACATATCAGATACATTAATATCGCCTTGATAATAAGTAGTTTTTTTTTTTTTTTTTTTTTTTTTTTTTGTGGAAATTTTATTGATACTGATGAAGAATTTTACAAATAATTAGGACAAGCGTGCAACAAGCTGTGCCGCAAGTCCTTTATGAATAGCAAATCCTATCCTTCTAAAAACAAACTCGTTAGAACCAACTGTCATAACGTTACTGTTCATAACTTTTTGAAGTCTCTTGAGAAGCTCAATGATTTGTTGTTCCAAGAAACCGAAAGTGTCAAAACTAAACGGAATGAAACAATCTTTGGTTAGCCCCGCAAGCTTCCTCATGCTTCTTTGTCTTCCCCCGTCATTTGCTGCTTTTTAGCTGCTTCTCCCACCTCAAAGTCACCATTCTCAAACCCTACCAACGGAGAGACTCCAGTTACATCAACACATTCATGTTTCCCCTCAGACCAACAGTAAATCAAGACATCCGCAGGCCGAAGAGTCGATCTTCCCTCATTCGGATCAGTGAGAAAGTTAGTAGGAGCTTCTTTCTTCACTTGTACCCCAGCCTTCCAAAATGCATCACATAAAATGTCTCTAACATGATCATGTCGGTATTTGAAACCTGGAAAATGTCGACAGTGTGCTGCATGGTCCCCAAAAACATCCAATCTACTCTTTTTGCAAACAGGGCATAAACCATCGTCAGAGTACAAAGGAATCATGAGACGGTATCGAAGAATATAACGATACTCCACCGGCGACATTCGCTGTCCAAGTCCCTCTATCAGAATAGCAAGTAGAAAATCTTTTACGTGTTCCGACTGCAAACATCCCATAACTGCCTTTTGACGAACAGATAAATCAAACTCCCTCTCGAGACTAGCAACAATCTTACCAGAGAACGCTTCCGCCAAAACTTTTTGTGGTTTTGAGGGGACGGTAGCATTCACAGCCAGAGAATTGAGGTCAAAATCAGGTAGGTAGAGACTCAATGCACTGCTAGCAACATCAAGAATCTCATCCAAAGGCACTGTACCACAACTCCTAAGAATGTGGTCCTGAAGCTCAGAAGTCTGAAAACGGGATGCCACAAAAGCAAATGTAGAGACATCAATGGCACAATAAATACCTAAACCACCCAGACGTAATGGGAGTGTCGATAAACGCCATTGTAGATCACCGAAGGCAGGACCATCAGAAACCACAATACCCTGGAGAACACTACGGAGATGCCGATCAAAAGTCGGTTTGCCTCTCGAAAAGGATGGTGGACAAGTCACAATTCGAAGAAGACCAACTTAGAGATCCCAACACAAGCTCGTAAAAGCGCTAACTCACACTGTGGATCTTCTAATATAGCTAAACGATCCATCAGAGTCATAACCTTGTCAATACGCTTGCGCGCAATACCCATGACAAAAGATGCATCAGTGCTAACTGCACCTCCAAGCAACCTGACCCCCTGTTGAGGATGGGACAAATTTGAAGGAAAAAGACCGAGAGTAGAGCGACATGGATCCAGTGATGGACAAAATATCTCAGTTTTAGCCACATTAAGAACCAACCCATAAGAAGGTCATTTTTCCTGAATCATACCCAAAGTTGTTGCCACCTGTTCTGTATCCCCAATCAAAGTCCCATCATCTAAGTACCACGCCTGTAGCAATAACTGACAACTGGACTGTATCCGTAGAATCAGAGGATGCAACACCAGTGCAAATAGAAGGGGACCCAAAGGGTCGCCTTGCTGGACCCCAGTAGCAGACCATATGTAACCATCTCCCACGTATAACCTCGCAGGTTGACAATATAAGTACTCGACCCAAGGGGCAATTTCTGGGCATCGGCTACGAACCTCTTTCAACATGATGGTCCGATCAACCATGTTAAAAGCATTCTGAAAATCTACCAGTAGCATAGAAAGAGAGCTATTGTCGCTGTTAGCATACACCATATGGTTGACAGCGTGCAAAATCGCCTCTGCTCCACCAAAAACACCCACCCCATACTGGAAATCCTATAAGTATCCAACCACATCTCTGGAAACTCCTCTCATTGCAATCTTGGAGACCAGACGACACTAAACCATGCCCACAGCTATAGGACGAATATTGTTATCCGGCTTAAGAAGTGGAGTAAGCGGAGCACTTGCTATGAATTCCGCTAACGGCTGTGGACATCATCCATGTAACCAAAGACTCACCACAGGGGTCAATGCATCTAGCAAATCAGACAATATAGCTGCTGCAACACCACTTATGGCATCCAACAAGTGCTGAGCTCGGAGACCATCACGGCCACAAGAAGTGCCTTTCGGAAACGACCTAATACATGACAAAAGGGTGTCTCTCTCTACCAATAAAGAGGGCTCAGCAAAGGGAACAATTGGTCTCACAGGTGGTTGTCGCATTGGGTGTTTCTCCTCTAATGCTTGAATAGTCTCCGCCGAGTTAGGGGCGACCCCTGATGATGACAATACTTTTACCGCTGCCGTAAAATGCCCATCAGCAACCTTTTGTAAGCATCGACGGACATTCTGAGTAGAAACAGATCGTTGGGGTGGCTGGATTGAAGGAGGCTCTACTGCAGACTCTAAGAGGCGAAACAGTCCACCAGGCTCGTTCCATATCGTCAAAGCATGGAGAATCTGTTTATGCTGAAGGTTTTTCCTAGTACTAGATCGACGTTCCTGATGATTCTGTGGTTGGAAAACCTGTAGAGTGCAACACGGGAGAAGGAGAAGACGAACCCATGACAAAACTGAACTAGGATCAGCCATAATATCCCAGAGAGCAGACTTCAATGCACCGGAAAAGGCCAAACGACATGCACGTGGTATATTTTTCACAGTGCGAAAGGGTATACGGAATGCCCTATCAAGTAACGTCTCATCAAGAGAGGGAACAACACCCAGAGGCCTCAGGATAGCACTAGCGTCTCCTTGTGATGAGAGTGCAGATTGCATAGTCATAGGGATAGGCGGTGGTTCTGGTATACCGACAATAAGGCATCCCAACTCTCCATTATCAGTCATTTCCGGTGGTTTTGTGATGCCTCCTGAATGACGACATGGTATGGTTAATGCATGCATGTTTAGACAGTGGCCACATATCCATTTGTTCACCGTTTTCAAAAAGTTAAGTAGGGATAAATATAAACTTATGTCCTCCTTAATCTTATCCCGCAGGCTATCTATATCTCCCTGACCACTCAAGTGCTGCTTCTTAATGTGAGTTTCAATATACGAAACCGCAAAGCCGCCACCACCATTGGCCCCATCTTTGCACTTGTCAAACTCACGAAAAGGGCAATGCACATGCTTCTTCTGAGAGAGCATGATGACGACACCCTATACTCGAACAAACCCAAAAACAAACAACACCAATTCTAAACCACAACAAACAAGAGCACTACCATAATCCAAACCCAGCCAACAAACATAGCATCGAAACAAACCCAACTCCATCAAAACCAACCAACAAACCTAGCATCAAAGCAAACCCAACTCTATCAAAACCAACAACCAACCAAACCTAGTTAATCAATTAAACAAACAACATTTTTTATTTTTTATTTTTATTTTTTGGTGCTGGTGAATTATATGGTTTTTGTTTGGAAGGTGGGTGGGTGTTTGGATGGTGATGGAAGGGTGAGATTGGGGGGCGGTTTGAACTGGTGGTGCAGTGAAAATCAGTGGGTGCAAGTTCTGAGAATGATGGAAATCGGAGGGTGCAAGGTCTGAGAATGGTGGAAATCGGTGGGTGTGTCAATTGGTGGTAGCAGCGGTGGTAACAGCTGCAAAATTATGGAGAAGGTGGCAGCTGTGGTCGGCAGTTCAAACTGGTGGTGGTGTTTTTTTTTTAATGTATCGCCTTGACTTTTTATTATTATTATTTTTTCAATAATGTATCGCCTTGACAATAAGTAACGTACTGATGGTTTCTATTGGATTTTCGTATGTAGGATTATGGTGCAATTCGATTTTGTAATTTATACCGCTAGGAGATGCCTGATAATAATGGGATAATGACTTAAATATATCACTCTACATACCAGCAAGGAACAAAATATCGCCGATATATCCGATATATCGCTGATCTATATCGCTTTTTTGGTACACCGACATCGATATATCCGATATATATCCACCGAATATTAAATCTTTTTTTTTTTCTGATATATATCGAAATTTCTGATATAACGATATATATCGACCGATATATCCGATATAAATTGTTGATTTTGACCGATATTATTGACTTTGACCAAATATTGTTGACTTTGACCGATATATTGTCGATATTTTTGATATAATAGACGATATTTCCGATATAATTAACGATATTTCCGATATATCAACATACAAAACAAAATTTTGACTGGTCACAAAAAACTGGATATATCTGATATATATCGGTTTTTGGGTACACCGATATATTCACCGAATTCGATATTTTGATCCAGTGACTTGGTGTAAAACAACACCTAGTTCATTGTTGGGAGATCTGGGTTCTTAATCTTTAGGCCTTATCTATTTCGTGTCACTAACACATTTTTTGATGGAACACAATGAGATAAATGATGGTACTACGGTAGGGCTAGTCATAGTTCAGGATTTCGGAATTGTCATAATTTTGGCAACTCCAAAAATCAGAATTCCTAGGCAGTTATTCCAGTATAGTATATTTTGAAATTTATATTTTTCGACTCTTAACTTATAATTTTTGATTTTTTAAAAACCGAAATATTAAATGAAATTTTGAGATTATGTTCGAAATCACGAACTATGGTGCTAGTGCAGATATAGAATATTAATCGCCAATTTAAGTTTGGCCTCCTGAACCACAACTATCCAACCTGAGCATATGCATTCACTATTCTGTTGTCAACATGTGTATGCTAGACTCAATGCGCCAACACGCATTGAAAACTAGACAATGTTGCTGTCACCTATAGTTCGGGATTTCATAATTTTTGGAATTCTAAAAAACCAAAATTGACAATATTTCGACCCATGTTATATTTTGATTTCGACTAATTTCGAAATCATCAATATTTTGACCATATGTTGTTTTTTCCGTTTTTTTTACACCGAAATATTTGGCGGAATTCCAACATTTCATTCGGAATCATGAACACTACTCTCCTCCTCACTTATATCACTTCAACACTAACCACGTAAACTCGAACTTATTATATTATATATAGGTAAGTTATGTTATTACTAGTATGTGACACATGCTCATGCATGTGTTCTAAGGACTTGAAAAAGAAAAAAAAAATGGTGGGGAGTGAAGCCATTATTATTGATTAAATTTTAATATAGAATATTTTATAATTACATTTTTATCCTAAAATTTTTAGATATTTACTCATTTATGAACTAATGTGCTGGTTAGAGTTTAACTTTTTTAATGAGGGCAAAACAGTCTTGAGAAAAGTGACCACGAGATTTAAAGATACATAAAAAAAAAAATAGTTTTTCACTATTGCGAGACTGTAGATGAGGGTCGCGATTATTAAAGTAGTAGAGATGTACGTGCATAAACTAAGTAGGTGTTATCTAGCTCTGTTGCGGTTATTCTCATCTTGTGCATAGAAGTGGTGGTTAACAAAAGTCACCTAATAAATTAATTTATCATAGCAATTAATAAAAAATATATATATATATATAATGTCTCCTTAACGAAGCTTGGATAACAGTTGGGTGAGCTAGGGATCCGCTCAAAATTTTAATATTCAGATAAAACTTGGGTTTAAAGTTTGGAAATTATTTAGAAGCCTGAAAAGAACTTGATAGAGTTATTGTAAACAGACTATTTTCCTATATAAGAAAAGTGAGTGGAGGGCGAAACTAACCAAGCCGAACTCTCTTCTCCATTAGCAATAATAAAATTTCACTAAACTACTCTTATTTTGTTTAGGCTGATTTTGTTTAGGATGTACAAGTGACGTCCATTTCTTGCTTAAACTTGTAAGTTTTATCACAAGCTGACAAGCACATCAACAATTTGTCTTAATTTTAACGGTACTATTAATGTTTTCAAACAATTATTATTCAGAGTCTATTACAAGTAGTTCACAACATTACATTTAATAGATTTCGACGTACATACTTTATGTTTATTTTCTTTCGCTACCACATCTCCTGCTATTGTCATAACATATTTTCTTTTAAACGGACATGCTATATAGTGGCGTCCGTTAAACAATTAATAAACGTAAATTAAAAAGTTGTGTTCAAGACACTATCAAGACACTATATAAATATATATATATATATATATATATATATATATATATATATATATATATATATATATATATATTATGAAAGCAACACGGATGCTTAGTTGGCAGTGACACAACTGTGGCTATGTTGCGTTCGAGCTGGCTTCTCTAGGCCGCCAGTAATGGCTCAATGCCATGTTCAACCCCTAGAGCCGTCTTTTCATTTTTATTAAACCACTCTTAACTTCGAGATTTTAGGGTAAGTATATTTGACATATAATACGTAGAACTTACTATTATAGCTAGTTTAGTATACGCACGCCTACATGAAAAAAAATGCAATATATAGTCCAGGCTACAACCCCAAATGATAGAATTATTTAATAATATAGGTCTTATTCTTTGCCAACATACACCAAGATTCGTGAATCTACTATCTATATACTAAATCAGAGACTTCTAATGAAAGATTTTCTCTCTCCTATGTGGCACTCTAATATGAGAGTTAGTTTTTTCTATTTCTTATGTGGCACTCTAATATGAAAAATAGTATTTTCTAATAACCTACAATCTCATATACATGGAATCTCTTTGGAGAGTTTGAGTGTATTTATAATTTTTATATTTGGAGAGCTTGAGTGTATTTCCAATTCTTATATATTTTATCAAATTAAAAAAATTGCTAAAAAATAGGTGATTTGTGAAAGGTAATTTTCTCTTACGAATCAAACACTTTTAGTGTTCCAATTCTTATATATTTGATCAAATAAAAAAAAAATTGCTAAAAAATACGTGATTTGTAGAAACTAATTCTCTATTACAAATCATACAATTTTAGTGTCTATGATAAAACACCGACTTATTTCGAATATATCCTTAACACGGCCTCACAAAATATATAATAGAAAATGGAAAAAAAAAATAAAAAAAAATAACGGCAAAGCAATAATGACAAATATTTTAAAAAATATATAATACTGAATGAAACTAACGTCAAAAAACAATTAATGGGGAACCGAAAACTGGATGCAAATGCATCGAACTAACCTCAAATAATATTTAACGGGAAATCGAAAACTGAATGCAAATGCAAGCATTAAACTAATCTTAAAAATTAATTAATAGAAAATTAGAATATGGATACAACTGCATTAAACTAACATCAAAGAATAATTAACGGAAAATCAAAATTTGGATGCAAATACATCAAACTAACATAAAAAAATAATTGTCGAAAAATAAAAAACTGGATGTAAATGCATTGAGCTAACCCTCAAAGATTAAATTAACAGGAAATCGAAAACTAGATGCAACTGCATTGAACTAACTTCAAAGAAAAATTAATTATAAATTGGAAACATGATGCAAATGCATGGAACTAATCTTAAAAAATAATTAACAGGAAATTGGAAACCGGATGCAATTACACTGAACTAATCTCAAAAAATAAACTGGATGCAAATACATTAAACTAACCTCAAGAAATTATTAACGGTAAATCGAAAACTGGATGCAAATTCATTGAACTAACCTCAAACAATAATTAACGAGAAATCGGAGACTAGATGCAAATGCAACTTTATCAAATAATAAATGAGAAATCAAAAACTGGATGCAAATGCATTAAACTAATCTCACAGAATAATTAACGGGAAATCAGAAACTAGATGCAAATGCATTGAACTTACCTCAAAGAACAATTAATAGGAAATTGGAAATAAATTACATGCAAATGTATTGAACTAACCGAAAAGAATAATCAACGAGAAATCATAAACTAACTGGATGCAACTGCATAGAACTGATCTCAAAAAATAAATAATGGGAATTGGAAATTGGATGCAACTGCATTAAACTAACCTCAAAATATAAATAACGAAAAATCAGAAACTAGAAGCAAATGCATTGAACTAACCGGCTTCAAAACATAGTTGGGTTATATGTTGTGGGAATGTCTCGATAAATATAATTTTGTATTTAAAATGATGTTTATCTTATCTCTTTTCGTATGATTGGGAACTCCTTGCTATTCAAGTAGCTTCAATATATATGAATTTCACCTTATTAAGCAATCTTACAAAACTTCAATCAAACTTCTATTATTAAACAACAAAATGAAGTTGAAGGGTTTTATCAAAGGTGAGTTATTTTTTTTTAATGGAGAGTGAGGTTTTCACGTTATAAGAAATTTGGTTGAGTGATCAATATAATATTAATATATAATAGTTCTGCATATTTACAAATATTTTTAAAAATAATTAATATAACAACACCCATTCGTAGATAATCTTTGAAGATTCCACATAGTGAGTCATGCATAATTTAAAGAATAATTAATGGGAAATCAGGAACTGTATAATCTTCGATGATCCCACATAGTAAATCAAACATAATTTATTTTTTATGTCATGTTTGCAAGGACACTACAGATGGATCAGTAAAAGTTGGTATTACACACCACATTGGATAATTAAAAGGAAATCGGAAACTGGATTCAAATACATAACTGAGCTAAAAAAGTAATTAACGGGAAATCGGAAATTTTATGCAAATGCAATAAACTAAACTCAAAAAGTAATTAACTTGAAATCGGAAACTGGATGCAATTGCATTAAACTAACGTCAGATAATAACTAATAGGAAATTATAAATTGGATGCAAATCCTTGAAAAATATTTAACGGGAAATCAAAAACGGTATGCAAATACATCAAACAAACCTCAGATAATTAATTAATGGGAAACCAAAAACTGGATGCAAATGCATTAAACTAAACTCAAAAAATAATTAATAGAATATCAAAAACCGAATGCAACTGCATTGAACTAACCTCATAGAATAATTGGTGGGAAATCAGAAACTAAATGAAAATGTATTAAAATAATCTCAAAGGATAATTAACGGGAAATAAAAAATCGGATATAATTGCATTGAGCTAACCTCAAAGCATAAATAATCAGAAACTAGATGCAAATGTATTTAACTAACCTTAGAGAGTTATTAACGGAAAATCAGAAACTGGATCCAAATGTAACGAACTAATCTCAAAGACTAATTACGAAATATTAAAAAATGGATGAAACTGCACTAAACTAACCTAAATGAATAATTAACGGAAAATTATAAAATTGATGTAACTGCATTGAACTAACCTCAAAAAATAATTAACGGGAAATTGAAAACTTGATGCAAATGCATTGAACTAACCTCAAAGAACAATTAACATAAAATCGAAAATTGGATGCAACTGCATTGAATTAAACTTCAAGAATAATTAAAGAAAAACTAAAAACTAGATGCAACTGCATTAAACTAAAATTAGGGATTAACTAAAGGGAAATCAGAAATTGGATGCAAATGCATTGAAATAACCTAAAAAAAAATAGTTAACTGGAAATCGGAAGTCGGATGTAACTACATCGCACTGACCTCAAAGCATAAATATCTGCTTTTTTAGCTTTCTCACATAAGTAATTATGAGTAATTAGGAACCCAAAACGAAAGTGAGTTTATAAAAACCGACTCTTACATGTATGCAAACTGTATAGAAATTGTAAACTATCGAGCTAACCTAGAAAAACAATTAACGTGAAATCAGAAACTGGATGCAGATGTATTGAACTAACCTCAAAGAGTAATTAACGGGAGATTGGAACCTGGATGCAAATGCAATGAATTAATCTCAAATACTAATTAACGAAACATCAAAAACTGGATGTAATTGTACTGAATTAACCTTAATGAATAACTAACGAGAAATCATAAAGTGGATGCAATTGCACTGAACTAACCTCAAACAATAACTAACGGGAAATCAGAAACTTGATGCAACTGCATTAAACTAACCTCAAAGAATAATTAATAAGAAATTGGAAACTGGATGCAACGTACTACATTAAACTAAACTCAAAGAATAATTAATGGAAAATCACAAACTTGATGCAAATGCATTGAACTAATAACCCTAAAATATTTTTGTATTATATGTAGGGGGAATAAATGTCTCGACAAATATAGTTTTGCATTTTAAGTAGTGTTTATCACAATTCTTTTATTGTGATTGGGAATGTCTTGCTATTCAAGTAGCTTCAATATTATCTTCACCACATTGTGCATTCTCACAAAACTTCAATCAAACTTCTATTGTTAAACTTAACAATAAAAAGAAGTTGATGAGTTTTATCAAGGTTTGATGTTTCCTTTTTATAGAGAGTGGTGCAAGAAATTTAAATGAGTAATTAATATAATTTTCATATCTCATAGCTATGTATAGTTGCTAATATTTTTTAGAATAATTTAATATAATGACATCCGTTCGTAGGACACGTTCATGTGATAAATCTTTTTAAGTGGGAGTAGTATATTCTTTGAGGATATGAAAACAATCAATCTATTTTAGTGATTTGTACACATTAGTACGTAAGCAGAGTGGTGATGATTTACCGCTAAATCACCATAAATCTAATAAAATTATTATACAAATTAAGCTAGATCGAGTTTAAGATAATTCTATTTGAAAATTACGGATTAATATCCTAAACCACAAAGTGAAGAGGCTATCTCAATTTGATCAATTAGTTTCCAAGTACTTATGCACCATAATCGCTACTCATTAACGTATTTCGGTTTATTTTCAATAAAAATATATTATGATTTGAAAATTTGCCGCTAAATCACCATAAATCTAAGAAAACTATTATACAAGCTAGATCGAGTTTAAGATAATTCTATTTAAAAATTACGGATTAATATCCTAAACCACAAAGTGAAGAGGCTATCTCAATTTGATCCCTTAGTTTCCAAGTACTTATGCACCATAATCGCTGCTCATTAACGTATTTCAGTTTATTTTCAATAAAAATATATTCTGATTCGAAAATTTGCCGCTAAATCACCATAAATATAAGAAAACTATTATACAAGCTAGATCGAGTTTAAGATAATTTTATTTGAAAATTATGGATTAATATCCTAAACCACAAAGTGAATAGGCTATCTCAATTTGATTCCTTAGTTTTCAAGTACTTATGCACCATAATCGATGCTCATTAACGTATTTCGGTTTATTTTCAATAAAAATTTATTCTGATTCGAAAATTTGTGTGAGACATTTTGTAAAGACTTTTCAGCACACAAAATATTTAATAGATCCCGGGCGTATGCCCGGGTCCAAAATCTAGTATTTAACTTAAGCTAGAGTTCTGACCCCAAATGTTTTGTTAGTAACTTGGATGCATGTTTCTATCGTATTTTGTTTACGATATTTGTGTTAAACTTCAGCGGTACTTCTACGCTTTCATTCATCACATGTACCCATCAATTACTTCAACTTTGCGCATAATCTTGCTACCAAAGCATTAATATTGATACATGCAACCTCGGATCTGTTTGTACCTCAAAGGCAAGACAATTCTATTGACTATTTAATGTAGTCAAGGGGTTCAGAAGAGCATGTCACATGGAGTATACATGTGATTTTATTTACCCTGTTATTGTTTTTCTTTTCCCCCCGAGTCAGGTAAGGCTTCATTTATATATCATTATTGTCATAGGCATATTTATCCTAATTCTTTGTGGGGATAAAAAAACTATACTTTATGATTTATGATTGTGAGGGAGTAATATTCACATCCAATGAATATCAAGTACGTGTTCAGCACAGACGTGAATGCATATTGACCCTCAATCCTCGTCCTCGTAGCTCGCTTCATAGCGACCCAACTATGACAATCGATCTGACTAAACAGTAGTCAACCGACATGAAGTCTTCGTCACACAAGCTCGCTCCATAGTGACTCGCTACACACGAACGACCTCTGTCGAACAGCAATCTCCAAGATTCTCGCTTGCCCCAACGGACAGTAACGCAAGTCTTAAATACCATCATCAAGACCGGAGCTTCAGGCACGCTTCACTATAAATGTCCTTAACTCGTCATCATAGCGCACGAGTGACTTGAAGACCTGAATCTGACCTGATGCGCGCGAGCCGGAGGTGTGAACCCCTTGCCTATATAAAGAGGATGAGGAACTACGTCTGACCTGATTGAAGTCCCCCCCAGAGAGAGAACTTGATACGTAGGCAGTTCGTCCATACGAACTCGGTCAAACCCAATCAACCAGTTTATCTCCTCCAAATTACCCACACTTGTAAGGTTAAACGAAATATAACCTTTACATTGGCGCCGTCTGTGGATCGAATTTCTTGAAAATAAATCTACTCAGAATTTACATCACTTCCAACAATCTTTTTAGATTCCCAAATTTTCAACCCCACGAAGCATGGAAAGCCTTCAAGAGCAAGTACAGAATATGGCTACCTAGATGGAAGCCATGATCGGTAGTATCGCCTAGCTCTGACAAGAAAATGTCACTCTCAAAACCCAGGTCGATTCTCAGAACCCGAACGGAGTTACCGCTGAGAGCAAGATTAATGAGGTCAACTAGCAAATCAAACAGAGTAATGGAAAGAAGGACGCCGCCCAGGTCGTCCATAAGATGTTAAAGACGTACCGGGCATCACCTTTCACACTCGAGGTACTCAGTAAAGCATCCCCTCAAGATTTCATTCAGCCTAAGTTCACAATGTCGTATGACGGCAGTACGTGCCCTGGTCAGCACGTAGCTCGCTACATTTAGAGCCTCGCACTCTACAGTGTGCAGGAGTTCGACCACCTACAGTGTCGCTTATCACTACACCAAAACAGCTTTTTTGTGACGCCTATTTGGTGTCACAAATAATATTTGTGACGCCAAATAGGCATCACAGTTTAGGCGTCTCAATTTGCGTCACAAAAATTTATGACGGCATATTGGCGTCAGTAATTTGTGACTGTATTTTGGCGTCAGTAATTTTGTGACGGTATTTTGAATTTGTGACGGCATTTTGGCGTCAATAATTTTGTGCCGGTATTTTGAATTTGTGACGACATTATGGCGTCACTAATAATATTTTCGTTTTTCTTTTTAAAAAAACATAATAATGCACGCTGCCATATATTTAGAAACTACCTGCAAGTGCTCTAATCACTACTATACAATTGTTTCCATTCATCCATCTACATCTGATTACCACACAAATAAAAGAAGAAATCTTGTATTAAAAATATTTAATATATATAACATTTTATTCTCAACAAACAATATAATTGTAACCCTGCTACATGCGTAGTCCCACATAATAAATTTCACTCAACAATTGTATTAACACGCCTACATTTACAAAGAACCAGTTCTAACACTTATAAGGAACCAGTGGACAACGACTTATAAAATGACAAGAAAAGCCATCATGACTTAAGTACCAAAAGCTTTTGATACTTAGCCCTTCACAGAAGAACTAAACACCAAGGGCACCAGCAGCAACACCACCAGTAGTAGCAGCAAGCACCAGCTGCAGTAAGCACTAGCAGGTCCATGGCAGCAGCAAGCACCAAGAGGGTCCATGGGCAAAGAATAAGCAAGCAAAGCAGGTGTACCCAAAGAAGCAGCACAAACACACAACACCACACTCACACACTAACCAAGTTTTCACGAGTCATAACTTTCCTTTCCTTCATTCTGTATTAATTGGCCCAACCCTTCAAAACCAGTAAAAAAATATATACTTAAAAACCAGAAAATGAAATTGCTACTTAAATTCAAAGAAGAAGATGTCATTGTTATTTACATGAATGGTGTAGAATCCCAATGCCTTCTTGAGAACTTTAGGCGCAAAACTACCAATGTACTTCCAAACCAACAAGGCACGAGCATCCTCAGTTCCACTAAATTCTCGGAGGCAAAAAACTACATCCACGATGACAAATAATATCGAAATGTTTCTTACTAGTGACAATCCAAGAGCTTGATGTTCTTCTCGGCAAACTTCGCAAACATAAGCCTATCAATACAGAAGATAGATAAGTGCATAATGTAATAAGTAAAATTTAAGGCTAGAGCAACAACAACAAGCAATATTAATAGTGCATGATGCAAGGACACATAAACTCAATATGCAATAGGTTTTCTTCCTTGAGAGAAGACACGCTCGATCGCTCAAACAAATAAAAGTTGTACCTTCGCTGTACCAAGAAGTCCAATAGTCCACTCATGGTTCCAAGAAGAAACCTTGTAACAATTGCCATCCAAAAGCTTCTACTGAGGCCAAACAAGCTATTGAACACGACCCTGTAAAAATAATTAACAAGTTAAAACAGTGGTCAAACATCTACAGTGATCAGGCGACAAAGTTCCCACGAGACTTGTTTATAAAGTGAGCTCAAGTTGTAATGAAATAAAATCTATCAATCGCAATTCAACATAGATTAGTCAGGTAAGTGGTCAACTCTATCGTAGTTCTACACTCACAAATTGATAACATTACATACATACAAAGAGAGGATTTACAATGAAAGCAAATTGGTAGATAATAACATTTAAATGAAGGTTCAGTTTGCAACGATCTATTCTTACCATGAAGTAAACAAACAAAAAGAGGGACGCTGTTGGCAAAGCTGTAAAGAGAAACAAGAAAGAACAGAATGTTAAACTGCAAGTGCATTGGTCTCATAAGCATTTCAAGAAATGTCAACACTAAAAGCTTTAAATGTCCTAATTATGAACATGATGTTTTTTCCTTATTATGAACATGATGCTCTTCTGATCCCTACTTTTGATCATGGATAGAGTGTAGAGTGTTCATAGTTTCATACTCATAGCCTTTTTGAAAACCCTCAGATTTTATTAATATTAAATGGGGCAAAGAAAAAAAACATTTTCTTTTTTGTGAAGGCAAAGCAAAAACTCTTAATTATTCATTAATTCAGCGATAAGCATTCAACAACTATTTACATGGAAGACAACCAACAAAATCCCTCAGTCACAAAAAAAAAATCCCCTAAGTCAATGTGGTCAACAATTTCTTGAGATAGTGACATCTAAACATATACCAAAACAAATTTATCTCATTTCAAATACTGATAAAAACTTAACAAAAAGCAATTAGCACCATAACAAGTCCAAGCCACAAAGAGAAAACAAGTAAGTCGATTTACGGTTCCTCACTTCCTTGTACATTATCTCTTTATTAAACACCGACTCATTGTATTTTTATAACAAGCACATAACTAAAAAGTAAAAACCATGCAGTCATGTTTTAGCTCAACAAAGTGTAGTGGTTATCGGTAGGAGAACATAATGTTTGACATAGATAGTACATGAAAACAAGAAACGCTGAACAGTTTCATAAATCAAAATAATTTTGTGTGTAGAGTTTACCATTGCACAACACCATTATCCAAGAACAATTATTGGTGCTAGTGTTGTTGATGAATAGCTTGAATTAAAAAGTAACAATGACAAGAACAAAAAACAGTTGTTCTTGGTCACAAGCCTATAGCAAACTAAATTTACCGCTACTTTACATATGCACACCGACATCAGATCAATCAAGTCTAACAGGGGGATCACAACATTAAGACTATGTATGGATTTTTCGGTTTCTTCACTAGCACAAGAAGAACCATTTAAGACATTTACGTGTTGAATAACAAATTCACCTTTAATACTCATCTCTTCCGCAACCTTGCAAGACCTGGACTTTCCTCCTTGTCCTCTCCTAGCTACAAAAGAAGCTTTACAATCTGCCAATGGTTCACATAACTAATAATAAATAACCGGACTTTTATGCCTACACAAAACCCTAATATCAAAAAATTGAAACCCAAATTATTTATTACCTTGGTTAAAGCAGGCTTTCTTCAATAGATCGAGCTAATTTATGTTGAAATAATTAGTAAAACTCCATCGAAATGGCAAGAGCTATAGAAATGGGGTTTGAAGATATGAGAAGGAGAGGAGAGGATGGGGTTAGATGATCTGTTTTGATCGAGAGAGAGAGAGAGAGAGAGAGAGAGAGAGAGAGAGAGAGAGAGAGAGAGAGAGAGAGAGAGAGAGAGAGAGAGAGAGAGAGAGAGTGGGGTTCTCACACAGATGGTTCTCGATTGTTTCTAAATCTGATGTGAATTGGGTGGAGAAACTACGAAATGGTTCTCGTTCCACTCTTTCAGAGAGTTGAGATCGAGAAGAACCCGATGGCTTTCGAGGTTGACGCCTGTTACAACCTCATTCTGTGAATCTCGCCAATCTCTCACTTTACCCCCATTCACTTTACATTTTGGATCGGCTGCACCAATTCGGTTGCCTACGTACCCATCTCGGGATCAAGCTGCCATAGTTCACCTCTCTCTCCTCACCCTTCTCTGCCTCCATTCCTCCCCCCTTCTTCTTCCTCCTTCCCCCTCTTTTTATCTCCCTCTCTTAGGTTTTACTCATAGGACATAGTATGGTCCTGGGCCTATTCTCTGGGCTCAATACATACTATGGTATGGGCCTTATCTCTTGGGCCAGTACTTATGTGATGCATTCCTGAATATGGCTACTACATTTTCCCCTTCTCGGGTTCGGACGACGATGACGACGGTGGACCCGAGAAGTCTTCAAACTCCCTTATCTCTCTCTTTGAACTCTAGATATCCACAGTATCCCGTGACTGTACGTAGTCTTCTCCTCCTCAGGACATTTCATATCCATGTACTATGCTACTGGACTGTATGTCTGTGAAGTACTCAATCCCTCAGTTCTCGTTCATATACCCCACTAACGTATCTCCAAAGGATCTCATCCCTTTCGCTCTCTCCCTTCAACTCGATATAATACCCACAATGTGTCTCAACCCAGCCATAAGCTCTCCTTCATAGAACTCACTATTGTGTCCACGGAGTGTCTCACCTCAGCCAACATCTCCCTTTCTGAAAACTTGCCCCTATGTCCGCGAAGTGTCTCAGCCCTATCATAATCACTCCTTCACATAACTCACTTCTATATCCGCAGAGTGTCTCACCCTTTCGTTTCCCTTTCGTAGGACTCAACTATCTCATCCCCTTCACTCTCTCTCTTCAACTCAATACAAGGCCAACGATGTGTCTCAACCCAACCAACACCTCTCACATAGAACTCACTACCATATCAGCGGTATGCCTCCCCCGACCACACTCTCTCCTGACCGGAACTCATCGCCTGCCGGTTGTCTGCGGTGTGTATCACCTCAGCCACCGTCTCTCCTTCAGAGAACTCACCACTATGTCCGCGGAGTGTCTCAGCCCTGTCATAAGCTCTCCTCCACATAACTCACTACTATATCCGCAGAGTGTCTCACCCTTTCATTTCCCTTTCGTAGAACTCAACTGTCTCATCCCTTTCGCTCTCTCTCTTCAACTCAATACCATGCCCACGATGTGTCTCAACCCAGCCGGCACCTCTCACATAGAACTCACTACCATATCATCCAGACGCCTCCCCGGCCCCACTGCCTGGGTGGAGTCGATGAGGGGCAACTCGCTTGCCCCCTGTGTTTGACTTCGGATCTCATGTCCGGGGGGGGCTCATCCCCCGTTGTCTCGCCCGGGTGGAGAGTCGGATGAGGGGCAACTCAACTTGCTCCCGAGGTTTGACTCGGATCTCATGTCCATGCAGAGGGCTCATCCCCCGTTATCTCTCGCTGCGGAGTGGAGTTTGATGAAGGGTTGCTTGCCCCGTGTTTGACTCGAATCGGGACCGGTCCGCGGAGGGCTCATCCCCCCGTTGTTCGGGATCTCATGTCCATATATCTCTTGCATCTCCGACCTGCGGCTCAACCAGGCTCACGGGGCTACTCTCTTTGACCTACCTTGTCTCTTGCCTTTACGTCGTCTCCGAAGGGCTCATCATCCCCTGGCGGGCTCGCTTCGGCTCTCGCCTGTTGGGATCTCTCATTGCCCCATGTATCTCTAGCATCTCGATCAGCGGAGGGCTCATCCCCCCTCGGCGGCTCTCGACCGGGTTATCGCCGGTTGGGGCTCTCTCATTGCCCCATGTATCTCTAGCATCTCTGATCCGCGGAGGGCTCATCCCACTCCGCGGGCTCTCGCCGGTTGGGGCTCTCATTGCCCCCAGGCTTGACTTGGATCTCATGTCCGCATATCCTATCTCGCTCGAGGCTTCTAGCATGCCGGACCGTGACAGCTCTGCCTGCCCCACACGCGCTGTTTGGACACGAGGGTCCGCAGAGGGCTCATCCCCCCCGCACTCATTCGGATAGTCCCACGACATATCTACGAAGAGTCTTCTCGAACCCCTCCGCTATCCTTCGGAATGCTTATCCGGGAACAGCTCAACCTACCCCATGTTTGATTCGGACACAAGGGTCCGCGGAGGGCTCATCCCCCCCGCCCCCATTCAGATAGTCCCACAGAATATTCGCGAAGGGTCTTCTCGAACCCCTCCGCTCTCTGGCATAGAGGCAGCTCCTCTCTATCTCTTTCACACATAAGAGTAAACTCAACATCCTCACTACCATTAGCATGTTTCCTCTCAAAAGCCGGCAAACCAAAATATTATATCGGAATACCTCGGAAACATACCTCTCCATTAACTTCTTACTTTGCCATAAATTCATTGCTCCCTCAAGTTTCCCAGCTTGAACAAGATCTCGAATCCAGATACCATACGTATGCCCAAGTGGAAACTTCCTTAAGCTCCAAAAGTTTTCTATCAATCGACGTGCCTCCTCAAACTCATTCTTCTTACTGTGTGCATCAACAAGAATACCCACCATATGATCATTTATCACATCGCTTTTACTCGCAACCTCCTTCGCAATGAATATTCTCGGGCTTTGCATCATTGTTCCTGTGGTCTGATTCCATAACTTCCGTGATCACCATTATTAGGAAGAACTACATGACATCTTTCCAACTCCCCAAGTAGAATGACTCACAAGGCCCAAAATTTCAACAGAAACCTCGGTATTCTCATTTGTCACAAAAAGCCTCAACCAACTCATTATCTTCATCACCATCTTTTGAATCCAATAAGCTTAGATAATTATCCCCATTGCCACATCCAGAATTTCACCACATTCCCATCCTCATTGTTCTCCACGGTATCATTCAAATAAAAACATTCCCTGTCCCTCGTAGTTGATCTGAACTCTTTCCCACATTGTACAAACTGAAAATTCTCCTTCTGTCGAAAGCTCTCGAGAGATACCATCATTGTTACAAGGCTCCATCCCCTAACTTCAGGTCCCAAAGATGAGAACTATCCCTTGCATCGTAACAGCTAAGCATTTCTCCCTCATTATTACTACAACAAGAAACAATCTCTACGATATATTCCATTCCTAACTCCTTGTCACCTTGCTCCTCTGGATAGGTTGTGTAACACAATTGAAAAGAGCATCATCATTTTATAAACAAAGAGGGAGGTCTTATTGTACTTGCTTCACATCCTCCCACAACGAATTTCTCTGAGGATACTTTTCGGCTAGATCCCTTCCCACGACTTTCACCTTCTTCGCACATTTGTGCAAGTCACTTTCTAGCCGGCTGAACAGCTCATGCTTCCTCAAAATCTGAAGCTCAAGACCCTTCATCTTGTGAGACATATAGAAATGGCATCTAGTGCAGCTTGGACTTCACATCGAAGAATGTCATGACCCTTTGAAGTTGTTGCCAGCTCAGCCTGTAACTGATCAATTTCCAGATCCTTAGTGAACAGCCTCTCTCACCCCAACTGTAGTGTTTTTCTCTAAGTGACAATTGTCAAACACTCCAACCGTCACGACGGTGCAGGGATCAAACACCTCCCATGTATACTGCTCATTCCATTTCGGCACCAAACTGTCGATCACTATACGAAGTCGCGAACCCATTTCGACCATACTTTGCAATGCAAGATGCATCGGTTATTGCTTCCTTTTCCTCCTTGATCTTCGTTGGCATTAGTCCGGTTGCTCCTAGTACACCCATTTCAAGCACACCAACATGCGGTTTCAGAGCTGTTTTGCAAGAGGCCTTCCATCACTCACGTACATCATGGTCTCATCCAAAACATGGTAACCTCCATCAAGTGAGAGACGAAGATGAATCTTAGAACCAAACCCGTTAGACACTTTTGACTCATTGAAGTTATTGTTCATATCAAGACTAAACCACTTTGAGACCACGGGCTTGTTATCCAAATGTTGTTCTATTGCATTAACAGTACATGTATCCGACCCAAAACCTCATCTCGACCCGGTGCCAAACGATCCTCAACGGATACCATCGATAATCTTGAAGGCTCTAAAATGACAAACATCATGTCCTCATTCCAAAAGGGATTTGATAGGCCTCTATTTGCTGTGGCGGGGAGCAACTCTAGTCCTTAACACTTGATTCCCCACTTGGGCTTTGGCCATAATCTATGGAAATCGTGATCAACCCTCAGACCTTTCTCCCCTGTGCACTAGGTCTTGAGCTTCGATAATTGAAACTTCGAAGACACCACAGTTTTGGGGATAGATAAACCTTAGACTTAATTAAATAAAGACTATCCAAATGCACATTAGCCTTTGAGTGCCATGCTTCTCGCAAATGCCTCATCGGCTTGAGTACCAAACCGGATCGAAGCCATCACTTCTCCCCTTTTGATTTATCCCTCTCCTATCTTCCCTTCGTACCATTGTGGAGCTAACTGACTATCAGGTGGAACACGCTTCGCACCTCGCTCAAATCATACCAAACTCGACCCAAGAAATCATCCTTATTATTTTCCTTCACAAATATTTCTACCATCAAGAGATCAGATACAATCTTTGGAGAAGGCAAACACTTGATCCCACTCAGGACTACTAGAACCACTCTTTGTTGCCTCTGAGCAGATAGAACACTCCTGTCTGCAAGTGATGATAATAAGAAATGCTAGAACGTGATCTTTCTTCATTATAGATAAAGTAACAGAGTATATGGTTCCAACTTCCAAGCTAAGTCCAAGGTAGTAACAGGAACAGGAAGTAGTGAAAGGACCATAGTTGAAGCCAACGATCGACACACCCTTTTAATCCCAATATCATAGATCCGATTAAAGCCCCTTGTATAATTACTAATGTATCTTTGAACACTAAATCTTTTTAATAATATATCATCAGATCCAAAGCAGCTCGGCTTTCGAATAGGCCAAACAAAGGTAGAAGCCAACTCGAGCAGCATAGCGCATCGATTGATAGCTAATCACATATTAACTCTTTTACCCACGCGGTCGTGGACTTGGATTTTGGGGAGGGATTGAAGTTGGGGCATAATGAAGGCCATTGAAAGCAGAAACGACTTTGAGAGATATATCAAGAGAAGAAACGAGATTGGGTATTATGGTTTGGAGAGAAGCGATGCGTCGCTGTTGAGTCAGGTGTTGGGTTTCTATTCGAGATTCTAGCTGTTTTCTTTTCGTCCTCGTTGATGTCGGTTTTGGTTTCCATCTTCACTGTTTTGGTTTTGGTTATAGTACAAATTGATTTTTCCTTGTTAAGCTGGTGGGTGTAACGATCTTCGAGTCTCTGGATGAACAACTATTTTACTAATCATTCCCCACAGACGGCGCCATTTGTTACAACCTCATTCTGCGAATCTCGCCAATCTCTCACTTTACCCCCATTCACTATACATTTTGGATCGGCTGCACCAATTCGGTTGCCTACGTACCCATCTCGGGATCAAGCCGCTGTAGTTCACCTCTCTCTCCTCACCCTTCTCTGCCTCCATTCCTCCCCCCCTTCTTCTTCCTCCTTCCCCCTCTTTTTATCTCCCTCTCTTAGGTTTTACTCATGGGACATAGTATGGTCTTGGGCCTATTCTATGGGCTCAATACATACTATGGTATGGGCCTTATCTCTTGGGCCAGTACTTATGTGATGCATTCCTGAATATGGCTACTACAACGCCGTGCACATGCGAACACATGCGTTGGTTTCAATTTTTTATTAGCTAAAATCTTTATAACTTCACGCCTATATGCCGTCACTAATTTTTTCAGAATTTTCTTTAAAAAAAAAATTACCTTTTGATTTATTGTGACGCTAAAAACTGAATATTGACGCCTAATTGCCATCACAAAGCCTCAAAAGCCTCTGTCACAAAATTGCAGTTATGGTGTAGTGTGTTCCCAGCAAGTTTAAAGGATGGAGCTCTTGATTGGTTTTATTCATTAGGACTAAACTCCATCGATAGCTTTGAAAAACTCACTGACCAGTTCGCCAGTCAGTACGTCCACAACAGACGTAAAACAGCCGACCTGAATTCACTTTTCCAACTGTCTCAAAAGAGTGACAAGCCAATCCGCACCTTCCTCGGAAGTTTCAAGATAGAGCTACTGTCCATGGAAAGCAACCTCAAGGAGTCGTTCGCCACAGTAGCTTTCTCCAATGCAATCAGGAAAAACACGGAGTTATCTAGGTCGCTCATGAAAGAACACCTTGAAAAACTTCTCGAGCTGCGCGGCGAGTGGAGAAATACTTCAAGCTTATCGAAGGCCTCAAAAAAGAAAGGTTGAAGACAGTAGGCGAGGTCATTGTGATCTCGGATAACTCCCCATCCTCCAACAAGCGACCCAGGCAACAGGGCCAACAGACCAGCACCAGGAACCAAAGCAAAAGAGAGTTCGCTGTGATTATAAGATCTCCAAGTTACATACTGGAGAAGATAAAAAACACGACTTATTACCGACCTGAGGTGAAACGCCCAGAGGACACACTAGGAAAGTCGTACTGTGCTTTTCATAAAGCAAAATGTCACGAGACTAACGAATGCCGAGGGATCAAGAGCTACCTTCAAAACCTCATCGAGGCAGGGCATATCAAACACTACACTGATATACCTGATGGCGACTTGTGCCACAAACTCATGGCTTGCAGGGAGCGAAGCTGAACTCCACCATGACCAACCAACATAGCTTATTCTCATACAAAAGGACGTTCAAATGAGCGATCGCGTCACGAGCGTCGCCAGCACTCCTCTGACAGAGACACCGATAGAACAATCAACATGATCACCTTCCAAGACGACTCTGTCACGTCCTCCAGAGAAAAAAGGAGACGAGTAGGCTCCCTCAAGGAAGTCTACCAATTCTCCTCACAAGCGGCCCCCATTCCACACACAAGTGGCCGCAGCTCAGGATACATCACCTTCACCTAGGCCGACCTCAACAAGGTGTGCTTCCCGTATAATGATGCCTTGGTAGTCCAAGTCAAAATTAGCGACTGGACTGTCAAACGCGTCCTCATCGATCCAGGCAATTCGTGCGATATCCTATTTTATTGAACTCTGAATGAGATGAACATGCCCAAGTCGGTCATGGTTGATCCAATATCCCCCCTTTATGGCTTTAACGGATCACGAGCTGATCCAATAGGTGATATCATTCTACCTGTCTCAGTGGGATCGCATGAAGACAAGGTCAGCATCAACACATGCTTTAGTGTCCTGGACGTCAACTCATCCTACACGGCTATACTAGGACGCCGTTGGATCCACAAGATGCAAGTCGTCCCATCAACACTTCATCAAGTGTTGCGTTTCCCCTATTTGAGGCATGATGGAGCTCGAAGCAACCACTCGGCGCTCACAACCGTATGTCGGATCCACTATAACACCCGTTTTTTCATACATTATTTTTCTATTTAATTAATTAATTTAATTGTTTATTTTAAAATTGGCCGGATTGGACTTCGGGATACGTGGCCTGGTTTTGGGCGAAGTACGTGTTGGGCTTGGGTTTTGGACCCAAGTATATAAACACTTTTCTAGAAAATAGGGTGGAGAAGATAATATAATATATTAAAAATGGAGGTAGAGAAGTTGGTTTTCTTTGGAGCATTGAGGAATGACGAATCGGGCTAGGAGGATTTCGACATTCATCAAAGTGAGTAGCTATTTTGCTATTTCACCGAACTTATAATTTCCGTTGTACCGGGGTATCTTGTTAAAAAGTATCCGCTCATATTTTTCGGTTCGGTATTTTGTTATTTGCATTAAATCCCGTTTTTGAAACTCATAATCGTTCATAATGTTAAAGCGTACCGTTCAAGCTCTGAAGAAACATCAATGGCAGCACCAAGAAATCGATACCATATTATATAAACTGTTGGTGGTAGTAAGGGGATGAAGATTACGATCTTTGGCCGGTTTTCGACAGCGTCGATGGGGCAGCGAAACCCCAATGATTCGTTTTGGTTTTGTTGTTTTGCTCTAGTTGGATTTTGGTTCTTTGTATTATTGATGTTGGAGTGTAAGAGTCGATTGGGTCTTTGGAGAGTGGGAGTTCAAGCTTGAAGGTGCGTCGATCAATGACGCAGGGGCATCTTCGATAATTTGATTTTTTTATTGTTTGTGTTGTATTGTTGTTGATTGAAGATGGAGGAATTGGTTATTGGTTGGTTAGTGGTGGTTGAGGGTTGTGTGGGGCTGTCGATTGAAGCTTGAAAACAAGCTTTAATGGAGGTCGGATTTTAGATCTAGGTTGATGTATAAATGGGGATTGAAGGATTGGAGTTTTTGTTTTCATTAAAGTGGTGTGGGTTTCTATGAGGAGTCAAACCGCTAGGTTGGATTGGGTGGCCGATTGGAATCTGGTGGTGGCCGGATTTGGGCTGCTGTTGGAGAAGAGAAGATGATGCTGAATTCGGTTTGGGCCTTGGGCGAAACCTTAAGTTTTGTTTTGGGGCTTTTTGTTTTAGTTGGGCGACCTTGTTTAGTTTTAGTCAAATAAATTTCGAAGGGTGGTTGGCGAAATTTCAGAATTTGTTTTATGTGGGCGAAATCTAACAAGTGGTTGGGCCACTTTTCATTTGTTTTGTAATCTTTGGACCCGGTGTAATTAAGTTTAGTTTGGGCCCGGTTTAAGTAAGTTTTGGGACCCGGTTCTAATATTAGTCTATGGGCCCGTTTAATATTATTCTTTGGGCGATCCATATAATTTAATATAGATCCAATTGGGTCGAATTAGAATAAATAAGTGGACTTTTAGACTTAGGGTTCTAAGGTTTGGGCTTGGCTCGTTGGGTCCAGAACCATTACCTTTGGTCATGAGCCAATGAGCCATGCACCTTATCCCCATGAACCATGGCTATGACCCTGAACTGTCGAACACTGGAAACCATTGTTTGACTTTGACCAAGACATGTTGGACTTTGACCGGAACGGTTTGACTTTGACCATTGGCGGTTGACTTTGACCTTAGCCATGAACCATGGCTATGACTCAAACCATCAAACACGAAAATGCATTTGACTTTGACCATGGACGGTTGACTTTCACCTTTGACTTTGACCATCGACCGTTGACTTTGACCTTTGACCATGGACGGTTGACTTTCACCTTTGACTTTGACTAGGGCCGGTTTGACTTTGACCATCGAATTGACTTTGACCTTTGACCATGGGCGGTTGACTTTCACCTTGACTTTGACTTGGATAGTTTGACTTTGACTAGGACGGTTTGACTTTGACCATGACATGTTGAGTTTGACCTTGACCATGAGGTGTTGACCTTTGACCGTTGACTGTTGACCGTTGACTTTGACCGTTGGAATGTGAATGTTGAAAGATTTTTCATATGTTTGCTTTATATGGATATATATATATGGAATCGCCGGATATTGTATAACTTGGTTTGGTAAATTATCTAATTTAGATTTGATGTTAAACAAGAGAAGTAATGCGTCCCCAAAAAGCCGATGCGTTTGGATACGTGGAAAGAGTTGTTCCAGAAGATATCCCGTCGGAAATCCCATTTTCTTTGAAATTAGGATTTAAACCGGTTTTTCAACCTAAATTTTCTTTTAGATGGGCTAAGGTTGGGACTTGAGTTCTACATGAAAAAGTATATCTAAATACCTTAGTTTCTAAATAATTAAGTTACATGTCATTTGGATGAATGTAGAAAAAAAACCTTAGCATTGATTATGTGGTCGATAAGAACTACCGAAGGCTTGATTCCAATCTTGAAAGATTTGGATCGCGTGACTTTGAAAAAAAGTGCAGCCACTACTACTATATCTATAATATATATATATTAGTTTGTGTAATAACTATGTGATTATGTTAGAAATTGCATGTTGTTTTGAGACTACATAAATATATATGTGGGAGATAGAAGTTGTATATGAATATAGACTTTAGTATATGTGGATATGTTTTAGACATTAGTGTGTGTGGACTTGAATTTGGGCTAATGAACTATTTGTTTCACGATATTGTATATATGAGTATGGTTATATAAATTGTATTTGTTTGATTATAAGTCTGTTTTACATTTAATGATATTTAAGTGCTTGATTTGCCTCCAAAAAAGTGACTCTTTGCATGTGTGGTCTATTTTGACATGAGTAATGCTAGTATAATTATAAGTGATAAAGCCCACATCTTTAGAACTCTCCACCTCGAGGATTTGGTAATGAAAAGAAATGTTTATGACTTGTGATGTCATGTGATAGATGGGTATTCATTGAATGTGCCATGAATGACGGGTATTCATTAAATGTGCCATGAATGACCCAATCCCCTATAGAGGAACTAAGGTAAGCCTTCTTGGGTTGGTCGTATTCTTGAATACGGGAATGTAGGTTTGGGTATTCCTTGAATGTGGCGGGAATGACTCGGGGCATTTATTGAATGTGCCATGAATGGCCCGTTAGTGTTATGATGGGTATTCCTTGAATGTGGCGGGAATGACCCAAGGTATTCATTGAATGTGCCATGAATGACTGATATTTTGTTATGCCAAAAAGGCTTTGTGATTTTGTGTATGGAAAATTGAGATGATGGTGACTCACAAATTCTGAGTTTACAAGATGAAAGTATGTTTCCTGGAAGCGATATCCCGCTTGGGACGTATGTCTTGTAGTGGTACTTCGGTGTGAAGTATACCGGATATGTGTGATTTGGCAAATGTGTGTAGTGCAAATCGTGGAGTAGGAACTAAAGGTTGAAATGTGTCTTTGAATAAAGGAGTCAACAAGATAATTAATAAGCAAAGTAAAAATATTGATTTTACGTGTGATGGAGTTATTGCATATGATGTCTATGATTTCTTATGAGAAATGTTTCGTGGTTTGTATGAGTTGATACTCACAAGGGATGAATGTACTCCTTGGTTGTGACTTTTCCTCGTTCTAAGTAAGTAGGAAAGTGATACTAAAGTAAAAATATATGAATTGTGTGATGCTATGGATATGAAGTGTGTCGGTGAATAATACTAATAAATGATTGTGAGTTCTATGCGGATTGTGAATTGACTATAACTTGATATGTTATTCTGAAACTATTAATGACTTGTGATAGTCGAGATCTATGATTATGCACACCAGAAACTTTATGACGTAATGATGTCATATGAATGACTACCCTTAATATAGGTATTATGATAAGTGGTATTCCCGAATATCTTGGAGACGAACAGTTATATCAATTAGACTTAAATGTCTTAAAGGAGGTGTGGTCATGAATGAAATTTTGACTGGCTGAGATAAATCAATTTATTGTGATGTCTAACTCTGTTTTGCAGGAGGGTAGGATCTATTAATCTTTTCTGCAGGGACGTAAATATCCTACCCTAAGACGACGTGTTGGCTTAAAGGTAAGGTATACCAAACTCATATTTAATTAGGTTATCATATGTGTAGTTAATAAATGAAATGTAAGTGGTATTGTATTGTGAGTTATTTTGGAAAGTGGGAATGGCGAAAGTACTATTATATGAGATTCTTGGAATTTGTATGTTGGGGGTGAAATCTTACTTGGGAAGAAACTACGCCGTTTTGGAAAAGCGGAACTATATTGTCTTCAAGTTGAAATTGTTTGTAATGTTATATTATTCATTTGAAATATTATTATATATATTTTGTTGTTAGTCTACTCATACCGACCAAATTCAATTTCTTTGACCCATGTTTGCTTTGTTTTGCAAGCGTGGGTGTGTTCTTGGGAACATAGATGGTGGAGTCGTGGATGAAGACACGTGACTTGGATTTGCTCTTGGAGTCTTCTGGTTTAAGTTTTTCGAAAGTGTATAGTTTTGAATTGAAACAAAGGTAATAGAGTTGGTTAGAAAAAATTTTATTTGTGAATGAAGCGTTGTTCTCTCAGTTTTAATTTGATCTTAGATTTTAAATATTGTGGTTGATAATATGTTAGTGGGTTTTGTTTCACCCTGGGTTCCAGATGATTGAATATCAGTTTTAATTTTTCTGGAAATTTGGGGTGTGACATCCACTCAGTTAGCAAACCCACTGGGGCTTCCCTCAGCAACAAGGGAGAGATCGCCAAAACCAAGTTGGCAAAAGACTTCATCTCTGAGGTCAATACATTGATCAATACCCCCAATATCGAGGTCGCTAAAGAAAACATTGGGGGCTCGGCAAAAAATGTCCTTCCAGGACTCCAGCCCCCAGAAGTCGCTCCACCCATACAAGCGGAGGAGACATCGCAGGGGACCAAGAAGTGTGACCCGGGCGATTACCCAGATCAAGATGAAGGAAAAGGTCAACCTAGGAATGGAGGATGACCCCATGTTTGTTTATATAGGAGTCAACCTTGATCCTACTATCAAGGCACAACTTGTAAACTTTTTTATCATTGAATAAAGATATTTTTGTTTAGTCGTATATTGATGTGCTCGGAATCGATCCTAATATTGCATGCCATAAGTTAAATGTGAACCCCAATGTTAAGCTAGTTCGCCAACGACCTAGGAAACTATCTCTTAGGTTCAGAAAAACAATAAATGACGAGATCGACAATCTAAAAAAGGTAGGCTTCATTAGAGAGGTAGAATACCCCGAATGGGTTGCTAACATAGTAGCAATCCCAAAAAAGAATGACAGAGTTCGCCTATGTGTCAACTTCACCAACGTCAATCAAAATACCCCCAAAGACAGCTTCCCTTTACCAAGAATCGACCAGGTCGTAGACCAAACCGCTGGCCACGAGCTCATGTCATTCATGGACGCCTACAGTGGCTACAACTAGATTCCTTTAGTCAAAGAAGACCAAGAGAAAACATCATTTGTCACAGAACAGGGCATCTATTGCTACAATGTCCTCCCATTCAGCCTAAAGAACGCTGGAGCGACTTACCAAAGATTGGTAACCAAAATTTTCCAGGACATATTAGGAGACACCATGGAAGTCTACATAGATGACATGGTTGTAAAAAGCAAGAAATCTGGGGATCACTTAGACCATCTTGGAAAAGCGTTCTCCAGACTCAGACGAACTCAGATGATGCTCAACCTAGAGAAATGCGTCTTCGGCGTGTCCTCCGGGAAGTTTCTGGGGTATCAAGTGTCCCAACGAGGGATAGAAGCAAACCCAGACTAGATCCGAGCATTCTTAGATATGCCCGATCCAAAAACAAAGCAACAAATTTAGAAATTGTCAGGAATGGTGGCCGCCCTAAACTGATTCATATCGAGAGCGTCACACAAGTGCCGACCTTTCCTGCAAATCCTCAAGAAAGGGAAACAATTCTCCTGGAATGATCAATGCCACCGAGCGTTCTCTACTTTCAAGGAATATTTGACAACACCACTTGTGATGGCAAAACCAATTGATGATGAAACGCTGGGGCTATACCTAGCTATTTCTGACTTTGCTATTAGTTCAGTTCTCTTCAAAGAGGACCTGAACGCGGAGAAACCGATCTACTTCACAAGAAAGACTTTGTTGGCAGCTGAAAAGAACTACTCCCACATTGAAAATAATGAAAAGGCAAGTACTGGTACTCGCACTGCTTTATTCAGCAAGAGAGTTCAGGCCCTATTTCCAAGCACATCCAATCAAAGTGCTCACCGACCTGCCACTTAAGAAGATCCTTCTTAAAGCCAATAAGATAACTCGCATGGCAGTATGGACAGAAGAACTCGGTGAACACCACATTGAGTTCGCCCCAAGAACATCTTAGAAAGGTCAAGTCATTGCTGATTTCTTAGTGGAATTTCCCAGTTGACGACCTGAACTAGGAACCAAAGGAGAACGTCCCAACTTCTAAACAATGGGACCCATTGGTATGGTCATTATTCGTGGATGGAGCTAGCAATCCAGGGGGTAGTGGAGTTGGCATAGTCTTGGTATCACCAGATGACTCCATGGTGCTGGAAAAGTCAGTTCGCATCAGATTTGCGACCTCCAACAATGAAGCGGAGTACGAAGCTCTGATTATGGGACTCCATATAGCTTTACAACTCGATGTTCAGGAGCTCAAGGTTTTCAGCAATTCACAACTGGTCGTTCGCCAGGTCGCCCATGAGTATACCACCATTGAAGGTAACCTTTCTAAGTACCTTCAAGTTATAGATCAACTATTACCATCTTTCAAAAAAGTCACTATACAACACTTTCTACGGGACAAGAATCGCCACGCTGATAGCTTGGCGTACCTCACAACCCAAACACCGAACGGTGACCCTAGGAAACTACTTATTGAAGTAATAGACCGACCTGCTTACCAAAATGAGCACGTCGTAGAAGTGACTGACCTATGCCCACTCTCTGACAGTCAGATGAGTCAAACATGGATGCAACCTATCATAGATTACATTCAACTAGGCAAAGCACCAGAAGATCGCATAAACGCTAGACAGGTTCAATATTAGTCAAGTTGCTACTGCCTCGTCAACAACAAACTTTTCAGGAAATTGATTGGGGGACCACATCTGAGGTGTATTAGCCCAAAACAGGGTCAGACGATTTTTGTAGAAATTCATGAGGGAGAATGCGGTAACCACGCAGGAGGTCGCTCTCTGGCTCATAAAGTGATCTCACAAGAATACTTCTGGCCGTGAATGCAGATCGATGCCAAGAAGTATGTACTCAAATGCGTCAAGTGCCAAACATTTGGCCACAACATCATTCAGCCAGCTCGGGAATTGATCAACATTGCCAGCCTTTGGCCATTCCACATGTGGGGCTTGGACATCATGGGTCCATTCATTCCACAGAAGAGCACAAGCTTTCGGTTCATCCTAGCTGCAACATACTACTTTACCAAATGGGTGGAAGCGATTCCCTTGGCACTTGTCAAATAGGCTAATGTCAGAAACTTCATTTGAACCAACATCATCACCAGATTTGGCCTCCCCCACACATTAGTGATGGACAATGGTTCTCAGTTCAAAGGAAAAACGGTGAAAGAATTCTTAGATAAGTGGAAAATCGTTCACGCATTCTCCACTCCCCAGTATGCCCAGAGCAATGGTTAAGCGGAAGCTAGTAACAAAGCAATCCTAGAAAACTTGAAATAGAAGATTGAAAAGAATAAAAGCCAATGACCAATGCAACTAGAAAACATTCTGTGGGCTCATAGAACGCCAGTTCGTTCTAGTACAGGCGAGTCACCATTCTCATTATGCTACGACACTGAGGTCGTCATCCCACGGAGCTGACAATTACAACGACTCGATCAGAGATCGTTGAATCTGGTCAGATCGATTCCATTCTCGCTCGTGAGGTTGATTTACTCGAAGAACGATACGACCTAGCAGCCATTCGAGTGACATCCTACCAGCAAACCCTGAGGAAGACTTACAACAAACGGGTTAACCCTTGAAGTTTCCAACCTAGAGACCTAGTCTTAAAAAAGACCAAGGAAGACTCGAAATTGGCACCAACTTGGGAAAGGCCTTATATAGTGGAACGAGTCGTTAGCAATGGAGCATATTGGATCAAAACCCAAGAGGGACAGGCACTTCCACGTCCTTGGAATACTTTCTTGTTAAAGAAATTTTATCAATAAACAATTCCATTTCATGAATTCTTATTCTTAGCGTTAATACTCATACTTTTTATTTTGCATCAATGCACTGCAATCTCGCAGTATTGTCAAATCGATGCACAGGTCGCTCTTGAGGAGCAGAACGCGAAATCGAACTAAAACGCTCTACAAAGCTTAAACGTTCTCCACATTTAAATGCTCACTTGAGCTCAAAGCTACATAGCTCACAAGCTACTTAGCCTTAACACTTCTCGTCAGACGGAGACCTATGCTTCGATGGTCAAATAAGCGAAGAACACTCTCTAAGGGCAAAACATTCAAACAAACTTAAACACTCTCCGAAGCTCAAACGTTATGAATGACAAAACGCTCACTTGAGCCCAGAGCTACATAACTCATAGGCTTCTTAGCCTTAACATTTCTCGCTAGTTGGAGACCTATACTTCTAGGGTCAACTAAGTGCAGAATGCTCTCCAAGGGCAAAACATTCAAACGAACTTAAACACTCTCCGAAGCTCAAACGTTCTGAATGACAAAACGCTCACTTGAGCTCAGAGCTACATAGCTCATAGGCTTCTTTGCCTTAACACTTATCGCTAGTTGGAGACCTATACTTCTAGGGTCAACTAAGCGAACACTCTCCAAGGGCAAAGCATTCAAGCGAACTTAAACGCTCTCCTCCGAAGCTCAAACGTTCTAAATGACTAAAACACTCACTCGAGCTCACAGGCAACAAAGCATTAGCACTTCTCACTAATCGTAGCCTACAACACTAGAGGTGACTCACTGCAGAACGCTCTCTATGAGCATGACTTCTCACCAGTTGGAACATACAACGCAGTACAGGTACAACAATATCAAGCAAAATGCATTCAAGACGTCAAGAAAGAGAGCAAGGAAACTAAGCATGCATTTCAGAAATGTAAAAGAGCGAACTGCCTGAATAGACTCAAGAAACCAGTTCTCTAAAGTTACCAAACTGTAACTCCGGTGGAAGCGAGTTTGTTCCAAAATAAAGCAGATAATAAAGGCGAACTGCCCAGGCAAGCCCAAGTTATCAGCTCTTAATGTATCGGGCCATAGGCCATACAACAATAATTCAAAGCAAACTGCCCAGAATAATTCGGGAAACCAGTTCAATCAATTCTCCCTCAAAGCACATCATAGAAGAGAACCGCTCAGGTTTCCACAAGTTATTAGTTCTAATGTATCAGGCCCACGACCAATTAAAGAAACTTAAACTTTTACACAAATTGGTTAACATCATCAATTAGAAGAGGATCAACAAAAGATTCGGAGGCAACCTGGAGCAAGGTCAACACACGAGTAACTTCAGAGTTCGTTCCCACGTCAGTCTCAGCAAGCAACTCAACAGCAGGAGTAGTAGGAGCGGGTACCATAGCAAGATCGCCACTTACATCTACGGTGGGAGAGACCTCTTTCTTACCCGCAACTACACGAGCATACTCCTCCTTGAGCTGCTCATGCATCTCCTCCAGCTCATCTAGTTCGGTGAACATACGATCATATGCCTCCTTAGCATCTACTGCTACCTTTTTACACTTGTCAGCAAAGTCATTGGCTGTGGTCAACTGCCTTTCCAGCTCAGTCGCTAGGTTCTCTGCGATCGTACTTTGCAAAGACAGGATAACAACCTGGCCTTGAAGGTCAAGCAACTCCTTATGTTCAGCCTACTACACATCTCGAACGCTAGCAAGCTCGTCCCTTAGCTTCTCCAGCTCCTTCTCCATTTCAGCAAACTGAACAACAGTCTTCATCTTCTGGTACCATGCTATAATCTGCAGCCAAGTAAACACGGTTAGTAGGAAAAAAGCTTCATCGTCAAATCACGGGTTGGCACTTACCAAGCAGTGAGCCCGATCCAATGCTCGTAGGTTCTCAGACAAATCTTTTGAATCCAGATCCTTCCGATCATCGTCCAGCGTAATTCCCTCCAGCAAGCACGACGCTATAGGTGAGGACTTATAACTACAGTCTGACTTCTTCACAGTCACCTCTCGACCAGTTCGCTTGTGTACGTACATGAGAGTACGTTGTAGGTCATCCCCACCAGCATCAACATGACCCTTCCGAGCCTTCACAACAGGAGCTCTCTCCTTCACCTTCTCAGCAGCAGTACCAGCGTCCCCGTGACCTAGAACGCTAAAGTCTATCCTAGATCGGGAAGACTGAGTTGACTTCCCACCACTTCGTTCCCCACTAGCAGCACCAGAACTTCCACCAAGGATGATCTCAGCCGCTTTAGCGACCTTTGCAGCCCTAGAAATAGGCTTGTCAGCCTTCCTCTCCAGGGAACTCTTTCGCTCACGAGGAACGAAAGAGATGTCCTCAACATCAACGAGGAAGTTCCCCTGTTCCTTCCCCTTTCCACTAGCAGTAGACCTATCCACCTCAGGTCGCTTACCACTTCCACCAACACCTCCACCAGGTCGCATAGACCCACCACCATTCTTCTTCCTCTGCTCCCTACTTACTATCCCATTATCTTCACGATTCATGCTTTGATCACTGGAAAGCATCACAACGTCCTCACCCCTAGACCTCTTCTTTTGTTCATTCCTCTTCACCCTGATCCCACGACCACCTCTTTCGACAAAGTAATGGGCCACTTCAGCAGCTTCTCTCGCTTCTCAGCACGAGTCAAACAAGCAAACCTCTCTATCACACTACGCCCTTTCTTTCTGGCAATAGCGATCTCTGCACATAAGAAAGTCAAAGGTTAGTTCGTTATAGCACAAATTCATCACAAACAAAACAAAGGCATGGATAAACCATACAACCTAGCACGTACCAGTGAAATTACACACCCTAGTCTCTCCACTAAACCCAGGGGTGCAAAAATTCGCAACTATAAAAAACGGCCTCCTCTTCCAAGGCTCATTACTAACTCCATCCAGAACGCTAGACTTTCCAGTCAAAGTCTGTAAGCTGAAGTTGTTAGCATTAGATCACTTCACAACAAATTGCTCAGCAATATCCACAACATCAATGTTGTATTGTCCACTCTCATTCAAAAGATCAAACTCCTAAGTAAACGTCATGTGTTCCCAACGAACTGGAAGGGCTCTTTCTCACAAAAATTTAAAAACTCACACGTCAACCGAGAAAATAGTAATCTCAACCCCGCTCTCAGCTGTCCCTCATAGATAACCATACCATGATCACGAGGGACGAACGCGTTACTAAAAATGTTAGCATCCTCACCTAGCTTGTGAATCTCCAGATTGCTACAACGAATGCTGTAAACACGCCTCAAATCACCAAAACTTTTTAGAGCTCGTTTATCTACTACCCTAGGAGGCAACCTACTAGAGGATGATGCACCAGAACTACTCGCCACTCAACTCCTCCCTAACCTCCTCAGAATGAGTATCATCAGAATCAGACATTATTCTTCCTCTCTTCAAGATCATAACAACTACTAAACCAAAATCAAAACCAGATACCAACAAAAGTAAAGCGAACAAAAGGAAAGTGCAAGAAACGAAAATGGCGGAAACTAACTTTAGCTCTCGTTCTCAAGGGAAGCAAATGAGAACTCTTCACTTCTCTAGGCATATATTACAAGCCACCCATCGGTTCATTTTTCGAAAAAAAAAACACAATCATTTTATTTCAACCTAGCGTGCCACGTGTTCTAGCAAAACGAGATGTCTCAATTGCAACCTTTCAAATCACATGTACCACGTGCCACACACGCGCAAACTCCATACTCTCAGTAGATCGATAACACGAACTTAACGACCTACTGAGATGGGGCTGTATGAGAGAGTAATATTCACATCCAATGGATATCAAGCACGTGTCTAACACAGACGTGAATGCAGATCGATCCTCGATCCTCGTCCTCGTAGCTCACTTCATAACAACCCAACTATAGCAATTGATCTGACTAAACAGTAGTCAACCGACCTGAAGTCTTCGTCACACGAGCTCGCTCTATAGTGACTCGCTACACACGAACGACCTCTCTCGAACAGCGATCACCAAGATTCTTGCTCGCACCAACGGACAGTAATGTAAGTCTTAAATACCATCATAAAGACCGGAGCTTCAGGCACGCTTCACCATAAATGTCATTAACTCGTCATCATGGCGCGCGAGTGACTTGAAAACCTAAATCTGACCTAATGCGCACGAGCCGGAGGCGCGAACCTTTTGCCTATATAAAGAGGATGAGGAACTACGTCTGACCTAATTGAAGTCCCGGAGAGAGAATTTGATCATGATATGCAGTTCGTCCATATATACAAATTCGGTCAAACCCAATCAACCAGTCTATGTCCTCCAAATTACCCATACTTGTAAGGTTAAACGAAATATAACATTTACAATGCTTATTAATGGACCTACGCATAAAGTTCAACATTAGGAGTATATATGTATATATGAGCATATATATTGCACGTACGTACTGAAGGGAACAAAAAATTTGACGGTTAACCAAACTCGATGATGATTGTTATTTGTTAGTGCACTTGGAATTTTTGGATCAAAGTAACTTTTTTGTGAGACAATAATCTCCTCAGTATATTGAACATTTTCACAAAGAGTTATTTCAAACTGCAATTTCTATCCTCATTAAATATAGTTAAAAACTCAAAGAACTATGCAAATGGTTTACTTACACATTAGAGCATTCTCAATACAAGCAACAACTTTTACCTCCACATAGGCGCCACATATATAGGACTATTTTGTCTCATAGTTACTTTATTGGCGAGAAGTTACTAGGAGTTGCCCAATGTAAATGTGACTCGGACGAAATGTTTTATTTCGTCTGAATATAAAAAAAAAAAAAAATATCGAAAAAAAACATGCCGGATGGAATAAAACATTCCGTCCAAAAGAAAAAAAAACTCGCAGACGGAATGAAACATTCCGTTTGAAAAAAAAAACGGAAAAACATACGAGACGGAATAAAAGATTTCATCCGAAGTTCACAACTCAGCAGCTATCTCAATAGCAAGTGCTACCCTCATTGTTATTTAGCTAGTGAAAAACTACTCTCATTTTCCCTTTTGTGTTGGATCATTGTTTTTGGCTCATAAAAATGGCAAGTTGTTATTTCTCCTCAAAGTGATTTGCATTGGGAATGCTCTTAATTATAGACTATGTTTTGCTTGGATTTTAGAATGAATGTTAAACCAATTTTCTACCGTATACCAAGTTACCAACTTCATAGCTAATTGGACAGTATCTTTGTCACTAAAGAAAGAGCTCTGTATTCTCATTCACAACCAATAGTGTGAAGGTTTTGACCACGTATATAACTCAGCAGAAAGCCAGAAACATAGTAGCCCAGTGCTGTGAAGTTCTCTAAGAATAATGGAATCTAGACTTCTTAAATACTGCTTAGGGTTGCACAATTGAGGCCATAACTTCAACTTCAGGAAACACTTCACCATAAATGGCAAAGTAATGAAGGCTATCACAAATTCACAATATTCAAGATGACAAAATTGGCTTGAAATAGTGAAACAGCCTATTCTATTCTCTTCTTCTGCTACATTATTAACTTACAAGACCAGCTTTCTAAAAGAAAAGCATGACTATTACAGTATTACGGACCCTTTAGTGGGGGCCAATTACTGAACGTCATTAATGACGAATTTTAAAGTCAACCGTGATCCACCGCACATGTTCATTGAACAATTAAGTATCTAAGTTCGTTATGTATTTAAATTTTAAAATAAGTCGATTATTATTAGAGAATCACTAAATAATATGTTAAAAAAAAATTGGTGTTATAGCATTAGAGTATATTTAGGTGAGATACTATCCTAGTATCAAACACCAATAATTTGGTGTTTTTTCATTTTCATGAGAGACACATGTTAATGAAAACACCAAAAAGACACCAAATTGGCTAAAATTTGGTTCCAGCTTTGGTGCTGTATCAGATCTCTCTCGAGATTTTAGAAAAGCCGCACAATTTTTCTAACACGGTATGGGATTGGGCTTTTAAGTTGGCTTCTATGGCGCAGTTTTGCGAAAACCGTGCGAGAGATTTGAAAAGAGAAGAAAGAAGAAAATTGATGTGCGACACATCACACGGTTTCTGGAAAACCGCGTGGGCTTGGGCTTCTAAGGTGGGCTTCAGTGACGCGGTTTTGAGAAAGTCGCATGGGCTATACGGCACGGTTTATCCAAAACCGCGTAATTTGATATTGAATATTTGATGTTTCTCCTGAAGTTGGTTGGTGTTTTTTTGGTTTAGTGTTTGGTTTGGTTCAAAATTTTGGTGTTTTATTGATTTCTCTCCTAAGAGCATCTTTAAGAGTGATATCAACCTAGCACCAAACACCAAATTTCTAATAATTTGGTGTTTTTTCAACTTCAGGAGAGCTACATGTTAATGAAAACACCAAAAAAACACTAAACCAAACACCAAATCAGCCAATATTTGGTTATAGATTTGATGTTGTATCAAATCACTCACGCGGTTTTCCCAACACCGCGTGGGCTGGGCTTCTAATTGGGCTTATATGGCACGATTTTCACAAAACCGCGCCAAAGATTGGGAAAGAAAAAAGTTTATGTGCGATACATGGCACGGTTTTCTGAAAACCGTGTAGGCTTGGGCCTGTCAGTTGGGCTTTAGTGGCGCGGTTTTGACAAAACCGCGTGGGCTATATGGGGCGGTTTTGCCAAAACCACGCGTAGTTGTTTGGTGAAATTTTGATGTTACTCCTAAAGTTGCTTGGTGTTTTTTTGGTTTGGTGTTTTTTTGCTTCAAAATTTTAGTGTTTTTGGTTTGGTGTTTTTTTGCTTCAAAATTTTAGTGTTTTTTTGGTAGCTCTCCTAAAGATGCTCTAAATATGCTGTTATAGGTCATAACTATAAGGGTCTATCATCCAAGCTGTTTATGTTGTCTATAAATATTTCAGTATGACTCTATACTGCTAGTTTCATAACATAAAAAAAGTACAAAGAGTGGGAACTTCTTGTTGGTGCCAATTCTGTTGGTTTTATTCATTTCTCATTAGGAGAAGAAAAAGACAAATATGGGTGATAAGGTGGGTGCTATAAGCACCAAGAGAAAAATGAAGAGCAATTCATCAATCCGTCTGATCTTCATGCATGCAGACCCTATAGATATCTTGTTCATGGCTTTAGGCTTGTTCGGATCAATCGGCGATGGCATCCTTACTCCGGTTATGTTATTAGTCACTAGCAAGATCATGAACAATCTTGGTATGGGCCCTGGTGATGACCCTGCTCAATTTCTCCGCACCATCAGCAAAGTATATTTTCTTCACATTTTTTGTTCATTTACATTCTCCCGTACAAGTTCACTATCGAGAAGATTCTAACACATTTTTTTTGCAGAATTCAATCAATTTCTTGTACATGGCATGTGGAGTTTTCTTTGTTTGTTTCTTAGGTATATATGTCACTATATCTCTCTGTCTCTCTTTTTTTCTTAACCGTTTTTTCCCCATTGAACAGAGGATTAAATCTGAATTAATGATATTGTAGAGGGATATTGTTGGACAAGAACGGGAGAGAGACAAGCTTCAAGAATGAGACATAGATATCTGGAAGCAGTACTAAGGCAAGATGTTGGCTATTTTGATCTGAAGGTGGCAAGTACATCTGAGGTGGTAGATAGTGTTTGTAATGATAGTCTCATTATTCAAGATGTTATAAGTGAAAAGGTATGTTTCACACTATACAATGCATTGCTTCATTAATAATATTATCTTGCTATACATGTAAACAGAAGTTAATGACTTAATGCTTATGATTTAATTTCAGGTTCCAAATTTTGTGTTGAACTTATCCACATTCATTGGAAGTTACATAGTGGCGTTTGTATTGATGTGGAGACTGGCTATAGTTGGTTTCCCCTTTGCCGTGCTGTTGATCATACCAGGTTTGATGTATGGTCGAATTTTAATGGGATTAACAAGAAAAATAAGGGAAGAATATAACAAAGCTGGTTCAGTCGTGGAGCAGGCTATTTCTTCAATCAGAACTGTTTATTCATTTGTGGGAGAAAATAAAACCATGACAGAATTCTCTGAAGCACTTCAAGGATCTGTGAAGCTGGGGTTGAAGCAGGGTTTAGCCAAAGGACTGGCTATTGGAAGCACTGCTATTACTTTTGTTGTGTGGTCTTTTATGTCTTGGTATGGTAGTAGGCTTGTTATGTATCATCAAGGCAAAGGTGGTACTGTTTTTGCTGTTAGTGCTTCAATTGCTGTTGGCGGCCTGTAAGTTACTCTCTCTACAATGTGTTTTTCAGCTTCTTTATATTTTTCTTGTCATAGCTGAAATTTCCTAGGGGTTCACTAAGTTTTCATTTTATCTGTTTTTATTATTTGAACTAGAGCCTTGGGAGCTGGACTTTCAAATGTGAAGTACTTTTCGGAAGCAGTCTCAGCAGCTGAGAGAGTAATGGAGGTACTAAAAAGAGTACCTGAAATAGATTCAAACAACATGGATGGTGAGATTTTGGAGAATGTTTCAGGGGAAGTTGAATTCAAGAATGTTAGGTTTGCATATCCATCAAGGCCAGATGCCATAATCTTTCAAGATTTCAGCTTAAAAGTTCCAGCAGGAAAAACAGTAGCACTAGTGGGTGGAAGTGGTTCAGGAAAGTCTACAGTCATTGCTTTATTAGAAAGGTTTTATGATCCCATCAGTGGAGATATTTTACTTGATGGTGTTCCTATTAATAAGCTTCAACTGAAATGGCTTAGATCTCAAATGGGACTAGTAAGCCAGGAACCAGCACTGTTTGCAACTTCTATAAAAGAAAACATTCTTTTTGGTAAAGAAGATGCCACATTTGAAGAAGTAATAGAAGCAACAAAAGCTTCCAATGCTTACAACTTCATTTCTCAACTTCCACAAGGATACGATACTCAGGTCAGTGTTCTGTTTGTTGATTCTCTATTTGTCTTTTAGCTTAAGGTATTAAAAAATTGAAAACAGCAAATTATTTGATTAACAAAGACATGGAATACTTAATGTATAGTTATTTTTTTTTTTTTATTATTCTATGTCCAATAATTAGGACTCTAGGAATAAAGTGGTTGTCTCATACCAACTCATGTACATTTGTTACATAGGTTGGTGAAAGAGGTGTTCAGATGTCAGGAGGACAGAAACAAAGAATAGCAATTGCAAGAGCTATAATCAAAGAGCCTCAAATTCTACTATTGGATGAGGCAACAAGTGCGTTAGACTCTGAATCAGAGAGAATTGTTCAAGAAGCACTTGATAATGCATCAGTAGGCCGAACCACAATAGTAATTGCGCACCGTCTTTCTACAATCCGCAATGCGGATGTCATTGCCGTGGTTCAAAATGGACTAGTCAAGGAACTTGGCTCACACGACGAATTAATCCAAGATGAGAACGGATTGTATTCTTCACTTATCCGTTTCCAACAAATTGAGAAAGCAACAGAACATAATAACACTGCCTCATGTTGTTCATCATCACACATTACATACAAGGATAATAACCGTAGTAGTCGTGGAAGTAGCCGACGACTCAGTCTAGTGAGCCGGTCCAACTCAGCAAACTCTGTATCGAGTAGACGAGTTGGACCAGTTGAAAACAAAGAGAAAAATTACCCTGTCCCATCATTTAGGAGATTGTTACTTCTAAATCTGCCAGAGTGGAAACAAGCAATTTTGGGGTGCACAGGTGCAATGTTATTCGGTGCGGTGCAGCCAATTTACGCCTTTATGATGGGAAGCATGATATCCGTTTATTTTTTGACTGATCATGACGAGATTAGATCTAAGACCAGGATCTACGCATTATTCTTTCTTTGTTTAGCTGTGGTATCCTTGTTAATTAATATTATTCAGCATTATAATTTTGCTGTCATGGGTGAGTGTTTGACAAAAAGGATTAGAGAAAGAATGTTGTCCAAGATTTTGACTTTTGAAGTTGGATGGTTCGATCAAGATGAAAATTCTAGTGGAGCTGTTTGTGGTAGGCTCGCCAAGGACGCCAGCGTGGTAAGTTTTTCTCAGTAATTCTGTTTTATTTATATTTTAGTCCTGTTTTATTATTCTGAAAAGATTCCCAGAAAAATATACACTATTCCATGGAAACTTAATTCAGTCCCTGACATGACTCCAAGGATGGAGTGTTAGATGACGGGCGAAAAAAGTTAGGATTTGACAATGGTCACTTGGAAGTTGCAACAGTTGCAAGCCTACTGAAAAAGAGATGAAGAGTAGAGTAAAAAGGAAAATAGGAAGTTTAACTGTTGGGCCTCATGTAATGGCCCACTAACAGTGCATGTCTCTCTTTTTTTGGTCGCATGCCAATGTCAACATCACTGCACTCATTGCATATACAAACTGATAGATGCATTTTTTGGTACTGTTGGAGCATGCGGTAGTATAAACCAAGGCCCAAAATATCAGATATATCGGATATATCTATTTTTTTTTGGTGACCAGTCTAAACTATTTAAAATATCAAAAATATCGGAAATATATCGGAAATATATTAGAAATATCGGATTTATATTAAAAAATGGTCAAAAAATCAACCGATATATATCGTAAATATCAGATATATCGATTATATCGGCGATATAAAGTTTTATATCGGAAATTCCAATATATATCGGGAAAAAAAGAGTTATATATTCGGTGGATATGTCGAAAATCGATGTCGGTGTACCAAAATACTCGATATATATTGGCAATATATCGGATATATAGGGGCGATATTTTGCTCCATGGTATGAACTCCCAATTTTTCTAAATTTGCTTGGAAATCTAATTCTAGGTAGAGGTAAATTTGGTCGTATCACCTGTCTAGCTGCATCCGTAGAAGTAAATTTGGGATTTGGATGGCGGATGTGGTACTGTCGCGCGCCATTACAAATGCCGCTCCAAAATTTTTTTTGACTTTGACCAACACACCGCGTCATTACTAATGTCGCGTGAGTTTTTTTTTTTTAACTTTTTCAATTTTGCACGACAGTGGAAATGTCGTGTGGGTTTTTGTTTTCAATTTGGGGCGACAGTATCAATGTCGCATGGTAGACCCTACTCCAAATTTGTGGCTGATATTTGCGACTACCTAGAGTTAGTCAAAATTTGAGTCCAATTTCTTCAAATTTCGCCTTCAAATTTAGAGGTGATACTACCACCACCTAGAGATGCTTATATGACTTTGTATTCATAAGGGCTAATTTTTTTGTAGATATATACATCACATGATGGAGAATACTCTTACAAAAAATCAGTTTAATTGAATATGTTTAATTTCATAAAAAAGTGTTATAAAATTAAAAAACATCTGAGCCGTTGGATAATTTCATAACATTCTAAATGATTTTTGACAAGATTGTACATTTTCAAATAAACTGAGTTTTTGTGAGGATAATTTCCATTGTGCGGAGAACATCTCCACCAAAAATTAAATTCTAATTCATTGTATTTAGTAATGGAGTAACTTTGGAGTCATTTTAAGTGGAGTTCATATAACCACCACCACACATAATACACCTGTGATTTATAAGTAACGATGTTTTTTGTCTCATATAGTAAAATTATCGTTTTGCTTTTAATTGTACTTGGTACAATTTCGCAGGTGAGATCATTGGTGGGAGATAGAATGGCACTTCTTGTGCAAACCTTCTCAGCTGTCGTATTGGCAGGTACCATGGGACTAATAATCGCATGGCGACTTGCCATCGTAATGATAGCTGTTCAACCTTTGATCATCGTGTGTTTCTACCTTCGCCAAGTCTTATTGAAAAGAATGTCCAGTAAAGCAATTGCATCTCAAGGTGAAAGTAGCAAACTTGCTGCCGAAGCAGTTTCAAACCTTCGAACCATTACTGCCTTTTCTTCTCAATCACGAATTCTTGAAATGCTGGATCGAGCCCAAGATGGCCCACGAAGGGAGAGTAATCGTCAATCATGGTATGCTGGTATGGGCCTTGCTGCAGCACAAAGCTTAATGTCTTGCACATGGGCTCTTGATTTTTGGTATGGTGGGAAACTAATTTCTCAAAACTACATAACAGCTAAGGAACTATTCCAAACATTTATGATCCTGGTCAGTACTGGGCGTGTGATTGCTGATGCTGGAAGTATGACCACTGATCTTGCCAAAGGTTCGGATTCGGTTGCATCAGTGTTTGCGGTGTTGGATCGGTACACCCGAATTGAACCCGAGGACCCAGAAGCTCGCCAACCTGAAAAAATAAGTGGTCATATTGAGCTCCGGGATGTACATTTCGCATACCCAGCTAGACCGGATGTGATCATTTTTAGAGGATTCTCTTTAACCATTGAGGCTGGTAAATCGACTGCATTGGTGGGTCAAAGTGGTTCGGGAAAGTCAACAATCATTGGTTTGATTGAGAGATTTTATGATCCACTAAGTGGCACGGTCAAGATCGATGGGAAGGATGTAAGGTCATACCATCTTAGGGCCTTAAGGAAACACATAGCACTTGTGAGTCAAGAACCAACACTTTTTGGTGGTACCATCAGAGAGAACATTGCATATGGAGCATCCAATAATGTTGATGAATCCGAGATCATTAACGCAGCTAGAGCGGCAAATGCACATGATTTCATCGCGGGATTAAAAGATGGCTACGGTACATGGTGCGGCGATAAAGGATTGCAACTATCAGGGGGTCAGAAGCAACGCATCGCGATAGCCCGAGCTATACTGAAAAATCCAGCAGTTCTTTTACTAGATGAAGCAACAAGTGCCCTTGATAGTCAATCAGAAAAAGTTGTCCAAGATGCTTTGGACCGTGTCATGGTGGGCCGGACGAGTGTGGTTGTGGCTCATAGATTGAGTACAATTCAGAACTGTGATCAGATTGCTGTTCTGGATAAAGGTGCTGTGGTGGAGAAAGGGACCCACTCATCACTCTTGGGTAAGGGGCCCACTGGAGCGTACTATTCCCTAGTCAGCATTCAACAAAAGCCCAACAACAATCAAACAGTGAACTAAAGCTGAAGCCCGAGATCATGAGTGTGCATATGATTTGCATTGCAGCGAGTTCGGGTGTTTGTTCCCCACCTAAGACCAAGTGAAGAGATGAGATAGGCGACAAAAGCCTCTAAAAGTTCTTGCAATGTAAGCAAAGTTCAGGGAGCTCTTTCACACAAAATCAACTTGAGGGTTCACTCATTAGCTTGTAAGCTTTATTGTAACCTTTTAGATATCATATATGTCCTTTTCGTGTCATGATGCAACATTATCCCTCGCATGATTTTGCCGAGGGTATAACCTTTTTCCTTTTTATTTTCTTTCTCTTTAGGGCACGGCCGAGGGAAAATAAGATAGTACAATCATTTGATATGAGGATTTTTAAGATAGATAAAACATTTGGGTGAATTAGTGTTACTCCTCTTAGATGAGCCAATTAGGATTTCTCCCCACTAGATGGGAAATTAGGGTTTTTCCCCTAAACAAACAGTCAATTTGGTTTGACCGTTAACTTTCAAATCAAACAACTGAAAATGACATAAATGCCTCCACCTAATTAAAATTGAACATTTTCTTTTTGAAAACAATGAGGGTATTTGTGTAATTTTCAATTGTTTGACTTACAAAGTTAATGTGATCAAACCAAATTGACCGCGTGTGTTTGTGGGGAGACCCCTAATTTTCGATGAAAAAATCTTAATTGGCTCATCTAATGTTAATGGGTGTAATACTAGTTAACCCAAAACATTTTCCATCCAATATGGTCGACACAAAACAAAAAGTCCCAAAAGCAAGATGATGAGATGTTGAATTACATTTTCCTTTATTTCTTGGTAGTTTTTAATGTGATTATGCCCCACTGTAGTTGTAATATGCTTTCTGTCTCCAAAATAACTCTACTCTTAAAAGTTATCGTTGCTTAGGCTACAAAATAAATAGAGAGATCCATATACAACACTTTTTTTATACAACCGGTTTATACAATTGGCTTCTATCTCACTCTACAAATTTATTTACGACTTGATTTTTTATGAATGTCATCTTCCTACCATAGAGAACATCTTTGCAAGCAATAGGCTCATTTGGAAATTTCTAAAGATGCCAAAAAAGAGTTGTAAAATTTTAAATCCTGACTGTTAAAATAAATCACATTTTCAAATTAAGTTTTGAAAGGATTAGAGATTTTAGAATGATATGAAATTTTGTAGATATGATCTCTATAGTAGTAAAATCATACCTATAAAATATTAGCCATTTATACAACTTGTAAAAAAATGTTGTATAAACTGTTGTATAAAAAGTGTATATGGATCCCTCCCCACAAAATAAACATCCAAATTTCTGTGGTCAAGTCGGTTGTTACCAAGTGCTTACAATCACCCAAATGTTGACTCTACATGATATCTCTTTTGCTCAATTGAATATAGTAGTCCAAATAATTAACCCATAGTGTGCCCCACCTAATTGGGTGCCTTATTATTGGACTTTGACTGGGGGGCTAGGCAGCTGCGTTAGATTGCCTTAACCCCAGAACTAGTCCTGATTCATGGGCCCAGAAATATATATGTCATTTACTTAACCTAGATTGAACATATAATTTTTGATGGGGGGGGGGGGGGGGGGTGTAATACTAGTTAACCCAAAACATTTTCCATCCAATATGGTCGACACAAACAAAAAAGTCCCAAAAGCAAGATGATGAGATGTTGAATTACATTTTCCTTTATTTCTTGGTAGTTTTTAATGTGATTATGCCCCACTGTAGTTGTAATATGCTTTCTGTCTCCAAAATAACTCTACTCTTAAAAGTTATCGTTGCTTAGGCTACAAAATAAATAGAGAGATCCATATACAACACTTTTTATACAACAGTTTATACAGTGGCTTCTATCTCACTCTACAAATTTATTTACGACTTGATTTTTTATGAATGTCATCTTCCTACCATAGAGAACATCTTTGCAAGCAATAGGCTCATTTGGAAATTTCTAAAGATGCCAAAAAAGAGTTGTAAAATTTTAAATCCTGACTGTTAAAATAAATCACATTTTCAAATTAAGTTTTGAAAGGATTAGAGATTTTAGAATGATATGAAATTTTGTAGATATGATCTCTATAGTAGTAAAATCATACCTATAAAATATTAGCCATTTATACAACTTGTAAAAAAATGTTGTATAAACTGTTGTATAAAAAGTGTATATGGATCCCTCCCCACAAAATAAACATCCAAATTTCTGTGGTCAAGTCGGTTGTTACCAAGTGCTTACAATCACCCAAATGTTGACTCTACATGATATCTCTTTTGCTCAATTGAATATAGTAGTCCAAATAATTAACCCATAGTGTGCCCCACCTAATTGGGTGCCTTATTATTGGACTTTGACTGGGGGGGGGGGGGGGCTAGGCAGCTGCGTTAGATTGCCTTAACCCCAGAACCAGTCCTGATTCATGGGCCCAAATAGCCGAAAACGTTTTCCATCAAAAATTATATGTTCAATCTAGGTTAAGTAAATGACATATATATTTCTGGGAGATGGAAGCACCCTTTTGGTTACTAGGACAATTGCAGGAGAACAAAATGACATGTGATATTCAGGTGACTCAAGCGCTTTAGATGCATATATATGTTTGTTTTGCCAATGAGTTTATTAGTGTTATTACGGCAATAACTGACATAAGTAAATCAAATTTTACTTCAAAGCTAGGGTTTCAATCGGTATCCAATAACTAAATGAAGGTGGCATTGCAAAGTTTGGATCAGCAGTTCATCAACTATATTTGTAAGATTTTTGTATCATTTAAAGCTATTTAGGGAACCCCAAATCTGCATATGAATTACTCAGAAGAATAGTCTCTTATGTTAAAAATTTGCAAAACATGTTATATATATCATTTCTTTGGCACTGATTATTCCAAAAGAAATCCATTAGGGTGGGGGACTATGAAAAGAATGAGCTAGCCATTTTTCTGTTCAAGTTTTCGCGAGCAAAATCCTATTTCCTCTTTCAATTCTTTCTCCTCGCTAAAAATCTCTTATATCCTTTTGTAGGGTTGTAAGGGTAGAATTCGAACTAATCAAGTCGAGCTTCACTATACTTCACTTTTGTTGAACTTATAATAACTATCCAAAATGTCAGTGGTAGTGACAATTTGTGGAGAAGCACCCAACAGTTTTCTGTCCTCATTTTTTAATGATTTTTCCATAAACAAAAGTGCACCACTCTCAATTACCAAAAGAAAAACAGCACCACTCTCTGCAGTCTGGTTTGCACTAGCTGTGTGATGAATGAAAATATAGTGCATCACTAAAATATACAACTAAGTCCCTCAAAACATGGTCTTTTATGTATCTGCCCCTATATAGGGGAGGAATCCATATACAACACTTTTTTACATAACAGTTTATACAACACCCTTTTATAAGTTGTATTATATTAATGGATAATATTTTGTACCTGGATATGATTTTACCACTATATTATATATATATATATTAGAGGTTTCCAAATGTATTATATTTTGTATTATATTATACTAGTAAATGGGCACGTACGTTGTACGTGTTACAGAGATAGTAAATTTTCAAATAGAAAAAAGAGAGCAAATGGTGTTAGAGCATGCACATAATCGAAATTCTTAAAAAATTGTGCAAAAAAGAAAATAATAGAATTTCTTCGTAAATCAAGTTGGAGGCACTAAGAGTGCTTCCTAGTGTTAGCTTTATCTTGGGCAATAGAATTTGGTGATTCCATCGGGCACTTATCAAATTAGATTGGGCAACCCCTCAAAAAAAAAGAAATTTTACAAGTTTGCTATATTACAAGTTTGCCATCAAAGCCTAGGCCCAGCAACCAATTTAACCGGTCTCGCCAAAACGAACCTTTCGGGCCATTTGGGTGTGCACTCAAACAATCCCGCTATGTCATTTGCGTATACACTCAAACGATATGGCCACGTTGTTTTCGTATACACTCCAACGATATGGTCAAGTCGTTTGAGTATACACTAAAACGATATGGACGCGTTGTTTTTATATACACTCAAACGACTTGGCCATATCGTTTGCGTATACACTCAAACGATATGGTCACGTTGTTTGAGTGTTTGAGTAACACTCAAATGATATGACCAAGTCGTTTGGGTATACACTCAAACGATATGGCCACGTCATTTGAGTGTTTGAGTAACACTCAAACGATATGGGCACGTCATTTTTGTATACACTCAAACGATGTGGTCAAGTCGTTTTAGTATACACTCAAACGATATGGCCACGTCGTTTGAGTGTACACTCAAACGGCTTGACCACATCGTTTGTGTGTGTATTTTAGATTTGGCTAATCATGTGGTATCACATGCAAGCGGTATGGCTGGGTCGTTTAGGGCTTCTATGGGGTGATATGGTGAAGTCGTTTGGACATAAACACCAATTACACTTTTCTTATACATAAACACCAAACACTTTTCTTATAATACAAATAATTAATGGATCATAAGTGTACAATAATTTATTTAAACAATTATGTGCAAAATTGAATTAGTAATGATCAATTATTAACACATCCCAATTGAATTAGGAAAATTGAAATCCGATTTAAAAAATTGGGTTAGGAACAACACAATTACATGCACTCTGCTATCTTTATCTGTTATGACATAGTATCTACATAACCAAGTTAAAACTTGTAATCAAACATGCTAAAATCTAAAATAATAATTTGTTTTATATCTAAACTTGTTATTATTATTATTTTTTTCAATTGTGAATCATAAATTAGTTTGGGGTTTGGGGTTCAGGGTTCAAGGTTTAGAAATTTCGTAACAATATATTTCACTTAATTATTCGAAATAATAATTTGTTTTATATCTAAACTTGTTATTTTTATTTTATTTTTAAAATTGTGAATCATAAACTAGTTTGAAGGTTTGGGGTTTAGGATTTACAAATTTCGTACCAACATATTTCACTTAATTATTCGAAATAATAATTTGTTTTATATCTAAACTTGTTATTTTTTATTTTCTTTTTCATATTTTGAATCAAAAACTAGTTTGGGGGTTTGGGGTTTGGGTTTAGGGTTTAGGGTTTACAAATTTCGTACCGACATAAAAAAAATTTAATTTCAAACATATTTTACTCAATTATTCAAATCTAAAATAATAATTTGTTTTATATCTAAACTTGTTATTTTCCATTTTTTTTATTCAATTGTGAATAATAAACTAGTTTGGGGTTTAGGGTTTAGAGTTTAGGGTTTACAAACATATTTCACTCAATTATTTGAAATATATCAAAATTTCAAATATCTCTATATAGAATACTCAAGTTTCTCATTTACTCCTCCTTACTTTTTTTTCATCAAAATCTTTACTCCTTACATAGAATACTCAAGTGTCTCTACATACTCAAGTTTCTCTACATATTAGAATACTCAAGTTTCTCTACATATTAGAATACTCAAGTTTCTCTAAATGGAACATGAAGATGAAGAAGAAGCATTTGAGGTAATGTTTGAGGTGCAACAACAAATGAGATGCAACAACAAAGGACAAAATAGAAGATATGTTGAAAGTGAAGAAGTGGAACAAAATGTTGAAGGTGAAGGTAAAAAATTTGAAGAATTTGAAGATGCGACTAATCGAACAAATGAGATGTCGAGAAATCGTCGATGACAAAGTGCAAACCTAAATAATGAGGTAACACTTTATTAGAATGAATACAAAACACTTGATTGATTGAATGAATGAATGAATGCAAAACCCGAGCCCAAACAACATGGCTAGGTCGTTTGGGGACACTATGAAATGACATGGCTGGGTCGTTTGGGGACATTATAGAACGACATGGCTGGGTTGTTTGGACCCTATATAACTACATGGCTGGGTCGTTTGGACCCTATATGGAACTACATGGTGGGTCGTTTGGACTAAATTTAGTTAGAAGTTCATTTTTTTTGTGACTTTGAAATCCCTCATTACCTAAATGCAAATTGTTTGAGACTCTTATTTTATTCTTCTATATGTAGGATTCTTTGCCGCTATCCGGGAACCGATCCTCTGCAAACTCGAATGACATGGATTGTCAACCGATTTTAAGTGATTCAACAGAAAATTTTACTACGAAAGATGTATGATTGAGTAGGCATTGATTTCATTTTTTTTTTTTAAAATTTTCTAAATATAATTTTATTAGTGTATTAATAAAAGTTGTTGTTTTTTATGTGTTTAAGTCTTTCATACATGTAACGAGGCAATCGGTTGGGCAACCGCTAGAGGAACACAAGTTAATGTTGTTGTGGTCATTGAAAAGTCGGAGTGTGCCAAGGGAAACCGAGTAGCAAGATTGAATTTGGCTTGCGAGTGCTCGGGTGTGTATCGGTCACACAAAAAGGAAGGTGAAGGGATGGCTAATAAGAGAAGGTCGGGAACCAAGAAATCGGGATGTCCATTTAAGTTAAAAGGTATTTTCCAACACGACACTGTCGATAGTTGGAAAATAGAAGTTAGAAATGGTATTCACAACCATGTATTGGCGAAGACCCATGAAGGACATGTATTTGTTACTCTTCTGACCGTTCCAAAGTTCGAGTACTTGTCAGAGATGAGTAAGTGTGGAATAAAGCCTAAACAAATTTTGGATTCCATCAAGAATAGGTATCATGAAAACATATCTAGTATATCCTAAGTCTACATTGCAAGGCAAAAGGTGAGAAAATTGGATAAGAGCGGTCTCACACAATTGCAGAGATTGCGTGAGTTGTTAACAAAAGAACATTATTTTGAGGAGTTGAGACAGGATGAGAATATCGAGGAGATAACAGGGTTGTTATGGGCCCATCAAAAGGTGTTAAGTTGGCTCGAACTTTTCCAATAGTTTTCATGTTAGACGCTACCTACAAAACTAACAGGTATCGGTGGCCTTTCGTACAGTTTGTTGGGGTGAGTTCAACGTGAAAGTCTTTCACCGTGTGTCAGGTGCTGCTTCAGTCTGAAACAACAGTCGACTATGAGTGGGCCCTGTGTCATTTTAGAGGTTTGCTTGGTGACATAAACCCATTCGTGATCGTGTCTGACAGGGACTTGGCCCTGATGAGTGCCGCTGACAAAGTTTTCCCTAACGCACACAAGCATCTATGTAGATGGCATATCGCTACATGCGTCCTTTCAAAATGTTACGATATTTTTCCAACTACAGAACTTGTAGAGAAGGCCCAGTTCTCGTGGAACATTGTAGTCAAATTGAAGACAGAGGTTATTTTCCAGTGTAGATGGGATGCTTTGGAAAAATATTACAAGGTTGAGTACTTCAATTTTGTTAGTTATTTGCGAGAGACTTGGTTTCCTCACAGGGATTGATTCGTATGTTGTTGGACTGACCAACATATTCACTTTGGGAGTATAATGACCAATAGAGTTGAAGAGTCTCATGCTCAGATGAAGCGTGTACTAGGAAATGCAAACTATCATGATTTTTTTTTGAGTATGTTTAGCTTAATCCACCCGATTCTAAAGATCCAGATGTCTGAGATTAGAGCTACCTTTGAGAGAAATATGATTGTAACTCAGCACCACCACCGGATTCCTTTGTTTCGTGAACTTAGAGGCCTTGTCTCACGCAAGTGTTTGGACTTGTTATTTGAAGAAATAGATACCCGCGTAAAGCGTGTTAAAGATGGAGAGATTAGGTGTTGGTGCTATTTGTGCACGAGCCATAGATTGACATGTGCTCATGAATTAATTGAGTTTGAAGAGTATGAGCGGTCCATCCCTTTGACTGCTATCGACCCCTTTTGGAAAACATTGTCTGTTTCTCCCAATATGTTAGTGGGTGTTGGTCCCAATGTTACACTTTCGATGGACTTGTTCATGAATAGATTTGCAATGGTTTATGAAGAAGAGCAGAGGGTTATGATTAGGAAGCTTATTATAACACCCCGTGTTTTTATTTAATATTTTCCTAGTACAATAAATAATAATAATAATAATAATAATAATAATAATAATAAGAGATAAAATAAAATAAAAGGATAAATATTAGAAAGAGATAAGATAAAGAGGATAAACCCCATTCCCTATTTTTAAGGGGTTTTTGGAAAAAAAAGGTGTTTACATAGGAGTTTATACGGAGAGTTTTAAATAGTAGAGAGAGAGAGTGTTTTTACACAGAGAAGAAAAAATAGAGTTTTACACATAAAGGAGAAGGGAGGATTCTTGCTGGAAATCTACTGATAGATAGCTGATAGCAGGAGCGTATCACGGGTGAATGGATTTTTCTTTTTATTTCTCTTTGATATATATTCACTTCTATGATCTATTATTGTAATTATTAATGTCTTGTGGTTTGACAAAAGATAGGTTAGAACGGATGATGCAAGTGTTGTTTGATATGGTGTCAAGGTTAACAATTAAAATATAATGGGTAATTTTCACGTTGGTTTCCTGTTGGATAATTTCATATGTATTAATACACTTATCTTGTGCGTGCTGGATTTCTCCACTTAAATTTTGTTAAGGTTTGGTTACTTATATTAACTAGAAATATTTGAAAAGAAGATGAATTGAAAAAGGGTGATTTGAAAAACTACACTGTGCAGTCAAAAGTTTCTTACTAGATGGAGGTTAAATTATTATTGGACTGACTTCATATTTAGTCTGTAGTTTTATAAGACATTGTAGTCTGACATATTAAAACTTTAGATAGATCCAACGGTTGGATTTCTATCGAGGCGCACATAAGCGTGACAGGTCGTAGTGTTTCTACACCAGAAAAACTGCAGTACGCAGTCTTTTGTTTCTGCTTAGATGGTGACCCTCCAGTACTCGGATTTGTATAAAATTTAATCCATAGTTTTCTGACACATTGTAGTCTTCCATATTAGATTTTTGGATTTATCCAACGGTTTGATATCTATCGAGGCTTCCATGTGGGACTGGTCGTAGTAGAAACTACACCAGAAAACTGATGGGCGCAGTCTTTTGTTTCTGCTTAGATGGAGGTCAACCTATTATGGGATTGACCTCAAATTTAAATCCGTAGATTCTTGATATCCAGTTAAATGACATATACAAATTTTAGGCAGATCCAATGGTGGGTTGTCTGTCAAGGCACGGATTAACAAGGTTGTTAGAATTAGCTAAAGTTTAAAATTGATATAGTTGGGTGGTTACATGATGGCATTAGATGGCCAGTGGTTATTATACTTTCGATATATTCTTACTATTGTGGAAATATTGGTGTGGAATGAAAAGATATCTATATGTTTTCTTTATCGTGATTATTAAAATATTTGGAGAATTGGTTAAGAACTACGAAGGCTTAATTCCAATCCTGAAAGATTTGGATACGTAGGCAGCTTTGAACAAAAGTGCAGTCACTATATCTATAATATATATATTAGTTTGTGTGATAACTATGTGATTGTGTTAGAAATTACTGTTGTTTTGAGACTACATAAATATATATGTGTGAGATAGAAGTTGTATATGAATATAGACTTTAGTATATATGGATCTATTTTGGATATTAGTGTGTGTGGACTTGAATTTGGGCTAATGAACTATTTGTTTACGATATTGTGTATATGAGTGTGATTATATAAATTATATTTGTTTGATTATAAGTCTGTTTACATTCAATGATATTTAAGTGCTTGATTTGCCTTGACGAGCAAAAATGACTCTCTACATGTGTGGTTTGTTTTGACATGAGTAATGCTAGTATAATTATAAGTGATAATAATGTTTTAATGTGTCGCCCACATCTTTAGAACTCTCCACGCCTTAGGATTTGTTAATGAGATATTATGACTTGCGATGTCATGTGATAGATGGGTATTCATTGAATGTGCCATGAATGACCCAATAGTTTGGACTGCCCTAGAGAGGAACTAAGGTATTCGCCTTATGGGTTGGTCGTATTCCTTGAATGTACGGGAATGTAGGTTTGGGTATTCCTTGAATGTGGCAGGAATGACTCAGGGAATTCATTGAATGTGCCATGAATGACCCGTTAGTGTTATGATGGGTATTCCTTGAATGTGGCGAGAATGACCCAATGTATTCATTGAATGTGCCATGAATGACCTGAGATTTTATGGCCAAGGAGGATGTGATTATGTGTATTGAAATCCCAGAGATGGCTGTGATATAGTGATACTCGGTGGGAGAGAGGCACACGTGTATATGTGATTTGGCAAATATGTGGAGTGCAAATCGTGGAGTAGGAACTAAAGGTTGGGTTGAGTCTATTTATAAATGAGTCAACAAGATAATTAATAAGCAAAGTGAAATATTGATTTTACGTATGAGTGAGTTATTGCCTATGAATATTTATGTATTATGATATGTATATGCTTTCTTACAAAGAAATATAGAGGTGGTTTGTGTGAGGTTATGGATGTGAAGTGTGACTGAGAATAATATTATTGAATGCTTGTGATCTTTTCTGTGATTGTGGAATGACTCTAAAATGATATGTTATTATGAAAACATTAATGACTTGTAATAGTCTGAGATATATAGTGATGCACTTGGAAACTTTATGACGTAATGATGTCATGTGAATGACTACCCTTGATATAGGTGGTATGATAAGTAGTATTCCCCGAATATGCGGGACGAACTATGTTGTATTAATTAGACTTCAATATCTTAAATGAGGTTTGATTATGAATAGAAATTTGACTGGCTGAGATAAATCCTTTTATAGTGCTGTCTAACTCTGTTTTTGCAGGAAGGTAGGATCTGTTAATCTTTTATGCAGGGACGTAAATATCCTACCCCGAGGACGGCGTCTTTGGCTTAAAAGGTAATGTGTATCAAACCAATATTTAATTAAGTTATCATATGTGTATGTAATAAGTGGTATTTCTGTTGTGAGTTATCTTGGAAATGTATATTGGGATTGAAATCTTACTTGGGAAGAAACTACACGCCGTTTTGGAAAACGGAACTATATTGTCTTTCAAGTTGAAATGGTTGGTAATGTTATATTTATTAATTTGAAAGATTATTATATATATTTTGTTGTTAGTCTACTCATACCAGCAAATTCAATTTGTTGACCCATGTTTGTTTTGTTATGCAACGTGGGTGTGTTCTTGGGAACATAGATGGTGGAACGCAGCGGATGAAGACGCTTGATTGGGATTCGCTCTTGGAGTCTTACTGGTATAAGTTTTATGAAGTATAAAGTCTTGATTTGAAACAGATGTAATATAGTGGTTTAGTAAATTCTTGAATTTGTACATTAAGAGTTGTTCGTTTGGTTTTAATTTGATCTCATATTTTAATATCGTGGTTGATAATGGGTTATTAGGGTTTTGTTTCATCCTGGATTTTCAGAAGATGGAATAGGGTGTGGATAATTCCATATTTTTAATTTTCTGGAAATTTGGGGTGTGACACTTATGGAGATTGTCGTACCAAAAAGTACATGGCTAGTACCGCCTTGTGAGGAAGCAAAAACCAAAGGTCGGCCGAAAGGTAGCTGCAGCAGAAAGCTTCCAACTGGGGATGAGAACTCTTCAATGGGAGATCCATCTCATTTTGAACATTCTCAATGTGACCATGAGGAGTGGGTCTCGTCACAACCAAACACTATGCCCACCCAAAAACCCACACGTACCACACCAAGAAAGAAGCTTTCTCCAAAAATATCAACCCAAAACACCCACACCACACCAACAAATAAGGTTTCTCCAAAAAAAAAAAAAAACAACAACTACACCAAGAAATAAGCCTTCTCCAAAAACAGCCACACTACGAAATGTGAGAGATGGGTTAGACTTTGGAAAGACGAGGGGTCCTAAGGATTACGGGTTGGATATTCCTAAAGAAATGCATAAATACATTGTTAGAGTCCATGACCCTATTGGCGATGGCAACTGCGGTTATAGAGCTTTCTGCATTGCATTAGGAAAACGTCAAGAAGAATGGCCGCAGATGAGAAATGACTTGTACGAAGAGCTTACTAACAACCTCCCCATTTATTGTACTTTGTACAATCAAAGTGAGGTTTTTTATACGATGAAGGAAATCCTACATGAAGAAAGTTACACACCCTTAAATAAGTGGATGAGCATGCCCTTTGCTGGATACCTATTTGCTTCAAGATTTAATGTTGTCCTCCTGCATTTAGGAGCTCGTCAGTGCTTCCTTATCATGCCGCTGAGAACCCAAGCAAATCCTGAGAGAATGAAAAAAGTGTTGGGTAGCACATATATTTTTTTTTTCTTTTTTTTGCTTGGTAAGTTAAAAATATATTAAAAAAGAATGGAAAAGAATTACAAGTTTTCTAGGCAATGCTAATGCCCATAGTCACTCATGCATGGCGCACATACAAACCGTAAGGCACCTCCCATTTATATATCCATGGGGGTCTGCCATTACAAAATATGATCTCCTTGTTAGCCAGTCGAGACGCTCTCTTAGCAATGATGCCAGCCGCTTGGTTGGCTTCCCTCCAAGTATGGGTCACTCACAAGGAAGTACATGCACGAGAGCATAGTTTCCATCTGTTGAGAAGTTCCCATGGCATAGCTGATGAGTTGGCGGCGATTACGGCTGGCGATGAGTCGGATTCCACCCAAAAGGTTATTCCATCCCCTTGACAAAGCTGCCTCCACCCCTTCAACTATGGTTGTACATTCGCTAGATAACATGTAGTGTTGCCCAATCCTCCACCCGTAGCGTATAGGAAGTTGCCATTGTGGTCGCGAAAGGAGACCCCAAAACCCCCAGGCCTAGGATTGCCTCTGGCTGCACCGTCAGTGTTGAGCTTCACTTGTGCTATGGCTGGTGGTATCCAAATACAACGAATCCTCCTTCTCGCAGCAGCAGCGTTCATATGGATACCCCATTCATTCAGAATTCCCGCATCGTGTGTCCTTTTGAGAGGTAAGAGGTCGTGATGATATGTGATCTTACCATGCCCTCGCAAAAAGCTTTTGATACTGCTTTGTCTTGAAAGAAAACCTTGTTCCTATGTTTCCATAAGCCGATCATGCCTCCAAAAACTGCAGTAGTCCATAAATGTACAACTCTCGGGCTACTATTCTTGCTCAGTTTAATGGCTTCCTTCATGTTGGAGAATGTCCCTCTGAATTTGAATTTTTTGGCGAGCCAATTCCACATTTCTTTCGCAAACACACACTCCCAAAGAAGGTGAATAAGAAACTCTTCTTGAGCGCCACAATGTCTACACTTAGACGCGATAGTGACTCCCCTTTTCTTGATGTTCTCATATGTAGCAGTAGCTTTTGAGCAGAGTTTCCAAACTTTACCTGCGTGTTTGGGATGTATGTAGGAATTCCATACATGTTTAGACCAGTGTACTTTAGGCCTCTTGAATCTGATTTCCTGGAATGCACATTGAGCAGAGAAGTGTCCTTTAATGTCGGGCCACCAAACCGAGTAGTCCTCATCAGTGGATTTCTTCACATCATGAAGGTTGGTGGAAATCATTTTGTCAATGTTGAACTTATTGAAGATTGTCAGGTTCCTCCAGTAATGCGCCAATAGCTTAGAGCTCGATATGATATTGCTGAAAGTTGGAATTTGGCCTTGACAGCAAGGCAATTGCAATTTATGGCATTAAACATTCCCAATCTAATATGGGAAAACGAGTCCGTTGAAGACCCAACAATACATGTTATCGACTAAGTTGTTTGTATGTTGTCGATATGATATTTTGATGTAATTTGGAACAAGTATAATTTTATTTTATTTTTATGTTATTTGGAAATAATGTTAGGGTTTTTATTTGATTTGATTTGGAAATCGAGTGATCGACTAAGTTGATTCGGACGGCAATCGAGTGATTTGGAAATAATGTTCGTATGTTGTCAATATGATCTTTTGATGTAATTTGGAATAAGTGTAATTTGATTTGATTTGATTTGATTTGATTTGATTTGATTTTACTTGATTTTACCCCGAAACGACATGGTCAAGTCGTTTGGCCTTTATACCAAACGATGTGGCTGGGTCGTTTGAGTATTAAGACAAACAATCTGACGTGGTCATTTGGTATAAAGGACAAATGATCTGAAGTGGTCGTTTGGCCTTTATGCCAAACGATGTGGCTGGGTCGTTTGGACAAAAAAAATTTAAAAGTTCATTTCGTTTTTACAACACTTTCATATTCATACAAACTAACATCAAATTCCACTTAACAACAAACACAAACATCCATCATTCATTCAAAATCAAATAACAACAAATTCCAAATATCCATCATTCATTCAAAATCAAATAATCCATCCATTCGTTCCAAAGTTACAAATTATAAAGTTACAAACCCTAAACTGAAACAAATCATGAACCATAACGCCCACCACTGTATTTGCACCTAGTCAAGTTGTACGCCCGTTCGAAGGAGGACCTTGCTTCCTCTGTAATATTATTCCCAGCCAATTGCAGACCTCTCTCTAGCAAACGATTAGTTTCATCGATGACGACGTTTTGTCGAAAAAAGGGAAATCAAGATAAGTTACCAATCGAATGCAAAAAATCACAGTTAGAAAAACTCAATTAAAAATCACAATACTTACAATCGGTGAACATTTAGGCAGTATCTCTAGGGAGGGATGAATAGGAAGACGCTCAGGGTTCACCAATCGAACGTGAGAATTCCTCGCATACCAAGTCATGTAGTTTTGATGACACTCCCATGGATAAGACGAGATAGGTCCTCGATTGCAGGGTTGGATCACGTGATTCTGCCATGACTCCCAATAAAGTGGCCCAATATTGGTCCAGTTCACCTCATACCCGCGTCCTTCCACAGTTTTTGTTCTCCAATTTGGTGTTGGAGGATCTACGGGTATAAGTTGCACGTGACCCAACTGACGCACCACCCTTGCGACAGCGTAAAGCTCGACAATGTTGAAAAAACATAACAATCCCTCAAAAAATGCAATGTCATCGATCGGGTTTGTATCTTTGACATTATAGTAGGGATGCCAATCAACCTAAAACAAAATCAAATGTGTCATTAACAACTCCAATGATCAATTACTAAAAAAAAATATATATATATATAAACAAACTTAAATACTTACATTGAACTCATTCCACTAGGTGAAAACATGATTTTTTTGACTCACGGTCCGATAGGAATTGACCGGTACTAATAGTCAACAATATATTTGGTGGGCTTTTTATTAAATTGATGGTCCATAACCGTCAAACAAAAATTGATGGTTCAATTTCGAAAAAAAATTCCCGAAATCGGTTAGCGAATACCTTCCCCAAAATTTTCGCGACTTTTCCAATTTTATTTCTCTCTTTCGGTTTCTATTTGTTAAAACTCAAAACCAAAACTCTCCTTCGATACCTCACAAGGCAGGCTACTTTTCGACTCTATTTGCAAGCGGCGCTTTTCCAATTTTATTTCTCTCTTTTCGGTTTCTGTTTGTTAAAACTCAAAACCAAAACTCTCCTTCGATACCTCACAAGCCGCAGACTACTTTACGACTCTATTTGCAAGCCGCGCGGGTAATTTCATTACCTTGTTCATCTCTACAGCAACTTCAAACAACTTCCGCCAAAGGTAACAAATTCAGCAAGCTTCAATTTAGCGGTTTGTTTCTTTTATTTAGAAAAGATGTTACTTTTTTTAATTAGTATATTGGGATGATGCATCTTTCTCATGAAGTCGGTTTTCAAGTTTGTGTTCTACTCTTTGAAAGTCATAATCTAGTATATAATGATCCTGTGGCAAAGGTATATATATTTAGATAATGGTCATGTTAGAGCAGGCATCTATCTAGTATACTCTAAAACTTTTCAGTTGATGTATGTGTTAAATGTAGTCCTTTGTTGAATGTAATCATTTTGTCTTATGGTTAGGTCATTGGTCGTGATGGCAAGGGTCGCGTTCGAGGACTAGGAACTGGTGTTACAAAGACTGTTGTACATGCCTCCGCTCCTTACATCAAAATTGTTGAAGAAGAAAAAGAAAACATGAAATTACAGATGAAAATGTCAAACTAGTGATGCAACGTCTTGATGAAGAGACGAGGGCACGTAAAATTCTTGAGGAAAAGTTAGAGGGTTATGCACCAGAGTTCGAAAATACTTCTCCACAGGTAATGAAAGATGACTTAGTGCAACATTTCTTTATACATGTAGTAATATATATCTTGCTATATAGCCTACACGATTTTAGTATAGAGTAGTTCTTGTTGAATTAGTTATACTCAGTCATGTTTTGACATCCTTCAAGTTCCTTTAACTTGTTCAGTCTATTATATCTGCTCCAAATTTAGTTAGTACTAGTTGTTTTGTGTGGAGGTATTAGTCACACATCATTAGTGATATGGCTGTGATCCGATTATTTGGAATAAACTTATCAATGGCCTATCTTGAATCCAAATTTATCAATGTTTATCTCTGGCCTGCAACTAGGCATTTTCCCAAGCCTGACATCCATCCTCCATTCTTCTGCGACCCATTTATCATGTAAGGTATTGAGTGCAGTACCTTGGGAACTGTAGGCACATACAGTGAACACACATACATTTTGAATGTCCATCTTTGAAACTTATAATATATCGTGAAAGTTTGGGGGATTTGCTCAGTCTTCGAAATTTTGTTCGCAAGGAAGTCCATTTGGCTTGAAAAGCCAAAGTGACCTGTCTGTAAATGCATTATTGTTTAGTTAAGAAAAAGTGTATGCTCCTGCCACCTCAAATGTAGAAGGTGTGAAAACCTAGAAAGCTGCATTGCCCGTCAAAGGAACATTTTGTGGGCCAAAATGGAATGTAGTACGTCAGACGTTACATCCATGCATAGGTGTCAATGTCCCGAGTGAATTGAAATGCGTATTATTTCCATTATCCATAGACGAAGACATACATAGACCAGGAGCTGCAGCTTCAATCCCTGATTCCACTTGTATAGAGACGGTAGAACCCAAAGCATCCTTCCTGTCTTTGTAGTCCACAAACTGATCTGAATCGTCCACATTCGAAGGCGCTGCTTCTTGTTTGATTTCTTTCTTCTGAGTGTCATGGATATCCCCGAGCCATTGAGGTTTTCTGCAGTGTAAGCAGGACCTTTGCGTTCAGTTGAATCAGTAACATTGTTTTCAACTTCAGCAACTGTAACAGCTTGGGTGGTACCCTCATGAGTACCTTCTTGACGGGTGGAGTCATCTGTGAGCTTTCCTGAACCAGATTTTTTGTTTCGTTCTCTTGGAAAGAGTTTAGTGATGCCAGAAGTGGCTACCTCAACTTCATTTAACACAGATGTTTTTATGTTCAAGTATCTTTTTTTAGCAGCTTCCCCTGTTGGGTCTGCAATCTTTAGCAAGTAAAGAATCCTGTCCAACTCAGACTGGAGAGAGGACATGTCCTGCTAAAGTTGCATTGTTGAATCAAGTACTGAAAAAATAACAAAACAACACAGAAAAGCATTAGCATGTCGAAGAACAGGCAGATGAAGTAGTACTAGAGGTGCTACTCGACTGCCTGGAGGTGCTTTTGAGAGAATCTAGCGGAGACTTTTGGAGGGAAGGGTCTGTGCTTAATGGCTGGCTCTCCTCAGTACCAAATGCTGAAGGTGGATAGTCTTTGCGAGCAAGGTCTGAGGTAGTCAGTGGCCTTATCTTTCCTTCCAAGAGTCATCGTCTTTTGCCATAACATCCCAAAATAAGGAAATGTCGTCGGTGGGCCAAAACTTAGAAGTGTTGCACCCCCCTGAAATGGGCGTTACGCTTCAATAGAATGAATTCGGTAAGGGTAGAATACGCCCCATGGTCGATCGAAGGTCCTGCGCCACTTGAACTCAAATCTTACCCATTCAGCTAGCTCATAACAAAATGTTAGACCAAGTAAGGCTGACAGTTACGAATTGGTTGAGGAAAAGGAAACCCCCCAGCAGCTTTGCCCAGCATCTTCTGCCGATTGTCAGCCTGTTCAGCTGACCTCAGAGGATTCCAGTCACCCGGCACAGCATGTTTATTCTCGGCGGCGATTACATTATGTTTCCCAGACTAAGACTACTCCAGAAGATCAGCAGTCTAGCCTCAGTAGATTCGTCTACATTCGAAGGCGCTGCTTCTTGTTTGATTTCTTTCTTCTGAGTGTCATGGATATCCCGATACTGTTAGTTATTGTTCTTTCTCCTTATTATTGTTTTTCTTGTTTGCTTCTTAGTACTTTTGTTGAGAACAAAGAGATTTATTGAGGCGTTATCGATTTTTACTGAAATGAAAGAAGTTCAGTGTCCCATTTTTACTGAAAAGAAGTTCTTAGGAAGTGCAGGATTAGATGCTTGGACTGTGTCCTCTGCCATGCTATCCTCCATATTCATCTGATTAGTACTTTGAAGGTTTGAACCAAACGGGACAGCTGGGTTTGGGGTACCAAACACTGGCTGAGACGGAAGAGACGCAGACGAAGTAGTACTGCCAGCTTGGGAGAATGAAAACACTGGCACTGATGAACCCTTAGATGACAGACCTGCTCTGTGTGTCCAGCAGCTTCTACTTCAGCACTGCCTTTATCTTCCTTGAGTACCTGTGGTGTCGCCACTTGAGTTTGCTCCCTGGTTAGTCAGGTTCGAAACCTTATTGAGTTCTTGCGTTACTCCTGGAAGGTTCACCTCATTCCCGATAGTTATCGGAATCATTCCCTTGGCGGCAGCAGCGCAACCTTGCTTGACCGCTATAACTTCCTTGACTTTTGATGAACCTGATGCTTTCTTCTCACCCGATGAACCTGATGTTGCTAGTTTCAGGTTCTGCTCGTCCCCGAAATAAAATTAAAAGGGAACATATGCTAGACAACAGTTAGGCACGCTAAGATTTATGAGCAGAGTGTTGGAAAACCAAGAAAGGTATATCGTATGTTTGGAGTAGCTATGACGCTGATCTTAAAATGGATCAGAAGTAGGTATATCATATGTTTGGAGCAGCTATGACGCTGATCTTAAAATGGATTAGCAGTACCCTAGGATTAGGAAGGATAGGAGTTGCTCAGATAAGTTATAAATTAAGTGTAGCAAATTGAGATCATCTGCCAATAGAAAAAAACAGATAGAGATGCCCATACTTACAAATATATTATGATGTTTTTACTTCGTTTGGTGGAATGTTGACTTCGGTGTCTTTTACAGATCATTGACATTCGTCAGCATTGTCTTTACAAAGCATTAAGATCAGGACACACAAGTGTATCCTTTCTGACAAGTAAAGGTTGATATATTTATAGAGAGTGTAACCCTCAGTCTGACCTACTCTATTAAACCCATTACTTCTACTAAACAGATTAAATCGAAATCCCTCCCTTAATAAGAACACTATGCGATTTGAAGTTAAATTCTTTTTTACAACAAGAGTCCCCTAGATTAATATTTATGTTTATCTGAATTCACATAGATTAATAAGGTTCACTGTTTATTTCTTGGTAAATTGATAGATCATAATGTCAGCCCATATCAAGCATTGAGATTGTCTGCAGCAGTGTAGGGATAGGTAGTTTCTGAGGCAATGCCTTTGTTGAGTTAGACAAATAGAAATGCATCATCCATTTCACCGCCCTCACACCTTGGTCCACGCCTTTAGTGTCTTAAATCCACCAATTCCTGTTTGGATAAGGAGATCAACTTCCCCTGTTTTTAGCTGAGTAGCTCCTTCCATAGGCGCCACTGCTGAGAATGCCCAGCAGGATCCTGAAATTTCACAAGTTAGTAATGTATAGTGTACTTAATTTTTCCTGAGCAAGGGGCAACTAGAACATGTTTAGTAGAAAAACTTGGGTTTATCAAGAGGGATAAAAGTCGGAGAACTAAAGACATGTATGGTTAGCGACAGAGGATAAAGCTAGCTAGTTATGTTTTCTACATTATGAAAGTTAGTCAAGATCTCCAAGTAAATAAGATTACCACATTGGCCTTGATCCTTGACAGGGGTTACTCACGCCTTTCTTCCTCCAAATCCATGCTTAAGGAACCGATTCTAAGCATCCGTTCGGTAGAGAGAGAATGGATGTTGCTCTAGCCAACTCGAGCTAATAGGCCAATTTAAATTGAGTATTTAAATTTAAATATTGTTGTGCTTTCATTGAGAGTTGAACTTGTATATTTGTATTCATTTTACCCCGTGATGTTGTAATTGAGGTAAGAAGACAATCACGTGTTCTTGATGAAGTGTCACATGTTCCACCATCCACACGATGCCTTTTAAAGAACTTCAGGGAAAGAACCGTTGCACTTGGAAGCGTGTCTAATGGCGCACCATCCGCGACTTCGTTATAACATAACAATTGATGATATCTTTGATTACACAACTGAGTTATATGTTGGTGAAGGAACATTTGGCGACATTTCAATTGGAGATACAATCACATGGCCCATGCCTTTTGTGGAGCCAATTTGATGTGAGTTGGTGAACTTTTGTATGCATTTTAGTAGTTTTTTTTTTTTTTGTGCAACCTAGTTGGCTTTGCATACACATGAAGATGTATGGGGCATATGGAGTATACTAAAACTCATGTAATGTATTTTGCTACAATATTTTGGTGTTTTGATGAAAGAATCTATTGTATTTTGGTAGAATGTTGATTTGAGTTGGATGGTTTAATTTTTGTAGGAAAAATGGATATGAAATTTAGATTATAAGAATTTCTTTTTAAAAAACATTAATGCTAAAAAAACTAACGGATATAGACCGTCAAGAAAATTTATGTATCTGAGAGAAAATTGACGTAGCAAACCGTCAATAATTTTCAAATTTGCATCCCAAATTCTATTAAAATCAGAAAAATTTGACTAGTGAAATAGCAAACTTTGATTCGGTTATAAACCGTCAACAATTCTATTTATTATTGACGTTGACCACCCGTCAAATAAATTTAAAATTATTGTGGTAACTAACCGTCAAGAAAAAAAACGACTTCACGGATTTTTGGCGGGCCTTGAGACAGCGATGTCGGTCAAAACAGTGTTTTTTGACAGGGTTTACCTGTAAAAAAAGTCTTATTTTCACCTAGTGTTCATATCATCCAGTATCGCCGATAATCGCAATGCATGCGTTGTATCGTAATAGTGTAGAAGCGACTCATTGTGTCTATTAGCAAATGAGACAAGCTATAGTTGAAGTTTGGGACCGCCCGAAAATAGGAAAATACTCATAGATCTACGCCTAGATATACACAAATAGTTAACATATTGATAGAGTAATAAAATTAACATTAAAAAAAAAATCTCTAAAATACTAAAGTTTTACCTGTGGAAGAGTCATATAGCACTTTCCTTTTCACCTTACGCACATGGACCCCAAGACCTCTATACAAAATGCCAAAACTGGCCGCGCACCCCATGCATACTCTCCTATCTCACTGAATTTCAACAACGGCCTCAGATAACAAAAAGGCACTCTAGTCCCAGACTTGTCAGTAAAAATGACACATCCAAAGAAAAACAGGATAAAAGCTCTGACAGCCTGTTGGACTTCCTGGAAACTCGAGGCCTTCTCCACGACCTTCCCAGCAGCATCACATATGAGGCTATCATGAACCTTGTTAGCAAAATACTTCCGGATGAATTCTAGCCTTACTTTTGAAGTGAACTTGCTAGCTTCCATCTCTGCCTTAATCAAATCAATATGGAGACCCAGAGCACGATGTAGGAGATTTACCGATTCTTCTAAGTTCAACTCACTGTCCCCTTGCTGTGAGTTCCTCTAACTGTGACTCTATAGATTTGCACAACATCGTCCAAAGTCACAGTCATCTCCCCAAATGGTATATGGAAGGTGTTGGTCTCCGGATGCCATCTCTTCACAAACACAGAGACCAATGGAGGATCCATATGCTCGTGATAAGTTACCACGAGATCAAACAACCCAGTCCTTCTCAACTGTAGGGAAAATCTCGGAGACTTTTGAAATTCATCCTTGAAATTCCATTGGGAGAACTTCGTTAAGTGCGAAACACACTTCAACGCTCCGTGATCCTCTTGAAACAACCAAACACGCATTAGATATATATGAGTAGAAACAAAAGATTTTGTAAAAGAAAATCAAAGTATTACATAAAAACAAAATATTACCCTTCTCTCCCAAACATCGCGAGCGACATACACCGCATAGTCATACAACAACTCTGACTCATACGGCCCACCCCCATACTCACCTCTTTTAAACTCCAAATCATCATTGGATTTTCTTACAAAATCCAATACCAAATGTGCTTCTTCCACTAGTGGTACAACTTATACCACATATTCTTCCACATCATCATCCTGCTCATCCTGCTCATCCCCCTCCTCACCTTCCTCATCACCATCCTTATCACCCTCCTCATCATCCTCCTCACTCTCCTCTTCCACTATACTCTTCCTTTTGTCCATATTTACATCTAAACTTACATTGTTATCACTATCTACACTATCTTCACTCGATGAATCAACTTCAGGAACCTCCTTTTCCAAATGGTCCCTTCTACGCGCTGATATCGTTAAGCCCTATGCCCTTTGTCTCTTTTTTCCAACTTCGTCACCACTAGAGGAACCGCCGCCAAACAATTTCTTCACACCCTTGAATGTAGTTTTCGCTACATTCTTCACATTCTTTGATCGAGAACCCATTTCTACAACGAAAAATAAACAAGTATTAGTAACTATTACAGTTCCAAAACATCCAAACTTCCAAAACTTCAAAAAATTCCAACAAGGATTACTTCGCAACGAAACAAATGTCATAATTGGTACACCACTAAGATCATTAAAATAAAAATCAAACATCAGTAAATTCAAACAATTTCTAATAGATAATGGAATCGAACCAGATAAATTGCTATGTTTAATACAAATGAACCTAGTCTGAAAACAATGCACCGGGTATACTTCCATAAAACTAATTTCTCGACAAATCAAGTAACTAAATATTCATCCACTTTAATGTACAATATCTATAAATGTGTGACAATGTAGGTTGTACTATCAATTTGAACATATAGGTACTGCCCACTGGAGATGCTTAAACCAGCATTCTCAGCATCAAGTTTGTTACGCTTTAGAATTTCTTTGGGCCTTATGGGCTTCAAGGAACTCTATGTCATAGTAATAGACTAATAGTATCAGCTCAACTCTAGGATAATTTGTAACAGTTTTGGCATTTGAATAACTTGAAAATGTGCTCATCAAATCAAGTGATGAATTATTTAGAAAACTCTTTTTGTTCACTTCGAAAGCATGAAAATCAACACACACTTTCACATCCATCATAACCACTATTCCTCAATCCCTCATGTTTAATACCTACATCATGTCATAAGTATGTATAGTTGTATACCATGTATGTCGTAGAAAAAGCAGAAAAAAATAAAGGTTGTCATTGTTGATTGTTCACAGATCTATTTTAATCTGACTCCTCCCCTTGTGAAGTCAGTTTCAATCTTATCTATCTCCCTTCCCCCCCACCAACTACTTGAACTTCCCCAGCCAATACAATTACATTGAAAGAATGATCTCTCTGCCTTAAAAATGCTTGTAAGGCACATCACTCCTAAATTCTAACTCTTAAGACTCTACTAATGTTGGAGAACCTGAGAAATCGACCATATAACGTATAATTAAACTGAAGTTTCATTTTTTTCCCCTTGAGGTATGTGTTCAACATAAATGTTTTTGTCACTACAAAGGGCTCAGAAAGAGTAACCTCACTGATAGAAAAATGCCTGAGGTATATTATTCATGTAGGGCTCGTGCATAAGTGCATTGGAACGAGAGATCAACACTTGTCTCAATGTTCATCGAGTAACATTCCAAGGATCTTCAATGGGTACATATCTTGAGAGGCATCTGGATACTAACCTAAATGAGCTATGAAAGGGCATTAGCAAATCCTCCACAACTATGGATCTTTGAGAGAAAACTAAGACATTGCACGAGTTAAAAACTTTGTAAGCTCCTAGCTTTTCACAATCAACAAAGAGGCATAACGTCAAGGTTCCAACAAATCCTGACTCCCCATTGTGGAATAATGGTATCCTGGTTCCCTTTTTCCCGAGAGATTATAGGTGCAACAAGAAACACACATGGAAGAACGACTGCCACACCGACCATTTTCACAACAAGAACCCTGATCCAATTGTATCTTAAAATAGACCATTTTCACAACCATGAGTCAATTGTCGTCACTTGGCCACCGAATGTCCAAACACCAACGTTGGTGAAGGTTTTCCCCAAAACGCATTGTTACAAGTGGTAAGACCATAAAAACTACCAAAACCAAAGACAATTCCTATCTTATGTGGGACTAAATCCTCATGGGGGTACCACAAGTTCGGCGTAACAATGAAGAAATGCAACCCCAGTCACAACTAGTAATCCACAAACTCATGTCTAAAAGCAATTCATGCTCAAGGAATCTTATTCATAATGCAGTTTATATAAATTTCAGTCTCACTAAAGCTATGACAAATTGACCTTCCAAATGGAAAAAGGTCTTCAATAAGACGTCTTAACCTTCCTAATAAGTTTTCTTCTTGACTATACGTACTTTTCTCTTCCTTTAAAATAAAAAGTACTATTTCGTACGAAGTTGTCAACCGATTAGCACGACATCACAAATTCCATCGACTCATAAAATAATTTAAAATTGAATGAACTGAGGATAAAGGACTCAAAGGCAAATTCAAAATATTGGTATGTTTACAGAATACATAAAAAGTCCATGAACAAGAGTTTCTGAGAAAATAAGAGTAATATTTACTATTGATATAGCAAAGCATGAAATTGTGGTATAACATTCTGATTAAAAATCATGGAATAAATTGGAAATTTGATTTCAAGCACTTACTTCTTCAGCTGTCCACTGACCCTTAGTAGATCGTCTTGTAGGGCCACTAGTCCTCCTACAAAACCATCACAGAATGCCATATAAGAGTTCATCCTTGGCAATACAAGCATTATCTCAATAGAAACTAACCATTAGTAAAACAATGTAAAGATGGAAAGTGGGATGATTACAAAAAGAAAATAACTCATATATACGGAACGTAATGTATCTAATAAATCTTTCAAACACTATAAACCAGGCTTGAAAATTAAGAAGAACCAACCTGAATTTTAGAGCAATTGGAGAACTCGCAATGAGAATAGCTTAACAATGGCGTGTTGGCGAGAGATGAGAGAATACTTCACTGAATTGGATTGGATTGCAAAAGCTTCAATGGTGAAGTTGCAAAAGCTCAAATGTTGGATTGGATTGTTTCGCGATTGGATTAAATTATGGATTGGATTGCTTCAATAAGATTGGATTGTTTTTGGGTTTTTTGGGTTAGGGTTCGAAGGGTTTTTTGACCGAGTACGCGAGAGAGATGACAGGTTAGAGTAGGTTTTTCCGGTTTCACAATGGAAGTGGGGGGTGTACTAGGCTTTTTGTTGGGCTTCGCAATTTGGGCTTGGGCTGGAAGCTGCCCAATCCAATTCTGGTGGCACCCAATACAGGACCCTAGAATTTTAACCTTTTTTCACGAGTAAATATATTTGAAAATGTATTTAATTGCTTGTTTTCGCTAAGTGTACAATCATTAGTACATGGATAAAAATTTCAAGATCTAAAATTTAAGTAAAAAGTGTAAAGCAATGAAGAAGCAGGTAAGGTATTCATGCTCACCTTGATGCTCTCGGTGCATAGTGATTTTTTATTTGGGAAAAAGAGGACTAAGAAATGGCATGGAAGGTTAGCAACTACTATGAAAGGTTGTATTAAACTATGATGGAACAACATTGGAACACATTCCTTACTTACTAACTCACTCGATTATTTACATTAAAATCAAGTATGACCAAGAAGTACCTAGCATAACGAAATAACACAAACTGACAAAGATTTACAACTACATCAATATCAAGTGTGCATACCGAGAGGCTCTTTGAGGGAACGGCTACTGAAGGAGTTAACAGATTGGGCTGCCTGTTCAAGCGAGGCAATCGATGCTCCTTCCTCATTTGCATCGTTTCCCACTTGAGCAAGTTACGACAGGAGTACGTCCTCACAAAGAAAGTACAATGAAATTCTTATTCTGCCTTCAAATGAAGAAGTCAATCACATTTTGTTGCTACGTTGCTTTACCAGTACGAAATGAAAATCTACCCAAACTGTTAAGACTGATGTTCTCCTTGAAGTCTGCTGCAACTAATTTGTAAAAGTTGGTAGCCCCTTAGATAGTAATGCTGAGAGCCACATAAGCAATTCTAGAAAATATGTTGTAGTTAGAAGTGATTCATTTACATTATTTAGAAAAAGAAAATGGCACTTACCATAACTAAAGGGATCCTACAAAAAAAAAAAAAAAAAAAAAAAAAAAAAGTAGTAGAACTCTCTTAAAAACATAATCAAATGGCACTAAGGAAAAATTGAATTCGATCAAAGATGAATTCTCTCGTACCATTGTGAATGATTGCCACATTCAATCATGTTGAATACAATCAACTCTAATATTCATTATCGCCAAAAGTTATGGCTTAAAAGCGCACAATGTACGTGTTATGAGAACTTGACGGCAATTGGAATGAATTGTCCACAACATAAACAAGCACCTATTCAGTGGATACATGAGGAGGTGTCACATGCACCAAATCTATTTGTTAATGCTTAAAAGAAAAAGATAGCATATAAAGAGACCTTACTTTTTTTTTTTTGCTCGACAACAACAAAATAAAGAGAGGTATCCACCCAATAATGTTCCCATTCATTTCATCATGCTTTAGCAGCAACATTAGTAGAAAATGCAACAAAACCATAGTTCCTGCTCTGCTAAGGAGAGTCAAGCACTGCCTTAACAAAACAAAGAATATAATGGTTACATAGTTCTCCACATCTTAGAACATGAAAGAAACTCAACTTAGTAATAAAACACAAATTGGGTTAGAAATCTTCATGGGTTACAAACAACTTTAAAAAGTTAGTGTATTGTAGATTTGTTAACTTTTTTCCCGTTAACTTTAAAAATAAATGAAGGGAACCATAAAATAAAATATAAATTTGAACTTCATGATTTTGAATACGCTTTTTGAAACATAAATTTGAGAGTTGCAAGTCTTGGATTTGGAACAATGCAAAAAACAAATGGATGTGGAAGTCGTTAAACAAATGGATTTGAAATTATAGTGATGATAACAAAAAAGATAAGTGGCGGCCGAGCAATCAAAAGTTGAAGAGACCTTTGGAGGGTATTATTTTCTATTCATGGGGAAATAGTTAAGACCTTCGACCTTGTGAGAAATAAAAACGAATAGTTTTAGAAATCCGAAACGGTGCGACGATTCGGAAAGTGGAAACCATTTAGGAACTTCAGTGTATAATTATATATATGCCCTTCTAATGAAGAGCAAATTTAGAAGTGGTTATCCAACTTTGTCGTACCCTTGGGATTTAAAACTATGGCCTAAAACCGAAAATACAGGAACTAATCGAAAAAGCAAGTTTTGGCATTATATATAAGATAGTGAAATGCATTCAACCATGAGTACAAAATAAAATACAACAAAATTGCCAAGAATCTAAGATAAGTACCTTGAACTTTGCATAAGTCCTACATGCAGAAGTTGCAGCCCCTTAGATGCAATCCTGAGAGTGACAAACCTAATCTCATATTCCTTTTTTGTGATATCCTGAACTTTGTTTGCCATCACTAACGGGATCCTGTGGAAAAAGGGAGTAGTAGATACATTAAACCAAGCACCAAACCAAAATGAAGAAACTGATAGAGTATACCTTTGTTGACGAAATTCTTATAAATAAATCATTATAACTGATCAATGAAGATGAAAGTTGATAGATTAACATCGGGTATATACGAATGATTTAAAAGCTTTTTATAGTTTCAGCTAATATATAGATGAGCCCAAGATATTAGTCGATCAATATATGAGAGAAAGAGAAAGAGATATACCCAAATGTAGCAGTTGAAACTCTGTTGTCTCGAAATGTGATGCTACCTGCAAGAGACACAAACATTGGAATCAGGTAAAGCTACAGTAAGCCAACAATTATTTCCAATAAAAAAAAATAGGGTTAACTAGTATTACCCCCCCACTAGATGGGAAATTAGGGTCTCCCCCCTAAATACACACAAAAAAAAGAGTCAAAGTGGGTTGACCGAATTTTTTTTGTGTGTATTTAGGGGAATCCTAATTGGCTCATCTAGTGGGGGTAATACTAGTTCACCCAAAAAAATATTGACTAAAACAACCAACACATTCGAAGAAGGCTAAAATATAATGCATTGATCTGATTTGAGTTACCCTTAAGGAAACCCATGCCAAACACATTTAGAATCCTTTATAGCACATTAAAGGACAATCATACCCTACAGATCGAGAAGCCTTTTGTCTTTGTTTGAAGCAGATCCAGAGTGTTAGAATGTTCATTATACTTTGTTCCTTCAAATCATGGCTTTGTATGTATGACTCTCTCAATTGCAGAACTTCGTATAAAAAGCAAAAAGGTATGAGTACTTAAAACAAAAAAAATGGGTGAATAAGAACACAGATAGAACCAAAAAAAAAGGAAATGAATTGAAGATGCTTGAATAACTTGGGTCAAGTTTGACAGTAAAGTTGTGACGGTAGAAAGTGCTTATTCTAATAAGCATCTCACTATCAAACATCTCCTCTAAATCAATGAATTGGACACAATTTTATCATGGAACTAAAACTTGATGAGATCACCAAAAAATTAAAAGGGGATAGAAGAACGTACCTTTGAATTTGAAACGAAAAGAACGAAAACAATCCCTGAAGCAATTATTCCAGGCAAGAAGACATAACTGTAGGAAAATTGCAGTCTTAAATTGCAGACATATCCAATTTATATTGCGTAGTAATAAATTGTTGAATGAAGATAGATACCTTCAAATGTGCATTGTGTAGTTTCCCTTCATGCCAGCGTCGAATAGTACCATCCTTCAAAGTTTTAAATCTCGACTTATACGACCTGCCCCAAAACATATCCCATCAATAAATTAAATAAATAACCAAACACAAAACAATAATAATAATAAAGAAAGTAGAACTTACGAGTAAGGTTTGATTTTATATTTCTTCAATTTTAAAACAGCCGGTGTAGTTTTGTTAAATTTCTTTGCTTTCGTCTTTGAAATATACCGACATTGATTCCACTGAAAAGTGAAAACAAAAAAAATTGAAATAAAGAAACTAAAATTTAAGAAGAAGAAAAAAAAACAAAGAGTATACTTACATAAAAGGGAGTAAGAGAAATGGGGTTAAAGACGGGAAATGACAGTAGTGGGTGAGAGTGAGAGAGATGATTAGTGAAAGAGGATGAGAGTGAGAGAGAGATGATGAGGAAAGAGGAGGACATGATTAAAGAGTATTAAGAAAACGAAAAATGAAAGAAAGTATTACCTTTGATTCTGAAAATGGAAAACAGGGTTTAAATTTATGTTTGTTGGTTGCAAAGTGTTTGATTTGAACTTTCGAACTTAACGGGTTTTAATTGGGAATATCAGGAACAGAGAAGACGAACGAATGGTTAACTTTTTTTTTAATTGGGAAACCACGAAACGGTGTATCTGTTTGCTAAAGATATTAAGTTTTATAGTCCTGGGAATACTTTAAATTACCTATTTACCCTTTCAACGAAGAGGAAAAATAAAGTGGTTATCCAAATTTCCGATACCCTTTTCGATTAAAAACTTTGGTCTAAAACTGGGAATATGGGAACTAATTGGAAAAGCAAGTATCCGCATTATATATAAGATATATATAGAGAGTCCGAATTTGTGGACAGACTTGTCCACAAACAACACCTTTCTATTGGTCAAATCCATTTTCAAGCAGTTTAACTTTTTTTTTTGGCAGTAAAACAGTTTTTTCGGGCAACCACTCCACCAATCAGCAACTGAGGTCTTGTGGATAGCAAACAGTTGCTTGTCCACAAACTTATTCTGTATATATATATGTTAGAGGTTTCTAAATGAGCTGAAATTTTGTAGAAATGATCTTTATGGTGAATATTCACAAATTATTACGTTTGAATTCATTTTCAAAGTTAAATTTTACTTACGTACTAATTTTAACTTAAAATAAGTATGTACTTCTAATATCACAAAATAAGTATGTACTTATAATAAGTACGTACTTATTATATATGGGGTAGGATAGAGCCACTCCCAAAACATACAAAGCCATATCTCATCCTACCAATTGAATTAAGGGTTGATATTTTGTATATATGATCTCCCCACCATGAATAACATGCCCACAAAATTTTGGCTCATTCAAATATGTTTAACCTAATCAAATATTATTATGAAATCGGAAAATTCTGGACCGTTAAATAAATGTTCAAAATCGAGCACTAGTTTTCGCAAGGTTAGACATATCCAAATAGGATGAAATTTTGTAGGCATGCTATCTATTGTGAGAACATCATATCCACAAAAAATCAGGTCTTAATTCAATTTGTAAGTCGATGGAGTGGCTTGGGAGTGGCTATAATGGGAGTTGCTCTATCCCTCCCCTATATGTATATATATACAGAAATGCTTTAGTTTGGACTTCCCGTACCAAAAAAAAATCCAGACCTAAAGAAACCAACTTGAATTCTCACGACTTTTTTTTTCTCTCTCATCTCTCCACTTTTTTCTCCTATCAGACCCCACACTCCCTCTCTCTTTCTCTTTCCACTTTTCCTTTCTCCTATCTCTCAATTCTAAACGCCCTCTCTCATCTCTCTTACACATGTGTATGAACTTAACATGAATTATGCAATTCCAGTGATTGACCCTCATTTGTCCATATAGAAATTGATAGCACTTCCATTCCCCAATCTTCTTCTTCTTCTTCTTCTTCTAAAACTTGATCAATTAGAAAAACTTTACATGAATCAAAGCTAAAACAAGGGCAATCCAATAACCTCATTTGCCACAACAAAAACAAACACCTAGATCTGGTGAAGCTTTATTGATTATGTTTATTGTTATGTTAGTTTACTTACCCTTTTGTAACAAAGATATAAAGAAAAATCAAGTGATAGCAATTTAATGTTGCTGGGTTACTCAGATTTTTGTGGGAAATGTGGAATACTTTTTGAATTAAGTTTTCTGGTGTTTTGGGTTGTGGGTGTTTGTTGTTTGGTACGTGATTTGGGACATTGGGTACTTGGGTATCTGTTTTTTGTTTGGATGAGTTGTTGGAGCAGTTTCAACTTTCAAGTTCCGGTAATAAAATGGGGTTTGATGGGAAGAATAAGAATGTTCTGGTACGTACTCCTTAGTACCAATTGTGTGAAGCAACAAATAAAATGATAGAAGTAAGAAATAAGGCTGATGGAGGAGCCTTTGACCTCTACAACACACAAGTCTGCTTAACTATTTATCTTCCTTTCTTTATTGATAACTCTTCACCCTTTAAATAGGTGTGAAGTACAACTGAAATACTGAAAATAAGGAAACACTTATCACCTACGACTAAAATGGACTCTATTCAAATAACCAACCACTCTCCAACTGAAAGACCACCTCCTGTTCTAACAGAACATCTACTCACCCACTGCTAACTCCCACTGCTAAGAATTATTACTGACCAGTCCTACACGTCACATGTAACAACTCCTTCCCCCTTAAAATTGCCCTTGTCCTCAAGGGCACTACGAACAACAAGGAACTTTAGCCACTTTCATTATTCTCCATGGCAATGTCTCCATCTGCCTTTTCATTACACAACTCAATCAAGAGCAATCTTTCACAACGATGGCCCAAAAAAAACTTTTCGTTGCAATTGAAACATAGCCCTTTTGAACATCGCTCTTGTAATTCGTTTGCAGTTAATTGCTTCACCGGAATTGTTAGCGAAGTGCTAGCAGCCTTGTCGCTGGAATCAATGTGAACTCTATCACAAGCTTCGAACAGACGAGCTAATCCTATTGCTTTAGATAATGAATTTGGTCTTGCAGCCTGAACATCGGTTCTAATTGAAGGACATAACCCACTAACAAAGCAGCTCACTTGTCGTTCCTGTGGAAGATGTTCAACCTTTGCAAGCAGTTGCTCAGATTGACTTTGATATTCTCTTATAGAGCCAACTTGTTGTAGTTTAGTATTTTAGCCAAGTCACTAAAAAAATTGCTAAATGGGTTGGGACCATAGCAAATAAACATGGCTTGTTCGAATTCTTCCCATGTTATGACGGTCATCTCCTGTTTCAAAATTTGGTACCACAATTGAGCAGGACCCTCAAAATGGAAAGCTGCCAATGACACACGTTCCTCCATAGGAATGTGGTTCATATGAAAAAATTCCTTCACCTTGTATAACCAACTGCTTGGGTCGTCTTCACCGTTGTAATGCGGAAAATCAAACTTCACAAACTTAGGCACATATGAAATGTTGGAACCACCATTCCGCCCAATGGAAACTCGAGCTGATAGTTCAGAAGTTTCTCCACCATCTTTAGCAGATTGAACAGACATCTTGTTGATACGAACATTGAGTTTCTCACACATTTCAGTCATTCGGTTCAAGAGATCTGATTGCCCAGTTGAGAGCTTCTCCATAGCTTGCTCCAAGTGCTTTACATGTTGGTCCATCCCTAAGCTCCGATACCACTTTGGTACGTACTCTTTAGTACCAATTGTGTGAAGCAACAAATAAAATGACAGAAGTAAGAAATAAGGTTGATGGAGGAGCCTTTGACCTCTACATCACACAAGTTTAATTAACTATTTATCTTCCTTTCTTTATTGATAACTCTTCATCTTTTAAATAGGTGTGAAGTACTACTGAAATACTGAAATTAAATAAGGAAACACTTATCACCTACGACTAACATGGACTCTATTCAAATAACCAACCACTCTCCAACTGAAAGACCACTTCCTATTCTAATAGAACATCTACTCACCCACTACTAAGAATTATTATTGGCCAGTCCTACACGTCACATGTAACATGTACATTCCAACAAGACTGAAGTTTATTGATGACGACAACAAATGCTACTTGGAGATTAACTACACATTTGACATCCAGAAAGAATGGTCATCATCTTAAACCAAGAACGTGTAGATACTAGAACATACATCACTCCCACTCCTACTTTCAATCATTGAGCAAGTTCATATCCTACCAAAATCCATCAGAATTATCCCATCTTCATATATATATATATATATATATATATATATGAGAGGGATAGAGGCACATGCATTATGTGCACATTATAGCCACATTTTCGACATACAGATGAATTAAGGCCTAGTTTTTTGTGGAGATGATCTACCCACCATGAAGATCATTCTCACAAAAAATCATAATATTTGGATATGTCTAACCATGTAAAAATTAGTGTTCATTTGTGTTCATTTTTAAACTTTTCATCTAACGGTCGAAAAGTTTTGTGAGCATGTTCTAATGTTAGACTTCTTTAAATGAGCTAAATTTTTGTGAGCATGTTCTCCATGGTGGGGAGATCATATCTACAAAAAATCTGCCATTAATTCAACTTTTAAGTCCATAATTTTGATTGAATTAATTTACAATGTGGCTATAATGTGCGTATAAGAATGTGCCTCTATCCCTCCCTATATATACATTATCCCATGAAAATTTTGAATATTTATCGAGGGTGGTAAAAATGTCTTCCCATGCCCATCTTGTTTCGTATCTCATGAAGACTCTTCACAAAAAGTGCAAATTACCAGTGAAGCTATATGGAATCGAACACATCCCGAGTACTTTTGACTGCACACTTTCATTCACTTGGGGGCCGGGATGGGGCATTGTCAACTTAACAATAAGACATAAGGTTCGATTGATTGCTAACTAGTGACCGACTGCGCCTTCATTTTGCACTGCATAATGGACATATTCCATAATCAATGTAGGAACATAATCTAGCTTCTCAACATGAGGAAAAGATGACCACAAGATGGTATTAGATGCACATGTCGCATTCTGTAGTTCGCAATCCAGTCTCTACAATGTAAGTTATAGAGGAAGAGTTCATGCCCCACGTCAGACAAGTACAAGTAATACCCTAGGGCATCCAGCCTCACTATCTGTAGGTTCCAAGTTCCAACATAAGATGATTCCCCCAGTAATTGTGTTCTTAATTTCGGAAAGACTGATAGAATGATAGAATGCAGAAAATGGTCCAAAAGTCCAGAAAGTTGGAAAGCCATTGGTGAGTGGTGACTACCATTTAGTGAAAGCAGGAATTATATTGTTCTAAAGTATGTTGTCTCTGAATCAAGAAGAGAGTGTTGGCAACAAAAAATTATAGAGAGAGAGAGAGAGTTGGTTTCTTTAGGTCCGGATTTTTTTTGGTACAAGAAGTCCGGACTAGAACATTCTGATAGACAAAGGGTGGTCAGGATCGCATAGGGATATGCATTAGATGTTGGCAAGTGTGCGGCTGGGATCATTTTTAATGAATTAAACACTACCAATTAAATGGTTCATTTATTATAACACTTAATGACTTAGGGGTTTCACTTGAAATTTTAAATATTGAATTAAATAATTTTGTATTAACACAAATAATGACTTAGGAGTTGAAGGGTTTCATATTATATTCTCTATTGTGAAGCCATTTTTTACAGGGCATTGCAAAGGTCGTTCACACATTTATATAGGCTAAAAAATCATAATTTGTGTTGTACATTAAATGCCTAATGTAATTAAAAATTAAAAAAATTAATGGACTAAAACGTTTGGGCTTAATTACATAAATATGCAACGTAATTAGGTCATCTTAACACTTATATCAACATACAATTTTTTTTAATAAACGTATCAACGTACTTATATCGATTTAACAAAAATAACAATCTGTTAGGATCTGTTAGTTAAGTGTTGATATGTCTGTTTTTTCTTCAATTTCATTTTTTTGCATTTTCCACATGGAAAAATACAAGCAACTTATGTGGCAAAATATTGGTTACAAAATATGGATCTTTCTAAAACCCACAGTTTGAGTAAGAATGGGTCTCAAACCGACCCATTTATCCTTCTTCTTCACCCATTAAACCCGTTTTCACCAACTCAAATCTGAAAACACCAATACAAACTTAAACACCAAAGTAACAACTCCAAAGTAAATTCAAGATTTTAGCCACGGTGAATCATTTGATAGAAGAGTACAAATGCTTGTTGGGGTTGATGGAGTTGATTGGTTGAAAGCTCTAATAAGAGTGTTGTAAAGAAAATAACAAGGGGTGGTTTGATGATGATTTAAAAGGGAATTGAAAGAGTGTAGTAAACGTCGTTGATGGATTTTGGAGAAGAAGATTAATTGAAATGAAGAGCAGCAAGATTCAACGAGTCTTGTGATGTGATGGAATTGGCCAATTTTAATGGTGTGAGCATGGAATTGTTGGATGTCTCTTAGAGTAGACAATTATAACACCCCGTATTTTTATATATTTCCTATTACTATAAATAATAATAATAATAATAATAATAATAATAAAGGGATAAAGATTAGTTGGAGATAGGAAGCGTGGGAAAAGAGGATAAACCCTCTTTCCTATTTTTGGGGGTTTTAAAAACAGGGAGGAAACAGAGAGTTTGACACAGAGAGAAAAAGGGAGAAATTTTGCGGGAGATCTACTAAGAAAAGGAGGAATATTGCGCTACGCTTTCGGTCTCGGGTTTTACAACAAACAAGTTTCCTTTGAATGAGTGAGTATTTATTTTTCTTGATTATATTATATAAATTTCACGTCGCTGTAGATTTCATGATACTGTGGAAAATTATTTTACTTAATATTTAAATTGTCCACATCATGATTTATTATTTGGTTTTGGTACTGTCGACTGTTTAATGTTAACTGTGATTAAATAAAGGTTATCATCATAATTGAAGAACATATCTAGTCTCAAGAAAACTAACTCGGCAAGATTTATTGATAAAATGCGATTGTGGATTAAGTGTTATTGTTATTTACTTGGTCAATCTATTTATTATGTGACATTTCTTGATTTATATTGATTGTGGATTGTTAGTTTATGGGTGTTGTCGGGTTTAGAATCGGTTGTTTAACTATCGAGTTTGTATAGGTGAATTGTGTTGTTGGGTAAACTGTGGTTGTTGACTGTTATTTTGGTGGTTTGATGTGAAGCTTTTGAAATTAATGGAGGTCAAGATCTAGTTTGAGGAAGGGTTATTGATTTGATGAATTGAGTTTTTGGGTTTTTTAATGTTGTTGGATTTTTTGTGGGGGCAAAACCGAACGGTTTTGGAGTGGTGGCGAGTGGAAGTTGTGGTGGTTAGAAACTGAGTTGTTGGTGCTGGTGGGGAAGATGACCGAGAGCACGATCTGGTGCTCCTAATCTTGTTTTGGTAACATGAGATATGTTTAGTTAGTTGGGCTTGGGCCAGTTTCTATTATTTTTTGTGGGCTGGGTCCTTATTATTTTAAGTGGGTTGGAATGTTGTTGTTAGTGTTGGGCTGGTTTTTGTTTTAGATCTTGGGCTTAAGTTTAGTTTATGGTTTTGGGCCTTAAGTTGTTGGGCTGGGTTTTAAGTATTTTAAGTGGCCTTGTTAAGTTTTGATATGGGCCGATTTCTGGTTTGGGCTTTGATGTTTAGTTTAGGTGGATTCGGTTTTATTAAATGATCTGTTGGTTAAACCATGGGTTGGTTAGTTGGGTCTAGTCCATGAACCATGACCTTAACCATGAACCATGGTTATGACCACGACCCATGACTTTAACCATGAACTATGGCTATGATCATGAGCCATGAACCATGAGTTTGTTGTCTATGAAAATGATCTGTTGACCACAACTAGGACTATTGACCGTCGACTTTGATTGTTGATTGTTGACCGTTGGCTTTGACTGTTGACCGTTGACTTTTCAAACTTTTGACATATTGAACTTTGTGGATAAATCCAATAATAAGATGTTGTCGAAACTTGTATAAACATGTTTGTCATTATCTAATAAAAATTTAGCGTGGTACTATAAAATTATATATATTGGCACTAATGAACTTTGACTTTAACTATGTGACTAATAAGAACTACGAAGGCTTGATTCCAATCTTGAAAGATCTTATAATCTTATAACTTATAACTTATAATCTTATAGACTTATAGTTTTATAGGAATTTATAACTTATAATCTTATAATTCTTATAACTTATAACTTACAATTCTTTACTGTGTTAATCTTATAATTTGTAAGGTGAATATCTCCAAACAAGCAATTCTTTATTGAAACTTAACAACCGGAAAGTGGAAACCCCAATGCCAAGCTTTCTGTCTCTGTGTTAATCTTATAATTCCCTCCAAAAATAGCAAATATGTTTGTGCATTTACGCTAATACCCCTCCACTTATTCACCTTACTACTTACACAACACTACTCTCTTCTTCCTCTCTCTCCATCTCTATATGCTTGTTAGATCTTGCACTAATTGATGACTGGTTTTCTCCACACTAATTTGTTATAGCTCGTCTCAGTTTTGTTGGTTTATCAATGTTAAAAAGTTGTTGAAGATTTACCCACGGCTAACTACTGTTGGCAAACTAATACCAGCCGTAGCACCATATCACTTTATTTTACTACCTTTCTCCACGGTCATAACCGTTGATATTCCCACGGTTTGGACCGTCGGATCAGATCTTGATGGTGTGTAATAGTTGTGGATTTTAACCCACGACAATACTTCAACGGGATAGGTCCAAAAGTGGTGGAAAATTCTGGGCGCGGAGCACCAAAATTTTCTTCTAACGAAAACGAAATAACTTAGAAAAGAAATTTAGTACCGCCTCTCTCTCTTCTCATCTCTTCCAGTACCGCCTCCGTCTCTCACAGTTTGTCACCATCGCCCTCTCTCACCATCTCTCTCGTACTATATTCTTCACTCATCAAAGGTAATGTTTATTAATGTTTAAAGGCTTGTTTTTTTTTTATTATTAAAGGTTGTTTTTTTAGATAAAAATTAGTTCCTTTTAATTTTGTTTCAACATTAAAAAGAGAAAACTACTTTTCTAATAATTATTTTAATTTCTTCCAACTAACTTTTGGTACATCTCTAAGAATCCCATGACTGTATATGTGCTATCGTACATCATATGAGATTGGTTCCTGAGAGACAATTTCCTAATTGTTAGACTACTTGACATTTTCAATCCAATTTTTAATAACCCATTTTTTTCTCTAGGAGGTTGAGGTGGTTGTGTCTTTTTTTCCTCTTCACGTTCATGTTCCAGCTAGCTACCTCTTCTTTTCCATATAGGTTAGCAAAAAAGAATATTTATTTATACATATTTGGTAGTTTCATTCATGATTAATGAGATATTGCACTAGGGTGTTAATAAACATTTTACAAATAATTTCCAGAATATTTAAACGACTGATTTCTCTAATTTTTCATTTGATCCAACTTCATATTGGATATCCATTCCGCAATAAATTCATCTGAAATAAAATTTAAAGTTACTTAATGAATGATTTGTCATTTAGTTTGACTCAGAGTTTCTTAAGTTAAAGATGACAATTTTCCCATATTATCTCTTGATGTAATGCTTATGCAACGTTCTATTTTGATTGTATATAGACCGCATTGGCTTTTCTTCGAAATCCAGAGTACTGCATCTCTTGTTATTCATCTGTAAGTATCGTTTATCTCCAAAGATATATGTTATTATTTACTACTCAACTACTTGTTTTTATATGTTGTATAACTTGATAACTTGATTTGATCACTTGGGGTAGTTGTTAATGTTTGAGATGTTCTTTGTTTTGTTGAAATATGAGGTTGTTTCGTAATTATATGGTGTAAAACTTGTTGGGTTTGTTTAAATTTGTGTTATTTTTTTATATTGATTTTGTTATTGCCTTCAACTTCATCTCCAAATTATCGGTAATCAAAACTTGTATTTGCCATCTCAACTCATATAGGATTTTCCATTTGGAATTAAGTGCAATAGGTTGCATGTGTTGTTTGACGTTGTACCAACAAACTGATTGAAGTTGTAGTTTGATATTTGACATGTGTTAGATTAAAGTTAGTATTTTTTTTTAAGTTGGGCTTTTGTTTTTTCACTACTAGTTAATTGGGTTTCATTATTTGATTGATTTATATGTGGATGTTGTTGTTGTTCTCACTGGTTTAGTCCGGTTTAAGATTTGATTTGAGTGCTTGTTTTGTTTCCTTATTTTAACTTGTATGATTGATGGTTTGCTAATAATTGAAGATGGTACTCTTAGTTTTTGATGAAAATAAGGTTGAACGAAATTCGTTAAGTTTTGATCATGTCACTGCTTTTGAGTGTTGACCTTAATTGTTTGTTTCATGAATGTTTTTTCACAGAACAATTCTTTTTCGAATGGATCGTGCTATTTATCTTGCATATAATTTGTCATCTGATCAATAATTTTTGAACTTGTGTGATTCTTGTTTATTTGTAGATACGTCATGGAGGATTTTTTTCCAAATGATAGAAGTAGTTGGGTCAATTTAGACTGCCATGACACCCGTTTTATAAATGTGGTAAAATATTTTATGGACTTTGTGGCCAAAAACCTACCGTAACAAGCTCTTAATGCCGTGTCCTTGTCGTGTGTGTAAAAATGGAGGGAAAACAAAGGCCTACGAACTCGTGAGGTATCACATCTATAAAAACCAATTCGACCCAACATACTTAAACTGGATATTTCATGGTGAAGAAAGACATGATCCGAATGTGGGGTCCCATGGGAACTCTAATTTGCATGAGATGAATATAAATTATGCATTTACTACCATGGTTGAAGAATCTGGTGGTGAAGAGTTGGATTCATTTATTGGAGGTCTCGGAGTTGATAATGGAGAGGCACCGTTCCTCATAACATTGATGTGATGCACACTGAGAAAAATGTATGTGAAATTCTTATTGCTTTGATGTTGGACACAAAAAAAAAACCAAAGATGATCTCAATGCACGCAAAGACTTGAAACTTTTGGGGATAAAGAAGAAGTATTGGGTGATAGACAATAATCGTAAAAAGCGTGGAGTGTTCTGTCTTACACCTGCCGAGAAGTCTTTGTTTTTTACCACCTTAAGAAACATGCGCGTACCTGTTGGTTTTAGTAGCAATTGGAGGATTATTGTCAAGGAGGGGTCCATGGAACTCTATGAGATGAAGTCTCATGACTATCACATTCTAATGCAACATTTGCTTCCTGCATTGATCCAGCACGTATATAAAGATCGAAAGGAGGCCCTGGCTGTTATATTGAGTTTTTGTACTTTTTTTCGTGCTCTATGCTCGAGGAGAATTGAAGTTGATGCTTTGGTTATACTTGAGATGGGTATGGCCAGAACTTTATGTGATCTTGAGAAGATGTGTCCTCCGTCACTTTTTGTCATAATGATGCATCTTCCCATTCATTTAGCCTATGAGGCCCACGTGTTAGGACCATTGTTCTATCGGTGGATGTATGTCTTTGAAAGGTATACTTAGATAAAAAAGAACTTTTCACATGATTATTTGGTTTTATTTCTCGTACTTTCTATTTAAGTTTTGTTATTTAAAGGTTAATTAAGTAGTACAAGGATTATGTTCTGAATAAAAAGCACCGCGAGGAAGGTTGCATTCTTTGGCGATACTTGAAGGAGGAGACAATGATATCTTGTGGAGGATCTGAAGAGGGGTGGCCTCCTTCAAAAGCTAGAAGAGTGCACCGAGGGTTTTGAGGTAACAATGCCTCCTAGTTTGCTCGATGAAGATGACGAAGTAGGTCCTCTTGGTCCAAGTAAACGTTACCTTTTAGAGGGTGTTGAGTGGGAGCAAGCACGTAAGTGGATATTGAAAAGTCATCCAAAGTATGAAATGTGGGAAAAGTAAGTCTATTGTAGTTTACGTGTATGTATTTTTCAATTACCAAATAGACATTTTTATATTATTTATTGTGCTTTTATTAATGATATTGAACAAAGAGTACAATAACTTCCTCGAGGTCTGCAAGAGAAACACAGGAAGAAAGTCTGGCCAGTTCAAAGTACCTAAAAAGATAAGTTCATGCCATGGTTGAGGAGACAACTTGAGGTTCAAAACCTGAAAGATGACGAGCTTATAGAAATAGCAAGGGGACCAGCACATTTTGCCATAACATATGAGAAGTATACAGTCAATGGATTTTTATTTGTCACCAAAGATTATGAGTTGACTAAAAGAAACCAAAACAGTGGAGTTTGTACCAAATGCCCAACTACCTTTCGCTCGAGTGCTAAGGATAAAAATCCTATAGAACCATCTGCTGAATACTACGGTGTTCTTAGGAAAATTGTTCAATTGGAGTACCGAAATACTGATTACAAACCAGTGTTATTCAAGTGCGATTGGGTTAAGCTCCCAAATGGTGTGAAGGTGGATAACGAGTCAAAATTGTTGTTGGTCAATCTATCCAATATGCTTGGTTCATCTCAAATGAATGACCAACCATTCATTCTTACTGAGCATGTATCCCAGGTCTTTTACTCTAAAGACCCAATGAATCTTGATTGGCATGTGGGTATTGAGGTTCCAAGAAAGGTTATTCTGATCTGGACTCAACAAGAGTAGTGTTAGAAAATATAGTTGTGGATGAATCGTTCGCGAGTCCTATCGTTCCAGAACGTATGGAGGATGAGTTGATCTTTAATGAAGAGAATATGGTTGCTGCTGTTTGAGGTTATCAACCGAAGAAAAAGACCTAGAAAGAAATGAGATGTTATATTATTATATGAAGTCTTTTGTTCCGAGAATTACATATTTAAACCTGTTTTGCTGCTTGTTATGAATTCATATTTAAATTAGTGGTTCACATTTTTAAATTAGTGTTTCATATTTTGACTAATTTTTTAATTCATTTTTTGTTATTTGTGCGTTGATCCTTATTGTATTGATCATTAACTTAACTGTATATGCAAGTGCTTGTTTAATTTGCAGAGTTTAGTTGTCACTTTGTATTATGGCTAGTAGCACTCCCCCAACACTAACACTGGTAATTAGTTAATTATTCATGATTATCTGATTAAGTTAATCATCCTTGTATAACATCATCAGTTTTTGCATTATCAGGTGGGTCTGCTACTTCACGACCGCGCTCAGATAACACTAGAGGTCCTACTCTACCTATATCCGATCATTTGGAAGAGGGGCAGAGAATTGAACTTTGGCTTAATATCTATAACCAGCCTAATTTTCCTGAAGAAGGTGTCAGTAGGCTATCTAGTGAAGCTGCTCGCCTTGCGGACCGTGAGATTCCATGCTTCTATAAGGATTGGCCAACTATGATGAAACTTAGTAAAGGAACTCACTATAATAGAATCATTAAAATCTTGAACGACACTTTTGTATTTGTTAATGGTGATGAAGACAAGGGGGTAGACTGTAAGTATGTTTGGGATAAAGTCATGGCCGCATGGAAGAGCCACAAGGGTTAACTGAAAAAGATATATGTTGCTGGTAAGGATCCAAAAATTGTGAAAATGAAGGCACCAGACGGAATCCCTTTGGAGGATTGGAAAGCTTTTGTGAATCATTGTCATTCAGATGAATTTAAGGTATTGTCTTAGACATTCTAACAATATACTATACGATATTCCCTTCCCTTACTAGCTTATAAGATGCAAAGCAAACTGTAACTTAATTTGTGTATGTTATGTAGGCATTAAGTGCGAGAAATATTCAGAACCGTGCAATGTAAATTGAACCAAACTGTAGGGGGAGGACACCAGCACAAGTTTATCGCCGTAAAATTGCAAAAGAACAAAGTGTGTCGGTGGAAGAAGTTGATCAGGGTGATATGTACGTAGAAATGCACACACTTAAAAAAAATGGTACACCCCAACGACAGAGTTTGGCAATAAGTCTTTATTTTATAAACTTTTTTCCTGGATGCTTAGTCAATGCATCACTTATATATATGCTATTTAAAAGTGTATGCTTAGTCAGTGATACATTTGTGTTATCTATATGATTTTAGAATGTTTTTATGTTTTGCATTGAATAGGATAAGATTTCTCAACGTTCCCCTTTGAACTCTAACACGACCTCCAACTCCGACTTTGAAACATGCGACAGTGATGTTATAACAGAGGTATGAATTTATACTTTGCTCAATTTTTTTTTTATTCCTCGAATTAAAATCTCCAAGTACACAGGTTGTTGGTAAAGACTCAAGAGGACGCATGCGGGTCATGGGTTCTGGTGTCTCTAAGTTTTCATTTAAGCATTCGGCTCCTTATAGGAAGAGATATCAGAAACATATTAAGGTCACTGAGGAGTTAAAAGATCAGTTTGAAAAGAAAATTGATGAAATTTGAAGGACTCATTTGATGGAAAAAGTAAATCGATTAATGAAACGGTGCAGAATCTTGTCCGCCAGATGCCACCCACATGTAATTCCCCTGTTGGACCCTCTTCTTCTGGATCACATGATATATTCTCTCAGGTACGAATATGTATGACTTTATTTTATTCTCATAGTAATAGTGAAATTTAATAGTTTGTGTATTTGAACTTTTAACTAATGTTATTTTATTTTATTTTTTATCTATTTTTGAAGGGACCCAATTACATGAATGGTCAATGTGAGAGCCTTTTGGCCCTTGAGAAAGGTTGCATCTGGGATGGTGAAACAAGTTGATCCAACATTTAAGATTGGAGATAGAACTTTGGGAGATGGAAAATTCTTGGTTTACATTGAGGCGATTACTATAGGTTCTTGCGAATTGCCTGAGCCCTATAATCACTTTCGTACCCTTGGTCAAGTTGGGCAAGGAAATATTATTTGGCCTAAGGAATTTCTGCAGTTTCTCCCCTCGTTGTTAAAGGCCATTTCTCCTCTTTTAGTAGACACATAGTGTCATTTTCATTTTGGACTTGGAAGTATTTTATTTTGTATTAGTCAAGTCAGGATTTTGGACGTGTTACTTTGCTTTCTGGATACGTTGTTTTGTTATGGATACTTCCGATGTGTTATTTTGTTTTATGGATATTTTGGTTGTGTTATATGTTGGATGAGCTTGTTTTATAGATATTTCGGTTGTGCTATATGTGGTACTTGCAATTGTGTGGTTGTGTGTTTACTTAGAGTATCTCTAGGTGGTGGTAGCATACTCTTCAAATTTGAAGAATGCTACCACAGAATCTGATAGCAAATTTCGACCAACTCTAGGTGGTCGCAAATTCGCGGTCGCAAAATTCATTGGGGACCCACCTGCGCGACATTAGTCTTGGCCGTAGCGACATTAATCTGGCGCGCCCAATATCACTGTCGTAGCGACGATTGAAAGAGCGTAGCGCCCAAGACTAATGTCGCGTGCTATGTTTTATTTAATGTCGCGCGACAGTCGGACTTTTGTCATTTTACAAATTTTTTTTCAACTAAGTCACTCTAGTTAGTAGGAAAAAAATGAGTTCCGACGACGAATCCGTCTATAATAACCAAACACGATGGAGTGGTGGCGGTGAGGAAGAAGAAAACAGTGCATACGTTTGGGATAATCCCAGTGGTGATCTAGATGATGAACCAATCACTTCCGGAGCTGTAAATCAAGGAGCTGAGGCTGACGATCCATTGCTGCTTCAATATCAGCAAGTCGATTTTGAATTTCCTGCGGATGCTATTGATTTCAGCCATCTTAGGCCGGTGTCTAAGAGGTTTCATGATAGGCATGTCTCAAGAGTTGTTCTTGAACAACAGGTATATTTTAATTTCATAAATTAGTAGTAGTAGTAGTTAATTTTAGTAGTTCAATACATTATATTTTTATTTTTATTTTTTAATTTTAGTTTCATTTTTGCGTACATCGAGATGTGTTATGTATCGGGTTGGTGCACTCCACGTCGCTTAGGGCGTGGTGGGATGATATTAAGAAAGTCGGTGCACTTGACCATGTTAGAGATGCAATTTTAGCGACTCCTTTGCTCATCTAGTTGACATCCCTTACAATAAGACGGATATTCGGGGAGTTATTAATGGTTTAGTTGAGATGGTGGGATAGTACACATACTTTTCACTTCCCTCGGGGAGAGTTAGGCTTCACTCCATTAGATTTTTGCATGATATCTGGTTTGAGTATAGGATTAGGTAATCCGTTGAGATGTATGCTTGAATTCGAGTTGTGCCCAAATGATGACTTTCTTCCCTTGTCCGACCGAGGGGAGTCATATGGCGATCTTGGTGTTAGGATTTCGGTATCAAGGCTGCATACATTACACCGTTGACCTCTTGATTGAGATTGCGTTTTGATAGATTATTTGTCACTTGATTCGATGATGGTCAAACACATGTTGATGAGTATGTAAGAGCTTTTCGTATGTATTTGATGGGTGTCTTCTTTTTCCTTCCCGCCATTCCACGATTAACTTGGGATATCTAGCTAACTTTGAGCACTTGCATGAGTTTAGGCGGTATTGATTTTGGTGGAGCCATATACTGTCATTTGTTGTGTTGTTTAGATAGGGCGTCTCGACATACTGGTGTTGTCAGTAGTCCCCAGATGGGAGGGTTTGTCATTCTCTTAGAGGTATGGTTTTATGAGTATTTCCGTGCTGCAAATCCTATCCTCACAGAGTATACCGATGAGAGGCCTAGGCTCAAGGCTTGGCACGGACCTTGTCGAGCGCGTCTGACCAGTGATATCAGTCATAACATAACTTCTGTCCGAACCCAAATCGAGCTTAGCACACAGGCTTCTATTGTTTGGAGGCCTTGGAGGACATCTGTGCACATCGGCGCGAATGACTGTAGATATGCATTGTTCATTTCTCATAGGAGGATGGTATTCACTTGTGGGAGTGATATGGAGTGGTATTTAGGGGATAGATGTTACAGACAGCTCACACCATACTTTGGTATCCCTCCTGATCCGCCTACCCATGTATCAGAGGCTAAGGACATGACCTTAGAGCAAGTCATCGAGAGTAACGTGCATTGGACTTGGCTACAGGCTTCTGACCTAGTTACATTGCAGACTTATGAGCAGTACTACCGTTACTGGTTTAGGGTGTCTATTGGTCATTTGCTCCCAGCTGTAGGTCGTACAGGCAACATTCATACGGTTAGCAATTTGGGTGTCAGACGTGAATTCCAGATTGGCCAGCCGTCACAGCCGACGTTTCAGGCTGGACCTGTGCACACATTTGTTCAGTAGCCGGATCCCCCACCGAGTGGCCTTGGGTTTTCGGTTTGAGCGATCCAGTGGCGACGATTTACCAGCCCCATTTCTTCTATTGATGCCACTTTGCGTGCATACCGGTTAGAGCCTAACCTTGGACATCTATCTCGGTAATTATTTTTATTGGTTTTGTTTTATTATTTTGGTTTATTATGAAAATGTCATAAATTATTAATGAATAATTATTTCCGGGATGACCCACGCATGAGATATGAGACAAGCATTCGTGTAAATGATGGCTTGCTCCTCGGTATTGTCGCTTCTGATGTTGAGAGAGAGAGACTTCTTCCGGGCTCATGTGGATTATGACGATTTGCAACGCCAGATTGATGAGTTACAGGCTCAGATTGATCGCCTGAGGGTGAGTTCATCATAGCATGGATGACGAGAGTTCGGCACAAGGGGCGGTCGAGGAGGAGTTCACGGGCAGAGGAGGCGTATGTAGGATAGTCTAGGAGGTTGTTGTATAGCGATTATTATTATGTTGTGTGATTTAGAATTGTTCATTTGATCATTTTGATATGTTGTGTGATTATTATTATGTTGTGTGATATGTTGTGTGGTTATTATTATGTTGTGTGATTTAGAATTTACTTCATTTGATTTAGCAAATGAATTACAATTTTATTAATAGAGCGACAACTAATACATGATTGCAAACACATAAAATAAAAATAAAAAATAAAAGATAACTATTACATATCACCCTTATTACATACTACTAGAGTTACTCTAATTATATAATAAATAAATAAAAGATAACTAATACATGATTACAACAATCAATGTCGGTCACCCCTAATGCTCCATAGATGCTTTCGACAAGGTCGCTTTTAAGTCTATCATGCATAGTCTTTGATTGAACTCATAGAGTCCCTTCAATGTAGTGTTGTTCAAAGTAGGTGGGATGTGGTTGCCATACGGATCGGGAATGTACCTCCTCATTTCATAATTTTTATTCTTAGCTCCGATTACCATATTGTGCAATATGATACATGCTCTCATAACAGTATCCATTGTCTCCACATGCCATAATTTGCAAGCTTTTGCCAAAATACCAAATTTAGCTTGCAAAACCCCAAAAGCTCTTTCAATATCTTTTCTTGCAGCTTCTTGCATCGTTGTGAACCACTTCGTCTTAAGAGCATTAGGGTTTGAAATTGTTTGTATAAATGCCGCATAGTCAGGATAGATACCATCAGCTAAATAATAACCCATATTATAGCTATGCTGATTTACATCAAAAAGAAAGGTGGAGAAGTACCATTGATCACGTGCTCAAATACCGGGCGAGTTGTCCAACACGTTGATGTCATTGTGTGACCCGGCATCCCAAAGAAAGAATGTCATATCCACAGGTCTTCGGGTTGCAGCGGCCGAGAATAACGAGATGGTTTTCGAGCGACCCTTTGTAAGCACCTTGCCATCCGGTTGGACAATTATGCCATTCCCAATGCATACAATCAATGCTTCCCAACATACCCGCCATCCGTGTGGCGGAATGTACAAGCAAAGCGTCAGTATCTGCAATATTTGGCCCCGCAAAGTAGACTGAACCGTACAATTTGATAATTGCATCACAGAAATGCCTCAACGCCTGGTTTCCACTTTGCTCGGAAATGTATAATTGATCATCAAGTTGATCAGACACCGTGCCATAACCAAGAATACGCAAAGTTGCAGCCACCTTGACCAGAGGATCTATACCAGGTTTACCAGCATTGTTAACTTTAGGCTGAAAAAACTTAAAATGAGTATGAATATCGTTGAAGATGTGAAGAAATAAAGATTTTTTCATACGAAAGCGCCGTTTGAAATCCTCTTTCGAAAAGACAGGACGATCGACGAAGTAGTTGTTCTTCAAGATTTCCAAAGTCAGAGCATATTTTCTATGTTTAATTTTTCGACCCTTCTTTGAACCACCATGTGGTGCCTTCGAGCATGTACTTGTGCTTGTGCAAGTACGACCAAAGTGTGTTTCATAAGGGGCATGGCGTTAACAAATTCTTCATCAAGACTATCTCGAGTCTTCATTTGGAGGAGATGAAGAAGAGGCGGCGATGAAGATGAAGATGAAGATGAAGATGAAGACTGAAGCGGAAATATCTCATATACTTCATGATCCATTTTTTCGCAATGTGTGTGTTGTTTGTTAAGGATTGATGTGAAATGGTTGAGTTGTTTGATACAAATGTTTGAGTTGAGTGTGTGTAAACTGAAGAAGAAGATGAGTGTAGATATAGAAGGTAGAAATCGGGCCGTTTTTGCCGTTGGAGCACGCGACATTAGAGAGTGGCGCCGAGTGATAATAGTAGTGGCGCGATTGACGATTGGTAATAATAGCGTTTGTTAATGGTCAAAGTCAAAAAGTGGCGCGACATTAGTAATGGCGTAGCGACATTACTATTAATAAGCTCGCATCGATCATCAAATTCCAAATTTGCGAACAAGAACAAGAATGCGAACAAGCGGTGATCACGACCACGAATCGACCACCTAGAGTTGGAATTCGGGGAAATTCCGATGCATTTCTTCAAATTTGAAGAATGCGACCACGGATACGTCCACCTAGAGATGCTCTTATTCAGGTGGCGGGATTCACTGTATTAATCTAACCCCTTTTTAGCTCTGCCAACGCAAACTAGATATTTGCGTTGCTGGTCCCAAGCCCAGATAAAGGAGGAGGGAAAAGGCAGAACTAATTGGTTTTTGCAGGTTAAAGTGAGAACAACCTCACATGTCCCTTGAAGCACAAGAATATGCAGATTTAGTTCCTGAGCTGAATAAGATAGTGTCTGCAATTCAAGTGTTTGGTAAGTTACTGTGTATAGTTGTGTTACTTTGATACTTATCCATTTTTTTCTTTCCAACGAACACTGAATCTCTTGATAGTTTCTTGAAGGTGAGAATTGTTCGTAGCCTGAGAGGTTTGAGTTTTCTGGAGGTTCTTCTTGAAAAAACAAGCATTAGTTGTCTTTGGGTTATTTTGTTATGTGAACTTTGGAACAATACATGTGATTGAACTTCTTTTCATCTGTTGCAGGTGCGTTGGGTTGAAACTTCGTCTATTCCTCATCCTAAGAGAGTTTCTCCTTGGAAAATTGAACATGCGTTGACTCCTGCTCTGACTCCTCTTCCTATCTGCTAGCCTAAGTGGCCTCATGCAGCCATGGTGCCTTCATCCCCTGATTCCTCCGTTCTCACAAAGGAAGGTAGAGCCTTACATGCATTCCTTACTTTATGACATTTTAAGGTAAACCCTTATATTTTTTGGTATGTAGGCTCAACAAAAGTTACAACCACTGACCCTCCAGCAGTAAATGGGTATTCGAGGCGTCAAAATCCAAAAGCTATGGAAACTGCAAGCTCTTTGGAATTCCTCTCAACATTGACCCTGTTGTATCAGAAGCAGCTCCTTCACATGGAAATTTTATGTTTGAGACAGGAGCATAATGATCCTGTTGTGCCTCCCCAGAAGGCTTTGGAATCTAACCAACAGTCTGAGCAATCAAAGGCCTCAAAGTCGACTGATACAGTTATTTTGGGTAATGAGCAGGAGAAATCTGTTGGAATCTCCAAGTGTATTTCAAAACACATGTGTGTTGTTTAGTCCCACATTGGTGAACCACCACTAGGAAGTGAGGTATATAAGGTGAACCTCTAACATAAGGGCGTGCCCTTAGGGTACAAAGGCTTTTGTGTTAGGAGGGAGGACTCACCCAAAGCCACACACGCGCGCGCGCGCCCGCCCCGCACCGAGCCGAGTCGCGTCATGGGCTTGGGCTTGGGCTTGGGCTGTTTGTCTAGTGGGTAGTGGATTATCAATTGTCTAAACTTGTAACAGAGAGAGAGAGACGCAGAGAGAGAACTCGTGGATCTTGTCTTCTTCTGGCTGCGCTTCTATATTGAGAGAGAGAAGGTGCTCTCCTCCTCCATACACCGGTAAGCAGAATTCGTGAATCTTGTCCCTTCATCCTCCCTACGAATCGGGAGAATCGGATAAGTCTTTAATTCTGTATTCTTCTTCTATTCTCTTCTTCCGTCGGCCGAGGAGAGTTATATTCTTTGTTCTAGAGGGTAGTCCGTTCTAGTGCAAAGTCGGGCTCGCTGTTAACCATTGAATCCTGTGAGGAAGAGCGCCATGTTTGTTGCCTTTCTCGCACCATTGGAAGGGGCGAAATCTTTCCTTAAGGACTGGCCTAATCCGCCTTGGTTATTACCCGTTATTCGTCCTTGTCTTCTATTGTTTTCTTTTATCGCATACAACAATCTTAAGGAAAGATCAAGATGTCTACACTGTTGACACCGCGCCGATCAAAGAAACCAATTAAAGGAGTCATGGAAGTAACTTCGCCTATGAGAGATGCTGCACCTATCTTGAATGCTCGCATGAACTTACCTAATGTGTCAAAGATTGAATCCTTCAACGGTTCACACTTCAAGAGATGGAGAGAAAGGGTGTTCACAGCCCTAGATGTACTTTCAACTATGCAAAGTATCTCATCGATCTGACACCCATGGAGGGTTCTAATGATTTGAAAGAAATCAAGTCGCTTGGCTCAATGGGAATAAGGTATGTCGTCATCTTTATTTTGAGTACCTTGTCCAATGAGATTTTTGATATTTATTGTTCAAATAAGAATGCACATGATATATGGGAGAGTTTGAACAAGAAATACATAATAGAAGGATCTTGGTACTTTCGAAATATGCTATTGGGACTTTTCTAAAGTTCCATATGAGAGAGGATAGAGATGTAACGTCTCAAATCCATGATTTTCATGTCTTTGATTAATGATTTGAAAAGGGGTATTAATTTACCCAAAACCTTTGTTCTTTGGATGTTTGATTGAGAAACTCCGAAGTCTTGGAAACACTATAAAAATAGTATGAAAGCATAAAGCGTAAGCGATGACTCTTGAGGATGTGATCATTCACATTCACATAGAGGAAAAGAACAAGACTTCGGGATGAGGTGTTGTCTAAGGAATTCCATTCTAAAGCCAATATCGAAGGTAATCCCGCAAATCTAACAAAACCTCTAAGAAGCAGAAGTCCAACAAAAATAAGAATTTCAAGGTCAAAGGCACTTCTTTTAAAAAGATTAGAATGCGGCAATGGAAATTGTTATGTTTGTGGTAAACTTGGACATAGGGCTTTCAAAGGTCTTGGAACACAAGAAAGACACGATGATCCTCAATGCTAATCTAGTTGAGGGAGATGATATTGTTTTGTTGTGGTGTCACAAGTGTTCATAGCCATTGGGAAGAGGAACTGGGTGCTAGATTAAGTGCCACCGCCACGCCCGTGGTGATGTTGAAGCCTTCTCGGACTACATACTAGTGAAAGATGAAAAGGTCTATATGGGTGACTCTAGGTCTGTTCTGTTGAGGAGCAGCAAGGTTCTTGAAGTTAACCCCGGGGAAAACCCTTTCACTTAGTAATGTTCTTCATGTTCACGAGATTCGCCAGAATCTGATTTTAATGTCCCTTGGAAAAAGGCGTCAAGGTGACTTTTGAGAGTGACAAGTTTGTTCGACAAAGAATGAGGGGTTTTGTTGGTAAAGGTTATTGTAATAACAGTGGTCTTTTTCATGTTGAATGTACTTGACAACATTATTATTAATAAGAATGAAATGCTTACGCTTACTTGCTTGACTCTTTTAATATATGGCATGGTAGACTAGGACATGTGAATGTTGATATATATGAAAAGGATAAAAGCATGTGGTTTATTGTCTAATATTTTGATTTTTCTAATGATAAATGTGAGATATGTCTTTGAGACTAAAGCCACGAAGAAACCCTACTTGAAGCGTGTCTAGAGATAAAACTGGATTACTAACTCTTATTCATACAGATTTGGGTGAATCGGAAGTACCATGTCTAGGGGAAGTTTTATTATATTACATTCATAGATGACTTCTCTAGGTACACCATGGTATATTTACTTAGACACAAGCATGAGGCAGGTGAGATGTTTCTCAAGTACAAAGTGAAGTTGAAAACCCGGCTTTAACTGTAAGATTAAGAGACTTCGGTCCGATAGGGGTGGAGAATATGAATCTAACCCCTTCCGGGACTTTTGTGACAAGAGTGGCATTATTCATGAGACTACTCCACCATACTCTCTCCGAGTCTAATGGAGTAGCGAGCGGAAAAACGTAACACTAAAAGAGATGATGAATGCTATGCTTGTAAGTTCGGAGGTTCCCCTGAACTTGTGGGGAAGCAATCCTATCCGCTTGCCATATCTGAGAATAGGATACCCAACAAGAAAACAGGAATAAGACACCATATGAGTTATGGAAAGGTCATGTACCTAACCCTGACATACTTAAAATGTGGGGGGTGTCTTGCTAAGGTTCTTATGAGCGAACCTAAAAAAGAAAATTGGGACCTAGAACTGTTGATTGTATGTTCATTGGTTAAGCTCATAATAGTCTTTGCATATAGATTTTTAGTAGTAAAATCTGATAATAACCTTGTCGATGCTAACACTATTATAGAGAGTAAAAATGCTGATTTCTTTGAGAATTTGTTTCCTTTGAAAATTGGCATTGAGAGGTTGGTTGCTCTAGTGAACAACAATCAATGAGATCCTGAAATTCTGAACAAGAAATTCGGAAGAGAGTAAAAAAGAGGCAGAAATCCACCAATTTTGGTGATGACTTTTACACATTTCTTCTTGATGATGATCCTGTGACATATAATGAGGCAATCAGTTCTCGAGATGCACCTTTTTGGAAGGATGCTATACACTCAGAGCTAGATTCGATTATAGCTAATCACACATGGGAGATAGTTGATCTACCTCCCGGGGGCAAAACCTATCGTTACAAGTGGATCTTCAAAAAGAAATTGAAACTAGATGGTTCCATTGAGAAATACAAGGCTAGACTTGTAGTCAAGGGATTCTCCCAGAAAAAAAAGGCATTGACTATTTTGATACTTATGCTCCTGTAACTAGGATTTCTTCTATAAGAGTTCTAATGGCTCTAGCTGCTATTCATAATTTATTTATTCATCAAATGGATGTAAAAACTGCATTTTTGAATGGTGATCTTGATGAAGAAATATATATGATGACTGGAAGTCTGATAGTACCGGGGAATGAGCATAAGGTATGCAAGTTAGTTAAGTCTTTATATGGGTTGAAACAAAGCCAAAACAATGGCATGAAAAGTTTGTGAGTGTCATGATGTCTAATGGATATCACATAAATGATCTTTGATAAATGTATTTACTCTAAATCTTTTAATGTGAATACATATGTGATTATCTGTCTATATGTGGATGACATGTTAATCATGAGTCCTAGCCTTGATGTTGTGAGAAACACCAAGATCTTTTATCCTCCCAATTTGAAATGAAGGATTTGGGAGAAGGCGATGTGATTCTTGGAATCAAAATCATCGAAACTTGATGATGGCTATCGCTTTCACAAGAGCATTATGTTGAGAAGTTTTTGAAGAAGTTTAACTTTTATGATAGTAAGCACATTATCGACACCTTATGAGGCAAATAGTGAACTTGGAAAAATGCTCAACATGGTGTACTCCGATCAAGATATGCCCAAATTATTGGTAGTCTCATGTACTTGATGAATTGCACTAGACGACATTGCTTATGCAGTTAGCAGGCTAAGCAGATACACTCATTGTCCTAGCCAGGAACATTGGAGTGCCTTAGAGACTAGCCAAGTACTTGAGAGGAACAATGAATTACGGCATAAGGTTTAGACAAACTCCACCTGTGATAGAGGGTTATTGTGATGCAAACTGGATATCTGATTCTCATGATATCAAGTCCACTAGTGGTTATATTTTCACCCTAGGTGGAGGTGCGGTCGCTTGGAAATCTTCTAAGCGGACCTTGATAGCTCATTCAACCATGGACTCGAGCTTATTGCTTTAGATAAAGCAAGTCCGAGGTCGAGAGGCTTAGAAACCTCTTGGCAGATCTTCCTATTGGTACAAAACCTCCAAATTGTACCTATGCATTGTATTTGTCGGCCATGATAGCAAAGGCAAAGAGCAAATTGTATAATGGGAAAAGCGAGGCATATTAGATGCGAGACTACGATCCTATAAAGCAGCTGCTGGAATGCGGAGTTGTGGCTCTAGATTATGTGAGGTCGAGTTAAATTTTGGCGATCCTCCGACAAAACCACTTAACAGGAGACAAGTGGTTGATCGTCGAGGGGATGAGACTTTTGCCTTAGATAGAGGGCTTACACCGACGGCAACCCCACCTATGTGATTGGAGATCCCATGAAGTAGGTTCAAAGGAAAAACAAGTCGCCATTGCCGCTCTGGTATGCTATTGTCTTTCTTTGAGGCGCCCCCACCCTATGACTAGATAGCATTCTTGTATACTTTGTATAACTTGAATAGCAATGAGAAAAAGGATGAGTTATTTTACTCTTAATGGAATCCATAGTCCATTATTTTTATGAGATAGTGTATTTTAAACCGCTATGTACACTTGATGGATATCCACCTACGTGAATGTAGAACGGGTCGGTTCTTATGAGTATTCGTGTAAATACTCTAGAGCATTCACATAACACAGTAGCCATGAAGGGCCAAAAAGCGCAACTAACCTTGAAACGGGCATATAATGAAGGAGCAATGTGGGTGCATGTCCTCTATTTTACTACAAGGGAATGTTGGTTCAAAGATTTTTTAATCCACCACTTTCACGTATTATAAGACATGTTACCCTATGACTGGTTCAAGCCCGAAAAGCACCAGTATCTTATGCATTGTTTTTCGATTCTCTCGGCATTTTGTTAACCCATTTCTTTTGTAATATCCTATTCCAAAATAGTGGGGGACTATTAGTATTTTGAAATAGTGGGGGATTGTTGGAATCTCCAAGTGTATTTCAAAACATTTGTGTGTTGTTTAGTCCCACATTGGTGAACCACCACTAGGAAGTGAGGTATATAAGGTGAACCTCTAACATAAGGGCGTGCCCTTAGGGTACAAAGGCTTTTGTGTTAGGAGGGAGGACTCACCCAAAGCCACACACGCGCGCGCCCGCCCGCCCCGCACCGAGCCGAGTCGCGTCGTGGGCTTGGGCTATTTGTCTAGTGGGTAGTGGATTATTAATTGTCTAAACTTGTAACAGAGAGAGAACTCGTGGATACTGTGCTGCTGCTGCTGCCTCTATATTGAGAGAGACAGAAGCCGTGCTCCTCCTCCATACACCAGCGAAACAGAATTCGTGAATACTGTCCCTACACGAATCAGATAAGTCTTTAATTGCTTTATTCTTCTTCTATTCTCTTCTTCCTGTTAGCCGCCAGAGAGAGTTATATTGCTGTTCTAGAGGGTAGTCCGTTTCTAGTGCAAAGTCGGACTGCTGTTAACCATTGAATCCTCGTGAGGAAGACGCCCATTGTTGCCTTTACGCACCATTGGAAGGGGCGAAATCTTTTCTTAAGGACAGCCTAATCCGCGCCTTGGTTATTACCTGTTATTCTGTCCTTGTCTTCTATTGTTTTCTTTTATCTGCATACAACAAAATCTTCCCCAGCTTGTCGACAACGACAAAGAGATGCCAAGAGCAAGCTTCAGAGTGGTTCAACCAGAAGTTGTACCAGTTTCAGAATTTTAAGGTTCTGACTTCTTTACTAAAGTTTAATAAAATGTCTGTCAGTTATCTGACTTCCTTACTGATTTCAGGTTCTCAAACAGGGGATTGCTCTTGGAAGGTCTGTGGACCTTTCGAAGTTCAATGGGTATGATGAACTGATCACTGAATTAGACCAAATGTTTGATTTTAATGGGGAGTTGATGGCTCATGGCAAAAGTTGGCAAGTTATCTACACTGATAATGAAGGAGATACGATGCTCGTGGGAGATGACCCTTGGCAGTAAGTACTCATTTTTTTTTTCTTTTTTGTTTTACTGCAAAAGCAAAAGTTGCATTTATGTTCAATCTCTCCCATTATTTGTCTACAGGGAATTCTGTAGCATGGTTCGCAAGATCTTCATCTACACAAGGGAAGAAGTCCAGAAAATGAACCCAGGGGCTTTGAACTCAAGGGTTGACGAAAATCCTGTGATTGCAGAGGAAAGAACAAGTGATAAGGAAACTATTTCATTGTTGGTGCCCTCTACAACTAGTCCTGAGAACTGTTAAGCTTCTCTCACATGGCTAGCTTGGTTAGTAAGTTGTTGGGATCCTTTCAGATATAGAAGATATCTTTAAGAAGTAAATGGGGGTGTTTGATATTAACAGTTTTGGGTATATTGTGATTTTCGTTCACTATATTTCTTATGATGCTATTTTCCATTTTCGTCCTAATATATATAATGTAGTCACTTGCACTTTAGAATAGGCAGGATCCGTTTTTGGTTTCAGTCAACTATGTACATGATTGTTTATTTTAGTTATTAGATCAGATTGTTGAGGTTTGTGTAATTTTGAAAAAGTAAAATGTTTCTTTTAATACATTTTTATATTAGTCCAGAGTAGTTACTCGTAATAAATAACATTAATATATTAGTCGAGAGTAGTCACTAGTAGTAAATACAAGCAGGACAAGTCCACTGTGCATTCATATGAATATTATATCGAAGATGATAGAAAAAATACATGCACACGCACACAAAAGAGAAAAAGGAAACTGAATCAGGTTTATATTTTCTTCGTTGCTAACGTGCATTAGTCTTCTTGTTTGCTCTGGAGGGGTTCCACTTGGTCATTTGCATTTTCTTGGTGGCCATCATAACTAAGAGGACTGATTTTTTGTTCTCCTTTTCTTTGTACTGCATTTGACACGGAATTGTTTGTTCAGGTACAGATGCTTATCGCAGAAGTTATTATAGTAGAGCAAGTGATAATATCTCTAGAAAGAAAAGTTGGAGAGCTGAAAATGTGTCTGCATCTATCAAGAGAAAAAACAACGCAAAGAGTGGCAATTGTTTCAAGAGCAGCATGAGCGGCTGCAGAAGCAAAACCACCATATTTGCAAATCAGGAAACCGAAGAAAGCATAGAAGTCTTGTAATTCCTTCAGGGCTATCATGCAATAGTGAAGATTTCAGAAGTCAAAGACGGTCAAGAGAAAGAAAAACTTCATTGCAATTTGCTTCAGAGATTGCAACCATCTCTTTGACACAGTCGAGTGGTAATTTCTACTGATTTCTGAATTGAGTAATTCTTACAGGGTATAAGACAGGGTGGAAATTAAAAATACACGCACACACACACTCAAGCACGCCACATGTTGTGGTCCTGCAAGTATAAATTTTATAAAGTAAGATAATGGACTAAGTACTTGACAGTTGACACACTAATCCTTTTTCTGACTGGTATGTGGAAACAGGTAAACATGTTGAAAGAACTAGCGAAAACCACAGCGAAGAACAGAGCCTTATAAATTGTGAAACCTGCAATGAATATTCAATAGACTCTCAGAAGATCTGATCAACTATTTGATACAGATCTTTCTAAAAATCAACCGATCATTGGCCCATTTCGACTATGAAGAGTTTGCCACTATTCCTAAGCTAGGACTATCCTGGATTAACTCAAGAGGCCTAGTGGCCAATAACTTTTTCTCATATGATTTGGATCTCATGTATGTCCTTATGCTATTTTTGTAAGGAGCGCAGACCTAGTTGGGATGCTGTAGGTCATATAGATACTCCCCCATGTAACATGTCCCTATAAAAAGATCCCGTTCAGGCTTTACAGAACTCTCGTCTGATTTAGTAGAGGCTGTTGTTGGTCACTGCCAGTTGATTGTGGTTTCCAAGTAAGCTTCTCTGCCTTCTTTTTGCTAATTGGTATTTATGTCTCCCTAAAGTAATTAGTATAGTGAAGAATAAGTCTTGCAGAAGCTTGTTGTGATTCCTCACAAACTTTGATACACAATCTAATTGTTTGATTAATCGTGTAAGTCATGTTGCACAGATTCAAAGAGAAGCTACAGAAAAACACATCAGGAAAGGGGGTGAAAGAACTACAGTTGCTGTTTAGGATCTATGCCCTCTCTCTACTTCATAAGCATCAGGGTGATTTTGTTTCCACTGGTAGCATAACACCTGAGCAAGCCTCACAAAGCTCTGAGGTCTGTGATTCCAACAAATTTTAAATTGTAGAATAAGCTTGCATTACATCAACTCCCAGCCACAGATACTGTTTAACACCTAGTTCTACTGGACTATCAACATTCCATAAAACAGTGGGTAGTAAAAGTGACAGTAACAGGCTAGCATTTGGAATTGCTTCTATGGCTACATAATTAGCCTTGACCTTAGGTCTCTATAAGCCTAGTAAAAGTGACTATAAGTTTGTTTCTTTTAAGGTATTTTGTTTATTATTAATGTGTGTTTAAAATTGTATAGGGAAAAGTTTGAGTTCGGATGACAAGGATTCGGATTCGGATGATGATGAATTGGATATTGAGGAGGATTTTAGAAAGATTGATGAGAAATGGGCGAGGGAACAAAAGGATGCTGAAGCTGAGCTTCAGCTTAATATTAAAGAGGAGTCTGATGAGTTTTGTTTGCCAACGTAAGAGGTTTGTTTATTTTAGTTATTAGTGAGTTATGATTTTTGTAAATGTAGTTTGAGGTTGCTTTTTGGATTTTGGTAATGTAGGAAATTGGAGCAGAGGCACTTCAACCACCTGATCTTTCGAATTTGCAACGGAGAATTAAAGAGAGTTAGTACTTTGTTTTTTGAGTTTAGTATTGAGAAATTAAGTTTGCTTTTTAACTTAATTTTGTGTTGATAGTTGGTTGTAGTTGTTTGGATACTATCGAATTTTAAGACTTTGAGGCAAGAAGTGGTAACACGTAAAGATTATGTTGAGCAACTTAAGAGGGATATGAGCTCTTATTATGGATACAATTGAATCAGAATTACGAAAGTAAGGTATAACTAGTTCAGCTGTCCACCCACCATTTACTTTGTCAGTTTCAACAGATCGATCATATAGTGTAACCATTCAATCGTAATTATTATGATCATGATATACAATAAGATGGTCTCTGCATAATTTGGATAGTACAATTAGTGATTTATATTTACACAAATATAACTTTCTGCAGGTGGACGACAAGCACCAAAATTCCTCCAATACTGAAGACATCAAAGTCCACAGGTGGATGAGCACAGAGCACAGATCCACCAGTGGGATTTTTACAAATTACACCAAGCCATGCATGAGTTACGTTCAGGAGGGCCTTAGAAGCAACAACTTACCTCTCATGTTGATCCAACCACTCTCTCGGTAAGAATCTCCATCATCTCATCTTTTTACGTACATTAGTAGAACATGTGGCATTATCTCTTTGGAGTTTCTGGACATAGCTTATAGAAATTAGAAATATATGTTACGCACTTACACATGATGAATGTGACTTGATTGGATACAATTAGCTAGGCAATGTAGAGTAACCCAAGTTCAACGAGTTATGCAGAGTAGATGTCAAGCCCAAGTTAGTGGAAATCACTGTCCATTGATTAATTTCATTTCCTTCATATGGTATTTTTTAGAGCAAGTAAAAACAAAGTGAGATGCTAATTTAAGTTTTAATTGTAGCACATAGAAATGCTCTTGCTATGTGCTATGGCTTTTTTCCATTCAACTAGGTTTTGACTTTTAGACTTGGATTTTGACTTTAATATCATTTCCTTGTGATTCATTTGTATGTAGGTATTTGTAAAGGTGGATGCTCATGAAAAGGTTATTAAGGCTAGGATTCTGTGAAGCCAGGACTTCAAATCATTTTCGAAAGTATTCAAGTGCAAAGGAATGATAAAACGTAACGGAGAAACATGTGTGAGGTGAACTAAGACATTATTATTTTTACGGGGTGATGAAATATATTTGGAAATTCATATTATATTAAGCTTGTGGTAATAAATGCTACATACTTTTTTTTTTTTACATGTATGAATATTCATCTCTTTATCTATTTTTCGGCGAAGGAATTTTGATTGGGAATGTGGCTTTTTTGTAATATTGTTATTAGGATGGATGGATTATTAGTTGGATTGAAAGACAAAAGTGGATAAAACTAGTATATATATTTTTTCTTTTTATTTTTTTTTAATTCTAAAACATTTTAGCCACGGCCAATGTCCGTGGATAACGCAAAAAGATGTGTGTGCCAGATGTACGTTTACTACGGATTATGCCACGGCTTTTATCTCTAACAAAAATCATTGCTACGGATTATGCCACGGTCGAGAGCTATGGTAGTTGTTATGCCTATTTCCACGGTCATTATCACTAGCACTTGCTACGGCGTTTGCCAGGTCATTCGCAGTGGCAAGTTCCTACGGCTTGAGTTGTCGTATTGACCGTCGCATTTACCCACGGTCATTAGTTGTAGTTAAACGTGTCCCCGATAGGTCAAAACCCCACGGACTTGCGTCAGCCGCTAACCGTGGCTAAAGCCCTTTACCCACGGTTTTGGTCCGTGGCTAAAAATCAGCTTTCTTGTAGTGCCTCTTCCCTGTTTTCGCCAGTTTTAAAAACAAGGAGGAAACAGGGAGTTTGACATAGAGAGAAAAATGGAGAAATTTTGCGAGAGATCTACTGAGAAAATGAGGAAGATTGAGCTACGCTTTCGGTCTCGGGTTTTACAACAAATAAGTTTCCGTTGAATGAGTGAGTATATATTTTTCTAGATTATATTATATAAATTTTACGACGCTGTAGATTTCATGATACTGTGGAAAATTATTTTACTTAATATTTAAATTGTCCACATCATGATTTATTATTTGGTTTTGGTACTGTCGACTGTTTAATGTTAACTGTGTTTAAATAAAGGTTATCATCATAAATAAAGGTCTCAAGAAAACTAACTCGGCAAGATTTATTGATAAAATGCAAGTAATTATTTGATTAAGTGTTATTGTTATTTACTTGGTCAATCTATTTATTATGTGACATTTCTTGATTTATATTGATTGTGGATTGTTAGTTTAGGGGTGTTGTCGGGTTTAGAATCGGTTGTTTAACTGTCGAGTTTGTATAGGTGAATTGTGTTGGTGGGTAAACTGTGGTTGTTGAATGTTATTTTGGTGGTTTGATGATTTGGGTTGATGTGAAGCTTTGGAAATTCATTAATGGAGGTCAAGATCTATTTTGCGGAAGGGTTATTGATTTGATGAATTGAGTTTTTGGGTTTTTTAATGTTGTTGGATTTTTTGTGGGGGCAAAACCGAACGGTTTTGGAGTGGTGGCGAGTGGAAGTTGTGGTGGTTGGAAGCTGAGTTGTTGGTGCTGGTGGGGAAGATGACCGAGAGCACGATCCGGTGCTCCTGATCTTGTTTTGGTAACATGAGATCTGTTTAGTTAGTTGGGCTTGGGCCAGTTTCTATTATTTTTTGTGGGCTGGGTCCTTATTATTTTAAGTGGGTTGGAATGTAGTTGTTAGTGTTGGGCCGGTTTTTGTTTTAGATCTTGAGCTTAAGTTTAGTTTATGGTTTTGGGGTTGAAGTTGTTAGGCTGGGTTTTAAGTATTTTGAGTGGTCTTGTTAAGTTTTGATATGGGCCGATTTCTGGTTTGGGCTTTGATGTTTAGTTTAGGTGGATTCGGTTTTACTAAATGATCTGTTGGTTAAACCATGGACTATGGCTATGACCACGAGCCATGACTTTAACCATGAACTATGGCTATGATCATGAGCTATGAACTATGAGTCTATTGACCATGAAAATGATCTGTTGACCGCAACTAGGACTGTTGACCATCAACTTTTATTGTTGACTATTGACCATTGACTTTAACTGTTGACCTTTGACTTTTTTATTGTTGATTTTTCAAACTTTTGACATATTGAACTTTGTGGACAAATCCAATAATAAGATGTTGTCGAAACTTATATAAACATGTTTGTTATTATCTTATAAAAATTTAGCGTAGTGCTATGAAATTATATATATTGGCACTAATGGATTTTGACTATATGCTTGTTAGATCTCGCACTAACTGACGACTGGTTTTCTCCACAGTCCACACTAATTTGTTATAGCTCGTCTCAATTTTGTTGGTTTATCAATGTTATTGTTGTTGTTGTTCTCTCAGACTCTCTCACTCAGTTACATATTATTTCTTTGGTATAGGGCCCAGACTTGAAATCCTCTGACGCACAATCATCTTTCTGATGGGTTGTTACTACTCCTATAACTCCTTTTCTTTAGCAATTTTCCCGATTCTAGAAAAGGGTCTAGCTCAAATGCCCAGGCCTCATCAGCTTTCTCAAATTCTAGGGCCGAATCAGAAATGTCCATATCTTCTAACAACTCAACATTAATATATTCTAACAACTCAACATTACCTCCAGCAAAGTTGAAAAGAAAGGAGTCCCGTTGACCCTGTCGAGAGAAATAACGAAAGGAAGGAAAACAAGATTGAGTCAATCTTTAAGAAAAACAAAAGTAGCTAGGTATATAACTAAACTGAAAAACGAGTAATAGAAAATATTGTAATCATATTAAACCTCCACTAATAGCCGTAATAGGTGATTAAAAGTGCACAAAATTATGCATAAATAACCATGTCACTTAAAATAACAAAAACAAAAGAATGGAATGGCCGGTAACTTCCGCAAGTCATATAACTGTGACAAAATGTAAAATCATGAAGTAAATTGAACATAGAATGGTGGCCAGAATCTTTAGTCAATCCGTGCAGCCAGGCATTAAAAATTTTGCAAAGAGAAAAGAATAGTGGTATTTCCAAAGTGCAACCAAATAGCTTCTTCAATGATTTGAGAATTTGAGAGTAGTGTCTAACTGAACGAAGCCATTGTCAGCAATTCATGTGATCACCCGGAATAAACAATGAAAATAACAATTTCTGGAAAGAAATCAGATTGAAGAATGGTTTTCAAGGAATGTATACTGTGATTCTGAGAAAGGAATTCTGGAAGAGAGATGATAACAAAGTGTGCCAACAACTTTTTGGATAATTGAGCACAGATAAACTTATATTAAGTATATGATGGCCGGTCAGAAGGGAAGAAACTGATCTGCAATTTCTTATTCTGAATAATTTCTTCCTTCTGCACTTCCAGCTGCCTAATAAGACCAGTGATCCTACAATCTCTTCCTTCAGCTCTCTTACTAAGAAATCCTCTCTGGAATCCACTTTTTTATCCCGTAACAGACATCTAAGAAATATTAGGATGTAAAAAACCTTAATCAGCCAAGAACCTGTTAAGTCATCCGAGCGCAACTGTCATTATAGCTAACTTATTTTTAAATAGACAACAGACTGCCTATCATAGTTGCAGGGGAAAAAAAGGAATTCAACATAAATGTATTTTATTATTGAAGGGTGTGAATGTTCCTAGCTAAGTGAAAACAAATATAAGAGCAATTCTATAGAACTTTTGGAGTTATACACCACAAACTGTGGCTAACTCTTTAGGAAAGTAATAAATGTCACAGTCCTAACAGTCCTGAATTTCTACAATTAAAACTAACGTCGTTGTAGTATAGTGGCGAGTATTCTCGCCAGTCATGTGGGTGACCTGGGTTCAATCCCCTGCAGCGGCACTTCATTGTTTGGTTAACAAAAAAAAATCTACAATTAAATTAGATGTCCTCATAAAACCTTTGAATTAGATGTCCTCATAAAACCTTTGAAAGGTTACGACAAATATAACAGAAGAATATGTAGAAATAACAAAAGAAGTTATGTTGCAGGTTGGTTGTTAAAGGCTTTTCAAAGGTGGCACTAAAAGCGGCCCAAGGGATTAGTTGAGAACCCTAATGCTTGCGCCTCACCTCGCCTCGCCCCTGAGTCCCTGACAACATAGTGTAGTGCGGCTTTATTACCACAATCTGAAATTTCATAAATGCTTTATATTTCACACATACAGCTTCCAATTTTGTTACTGCTGCAGATTATGGTCAGTATTAGACGAAGGGAAAACATAAAGTTGAGAAAGTTCATTGAACTATGTTAGTCTACTAGAGACCTATGAAGGACACCTCATCAAAAGTATTAGTCCAGATATGATGTGCCTAAATTTTATGGTACCTTGAGGAAGATGCTAAGCCGAAATGATGGTTCATCACATTTTTTGCTTCTGGTAAATACCAAACTTGATTGTATTCTGTTATGATCAATGGTGCTCCAGAAGGATATTTCTATGGAGGTCGTGGTGTCAGACAAGGAGACCCCTTGTCTCCTTATCTCTTTGTTCTTGTAATGGAGATACTTAGTTGTGTGCTCAAGTAAAAACTCTATGATAGATCCATCCTTTACCACTCCAAATGCAAGAAGGTGAAGTTATCTCATCTCGCTTTTGCTGACGATGTTCTTATATTCTGCAAAGGGGAAGTGACATCTATACAAGCGATTAAGGAAGGTCTCGATACATTTGGGAGTGCAACTGGATTGCAGATTAACAACCACAAGACATCTCTTCTAGTTGGGGGACTCAATGACCAAGATGCTTCTGCTCTGGCCACCATTTTAAATGTAGAGTTGGTTAAACCTCTGGTGAGATATCTTGGACTTCCTCTCATCTCTGCTCGGTTGGGAATTAAGGAATGTCAATCTTTGGTAGAAAAGGTAACTCACAAGATCGATCACGAACTGGAAAGCACGAGTGCTCTCTCATGCAGGTAGACTTCAAGTAATCAACTCAGTGCTTCTTTCTTTCCACACATACTAGACAAGAACATTCATTCTGCCCAAAACGGTGCTCGAACAAGTAGAAAGCATTTGTGCTCAATTCCTATGGACTGGCACAACTACGAGGAAAGGGCTACACCAAGCAAGTTGGAGTACTGTATGCCAACCAAAGGAGATACCATGAATGTTCACAGATGGAACCTTGGCGCATATTGTGGGCTGATTTATAAGCTGGTGACTAGAGAAGATACCATCTGGGTTGACTGGACGTGGAAGCATCATATCAAGTCTAACTATTTATGGAGTATGAAGGTACCGAATCCTGGATGTGGAGAAGTATCCTGAACACTAAAAGCACGGCCAAAAAGTTTATCAAATACTCCATTGCTAATGGAGAAGAGACACTCCTGTGGCATGACATCTGGTGCTCAAGATCTCCACTGATTGAGGACGCAAAAGCAAGAGCAACATGGGACTTTCCACTGAATTCAAAAGTTAACGTCATCATTTCAAATGGTGAATGGAATGACGATGTACTCCTGATGCAACCACAATCATTGAAAGAGGTTATTAGAGCAGTGGAGATTAACCGACTCCTCTCCAGAGACCAAATTGTTTGGACTCCGCACTAGAGTGGACAGTTTATGTCCCACAGTGTGTATGAGGCACTGACACAGGCAAAGGAAAGGAAAAAATGGCATCACTTGGTTTGGGGTAAGTTGGTCCTACCAAGACATTCCTTCACGACATGGCAACTATTCTCACAGAGCATACCGACACAAGACAAGTTAGTGCAAAGAAAAATCCTCCTCTCTTCTGCGTGCCGCTTATGCAACAACAGTCAAGAATTTTCTGGACACCTGTTTTTCGAGTGCCAATTCTCTAAGAAAATCATCACAAGACTCAAGCACATGCTCGACATTGTCACAGATAATCGATCAGCGAATAGAGAATGGTCATCGATTCTTTGGATTTGCAAAGAGTCAGATGTTGGAGATATATACAAAGTATTCTTCTGTGCATCAGTTGATTATATTTGGATGGAGAGAAATGCTCGGAGATTCCATAATACTAGCAAGACCGCAAAAAGCATTTTTGAGAAGATGGTTAGGGATACTAAAAGCTACCTGCAAGTTGTCAGACCTGAGGTCAAGGATACGGTCAAGGCCAGAAATCTGTTTCATAAACGTTCACATTGACACAAGGTATAAAATTCCAAAGCAAACTGGTGTTGTTTGGAATCCACCAATAGGAGAAAGAGTAAAAGTTAACACTGACGGTGCGTTGTGCAGCAGTAATGGTGCTGGCCATGGTGGGGTAATACGAGACAAGGATGGACAGGTGCTTACTGGCTTCAGTAGGAGCGGAGGTATGGCTTCGGTTATATTCCAGGAGCTTAAGGCTATAGACATATGCTTACACCGATGTATAGCGGAGGATTACAAGGATGTGGAGCTGGGATCTGATTCATTGAGAGCAGTGAATGCAATCAACAAAGTGGAAAAACCTCCGTGGTACTGCCTGGATATACTCAAAGCTATTGATATGAAGAGGAGCAAATTCAATTTCATCTCCTTCTCTCACGCGTTTAGAAAAGTGAACCGAGCTGCAGACTACCTAGCGTCTCTTCATGATTCAACTGATTTTGTATTGCAATTTGTTCCCCCATTAGATCAAAGATTACAATGTATTGTAAATGATTATGCGAGTGGACAAATTTATGTACGAAATGGTTAATGATTAATATAATACAAGTCGGGGTCAGCCTAACCCCAACTTATTTTTGGAAAAAAAAAACTTGATTGTGACAGCCCTTCCCACTAAACACACTTCGGACAGCTGTACTGTCATGGATACAAAGATGTTGGAGGAAGTAGCGAGCATATTTTCAAGTGCAGAGATCCTTGAGTTTCTTGCTCCTGGAGACATTGTTTGAGAGAACTGCTGCATGAAATTTAAACCATGTGATGAAGTTTAAAAATTCAATTATCACAAAATATACAGAATAACACTAGTGAGTCTAAGCACATAATAGTTCTGCATTGAGAATATAGTCCCAAATCATATAGCTTAAGCCTTGCAACAAGGCATATATGTTCCAGGTTTACTGATAATAGTAAAATAAAAGTATTTACTCCTACTTAACTAATTAAAACTAGGCAGAAGTAAAAACTATATTTTAAACTATTCGTTTATAGTATCAAAGTTTCTACTCTCAATTATCGTGTAATAAACTTAGAGTAAAGATTTTGTTCCACTCATAGTTGCTTAGACGTAACAATTTCTCTAACTTAAATAATTCTACAATATCAATGAGAGCAATGGTTTAATTATACTAATATGGTGAAAATAACTAATTAAGATGTTCTAAATTATACTATGACAATTTAATAAGAAGATGTGAATGAGAATAAGAGATTAGGGGGATTTGATTCTACCTTGATTAATTCTTAATATGCTAATTAATTTAGATTTGTTGCAACCCTAATCTTTATATTTTCACATAAAGGTTAGGTCTTTTTATCCCTAATTATTCATGGCATCTCTACCAACTAATAATTAGCATGTGAGGCAATTGAAACCCATTCTTATGGTGAATTAACTACCTTCTATAATTGAATATCTTACTACAACTATTCTATACTAATACATCAAAGTTTTAATCAAACCCCTCTAATGGAGGATTAGCTATGAATCATTAGACTATCATAAACATAATAATAAGTAAAAGAAGACATAATGAAAGAATACTTGAATTTAATATAAACTTGAATTGTATTAATGGTGGCTAGGCTAATCAAACATAAAACTAGGTTTTAAAACTAAAGAAGAAAACTAATTTATTATCTAATGATGGAATCCTTAGAGTTGTGCCTTAGTCCTCTTTTATATAGGAGAGGGCTAGGTTTAAAATTTCATGCATGGGTTTTGGAGCCATGTTTTGGGCCAGTAAATCAAGCACAAAACCTAATTACTTAAATTAAAAAAGGGTTTCTCTATTAGATATTACTGCAATAACCTTTTTGTCCACTTTTACTCATCTGATTGGATCAAGGCCTAGACCATTAGAAAGCTTTTTCCAAACCGGTCGTTTTGACATATAGTAGTCCCAATTCTGAGGTTTGAGTCCAAAGATATGGCCTGCAGAAGTTCTATTGACTTTTATGTTCTATTTCTATCTGCGTTGACTTTGACTTTTCAGCTTTGACTGTGATTTAAAAAGGTTTTTCTCCTTGAAACTTGGGCTTTAACCATAGAACTTCTTAACAACTAACCTTTGCTCCTTTCTCTTGCAAAAGTGACATATTTCTTCACATATTTGACTCCACCTGAAATACACAAACGTACGTAAACAGTACTAACTCTTGTTTATTATAAATATAATTGGTCTAAATATAATATTATTAAGTGGTTAAAACTACAGTTTTGGGCTCTTATCAAACCATCCCCAAACAACATTTTGCTTGTCCTCAAACAAATATGATAAATTAAAATAAGTGACCAAAAATGGAGTTCTAGCTACCTCTGGAAGGTACCAGGAGCATTACAAAGGCCGAAAGGAATTCGTTTCTAGGCATATGTTCCAAAAAGACATGTGAAGGTAGTCTTGTCTTGGTTATCAGGATCGATAATGATCTGAAAATAGCCAAAGTAGTCATCTAAAAAACAATAATAAGCATGACTAGCTAAACGTTCGAGCATCTGATCTATAAAAGGTAAAGGAAAGTGATCCTTATGTGTCATGGCATTTAAGCATCTGTATTCAATACAGATCCTCCATTTCATAGGAACTCGTGTGGAAACATATTCACCCACAGCATTACACACGATGGTAACCCCCGATTTTTTAGAAACTACGTGAATAGGGCTTACCTATTCGCTATCGGAGATGGGATATATGATACCCGCATCGAGTAACCGTAAGACTTCTTCCCTGACCACCTCTTTCATGGCAGGGTTCAAGCGACGCTGATGTTCGCGTGAAGTTTTTGCATTATCCTCCAAATATATGCGATGTGTGCATACACTAGGGTCAATCCCCTTAATGTTGTCTAGGGACCACCCGATCGTGGAACGATGTTCCCTAATCACCCTAATAAAATGTGCCTCTTTATCAGCAGACAACTGAGAAGATATGATCACTGGATGACTACCATCCGGATCAAGTTGAATATACTTCAACTCAGTAGGAAGAGGTTTAAGCACAGGGGTGGGAGGAATGGGTAGAAAGGTTTCCGAAAGGTTCTCGTCTTGAGTAGTGAAGACTTGTTTAGGTAAGAGTTCTTCAAACTCAGAAGATGGAGCTACAGAAGGATCTACGATAGGAGTATACTCGAAAAGGGTGTTGACTTCCTCTACGTAGGAGTCATCGTCGAAATCGGAACTTTCGAAGGAAAGAAATTTATGCATCTGATTCTCTAGAAACGTGTTGTTAAAATAATCTTGAGTTAATCTCTCGATCATGCTAACTTCTCCATCGATAGTCGTATTGGGTAACTGTTGCATCATTTTGAAAACATTTACCTCAACAGAAAGATGGCCAAATGACATGGACATCGAACCATCGCGGTAATTTATGAGCGTGTTGACAGTTGCCAAGAAGGGACGCCCTAAAATGATAGGAACAGAGTCGTTAGCGACTTCTGTGTTGAGGATAATAAAGTCGGTTGGGTAGTAAAAATCTTGAACTTTAAACAGCACGTTTTCAACCACACCCTTAGGATACTTAATAGAACGATCAGCTAATTGCAAAGTCATTTTAGTTGGTTGCATCTCTTTTAGGCCTATTTATTTATATAGATAATAAGGGAGTAAGTTAACACTCGCCCCCAGGTCTAATAGAGCAGTTGTCATAGGAGTATCCCCTAAGGTGTATTGTACAGTAGGACGATCAGGGTCCTTGTACTTAACAATTCCATTATGTTTAGATAGAGTGGGAAACTATTCAGTTAAAAAGTCGTCTTTTGGAATATTTGTTTTCCGCCTAGTAGTGCACAGCTCCTTTAGAAACGTAGCATGTTGTGGTAATTTTTTAATAGCTTCAAGAAAAGGTAGGTTTATCGTTAGATTTTTAAAAACTTTCGTAATCTTGTCAAAATTTGTATCCTTGTTTAACATGGCTAGTCTCTGGGGAAATGGTGGTTTATCTCTATATTTAGCATATGGATCAATAGGAGTTTTAACCTTGGTCGCTTTTCTCTTGGGTTGTGGTTTAACTGGTACCTCTACAGGGGTAGAATCTTCAGTTTCTATTTGGGTATCTAGTAAATTTTCATTGTCATTTACCATTGCTGGTGTAACAACGGGCATAGGTACGGTGATATCAACCACTCTGCTAGAACGGAGAGTGGTGATGGCATTTAACTTACTTACGTTTAAATTTTGAGTACTAGTATTATCGGTTACTTCAAAAGCTGTGTTTGGTGTTTTAGGATTAGGTATAGCTTGACCAAGAAACACACCTTTTTGTTGGACTTTCTCTTGGGTTAACTATTGTATGGATTGTTGAATGGATTGTAGAATCTGTAGTTGAGCTTGCATATAGGCATCGAAATGATCCGGTTGTGGATGTGTAGTGATCACAGGTGGTGTGACAGGAACTATCTCACGTTAATTATTAATGGGCGGGTTATAATAGTTATTATTAATCGGGACGATACCTCTATTATTATTATTATTATTGTTATTATTATTACATTGTCCTTGTACTTATCTTTGTAGAACTGGGTTGTATTTGTTTGCTGGCCTAACATTTTGATTATTAAACCCTGGAGGTGTAACTTGTTGATTATTTCGCCAACTAAAGTTGGGTTTTGTCTCCAAGGTGCGTTAGGAATAGGAAGGCTATTAACGGAACAAACATTATATGGCTATGATGGTGGTTGTGATAGTTGTTCATAGACAAGAGGGCAATAGGAGTCGGTATGCTCAACACTGAAACATAAATTACAAGGAAGAGAATTGATGTTCATGACAGGAGTAGGCTTATTTTGAATAGAAATGGCGTCGACCTTTTTTATGAGAGATTCGATTAGAGTTCGAAACTCAGGATCAGATTTAACCTCAAACATACTAGCAGCCTTAACTGTTGAAGAAGAATTAGCAGAGCGGGGGATATCGTTACCCCCCAGTTATTATTACGCTTAGATTGATCTTCTAAAAACCTATAAGCCTTTGAGGCTCCTTACTAAAGAAACTACCCTCATTCGTTATATCAAGAATCTCCTTATGATGATGATGTGAAAGGCCTTTGAAAAAGTCACGAACAAGCGTGTCTTTCACAAGGTTATGATGTGGACACTCGATAAGAAGATCTGTGTACCGGTTCCAGGCCTCTAAAAAGGATTCATGAGGATTCTGGCGGAAGAAATGAATCTGTTGAATCATTTCATATGTCTTTAGCGGTGGGTAAAATTGTTCCATAAACAATTGAACAAGTTTGGCCCATGAGTCCACATAATTAGGCGTTTGGGCAGTTAACCAAGATGCCGCCTTATCGGCTAAGGTGAAAGGAAACACCCTCAGTTTAATTTGTTCCGAACCTACGGTAGGATGATGGAATATGGTAAGAACTTGTTCTATCCTACGCATATGCTGATAAGGCTTCTCATGGTCTAAACCATGAAAAATGGGTAACAAATTAAATATATTTAGGGGAATTCAAAAATCCCCCACTAGGTCTGCAAGAACGATACATGACTTAGGGTTATCATTTAGGGCTTCGTAAAAATCAGAGAGAGGAGTCTCTGTTTCTTCAGCCATTGATTCAGGTGTAGTGTGTGGTATTCTAGATAGGCATGTGTGTTGATGTTTACGATAGATAACGTTAGACGGTTTTTTCTTACCATACATTAATCTCATGCAAGGCTAAGTCCAATATGAAAGAAACATGAACAACATTCAAACAACCTTGATATACTAGAATTGAAACTCCTCTGACAGAAAAGACAAGGAGTGGAAGAAGGAATACCTGAATGCCTCCTTGCTACGTGTATAAATAGCATCTTTGATACACAATCTCAATGTATTGAAGAAGTTTGGAACACTGAATAACTTGAACAAAACGAGAGCCTATAACTAACCTGTGAATCGGGCTTTCTTGGAAGGCGTTGGCGCTGGCTTCAAAAAGAGTAAACAAAGTATGGGCCAGCTCAAGGTCTTGTTTCAAAAAAATTCCCAGTAACAATAGAGTGAGTGCGCTCAGAAATAGAGTACACAAGGGTGCGGGCGTGCTCAGAGTACTATTTCGAAAAAAAATTCTGATAAAAAACAAACACAGTTAGAACTAACACAATCGGGTGGGTGGGTGAAATGGGATATTAGTATAATTGAAAACACAAAGGGAAGCTAATCTAAACACAACTAAGATGGCAGCGGCGCCATTTGATAATAGTAAAATAAAAGTTTTTACTCCTACTTAACTAATTAAAACTAGGCAGAAGTAAAAACTATATTTTAAACTATTCGTTTATTGTATCAAAGTTTCTACTGTCAATTATCGTGTAATAAACTTAGGGTAAAGATTTCTTTCCACTCCTAGTTGCTTAGACGTAACAATTTCTCTAACTTAAACAATTCTACAATATCAATGAGAGCAATGGTTTAATTATACTAATATGGTGAAAATAACTAATTAAGATGTTCTAAATTATACTATGGCAATTTAATAAAAAATATGTGAATGAGAATAAGAGATTATGGGGATTTGATTCCACCTTGATTAATTCTTAATATGCTAGTTCAAATTTGTTGCAACCCTAATCTTTATGTTTTCACATAAAGGTTAGGTCTTTTTATCCCTAATTATTCATGGCATCTCTACCAACTAATAATTAGCATGTGAGGCAATTGAAACCCATTCTCATGGTGAATTAACTACCTTCTAGAATGGAACATCTTACTACAACTATTCTATACTAACACATCAAGTCTTCATCAAAGCTTTAATCAAACCCCTCTAATGGAGGTTTAGCTATGAATCATGAGACTATCATAAACATAATAATAAGTAAAAGAAGACATAATGAAAGAATACTTGAATTTAAGATGAACTTGAATTGTATTAATGGTGGCTAGGCTAATCAAACATAAAACTAGGTTTTAAAACTAAAGAAGAAAACTAATTTATTATCTAATGATGGGATCCTTAGAGTTGTGCCTTAGTCCTATTTTATATAGGAGAGGGCTAGGTTTACAATTTCGTGCATGGGCTTTGGAGCCATGTTTTGGGACATTAAATCAAGCCCAAAACCTAATTATTTAAGTCCAAAAAGGGTTTTTGTTGGAAATTACTACAATAGCCTTTTCATCCATTTTTTACATATCTAATTGGATCAAGGACTATACCATTAGAAAGCTCTTTCCGAGCTGGTCGTTTTGACATATATTAGGCTCAATTCCGAGGTCTAAGTCCAAAGATACGGCCTGCGAAAGTTCTGTTGACTTTTATGCTCTATTTCTGCCCGCATTGACTTTGACTTTTCAGCCTTGACTGGGCTTTAAAAAGGTTTTTTCTCCTTGAAACCTCGGCTTTAACCATAGAACTTCTTAGCAACCAATATTTGCTCATTTCTCTTGCAAAAGTGACATATTTCTTCACATATTTGACTCCAATACCTGAAATACACAAACGTACGTAAACAGTACTAACTTTTATTTATTATAAGCATAATTAGTCTAAATATAATATTATTAAGGGGTTAAAACTATAGTTTTGGACTCTTATCATCTACCCTCATTGCCAGTAGTTGGATGCTCTAGTTCCCTTAGCTTTGCCACTGCCCCCCTCTGAGTTCCAAACGAGAATTGGATAGTAAATAACACAAACCACAGGATCCTAAACTCAAGTGTTTTAAAAAATGTATAAATAACAAAAATGATAGAAACTAAGAAATTGAACAAAGGAGAAAACACGAGGAAAGGGCAAAGGTAACTAGAGCGAGTTGAATTTTTTTCAAATCAATTAAATACTTGTTATTGAGATGGAACTCAAATTTCACTACACCATAAATGGCCAAAAACGACGGAAAAAACCGTCTTAAATCGAGACTTACGACGGAAAATAGTGTCCCAAAGTCCGTCGCGTATAGCCCTGTCGTTAATATTAACGACGAGAAATAGAGTAGTAAGTTGAATTAGAATTGCGACGGACTTGAGACAGTTTTTGCCATCGTTAATATTAGGACACTTGAAACCATCACAAATTAAATTTTGTGTTGTAGTCGATGTTTTCATAACTAGAACTCGTCCAACCGTCGTGAATTTGTGTCCTAACTTTAGGACGTGCATTTCCGTCACCATTTCATTTTAGGGAAATCAATTAACGACCCGGTTCCCCGTCGTATTTGTTTAAAGTAATTTTTTTTTTTATATACAATTTGTTTTCCCCTTGCTAAATGATATCTGATTTGAGGTCCTCAATTAATAAAATCAATTACACAAACAACATACTAAAACAACCTATTTCAAAAATTGATATATAATACATTGAAAATTTCCAAAAGTTACAATGTTTTCAAGCTTTTTGATTGCCAACAACTATATATACAACTCATGTATAAACAATCAATGACACTATTACATATAGCTGAACTGAGTTGAGATCACAAGATAGGCTTAGGCCACTTCATGTTGACAAAATCAAACAAATGAAGATAAAATCAACCTGGTGATCTGCATCCTTCCAAAGTGTTAGTCTCTCTTTGTTCCAAAGAAGACCGAAATAAGGTATCTGAAATACACAAGGCGTAATATGCTATACTACGCGATGAAAAATGAGTCTTCGATGATTTCTTGTGGTCTTTGTGCTCCTGCGAACATGTAGATGAAATCATATTATTAGTTATATAAACTCAAGGCATCAATAGGTGAAACATCTGTGTGCATGAAAAGAATACCAAGTCAAATAGGGCAAAGTACTACCAAAATTATTTCTAATTTTCTACAAAGCGATAAGTGCATCTACACTTTAAGGATGTCTAACTTTACAAGGAGTCATTAATAACATATGAAAGGAAAGTTCAAAAAAAAAAAAGAGAGAACTGTCTCAGTGTGGAGTTATATTATAAGTATCCCTCAAAGAAGGCACCCATGCACCCCCATGTATAATGTACGTACTCGGGCACTCATTTCAGTAATGGATGCTCATTTCAGTAATGGATGGAAAATAATACAAGGAAAAAAAAAAAACATACAGAGACAGTTCTGCACGAATATCCTGAGTCATACAGAGACTGGTAAAATAAGCGAGGATTCCAATCCAAAAATAAAGGTAGGAAAACCTTATCCATTTCATCTAAAAACATACAAAGAAATTCCCCATACAAACTCAAACAAAATCAAGAAGTAGATGACCAACCTGCCTCTGCTGTTCCGAAATATAAGATCCAGTCAAATCTCGAAGCACATCCAACATTTCATTGAAGGTAACTTTCCCATTGCAATTCAGATCATAAACCTTGAAAATAACTATAACAAACAATTGTTAGAAAACAATAAAATCTCTTCAGCTTAAACCAAACACGAGCACTTAACTTTGAGCCTGTTACACAAACTGACCGAGTTTCAACTATCAACTTAACTAATTTATATCAAAGATTGCATCTAACTTACTTTGAGCATAAGTAAAGGCTAGTGGGAGACTGTAACTCAGCAAGATTCAAGCAGCAAGAAGCTTTTGTATGTCCTTCTGCAGCACCAAAAGAAATGCATTAGTCATAAAAATGAATATGGGTATATAGCATGCGCTATTTTTCTCTTTTTATTAATTTTACTACTCAATAATGTAAGAACTCGAAAACACCCTGTCCACAAACATTCCACTTAGATGCAAGCTGGTACAGTGAGGTACTAATGAACAACAAATGTTAGAACTTAGATTTGGCCAGCTCTATGGACCTAAGTACAGACAGTGAGTAAACAAGGTTCTACATTTCGGTTATGCAAGGTTTAAGCCTCCTGCCTCCTATGTCTTATCTGTCACTCACCAGTGACGGCTCAAAAGTGCAAATATGCTTTTAGGAATATTTTGCCTTTCAGGAATAAATCTGAACAGTTATGTTGAACAGTTACAGAACAAAAACGAAAAAGATAAAAATATAAAAAATAAAACACCGATAAAAAAAACTGTTAATCATTCAAGTATGTGTTCTTGATTATTGACTTCTTACAGAGTTTTCTTCTACCTCTGAGCTTAGAATCACTAGGATATTAACATGTTGCCGATTAAGATGTCCCAAGAGAGAGATTGAAGCTCTAATGCTCCACGGAAGCTCAGAAATACTGAAGCTTAGCTTGTTTTGGAAAACCTGGTCATCAACTCCCTTATCCTTTGTATTCGAAATCGATAGTTTAGTAACAAATTCAGTTTTACTAAGAACACAGACAAATTCACTTCTCATCTTCTCTATTGTCTGTACTCTGTACTCGAGTTACTTCAGTTGGCGAATACAGTGTTATACTGCTATAGTGTTATATTATAAGTGGTATGTTGTTGTTTATAATAGGAGTAAGCAGAAGTGAACAACTTGAAAACATTTAATGTATTATAGTCAATTGAGTCGCTTTAAAAAGAAAGGGGTCTTGCAACAGCAAAACATGGTTTAGAAAATATTATTGCGACAACTTGGTCTTTGCAACCGAAAGCCAGAATGACAAGCAGTATTCACAGATTAAATTAAATGCATCATGTTTCTACCAGCCTAGCATACATAGTCTTAAGAATGTCAATCAGTACCTCTTGATTCTTGAAATGCTTTTTAAGAGTAACATGAACGTACCTCAATTTGGAAAGGAGAGGTCGTGGGAGGGTATCTTTCCACAACCTTACCATTTTTGTCAACCAAGAATTTCTCAAAATTCCATTTGATCAGGTCACCCAGAAACCCTCCTGCACTAGACTTCAGGAACTGATAGACTGGAGCAGTACTTGGTCCGTTCACATCAACCTATAAAATTTAAAGAACACTAAGCAAGTACTGTTCAATGAGTGTTTGCATGGGAATGCGTTAGCAATTGACACACCTTGTCAAAAATAGGGAACTCTGCTTTACATCTTGTACAAGCAAACTGCTTAATCTCTGAATTTGAACCAGGCTCTTGACCACCGAACTGGTTGCAAGGAAAAGCCAGAATCTCAAGTCCTGCATATGTAAAGGTAGATTTTGAGACAAACCAGAAATGAGAGAATAGAGAGAGAGAGAGAGAGATCAAATTTAGAATACGGGTAAAAGAAATTAGGGGTTTGACTTAATTACCTGGCATAAGGAGTCATCTTCATGTGACAACTAAGAGAGTAACTTTTGCTAATATATAGATTCCTCTTTCCTACTTTTATATGTACTATTAAGATAGTTGTTTACCAAAAGCGTGAAGGAGGATTGCAGTTTATGTCGGATATTGATAATGAATATGTTCACATAAATAAAAACTTTACAAACTAATACCTAAAAATCCACAACACAAATTAAACATGCTACATAATCGGAAAATTTCTCATCAACCACCTTGAACGAAAACAGACGTATCTTTCTCAATATAGTTTGGAAAGAGACAAATCTAATTAGGTTTGAAACTAGACTCATAGAACTACAACTTACCTTAAGACCTTGAAAGCTAAATTTTATTCAGAAAATCACAGACGATGACAGAACCTGCTGAACTGTCAGCTCGAGAACTAATTCATCACTCTGAAGTAAAACAGTCATAACTATCACTATATAACTTAGAATGGAACAAACCAAAATGGATATAAAACTGCACTCGAAATTCTACAGCTTCTGTTCAGACCAACCAAGCAAATTCCACATAAAACTTTTAATGAAGCCGACTAAACACAGAACATGGGCTGGAAAATCCTAGTTAACATAGCTGTGCTAAAATAGTTGTATCTTTTTCTATATATATTGGATTGAAACAAATCCAATTGGATATCAAAGTTAACTAAGAGTTCTACAACTTCTATTTGAACCTCAAAACCTAGTTCCTACTCACAAATCCACACAAGTCAGCACAATAGACCACAAAAAGGAAAGACAAACAAAACTAAGTTATCCTATTTGTCATAATTTCAAACTCTACAAACCCAAGTTTCTAAGTTTTAGAAACATATCAACCCCAAACATGAAGACTTTACCCAAAACGTTAATGAGGTGCATTGATGTTAAAAGTGATTTCTTATCTGTACTTAGGAAAAAAAGGAAATGCATCAGATGCACTTGCAGAGAAACTGCACCTAGTGATTATAGCTGACCGATAGTACTCACTCAATAGTGCTGGTGAATGTACAACTCAGACACAAATAGAAGCATCAATATGTTATTGAAATTTGAAAGTACTCAGAACAGTTATAAACAATTAATATCTAAATAGGATAAGGAAACTACTAGCAGGTAACTAAGTTGTCTTTATGTTTCTCTTGTTGATAAGGAACGAGATAACTTCATGTTTTTTTTTAAACGGTAACGAATTCGTAGTGTATCAAAAATGCAAATCAATTTGCAAAAGCAAACAGGGAAAACAAAGAAACATTACATCGATCATATCACTAAAGGAAGAATAACATCACTCAATTTCTTGAGGCATTTTCAATTTCGAACGATAACACTTTTTTGACTGTGCAATCTCCATAAGCCCCTTCGACTATTTCACCAACCCATCAACCACAACCTACACTATGCCCGCGGAAACATGGCAATTAGAGCCAATACTCTTTTCACAAAGCTTAAGAGCAAGACCAAACTCCCCTTTCCCACAAACACAGGGAATGAGTGCCTCAAAAGTGAACCAATCCAGAACAACATATTATCATATACGCTTTTAGCTTCATCCAGATTCCCGTTATTGCCATACCATTTTATAAAAACATTATACGTAAAAAGATTAGGTTTCTCTACGTTATTCCCAAGCTGTTCAACTAATTCAACTGCCTCCGATATTAACCAAACCCTGCAACTTAGCATAATAACTTATTATATCCGGGACAATCCCACTCTCTTCCATCCTAGCCCAAATCCTCAAACTTACCATCCCTATAAAACCCATTCAGCAGTGTATTAAAAATAATCAAACTCGGCTCCACCCCATTTTTCTCCATCAAACGAGCATTCTCCCACTTCCCCATTTCAATAAAAGCCTGAATAAAACAAGAATTGGTAGAAACTCTGATAGGTGAAGCAAATCAAACCTATTTTTAAATACATAAAATAACTAAACAAAACTAGAGTGGCTAGGAATGCCGCGGATATTCTCTGGAAAATTGAAAACGTCGAAGTGAGCTGTGGCTTATAAATAGGAAGATGAGGAGATAACGGGCGAAGGATATTCTTTCTTTTTTTCAAAGAGAGTTCTCTAAACAACTTGTCAGTCTCATCAAACTTGTTAGACACAACACTAGCATTATACGTCTTAACAGTACGTTCACATTTTAACTCAGGCAATTCATCAAACAGTTTTAAAGCATGATCAAACATACCTGCTTTCCCATATAAAGAAATAAGTCTCATAGCAAAACCTTGTTTAATATCATCAAACTTCTTCTTCTGATGTTCCAACACTAACGAATGTTGACGACCAATAGTTTTTTCATATACTAAATGTTGAGAACGAAACCGACGTATTTCGGAACACTTTTTGAAGTTTTCGACAAGGGTGGTAAGGTTTTTTTGTTTGGAAAGTTTGTTAATTGAAGTGGGGGTTTCTTCTTCTTGTTTGGGTGTTTGGGTTTTTGTGAGAGTTTGAGGTGTTGCTGTTATTGGGGTGTTTTTGGCAAAGACACGGCTGAGACGAGAAATGGAAGTAAACATTGTTGTTTTGAGGTTTGGTCTAAAAACCAGTGTCAAGTTTGAAGAGGGGTTTTGAGATAACTTCATGTTGATAACTAGAAATAATAATTAGATGTTATATCAACATTTATATAGATAAATAATATAAATCTAAACTACAATGAGTGTTGCAAAAGAAATTATGTTCAGTAAAAGCTGTACTTGCAAGTTGCAACCAACACTAGATATTCATGGATTTCATAGATAATGAATTAATCAACATGTGTACCTGGTCAATGGCAGCAGCAACATCTGCAGTGAAGCCTCCAAAACTCTTGTACAATGCCTTGTAGACCGAAATGCTGAAACAGATTTTCAGACCATCAAAAATGTCTACTTACATCAAACTCTGACATGGAAATAATACTTCACTATTTTTTTACACGCCTAATTAATGGAAATTGACAATCCATCATCATATTAAGCATCGGCTAAAAATCTATACAAGGCAATGAAAAGTGCTGCAATTTACTATCACTGGTACTATCCTTATGTAGTGTTGCACACATTTATGATATGGTGGTTAGAAAGACTTACGATCCATGACCATCACCGTCAAATGGCGAAGCATGGTCTTGATTGGCATTGAATATTCCTCTTGTTATAGCGGATGCAGCAAAATGACGAGCACCAATCAATTTTCTATTACAAGAGCCAGATGGAAAATCACTCGTGACTTCACAGATATCAGAAAAGTGTTCAGGAACCGGGAAAACATGCTCAGAAATGTCATCGGAGAAGCTGGGGTGTGTTGGATCAATTCCAGTGTCAACAAAACCAATAACGATTCCTTCTCCAGCTAATTCAGGTCCACCTTCCTCAACCCATGCCCCTAGAGGAAGACCCAAGAACTCTAGAGTATGGGTAGTTGCAGTTAATATAATCACATCAAGAACTCTGGAGTATGGGTAGTTGCAATTAATATAATCACATCAAAATATACAACAAAGACACAAGCTTTTACATTTTAAGGGATGAAGAAATCCTAGACAATAATAAAAACACAATAAACCCAAAAATTTAAGAAATTTGCACAACCCATGAGTAGAAATTAGGGTTCTAACAAAAACGAAAATTGGTGAGAGAGAGAGAGTGAGTGGGTTACCAAAACTTGAGAGAGATGCAGCTCTTGCCGATTTTGAGAGAGATTTGAAGCTCTTAGTGTCAAACACTCAAACCACTACCACCAAAGATTTACTGTCTTCTTATACTAGGGTTAGTGAAAGAAAGAAATATCGGGGGGTAGTCAAATATTAGCTTAAATATTGAGCACGAAAAAACAAGTGCAATCACTTTCTCTCTAAAATCATCGACGATAGTCCCGAACTCGGAAGAGCACACAATGTCTCGTCTCGATTTGGGACGAGAACTTCGTCCTTCAGTCAACTAAAGTCAACCTAAGTCAACATAAAAAAAAACAGTACGACGGGTTTCAAACAATTTAAGACGGTAATTATTGTTCCTAATTGGAGACGGGGTATAATGTCCCAAGAGTGCGTCCTAATTCTTAAATTCTGGTGTAGTGTTTTGAAACGCCTTTGTCAAATGTTTCAACGAAATGGGAGTCCATCCATATGTCAATCAAATGTTTTTTTTTTTGAAGCTCTTTAATTATACAACTTTAAAAAAAAATGAGGAGTAGCAACTAAAGATATATGAGCAGAAAAGGATATGGAGAGAAAGGCATTCATTTATAGCTCATATCCGGCACGGATTTCATGCACCCTTACAGTGGCTTCTAGTTCATGATCAATAGCCTCCATCAATGCCTTCTGATTAAAAACCAATATATACTAGTAGGCGCATTCCAAACACGTTCTTGAAAATCGATATCATAACCACGTCTGCGAGAAAAGCTGGCACCAATCAACATCATGGTGGCAATTGATATGTTATAGTACAATTATCTACTAATATCCAAGTTCCCAATTTTCATACCTGAATCCCAGGACCACTGCCATTTCCATCACCTGTATGATGCCACAAACAATTGAGATTGAGAATCCGCAACATTTGCAACTCATTACAAATCATCGATGAATGTTACTAGTGGTCTATTTATAACTTATAACTTATAATCTTATAACTTATAATTCTTATAACTTATAATCTTATAATTCCTATAATATATAATTTATAACTTATAATCTTATAATTCTTATAATTTGTAACTTATAACTTATAATTTATAATTTATAACTTATAATCTTATAACTTATCATTTATAATTTATAACTTTATAACTTATAATTTATAATTTATAAGAGTGTTATAATTTATAACTTATAATTTATAAGAGTGTTATAACTTATAACTTATAATCTTATAAGTCTTATAATTCTTATAACTTATAATCTTATAATATTATAAACTTATAGTATTATAGGAACTTATAACTTATAACTTATTATAGAGAGCACAAATTTGAGTAGCTCATGCTAGCAAGAACTAGGTTAATAACTTCATTATATAGAGCACAAATTTGAGTAGCTCGTGCTAGCAAGAACTAGGTTAATAACTTCATTGTAGTACCCTACTAATATATTCACATGTTCATGATGTCAACTTTATGGAGAAGAAACACCAAAAGTCCAACTAAACAGGAAATCATTTTCAAGCATGCACCTAAAATTAAAATTACACACACACACAAAAGAAAGGATAAATATAGAGACAAGGTCCAGATTTTTCACAAACACAACTATCTTTCATGTTGATGCAAAGTTACACCTAAAGCAGAGGAAGAGTATTAGAAAAATTGTATACTGGTTTAACATGGATGTTGTTTTCAGCTTCCCAGCAAGAGCTACCACAAGGTCAGACTTCCTCGCACCCGGAGGACCAATAAGTAGTGTCAGTCTATAAACTTACAGATAGGATTAGTTAGTTTCTCATCATGCAAATTCTTTTAGGTTAATGATGTTGCGCACATCCTTAAGAATTGGAGTGGTGGCATTCATCTATGAGAATCAAGCATAGCTAATAGCCAATTCTAATTAACATATAAAGGTTGCAACATGTAACTATTTACAAAACAATTATCTCAAAAACAAAGAATATTACCAGCTGCAGGGTGGAATCTATGAGCTCTCTTCCTCGCTACCATCTTCCTTTACTACAATTTGTTTTCCCTTGCCTTTGTACTCTACTTTTTGACGCTTTGGCGTGGCACTATCAGTATCTTCTCTGAACGAGATCCCTCCTCTCCATCTTTGGCCCTTGCTACGACCTTTAGATCGGCCACCACCACGTCTGCCACTTGTACGTCGTCCATCTCTACGTCGGCCACCACCACTGCCTCTGCAACTACTAGACCCAGTGTGTGGTGATGCGGCATCAGTCAGGTCTGCGTCGGATGCCTGCTTTGCAATTAAGGTTGGACAAACGACATTTTACATTAGCATAAACAATAATATGACTATCAAGGATGTGAGTTTGTTGGTCATTTGATGGTAGCGATGAATTACCAGATAAGTTGAATTTGATGTTTTACGCAATCAAAAATTGTGTGCAAATTACATTGAAAAAAAAGATCTTAAATGACAATATTGACTTTTTGTAAGGGTATGAATATCATTTCTTATAGAATAGCATGATATTACTGTCAGCACTATAAGATATTATGTTTTCATTGTAATTGTAAGGAGATTATAATAATCACTAGTCCAAACACAATGCGAGTTATTTGTCAAATCTCACCAAACATGCTTATGCAACGCACACGCAAAACAATTAATACTCAGGCAACCTAGTGTCCTATACACTAAGGACTTATACTCAAATGACCTAGAAGACGTATATCCATGATGTCAAAACACGCTAGCAATAAATACTCTAATCAATTCAAGCATTACAATAGCCAACATGGTATCCAATATTCCTTTAGTTACATTCTAAAATTCATGTGGAACATCAAAGGTCGTCAACAAAGATATAAAGAGGAGGAGATGAACTATGATAGGGTTTGATTCCAATTTCTCTAGAGAATTAGATACCTATGCAACTTGTTCATAGAAGTGCAGCCATGTCCATATCTCAGTCAAATTTTACTTATGTAAAGGCTATCTAGAAAATACCCTTTACAGTAATAATTGTTAAACAATTGTAATAAGGTATTATTAATGCTTAAATGCAACTGCAACACTTTACCCCATAAACTAGACGACTCACCTGAGAAGTAAAGTCAGAAGCATCGTAGTAATCATAAAAAACATCAGGGTCTCCCTGTATTGGTCCTGCATTTTTTGTGTTGTGTTAGAGATCTATAGAAAAAATAAACAATATTTTAAACAAATGCACAATACACAACGCGAGTTTAACTTACCGACCTGAATCCTCTCCAACTCGGTTGCATCTGCAAGATGAAGTGACATTACCCTTTGAGCAAAATTGTTGTTCCTATGGATGACTAACTGTAAGTGGTCTATTTCAGAAATTTTCTCATCTCTCAAGTCATCTTGTTCTATTCTCTCCATAGCAAGATAGTCTTTCTCCCCGTTTGCTTTCCCGAAAGAAATCTGCAAGAGCATATACAAGGTACGCACTGTATAATCCGTAGAACATTTCTAAAATGTAGAGTGCCCTCTGGTAATTTTCTAGGTCGTTATTGAAAACCAAAATGTCAAGCACCCACTGGTAACCCTCCATGTTGTTGTTGCAAATCATTACTTTTATCCATTCATAACAGCCCCAGATACACACTAAGAAGTTTATTCGCGACAGTAGTTTCCTAAATTATTTATTCGCCTTTCTAAAGAATAAACTACTCGACATAGGAATATAAAAGAAGAGAATTCCTCCAAGAATTGTGGAGGAGAACCTTTTCTAGTGCATATCTCTCATAAATGGATCGTTGACATATATGTAGATATAGATCATCCAAAGCAAAAGAAAAAGACTCGAGAATAAGCTCATCACTAAATACTTATTCATCCTTCAGTTGAGCTACAAAAGAAAACAAAATCCACAAATGAAAGAGTGTTATTGCTCAATTTCATTGAAAAATTCTGAATATTCAATAGAAACAAGTAAACATAACTCAGTAATACTAAATATGTAAACAAAATGATATTAGTGATGGTTCTAAAATAGATTTATGGAGAGATAATAATTCAAGAATCCCTAGGCTTAACTTCAAAGCAAATGAAAAAGTAAATTTATAATTTATAACTTATAACTTATAATTTATAAATTTATAATTTATAACTTATAACTTATAATTTATCATTTATAAGAGTGTTATAACTTATAACTTATAATCTTATAACTGATATATTTGGATACGTAGGCAGCTTTGAGCAAAAGTGCAGCCACTATATTATATATTATATATTAGTTTTTGTGATAAGGTATATGGAACTTGATTGTGCTCTTTCAAAATATTGCTCCTCGATTGGAAGTGTATTTTAATTCACGAGGCATTTAATTAATGCGTTACTCATAATTGAGAATTTTGATATATTCGATATTGAGGCGAGTTTAATGACTATTGTGTTTGGAATCTTTATTAATGATTTTACTGTGTGAGAAGATGTTTATTTTATGATGAAAATATTATAATAAATGATAACTACTCTTGGGTGTTAAAAAGTGTTGTAAAAAGTCTTGTGAAAATTTAATATGTCGCCCACATCTTTAAATCTCTTCACGCCTCTTTGATGAAAAGAAATGAAATGTTTATGACAAATGATGTCATGTGAAAATCCGCCTTAGAGAGGAACTAAGGCATTCGCCTTGCGTGTTGGTTGTATTCCTTGAGTGTACGGGAATGTAGGATGGGTATTCCTTTGAATGTGGTAGGAATGACCCAAGATATTCATTGAATGTGTCATGAATGACTTGTTAGTGTTATGATGAGTATTTCTTGAATGTGGCGAGATGACCTAATATATTCATTGAATGTGTCATGAATGACCTGTTAGTACTATAATGGGTATTCCTTAAATGTACGGGAATGGCCTGTTGTTATTGTTATACCTAAAATAGGCTTTGTTTATGCGCATTGAAAGCCCAGAGATGGCTGTGACTCACAAGTTACGAGTTTACAAGATGGAAACACACTACTAAAAAAAGGACTTTTTATGACGGCTATTTTTTTTTACCTTGACGACTTTCATATAAGCTATCATTATATGTATATCAAAATTAACTTTATGACGCTTGATGTCAAATGTTGATGGTTATAGAATACCCATCATAAATTTCTTGACCCTTTTTTATTTAAGTGTCAAGGTTGTGTCTAGCAATTGTATACCTACCATTTAGTTTATGACGCTTGATGTCAATATTGACGGTTATAAGCGAATTTGTCACACCTCAATTTTAATTAATCTGAAAACATTATTTGTCCCCGACTCTTGATTTCAGAGGTGTGACGACTCTCCACTCCCAAAACCCATAAACAGCTTTTTAAAATATGCGGATAATTAAAACCAATAAAATTTTAACTTAAACAACAATGATCATCTTCATTACCAAAAACAATTTACAAATGAAAATGCAAATAACCTTATCTCAACTGAAAATCTATATCACCTCGGGAAAACAAAACTTATCCGAGATGCAATGCTAACGCAAACCACAAGCAAAGAACCAATTTTCTTCATCACTAAACCTGTCAAGACTTATCAACTATGTTCATTTAATGAATACACCGATAAGCAAACATGCAAATCGGTCAAGATTATAAACAATCTTTGGTGTGAGTAGCCCTAAAATACAAATATACTTATACATATATATACCCAATCCACGAGGCGTTAGTTCCTCCACCGAGGAAGCCTTTAACTTTCAACGACAAATACAACATCCTTAAGAATAATAATTAAGGCAGGTAGTTCCTCCACTGAGACGCCTTAACTTCCCACTAACCACACAACAAACTATACACATAATAAATAAGGCATGTAGTTCCTCCATCGAGGCACCTTAGATTCTAACTAATCAAATAACCAACCAAGCATGTTACCATAATTAGATTATTTAAGGCTTTATTTGCGTGTCCCTAAAATCACGTCGTATCTATGTCTTACCTAGTTTTCCTGGCTACCACAATCGCTACCCAACGCCGAACATGTACATCCACATGCCTCCCCTTATATAATGAACCACTCCGTGCGTAACCACCCTGAGCGGGATGCCGCACACCAGGTAAATCCTCACACGGAAGCAATTATATAAGTAATGCCACTATTCGGCATAAAATATTGCGCATCATCGTTCTATTTTGCGAACGGAATAATCAAGCCACTATTCGGCTACGCCAGGAGGGCCATTCAGCTTTACTGAAACGCCAGAAGGGCCGCCCGAAGGCCATTCAGATTAACTGAAACGCCAGAAGGGCCAATCACATGAGTTGTGGTAGTCAGGTTCTAGGATTTTCGTTACGTAATTTATTCAGGTGTCATATATTAATGACTCATAATAAATTCCACTATATCACGTGCAGGTCAATTACCTTATTGCACTAAGCCATAATATATAGAAATATCTCAGTTATTTCCCATAACCACTTTCCGACTTTCACGTGCCAATATATTATTGCACTACACCACACTCCTGTGGGCAAATATTCATCAATACTATGCTACCTTATAGTAGCATCTCCCATATAAAATAATGGAGCGTTTATACATCTCTCAAAGATATTGCATTCAATATATATATCCCAACATGTTATATAATATCACAATTACTTCAACGTATCACATACATTTTTATTATAACATCTCAATATCGTCACGTGTCAAAAATACACAACATCACTGTCAAATCTTTCTTAGATAATGACCACCAAATTATACAAGCTTCCACAGCATTTTATTACTATATGTGTCCATATAATATACACATAAAGCGAAAGACAAACAAATAAACAAATTCCGGTCCACAATCAAATCCCAATATATATATGCTTTACACACTACTCACGTCAAATCTAAATTAGATAATGACCAACCAAGTTATACAATCTCAACAATATTTTATTACTATATTTATCCATATAATCAAATACGTGAAAAACTGGAAAAAGTCAACATTCACAGTCAACAGTCAAAGTCAACGGTCAACAGTCAAAGTCAACATTCAAAATCAACGGTCAAAGGTCAAAGGTCAACCCATCATGGTCACAGTCAAACTCAACATGTCATTGTCAAAGTCAAAGTCAACATGCCATGGTCAAAGGTCAAAGTCAACCGTCAAAGTCAAACTATCGTTTCCATATTCGACAGGTTCATGGTCATAGCCATGGTTCATGGCTAAGGGCAAAGGTGCATGGTTCATGGCTCATGGCTAAGGTCATGGTTCGGACCCAACTGGCCAAAACCAAACCTTAAAACCCGAAAGTCTAAACATTGAAGGACCCATTTAGATCTATTTTACGTCCTATGGACTGGCCCCAAGCAATATTATAAATTGGCCCAAAACAGTTAAGTGATCGGGCCCAAAGGAAACTAATTAAACTGGTCCAACACACAAATGGTTCGGCCCATCAATTTAACTGAATTGGTCCACAAATTAAAACAAAACCGAGCCCAAATAGCTAATAGAATTTGGCCCATACAACTAAAACAAACCGGGCCCAAAAACTTAAACATTTCGCAATTTAAGCAACAAATGAAATTAGACCGGCCCAAAAACTGAAACCGACCCAGGCCCAAGCCCAAGCCGTCAACAGTGCTTCTTCCTCACCCATTCTCTCCTCCACCACCACCAAAATCCGGCCACCACAAACCTCCACACAACCCCCCATTTCAACCAATCGGTTTTGATCCTCTTAGAAACCCATACCACTTTAATGAAAACGAAAACCCCCAATGTTAGTAAAACCAAACCTCACCAAACTAGATCTGACCTTTCTTGCCGCCATTAATGGCTGGCCTCAAGCTTCCAACAGCTGCCCCCTCACTCTACTACACTACCTCACTTCAACAATACAATCAACAAAACCAATCAACCAAACTACAAACAAAAAAACAGCCCAACACCGGCGCCATCGCGAATTTCAGCCAAATCGCGCCGCCATTAACGGCTTCTACCACTTCCGACAGCCCCCACACACCCTACACTACCCCCCCTTCAAAACACCAACCCACAATACCACAAACACAGTTCAAACACGAAAATCACAATCAAAAACCAAATTCTCAGTATCCCAGTAATGGCGTGCGCCATTGACGCCTCCCTCAAGGCTTCATCGCCTCTAATTCGACCTTCCTCAGTCCAACACTCCACCACAGCCACCTAACCCCATTCAATCAACCAATCCACAACAAGCCTCAACAGTTTAATACAATCGACACCAAGTGTATAACCGAAAATAAATAAAATACAAACAGTTACAAAACAGGTACAGAACCATCGTTTATATACATGACCATTGTTTTGTGTGGGCGCGAGGGCTCGCGCTCCATTAACAGGCCCAAATCAACCTTCGACAGTTCAATCTCAAATATTCGGAGTTCAACAGATTTTAAACAGTTTTAATAACCATAGTTTTACTACTGACAGGACGAATATTAATACCAGAATACTTAACATATCTCGTGAGATAGAAACTAATCTACTCACCTGTATGAACAGCTCCCTACGAATTTCTCCGAGTCCGAGCCGTCGCGCTCCACCCTCCAGAAATCCAGCTTTCATCTCTGCCTCCATTTTCATTATTTTATTTTTCTCTTAACCCTATTTTCTAGAAAAATGTGTTTATATACTTGGGTCCGAAACCCAAGCCCAAACAGACGCACTGGCCCAAAACCAGGCCCACGTATTCCGAGTCCAAACCTGAATTTTGAAAATAGATAATTAAATTAATAAATAAATAAATAGAAAAATACGTATTTAAAAATACGGGCGTTACACGAGCCGTCGTAAGTTTTTTGACTCTTTTTACGGAAGTGTCAAGTTTGACGTATAGTTTATGAGTTCTATTTTACAAGCGTCAAGTCAAAATTTGTCTAACTTTATTCATTAGCAAGACCGGTTAATGGTTTAATTAAAAAAAAAAAAAAACTCTAAAAAGAACACCCATTGTGACTGGTAGAGTGAACCATATTGAACAGGGTTAAGTCTCGGGTCAGTAACTCAGTATAGCCTTTTCCTTTTTAGCCAGTATACGTATATCCAATTCTTAAAAAACCAAAACTCTCGATCAAAATTGAAAAACCAAAATATATCTAAAACCCTAACTAATACTGGAGAAAATAGAAATCGATATGGATAAAAGATTTCCCAGCACGATTTGGCAAAGTGAGAGGGAATCAACTCCATTTTTACTCTCTCCATTTTAAGTGCTCATCCATCAATGGAAGCTTTGAGAAGGTATGCTCTTACTTTCCCGGTTTAGTTTCTTGTATCGATAACGTAGTTCTAATGGGGGTTACAAAAATGGGTTTGTAGTTTAATAGGGTTTCATAAAATGGAATTAGATAAGTTAGTTTTGTTGTGAATGTGGGCTTCATTTACTGTTATGGTTGTTCTTCATTTTGGTATTGCAATATGTTCTTAAACCAATTGTGGTTTTCGGGTTTGGGTTTGTAGGCTAGTTTTCATCTTGACCCGGTCGGGTTTTTCTTTGAGATATAATTTCGTTAACATTTAGAAAAACTCAATTTCGACTATCAATGTGAATACATAACTTTTGATTAATGCCTTGTGGAGTAAAGAGTTTGTGATATTAGTTCATTTCTGTATGGATTTTTTTTTTTTTTTTTTTTTTTTTTTTTTTTTTTTTTTTTTTTTTTTTTTAGTTTACTTATTTAAGCAAATTTTTCTCGAGCAGAAGTGATTCTTGCTGTGTGAATTTATATCTTCAGTGCCACAAAACAAGGTGGAAACATTGGCTTTGAATGTAGAAAGAATGATCTTCAACTCGTCAACCCGACCAGTTTATTATGGGATTGGAGATTGGTTACCCCGCGAAAGAGGTAAAAATTCCTGCTTATTTTCACTCGGATTCTTGTACTGAAAATACATGGGTTTTCTGTTATTGTACTAAAAATTCAATGGCCCCTCACTTGAATGCCCAGCGTGTGAGTTAGATTTATAGATTGTTGACCTATTGTGCGAAAAAAATTATATTGCAAAGTGTGAGTTAACGATATTTTGTTGTTCATAGTAAGAGTTAAATCTCGGTAGATAGTCCTGCCACTAATATCTCTAAATTTTTTACTGACATGCACTTTGTTCTGTCCTCACAAGGGACTGTTGTTGTCTGATTTTTATTTCCCACTCATGTAACTGAAGTTTCTTTCTTGTTATTTTCCAAATGTGAGGATCTCCCTCAGACACTCACAACACTTCCTTTTTCTTTGACCCAACTTATACTCTTGTATCAGTTTCCCAATTATTATAGTTTACTTGTCAGGAAGAACTTTGTTGAGATTTTCCACCTACATACTTTCCAAGTGAGATTCATAGATCATTGTAAAAACTGATTGGACAGAAGCTTGTATTACTTTGAGTGATTTTGACTTTCTAGTGTGAAGTAATAGATTGGACAGAAGCTTGATAGGTAATTATGTTGATTTTATCTATGATTATTGTGTGGTGTATTTATTGATCTCTTAACATTTAAATTTAGTTTAGTTGTCAAGGTCATGGTCTGCCCATTGCTTAAGTTGCAAACATTATGCTCCCACAAATCACAAAGCTTTGTAATTTTGATTATTCTCATATTAGCTCTCACTAACATAACTAATAATCTTGAAGCGATTATTTTTATTTTTATTTTCTTAAAGAAATTAATAACTTTTTTTCTAACCATTAGGAGAAGAGTAAGTTATAATCTGCACGAAGGGCAAAGGGTAAGTATAATTGTCGAGTTAGTAGGCTTGGATATGCTGGTTTGACGGATAAGATGGTAAGGACTTGTACAACTATTTTAAATCTTAGTGTATATAGTAAACCATAACAAATATTTCATTTTTTTTTTTTTTTTTTTTTTTTTTTTTTTTTTGTATATCTCATTATAGCAAGAAGAGTTAGGAGAATCATTTGATGAGGAAGATAGAGCTGGCATGTGTCTTTTAGTTCGACATAACAAGAATAGCGAATACTTTAACGATGATACAAGGTGGCAGAAAAAATTGTAAGTTTTGAGCTATACTAGCACGGGTAATAGACTAAATTACTAATGTCACAGTCCACCTGAAGTCTAAATATCACCAACCTTGTAGTCACAGTGGTCTAGAGTGAATTTTAACTAGATTTTGTAAATTGAGGTTTGGTGTTCCACCCCATAGGCTAATTTCAGGTACTTTCAAGCCAATTTTAGGTTGTGTTCAACATCTCACAGGCCAATTTCAGGCCATGTCAAACCCTTATCAATCCATAACAGGGTAGTATCAAGCTCAATCAGACCATTCTATGCCAATTTCAGGCACTTTCAGGCTATGTTCAACACCACCCCACAGGCCTATTCCAGCCCATGTCAGACCCTGTTCAGTCCTTAGCAGGTCAATATCAAGCTTAACCAAACCATGTCCCTACAATTCAAGGCCACCCGCAATACTTGACCGGTCCAAACAACACTTGCAATCCACCAGGAGCCCATGACAAGTCTATATGTAATTATTTATTGTAAATGTAGATCATACTAATGCTAGTCTATATTTAAAGGACTTCTTTTGTTCAGTGGTGCACCAATCTTGCTCAGGTATATTGCTTCTGAAAGGAACATGATCATCCCAGGGTATGTATGCTCTCCCCTATCGACTAAATGGTTGTGTTGTTGGGATAGATCTTGATTCAATTGTTTATAAGTAGATTCGGTGGTGGAATGAGTTCAGTTAAAGCCGCATTATTAGAGTGATACTCGAGTTAGTTATTTGTTTCTCAACGCCCCATTTGTCTTTTACTTGTGGTTTCTTTTCTTGACAAGTCCAGGGCCCTTGTACAATGGTTTCTGCTTAATGTAGGTTCTTGCTTTTGAAGATGGAAGGAACCACAAATCGATTTAGAGCTAATACAATATATGCTAGTACACTCGTTTTATATTGCTATAACTTTGTAAGCATTGAGCAATGAAATGTAGTTGAACCATCGAGTTGTTTATACATGTTACAATCATATCATTGTAGAAGTCTTATTCAAAATTTTGTGAGCTAGCGGAAGGCGAGCTGAATTCGTAAGTATCATCTCGTTTTAGTTATACATGCACTTTATATATGCTTCTTTTAGTAGTAAAAAATATGTTGGAGAGAAGATTTTCTAGTTTTTTCTTGCTCTGACAAATTCCTTCGTTTATCTTTGCAGCTTCTTTATTTCTAGGTTAGGTTGCCAGCGACCCCAATCATTTGTTGTATTGTACATACTTCAAACCTTTCTAATGACTTCTAAACTTCGTATTTGTTTTCTGTATGCATTATTAGGTATTCATCTTGGTTGTATTATGGACTACGCAGTAAGGGTAACGTAGGATTCAACTCTGGTTCTGAATTGACTAGCACTCCCACAAGATTTTATATATGTATGCACTACTTCCTCATTCCCTTTCCACACTAGTATTGTTTAAGTTGTCCCATATTTAAATATTTTTCACATTGTTCCATGTGTCTTATACTTCACTAATAAAAAAAAAAAAAAAAAATCAAACTATGAATCTATTTTCAATATTAAGAAAAAAGAGGTGATAGTTATTTTCCAGTCCTGCTGAAAATTTGAATGTTATACCTATATGTATCAAGGGATCTTGATCTCCTATTGTTGGATTCTGTGCATATGAAAGTTTGCGTTCCATGTGCTGGTTTTGGTTGGCTAATAATCTGTTGCTTTTATCTTTTACGACTATAAAGTTATGTTAAAATAAACTTTCTAGCCGACCATTACTTTTGTTATGACATGCATAATTATTTTTGACTCCTTGTTAAACCTTTGGTCTCCTTCTCTTATGGCTTCTCATAATTACTTTGTGCCTAGCTAGTACCAATTTTTTGTTAGACTGCTAGGTGTGTATTCTGCTGTTTGATAAATTGTTTTTGCAATTGGTAAGCTAATTCTTCCAAAGACTAAAGGACTCAATAATAACCTATAATTCATGTCGGGGCATTTACTCACAAGGTATCAATATGCACCATTTGTAAATTTCTCTTATTTCACATATATCTCTGTTTTTTCTCCCCGGTGTTCAACTAAAATGATGCCTAGTGGCAGTTCTATTTTGTGTTATTTCTTGGTTGCTTCATAAGTAAGCAATATGCTTTACAGAAAGCAAGAATATATGCTTGTTTGTAAGCAATATTGCTTGTTTGTAAGGTGTATATGCCAAGCCAAAGGTATGTGTATGTATTGCGAAAATAGTATTTTGTTTTTCTTTTGTTTGTTTTGAGGTATGAGATGTCTTTAGTCAAGATTTGTGCTATGACCCTTGCATTTGTGGGTCTTTTTTTGTTTTCAGCTCTCTTAACAACCATGTACTATATATAAATGTAGTAGTGTATATCTTGAACTACAGTCCATTTGCATTGTAGGTATTTTCATTTATTTATGTACTATATATATAAATATAGTAGTGTATATCTTGAACCATAATACATTTGCATTCTAGATATTTTATTTATTTTTCCTTCCATTGTGAGAATTAGGTCCATCGCATTGTTCCTCTCATGCCATATATAAAATAGCATGTTTTTGGTCAGTGGCTTGAGCTTTTGGTAGCAAATTTACTAATAATGTTTGTTTACTTTATTTCTTAGGTTTGACAACATTCGATGGATCGATGGATAATACTTAATTTGTTGATGATGGAGTTGATTAGAATGATTTTTAGTTTTGTTAAATATGCTATAGCATTTTTCAATGATGTTGGATAAAGGATAATAACTAGATATTTTTTCTTGTTGAATAAATTGATGTAAGGAATAAGTATTTTCGAATGGTTTGAAAATATATGGGGTGTGGTTGAAATTACTGTGGATGTTCTAGTTTTATGTTTGAGAATTTTATAATTGTTTTATTGGTGAAATAAGTTTACAGGTTAGGAATTGAATTACAGGTTATTATGCAGTATTTTTGGGAAGGAAAAATATAATAATAATATAATTTTTTAAAAAAAAAAAAAAACTTAGATGACGGTTTTAGAAGAACGGTCATAGTATAAACTATTTGTTGACGTATTTTTCTTTCATAAAATGACGGTTCCACAGTAGTCAATGGCCATTTTTTTACGGTTTTCACGTAAAGTGTTAGAAAATATTGTGAATTTCTTGACGGTTCTAACTATAATTTATGATGGTTACATATGAGGTGCCATAATAAAATTTACCTATTATGACGTTTTAAAGACTAATATATGTCATAATATGATTAACTTTTAAGACGTCTTTCTAAGAACCGTCATAATTTTGATGATGATTTTGGCTGACTTTTTATGACACCCGCAGTAATGACGGCTAGTTTTTCCATCAGAAAGTGTCATGATATATATTTCATGACAGCTAAAAGCTATCATAAAAAGCCCTTTTTTTAGTAGTGATATGTTCCTGATAGGCGATATCCCCACTTGGGACATATGTCTTGTAGTGGTACTCGGTGTGAGTGAGGAACACAGGTATGTGTGATTTGGCAAATGTGTGAAGTGCAAATAGTAAGTAGAGTATAAACTAAAGGTTAGGCAATATCTATTAATAAATGAGTCAATGAGATAATCAATAAGAAAAGTAAAATATTGATTTTACGTATGACTGAGTTATTGCATATGAATATATGTGTATTATGATGTATATGATTTGTTATAAATGAATGTATACGTGGTTTGTGTGAGTTGATACTCACGAGGTATGAATGTACTCCCTAGTTGTGATATATTTTCTCGTTTTCATAAGTAGACGAGTGGTTTTTAAGTAAAATATTGGCTTTATGTATGAGCGAGTTGTTAGATATGATTGGTTGTGTATTATGATATGATGCATATAATTTCTTACGAAGGAATATACATGAATATGGTTAGCGTGATATAATGATGTGACATGAATGTTAATATTGGCGATATATTATGTCATATTAAGTATACCTATGATAGTTGCAATGAGAATGAAATAAATGTATATTTTAAAGGATTTCGTTTGGAAAATCTAACTATGTTTTGTAGGAGGGTAGGATTTATTAACTTTTTATGCAAAGACGTTGTCCTACCCTAACACATAAGCGGTTATATATAGGTAAAATTTTAATTAAATTAATTTACTAGATATTGGGATTGAAATCTTACTTTGGAAGAAACTACATGCCGTTTTGAGAAAACGGAGCTAACTTGTCTTCCAAGTTGAAATGATTGAAATAGTATATTTTTTATTTGAAAGATATGAACGTATTGTTATTTTATATTTAGCCTTACTCATACCAACAAATGCAATTTGTTGATCCATGTTTGCTTTGTTTTGCAACGTGGGTGTGTTCTTGAAAACATAGATGCATGGTAGAATGCAGTGGATGACGACGCTTGATTTGGATTTGCTCTTGAAGTCTTACTAGTTTAAGTTTTTTTTTTTTTTATTATTGGCAAGCCTATTTTAAATGAGATCAGTAACTCTTTGATGCTGGCGGGGTTCGAGCCCCAGACCTCTGGTATAATCACCCAAAAGGTTTTACCGACTTTGCTAGTCGGCACCTGGTATCTGGTTTAAGTTTTATGAAGTGTATAGTTTTGATTTGAAATAGGTGTAATAGAGTTCGTTAGTAATTCGTGAATGAAGAGTTGTTCTTTTAATCTAGTTTGATCTCAGATTTTAATGTCGTATTTGATAATGAGTTATTAGGGTTTCGTTTTATCTTGGGTTTTAGATTATTGAATAGAGTGACAATTGAGATAATTATATTTTAGATAATTTCCTATTTTAAATTTTCTAGAATTTTGGGATGTGATAACAATAATACGTTTGGTGTTATAAGAGAAGTTGGAATAACAAGTGTCATGTCTCGACCACTGGTTCTTAACAAAATTGAGTTCACCTGTAAGAAGTCATCCTTTCGAGGCACTAGTTGGTAAGATATTCGGGTGAACTAGTGGGGCTATTATAGCGAAAGGGCCAAAAGCCCAGCGTTGGCTTAATAGCCTGACACTTAAGAGTGGGTTTGTCTAAGGAGGTATCGGACCCAGATCGGGTTTTGAAATATCTCGAGATTTATAGTATATGTCAAAATTTTGATTTTGATTTGCAATTTTGATATTTTGATATATGCGAAAATTTTAGTATTTCAATAGATGTCGGCATTTTGTTTCATGTGTAAACAATTTGCTACATAAGCTGCTTGTATTTTGTTAAATCGATATAGCATGTTGATACATTTGTTAAAAAAAACTGTATGTTGATACAAATGTTAAGAGGTACATTGCATATTTCTGTATGTAATCTCTTCTTGATTAATGTTGTAACTCCTAAAACTCCTCCTCACCATTAGGAACACTCCATCTATGCTTCCAGGTATGATTTCAGATTTCATTTATATACTATAAGTTGCTAATCCCTCAAGAGTATTGCTTTCTCCAACAGGTTGCTTCATTGCCGGGTTCAGGCTACTTACATTGTTATAAGTACTGACTCTCTCCTTTCTCAATGGATGATATACAATATTGTAAGTTGGGACGCACTTTCACAATTGGTGTTATTTTTCTATATCAAACTATTTATTTAGTGCAAGCTCAGCTGCTTGATTTAGTTGAGATTGCCTATACAAAATCTCTTAAGACACAAATTTTAATATATTTTTATCACGTGTCAAACAAAGTGTTTGAGGAATTTGAATTGGTGTTATCCAAAAGAAGTATTCCGTGTTTGAATATGCAATCCATAGCCAGACGTTAATGGGTCACTAATGGGCACACTAGCAACATTAGGGCTTTATCCTCCGTCCCAAACACCAATGGTAGAAGGATTATGTTGGGCTCTGAAGCATTGATTGCACCTTTTCGTGCACCACCTGTGGTTTGAACCAAGTGGGGGATCCTTTTCTTAGGAGATTGGATTGAGGCTCCTTATCACTTCAGTTTTGCTCGGTGGTTCGACATCTTACTGTGGTTTGTAATTATATTATGTTTGATGTCTTAGGCTTTTTTACTGAACTTATTATTACTCAGTAAACTTTTGTTTCTCATCCTAAAGAATTGTACAAAGAGTCAAAGAGATATAGTTGGCTAAAATGAAGCAAACCCTGTAAACAACTTCCATATATGCATGTGGCTATATATTAAGTCCGTACTGCTTTCCATTTCATAATATGTTCATAAGCCTTGGTCTCTCCTTTTTTTTAAGAAAATTAAATTATATAATTGTTTCATTGTTTAAATATCTCTATAACTTCTCTTACCATTTGAGAAACGTGTATAAATTGAATATGGATTACACAAAGAATTAACAGTTAAAGTTGTCTACGTACACTCCGTTTATGGATAAACAAATTGTTCTCAATACAAATACTCGGCTAAGATGATTTTCTAACGCATATTCAGTTTATAATACAAAACAGCTCAGTTTTTAAACAAAGTTATAAGGGCTTAAGTGGTGGTCCGGCTCCTTATCACTTCAGTTTTGCTCGGTGGTTCGACATCTTACTGTAGTTTGTAATTATATTATGTTTGATGTCTTAGGCTTTTGTACTGAACTTATTATTACTCAATAAACTTTTGTTTCTCATCCAAAAGAATTGTACAAAGAGTCAGAGATATAGTTGGCTAAAATGAAGCAAACCCTGTAAACAACTTCCATATAAGCCTTGGTACTGCTTTCCATTTCATAATATGTTCATAAGCCTTGGTCTACCCTTTTTTTTAAGAAAATGATGACATGGAACTGTTTTTGGTTGGTTAATATATCTTCATCTAATATATATATATCTCTTCAATTCTCGACTTCTTCTAAAACCAAATCATAAAGTATATATCCCTGTGGAAGATGAGTGTGAACTGCAAGTATAAAAACAATATATAAGGCGAAGATTAGTCTTAGTGATACTGACCATGGGACACCACCTGCCAAGAGCTACGTCATGGGAAGCAATTAAAAGAGCTTCTTCTCACACTAGCTTCTTAGTGTTCTGGAGTCGTTTGTTATTTGTTTTCTCCATTTCTCTCCCTTGAGCAGCTAGAAGAACACACTATGGATCATAAGGTTGGTGAGAGTAAAACTAACAAAGAATTGAGGAATAATACTTTTGGCCTGATTTTCATGCACGTAGATCGTATAGACATATTGTTGATAACTCTAGGGCTCTTGGGATCAATTGGTGATGGTTTTGGCGTGCCTGTTACTCCTCAGCAAGACAGTGAACAATCTTGGTGATGGCCCCGGCAATCCATCTCGCAAATATGATTTTTTTTTCCCCATTTAATTACTTTTTGCCTGTTCTTATTAACTAAACAAGGTTTTTTGCAGGACTCGGTGGACTTCTTGTACATGGCTGTTTTTTATTTCTGTGCTTGTTTTTTAGGTATGTCTTTTATAGGTTCTCTCCTTTTTGTAATGCTTTTCTTGCAAGAAAGAATGTCATTAGAACTTATGATATGCAGGGGGGGTATTGTTGGACAAGAACAGCAGAGAGACAAATTTCAAAGATGAGACATAGATATCTGAAAGCAGTCTTAAGGCAAGATGTCAGTTATTTTGATCTAAAGGTTGTCACTAGTGTTTCAAATGAGTCTCTTTATTCAAGACAAGTTGAAATCTCAACTTAGCTCTGAGTTTGAGATGAAAGACTTAGGTGGAGCCAAGAAGATACTGGGCATGGAGATTGACAGAGATAGGCAGAAGCAACGGATAGTTGTATCTCAGAAGAAATACCTTCAGAAAGTACTTTCGCGTTTTGGTATGGAAAATGCAAAGTCGATTTCTATGCCTTTGGCTGGGCATTTTAGGCTTTCAGCTAAGTTCTTTCCTAGTTCGGTGGAGGAACAAAAGCATATGGCACATGTTCCTTATGCTAATGTAGTGGGCAATTTGATGTATGATATGGTGTGCACGCCCAAACATTTCACAAGCAGTTAGTGTTGTAAGCAGGTATATGGCTAATTTTGGGAAGCAGCATTGGGAGGCAGTGAAATGGGTATTAAGGTATTTGAAGGGTACCTTGGATGTGGGATTAGTTTATGGTGGAGGCACTTATTATGTCAGTGGATATGTGGATTCAGATTATGCAGGTGATCTAGATAGACTACGATCGACTATTGGTTATGTGTTTATGATGCATGGTGTACCGGTTAGTTGGAGATCTATACTACAGGCTACATGTCACACCCTAAATTTCCAGACAATATTTAAAACAATTATATTTAATTATCTAGAAACCCGGGGTGAAACAAAACCCACCATTTCAACTTGGAAGACAATATAGTTCCATTTTCCAAAACGGCGTGTAGTTTCTTCCCAAGTAAGATTTCATCCCCAATATACAAATTCCAAAAAAATCTCATATAACAGTACTTATCATTCCCACTTTCCAAAATAACTCACAACATAAATACCACTTACATTCCATTTATTAAATGCACATATGATAACCTAATTAAATTTGAGTTTGGTATACCTTACATTTAAGCCAACACGTCGTCTTAAGGTAGGATATTTACGTCCCTGCAGAAAAGATTAATAGATCCTACCCTCCTGCAAAACAGAGTTAGACATCACAATAAAAGGATTTATCTCAGCCAGTCAAATTTCCATTAATAACCAAACCTCATTGAAGACATTTAAGTCTAATTATTATAACCTGGTTCGTCCCGCATATTCGGAAAATACCATTTATCATAATACATACTTATAGCAAGGGTAGTCATTCATATGACATCATTACGTCATAAAGTTTCTGCGTGCATAACCGTAAATCTCAGACTATCACAAGTCATTGATATTTTCGTAATAACATATCAAGTTATAGTCATTTCGCAGTCACTTAGAAATCACAATCATTTACTAAAATTATTCACAGTCACACCTCACATCCATAACATCACACAATTCATATACTTTTACTTAAAAACCACTCGTCTACTTATGAGAATGGGAAAATATCACACCCAAGGAGTACATTCATCCCTTGTGAGTATCAACTCATACAAACCACGTAAACATTTCTCATAAGAAATCATATACATCATATGCAATAACTCCAGCACACGTAAAATTAATATTTTTCTTTGATTATTAATTATCTCGTTAACTCATTTATTAAAAGACACAGCCCAACCTTTAGTTCCTACTCCACGATTTGCACTACACACATTTGCCAAATCATACATATCCGTGTGCCTCACTCACACCGAGTACCACTACAAGACATATATTCCAAGCGGGATATCACCTCCAGGAAACATACTTTCATCTTGTAAACTCGTAACTTGTGAGTCACAGCCATCTCTGGGCTTTCCATACACATAATCACAAAGCCTCTTTTGGTCATAACAAAATATCAGGTCATTCATGGCACATTTAATGAATACCTTGGGTCATTCCCGCCACATTCAAGGAATACTCATCATAACACTAACGGGCCATTCATGGCACATTCAATAAATGCCCTGAGTCATTCCCGCCACATTCAAGGAATACCCAAACCTACATTCTCGTATATTCAAGGAATACGACCAACCCGCAAGGCGAATACCTTAGTTCCTCTCTAGGGCAGTCCAAACTATTGGGTCATTCATGGCACATTCAATGAATACCCATCTATCACATGACATCACAAGTCATAATATCTCATTACCAAATCCTGAGGCGTGGAGAGTTCTAAAGATGTGGGCGACACATTAAAACATTATTATCACTTATAATTATACTAGCATTACTCATGTCAAAACAGACCACACATGCAGAGAGTCATTTTCGCGCGTCAAGGCAAATCAAGCACTTAAATATCATTGAATATAAACAGACTTATAATTAAACAAATACAATTTATATAACCACACTCATATACACAAAATCGTAAACAAATAGTTCATTAGCCCAAATTCAATTCCACACACACTAATGTCCAAAACAGATCCACATATACTAAAGTCTATATTCATATACAACTTCTATCGCACACATATATATTTATGTAGTCTCAAAACAACAGTAATTTCTAACACAATCACATAGTTATCACACAAACTAATACATATATTATAGATATAGTGTAGTGTAGTATAGTGGCTGCACTTTTGCTCAAAGCTGCCTACGTATCCAAATCTTTTAAGATTGGAATCAAGCCTTCGTAGTTCTTACCAGCTACATAGTCAATGCTATAGTTTTTCCTACATTCATCCAAAGGACATGTAACTTAATTATTTAGAAACTAGGGTATGTAGACATACTTTTTCATGTAGAACTCGAAGTCCCAACCTCAGCCTATCTAGAAGAAAACTTAAGTTGAAAACGGTAAAAATCCTAATTTTCAACAAACTAGATTTCTGACGGACTATCTTCCGAATGACACAACGCTTTCCACATGTGTCCAAATGCATCAAGGATTTTTGTGTTAAAAATCTAACACACAGAACTTACTTTCTTATGTTTTACAAAAATACTCAATCTCATTCTAAATGTTCGATAACTAAGCTCGAACACAGTGCGCATAAACTGATTTCTGACGCACTATTTTCTGCCAGTCAAACTTCCAAACACCATAATTAATTCCACGGGACTCGGAATGCGATGAGGCCAATTGGAATAGAAAGCAGACTTCCAAATCTTATTTTTTTTATATTTTATAAAAATTCTAACTCTCAGTCTAACTATTTTAAAACTGGACTTGAACACAGTGCGCATAAACTGAATTCTGCCACACTGTTTTCTGTCAACAAAACGTCCAGACACCATAGCTGTCTCCACAAGACTCGGAATTGGACAAGGCCAATTGAGTTAGAAAGAAGACTCATAAAACTCACTTTTTCATGTTTTACAAAAACTCTAACTTTCCCCCTAGCTTTATGCAATTTGTGATCAAACCCTATGCAAAAAACTGTTTTCTGACAAATAGAATTTCTTATGCATAAAATTTTTGAAGTCATATCTTTTCTGTCACTCATCCAAATTAAGTGAGGCTCACTACGTCAGATAAAAGACTAATGGTCACGCCATTAGTCATGGTAAGGACTGGTTCCACTGATCTAGTATACACTTATCCTTATTATACCGGACTACCAATATAATTGGATAAGAAGCATTATAAGATATGACCTTCCATGCATAGTCCATTTGAAATAGGTAAAACCTAAACTTTGTCGCGATATAACCTCATTATATAAAGTACATTACCAAAACATAAACCAATATATACATAGGGGTAGGTTTACAAAGCGTTACCAAACTGCATTTTACAACAATTTTATACAACGTTTTATAAAATGGGATAAAGCATTGTTGGGAATATTCAACTAAGGTCCTCTTTTTATTTTATTTTTTTAATCATTCGACTAAGGTCTTGAAGTATGGTCTTAAAGGGTGAATATCAGGTAGAAAAAAAAAACAAACATTAGAAACCGGAACCGATTTCACACAGCAGTTATGACAAAGTCAAACGTTAGATCTTAGATGGTCTCATGGGAATACACTAATACAATTGGTATTACACAAATCACATGTAACTCCTATTGGTCCTGCTGATCCAGTTTCGACTTCACAAAATAAATAAGCAGCATTCGTGACATACCTTGAGGAACTGGCAAGTACGTGTCCTAACATAACATTTTCTGAGCAACAATGATGTGATAGAAGAGATATATCAAAGTCGACTTTAACACTGTCGATGAGTTTACTTACCACATTTCCACGACAGCATCTCGAAGACAGGCACAGCCCCTTCGTGTAAACACCCTTAAACCCAACAAATTGTAGAAAACGATTATACTATCTCCAGAAGCCTCTATTTTTTCTCTCTCTCTAAAACTTTCCCTTTTTTTTTCCTTTTTTTTCCAAAACCCCTTAAAAATAGGAAATGAGATTTATCCTCTTTATCCTATCTCTTTCTAATCATTATCATTTTTATTTTATTTTATTTATTATTATTATTATTTATTGTACTAGGAAAATATTAAATTAAAATACGGGGTGTTATACTACAGTTGCTCTATCTACTACTGAGGCATAGTATATATATATATGGCGGCAAGAGGCAAATGAAAGAGGCATTATAGCTTCGAGGTCTTCTGGATGATATGGGTATTGAGCAGAACAGTGTTGCTTTGCATTGTGATAGTCAGAGTGCTATTCATTTGGTGAAAAACCAAGTTCATCATGCTCAGACCAAGCATATTGATGTCCGTTATCACTTTATACGGGATGTCGTTGAGGATGGTGATGTAGCACTTGAGAAAGTGGACACCCATGACAATCCTGCTAATATGTTGACTAAGGTTGTCACCAGAGTTAAGTTCCAACACTGTTTGGACTTGCTCCAAATCCTACATGATTGATAGATCCCTTTGTGGGAATGGCCCTTAGGGCAGATGGACTTCGAGTTTATGGATAGATGTGTTCTTGCTGGATGTGTTCGGCTCGGTTTTATGTGTTAAAACCTCACCGAGGTGAAGAATTGTAGAAAAAAAAACGTTTTCTCATTCTGGTGTGAAAGGGCGCGACCCACGCTCCATTTACACCTGGACCAGGCACTACTCGCGCTCATGCCTTTGGTGACTCATAGACTCTTCAGTGTGACCCGCGCTCAACTTTGCTTGGTTAGAGGCGACCAGCTCCATCGTATTTCAAAGATTTAATTTGCCTTTTTGAAAGTTTTTACGAAATAGTATAAATATAGGTTTTTTATGTAGAAACCTAACTTTTCCAAAAACAAAGAAAAAGAGAGATTATAAGTGAGCAATTCTTTGTGAGTTCAGTGTTCATTCTTTATGAGTGAATTGAGAGACTTGTAATTTGTTACTCCGGACATCTAGTAAAGCTTGAAACTCGCAGTGTGGACGTAGACAAATTGCTGAACCACGATATATCTCATCTTGTGGTTTGTTCTTTTTTTACATTAAATTGTTTTACTTTAGATACTTGTTATTTGATATTGAGAAGTGTTGGGATTACTTTGGATGGTGTTGAAGTCTTGTCTAGTAAGAAGGATCGATCATTGTGTAGGATTGATCTATTGTAGTGGGTAGCGTTGTTTCCCACGGTGTTATATTCACAACAAAAATGATTGCATACCTTAGCAAATAAGGTGAGTGACTATTCATGAGTGATGATTCTTGCCTCTACGGATGATGATGCACACTTAAAATTGCTAGAAGGTAATAAGCGTATTGAATTAACAAAGGAGAAGAGTTACATTACAAAGAATTGAAATGAGTATAATAGTTGATTATGTAATAGCATACCAACTACAATACATTAAGAGGAGAATCAATTAATTATGGTTGTTCTACTTGAAGTTAAGAAGTCTGGTATGATATCTCACCACTTCGGTGCCTTGAGGTAAGTGTTGCTCCCTTTGTTACATTTTTTTTGATTGCCAAAGTTGACTTCCTATCCAAGCTAATGTGATAAAAGAGCGAAGTTCTAATGTACTGATTGAGCAAAATGCTTCCACTACAGCTATTGATATGAGACAATCTATAATTTAATCCAACCTGCTTGAATAAAGGTGCTACTCTTTAGTCTGTATCCCTACTCCTAAGATGGAGTAACTAACATGGTCGAAGGAGGAGTTATACAATATTATTTAACCATGTCCATTATAGGAGGAGCTATACACTATTATTTAACCATGTCCATTATATTTATACCATGTCAGATATCTCGTTTTCAAAATTTTGAAACTATTTTTTTCCAAAAATTTTAACCTTATCTTATAACTATTTTGGACTCCACGGAAAAATTTGTTTTATGTGGCATTAGGTTCTCTTCTTGGCTTTGTTAGCTCTTAGCTTACTTAAGTCTAGCTCGATCTGTCGGAGGTTGTTACCTTTTGCTTAAGTCTAGCTCTGTCTAGAGGTGCTACTCTTTAGTCCTGTCTTGTAATCCCTACTCCTAAAATGGAGTAACTAACGTGGTCGAAGGAGGAGCTATACACTATTATTTAACTATGTCCATTATATTTATACCATGTCGGGTATCTCTTCTTTGTTTCTCTTGCTATTTTCAAATTTTTTGAAACTATTTTTTCCATTTTTTTTTAAACCTTAGCTTATAATTATTTTGGACTCCACCTCATAACTATTAAGCTTGAAGAGCGGAACATAGCAGATTGCAGCTAGCATAGCAAAACATTAGAGGCAACTTAGTGGCCAAGACCATTCTCACAAACCAACAATCGTCTGAAGTACAAAATAACTAAATACTTGTACGCAACTGCATAGTAATTAAAAGTCTATTTAATCTCAATTTCAAAAGTTGAAAAGTTGACCCTCATGTAATGTTTATTTTGTTAACAATGAAACAATTATATAATTTAATATGTGAAATAACTATACTTGTTGAAGAGGATTAGAGCAGTGGAAAAGAAGCACCCTTGTTGAGTTTCTAGTTCTCTCGAAGATTTTATGTAAAAAGAAAGGGAAATCATTGTTGAGTTTTGGTTCTCTGAAGATTTTGCATGAAGAAAATGAGAATTTTTTTTGGCTTGAAAATTTTCGTGAAGGTTTTTTTGGCGTGAAGAAAAGGCGTTTTGAAGGTTTAGTCGGGGTTTTGTCTATTTTAGAGTATTAGGTAAATAGGGACTCTTCAAGTATTAGAATATTATGTAGATAAGATTCTTCAAGCATATTAAGTAATTTAGAGTATGTATTAGGTAAATAAGACTCTTCAACCATTAAATTAAGTATTATGTAGATAGGATTCTTCAAGCATTAGAGTATTATGTAAATAGGACTCTTCAAGCATTAGCACAGATCCCGAGAAAATCATGACCACCACTTAAGCCCTTATAACTTTGCTTAAAAATTGAGCTGTTTTGTATTATAGACTAGAATTTAACCCGTGGCTACGCCACTTGAGTCATAATTAAATGAATACACGTAAATTTAACTTTTATAGTAGAATTACCATTTTTTTTTCTTTGACATTTAAATTGAACTTGGTAGTGTCATTGTGATACCCTTAACTGAATATTCCTTAGAAAATCATCTTAGCCGAGTATATATATTGAGAACAATTTGTTCATCCAGAAGCGGAGTGTACGTAGACAACTTTAACTGTTCATTTCTTGTGTAATCCATATTCAATTTATACACGTTTCTCAAACGGTAGGAAAAGCTATATGGGTATTCAAACAATGAAATAATTATATAATTTAATATATGAAATAACTACACCTGTTTGTGTGAAGAAGAGGGGTTTTGGAGGTTTTTGTCTATTTGAGAGTATTAGGTAAATAAGACTCTTCAAGCAGACACTTTAGTATTAGGTAAATAGGTTTTGGAGGTTTTTGTCTATTTTCGAGTATTAGGTAAATAGGACTCTTCAAACAGACTCTTTAGTATTAGGTAAATAGGACGCATCAAACATTAGCACAGTATAACACCCCGTATTTTATTTTGTTTATTTTTCCTAATAATAATAATAATAATAGATAATAGATAAAATAAAATAGGATAAGTGTTAGTGGAAATAGGAGACGTGGGTTTATGGGATAAACCTTCTTCCCTATTTCGGGGGTTTTTGTTTTTAACAGAAAGAAAACAGAATAGGGTTGGAAAAAAAAAATACAGCGAGGGTTTTAGAAAAAAAAAAAAAAAAAAAAAAAAAAAGGAGTTTGGCTAAAAGGAAGAGTTCTTTGGATAGCTAATGATCGATCGACTTGATCTTCGGGTTTCGGGTATTTTCGGGAAAGCGTTCGGTTTTAAAAACTGTGAGTAGTCTGAAGTTTTTGTTATATTTGTTTAAGCTATTCATCCCAGTAATACTGTTTTCTAGAATTGAGATAGTGTAAACCCCTTTAATGGTGTGACTAATTTATACGAATGTCGCAGTACCACAGTATGTAAAACTCTGTTAAGGGTGCCGACTCTGTTAATGGTGCAGACTATGTTAGATACTTTTTTTTCAACAATACAGTAAATAAAACTATGACGAGTTTAGCATTGAGATGTCGAAGACTCGACACCGGTGGTTAAGGGCGTAAACCTCAGAACCCAAACCGCCCTATTTGTCTAGTGTGTTGGAATGGTTGTTAAGTTTGGAACTTTGTGGTGAGGTATTACTGTAAAATTTGAATTTTATTGATGAGGTTTGGCTGTGGTTGTGATTAGAACTATTAGGGTGATAATTGGTGTTAGATGGGTTGTTGGGTCATGAGGTGGAATTGCTTTGAAGCTCCGAGAGGAGCTTCAATGGCATAAAAAATCAGCACCACACCGTCCTGAGTCTTGATTGTTTGGACTAGTGTTTTTATTGGATTTGGTTGTGAGGTTATGTTGTTGGGTTGAGGTGGATTGTTGGGGGTTGATTGGGTGATGGAGAGGGGACGATTGGAGCTCTATTGATGTCGATCTCGATTTTTACAGTATGTCGGAATCATGAATTGACGGTATAGGTAGGTGGGGTTTTTTGTGGGGATGAAGACCGCGGGGCTCTTTTTGGTTATAGCTGGCCGGTGGTGGCTGTATAGGCGGTGGAGGCGCTGGTGGAGAATGGGAGAGTGAAGAAGATGAACAATACATCACGATTTGGGCTTGGGCCAAATCGTGATGGGCTTATATGTTTTGTTTGGTTTTAAATTTTTTGGACTTCACTTTAGACTATGGGCCTTAGGATTTGGGCTTTTGGGTTTTTGGAGTTTAGGCTAGGTTGACCAATATTGACTGTTGACCAGAGTGGACTATGAATTTGACTGTTGACCAGAGTGGACTTTGACTTTGACTAGGGTTGACTTTGACAAGTTGACCCAAAAATTTGACTTTTTCCTAAAATTATGATTCGGTCTATTAGGATAAGTCTAGGACAATTAGCATGTTTGACTTAGGCTAGGACCTTTATAAATATACTTGTGTACGTGTATTTACTGCTTTGTGATTTTTTAGTCTTTTACGATACACAACGTTATGACACTTATACATCCATGAAATTAATAACGCGTAAATCAAAAATACATTAAACAAGATATTCATTCGTTCTCAGAGATAATATATGCAATAAAGTGCAATAATCGTAAACAAATTTACCACCTCTTTTAGAACTCCACGCCTCAAGTTTTGGAATTGAGTTTTATGACCATTGATGTCATATGTTAGGATGGGCATTTATTAAATGTGCCATAAATGGCCCGTTAGCGTTATATATATGGGTATTCATTGAATGTGCCATGAATGACCGTGATTGTTTGGATGTGCCAGAAGAGGAACTAAGGTATTAAGGTAGAGAGGAACTAAGGGTTAGTCAGGGTTATTCTTTGATTATCGCGAAAGTGTTTGAGTTTACTTTTTGAATGCCTAATATAATATCTACAAAGGTTATATAGAAGTTCTAACTTTCTTTTGCAGGAGGGTAGGACTTAATAACATTTTGTCAGAGACGTCCTTCTACCCCTTATCTGGAAATGGATATCGGTAAGTTTTAATTCAATGGTTTATATATTAAAACGAAGTTATTATAATGAGTTATATAATGGAAGTCTTGCTTGGGAAGAAATTATGCGGTTAAAATGACGGAACTACTGGCCTTCCAAGTTGTGAATGATTAAGTTATGGGATAATATAAAGTGATTGTTTGAATAATTAAAGTATGATAATATTTATATGTGGTTAGTCTACTCATACCAACCAAATTCCATTTTGTTGACCCATGTTTGCGAGCCATAACGTGGGTGTGTTCTTGGGAACATAGGTGGGAAGGCGATGGAACCATGGGCGTTTGATTTGGGATTCTTGCCTGGAGCAGTCCGTTAGTTTTCTTTTAGGTCTGATCTTTTGAAAGTATGTAATAACGTAGTTTTCTTTTCATATGACATGAAAATACGATGTTAAAGACCTATTATTCTTAGAGTGGTTTGATATTTTATTGGGATGGAAGATAGACTTTTTATAAAGTAATAAAGAGAATTTTTGGAGATTATTTTGTTGTTAAGTTGATTCTTTATGATGTGGGTTTTGGGTTTTGACATGTGTTGTATCCACCCTGGCCATAGCCTGGGTTTTAAACAATTGAATCCAAGTGATGTTTGATATATTTATATTTCAAATATTCATTTATTTTAATTGTTTTTAGAAATTGGCCGTGACATTTTTGGTATCGAGCTTAGGTTAGCCTAGATTGGGAAGGTCTAGGTGATCTTCGGAATGTGGTGATTGGGTGTGTTTGAGTTTAAGATGTTTGGAGTACTAATAGAAGTCCGTTTTGTTTAAGGTGATGGCCGGAGAGGACAATGACGCATCGGGTAATCGGAAGTAATACCATATCTGGCGATTTGGGAGCAATATTAACTTCGGTTGGTGCAAACTATTTAGAGGGGTCAACATGCTAATCTAGGAGATCCTTTGCTAGGAGAAACAAGGATTTTGCTACTTTAGGAGGCCGAAGTTCAAGGGAGAGAAAGGGACCATTGAGGTGAAATGGGTTACAATGTGTGAGTCCATGTTTGCTAAGATGCAACTCATTTGAGGTGCTATAAGGAGTTGGCTTCTCACCAGTTGGAGGGGTCAACTTTATTTTGGTGGAGGTCTATCAAGGATAATGTGGATGTGGGAACTATGACTTGGGAGGATTTCCAGGTAAGATTTGAGGGAAGGTTTGTTCCTAATCCTTGTTAAGGAACAATTAATTGAGGAATTCTTTAATCTGACCCAAGGAGGGAAAACTGTTACGGAGTACGTGACTAAGTTCAATGAACTATCGAGGTATGCTCCTTATCTAGTGGATACCCAAGTAAAGAAGAACCAAAAGTTCATCCGTGGACTAGAGCCATATCTATCGAGTTATTTGATACCCTTTGATTCAGAAACTTTCGATCGTGTGTTAGATTTGGCATTAAGATATGAACAATTGGATAATAAACCCAAAGATGATAAGATTAAAGAGAATGCCCCAAAACAAGCCAGCTTACACCTTATTTCTAGTCACCACGCCAAGGGCGGCAGAGAAAAAGTCAAGCATCACCCATATAATAGGCAAAACCAATAAGCATGTGAATAAGGACGCGAGTGCTTCGCTAAAAAGAGATTTGATGGTAATTGTTTGAGCAGGCTGGGGAGGTTGGACATACTATTCGAAGATGTTCTAAACCCAATGAACTAGTAGGCAAGTGTTATAAATGTGGACAATTTGGGACACTATGCTAAGAACCGACCGGTTAATGTTAGGTATGTTTGAATTTGTTGTTTGCTAGTTTCCTTTATTGGTACTTAGCATGTAAGAATTTATCGTATGATTATGAAAATAAAATGTTGGTTGTTTTTTAACGGTTAGCTCTTATGAAATTTATAATTGAAATTGTTCAAAGATGTTATAGTGTTGTTTTCATAACGGAGTTTTCGATTTTAAGTAAGTATTGGTTAAAGAAGAAATTGTTATTTTTAAAATTTCATATTTGAGTAATTTGGAATTTACCCAAGGAATAAGGAAAACCCTTTTGATAAAGGTTGGAGTTGAAAGTTTTTTTATATTGTCCAAGTTATGTATATCGTTGGTGTGTGATCCAATATACATAACATCTCTCTGTATGCATCGTTGGAGTTTGATCCAGTGTATACATGTACACCGTTGGAGTGTGATCCATTGTGCATACCACACATTGTTGGTGTTTGATCCTATGTGATGGTAGAGAATTAGTATGCATTGTTGGTGTGTGAACCAGTGTATACTTGCATATCGTTGGTGTGTGAGCCAGTGTGCATGCATCACATTGTAGGTGTTTGATCCTATGTGATAGTGGACATAGTATAAGTCGTTGATGATATGAATCTGTTGAACTGTGAAAGAATGATTTAATTAAGTGTTGGCAATTGAAGAAAATTAATTACGTTTATTCCTTTTAAGGTGTGTATACTTGCGTATACACGTATGTCTCATTTTTATTGGTTGACGTACTGTTTGTTTGGTTAATCTACACTCTACTACCTTGAATCTCGGGACGAGATCCTTTTAAGGCGTGTATATTATAACACCCCGTATTTTATTTTGTTTATTTTTCCTAATAATAATAATAATAATAGATAATAGATAAAATAAAATAGGATAAGTGTTAGTGGAAATAGGAGACGTGGGTTTATGGGATAAACCTTCTTCCCTATTTCGGGGGTTTTTGTTTTTAACAGAAAGAAAACAGAATAGGGTTGGAAAAAAAAATACAGCGAGGGTTTTAGAAAAAAAAAAGGGGGGAGTTTGGCTAAAAGAAGAAAAGGAAGAGTTCTTGGATAGCTAGCTGACAGTCGACTTCGATCTTTCGGGGTATCGCTTTCGGGAAGCTGTTCGGTTTTAAAAACTCTGAGTAGTCTGAAGTTTTTGTTATATTTGTTTAAGCTATTCATCCCAGTAATACTGTTTTCCAGAATTGAGATAGTGTAAACCCCTTTAATGGTGTGACTGATTTATACAAATGTCGCAGTACCACAGTATGTAAAACTCTGTTAAGGGTGCCAACTCTGTTAATGGTGCAGACTATGTTAGATACTTTTTTTTCAACAATACAGTAAATAAAACTATGACGAGTTTAGCATTGAGATGTCGAAGACTCGACACCGGTGGTTAAGGGCGTAAACCTAAGAACCCAAAACGCCCTATTTGTCTAGTGTGTTGGAATGGTTGTTAAGTTTGGAACTTTGTGGTGAGGTATTACTGTAAAATTTGAATTTTATTGATGAGGTTTGGCTGTGGTTGTGATTGGAACTGTTAGGGTGATAATTGGTGTTAGATGGGTTGTTGGGGTCGCGAGGTGGGCTGCTGAAGCTCCGGAGGAGCTTCAATGGCGCCAAAATCAGCACCACACCGTCCTGAGTCTTAATTGTTTGGACTAGTGTTTTTTTATTGGATTTGGTTGTGAGGTTATGTTGTTGGGTTGAGGTGGATTGTTGGGGGTTGATTGGGTGATGGAGAGGGGACGATTGGAGCTCTATTGATGTCGATCTCGATTTTTACAGTATGTCGGAATCATGAATTGACGGTATAGGTAGGTGGGGTTTTTCGTGGGGATGAAAACCGCGGGGTTCTTTTTGGTTATAGCTGGTCGGTGGTGGCTGTATAGGCGGTGGAGGCGCTGGTGGAGAATGGGAGAGTGAAGAAGATGAACAGTACAAATCGTGATGGGCTTATATGTTTTGTTTGGTTTTAAATTTTTTGGACTTCACTTTAGACTATGGGCCTTAGGATTTGGGCTTTTGGGTTTTTGGAGTTTAGGCTAGGTTGACCAATATTGACTGTTGACCAGAGTGGACTCGACTTTGATTGATCGAGTGGACTTTGACTTTGACTTTGACTAGGGTTGACTTTGACAAGTTTGACCTTAAAAATTTGACTTTTTCCTAAAATTATGATTCGGTCTATTAGGATAAGTCTAGGACAATTAGCATGTTTGACTTAGGCTAGGACCTTTATAAATATACTTGTGTAATGCGTGTATTTCTTGTTTTGTGATTTTTCGGTCTTTTACGATACACAACGTTATGACACTTATACATCCATAAAATTAATAACGTAAACCAAAAATACATTAAACAAGATATTCATTCGTTTCTCGGAGATAATATATGCAATAAAGTGCAATAACGCGTAAACAAATTTACCACCTCTTTTAGAACTCTCCACGTCTCAAGTTTTGGAATTGAGTTTTATGACTGTTGATGTCATATGTTAGGTGGGCATTTATTGAATGTGCCATAAATGGCCCGTTAGCGTTATATATGGGTATTCATTGAATGTGCCATGAATGACCCGGGTATTCATTGAATGTGCCATGAATGACCAGATTGTTTGGACTGCCCTAGAGAGGAACTAAGGTATTAGCGGGGTTAGTTGTATTCTTTGATTATGCGAGTGTTTGGGTTTACTTTTGAATGCCTAATATAATATCTACAAAGGTTATATAGAAGTTCTAACTTTCTTTTGCAGGAGGGTAAGACTTAATAACATTTTGTGCAGGACGCCGTCCTACCCTTATCTAAAGAAATGAATATCGGTAAGTTTTAATTCAATGGTTTAGATATTAAAACGAAGTTATTATAATGAGTTATATAATGGAAGTCTTGCTTTGGGAAGAAATTATCCGGTTAAAATGACGGAACTAATCGCCTTCCAAGCTGTGAATGATTAAGTTATGGGATAATATAAAGTGATTGTTTGAATAATTAAAGTATGATAATATTTATATGTGGTTAGTCTACTCATACCAAAGAAATTCCATTTTGCTGACCCATGTTTGCTTTGTTTTGGCGTGGTGGATGTGTTCTTGGGAACATAGGTGGAAGGAAAGCTGATTGAACGGCGTTTGATTTGGGATTCTTGCTGGCCCGAGCAAACCGTTAGTTTTCTTTTAGGTCCGATCTTTTGAAAGTATGTAATAACGTAGTTTTCTTTTCATATGACATGAAATAATGATGTTAAAGACCTCATTATTCTTAGAGTGGTTTGATGTTTTATTGGGATGGAAAATAGACTTTTTATAAAGTAATAAAGAGAATTTTTGGAGATTATTTTGTTGTTAAGTTTATTCTTTATGATGTGGGTTTTCGGGTTTTGACATGTGTTGTATCCACCCCGTCGTAGCCTGGGTTTTTAGACAATTGAATCGAGTGATGTTTGATATATTTATATTTCAAATATTAATTTATTTTAATTGTTTAGAAATTCGGGCTGTGACACACAGATCCTGAGAAAATTAGGACCACCACTTAAGCCCTTATAACTTGTTTAAAAATAGAGTTGTTTTGTATTCCCACATCTGTTTATGTGAAGAAAAGGGGAGTTTACGTGAAGAAAAGGGGTTTTGGAGGTTTTTAGTTAGGGTTCTGGAGGTTTAGTATGTTTTTGAGGTTTTTGTCTATTTTAGAGTATTAGGTAAATAGGACTCCACTTGAGTCATAATTAAATGAATACACATAAATTTAACTTTTACAGTATAATTACCATTTTTTTTTTCTTTGACATATAAATTGAACTTGTTAGTGTCATTGTGATACCCTTAACTGAATATGCGTTAGAAAATCATCTTAGCCGAGTATTTGTATTGAGAACAATTTGTTTATCCAGAAACAGAGTGTACGTAGACAACTTTAACGGTTAATTTCTTGTATAATCCATATTCAATTTATACACGTTTCTCAAACGGTAAGAGAAACTATAGAGGTATTTAAACAATGAAACAATTAGATAATTTAATATGTTAAATAATTACACCTGTTTGCCGGAAGAAAATAGGAGTTTGCACGAAGAAAAGTGGTTTTGGAGGTTTTAAGTCGGGTTTTAGAGGTTTAACTAGATTTTGGACCCGGGCATACGCCCGAGATCTATTAAATATTTTGTGTCCTGAAACGGCTTTACAAAATGTCTCACACAAATTTTCGAATCAGAATATATTTTTATTAAAAATAAACCGAAATACGTTAATGAGCAGCGATTATAATGCATAAGTACTTGGAAACTAAGGGATCAAATTGAGATAGCCTCTTCACTTTGTGGTTTAGGATATTAATCCATAAATTTCAAATATAATTATCTTAAACTCGATTTAGCTTGTATAATAGTTTTCTTAGATTTATAGTGATTTAGCAGGAAATTTTTGAACCAGAATATATTTTTATTAGAAATAAATTGAAATACGTTAATGAGCAGTGATTATGGTGGATAAGTACTTGGAAACTAAGGGATCAAATTGAGATAGCCTTTTCACTTTTTGGTTTAGGATATTAATCTGTAATTTTCAAATGGAAATATCTTAAACTCGATCTAGTTTGTATAATAGTTTTATTAGATTTATGGTGATTTAGCTGTAAATCATCACCGCTCAGCTTATGTACTAATGTGTACAAATCACTAAAACAGATTGATTGTTTCTATATCCTCAAAGAATACACTACTCCCACTTGAAAATATTTATCACATGAACGTGTTCTACGAACGGGAGCCGTTATATTAAATTATTCTAAAAAATATTAGCAACTATGCATAGCTATGAGATATGAAAATTATATTAATTACTCATTTAAATTTCTTGCACCACTCTCTATAAAAAGAAAGCATCAAACTTTGATAAAACTCATCAACTTCTTTTTTTTGTTAGGTTTAACAATAGAAGTTTGATTGAAATTTTGTGAAAATGCCCATGTGGCAAAAATAATATTGAAGCTACTTAAATAGCAAAACATTCTCAATCACAAGAAAAGAATTATGATAAACACTACTTAAAATGCAAAACTATATTTGTCGAGACATTTATTCCCCCTATATATAATACAAATATGTTTTAGGGTTATTAGTTCAATGCATTTGCATCAAGTTTATGATTTTCTATTAATTATTTTTTGAGGTTAGTTTAATATAGTATGTTGCATCCAGTTTCCAAATTCTCATAAATTATTGTTTGAGGTTAGTTCAATGCAGTTGCATCAAGTTTCCGATTTTCTGTTAATTATCATTTGAGGTTAATTCAGTGCAATTGCATTCACTTTATGATTTCCCGTTAATTATTCATTAAAATGTTAATTCAGTATAGTTGCATCTAGTTTTCGATGTTTCGTTAATTAGTGTTTGAGATTAGTTCATTGCATTTGCATCTAGGTTCCAATCTCCCATTAATTACTCTTTGAGGTTAGTTCAATACATCTGCATCCAGTTTCTGATTTCCCGTTAATTGTTTTTCTAGGTTAGTTCGATAGTTTACAATTTCTATACAGTTTGCATATATGTAAGAGCCTGTTTTTATAAATTCACTCTTGTTTTGGGTTCCTAATTACTCGTAATTACTCATGTGAGGAGGCTAAAAAAGTGAACATTTATGCTTTGAGGTCAGTGCAATGCAGTTACATCCGACTTTCGATTTCTAGTTAACTATTTTTTGAGGTTATTTCAATGCATTTGCATCCAATTTTGGATTTCTCGTTAGTTAATCTCTAATTTTAGTTTAATGCAGTTGCATCCAATTTTTAGTTTTCCGTTAATTATTCTTTGAGATTAGTTCAATGCAGTTGCATCCAATTTTCGATGTTATGCTAATTGTTCTTTGAGGTTAGTTCAATGCATTTGCATCAAGTTTCTGATTTCCCGTTAATTATTTTTTAAGGTTAGTTCAATGCATTTACATCAAATTTATAATTTCCTGTTAATTATTCATTTAGGTTAGTTCAGTACAGTTTCATCCATTTTTTAATGTTTCGTTAATTAGTCTATGAGATTAGTTTATTGCATTTGGATCCAGTTTCCGATTTTCCATTAATAACTCTTTAAGGTTAGTTCAATACATCTGCATCTAGTTTTTTATTATTTATGCTTTTAGGTTAGTTCGATACAATTATATCCGGTTTCGATGTCCCGATTAACTATTCTTTGAGGTTATTTCAATGCATTTGCATTTAGTTTCCAATTTCCCACCAATTATTCTATGAGGTTAGTTCAATTGAGTTGCATTCAATTTTTGATTTTCTGTTAATTATTTTTTGAGTTAAGTTCAATGCATTTGCATCCAGTTTCCGGTTTTCCATTAATTATTATTTGAGGTTTCTTTGATGTATTTGCATATCGTTTCCGATTTTCCATTAGATATTTTTCAAGGATTTGCATCCAATTTCTAATTTCCCGTTAGTTACTCTCTGTCGTTAGTTTAATGCAATTTGCATAAAGTTTCTAATTTCCCATTGATTACTCTTTGAGCTCAGTTATGTATTTGAATCCAGTTTCTGATTTCCTTATAATTATCTAATGTGGTGTATAATACCAACTTCTATTGATCCATATGTAGTGTCCTTACAAACATGATATAAAAAGTAAATTATGCTTAATTTACTATGTGCATGGGATCATCGAAGATTATTCAGTTCCCGATTTCTCGTTAATTATTTTTTAAATTATGCATGACTCACTACGTGGAATCTTCAAAGATTATCTACGAATGGGTGTTGTTATATTAATTATTCTGAAAAATATTTGCAAATATGCATAACTATTATATATTAATATTATATTAATTACTCAACCAAATTTCTTATAACGGAAAAAACCTCACTCTCCATTAAAAAAAAAACTCACCTTTGATAAAATCCTTCAACTTCATTTTGTTGTTTAATAATAAAAATTTGATTGAAGTTTTGTGAGATTGCCTAATAAGGCGAAGTTCATATATATTGAAACTACTTGAATAGCAAGGAGTTCACAATCATACGGAAAGAGATAAGATAAATACCATTTTAAATGCAAAACTATATTTATCGAGACATTCCCACAACATATAACCCAACTATGTTTTGAGGTTAGTTCAATGCATTTGCATTCGGTTTACGATTTTTCATTATTTATATTTTGAGGTTAGTTCAATGCAGTTGCATCCAATTTCCAATTCCGTTATTTATTTTTTGAGATCGGGTTCAATGCAGTTGCATCTAGTTTCTGATTTCTTGTTAATTATTCTTTTCGGTTAGTTCAATACATTTGCATCCAATTTCCAATTTTTTGTTGTTAATTGTTATATTATTTGAGGTCAATTCAATGCATTTGCATCTAGTTTCTGATTTCTCATTAATTATTTTGTAAGATTAGTTTAATGCATTTGCATCCATTTTTCGATTTCTCATTTATTATTTAATAAAGTTGCATTTTCATCTAGTTTTCGATTTTCCGTTAATTATTGTTTGAGGTTAATTCAATGAGTTTGCATTCAGTTTCTGATTTTCCGTTAATTATTTCTGGAGGTTTTGCGTCCAATTTATTTTTTTAGATTAGTTCAGTGCAGTTGCATCCGGTTTTCGATTTCCGTTAATTATTTTTTTAAGATTAGTTCCACGATTTGCATTATGTTTCCAATTTATAATTAATTTTTTTAAATTAGTTCAATGCAAATTTTGCATCTAGTTTTCCGATTCTCTGTTAATTTAATCTTTGAGGGTTAGCTCAATGCATTTGCATCTAATTTCGATTTTTCGACAATTATTTTTTTATGTTAGTTTGATATATTTGCATCCAAGTTTTAATTTTCCGTTAATTATTCTTTGAGGTTAGTTTAATGCGGTTCTATCTATATTCCGATTTTCTATTATTTACTTTTTAAGATTAGTTTAATGCTTGCATTTGCATCCAGTTTTCGATTTCCCGTTAAATATTAGTTACGTTGAGGTTAGTTCGATGCATTTGCATCCAGTTTTCAGTTCCCCATTAATTGTTTTTTTTACATTAGTTTCAATCAATATTATATATATTTTAAAATATTTGTCATTATTGTTTTGCCGTTATTTTTTTTTTCATTTTCTATTGTATATTTTGTGATGTTATTTTTTGTATAATTGTTTTTAACTATTTTTTGAGCCATGTTAAGGATATATTTGAAATAAGTCGGTGTTTTATCATAGACACTAAAATTGTATGATTTGTAATAGGGAATTAGTTTTTTATAAATCACTTATTTTTTTGCAATTTTTTTTATTTGATCAAATATATAATAATTGGAACACTAAAAGTGTTTGATTCGTAATAGGAAATTACTTTCTACACATCACCTATTTATTTAGCAATTTTTTTTTATTTGATCAAATATATAAAAATTGGAAATACACTCAAACTTTCTAAATACAAGAATTAGAAATACACTCAAACCAGTATAAAGAGGTTCAATATATTGGGATTATAGGCTATTAGAAAATATTATCTTTCATACTAAAGTGCCACATAGGATAGAGAAAAAGCTAACTCTCATATTAGAGTGCCACATAGGAGAGAGAGAAAATTCTCCTTTAAAGGTCTCTTTTTAGTATATAGACTAGATTTTGGACCCGGCATACGGGATCTATTAAATATTTTGTGTGCTTAAAAGGCTTTACAAAATGCCACATACAAATTTTCGAATCGTAATATATATTTTTATTGAAAATAAACCAAAATACGTTAATGAAAGCAAATGATTATGGTGCATAAGTACTTGGGAACTAAGGGATCAAATTGAGATAGCCTCTTCACTTTGTGGTTTAGAATATTAATCCATAATTTTCAAATAAAATTATCTCAAACTTGATCTAGCTTGTATAATAGTTTTCTTAGATTTATAGTAATTTAGTGGCAAATTTTCGAATCGTAATAGATTTTTATTAAAAATAAACTAAATAATGCGTTAATGAGCAAATGATTATGGTGCATAAGTACTTGGAAACTAAGGGATTGAATTGAGATAGCCTTTTCACTTTGTGGTTTAGGATATTAATCCGTAATTTTCAAATAGAATTATCTTAAACTTGATCTAACTTGTATAATAGTTTTCTTAGATTTATGGTGAGTTAGCGGCAAATTTCGAATCGGGGATATATTTTTATTGAAAATAAGTTCTAAATATGTAAATGAGCAGCGATTATGGTGTATAAGTACTTGGAAACTAAGGGATCAAATTGAGATAGCCTCTTCACTTTGTGGTTTAGGATATTAATCCGTAATTTTTAGATGAAATTATCTTAAACTCGATTTAGCTTGTATAATAGTTTTATTAGATTTATGGTGATTTAGCGGTAAATCATCACCGCTCGGCTTACGTATTAATGTGTACAAATCTCTAAAACAGATTGATTGTTTCCATATCCTCAAAGAATACACTACTCCCACTTGAAAAGATTTATCATATGAACGTGTCCTACGAACGGGTGTCATTATATTAAATTATTCTAAAAATTATATTAATTACTCATTTAAATTTCTTGCACCACTTTCTATATAAAGGAATCATCAAACCTTGATAAAATTCATCGACTTTTTTTTATTGCTAGGTTTAACAATAGAAGTTTTGTGAGAATATCCATTGTATTTAAGATAATATTGAAGCTACTTGAATAGCAAGACATTCCCAATCACAATAAAAGAATTAAGATAAACACTACTTAAAATGCAAAACTATATTTGTCGAGACATTTATTTTCCCTACATATAATATAAATATGTTTTAGGGTTATTAGTTCAATACATTTGCATCAAGTTTTTTATTTTCCATTAATTATTCTTTGAGGTTAGTTTAATGTAATACGTTGCATCCAGTTTTCAATTTCTCATTAATTATTCTTTGAGGTTAATTCAATGCAGTTGCATCAAGTTTTCGATTTCCCGTTAATTATTATTTGAGGTTAGTTCAGTGCAATTGCATCCACTTTATGATTTTTCGTTAGTTATTCATTAAAGTTAATTCAGTACAGTTGCATCCATTTTTCAATGTTTCGTTAATTAGTATTTGAGATTAGTTCATTGCATTTGCATCCGGTTCCAATCTCCGTTAATTACTCTTTAAGGTTAGTTCAATACATCATCAGGTTTACGATTTCTTGTCAATTATTTTTCTAGGTTAGTTCGATAGTTTACAATTTCTATACGGTTTGCATACATATAAGAGTCCTGTTTTTATAAACTCACATTCATTTTGGGTTCCTAATTACTGTGATTTATGCTTTGAGGTCAAGTATGCAGTTACATCCGACCGATTTCCAGTTAACTATTTTTTGAGGTTATTTCAATACATTTGCATCCAATTTTTGATTTCCCATTAGTTAATCTCTCGATTTTAGTTTAATGCAATTTGCATTCAGTTTTTGGTTTTTTTAATTATTTTTTGAGGTTAGTTCAATGCAATTTCATCCAATTTCTGATTTTTTGTTAATTGTACTTTGAGGTTAGTTCAATGTATTTACATCAAGTTTTCGATTTTCCGTTAATTATTTTTGAGGTTAGTTCAATGCAGCTTACATCAAATTTATAATTTCTCGTTAATTATTCATTTAGGTTAGTTCAATGCAGTTTCATCCATTTTTCAATGTTTTGTTAATTAGTCTTTGAGATTAATTAGTTCATTGCATTTGGGTCCATTTTCCGATTTCCCATTAATAACTCATTAAGGTTAGTTTAATACATCTGCATCTAGTTTCTGATTATTTATGCTTTGAGGTTAGTTTGATGCAATTATATTTGGTTTTTAATTTCCCGCTAATTATTCTTTGAGATTATTTCAATGCATTTGCATTTAGTTTCCGATTTCCCACCAATTATTCTATGAGGTTAGTTCAATGCAATTGCATTCGGTTTTTGATGTTATGTTAATTATTTTTTGAGTTTAGTTCAATGCATTTGCATCTAGCTTTCGATTATGAGGTTTGTTTGATGTATTTGCATACCGTTTCCGATTTCCTGTTAGTTATCTGACGTTAGTTTAATACAATTGCATCAAGTTTCCGATTTTTAGTTAATTACTTTTTTAGTTTAGTTTATTGCATTTTCATAAAGTTTTCGATTTTCCGTTAATTACTCTTTGAGCTCAGTTATGTATTTGAATCTAGATTCCAATTTCATTTTAATTATCCAATGTGGTGTGTAATACCAACTTCTATCGATCTATCAGAGTGCACAAACATGATATAAAAAGTAAATTATGTTTGATTTACTATGTGAGATCATCAAGATTATCCAAATTTCGATTTCCCATTAATTATTATTTAAATTATGCATGACTCACTATGTGGAATCTTCAAAGATTATCTACTTAACGGTGTTGTTATATTAATTATTCTAAAAAATATTTGCAAATATGCATAACTATTATATATTAATATTATATTGATCACTATACCAAATTTCTTATAACGTGAAAACTTCGCTCTCCATTAAAAAAAAGAACACACTTTTGATAAACCTTTCAACTTCATTTTGTTGTTTATAATTAATAAAATAAGTTTGATTGAAGTTTTCTGAGATTGCCTAATAAGGTGAAATTTATATATATTGAAGCTACTTGAATAGCAAGGAGTTCTCAATCATACGGAAAGAGATAAGATAAACATCATTTTAAATGCAAAACTATACTTATTGAAACATTCCCACAACATATAACCCAACTATGTTTTGAGGTTAGTTCAATGCATTTGCATCTAGTTTATTTTTTGAGATTAGTTCAGTGCAGTTGCATCCGGTTTTCGATTTCCTATTAATTATTTTTTAAGATTAGTCCCACGCATTTGTATCATATTTCCAATTTATAATTAATTTTTCTTTGAGGTTAGTTCAATGCAGTTGCATCCAGTTTCTGATTTTTCCGTTAATTTAATCTTTGAAGGTTAGCTCAATGTATTTGCATCCAGTTTTCGATTTTTCGACAATTATTTTTTTTATGTTAGTTTGATATATTTGCATCCAAATTTTGATTTTCCTTTAATTATTATTTGAGGTTAGTTTAATGCAGTTGTATCCATATTCTAATTTTCTATTAATTAATTTGTAAGATTAGTTTAATGCTTGCATTTGCATCCAATTTCCAATTTCCCGTTAAATATTATTTGAGGTTAGTTCGATGTATTTACATCCAGTTTTCGGTTCCCCATTAATTGTTTTTTGACGTTAGTTTCATTCAATATTATATATTTTTTAAAATATTTATATTTGTCACTATTGCTTTGTCGTTTTTTTTTTTTGTTTTCATTTTCTATTATATATTTAGTTTCATTCAGTATTATATATTTTTTAAAATATTTATATTTGTCACTATTGCTTTGTCGTTTTTTTTTTTTTTTTTTCATTTTCTATTATATATTTTGTGATGTTATTTTTTGTATAATTGTTTTTAACTATGTTTTGAGACTATGTTAAAGATATATTTGAAATAAGTTGTTGTTTTATCATAGACACTAAAATTGTATGATTTGTAATAGGGAATTAGTTTCTACACATCACATATTTTTTAGCAATTTTTTTATTTGATTAAATATATAAGAATTGGAGCACTAAAAATGTTTGATTCGTAATAGGAAATTAACTTTTACAAATCACCTATTTTTTAGCAATTTTTTTTTTATTTTATCAATTATATAAAAATTAGAAATACACTCAAACTCTCCAAATATAAAAATTAGAAATATACTCAAACTCTCCAAACTCCAAAGAGGTTCTATGTATGTGGGATTGTACAGTATTAAAAAAGATTATCTTTTATATTATAGTGTCATATAGGAGAGAGCAAAAAACTAACTCTCATATTAGAGTGCCACATAGGAGAGAGAAAATCCTCCATTAGAGGTCTCTGCTTTAGTATATAGATAGTAGATAGTAGAAGTAGATATAATTTGGATGTTTTTGCCTATTTTAGAGTATTATAAGTGAGAAGGTATGTTTCACAACTACACAATACTCTGCTTATCATCTGGCCACGTGACAATTTTAACTGTGACACTTTGATATCAGGTTCAAAATATATTGATGAACATGATCACATTCCTTGGAAGTTACGTAATAGCGTTCTGTTAGTGTGGAGATTGGCTATAGTAGCAGTCCCATTTGCCGCGACTTCTAATCATACCGGGTTTGATTTATGGTAGGATATTAATGGGATTTTGCGAGGAAGATAAGGAAAGAGTATGTTAAAGCTAGTTCGGTTGTAGAAAGCGGGCTATTTCTTCGACGTAACGGTTTATTCATTTGCGGCGAAGGTAAAACTATGAATGAGTTCTCGATCTACTTCAAGAGTGTGCGCGGTTGGGGATGAAGCAGGGGATTAGCTAAAGGAGTGGCTATTGGTAGTAATGGTGTTCCTTTTGCTATTTGGGCTTTCATGGCCTGGTATGGTAGTAGAGTGGTTATGTATCATGATGGTAAAGGTGGAACTGTTTATGATGTTGGTGCTTTGTAGCGACACAGTTTACGAGGGCCGCGGGTATGGCGGATGATGGAGCCGGGAAGAGAGCAGGGTGTGGGATGACGGACAGGCTACGTGAGGCAGTGGACAGAAAAGTCAAGTATGGAGGCCGAGGGACGAGGAGAGATAGGGGAGAACCGCGGCACGAAAGGCCAGCTGACATGGAATCGAACCATCCGAAAGCACGCGGTTCGGCAGGGGAAAGGGTGAAACCTAACGCCGTGACTGAGAACATAACACATGGCAGTCCGAAAGCCACAAGATGAGTGGGACAGATGGAGGCCTGTGGGGGAGGGGGGATTATAAATAGAATAGTAGAGGAGGAGAAGAGGTAGGTCACAACAACATTTGCGTGGCGTGGGGAGAGAAAAGAAAGAGAGAATAAGAAAAAATAGTGAGATGCCAACAAAAAGAAAGAGTGGGGCGACCAAAAGGCGCGATCGTAGAGAGGGACGATGGAGTCAACAAGAAGCGGAGGGAGGAGCGGGATAGGAAGAGACAATAATGTCCGGAGGCGGAGGAAAGCAAAAGGTTGTTGCATGAGGAAATATCGAGGTTGAGGGAGGAAAATGAGGGGTTGAGAAGGGAGAAAGAAACAATAGAGGAGTCGGAGAGGGAGGTGTCTAGAGCAGAGAAAGAGGAGGAAGGGGGAACGGATGCGGAAGAACAAATGGGGGTGGGGCTCACTAAGGAACAAGTCAGGGAAATGATAGCCAACGATCTGAAGGCTAGCTTGGGACAGACCAAGGGAGCAGGAGGCGCGGCAAGTCAGGTGGTGGCGGGGTTGAATCGCAACCCACTGGCAGATTTGATATGGAAGTCGGAAGTGCCGAAGAGGTTCAATCAGCCAAGGTTTGAGAGGTATGATGGAACGGGAGACCCAGCGGACCACATTCATCATTTCCGGCAGCAGATGCCGTTGTGGCAAGAGTCGCGGTATGACGGACTAAGATGTATGATGTTCCCGCAAGCTTAAAAGGGGAGCATCCGATTGGTATTACAAAGTTACGCCGAAGAGTATTAATAACTTTCAGGAGTTGGAGCAAGCGTTCATTGATCACTTCATACACCAAAAGAAGCGGGTGGTGGACATCGCGGCCTTGTTCAACGTAAGGCAGAGGTCTGCAGAGTCGGTGAGAGATTTCTTGTGTAGATTCAAGGCGGAGACTTTGAAAGTGGAGAATCTAGACGAAAGGACGGCGGTGATAGCTTTCGAGAGAGGGTTGCGCCCGGGAACTAGGGTACATGAATCGGTAGCAAAGAATGAGATAGCAACTCAGCGGGACTTGTACCGAGGGTGGAAAAGTACATCGGTATGAGGACACCATGCGAGAAGGAGGTGAGAAGGCCGGGGAAAGGCGGTGTTATCGTTGGATAGAGCGAGAGGGCGTCGGCAATATGAACCCTCCGACAAAGGGGGGCAATGGATATCGGGTATTCATCGCGTCCCGAGAGGGCCGGAAGAGGCTAGAAGGGAAGGTCGAGACAAAAAAGCTTTACCGCAAGGAAGCAAGTGCCACTGAATAAGCCGTTGAGCAAAATACTACCGCCGATTCAGAATCCGCAGGGGTATGAGGGTCCGAACCAAGCCCGTGGAGGCAAAGGCAGACCTTATTGTGCTTATCATCAAATACACAATCACGAGACGGACGGCTGCTATGCGTTAAGGTGGTTAATTCAGAGGATGATAGCAAGGGGATTATTGAAAGAGTTTGTAACGGAAGGGGACAAAGGGGAGCAAGCGCCTACCCAGGGAAGGATACTAGGAACGATCAACGTGATCTTCAGTGGAGAGATATTGAGCCATAATGCACACCGACAGATGATAAGGCGGCGAAAGCATACGCAAGTACATGAGACCGCAGGCGGCCGCGACGATTACGGGTCGCAAAAGGAAGGAAGAGCATCACGTTCACCGACGCGGACCTCCGAGCTATTGACTCCCCGCATGAGGACGCGTTGGTGGTCACGGTGACTATGGGAAATTACATAGTAAAGAGAGTGTTGGTGGATTGCTGCAAAGTCTTTGTGGATTTACTGTTTAGAGGGGCAATGGAAGAAATGAACATAGACAGGAAGCAACTGAGGCCCTCGCCAACAAATTTGTATGGGTTCAACGGGAGCATGACGGAACCCTTGGGGGAGCTCTTGCTCCCAGTGACTGCGGGACCGGTTACGGTGTTTTCAAGGTTTAAGGTGGTGGATGCCGACTCGCAGTACAACGCCATCCTGGGGAGGAGATGGATTCACGAGATGAAAGCAGTTCCCTCCACTTACTATCAAGTGATTCGGTTCCCTACCCCGACCGGGGTATACGAGGTCCGCGGGGATCAGGTGTCGGCAAAAAATAGCCACCAAAGTACAGTGAAGAGGTTGATCCGCGGGTCAGAGGAAGAGACCTCGCGGTCCAGGAAGAGGCAAGCATAGCAATTACAGTGCCCCGTCGGGGAGGGATCGACGGAGTTAGAAGAAGGACAAAAGACTTTGGATGAGATAGAGGTAGTAAACTTGGGGGAGAACGGTGAAGAGAAATTCACATCAGTAGGGTTCAGTTTGTCTGAGGAATGGAAGAGCAAATTAATACGGTTCTTATCTGCTAACCAAGATGTATTTGCCTGGATGATTGAGGAAGTCACCGGATTGGACCCGGAGTTCGTATGTCATAAGTTACATATGAGGGGGGACGCGAAACCAGTAAGACAGAAGATGCGAGGGATTAGACCAAGGTACGCCGAAGGAATTCGCGAAGAGGTCGCGAGATTGAAGGGGGCAGGTATAATACGAGAGGTGTCCTTTACCGACTGGTTGTCGAATGTGGTAGCGGTACCTAAGAAGAATGGCAAGGTGCGGATGTGCGTCGACTTCACGGACGTTAATTCAGAGTGTCCCAAAGATAGCTACCCCATGCCGAGAGTAGACGAGCTGGTGGATAGAACGGCAGGGTTTAAAGTGTTTTCTTTCATGGATGCATCAATGGGATATAACCAGGTGGCCATGTATGGGCCAGATCAGGAAAAGACAGCCTTCGTGGTGGAAGGTGGGACATACTGTTACACAAGAATGCCGTTTGGATTGAAGAACGCCGGGGCCACATTTCAGCGGCTAGGGGAGAAGATGTTCGAAAGCAAGATCCGAAAGGGGATTGAGATTTACATAGACGACATGGTGGAGAAGAGCATGTCGGAGGAAGAGCATCTAGAGGGTTTGAAAGAGACATTTAGAATACTGCGGTTGTACAATTTAAAACTTAATCCGAGAGAAATGCACGCTCGGGCCACTACGGAAAGTTCCCAGGATACATAGTTACTCACCGGGAATAGAAGCCAACCCCAACGGATAAGGGCCCTAGTGGAGATGCCGCCGCCTCAGGATGTCAAGGAGGTGCGAGACTTCGAGAAGGGTCGGCGGCTTTGAATAGATTCATCTCGGTCGCCGATAAGTGTAGGCCGTTATATCGGCTGCTGAGGAATACGCGGGATTTCGAATGGACCCCGGAGTGCGAGAGGGCGTTCCAAGAGTTAAAGGGTTATTTAGGTAAGGCCCCTATGCCGCGACGCGACTGCAACAGGGAGAGAAGTTGTACTTATATTTGGGGGTCACGGAATATGCCATTAGTTCGGCAATTAGTCAAATTGTGGGTAAACTGGAAAAGCCGGTATACTTCCAAAGTAAAACATTGCTGGAAGCCGAGACCAGATATAGCAGAATAGAGAAATATGCCTTGGCATTGGTGTTCTCGGCCCTGAAGTTGAAACCGTACTTTGAGGCGCACTCTGTAGTGGTGGTGACCAATTTGCCGCTAAAGCAAGCATTGAAAGCTGAGAAGTCGGGAAGGATCTGAAATGGGCCGTGATGTTGAGTTCTTACGAGATACAGTATCATATCAGAACAGCGGAAAAGGCGCAAGCGGTGGCAGAATTCTTAGCAGAGTTTCCAGCGGAGGACCCCCACGGGGAAACGAGATGGTCATGGAGCCGGAAAGGATCAGGGAACAGGATTAGTTGGACCCCAGGATCGGCTGAATGGATGGAGAGTCTTCGCCGATGGGTCGGCTACAGACAATTGCAGTGGAATAGGGGCAGTGTTGGTCACGCTCGAAAACAACAGAATAGAGTTAACCATGAAGTTGGGGTTCGCGGCATCTAATAACGGCAGTAATAATGAGGCGGTAATAGCAGGTGCATGAGAATGGCGTAAGAGGTAGGGGTGAGAGAATTGACGAGGTAACTCGACTCAAATCTGGTGGTGTGTCGCAAACGGGGGTTTGTAGCGGTGCCCACGCATGGCAAAATATTTGGAAGTGCTGCAAAAGAGGGTTGCCGTGTTTGCGAAGGTTAGATTCATACACTTGGGTCGCGGTGAAAACAGACATGCCGACGCCCTAGCCTACGTGGCGGCCGCGATCCCTGAATCAGAAGAAAGGGTGATAAAAGTAAAGCGATTGGAGAAGCCTAGCACGGAGGAGGGGGAGGAAAGAGTGGCGGAGGTATGTCAGGCAGAGGAGAACGAAGGGGGATGGATCATACCCATCAAGAGCTTTTTGACGGGGGACGTGGTGGGAGATAAAGGGGGAAGAAGGAGACCGGAGCGGACATCCCGAGATACGTGCTCATAGGGGGGGAGCTATATCGGAGGAATTTCAGTGGACCTTTGTTAAAATGTCTCGGGCCGAGATTAGCCCTTGAAGTGTTAGCGGAGTTGCATGAGGGAGACTGCGGGAGCCACTCAGCGCGTAACAACAAAGACACGATCGATATCACAGGGCTACTTTTGGCCGCACATGAAAAGGGACGCCGTTGACTATGCTAAATGATGCGAGAAGTGCCAGAAGTTCGCTCAGATGATCTTTGCGCCAGCGGAACCATTACACAGTGTGTCAAGTCCGTGGCCTTTTCGCGAATGTGGGCAATGGATATAGTGGGTCCGCTACCCGGCTCTGAGCAAAGGAGAGATTCATGTTGGCGGCCACGCATTATTTTACCAAATGGATTGAGGCGGTGGCCCCGCGAACAGTCAAGGAGACTCACGTGATCAAGTTTGTGTGGGAGAATATCATCATCCAGATTTGGGTTGCCATATATTATCATAGCGGCATAATGGAACCCAGTTCACCGGGGCCAAGGTGAAGGCGTTCTTGCAAGCATACAAGGTGAAGCAGGGGTTCTCGGCCCCATACAATCCAGAAGGCAATGGGCAGGCAGAGTCTTCGAACAAGGCCATTATGAACAATCTCAAAAGGAAGCTAGAGGATAAGAAAGGAGTGTGGGCAGATGAACTTAGTCATGTTCTATGGGCATACCGGACCACGCCTCGAACATCAACAAGGGAAACTCCCTTTGCTTTGGCTTACGGGGTAGAGGCCGTGATTCCCACGGAAATGGTGGCAGCCACAACGAGGACAAGGGCGGTGGAGTCGGGGCTGAACGAGGGCATACTGGCAGCGGATATGACCTTAGCAGAAGAGAGAAGAGACGAGGCGCGAATCAGACTAGAGGAGTATCACCGCAGCCTGCAGAGACGGTATAACAAGAGAGTCAAGCCAAGACAGTTCAGAGTAGGGGATGCCGTGCTGCGACGGGTAACTCAGAGTACCAAGAGAGAGACTGATGGAAAGCTCGGGCCGAACTGGGAGGGGCCCTATACAGTGGTCGACGTAGGAGGAGCCGGTACATACAAGCTAAGCACAGCGGAAGGAAAGGTGCTAGAAAAGCCATGGAATGTGAGAATGCTAAAAAAGTTTCATGTTTGAATGTAATGAAAGTCCAGAATGATACACTGGAGCTATTTGTAAATATATAATACAATGGCACTTTTGAGGAGTAAATTTCACTATTCTAATAAACTATGGTCGGGCTAAAACACGGTGAGGGCAAGAGACGCCGAGGACGAGAGGTCCATCTCAAGATAGAGCCGCTGGTCGGGGAGAGCCGCCCCATGGGAAGAAAGGCATACGCTTACACCGGGGCAAAGAGAGAAGCCCAACGGAAGGCGGCCACCCAAAAAGAGGTCGGCGGGGAGGAGCCTTCCAGCGTCAATGGTTCAAATCGGACCCACGGCAGTCGAGCTGCCCCGATGGAACCTAGAGTCAACGAAAGTGACTCCAAAGGAAAAGAGAAGTTCAAGCGAGGGGGGATCACACATGGGGCAAGAAGAGAGAAGGCCCCAGCGCAGATAAGGACGAGATGAGTAGAAATAGAGGCAAGAAATGACGAACAGTAGCGTGCCAGACAAAGCAACAATTAAAACTAAGAGATTATACGTGTAATCGGAAAGGGTGAAACAGGCTCCAACCACGCCAACATACAAGTGAAAGGGAAAGAACCAATAATGTTAGGGGCACACATAGTTCAAAGAGTAAGTTACAAAATAGCTAAAACAATAGCAGACAGCCAATGTGGGGCTAGTCTAAATTCTCGCACCGGATCTTGCAAGGGAGCTTGGTCACGAAAGCACTCGAAGTCGGGTCCGTGGAGGCGGCCAAAAACGAGCCTTCAAGCAGCGGATTGAGGGGGGCAACATCAACAGACTCCGAAACCAGCGGCTCTGCGGCAAAGGGTACCGCGGTGGATGGATCTTCCGGCATGGGAGAGGGGGGCTTTTCGGGAAGGAGTCGGCCTTCTTTGAGTAAACGCGACATGCTCCTCGGCGAAAGTTTTGGCCACCCGCTTGTCGCCTTTGAGCCTTGAAGCTTACCCGCACCGCTCCATGTCCCGAAGTGTGTTTGCGTAAGAAGAGCGGCCAGATTTTCCCCGGTGCCGGAGGGCAAGGGCATGCCTCGTTGTTTGTTTAGGCGGTCGTTCACCCCGGCCCATGAAGGCCTGGTGGGAAGCTTCGGCGATCCTCGGTTCATCCTCGGCTCGGAGTTTGGCCATGTCGTCCGGCCTTCGGCTTTGAGACGCCACGCGGGTGGCCCGTAATCCATCAGGTCCGCCCTCCTTTCCGCGATTCCACGTAATCCAGGGAAGAGAAGAGGCCGCGGATCATATAGGCCATGTCCAGCTCACCTAGCAAGGGAAGAGCAAATCGTAACAAGGGTCAAAACAGAAAGTGCAAAGAGGGCAAGAAAGACGACCTTCTCCCACCGCATACAAGGAGGTGCGCGATCTTTCGTTCAAGGTCCCTTAATCAAGATAAAGCCAAGTCACGAGGAAGATGGGAACCATAGAACATTGCCGAGGCCACGGGCAGGGTTTTCTAGAGCAGAATCCTCTACATTGACCGGCGCCGCCAAGACCTTGAAGTGGGGCGAAAATTTCTGGAGCCGCGGACCTGTGGAGAGAGCGGCGGTTTCTTTTCTTCGCCGCTGTGGATGAGGAGAAGACGGAAGAGCCGCAGAAAGGCTTGCAGAGGGAGAAGATCTGCGGCGCTTGTGGGGGGGCTCTTCAGAGGAGGGATCCGCGGACACTCGGGGAACAGTGGAGGCCGGGACAGTGTGGGAAGGAGGGACTTCAGTCACGTCATCGTCCGAGTCGCTGTCGAACAGCTTGATCTTGGAGACGTCCATAGGGGGAGGTGATGAATCGGCTGGAGGGGAATTGGGGGGAATATATTGATCGTCCCAGTCAGCAAGGGAACGGAAAGAAGGAGATGTATATTGGCGGGGCCGGGAAGAAAGGTGGGCAGTGGACCTTTTGACTATCTCCTCTAGAGCCCGAGCCCGGGCCTGAGACTTGGAGGTTTTGCGAGTGAAGCCGCGGCGGTGGGTTTTACGTTGGGACGGATGGGAGGCGGATAGTGAGGATGGAGAAGGACGGGGCTTTCGTTCTTTTGGGGGCGGAGGACGATAAAAGGGAGCGGAATATTTACCCAAGGTGTGCAAAGAAGGGTCAGTTAGTAAGGGGGTTCCATGAGAGGGATCTATGCCGAGGACTTCAGCTTGAGAAGGGCCCAAATTGCGGATTTGCTCAAAGATGGCAGACTTCAGGCCGACGTAAAATCGGGATTTGGAGTCGGACTTCCAACCTGCACAAGAGAGAAATAGAGACAAGGAGTGAGTCCGCATTATAAGTCAACATAAGAAAGAGAGTCAGTAAAGTGAACTCACCCCCGAAAGGTGAAGGTGAGATGGTTGAGAGTCACTGGTGGAACCTCCGCTGACACTAAAATTACCGTAAACATGGGGGTAGTGATGCCAAGTTTTGTCCGAGGTGGTGAAGTTTGAGAATGAAGGATCGTTTGCCGAGGCGGACGAAAGAGTGGTACCCCACACTCACATCTTCGTGACTTTGCGTATGTAATAATGAGAAATTATGTCGCCGGGCGGATATTCGGGGCTCGTGGCGGAGGTTATAAAAGTTCAGCGGCATACATGATATCGCCAAAATTGTCGATACCCGGCAAGGGGATGTTGAAATGGTTGCAGATACGCCGACATCTAGTCGAGACGATGGCGATCGTAAGCCGATACAATTTGGCCGATCGCGGACCACAAGGCATCTGGTTTGGGGGAACCGGATGAGGGAAGTGAGTCCACGTCGCACGCGATGCTTCGAGGAGGATGTCGTCCGGGATGCCATAGCCAACCCTAATCGCCAAATTAGGGTCGGCGGGGGCGTGGAGGTGGAAGCTTGAAAGGCCGCCCGGTGGTGGAGGGGCGCGGTGGGATCAAGCGGTGAGAAGACTCCTCCGCATCAATCGCTGGAAGTCCGGACCGTCGGATTGAGAACTGGCATGGGAGGAGCTAAGGAATATGAACAGCTTTACAAGACAAATGTGAAAAGTAAAGAGAGAAAACTACCAACCCTGGTGCGCCAATCCGCCAGCCAGAGGCTAACGCGTTTGAAGGCGAGGTGTGTAGAATGGAGGAGTGGGAGGAAAGCGGGAAGAGGGATGGATGTGGATCAGAAAACGGGGCTTACGATGAAGCGAGAAGAAAGGAGGAAGGTGAAAAAATGGCGGTAAGGAAAAGTAGAAGGGTGAGAAAGGAATGAGAAGGAAAGAAGGAATAAGTAGAAGTTGGAGCGTGGAGGGTAAAAAGGGGAAAGAAATAGGAGCGAAAACCAAGAAGCCGCCGCTGGAACCGAGAGGGAAGGTGACACGTGGAGGGCAAAACCGAGGCTAATAATACGCACTCAAACACGCTGGGACGCGCGTCGCGCCAATAATGGAAAGGCGCGCGGCAATTTTACGGAAAAAGCGGCGATTGTTTGGGTTCGAGTCCACTAACATTCGCGGGAGGTCCGCTGAACTCGAGAGGGGCATTGTAGCGACATCCTGATTTACGAGGCAATGGGTATGGCGGATGATGGAGCCGGAAGAAAGAAAGGTGTGGGATGACGGACAAAGCTACGTGGAGGCGATGGGACGAAAAAGTCAAGTATGGAGGCCGAGGGACGAGGACAGATAGGAGAACCAGCGCAAGACGAAAGGCCAGCTGACATGGAATCGAACCATCTGAGCACGTGCCTGGCAGGGGAAAGGGTGAAACCCTAACGTCGTACAAGAACATAACACATGGCAGTCCAGAAGCCACAAGATGAGTGGACAGATGGAGGGCCCAGGGGAGAGGGGGGGGATTATAAATAGAATAGTAGAGGAGGAGAAGAGGTAGGTCACAACATGCTTCAATTGCCTTAGGTGGCCTGTAAGCTTGCTAAGGGTGATGGAGGTTCTTAGAAGGGTACCGGAAATCGATACAGATAACCTAGAAGGCGATGTTATGCAGAGTGTTTCAGGGGAAGTTGAATTTAAAAATGTTAAATTCGTATATCCTTCAAGGCCAGACACAATTATCTTAAAGGATTTCACCTTCAAAGTCCCAGCAGGAAAAACAGTAGCACTTGTAGGTACAAGTGGTTCTGGAAAATCTACTGTAGTTGCTTTAATAGAAAGGTTCTACAATCCAAATAGTGGAGAAATTTTACTTGATGGGATATCTCTTAGTAAGCTTCAGCGTAAATGGCTTAGATCTCAAATTGGTTTAGTCGGCCAAGAACCAGTTTTGTTTGCGATATCTATTAAAGAAAACATTCTTTTCGGCAAAGAAGATGCCACTTTTGAAGAAGTCGTCGCAGCAACAAAAGCTTCCAACGCTCACGATTTCATTTCTCAGTTTCCAAAAGGATACGATACTCAGGTCAGCACCCTGATCCTTCTTTTCTTTTTTTTTGGCTTAAAGGGCGAGCCATCAGCTCAACAAGCCAAAGTTATACAGTGTGTTGAGTCTCTTTAGCATTCCATAAATTTTTTGAAGCGAGATCTTGTTGATATATTGTAAAGGCGCCAGTTTTTTTTCGCTTGGCAAGGTTAATTATATTAAAAAGAAAATTTTGAGTTGCAAATTGGGTGGGTTCTGTGTGTGAACAGACTCCTTCAAGCTAAACTAGTACTGAAACTAGAGTCCATTCCTTAAAATATGTATGGAGCTCTGTACATGGAGAATTAACAAAATCTATGTATAGTAGACTTGGTGTGGAACCTCCCAAGTGTGTAGCCAAGTGGTCTACCCACATGAATCTCCATATGCCCAAGCTACATAGATGCACCAACCTTTGAAGCACAATCTGCTGAGAAATTGGCTTCTCTGAAAACATGTGATGAGCATAGAGTTCACCGCATGTTGTATGTCATTCCATCGAGCCTGAAGTGTCCAAGGAACAGAATTTGTGGCAAATGCCGTGACAGCAACAAGGCGCCAGTTACGCTACAAGCTAGAGAACTTGTAGAGAGGGCCAATTCTTGTGTAGATAGGAGGAGGCACTGGGATAGAACCATAGTTCGGGATTTCGGAATTCTCGGAATTCTGGTAAATCCAAAAACCGAAATCCAGCAAATTTCGACCCTATAAAATTTGGAATTTCGAATTCATTCGGAATTTCAATTATTTCGACACTATGTTTAAAATTTCGATTTTTTGAAAAACCGAAATTCCGAGCGGAATTCCGGAGTTTCGTTCGGAATCACGAACTATGGATAGAACATAAGTGGAACACACATAGAAATGGGATGAAATGATTTCAATAGAATTCTTATATTAATTGTCTTTTAGGTTGGCGAAAGAGGCATCCAGATGTCAGGTGGACAGAAACAAAGAATAGCAATTGCACGAGCTATAATCAGGGCACCCCGAGTTTTACTCCTAGATGAGGCGACAAGTGCATTGGACACGGACTCAGAGAGAACCGTTCAAGAAGCACTTGATAATGCATTAATAGGCCGAACCACAATAGTCATCGCGCACCATCTTTCTACAATTCGTAATGTAGACCTAATAGTTGTGGTTGAAAACGGTCAAGTTGCAGAAACGGGATCACATGACCAACTGATTCAGGACAATAACGGGCTATATACATCATGTGTTCAATTTCAACAAATACATTATGCAATAGGAGCAAATAAGAATGCTTCACCATCATGCTCATCTTCTCAAACTACAAAGAAAGATGACAACCATAGTATTGGTACTAATCGAGATGTAATGAGTCAGTCCAACTCGACGAACTTTGAGTCTAAGAGACGAGTTGGCTTGGGTGAAATGAACACTAAGAAAGACTTGCCTAAACCATCGTTTAGAAGATTGTTGCTTTTAAATTCACCAGAGTGGAAACAAGCAAGTTCGGGATGCATAAGTGCAATGTTATTCGGCGCAGTTCAACCTGTTTATTCATTGCTTATGGGAAGCATGATATCCGTTTATTTTTTGGTTGATCATGGTGAAATTATATCAAAGACCAGGATATACGCATTCTGCCTTCTTGGTTTGGCTGTGTTTCTTGTTGGAAATAAGGTTGGATAGACGCCCACCAAGATAAGGATAAACCACTGAGTATAGGACTCTATCCTATCAGATATTAGATGAGTATAGGACTCTATCCTATCTGATATTAGATGAGTATAGGATTTTATCCTATCAGATATTAGATGAGTATATGACTCTATCCTGTCTGATATTAGATGAGTATAGGACTCTATCCTATCCAATATTGAGGAGGTGGGAACCTCTATAAATAGACCTCCCACCTCTCAAATATTAATCATCCGAACAATAAGAAAAGCTCTCTCTCCTTTAATGGCGCTTTCCAACATTTTCTAAAAGTAGAATTTAGGTAATTTGTAGAGATTCCATAGGTGGTATCCTCCCTAGCCATTGTCGGTTCTTGGTTCTTGGTTAGGTGTAAAAGGTTGCTTCCCGTTCGGTGGTTGGAACTTGACTCAACAAAATTAAGAAGAAGAAGATCTTGAGTGTGCCAAGAACATCTTCTTCCTGTAGATCAAAAGCTTGGAACTTCAAATTGAAAATTTTGTGACCAAGGTCACGATCTTACTGTTTTCATTTATTTATTTTATGCATGTGGTATAACGAATTGTATATATCGTAGGAATCATGCATGAGATATCGATAAAATCCTAAATTTCTCTTTTGTAATTAATATCCGCTTTTGCACTATAACTTTGCGGCCATGGGTGAAATTTTGACAACGAGGATCGGATACAAAATGTTGTCAAAGATTTTTTACATTTGAAGTTGGCTGGTTTGATCAAGATGCAAATTCCAGCAGCACAGTTTGTTCTAGGTTCGCCGAGGATGCTAGGGTGGTATGTTATCTTTCGTTAAATCAAGTATGAATATGCTTTATTAATTCATTTATGTTTTTTGATTATGTATTGCTTGATTTTACAGGTGAGATAGTTGGTGGGAGATCGAATGGCTCATCTCATACAAACCTTCTCAGCAGTATCTTTGGCATGCACATTGGGACTACTCATTGCATGGAGATGTACCGTGGTCATAATTGCAGTGCAACCATTAATCATCTTGTGTTTTTACCTACGCCAAGTTTTACTAAAAAAAAAATGTCTAGCAAAGCCAGAACATCTCAAGCTGAATGCAGCAAACTCAGCAAACTTGCTTGTGAAGCAGTGTCAAACCTTCAAACCATTACTGCCTTCTCTTCTCAAGCACAAATTCTTGATATGTTAGATCAAACCCAAGATGGCCCGAGAAAAGAGAGCATTTGCCAATCTTGGTTTGCTGGACTAGGGCTTGGTCTGGCTCGAGGAATAGTTGCATGCACTTGGGCTCTTGATTTTTGGTAAGGTGGGAAACTCATTTCTCAAAAATACATTACAGCTAAAGAGCTATTTCAAACATTCTTGATATTGGTAACTACTAGCCGAGTGATTGCCGATGCTGGTAGCATGGCAAATGATCTTACCAAGGGTTCAGACGCAGTTGGATCAATTTTTTATGTGTTGGATCGAAACTGAACCCGAAGACCCACAAGGTCACCAACCAGAAAAATTATCCGGGCATATAGAGTTCAGCAATGTCCATTTTGTGTATCCAACAAGACCGGATGTGGTCGTTCTAAGGGGATTTTCCCTAAGCGTTGAGGTTGGTAAGTCAACGGCACTGGTGGGACAAAGCCGGTCAAAGTCAACTATCATGGGCTTGATTGAGAGATTTTATGATCTGGTAAAAGGAACAGTCAGCATTGACGGAAGGGATGTGAAGTCATACCATCTTAGGTCCTTGAGGAAGCACATAGCACTTGTGAGTCAAGAACCAACACTGTTCAGTGGTACACTCAGAGAGAACATTGCTTATGGCGTGTCTGGTAAGGTCGATGAAGTTGAGATCATAAACGCAGCCAGGGTCACGAATGCTCATGGTTTCATTGCCGGTTTAAAAGATGGGTATGATACATTTTGTGGGGACAGAGGATTGCAGCTATCGGGAGGTCAGAAGCAGTGAATCACGATAGCCAGGCCATACTGAAAAATCCTGCTGTATTGTTGCTTGATGAAGCAACTAGTGCTCTTGATAGTCAATCAGAAAAAGGTGGTGCAAGAAGCATTGAACCGTGTAATGATGGGCCGGACAAGTGTTGTTGTTGCCCATAGATTGAGTACTATACAGAACTGTGATCTGATTACTGTATTGGATCAAGGTTCTATCGTGGAGCAAGGGACTCATTCATCACTGCTGGCAAAGGGACCTATTGGCACATACTGTGCCCTGGTCAGCATCCATAAAAGCCGAACATCAATTAAACACTTCTTGATCCAACGTTGTATGCAAAACTGTAAGTCAAGAGCAAGTTACGCTTCGATTTATTTACAGAAGATAAATTACCAAATTAAAACCACTGTGTATTTGGTGAAAATAATTTAGTGAGCTAAAGAAGTTGGGTTCAACTTGGTTTTGATTGATTATAGTGTATTTTGTATCCATCAGTAAAATAACAGCCACGTACTAAAAATTACTTGACCTGTGCCAAATTTGATTGCTTGCAAAGCAAGCCTGCCAAATTGTTATTTTAATTTATGATTCTCAGAGAAGCATTTAGCATGTTATTACTATCTTATACATCATTTAGTCAAAGGAATCAGCATCAAATCGCATTGAAGATTAAAATCAATAAAATAACCCGCATTCCATGGATCCAAAATAAAAGAAATGGTGTTACGTGTATTAACTGTGAAAGTTTAGACGTAAATGTATATAGTGAACAAAGATAATGTGACATCCACTCTAACATACCTAGGTGACAGCCAAATGCTTGCCATTAATTGATCTTGAAAAAGCACAAAAGTTTGATGTAATTTCAATATTTCTGTATGTGTGCTGTGTGCATCTTAAGAACAAAATTCTTGCAATTTTCGCTACGTGAGTAATTTTTTAAGACCATCTATTCAATAATATTCGCAGTTATAGATGCATTCTAGTACACCATTTCAATATTATTCATACCTAACTACCTCAGTTCTGTTTCATTCATGAAGTAAAAGTACAAGACCAAGTAAGATGTTTTTTCCTTTGGTACCTGTTTTTGGTCTACCAGAGGATAGAAGACTAAAAATGGGTGTTAAGGTGGATGAGGGTAGCAAGAAGAAAGAAAATAAGAGTAATGCATTTCGTTTGATTTTCATGCATGTAGATCGCCTAGATATGTTGATAGTGACTCTGGGACTTTTCGGATCAATTGGTGATGGTTTTGGTACACCGATTATGTTGTTTCTCACAAGCAAGGCAATGAATAATATTGGTGCTGGCCCTGGTCTCTTTCTTTGAACAATTACCAAAGTATATATCTTTCTTAAATCTATATGCATTTTTGTATCAAATTTATTTTAGCACTTACTCAACGCGTACTTTTGCAGAATGCGTTGAATTTCTTTGTACATGGGTGCATTCACTTCCTGCGCTTGTTTCTTAGGTATGTTACACTGAAACTTCTTTCTTGAACGAAGGATATAATTGAAATCATTTGTGTAGCGGGGTATTGTTGGACAAGAACAGCACAGAGACAAGCTTCAAGGATGAGACATAAGTATCTGAAAGCAGTGTTAAGGCAAGATGTGGATTATTTTGATATCAAGGTGGCCAGCACATCTGAAGTGGTCACTAGTGTTTCTAACGATAGCCTCCTTATTCAAGATGTTATAAGTGAAAAGGTATGTTCACAATCTTGGAACCCCGGTGCTATATACCGCACCTTTAAGATTTAAAATAAACTCCATTTTATTGTACTAGTTATAGCGATGATATACCAAATGTTGGGTTGTGGAACCGTCGAGCGAGTGAAGCTCCGGTATCTCACCAGCAAGCTTTAGAGTTTTGAAACTTTTTCGGAATTTCGACGATTTGTCGATATTTCGGCCCCAAACCCATTTTTCTCTCCTTTTTTCTATGTACACCTATATAAAGGAAATAGATTAGGGTTTTGAGATAACTTTGAGAGATTCATTTCTTGGGTATTGTGGGAGCTCTATTGAGCTAGGGTTTGAGTGAGGCCTCTTGTTCTTGATTCTTGATATCTCTTGTAAACTCTCCAATCTTTGCTATAAAGGAAACTTGGCTCTTGTGTGGATGTAGGTAATATTTACCGAACCACCTTAAATCTTTGTGTCTCTTTGCATGATTTACTTCCATTATTATTGTTTGCTTGCTATGGGTGATGATAAATTGGTGGCTTTGCTTGTTTGAGTTTGTTGTGATAACTACCAAAGTCTTGGGTGGGGTGATTTCCTTGGTGTGAGCTCCAAGTTGAAATCATTTGGGATAGAAAGTAACTAGATTGAGGTGTGACTTTCTAGTGAAATCTCCCAACAAGTGGTATCAGAGCTACAGGGTGTGTGAGGAAAAGACTCCACCTTTAGCATTGGAGGCTAGGTGTTTGAGGAAATTCCTCTGAGAGGTTCTCCACCGTTGGTTTTGATTCAAGAAAGTCATGATACCGACAAAAGAAAGCTACAGGATAGAGAAGTTTGATGGAACAAACTTTGGCTATTGGAAGATGCAAATTGAGGACGTTCTCTATCAAAAGGATTTGATGGAAACGTTGATAAGTGAGAAGCCTGAGGAGATTCCGCAAGACAAATGGGATTTGCAAGATAGAAAGGCTTTGGCCACAATCCGATTGAGTCTTTTCGAAGTCGGTAGCCTTCAATATTAAGGCGAAGAAGGCTAAGTCTCTCATGGAGGCACTTACTACGATGTATGAACAACCCAACCCGCCGCGAACAAAGTCTATTTGATCACCAAGCTATTTAGTATGAGAATGTCGGAGGGACATCCTTCAAGGATCACTTAAATGAATTCAACCAAACTAAGGACCAATTGAGTCGGTTGAGATTACATTTAGTGATGAGGTGCTAGCTTTGGCGATACTTGGACAAATGCCTCCAAGTTGGAAGGGCTCTGAATTGGCGGCTATTTAGTGGCTCAGGGAATGACCAAGTTGAAGTTTGAGCACGCGTTGTTAGTATGGTACTAACCGAGGAATCCGGAGACAAGATTGTCCTTCATCTTGGGGTCAACTTCGGGTCGGCATTGTTAATCGAAAATAGGGGAGAAATTCAAACAGAATCGTGGTAAGAAGAAGTGGAGGGGAGATCGAAATCTCAAGCCCCCAATTGCAAAACATTGAACACAAACCTCGAGACATAAGTGAAGTGGTCTTATAATTGTGGTAGGCCCGCCACTATAGCCCCAATTGTCAGGCACCAAGAAACAACAACAACATTAATAAGAACAAGAAAAGAATCAAGAAGCTAATGTTGTTGAGATGGTAGATGACGCTTTGATATGTTCGATGGAGCCTGCTAAGGAGTCTTGGGTACTTGATTCTCGGGCGATCTTTCCATGCTACCTCACATCGAGAGTTCCTTGAGAACTACACGAAGGTGACCTTGGGAACGGTCTTTCTCGGTGATGACCAATCTTGTGACATTGTCGGCAAAGGGTGGCGTGCATGTCAAGATGAATGGCTCGTCATGGTTATTGAGGGACGTCGACACCGTTCGGATTTGAGGAAGAATTTGATTTCGTGGGGCAATTGGCAAGTAAAAGGATTTGTTCTGATCTTCACCGGTGATACTTGGAAGGTCTCGAAGGGTTCATTGATTGTTGCAAATGGTAAGAAAGATGGTACTCTACATGACGCACATGGTTGTGAGTCGATTGCCGCGGGCACATGGCAAAGAGGATCCGAATGTTTGGCACCGCAGACTTGGTCACATGAGTGAGAAAGGAATGAAAATCCTTCACTCTTACGGTAAACTCCCAAAGTTACAAATCGGTGAAATTGACTTGCGGAGAACTGTGTATTTGGAAAGCGAAGCGGGTGAGTTTTCGAGAATGGGTCGGACTCAAAGCAAGAAGGCTCGAGTTGATTCATACTGAGATGTCCGGGGCCGACTAATGTCTCTTCACTTGGCGGAAAGTCATATTTTGTGACTTTCATTGATGACCATACTAGGAAGGTGTGGGTCTATTTCTTGAGACACAAGTCGGAAGTATTTGAAGTATTCAAGACTTGGAAGGCCATGGTTGAGAATGAGACAAGCTTGAAAGTAAAGAAGCTAAGATCCGACAACGATTGGAGAGTATGAGGATTTAGGTTTTAAAATCGTGGTCGACAATGGCATCAAGATGGAAAAGACTTTGCGGGGACACCTCTCGCCAGAGAATGGGGTTCAGAGAGCGGATGAATAGAACAACGACGAGAGAGAGCTAGGTGTATCATTACACTAGCGTGCTTGCCCAAGCAGTTTTGGGCAGAAAGTGTTAGCAATGACTTACGATCAATAGAGGACCATCGGTACCTTTGGATTTTAAGATTCCGAGGAAGTGTGGAGCCGGGAAGGATGTGAACCTTTCCCATTTGAAGGTATTTGGTTGTGTGTCCTATGTCCACATTAGTGACCAAGCTAGAAGCAAGCTTGATGCTAAGTCACTAAAGTACACCTTCATCGGCTATGGCGGTGATGATTTTGGGTATCGCTTTTGGGATGATCAAAATCGGAAAATCATTAAGTAGTAGAGATGTTGTGTTTAATGAGAATGTGATGTACAAGGATAGAGATGAAGCACAAACCAAGGAATCGGGTACAGAGAGCCGCACAGAGTATGTTGAGTTGGAAGACTTCGATGTAAGTCGTGGTATAGTGGGAGCCCCCGATCGAGGGAGGATAGAGTAGTAGTTCGAGAGAATAATGATGATACTACACCACCGAAGTCCATCTCCACCTCGCGGCCCCAAGGAAGACATCCGGGCCACATGTACCGAAGTACGAGATATTCACCCTCCACCTATGTGAATTACTTGCTACTTACTGATGGTGGCGAGCCTCAATGCTATGATGAAGCATTGGAGGTGAGTGATGCAAGCAAGTGGGAGCTTGCTATGCAAGATGAGATGAAGTCCCTCATCTCTAGTGGCACGTGGGAGTTAGCCAAACTACCCATGGGCAAGAAGGCTCTACGAACAAATGGGTGTTTTAGAGTCAAAGAGGAACATGATGGTTCCCAGAGATACAAAGCGAGGCTAGTAGTCAAGGGTTTTCAGCAGAAAGCAGGCGTTGACTTCACAGAGATATTCTCCCCAGTGGTGAAACTGAATACTATTCGGTCAGTGTTGAGTATTGTTGCAGTGGAAGATTTGTATCTTGGAGGTTGGATGTTAAAACCGCCTTCCTCCATGGTGACCTAGTTGAGGAAATTTACATGCAAAGAACCGGAGGGTTTCATCAAGAAGCGGTAAAGAGAATATGGTATGCAGGCTCGAGAAAGAGCTTGTATGGTTTGAAGCAAGCCCCTAGTAAAGGGTACGTGGAAGTTTGATAACTTCATGCAAGGAAATGGCTACTATAAGTGCAACGCCCGACCATTGTTGCTACTTCAAGAGGTTCGACTCGCCTACGCCATCATTTTTGCTATATGTTGATGATATGTTAGTAGCAAGTTCCCGATATGTCGAGAAATTAGGAGATTGAAAGAGAAGTTAGCAAGTGAGTTCTCTATGAAGGACTTGGGGTGCAAGTGAAACGCATTCTAGGGATGAGGATCGGAAGAGATAGGCGTAAAGGTATTCGAGTTGTTCAGCCGAAAGTATATTGAGAAGGTATTGAAGAGGTTCAACATGGGTAGTGCTAAAACCGGTTTGCACACCTTTGGCAAATCCACTTCAAGTTGTCCAAGGAACACTCTCCCAAGACTATTGAGGAAAGAAACTTCATGGCTAAGGTACCATCGCCCGCCATTGGAAGTCTTATGTATGCCATGGTTTGCAGCGTCCGGATATAGCTAGCCGCAAAGGGGAGTCCTGTAGATTTATGTCTAATCCTGGCAAGCAACATTGGGAAGCCGTGAAGTGGATATTGAGATATCTGAGAGGTACTACAGAGAAATGCCTATGTTATGGAAGGGGTGTTGTGAACTTGCAAGGGTATGTGGATGCCGACTTTGCAGGTGAGGTAGATCGCAGAAGAAGCACTACTGGTTATGTCTTTACAAAGAGGTGCTACCGCTTGATGAGTTGGATTTTCGCCATTCTGAAGATTGTTGCTTTGTCTACCACAGAAGCAGAGTATGTGGCCGTTACAGAGGCAAGCAAAGAGATGATCTGGTTACGGGGATTGATGGAAGAGCTTGGGATGAAGCAAGAGAGAAGTGTGTTACATGCTGACCGGTGAGTGCTATACATCTTGCTAAGAATTCGCCTTTCATTCTAGGACCAAGCACATTGGTCTCCGGTATCATTTTATCCGATCTGTTGGAGGATGAGGTTTTGGCACTTGAGAAGATCCAAGGGAGTGAGAATCCGGCGGATATGTTAACCAAGACCGTGCCTACTGAGAAGTTGAAGTTGTGTTCAACTTCGGTGGGTCTTCTTGATTGAAGACCATGATGGATGAGCCGAGTGTTTCTTTAGTAAATTGGAATTGGATGGAGTTGTTACAATTGAGATGTGATGTGCATGTAGAATCTCGAAGGTTCCAAGTGGGAGATTGTTGGGTTGTGGAACCGTCGAGCGAGTGAAGCTCCGGTATCTCACCAGCAAGCTTTAGAGTTTTGAAACTTCTTCGAATTTCGACGATTTGTCGATATTTCGGCCCCAAACCCATTTTTCTCCCCTTTTTTCTATGTACACCTATATAAAGGAAATAGATTAGGGTTTTGAGATAACTTTGAGAGATTCATTTCTTGGGTATTGTGGGAGCTCTATTGAGCTAGGGTTTGAGTGAGGCCTCTTGTTCTTGATTCTTGATATCTCTTGTAAACTCTCCAATCTTTGCTATAAAGGAAACTTGGCTCTTGTGTGTGGATGTAGGTAATATTTACCGAACCACCTTAAATCTTTGTGTCTCTTTGCATGATTTACTTCCATTATTATTGTTTGCTTGCTATGGGTGATGATAAATTGGTGGCTTTGCTTGTTTGAGTTTGTTGTGATAACTACCAAAGTCTTGGGTGGGTGATTTCCTTGGTGTGAGCTCCAAGTTGAAATCATTTGGGATAGAAAGTAACTAGATTGAGGTGTGACTTTCTAGTGAAATCTCCCAACACCAAAACCATAAAGATAAGCAACACATCCCCAAACTTAGATTCCTGGTTCATTCTGTCCCTGGTTGTTAGTACTCCCAACCCCTAACAGCATTAATTCTGCTACATGCATGGAAGTTCAGAACGTCAGTCACACCCTCTGTAACCTATCTAGGCAACAACACAAATGCACAATGCACATTGCTGGTTTAGCATCAAGATGCACAACAATTTGATATAGTCGAGTTTTGCATTGGTTATGCATTTTATTTCAAATCCACCGTTTGCATTGGATTGTCACATACTTAGGTGACCTTGTTGGTGTCACCTCTGCAGTTCACATTATTAATTAAGTAACTGAGGGTATCAATTTGACTGCAGATACCAAATTTCTTGATGAACTTGTTCACGTTTCTTGGAGGTTATATAAATGGCGTTTGTGATTATGTGGAGACTGGTCATAGTCGGGTTCCCTTTTGCTTTGCTTTTGATCGTACCAGGTTTGCTATGTGCTCGCATTTTAGTGGGATTGATACGAAAGACAAGGGAGGAGCATAACAAGGCTGATTCAGTTGCAGAGCAGGCTATTTCGTCCATTAGAACAGTATACTCATTTGTGGGGGAAATGAAAACTATGACTGCGTTCTCTAGTTCACTTCAAGGGTCACTGAAGTTGGAATTGAAGCAAGGTTTAGTTAAAGGTGTAACTATTGGAAGTACTGGTGTTACTTTTGGTGTTTCTGCATTTCTAACGTGGTATGTGAGCAGATTGGTTATGTATCATGATGGCAAAGGTGGAAGTGTGTATGTTGTTTGTGCTTTAATCGCCATAGGTGGCCTGTAAGTCTCTCTTACCCTCCTTGATGTGGTTAATTGACCAGCCTGTTTTTTTTCTATAGTTCTTTTGAATAGGTGTACATATATAATACATGTCTTATTATTCTTATATATACTTCTTTCAATTAGAGCTCTTGGAAGTGGACTTTCAAATTTAAAGTACTTCACAGAAGCTATTTCAGCTGCAGAAAGAACAATGGAAGTAATTAAGAGGCTACCTGATATAGATATATATAATATGGATGGTGAGGTTCTGCAGAGTGTTTCAGGGGAAGTTAAATTCAAGAATGTTAAGTTTGCATATCCATCACGGCCAGAAACCACAATCTTTCAAGATTTCAGCTTAAAAGTTCCAGCAGGGAAAACAGTAACACTAGTTGGTGCAAGTGCAAGTGATTCAGGAAAGTCTACAGTCATTGCTCTATTAGAAAGGTTTTACGATCCAATTAGTGGAGAGATTCTACTTGATGGAGTTTCAATTAACAGTCTCCAGCTTAAATGGCTTAGATTACAAATTGGTCTAGTCAGCCAAGAACCAACTTTGTTTGCGACTTCCATAAAATTGACGAAGTCATGACAGCAGCAAAAACTTCCAACGCTCACAACTTCATTTCTCAATTTCCAGAAGGATGTGACACTCAGGTCAGTGATTTTCTGTTGATTATCAAAATAAATGTTAAGTCTTAGACCAACTGGCAATGAGCGAGGCAGCCCCAGGAACTTATATATTAATTGGCTAGGCTTTTAGCTCGCAAAGTGGGGTGTTTATCTCAAAAATAAACTATTTGATGAAGAAATACCCAACTTGCCTACTTGGCTAATTCCTGGTGTTACATTTTTCTAATCTTATACCAACTTCTTTTGTGTTTGTATGTGTCTTTTTATTGATAACTGTAATAGGTAGGTGAAAGAGGAGTTCAGATGTCTGGTGAACAGAAACAAAGGATAGCAATTGCACGAGCTATAATTAAAGCACCTCGAATTCTACTCTTGGATGAGGCAACCAGTGCATTGGATTCAGAATCGGAGAGAATTGTTCAAGAAGCACTTGATAATGCCTCGGTTGGCCGAACGACAATAGTAATAGCACACCGTCTTTCTACAATTCACAATGCAGATGTTATTGTTGTGGTTCAGAATGGACGTGTTATGGAAACCGGCTCACATGACAAATTGATACAAGAGGAAAATGGGCTCTATGCATCACAAGTTAGATTCCAACAAATAGATAAAGCAACAGAAGAAGAAGAAAGCATTAGTACATTGTCTCACATTACGAACAAAGACAATTACCACAGTAGTCATGGTAGTAGTCGACGACTCAGCTTATTGAGTCGGTCCAACTCAGCAAACTCAGTATTCGAGAGACGAGTTGGCTCAAAGAAAGACGTTTCTGTCTCATCATTTAGAAGATTACTAGCTAATCTGCCTGTCCTATGGCCAGGCTTACTATTATAGAGATTAGTATTTTGGGTATGTTTGTTATTAAGCTCATAAGTTTGTGTTGAAGAAAGATGTCATAAGTTCTTACAATGAAATAAAAGAATACAAATATAAATATAAATAAGCATGAATAACCTGGCCATATGGTGTCCAAAAACATTAAGCCATTTTGGCTTCATATAACCACTTTTATCACTGTCATCGACCATGATCAATACGAATGAGCTCTTACTGATCAAACACCCCAACCCCATTGTTCCTATCCTGACCAACAACCCACTGGGGATGCATTACAGATGAAGCAATGTTCCTATACTGAGAAACTCAATGCGAGTGTTCTTGGTATGGAGCATTAATATCATTCCTATGTTGAGCAGCAATCTGGTGTGAATGTGCTTCAGCTGTAGCAGTACTGTTCCAACACTGCGCACAAACCAGCAGAGAACTTAGTTCAGATACAGAAATATTATGTCAATACCGAGCACCAAAAGCTCTTGCAATCTGAATTCTTACCTCAGGTACAGCAACACTATTCTGAGTTACCCAAGCAGCACGTTCGCAATTTCTGTTGATGTTATAAGTATGTTCTGTTTGCCATCTGTCAACATACCTTCTATGACTACCTGCAACACTTCCCTTTCTTTGGTTTGGAGAATTGCGTCTTCTGTAAGGATGTGAACTTCCATCTATCAGCTTACGGGTAAATCCTACATCACAAATCCCTCTTTCATGTCGGATTCGTAGTGGTCCACTGGCCCTGTAAGTAGATGCTCTGACCCTGTGTTCTGCTCCTAAATTAGTGCCTTTATTTGATGGTAATATGTCCATTTTAGTGGGAGATTCCGTGGCATTCATATCTTCATTTTAAGCTTTACTATTCTTGTCCAGGTCATCAACAGAAGACTCCGTGCCAGGATTATCTTTAAGTGCGCCATTAAGAAACTCAGCAAATTCATAATCATCACTATTCATAGTTACCACAACAGTCCTATGTTCATGTGGAGCTTCACTAATAGCGTTCGTGTCTGCAGTAGTAAATTTCAAGCCATTCATACGCTTAGGAGCATCTTGATCACCACTACTGTCCAAGTCATTGGCCACTAAGTAAGTGATTTGGAAACCCATACAATGTTTATGAGAAAACATCAAATTATTCATTGCATGACTTATTTTCTTACGTACATACTTTCTAATTTTATCTAGAATTTGATGATTCAATTAGAAGTGATAGTGTACATATACACTTACTGTTTTGGAAGCCTTAAGCGATGTTCCTTAGTATTACTTTCCTCTGCTATTTCTGCAAATACTAACTTCCTTAGTTCCATAAAGTGTTCAGCATTTGAATGAACCACAATATACAGTGTACATAGTAAGAAAAGATATTATCAGCAAAAGCAAAGAGTATAATACTAAAACAGGAGTATAATAATAATCATAATAAAACAGGAAAGAATAGTGGAACAGGAGGAACCTGCAACATTTTGAACACATGCAACCGAATCTCAGAAGACCAATCTTTCCTGACTAAAATAAAGGATGTACCTGCTAGAGTCCGAATATCTCCGACTTTTATCTACAAACAAACAAATGTATTGATCAGTCTATTATTAAAAAGCACTATTGAAGGATTTGAAGAAAAAAAAAAAAAAAGTTACAGATTCTAAGTAAGAAAGAGCAGCGTTTCTAGTTTCTGAAGAAGAACTCCAATCCATCATTGCAGCTATCGCACGTGCAACATTACTTGCAGTACTCTTCTCCTCCTCCATAACCTTTTTTGATGAGGTTTGTTTTTTGCAAGGCAAGTAGTGAGGCCGTGAGGGTGGGGTCTTTATCTCTTGAGATCTCTATCTCTTTTCTTATTGGTTTCTGTCTGATGTCCAAAGCCATTTTTCAGATCTTCTTCTTCAGAGAAATTGTATAGGGAGAGAGATTAGAGATATGTTGATATTTTGATATTTTGAGAGAGTTTGGAGTAGGATGAGGTTTTGTTTATGTTTTCGGTGGTTAATTACTCAATTACCCCGACGTATAATTCAAATATGAGCGTGTATTTGGTTTTTGTTTTCCTAGACATGAGAAAAGACCAAAACGTTTTTTTATAATTTGCTAAACACACCAATAATAAGGCTAGCTTGGTAATCAATATAGTAATTATTTTTTAAATAAGGACTTTTTTAAAAATATTACTGATGTGGCTTTCTGTCAGCATATTGGGAGAAACGGATATTAATATAGGTAGGATTACTTCTAAATCTTCCAGAGTGGAAACAAGCTAGTTTGGGGTAAGGCCCAAAATATCGATATCGAGGAATATATCGGTGATCAAAAAACCGATATATATTGGATATATTGGATATATCGGAAATATCGGATATATTTATTTTTTTCGTGACCAGTCCAAACTATTTAAAATATCGGAAATATCGGATATATCAAAAATATAATATCGAAAATATATCGAAAATATATTGGAAATGTCGGATTTATATTAAAAAATGATCAAAAAATCAAACGATATATATCGTAAATATCATATATATCGATTATCTCGGCGATATAAAATTTCATATCGGAAATTCCGATATATATCGGGAAAAAAAGAATTCAATATTCGGTGGATATATATAAAAAATATCGATATCGGTGTACCAATTTACCGAGATATATCAGATATATCAGCGATATTTTGGGCCTTGGTTTGGGGACCGTAAGTGTAACCCTCTTCGGTGGTGTGCACCGTTCTAATGGGAAGCATGCTATCTGTCTACTTTTTAACTGATCATGATGAAATTCAATCAAAGACTAGGATTAATATTTGGTGGGGTGCAACGACTATATGCCGTTCTAATGGGAAGCATGTATGTGCTATGCTTCCTTGGTTTAGGTGTTTTCTCTTTCGTGATTAATATTATTCAGCACTACAATTTTGCATGGACGAGTATTTGACAAAGAGGATCCGAGAAAGAATGTTGTCAAAGATTTTGACTTTTGAAATCGGATGGTTTGATCAAGATGAGAATTCTACTGGAGCAATTTGTGCTAGGCTCACCAAGGATGCCAGTGTGGTAGGCTCTCTTTCTCTTTATTTAATTACAACATTCTGATTTCACAATTTAGCATTTTCTTAGCTTCATGCTATAATGAATTGTTTATAGGAGTTTTCTTGTTCGATTTCACAGGTAAGATCATTGGTTGGAGATAGAATGGCACATTCTCAGGTTTAATTGTTATCATTGCCACTCAACCTACGTTAAGGCCAGAGAATCACAAGATGAAAGCAGCTTGCAGTTTCAAGCCTTCGAACCATTACTGCCTTCTCTTCTCAATCAAGGGTTCTTGAAATGTTGTATCGAGCCCAAGAAGGCCACGTAGAAAGTGTTCGTCACTCTTGGGTTTGCTGGACTGGCCCTTGCTACGGCTCGGATCGTAATTTCTTTCAGTTGGGCTCTTGATTTTTGGTATGGTGGTAAACTAGTTTCTCAAAACCACATTACGACTAAAGAGCTATTTCAAGAAGCAACAAGTGCTCTTGATAGCCAGTCGGAAAATGTGGTCCAAGAAGCTTTGGACCGTGTGATGGTGAACAGGACTAGTGTTGTTGTGGCCCATAGGTTGAGTACTATCCAGAACTGTGATCAGATTGCTGTATTGGATCAACGTGCTCTGGTGGAAAAAGGGACTCACTCGTCACTATTGGAAAGGGAGCCAATGGAGTTTACTATGCTCTCGTCAGCACTCAAGGAAAGCGCAACACGTACTGATCCAACAGTGGATTAGTCTAAATATCCACCATATTGATCAGTCCCATCATCATCATCAATTTGTATTGCTTTAAGTGACTGAACACAGATATTGGAAATATACTATGGAATTGGGACATATGCCATGCGTCTGGCAAAATTAAGGGTGGAATTTGAGCCGGGCTCGAAGCTCGGCTTGGGTTTGGCTTATTTAAGCTCGGTTCGAGCTCGCTCGTTTATTATATGAGCCGAGCTCAAGCTCAAATTAAAGCTCGTATAACAAATGAGCTTGATGAAACTCGGCTCGTTTAGCTCAAATAACATATTTATAGTGTAAAATAACCGAGTGGCTCGGGCTCGGCTCGGGCTTGGCTCATTTAAGCTCGGCTCGAGCTCTCTCATTTAACTATATGAGCTGAGCTCGAGCTCAATTTAAAACTCGTGTAATTAGCGAGCCGAGCTTGAGTATGGTAAAGCTCGGCTTGTTTAGCTCGAATTCCACTCTTAGGCAAAATTAGGACATTGCAAAAGAAAGCGGGTGTTGTCAAATATCCACTGTTGTTGTGAGAGAAACACTTGTTTTTTAGTTTTTTGTGTTTTGCCATGTAAGTTTAAATCGTATAAAGCAGACTCCCCAAAATAACTAAAAAGTTGGGGCGCGGTATTGGACCCATTTTATGGGATATTAGCATCTTACTTTATGGGATTGGCCTTTTTTTTGGTAAAAAGTAAAACAATAATAGTTATTCTTTATATGTTCTTTTACATTCTATATGCCCGATAGTTCTACACTTTTACGGCATCGGTTGCTGTGAGATCCTATATCCCACGGCAGGCAGTTGCCATGAGATCGCACAATTCACGATATCGGGTTGCAGTGAGATTCCATATCCCACGGTAGGCAATTGCCACGGAATATTTTTTTTGTATTTTTTGTTTTTTTTCACTTCAAATTTTGCGTATTGAATAGACACGATATATGGATACCTCATTTTCTTCTTTAAAGATTTTTTATACATTCCAAGAACAACACCAAAACCATGACAAAAAAAATATATATACAATCGAGACATAATTTTGCTATCTCGCAGCAAATATTTTCATATGTTATAAGAAAAATTTGTGATCAAATTAATAAAGAAGAGTTTTGATAATTAACACAAACAAAGACTCCATTTTAATGAACACAACCATCTCGCGGCAACTAACTTTTTTTACGGTGGCTATTAAAAAATAAATTTAAGAAAAAATGACCCACGGCAACCACCTTCTGTGGGATATGGGATCTCGCGGCAACCCGATGTCGTGGATTGTGCGATCTCGCGGCAACTTCTTATCGTGAGTCGTTTTTTATGTGATTAATGGAGATATACTAGTACCTTTGAATTGGTCAAAGGGGTGCCAATTCTATAAAATGGGGTGTCAATACCGCAACCTGAAAAAAATTATTCGCTAATATTTGACAAACTTTATTCCCCAAAAAGCCCAAATATTAGATGAAAATGTCCAACCCTCGAAAAGACCAATACTCTTTCACCATCTCCTCAAAGACTCAAACGGTACTCCTCTTATTTATTCCGCACTTCCGCTCTTATTTTTTCACGCCCTTCTATCTTCAGCTTCGCCTCTTCATTATATATATCTAACACTTATGGGAAACCAACTGCTGATTCCACTGCAAGGTTCGCAATTTAAGAGATTTTATTTTCTTCTTTTCTATCGCTACCACAGCACAATCATCGAAAGCTATATTACGGAAATCTACTCTTTACAAGTTTCATTTTCGTTCTGCTGATTTCGATGTCAGAAACGAAACTCTCAAAGCATTGTTAGGGTCGATTTGCTATAGGTATGGTCAATTCTCTCTTCTTCTTTATCTATTTCATTGTTTGTTGTTTGTGCTCAGTATATATAAATCTTTGGATTTAATTCTCATTATTTCAAATATTTAATTAGTTTGTCACTTCGGTTAATTAGTTTGTCATCTTTCCTATACATGAGTAAACATTTTTTTCAAAGGATTATGAGTTGTATATGAAATATTCCCTAGGTTTGTGTGTTTGGAAGTTGTTGGGAGTTTGATGAGGAATCCACAACGTAACACTAGCAAGATATGTTTATATTGATTTTGAAGAAAAACTCGCTTCATTGAAATCATTTATTATAATGTTTTGCATCATGTTATTTAAGTCAATATAGCTCTTAGTATCATTTTATCACAATCGAACATTTTAGCGTACTACATCAGATTTTTTTTCAGTGGACTTCATTGGAATGGGATACATGAAGAGAATATTATTAGTTTCTTATTTCATTTCTTTGCTTCTTTGGAAGGATTTATGATCTTATAGCATGTTAGTGGATATGCCGATTCTTCATTGTTTTCTTTGATAGGCCGGTTTCTTCGTTCTTATTATGTGTTGAAAACTTTTCATTTAATTTAAGTCAACTTTATTTGCATAGTTATAATGTTTTGAATCAAAGAGTTGTTACAGTTGTAGTGGACCCAATCCATAGGATTATAGACAGCTAGAGTGGTTCATGTATATGTTTTTCACTTGATTCACCCACTAACCATGATGATTGGCCAAGAACCAAGGCATACAGCATCCAGTCTTGGACATCTAAAAATTCCTCCATTTTAAGTAAATACATCATTAATTGTTAAAAGCTTATCTATGAATGCAAACCTGTTTTCGTACATTTATGACCTCCTCTACCAAGCATTCATTCATGGGTTGAGCAAGGATTACTACTCACACTACAAGAAAAAAGGCTTTATATCACTGTTAAAAACAGTGACAAAAAGTCTTTTATCACTGTTTTTTTTTTTTCCAAAACCGTGACCAAGTGAGAGTCATTTTTTTTTTACCAAAACCGTGACAAATTATCCGTCTAGATAAGCCTATATCCACCACATAAAACAGTAACAAGTATTTCAAAACCGTCACAAAAAATCGTACTTTTTGTGACAGTTTTGATGAAATAGTAATGTAATCATGTTGTAACCGTCACAAAAAGGACAACTAGTCATTACAGTTTGGTTAAAACAGTGATAAATATATTTTCTTTTTCAAAAAAAAATTAGTGAATATTTGTGAAAACAGAAACAGACCATTCCGCATTAAATTGGACCTACATTTCATATCTGCACTGATAAAAGTTTTCTAAACAAACAAACATAATCCATTAAGTTTCAAAATAGTATTTACAATTACTAATTTAGGTGAAACTTTACAAACCAAGATGGACTTGGATAAGCTGATATATGTATTTGAATATAAATCAAAATTAAACATATCCCAGTAGAATAGAAACGTATTCATCCTATCCCGCCAAAACGCAACACATTATTGGATGAAGCCAACAAACCCGCGTCCTTGCTAATAGCCTACAACTCTAGCATAACTACAATATTCTGTAGTACCCAACAAGGTGAGGACTACCCTCAGTATAGCTCCCTCCACAACTTGATTCTCATATTCATCCTACATGTAAAACAATTAGCGAGTGTAAGTCAATACTGTTGTATCCTAAAGTGAAAGTTTTTCATATTTAAACTAGCCAAGAGCAAGAATCACCATGTGAAACAAATGAAGAGTACATTTCCAAAGTAATGAACAAGGCAAAATCACTTGACTACGTTTGGGCAATTATTTATCGTAAAAAATTAAAGTGAACATTAATGTGAACGGGAATGGTAGCGTTAATGTTAATGACTAAACATTCAATGTATGATATAAACTATTGCATGTTTGCAAGCACTTGTCTAAAATAATTTGAAAAGCTACGCCGTGCTTCCTTACAAAACATACATTAACATATTAGAATCTCCAAGTATCCAATGTATAACAAGTAAAGCAGAAGGAATGTAGGATCACTTGCCTCATTAATATACTGAAGCCGACACTTGTCTACTAGTGACTTCCCACCTTGGAAATGGCCTTTTTGTCCCTTAAATAGACTAAGGTTTTCTCTTGCCTTAATAGGATCAAGGAATCATCACATATTTTGAACCGTGCGCACCATGACGAAAGAGAAGTAACATTTTTCATGGATAACATGTTTTTAGCAAAACCAACAAGTAACAAAGCGTTAGATTCCTAGAATATGATATGTCCAACATGGATAAGATCAGCAACATATAGCAAAAAAAATGTGTAACATGAAATTTGTTCTATGGGGTTCCAACATTCTATCAATCATGAGTATTGCTTCTCTTCATTATCCTTTCCATATGAAATCATTGTGCCCAACCATAAAATGCATGCCAACACCGAAATACAGCTAAGACTTAAAACTTCATTAACTAACCTTTTAAACATTTCAGACAGGCCACCGTACTGTTTAAGGGAGATGTTGCAGACAAATAACGTGTAGATAGACCATATAGCTGCCCTTAACAAGAAATATATGATTGGTCTCCATGAAAAAGAGCGACCAACTAGATCTGGTTTGTTCCTGTATGTACTGGAACCTTTTTGCAGACACAATTTCCTTGATGGAGCATCTGGGCCATATCCTAACAAAAGAATCACCTGGAAAGAACCCCAAACCATAGGAGCTGGCCAACAATAGGGGGTTGATTAGAAAAAATGGAACAATGGCATAAACATTAAAGTGGGCTTCTCCCAGTCAGATTTCAATAACCAAATTGACATGCAAACAACAAAAGAAAAGAAAAATTACTGGTATCAATAGGACAGAAGGATAAAGAGACAAGTGACTTGCAGTGACCCATCCAAGAGCTGCCGAAGGAGCCAGACCTGTTGGCAAGGACGACCCTTTCAACAAAGTTTGGCAGTTTGAGAGAACTACAAAGTCATCATGAACAATACTTTCAAAAAGGCCTTAACCAGTTTGTTAATAGTTTTACAAAGCTGGGGCATCTTCACCTCATTAACATGTGTCAAGTCTACAATAAGTATCACCAATCACCAATATCTTAGAATATACTACAATTGCCACTAAAGACCATGCATAACTTTCTCTGATTGCATAATTTGAGAGACAGCATTTGAACTTATTTAATAATAATAAAAGTGCTCATACACTAAATTGAATGATATAAATCACATAGTGTTGTCTATCTCTGTATAAATAATTTACCTAAATATCTCGTTCTTATTTGTTAATGTTCTTTTTGTAGGTCCAATCAACCTAGCCTAGAATCTCACTGTATAAGCAAAAAGTTAACTTAACAAAGTTTAAATGTAAGAAAAAGGGGTTAATAGATTATTGGCACAAAAGCTAATTTTGTTCCGCACCAGCATACCATTATCATGCTCTGAAATGCTAAATGCATCTCATGCAGTAAAAATTCTTCTGGTGCAATGATACCAAGAATCATTTAGTTGATACATACCATGTTAGTATACATGGTTAGTTGCATCTCGTGGCTGCTACATAGCTACTGATAGCACGTCTCAATGTGGAGCTAAACTATGGACCATTGAACGCAATGCAAGATGACCAGATGAGTATTGGTTAAAATCCCCATTATTTGATCATGTAATCGGTGCAAATGCTATCAAAGTTCTAAAGCTAGTAGTGGTTACAAAGTTAACAATTATAAAATGGATACCCTACTAAGAACACTAGAAATCCATGTAACACGTATATATATAGTTATATACTACTTAATAAAATGGGAAAAATGAGTATACCTAGTGACCGTCATGGCAAGAAAAACTGCAAGCAGTGCAATTAAATAATTTCAATTAATTAAATAAGTTAGAGCATCAGGTCAAATAAGCATAAGAAGCAATGTTAAAAGTCATACCAGATGCATCTTTTGCCGTTCAGTTATGGGCTTGCTACATCTGAGCAGCGTGAGCTTGACATGCTTGTGCAGCAGTAGCATGTGCCATACGAACCTGACTTAAAGTCCTCATAGTACCTTAACAAGTTCCAAACCTTTGCATAGAAAACCAAAAGTGTTATGTCCGAACTATAATTTCAGATTAACCATTCTCTAGAGACAACGACCTTAATTATCGAACACAACAACACATGAATACAACTAATAACCAATTTTACCTCATACATGCATTACAATTCACTTCCTGCAAGAACATTAGAAGGATGATTATTCCCCAAAAACCAATTAAACAAAACTAAAAAGTAAATTGACAAAGAAAAAACCCAATTTCTACCATCAACCGAAGTTATAGTCATTCAAAGTTCGGCAAAACAGAGATATCATAGTTTGCATAAGCAAATTAATCACGATACATATTTGCACAATTAAAGTCAATTTAACCAAGAAAAGAACTTTAAAAAAATAAAAAACACCCAAATTCAGTTTTTCAATTCAGCTTTCCAACTTCCAAGAATTACCATTATAGCAACCTGATTAAAGGTACATCACATAGTTAAAGAACGATAAGCAACAATATTGTGAATGAAAAGAAAAACGGGGAATAAGTGAAAACGAAAAGAAATCACAAACCCACCCAAAGCAAGAACCTTGAAGGCTCATGCTCTGGCTAGGGTTCTACACAATCTGCAATATCGTAGTTAAGCTTTCAGACTACCATAAACCTCACCACCCATACCTTCGAATTTGAAGAAGAAATGAAGAGAGTGGGAGCAAGTATTGACTTCCAATGAATGAAGCGCTGATGATGAAATCCAGAATCAAACGCTCTAATTTAGAACTAGCAAAATGAAGGGGGAAAAAAATAAAAAGAAACCCTAACAAGGAAGAGAGCAGAAGATAAAGATAAGAATAACTAACATGGTTCAATTGATCGTTGCAAATCAATCCTCTTTGTAACCAAGATCAGAACACCGGTCGCAATCCTATTTCTTCGTTGAAAAAAATGGAAGTTTTTTTTGTTGTTTTTTGATAAGAGGGGTGGAATTTTGGTGTAGAGTTGGATTTTTTTTTTTAAATAGGTGGTGAGTTAGTGCATGGGCAATTCTAGAATTTTTCCGAGTCGTGACTCGTCGGCACTTGTTTCTAAATAAAGAGATCTTAAATTGGCTACTCCATATAGCGTAGATATGTCAGCAGTTTTTAACAGTGACAATTAATATATACTAATTATGTGACTGCCGTGTCGGAACAAATAGTTGTGCACGTATGTATCCTTTTTAAAAAAAAAAAACCATTTGTGACCGTTTCGAAACGCACGTCACAAAAAATGTTTTAAAACAGTCACAAAAACCCTTTTTTGCCATTTGTGACCGTTTCGAACATAACAGTCACAAATAACATTTTAAAACAGTCACAAAAACCCTTTTTTCTACTAGTGTCAATACCAATCAATTACATGAAGGTATGATACTTAAAGGGTAATCTTAAATACACTCTCCATTTCTAAGAAGGTACTCTCCGACCCAAAATTTGTTATTACATTTGTGTTCCAACTTAAAACCTATGTTTTCTAAGAGGGCACTCCCCATCAAAAATAGTGGTAACCTCCTATTATATTGTCTTTCACTAACTAATTTGCACTATGCAACTCTATACACTATCAAAATACACTTTTATTCTCCAATTATTTACGTTCACCTCAATTTTCTTTGACTAAACTCAACTCAATTTTCCTCTACTTCTCAACTCTCAATACATCTATATTTTAACTCTCAAATGGAGTATGTATCATTACCCAACTCTCAAATGAACTATTTATCGCAATACAACTACTCACATCTCAATGTCGAATAAATTGAAGATTATATGATGTTAGAAGAACCAATTGAACATGAAAAAATATAATTGAAATTGCCTAATGAAATTGAAACTAAATGGATTACGATAGTTTGAATCTTAGATTTCAAAATAAATTTTGTGTAATCTTGATGTATATGCTATTTTGAGGAACGGTAACACATTACCGTAAAATACCATAAACTACGGTAATGGGTTGCTGAAACATAACCATAAATTACAGTGTCGGGTTACCATTTACCAAGTAAAGATACAACAAATAGACACCGAAAATTCTTAAACCATTCGGTATCTTGTTGCTGTGTTGTCAAATTCCAATATTTAAATGTTTCATCATCTATTTGATAATAATTTGATTAATAATTAGCATATTTTAACTTATTTGTAGTTGTTTTAGGTGATAATTTAGTTCCAACAAGTAGAAAACATTTAGATTATAATTTTTTATTTTCGAATTGGTAGCAATTGTACATGTCTCTAGGGTTTGAATAAATACAGTTCTAACTAGACTTTGAATCTAACATCTAAATTTTTAACAACAAATTAAAATTAGATTATATAATATAATTTAAACTCATTCTCAAATCTATAATAAAACGTTTAGGTTATAATTTTTTATTTCGGAAAGGGTTTGAATTAGTACAGTTCTAACTACAGTTTGAATCTAATATCTAAATTTTTACCTACATATTAAAATTAGATTAGACGATATAATTATTTAAATTAACCCGTTCTCCAATCTATAATAAAACGTTTGGATTGTAATTTTTTATTTCAGAATTAGTAGCAACTTTACTTATGTTTAGGATTTAAGGTTGGAAAACAATACAATTCTAACTATACACTACTACAGAATGACACATATACCACGGTCAATAAGAACGTTTATACCATGGTTCTTCCAAAACCGTGGGAAATACTTTATACCACGGAAATTTCTTTTCATTCGTTTGGTTTTCTAAGTATATGCCACAGTTACATGAAAACCGTGGGATAAGTTAGGCTATATACCATGGTTAGTTTTTTTTTCAGCATGAGAGTACTCCACATCCCCACTACCTTAAACATAAACAGTGGTATATAAATTTTCCACTTTCTACCGTGGTTTATGACTTTATGCCAAATAGTCAAATACGCGAAAAAAAAATACACAGTATGAAACTCATTCAAATTGGATTCCCGCTATTCTCTCGGTCTCTCTCACAACTTCTACAGTTCTACGACTCTTCACTACAAAAAAATGGACTTTTGGCCACGGATGCCCGGTATCTTTTGCCACGGTTATGAATCCTTGTTGATTCACCCACGATTATTGACCGTAGCACTACAAAATAATTGACATATACCGACGGATAAAAACCGTCCTGGTAGAGCTACACCGACGGATTAAAACCGTCCCTAGGCCGTCCTAATTTGCTCTGTCGCCATTGCTTTAGTTATGGACAAAAACCGTCGGAAATGACCGTCGGCATAGCGACGGTTATGTGTGGGATTTTATCCGTCGGTATAGAATATCTATGCCGACGGTTATGTGCGGGATTTTATCCGTCGGTATAGGTCACCTTTGGCGACGGATGGGTGTGTGATGGAATCTGTCGGTATAGGTCACCTTTGGCGACGGATTGGTGTGTGATGGTATCTGTCGTTGTATGCGAAACAATATGAATCACAGTTGATGTCAGCTAGGGATTGTGTCCGTCGGAATTTTTTTTTTTTTAATTAATTATTATTATTATTATTTTTTAAATGCTCATATTTTATTAATTCAATCAATGTTTACCAAAATCCTACATTTTAATCCATACCCAACTTTCTAGCATGAACTCATATATATATATAACTTGTGGTCATAATTCTCATCTTCAACTTACAAAATAAGTTCACACCTTGAACTTAAAAGAGAATTCAGTCTAGCAAAAATCATATTCATGCGATCACTTAAGTACCTATAAGTTCACATCCTCCACCAGGTCAATTTAATTTCTTAAGTACTAGAGCAAAATAAAGATCGCTAACTACTAGTTTTAGACAAAAGAGAAGTTCAATAAACACTTCAAGAAGACGAACTATGAGATGCAAACACCAAGAACTCTTTAGGCCAGATGACAGCTCTTTGCACAACTTGACCAAGTGTTTTTTGCCATGCATTGTGAGGGAAAGGCAGGATAGCATCAGCCCTACGCACGACCTGGACATAAACTTTGAAGTTCCCTTCTTCTAAAGTCCTTTCACCATACTCTGTGTTGGGGTCGACGTCTTGCACAACACCTCTAGCAACAAGTTCAAGCGGCCAACCTCCACGCAACTCACAGTCTTTACCAATATAGTAGGTATTTTCCAACTGAAAAGAAAACATTTTAATTAATAAAGATTTCACATTAAAACAATACATACATGTAGATAGACGTGCACGTAGAGAAACTATTTAAAAAGTCTGCGGCACCATTCATTACATTGCACGTGATTATTTTGTTGCAAAGAACGTAAAACATGGCATAAGAATAAAGTATATACAACAACACGTTGACCAGTAACACCAACAGTAACAGCAGCAAAATAATTTGAGTCCATAGTTTCTAACTTAAACTATTGAAGTAACTTGGATATGTTTGATACATATGATGGGTGCCCAAGACCATGTGCTAGATAGTACATAACCCACTAATACCAACAGCAATGTGCTTCAACCTATTAGAGACTGGTTAGGCAACTCGTTCTCTCTTTTTACGGGTTCTATCTTCCAGAACAAAGTGAGTAGAAAACTAAATCTATTACTAACCTACCGAGCAAGAATTCAGAATAAACAAGAAACTAGAATAAATAAATTAAATTAAGCAAGTTGTTTCAGTGAAATCAGAAAACCTTTGATAAGTCAGGCTTCAGTTTCGAGATTGAAGTCTTGGGATAAAAACGTGCCTCATACAATTAGAGCCGTTACTTATTTATGTGATGCTTCACATAGGTCCACTTCTTTTCTTGTTAAACACTGGGAAGTTTGTGTAATGTGTACTCCTTGAACTAGTGGATCTGGTAGTTCAGTACGTATATGTTATCATCATCAGCTTATAAATCTAGATATAGTCCCCGCCACGCTTTTAGTGTGAATGTCGGACACCTAGAAGTCTACAAAGACAACCTATAACATAAATGATTGACAACAGAAGCCGGACGACTTTCAGAAGTCTTCGGAGAATAGCCTAAGATATATAAAAGTCTTAATGAGTTACAGGAGTGCACTGGATATGGAGCAGCAAGAGGATAAGCACGAAGAGCAGAAGGTTAAAGGTAGTACGACAGTAGGCAATGAGTTACAGGAGATTCACAATGTTGAGGAAACTGGGAGGATATCAGCTGGAAAGAAAAAAGGTTGGAAATCTCCAACTAACGAAAGTGAAGGAAGCGCGACTCAAGAAAAAGAAGAGGACAAAAACTGAGATAGCAAACGTACTGGAAGTGGCAGCGATGAAGATGAAGCCAAGTCACAGGAGCAAAGTAATGAAGGAACAGATGATGAAGCAATACAAGAGGAAGGAAATGGTGGAGGTAAGGGTAATGAGAGTGAAGGATGGCAGACACCTACACGGAGACATAGGGCGAGAGTGCGACCTGAACATAATAATTTGAATGAAGAAGGCGCGCAAAAGAAAACTGGAAATATGAGTACTCTAAAGCAGGACTGGACACGCCCTCATCAAGGTAACCCAAAACCACTTGTTTCAACTGCTGGGGCAGACGTTGCAAGGACAGAATTGGGTGCAGACACAAGGGGAAAAGGGCAACTTGGAGTTCAGGCAATGAAAGCACCATCTTTTGTGAGGCACCAGAGAGTGTTTAAACACGATCAATCTCAATGAGATAATTTGCAGGTGGAGGTGGTACGAAGGATTAAGAGAATTGGGCCAGAAACAGGCCCAACAATTGAGAAAAGTTTTATCAGAGAACCTATGGCACGCAAGAAATATAATGGCAGCAAGACTGCCCAAGATAGATAGATAGATTAGTCTTTTTTTGAGTCTAGTATGCATGGTTACATGAAATGTAATAAATTGCAAATATAAATGCATATAATGTACCAACTGTAGGGTACATAGAAGTTAACCCGAGCTCATTATTTATGATGATGCTAGGTGAGAATGTAACAAGAATTTATTTATGAATAAAATAGGGGTAGGGGACTTCTTTAAAAACCTCGCTAAAACACCCAGACTTGTGCTAACCCAAAAAAGAGCTCCTCAAATGTCACTTCAGTTCTGCAATAAGCTCAAGAAAAAGAGCTTCAGCAATTGGAACGACAGCTCAACCAGTATCTCAAACAATATATGCATCACGGGACTCGGGAGCATTTTCGCAAAGTTATGGTAGACAAATGAGATACTTTCAGAGAATTGTGTAAAAGCAATTACCTAGAAACTAACTAAACAGGTAATAATGTTTAATGAGCTAGGACCGTTCTGTTGACTCTTAACAATTCCCTGAATTTTCAGTCGAGCAACATCTTTCAAGTACATCATACAAGACAAATGAGATACTCTAGCAAAGTTTTATATTAGGATCAGTGTAACTGCATTATGGAACCTCGATCAACAGATGAATTATCTTCTCTGAATCATGCAGAGAGTTTCTTCAAGCGTAGGTTAGGCAGACTGGCAGACAAGATAAATGGTTAGGCAGACTGGCAGACCCCTACCTGTGTTGATTAACATAATGAATGTACACTGTCCCTATCATATCATTATAAGCTATATGTTTTATCGATGAGTTTTGAACAAAGGATTTCATTTGAGATGGACTGCAAGCAGGTGTGAAGAGTGTTCAGAAAGCGGTGGGCGTTGTGGTTTTGATTTTGTGATGCATAAGTTCATGTGCTTCTGTCCTGATCGACCACATCAAAGGCGCTGCAGAAGCGCGAGCCCCAGCTCAAGCCCCCAGCTCGAGCCCCTTTCCTCTAAGTAGTAAGTCTGTTAGATATCAAAGTTCACTTTTTTCAGTTTCTAGTCAGTATTCATATTATCTTGAGTATCCTTAAAAGCCTTAGCGAGAGTATAAACAGAGACTGGAATGGTGTCATAATTATACTACTATTTTTTACTCATTAATCTTCGATAAAAACAAAAATTGTTTCCGATTTGAAGCTTAGGCTAGTAAAGACTTATTAGCTCATAATAGTATTGTAACTATTTGGTGATAAAATACTATGTGGTAATTAGGCCATGTCATTAAATCTTTACTAACCTGATATTTATTATCTTACTGTAAAGACACAATTGATCTACATATATGTTTGTCCAGCCGTGACTCGGTAAATCAAACATCATTATGACCTCGGTAAGCCGGCTAGTTTAACTGTTTTTAACTGTAACTGTAAGTGTAACTGTAACTGTTTTTAACTGTAAGTGTTACTCCACATTCAAGAAGGTCTATAGCAATGGTGCTCCTGCAAACCAAACTTGTTCACAGGTGTCTTAATGAGGACAATTTTCTGGAATGCATTATTGGTAATGATAATACCATTACTTTGTGCATGAGTTAATAAACAACAAAAAGGGCCAAAAGAAACAAAAAGAAAAGAGTAAAGAACAAAGCTATAGAAAGACAAAGAAATAGAAAGGCAATGATATTGTCTATAAAAAGAGAAAGTTAAGTTATTGATAGTTACCGGAGCAGTACTGTGGACGACTAGCATGAGAATGTGGCGATGGAACATTGTCGTTGAAAGTTCCTCTTTGGCTCATAAACGGGCCTCTAACCTCTTCCATGTGCCTCGACATTTTAGCATCCATATTCGCCTCTATAGTTTCGGATCCTCCTCTCAAGGAGAGTATTTGCCTCCATCAAGCCATCATTCTTTTTCATCAAAGAGTCTCCCTTTCAAAGTCTGAGTTTTACAAACCCCCGTACCTAGACCTCGAAACGACCTCTTTTATCCGGCCCAACCACTTTTTTTCATTGAGCAATTCATAACAAGTACCAAAACTAAAATAAATACCTATCATGATATTGAAACAACTATACCGTAGCAATTCGTCTCGGACAAATCATATTGCGACTCACTGGATGCTCGAGAGATGTGATTCTTAATCGAATCACATTAAAATTACAAAAATAAGATGAAAGTCATTCATTTTAAACTAAAGATGTATATATAAGCTAAATACATACTAAAACACTAACCAATACTTCGGCTTTGTGGAGCAGTTTCCTTTGGTTTATGAATAAGCATATAGAGTCCGCCCTTGTAATCTCCGATTCAGGAATACCTTTCTCCAAAGCTAGCTCATTCAGAGCTATAGCAATGAAGTTACGCCAAGAGATGAAGGCATGATCTGTTGCTCGCGATTCAGTTTGTTCCTTGCACTCATGGCCTACATATTTAAAGCAATGTCAAATCAAACTAACATGAAGCACTACCTATTAAAACATTGACACATACCTTAAACTTATCTGTATTGCAATAATCAACAAATTTGTGCCAATCCTCCAAGGGAATGTTACGCGGCGCAACTTCTTTCACTAAGGAAGGATCTTCATCTTCGACAAAAGTTTCATACAACGTGTGCTTGTAGTTCCTCCATGCTTCATTCAGTTTCTGCCTTGTGTAGTCAGTGTCTATCGTCTTCTCATATTCAAACACAAATTGGCGTCCCAAAGTCTTAACAACTTTGTCTTTGAGATCCTTACCAATATGTCGCCAATCCTCATAGCATACTGGAAAGTCTCGACGAGCAATGTATCCCAATCTTGTACCAAATTCACTAACAACGTCTATGGGTGTGACTGGTTGGCCTTTTCGGTTAGTCTGCATTACAAGTTTCGAACGTGGTTGACCCTCAATTTCTTCGATGCCAATTGAAGGGCCTCTTTTTTTAGAAGATGCGACTCTGGATGAACTTCGGAATGTTTGTGGCATCATCATTGTACAAACAAACAACATTTTAAGCTTGTACCATACATAATTATTAAAAGAAATCTTAAATGTTAAACTGAAATTAATTACCCATGTCTTCATTGAGCTGATCATCATCCAGTGAGTTTGAACCACCAGGTGAGTAGTGAGTGTCCATGTTCACTAAATAAAATGTGGAATTTCATGAAGCAAAAGCAAAAGAAAATAAAGAAAATAAAGTGACATTTCAAAGAGAGCATCATACCAAATTATAAGATTCTAATAACATAACATAGGGAAAAAGAAGTTATTAATCCTATACTTGTGCTGATTTTCTGCTCCCATGATGACATTTCACAATCAATTATAATAGTTTAATGACATAAGGACATAACCAAATAGTTTAATTTTATATAATGCAATAACCAACAAAGAAATGGTCTAAGGTCTATTAGATCTTTGTCTCTTTTTATTTCTCCTATTCTCAACAACCACAAACACATCTTCTGGGTCATTAGGTACTAGATCATCCTCCACGGCTTCCATATTGGAAGGCCCTCCTATATCAATATTAATATTTATCGTTCTATCATCGATAGCGCATTACACTTCATCATGATCGAATACAACTTTTTGGAACCTCTATGACTACATGCCAATCGGGATCCATTGGATCCCTCGAATAAAAACAGGCAAAGACGCTCCGCGAAAATAAACGGTTCATCACCATGTGGTCTGAACTCATTAGGCTAGACAAGTTCACCAATTTGAGGTTTGTTTCTACATCTATTTTCACACCAGTTTGGGAGCATTTTACCCAATCACACTTGAACAAAACAGGGCTTGTACCCCTCGATTCAGTGGACAATTTTCCGAAGAACACTATAGTATTCGACATAGTCTTCAACTGGATATTTGTCCTTAGCACTAGACCGAAAAGTAGTCATGCATCTTGTGCTAACACCGCTGTTTTGGTTCCTTCGTGCTCGTTCATGATCCTTGGTGACAAAGAGAAAACCATTTACACAATACTTTGTGTATGTTGTTGCCAAACCTGTAGGTCCTCTCACAACATCTTTGAACTGGACATCATTTGACTCTATGTACTCAACCTGTGTTTTCAACCATGATGTGAAATTATCACACAAAGGTATCCTTAAATGGCCTGCCCTCTTCCTCCCGGTTCTTCTCCGGTCCTCAAGAAATTTGGTGTACTTCCTACACATTATTTAACATGTTAGAAGAAATTGCATTTGATTAAACTAGTATGCAATTCCAAACAATAATGTCAAGGTATACTTACTCCTGCCAATAATCATATTTAGCATGGCTTTTTAATACCCAATTCCGTGCCTGTTCATACTCAACACCTTCTAACCCATAGCCATGACCCACACCAATTGGCCCAACCTCCTTGATAGTATGATCATAAATCTTATCAAACAAATCAGGTACAAGTGGAGCTTCATTTTCAGCCATCCTATCAAGTTTCTCTAGAATACCACCCCCTCCTTTATAGCCTGCACAATGAATAAGGGTCTCTTCTTTCAAGTAGCGCTCCGCAATACAGCCCTCGGGACGTGCTTTGTTTGAGACGGATCCCTTATAAGTCTTCATCATCCTTTAAACGACAAGGAACACATTATAGGAATCACATTAATAGGAAACAGAATTTTCAAGACAACAATTACAAAACTAATACCTTTCGAATGTATACATCCATCTCGCCCAAACAGGACCACATTCACGAGCCTCCTGAGCAAGGTGAATGGGCAAATGCATCATGATAACAAAAAGTGATGGAGGGCAATGTCTCTCGAGTGCACACAATGTCTTAATCATATTTCTTTCAAGTACATTGAGTGTTTCGACATCTATTGTTCTAGCACATAAAGCACCAAAAAAAGTACAAATGCTTTTGATGATGGATCGAGCTTCCTTTCACGCCATCTCTATAGGCATGTTGAATCGCTCTAGGGAGCAAGTCTTTGCATCAAGATGTGATAGTCATGTGACTTCAATCCCTTTAAATCTACTTGAATCAGCCTTGACAATATTAGACCAATTACTACTAAAACCAACGGGCACACTCAGATTGAGCAATGTATCAAGAAAGCATTTCTTCTCCACTTTGTTAAGCCAAAAAATTCCCGGCTTCATAACAGTTTTACCATTCACCTGGGATAACCAATACCTCCTTTTAATTTTCAAAAGCTTCAAGTCTTTGCGTGCCTTGTCATTATCCTTGGTCTTCTCTTTCGAATTAAGCATCATTGCAATCAAGATTTCACAAAATTCTTCTCGATATGCATGACATCAAAGTTATGAGGGACCTGAATGTACTTCCAATAATCCAACCCAAAGAATCGACCTATTGGTAAAACAACCACGATTCACCTTCATTTTTCGGTTATCATCGCACTTTCGGTAACATTGTGTTTCGTTTGCCTTTCCCAACTTTTGCTTTTAAGTTCATTGTCATAGTATCAACCTCGATCCCAGTTAGCCTTGCTGGTGGCTCCTCTAGCTCTTGAGTTTTATCATAGGTGCTTTCTCTTGTATCATTTCTAGCTTCATCTAACAAAGGCAACCAACGTCTGCTTCTCATGTACACATGCTTACCTCCATCATGAAGCCAAAAAAGAAGATCTTTGGACCACAAGTTTGGACAACCAAGTTTTCCTTTAGTCTTACAACCGGAGATATTTCCATAAGCTGGAAGGTCATGTATTGTCCACATCAAAACAGCCCGCATTTTAAATATGTCTCCTTTTGATGCATCTTTTACCATTACCCCTTCATGCCACAAGTCATTCAACTCTTTGACCAATGGTTGCAAAAACACATGAATATCTTTACATCTGCTTTTGGACCTTCGATGAGTGTTGTGAGCATAGTGAATTGGGGTTTCATGCACAACCAAGGTGGAAGGTTGTAAGTCACACACATCACAGCCACTTAACTATGCAATGAGCTTAATGACCCAAAAGGATTGAAGCCATCAGTTGCTAGCCCCAAACGGACATTTCGAGGCTTCGGCAAACAAAATCCGGGTATTGTGTACCAATTAGCTTCCACACCCCCCGAGTGTTGGATGCCCCAAAGTACTGGAGGGGACTTTCTAGTTGAATGCCAACGATAGCCTTTGCTACCCAATCCACTCTATATAATCTCTTTAACCTATCCGCTAGTGGAAAATATCTTAAAATCTTCGCAGCACCAGACCTAACCCCTTTCTTTCTTTCCTCAATGCTTAAAGTTTTAAACCTCGAGACCCCACAAATATGACAAGAAACCTTAGATTTGTAGTCTCCCCAGTATAACATACAATCATTTTCAGACGCATCAATTTTATCATACTTCAATCCTAAATCTTTGATTATCTTATCCGCATGATACATATTTTTTGGTGTGTTATTCCCACTTGGAAGCACCAACTGAAATAGTTGAAGCAATGCAGTAAAACTTTGGTCAGTCCACCCATGTGTGATCTTCAAATTAAATAATTTCACTACAAATCTAAGAACGGTGAAGTCCTTATTTCCAGCATACAATTCACTCATCGCCTTACGCAAATTAGAACTAAACTTAACATCTTCAAATAAGTCATTTTCAAATAAGTCATTTTGTTCATTATGTTCTCCCATTAGCGTATCCAAATTATCACCACCAAGTTCCCCCACCACAGTGTTAAGGGCATTAGCCATGTCCGTTTCATTATATGCATTATCACGAAAACCTAATCCTTGTTCAACATACTGATTTTGTGCTACTTCACCATGCACGAACCACACATTATATGTTTCGTCAAAGCCATGCCTAAAACAATCTACTTTGACGTCATCATGGGTCTTGGCTGGGCCTTGGTTTAGGCATTTGCCACATGGATGGGTATGACCTTTTTTATTATGATGGTGTATCTTCGTGAACTCCACAAATTTCTCTAAACCAGCTATAAAACGCTTATCTGGATATTTTAAGGAAATCCAACTCTTATCTATCGATGAAGCGAAAGCATCCATACCACTATATATAACAAAGAAAAGCTAGTATGTAAGAAGCATCAACCAAATCAAATAATTAGGCACAAAGAAATCAGATGAACCAGTTTATATAGGCGAAAATCACGAGACTAGCATACTTTCTCATTCACAGACATTGATCACTCCATTAAATATCATTCTAGTTGCACTACACATATATCAAACCATACAACACTCAGACAAGTATATAAAGATTGCTCATTTATAATATCGACAAAAGCAATACACAAAACATTACACAGACAAATACCCTTGGCTAAAAAATTCATGAATTCAAATATAAACTCCATCACCCAATTTCTACATTAAATGCAAATAAATATAAAAAAAATATACCTATACTCCCAAGTTTGGAACCCAGATTTATACAACACATAATGAAGAGGTTCCCAATAATTGAAAACTTCATCACAATCACTTATAATATTAGAAGTAGCACTCCAGTATCTCAACACACCCAAACAAACAAACACATCAAAACAGCTCAATTTCTTTTTATTCCCATTTTCTTCTTCTGAGTTTTCAGGTTTATCTAGTTTCATAGTAGTGGTTTTAAGTAATGAATAATAATCGGCAGTGGATAGATAATCAGCAGTAGAGAGGGGAGCTCTGTTTTTTTTTGGGCTTTTAGTTTTTTTAAGAGAGCGAATGAGGGGAGAGATTTACGAGAGATAAAACTTGTTACAACCTCTTTACCGCGAATCTCGTCAATCTCTAACTTTACTCACATTCACTCTATATTTTGGATCGGCTGCACTAATTTGGTTGCCTACGTACCCATTTCGGGATCAAGCCGCCGTAGTTCACCTCTCTCCTCACCCCCCTCTGCCTCTCTTGTTAGCCTCCCCCTTGTACTCTCCTCTCTCTCCCTTTTTATATCCCTCTCTTAGGTTTACCTCATGGGGCCTAGTCTAGTCTTGGGCTTTTCTCTGGGTTCAACACATACTGTGGTCTGGGCCTTATCTCTTGGCCCAGTACCTATGTGATACATCCCTGAATATGGCTACTACATTTGCCCCCTCTCGGGTTCGGCGGCGATGACGACGGTGGACCCGAGAAGTCCTCAAACTTTCTTGTCTCTCTCTTTGAACTCTAGATATCCACCATATCTTGTGACTGTACGTAGTCTTTTCCTCCTTAGGACATTTCGTATCCATGTACTCTGCTACTGGACCGTATGTCTGTGAAGTACTCAATCCATCAGTTCTTGTTCATATACCCCATTAACGTATCCCCAAAGGATCTCATCCCCTTCGCTCTCTCCCTTCAACTCGATACAATGCCCACAATGTGTCTCAACCCAGCCATAAGCTCTCCTTCATAGAACTCACTACTATGTCCACGGAGTGTCTCACCTCAGCCAACCTCTCTCTTTCCGAAAACTTGCCACTATGTCCGAGAAGTGTCTCAGCCCTGTCATAATCTCTCCTTCACATAACTCACTTCTATATCCGCAGAGTGTCTCACCCTTTCCTTTCCCTTTCGTAGCACTCCACTGTCTCATCCCCTTCACTCTCTCTCTTCAACTCAATACAATGCCCACGATGTGTCTCAACCCAACCATCACCTCTCACATAGAACTCCCTACCATATCAGCGGTATGCCTCCCCCAGCCACCTGCTCTCTTTCTCGGAACTCAGCCTGCTCATGGGTGTATCACCCTAGCCACCATCTCTCCTTCAGAGAACTCACTGCCCCTGGCTCATGGAGTGTATCACCTCACCGCCATCTCTCCTTCAGAGAACTCACCATTATGTCCGCGAAGTGTCTTCCTGTCATAAGCTCTCTTTCACATAACTCACTACTATATCTCGCGATAGTGTCTCACCCTTTCATTTCCCTTTAGAAGAACTCCACTCCCTCTCATCCCGCCCGGCTCTCTCTCTTCAACTCAATACCATGCCCCAATGTGTCTCAACCAGCCAACACCTCTCACATAGAACTCACTACCATATCGGTGGTACACCTCCCCGACCACCTTTCTCCTTCCGGAACTCACCACTATGTCCCGGAGTGTCTCGTCCCCTGTATTTCTCCTTCTCATAACTCACTACAATGTCGCGGAAGGTCTCCGCCGGGCATAAGCTCTCCTTCATAGAAATCTCTATCATGTCAGCGGAGGGGCTCATCCCCCCGTTGTCTCCGGCCTGGGTGGAGAGTCGGATGAGGGGCAACTCCACTTGCTCCAGGTTTGACTCGGATCTCATGTCCCAGAGGGCTTATCCCCCATTATCTACGCTCCGGGTGGAGTCGATGAGGGGTAACCCCGCTTTGCCCCTGGTTTGACTTCGGATCTCGTGTCTGAGGGCTCATCCCCCGTTGTTCGGATCTCATGTCCGCAGATATCTCTTGCATCTCCGACTTGCGACTCAACCAAGCTCGGGGCTACTCTCTTTGACACCTTTTGTCTCTTGCCTTTACGTCCCGCTGAAGGGCTCATCCCCCACTCATGGGCTCGCTCGAGCTCTCGCCTGTTGGGGCTCTCTCATTGCCTCATGTGTCCCTAGCATCTTTGGTCCGCGGAGGGCTCATCCCACTCCACGGGCTTGACCGGGTTGTCGCCGGTTGGGGCTCTCTCATTGCCCCATGTATCTCTAGCATCTCTGATCCGCGGAGGGCTCATCACATTCCGCGGGCTCGCTCGAGCTCTCGCCTGTTGGGGCTCTCTCATTGCCCCATGTCTCTCTAGCATCTCTGATCTGCGGAGGACTCATCCCACTCCGCGGGCTCGCTCGGGCTCTCGCCGGTTGGGGCTCTCTTATTGCCCCATGTATCTCTAGCATCTCTGACCCGTGGAGGGCTCCTCCCACTCCGCGGGCTCGCTCAGACTCTCGCCTGTTGGGGCTCTCTCATTGCCCCATATATCTCTAGCATCTCTGATCCGTGGAGGGCTCATCCCCTCCGCCCGGGCTCGACCGAGCTCTCCCGGTTGGGGCTCTCATTGCCCCATGTATCTCTAGCATCTCTGATCCGTGGAGGGCTCCTCCCACTCCGCGGGCTCACTCAGACTCTCGCCTGTTGGGGCTCTCTCATTGCCCCATGTATCTTTAGCATCTCTGATCCGCGGAGGGCTCATCCCACTCCGCGGGCTCGACCGGGTTGTCGCCGGTTCGAGGCAGCTCTGCCTGCCCCACACGCGTTGTTTGGACACAAGGGTCCGCGGAGGGCTCCTCCCCCCCGCACTCCTTCGGATAGTCCCACGACATATCCACGAAGGGTCTTCTCGAACCCCTCCGCTCTCCTTCGGAATGCCCATCCGGGAACAGCTCAGCCTCCCCCACGTTTGATTCGGACACGAGGGTCCGCGGAGGGCTCATCCCCCCCGCTCTCTGGCTTAAAGGCAGCTCATCTCTATCTCTTCCCACATAAGAATAGACCAAACATCATCTAGTAAATATCAGCTCAATCTCTCCACTCTGTTCCGCATGCGCAAATCTTTCTCTTTCTCTGAACCTGCCATTTGTATGTCTCTCGCATCTCTTACGTAATCGTCTTACCATTTTGTATTCGGACGCCAATCTGTTGATCTCGGTCCCAAACTCTAGATCTCTTTGTTCCTCTGGATTTCCGAGTTATTAGATTTGCATGCAACTTCGCCTTCATATCACTATGCAACCTTCATGAAGGATTCCCTTTTTCACATGTACCACGGAACCAACATCTTTCTGGCGCATTTAAGCCAAACATTCCTCATGCACTTACTTTGGCTGTGAAACACAACTACTGATCATGAAGATCTCTTTGCCAACCCTCCAACCCTTGGTGCGAACGACCAACCGTTCCAAGAACTTCATTGGAAGGAGATACTTGCATAACACAAGCAGCTTTTCCCCAGAAGATTCACAAAGTCCCAATATGTTAACGAAAAACTTGGCCTTCACTCCGTCTCTAACATCAAGTTTCATTAACAACTTATCCAACTTCTCGTCATTAACTCTGCAGCCCTTGTCACCAACAGCTGGACCCTCAGAGATTTCTTTTAACATAGGATGCAGAGAAACAGCAGATCTAATGGCCGTTCTCTTGAACTGCTCCACTATCCCCCCCTGTTATTTTGCTCTGCTTCCTGAAGAACACCCTGTCTCTATGAACAATCCCTGTAGAGTGGAGTCCATCCAAAGCAAATAGCAGCTGTCTTATGATGGTTTGAATAATTCTATTTTCTCTCTCCAATCCCTTCGGCAAGTCTTAGGCCTCTTTAAGAATCATTGCTTCAACTCGATATCGTTTACACTTACTAGTTCGGATTTGAATGAATTCTGCATATCTGATCGATTATTTTGACACAATTTCCATAATGGCTAATTCTTTAAGCCACGATTTAGATTATGTATCAACGGTTGAGTGAAGGCTTGAAAAGATTTTCTCCATATCATCTTGCTTCAACTTACCGCCATCAAGTACATTCGACACGTTATTTCCACTAGATGTTTCACCCACCTCATATCATGGTAATACTCAACCTGGTTTTGACACTCATTCAAGATCAAGCAGATCTCTCCTCCCACACGCGTACCGGCAGGAAAATCTCGAATCGATGATCGGTTAGGTTGAGGATATTCTCTATCGTGCTCGTTCGGCATCTTCACGTAGGGAATGATGTTTGAGGCTGCTCTGAATCCTTACACTTGTTTAAAAGCCGCCCGAAAGATCATAGTGAACCGCAAATGCATCCCCGGACTACTAGGCAGCTCTTTCTCTTCGTGGGCGACATTAGGATAACCTTTGGAGTCGGGCAAATTAGAACCCCTCATGGATTCAAGCAATTTGGTATCGATCAAGTTCTTAGACAAGTCGACATTTTAGGTTCAAAGTCCACGAAGGATTTACCATACTTTCCAAAGTTTTCTTTTATTTGGACACTTCCGGTTCTACCAGTTGACCCAAAGACTTCATTGACTTGACAGTTTCATATGTTGAAGTGCTAGGAAATTCTAGTGATTCATCTGGAACCAGACTTCTACCTATTTCAAGAACTCCAGACCATAGTGACCTTCCTGATTGTTTGCCAGAGTCAGGTTCACCCTCTTTCTTAACTATCATTTCACAAACCAAACCAATGGAAACACCTTCTCCTCTCCGCCTTTGCATCAAAACTGTGCAAAAAAACTTTCATTTCACAATCTAAACCAATGGTAGCACTAACACCTTCTCCGCTTGGCTTTGCAACAATCTGTGGGCCCAATTGTTCACAACCTTCTGAGAATTGCATGGCAGAATCAACTTCTTCAAGTGCACTCTCGACCTTATCCTTCATTCGATAATCCAAACCATTAGTAACACTTTCTTTGCCCGCATTAAACGTCGGGGAATACTTCCCAGAACCTTCTCGGAACCGATTACAAGAGTCAACTTCTACAGTTTCACCCTCTTCAACATCAGATTTCTCGACAGAACCATTACCAACACTAGCATCACTCAGCTGCACATTCACCTGTGGGGCATATTCTCGACGATCTTCTAGAAATTGATTAGCATAGTCAAGTGATTGTACCATTTCACCCTCTCCAGCATTCAAGTTATCAACACCACCATCATTCATTACCTCATCAGCAACCACGACATTTCGTCCACAACCCCTAGGAAAAGTTCTTTTCGCAGATACCCTCCTCATTTTACACTGATTTAATGAAACATTATCCCCATTAATCAAACTTCCATCCCCAAAAACTGTCCAACAAGCTTTCACTATCAATCAAACACGTTTTCTTCTTCCAGCATTTCAATTCACTCCACAAGAGTAACAAATCTGAATACTGAGGTTGTTTTTTTGAGTTTTGAGGATATGGGTATTTGATCTGTAAGGAGAAATGTTTGTTTTTCAAGTGGGGAAGAAGAAGAAGTGTGGTGTTTTCCAAAATGGTGCCGAACCAGTTCTTCCCACTCTAAAAGACTCCATCTTTACCGTTGCCATTATACCAAAAACAGCTCTCCCCGCTACGCTTAAAACCATGAACCGACGGTTGTTGAGAGAGTTGAGATTTGAACCTTGAAACCCTACCCATTTGTTTTAGGTTGGTTCGATCCTTGACTCTGTGTTCTCTTTTTGTCTTTCATCAACAAAGTCAGCCGGATCCACTGCTTTCATAGACAAAGTCAGATGGATTTCTCGATCTCCACACACGAATGCAAGTCGAATATTTGACTTTGAAAACAATTTATCAGTTCAGCCGAAGTCCTGACGTCCCCACAGACGGCGCCATTTGTTACAACCTCTTTACCGCGAATCTCGTCAATCTCTAACTTTACTCACATTCACTCTATATTTTGGATCGGCTGCACCAATTTGGTTGCCTACGTACCCATTTCGGGATCAAGCCGCCGTAGTTCACCTCTCTCCTCACCCCCCTCTGCCTCTCTTGTTAGCCTCCCCCTTGTACTCTCCTCTCTCTCCCTTTTTATATCCCTCTCTTAGGTTTACCTCATGGGGCCTAGTCTAGTCTTGGGCCTTTCTCTGGGTTCAACACATACTGCGGTCTGGGCCTTATCTCTTGGCCCAGTACCTATGTGATACATCCCTGAATATGGCTACTACAAAACTCATTAAAGAGGAAGACGTCTAGTGTCCTAGCAATTAAATTCGGTATAAAACGGTAATAAAATCAATGGAAATAAACCACTAAAATCAAGCACCCAAATTATACTGAAGAGGGTAATACTAAGTCCGTGCGTGTAAAGTCATCGGGTGATAAAAGTAAGAATTCCGAAGAGAGAGGAACAGGAACAGGAACAGGATGCATAAGGACATCCGAAGAATCAAGTTATGGATTTGAATCTAGTGGTCCTAGAGTCTCACAAGACCTGAAGGATGCATTGGCCTCGCTTCAACAGACATTTGTTGTGTCAGATGCAACCAGACCAGACTGTCCTATAATGTTCGCTAGCTCTGGCTTCTTCAGTATGACAGGGTATTCTTCAACGGAGGTCATTGGAAGGAACTGGTATGCATTATTATTACTTACTACAACTCTTGCAAATAAGACAGAATTTCAGGTGTTTAAGTATTGGCTATAATAAAACTGTATCCATGTTGCAGTCGCTTTCTACAAGGAGCGGAGACAGACCGAAATGAAGTTGCAAAGATACGAGAAGCTGTAAATTAAAACATGCCAAGGAAAAACAAATAATCGATTTTATTATACTAAACCAAATTAAGAAGTGAGAAGGTTACCACAATTGCAGAGAGAGAAGGAAAGTTTGTGTTTGAGATTGAATAATCACTCGAACCTAGACAGAAAATCAAGTTGCAAAACCAAACTATTTAAAGTTTATTCATTTTAAATAATTGAATAATCAAGTTTGAGATTGAAAAGTACCGTCTTCAAACTCACAGCGGAATCGCGGAATCGCCGTCTTAAAAAAATTAAGGCAAAACTTTCTTTTCTTGAAACAATTGAGCCACTGAGAAGAAATTTTTGGGGGGAGATTTTCAAGCCTAAATGTGCCCGACGGTTTTCCTGAATTTTTTATTGTCTAAAGAACAATAGAGCCACCGAGAAGAAATTTGGGATTTTAGGGTTCAATTTGCTGTGGATTAGATCCCTAAGAAAACCATCACCGGGTTGGAATAGATGAAAAGTTGGCTGTGACGGGCCTGGGCTTTTTTGACGACGGATATTGTACATCAGCAATAGAATTATGGATTTGGATCCGTAGGCATATCTATTTTGGATCCGTCGGGAAATGTCAATTTTTTAGTAGTGTAGGTAATAGTTTTTCTTCGGTAGGCCTATTTAAATACCTTTACCCACGATTTATCTATTTCTTGGGTCGTGGGTGACAGCCACGAGACAAACCGTCGGCATGCGCTTTTTCGGGTTTGTAGATTCACACCAACGCTTTTTGACCGTGGGTTATGGGATCAGAATTGGGCTTAGTAGACCACTGTTGCTTGACTTGCTTCCCCATCACTTGTTTAACTTTACAAAACAAAAACAAAGAAACGGTCAATTTTCTACTTCCCACCACCGCTCCCCACAATTAGCCACTTGCTCTTTTTTTCTGTTTTTTTTTTCACTCTTTCTTCTTCTCACATCTCAACAAGGTAATGAAATCAAAAAAATTATTTATTTCAAGCACCGATTTTTTTGTGTAGGGTTTTATTTGACAAAAAATTTCAATTTCAATTTTCTTAGGATTTACAAGCTTTGTTTCTCTTCACTACTCAAAGACACGTTTTTTTTTTCCCTTCAACGTCTCAACTTGGAATCATTGCTGACCGAAACCCAGGTCAATTTAGTTTCTTCAAAGGTTTTCATATTCATTTATTTTACTCTTCTACTTAATGATTGTAGCTTTGCCTTTCTAGTGTTTATTGTGTTAATTACTATGTTTCCATATGTTAATAATAGACAATTGATAAAGTAAGGTTGGGATTTCGGTGTTTGAATAGCTAATTAGATTTGTCACTGCTGGGGTTTCAAGCAAGTGTATAAATCTGCAGATTTGGGTAAGTTTGGGTAAGTGGGTTTCACATCTTGAAAATTTATCTGTTTCTATAAGGTCTAATTGTTAATGAATAAGGCCTAAGAAAATTTATTTGTTTCTATAAGGTCTAATTGTTGATGAATAAGGCCTAAGAAAATTTATTTGTTTGTAAAGATGTAACTATAATAATTGGGCTGAGTTTGGTCTTTCTTTAACTGCATAAGGTCTCGAAGTTTGGTGTGTATGAGATTGGTTCCTTCCTTTGCTTTAAGTTTTCCAAGTCTTCATTGTTTGTTAGTAACATAAACTGATAATTAGTACAAGGAGAAACATATAATGCATTATTCAGTTAGCTCGATATACATTTTATTTTTGTTAATCAACACTTATAAAACTACTTTTGTAATATTTGAAATAATTAAACTGGGTTGAGAATCGATGCTTTCGATGATGTAGAACTCGAGAACACCATCTAGATCATTAGTTCACTTCCATAATACCCTTATATAACGAGATATTATACTATAGTTAGAGAGATATTATAACTCGTCTAATGCAATGAGTCTGATTTTATCGGGTCAAAAGTCTGGATTAATGCCCCCGAGCTTGTATCAAGTAGGTAAAGTCGATTGCTACTTAATCCATATTTTCTTTTGCTTTCATAGATGTTTTCCATGGATTTGTCGAGAAATACATTGGAGTTATTAAAGGCATATATAAAGAGAGATATCATGGAGTTTTTGTGTGTGTGTGTGTGTGTTTGTGTCTTCATTTAATTGTATTTATCAGAATCTAAGAATTATGTGACTGGGACATGGGTTTGTGTTAGAATCATTTATTGCTATTTTACACTCACTTTCCACTTAGAGAAATTGATTAACGCTCTGTGTCCTCTAATATGTGATTTCTTCTCTTTATTCTTGGCTAGATCTGATGTGATGTCTTTGTCATTTACAAGGATTAGTATAAACAGTTTGGACGAGACTCGTTAACTACTTTTAGTTATGACAAAAAATCACAGAGACGTCTTTGCAAAGACATGAAAGAGGTCGGTCAGTCAATATGGAGGTTAGTTTTAGTTTCAATATTAATTACTTGACTAGTTTATTTTATATATATATATATATATATATATATATATATATATATATATATATATATATATATATATAGAAATCACAAGTTAGATCACTTTTGGATTTGAGACATTATGGGCGAAAGGGTATACATGTGCCAAAGTTAAAATGGCGATATTTGATACTGGCATTCGTAAGGATCATCCTCATTTCCGTAATATTAAGGTATGCATTATTATAAATGGTTTGATGTATTGTTTTGTGATCGAATGGATTTATGTAAAGAGAGTGTTTTAACAGGAGAGGACGAATTGGACTAATGAGGATACTTTGAATGATAATCTATACTATTCATGTGCCCTTTTCTAGTTGTTCAGTTGGAACACCATGCCATTATTTGTTGCTTCTTGGTATTTAAACTTTTGTTATTTCTTGGATCTCATTCTTTTGCAAGGTTGGGGATAATGGCTATGGTTCATATTCATCAAAGCCATATGCAGGGTATGTATTTTATGCTTATTTGTTAACTATGCTTCTTGTTTTTTCAAATATTTTGTTTATTATTGAACCGCTTTGTTCCTTGTGCAAAGTTGTTAAGTCCCTAAACAACCGAGATGTTCAAGAATATCGCCACCGGCATTTAATGTTGAACTAGCTTATGTCTTAGTTTATTGCACTTTTCTTGGTTTCAAGGGAGCAAGCATTATCACCGCTTATCATTGTGGATCTCGGTAATTATGTTAGGTCTATGTGAATTATTCTGAGAAGTTCAAGAATACATGGGAATGACTTTCGATGGAATGCTTCAAACATGTACTTCCAAGCATGAAGTTGGCAATCCCATCAGCCGTGATGGTCTGGTATGTGACATTGTGATATCTACATTTTTTATCGCACATAGTCATTGTTTACCGGGGAAAAAAAAGAACCAAAGAAAAAAATAAAATAAAATAGTACAGTCATGGGCTTAATAATAGTCCACTCTGCTGTCCCTCTATCAGAGGTTGAGTAATCATATAGCATATGACGAAATCCATAGTTGACTTCCTTTTAAAGAGCAAGATTCCTTTCGGGATAACAGAGTACTCTATTTATATTTTCATTTTCCACTAGGGATAAGTATAAACTTTGTTTTATTTGGTATTCATACTATCATAGTTTGGAGATCTTGGGCCTTTGAACTTCGGGTGTTATTAGCGGGGTTGATGCGAATTCAGAAAATAGTACCTCATTGATTGCCATGTGGTAAGGTTGCTTCACTCTTCACTCACGAGAACTTGTTGAGCTTAGTTGGATGATCACTTTTGTAACCTCTGCAGTGTGAACACGTAAGTCATCACGTTTATGATTACATCTGGTTTGAAGTCTTTGCTGTAAGGTATGTTGAATAGTTTCTTAGGTATATAGCATTTTCAACAAATAAAAACTTACCCTTCTTGTTAGATAGTGTACTAAAGTATAGACTTACTGTGACATCACGCGAAGTTTCAAATGAGTTAGGAGCGGGAATGCCGATAGCTTAAGAATGCCGCGGTCGGTGACACTCAAGCTTTCAATCTTTCTTGCTCTTGTAGTTGTTCTATCTCTTATCTTTGGTCATAATCTCGGGCGGTGCTTTTTTAGTAAATGTACCGTAATTAAGAAAAACTTCGCTTCAATGACTCCCCTACTAGCGATTTCCATATTATTTGATTCTCGCGATAAGGAGTTTTATCGGTGAGAGTAATATGCAAGTGGTATATGGTAAATTCTTTTCTTCCACTCTAATTGTTTCTCGATGCACAATATTTGACTTTGCGGGGGTGTCAAGAGGATGTGGGTGGCAACACTTGGCTCGCGTGGACTAATTTGGTAGCCTTCTATGTTATTGGCATGCCAATCGCGATTCTCCTAGGATTCAAGGTCCATTTGTATACTAAGGTCCGCTACTCATCCAATTGATGAGTTTGTTGTAATTTGTTTACATGATTTATTCTCGAGCGATCTCCTTCAACAATTTCATCTTTTGGAATCGTGATTTAAACTTTTGTTATTTCTTGGATCTCATTCTTTTGCAAGGTTGGGGATAATGGCTATGGTTCATATTCATCAAAGCCATATGCGAGGGGTATGTATTTTATGCTTATTTGTTGACTATGCTTACTTGTTTTTCAAATATTTTGCATATTATTGGAACCCGCTTGTTCGGGTTGTTAACTTCCCTCAATAGGCGATATGTTGATTCCTCGCAAATCTTTGTTGGTAAAGTGATGGGGAGAGGTAGAGGAAACTTGGCCAATATTAGTAAAAGTGAGTTGTTTTATTAACAATTACAAAACACTTGCCTCTTTTCAAGGGAGCTCTATCGATGATAGTTCCTCACTTTCAACTATCTCACACCTCCACTCCAGGTCTTCTCTCCACTCTTTTTTTCTCCTGTCTTTCTCCAGTACAGGTGGCCCATATTTTTTTTATACACTGAAAATTAGTTAGTAACGAATAAAGACCGTTAGCAACAGAATTTTTTTTATACAAAGATACTTCATTAGTAACGGATATCTAACCGTTAGTAATATAAAATTTTTTTTGCACTGACAATTAGTTAGTAACGGATAGAAAACCGTTAGATATATAAAAACAAAGTGACGCTTGAACAAATTGGGTAACCGTTACTAATAACTTATAACGGTAAACCATCCGTTACTGAAATTAATTTCAGTAACACTTTATAACCTTTAGTAATATTTATAACGGTTAATAAACGTTACAAATATCCGTTACTAATATTTGTCACGCTTTTGTGTCGACGGAAAATAACCATTACTAATCATTTTTGTAACGGATGTATATCCCTTACAAATAGGCTGTTATGGTGTAGTGATGTTGTGCTTTGACTCATCCAGATAACAAATTTAGAACTGAAGGAGACATACACGCAAGATGAACTTGACGGTGTTCGACTCGATATTATTCAGTTCATCCAGGAAAATCGAGTGTTTCAGTCGGAAGTGAATGAGGATGAGTTTTAGCTATGTTCGGACCCCTCCAGTTTAATTTATGGGTCTTACCTTTTTAATTTATGAAAAGGAATTTGAAGTTTGTTTTCTTAGTGCACTCAAAAATTAATGAAAGTTTTTTTTTTTATTATTATTATCTTTTTTTGCAATGTTTGATAGTTTATTGTACATTTTGGAATTTGTTGGGAAGATGGAAATGTTGTATGTAGGCAGGCTGTGTAAATTTTGTTATGCAAGTTCTGTTTTTAAGTGGAAGACTGCTACTAGCACTATTATTAATATATATATATATATACCACGGTTTGGCATAAACCGTAGTGTTTAGTATAACTATATACCACGGTATTATAACACATACAGTAATATAAACCACGGTTTCAATAGCTTATATGTCACGGTTATATTGACAATCGTGGTATATAATGGGTATTACAAACCACGGTTCTTTGCAAAACCGTGGTATCCGTTAAACATATATACCACAGTTTTGCTATTATTATATACCACACCACCTATTGTCACGGTTGTATAACAGTGGTAAATATATTTATACCACACTTAAAAACAGTGGTATAAGTGTCATTCTGTAGTAGTGTTAGGGGTGGCAATGGGTCGTACGTGTTGGGTCGGGTTCGTGTCGTGTCATATTTGGGTCACGTGTTAGGAGAGCAAACCCAAATCTGACCCAATTATTAATCGTGTCGAGTTTGTCAAACCCAAACCCAACCCGCCTATATAACGGGTTACCCAACAGGTGACCCTCTAAGCCAGCGGGTCAATTTCAAATCAGTTTCGGATCAGATTCACATGTATGCAAAATATTTAGTATTTCACGATTTTATTTATCAAAAATATATATATTAATTTTCAAAAACCATCAATAATTTAATTACATATTAATGAAAATTGAATAATGAAACATATCTTTATCGAATGAATCAATATGACAGCTAATCATTTTCCTTTTAGTCGTTTATTTTAGGTAGTTGGGATGATAGATGAGATTTTAGATCAGTTCCGGATCGGATTCATAGACAACCTATATGCAAAATATTTAATATTTCATGATTTTATTTATCAAAAAAAATATAATAATTCTCAAAAACCATTTATAATTCAATTACATATCAATGAAAATTGAATAGCGAAACATGTATATTTATCAAATGAATCAATATGACGGTTAATCCTTCTCCTTTTAGTCGTTAATTTTAGGTTGTTGGGATAGTGAGATTTTAAAAAATAATTCACTTATCTTAAAACAGTTTATACATATCACGGGTTGATGACCCGACCCATTAGACCTGAGAACTAATCGGGTCTACCAACGGGTTACTCAGGTTAATATATGTGACCCTAACCCAATCCATTTATTTGACGGATTCGGCGGGTCAACCTTTAAATGACCCAAAAGCCTTTTTTCCCGACCCAAACCTGCTAATTTCGTGTCGGATTTGTGTCAGGTTAGCGGGTCGTGTACAAAACTGCCACCCTAGTTCTAACTAGATTTTATTTGAATCGATTTAACATCTAAATTTTTATCAACAAATTAAAGTTTGATTAAATGATATAATTTAAACCCATTTTCCATTCCATAATAAAATATTTTGGTTATTATTTATGATTTCAGAATTTGTATGTAGCAACTGTACATATGTTTATGGTTTAGCCAATACAGTTCTAACAATAATAGAACTATATTTCGAAAAAAAAAAAAAAAAATCAATATAGTCCTAACTATATTTTGAATCTAGTATCTAACATCTAGTACATTTAGAAGTTAATATTCATTATCTAATCTAACACCTATTTTATTATTATTATTTTAATTTGTAATGGTATTAAAATTTGAGATTCCTCGATATTCCCAATTTAGGGTTTAGGGTTAGACATCTCGATATTTCAATATTTCAATTATTTTGATATCTCGACATCCGAAATTGAGTTTTCATTTCGACCAATTATTTCAATATTTCAAAACAATTTTGATATTTCGACCAATTATTCAATAATTTAATACTATTTCAATATTTTTCCCAATTGTTTTATGAAATTTCGAAATCAATTTATTCTCTTTTTAGGTTGATTTGAATTTCCCTCTCAAAATCAAACTCAAAACTCATTTTCAACTTTTTGGCTTCCCCCTCAAATTCAAACTAAAATTCAAACCCAAATTTTAGCCCTTTTTCTACTCTCTTTCTTTCCCCACCCTCAAATCTATTTCTCTTTAAACACTTCTTCTCCATTTCTAATATAGAAACTTACAAAAACTCAAAACTATGGGAGGTGGTGAGCATGAAAACTCACCCAATCCACACACTTGCAAGGTAATTTGTTTGACTTATCTTCTCCACTTCAATTGTTTTCTTTAAGTTGGGTATATGCCTAACTACTTTCTTTTTGTTGAATTTAAGTCTAATTTAAGCACATTGAAAGTTTACATCGGAATTGGAAGTGGAAGTTGACAACATATGTCATGAGTTTAGGACAAAAATTATTGTGAAAGGGAAGGGGAAAAAAGAGGAATCATAGAATGTTGTAATCTTCTCAATCTTATGTTAATTTCAGTAACTGGTTACTACTTTACAAATACAATTTTCAATAACTGAACACTAAAAGTTTGAGCAATTTTCAGCAACTAAATACCATTTATCAAATTCGTAACTGGATACCGAAATTGAGTTTTAATTTTGGTAACTGGTTACTGCTTTACAAATACAATTTTCAGCAACTGAACACCAATATTTTGAGCAATTTTCAGCAACTAGATACCATTTATCAAATTAGGGATACCGAAATTGAGTTTTACAAATACAATTTGCAGCCACTAAACACCAAAATTTTGAGCAATTTTCAGCAACTAGATACCATTTATCAATATTTCAATTTAGGGCTTAGGGTTTAGAATTAGATATCTTGATATTTCAATATTTCACCCAATTATTTCAACATAAATTCAATATTTCACCCAATTATTTCAATAAAAATTTAATATTTCGCCCTATTGTCATTAACTAATACACACTATCAAAATACACAACATTAAAATATAACTACACACCATCAAAATACACGCCCTAAATACAACTACACTCTCTCCCAACTCCAATCATCTACATCCACACTCTTAACTCAACTCAACTCAACTCAACTCAAATTTCATCTACTTCTTAACTCTCAATACCTTCACCTTTTACCTCATCTCAAATGGAAAATCCATCATTACCCAACTCTCATATGGGTGATTTATCACAATATAACAACCCATATCTCAATGTTGAAGAAATTAATGAGTATATAGTGTTAGAAAAACCAATTGAGCATGTAGAAAATGATATTGAATATGTAATTGACATAGATGATGAATATGACACAAGAGTGGAGTACTTGAAATTCCGACAAATGTTCGGCAACTAGATACCATTCAACAAAATAGCAACGGGATCCCGAATTTGAGTTTTCATTTTGGTGACTGGTTACCACTTTACAAAAAACAACCTGACTAACTAACAACTTTCAGCAATTGAGCACCAAATGTTTGAGCAATTTTTAGCAACTGGATACCATTCATCAAAATAGCAATAGGATATTGAATTTAAGTTTTAATTTCGACCAATTATTTCAATATTTCAAAACAATTTTGATATTTCGACCAATTATTTAATGATTCAATATTTTGCCCAATTGTTTTTCTGAAATTTCGAAATCAATTTATTCTCTTTTTAGGTTGATTTGAATTTCCCTCTCAAAATCAAACTCAAAACTCATTTTTCAACTTTTTGGCTTCTCCCTCAAATTCAAACTGAAATTCAAACCCAAATTTTATCCATTTTCTACTCTTTTTCTTTCCCCACCCTCAAATATACTTCTCTTCAAACACTTCTTACTCATTCCTAATATAGAAACTTACCAAAATTCAAAACTTTGGGAGGTGGTGAGCATGGAAACTCACCCAATCCACACACTTGCAAGGTAATTTGTTTGACTTATCTTCTCCACTTCAATTGTTTTCTTTAAGTTGGGTATATGTCTAGCTATTTTCTTTTTGTGAAAGGAAAGGAAAAAAAAGGGAAATCGTAGAATGTTGTAATCTTCTCAATCTTATGTTAGTTTATGTGTTTTAGCAATGTTGTAATCTTCTAAATCGTTTTAACATATGTCATTGGTTTTCACATATTATGATTATGCAATAATTCACCTAACATAATATAGTTCAGTAACTGGATACTAAGTTTTTGAGCAATTTTTAGCAACTAGATACCATTCGTAAAAAATAACAACTAAATACCAAATTTGACTTTTCATTTCGGTGACTGGTTACCACTTCACAAAAAAAAAACAACCTGACTAACTAACAATTTTCAGCAACTGAACACTATATTTTTTAGCAATTTTCAGCAACTGGATACCATTCGTAAAAATAGCAACTGGATACCAAATTTAAGTTTCAATTTCAGTGACTCGTTACCACTTTACAAAAAACAACCTGACTAATTAACTAACAATTTTCAGCAACTAAACACCAAATTTTTTAGCAATGTTTAGCAACTCGATACTATTTGTCAAAATAACAACTGGATACTGAAATTGAGTTTTAATTTTTGTAACTGGTTACCATTTTACAAAAAAAAAAAAACAACTTGACTAATAACTAACAATTGTCAGCAACTGAACACTAAATTTTTGAGCAATTTTCAGCATCTAGATACCATTTGTCAAAATAGTAACTGGATACCGAAATTGAGTTTTAATTTCGGTGATTGGTTACCACTTTACAAAAAACAACCTGACTAACTAACAATTTTAAGCAATTGAATACCAAAATTTTGAGCAATTTTGAGCAGCTAGATACCATTCGTAAAAAAAATACCAACTGGAGACATTTTTCTTAGAAGCAAGACCATAATCTACATTTCATATCCATTTTTCCTGCAAAAACTAAACTATCCGACACAAAACAATTGACACGTAAGTAGATTCTTCCATCAAAACACACACTTCATTCTCCAAAATACCAAAATATATATTGTAGCAAATTACATTAAATGAGTTTTCATATACTCCATGTACAACCATCGTCATGTGTATGTGAAACTAACTAGGATACACAAAAAATGCGAACCAACTAAAATGCACCAAAAAGTTAACCAACACACATCAAATTGGCTCTACAAAAGACATGGGCCATATGATTGTATCTCCAATTGAAATGTAAATCACTAGACACGCTTCCAAGTGCAACGGTTCTTTTTTTGAAGTTCTTTGAAAAATAGCATGTGGATGGCGAAACATGTGACATTTCATCAAGAACACGTGATTGTCTTCTTGCCTACAACATCAAAGGTAGAAATGAACACAACATACACATAGGTAATACTTTCTACTAGGGCATGAATAACATAATATATGAAACAAGTAATGTACGTGTTACTAATTCAATCACTACAACTAAATAAATTAAGGAATATATTGCTGGCACTATTCTCTTATTCATAATGCTTTCTCTTATTTATTCTACCACTTCTACAATTCTACTCTTTCAACTCTGACATATCTTTGTTAAAAAGAATACCTATCACTCCAAAACACAAAAAATACTGCAGGGAATTCAAGTAACTGACGGATTTAGTAAGAGTTTCACGTTTAACAATTCGAAAGAGCTAGAAATTCTTCAGACTCTTCAAATCAAATGTAAGCCAAGACTCGTCAGAGAAATATAACAACTCAATCCAAGTCCAGATTTCAACACTCTCCAAACAATAATAATTTTATCAATGAATGGGTGTGAATTTACTCTAATACATTTACATAAACTTAGAATCATTGCGTTTAGAAACCTAAGTCATGTGAAACAAAGCCTACACCTACGGCTAGTAAATCAAGCAAGTGGTTTACTTAACTAACTTGGTTTCACACACGTTATACAGTAATGCGAAACTATCGCCAGATGACTTAACCTAGTCTAAAGTTTTCATGTTTATAGGCAATAGACTCATATTTACTTAACTAACTTGGTTTCTTAGTCGATGTTAAATTAAATTATGTTACGTAAGACTAAATGTCTATCCGACTGGCCAAGTACGTAAATGTCCCTAGGGTTCATGTGTCGTTTACTAATTAATTTATTCTTAATAAGAATTCAAGACTTTACATAAATAAAACAACTCAATCCTCGAAGAGGGGGTGCTAGACCAATTAATTTATTATGAGGCCGAAAGTTATGATGGGGTACTAGCAGTAGAGATGGCAGTTGCAAGAACTTTGACTAAACCAAAAAAAACAAAATGAGAGCATTTAGAGGTTCGAGACATATTGATGCTAAGAGAAAACAAAAATCAAATGCTTCTGGACCTAGACACCTTGTCATTAACCTAAGTACTCACTCATTATCTTATTAAGCTTTTTACGCAAGCTAAAAAAATAACTACCCAAACAATCATATATATATATAATGTTGGGTACTGCTCATAAACTCATCTCTTCAAAACTATAATACACCTTTACATGCTTCCTCCATCAATAAAAAGCAACTATAATATATCAAGCTGAACTATGTATCAGCTTTTCTTTCTCAAAAGCAATACCAACAGATAATATCAAATAAAAAAGGGCGACAATGACAAAAATAATTAAAACACACCTAATTTGCGAGAACAATAACTGGATCAGCTCCAAATACGATCAATGCACAAATCAAAACTCAATGTTGGATAGCTCCTTCATTGCTCCTTCATGAGAATACAAAAGCAATTAAATGTGCAAAGTTAGGATTCACGCAGAAACAAGTTAAACAACTAAAACCCAAAATTCCAAACTATCAATAGTACATGGAGGTACTTAGATGGGTATTAATAACTCAAAATAACAAATAAAAAAAATTACATAAAAAAAAAAACCCCCCAAATTAGATGGAGGTAATTGGTTTTTTTTATATCAAGTTCGAAATTTTAATGGGACTGAAGTTCGAACCTTTACCAAACAAATTACTTGAGATTCATGAAACCGTTTCTTTCACACTTTCGTTTCATAACATCTATATCTGTAATGAAAAGACAGGTTTGGTGATTGGTGATGTGAAAGAGAAGAAAGTAGCACTTTTTTTTTAGAGAGAGAGAGAGGTTACTTGATCAAGACAAGAGGAAAGTGTGAAAGGAGAGATATAGATCCAAATTTGTTTACAAGTTACTGAGAAAAATATTAGAAAAAACCACTAGACCAAGTCACCCAGTCAAAAGGAGCGTGCTAGCGAACCGGATGCATTTTCTCTTAACCAGAACCGGTTATGGGTCGGAGAGTGCCCTCTTAGAAATCGGGGCGTGTATTTAAAGAGGGCTGGACCGATGGGCTGAGGTCTCGGCGCAACCAGCAAGTTATTGAATATTCATACTCATACTCAGCAAGTTATGGGGGGTAATTTGACAATTGAAAATTGATGATGTCTAAATTAAGGGGGGGGACTCAGATTATATTTTCAAAAGGCTACATGCTTGCTTTTGGGTGGGGCTACATGCTTGCTTTTGGGTGGTTTCTTTAGGAGAGTTACCAAAAAAACACCAAAATTTTGAACCAAAAACACAAAGCAATTTTAGGAGCAACATCAAATTTTCGACATCAAACTATGCGGTTTTGGATAAACTGCGCCATATAGCCCCCACGTGGTTTTTCCAAAACCATGCCACTAAAGCCTAACTGACAGGCTCAAGCCCACGCGGTTTTGAGAAAACCGCGCTATGTATCGCACATAAATTTTTTTTTTTTTCTTTTCCAATCTCTGGTGCGGATTTCACAAAACTGCGTCATATAAGCCCAATTAGAAGCCCAAGCCCACACGGTGTTGGCAAAACCGCATGAGTAATTTGATACAGCACCAAACCTTGAACCAAATATTGGCCGATTTGGTGTTTGGTTTGGTGTTTTTTTTTTTGTGTTTTCATCAACATGTGACTCTCCTAAAATTGAAAAAACACCAAATTCAATAATTTGGTGTTTGATGCTAGGTTGATATCACTTCTAAAGATGCTCTAAGTACTCAAGTCAAAAATCCCCAACAACCAATAATTGTTGTACGTTGTATAGTACAAAATATCAGGATATGGGTATTTATCGATATTCAATTTCCGGATATGTATCGTAGATATATCTTCCTCTTTGGGGATATTTGACATTGTTTCACATGTAAATATCGTGGATATATCAAAATATCAATAAATATTGTAGATATTGTGGATATTTCTTGATATATCATGATATATTATTTATATTTATTTGAAATATAATGATAAATATTAAATAAAATTGTTATATACACAAAATATCTCCAAATATTGTAAATATCGTTGAAATATTGCCAATATTTGCAGTCGTATATATCTCTGAACACATCGTGATATTAATATATCTTTCTCTGAAATCTGGATAGATATCCCTAAATATCGCGATATATCGAGATATTTTGTAATATGGTACGTTGTACGTTTCTCCTGAAGATAACCCAGTAATGCACAAACGGAGCTTCGACCACTTATCGGTTCATACATGTGTTTATGAATTTTATTAGAATAGACCACTCAAAGTAGTACGGTACATACCATAACGATGGCATGTGCAAAGTCCAAACACATCCAAAGACCAAAGTAGTACGTTTTTTCCTGGGTGATTTAGAACTCTTTGTATGTGACACAACGAGTAGCATTGTTCTAAAAATCGTGACCAGGGCCTCCATTGATATTAGAAGGGATTAAGGGAATGCAGTTAAACAAAACACCAAGTTAAACATTTCTAGCTTGTAGACATCGTTTGTACTTTACTGACGAATTAGTTGAATAAAACATCAAACTGAAATGCCAAAAATCACACGTCCACAACCATGCGTTTATACAAATGTGAGGGTAACCTTGGTGTAGGTACAGCTTGTAATGGTGTCTTCATGTATGTGACCAAACCTGGATTTTCTATCATGTCGATATCTTCAGGCATGACCCCTTCAGACGGGGTCCAGTGAAAGTGGTGCAATAGATGACCCAAGGTGGATGTCATCAGATTGATTCCAAGTTGTGCACCAGGACAGACCCTTCTTCCTGCACCAAATGGCAATAGTCGGAAATCATGGCCCTTCATATCTATGTCCTCCATGAACCGTTCTGGTCGAAACATTAATGGTTCTTTCCATACATGTGGATCACGAGCAATGGCCCATACATTTATGTGTACATTAGACTCTTTCGGAATGTCATATCCACCAATTTTCGCATTGGTGTTGGCTTTGTGGGGAAGCATAAGCGGGGTTGGGGGATGTAATCGGAGTGCCTCTTTCGCAACAAATTGTAGGTACGGGAGACTTGAGAAGTCAGTCTCTGTCATGATATCCTCGCGGCCAATGACACGGTCTAGTTCCTCCTGGGCTTTTTCTTGCACCCTAGGATTTTTAATGAGCTCAGCCATTGCCCACTCAACTGATGTGGCAGTTGTATCCATGCCAGCAGTGATCATATCCTGTACACAGATGATGATGCTTAATTTTAGCAACTCTGACTTGCCCATTTTGTATTTGATTGATAGCTATGTGGACATCTGCTGCTGCAGGCTCTAACGATGTGTGTCAATGCCAAAAATATCTTGAAAGAAAAAATGCACTCCCTCTAACCGATTATGGCTATAGGGTGGTTAACATGAAAATCTTTTGAGTGCATGCTAAGAATATCTTACAAGAATCGTATTCATACATATTACAATCCACTAAATGACACAATATTTTTCACGGAGAAAGGCTGACAGACATAAAATGTGATTTAGTGGAAACAAAAAAGGGTTAAAAATGGTATTTTACATTTTTGACAATGTAGTAGGGACTAATTTTTTTTTTCGGTCAAATTGGAGACAACTTTTTAATTTTTGCAATGTGGAAATATACTAGTTACATATGTCGTCTAAATTTCTCACACGGTTTGTTGGTGTCTAAGGAATTATATGTTGGTTACCCCAATAAATTTGTTACCACCAAATCAATGAATTAATTCGAATTATGAAACTCCATGTGAGAAATATAGACTGTATGCGTAACTAGTCCCCATATTGTACAAATTAAAAAAAATGACCCTAGTTGAAAGACCAACAAAAAATTTAGTTCCCACATTATCAAAAATTGTAAAGTTCCATACCCTTTTCTCCTTAATAGTTAATATTCCAAGAGAAAAGAAAATTGAAGGGAACAAAACTAACCCAGATAAGGCCAATAATGGTGTCCTCACTGTAAGGGAGTAATATTCTCATTAAGAAATATTAAGCACACGTTAAGCATAAGCAGAGAGCGTAACGAACTCATGTCATCAACCTCCAAGATCGAGGTGGTACACTTCAGCTCGCCCAAGAATACCTCAAGACGGATGAACGACCTAAGGTAGAACGCTTCGAATAAAGACATCATTCCTAATCCAGATGTAATCATCATCAGAGTCTTACCTGTACTTCCAATCACCGTGAAATATAAACTACTACACCCACTCTACTCATCACACAATTTCTACCAAAACCAATCTAACACACATTCATAATCTCCACCTTATATATGTACATCTCAGTACACGTGTCTCGAAGATCAACACTCCCTTGTGCCTATAAATACCACCTACATGAACTACGTGAGACCTGATTCTTCTCTCCCGCCGGAATCAAGAGAAGATACGTAGGTAGCTCGCTCCTTAGCGAATTCGGTCTTTCCTAAATCCAATCTCATTCCTCTTCATCCCTTGAATGTAAAGGAAAAACGCCCTTTTACATTGGCGCCGTCTGTGGTCTTAATTACTTGATAAACCACTTTCACACAAATCAAAAACCAAAAACCAAAAATCTCAAGCCCACGAAGCATGGCAAGCCTCGAAGCTCAAGTTCAAAGCCTCACAAACCAGCTAGGTTTAACGAATGAGAGCATTTCCTTGCTCAGGCAGGAAAATGTTGCTCTACGCGCACAAGTAGACGCACAACAACAACCAGTTGGGAACGTTGCTGAGAATGACATTAACGAAGTTAATCAACAGATTAATGAATTGTCGTAAAGGATCAGCCAGAGTGCAGTAAGAAAAGACACAACCCAGATCGTTCAGAAAATGCTCAAGACGTACCGCACATCACCATTTACTACTGAGGTACTCAGTAAACCCTCTTCTCAAGATTTCGTTCAGCCACGTTTTCCGATGTACGATGGCAGCATGTGCCCTGGTCAGCACGTGGCTCGCTATATTCAAAGCCTTGCACTCTACAGCTCACCAGAGTTCGATCATCTCCACTGTCGTTTGTTTCCCGCCAGTCTCAAAGATGGCACACTCGATTGGTTTTTCTTGCTTTCGAGCCAGACTCGATAAAGACCTTCGAGCAGCTCACCGGTTCATTGCTAGTCAGTACGTCCATAACAGACGTAAGAAAGCTGATCTTGATTCGTTGTTCCAGCTCTCACTTGGCAAAGACGAAACAATTTGTGAATTCCTAGGTCGATTCAAAGTCGAACTACTGTGCATGGAAACAAGTCTGAAAGAGTCCTTCGCTACCTTAACATTCTCCAACGCCTGCCGTGTGCGCAACACGGCACTCACCAGATTGCTGATGAAAGAACGCCCCGAGACTTTATCTGAGCTATATGCTCGAGTCGATAAGTACATTAAATTGCAGGAAGGCCTAAAACGCCAAGACCTACCAGAAGAAGAAGTGGTCGCAATAATATCCGACAACCTCCCAACTTCCAAAAAGCGACCCCGACAGCAAGAACGGAAGTCGGGAAACAAAATGAACAATGACCGTGAGTTCGCTGTTCTCACGCGATCTCCCAGTTACATATTGGAAAGGATCAAACGAGCTTCATATTTTCGACCTGATGTGCGGCAACCAGTCGATCGACCTAACAAACCATACTACGCGTTTCACCGAGCCAAATGTCAAGAAACTGATGCATGCTGAGGGCTAAAGCACTACCTCCAGGACCTTATTGAAGCACGACATATCAAACATTACACCAGCATTACAGACGGTGATTTGCGCCATAAACTCATGGCTCGCAGAATGCGCAGTAGATCCCCACCTCGCCATGACCGTCACAATGTTCAAGCTCGCTCTTGCAGCAAAGGACGTCCCAGAGACCGTTCTCGCTATGAGCGACGTCAGCACTCATTAGATCGCGACAACGACAGAATCATTCATATAATCACTTTCCCAGATGATTCCGTGACATCTTCCAGAGAAAAACGAAGGTATGTCGGCTCTGTTCAGGTCGCAGCGCAGGGGATATCACTTTCACAGAGGCCGACCTCAACAAGGTCTGCCTCCCTCACAACGATGCACTTGTCGTCCATGTCAAGATCAGTGACTGGACAGTCAAGCGCGTCTTGATAGACCCCAGGAGCTCGTGCGACATTTTGTTCTACCATACCATACAAGAGATGAACTTACCCAAGTCAATCTTTATAGATCCGATTGCTCCAGAGCCGACCCAATCGGTGATATTATACTCCTAGTGTCCGTGGGATCACGAGAAGACAAAGTCAGCTTCAATACACGGTTCAGCGTTCTAGACATCAAGTCGTCCTACAATGCCATCCTAGGACGATGATGGATTCATCAAATGCAAGTTGTACCGTCAACATTGCACCAGTTCTCCGCTTCCCAGGCCCTAGGGGCATGATGGAGCTTCGAAGCAATCAGCTTGAGGCTTATCATTGTAACCAAATCCTCTCAGCGAATAAGACCGTCGACCCACCTCTCAGCATAAGGAACAAACCTACCAGCTACACCATGGCCAAAGATTTGGTCGCTGAGGTCAAGACCAGAGAACCAAAACAATACGCTCGGGGCTCCAGCAAGAAGGTCTATTAGTCTGTTCAAACCCCAGAAGTCAATCAAACCATTATTGATCCACCAGTCAGGACCCCAGAGGTTGTTTCAGTTGTTGTTGATCCACCAGTTAAGACCCCATAGATCGCTTCAGTTGTTGTTACTCCACCAGTCAGTACCACAAAGGTCGCACCATCATGTTTCGCACAACCAGTACCGATTCCAAAGGTCACTCCAACCCCTATTGTCATGACCACAGAGGCCACCTCAGCCCCTGTTGTCGTCGCCACATAGGTCGCTCCAGATCCTGCTGCCAGTTCCACTCTCCCGCAGATCGACAAAGTGTCTCCAGAGGTTAATCCAACTGAGGAAACATCAGCGTCAAAGACAGCATCTCAACCTGTAGACAGAGAGCGAGTGAACCTAGGAACAGAAGATGATCCTAAGTTCGTCTATGTAGGGGCTAACCTTGACCCACACTCAAGGCCCAGCTTGTAAACTTTTTGGCCATGAATAAAGATGTTTTCGCTTGGTCATATGTCAATGTGCCCGGAATAGATCCTAATGTTGTGTGCCATAGACTAAATGTAAATCCAAATGCTAGGCTAGTTCGTCAGCGACCTAGACGGTTATCTTTGAGATTTCAAAAAGCAATCAATGATGAAGTCAACAAATTGAAACAAGTCGGCTTCATCAGGAAAGTAGATTATCCAGATTGGATCGCTAACATCGTCGCAGTTCCAAAGAAGAATGGCACAATTCGCCTCTGTGTTGACTTCACGAATGTCAATCAAGAAACGTCAAAGGATAGCTTCCCTTTATCTCGCATTCATCGACTTGTGGACCAGACCTATGGCCACAAACTCCTCTCTTTTATGGATGCGTACAGTGGATACAACCATATCCCACTCGCTGAAGAAGATCAAGAGAAAACATCATTCATCACAGAGCAAGGAATCTATTGTTACAACGTTCTTCCGTTCGGCCTTAAGAACGCTGGCGCAACCTATCAGCGTCTCGTTACTGACATGTTCCAGGACATGTTAGGTGACACCATGGAAGTCTACATCGATGACATGGTCGTCAAAAGTAAGAAAGCGAAAGACCACCTCACTCATCTCGAGAAAGTGTTCTCCAGGTTGCGCCGAACTCGAATGAAGCTTAATCCAGAGAAGTGCCTCTTTGGAGCGTCCATCGGGAAGTTCTTTGGATACCAAGTATCACAAAGAGGGATCGAAACTAATCCATACCAAATCCGAGCATTCTTGGACATGCCCGACCCTCAGACAAAGAAACAAATTTAGAAGTTGTCAGGAATGGTAGCAGCACTCAACTGATTCATATCAAGGGCATCAGACAAATGCCGACCGTTCTTGCAACTTCTTAAAAAGGGTGAGCAGTTATCGTGGAACGATCAGTGCCACCAAGCGTTCTCCACCCTCAAAAAGTACCTGACTACACCTCTCGTCCTGGCAAAACCAAAAGATGGCGAAACGCTGGGGCTATATTTAGCCATATCAGACTTTGCCATTAGCTCGGTCCACTACAAAAAGAACGACTTTACCCGACAGACAATAACTATCGCCAAAGGTATTACCCAACAGCCTAGAAACCATTGCACGACCGTCGGAAAACGTTCAGTCGGCATAGGCTCCCGACAATTAAAAACAGTCAAAATAGGCCATCGGCGTTTGGTATCTATGCCGACGAACATTGCAGCTGTCATAGACCATCGGGTATTGCTGCAGACACTAACTGTCGGATATTAATGCTGTCAAAGACCGGCCGGATATAGTCAAAGACCAAAGGTATTCATTCTTTGTTAAAGATCGTCGGGTATTGCTGCTACTCGACAGCCTTTGACCGTCGGATATTAGTTTTTTTTTATTAAAAAAAAATATTGGGATTTTAATAAAAGATCCCAACATCACATTCTTTTTCATACCAACATCATAATTATTACAAAAGAGTTATACTTGGTATCTAGCACAAGTAGAAAGGACGTGTAACAACAATAATTCGATGAAATTATAACACCATCTCTCCATACTACTGTAGTGCCCAAGTCCATAAGGATGTCAAGCTCTTTACATAAAACAAAATGGAGACTTCTAACACTTTTTAACTTCCCAAGCCAAACCCTAACAAAAACCAAGTAGATTTTCACTTTCTACCATTGTTTCGATCCAATACGTGGTTTCCCTTTGACTTCACTTTCCTACAAACAAAAAAAAAAGTCAGAGAGAAATTCTTTACTCATATTAAAATTACATTCAACCACTTGAACCCCACATGATAAAACATTAAAGAAAAGGGCATAAACTACCACTAATCATAGTCGTGGATAACTCAAACATTTTTATCAGACTTTTGTAATCTTAGTCTCAAAAAAATTCCAGGTACTCTGGGCATGAACATGCAAATTCTTATGTTTAGCACCTATCCTATCCAGATCTAATGAAGTTTTCTAGTCTAACCAGAACCTAAGAACGTTGGGCACAAAAATAATATGGTACAGTAAATAAACTTATATTCAAGTTAATAACTTAAGTGTTGCTACCTGTTGTAAGTCGAGTTAAATGTAATTCTTCGCTGCTGATGGATTATGATTTTATGCACCCTTGCTCCAGTCATAACCAACCTGTGCATGATGACAAAGATCTACTAGAGTTAGTGTAAGAGCTAGAACAATTGTCTTGATATCACTAGACAACAATAAACATGTCACAAGAACAAGACTAATATACTCCCTTGTTACAGATGTTAATAAACATTTCGATGCTAAAACAAATAAGCCAAAACCAAGCATCTAGTTAAAGTGTTCATCAATTATCATCTACAAAAAGTTAAAACTAAAGCAAAGAAACAATATTTATTGAGCTGCATAAATGACTCCCCCGCCTAAAGCTTTGCATATTCGTTTCCCCATGAAAAAGCTTGAAATCCACCTGGAAGGAACCAATAGAACACATGAACAATATTATATGTTTATTCAGTTGACTACTTTAATCATAAACTAGCAAACTATTTTCTAGTGTTATTGAAGTTAAACCTACTCCCCCATCGTTCTTACGAGGATCATTTTCTAGAACTTAAAGGGTGTGGATGACAAGGAGACTTCAATCTTAGGGCTTAGTTCATATATAGCAATGTCTTTATGTGTCTCGGTAAGGTGGTCTCGATCTTATGGAAGTTTGAACAAATCCCAACCACCACCTAGATGAATACTACTATTACGCCCAATCAATGCTAAAACAAAAACAATTTTGTTTTACATGAAAAGAAAACAATGTGACTTTCAACAAAGGTATTCAAAAAGGGGGAACACTGCGGTAATGACTAGAGCATACAAAAAAAAAGGAAAATTCAAGTTTAAAGTATAGTTGAAAATACTAGGGGGTTGGAAATTAGCATTTACATCGTAAAATCGATAAGGCCGGTACTTTTTTAAAAGGAATATTGTCGAACTATTAAGTATGTTTCAGTCTTGATTTTCCGAAAAACAAAAATGAAGTTTTTTTGTGAAATTCTACGACTGACATGATTAGCAATCAAAAGCAAAAGAAAGCATAGATACCTGGCAGAGAATCGGGCTTTGGCGGCAAAGGATAATTCTCTTCAACAAATTTTAGCAACAACTCACAAGGCCCAGAAATGAAATCATCCAGTTCAAGACCCTGCTTCAAAACTAGTGAAAATGTAAACCAACAAAACAAGCAGCAACAAGTAGGCAGGAAGCAACAGCATGCAGTAACAGCAGCAGCACATAGGCAGGCAAGCAGTAGCAAGCGGCTCCGACCATTATTCCAAACTTGACCCTTCCCCATCTACATGGTAATGTAAAGGATTAAAACACAAAAGCCGAGTAACACATAGTATGAGGCTAACCAAGTCTATTTACATTACATATGGATAATAAGGTGTACACTATACTCAAAAAAAAAAGATAACATTAATTCTAGAGATGTGAGTCAAAAAGATGGGTCAGTATATGTAGTGCATTATTGGCTAGCCTCAAAGAAGGGGTAACTATACTACAAGCCACAAGGTTTTCCTTATACCATATTTTACTTGTTTAAGTGTAATTGTCCAAGTATTATTCATAATCATTTTGATTAAAGAAAGACTTGTCCAATAGGAGTTCAGGACCTCCAGTCACTCTGAAGATAGTATTTCAAAGATTTTCTTGGCAAGAACTTAGATGGTCGGGGTTTGGAGAGCACATCAGTTTCAGCCCTGGTCTGAATGCTAAGCTAGTCACACTCTTAAGAAAACAAGAACACTTAACTACTGGATCACTCTAATAACTTCATATCAAGAACCGCAAGTTCCTTTTTTTCAACACTATATATAGCATTAAACTATCTAGACCACTTCTTTTTTCCAAAGACCAATCCACAAGAACAGGTTTGTTTTAACTATCTAGACCATGAAAACCACCTTCATATTGTATTAAACTAAGAAGAGATCATGATCACGAAAGCCCATTTCTACTTCATACTAGTTTAACCTTTAAGCATATCTGATTAAAGAACGACTACTCATGACCAAATCCAAAGAAGAAAAAAAAAACATGAACCTTGATGTGAGAACGCACAGAAAACCTGTTCACATCAATTTTAAAAATATAATGAATAAAGTTACTTCATTTGAGCTCAATAGCTAAACCCGTCGAAAAAAATACTATCTTTAAAATCAAAATTGAGAACGAGTTAGAATGGAAAGAGACACATGAGTTTAAGGGGAAAAAAAAATTACCTTTGATTGCTGGCGTTGAAAAGAGAGATACAATTTGGAGAGAATATATGCTGAATTTCCTGAAAAAGAACAAAAATTTGAAGGTGAGCTAAGTGTTTGTGAGATATTGAAAATTAGTTTAAGGAGTGAGCTGAGGGAGATGAGCTTGCCTCCCTCTTGTTGCAGTTGTGTGAGTGACCTAAAAATTTTAGAATACGTTATTTTTTTTTGTGGGGTACTAAAATATTTTTGGCGTTGGTGAGAGTTTTCCAGGGTCCATTTCGGGATGACGGTTGCTAAAAATCTCTAGAAACAGTCGGCATACAAGAAATATCCGTCAAAAGTGTATAACAGTTATTAACCGTCAGATATATCGACAACATAAAATAGAGGGATGTCCGTCGAGTAAGAATTTTTTTTTAACAAAATGGAAAATAACTAATCCGACGAGCATTATTTGGTGGCCAACTACCTAGAATCGTCGGAAACATCTAACAGATCATAGCCGTCGGCGTACCTCTATTAGGTCTGTCGGGTAAACTCAATTTTTTGGTAGTGGTTCTTTTCAAAGAGGAAAACAACTCAGAGAAACCGATCTATTTTACAAGTAAGACCCTCACTTCAGCTGAAAAGAATTATTCGTACATTAAAAGAGCAGTACTCGCATTGTTATACTTGGCAAGAAAGTTCAGGCCCTATTTTCAAGCGCATCCAATCAAAGTATTCACCGACCTTCCCCAAGGAAAACAAGACAACTCGCATGGCAGTATAGGCCGAAGAACTCGGAGAACACCACATGGAGTTTGTCCCTCACACTTCTAAAAAAGGTCAGGTCGTGGCAGATTTCCTAGCAGATTTTCCGGTCGATGACCCAAATTGGGAACCAGAAACAGAGATCGCACCCACAAAGGAAAGTACCAAGTCAGTATGGTCTCTCTTTGTCAATGGTTCTAGTAACCCTGGAGGAAATAGAATCGGAGTCGTCTTAGTGTCCCCAGATGGAACCATGGTAGAGAAATCAGTTCACATTGACTTCGCGACCTCCAACAACGAGGCGGAGTACGAGGCATTAATCATGGGACTCCAAATGGCGCTATAGCTTGGTGTTAAGGAACTTCAAGTCTTTAGTGACTCGCAACTGGTTGTTCGCCAGATTGTAAAAGAGTACACTACCCACAAAGGTAACCTTTCTAAGTATCTCCAAGTCGTTTATCATTTACTACCTTCTTTTAAGAAAGCTACCATACACCATTTTCTGCGTGACGAGAATCGTCACGCCGACATTTTAGCTTACTTAGCCACTCAAACACCGAACTGTGCCCCTAGACAACTACTCATTGAGGTAGTTAACCGACCTGCCTATCAAGTGGAGCATGCCCCAGCAATCAGCGATCTGTGCCCACTTTCTGACAATCAGCTGAGTCAAACATGGATGCAGCTCATAATAGAATACATCCAACACGACATGCTCCCAAAAGAGCGTACCAAGGCCAGACAAATCCCATATCAGGCACGTTGTTACTGCTTAGTCCATAACAAGTTATTCAGGAAATCTGCTGGTGGACCTCACTTGAGATGCATTAGTCCAGAACAAGGTCAATTGATCTTTGCTGAGATTCATGAAGGAGAGTGTGGAAACCATGTTGGAGGTCACTCTTTGGCCCACAAAACGATTTCCCAAGGATACTTTTGGCCTCGCATGCAAATTGATGCCAAAGCATACGTCCTCAAGTGTATAAAATGCCAAACATTTGGCCACAACATCATCCAACCAGCTCACGAGTTGATCAACATCGCGAGCCCATGGCAATTTCGCATGTGGGGCATGGACATCATGGGACCGTTCATCCCACAGAAAAGCACCGGTTTCCACTTCGTCTTAGCTGCAACCGACTATTTCACTAAGTGGGTCGAGGCAATTCCATTAGCACATGTCAAAGAGTCACATGTCAGAAATTTCATCTGGACTCACATCATCACCAGATTTGGTTTGCCACACACACTAGTGATGGACAATGGCTCCCAGTTCAAGGGCAAAACAGTCAAAGAATTTATGGCCAAGTGGAAGATCGTTCATGCATTTTTCACCCCCCAGTACGCCCAGAGCAATAGTCAAGCAGAAGCCAGCAACAAAGCAATCTTAGAAAATTTGAAGAAAAAGATTGAAAAGAACAAAAGTCAATAGCCAAATCAATTAGAGAACATTTTGTGGGCTCATCGCACCACAGCTCGCTCCAGCACAGGCGAATCTCCATTCTCCTTGTGTTATGGAACAGAAGCCGTTATTTCCACCAAACTGACAGTCACTACGACTCGGTCCGAACTCGTGGAGTCGGGTCACAATGACTCGTCCTAGCACAAGAGGTCGACTTGTTAGAAGAACGGCGTTACCTAGCCGCCATCAGAGTCGCATCTTATCAACAAATTCTAAAGAAATCCTACAACAAACGAGTGCATCCTCAATCTTTTCAACACGGCGATCTAGTTTTGAAAAGGACTCAAGATGACTCCAAACTAGCACCAACATGGAAAGGCCCATACATAATGGAACGCATTGTAGGCAATGGATCGTATTGGATCAAAACCCAAGAGGGAAAATTATTGCCATGCCCTTGGAACACTTATTTGTTGAAGAAGTTTTACCAATAAAACTACAATGTTATATATTCCATGTTTTCATTTTCTGTAAATTCAAGTTTAATCTACTTATGTTTGTTACAATCTACTTCATTTACTTGCATCAACAAATCACGCAATTCGCACCGCAAGCACGACCAGTACACTTGCATTGTCCGAAGTTTCAACACTCTCAGTAGTGAGTAATATACTTTCATAAGCTACCACACTCTCCGTGAGCAGCACGCTCTCTCGAGCTTACAGGCTCCTTAGCCTCTCCAAGTCTCGTTAGTTGAGGACCTATACTTCTAGGATCGACTCAACGAGAACGCTCTCAGTGAGCAATACGCTTTCATAAGCTACCACGCTCTCCGTGAGCAGCACGTTCTCTCGAGCTTACAGGCTCCCTAGCCTCTCCAAGTCTCGCTAGTTGAAGACCTATACTTCTATGATCGACTCAGCGAGAACGCTCTCAGTGAGCAATACGCTTTCATAAGCTACCACGCTCTCCATAAGCAGCACGCTCTCTCGAGCTTACAGGCTCCTTAGCCTCTCCAAGTCTCGCTAGTTGAGGACCTATACTTCTAGGATCGACTCAGCGAGAACGCTCTCAGTGAGCAATATGCTTTCATCAGCTACCACGCTCTCCGTGAGCACCACACTCTCTTGAGCTCACAGGCTCCAGCGTCTCCCCAATTCACCCAGTGGAAAACCCTTAATTTTAGGGTCAGATCAACGAGAACGCTCTCAACGAGTCTTACGCCATAACACACTAATACGCTCACCTAAGCTACCAGGTTTCACAGTCTATACGGTTATTGCGTGTGGGCAATTCACATATCAAAACATTGCTAACATACCTATACTATCTTTATTTGTGGCTAGCCCCAAAGGCGAAGGATATTTACGAGCAAAACGCTTTCTTAAGCTAAATCTCAGGCTCCTTCACCACTTCACACCATAAGCATAATAAACAGAATACTGGCTACAAGCAATCAAGCAAAACCATGCATTCCATACAATTTAACAATGGAACTGCCCGACTAACGCCAGGAAACCAGTTCACAAATCCACCGATCTGCTGGGTCTACCCAGGAAATCCAGATCGATAGCTCGTACAATCTTAGCAAAATATCAAACTGCCACTTTCGTGGAAACCAGTTCTCTGTATCAAAATGGCGAACTGCTCAGGCAAGCCTGAAAACACAGCTCTATTGTTTAACTCTCACACGGAGAGGAGGATAGACAAAATGCTCATAAATTTTCGACAATTACAAAGACAAGAGTAGAAATCACCATCAAGGACCAGCCACAACATGCTTATCTTTCGAGGCAGCACTGGTCGAGGGAGTGTGCCTGGCAGCTCTCAGCACCACGTGCATACCCGTACCCTGCTCCCCACCATCACTCGCCTTTTTCAGCTGGTGATATTTCTCATCCAGTTTGGCATATTGGGCACAGGCCATGGTATACGCATATTGCGTTTTGCATGTCACCCCCTGACATTGTTTGGCATACTCGGTCACTTCAGCTAGCTTCCCCTGCAGATCAGCCATAGCGTTAACTAGCACAGCGTTCTCGTCAGCAGCATCCCGATACTTCTTGGTCATCACTTCCGGTTTTTCTTGTCAACTCCCCACGCAGCTCGCATACATCTCAACTCGACGTACGAGTTAACATCAGTCCCAGCGTGTTGCACAACATTCTTCAATTTATCATACCCCGCAAGAAACTACAAATACAATACCAAAGTTAAAGTCACCCAATAAACAAATAGAAACACATAACATATGAGTGCTTACCAAGCAAGTAGCCATATCCATGGTCCCCAACAGCGTCTCCATATCTTCATCCTCCCTAAATTCAATCTCACCATGCTCAGACCGACTGCCAAGACTCACCGACTCTTCCTTATCTTTCTCATACTCACCACAACTTAAAGAGACCTCTCGAACCTCTTTAGATTGAGTATCATCAGAGTCAGACATTTTTTACGTTTTCTTCTTATCAAATACCCAAGCTTAAACAATAAAACCTAACACCGACCTACCTAATAAACACACTGCACTTGAACAAGAAGAAAGAAAACTGAAAATGGAAAAGCAAAGCGGCAGAAGCACTCACCTGAGAAACCCTAGCTTGCGGTTTTGCTGAAGAAGAAAACATAAAATAACTTTTCAGTTGTCATAAATTTGATTTTGTGCAACCGCCCGTTCAGCTACCAAGGAGTTATGATTACAGCCTACGCCCTAGCCTACACACATGTCTCAAGGACCTGTCTTTTCAAGATTCTGGAAAATGCAGCAACATGTTTCCTTACCAACTGCTATGATTCTGTCATGCGCAAACCATGTGCCAAGTTTCACTTCCTGTCAAGACGTCATACAACACGACTCGAGCTCTATGGTGTGCCAGTCGGGTTCGTTCACACCAGCCCGCTCTTCCACTCATGCTCAACACGCACTGCAATTTTCTCTCAGCAGATCGCTTCAATATACATTACAATCTACTGAGAGGGGGTTGTGTAAGGGAGTAATATTCTCATTAAGGAATATTAAGCACGCGTTAAGCATAAGCGGAGAGCGTAACGAACTCATGTCATCGACCTCCAAGATCGAGTCCTGAGCAACTCGCTTCATGTAGGTGGTACACTTCAGCTCGCCCAAGAATACCTTAAGACAGATGAACGACCTAAGGTAGAACGCTTCGAATAAAGACACCATTCCTAATCCAGATGTAATCATCATCAGAGCCTTACCTGTACTTCCAATCACCGTGAAATATAAACTACTGCACCCACTCCCACTCTTCACACAATTCCTACCAAAACCAATCTAACACACATTCATAATCTCCACCTTACATATGTACATCTCAGTACATGTGTCTCGAAGATCAACACTCCCTTGTGCCTATAAATACCACCTACATGAATTACGTGAGACCTTATTCTTCTCTCCCCCCATAATCAAAAGAAGATATGTAGGCAGCTGGCTCCTTAGCGAACTCAGTTTTTCCTAAATCCAATCCCATTCCTCTTTATCCCTTGAATGTAAAGGAAAAACGCCCCTTTACACTCACTAAGATCGTATTTATCCTGCAGTGTAAGCAATGCATCTGCGAAGTGTTGCTTAGCGCAACTATCCTTCTGACGGGCAAGTGTATGTTCTTCCATAATGTCTTTTGTAAGCCGGTCCTATGTTTCCCATGCTTTGCAAAGGCCGCCTCCTCTAATGGAAATATCCAACGGAGCCATGGAATGTGCTCGGCCATTGCAAGAGAAGCACCAAGCTTCAAACCATTTGCTACAATTGCCTTGAACTCCACTCCTTGTTCATCCATCACGCCTTTGGAATCAACAAAGCGCTTACCAAAGGCCAGCCTTGTTATGTTGTTGAACGTTACTTTACTCACGTAATTTTTCAGAACCACGCTCTTTCCACAGCTTCCTATAAACAATAAGCATGTGAGCACAGTTGCGGAAAAAAAAAAAAAAATGTGTGTGGTATAGAGATAATTTCATAAGAAATCAGTATATGCGAAAAAAAAATAATTGATATAGGTCAATCACCAAAAATTGAATCCTCCCGAATAGTACATTTCGTCTAAAAAAAAAGTTCACTTAGTGCATCATTTAGTAGGTGTTTACATGAACATATATATGGGGCTGAATATTTTGGTGTAGCTGAAAGTCTGAAACGAAGGGGTGGCAGAAAATTATAAGTACCTGGTTTCAAGGCCCAAAATATCGTCGATATATATTGTTTTTGGTACACCGATATAGATATATTCGATATATATCCACTGAATATTGAATCATTTTTTTTCGATATATATCAGAATTTCTGATATAAAATTTTATATTGTCGATATAATCAATATATATACGATATTTATGATATATATCGTTTGACTTTTTGACCAATTTTTAATATAAATATTTCCGATATTTTCTATATATATCGGCGAGATATCCGATATACAGTCGATATTTGAATAATGTAATTGAAATTTAATTAGGACAACTCTATTTATAGTCCATACTTGATTTTGGAATAATGCAATTGCAATTGAATAATCTCTATCCAAATATTTTAAAATGAACTCACCTAAATTTGTTGCAATAAAATGTATATATTTTGAATTGAAAATTTAAAATAAAAATATGTTAATGAGCAGCGATTATGGTGCATAAGTACTTAGAAATTAAGAGATCAAATTGAGATAGCATCTTCACTTTATGGTTTAGGATATTAATCCATAATTTTCAAATAAAATTATCTTAAACATTGTATAATAGTTTTTTAGATTTATGGTGATTTAGGTTAAATTTTGAATCAAAATATATTTTTATTGAAAATAAAACCAAAAATCGTTAATGAGCAGCGATTATGGTGCATAAGTACTTGGAAACTAAGGGATCAAATTGAGATAGCCGAAAGCAGCGATTATGGTGTATAAGTACTTGGAAACTAAGGGATCAAATTGAGATAGCCTCTTCACTTTGTGGTTTAAGATACTAATCCGTAATTTTCAAATAAAATTATCTTAAACTCGATCTAGCTTGTATAATAGTTTTATTAAATTTATGGTGATTTATCGGTAAATCATCACATTTCGGCTTTACGCATACTAATGTGTACAAATCACTAAAATAGATTGATTGTTTTCATATCCTCAAAGAATACACTACTCCCACTTGAAAAGATTTATCACATGAACGTGTCCTACGAACGGGTGCCGTTATATTAAATTATTCTAAAAAATATTAGCAACTATGCATAGCTATGAGATATGAAAATTATATTAATTACTCAATTAAATTTCTTGCACCACTCTCTATAAAAAGGAAGCATCAAACTTTGATAAAACTCATCGACTTCTTTTCATTGTTAGTTTTAACAATAGAAGTTTGATTGAAGTTTTTTGAGAATGTCCAATTTGGTGAAGATAATATTGAAGCTACTTGAATAGCAAGGCATTCCCAATCACAATAAAGAAGTATGATAAACATTACTTAAAATGCAAAACTATATTTGTCGAGACATTTATTTCCCTACATATAATACAAATATATTTTAGGGTTATTAGTTGAATGCATTTGCATCAAGTTTATGATTTTTCATTAATTATTCTTTGAGGTTAGTTTAATGTAGCACGTTGCATCCAGTTTCCAAATTCTTATTAATTATTCTTTGAGGTTAGTTCAATGCGCAGTTGCATCAAGTTTCGATTTCCCATCAATTATTATTTAAGGTTAGTTAGATTGCAATTGCATCCATTTTATGATATCCCGTTACTTATTCATTAAGGTTAATTCAAGACAGTTGCATCAAGTTTTTATATTTAGTTAATTAGTATTTGAGATTAGTTTATTGAATTTGCATCCGGGTTCTAATCTCTCGTTAATTACTCTTTGAGGTTAGTTCAATACATGCATCAGATCCAATTTCTGATTTCTGTTAATTGTTTTTCTAGATTAGTTCGATAGTTTACAATTTCTATCTGGTTTGCATACATGTAAGAGTACATTTTTTAAACTCACTTTCATTTTGGGTTCCTAATTACCGTAATTACTCATGTGAGAAGGCTAAAAAAACCGACATTTATGCTTTGAGGTCAGTGAGATGCAGTTACATTCGACTTTCGATTTTCGGTTAACTATTTTTTGAGGATATTTCAATGCATTTGCATCCAATTTCTGATTTCCCGTTAGTTAATATCTTATTTTAGTTTAATGCAGTTGCATCTAGTTTTTGGTGTTTTGTTAATTATTCTTTGAAGTTAGTTCAATGCAGTTGCATCCAATTTCCGAATTTATGTTAATTGTTCTTTGAGGTTAGTTCAATGCATTTGCATCAAGTTTTCGATTTCTCGTTAATTATTTTTTGAGGTTAGATCAATGCAGTTACATCACATTTATAATTTCCCGATAATTATTCATTTAGGTTAGTTCAGTGTAGTTTCATCCATTTTTCAATGTTTCGTTAATTAGTCTTTGAGATTAGTTCATTGCATTTGGATCTAGTTATCGATTTCCCGTTAATAACTCTTTAAGGTTAGTTCAATACATCTGCATCTAGTCTCTGATTATTTATGCTTTGAGGTTAGTTCGATGCAATTATATCTGGTTTCTGATTTCCCGTTAATTATTTTTTGAGATTATTTCAATGCATTTGCATTTAGTTTCCGATTTCCCACCAATTATTCTATGAGGTTAGTTTAATGTAGTTGCATTCTGTTTTTTATTTTATGTTAATTATTTTTTGAGTTTAGTTCAATGTATTTGCATCCAGTTTCCGATTTCTTGGCCTATTAATTATTATCTGAGGTTTGTTTGATGTATTTGCATACCGTTTCCGATTTCCCATTAAATATTTTTCAATGATTTGTATACAATTTCTAATTTCCCTTTAGTTATTATCGGCGTTAGTTTAATGCAATTGCACCAGTTTTCAATTTCTAGTTAATTACTTTTTAGTTTAGTTTATTACATTTGCATAAAGTTTCCAATTTCCGTTAATTACTCTTTGAGCTCGGTTATGCATTTGAATCCAATTTCCGATTTCCTTTTAATTATCCAATGTGGTGTATAATACCAACTTCTCTTGATCCATCAGTAGTGTCTTTTGCAAACATGACATAAAAAGTAAATTATGTTTGATTTACTATGTGGGATCATTGAAGATTACGGGTTCGATTTCCCATTAATTATTCTTTAAATTATGCATTACTTACTATGTAGAATCTTCAAAGATTATCTGAGCGGTGTTGTTATATTAATTATTTTGAAAAATATTTGTAAATATGCAAAACTTTTATATATTAATATTATATTAATCACTCAACCAAATTTCTTATAGCATTGAAAACCTTATTCTCCATTAAAAAAATAACTCATGTACCTTTAATAAAACCCTTCAACTTCATTTTTGTTGTTTAATAATAGAAGTTTGATTGAGTTTTTGTGAGATTGCCTAATAAGGTGAAGTTCATATATATTGTAGCTACTTGAATAGCAAAGAGTTCCCAATCATACGGAAAGAGATAAGATAAACATCATTTTAAATGCAAAACTATACTTACCGAGACATTCCCACAACATATAACCCAACTATGTTTTGAGGTTAGTTTAATGTATTTGCATCCGATTTCTGATTTTTCATTATTTATATTTTGAGGTTAGTTCAATACAGTTGCATCCAATTTCCAATTCCCGTTATTTATTTTTTGAGATCAGTTCAATGCAGTTGCATCGGGTTTCTGATTTTCGTTAATTATTATTTTTGATTAGTTCAATACATTTTGCATCTAATTTCCAATTCCATTAATTATTCTTTGAGGTCAGTTTAATACATTTGCATCCAGTTTATGATTTCCCATTAATTATTCTGTGAGATTAGTTTAATGCATTTGCATTCAGTTTCTGATTTTCGTTTATTATTTGATAAAGTTACATTTGTATCTAGTTTCGATTTCTCATTAATTATTGTTTGAGATTAGTTCAATGAATTTGCATCCAGTTTCTGTTTACCATTAATTATTTCTTGAGGTTAGTTCAATGCATTTGCATCAGGTTTATTTTTGAGATTAGTTGGTCGCAGTTCCATCCGGTTTCGATTTCCTATTAGTTATTTTTTAATATTAGTTCCATGCATTTTGCATCATGTTTCCAATTAATAATTAATTTTTTCTTTGATGTTAATTCAATGCAATTGCATCCAGTTTCTGATTTTCTATTAATTTAATCTTTGAGGGTTAGCTCAATGCATTTGCATCCAGTTTCCGATTTGCCGACAATTATTTTTTTATGTTAGTTTGATGTATTTGCATCCAAGTTTTGATTTTCCGTTAATTATTCTTTGAGGTTAGTTTAATACAGTTGTATCCATATATATTCCAATTTTCTATTAATTACTTTTTAAGATTAGTTTAATGTTTGCATTTGCATCCGGTTCGATTTTCCGTTAAATATTATTTGAGGTTAGTTCGATACATTTGCATCCAGTTTTCGGTTCCCCATTAATTGTTTTTTTACGTTAGTTTCATTCAGTATTATATATATTTTAAAATATTTGTCATTATTGCTTTGCCGTTTTTTTTTTTTTTTTTTTTTTTTTTTTTTTTTTTTATTATATATTTTGTGATGTTATTTTTTTGTATAATTGTTTTTAACTATGTTTTGAGGCTATGTTAAGGATATATTCGAAATAAGTCGGTGTTTTATCATAGACACTAAAATTGTATGATTTGTAGTAAGGAATTAGTTTATACAAATTACATATTTTTTAGCAATTTTTTTTATTTGATCAAATATATAAGAATTGGAACACTAAAAGTGTTTGATTCGTAATAGAAAATTACTTTTTACAAATCACCTATTTTTTTAGCAATTTTTAAAAATATTTGTCATTATTGCTTTGCCGTTATTTTTTTTTTCATTTTCTATTATATATTTTGTGATGTTATTTTTTGTATAATTGTTTTTTAACTATGTTTTGAGGCCGTGTTAAGAATATATTGAAATAAATTAGGTGTTTTATCATAGACACTAAAATTGTATGATTTGTAATAAGGAATTCTACAAATTATCTATTTTTTTTTTTTATTTGATCAAATATATAAGAATTGGAACACTAAAAATGTTTGATTCATAATAGGAAATTACCTTTTACAAATCACCTATTTTTTTAGCAATTTTTTTATTTGATCAAATATGTAAGAATTGGAAATACACTCAAACTCTCCAAATATAATAATTAGAAATACACTCAAACTCTCTAAGAGGTTCTATGTATGTGAGATTGTAATTTATTAGAAAGACTATCTTTTCGTATTAGAGTGCCACATAGGAAAGAAAAAAAACTAACTCTCTCACATTAGAGTGCCACATAGGAAAGAGAAAATCCTCAATTAGAGGTCTCTGCTTTAGTATATAGATAGTAGATTTAATTAGTTGATATTTGAATAATACAATTGCAATTGAATAATGGACAACTCTATCCAAGTTATGAATCTGTTGGAACTGCACCTAGATTTGTTGCATTGCGCCCAATGTATACTTACACCAACACTCTTCGAATTGGAATCATGCTAAAATTTCCAACACAAAAATATAAGTGACATGTTCAACAATTTCTCGTCGGTGGGTATAACTCTGTATATACTTGGGTAGGGTATTGTGAAGCAGTTAGGATTCAAAAAGCGAGTATGCAAGTTGACCAGCCACGTCACTCGTTTATGTATTGATGTAACTTATTTATCCTATTTTGTAATTTGAGACTTTGAGTACATTAGATTATGACATTGTGGTTAATTATTTGTCAATATTTTTTTATGATTTTCTTGATAAATAAAAGTTGCTATTATGTCTTCCGATATATCCGATATTTCCAATACTTTTGATATTTTAGATAGTTTGGATTGGTCACAAAAAAATATATATATATCCGATATTTTTTATATATATCGGTTTTTGGGTACATCGAAATATTCACCGAATTCGATATTTTGGGCCTTGCCTAGTTTAGTGCAATCATTGAAGAGGGATTCAACCACAGCTGTGACTTCCTCTTCTCTAATGGGCCTCAATTCTCTTACGAGAAAATAGCTCAAGAGTGCAAACCCTCTTAACCTTGACAAAATGAGGCCCATAATCGGCCCATATAAGGTCCTTGCCATTTCTACTAAATTTTGCAGCAGATCTACTTCTCTGCCTGTCAGCCAACTTCTGATCATTGTGCTTCAATACTTCCTCAGCCAACTCAGAATTTGAAACCACCACGTTCAAATTTGATCCAAACCACACCGACATCGTCAGCCCATATGTTTGAGCCCACTTCGCAAAGCACCGGAATCTCACTGGTTTGATGCCGTATAGGTTTCCTACTAGGGGCCATGGACGTGGTCCACTTGGGAACTTGAATCTGGAACGTTGGTAAAAAAGCTTGTGAACAGAAAATATGGTGAAGAAGATGGTAGAGGCCAACAAGACCAATGGAGACATTGAGTTGAAAATAATGGTTGTGAAGGGTAGTTAAATAACTAGCTCGCTGAGTGGTAAAATGGTATTGAACGGACATGCATTGATGCATAGAATATTAGAATGCACTTAATCGGGTTCTCTAAAGAGAGAACCAACAAGAAGGTTGGCTAAATAAGTTCAACTTCTTTTGGCACATCATATCAATTGTTAATGGCATGTAATTGCATATCAGACACCGAGTTATTAGCTGGAGTTTTAGTGGTTCATTCATTATATACTTCGAGATCTTCCAGATCCTGCGCACCACTATCATATTGGTACAATATTGCTTTCAAGCCTCATTTTGCTGAAGTTCTATTTATTATGCTTTATCAAGAGTATATATTAAGTTCGTGAAACACGTTCAACATTCCTAATACATACTCTTGATAAATGAGCTGCTTCCGTGGATTAGGTTCCCCTGCTCCAAGATAGAGCAACTTAAGGTTTTACGTTTATTTCTCTATTTCTTTCAGGCAATGGGGCATCAGGCATGGCCATATTGCAATAAGGACTGAATTCCAAATTGGTTACTGATTGAGGACTCGGACAAATTTAATAGGGATTATGGACAAAGGTAAACCTATGGGCTATTTCTATGTCTCGAAAATTTTCATGTGTTGTCCTAATGAATCCCAATGCCGCGGGGGAGGGGTTGCACCACACCCAATTTTTCGGTCAAAAAAAAAAATACTAGTTATAATAGTGTATATAATTTCCCTAAAAAAATATTTGTAGTGTATGTTAGTTGTAAGCAGTCTCTCTTGAGTGGCAATCCTGGATATTTGTGGTGTATGTTAGTTGTATAAGTCCTGAGTGGCAATTAGCAGCCCCCTTGAGTGGCAATTCTGGATCCGCCCCATGTCGTTTTTTCTCCTATTGAATTGTTTTTTTAATTGTTCCACTAAAAAATATGAACATTAGATTGTGTATGTGCTGAGATTAAATATGGTTGCCCTTTCTTTTCACATTGTACTGTGGTCCTGTAGGGGAAATGCAAAACAGAAATCCAGTCTCAGACTAACGTCAAGATCACCCCTCTCATTTTGTCATGCAGTTTCATCAAGTTTAAGTTTGGAATAGCACCGAGCAACTCTTTTAACAGTAGCAGTTAATTTACTACAGCCCACATTCTTCTTCTTTTTCCCCTGGGTTAGTTTCTTGAACAAACATCAAGAATTTGCTCCATGGAATCTTCATCCAACAAGAACGAACAAGTGTAAGTATCGACATTTAATTTGGTTTCCTTTTTTCTTCTTTTGATGTTTGGATTCTTTGCTGAATTCTATTATATTGATTGTTTATAGGGGTGGTAGTTCTGGTTCTGGAAATGTGATTCAAGGTGTAGGAAGACCAAGAGCAGCAGTTGAAGTGACTTCGAATTACGCAAAGAAAGTCATGGAGGAATTCAAAGATGACAAAGAAACGCTCAAAACTTTTTTTGATCTCTTGAAGGAGTTCCATGAGAAAAGGTTTGAATGATTATCATTATCTCTATGTAGTACTACTCCTTTAGTTTTTATGAGTAATCAAGATTCTTTATATGCTTCTTATTTCCAGTTGTTGGGTCTAGAACAGAATTCTTGATAAGAAAGGGTTTCCTAGCGTTTTTCTTTCTTTTTTCCTTGTTTAGCATTATTGGATAATCATTTAGTTGAGAAGGAGAAGTAAGTCCAACATGTGGTTGAAGTACGTGTTGCTGCGAATTTTTGGGAATAGATTTGTGATCAATACTAGTTACTTTCAGAATATGGGGACACCCCTAAAAGAAATTCTGTGAAAATCGCCATTCAATGGCCGGCCGGCCGGCCTACACAATTCACATATTCACATACAAGATTGGTATGTCTATTATTTAAGTTTTTGGTTCCCCTGGTACATTAAATCCTTAGTCCTAATTACTGTAAGTTCACCACTACATACGTCGAAAACAAGTCATGAACCCTTAATTGTTTCAAACGATGGCAATATATGGTCTATGCATGCGCGAGACTTGTCACCATTGGAGAGATTTATATATGTTGCTCAATTAGTATCATGTACTAACTGTAATAATTGCGTTGCACTCAGACCTTGATAGGAATTAAGCATAATGCTATGAACAACAACAATAATCAATGATCCAGAGAGCTTGTTCTGAATTTAAGATGCCTTGGTGACTTCGTCTAGACCGTCTACTTACTTCGTAACTCTTCATTTTTGCAGAATCAGTGGTCCAGATGTTATTTCACAAGTCAGTTTGCTGTTCAAAGGGCATGATATCTTATTTCGGGGTTCAATATCTTCTTACCGGGATATCGTGTAATGGATGGAACATCCGATCCATTGCCTTCTGGAACCCCCTCAGATACATCTTTGCCTGAACCCGCTCCCTCGACTGCTGCTGACTCAGGAATTAATGAAGCGCTGAACTTCTTGAGTAAAATCAAGGTTGTAAACCCCCATCATCTACTATATATTATATGCATGACTGGTAAGTGTATATTGCCTGATGATAGGATGCGGCTGATATTGTTATTTTGCTTTTGCAGACTCGTTTCCAAAGTGATGAGCAAGTTTATAGGAGTTTCCTGGACATTATGAAGGAAGGTCGTAATGATACCCAGTCAATCGCTGAAGTCTACCCATATGTAGCTACCTTGCTAGACTTATTTTCCTTCTCTATTTGAGACTTTGAGTTGAACAGCGTACATATACTAGCTTGTTGCTAAATATCAATTTTTTGTGCAGGTGGCCAATCTATTTCGTGCTCACGAGGATTTGCTCGAGGACTTCAAGATGTTCCTACCTATTACTCCTCCTTTGCCAGGGGAATGATCTGAGAGCTGATTGACCTTATATACATTTAGCTGCACTGCCTATGCTTTTACATTTCAGGAGTTTACAGAAAACTGTTTTCACTTTGTAATATATGGTTCAAATTCTCGGCAAAATGTTGCTTAGGCAACCACCCTTGTTCCCAGCACGAGTAATATATCTGAACTTCAAACACTGTTGCTCTACTTTCTATGATACATTTTCCATTGGTATATGGAGATTCATTGGTATATGGAGATTAAAATGTTGATATTGACGATGAAGGGACTTGATTCTCAAGCGGCTATATTACATAATTGATTCTTAAGGACTTGACCCCTTAACCCGGGGCGGACCCAGGAGTTTCGTCGAGGGTATTCAAGCTAAGTCGGAAATTCAACAACGAAAATTTTCTTTAGTGTTATGTAAAATAAATAAATAAATAAAAATTAACGAGTATAAACATATGATTTCAAAAAGCAAAATGATACCCGTGAGAAATTGAATTGAGAATTTGAGGTGGTTTGATAAATGAATCCGAGAAAATGTCCAAATAATAGAGAAGGTGATTGAAAAATCGAGAACATTTGAGAAGTTTAATAGAAAAAAAACGAAATGAATTACTCATTGGAGTAAAAGTTAAAGTGTGGACTTGGCCTATGTTACGGTCTTAGAGAGTTCTTAATCCAAAATGTTAAAAATCATTAACTAATGAGCCAAGTTTTTTTTTGGCTAAATACTAATGGGTTAAATTAAATATTAAACATTTAAGCCTACTATTTTTTTTTTTTGGAGAAACTTGAGGGTATTCACTTGAATACCCTACCTATACACTGGGTCCGCCCATGCTCTTAACGTTGTAGTAATAACTTAGATGTCAATGAGTAGTACAGGCGGATGTTTAACTGATAAACACTATATAAAATGCAAAACTATACTTGTTGAGACATTATATTCCCCCTACAAATAATACAATTATGTTTCGAGGTTAGTTCAATGTATTTGCATCAAGTTTCCGATTTTATGTTAATTATTCATTGAAGTTAGTTCAATGTAGTTATTGCATCTAGTTTCCAATTTCCCATTAATTATTCTTTGAGGTTAGATCAATGCAGTTGCATTAAGTTTTCGATTTTCCGTTAATTATTCTTTGATGTTAATTTAATGCAGTTGCATCAAGTTTATGATTTCTCGTTAGTTATTAATTAATGTTAATTTAGTGGAGTTGTATCCAGTTTTCGATGTTTCGTTAATTAGTTTTTGAGATTAGTTCATTGCATTTTCATCCAGGTTCCAATTTCTCATTAATTACTATTTCCAGTTAATTATTTTTAGAGGTTAGTTTAATGTTCAATGCATTTGCATTTAGTTTCAAAGTTCTGGTTATTTATGATTTAAAGTTAGTTCGACCAGTTACATCCAATTTCTGATTTCTAGTTAACTATTTTTTGAGGTTATTTCAATGCATTTGTATCAAGTTTCTGATTTCTCGTTAAATATTTCTTAAGATATTGCATCCAATTTCTAATTTACCATTAGTCAATATCTTATTTTAGTTTTATACAATTGCATCCAGTTTCTGATTTTCCGTTAATTATTCTTTGAGGTTAGCTCAATGTAGTTGCATCCAATTTTCGATTTCTAGTTAATTGTTCTTTGAGGTTAGTTCAATATCAAGTTTCCGATTTCCCATTAATTATTTTTTGATATTAGTTCAATGTAGTTGCATCAAATTTATGATTTCCTGTTAATTATTCATTGAGATTAGTTCAGTGCAGTTGGATCCATTTTTCGATGTTTCGTTAATTAGTCTTTGAGATTAGTTCATTGCATTTGCATACAGTTTCTGATTTTCCGTTAATAACTCTTTTGAGATTAGTTCAATATATATGCATCAACTATATATATATATATATATATATATATATATATATATATATATATATATATATATATATACATATATATATATATATATAGTTTTTATTATTTATGCTTTGAGGTTAGTTCAATGCAATTACATCCAGTTTTTTATTTTTCGTTAACTATTCTTTGATGTTATTTCAATGCATTTGCATCTAGTTTATGATTTCCCGCTAATTATTCTATTAGGTTAGTTCAATGCAGTTGCATTCGGTTTTTTATTTTCTGTTAATTATTTTTTGAGATTAGTTCAATGCATTTGCATCCAGTTTTCGATTTCCCGTTAATTATTATTTGAAGTTTGTTTGATGTATTTGCATACCGTTTCCAATTTTCCGTTAAATATTTTTCAAGAATTTGCATCCAATTTCTAATTTATTGTTAGTTATTCTCTGACGTTAGTTTAATGCAGTTACATCTAGTTTTTTATTTGTAGTTAATTACTTTTTGAGTCTGGTTTATTGTATTTATATAAAGTTTTCGATTTCCTGTTAATTACTCTTTGAGCTTAGTTCAATGTATTTGAATCCAGTTTTCGATTTCCTTTTAATTATCCAATGTGGTGTGTAATATCAACTTCAAACATTACATAAAAAATAAATTATGTTTGATTTACTATGTGGGATCATAAAAAATTATCCAGTTCCCGATTTCCCGTTAATTATTTTTTAAATTATATATGACTTGCTATGTTGGATCTTCAAAAATTATCTATGAACGTGTGATGTTATATTAATTATTCTGAAAAATATTTGCAACTATAAATGCATAATTATTATATATGAATATTATATTGATCACTCATACAAATTTTTTATAACGTGAAAACCCCACTATCCATTAAAAAAAATGAACTCACCCTTGATAAAAACCCTTCAACTTCATTTTGTTGTTTAATAATAGAAGTTTGATTAAAGTTTTGTGAGATTGTCTAATAAGGCGAAGTTCATATTGAAGCTACTTGAATAGCAAGGCGTTCCCAATCATATGAAAATAGATAATATAAATACTATTTTAAATGCAAAAATATACTTATCGAGACATTCCCACAACATATAATACAACTATGTTTTGAGGTTAGTTTAATACTTCCTCCAATTGGTGATCAAATTAAGGTCAACACAGATAGGGATTCTAGAGGGAACCCAAGTCCAGCTAAGTTGGGTGGATCCTTTAGAAATGTTTGTGGTGATTTTGTCTTACTTTTGAGCAAGGGTATCGGAATTGCAGACAACTATACAGCCGAGTACATGGCTATATTGGAGAGTGTGTAGCTTACCCTTTCAAAAGGATGGAACAATCTCTGGGTAAAATCAGATTCGGCAGCAGTTGTCATAGCTTTTAACTCAGTGGGTCATCCCTTGGCAACTCCTATGTAGATAGAAAATTTGCACGACGAAGGTACAAAGCTTGAAAGTGTTGCACAACTGGAGAGAGGCTAACCTAGCCGCAGATCAGGTGGCAAAATTTGGATCTTTTTTAGCTGAGAATGAGGTTTTTGTATCAAATGGCAGACCCCCATGGCTATATGAATGGGAGGTTCCATATGGTTGTTATTTTAAAATATTTTGAGCCTACATCGTATAGCATGTAGGTTCTACCACTCATGTACAGTTCTTTTATTTCGTTTCTTTCCTTAATTCAATTTATACTTACTAAGCAAAAAAAAAATGTTAGTTTAATGCATTTGCATTCAGTTTCTGATTTTCAATTCCATTATTTATTTATTTATTTATGTTAGTTCAATGCAGTTGCATCTAGTTTCTGATTTCCGTTATTTATTTTTTGAAGTTAGTTAAATGCAGTCAGTTCAATGCATTTGCATCAAATTTCATATTAATTGTTCTTCGAGGTCAGTTCAATACATTTGCATCCAATTTTTGATTTCCCGTTAATTATTCTTTGAGATTATTTTAATGCATTTGTATCCAGTTTTTTATTTCTCGTTTATTATTCGATAAGGTTGCATTTGCATTTAGTTTCCGATTTTCCGTTAATTATTGTTTGAGGTTAGTTCAATGAATTTGCATCCAATTTTCGATTTTTCGTTAATTATTTATTGAGGTTAATTCAATGCATTTGCATCCAGTTTATTTTTTGAGATTAGTTCAATGCAGTTGCATCTGGTTTTCGATTTTCCATTAATTATTATTTAAAAATAGTTCTACTCATTTGCATCATGTTCCCAATTTATAGTTAATTTTTCTTTGATGTTAGTTCAATGCAGTTGCGTCTAGTTTCTGATTTCCCATTAATTTAATCATTGAGGGTGGTTAATTCAATGCATTTCCAATCAATTTTTTATTTTATGACAATTATTTTTTTTATGTTAATTCGATGTATTTGTATCCAAGTTTTGATTTTCCGTTAATTATTCTTTGAGGTTAGTTTAATGCAGTTATATTCATAGTCCGATTTCCCATTAATTATTTTTTAAGATTAGTTTAATGTTTGTATTTGCATCAAGTTTCCGATTTTCCGTTAAATATTATTTGAGATTAGTTCGATGGATTTGCATCCAGTTTTCGGTTTCCCATTAATTATTTTTTGAGCTTAGTTTCATGTAGTATTATATATATATTTTAAAATATTTGTTATTATTGGTTTGCTATTATTTTTATTTTTATTTTTTTTATACATGTGAGCTTGCATTAGAATGAACGCAAAATTTTCTATTATATGTTTTGTGATGTTATTTTTTGTATAATTTAATTTTCTACTGTAATTTGTTTTGGGTTGGTATATATATACATTATAAAATTAGAAATTACATTATAGTGTTGATTTTATTTTTTATAAATTCAAAAATTTATTTGGAATATGTCGTACTTATTGTGGTTTTTGAAATTATTAACGATGACTAAATGTCTAAATCCCAAAGTGGATGATGCATTAAATCTATCCAACTTTATTTGTTTAGGCCCATATAAACATATAGTGCATATAATACTATTTTATTTGTTGTTCACTTAGTTTTGAGTGTACATGGTTACTTATTTTATGATTAGTTGACTTTTATATTTTCCTTTTTTGTCCCAGTCACATATATGGTTAACAAAGGTAGAAAGTAAATGTTCAGGTAACTCAATTTATTTTTTTTCCTTTGTTATTTCATTGTCTTTTTCTAAAAAGAAATTTTGTTATATTAAACTTCATCTAAAATTAGTGTGGAAACTATTCTTCGTGACGTAAGGGTTTTAAGAAAATCGTTTTCGATGCAAACTATTGTTTTTAGCAATTTAGCTTTTTGTCTCATATTTTTTTTCATAATTAGCTATATTGTTTATGAAAAGTTGAAGAATCTATGAAACTCTAGATGTGATTGTTTCCTTATTTATATATTTTTTTTTTCGTAATTAGTAATAGAGTATAGAAAAAACTGGAGTCTGGTGAGTGTTTCAATTGTCTGATTTTTTCATATTAGTCTCATACTTTTTTATAATTAGTCAAAGAGTTTTATAAATATTAGAGACTTTGTGAATACCCAAAAAATAGAGCCAAGAGGGTACAACTATAATCTACTATCTATATACTAAAGCAGAGACCTCTAATGGAAGATTTTCTCTCTCCTATGTGGCACTCTAATACGAGAGTTAGTTTTTTGCTCTCTCCTATGTGGCACTATAATATGAAAGATAATCTTTTCTAATAGTGTACAATCCCACATACATAAAACCTCTTTGGAGTTTTGAGAGTTTGAGTATATTTCTAATTCTTATATTTGGAGAGTTTGAGTGTATTTCCAATTTTTATATAATTGATAAAATAAAAAAAATTGATAAAAAATAGGTAATTTGTAAAAGGTAATTTCCTATTACGAATCAAACACTTTTAGTGCTCCAATTCTTATATATTTAATCAAATAAAAAAATTGCTAAAAAATATGTGATTTGTATAAACTAATTCCCTATTACAAATCATACAATTTTAGTGTCTATGATAAAGCAACGACTTATTTCGAATATATCCTTAACATAGCCTCAAAACATAGTTAAAAACAATTATACAAAAAATATAATAAAAAAAAAAAAAAAAAAAAAAAAAAAAAAAAAAAAAACAAAGCAATAATGACAAATATTTTAAAAAATATATAATACTGAATGAAACTAACGTCAAAAAACAATTAATGGGGAACCGAAAACTGGATGTAAATGCATCAAACTAACCTCAAATAATATTTAACGGGAAATTGGAAATTGGATGCAAATGCAAGTATTAAACTAATCTTAAAAAGTAATTAATAGAAAATTGGAATATGGATACAACTGCATTAAACTAACCTCAAATAATAATTAAAGGAAAATCAAAACTTGGATGCAAATATATCAAACTAACATAAAAAAATAATTGTCAAAAAATCGGAAACTGGATGTAAATACATTGAGCTAACCCTCAAATATTAAATTAACGGCAAAATCATAAACTGGATGCAACTGTATTGAACTAACCTCAAAGAAAAAGTAATTATAAATTGGAAACATGATAAAAATGCGTGGAACTAATGTTAAAAAATAATTAATGGGAAATCGGAAACCGGATGCAACTGCACTGAACTAATCTCAAAAAATAAACTGGATGCAAATGCATTGAACTAACCTCAAAACATAGTTGGATTATATGTTGTGGGAATGTTTCAAAGTATAGTTTTGCATTTAAAATGGTGTTTATCTTATCTCTTTCCGTATGATTGAGAACTCCTTGCTATTTAAGTAGCTTCAATATATATGAATTTCACCTTATTAGGCAATCTCACAAAACTTCAATCAAACTTATTTTATTAATTATAAACAACAAAATGAAGTTGAAAGGTTTATCAAAAGTGTGTTATTTTTTTTTAATGGAGAGTGAGATTTTCACGTTATAAGAAATTTGGTTGAGTGATCAATATAATATTAATATATAATAGTTATGCATATTTGCAAATATTTTTTCAGAATAATTAATACAACAACACCCGTTCGTAGATAATTTTTGAAGATTCCACATAGTGAGTCATGCATAATTTAAAGAATAATTAATGGGAAATCGGGAACTGGATAATCTTCGATGATCTCACATAGTAAATCAAGTATAATTTACTTTTTATGTCATGTTTGTAAGGACACTACAGATAGATCAGTAGAAGTTGGTATTACACACCACATTGGATAATTAAAAGGAAATCAGAATCTAGATTCAAATACATAACTGAGCTCAAAGAGTAATTAACGGAAAATCGGAAACTTTATGCAAATGTAATAAACTAAACTTAAAAAGTAATTAACTAAAAATCAGAAATTGGATGCAATTGTATTAAACTAATGTCAGATAAATAACGGAAAATCGGAAACGGTATGCAAATACATCAAACAAACCTCATATAATAATTAATGGGAAATCGGAAACTGGATGCAAATGCATTGAACTAAACTCAAAAAATAATTAACATAAAATCAAAAACCGAATGCAATTGCATTGAACTAACCTCATAGAATAATTGGTGGGAAATCGGAAACTAAATGCAAATGCATTGAAATAATCTCAAATAATAATTAGCGGGAAATCAGAAACCAAATATAATTGCATCAAACTAACCTTAAAGCATAAATAATCAAAAACTAGATGCATATGTATTAAACTAACCTTAAAAAGTTATTAATGGAAAATCGGAAAATGGACCCAAATGCAATGAACTAATTAATCTCAAAGACTAATTAACGAAATATTGAAAAATAGATGAAACTGCATTGAATTAACCTAAATGAATAATTAACTGTAAATTATAAATTTGATGTAACTGCATTAAACTAACCTCAAAAAATAATTAACAGGAAATCGAAAACTTGATGCAAATGCATTGAACTAATCTCAAAGAACAATTAACATAAAATCGGAAATTGGATGAAATTGCATTGAACTAACCTCAAAAAATAATTAACGGAAAACCAAAAACTGGGTGCAACTGCATTAAACTAAAATCAAAGATTAACTAATGAGAAATCAGAAATTGGATGCAAATGCATTGAAATGACCTCAAAAAATAGTTAACTGGAAATCGGAAGTCGGATGTAACTGCATCGCACTGACCTCAAAGCATAAATACGAGTAATTAGGAACCCAAAATGAAAGTGATTTTATAAAAACATACTCTTACATGTATGCAAACTGTATAGAAATTGTAAACTATCGAACTAACCTAGAAAAAAATTGACGGAAATCTTAAAACCGGATGAGATGTATTGAACTAACCTTAAAGAGTAATTAACGGGAGATTGGAACCTGGATGCAAATGCAATGAACTAATCCCAAATACTAATTAATGAAACATTGAAAACTGGATGCAACTGTACTGAATTAACTTTAATGAATAACTAACGGAAAATCATAAAGTGGATGCAATTGCACTGAACTAACCTCAAATAATAATTAACGGGAAATCGGAAACTTGATGCAACTATATTGAATTAACCTCAAAGAATAATTAATGAAAAATTGAAAACTGGATGTAACGTATTACATTAAACTAACCTCAAAGAATAATTAATGGAAAATAAAAAACTTGATGCAAATGCATTGAACTAATAACCCTAAAACATATTTATATTATATGTAGGAGAAATAAATGTCTCGACAAATATAGTTTTGCATTTTAAGTAGTGTTTATCTTAATTCTTTTATTGTGATTGGGAATGTCTTGCTATTCAAGTAGCTTAAATATTATCTTCGCCACAATGAATATTATCACAAAACTTCAATCAAACTTCTATTGTTAAACCTAACAATAAAAAGAAGTCGATGAATTTTATCAAGGTTTGATGCTTCATTTTTATAGAAAGTGGTGCAATAAATTTAAATGAGTAATTAATATAATTTTCATATCTCCCTATGCATAGTTGCTAATATTTTTTAGAATAATTTAATATAACGATACCCGTTCGTAGGACACGTTCATGTGATAAATTTTTTCAAGTGGGAGTAGTGTATTTTTTGAGGATATGGAAACAATCAATCTGTTTTAGAGATTTGTACAAATTAGTACGTAAGCCGAGCGGTGATGATTTACCGCTAAATCACTATAAATCTAATAAAACTATTATACAAGCTAGATCGAGTTTAAGATAATTCCATATGAAAATTACGGATTAATATCCTAAACCACAAAGTAAAGAGGCTATCTCAATTTGATCCCTTAGTTTTCAAGTACTTATACACCATAATCGCTGCTCATTTACGTATTTCGGCTTATTTTCAATAAAAATATATCCTGATTCGAAAATTTGCCGCTAACTCACCATAAATCCAAGAAAACTATTATACAAGTTAGATCGAGTTTAAGATAATTCTATTTGAAAATTACGGATTAATATCCTAAACCACAAAGTGAAGAGGCTATCTCAATTTAATCCCTTAGTTTCCAAGTACTTATACACCATAATCGAGCTGCTCATTAACGTATTTCGGTTTATTTTTAATAAAAATCTATTCTGATTCGAAAATTTGCCACTAAATTACCATAAATCTAAGAAAACTATTATACAAGCTAGATCAAGTTTGAGATAATTATATTTGAAAATTATGGATTAATATCCTAAACCACAAAGTGAAGAGACTATCTCAATTTGATCCCTTAGTTCCCAAATACTTATGTACCATAATCGTTGCTCATTAACGTATTTTGGTTTATTTTCAATAAAAATATATTCTGATTCGAAAATTTGTATGTGATATTTTGTAAAGCCTTTTAAGCACACAAAATATTTAATAGATCCTGAGCGTATGCCCGAGTCTAAAATCTAGTATATATCTAAAGAAGAGTTAGCATCCCATATCAGATGGGCCATGGAATGGATATACTGCTAGCGGATGAGGAGTAGGGTTGGCACTAGATTGAATTTGGGCCTTGAACGGGTCAATTATGAGCTTTGATCCAAAATCAAAACGCAAATCCTTAGCCCAGATTGGAAAAATCCATGGAGTACACTGATTTCCCTGTTTCCAAATTACAATTGATGGTAACTAGGGGTGGGAATTTGGCCCTAACGACCCTAACCCGGTCCTGACCGACCCGACCCTAAGCCCTATAAAGCCCTAGCCCTATAGGGCAGGGCTAGGGCTAAGATTCTAAAACATAGGCCCGACCCTAATTCAGCCCTCATTAGCCCGACCCTAACCAAGCCCTAATCGGCCCTGTTTCACACTTTCACTATAAATACACATACCATAATTGTCCAACTCTTTGTTAAATATTTTCAATTAAAATAACATTGTCCTTTGTAATTTATCACTTACACCCAAGGGTACTTCCAATAACTTGTCTTATATAACAAAAACTTGTCAACTTAACAACCATGAAGAACAATGAGCACTAACCTAATAAAAAATAAGACTTTATTCCTTTGATCATCAAGTCAAAGTCCATAACTTATTATTCTCAATTTCTTTTCTCACTTATTTCTTATAAATTATATTTTTATTCACATCCAAGCCAAGTCTAAAACTAAAGATTTCCTTCCACACCATTAAAGCAAAATACAGAGCAAACATTTGTAACATAGAAACCAAAAAACAACATTTGTCAGAAAAATGACATTTGTAATCTCAAACCTTTCTCCATCACTTGTTCAAAAGCCAATATTTTCATTTTCATATACAAAGCTTGAATCACTTTTAAATTAGAAGAAAGGTAATATTATATTTGTTTGAATCTATTATAGAAATAATTTATGATATTACAAATAGTTTAACAACTTCCATGACCCTTAACCAAAACTATTATGTTTTTTCTTTATATCTATTACTTCTTCCTTTAAAATGATAATATAATTATTTTGTCTATGTATTTCAATTTAAAATGTAATTTTAGTGAGGTTTGAGTATATAAGGAAGAACAAATTCGAACTCTCGATGTCTTGGTTTCATTAGATTGTGAATGTGCATTTTAAATTTGTGGACTTATACTGAGGATTATTACTTAGATTGGTTGGACTTTGAGTTTGTAGATTATCAGACATTTTGTAATATAAATGAGTTTTAAAACGATGTAGAAAAAAAATATATATATATATAGTCTCTACCTAAAGCCTTTAAAGAGGGCTTAAGGTAGGGTAAGGGCATAAGGTTTAGACTTGTGACCCGGCCTTATACTGACTTTAGGACCGGGCCGACCCAGCCCTAATATTTGAAGGACTTTAAATGTTTAGGGCCGGGCTAGCCCGACCCGGCCCATTGCCCACCCCTAATGGTAGCGCACTAACGCCCATATGTACGGAATTTCATGGTGATTTGAATCTTTGATATAACATTTAAAAAAAAAATCAACTATTTACCAAGTAACTAGCGTCTACTAACTTTCTTAGTATTAGTAAAATTTTCGTACCATACATTAGACAAATAAAGAGAAAGTGCAACCAAACTCTCGAATGACTCCATACATAACATAATAGGTGGGTGAAAAAAACCATAAAATTTAAGGTTAGCTATGTTATATAATAGGGAACTTAAGATGATTAATAAATTTACCTTTTACTCCTCCTTATATATATCATCATCATCATCATATATAGTCGAACTACCTTTCCTCTCCTCCCTCTCTATATAACATCTTCATTTTACTCTCTCTCTCTCTCTCTCATTTTGTTGTATTTGATTCTCTGTTTACCAAAATAAAAAAAAAAAACTAAACACCCGCTCTCCTTCTTTCTTTTTACAAAAACACACAAAATTCCAGCACAGGTTACTCTTTTGTTTCTTCTCTCTAATTTTTTTTTTTCTATCTATCAAGTTTATGAATCGATCTATGTTTATAATTGCGTGTTTATAAAGTAATCTTAATAAATATTATATTTTTTTACTTGTTACTGTTCATAAACTGGAATAAGTTACTGTTAGATCTGTTGTAATGTTATTTAATTATGGTTTAATAAGGTTAAATTTTTGATTTTTGCATGTTTTGAAGAATGACTTGTTGAAGAGGTGTGTTTATTTATTGGTGATGAAGAGGTCGAGAGACGATGTTTATATGGCTTCTCAACTTAAAAGGCCAGTGCCCATTTCTTCTCGGGGCGAACCGTAAGTTATTTTTTTTGTTGTTGTTGTCAGTTCTTCATGTCGTTGTTGTTATAGTGTTTCTGTTTGAGTAATAAGAAAAATATTGGTTGAATTATTATTATGAAGATCTGGGCAACCCCCTGGTGGTGTACAAGCATTAACAACGAACGATGCCCTAACATATCTGAAAGCTGTAAAGGATATGTTTCAGGATAAAAGGGAAAAATATGAGGAGTTTCTTGATGTTATGAAAGATTTCAAGGCTCAGAGGTCTGATTACTATTTTTAATTAAACTTCCCATTTCGTAAAACTTACATTAATAAACTGTAAGTGTTTATTTTGCTTGTAGAATTGACACTGCGGGTGTTATAGCGAGGGTCAAAGATTTGTTCAGAGGGCATAGAGACCTCATCTTAGGTTTTAATACCTTTTTACCAAAAGGTTACGAGATCACCCTTCCACTTGAGGGTGATGAGCCTCTGCCAAAAAAACCAGTTGAGTTTGAGGAAGCTATTAATTTTGTAAACAAAATAAAGGTACGATGATCTATGATTTTGTTGAATTTGCAAAGTGTGATTTTGCTTTCAAGTTCTCTTGTTAAACTCATACTATTGTCTGCAGACGAGATTCCAGAATGATGATCGTGTCTATAAGTCGTTTTTGGAGATACTGAATATGTATCGGAAGGATAACAAATCCATCACTGAGGTCTTCCATGAGGTACATTTTTTTTTTTTTTTTATCCGTGAGGTACATTGACAGTGACTTGCTTAATTTTTTTTTTCCCTTGCTTGACATGGGCTTAAATGCTTGCTTGTTTCTTGTTTTAAATGCTCTTTTCTTTGTAAAGCTTTTTATGGTCTTGATTAATTGTTCTGTTTTGTTTCAGGTTGCTGCTCTTTTTCATGACCATGCAGACCTGCTCGATGAGTTCATACATTTCTTACCAGATACTTCGGCAGCAGCCCCTGCCCAGCATGCTCAAGCGGCAAGAAATTCATCTCTTCTTCGTCGCGATGAGAGGAGCTCTGCTATTCCCATTTCACGACATATGCATGACAACAAGGTCCTTCCATACTCATCTATTATTTTTCTCACTTGTCTGTTGTTTGTGTTAAGTTTGTTGTCATCATATACTGACCCACAACCCTAAAATTTTGTTAATCTGCGTTTTGCCAGAGGGACAGGGCTAACCGTGCCGATCGTGATCTCAGTGTTGATCGTCCTGATCCAGACCATGATAAAGCGCTGATGAAAATGGACAGGGATCAGCGGAGGCGGGCGGAAAGGGAAAAAGAGCGGAAGGAAGACCGCAATAGAAGAGACCGTGATCGAGAAGAGAAGGATGTAGATCTCGATAGCAATAGGGACTTCAACATACAGCGTCTGCACAAACGCAGTTCCCGTAGGGTTGAAGAAAATCAAGTGGGGGAAGATACTGAGAAATTTGGGATACATTCTGTTTCATCTTCATATGAGGATAAAAGTGTCTTGAAAAGTGAGTCTTTGATCATGGTATTTTACTATGTTGCCGTTTTAATCTTGTGAGTTTATGCTTGAGTTGGATTACAATTATTTATCTAAATTTTTTGTTACTTTTCCATTATTTATCTTGGTCTTTATAACTTGCTTTGCTCCATGTCATGGCAGGTGTGTACAACCAAGAGTTTATTTTCTGTGAGAAAGTTAAGGAGAAGCTGCGGACTTCTGATGACTACCAGGAGTTTTTGAAATGCCTTCATATTTATAGCAAGGAAATCATAACGAGGTCCGAACTGCAAGCATTGGTATGTTCCTTACTTTTATGTTTTTAATCTGATTTGATCCTCAGCTGATTTTGAACTATGTTGGGCTGCTAAACATCCACTGGCTTGGTTTTGTTCTTATATATGTACATCATCAACCAGGGAGATTATTTGTGTTGTATGAACGCATCACATTTGCTATACAAAATTGTTTAAGTGTCAGGTCCATAAATACTGATTTTCAAAACTGTACCTAGTGAACAAATGTGGTTCGTAAGAGTTTTATGTATTTGATTGTGCATAAATGGGTGGTTATGTGATATATAGTATACCACCTGTCATATCTCTTTGTTAAGTATTATTGTGGCAGATAGCTCTTGGTGCTACTGCTTGGGATATCACAATTTCACGAACACTATAGACTAAATAGTATTGTGTCAGAAAAGACGTATACTTTTTCTTTTATCAGTATCAAAAGGAGAAACTTCCTAAAAGACCACTTACTTTACCCATCTTATCAATTTAGGGACAAAACTTTTTTCCACTATCAATCTGGGGACAAAACTCTAAACATTTTATCCCAATTTGGGGACAAAACTATTAACACTTAATCAATCTGAAGAACGGCTGTCATTCCGTCCAAACTTAGTCGATTGAATGGCCCCAGTTGCACAAAACTCCCTAATCAAAGAAACTCAATTCACTCTCTTCAAAAATTTCTCAAATTTTGTCCCTAATTTTCTTAACACTTGTTTTTCTTCGACCTTCAAATTCTTCAATTGAAATTGGGGTTTAGATCAATTTCAATTTCAAATGGTTGAGATTGGAGTGATAGAGTTTGATGACATTTTCAGAATTGACCTATATCCTAATTGGGCAATTAGGGTAACTACATTACCTAAACTTGGATGGAATGCTAACGGTTTCCCACATTGATAAAATGTTGAGTTTGTATACTACTCTTCGTGTCTTTACAAGAACTATACCTTTTTAGTTGCCAAAGCGACAAGGATCTTGTGATTCCACGGACAGTAATGTATTTTATGTGTTGGTTGTAAGAGTGTTGACCAATCAAATGACTGACTCTTTTGATGTATCTTTTATGACAGATTACCCATAAAACAGTTTATAAACTTACTTTCTTTCTGGTTTACATCGGGAGCATTTCTGATCCACATTGTTCAACATTTCACATTTCAGTAATATATATGTACCTGACTTAGATGTTGCCATGATATACTTATGCCGTATTTGATTTCATTTTTCGTTTTTCAGGTGGGTGACTTACTTGGGAATTATCCAGACCTTATGGATGGGTTCAATGAATTTGTGAAACGATGTGAAAAGATTGGTATTGGCAAAAACCATAATGTTTAGAGGTTTTCTTTTACTCATTTGGCTTTTAAGGTTTCTAATTGAGTGATTTCTCTGCAGATGGATTTCTTCCTGGCGTTATTAACAAAAGTATGTAAATGGATATACTTTCTTCAAATGTTGCATTATTTGTTTTTATCAAATTTTCTTTATTGTATTAACTCTACTGGCATTTGTTTTAATTGTTAATGAAATGTCTTAGTCTTCCTAGGTGTCGTAAATGATACCAAACTTTTGATTGTAATGCAGAGAGTGAAGGAGATCTATCGAGGCCCCTAAAGATAGAGGATCAAGAGCGTGAAAGGGATGACAGGGACAATGATAAAGACCATGAAAGGGAGAGGGATAGAGAAAGAGATAGATCAGCAGTTCACAAGGCTCCTTCTTCAAGCAAGGATAAGTATATGAATAAACCCATTTCAGAGCTTGACCTGTCCAATTGTCCTCGTTGTACCCCCAGCTACAGGCTTCTGCCAAAGAATGTAAGTTCTCCTCTTATCTTCTTCTTCTTTATCTCATGGAAACTTCTGTGATTTTCAGTTGAGTTGTGTGCTTAATCATCATGTTTAATCATACTGTAGTATCCGATACCTTCAGCAAGCCAGAGGTCAGATCTTGGTGCTCAAGTGTTGAATGATTGTTGGGTGTCAGTGACTTCAGGAAGCGAGGATTACTCTTTCAAACACATGCGCAGAAACCAATATGAAGAAAGCCTCTTCAGATGTGAAGATGACAGGTTAAGATTTTACTCCAGATGTCCTGCAATGGTGTTTACCTTCATGTTGTGGTTCATCTTGTACATATTGTCCTTGATCATTATTTCACTCTATACATTACTGTCTTCTGAGAATTGTTCAGAGACACTGAAGAGAAGGATAGCAAGATATCGTTGTTTTATGTAATTTCATCATGGGCGAAGCAAAGAAAATAGTTTTAATGATTAGGCATATCATTCATTGCTGGACTTATTTTTGGTGAAAAGAATTATTATGAATAAACATGACTAATTTGTATCAAAATGTCATGGTATCAGGTTTGAACTAGACATGCTATTAGAATCTGTGAATGCAACAACAAAGCGCGTGGAAGATCTGTTGGACAAGATGAATGATAATACAACTAAAGCGGACAATACCATCCGCATTGAGGATCACTTTACTGGTCTGTATATGGAACCTGACAAGGAGTGATAAACTTTAATGTTTCCATTCACCCAGTGATATTTTTGTTCGTGGATGTGCTCCTTCTGATCATTTTCTGTCTTTTCTGTTTTCTAGCTTTAAACCTAAGATGCATTGAACGTTTATACGGTGATCATGGCTTGGATGTGATGGATGTACTGCGCAAGAATGCATCTCTGGCGTTGCCTATCATATTGACTCGTTTAAAGCAGAAACAAGAAGAGTGGTCAAGGTGTCGTTCAGATTTTAACAAGGTTTGGGCTGAGATTTATTCTAAAAACTATCACAAATCACTTGATCATCGAAGCTTCTACTTCAAGCAACAAGACACAAAGAATCTGAGCACAAAAGGTTAGTTTAAGATGTCATTTACGAAGAATTAAGCGTGACGGTTATAGATTGTATGTTCTTTTTTGACCCTTATCATCTATCTTCGATGGCTGCATTGGGTTCTTATGTGTAGATGCCAATGTGTCTTCGTTGATTTAATTCTGTTCAACATTGCTTCTATAAATTGAATTAATGTTTTGAAATCTAGAACAAGTACGTAGGAAAGCCATAGAGTTTTAAAATTGTTAAATTCTTAACTGCTGGCTCTCGTAGAATGGTCAGAATACATATTTAAGTATCTGCATGGAAGAAGAGTTATGGATCTTATCAAATTTCCTAGTATCTGATATGCTTTTTGGCAAGGATTTCTGTGTCTATAATCACATATTTACTTATATGTCAATATACTTGTGGTTGGTATCAAAGTCATTGCCATGGGGGATTGATAATACAGCTTCTAACAGAACTTTCCATATGGCCAGATTTTGACAGTATATTGTTAGTCAAATGCACAGGATTATCGGGAAAAGTGAGAGTACAGTTTAACTGTTTAAGAATGTTATATTTTTTTTAAAACTTCTTGAACAGAGTGATAGTTCCTTAAATTTGGTTAGTCATTTTGATAAGATGGTAAGAAGATTTTTTTTGCCTCAGCATAAATAAATGGTGCCTGTTTTTCCCTAACCATAGTTATATGGATAAAGAACACATAAGCCTGTTGATGCATGTTTTTCCCATTAATTTTATCAATAAAGATTCTTTAGAAACCCACTTTGTTGAGCTGATATAAGAAGAGTGAGGAATTTTAGTTTCGGACTCTTTACTTGTTGATAAATTTATTTTGTGATCTATTGATGTGTTTTTTGAATGAAAGCCGAGCATGGAAATACGAAAGTACAATTTTGTTGAGGTTCTCGTAAGATTGTCTTAAAAAAGGATATCAGTAGTCCTAGGATTATACACCAATTTTCACTTGCAAACTCAAATTTGAGAATCGTACTTGTTAATGCTTATTCATGTACTTATCTTAATTTAAATATTAGTTGTTCAAAGACTAAAACATAAATGAAATTTGACTAAATATGCTCCATTTAGTAGGGATTTGATTTTCTTCTGTGTCATAATTTATTTGTATTTTGTGTTATTACTAGTAGGCTACATCAACATCTCAACTTCATTTTGTGTGGTCTCTCAGATTTAATAAGTATTCAATTGAAGTCTAGAACCAGTTTAATGTTTATTCTCTTCTGTTGTTGAGTTTCTACTTTTAGTTCCTGTAACTCATTGTACACTTTTTATTGTACAGCTTTATTGGCTGAGATTAAAGAAATAAATGAGAAGAAGCGTAAAGAGGACGATGTCCTTCTTGCAGTTGCTGCTGGGAATAGACGTTCTATAATTCCTAATATAGAATTTGAGTATTCTGATTCAGACATCCATGAAGACTTATATCAGATCATAAAATACTCATGTAATGAGGTCTGTACAACCACAGAACAGTTGGAGAAAGTTATGAGGATCTGGACGACTTTTTTAGAACCAATGTTGGGTATCCCTCCTAGGCAACAGGGGACAGAGGACAGTGAAGATATTGTAAAGGCTAAAAGTCATGTAAAAAGTGGTGTAGCAAGTATAGGAGAAAGCAATGGCAGTCCAGATGATGAAGTTGCTATCGATAATGTCAAGCAACTCAACTCTCTTAGCAACGAAGATGACAACATTCCACCTGAACAAGCAAGTTTTTGCAGGGATGGATTGGTAAATGGGGAAAAAGCTAAAGAAGATGGTGTTCTTGGTATAGATCAAATTAGCCGTAGGAGAGATGCTCTTCAAAATGGAAGAATGTCGAATAATGTTCCTGTGGTTGAGGAATCATCAGTAATTAGTGCACAAGCTAATTCTAATGAAAGGCTAACCAACAACAATGCTTCACTTGCTATTAGAGCACAACAAAGTCATGGTAACCCCTCAAATATAAATTGTTTATTTGTCACCACTTTTCTATTTTGAAGATTATAATTTGGATTTATGACTGCTGTGATACTTTCTCATTGCAAGGGCTTAGTGTAACACCACCCAAAACCTGTCCTGCTGCTGTTGAGGGGGTGCTTGAGGCTGGACTTTCTAATGAAGCCCTACCTTCATCACAGGTATGAGCTTACATTATGATCCCTTGAAGGTCCTAACTATTCTAGTTAATAGAGATGTGCAGTGTTTGAATGAAAATCTAGAATGAGCAGACTATTATGGTCATATTTTTTCTGTAGGTTGATACTAAATTCTTTTACTGCAATGATCACAAAACTCTTGGCTTATTGTTAGTCTGGATTAGGTCTAAGTAGCTATTCGGTGCTCAAAGTACATTTCTCATGCCCTGTAGGATGGTGATATTACAAAACCAGTTATAGCGCCAAATGGGGTGATGGCAGAAAGCACTAAGGTTGATGATTCTGTTGGTCATAGCAAGGTCGATAGAGAAGAGGGTGAGTTTTTCCCAACTGAAGGTTTTGAAGAGGATAATTTTCGAGCCTATAAAACTTCTGGCACAGATGTCGTACCAAAAGCTAAGGAATCTACTCCAAAGAGGCAATATGAAGCCAAACATGGACAAGAAGCATTATGCCGTCGTGAGGCAGGAGGCGAAAATGGTGCTGATGCTGATGATGAGGGGGAGGAAAGTACACAAAGATTGATGGAGGAAAGTGATAATGCTTCCGAGGCTGGTGAAGATGTTTCAGGGAGTGAGTCTGGTGAAGGTGACGAATGCTCTCGGGAAGATCACGAAGAAGATGAGGAAGATGTAGATCATGATACCAAGGCGGAAAGTGAAGGTGAGGCGGAGGGGACTGCTGATGCGCATGATGTAGACGGAGATTGCATGTCATTGCCATATTCTGAGCGTTTTCTAGAGACGGTGAAGCCTCTTGCAAAACATGTCCCTTCTTTGTTACATGGTAGAGAAAAGAAAGATTCTCGAATTTTTTATGGGAATGATTCCTTGTATGTGGTTTTTAGGCTTCATGAGGTAAGATTTTGTTTTTCTTTTTTCATAAATATACACTCCTTTTAGATACAGATCTTATTTGAAGTTATTCATGGATACATGGTTTAATCGTTGGTCACAGACACTTTATGAGAGAATGCTGATAGGAAAAAAGAGCTCATTGTCTGATGAAAGGAAATGGAGAACTTCAAAGGATTTAGGCCAACCTGACTACTACGCCAGGTGGTTTAATTTCTTACTGGATGTCCTCTGTAAAGTGGATTGGTATATACTGATTTGGATTCTTCTGTTTGCAGATTACTGAATGCCATATACAATTTAATTGATGGTACTTCTGACAATACAAAGTTCGAGGATGAATGCAGAGCTATAGTTGGAACTCAGGCATATATTCTGTTCACATTAGACAAGTTAATACATAAACTTGTCAAGCAGGTAAGCTATGTTCTTTGGTCTTGAATTAGGTCTTAGGTTTTCCCTCTTGTTGATAAAAGATTTAGGCTTGGTACTAGTAGTATAGCAGCATGGATATTAGAATCACCCAATTATTCTCATTCATGGTTAATACAGCTTCAAACGGTTGCGACTGATGAAATGGACAATAAGCTTCTTCAACTGCATGCATATGAGAACTCAAGGAAACCTATAAGATTTGTGGATTCAGTATACCATGAAAATGCTCGTGTCCTCCACGATGAGAATATCTATCGGTTTGAATGTGTAAGTCTTCAGTTGCCAGTTTTTAGTTTCCTTAAGCAGGGTGACTTTTCTTGGATTGCCATGATAATTTTCTTTTCTTTGTTGCGCAGTCTTCTAGTCCAACCCGTTTGTCTATACAGCTGATGGATTACGGTTATGAAAAGCCTGAAGTAACTGCTGTTTCCATAGACCCCAATTTTGCAGGTTATCTGCACGATGACTTCCTGTCGGTTGTTCCTGACAGGAACGAAATACATGATGTCTTCCTTGCGAGGTATTTAACAAGGGACATCGACATAGTAGTAACTTTTTATGGATTTCTTTACAATGGTTCATATTAATTTCACGCAGAAATAAGCGAAAATATGCTACTGGAGACGAGTTTTCTGCTACGTGCACTGCCATGGAAGGAGTTAGAGTGTCCAATGGTCTTGAGTGTAAGATAGCTTGCAATTCATCGAAGGTATCACATGCTGTGTTCTCTAGTCTCAATGTCTAAGTATCTTTCTTGTGCTCCTATAGTTTCATTTTATGGGCGTGTTCATGGCTGTGGCAGGTATCTTATGTTTTGGACACCGAAGATTATTTGTATCGAATGAAACGTAAACAGAGAAAGCTCTCATGCCATGACCAGGCAAACCGCTCAAATGGCAATGCTCTTAAAGTACACAGATTCCACAGATTTTTATCCTCCTAATGTCGTTGGTGCATTGATGGTAAATTTGTTACTTATTTTATTTATGTTGAAACATTCTATTCCCTTTGTGATAATAGTAGTTAAAAGTCATTTATATATTTTGCAGTTCAGAAATCATCACATGCATAACGTATTCCCTGGGAGCTGGTTTTTGCAACTATCCTGCTTGATGCTGTTGTTAAGTGTAACACTGAAGCAGAATTTTTGGACTGGCAGCTCTATCAAATTTTTCATTTTTTTTTCTTGTTTAGTCAGCCGATGAATAACCACATAACGGGTTATATGGCTCGTAAAGATCGACAATGTAATGTTTTATTTTACTCTTATTATGGGCGTATTGAGCCACCATCGTGTAAATAGCAGTAATTACTGATGTGTAACCTGTGTGGATCATGTAAAGCTCAACCCTGAACCATTTAGGGAACTAGTGCTAGGTATCATTTCAAATGGTAAAAGTACGAGTTTTTCGTTAAAACATATAACATTTTAGGTGGATATGAAGTACACTATCCATTTTTTGAACTGTGTTCCAAATTCGTCATTACTTATCCCTTGTTAGCTAGGATGCAAGATTTGGATCAGGGTCAACTGGACTGTTTCAAGTTCAAAGAAAATTAGAAAAGCAAACATGGCAGATTGGCAGAGGGTAGGTGGTAGCAGTAGCATCCATGAGAGAATTAGGGGAAAGCTAGTTCTAAAATATTGAAAACAATAGTCCGATATCTAGTCAGTACAAACCAGAGGATTAATATTTAAACTACCCAAGAAAAAAAATAGCAGGCACCAGTACACTTGTGCCATTGGGTGGGTGAAAAATATCCACACCTAAAAATGTGTACCAAATACACCACAAGACCTGATATGTAATAGAACAGGACAATCAGGAAGAAAATTACTAACCACACCTGAAAGAATTTTCCAGAGAAAAAAGAGCATGAGGATTGTAATCTTGAACTACACCTTTGTAAATTATAACTAATGTAATGGTACAAGGATCAATGGTTACAATGAATTATATACAATAATATTATGAAATAATGAACATGTCCAAATCTCTGCACCTATAAAAATTTGATGAAAGAATGGAACTCATTCGTCTACCCCAAACTTCAGGGCTTAGGCAATGGTGTTGGTATTGTTATTTGCTGCTTCTGCTGCTGCTGTATAATGTTACAACGCTCAGAAAAGCTCACCTCAGGAGAAACACCATCTAAATATCTCCACCAAGATTTACATTTTCACCCAGCAAGTTCACTGATGGGTGGACGGTCCATCACATTAGATGCCATCACCGCAGTTTTTTGCAGAACAGGGTGAATATCGGGTAATTTTGGAATCTGTAACCAACATACCAGCAGTATAATGTGTTAGAGAGCAAATTAGCAAGACACAAATCACTACAATCTGCACTTCCAATGAAAACCACATAAAGCTTCCATCAAGACATACACTCTAAGGTTTGTCAAGAAAAAAGCACATGTAGGAGATCCAATAGGATACTAGGAGAGAGACTGAGGCAATACGAGAAAGTGAAAGAGAAGATCATCACAGAGATCCACATTAGTTTCCCAACCAAAAAGACCTGAAAATTGGCTAGCACACCTTTAATGAAAATCCGCTTTATGGAAATCTCCCATATCAATGTCTCTCTCAAAAAACTTCTATATATACTAAAAAGGGTATATTTCCCAGAAGATAAAATTTACGGCTATAAGAGAGCACCGTAAAATCCCCATTTGGAGGAAGCTGGCATTCAGCTAAAACTATGATATGATGACGCAGCAATTAGCAAGTACATACTAAGAGTCAAACTCTCTTAAAGCAAGAGACTAACAATTAAGTGATGAGGACAGTGGTGCATACCTGACACAACAAATCAATTGTTCGCCGTAAGAGGCGAGCTAAATCACCCTCATCCATTGCACAATCCATCATAATTTCCCGCCAAGTTAGACCAGAGGCCCAAGCTTCAACCATGCCAGAAAATTGGCTATCCAATCCACATGAGATCTATAAAAACGGAAGCACAATTAAAGATGAGTCTGGACAAAATAAGATATGTCTTAACTCTTTCATTTTCAATTGGACTTACCTTTACACTATGTTTTTCTTGGAGTAGCATGAAGGAGCTTCTCTGGTCATCTAGAGCCTCAACAATATTTACCACTGCAGTGGAAGGTTCATATATGTAGCTGCAAATAAAATGTTCTAACTCGATGAAAATTCACCTAGAGACAATGTCCAAACTCAACCAACAAAGTGGAAGCACAATTGGAAACTAAAGAAGTTGAAGGAAAAAAAATGGGGGGTGTTGGGGGGAGGATACTACCTGTCGTTTTTTGAGGGACGAATTTTAATTCCTTCCGAAACTAAACTTCCACAGACACCAGCAAGCTGTGCTGGCTTTAGATCTAATAAAATCTTATTGCGCAGCACAATTGCAAGCCACAACTCATTTTCTCCTCGGATTGCTGCTGCTGTTTCACCTAAAGGAAAGATCACGTGTGTATTGATATCCAATGCTCGGGCTTCATGTATAACTTGGCTAATCTGGTAAACACAGGAAATAATAGCAAACTTAGAGTACATACTTCCTACATTAAGCATGCAAATTACTAGCATTTTTCTTGAATATACACATAAAGCTCAAGTCTTAGCTAACTAAATAAGCAGAAAACAAAATCCAAACCGCTCACGTAAAAGCTGAGGCGGTTGTTTTCTAGAATAAAATGACTGACATGCAGAGATAGAGAGGAAAGGATAGAGATAGACAGAAATAATTATGAAACTGTATCTCTTATAATTATTATTATGAATATAAAACATTGCAACTTATGTAACTAAAAGAACAAGAAAAGAATTATATATCTACTATTGCTCAACCAAAAACCAATATTTCAGAATGAAGTGATTGTTACTTACAATACTATTTCCATTTCTTACAACGCCAATAAAATCTCATAATGCCAATGCCAATGAAATTTACTATTGTTTTTTTCAGCGACTTCTACTCCCTTCCAATTGTTCAACATACGTAACCTTACTAAATATATATATACTTATCAACAGCATTGCACTGCCTTATTGGTGATTCTTCCGTTATAGATCAACCAATAAAGAAACATTCTGAATCTAAGTGCCTAGGTAGTTTATGCCAGATGATACTGAGAAACTAACTTAATTTAAAATGTCCTCATGCAGTGAGTTAAATAAGGTAACTTAATTTTTGGGCTTTTTAGATATACACCCCCTCCAAAAATCCAATTTCCAATGATGAGTTTTTTCTTTCACTTGAAGTAGCTTTACCTTTGAAAATGAATTTTGGGGGCCATGTCTAACTCTGATAATTTCACCATTGTTGTCTTAAAAACCCTAATTTGAAATGTTGTCATGCAGTGAGTTAAGTGAGGTATAGAGATACCTGCAGGAATTCCTTCCAACCAGATGGTTCAATTTGCTGTATTCGACCAAGCAAACGAGTAGACCTAGCTTTCAATCGTTCAATCTTTTCTCTAGTAAAGGTAGCCATATCTATTATCTTCTTATATTCCCTAAAGCCTTCAGTACGTGCAATCTTTTTCTTCAAACGCGAAACTTTATTCCTTTGCTCCTTGTAATACTCAACAGCATCATTGTATGTTTGTGATATCTGAGGCATCTGACAAGATTTAAAAATAAATAAATAAATAAGTTACAGCAAAAATGAACTTTTGGTGAGGTCCTAAAGACAGATCACAGGGACCATTGCAACAGTTTTCTCTTTTTAGTTTTGTATCAATGAAGATATCCGATAGTCAAAATTTACAAAGGGATTACCGGATTACACAATTAGACAACCACCGAAGCAAGGCGCTACTCGGCTTCTATACAAAGGAACCCTAGACAACAATAAAAACCTCACATGCCCTCAAGGGTTCAACGTCATTTTTATTTAATCGATAAACGGGATACATAATTATCAAAGTCACCAATTACAGCAAATCTAATCTAAGTAGCAAGAAGCTACCTATATTAGACATTTAGACCCCCACCTAGTACACCCTAGCATAAACCAAAAGAAGAAGAACAAGAAGAAAGGGGAAAAAACAGGAAAGAAAACAAAGGAAAACGTACTACAGCAGAGGGGGAAAGCCCAATACAGCTCAAATTCAACAAAGCAAAACATGTAAAGGAATCCCGTAAAGGTATAGATATACCTCGTTGTCACCTGAAAGGGTACTCAAGACCGGCACATTCAAACTCCAAGACCATGTGTCAAGAGATCCTTCCATGCACCATAGCCCTCCAAATTCAGAATCAGCAAGCTTATCCCATTGTATTTGTTCCTTACCCAGGAGCCTCCATATGAGCTCCCGAGGCAAAGCATCACCTTGAGCTAAAGGTACATTAGGTAAGCCTATCCTATAAACGGTTTTAATCCATTTCTCTGTAAATAGGTACCAAGAATTATCAGAACCAAGAGCTATATGATAAGATGGTTTTGCATCAACGTGTTCTTTGTCATCTCCATGATCGAACTCTCTTTCCATTAGTACAAAAGAATCATCCACGTCAATCTGTCATGTAAGAAATTGATGAAAACAACTTAAACTGAGTTATCAAGCATTTAGAATATAATTGTCAAATAGATAGGAAGACTACTAAGACAAAAAAGAAAACCGAAAAGAATATACAGGACTTTCATGTAACGTATGGCCAGAGAAAAGGGTAAGGAAAGAACTAATACTAAAACGAAAAACCCCTTTATTTACAATAATGGTTAAAAGACATGTATTGCCTTCTCAAATTGAGCAACAGGTTCGACCAAAATGCAGGAGAGCTAAAAGGGGGAAAATAAAGAAATAAAATTTAGCAATATTGTTCACACAGTAGTGTAATTCTGAGAAGTTGGATGAAACATCAAAATGAAAGATGCCAATGCCTATGCCTACTTCATTCCCAAAAACTCTAGCCAAAAACCAGTAAAAGTATGAAACACATATATGGCACAGCAGACAGTAAATGTGTAACATGCCAAATGACCAAATACGAATGACAGGGTATATATATGTATGTCCATTTGTGTATAAGAACCTTTGAACAAAACTCACAAATAGAAAAGGATATTTCTGTGACATTTTCTTTTTCTTTTTCTTTTTATTTTTCTATTCTATTGTGGTACAACCTTACTTGTACTTGGTTGTTTACCTCTACCTATAGTGAACTAATGGAATAATAAATAAATGAAGTGATAAAATGGTTACTTCGAGAGAACCACAATCTCCTGTTTTAACACCAAGGTGCTTAATGATTCTTTTCTGCTTTTCTCATTCATTCAAATGTACTTAAATAGGCCAAGTACACTTAGTGCGACTAAAATAGGTACCACAACTACAACTACTTGACCCCTACGTTCATATCCCTAAAGAATAGGAGAACACCAACAACTCTAATCCTAACTATCATTTACCCTTTCAACTTATTATCAACTAAGTAACAATTATTCAAAATGACAATCTACTGAGACCCATGCTCCTGATCCTACGGTACATGCTATGCACATGCATGTAACATATTGTAACATATTTCAAGGTCAAATATTGATTTCTTGGAAACTCAGTAGCAGCAAGAATATTGGTGTAGTTTAGATCCCTGACTTGCAGATCTAGGAGCCTAGAAGAACTAGTCTTATTTATAGACATCAGTACATGACTATGGAACATGACATACAATTTAACTTTTATTCATTTTCAAGGCACAACATTATCAATGGACAGAAGTATGTTTTTATAGAAATGAACCCTATCAGTATTACATTCTTCCACTACTGACGTTGAAAGTTTGGGATCTGACAGGCATGATAATTGATGTAGCCCACTGGTTCAGTAAAACTAATTTTTGGTCATTGCTTGGAGTTGGAAGTTACAGCTCCATCACACGTTCTGTCTATACAGATTCTTTTTCATAATCATTTTTCATTTAATATGGTTCCAATATCCAAAATCTCGTGCACACCCAAAATAATACAAGAAATAGTGTCTAACATTCCAGTAGGAACTTCTGTACATACAAGAAAGATACAAATAAAAGGATATTTGGAACAAACATTAGATCGATAACATTAAAATCCAAACTTCAATCATATTAAAAATTCTAACAGGCGGAACATATATGAGTATAGTAGGGGATTAGTAATTCTCACCATGCTCTTGACTTTTGAACCATAGAGTGAGTCTACCTTTCCCAGATAAACAGCAGAGACTAAATGTTGAACCCCTTCACTATCTTTATATTGCAAACATGTGAAGGGCAAGTGTCCATCCTCCAACTCTTTCAATAAAGGTTCCAATGAATTCATTCTTTCTAATTCCATCTTTCGCCGCAATTTGGTCCTCAGTCGTTTCTCTGCCTGTGCAAACTCCTCAAAAGTCAATTGTGATCAACATATAAGTAAATGACTCTGGATGCATGCATCATAATGAACAAAATAGTAGGACCCGATTGTAAATCAAATGATTGGCACTCTGCCACTCTAGATAGGTCTAAACAGCAAAAAAACTAAGTAAAATAGCGCAATACAAAAGTCAAATCAACTGTGAAAATGACATGTGATGTTATCAGAGCGTGAGATATGCAAGATTGAGATTGAATCTGAGGAAGGATTGATGAACGTCCATGCTTATATATGAGATTTACTGTATCAGGTGAAGTAAATCTCATATTATGTTTTTTTTAGGGTTAGCTAGTGTTACCCTCCCCCACTAGATGAGCCAATTAGGAATTCCCCCCCACTAGATGGGCAATTAGGGTCTCCCCCCAAAATACACAAAAAAAACAAAAAAAAACGGTCAACCCAAGTTGACTTTTTTTTGTGTGTGTACTTGGTGGGGAGACCCTAATTTCCCCATCTAGTGTGTGTGTGTGTGTGTGTGTGGGGTGTTGTAATACTAGTTAACCCTTTTTTATAATTACAACCATTATTCCCAGATCCCCTGAAATCCCTTTTTCCCCCTATGAAGGTGGGAACCGAACCTAAGACCTTGGGCTCAAGTGCTGAACCTCCCAAGTCTTAACCAGTACTCCGCTGGACACCTTTAAACTTTCAGTGGGGCACATTATGTCAACCAGAGAAAAATCTATTTGTCAGTATACACTTCATGGCACACCTTCAAAATGGCCAAGAAGGGTTCCACTTGATTTTGAAAAGTTTGAAATTGAAAAAATAAAAACAAAAAGTAACAAATATTTAGCATCTAGATCATGAAACTAAAAATTAAAAAAAAGAATGCAGAAACAACAATTTAACTAAACAGAGTCCATGTTATCCTCTGCAAAACGATAAATAGCATAAATAGCTCAACAAGCATGGTGACAGATGCAAGAAATTGAAGGAAAACGTCAAATGGAGATACCCGCAATTGTTCCTGCAAGCCAGAAATTTCCCTGTACGCCATCTCAGACAACTGCTTTCTGGACTTTTTATCAACAGCATCCTCACTAACTTCAGTAGTAAGAAACTCAATCTCTTTCTGTATTTGACTGAGTTCCTCTTTGGCAGTCAGCATAACATTGCTTCCAACATAGTTTCCAAAGCTTTGCTCAACTAGCTTTCTAGCTTCTTCCAATGTCCGCCCGGCTTGAGAAACTTTAGAATCATCTTTGTCCTTCAGTCCCCGAGTAACTTTTGCACCCTAATAGCATAAACGTTATGTCAAATACCGAGGTGTGCCAGAAGTTACATGGAACTTACAATTGGTGACAGCACATACAGCAAGAAGATTCAGCACCATTCCGTATGAAGCAGTGAATTGTGAGACAAGGGGTTCTATACCACCAAAGAGAAGCTTGCAGCCCTCTTCAGCTCCTTCATAGGGAGTCTGAATCAAAACTACATGACCCCTATCATCTGTACCTCTACGTCCAGCTCGTCCAGCCATTTGAAGGAGTTCACTTGAGCGTAACTGGATACGGCCAGTTTCATTCCTTTTACTGAGAGATGTGATGACAGCTGTCCTAGCAGGCATGTTGATTCCAGCAGCAAGTGTTTCTGTAGCAAATACAATTTTAACAAGTCCTTTCAGGAAAAGCTGTTCAATAAACGACTTCCATAAAGGAAGACAGCCAGCATGATGTGCCGCAACCCCTTGCAAAAGACCTTTGATACCAGCCTCTCTAACAGCATCTGGATATTGAATACGAAATTTCTTCAGGGCCAGTTCTACCTCAACCACCTCACACTCGTCTAACAGATTGCAGTCTTCAACATACTGAACAGCTGCATCACACCCTTTCCTGCTAAAAATGAACCAAATAGCTGGGAGCATATCCCTTGCCTTAAGATGCCGTAAGGTATCTCTAACCTGAGGTACCTGATAAAGAAGAATTCATTTAGACGTTTCCACCAATCTCTTGTTCTTAATGGAAGTTACAAGGGCATTTACCTGTAGCCTCCTAGCCTATAGAAGTTTTGGTAACTCCCAACATAATAATACAACTACATAGAATAAAATTTAAAGAAGACAGCAAAGTCAATACTTGTGAACGGCGGAGTGCGTTAATATCATTCTTTGATAATGGTGATTGTCCAGACATATTAGGACCACTATTGTAGGTCTGCTCCTTTTCTCGTTTTCCAAAATTTCTTCTTCTTGATCCATAGTCCTGCTGAGATTTGATCCCCAGAGATGAATTTTGTAAATAATCCAGTGACAGCTTCCTGTTTTAAAGCCAAGAGAACTTAGAGCTTCACTCACTGATTCCAGGAAAATAGATCACCACACAAGCTATTATAGCACAATAGTTTACCCAATTCAGTTTAAAAGAGCAGCATAAAGATTCATACAAGTCTGAGGAACTCCAACCTATCCTAGTGATAAAAGAAAAAAACATATGGAAATTATGAATTTTTAAACTAGTTCTCAAGGATAATATTTACGATAAATAGATTCATACATATTAACCAGTAGATAGTTGTACCAAATATCCAGTTAAGTAACAACACTGGCACATGATTCTTGTATCTGAGAAAAACAAATAATACATAAATCAATCTTTCTCACTAACTTCTCCTTCATCAATTTTGATCTACATCAAAGGGCAACTCTGTTGTGTGGAAGCACCTAGTATTAGGCAAAACCACATTTATATATCTTTATCATTGAGACATCAGTGAGAAGAACAAATGAATAGTCGTTGTGTCTTCATACATTACAGTTTACCAGTTTATAAGAAAAGATTCCTTTGCATCGCATTGATGACTAAGACACAGTTAACTGCATTCTTTAAATTCACCATGCAACCACATACAAGTAGAACAAACATTCTACACTAATATTTTTTGACATTCTAAAGTACACTACACACTGAATAGTTCAATGATCAAGTTTTATATAGGCATGTAATACTACGACAAGTACAATTTGTGAGACTTTTAGCACTTGTTTCTCCAAATTACTTTAAAAACGTATGAATATTATAAATTGGAGATTTTGTAAATGATCTCCTTGTATTAATAAGTCTTTACTTGCACCATGAGGAAAAAAATCAAATAACCCGTGAAAGTCATTGTTTAAATTCCAAGAACAAGGATAAGTGAGTTCAATAACTGTGTCTAAGAATATTCTTCTCTTCCCTCTTTTGGTGGTAATGGCTTTTGAAAGAACTAAAAATGAACACCCAAGAGGTCAAAACGACTTATCTAGATGCTTTAGAACAAATAGGAACAATGTCACCCTAATTCCACTCACGCAAACCAATCCCTTTCTCAAAGAAGAAATTCATATCCTGTAAGAAGGATATATTGTGGCCTTTGTAAAAAGAAAAATTGACCATCTTCATCCTTCCTCTAAACATTCCCCTGTATCTAGTTTGAAAACTTTTGAAGCTCATCATAAAGAGGGAGGAACCTCAACACACTTACTCAATGTCACACTGATTCCACTCATGCAAACCAATCCCTCTCTCAAAGACGAAGTTCCTATCCTGTTAGAAGGATATATTGTGGCCTTTGTAATAAGAAAATTGACTGTCTTCATCCTTCCTCTAAACATTCCCTTGTATCTAGTTTGAAAGCTTTTGAAACTCATCATAAAGGGAGGAACGACAACACACTCACTCAATGATCTTGGTATTTTTTGACATTCTAAAGTACACTACACACTGAATAGTTCAATGATCAAGTTTTATATAGGCATGTAATACTACGACAAGTACAATTTGTGAGACTTTTAGCACTTGTTTCTCCAAATTACTTTAAAAACGTATGAATATTATAAATTGGAGATTTTGTAAATGATCTCCTTGTATTAATAAGTCTTTACTTGCACCATGAGGAAAAAAATCAAATAACCCGTGAAAGTCATTGTTTAAATTCCAAGAACAAGGATAAGTGAGTTCAATAACTGTGTCTAAGAATATTCTTCTCTTCCCTCTTTTGGTGGTAATGGCTTTTGAAAGAACTAAAAATGAACACCCAAGAGGTCAAAACGACTTATCTAGATGCTTTAGAACAAATAGGAACAATGTCACCCTAATTCCACTCACGCAAACCAATCCCTTTCTCAAAGAAGAAATTCATATCCTGTAAGAAGGATATATTGTGGCCTTTGTAAAAAGAAAAATTGACCATCTTCATCCTTCCTCTAAACATTCCCCTGTATCTAGTTTGAAAACTTTTGAAGCTCATCATAAAGAGGGAGGAACCTCAACACACTTACTCAATGTCACACTGATTCCACTCATGCAAACCAATCCCTCTCTCAAAGACGAAGTTTCTATCCTGTTAGAAGGATATATTGTGGCCTTTGTAATAAGAAAATTGACTGTCTTCATCCTTCCTCTAAACATTCCCTTGTATCTAGTTTGAAAGCTTTTGAAACTCATCATAAAGGGAGGAACGACAACACACTCACTCAATGATCTTGGTATTTTTTGACATTCTAAAGTACACTACACACTGAATAGTTCAATGATCAAGTTTTATATAGGCATGTAATACTACGACAAGTACAATTTGTGAGACTTTTAGCACTTGTTTCTCCAAATTACTTTAAAAACGTATGAATATTATAAATTGGAGATTTTGTAAATGATCTCCTTGTATTAATAAGTCTTTACTTGCACCATGAGGAAAAAAATCAAATAACCCGTGAAAGTCATTGTTTAAATTCCAAGAACAAGGATAAGTGAGTTCAATAAGCGTGTCTAAGAATATTCTTCTCTTCCCTCTTTTTGGTGGTAATGGCTTTTGAAAGAACTAAAAATGAACACCCAAGAGGTCAAAACGACTTATCTAGATGCTTTAGAACAAATAGGAACAATGTCACCCTAATTCCACTCACACAAACCAATCCTTTCTCAAAGAAGAAATTCATATCCTGTAAGAAGGATATATTGTGGCCTTTGTAAAAAGAAAAAATTGACCATCTTCATCCTTCCTCTAAACATTCCCCTGTATCTAGTTTGAAAACTTTTGAAGCTCATCATAAAGAGGGAGGAACCTCAACACACTTACTCAATGTCACACTGATTCCACTCATGCAAACCAATCCCTCTCTCAAAGACGAAGTTCCTATCCTGTAAGAAGGATATATTGTGGCCTTTGTAATAAGAAAATTGACTGTCTTCATCCTTCCTCTAAACATTCCCTTGTATCTAGTTTGAAAGCTTTTGAAACTCATCATAAAGGGAGGAACGACAACACACTCACTCAATGATCTTGGATTAATTTAACTCAAAACAAAATGAGACCATAGAAGTCCAGTTACTACTTCTATCCTTTTTTGCACTATCACATATGAGCGGTTTAAGGCACTTCCTACTACATATGCACATTGAATAGGACCAACAAAAATCGAACCTCAACACTGCTTACAATAATTATCGTAGGAGAAAATGCATAGAGAGATACCTATAAATACTTGTTCCTTTCTCATTAAGAAGTGGCAACATAGAATTCTTCATAGAGAAATGCCAAGTCAAAGGAACCGGGCGTTTTGTTGATGTTACCAATTCTGTTGGACCATGAATCTAGATGAAAGACAAGAACAAATATAGAAAATCAGCCAACTGATCTCTCAAAGTTCCTCTAAATTACTGAGCAAACAGTATCGTTTATAAAAACTTCTGACTACTGAGTAAAGAGCGTCACGATATGTAATTTAAAGGTATCAAATGCATCAATAGTATGTTTGTGAATTCAAAACCATCAGACGTTGAAATCAACTTACAGGAAAAACAGTAAGGGACACTACAACATAACAAACTTGCCCATTAGCCTAGGCACCTGTAGCGCCTAAACTGCAGCTAGTTGCTTTTAACAGCGTAGCTTCCTGATATATATATATATATATATATATATATATATATATATATATATATATATATATATATATATATATATATATATATATATATATATATATATATATATAAGTTAGAGGATATCAAACGAGTTGAATTTTTGTAGAGATGTTATTTATGGTTAGTAGATCATATGCACAAAAGATTAGGTTTTAAATCATTTTGTAGGTGAAGTTGTCAAAAACATTGATTGTCTTATACACATTTTTTGCAACCGGACTTGTCAAAAACGAATTAATAACCAAAGTTTTATGTTTTCTTCCCCTCTCTTTCTTCTTCTAGCGGTGGTGTGGATGTGGAGGATGGAAGTCGCCAAAGTTTTAATACAAGATGAGGATAACAATTTCTTCTTCTACCTTTTTGCTTGTATTGGAATTACTGACATAAAATTTTGAATTATATATACAAAGAGAAAAGAGCAAATGAGGAGAGATAAGCGCAATATGCCACTATCTTAAACTCATTTAACCATGTTTCTATGGGCATGTTTGATTTATGCTATCGTGTTGAAAGAATATTCTTCCACTAATATGATTAGTTTTCCCATGTGTTGAATTCCACTTAATGATAGTTGGAAATTTTTCAAATACATGCTTGAAAGTTTGGGTTTCATTTCTGAATTAGTTGAACTAAAAAGACCAGGGCAAGCTAGAAAGTGTACAGTACCAGCCCAAGATTTAGTCACAGGCCTGTTTCAATTTTCCGTAAGAAGAAATGAGAAGAATTAAAAGAACGAAAATTATAGCAAAAACACTGTCACACTACAGAATTGTTTTCTGATCATTATAAAATATGAATCTACCTGACCAATCCAACCAGCCAATTCATCAGCATTAGCAACTGTTGCTGAAAGACAAATAAGTTGAACTGTCTTGGGACAATAAATCACCTGAAGCATGAAACGAAACAATTAACCCAATGAAATTGTGAAATGGATGCCACGAGTTGAAACACTTTGTGTGCAATAAACACCAGAAGCACATACTGAAACAATTAGAATGCCACCTAAAGAAATGAAAACACCCAATACAACAAAATTATCGATAAATGGTAACTGGAGCAGAATAACTTACAATTTCTTCCCAAACAGTACCTCGAGATATGTCACTGAGATAATGTACTTCGTCAAGAACAATGACATCCACAGAGAATAATCCACTGCCTGAGGAAACCATTCCAACACTGCACAAGAAACAGTAGTAAGCAGCCATCTCGAGACTGACCGATCAGCTTATATTGCATGTGTGAGTTTGTGTGAATGCGCAACTCAATAGGAATAGTTTCTTTTTGATGTATCTAGTAGCTCAATATTATGACATCCCCAACTATAAAAATACACATAAATGCATTCGTGTATCAGAAAATCCTTGATTTGGGCAAACATTCTCTTACCATAGAAACTGTGATCACATAATGAGTCGGATTTTTCTCAAACTTCTAACTATACCATATCTGGAAAATTAACATCCCAAAACCTTTAAAGGGAGAAAAAGATAAGTCGCATTGCGGGCATCATTTAGAACCAAAAAAAAATGTCAATGCGCATCACATCTTACGACTAATTGGTACTTACTTTAACACCAATTTGCTTGCACCCTGTTGTGTGAGTTTGTATTATGACTACTAAAATAAGAGAATAACAAAGTAGCATATTCACCTTTGATACAACATATTCCTTAAAACCTCGGTAGTCATAATCAAAATCTGAGCATCTCTATTAACAACAGAATCTCCAGTAAGCAAACCAACATTACTCTCCCCAAACGTCTCCCTGTAAAAAAAAAAAAAAACCATCACACAAAACCCTCAAGTTAAAACAAAATATCAAAACATACCGAAAGTCTCGAAACTTCTGATTGGACAGAGCTTTCAAAGGAGTAGTATAAAAAATTCTCCTTCCTTTAGCAACTGTAGCTACTGCTGCTGCTTCAGCTATTAATGTCTTTCCACTACTCGTCGGGGCCGAAACTACCACTGATGAACCTCTCAAAAATGCTTCTATTGCCATTTTCTATTTTATACAAAATTAAAATAATTAAATAGTAATAATAAATAAATAAATAAAAGTTAAAAGTACCTGAAATTTGTCGATTCTGAAGTCATAGATAGAAATGAGTTCGTCGATATTAATAATAGCAGCTTCACCAAACTCTTTCACTTCGTTTCTAAGTCTTTCTACTCTTTGCCACTTATGTTCCTCGTATCTAGAAGCCGAAATTACTTCTTTACCCTCTTCTTCCTCTTCCTCTTCTTCTTCAAACTCCACGTCCTCATATTCTTCGTATTCCTCTGCTGCCTCGTCATCATCATCATCGTCATCATCTTCTTCTTCTTCGGCGTCTGAGAGAGTTTTTTTTTTTAGTTGAAAATTAGAGTTTTGAGAAACGCGGAGTGAAGTAGTAGTCAAGTTTTTGTTTGTTAATGTGGGGAGTTTTTGGTAATTATTACGGAAAAGAGGGAAGTTGTTTAGGAGGAAGAGAGATAATGAAGGGTGAGAAATTGTTGGAGAGAGAAATTGCATGGCGGGAGAAAATTCAGGAAGACTGGATAAATGAAGTGAAGAAAAGTTATTTTGTACTTACATACAACACACGGTCGATTTCAATATTTTCACACGCTTTTTTCCGAAATTTAAACACATCTTGACCGTCCATCATACTAATAGTTGATAAGACTATCACAATTAGGCTACAACCAATTGAAACCAAATCCCCTAGCCGTTTCTTACACCTTCAAGAATATATAGTTATTTATAGTTGGTAGATCATATCTACAAAAAATTAAGTTTTAAATCATTTTGTTAGTAAAGTTGTGGGTTGTTTTAGACTTGGTACTTATTTTAATGTCAATTTAGGAGTCGGGCTATATATATACAGAAATGTTGGGAAAAATATTGTGTATATATAGGGGCGGTATAGACAGACAAAAACATTGGGCAAAATGTTATTTGTCTTCTGTCTGTACCTCTCATACTCTCTCTCTCTCTCTTCTTCTTCTTCTTCTTCACGACTTCACTCGCTCTCTCTCTCTCCTAACTTTGCCTTAGCCGACCTGGCCTCTCCCCCGTTCGCGCCCACTGATCCCCCTCACTTGATTATCTTCTTCTCTCAAACTGTCTGCAAAACCCATCTCTCCCTCTCTCTCCTTTCTCACCAATACACATGTCTCTCTCTTCTCCACATACTCCTTCTCCACTCATGCCCTCACTACAATGCAGTATACTAGTATATTGTGTTTTTTACTTTTTCATAATTGGTATGTGTGAGGGAGTAATATTCACATCCAATGAATATCACACACGTGTCCAACATATACAGAGCTACCAACCAATCTAGTATCTTCGTCCTCAAAACTCGCTGCATAGTGACTCCACTCAAGCAAGTAACTTATTCAACTCACACCCAGAGCGATATCACCACCAACCGATCTCACGTACTCAACTTGTGAGCTCGCTTCAAAGTAACTCAAGTCAAGTAGACGATCTCACCCCGAAGCGACCTCTATAGCGCTTGCTCCTCTCGCTCCATAATGGCTGGTAACGTATGTCTTTATTACAACCTTCAGGCCCGCAGCTCATTGATTCTTCAAAACTCGCCATCATGGCTCATAAGTGTCCTGAAGACCTAGATCTGACCTGAAGTAAGAAGGCACGAGGTGCGGGCTCCTTGCTATATAAAGAGAATGAGGAACTACGTCTGACCTGATTCAAGTTTCCCCCCAGAGAGAGAACCTAATACGTAGGCAGTTCGTCCATACGAACGCGGTCAAACCTAATCAACCACTCTCCAAATTACCTACACCTGTAAGGTTAGACGAAATATAACCTTTACAGTATGTTTATGTTGTGACCTACCTCTTCTCCTCCTCTCCTATCCTATTTATAATCCCCTCCTCTCCCTTGGGCCCTCCATCTGTCCCTTCATCTCTCGGTCTATGGATTGCCACATGGTAAGTTCCCGTACGACGTTAGGGGTTTTTCCGATGCTCTGGCACGCGTGTGTCGATGATACAACTCAAGTCGGCTATCCTTCCGGCGCGGCGGCTTTCTATTGTCGGTCCTCGGTTCTCGGCCTCCATACTTGACTCCCATGTCCACGACCTTAAATAACAGGCCCTTCGTCCCACATCCAGTCCTCCTCCTGGATCCATTACCCGCCGGACTCTCGACCATCATAAATTGGGTCGCTACAATGCCCCCTCTCGAGTCCGCGAACCTCCTGAATGTTCGCGGGCTCGAGAACTCAATTTACCTGCTTTTTTCCTTGGCTTCTGTTTCACGCCTTCCTATCCTTGGCGCACGTGTCCCCCGCGTGCTTGGTTCGGGTCGCCTCATTTCCTGCTCCTCCACGTGTCACCTATCCTCTGGTTCAACTGACGGCTCCTTGGTTTTCGATCCTATTCTTTTCCCCTTTTACCCCCTTCACGCTTCAACTTCCACTCACTTCCTCTTTCCTTCTCATTTCTTTCTCACTTTTCTTCTTCTTCCTTACCAGACGCCATTTTTGAACTTCCCACTTTCTTCCCACACTACTCTCGCCCCATTTTACATTCGACCCCTTCCCCTTTCTAGTTTTCCTCCCACTTCTCCACTCTATACACTTCGCCTGCTCAAGCGTTTGCTCTTGCTGCTGGATTGGTGCACCAGGTTGGTAATCTTTACTCTTAACTTTTGCATTTCTTTTCGTGAACCGTTCATATTCCTTAGCTCTCTCCCATGTCGGATTCCCAATCCGACGGTCCGACTTCCTCGCGGTCATATGCGGAGGAGTCTTCTCCTCCGCCTGATCTCACCGTGGCCCCCTCCACCACTGGGCGGCAATTCAAACTTCCACCGCCTCCCCCACGCTCCCGCCGACCTAATCTGGAAGCGATTAGGGTTGGCTATGGCATCCCAGGCGACATCCTCCTCGAGCACGTGCCCGACGTGACTCACTTCCCTCATCTGGTCCCGCCCAAACCTGGGTGCCTCGTGGTCACAGTTGGCCAAATTGTCTCTGGCTTGCGACTACTGCTGTCTCGACTAGATGTCGAAGTATGTAACCACTTCAACATTCCACCCTGCCAGGGTATAGGCAATTTTTGGCGTATCATGTATGCCGCAAACTATTACAACCTCCACCATGAGCCCCGAATAGTCCTCCGCGACATAATTTCTCACTATTACATACGCAAGAGTACCAAAGATGTGAGCGTTGGATATCACTCTTTCTGCGTCCGTCTCGATAAAGCGATCCTTCATTCTCAAACTCACCACCTCGGACAAAACTTGGCATCATTACCCCAATGCGTCTTTGGTAATTTTCTGTCGCGGATGTTCCATCTGAAGTGACTCTCAACCATCTCACCTTCATGCCTCGCGGTGAGTTAAACTTTCTTGCCTCTCTTTCTTATATTGACTATCTTTGCGGACGGACTCTCCTTATCTTTATTTCTCTCACATGCGGGTTGGAAGTCGACTCCAAATCCGATTTTACGTCGGCGAAGTCCGCAATCTTTGAACAAATCCATAATCTGGCTCTTCTCAAAGCTGAAGTTCTCGGCATAGATCCCTCCCACGGAACCCCCTTTACCGGCCCGACCCTCTGCACACCTTGGGTAAATACTCAGCTCCATTTTATCGTCCACCGCCCCCCAAAGAACGAAAGCCTCGTCCTTCACCGCCCTCACTATCTGCCTCCCATCCTTCCCAAAGTAAGCCTCGCCGTCGCGGCTTCACTCGTAAAACCACCAAGTCTCAGGCCAGGGCTCGGGCTCTAGAGGAGATAGTCAGAAGGTCCACTGCCCACCTTCTTTCTCCGCCCCGCCAATATACATCTCCTTCCTTCCGCTCCCTCGCTGACTGGGATGATCAATATATTCCTCCAACTTCCCCTCCGGCCGACTCGGGCCTTCCCCATGGGCGTCTCCAAGATTAAAGGCGTTCGGCGGTGACTCGGCGATGAAGTGGTGAAGTCCCCCCCTCCCAAGCTGTCCCGGCCTCAGCTATCCCCCCCACGTCCACGGATCTCTCGTCTGAAGAGCCCCCCCACAAGCGCAGCAGATCATCTCCTACCGCAAGCCTTTCTACGGTTCCTCCGCCCTCTCCACCTCTACGGCGTCTGGCAAAGAAACCATTTCGCTCTCTCCACGGGTCGCGGCTCGGGAAACTTTCGCCCCATTTCAAGGTCTTGGCGGCCGCTCGTCAATGTAGAGGATTACGCTCTAGAAAACCCTCTTTGTGGCCTCGGCCATGTTTCTACGACTCCCATCTTCCCGCGACTTGGCTTATGCCGATTCACGGGACCTTTGAGCGACACCGCACCTCTCGTATGTATGCGGTGGGAGAAGGTATGTCTCTCTTGCCCACCTTTCACTTTACGCTTTGCTCCTTATTCATTTGCTTTTCCATCGCTCTCTGCTTTGCCCCTTATTATATGCGCTTTTCCCTTGCTAGGTGAGCTTGGACATGGCCTATATGATCGCGACCTCTTCTCTTCCCTGAATTACGTGGAATCCTTAGAAGGAGGTCGGCGGTTCAATGGACTAAGGGCCACATGTGCACGCCTCGAAGCTGATCATCGACGCCGCGGACATGGCCAAACTTCGGTGAAGATGAATTGAGGGCTTTGAAGCTTCCCCACCAGGCCTTTATGGACGGAGTGAATGACCGTTTAAGCAAACAACGGGAAGCCCTTGTCCTCCAACATAAGGAGAATACGGCCGCTCTCCTTCTACAACACACTCAGGACATGGAGCAGCTGCGGATAAGCTTCAAAGCTCAAGCTGACAAACGTGTGGCCAAGAAGCTCGCTGAGGAACATGCACGTTTACTCAAAGAAGGCCGACTCCTCCCATAAAAGCCTCCCTCTCCCATGTCGGAAGATCCAGTAGCCACGGTCCCCATTGCCGCAGAGCAGCCTGTTTCTGGGTCAGTTGATGTTGCCCCCCTCGATCCGCTGCCTGAAGACTCTGTTTGTGAGGCCACCTCCCCGGGCCCTGTCCCGAGTGCTCTCGACCATGTTCCTCTTGTCGAAGATTTGTTGCAAACTTTAGACTAGCCCCACGTTGGTTGTCTGTTATTGTACTAGTTATCTTGTAACTGACTTTTCCAACTAAGTGTGCCATTGATCTTATTTTTTCCTTTCCCTTTTTACTTGTGTGTTGGTTTGATTAGGAACTGTTTCACTCTTCCCGATTATATGTATGATCTCTTAGCTTTAATTGCTATTTTGTCCGACATGTTGCTGTTTGTCCTTTCCTGCCTCTACTCTTTCTCATTTTGTCATTCTCTACACTGGGGCCTTCTCTCTTCTTGCCCCCACGTGCGATCCACGCCTCTAGCTCGGGAATGTCGTTTCCGCCCGAGTCACTTTCGTCGACCGAGTTCCATCGGGGCAGCTCAACATGCCGTGGACCCGATTTAAACAATTCGACCGCGGAAGGCTCCTCCCCACCGCGGCCCCTTTTGGAGTGGCTTCGCCGACCGCTGGGCTTCTCTTTTTGCCCTCGGTGCAGCGTATGCCTTTCTTCCACGGAAGGCTCTCTCAGATCCGCGGCTCTAACTTGAGATGGACCTCTCGTCCTTGGGCGTCTCTTGCCCTCAAACCGTGTTTAGCCTGACTGTTACATTTTATGCAGGATGGTGAAATTTACTCCTCAAAAGTGTCATTGTATTATATATTTACAAACAGCTCCAGTGTATCGTTCTGGACTTTCATTACATTCAAACATAAAACTTTTTTAACATTCTCACATTCCATGGCTTTTCTAGCACCTTTCCTTCCATTTGTTCTTAGCTTGTAAGTACCGGCTCCTCCTACGTCGACCACCGTATATGGGGCCCCTCGATTAGGCTGACTTTCCGTCATTCTCTCTCTTGGTAATCGTCGTCACTTTCGTCATAATATCGGCATCCCCTACTGAACTGTAGGTGGCTTGACTCTCTTGTTATAAGCGTCTCGAAGGCTGCGGTGATATTCCTCTAGTCGATTAAGCGCGCATCTCTTCTCTCTTACGCTAAAGTCATATCCATTTGCCCGGTATGCCCTCGTTCAACCCCTGTCTCCACCGCTCTTGTCCTCGTCGTGGCTGCTACCATTTCAGGTGGGAATCACGGCCTCGACCCGTAAGCTAAAGAGAATGGAGTTTCCCGGTTGGCGTTTTGGCGTGGTCTGTATGCCCAAAGAACATGACTCGGTTCATCGCCCACACTCCTTTCTTATCCTCTAGCTTCCTTTTGAGATTGTTCATAATGGCCTTGTTGGAAGACTGCGCCTGCGCGTTGCCTTTCGGATTGTATGGGGCGAGAACCCTGCTTCACCTTGTATGCTTGCAAGAACGCCTTCACTTTGGACCGGTGAACTCGGGTTCCATTGTCCACTATGATAATATATGGCAACCCAAATCTACGGATGATATTCTCCCCACAAGAACTTGATCACATGAGTTTCCTTGACTGTTGCGGGGCCCTTTGCCTCGATCCATTTGGTGAAATAATGCGTGGCGCCAACATGAATCTCCTTTTGCGGTAGCCATGGGCGTGGACCCACTATATCCATTGCCCACATCGCGAAAGGCCACGGACTTGACACACTATGTAGTGGTTCTGGCTGGCGCGCAAAGATCATCGATCGAACCGGCACTTCTCACATCGTTTAAGCGTAGTCGGCATCTTTTTTTCATGTGTGGCCAAAAGTAGCCCTGTGTTATCAATCTGTGCGCTGTTGTTCTGCCCGCTGAGTGACTTCCGCAATCTCCCCCATGCAACTCCGCCAGCACTTCTAGGGCTAACTTCGGCCCGAGACACTTTAGCAAAGGCCCACTGAAATTCCTTCGATATAACTCCCCCTCTATGATCACATATCTCCGAGACGTCTGCTCCAGTCTCTTTTTCTCCCCTTTATCTTTCACCACGTTCCCCGACAAAAAACTCTTGATGGGTTTAATCCAACCCCCCTTTTCCTCCCTCACCGACATATCCCGCCATTCTTTCCCCCCCTCCCTCGTACTAGGTTTCTCCAATCGCTTTACCTTTATCACTCTCTCTTCAGATTCAGGGATTGCGGCCGCCACGTATGCTAAGGCATCGGCATGTCTGTTCTCGCCGCGGCCCAAGTGTATGAACTTAACCTTCGCAAACCCGGCGGCCCTCTTTTGCAGCACCTACAAATATTTTACCATGCGTGGGCACCGCGCTACAAACCCCATTTGCTTGGCACACTACCAAATTTGAGTGAATACCGCGTCAATTCTTTTCCCCACATCCTCGCCATTCTCATGCACGCGCTATTACTACCTCATACTCGCCGTTATGTGATGCGAACCCTAACTTCATGGTTAATTCCATTACATTGTTTTCGGTGACCAACACCACTCTATCCCACTACAAATTAATGCGTAGGTGACCCATCAGCAAAGACTCTCCATCCATTCCTTCGATCCCAAGGGTCCAACCAGTCCTGTTCCTGACCCTTTCCGGCTCCATGACCATCTCTTCTCCCCAAGTGGGGTCCTCCGCCGGAAACTCTGCTAGGAATTCTGCCACCGCCTGCGCCTTTTCCGCTGTTCTAATATGATACTGTATCTCGTAAGAACTCAACATTACTGCCCATTTCAGCATCCTCCCCGACTTCTCTGCTTTCAATGCTTGCTTTAAAGGCAGATTTGTCACCACCACTACAGAGTGCGCCTCAAAGTATGGTTTCAACTTCAGGACCGAGAACACCAATGCCAAGGCATATTTCTCTATTCTACTATATCGGGTCTCGGCTTCCAGCAGTGTTTTACTTTGGAAGTACACCGACTTTTCTAATTTACCCACAATCCTGACTAGTACCGAGTTAATGGCATACTCCGTGACCCCCAAATATAAGTACAATTTCTCTCCCTGTTCCGGTCGCGACAGCATAGGAGCCTTACCTAAATAACTCTTCAACTCTTGGAACGCCTCCTTGCACTCCGTGGTCCATTCGAAATTCCGAGTGTTTCTCAGCAACCGATACAACGGCCTACACTTATCTGATGACTTTGAGATGAACCTATTCAAAGCCGCGACCCTTCCTGCAAGTCTCTGCACCTCCTTGACATCCTGAGGCGACGACATCTCCACTAGGGCTCTTATCTGCTCGGGGTTGGCTTCTATTCCCCGGTGAGTAACTATGTATCTCAGGAACTTCCCTGAAGTAACGCCGAGCGATACATTTTCTCGGATTAAGCTTTAAATTGTACAACCGCGGTATTTTAAACGCGTCTATTTCAAACCTCTAGATGCTCTTCCTCCGACATGCTCTTCTCCACCATGTCGTCTATGTAAATCTCAATCCCCTTTCGGATCTTGCTTTGAACATTTTCTCCCTAGCGGCTGAAATGTGGCCGGCGTTATTCAATCAAACGGCATTCTTGTGTAACAATACGTCCCCACCTTCCACTTCTGAGGCTGTCTTCTCTGATCCGCCCATACATGGCCCACTGGTTATATATCCCATTGACGCGTCCATGAAAGAAAATACTTTAAACCCGCAGTTCTATCCACTAGCTTCGTCTACTCTCGGCATGGGGTAGCTGTCTTTGGGACATTTGAAATTCACGTCGGTGAAGTCGACGCACATCCGCACCTTGCCATTCTTCTTAGGTACTGCTACCACATTTGACAACCAGTCGATTAAGCGACACCCTCGTATTATATACCGCCCGCTTTCAACCTCGCGACCTCCTCGCGAATTCCTTCGGCATACCTCGGTCTAATTCCTCGCATCTTACGTCTTCGCGGCCGGCGTCTTCCCTCATATGTAACCTATGACATGCGGTGCGGGTCTAATCGGTGATTTCCTCAATCATCCATGCAAACACATCTTTGTTGGCAGACAAGAACCGTATTAACTTGCCCTTCCATTCCTCAGACCGACTGGACCCCACTGATGTGAACTTCTCCTCACCGTCCTCCCCCAAATTCACTACCTCTATCTCGTCCAAGGTCTTGGTCCTTACGTTAACTCATGCCCCCCCCCCGACGGGGTAATTGTAATTGCTATGCGCCTCTTCTCACGGGCGTGAGGTCTCTTCCTCGATCCAGCGGATCAATCTCTTCTTCGTACTCTCGGTGGCTGTTTTTGCCGACACGATCCCCCGCGGACCTCGTGTACCCTGGTAGGGGTAGGGAACCGAATCACTTGGTAGTAGGTAGAGGGAACTGCTTTCATCTCGTGAATCCACCTCCTCCCGGGATGGCGTTATCTTTGAAAGTCGGCATCCACCACCTTAAATCTTGAAAACACTGTAACGGGTCCCGTGGTCACTAGGAGCAGAAGCTCCCCCAGGGGTTCCGTCATGCTTCCGTTGAACCCATACAAATTTGTTGGTGAGGGTCTCGACTGCTTCCTTTCTATCTTCATTTCTTCCATTGCCCCTCTAAACAGTAAATCTACAGCACTGCCGCAGTCCACCAACACCCTCTTTACTATGTAATTTCCCATAGACACCGTGATCACCAACGCGTCCTCATGTGGGGAGTCGATGGCTCGAAGGTCCGCGTCGGTGAACGTTATACTTTTCTTTCCTTTCGCGGCCCAGTAATCCGCCCGCGACTGTCCTGCTGTCTTATGTACCTGCTGTACACTTGCCGCCCGCCGTATTCTGTCTCGGTGTGCATTGTGGCTCAATATCTCTCCACTGAAGATCACGTTGATCGTTCCCAGTATCCTCCCCTGGGCAGGCGCTTGCTCTCCTTTTTCCTCTTTCGTTATAAATTCCTTCAACAATCCCTTTCCTATCATCCTCTGAATTAACCATCTTAACGCATAGCAGCCGTTCGTCTCATGATTGTGTATTTGATGATAGGCACAATAAGGTCTGCCTTGTACCTCCACTGGCTTGGTTCGTGGACCCTCATACCCCTGCAAATTCTGAATCAACGGTAGTATTTCACTCAACGATTTATTCAGTGGCACTTGCTCTTCCTCGCGATAGGGCTTTTTGTCTCGATTCTCCCTCCTAGCCTCTTCTCGGCTCCTCTCGGTCCGCGACGAATACCTTCGATATCCGCTGCCCCCTTTGTCAGAGGGCTCATATCGCCGACGCCCCTCACCTTTCTCCAACGATAACACCGCCTTCCCTGGCCTTCTCACCTCCTACGCGTGATGGTGTCTTCATACCGATGTACTTCTCCACCCAAGGCAGGCCCCGTAATGTTGCTATCTCATTCTTTGCTACCGACTCATGTACCCGCTTGTTCCCGGCGTAACCTCTCTCGAAAGCTATCATCGGCCGATCCTTTTCGTCCGGATTCTCCACTTTCAAAGTCTCCGCTTTGAATCTACACAAGAAATCTCTCACCGATTCAGCGGACCTCGCGCTTTACGTTGAACAAGGCGTGATGTCCACCACACGCTTCTTACGGTGTATGAAGTGATCAATGAGCGCTGCTCCAACTCCTAAAAGTTATTAATACTCTTAGAAGGTAACTTTGTAATACCAATCGGATGCTCCCCTTTTAAGCTTGCGGGAACATCATACATCTTAGTCCGTCATATCGGCTCCTCGCCACTGGCGGCATCTGGCGCGAAATGATGAATGTGGTCAGCTGGGCCCCCTGTTCCATCATACCTTTCAAACCTTGGCTGGTTGAGCCTCTTCGGCACCTCCGACTTCCATATCAAATATGCCAGTGGGTTGCGATTCAACCCCGCCACCACCTGACTCGTCATACCTCCCACGCCCTTGGTCTGTCCCAGGCTAGCCTTCAGATCGCTGGCGATCATTTCCCTGACTTGTTCCTTGGTGAGCCCCACCACCGTTTGTTCTTCCGCATCAGTTCCCCCTTCCTCCTCTTTCCCTGCTCTAGACACCTCCCTTTCCGACTCCTCTATTGTTTCTCTCTCCCTCCTTAACCCCTCATTTTCCTCCCTCAACCTCGATATTTCCTCATGCAACAACCTTGTTTCCTCTGCTCCAGACATTACTGTCTCTTCCCTATCCTGCTCCTCCCCTTCGTTCCTTATTGATTCCACATCCATCTCGGCGACCATCGTCTTTTTCGGTCGCCCCACTCTTCTTTTTGTTGCCATCTCACTATTTTTCACTCTCTCTCTCTCTCTCTCTTTTCCCCCCACGACGGCGCCAAATGTTGTGACCTACCTCTTCTCCTCCTCTCCTATCCTATTTATAATCCCCCTCCTCTCCCTTGGGCCCTCCATCTATCCCTTCATCTCTCGGTCTATGGATTGCCACGTGGTAAGTTCCCGTACGACGTTAGGGTTTTTCCCGTGCTCCTGCTGGGCACGTGTCCAGATGATACAACTCCAAGTCAGCTATCCTTCCGCGCCGCGGCTCTACGCTGTCGGTCCTCGGTTCTCTGCCTCCATACTTGACTCCCATGTCCACGACCTTAAATAAGAGGCCCTTCGTCCCACATCCAGTCCTCCTCCTGGATCCATTACCCGCCGGACTCTCGACCATCACAAATTGGGTCGCTACAGTTTACTTTCTAAGTTTGTGAACTTGGGATACAGTTGGTTGAAACTAGCATTTCGTTAATTCAACTAAACCATGTCCATACATTTTGATACCATATATATTTTCTTTTTGCTTACTGTACAGGTGAATGTCTGCAGTGGGTGAGAGCGCTACTCCGGTGACTAGTTCTGCTGAAGTGAGTAATAAGAAGCACAAGATATGTCCGAAATCAAGTTTGTCGCATTTGGGCTCTTAGAAAGGCTATTTTAGTTTCTGGTTTGGTCTCAAAATGTATGCAAAATCTTGAAATTGGTTGGCTGATTCATCATTACTTTAACAAATTTGAAATGGTTGCGAACAGGGCCATCCCTGAGTTTTCAATGGCCCTGTGCAAACAACAAAATGTGGCTTTCTTCCAGTCTTCCATCAATACAAAATGGATCATCGAAATATTGCTCTTCTCGCATTTTTAGTTGCAAAATCATCAATGAAGCTTTTTAGTCTTTTTTGTGATATAGTCGATCTAAGATATGATTTCAATCATTTTAATTTTGAAAAACTTATTTCTGCAAACGCGACAATAACGGGAACAATCAACAAAATTCTATAAGCTATGCTTACTTGAAGAAAAATCAAAAGTTAGGTGAATAAGTAATTGAGATTGATCAAAGTGAAAACTAATACAAATTTACAATTGTAAATAAAGAAATTTTGAGAACGAAAGGATACTAGATGATCAGAAGGTAAATGAGGAGTTTTTTTTTTTTTTTTTTTTTTGTATTTGAGTAATTGAGGGGCGACTCAAGCAACAAGTAATTGGAGTGATTTTCCAAAAGAAAATATTATTAATTAGGGAGAGAGAGATATCTGGCCGTTGAGAAGATCTCCTCATTTATTATATATCTTATTTTATTTTTTTACGAAAATAATTAATGAGGAAAGAGAATATGAGAGGACATTTCGGTTGTTTATTGTGAAATTTCCGATTTTTTGGGCTTTTGGTTGGTTTGGGATTTTAATTTGCCAAATAGGCATTTTCACCTAAACATATATTTTTAGGGCCTTATATATTCAGGGCCTGTGCGGTCGCCCACATGGCACCTGCTCAGGGCCGGGCCTGGTTGCGAAGAAAAAAGCTAATACATTTAACAAGTTAAAACTGGTTGACAAAAAGACTATCCGATTTTTTTATTTCGATTTTTCCAATTCCAATTTTTTCCCAAATTCGGAAAAGAAATTGCCCATGTGGAAAAAAAATATATAATTTTTTCCTAAAGCCCTTGATCAGATCCGAGTTGAAGTCACCCCTAGTACTCTTGTTCAATACAACAAAACAATGTAAAGTCAATTCTCATTGCCTAAAAAAAACACTTGAACTAATATCTCTTTCTTTATTTTGATTGGCAAGCTTGTTTTAAATTAAGGGTACCCTAAATTAAATTAGATCAATAACTCTTGAATGCTAGCAGGGTTCGAGCCCACCAAGCTTGCTAGTTGGCACTTGCAAAAAAGTGTGTGGGCAAGCCATAAAGAGAACACTAGCTTTCGAACCGTCCTACAAACGGGTGACGTTATAAAAATATTAGCAACTATGCATAACTATGAGATATGAATATTATATTAATCACTCATCCAAATTTTTTGCAACGTGAAAACCCCACTTTCAATAATAAAAAGAATTAACCAATTCTTGATAAAGGTCTGACTTTTTTTGTTGTTTAATTAAAATTAAAATTAAAATAGCAGTTTGATTGAAGTTTTGGGAGAATACCCAAGGAGGTGAAAATTATATTAAAGCTACTTGAATAGCAAAACATTATGATAAACATATATATAATTCAACTATGTTTTGATGTTAGTTCAATGCATTTGCATCTAGTCTCTAATTTTCCGTTAATTATTATTTGAGAGTAGTTCAATGCAGTTGCACTAAATTTTTGATTTCTCATTAATTATTATTTGAGGTTAGTTTGATGCATTTGCATCCAGTTTCTGATTTCCGATTAATTATTCATTGAGATTAGTTCGATGCATTTGCATCCAGTTTTCGATTTACCGTTAATTATTCATTGAGATTAGTTAATGTATTTGCATCTTGTTTCCGATTTCTCGTTAATTATTAATTGAGGTGAGTTCGATACATTTATATTATGTTGCTGATTTCCCATTAATTATTCTTTGAGGATAGCGATCCATTTGCATATAGTTTGCGATTTCCCGTTAAATAGTTGTTTAGGATAGTTAAGTCTTTGATGTCTTATTAAGTTTCATGCAGTTGCGTCTAGTTTCCAATTTTCAGTTAATTATGCTTTGAGGTTAGTTCGATACATTTGCATCAAGTTTTCAATTTTCTGTTAATTATTTTTTGAGGTTAGCTTAATGCATTTGCATCCTATTTCTGATTTTCCGTTAATTATTCTTTGAAATTACTTCAACGGATTTGCATCTTGTTGTCGATATCATGTTAATTATTCTTTGAGGATAGTTCAATCAATTTGCATCTAGTTTCTGATTTCCCGTTCAATATTCTTTGAGATTCGTTCGATGCATTTGCATTCATTTTCCAATTTTTTCGTTAATTATTCTTTGATGTTAGTTCCATACAGCTGCGTCAAATTTCCAATTTCTTATTAATTATGTTTTGAGGTTAGTTTGATGCATTTGCTACCAGTTTCTAATTTCCTGTTAATTATATTTTAAGGTTAGATCGATGCATTCACATCCAGTTTTCGATTTCCCGTTAGTTTTTCTTTGAGGTTAGTTCAATGTATTTGCATTCAATTTTCCGATTTCACGTTAATTATCTTTTGAAGTTAGTTAAATGAAGTTACAACCAGTTTTCAATTTATCGTTAATCATTCTTTTAGGTTAGTTCCATGCATTTGTATTCAGTTTATGATTTTCAGTTAATTATTCTTTGAGATTATACCGATGCATCCACATCCAGTTTTCGATTTCCCGTTAGTTATTTTTTAAGGTCAGTTCAATGCATTTGCATCAAATTTTCAATTTTCAGTTAATTATTTTTTAAAGTTAGTTAAATGCGCGCCTTTTCATCCAGTTTTTAATTTCTCGTCAATCATACTTTTAGGTTAGTTTCATGCATTTGTATCCAGTTTTTTATTTCCCGTTAATTATTCTTTGAGATTAATTAGTTCATTGCAGTTGCCACAATTTTTTGATTCCCCGTTAATTACTCTTTGAGATTTGTTTAATGCGTTTGCATTCAGTTGTCGATTTCTCCTTAATTACTTTTAGAGGTTAGTTGGATGCATTTGCATCCCGTTTTCAATTTTCCATTAGTAATTCAAAGTGGTGTGCAATACTAACTTCTATTGATCGTTATGTTGTTTCCTTAATTGCAAACATAGCATAAAAAAAATATCATACATGATTCACTATGTGAGATCAACAAAGATTATCCAGTTTTTTTTATTTCTAGTTCATTATTCTTTGAGGTTAGCTAATTGTATTTGTATTCAGTTTTCAATTTCATATTAATTATTCTTTGAGGCTAGTTCGATACATTTGCATTGTGTTGCAAATTTCCCGTTAGTTATTCTTTTAGGATAGTTTGATTCATTTGCATATAGTTTCTAATTTTCCATTAAATATTCTTTGAGGATAGTTCGATGCATTTGCATCCAATTTCCAATTTCTTATTAATTATTCATTGAGATTAGTTTCATGCAGTTGTGTATAGTTTATGTTTTTCCGTTAATTATGGTTTGAGGTTAGTTCGATGCATTAGCATACAATTTTTGATTTTTCTTTAATTATTATTTGAGATTAAATCGATGCATTTGCATCCAGTTTTTAATTTTCTATTAATTATTATTTGAAGTTAGTTCAATGCAGTTACACCTAGTTTTTGATTTCTTATTAATAATTCTTTTAGGTTAGTTCAATACAGTTGCATCCATTTTTCGATTTCTAGTTAATTATTTTTTAGGGACAGTTAGATGCATTTGCATCCAGTTTTTTTATTTCTCATTAGTTATTCAAGATTTCAAGGTGGTGTGTAATAATACCAACTTCTATTGATTCTTTTGTAGTTTCCTTGCAAACTTGACAGAAAAAATATATTATACATGATTCACTATGTGTGATCATTAAAGTTTATCCTGTTTCCGATTTTCCATTAATTATTCTTTTAGGTTAGTACAATGTATTTGTATCCAATTTTTGATTTTCCATTAATTATTTTTTGAGGTTAATTCTATGAAGTTGCGTCTAGTTTCCAATATCCCGTTAAATATTTATTGAGATTAGTTCGATATAGTTGCATCAAGTTTTCGATTTCCAGTTAGTTATTCTTTGAGGTTAGGTCAACGCAGTTGTATCCAATTTCCGATTTTACGTTAATTATTCTTTGAGATTAGCTTAATGCATTTGTATATTGTTTTCGATTTTTTGTTAATTATTCTTTGAGGTTAGTTTGATTTATTTGCATCTAGTTTTCGATTTCCCGTTAATTATTTTTTGATGATAGTTCAATACATTTGCATTCATTTTCTGATTTCCCATTACTTTTTTTAGGTTAATTCCAAGTAGTTGGGTCCAATTTCTGATTTCCCGTTAATTATATGTTTTTAGTTTAGTTCGATGTATTTGCTTATAGTTTTTGATTTTCCGTTAATTATCCATTAAAGTTAGTTCAATGTAGTTGCATCACCTACTTAGCTTGCTCATGTCACTAACAGAGTGATCTTCCAAGAAACCCCTCCCTTTCTCACCGATCTAAAAGAAAACCTCACCTTACATGCAAATTTAAACATTCTTGGAGCATTAGGTGATGTTTCTCTTTTGGGTATAATATTTTAATAGGTTATGGACTATCGCAGTATCACTACATAGTGACATGTAATTAGTATTGATAGTCTATACACTACAAAGAGACTAGTCTGATGCAGGTGCGTAATACCTCGGTACGCACCTCGAGCCCATTCTATCTATAAAATAATCACAAAAAATTGAATTACTTATTTAATTTTTTTAATATATAGTATTTATTTATTTGATTTTGGTTTGGGTGTAAGGATAAATTTGTAGTTATAACAAAATTACAAGGGCAAAACAGACAAGGAAAAAGTGACCAAGAGTCACTTTTTTTTTAAATATAAATCACTATTACGACACTGTAGGTCAGAGTCACGATTTTTAAATTAGTAAAAGATTTGGGCCTTCTATGAATTTGAGAATAACGATGTTTCGTATTTTATCTGATTTCTTTTACTCAAGGTCTACATATCTTAGAAGTTATAATTTTCTCCTAACAATCATTAGTTATTTTCATTATCAAAGGCTTATCGTGTGACGTGTATGGATGTCATCATATAAAAAAACGTGATTGACATTTTCCCTTGACGTTGAGGATATAAAGCATGATATTGCTACTGAAAATATAAGTATCAGGACAGTAAAATTACTATGTCACAAACATGATCATCTACCCTGTTGAACTTGACATTAATCTTTAAATAGTGAACACTGTCCGGGTTGAATGTCTCTCCAGTAAACTGCTTGACTTTTATAACCATATTACCTACTCCAACTCTGTTAACAATAGTTTTTAGTCTTGACTTGTTTTTCTGCAAAAAAATGAAATCTTTTAACTCTATGATATAGGGGGTTTTGTTTCTTTGGGGTTATTTTATATGTGGGTTTTCTAAAGTTTATCTAGTTAAAATTTCTAATTTATAAGAAAAATTGGAAAATAGCGTTTATTTTATTTTGTAGGACTCTTCATTGAACCCCCCCCCCCCCCTCCCTTACGTGGATAATGGAAACTCATAATTTTGGATTTTATTTTATTTTTTCGTAATTAGTATTAGAGTTTATAAAAAATTGGAGATTTGTGAAGCCTTAACAAATAGAGCCAAGAGGGTATAGCTATAATATATATCTAAGGAATACCTCAATAGTGTGCAAGCGTGGATAGAAACCTAGACCTACCTCTTGTATCACCACCCAAATGTTTTACCAATTGAGCTAGCTGGAATTTACAATAACTCTTTCATGCTTCCAGTGTTTTTTGTTTATAAAAAAAATAGTGAATGGACTAATATATCTAGAGAGAGTTTAAATGAAAAATACAATAGAAATAAATAAAAAAAATTAGAAATGAAGACTTCCATGGAACAAACACAAAGCTTTTCTCTATCGAATAATATTGACATTTATTTACAAATCTATTTTTTTTTTCTCTCTTTGACTTATATGCAACAATTGAGGTAAATGAGAAACATGTAGAGAGAGCAAATTAAACACAAAAAAACTTTTTTTTTTCTCTCTCTGGTACTTGAGATTTTCTACCACCAAAATGTTTGTTTTTCTTAATGCTTATAAATTCTTTTTTTCCATTATTATCATCAAACATACTGTGAGTTTTTGGTAAAAAGAAAAATAGGTCTTTAAGTCCAACTGACTATTACAATCTACACATATATAAATTATGAAAGGCGAAAAATAAATTATAGTGCATAGCTTAGCAATGCAAAACTGAAATGCTGAAATGCGGAAAGATGAAGATGACTAGGGTTTTTTTTATCAGGGAAAAATAAATAAATAAATAAATAATCATTAACTAATTCGTCGTGCCTATGTTTTGGGTTTTAGGTTCTTAAGACCTCATACATTATGCTACTCAACGAAGGTAAAATGAAGCTAAAATTAGTTTCATCCTCGATTAAGCTAAGAACATTGAATCATGAGGTCAATGACTTAGGCAATATAGTAAAACACAACAAATTTTTTTCAATTAGAAAATGCACGACAGACAAAAATCAAATAATCAAATGATTCAACAACTCTAGGGTTTTTTCTCGTTGAGAATAAATATAACCAAAAACGGAGTATCAAAAATCTTATCATATAAGTAAGAGAGAGTAAATCGACACAAAAAAAAACATATCCAAACTTTGCAAATACTCATCGGATATTTGTAGGCATCCTATCCATTGATATATTTTATATAACATAGATATGGTATGTATATAACTTAATCATCCGAGCCATGTACACTTTTTGTTTTTGTTTTGTTGAGATTTGGTGTAAGTACAATATTTATCAAGATTGCATTTTTGCATATGTACTAGGAACATCTCAGTCATCAGTGGAGTAAACTAATTAGATATCAGACGATGACGAATGACATTTAATATTGTCAGTAGTACAACTTTGATACGAGTACAATGTTATAGTATATAATATTATAATACTATAATTTTTTTGGGTGTAGGGGACTTCTCCAATTTGGGAAACTATTATAGTAGTTGTTAGGTTCTCAACGGGGTTAATACTTTATTCCAACAATCAAACAAATTTTTCTATGGAAACCGTTAGTCATGTATTTTAGCCTAAACAACATGATTGCAATAAAATTATAGAAGTTGCACCTAATACATATCATATGTTCAAAGTTTAAATTTCAATGAAAGTTTATTATCGAAGAGAGAGAGAGGGAGAGAGATTTGCTCAAACAAATAAAAAATGAAGATAAAATTAGTTTCATCATGAATAAACCTAAGAACATTGAATCGTAAGGTCAATGACTTCGGCAATATAATAAAGCACAACAAATTCAATCAGAAATAAATACACACCAAACAAAAATCAAGTAATCAAATGATTAATTTTTCTCGTTGAAAATAAATATAACAAAAAATGGTGTAAAGTCTACCTCAAATCTCAAAAATCTTATCATATATATAAGTTAGAGGGGGTAAATTAACACTAAAAACATATCCAAACTTCGCAAATACTCATCGGATATTTGTAGGCATCCTATCCATTGATATATTCTATATAACATATTTATGTTTTTTTTTTAATAATGTTATATTTGAATGCATATAGATAGTTAAACAACACTTCACCCCACATAATATAGTGCATTGTACATAAGATTCAATACATAAAGGTACTTCACTTCAGAACCAATTGCAAATAAAGCTGCTCCCTCACGTACTTCACATCAATAACGCAGCTCTTCGAAAAGAGGATTCACACATTGGCTCCACTTGCCATTGTATGATTGCAGAAGCTTTTCTGTGGGGGTTATACCTGTTGTAACAACTTCAGCTAATGCATTTAAGTATCTAGTTTCATTGTAGCCTCTTCTTTGTGGACTATCCATCAACATATTTAAAATGTCTTATGCAACATGTCTTAGGAGCCCATTCCGAAAGGGTGTCTGGAGACCCATTTTTGGTACCATATCCCTCAACATTTGTCTCTCTGCTAGGTCCAATCAGCTGTCATATCCAACACACTTTGTAGAGAAACATCGTCATATAACAACCCAACCCAAAAGGCTGGTAATGCATATAAGGTCATACAAGGCTTTACATCAACACCCCTCATCTCCAAATATCTCCTCAGCCTGACCTCATGATAAATTGTATGTAGGTGATTCTCCCAATCACAAAGTGTAGGCGTTCCTCCTAGAACAACAGGAAGTTTTCCTTCTAGAAAATCACAAAAGGACGACCCTATACAATTCGTGTACTTGTTATTACGACAAACAAAATACATATGAATATCAAGAGCATAGTCCACATACTGCTCAAACCCAAAAGATTCATAAAAAACAAAAGGAAACATTCCATTGCGGCAAGTGTCTGTGGCACTCCACATATAGCTCCTTATGCTTAGGTAACCGTTTGGTTTTCCTTCAGTAAAGGGTGAATTTGCAAACAGTGTTGTGGCCATAGGCTGTAAAGAGGGACTAGCACGTAACTTCCTCACCATATCAGATTCTGAACTGAAGTCCAAATTAACTTGAACAGTGCAAAACATCATGTCAAGGCCATGTGAATCAACTTTTGCCATGTAGTTTCTCAAGATATTAAATTTTTCCTTGGGCATCGTAGGTATGCCATGGAGTCCCTGTGTGGGCTGGAAACCTATTCCGTAAAAGCCAATCCCTACTTCTTTTGCAACAACATTAACTTGGTATAGGTGTGAATTAACCTCTGAACATGTCTGGTGCAATGTCTCGAGGGATGCACCACTAAGCTCTAATTGACCACTAGGCTCTAATGATATACTTTGGTTTCCCTTTCTGCATACATATATATGGCTTGTATATAACTTAATCATCCGAGCCATGCATGTACATTTTTTTTTGTTGAGATTTGGTGTAAGTACAATATTTACCAGGATTGCATTTTTGTGTATGTACTATGAACATGTCAATCATCAGTGGAGTAAACTAATTAGATGTCAGACAACGACGAATGACATTTAATATTGTTAGCAGTACGACTTTTATATGAGTACGGTGTTGTAATAGTTGTCGGAAAATAAGATATTTGTTAGAGATTGTAAGCAGTGTATTATGATATCAAAATATGATAATTTAATTTAATATTTTCAGCATTACAACTTTGAATACAATGAGAAATTGTCAGAGATTCTCAGTGTAGTATGATTAAATAGTTATTGCACGTGTACGATGAACAAATATATCTTAATTAAACTGTATGGATTTCATAAGACGACGAATATTATTTAATATTGTTAGCATTATGATTTATTCAACGTGTACGATGCTATAATATCTTTGTCCGAAAAGTGTCAGAGATTGTCAATGTATCGTGATTAACTAGTCATTGCACATGTACCATGAATAAGTAAATTGTTAGCTAAGTATACTAATTGGATATTAGAAGACGACCAATGTCATTTAATACTGTGAGCATTACAACTAGATTGGTCAGTATTTTTTAATTACTCATTGGTCACATTTACAACTCGCCACTAATTTTGTCGTATGTGCGACAACAATAATTGGTAATGGAGTTTTTTCGCCGGCATATCATATTTTCTCATCAAATAATCAATAAATTATATTTTTTCTTATTCGTTACGGAAGTAGAACAGAGATAAAAATGTAAATGACTAACCTAGTTAGAACAAAATTTTCCTAAATGAAATCTTTAGAGATCCTAAATGAAATCTCTAAAGATTGTGACACTATAAAAACCATGTACCACCAAGAAAGTCAATAATCATATTTTATTCCCATACTACACTCTCCTACAATAACCCCTCTCCACAACCACCATTTCATCATCAAAACCCAACAACACTCCACTCTATAACCTCAAACGTCTCAATATAAATTAAACAAACTCGAGAGCACCAGATAAATAAAATCTTAAAAAAAAAGATAGATTTGGTTAAGATTCTTTTTCCGTTTCACTTCCCACACTATAATAACGTACTTTACAATAACTTCCCTAAAAAAAAAAGTAAATCCCCAAAAACCCAAGGTCATTTTAGTAACTATATTCCTATATATACGTATACCAGCAAGGGTTAATTCGGTACATCAAAATATTAACAAAAATAGAAAGAAGAAGAAATCCCTAAACCCTTGGTTCAGTACTATGTTCAGCAATACTTAAGTCACATTGAAGGACTTTGGAATACTAAACCCTGAACCCTAAAAACCCTAAACCCTGAACCCTAAAAACCCTAAAGATCAAGTGACTATAAACTTTTGCAATACTTAAGTGATTTAGGAATATTACCTTTAAGCATCATTGAAGGAAGTTGTAGACCAATCAGTCTATTTTGATGGAAGTTGTAGACCAATCAGTCTATTTTCTTTCTGATTCCAACAAGAAACACCAACAAACATACATATAAAACCCAATGAAGTGTTGGTAAAAGACCATGATGCTAGTTTTGAGTCCGGATCTAAAAATGTAGTCTTGAAGCCTTGTAGACACTTAAAGTCATCTTCTTGAGCTAAAGAAATGAAAATGAGATGGAATGTGATGAAAAGAAGGAAATGGAGCTGGGGCATTTTTCTTGAAGTGGTGTTGTTCATTGTGAAATGGTGAATGTGAGTGTTTGGGGTTTGTGGGTTTTGGAAGTGTTGAGTGTGTGTTTTGAGTTTTGAGGATAGGGAAAAATGGTGAAGGCAAGTAGAGATAGTGCCACTGCTACTTTGACAGTTTGACTGAAGTAATAGAAGAGAGAGAAAGAGACTGAACCCTAATGTGATGGATCGTCCACCCATCAGTGAACTTGCTGGGTGAAAATGTAAATCTTGGTGGAGATATTTAGATGGTGTTTCTCCTGAGGTGAGCTTTTATGCGTGTTGTAACATTATACAGCAGCAGCAGAAGCAGAAGCAACAAATAACAATACCAACACCATTGCCTTAGCCCTGAAGTTTGGGGTTGACAAATGAGTTCCATTCTTTCATCAAATTTTTATAGGTGCAGAGATTTTGACATGTTCATTATTTCATAACATTACTGTATATAATTCATTGTAACCATTGATCCTTGTACCATTACATTAGTTATAATTTACAAAGGTGTAGTTCAAGATTACAATCCTCATGCTCTTTTTTCTCTGGAAAATTCTTTCGGGTGTGGCTAGTAATTCTCTTCCTGATCGTCCTGCTCTGTTACATATAGGGCTGTCAATGGATCAGTTTGGGTTGGGTTCTGAAAAATCCAAACCCAAACCGGAAAATTGGGAACCCAAAATCGAGTCGAACCGATAAGATATATTGTAACTCAAAACCGAACCGACCTGAACCGAAAACTATAAAATGAATTAAATCCTAAATTAAATAGATTAATTTTAGTCATATAATTAATAAATATATATAAAATTAATCATAAATATTACTAAAATGTCATCTTATCGATTCTGATTCATATCAGTTTGGTGGAGGACAAATCCGAAACCAAACCAATATCTTATCAGTTTGGTTTTGAGTCGGTGCCAAACCAATATCTTATAAGTTTGATTTCGAATCAGTGGAGTGCAAACCAAATTACCAAAACCCAAACCGTTTTTTTATCAATTTAGTTCGAGTCGGTTATCGGGTTATCCAAACCCATTGACAGCACTAGTTACCTGATCCTAGTTAAATATTGTGTGGTGTATTTGGTACACATTTGGAGAAGAGGTGTGGATATTTTTCACCCATTCCCACAAGTGTACTACTGGTGCTGTTATTTAATTATTGCATATTAATCCTCTGCCACGTTTGCTTTTCCAATTTTCTTTGAACTTGAAACAGTCTAGTTGACCCAAATCTTGCATCCTCGACAGCAAGTGACAAGTAAAGAAGAATTTGGAACACAGTTCAAAAAATTGACAGTGTACTTCATATCTACCTAAAATGTCAAATGTTTTAACGAAAAACTTGTACTTTTACCATTTGAAAGGATACCTGGCACTAGTTCCCTAAATGGTTGAGGGTTAAGCTTTACATGATCCAAGGTTACACATCAGTAATTACTGCTATTTACAAGATGGTGGCTCAATACGCCCATAAGAGTATATATAAAACATTACATTGTCGATCTTTACGAGCCATATAACCCGTTATGTGGTTATTCATCGGCTGACTAAACAAGAAAAAAAATGAAAAATTTGATAGAGCTGCCAGTCCAAAAATTATGCTTCATAGTTACACTTAACAACAGCATCAAGCAGGACAGTTGCAAAAATCAGCTCCTGGGGAATTCGTTATGCATGTGATGATTTCTGAACTGCAAAAATATATAAATGATTTTTATCTACTAATATCACAAAGGGAATAGTCAGCATTTCATCATGGAAGTTTTAGATTATTATTTTTTTTTATTGGAAGAAAATGGAAAACCCGAACTAACTGTCAATGAGAATCAAACATAGTTGACGTTAAAGTGGTGTGGGGGACACGAGCATTTTCATGGTATACTGAATCCACAAATCTTATAGGTTTCCTTGAGTTCTCATATGCATGCAGTTGAAGAAGCTTATTGTCCATTTCATCAGTCGCAACCGTTTAAAGTTGTATTAACCACGAATGAGAATAATTGGGTGATTCTAATATCCATGCTGCTATACTACTAGTACCAAGCCTAAATCTTTTATCAACAAGAGGGAAAACCTAAGACCTAATTCAAGACCAAAGAACATAGCTTACCTGCTTGCCAAGTTTATGTATTAACTTGTCTAATGTGAACAGAATATATGCCTGAGTTCCAACTATAGCTCTGCATTCATCCTTGAACTTTGTATTGTCAGAAGTATCATCAATTAAATTGTATATGGCATTCAGTAATATGCAAACAGAAGAATCCAAATAAGTATATACCAATCCACTTTACATAGGACATCCCGTCAGAATTTAAACCACTTGGCGTAGTAGTCAGGTTGGCCTAAATCCTTTGAAGTCCTCCATTTCCTTTCACCAGACGATGAGCTCTTTTTTCCTATCAGCATTCTCTCATAGAGTGTCTGTGACCAACGATTAAACCATGTATTCATGAATAACTTCAAATAAGATCTGTATCTACAAGGAGTGTATATTTACGAAAAAAGTAAAACAAATTCTTACCTCATGAAGCCTAAAAACCACATACAAAGAGACGTTCCCATAAAAAATTCGAGAATCTTACTTTTCTTTGCCATGCAACAAAGAAGGGACATGTTTTGCAAGAGGCTTCACATTCTCTAAAAAACACTCAGAATATGGCAATGACATGCAATCTCCGTCTACATCATGTGCATCAGCAGTCCCCTTAGCCTCACCTTCACTTTCTGCCTTGGTATCATGATCGACATCTTCCTCGTCTTCTTCATGATCTTCCCGAGAGCATTTGTCACCTTCACTAGACTCACTCCCTGAAACATCTTCACCAGCCAAAGAAGCATTATCACTTTCCTCTATCAATCTTTGTGCACTTTCCTCCCCCTCATCATCAGCATCAGCACCATTTTCGCCTCCTGCCTCACGATGACATAATGCTTCTTGTCCATGTTTGGCTTCATATTGCCTCTTTGGAGTAGATTCCTTAGCTTTTGGCACGACACCTGTGCCAGAAGTTTTATAGACTCGAAAATTATCCTCTTCAAAACCTTCAGTTGGAAAAACTCACCCTCTTCTCTATCGACCTTGCTATGACCAACAGAATCATCAACTTTAGTGCTTTCTGCCATCACCCCATTTGCCGCTATAACTGGTTTTGTACTATCACCATCCTACAGGGTATGAGAAATGTACTTTGAGCATTGAATAGCTACTTAGACCTAATCCAGACTAACAATAAGCCAAGAGTTTTGTGATCATTGCAGTAAAAGAATTTAGTATCAACCTACGGAAAAAATATGACCATAATAGTCTGTGCTCATTCTAGATTTTCATTCATACACTGCACATCTCTATTAACTAGGATAGTTAGGACCTTCAAGGGATCATAATGTAAGGTCATATATACCTGTGATGAAGGTAGGGCTTCATTAGAAAGTCCAGCCTCAAGCACACCCTCAACAGCAACAGGACAGGTTTTGGGTGGTGTTACACTAAGCCCTTGCAATGAGAAAGTATCACAGCAGTCATAAATCCAAATTATAACCTTCAAAATAGAAAAGTGATGACAAATAAACAATTTATGTTTGAAGAGTTACCATGGTTTGTTGTGCTCTAATAGCAACTGAATCATTGTTGTTGGTTAGCCTTTCATTAGAATTAGCTTGTGCACTAATTAATGATGATTCCTCAACCACATGAACATAATTATTCGACATTCTTCCATTTTGAAGAGCATCTCTCCTACGGCTAATTTGATCTATACCATGGACACCATCTTCTTTAGCTTTTTCCCCATTTACAAATCCATCCCTGCAAAAACTTGCTTGTTCAGGTGGAATGTTGTCATCTTCGTTGCTAAGGGAGTTGGGTTGCTTGACATTATCGATAGCAGCTTCATCATCTGGACTGCCATTGCTTTCTCCTATACTTGCTACACCACTTTTTACATGATTTTTAGCCTTTACAACATCTTCACTGTCCTCTGTCCCCTGTGGCCTAGGAGGAATACCCAACATTGGTTCTAAAAAAGTCGTCCAGATCCTCATAACTTTCTCCAACTGTTCTGTGGTTGTACAGACCTCATTACATGAGTATTTTATGATTTGATATAAGTCTTCATGGATGTCTGAATCAGAATACTCAAATTCTATATTAGGAATTATAGAACGTCTATTCCCAGCAGCAACTGCAAGAAGGACATCGTCCTCTTTACGCTTCTTCTCATTTATTTCTTTAATCTCAGCCAATAAAGCTGTCCAATAAAAAGTGTACAATGAGTTACAGGAATGAAAAGTAGAAACTCAACAACAGAAGAGAATAAACATTAAACTGGTTCTAGACTTCAATTGAATACATATTAAATCTGAGAGACCACACGAAATGAAGTTGAGATGTTGATGTAACCTATTAATACCAACACAAAATACAAATAAATTATGACACAGAAGAAAATCAAATCCCTACTAAATGGAGCATATTTAGTCAAATATCATTTATGTTTTAGTCTTTGACAACTAATTTTTAAATTAAGATAAGTGTATAATTAAACAACCAATCAAAGAGACAAAACACAAGATTTATAGTGGTTTGGTGCCAATGCGGCAGCCTACGTCCACGGGAGAAGAAAGGTGTTTATTGCTTGATTGATTAGGGTTGTGTTACAGAGATTTATATAGGCACAACATGAGTGCACACTCGTCTGTATTGTTTCTAAAAAGAGTGGAGTCTTCCTTTACAGAAAACACACGAATCTATCGAACCTCTGTCACAACCAACTAGGGCGAGCTCGCACCTTCATCATGAGCAACATGAGCGCGCCCGCACCTTCATGCCTGTCTCTGACTTCTCCCACACTCCCCCTCAAGTTGGTGCGAAGATATCCAGCGATCCCAACTTGGAGAGTATATCATGAAACTTGAAAGTTTGAAGTCCCTTAGTAAAAATGTCTGCAAGCTGTTGGTCACTTCGAACAAAGGAGGTAGTGACAATGTAAAACTGCACTTTTTCACGCACAAAATGACAGTCAACTTCAATATACTTAGTTTTCTCATGAAACACGGAATTTGCAACAATGTGCATAGCAGCTTGATTATCACAGTAAAGTGTAGTTGACAGATACAAACCAAAACACAAATCCTTTAGAAGAGCGCGAAGCCATATGATTTCACTGGTGGTGGAAGCCATAGCCCTGTACTCAGCTTCAGCACTAGAGCGAGCCATTACATTATGTTTTTTGCTTTTCCAAGTGACCAAATTACCTCCCATAAAGGTACAATAACCGGAAGTAGACCGCCAATCAACTGGACATCCTGCCCAATCAGCATCTGTGTAAGCAGTAATAGATGTATGCCCATTTTTCCACATCCAAATACCTATGCCTGGCGACCCTTTCAGATACTACAGTATTCTAGAAATTGCATTCATATGTGGAGTCCTTGGAGAATGCATAAAACGACTAACCAAGCTTATTGCAAAAGAAATATTTGGTCGGGTAATAGTTAAATATATTAGTTTACCAACTAATCGCTGATACTGACCAATGTCAATAAGAAGATCACCAGTGTTGTCCAACTTGGCTCCACTGTTAGTTGGAGAATCAGATGGTTTTACCCCCAACTTTCCTAATTCACTCAAAAGATCCAACACATACTTTCTTTGATTAAGACATATGCCTCTTTTTGAATAAGCAATTTTGATCCCAATAAAGTACTTCATAATACCCAGATCCTTGATGGCAAATTTATTGTGCAGTAAATCCTTGAGTTTCAAGATTTCGATATGGTCATTACCTGTGATAACTTTGTCATCAACATAAATAAGAACAACAACCGAGCCTGACCTGCTAGACTTAACAAATAAGGAAGGATCAGCATCACTCCGCTTATGACCGGTCATAGCTAGAACAGAACTGAGTTTGGCATACCACGCTCATGGAGATTGTTTAAGTCTATAGATAGCCTTTTTTAACTTGCATACTAATCCAACCTTAGTCTCCTTCGGATGTCCAGGTGGAATGCTCATATACACTTCTTCTTTAAGATTGCCGTGTAAGAATGCATTTTTAACATCCATCTGAAATAATTTCCAGTCTTGATTTACAGCTAGAGATACAAGAACTCTAAACGTGTTCATCTTTGCAACTGGTGCAAAAGTTTCCTTGTAGTCCTGACCATATGTTTGGGTGAATCCTCTTGCAACGAGTTGAGCTTTAGACCTTTCTAAGGAACCATCACTGTTGAACTTGTTTCTGAACACCCAACGACAATCAAATGTTTTCTTTCCGTACGGTAGCATAACAATCTCCCAAGTTTAATTCTCGTCTAGAGCATGAAGTTCTTCTTGCATCGCCTTTCTCCATACTGGACGAGAGTTAGCTTCTCTAAAGTTATTGGGTTCTTGCACATCATCGACTGTACTCAAGAAAGCATTATGAGATGAAGTGATATTGGCATACGTTATATACTCCTGTAGAGGATATGAAACGTCATGCAATGAATAAAAATTCCTGTGAGTTACTGGAGGATGCAGTTCTCTATCAGATTTATAGTAATCCTTGAGAGTTACTGGAGGTCGTCTCTCTCATTCAGATTGTCGATAAACTGGAGGAGCTAGAGGAGCACTAGAGCACGCCCGCGCCTCTGTTTGCTCATTTTGCCTCCGTTTGCTCATTCTGTGAGCGCGCCCGCGCTTCTGTTTATGTAAAGTCATTAGGAGCTAGAGCGTGCGCTCCCCTTAGTTGCTTAGTCACTGAGCGTGCCCGCGCCCTTTCTTCTGTCCGCCCCCTTTCTTCAGTAGAACCCATAACTTCATGTGTTTCAATAACTTCTACAGTAGGAACTATACCTTCACCAACCGTTGGGACAGGACCCATACCTTCACCAACTGCTGGGAGAGGTGCCAAATCTGCCATAACTGCTGGGAGAGGTGCCAAATCTGCCAAACACTCCCCTGGGACCGATTCCCAAGCATAGCTGGATTTGGAAAGAAAGCTTCAGATTCCACAAATCATACATCACGAGAGACAACCAGTTTTCTTGTTGCCGGATTGTAACATATGAAGCCATTCTATGTGGTAGAATAACCAGCAAAAAAACATCGAGTAGCCCGAGCATCGAATTTATCTCGATAAATAGCTTGCTGATGCACATAACAAACACACCCAAAAACTCGTAGATGAGAGAGATCCAACCGCCTTGATTTGAGCACTTTCAATGGGGATTTAAAACCAAGAACCCGAGTGGGAAGACGATTAATCAAATAAGCAGCAGTTAAGACGCCGTGAGACCAGTATTGCTTAGGAACATTGATATTAGCTTTTACGACCACTTAGAGTTTAGAACTCTCTAAATTGAAGCAAAAGAAATCAAGGTTCCTTACTCACGATCTTCGTTGAGTAGAGTTAGAATAAGGATTCGAACTACCTAAAGTATAGAACAACTACAAATTGGATGTTACAATAAGGGAACTAAGGAGTAAGGGTCTATTATAAATGTTAGATTTTTATCATTCCTACTTAAACATTAAGAAAACATTAAGTTGAAAACATGCACTTGATACTAAAAATAGAAATTTGGAAGAGAAGTTGAAGAGTTAATCCTCCTCATGTGAGCTGCCATTAGTGTTGATTTGAAATAGGTTTTATTCTTCCTAAACTCATAGACAAGTCCCTAACGGAAAAATATAATTGATCCCTAGCATGCATGGCTCACTTAAGAGCTTATACATGCTAGCAAGTGAAACCAAACAATGACTTATCTCTAAGCTCATTGTTTGATTTCTAACTAGACACTACACCAACTATCATTTTGGGATAGGATGTAGTGTTAGTTGTTTATCCTAAAAACCTACCAAATTCTCAACCAATGTTTTTCCCTCACATGAGTTGGATTAACTCCCCAAAGGGAAGTTAGCTCATGATCCTTGGGACAAGGACTTATGAACTACTAAAACTCAAAAGAGAAGAGAGAGAGAGAGAGAAAAACTCCACAACCAATATATTTCTATTATAACTAGAAGAACAAGTGTTCCTCCATTAAAACTATTACAAGCTTTTTGCCAAAATAAAAACTAAAACTTACTTCTCATTTTCACTAAGGAACTAAAATAATGCCATGTGAGGAAAATAAGTCAAGGGAGTAAATGGAGTATCCCCACCTTTGTCTAATTTCTTCTCCATTTGAGAGAAATCTCATTTCCTCCCGTGAATTATCAAACCACATTGATTCATTTTTTATCTACCACATTAAAACAAAGTGACACCTTGCCTTTTTCTCACTATTAACACCTAATCTAATTTATTACATGCAAGGTGTCAACTTTGCACCAATAATTTGTTATCTTTGTCTTGACATGCTCCATGATTGATGACTCATCAATCTTGTGGCCCCGCATAGTGGGTCCATAATGCGATCGATGGCGATCCGGTATTTTGGGCGGTTTTACAACTTCCGCCTATCGTAGAGTTCGCATACGATTATGCGAGCAGCTCTCTTGTCGCATTCGAGTCTGGTTCGAGAGGTAGGAGCTTTGGAAGTATGATGCTTCAGCGTGGATTTGGATTCATATATATCGCCGTTCCTCGTGCTTTATTGCGGGTTTAACCAATATTTCCATGTTTCTTGCAAATACACGCAAAAGTATGAAAACATATTTATTTCATGATTATTAAACACATAATGAACCAAATTTATATGTCTCAATGGGGGTTTCATAATACACTTTTGGGTGCTTATCACACTACCCCAAACGACACTTTGCTTGTCCTCGAAGCAAAGAAGAGACATAAAATAGATAAGTGGCCAAAAATGTGTAGTCCTAAACTAATTCTCGTTTAGCGAGTGCGATTGCATTGACCATATGCAACAAGGCCTTAAACCACTAGGAATTCCCTAGTGGGCCGAGTTATAACCTCGTGAGAGTTTTCGAGAAAAGATACTCACAAACTTTATTTATACTTCTGGCGACTTCGATGTGAAACTTGTTTCCTAAATTAATCTCGGATATCCATACATCTCCTTAGCAGGGAGCGAGGATTGATTTCTTTGAAACTCAAGTTAATATGTATTCAATAATTAAAACATCTACATATGATTATTCATGCAGTGAACTTTTCATTGAAATATACTAGCGGGGTTGTTTACGGATCCTTGGAGAGCATACCTAAATGGGTTCTCCACGGTATGTGTTGAAACACATATTCACTCAAAAATTTTCCACTTTCGGGTTTTGTTAACTCCGATTGTGCGGTGGGCACACGTTTCCTACACATCAATGACGGTCGAGGAGGAGCCGATGTCGATTAATCACGTCTACTACTTATTATCACACCACCTACTCCTAATTGAGCTAGAGGTCTTTATTAGGTATTGTGGGGCTTAGGTGATAGTGTACAAGAAAATGGAAATGGATAATCAAAATTTACGAGTATGAGAGAATAGGGTCTTCATATATTTATACTAGAGAAATCCTTTTTTCCTTTCCTTCTTCTAACTGAGTTTTTCCAACCTTGTTCTTAAGCCCTTTCGGATACTTTTTTTTTTTTTTTTTTTTTTTTTTTTTTTTTTTTTTATAAGGCTTAAGAACATGATTCTATTTTCCTTTTCTGAAGCAAGTAACTGACTTAAATTTGGGACAAGTCTTTCTCTTTATTCTTTCCACATTTCATCCTATTTCTCATACTCATCACTTAGGTAGGTTCTTTTATTTGGTTTAATAGATGGGTAAGGAATTTTTGTGGTGAAAGTGAAAGGTTTGATGAAAGGTTGATTGGAGTGACTAAGCGGTAATATTTGTAACAGGTAAGAATTTTAGCTATGTCGATCCAAAGAAGGCCTAAATTCTCGCCTAGGGTTCGGGTGGTGATCAAGTAAGTAGATGCGTAATTTCCTCTAATCGGAAAAACTACTCCTCTGTGTCATCACACACAAATCACTCATATCAAGGCTTTTGGTTAGATTCTCACAGGGATTTATAGTTTAAGTAACTAACCGTTGTTTCGAAACTTCTTGCTATGTACAATCAATGATACTCGATTACATGAATATTCATGAAAAGATGTATAAAACTATTGCGTGCATTATTATCTAAAATTTCTTAAAACAAATCCTAATTAGGATACTAATGTGAGATTTCTAGACAATTTTCATCATTGACAAGGAAACAAGACTTTGTTACTAAGTACAATTATTAATATGAAAATAAAAACTATATATAGGCTACAAGATGCCTAATTCTTGCTATAGGTTTAAAGCACCCCCAAAAACGGAATGATGCTTAGTCCTCGAAGGATCAATAATTAAAAGAGAAAGTACACGAGAGAACCGTGAGCAAAATTAGGGCTAGATTCTTTTGGAACAGAGGTTGGAGATCATAATATATTATTTAGAAAGAACAAGAAAATGTTCAATAGCACACTAAACATAGCACCGCGATATAATAAACCCAAGACATATGAAACATGAAAAACAATAGCACACCAAACAAAAGGTTTAGCTAGATATATGTACAATGGCAAACTCAAGTTTACCATCGGCCGGGATGTGAAGGTGCGGCGTCCTCTTTAAGGAAATGCATTTCCTTAGCATCAGCCAATAGATAATAGTCGCCAAATTTCTGCCCATTCTTTGTCTCGGAGTCTCTCAAATTGGTCTTCATCTTTTTAGTCCTTTGGGTAACATCGAACATGCCTCGGTATCGGCGGGGCGCTTCCATTTGCGAAACCTTAATGGCGAATGATTACGTTTCTTTGGGCACATGGAATCCACCTTGACCCGATCATGAAAAGTAGCTGCAAAGCTGTGGGAAATGTGTCTTCATGATTCGCAAGCGGTGTTGGTAAAAGTATATACTTATCTGAAAAAAGTCGCGAGCTCGTTTTGGTTTGGAGACAACACAACCTAAAATGTTAAATAATGCATGACCACGAGCTAGTGCACTGAATACAGCATGGCGACCTCATTGGCGTAGAAAAATGCCAATCTCCCATAATGTTTAGAATTACAAATAACATGGCAGTCCCCATGTTCATGGTCATGCTTGCTAATGGAATGGTGATGTTTAGCCATGGCACATGGCCATCTCCTTCTCGTTTGATCTCAAGACCATCACCATAAGAGTCGTGAAAGCGCTTGCCTTTGAAAGGGCGGTAAGAATTATGAAAGATGTCTTGCCAAGATGCACGGCAGGTTCGTGATATGGAAGGTCAAAGTTAGAGCAAGTTGTTGTTGAGAAAAGATATGAGGTGTGTCACCAACTTCGGATTGTGAATCCGTCTAAGTAGAAACCATGCGCATGGTTGAATCTTTGGTGTGTCATCCATATTAGCATAAAAGTATGCAGCCAAACTAGGAGAATAAGTTTGGTGGGGTTGAAGAATTAGGGAGGACCACCCAATGTTTGTGATGTAATCATGGAAGAGATGGCCATAGGCATTGGAATCCATCATAGACTGAAAGGATTGCTTTCGGGGAATGATTTTGGGAGGGACCATGGATGATGAAGATCTTTGTGATTGATGAAGATGCCATAGTGGATGAAGTAATAAACTAGATAACGGCATTTGGATGGAAAAATGAGTATGTAAGAAAATAGACCCTCTGTAGCACATGTTAAAATTATATTAGTCACAATGGAAATGATGACAATCCTACTAAGCATTTCATACAAAATAAAACAAAAGGATAAGATAAAATACATATACGACGGAAAAAAGCGTAATAACATATATGATTATATACTTATTGACTTAGTAATATCATGGATTCGATATTGATCTAGGAGATGCATATTTTGCACGGCAATTTGTTTAGGTCTTCTATTTGTTGCCGCGGTGCATCCGAATGTCCCCTTGGCTGGAGAGAGTCTGAGTTTGATTTTTCCATTAGGAGCGTGATTTTGCAAGGATTGAGAATGAGTTTCCAAGATCTCTTCTGTTCAACATCATGAGTTGCTTGGCGATCTTGGAAATCTGAAGAGTTGTGATGATGATATTCTGACGAGCGTGTAGTTCCCTCAAACCCTGATGAAGAAGTTTAATGCCTTCCATGGGATTAATAATATTCAGCATGGCATTTTCATCAAATAAATTGTCAGAATTTGAGCTTGAGGTGTTCTGCTCATCTATCAGAGTATCAGGGGTCCAAAAACCAACGGAGTAATCTGTTTGAAGTACCTTTATATATGCTCTTTGAAGGGGTGTCTCTGGAGATATTATTGGATAACCCCAACGAATCATAATCTGCGTAACCAAAGTGGGTAGAAGTCTGGCGACCTTCTTGTTTTCTTGGTGATTACGTTCCAGAGGTGTTGGATCAGACAAAAATCATCTCTTTGAGTTTGCAAAATCCAAAGTAGGTGAAGTTGAGGCTTTGTGACTTCAGTTTGGTGTGATGTACCTACCACATTATGTCCCAACCCGGTGGAGCACAACACGTTGATTCTGTTTCAAAAAGCGTTGAAGAACCATGTGATGTGTATGTTCGAGGTCGCCATGAGATCGGTAGCTCGTGATAAAGTTTTTTGCGGAATCAAATGATGACTCTTGAACAAAGGGACTCTGGGTTTTATTGGGATTTGAAGTATGTGGGAGATCATTTCTTTATTCAATTCAATCGTTGTCCATAGGCATTGAAGTAGAATTTTCCATCTTCATAACCGCTAAATTGGTAGAACATCAAAACCAATTCTCGGGAATAACTAGGCTGTTGAATGATATAGAAGAGCGTCCATCCTCGGATTATGATTTGAGTGTCAAAATAAGGAGAAAACCGGCCTTCTTGGAAAGTTTTTAGGTAGTCTTTCTCTGCCGTTATTTTTCTTGGTTGAGCCATTGCTGAGGGAAGGATAGTGAAAATTGTATGAATAAGAATGGCTTTAAAAAGAAGAGATTTATAGGCAATCTATGAGGCTATACCAATCTGGAGTCCAAGTGTATTTAATGACCCATGTGATTATGAACAGCATCATAGGGGATCCACAGTAAGTCTTTGTCATGTCAGATATCCAAATACAATTAATGAGATGGTTTAATGTTTAGAAAATACGGAGGAAAGTTTCACAGGGGTAGTTAAACTTACGTAATTTCAGAAATGATGATCATAACTTCGGTAATAGAATATGGATAGAATAATCGAGTGCATGTGTGACAAGTGTTATGTGTACCTTGTAAGCGTCGTGATTTTCTCACGAACACCATGTGTATCCATTAATGATTTTGTTGAATTTTTGGATGGCCTTTCTTTGTTATGGTTTGTTTATTTATTTAATTATTATTATATTATATATATATATATATATATTATTATTTATTTTTTTTTATTTTTTTTTTTTTTTTTTTTTTATTTTTTTTTTTTTTTTTTATTATATATATATATATATATATATATATATATTAGAGACGAAAAGACAACTAATAGACACAACTAATTAATACGGAACTTCTCCATTTAATACGTAACCCGTACAAATGTGTGAGAATTATTTAACACACCATACTAATATACAAAATGAAAATCAGAAAAAAGAAAAACGGTTACATAGATCTAGTTATGCTGCATCGTGTTATGCATGAGTGACAAGAGAATGATGATAAACACTGTCATCACAATTAATGTGATAGCCCATTCGCGTTGCTCCTTTTCCCATCGCTCTAGTTTATTCATTATTGTCAAGAAATTGAAAATTTGTGAAGAAGAAGTTGTGAAGATTGAGAGAAGGGAATGAGTGAAAGAGGAAAGGAGAGTTGTATTTATAACTTGGTTTCTGACCGTTGGGCATGTGACCGTTTGGATCAGTCCGTTGGGTTCTGACCGTTGGGCTTTGAGAGTAGGCCCAATGAATCAAGGAGCAAACTCATATTTTTGAAAGTACTATATTAGCATAACATAAATAATTTCTCATTTAAACCCGTCACGGAGATACAAAATTATGAGAAATCAACCCGATATATAATAATTTAGCACTAAAAATAAAAATGCAATGCATTAGGGAAATAAATGACATAGTCATTTTTAAACCAAAGAAAATAAGCGACTCTTGGGAATCCTCGGGTTAGCGAAGATGAACCGGGTTTCTCGTCTTGACCCACGACGAACTTCATTTGAGTTATTTGGGCGGGGAATGTGGCCTATAGATTTGTAGCAAGCCGATCTTGGAATTCTTCTTTGATTAGCCATCATCATTCTCTGGAATTGGCCTTGGCGATTTCTCATTTCTTCTTTGGAATTCATTGCGGGAAGTAATCATCTCTTCTGGCGAAGAAACATCCTGCGCATACTAGAATTCATGTTCCTCAAGGCATCCATAGGAGTATTTATGGTAGCATGGTATCTTCGTTAAAAGCGTGATCGGTGGTGAAAGAGGAGGAGGAGGAGATGCGTTATCATGCTCAATGTCATCTCTAGCTCTTGGGTCCCGATGGTCCAAAACACAAGTCTCAAAAATTCCAAAATTCTCGAAAGCCCTTGTTTCAATGAAAGGCGTAGTAAATTTGGAACCACTAAATTAAGCATAAAGGTGAGTAACAAGTCTGACAAGAGGAGGTGACCTGTTTGCCAGCGATCGTAAGAATATGGCCGGAAATGGACCATCTGAAAGTGTGCTTCCTCTCTGTAGGATCCACAGCAGAGGTGCAAGAAAGTCTTGTTCACGTCGGGCGTCTTTGAAGTTCCAATGGCGTTGTCGCCAACCATTGAGTGGCGGCTAATTGGTTACGTCGGCGAATCTTTGGTACCGCCTTGATTCGAGCGATGTTGTACTCCCCTCGAAGCGTGTCAAACATCAAATCCCTCGTGGTCGGATACTCGACAATAACTTGGGGTCGGGCTATCGAGTTAATGAAATCTCTGGCGGTATTGAAATCAACTCGGCGTGAGTTCACGTTCCATCCCATCGCCCGTAATCAAAATTCGTCACCCGGAAACCTCCATTGTTATAAAATTTCAACACCAAATCTTGAATATTGAGCTGGGATTCGATGCAAAAGATATTCCCACTCTCTCTACTTTCAATTTCCTCATCAAAAATGGGTGAAACATCCAGGAATTATATAGATTTTTGAAATTTCTCTCGGTATGTAATTCGTCTTCGTGCTGCCATAAGCGGTTTAAATTGAATTTTGATAGTGCAAATAGTAAGAGGAGGTGGAGGAGGTCTTCTTTGGAGGAAGGGGTGGAGTTTTGGTGGAGGTTGACCAGCGTCTTGTGAGTCGATTTCGATGGTGGAGAATTCAGCCTTGCGGGGTTTATGTTAGGGGACCAAGATCCGGTTTTGTGGGAGAGAAAGAAAATAGAGGGAACGGCGTGGGTGCCTTGTAGCGTGGGCTTTAATACCCGGATCTTGGGTTTTGGGTCGGGTCAAAATTTTGGCCCAAGTACAAATGAATTACAGAAATTCTGTTATGTCGAAATGTTCGAAACTTCAAACTTGGAAATTGATTCGTTTCAACTCGAATTTTACCGATGAGATATCGAAGCGATCGATTATTAAAAATGCCATCCATTAGAATATGAAAAATCACATTCAAAATCTTTTTTTTTTTTTTTTTTTTTTTTTTTTTTTTTTTTTAACAATTTTTGGTTTTATTTATTTATCCTTTATATACAAATGTACAAGTCGAGAGAAGAGCGTGTCAACAACACGGAAATCCAAATAAAACAACACATCACAAACGGCTTAACTTTCGGGCAACTTTCATGTCGGCTCGGGTGAACCCAATCGGCCCCGGTTGTGGCTTATCCTTTATGTTTTGGGGGCCTAGGGTTTAGGGCGGTACCATCCTTGACCAATGTGCAATGGTCTAATAATAATATTACCCTTAGTACATATGGTATAGCCTCAAACCGCCCGAAAGCGATCACATAGAAAACTGAATGGGGTTGGCACGGGGGAATCCATTGCCCGTCACGAACTATGAAATATCCGATGGTGCATATCGACTCTCTTTGGGCACCATCTTTGGGTGCTAATAAAACAAAAGCGTGTATATACATGTTGAGTCTTTTAACGTCGGATCCTCAAGGCGAATGTGAGTCTTTTTTAACGAGTCTTTTAACGAATGTGGAGTCTTTTAGCGTCGGATCCAAGGCGAAAGGTCGAATGTGAGTCTTTTAGCGTCGGATTCTCAAAGGCGAATCCCAACGTCTGTGGGAATCAGCTGTGGGGGGCGGGACGGCGAAGTTTATCTGTTGAGCTGGTGTCGGACAATAATATACCTTATACGGCTCATCTCGGATAAAAGATCAAGACACAGACGAGAAAGGAGTTTGCCGGTTCATACCACCCCATCCCATCCTTTACAAATTTCGGCTTTTCGAGCAAAAGTACTACGACCATTACCAATTCGAGATGGGTGAGATTTGGACCAAATGATGAGTTGGAGTTAGCGAGGAAGAGAATAGAAAAAGGGAAAGAAAGAAGGAGTTGAAATTTTTGGTACCCATTGTTTTCACGGAGGCCGCGTTTGCTTTCGATTATCGAAGACATTTATACTTCGGTTTGAATTAGAGTTTTTGTGGACTAAGGTTTTGCAACCAACCACACTCACTCTAGGGAATTTTAGAAAAGAAAATAGAAGAGGGCCGGCTACCCTAATGGCATACTTTTCCTGTTTAAATACATGGAAAAAATACACCGCCGAATCTATTAGTGCGTGTAAATTTGGATCATTGAGAAGAGTCTGCCCGACATCACGGAAGCGCAACTTCATGATAATGTTTTAAATTTGGCCATTTACTTGGAATTCGCTACCATCATTTCACGTTTTTCCACGAGAGATAGCCCCATAAGGGGTGGCAATGAGATACGATGAAAGGACCGGACCATCGAGTTTTTAATTTTTCTGGAAAAATGTGTAATCTTGAGTTGTACATCAAAACTTTTGACCGATTTTGAACTCTTTTAGCAATATGTGCTTGTCATGCACTCTTTTCATGTTGGCTTTATAGGATTTTGAGAGATCATAGGCATCACTCGAATTTCCTCAAGCTCGTTTTAACTGCAATTTTCTCTTTTAAGCCCCACGTTAGTGTTATAATTGAGGCTTTTGATGGCCCATAGAGCCGCGGTGCTCAAGTTCAACCGGCGGATGACAAAGGTTTTCAAAAGCGAGGCGATCACGGAGACATCCCTATAGGTGTCTTAAAAGGCATTACGTATGCCCACAAGGCATCGGATAATCGTAGAACCGATCTTTCCTAGATGGATTGATGTTTTTTCCAAAATGGATTTTATTTCTCGATTAGAGACTTCTACTTGACCCTTTGGTTTGAGGATGATCACGGAGTTGCCACTTTAATGCGTGACTCCATATTTCTTTACTAATGATTCAAAAATTTTATTGCAGAAATGTTTTCCCCGTCACTAATTATAGCTTTTGGAACACCAAATCGAGAGAAAATATTTTCTTTTACAAACAAAACTACCGTTTTATGATCGTTATACGACATGCCAATGCCTCAATCCATTTTGACACATAGTCAACTGCTACAAGTATGTATAGGAAGCCATGAGAATTTGGAAATGGACCCATGAAGTCGATGCCCCATACATCAAAGATTTCCACAATTAGAATGGGATTTAAGGGCATCATATTGCGTTGAGTAATGCGACCTAAGCTGGCGGCTTAGCGATTGCATGCTTTGCAATGCTCATGTGCATCTCTAAACGGTGTTGGCCAATAAAAACCACATTGTAGAACCTTGGCGCGGTTTTCTTACCACTAAAATGACCACCACAAGATTGTTCATGGCGGAAGGATAACACATCGTTGTGTTCCCGGTCGGGAATGCAGCGGCCGGATTAGTTAGTGCGAACAATACTTGAAAGGTAGGGATCATCGAAATAGAATTTCCGCGGTGGATAAAAACTTTTTCCGGTCATTCTGAGACCAAGATAAAGGAACTTCCTCGGTAACTAAGTAATTTACTATGTCGCGTACCAAGGGGCGAAAAATAGAGTACAAGTGTTCATCACGGAAAGGAATCACGGATAGGTTCGATGTCGGTATCAACATCAGCGACAAGTCTTGATAAATGTGTGCAACCACATTTTAGCTACCTTTTTATCTCTAATTTGAGAGTAAACTCTTGCAAAAGGAGAATCCATCGGATCAACCTTTGTTTTGCATCTTTTAAGCTAATAGATAGCGAAGTGCGCATGGTCGGTGTAGACAATAGTTGGAGAACCCACTAGGTAAGGGCGAAACTTATCTAGCGGCATATCTGACGCGAAACTCTCTTTCGGTGGTGGTATAGTTACGTTGAGCTTCATTAAGGGTTTTACTCGCATAGTAAATGACAACCCGGCTTATCTTCACCGGCGTTGCCCTAGTACAGCTCAATAGCATAATTAAACTGCGTCACACATTAATTCAAAAGGTTTAGACCAATCGGTGGTTGAATTATAGGGGGCGGTAGTTAATGCGGTTTTAATACCTCAAAGGCTTGTTTGCAACTGAAATTGAAATCAAAAGCGGCATCTTTAAGCGGGGAGATTGGTTAAAGGTCTAGCAACCTTTGAGAAATCTTGAATAAATCTCTATAGAAAACTGCATGTCCTAAGAATCTTGCGAATGTCTCGAACAGTTTTGGTATAGGAAGTGAAGCAATTTTTTCTATCTTAGCTTTGTCTACGCCGATTCCGTCCTTTGAAGCGATATGTCCTAAAACTATTCCTTTAGTAACCATGAAATGGCATTTTTTCCCAATTAAGAACAAGGTTTTCTCTTCTGGCGTGTAAAGACCTTTTCAAGATTTGATAAGCGACTATCGAAAGAATCTCCATAAATTGAGAAAGTCGTCCATGAATACCTCCATAAACCGTTCAACCATATCACTGAAAATATGAAGCATGCGGCGTTGGAAAGTACGGGTGCATTGCAAAAGGCGAAAGGCATTAGATCTATATATGCAAATGTACCAAATGGGCCGGTGAGCGTTGTTTTTCTTGATCGGCGGGATCTATGACTATCGAAAATAACTGAATAACCATCAAAGAAAGCGGTAATAGGCATGACCATTTAAGCGTTCGAGCATCGATCGATAAATGGAAGTGGAAAGTGATCCTTACAGTGGCGGCATTAAGTTTCGCGATAGTCGATGCATATTAAGCCATTTCTTTGGGATCTGGCGGAAATGCATTCATCTTTATCATTTCGCACAAGTTGTAATGCAGATTTCTTTGGAACTTCGTTAATGCGGGACTCACCCAAACACTATCGGAGATAGGGTAAATAATACGCATCTAGTAATTTTAACACTTCTTCTCGTACCACATCTTTCATGGTAGGGTTTAGGCGTATTTGTGGTTCTGCGGCGTCTTAGCATTTTCTTCGGTGTATCGCGATGGGTGCACACATTAGGTTCAATGCCTTTAATGTCATCGAGGGACCATCAATAGCGAGCGATGTTGTTGAATGACATTAATTAAGCGAGCTTCACGATCGTCGGTTAATTGTGAAGAAATAATAAGCGGGTGGCGACCATCGACATCAAAGGTATGCGTATTTTAATTCGAAGGAAGTGGTTTTAATTCGGGGGGGGGGTGGTGGGTATTAAAGATTCTTGAGGAAGGTCATCATCCATGTAGTATCTGAGAGGGATGATCATCAAGTTACTAGACATCACATTTGTAGGGTCGATTAATGGAATGACGACTCTAATAACTCATTTACGCCGTTTGTATAATTATCGTCCTCAAACTTCGAATTAAGCTAAAGGAAAGAAATTGGTACACTTCATCCTCGGGAAAAGAGTTTGAGAAATACTCTTTGCGGAATCTTTGTCAATCTGTTGACTTCTCCATCAATGTCGGGGCTCGGAATTTGTTTCATTAGCTTGAACACATTCACCTCGACCCGAAAGATTTCGAAGGACATGGTCATGGAACCATCTCGGACGGTTAATAAGAGCATTAGCGATTGGCAAGGAGCGGACGTCCTAAAATGATAGGAATGGAATCACAAGCAACTACGTATCCAAAATAACAAAGTCTACGGGATAGAAGAAATCTTGGACTTTTACAAGGGCGTTTTCCACAATTCCTTTTGGATACTTTATGGAGCGATCGCTAGCTGTAGAGTCATGGTGGTAGGTTTGAGTTCATGAAGACCTAATTGTTTAAATAAATAATATGGAAGTAAGTTCACGCTAGCTCCTAGGTCTAATAATAAGCGATGGCCGTGTATTTGTCACCTAAGGTGCATGGAACCGATTAAGTCGACCGGGGTCCTTGTATTTTACAATACCATTGTGTTGGTGATGGGAAATTGTTGATGAGGCGGCTTGTTGAGGAACATTAGTTCTCCTTTTTGTGGTGCACATATCTTTTAGAAATTTTGCATGTTTTGGTAGTAATTTTAAGGCATCGAGAAAAGGTAAGTTTATTGTTAAATTTTGAAAAGTCTCTCGAATTCAGCAAAATTGTCATCGGGTTTATTCTTTGCTAAAGCGTCTTTGAAGCGGTGCCTTAGGTGAATTTGGCAAAGGGTCTACTTGCTTGTTTCCTACATTGGAGGTGTTGACTTTGTTGAATCGGGGAATCTTCCGTAGGTTCATTATTAGAAATAGATTCCTTGGAACCCTCTTTTTCTTTTGGTTGATTATCGGCATCGTATCGATTGTCGGCAGTTTTTCAGATCGTAAAGTAGTGATTGCATGCACCTCACCTTGGTTGGGGGTGCTTGTACCGAGGGTATTGGTGAGTTCAAAGTGTGTGTTTTTGGTTTAGGGTTTGGAAGCTGCTTGTGCGAGGAAAAACGCCTTCGACTCTTTTCTTTGCCCAATTCTTTGAAGTGATTGTTGGATAGGCGTTAAAATTTGAATTTGTTGGTTCATGTAAGCTAGGAAAGTCTCATTTGTCCTATCCGTAATGGTTGTAGCTTGAGGTTGTACAACAGGTAGTAGTTCTCGATTATTGCTTAGAAGTTGTTGATTATAGTTGGGATTTGGATTAAATTTGGAACAAAGGCTGCGGTTGGTGCGATAATTAGCATTATAATTATTTTGAAATTGACCTTGTTGGTATTGTTGATTATTTCCTTGGCGGTATGGAATAAAATTATTGGTAGGTCGAGCAGGTTGATTAAGCGAAACCGGGAGGAGCCCCGTTTGTTGGTTATTTTGGCCTTGGCGAAATTCGGATGTTGTCTCCATGGTGCATTGGGAATGTTGAATGCACATGCCTCCTCCGCTTGTTGAGTAGGGGAAGCATATAACAAAGGACAATATGCATCGGGATGATCGGGACTAAGACAAAGGACACAAGGAGGTGGTGTCAACGTTCATTTGGTTTTGGTAGTTGATCGTTTACTTGAGCTGCAAGGGCATCTACTTTTTAGTTAGGGATTCTATCAAATTTTTATTTCGGGATCGGGTTTTACCTCAAAAATAGATGTGGCTTTTGTAGCGGTATCCTTTGATGATCTAGGCGGCTCGGTGTTACCCGGTGTGTACCTTTTTTAGCTTGTTTTTCAAGAAAAGTATAAAAGCCGGTAGCTCCTTTGTCCATGAAGCAACCTCCGTTCATTATATCAAGAGTTTCTTTTTGATGATCAGAACGGACCATTAAAGAATGAGCGAACAAGGACGACTTTTCTAGTTGGTGGTGAGGACATTCTAACGAGGAAGATCGATAAAAGCGACTCCATGCTTCCGTAAAAGGATTCATGAGGATTTTTGCGGAAGAATTGAATTTTACGAAGCATTCGGTTGTTTTCTTCGAGTGTAAAAGCTGAAAGCTGAAAGCTTGAACTAGTTTATTCCATGTGTCTATGGATTGTGATTGTTGTGTCTGCTAGCCCGGATTGATGCTTTTCGCTAAAGTGAATGGAAACGGTCGAAGCAAGAGTTGTTCCTTAGAGGCTATTTGGATGATGAAATGTTGTTGCCACTTGTTGAAGTCTACGAAGATGATTGTAGGGTTTTTCGTGCTCCAAACCATGATATATTGGTAACAAACTGAAAGCGTTTGGTGGGATCACGAAAATCACCGACAATGTCCTCAAGTTTGATGCGAGGAAGAAGGTCCTTCTGTAATGCGATATAGAAATCGAGAGGGGGGCTTCTCTGGGTGGTGGAGGATCGTCGGCCATAATGGCGAGAAGTTGATGGCGGCGAAGGATTATGATGAAGGTAATTAGCGAGAAGGAGAACAATTTTTATGTGAGAACTTACGCAATTGCTTATCGTATTTTTTTTCGGCGATAGGTTTGTTCAATTTCTTTAGTGGAACCGGACCTTAATCTCATGCAAGCATAAAATTAGATCTAACTACGAAGGAATTATGAGGACTCGAATTTTATTATTATCTTAAGCATTAGGGTTGAACAACATATGCCTAAGCTGCTGCTAGCGTAGCGATGAAGCTAGGAATACGTGTGCATAAAACCAGCGGCCAGTCACAAGATAGATATGAGGGAGGATTTCCGTGCAAGCCGCGGTTCTAATTAAGTAACCTCAATCTTTCAAGTTTCCTAGACACCATTGGAATATGATTAAGATTTATGGAATTAAAATTTATGCAAAGGTGGTATTAAAAATTTAATTTTTAATTTAATTTAATTTAATTTTTAATTTAATTTAATTTTTTTTTTTTTTTTTTAAGATTTATGCAAGGTTTAAAATACAAACATACAAAATCGATCTACTCATACAATACTAGGTGCATTAGCATGTGAAGATACTCTACTAAATGCATTATAGCTATCACGAATAGGCAAACTTGTGTCATCGATAAATATTTCCATACGTCTGAGGGCAAATATACATCGATAATCATTATATATGCGCTAATTTGTAAATCGATATTACGTAAATGTATATCAACGATAGCAGGTGAATTTGAATCACTCATGCATTATCTAAATACCTTAGAATCTGAATACGATTATACATCTGTGAGAATAGATGACAAAACTAAACATGCAAAGTATTATACCCAAACTAAAATCGACTCTTGTATTGCATAATAAATCGATTTCGACAATACTCATTGAGATTGCGAATGTCCTATAGAGAGCGACTTTACCCGTGTAGGGTTTAGAAACAACTTACCCAACTAAGATTTTAACCACCGTTGGAATGTTCTCCTCTTTCTTGACAAAATCGACTTAATATACAAGACCCGGTAATGCATTATCGTGAAATATCAAACATGTAACAAGAAACATTTATCGTAGAAAGACATATACCTATGCAAAACAATACCATTAATATGTAAATATACATTAATATGTAGATCATGTCCAAGTGTCATTATATAAATATTTACCGGTATCTGAATTTCGATTCATACATAATTCGAGGCTAAAACTTAAATAATGATCCATAAATATTACCTAATACTATATACATGGCATACATGCAGAAAAACATACTAATAATAAAAAAAATTTACAATAATCTTGAAAATTGGAACTGTAGCTTCAGCGTTTTAAGCGAAAAAGAATTGAAAAGCGAGCGTAACGATCCGTCAGCCGCGATTAATCCCAAAGGAATATTGAATGTTTTAGTCTTGGGCCAAATATTTAGGCCTGGAAATGGATCAAGGTGGATCAGGAGATCTTTGGTGGCGAAGATGAGCGATAAACAAGAAAATTGACTCAGGGACCTTGGGGCTCGCTTCAGCCATGACTCCGCAGCGCCGCAGCTTGGTCTTTTTTGAGAATGACTTGAATTTTCACGAAGTCTTAGAATTTGCTGAAATGATGTTTCCAGTCCTAACTTTTGGTACTGAAAGTGGAGCGAAAATTTTTGGATTACGAGGTTGTCAGCGAGGCAAAAATCTGAAAAAAAAAAATGAAGAAAAACGTAATACGAACTAGAAGGAAAGAAAGAAAGAGAATGGGGGTTCCCCCTTGATGCAACTTTCGCTTTGTAGCCCAAGTTCTATTGCTTTAGAACAGCAGCGGCGCCATTTGATATTAGCTTTTACGACCACTTAGAGTTTAGAACTCTCTAAATTGAAGCAAAAGAAATCAAGGTTCCTTACTCACGATCTTCGTTGAGTAGAGTTAGAATAAGGATTGAACTACCTAAAGTATAGAACAACTACAAATTGGATGTTACAAAAAAGGGAACTAAGGAGTAAGGGTCTATTATAAATGTTAGATTTTTATCATTCCTACTTAAACATTAAGAAAACATTAAGTTGAAAACATGCACTTGATACTAAAAATAGAAATTTGGAAGAGAAGTTGAAGAGTTAATCCTCCTCATGTGAGCTGCCATTAGTGTTGATTTGAAATAGGTTTTATTCTTCCTAAACTCATAGACAAGTCCCTAACGGAAAAATATAATTGATCCCTAGCATGCATGGCTCACTTAAGAGCTTATACATGCTAGCAAGTGAAACCAAACAATGACTTATCTCTAAGCTCATTGTTTGATTTCTAACTAGACACTACACCAACTATCATTTTGGGATAGGATGTAGTGTTAGTTGTTTATCCTAAAAACCTACCAAATTCTCAACCAATGTTTTTCCCTCACATGAGTTGGATTAACTCCCCAAAAGGGAAGTTAGCTCATGATCCTTGGGACAAGGACTTATGAACTACTAAAAACTCAAAAGAGAAAGAGAGAGAGAGAGAGAGAAAGAAAATCCACAACCAACTCACTTCTATTATATCTCTAGAAGAACAAGTGTTCCTCCATTAAAACTATTACAAGCTTTTTGCCAAAATAAAAACTAAAACTTACTTCTCATTTTCACTAAGGAACTAAAATAATGCCATGTGAGGAAAATAAGTCAAGGGAGTAAATGGAGTATCCCCCACCTTTGTCTAATTTCTTCTCCATTTGAGAGAAATCTCATTTCCTCCCACGTGAATTATCAAACCACATTGATTCATTTTTATCTACCACATTAAAACAAAGTGACACCTTGCCTTTTTCTCACTATTAACACCTAATCTAATTTATTACATGCAAGGTGTCAACTTTGCACCAATAATTTGTTATCTTTGTCTTGACATGCTCCATGATTGATGACTCATCAATCTTGTGGCCCCCATAGTGGGTCCATGTGCGATCGATGGCGATCCGGTATTTTGGGCGGTTTTACAACTTCCGCCTATCGTAGAGTTCATCGCATACGATTATGCGAGCAGCTCTCTTGTCGCATTCGGAGTCCTGGTTCGAGAGGTAGGAGCTTTGGAAGTATGATGCTTCTACGTGGATTCATATATACGCCGTTCCTCGTGCTTTATTGCAGGTTTAACCAATATTTCCATGTTTCTTTGCAAATACACGCAAAAGTATGAAAACATATTTATTTCATGATTATTAAACACATAATGAACCAAATTTATATGTCTCAATGGGGTTTCATAATACACTTTTGGGTGCTTATCAAACATTCATGCCCAACATAAGAGCACGAGTGGTCTCCAAAAGGCGTCTGTTTTTTCTTTTAGCCACACCATTCTGCTAAGGTGTGCCAACACAACTAGTTTGATGAATTATCCCCTGGCTACGAAGGTACTCAGGTAACAAACCTTTGCAAAACTCAGTGCCATTGTCAGATCTAAACGTCTTGATTTTTCCACCAAACTTATTAGTAACCATATTATGAAAATCTTTGAAAACATTCACAACCTCAGTCTTCGATTTCAACAAATATAACCATGTAACACGAGATTTATCATCAATAAACAACACAAAATATTTATAGCCATCATAAGAATTAACGGGAGCAGGTCCCCATAAATCAGAGTGGATTAACTAAAACAAATATTTAGACATAGTATGCGAGTTTGGAAAAGGTAAACGAGTTTGTTTAGAAAATTGACAAACATCACAAACATCATCAAAGTTTATAGAAACATGCGGAAACAAATTTGACAGGACATGACTAGATGGATGCCCAAGTCTTTTATGCAAAATACGACTCTTAAGTAAATCACTAGCTTGACACGCCTTCTTATACGACTTCAAAAAATAGAGCCCATTAGAATAAATTCCTTCACCAATCGTCCTCTTTGACTTTTGATCTTGAAAGACGACAGAGTTAGGAGAAAAAATGACATCACAATTTAAAGAATTTGTAAGTTTGCCAACAGATAGAAGTTGGACAGGGAAGGAAGGAACAACTAGAGCGTCACTCTTAAGACTTTGATTAAAAAAATCCACTTGACAACTACCTAGAATGGGAACGGTGGAGCCATTGGCTATGGAAATATTATGTTTTTCAGTTTTGGACACAAAATTATGACAGAGGAGGGCAATTAGCCATATGATCAGTGGCCCCTGAATCAATTATCCATGAGAATTACTATTTTCTGGCATAGTAAAATAGACATGTAAATTACCTGACACTTGAGTTGAGACATACTGACCTTTGCTAAATGGCATGGACTTAGTGAGTTGTTGGAGAATTTGACTCAACTGATGACTAATATATGAGTTGGACATTGATGTCTCGACTACTGCAACATGATCTTTCTTGGACAGTTTCTTTTTAAGATGTGGATGTAATTCCCAACAATGGTCCTTGGTGTGCCAGTTTTTTCCACAATGATCACAGTGAGACGGTTCCCTTTTTCCCTTACCTTTTTCGAATCCATGTGACTTCTTTCGAAAATCGTTTTACAAAATATCTGATGGATTGAGAGATTGAAGACTTCACCTCGGAGTTCATGGGTTTCTTTCTTGTTTCCTCTCTCTGAATAGTTACACAAATAGCAGCAAGTGATGGAAGAGTGTTTTCCATTAGAATATTGCTTTCCAGATTTTCATATTATGGTTTAAGACTACGAAATACTATGAAAATTTTATCCTCTTCAGCCCATTCCAAAAAAGTCTTAGCATCTGTGGTATGTGGACGATATATATTTAACTCATCCCACAATTTTTTCAGATTCCCAAGATGCTCTATAAAAGTCTTCTCACCTTGTTGCAAAGCACCGATTGTGAGTTGAAGTTCAAAAACACGGGAAAAATTGTTCTGGTTTCCGTATAAATCTTCAATTGAATCCCACATCTCCTTTGCAGAATCAAAGAAAGTAAAAATTCCAGCAATAGTTGACTCCATAGAATTGAGTAACCAAGATCGAACAAGCTAATCATTGGAAACCCAATTCTCATATTCGGCATCATCAATGGCAGGACACACCTTTACACCATTAATGAACCCTAATTTCCTCTTGCCACCCAGAGATAGCGAAACAGTCCTAGACCAAGGTATATAGTTTGTTCTATTCAAAAGAATTGATGACAGCTTCCAACCGGGATTAGAATCAGTCTTTGTTGTTACAACAGACTTTGGGTTTCGTTTTGGATCTGACATAGTGTTTTGTGTTTATTTAGGTTGATTTAGAGAAGAGATTAAGCGCTCCGCTCTGATACCATGTAGAATTAAACAACCAATCAAAGAGACAAAACACAAGATTTATAGTGGTTCGGTGCCAATACGGCAGCCTACGTCCACGGGAGAAGAAAAGTGTTTATTGCTTGATAGATTAAGGTTGTGTTACAGGGATTTATATGGGCACAACATGAGTGCACACTCGTCTGTATTGTTTCTAAAAAGAGTAGAGTCTTTCATTTATAGAAAACACACGAATCTATCGAACCTCTGTCACAACCGACTAGGGCGCACCCGCGCCTTCATCATGAGCGCACCCACGCCTTCATGCATGTCTCTGACTTCTCCCACAATAAGTACACGAATAAGCATTAACAAGTAAGATTACAAACCTAAATTTCCCTAAATTTGAGTTTGCAAGTGAAAATTGGTGTATAATCCTAGGACTGCTGATATCCTTTCTTAAGACAATCTTAAGAGAACCTTAACAAAATTGTACTTTTGTATTTCCATGTTTGGCCTTCATTCAAATTTCTTGGCCTTCATTCAAAAAACATATCAATAGATCACAAAATAAATGTATCAACAAGTAAAGAGTCCGAAACTAAAATTCCTTAACTCTTCTTATATCAGCTTAACAAAGTGGGCTTCTAAAGAATCTTTATTGATAAAATTAATGGGAAAAATATGCATCAACAGGCTTATGTGTTATTTATCCATATAACTATTGTTAGGGAAAAACAGGCACCATTTATTTATGCTAAGGCAAAAAAAACATTTCTTATCATCTTATCAAAATGACCCAAATTTAAGAAACTATCACTCTTTTCAAGAAGTTTTTTAAAAAATATAGCATTCTTAAACAGTTAAACTGTATTCTCACTTTTCCCGATAATCCTTTGCATTTGACTAACAATATACTGTCAAAATTTGGCAATATGGAAAGTTATGGTAGAAGCTGTATTATCAATCCCCTGTGGCAATGACTTTGATACCAACCACAAGTAAATTGACACATGTAAATGTTGGGAGATTTCACTAGGAAGTCACACCTCAACCTAATTACTTTCAATCCCAAATGACTTCAACTTGGAGTTCACACCAAGGAAATCACCCACCCAAGACTGTGGTAGTTATCACAACAAACTCAACAAAGCAAAACCACTAATTTATCATCACATATAACAACCAAACAATAAATAAGGAAGTAAATGCAAAGAGACACAAAGATTTAAGGTGGTTCGGTAAATATTATCTACGTCCACACAAGATTCGAGTTTCCTTTATAGTAAAGATTGGAGAGTTTACAAGAGGTATCTAGAATCAAGAACAAGAGGCCTCACTCAAACCCAAACTCAATAGAGCTCCCACAATTCCCATGAAATGAATCTCTCAAAGTTGTCTCAAAATCCTAATCTATTTCCTTTATATAGGTATACATAGAAAAATGTGAGAAAATGGGCTTTGGGCTGAAATTTCGTCAAACTGTCAAAATTCCAGAAAAGTGGAGCACGGGCACGCCTTGGACAAGGTAGGGGAGAGCGCGTGCGCGCCTTCTTTGTGTCCAACCTCCAGTAGTTTTTAGTGCGTGCGCCCCTTGGTTTTAGCTATAGTCAAGCGCGTGCGCACTCTCTTCTCCAAGTTGAAAAACATATTGAAGGCAACATGGTCGAACACCGGAGCAAAGCTCGACAGTTCCACAAACCCAACGATCTCCCACTTGGAACCTTCGAGATTCTACATGCACATCACATCTCAATTGTAACAACTCAATCCAAATCCAATTTACTAATAAAATACTTGGCTCATCCATCATGGTCTTCAAGCAAGAAGACCCACCGAAGTTGAACACAACTTCAACTTCTCAGTAGGCATGGTCTTGGTCAACATATCCACCGGATTCTTACTCCCTTGGATCTTCTTAAGTGCCAAAACCTCATCCTCCAACAGAGATCAGATAAAATAATACCGGAGACCAATGTGCTTGCTCCTAGAATGAAAAGCGGAATTCTTAGCAAGATGTATAGCACTCTGACTATCACTGTGTAACACACTCATCTCTTGCTTCATCCCAAGCTCTTCCATCAATCCCTATAACCAAATCATCTCCTTGCTTGCCTCTGTAATGGCCACATACTCTGCTTCTGTGGTAGATAAAGCAACAATCTTCTGTAAGTGAGAAATCCAACTCACTGCAGTAGCTCCTGCTGTAAAGACATAACCAGTAGTGCTTATTCTGCGATCTACCTCACCTGCAAAATTGGCATCCACATACCCTTGCAAGTTCACAACACCCCTTCCATAACATAGGCATTTCTCAATAATACCTCTAAGATATCTCAATATCCACTTCATGGCTTCCTAATGTTGCTTGCTAGGATTAGACATAAATCGACTGACAGCTTCCACTGCTTGGGCTATATCTGGACATGTGCAAACCATGACATACATAAGACTTACAATGGCAGAGGCGTATGGTACCTTAGCCATGAAGTTTCTTTCCTCAACAGTCTTGGGAGAGTGTTCCTTGGACAACTTGAAGTGGACTGCCAAAGGTGTGCAAACTGGTTTTGCACCACCCATGTTGAACCTCTTCAATACCTTCTCAATATACTCATCCTGAGATAACTCCTCTGCCTATCTCTTATGATCCTCATCCCTAGAATCTGTTTCGCTGCACCCAAGTTCTTCATTAAGAACTCACTTGCCAACTTCTCTTTCAATCTCCTAATTTCTGACATATCAAAACTCACTACTAACATATCATCAACATACAGTAATAGGATGATGTAGCTGGAGTCGAACCTCTTGAAGTAGCAACAATGGTCAGCATTGCACTTATAGTAGCCATTTCCTTGCATGAAGTTATCAAACTTACTGTACCACTGCCTAGGGGCTTGTTTCAAACCATACAAGCTCTTTCTGAGTCTGCATACCATATTCTCTTTACCTTTCTTGGTGAAACCCTCCAGTTGCTGTATATAAATTTTATCAACTAGGTCATCATGGAGGAATGTAGTTTTAACATCCAACTGCTCAAAATACAAATCTTCCGCTGCAACAATACTCAACACTGACCGAATAGTATTCAGTTTCACCACTGGGGAGAATATCTCTATGAAGTCAACACCTGCTTTCTGCTGAAAACCCTTGACTACTAGCCTCGCTTTGTATCTCTTTGAACCATCATGTTCCTCTTTGACTCTAAACACCCATTTGTTATGTAGAGCCTTCTTTCTCATGGGTAGTTTGGCTGACTCCCAAGTGCCATTAGAGATGAGGGACTTCATCTCATCTTGCATAGCAAGCTCCCACTTGCTTGCATCACTCACATCCAATACTTCATCATAGCATTGAGGTTCACCACCATCAGTAACCAACAAGTAATTCATATAGGTGGAGGGTGGATATCTCGTACTCGGTATATGTGGCCTAGATGTCTTTCTTAGGGTACGAGGTGGAGATGGACTCGGCGGTCTAGTATCTTGATTATCTGAGTCACTACTACTGTCATCCTCTGACTGTGGGGCTCCCATTATACCAAGACTTACATCAAAGTCTTCCAACTCAACATACTCTGTGCCACACTCTGTAACCAATTCCTTGGTTTATGCTTCATCTCTGTCCTTGTACATCACATTCTCATTAAACACAACATCTTTACTATTAATGATTTTCCAATTTTGATCATCCCAAAAGCGATACCCAAAATCATCACCGCCATAGCCGATGAAGGTACACTTTAGTGAATTAGGACAAAGCTTGCTTCTAGCTTGGTCACTAATGTGGACATAGGACACACAACCAAACACCTTCAAATGGGAAAGGTTCACATCCTTCCCGCTCCACACTTCCTCTGGAATCTTAAAATCCAAAGGTACTGACGGTCCTCTATTGATCAGGTAAGCTGCTGTGCTAACACTTTCTGCCCAGAACTGCTTGGGCAAGCCTGCTAGTGTACGCATACACCTAGCTTTCTCTGTCAGTGTTCTATTCATCCACTTTACAACCCCATTCTGCTGAGGTGTCCCTGGCAAAGTCTTTTCCATCTTGATGCCATTGTCAGCACAATACTTCTTAAAACATGAATCCTCATACTCTCCACCGTTGTCGAATCTCATCTTCTTTACTTTCAAGCTTGTCTCATTCTCAACCATGGCCTTCCAAGTCTTGAACACTTCAAATACTTTTGACTTGTGTCTCAAGAAATAGACCCACACCTTCCTAGTATGGTCATCAATGAAAGTCAAAAAATATAACTTTCCTCCAAGTGAAGAGACATTAGCTGGCCCTCATACATCTGTATGAATCAACTCAAGCTTGTTAGCTTTCGGAGTCTGACCAATCTTCTGAAAATGCACCTGCTTTTGCTTTCTAAATACACAGTTCTCACAAAAGTCAATTTCAGTCGACTGTAACTTTGGGAGTTTACCAGAAAAGTGAAGGATTTGCATTCCTTTCTCACTCATGTGACCAAGTCTGTGGTGCCAAACATTCGGATCCTCTTTGTCATGTGCCACGACAATCGACTCACAACCATGTGTAGTCATGTAGAGAGTACCATCTTTCTTACCATTTGCAACAACCATTGAACCCTTCGAGACCTTCTAAGTATTATCGGTGAAAACTGTAACAAATCCTTCACTTGCCAATTGCCCCACAGAAATCAAATTCTTCCTTAAATTTGGAACGTGTCTGACGTCCCTTAATAACCATGATGAGCCATTCATCTTGACATGCACGTCACCCTTGCCGACAATGTCACAAGGTTGGTCATCACCGAGAAAGACCGTTCCAAGGTCACCTTCGGTGTAGTTCTCAAAGAACTCTCGATGTGAGGTAGCATGGAAAGATGCGCCAGAATCAAGTACCCAAGACTCTTTCTTATGCTCCATCGAACATATCAAAGCATCATCTACCATCTCAACAACATTAGCTTCTTGATTCTTTTTCTTGTTCTTATTAATGTTGTTGTTGTTTCTTGGTGCCGGGCAATTGCTATTATAGTGGCCAGGCTTACCACAATTGTAGCATATAACTTCACTTATATCTCAAGGATTGTGTTCAACGCTTTGTAATCGGGGGACTTGAGATTTCGATCTTCCCCTCCCCTTTTTCTTAACACGACTTTTGTATGAATTTCTTCCTCTACTTTCAATGCTCAATACCGACCCCAAAGTTGAAGGACTATCCTGTCTCCGGATTTCCTCGGTTAGTACCATACTAGCAATGTGTTCAAACTTTAACTTGGTCATTCTCACAAAGCCACTAATAGCCACCATAGTCACCTTCCAACTTGGAGGCAATTGTCCAAGTATCGCCAAGGCTAGCTCCTCATCACTAAATGTAATATCAACCGACTCCAATTGGTCCTTAGTTTGGTTGAATTCATTTAAGTGATCCTTGAAGGTGGTCCCCTCCGACATTCTTATTCTAAAGAGCTTGGTGATCAAATAGACTTTGTTCGCGGCCGAGGGTTGTTCATACATGGTAGTAAGTGCCTCCATGAGAGACTTCGCTGTCTTCTCGATTTTAATATTGAAGGCTACCGACTTCGAGAGAGTCAATCGGATTGTGGCCAATGCCTTTCTATCTTGCAAATCTCATATGCCTTGCGGAATCTCATTGGGCTTCTCACTTATCAAAGTTTCCATCAAATCCTTTTGATAGAGTACGTCCTCAATTTACATCTTCCAATAGCCGAAGTTTGTACCATCAAACTTCTCTATCTTGTAGCTTTCTTTATCGGTCATCATGACTTCCAATGAACCAAAACACAACGGTGGAGAACCTCTCAAAGGAATTTCTACAAACACCTAGCTTTCAATGTTAAAGGTGTAGTCTTTTTCTCACACACCTTGTATACAGTAATTCAACCTGGCACTCCGATACCACTTGTTAGGAGATTTCACTAGGAAGTCACACCTCAACCTAGTTACTTTCAATCCTAAATGACTTCAACTTGGAGTTCACACCAAGGAAATCACCCACCCAAGACTTTGGTAGTTATCACAACAAACTCAACAAAGCAAAACCACTAATTTATCATCACACATAACAAGCAAACAATAAATAAGAAAGTAAATGCAAAGAGACACAAAGATTTAAGGTGGTTCAGTAAATGTTACCTACGTCCACACAAGAGCCGAGTTTTCTTTATAGTAAAGATTGGAGAGTTTACAAGAGGTATCTAGAATCAAGAACAAGAGACCTCGCTCTTTCCTTATGATAATAGAAGTAAAAACTTCCACTTACGATAATAGTCACTAAACTTTCACGAGGAAGAAGGTGAGATGGATCTCTACGAGCTTGAAAATTTGAGCTATAAGAAAAGATTGACGAAAACCAGCGCACGAGAAGTTGTAACAGAAAAAAAAATCAACCTTGAATGGTCTAAGTGCTGCGAAACCCTTCTCCTACGCAGATGCAGCAAGGTATGTGACTCTTAATTGTGTGGAAACGCATGACCTTCCAATCCCAGAGAAAATGGGGGAATATCCTTCAGTTACCATCCCTCAAAAGGCATACAAACGTGGATTGCAATATTGCAAGTTCTTCCTCATTGGAAGGATTGATTTGCAGAATGTACCTATTGAGAAAGTGTGAGAACTTGCTAAAAGCATTTGGAAGCCAATTGGTGAGTGGCTTATCACTCCCATAGGTAAGGGATACTTGTTTATTCGATTCTCTAATGCGGAAGATATGAATCGTGTATGGGCGAAAGGTTCTTGGGATTTTGACAAAAACCCACTTAGACTGAGCCAGTGGAGTCCTAATTTCAATCCAGAAATCTAAAGGCAAACACATTACCCTGGTTTGGATTCGACTTCCAGGCCTTAGTCAAGAGTTCTGGGATCCTGAAGTTCTCATGTCAATTGCTAGGGGTGTGGGATATCCTATGAAAATTGATGATAGAACACTAAGAAGAGAATATGGATATTATGCTAGTATCTTGGTGGATGTAGATTTGGCCGTTGATATACCTGATCAAGTGCATGTGAAAACTGCAACCTTTAACTTCTGGCAAAATGTCATAGTTGGGAAGTTGCCTAAGATGTGCAATCATTGTAAGATAGTAGGCCATCTGGTCACTGAATGCAAAAGGTTGGAAGGAGTCATGAAAGATAAGGCTAAAGGAGTTGTTGTGGATACCAGTCCACCACTTGCTGTAGAACATAAGAGGAAGCCTAGGAACAGAAAGAGAGTGGAATAGGTCACTAAGAACAAGGACAACACAGAGGGAATTGAGTGTCACCAGAACAAGGACAACGCAAAGGGAATTGAGTCTCACCATAACCAGTTTGCTATTCTAGATGTGGTGGTGGATGAAGATAATACATCTGTTGCCAAGGCCACTGAGGGTAATATGCAAGTCGATGTAGTGAATGTGATCAGCACCCCTGACAAGCTTCATTTGCAACCAGATAAGGCTGAACAAGAGTCAATTGAGAGTGACAAGGTAGACATTATTAAACCACAAGCAGTTATTGTTGAGCAAGGCTCGGCTGCAATGACAATAATTGAGGATGTATCAACTGACCCTGACAAGGCTGTTGGGATTGGGGGAGTACTAGGTGAGGAATTTGTGGATGCCTCCTCTGACTATATTGAGGTAGCAGAGGAAGGACACATTGAAACAATATGAGCCGTGCTGATTGAAGAAAACAATGGGGAGAAAGAGCCAGTAGAAGAGAGCTTAACAACAGCTTGTACCATAGACAAATCCGAGGACAAGCAACAAGCTATCTCAGAAGCAGGGCTACTTTTAAACATTCTATACAATCTGGGTAAAGGGTCTCTTGACACAGGACAAGCTTTGGAACAATCGTCGCCAAAGCAAAAAGTGAATTGGGTTGACATGGATGATAATGTGGATGAGGACATGGATGAATACGCATGGCTAGCTAAGACCAAGAAGAAGTTCAAATCTATCTCGCAAATTCAGAATAACCCACCACCTAAGACTAGGGCTAAGTCTGCGGTGAAGGGAATCCAAAAGTGAGTTTTCTCACTAGTTAATAAATCTCTTTGCTTTTTTAATGAAGATCCTTTTTTGGAATTTAAGGGGAGTAGAAAATGAGAAAACTAGAGACAGGCTCTCTAAGCTTACACATAAGTGGGACCCTGACATCATTGGTTTAGCTGAACCAATGATTGACAGTAGCAACATGCCCACACTTTTTCTTCAAAGTTTGGGATGGAGTAATACTATCATTATGAATTGTAGCCAGAATGGAGTTCCTAACCTATGGATCCTATGGAAGAGTACTTTACCCACTCCAAATATTCTTAGCTTTTCAAACTAACACATTACTGTGGATGTCCTTGGTTCTATCATCACTGTGGTACATGCTCACTGCTTGTATGTTCAAAGAAAGCAGTTGTGGTCTTCTCTTTCAAGCATTAATCCTGGCAGCAAGGCTTGGATAGTACTTGGAGATTTTAACTCTTATTTGAGTCCCACTGAAAAGCAGGGGGGGTCTTACTCCTAGGAGTGCTGCTATGGGTGACTTCAGGCACGCTATTGATCAGAATGAGCTCATGGAACCTCCGAATACAGGATGCAAGTTTACATGGTGGAACAAACAACTATGGGTAAACAAAGTTATGGGAAAACTGGATAGAATGCTAGTTAATGTAGATTTGAATACAGTTCACGCAAGTTGGAAATACAAAGTTTTGGGTAGAATTTTCTCTGACCACTCCCCCCTTGTGGGTTGGTGTATCACGATTCCGAAGCCTAGGAATGCTCCATTCAAGTTCCATAATATGTGGGCATCTCATCCAGGTTTTCTAACAGTGGTGGAGGAAAGTTAGGTTGAAGCGGTTTATGGGCATTCCATCTTTATTCTGATGCAAAATTTGAAAAGGTTAAAGAGATCACTCAAGGACTGGAACAAAAATACTTTTGGACATCTTAGCACTCAAATAAAGGAAGAAACATATGTTTTAGAGAAGTTGCAGGAAGAACTTGAGCTGAATTTTAATGACAACTCATTGGCCACTAAAGTTTTACAGCAGGAAAACAAGCTTGAAATCTTACTGAGTTGAGAAGAACAACTCTGGAAACAGAAGTCTAGAATCAAGATGGACACTGAATATGATCGAAACACAAAATACTTCCATGCACTAGTCAAGATGAACAGAAACAAAAACATGATTACTGAGTTCAAGAACTCACAAGGGGAATTGCTCACTGATCAAGATGAGATCGGCGACCTATTAGTGCAGCAGTACACTGAGAAGTTTAAAAAGGTAAACCATGAGTTAGACATGGAGCTGATTAGCATGGTTCCTTGTGTAATCTCTTATGAGGATAACTTGGAACTGATAAAGTTTCCAACCGCGGAGGAGATTAAGGAAGCAGTTTTTTATCTACATGTTGAAAGTGCGCCTGGGCTAGATGGGTTTAATGGTTTTTTCTATCAAAAGTGCTGGAAAATTGTGGGGCATGACCTAACAAGAGCTATTCACTATTGCTTTAAGAACTCGCGAGTACCTATGCACTTTAACTCAAACTTTCTTGTGTTGATTCCTAAAGAGAGAAATGCAACTGAACTAAATAGAATAAGACCGTTGTGTCTTGCAAACTTTGCATTCAAAGTGATCACAAAGCTCAAGGCTTCTAGGCTGGGGATCATAGCTGGGAAGGTGGTCTCTAAGCAGCAATACGGGTTCATAGCACACAGAAACTCTAATGAAGAATTTGGATTGGCATATGAACTAGTGAATGAGCTTAAAGTCAAGCGACAAGGAGGGAATATGGGTTTGAAACTAGACATTAGCCAGGCTTTTGATTCTCTGGATTGGGATTTCCTTTGGGTTGTTCTGAAGCAATTTGGGTTCGACCCGAAATGGATATCATGGTTGCAAGGTGTTATCTCAAATAATACTATATCGATCATGTTTAATGGTGGTCCAAAGGGCTTCTTCTCAGCAGGTAGAGGGCTCAGGCAGGGGGATCCATTATCTCCGCTACTTTTTGCCCTTGCAGAAGATTGCCTTAGTAGAGGTATTCATTGGCTTACTCTCAATAATAAACTCAAGTAAATGGTAATACACTCTAAATATGTTAGCCCCACACACCTCATGTTTGCTGATAATTTATTTATTTTTTGTAACGCTAACATTAGAAATGTAAAGGTTATTATGAAAATGTTGGAAAGATACCAGGATTTTTCAGGGCAGCTTATCAACAAGGAGAAATGCAAGATCTTTATGAGTCACATGCCTCTTAGAAGGAAAGCTAAGATACAAAACACCTTGAGTATTACAGAAGGCACCCTGCCTGAAAAGTATCTTGGTGTTCCGCTGGTCATTGAAAGAGCAAATAAGGCAACTCTAGCACCTCTAGTTGATAAGATCATAGCTAAAGCTGCCAGTTGGGCTAGAAAATTGCTCTCTTTCTAGGGGAGAGTGGTTCCAGCCAGACATGTACTAAATAGCATTCCTATTTATAATATATATGGCGGTTTACAAGTGGCCTATGTCTATGATCAAGGAGTATGAGAGTATCATAAGAAACTTCATTTGGAGTGGGGATCCAACGAAAAAGAAGCTAGTCACTGTCTCTTGGGTCAAAGCATGCCAATCAACTAAGGAGGGAGGGCTTGGTCTGAGAAGACTGAGAGATGTGAACCTCTCAATGCTCATGAAGATGGCATGGAATATCAATGATGACTCTGATTGGGCTAGATATATGATGGGTAAGTACACAAATAGAATTGGAGGATGGTCCACCTACAAGAGCTCAACGGTTTGGTTAGGCATAAAGTGGGCACTCCAAGAAATGCATTCTATGCAGGGATGAGTAGTTAGGAATGGGAAAACCATTAATCTGTGGAAGGACAACTGGTTGCAAGACAAAGCTATTATAGATTACTTCTAGGAAGACATGCACCGAGTCAACATATTTACAACGAAGCTCAGCACATGCATGCAAGGCAACCAATGGAACTTTCCAGCTGAAGTCTCAAGCATTTTCATTAGACTGGGGATCGACACTAGCTTGTTGCAGCAACCTGACCAGAATCAAGCCGATTCTAGAGTTTTGCTACATACAGCTAACGGAAAATTTACGGTGGCCTCGGCCTATCAAACAATAAGTACAAAGGGAGTGAAACCACCATGGAATGACTTTTTACGATCTACACTGACAGAACCTAAAACTATAGGTATTGGCTGGAAGATATTGCATGGAGATATGACAACAAATGATAAAATGATGAGGAAAAACTTCCACATCGCCTCAAGGTGCAGTATGTCAAAATGAAGTGGAAACGCAAGATCATGTCTTATTTGAATGCACATTAGCACAGAGATGCTGGGAATACTTAACTGGTCTTCTCAAGCAGCAGCTTCAGGTACACTCAATTACACACATGCTCACTTTTTTCAAAGTTAGAAGTACACTCATTCAAAGTATGTGGAAGGCAGGGGCGATTACATGCCTTGTGAGTATCTGGAAGAATAGGAATGGAGTCATTTACAATGGCAAGAAGTCAAACATCAAGCAAATTTGTTTTTTTATTAGGAGGGCAGTGATAAGAGCCTATCACCTATCGAGGGGTTGCATGGCTAACACTGTACTAGACTTGGAAATGTTGAATGGACTAAGACTAAACACCAAAACAAGAAGAGCACCACAAATGTTTGAGTGTTACTGGGCAGCACCACCTAATGGTGTGATCAAAGTAAACACAGATGGATCTTGTAGAGGTAACCCAGGAATGGGAGGATGGGGGGCTTCCTTTAGAGGCAATAACGACACCTTCCTCGGGGCTTATGCTGGCGGAATTGGGGTGACTACTTGCTACATAGCAGAAAGTCATGCAATTGTGGAAGGGATCAGTATATAGCAATAGACATGGGATGGACACACATCTGGGTTGAGTCTGACTCTAAAGCAGCTATCAAAGCCTTTCAAAACAACCAAGTTCATTGGAATGTGAAAGGGAGATGGGAAAATATTAGACAGAGAGTAGAATGGATCAATCTATCACGTGCTTGGAGAGAAACAAATCTAGGTGCAGACGCATGCGCTAGATTTGGAGCTAGATTACCTAAAGGTGTCAAACAATGGTAGGATCAAAGATCAACATTCATGAATAGGCTAGAGAACCAACAGAGCACCTATTTCAGATTTGTGAACTAAGTCTCTGTTGAAAGTTGGGTCATGTAAAAGAATAGGGCAATTATGATGCCTTATTTCATCTTATTTAGCCAGTGCAACTTTGATGTAACTGATACCTTTATTTGTGTATAATACAATTACCCTTTAGCGGAAAAAAAAGACCTCACTTAAACCCTAGCTCAATAGAGCTCCCACAATTCCCATGAAATGAATCTCTCAAAGTTGTCTCAAAACCCTAATCTATTTCCTTTATATAGGTATACATAGAAAAAGGTGAGAAAATGGGCTTTGGGCTGAAATTTCGTAAAACTGTCAAAATTCCGGAAAGGTGGAGCGCGGGCGCGCCTTGGGCAAAGCAGGGGAGAGCGCGTGCGTGCCTTCTTCGTGTCTAACCTCCAGCAGTTTTCAGCGCGTGTGCCCCTTGGTTTTAGCTATAGTCAAGCGTGTGTGCGCTCTCTTCTCCAAGTTGAAAAACATACTGAAGGCAACATGGTCGGACATCGGAGCAAAGCTCGACGGTTCCACAAACCCAACAGTAAATATGTGATTATAGACACAGAAATCCTTGTCAAAAAGCATATCAGATACTAGGAAATTTGATAAGATCCATAACTCTTCTTCCATGCAGATACTTGAATATGTATTCTGACCATTCCAAGAGAGTCAGCAGTTAAGAATTTAACAATTTTAAAACTATATGGCTTTCTTACGTACTTGGTCTAGATTTCAAAACATTAATTCAATTTATAGAAGCAATGTTGAACAGAATTAAATTAACGAAGACTCATTGGTCTCTACACATAAAAACCCAATGCAGCCATCGAGATAGATGATAAGGGTAAAAAAAGAACATACAATGTATAACCATCACACTTAATTCTTCGTAAATGACATCTTAAACTAACCTTTTGTGCTCAGATTCCATATACAAACTAGTAAATTGCTCCTCAATGCGGATGGGATTGTCTGATAGCTTTGTACATGGAATTGGATGAAGAAAGTGTAGGAAACTTATTCCAAAAATATATTTATTGTTAAGTAAACAAGAAAATTAAATTGATATAACAAATATATCATGAACAAACCTTTAGTTCAAAAAACAAACAAACCTTTTAGTTAAACTAATGAACTTAATTTTCCAATGATTAAATCCGAGCCTAGTGAAGATTCACTATGTCCTTAAGACATATTTTCCCCCTCACAGTGCTTGAAGGTTGATGGAAAACTGTCTCCCAAGATAGAACGGATTTCCTTCTATAGAAAGCTAGCACTTCAATTCTATAGACTCAGCGAACACAACATAGTATTTGACTAAGAACAGAGAGAGAAGAGAAAGATCAGAACTCTGTGTGATCAGGTGTCTTTCTTTCCAAATTCATCCACTATTAATAGGTGAGTGGTGCCTCTTCGAAACAACACAGTGACTCTTGGGAAAAAGTAAGCAACTTTTTGAAAAGTCATATGTTTCGAAAAGACACACCATTTCGGCATAAAGCACTGTTTGAACCAGCGCCTATTTCGAAAGGTCACACCTTTTCGGCATGATGCATTGTTTCGAACCAGTGCACATTTCGAAAGGTCGCACCTTTTCGACATATTGCACTGTTTTGAATAAGTGCATCCTTTTAAAAAGGTTTTTCTCACTTTACGTACTGTTTCAAGAAAAACTCATTTCATTTCAAGTGGGGTAACCTGGGAGACAAACTACTCATTCATATTTTAATAGATTTGTGCAAATTCATTTTTCTAACAGAAAGAAGGGCTTCTGCATTAGCTGCAAACCAGGCTATGGCAATGATCACACGTTTGCAAGCTGAGAAGGCAGCAATGCAGATGGAGGCCTTGCAGTATCAGAGAATAATGGAGGAGTAGGCAGAGTATGATCTGGAAGCCGTTCAAGTTATGAAGGATCTGCTTGCCAAGCTAGAGAGATGAGGAAATCAAGGTGCTGGAGGGAGAAGTGAAAGTTTACAAACAAAGGCTGGGTGATGAGGCATTTGACATTGAAGGTTGCAAGGCACAAGCGGACGATGATTACCACAAATTTAAATACATATCAAAGACATCCTTTAGTTAGATATCTGAATGTGGTAGCCTTCCTGCTAACTTAAACTATGAAGTGGAGGATTTCAAAGCGTGAAGTTCGATCAAATTTGGACCATCGAGGGAGACAATTGTTTAGGAATTCTTTGAAGACCCATTGTGAGATCACGAAAGTGAGAGATTATATATTCTGGAGCGATTGAGAGTGTTGAAGAAAATTCACTCTGCAAAAATTGGAGCTCATTCTGAGCTGCAGAGCTCTGACATATCTATTCTGGAAGAGGAATGCAAAGGTAATACTTTGGAATTGCAAATTTTCTAGCTGTTGTTTCAATTCCTTTCTCTTGCGAGTCATTAAACTTGCAGCTTTTCTTGATGGTAGGAGATGGAGGTAACACCGTCTTAACTCGAGAAATATCCAACCTCAGTAAGAGATTTATAACACCCCGTGTTTTTATTATTTGTTTTTTTTATAATAATAATAAAGATAATAAAAATAGATAATGGATAGATGATAACTATCAGTTACGGATAAAAGCCTGTAGGTAAATGGATAAGTGTTGTCATTGTTTTTCGGGGAGTTTTCTCACGTAGAGTTTTTGGTATATCGGTGTATACTGTCTAATGTTTTTATACTGCTCATTGTCTTGTTTTTATTCTACGTCATGTCGTCGAGTTGTTAAAACTCTAGAGAAACTCGGATTTGATATGGAACCGCCAAACTCAGATTCTTGATGATCTTGTGTTGTTGAAATCGCCGGTTCGGAAGCCGTTAATGGCGGGCGTGTGAGCCGAGGAATCTATGAACCCGTATTTTTAAATCACGTATTTTTCTATTTAATTAATTAATTTAATTATTTATTTTAAAATTCTTCGGATTGGACTCGGGATACGTGGGGCTTGGTTTTGGGCCGAAGTCGGTGTTGGGCTTGGGTTTTGGACCCAAGCATATATAAACACATTGTTCTAGAGAATAGGGTTTTGAAGATAATAAAATATAAAAAATGGAGGCAGAGAAAGAAGCTGGTTTGCTGGAGAGGTGGAGCACGACGATTCGGGCTAGGAAAATTCGTCGAGCTGTTAGTTAAGGTGAGTAGCTATTTTGCTATTTCACCGGATTTATGGTTTTCCGTGTATCGGAGTATACCGACTAAAGTTTCGGCCTATTAATACTGTTCATTATACTGATTGTGTTGGACTTTGTGTTTTTTTTGTTTTATTAAACCTTGTTATAATTCGGATTTGATATAAACTGTCGAAACTTTGTTAATTGGGTAAACTGACGAAGCTTCAATAGAGCATCAATGGCGTCAGCCCACAGAAATCGTTTTGTATTTGAACTCTCATGGTTTTGGTTTTGAAACCATACTGTGATGTTAATATTAATTGGTTGTTGGTATATGATGGACGTCGGGATTAGGAGTGGGGCTGTTCTAGTTAGGCTGAAGCTTTGAAGGTCCATTAATGGCGACGAGATCGCCCAGGCTAGGGGTAACATCGATTTTTGTCTTGATGTTGTGACTTTTGTTTGACTTTTGATGGAATACGGTGGTCGGGTATGGTTTGGGAGCTCGGGGAAAGAAGGTTAATGGCGTTCTTGCCGTTCTTGGGCTCTTGAAGGATTGATTTTGTTTTATTTTCGTGTGAACTGTTTGGTTGATTGTTGTGTTGATTGTTTTGTTAAAGTGTGAGTGTGGGGGGATGTATATGGGGCTGTTGAATGGTGGTGGAAGCCATTAATGGCGTGATAAGGTTTTAGATCTAGGTTTGGTGATGTCGGATTTAAATTATTTGAGGAATGTGTGTTTGTTAAAGAGGTAGGGGTTTTTGCAGGGAGTAAAACCGCCTAGTTAAAAATGGGTGGTGTGTGGAGGAGTGGTGGCGGATTTTGGTGGTGGTGGAGTCGCTAGATTTTGTGAGGAAGATGACCGAATTTGGGCCTGGGGCTTGGGCCGAAAGGGTTAAGTTTTGGGTTGGGCCAAAACTCTATTAGTTGGTTTTGGGCCCGATTTTAGTTGGTTTTGTTTAGGGCCTTTTTCCAATTAGTCTATGGCCCGTTTCCTTTGATTTGTGGACCAGTTCAATTTAAGATTTTTGGACCGAACCACTTAACAGTTTTTGGGCCAGTTTCTAATATTGTTCGGGCCAGTCCATAGGACTCAAAATAGATCTATTAGGTCTTTAAATGTTTAGACTTAGGGTTCTAAGGTTTGGGTTTGGCGGTTAGGTCCGAACCATGGCCTTAACCATGAGCCCATGAGCCATGCACCTTTGACCTTAGCCATGAACCATGGCTATGACCCTGAACATTGTTGAATATAGAAATGACAGTTTGACCGACCATGATGGTTGACTTTGACTTTGACCGAATTGACTTTGACCGAGAGTTGGTTGACCATTTGACCTTTTAACTTTCGGATTATGATTTGAGTTATTAAGGTAGGTCTAGGGCTATTAGCATACTTGACTTTAGGCTAAGACCTCTATATATCGTGTGTATGTGTATTAACTACTATGTGATTTTTGCAGTATTTTATGATATGCAACGTTATGACACTAAGACATCCCTGAAATTAATAACGCGTAAATAAAAAATACAGGAATCAAGATACTCATTCGTTCTCTGAAATGATACATAAAATAAAGTTCAATAATGCGTAAATAAATTTACCGCACTCTTTTAGAACTAGCTCCACGACTCAAGTTTTTGAAATTTTAGTTTTATGACTGTTGATGTCATATGTTAGGTGGGCATTTATTGAATGTGCCATAAATGCCCGTTAGCGTTATATAGGGGTATTCATTGAATGTGTCATGAATGACCAGATTGTTTGGACTGCCCTAGAGAGGAACTAAGGTATTCGCCTTGCGGGTTAGTGGTATTAATTTGATTATGTGAGTGTTTGGATTTTCTTTTGAATACCTAATATAATATATACATATGATATATAGAAGTTCTAACTTTCTTTTGCAGGAGGGTAGGACTTAATAACATTTTGTCTTGAGGACGCGTCCTACCCTTATCTGTTGATGGATATCGGTAAGTTTTAATTCAATGGTTTAGATATTAAAAGGAGGTATTATAATGAGTTATATAATGGAAGTCTTGCTTGGGAAGAAATTATGCCGGTTAAAATGACGGAACTACCTGTCTTCCAAGCTGTGAATGATTGAGTTATGGGATAAAATAAAGTGATTGTTTGGATAATTAAAATATGATAATGTTTATCCGTGGTTAGTCTACTCATACCAACAAATTCCATTTTGTCGACCCATGTTTGCTTTGTTTTGGCAGCGTGGGTGTGTTATTGGGAACATAGGTGGAAGGCGATGGAACCTTGGGCGTGTGATTGGGATTCTCGCCTGGAGCCGTCTGGGAGTTTAGTTTATTAGGTCTGATCTTTTGGGAGGATGTAATAATGTAGGTTACATTTTTATATGACACGAGAATACGATGTTGGAAATTATTATTCTTAAAGTTGTTTATGTTTGTATTGGGATGGAAGAAAGTTTTTAATAAATTGATAGTTGAGGAATTTGGAGATTATTGTTGTTAAGTTGATCCTGTTGTGAGGTGGGTTTTAGGTTTTTACATGTGTTGTATCCCCCCGTCATAGCCTGGGTTTTTAGACAATTGAACAAAGTGATGGTTGAGATATTTATATTTCAATTATTCATTTATTTTAATTATTTAGAAAATCGGGCTGTAACAAGATTGGAAGCTATTGAAAAGGATAGAGAGTTCTTAAAGCATGCTTTTCAGTCACTACAGAAAGGCGACAGAAGGAACACATCTACTCAAGGAGATAGCGCAGCAACTGAGGGAGCTTCGGCGTGTGGAAAAAATAACAGTGGAGAAGGATGTTGAAGGAACAGAAGTTATCAAGGAGAGAGAGAGTTCCTAAAGCATGCAACTTCTCCAGATAGCTGGAGCATTGGCATGTTCAAAAAATGACGGTTTAATCCATTTGATTGTGATTACTTCACAAAATCAGTTTAATTTTCTTTTTGTTAATTGTTGGCATTTAGTTTTATCTTTTCAATCAACCGCAGAATGAAAAGTTAAAAGGGTTTAAGCAGGCAAACAATTTTAATCATGTACTCAATTAGTTGGAACTTGGAACACTAAAAAATTCGAGAGATCAATGACCTACTTACTATCAAAATAAATTTGACGGGTAACATTCCGTCAGATGAGCTTTCTGACTTGGAGGATTTGACGGAATTGTAAGTTATAGTGGCCTACAATATCTTCTTTCTCATTAAATTAATTCTTTCCCAAATGTTAACTTTCCCAATATTAGTAAGCTACCCGAGGATATCTTTATAGGGACGAGATCCGAGACCGTTAGATGTGTGATCCAACGGTCCAAAAATCAAAAACAAACTCACATTTAATTGATGGGTCAACTCCAATAAAAAGGAAAGATTCGGTATGTAGCCGTTAACAAAAACCTAGAGGTGAAACTGAAACCTTTTCATAACCCTGAGCAATGGCTACTGCAATGAGAGCTGCCCGAAGAAGCTTCCTTTTCTCCGCCAAAAGTCCAGTTTTTCCATCCACATCAATAATGCGAATGAAATCAACAACAGCATCATTTCTCAATTCCATTCTTGCTCGTCACTCTGCTGCTTCATCCGCAGCACCTTCTCTTGATGAAATTAAAAAAAATAATATCATAATCACTGGTCACCATCACTTCAACGAGTCTGATTATGCTTGGAATCCTCTAAAGATTAAAAGTTTTGGATCTTTGCTGGATGAGGCACTAGAAGCTCCCCCTAAACTTGGAGATAAAAATCATTGGCTTGTTTATGTGGAGAGCGAATGCATTGATTTAGACTCCTTGTCAGAGGAAGAGTTGTTCGATTATTATGCTTGGACAGTAACTTTACCTCTTGCCATTCACACGTAATAAAAATTTACATTATTATTATACCCTGCTTTTATCATCATAATATGTTAACTTAACCAACTTATTATATATTATTTGTGTTTCTTAACAGCGAACAAGCAAGACTGAAAATTTACCTTGTTTCGTGTGAGCGACCATATGGTTTTGGCGCTGAGTTCAATGAGGCTACCCAGAAATGTCTTCAAGGTTAGTTGGTGCTGACTTCGATATCTCATATATATATATATATATATATATATATATATATATATATATATATCATCATGTATGTAATGGCTTCTTCACAATTAAAGCTAATTGTATATATTTTCCTCTATAGAGTGCGGAGGAGTTCAGTTTATCAGGGAAGATTGCTACTATAGTGCTCGGATCAAGGACGGCAGTGGTAAGCTTTTACTATTTTACTAAGCGCTCTGTTATAGTCTTGAGGTGACTTTGCTACGCAAGTAAAGCTGTGTCGGAAAAAAAAACTGAAAATCAAAAGTGTGCTGACTAACTAACGTTTTTCGTAAGTGTATTTTCTAATAATCTTTAACACATGGAGTGGGAGGGAGAGAGAGTTGATCATGATTGGTGGTGATGTTTAAGGAGAAACAAATATAGTGGATATGAAGGAAGGGTGTTGGGCTGTTTGGATTTGCTGCTGAAATTGATATGGAAACCTTAAATAAGCTTAAAGGTTAGTGTATTCCTGGTTTAGGAATGATTTATTAAATATTTTAGGGTGAACTAGTATTACCCCCCACTAGATGAGCCAATTAGGATTTCCCCCCACTAGATGGGAAGTTAGGGTCTCCCCCCTAAATACACACAAAAAAATTTCGGTCAACCCACTTTGACTTTTTTTTTTTTTTGTGTATTTAGGGAGGAGACCCTAATTTCTCATCTAGTCGGGGGGAAATCCTAATTGGCTCATCTAGTGGGGGGTAATACTAGTTAACCCAATATTTTATAAGTTAAAGCGTTGTTAACGTACGTAGATTGTTTCTATGCAGGATTGCAGGATGTTCTGGTACTGCTTCTGGATTATTCAGTTAGTGGTAAGACCGAGAATGAGGGTAAGAAATCTATGTCATCGTTTATTTTAATCATGGCCCAAAATATCGCCGAGATATACGATATCTCGCCGATATATCTCGGTAAATTGGTACACCGATATCGATATTTCCGACATATATCCACCGAATATTGAACTCCTTTTTTTCCGAGATATATCGGAATTTCCGATATGAAACTTTATATCGCCGATATAATTGATATTTTCGATATAATTGATATATATCGGTTGACTTTTTGACCATTTTTAAATATAAATCCGATATTTCCGATATATTTCTGATATTATATGTCCGATATATCCGATATTTTTTATATTTTAAATAGTTTGGACTGGTCACCAAAAAAACCGATATATCCGATATATCCGATATATTTTATATCGGTTTTTGGGTACACCGATATATTAACCGATATTGAAATTTTGGGCCTTGATTTTAATAAGGGACATTTCTACCAACCAACTTCTTATGACTTTGTCGTTCACCGTGTTACTGTTGTTTAGATCTTAAATTTAATTTTTTTGCTATTTCGGCATTATAAGAAGACAAATATGCCTTAGAATTTGAGATCACAATTATCTTAGATGAATTTTTCGTTTGTTTCACATCTTTATTTGCTGTTTGTTTTATGGGTACGTCATCCGCACATTTTTTTTAAAAGTTATGTCTAATTTATAAATTTATAAACAATGTTAAACTTTTTTTTTTTTTTTTCTATTTTCTAAATTATAAATTTATACTGACTTTCTTAATTTTCGTTGAATTTACTATCTCTAATGAAATCCTTGCCTACAGTTGGAAATTACTTAGCTGTTTTGTGTTACTTCTACGATAGTATGATATACTAATTTTTTTGTAATATGCTAAAAGTGCTTCTTGAGCAAGTAAACTCTGTTTTTTTTTTTCTTTCAATAATAACAAGTTTTTTTTTTTTTTTTCCTATAATACCAAGTTAACTCTGTTTAATATACTTTTTATGCAGTTTTCTGTGTTGCACCTCCTAACCGTAGGAAAAATCATCCAACCATATATGGATGTTATGATAAAGCGGAGATCTGAAAATTCGGCCGTAAGTACGGAACTTGTGAGTGACACTGACAGATTTTAGTTCACAAGATATGGCTGTAATAATAAGTATGCATGAACACAAGTGACTTTGTCAGGTTTTAATTCACAAGATATGGCTGTAATAATAAGTATACATTTAAATGGGTAGAATTCTGGTTCCAATTCTGTTGGATTTAAAATGATGACCCATGAGTATTTTATGGAGCTGTCTTCATTACTTAGGTGTAATTCATATTTTGTTCTAGCGCAAGTCATTTGTTCCCATACTTTTATCATCTAGTGGTACTTTCTATTTGACGAGAATGGATTCAATGGAAACTGTTTGTTTTGCAAGTTGACAGAAATGATCGTGTTCTTTTGTTCCAGACTATTAAAAGAGTGGATGTTCGGATGTTCACTCTCCCTGTCCAAGTTTCAATTATTGAAGGAAAGTTAAGAGTTAGTTGTGTCAATGACAATGAAGTCGAGCAAATTATGTAGGCAAAAAGATAAGGGGTTAACTAGTATTACTCCTAACTAGATGAGCCAATTAGGATTCTTTTCTCCTCACTAGATGGGGAAATTAGGATCTTCTCTAAATATATACAAAAAAAAAAATGTTGACGGTATATTTTTTTGTGTGTATTTAGGAGGGGGAGACTAATTGGCTATATGCAGGGAGGGAATTCTAATTGGCTTATCTAGAACGAACCCAAAAATAGGAGATAAGTTGAGATAACCCTTGCTTGAACCCAAAAATAGGAGATAAGTTGAGATAACCCTTGCTTGATGAGTGAAGGGCAACGCACTTGTTTGTTTTAGTTAAAATTTAGATTCATTTTGTGTGAACAGATCTACCAATCAGAAAACACTTTTAGTGATTGTATGATGCGGATTACGGAGTCATGAATGGAATACCGAGCAAGTTATGGAGGTTTAACGATATGCAATTTCATGTATGTATTATTCATTCTACCTTAACTTTTATTTAGTTAGTGAATTAGAGGTTAGCTGCATTTTAGAACTATTGGATTTAAGTATCTGTGATTGTTCTGTTCGTTTGGATTCATTGTTTCCTTAAAAACTATTGTGATTAATCATTAAACATAAAGTGTATACACTTCGTTATGGTCCAGGATTAGAACCGTAGGCGAAACAATGTCTGTGCATGGCTACTACTTATGAGTTATAAGTACGGAAATTGTACTTGTGGCAATTGCTTATGGATGATTAGAGAAGGAAATAAGGACACTATCGTTTGGTAGGAGATTAGAATGATTAGGCTTGTTAGTTGACTAGGTATGAAGTGCATAGAAGTGATTTAAGTATACAAATTTTGACGCAGTATCTGCTTTTTGGTTACACAGAGTTCGAGTTGAGAGACACTAAATGAAAATAAATTCAGAAAATACAAAGAAAAATAGTGAATTGGAAATAATATCATTTTTCTGGAAAAAAAAAATTATATCTCGAGGTAGTAATAAATCCCTCTTGGTCAATGATTACAATTTCTAGCCCTAAATTGTCGAGGTCTGGATTCTGTGTCGACAATTCATACTATTAAGGACTTCATCCGAGAACATGAACCGGATGTTATATGTTCAGAAACTAAAAGTAGTAAGAAAAAGATGGAGTTAGTTCAATGTCGGCCCTGATGCAAAGCAAGCCAAGCCGCTGCTTTGGGCCACCAAGTCAGTATCAAATTTAAGAGCCATATTATACTCGCCTACAAAAGCCCACAAAAGGAAAGTTTATTATGTTTTCAATCAAAAGTCAAAAAGCCACCTACAGAAACATTAAAAAAAAAAACCCCAGTCACTATTCGCTGTTCCAAAACCAAACTTCTACAAAAAACAAAACAAAAAAGATAAACTCAGTCGTTGTTCGCCTGTTCAAGAAGTAAAGACGTAAAGGTACAAAACTCCACTCACTCTACCTGGTTTTTGGTATTAAATATTTAGATAATTAGATTGGAGTGTTTGTTGTTTACAATCATGCCTCCTAGAATTAGAATGCATGCATCTGGAAGTAGCAAAAGAAAAAAGAAGCAAAAAATAGAACAACTTATTCGATCTCAAATAGGAGCTATTCATAAGTATTTTTCTAGCGGCAAAGAAAAAAAAAATAGTTCTGATGAAGATTTAGTGAATGAAGAACATGAAAATTTGGTGGATGCACCACATGAAGATTTGGTAGATGAGGAATATACAATTATCAATGATAATGAGGATCATATGATGAATGACACACATGAACACTTGGTAGCTGAAGACGATGAAAATTTGGTGGTTGCAAACAATGAAGATTTGGTGGATGAAGATGATGAGGATTTGGTTGATGAAGAACTTAATCAACAAACAAATGTGGCTGACTTATTTGGGCCGGTAAACATTGATGACCCGCGAAATTGGGATAAGATGGATCAAAATTACAAAGATTTATTAGTGGAAAGAGGCCCTAAAAGAGATAACACTGTCGATTTTCCTAAAGATGATCTTGATAGGCATTTTTCTTCTACTCATTATGTTCGACACTCCAGTACAGATGTCAGGAGAACAGTTGAATAAGTTGTTGCAGGCTATGCAAAATAACCAGCCTGTTCAGGGAGATCCTTTTGCTAAGCGCAATAAAGAGTTTGATACTCTTGGTGGGCAGCGGTTTACTGGTGTTGGGAACGCGATCACAGCAGAGTCTTGGATTCAAAGTTGTGAAAATGTATTTGAGCGTATGCAGCTTACTGAGGTACAGAAGTAGGAGTTGGCTGCTCACCAACTTGATGACACTGCTAGGTTTTGGTGGCGAGCTCTCACCCCTAGTCTGGACATTAGAACTTTGACTTGGGAGGACTTCAAGATGAGATTTGAGAGCAAGTTTATTCCTGAAGCAATAAAAGAGCAGTTGGCTCAACAGTTCTCTGAGTTGACTCAAGACGAGAAGTCTGTGACTGGGTATGTGACCAAGTTTAATGAGTTATCGAGGTTTGCTTCCCATCTTGTGGATACTGATAAGAGGAAAAACCAAAAGTTCATACGTGGACTAGAGAGTTACTGGGCCAACAAATTAATTCCTTTTGACGGGGACACCTTTGATCGTGTGTTGGATTTGGCGTTGAGATATGAGGAGCAGATTGCAACCCTCAGAGAGTCAAGGGGGAAGAGGAAGTTTGGTGAGATACCTGTTGTTGGCCCTCAGCATTTTGAGAGCAGGCAGTCGAATAGGTTTAGGCCTTATGATATTACTCAGAGGGGTCCGTTTCAGAGACCACCATCCTAGGGGTTTCAGGGGGGATTTCACCAGCAGGGTGTATTCCGATCCCAGGGAGGATTTGCACAGCAGGGTGGTTATAGGCCACCGGGGCAGCCTGGAGGCTATAGACCTCAGAGGAATCAGTGGCAGAGGCAGGGTAACCAGTTTCAAGGTCGTGTTCCCGCTCTTCTGTATCGACCAGCAGCGTTACCTTTACATGCACCAGCACCAACACTTAGAGCCATAGTTCCTATTGAAAGGGTTTGCTGGGAGTGTAAGCAGGTGGGTCATTTATCTCGTTATTGCCCTACCAAGCAGGATAATCAGCAGAATAGAGCACCAGCACCAATCACTCGTGCTAGAGCCTATGCAGCTATGCCAGGACATGGGAATGTTGAAGGCACCTTTAGTTCATCTCAGTTTATATTCAGAGTTTTGTTTGATTCGGGTGCTTCACATTCCTTTATATCTCATCAGTATGTTGAGAAAGAACGTTTTAAAACTACACCTTTATCTAAACCTTTGTGTGTTGACACACCGCTAGGCGGTTCTGTTACCTTATATGACGAGTGCAAAGGTTTTAAGTTGTATTTCTTAGATCGTGTCTTTATGGTAGACTTGATAGTTTTAGGGTTTGAGGGTTTCCATTTCATCCTTGGTATGGACTGGTTGACGCGTTATCATGTTACCTTGGATTGTGCGATGAAGGAAGTTATAGTGAATACCCCTGGCAAGTCGAGGTTGATTCACACTTGTGTTAGTAAGGAGGACTCGGTGATGTCTAGTTTCCTATGCTCTATAGAGATACCTACGAGGGATATCGGCGATGTGGAAGTAGTGAGAGACTTCAAGGATGTTTTTAAGGAGATTCCAGGTTTGCCACCCAAAAGGGAGGTGGAGTTTCGTATAGACTTGTTACCAGGGACTGCACCAGTTTCAAAGTCGGCTTACAGGTTAGCGCCTAAGCTATTGGAGGAGATGAAAGTACAAGTCGAGGAATTACTCAGGAAGGGGTAAGAGTTTAAGTTTTTGTGATTTTTGTTTTTGGCTTAACCATATTTTGAGTATATGGGTCTGAATCTTTTAAGGTGTGTATGACCAGGTTCATACGATTGAGCAATTCACCATGGGGTGCGCCTGCTATTTTTGTTTCAAAGAAGGATGGTACCTTGAGAATGTGTATTGATTTCAGGGATTTGAACCTTGTGACTATAAAAAATAAGTACCCGTTTCCTAGGATTGAAGATTTGTTGGATCAGTTGAAAGGGGCTAAGGTATTTTCAAAGTTTGATTTAAGGACTGGTTATTATCAGATGGGAGTTGAAGAGAAGAGTATTCCTTTGACTGCATTTAGAACTCGGTATGGTTTATATGAGTTTTCTGTGATGCCTTTTGGGTTAATTTAACGCGCGCTGCATTTTTATGGACCCGATGAATCGTATTTTCAGGCCCTATTTGGATAAATTTGTGATTGTTTTCATTGATGACATTTTAGTGTATTCACAAAACACAGAAAAACATAAAATGCATTTGAAGATAGTGATGCAGACGTTTAGAGAACATAAGTTGTATGCTAAGTTTAGCAAGTGCCATTTTTGGGAAGAAGAAATTCGTTTCTTTGGACATGTGATATATATCTAGTGAGGGGATTGTTGTAGACCCTGAGAAGGTTGCTACAGTGAAAGAATGAAAACAACCAACCACTGTTACAAAGATTAGGAGTTTCTTGGGGTTAGCTGGATATTATCGGAGATTTATAGAGAAATTCTCGCTTATTGCAGCTCCGCTCACGAAGTTAACTAGGAAGGATGTGAAGTTTATGTGGACTAATGATTGTGAAAAAGCTTTCTTAGAATTGAAACAGAGGTTGACTATAGGTCCAATTCTAGTAATCCCGACTAGAGACGGAAAACTAGTGGTTTTTACAGATGCTAGTGGAACTGGTTTGGGTTGTGTGTTAATGCAAGACCGGCCAGAAGGTGGTGTCGTATGCTTCACGATAGTTGAAGATACACGAGAGACGTTATCCTACTCATGACATAGAGTTAGTGGCAGTGGTTTTTGCTTTGAAGGTGTGGAGGCATTATTTATATGGTGAGAAGTTCGAACTTTACACAGATCACAAGAGTTTGAAGTATCTTTATTCACAGAATGAGTTGAACATGAGACAACAGAGATGGATGTAATTCGTAAGTAGTTATGACTTCGAGATTCAGTATCACCCAGGCAAGGGCAATGTAGTTGCTGATGCACTTAGTCGATTGCCTTGTGTTTTGAACACTCTTATGGTGCAAGAGTGGAAGAGTTTGGAGACTATAGCAGCTTATGACGTCCGGACTACACCAGGTACAGATGAAGGGTATATATGTAGTTTGGAGGTTAGGCCAGTGATTTTCAATAGAGTGATTGTCATGTAGCACAGAGATCGATTTCTTTTGAGTCAGTTAGATGATCTGGTCATTGATATTTTAGATGATTGTCCGTCTGATTGGGCAGTTGATTCTGAAGGAGGATTGAGATTTCATGAGAGATTGTGTGTACCAGATGATGTAGAGTTAAAGAAGGAGATATTATATGAAGCTCATCGTTCTCGGTTTACAATTTATTCTAGAGGAATGAAGATGTACCATGACTTGAAGATGACCTTTTGGTGGGAAGGGATGAAAAGAGATGTCGGAGAATATATTTCTCAGTGTTTAACTTGTTAGTATGTTAAGGCAGAACATCAGAGGCCTTCTGGATTATTGTAACCATTAGAGATACCGATGTGGAAATGGGAACACATTTCTATGGATTTTATTGATGGCTTGCCTAAGTCTCGGAGAAGTAATGAATCTATTTGGGTTATTGTTGATCGTTTAACGAAGTCTTCTCATTTCATTCCTATTGATGTGTGTAGAAATACAGATAAGTTGGTTTCCTTGTACGTTCGGGAAAGGGTCAGGTTACATGGGATTCCAGTGAGTATTGTTTCAGATCGAGATCCTTTGTTCACTTCCGAGTTTTTGAAGAGTTTTCAGCGTGCTATGGGTACTAGTTTGGCGATGAGTACTACTTATCATCCTCAGACAGATGGACAGACGGAGAGGGTGAATCAGATATTAGAAGATATGTTACGGTCTTGTGTAATGGATTTTGGTGGAGGATGGGAGGAACATTTGCCTTTGGTGGAGTTTGCATATAATAACAGTTTCCAGTCGAGCATCAGTATGGCACTCTTTAAGGCTTTGTATGGGCGTCCATGTTGATCACCTGCTTGTTGGGCAGATGTGGGAGATCGAGTATTACTTGGGCTTGAGATAGTGAGAGAGACATCTGAACAGATTAAAGTCATTAGAGAAAAGATTAAAATAGCACAATGTAGGCAGAAAAGTTATGCAGATTTGAAGAGGAAACGGGTTGAGTTTTCTGTAGGCGATTTTGTGTTTTTGAAGGTTTCCCCTATGAGAAAAGTTATGAGGTTTGGCATGAAAGGAAAGTTGAGTCCACGGTATATTGGACTATATGAGATAGTAGTCTCCGTTGGTAGTTTGGCGTACCGTCTTGCTTTGCCGCCTAACTTAGCGATGATTCATAATGTCTTCCACGTGTCTATGCTACGGAAATGTGTGAAAGATCCTACCGAGGTTGTTTAGCCAGCAGAGCTAAAGTTGAACGATGATGTAACTTTTACAGTGAGGCCTATCACGATAGTAGATAGGGATGTGAAACACCTTAGAAGGAGGATTGTAAACTTCGTAAAAGTGCAGTGAAGTGAAAGGGAAAATGACGTGACTTGGGAACTTGAAGATAAAATACGACAGATGCATCCTAAGCTTTTCTCTAACACTCTACCTTGAATCTTGGGACGAGATCCTTTTAAGGTGTGTATATTATAACACCCCATTTATTTCTTTTATTTTTCCTAGTATAATAATAATAATAATAATAATAATAATAATATATAAAACAAAAATAGGATAGATATTAGTAAGGATAGGAAATCCCATAGGTAAAAAGATAAATCTTTATCCTTGTTTTTTGGGGGGTTTTAAAACAAAAGGGTAGTTCACAGGTAGAGTTTATTTTTACACAAAGAAGAAAAAAAAAAGAGTTTTTCACATAGAGGAGAAGAAAAGTTTCTTGCTAGAGATTTACTGATAGCTGATATCAGCGGATAGCAGGAGCGTATCACGAGTGAGTAAATTTTTAATCTTTCACAGAACTTTTATTGAATGTTTTATCTCGAAGCAAAAGGTTTACTGATTTCATAAAATTGATTCCATAAAACTGATTCCATATAATTGTGCCTTAAACGAAACTCTTATACAAAATTGATTACATATAACTGTATAACTGTGTTACTTAAGTTTTATTCACTTTGTGTCGTTATGAATCATTCTGTATGCTCTGTCAAAAAAATTCTCCTTAAATTGAAAGTAATGGGTATTGAATACTTTTATATTGCCGATTGAGATGGAGTATATGGGTTGTATTATACTGTTCATTTTAGATTAGATATAAGGGTTGTTGTATACTGCCGAATGAATATAATATATGGGTTGTTGTGTTTGAATTGAGAATTTTGGTTGATTAATTTCTTGGTTGTTGTTGCCGGGGGATGATGGGTAATGGTTGAATTATTGTTTGAGTGCTGTGAAGTTTTGAAAAGTCATTAATGGTGTCAAAATCGTGATTTTTGAAGTGTGAGGGAATCGAGATTTGATGGTATCGGCATATGGGGTTTTTCGTAGGGATGAAAACCGATGAGTTTAATAGTGGTGGCTAGTGGAGGTTGTGGTGGCTGCTTTAGTGGTGGATGGTGGAGGTGCGTTGCTGGTGAGGAAGAAGAGGAGGTACGCTGCTGGTGGGAAGTACAAAGAATGTTCTTCAATGTATGAGCATCTTAATGAAGTACAGAATATCATCAATCAATTGCAATTGATGAAGATTGATATGGGTGACGAAATTGAGGCTTTGTTACTATTAAACTCTATACCCGACAGTTGGCAGACTTTAACAGTTTCTCTTAATGAAGCCGCTAAGGATGGAGTTATTTCCACGGAGATGGCTACCGGGGCATTGCTGAATGAGGACACAAGAAGGGGTTCACGAAGCAGCTCCTCTCACTCAGAGATACTTGTCACAGAGAAGCAGGGGAGAGGTAAAAGCAGAAAACCATCTCATTCTAGAGGTGATGACAGAAGCAAATCTAGGGGTGAAGCTAGAACTCCTAAGGCAGAGAGACAATGTTACTATTACGCCACCAAGGGTCACTTTAGGTATAAGTGCAGAACACTGAAAAGGAATGAGAAGAATAACTATGTATATGAAGACATGGTACAGAGGAACAGAAACACAGACAGAGATACCACCGCACTAGTCAACGATGGTCTAGTGGGAATTGTGTCAGAATGTGGTGTGTACTGTGTTAGTACCTCATGCCAGGATACAAAGTAGCTGATAGATACAGGAGCATCCTATCACGTCACACCACACATGAGATTCTTCACTACCTACAGCTATGGTGAGTTTAGTGAGGTAAATATGGGTAACAATGAAGTCTCAAAGATTGTAGGTGTTTTAGCAAGATTTTCCAAAACACACCAGTTAAGGGTCGGAAGTAATGTTTTTTTGGAGATGGTGAAGGAGATGGTGGTTGGGAAAATATGAGACTAGACTTCAGTTTTGAAGTTGCCTACGTACCCAAATGTATTGCTTGGGATCAAGTCTCGATTGCGTAGTTTTGGAAAAATGACGAAGGTTAGATTTTATAGGTAGGATCGGTGATAGTTACTTCCTCGTTCTCCAATATTCCAATCGTGGGATGAAGTTAGAGAACTAGCGGGAGAACTGTCAAATCGTGGGATGAAGTTGGAGATCGAACTGGCGGATGAACTGTCCAATCGTGGGATGAAGTTGGAAAACTGGCGGGAGAACTGTCGTGGGATGAAGTTGGTCGAAGTTGTTTGACTCGCAAAACATGTGTGCAATTGATATTGATTTTACGTGTAGGTATGTAGGCTTTGAGCGTAGGCTTTTTGTAGATAAGCTCTGAGCATGGGCTTTTTGTAGATAAGCTCTAAGCATGGGCTCTGAGCGTAGGCTTTTTTATAGATAAGTTTTGAGCGTGGGCTTTTTTGTAGCAAAACTCTGAGCGTGGGCTTTTTTGTAGCATGACTTTGACCGTGGGCTTTATATTGAATTGGGCTTTTATTGGACCACATTTGTGGGGGCCGGAACATCGCCCTCTCTTTGTTACATGGGCAAGGCCTGTGTGGCAAAGAAGTTTTTTTTTTTTTTTTTTTTTTGGGCGGGGCATGCAGCACCACTGTTGTGCGATTAAATCTGGGTTGGCGTGTGAGACGCCTATCGGTAATGCACTTATTACAATGTACTCAAAATGTGAAGAAGGGATGATGTCTCCAATTAACATTTTTGAGGGGATCCCAGCTCCTAATATTATCTCCTGGACTGCAATGGTTGCAGGGTTCATGCAAAATGGACTAAATAATGTACCAAAAAAGATCAAAACAAAAAGATCACTTTTTAATGGCAAATATATATGCTGATAGGGGATTGTGGGACGAAAAGGACAAGATGAGGGAGAGGCTGGGTATTGGTGTGCTGAAAAATGAGGCTGGGAGCAGCTGGGTGACACACTGACACTGCAGCTCACATTCTAACGATATGAATAACATGATGTAACAAAGGAATGTTTCATTCATATATGCTCTAGGAGAAAAGCTAGAGTGCAGTCGCGAGTTGAAATTCACGAACTAGAAGGGTAACACCCAGGATGCACAAATGGTGAGTGGTCCTGGACAAGAATATGCATTCCACTGCTGTCCTTCAGTAAGCCCAAGTGCCCAACAGTAAAGCGTGATCAAAGTCATCAAACCCTGTTACCTGTGTTGCTGTCTTTATGAATTCGGATTATTTATTCATCAAATGCTGAGTGTTCTCAGCACTGAGAGTTTGTTGAAGAATATGAAACAAAATCGAAACTATTCATCAAATTTGCCATGAGGACAGGGACCAGATAGATAAATTGTAAGTGTTTCTGCCACACTTTATTGTTCCTGGCATGCTAAGAATGGTCATATTTTCGACAAGATTTGATAAACCCATCCAAATCAAAAGCTGATATTTGTTCTGTATCATGCTATCAGCTTGCTCATAGAAGGCAAAAGGTGTTGCCAATAGACGTGCATTCGTCTGCTGAGTCACTGAGTCATTGATGCGAATGGGTTTAACCACATCGAATCTACTTAATTTGAAGATGCCCTACAGTGGCAATTCGATCACAGCGGCAATTTGAAAAAATAGATTGTTATGAAACCAGCGGCAATTCGATTTTACTATAGCCAGCGGCAAATTCAACAAGCGGCAAATCAAGCAGCGGCAATTCATTCAGCTCAAACCGTAGACCATTCTCCATTCTCCACAATACGTTTCTTTCCCTCAAAAGTATTTGAGCCGTAGACCATTCTTCATGATAATTTTGGCAGAAGATGATCCTTTAGGTAACCGTTGCAGCTACTCAAAGTTTTTCAGCGGCTATTCAAAGGATCAAGACACCCGCTATTCAAAGTTCTTTTTGGCTATTCAAAGATCAGCACCACCGCGGTAATTCAAAGTTCTTCAATTTGGCTATTCAAAGGATCAGCGCACCGGCAATTCAAAGTATCGAGCGGCATCGGCAGTTCAAAGAATAGGCATCAGCAGTTCAACGAGATCAGAAAAAAGGGATCGGCAATTAATTAAATCCGCAACTTTCTTTTCCAAAAAACTGATCAATTCAAAATATTGATGGGGCAAATTGTCAGCTGTGTCATTGAATTCTACGAATTGATCGGCATGTTTCGATCGGCCATATTCAAACTTTTAGTAAGTGAGTTTTGTTGAAGATAAACTAATAGAACAAGGTCGGTTGAAGATGCTGCAATTAATTTCCAAATTCGAATTCAAACTTCATATATAACAAGGTCTGTTAAAGATAATCTAATAGAAGGGTGAAGCTTAAGCGAATTAGGAAAGTGATTGTTGGGTCAGTGTTGAAAATCTAGTCCTATTGGTATACGGCTCTGGAGTTAGAATATCTATAAAAGGAGAACTCGTGGGAGCAGAATAATTATCAGACTTAAAAGATAGAGATAGCTAGATTTGAGAAGAGAAGAATAAAAGTTCCAATTATCTCCTTCGTGTTCTTATTTTACTTTTGCAGTTAGGTATGTTTCTATTAACCGTTCACACTTTTTTTTTTGTTTTATTCATTCTTATCACAAAAAGTCAATTGCCATGTAATGAATAGTAAGGGTTTTTTTTTTTTTTTTTGAGGAATGTATATTAGGATTTGGGTCCTAGTAAGAGACAGTAAACCATGTTTAGTTCTTATAATTCTGCAAAGAAATTCGTCTTTGGTTTTGAGATAAGGGTTAATTTGATACTATTCTATTTTTTTGACAGTATTGAAAATATTTGATAACGGAGAGGAATTATAACTTGAAGAGGAGATGGGGTGAGAAGGGGGATTTTAATATAAATAGGGTGGCGAAGAGTATTGATGCAGATAGTTTGAGAGCTAAGTATGATATTGGAGATGATGTTTCTATTGAGTATATTGGTAGCGATATCGACCAAAAGTGTGAAAATGACGAGATAATTTTATTGTTTTCACATTTTTGGCTTGGTTGTAGTGTTCCATTTCGAAAATCAGTTTCCGAGTTATTAGCTCGATGGAGAGTACATCTTTTACAATTATTTCCTGGCTATTGGGCTATATTTGCCCGTGTAGCGAGAATTTGTAAAGTTTATCAAAAGAGTATGTCGTCAGACCTTTTGTTTGAGTTATTGAAGCCTCTGCGGCAAAACAAGCCTTCTTCTAAAAGTTATGCGTTGGGATATCATAACCATCACAACCAGAATTATCGGTTTTATGGGATGCCTTCGAACTACAAAAATGCAAAATTGTATGGTTTTAAGATCAAAAGCAATTGGAGGTTCGAAAATATTGATTATCCTAACAATATATCAAGTAAGATATTAACTTAATATTCTTATAATTATTTTAAATAGTTAGCATCACATTATGATTATCTTGTTCTTTTTTTATAGGGGATATTCTGAAGTTTCCAAATATATCATTGTTTAGCAACGAGATGATAAAAAAGAAATTTGTTAGTTTGTTTAGTCATAATGCAGATGTCTATGATCTGTCATTTTTAGATGATATTGTAGATTATTATCATGATATAGAAACTGGACTACTTAGTGAGCCTAGGGAATTAGCACCTTACTGTGGCTCAAAGAAGAAAAAGAATGTTATTGTAGATGATAGCAGTGAAGATAGCGAAGAAGTAGAAGGAGATGACTCTGAATATAGTGGACAAGAAAATATTATAAAGAAGAAAAGAAGCATACGTCCAAAAAAGAAGAAAAATAAAACTGGGGATAACTCAAGTAAAATTGAGGAAGAGATTGAGAGTCGAGAAATGGTATGTATATAATATTTCTTTTAAAATATCATATATGTAATACCTATGATATGTTTTGGAATGATGTTTCATTATGACAGGTTTTTTGTCTTCCGGCACAAAAAACTACTGATGTGCATGATATTGATGATGATGATGATATCGGTGGGGAAGCGATGACTAACAGTATATCTGGACTTGATGTTAGTGTTCATCTTGTTTCTGTGATTTTGAATAATATTCATTATCGATTGTTTAATGGTTCTTTTGGTAATGTAGATTGAAAAAGTTTTCGATGGTGGAGATACAAAGGGTTCAACTTCTGTTGTCAAGATCAACTTTGGAGTGCCAACTCCTTTTGGTGGAAGTAGTTTTGGAGTTCCAACACCTGTTGTTGGCACCAATGCTGATGTAGCAACTTTTGCCGATGGCACCATTGCTGGTGTGTCGAGTTTAGTATCAACTGTTATTGGCACTACTGCTGGATTGCCGAATTCTATTGACACCGATGCAGGCGTGTCAACAGAAGTGTCTACTGTGGTTAATACCAACATCATTGTTGGGCTCAACTGTACCTTCTTCAATGCCCGAGGGGATGAGCGGCAGTTTTACAACGCCTGTGCTCATCACTCCAGACGTGCAAGCCTTGGCAATTGAAGGTTAGATGTTGAATAGTTATTTTAATAATATTTACTTATTATTATATATTATTATTTTAAATTATTTTGTCTAATATTTCAGATCCAGAGTTATTGTGTTTGGATTATCAACGAAGTGTAGATTTTGGAAAAACCGTTAATATATTGAATTCAAAGCTTGCAGAGGTAATTTTGTGTGTGTGTGTGTGTGTGTGTGTGTGTTTTTTTTTTTTTTTTTTTTCACATTATTTTTGTTCTCTTAGGCATCAAAGCTTGGGGATTGTGCTAAAGAAATCTTAGAAGCTAAAGAAAATTATAAGATTAAAGCCAGTGAATATGTGAGATTGAGAAATATTTGGAAGAAGAGAGCGCTCATCTTTCAGGAGAATGAACGATTGAGAGAAGTACTTATGAGAAATGAAGTAGTTTTGCATGACTATGAGATGAAAATGAATATCATGAAAGCTGAATTGTTGAAACAGAATCAAGAAATTGTTGTTCTCAGGGAGCAGAAGGTTTTGAGTGATGAAGTTGAGATTTTAAAATGGGAGAAATTGGAATTGGCTAAACGAATTTGCGAGGCTGAGGGGATTAAAGGAGACTACAAGGTACTATTGGAAGAGAATGCATTTTTGAAGAAGGAGTTAGATGAATATCATGAGAGGGTGGAAAATTTTAGGGTGGTAATCAAAATAGGTCGGTCAAAATATATAAGAGTTGGGTAATATGGCCTTGAGGTAGGTCGGCAAAATAGATATAAGTATTAAAGATATCGTAATTGGGGTGTCGCCACCCCAAAGTGTAATGATAACATAATGAAATTTGGGGTGTCGCCGCCCCCATAGTGTAATGATAACATAATGAAATTTGGGGTTATTTTATCAACTAATAGCGAGATGGGAAATCCCCGTTTATCAATCTATAGGCTATTACCCACAGTTTAGCATCCCTATTGGATAGAGTTTTTTGACACTTAGGGTGTAAACTTTCCACTCTATACAATTTACAACCCCCATTGGAAATGCTCTTAAGAAATTGGATCCTAAAAACCAAAGGGGAAATGTAAAAGTGCATTGTCTTAAAAATGTGTTACTGAAACCAACTTACAATTGATTATCAAAAACCCTCAATGATCGCACAAGTTTTGAACTTCAATACTACAGTTCATTTTCTTTTTTTAGTTCCAACCATTTTTCTGTAAACCCAACAGTCCCTATGTTCCCACTGATGGGTGGGTTTGACCACAAACCCAACCTTCAAAAGGTTGAACAGTAAGCCACTGGGCTACACAAGCATTCAGTTAGAGAGAACCACTCCCCTGTCCCCTCACACACACAACAGAAATTCTTCCTCAATTAGCGAGGACAACAGAGTCCTTTTTCTTTCATTTTTTTCTTACTTGTAAAGCAGTGTAATTTACACAAAGGACAAGAAACATGAGTAACCACACAATATTTGAGTCTCTACGAAAAAATGATAATAGAACCATGATTGACTTAGAATTTATGAAGAAAACATCTTATTCTCAAATCTATAGAAGGCCCAAATCTCTTTGTAGTGTATAGACTATCAATACTAATTACATGTCACTATGTAGTGATACTGTGATAGTCCATAACTTATTAAAATATTATACCCAAAAGAGACATCACCTAATGCTCCAAAAATGTTTAAATTTGCATGTAAGGTGAGGTTTTCTTTTGGATAAGTGAGAAAGGGAGGGGTTTCTTGGAAGATCACTCTATTGGTGACATGAGCAAGCTAAGTAGGTGGTGCAACTACATTGAACTAATTTCAATAAATAATTAATGGAAAATTGAAAACTATAAGCAAATGCATCGAACTAAACTAAAAATATATAATTAACGGGAAATCAGAAACTGGACCCAACTGCTTGGAATTAACCTTAAAAAAAAAATGGGAAATCATAAAATAGATACAAATGTATTTAACTAACAAAAAAAAAAAATAATTAACGAGAAATCAAAAACTAAATGTAAATGAATCAAACTAATCTCAAAGAATAATTAATAGAAAATCAGAAACAATAATATGCAAATGCATTAATCTAATCTCAAATGATAATTAACATAAAATCAGAAACTGGATACAACTGCGTTGAACTAATTTCAAATAATAACTAATAGGAAATCGAAAACTTGATGTAGCTACAACGAACTAATCTAAAAAAATAATTAACATGATATTGGAAACTAGACGCAGCTTCATAGAATTAACCTCAAAAAATAATTAACGAAAAATCAAAAACTGGATGCAAATACATTGTACTAACCTAAAAGAATAATTAATGGAAAATCGGAAACGGGATAATCTTTGATGATCACACATAGTGAATCATGTATAATATTTTTTTTATGTCAAGTTTGCAAGGAAACTACAAAAGAATCAATAGAAGTTGGTATTACACACCACCTTGAAATCTTGAATAAATAATGGAAAATAAAAAGCTGGATGCAAATGCATCTAATTGTCAAAAAAAAAAAATTAACGGGAAATCAAAAAATGGATGCAATTGCATTGAACAAACCTAAAAGAATGATTAATAAGAAATAAAAAAAACTGGATGTAACTGTATTGAACTAACTTCAAATAATAATTAACGAGAAATTATAAATTAGCTGGATGCAATTGCATCGATTTAATCTCAGAGAATAATTAAAGAAAAATCGAAAATTGTATGCTAATGCATCGAACTAACCTCAAACCATAATTAACGGAAAAATGGAAACTATACACAACTGCATGAAACTAATCTCAATGAATAATTAATAGAAAATTAGAAACTGGATGCAAATGTATCGAACTAATCTCAAAGAATATTTAATGGGAAATTAGAAACTATATGCAAATGAATCAAACTATCCTAAAAGAATAACTAATGGGAAATTTGCAACACGATGCAAATGCATTGAAGTAGCCTCAAATAATAATTAATAGAAAATCGAAAACTGAATACAAATGCAATTAACTAACCTCAAAGAATAATGAACTGGAAATAAAAAACTGGATAATCTTTGTTGAACCCACATAGTAAATCATGTATGATTTTTTTTTTATATCATATTTGCAATTAAGGAAACAACTGAAGGATCAATAGAAGTTATTATTACACACCACTTTGAAGTTTGAATTACTAATGAGAAATTGAAAAGTGGATGCAAATGCATCCAACTAACCTCTTACTTATTAACGAGAAATCAACAACTAGTTACAAACACATTAAACAAACCTCAAAGAGTAATTAACGGGGAATCGGAAAATGGAGGCAACTGAAATGAACTAATTAACCTCAAAGAATAATTAGCAGAAAATAAAAAAACTTAATACAAATGCATGGAACTAACCTAAAATATGATTAGCGAGAAATTGAAAACTGGATAAAACTACATTTAACTAACTTTAAAAGATGATTAACTGGAAATCAGAAATTGGATGCAAATGCATTGAACTAACTTAAAAAAATAACTAACAGGAAATAAAAAACTGGATGTTGATGCATCGGTCTAATATCAAAGAATAATTAACGGAAAATCATAAAAAAAAATAAACTTAAAGAAATGATTAACGATAACCTAAAAAAATGGTTTAACGATTTAAAATTCAAAAAAAATTAATGAAATCGGAAAATTGAATGCAAATATTTAACTAATCTCAAATAAAAACTAACGGGGAAATCTCAGAAATCGGCATTTTGCTGTTTAGACCTATCTAGAGTGGCAGAGTGCCAATCATTTGATTTACAATCGGGTCCTACTATTTTGTTCATTATGATGCATGCATCCAGACATGTTGTCATTTACTTATATGTTGATCACAATTGACTTTTGAGGAGTTTGCACAGGCAGAGAAACGACTGAGGACCGAATTGCGGCAAAAGATGGAATTGGAAAGAATGAATTCATTGGAACCTTTATTGAAAGAGTTGGAGGATGGACACTTGCCCTTCACATGTTTGCAATATAAAGATAGTGAAGGGGTTCAACATTTAGTCTCTGCTGTTTATCTGGGAAAGATAGACTCACTCTATGGTTCAAAAGTCAAGAGCATGGTGAGAATTACTAATCCCCTGCTATACTCATATATGTTCCGCCTGTTAGAATTTTTAATATGATTGAAGTTTGGATTTTAATGTTATCAATCTAATGTTTGTTCCAAATATCCTTTTATTTGTATCTTTCTTGTATGTACAGAAGTTCCTACTGGAATGTTAGACACTATTTCTTGTATTATTTTGGGTGTGCACGAGATTTTGGATATTGGAACCATATTAAATGAAAAATGATTATGAAAAAGAATCTGTATAGACAGAACGTGTGATGGAGCTGTAACTTCCAACTCCAAGTGAACCAGTGGGCTACATCAATTATCATGCCTGTCGGATCCTTTCAACGTCAGTAGTGGAAGAATGTAATACTGATAGGGTTCATTTCTATAAAAACATACTTCTGTCCATTGATAATGTTGTGCCTTGAAAATGAATAAAAGTTAAATTGTATGTCATGTTCCATAGTCATGTACTGATGTCTATAAATAAGACTAGTTCTTCTAGGCTCCTAGATCTGCAAGTCAGGGATCTAAACTACACCAATATTCTTGCTGCTACTGAGTTTCCAAGAAATCAATATTTGACCTTGAAATATGTTACAATATGTTACATGCATGTGCATAGCATGTACCGTAGGATCAGGAGCATGGGTCTCAGTAGATTGTCATTTTGAATAATTGTTACTTAGTTGATAATAAGTTGAATGGGTAAATGATAGTTAGGATTAGAGTTGTTGGTGTTCTCCTATTCTTTAGGGATATGAACGTAGGGGTCAAGTAGTTGTAGTTGTGGTACCTATTTTAGTCGCACTAAGTGTACTTGGCCTATTTAAGTACATTTGAATGAATGAGAAAAGCAGAAAAGAATCATTAAGCACCTTGGTGTTAAAACAGGAGATTGTGGTTCTCTCGAAGTAACCATTTTATCATTTCATTTATTTATTATTCCATTAGTTCACTATAGGTAGAGGTAAACCACCAAGTACAAGTAAGGTTGTACCACAATAGAATAGAAAAAGAAAAAGAAAAAGAAAAAGAAAATGTCACAGAAATATCCTTTTCTATTTGTGAGTTTTTTTCAAAGGTTCTTATACACAAATGGACATACATATATATACCCTGTCATTCGTATTTGGTCATTTGGCATGTTACACATTTACTGTCTGCTGTGCCATATATGTGTTTCATACTTTTACTGGTTTTTGGCTAGAGTTTTTGGGAATGAAGTAGGCATAGGCATTGACATCTTTCATTTTGATGTTTCATCCAACTTCTCAGAATTACACTACTGTGTGAACAATATTGCTAAATTTTATTTCTTTATTTTCCCCCTTTTAGCTCTCCTGCATATATGGTCGAACCTGTTGCTCAATTTGAGAAGGCAATACATGTCTTTTAACCATTATTGTAAATAAAGGGGTTTTTCGTTTTAGTATTAGTTCTTTCCTTACCCTTTTCTCTGGCCATACGTTACATGAAAGTCCTGTATATTCTTTCGGTTTTTCTTTTTTTGTCTTAGTAGTCTTCCTATCTATTTGACAATTATATTCTAAATGCTTGATAACTCAGTTTAAGTTGTTTTCATCAATTTCTTACGTGACAGATTGACGTGGATGATTCTTTTGTACTAATGGAAAGAGAGTTCGATCATGGAGATGACAAAGAACACGTTGATGCAAAACCATCTTATCATATAGCTCTTGGTTCTGATAATTCTTGGTACCTATTTACAGAGAAATGGATTAAAACTGATTATAGGATAGGCTTACCTAATGTACCTTTAGCTCAAGGTGGTGCTTTGCCTCGGGAGCTCATATGGAGGCTCCTGGGTAAGGAACAAATACAATGGGATAAGCTTGCTGATTCCAAATTTGGAGGGCTATGGTGCATGGAAGGATCTCTTGACACATGGTCTTGGAGTTTGAATGTGCCGGTCTTGAGTACCCTTTCAGGTGACAACGAGGTATATCTATACCTTTACGGGATTCCTTTACATGTTTTGCTTTGTTGAATTTGAGCTGTATTGGGCTTTCCCCCTCTTTTGTAGTACATTTTCCTTTGTTTTCTTTCCTTTTTTCCCCCTTCTGGTTCTTCTTCTTTTGGTTTATGCTAGGGTGTACTAGGTGGTGGTCTAAATGTCTAATATAGGTAGCTTCTTGCTACTTAGATTAGATTTTATGCAATTGGTGACTCTGATAATTATGTATCCCGTTTATCGATTAAATAAAAATGTCGTTGTGAGGGTTTTATTGTTGTCTAAGGTTCCTTTGTGTAGAAGCCGAGTAGCGCCTTGCTTCGGTGGTTGCCTAATTGTGTAATCCGGTAATCCCTTTGTAAATTTTGACTATCGGATATATTCATTGATACAAAACAAAAAAGAGAAAACTATTGCAATGATCCCTGTGATCTGTCTTTAGGACCTCACCAAAAGTTCATTTTTGCTGTAACTTATTTATTTTTATTTTTTTAAATCTTGTCAGATGCCTCAGATATCACAAACATACAATGATGCTGTTGAGTATTACAAGGAGCAAAGGAATAAAGTTTCGCGTTTGAAGAAAAAGATTGCACGTACCAAAGGCTTTAGGGAATATAAGAAGATAATAGATATGGCTAGTTGGCTACCTTTACTAGAGAAAAGATTGAACGATTGAAAGCTAGGTCTACTTGTTTGCTTGGTCGAATACAGCAAATTGAACCATCTGGTTGGAAGGAATTCCTGCAGGTATCTATACCTTACTTAACTCACTGCATGAGGACATTTCAAATTAGGGCTTTTTAGACCCACCCCCACAACACACACACAACAATGGTGAAATTATCAGAGTTAGACATGGCCCCCAAATTCAATTTCAAAGGTAAAGCTACTTCAAGTGAAAAGAAAAACTCATCTCGTAGCCATTGGAAATTGGATTTTTGGAGAGGGAAGGGGGTATGTCTAAAAAGCCCAAAAATTAAGTTGCCGTATTTAACTCACTGCACGAGGACATTTTAAATTAAGTTAGTTTCTCAATATCATCTGGCATAAACTACCTAGGCACTTAGATTCAGAATGTTTCTTTATTGGTTGATCTATAACGGAAGAATCACCAGTAAGGCAGTGCAATGCTGTTGATAAGTATATATATATTTAGTAAGGTTATGTATGTTTAACAATTGGAATCGAGTAGAAGTTGCTGAAAAAAACAATAGTAGATTTCATTAGCATTGGCATTGGCATTATGAGATTTTATTGGCGTTGTAAGAAATGGAAATAGTATTGTAAGTAACAATCACTTCATACTAAACTATTGGTTGTTGGTTGAGCAATAGTAGATATATAATTCTTTTCTTGTTCTTTTAGTTACATAAGTCGCAATGTTTTATATTCATAATTATAAGAGATACAGTTTCATAATTATTTCTGTCTATCTCTATCCTTTCCTCTCTATCTCTGCATGTCAGTCATTTTATTCTAGAAAACAACCACCTCAGCTTTTACGTGAACGGTTTGGATTTTGTTTTCTGCTTATTTAGTTAGCTAAGACTTGAGCTTTATGTGTATATTCAAGAAAAATGCTAGTAATTTGCATGCTTAATGTAGGAAGTATGTACTATAAGTTTGCTATCATATCCTGTGTTTACCAGATTAGCCAAGTTATACATGAAGCCCGAGCATTGGATATCAATACACACATGATCTTTCCTTTAGGTGAAACAGCAGCAGCAATCCGAGGAGAAAATGATTTGTGGCTTGCAATTGTGCTGCACAATAAGATTTTATTAGATCTAAAGGCAGCATAGCTTGCTGGTGTATGTGGAAGTTTAGTTTCGGAAGGAATTAAAATTCGTCCCTAAAAAACCGACAGGTAGTATCCTCCCCCCAACACCCCCCATTTTTTCCCTTCAACTTCTTTAGTTTCCAATTGTGCTTCCACTTTTTTGGTCGAGTTTGGACATTGTCTCTAGGTGAATTTTCATCGAGTTAGAACATTTTATTTGCAGCTACATATATGAACCTTCCACTGCAGTGGTAAATATTGTTGAGGCCCAGAGAAGTTCCTTCATGCTACTCCAAGAAAAACATGGTGTAAAGGTAAGTCTAATTGAAAAAGAAAGAGTTAGGACCATATCTTATTTTGTCCAGACTCATCTTTAATTGTGCTTCCGTTTTATAGATCTCATGTGGATTGGATAGCCAATTTTCTGGCATGGTTGAAGCTTGGGCCTCTGGTCTAACTTGGCGGGAAATTATGATGGATTGTGCAATGGATGAGGGTGATTTAGCTCGCCTCTTACGGTGAACAATTGATTTGTTGTGTCAGGTATGCACCACTATCCTCATCACTTAATTGTTACAGTCTCTTGCTTTAAGAGAGTTTGACTTTTAGTATTTACTTGCCAATTGCTGCATCATCATATCATAGTTTTAGCTGAATGCCAACTTCCTCCCAATGGGGATTTTAGGGTGCTCTCTTATAGCCGTAAATTTTATCTTCTGGGAAATACACCCTTTTTAGTATAAATAGAAGTGTTTTGAGAGACATTGATATGGGAGATTTCCATAAAGCGGATTTTCAATAAAGGTGTGCTAGCCAATTTTCAGGTCTTTTTGGTTGGGAAACTAATGTGGATCTCTGTGATGATCTTCTCTTTCACTCTCTCGTATTGCCTCAGCTGTCTCCTAGTATCCTATTGGATCTCCTACATGTGCTTTTTTCTTGATAAAAATTAGAGTGTATGTCTTGATGGAAGCTTTATGTGGCAGATTGTAGTGATTTGTGTATTGCTAATTTGCTCTCTAACACATTATACTGCTGGTTTGTTAGTTACAGATTCCAAAATTACCCAATATTCACCCTGTTCTGCAAAAAACTGCGGTGATGGCATCTAATGTGATGGACCGTCCACCCATCAGTGAGTTTGCTGGGTGAAAATGTAAATCTTGGTGGAGATATTTAGATGGTGTTTCTCCTGAGGTGAGCTTTTCTGAGCGTTGTAACATTATACAGCAGAAGCAGCAAATAACAATACCAACACCATTGCCTTAGCCCTGAAGTTTGGGGTTGACGAATGAGTTCCATTCTTTCATCAGAGTTTTATAGGTGCAGAGATTTGGACATGTTCATTATTTCATAATATTATTGTATATAATTCATTGTAACCATTGATCCCTGTACCATTACATTAGTTATAATTTACAAAGGTGTAGTTCAAGATTACAATCCTCATGCTCTTTTTTCTCTGGAAAATTCTTTCAGGTGTGGCTAGTAATTCTCTTCCTGATTGTCCTATTCTGTTACATATAGGGCTGTCAATGGATCGGTTTGGGTCAGGTTCTGAAAAATCCAAACCCGAACAGATAAGAAAATTGGAAACCCAAAACCGAATCGAACCGATAAGATATATTGTAACTCGAAACCGAACCGACCTGAACCGAAGACTATAAAATTAATTAAATCCTAAATTAAATAGATTAATTTTAGTCACACAATTGATAAATATATACAAAATTAATCATAAATATTACTAAAATGTCATATATCTTATCGGTTCGGATTCATATTGGTTTGGTGGAGGGCAAATCCGAAACCAAACTAATATCTTATCAATTCGGTTTTGAGTCGGTGCCAAACCAATATCTCATCAGTTCGATTTCGGTCGTGGAGGACAAACCAAATTACCAAAACCCAAACCGTTTATTATCAGTTTGGTTCAAGTCGGTTATCGGGTTATCGAAACCCATTGACAGCCCTAGTTACATATCAGGTATTGTGGTGTATTTAGTTTTTTTTTTTTTTTTTTGATAAGTTGATTTTATTGGAAAGGAGTGTAAAAACCCACAAGTATATGAGTGAGTGAGTACCTCACATGTGACAGTGTGAATTACAAGAGGAAAAACAAGAAAGCAAACACAAATAACTCCCTATTGCAAACGTCCCTCCTCAGGGACTCTAAGCACCTTTGTCCAGTCTAGCACCAGTTCTCTGAAGTGGAAGTTACGTCTTTCCTCCATATTAGATAACCAAAACTAACATAAACCCTTTATCTCCAGCACAGTGTTACAAATCGAAAGCTCCGTGCTCCGAAAAATATGATGGTTCCTCGCCTTCTATATTGCCCATATCCCTGCATAAGGTGGAATATTTCATAAGTTCGCACTAAACGATTTGTCCCTCCGTCTTAGCCAATAAAAAAGAAATTCCTCGATTGTCTCTGCCTAAGCTAGTAGAGGGAAAGCCATAAGCATAGGGTGTACTAGGATTGTCCATACTTCCAAAGCAAATGAACAGTGTAGAAATAGGTGACTTATATCCTCCGCGAACATAGAACACAAAGAACACGTAGGGGACACGATAGTACCTCGGTGAATCAGTTGGTCAGCCGTCAGAATTCGCCCTAGCATAACCTCCCAAAAGAACATTTTCACTTTCAAAGGTAAGTGAGTTTTCCATACCAATTTTGAAGGAAAAGTGGTCACTGTTGTCTCTAGATGTCGGTCTTGTGCAACAATTGCCTCATACAATGAGCTAACAGAGAAAACATTGTTCTTTGTCCATTTCCAGCTACAACTATCCACTTCTGTGTTTAATACCACTGTATCTAACAACCTGGACAAAACATCCACATGTTGTACAACCCGAACAGTATTTCGCCTCCTTAAAAACATGTTCTAAGTCACTCGATCATTGTGGGTATGAGCATACTCATATACAAAACCATTTTTATTGTTAGAAGCTTGGAAAATCTTTGGGAATTTCTCTACCAATGACTTTCCACCAATCCAACTATCTAACTAGAACAGAATCTTTCGGCCATTACCCACAGTGAAGCTCATACCCTACCTGAACAAAGGTAGAACTTTCATAATGCCTCTCCAAAGGCTACATCCATGAGTCTGTGTTGTTTGGTTAGGCCACCACCTATGTTCATCATGTCCATACTTAGCGCATATTACATCACACCACAATGAGCTTTCACCTGTGACATATCTCCATAACCAACGACCGAGCAAAGCTTGGTTCATACATGCCAGATTACGTAACCTGAGGCCACCGGTTTCTTTTGGGGAACAAACTTTCTCCCAACACACCAAATGATATTTTCTGTGCTCCCTTGAAGACCCCCAGATAAAGTCACGAATTAACCGTTCAATTGTTGTTGTAATCCCTTTGGGAATGATGAGAAGGGACATAAAATAAACTGGTAAATTCGAGAGAACACTACTTGCTAAAATAAGTCTAGCTCCTTTAGACATCAGTTTGCATCTCCACCCTCCAAGTCGCCTTTGGACTGTTTCAATTAGGATCTCATACTTTGTGGTTCTTATACTTGGACCCAAGTGGTAGACCCAAATATTTGCAAGGGAGTGTTTCTACAACACACCCCATTGGAGAAGAGGTGTGGATATTTTTCACCCATTCCTACAAGTGTACTGGTGCCAGTTATATATTTATTACATAATAATCCTCTGGTTTGGACTAATTAGATATCTAACTATTGTTTTCAATATTTTAGAACTAGCTTTCCCCTAATTCTCTGTGGATGCTTCCGCTACCACCAACCCTCTGCCACGTTTGCTTTTCTAATTTTCTTTGAACTTGAAACAGTCCAGTTGACCCAAATCTTGCATCCTAGCCAGCAAGTGATAAGTAAAGAAGAATTTGAAACACAGTTCAAAAAATTGACAGTGTACTTCATATCTGTTGGGGATTATATCAATACCAATCGATTCCCCACTACACAGATAACTTGTATTTGAACACAATTCAACTCCAGACAAAATCTAAATATCAACTACAACCTATACTAACATGCCCAACTCGCTAAACAACTATTAACAACAGATAATAATGTAAAGCAGTAAAAGCAAACCACAACACAAAGATTTTACCGTGGTTCGCCAATGATGCCTACTTCCACAAGAGCCGGTTCTTAATAAAGTGGGAAAGAAGATTACAATCTCTCCTTTGGGTCTCTCACCTTACTAGATCACTCTTATCTCTTTACTGTGGGTTGTATCTCTCAGTAAAGGTTCTCTCTCTTTGTTTTAGTCCGATTCCAATCCTTCCGACTTGTTAGGTTAGGTTTTCCAAAACCTTGATTTTGGTTTTATCTCCAAAACCAAATTTCTCATGGCGTCAGAGCAAAGCCCACGAAAATTAGACTGAAGCGCTGAAGCGCTTCTTTTCTTTCTTTGAAAGGCCAATGTATCGAGATCGAAGGTGGTCGCCTCTATGAGCTGGTCGCCTCTATTCTATTGGAACCCGAAGCGAAGTCGCTTTCATCCAGGCCGGCGGCTCGACATTTCAACGCCGAATTCGCCGTTTTTCTCCCTCTGTTTTTTCTCCTCATGTGAGGGATAACTCAACAATCTCCCCTCCGAATAACGTGTGAGGGGGATACCTCCATGCAATTGCCAAATCAGCAGAGGAGGTGTGTCGCCATTCCCGCAATAGCACAACAAACATCAAACTTACCTTTCGGTAAGACTTTGGTCATCATATCCGACCCGTTCTTGTCGGTATGGATCTTCTCGATACACGATGCTTGTCTTCGAAAGTACTTCTCTAATCCAATGATAACGCACGTGTATGTGCTTGGATCTAGAATGAAAACTTCGGATTCTTGCTCAAGTGGATGGCGCCTCGATCGTCACATAGAACTACAAACCTGTTTTCGCTTTTAGCCCTAGTTCGTCGAAGAACCTCTTCATCCATAGCAACTCTTTTGCAACACTCGCTGGCTGCAATATACTCGGCTTCAGTAGTGAGTGGAGAGGGCAACACACTTTTGCAACTTAGATTGCCAAGAAACCGCTCCCCGCAAAAGTAACCGGATAACCGGAGGTGGACTTCATCGAAGTCAACATCACCGCCATGTATGCAGATCGGTGTAGCCTTCAAGTAAGGGCTTACTTCCACCAAAGCACAAACATGATTTGGAAGTGCCTTTGAGATATCTCAATATCCACTTAACACCTTCCCAATGTTCTTTACCCGGATTTGATGTAAATCGCTTACAACCCCAACGGCGAAAAGCAATATCCGGTCTAGTACACACCATGGCATACATCAAACCGCCCATCGCGGATGCATAAGGAATCTTTTTCCATCGACTCTGCTCATGCTCACCCTTAGGACACATCTCTTTGGTCATGAACGGGCCACCAGCGCGGATTAACCGACGGGTTTCTGCTTTTGATCCATGTTGAATCTCTTCAACACCTTTCAATGTAGCTTTCTTGAGAAAGCCACAACTTCCCACTCTTTCGTCACGGTGATCCCATCCCAAGTATCCGCTTTGCTTGACCCAAATCCTTCATCTCAAAGGACTTACTCAAGTCTTTCTTCAAATTTTGATATCTTGTTGATGTTTGGGCCAACTATCAACATATCATCCACATACAAAGAATAGACAATGAAATCCCCATCCGAAATCTCGAACAAACACACAATGATCGGAAGCGGACTTCTTGTATCCTTGCTTAGCCATAAAGGAATCAAACTTTATGTACCAATCGTCTCGGTGCTTTTTCAACCCATACAAGCTCTTTATCACCTTGCATACTAGGTGCTCCTTGCTTGCTTTGACCTCAAAACCCTCCGGTCGGTCCATGTAGACATCTTCTTCAAGGTCTCCATGAAGAAAAGTCGTCTTAACATCTAGCCGCTCAACCTCTAGGTTCATACTTGCGGCCATACCCAATACCACCCGGATAGAAGTCATCTTTACTACAGAGAGAGAAAAATCTCATCAAAGTCAATCCCTTTTCTTTGACCGAATCCCTTCACAACAAGGCGAAGCTTTGTGCCTTGGGTGAGGATTGTTCTCCCTCATGCTTGACTTTGTATATCTACTTATTCTTGAGAACTTTTCTCCTGTGGGTTTCTCAACTAACTCATAAGTGTGATTCTTATGCAAAGAATCCATCTCGTCATCGCATGGCCTTCAACCACTTTTCTTTGTCGGTACCTTCAAGTGCCTCTTGATAGTACATAGGTTCTCCACCATCCGATAGTAGCACGACGACGTATGTGGTGGATACTGGTTGAAGCTAGTCTCCTCCGCTGTCGGACCTCCTTGCCCCATCTACTGGTGCCTCAGGAGGTTGCACTTCTACTTGCTCTGGTGGTGGTTCATGCATCTCATCTGCATCTTCTATACCAATAGGTCTATCCCACCATGAGCAATAGGATTCTCATCATGAGCTTCAAACTCATGGTTCTCTGTGATTCTCAATGCCTTCTCGTGACGTTCCACAAGAGGGAACTTCTAGTTCGAATCAACAAGATCATTGGTGAAAGCCTCGTAACTTCTCACCCTCCTCAAAGTCTGCTATGGTTTGGTCTTCTAAGAACACAACATCTCGACTTCGGATTACCTTCTTGTTAATCGGATCATAGAGTTTGTAACCAAACTTTTCATCTCCATAACCCGAAAAATGCACCGCTTGGCTTTGTCATCAAGCTTGGATCTCTCATCCTCGAATATGCACAAATGCCCCGCACCCAAATACCCTCAAGTATCCATAATCAACATCTCGCCCGACCATACTCTCTCGGATAATCACTATTCGAGGCTTTGCTTCGGGCGACAGGTTGATCACATGCACGGCCAGACGCGATTGCTTCTACCCAAGAGTTTCTAGGTAGCTTAGAGTGAGATAGCATGCATCTCATCCTCTCTACAATGGTACGGTTCATTCTCTGCTATTCCATTCTTGCGGCGGTGTCTTGGGAACGGTCCGCTTCATGACTTAATCCCATGACTCGGGCAATACTCTTCAAATGACCCAATGTACTCACCCCCATTATCTGAGCGAATACACTTCAACAACTTCCCAGTCTCTCTTTCCACCATGCTGTGGAATTTCTCAAACACGCCAAATACTTCATCCTTGGTCTTCGGACTATAGGCCCATATCTTTCTTTGACGATCATCAATGAATGTCAAGAAACGGCTCCCCGGTGGGACTTCTTCACTCATAGGACCACATAAGTCGTGTGCACTAGCTCAAGGACGTTGTCCTTTCGTGAGGCGGGAATCTTTGGAAAGACACCGGTGTTGCTTTCCTACCAAACAATGAGTACATGTATTTAAATGTGTACCTTTTAATGTCCGGCACGGCCTTTTGCTTAGCAAGAACTTCCATCCCTTTTATGCCCATGTGACCACGGTCTTTTGTGCCACGGTTCGGATGAAGCTTCTTCTTCTTACAGTTAAGATTCGCTTTTACACAAACTAGCGTGTTTTGTAAAGAGAGCAAGTTTTTTTTCCCTCCGGTCGCTACAATGGAACCTCTGCGCCGGTTTCCATACCCCGTTACCAAAACGAAGTTTACAAAGCCATTGTCATCTAATTTCCTAGCCGAAATTAGGCTTAACCGTATGTCGGGGACATGTCTTACATCCTCGAAGTGTCAAGGTGTAGCCGACATTGGTTTCTATATGAACATCTCCAATGCCTATAATCTTCGAGACGCCATCGTTACCCATCCTCACTTCACCATATTCACCACACCGTAGGTAGTGAAGAATCCCCCAGGCGTGTGACGTGATAGGATGCTCCCTCGTATCTATCACCCACTCAGATCGACATGAGGTACTAAGGCAAAGACACACCACACCGACACAATTCCCACTAGGTCGCCGACTAGTGCGGTAGTATCTCGCCGCGTGTTTCCGTTCCTCGCGTACTATGTCTTCATGTACACGGTTATTCTTCTCATCCCTCTTCGTTCTCAGACTCATATCTGAAGTGGCCTTTTGTGGCACAATAGTAACATTGCCTCTCGCCTTAGGAGTTCTAGCTTCACCCCTAGATTTATTTCGCCATCACCTCTAGAACGAGATGGTTTTCGTTTTGACCTCTCCCCGTTTCTCGTGAAAAGGATCTCTCGAGTGAGAAGAGCCGCTTGCACTCCTTCTAGTCTCCTCATTCAACAAAGACGTGGTAGCCATCTCCATGGTAACAATTCCATCCTTGGTCGCTCCATGTAGAAACCGCTAATGTCTCCCAACTTTCGGGTAGAGAGCCTAATAGAAACAAAGCCTCAACTTCGCCTCCCAAATTGATCTTCATCAAATGCATCCGATTGATGATATTCTCAGACTTCATTAAGATGCTCGGACATTGAAGAACCTTCTTGGTACTTCGTGGTTGCGCAAACTTCTTAACGACTAGCACTTTGTTTCCCCCCGACTTCCTCTCATAAAGGTCTTCGAGTTTCTTCCATAGACTGAAGGCTGTAGTCTCTTGGGACACATGGTGAAAGACACTGTCGTCAATCCACTGTCGAATGTATCCAATCGCTTTTCTATCAAGCTTTTTCCACTCAGCCTCATCAGTCTTTTCTGGTTTTACTCCCTCATTCTCAATGGGAAGTGCCAAGTCCTTGTAATATAGCAAGTCTTCCATCTTGGCTTTCCAGATGGTGTAGTTCTTTCTATTCAGACTCATCATACGAGTGTTCACGGAATGGTCCATCTCTACAAGTTATTTAACCTCAAATCTTTCTCGTGAATTTCGTCAAACACCTTCCTCGACCAAGATTCGGATAACACCCTAAGGCTATTCTAACCAAGGCTCGATACCACTTGTTGGGGATTATATCAATACCAATCGATTCCCCACTACACAGATAACTTGTATTTTAGCACAATTCAACTCCGGACAAAATCTAAATATCAACTACAACCTATACTAACATGCCCAACTCGCTAAACAACTATTAACAACGGATAATAATGTAAAAAGCGGTAAAAGCAAACCACAACACAAAGATTTACCGTGGTTCGCCAATGATGCCTACTTCCACAAGAGCCAGTTCTTAATAAAGTGGGAAGGAAGATTACAATCTCTCCTTTCGGTCTCTCACCTTACTAGATCACTCTTATCTCTTTCTGAGGGTTGTATCTCGTAGAATGTTCTCTCTTTTGTTTTAGTCCGGATTCCAATCCTTCGACTTGTTAGGTTAGGTTTTCCAAAACCTTGATTTTGGTTTTATCTCCAAAACCAAATTTCGCGTGTAATCAGAAGCAAAGCCCACTTAAAATTAAACTCGAAATAAAGAACGCCCTCTTTTGAGAAGCGAAGGCCAATGTATCGAGATCGAAGCTGGTCGCCCCTCTATGAGCTGGTCGCCTCTATTCTATCGAACCCCGAGCGAAGTCGCTTCATCCGAAGCCGGCGCTGGCCTCGACATTTCCAACGCCGAATTCGCCCGTTTCTCTCCAGCTCTGTTTTCTCTCCTCATGTGAGGGATAACTCCAACAATATCTACCTAAAATGTCAAATGTTTTAACGAAAAACTCGTACTTTTACCATTTGAAAGGATACCTGGCACTAGTTCCCTAAATGGTTGAGGGTTGAGCTTTACATGATCCAAAGTTACACATCAGTAATTACTGCTATTTACAAGATGGTGGCTCAATACGCCCATAAGAGTATATATAAAACATTACATTGTCGATTTTTACGAGCCATATGACCCGTTATGTGGTTATTCATCGGCTAACTAAACAAGAAAAAAAATATGAAAAATTTGATAGAGTTGCCAGTCCAAAAATTCTGCTTCAGTGTTACACTTAACAACAACATCAAGCAGGACAGTTGCGAAAATCAGCTCCTAGGGAATTTGTTATGCATGTGATGATTTCTGAACTGCAAAAATATATAAATGATTTTTATCTACTATTATCACGAAGGGAATAGTCAGCATTTCATCATAGAAGTTTTAGATTATTAATTATTATTATTTTTTATTAGAAGAAAATGAAAAACCCGACTAACTGTCAAGAGTCCGGTTCCTCTATAACCGGGTACAGAGATTGATCTCTGTACCACACACACACGTCTCGTATCTCGACGCACACACACACATCTCGGAGTATTCACACAGGTATCGAGGCACACACACACATCTCGATTTCGAATCGACAGTGAGATAACACAGTTACAGAGATCAATTTCTGTAACCGGTTGTAGAGATCTCGAACCGAAAATGATGAGAGTCAAACCTAGTTGACGTTAAAGTTGGGGGTGGTCTAAAACCCTAAAAATAAGTAACAAATTTACCATCAATGCACCAACGGCATTAGGAGGATAAAAATTTGTGGAATCTGTGTACTTTAAGAGCATTGCCATTTGAGCAGTTTGCCTGGTCATGGCATGAGAGCTTTCCCTGTTTACATTTCATTCGATACAAATAATCTTCGGTGTCCAAAACATAAGATACCTACCACAGCCATGAACACACCCATATAACAAAACTATACGAGAGCACAAGAAAGATACTTAAACATTGAGACTAGAGAACACAGCCTGTGATACCTTCGATGAATTGCAAGCTATCTTACACTTAAGACCATTGGACACTCTAACTCCTTCCATGGCAGTGCATGAAGCAGAAAACTCGTCTTCAGTAGCATATTTTCGCTTATTTTTGCTTGAAATTAATATGAACCATTGAATTAAAGAAATCCGTAAAAAGTTACTACTATGTGGATGTGCCTTGTTAAATACCTCGCAAGGAACAACTGACAGGAATTCATCGTGCAGATAACTTGCAAAATTAGGGTCTATGGAAACAGCAGTTACTTCAGGCTTTTCATAACCATAATCCATCAGCTGTATAGACAAACGGGTTGGACTAGAAGACTGCACAACAAAGAAAAGAAAATTATCATGGCAATCCAAGAAAAGTCACCCTGCTTAAGGAAACTAAAAACTGGCAACTGAAGACTTCACATTCAAATCGATATATATTCTCATCGTGGAGGACACGAGCATTTTCATGGTATACTGATTAAATCCACAAATCTTATAGGTTTCCTTGAGTTCTCATATGCATGCAGTTGAAGAAGCTTATTGTCCATTTCATCAGTCGCAACCGTTTGAAGTTGTATTAACCACGAATAAGAATAATATCCATGCTGCTATACTACTAGTACCAAGCATAAATCCTTTATCAACAAGAGGGAAAACCTAAGACCTAATTCAAAACCAAAAGAACATAGCTTACCTGCTTGACAAGTTTATGTATTAACTTGTCTAATGTGAACAGAATATATGCCTGAGTTCCAACTATAGCTCTGCATTCATCCTCGAACTTTGTATTGTCAGAAGTACCATCAATTAAATTGTATATGGCATTCAGTAATCTGCAAACAGGAGAATCCAAATCAGTATATACCAATCCACTTTACATAGGACATCCCGTCAGAAATTAAACCACCAGGCGTAGTAGTCAGGTTGGCCTAAATCCTTTGAAGTTCTCCATTTCCTTTCACGAGACGATGAGCTCTTTTTTCCTATCAGCATTCTCTCATAAAGTGTCTGTGACCAACGATTAAACCATGTATTCATGAATAATTTCAAATAAGATTTGTATCTACAAGGAGTGTATATTTATGAAAAAAGTAAAACAAATTCTTACCTCATGAAGCCTAAAAACCACATACAAGGAGTCGTTCCCATAAAAAATTCGAGAATTTTTCTTTTCTTTGCCATGCAACAAAGAAGGGACATGTTTTGCAATGTTTTGCAAGAGGCTTCACATTCTCTAGAAAACACTTAGAACATGGCAATGACATGCTATCTCCGTATACATCATGTGCATCAGCAGTCCCCTCAGCCCCTCCTTCACTTTCTGCCTTGGTATCATGACTTACATCTTCCTCATCTTCTTCATGATCTTCCCGAGAGCATTCGTCACCTTCACCAGACTCACTCCCTGAAACATCTTCACCAGCCATGGAAGCATTATCACTTTCCTCCATCAATCTTTGTGCACTTTCCTCCCCCTCATCATCAGCATCAGCACCATTTTCGCCTCCTGCCTCACGACGGCATAATGCTTCTTGTCCATGTTTGGCTTCATATTGCCTCTTTGGAGTAGATTCCTTAGCTTTTGGCACGACATCTGTGCCAGAAGTTTTATAGACTCGAAAATTATCCTCTTCAAAACCTTCAGTTGGAAAAAACTCACCCTCTTCTCTATCGACCTTGCTATGACCAACAGAATCATCAACCTTAGTGCTTTCTGCCAACACCCCATTTGTCGCTATAACTGGTTTTGTACTATCACCATCCTACAGGGAATGAGAAATGTACTTTGAGCACCGAATAGCTACTTAGACCTAATCCAGACTAACAATAAGCCAAGAGTTTTGTGATCATTGCAGTAAAAGAATTTAGTATCAAGCTACGGAAAAAATATGGCCATAATAGTCTGTGCTTATTCTAGGTTTTCATTCGTACACTGCACATCTCTATTAACTAGGATAGTTAGGACCTTCAAGGGATCCTAATGTAAGCTCATACATGTGATGAAGGTATGGCTTCATTTGAAAGTCCAGCCTCAAGCGCACCCTCAACAGCAGCATTATAACACCCCGTGTTTTTTTATACGTATTTTTCTATTTAATTAATTAATTTAATTATTTATTTTAAAAATTTGTCGGATTGGACTCGGGGATACGTGGGCTTGGTTTTGGGCCCGAGTCGGTGTTGGGCTTGGGTTTCGGACCCAAGTATATAAACACATTGTTCTAGAGAATAGGGTTTGGAAGATAATAAAATATAAAAAAATGGAGCGGAGAAAGAAGTCTGGTTTCTTTGGAGAGGGTGGAGCACGACGATTCGGGCTAGGAAAATTGGCCGAAGTTAGTTAAGGTGAGTAGCTATTTTGCTATTTCCTTTGGATTTATCGTTTTCGCGGTACATCCGTTTTATTAAACTTTGTTAAATTTGAATTTTGTTATTAAACCGTCGTGAACTTTGTTAATTGGGTAAACTGTTCGAACTCGGAGGTTTTAATGGCGGATCGATAACTCGCCAAGAAACCTCTATGAGTGGATCGTCATTGTTGTTTGTTGTATGGTTTGAAGACGCGTTTTCGCGTTTTGTTGGTTGAAATTCGTTGGTTGATGTCGGGCAAGCTCTGTCGAAGCTTCCGACAGACGACAATAATGCGTCGACCCACGTAAATCGTTTTGTTTGTTTTAATTTCGCCGGCTTGAATGGTTTGTTGGGTTGTGTGTGTGGGGATGTCGAGTGAGGGCGATGAAGCTTGGAGGCGTTAATGGCGTAGGTGTTGGGTTTTTTTTCTTGGGTTTAATTGGTTGTTGAGTTTTGTGGATGAATGGGTTGATGTTTGGTTGTGAGGGGTGTGTGTGAGGGGGTAGTGAGGAGGCGTGAATCTTTGTTGGAAGCTTGTCGCAGACCATTAATGGCGGCAATGAAGGTTCCAGATCCAGTTTTGTTTGAAGTTTTTAAACTTAAGAATTGAGTTTGTGGCTTTGAGTAAAGTTGTAGGGTTGGTTATAGGGAGTGAAACCATGGGGTCAAAGTGGGTGGTCGATTAGAGCTTTTGGTGGCCGGATTTTTTTGCTGGTGGTGGAGCTGCTAGAGCTGTGAGGAAGATGACCGAATTTGGGCTTGGGGCTTGGGCCCGGTTTTGGTTTTGGTTGGGCCGACTTTGTTTTAATTTTGTTTGGGCCCTTTTCCCATTAGTTGTGTTGGGCCCATTTCTATTTTAAGTGGTTGGGCCGAAATGTTTTATTGGCTTGGCCGAAATTTCAATAGTGGTTGGACCGAAATTTCAGTTTAGTGTTAGTTGTGGGCCGAGTTCTATTCCGGATTTGGGCCAAACTAATTAGCTGTTTTGGGCCTGTTCAGTATAAGTTTTTGGGCCCGTTTCTAATATTGATTGGGCCAGTTTAATTCGATGGTTGGGCCGAACCCATTTGTGTTTTGGACCAGTTTAATTAGTTTTCTTTGGACCGGTTTCTAATTTATGTGGGCTGGTCCTTATGACCCCAATTGGGTCAGGTGGAATAAATAAGTTGGTTTGAGACTTTCGGGTTCTAAGGTTTGGGCTTGGCCAGTTGGGTCCGAACTATGACCTTAGTCACGAGCCCATGAGCCACGCACTTTGACTTTAGTCATGAACCATGGCTATGACCCTGAACCTGTTGAATATAGAAACGACAGTTGGACTTCGACCATAATGGTTGACTTTGACCAGGGTTGACTTTGACCAGTTGACCAAATTTGACCTTTTAACTCGGATTATGATTTGGGTTATTAAGATAGGTCTAGGGCTATTATCATACTTGACTTTAGGCTAAGACCTCTATATATACGTGTGTATGTGTATTAACTACTATGTGATTTTGCTGTATTTTATTATATACAACGTTATGACACTAAGACATCCCTGAAATTAATAACGCGTAAATAAAAAATACAGAAATCAAGATACGCATTCGTTATCTTAAATGATATATAAAATAAAGTTCAATAATGCGTAAATAAATTTACCGCACTCTTTTAGAATTCTCCACGCCTAAAATTTCATAATTGACTTTTATGACTGTTGATGTCATATGTTAGGTGGGCATTTATTGAATGTGTCATAAATGGCCCGTTAGCGTTATATAGGGGTATTCATTGAATGTGCCATGAATGACCCGGGTATTCATTGAATGTGCCATGAATGACCAGATTGTTTGGACTACCCTAGAGAGGAACTAAGGTATACGCCTTGCGGGTTAGTTGTATTCCTTGAGTGTACAGGAATGTAAGGTTAGGTATTCCTTGAATGTGGCGGGAATGACCTAAGGTACATAGGTTGTGAAATATGTGTATAAGAAAAGTAATTGATTAATTAATAAGAGAAATTAATTTGAAATTGCGAGTGTGTTTGGGTTTACTTCTGAATACCTATAGGATATCTACACATATTATATAGAAGTTCTAACTTTTTCTTTTGGGGAGGGTAGGACTTAATAACATTTTCTTGGAGGACGCCGGTCCTACCCTTATCTGGTGAGTGGATATATCGGTAAGTGTTAATGCAATGATTTAGATATTAAAATGAGTGATTTGAATGAGTTAATATAATGGAAGTCTTGCTTGGGAAGACGTTATCTTGGGTTGAAATGACGGAACTACTGCCTTCCAAGCCGATAATGATTAAGTTATGGGAAAATATAAAGTGGTTATTTGGATAATTAAAGTATGATAATGTTTATATGTGGTTATTCTACTCATACCAAAGAAATTCAATTTTTTGACCCATGTTTGCTTTGTTTTGGCAACGTGGGTGTGTTCTTAGGAACATAGGTGGAAGGCAATGGAACCATGGCGTGTGATTTGGATTTCTGGAGGCGAGCAGCCCGGGAGTTTAATTTATTAGGTCTGATCTTTGGAATGATGTAATAACGTAGGTTACATTTTTATATGACATGAGAATACGATGTTGGAAATTTTTATTCTTAAAGTTTGTTTATGTTTGTATTGGGATGGAAGAAAGTTCTGAATAAAGTGATAGTTGAGGAATTTGGAGATTTTTGTTGTTAAGTTGATCCTGTTGTGATGTGGGTTTTAGGTTTTGACATGTGTTGTATCACCCCGTCATAGCCTGGGTTTTTAGACAATTGAACATAATGATGTTTGAGATATTTATATTTCAAATATTTATTATTTTAATTGTTTAGAAAATCGGGCTGTGACAAGCATGACAGGTTTTGGGTGGTGTTACACTAAGCCCTTGCAATGAGAAAGTATCACAGCAGTCATAAATCCAAATTATAACCTTCAAAATAGAAAAGTGATGACAAATAAGCAATTTATGTTTGAGGGGTTATCATGACTTTGTTGTGCTCTAATAGCAAGTGAAGCATTGTTGTTGGTTAGCTTTTTATTAGAATTAGCTTGTGCGCTAATTATTGCTGATTTCTCAACCACAGGAACATTATTCGACATTCTTCCATTTTGAAGAGCATCTCTCCTACAGCTAATTTGATCTATACCATGAACACCATCTTCTTTAGCTTTTCCCCCATTTACAAATCCATCCCTGCAAAAACTTGCTTGTTCAGGTGGAATGTTGTCATCTTCGTTGCTAAGAGAGTTGGGTTGCTTGACATTATCGATAGCAACTTCATCATCTGGACTGCCATTGCTTTCTCCTATACTTGCTACACGACTTTTTACATGACTTTTAGCCTTTACAACATCTTCACTGTCCTCTGTCCCCTGTTGCCTAGGAGGAATACCCAACATTGGTTCTAAAAAAGTCGTCCAGATCCTCATAACTTTCTCCAACTGTTCTGTGGTTGTACAGACCTCATTACATGAGTATTTTATGATCTGATGTAAGTCTTCATGGATGTCTGAATCAGAATACTCAAATTCTATATTAGGAATTATAGAACGTCTATTCCCAACAGCAACTGCAAGAAGGACATCGTCCTCTTTATTTCTTTAATCTCAGCCAATAAAGCTGTACAATAAAAAATGTACAATGAGTTATAGGAATGAAAAGTAGAAGAGAATAAACATTAAACTGGTTCTAGACTTAAATTGAATACATATTAAATCTGAGAGACCACACGAAACGAAGTTGAGATGTTGATGTAGCCTATTAATACCAACACAAAATACAAATAAATTATGACACATAAGAAAATCAAATCCCTACTAAATGGAGCATATTTAGTCAAATTTCATTTATGTTTTAGTCTTTGACAACTAATATTTAAATTAAGATAAGTACATGAATAAGCATTAACAAGTAAGATTCAAAACCTAAATTTTGCAAGTGAAAATTGGTGTATAATCCTAGGACTACTGATATCCTTTCTTAAGACAATCTTAAGAGAACCTCAACAAAATTGAACTTTTGTATTTCCATTCTTGGCCTTCATTCAAAAAACATATCAATAGATCACAATCTCGTAGACATCAATTATACGTCCGGCTAGGTAGGCAGCAAAATTTCGGCCGTTCGATCACCAAATCTAAATCAGAAATCAATGAACAAAATCCAAACCGAACAGGGGTATTTTTGTAAAATTAATTGTTTCTCTCCCAAATTTCATTTTAATTCTGCCATAAAAAAACCCTTCTCTCTCTCCTCCAGACCTCCACTACTAGAAATCGAAAATAGGAATTTGGTAAATTTCCAACCCAAAATCAAAGCAATTTGAAGAACCCCCTTCTTTCTGTGCTTCATTGAGCTCATTCCTCAAAAACCCCAACACTTAATCAAACTTGAAATCTCAAAAAAATATGTTGTTTCAAGTGGGTGGACAAGGGGTTCGTCCCACTTTCTTTGAAATGGCAGCAGCACAACAACTTCCAGCAAGTCTAAGAGCTGCTTTAACATACTCCATTGGTGTAAGTCCCACCTTTTTGTTTTTAAATTTATGATTTTTGGATGTTTTTTAGTTAATTTAAGGTTTGGGTAATTGTTTTTTTGGTTGGTTTGATGCAGGTTTTGGCTTTGAGAAGAACTTTTCTACATAAAGTGTTGGATTATGATGATGAGTTCTTTGCATTGTTGATGTTGGTCCTTGAAACTCATAGCTTGAGAACTACAGGTTTGTTTTTTCTTCTTGTTATGCTGTCTGTTTTGTTAATTTTGAGTTATTGCTTGTGTTTTCAGGTGTTTTAGAGATTGCCCATTGTTTTGTTTGTTTAGCAGACTGCGTATCCTCTTAATTTTGGTATTAAAGTTTCAAAGAGTTCGTTGGGATTTTCGAACGAGGATTAGAGCAAAGCTAGAAGGCAACCCACTTTGTGAATTTCATACATGCCACATCACTAAAAGAAATTATTTTGGTCTTGGTATTTGAACTATGAAGTACATTGTTGAATCCCAAGACATTTTTTTTTTGAGGTGACATGTATGGAATTCGCAAAGTGGGTAGCCTGCTTTAGCATTTCTCTAACTAAATATGTAGTTTACTTCTTCTTGGAAATCCACAAAGTGGATCTCATCGAACGTTGTTTATCTTGGACATTGACAACAAATATACGACTTCTAGGAGCATGTTTTGGCTCAGAAACTATTCGACTGCTCGGAAACCACGTCACCGTGTCTCAAGGGCACCAGCCCCAGAACGTATTGACTATCGAAGAGCCATCGTTGCACGAGTAATTAAACTCCCTAGTCACTGCTTTCGGTTTGAACCCACGACCTCCCACAGTATGACAGTGTCACACAACTGCTAGCCACAAAAACTTATGTGCTTGATGAACGAAAACATGTATTAGAATTGTGCAAGGTATAAGGTGACCAATAAGTGCATGACAAATTCCTAGTGAGAGTTGATGTATCAACTATCAACATATTGTCATGTCCACGTCATTCATGTCGATTATTACTGCTCTTCTATATATGTCATCCATGTGTGATTTAGCACTTGGTCATGTTGTCATATGCATGTCATCAATGTATTTTATGTAAAGATTGTTGAACAGTGACTTGGCTGAGATCTAGTTATTGGGATTTGGGAGTTTGATTTCCTTTCCAATAATATTTGAGTTGGTTGGTCTCGATAAGGATGAATTGGGTGAATAGAGTTCCCAACTTGTAGTCATTACCTCACTTGACGTTTCACACTTGTTTTCTGGTTTACAAACTTGTTTGCAGAGGCTTCTTTTGCCGAGTCTCTGTATGGCTTGCGAAGGAGAGCAGTGAAGTTAAAAGTGAGCAAGGACAATTCTCATACAAAAGAAGGTGATAGGCTTCATCATTCGGGACTAGAGAAGCACCAAAGAGTCCTCTCTGTTGCATTTCTGGTACAACCTTCTTCTTTAGCAATCTCTGTTGCGCCTTTTTGTAGCGTTTTGCAGTCTCGCTTTTACATATCTTTTTTACTTTTTAAATTGTATTTCATTATTGTGATAGTTTTTGCCTTTGCTTCCTGGAATAAACTCTATTATCTAATTTGCTTACAATCTTTTGGAGCACGCATATTTCTATGTATGTGTATGCGTATTCCCCCGTTCAAGTTCACATATTGATATTCAGTTTCTACTTGATCTTGTAGGTTGTTCTGCCATATTTCAAATCAAAGTTGCATTCTATCTACAACAAAGAGAGGGAAGCTACACTTCAAGCTAGTCTATGGGGACCGAGTGATGTGAGATTTGATGATTCTGACTATTTTGATAGCGGTGAAACTTCTCATGTTACCTCAGGAACTTTGAGTTCGGAAGGTTCGCGATGGACACACATTCAGAAGAGGATTGAGGCAATTATTGGTGCTTGCTACCCATGGATACATGCAGGCAATGAAGGTAGATTTCGCTGTTTAGAAGCTACATCAGTTTGAAGGATTATTTTGGTTTGCTTTCAAACAGTAAACTCACTCACATCATTTTAATATCCTTGTTGTATGAGTATCTAGATCTTACATATTATTCTCAAGTGCATATTAGTCATTAGTCAGGTGTGGCTATGTAATATTGTTGTTTCATTTGTAGTAGATTACGGAGTTGCCATAGTATGAAGGGCGTGTCATAAATGATTCGGCAAAGCTAAATTGGAAATGGCCTCTAAACTTTTTTGCTTGATGTGGGAAATCGGGAACACTAAGGGTTACGACTTACGAGGGGGCAAACCGTGAACAGGTAGGAAGAAACATGTAATGAGGTAATAGTGGGAAAAAGTATGCAAATATAAAAAATTGGTTTCCGAGTGGTACGGGTTTGAGTCTCCTGTAAAATGGCTTATTTAGTGGAAGCAAGTTTTGCAGTGAATATGAGTTTAAGCCAATGTTACTGCACTAGTGGAGCTTATTGACGATGATAAAACTCGGTGCAGTCTATTATATGTTGTTGAAGGTCTCTACTTAAAGCATTATGCATGAGGCCTAATATTCCTCCGAGACTATCAAATGCATCATATTGTAATTGTTGCTTACATGTCTTCTATTTATATGACATGGGAGTTGAAATTTCATTCTTTATATTTGTAGCTCGACTCGTGCCCTATCTTGAAGAAAACAAACCATTCTTTGTTTTAATGAAACTACCATTTCGTGAACTGATTTTAATGAATATCTTGCTAACCATTATATCTAATTCATATTTAGATTGTTTTTCATGATCCTTTTCTGAAAGTTATGGATGCACATGAACAACCTGTCAATGTTGTATTTTGAGCATGGCATTACCTTTATACATTAATTTAGTTCCATGATAAAAGTTCTCTGATTTAAAGAATTTTGAACAAAACAATAAGACTATTGGATGATCTCCTTCACAGTTCTACATTGATTTGACTTGTATCTGTACAGAACATCAACTCGGATGAGAGAACCAGGATTAATGATTTCTAGGCACTCTTAGCTATCCTTAAGTAATCATAAGAGTTATAGTCTCTTTGTTGGCTTTTATTTTCAGTTGTACCTTCTGCAAATATCTGCCATTGAATGCTCAGTCTCAGGCTCTCAGCTCTATAGTAAATTGGTGCAGGACTCACATTTGCTTACCAGCTGTTATATCTGTTGGATGCTACTGGATTTTATTCCCCTGGATTGCATGCACTTGGCATTCATGTCTGTCGTGCAACAGGACAAGAGCTGGTAAGCTTTCTCCAGTCGCTTTCTATTTACTCAAATTGCATTGAACTTTATGGTTGGATTACCTGCTTACCATCCCAAACACGTAGATAACATATTTATGAGAATTGAGAACTATCATGACACAAATTTATGTTTGATACTACTACACTAAATTGAGGATGTCTCATGGGCCTGCATGGAGATGAGCCAAGGGCTGGTTACAATACTTGTGAGAATATTTCACCTGCAAATTTAAGTTTATGTGGACAATAATACCCTTATCGGAAAAAAATTGGCAATGTGGATACCCCAGGCAATGTTGACTTGATTGTCCTTTTGATGGGTTGTGATGATGGCATATGATTTCCTTGTTATGGTGTTGGCTTAGTAAAGGTGAAAACCAGATATACAACTATCCATGTTGACCTCTATATCGAATAATTATTAGGGTAGTTAGGGATGCCCCATTACTAAATCATCTCGTAGCCGTTGGGGTTATTCTTATTATCACGTAGTGAAAGTTGGCGTGTCTTGGTAACATGGCTTTATAAGCCCGTTTTTCTGTTCTTATGCTTATGTTCCCTTTATCCTCATAAATAGGACATGATGGGGCCATTTACACTTGTTTTCCTTCCTTCCAAAAGCTCAGTACCTTGTACTTAATTTTAATTTGTTTTGATGTCAAGGTAGATGGACACTTCTTCTAGAATTTCAAAAATAAGGAGCCGGGAGCGTGAGAGACTTCGTGGACCTCCTTGGTTAAAGGTATAAATTATCTTACACAGTTTACATGTAATTGATAGTGTTTGAGCTCTATTTAATTTTCTCGTTCGAATGCTTTTTCATTTTTCAGACATTACAAAGAGTGTTACTGAGTTGTATGTACACCACACTGGACTATGCACAAACTGGTCTCATTGCTGCAGTGTTCTTCTTCAAAGTGAGTGTGCCATTGCTATTTTGTGAACATTGCTGTGTGATCTGTGGTTGGTAATGCAATACTTTCATATCTTATATAACAATTCTTCGGTTCATGTTGCATTCACTGTCCTATTCTTTAATTATTATCACAATGGACGTAGACATGTCAATAGTGCACGTGAATGACTGCATATGAACATAATGTCCCTTGGTTGATGTCATTCATTAAAAATGTTTCTTGTTTGATGAATAGATGGAACTGAATGGTTGTTGTTTTGATTTGTTTTTAATGGGCGGATAGTCAAGGAGGGAAGTCAGATTGGTTTTGTTTTCCTTGGACCCTAGGAGCCAATGGGAAGTTTGTTTTGCTGGTATTAAGCAAGATGATTGCACTCATATCAAATTAGAATATTGGTGATGTTTAGTTCAAAAGACATAAAGGGAGATGCATGCATTTGATTAGTTCAGATGTTTCGTCAGTCAAAGTATTAAACTCAGGCTTGCTCTTTTCCTTCATCTAGCGTCACCTACCATAAAAGTTTGGAAGAGTTGAGAATACAGTCCTAAATTGGATTTTGAGTGCCTTGCATAACAGTATATTAGTTCCCGGGTTTATAAAAAAAACTAAAAAGTTATTAGTTCCCGGGCTTCTCCACTCACCACCAATTGGTTGCGAGTTGGATGCTTTAGGGTTTAATATGGTATTAGAGCAAGCTATTGTATTTTGCCCAAGGGCCCTGTTTATTCCAGGTTTCCCAGGCATGTTGTCCACGTATTAGGCTGAAGTAACGGCACATGTGAGGGGGCGTGTTGAGAATATAGTTCCATATGGGATATTGAATACCTTGCATAACAGTATATAAGTTCCTGGGCATCTCCACTCATCACCAATTAGTTTTGAGTTGGATGCTCCAAAGTTTTAATAGAAACTAACACACCACTGAAATTTTACAGATGATGGAGTGGTGGTACCAGTCTGCGGAAGAAAGAATGTCAGCTCCTACTGTATATCCACCACCTCCTCCGCCACCACCTCCAAAGGTAATTGTCATGTACCATTTCACTCATATTGTTTAATACATTTCTGCATTTTCCCTCATGTGGTCTATGTTCCAAGTAGCAAGGGATTTACTAAATAAAATGTTTTTCGTCTTGCACAGTCACAACACACTTGAGATTGGTAAACAAATCATGATCACACAAACAAATCTCAATAGCTAATATAGGAGCATGTAACCTATTTAATCTCGAATCAGTTGTGCATGCTGTCACATATTTCCTTACTGTCTCCTTTCACATCAACTTTAATCTTTGCATTTTTAATTGCTCTCATAGAATGTTTGAGTTGCAAGATTGGGCTTCTTAATAAGAAAAGTAATTTAGAACCTGCCACTTTGTTACATGTTTACTGTTTGGTAGGAGACGCAACCAATGACATCTTAATCTTTCTACCGACTAGGTGTTATGGTGTCATCTACTAGTGATTCCAGAGTTAGCTTCTATTGGATAGTGATTTCTTTAAGTTTAGATAATTTCATTTCCCAATTAATAAAATCCAACTCTGTGGAAAAAACACATGTAAAGCAGGTTGCAGAGGCGGGAATTCCATTACACCCCGATGGAACAATTTGCCCCCTGTGCTCGCAGAAGCGTGTAAATCCATCGGTGGTTGCAGTCTCAGGGTTTGTTTTCTGCTACCCATGCATATTCAGATATGTATCGCAGGTGGGAAACTTCATGCCATTCCTTACAAAAATTTGAACCATGTCAATTTTCACCTTTAAATGATCTTATTTATTCATTGTTTGCACAACAGTATAAGCGCTGTCCAGTGACCTTGATGTCTACAACTGTTGAGCAAATACGGAGGCTTTTTCATGATGTGTAGAAATAATCCAGTCAGAACTCAGAAGTTAGGAAACCAATTATACTTAGCTTGTAGGACCTGACTCAGGTATGCTCCCGAAGAAGCGCAGATGGAAAATCAGAAAATGTACACAGGAACACACCATATGTCGTTAAAATAATGTCAAAATATTCATCCTTGTTATTGTTCCTTTTCCCTTTGTTATGTGCTGAAATGGTGTAAAATTAATCAATTCATTTGAGATAATGCAGTCATCTCAAGCGTGATGTCCTTGGCACACTGAATTGAAGTGTTTGTATTACGAAAATAACGAACATGGATGTTTGTATGATAATCTCAAATTTCTACAATGGTTGTATAATATACTGTTCACCTATGTTCTCGTCACCAGTAATTTAGAGCAGAAAAGGAGGCTACTAACGTGGAGTCCAGAAATAATGTGGCTAAATACTGCATTGTATGATTGATAACTGGCAAGAGGCTAAGAGCAAATATATTCATGAAGGGCAATTCAAATTTACAAAACGAAAAAAGCTTAAATAATATTTTCATAGTTTGTACCAGATAGATCTGAACCCAAGATGAAAACAAAGATGAACAATTTAGAGAACCTCGAGGGCATCGAGGTCATAGGTAATATAAGGTATTAAGTTGTACTTTAACTGAGTCTAAAAGGTTAGAGTGGTGTTGGACCTTGCTCCGTAGGGTTTAGGGTCTATGGAAATTTACTAACTGTTACAAGAACCTCTGCCTCAATGATGCATGTATCTTTCAACAGGAAACCCTTCGTATTTTTGTCGTTAAGAGCATCAAGTGACACGAAATGTGGAAAGCCATAGCCAAAAGTTAGCTGCTGAGAAAAGAAAGAAAAAAAAAAGGGGGTTCAGGCTTACCTTATGAGAAAACTCCGTGAGAATCATGTAGTAATGTAAGTTAAGATTTTACTTTTCTTCTCAGTGTGTCCGCTCTGGGTTTGGTCTCTGACTCGAAGCTTGTAGTCTACATACACTTTCTGACCTTTAGGAAATGGTGTTGAACGATCCAATGTTAAATACACAGAAATGCTAGCATCTTTGGTCATTCCAGAGCCCCTGGGAGATAGCTTAATTTGCCTGAATCAAGTGAGAAACGAAGAAGAAGATAAGATGGAGAAGAGTTGAAGATTCTTCTTGTTCGTAAGCTGAAAATGACATAAGTCACATGCCGAATGGATAGTTCCATTTTATTTACCATTTGTAGTCGCCTTGAGTAATAAAAATCATCCTTCGACTGTGAAACTCTTTCAATCTTCCATGAATAGTTTATACTACTTGCGTCTGTTATAAGTGAGAGACATTCACCTTGGCCTTTATTCTTGCAAACAAAAACCTCAGCTCCGAAAACGAAAGTGTCATTGAGAAGGTTGTAAGGGATATGAATTGGGGGAAGCCCCATTCTTTCTTCATTGCATGAAAGCGGCGAACTCTCCGTCCATTATCTGAGCATCACAATATTCTTATGGCTCAAATCCAATGTGGGTGTGCGTGGTCTAATTGTTGCAATAATTAAGTGGCAGTAACAATTCTCTTAGATTCTTACCAATATTGTGAAGCAAAAGCGTTGGCATGACAAACTACATAAAAGAAAATCGGACAAGAGATTATCTTCCACCTTCACATACTTGTCTCGGATCTGATCATACAGAAAAAACCTGAAAAATACGTATACTTCCCAACTAGTTGGAAGAGAGTTGGTCGGCTACAGCCAAATAGAGAGAAATGTGATCTTTCTCATTTATGTCCTTGTTTCCACTTGGATGCAATGATAATTTCCTACCAATACGAAGTATCCAAAATTTCAAACATTTTCAGAAAAATGAAATGGAGTCAGGTGGTCACAGGGTATGTTTCCCCATCCAACTATCTTACTATATATATATCTACTATATCTACTATCTATATACTAAAGCAGAGACCTTTAAAGAAGGATTTTCTCTCTCCTATGTGGCACTCTAATATGAGAGTTAGCTTTTTTTTCTATCTTATGTGGCACTCTAATATGAAAGATAATATTTTCTAATAGTCTCCCCAGGTACATGGAACTCTTTGGAGAGTTTGAGTGTATTTCTAATTCTTATATTTTGAGAGTTTAAGTATATTTTCAATTCTTATATATTTGATAAAAAAAAAAAAAAAATACTAAAAAAAATAGGTGATTTGTAGAAATACGAATCAAACACTTTTAGTGTTCCAATTCTTATATATTTGATCAAATAAAAAAAAATGCTAAAAAATAGGTGATTTGTATAAACTAATTTCCTATTACAAATCATACAATTTTAGTATCTATGATAAAACATCGACTTATTTCGAATATATCCTTAACATGGCTTCAAAACATAGTTAAAAACAATTATATAAAATATATAATAGAAAATGAAAAAAAAAATAACGGCAAAGCAATAATGATAAATATTTTAAAATATATATAATATTGAATGAAACTAACGACAAAAAACAATTAATGGGGAACGGAAAACTGGATGCAAATGCATCGAACTAACCTCAAATAATATTTAATGAGAAATCGAAAACTGGATGCAAATGCAAGCATTAAACTAATCTTAAAAAGTAATTAATAGAAAATCAAAATATGGATACAACTGGATTAAACTAATCTCAAAGAATAATTAACAGAAAATCAAAACTTGGATACAAATACATCAAACTAACATAAAAAAATAATTGTCGGAAAATCAGAAACTAGATGCAAATGCATTGAGCTAACCCTCAAAGATTAAATTAACGGAAAATCGAAAACTGGATGCAACTGTATTGAACTAACCTCAAAGAAAAATTAATTATAAATTGGAAACATAATGCAAATGCGTGGAACTAATCTTAAAAAATAATTAACGGGAAATCGAAAACCGGATGCAACTGCATTGAACTAATCTCAAAAAATATATTGGATGCAAAACCTCAAGAAATAACTAACGGGAAATCGGAAACTGCTGGATGCAAACTCATTGAACTAACCTCAAACAATAATTAACGGAAAATCGGAAACTAGATGCAAATGCAACTTTATCAAATAATAAACACGAGAAATTGAAAACTTGATGCAAATACATTAAACTAATCTCACAGAATAATTAACGGAAATCAGAAACTGGATGCAAATGCATTGAACTGACCTCAAAGAACAATTAATAGAAAATTGAGAATTTGATACAAATGTATTGAACTAACCGAAAAGAATAATTAACGATCAATCAGAAACTGGATGCAACTGCAATGAACTGATCTCAGAAAATAAATAATGGGAATTGAAAATTGGATGCAACTGCATTGAACTAACCTCAAAATATAAATAACGAAAAATCAGAAATTAGATGCAAATGCATTAAACTAACCTCAAAACATAGTTGGGTTATATGTTGTGGGAATGTCTCGATAAGTATAGTTTTGCATTTAAAATGATGTTTATCTTATCTCTTTCCGTATGATTAGGAACTCCTTGCTATTCAAGTAGCTTCAATATATATGAACTTCGCCTTATTAGGCAATCTCACAAAAATTCAATTAAACTTCTATTATTAAACAAAACAAATGAAGTTGAAGAATTTTATCAAAGGTGAGTTTTTTTTTAATGGAGAGTGAGGTTTTCACGTTATAAGAAATTTGGTTGAGTGATCAATATAATATTAATATATAATAGTTATGCATATTTGCAAATATTTTTTAGAATAATTAATATAACAACACCCATTCGTAGATAATCTTTGAAGATTCCACATAGTGAGTCATGCATAATTTAAAGAATAATTCACGAGAAATCGGAAACTAGATAATCTTCGATAATCCCACATAGTAAATTAAGCATAATTTACTTTTTATGTCATGTTTTCAAGGACACTACAGATGGATCAGTAGAAGTTGATATTATACACCACATTGGATAATTATAAGGAAATTAGAAATTTGATTCAAATATATAACTGAGCTCAAGGAGTAATTAATGGGAAATCATAAAGTTTATGCAAATTGCATTAAACTAATGACAGAGAGTAACTAACGGATAATTAGAAATTGAATGCAAATCCTTGAAAAATATTTATCGGAAAATCGGAAACGGTATGCAAATACATCAAACAAACCTCAAATAATAATTAATGAGAAATCGGGAACTGAATGCGAATGCATTGAACTTTACTCAAAAAATAATTAACATAAAATCAAAAACCGAATGCAACTGCATTGAACTAACCTCATAAAATAATTGGTGGGAAATCGAAAACTAAATGCAAATGCATTGAAATAACCTCAAAGAATAGTTAACGAAAAATAAAAAACTGGATATAATTATATCGAACTAACCTCAAAGCATAAATAATCAGAAACTAGATGCAGATGTATTAAACTAACCTTAAAAAGTTATTAACGGAAAATCGGAAACTGGATCCAAATGCAATGAACTAATCTCAAAGACTAATTAATGAAACATTAAAAAATGGATGAAACTGCAGATTGAACTAACCTAAATGAATATGGGAAATTATAAATTTGATGTAAGCGCATTGAACTAACAAAAAAAATAATTAACCGAAATCAGAAACTTGATGCAAATGCATTGAACTAACCTCAAAGAACAATTAATATAAAATCTAAAATTATATGCAACTGCATTGAACTAATCTAAAAAGAATAATTAACGGAAAACTAAAACTGGATGCAACTGCATTAAACTAAAATCAGAGATTAACTAACGGGAAATCAAAAATTGGATGCAAATGCATTGAAATAACATAAAAAAATGGTTAACTAGAAATCGGAAGTCGAATGTAACTGCATCGCACTGACCTCAAGGCATAAATATCCACTTTTTTAGCCTTCTCATATGAATAATTACAAGTAATTATGAACCCAAAATAAAAGTGAGTTTATAAAAACAGACTCTTACATGTATGCAAACTGTATAGAAATTGTAAACTATTGAACTAACCTAGAAAAACAATTAACGGGAAATCAGAAACTGGATGCAAATATATTGAACTAACCTCAAAGAGTAATTAACGGGAGATTGGAACACGGATGCAAATGCAATGAACTAATCTCAAAGACTAATTAATGAAACATCAAAAACTGGATGCAACATGTATGCGTTAAATTAACTTTAATAAATAACTAATGGGAAATCATAAAGTGGATGTAATTGCACTGTACTAACCTCAAATAATAATTAACGGGAAATCGAAAACTTGATGCAATTGCATTGTACTAACTTCAAAGAATAATTAATGAGAAATTAGAAACGGGATGCAACATACTATATTAAACTAACCTCAAAGAATAATTAATGGAAAATCATAAACTTGGTGCAAATGCATTGAATTAATAACCCTAAAACATATTTGTATTTTATGTAGGGGGAATAAATGTCTCGACAAATATAGTTTTGCATTTTAAGCAGTGTTTATTATAATTATTTTTATTATGATTGGGAATACCTTGCTATTCAAGTAGCTTCAATATTATCTTCGCCACAATGGATATTCTCACAAAACTTCAATCAAACTTCTATTGTTAAACCTAACAATAAAAAAAAGTCGATGAATTTTATCAAGGTTTGATGCTTTCTTTTTATAGAAAGTGGTGCAAGAAATTTAAATGAGTAATTAATATAATTTTCATATCTCATAGCTATGCATAGTTGCTAATATTTTTTAGAATAATTTAATATAACGACACCCGTTCGTAGGACATGTTCATGTGATAAATCTTTTCAAGTGAGAGTAGTGTATTATTTGAGGATATGGAAATAATCAATCTGTTTTAGTGATTTGTACACATTAGTACGTAAGCCGAACGGTGATGATTTACCGCTAAATCACCATAAATCTAATAAACCTATTATACAAGCTAGATCGAGTTTAAAATAATTTTATTTGAAAATTATAGATTAATATTATAAACCACAAAGTGAATAGACTATCTCAATTTGATCCCTTAGTTTCCAAGTACTTATGCACCATAATCGCTGTTCATTAACGTATTTCGGTTTATTTTCAATAAAAATATATTCTGATTCAAAAATTTGCCGCTAAATCACCATAAATCTAAGAAAACTATTATACAAGCTAGATTGAGTTTAATATAATTCTATTTGAAAATTATGGATTAATATCCTAAACCACAAAGTGAATAGGCTATCTCAATTTGATCCCTTAGTTTCCAAGTACTTATGCATCATAATCGCTGCTCATTAACGTATTTCGGTTTATTTTTAATAAAAATATATTATGATTCAAAAATTTGCCGCTAAATCACCATAAATATAATAAAACTATTATACAAGATAGATCGAGTTTAAGATAATTCTATTTGAAAATTACGGATTAATATCCTAAACCACAAAGTGATGAGGCTATCTCAATTTGATCTCTTAATTAGTTTCCAAGTACTTATGTACCATAATCGTTGGTCATTAATGTATTTCGGTTTATTTTCAATAAAAATATATTCTGATTCGAAAATGTGTGTGAGACATTTTGTAAAGCATTTTCATCCCACAAAATATTTAATAGATCCCGGGCGTATGTCCGGGTCCAATATCTATCTAGTATATATACTAAAGCAGAGACTTTTAAAGAAGGATTTTCTCTCTCCTATGTGGCACTATAATATGAGAGTTAACTTTTTTTTATATCTTATGTGGCACTATAATATGAAAGATCTTTGAAGAGTTTGAGTGTATTTCTAATTCTTATATTTGAAGAGTTTTAGTGTATTTCCAATTCTTATATATTTGATCAAATAAAAAAAAATTACTAAAAAAATAGGTGATTTGTAGAAATACGAATCAAACACTTTTAGTGTTCCAATTCTTATATATTTGATCAAATAAAAAAAATTGCTAAAAAATAGGTGATTAGTAAAAACTAATTTATATTTGATCAAATAAAAAAAAATTGCTAAAAAATAGGTGATTTGTATAAACTAATTTCATATTACAAATCATACAATTTTAGTATCTATGATAAAACACCGACTTATTTCGAATATATCCTTAACATGGCTTCAAAATATAGTTAAAAATAATTATACAAAATATATAATAGAAAATGAAAAAAAAAATAACGACAAAGCAATAATGACAAATATTTTAAAATATATATAATATTGAATGAAATTAACGACAAAAAAAATTAATGGGGAACGGAAAACTGGATGCAAATGCATCGAACTAACCTCAAATAATATTTAACGGGAAATCGGAAACTGGATGCAAATGCAAGCATTAAACTAATCTTAAAAAGTAATTAATAGAAAATCAGAATATGGATACAACTGCATTAAACTAATCTCAAAGAATAATTAACAGAAAATCAAAACTTGGATACAAATACATCAACTAACATCAAAAAATAATTGTCGGAAAATCAGAAACTGGATGCAAATGCATTGAGCTAACCCTCAAATATTAAATTAACGGGAAATCGAAAATTGGATGCAACTGTATTGAACTAACCTCAAAGAAAAATTAATTATAAATTGGGAACATAATGCAAATGCGTGGAACTAATCTTAAAAAATAATTAACAGAAAATCGAAAACCGGATGCAACTGCATTGAACTAATCTCAAAAAATATACTAGATGCAAAACCTCAAGAAATAATTAACGGGAAATCGGAAACTAGATGCAAACTCATTGAACTAACCTCAAACAATAATTAACGGGAAATCGGAAACCAGATGCAAATGCAATTTTATCAAATAATAAACACGAGAAATCGAAAACTTGATGCAAATACATTAAACTAATCTCACAGAATAATTAACGGGAAATCAGAAACTAGATACAAATGCATTGAACTGACCTCAAAAAACAATTAATAGAAAATTGGGAATTTGATGCAAATGTATTGAACTAACCGAAAAGAATAATTAACGATCAATCAGAAACTGGATGCAACTGCATTGAACTGATCTCAAAAAATAAATAATGGGAATTGGAAATTGGATGTAACTACATTGAACTAACCTCAAAACATAGTTGGGTTATATGTTGTGGAAATGTCTCGATAAGTATAGTTTTGCATTTAAAATGATGTTTATCTTATCTCTTTCTGTATGATTGGGAACTCCTTGCTATTCAAGTAACTTCAATATATATGAACTTCGCCTTATTAGGCAATCTCACAAAAATTCAATCAAACTTCTATTATTAAACAAAAAAAATGAAGCTGAAGAATTTTATCAAAGGTGAGTTATTTTTTTTTAATGGAGAGTGAGGTTTTCACGTTATAAGAAATTTGGTTGAGTGATCAATATAATATTAATATATAATAGTTATGCATATTTGCAAATATTTTTTAGAATAATTAATATAACAACACCCGTTCGTAGATAATCTTTGAAGATTCCACATAGTGAGTCATGCATAATTTAAAGAATAATTAACGAGAAATCGGAAACTAGATAATATTCGATGATCCCACATAGTAAATTAAGTATAATTTACTTTTTATGTCATGTTTTCAATGACACTACAGATGGATCAGTAGAAGTTGATATTACACACCACATTGGATAATTATAAGGAAATTGGAAACTGGATTCAAATACATAACTGAGCTCAAGGAGTAATTAATGGAAAATCATAAACTTTATGCAAATTGCATTAAACTAATGACAGAGAGTAACTAACGGATAATTAGAAATTGAATGCAAATCCTTGAAAAATATTTATTGGAAAATCGGAAATGGTATGCAAATACATCAAACAAACCTCAAATAATAATTAATGGGAAACCGGAAACTGAATGCGAATGCATTGAACTTAACTCAAAAAATAATTAACATAAAATCAAAAACCGAATGCAACTGCATTGAATTAACCTCATAAAATAATTGGTGGGAAATTGAAAACTAAATGCAAATGCATTGAAATAACCTCAAAGAATAGTTAACGAAAAATAAAAAACTAGATATAATTATATCGAACTAACCTCAAAACATAAATAATCAGAAACTATATGCAGATGTATTGAACTAACCTTAAAGAGTTATTAACAGGAAATCGGAAACTGGATCCAAATGCAATGAACTAATCTCAAAGACTAATTAATGAAACATTAAAAAATGGATGAAACTGCACTGAACTAACATAAATGAATAATTAACGAAAAATTATAAATTTGATGTAACTGCATTGAACTAACCTCAAAAAATAATTAACCGGAAATCAGAAACTTGATGCAAATGCATTGAAGTAACCTCAAATAACAATTAATATAAAATCTAAAATTATATGCAACTGCATTGAACTAACCTAAAAGAATAATTAACGGAAAACTAAAAACTGGATGCAACTGCATTAAACTAAAATCAGAGATTAACTAACGGGAAATCAAAAATTGGATGCAAATGCATTGAAATAACATAAAAAAATGGTTAACTAGAAATCGGAAGTCGGATGTAACTGCATCGCACTGACCTCAAGGCATAAATATCCACTTTTTTAGCCTTCTCATATGAGTAATTACAAGTAATTATGAACCAAAAACGAAAGTGAGTTTATAAAAATAGACTCTTACATGTATGCAAACTGTATATAAATTGTAAACTATCGAACTAACCTAGAAAAACAATTAATGGGAAATCAGAAACTGGATGCAAATATATTGAACTAACCTCAAAGAGTAATTAACGGGAGATTGGAACATGGATGCAAATACAATGAACTAATCTCAAAGACTAATTAACGAAACATCAAAAACTGGATGCAACTGTACGTACTGAATTAACTTTAATGAATAACTAACGGGAAATCATAAGTGGATGTAATTGCACTGTACTAACCTAAAATAATAATTAACGAGAAATCGAAAACTTGATGCAACTGCATTGTACTAACTTCAAAGAATAATTAATGAGAAATTAGAAACGGGATGCAACATACTATATTAAACTAACCTCAAAGAATAATTAATGGAAAATCATAAACTTGGTGCAAATGCATTGAACTAATAACCCTAAAACATATTTGTATTTTATGTAGGGGGAATAAATGTCTCGACAAATATAGTTTTGCATTTTAAGTATTGTTTATTATAATTCTTTTTATTGTGATTGGGAATACCTTGCTATTTAAGTATCTTCAATATTATCTTCGCTGCATTGGGCATTCTCACAAAACTTCAATTATTAAACCTAACAATAAAAAAAAAAAAGTCGATTAGTTTTATCAAGATTTGGTGCTTTCTTTTTATAGAGAGTGGTGCAAGAAATTTAAATGAGTAATTAATATAATTTTCATATCTCATAACTATGCATAGTTGCTAATATTTTTTAGAATAATTTAATATAACGACACCCGTTCGTAGGACACGTTCATATGATAAATCTTTTCAAGTGGGAGTAGTGTATTATTTGAGGATATGGAAACAATCAATCTGTTTTAGTGATTTGTACACATTAGTACGTAAGCCGAACGGTGATGATTTACCGCTAAATCACCATAAATCTAATAAAACTATTATACAAGCTAGATCGAGTTTAAAATAATTTTATTTGAAAATTACAGATTAATATTCTAAACCACAAAGTGAATAGACTATCTCAATTTGATCCCTTAGTTTCCAAGTACTTATGCACCATAATCGCTGTTCATTAACGTATTCGGGTTTATTTTCAATAAAAATATATTTTGATTTAAAATTTGCCGCTAAATCACCATAAATCTAAGAAAACTATTATACAAGCTAGATCGAGTTTAATATAATTCTATTTGAAAATTATGGATTAATATCCTAAACCACAAAGTGAATAGGCTATCTCAATTTGATCCCTTAGTTTCCAAGTACTTATGCATTATAATCATTTGCTCATTAACGATATTTCGGGTTTATTTTTAATAAAAATATATTTCGATTCGAAAATTTGCCGCTAAATGACCATAAATATAATAAAACTATTATACAAGATAGATCGAGTTTAAGATAATTCTATTTGAAAATTACGGATTAATATCCTAAACCACAAAGTGATGAGGCTATCTCAATTTGATCTCTTAATTAGTTTCCAAGTACTTATGCACCATAATCGTTGGTCATTAATGTATTTCGGTTTATTTTCAATAAAAATATATTCTGATTCAAAAATGTGTGTGAGACATTTTGTAAAGCATTTTCAGCCCACAAAATATTTAATAGATCCCGGGCGTATGTCCGGGTCCAAAATCTAGTATATATATATATATATATATACAGCCCCGCTCTTAAGCGGACTCAACTTAAACACCGAAATATCGAAATACGAAATATACTTACGAAGGGTTTAAAAAAAAACCCAAACTCCACTCCTATTCTCTCTCTCTCTTATTCTCTCACCCATATCTTCATTCGTGATTCTCTCTACTCCTATTCTCTCTCAGTATTATCGCAAATCTCACTCTCTCTCCTATTCTCTCTCAGTATTATCGCGACTCTCTCCCTAAGAATGCCACTAAGATCTTCTCTGCCCGCTTCTTGAGTCTTTGAGCTTAACCGATATTGATGGTATTCTTTTCCCTAATCTGTTGGGTGTATTTGTTCTTTGTATCTCTGATTAATAGGAGAATACAGTTTTCTAGATAACCTGTATTTGCAATTGTTCTATTTTCCGACTTGCTAGATGTAATTGTTGGATGTAATTCAAAGGTTTATGTTTAATGAGTATTGATTAGTACTAAGCTATGCTTCTTCCTTATTTTGTGCAAAACAAGAATTGTGGTTTTGCTGGTCTATTGATGAATGAAATGCAAGAGTACAAGAAAGATTCTGTGCTGAAATGAACGTGAAAATGAGCATATGGTGTAATTCTGCATCTGGTAGCAGATGGCAGCCCTTTCCCTATTCTGTTGGCTGTACCTCTGACATTTTTTTTTTTAAACAACACAAAAGAGTGAGAGCCAATCTTATACACCATCATGTATCAAGTAGTATAGAGTAGAGTTTATAATGAAAAACAAATGTTGATCAAACAGAATATATTGGCTACAAAAGGATAACATGTTGAAACAAAGGTACAACTGCTATAAATACCTTTTTCAATATTTTACATGCAAGAGTGATAGTCGCCCTCTAGAACAATCTAAATCAGACGCCTACACCCCAAATGCCATGAGCCGCACCCACTTTGTTGTTAGGTCTAGATGTCAATTCATATAAAATCCTAGCAAAGTTGTCTGAATATTTTCCATCGGAAAAGAGGATCTCTGCAAAGGCATTTTCAAAAGCTAGAAGAAGAGCTCTATTTTGTGGCTCTGAGACCAGGCTCTCCAGTATCATTGCTGCTTTCCTGCAGACTTTAGGTACAGGATGAGGAGCCTTAATCACTTTCAGAAGCCGGTCGACTGCCCATCGCTCACTTGCAAGCTTCAGCCTGCAATCCATACTGACTTCTGAAAGGTTATAAAGTGCTCCAACAGCTGCGGCTTGCGTATCTATTGCTGGTAGACTCAAGAGATCAACTAAGCGCTTATATATTTGTTGGGCAAAAGGCAATAGAAATGGTTCATTGTCAGGATTTATTATTAAGTGACCAAGCAATTCAGCAGCTGCACAGTGCCAGGCCTTGACAGAGGATCCTGGAATCCCCATGATAGCTTGGACTGCATGTTTCTCATTTAATTTGATATATGACGGCTTGGAAGAGCTGAAGATCCTGAGGTCCAGCAGTGGTGCTAAATTCACAATTGTCTCAAGAGCATTTGTTACAAGCTCCTCATCCTCAGTGGAATGATCTTCTATGCATTGGAACACGATTTCTAAGCAATGTCGATGCTGAGCCATAATAATCTCATTTTCCAGCATAAAAGAGAAGTTATGAATGATATTTGAAGCAGCAACAGCACACTGCTGCTTTTCTGCTCGGCCTTTTTCGTCTAGATTAAACAAGACATCTTCATCGAACCACCATTTAGAGGGATGATGGTTTATTGAGTTTTTACGTCCTAAGCTCGCGGTACTAGATGCGGATGGTGCTAAGCCATGGTGAAGCTGCGCTTCATCTTGATCTAATGCCTCGTACTCACTTCCGAACCCAAAAACAACAGAGTTCGCACCTAACAATCTCACCCTAGGAGTTCTTTTAAGCTCGTTCGGAAGAGCTATGTCACGCCAATCATCTACAATTTGAAGAACTGCATCCAGCAAACCAGGTATTTTAGCAAGAGGGATAGCATCTCTTCTCACTTCTTCTTTCTTTTTGAAAGAAAGCAATGTGAGTGTGTTCAATGCCCATGTCAACTCACTTTTCAGTCCACTCTGAAGTGCACACAAGAACGATTCTTTTGTTATTTTGATCAGATAAGGAGTTATGAATTTGAAGTGAAGGACCAAGTAACAGACTAGCTGGAGCTATTGCATCTGCTCCCGAACCAGAACCACCTGATGCATTATTCAGGTTACCACTTCCTATTGGACATCCTCTTTTCCCTGGATGTGCTGATGCTGACCCACTTCCTGCTCCGCCTACCTTGCTCTGCTCCCTCTTCTGCATCTCTCTCTCTCTCTCTTGTTATCTGACAAATTTGTTAGTTAACCTGTATTGGTTATTTCTAGTTTTTGACATGTTGGATGTAACTCAAAGTATTGAATTCAGTACTGAAAATAGTATCATGCAATGCTTTCTTATTTGGTGCCACTGAAAAAGCAAAAAGTACAACTGAAGTATACAGATAATTCCAATCAAACACATGATTAATATGATACATATGCAACCAAATGGGTGCTACATTTCTCGTTCATATGCATTATTAACTACCTTCTTTCCTCGCGACATTGCTCTGGATTTCATCTGGTAACAATTTGTTTTTCAAATGTGTGTACTGCTCTAAACATGAAGAGGAGACTGCATCATAACTATGCTTCTCAATGTGAAGAAGTAACAATGCTTTGGCAACACCACCTTAAAGGCGAACTGCGGCATGTCAGGCCAAGCGAGCAAGCATGTGTCTTTATTACCATTGCCTTCTGATACAATCACAACATATTCAGAATGAACCAGAGAAGGATGATCCACACTCTACTGAATTCCTGATCTCACAACCCAAATTTTTGTTCGGGTATGAGAATAGGCCTTGTAGAAAATTGAAAACTGTTTCCTCCTTAACCCCATCAACTCCCATAGTTTATCACTGTTCTTGAAACACTTCTCTTTCCATCTAATTTTAAGGAACTTCAAAGACTGAAACGAGTATAAAGCTTCCTCCAAACTCAACTCATACTGTTGTGTATCTTCGTTGGTCGTGATGTCGATAATGGCACAACCAAAACACGCTCAGTTGAGTAGATCAACCTGCTCACTTTAAGAAGTTCAGCATGACCCGTGAGCAAGCCACACCTACCATCTTTAAAGATGAGGAAACCAGGGAGAGATTCTGACGCGTTGAAAAGTTGTTAAAATGAGGAAAGCTTTGGACACGATGAATAAACATAAGAAGACTTCCCGACCCAAAAAAAAAACAATGTATGTCAAAGAGGAACCCTCAATAATACAAATAAAAGTGGACAACTCATAACTCATTAGTTAACATATATCTAAAATCAATAGAAAGACGGATGGAGAAAAGAAGCAGATACTTATTGCTTCTCAAATAAAAATAACGCAACAGGAATTATGCTTCCAGAATGACCAGTGAAATACTCTAACATTCAGATCCTACATTGAAAAATTTCTCATTGACTAGAAAAGAAAATGTAATAGAACTTTCTTCAAAATCCTTACTCGGTTCATATCTACTACTATATATTTCTCGTGAGATTGCTCTGGATTCCACCTAGCAATCATTAGTTCCTCAACAAAGTAATGCTCAAACAAGAACATGAGATTGAATCAAAAGCACTAATCCTGATGTGAAAAACCAACACTATTCCCCGTGAGAGAGAGAAAGAGAGTACCAGGAGGGAGGGAAATAGTCGTGGTAAGTTTGGACTTTGGAAAGAAAGAGAAAGAGCGAGTCATGAGAAAACCCTTCGTAAGAGTATATTTCGTATTTTGAAATTTCCGTGTTTAAGTTGAGTCCGCTTACGTACATCCACTTAATGACATCCTTATTGTACATCCTATCAAAAAATGCATTTCAACAATGAATTAGTGGCTGATTTTTTGTAGATATATTATACCCACCATGGATTATATCTCTACAAAAAATTAGCTCAATCCAATATGTGGAACTTTGTCAAAAATAGTGTTTTAAGTTTGCAATTTTATCTAACGGTCTAGAAATAATTTTAAGTTTGACAAGGCTAGAAATATTGGATTGAGCTAATTTTTTGTAGAGATATAATCCATGAAGAGTAGATTATATCTACAAAAAATCATACAATAATTCATTGTTGAAATGCATTTTTTGATAGGATGTACAATAAGGATGTCACAGTTAGGATGTCACCCTAGCCAAACCGATATATATATATATATATATATATATATATATATATATATATATATATATATATATATATATATATATATATATATATATATATATATATATATATATATATATATAGGGCAGCTAGGTAGACAGCCAAATTTTCAACAGCATCCAAACAACAAAATTTCGGCCGTTGGATATTCTTAGAGATCTAAATATAATCAACACATTGAAATATCAAATAATCTTACGAAGGGTTTTCTCTCTCCTATTTCTCTCTCCAATTTCCTCCAAATCCAAACCAACACCTCCAAATTCAACACCTCCAACACAAAATCAAACAACGAATCTGGCAAGTGCGGTGCTTCTCCATTGGTGGCGTCAAGTTCTGTGTCATGGAGCGTGACTGTCTTCTTGTCATGGTCAATACTATACCATAGTTTATACCACACCCCTCTACAAGATGAGTTAAATGCTAATAATTTGTGGATATGATCTACTAACCATTGATAACATCTCCACAAAAATTCGTCTCATTTAGAAATCTCTAACCTAGTTAAAAATCGTTCTCAAATTTGATTTTTTTAAACGGCTCAGATTTTACGATTTTGCAATCATCTTTTGACATAGTTAAACATTATCAAATCAGTTGAATTTTAGTAGATGTGATCTTCATGGTTAGTTGAACATATCTACAAAAAATTAGATTATAATTCACGTTGTACGTAAAGTTGTGGTGGTATAAACTATAGTATAAAAAGTGTGGTAAACGGAACCTGCTCATATATATACATATACACTTATTTTAGAACCATAGTTATATACATATACACTTATTTTAGAGGGGGTAAATTGACACTAAAAAACATATACACAGGCTGGATCTTAGAAGTACATACTTATTTTAAGTTAAAATAAGTATACTTAAAATAAGTATGTAAGTAAAATCTCGCCTAGAAAATGAATTCAAACCTAATTTTTTTGTGGATATCATCTACTCACCATCAACATTATCTCTACAAAATTTCGACTCATTTGGAAATCTCTAACTTAGGCAAAAGATGATTGCAAAAATACTATTTTCTGGACCGTTAGATTTCTTTTTAAAGATGATAATAATTTTTAGCTAGGTTATAGGTTTCCAAATGAGCTCAAATTTTGTGGAGATGATCTTTATGGTATGTAGGTAATACCCACAAAACATTAGAGTTGAATTCATTTTCTAGGTGATGTTTTACTTACGTACTTATTTTAAAATAAATACTTTATATATATATATATATATATAAGGGGTAAATTGACACTAAAAAACATATCCAAACTTATTTGTGGGCATCCTATCCATTGATATATTCTATATAACATATATATGGGTTTTTTTTAATAATGTTATATTTGAATGCATATAGATAGTTAAACAACACTTCACCCCACATAATATAGTGCATTGTACACAAGATTCAATACATAAAGTGCTTCACTTCATAACCAACTGCAAATAAAGTTACTCCCTAAACGTACTTCACATCAATAACGCAGCTCTTCGAAAATTGGATTCACACATTGGCCCATTTGCCATTGTATGCTGCAGAAGCTTTTCTACGGGGTTTATACATGTTGTAACAACTTCAGCTAATGCATTTAAGTATCGAGTTTCATTGTAGCCTCTTCTTTGCAAACCATCCATCGACATCTTTAAAACGTCTTCTGCAACATGTCTTAGGAGCCCATTCCGAAAGGGTGTTTGGAGACCCATTTTTGGTACCCCTCAACATTTGTCTCTCTGTTGAGGTCCAATCAGCTGTCATATCCAACACACTTTGTAGAGAAACATCGTCGTATAACAACCCAATCCAAAATGTTGGTAATGCATATAAGGTCCTACAAGGCCCTACATCAGCACCCCTCATCTCCAAATATCTCCTCAGCCTGACCTCAGTATAAATTGTATGTATGGTAGGTGATTCTCCCAATCACCAAGTGTAGGTGTTACTCCTAGAGCAACAGGAAGTTTTCCTTCCAGAAAATCATGGAATGACAACCCTGTACAATCCGTGTACTTGTTATTACGACAAACAAAATACATATGAATATCAAGAGCATAGTCCACATACTGCTCAAACTTGAAAGATTCATAAAAAACAAAAGGAAGCATTCCAATGCGGCAACTGTCCGTGGCACTCCACATATAGCTCCTCATGCTCAGGTAACCGTTTGGTTTTCCTTCAGTAAAGGGTGAATTTGCAAACAATGTTGTGGCCATAGGCTGTAAAGAGAGACTAGCACGTAACTTCCTCACTATATCAGATTTAGAATTGAAGTCCAGATTAACTTGAATAGTGCATGTCATACTCCGAATTTCGACAAAATCGGAAAAACAATTTTTGTTATCGACTCTTCGATTTTCGAGGTGTGAAAACACAACCAATTAACTATCTAAAAACCGATCATCCGTTTAATTATTTCAATAATTTGAAACCAATACAAATTTTAAAATCAACAAAAATCATCTTCATTACAAAAATTTACAAATATGATTAAATAACTCCTCAATTATAATTACAACAAAAACAACTTTTATCTCGACTCTATTACACCTTATTACAGTAAAAACCAATCAACAATATTTCTTGAAACGTTAATGCCAGCCACATGCAACAATAAACCTTCTTCAACACTAGTCCTGTCAAGACTTATCGACTATGTTCATTTTATGAACACACCCGATAAGCAAACATGCAAATCGGGTCAGTATTATAAACAATGCTGGTAAGAGTAGCCGTAAAATACAAATCATATTTATACATATATGCACACAATCAATAAAGCAGTTAGTTCCTCCACAGAGATGTCTTAACTTCTAACTAATATTACAACACCCATACATACAATAATTTAAGGCAGGTAGTTCCTCTACTGAGGCGCTTTAGCTACCAATCCAATAATGTCAAGGTAGTTAGTTCCTCTATCGAGGCGCCTTTCCACTACATCTAATTAATAAAAATAATAAAAGTCAAGACTTGCTTTGTACTTACACTAGCGTATGTCGTATGCCCGTATCACAGAATGGGTCATACTTACATAAATAATTAATTCAACCCACCCTTCTACAAGACCATTGTGAGTACACATAAATTACAATAAAACAAAAATACATCATATACACAATTATAACCATTCCATCAAACCAATGAGAACAACTCCACGACAAATTTCACAACCATAGTCAATCATTTATAATTGTTAATAACTTACACTTTGACATATTATAATAATTATTGTTTAGAGTTTCTTCAAGTGTCCCTAGAATCACGTCGTCTCTATGTTTTACCTAGTTTTCCTAGCTACTACAATCGCTACCCAACGCCGAACATGCACATCCGCATGCCTCCCCTCACAAAATGGACCACTCTGTACGTAATTACCCTAAGCGGGATGTCGCATACCAGATAATCCCCACACAGACGCCATTATGTGAGTAATGCCACTATTCGGCATAAAATATCGCGCGTCTCGTTTTGAATTTGCGAACGAGATAATCAAGCCAATATCTGGCTAGGATTGCCCTACACAAGGGTCAATCAACATTTCATACGCCCTACACAAGGGCCAATCACATATCACATATGCCCTACAGAAGGGTCAATCACATGAGTTGTGGTAGCTAGGTTCTAGGATTTTCGTTACATAATTTATTCAGGTATAATACATTTGTATCTCATAACCATTTCACTCTATCATGTGCCAAATAAATTATTGCACTAAGCCACAATATTTGAAAATATCACAATTCATCTCATAAGAATTTTCATTCTTTCACGTGCCAATTAAATTATCGCACGACGCCACAATATTTATAAATATCACAATACATCTCATAACAAATTTCATTCTTTCACGTACCAAATAAATTATTGCACTAAACCACAATATATGAAAATATCACAATACATCTTATTTTCATTCTTTCACGTGCCAAATAAAATATACTGCACTAAACCACAATCCCTTTGGAAATATCCACAAATACTATAATACCTCATAGTAGCATCTCACATATATAATAATGAAGCGTTTGCATTTATTTTTCAAAAATATTGCATTTAATAGATATCATAACATATCATATTGCTTAATAGAACAACAATTACAACATACCATATAATGTCACAACTACTTTAAACATACTACATACCATTTTTATAGCATTTTAGAAATGTCATGTTACCCCGAAATCATATGTATATTTTGATTCACATTAAAATGATTTCTAGTTAATTTATCCAAACACCATTTAAACATCAAACACGTGTTAACAATAAATAAATTTCCCATTACAACATTTTCAATTTGTTACGTATATCACATTCTAACAAAATCAATAAGTAATTATACTCATACGAAACCAACACTTAATACATATATTGTAATTTATCCGAAAATCTTTAATTTATTCATGTCACTATTCAAATGAAACAACCACCAAAAATTGTATGTTAGAACTCCTAATATATACAACTTAAAAATAACGGCTAATCACTAGGCATGCATTTTTTTTCTTTTTCTTTTTATCTCTTTTTCATTATACAACGTTAGTAAGTACTATGAACTAATTAAATTCATTCAAATATATGTAAAATGATATTGATATCTATCATTTCGTAACTACTATACGTACACTAATATTTTACATTCCAAGTACCAATTCATTTTATAAATATCAACCCGCTATATTCATATTTTATTTTAATTAATTGAATACAATAGAAAGACAACAACCAAAATAATTAGAATAATCATTTATAAGCGAGGTCTAATCACTAATACAATTTTAATCATTTTCTTTGATTTATTTTATGTTATTCAACTTTAATATGTACTTTGCAATATTAAATTTGATTCATGCAAATAAAATGTGAACCATTATGATTAGAACAACCGTTTCAAGACTATTAATCATACACTAATATTTAACATTCCAAAATACACAACATATATTTCTTTGTTTTCTAATTAATTGAATGTAATATATAGGAATCAACAACTAAATAATTGAAAATGACTAATTAGTGAGGTGTACTCATCTTTTCTTCTAGTGAAAGAACAATTAGAAAAGGAACGTCATTCTACGTACGATTCAAGCAATAAAAATACCCCACATAGATCCAAGAAAATCTTTATAAATACTAAGCAACAAAAAACACTAAGCATAGAAATACTTAATTTCTTCATTCTTTCTTCTTCACATTCTTTTTTCTTATTCTTTTTAATCTTCTTTTGTTTTCTTCTTCTTTCTTTTAGATCTAAAACAACTCAAGACATTTTCATATTTACAAATTCTCTACCCATTTTCTCTTTCAATAAAAACATTTCTCTCTCCACAAATTATAGACATTTTCTTTCTAATCAAAGTCTTTCCATATTTTCTCCCATAGATTACGAAATAATTCTCTTCATATTTTTTTATTAATAAAATCTCTACACATTATTTTAAAACTTAAAAACTTTCCTATTAAATTATTTTCAAACCAGACAAACTATTTTTCTTTTTATTTTTTTTAAAAAGTCAAAAATAAACTTAAGACATAGTCAATAATATATTAAATTTTGCGAAATAATTAATTTTGAACATTAATAAAAATAAAGGTGTTACAATTATACACATCTCAAAAGAATCTTGTCCCGAGATTCGGAAGTAAGGTAAGCTATACGAACAAGTAATGTTAATTATTAAATTAGAACGTACTAAAAAATGTATAGAGATTAAACTTAAGCAAGATAATATTGATATTAATTATTTTTTTAAAACATTTCCAAAATATATATCTTCATGTCGTAACAAAATCTATTATATATAGTTTAATTGCATGTGTACATCAAAACAAATTATTACTTTCACTTAAACACAAGATAACTATATCATTTCTCTTTAGCATGCAGTTTCTTGACACGTAGCAAACTCTACGAAAAATAATACTTTACTTAAACTAATCAATAATGTCGGGTAAGTTCATCCCTGCATAAAATATTAGAGAGTTTTTCATTATCATGCACAAAAAAAATTAGTGTCGTAACACACTTAAAACAAAAGGTTACTCATGTCATTGAAACTACAATAAAAAAAAAAATCTCAACGTATTAATTATGCGTACTCCCGTATCATATGAATCAGTTCGAAAGGGAAACATCTAATTAAAAATACAAACAATAATATTAATCAATAACATTCACAACTCTAAATATCAATGTATCATTATCAATAACACATAAATATTCTGCAACATGGTATCTTTTTTTTTCTTTATGTTCATACTATCAACAAAATGCATGAAAATACTCTTATCCAACTTTACATCAATTTCTTCTCATGAATATATCAAAATTTATTTTATTTTACTAGTAAACTATTTTTTTTTTCTTTCTAAACAAACAAATCAAGTTTCTCTTATTATCATGGATGACAATCTAATTAAGCAACATACATACTACGTATTTCATAAGAAAATTTAAACAACAAAACACATATAATTATTAGTTTCATTCATGACAACTAATTATGATAAACCATGAGACTAAACGTGGTGAAAGAAAATATCGGCACACCAACACACTTTAAGTAAACAAGAATAAAATTAATTAGTTGGCAAAAGTAGTTATAGATAACAAATGAATTATACTAACTATCATGCATGTGAAATCTATTGAAATATCACAAAATAGTAACAACCTCAAAGAATAAAACTTTATATTTACTTTAGTCATGTTATCAGAAACCCTTTTATTTCGTTATTTTATTGTATCTACAAATGTTATTTTTTTGCATTGTCAAACAAAATATTAAGGAACTCTAACTAAAGTTTATACAACTATGATTCATCAATATGAGAGAAAGATAAACAATCAAACATATAATACTCTTATTTAAGCAAGAAAAATGAATCATTTAAAACTATATAAATTTAAAATATTAAATTTAAAACGACCATCGAATCTTAATTCATGCATGCAACTGGATCAAATATAACACGTATTCTAAAAATAATTTTTCATATCCATCTATCAAAATTATATAGACTAAAACAAAACAATTAAGAATAAATACTAAACGTTTATTGTTTTATTGTTATTATTATTATTATTAATTATTTTTAACATTGAATAGGTTCAAAAATTAATCTTCATATACAATGACAATTAAAATAAGACTGACTATCGTATAACACAAATTTTAAAAGTTGTAGGATAAACCTACTTTTAATATGTCACCAATAATAGGTTATATTGGCATGAACTGAGTCCAATATAATATTTATGATAAAAAAAAAACAATTAAGGCATATATTTAAGAATACTTGTAGATGCATAAATCAATGTGAAACTAATTTTAACAATACTAATCAATCATGTCATAATTTATAGGCACAAAAAATACTTATAAGACAAAATAAAAAAAATTGTTTGCTGTTGAAATAAGATCATTATTATATTAAGACATCTTCTACATACATAAATCCCAATATAGTTTAAGATTAACAATTATCGCAATTATTTTTATTAATCATAATAATGTGACATTAGGAAAACAACTTTACATATGTCCCATTAGTGAAACAATATTAACACATCATATACACATGGTACTAGTTCATCTACATACAATAATATAAGAAAGCGTGTATATATATATATATATATATATATATATATATATATATATATATATATATATATATAAACAATATTCCCATTAGTGAAACAATATTAACACATCATATACACATGGTACTAGTTCATCTACATACAATAATATAAGAAAGCGTGTATATATATATTACATATGTCCCATTAGTGAAACAATATTAACACATCATATACACATGGTACTAGTTCATCTACATACAATAATATAAGAAATATATATATATATATATATATATATATATATATATATATATATATATATATATATATATATATATATATATATATATATATATATATTCTATTTCTAACTAATCACATGTAACAAATTAATCCCTTATACTTTACAACATTATTCATCCATTAAAAGTGTATGAGTGGGGTGAGATAGTTCTTCCAACATAGAGATAATTAGTTCATCAATTAGTACGTCATAAAATCATCAATTAATGCAGCTAATTCAATATAGATTAAAATAAGTCTTTGTTTATTGAATAATAATATAACACTCAAATACAAAGTTCATAAATATGTTGTCGTACTTAATCCATAATCCATGTGAAAATGAATGTCACACCCCAAATTTACAAAAAATTAAAAATAGAGAATTATCCACACCCTATTCCATCTTCTGAAAACCCAAGATAAAATGAAACCCTAATAACCAATTACTAAACACGATATAGAAAAATAAGATCAAATTAAAACCGAAAGAACAACTCTTAATTCACAAATAAAAATACTAACCAACTCTATTACATCTGTTTCAAATCAAAACTTTCCACTTCATAAAACTTAAACTAGTAAGGCTCCAAAAGCAAATCTAAATCAAACGTTGTCATCCATTGTATTCTACCATCTATATTTTCAAGAATACACTCATGTTGCAAAACAAAGCAAACATGGGTCAGCAAATTGAATTTGCTGGTATGAGTAAGACTAAAATAAAATATACACCACTACATTCAATCTTCCAAATAAATAAATATAACATTACCAACTATTTTAATTTGGAAGACAATATAGTTCTGTTTTCCAAAACGGCGTGTAGTTTCTTTCAAAGGAAGATTTCAATCCCAATTATCTCGTAAATTAATTTAATTAAAATCTTACCTATAACCGCTTACGTGTTAGGGTAGAACAACGTCTCTGTATAAAAGTTAATAAGTCATGCCCGCCTGCAAAACAAAGTTAGATTTCCCAAACGTAATCTTTAAAAATCTACATTTATTTCCCTCTCACTGCAACTACCATGGGTATACATAATCTGGCATAATATATTGCAAATATTAACATTTATGTCACACATCACCCTATCCATCATATCACTCTAACCACATTCAATTACATTCTTTCATAAGAAATTATATGCATCCACTCGTCTACTTATTAGAACGAGGAAATCATAACCAGAGAGTACATTCATCCATCGTGAGTATCAACTCACACAACCCACGTATATATTTTGTATAAGAAATCATGTACATCATAATACATAAATATTTATATGCAATAACTCCATCATACTTAAAATCAATCTTTTATTTTGTTTATTAATTATCTCATTGACTCATTTATTAATCGACACTGCCCAACCTTTAATTCCTACTCCACGATTTGCACTTCACACATTTACCAAATCACACATACCTGTGTGCCTCACTCACATCGAGTACCACTACAAGACATGCCCCAAGTGGGGATATCGCCTCCAGGAAATATATTTAAATCTTGTAAACTCGTAACTTGTGAATCACATCCATTTCTAGGCTTTCCATACACATAAACAAAGCCTCTTTCGGGCATAAAAATATAACTGATCATTCATGACACACTCAACGAATACCTTGGGTCATTCCCATCACATTCATGGAATACACATCATAACACTAACATGTCATTCATGGCACATTAAATGAATACCTTGGGTTATTCCCGCCACATTCAAGGAATATCCATTATAACACTAACAGGTCATTCATGGCACATTCAATGAATACTTTAGGTCATTCCCGCCACATTCAAGGAATCTAGACCTACATTCACATACACTCAAGGAATCCAGCCCACCCGCAAGGCGAATGTCTTCGTTCTTCTCTAATGCAGCTTTTCACATGACATCATTAGTCATAAATATTTCCTTTCATTTCTTTTCATCAAAGAGGCGTGGAGAGATCTAAAGATGTGGGCGGCACATTAAATTTTCACAAGACTTTTTACAACACTTGTTAACACCCAAGAGTTATCATTTATTATAATATTTATATCATAAAAAATAAACATCTTCTCACACAGTAGAATCATTAATAAAGATTCTAAACACAATAACCAATCAACTCACCTAATTATCTATTATATAAATTATAGATATCCCAATTCTAAATTATAATTAACACGTTAATTAAATGTCTCATGAATACCTTTTAAACCACCACAAGCACGTACACAATTAAGTACTAATATTATATATATATATATATATATGAGTGCCACTCTTATCTCACACTCCTCCTGGTCCGTCAGATCTCAAGATGAGATCATCAGATCTAATTCTGATAAAAACCTGAAATTTCAAAATTTCAAAAACCAAAAAACGAAAAAATACGATATTGAATATCTTCTTCTTCTCCACTCCATAAATTTTCGAATCTAGATCTGGTGAAGCATTAAGAACTTTGATAGTTGAGTACACGATCACTAACTAAGTACTTAGTCTTTGATAGTTTTTCCTCATAAACTTCAAGAACTTTGTTAAGTTTCTCAACATGGGCTTCAATGATTTTTTCATCTGGAGTTCCGTTATAGAAGACTGGAATCACCTATCAATTTGGAGTGAAAAGCATAGTGAGATCATCAGAATCTCTCTCCAAATTCTTCACTCGCTCCCCGTAAGCTATACGAACCATCCTCAAATCTTCAACATCTCTATCTCACCATTTCCACACCACTTTTCTAACCCATAAAAAAGATCCAGTTTCAATACCCAAACATGTCTCATTTCATAATAAAAGAAATGTGTTCAGGTCAATGAATACCCAAGTTTTAGTTGAGACTACTGAGGAGACTTCAAATTTAGAAATTTCGGAAGACAGTGAAAAGCTATGCAAAATATTAACAGCCCATATGGGTGACTCATCAAGTCTTGAACACTCCCTTGATAGTTTTGGCATTACAAATGTTTCATTACCATTGGTTATGGAAGTGTTAAAGAAATTAAGTAATGCAGGAGCTCTAGCACTTACATTCTTCCGATGGGTGGAAAAGAAGGAAGGGTATAATAAACATACTAATGAGAGTTACAATGCTTTGATTGAAGCATTGGATAAGATTAAACAGTTTAACTCGATATGGGATATAGTCGAGGAAATGAAGCGTAAAGGGTTGGTAACGAAAGAGACATTTGGTTTGATAATGAGAAGATATGTTTGGTGTAGAAAGACGAAAGAAGCAATTAAGACTTTTAAGAAGATGGAGAAGTTTGGGATGAAGCATGAGTTATCGGATTATAATCGTTTGATCGATACACTGAGTAAGGCGCGACATGTTCAAAGAGTATAACAAGTGTTTGATGAAATGAAGAAGAAGAAAAGGTTTATGCCTGATGTGAAGACGTATAGTATACTTTTGGAAGGGTGGGGTGAAGAAAGGAATTTGGAGATGGTGTAAGATTTTGTGTAAAAGGATGAAAGATGAAGGGTTGGAACCTGATGTTGTTACTTACGGGATTGTTATTAATGCTTATTGTAAGTCTAAGAAGTATGATGAAGTACTTGAGATATTTCGCGGGGCGATACTAGCTAAGAATTTGAAGCCTAGTCCACATATTTATTGTTCTTTGATTCATGGGTTGGATGCGGAAAATAGATTGAATGAAGCAATTGATTTTTTTGAGCAGTCGAAGATAAGTGGTTTTGTACCTGAACTACCTACTTATAATGCACTTGTGGGAGCACTCTGTTGGTCCGAGTGGTTTAAGGATGCATGTAAGGTACTTGAAGAGATGAAGAAATCTGGAGTTCTACCGAATTCTAGGACCTATGAGATTATTATACATCATCTGTTAAGAACAGAAGAACAAAAGATGCATACCGGGTTTTTCAAGAGATGGAGAGCAAGTTGGGGTGTGAACCTAGTGCAAACACCTATGAAATCATTGTAAGGATGTTTTGTAGCGAGGAACGTGTTGACATGGCTCTTCAGGTTTGGAATCAGATGAAGGCTAAAGGCATCCTTCCTAGTATGCATATGTTTTCATCTTTGATCAATGGTCTTTCGCGGGACAACAAGTTAGATGAAGCTTGTGCATACTTTCAAGAGATGCTTGATTCGGGGGTTAGGCCACCAGGTCCATTGCTTGGTAATCTGAAACAAGCTCTTCTTGAAGCAGGGAAAAAAGAGTTAGCGTTAAGTTTTGGCCTGAAGCTGGACAAAATAAGGAAAACTCGACTGGTCATTGAATGATGCTTTCTCATCTTTATAATGATAAACTATTTGTACCATATATTGTTGAAAATGTATTTGAAATCTGAACTGTCAGAGAAAATTTATTCAGTTTAAGATAGAAAGTGTACGTTTTCACATGCAAATTGGTTTAAGAACATTTACAGAGTTTTCATGACGTAAATCAATTTGCCTCCAAGAATTTATTTTGTATCAAAGTTGGTATGATAGTAACTATTGTTCTAGCTACATAACGAACTTATTATCGAAGAAATATAGATTCAAAACTCAGCATCACATCTCCTATTGTTGTACATAATATTCTTGACAGAGATGGCAGTTCCATCAGTTCTTCAAGAGACCCAAGTTCTTGGTAGCATTTCATATAATCAACAAGAGTTTCTTACAAGGCCCTGTATCTCCATCCCAAGTTTTCCAATTTCTTTGAACTCATCTTTTCATTTGCTCCCACCTCGATAAAACTCTTCGGGTAATCATAATTAGGATATATACTTGTCAGCTTCTCAACCATATCCCCAGCCCTCGTAATGTAGGCCAGACAAAGGTATCTTCCTTGAGCTTTAGGCTTCTCATATGTTAGCAGAAGCGCATCAGCAACATCCCTGACATCTACGACTTTCCGTACTTTGTTTTCCATTGAATTAAGCCCCTCGTTCAACATATTGATAAGTAGAAAACTAGTAGCATTTGCAGTGGATTGCAGCACACCAAGCACTATGTGAAACTGAAACCCAGTACGATCTTCTAAAACTTGATGATCTAAAAGAATCAGCAGCTGTGAATGCTGATTCCAGTCTTCTAAAACTTGATTTCACCAATTGTTTACCAAAGAATGGTGATTCCAGTCTTCTATAATGGAACTCCAGATGAAAAAATCATTGAATCCCATGGTTGAGAAACTTAACAAAGTTCTTGATGTTTATGAGGAAAAACTATCAAAGACTAAGTACTTAGTTGGTGATCGTGTACTCAACTATCAAAGTTCTTAATGCTTCACCAGATCTGATTCGAAAATTTATGGAGTGGAGAAGAAGAAGATATTCAATTTTGTATTTTTTCGTTTTTTGGTTTTCGAAATTTCGAGTTTTTATCAGAATTAGATTTGATGATCTCATCCTGAGATCTGATGGACCAGGAGAAGTGTGAGATTAGAGTGGCACTCTAGACAAACCGATATATATATATCGGTTTGACAAACCGATATATATATATCGGTTTGTCTAGAGTGCCACTCTAATCTCACACTTCTCCTAGTCCCTCCGATTTCATCCTGATCTAACAGCTAAAATGATTTTGCCCAAATAAAAAACAAGTGGGGGTATAATCGTCATTTCTTACACAAATTAGATTTTGGAAGCAAAACTCACGCCTCTTTCTTCTTCCTCACTACTTCATTCTCTACTGACCTAACCCCCCTCTTCTTGCTATTCTCCTCAACAATGAACACGATTTGATGAAAAGAAATATTCTTGTTGATGTTAAACCCACTACTCACCTCTAAAATCTTAGCCCCATTTTTCTACTACTTGGCCACAGCATTATCGGTTTCTAATGGTGGAAGCCAAGCAGAGAGACATCCTCACATGTACAGAAGCTCAACTGAGCGACATAAAGCTTTGAATTCATGTCCACGAGATGGTTGCAAGGAGAATCCAAGGTCAAGTGCAGCCGATGGATCACTTCAGAAGTGGTTCCATGAAGGGCTTGCAGGTAATGATACTAACTGTTTATTGTATCTTTTATATTAGCTTCATTTAGCCTGAACCTTTTTATACAGCAAAAGTTAGTAATTTCAGAAAATTTTCCTTGACTATATTAAAGTTGGAGGGTAAAACTTTTTCATATCTCAGGTCGATGGTCTGAGTTGACTCCTGAACCTTAGTTGGAATAATAAACTACATATATGTTGAGCAATTTAAGGTTTATTGCCCATTAGATAATACGATTTCTCATAAATGGAAAATAACTTTTAATACTCTAGTTTGGTTGTACAGTTGCTTAGATTATGCAGTTCAAGGATGCGAGTATACTCTTGCCCGTTTCTATTCTTATTGAATTTAAAGAAATTGACGTTAATGGTTTAATTGTGTGTGTGTGTTGTGTCTGATGCTCACAATCAAATAAATATTTGATCTTTTTCTTGCTTCTGTGATATGTGTTTTGGATGCCAAGTTGGGCTAGAGAATCATAAAGGAACCTCACTACACTATATTAGTGTTTACAATCTATTAAGTGGTTGTTTCTTTTTCGCAGGGCCAATATTAAGTTCTGGTATGTGTGCCTTTGAAGTGTTCGGTTTGATGTCTCATCCTCTGCCAATCCCGGTGCTATTGTACCGCAACACCAATTTGTCAATGTTTACGCAAAAATGCTTCAGAATCTGTTTATCTAAGCAAAAGGAATAGAAGGATTCTTAACCGTCTCCCTGTCCCACTTGCCGAGTCTCACCTTAACAGTACTGAAAAACATGCGAGGATGTCTTCTCAAAATGGTGCATTCCATAACAAAATTGTTTCTTCAATGGTTGTTTCTGTGTTGGTTGATCCTAGAGAAGGTGGTGACAGAGAAGTTGATGGAGGGATCTCACCAAAGTCATTGTCGCGGATTTTTGTTGTTGTGCTTATAGATAGTGTCAAGTATGTCATTTACTCATGCATGCTCCCTTTCAAAGGATCCACCTCACAATTGGTGACGACGTGAGGACAAAAAAAGAGGCACTGCAAGCTACTGATATGTTTAACTAATAGAAGCATCCATTTGTATTAATTTAATAATTTCTGAATCTTTCATTTTTCTCTCCCCTTTCTTCCCCAAACAGGACGTGTTTTCTGTTTTCCTCCTTTTGTAATACCTTCTTGCTTTGAATGCATCTTATGTTTTCTTAGTTTACTCTGCGTATTATATTCATCTACGAAGTCCTATATCATCATCTACATAGTAGCTTGGTTCTTGATTAATTTACATGTATCACTTCTTCATAACGAAAACAGATGTGCTTTTGTAAGCCTCGTGTCTGATGGTAAATTATAACTCCTATGTTGAGTAGAAACTTCATAGAAACAAAAATTGAAATGGTTTGAGTTATATCCCTGGAAAATGCGTTCAGCTCAAGCTCATAAGGTTCGATATAACAACAAAATTTCGCAAGAAATAGTCAACGTTATAGTCATAAACTATGTCAGGAGTTATAGTTTATACATTAGGCCTGCATGTCAGAGTTTGTTATAGTGTTAGTGTAAGTTTGGTATGCATGTCAGAGTTTTGTTATGTCAGGAGTGTGTTTTGTCAGGAGTCAGAATTATAAGATGGGATGCTCTAGCTAGATGAACTTGCCAGAGAACCCATCAAGTTAAATTTGAATTGTCTATCCTGCTCATTCTAGAATTTTGATGTGCAACTCCCTGAGCTTTAAGGAACTGCATAAACTTCTATTACTAAGCAATGTATAGCTGCAATGTACGACTTCTCAAAAGTTAGAAAAAAAGAGCAGTACTTGCTTGCTATTCCAACACTTCCCACTAGCACAAAAGCCTAATTTACTTGCCCCCTCTTTAGTACACACATCTGATCCCAAAAGCCTACTTCTCATCAAATTTAAAAATTCCACAAAGCTAGATTCTTCTAACATAGTCATATTGTTTGGAAGCTAAGGAACATCACAAGATGCCTTGTTAGGGCATAGGCTTCTTTTTGGCATGCTGGCCTCTGTGTAAAAGCAGACTGCAATGAACTTTGTTTCTCAATTCACATTGTTTCCTTGTACTAGAAATATGAAAGAAAAAAAATACTAGGCAAATAAAAAGAGACAAATTTGATAAAAGTATAATCAATTACTTTTACATGAACATATCCTACATTCTTCAATTCAAGCACATCCATGCCTGCTTAAATGGCTTACCAAAAAAAGGACTTCATATTCACTACAATATTATAAGAAACACGCACTCGCTAATGAGTAATAACATTAGATACATCAACTTTTACAACTGGTAGTGCTCCAGGGCTTGGAATTAATGGACGACAACTGAACACCACCAGTTTTGTCCCACGAAATATGAGCACCGCACCAATACTTCAAATACCAATTGAGACCGGGCCTTAATTTCAACCGAGGTGGTGCCCTTGATCCTGCTGGAAGTTGTAAAATCAGAAAATGCTATTAAACACCTCACCAAGAACAAACAAAAAAACTGAAGTATCAATAGCCTATGACCAATAAGGAAGCAACAGTTCGAATGCTACCCACGGCGTTTGCAACTTGACAGGAAGAGCACAAGCCAGTAGACCACTTCGAGCGTCCAAACACTTTCATGTCTAACTGAAAAAAATGAAATGAATGAGTTCCAAATTAGAAAAGGCGTTCGCAATGAGCAAGAACCCTTAATATCTAGCAAAAACTACAAACTCAAATTCGGGCAAATATAAGGGGGAAAAAATGAAGAAGAGTTGATCAGAATTAGGATATAATGGTTTAGCTACGAGTTAAATAATTTTTCCCAACAGGTAAAGAACAAAATCAAAAGAAAGGGAGATGAAGGAACTTTTGGTTGAAAGTTGAGGCAAATGAGCGAACTGCATATTCCTAGATAGTTCAAAGAACACGGCTGTAGGGTAAGCAAAGGGAATGATAAAAAGTTAACCATATACATTCTATTTGAACTTATTGATTATTCATAAACATATAAAGGAAATGAATCCCTGTTTTTTTATGAACAGTGAAGTGACAAAAATCTGGAACAATATCATTAGGAACTAAAGATAAAACACGAATAACTTGAATCAGTAGCACATAATTATTTGTATACATTCAAGGATTGCTAAATATTGATAGGCACTTAAGTCGATCTGATCATACATATAGGACACGTAAGTAAGATTTCAATGATTGCTACATACGAGATAGGATAGTTCCATGTCGAGATGACCAATACACTCCTAGTGGTTCGCATTACACAATTCTGGCGATACAGCTTAACCACCCAATTCAAACTAGAATCATAAAAAAAAAAAATAGTACAAACTAATTCACTCAAAATGATGTCAAAAGAAATCAAACCTAGGCGAAAAAAAGTCTCGAACTTAGGCTTAGAAAGTGTTTTACTTAGGCTTAAAAGTCTCGTGGACATGAATTTAGAGCTTTCTATCGCTCAGTTGAGCTTCTGTACATGTGAGGATGTCTCTCTGCTTGGCTTCCACCATTAGAAACTGATAATGCTGTGGCCAAGTAGTAGAAAAATGGGGCTAAGATTTTAGAGGTGAGTAGTGGGTTTAACATCAACAAGACTATTTCTTTTCATCAAATCGTGTTCATTGTTGAGGAGAATAGCAAGAAGAGGGGGGTTAGGTCAGTAGAGAATGAGGTAGTGAGGAAGAAGAAAGAGGCGTGGGTTTTGCTTCCAAAATCTAATTTGTGTAAGAAATGACGATTATACCCCCACTTGTTTTTGATTTGGGCAAAATCATTTTAACTGTTAGATCAGGATGAAATCGGAGGGACTAGGAAAAGTGTGAGATTAGAGTGGCAAGATTAGAGTGGCACTCTAGACAAACCGATAATAACTACTATATAATATATAATACAGTGACTGCACTTTTGCTCAAAGCTGTCTACGTATCCAAATCTTTCAAGATTGGAATCATGCAAGTCTTTGTAGTTCTTATTAGTCACATAGTCAAAGTCAAAATTTATCAGTGACAATATATATATTTGCATAATACCACGTCAAATCTTTATTAGATAATTACAAACATGTTTATACAAGTTTCGACAACATCCTATTATTGGATTTGTCCACAAAGTTCAATATGTCAAAAGTCCAAAAAGTCAACATTCAAAAAGTCAACGGTCAACAGTCAAATTCAACAGTCAAAGTCGACAGTCAACAGCCAACAGTCCTAGTTGCGGTCAATAGATCATTTTCATGGTTAACAAACTCACGGTCATAGCCATGGTTCATAGTTAAGGTCATGGCTCATGGTCATAGCCATAGTTCATGGTTAAGGTCATAGTTCAAGGACCAGGCCCAACTAACCAAAACCAAAGACTAAAACCCAAAAGATAACTAAAGATGAAAGCCCAAAAGTTTATAGCTTAAAACAAACTCAAGCCCGGCCACAAGTTTCTATTTCGGCCCAAGCCCAACTCAAACACAACTTAAGCCCACAAGTTCTATTTAAAAAAACAACTCAAGCCCACAAGTTTTTAAAAATAACTCAAGCCCACAAATTCTAATTAGGCCCAAGCCCAACTGAAACAAAACTTTAGTTCTGGAGCACCGGATTGTGGTCTCCTTCTTCACCCTTAACATCTCGCACCACCACCGAAATCAATCACCACCACTCTCACTCCCCACCACACCAAAATAATTCGGTTTTGATCCCCCTAAAAAACCCAACTCATTGCCACCTTCAAAACCCAATTCCATCACTTTCAAAAAAATTGACCTCAACCCAATTAACACCCGTAGGAGCTTCAACAACACCTATTCAAACCACCAAACACCATCGAAACAATTCGGTTTTGTTCACCAACAAAAACCCCACCCTATATATGATACAATAAAAACTCGATTCCCTCGTTTACTGATAAAACATAAAAAGAAAATTTTCCTACGAAATGAACGATGAAACTCAAAACGTAAGTAAACTAAAACTTATTACGAGTCTATATTTATCAAGTTTTCTACTCTCAATTCTATCGAAATAGCGTGGAGTAACAAATTCGTTCCACTCCTAGTTCTTTAGCATGGAATGGTTTCATAGTTAACTAATCGGTTTTAAGTCTAATGAGAGTTTTACGAGGGGGAATTATATTACGATGCAACTACCCACAAGATACAAACTATAATTGATTCAACTACGGAAATACTACGTTGATTCTATAATAAGGAATTAGGGGGGATTGATTCCACCTTAACTCAACTTAACTCACTAACGACGAATCGTCGTAATCCAAATTGAACTGCTACCTTGAGAACAATTGGTTCTTCCTAATCCCTAATTACACATGACATTTCTACCAATTCATAACTAGCATGTGAACGATTAAACCCATTCTCATGGCGAATTAATCGTTTCTAGAGTGGAATAGAAATTACGACGACTCTATGATAATCGGAATCAAGCTTTCATCAAGGCTTCTCAACCCCCTCTAATGGAGGTTTAGCCGAGAATCATTCCGCAATCATTTCCATATGAATCTAAACAAAACATAATATCAAGATTTGAAATTTACTAATCTAAATTAAACAATAATTAAAATCTAATTAACAACTAAGGAATGGTAACCAACAATAATTAAAACTAGATCTAATAGATTGAAATAACAAAAATCGAAATGACAAGAAGAATAACTATTTTATTTATTTAATGAATGATATTCAATAATTCAAGAAATTAATCTAAAACAAGAAATGAAATTCTAAAACTAAGTTCTAAAACTCATTAGTGGAGGCTAACTAATCTCCTTCTAATCTAGGTCTAACTATCTACCATTAACAAAGAGCTAAGCTTTTGTTTTTATACTTTCAGATCCAAAAATCGTGCATGGGCTTGGAGCCATGTTTTGGGCCAGAGAATCAGGCCCAAAACCCAATTTCTTTAGTCCAAAATGGGCTCTTCAGCTGCAGTTGGCTTCGACAGATGTTTCGTCCACTTCTGCTCCTCTGATTGGGTCAAGGATTGGACCATTGGAAAGCTCTTTCCGAGTCGGTCGTTTTGACATAAGGTAGGCCCAATTCCGAGGTCTGAGTCTAAAGATATGATCTTCGGAAGTTCTGCTGACTTTGTGTGCTGTTTCTGCCCGCGTTGACTTTGACTTTTCAGCTTTGACCAGGCTTTAGAAAGGCTTTGTCTTCTTGAATCTTGGCCTTTAATCATAGAACTCCTTAGCAACCAACCATTGCTCCTTTATCTCGCTAAAGTGGCACATTTCTGCACATAATGGACTTTGAAGCCTGAAATGCATAAAAATACGTAATCAGTATTAACTCTTACTTATTATTCACATAATTGGTCTAAAAGTATGATTATTAAGGGGTTAAAACTACAGTTTTGGGCTCTTATCAACCACCCCCAAACAGCATTTTGCTTGTCCTAAAGCAAATATGAGAAATTAGCATAAGTGACAAAAAATGGAGTTCTATCTACTCTCATTTCGCTGAGTGCGATTGCATTGACCATATCCAACAAGGCCTTAAACCACTAGGAATTCCCTAGTGGACGAGTTATAGACTCGTGAGAGTTTTCCAGTGAAGGTACTCACAAACTTCATCTATACTATAACGACTAAGAAAGAAAACTATTGTTTCCTTATTCATGCTCCAAATTATCTATACATCTCACTAGCTATGAACAAGAATAACCAAGTCAAAAACCTAAGCTAATATATGCATAATAATCAATCATCTACAATAAACATATATACAATGAGTAATACTATGAAATGCAATAGCAGGTCCATTTTTGAAACTCGGAATAGCGTCCTTAAGTAGGTTCTCACAATAATAGTCAAGATACAACACTCTGATTTTTCCACTCAAGTTTATTTACTCTAGTGCTTGGTGGGCACACTTTACCTTACAATCTCAATGACACACAAGGAAACCCGAGTCGATCAAACACATCTGCCACTTACTATCACACTAACCTATTCCTAATTGAGCTAGAGGTCTTTATTAGGTGTTTCGGGGATTAGGAGATAGTTTAAGAAGGAAGGAAATGGATATTCAAAAAGGACAAGTCTGAGATAATAGAGTCTTCATATTATGTAACTAGAGAAAACCTTGTTATTTATTTTTGCTTCTACACTTTGTTTCCATCCTTAGCCATATATATATTTTTTTTCTTTGGCTTTTGACTCATTTTATTCTATTTTTTGGAGTTTTTATTTTATTTCTATTTTTATTTTTCTTTTCTTTGGATGGAAACTTCTTTTCTTTATTTTCTGAAGCAACTAACTAATTTTTGTTTACACAGGTTTTTCTCTTCTTCTTTCTTCCTCATTCTATTCTCAGACTTATTCTAAATTGGGTAGGTTGATTTTTTTTTTTTTTTTTTTTTTTTGTTTTTGTAACAGGGTAAATGATTTGTGGTTTATGAAAGGCTAAAGAAAGGCTCAGAGGGGCGACTAGCGGAAAATAATTCATAGGTTTGAATTTCTGGCTATATTGATCCAAAGAGGGCCTAAATTCTTGCTTAGGATATGGTTTACTGATCAAGCAAGTGGACGTGTGATTTCTCTATCCGGATTTTACTTCTCCCTTGTGTCATTTCTCAAATGTTTCACTCTTATAAGGCTTTAGGCTATATTCTCACGGGATTTGTAGAATAAGTACTCTAGCCTAGATTTTAGAAACTTATTGCTAACAATCATAGATACTCATGTAATATATTTATAGATAGATGCAAAGATTATTACCTACATATTAACCTAAGTTTCCAAAAATTATTCTAATGCAAAAGCTACGTGAGACTTCTAGATTGTTAAGAGCATAGAGAAAGAAAACAATACCAATATTCCTAAGTGTATAACATAACTTATTTATTTATATTTTTGAATTTTTGAAATTTTAACTAGAAAACAAGTGCATATTATACATATCTATATCCTAACAGATGCCTTAATTACACGTGTTTCTATGCCCACCCCCAAACAAGAAGCATGCTTTGTCCTCAAAGCATTTAAATAAAGAGGGTAGAAAAATACCATGGAAACACGTGAAATTCTGGAACATCTGCAAAACAAGGTTAAAACATACTAATATAAAAACTGACGCAACTCTATAAGAGTTCCACCCATTATGGGATTAACAGAATTAAATTGCTTGGGACATAAGCAGACACTAAATGGAATTAAAAACTTACCTTATCTCCCGGACATGCATATTATCTACCCAATAGCACCATGGGTATTGTATTTCAGCGGGCATGACAAGTCCAAGAACAAATATTAACAAGAACCATAAGCGGTTCCCAGCCTACGTGTGTGATCACCTCGCGAGACCAAGCACCATAAATAGTGCTTTGGAGCAAATCTTCGAAAGACTGTTCCGGTATTATTGTAGGAGATGTCATCTCGAAACTACGCTCTGGAACAGCTGCAGTGACCCGGGAACAACCCGCAGAAAACTGGAAATTTTCTGGTCTACGAAAGTCAGGGCGCAGGCGCGCTCCACTTGGGCGCAGGTGCGCCTCATGGTTTGTTTGTTTGTTTTTTTTTTGACAAACAGTGTTTTGGCGTGAGGCGCGCTCAACTTAGGCACAGGTGCGCTCAGTGCTAAATTTCAGAAAAATGTGTAGGGCGCAGGTGCGCTCTACTTGGGGTGTCGGTACACTCCGAGGTGCTGATGGTTGAAAATTGAGACGAACAACGGGAAACGTGGGAGTGAAAGGTGAGTGATGGACGTTAGGTGTAGTGTGGGTTGTGAGTGTAGAATGAATGAAGTTTATATAGGTTTTAAGTTGCTAAAACGAATCGGGAAGTTGCCAAAAAGCTTTTCAGGCAATTTCCGAAAATACTAAAATTTCGAACCCGAAAACGGAAACAACTCATATTCTTGATTCTAAAACAACCCTAATATCTTTTAGGTTGAATTTAGGATAGAACCTACCTATTTTATCAAGATTTCATCCTACCATGATATTTATTCATAGATATGCCTATTCGGCAATATTCTCATCCTGACTCCGAAATAACTTCTAAAAAAAAGGAGGTCATATAAAAATCATGCTGGACTACATAATACCACCCCCAAACAATTTGGAAAAGTGGGATCAACATTAAACAACCACACACAATGAAAATAACCATATTATATTAATATTGTCATTCAAACAACATTTCACTACAAAAGTCAAAATTAACTACAGAATTTAACAATGTAACATCCTATCTACTAAATATAATAAAAAACAACATCAAAACAACAAACAAGAAGAAATCTAGCTACTCTTCAAGGGAGCGAGGTGGGGGTAAGAATAGGAATTTGAGTGATCAAGAATGGAAAAACCAACACCCCACCCCCAAACAAATTTTTGAAAACAGGTTTGTAAAAATTTGTTTTAAAACGTGGGTCTTTTAAAGTCGGATTCCCGAGACTTGCTAGATTACTATTTTTATAGCTTTAAACTTTTTTACTTTTTATGAATTAGGTTTAATATAAAGGAAAACAATAAGCGATAAAGACATAATTCACACCATAGAGAAACATGACTCAAAACCAAGAAAACATGCAAGAGTGGAAAACGTGAATTATGTGAAACGTGGACTTAGGATCCGGTACTTACAACCACACACTCCATAGGGAGGGCCCGGTTACCTGAATGGTGCATTCACCAATATATGGAAATGAAAAGAAATGCACCAAACACAAAAATTGAGTCGTTTATAGTCAGATACTCGAGACTTTATCTAAACATATGTATGAATATGCAGTTTATCATATATCAACAACCGAAATAGTTGTGAAAATTCAATAAATAAATATCACAGAAAACATATCCAAACACAATCAAGCACCAAGATTTCCTACGACGCAGCCTAGTGGAATGAAAGCGAAGTCGGATAGACCTATAACATAACCGGGCATGCACCTTATGTTTCATCTTTGAACGAGAGGGTGTCCTAGTGAATAAGTGTGGAAAAGTGAATGGTTGTGGAAGATATGGTGGATTGGGATAAGTTTTAGAGGGAAAACATGGAAAAAATGAGGATGTAGGTTTAGTACAAAACTCATTCATGTTGTAGTTAGGGACTGTCTCAAGTCTGAAAATGAAGGTGTCAAGTGGTTTATCCTTGGGAAGTATTTGTTTACTAGGTGGATTTAAAAAATCATGAAGCACAGGAGAAACTAAAGGATCGAGTGCAAACTCGAGGTTTCTTTGAAAAGGTGGAGGGTGGGGAATATTGGTGATGGAAGGTGAATGATTCTCAGCTAGAGCTCTCAAGTCCATATCATCAGAAATCTTGATATATGCAAGACATTCCTCAATAGGTGGGTCAAAAGGATCACTGGGATAGAGATTGAAAAATTCATCTTCCGTCATAGCATCAAGGGATGAATGGTTGTTGGCAAGGGGACTCATGAAGTGGTAAAGAAGCGGTGCAAAAGTTTGCGAGGAATTCTTCTTCGATTTTGTCTACTACCAGGGAGTCATTGTTAAAGTCAGAATTTCCGAAGGAAAGGAATTTGTTAATCTGTTTCTCCGGAAACATGTTTTTGAAGTAATCTTGAGCTAAGCTCTCGATCATGCTAACCTCTCTATTTGTAGATGAATCGGATATCTTGGTCCTCGTTTTGAAAACATTTACCTCAACGAGAAAGATGGCCAAAAGGACAAGGACATCGAACCATTGGGCAGTTTATGAGCCGTTGGCGGTAGCCAAGAAGGGACGCCCTAAAATGATAGGTACAGAGTCGTTAGTGACTTATGTGTTGAGGATAACGAAGTCGGCTGGGTAGTAAAAATTTTGGACTTTAACCAGCACGTTTTCAACCACACCCTTAGGATACTTAATAGATCGATCAGCTAATTGCAATGTCATTTTAGTAGGTTGCATCTCCTCTAGACCTATTTGTTTATACAAATAAAATGGGAGTAAGTTAACACTAGCCCCCAGGTCTAGTAGCGCGGTCGTTGTGTGAGAATCTCCTAAGGTGCATTGTACAGTAGGACAACCAGGGTCCTTGTACTTAACAATTCCATTATTTTCGGATAAAGTTGGGAACTATTCAGTTAGAAAGGCGTCTTTAGGTATGTTGGTATTACGCCTAGTAGTGCACAACTCCTTAAGAAACTTAGCGTGGTTAGGTAGCTTTTTATAGCCGAAAAGAAAGGTTTATCGTTAGATTTTTGAAAACGTTCCTAATCTCCTCAAAGTTAGTATCCCTGGTTAGCATGGCTAATTTATGAGGGAACGGTGGTTTCGCTCTATATTTAGCGTATGGTTCGATTTGATGTGTAACCTTGACTTTCTGTTTCTTAGGTTGTGGTTTAACTGGTACCTCTACAGTGGTAGGTTCTTCAGTTTCTATTTTGGTATCTAGTTCGATATCCGGTGTAGGGAGTACTGATGGGGTAACTATAGGTATAGTTACTTTGTTATCAACCACTCTTCCAGAACGGAGAGTGGTGATGGCATTTAGCTCACCTACGGTTGTAGTTTCCGTACTAGTATTACCGTTTACCTCAAAAGCTGTGTTTGCTGTTCTAGGGTTGGGTATCGCTTGGCCTGGAAACACGCCTTTTGGTTGGGCTTTCTCTTGGGCTAACTGTTGGTTTAAATTATTAACGGATTATAAAATGTGTTGGTTAGATTGAGCCATGGTTTGGAAAAGTTGTTGGCTCACTTGTATGAAGGTGTCAAGACGATCCGGTTGTGTGGGTGTAGTAGTCACGGGTGGTGTGATTGGAACTATCTCGCGTTGATTATTTATGGGCGGATTGTGATAGTTATTATTTACCGGAACGATACCTCTAATAACATTATAATTATTATAACTACATTGACCTTGTGCTTGACCTTGTCGAGGTTGCGCTTGGTTGTTATAATTATTATAATTACCCTGATCTTGTCCTTGTTGTGGTGGAGCTTGGTTATAACTGTGCGTTGGCCTAACATATTGATTATTGTACCCTGTAGGTGTGACTTGTTGGTTATTTCTCCAACCGAAGTTAGGATTTTGTCTCCAAGGGGCGTTAGGTTCACTATTAATGGAACAAGAATGTTCATAGGCTATAGGACAGTGGGAGTCGGGATGCTTAGGACTCCAACAGAAACTACATGGATTTGAATTTACATTCATGACGGGGATAGACTTTTGTTGTATAGAAATGGCCTCTACCTTTTTAGTGAGGGATTCAATTAGAGTTTTAAGCTCAGGATCTGATTTAACCTCAAACATACTGGTAGCCTTAACTGTTGAAGAAGAACTAGTGGAGAGGGAGTAATCGTCACTACCCCCAATTATTATTACTCTTAGTCTGATCTTCCAAAAATTTATATGCCTCTGATGCTCCTTTACTTAGGAAACTACCCCCATTCATTATGTCTAGGACTTCTTTATGGTGGTGTAGAAGTCCTTTGAAAAAGGCACGGACTAACGTGTCTTTTGCTAAGTGATGGTGTGGACACTCTATAAGGAGATCGGTGAAAGCGATTCCAAGCCTCACGAAAATAATTCATGAGGATTACGGCGAAAGAAGTGAATCTTGGAAAGCATTTCATCCGTCTTTAGGGGTGGGTAAAAATGTTCCATAAACAATTTGAACAAGTTTGGCCCACGAGTCCACGAGAATTAGCGCTTGGGCAGTTAACCAAGACGCCTTATCAACTAAGGTGAAAGGGAATACCCTCAATTTAATTTGTTCCGCACCAACCGTAGGATGGTGGAATGTTGTAAGGACTTGTTCAATCCTACACGACGTAGCCGATAAGGTTTTCATGGTCTAAACCATGAAAAACGGGTAACAAATTAAATATATTTGGGGGGATGAGGAAATCCCCCACTGGGTCTGCTAGAACGATGCAAGATTTAGGGCTATCGCTCAAGGCTTTATAAAAGTTAGAGAGAGGAGTCTCTCTTTCTTCAGCCATAATATCAGGTGGTGTGTGTGAAATAGTAGCTAGAGGTGTAGTGGGTGGGAAACTAGATAGACTTGTTTGTTGACGTTGCCGTGTAATTACGTTAGTTGTTTTTCTTCGACCAGACCTTAATCTCATGCAAGACTAAGTTTAAACACGACAACCCTCCAAACAATCTTGATATACTAGTATAAACCTCTAACAGGAGTTGCGAGGTGTGGAAGAAAGGAATACCTGATTGCGTCCTTGCTTCGCTTATGAATAGCGTCTTGTTTCTGGCGTGTTGAGTGTATATAACTAGTTAGAACACTGAAAAACTTGAAAAATCAAAGTTCAAATCAAACTTGTGGAAACGGAAAATTCATTTCGATACGGGTAAGCTCACTTTGGCGGGGTAGGGTTTCGGTGTCGGTTTAAGTTTACGGTGTTTTTGGTGGTCGCTTCGGCTTCCAATAACTTGAGCGAGTGCGCTCCTTTTGAAGCTGGGAAGTGCTCCGCGGCAAATTTTTCTCGGAAGTTTTCAATGCTGAAACGGACAACCACAATATGAATCAAACAAGGGTGGGTGGGTTTAATGGGACTTAAAAATGACTAATTATACTATGAAAACAATGCTAAAGTGAAACTAAGATGGCAGCGGCGCCATTTGATAAAACATAAAAAGATAATTTTCCTACGAAATGAACGATGAAACTCAAAACGTAAGTAAACTAAAACTTATTACGAGTCTATATTTATCAAGTTTTCTACTCTCAATTCTATCAAAATAGAGTGGAGTAACAAATTCGTTCTACTCCTAGTTCTCTAGCATAGAATGGTTTCATAGTTAACTAATCGGTCTTAAGTCTAATGAGAGTTTTACGAGGGGGAATTATACTACGATGCAACTACCCACAAGATACAAACTATAATTGATTCAACTACGGAAATACTACGTTGATTCTATAATAAGGAATTAGGGGGGATTGATTCCACCTTAACTCAACTTAACGACGAATCGTCGTAATCCGAATTGAACTGCTACGCAGAACAATTGGTTCTTCCTAATCCCTAATTACACATGACATTTCTACCAATTCATAACTAGCATGTGAATGATTAAACCCATTCTCATGGCGAATTAATCGTTTCTAGAGTGGAATAGAAATTACGACGACTCTACGATAATCGGAATCAAGCTTTCATCAAGACTTCTCAACCCTCTAATGGAGGTTTAGCGAGAATCATTCATAATCATTTCCATATGAATCTAAACTAAACATAATATTAAGATTCGAAATTTACTAATCTAAATTAAACAATAATTAAAATCTAATTAACAACTAAGAAATGGTAACCAACAATAATTAAAACTAGATCTAATAGATTGAAATAACAAAAATCGAAATGACAAGAATAATAACTATTTTATTTATCTAATGAATGATATTCAATGATTCAAGAAATTAATCTAAAACAAGAAATGAAATTCTAAAACTAAGTTCTAAAACTCATTAGTGGAGGCTAACTAATCTCCTTCTAATCTAGGTCTAACTATCTACCATTAACAAAGAGCTAAGCTTTTGTTTTTATACTTTCAAATCCAAAAATCGTGCATGGGCTTGGAGCCATGTTTTGGGCCAGAGAATCAGGCCCAAAACCCAATTTCTTTAGTCCAAAATGGGCTCTTCAGCTGTAGTTGGCTTTGACAGATGTTTTGTCCACTTATGCTCCTCTGATTGGGTCAAGGATTAGACCGTTGGAAAGCTCTTTCCGAGCCGGTCGTTTTGACATAAGGTAGGCCCAATTCCGAGGTCTGAGTCCAAAAATATGGTCTTGGAAGTTTCTGGCGACTTTGTGTCTTTGTTTACGCCCGCGTTGACTTTGACTTTTCAGCTTTGACCGGGCTTTAGAAAGGCTTTGTCTTCTTGAATCTTGGCCTTTAATCACAGAACTCCTTAGCAACCAACCATTGCTCCTTTATCTCGCTAAAGTGGCACATTTCTGCACATAATGGACTTTGAAGCCTGAAATGCATAAAAACACGTAATCAGTATATTAACTCTTACTTATTATTCACATAATTGGTCTAAAAGTATGATTATTAAGGGGTTAAAACTACAGTTTTGAGCTCTTATCATTTACCCAAAATCGAGTTTGACTTCGTCAACAGCCCTCTTAGAGCTTCAACAATACCAAACTCATAACACTTAACATATCCAACTCAACCAACAACCAATCGAAATCATTCAACAATCAACCTATAGATAATCCAAACATTTCAACAGCTCACACAAATCAATACATATACAGTTAACTATTTTTAACAATTACAATTAGACAGGATGATATTCGACAGGCTAATCGACATCCACAGTAGATAAACAATAATCAAAATCAATTAATATTTGACTGGATCGACAGTATGTATTCCAATTTTGGCAAACATGTAGAATAAGCACAGAACAAGCAGAAAAATTTATGAGCAGTGACAGAAGTTCGTAAAATTTTTAAATATTTAAAAAGACTATTAGTAACGAAAAATCTATGAGTTCAATGAAAAGATAAAAATATATACTTACTTATTATACGCTCTATCAGTATCTCCAGCAAGAAGCCTCCCTTTTCCTCTCTCAGTAAAACTCTCTTTTTCCTGTGTAAAACTCTCTCTCTGTATTAAAACTCTATGTGTAAACTATTCTACATGTTTTCCCTTTTTTGAAAACCCTCGAAAATAGGGAATGGGGTTTATCCTCTTTACCCTATTTCTTTCTAATCTTTATCCTTTTTATTTTTATTTATTTTTATTTTTATTTTTTTTATTTTTATTTTTATTTTATTGTACTAGTAAATATATATATAAAAAATATAATGAACACCAACAATAAAACAACATTATAGCAACGCACATCATTTTGATTAAATCCGTTAATAATTATTATATCAATATAATCTATGAAACTACTAGTTCTATGATAAAGAAAAAATCGGAATGCATTTCATACATACTCCACAAGAGTCACAAATATCTTTGTACACATTACAGATACAAACAACTCAAAACAAACCAAGAAAAATATAGACTTGATTCATTCCCTCCCCCCCCCCCCTCCCCCCCTTTATTTTATTTGTAAAAATAAAACGACTAGCGCAAATAGTTTTGGAAATAAAATTTCCTAAACACTACACATAAACCACGATCCGAGGATCACTTAGACTCACCTAAGTCTAAGCTAACCAAGCACTCTGATACCAAACTGTCACACTCCAAATTTCGACAAAATCGGAAAAATAATTTTTGTTACCGACTCTTCGATTTTCGAGGTGTGAAAACACAACCAATTAAATATCCAAAAACCTATCATCCGTTTAATTATTCCAATAATTTGAAACCAATACAAATTTTAAAATCAACAAAAGTCATCTTCATTACAAAAATTTACAAATATGATTAAACAACTCCTCAATTATAATTACAACAAAAACAACTTTTATCTTGACTCTATTACACCATATTACAATGAAAACCAATCAACCCAATCTTTCTTGAAACGTTAATGCCAGCCACATGCAACAATAAGCCTTCTTTAATACTAGTCCTCTCAAGACTTATCGACTATGTTCATTTTATGAACACACCCGATAAGCAAACATGCAAATCGGGTCAGCATTATAAACAATGCTGGTAAGAGAAGCCCTAAAATACAAATCATATTTATACATATATGTACATAATCAATAAAGCAGTTAGTTCCTCTACCGAGACGTCTTAACATCCAACTAATATTACAACACCCATACGTACAATAATTTAAGACAGGTAGTTCCTCTACTGAGGTGCTTTAGCTTCTAATCCAATAATGTCAAGGCAGTTAGTTCCTAGCTCCATCGAGGCGCCTTTCCACTACATCTAATTAATAAAAATAATAATAGTTAAGACTTGCTTTATACTTACGCTAGCGTATGCCGTATCACAAAGTGGGTCATACCTGCATAAATAATTAATTCAACCCACCCTTATGCAAGACCATTGTGAGTACACATAAATTACAATAAAACAAAAATACATCATATACACAATTACAACCATTCCATCAAACCAATAAGAACAACTCTACGACAAATTTCACAACCATAGTCAATCATTTATAATTGTCAATAACTTACACTTTAACATATTATAATAATTATTGTTTAAAGTTTCTTCAAGTGTCCCTAGAATCACGCCGTCTCTACGTTTTACCTAGTTTTTCTGGCTACCACAATCGCTATCTAACGCTGAACATGCACATCTGCATGCCTCCCCTCACATAATGGACCACTCCGTACGTAATTACCCTAAGCGGGATGTCGCATACCAGATAATCCCCACATGAACGCCATTATGTGAGTAATGCCACTATTCGACATCAAATATCGCGCGTCTCGTTTTGAATTTGCGAACGAGACAATCAAGCCACTATTCGACTACGATTGCCCTACACAAGGGTCAATCAACATCTCATATGCACTACACAAGGGACAATCATATCACATACGCCCTACACAAGGGTCAATCACATGAGTTGTGGTAGCTAGGTTCTAGGATTTTCGTTATGTAATTTATTCAGATATCATACATTTGTATCTCATAACCATTTCACTCTATCACATGCCAAATAAATTATTGCACTAAGCCACAATATTTGAAAATATCACAATACATCTCATAACAATTTTCATTCTTTCACGTGCCAATTAAATTATCGCACGACACCACAACATTTAAAAATATCACAATACATCTCATAACAAATTTCATTTTTTCACGTGCCAAATAAATAATTGCACTAAACCACAATATATAGAAATATCACAATACATTTTATTTTCATTCTTTCACATGCCAAATAAAATATATTGTAATAAACTACAATCCCTTTGGAAATATCTACAAATACTATAATACATCATGGTAGCATCTCACAGATATAATAATAGAGCGTTTACATTTATTTTTAAAAAATATCGCATTGAATAGATATCATAACATATCATATCGTTTAATAGAACAATAATTACAACATACCACATAATGTCACAATTGCTCAAAACATACTACATAACATTTTTATAGCATTTTAGGAATGTCATGCCACCCCGAAATCATACGTACACTTTGATTCACATTACAATGATTTCTAGTTAATCCATCCAAACACCATTTAAATATCAAACACGTGTTAACAATAAATAAATTTCCCATTACAACATTTCCAATTTGTTACGTATATCACATTCTAACAAAATCTATAAGTAATTATACTCATACGAAACCAACACTTAATACATATATTGTAATTCATCCAAAAATCTTTAATTTATTCATATCACTATTCAAACGAAACAACCACAAAAAATTGTATGTTATAACTCCTAATATATACAACTTAAAAATAACGACTAATCACTAGGCATGCATTTTTTTTTTTCTTTTTATCTCTTTTTCATTATACAACGTTAGTAAGTACTATGAACTAATTAAATTCATGCAAATATATATAAAACGATATTGATATCTATCATTTCATAACTACTATACATGCACTAATATTTTACATTCCAAGTACCAATTCATTTTATAAATATCAACCCGCTATATTCATATTCTATTTTAATTATTTGAATACCATGGAAAGACAACAACCAAAATAATTAGAATAATTATTTATAAGCGAGGTCTAATCACTAATACAATTTTAATTTTTTGTTTATTTTACGTTATTCAACCTAAATAAGTACTTTGCAATATTAAATTTGATTCATGCAAATAAAATGTGAACCCTTATTATTATAACAACCGTTTCAAGAATATTAATCATACACTAATATTTAACATTCCAAGATATGCAATATATATTTATTTGTTTTCTAATTAATTGAATGTAATATATAGGAATCAACAACCAAATAATTGAAAATGACTAATTAGTGAGGTCTACTAACCTTTTCTTCTAGCGAAAGAACAATAAGAAAAAGAATGCCACTCCACGTAAGATTCAAGCAATAAAAATACCCCACATAGATCCAAGAAAACCCTTAGAAATACTAAGCAATGAAAAACTCTAAGCATAGAAATAATCCATTTCTTCATTCTTTCTTCTTCACATTCTTTTTTCTTATTCTTTTTAGTCTTATTTTGTTTTCTTTTTCTTTCTTTTAGATCTAAAACAACTCAAGACATTTCCATATTTATAAATTCTCTACCCATTTTCTCTTTCAAATAAAAACATTTTCCTCTCCACAAATTATAGACATTTTTTTTCTAATCAAAGTCTTTCCATATTTTCTCCCATATATTACGAAATTATTCTCTCCATGTTTTCTTATTAATAAAATCTCTACACATTATTTTAAAACTTAAAAACTTTCTTATTAAATCATTTTCAAACCAAACAAACTATTTTTCCATTTTTTTTTTCTAAATAGTTAACTTAAGACATAGTCAATAATACATTAAATTTTGCGAAATAATTAATTTTGGACATTAATAAAAATAAAAGTGTTACAGTGCAAGTCCTAAACATCGTGTCAAGGCCATGCGAATCAACTTTTGGCATGTAGTTTATGAAGTTATTAAATTTTTCCTTGGGCACCATAGGTATGTCGTGGGGTCCCTGTGTGGGCTGGAAACCTATTTCGTAAAAGCCAATCCCTATTTCTTTTGTAACAACATTAACTTGGTATAGGTGTGAATTAACCTCTGAACATGTCTGGTGCAATGTCTCGAGGGGTGCGCCACTAAGCTCTAATTGACCACCACGCTCCAATGATATGCTTTGGTTTCCCTTTATGCATACATATATATGGTTTGTATATAACTTAATCATCCGAGCCATGTACATTTTTTTCTTGTTGAGATTTGGTGTAAGTACAATATTTATCAGGATTGCATTTTTGTGTATGTACTATGAACATGACAATCATCAGCGGAGTAAACTAATTAGATGTCAGACGACGACGAATAACATTTAATATTGTCAGCAGTACGACTTTTATATGAGTACGATGTTGTAATAGTTATCTGAAAATAAGATATTGTCAGAGATTGTCAACAATGTATTATGATATAAGAATATGACAATTTCATTTAATATTTTCAGCATTACAACTTTGAATACAATGAGAAATTGTCAGAGTCTCAGTGTATTATGATTAAATAGTTAGTGCATGTGTACGATGAACAAATAGATCTTAATTAAACTGCATGGATTTCATAAGATGACGAATATCATTTAATATTGTTAGCATTATGATTTATTCAACGTGTACGATGCTATAATATCTTTGTCCGGAAAGTGTCAGAGATTGTCAATGTATCGTGATTAATTAGTCATTGCACGTGTACCATGAATAAGTAAATCATCAGTTAAATATACTAACTGGATATTAGAAGACGACCAATGTGCATTTAATATTGTGAGCATTACAACTAGATTGGTCAATATTTTTTAATTACTCATCGGTCACATTTATAAACTCGCAACTAATTTTGTTGCATGTGCGACAATAATGATTGGTAGTGGAGTTTTTTCACCAGCATATCATATTTTCTCATCAAATAATCAATAAAACTTTTATTTTTTTCTTGTTCGTTAAGTAGAATATGGATAAAAATGTAAATAACTAACCTAGAACAAAATTTTCCTAAATGAAATCTCTAAAGATTGTGACACTACAAAAAACATGTACTATGCCAAAAAAGTCAATAATCACCTTTTATTCCCATACTACACTCTCCTACAATAACGCCTCTCCACAGCCACCATTTCATCATCAAAACCCAACAACACTCTACTCCATGAACTCAAAAGTCTCAAACTACTTCTCAATATAAATTAATCAAACTAGAGAGCACCACATAAATAAAATTCTAAAAAAATAGAAGATAGATTTGCTTAAGATTCTTTTTCCGTTTCAGTTCTCACATTAATAACGTACTTCACAATAATTTCCCTACCAAAAAAAAAGTAAATCCCCAAAAACCCAAGGTCATTTTAGTAACTATATTCCTATATATACGTATACCAGCCAGGGTTAATTCGGTACAAGAAAATATTAACAAAAACAGAAAGAAGAAGAAACGAGCGTAGTCCTCGCTGAAGCTCTCGTTTTCTCTCCCCACTCTCTCTTTATATATATATATTTTTCTCTCGTCTCATTTGCTCAAATCTTGTTTGTTTTGTTCATTGAAGAATTGTCTGTGGAGTTTTGTTTTGTTTGTTGTTATGGGTTTTGAGTCTGGGAAGAAAGGTTCTGTGCATGTGTTTGCAAAAGATTATGGGAAGAAGAAAAGAGTAAGTTTCTTGTTTTTTGTTCAGTTTTGATTTGCTGACGTGTAAATTGTGTTAATGTTTTGTGTTTTTTTGTAGACGAATAATAGATTGGCGAAATTGAAGCAGTGTAAGCTTGATGCTAGACGTGAACAATGGCTTTCTCAAGGTTTGTGTTAATTTTATCATTTTTTTTTTGTTAATTGTTTCATTTTTATTATTGCATGCAAACTAGTTAGTGAGAGGGAGCTTAGAAACTTATTTTTTGTCCATGCAAAAGTTGATTTGGTTGTAATTAGCTGAAAAGAGTGGTCATTTTATGTTGTTGTGGTTTGATTGAATTGATTTATTGTTGGATGCAGCGAAGAATAAGGAAAGTGTTGATGGAAATGTGTCGCCTCGGCATGTGATAAGTGAGGAAAACGGGCAGATGGAGAATTCGGAGATAGGGTCAAGAGGGGAGGAGAATGACGGGTCGAGTATTCATGAGAGTGATTTGGAGTCACTAGCGAATTGTTCAGTGAGTACTGATTCGAGGAAAGATAGACCTAGGAGTAGTTGTGGAAGTAGTAGTGTTAGTAGCAGTATTGGTTGTTACTCGGGAAATTTTAGTGACGAAGAGCAAGAAGAAGAGGAAGATGAGTGTGTGGATGATTGGGAAACTGTTGCGGATGCCTTGACTGCTGATGAAAAGCAGCATTCTAAGGATTCAGAATCTTTATCTGAACAAGTAATTCATGTGGAGCCCCCAGAGCCCCCAGAAGCTCAACCCAAAGTTGCTAACAAGATGATTGGAGTTGATGTTTCAAAACCAGTTGACATTCCGAAATCAGAATGCAAGAACTTGACTCCTCAACCTGCCCCTGACAACCGAGCATGGAAGCGTGATGATGCTTTTCGGCCTCAGAGTCTTCCTAATCTTTCAAAGCAGTATAGCTTCACAAAGAATGCAGGTCGTCATTTGGTTCATGGATCTGACATATGCATCCGTAACAATGCAGTTTCTCTGCCTTCATTGTGTCCCATATGCTATGAAGATCTGGATGTTACGGATTCAAGCTTTCGGCCCTGTATATGTGGATTCAAGCTCTGCCTCTTCTGTCATAATAGGATTTTTGAGGTGGGGGATGGTCGTTGTCCTGGTTGCAGGAGACCATATGATCCAATAGATCCTAATGGTGTTGTAATTGGAATAGAGCAATCATTTCAGTTGGCTCGCTCTTGTAGCATCAGTCAAAGGTCCCTAGGGAAAAGCTATCATTAGTCTTGAATGTACTTTTTAGTGTTTCTTGAGCGGTATGTTACAATTAGAACTCTGTTTTTGTTGAGAAATGTGAATATAGAGATAGGGCTGGGAACTGAATTGCTGAGAAATGTTATCTTTTTCCCTGCGTTGGTGTAGAAGACTTATCTGGGCATGTAAATAGACAATAGAAAGTAAATACATCAAATCTATGAAAATATAGTTGATTTGTCTTCTTACCATATGCTTGTGTTTTTTTATTGATACATGTATGACTGTCGAACTCTATGTGTTCTTTTTTGTGGCAATTATTTTCAGATTTACCATAGTAATTGATTCCTAGATAAATGATGTCTCCGACATTGGTGCTATCACTTGCATTTCAAGCAGAAAATCTATAACTAAAGATGGAGTACATCAGATTGATTCATAGAAAGTGAGTTTCATCTTTTTTAATATGTACAAAGTTATTCTGTATTCTTTTGTATAATCTTCATAAGCTTACAGCCCAATTGGTTCTGGTTATGAAGTGATAGTTTCCACTAATATGATTGGCAGACTCATTTGCCATTTTCAGATCAGCAGCGTTAATTATGTGGTTTGCTACTCTTACTGTGCTTGAATGTGCTCTAGTAATCTTTTCAAAATTGATGTTTCGTTGTCAGGAGCTTAGTGCGGTTTTGGCTTGAAACACTACTGGGAAACCAAATCTACGTTGATCATTTTCTGGACTCATTGTTGCCGCATGTATAACTGGTAATATATTTTGTTTTATCCTTTCCCTTTTCACTGATCACTGTGATGACAAAAGGAAGTATCAGCACCATTATATTTTTGCTTGGTCTCATGTCTATAACTTACTGTTCTTGCTTTGTGAAACTTGTTGTTAGTAATGACAAGATATATTTGTAAACATAGATCTCAGAATTGTTAAAGGGGTCTAGACTCTAGAAGCTTTACACAATTAAGAAAGGGGAACTGACGTACACGTTTTTATGTATGATACAGGAATCTGAAAACTTATATGAAACATTAATTGGATGGAATTTATATGAAGCTTATATTTAGAAAAAAATTGTACGCTACAGGAAAAAAGACTTGCCATTGTTACCTATTTGATTGTTTGGTTTAAACTATTTCTTCGTATAACTCCTAAGTTTCACTATCTTATAACTTTATATGGATCTATGCTATTGCAAATCTCCGTTTCATAGTAATATCTGATCATTTTAAATATCTATTAGGTTTAGAGTCAATAAACGAATAGTTTGAGCAGAAGATTTACAATTAGGGAGAGACTTTTGGGTGTGTACCTGTTGTACTAGGATGCTAGCACAGTATCTGGGGAAGAAGGTTTTTATTGGGTTTAAATGAGAGACTGAGAAAGGAGTTCCCTGAATGAAGCAAGAACTTTTCTTGCTTTTGTGGAAATAGTTATTGGTAATGTTGTAAACATTGATTTGGGAATCGTATAAGGGGTCAAGAAGCATTACACAATAAAGAAAGGGGATTTGATGTATGAGTTTTATTTATGATACAGGAATCTGGGAACATTAATGACATGGAATTTAGAAAAGTCATATGCAATAAGAAAAAGGACTTGCCATTTTTGCCTATTTGATTGTTTGGTTGTAAACTATTGCTTCTTTTAAAATTTTAATATCTGTTTCATAGTAATAATAGATCATTTTAGAGATTTATTAGGTTTGGATTTGAAGTTTGGATAGAAGGTTTACAATTGGGAAGAGACATTTGGTTGTGTTCCCGTTCTATTAGGATGCTTATGCGGTATCTAGCGAAGAAGTTTGTAGCAAATTATAAAAGAACTTGGTTTATCTGAGAAAGGTTTTCCTGAATGACGCAAGGAGTTCCCAATTATAAGTCTCCTAGAATTATGGTTATTAGTGGTTGTTCAAGACTTTATAAATGTTGTGACCACTGAGAGAAATTTTCTGGTCAGAACAAAAAAAATGTGATGGAATAGGTTTGTCCGTCCTCTAAGCAGAGGGCAGAGGTGCCCAGCAGGTATTTCAGGGGAAAATTGCAACGTGTTCTGCCTTCTCACAAAAATTTAGCGGATTTCATGCTGTCATTGGAATGTTAACTCCTCTATGTGTCCCTTTAATACAGTCCAGGTTATGGAAGTGTTACGACAAAAGAGAGAAAGAGTTCACATACCAATTCGAGTTTGAACATGGCACTTAGCAAGTGGTTGTGGAAGTATAGAATTGGAGGGCATCTTGTTGGAAGTCTCTATTGTTGAAGCAGAGTATGGAGAGGGGACTTGGTTGGCTAGCATAGAAATGTATCTTGTTTGAAAATGATTTGGTAAGGCATCATGTTAATCTTCCTCAAGTGAAAGAAGGTTTGTTTGCAAAGCGAAGTTGGTAACGGCCAACAGTACAAGGTTTTCTCCTATAGTTGGTATGGCAACAGTCCCTTTTGCACAAGGCTTGAGTGTGTTTAGTAATATGCCAACTAATAAAAGAGGGACGCTTTGTCGCTATCCTATTTTGTAGTTCGAAGTGAAGCACTATTGATTATACTTGAAAACCAGTTCCAATAATTGGGAGGAAATCACTGTCACATTGTCAGGATTTCTAGAATGTAGAAGTACTTGGGCTTAGAACTGGTGGAAGGAGTGGTGTTTATAATTTGACACCTTGCTGCCCAAAACAGCGTACTGAGACAAATATGGATCACTTTCCGTACAAGTTGGTATTGACTTCTCCTCCACCTATAAGGTTGGTGACTTGCTGCCTGTTTCTGGCCAAAATTCAGACTGTTGGTACACAGTTAGAAAGCAACATATGGCATCTCATCCCTTTTGCCGACACATGTGCTCAACCGATGGAAGAATTCATCACCTTTTTCTCTAGTAAATTTTGTCGTTCGTAATAGCAACATATGTGATTTTGTGAGCTCAATTTGAAATGATCATCAAGAACAACTTTTTTTTATGTAAATGAATGACAAAAAAATAAAATAAAATAAAAAATGCTCTAGAGTGGATGTGTTTTTCATCTGGGTTTCTCATAAGCCTTTTACCAATCCTTCACTTATGGGAAATAACTTTTTGTGTGCTTGACTGTAGTATGATTTATCTGACTGGACCAGTTATCTCCTTGAAAGTAACAACAATGAAAGTAATTTAAATGTTTACTCAGTACATCGAGCTAAAGGTTAATGATTGGCCTACTTTATCTTCAGTTGTGCCGTTATGACTATGAATCTAGTTCCCTTCTTCATCCATAATTAGCCTCTCGGTTTTTGGTATAGCATGAATACATATAATTATTCTCATGATTAAACCTTTGTTTCTCTGACACCGTTGCAACGTTAACAATACGGAACCACAAAAACTGTATTTAAGGACGCTCAGTTGCAAATAGTTCTGTTATCAGGAGTGACAGAATGGAATTACCGTGTTACTTTCTGTTAACTCAAGTTTATCTGTTGCTTTTCATTGGGAGGTGCTTTGAGAGTTGTTTAGGAAAGTGCTTTTGTTTCACTTGTTATTTGCTATTTGAAGAACAACTAAAACTTGAGTTGAAGATTCATAATGACTATAAGGTTATCTGTTGCTTTATCCTGTTATTGACGAATAATAAGGTGTGGCTTTGTTATTGGCAAAGGCTAAATGCCTTGGTTATTTAGTCGAAGAGGAATTGCAGATGGATGAGTGAGTTATTTTAAGAGATTGATATGTACTATTGTTATGAAATTCTAGTGTATTTTTATAGGTTATGACTTATGTGCTTAACAGTAGTTAGCTAGATTTTTGGTTTTACAAAGTGGATATCTGATAGGGTCAGTCAGAAGCATTTCGATAATTGTTTGTTCTTAATGGGTGGGAGAATTCAAGAGCTGGTGGACAGAAGAATGGAGAAAAGGAGGAATGAAGAAGAGACTGACCGTTGGAGGCAGAGTATAGTATGGACTTTGAAGCTCTTGATGGTGGAGAAGACGAGGACAAGTTAGACTTGGAACTCTCAGAGGATATTTGGTGAAGAGGATGATCTCTGATATGTTTGTTGGAGTTTGATTGCTTCTGCTGGTGAACAATAGAGGGGTCGCAACTTGGAACTGGGTTCTCATTGAATATGTCATTCTTAGGAATGTTGGTTTGCTTATTCTGTTCATTGTTTCTGCTGGTGCTGTGTCCTCGGCCTGTCATGTTGTCGTTTTCGTTCAAGTCTTTAGCTGCTTGCGAATTATCTAACTATTGATGGTCGATCTTTGGGTACATTAATAAGTTGTTTTTTCATTTATAATAAAGGGGTAAGAAACAAGAGCGGAAGAAAATTGGTTCCAGTAATAATCAATTGGAAAATAACTACTTATGGATCGGATCTGAATGGTGGGAGCTGTTTAGTTTAGTCAGATTTTAAAGATCTTAGATTAGGCTTTGTGGTGATAATTATGCAGATATGTCACTCAACAGTATACATACCTTGTAGACTGACATGGCTTATTGATGGTGAACTGCGGATATGTGATCAGTTACACAGGGCTTGCAAGTTTAAAAGTCAGGTAAACAAACTTCTGTTTAGTGTTCCATCAGTGAAACTTGGAAAGCATATGCAAACAGCTATTCTCTTAGTTTTAATCAGTGAGCACCTCCACTTATTGCAGTTTCATCATAGAGTCAATAACACAATAAACATGTCGTGATGAATGTGTAAGCTTCACAGCGTTTTTTTATTAATAAGTGGCTGATGAGTCTAGATTAAGCTAGGTAGGTTTCTTCCTTCCTTGTCCACGAGTGCTCTGATAGATGACCCTGCTTTATGCTGTTCAGGGAGTGTCGTCCACCACTTGACAAAGGTGGACTCCTCCAGGTATACATCCCTACCTATATCCCCTCGAGAAAGCCACTGTCCAAGTTTGTTTTCTAGTCTCAGCACCCTCTCCGCCACCTCCTCGAAGCTTCTTTTGTTATCACCATCTGCACAGAGCTCTTCAACTTCTGCCCAGAAGCAAGACTCTGAGCACGTGCCAGCTGCTGTGCCCCGCTCATACTCGAGCCATTTCTGAGTATACTTATATCGACCAGGTCTACCCTTCACCATATAAGGTCCAGTGTCATCATTCTTGTTGTGTCGATAGTAGTTGGCGATATCTAACGGTTCAACAAGACGGCGGTACTTAGTTCCCAATTCCACACACTGTTTTCTAGCTTCAAAATCATCTGGTAAGTTATACTTCCATAGCATCTCGATGATCTCGTCCCACATCCCTGCTAGCTCTAGTCTCTTAACATTGGCATTGAAGTCATCGTGTTTCCTTTGGAACTTGAAGGCATCATAGTAGCCGATTTCAAGTACCTCGCATGTGGTTCGGTACCTTTCAAGCATACTAAGCCCTTCTTCAATCTTGCTGAAGTTTGATTCAATTTTCGCCTGGTTTTGAGCTTTTTGCTTCTGCAGCACGCCAGCTGCCTGTAGACAAATCCTTGCTCTGGTACTCTGGATTTGTAACACACAAATTAGCCTATAATTCGAGTACATTGTAGTGGATCTTAAGTAGAAGAGAACTTACCAGCCCGAGTTCATCTAATGCTATGTTCGTCAGTCTCTTTTCATCATTATCAACACTATTTGCAGTCACAGGAATCTGATCCAGATTATCCAAGTAGACTACAGTTTGCCTTTCCAAATTCCCTTGCATTGTAAATTCGTAAAGCAGATGCTCTTGTAGACTTTTGTAAGCAACATCTGTAATATCTTCTTCAGGGCTCAGTTGAAGACAGTGGAAGAACATTTGCAGAACAGCATCTGGGTTTATCACTGTGACCATTTTGCCGCTTCCAGTACAGAAGATATAGGTTCCAAAAGGTGTGTAGGGACTAAGCTCAACAAATCTAATTACTGACTCTAACAGTGGATTGGTTGATTCCATAGATAAACAGGCAGCATGACTTGTCACAGATGCTGCATTCCTCATTACAGAACCAAAGAAACCAGCTGATTCCTGAGATCTTCCAACTATTTCTTGTCTATGGTAACATGATTTTGGATTGAAGAAACATAGAATCAGAGGAAACTCTCGTTCCATGGATGAAAGAGGTGCAAGTGAGACCCGAGGAACAATGTCGTACCTATTGACAAAATGTATGAAATGGTGAGACCAATGCTCTCGTCGGAGAGCATGGCCAAAAACCCGATCACCAATAAGGGGCGATCCAAAAGTCACACAAGAGGTGGTACACTGACTATTCTGGTTCTGTTTACAATGTTCTAGTAGCCAGATGGTTGCAAGGATAGCTATAGGACCACCAGATGAATGTCCTGTGAATACTATATGTTTGTTCTCTGCCATAGCTTTCCTTACCTAAGAATTGATAGAAATTAGACTTTGCCAGCAGTTGGCAGTAGTATATCATTCTATATGTTGATGTTATACAGCTAAATATATTACATGAACGTGGAAACAGTATATATATGGTACCTCTTGTTGTAGATTGGAATCGCTTAAATATATCTTAAATTGCCCAAGAAAAGAGTCATTTACGATAGCAGTATCACCTTTACCGACACTTCTGAGGGATGGAAAAAGAGTTTGATCAATTTTTGAAGCACCAAAAGGTTTTCGACTGACCCAGTCATCAGTAGACCATGAACCAGGAAATGCAAAGATAGCATGAGACGAGTTGTGTATTTTGTCAAGAAGAAAGTTGGGAGCAGCAGAGTTGTGAGCTTCCATGGCAAGGGAGCAAGCTTTGATTATAATAATGTCTTGCATCCCTACACTCTCTACAAAGCTTCTCTCCATTTTTCTTCTCCTCGAGTTTCTTCAGAATTAGCAAAGTCTAGATACGAGTTGGATACATGAATGATGAATCAAGTGTCAGATTACAAGGACAAGGAATGCCCATGTTATATATGATCTTTGCGACTTTGCCTACTCCAGGAGTCACTTCAATGGGGATTTATTGGTAAATTTTTGGATGCTTATTGACTTGACTTTTGGCTTGAAAATTTCCTGGAAGTTGTATACTGACTGTATTCCAGATCGTGTACTCCTATAATAGTGTTTAGAGTTTAGCGATGGTTAATCTCTTTCTTCCCATTTTGCCCAAATTTATTAATCAATACGCCCTGACCATACCACGAGAAGTATCACTGATAAGAAATTTCCAGGTCTTGAGTCTTGACTATATTGTGGCTTTTCCCTACCAAGAGAAATATGAGTGATAAGAAATTTCCAGGTAATGACTTTCCAGGTGACTTTTCTTCCAGACTATCCACATTTATGGCTGAAGAATACCCGAAGTTCATTTCAATGCCTTCACCTCATTTTACAACATGGGCATTCTTGTTTTTGTTCAATACTTCAGTCTTCTTCTTCTTGTGTTTAGCTGATAATCCTAGAACATCAGAAGTTAATCTATACTGTGGAAAAGTTGGAGTGCTAACTAACACAACAAATTATATCAAACTTTGTTATACAAATAGAAGGTATAACTAGATATGTTGGAAGTTGGGGTACTTTTGAGTCTGGTACTAATCCAACGTTATACGGTTTAACTCAATGTATGAATGACCTTTCACATACAGATTGTCTTCTTTGTTTTATGGAAGCTTGAACTAAGCTTCCTCGATGTCTACCTTCAGTTTCAGGTAGAATTCAACTTGATGGTTGTTTTCTTAGGTGGGATAATTATAATTTTTATGATGAAGCTATGGACAGTCAACTTGATAGAAGAGTGTAATTCAACAGATGTTGCAACAGAGGAGTCCTTGAAGTTGGAATTTACAGCTAGAACTAAACAAGTGACTAGAAATGTTATGCACACTGCTGTTACGAATGGTGGGTTTGGTGTCACCGAGATGAAAAGAGGAGCTGTCAATCTCTATGCTTTGGCTCAATGTTGGAAGACTGTTAATAGGACTGGGTGTCAAGTATGTTTGGAGAAGGCTGTGAGTGAGGTTAATCAGTGTTTGCCAGGGAGAGAGGGAAGGGCAGCGAATACTGGGTGTTACTTAAGGTATTCGACAGAGAAGTTTTACAATGAGGGAGGAAAAAATGAGGACAAGGGAGGAACAAATGGGGACAAGGGAGGAAAAAATGGGGACAAGGGAGGTAAACAATCTATTTTTTTCTTGGCCTAGTTTCAGTTTCTGTTTGTATGAAATTAAGTACTTTGATTGTCATTAGTTCTGCAATTCCAGAATGTTAAATTATGTGAGTTGTCAAGGCTGTTCTGTCGATATAACGCTTCCAAACATTGATTTGTTGTAAGCAGATTGTCCAATTCACTTTTCTAAGCCGTTGGTTTTGTATATCTGATGAAGGGGAAATTATAGTTTTGCTGTGTTTTCCTCTCTCTGGTTTCCTATTTGGTTAAGGCTGTATTGTTTATCTTGGCCTACATTTTAGTGTTTAATTTTGTCAACGAGAAGGTGATCGAGTTGCTCTGCAATTAGACTTACAATAATAACATGCCACATTTGTTTCTATGGTTCATATTTTCAGGGTTCTTTAGTGTACCGGTGATTATAGCAACTGTTGTAGCGGCGATCGCCTTTTCAATGCTGACTTTGTTTGGTGCTTGCTTGGCCTACAAAAGATTTACAAAGATGAAAAAAGGTACAACTTAAAATCAGTGATAGGATCAACTTGAATACGAACAATTTAATCTGTAATTATTTTGTGTTTTTTATTTAGCCATCTTATTGCATTTTCTAGAGCACGAAAGTCTTGGTCGGCTTCTTCCACTGTACGCAAGTCCAATTTGAATTTTAATTATAGCAAAATGGGCACAAGCAAACATATTGCAACAGTAATGATAAACATGACCATAGAAGTTTTATAAGCACAAACTTATATTAAGCGAATTTTCGTGCAAAGAAATTTAATTTCCTAACTTGATTTTCTGAGATGGGGTTTGGTGCAAGCCTGCAATGCAGCTAGCTTTATTGATGCAAGGTTTGATGTAAGATTTTTAATTTAGTTATAGCAGTGGGGACGTCGGGTTGCTCAGTCTTACGGATAAACTTGCTTATCATGTGAAGTGATCACTCATGATGCTTAAGTTGTTGCACTTGTCACCAAAAAATAAAAAAAGTTGTTTTCAGAGTGCACTCTATAAGTGTAATATAACAGAAACATTTACTCTTTGTTCTAAAGTCTAATTCCTTCTGATTGAAATTGATGTTTATCTTATGTTATCTGAGCTGAAAATTTTGGAGTTTTACCAATAGGTGCAATGTCTAGCTTTGCTTTGTGTATGTAAAGAGGACTGCACTTAAGTTTGTGAGTTAGTAAAATGCTCTGTCTTACTAAGTTGTGTAGGACCTCATTCAGTTAGTCCAGTAAATAATTTGATTAGAAGAAAACGCATGGAGAGGGAGACCGAAAGAGAATAAGCCATTAAGGAATTTTTTCCCCTTCTATATCAACAGCTCTGCAAACGAATTCATCCAAAAGAGTTGTGATTATAGTAGTTTCTACAGTAACTGCAGTGATACTAACAGCTGCCATCGCCATTTCTTATGGCTTATGCTGGAGGACAATTGATGGAGGTCAGAATCTATACAGAATTACACACATCTTCTGTTCTATAAAGTATGTTGGTGCATTAACAGATCGATTACACGATTTCACCTTCATATGCTAGGCTACATGGACACGCCATATTTTGAAAAAAATCCGTGTCGGATACGTATCCACGTGTCCGTGTCGGACACATATTGCATGTAATTTATCTCGAATTTTGATATTTTGCCGTGTCTGACAATTCGTATCCGTGTCTGATACGGCGTGTCAATGTAACCTAGTTCATATGTAATGTTTTAGAGCTACGCCGTTAAAGGTGCATTAACTAGCTAGTGCTGGGCCTATGCAACAGTACGTAGGCACTCTTAGGCATAAGGCGCTAGGGTTGAGTCTAGAGTCTAGGTTGAGCCTAGGTGCGCATATGACTGCATACTTTTAATATCTGTATAAAAACTGAAGTTTCTTATCAAGAGCTTTATATATACTATAAACCAATATCACTTCTCTTCCAATTATTCTCAGCAAAAACGATTGGAGCAGACATATGATATATATTGGTATTTTGCTGCATTTATAATGACGCAGCTCATATGAGGAAAGATGTGGATGAAATCAGCAATGTAGAATCCTTGCAATTCAACTTTGGTACAATAAGAGCAGCGACAGACAACTTCTGTAATGCTAACAAACTTGGACAAGGCGTCTTTGGCTCTGTCTACAAGGTTTTGATTATATACTTTTTTGCTATTTATTAGAAATGAATTGGATATATAACGTTTTCTATTGGATTATCTACTTGTTTAAGGTCTGTCTCTTGTGAAATTGTGACAGTAAAAAGTTTCCACAGGGTAGGCTTTTGGATGGGAGAGAGATAGCTGTGAAGAGACTCTCAAGAAACTCTGGGCAAGGTGTAACAGAATTTAAGAATGAGGCTCTATTAGTTGTCAAACTCCAGCATCGGAATCTTGTAAAGCTTTTAGGTTTCTGCTTGGAAGAGGATGAAAAACTTCTCATATACGAATTTGTGGCAAATACAAGCCTCGACCAGTTTATTTTTGGTTTGGCTCGAAACTTCCTCATAAACCATTTCAGCTTATCCTCTTTAGTTGCAAAACACACTGCTGATGCAGTTCACGAAGTAGTGCTTTACTCTACCTTAGAGTTAGTTTAAGAGTAATTTGCTTTGATATGTATGAGCTATATATACTAGTTCTATACAGATCCAATCAAACGTACATATCTGGATTGGGAAGGACGCCACCAAATCATTGGAGGGATTGCTCGAGGTCTTCTTTATCTTCACGAGGATTCACGTCATAGGATTGGTCATCGTGATCTCAAAGCTGGGAATATTTTGTTAGATGCAAAAATGAATCCTAAAATTGCAGATTTTGGCATGGCAAGGCTTTTTGCTATGGACCAAACTGAAGACAGTACCAACAGAATTGTCGGAACATAGTATGTGTCAGAACTTGCTTTCCAATATTACTTCCAATGAATGTTATTCAGCTTCTTACCAATAACAGTAGTTGAAGAGAGGGTGAATATATTCTCTACGGTGGAACTCATCAATCTGATTAATTTCTCATACAGTGGATATATGGATCCAGAGTATGCAATGCATGGGCAGTTCTCAGTGAAGTCAGATGTCTTCAGTTTTGGTGTATTGATTCTAGAGATTATAAGTGGCCAGAAGAACAAGTGTTTCTTTCAGTCAGAACATGCAGAGAACCTTCTAAGTTATGTAAGTACGGCTATGTACTTCGTTTCTGTCTAAATGATATCTTCATTTTTATATACTGGTTCAGTCCATACAATGGTGCGAACTGTATTCTAGGGATATTCAATTCCCTGAAGACATTTGCTTTCCTAGATTCATGTATGATAAATGAATTGTTGCAGGCGTGGAAACACTTGGAGGGAGGCACAGCTCTAGAGTTAATAGAACCAGCACTGAAGGATCAGTATTCAAGAACTGAGGTGATGTGGTGCATACACATTGGGCTGCTGTGCGTTCAAGAAGATATTGCGTTGCGTCCCACAATGGCAACAGTTGTTTCCATGCTCTGTCACCCTCCCATTACCTTCAACGCCCGCATTTTTTGTTAATGGAGGACATACAGATCAACCAAACCAACCATTCTTGCCTGACCCGTCAATAATACATTCCATTAACGAAGTATCCGTTACCGAACTATACCCTCGATAATGCTTGAAGGATGAACGGTATTGTCTAGGGCAATTGTTTCCATCCTCAACAGTCGAGTCGCGTGTCAATAATGTGTTACGGGTTGTAGGATGTAGGATATTTGCGTCAGAGTAAGACATGGCGAAGTTTTGAGGATGCAAAAAGGGCAACAATGGCATGCACTTTCTTTTCTCCCATCCATTCTAACCTGGCCTTCGCTAATCAAATGCCCAAGGTTGAAGGTCCGTCGGGCAAAGAAAGTCGATCACACTTTCCATTTTCACAGGTACTTTTATTTTTATTTTTATTTATTTATTATTATTATTATTATTATTATTATTTTCCCATAAGACCGCCTATTAGCATATATCAAAAAGATTATACCTATCAGTCTTGACTTGATCAAAGCTAATTCGGACAGAGAAAGGAACTTAACTGTTACAACCCAACTGAAAATCAAACTTAGCCGATTCATATGAGCACGGTGAATCAAGCTCCTAGGACAGTTAACTAACTTGGAGAATATGAAAGACTGCTTGAGGGTTACATATATCCTCCACAAGACTTGACAAATTACAAGATACTTCGGGAACACCGCCATTAAGCATGCGCACCACACTCTGACAATCTGAGCAAACCACAACACTATCAATCTCCAATAGCAACACTTTGTCCAATCCAAACAGATACAAACCAAGTTACAATTTGTGCCTTTTTTGTGAAGTCAACTCAAAAGTTTGCATACACTCACGCTCTTAAGAATTTGAATTGACATTGGGTACTTTCTTTTAAAGAAGTTGTGGGCTTGACATCCATGTTCCATGTGCTGAAGTATTGCAAATGGATTCAGTTTTTTGAACGGAATTGGTTCATTTCAGAGTATCAGCTCTTGACTGCTTAGTTAGATACTTAGATGCCGAGATAGATACCCTGTGAGGTGGTGAGGCCTCGTGATGTGCGTGACTCTTTAGCACCCTTCCTTTTTTTGGGCACTGAGATCACTGACTTTTTTGATACTGGGCATGAGTACGTGAATGAGACTAGTCTAGTTGTATACTTGTATCACACAAGTGCGTCACCTAATAGTTGCTCTGCGCAAGCCATTTCCAACCATATGGAATCATTAATTTTAAGGACCATTGCTTTGGTGACATCAAAACAAACTTGTTTATTTCTCTCATGCAAATCGATTATCAAATCAATTTTATGGTAGAGCCCATGAAAGCCCCCAAAAACGCACGGAGGTGACAAACGGTGGTGATTGTTGGAACCAGGAAAGTGAGAGATTTTGATAATGTGGCAGATTTTGATAATGTGGTGAGGTATGGAAGGTACATATCTGGTTTGTATTTGGGGTTGCCAACTTGCTGTAATGGTTTTTCATGAAAAATGACAGGCCCCTTCTCATAACTGGGCTTATATGTGGCGAGGCCTGCCAAAATCATATCCTTAGCGAGGAAAACCCAAAAACAAAGACTACTGATGCCAGCTTGATGCGTTGATCACCTGCTTGATGGGTGATTTATTCATTTTATTGTAGGTTCGATATAGTTTTGTGATGCATGATTATATCTTAAATTATCACTTCTATTGATTGCCCCCTATCAGTCTATCGCCATCAGTTTTTTTGCAAGAAAGCGCGCTAAACCCGGCCTACAAGAAATGTGATGTTCCATGACTTCCATCATATACTTACATATGATCAACTGATCGAAGAAACATGCATGCAAGAATATTTCGTTTTTACTAATTAACATGCATGTTCAACAATCTCCATCACAGTCGATTACTATAATGTCGATCACATAAACCAATTATTGGTCCAAACTCCAAACTGTACCACTTGCCTGAGACTTTGATATATCATCACCATTTTATGTAGAAATTAAAGGAGTAGTATTATTGATTTTGTTAATTAATTAATCAGAAAACGGAATATTCATAATATTTAGATGTAGGCATGTAGCTATTTTCTTCAATTTAAAACACTTCGAAAACACCTAATTCGACTTCAAATCGTTGAAGGCGACACATAGTGACAGATTGTCTTAAGGTAGTGTGTTGTTGACTTGTTTCAGTATTTTGTGACGTTTTCTTGGACTGTTGATACTACGAGACTACAACCGCGTACATGCCATGGTCGGAAGTCTGGCCAACTGGAAGATTCTTGCGTGCGTGGCTAGCTGGATTGAGTGGATTCTTGATGATAAGACCACCTTGCGCGCCTTAGTTATCTTCTACTCTTATACAGGTTAGCCACGTGCATGGTCCCTCTTTTGCTCCAAGTCAAATAACCTTTGCTTGTATCACTCGAAGAAGCATATCAAAAAGATACGATCGTTATATTGTTTAAGTTGCTTGCTTGAAAATTAATCTACTTCATTTGAAAACGTATCGTATTATTATAAATCTTTAAACTTTTAAAAGCAATTAATGCACCATAAGTGTTCACTTCAATTATACCTTGGGGGCATTATACAAATTAACTGAACTCTAGCTTTTTCTCCATACGTTGAAAATTGAAATGGTTGAATAATTGTATTAAAACCTTTGTTGGATACTAAAAGTACAATCAGAACTAACTAACTAAGAGCATGTTTGTTTATTGGAAGTTTAAGAGCTTAGTGCCGAAAGTTTGGCGTTTTAGGACTACGATAACACATTAACTTTTCTTGTTAACAGTCTGCTGTCTGCGTATATTTCACAAGCATAGTGAGCATGACGAGGGAAGCTTCTTGGTTACATCTCCCTGACCTTGAACTGACACCTGGTCATGTTATAAAAGAACAACAAAATACAAACACAACCGTCCTTCTCTATGATCTGCAGTAGCAGTTCTCCAACTCGTGGCTTTTATCAATTGCCAAGGGAATCCAAAGTAGTATGTTATGGACTAGGGACCTACATATTATTTGCCTATTTTCCCCGAAGTAACTAAATATTTAAACTAATTTAACAAGTTGAGAGTGCAGTGCCTGTCACGCTATATTAAAAACAAATGCGGCATATAGTTCAAAGTTACAAACCAAATGTTCTCTTTTAATTCCTCACTTGAATATTTCAAAATTACTATTTAAGTTGTAGAAAATTTAGCAGTAGTGTGTGTTCGTGTGCCCATGTTAGCAACTTGCCGTCCTTTCCTGACACTCTACGATCATAATGGTCCATGGATGAGTAAATAGTGGTGGTTTTTTTGTTCGACATCCATATATCGTGTGTCGATCAGTCGATGTTTCACTTGTTGAAGTCTAGTATAACACTCCGTTTATTTTCTTTGCTTTCACTATTTATTAGGGTTTAAAAAAAATATAATAATATTAAAAAAAAAGAAAATTATAAAAATAAAATAAAATAAGATAAAAACGTGGGAGAGTTAAAGAGGTTTGGTTACAACCGAACTCTCCCTTTTTGTTGGTTTTTTTCTCGTTCTTGTAAAAAAAAAAAAAAAAAGACACAGAAAGAGATGTACAAGAGAGGAGTGTTTACTGGGGGAGAGTGTTTGAGTGGAGAGAGAAAGAGTTTTACTCAAAGAAGAAATGGAGGTTTCTTGATGTGGGATTTGCTGGCAACAGAAACGTATCACGAGTAAGTAGTCTAATTAAGCCTTATTTTCTCTCCAAATTTATTGAATGATTATCATAGTAATTATCTTAAATATGTACTTGTTTTATTTATTGGAACATTAGGAACAAAACATATTAATTTGATAAATGTCATATACGTTATATGGTGATATTGTGTGACTGATTCAAAGGTTTTTATCAAGGCCAATAAATTCATAGTTATATTACCTTGAGTCCAGTGTAGTGTTTTTGGGTATAGATTATATGTTGTCTGACATAAATCGACTTTACATAAGTGCAAAATATGTGGCTGACAAATCGACTTTATATGGGTGCTTTTGTGCAAAATTATAGATTCTATCAAAATAGTTATTAAAATATGAGTATAAGTTTCGAAAATGTACAAAATATAATACTGCTCAATCTATTCATTTTTGGTATATGCGAGATTAACTGGGTGTGTTGTGTGGACATTGGTGGTCTTCATGACAATCATAACTCTTTGAATTGTTTAATATATATATAGTGAACTTAATTTGCTTTTCAAAGTAAAAGATCGGTTATAGCTCTGTATGACTTAATTTGATTTGAAGTGTCTTATATAAATGAGAAATCTTGTTTTTGTGTTACTAACCTTTTGCATGACTTTGGTTGCTTTGAAATGACTTATATGTATGAGAAGTACGGGTGGGTTTTGCTAAGGAATGTTAATTTGATTATAGCTACTGACGCCAAGGTTTTCTAGTGATATATGTGTCTTCATGTAAATATAATTATGGAAGTGGGTAAACAGTTTAGTGATTGAATTGAAGTATATGTCAGAGTTTGGTTTATTTTCATTAAGGTTCGGTTATAGCTATTGTAATATACATGACCATTGCTTATGCTCAAGCCTAGTTTTCCTGACTTTGAGCTAATCTTGTGCGTTGCTCGAGTTTTATTTTGGAACTTGTTAAAACATGAAAAACCACGTTCCTAGTTTGAGTATACTTTCTAGAACAAGAAGTCTTTCTTCATTTTATCGTGAGTGTGAAAAGTTATGCCGTCGATAAGTTACACCGTCAGAAATGTGTCTTCTGAAAATCAGGATCTGTGTATGTGTTGGAATCGAGTTTTCACATAGTTAAAGTCAGATTCAAACTCTTGTCAAAACATGAAAAAATAAGTTTTATGTGTCTGCTTTCCAACCCAATTGGCCTCGTTGCATTCCGAGGTCTGTGGTGGTAGATATAATGTTTGGAAGTTTGGTTGACAGAAAACAGTGTGTCAGAAATCAGTTTCTGTGCACTGTGTTCAAATCCAGTTTTAAAATAGTTAGGTGAGAGTTAGATTTTTATAAAACATAAAAGAGTAATATTTGGAAGTCTTCTTTCTATTCCAATTGGCCTCATCGCATTCTGAGGCCGGTGGAATTAATTATGACGTCTGGAAGTTTGATTGGCAGAAAACAGTACGTCAGAAATCAGTTTCTGTGCATTGTGTTCTAACCTAGTTTTCGTACACTTAAAATGAGATTGAGTATTTTTGTAAAACATAAAAAAATAAGTTCTGTGTGTTATCTTTTCAAAGCAAAAAGCCTCGATGTATTTGGATACCTGTGGAAAGAGTTGTGTCATTCGGAAGATAGTTCGTCAGAATTCTAGTTTGCTGAAAAATTAGGATTTTTACCATTTTCAACTTAAGTTTTCTTCTAGATAGGTTGAGGTTGGGACTTCGAGTTCTACATGAAAAAGTATGTCTACATACCCTAGTTTCTAAATATTAAGTTACATGTCATTTGGATGAATGTAGGAAAAACTATAGTATTGACTATGTGGCTGATAAGAACTACGAAGGCTTGATTCCAATCTTAAAAGATTTGGATACGTAGGCAACTTTGAACAAAAGTGCAGCCACTACACTATATTATATATTATATATTAGTTATTAGTTATTGTGATAATTAACTATATGTGTATAATGTTAGTACTTAATTGTGTACGTGATTGTGGTGGTTTAAAATGTATTCACGAGACATTTAACTAATATATTTGTATTGATTGAACTTTTTTATATCTATGATTTATAAAATTGATAATGAGGTGAGTTGATTAGTTATTATGTTTGGAATCTTTAGTAATGAATTATTGTTTGAGACAATGTTTGTTTTGTAATAAAAATATTATAATAACTGAGAACTCTTGAGTGTTAAAATTCGGTGTAAAAATGTCCGGTGAAAATTTAATATGTCGCCCACATCTTTAGATCTCTCCACGCCTCTGTGATAAAAAGAAATGTTTATGACTAATGATGTCATGTGAAAAGCCGCCTTAAAGAGGAACTAAGGCATTCGCCTTGCGGGTTGGCTGTATTCCTTGAATGTACAGGAATGTAGGTATGGATATTCCTTGAATATGGCGGGAATGACCCATGAATGACCTGTTAGTATTATGATGGGTATTCCTTGAATGTGGCGGGAATGACCCAAGGTATTCATTGAATGTGCCATGAATGACTTGTAAGTATTATGATGTGTATTCCTTAAATGTGGCGGGAATGACCCAAGGTATTCATTGAATGTGCCATGAATGACCTAATATTTTGTTATGCCCAAAGAGGCTTTGTGATTATGTATATGGAAAGCCTAGAGATGGCTGTGACTCACAAGTTACGAGTTTACAAGATGAAAATATATTTCATGGAAGCGATATTCCCGCTTGGGACATATGTCTTGTAGTGGTACTCGGTGTGAGTGAGGCACACGGATATGTGTAATTTGGCAAATATGTGTAGTGTAAATCGTGGAGTAGGAACTAAAAGTTGGGCTGTGTCTTTGAATAAATGAGTCAACAAGATAATTAATAAGCAAAGTAAAAATATTGATGGAGTTATTGCATATGATGTATATGCTTTCTTATGAGAAACGTATACGTGGTTTGTATGAGTTGATACTTACAAGGGATGAATGTACTCCTTGGCTGTGATATTTCCCCGTTCTCATAAGTAGACGAGTGATTTTTAAGTAAAAGTATATGAATTGTGTGATGTTATGGATGTGAAGTGTGACTGTGAATAATATTAATAAATGATGGTGATTTCTATGTGATTGCGAAATGACTATAACTTGATATCTTCTTACGAAAATATTAATGACTTGTGATAGTCTGAGATCTATGGTTATGCACGCAGAAACTTTATGACGTAATGATGTCATATGAATGACTATCCTTGATATAGGTATTATGATAAGTTGTATTCCCCGAATATGCGGGACGAACCAGGTTATATCAATTAGACTTAAATGTCTTAAATGAGGTTTGGTTATGAATGGAAATTTAACTTGCTGAGATAAATCATTTTATTGTGATGTCTAACTCTATTTTACAGGAAGGTAGGATCTATTAATCTTTTCTGCAAAGACGTAAATATCCTACTCTAAGACGACGTGTTGGCTTAAAGGTAAGGTATACCAAACTCATATTTAATTAGGTTATCATATGTGCATTTAATAAATGGAATGTAAGTGGTATTGTATTGTGAGTTATTTTTGGAAAGTGGGAATGATCAGTACTGTTATATGAGATTCTTGGAAATTGTATATTGGGGGTGAAATCTTACTTGGGAAGAAACTACATGCCGTTTTGAAAAACGGAACTATATTGTCTTCCAAGTTGAAATGGTTGGTAATGTTATGTTTATTAATTTGAAAGATTATTATATATTTTGTTGTTAGTTTACTCATACCAGTAAATTCAATTTGCTGACCCATGTTTGCTTTGTTTTGCAACGTGGGTGTGTTCTTAGGAACATAGATGGTGGAGTGCAGTAGATGAAGACACGTGATTTGGATTTGCTCTTGGAGTCTTCTGGTTTAAAGTTTTTCGAAAGTGTACGGTTTTGAATTGAAACAGATGTAATAGAGTTAGTTAGTAAAAAATTTATTTGTAAATGAAGCGTTGTTCTTTCCGTTTTAATTTGATCTCAGATTTTAATATCGTGGTTGATAATATGTTAGTGGGTTTTGTTTCACCCCGGGTTTCCAGATGATTGAATATCAGTTTTAATTTTTCTAGAAATTTGGGGTGTGACATCTAGCAAGCATGAAGAACTCTTATCTGTTCTGTATGCGACCAGTACAAGAAAAGAAATTGGTCCAGACCAATCCCGGGCCAAAATTATTTAACTTTTTTTTTTTTTTTTTCGAAAACACTCACAAACCCAATTTTCATATGAAAATAACTCTTGAGGATAAATAGTCAAGATTTGAAATTAATATATTATGATTTTATTCTTTCTGTCGTTTTGGTATGAACAATATATAAACAATTATTGTTCATACCTCCTCATATATGAACCGTGTTTGTTTATATACCAAATAAGTGAACATACCTTATACATTATGTTGAGGTATATCGTTCATACATATTTGAGGTATGAACAGAGATTGTTCATAACTTATGTTAAGATATGAACATTAATTGTTTATATCCCAAATATGTACATACTCTAATAGGCGTTCTTACTGATCATACATTATGTTATGGTATGACAGTGATTGTTCATACTCCAGTATGTGTTTTTTTACTGATCATACATTATGTCGAGGTATGAACAATTATTGTTCATAGCTCATGTTGAGGTCTGACTATTGATGGGTATGATCGATCAATATTCATACTCCAATAAGTGTTCTCACTAATCATACATTATGTTGAGGTATGAACACGATTTATTTATTCATACTACATATTCTGAGTCATTTTGGTTGGACCGGGCCGTTTTTTTTATATTTTGTATCAGGAGTATACTTGTCATAAAATCTATCCGGTTTGTGTGAGTGATTATAAAAAAAAATGTGGATTTGAAAGTGATTTTTTCTTCCTTTTTGTGGAGTTATTCTCTAAGGCTGGGTGCAATGGCTCCCCATTCCTTCAAAAGTGGAGGGAGTGGCGGTGGTTTTTGCCCTTCATCTCTATTTAACTCTCCATATATAGAGAGTAATATGGAGGAATAGAGAGTGCATTCCATGCCACTTGAAATGGAGTGGTTTGTAAAAACCCAAACGGCGCCACTTGAAGTGGCGTGGAATGCATTTTTCAATTTCATACCGCGCCATTTGAAGTGGCGTGGTTTGTAAAATCCCAAATGGCGCCACTTGAAGTGGCGTGGAATGTTTTTTTTTTTTTTTTAAAAATTCCGCGCTGGTCAAAGTGGCGTAGAATGGTCCGAACCATTGGACACCAAAATTGACTCGTCATCCTCAAAACACTATTTTTTTTGGAATGGAGATAGAGGGTGATGCACCATTGGACTCAGCCTAAGCGACCAGTATGCCATCACTATATTGCAATTAACGGGGAGAATTAGCAAGTTGAAATATCAATTTTATGCATGATTCTATCTGCCCAAGATTTCAACCATTCAACCAATGCAATTTGTATGATATTTTATGCTCCATACACTAAATTATCAGGCAATATCGGCAAATTGAATCAACTTAATTTGTGGCTAGTGCGTAGGTTCTACTTTAAACTAGTAAACCGCTTAAGCGGTGAGGAACGACGAACGAGTGAAGTTTAAAGAAATATTGGAGAGGAGAGAGATTACGTACATTAGAAAGATCGGGGAGAGTTTGAGGAAATCAGGAGACAGATCCTTGAGAGTTCGAGGAAACCAGGATTTAGACAGGACATTTGAGGGGTGACAAACAAGTGATTTTTTCTCCCCCAGTGCAAGGACACTCTGCTCATTCGATAATTCTTTTCCTTGCGATGAAAACTATTGAAATCATCTCTTGAGAACTTTAATGCAGCTATCTTTGGGGGCATTGAACATCTAGGAGTTTTCAGCAGATCCTTTCTTTTAGTAAAGCTATCATTTCAATAACCGTTCAATTCCCTATTAAAAGTTCAAAACTACGTTTACAAACTCAATTATTATCAAGACAAAATTTCAACACCAAACTAGTAGTAATTCTGGAATACCATATTTACCGCTGGGATTATTATCTCCCGAAAAAAACAAACAATTTAATTTGGAACAAAAAACTGCACCGTTTCAGGTTGGACAATTGGAGATAAATTGACGGTTAAGTTAATTAGCAAATATTCAAATCCAACAACTAAAAGTCTAAAACAACAGTGGATGATTCAAGTCTTGTCTAGAAGTATATAATTGACGTCGATGGCCTGCGCCCTTCATTGTTCAAACTTCAAAGTTCAGACTTCAGACTGGCATAAATTGGGCTTCTTCGAAAAATGTATATGCTAGCACATTTCATATTTCCCATACTTAAGGACAAAGATTCGTCGGGACTAACATGGCAAATAAAGTTCTCTCACGCGTTATCGAACCATTGATTATTTGATTTCTCGTCAAGATTTACTTACAGAAGTTTTGCACATCTATATCTATTTATCTATATATATATATATATATATCAAAGACCATTAATACTGAGTAGTTGAGAATGCTCCAGTGACCCACGTCATCCCCCCTTTTTTCTCTCAAAATGACACATCAGATTTTATCTAAAAAAATGAATTCTACGCCTTTTTTTGGCGATTTCAATTGTTGAGAATGCTCCCAGTGACCCACGTCAGCCCCCCTTTTTTCTCTCAAAATGACACATCAGATTTTATCTAAAAAAATGAATTCTACGCCTTTTTTTGGCGATTTCAATTGTTAGCCCAAAATATATAAAAACCCAAAATAGATAAGTAGATAAAAACCTCTTTCTTAAATCTTATCTCCATTCTTAAATCTTATCTCCTCTCTTCAAACTTCTCTCTTATTCTTCTCCCCGCAGTAATTAGATGTGTATCAGAAAAGAGTTTAGATTCTTACCAACCCAATCCGGTTCCACCAAACCCTTCGAATCAGACCCAGCAGGTGAGATTATTTTTTTATTTAGTTTTCAAATGCATGTTGACCCCAGGACGATGAGGTGGATGAATCGACAACTCTTCCAGGTTTGACAATATGCTCATCGAGTTTTTATTACCTTTTGGTCTTCTCTCTTTTATTTGTTAGCGGTAAGATCTGATACTTGATAAACTTTTGGCGCAGTTCAAATGGCTTTAATATTTTCGCACACGCAAAAATATCCAGATGAACCGCCTCTTTTGAATCTTAAAAGGTGGGTATTGTCTTCCTTTTGGATGTCACCATGCAAATATTTTATCAAGCTGGTTCATTGCCCACTTTTCTTTTTAATCTTGAAGATAGTTGCTATATGGGATTCTACCCTCGGTTGATTAAGAAAACTACATGTTGCTTTCCCACCTCTTTCACTTGGTTTACAACAAGGTTAATAAATTTGTTTTATTGGAAGTGGTTGCGTTTATGATTCAATTTGTTTACTTAGTTTTCAATTTTAGAGATAAGCTGAAAATTATGCACTTGACCTTTCGCGACAAAGCATTCTCATGCGGTCACCAACTCCTATTTTGTCTGTCTTATTGATGGAATACAATTTTCAGGTATTATGCACGGTATTTGGGATTTTTGATGTTTGCGGTTGGTGTTAATTCAAGTGAAAAAGATTTCATTGAAGCATTCAACCGACCAGGAGTTATTCTTGCTGGATATGTTGGGCAGGATTGTTGTCCTAAAATTTATATGATGTAGTGACTTTTGGTGTATCTGAATGCAGATTTACTCCAAGCTATGCCACTATGAGAGGCTTCTCTCCAATCACTATGCCTGTGAAACAAGCCGTCTACATCTGTGGGCATGTTGGAAGGAAAATGTCTAGCTATACCTATGATGCTGTGTCGCAGTTACCATCTAAATCTCACAGATTCTCTGTTGTAGTGACTTTTGGTGTATCTGAATGCAGATTTACTCCAAGCTATGCCACTATGAGAGGCTTCTCTCCAATCACTATGCCTGTGAAACAAGCCGTCTACATCTGTGGGCATGTTGGAAGGAAAATGTCTAGCTATACCTATGATGCCGTGGTCGCAGGTTACCATCTAAATCTCACAAATTCTCTCGTCGCATGCGGGGAATGATGCTATTAGAATTTTCCGTGAAATGATGGAGCCACGAGTTCATGCCAAACGTGATAACTTCTGAGAATGGCAATGCATTCATGGTACGTTTGCCAAATCCATGTTGAAGATGGGAGCAATAGAAGTACTCTTTGGAAATGCAGGGGAAATAAGGAACAAATTCTGAATTTGAACATTTGAAAAGAGGAGAGAGAGGACCAAATATTGAAGTAGAAGCTAGCCATGTTCCGTGTATCTTTGGATGGGGTTTCAAAATTTTCTACTTTAGATCGGTGGACACCGTGATAAAGAAATGACAAAACATTGAAATGGTGGCTATGAGAATCGATAATTGGATCTACTTTCACTTTTTTTTTTTACTAAATTGGTTTGGTCATTACTGCGGATGTTAGTAAGAGAGAGAAAGTGAAGTAAATAATTCGGTGACTTTAGGTGATGACAAGAGGCGGAGTACGGTGATCGGACTTCGATTCGATGTCAAGCTTTGTATTAGATATCACCGCATGAGATGAGGTAGTTGTATGCAAGCCCATCTCTTTTAAAGCGAGTTCTCCTCGATTTCTTGTGGTGGCAATTTGCTTTGTCGGTGAGACCGGCTTTAATATATAAATTGGCCATTGTAGCATATGTGCTCCGGTCCATTGAGATATGAGATTGACTCTCCATTTCTACAAGAACTTTCTCCATTTCATCAATATTAGATCTCGCCCCATAAGAATTGATGCATATTATCAGAATCGAAGTTATGCGGGGCGACACCATTTTCCTTCATTTCATTTAACAGGGCCGGGGACCTTTTTATACTCACCGGTGTTTGTGTAGAGACACATGAGGTCATTGTAGTAGAGAGGAGTTGAAGCAAAACCATTTTCTTTCATTTTCTGCAGATGGGACACGGATTTATCGGTTAGGCTGCTCGACATAACAATTCAAGAGGCGCCATAAGTTTTATCAATTTTGTCTTCGCCGCTCAAACTATTGAAAGTAGCTCGTGAGAATCCAAACCTCGAACTCTTCCAATCAGATCTAAGCTGCAGAGCACGTTCCCTCGATGAAAATGTGCACTCAACTTTCTTTTCCATCCATTCGAAACCCGAGGAACAATGTAACCATGCGAAAAGGTCATGTTAAAAGTAACTTAAAATATATCAAATGAATAATTAAACAAGAAAACAATAGTATAGCTACTAACATGAGTGCAGCGTTCTAACTTATCTCACACTCTCGTATGGATGACTCTCTCTTTTTCTGACCATAGACTAACAGTCTTGAGCACTTTTATCAATTTTTTTGTCGGCACCTTACATGGGACCACAGAAAAAAAACTTTGCTTTTGGGGTTTCACCCAAAGAGCTAGCTACTTATTTCCTTTTCGTGCCAACAACAAAGCGGAATCTTGTGAAAGACTCTCGAGAGACTTGTTTTTACCCATTAACACACATATAACATTGCGCATCTGAAGACTTGGAATGTCTTTCCCTTACCCGACTTGCCTCATGTTGATGCTAGACCCATAGTTCGTGATTCCGAACGAAACTCCGGAATTCCGCCCGAAATTTTGGTTTTTCAAAAAAACAGAATTCCGAATATAGAGTCGAAATATCCGAAATTCCGAATATAACAAGAGTCGAAATTTAATGAATTTCGGTTTTTGAATTTGTCGGAATTTCAAAAATTCCGAAATTCCGAACTATGGCTAGACCTATTGGTAATTGGAGAGGGTGTTTCGGCAATTGAATTTGACCAAAGCAGAAGAAGCATGTATGTGACCATACTCTCCCTCCATGTTGCAGGACATGAATGAATACTTAAATAATATATATAAGTGATGTACGAACCAACTGGAATAGCATAGACCCTCGAAAGATGCGTACTTTTAGTCACTCTTTTGTTGGCTTCCAAAACTAAAATGATATGTTGATAATGAAGTCCGGATAATGATAGGCTGCTTCATCTCATTTTGATTATTACCGTGGGGGAGGAGATTTTTGTCATGCTTTCTAAGAATGAGCTCCTTTTATTTTGCGGTGTCCTTTGTGAAGATGAAAAACAAGCGGTTCTTTGTGAAGAGTCAATTGCAACACGACTTGCGGACCTATGTACGACAAGAACCCTTGTCCATGGTGCTCTTATTGTGTCAACCATCCTTAGTAGTCCGGACTTAAAGAGCACGTGGCTGAAGGAAGTCAAGGTAACCCCTAAGTTCTAAGCGGTTCACAATATTATCTTAAATTCTTAATTGTTAACTATGATATTTTTTCTCAAGTGCAGTGAACATAAGCTGTTCTATTCACCTTTTAAGGATTAAATTTGGAATTTGGTCTAACGTGTCCCTTGACAATGAGCTCATAGATGTTTTGATATTTGGAAATATAAATTGCTTTTGTCATGTTACTACCTACTTGATATCAAATTGCGGGTTAAGTTCTTAATTCGACATTCAAAATAAAAACAATCTTTTCTCTACAGCAAAATGTGACATTAAAGGATTTAAATCCATGTGTTGAAATTCACTATGGTATCCCATCCATTTGCATCAATTCTTGCTTTTGATCATTTTCAAATGACTCTTGGCTATTGGGACCTTTGTAAGTTTTTTTTTTTTAAATATTGTGTGTATGAAATGTTTTACTTATTAGGCTATTACTAACTATTATTAAGTTAAGTATGCATATCCATAAAATATATGATATATCCGTCATCTTCTTTCTCGTGGTGCATTGAGTCGACTCTCTTGCATCCATGACCCTATTTGCACCGTCGGTTCTTGTTTATACGTTTAAATTTTAAACTTGGATATTACATGTTTGTTCATTTGATGCTTTTGCTTCTTTACATTTCTTAGTTTCAATATGTTACAAGATTTCATGGTTTTATGTAATGATAGATGATGCAAAAGGATCGATATCATGTTGGAAGGCGATAGTCGCGATTACTAGAAAGAGGTAGCACAAAATGCGAAATAGTTTCTTGCGAGTCTTCTTAATTAGTTATTATTTTCCTGCATATCTTTAAGCCTCTTCGTTGTTGAATTGATCATAGTCTCATTGAAAATGTGGATCCATCCACCGTGAATCGCGCGGTATAAAGATTTGTTCGATCGATAAACATTGGATTTGTATTATAATTTCGGATTCTCGAATCGCCGATTGCCATAATCGGGTAAACATTCTAAAGGTAGAATCATGGATTTGTAAGGAAACCGGTTCAATTATTTATGTTTGTCCACTTTAAACTATATTATTTTCAAGCTGGCTTTGGACATAGACATGGCCGACTCATATTGTTTGCAAGATAAGGAACAAATTCTTTTGATACCTTAACCTTAGGTTCATCAAAGCTGCTTTGCTCCCCTTAGAGAGGGTGTTTTACAAAGTTTTTGTGTAGCTCTAACAAGAAAAATTATCGTAAAAGAAAATTGAAAGTAAGGATGGTATATGTCACAGATTGCTCTAAGGCATTTGTTATCTCACTTCATATTACGTGTACGACATCATTTTTTGCCTTTGATTTTAGGTCAAGCTTAACTCTTCTCTTATGGGTTTGTTTGGCCTTTCACTTTGCATTGGTTGTAAGAGCTAGACCCTATACCAAAGTTTCTGATGTGAGGAAGTATGGTGCTGTGGGCAATTGTAAAATAGACTGCAGCAAGGTTAGTAGTTTTTTACTCTATTTCTTTTACTTTTTCGTTTCATTGAGTGCTGGAAGCCTAGAACCCAGGTAGGCACTCACCCCTGTTTGGGTAAGGCCCAAGATTTTTGCCCTACAAGTTAGGGGAAATACTATAAGACCTTCAAGGATTATACCTACAAAATCGCATTTTATGTGTTCTGTGTTATATATTAGGCCTTTGTAAACTGATTATGCTATATACTACTCATGGTGGGTATGTTTACGTATATAGCCAACTAGGTTTTGCAGCTTACTACTACAAGGCTTGGTTAATATTGATGAAGGGACTATTACTCTCATAGGTATCATTGCATAGTGGTTGGTAATATTTTATTTTGATCCATGATTATTGTAAATAGTAATTATAGAATACCGTGTTGAACAGTGTAATGGTTTTGTCAATTATTAATCCTGATGAGGCTGTTGCTTATCTCTTTAAAAAAAAATAGAAAAACATAAACTCTTCAAACAAAGTATGCAATTAATCATTAGCTATCAATATACATATATTATTTATTCAAGTGGACTTTAGGCTTTTGAGTCATTAGCTATTTATGTAGTAAGTCCGGCCATAGGCCGGGCCAAATGGCTAGTATCTATATAAAAGCTCGCTATTTTCCAAACCGTGCATTCTCATTCACTCCTAAAAAATAGGCAACTCTATATATTAGTTTGACCTCCCTAGATTTGCTATTTTCTCCTTCTTTTATTCTTTATTTATTTGGTTCTCCTAATCTCTTTTAAAACGAATCCTAATAAAATAAAAGTCCTAAAAACTACTAAACCAAATTCTTAAAATACTAAACGAGGATGAAAAGATCAAAGTTTGCCAGAAGAGATCACCATCCGTTGTCTGCTATGTTCTTTCACTACTTTTGCTTCATTATATCAAGGCAAACAGGTTCATGCATATGCTCTTAAGATGGGTCTGGACGTTGATGTCCCTGTATGCAACACTCTCATTACCATGTACACAAACTGTTTGGATCTCTCTGCTGCATTCAATATCTTTGACGAGATGACTAGTAATCTGGATTCAGTTTCTTGGAATGCAATTCTAACAGCATGTCTGCGTCACAACCAGCCCAATGACACTTGCTAATTCCTAAAACTAATGCATACTTCTGAATATAAGATTGATCATATAACACTGGCAATGGATTAAAAGCGGATTTGATGCAGACACTTCGGTTAGCGGATGCTCACAAATATTTTGAATTAATGACTCATCCTGACGTCATCTCTTGGAGTACTTTGATTGTGGGGTATGCGCAGTTCGGCTATGGGGAGGAAGCTCTCAAACTTTTTGAAACAATGAGAAGTGCAGGTATCAAGCCAAACAATGTCACCTTTGTTGGGGTTCTCTCGCGCTGACCATGTTGGATTGGTAGAGGAAGGGTGCAATTACTACAAAATCATGGAGTCCGACTATGGGATTAGACCTACAAGGGAACACTTGTTGTTGTGTGGTTGACATGCTTGCCCATCTTTGGGAGTCCGAAGGAAGCCGAGAACTTATCGGTCAAATGTTATTTGATCGACATTGTGGTGTTTAAAACTCGCTTAAAGCATGTCGAAACCGTGGGGATGTAGAGGTTGCAAAGCGTCAGCAGATAGTGTATGGAAGCTGGATCCGTCGATTCAGCATCTCATGTGTTACTCGGCAACATCCTTGCATCGACGGGTAATTGGGGTGAGGTCGCCAGAGTAAGGAGATTAATGCTGGCAGAGGTGTTAGGAAGGTTCCCGCCAAAGCCGGATAGATGTTAAGAATCGAGTCAATGTATTTTCAAGACAAGACGTAGAAAACATACAAATATGGACCGGATATATTCAAGATCTTGGAAGGTTTATATTTGGAGATGGAAGCTAATTGTAGTCTTGAGGAAAAAGTTGCCTCGGCTAAAAGCACTTCACAAATAGAACCAACAACCCGATACTACCTTATTTAAATATATCAATACCGGGATCTCATATTTGCCTATTTACATGAAGTCCGCCTATGTCTTGCTCCATTGAAAGTGGGTGGACTCTGCCAGAGAAGAGAGTTGAGAAATTAACAAAACAAGCTGTAAAGAATGTGTGGGAGACAGATAGAGATGAATGTCTCAAGGGTCCCATGGCTCCTCAGACAGTGTTTCGACTTCAGGGTTAGTAGGAGCCCTGGAGTACTAAAAATTTGAGAACATATCTAATCGGTAAAGTTTGGTCTAAATTAAAGCCATCCCATCGAACCGGCTTATACTGAAAAGAGCACAAAATACACATCCAAATTAATAATAAAATGTGAATGCCACGACTTTGTTGGTTCAGCTTTTCCACGTACAAAGTGGAGTTGTTCTGTACAATGGGAAAGCAGAAATCCCACCAATTAACATGAAAGATCAAGCACTCCCACAAAACACATACCTTGGCAAGGCCGGTTGGCTCTCATCTTTTTGATGTTCCCACGACTTACACTCTTGAGAAATGTCGAGGAAGCCAACTTTGGTATGGCATCATTGGAAGAAACAAATAGAGCTATCTGCATACATGTAAAAACATTGTCCGACTATTGGACAAATCAAACGACAAGTGCATAAAAAGATAAAAAGAAAGCATCAAAGGCGGGATATGGAGAATCTCACGGTTTTGTACTCAGCAATGTTCCCTGAGGCCTAGATCTCAACATACAAGGCCATAACCTCAATTTCACACAACAAGGCTCATAAGGTTTTAACCTTGATTCAAAATCATAGAGTACCCCCAATGAATTTTTTATGCACCAAAAGGACCTTAACAGAAAATCTAAATCAATGTCCCTTTCATTTAAGGAAGCTTATATGCTCCAAAAAAATTGATAATTTCTAATCTTGAAGACGAGCTGATAAATTTAAAGGAATGATGTCAACCGGACCACCCAAATTATATGGGATGTTGATGTAACTGAGAACCCATGACCCCATACCTCAATAAGACTTAAAAGGTAATCATGGTGATAAGTTAAACTAACATTTCAAAATGCAGAGTAGCAAATTACAGGTATTTGGTTATAGTCAATTGTCACATCTATTTAACCAAAACGTAGAGTGGTTGCACATCATATCTGTCACAAGGTATTGTAGAATCTACAGACCAATTGGATCTTCACGTGACTAGATGAATAAAAACACGCAAGACCAACATTAAGAGTTTTTAGAAAGTTGAGTTTGATATAAGAAGTTGAGTTTTTGGTTTAGTAGGTTTTAGGAATTCAAAATCTAACTCAGCTGCTAGGTTTGACAGTTTTAAGAAATAAGAAGTGGAGTTTTTGGTTTATTAGGTTTTAGGAATTTTGTTTTATTAGGATTCGTAGAGTTTTAAGAAATAAGAAGTTAAGTTTGTACGTGTGTTTTGGAACCTGTAATAATTGATATAAACATGCAATGTCATATAGTCGTTACTGATTGATTCAATTGAATACTATTCTATTATTTGGACATGCGTAACTAATTAGCTCTAATCAAATAGGAGGGAAGGAGCTATTTTGATGAACCCCAAAGGGTGAATTTGGCATGTGAGTGAACCTTGCTTCAAGATATTGATGATGCAAAGGTAATGGAGGTTATCCTTGAACTTAATGTATGTATTGTGGAATTTGAGAACGGAAAAAAAGTGTTGAATTTATGCACATTATACATTTCCTATGAACTATATTTGGACTTTTTCGCATAAAAAAACATAGATAACTGGACTTGTTATGCTGAAAGATCTGCTTTGTTCTGCTTCTGCCTACCAGCAAACTATTGTGTGATGTTCATACTAATTATCTTAACATTAAGATACTGAAAACGTGTTAGTATGAATAGCGGCATAGGTTGATTTGTCCTACATCCATCAGTTGATATTTGTTCCTTTTGACCCACCTTTCAAAAGGAACATCAAAGCGTGCTTGAACCAGTGGTAGAGCATCAAAAAATAGAGCAAAACCTAGAGTAGCAAGAAGGACAAGAATAAAATCAAAGGAAAAAATAGGTATTGTTTCAATCTTAATACCTATATTCACTCTGTGGGGAAAGGTATGCAGTGGTAAGGTATTTCAAGCACAAACCTTCTCTATGTTAAGCTACTATTCTATTTGACTCTACACCTCCACTTTTTCAAGTGGACTTTTCTCTGTGGTTGTGAAGTTGTCATGGTACACAATACCTCATGATATCAGTTCATATACCTTCTCCTCTTTTTGTTGAGTTATGTTATACACTAGCACAAATATTGCGGCAGAAAAACACTAATTGATTGATTTTGCAGGCACTTATCTAGTTTTAAGCAAATCAGAATGTAAACTTAATCGATCTAATCGAATGAGTTATTTAGCGGACAAAAGGAAAAGGTCTCTTGGTATTGAGTGTATGCAAAATCAGGAAAGAAATGAATTAATTAAAACAATTTCCAAGCAAAAAAAGTGACCTGAAGAAGAAGAGGAAAAAATCCGTTGTTGCTGAGTTTAATGAGTCTATATCAGTAGACGAAGATTATTATTCACAAATGAGGAGTAGTGAATCAGATGGTGATGAAGAAGACATATCAAATGAAACTGAACATAAAAGTAATATTTTCAATATATTTTAATTTTTTATTATGATAAAAATTCCTAAACAAATTTATATGTTTGTGTTTAACACAGGAAATTGTCATGAAGCCTGGAATTTTGGAGAGCTAAAGTTTATGTGTTCGTTTTGTGGAGCAATACTTTGGTATGAAGAAAGGGTTGGTAGAACAAAGCAGACCAAGAAACCAAAGTTTGGAATATGCTGCCTACATGGAAAAGTTCAGCTTCCTCTTTTAGCTGATGCACCTCCATTCCTAAACCAGCTACTAGATTTTGAAGGTGGTTCAATGTCTACAAATTATAGAGAAAACATGAGGGCGTATAACATGATGTTTGCTTTCACATCAACTGGGGGAGTGGTCGATAAAAAAATAAACAATGGTAGGGGACCATATGTTTTTAAGATCAGCGGACAAAATCATCACAAAATTGGTTCCTTGCTACCAATTCCAGGTACACTTCCTAAATTTGGGCAGTTATACATATATGATACAGCTAATGAAGTACAATACCCTCTTCAAAATATTTTAAAATATTAGATTCTTAGATATTAGGATATTAGATTTTTTCCGTAAATATGATTTTCTTCAATGAAAAATTGAGCAAATAATTAATCATTTGAATTTTCGTAATAATTCTATTTTTACATGTTCTTTATGAGTTAATTTGGTTTTTTCCCTTTGTGCCAGGCCAGACTCCTAAATTTGGGCAGTTATACATATATGATACAGGTAACGAAGTGCAAAATAGATTGAACTCTTTTAGTAAGAAGATTGAAAAGAAGAAACCGTTGGATCCAAACATTATAGCAGGACTCATTAGTATGTTAAATGAAAACAACAGAATAGCTGAGACTTACAGAATGGCGAGAGATCGTTTTGAAGAATCTGAAACCGCTGATGTTAGTATAAGACTCATTAGCACAAGAGGAACTGATGAAAGGCTCTACAACTTACCCACTTCTAATGAGGTAGCTGCTCTCATTGTTGGTAATGGAAATGAATCTCAAGGTCACCGTGACATTATTGTTGACAAAAAAGGATACGGCCTAAAGAGAATTGATGAAAATTTTCCAAGTTTTATGTCAATGCAATATCCTCTCTTATTTCCTGACGGAGCTGATGGATATGTGCCTGAAACCAAGTACAGAAATGGTAGTAAAGTGGGTAAAAGACAACATGTTGCCATGAGAAAGTACTATGCATTTAGAATGCAAATGAGAGGAAATGAAGGGCTAACAATACTCAAAAGTAAATGATTGAAGCTACAGTTTTGGGTAGATGCATACACTGCTGTTGAGGAGATGAGGGTTTCATGGGTTAGAAATAACCAACATACTATTCGTGCAGAATTGTACCAAGGTTTGGTTGATGTTGTTGTTTCTGGGGACACTAAACCTGCATCTGTTGGTAGGCGATTAGTTTTACCATCATCTTTTACAGGTAATTAAGTCTATTGAAATCCCCAAAATTCACTTACAAGTTTTAAAAATAAATTTATAATGACAAATGATTAGTTTTACTATTGTCTTTTACAGGTGGTCCAAGATATATGGTACAAAATTATCAGGATGCCATAACCATTTCCAGATGGGCTGGAACTCCTGACATTTTCACCACATTTACTTGCAACCCCAAGTGGTCTGAAATTCAAATGGCATTGGACAAGGTTTCTAAGGGACTAAAACCGAAGATGCCCCGATATTGTTGCTTTGGGTATTTGAAATAAAACCGCACGAGTTAATGGTGATTTCTGTGGCGTAAACATTTTGGTAAAGCTTGGGCAGGTCAGTCTTTATAGTTAAATGTTTTCACATAAGTTTTAAATGTCAATGACCCTACTTTTGAAAAGTTAAACAATAAATATGTCCTAACTCAAACACATTTAGTCAAGCTCCTACACTATCCTGACTTAGCATAGAAAACAACATAAATAACCATGGACTTAGCATTCATGTAGCGCCACACACACACACACCAACCAAACACAAAACAGTACAATGTTTTCTTTGTTTCTTTTTTACTTTTTACCTATTGCACATGTTCTTTGCAATGTTTGTTGCCATAATTTAGTAGATGTTATAGTTGATTTAGTATGTGTTTACCTGGTCACGGAATGGGATTGCCTTCTTTTTACCAAAATCAAATTCCTTAGGATTATAGTGAACAGTGGAATCAAATAAGGGAAAAAGAAAAATCTTCAACCTGAACAAATGAACAACATTTGTTAAATTCTTTTATATTCTCTGCTATAATTACCTTAGCACACGCCTTTGCTAACCCATCAAACGTGACATATTTATCTCCAGAGATATTGATTGCTTGCTTTCTCATTACCAAGAACCTGAATAAAGGCAGTGACCAAATCCTGTAACAATTAAATAAAAATAAAATAAGAAGTAGTTATAGCTGTAAATTTGAATTGTACATTATACTTGAGATAAAGATTTTAATCTTTTAACTTTAACATTGCCAAGTTAGTTATTTGAACCCCGAATTGGATTTGGAATTGGACGACCGACTTTCAATCTTTCGGAACAATAAAATAATGTCCTGAAAGCATGTCTTCTACCATAGATTGCATCTGAGCAGGACAACTGTGATTGTTAAGGGATATTTCCCTAACGTAAAGGCTCTTTAGTGTATCTATTGAAAACTGAAATATGAGAGTTGTCCATTTTGCCTAGGACTTACTTTGCAGTATCATACTCAAAATAGATGCTATACTAAAATCCATACTTTCCTATAGTTTCCAAAAAAAATGTTTTTTTGCATAATTTGGTAGTTAATGCCCTGTTTGATTTAATGATCTTTTCTTATACGAAAAGCTTACCTTATATTCTTTTATTGTCTTTTCTTTGTTTTTGCAGCAATATACACAATAGAGTTTCAGAAAAGAGGATTACCTCATGCTCATATATTGCTTTTCTTGGATAATGGTTCCAAGCCTAAGACACCTGCTCAGATAAATAAGTTAATATCAGCCGAGCTTCCTGACCCAGAAGATAAAGTTGCGTATGCAGCGTGATTATGATTTATGATACACGGACCCTGTGGAGATAAAAATCCAAGCTCACCATGTATGTTGGAAAATAAATGTTCTAAACACTATCCGAAGGCTTTTAGCAGTGATACTACAATTGATCACAATGACTTCACCGTTTATATGAGAAGAAACAACGGTCGTAAAGTCACGGTTAAAGTGTTTGATAAGACTGAGGAACTGGACAATAGGTGGGTAATACCACATAATGTCGATTTGTGTGTTAAATTTCAAGCACACATAAATGTTGAGCATTGTAATAAGACAAGGTCGATAAAGTATCTTTTCAAATATATTAACAAGGGCAAATATAGAGCCACTGCTTTTATTGTTGAGAATATCGCAACAGATGTAGACACGGGGAAGCAAATCATTCGAGATGTGGACGAAGTTGGACGTTTTCTTGATTGTCGTTATCTTTCTGCTTCTGAAGCATGTTGGAGATTATTGAACTTTGAAATTCAATACAGAGACCTAAGCGTAGAGAGGTTGCCATTTCATCTTGAAGGAGAACAAATTGTCTACTACGGTGACAATGATTTACCAAAAGAAGTCATCAAACGCGAGAAAGCTTCAAAAACAAAATTTACAGAATGGTTTAAAGCCAATGCCATGTATCCATCTACTAGAGAACTTACTTATATGGAATTCCCACTAAATGGGTTTGGCAAGTCAATGACAGAGTGTGGACTCCTAGACGGGGAAAAGGTAAAAGAAAGATCGGTCGTGTTTACTATGCTCACCCTACATCAGGGGAGAGATTTTACTTACGGATGTTGCTTAATATTGTCAAAGGTCCTAGAAGTTTCGAAGAAATCAGAACAATCAATGGAACTATTTATCCTACTTTCAAAGCAGCGTGTGAGGTAACTTATGAAATTTTGTTTTCGTATATCATTATAATTGTTGGATCTTGGGAAGTTAAACAACATAATCATGTCAACACATAGTTATTTCTAGATGAATATAATTTAAATGTCATTTTTACCATGCTATATTGTTGAATTACTGTTTACCAAAATATAATTTAACTGTTTACCACACACACCCTTGGCAGACTCATTGTACTAATATAAGCTTTTACATCTTCTAAATACTCAAAAGGGAGACAACACAATTGCATCAGCTTTAGGTGGTTCGACTTGAAAGCCACATTACCAGAGATGAACCCCATAGCTGGGTATTAATTGAGGAGTCTAAGCCACTGCACATTATCAAATGAATCTCCTAATGGAAGGAGTTCTATTGAAGTCTACGTTGACATTTTGAAGAGTCACCACATATAATTACGAAAATATAGATTACAGGCATAGAAGATGTATACAAGCTTTTTATGGTGTCAACTATTTACATAAACTTAGTATCTAGGCCTGAATTAATTAGAGTCTTCTGTCTTCACAATGAGAAATATATAAAAAGAATGTAAAAAAGAAAAAATAAAAGACTTACTGGAACATATGAAGGTTGCAACTTGGATGTAGTCAAATACCTCCTAAAGTAAGGAAAAGTGGAGGTGAAAGCCATTTCAGTCGGTACTCTCTAGGTTGCCTCCATTCCTGTCTCATGTAAACCATGGTCTTACAGGCTATTCAAAAGTACTAGAGAGAATGTTTTGCACATTACATACATAAAGTTCTTATTTCAATATAGAGAGAACAACATTCATATATAATGCAGAAATAATTGCATGTATAAGAAGTAGCAGGATTCTAAATCAATGACCGCCAGCGTGCATCTTGGGATTCATGCACTCACAATGAACATGATATATGTAGAAGAAACCAAAGCAAGTATGGCCTGACGCATATGTGGAAGTAAGTTAGTAGTGTTCATCCATACCCCGGTTTGGAGCTGTTGATTGGCCCTGCTGACAAGATGAAGGCCTACCCCGGTCCCGTCTTTTGTAAGAAGATTTAGCAAGCTTTTTTGGATTATGTGTGTTTGCATTGGTGGGGGTGATGTCTGTGGGTTTCTAGAACTTACCCTACCTTTAACCCAAACCTCGAGGCAGGTTAAGGTTGAACCGAGAAAAGGCATCCATCCGCTCATTAGGTCATCACTCATCACTAAGTATCCATTTGCTTCCTTTGGCGACAACACATTTCTTTTAGCGGTGGAGTCATGACAACAAAGTAAAATAAAGTAAAAGGAATAGATATGACAACAAAACATGGTAAATCATGTTTAGCTGAATTTAGTAATAGAAAACAAGATTTCTTGCAAGCAAAAAAAATTCAAGTAGAACGGGTCACAAATGTAAGTCTATTTATAGGCGGAAACTGACAAATGTGTGTATTAATGGGGAAAAAAAGGAAATAGTTTTTCATTACTTATTGCTTGATTAGCAATAACCCGAGCACATGATGTCTTCCCTAAGGAAATAGTGTTTGATTACTTACTGCTTGATTAGCGATAACCCAAGCACATGATGTCTTCCCTGTCCCTACAAGTCACATTTCCAAGCTTAAGCTGCTTTAGACGCTAGATAACTAGAAGGAAAATTTTAAATATATATAGATTACTGTTAAAACATGAAGTTTAAATTAAACTGGCAGCAGTTATTGGAGGGAGTAGGGTAACGATTACAAAACATTTGCTAAGAGACTTTCGTGCCAAGATTTCGTCTCAAGATTGTGGATAGGTTGGTTGAGACGGTGGAAGCACTTTTGGAGGAGCATACTTAATCCGACAATAAAGAAAAGGGACTCTCCTAAAACTTTTACAAATAAACTTAGGAAACACATACACACTTAGATTTGTTTTTTCCTATTGTCTATTTTGAAAAACTCCTGAAGTTAATATATGCTGAATTTTAATTTTAAACTATACATATTTAATTGTTCAATTAAATTTTACCGAGGCACTAGGTTTGCTTTCGATGATGACAAAGAGTGGGATGATGCACTAAAAGAAGCTAGCGGATGGTTATGTCCTAAAGCATTCTTGAGAGAAATTTTGTGATAAATGTTGATGTGCGAGATATCATTTCCTGAAAAACTATGGGAAAAACATCACCAGGCACTAGGAGATGACATGTTATTTCAGTATAGAAGAATCAATGGAAATCAGACATTGATTTTATCAGAGGAGAAAATAAAGAACTACACTCTATGCGAGATTGAAAAAATCATGCTCAAAAGAGGTAAAACTTTGGCAAAGGTCAATGACTTCCCATTTCCAAATATGAAAGACCAGATGCCAACTGGTAATAGACTGATCGCAGGAGAACTTGACTATGATTGTCGTTCACTACGTGATGAATACGTTAGAATGCATGAAGTCCTTAATACTGAGCAGCATGAAGTATTCCAGTTAGTCACCCAAGCAGTATATTCACAGAATGGAAGTGTATTTTTTGTTTACGGAAGTGGAGGAACCGGAAAAACGTATCTGTACAAAATTATCATCTCAAAGCTAAGATCTGAAGGTAAAATTGTTCTTGCAGTTGCCTCTTCTGGAATAGCATCACTACTCCTATCAGGTGGGTGAACAGCACATTCTAGGTTCAATATTGAAATTCCTACCAATGAAGAGTCGACATGCAAAATCTCAAAACATGAAGAACTGGCGAAGCTAATACAAAAAGCAGATCTTATTTTATGGGATGAAGCTCCAATGACTCATAGGCACCGATTCGAAGCTGTCGACAAAACTTTAAAAGACATAATGGATGAAAATAACAAATATTTTGGCGGCAAAACATTTTTAATGGGTGGAGACTTCAGATAGATTTTGCTAGTTATTCCAAGGGGTAAAAGAGGTGACATTGTTGACGCTTCAATAAACAGGTACCATTTTGAATATATCAAACAATCTTAATTTTATCAAATAATTCATTTAGTAACCTTGAACAATTTTTAATTTTGCCATGTTTAATTCCATTTGACAGATCTAAAATCTGGGGAGAATGTAAAGTTTTTCATCTGACTCAAAACATGAGATTAAAAAGTGACAATGTTGATCCAGAAACAACTAGCTCTATAGAAGATTTCAGCAAATGGGTTCTAGATCTAGGAGACGGAAAGTTGCCAGCAATTTCTATGGAGAACGATATCGAGCCAACATGGATACAGATTCCAGATGATCTTCTTATTCCTGAATCAGAAGACTCAATTAAAGATATTGTTTCAAATATTTATCCAGATTTTGCAAACAATCACGGTTATGTAAAGTACCTCAAGGAAAGAAGCATCTTGGCCCCCAAGAATGAAACAGTTGATGAAATCAACTCATACATTATTTCATCACTTCCAGGAGATTTACAGAATTACTTGAGTGCAGACACACTTTGTCCTATAGAAGGTTAGCATGTTAAAAAAAGTAGTTATATAAATAACTGTTTTTAACTTTTATTATCTTATTACTTCGTTGTTTTACAGGAAAGTCTGCTGAATAGGACGTTCTCTTTCCTACAAAATTTTTGAATACTCTCCAGTTTTCTGGATTACCAAACCATAACATTGAGCTGAAAGTTGGTGTTCCTATAATGTTAATGCGGAATTTGAATCAGTGTGCGGGGCTTTGCAATGGAACTAGGTTGATTGTGACAAGGATGGGATCCAAAGTTATTGAAGCAAAAATTATAACGGGTAAGAAAATACGTGATCCAGTAAATATTTGGAACTTTACAATCATATAAGCAAATTCATAATTACAGGTACAAACATAGGTGAACCTGTCTATATTCCAAGAATTGTCCTATCTCCAACTGACACAAAGTGGCCGTTTGTCTTCAAGAGGAAACAATTCCCCATCAAAGTGTGTTATGCAATGACAGTAAACAAGAGTCAAGGACAAACTTTCAACCATGTTGGTGTTTATTTACCACGTCCAATTTTCACACATGGGCAGTTATATGTTGCTGTTTCGAGAACAACATCTAGACAGGGGCTAAAATTTCTAATAAAAAAGGAAGGTGATGAACCAAAAGGATATACACAAAACATTGTGTATAAAGAAGTTTTTCAAGCAATCTGAGGAAGGTACTGTATTTCAAACAAAAAATACTTTATGGTGTTTTTTAACTTTTTAATAACTTATCCTTACTATGCTTTTGGTCTTCTTTAATGCAGGAGAACCTTATAGGGGATATTAGGTAGTTGATTTACTCCAAGAAAGTTCATTACAACTTCTATGTTGCTTTAACTGGTGTAGCCTTTTTACTTGGTTTCTATATGAATTTTGAATCTACCATTATTATGAAGTTAACTATTTTGGTGTTTATATTCTTTGTATTTCCATTTTTTTGTTTTCCCAGTGGTTTTTTTGGTCTGTTGGAGACAATGATATATTTAATTATCAATGTTTCTTAACCTAAACAAGAAACACAAAAGGATTGTCTTAGTTGCTTAATGACCAGGTCTTAGGTGATTCCACATTAGATATTGCAGTTGGAAGACTTGGAGGTGGTGGAGAAAAATCAGGGTTTGGAAGCTTGGTTGATTGCTAACCTGTAGAAACAAGACAACTTAAAATAGAAAGAGATGCTAACATTTTAGGACTTGACATCCGAATAGAAACAAGACAGCTTAAAATAGAAAGAGATGCCAACATTTTAGGACTTGACATCCGAATTCTGCTGTTGAAATGTTCAGTATCAAATTATTGACGACATGTGATTCATCCAAGAGTAGAAAATGTAATTTACCGACAGAGCAAAAGGAAGAAACTTCGTTTAAAGGACATCACAGAGCATGATAGCACCAAGGCCATATTTATGATAGTCCCAGTAAAGAGCAAAAAGCGCGGTTAGTTTTTCTTTGAACCAACAAGGTTTAATTAGTACATGGAGAAAGACCTTTAGGAAGAAAAAGCTAGAGGCTGAGAGGAAGCAAGAGAGGTTGTTATGCTATTGGCTCAAAGCTTACAACTGGCAGCAAGTATGAATACGACACAAATCACACCTGAATGTCCAACTTTATCAGACTCGGACACAAAATTATAACCAACATAATCTCTAACTAAATCTTACAGTAAGACTATATTATTGTTAATGTTTTTTTTAGGACTCTATTACTATTAATGTTTATCTGTTCAACAGAATCTCTAACTAAATCTTACAATTTTAATAGGACTCTATTACTGCTTACAACTGGCAGCAAGTATGAATACGACACAAATCACACCTGAATGTCCTACTTTATCAGACTCGGACACAAAATTATAACCAACAGAATCTCTAACTAAATCTTACAGTAAGACTCTATTATTGTTAATGTTTTTTTTAGGACTATTACTATTAATGTTTATCTGTTCAACAGAATCTCTAACTAAATCTTACAATTTTAATACGACTCTATTACTACTTATAACTGGCAGCAAGTATGAATACGGCATAAATCACACCTGAATGTCCAACTTTATCAGACTCGGACACAAAATTATAACCAACAGAATCTCTAACTAAATCTTATAGTCAGACTCTATTATTGTTAATGTTTTTTTTTAGGACTCTATTACTATTAATGTTTATCTGTTCAACAAAATCTCTAACTAAATCTTTCAACTTTAATAGGACTCTATTACTGTTAATGTTGTTTTTTAGAACTCTATTACTATTAATGTTTATCTGTTTTTCTACTTAATCGGTTCAATAAATCAACTTAATACTAAACCTATATAAATCCATCACGATTATATAACATAAAACACTAAAAAAAAAGGAGCCTACCCTACAAATTCAAAGGTAAATTCTGAACTATTCAAAAGTACCCTACAAATATTGTTTTGCCTTTTTTGTGTTTGCCATGACCCTAATTATTCTTGCGTCTTATCAGTCATATTTGATGTAAATCCTGCTCGATTGAATGCTTGAATTTCAAATAGTAGCAGTACTTACAAGTTTATTTAGCAACACTAAGTTCGTATATCTTATAATGATTGTTTATATTTTTCCAAAATTTGATTGTCTAAGCAATTAGTTACATTCTAGAATCAGTAAAAGTGGATGACGGTGGATTGATACTAGTGAAAATGCAAAGTCATCATGAATTATTTTCATAATTATTGATTTTGGTTCCTTTATTTTGTTTAGGTATCGAGTTGCGGAAGAGGCGAGCACGTTAGCAGAATATTGCAAATGGTATGATAATGGGTTCTTTTGATCCTGTAACTGATTTATGATTTAGTAGTCAAGAATTTATTTTCATGCAATTAATTGTATGAATATATATTACACGGTTCTATTGACTACAGTTACAATCACAACACTGAATTAGCTTTATATTATATATGAAACTCATGCTTCCGTTCAACATAAGATTAGAAAACTATTAATGGGAAGCAATATAAGGCACATACACAAGGTCTTTTAGCTTCTAAGTTCTAACCCCAGTAACCCATACCTCAAAATGTTTAATAATCCATTTTGGATTTTCTTTGATTTGATATATTTATTGATTTTGTTTCTAGACTTTGATTGCTCATTTTTTTCCCCCTTTTATATTTGTTTCATTCAAATTGAATGATGTATCAAAATTTTGTAGCATTGCTTACCATAATAATACACCATTGAATGTTTTACTTGGATTTGGTTTCAAATATGGAGAAGTCATCATTGTACTTGGATTTGGTTTCAAATATGGAGGGCTTTTTTTGTTTATTTATTTATTTCAAAGACACCATATATTGTCAAATAGTGTTGATTAACAATAGGTTCATGCCTTTATGGTTTATCAGATTGTTAGCTTTGAATATTAGGTTCATTTTGTCCACTTTGAAACGTTTGATTTGTTACACAAATGTGTCTCAAGAGCCAATATTGATTATGCATGTACAACGGTCAACGTTGTACAAGCAAGTTTACTCTTTCGACATGATCGTCTCAAGTCTGCATATATGATTGTTTGTCGATGTACATGTAAAGATGCTTGCACAATAGTTCTAATTATTTCTAAGTTAATCACTCCAGTATGCAAGGGTAATGGATGTACATGTTAGTATATTCTTCAAGGGTAATGCAAGCATCCATTACAGTTAATCACTCCACCTGTGAAAGAATTTTGTGTGCAGATCAGTTATGTAGTTTCTGAATTTTTGCATGATTAGCCACCATTTGGTACGAATAATAGTTTACCGTTCTATCTATGTGGGAGCATTGGCTATGTTAATTTTTTCTTGGCTGGTAACTTGGCACTTTAAAGTACTTTGAGTTAAATTGGCCGTGTTCACGATATGTAGCTGATAATATATTTTTTGTTATACTTTTCATATTTGTTTCGGCTATGTTATATTTGTTTAGGATGCTCAATTTTGGGTTTCACCACTTTGTTATTTGGCCGGGGTATATACGAATATGAGTATATTATCTAATCAGATCTGTGATTATTTATTGGTATAACATTGACTAAATAATGATATATATATATATATATATATATATATATATATATATATATATATATATATATATATATATATATATATGTATACTTCTCAATAACCCGAGCTATGTTTGAAAAAACACATGGATGAAAGGACTAATGTAGAAGCACTTTTTATGCTATAGAGATTAGACGATATGGCGAGGAAGTGCAAGACTTTGGACGAGCTTAACCTTTACTCACCATCTTGCAAAATAATAACACGAGTAAGCAGAATGTGGATAGCAAGGTATAAAGAAAAAGTTTTTGGAATTGAGATGATATTGATTGATGAAAAGGTAAAAGTTATTTGATCTAATTTTACTATTAGAGTCAAGTCATGATATGTTTTCAATATATTATTGTTTGCAATTTATTGTCATTCTTGAACATAAACAGTTTACTATCTCTCTTAAATTTTATCCATAAATATTCCATCAATAGCATGTTTTTTTCCCCCTGTATTATCTAACATATTTGTATTAAAACCGTGTCATTACAGGAAAATCAAATTCACGCTAAAATTGACAAGGAAATCCAAAACTCCTTTGAAAAAATAATCAAACAAGGAGAAATTTATTGTTTTGAAAATTTTGAGGTTAAGGTAGCAAAATTTCAATATGAGCCGGTGAGGGTCAATTTCACCATTTCCTTTAAAAAGGATACAGTTGTAACTGTTTCAAAGGAAAAAAATTCAGACAATACAAGTTTTAATTTGTTGATTTTGAAGAATTCATGCAAAAAAAAGAAGACTACGTTAATGCATTCAACACAGTTGGTATGTTACTGATTGAATAATGTTATTTTCCAAAAAAAAAAAATTCTGTACTAATATTAATTTGAAAAAACCAGATTTTATCAGACTTTTGACAAAAGTTTCAGCACAAAGCCCGTATAGTTTTAGGGAACTCACACTAATGAATGAAAGGTAACACACAATGTTTTTTAATTTAAAAAATAATTTTTAAACATAATTACTTTATTTTTTTTACAGTGACTATGAATTCTAATTACTAATTATTTTTACAGGAACTATGAAATCAAGATTGCTTTATGGGGTGAAGACTCCAAAAGATTTGTAAACCTAAAGAATTCGGATGGAATTGTCATTGTTATTTTATCATCACTATATATGAAAAGAATTAGAAGTATGCAAATATTTTTATATCCAATTTGATCTATTTAAATGATTTATTACTAACTATTATCTAATCTTATTATTTCTTTATATATGTGTTCACAGGGCTTTTTAAAGCAACAGTCACATCTGCAACTCAAATATACTTGAATTTGGATATACCTCAATCAAATGAGATGAAAAAGCGGTAAAATACTATAAAAAGCTGGCTTAAGATTTGTGAATGCATACTATATTACCGTACTAATTTTTTCTCATCATCATGCATATATAGTTTGAGTTTGAAAAGAGAAATTAAGGTTTAGAAGCTAAAGTTATGAGTTATTGCTTATGAAGCTAAATGCTTTTAAAATGGCCTGTATATTCATATACCAATAGCTCGAATAGTGAATAAGCTGTTTTTTTTTTTTACTTCTTTTAGTAATATTTATGCAAACTAACTGTTTTGATGCAGCTTTGATACCGGTAACTTTAAAGTACAGTTTGAGGTAGACAAAGAGGGTGAACCTACTACAATTTCTGAACTACTTAGTAAAGACAGGGTAACCATATCTGACCTAATTCAATTAGGCAGAGATAGATGCAACCAGGTTAGTCTGAAATAAAGATTCTGGAAGAGATTTAAAAAAAAATAGTATTTTATGTTTTTTATACTGATACATAAATCATTTTATTTGTAGCATAAGTCATTTACTTGCAAAGCAAAATTTATAAAGCTTTTTGGAAATCGTTGGAATTACAAATCTTGCCAATTCTGTACTGTCAAACATGTGGAAAACGAGGATGATCCATACTACAAGGATTGTAAAACTACTTACAATAAACCATCTGAGAGGTAAATAAATTGAAATTTTAAAATCAAATTATGTTTATATGTTACTAATCTGATCAGTTATGTTCTCTTTATACACATGTACTATCTTAAACTTTGTGTGCAAGATGAAACAAATGAAACAACATTTGTTGTTTTTGGAAATAAAGCAGAAGACATAGTGCAGCAACCATTTGACAAAATTAAAAAGATGAGTTTAAAGGCGAGTATATATACAATTTTTTATTGATACCAACTAAATTTTTTTTAGAAATTTATATTAATGCATTTTTATTTCTACAATCCAGGGCAATAGTTGGGATGAAATTAAAGAAGAATTAGAGAAAAATACTGGAAAGACATACATCTTCAAAGTTGTGATAAATGAGTACAGTATGCATGAAATCTATCCAACATTCAGTGTAAACAATATCTTGGAAGAAAAAATGGATAAGGAAAACATAGAAGAAACTGACACAACAGACATTCAAATTATCGAGCAGGTATTTATCTTTTAAACTAACTTCCCTTACAACCATTGGTCAAATATTGTCATATTTAAATTTGTACATGCCAAAAATACAGGAAAATGGAGCAAATAAAAAGAAAAATAAAAACAAGAATCCTATAGATGAGGTCTCTCCAACCAAAAAAAATCGGAAAACTCCAGAATCAAAGGTATTGTGTTCAAAATATTATTTAAACAATTTGATGTAACTTTTAAATTACAAAATAACTTACTTTGAAAAACTTTTCATTCAATATGCAGAACAATGATTTGGAATAGATGCCGACAATTTAGTTTGATCAAAGATGATTAAGTAGCCAATATGTTATTGAATAACGGCCAACAATTCAGTTGGAAGATATTAGATTGTTTTCGTATGTATGACTTTCTTCAATGAACAATGGAGAAAATAAGTTGACATTTGAATTTTCTTAATAATTCTGTTTTTACATGTCCTTTACGAGTTAATTTGGTTTTTCTTCAGTATGTGAATGGTATTACAATTTCAAACTTATTTATGTAAATACTATTACGATTTCAGATATTTAATAGTTGGAATAAATGAAAAAACAATAAAAAAAGGATAAATCAAATCGGATAATGGAATGATAAAGAACAACAGAATTCAGACTAGAAGCGTCTCCTTGACCACCACCACCATGATGACAATACTCTAACAGTGGAAAAAGAAAGAAAAGGGGTTAGTTAGAATTACCTTATCCATCAGTACATTGCCTATGTTGCATCCTCTGGCTTTCTAAGCTATTCTATATTTCCTTTTTAGAATTTCTCCATTTTCTTCTGCTTGGATCCTAACTTGCATTCATGGCGACGAAAAAAGAAGCCATCATACAAATTAGTGACAGCCACTACAACATTTTCCTTGATTGCTTTTTATAACATTAACAGGTACCTGCACAATGTCCACATTATTAGATACAAACACAACACCACACACACACACATATAAAACAATTATGGTGGGATCCAATCATGTGGCCCTCATCCACCAATTGGAACATTATGGAGCGCACCGCCTTTAGTCCAGTATCTCCTACATGTCTTACAAAAGTGGCATGGCTGAGTGAGATTGTAGTTGTTGTAGTAGCAAAACTTGGTGTTGGTTGAATAACATCTTAGACACCTCAAATTTTTTACAGAAGTCGTTGCAGTAGTAATAGTGGTGTTATTGGTAGTGGTAGGTGTAGATGAACAAGTAGATGGTGATGGTGTAGAAGAAGATATTCTTCCCAAAACTGCACCATGGAAAGACAGCTTTCTCTTTCAATTTTGTAACAGCCACTGGCACCTTTACTGATACCTCATGACAGCATTGAGGACTGTACAGTTAACAATTACACATACCTCAAAAGTCTCAAATCATTATAAACACATGGGCAATAGGACATGATCCAAGCATGTGGGACGATGCAGAGAAGTTCATCCCAGAAAGGTTTATCGGTAGTGATATAGAGTACAAGGGACATGACTTCCAATTTCTGCCTTTTGGTCAAGGAAGAAGAGGGTGCACTGGAATGCACATGGGTCTGAAAGTAGTGAAATTGGTTGTGGCACATGTACTGAACTGAGCATGGATGAAGAGTTTGGACTTACAATACCCAGGGCCAAACATCTATCAGTTATTCCAACATTCTGCCATCGCATATGAGAACACACACATTTTGGATCTTTGTGAAGATAAGCTGTAGTTTTCACTTTTCAGTATGTTGTTTAGATATATTTGGCACCATTGCTACAAATGCTCTTTTTGCACTAATTGCTTCGCATCACAATAGCTAAATCTAAATTCAGATGTTCAATCATACCTGTAATCTAATATTTGTGCTGATACAACATGACAACCTAGGAAACCGGCATAAGTCTAATCCCCAACTTAAGAAGTCAGATTACGCATAATGCCCATTCTGAGTAAGGCAAATTTGAGTGGCAAAAATGCTTACAGGTATTGTAACACTTCATTCCAATATATTAGCCTTGGAATTTCACCAGTTAGCTGGTTCATAGCAAGGTCACTGCAACAGATAGAGAAGCAAATATAAGAAATTGCAAACATTTATTATGGAAACCAAATACAAGTTTATAAGCAAAACACTTTGAAATAACGGACCCAAATATAGTTGAGTAAACTAGGGATCCAAAAATTCTCCTTTGTCTAAATGCTGACTCAATGTAGTATCTGGTATTATGGTCATATTGCAGAGACGAGTAGTAGAGCCACTGCATACATCCATCAAACCATGAGCTTTATAAGTTTGAAGTGTTTGAGTGCTTACTCAAATCACTCAACATAGTATCTGGTCTTTATGGTCATGTTGCAGAAACAACAAGTAAGACCTCTGCCTACATCCATGACCTTTAAAAGTTTAAAGTGTTTCAGGTAGGAGGGACATAATATCATCGTATTCAAGGACATACTTGAATCGGTTACAAACCTCAAGATTTTTTCTTTTCTTTTATTTTTTTTCCAGTGAAACATAGCAGGGGCAAAATGAAAAAATAATTGCAGGATGTGTGGTCTGATGAGTGCTTTACCAAGTACATAGGAAAAATAGAGGGAAATAAATAGTACATATAATCAAATATATTAATATTATTTACAAATTTATTACTCCCAAGTCATAAACATATATGAAACACTTAAAAATAATTTTAACAACACATTAGTATTTTGTTATTTCCTGAACCTACCAAACCCAAAAATCGGGAAACAAAAATAAAACCTCTCCAACATCTCCAAAGAAGATACTATAGCCCCAATTGAAAGTAATCTTTACTTATAGTTTCCATCCAAGTGTAGTATACTACCATGCCTGACCATAGTAAAACTGTATTGAAGTTTTACAGATATAAATGCAAAAGGCATGACCACGCTCCAACACGTGACGTTGTTATTGTGACACCAGACGTCCAGACAACAAAATTTATTTACATTTCAGCTACATTTGTGAAGGGAAATGAGGTTTTGTCCCATTGAAGCTATTGTTGTGTTATGCCCAGACTACAGAGTGGCCAAGGATAACACCAAATGGCTAATTTCTATATTAACTTTATATGCAGCAATCCGCAAAAGAACAACAAGAAAAATATGTAAAACACCAACTAAATTTTTTTAGAAATCAATAAAAATGGTGCAACTAAAAACTAATGAAATGGTAAAGCACAAACCTGGCGCAATGCAGCATTGGCATTTTGCTGCTGATTTTTCCCTGACCACTGAACAACATCCATAATTACATCCCATAGAATGCGTGACGACCTCAACGTCGGGCAGCTTAGCATCCTTAACACGTTGCTTCACGGTGTCAATGACTTCAGATATGTCGGTCTCCTCGCTATCCGGGTGGTCAATGCAGATTTCATTTCCTTGAGTTTGATCTCAAATATTTTTTTCTCATTGTATTCGACCAACCCGGTCGGGCCTTCCTTCTTTGAATAGAAATAGACATAACGCAACATAAAGCACAATTAAAACTCGGTAAATCCAATACCACTACAACATCACATGAATAAATTACTCCATAAACTTATTAATTTTCATCTCATTGGCTATTCCCTAATTTCATCATTTTAGGCATACAAATGGTATACGAAATGCACTACTTAAAACAAAGATATGCTTTAATCTTGAAAGGAACACTCACGTGAAATGCTCGAGAAACCTTCGAGAGAGAGCTTTGTGGAAGGAAAAAATCAAGGAGATTGTCCTCCATCTTACCCCGCTCGTGAGTGTAATCAAATCATCAACATCTTGTTATCAATCGGTACTCCTTGAAGAAGTCTGTTATGAATGTAAGCACTAGCTCCTTTCCCCAAGATTATCCTTGAGCGGTGGTTGCATAAACTGTCTCGGGGAAGTCTAGACAACTTCGGGAGAATGTAAGGGCTGTGAAAATAGCAAGCTTCTTTCTTTCATTCTCTTCAAAAGCTCCAATGACTGCAGGAATCATCGCGATAACATTTTCGAGATTCTTTATGAGGAAAGGCCTCCTCGTGCAAGATCTTACGTAGGTAAAGAACGAAGGCAAAATAGCTTCGCGTGTTGGCTCACAATCTATGACAGAATAGGTATGTCGCTCCCCCTCATCAGATTTTGTTGTGGCAGGCTGTGTTCGACCTCCTATGAAAACCACCTGCAGTTTCAAAACCATTAGATCGTAATACCACAATAACAATAAGAAACCATCAGCCCTTTAATAAAATTGCAAGATAAGAGAACAACATGTCCCCTGTGCTAATATGAGATCAAATAAATACTTAAGAGTCTTTTCTACTCTGTAAATATACCTCTTACTTGACCTAGCAAGTAGGTAGGATTACACAATCAAGACTACAAAGAGCTTCTATATAAAAGGACAAGAAAAGAGACTTGACTGTTTTTATAGATATCTCATAGAGGTGACATATCTACAGTGCTCATATAGAAAGCTCTTACACCTGATTTTCTTAATTACTTTTTCTATTTATAAACTTTGTGTTTTCCAGAAATAATCAGTGCCTGACCTTATGAACCAGATATATATGGACCCTTTGATCCGCAAAATGCGGTAGGGTCCAGAGGAGCTGCTATATTCCGTTTGCGGGTCTTGATTCGCGTGCCACTAAATATACAGGAAAAAAAACACAGCAAATCATTACCTAATTTGAAGTTAATTAAAAGCATCCAGTAGAACTTGAGAAAATTCCAAGCATTTTGACACCTCAAAATCTTATGCAAGTCTTATTTCCTTTTCCCAAGGAGGGGAAGGGTGCTGAACTGATTTTAGCTAATTGAAAAAACAAATTATAAGGGAGTTAGAAGTGCTCTGGGTGATGAGGCTAAAAGCATGAGTAGGAACTAAATGGTATCCTCTACAGCTAAAAATTGAGTGGAAACAAGAAATCTACAGAAACATACCCGAGAGTGGGTCTCTCCTTCGAGCTGCAAAAAAACAGATAACATAAAATCCATAAGTAAAACAGACTTTGAATATCTCAAAAGTTTCATGCATAAAAAAGAAATCCCATAAAACAACATTTAAGATCTAATATTGACCTCAAAGCACTTAAACAGATGTTGAGAAAAGAAAATTCTATCCAAATACTAACATCTTAATTAATCCCAAAAGATACCATTACTAGATAGCATGGCATACTAAAATCTTTAATTAATCCCAAAATATGTCATTACTAGATAGCATGGCATACTAAAATTAGAAGCATTAATTACAATTTTCAATTCAAAGCACTGAAGAGTGACCAACAAAAATGCAAACATTTTAATACAGAAGATCACACTTTAACCTCAAAATAGTCCCATTAGATCATCACACTATCTAATAGTACAATAACATGGATGGTACATTATACTTATCCAAGATTATTCTAAAGACTTGACACTGGATTCCAAACACCATACCAAGATCCAATAGATCAAGCAACATCAAATCAAATCACTAGAACTGACCACACTTACAAACCTCAGATTTCAATAACATGCATGTAAAGTGTATTGAACATTATCCTATAATAAATAATGTTCTAAACAAGACAAGAGAAGTGGATTGAACATTATCACTCTCAATCTCAGAACACTTGAGACCAGCCAACAAGAAATGATTCTAAACACGATACCAGAAACCCAAATTGATCCCAATATTAAGTAGTAATGATGTAATAGCATTAATTACTTTAGATATTTTTGTATATCACAAGAATGTATTATCTTACACGGACCTTTCATAAAGTGTCTATTAAATTTGTACCCGAACTTGACTGCCTGAGGAAGATACCAATGTGATTTGTTTTAATCTCCTGGACTACCAAGGAAGTATAAAGTACACAAGTTCCTTCATATGAAAAGGGTGAATATATAACTGACCGAGTCTCTCTCTCTCTTTCTCTCTTAAAATCTCCAAAGTACTAACCGACAACTTCATCAAAATTGCTCGATGGGGATACAATCCTACTCGACTCGACTCATGCCATAACTCTAACCATGGGACACATCATTCTTGAGAAGCAACATAAGACTCACCATTAGATTGTTCTGAATCTGAAATGCCAACCATCTTCTGAATTGAATCAACATCCCCAGCTTCAGAGAGCGTGTGTGTATTGTACAAGAGTTCCAGCAAAGGACCATACTCTGTAACTCCAAATATCTCCTTGATGATTAAGGAGCTCTCCCTTGAACAGAATTCTGGCAGCTGGTCCACAATCCACAACAAAAGGAATCAGTTCAATATGTGATATACACAGAAGATTCTTTTCAGTTATATGTCGTCCAAAATAAACTAAATCAAGCAACTTAAGAATGAAAACCAAGATCCAGTATCCACGGCGGAGTGTGGCTTTGAACACAGCTTGAGCACATTTACTCGGAATGAGTCGTTAGGGGAATTTAACTACAATCAAATGACATCTCTACCCAAGGACCCAACTAATAATTAAAACTTCAACTACTATGGTCTATGGCCAAATTGATAGAGTCCAATAAGTTTTATCAATGTAATTACAAACTTCAAAAGCCAGATGTATTCACACAGTTACCTCAGATAGATAAAATATCTTCCCAAAGAGTGCACGCAGACCGTTTTTTTTCTTAAAACCCTTCTTTGAGTATCCTAAAATATCCATGACAACTGGACCTGAAATGGATATCAAGTTGTGATCAGAACACCATTACAATAATCCTTGAGCATTCATGTTATTATGTCACCCTTACTAAATTCTGAAGTAAATCATCTTTTTATATGAGATACTTCTGTTAAGATATCCAACAGTATTTCTTCATTTCATTAAATCAAACTTATTTACTGATACCGTCTGACGTATTCTTTTGTCTACCGTCAAACCATATACCAAGTGTTTTCTTCACTTTTCCAGGATTTTTCATATTTTCAACAGATGTGTTCACCTCAACAAGTTCAGCTGGTAACATCATATTCCAAAACAACATCCCGCATTTGATGCTTCTATATCTCCATGATCACAACTCACTAGAAAGAATAATGATACGTACAACCATACCCCAAGTATACCATTCAAAATAATATACTACAAAAGAAAAAATGTACCGACCCTTTTCAACTGCTGTCTCTTATAAACAATAGGGTAGCCAAGTAGGATAGTACATTAAAGAACAAAGTATTATACCTGATATTTGTTTGATATGCCTATATAGTTTCTCTTAATACGTAAAGATGCAAATGTTGTTAAATGCAAATGGAAAGGTGGTTTAGATAACCATGGTAATACAAGTTAGAAAGTTCATACGTGGAGGGGGGGGGGGGGGGCATCAAAACACTATTCCTCTTAGTGCACCCAAAAGTACAACACAGAGTAGTAGGTGAATTCACTATACAAATTTTCAATTATTTACAGCTTGCCACTTCATAAGGCTGTTACATTTTTTCAATACAGAGGGTTATAGCCCCTTATTGATGTACTTTAGCAAGCTATGAAGGTGAATAGATTCTCCATAGGTTTATATTTGTACGTTGTATTTACATCTCCTTTGATCAGTGTAGTTTAGCATACAGTATTTATGTCCTTCAATTTGGTGCATTGTTAAATTTAAGTTTGATAGCTATATATCTCACGCTTTGGTTCAGCACTCTGTCCTTCATAGAAGGTTACAGTTAATGCAGTAATATCCATTTCAGTGGTGAAGTGCCTATTTGAAACATAAACTAACATTTTGGTTAATCAGGGTAGACAGGAGCAAAACTGGCGCAGCTACTCCAAGAGGCAGCATTGGTGGCAGTTCGGAGAGGGTGTGGTTATATCCTTCAGTCAGACATAGATGATGTTGTTGATCGCTTAACTGTGGGACCAAAGCGTGTAGGGATTGAGTTGGGTCATAAAGGGCAATGTCTTAGAGCAACTATTGAGGTTGGAACTGCAATGACATCTTATTTACTGAAGGCGCTTGATTTATATTACTGGTTGGACAGTGTACAACAAAGTCTGATTAGTTCGAGATGTTGCTTCTAGATCAGATGTCACAATAGAGGATTTTCTCAAGTCCAAGTCGCAGGAAGGTGTGAGGGTCCTGCTTTTGATATGGGATGATCCTACTTCAAGAAGCATCTTGGGTTTGGATTCATGATTGTACCCGAACTTCACTGCCTGAGGAAGATCTCCTGGACTACCAAGGAAGTATACGGTCTAATTCCCAGGCCTACATAACAACTTCTTCTACCAAAAGAATCCTATTTATACTTAACTTCCTAAACAAACATATCTAATAAGAATCCTATTAATACTAAACTTCTAATGACATAATAAAACCAAAACAAACCTATATATATAAAAAACCCACGATCCTCCTAACAAAAAACAAAAAACAAAGGTAAACTTTAAGTTTTTTCTTTTAGTCTGATTTACATTAGTTTTACATATATAACTGAGTTTTTTTTCTTTTTTTCATTGCATGCAATAGAAGATATTCAATCAAGGCTTCAGAAAGAGTTAACAAAAATGGATAAGGTAAACTATTTCTTTTCCAGTATCTTTTTTAATAATTTTGTTGATTTCTCTTTTATAATTCAACTGATGATAATATTAAAGTTTAAACACATGAGATATTAGCGTAAGCCTGTAACGGTTTGTTTTTTATGATTCTTTTAATTCAAAATTATATTGAACTATATTGAACTTAAGACCTGTATTAGTGTAACAACCACTCACTATTAACTGTTCCTGGAACCCCTCTTACCCCTCCTCTTTATAATTCTTCTCAATATTGTGAAATCAGTTGGACTGTGGGAGAGACAAGTCTTGAGTTGAAGCTATTGAGTCACTCAATCCAACACGACAATTATTCACTGTACGGTATAGTATATATATGTAACTAGAGTATAAGAAAATGCATGTTTTTATATCAAAATTATGTAATGCTGGAACCAAGTTTAGTGGTATATATATACCTGCACTTATTCATTATAGCCCACTTTGACACACATTTGGTATCCTCCCACAAAGCCTACAAAACAGTAAAAGATCCATCAATAAAACAAAACCTAAAATTTACATGTTCTAAAAATACCAAATTACTATATGCCCTGACAATGGTGAGACTGTATATTTCTGGATAATATAAACTAATGTAATTTTTAAAATGCAGCTCATGGAGTATGAAACCAAACACAAAATTTCACTCAAGACAGCGTTGAGAGAAATTCTAATCAAGGAAAAAATCCAGGGAGAACCAGTTTACATATCAAAGATTGAAAACAACCGATACGCTGCAGATGTCATAATAGATTTGCCGATAATGAGAGAAATCTTCAAAAATCCAAATTATCCTATAAGCCAATCATTTCCGGGGACGTATCAAACTAAGAAAGTGGACTCAGAAAATGCGGCTACAGGAAACGCTATCCGCTTCCTACAACAGATATACAAATTTGAGGTTTTAGATGTCAACCACAAAGAAGTCATTACTAAACGTGAAGAGCTACATGAAGGAAATACTAGAGAAAAACAACTTCATCAAGATATTGAAAACTTGAGAAAAGAAAATGCCTATTTGAAGTCAATAAATGAAGCATTGCTTATAGGAGGACCAAATTGGGATATGGACTACCTAAGCATCCCAAATAATTCATCAGATTTGGTTGAGGATTATCGTAGTGTTTTTCAAGCTGAATTCTATATTGGATGAGGATTAGCACAGTGTTAGATCAATCAAATTTATGTTTTTGTTTTTTCAATTTGAATTATCTATAGTTCATCATAACTTAATGAAATATTTATTTTAGGACATATACAGAGTCGTTCAGAATTTTCTTTTGATGACATTAAGAACCTGTTTTGGCTTGAATCCACCTAAGGTCATCTGAAACAAAACCTTTTGCTCCTCACGTGTTAGCCTACCCCCATATGTATGACCCCCTAAGTCAGTCTTTGCAATCATAGATACATAATTGCCAGTTTTATGTATGTATTGGTAGCATGACAGTTTTACAGATAATGGAATTAAAAATGCAAACATTATCCGCATGATAACCCGAAACCTTCGCTTCCAATCCAACCCAAAGATGAACAAGATCGAGGAAGCAGTTAACCTCCCACCAAAAATCTCATTCATAGCTACACTGCAGCAGAAAGAAACACTCGCACCACTTTCGAGCCCAAACCACTCTACAACCAAATATCTCATTCCACTTTCACGGGTAGTAGTAAAGACACTAAGCCCGCGACCCCAAACCACTCTCCCACCAAAAATCTCATTAACAGCTATAGCTGCAGCAGCAGCACTCGCCGCACTTGACCTCAAGCCACTCTCCCACCAAAAATCGCATTCACTGCTACAGCTGCAACGGCAGCACTCGCCACACTCAAACCCAAACCACTCCCTAATGGCAACCCTTTCTCAAGCGAAAGCAAGCACTCTCTTCGAACACTGCTAGGTAAATTTGTAAAGGAACACACTCACTCTCTCAAGTATAGATAGAGAGTAAGACCAAATTGAAAGGAAACCTATTATTAAGGCATATGCATTTTGTTAAGTGGGTTTCAATGGTTACAAATATGTATCCTGCAACCACAGAAGTTTAAACTGAGGGGTTGGGGAAAGACATTGCTCGAGCTACATAGTTCAAACAATACTCAGAGGAATCACAACACAGGAAACGGAAACAGCTCAATATGAGAAGAAATAGCATAGTTATATCATCAAAAAAAAAAAAAAAAAGGTAACATTCGAAACTGACACCTCACAAACGGTTTCATCAGCTTTTTACCACCTCTCAGAAAAATGATGCTTACAGTTCTCATGAAGATAAGCAATTCCACGAGCTGAACAAGCAGCAACTTTAGACGTGGTTCACCATTCCATAACAGGCCTCCCCTAGCTTGAAAAATGTGAATGACAAAATTAACAGAAAAGCTAAAGATACAATTCTTCAGAACACATCCACATAATCTGATACATATCTTAACAAGAAGATTGGAGCAATTTAGTTGAAAGGAAGCTGAGTGGGAAAAAGAAGTAGCAATTCAAATTTGAATTGAATTTTAGATTCAATACCCGCAATTTGTTCGGCCCAAACCCAACAGTAATGGTATACTTATGGGTTTCTAAACCCAATAGCTTCTACCTAATTAAAAAATATATATCTAATTTAAAATAAGGTGATTTAGCTTTAGGTCGTTCCAATAATATGGATATTTGCATTGGACCCAAAGTTTTACGTTTCTTAGCTTTAGGTAACCCTATCGTTAGTTAACGATTCATTTACCAAGTTTGACCGTCTATTGTGGTGTGTCTGGTGTTATGCCCTTTCAAAATGCAACAACTACCTCTCACACATTTTGCACGTGCCCACACCATAAAACTCAAAAACAAAATTACAAAATACCCGACACGTGTCATAATCCATGCTCCTAATAGAGTGGAGGCTGCAAAAAAGGAGAAGCTCGTTGTTCCAAAATATCAAAATTTAAGAGATATACAAAACTAAAAAAGTAGGAAAAGTGAACTTCCAATCACTTAGTAAAACATAATCTATTAACCTAAAAAAAACAATTTAACTACACATATCCAAAAACTAGGTAGTCTATTTTCTTCCTCTTCTCTATTATTTACAATTATTTATTGACTTCATTTTATTATGTATATTGCAGATAATGGCGTATGAAAATTACAACTTATGTAAAAAAAAAATGCTAAAGGAAATTCTAGAAGCAGGACTTAACATTCAACAAGATCCAGTCTACAACACAGAATTAGAGAACGGACGATTCAAAAGCACTGTGAAATTAAAGGTACCAAAAGACTTATTCTTTAACAGTGAAGACGTCATAGTTAAATAAATTGATGGAAGCCCAACATATTCTGTTGCAAAAGCAGAGGATTCAGCAGCTTTTCATGCAATACAGTTTATAAAGGATGAACGTGATATGGAAATTGAATACTTCAATTTCAAAGAACTTATGAAGAAAAGAATAGAAGTTGAAGAGAAACAGAATCAACTCGATATCCTCAAAAATATTATGCTAGATTGTTTGGTTGATGATAAACACAACAAAGATAAAATATATTATCTCGAAGAAAAAATTAAAGGAATGAAAGGCATGTAGAGTTCCATAATAAAGAAAAGAAAACCATGAGGATTAGTACTTTAATACCAAAACTTTATTATGTTGGTCACATAGTATTTTTTTAATGGATATCGAAAAAAATATAAGTCATTTGTCACCTTTGGAGTAGGTATTCGTATCATAGCATTGTTTTGTTTGCTGACCTTCTAAAAGAAGTGAGTAATTGTAAATAAGTGGATGCACTGAACATTCAACAATGTAAATACTGGACAGTGTCTTCCAAATATTAATGAGATAGTGAGTTCATCCTTCAGTATCAAAGGAAGCTATTGCCCTGTCACCCAAGCTAAAAACAAAAATTGCTAAGCAGGTTGACCCGTATGAATTATAAATAAACAATTTTTTTTTTTTTTTTTTTTTTTTTTATATATTAGAGGCGCCACTTTGAGCTTTTGTTCCTTTATTGATACGACTTGATAGTAAAGATTTTAGTTACATAAGTGTAGTAGAAGTATATGAATAGTTTTTCATCCGTGCTTCCCAATATCACATCAGTAGAAACAACTCCTATAACACTAGAAACTGTTGGTGGATTTCAAAGGTTACCCATGGTGAAGCCTCCACTTGATATTCTATATTAAGTGGTATATATGCAACTAGAAAGTCAATTTCCTTAATTGCACAACTCTGCCTAATTAATGAGATGATTAGTAGATAAACCAATAGCTTTTCAAGTGGTGGTAGGAGTTACCAACACTTTGGCACGCCATGGTTGTTGATGTACGTGCAAATTGCATTGTGAAGGTCATTGCATAACTGAGAAGGCAAAGAGCTCTCCTACAAAGGACCTCATCAACATGTTATGGAAATACTAATAGCCAATTCTCCCATTTGTTGTTTGTGTGATTATTTGGTTTGTATTACAAAGTGTGTTCCTTAGGTGGCCCAAAAGTCTAACCAAGGGATCTCTGACAATCTACTGATAGTGATGAGTTAAAGGGATTGAACCTTCACTAAAAGCCATGTTGTTTTAACAATGAGTTGGTTTACACACCAACAATTTTTTTTTTGATGCAGGAGGTTTTGAAGGGAATACATGGAAGCAACACGAGCAAGTGGGCTTAAGACGACACCAAGTACGCTTAAAGGATTAAGAATCAACAGAGATGGTGATCATAGAGATAATAAAGAAGCTGATATGATTAGAATTCAAGTTGGTAACTATAAAATTAAATATTATAGTAGCGTAGTATATATTATATTCCATTATGTTTACCAACACTTTGGCAACAAAATTTTTTTTTTTGATGCAGGAGGTTTTGAAGGGAATACATGGAAGCAACACGAGCAAGTGGGGTTAAGACGACACCAAGTACGCTTAAAGGATTAAGAATCAACAGAGATGGTGATCATAGAGATAATAAAGCAGCTGATATGATTAGAATTCAAGTTGGTAACTATAAAATTAAATATTATAGTAGCGTAGTATATATTATAGTCCATAATAAAGAAAATAAAACCATGAGGATTAGTACTTTAATACCAAAATTTTAGTATGTTGATCACATAGTATTTTTTTAATGGCCGGGGTTTAACGCTTCTTATTTATGAAAGTTTATCACTATTAAGTCCTTTAATTTTTAGTTTAAATTTATAATATTAGCACGCTCACTTTTCTAATTCGACTAATTCAAGTTATATTGTGTTCGATATCGAAAAAAAATATAAGTTATTTGTCACCTTTGGAGTAGGTATTCGTATCATAGCATTGTTTCGTTTGCTGACCTTCAAAAAGAAGTGAGTAAATGTAATCATTACCTATCCTCCCTTACTATTATTACAAACAAATTTAGCAAAATAAGCTAACAATTAACAAATATCGATAAAAAAACAAGTGAAGAATAATAGGTGATCAGCTATTTCCATACTGCAATAAGTGGATGCCCTGAACATTCTACAATGTAAATACTGGACAGTGTCTTCCAAATATTAATGAGATAGTGAGTTCCTCCTTCAGTATTCTAATGCCAAATACCAGATGATCTTTTTAAAAAAAAAACACCGTTGGGAGTGCAAAAGAATTAGGCAGTCAGCAACATTCTTAGATGTCTAGATTTCTTTAGTATCACCGGGGCAGTTTTGCAACTCCATTATATAAACTCTCCTAAATCACCACAAATTACCACAAGAGCACAATCCATCATGAAAATGGTGAAACCTCATGTTATCTGATAAAACATTGATTTTACACACGAACGTTTATTGGTTTTCAGTTACTTATTTTTCCTTAAGTCAGAGGTCCACAGTCCAAAGTCCGAGGTCCACAGTCCAAGTCCAAAGTCCAAAGTCCAACGTCCGTATAGTCGTACGTTTTAGTCAAGTTACCTTACTCACGTGGGATTGGTAGGATAGGTCGAGTAAGGGATCGTCCAAACCTTAGGGCTCGGATAGGTTCACAACTGGAGTTACACTTTAAGTGAGTAGGATTTTTAGGTTTCTTTTTTAGTTGGTTTTTAATTAAAATAACGGTAATGCAAATAAAATAAATTACTACGGTGATTATATATAGGTAAACAAAAGTAGAGAAACAGGGAGAGAGTTAATCATGCTCATGCAAGAATCATTTTTCAACAGTTTTTATTACTAAATCACTACATCTCTAATTCGTCTCGTTTCGGAGACGACGTCGAGTATTGATCCCTAGTGCATGCCCACATCTCTAGGTCGCATTTCACTAGCATAAGGAGTTTCGATAATACCTCATCTCTGGTATATTATTTCAGCTCCTGGCACAAGTTCACATCAGCTGGACGAATTGGAGAGTCATTCGACACCAGAGAAGTTAGCGAGACATTTTTAGATTGATTGCGAACTTTCTGAGCATCGGCACTCAACTTTATGCGATCTCGATCATTTTGGGACGGATGTTAATTCTATGCCTAATTCCTAAGTAGTGATTCTAGAATATTAACGAAGTCAATCCGGATTTTCATACGAATAAAGGCATAACCCTCCCGAGGGGATTAGCTCATCATCATAGTAGGAATAATAAAACTTCTTCGTATACATTAAGTAAATAAAAATGGGACGAAATTAAACAAGAAAAGAAATGATCGTTATTAAGGGTAAAATAACTTTACGTATTATTAATTTCTTTGAAATAAAAATGGCGGAAGGTAAGTACTGAAGAAAGAAAACTAAACGTAGCTAAAACATTAATATGCTGAAGACCTTATAATGAAGGCGAACCCCTCATATATATAGGCGGATGTCTGGAGGATGATTTAATTCGGTTTTGGCTGTTACTCCATTTGAGACATTCAAAACTTTGAATGTCGAGGTTTTGTTTTCACGTGACCAAGTTTTGTTTACGAAACAAAACTTATTTAATGTTTCGTCCGCTTGCGCATTATATTTGTCCCTTTGCTTAATTTCATTTCCATCTTGAACAGGTACGTGTCTTCTCTCATTGCAAGGTGGCATCAATTTGAAACCATTCTCTGCCACTGCCTATCTTTGACTCATCATGCCTTCTGGGCACGCAGAGTGTGTCCACTTAGTGTGTCCAGTGGCGGCGCCGAAATTGGCATTTTTACGACTTTTTGTCCTTGCGCAGAGTTCGTTGCCCGGGTCGCTATGGCAGCTTCACTAGCCAACGTCGGCACCTAGATTTATCCGATTTGAGCCGGAAGTTCCCCTCTTTATATGTGGGCCCGCCTTTGTATCGGTTTCGTTCGTTTGGAAACTTCGGCTCTAGTCAGGCTTTGTTGGGCTTTACGGGGATTGAGCGGGAATTCCAATATTCCCGTATTCTTGTACTTGGCAGCTTCACTAGCCAACGTCCAAGACCTAGATTTATCCGATTTGAGCATCGGAAGTTTCCTGCCTCTTTATATGTGGGCGGATTCTCGCGACCGGTTACGTTCTTTTGAGAACTTCGGCTCTAGTCAGGCTTTGTTGGGCTTCACGGGGATTGAGCGGGAATTCCAAATATTCCCATATTCTTGTACTTGGCAGCTTCACTAGCCAACGTCGGCACCTAGATTTATCCGATTTGAGCATCGGAAATTTGCTGCTTCTTCATATGTGGGCCCGTTCCACACTGGTTCTGTTCTTTTGGAAACTTCGGCTTCCACGGGTCGAGTGGGAAACTCCAAATATTCTCGTATTCACGTACTTTGATGCATGTTTTATCACTATATTCATTTTAATTGCGGAAACCCGCAAAAAAACGAAAATATAATTATTACATGATTATTAAACACATAATCGACCAAAATGCTATGTTTTCGGGGTTTAATATTACGTTTTGGGTGCTTATCACACCACCCCAAAAAAGCACCTTGCTTGTCCTCAAGCAAAGAAGAGACATTAAAACGATAAGTGATAAAAAATGTGTTGTCCTAAGCTAAGTCTCATTTCGCAGAGTGCGGTTGCATTGACCGTATGCAACAAGGCCTTGAACCACTAGGAATTCCCTAGTGGACGAGTTATAGCCTCGTGAGAGTTTTCCAGAGAAGATACTCATAAACTTCATTTATACTACAACGACTCAGTAACAAATGCTTGTTTCTTTAATTAATCTCAGGTATCTAGACATCCCACTAGCAGGGGAAACAAAGATTTTATTCTTTCGAAATTCAAGTTAATATACATACAATAATCGAAACATCTACGTATGAGCATGCATGCAGTAATCTAATAATGAAATGTACGAGCAGGGCCGTTTCTGGATCCTTTGGATAGCGTCCTTAAGTAGGTTCTCACAGGTATGTGTCGAAACACAAGTTCTCTCTTATTTTTCCACTCGAGCTTTGCTATCTCCAGTGTGCAGTGGGCACACGTTTCCTCACATATTCAATGTCAAAGGAGGGAGCCGAGGAGAAGAAGTCACAACTACTACTTATTATCATACTACCCTATTCCTAATTGAGCTAGAGGTCTTTATTAGGTGTTATGGGGCTTAGGAGGTAGTGTAAAAGAAACTGGAATGGAAATTTCAAAAATGATAAGTATGAGAGAATAAGGTCTTCGAGATATTTATACTAGAGAAATCATTTTTTTTTTTCTTTCTGCTTCTAACATGGTTTCCATACTTGGATTTTTCAAGCTTTTGTATTCCCTTTAGATTTGATCTTTGGGGGAAATTCTAACCTTGATATTTCTTTTGATTTTTGGAAACATATTTCTATTTTCTTTTTCTTTTCTTCTGAAACAGGTAACTGATTTTGATTTGTGACAAGGTTTTTCTCTTCATTTTTTCTCAAGACTTCATCCTATTTCTCATACTCATCATCTAGGTAGGCTTATTTATTTGTGGTTACTAGATGGGTAATGATTTTATTGGTGAAGTAGAAAGGATTAATGAAAGGTTGATTAGGCGACTAGCGGTAAAATTTTTATAGGTGTGAATTTTTGGCTATATCGATCCAAAAAAGGCCTAAATTCTCGCCTAGGATTTGGGTAGTGATCAAGTAAGTAGGCGTGTGAACTTCTCTATTCGAAGAACTACTCCTCTGTGTCATTACTCATATATCACACATTTTGAGGCTTTTGGTTAGATTCTTACGGGATATGGAAACTAAGTTGTCTAACCGTGGGTCCCGAAACTTCTTGGCGTGTACATTTAATGATAGTCGGTCGTGAATGCTCATGAAAAGATGTAAAACTATTGCATACATTATTAAATTAAGTTTCTAAGAACAAGTCCTAATTTTGATGCTAGGGTGAGATTTCTAAATATTTTTCATCATATAAAGAGAAACGAGAATTTGTCACTAAATACGTTTATTTAGACATTAAGTAACTATGTACAACTATGCATGCCTAATTTTTGCAAAAGGTTCTCACCACCCCCAAACAGTCGGACACTATGTCCTCAAAGTGTTAAGAGGAAGAAAGAGTATACCTGAGAGGCTTTGAGCAAAAATAAAGCTGACATCTTCCACAGAAATTTATTGTAACACACTATATATTATACATCATAAAAGTAGAAGCACACTGTTAGAGTAGCACACTGTTAGGTCACTTATTTATTTCATATCAAAACATAAAACAAATATGTACATGCATCAACTCACATTGCCCCAACCTTGAACTGGGGGATAGTCCTTCCTTGCCTCGTCCCTGTAAAACTAGCTACTGATGATCCCTCGGTGTCTTTGTAGCGAGTCCCTCGGGCTGCGAAGAAGAACCGGGGAGTCCCGCGACGCCGTGTAGTACTGAGCTCCCGTGGAGGCTAAGCGCTCCTGGATATCACCAAGAGTATCCATCACCGAGCTGAATCGATGCTTTCGCTCGCCATGATCATTTATTTGGGAACCGGTTCCGCGAGTAAGCATATTGTCTTGAAATGTAGTCATGGAGGCTCTCATCTCCTGTTGGAATTCACCCATGCTATCTGTCATCGACTCGTGGCGAGTGGTCATATTTGTCCTTAACTCGCCCAAGGTACGTCTCATCGATACCTGGCGAGTGTACATGTCTCTCAGACCACTGTTCACTGCACGTAGGGCCTCTATGGGTTGGGTGATCTTACTCATGGCAGTCTCATCAAAGTATGGTGGGTGAGAGGATCCTACGCTAAGCGTGCTTTCGGCAGCCCTAGGTTTGTGTGGGTTCCCAAGGGTCTTGTATGCATTTCTTAAAGACCAAAGATATTCTCATATTGTGGTATAGGGAGTAGTGGGGTGGCGCATGAAATCCCAGATTAATCATGACTTGCGTTACTAGAGCGGCAAGGGGCTGACCTAAGAGTGACATGTGTGATAATATCAAAAGAAAGGTAACGATGCAGAAGTTACCCTTTCGCTCTGAAGGATCGAGAGAAGGTGGAGGAAGGTCTTGTTGATGTCGGAAGGCTTCGAGGTGCCAATGGCGTTTGGTCCCACCATTGAGTCACCGCTAGCTGGTTCCGTCGTCGCGACCGCGGCCCGATGGCGCATTTCCGTCGATGTTGTACTCTCCCTCGATAAAGCGTGTCGAGCATTAGGTAAATGAAGTCCGGGGGTACCTGAGGCTGCTCTTGAAGTCGCATCGGTAATGCGACCCGATTGGAATGCCCGTGATCGGGAGAGCAACACCGGTGTGACTTCGTATGGCACCCCGACGGTGATCCAAAATGGTCGCCATTAAAGCTTCCATTGTCGTAGAATTTCATCACCAAATCCTTAGAATAAAGCCCTCCATTGGTATATAACAAACTCTCCCATCCTCTAGAGTGAATTTCGTGATCAAAGAATGGAGCAAACATCCGTTTTTCAAACAAATTTCCAAATTTTTTTCCACACAAATCCGTCTGTTTCCAGCCATTGCTGATCTAAGAGGGAGGATGGCTATTGATTATTGATGAGGGGAAGAATTGGGATGATCTGACGGAAGGAAATCTTGATCGGAGCTGTGAGGGTCTCGCGCGAGACCTGGTTTTAGTGTGGGCCTGTCTCGTGCGAGACTGATTCGAGAGGGGGCAAGATCCGGTTTTTTAGGAAGACGAAACGTGGATTTGTGACGCGTGTGATCGGGTATTTTGGGTTTAAATGGACTGAGAAATCGATATTTGGGCTGGGCCAAAAATTTTCTCGAAGCCCAAATCAAGCCTAAAGCCTGATTTAAACCTAAAAATCTAAATGCGTACCCACGACTCGTTTGGACTCCGAATTGGACCAATGAGATATCGAAACGATCGGCACGAAAAATTCTATCCAATTATATGAGTCATTCTTGAAAGCCCATTTTTTTTTTTTTTTTTTTTTTTTAAGGGTAGTGTAAGGGTTTTATTTACATACAAGGGAGATATACATGAAAAACACTGGATGTCCAGGGGAGTCACCATCTTAAATCATAGACAACTGTCATGTCGGCTCTGGAGTGAACCCAATACAGCCAGACTGTGGCTTCACCTCTATGTATTATGGGGTTAGGGGTAGGATTGTACCATCCTGGACCGTGCGCGCTACGGTCTAATAATATTGCCCTTTTTACATACGGCTATCCTCAAACCGCCCCAAGGGACTCAAAGTAACCAATTCTAGGGTTGGTCTGGTGGAATCCATTGCCCGTTTGTGTTCCAAGTATGCAACATCCGAGGTTTGACCACCTAAATCCTTTGTGCAAAACTTAATGCAAAGGGAAAAGGTAACAAAATAAACATATGTACAAGGTGAGTCTTTTAACGCCGATCCTCAAGACGAATCGAAGTCTTTTAATGTCGATTCTCAAGCTAATCCCATCCTATGGGAGAAACGGGGCGGCGGCGAAGATTATCCTGCACAGTGGTGGTGTTAGACAAAAGTATACCTTAAAACCGGCTAGTATCGGATAGGAAGTCCGGGCCTAGGCGTAGGGGGTGTTTGGCAATGCATACACCAGCCCATCCTTCCAGCGCCGCGTCGTTTACGAGCAAAAGAACTACGACCATTTCCTATTCGTGATGAGTGAGACTTACACCAAATAATTAGCTGAAGTTCGCGGTAGAGAGTAGAAAAGGGAAGAGAAGGAAGGAGGTGAAATTTTAGGTACCCATCGCGTTTACCGAAAAGCACGTTTGCTCGTGTTACGTAAGACATTTATACCTCGGTTCGTAAAAAGAGTTTTCGTGGACTAAGGTTCCGGCCGCTTTGCAATCACACACTTCAAAGAACTTTGGAGATCATAAGATAGAAGATGGCCGGCTACCAAAATGGCGTACCCTCTATAGAAACAAGATTGAGTACGCCAAATGAAACATCTAGTCGATTAAACTGGATTCGAAGAAGAGTCCGTTCAACATCATCTAGGAGCCGTAACTGTGGTAATATTTTAGGCGTTGTCCATTGACTTGAAATTCACTGTTATCTTTTGGATTAAGCAAAGAGATTGCCCCATAATGTTTCACGGTGACACAATGAAAGGACCAGACCATCGTGTTTTCAATTTACCAGGAAAGATGTGTAATCTGAGTTGTACAATAAAACTTTTTTGGCCAATTTTGAAATCCTTACGTAAAATGTGCTTGTCGTGCACTCTTTTCATATTAGCTTTGTAGGATTTGAGAGATCATAAGCATCACTCGAATCTCCTCCGGCTCATTTAATTGCAGTTTTAGCTTCGCTTTTGCCTCGATGATATTGTATTGAGGCTTTTGATGGCCCAAAAGGCACGGTGCTCAAGTTCATTTGGCAGATGACAAGGTTTTCAAAAACAATGCGGTAAGGAGACATCCCTATAGGTGTCTTAAAAATCTGTTCGGTATGCCCACAAGGCATCCGATAAGCGGAGAGACCGATCCTTTCTTGATGGGTTGATAGTTTTCTCCAGAATAGACTTTATCTCTCTGTTGGAGACTTCCACTTGGCCACTCGTTTGTGGGTGGTATGGAGTAGCAACCTTGTGAGTAACTCCATATTTTTTCATTAAAAACCCAAAAATTTTGTTACAAAAATGTGTACCCCCATCACTGATGATAGCTTTGGGAACACCAAAACTAGAGAAAATGTTTTCTTTTACAAATCTCACGACAGTCTTATGGTCATTCGAGCGACATGCGAGTGCCTCAATCCATTTGGACACATAGTCTACAACGACTAAAATGTATAGAAAACCTTGAGAAATAGGGAAGGGTCCCATAAAATCAATGCCCCAAACATCAAAAATTTCCACAATCAATATAGGATTTAGGGGCATCATATTTCGTTTGGTAATTCGACCTAGGTGTTGACAACGAATGCAAGCTCTACGAATGTTCGCGGTGCATCGCGAAAAAGGGTAGCCGATAAAAACCACATTGTAACACCTTGGCCGCAGTTTTCTTTCCACTGAAATGACCTCCGCAAGATTGTTCATGGCAAAGGATAATATCGCCGGTGTGTTCCCGGTACCGGGAATGCGGCGGCGAATAACGAGTTGGTCGGAACAATACTTAAAGAGGTAGGGTTCATCCCAGAAATAATATTTGACAGTGGATAAGAACTCTTTATGATCAGGACGTGACCAAAAAGAGGGGACTTCCTCAGTAACTAGGTAGTTAACGATATCCGCGTACCATGGGGATGAGAAAATAGAGTACAAGTATTCGTCTGGGAAGGAATCACCGATGGCTTCAGAATCACTATCGATGTCACCAACCAGCCTTGATAAATGGTCGGCTATGACATTTTCGGTTCCTTTCTTGTCTTTGATTTCCAGGGTGAATTCTTGTATGAGAAGGATCCAGTAGAACAATCGTTGTTTTGCGTCCTTTTTCGCGAGTAAGTACCGAATTGTGGCATGGTCAGTATATACTATGGTCGATGTCCCAACTAGGTAGGGGCGAAACTTATCCAAAGCATAGACAACAGCTAGGAACTCTTTCTCAGTTGTGGTATAATTACGTTGAGCGTCGTTAAGAGTTTTACTAGCGTAGTAAATGACAACGGGTTTGTCGTCACGTCGTTGGCCTAGCACGGCACCTATAGCAAAGTCGCTAGCGTCACACATCAGTTCGAATGGTTGAGACCAATCAGGGGGTTGAATGATAGGAGCGGTAGTCAGAGCGGTTTTTAGAGTATCAAAAGCTTGTTTGCAATTGAAATTGAAATCGAATACTGCATCCTTAAGTAGGAGATTGGTTAAGGGTCGAGCAACTTTAGAAAAATCCTGAATGAATCTCCTGTAAAACCCAGCGTGGCCTAAAAAGGCACGGATATCCCGAACTGTACGTGGGAAGGGTAGCGAAGAAATTTTAACAATTTTAGCTTTATCAACCTCTATCCCGTCTTTTGAAACAATATGACCTAGAACAAGTCCTTTGGTAACCATGAAATGACACTTCTCCCAATTGAGTACCAGATTTTTCTCTTCGCAACGCGTTAATACTTTAGAAAGGTTGGATAAACAGTCGTCAAAGGAATTTCCGTAAATGGAAAAGTCGTCCATGAAGACTTCCATATAACGTTCCACCATATCACTAAAAATGTGAAGCATGCAGCGTTGGAAAGTGCCTGGGGCATTACAAAGACCAAAATGCATTCGTCTGTATGCAAAGGTTCCAAAGGGACACGTGAAAGTTGTCTTTTCTTGATCGTTGGGATCGATGACAATTTGGAAGTATCCGAATAGCCATCAAGAAAACAAGTAGTAGGCATGACCGCTAAACGCGTTCTAGCATCTGGTCAATGAATGGGAGAGGGAAGTGATCTTTACGGGTTCTGGCATTAAGTTTGCGATAGTCAATGCAAATTCTCCATTTCAAAGGAATGCGAGTGGAGATGCACTCACCACTTTCATTTTGCACAACTTGAATGCCGGACTTTTTGGGAACAACGTGGGCCGGGACTAACCCAGTCACTATCCGAGATAGGGTATATGATACCCGCATCAAGTAAACGTAGAACTTCCTCTCTCACTACTTCCTTCATGGCGGGATTAAAGGCGTTGTGGTTCTCGTGATGTCTTTGTGCCGTCATCAAGATGTATACGATGCGTGCATATGCTAGGGTCTATTCCTTGATATCATCTAAGGACCATCCGATAGCGAGCGGTGTTCACGAATGACATGAATCAAAGCGTGCCTCTCTTCGTCGTAGTCAAGTTAGCAGAAATTATTATAGGGTGACTACCATCGGGATCGAGATGCACGCATTTCAAATCAGGGGTAAAGGTTTTAAATCCGGAGTTGGAGGATTGGGGATCAAGGATTCGTGAGGGATCATCTCTTCAATGGAAAAGAGCGAATCCGGTTCTTATGAATTAGTTTGCACCGAAGCATTAGGGTCAAATAGTGGTACTGACTCTAATAATTCATGGACCTCCCTTATGTACGAGTCATCGTCAAACTCCGGATTATCAAAAGAAAGAAATTGGTGTATCTCGTCTGGGGGAAAAGAGTTTGCGAAATAATCATGTTCCAGACTATCGACCAAGCTAATCTCGCCCATCATTATAGGATCGGGGAACTGTTTCATTAATTTGAACACGTTGAGTTCGACAGAAAGGTTCCCGAAAGACAATGTCATTGAACCGTCCCAACAATTTATAAGAGCGTTGGCAGTTGCAAGGAAAGGACGTCCTAAGATGATAGGGATGGAGTCACAGGCTACTTCAGTATCTAGAATGACAAAATCAACTGGGTAGTAAAAATCTTGGACCTTTACTATAACGTTCTCTACTATGCCTTTTGGGTATTTGATGGAGCGATCCGCGAGTTGCAGAGTCATATTGGTAGGTTTCAATTCATGAAGACCTAACTGCTTAAATAAGTAGTAGGGAAGTAGGTTAACACTCGCACCTAGGTCTAAAAGCGAAGTAGCGGTATACTTGTCTCCCAACGCGTGCATGGTACGGTTGGTCGACACTGGTCCTTGTACTTTTACTATACCATTGGTAGTGGTAATCGAGGGAAACCGCTTTCGATGAGGAACGCTTTGTTGAGGAGGTACATTGACATGCGCCGCGTTTGGTGGTGCACATGTCCTTCAAAAACTTGGCATGCTTGGGCAAATGCTTTAGCGCATCTAGGAAAGGTAAGTTTATGGTCAAATTTTTGAAGGTTTCACGGATCTCATCAAAATGTTCGTCATGTTTGTTCTTTACCAAACGGGCAGGGAACGGAGCTTTTGGGCGGAATCGCGTATAAGGATCAGTGGTATCTTTTCCTAGAGACGTGGGTATAGATTTTGAAGGTACAACTTTGTCCGTTATAGGTTGCGAGGTAGGAGTTGGAAGGATGTTAGTCGTGGCTTCCGTCGATTCCTCATCTGGCATATGTATATTATTGTCGATGGTTCGGCCAGAACGAAGAGTCGTAATGGCATTTACTTCACCCTGGCTTGGATTACTAGGTCCTGGTGCATTGTTGAGTTCAAAGGCAGTGTTTGTAGGCTTAGGGTTTGGAACTGCTTGGCCAGGGAACACGCCCTTTTGACTCTTTATCCGAGCTAACAAACCAAGAGACGATTGGATAGAAGCTAGGATTTGATTCTGTTGATTCATGTATGTCAGGAAAGTTTCAGCCGTTTTATCGGCTGTGGATTGTACTAAGGGAGCAGCAGGAACTAGTTCACGGTTGTTATTTACGGGTTGATTTTGGTAGCCACATCCTTGGTTAGCGGGAACAAGGTTGCGGTTGTTTTGGTATCCCATATTTGCGTTGTTGGGAAAATTACTTTGCCCTTGCTGAAATTGTGGAGGATTTCCTTGACGATAGGAATTGTAGCTCGCGGGTGGTCGTACAGGAACGTTGTTGCCACCTGAAGTAGCTTGTTGTTGGACAGGGGGTGCTTAAGCTAAATTCGGATGTTGTCGCCAAGGTGCGTTAGGGATGTTGAATGCACAAACCTCTTCAGAAGGTTGGGGAGGACACTCGTATACCAAGGGACAATAAGAATCGGCGTGCTCAGGACTTAAGCAAAGAGGGCATGGGGAAGCGTTGGCAGCCATGACCTGTTTGGGTTTTTGTTCATTTACTTGTACTGAAAGAGCATCAACCTTTTTGTTTAGGGACTCGATTAAAGTTTTTAATTCCGGATCGGGTTTGACCTCAAACATAGACGTAACTTTGGTAGGAGTGTCTTTATAAGATTTAGAAGAATCAGTGTTTCCCCAATGGGTGCTTCGTGAGGCCTGTTTTTCAAGAAAAGTATATGCTTCAGTAGCGCCCTTGTCCATGAAACAACCGCCGTTCATGATATCTAATGTTTCCTTTTGATGGTCAGAGAGACCATTAGAATGAACGGACTAATACAGCGGTGTCGAAGTTGATGATGGGGACATCGAAAGTAGTAGATCGAAAATCGCTCCACACTTTGAAAAGGATTCACGGGGGTCCGGGCGAAAAGAATTGAATCTTTTGAAGCATTTCGTAGTTTTCTTCTCGAAGTATAAAACTTTATCATGAATGCTTGAACAAGTTTGGCCCATGTATCAATGGATTGCGGCGCTTGTCCGGCGAGCCAAACTGAAGCTTTATCAGCTAAGGTGAAGGGAAACAACCTAAGCAAGACTTGTTCGTTGGTAACGGTCGGATGGCGGAAAGTGGTGACTACTTGTTGCATCCGACGAAGATGATTGTATGGTTTTTCATGGTCTAAACCATGGTAAACAGGTAACAAACCGAAAATGTTTGGCGGAATACGAAAATCACCTACAATCGCATCGAGTTTAATGCAGGAAGCAGGTCCTTCCTGTAAGGCAGTATAGAAATCCGAAAGGGGTTTCTCGACTGTGAGATTTTCTTCAGCCATAATTAAAGGAGATAATGGAAACGGAGATGTTTGACGAGGTTGATTTACGGAGGAGGAACTATGCCTAGGAGATAACATAAACAGTTGTTTCTTGTATTTTCGACGATGATATGTAAGTTCTAATTCCTTATGTTTACCAGACCGTAGTCTCATACAAATATGGATTTTAATTTAGTGCTCATAAGGAACGAATAATGATTGGAGTTTTTTAGAAGTTAGGAAGGAGGGAGTTGAAGCACGTCTTCCTGACTGTTACTAACTCGAGCAGGGAAGCTAGGATAACGTGTGAATATTCCAGCAGCCAGGTTACCTGAGAGAATTGAGGGAGGTTGTTCGTGCTAGCACGTTCCTTAATTAGGCAACCTCAATTTTTTTCTCAAGTTTCCTAGGCACTGATGGAATAGGATGATGATTTATGATGGTGTATTATGCGGGGTGTTATTAAGATGATTTAGATGAAATTTTTAATTACTATGATTTTTATTTTATTTTTATTATTTTTATTTTATTTTTATTTTTTTAATTTACGTAATTAGTGTAATATGGAGACGTGATTACGAAATATGCAATTAAAAACGATAGATGCTAAAATAGAAACTAACTAACATATACTAGTTACGCAGAAAGTCTACCCATGCAATTCTATATTACCTATACGTGCAACTATGTGTAAGTTATACGTGAGCTAGGGGAATGTCGAGAACGAACTCATGCAATTGAATACCGCGTACGTGAATTGATGTAACATACACATACAAAAATATTCTAAGCATGTGGTTTGACGCTACGCATATATCAAAATATATTCGAATCATATTAATTGTGTTACGTGAATATATGATGACGAACCACCTTTACATGCACGAGTTCTCATGCCAACATACAAATATACGAGGTAAAACAGGTTATAGCAAATAATATCCTCGACAAAGTTTGAGGAGTTTAAGAGTTTGAAACCCAAGGCCCCGCGATTCCTCGTGATAGCGTCGACTACTCCTAAGCTTATGCTTACTAGAAAAAACAGACCAAAAAGCCCAAAAGAGTAATCGAAAAGGAAAGTGGCTCAGACTGAAAACCGGAGTGTTGATACTCCGTGTTAGTTTCGCTTTGCTTACTAATTCAGTCTCGGCCGGAGACTCTTTTGTCCTGTTTAGTACTTCAAATTCCTACGGAGTACTTAGGATCGTGCTAATGAAAATAAACAACTTGGCTCCACGGTTATTTGTTAGTAGAAAAATTACGGTAAAAAGTTAGTATTGTAAATGTAAAATGAAAATTAAAAAGATGATGAGGTAAGGGAGGGGTTTTTATAGATGTATTCCCGGTTATTACGTTAAGTCCGAGTCCTTCGGAAGGTCTGTGCGCCATTTGATAAAACATTGATTTTACACACGAACGTTTATTGGTTTTCGTTACTTATTTTTCCTTAAGTCCGAGGTCCACAGTCCAAAGTCCGAGGTCCACAGTCCAAGTCCAAAGTCCAAAGTCCAACGTCCGTATAGTCGTACATTTTAGTCAAGTTACCTTACTCACGTGGGATTGGTAGGATAGGTCGAGTAAGGGATCGTCCAAACCTTAGGGCTCGGATAGGTTCACAACTGGAGTTACACTTTAAGTGAGTAGGATTTTTAGGTTTCTTTTTTAGTTGGGTTTTAATTAAAATAACGGTAATGCAAATAAAATAAATTACTACGGTGATTATATATAGGTAAACAAAAGTAGAGAAACAGGGAGAGAGTTAATCATGCTCATGGAAGAATCATTTTTCAACAGGTTTTATTACTAAATCACTACATCTCTAATTGCGTCTCGCTTCGAGACGGCGAAAGTATTGATCCCTAGTGCATGCCCACATCTCTAGGTCGCATTTACTAGCATAAGGAGTTTCGATAATACCTCATCTCTGGTATATTATTTCAGCTCCTGGCACAAGTTCACATCAGCTGGACGAATTGGAGAGCTGTCTGACACTGCAGAGTCGCTACGGTGACATTTTAGTCGCTACGACCGTTTCGAGCATCAAGATCCAACTTTGTACAGTCTCAATCATTTTGGGACCGGATGTTAATTCTATGCCTAATTCCTATGTAGTGATTCTAGAATATTAACGAGTCAATCCGATTTTTCACGACAGCATAACCCTCCCCGGGGGGATTAGCTCATCATCATAGTAGGAATAATAAAACTTGCTGTATACATTAAGTAAATAAATGCAGGACAGAAATTAAACAAGAAAAGAAATGACTGTTATTAAGGGTAAAATAACTTACTGTATTAAGCTGCTGAAATAAAAATGGCGGAAGGTAAGTACTGAAGAAAGAAAACTAAACGTAGCTAAAGCATTAATATGCTGAAGACCTTATAATGAAGGCGAACCCCTCATATATATAGGCGGATGTCTGGAGGATGATTTAATTCGGTTTTGGCTGTTACTCCATTTGAGACATTCAAAACTTTGAATGTCGAGGTTTTGTTTTCACGTGACCAAGTTTTGTTTATGAAACAAAACTTATTTAATGTTTCGTCCGCTTGCGCATTATATTTGTCCCTTTGCTTAATTTCATTTCCATCTTGAACAGGTACGTGTCTTCTCTCATTGCAAGGTGGCATCAATTTGAAACCATTCTCTGCCACCTGCCTATGCTGACTCATCATGCCTTCTGGGCCCGCAGAGTGTGTCCAGTGGCGGCGCCGAAATTAGCGTTTTTACGACTTTTTGTCCTTGCGCAGAGTTCGTTGCCCGGGTCGCTATGGCAGCTTCACTAGCCAACGTCGGCACCTAGATTTATCCGATTTGAGCTTCGGAAGTTCCCTGCCTCTTTATATGTGGGCCCGCCTTTAATCGGTTCTCGTTTCTTTTGGAAACTTCGGCTCTAGTCGGGCTTTGTTGGGCTTTTACGGGGATTGGCGGGAATTCCAATATTCCCGTATTCTTGTACTTGGCAGCTTCACTAGCCAACGTCGGCACCTAGATTTATCCGATTTGAGCATCGGAAGTTTCCTGCCTCTTTATATGTGGGCCCGTTCTGCACTGGTTCTGTTCTTTTGGGAACTTCGGCTCTAGTCAGGCTTTGTTGGGCTTCACGGGGATTGAGCGGGAATTCCAAATATTCCCGTATTCTTGTACTTGGCAGCTTCACTAGCCAACGTCGGCACCTAGATTTATCCGATTTGAGCATCGGAAATTTCTTGCTTCTTCATATGTGGGCCCGTTCCGCACTGGTTCTGTTCTTTTGGAAACTTCGGCTTCACGGGGTCGAGTGGGAAACTCCAAATATTCTCGTATTCCTGTACTTTGATGCATGTTTTATCACTATATTCATTTTAATTGCGGAAACCTGCAAAAGTACGAAAATATAATTATTACATGATTATTAAACACATAATCGACCAAAATGCTATGTCTCTCGGGGTTTAATATTACAGTTTTGGGTGCTTATCATTATCCCTCAACAATCTCTCTCCTCATAATCAGAGACACACCCCACATCACAGTGTGGAAATCCTCACACACTCTGAGGTTCTTTACAATCCTAATGGGGGTTCCAGCAGTCGTAGTCAATAGTCCAAATGATGTCTGTAAAAGCTCCTCCTCTGCTTCTATCAAGCTGCACCCAGGGTTCTTTCTGAGTCCTTTTTCTCTAATCAAGATTTCCATGGATCCGACAAGCGCCCAGGAGCAATACAATTACTCGGCAAAATGAACTTTTCAATCCAACAAGATGACTAGATGTCAAAGTAATGCTTGACTGGGGATTCAGACCATTTGAGAGATTATGCACAAGACCTACAACATCTTCACCTACTTGGCAATGTGTTTTTTGTTTAATTCCATTTTTGTTCTTTGGTTATGCCTATTTTGACATCTTATATAATTAGACAATATATGTTGATTCAATACCGTACCAATGTCTTCTAATTCATTTTATGTGTGGGAAAATTAAACAAAAAATTATTACAGGTCAACTACATGGAGAGTCGAGATGACGATGGAAATTGTAACGGAAGCACATTCATCAAGAGTGAATCTCCACTACAACATTATGCAATCACACTTGCACATAAAAAAAAAATTGATATATCTATTAAATTAGAACAGAATCGATTGCACTACTACACAATGAAGAAAAATTCAATTCTCAAAGAAGACTACATCGGATTATCAAATGTGTAGGAAGATATATTCTCAAAAAAAAAGATGGAATATCTCAAGGCAATTATAAAGAGGGAATGAGAATAGTTTTTAGAATTAGTTTAGTTATTTTAATATTGTTAGTGAATATTTATTTGATCTTGCTTAAGTATCAACAATTTTATTATATCTCCTGATTAATTTTCACAACAGGAAGTTAAACCAGAGAATAAATAGCCATAAAAAAACTATTACAAAATAAAAGGGTGGAAATGAGTTGATCAATACACTTACATTTCAATTCGACCAAATTCATTAGTTAAGGTCCGCAGCAAACATTCACTTTTCTCCATATCTCCATCCAACCAAAGAAAATTGAATATAAAGATCAATATCTAAACCAATGCACAAGGAAATTGTATAGCAATACAGAAAAACAAAAAATGGAAACAGAGATTGGTTTGCCAAATAAGCAAATCAATACACTTACATTTCAATAGCAGAGAAATTCAATGGCGAATCTCTTACAGAAGTTATAAGGCTTTCCATAGCAAGAATAAGGTACCGTGTCACCAGATTGCAATAATACATGATTCTACCAATGCGTTGATTTACAAAGAACAATTTCTGGGTAGAAAACCCCCCTACAATTGGTGAGTATTTACTATTTACCCTTCTTCCATATAATTAAGAAATGGATTTTTCTTAACTCTCGCCTTCCAAATTTGTTTAAGAATGTAGCTCTTTGTAAACTTCAAAATTATATTGCATTTTCTATCAAATTGCTTTCAAAAGTCCTTCAGCATACAGAAGCATGCTACTACAGTCCTACACAAAGTTTAGCACATTTACTTAAATATTTTTTTTATACTCAATGATAAGAGCCCAAAACTGTAGTTTTAACCCTGTAACAGTCATACTATTAGACCAATTATGTGAGTAATAATTAAGAGTTAACACTGATCACGTGTTTTTATGCATTTCAGGCTTCAAAGTCCATTATGTGCAAAAATGTGCTACTTTAGCGAGATAAAGGAGCAAAGGTCGGTTACTAAGGAGTTCCGTGACTAAAGGCCAAGATTCAAGAAGACAAAGCCTTTCTAAAGCCCGATCAAAAGCTGAAAAGTCGATGCGGGCAGAAACAACACACAAGTCAGCAGAACGAAGGCCGTATCTTTGGACTCAGACCTCGGAATGGGGCCTACCTTATGTCAAAACGACCGGCTCGGAAAGAGCTTTCCAATAGTATAAGCTTTGATTCACTCTTTGTTAATGGTAGCTAGTTAGACCTAAAACTATAGATAATTATAAATCTAGTTTTCATGTAATAAAATTAAGTTTAGTTTAAATTCAATTCTTATTTTAGATTAAACTCTTAGAATCATTATTCTTAATTAGTTTGATTAATAAAATAGCTAGTTTGTCAATTTCGATTCTTGTCATTACAATTGTGTAGATCTAAATTCCCTTATTACGTAGATAGCTAGACTTAGATTAGTTAGATTATTAATTTAGTATTTGGATTATTGTTTTATTATTCATTAGATTAATAAAATAGTGTTCTCCATAAGTTAGTTTCATTTCCATTAATTGTTTAGTTTCAATTCGTAGATTTAAGTAATTGTCATTATTAGTTTAATTCAATTATTGCATTAGTAGTGTTGAATTGGGTTTAAACAAGCAAAGTTTCAATCTTTCTATCATGTCTTGTTTGAATTCCATTGGGAATGATAGCGTGATGATTCTCGGCTAAACCTCCGTTGAGGGGGTTGAGAAGCCTTGATGAAAGCTTGATTCCGATTATCATAGAGTCGTCGTAATTTCCTTTCCAATCTAGAAACGATTAGTTCACCATGAGAATGGGTTTAATCGTTCACATACAAGTTATGAATTGGTAGAAATGCCATGTGTAATTAGGGATTAGGAGTAACTATATTGTTCTGCGAAGCAGTTCAATTCGGATTACGACGATTCGTCGTTAGTAGGATTAAGTCGAATTAAGGTGGAATCAATCCCCCTCTAACTCCTTATCATAGAATCAACGTAGCATTCCCATAGTTGTTCTGATAGTCGACTAGTTGCATCTTGTGAGTAGTTGCATCGTAGTCTAGTTGCCATTTCGTAAATCTCTCATTAGACTTTAGAGTTAAGTTTACTTATACGTAGAGAACATTATCATGTGGAAGGACTAGGAGTGGAACGAATCATCTACTCCACTATATCTCATAGGATATGAGAGTAGAATCTTTGATAAAATTTAGGTACATAAGATAGTTTTAGTTTACTTACGTTTTGAGTTTTATAGTTCATTTCGTAGGTAAACTAGTCATTTTAACGTTTATCAAATGGCGCCGCTGCCGTCTTAGTTTCACTTTCGCATTGTTTTTGTAGTATAAGTACTTTTCTTAAAGTCCCATTAAACCCACCCACCCTTATTTGATTCATACTGTGGTTGTCCGTTTCAGTATTGAAAAGTTCCGCGAAAAAATACACGGAGCCGACACGCTTCTTGAGAAGCGGCGCGACTAGCCCATAAGCTGGAACGTTGAGCGACAGCCTAAAACCTTGTAACTTGGAGTTACACGGAGCGCGCTTCTAAGCAAGCACCAGCGCACTCTCGAGCTGATTTTTGCGAATTTCCACAGGTTTGATTCGAACCGATTTTTCAAGTTTTTTGTGTACTAACTATTTATATATACGTAACACGCGTAAACAAGACGCTTATTCATAAGCGAAGCAAGGACTTAATCAGGTATTCCTTTCTTCCACACCTCGCGATCTCTCCTCGTTAGAGGTTTATACTAGTATATCAGAATTGTTTGGAGTGTTAATGTGTTTAGCTAAATTTGGTCTTAGCCTTGCATGAGATTAAGGTCTGGTCGAACAAAAACACAACAACGTCAACAAGCGACTCTATCTAGTATACCACCCACTACACCTCTAGCTACTATTTCACACACACCACCTGACACAATGCCCGATGAAGGAGAGACTCCTCTCTCGGACTTTTACAAAGCCTTGAGCGATAGCCCTAAATCTTGCATCGTTCTAGCAGACCCAGTAGGGGATTTCCGAATCCCCCCAAATATTTTTAATTTGTTACCCATTTTTCACGGTTTAGACCATGAAAAATCCTATCAGCACATGCGTAGGATTGAACAAGTCCTAACAACATTCCACCATCCTACGGTTGGTGCGGAACAAATTAAACTAAGGGTATTCCCTTTTACCTTAGCCGATAAGGCGGCGTCTTGGTTAACTTCCCAAACGCCTAATTCTGTGGACTCGTGGGCTAAACTTGTTCAGCTGTTTATGGAACATTTTTACCCACCCCTAAAGACGGATGAGATGCTTTCCAAGATTCATTTCTTTCGACAAAATCCTCATGAATCATTTTCGAGGCTTGGAATCATTTCACCGATCTCCTTTATAGAGTGTCCACATCATAACTTAGCGAAAAGACACGTTAGTTCGTGCCTTTTCAAAGGACTTCTACACCACCATAAAGAAGTCCTTGACATAATGAATGGGGGTAGTTTCTTAAGTAAAGGAGCCTCGGAGGCTTATAAATTTTTAGAGGATCAAACTAAGCGAAATAACAACTTCGGGGGGGGGGGGGTGGTAGTGACGATATCCACCGCTCCATTAGTTCTTCTAATACAGTTAAGGCCGCCGGTATGTTTGAAATTAAACACGATCCCGAGCTTAGAACTCTAATCAAATCACTCACTAAAAAGGTAGAGACCATTTATGTTCAACAAAAGCCTATCCCCGTCATGAATGTAAATTCAAATCCATGTAGTTTATGTTGGAGCCTTGAGCATCCCGACTTCCACTGTCCTATAGCCTATGAACAGGCTTGTTCCATTAATAGTGAACCTAACGCCCCTTGGAGACAAAATCCCAACTTCGGTTGGAGAAATAACCAACACGTCACACCTCGGCAGATAATCAATATGTTAGGCTAACGCACAGTTTTATCCAAGCTCCACCACGACAAAGACAGGGTCAGGGTAATTTTAATAATTACAACAACCAAGTGCAACCTCGACAAGGTCAAGTACAAGGTCAAGGTAGTTATAATAATTATAACGCTAATAGAGGTATCGTTCCGATAAATAATAACTATCAAAATCCGCCCATAAATAATTCACGCGAGATAGTTCAGTCCACCACCCCGTGACTGACTACTACACCCATACAACCGGATCGTCTTGACACCTTCATACAAGTGAGCCAAAAACTTTTCCAAACCATGGTTCAATCTAACCAACAGCTTCTACAATCCGTTAATAATTTAAGCTAACAGTTGGCCCAAGATAAATCCCAACCCAAAGGTGTGTTTCCAGGTCACGAAATACCTAATCCTAAAATAACAAACACAGCCTTTGAGGTAACCGATAATACTAGTAATGAATATGAAAATGTAGGTGAGCTAAAGGCCATCACCACTCTCCGTTCTGGCAGAGTGGTTGATAACAAAGTAACTATGCCTATAGTTACCCCACCAGTAGCCCCTACACCTGCTATTTTACTAGATGCCGAAATAGAAACTGAAGAGCCTACCACTGTAGAGGTACTAGTTACAACACAACCTAAGAAACAGAAAGCCACGGTTAAACATCCTGGTGATACCATTGCTAAATATAGACAGAAACCACCGTTTCCATAAAAATTAGCCATGTTAACTAGGGATACTAATTATGAGGAGATTAGGGACGTTTTCAAGAATCTAATTATAAACCTTCCATTCGTCGAAGCTATTAAAAAGCTACCACACCATGCTAAGTTTCTTAAGGAGTTGTGTACTACTAGGCATAAGACAAATATACCAAAAGACGCCTTTTTAACAGAACAATTCCCAACTCTATCTGAACATAATGGAATTGTTAAGTACAAGGACCCTGGTCGTCCTACTGTACAATGCACCTTAGGAGATTCCTATACGACGACCGCATTATTAGACCTGGGGGCTAGTGTTAACTTACTCCCGTTTTATTTGTATAAACAAATAGGTCTAGACGAGATGCAACCCACTAAAATGACGTTGCAATTAGCTGATCGGTCTATTAAGTATCCTAAGGGTGTCGTCGAAAATGTTCTGGTAAAAATTCAGGATTTCTACTATCCGGCTGATTTTGTCATCCTCGATACAGAAGTCGTTAACGACTCTGTCCCGATCATCTTAGGGCGTCCTTTCCTGGCAACTGCCAATGCGCTCATTAATTGCCGCGATGGGTCAATGTCCATGTCTTTTGGCCATCTTGCTGTTGAAGTCAATGTTTTTAAAACAAAGACACAGTTACCCGATTCGTCTGGGGAAGGAGAGGTTAGCATGATCGAGAGCTTTGCTCGAGATTATTTCAACAACAGGTTCCCTGATAATCATATGCCCAAATTTCTTTCCTTTGGAAGTTCAGACTCCAACATTTTCATCCCTACACTAGTCGATACACATATTACGGATGAGGATGAGATAGATGACTTTCTCAAAGATGTAGAGGACTATCATAGTAACGTGGATATGACCAATCTAGATGAGGAATTCGATGAGTTTCTTAGAGCAGGTGATGATTCACCCTATCAAGAACTACTTTGCACAACATCCACCTCGACTCCCCTCCTTCCACCCTTTCAAAGGAATCTCGAGTTTGCACTCGATCATTTTGTTTCTTCTGTGCTTCATAATTTTTTAAATCCACCTAGTAAACAAATACTTCAGAAGAACAAAGCATTTGACACCTTCATTTTCAGACTTGAAACAGTCCCTACACACACCATGAATGAGTTTTGTGCTAAACCCACATCCTCATTGTTTACATGCTTTCCTTCTACAACTTATCCATATCCACCATATTCTCCACAACCATTCACTTTTCCACACTTATTTACTAGAACACCCTCTCGTTCAAAAATGAAAAAGAAGGTGCATGCTAGGTTACGTAATAGGGTTATCCGACTTTGCTTTCATTTCACTAGATTGCGTCATAGGAAATCTTGGTGCTTGATTGTGTTTGGATATGTTTTCTGTGATATTTATTTATGGAATGATCCACAACTAGTTCGGTTGTTGATATATGATAAACTGCATGTTCATACATATGTTTAGATAAAGTCTCGAGTATCTGACTATAAACGACTCAACTTTTGTGTTTGGTGCATTTCCTTTCATTTCCATATATTGGTGAGTGCACCATTAAGGTAACCGGGCCCTCCCTACGGAGTGTGTGGCTGTAAGTACCGGATCCTAAGTCCACGTTTAACATAATTCACGTTTTCCAATCTTGCATGTTTTCTTGGATTTTTGAGTCATGTTTCTCTATGGGGTGAATTATGTCTTTCTTGTTTATTGTTTTTCATTATAAAAGTAAAAAAAAAAATATATATATATATATATATATATATATATATATATATATATATTAAATAATAAACATAGTAATCTAGGAAGTCTCGGGAATCTGACTTTAAAAGACCCACTGCTAAAAACAAATTTTCTAAGCTTTGTTGTAAAAAATTTGTTTGGGGGTGGGGTGTTAGATGTTCCGATCCTAGAATGTTTTATGTCCCATTAGAGTTGCTTAGGCTGTTTAATTGTATTTCGATCCGGGTTGACATAATCATGAATTTAGAGTTCAGTCTATTATATATATATATATATATATATATATATATATATATATATATATATATATATATATATATATATATTAAATAATAAACATAGTAATCTAGGAAGTCTCGAATCTGACTTTAAAAGACCCACTGCTAAAAAACAAATTTTCTAAGCTTTGTTGTAAAAAATTTGTTTGGGGGTGGGGTGTTCGTGTTTCCGTCCTAGAATGTTTTATGTCCCATTAGAGTTGCTTAGGCTGTTTAATTGTATTTCGATCCGGGTTGACATAATCATGAATTTAGAGTTCAGTCGTTCGAATAACGTACGTCATGCACTCACTTTGAGGCGTTTTCTACTATCTTATATGTCATCCATGGTCGGAATAGAGTGTTTTATGGATCATTGGATTGGAAATTCTCTCCTGATCATTTCCATATCTCATTCATAAAAAATTGGACCCGTAACGGCGGCAATTTTGATTTGAAGTTTCATAAAAAAATCGAAAAATTCAAAATTTCGAATTGGGCTTGGGCCCAACCAGCAGCAAGACCGGGCGATCGCCGCGCTTTACTTACCTTTCCCAAAACAGTCGCGTTCATCTTTCCAAATCGCCGTGCGACCACCAAAGCTCCAAACTAAAAAAAAAAAAAAAAAAATTAAAAGAAACCAAATTAACCCACGCCAACCATCAAAAATCCAATTCAAATCTCCTCTAAAACCAAACCACCACCAAATCCACCAACTTACATCACCAAAAACCCACAAAAATTTACAAATTCAAGCTGTCGTGCCACCACCGCGCCACCACCACTGGTTGCTTCAGTCGGTCGATTCAAATTCCAACACCACATCCCATTTAAACCCCCACTACATTCCAAACACTAAAATGGCTCAACAACGTCGAATTTTGCCGAAGCAAGCTTTTACTAGCGACCACTTCGCGCCGTTTTACGGTGACAAAATGATCAGTAGAGACTGGAATAGCTTGTGGTACTCGACCGAAGCCTTTTACCACGACGACTTAGTCCGACGGTTCTACAACACGAGGGAGTTGGAGGGGACTAGAATTTTTGTTATGGTGGCGAAGAGGAGGAAGAAAGTAACTACGGGGTTGTTGGCCGAGATTCTAGGCATTCCGCCTAGAATCCATCTGGATGTCATGTTACAGGAGTCCCAATATAATGGGGTAGAGCCGTTGATGCACGCGGGCGATTACGAAGGAACTACAATGCTAGATCGCATTGTATTCGCGGTGCATCCCTTAGAACGAACCACCGGGCTGCAACTCGATGGATTGGTCGAGCGCCCGGGCAAGGAGAAGGTCGGCGACATCGGCTGAACTGCCTCCACATTTTATGGATACTCGGGAGCGAAGTACGAAGTTACAGATCTTGGAGTTTTCTTTGAAAGCATGATTAGGGGAGTAGGGAAGGTCATTTGCACCTTCCCCTGTGTTGATAACCAAGATCATTTGAAGTTGAGCAGCGACTCTCCGTCGATAGGTCTTACATCACCCTACACCAAAATCCTCGCATCTATAAGGATTGTGTCCAATGAGTTTGGAGGTTGCCTGAAGATAGGGAAGAGGACGAGGAGGATGGTGGAAATGAGAATGCCAAGGAGGATGGGGGAAATGAGAATGCCGAGGAGGATGAGGAGGACTTGACTTGTTTTGATGCGGATGCCCTAGAGAGGTGTTGGTCAGATGCAGAACGCATGGCCGTAATTCATCGTGGCATGCGTTCACTCAACACTATCTGCGAAGACCTCTAGACTCGACAGGCTACTATCCATCATAACTTCGAGATCCGATCCCAGCGGGAGGACGAGCGGTGGGAACAGATGAGGGCCGAGCTAGAAGCTCAGCGCTAGTTTCGGGCCGACATGCTTGCACGGTTCCCACCTCACGGGGATTCTCCTTCTGAGGACACACCATCGAGGCACGAGCGTCGTCGCCGAAAGACGAATGGTGCTGGCCCATCGGGAGCTCAGGAGCCATCTCCTGAGCGTGTGCCCTCCGCTACCAGTACCGAAGTGGTTAGGGATAGTATCGTTTGATGTTTATTTGTAGTTTCATTATTGTTATTTATTTTAATGTAAGTTTAATTCCGTAATTTGAATTTTGTAGTGAAATGTACTTCGAATGAAAATTTTAATATAATGAGGTTATTTTCATTGTGCGTGGTTGTTTAATATTGATCCCACCTTCTCAAATTGTTTGGGGGTGGTGTTATCTATTCCAGCATGATTTTTATATGACCCTTGTTTTAGAATTTATTGTGGAGTCAAGGTGAAAATATGGCCGTTTAGGCAAATCTATGAATAAGTATATGAAATCTCGATTAAATAGGTAGATTCTATTCTAAATTCAACCTAAAAGATACTAGGTTTGTTTTAGAATCAAGGAAATGAGTTGTTTCCGTTTTCGGGTTTGGAAAGTTTAGGATTTTCGAAACCGGCCAGTAAAAACTTTTGGCAACTTCCCGATCCGTTTTAGCAACTTTAAACCTATATAAACTTCATTCATTCTACACTCACAACTCACACTACACCTAACCTCCATCACTCACCTTTCACTCCCACGATTCCCACGTTTCGTCTCAATTTCCGATCTTCAAGACTCGAGCGCGCTGCGCCTGCAGGAAGCTTTTCAGCTTCAAGGTGAGTGCGACTCGCGCTCAAACACTGGAATTCTAAAAACTTCAGAGCGCGCCCGCGCCCAAGTAGAGCACACTCATGCCTTGACTTCCGTGGACCAGAAAAATTCCAGTTTTTCTACGGGGTGTTCCCGGATCATTCGCAGCTATTTCAGAGCATAATTTTGAGATGACATCTCCTACATTGATACCGGAACAGTCTTTCGAAGATTTGTTCCAAAGAACTACTTACGGTGCTTGGTTTCGCGAAGCGATCACATACGTAAGCTAGGAACTGCTTATGGTAAGACCTGATGCACTTTATTCTCCAACACTAGCATCTTATTTTTACGATAACTGCATTTTCTTTGAGAGACCAGATGGAGAACAAGTGTTCTCCATCAACATCGATAATGAACCAATGGAAATTACCAAGTTCTTGCTAGCATTTGTGCTTGGACTTGCTATGCCCGCTGAAATACAAGACCCATGGCGTTATTGGGTAGATAATATGTATGTCTACACTTATGAGTTTTTGCATGAGTCGTATGGCGCAGGCATTTTCCGTATTGAGGACCAAGGGGAATATAATGTCGCCTTTGGTAGCCTGTCCATGAACATAGGAACTGTTATGTTTTGGATCATACTAAACATTTGAGGGGAATGACATTTTTCTTCTGTGAATGATGCCACTTGCAGCGTCTTTTTTGCTTTAGCCACGGGACGTATGTGTCATGACCTTCCCCGAACCTTGATGTCTAGTTTAGCTCAATCCCATAGCATGAGGCATAAGTTCCTTCTTATGCCTGTTCTAATTTCCCGTATTATGCTATGTTTCTTTCCTGTTTTTTGTACACATTTCACGGATTAGATTACGGTCGACACTGTAAGACCCACAAATAGTAATATTCGATCTTTCCGTGCAATGACTTGGCAAGGGTGGAGGATACAACCTCATCAGGTTGCACCCTACACCCCGTCAGACCAAGTGGCTCTTAATATGTTAGCAATAATAGATGATAAATGGCGGGAAGCCTGGCAAATTATCATGGCATGGCAGGACGCGAAGGAACCTCACTTCTTTATAGAAGAAGAGGATGAGGAAGATGATGAGTAATGCGGTAGATAAGGTCAGTTTTAATTTTAGTTAGTGTCTGCTTATGTCCCAAGAAATTTCATTCTTGTTAACCCCATAATGGGTAGAACTCGTATAGAGTTGCGTTAGTTTTTATTTTCTATATTAGTACGTTCTAACTTTGTTTTGCAAATGTTCCTGAATTTCACGCGTTTCAATGGTATTTTTCCTACCCTCTTTATTTAAAATACTTTGAGGACAAAGCATGCTTCTTGTTTGGGGGCATAGAAACACGTGTAATTAAGACATCTGTTAGGATATAGATATGTATAATATGCATTTGTTTTCTAGTCAAATTTCAAAATTTCAAAAATATAAATAAATAAGTTCATGCTATACACTTATGAATATTGGTATTGTTTTCCTTCTTTATGCTCTTAATAATCTAGAAGTCTCACGTAGATTTTGCATTAGAATAATTTTTAGAAACTTAGGTTAATATATAGGTAATAATCTTTGCATCTATCTATAAATATATTACAGAGTATCGATGATTGTTAGCATAGTAAGTTTTCAAATCTAGGCTAGAGTACTTATTCTACAAATCCTGTGAGAATATAGCCTAAAGCCTTATATGAGCGAAACATTTGAGAAATGACACAAGGGAGAAGTAAAATCCGGATAGAGAAATCACACGTCCACTTGCTTGATCACTAAACCATATCCTAAGTGACACTACCTCTTTTTGTGTGTGATATGTGGTATATGGATGATGTAGATAGATGATGGTCGTTGAACAAAAAGAAGCGTATCAAAACCTAATTATCCCTCAATAAGTAAAGGATGAGTAGGGTATCGTTCCACTTTTAAGTGTATGTTATGTGAAGAACAGGACTGGAAAGGGGGTTTGAGGGATTAAAAACTAATATTATAAAGATTGTAGATACTAAACTAAGTTAAACTAACTAAACTATTGAGAATTTATAAGAGAGGGAATTCAAGAGATTAGAATCCACCAATGCTTTTGATTCAATGACTTTTTGCTTCATGTTGTTCTCCAAGTAGACTACAATCGGGCAATCAAGCAAGTGTTGATGCCTTTTTGGGTGAAACATCGTTAAACAATTAACTCTACTTAAGGTTGTTCCTCTGTTCATGTTACTAGTATCTTCTTTCCTTTTATGTGAGCTTGGGCAGCTATTCAATGAATCACCATCTAAGGCAAACACAAGGAATACTTCCCTTACTCTAAAACACTACACAATTAGAAGAAAAGTAGAGAATAATAGTATAATATTCAATTACAATAAATAAAACTCTATTCTAGCATTATATTCAATTGCAATAAATAAAAGCATGTTACTAGCAAATATTCAATTGCAATAAATAAAACCCTAAACTAGCATGATATTCAATTGTAATAAATAAAAACCTTAATCTATACTTCCATCCCCTGGTGTGGGCAATGGAACTAATAACTAAAAACATAAAGAACTAACCCGACAAGAACACCATGAACCAGAAGAATCATTAACCCTTAAGCACTGGCTTCATCTCCTCCCTTGAAGGAGAAGATTAGCCTTCCATAAAGAAGGAAGAACACGAAGAACGAGAAGAAGAAGAGTTGAAGAACATAAGACTAGAAAGACTAATTTATTAATCTCTCTCTGTCTCAAGTTATGGAGACAAGAATATAAGTGAATTGGCAAATTACATGAGGCACTTAGGTCCTCTATTTATAGGGGTTACAATGAGCTCTAGAAGCATTCCAAACCGTCATTTGTTTCCTAATACAAATAGACTTCTTTCAGAGTCCAACTTCATGTCCAAAACTGAGAAGGAATTGGCTACAGTGTCGATTCATGCGTCTGGACTCATTATCCATGCGTCTCAGACTCAAGAAATGCGTCTGGACTCACGATCTATGCGTCCCAGACGCGAGCATTGAGTCCAGACTCATGATCCATGAGTCTCAGACTCAGAAGTCTATTTTCCCTCTTTTGCTCCATCCTTCTATCCTCTTTTGCGGGATTTGGTCCAAACAATGAATCCTTTGGCCTTGGGCTTCCAAATAGGCTTTAAAATAGGTCCAAGTTGCATCTTTAATAGCTCCAATTCCTTGGCCTTCTCCATGATTGTCCACTCTGCCTCCCATGTGATCCTTAATGCTCCGAATTGCTCCGTTTTACCCCATTTTCTCTAATATTCTACAAAACTCTCTTTTTCACCTGTAGAATCTTAAAACACAACTTATAAACACTATTAGTCCACTAAGATGGCTAAACAAGAGGCATAATCGAGAGTTAAATAACACTTTTTGAGCACTTATCACAACTCCCAACTAGCCTTTTGCTAGTCTCTTAGCAAATAAGATAAAAAAAATAGATAAGTGATCAAAATCACATCCTAATAAAATCCTAACTCATTTTCGCAGGCATCGCGATTGCATTTACCATATGCAACAAGGCTATAAACCTTTAAGTTCCCCAAAAAGGACGAGTTATAGTCTCGTGAGGGTTTTCAGGTGATATACCCACAAAATCAATTAATAGCATGTTCAAGAATGATAGTATTTTTCAGAGAGAGAAATTCCTTACCCACTTAGTGCTTACTCCAATGAGGCGGTCTCCATTCTTTGGCTACATTCTTTGCAAAGACTCATAGATTATGATGGGAGATAGTAAAAATTGACAAAATTCTCAATCAAGGCTTATGTGTGTACTTAGTCAATCTCCTATACTCTCCTATCCAAGAAACGGAATTCCTAGTTTACTATAGGTAGATAATCTCGACTTTCAATCCTCACCGGTCATACTCTCAAAAAAAAAGAATCTCTCAGAAGATGGTCTACTATTTTACCTCATGTATGTGGGGAAAAGAATAATGCATACGAACATCCCACATACTACCTTGAAAAACATACTTCTGAATAAAAGTAGTCTCATGGAAAGAATGTCAATCACATATGAAGTGTCGGGTCCTTCACTTTAGCATCCTCTCACCTATTCTAGACTTCGTACCATACTGTAGTGATAAGTTATGGGTTGTAACTTGGCTTGGGTATTGGTTTATGAAGGAAAGGTAAAAAGGATTCTAAGGTTGTTTCTGAAAAACACTAAGGGTTTTGCTTCTTTCTTTGGAAGATTTCTTCAAATTCTGTATTGTAGAGAAAATTCTTCCTTTGTCTTAGCTTTTCCATCCATTCTGTTCAACTTTTTTTTTTTTTTTTTTTTTTTGTTAAAGCTCAGTGGTATATCCTTGATTAGTACTAGATATGCTTGTTTTCCACTAGCTTCTTTCACTTTGAACAGAATGATGGGATTCATTGTATCTCTTTGGTATTTCCTTGTAATCTTCCTTTTGTGGTCTTTCTTCCTCTTTGTGCCCCTCGTATTCTCAGAAACATATGGGTATGGCTAATAAAGATTTTGGCTATACTCCTTGTCTGGAGTTGGGTGACGGGTAAAGGGTTTTATGAAAGAAAATGGCTTATTGTAATGCTCAAAAGGGTTTAACATGATGGTCCTACTAGGTGGGATAAAGGCTGAATGGGTTCACTACTTGACTTATCAGTATGATACTCTGTTTCGAATAGACTACAAGACCTAATGGCTATCTCCCCAGTTGATGTCACTTCGTAATTAACCAAATCAACGAATAATAAGACTATATTACAACGACATAAAGAACTGAAAGATGTTGAGTCACTAAGACTTGGATTTTTCGTAAGAACTCTCCAAAGAATGGGTAAAAAGCTCAAGTCTCACGGGTTAAGTCTAAAAATTCTACTTCCAGTTTACTAGGGGTTTAAATCTCTCTTCTAGGAGAAGTACACAAAACTGACAAAGTACTATGGTGGTGCCTTGATAAAGGATTCTATCAACAAGAACTATGTCCGAGCATAATAAATAGTCTAAGCGGTAATGAAATCAATAATATCAACTATCTATCAAACTCAACACTAAGCAGTATAGAATCTATATCCCAGACTCATCATTAAAATTCATTTTTCTCATGCTGCTGATATATATAAAAAAATATTTTAATTTTTGAAAACTAATTTTGAAATTCATTTCTTAAGTACACCCTCCCCTACTTATGCATGCATTGACCTCAATGTATAAAGAAGTAAATGAAATGGATGAGAAAAAGGTAGGATATTACCATTGATGCCGAATTTTTAGGTCTTTTTACGTCAGATCCCCAAGACGTAATGTATTATCAATTTGGAGTGAGGAGATCAGATTTTCTCACCCAAATCTGACGAATGTTTGGAGGACGAGGAGGTCTCACATTGTGGGTCATCAAAAATACTCCTTGATATGCTGGAAAGATTGTTGGTGAAGTTGCTTCTCTATCTTGAACTATTTCAGGTCTGATGATTGTGTGATATGCCTTGTGGTTCCCCTGTGTAGAAAGTTGACGAAAATCTCTTTTTCTAACAGGACAATAGTATCTGATGTACCCTTTACCACCACGGTGATGATAATGGAAGTCCGGGCCGATTCATTTCGGGGTGGGCATGAGGACCGGTTCATACTTCTCTCGTTCGGACAATAATGGTGTAGAAGAGGCTTCAACAAAGGCAATTCTTTCTTATCAATATGGTCCACTTTCTCGCTTCGAGAGAAGACTCATTTCAGATTTCTAGATTACGTTGTTTTTCCAAAACTTCTTTTAAGCCGATTCTCTAGTAACCGATTTTTCTGGGCGTAAGTCCGTTGTTCATCCCTGAAATGTAGAGTTCATCTTCTCAAGATATGATACTCTCTGTCCAATTTTCCATTATGCTCACTTAAATCCTGAATTTTCTGCAGAGATTCTAAGAACATGGCTAGCAACGCCTCTGTGGTGGGGTTCTCAGGTTCATCACAGTTTTCTGTAGATTGAGCACTCTCAATTGTATCTTCGAATGGGAAAGATTCTTGTATCATGCTATCAAGGAAGTACACCTCTCCACCTTCGGTGTCATCACAATCCTTATGCAACAGATGAAAGATATTTATGTCCATAGACATCTTACCAAAGTTGATCTTCATTTCACCGTTGTAACAATTTATCAAAGCTTTTGCGGTAGCGAGGAAAGGTCGGTCTAGAATAATTGGTATTTTATCAAAGGCTTCCTGGGTGTCTATCACAATGAAATCCATTGGATAGTAGAAATCGGCTACTTGAACAAGAACATCCTCAACTATGCCTCTTGGAATCTTGGTAGAACGGTCAGCTAACTTCAATTTGACTTGTGTAGGCTTTAGGTTCTCCAGGCCCAACGCTTGGTACAAATGATATGGCAAAGAGATTAACACTAGCACCAAGGTCCAAGAGAGCATTACCCGTGAATTTTTTCTCCTATCTTACATGATATTGTAGGACTTCCCGGATCTTTGAGCTTGACCGAGCTTGGCGATGGATAATAGATGTTGTTTGTCCAAATTAGAAACGCCGCTTTTGGAACATGAGTACTTCTCTTTATGTTGCATGCATCCTTCAAGAATTTGGCATATGATGGCAACTACTTGATCGCTTTGAGAAAGGGGATATTGATGTTATCTTTCTCAAATGCCTCCTTCATCTCTCGAAAATTGCTTGTCCTTTTGCTTTGAGCAAAAATATAGGAAAAAGGTGCCTCCGGTACAAACACATCGACGAATGCGCTCTTCTTTCTCTTTGGCATTCTTGCATATCTTGTCTTGGTTGTCTTGACAAATGGGAGTGGAAAGGATTTCCCCCACTTCCTTTTGAACTTCATTTGAAATCTTGACCAATTGCTCTGTAGCAATGTCATCATGAGAAGGTAAGTCAACCTTGTTGTCTATCTTCAATCCTGATCTAAGAGTAGTAACTGAGCTAACATGATCATGGAGGTGATCAATACTAGAAGTTGTCCTAATGTGGCATACATCTTCACTCTTCGATATTGGTTCCAATAAGATAGGTTGAGTGGCTTGTGTCTTTACAGACAAAGCAGTAGTGAGTTTGTCAACCTTAGCCTCTAGAGACTCCATTCTAGAACATTGACTTGCCTGAGATTGCTGGAGATTGAGTTGACACTGTGCAAGAAGCTCTATAACACTTTCAAACTTCTGATTTTTCTGTGATAGCAAAGTAATTGCATTCTCCAGGTTGGCAGGTGCGGCATAATTTCTCCTAGGATCAGGCACTAACTCTCCACTTGTATTGGAATTTTGTTGAGAGTATAATTGTTGTTGAGGGACCAACTGTGAAACTTGACTTTGTCGTGGAATATAACTTTGATCTTGAGAACACAGGGGTCCAAAGATACATCTCCAATAATTACCTTGAAAGTTATTACCACCTTGGTTGGGCCTCGAAATGAGTTTATATTGTACTCTCCAACTAATGCATGTTGATAGTAACCGGGACATTCTAGAGTTGCATGAGAAGTGTCAAATAGACTTCGCAAGATTGGCTAGCTTGCATGACCGGGAGAGATTTAACTTGAGACTTGTTGAACTTGGAGGATTCATAGGAACCGATTAAATTTCTTACTCGAATTTCAATCTTTGGTGGCCAGCCGGCCAATGTAGACTTCGGTTCTTGATCCGATTGTTCATGTGCTTGGTAACCAAATTGCTTTGGCTCCCCCCTCCATGCTAGCGACATCCTCGTTGCTAGTAGTCCATTGTTGTGTTTCTTGACTAAATTCGAGAAAGTTGTAAGCTTCCTCTCCATCCATTGATGTAAACTTCCCTTTGTGCATTGACTGTATCATCTGCTTGTTCATCATCAAGAGTCCTCGATAGAAAAAATGAGCAAGTGTGCTCTTATCATAACCATGATGTGGACATGAGACTAACAAATTATTGAATTTCTCCCAGCTTTGATGATATTCTTCAGTCATTTTTCCTTTGAAATTGCTGATAGCTTGCTGCATGGCATCTGTCTTCTGGGGTGGGTAGAACTTGTTCATAAACTTTGTTCTCAACTTCTCCCAGTTGTTGATTGAATTGATCGGCTGTGCAGTTAACCATTCGGAGGCTTTACCTTCGAGTGAGAGCGGAAAAAGAATCAACTTGATACTCTCATCTTTGATATTACGGTTCTTGAAAGTTCGAGGGGATGATAGAAATCTGTTCATGTGAACATATGGTGAACATTATGCGAACCATTGAACTTTGGAAGCATTGAGATTACTGATGCTCTAAGCTCAAACTGGTTAGCTTCTGTTTCTGGAAAAACAATACTGCTGGGTGGGTCTCCAGTGATTGGCGAATAAAAATCGCTCAGCTTCTTCCTCTGCTGTGCTTGCATGGGTGTGATAGCTTCAGGATTATTGGTGTCCATAACACCTCCATCATTGCGTGCGGCCATTATATCAATCCTGTCTAGTATTCTTGCTATGCGAAGATGATGAAAACTATCCTACTATGCTTGAATGCAATTAAACTAATATGCAACTATTCTAAATTATACTAATATGTAAAACTACTTTCCTTCAACTGGGTTGGCTTTACAGACTAGTATCTCAGCCCGTTGTCTAAAAGTCGTCTCTTCTAGGGTTATGGTGAATCACTTGGATTGCTTAAGTACCCGTCCCCACGACGATAGTCTGTTTGTCAAGATTCAGACAAGAAACACTAGAGTTTGATGTTTCGCTGTGTTGGCTTACAACTTCAATTGTTGAAAATGTCATAAATGCAATTATACTAGAAAGCAATAAAACTATGATGCAACTATACTAAGAAAGCAATAAAACTAAACTACGATGCAACTATACTAAGAAAAATAAATAGAATGAAGATTCGACTAACCTGGATGGTAGATCTTGTCTTCGAGATGTCCTTCAAGCTTATTTCTTTTTCAAAAGGATGGATGATGTGGCTAAAATTACCTCAAGATCCAAAATTCTAATCTTGAAAGAAAACGTTAAACATAAACAACTTAAAACGGCAGCGGCGCCATTTGACACTACCTTTTTTTGTGTATGTAGTTATGTGGTATATGGATGATGTAGATAGATGATGGTCGTTGAACAAAAAGAAGCGTATCAAAACCTAATTATCCCTCAATAAGTAAAGGATGAGTAGGGTATCGTTCCACTTTTAAGTATATGTTATGTGAAGAACAGGACTGGAAAGGGGGTTTGAGGGATTAAAAACTAATATTGTAAAGATTGTAGATACTAAACTAAGTTAAACTAACTAAACTATTGAGAATTTATAAGAGAGGGAATTCAAGAGATTAGAATCCACCAATGCTTTTGATTCAACGACTTTTTGCTTCATGTTGTTCTCCAAGTAGACTACAATCGGGCAATCAAGCAAGTGTTGATGCCTTTTTGGGTGAAACATCGTTAAACAATTAACTCTACTTAAGGTTGTTCCTATGTTCATGTTACTAGTATCTTCTTTCCTTTTATGTGAGCTTGGGCAGCTATTCAATGAATCACCATCTAAGGCAAACACAAGGAATACTTCCCCTTACTAAAAACACTACACAATTAGAAGAAAAGTAGAGAATAATAGTATAATATTCAATTACAATAAATAAAACTCTATTCTAGCATTATATTCAATTGCAATAAATAAAAGCATGTTACTAGCAAATATTCAATTGCAATAAATAAAACCCTAAACTAGCATGATATTCAATTGTAATAAATAAAAACCTTAATCTATACTTCCATCCCCTGATGTGGGCAATGAAACTAATAACTAAAAACATAAAGAACTAACCTGATTGAAGAACACCATGAACCAGAAGAATCATTAACCCTTAAGCACTGGCTTCATCTCCTCCCTTGAAGGAGAAGATTAGCCTTCCATAAAGAAGAAAGAACACGAAGAACGAGAAGAAGAAGAGTTGAAGAACATAAGACTAGAAAGACTAATTTATTAATCTCTCTCTGTCTCAAGTTATGGAGACAAGAATATAAGTGAATTGGCAAATTACATGAGGCACTTAGGTCCTCTATTTATAGGGGTTACAATGAGCTCTAGAAGCATTCCAAACCGTCATTTGTTTCCTAATACAAATAGACTTCTTTCAGAGTCCAACTTCATGTCCAAAACTGAGAAGGAATTGGCTACAGTATCGATTCATGCGTGCCGGACTCATTATCCATCGTCTCGGACTCAAGCAATGTGTCGGACTCACGATCTATCGTCCCAGACACGAGCATTGAGTCCAGACTCATGATCCATGAGTCTCAGACTCAGAAGTCTATTTTCCCTCTTTTGCTCCATCCTTCTATCATCTTTTGCGGGCTTTGGTCCAAACAATGAATCCTTTGGCCTTGGGCTTCCAAATAGGCTTTAAAATAGGTCCAAGTTGCATCTTTAATAGCTCCAATTCCTTGGCCTTCTCCATGATTGTCCACGGGCCTCCCATGTGATCCTTAATGCTCCGAATTGCTCCGTTTTACCCCATTTTCTCTAATATTCTACAAAACTCTCTTTTTCACCTGTAGAATCTTAAAACACAACTTATAAACACTATTAGTCCACTAAGATGGCTAAACAAGAGGCATAATCGAGAGTTAAATAGCACTTTTTGAGCACTTATCACTAAGCGAGAATTTAGGCTCTCTTTGGATCAATATAGCCAAAAATTCAAATCTATGAATTATTTTCCGCTAGTCGCCCCTCTGAACCTTTCTTTAGCCTTTCATAAACCACATATCCTTTACCCTGTTACAAAACAAAACAAAATAAAAAATTCAACCTACCTAATTTAGATAAGTCTGAGAATAGAATGAGGAAGAAAGAAGAAGAGAAAAACCTGTGTATACAAAAGTTAGTTAATTGCTTCAGAAAATAAAGAAAAGAAGTTTCCATCCAAAGAAAAGAAAAATAAAAATAGAAATAAAATAAAAACTCCAAAAATAGAATAAAAGGGAGTCAAAAGCCAAAGAAAAGAAAAAGAAAAAATATGGCTAAGGATGGAAACAAAGTATAGAAGCAAAAGAAAATAACAAGGTTTTCTCTAAGTTACATAATATGAAGACTCTATTATCTCAGACTTGTCCTTTTTGAATATCCATTTCTTTCCTTCTTAAACCATCTCCTAATCCCCGCAACACCTAATAAAGACCTCTAGCTCAATTAGGAATAGGTTAGTGTGATAGTAAGTGGCAGATGTGTTTGATCGACTCCGGCTTCCTTGTTGTCATTGAGATTGTAAGGTAAAGTGTACCCACGGCACACACCGAGTAGATGAAAACTTGAGTGGAAAAATTAGAGTGTTGTATCTTGACTATTATTGTGAGAACCTACTTAAGGACGCTTATCCCGAAGTTTTAAACGAACACGCTAGGCATTTCATAGTATTACTCATTGTATATATGTTTATTGTAGATGATTGATTATTATGCATATATTAGCTTAGGGTTTCGACTTGATTACTCTATATGCATTGCTAGTGAGAGGTATAGTTAATTTAGAGCATGAATAAGGAAACAATAGTTTTATTTCTTAGTCGTTGTAGTATAGATGAAGTTTGTGAGTACCTTCACTGGAAAACTCTCACGAGGCTATAACTCGTCTACTAGGGAATTCCTAGTGGTTTAAGGCCTTGTTGCATATATGGTCAATGCAATGTATTTCAAATAAATAAAGAGTAGTTAGAACTCTATTTTTGGTCACTACTTATTCTAATTTCTCATCTTTGCTTGAGGACAAGCAAAATGCTGTTTGGGGGTGGTTTGATAAGAGCCCAAAACTGTAGTTTTAACCCTATAACAGTCATACTATTAGACCAATTATGTGAGTAATAATTAAGAGTTAATATTGATTACATATTTTTATGCATTTCAGGCTTCAAAGTCCATTATGTGCAGAAATGTGCCACTTTAGCGAGATAAAGGAGCAAAGGTCGGTTACTAAGGAGTTCCGTAACTAAAGGCCAAGATTCAAGAAGACAAAGCCTTTCTAAAGCCCGATCAAAAGCTGAAAAGTCGACGCGGGCAGAAACAGCACACAAGTCAGCTCAGAACTTCCGAAGGCCGTATCTTTGGACTCAGACCTCAGAATGGGGCCTACCTTATGTCAAAACGACCGGCTTGGAAAGAGCTTTCCAATGGTATATCCTTGATCCAATCAGAGGAGCAGAAGTGGACGAAAATTCTGTTGAAGCCAACTGCAGCTGAAGAGGCCTTTTTGGACTGAAAGAATTGGGTTTTAGGCCTGATTCTCTGGCCCAAAACATGGCTCCAAGCCCATGCACAATTTTTGGATCTGAAAGTATAAAAACCAAAGCTTCACTCTTTGTTAATGGTAGCTAGTTAGACCTAAAACTATAGATAATTATAGATCTAGTTTTCATGTAATAAAATTAAGTTTAGTTTAAATTCAATTCTTGTTTTAGATTAAACTCTTAGAATCATTATTCTTAATTAGTTTGATTAATAAAATAGCTAGTTTGTCAATTTCGATTCTTGTCATTACAATTATGTAGATCTAAATTCCCTTATTACGTAGATAACTAGACTTAGATTAGTTAGATTATTAATTTAGTATTTGGATCATTGTTTTATTATTCATTAGATTAATAAAATAGTGTTCTCCATAAGTTAGTTTCATTTCCATTAATTGTTTAGTTTCAATTCGTAGATTTAAGTAATTGTCATTATTAGTTTAATTCAATTATTGCATTAGTAGTGTTGAATTGGGTTTAAACAAGCAAAGTTTCAATCTTTCTATCATGTCTTGTTTGAATTCCATTGGGAATGATAGCGTGATGATTCTCGGCTAAACCTCCGTTGAGGGGGTTGAGAAGCCTTGATGAAAGCTTGATTCCGATTATCGTAGAGTCATCGTAATTTCCTTTCCAATCTAGAAACGATTAGTTAACCATGAGAATGGGTTTAATCGTTCACATACTAGTTATGAATTGGTAGCTAGAAATGCCATGTGTAATTAGGGATTAGGAGTAACCATATTGTTCTGCGAAGCAGTTCAATTCGGATTACGACGATTCGTCGTTTGTAGGATTAAGTCGAGTTAAGGTGGAATCAATCCCCCTCTAACTCCTTATCATAGAATCAACGTAGCATTCCCATAGTTGTTCTGATAGTCGACTAATTGCATCTTGTGGGTAGTTGCATCGTAGTCTAGTTGCCATTTCGTAAATCTCTCATTAGACTTTAGAGTTAAGTTTACTTATACGTAGAGAACATTACCATGCGGAAGGACTAGGAGTGGAACGAATCATCTACTCCATTATATCTCATAGGATATGAGAGTAGAATCTTTGATAAAATTTAGGCACATAAGATAGTTTTAGTTTACTTACGTTTTGAGTTTTATAGTTCATTTCGTAGGTAAACTAGTCATTTTAACGTTTATCACTCAATGACATTAAATGGATTTTTAAGAGATTAAGCTTATTTATGCGGATTTAATTATAGCCATGTTAAGTAAATTTTAATTATAGCTATTCAGGATTTAATCTATGCTTCTCATGTAAATATTGAAATATAATGGCCAGGTGAGATTCAAGTATGAATTGTTTCGCTTTCGTATGCTTGGGGGAAACGTGTAATTGGCGTACTACAAGTCAACTGAAACTTAAGGTGACCATGGTAACGGTTGTAGCTTAATCTGTTTTACTAAAGCAGCTACTATAATGACTTGATGGATCACCTTGGAGATTGGAAGTTGCCAGCTTATAAAGTGGATAATCATTTAGTCCATTGCAATTGGACTGGAGTTTGGTGCAACTCAAATGGTGTAGTCGAGAAGCTTGATCTTTCCTACATGAATCTCAGTGGCCGCATTACTGATGACATCGAGCTTTACGACACATACGTGCTCAACACAATTTATTCCACGCCAATATATGTTTTTTATTAAACTACTATAATTAAAAAATGCAAGTCATGAAGAATCAAACATACAACAAGAAGATCGTGGGGTACGAAACAAAACACAATGTTTCACTGAAGAGTGCACTTACAGACATTCTCAAAAAAGAAAAGATTTATGAAGAACCAGTTTACAGTTCAATATTTGAGAACTATCAGTACGCAGCGGATGTCGCAATCAATGTGCCTATACTAAGATAATACCATAAAGATCCAGATTATCCTATCATACAAACATCATTTGGAACATATCAAACCAAGAAAGTCGACTCAGAAAATGTTGCTACAGGAAATGCCATACACTATCTACAACATATATACAAGTTTGAAATACTAGATGTGAACTACAATGAACTCATGACTAGACGTGAAGAGCTCTACGAAGCAAATATTCAAGTAGAAGAACTTCATATGCAGATTAAAGCATTGGAAAAAGATAATGCTTATTTAAAGGGAATAAATGAATACTTGCTCATAGGCGGACCAAATATGGAAATTGACGACCTAAACATTCCCGAGTAAATATTCACAACCGATTGGAAGATCAAGTGTTAGGAAAACAATGTGATTCGTAATATTCATGTTCTTAGTTTACGCAGTGAATTTTGTTATTAACATCCTAATAATGTTTATTAATAAATTACATCTCCTTTGATTGCTCATTTGTTTTGTTTGTAGTTTTACATACACAAGTTACACGACCAAGTATATTAGCTGGAATAGTTATATAGACAACTGTAAGAAATGAAAAAACCCCAAAAGCCAATATAACATAACAATAATGAGTTTGCTTTTGTTGGCTCAAATTGAGATTCACCCATGAGAATTCTAGCCGCAGCAAATCAAAACCTTCTCTCTACCCTCTTCTAGCTTATAGTTCAAACTGTAATCAACTATCGAATCAACTATTGGATTATTGAATCGACTCTAAGGCTATGAATGGCTACGGTCTGTCAAAACACTGCCTTAGAGCTTTGCTTCCAGTTAGAGGTAAGATTATTAATTGAATTTATAAACGGTATGTAATCTAGGAAACAAGTTTGTCTTTTGATTTTTATCATTCATTTTTTCATATAGTTCTCATTAGAAAGTAAAAAGTGGTCTGTATATTGAGATTGTAATATGGTTAATTTATGTAAAAATATGGAGACGGAATTTGTGGATATAATGTTGGATTAAATAACTGGTAAATCTCTAGGCCAATATAATAATTCTCTTTGGGTATGGAGCAATTGATTGCTTATTGAATTTAGTTTCGTCATTATCAGGATATCAAGGAGCTTGCTCCTCATTGCCTTGCCGAGATCTGTCACTTCATTGAGGACTGTATCCACTTCCATGTTTTTTTTCTCTACAGTTCTCTTGGTTGTTCAAATTAAGGAAATTTCATAACTCTTAACTCTGAGGTATCAGTCCCGTAAGTTTATTTCACGTAGCTAATATATATTGCAATGAAAATACTTCATTAAGCTCCATTGATCTCACACACTAGTAGCAGTAAACTACTGAAAGTTGCATATAAACACTTCTCCATTAGCAACATTTTAGCTTGAGTTGGTGGGATTCCGAAAGGAAATCCCTTCAAAATAAGTATTCTGCTTCATGGTATTCTTTAGTAAAAGGTGAAAGAATAGTTCGCTCTATGCTCATCGGGCAACTGCCTGTGTTTAGACCTTTCTTGGCTGCAACTTTACATAAGTGGTTCTTAGCTCAAAACTTTCATAGTTTCATTTGCTTGATATGGGACTAAAAGCTTTAACGTGTACCAGATTTTGCAGCAGTGAGGTTGAGTTGAAATCTATAACCTGACCCAATCCTGGTCTTAGACCCTGAAATGAAGTTCTCATAATAAGCTTGGGTCGTCGTGGGAGCCCAACAGGTTTAGGTGTCGATGGACTACTCACAAAACACTGCCCCCCAATGAAATATCCAAGTCTAGAGTGCATTGGACTTGAAAGTTGCATCAAATTTTCCTACACATGGTTGGGTTATTAAGGTAGAGTGGCTGATTGTTTGGTCAGAGTTTGAGAAAACAAACTCGCACACAAGAGTTTAAAAACTTGAGATTTAACTGAAATTAAATCCTCGGAGTTCCCTGCAAAAGATATTGTTGATTTTGTTTTTTAAATGTCATCATCTTCACTAACTATTTGTGTAATTGTGTTTATTTGCGTAGCATCCTAGCTTTTATTTGTGAAGGTATAAGAATGATGTCCTTATTATTATAAAATAATGAGTAGCTAAAATATTTTCCTGTTTGGCAGTGATCTTCCTCCTTTGTCGTGGAGGCAAATATTAGATGCATGTATAAATGTTGCTCGGGGTCTCCTATTACCTTCATACAGGGGTAGAGAGACGGTGTATAATTCACAAGGATATGATGTTAAGATGACAAATATTCTATTAGATGAGAGTTGTGTTGCAAAGATGGCAGATCTTGAGTTGTCAAAGGATGGTCCTGCACTTGATCATACTAATGGGAGTGCTGCAGTAAAGGGAACCTTCAGATATCTTGATCCAGAATACTTCCGTAGGCAAAAATTGACCAAGAAGTCTGATGTATATTCATTTGGTGTGGTGTTGTTTGAAATTATTTGTGGATCAACATCTTTAAGGGTACTCACTTGATTCGTTGAAAAAATTTGGAAAAATAGTAGAGAAATGTCTTGCTGATGAGGGAAAGAATCGACCGACAATGGGTGAAATCCTACAGGCCTTCGGACATGCTAGCTGCAAGATTGCACCGCGTGTTGGAACTTATTTATGTTTCTGAGCATAGAAATTATAACGGCATAAAGGTTCGTCATCTTAACACGTTATACATATTAGATGTGTTTGGGCTATTTTACTCAAATCATGGTTTCTGACTGAACTAAATGTGTGGGCTTAAGGCATCTAGCTATAATTTTTTTTTTAATGCCTCTTAAACCAGGTAAGTGATCGTGTTAGAGGTTCGTGCATTCTCGATTACATTTTCCTTATAAAGGTAAGATCTCCAATGAATATTAAACCTCTTTGTGTAAATAATGGTAATGTGAAATCTCAAGGAAATCTCAAGGGAAACCTAGAGAGAGGCTCATCCTTATGTGAGATTGCCTGCTTGCTTCAGGGGAAACAATTTGAGGGATGATGTAGCTAACAGCCCCCTTGATAGTCGATTCATTAGGGTCATCAACTTCCACCCAGAAAAGTATCCACCGTTTTCTTTGTCTCTTAAGCCTCACAGCTATGGGACTTCCTAAAGAAAACAGCAATCGCAGTTTATCAACCACTCACAAGACCACCAAGATCTTCTGCCATAGTAAAAAAATGCCAGACTCAGGTGAACATACAAAGTTATAAACTTCGCAATTTTTAAAATGTCTTGAATTTCACCCTTACGCTACCAAAGCTTCTGTAGGAATCTGGCTCGAGCTGAAAAGTTTTGACAACAAAGGATTCAACTTCTCCTCCTGCAAAAAATTTACATTAGACAACTAATGGGTTATCTAATGAGCTTTACTTGTGTTTTTTGAAAAATAAACAATGAGGCCCAAACAATTTAAAAAGAACAACAAATTAATGGACTATAGGCCCGATAATTTGCACACTTTGGTATTTTCAAATTGTTCATACATTTTTGTAGGCCGGATACGCTATTCGTTTTTACTATAAACTACTGTGCAAATTTGTACATGAACACAAAATTCTTAATATATAATACTCTGACCAAGGACACGACTATGGACCAAAGTTTGGGATTTAATAAAATACATACATAATTAAAAGACTTTAGGCTTTTGACGTTCTTTGCACATTTTTTTGACTGGATACGCTGTTGGTTATCACTAAAAACTCCAGTGCAAATTTATATATGAACAAAAAGTTATTAATAAATAATACTCTGACCAAACACGACTATGGGCCAAAGTTTGGGCTTTTGTAAAATACATACCTAATTAGAAGACTTTGGGCTTTTTATTGGCTGGATACACTATTCATACATACAAAATACACTAACACTTTGTTCAAACAATGTTAAACCATATTCAAATAACATTAGGCAAAGTTGCAGACCTGTTTGTAATATTTTAACTATAAATAAAAATTCAGTGATCATACTTTTTACCCTTACACACCAAATTTAACTCACTACACTATTCAAGTTTGTGGAATTGTGACCTTCGATTTTCCAAGTTTTCTTTTGACTGAAACATAAAGTTTATGTGGTTGTTATTGTGATGGTTATGTTTGCCTAATTATAAAATATGTATTATTCGGTACAGCCCTTAGCATGGACTTCCACGTGTCAAAACCACCATAATACTAGCACGTGTGGGTAGAACCAAAGAGTTTCCAATTAGAACACATGGTTGGGTTATTAAGGTAGAGTGGCTGATTGTTTGGTCAGAGTTTGAGAAAACAAACTCGCACACAAGAGTTTAACAACTTGAGATTTAACTGAAATTAAATCCTCGGAGTTCCCTGCAAAAGATACTGTTGATTTTGTTTTTTAAATGTCATCATTTTCACTAACTATTTGTGTAATTGTGTTTATTTGCGTAGCATCCTAGCTTTTATTTGTGAAGGTATAAGAATGATGTCCTTATTATTATAAAATAATGAGTAGCTAAAATATTTTCCTGTTTGGCAGTGATCTTCCTCCTTTGTCGTGGAGGCAGTACGGTGTCTTGAGCTATGACGATTGAGAATACATACTTTGGTATTCCCTACTTTACGTAACTAAGTTGCTATTTTTGCATTTTATCTCAGTAGAACATCACTCTCAATTGGTAGCCTAGAGTTACATTGTCGTATTGAATGCAACATCTTACATAGCGTTTTCAACATTGATAAGTTGGCAAGGGTTAAAATTAAGAGGCTTATGTTATTTTACACAAAGAGATATGAAGATTTTGATAATTAGGATTTGATTAGCTTCACCAGTATGGTCCAATTTAAGGGTAAAAAATGAAGCATACAAAGCTCACCATTATAAGTTGAAACACTAATAGATTTGGCTGTCCTTTTCGGGTAAGGATTGTCTAGGTGTATACGTTGTAAACTCTTACCAACATGATTAGTACAAAATGATCAAACGAGTCTGAATTACATGTAGATCATAAGGTTTTGATAATTCTGTTAGACCAACGAGTTTTGATGCTGCTTTTATTGAATTTGACGTGACATCGAAGAGTAAAACTACTTGATTATTCACCAAGTCTTTAGCATTCATGAAAGGCATTTTGGTAATATGTTGGATAAAGGCTAAAAGATAGAAGAATGTATAAAAGATCCGAAAGGACACCTAGCAACCGTAGTGTTACAAATCTTGGTTCATAAACACTCCTTTTACGAGTACTATTTCAAGTAGACCGTTCTATTGCCTTCCTAATTCGTTTGTATTTGTTTGTTTGTTTTTCTCAAAGGAACATACGAGTGTTCGGATGAAATATTTAGAGAAGTTTCATGCACTAACTTAGCCACACTAACTTATATGATGGTGTATTTACTGTCAAGTTCTTTAATGAAAAGATGATGGATTTCATGGAATTGAATAACTATGACAACTTACAATAGAGTTCATAGAGAAGTTATTAATGTCATAGGTTTATTAGATGTAATTGTTAGTGAGCCTGCAGAGTTTCATATAGTTCCTAATGTTGTGATTTAACCTATCAATGCAACATGCATATGAACTGCATATGATATAAACTTTTCTTTTTCGATGTTTATCTTGGTGGATTTACTTTATATTTTACTGTCATGTTTTGTGCGCACCACCAATAAAATTGCTACATATGGGAGTTCCATAGGCAATCTAAAGTTGACGTCCGTTTGTTTTTACAAAATGTAAAAGGGTAAAATTTGTTTATCCTTTACGTACATAACCAAAATTCTTCGTTAGTTATCCGAGTTTTGGGTTTATTTTTGTTTGCATAAGCTTTTAGACTATCAAATGGTTAACTATCAAGGTAGTAGATTGAATATTTTTAGAAATTTGTGTTTTTATCAAAATTTTAATTATTATAATATTCTATAGTTAAAACTTTTTAGTACATAATAATTCAAAAATTAAATTTATAAAATATTAAAAATAAATTAAATTAATTAGATGAAAACGGTCATTATAGTATTCTATAGTTAAAACGTTTTAGTACATAATAATTCAAAAATTAAATTTATAAAATATTAAAAATAAATTAAATTAATTAGATAAAAACGGTCCCCGTTCGTTGAACGGGCTAAAAAACTAGTCATCACTAATAAGGTATTGCCTGCGCACCACACCAACCTTTCGGGGCAAAATACCTAGTTACAAAATTGATCGATATTTCAAAAAAGAATTTTTCAGCGGCTAAAGTATTGGCATATCGTCAAATTTTGTAACCATTGAGCCATTGAGGACAACTTTCTCTATCTTCTTATGCACATACACTACAACAGATTGACTTTTTAGCTACAAAACGTTTAGTGGCGATGGAAAAACGTAGCTAATGATCATTTTCAATGACGTTCTTATCGTCGTCATATCTACATTGTCTTACAATTAAAAATCAGCTTTTAGCGACGCTTTTTATGTTGTTAAAAACCACACTCAAATTTTTTTTAAATATTAAAATTAGAATAAAAAATTTGGCGATGGAAAAAGTGTCGAAAATATCTTTTTATCATCACTGACGAATTATTTGTGGGTGATGATAATATATCTCCGATGTTTAACAAAATCATCGCTAGATATTATGTCTTTTGCAACATTTTTTATTGTAGGCAAATCATATTGTTTAGAAGTAAAAATTATAAGCATAATTGGGACGTTACTAGCGTCACAGGGATGTAATATTTCCACCACGAACAAAGCTTTTTGGGGCGAAAACAATTTCTAGCCCTGTTGAAAATTTCGTCATTTTCCCCCTATTTTTCATTTTTTGTTTTCATTTCTACCACCCAAGTTTTTAAGTTTTTGGTAAAAGAACCAAAGAGAGAAAGAAAAATAAAAAGGAAAAAGAATGGAATGACCTTTGCTACCCACGCACTCTCTCATTCTCCCTCCGAAAGAAAAAGAACAGCCTTTCTTCTTATCTCCATCACTGATTAACACCTCACCACTGAATCACCTCCTTCACCGTCGATACAATCCATCTCCATCACTCTTTATTCTCTCTCCTCTTAGGGTTTCAATTTTGATTTTTGAGGTTTTTTTTTTTTTTTTTTTTTTTTTTTTTTTTTTTTACTTTCTTTTTTGCTACCTTTTCTTACTATATTTAATTTTGATTCATGGGGTATTCTTCCAATTTCTTGATGTGTTACTGCAAGGTCCGAATTTTCTTTATATTTTCTCATTCATTTTTTTTTTTCAATTTTTCTTTTCAACTGTTGAGAAGTGAAGTAGTCATTTGTTTCAACATGTATATGTTCAAGTGACATCAATGTAGTGGAGCTGGTTTACACGTGGGTCATCCCCTTGGATATACAGCTACAGATATTCTTGCCAAATACAAAAGGATGCAAGGTTTCAATGTGTTGCATCCAATGGGGTGGGATGCATTTGGATTGCCCGCTGAGCAGTATGCTATTCAGGTTTGGTTAAAGTAATAGTATTTATAATGTTTTAAGTAATACTTATGTGTTCATGTCCTATGGTTTTTTATGTGCAACAGATAGGAACACATCTAAAAGTCACAACAATGAGGAACATTGAGCGCTTCAGGTCCCAAGTCATGTAATGTCTATTTCTCTTCTATTTCTTGTTTGTGATATAACTCACCTTTTATTACAATGATTTTCTTTTTGTTGAATTGTTTTCTTTCTTTGCAGCTCAAATCTTTAGGTTTCTCATATGATTGGGATCGTGAAATTTCGACCACTGAACCGCAATATTATAAATAGACTCAGTGGATATTTCTTCAACTTTTTAAGAGAGGACTTGCATTTCAGGTGTTGGATTTATTGCTTTCTTTTTTCTTATTGCATTCAAGTGTTTAAGTAAGCATCCACATCACGTGGTCCACTATGTTCTTTTTCAATCAATTGGTGCCCCCGCCTCGGATCTTGTCTTGGCAAAAATGAAGAAGTGATAAACGGGGTTAGTGAGCGTGGTGGTCGATCGCTTATAAGAAAGGTAGTGGCTTTGCTTCATCTTCTTTGTTAAATATTATTTGCTTTCGTTATATTTTTATGTTTTTTCTTTCTTTTTCTCTTCACATACTTTTAATTAACACCGATGCATCGGTGGATGCTAAAGTTCACTGATATATCGACCGTCTTCTTGAAAATCTTGATGGCCTTGACTTGCCCGAAAGCATAAAGGATATGCAGCTGATGGATTAGATAGGGAGGTCGGAAGGAGCTGAATAGAGTTTTGTATTCTTAACCGTGATGGACATGAAAAGGGTGTAAAACTCACTGTTTATACCACTAGACCAGATACCATATTTGGAGCAACGTATGACTTACACCTTTCATTTTACCAACTGTAACATTGGTTTTTGTTTTCAAGAATTTGTTTTACTAATTTCTATTTTCTACCACCCTTAAGTCTCCAATGGCATGTGCAGTAAAGGACCTATCAATCTTTTGATCCTCAGGTATCTAGTTGTCACATCTGAACATCCATTGTTGTCGTCAATTTTGTCGACTCCCACGAGAAAATCATTATGTTAGTCGTTTTCTATATCCTTTGGGCCAAAATCGTTTTTAATAGTGGACAAATAGGAGAGGACTAATTTGTAAACGCAGGTGGAGGAATATAGAGAGCTTGCATCAAGAAGAAGTGAACTCGAGAGGATTGAACTTCATAAGGAAAAAACAGGAGTCTTCAGTGGTTCATATGCTAGAAATCCAGCTAGCGGTGAAGCTATTCCAATATGGGTTGCAGATTATGTGTTAGGAAGGTCTGTTTATATTCATTCTCTTGCATCTATTTCTTTTTGCTTCGGAGTAACTTTATGTCAGATTTGTGCTATGTTTATTAAGCAACTTGTATTTAATCTTTTAATTAAGGAAAAACCTAGTTCAATAGTTGTCTCCTTTAATATTGTAAATGACTATTAGGATAAACTTGTGAAACTTGCAATGACTATACTCGTTTTCTCCAAGTTATACGAACTCTTACTGTACTGCACGACTGCAGCTATGGTACCGCAACGATAATGGTTGTACCTGCTCACGATTCTCATGACCATGAGTTTGCTATGAGATATGATATACCAATTCATTAATTGTGTTGTAAATCCGGATGATGAAAGTTTCAGTAACTTTGAAGAACCATATGCTAGAGATGGAATTATTATCAATTCTTCAAATACTGCAGTTGGACTTAACATTAATGGCTTGCTCTCCAAAGATGCTGCTTCCAAAGTGATAGAGTCGGCTGGGAATACAGGACATGGAAGGAAGAAGGTATTTCAGTTTCTCAGCTATCTCGTGTTGCATAGCCATGGAATCTCCTCATATTGTTTTTTTTTTTTCCTTTAGGTTAACTATATAATTTATGCATGATGAACTTACAAGCTCTTAGTTTGTGTTATTCTTTACTGGTTCTTAATATTTGGTTTTTATTTTTTGATGTCTTTGGCACCAAACTATATTAGAGTCTGTAAAGGAATTTATATATATTTTTTGTTTTTTTGCAGATGGACGTGTGAAACCACTAAAGGTTGGTTTGGTTATTACAACTTACAAAAGACAGTTGTTCAATCTGGGCAGTAATGTGATGTTTGACCATTTTATAGAGGCGATTTAGACTGAATAAAATTACTTGTAGGATGTTAGAGTATTTTTTCTATATTTTGACCATGTCAAAGAATGATGTAAATTTTCAGTTTTTATATTTAATAAATGAATACTTTTGTCTTGGGTTGATATGTGATGTTTTTTTGTGTTTCAATTGAATGTTAGCAAAAAATAAAAATGATACAAGGAAGACGTGCTAAATGTTTGTACAAATGGTTCACATTTGGCGGTGATATTAGTAAAAAATTAAAATAGTTTAGACCTTTAACAACGATAGAAACGTTGTTTATTTCAACAAAATTTCAAATTAGTTTTATTTTTAGCGATATTAAAAACGTTGCTAATAACACCATTTTTATAGTTTGAATTTTTAGTGATGATTATAACGTCGCTAATAATGTTAAAATTTTCAAATATTTTGGACTTTTACTGACGATATAAACGTTGCTAATAAGGTATTGATAGCGACGATTTTAAAGACGTCATCCAAAAAACATCTATTGCGACGTTATTATATAAAGAATAAGAAAATAGTTTAGCGACAAAATTGAAGCAATGGCGACGATTATTATCGTCGGTGAAGGTATCATATTTTGCAACGTTGTAAAATTGTTGCTATGTATCTTTAATGACTATAGCTTTAGCGACGATCGGCTGACGCTCCAAAAAACGTTGCTAAATCTAATTAGCAACGTTTTTGCAATATTCAGCGACGTAATTGTTTGTCGCCAAAGACCCTGTTTCTTGTAGTGATAGTAGCAGTGTTCGTGATTCCGAACGAAACGTCGGAATTCCGCTTAATATTTTGGTTTTTCAAAAAAATAGAATTCCGAATATATAGTTGAAATATCTGAAATCTCGAAATCATCTAAAATTCCGAATGTAATAGGGGTTGAAATTTAATGAATTTTGGTTTTTGGATTTGTCGGAATTCCGAAATCCCTAACTATGCATAGTAGTAGAGCACTAGGGCAGGGATCGGGTCGGGTTCGAGTCGGATATGACTATATACGAATCCGAACCCAAACCCGATTATATCCGAAATTTAATATTCGAATCCGACCCGAATCCAACTAACCCGATCGGATAACACTAACAAAATTAAAAAAAAAAAAAAAACCCCAAAAATTATATCCGAATCCGACCTGAATACATAAACGGATATGAAAATAGATCCTAAACTCGATATATTCGGTAATCGGGTCGGGTCAGATTCAGGTCTACCTTACCCGATTCCCTACCCTCTAGAGCACACACCAAATTTGAAAATACTCTGAAAATTTGCAAATGTTTCAATCAGAAACTATATGGAAGCATCAAGCATGCATGGAGGATAGCTTTCTCCTATCTTTCCAAGCCATCATGACTTAAATGAGAAGCAATTTCGCAATCTAGTATTATTGGTGAAGAGATTGGTGACGATATATCTGTGATCGACACTATGCTTCTACAACAGAAATAACATGCCATACCTGTTATTATTGCTCACTATTTTTTTTTTTTTTTTGGGTAAAGGGTCTCGACTTCTTGTATATATCTATAGTTCGGAATTTCGGAATTTTTGAAATTCCGACAAATCCAAAAACCGGAATTTATTGAATTTCGACCCCTATTACATTCGGAATTTCAGATGCTTTCAGAATTTCAGATATTTCGACTCTATATTCGGAATTCCGAAGTTTCATTTGGAATCACGAACTATGCTTTCAGGAAGGAAAGGCCTAACTAACGTTTTAGAGTTGGTCTTCAATTGCACACGATAGCGCGTAGTAGAAACTACAGTACATTATTTTCTTTGCGGTTAATGCAATATTGAATGTGAAATTGCAAACAGGGGAATACACTTGAATTTGGTGGCTGCATGTAGCGTGACAACACCTAAAAGTCTCCTGAGCCCTGAATCCCTGATGCATATACATGTACCTACAAAATAGCCGAAGTTCAATAAGTTGCTTTGGATGGTAGCACTTTACAACAGAGTAATTGAACCACAACTCCACAAGAATACAATGCATATACATGTACCTACAAAATAGCAGAAGTTCAATAAGTTGCTTTGGATGGTGGCACTTTACAACAGAGTAATTGAACCACAACTCCACAAGAATACAACAACGCATAGTTCCAACTTATTAGAAGTTCATTTATATACACTGAACAAGTTTGCATAATTGAATTTTAGTGATATTATTTGATCCACAACAATCTGGCTGGGGAAGTGGGGAGTTCAGGAACTAATGTTATTCACATTCAGGAGCTTACCATGTTGTTTGAATTTCAAAATATGAAGTTAGAGGATGACACTTGTTGATTTGGGTCTTAGACTAGCTGAAATAAGACTAATTACTACCTGGAGTCAAATTTTCTATGTTTCTAATATAATTAGGAATGCCATATTAGGACTTTGAAAAAGATGATCCTCATTGTTGGGCTACTTTTAGTCTACGTATGTCTAGATTAACAACGATGCTTCATATAGGTTTCACAAACAATCTAAGAATATCGATGATTATATATAGTTTGTTGTTTTACTAGGTTTTGTGTGAATGATGGCACTGATCTGTTTTTAGTACATGTGGACTGCGGATGAACTTGGTGATGATATGATTATTATACTGTAATGGATGATGAGACTTGAGACTTGAGAGTAGCCATAGATTTCGTTTGTATGATGCCAATTGTGCTATTGGTCCCAGAGAAAATGACAGTACCTTGTTAATGCTCTGATGAATGGAGTACTCCTGATGAATGTGGTTCAGATGAGAAAAATGGCTTGACTAGGCTCAGAAATGGTCAAAAGTGCAGTAATTTTTTATGTGAACATGAACGTTACTTTGTCCTTTCTAATTTTAATCTTTAGTTTGGAAGTTTCAATTTGAATATGTCTTCCAGGAATCGGGCATAAGTTCGAATTGATTAACCTTTAATTTCACCTTAATTCTAGGCAAACTGAAACGGTCAAGTTAGGATTTTGGGCCTAAATTTGTAGTTTCGACTTGGGGGACTATGTGGTACTTTATAGTGCACTTTTAACTAAAAGCCGCATTACATCATATTTATATTGGAATCCACTCTGGAGTCGTAATGGGGATGCTTGTGTTTGGGTAAAATACACGAATCGCTTTGGAGAGTTGTCGATGCGTTGAGTGATAGAGCAATGCCTAATTGCCAATAGTGATTAGAAGCCTTTACATACTGAGCGAGCCAGGTATATGCTGTCCCCTACGGTTGCATGATTGGTTTTAATCCACAACCAAGCTAGGAAGGTTATTGGACCCAAATGCAGCGATCGCCTATCGCGAGTGTGGAAGTTACAATTTGTTTGGATTGACTAGTTAGAATGAGACTTGTATATTGATTGGTTTTTAACTCTTAAGTGAAATTGATTCACAAGCTAAGCTTCTTCTTTAATCTATACTTGAGATTATTGTAATAGAATTATTCAGTAATACTAATATCTGAATTCAGTAATAATGACTCCAAAGTTATCCCACTCCTAAAAATGAACTTACAAAATGAAACGAGGATTAATTTTTTGTGGATGTATATATCTTATGATGGAGAATACCCCCACAAAAAATCAGATCAATTGAATATTTGTAACCTTGTCAAACATTGCACCAAAATTAAAAAAAAATCTAGACCATTGGATAATTTTATAACGTCCAAAACGATTTTTGATGAGGTTGTAATCTTCAAATGAGCTGATTTTTTGCAAAGATGATCTCTATTGTGTGGATAACATCTCTACCAAAAAATAGTTTCTAATTCATTGAGTTAAGTGGTGGAATTCATTTGGAGTTCGTTTTAGTGGAGCTCATAGAACCATCTTCAGCTATTCTATGTTTCTTAGAGCATCATCAACGCATTTCCATTTTATGTTGTGACAGCTCAGCAATTTTTGTACTTCAAAATTTCTAAAAACAAGAGAGAACCAGTGCATTTTGGGCAAAATTTGGTTTTTAATTTTGGATGGGAATAGTTGTCCTGTCTAACATCTTGGGCCCAAAAAAATATAGCCCGTTTTAATTTGTTAATTTTAATTTTTTATTAAAAAAAATTGAAAAAGTTCTGGACGGCAAAACTTGTCCTGTCCAACATCTTGGACCCCACATGCAAATTCGAGTCGTTTTAATTTTTTAATAGAAAAAAAAATATTGGACGGTAAAAGTAGTCCCGTCCCACTCTTGGACGGGACAAGTTGTCCCGTGCGTGATATTTCTATATTCTTGACGAATTTGGTTTCAGATTTGACAATTGTTAAAATCAAAACGATGTTTTGACCGCCCGTTGGTGATGAAAATTGCTAAAAAAATTGTCAACTGTCACATTGGAAACACATTATAACAATGCGTTGATGATACTCTTACGTAGTTACCAAAGTGAAATTAGGCTTTCATTCTACATCATTGCCAGGGTAGTTTATTCTACATTTTACATTTGGATCATGAATCTTTTTTTGGTAACTATTATGAATCTTGAATATTCAAACAAGCTTCGTGAGCAAAGTAAGAATACATATATGAATAACAAACCAACTTCCATAAGAGTAGCCGTTTAGAACAAGTTTTAAGTTTGATACATCTTTTCGTATTTAAAATCTTAAATATAACCAAGTTAAAAGCATCAAGACCTTGGGGATATTGGAATATTGAATGAAATTGTGTCCTCATGGGTTTGAACCCATGACCTTATGTCTCTACTACTCTCTATTGTAGGGGGCTTTAGTCTCACATTGGTTACTAAACTTAAGTCTCTTAAGTTTATATTGTTTGTGTTCTTATGGAGGGATAGTGTAGACAGATACAAGGAGGTGCTCGCGCGCACACAAGGCCGCCTTGGTTTGGGGGCTCTCGGTAGGTGGGAGCTCCAGAAAACTTTAGTGCGTGTGCGCCCACACACGTTGCGCGCAGGGGGGGTGCAAATCCACCAAATTGGGCTTCGCGTGGGTCTAGGCTTGGAAAATACCTTTTGGTCTTCTTTCCAAACTGCTGTTTCAATCCTTACTGATCAAGTCAAACCAAATCACGTTTTTCTCGGCACTTTTTCTCGCACATTAAAAACTAGCCAGTAGAGGAGTTGCGAGTGTCAGATCTATAAAACAGAGGTCTCTCTTGTTTATCAAAAAAGTTGAACATCTTTATTTTTCCTCTTATCAAAACCATGTCTGGAGTACGCTGAGAGTTTCTGTAGAGCTGGTCATTGGCTGGTGACTCGCTCTTCCACTGTTGTATCCTGGGAGATGTACGGCTTGAGGCTGGCAGCATCCATACTGGCGGCGTTTTTCGTCTTAAGGAAATTGTGCAGAGCACAATCCTCAGTGATAAGTTTTATTTGTATTCTTATTACTGTTTTCGATACTAGTTGATAACAGGGATTTGGGTCAGGTGCAATTCACCGACCTGAATTGCATATGGACACATATTTCAAAGTTCACGCACTAGCCATTATAATACTTGGACAGAGTTAGCCATTAAAACACCAACAGGGATGGTTGCTGGATGCGCAGACCTTTCAATAGGAGAATACTGAATACAGGAAAGAGGGAAGTTTTCAATATACATTTTGTAAATTAACTGCAATTAACATAAAAATGGTTGTCAGTTGCCCATTTTTGTTAAGATGTTTTCCAGTCCCATTTAAAGAGTAATTAAGGTAAAATAAACTTAACAGCCTATAATGGAAACAATAGGACACATAATAGTCATCATTTAGGAAACAGATACAGAATTTTATACATGGCGTTAGTGCGTTACCATGGTCCTTTCCAAATTTTAATGCAGAATGGTGATGAAACATCACGTTTGAGAATGGTGACATTTTGATTGTCGGGATGAATGGAGATGTTTGTTGAAAACTTGAAATGGATCCATATTGTAGGGGAGCAATATCCTCATTAAGGAATATTGTACACGCGCGAAGCATAAGCGAACTCAGGACATCGACCCCCAAGACCGATCTGTGAGCAGCTCCCTTCATGTAGGTAGTACGCTTAAGCTCGTTCAAGGATGTCTCAGGACGAACAAACGGCTGGAGACTAGGGGAGCAATATCCTCATTAAGGAATATTGTACACGCGCGAAGCATAAGCAAACTCAGGACATCGACCCCCAAGATTGATCTGTGAGCAGCTCCCTTCATGTAGGTGGTACGCTTAAGCTCGTTCAAGGATGTCTCAGGACGAACAAACGGCTGGAGACAAAACGCTTCAGACAAAAACACTACCAGGTGTAATCATTACCAAAATCTTACTTGTACTTCCCACCACCGGAAAATAGGGACTACCGCACCAACTTCCAATCAGCCCACGACTCATACTAAAACTAGTCCAACACACATTCATAATCTCCACCCTACACATGTACAAGAGGGTACACGTGTCTCAAAGATCAACACTCCCTTAGGCCTATAAATACCACCTACTTAAACTACGTGAGATCTGATTCTTCTCTCCCATGAAAAAGCCAAGAGAAGATACGTAGGCAGCTCGCTCATCAGCGAACTCGGTCTCTCCAAAAAACCTCAATCCATTCTCCTTTCTTCATTGCATCTATAGAAAAACCAAAACTCCCCTTTACATTGGCGCCGTTTGTGGTTTCGATTACTTGAGAAATCACTGTCACTCAACTCAAAAATCACCAATTCTCAAGCCCACGAAGCATGGCAAGCCTCGAAGCTCAAGTTCAAAACCTCGCAAACCAGCTGGGTTTAACAAACGAGAGCATTTCCTTGCTCAGGCAAGAAAATGCTGCTTTACGAGCACAGGTAGATGCTTACCAACAACAACCAGTCGGTAACGTTGCTGAGAACGGCATCAACAAAGTTAATCAACAGATTAACGAATTATCGCAAAGGATCGGCGCTAAAGAAAAAGGATCACGACGTGCATTGTTCGAAAATGCTCAAGATATACCGCGCATCTCCGTTCAGTGCCAAGGTTCTCAATAAACCCTCTCCACAAGATTTTATCCAGCCACGTTTCCCAATGTACGATGGCAAAGACGCGTCTCCGGTCAAAGATGTGGCTCGATACATTCAAAGTCTAGCGCTTTACAGCTCCCCCACATTTGATCACCTTCACTGTCAATTATTTCCCGCCAGTCTCAAGGATGGCGCACATGATTGGTTCTTCTCACTTGAGTCTAATTCTATCAAAACCTTTGAACAGCTTACTGATCTGTTTGCCAGTCAATATGTGCACAACAGACGAAAGAAAGCGGATCTTGACTCACTGTTCCAACTATCATTCAGGGAAGATGAAACCATTCGCCAATTCTTAGGACGGTTCAAGGGCGAGCTGTTAGGTATGGAAAGCGGCCTGAAAGAGTCTTTTGCCGCACTGGCATTTTCTAACGCTTGTCGAGTGCGTAATACCGACCTCTCCAGATCATTCTTGAAAGAAGCGCTAAAAAAACGATCCCGGTCCGAATCCGTCGGATAGATAAGTATATTAAGTTGCAAGAAAGTTTGAAGTTCCATGGCTTAGCCGAGGACCAGGAGGTGGCAGCGATCTCTGATCACACCCCGCGTGCCAAAAAGCGATCCAGTCGCTTGCACCAAAAAGCCGGTACTGACGACGGACAACAAGCCGAGAGAGTTCATTTGTCTTGACCGCCCCCGGTTACAATTGGACAAGATCTAGTAAGCCTCATACTTCCGACCAGATGTGAGGCAACCAATAGATCAACCTGACAAGCCCTACTGCGCATTCCACAAAGCAAAATGCCATGAAACCAATGCGTGCTGGGGGCTTAAGCACTATCTCCAGGACCTCGTGGAAGCTGGTCATATTAAATAGTACACTAATATTCCTGATGGAGACCTGCGCCATAAACTTATGGCTCGCTGAGTACGCAGTTGATCTCCGCCTCGCCATAACCACCAAGAGGTTCAAGCTCGCCCTCAAAGCAGAGGGGCGCCGAGACCGTTCGCCCGCGAATTTAAGACAACACTTTCGTCGGATCGTGACAATGCCGAACCATTCATATGATTACTTTCCCGATGATTACGTAACCTCCTCCGAGAGAGAAAACGTCGGTCGGCTCTTCGGGGAAGTGTATCATTTCACTTCACAGTAAAGACTGCTCCGGGCTTCAGTCGCAACTTCGGGGAGATATCATTTTCACAGAGGCCGACCTCAACAAGGTCTGCCTCCCTCACAACGACGCACTTGTAGTCCACGTCAAGATTAGCGACTAGACAGTCAAGCACATCCTGATCGACCTTGGGAGCTCATGCGACATTTTGTTCTATCACACCATTCAGGAGATGAGCTTACCCAAATCAGTCCTCATAGATCCGATTACCCCCCTTTACGGGTTCAATGGCTCCAGGGCCGACCCCATCGGTGACATCATACTCCCAGTATCCGTAGGGTCTCGAGAAGACAAAGTCAGCTGCAATACACTCTTCAGCATTCTAGACATCCAGTCGTCCTATAATGTCATATTAGGACGGCGTTGGATCCATCAAATGCAAGCTGTACCGTCAATATTGCATCAATTTCTCCGTTTTCCAAGCCCTAGAGGAATGATGGAACTGCGTAGGAATCAGCTTGAAGCGTATCATTGTAATCAAATCCTATCAGCAAGTAAGACCAACAGTGTACCAATCCACACAAGGAGCGAGCCCACCAGTTATACAATGGCCAAAGACCTGGTTGCCGAGGTCAGAGCCAAAGCATCAAAACAGCACGCTGGGAGCTCCAGCAAGAAGGTTCAGTCGTCTGTTTCAACTCCAGAAGTCAGTCCAACCATTGTCGATTCACCAGGTCGGATCCCAGAAGTCACATCAGTTGTTGTCAATCCGGTGATCAGCCAAGACCCCGAAGTTACCTCTGTTGTTGTTCCACCAGTTAGCACCCCAAAAGTCGCGTCGTCATGTTTTGCGCAACAAATATCAATTCCGAAGGTCACTCCAGACTCTGTTGTCATGACCACAGAGGCCATTCCAGCCCTTGTTGTCGTCGCCACAGATATCGCTCCAGCTCGTGCGGCCAATTTCACTCTCCCTCAGAGCGATAAAGTATCACCATCTGAGGAAGCATTAGCGCCAAAGACAACACCTCAACATGCAGACAGAGAGCGAGTGAACCTAGGAACTGAGGATGATCCCCAAGTTCGTATATGTAGGGGCTAACCTTGACCCCACACTCAAGGCCCAACTTGTAAACTTTTTGGCCATGAATAAAGATGTTTTCGCTTGGTCATATATCAACGTGCCCAGAATAGATCCTAATATAGCATGTCATAGATTAAATGTAAATCCCAATGCTAGACCAGTTCGCCAACGGCCTCGCCGATTATCCCTGCGATTTCAGAAAGCCATCAATGACGAAGTCGACAAACTCAAGCAAGTCGGTTTCATCAGAAAGGTAGACTATCTAGACTGGATCATTAACATCATTGCGGTCCCCAAAAAGAATGAAACAGTTTGCCTATGCGTCGATTTCACGAATGTAAATCAAGAAACACCAAAAGATAGTTTTCCCCTACCTCGCATTGACCGACTTGTCGACCAAACCTGTGGGCACGAACTTTTCTCTTTCATGGATGCGTACATCGGATACAACCAAATCCCACTCGCTGAGGAGGATCAAGAGAAAACCTCATTCATTACCGAGCAAGGAATTTATTGCTACAACGTCCTCCCGTTCGGCCTTAAGAACGCTGGAGCGACGTATCAACGTCTGGTAACTGACATGTTCAAGGACATGTTAGGAGATACCATGGAGGTTTACATCGACGACATGGTCATCAAAAGCAAGAAAGCAGGCGACCACTTCACTCACCTTGAGCAAGCGTTCTCCAGATTACGCCGAACTCGAATGAAACTGAACCCAGAGAAATGCCTCTTTGGAGCGTCCTCCAGAAAGTTTCTAGGATATCAGGTGTCACAGTGAGGGATCGAAGCAAATCCAGACCAAATCGGAGCGTTCATAGACATGCCCGATCCACAGACAAAGAAACAGATACAGAAGTTGTCAGGCATGGTCGCTGCACTCAACCGATTCATATCCAGGGCGTCAGACAAGTGCCGACCATTCCTACAACTCCTCAAAAAAGGCGAGCAATTCTCATGGAACGATCAATGCCACCAAGCATTCGCCACTCTCAAAGAGTACCTCACCACGCCTCCCATCTTAGCCAAACCAACAGATTGAGAAACACTGGGGCTCTATCTAGCAGTATCAGACTTTGCCATCAGCTCAGTTCTCTTCAAAGAAGAGAACAACTCAGAAAAACCGATCTACTTTACAAGTAAGACGCTCACGCCAGCTGAAAGGAATTATTCTTTCCTTGAAAGAGCCGTACTTGCTTTGTTGTATTCGGCAAGAAAGTTCAGGCCATACTTTCAAGCACATCCGATCAAAGTACTTACCGACCTCCCCTTGAAGAAAATCTTCCACAAGGAAAACAAGACTACTCGTATGGCAGTATGGGCCGAAGAGCTCGGCGAACACCACATGGAGTTTGTACCTCGAACTTCTCAGAAAGGTCAAGTCGTCGCAGATTTCCTAGCAAATTTCCCTATCGAGGACCCAAATTGGGAACCAGAAACGGAGCTCGCAGACACAAAGGAACATATCAAATCAATCTGGTCTCTCTTTGTAGATGGCTCTAGCAACACCGGAGGGAGTGGCATCGGGGTCGTCGTAGTGTCACCCGATGGAACTATGATAGAGAAGTCTGTTCGAATCGACTTCGCAACTTCCAACAATGAGGCGGAGTATGAAGCATTGATCATGGGACTTCGTATGGCGCTATAGTTTGGTGTACAAGAACTTCAAGTCTTTAGTGACTCGCAACTGGTCGTTCGCCAGGTTGCAAAAGAGTACACTACCCATGAAGGTAACCTTTCGAGATATCTTCAAGTCATTCATCATTTATTGCCTTCTTTTAAGAAAGCTACCATACATCATTTTTTGCGTGACGAGAATCGTCACGCAGACAATTTAGCTTACTTAGCCACTCAAACTCCGAATTGCGTCCCAAGACAGCTACTCATTGAAGTAGTCGACCGACCTGCGTATCAAGTCGAGCACGCCCTAGCAATAAACGATATGTTCCCTCTCTCCGCCGATCAGTTGAGTCAGACATGGATGCGGCCCATCATAGACTACATCCAGCATGGCACGCTCCCTGTAGAACGTACCAAGGCCAGGCAAATCCCATATCAAGCACGTCGTTATTGCTTATTTCATAACAAGTTATTCAGGAAATTTGCTAGTGGACCACACTTGTAGTGCATTACTCCAGAATAGGGTCAATTGATTTTTGCAGAAATTCATGAAGGAGAATATGGAAATCATGCTGGAGGTCGCTTTTTAGCCCACAAAACCATTTCCCAAGAATACTTTTGGCCCCGTATGCAGATCGATGCCAAAGCATACGTCCTCAAGTGTATAAAATGCCAAACATTTGGCCATTAATATCATCCCATTTCGCCAGGAAATGATCGAATATAGCGAGCCCATGGCCATTTCACATGTGGGGCATGGACATCATGGGACCATTCATCCCACAGAAAAGAACTGGTTTTTGCTTCGTCTTAGCTGCAACTGACTATTTCACTAAGTGGGTCGAAGCCATTCTTTTAGCGCATGTCAAAGAATCACATATCAGAAACTTCATCTGGACTCACATCATTACCAGATTTGGTTTGCCACATACACTAGTGATGGACAATGGCCCCCAATTCAAAGGCAGAACAGTTAAAGAATTTCTAGCTAAGTGGAAGATAGTTCATGCATTTTCTACTCCACAATACGCTCAGAGTAATGGTCAAGCAGAAGCCAACAACAAGGCCATCTTAGAAAATTTGAAGAAAAAGATTGAAAGGAAAAAGAGTCAATGGCCAAATCAGTTGGAGAACATTTTGTGGGCTCATCGCACCACAGCTCGGTCCAGTATAGGCGAATCTCCATTCTCCTTGTGTTATGGCACAGAAGTCGTAATTCCCACCGAGCTGATAGTCACTACGACTCGGTCAGAGCTCGTCGAGACGGGACACAATGACTCTGTTTTAGCACGAGAGGTCGACTTGCTAGAAGAACGGCATGACTTAGCCGCCATCAGAATTGCATCTTATCAACAAACTCTGAAGAACTCCTACAATAAACGAGTGCATTCTAGATCTTTCCAGCCTGGCGATCTAGTGCTAAAAAAGACGCAAGACGACTCCAAATTAGCACCTACATGGGAAGGCCCATACATCGTTGAACGCGTTATAGGCAATGGAGCATACTGGTTAAAAACCCAAGAGGGGAAATTGTTGCCTCGCCATTGGAATACTTATCTGCTAAAAAAAAAATTTCAATAAAACCACTGATGTTGTATATTCCGTTTAGTGTAAACTCCAGGTTAAATTTCTTATGTTGCCTATTACAATCTACTCCATTTACTTGCATCCAAAAGTCATACAATTCGCATCAGAAGCATGACCAGTACACTTACCTGGTCCAACACTCTTAGCGAGCGATACGCTGTCATAAGCTAGAACGCGGCTTTCCGTGAGCAGACAGCTCTTTGGAGCTTACAGGCTCTACAACCTCTCCAAGTCTTGTCAAGTCGAGGACCTATATTTCTAGGATCGACCAAACGAGAACGCTCTCCGTGAGCAGACAGCTCTCTGGAGCTTACAGGCTCTACAGCCTCTCCAAGTCTTGTCAAGTCGAGGACCTATATTTCTAGGATCGAATTAAACGAGAGCGCGCTCTCGCGGAGCAGATAGCTCTCTGGAGCTTACAGGCTCCACAGCCTCTCCAAGTCTTGTCAAGTCGAGGACCTATATTTCTAGGATCGACCAAATGAGAACGCTCTCCATGAGTAGATAGCTCTCTGGAGCTTACAGACTCCACAGCCTCTCCAAGTCTTGTCACTTCGAGGACCTATGTTTCTAGGATCGACCAAACGAGAACGCTTTCCGTGAGCAGAGAGCTCTCTGGAGCTTACAGGCTCTACAGCCTCTCCGAACCTCGCTCGTTGAAGAACCTATACTTTTAGAGTTGACCATACGAGAACGTTCTCCATGAGCATTACGCTTCTATAAACCAGCATGCTCTGCCTGAGCAAAACACTCTCTTGAGTATTACATCTAAGCTCAGATCAATGCACCTAGTGGAGAACTCTCAATTCTAGACTCAGATTATCTAGAATGCTCTCAGCGTTTCTTCTCTTATAACATGATGAACAAGGAAGAAAGCGCTAATCACAGGCAAAACGTGTCTCTAATCTAAGTCTCAAGCTCCTCAGTTATTTCAAGCCACATGCATAATAAGCAGGATGCTAACTACAAACAGTTAAGCAAAAAATGCATTTTGAGCACAATCAGTAGCAATACTTGGCCAACGCCACAACAACTAGATCCATCGATCTGCTGGGACTACCCAGGAAATCCAGATCGGTGTCTATTACAAATTTAACAAAGCATCGAACTGCCACTTCCGTGGAAACCAGTTCTCTGTACCAAAATAGCGAACTGCTCAGGCAAGCCTGAAGACACAGCTCTATTGTTAACTCTCATATAAGAGAGGAGAACGTATACAACACTCACAATTTTTCGCTAAAATAGACAAAGGTAGATTGCATCATCAAATATCAGTCAAGACATGCTTATCTTCTAGGGCAGCGCTAGTAGAAGCAGTGTGCCGCGCAGATCTCAGCATCACGCGCATACCTTGTCCTTGTTCCTCACCTTCAGTCACTTTCTTCAGGACATGATACTTCTCGTCTAGAGTGGCATATGTGACACAGGCCGTGGTATACACCTTCTGTGCTTTGCGCACTACCCTTTGACATTTTTTAGCATATACAGCCACCTCAGCTAACTCTCCCTTTAGGTCAGTCATATCTGTAACCAACGCAGCGTTCTCGGCAGCAGCATTCTGATACTTTGTGGTCATCACTTCTAGCTTCCTCTTGTCAGCCCCCATGCAGCTCGCATACATCCCATCTCGACGTGAGGGTTATCATCAGTTTCAAAGTTTTGAACAGCATCTTTCAATTTATCATACCCAGCAAGAAACTGCGCGTACGAAGTTAAAGATCAAAATTGCATTGGAAACAGACACAACAACTCAGAGCATAAGGAGCTCACCAAACAAGCGACCATATCCATCGTCCCTAACAACGTCTCCATATCTTCATCTTTCACCTCTGCCTTGTCACCATCCAAAACGATCTCCTTCAGAAGGCTAGTCGCTATGGGTGCCGAGTGGAAGCTACAGTCTGAGCGTTTCACTGTACGCTTCTTTCCCGTCTTCCCCAGGTAGTAGAATTCGCTCCCCACATCCCCGCATCGCGGGGACGAATTCTCACCAGCGACTTGGCGACCTTGCCTCAGGTCCCTATGCTCCGCAGCATGACGATCAGTGTCGCCTACACGCTGTGGCGACCTAAACACAATGCCACCAGTCGAACGACCAGCTCTCCTAGGTCGCTTGTTGCCCTTGGCTCCTACAATAACAGCCTTCCTCTTACCATGATCACCATGAACATGAGGATCGAACTCCATCTCCTCCATTATCAGAGGCGAAGTTTCTCTCATGCTTCCTTCTCCTCTCACATATGGGCGGCACCTTGCCATGATCAAACCTACGAACATAGATAACACCGCCTGCATTAAAACTATACACCAACTCCTTCTCAAAGAGATAACATTCAAAAATGAAAACGAACGTACTTGTAGAAGCAGCGACGAAGGTAGTGCACAGCGATAAGGTAGAGAGGAGCTAAGACAAGAAGCCGAGCAAATACCTTTGGAATTCTACGAACAGTTTACTTATTATGTAACGTCTTTTCCCTAAGCACTTCATAATTACCTTGAGACGCCAAACGCCACCTGCCTACCATCATTACGTTCCTTGAACCGCTCGTTTTCCTACACGTGTCACGCACGTGAGGAAATACTGTCGTTTGCGGCAATGAACAGCATACAGCACGTCCTACTCTATGTACAAGATCACAGCGATCTGGTAACATCATTACGAGTGACACCTAAAGCTGAAGACAATTTAACTACAAGACGCTCATGCAAGCCTACAGGTTACTTGCCCGTCAGTTATCACCACAGTCCATCTGACATGCATAGTTAAAGCAGTATCACCGTTCATACATTCAATCAGATAAGCGCCACACACAACAGGGAAACAAGCAACAAGCATAGCATATAAGCAAAAATGACCTGTTTAGACAGGCCACAACCACAGTTCGTTCCTTAGCCGAGTTGCTGAGCCTACTCAGGAAATCCAACCCGGCTAAGCAATATTCATCATCACATGGTTATCCCAAACCAATACGGGATACCAAATCCTTCAGAGTAGTAGCACATAAAAGCAAGAAAGGCGAACTGCCCAGGTTACCCCAGGAAACCAGCTCTATTGTATCACAGCTTACAAGCAAATAGATTAACAAGACAAACTTACAACTCGCCATCTCTAGGTGCAACAACTAGTTCTCTAGCCACAAGTGACTCATCAATTTCAGCATCCCTCCCGTCAACCACAACAGACACTCCATCCAAATCAAAACTCATAAGCACTTCAGACACAACAGCTTCAGCTCGCGGTACCACGGCTTCTGGAACGATCACTGAAGGAGCGAGAACGCTACCGACATCTCCCTGCATTTGTTCCACTGCGGTACGAGACATCCCGCGTGCATGCTCCTCCTTCAAAGCGTTATAGTCCGCTTCCAGCTCAACAAAGTCAGCATCCAGGACGTCATAGGCCTTTGTAGCGTCCTGAGTAACCTTCTTGCAGTGCAAGGCATACTCGTTCAGCCTACCAATTTTCACAGTCGCTGCAATGACGTTCTCTTCAGCACCCTGTAGTTTCAGCCTCAGATCTTCTGCCTCGGTATCCTTCAGCATCTTGGCCAGACTCAGAGCTTGGTATGCTTTCTTCAGGTCTTCAAGCTCCTCACGTTCCATCTTAGCGGTGTCTTGAACGCTTTTCAACTCGTCTGACAGCTTCACTACAGCTTCTCTATCTGCCTCCGTGAACTGAGCAATCTCCTTCAACTTCTGAAACCCATTTACAAGCTGCAATGGCACACATATGTTAATAATCAGGTCACAGTAGCATACATAAGTGCACCGATACATTAAAGGGGGACAAATCCACATACCAGACATTGTGCAATTTCCATCCGCTTCAGGTTATCAGCCAGCCCTCTGTCATCCAGCTCTTTACGGTTGCCGTCCAGAGCTATCTGTTCTAGCAAACAAGCCGATACCTTACTCGACTGAAATTTACGGTCGAGTTAAGCCTCGCGATTCGTTGAACCCCGTTGTCGTTTAAATACACAAACTGTGACTCTAAGTCATCAGCAATCATAACAGATTTTCCACTCGCTTTGCCAGCGGACTGGGTTCTCGCACCGCAGGAGACAGACTATACCCCACCCCAAAGTTGGCCAAGTCCATGACCTGTTCCGGTCGAACCCGACTCCGGTGAGTAACCGTAGCACCAGCCTGACCACCACTAGAACCGCCCCCCGCGCTGGAGCTTTCCCCAAGAGCATGCCACGCAACTTTGACAGCTCGGGCAGCATCTTGCTCGAAGGCGTCATTTCTTCTCTTCTCCGACCTGCTCCTTACACGAGGATTGAAGACCACCGTCTCCAGCTCTAAAGGAGCATCAATCGACCCCCCTTCAGGTCGAAAGCTCGACCCACCAACCCCTGAAGCACCACCTCCAGAGGGTCGTCTCAAGCCGCCACGAGCCCGATTCCTATCTTCCAGCGTTATCAGATCACTCGCACGCATCTCCATCACCCCTCGCCTAGTCTGACCTCGAGCTCGGTCCTTTTGAACCTTTCTTTTTTCTCGGATCACAGGCCCACCCTTTTCCACAAAGAAATGAGCAAATTCGGGCAGCTTCGCTTGTTTTTTTGCTCGAGTCAGCCGCGCGAACCTCTCTATCTCCCCACGATCAGTTCGCATTTTCACAAAAAAATCTACAGACAAAGCAAAGACATGGGCCAGTTAGAACAACAGTAAATCACCAAGTAAAGCGACAAAAGACAGACATTCCTACCTACTGGATATGTTACAAATCCTAGTTTGCAACCTACATCCGCTAGCACAGTAGTTGCCAACTAGCAGCAACGACCTCTTTCTCCAGGCCTCGTTGCTTACACCGTCAATCACAGCAAAACGCGTCGTCATTATTTACAAACTAAAGTTCAGGTTACTAGATCGCCTCACAACATAATGCTCAATTATGTCGAATACCCCTATGTGGTATTCCCCACTTGCATTCAACAGATCAAACACCCTAAATAGTCTCCAGGTGTTACCAACAAATTGACAAGGAGACTACCAACAATGAGCCACGAAGTCACAAACCAGTTTCGAGAACGGTATTTGCATAAACGCTCTCAGCTGGCCCTCACAGATGATTACCCCACCATTCGGCGGATTGTACTCCTCACTGCGTACATTTTCACTCAACCGCGGTTCGTATATCTCCAAGTCGGGAACATTGATCCCATAAGCTACCCTTAGTTTGGGGAACGAGCTCGCAACACGACGATCCACCGTCCTAGGGGGCAACTCACTTGACGACGAACTCTCCCCTCGACCTGACGTACTGGCCACAACACCTTCCGACCCAGATCGTGTATTACCCTCGTCTACCCTAACTTCCTCATCCAACTCAACCTGAATGCCAACACTCACCGATTCTTCATTATCATCCTCATACTCACCACAACTTAATGAAACCTCTCGAACCTTTTCCGATCGAGTATCGTCAGAATCAGACATTATGGCGTCTCCTTCTTATCAACTACCAAAGCTTAAACCCTACAGCCTAACACTGACCTACCTACTCAACAAATCGCACTTGAACAAGAGGAAAGCAAATTGAAAATGAAAAGGCAGCAGCAGCAGAAGCACTAACCTGAGAAACCCTAGCTTGCGTTTTTGTTGGAGAAGGAAATAGGAAATACTTTTTCGAATGTCCCAAATTTGATTTTGTACAACCGCCTGTTCAGTTACCAAGAAGTTATGATTACAGCCTATGCTCTAGCCCTCACACGTGTTCCAAGGACTTGTCTTCTCAAAGTTCCGAATAATGCAGCGACATGTTTCTTTACCAACTGCTATGATTCTGTCACGCGCCAATCACATGCCAACTTCTCTTTCCCGCCAAATCATCATGCCACACGATTCAAACTTTACGGCATCTCAGTCGGATCGTCCACCACAGCTCGCTCATGCTCCACACGTTCTTCCGTTTTTCTCTCAGCAGATCGTTTCCATGGACATAAACAATCTACTGCGAGGGGGTTGTGTAGGGGAGCAATATCCTTATTAAGGAATATTGTACATGCGCAAAGCATAATAGAACTCAAGACATCAACCCCCAAGACCGATCTGTGAGCAGCTCCCTTCATGTAGGTGGTATGCTTAAGCTCGTTCAAGGATGTCTCAGGACGAACAAACGGCTGGAGACAAAACGCTTCAGACAAAAACACCACCAGGTGTAATCATTACCAAAATCTTACTTGTACTTCCCACCACCGGGAAATAGGGACTACCGCACCAACTTCCAATCAACCCACGACTCGCTCATACTAAAACTAGTCCAACACACATTCATAATCTCCACCCTACACATGTACAAGAGGGTACATGTGTCTCAGAGATCAACACTCCCTTAGGCCTATAAATACCACCTACTTGAACTATGTGAGACCTGATTCTTCTCTCCCATGAAAAAGCCAAGAGAAGATACGTAGGCAGCTCGCTCATCAGCGAACTCGGTCTCTCCAAAAAACCTCAATCCATTCTCCTTTCTTCACTGCATCTATAGAAAAACCAAAACTCCCCTTTACACATATGGCTCAACCTTTTAAGTTACTTTCGTTCATAAATGATGGATAAATGGAAATGGGAAATGTTTATTGAAGTGGATGGCTCTGCTTTTGAGTTACTTCTACAGTTCTACTCATACCTAGGGAAGTCACTTCCTATACAGTATAATATTGTGGTGAACAATAAAATCGATCTGGAGAAGATAATTACTGCAAAGTCTGGCATTTGGTACTGAATTTCCATAGTTCCATTTTCAGTCGAGAGAATGGATATTCAATAGGCAGCTTATTAAGGGAGACCATTTGTTAATGAGGACTGAGGACCAGGACTAGGTGGTTGGATACTAGCCTGTCATGGACTTCAGTAGTCTGTAGGTTTTTATCTGTTGGGGGGCTCTGTAACATGAGGACCTTCCTTATATTTGTCGCAGGTGCAGGCCCAATGAAACGCTCTTTGTTCTATCTCATGGTTCCCACGGGCCACGGATAATTAGACCTAGGCATGCATGGTTTGATCTATATATAAGAGTTGATAGAGAGTGCACTGTTGATAGAGAGAGTGTCTGATGGAAACAATTTTTTTGGAGTTGTGTAAGCATTATTGATCAATGTTAATAAGATTTTCTTCTAAGGATGAAGAAAGAAGTGTGGTTTTTCGTTTTTATTGTTGCTACTTAATTGCTAGTAGTGGATCTTATTAGATCAGAGTAGTTGAATCAATCTCTTATAAGGCTAAGTCCAATGGTGCGGCAAAACACTAAATATCACGGAAAGTTTGATACAACGGTGCGTCAAAACGCTAACCCGCCAACGCTATCGGCATAAGTTTACCTATATATAGCACCAGTTTTAACGAGATATTGTCAAGTATACACGCCAGTATGAGTGGCGGGTAGAAGAAATCTAAGCCACACGCCACATTGTGTGGCGGCTAAAATTTATTTTATTTTTTTTTTTTTCCCACACGTCTTTGAGAATGGCGGCCGAAGAGTCCAAAAATCATTTTAATTTCCCCCCCCCCCCCCCCCTACATGCCTGTGAGAATGGTGGCTGGAGAGTCCCAAAAAAAAAATCTTATACGCCATAGGTACTGGCGGTTGTGAAAATAACCATTGGCTTGGGAAACGCTAACCCGCCAACTCTATACACTATGCTATTGTGGTTTGGCGGGATGGCGCACCAAACCATTGGACTTAGCCTAAGTGAAGAATAATTATTTACTAAAAAAAAAAAGTGAAGAATAATTAGAAAGAGGGGAGACCTGGCTATGAAAATGAGCAAAACATGAGAGTTGCAAGTGAGCATAACATGCTAATGTTATCGGGTTCCGTAGAAGTTGGTGAGGTGGCTATCGAAGGAGTGGGTGAGACTGAGCTATGCAGTGGTGCTAATTTTGCTAACGTATCACGAAGTGGTGGTGCGGAGCCATCAATTATTGGAACTGGAGGAGGGACAGATGCTAGCTCAAATGACAATATCGTGGGGAATGATTGCTCTCCGGAGATGTGAAATGGAAATCTTAATGAAGGTAATGTGGGTGATATTGCGAGTAGTATTTATCAAAACATTGACGACCCTCGTGATTGGATCAAGTACATGGTTGTGCCACTAGCAGGGGCTTTAGGGATATCATCTAGCATGGGAAGATCAGGTCTTGAAAAACTTTTTGGCAAATTACATAGAAATAACAATAATGAGTGTGGGATTGGGATTGGGCATACTGGGGATTGATTTGGTCACCAATCAGCCCATTATGGGAAGGGGGAATGAAGACTACCATGTAGTTTAAATATTTTATAGTCTGATGGTTTCACTTTTACTAGGGACTAGGTAGTCAATTGGGAGCTTGTTTTTAGGTTGCTAGGGGGTGTTTTTGTTTTAAAAGAGTGCTTTAAAACGGGCCTTAGGTGGTGGTCTCTCGGTAGGAACTAAGTTATGATGTCCCAATGTTTGATGTCCAGCTATCCAAAATAGATCACAACCGCTTATATAATGCCTTGAGATTTACATACAAATGTCCATGTGTATTTCAATGCAAACCGACAGTACACACTGAATCTGGATAGCTAGGACACAGTATTTTAGGACAGCAAAACCGGACTCCTCTCGGTAGTACCGGGTTAGTGAGATTCTCTCTCACATCTGTATTTTTTTTTTTTTTTACCTTTTTTCTTCCTAATCGATAAATATCTATCACATATAAAAAATAAATATAAAAAATAAAAATAAATAATAGAACTACGTATCACTTATGCATAAAGTTCATCCTGATCAAGAGTAACTAGGAATTTTAATAGATTAGCACACGAGAAACAGAAAAGTGAAGACAAACCTAGACTAGAACCTATGCATAATTGAAAATGGCTTAGGTCCAAGACCTTGTCAGAACCAGATGAGTAAGCCCGGCCCTTTAATCCCAATTGAGATTGAGATTACGTGCCAAACTACCATTAGCTCCTCCATTTTCAAACTTCAGAGTTCAGAATGCACAGAGAAACTCAATTGATCAAACCAAACTGGCCCTTTCCAATACACAACATACCAACTATACTCTGTTTTGGCAAAGTAATTGAGCCCGGTCCAGTATGCAATACAATGGGTTCAACCGTTCAAGCATAGAGAGAAGTAGAGATTGCTGGTACATACAACATCGAGAATGCGGTTGAACGACTACACCGAGACCCTCTGATTCGAATCAAAAGTTTATACCGCAGAACCGAAAATGAGCCTGTGTGATCAATTAAGTTTGTATTATATGATGATTAAGGTTTCATCTTCATTTTTCTGTTTCCATTTCTTGAAGAAATAAATTATATTTTGGGCCCTCGAAACACGATACATTTTTTTTTTTTGACAATAGCTTTGCCCTCACTGTCGGTGTAACTAGAGATAAGAGCCATTGAGGCAACCATAGTTCGTGATTCCGAACGAAACTCCGGATTTTCAATATTCGGAATTCCGTTAATCATCCGAAATTCCAAATATAACAAGGGTCGAAATTTAATGAATTTCGATTTTTGAATTTGTCGAAATTCCAAAAATTCCGAGCTATGGAGGCAACAACTTGTGGACTGGTGGCCCTTGCCTTGAAAGCCGCTTTTGATAGGCTAGTGGTGGACCTATTCTTAGGAAATTAGACAAGCTAATTGTAAATGTGTGTTTTAGTTTTTCTTTACATACAAAGGAGGAAGGAGAATGGGATTGGGTTTTGGAGAGACCGAGTTCGCTGATGAGCGAGCTGCCTACGTATCTTCTCTTGTAGTTCATGTAGGTGGTATTTATAGGCATAAAGGGGTGTTGATCCATGAGACACATGTACATATGTAGGGTGGAGATTATGAATGTGTGTTAGGTTGGTTTTTGTAGGAATGCGGTGATCATTGCGAGTGGGTGCAGTAGTTCATATTTCACGGTGATTGAAAGTACAGGTAAGGCTCTGGTGATGATTACATCTGGATTAGGGATAGTGTCTTTATTCGAAGCGTTCTGCGTTAGGTCGTTCATTCGTCTTGAAGCATTCTTGAGCGAGCTGAAGTGCACCACCCACATGAAGCGAGCTGCTCTCAAGTTGATCTTGAAGGTCGATGTCATGAGTTCATTACGATCTCTACTTATGCTTAACGCGTGCTTAGTATTCTTTAATGAGAATATTACTCCCTTACACATCCCCCTCTCAGTAGATTGTGCTGTTCATTGAAGCGATCTGCTGAGAGAAAACGGCAGCACGTGTTGAGCATGAGTAGAAGAGCGGGCTGGTGTACGGAGTGATTGGCACATCGTAAGGTTCGAGTCGTGTTGTATGATGATTTGGCGGGAAACAAAAGTTGGCACGTGACAGAATCATAGCAGTTGGTAAAGAAACGTGTCGCCGCATTTTCCAAAATCGTGAAAAGACAGGTCCTTGAGACACGTGTGCGGGCTAGGGCGTAGGCTGTAATCATAACTCTTTGGTAACTAAACGGGTGGTTGCACAAAATCAAATTTGGGACAACTGAAAAGTTATTTCCTATTTTCTTCTTCAGCAAAACCGCAAGCTAGGGTTTCTCAGGTGAGTGTTTCTGCTGCCGCTGCCTTTCCATTTTCAATTTTCTGTCTTATTGTTCAAGTGTTGTGTGTTTAGTAGGTAGGTCAGTGTTAAGTTTTATTATTTAAGCTTGGGTATTTGGTAAGAAGAAAACGTTAAAATGTTTGACTCTGATGATACTCGATCTGAAGAGGTTTGGGAGGTCTCTTTAAGTTGTGGTGAGTATGAGGAAGATAAAGAGGAGTCGGTGAGTCTTGGTAGTCAGTCTGAGCATGGTGAGGAAGTTAGGGAAGACGAGGGTAGTGTACGATTTGGATCTGTTGGTGCTGTGGCTAGCATGTCAGGTCGTGGTGAGGGGTCGTCTTCAAGTGGGTTGCCCCTTAGGACGGTGGATCGTCGTGCAGCAAGTGCGTTCCCCGAACTGAGGGTAGCTTACGGGATAAATGTACCAGACTTTGAGATATACAAACCAAGGTCGAGTGAAAATGTGCGGAGTGAGAAATACAACCCGCCGAACGGTGGGGTAATAATCTGTGAGGGCCAGTTGAGAGCGTATATGTAAATACCGTTCTCGAAGTTGGTTTGTGACTTTTTAACTCATTGTTGGAAATCCCCTTGTCAGTTTGTTAGTAACACCTGGCGGCTATTCAAGGTGTTCGACCTGCTGAATGCAAGTGGTGAATACTACATAGGGGTATCTGATATTATTGAGCACTTCGTTGTAAGACAATCTGGTAGTTTCAACTTTAACTTGCAAACTATGACAACACGTTCTGGTGTGATTGACGGTGTAAGCAACGAGGCTTGGAAAAAGAGGTCGTTGCTACTAGTTGGCAACTACTGTGCTAGCGGATGTAGGTTGCAAACTAGGATTTGCAATATCTCCGGTGGGTGGGAGTGTCTTGCTCATGTCGTTTTAATGGGTGGGTTACTGTTATTTTTCACTGACCTGTGCTTTTGTTATGTTTGCAGATTTCCCTATAAAAACCCGAACTGATCGACGGGAGATAGAGAGGTTCGTACGGTTGACTCGAGCACAGAAACAAGCGAAGCTGCCTGAAGTAGCTCACTTCTTTGTTGAAAAGGGGGGTCCAACGATCCAGGAGAAAGGAATGGTTCAAAAGGACCGGGCTCGAGGTCAAGCTAGCTAGGAGAGGAGTGATGGAGAAACGAACAAGCGACCTGGTAACCAGGGAGGATAGGAACCAAGGTCGTGGTAGTTCTAGGTCTTGCCGGTGCCCGGGGCAAAGTGGGTCGAAGCTGGCGAATTTGAAGGGGGTTGATTGACTTTGTAGAGTCGAGATGGTGGTCTTCAACCCTCGTGTGTGGAGCAGCTCTGCAAAGAGGAAAGCCGACGCGTCGGAGCAAGACGCTGCAAAGGTTGCCAAAGCTGCGAGGCACGTTCTTGGGGAGAGCTCCAGCACGGGGGGCAGTTCTGGTGGTGGTCGAGTTGGCGGTACAGCCACTTGCAGGACTCGGTCGAGACCGGAACAGGTTTTGGACCTGGCAACTTTTGGAGCTAGACCGAGCTCGTCCCCTGTGTTGAGAGAGCCTAGTCCGCTGGCGAAGGCAAAGGGTCCCCGTAAGGCTAGTGGGAAGTCAACTATGACTGCTGATGACTTGGAGTCACAGCTAGTGTACTTAGATGACAATGGGGTACACTAGACTGTAAGGCGAACTAATTGTAGCTTCAGGTCGAGTAAGGTATCGGCTTGTTTGCTTAAACATATAGCTCTGGATGGCAATCGTAAGGAGCTGGATGACAAGGGGCTAGCTGATAACCTAAAGCGGATGGAAGTCGCACAATGTCTGGTACATGGAATTGTCCCACTTTGATTTATTTGTTCACTTATAAAACTTGCTGCGAACTGATTGTTAGTATATGTGTGTGATTGCAGCTTGTGAGTGGATTTCGTGTTTGAAGGAGATTGCCATTTCTACCGGAGACAGATAGGGAAACTGTGGTGAAGTTGACAGATGAGCTGAAGAATGTTCAGGACGCCGCTAAGATGGAACACGAGGAGCTTGAGGAACTGAAGAAAACACATCAAGCTCTTAGTTTGGCGAAGATGCTGAAGGATACTGAGGCGGAAGATCTGAAGCTGAAACTACAGGGTGCTGAAGAGAACGTTATTGCAGCGACTGTGGAAATTGGTAGGTTGAATGACTACGCCCTGCACTGCAAGGGAGTTGCTCAAGACGCTACGAAAGCTTATGACGATATGGATGCTGATTTTATTAAGCTGGAGGCCGATTATAAAGCTTTGAAAGAGGAGCATGAACACGGGGTTCCTCGTACCTCAGTGGTACAGGTACAAGGAGATGCAAGTGGTGCTCTTACTTCTTCAGTTGTTGCTCCAGAGGTCGCTGAACCTCGAACTGATGCTGGCACGTCAGATGTATTTGTGAACTTAGATGCGGATGGAGTGTCAGTTGTGATTGAGGGGAGGGACGTTGAAGTTGAGGACTCATTGGCGGCTTCAAATTTGGTTGTTCTACCTGGAGCTGGCAAGCTGTGAGATTGTTTTGTTGATTTGAATGATTGTAAGGTGTGATACAATAGAGCTGGTTTCCCGGGGTAATCTGGGCAGTTCGCTTTTCTTGTTTCTATTTGTTAACGTACTAAACGACCTGGTATCCCGTATTGGTTTGGGGTGCCAGTATGATGATGAATGGTGGTTAGTCGAGCTGGATTTCCTGAGTAGACTCAGCAGCTCGGCTAAGATGCGAACTGTGATCTGGGCTTCTACGACCAGTTCATCTTTTGCTTATATATTACGTTTGCTGCTTGCTTCTCTGCTTTGTTTACCTCTTGCATGGTTGAATGTATGAGTGGCGATGTTGCTATATTTGTGTAGTTGCATAGATGATTGCTTGCAAAAGTAGGTGAGTCTAAGTAACCTGTAGTTTTGAATGAGCGTCCTGTCCTTAATTGATCATTTAGCGTTGTAGGTCGCATGTAGTGAGAGTTATTGACTCATGAGGGACTGCGGAGATAGTAGGACATATGTCGTGTCCTTCATTCTGGAGAGCGGAAGTATTTCCGCACGTATGTGACACGTGTAAGAAAATGAGCGGTTAGAGATGTGCAATGATGGCTGCCAGGTGGCCTGATGTTTGGCGTCTCGATGTAATTATGATGTACCTAGGGAAGATACGTTATTTCATAATAAGTAGAACTGTTCCTAGAATACCAAAGGCATTTGCTTGTCTTCCTGCTTTAGCTCCTCTTCTCCAAACCGCTGTGCGCCATCTTCTTCACTGCTTACTCAGGTATGTGTGTTTCCATTTTTGGCTATACCTTTTGAAAAGAAACCTACGGCTTGTTTGCTAACTCACGTAGTGTCATTCTGCTCGTAGATTTCACTATGGCCAGGTGCCGCAAATACACTAGGGGAGAGGGAAGTTTGAGGGAGACTTCCCCTCTGATAATGGAAGAAATGGAGATCCATCCTCATGTGCATGGTGACCGTGGTAAAAGAAAAGTTGTTGCTTCAGAGGCAAAAAGCAACAAGCGACCCAGGAAATCAGGTTGCTCGACTGGTGGAATTGTATTCAGGTCGCCCCGGCAGGTGAATGACATCGATCGGGCTGCTGAGGAATGTAGCGACCTTGGGCAAGGCCACCCCGATGCTGGTGAGAGTTCGCCCCAGCGTCTCGGGGATGTGGGGAGCGAATTCTACTATATGGGGAAGACGGGGAAGAAGCGTGCTATGAAACATTCTGACTGCAGCTTCCACTCGACACCCATAGCGACCAGTCTTCTGAAAGGGATCGTGTTGGATGGTGACAAAGCTGAGGTTGAAGATGAAGATATAGAGACGCTGTTGGGAACCATGGATATGGCTACTTGTTTGGTAAGCGTTCATTTGTTATGTTTTTCTTTCTATTTCCTGAATGATTCTAACCTTGGTCTTGTACTTGTAGTTTTTTGTGGGGTAGGACAAACTGAAGAATGTTGTGCAGCACGCTGATACTGATGTTAACTCTCGAGTCGAGCTGGGATGTATGCGAGTTGCGTGGGGAGTTGACAAGAAGAAGCTGGAAACGATGACTAAAAAGTATCGTGATGCTGCTGAGGAGAATGCTAAGCTTGTTGCCGCGATGACTGATCTGCAGGGGAAGCTAGTTGAAGTTACCGAGTATGCCAAGCAATGTCAGGGGGTTGCACGCAAAGCGCAAGATGCGTACACCACGGCCTGTATCCAATACGCCGAACTGGATGAGAAATACTTCCAGTTGAAGAAGGCACATGGGGATCAGGGTACGGGTATGCGCGTTGTGCTGAGAGCTGCAAAGCACACTCCCTCGACCAGTGATGCCCCAAAGGACAAACATGTTGTGGCTGCTCCTTGATGGTGATTTCTACTCTTGTCTTCTGTAATTGTTGAAAATTTGTGATCACTTTGTCTATTCTCCTCTCTATGTGAGAGTTAAACAATAGAGCTGTGTTTTCAGGCTTGCCTGAGCAGTTCGCCTGTGTTGATACAGAGAACTGGTTTCCACGAAAGTGGCAGTTCGATAATTTGCTACAATTGTTCGAAAAACCGATATGGATTTTCTGGGTAGACCCAGCAGATTGGTGATTCGTGAACTGGTTTCCCGGGGTTGGCCGGGCAGTTCTATTGGTGGATGTATATGGAATGCATATTTTTGCTTGATTGCTTGTAGCTATTATTCTGTTTATTATGCTTATGATGTGAAGTGGCTAAGGAGCCTGAGACTTAGCTTAAGGAAGCGTTTTGCTCGTAAGTATCATTCTGTTTTGTGGGCTGACCACAAATATCGATAGTATAGGCAAGTGAGCTACGTTTTGATATGTGAGCTGCCCACATACAGTAACTATATGGCGTAAGACTCACTGAGAGTGTTCTCGTTGATCTGACCCTAAAGTTAAGGGTGTTCAGCTGAGAGAATTGGAGAGGCGCTGGAGCCTGTTAGTTCCAGAGAGCGTGCGGCTCGTGGTGAGCGTGTTAGCTTAAGAAAGCGTATTGCTCACTAAGAGCATTCTCGATGAGTCGATCCTAGAAGTATAGGTTCTCAACTATCGAGACTCGGAGAGGCTATGGAGCCTGTAAGCTTGAGAAATCGTATTGTTCACTAAGAGCGTGGTAGCTTATGAAAGCGTATTGCTCACTGAGAGCGTTCTCGCTGAGTTAATCCTAGAAGTATAGGTCCTCAGCTAGCGAGACTCGGAGAGGCTATGGAGCCTGTAAGCTCAAGAGAGCGTGTTGTTCACTGAGAGCGTGGTAGCTTATGGAAGCGTATTGATCACTGAGAGCGTTCTCGCTGAGTTGATCCTAGAAGTATAGGTCCTCAACTAGCGAGACTCGGAGAGGTTATGGAGCCTGTAAGCTCAAGAGAGCGTGGTAGCTTATGGAAGCGTATTGCTCACTGAGAGCGTTGTTGTTTCAGAAAGTGTTGACAGCGCGCGTATACTAGTGACGTTTGTGGTGCGAATTGCATGACTTTGGTGATGAAAGTAAACGGAGTATATGGTAATAACAAACATAAAGAAACTAAACTTGAATTTACAGCAAATGAAAACATGGAATATACAACAATGTAGTTTTATTGATAAAACTTCTTTAACAAATAAGTATTCCAAGGGCGTGGCAACAATTTCCCCTCTTGGGTTTTGATCCAATACGCTCCATTGCCTACAACACGTTCCACTATGTATGGGCCTTCCCATGTTGGTGCCAGTTTGGAGTCATCTTGAGTCTTTTTCAGAACTAGATCGCCGTGTTGAAAAGATCGAGGATGCACTCGCTTGTTGTAGGACTTCTTCAGAATTTGTTGATAAGATGCGACTCAGATGGCGGCTAGGTCACGCCGTTCTTCTAACAAGTCGACCTCTCGTGCTAGGACGGAGTCATTGTGCCCCGACTCTACGAGTTCTGATCGAGTCGTAGTGACTGTCAGTTCGGTGGGGATAACGGCTTCTGTGCCATAACACAAGGAGAATGGAGATTCGCCTGTGCTGGAGGGAGTTGTAGTACGATGAGCCCATAGAATGTTCTCTAACTGAGTTGGCCATTGGCTCTTGTTCTTTTCAATCTTTTTCTTCAAATTTTCTAAGATTGATTTGTTGCTAGCTTCTGCTTGACCATTGCTCTAGGCGTAGGGGGGGTGTAAAATGCATGAACGATCTTCCACTTGGCCAGAAACCCTTTGACAGTTTTGCCCTTGAACTGGGAGCCATTGTCCATCACCAGTGTGTGTGGCAAACCAAATCTGGTGATGATGTGAGTCCAAATGAAGTTTCTGACATGTGACTCTTTGACATGTGCTAATGGAATTGCTTTGACCCACTTAGTGAAATAGTCGGTTGCCGCTAGGATGAAGCGGAAACCGGTGCTTTTCTGTGGGATGAACGGTCCCATGATGTCCATGCCCCACATGTGAAATGGCCATGGGCTCGCGATGTTGATCAACTCGCGAGCTTGTTGGATGATGTTATGGCCAAATGTTTGGCATTTTATACACTTGAGGACGTATGCTTTGGCATCGATCTGCATGCGAGGCTAAAAGTATCCTTGGGAAATTGCTTTGTGGGCCAAAAAGCCTCTAGCATGGTTTCCACACTCTCCTTTATGAATCTCAGCAAAAATCAATTGACCTTGTTCTGGACTAATGCATCTCAAGTGAGGTCCACCAACAGATTTCCTGAATAACTTGTTATGGACTAAGCAGTAACGGCGTGCCTGATATGGGATTTTCCTGGCCTTGGTACGCTCGTCTGGGAGCATGCCGTGTTGGATGTATTCTATGATGGGCTGCATCCATGTTTGACTCAGCTTAGGGGTGGGAATTTGGCCCTAACGACCCTAACCCGGCCCTGACCGACCCGACCCTAAGCCCTATAAAGCCCTCACAGAGTTTAGGGCCGGGCCGGGCCGGCCCTAATGCCTTCTAGGGCAGGGCTAGGGCTAAGATTCTAAAACATAGGCCCGACCCTAATCCAGCCCTCATTAGCCCGACCCTAACCAAGCCCTAACCGGCCCTGTTTCACACTTTCACTATAAATACACATACCATAATTGTCCAACTCTTTGTTAAATATTTTCAATTAAAATAACATTGTCCTTTATAATTTATCACTTACACCCAAGGGTACTTCCAATAACTTGTCTTATATAACAAAAACTTGTCAACTTAGCAGCCATGAAGAACAATGAGCACTAGCCTAATAAAAAATAAGACTTTATTCCTTTGATCATCAAGTCAAAGTCCATAACTTATTATTCTCAATTTCTTTTCTCACTTATTTCTTATAAATTATATTTTTATTCACATCCAAGCCAAGTCTAAAACTAAAGGTTTCCTTCCACACCATTAAAGCAAAATCTGAGCGGACATTTGTAACATAGAAACCAAAAAACAACCTTTGTCAGAAAAATGACATTTGTAATCTCAAACCTTTCTCCATCACTTGTTCAAAAGCCAATATTTTCATTTCCATTTACAAAGCTTGAATCACTTTTAAATTAGAAGAAAGGTAATATTATATTTGTTTGAATCTATTATAGAAATAATTTATGATATTACAAATAGTTTAACAACTTCCATAACCCTTAACCAAAACTATTATGTTTCTTCTTTATATCTATTACTTCTTCCTTTAAAATGATAATATAATTATTTGTCTATGTATTTCAATGTTAAATGTAATTGTAGTGAGGTTTGAGTACAAGGAAGAACAAATTCCGAACTCTCAATGTACTTCAGTTCATTAGATTGTGGATGTGCATTTTAAATTTTTGGACTTATACAGAATTATTACTAGATTGGTTGGACTTTGAGTTTGTAGATTATTGTACATTTTTGTAATATAAATGAGTTTTAAAACTTATGTAGTTAAAAAAAAAAATATATATATATATAGGCCCGGCCCTAAAGCCTTTAAAGAGGGCTTAGGGTAGGGTAAGGGCTTGAGGTTTAGACTTGTGACCCGGCCCGACCCGACCCTATGCTAACTTTAGGGTCGGGCCGACCCGGCCCTAATATCTGAAGGGCTTTAAATGTTTAGGGCCGGGCTAGCCCGACCCGGCCCATTGCCCACCCCTAACTCAGCTGATTGTCAGAGAGTGGGCACAGATCGCTGATTGCTAGGGCGTGCTCCACTTGGTAGGCAGGTCGGTCAACTACCTTAATGAGTAACTGTCTAGGGGCGCAGTTCAGTGTTTGAGTGTCTAAGTAAGCTAAACTGTCTGCGTGACGATTCTCGTTACGCAAAAAATGGTGTATGGTGGCTTTCTTAAAAGAAGGTAGTAAATGATAAACGACTTGGAGATACTTAGAAAGGTTACCTTCGTGGGTAGTGTACTTTTTTGCAATATGGCGAACAACCAGTTGCGAGTCACTAAAGACTTGAAGTTCCTTTACACTGAGCTGTAGCACCATTCGAAGTCCCATGATTAATGTCTCGTACTCCGTCTCATTATTGGAGGTCACAAATTCGATGCGAACTGATTTCTCTACCATAGCTCCATCTGGGGACACTAAGACGACTCCGATTCCACTCCCTCTAGGGTTACTAGAACCATCCACAAAGAGAGACTAGACTGACTTGACATTTTCTTTTATTGACACGATCTCTATTTCTGGTTCCCAATTTGGGTCATCGACAGGGAAATCTGCTACGACCTGACCTTTCTGCGAAGTTCGAGGGACGAACTCCATGTGGTGTTCGCCGAGTTCTTCGGCCCACACTGCCATGCGAGTTGTTTTATTTTCCTTGTGAGTCTGGGACCCACGGTTAGACAACTTAATTTCCATATCCTATAAGAATCTAACCAAAAGCCTCAAAATGTATGATATATGAGTAATGACACAGAGGAGTAGTTCTTCCGAATAGAGAAGTTCACACTCCATTTTCTTCTACACTACCACCTAAGCCCCATAACACCTAATAAAGACCTCTAGCTCAATTAGGAATAGGATAGTGTGATAATAAGTAGTAGTTGTGACTTCTCGACCTTGTCTCCTCTAACTGTCATTGAGTATGTGAGGAAACGTGTGCCCACTGCACACTGGAGATAGCAAAGCTTGAGTGGAAAAATAATAGAGAAATTGTGATTCGACACATACACGCGGAGAACCTAATTAAGGACGCTTATCCAAAGGATCGAAAAGCCGCCCCCTTTGTACATTTCATTATTAGATTACTGCATGCATGCTCATATGTAGATGTTTCAATTATTGTATGTATATTAACTTGAATTTCAAAAGAATAAAATCCTTGTTGCCCCTGCTAGTGAGATGTCTAGATACCTGAGATTAATTAAGGAAACAAGCCTTTGTTACTGAGTCATTGTAGTATAAATGAAGTTTGTAAGTATCTTCTCTGGAAAACTCTCACGAGGCTATAACTCGTCAACTAGGGAATTCCTAGTGGTTCAAGGCCTTGTTGCATCACGGTCAATGCAACCGCGACTCTACTTAAATGAGATTTAGCTTAGGACAACACATTTTTTATCACTTATCGTTTTAATGTCTCTTCTTTAGCGAGGACAAGCAAAGTCTTTTTGGGGGTGGTGTGATAAGCACCCAAAACTGTAATATTAAACCCCGGAGAGACATAGCATTTTGGTCGATTATGTGTTTAATAATCATGTAATAATTATATTTTTCGTGACTTTTGTAGGTTTCCGAATTAAAATGAATATAATGATAAAACATGCATCGAGAATGCGGGGAATCTTGGAATATTTGAAGTTTCCCACTCAACCCCCGTGAAGCCCAACAAAGCCGACTAAAGCCAAAGTTTCCAAAAGAACAAAACCGGTGCGAACGGGTCCACATATAAAGAAGCAAACAAACTTCCGGCTCAAATTAGATAAATCTAGATGCCGCGTTGGCTAGTGAAGCCGCCAAATCACGAAATCTGAGGAATATTTGAAGTTTCCCACTCAACCCCGTGAAGCCCAACAGAGGCGACTAGAGCCGAAGTTTCAAAAGAACAAAACCCGGTCAGAGCGGGTCCACATATAAAGAAGCAAACAAACTTAGGAAGCTCAAATCGGATAAATCTAGATGCCGGCGTTGGCTAGTGAAGCTGCCATATAGCGACCGAAACGCGAACTTAACTCTACAAAAGGACAAAAAGTAAATAAAAATGCCAAAATCGGCGCAAGCGATCTGGACACACTAAGTGGACCCACTCTGGGCCCGTAAGGCATGACGAGTCAAAGATAGGCAGGTGGCAAAGGATGGTTTCAATTTAGTGTCACCTTGCAATGAGGAAGACGCATTACCAATTCAATGTTTGAATTGAATTGGGCTAAAATACAAAACCAAAACATAAAAGGACAAAACAAATGATAATAAAACAAAACTTTATAAAACCGAAGTTTTGATCCTAACAAACTGAATTGGGCTAAAAACAAAACCCGATTCGATATTAAGATTTCGTGAAGGGTCCCCGACCCTATATATATATGTGAGAGGGTCTTCATATATCTTCCTTCAAAGATATTAATGCTTTAGCTACGCCCTAGTTAGATTTTCTTCTTGATTACTTACATTTTGCCATTTCCATTTCAGAAATTTTTAAATCCGTAAGTTATTTTACCCTTAATAACAGTCATTTCTTTTCTAGTTTAATTTACGTCCCGCATTTATTTACTTAATGTATACAACAAGTTTTATTATTCCTTCTATGACCATGAGCTAATCCCCCTCGGGGGAGGGTTATCTTTGCTTTCGTGAAAACTGGATTGACTTCGTTACTATTCTAGAATCACTACTTAGGAATTAGGCATAGAATTGACATCCGGTCCCAAAATGATCGAGATCGTACAAAGTTGGATTTGCCGATGCTCCAGACGGGCCGCGCGACTAAAATGTCTCGTAGCGACTCTCTGCGGTGTCAAACAGCTCTCCAACTCGTCCGGTGATGTGAAATCGAGCGAGAGTGAAATAATATACCGAGATGATGAGGTATTATTGAAACTCCTTATGCTAGTGAAATGCGACCTAGAGATGTGGGCATGCACTAAGGATCAATACTCGGCGTCGTCTAAACGAGAGGCGAACTAGAGATGTAGTGATTTGGTAATAAAAACTGTTGAAAAATGATTCTTGCATGAGCATGATTAACTCTCTCCCTATTTCTCTAATTTTGTTTACCTACATTTAATCGCTGTAGTAATTTACATTACCGTTAATTTAATTAAAACCAACTAAAAAGAAACCTAAAAATCCTACTCACTAAAAGTTGTAATTTCCAGTTGTGAACCTATCCGAGCCCTAAGGTTTGGACGATCCCTTACTCAACCTATCCTACCAAACCCACGTGAGTAAGGTAACTTGACTAAAACGTACGACTATACGGACGTTGGAACGTGGACTTCGGACTTTGGACTGTGGACCTCGGACTTAAGAAAATAAGTAACTGAAACCAATAAACGTGTATAAAGAGCGTTTTATCAAATGGCGCCGCTGCACGCCGAAGGACTCTGGACTTAACGTAATAACTGGAATACATCCATAAAAACCCCTACCCCTACCTCATCTTTTTAATTTTCATTTCTGTTACAATACTAACAAGTTACGGAACAGTTTACCTTAACTTTTTCTACTAACAAATATCTGTGAACCAAGTTTGTTTATTTTCATGAGCTGATCCTAAGTAACTCGAGGGAATTTGAAATCTTGAACAGCGATAAAAAGAGTCTCGGGACGAGACTGAATTAGTAGCATCTTGAGACTAACACGGACTATCAACACTCCGGTTTTCAGGTACAGGCCACTTTCCTTTTCGATTACTCTTTTGGGCTCTTTGGTCCTGTTTTGCTAGTAAGCATAGCTTTCGGGAGTAGTCGATCGCTATACAAGGAATCGCGGGACGCCTTGTGTTTCAAACTCTTAAACTCCTCAAACTTTGTCGAGGATATTATTTGCTATAACTTGTTTTACCTCGTATATTTTGTATGTTGGCATGAGAACTCTCCATGCATGTAAAGGTGGTTCGTCATTACATATTCATTAAACACAATTAATATGATTGAATATATTTTGATATATCGTGGCGCCAAAACCACTGCTTAGAATATTTTTGTATGTGTATGTTACATCAATTCACGTACGCGGTATTCAATTGCATGAGTTCATTCTTGACATTCCCCTAGCTCACGTATAACTTACACATAGTTGCACGTATAGGTAATATAGATTTGCATGGGTAGACTTTCTGCGTAAACTAGTATATGTTAGTTAGTTTCTATTTTGGCATCTATCGTTTTTAATTACATATTTCGTAATCACGTCTCCATAATACACTAATTACGTAAATTAAAATAAAAAATAAATAAAAAATAAAAAAATAAAAAATAAAAAATCATAGTAATTAAAAATTTCATCTAAATCATCTTAATAACACCCCGCATAATACACCATCATAAATCATCATCCTATTTCATCAGTGCCTAGGAAAGTTGGAAAAAAATTGAGGTTGCCTAATTAAGGAACGTGCTAGCACGAACAACCTCCCTCAATTCTCTCAGGTGACCTGGCTGCTGGAATATTCACACGTTATCCTAGCTTCCTGCTTTCGAAAGTTAGCGGCAGCTTCGGGAAGACGTGCTTCAACTCCCTCCTTCCTAAATTCTAAAACCTCCAGTCATTATTCATTCCTTATGAGCCTTAAATTAAAATTTATATTTGTATGAGACTACGGTATGGTAAACATAAGGAATTAGAACTTACATATCATCGTCGAAAATACAAGAAACAACTGTTTATGTTATCTCCTAGACATAGTCCCTCCTCCGTAAATCAACCTCGTCAAACATCTCCGTTGCCATTATCTCCTTTAATTATGGTCGAGGAAAATCTCCTGATCGAGAAACCCCTTCGGATTTCTATCTTGCCTTTACGTGAAGGACACGCTTCTGCGCATTAAACTCAATGCGATTGTAGGTGATTTTCAGTATTCCGCCAAACATTTTCGGTTTGTTACCCGTTTACCATGGGTTAGACCATGAAAAACCGCATACAATCATCTTCGTCGGATGCAACAAGTAGTCACCACTTTCCGCCATCCAAACCGTTACCAACGAACAAGTCTTGCTTAGGTTGTTTCCCTTCACCTTGGTTGATAAAGCTTCGGTTTGGCTCTCGCCCGGACAAGCAATTAATCCATTGACACATGGGCCAAACTTGTTCAAGCATTCATGATAAAGTTTTATATTGAAGAAAACTACGAAATGCTTCAAAAGATTCAATTCTTTCGCCGGCACCCGGGTGAATCCTTTTTGAAGCGTGGAGCAGATTTTATCGATCTACTTCTCGAATGTCCCCATCATCAACTCGACACACGCTGTATTAGTCCGTTCATTCTTTAATGGTCTCTCGACCATTAAAAGGAAACATTAGATATCATGAGCGGCGGTTGTTTCATGGACAAGGGGCCATCGAAGCATACACTTTTCTTGAGAAACAGGCCTCACGAAACACCCATTGGGGAAACACTGATTCTTCTAGATCTTCTAAAGATACTCTTACCAAAGTTACGTCTATGTTTGAGGTGAAACCCGATCTGGAATTAAAAACTCTAATCGAGTCCCTAAACAAAAAGGTTGATGCTCTTTCGGTACAATTAAATGAACAAAAACCCAAACAGGTCATGGCTGCCAACGCTTCCCCATGCCCTCTTTGTTTAAGTCTTGAGCACGCCGATTCTTATTGTCCTTTGGTATATGAGTGTCATCCCCAACCTTCTGAAGAGGCTTGTGCTTTCAACATCCCTAATGCACCTTGGCGACAACATCCCGAATTTAGCTTCAAAAGCCCCGTCCAACAACAAGCTCCTTGGTGTGGCAACAACGTTCTGTCACGACCACCCCGAACTCAATTCCTATCGTCAAGGAAATCCTCCACAATTCCAGCAAGGGGCAAAGTAATTTTCCCAACAACGCAAAATATAGGTACCAAAACAACCGCAACCTTGTTCCCGCTAATCAAGGATATGGCTACCAAAATCAACCCGTGAATAATAACCGTGAACTAGTTCCCTGCTGCCCCTTTAGTCAATCAACGTACCGATAAACGGCTGAAACTTTCCCCGACATACATGAATCAACAGAATCAAATCCTAGCTTCTATCCACGGTCTCTTCTTGTTTGTTAGCTCGGGATAAAAGTCAAAAGGCGTGTTCCCCGGGCAAGCGGTTCAAACCCTAAGCCTACAAACACCGCCTTTGAACTCAACAATGCACCGGGGACCTAGTAATCCAAGCCAGGGTGAGGTAAATGCCATTACCACTCTTCGATTCGGGCGAACCATCGACAATAATATCATTATGCCGACGAGGAATCGACGGAAGTCACGACCGACGCCCTTCCAACTCCTACCTTGCAACCCTATAACGGACGAAGTTGTACCTTCAAAATCTACACCTACGCCCCTAGGGAAAGACGCGCCATTGATCCTTATATCGGCGATTCGTTCAAAAGCTCCATTCCCCCGCCCGTTTGGTAAAGAACAAACATGATGAACATTTTGATGAGATCCGCGGAAACCTTCAAAAATTTGACCATAAACTTACCTTTCCTAGATCGCTAAAGCATTTGCCCAAGCATGCCAAGTTTTTGAAGGACATGTGCACCACCAAACGACGCATCTAATGTACCTCAACAAAGCGTTCCTCATGAGCGGTTTCAATTACCACTACCAATGGTGTGGTAAAGTACAAGGACCTGTGACCAATTAACCCATGCGTTGGCGACAAGTATACCGTTATCGCACTTTTAGACCTAGGTGCCAGTGTTAACCTACTTCCCTACTACTTATTTAAGCAGTTAGGTCTTCATGAATTAAAACCTACCAATATGACTCTGCAACTCGCGGATTGCTCCATCAAATACCCAAAAGGCATAGTAGAGAACGTTATAGTAAAGGTCCAAGATTTTTACTACCCAGTGGATTTTGTCATTCTAGATATGAAGTAGCTTTGTGACTCCATCCCTATCATCTTGGGACGTCCTTTTCTTGCAACTGCTAACGCTCTCATAAATTGTCGGAGACGGTTCAATGACATTGTCTTTTGGGAACCTTTCTGTCAAACTCAACGTGTTCAAATTAATGAAACAGTTTCCCGATCCTATAATGGAGGGCTTAGATTAGCTTGGTTGATAGTCCGGGTCATGATTATTTCACAAACTCTTTTCCCCGCACGAGATACACAATTCCTCTCTTTTGATAATCCGGAGTTTGACGATGGCTTCGCACATAAGGGATGTCCATGCATTATTAGAGTCGGTACCACTATTGACCCTAATGCTTGGTGCAAACTAATTCAGAAGAACCGGATTCGCTCTTTTCCATTGAAGAGATGATCCCTCACGAATCCTTGATCCCCAATCCTCCAACTCCGGATTTAAAACCTTTACCCTCTGATTTGAAGTACGTGCATCTCAATCTCAATGGCAGTCACCCTATAATAATTTCTGCTCACTTGACTACAGATGAAGAGGCACGTTTGATTCACGTCATTCGTGAACACCGCTCCGCTATCGGATGGTCCTTAGATGATATTAAGGGGATAGACCCTAGCATATGCACGCATCGTATACATCTTGATGACGGCATAAAGACATCGCGAGAACCACAATGCCGCCTTAATCTTGCCATGAAGGAAGTAGTGAGAGAGGAAGTTTTACTTTGACTTGATGCGGGTATCATATATCCTATCTCAGATAGTGACTGGGTTAGTCCTGTCCACGTTGTTCCCAAAAAGTCCGGCATTCAAGTTGTGCAAAATGAAAATGGTGAGTGCATCTCCACTCGCATTCCTTTGAAATGGAGAATTTGCATTGACTATCATAAACTTAATGCCAGAACCCGTAAAGATCACTTCCCTCTCCCATTCATTGACCAGATGCTAGAACGTTTAGCCGGTCATGCTTACTATCGCTTTTTTCTTGATGGCTATTCGGATACTTCCAAATTGTCATCGATCCCCGATCAAGAAAAGACAACTTTCACATGTCCCTTTGGAACCTTTGCATACGCATCGAATGCCTTTTGGTCTTTGTAATGCCCCGAGTGCACTTTCCAACGCTGCATGCTTCACATTTTTTAGTGATATGGTGGAGCGTTATATGGAAGTCTTCATGGGCGACTTTTCCATTTACAGAAATCCTTTAACGATTTGTTTATCCAACCTTTCTAAAGTATTAATGGCGTTGCGTAAGAGAAAAATCTGGTACTCAATTGGGAGAAGTGTCATTTCATGGTTACCAAAGGACTTGTTCTAGGTCATATTGTTTCAAAAAGACGGGATAGAGGTCGATAAAGCTAAAATTGTTAAAATTTCTTCGCTACCTTTCTAACGCATAGTTCATGATATCCCGTGCCTTTTAGGCCACGCCGGGTTTTACAGAGATTCATTCGGGGATTTTTCTAAAGTTGCTTTCGACCCTTAACCAATCTCCTACTTAAGGATGCAGATTCGACTTCAATTTCAATTGCAAACAAGCTTTTGATACTCTAAAACCGCCTCGACTACCGCTCCTATCATTCAACCCTGATTGATTGGTCTCAACCATTCGAACTGATGTGTGACGCTTAGCGACTTTGCTATTGGTGCCGTGCTAGGCCAAGGGCGTGACGACAAACCCATTGTCATTTACTACGCTTAGTAAAAACTCTTAACGACGCCAACGTAATTATACCACAACCGAGAAAGAGTTCCTAGCTGTTGTCTATGCTTTGGATAAGTTTAAGCCCTACCTAGTTGGAACATCAACCATCGTGATATAATCTCGACCATGCAGCAATTCGGTACTTTCGCGAAAAAGGACGAAAACAACGATTGTTCGCTGGATCCTTCTCTTACAAGAATTCACCCCGGAAATCAATGACAAGAAAGGAACCGAAAATGTAAGCCGACCATTTATCAAGGCTGGTTGGTGACATCGATAGTGATTCGAAGCCATCGGTGATTCCTTCCTGCAATAATACTTGTACTCTATTTTCTCATCTCCATGGTACGCGGATATCGTTAACTACCTAGTTACTGAGGAAGTCCCCTCATTTTGGTCACGTCCTGATCATAAAAAGTTCTTATCCACTGTAAAATATTATTTCTGGGATGAACCCTACCTCTTTAAGTATTGTTCCGACCAACTCATTCATCGCTGCGTTCCGACCGGGAACACACCGACGATATTATCTTTTGCCATGAACAATCTTGCGAAGTCATTTCGATTGGGAAGAAAACTGCGGCCAAGGTGTTACAATGTGGTTTTTATGGCCCCCCTTTTTCGCGATGCACCACTAACATTGCATAGCTTGCATTCGTTGTCAGCACCTAGGTCGAATTACCAAACGAAATATGATGCCCCTAAATCCTATCTTGATTGTGGAAATTTTTGATGTTTGGGGCATTGATTTTATGGGACCTTTCCCTATTTCTCAAGGTTTTCTATACATTTTAGTCGTTGTAGACTATGTGTCTAAATGGATTGAGGCACTCCCATGTCGCTCAAATGACCATAAGACTGTCGTGAGATTTGTAAAAGAAAACATTTTCTCTCCTTTTGGTGTTCCCAAAGCTATCATCAGTGATGGGGGTACACATTTTTGTAACAAAATTTTTGGGTTTTTAATGAAGAAATATGGAGTTACTCACAAGATTGCTACTCCATACCACCCACAAACAAGTGGCCAAGTGGAAGTCTCCAACAGAGAGATAAAGTCTATTCGAGAAAACTGACCAACCCATCAAGGAAGGATTGGTCTCTCCGCTTTTATCGGATGCCCCGTGGGCATACCGAACAAAGATTTAAGACACCTATAGGGATGTCTCCTTACCGCATTGTTTTGGAAAACCTTGTCATCGCGCGGTTGAACTTGAGCATCGTGCCTTTGGGCCATCAAAAGCCTCAATTACAATATCATCGAGGCAGGCAGAAGCTTAAAACTGCAATTAAATGAACTGGAGGAGATTCGAGTGATGCTTATGATCTCGAAATCCTACAAAGTTAATATGAAAAGAGTGCACGACAAGCACATTTTGGCGTAAGGATTTCAAAATTGGCCCTAAAAGTTTTCTTGCATAACTCCAGATTACACATCTTTCCCCGGTAAATTGAAAACACGATGGTCCGGTCCTTTCATTGTGTCACCTGTGAAACATTATGGGGCAATCTCTTTGCTTAATCCAAAAGATAAGCGGTGAATTTCAAGTCAATGGACAACGCTAAAACATTACCAATTAATTACGCCACCACCGTTAAACGGACTCTTCTTCGAATCCAAAGATACATCGACTAGATGTTTCGTTTGGCATACTCGATCTTGTTTCTATAGAGGGTGCATGCCATTTTGGTAGCCGGGCCATCTTCTATCTTATGATCTCCAAAGTTCTTTGAAGTGTGTGGTTGCAAGCGCCGGAACCTTAGTCCACGAAAACTCTTTTTCAGAACTGAGTATAAATGTCTTCTGCAACACGAGCAAACGTGCTTTTCGGTAAACGATGGGTACCTAAAATTTCACCTCCTTCCTTCTCTTCCCTTTTCTACTCTCTACCTCGCGAACTTCAGCTAATCATTTGGTGTAAGTCTCACTCATCACGAATAGGGAATGGTCATAGTTCTTTTGCTCGTCAACGACGTGCGCGAAGAATGGGCTGGTGTATGCATTGCCAAACACCCTTTCATCTCAGGCCCTGACTTCCTATCCGATACTAGCCAGTTTATGGTATACTTTTGTCTGACACCAGCTGCGCAAGATAATCTTCGTCGCCGCGCCGTTTCTCCCACAGGTTGGGACTCGTCTTGAGGATCTGACGTTAAAAGACTCACCTTGTAGATATGTTTATATTGTTGCCTTTTCCCTTTGCATTAAGTTTTGCACATGAGATTCGTGTCCAACCTCAGATGTTGCACACTTGGAACACAAACGGGCAATGGATTCCACCAGACCAACCCTACAATTGGTTACTTTGAGTTCCTTTTGGGGCGGTTTGAGGATAGCCGTATGTAATAAGGAAAATTTTATTATACCGTAGCGCGCACGGTCTAGGATGGTACCGTCCTGCCCCTAACCCCATAATACATAGAGGTGAAGCCACAGTCTGGCTGGATTTGGTTCGCTCCAGAGCCGACATGACAGTTGTCTATGATTTAAGATGGTGAATCCCCTGGACATCCAGTGTTTTTCACGTATATCTCCTTTGTTTATAAATAAAACACTCTCCTTCTTTTAAAAAAAAAAAAAATTGTGACTTTCAAGAAAGACTCATACAATTAGATAGCATTTTTCGTGCCGATCGTTTCGGTATCTCATTCGTCCAATTCGGAGTCAAAACGAGTCGTGGGTAAGCATTTAGATTTTGTAGGTTTAAATCGGGCTTTAGGCTTGCTTTGGGCTTCGAGAAAATTTTTGGCCCAACCAAAATATCGATTTCTCGGTCTATTTAAACCCAAAATAACCGATAACACGCGTCACATTTCCATCACTCTTCTTCCTCAAAAACCGGATCTTGCCCCCTCTCGATTAAGTCTAGCACGAGACAGGCCCACACTAAAACCAGGTCTTGCGCGAGACCCTCACAGCTCCGACAAAGTTTTCCTTCCGTCAGAACATCCCAATTCTTCCCCTCATCAGTAATCAATAGTCATCCTCTCTCTAAGACCAGCAATGGCCGGAAACAGACGGATTTGTGTGGAAAGAAATTTTGGAAATTTGTTTGAAAATGGGATGTTTGCTCCGTTCTTTGATCACGAAATTCACTCTAGAGGATGGGAGAGTTTGTTATATGCCAATGGAGGGCTTTATTCCAAGGATTTGGTGACGAAATTCTACGACAATGGGAGCTTTAATGGCGACCATTTTTGGGTCATCGTCGAGGGTGTGCGCCACGTAGTCACACCTGTGTTGCTCTCTGGGATCACGGGCATTCCTCTGGTCGACCACGTACTGACTCAGCAGCAGTCCATATACCCACGAACTTAAGACCTAATGCTCGACACGCTAATCGAGGGAGAGTACAACATCGATGGGAAATGCGCCGTATCGGCCAAAGGCGACGGAACCAGCTCTTGATGACTCAATGGTCGGACTCAACGTCATTGGCACCTCGGCCTTCCGGACATCAACAAGACCTTCCTCCACCTTCTCTCGGATCCTCCAGAGCGAAAGGGTAACTTCTGATCGTTACCTTCTTTTTGATATTATCACACATGCCACTCTTAGGTCAGCCCCCCTTGCCGTTCTAGTAACGCAAGTCATGATTAATCTGGGTTTTCTGTCTGCCACCCCACTACTCCCTATACCACAATATGAGAATATGCTTGTCTTCAAGAAATGCATACAAGACCCTTGGGAACCCACAGCACCTAGGGCTGCCTGAGCACACTAGCGTAGGATCCTCTCACCCACCATACTTTGATGAGACTGCCATGAGTAAGATCACCCAACCCATAGAGGCCCTACGTCGCGGAACAGCTGGGTCGAGAGACATGTACACTCGCCGGTATCGATGAGACGCACTTTGGGCGAAGTTAAGGATAGATATGACCACTCGCCACGAAGTCGATGATGCAGAAAGATGGGCTTAATTCCAGCAGGAAATGAGAGCCTCCATGATCGCATTTTTCAGACAATATGCTTACTCGCCGTAACCAGTTTCATTGAATGTTCATGGCGAGCCATCATCAGTTTCAGGCTCAGGTGATGGATACTCTGGGTGATATCCAGGAGCAGTTAGCCTCCACGGAGCTCAGATCGCACGACGTTCGCCGGGACTCCTCGGTTCTTCTTCCGCAGCCCCGAGGATTACGCTCTGACACTGGGGAGGATCATCAGTAGCTAGATTTATTTTTTTCCGGTCTTGTATAATATTTATATAAGATATTTTATTTACGTGTTTGCATTTTCTAGCTTAATAGTAGATAGTTCCTAAATATTTCTATCTTGATATATTAGCTATATCTAATATTATAGTATATAGGTAGGAACATATATTGGTAATAATAAATTATATACATATATATAAATATACTTCACATGTCATACTTAAACAACAAATTTTAACGTAACTAACACGTTCAGAAACCGATAATGAAAACGCATCAAAAAATGGTCATGAACCACATCTAAAAAACGGTCAGAAAACGGTCAGAAAACGGCAATTTTCTTTCTATAAATAAGTTCAACTCTTCCTCCATATTCACTCATTTCATATTCTTCCCTCTACACTTCTTATTCTAAAAACCGTTTTTGGATCACTCCAAGCTCAAGATTCATTGATGCACTAGAAAAGTTTGAGCAGCAGCAGATTGAATATGCTACTCAAGTCTTCATGCTCGGTTGTTTTATTATAGTCATGTTGTTCATGTGGCATATAGTTCTATCTAACATTTAGGTTTGTATTTAAGTCATCAAATCATTATGTTGTGTTTCCATACCGTTGTACGTTCTTACATCTTATTGTGATAGTATATCTACATTTTTCTTGTCCTTCTACTTCAGTTAAAAAAAAAAAACAAAAAAAAAAACAACAACAAACAACAAACAAACAAACAAACAAAAAAAAAAAAAAAAAAAACAAACAAACAAACAAACAAACAAAGGGGGCACTCCTTGTCACATGCCCCATTCTTCTCATCCACACACCATCCACTTTTACACATATCTTAGAAGATACACGTGCTCTAACTACCCTGTGACACCTCGAAACGTATCTTTTACATTTCGGATGGGTGCCTATTTATAACAAGGATAGGCACCTCAAAAAATTTAACTTCCCTTTTTCAAAAATAATTTTCCACCACTCCATCTTTAATGGCCCTCACTCGAAGTTTCGTGCCCGAGCAAAATTTTATGGAAAATTTCCAAAATGGTCTTTTTCATCCCTTTTTTGACACTGAAATATTACGGCAAGGATGGTACCCTCTTTTACACCATAAGCAAGCATTTTATTCCAGAGAATTGGTCTTGTTATTTTATAAAAGCGGTTATTTCCAAAACGGACAATTCTTTGTCCGTGCTAACGGATGCGAAAAATGAATTGACTATGGAAATCATCTCTGAGGTACTTCAAATTCCTATTACAAACCAAGGAGTACACCTTTAGGATTCACCTTTCGATAATATCCGGCATCTGATGTTTGCAACTATCCTTCACGGCGAATACAACCGGAAAAACCGTATTGTTTATCAGAGATCTTTACAAAAGAACCAATTATCGCGGATCCAATGGGTAGCTCATAATGTCCTAGGCACGCCTAAGACTTCGAAATAACCAAACCCCTCTTCCATTTACTCGGTCTTGCGAGTAACCGCAATGATTTTTGCATTATTAAATTTCTCGGAATCGCGATCGCGACGTGCGGGAAAAAGGCAGCTCCTTTACCAACCATTGTGACACTTATCATGATACATTGGGGTTTTTCTAGCATTTCTCCTCATACACCTCTTGAACGACCAACATTCTTACCATTCACTCAAGGTATGTAGGAACGGATTCTCGGAACCCCGGCGTTGCAAAGAACCATGTCGGACAGACCAAACGAAGATTGTTCCAATCGACAACATCTTTACTAAAATGCATTATGCAACGTATTTAATCCCATGGAAGGGCTTCGCTTAATTCAACAAGGACTGATGACATTATTCAAACGTCGAACATTATTATCACCACCTTCTTGAATTTCGGGGACTGCGGACAATAAACGAAGAGGAACAAGCACAATTCTTGCATGACCATAACCAATTCTTGGCAAATCACACTCTCATAATGGAGAACCACGAGATTTACCAAACAGAAAACAAAATGTTGCAACAGTACATTTGTAACGGATTGACGGCATAGAGAATCTTATAAACGGATTCCTCCCACAAAAGGATCCTCGCCCGTTACTTGGGCCAATGAAACCATTTAAATTTTGCAATTTTCCTTTTTAGTTTTAATTTTCGTGTATGGTAAATTGTTTTTACTTAATTATTCTCATCATACTCTAATATTTGTTTATCCTTGTCTAAACAGTCACATTTTTTCACACAATGGAAGCTCCAAAGATGATTCCGAACAATCTTTCCATTCATTCTTTGAATTCTCCCAAGCATATGGACATCTTTTGAGAGAGTACATAACTCAAGTTGGTTGGAACTCTCTCATTCTACACCGAAGCAGACATACTCCCCAGGTTTGGCAACTTATTTTTATGATAACATGGAAGATCTACCAGGTGTCCAGGGTTTTCCCTTTGAATGGTTTTACACTCACGTATTGGTAACACCCGACGCGCTTTTTATGAGCCAACAGTGGCTATGGCTCTAGATCTTCCTCCTCTTTAGCCAGATCTCCCCATTCAATACATGATAGAGAATGACCTTAATGACTATTCTAGGGAAGATTTTGTTGCCCGGTATGGAGATGGCCTTGCCCACGTCAAAGAACGCATCAAGCCGGGCCGATGGCGGAATTCACTATTCCACTAGCTTGATTATGACCATGAATGTTGGAACTGCCATGTTATTTATTCTTTCAACATCATGGGGATTGGCATTTTTCCATCTGATCAAAGTCAAGCATGTAAGACATTCCATGCATTGGCCCAGCAACATACCACCTTCGACATTATAGAACTAGTAATTGAGAATCTTAAGAAGGCTCGGTCTTTTCGGCAACACTATATCACCCCCGCCGATTCAAAGATGCGGGGATAGTGAGGACGATACTTCCCTCGAAGTTTGCAGCTACCTTTTCGGAATTTGGGTAAAGGTCGACTCTATGTGTCCAACAAACAAGATAATTCATTCTTTGCGATTTCGGACATGGACACGCCCTGCAAGGTATCTTAAGAAAGTTCATTCTTTCCTTGATGATGATAAAATGATAGCTCATCTAGACAATGCAAAGAAGAGGAAGTGGAGTGAAGTCTGGAAAGCTATGATAGATTGGCGGGATGCGAAGGAATGGCATTTCTACAGGGACGAGGCAAGGAGGGACTATCCCCCAGTTCAAGGATGGGGCAATGTGAGTTGATGCATGTACATATTTGTTTTACGTTTTGATATGAAATAAATAAATAACCTAATAGTGTGCTACTCTAACAGTGTGCTTCTACTTTTATGATGCATAATATATAGTGTGTTACAATAAATTTCTGTGGAAGATGTCAACTTTATTTTTGCTCAAAGCCCACCGGTATACTCCTTCTTCCTCTTAACACTTTGAGGACCGTTGTCCGAATCTTTTTTGGGGGTGGTGAGAACCTTTTGCAAAAATTAGGCATGCATAGTTGTATATTGTTACTTAATGTCTAAATAAACGTATTTAGTGACAAATTCTCGTTTCTCTTTCTATGATGAAAAATATTTAGAAATCTCACCCTAGCATCAAAATTAGGACTTGTTCTTAGAAACTTAATTTAATAATGTATGCAATAGTTTTACATCTTTTCATGAGCATTCATGCACCGACTATCATTAAATGTACATGATAAGTTTCTAGGACCCACGGTTAGACAACTTAATTTCCATATCCTATAAGAATCTAACCAAAAGCCTCAAAATGTATGATATATGAGTAATCCATTACCACGGAGGAGTAGTTCTTCCGAATAGAGAGTTCACACGCCTACTTACTTGATCACTACCCAAATCCTAGAGAATTTAGGCCTTCTTTGGATCGATATAGCCTGTAAAAAAAAAATTCGCGACCTGTAAAAAAAATTTACCGCTAGTAGGATGAATGCGAAAAATGAAAAGAAAACCTTTCATTAATCCTGTTTTCTACTTCAAAAAAAAAAAAAAAAAAAAATCATTACCCATCTAGTAACCACAAATAAATAACCCTACCTAGATGATGATAATATGAGAAATAGGATGAAGTCCGTGTTCCAAGATTGAAAAATGAAAGAAAAAAACCTTGTCACAAATCAAAATCATGGTGTATTACAATAGTTTGGAATCAAAAGAAATAGAAATATGTTTCCAAAAATCAAAAGAAATGTCAAGGTTAGAATTCCCCAAAAAAAAAAAAAAAATCAAATCAAATCAAATCAAATCAAAAGATCCACCATTCAGTTGGGAATGCAAAAGCTTGAAAAATCCAAGTATGGAAACCCGTGTTAGAAGCGAGGAAAGAAAATAAGGATCCTCTAGTATAAATATCTCAAGACCTTATTCTCTCATACTTATCATTTTTGAATTTTCTATTCCATTTTTTCTGGTTTAGGTAACCACCTAAGCCCCATAACACCTAATAAAGACCTCTAGCGAGTTTCACCCGATCAATTAGGAATAGGATAGTGTGATAATAAAGTAGTAGTTGTGACTTCTCGACCTTGGCTTCCTCTAACAAAGATCATTGAGTATGTGAGGAAACGTGCCCATTGCACAGATGCTTTTTGGAGATAAGCAAAAGCTTGAGTGGAAAAATAAGAGAGAAATTGTGATTCGACACATACCGCGGAGAACCTAATTAAGGACGCTATCCAAAGGATCCGAAACGGCCCCGCATTTCGTACATTTCATTATTAGATTTTGCATGCATGCTCATAACGTAGATGTTTCAATTATTGTATGTATATTAACTTGAAAAAAAAAAAAAAAAAAAAAAAAAAGAATAAAATCCTTGTTCCCCCGCTAGTGAGATGTCTAGATACCGAGATTAACTACGAATGACACTTATACCATTGTTTTTAAGTGTAGTATAAATATATTTACCAAATCAAATCAAAAAGGGAATGCAAAAGCTTGAAAAATTATGCAACCGTGACAATAGGTGGTGTGGTATATAATAATAACAAAAAACTGTGGTATATATGTTTAACGGATACCACGGTTTTTCAAAGAACCGTGGTTTGTATGTATCCATTATATACCACGGTTGTCAATGCATGTAACCAATTATGGCATATAAGCTATTGAAACCGTGGTTTATATTAGTGTATGTATTATAATACCGTATATGGTATATAGTTATATGTTTAAATACTACGGTTTATGCTCATTATATAAACCGTGGTATATATATATATATATATATATATATATATATATATTTATTTAATAATAATGCTAGTATATATATCTTCCACTTAAAATTTAAAATAATGCTAGATAAAACAAAAATAACAAAACATACCGCCCACGCATAACATTTTCATCTTCCCAACAAATTCCAAAATGTACAATAAACTATCAAACATTGCAAAAAAAGATAATAATAATAAAATAAAAAAACTTCCATTAATTTTTTGAGTGCACTAAGAAAACAAACTTCAAATTCCTTTTCATAAATTAAAAAGGTAAGACTCATAAATTAAACTGGAGGGGTCCAAACATAGCTAAAACTCATCCTCATTCGCTTCCTGCTGAAACACCCCATTTTCCTGGATGAACTGAATAATATCGAGTCGAACATCGTCAAGTTCATCTTGCATGTATGTCTCCTTCAGTTCTAAATTTGTCATCTGGATGAGTCAAAGCACAACATGTGAGAGTTACTATATAAGAATAAAGGAGAGAGAATGTGCTATTATGAAGCATCTCCTGACCTTCAAATTCCTTATCGTCTTTGACACCCAAAGCATTTGCATGAATATGAGGGTTCTTTGGGGTTTCCTCATTCTTTTCAAACAGTGCATGAGCAATCAGCCGGCGTGCAACCATATATAGGTACATTCCGCGGCTTTGGTGCGATTGACTCTCTTATCCCTCCATTCTCTTCAGAAAAGATCCGCTCACGAGCAGCAAGATAAGCTGCTTCTTTCCTCTAGCGTAGTCCCCAAAGATGTTGGATTATTCTTTGCGGCTTAAATAAAGAGAAAAGAAAATAAAAAGAAAAGAAAAAGTCAATCACACTAGTAACAAACTGAATTTTGTGAGAAGGATATCATAATCAGGAAAAGTAAGACATTAAAGTACACAATTATGACAATTCGTTAATCACTTATATAAAAGGATGCATACAATTTCCAATCTATGTGTTTATACCATTCACTCTATCAAAGATACAGTACGTTGTAGAACAAAGCTATAAGTTCTACGTAATGCTTGTAGCACATGACAATGTGAAAAATGACAAACTTTTAATAAGTACAAAGTCAAGCTTCATTGGACATATATTACGCCGAAGTTCAATATTGTTATTTAAAACTACCGATACTAAGCACAAAGAGAAGTGGGAAATGCACTACGGTAAAGCCTTTGTTCTCCTCAACGGTTGATGGGATGCAAAGCAGAGACCCGATAGTCATTACATTGCCACAGGATATCACTGACAAGAACTGATGGTCTGCAATTCCAAACATGAACAGGAAACATTCAAGAAAAGTAATCTATGAACCAATGTTCCATTCGACTGTGGGATCAACATACATTGATGACTTAGGGGATCCCTCTAAGATTAAATGGCGGTCATCTCCTTCACCAACAGATTTATGAGCCAATCTAGTACCAAAAAAATTTCACGGAGTCACTAGAATGAACTTGTAATAAAGACAGATGGGTGAAACAAATATGATCGGCAATATCAAATAATTATGCAAAAAGATTTAGAAATTTTAAGTCTGGCTATAGCTTTCAAATATATAATTATGAAGAAAGAAGTTGGGTTGTAACATAAAAAAAAAAACTTACCCGAAAATGTCCGCCAGGCGATGCAAGAGAAGGCGATCATACAAACTCATTGGTTTCAGCTCCAAGATACCATCTAGACTACAGTAAACAATGTGATCGTAATTGACACTTTCCTTGTATTGACGTAAATACGTTGAGTCCATATTTACAAGTTACAACTACATGAATTCTGAAGGTTTCACTCTTTACGGTCTCACACAACTCAAAAATGTGTATATCATAGTAATTTCAAAAGATGCCAGAGGAAATCATTGTAAGCAGACTTTAAAAACGAAAAAAACTTAATGGAAAGAAGACATAGCTGATTCAAATAAGATGGATATACTATATTGCAAAAGAAGCATAACTAGGAGAAAATGTTTAAATTTAAAACCATGGGGAAAGAAATGGTATGTACCACAAAGCTGGAAAAAGAAGACACATTCTTTTCTTCCAAAAGAGCAACATTCCAAATTGAAGATGTAGATGGAATATTGTTCCCCGAAAAGACTTAACTATTGGAGAAAAATCAAAAAAGCATTTGGAGATTCTGATATTGAACTAATGAAAAGTTATTCCATATGGAAGACACAACCCACTTAAGGTGATCATTTAGATGTACATTGCCATTAACATTAAATATATTTGAACAAAGATCAAAGAATCACTTCAATGTTGAGAAGAAGATTTGTGTCGGGGCTTATCATTTGCGGTAAAAGAGATCTCAAGAGAAAGTTAGAAAAAGAAAGAAAGTTAAAATCTCTACCCAACAAAACTAAAGCAGTCCAGGTCCAGGGATTCAATAGAATTTGGATATTTATAGAGCATCTCAATGGAGGAGAGACAGTGCATAACAAGTATGTTACAAGGAAATACTCATTTTATATTAAAATAAAAATAAAAATGATAGTTTCACACCATGTTATAATCTCATATCATGAATTTAGGTCAAACAATAAACAATGCAGGTAGAAGAATCAAGAAATAGGTTATCATCGCAAGCTAACAGAGCCTACATAGTTTACCTAGTATTGTTCTGGAGGAATTGACCATTCTGGTGTAAACTTTTTTTTTCTTAACTTTATCATTTGATGCTTTGAATCTTTTCATGTAGAAAACATGGATACATAAGAGTAAATCCGCAGAGTTTTTTTGTACTTTGTTCAACAAAGCAGACACTTTCTCAAGTTAAAGAGAGTTCAATAGGGAAGAATGTTATATTCATTACATTTTGTCCTAGTTCTGGAGACATTTAAGGAGGACCAAGCAAGCCATTGTTAGCGGCCTCTCGAAAACTTTCTCGTAAAAAGGGTGGCACATAGACAAAATTCATTTTAGGCTAAGGATCATGAACTGTTAACAAGTACGAAAATAAATGGTTTAATCTAGAATCACATCAGTTTTAGTGGTAAAAAAATAATAATATTTAAGTATGTTTTAAGTACTAATGGAATGAAGATATTAGACTTACTCCGCAGAATACTGAAAAAGATTGATCAAGAATAGTTTGATATACTCTAACAACTCAGGACTGGCATCAGCAGCAATCCTTGCAACTTTCTTATTCATCTGACAAATCAAGAAACCGGAAATTAACGTCAAGGAAGCATAGACTTGGAAGAGCAAGCACATACAAACTATGGAGATCAACATTACAGTGATCAATTTCGACAAGACAGTATACTCAAGCTCCTCCATGTAAGTTTCATCAAAGTTTGAACAATGAAGACAATGACCGTTTGCAAGCCATAGACAGAGCAAATGAATCATCCAAAATGCTTGATAGAAAGAATAAAATGATCGAGTTTTTTATATTGCGGAAGAAGCTTTGTCATAGTGAGTGAACAATCATCTTACCAAATCTATCCGTTGGCTTCTATTGCATGTCGGAGTCTGGCTGTAAGTTCATCATCATATTTTTACTCTGTAGAAGCCTGTTTGGTCAACATTAAGCTTAATCCATTTCTGGTGGTTCTGTAGCACTTGTAGAGCCTTAAGATCCATCATTTCTACAGCTTCGATTTTGTTTGTAAGAGAAATTTTTTGCGAGCATTATATGAACCACATCATACTGTGATTGGGACAATTCATTGTCCATCTCCTTGGGCTCCACTTGTCAAGAATTGAGACTGCAATTTATTACAAAACAATCACAACAATAATCAAGAGATGATTAAAAAAGAAATGCAGATAAGGCACACATAAAGGGTTAAGCACAGACAAAGTTACAAACAAATGGCATGCTGAGTAAACAGGCTTAATAGCAGCTACTCAGCAGACAAAGAAATCAAACTCGGACGACCGCAAGAGAGAGTAGAGATTTCCAAGTGAGGGGGAAGAAGAAGAGGGGACGACTTGCCGATTAAGTGTCGGTTGAGCTTGACAAGAGTGTGGTCCCGACCCGGAAGTAACGAGAGATGAACCCCATGTCCACCTTCTCATCTTCCAAAACCACTACTTCTTCTACACACTACTTTGACACAGACGGACACAACAGCTTCACAAAGTAACAAGATTTATTATTTTCCAAGACTTATTAACAAAAATCCTAAACATGAAACCCAACACTTGAAAAACTGACTTCTGCAACAATAGCTCCTCAATTGAATCATCCAAAATCAAATTCCCAAACCGAGTGACAATAAGTAGAAAAAATTTCAAGTGAGGAAGAGAAATAACGGTGTACCTCCAGTTTTAATCGAAGATCGAACCAGATGCGTCGTCTTCATCTTCATGGGTGATATATTTGGAACCCTAGGTTTGAATAGGGTTTGAGAGAGTTCTAGTCGGGTAAAACAATTAAGGATTATATTGACATACCCCCACCACTAGTTGAAATTAGGATTACCCCCATAATAATTGAAATTAGATTTCCCCAACTTGACGATCAAAAAAAGGAGTCAACCAACCGTCAGTTGACTAGTCAAGAATAATAAATTGTCCTAAATACCCTCTTTCTGTGAAAATTACAGAATTTGCCATTGACACTGTTCAAAGCCCACAACTCAAAGCCCAAACTCGAAAATACAAGTTAAAATACAAATAAAAATAAAACTCCAATCAAAGTTTAAAAATCAATTACCTAATAAAATTATTCAAACAAAAACCAAATAAGAAAAATGAACTAAAAAAAATAAAAAAAATGTGAAACTATTTTGGCAGTGGTGATGCTCATATTCTATGGGTGTATATGGAGTCTGTCATGCAATAGCATTAGCAAGTCAGTACGAGGAATTTGTATAATCATAGCAACCGCCAATAAACCAGTTTCTTATCTCTCTTTAATCGTGATTGGATTATAAATGGATATCGGTATAGATACTTCATAGTATCTATACAAAGTAATGTCAGTTGAAGCCATACAAAGCAAACCATTGCAAGAACCAACTATAGTATATCCACTTCTCAATATTAGGTTTTTCACTGGAATGGGGATACATTTCTGTTTATCGATCAAGAACAGAGAGTTTCGGGGATCAGCATAATATAAATTAGGAAACAAATGGCCGTCAGAATAATAGACATTAGGAACAGTATAGGTATAGCCATTTTTCGGTTCAAGAATAATGTGAAGCGGATGAGACAGTGCTCTCTTCAAATGCATATTAATGAATTCAGAATCCCTTGTTAATTTGTACCAGGTCTTACATACGCACTTACAAGTTACAACACATAAGATCCTTAATGGGAAGTCTCAAAAATATATCACAGATGATCTCAAAATACAAATCCAGGTAACTTCTTCCACCTCTACTAACTTCATCAGAAGATGAATCCACATTCCTTTTTACTTTCGGACAACAAACTTGGGCATATGTTCTTCCATCCAAGCGCGACATGATTTAAACAGGGCATGCACAAAGCAGGTTGATGGAAGATTAACTAAGAATTGAGGACATACCTGAAGTTCAAATCTGAAAAAACAATCCCCACGAATTATCTTTTGCCTGAAGGTGGTTTGAGGGACGTCTTGAGCATTGAGGCGGCTTCTTTAAAGTTGATTCAGATGGGGAAGAACAAAGCAAAAGATGCTTCTCCCATTTCAGGTTGTCACGGTTTAAATTCTCGGCAGAGGATGGCTCGTGGGGACTAATTAGATTCCTTATTAACACGCGTATAGGCTTCCTAAAATATTCAGTAAAGTTTTTCAACATTTAATTTTAGTGTAATTTCGAGTTTGGGCTTTGAGTTGTGGGCTTTGAACAGTGTCAATGGCAAATTTCATAATTTCCACAGAAAAAGGGTATTTAGGACAATTTATGATCCTTGACTAGTCAACTGATGGCCACTGCTGTGGGAGGGAGCTTGAGCATTGTGGCGGTCCTGGCGAGGTGGAGATCTGCTGCGCACTCGGTGAGCCATAAGCTTATGGTGCAAATCGCCATCGGCAATGTTGGTGTACTGTTTGATATGTCCAGCATGCGTCAGACTAGTGACATTTGGCTTGGTGAAATGCGCAGTATGGTTTGTCAAGTCGGTCTACCGGTTGTCGCACATTAGGTCGGAAATATGAAGCTCGCTTGATCTTTTCCAATATGTAACTGGGGGAGCGTGTCAGGATAGTGAACTCTCTGTTGTTGTCCAATCGGTTGCCCGATTTTGGTGCTTGCGACCTGGATCGCTTTTTGGCACGTGGGATGTCATCAGAGATCGCGGCGACCTCTTGGTCCTTTGGGAGGCCTTGGCGTTTCAGACCTTCTTGTAACTTAATGTATTTGTCTACCCGAGCGTATAGCTCGGATAGCGTTTCCGGACGCTCTTTCATCAGTGATCTGGAGAGATCTGTGTTACACACTCTACAAGCGTTGGAGAATGCCAATGTGGCAAAAGACTCTTTGAGGCCGCTCTCCATGCATAAGAGTTCAGCTTTGAACCGACCCAGGAATTGGCAAATGGTCTCATCCTCGCCAAATGATAGCTGGAAGAGTGAGTCAAGATCTACTTTTTTATGTCTATTGTGGACGTACTGACTAGCAAATAGATCTGTGAGCTGCTCGAAGGTCTTTATTGAGTCTGATTCGAGTGAAAAGAACCAATCGAGTGCTCCATCCTTGAGGCTGGAAGGAAATAATCGACAATGGAGATGATCAAACTCAGGAGAACTGTAAAGTGTCAGGCTTTGAATATAGCGAGTCACGTGCTGACCAGGACACGTGCTGCCATCATACATTAGAAAACGTGGCTTAACGAAATCTTGAGAAGGTTTACTGAGTAGCTCAGTAGTGAACGGGGATGCGCAATACGTCTTGAGCATTTTCTGAACGATCTGGGTGGCGTCTTTTCTTACTGCGCTCTGACCGATCCTTTGTGACAGTTCGTTAATCTGTTGATTAACTTCGTTGATGTCATTCTCAGTGATGTTACCAACTGGTTGCTGTTGAGCGTCTACTTGTGCACGTAGAGCAACATTTTCCTGCCTGAGCAAGGAAATGCTCTCATTCGTTACACCTAGTTGGTTTGTGAGGCTTTGAACTTGAGCTTCGAGGCTTGCCATGCTTCGTGGGCTTGAGATTTTTGGATTTTTTATTTGTGTGAAAGTGGTTTCTCAAGTAATCGAGACCACAGACGGCGCCAATGTAAATGTGTGTTTTAGTTTTCCTTTACATACAAAGGAGGAAGGATAATGAGATTGGGTTTTGGAGAGACCGAGTTCGTTGATGAGCAAGTTGCCTATGTATCTTCTCTTGATTCTGGGGGGAGAGAAGAATCAGGTCTCACGTAGGTGGTATTTATAGGCATAAGGGGGTGTTGATCCATGAGACATGTGTACTGACATGTATATATGTAGGGTGGAGATTATGAATATGTGTTAGGTTGGTTTTGGTAGGAATGCGGTGATCATTGGGAGTGAGTGCAGTAGTTCATATTTCACGGTGATTGGAAGTACAGGTAAGGCTCTGGTGATGATTACATCTGGATTAGGGATAGTGTCTTTATTCGAAGCGTTCTGCGTTAGGTCGTTCATTCGTCTTGAAGCATTCTTGAGCGAGCTGCTTGCAAGTCGATGTCATGAGTTCGTTACTATCTCTACTTATACTTAACGCGTGCTTAGTATTCCTTAACGAGAATATTACTCCATTACACTAATCACTGTAATCATTCCTTAAGGTCATTATGAAGTTTTAAATCTATCTTTTTAGCTTTCCGCTATGTTGTCGTGAACTTGTGAAGTTGTAATCTACAACCAATTGGCAAAACCCAGGTACTAATAAAAGTCATCTATGAAGTTGGTATGTGGTCCAAATCCAAATGATTAATGCGCTAAAAGAAAATTAACAAATTACAATTGGCACTAAAATTTTGGTTCGCTCATCCTTTCAATGAAAAGCGTTACTCTCCAAGCTTATCAACTTTATTATCGCTGCCTGGCTAAAGCCCCCTGTGCTCCAAGACTCAATGGGCCTGGAGGCTGGAGAAACTCCAACTATGTTTATTTTCTAGACCCAATAGGTCCATATCCAGATCCATTGAGTGCATTGGATCAGTCTCACCACATAAAAAAAGTCAATTCACCTCATTTTCAGGGCTTCACCTAAAAAGTAAAAACACAACTCTTTCCTGATCCACCGTCAGCGGGTCAGCCCTAAGTCCAAATCAAAATACCAGTTTATTTACCACCAACTAATCTACTATGTCCTGGAGAAAAACTTCGGTCAATAGCGCTTAGGACGCAAAACCGTCCATAGCGTGTCCCATACTACAACTTTGGTTAACTTAATTCTCCCCTATTTTTTCTTCTCAAATCTTTTACCTATATATTTTTAGCACTCAACTATACCCAAAAAAATATCCCAACTGATAATCTCGCGCCCAAAAAAATAAGGAGAAAAAGAAGAAAAAAACAAGTGTTTTACAATTTCAACAATGATTAACGAAGGTAAAAAGAAAATAATGGTTATTTGTATCCAACATATTTGTTCTCTTTGAATTTCTCAATAGTTAAACGTGGATTTTTTGTCTGGTTGTTTTACTTAGTGTTTACATAGAAGAATTTTTGTTGTTACACATCTTATTCCATTCTTGGTGTTAACACTATTTTTCAAGTATGTGATTGCAAATTTGTAGTTAACTATGTACATTTTGTTAATTGCAGAAGAAGCTTTGCAAGTAGAGTCCGACTCTGAGGATCCAACTGAAGAGAATGACGAGAACAGAGAGCTGGTGCCGGTTGAATCAAATAATATATGGGATAGTATTCCTAAACTCAATATGTTATTCCATTCAGTTTATGAAGCCTACGATTTCTACAATGCTTATGCCAGATTCATAGGTTTCAGCATTAGAATTAATCATACTGCCTTCTCGCGTAAGAAGGATAAAACAATACTGAAGAGGGAATTTTGTTGTTCGAGAGAAGGTATTCGTAGGAATCGCGCACAATTGGTTTCCCCCAAAAAGCCACGACCAATTACATGAGTTGGTTGTAAAGCATGCTTTGTAATCCAGTTACAATAGGCAATATATATATTGATAAAGTTTATGGAAGAACACAACCATGATCTGGCGAAGCAATCTGAAGTTCATAAGTTGAAGTCGCAGCGGAAAATTGAATTTTCCCAAGGTGGTGTTATTAATAGTATGTCAACAGCGGGGATAGGTGCCTCAAAGATTCATTCATATATGCGTAATGAAGCAGGCGGATTTCAAAACATGAATTTCACAAAAAAGGATTTGAAGAACCACGTCCAAAGAAAGCGAAGTGAGATCCTCAAGAAAGGAAATGCACAGAATTTACTCAAGTATTTCATGGACATGGAAATGAGTAATCCTTCTTTTTTCTATGCCATAGATATGGATGATAACAATCAATTTTCTAGCTGTTTTTGGTGTGATGCAAAATCAAGAGTGGACTATAGTTTCTTCAGTGATGTTGTATGTTTTGACACCACCTACAAAACCAATGGGTATGACTTACCATATGCACCGTTTGTGGGAGTCAATCATCATGGGCAGTCTGTGCTATTTGGTTGTGGTTTACTCTTAGATGAGACAACTGAGTCATTTGAATGGCTATTCAAAGCATTTCTACAAGCAATGAAGGGTAAGCAATCAAAGACAATTTTCACTGACCAGGCTCAAGCTATTGGAAATGCAATTGTGAGTGTATTTCCTGATGCATATCATCGTTTGTGTTTGTGGCATATCAATCTAAACGCAGCGAAAAATCTTTCTCATGTTTTCGACAAGTTTACTTCTTTTGCAACAAGTTTTAGTAATTGCATTTACAATAATGAGACAGAGGAACAGTTTGATTCATGTTGGAATATGTTGCTTAAAGAGTATGATTTAGAGAAAAATAGTTGGCTACTAAATTTATATAAATTAAGGAAAAAAATGGGCACTAGTGTTTGCGAGAGAATATTTTTGTGCGGGCATCACAACTACACAGAGAAGCGAGAGCATGAATAGTTATTTCAAGAAGTATTTCAAAAGGACCATGCTTTTACGAGAGTTTGTCACAAATATGAGGAAGCGGTATTGGATCGACGTGAACAAGAAATTTCTGAAGATTTTGACTCAAGGCAGACATCACCAATCTTGAAGTCAAGATGGAAAGTAGAGGAAGAAGCAGCTGGAAAGTATACAAGAACCATCTTCAAGCGTTTTCAGCATCAACTGTTAGAATGTTTGAATTATTTTGAGGAACAAATTGAAGAGGATGGAACAATCTTCATATATAAGGTTTCGTCTTTTGGTAATGCCGATAATCGGAGAGTTACATTTGATTCCTCTGATAGTTCAGTGCATTGCAGTTGCAAAATGTTTGAGTTTGTTGGTATTTTATGCCCGCATGCTCTAAAAGTTTTGCAAAGAAGGCAATTGTCGAGTATACCGCAGCAGTACTATCTACATAGATGGACCAAAGATGCAACATCTGGTCTTGTTATTGATAAGAGTAAAACAGCGAAAGTTAGCTCTAAAACATCTCCAGCTTTACGTTATAGTGAGTTGGCTCACATTGCACTTGCTTATGTAGTGAAAGCTGCCACTACTCTCCAATCCTATGAGTTAGGAAAGGAAGAGCTAATGATTTTGTTGAGAAAAATGGATCAATGCTTACAAATAAGTGATCATGGTCTATTTGGCAAAATTGCAAGCACACATAAAGAGAGTGGTGGCAGCCATGTGGAACACAATATCAGGTTAAAAGATCCGCCGTGCAAGAAAAATAAGGACCACAAATATGGTAGAATCAAGCATGCATTGGAGAAGAAGAAAAGGACAGCCAAAGCTCAAAGAAATTCTAGAAATGGCAGACGTGGTAAGTAAGTTATTATTTATAAATTTTTATATGTATTTCAGTTTACACTTTCTAATAAAGTTGCCATTTTTTTAGGCCTGAATACAGAAAGAAATAAGGATGTTATGGCAGATGATGGACTACATGAAGTAGTTGTACATAAGGTTTCTTTTTTAAAAAAAACATTTCTACTTGTAATCAATGACATTCAATATATTCTCATACTTATCTTTAATTACATAAATTTTGTCTTTACTCATATATTAGGTAGCTCAGCATGGGTATCCACCAGATTCTAGCACCGAAGGCATAAGTGGTGTTTCAAACATGACATCATATTTTGTTCCCTACCATACTTCTCATGTATAATATAAAGTAAAAGTTGTTGATTAAATCATTTTGCATTAGATTTTATGTTGGGGTAGTTGGTTACATGATTTTATAAATGTATAGGAATCCATTGCTCATACCACACAAGCTACCACTCAAGCAACACTACAAGCAGAAATGGATACTTTTCAATTTGACCATGTATGACTTTCTTACTTCCTTTGAATATAATTTTATGTTAACTAAAAGCTTATAGATAGAGAATGATACATATGTTGCATGCATGCTATTTGCATCATTTGTGTTGTTGTACCGTAGGGATTTCTTGGACTCTTAACTCAACCATCCATGGGCACCCAAGCATTACAAGGGAGTCACCATGAAGATACAGTAGACTTCGTCTAACAAGTCTTTTCCCAAACAAATTTTGTGATGCAGCTGACAATATGGGACAGAGATACTTTTCAAAAGCAACACCGTTATTTCTTTTTGATCAAAAGTTTATCGTGGATTATCGAACTCAGCCATTTTGTTATTTTGTTATGGATTGTGGTACAATTTTTTGATTAATTTGTAGTAGCTATCTATTTTTGATATACAAGCTATTTTTATGATTGATGGTGAAGAAGAAATTGCGGTTCCAAGTAAAAGAAATGGAATGATTGATGGCGAAGAAGAAGAAGAAGGTTTGTTTGAAGTAATACTCGAAGAATTTGATACTGAAACACCTCCACACCTTCGCCCTTTAGCAGAAGCTGCTCATTCAAGCAATCTCACCGCCCTTACTAACGCTCTCGATAACTTGAGCGGAAGCATTGACGAACCCTTGGAAGATGGAGATACTGCCCTTCATTTGACTTGTCTCTATGGTTATTTGTCCTGTGTCCAGTTACTCGTGCAAAGGGGAGCTAGCTTGGAAACCAAGGATGAGGATGGGGCAATTCCTCTTCATGATGCTTGTGCAGGGGGTTTTGCCGAAATTGCCCAGCTTCTCATCAATGCTGCTAGCAGCTCGATTGTTTGAAGCGGATGCTAGGCACGTTGATTGATGTGGAAGGCGATACCGCCCGCATCATCGCGGCAAGAGGTGAGCATGTGGATGTTGTGAGGATATTATTGGCTACTGGAGCTTCACCATTGAATCTGAACATTTATGGAAAAATCTCTGCTGAACTCTCTGACCCACATACAAAAGTAAGGAGAACGTTGGAAGCAGCAGCTAATGTTGTACCTTGCCAATAGGCTTTGGTTGGTGCATAATGAAATTGTTCAATTAGGTTAACTGTTTACATGCTGGTGTTTGTTAGGATTATGTGGATATTAAAAAATTGAGAAACTTGTTGTGTGGTGAATGTGAAAAATCCAATTAAATTACAGATGGATTTAGCATAAAAGTGGTAGAAAATGGAATGCGAAACAGGTTGCTTTTATGTCTTTTCGTATCGTAGTTGGTATTTTAATTGACATCTTGTAAGTCAACATTCTTCATGAAGTTGTTTTTGAACTTTGAAGAATGCTATCAGGCAACTATAGTGAGTTGTATATTTGCCATCAAACTAAAAGGCAATATAGCGAACTTTTTTTTTTAGGCGCGAGTTTATTAGGTTAGAGAGAAAATAGGTGAGAGTTAACTAGAGTTATCCAAAAAAAACCAAGTTAATAAAAATTGTAGTATGGGACACGTGTATAGTGTAGAAGCGCTGTGGACGGTTTTGCGTCCTAAGCGCTATGGAACGAAGTTTTTCTCATCTGCAAGGGCTGCTGACGTGGTGTACTGTGTACTATTTAATATTTATTGTTAGCTGTTTGGCGTGGTAGAGTTTGTTGGTGGGGATAGAAAACTGCTTAAAATGGGACCCTCCATGGCGCTAAAAAAGTAGGAGAAAATACTGAACCAGATTCAATATCTTTTTTATTAACAGGAAAAAATTAAAAAATTCACGAGAAAGGTGGGTGATAGTGTGGTGTGTCATTAAAGGCTGAAACAGTAGAAAGCTTGTCTTCTGATAAAAGTGTGTTGGTCAGTTGGTGGATGGTGCCAAGATAAGAAATTTCTATTATAAGAAAAATATTGAAACTTTACTTTAATGATCTGCAAAAAACCATGAAAATAACAACCAGTCTTCACGGTATGAGTTGGCCTCTGAACCAGTACATCACCATCATTCAGCTAGCTGTCTCTTATTCTCTCTATTTTCACCAATTTCGAAAATTAAATAAAATAATAATAAATCATTCTCTCTCTTATACCAATTTCCCTAAACCCAGGTGCTTAAAGTACTAAAATGGACCACTGCATTTGATTTGCTTCATGATTAGAGTAATCTAGCTATGTCTCAACGAGGTTTAAATTTTATGCACACTAAATTTGCCTACAATTGTTTTTTCATTAAATTCACTAGCTTCCTGGCACATGGCTACGTGTGCGATCAGCTGGGCAGAACAAAAAGTTAAAATTCAGTCAGTAGCAATATCGTAATTGGTTACAAAATTGAAGGCAATGTGCTAAATCGAGAGAGAAACGTCTGAATTTCACTGTAGAAATTGACATTTTTACCCCTCCCTCACCTGTGTTATTACATAATACCTTTCTGACCATAATTGTAATAATTGAACCCATATAGGGGTATAACTGGAAAAAGTCACTGTTCACCGAACCTTTCTCTTTATAGTAGTTAGATGATAATCATGACATTGATTCCTAGTATTTATGTGGTACCCCATACCCGTGATTATATAACAGGTCCCCACTCCCCAATCCTCAGTCCCCACTATCAAAAAGATTTCTAGTAGTTATGATTTCATGCAAGGTGGACCTAGCATTTCAACTCTCTCGAGGCTAAACAACGATAATAACTAGAGTCTTAAACAAAAAAATAAAAATAACAAACACATTCCAAAGAAACAACTGAAACACCAAAATTCATAATTAGCCAAATATATATACTAATTCATCTAAATATCTAATCAAGTTCGACTACAAATCTATTTAAAAAGAAAAACTTAAATGGTATTTTACGGGTCTTGCGGGGGTCAAAATCATTTATTACCAAATACAGATCAATATCATTAGCAAAATCTCTTTCAATGTACCAAAGAACTAGTAACCCCGGGTCACGTACCAAAGAACTAGTAACACCGGTTTGACTAGATTCAATCCCTTGAGAGTTGAGACAAACTTGTTCAATAGGTTCAATCCCCTGAGAGTTTGAACGAACTTGTTCAATGGGTTAAACTCTTTGGAACTTTGAATGACCTTGATCATCATTTTCAATAGTACTAGCAACATTGGATGTGTCGAGCATTTCTTTTGGTTTTAAAAAATAATCTATCTTTCGCACTCCCTTCGACATTGAACGTTTGAAAAAAAAAAAAAAAAAAAAAAAAAAAAAAAAAAAAAAAAAACACATTTATCTATAACTGTCTTATGAGAAAGCCTAAATGAAAACTATACGCATAGAGAGGAAGGTGGTACAAAAAATTAAAAGACTGAAACGCAGCACACATGGATTACTGAAAGCCTCAATTGTTATCATCACTATCCATATATGTTAAACTAAATGAAAATGATAACTATTAATTAAAATATAAATTGTTAATTTTAATTCCCATCATGGTCAGGACCAAAAGAAATGCCCCCATGAAACCTTACAAATTACTCCTTAAGAAAACATGGTTTCAATACACTTGCACAAAAAGATCCTACCCATGGGAGAGGCAGAAATAGTTTTGCAATTCATGAAATATCTTATTCACCCAATTCTAATTCAAACAACCATAACAAGATTATACTATAATCAGACCAACTCATGTAACTAAAATCTATAAAAAAACAACAACTAAACCAATGTAACAAATGAACAACAAATCTAATTACCTGCCAATCTTGACAGAAAAATCACCACGAATAGTTCCAGGAACAGACTTAGAAGGGTTAGTTGCTCGTTGCTCCAATAATCTTTCGACCAGTAACAACAACATTCAAAATACCAACGATATATATTGTAATAATAATAATAATAATAAACGGAACATACCTTTGAACGAGTCAGTGTGTAAAAGCTTGAGCTTTATAATCAATATATGAGAATTATAGATCTAAATAGCATAATAAAAGAATCAAGAGAGAGAGAGAGAGAGACGGGGGGGGGGGTCTTTTAAGTCTAGAGCGATGCATACTACTCTCTTTTTATAACGAAACGGACCTGGGCTGAAGCCTAGTGTAGCTCTCTCCTGGGTCCGCACCTGATTTCATGTGATGGGCATATTTGGTGGAGTGCACATAGACCCTATATTGATATTTAGATTCTATTTAGTTTTTTCAAAAATCGATATATCCGGCACAATTTCAAGATTGTATTAAAAATCACTAGCAACAATAAACACATATTTACCTTTTATTTCGTTTTTGTTTTGTGTATTTTTTGAGAAGTCAGCGTACAATAATTTTACGACTCATAATTTTATTGATGCATCAACTCCATGTGTTACGTACGTTGAAGAAAGGTATTCATCAGTACATTGGCAACTGAAAAATCGCTTTAATTTGGTCTATTCAGTAAGGTCTAATCGGCAATATTTGTCTGTTCTAGATTTATTTTTGATTATTGATTTTTGATTTTCGAGATGAAAATCTATTCCAGAATATGTTTGTGTGTGATCTAAATTAAAGTACACCAAACTTTTTCGTGCTAGATTATTGTTTATGATTCTGAATAGAATATTGAAATTTCGCTTGATATTTTGGTTTTTCAAATTTTTTTAAAAAAACACTATAGAGTCAAAATATTGATGATTCTGAAATTAGTCAAAATTTCAAATGTGACTTGAGTTGAAATATTATGAATTCCGATTTTTAGATTTGTCAAAATTCCCAAATCACAAACTTGAGCTGGATGTTGCTATGAAAAGTGAAAACCTCGTATTCAAATGTTGTCAGTCCTTGTAATCTTTTGTCAGAAGTGATTTTGGATTAACTCACAATGCATTTTGGATTACTCACAAATAAGAGGTTGTCTTGTCCATGACATAAAAAACATTTGTTGAAAGTGACAAGTGGAGTGTGCGAACTGTGTCATTATTATTGACTAATGTGCTTGGACAGAAGATAGTAAAGTTTCAGCATTATTGTCAACTTCTTCCTATAATAGAAATTTCTTATCTTGCCTACCAATCCACCATCCATCAAGGGGCATCAACACACAAACTCATCACATGCCTATCTATTTTACTTGTGTATATCTCTATTAGTATAGTATACCATAATTAATATGGACCTTTAAATTAGACCAATCTTTTTTCTACCATGAAATGCCCTTAATAAAATATTAAAATCAATTATTCAATGCCTTTGAGAAGGACTACTTAGTCATTTTATAATTTACTACCATCTATACCCTCAAGATTATATAGTAATTTAAGAACGTATGTGTAAATTCAGGTCGGAAATCAACTATACGCCCCTATTCAATTGTTCGCCACTTACCCATCATTGATTGCCCAAATAATTACCTTTTATGAAATTAAATTCAACAAACCAACCGTCTTCCACTTTACGGCTCCTCTTTTTCAAATAGAAAATATAATAATATCAGCCATCATTCTCTCTCTTCATTGTTCGCAACTTAGCATTCACATTAATCATTATCTCTCTTCATTGTTCACGACTTATGTAAGACCCCTATTTTATATTTACATTATCTGCGTACCAATATTTAATATTTTCTGTATTTGACTGTATTTTCTGGTCAACGTGCTAGCATGTGGAATACCAAATAGTTAAGGAGGGAATACTAAATAGAAATTTTGAATAATGATAAGATAGGAAACTAGCATTTTGAATTTTGAATGGGGGTAATTTATCTTTAATTTTTGGTAAGCTTTTAAATAAAAAGGAAACAAGTTATTAACTTAAGGAACATAATATATATGATACTGTTAATAGAAATAATGTTTCCATAGTTAGGATATAAGAATACTTAGTAATTTGGAAGTTAAGGAGAATATAGGGTGTCTCCGGAGAAACTTGTTTTTCTGGAAAAACCACAGACAACACACACAAACTTAAAACGGAGAAGAACGCGGATTTTTGCGAGCTAGCTGGGATTGGTTCTCTCTTCTTTCTTCGATATTTTTCTGTTGTCGATAACACGAGGTGAGTAGTTTATTTTTGGTTTTTCCCGTTTATGGACACAGTGAACTGTACGTCCAATATAAAAAAAAACTGTTCTGTTCATATTTCGTTTTCATATTTGGTTTCTGCTCTGTTTTCTCTTCAAAGAGTATCCTTTATATGAATGTTTAAAACCTTAGTAGATTGGTATTACTGTCAACACCATTAGGTGGTGGGGAAGGGAGGGCTGAGCCCCTAACCTCCTCGTCAAAAATGCCATTTTCGCCATTACCGAAGCATCTTGACAATTTTTGTTTGTGAATTTATTGGTGCGGGTTTGAGCTGTTTTTGGTAGGAGGGTTGTTGGTTTGAGGTATGGTGGTGGTAGAGAGTTTGTGGGGGTTCGAAAACTCCCAAGAACGATGATGGTGGTCGGATCTAACAAATTTTGAAGTGTTTTCTAACTGAAAATCGGGGGTGCTTGGTGAAGCAAAGTGGTGGGGTTTTTCACCCACACCATTTTCGCTTAGATAGATTTGGGTGGTGTGTGAAGGTTTTTTTTGGGGTGGCTGGAAGGAGCGGCTGTTGCTGCGGAAGGGATGACCGAGTGAGCGATCCAGTGCTCCAGGTCGCTGTGTAGTTTTTGGACTTAGGACTAATTAGTTGGGCCGGACCCTATTAGTTCTGGTTGGGCCGGTTTGCAAGGTTTATGTGGGCTGGTCCTAAAATTTGAATTGGGTTGCATGGGATCTAGTTAGAATTGAGATTTCTAGTTGGGCCAGATCAGTTATGGACCGGGTTAACCCGGGTCAGTTTAGCCCAGTCGCCTAGGACCAGGGTTTGAACTTTTTAAATATGGATTTGGGTGAGGACCGGGTGGAATGACCACCGGTTAGGACCGTTATTGGTTGGGTTATTTGTTTGACCGTTGATTTGTTGACCCGTTGACTTTTTCCAAAAATGTTATAGATTGAATTTATGGACCAATCCGATGATAGGATGTGGGTGATACTTGTATAAACTTGTTAGTCAGTATCTAATATAGATTTGACGTTGATCTTGTGTTAATATTGACACGTGAAAATAGAGAAATTTTAAGATGCATAGATATATACCTTGGAATAAATTACGAAACGAAAATCCTAGAACCCGACTACCACAACTCATGTGATTTGCCTTGTGTGGCGATATGATATGATTGACCCATGTGTTGGGTGTATATATAAGATGTGATTGACCCATGTGTTAGGCAATCGTGCGTGGCGAATAGTGGCTTGATTATTCCGTTTAAAAAAATAGAACGATGATGCGCATAATATTTTATGCCGAATAGTGGCGATTACTTTACATAATTGCTTCCGTGTGAGGATTTACGGTGTGCGGCATCCCGCTTCGGTGGTGGTTACGCACGGAGTGGTTCATTATGTGGGGAGGCATGTGGATGTACATGTTCGGGCGTTGGGTAGCGATTGTGGTAGCCGGGAAACTAGGTAAAACATAGAGACGACGATTATTAGGGACACTTGATAAATGTTACGGATATGTTACTATTCCCTTTGGTGTGGTTAGCAAGTTAAGTTTCAATTTATAATATGATTATCACAAATTGCTTTTTTGGAGAGTGGGTTAAACTAATTATTCTTGCAGAGGACCCACTCGTGATAGAGCATGCATAACGGTAAGTATTAGGATGCTATAAGTTATTTACTCATAGTTAGAAGCTAAGGTGCCTTTATGAAGGAACTAACTACCTTAAGCTAATACTCGATGGAGGAACTACCGCCATGTAGAGAATGAAATTTTATGTATATCTTTATGGTTTTAAGGCTACTCATACCAACATTATTTATAATGTTGACCCGATTTGCATGTTTGCTAATCGGGTGTGTTCTTATATGAACATAGTCGATCACCGACCGGGGTTAGGCTGATGTTCGAGAAGGTGGCGGGCTGTTCGTGATTGATGTTAGCATTTATTTTCAATAAGATGTTGTTTCATTTTTCCTCAGAGATGTAGTGGAAATTTGTTGGGGATATATGTTTAATTTATTTTTCCGTATTATTATTAAGTGAAGAAGTTTGTAACTTAATTCTGATCACAAGTATTCATAATGATGAGTGGATTGTTTTGAGTATTTTACTATATTTGTTTTCCGCATGTGTTATTATTCATTAAGGGTTATGATATAGATTGGGTTTTGAGGTTGGTCTCACATCTCGGATATCGAGGAGTCGGATATCATTTATATTATCTGATTTATCGAAATTCGGGGTGTGACAGTTTGGTATCAGAGCATTTGGTTAGCTTAGATTGGGAATGTCTAAGTGATCCTCGGATGTGGATTATAGGTTATAGTGTTAAGTGTTTTGGGGTTTCTGTGAGTATTAATAGGAGTTTTGTTTGAACTGTAGATCATGGTTGAGACACGAGCTAGCAATGGTGCTGAACCTGTAGGGAACGCTCCTGTCCAGATGACAGGGGGACAGTTGACTCGGCTCCTGCAGGCCGTGCAGACTAATCCAGGGAATCATAATGATCCGTTTGCTAAGCGTAATAAGGACTTTGCCAACCTGGGTGGTAAGAGGTTCGCTGGAACCCTTGGCCCTCTTGTAGCCGAAGCTTGGCTTAAAGCTTGCGAGATGATTTTCAAGCGCATGGATCTGACAGAGGTTCAGAAGCAGGAGTTGGCTGCCCATCAGTTGGATGATGCAGCACAGTTCTGGTGGATGTCTATTCTTCCACATGTTGATGCTGATACGATGTCTTGGACTGAGTTCCAGGAGAAGTTCGAGGCTAGGTTTATTCCCCAGCTGTGAGGGAACGTAAGGCGTAAGAGTTTCAGCCAGCTCAAGCGCATTGTGGTCGACGACAGTTGAACAAAGATGTTACCCGATTCAATGAGTTGTCAAGGTTTGCTACTTATTTGGTGGATACCCCCGAAGAAGAATAGAAAGTTTATCAAGGGATCGAACCCTTACTTGTCGAGGTCATTACTTCCTTTTCGGCAAGGACACTTTTGGATGAGTTTTGGATCTTGCTTTGATGTATGAGGAGCGTAACAAGGAGTTTCGCGGAAACGGGACAAGGGTAAGGGAGGAGCTAGTGATTCCAGACATTCTGGACCACATCGTGGTCATGGTGGGGACCGGTACAGACCCGGGCCGTATGGTCAGGGAAACAGGGGACCTCAACAGATCCAGCCGAGACCCCAGCAGGGAAATGGTTTCGAGGCGTGGAAATCAAGATCGTAATCGCCCAGCGGAATCAATATCATAATCGACCGGGAAATGGCAATCAGAGACAAGGTTACCACGGTCAACCACAGCAGAATGGACAGTTTAGGCCCCAGATGGCAGCTCTTCCGGGTCCGAGAATTTTCACCCCAATTCCAGGCAGATGCTATAAATGTGGACGACAGGGACACCGGGCTATTACCTGCCCACACGAGTTTAGGGCAGAGCAAGGACGACAAGGACAGGCACCACCAGCTCGTGCCTTCGCAGCTGTTGCAGGACAGGGAAATGTAGCAGGTACTTTTGCTACATCTCATAACAGTCTTAGAGTTCTATTTGACACCGGTGCATCTCATTCTTTCATTTCTCGTCAGCTTGTTGAAAAAGAAAATGTTAAAACCACCCCCTCCCCTAAACCTTTTACGTGTTGAAACACCATTAGGAGGTTCAGTGACTTTGTATGATTACCGTAAGGGCTTTGAGATCTCTTTTATGGGTCGCGGAGTTCATAGTAGACACGGTAGTTTTTGGGTTTGAAGGTTTTCACTTCATATTAGGAATGGATTGGTTAAGTAAGAACTATGCTACTTTAGATTGTCTTTGCGAGGTCCATTTCTTTTTTAGTAGCCGGGATTACCATTTGCCACTTATGAGTGTGGTACTCGGGAGATTCGGTGATGTCTAGTTTCACGTATTTCGTGGAAATACGGAAAAGGACATTAGTCGCGGTGGAAGTAGTCTTGCGATTATACCGACGTTTTCAGGGAGATCCCCCGGACCGCTTAAGCGAGAGGTAGAGTTTCGGATAGACTTGCTACCAGGGACAGCTCCAATTTCCAAGTCAGCGTACAGACTGGCGCCAAAGCAGCTGGATGAGATGAAAGTTCAACTTGAGGAGTTGTTGCAGAAAGGGTAAGCCTTGTTGTTTGTGTTTGACTTTTGTTGTGGTGTGCTGTGTGCTTATTATTTATTATTATGTGTTGATATAAGTATAAACCTTTTAAGGTGTGTATGAACTAGGTTTTATCGTCCGAAAGTAACTTCGCCGTGGGCTGCACCAGCTATTTTCGCGGTCCAAGAAGGATGGTACCTTGAGGATGTGCATTGACTATGGGAATTTGAACAAGGCGACGATCAAGAACAAGTACCCATGCCCGGGATAGATGACCTCCTAGATCAACTAAAAGGGGCATTGATATTCTCGCAGTTTGACTTGAGGACTGGGTACTATCAGATGAGTGTGGAAGAGCAGAGTATTTCTCTCACAGCTTTTCGTACTCGCTATGGGTTGTATGAGTTTCCAGTTATGCCATTTGGACTGACTAATGCACCTGCATTCTTTATGGACTTGATGAATCGGGTGTTCCATCCGTATTTGGACCGGTTCGTTATTATTTTCATTGACGACATTCTCGTGTACTCCAAGAGTGTTGAGGAGCACAAGGAGCATCTGCGGTTAGTGTTACAGATTCTTAGGGAGCAGCAGTTATATGCAAAGTTCAGCAAGTGCCATTTTTGGGTGGCTGAAGTCAGATTTCTGGGGCATGTGATATCGAGTAAGGGGATAGCAAAGAGACCCAGAAGGTTGTAGCTTGATTAAAGAGTGGAAGCAACCTACAAATGCCTTTGAAGTGAGGAGTTTCTTAGGATTGGCGGGTATTATAGGAGGTTCATAGAGAAGTTTTCTCTTATTCCGCACCGATGACACACAGTTGACTTCGGAAGAAATTAAGTTCTTATGGAATGATGATTGTGAACGAAAGCATTCCAAGAGTTGAAACAAAGATTGACTACAGCGCCGATCTTAGTTATTCCTATTAGAGGTGGGAAGTTGGTGGTTTTTACTGATGCTAGCGGTACGGGTTTGGGATGTGTTTTGATGCAGGACCAGAAGGTGGTTTCTTACGCATCTAGACAATTGAAACTCCATGAGAGGCGATACCCCACGATGATTTGGAGTCGGGCGGCAAGTGGTATTTGCTTTGAAGGTATGGCGACACTACCTATATGGGGAGAGGTTTGAGTTGTACACGGATCACAAAAGCTTGAAGTATTTGTACTCACAGAAGGAGTTGAACATGAGACAACAGAGGTGGATGGAGTACATTAGCAGTTATGACTTTGAGATTCTTTATCATCCTGGTAAGGGAAATGTGGTAGCTGATGCTTTGAGTAGGCAACACAGTGTGATGACTTCACTTATGGTGCAAGAGTGGAAGTCCCTAGAGATTTTAGCTTCAGTAGATTTGCATGTTGAGTCGGGGACGGCTAGAGCTTTTGTTGGTAGTTTGACTGTCCAGCCTTCCTTAGTGAGTAAGGTTTTGAACCTACAGATGTGTGATCTTTCTTTGGTACGGCGTTTGGGTGACTTAGTGGTGGATCTTCTGGATGATTGCCCTACAGATTGGTCAGTGGATTCTGATGGTGCTTTGAGAGTCCGGAATAGACTTTGTGTTCCGAATAATGTTGAGTTGAAGAGAGAGATATTGAATGAGGCTCATAGGTCTCGGTTCACTATCCATCCCGGCAATGAAGATGTATCATGACTTGAAGAGGACTTTGGTGGGTGGGAAGGTATGAAGAGAGATGTGGGAGAGTATGTGTCTCGTTGTTTCACATGTCGGCCAGTGAAGCGCAGAGCATCAAAGGCCTTCAGGTTTGTTGCAACCTTTGGAGATTCCCACGTGGAAATGGGAACAAATCTCAATGGACTTCGTGGATGGATTACCTAAGTCCCGCAGGAAATGAGTCTATCCGGGTTATTGTGGATCGATTGACGAAATCTGCTCACTTTATTCCAATTGGGAGTGCAAAAACACCGATAGTTTGGCGGTGAAGTACATTCGAGAGGTGGTGAGACTCCATGGCATGCACTGTTTCCATTGTCTCTCGATAGAGATCCCCTTTTGCATCGAGTTTTGGGGAGCTTCGGCGTGCTATGGGCACGGCTAAACTTGAGCTGACGATATCACCCTCGCACGGACGGACAAACAGAGCGGGTGAATCGAGATATTGGAGGACATGTTGGGGCATGTGTCCTTGATTTTGAGGCGGTTGGGAGGAACATATTCCTTTGGTTGAGTTTGCGTGATAATAATAGTTTTCACTCTAGTATTGGCATGGCACCATTCGAGGCCCTTTTTGGGAGGCCCTCAGATCACCCGGCGTGTTGGGCGAGGTGGGTGATGGTGTCTTACTTGGTCCCGGACATTGTTAGGGAGACCGCAGAGAATGTTAGGGTGATAACGAGAACGGATTAAGGCATTTCGAGTAAATGAAGAAGAGCTACGCTGATCGGAAGAGGAAGGGAGTTGAGTTTGAAGTTGGGGATTTTGCATTTTTGAAGGTGTCCCCTATGCGTGGTGTGATGAGGTTTGGGAAAAAGGGCAAGTTGAGCCCTAGATTTATTGGACCGTTTGAGATTGTTGCTCGTGTTGGCAGTGTGGCATATCAGCTCGCGTTGCCTGATACTTTATCCTCGGTGCATGATGTTTTTCATATTTCCATGCTTCGGAAGTGTGTGAAAGACCCGACACAGATTGTTGAGCCAGTCGAGATCGAGATCAATGACGATTTGACACACTCGGTGAAACCTATCACCATCGTGGACCGTGACGTGAAACAACTTCGGCGGCGACAAGTGAACTTGGTGAAGGTGCAATGGAGTGAAGATGGAAAGGATGTTACGTGGGAGTTAGAGGACAAGGTTAGAGTCGCGCATCCAGAGTTATTCGCCTAGTGTCCTCTACTGCTGAATCTCGGGACGAGATCCCTTTAAGGTGTGTATAGCTGTAAGACCCCTATTTTATATTTACATTATCTGCGTACCAATATTTAATATTTTCTGTATTTGACTGTATTTTCTGGTCAACGTGCTAGCATGTGGAATACCAAATAGTTAAGGAGGGAATACTAAATAGAAATTTTGAATAATGATAAGATAGGAAACTAGCATTTTGAATTTTGAATGGGGGTAATTTATCTTTAATTTTTGGTAAGCTTTTAAATAAAAAGGAAACAAGTTATTAACTTAAGGAACATAATATATATGATACTGTTAATAGAAATAATGTTTCCATAGTTAGGATATAAGAATACTTAGTAATTTGGAAGTTAAGGAGAATATAGGGTGTCTCCGGAGAAACTTGTTTTTCTGGAAAAACCACAGACAACACACACAAACTTAAAACGGAGAAGAACGCGGATTTTTGCGAGCTAGCTGGGATTGGTTCTCTCTTCTTTCTTCGATATTTTTCTGTTGCCGATAACACGAGGTGAGTAGTTTATTTTTGGTTTTTCCCGTTTATGGACACGTTGAATCGTATGACGCCCAATATAAAAAAACCTTCTGTTCATATTTCGTTTTTCATATTTGGTTTCGCTCACATTTTCTCTTCAAAGAGTATCCTTTATATGAATGTTTAAAACCTTAGTAGATTGGTATTACTGTCAACACCATTAGGTGGTGGGGAAGGGAGGCGCGAGCCCCTAACCTCCTCTGTCAAAAAACGCCATTTCGCCATTATTCTTGCGCATCGGAGACAGTTTTTGTTTGTGAATTTATTGGTGCGGGTTTGAGCTGTTTTTGGTAGGGAGGGTTGTTGGTTTGAGGTATGGTGGTGGTAGAGAGTTTGTGGGGGTTCGAAAACTCCCAAGAACAGTGATGGTGGTCGGATCTAACAAATTTTTGAAGTATTTTCTAACTGAAAATCGGGGGTGCTTGGTGAAGCAAAGTGGTGGGGTTTTTCACCCACACCATTTTCGCTTAGATAGATTTGGGTGGTGTGTGAAGGTTTTTTTTGGGGTGGCTGGAAGGAGCGGCTGTTGCTGCGGAAGGGATGACCGAGTGAGCGATCCAGTGCTCCAGGTCGCTGTGTAGTTTTTGGACTTAGGACTAATTAGTTGGGCGGACCCTATTAGTTCCGGGTTGGGCGGTTTGCAAGGTTTATGTGGTCGGTCCTAAAATTTGAATTGGGTTGCATGGGATCTAGTTAGAATTGAGATTTCTAGTTGGGCCGGATCGGTTATGGACCGGGTTAACCCCGGTCGGGCTTTAATGATCGCTAGGACCGAGGTGGTTTGAACTTTTTAAATATGGATTTGGGTGAGGACCGGGTGGAATGACCACCGGTTAGGACCGTTGACTGTTGGGTTGACTGTTGACCCGTTGACTGTTGACCCGTTGACTGTTGACTTTTTCCAAAAATGTTATAGATTGAATTTATGGACCAATCCGATGATAGGATGTGGGTGATACTTGTATAAACTTGTTAGTCAGTATCTAATATAGATTTGACGTTGATCTTGTGTTAATATTGACACGTGAAAATAGAGAAATTTTAAGATGCATAGATATATACCTTGGAATAAATTACGTAACGAAAATCCTAGAACCTGACTACCACAACTCATGTGATTTGCCTTGTGTGGGCGTATATGATATGATTGACCCATGTGTTGGGTGTATATATAAGATGTGATTGACCCATGTGTTGGGCAATCGTAGCCGAATAGTGGCTTGATTATTCCGTTCGCAAAATAGAACGATGATGCGCAATATTTTATGCCGAATAGTGGCAGTACTTACATAATTGCTTCCGTGTGAGGATTTACCTGGTGTGCGGCATCCCGCTCAGGGTGGTTACGCACGGAGTGGTTCATTATGTAAGGGGAGGCATGTGGATGTACATGTTCGGCGTTGGGTAGCGATTGTGGTAGCCGGGGAAACTAGGTAAAACATAGAGACGACGTATTATTAGGGACACTTGATAAATGTTACGGATATGTTACTATTCCCTTTGGTGTGGTTAGCAAGTTAAGTTTCAATTTATAATATGATTATCACAAATTGCTTTGCAGGAGAGTGGGTTAAACTAATTATTCTTGCAGAGAGGACCCACTCTGTGATAGAGCATGCATAACGGTAAGTATTAGGATGCTATAAGTTATTTACTCATAGTTAGAAGCTAAGGTGCCTTTATGAAGGAACTAACTACCTTAAGCTAAGGCGCCTCGATGGAGGAACTACCTGCCATGTAGAGAATGAAATTTTATGTATATCTTTATGGTTTTTTAAGGCTACTCATACCAACATTATTTATAATGTTGACCCGATTTGCATGTTTGCTAATCGGGTGTGTTCTTATATGAACATAGTCGATCACTGAATGAGGGGGGTTAATGATGTTCGGAGAAGGTGGCTCATCGTTTCGTGATTGATGTTAGCATTTATTTTCAATAAGATGTTGTTTCATTTTTCCTCAGAGATGTAGTGGAAATTTGTTGGGGATATATGTTTAATTTATTTTTCCGTATTATTATTAAGTGAAGAAGTTTGTAACTTAATTCTGATCACAAGTATTCATAATGATGAGTGGATTGTTTTGAGTATTTTACTATATTTGTTTTCCGCATGTGTTATTATTCATTAAGGGTTATGATATAGATTGGGTTTTGAGGTTGGTCTCACATCTCGGATATCGAGGAGTCGGATATCATTTATATTATCTGATTTATCGAAATTCGGGGTGTGACAACTTAGCATTCACATTAATTGCCCCAAATTATTACCATTTATACCGAAATTAAATATGAGGAAACCAGCCGTCTCTTTTCTTCTTTTCATTTTCTTCTTATGCGCCCATTTCTCTCTCCCAAATCTCCCATCATTTGCTCTCTCTTAGAAAAACTAAAACTAAAAGAAAAAAAAAACAAACAAACATATATCCCTGATTGTCTCTCTACTGCCGATCCTTTCACTATCGTTGAAGTAGCAAAAACTGAAGCTTATTGAAATGGCAGTTAAGATAAGATTAGCGAGGTTGGGATGTAGGAACAGACCGTTTTACAGAGTTATGACTGCTGATAGTACTTGTCGCAGAGATGGCAAACATCTTGAAGTCTTGGGTTACTACGATCCATTAACAGGTACCACTCAAATTTTATCTTTCATTTTTATTAGTATCCATTTGTTCATTTTGTAATTTAGTTCTTACCCATTGTTTCAGTTTTATTCGTGCCTATTAATGTTCTTATTTGATCAATAACTTTGTCAATACAAAAGATGTTTTGAGTTGTTGATGCTTAGCATGCTTCATTGGAGGATGTAATAGCATTTATAATTTTACTGTTGAGAAGAAATTATGTAGAGACTTCATTGTTGCAACTGACAATGCATTTTCTTATGAAATTCGACTACATACCACTTCAATCGAAATGGAGGGAATCTTTGACAACTATTTATGTGGAAGCCAACTTATTAACTCGGGTTTGTGAAACATATCGCTTGGAATTTTACAACTATGTGTATGTACCATACTACTATGAATGTGTAATAACTATTTTGGTTTATTTTGCAGCCACATTATTGCTTCGGTTGCTACTTGTGGATGAAGTAATTTGTCTTTGAAGCGAATGAGGAAACTAACTTAGGATCCTCAGTGTGTTTTGGCTGCGAATTTTGTCTTCCTGCAAGGATTTGATTTCCTCACTCTAATATAAGATTCGGAATCAGGTGAGTCTGTGAAATCTCTCAAAGGGTTGAGAAGATAACTAATACTATATAATTGATTACTGGGCCTCACGGTCTTGCTTCCGAATCTTAAGGTAACTATTATTTCTCCGCCATATTTTTTTTTATATTAACTTTGATGTGAGAGTTGAGATTTTTTGCGTGATTGTTATGTGGGATACTCCATTTTTTGTCGTTCTATCTATCAGTTGGGTGTTTTAGGGATTAATTAGATTATGTGTTTGAAGTATATTTGTTAATTTGAGTGGTTTGATTCGGAAGTTGGGTTTTCGTTTAGATATATATTTACCAGTAGAATATAGATGTAAAAATATGACTCATTAGTATTGGCTGCCTATCGTTGATTATAGAATGTATTATTGGCTCAAGGGATGCAACCAATAATGATTATACAAAGTTAAAACACTAATTTTTTATGGATAATGTAGTGATGAATGTATGCATTTATCGTGCTATTGATATTGATATTGTATCAAAGGCCAGCTCATGACGGACTTTATCGTGCTATTGATATGTTTCTCAAGGGCCACCCAGGTGTGGGCAAGAGTGAGAGGAAAAGGACCTGCAAACTGATGGGGTGCAGGCCCTCTTTTTTGGGCAGGTTAGGACAGCCACTTCTCCTGGGAGTTCTACACCTGATATTCCTGGTAACTATATGTTGTTGATTTTGTAGTTGTAGTTAGCTTGATGTTTGATGATGATCGGTAGTTAGATTGTTTAACAATGTTTTTCTTATTGGTGCATTAGTAAGATTTGATTTGAGTCGTGATGATCAATATGTTTGTTTAGAATTAGTAGTGTTTAATGGTGTGATTGTTAGTTAATAGTTTCTGTGTATGCATTGGAGTAAAATTACTTTGGTAGTATTTGATTCTTCTTATTTGATATTGGAAAATTAGGCTGCATGTAGTTTTACATTGAACACGTAGTTGTTGCGGAATTCTAATATGAAATTCCAATTGCCTGTTGAATAATTGAATTTCTTAATCAGTCTTTTATGTGTTGAGGTGTTAATTTTATTTTTCTGTTAACGCAATGTCATTTTATGTCTTGATTATGATGTTTTGTTGCAGTAGACGTGTAGGGATTCACTGGAATTTGGTGCGGGTGTAATTTGCATTGGGGAAATAATGCCAGAGTTGAGCAGTGGAGTTAGGCAAGCTAGATTAAGATCCCAAAAACTTGATGATATTCAGCCTTCTTATCAAGCAGAAAATTTAGCCCAAACCTACCTCGAACGAGGAAGAAGGGGTGGTGGTGTTGGAAGAGGAAGGGGTGGCAATGCTACAGCTGTGAGGAGAGGGCTTTTTCAAAGAACACCGCAGAAGGCCGGCTCACCTGGCAGCGAGGCGGGGAGTTAGGCTGGTTGGTCTAGATCGAACCTGAGATTCCTCGTGAAGTTCTTCCAGAAGCTGCTACAGGAGGTGAAGAAGGACCATCTTTGAATCTAGTAGAGGTAGTAGGATAAAGACCAAGTAGTGGAAGGGAGGAGTGCCGAGAAATTAGTGGGCAGTGAAGAAGACCCAACCAGTACCCCTGTTCCTAAAAAGGTATACACTTACTTTTTATCTTTTTGGTAATTGTTTTTTCTTACATGCTATTCATTATACTACCAATGAAATAAACTAATTGTTTGGGTTATGTTGATTTGGGTCTTTAGTTATTTACTATTTCAATGGCGTTGTGAACTGTGGGAGTTTTATTTGTGTTGAGCAGGAGTTGCAAGATAGAATGTTGAAGGCAAATGAATCCCCCGAAAAGTTGATTTATGTACAAAAGGAGATTGTGGATTTTCATGGGGAGATGGTTTTGTTGGAAAATTACAGTGCACTAAACTACACTGGTACTTTTTTTTGGTTTATTACTAGGTTAGAATTTGGTTTATTTATCTACAAACATAGCTTATGCATCAAAACACAAATGACCAGGTTACACTCTCATACACCTTTTTTCGTTCTCTCACTTCGGCAAAGAAGGCTAGAAGACCACAGAGGCTACTTGGTGGAAAATAAGAAAATAATCAAACTTCATATACATGTGCGGTGTAAATGACAAGTTTAATAGTCATCTAGACTTATTCAGGTGAATATGGTACTTTTTTAATTGCAAGAGCCGCTACGTTTTCTTTCATCCATATGCTTGCCGGGGGAACCGCTTTCTTGACATACTCCCATATATTGAATTAGTTTTGGGCATGGATTATTACACGGCTGAATTCAATTCGATTCGATTGTAGTAATTAATTGCATATGGAGAATGATCAAATTTGATTTTTTAGCATAATTTTTCAATCCGAAGATATGGGGATAACACAAAAAAAAAATGAAGATAAACTTGCGTGTCCGGTTGAATTAGAGGAAAGTGTATTGGTTTTGTTCATTGCTGCAAATTCAATCTCAATATTGTATTTGCAATTCCTTTAGTGCTAATTCAATAGTATATTGGTCCAACAATATATTTGAATTAAGAAATTATATTCTTATTATTTTTTCCACATCCGTTGTAAAACAAATTCTATAAGCTCATGGTATTATGTACTGGATTTCTACTGATATGGTTTAACACTTTTCTAGGGATGGTTAGCATGTAAACAACGTTTATGCGTCTTCTTTCATTGGTCTTTACTATATGTAAGTAGTTGGTAGATGGTATGGTGATGATTTATTACCTTTGTATGATGTGTTTACTATTAAGCTCCAACATGAATATCGTTATTGTGAATATGGTTCAGGTTCGAATAGATAACATCCAGGTTGCAAGGTTGTTGATATGGGAAGAATGGGTGGCTCTTCTGAGGTTGTTTGTTCATTTCCAATTATCTTATATTATTGAAGCTTTTTTTCTTTGTTACATGTACATGTACCTTCTATTACTCAATTCTTTGTTGCCTCTTCAACAGTATCAAACTTGCTTCTATGCAGTCAAAGTCGACCAGTCAAAGTTATAGTGCCGGAGACATCCAATTTGCTATTAATTGCCTGTCATTCTTTCAGGTATTTCTTGAGTTTCCAGTTTCATCTTATAAACGAGACCAGAGATGAGCAATAGATTAACACACCTGTTATATTCCCAATATTCTTCTTTTTTCATTGTAAAACTAATTTTGACATATTTTTGTTCACCACTCCTTCGAACTAGATTTATGAAGCAAGGAAAGCCATGGAAGTTTTTTTTTTTTGTGATGATTTTGGGGTAAGTCTCAATTTACTGCATTTACTTCACACTTCACAAATGATATACAATTTTTCATTTTATGAGAAAATGAATTTCAAAGTTTTAAATATTTAAAAGCCCTAGGAATTAAAAAAAGTTTTTTATAGAAGTCAACTTGAGATGCATATCACATGCATTTGTTGCTAGATTTTGGAGATGGGATAGATCACGAATGGATGTCCAAAGGCGTTTTAATGGATATCGTTGTGGTTGTTAACAAGTTGAGCAGTAAAATTGGACTTTTGTTACAATCTTGATTTGCTCTGCTCACTCATTGTATGCTTGCAAGGTAAAACCATGGTTGAGAACCACTAATATAGTTTATAGATATTGTGTATCTTACTATTTATACATATCCCAAGTATGCAATGCAGAAATTGAATTTCGCTCACAAATCCCGAATGCAGAATATAAAATATTTCAAACCATGTGCAAATCCATGTAAGAAGGAGAATTATGTATGGTTGCATTTTGATTGTATTTGTATCATAAAAACCCCTGAAAACAAGGATTTCACTCATAGAAAGCGCTGTGGTAGAGGGTTCATGCCCACCCTGTATGTTTGTTAAACTTAGTTTAACATGCAATTAGTATTGTTTTCTATATAAATTAATGAAGTTTTCTCTTTTATCTGTCAAGAATTTGACCACTTTGTCGAATCTTCAGTTAATCACTTTATCTAAAGTTTTCATATTCATTTACAAGAGTCTATGGGGACATGTATCATGGTTTCAGTTATCCATATAATGCAAATATGCATGGATCGATCACCAATTCCTACAATTGACATGATAGCCAATTATATGGACTGTACCAGTACTAATATCCATATTACCCATCACCAACCCCCCCTGGCAAGCCATACAAGCGAGCTATCCACTTCCATCATCGTTGGTATTCCAACTTTGTCAGTTGAAGTGCTTAATGGAATTATTCAATTGTCAAAGGGTTAAGATCATGGTTGCAATCAGTAATGGGTTAATGCTGCTGAAACGCCAAACTCATCTCTGAACTGGAATGGGTCGTATGGGCAGTGGATTTTGAAGTTTGGAGGCATCCCTGCTTTCGGTTACTAGGACCGAACCCCATATTCAATTTTATTTTACAGGGGTGAAGTCGCGCATATGCCTTAGTTGGATGGCCCAACTTATATTGATGGGAAACATAGAAATATAAACCTGCAACAAGTAGCATCCCCTATTTTCTATCACATGCCTACATCATTTCGGCTAGAAAAAAGCGAAATCTTCCTGCAACCAAAATTTATGGTAAGCATTGCTTATCCATCATTTCTTTTCTAACTTTAATTTGAATTAACTAGCTATGGAATTGCTCATCAAACTGCTATATTGTTTGAGGTATTTAATAAAATTGGTATGGTATTGTCGTGTTGAGTGTGCATATCTAAACAGAATGTTTCCAATCGATAGGATGTATGATCACTATGGAAGTAGTTATAGGACAAGTAGTGCTTTTCGGTCCAATGGTTATAATTCAGGTAGGAAATTAGCAATGGCTGTTAGTGGTTGTCAGTTGATAGTAAGTACAAATTCTAAAGGCCGAGAAAATGGTTTCCTTGGGTATGACAATGAGAGCATGGAAACCCAACTCCTTAAACTATGCCTCCTTTTTTTTTTTTCTGAAAAATCATGGAACATGCATATGCACTAAGTTGCTAGCGATAATCCCTGAAAAATGAACAACTTTGTAAAAATCCTATTGAGTTTGCGTGAACATTTGTGTTTTAGTGAACTGTACCCACTTTATGATAAATAGCAAAAGTTTTGTATACGTTTTTAAATGAAATGCACTAAATTTGGGTTTTGTATGTATTTGTGGTGATTGTTTTTGTTACTTTGTTGTATTTGTGGTGATCAGGTGTATGACAGAAGTTGTCAATGTAACTGGAACGTTTCAAGATATCCCATGGTTTCAAGCGAGGTTAAATGTTTGCATATGGCACATTGGTCTGTTTTGAGTTTTTGACATGTTCGCCAACTATGGTGTATGCCTTCTGGATGATATGTCATTCCCACCTATATACTATGATGGCATCAATGTCACCCCATTCTAAATGTTGGCAAGGTCTGGTAACAATTGCATAAAGTAACTGGACATCTATATATTCACTAGCTTTCATGTTAGACCATAAGACATGGATAGTAGATTACTCTTTTCCATGTTCGGCTGGTGTTGTGGGTTGATCAGATTTTGTACTCACTTTTGAGCATGATATGTAATGGAACCGTTAGGTTTCGTAATTTTCAAGAAGAAAATAACATGGTAATATTTGGAACCTAAAACCTCGGAAGAACCTTATTATCTAACTCAAAGCTTAAACGATTGTGCTATAGAGACGATACTGGATTGTGTCATGAGTTATGAAAAGAGGGATTATTGGGTGGTGCTTAGGTTGTGTCTATTTTAAATTTGTGTGTAATAGTTTTCATTAGTTGAACCTCGAGTTTGGCATGTGTGTACTATTTTGGTATCCCATCAGTTCCACATTGTATCAGCATTCCAATTTCAAAAGCTTGAAGTATAAGAGTGCTCATAATTTCACAAAAAAACATTTAGAAACCAAAATCACACTCTGCAACCAGTTTTAAATGTATCCATGTGCAGAGCACGTGCATTTTGCTAGTAAATATAAAAGGGTGAGTAGAGTAGAGTAGAGCAGTGATAAGGATGATTAAAGAGACTAGTCTCTTTTGTGCGTTAACAGTCTCCGGTTTTATTTTATTTTTCATTAATTTATGGATGTGAAACTACCATTTTACCTCTACAAAAATACAAAATAAAAAAAATAAAACATAAAAATAGCATGAGTTGTAATATTGGTGTTTGTCGAGAGAGGTAAAATTGGAAAAAAAATTAATGACGAATTTACTGTTGAAGCCCTCATTTTATTTAAAGAAGTTTTCTTTAAAGAAGTTAGATTAGACGTCTAGGGGTGTGTTTGTTAAATTTTAACTCATGGAAAGGAAAGGAAATAAAATGGGTGGTCCAATATGGAATGGAATGGAATGGAAAGGAAATAATTTTAAATGGTATATGTTTGGTAAACTGAGAAAAGGAAAGTAAAAACTGGAGAAAGGAATAATCATGTTTGTTTGCAAAAGCTATGGAAATGAATAATTGTATTGTTGGGTCATGGGTGTATTAGTAGTAAGCCCTATCTATCTATTTCCTTTCCTTTCCTTTTTACAAAAATTTCAGGGGTTAGCTAAGGACACAAAACCTTTTCCATTTATATGATTTTGTTTCCAAATGGAAAAGCCCATTTCTTTTTCATGGGTAAACAAACGCTTTAAAAACTATGGAAAAGGTGGACCACTCTTATTTTTCTTTCCTTTCCATAGTGTTTCCATAATAACAAACACACCCTAGATGATTTTTAGGTATCTTTACCCGAGTTTTTGCAAAATTCAGCTGAAACCGAAACCGATAACGACAACCCTAATCAATGGCTGCTGCAATGAGGGCTGTCCGAAGATGCTCGTTTTTCTCCGCCAAAAGTCCAGTTTTTTCGTCCACCATCCATCCTCTCATCAACAACCTCCGCCAAAAGTCAGTATTTTGCCAATTGGTCTTCAATCATGAGAATGAGATAACAACAACAACAACAACATCAGTTCTCTCTTCCATTCTCATAGCCGCCAATGTTCGTCCTTACTCTTCATCAGCAGCACCTTCTCCTCATGATTTAACTACCACTCCTAATGAAAAAAATAACATCATATTCACTGGTAACCATTACTTCAACGAGTCTGATTATGCTTGGAATCCTCTAAAGGTTAAAAATTTTGGATCTTTAATGGATGAGGCACTACAAGCTCCCTCTAAACTTGGAGATAAGAATCATTGGCTTGTTCATGTGGATTGCGAAGGTATAGACTCCTTTTCAGAGAAAGAGTTGTTTGATTTTTATGCGAAGACAATAACGTATGTTATTGGCGTTGACAGGTAATGAGGTTAATTGGGAAATATAATCCCAATTAAGCCAACCTTCTTGTAACATCTTTCATATGAATACATTGCTAACTTAGAAAAAAACAAAGGTAATAAAAATGTATTTTATTATTACGATACCCTGCTTTTATAATGATATGTTAACCAACTGTGTTTCTTCATATTTTCTCTAACAGGGCACAAGCAAAACTGAAAATTTACCTTGTTTCGTGTGAGCGACCATATGGTTATGGTGCTGAGTTCGATATGGCTACCCAAAAATGTCTGGCAGGTTAGTTTGATATCTCATGTATATATCATGTAATGTAATGGCTTCTTCATAATTAAAGCAGCTGCTTGTATATATTTTCCTCGACAGAATGCGGAGTTGAGCTTATCAGGGAAGATCGCTACCATAGTGCTCGGATCAAGGACGGCAGTGGTAAGCTTTTACTATTTTACTAAGTGCTCTCTGTACACATACATGTATGTGTAGCTGCAGGGACGGACGCCCCCATTTGTCAGTCCGTTTTTTTTTTTGTTAATTTTGTTTGTTGTATTTTACTCAAGTTCGTGTTGTTAATTTGGAACTATTATCAGTTTTGATTTTGGACTTGTTTCCTCTCTTGCAGTCCAACCAGTCGCTCGATTTACCGCGTTTAATCTGGATAGTATCATTTATAATGATCTCTACAGCTATCATTTTTTTCGGTTTGAACCTAACATTGAGTGCAAATCTGATCATTGGCTTGTTCATCTAAAGGATCCTGAATGTCTATTCTCAAATTACACTAAATGTATTCGTTATTGTGTTAGATTGTTGGCCGAAGTTGTTGGAAGGTGAGTGAGAGATACTGTTGGGCTATGTAGAACAGTATATTGTTTTAATTTACTTCATTTAGGGTTATAGTTACCCCCTCCCACACACCTCTATTTTGTTTTACATTGAACATCCATCCCCCACACACACACAAAAAAAAAATCTATAGGTCGAATTGTTAGGGTTTCTCCCCCTAAGTTAAACTAAAGAAAGTTCTCCCCTACGAGTTTTTTAGTCCGTTTATTCATTTAGCCATTAGTTTATTCCCTTTTAATCTGTTAATTGTTTTGTTTTCAAAATCTTGACATTTTTATCAGTGAAGACGAAGCAAAAGAGAAAATCTACGTTGTTTGGTGTGCGGAGCCATTTGGATTTGGTGCTGAAATTGATATGGGAACTGTAAATAAGCTTAAAGGTTAGTGTATTCTCTGTTTAGGAATGATTTATTGAATATTTTATAAGAGGAAGCGTTGTTAACGTAGATTACTTCTATACAGTATTGCAGGATGTTCTGGCACTGCTTCCGGATTATTCAGTTAGTTGTAAGTACAAGGATGAAGGTAAGGCTTCTATGTCATCGTTTATTTGTTATATTTTAGTTGTTATATTTTATTTGTTGTATTTTGAAGGAAAAAAAAAATGTGTTCCTAGTTTGAAATTTTGATGTGGTTTGCTCTTTGTTCTTTTTTATTTTGTTTGAACACTGGTTATGATGTCCTGCCTTTGGGCAGCTTGATTTGGTCAAGTCTGTTGTCCTTGTATACAATTAGAATTAGGTGCAAACGATTAGAGCAATTCTCTCAATAACAAGGGGAGGACATTCTTACTAACAGGATCCAAACTCCAACCCCCTTTTGATAAGGGACACTTCTACCAACCAACTTGTATTTAGGTCTTCAATTTAATTTTTTTTTGGTGCTATTTCGACATTATAACCTTAGAATTTGAGATCACAATTATCTTAGATGAATTGTTTGTTTGTCTCACTTCTTTATTTGCTGTTTGTTTTATTGTGTCAAATGGGTATGTTATCCGCACTATTTTTTTTTTTAAAGTTACGTCTAATTTATAAATTCATAAGCAATATTATTATTATTTTTTTATTTATGCCAAACAAAAAAATTCTTCCAAGTACACAATTTTGACTTACCGACTTTCTTAATTTTCGTTGAAGTTACTATCTCTAATGAAATTCTTGCCTATCGTTGGAACTAAAATTACTCAGTTATGTGTTTCTTCTGAGTAACACGGACCTACTTTTTAGACCTACTATTGTGACTCACTATTTGGATAACGTTGGTTTGCATTGCAATACAGACGGACACGTATCTCTATGTAAATCAATGATTATGACTTTTAACACATCAGTAGGTCCAAATAGTAGGTCAAATAAGTGTGTCGGTCTATCATTACTGGTTTCTTCTAGGATATACTAATTTTTTTGTGATATGCTAACAGTGCTTCCTGGGCAAGTTAACTTTGTTTTTTGTTATTTTATTTATTTTTTTACTTGTTTTTTGTCGATAATAGCAAATTAACTCTGTTTAATATACTTTTTATGCAGTTTTTTGCGTTGCACCTCCTAACCGTAGGAAAAATCATCCAAGAAGGGTTGGTTTTTATGATAAAGCGAAGATCTGAAAATGCGGCCGGAAAGTGCGGAACTTGTGAGTGACTGTTAAAAAGTCGGTAAAACTTTTGGGTGATGATACCAGAGGTCTGGGGGTCGAACTCCACCAACATCAAAGAGTTACTGATCTCATTTAAAACAGGCTTGCCAATCAAATAAAAAAAACTGTCAAAAAGTCACAATATATATATGGTTGTAATAATTAGTATACACTAGTCTTTTGGTACGCGCGATGCGCTGCTTCCGCAATTATTTGGTGCTCAAAGTATTGAGATTCCAATCGTATTGTTTTAAATAAATAAATAAATTTTTTTAAAGCGTATGGGCAGGTTGCATAATTGATAGTAAAGTATTGGGGCATATATGTAATTATATACATAATTTTGCGTAAAATATGGTGGATGATTTGTAATTTATGATTAAGTATAGAGGTTGTTTACGTCAGTTTATTGTTATGCCTATAAAAATTGTCTAATTATATTATGGGAGGGGATCAAAGGACATATAGGTATACGTGAGTGACACCTTAGTTTCACTCAAGTTGTTGACTGGAAGATGGATTTAAAATCAAAGACTACGATTTCACCAAATGGGGCTTGGATTTTGTGGATCATGGAATTTGTGGGATGTAAGACACAGAAAAATAAATTCAAGTGAGGAGATACGAATTTGAAAGAGGTTGTTCATTTTTAGTGGAAGAAATACGATAATAGTATAGTAGTTCATGACTACATCTTCTACTGAATTGGATTCTGTTGGTATGATTTTCAGATCGTTTTTTGATAAACGGAATTGGCGTCCTCACAAGTCACAATTCGTCTTAAAAAGGGAGAAAAAAAAAGCCATAAAAGTCAAGAGGAAGAAGAAGACAGAACTGGTGGCTGCCTTGGCTTGGGCTGAAGGGAAAAACAAAAAAGAATTGATTTTGGCTTGCCACGTGGCTAATTCGTAGTCCTTGATTTTAAACCCATCTTACGGTCAGCAACTTGAGTGAAACTAAGTGTCACGTATATATGTCCTTTGGTCCTCTCCCATAATATAATTACAATTTTTATGGGCAATAAACTAACGTAACATCACCTATACTTCATCGTAAATTACAAAACATCCACCATATTTTATGTAGAATTATGCATATAATTACATATATGCCCCGATACTTTACTATCAAAATAAATCATTCGGGTTTAAGCGGTTTGCACTAAAATCGGACGAGTTAACATGGTTCTATTTGGGTTAATTGCTTAAACGATCTGCTAAGTCACCCAACCCGGATTGGTGACCAGGTCATCGGTTTATTGGGTCAAACCACCGAGTCGGGTCTGATAACACTGATTAAAAGAGTGGATTTGCAAGAACACCAAAAAAAAAAAAAAAACCCCACCACCTCTTCTTTCCCCACGGTTCCTTCCTCAAAACTTAAAAAAAAACCATAAAATTTAAGACCACCAAACACCCATTTTCACTATCACCAAAATAAACATAACTGTAACTATATATATATATATATATAGAAAAAATGGCCGTTTTGTACCATGAACTTTGTTGGTTTTATCAATTTGGGCTAAGAATTTTTTTTTGAGCAAATTGGGCTATGACCTTTCTTTTTTGTATCAGTTTGGCCCACCGGTGTATTTTCGTTAGAAAATTTGCTTATGTGTACAAATGGCTGCCTATGTATACAAACGTCTACTGATGTGTGCTAACGGAAGATGGCATCACCGGTGATTAGGTGCCACGTCACCGGTGCTTTTTCACTATTCATGTGAACAATATTTTTTCAAAAATCAAATTTTAAAACCAAAAAACACTATTAATGTGAACAGCATTTTTCACTATTAACGTGAACAGTGTTTTTTCAAAAATCAAATTTAAATAACAAAAGACACTATTCACGTGAACAATTTTTTTTTATTGGTGTGTGTGTAATAATCTTTATTATCAAAAGATTAAATAAAGATTATTACACACACAAAAAAAAAGTTCACGTGATTAGTGAAAACACTGTTCACGTGAATAATGTTTTTTTTATTAAAGAATTAATTTTTAAGGAAAAAACAATGTTCACATGAATAGTGTTTTTTCGGTGCCATCTTTGAAATTTCAGTGACACTTTGAAATTTTCTGTGAAATTTCAGGTTCGAAACACTTTGAATTTTCGATGCCATGTCACCAGTGATTAGGTGTGCACTTCAACGGTGACACATGAGCATTTGGTTGGACACATATACATCCGGCACGCCACATAAGCATGTGAAGTAACAGAATGGTAACAGTGGCCCAAACTAATACAAAAAAGAAAGGTCATGGCCCAATTTGCTAAAAAAAAAAGTTTTTGGCCTAAATTGATAAAACCAACAAAGTTCATGGTACAAAACGGTCATTTTTTCTATATATATATATATATATATATATATATATATATATATATATAAATTTCATTTTGGTGCTTTAGTTATTTCAGTTTAGAGTTTATGACTATTTAGTACCACGTACTTTCATTTTTTTTTTCCCTAAATGGTACCTGTACTTTGTTTCTCGCCTATTAGTACTACGAACTCTTAATTTGTTTCAATTTAGTACCTCCGTCTATTTTCTATCTCATTCTGTCCAATTTGTCTAACAAGGACCTCACATGTTTAAGCACGTGAGCCGGGTTTATCTAATTAGCGCCTAAATAACTCAATTAGCCCAATTAGTTACGACAGACTTCAAAAAAAAACAAGAGTACCCAAAAAAAATAAAAAAAACATAGAGAGTCGACTGCAAAAGATCTCCATTGCCAAAAGAAGGAAGGACGAAGCTAATCACGAGTTCTTTTTACCAAAAATGAAGGTAATTTCGATTAAGTTTATCACTTTGATTAAGTTTGAGTTTTATAATTAAGTTTTTGTTGAATATATGAAGGTAATTGTTGAATATCTTTTTTGATGAACTGGTTGAGTTTCTCCACTGAATCACTCACGAGTTTTGTTTTTCTCTCTTGGGGCGTCTTGATTTCTCGTTTTTTAATGCTTTTCAGCTTTTAAAACATTCAAAAATGGTTGTTTGAGGTTAGAAGATGTCAAGATTGTGTGGAAGTTATTTGTAGTTGTACTTGTAAACGTTATGGTGATGCTATAGGGAAGCATAGTGTTTATATTAATAGTGATTCAAAAATGGTTTGTTAGTTTCATGCATTGCTTGTTTTTGTTGGTTTTGATTATGTATTGGAGTTTATAAGCTTTTTGCATGATGTCTGTTTTCTTATATTTTTTGTACTTGTAAGTGTATGTAGTTTTGTCTCAGTGATGAAGATATGTGAGATGAAGAATCCCTAATCCAAGATTCTATTGTTGAGTATGGTTGTTTGTACTACCTGTGCTTCTTGATGAATTTTTATGTGTTAATTCTCTTATGTTATTTTTTTTTGGGTGGAGGATTGTTGATAAAACTAAGAAAGTTCATCCTTGGAGGCATGAGATACTGATTTATGGGAACTTGATGAATACACAAAATTACAGCTTGTTTAGTTTTCTTTTGGGATTTTTTTCCCTCTTTTTTGACAATTCTTAATTTGTAGGCATACATATGCTATTGGACTATGGCTAAATTGTTTCTGCATATGTAATAGGCCATATCTTCATGAGTTTCAAATTTTGATGTTAGTACATGTTTTGTTCATAGGTTGAATGTCAGATTTGTGATGAAGTTGGACACTCAGCTACTGAGTGCCAATTTCTATACTCTCCATGTAAAGAAGCTACATGTGATGGTATCCGATTGTTGGGCATATCGCAAACAGCTCGCAATCCAGGAAGGAAATACTTGAAGTGTCATCATGCTACATGTCGAAGTTATTTGCAATGGTTGGATGAAGCTGTTTATGAAAAACTTTCTGGGATTGGATCAAGCACGTCAACAAATGAATGCTTTAAGTGTGGTCAGGCAGGCCATTGGATGCTCGATTTCCCTTGGGTAGACTGCGAATGCAATAGAAATGACTGTAGGGGAAGGAGGACTGTTAAGATTACGAAGTATGGATTAAATGTTAGAAAAAAGTACTTGAAATGCAAAAGCTATGGGGGATTTGAATGGCTTCATGATGCAATATTGGCAGAGGCAAGAAAGAAGACAACCACTTTGGCTGCGGAACCCATTGTTACCCTAAAAATGACCCTGTCAGAATTTTCTAAACTAAATATCAATAGATGAACATGTAATTTGGAATGCAAAACTCTGTCAACTTAATCTTTAACTTCTGTCAGAGTTTTAGATTTGTAATGGACATGTAATCTGTTAGAGTTTTGTTGTTTGTTAGGCATGTAATCTGACAAAAGTTTTTGTTGTTTGTAAGGCATGTAAGACTTGTTTCTTAGTTAAAGGATTCTCTGTAAGGCATGTAATCTAACAGTTCTGTGTTGATTTTAGACTAGTACTCTTTCTTATTATACATTTTACTGTTGAGTTTTAGCTTGCAGAGTTTTAGCTTTTAGCTATTTATACAAGAGTGAAGAGAATGTACTGGAATTGTGAGATGTACTTGAACAGACAATACTTGATGAATTGTGAGATGTACTTCTCTGTTTACTTTCGTAATTCTCTATCATGATTTGGAAAGTTTGAAGTGCTTGTTGAGATACATATCACCAAAACTTGCAGAGACTTACAGGTCACCGAAACTTGCAGAGACTTACAGGACACCAAAACTTGCAGAGATACCCTATCAGAGTTTTAGCTTATGACAGCCCAAAGTTCTCACCAAAACTTGTTTTGATACATATCACCAAAAGCCCTTGTTCTCACCAAAACTTGCAGAGATACATATCACCGAAACTTCAAGAGATACATACCCTGTCAGAGCTTGTGCTTCTGACACCCCAAACACATCACCAAAATCCGGACCCAAAACTGAACCCCTTTTTTTCACAGAACTAATGCCCTACTCTTTCACATAAAAACTAAACCCTTTTTTTTCACATAATTAACGCCCTCTGACATAAAAACTGAACTCACTTAGGCATGACCATGTTGAAGTTTTAGCTTCTGACAGCCCAAACACATCTGTGAAACCCCGAACCCTGTCAGAGTTTTAGCTTGTGAGTTCTGACAGCCCAAACACATCGGTCAGAGTTTTCACATCCTTTGTTTCACAGTCATAACTAATAAAACTGAATGAAGCCCTTGTTTCATATAAGAACTGAAGTCCTTGTTTCACATAAAAACTGAATCCCTTCTAACATAAAACTAATAAAAAAAATGCAGAGAGTTTAGTTCCCTAAAAAACTGACAGGATCATACATTGACAAACAAATACACATTCCCTCAAAAACTAACTAATAAAAAAACCCCACACAAATACAAAAAATTAACTATTAAACCTCCAACATAATCCATACACAAAAAATAGTCGAGTTGCTTGCTTCAATTACTCGATCTACTGGAGTACTAAACACAAAAAGCAAAAAAATAACATAGAGTTGCAATGACTCGATCTACTGAAGTACTCAAAACACAGTCGAGTACTCAACTAAATATGCCATCTTTTGGCATTCCCTTTACCACTAGGTGTCTTTCCTCTTGTCTGAGTTGCAGGTTCACCAGCCATTGACCTTGTCTGAGTTGCAGGTCCTCTAGACATTGACCTTGTCTGAGTTGCAGGTCTACCAACCATCTTCTTTGGAGTTATTTTCTTTGCAGTTGTGGTATTTCTGGTCTGTCTAGCCATTGACCTTGTTTGAGTTGCAGGTTGAGCCATTTCTGGTTTGACAGAACTTGTTGATAATGCATTAGTTTGGGTATCCACTTTAGGCATTGGATTAACTATTGCTGGCATGGATGCATTGTTACTAGGACATGTCTGTTCAACTGGTATTGGATCAACTACTGCTGGCATGGATGCAGTGTTACTAGGAGCTGATTGCTCAACATCTGTTGAAGCAGCTGGATCAAGTGGAGCACTCCATCTACCTCTTTTCTGACCAGGAAGCTATGAACCTAAATAAAGAAGAAGTTAACTTAGCTATGAATATAAATGGACACAAAAGAACATACACAAACAATTACCTTCGTGAATATGGCACCATTTGGACCAACTAAGTTTAAAACACCTCTTGGTACAATTGGATTATTGTACTTTCTCACCTGTTAAAATGAAGAAGTTAAATAGCTTACATGTTTTGGTTTTCTTAATAGACCTTCAAACAACATAAAATAAATTTTAAAAATGAATACTTACATGTTTTGGGGGTATTTCTTTAACAACATTATCTTTGGCTTTGGCTTTCCTTTGGGGAATACTTACAGTCTCATGTATGACATCATTCATTTCCACATTCATGTAATCACTAGTCATTTCTTCATTCATAGGAGTGTCATCATTCACTTGGTTTTCCTGTAATGAAAGTTAGTGAGTACTCAAAGTAATTAAGTAACTAAAATTTAATTCAATTATGTAAGAGACTTACAGGTGCATTTAGTATCTCTTTACATCCTTTCTTGTTGTGGCCAACCTTCTTACATCTTTGACAAGTCATTTTTCTACCTTTTCTACTAACAACATCTGCTTTCTTACTTGGTGATTCATGGAAGTCCTTCCTCCGCAACTTCTTTGGTATGCCTGGCATTCTCCTATTCTTGGATGGCAAAAACTTTGCAACCTTGGTCTTTATCCAGAGATTCTCACCATTCATGGGTATGAGAAAGTGTGAGTATGCCTTCTTATTGCTTTCAACAGAATACCAGTGTGCAACATATTTCTCAGGTTCATCTCCACTGTTAAACATTGTAGCAATGGAATGACAACAAGGAATTCCACTGAGTTCCCACAGTCTACAAGTACATGTCTTCTGTTTCATGTCCACTATATAAGCTATCATATCCCTTTTGATTTCAAACTGTTGGTTCCTAAAATAAAATACCCTCCAGTGCCTATATTCCAACTTGTTTGCCTATAACTTTTCTCTAGCTCTAGGGCATATCGTATCCTCCCATCTTCGCATCATATCTACTCTCTTGACCATTCTTTCCATAAACTTCATTCTAATCTCCTCAAGCATAGAGATTATTGGTTTACTCCTAGCTTCAACAATTGTCCCATTAAACACTTCACACATGTTGTTCTCAACAGCTTCACAACTAGAGTGAGTTGCAAAAAAGGCCCTTGACCATGCAACTGGATTCTTATCCATCAAATATGTATGTGTTGCCTGGTTCACTTTCTTTAACTCCTCCATAGCAGTATCAAATTCTTGAGGTGTACTAGCTTTACATGCCTTCCAGAAAGCAAGTTTAAGTTGCAACCACAATATTTTTTCTTAAAATTTGCATATATGTGCCTAGTACATGCCCTATGCTCAGCCAATGGCAGGCATAAATGTAGAGCCTCAACCAGTCCTTTATGTTGATCTGTGATAACAGTCCACCCTTGTCCATCTAAAATATTAAAATCATTAAGCAATCTGTTAAGGAACCAACACCAAGAGTCTTTGTTCTCACTATCCACTTGTACCCATGCAATAGGGAACATTTGGTTGTTCCCATCCCTTCCTACTATAATCAGAAGCTCAACCTTGGCAAATCCCTTCAAAAAACAGCCATCTAGACCTAATACAGGTCTACATCCTTCCAACTAACCCTTCTTCAAACTATGAAAATAAACATACATCCTCTGGAAATGATCTACTGGTAGTGGTGCATCCACTTCCATATGTACTGGGTTAGGTCTATCAACCTCTATTTTCACTGTACTACCTGGATTAGACCTTAAGATTTCATGTGCATAGTCAGACACCTTGGCATAATGAAGCTCTAAACCCTTGTCAACACCACCTAAAACTTTCCTCTTGGCTCTCAGACATTGTGTTGTCGTTACTTCTAATGTAAACTTATTCAAGATTTCAGCCTTAAAGTCTGCAAGCTTCTAGGTTGGATTAGCAAGTATCTCATTGTAATACCTCTTCGCAAGCCACTAAGAATTCCCCATTTTAACACTGTAGTTTCTACCACACTTGTGTAACTTTCTCAATGTCTTGATCTGAAAAGTTGATGAATCTTGCATATAGCTTGCATGTAGCCTCCATGGACACTTTGGAGCACAAAGAGCTAGAAGTTGTCTTGCCCTATTCTTCTTATACCAAATGGATAAACCATTTGCAACTGAGTAGTTGCTCAAACACTCTTTCAATTGTTGAGGAGAGGTAAACTTCAGTCCAACTTCAGGCACAAATGTAAACATGTCCTGTTGAGGATTGTAAACAGGGTAATTAGTTCTTGGGTTCCCCCTATTGGCAACATGAGTGTCACACTTATAATCTAATTATGACTCAGGAGTGTCATAATCATCACTATCAGCATACTTAGTATCATAACCATCATTAACATGATAAATAGGTACATCCATAGCTTCATTATGTGGGTTATTCATTAGTTCAGTAGGTGGTTCAGTGATTGGTTCAGTAGGTGAATGAGTAGGTGGTTCAGTGGGTGGTTCAGTAGCTGTTTGTTTACCTCGTTTCGAAGCCAACTTCTCAACCTTCCTCTGTGCATTTGATACCCTAACCTTTATCAATTCTTCATCATCAGTGGCAAAGTCTAAACTTCCAACTTCACTGATGTCATCAACACCCCTTTCCTCTTCAAACTCATCTTCAACCTCAAACTCAGAATCTTCTTCTTTATGGATAACATACACATCAATGCTTCCATACACAACAGCTTGGTTTAACATTTCAGAAATAGATCTTTCACTGCGAATTAATTTAAGACCTTCTGCTAGAGACAACCCAGGATAATAATAACATAGCTTCCAATAATTGTAGTTGAGTATATAACCCAATTGAGCAAACTTAGCATGAAGATCACACAAGTTCATAGCAGCAAGATCAAGACCATAGTACACTTGCTTATACCCAGCTTCATAATGCAATATTGGCTCCCAATAGAACAAACCACCATGGTGTAATACTAAGTTGAACTTTTCCACTATATACAAACAAAAAAAATAATTTATCAATAAATTATTACATTATAATAAAAGTATATGAGATTCAATATACAATTTCAATCCACAAATCCCCAAAATTTTTGAGTTAAATAAACTAAACAAAAGGGATGACTCAAAGGGAATAACTTTGATTCTAATAAAAACACTTACTGAGACAACCCAACAATCAAGCTTCCTCAAAAGAGCTTCAATTTATTCTTTGTCTTCACTTTGACATTCAATTTAGTTTTAGGGTTCACACTTTCTTGGGCTTTTTGGTTAAACACTTTACTCTTTGTGTTTTTTGATTTTTTTGGGTACTCTTGTTTTTTTTTATGTCTGTCATAACTAATTGGGCTAATTGAGCTATTTAGCCGCTAATTAGATAAACCCAGCTCACGTGCTTAAACACGTGAGGTCCCCATTAGACAAATTGGACGGAATGAGATGGCAAACAGACAGAGATACTAAATTGAAACAAATTAAGAGTTCGTGGTACTAATAAGCGAGAAACAAAGTATAGGTACCATTTAGAAAAAAAAATAAAAGTATGTGGTACTAAATAGTCATAAACTCTTTAATTTTATTTGATTTTTTTGTTTGTTTGCAGAAAATTTTGGTTTTGAAGAAAGTGTATGCAAATATGTTATTGAATACTGTAAGAAAGATTATGGTTTGTGAAAGAAAGGCATTTTGTTTTCAGAAAGAAGCCACTGATACTAAAGAAGAAGCAGTTAATATGCTTTTGAGGATTAAACTAGTTATGGATGCTAAGATAGTTTAGTTTTTTTTAAGTTGTACTGATTGTTTATGTTTGGTTTGTGGAGTGTTGTTATTTATATCATTAGTAATTACTTGTTTATTTGTGATAGGTAAGTGTGAAGCCTGATTGATAAAGTCAATTAAAGCAACAACTTAATTCAAAGTGAATGAGTGACCACCGCCAAAGCTTGTCAACTGATAAGTGCTCAAAAAGTGCAATTTAACCCTCGATTATGCCTCTTGTTTAGCTATCTTAGTGGACTAATAGTGTTTGTAAGTTATGTTTTAAGATTCTACAGGTGAAAAAGAGAGTTTTGTAGAATATTAGAGAAAAAGGGGTAAAACAGAGCAATTCGGAGCATTAAGGATCACATGGGAAGCCCGAGGACAATCATGGAGAAGGCCAATGAATTGAAGCTATTAAAGATGCGACTTGGACCTATTTTAAAGCCTATTTGGAAGCCCAAAGAAAAAGGATTTATTACTTGGACCAAAACCCACAAAGAGGAAAGAAAGATGGAGCAAAAGAGGAAAAATAGAGTCTCGTGTCTTAGACGCGACTATCGTGTGTCCAGACGCGACTCATGCGTTTGGGACACATGTATCGCGCGTCCAGACGCATTGCTCGCGTCTGGGATGCATTAATTGTGAGTCCAGACGCATGAAACGACACTATAGCCAATTCCTTCTCAGTTTTGGAGATGAAGTTGGACTCTAAAAGAAGTTGATTTGTATTAGGAAACAAATGACGGTTTGGAATGATTCTAGAACTCATTGTAACCCCTATAAATAGAGGACCTAAGTGCCTCATGTAATTTGCCAATTCACTTATACTTTTGTCTCCAGAACTTGAGGCAGAGAGAGATTAATAATAAAATATTCGGTTTTAACTAGCTGAGTCTTAATAAATTAGTCTTTCTAGTCTTATGTTCTTCGACTCTTCTTCTTCTCATTCTTTGTGTTCTTCCTTCTTTATGGAAGACTAATCTTCTCCTTCAAGGGAGGAGATGAAGCCGGTGCTTAGGGTTTGTTGATTCTTATGGTTCATGATATTCTCTAATCAGGTTAGTTATTTATGTTTTTAGTTATTAGTTCCATTGCCCAGACTAGAGGATGGAAGTATAGATTAAAGTTTTTATTTATTGCAATCGAATATCATGCTAGTTTAGGGTTTTATTTATTGCAATTGAATATTTGCTAGATACATGATTTTATTTATTGCAATTGAATATAATGCTAGAATAGGGTTTTATTTATTATAATTGAATATTATACTATTATTCTCTACTTTTCTTCTAGTTGTGTAGTGTTTTAGAGTAAGGGAAGTATTCTTTGTGTTTGCCTTAGATGGTGATTCATTGAATAGCTGCCCAAGCTCACATAAAATGAAATAAGATACTAGTAACATGAACATTGGAACAGCCTTAAGTAGAGTTATTCGTTAACGATGTTTCGTCCAAGAGGGCATTGGCACTCGCTCGATTGCCTAATTGTAGTCTACTTGTGAGAACAACTATGAAGCATAAGGTCACAGATCAAAAGTATTGGTGGATTATAATATCTTGAATTCCTTCTCTTATAAATTCCCAATAGTTTAGTTAGTTTAGTTTATTTTAGTATTAGAATCTAAAATCTCTACAATCATAGTTTTTAATCCTTCAAACCCCCTTTCCAGTCCTGTCCTTCATATAAACATACACTTAAAAGTTGAACGATACCCTACTCATCCTTTACTTATTGAGGGATAATTAGGTTTTGATACGCTTCTATTTGTTTAACGACCATCATCTATCTACATCATCCATATACCATCTACACACACAAAAAGGAGCGTGTGTCAAATGGCGCAACTGCCGGTTTAAGTTGTTTATGTTTAACGTTTTCTTTCAAGATTAGAAGTTTGGATTTTGAGGTAATTTTAGCCGCATCATCCATCCTTTTGAGAAAGAGAGAAGCTTGAAGGAGATCTCGAAGACAATATCTACCATCCAGGTTAGTCGAATCTTCATTCTTAGTTTAGTTGCATCATAGTTAGTTTAGTTTTATTGCTTTCTAGTATAATTGCATTTAAGATCTTTTCAACAATTGAAGTTGTAAGCCAACACAACGAAATATCAAACTCTAGTGTTTCTTGTCTGAATCTTGACAAATGAACTATCGTCTGTGGGCCGTGGTACTTAAGTAATCCAAGTGATTCACCATAATCCTAGAAGAGACAGCTTTAGACAACGGGCGAGATACTAGCTGCAAAGCCTAACCCAGTTAAAGGAAAGTAGTTTTGCATATTAGTATAATTTAGAATAGTTGCATATTAGTTTAATTGCATTCAAGTACAGTAGGATAGTTTTTCGTCATTTTTCGCCCCGTCGTCCATATCATCGTCCGGTAAGAACACAACAGTGGACAAGGTTTAACAACCGACTCACAAGAAATACTAGACGAAATTGATACAATGGCCACACGCAATGATGGAGGTGTTTTGGACACTAATAATCCAGAAGATATCCCACCCATGCAAGCACAACAAAGGAAGAAGCTGAACGATTTCTATTCGCCAATCATTGGAAACCCACTCAGCAGTATTGTTTTTCCAGAGACAGAAGCTAACCAGTTTGAACTTAGAGCATCAATAATCTCTATGCTTCCAAAGTTTAATGGTTCAGACAATGTTCAGCCTTATGTTCACATGAACAAATTTCTATCAGTCCTCAGAACTTTCAAGAACCAGAATATCAGGGATGATAGTATCAAGTTAATTCTTTTTCCACTCTCACTTGAGGGTAAAGCATCTGAATGGTTATATGCTCAACCGATCAATTCCATTGATTCCTGGGAGAAGTTAAGAATGAAGTTTATGAACAAGTTCTACCCACCCCAGAAGACTGATGCCATGCAGCAAGCTATCAACAATTTTAAAGGAAAGGCGACTGAAGAATATCATTGTAGTTGGGAGCGATTCAACAATCTGCTAGTCTCGCGGTCTACATCATGGATACGACAAGAGCACACTGGCTCATTTTTTCTATTGAGGACTCTCGATGATGAACAAGCAGATGATACAGTCAATGCACAAAGGCAAGTTTATATTAATGGATGGAGAGGAAGCTTACAACTTTCTCGAGAATTTAGCTGAAGAAACACAACAATGGACTACTAGCAACGAGGATGTCGCTAGCATGGAGGGGGAGCCAAAGCAATTCGGTTACCAAGCACATGAACAAGTAGGTCAAGAACTGAAGTCTACATTTGGCCACCGCCAAATTAATTGAAACTCTGAGTAAGAAATTCAACCAGTTCTCCATGAATCCCTCCAAGATCAACAAGTCTCAAGCTAAATCTCTCCCAGTCATGCAAGATAGCCAATGCTGCGAAGTCTGTTCGGACACTTCCCATGCAACTCTAGAATGTCCTGGTTACTATCAACATGCATAAGTTGGAGAGTACAATATAAACTCATTTCAGAGGCCCAACCAAGGTGGTAATAATTTTCAAGGCAATTATTGGAGACAGAACGTTGGACCCCCAGGTTCTCAAGATCAAAGTTATATTCCACAGACAAGTCAAGCTCCACAGTTGGTTCCTCAACAACAATTATACTCTCAGCAGAATTCCAATACAAGTGGAGAGTTAGTGCCTGATCCAAGTAGAAATTATGCCGCACCTGCTAACCTGGAGAATGCTATTACTTTGCTATCACAGAAAAATCAGAAGTTTGAAAGTGTTCTAGAGCTTATTGCACATTCTCAGCTCAATCTCCAGCAATCTCAGGCAAGTCAATGTTCTAGAATGGAGTCTCTAGAGGCTAAGGTCGACCAACTCACTACTGCTATGTCTGTAAAGACACAAGCCACTCAACCTAGCTTATTGGAACCGATATCGAGGAGTGAAGATGTACGCCACATTGGGACAACTTCTAGTACTGATCACCTCCATGATCATGTCAACTCAGTTACTACTCTCAGATCAGGATTGAAAATAGCAACAAGGTTGACTTACCTTCTCATGATGACATTGCTACAGAGCAATCGGTCAAGATTTCAAATGAAGTTCGAAAGGAAGTGGGAGAAATCCTTTCAACTCCCATTTGTCAAGATAACCAAGACAAGATATGCAAGAATGCCAAAGAGAAAGAAGAGCAGACACATGCTGATGTGTTTGTACTAAAGGCACCTTTTCCTATGTTTTTTGCTCAGAGCAAAAAAGACAAGCAATTCTTAGAGATGAATGAGGCATTTGAGAAAGATAACATCAATATCCCCTTTCTCAAAGTGATCAAGCAGTTGCCATCATATGCCAAATTCTTGAAGGATGCATGCAACATAAAGAGAAGTACTCATGTTCCAAAGCGAGCGTTTCTAACTGGACAAACAACATCTATTATCCATTAGCAAGCTCCAGTCAAGCTCAAAGATCCAGGAAGTCCTATAATATCATGCAAGATAGGAGAAAAATTCACAAGTAATGCTCTTTTAGACCTTGGTGCTAGTGTTAATCTCTTGCCATATCATGTGTATCAAACGTTAGGCCTGGAGAACCTAAAGCCTACAAAAGTCAAATTGAAGTTGGCTGACCGTTCTACCAAGATTCCCAGAGACATAGTTGAGGATGTTCTTGTTCAAGTAGCCGATTTCTACTATCCAGTAGATTTCATTATGATAGACACCCAGGAGGCCTTTGATAAAATTCCAATTATTCTAGGCCGACCTTTCCTTGCTACCGCAAAAGCTTTGATAAATTGTTACAATGGTGAAATGAAGATCAACTTTGGTAAGATGTCCATGGACATAAATATCTTTCACCTGTTACATAAGGATTGTGATGACACCGAAGGTGAAGAGGTGTACTTCCTTGATAGCATGATACAAGAATTCGTCCCATTCGAAGATACAATTGAAAGTGCTCAATCTACAGAAAACTGTGATGAACCTGAGAATCCCACCACAGAGGCGTTGCTAGCCATGTTCTTGAAATCTCTACAGAAAATTCAGAATTTAAGTGAGCAGAATGGAAAATTGATAGAGAGAGTATCATATCTTGATAAGATGAACTGTACATTTAAGGATGAACAACAGACTTCTACCCAGAAAATCAGTTGCTAGAGAATCAGTTTAAAGAAGTTTTGGAAAAACAATAGAATCTAGAAACTGAAATGAGTCTTGTGAAGCTGAAAATGAACCATATTGATAAGAAGAATTGCACTGCTGAAGCTTCTTCTACACCATTATTGTTTGAACGAGAGAAGTATGTGAACCAGTCTACCGCCCACCTTGAGCGCAGTTAGCCAGACATCTATTATCATTACTGTGGTGGTAAAGGGCACATCAGATACTATTGTCCTGTTAGAAAGAAAGATTTTTGTCAATCTCATACGCAGAGGAGCCACAAGGCCTATCACACAATCATCAGACCTGAAATAGTTCAAGGTAGAGAAGCAACTTCACCAACAATCTTTCCAGCATATCAAGGAGTATTTTTGACGACCCACAAGGTGAGACCTCCTCGTCCTCCAAACATTCGTCAGATTTGGGTAAGAAAATATGATCTCCTCACTCCAAATTGATAATGCATGATATATAGTCTAAGAGATCTGACTTAAAAAGACCTAAAAAAAAAAAAAAAAATCTTGGTAAAAGGAAATGTTCTTATTTTTGGAATTAATTTTGATATTCGGCATCATTGGTAACATCTTCCCTTTTTCTCATTCATTTCATTTACTTAATTTCTATACATTGAGGACAATGCATATGTTAAGTTGGGGGAAGGTGTACTTGAGAAATGAATTTCAAAAATTAGTTTTCAAAAACAAAAATATTTTTGTTTCTATATCAGTAGCATGAGAAAAATGAATTTTAATGATGAGTCCGGGATATATATATATATATTCTATACTGCTTAGTGTTAAATTTGATAGATAGTTGATATTATTGATTTCATTACCGCTTAGACTATTTATTATGCTCGGACATAGTTCTTATTGATAGAATTCTTTATCAAGGCACCACCATAGTACTTGGTCAGTTTTGTGTACTTTTGCTAGATAAGAGATTTAAACCCCTAGTAAACTGGAAGTATAATTTTTAGACTTAGCCCGTGAGACTTGAGCTTTATACCCATTCTTTGGAGTGTTCTTACGAAAAATCCGAGTCTTAGTGACTCAACATCTTTCAGTTCTTTATGTCATTGTAATATAGTTTCATTATTTGTTGATTTGGTTAATCACGAAGTGACATCAACTGGGGAGATAGCCATTAGGTCTTGTAATCTATTCGAAAAAGAGTATCATACTGATAAGTCAAGTAGTGAACCCATTCACCCTTTATCCCACATAGTAGGACCATCATGTTAAACCATTTTGAGCCTTACAATAAGCCATTTTCTTCCAAAACCCTTTATCCTTTACCCAACTCCAGACAAGGAGTATAGCCAAAATCTTTATCAGCCATACCCATATGTTTCTGAGAATACGAGGGGCACAAGGAAGAAGAAAGACCACAAAAGGAAGATTACAAGGAAATATCAGAGAGATACAATGAAGACCATCGTTCTGTTCAAAGTGAAAGAAGCTAGTGGAAAACAAGCATATCCAGTACTAATTAAGGATATACCACTGAGCTTTAAATTTTAAAAAAAAAAAAAAAAAAGTTGAACAGAATGGATGGAAAAGCTAAAGGAAGAATTTTCTCTGCAATATAGAATTTGAAGAAATCTTCCAAAGAATGAAGCAAAACCCTTAGTGTTTTTCAGAAGCAACCTTTGAATCATTTTTACCTTTCCTTCATAAACAAATACCCAAGCCAAGTTACAACCCATGACTTATCACTACAGTATGGTACACAGTCTAGAATAGGTGAGAGGATGCTAAAGTGAAGGACCCGACACTTCATATGTGATTGACATTCTTTTCATGAGACTACTGTCATCTAGAAGTCTCTTTTTCAAGATAGTATGTGGGATGTTCGTATGCATTATTCTTTTCCCCACATACATGAGGTAAAATAGTAGACCATCTTCTGAGAGATTCTTTGCTGAGAGTATGACCGGTGAGGATTGAAAGTCGAGATTATCTGTCTAAAGGTAAACTAGGGATTCCATTTCTTGGATAGGAGAGTATAGGAGATTGACCGAGTACACACATAAGCCTTGAATGAGAATTTTGTTAATTTTACTATCTCCCATCATAATCTATGAGTCTTTGCAAAGAATGTAGTTAGCAATGGAGACCGCCTCGTTGAGTAAACACTAAGTGGGTAAGGAATTTCTCTCTCTGAAAAATACTATCATTCTTGAACATGCTATTGATTGATTTTGTGGGTATATCACCGAAAACCCTCACGAGACTATAACTCGTCCTTTTGGGGAACTTAAAGGTTTAAAGCCTTGTTGCATATGGTAAATGCAATCGCTGATGCCTGCGAAAGTGAGTTAGGATTTTATTTTTGTTATTAGGATGTGATTTTGATCACTTATCTATTTTTTTTTTTTATCTTATTTGCTAAGAGACTAGCAAAAGGCTAGTTGGGAGTTGTGATAAGTGCTCAAAAAGTGCAATTTAACCCTCGATTATGTCTCTTGTTTAGCTATCTTAGTAGACTAATAGTGTTTGTAAGTTATGTTTTAAGATTCTACAGGTGAAAAATAGAGTTTTGTAGAATATTAGAGAAAAAGGGGTAAAACAGAGCCCTGTAGAGTATCGTTCTATTCTCCGGTACTGTCTCATGATTCCTTTGTACTCTGATGGTGGTCTATGCCCTGTTTGCAAAAAGAGTAGACTAGATGCTTTCGGGGACCATGCAACACATTGTAGACATTTTCTAGGCTTCAAATACTGACATGATCATGTCAGAGATATTTTATGTGATCCATTTTGGAGGGCTGGGGTACAAGTGAAGAAGGAAGCTCCTGTGAATTTTCCCACTAATCCGAATGAGGGGAGATCGACAGTTCGGCCTGCGGATGTATTTATCTACAGTTGGTCTGAGGGGAGGCATGTGTGTGTTGATGTAACTAGAGCCTCTCTATTGGTAGGGATTGGGAATGGAGTCTTTGAGGTGGGAGAATTAGCTAATAGAGCAGCGACAGGGAAAATTGAGAAACACGAGGAGGCTTGTAGAGCTAACCAGCATTGTTTCATTCCTTTTAGTTTTGACACTTTTGGTTTCTTAACACAACAGTCTGTTGAGCTCCTTAAGAGATTGCAGAAAGTTATGGACTGCAACGTAATGACAGCTGGTTTTAACGAGTTTGTTTTTAAGAGGATAGGATTTGCCATTCAGAAAGGACTTGTTGCACGCTTGTCTTAATTATTTGTAAAACTCGTTATCGTTATTAATAAAATTTCCACTTCAAAAAAAAAAAATGGTGTGCTCTTGAGGGCGTAGGCAAATTGCCGAACCTCATAAATTCTTGTTGTTATCATAATTTTGTCGTAGTCATTTAAATTCTCTTGTAACTTTCTTGTTACATTGCTTCGAAGATCTAATTTATTTTTGGGGTTGTGTTGTTTACACCCTAACAATTGGTATCAGAGCGGTTAGTTTCTAATTAAGAAGAAATTAATTTCTTGCTTAGTTGGAGTGGGAGCAATGACTACAGATGAATGGAAGTTAAAAATGGAGAAGTTCAATGGATCGAACTTCGGGTACTGGAAGATGCAAATAGAAGACTACCTTTATCAAAAGGATCTCTATCTTCCACTTGGTGAAAAACTGACAGACATAGCACAAGATAAATGGGATGTGCTTGACAGAAAAGCACTCGGCACCATTCGACTATCACTCACAAAATCAATTGCTTTCAATATTGCAATGGAGAAGACGACAACGTCTCTCATGGCCGCCCTATCAAAGATGTACGAGCAACCTGTTAGGAAATTTAGCGATACCAATCGATCCCCATTACACAGATAACTTGTAATATGAACTCACTTCAACTCCAAACAAATTCTAAATATTCACTACAACCTAGCTAACATACCCAACTTTCTAAACAACTATTAACAACAGATAATAATGTAAGGAGAAGAGCAAGCATACACAATACAAAGATATATCGTGGCTCAGGCAATGGTGCCTACTTCGACAAGAGCTAATTCTTTTATAAAGTGGGAAAGAAGATTACAATCACTCCTTTCAGTCTCTCACCTTACTAGATCACTCCTCTCTCTTTATAGGCTTGTCTCTCTATAAAAGTTATCTCTCAATCTTGATAACTTTCAAGATTGGGTTTTCTCTAACTTCTGTGTTGTCTCTTGTGTGTTAGGTTTTGCCAAAAACCCCAACTTCTAATGCAAAACTCGCGGTTCCGCAAAAATAGAATCCTGCCAAAATAGGCATGGGCGCGGGGCGTGCTTGGAATTGTGCTACAACGGGCGCAGGGTGCGCTCTTGCCTTGGACGATGTCCAGGCGCTTGAGCACAGGGCGCACTTCAAAATAGGTTGTGGAGGACACGGGGTGCACTCTGTCTTTTCCACACAAGATGAACTAATTTCTCTCCTTTCCTCATGTGAGGGATAACTCCAACAATCTCCCCCTCCCGAACAGTGAGGGGGGATACCTCCATGCAATTTCCAAATCAACAGGAGGAGTGTGCTACTATTCCAGCGGTAGCACAACAAACATCAAACTTACCTTTCGGTAAGACTTTGGTCATCATATCCGACCCGTTCTTGTCGGTATGGATCTTCTCAATGATCAAATGTTTATCTTCGAGTACTTCTTTAAACCAATGATAACGCACATGTATGTGCTTGGATCTAGAGTGAAAACTCGGATTTTTGCTCAAATAGATGGCGCTCTGACTGTCACATAGGACTACAAACTATTTCTACTTTAGCCCTAGTTCGTCGAAGAACCTCTTCATCCATAGCATCTCTTTGCAACACTCTGTGGCTGCAATATACTCGGCTTCTATAGTGGAGAGGGCAACACACTTTTGCAACTTAGATTACCAAGAAACTGCTCCCCCTGTAAAAGTAATCAAATAACCGGAGGTGGACTTCATAGAGTCAACATCACCTGCCATGTCTGCATCAGTGTAGCCTTCAAGTAAGGGCTTACTTCCACCAAAACACAAACACGATTTGGAAGTTCCCTTGAGATATCTCAATATCCACTTAACACCTTCCTAATGCTCCTTATCCGGATTTGACAGAAATCGGCTTACAACAGCAACGGCGAAAGCAATATTCGGTCTTGTACACACCATTACATACATCAAGCTGCCCACTGTGGATGCATAAGGAATCTTTTCCATCTGACTCTGCTCATGCTCACACTTTGGACACATCTCTTTGGTCATGCAGAACTGGCCACCAAGCGGACAACTGACTGGCTTTGCTTGATCCATGTTGAATTTTTTCATCACCTTCTCAATGTAGCTTTCTTGAGAAAGCCACAACTTCCCACTCTTTTTGTCACGACTGATCCGCATCCCAAGTATCTGCTTTGCTTGACCCAAATCTTTCATCTCAAAGGACTTACTCAAGTCTTTCTTCAGCTTGGATATCTTGTTGATGTTTGGGCCAACTATCAACATATCATCCACATACAACAAGAGCACTATGAAATCCCCATCTAGAAATCTCTGAACAAACACACAATAATGATCGAAAGTAGATTTCTTGTATCCTTGCTTCGCCATAAAGGAATCAAACTTTATGTACCACTGTCTTGGTACTTGCTTCAACCCATACAAGCTCTTTATCAGCTTGCATACTAGGTGCTCCTTGCCTTTGACCTCAAACCCCTCTGGCTGGTCCATGTAGACATCTTCTTCAAGGTCTCCATGAAGAAAAGTTGTCTTAACATCTAGCTGCTCAACCTCCAGGTTCATACTTGCGGTCATACCCAATACCACCTTGATAGAAGTCATCTTTACTATAGGAGAGAAAATTTCATCAAAGTCAATACCTTTCCTTTGACCGAATCCCTTCACAACAAGGCGAGCTTTGTGCCTTGGGTGTGGATTGTTCTCCTCATGCTTGACTTAGTAGATCCACTTATTCTTGAGAATTTTTCTTCCTTTCGGTTTCTTAACTAACTCATAAGTGTGATTCTTATGCAAAGAATCCATCTCATCATGCATGGCCTTCAACCACTTCTCCTTGTCTGTACCCTCAATAGCTTCTTGATAGTACATATGTTCTCCACCATCAGATAGTAAAACATACGTATGTGGTGGATACCTAGTTGAAGCTTCTCTCTCTTTGTCAGACTTCCTTGCACCAGCTTCTTGTGGCTCAGGAGGATGCACTTCTGGTTGCTCAGGTGGTGGTTCATGCACTTCATCTACATCTTCTATACCAATAGGTTCTATCCCATCATGAGCAATAGGATCATCATCATGAGCTTCAAACTCATGGTTATCTGCACTCTCAATGCCTTCTGCACATTCCACAATAGGAACTTCTAGTTCTGAATCAACAAGATCATTAGTGAAAGCCTGTAGCTTCTCACCCTCCTCAAAGTCTGCTATGGTTTGGTCTTCCAATAACACAACATCTCGACTTCGGATTACCTTCTTGTTAATAGGATCATAGAGTTTATAGCCAAACTTCTCATCCCCATAACCCAGAAAAATGCACTGCTTGGCTTTGTTGTCAATTAAGCTTGGATCTCTCATCCTTGGGAATATGAACAAATGCCCTGTACCCAAATACCCTCAAGTATCCATAATCAACATCTCTGCCTGACCATACTCTCTCTGGATAATCACTATTCAGAGGATTTCGCGGCGATAGGTTGATCACATACACGGATGTACGCGTTACTTCTACCCAGTAACTTCTAGGTAACTTAGAGTGAGACAACATGCATCTCATCCTCTCTACAATGGTCCGGTTCATTCTCTCTGCTATACCATTCTGTTGCGGTATCTTGGGAACAGTCTACTCATGACGAATCCCATGACTCTGTCAATACTCTTCAAATGGCCCTATGTACTCACCCCTATTGTCTGAGCGAATACATTTCAAAAGCTTCCCTGTCTCTCTTTCGACCATGCTATGGAATGTCTTGAACACGCCAAGTACTTCATCCTTGGTCTTCAGACTATATGCCCATATCTTCCTTGATGCATCATCAATGAAGGTCAAGAAGTACAAAGCTCCCTCGTGGGACTTTACTTTCATAGGACCACATAAGTCAGTGTGAACAAGCTCAAAGACATTGTCCTTTCTATGAGACTGGAATCTTTGGAAAGACACCCTGTGTTGCTTTCCTACCAAACAATGAGTGCATCTATTTAAATGCGTACCTTTAATGTTTGGCAAGGCCTTTTGCTTGGCAAGAACTTCCATGCCTTTTTCGCCCATATAACATAGTCTCTTATGCCACAGTTCGGAGGAAGCTTATTCTTCTGCCACATTTGCTTCTGCTTTACACAAACTAGCCTGTGTTTTGTAAAGAGAGCAAGTTTTCTTCCCTTTGGCTGCTACTATGGAACCTCTGCTCAGTTTCCATACCCCGTTACCAAACGAGTTTAGAAAGCCATCATCATCTAACTTCCCAGCGGAAATTAGGCTTAGTCGAATGTCAGGGACATGTCTTACATCCTTGAGTGTCAAGGTGTAGCCGACATTGGTTTCTACATGAACATCACCAATGCCTACAATCTTTGAGACTCCACTATTGCCCATCTTCACCTCACCAAAATCACCCGATTTGTAGGTAGTGAAGAAACTCTCGTGGGGTGTGACGTGGTAGGAAGCACCTGTATCTACCACCCACTCTGTACCCTGGCCTGACGTGCTCAAGAATAACTCGTGACCATCTGACACAATTCCTACTTCACCATGTGAAGCGATATCTATGGCGTCTCTACTGGCAGTGCTTTCTTTTAGCTCAAACTTGTCTTCATGTATGGTACTAGTCTTCTCATCCCTCTTCAATTCTATGCATTCATACTTGAAGTGGCCATGGATAACGCAATGATTGCACGACAAGTCTTTCTTAGGAGGTCTGCTCGCGCTCCTAGATTTTCTTTTGTCTTCACCTCTAGAATGAGATGGTTTTCTGCTTTTGCCTCTCTCTTGCTTTTCTGTAACAAGGATCTCTGAGTGATAGGAGCTATTCTGTGCGTCCTTTTTTGTCTTCTCGTAGAGGTCTTCTAAAGTCTTCCACAGGCTGAAAGCTGTGGTCTCTTGGGATACAAGGCGGATTACTTTGTAGTCAATCCATTGTCTAATACACCTAATTGCTTTTTCATCAAGCGTCTTCCAATCAGCATCGGATACTGTATCCGGTTTTACTTCCCCATTCTCAATGGGTTGTGCTAAGTCCTCGTAATAAAGCAAGTCTTCCATCCTGACTTTCCAAATGGTGTAGTTCACTCTATTCAAACTAGTCATGCGAGTGTTTACGGAATGGTCCATTTATACAAGCTATTTCAACTCAAACCTTCTTTTAGGAATTTTGTCAAACACCTTCCGAGCAAAATTTGGATAACACCCTAGGTTAATCTAACCAAGACTCTGATACCACTTGTTGGGAAATTAGCGATACCAATCGATCCCCACTACACAGATAACTTGTAATATGAACTCACTTAAACTCCAGACAAATTCTAAATATTCACTACAACCTAGCTAACATGCCCAACTCTCTAAACAACTATTAACAACAGATAATAATGTAAAGAGAAGAACAAACATACCACAACACAAAGATATACCGTGGTTCGCCCAATGGTGCCTATTTATACAAGCGCTAATCCTTTTATAAAGTAGGAAGGAAGATTACAATCACTCCTTTCAGTCTCTCACCTTACTAGATCACTCATCTCCCTTTACAAGCTTGTCTCTCTATAAAGGTTATATCTCAATCTTGATAGCTTTCAAGATTGGAATCAAGCCTTCGTAGTTCTTAACCTTATTTGTCTCGCATAAATATCATATATCCCTCTTGTAAACTCGTACCTGTGAGTCACAACCATCTCTGGGCTTTTAATGCTCATAAAACCAAGCCTCTTATGGGCATAAAACTAACAGGTCATTCCCGTACATTTAAGAAATCCAGACCTACATTCCCGTACACTCGAGAAATAGAACCAACCCGTAAGGCAAATACCTTAGTTCCTCTCTAGGGCGGTTTCCTACATGACCTCACTAGTCATAATTAAACATTTCTTTTTATTATTTCAACCAGGAGGCGTGGAGAGTTCTAAAGATATGTGTGACACGTGTAAATACACAAACGACAATAGAATTTTCTAGCTAATAAGATATAACCCGTTCCATTGTCCACTAATAAATACACGGTTAAATAAATAGGTATGCATGAATATCATAGCATAACAAATCCTCGGCAGAGTATTCCAATCACACGTTATCACCCTTCACTAGCATCATCTTTTATGCCAAGTACCAAATAAGCCAACATTGTATTAAACAATTGAACAGGGAAAAATATATTCATGTATAACTGTTCAATACTTTCATTTATGCTCACATTTCATTATTTGGAGGGGTATTCATTTATGCTCACATTTCATTATTTGGATGGTATTTTATTCCACCTATAGGTAGCAATCAAACGATACCAATATATCTAATATCATTGATTAACAGATAGTGAATGAAGCTACCAACATATCCAATACATATCCAATAGATGGGTTGACCGAAACTGCCTGAAGTTATTGAACCTTAACCTTAAGCTTATACTTCTAACAATATAAAGCATACCCAGTTCTGACAACAAAAAAAAAACGCCCAGTTCTGACAATAACTAACAGTCTACCGAGACCATATTCCCACATAAAAAAAATCAAAACAATGTTAACTAACATCAACACCATGCCATGTGCAGTAAAGAAGGATAAAAAGAAATGTCATGTATCTATTTCATTATTTGTTTTATTCTCCCCTTTTTACTTTAGTTTGATTGAAAAGCATGTGCAATCCTTTTTCCCTATTCCAATTCCAAGTACGACTTATCATGTGAACTTTCTGTACAATATCTAACCATACCAATGAACAAAAATCAAACCGGCAGTATATCATGCATGACTTCGAACCTATTTTCATCTCTTAGATCCAACTGGATTAATTTCGACAATTTACTAACAAGAAAAATCCATTTTTTTAAAAAAAGTATTCATAATATAGAAAGAATTAAAATTTAAACTACTCACTGTATGAATCGAACCGATAGAATACGAAACCAAAAGAATCCCAAAAAGAAAATTGACCGTCGGCGCGTTAAGTGATAGAGCCTTCTTCTTCCATTTTTTTTTTCTTTTTCTATCCAACCCTCTCCAGTGCTAGCGTACGTCTCTCTTTTCTTATTTTCTTTTGTATATCCAAACCCTCAAAAATAGAAAAGGGTTTTTAACCGTACCTACTCTCTCTTTCTATTTTCTCTATTTCTATTTAATCTTTATCCCCCCTCCCCCTCCTTTTTTTTTTTTTTTTTTTTTTTTTTTTTTTTTTTTTTTTCTATATTTAAAATATTACTATTATAACCCTATTAATAATACTTATTATTTTTTTTAGCAAACATAAAAATACGGGATGTTATAATATACACAACTCAAAAGGAATCTCGTCCCGAAATTCGAAGTAGATAGAAGCAAACAAATAATTAGTAATATCATAGCAACTTAGTCGTATAATAGAAATGACAAAAAAAATTCAGTGACATACATGCTCTATTAATGTAAAATATCTAACATCGGAGTGTATATATAGATACTAACCTTGAAAGTGTGTCCATAAACGTATAAAACCCAAGAAACACATGTATACGCTAGTATACACAACTCAAAAAGAATAAACGTAATTAGTTTCTTCAATTGCCAACACTTAATTAGAATCATTCTTTCTCAGTTCAACATATTCATATTCTTCGAGTTAAATTATACTAAGAAGGCAAAGTAGTTCCTCTCACATCGAGGCAATTAGTTCCTCGCTTAGTATTTTCCAACTAGTCCCAGCGCTCCATATTTAATATACATCTAAAAAAAAAAATCATTTCCCAACAATCTTTCCAGTCAAATCTTTTCGCTAAAAAAACTCACAAATTCTGTCCACCATCTTGGTGTTTAAAAAAAAACCTTAACCTTTCTCTCAGGGTCTCACAAATACCACCTGTTCAAAATGAATATATAAAACGTATAGGCTGATTCATATCATCAACGACCTACACTATGTCCACCATCACATATGATCAAACACCTACAATGTGAGGCATGCACACTGGTTCACACACCAACAATATGCAAGTATACACTGGTTCACACACCAACGATGCATACAAGCTTTCTACCATCACATAGGATCAAACACCAACGATGTGTGGTATGCACACTGGATCACACTCCAACGGTGTACATGTATACACTGGATCAAACTCCAACGATGCATATAGAGAGATGCTATGTATATTGGATTACACACCAACGATATACATAATTTGGACAATATCAACAATTCCAAATCCAACATTCACCGAAAGGGTTTCTTTATTCCTTGGATAATTCCAAATTACTCAAATATGAAATTTTAAAATAACAATTTCTTCTTTAGCCAATACTTACTTAAAATAGAAAACTCCGTTAGGAAAACAACACTATAACATGCTGAACAATCGATTGTAAGTTTCATAAGAAACTAACCGTTAAAACAACAAGCATTTTATTTTCATAATCATATGATAAATTCTTACATGCTAAGTACCAATAGAGGAACTAGTAAATAACAAATTCAAACATACTTAACATTAACCAGTGCAGTTTTTAACATAGTGTCCCAACTGTCCACATTTATAACATTTGTCTACTAGTTCATTTGGTTTAGAACATCTTCGAATAGTATGCCCAACTTCCCCGCAGTTCAAACAATTACCATCAAATTTCTTTAGCGAAGTACTAGCGTCCTTATTCACATGCTTACTTGTTTGTCTATTATATGGGTGATGTCGACTTTTTCTCTGCCCTTGACGTGGTTGACTAGAAATAAGATGTAAGCTGGCTTGTTTTGGGATATTCTCTTTAAACCTCTCATCTTTGGATTCATTATCCAATTGTTCATATTTTAATGCCAAATCTAAAATACGATCGAAAGTTTTTGAATCAAAGGGTATCAAATAACTCGATAGATATGGCTTTAGTCCACAGATGAACTTCTGGTTCTTCTTTACTTGGGTATCCACTAGATAAGGAACATATCTCGATAGTTCATTGAACTTAGTCACGTACTCCGTAACAGTTTTCCCTCCTTGGGTCAGATTAAAGAATTTCTCAGTTAATTGCTCCTTAACAGCATTAGGAACAAACCTTCCCTCAAATCTTACCTGGAAATCCTTCCAAGTCATAGTTCCTACATCCACATTATCCTTGATAGACCTCCACCAAAATAAAGCTGACCCCTCAAACTGGTGAGAAGCCAACTCCTGTTTCTGCACCTCAGTGAGTTGCATCTTAGCAAACACAGACTCACACATAGTAACCCATTTCTCAGCATCAATGTCCCCTTTCTCTCCCTTGAACTTCTGGCCTCTTAAAGTTGCAAAATCATTGTTTCTCCTAGCAAAAGGATCCCCTAGATTAGCATGTTGACCACTCTGAATGGTTTGCACTAACTGAGTTAATATTGCTCCCAAATCAGCAGATATGGTATTACTTCCAGTACCAGTAATGTCATTGTCATCTCCAGCCATCACCTTAAAATAAAACGGACTTCTATTAGTACTCCAAACATCTTAAACTCAAACACACCCAATCACCACATTCCGAGAATCACCTAGACCTTCCAAATCTAGGCTAACCTAAGCTCTGATACCAAACTGTCACACCCCAAATTTCCAGAAAATTTAAAACAGGGGTTTTTCCAAGATATAAATATATTCATCGTCACCCTATTCAATCATCTGAAAACTCAGGATGAAACGAAACCCTAATAACCCATTTTCCAAATTAACTCACAATATAAATACCACTTACATTCCACTTATTATATATACATATGATAACTTATTTAAATATGAGTTTGATACACTTTACCTTTAAGCCAGCATGTCCTCTTAGGATAGGATATTTACGTCCTTACATACAAGATTAACGGATCTTACCCTCCTGCAAAAAAAAAGAGTTAGACATCACAATAAAAGGATTTATCTCAACCAGTCAAATTTCCATTCATAATCAAAACCTCATTTAAGACATTAAAGCGTAATTGATACCACATAGTTCGTCCCGCATATTAGGAAATATCACTTATCCTTACACTAACAGGTCATTCATGACACATTCAATGAATACCTGATTGGGTCATTCCCGCCATATTCAAAAAATACATATCATAACACAAACAGATTATTCACGACACATTCAATAAATACTTTTTTAAACCACCACTATCATGTACACAATTTAATACTAACATTGTACACATATAGTTATCACTAAAACTAATATATAATATGTAATATGGTGGCTGGACTTTTGCTCAAAGCTGGCTACGTATTCAAATCTTTCAAGATTGGAATCAAACCTTCGTAGTTCTTAGCCTTATTTGTCTTGCATAAATATCATATATCCCTCTTGTAAACTCGTACTTGTGAGTCACAACCATCTCTGGGATTTTAATGCTCATAAAACCAAGCCTCTTATGGGCATAAAACTAACAAGTCATTCCCGTACATTCAAGGAATCTAGACCTACATTCCCGTACACTCGAGAAATAGAACCAACTCGCAAGGCGAATACCTTAGTTCCTCTCTAGAGCGGTTTCCTACATGACCTCACTAGTCATAATTAAACATTTCTTTTTATTACTTCAACCAGGAGGCATGGAGAGTTCTAAAGATATGTGTGACACATGTAAATACACAAACGGCAATAGAATTTTCTAGCTAATAAAATATAACCCGTTCCATTGTCCACTAATAAATACACGGGTAAATAAATAGGTATGCATGAATATCATAGCTTAACAAATTCTCGGCAGAGTCTTCCAATCACACATTATCACCCTTCACTAGCATCATCTTTTATGCCAAGTACCAAATAAGCCAACATTGTATTAAACAATTGAACAGAGAAAAATATATTCATGTATAACTGTTCAATACTTTCATTTATGCTCACATTTCATTATTTGGATGGTATTTTATTCCACCTGTAGGTAGCAATTAAACGATACCAATATATCTAATATCATTGATTAACAGATAGTGAATGAAGCTACCAACATATCCAATAGATTGTTGACCGAAACTGCCTCAAGTTATTGAACCTTAACCTTAAGCTTATACTTCTAACAAGATAAAGCATATACCCAGTACTGACAAAAAAAAAACACCCGGTTCTGACAATAACTACTTCTAACAAGATAAAGCATATACCCAGTACTGACAAAAAAAAAACACCCGGTTCTGACAATAACTAACAGTCTACTGAGACCATATTCCCACATAAAAAAAAAATCAAAACAATGTTAACTAACATCAACACCATCCCATGTGCAGTAAAGAAGGATAAAAAGAAATGTCATGTGGTCTATTTCATTATTTGTTTTATTCTCCCCTTTTTACTTTAGTTTGATTGAAAAGCATGTGCAATCCTTTTTCCCTATTCCAATTCCAAGTACGACTTATCATGTGAACTTTCTGTACAATATCTAACCATACCAATGAACAAAAATCAAACCGGCAGTATATCATGCATGACTTCGAACCTATTTTCATCTCTTAGATCCAACTGGATTAATTTCGACAATTTACTAACAAGAAAAATCCATTTTTTTAAAGTATTCATAATATAGAAAGAATTAAAATTTAAACTACTCACTGTATGAATCAAATCGATAGAATACGAAACCAAAATAATCCCAAAAAGAAAATCGAATGTGGGCGGCGCGTTAAGTGATAGAGCCTTCTTCTTCCATTTTTTTTTTCTTTTTCTATCCAACCCTCTCCAGTGCTAGCGTACGTCTCTCTTTTCTTATTTTCTTTTGTATATCCAAACCCCCAAAAATAGGAAAGGGTTTTTAACCGTACCTACTCTCTCTCCCCCCATTTTCTCTATTTTTATTTAATCTTTATCGCCCCCCCTTTTTTCCTATATTTAAAATATTACTATTATAACCCTATTAATAATACTTATTATTTTTTTTAGCAAACATAAAAATACGGGATGTTTATGTGGTGATGATTAGATTCTCGTTATTCGCAATGGTTACCCACGAGTTCAAGACAATAAATACGGACTTCACAATGGTTGCTTTTCGCGAATCTCAGCAAAGCGTATCTAATTCATATTTGTCCATTGTCGTTTGATAGTGACGATGGTCATCTCATATTATTTGTTAGTACGGCTTTTATTTCAGCTGAATAGAGGTATTCTTGCTTTGAGAAAATTGCATTGGCCATGTTTCATGCTGTCAGACGTCTTAAGCTTATTCGATAAGTTTATACTTATCGAATATCCGCTGTGCAAGTTTTTTTGCAATGTCTACGGATCGAGTCGTAGAATGGAAAAGTTACCTTAACGCTTACAACATTGTCTCTGACACTCATACAGTTCAAACGAGACAAACTTTGGTTTTGCTAATGGCTGATTTTCTTATCGATGATATTCCTATGTCGAGCATATTACTCGATGAGGAACACGTCGATTCCTAATTGTCATTACCTCCCCGGGGCGATGACTTGAAATACTTATCGGATATATCAGTTGATTGTTAGATTTATACCGATAGTTTGCATAATAAGTCTGGCTCCGGTCTTGGTTTTGACATCTTGAAGCTGAATGAAGACATAATTGGGAGGTCTCTACATTTGTGTTTTGACGCTTCACATAATATGGCCGAGTACGAAACTGTCATTTGCGGTATACGCACAACTCTTCAACTGGGGGCGACTAAGTTATAATTAATTATTCTAAGCTAATTACTATCCACTTTGAATGATAATATGCGGCTCGCGATGATAGAATAGACATTTATTTAGACTTAGTTCAACGAATTGTATGAAATTTTACATCTATCAGTATTGTATAGTATCCGCGTTATAATGTAAGGCATCCTAATTCTATCGCATACGTATCCGTGGAAAATCAAGTCATCACTATCACGATAACACTAGATTAACCACTTATGCTGTCAGATGATTCCAACGAGCTTGGCACAGATAATGTCTCGGTATCTACTGATGACGATCATGCAGCTGCTAATGCTCTGGAATTCCTGATGACCAAAAACCCTATCGCAGCGGCACAAGTCTCAATCATATCCTTCATTGTTTGGGCAGAACGAACAATTTACTAGGCCTCGAAGAAATTCATTCAGAACTATGTGAACACCACTCCCGGGGGCGAAGTCTCGCTCACATAGCAATGACCCAATGATATTGGTGGCCATACATGCCAAAGGATGTTAAGAGTTTGTCCGAAAAGTGTATGCATTGTCAAAAACATGATATGTGATATGAGTCAAACTTCCCGCAACGAAGCGTCATCCAATCCATAAACCTTGGTCATTTGCCAAATGGGGCCTTGACATTGTTGGTTTATTTTCGACAGCCCCGGCAGTGTTCGTTTCTTGCTCGTCGTAACAAATTATTTTACTAAGTGAGCGGATAAAATAAACAAAGTTGAACGACAAACTGGACAAAAATTTGTTAGTCTGTTCCCAGTTCAATAGTCTCTTTTCCATTATTATCTTTGTACTTTTCAAGATTTGATGATCAATAAAGTCTTTCTTTCACTTCAGTTCTAATGGTATAATTTTGTTTCTATCGCAATATTATTATCGCTATGATAAAATATGACGAGGTTACCATGTTTAGCTTCGTCAGTCTAAGTTTGAACGCTTTTACGCTCGCTTAGTTCGTTACTATCACTACGACAAAATCTGGCGAAGTTACCGCATTTAGCTTTGTCAGTTTAAGTTTGAATGCTTTTACGTTCGCTTAGTTCGTTACTATCGCTACGAAAAAATCTGACAAAATTACCGCATTTAGCTTTGTCAGTCTAAGTTTGAATGCTTTTACGCTCGCTTAGTTCGTTACTATCGCTACGACAAAAAAATCCGACGGTTACCGCTGATTAGCCTTCGGTCGACCGGGTTTGAACGCTTTTACGCCGCTTTTAGTTCGTTACATTTTCGCTATTGAAAAAACCCCGACAAAGTTACCACGTTTAGCCTTCACAAGATAAGTTTGAACGCTTTTACGCTCGCTTAGTTTGTTATTATCACTACGACAAAATCTGACGAAGTTACCGCGTTTAGCTTCGTCAGTCTAAGTTTGAACGCTTTTACGCTCGCTTAGTTTGTTACTATCGCTACGACAAAATCTGACAAAGTTATACGTTTAGCTTCATCAGTCTAAGTTTGAACGCTTTTACGCTTGCTTAGTTCGTTACTATCGCTTCGACAAAATCTGACGAAGTTACCACGTGTAGCTTCGTCAGTCTAAGTTTGAATGCTTTTTACGCTCGCTTTGTCCGTTACTATCGTTACGACAAAATCTAACGAAATTACCACATTTAGCTTCGTCAGTCTAAGTTTGAACGCTTTTACGCTCGCTTAGTCCGTTACTATCACTACGACAATATCCGACTAAGTCACCGCGTTTCGTTTTGTCAGTCGAAGTTTGAACGTTTTTACACTCGCTTAGTCTAATTTTGCCGAGTTAAGATAGCATTGGGGACGTTTTTCTCTACATGGGAGCGTCTCGTTCTATTTCATTTCAACTACATAAATCAACAACATTGTCAGTTTTCCTCAGGTATGTTATCTGCACAACAACAATATTCAATAGCAAATCTATACTTTATTTTTATTTTTCATCAAAAGAAGTTCTAGCTCTATGGTATTACATTCACATAATTACCTAATCAGTTGTCTTTGTCAATTGTCTTACGGTCGCTCGATTAAATCTTTGTTTTCTTCTTTGAAATCTGCATTCGCTTCCCTTAGCACTTTCGGTTAACTATCTTCCGCATTCATTATTTTTTCTAAGGCATTGCGCCGCTCTTTCTCAACGAAACTTTCCGTCAGCTTCATTATTTTTTCTAAGGCATTGGGACGATATTTCTGAGAGACACTTTTCACCGATTTTTCTAAGCGAAAATTTTCTCCAACTTCTTTATTTCTTCTACGGCATTGCGGCGAGATCACCCTGAACAAAACCTTTCTTCAGCTTCTTTATTTTTTTCTAAGGCATTGAGATCTTTCTACTCGAAATTTTTCATCAACATCTTTTGCTCGTAATTCCTCCGTTTCAACCTGGGACAAAAATACAAATCTTTTCATCAGTCTTTCAGACTTAACCAAAGTTTTAAGATAACTGATAAAAAATACTAACATACCTATTTAATGCTGTCGACAATCATTGACTCTGCTTAAAGTATTTTTCGAGCTCATCCACGGTGAACGACACTTTTTCTTTAGCCATTGCTTTTTGAAGTCACCCCGACATTCTATATCATTCTTTCCTTTACAATCCGGTCCTTTTATTTTTCTCGCTCGCGCGTAAGCCCCTTTTTTCTAAGGCATTGTGCCGATCTTTCTACGAGAAATTTTTCGAGTGAAATTTTTTGATAGCTTCATTATTTTTTCTAAAGCATTTTGTCGATCTTTCTACGAGAAATTTTCCGAGCGAAGATTTTTTGACAGTTTCATTATTTTTTCTAAGGTATTGTGCCGATCGTTCTACAAGAAATTTTCTGAGCGAAATTTTTTGACAGTTCCGTTATTTTTTCTAAGGCATTGAGCCGATTTTTCTGAGCAAGTTGAAAATTTTCGACAGCTTCATTAGTTTTTTCTAAAGCATTGAGCCGATCTTTCTCAACGAAATTTCTGTCAGCTTCTTTAATTCTTCTACGACATTAATTAACATATGCACGAAGCCTTTCTCCGTCGACTCTTTGTGAATATATTTTGCTCGTAATACCGTGCATTTCTCTGTGCGACAAAAATTCACTTTACTAATATTTTCTTAGTTCTTTAAGTGACCACCCCGCGGCTTCATGTATTTGCTGTATCTGTCACCTTTTTTTCACCTCACCAAGTTTACGATCGTCATCGAGTTTTTTTCGTCTCGATTATCTTTCGCCCATATAATACGGTCCTTTCTACCTAGGCAAAAAAAAAAAAAAAATCGGGTCAAATAGCATAAAAACCGGGTTCACTTTATCGAAATGGGGGTGCACCGGGCCAAATTAATGCAACACAGGTACGGTGGCCTTCCTTTGCTGGCGATGCACCTTATCATGTTTGTTACTTTTAGTTCCGAATGTACCAGGCCAAATTAAAGAAAAAAAATGTATGGTGCCCTTCCTTTTCTGGTGCTGCACCGTATCATGTTTGTTAATTTCAGTTTTTAAATACTGGCGCCACCATCATCTCTCGCCACCACAGAGTTTTCGTTTTTTTCTTTTCACATCCGCTGCTTCCTCCACATGCACTTTTCTCTTTCTATACACACCACCCCAAGACTTTATCTCCACAAAGCTTCATGGCGACAGCACTACAGCGAATAAACATCGTGTTTTCAGTTTCGAATATGGGCGCCATCTTCTACAGCGTTTTCTCCACAAAGTTTTGTGTCCTCCACATGTAATTTTCTAGCTTTATACAAACCAAAGAAAATCTATATCTAAGCCGAGATTAATGTCGAGGGAACGTACCTGTTAGGCAACGCGAAGAAAAACACCGAGTTGTAAAGCAGCAGTAGTGGCGATATCTTGCAAGAGAAGAGCCGAGCCGGCAAAGACCGACTCTCTTGTTTTTTATTTGCACACCACGACTACTTTCTCTGTCTCACTTCAACTTGGCGAGGATGGTTTTGTTGGAATCTCAAGGAGTATTTCTAAATACTAGTTTCGGTGTCTAGTTGGTTTCTTCTTATCTGTTGGTGAAACTGACTTAGAGTTTGACGATAAGTCTTTATCTCTTTAGAGTTTGAGGATGAGTCTTTATCTCTTTAGAGTTTGAAACTGACTTAGAGTTTGAAACCGACTTAGAGTGGAAGTGTGAGCCCTTATCCTATCTGGAACTGACCACCTTACCTCTAAAAATACAGGACCTTGCGTCCATATAGAGTATTTCCCAAAAAACAACAACTCACACCTTCAGAGAAACAGAACTCGACCCCATCCTATTCTTCTTCTCTTCTTCCTGTCAGCCACCAGAGAAAGTTATACTGCCGTTCTAGAGGGTAGTTTGTTCTAGTGCAAAGTCAAACTGCTGTTAACCATTGAATCCTGTGAGGAAGACGCCACTGCTGCATTTCTGCACCATTGGAAGGGGCGAAATCTTTCCTTAAGGACAGCCTAATCCGCGCCTTGGTTATTACCTATTACTTCTATCCTTGTCTCTTATTGTTTTCTTTATTCGCTAACAACAATCGTAAGGAAAGATCAAGATGTCTACACCAGCAGACACCACGCCGATCAAAGAAACCAATTCTGGAGTCATGGAAGTTACTTCGACTATGAGAGATGTTGCACCTCAACTGAATGCTCGCAACTTACCCAATCTGTCAAAGATTGAATCCATCAACAGTTCACACTTCAAGGGATGGAGAGAAAGGGTGTTCACAGCTCTAGATGCACTCAACTATGCAAAGTATCTCACTGATATAGCACCCATGGAGGGTTCTAATGATTTCGAAAGAAATCACGCTGCTTGACTCAATGGGAATAAGGTATGTCGTCATACTATTTTGAGTACCTTGTCCAATGAAATATTTGATATTTATTGTTCAAATAAGAATGCACATGACATATGGGAGAGTTTGAACAAAAAATACGTAATAGAGGATGCTGGTACTCAGAAATATGCTATTGGGACTTTTCTAAAGTTCCAGATGAGAGAGGATAGAGATGTAACGTCTCAAATCCATGATTTTCATGTGCTGATTAATGATTTCAAAACTAAGGGTATTGATTTACCCGAAACCTTTGTTGCTGGATGTTTGATTGAGAAACTCCCCGAGTCTTGGAAACACTATAAAAACAGTATGAAACATAAGCGTAAACAGATGAATCTTGAGGATGTGATCATTCACATTCACATAGAGGAAAAGAACAAGACTCAAGATGACGGGTTGTCTAAGGAATTCCATTCCAAAGCCAATATCATTGAAGGCAATCCCAGTAAATCCAACAAAAACTCTAAAAAAACAGAAGTACAACAAAAATAAGAATTTCAAGGTCAAAGACACTTCTTTTAAAAGGAGTGGTACTGGCAATGGAAATTGTTATGTTTGTGGTAAACCTGGACATAAGGCTTTTCAGTGCAGACACAAGAAAGACACTGATGATCCTCCCAATGCTAATATGGTTTAGGGAGATGATATAATTGCTATTGTAGTATCACAAGTGTTCATGGCCACTAGGAAGAAGAACAGGGTACTAGATTCTGGTGCCACCCGCCACATCTGTGGTGATGTTGAAGCCTTCTCAGACTACATACTAGTGAAAGATGAAAACGTCTATATGGGTGACTCAAGGTCTGTTCCTGTTGAGGGAACATGCAAGATTCTTTTGAAGTTAACTTTAGGGAAAACCCTTTCACTTAGTAATGTTCTTCATGTTCCTGAGATTCGACAGAATCTGATTTCTGTGTCCTTACTAGGAAAAACTGGCGTCAAGGTGACTTTTGAGAGTGACAAGTTCGTTCTGACGAAGAATAAGGGTTTTGTTGGGAAAGGTTATTGTAATAACAGTGGTCTTTTCATGTTAAATGTACTTGACAACATTATTATTAATAAGAATGAATCTGCTTCTGCTTACTTGCTTGACTCTTTTAATATATGGCATGGTAGACTAGGACATGTGAATGTTCAGTATATGAAAAGAATGAAAGCATGTGGTTTATTGTCTAATATTTCTGATTTTTCTAATGATAAATGTGAGATATGTGCTGAGACTAAAGCCACAAATAAACCTTGCAGAACTGTTTCTAGAGATAAAACTGGATTGCTAACTCTTATTCATACGGATTTGGGTGAATACAGAAGTACCATGTCTAGAGGGGGGAAGTTTTATTATATTACATTCATAGATGGCTTCTCTAGGTACACCATGGTATATTTACTTAGAAACAAGCATGAAGTAGGTGAGATGTTTCTCAAGTACAAAGCTGAAGTTGAAAACCAGCTTAATTGTAAAATTAAAAGACTTCGGTCTGATAGGGGTGGAGAATATGAGTCTAACCCCTTCCAGGACTTTTGTGACAAGAATGGCATTATTCATGAGACTACTCCACCATACTCTCCTGAGTCTAATGGAGTAGTCGAACGGAAAAACAAAACACTAAAAGAGATGATGAATGTTATGCTTGTAAGTTCTGGAGCTTCCCTGAACTTGTGGGGGGAAGCAATCCTATCTGCTTGCCATATACAGAATAGGATACCCAACAAGAAAACAGGGAATAAGACACCATATGAATTATGGAAAGGTCATATACCTAACCTGAAATACTTCAAAATGTGAGGGTGTCTTGCAAAGGTTCTAGTGAACGAACCTAAAAAGAGAAAATTGGGACCTAGAACTGTTGATTGTATGTTCATTGGTTATGCTCATAATAGTGCTGCATATAGATTTTTAGTAGTAAAATCTGATAATAACCTTGTTGATGCTAACACTATTATAGAGAGTAAAAATTCTGATTTCTTTGAGAATTTATTTCTTTTGAAAATTGGCATTAAGAGGTTGGTTGCTCCTAGTGAACAACAATCAACATATCCTGAAATTTCTGAACAAGAAATTCGGAAGAGTAAAAGAGACAGAAAATCCACCAATTTTGGTGATGACTTTTACACGTTTCTTCTTGATGATGATCCTGTGACGTATAATGAGGCAATCAATTCTCGATATGCACCTTTCTGGAAGGATGCTATAAACTCATAACTAGATTAGATTATAGCTAATCACACATGGGAGATATTTGATCTACCTCCTGGGGCGAAACCTATACGTTACAAGTGGATATTCAAAAAGAAACTGAAGCTAGATGGTTCCATTGAGAAATACAAGGCTAGACTAGTAGTCAAGGGGTTCTCCCAGAAAAAAGGCATTGACTATTTTGATACTTATGCTCCTGTAACTAGGATTTCATCTATAAGAGTTCTAATGGCTCTCGCTGCTATTCATAATTTATTTATTCATCAAATGGATGTAAAAACTGCATTTTTGAATGGTGATCTTGATGATGAAATTGAGAGTACTATAGTACCAGGGAATGAGCAAAAAGTATGCAAATTGGTTAAGTCTTTATATGGGTTAAAACAAGCGCCAAAACAATGACATGAAAAGTTTGACAGTGTCATGATGTCTAATGGATATCACATTAATGATGCTGATAAATGTATTTACTTTAAATCTTTTGATGTAAATACATATGTGATTATCTGTCTATATGTGGATGACATGTTAATCATGAGTCCTAGCCTTGATGTTGTGAGAAACACCAAGATGTTCTTATCCTCCCAATTTGAAATGAAGGATTTGGGAGAAGCTAATGTGATGATTCTTGGAATCAAAATTATCAGAAACAATGATGGCTATACGCTTTCACAAGAGCATTATGTTGAGAAGTTTTTGAAGAAGTTTAACTTTTATGATAATAAGCTCGTGTTGACACCTTATGAGGCAACTAGTGAACTTCAGAAAAATGATCAACATAGTGTCCTTCAGTCTAGATATCTCCAAATTATTGGTAGTCTCATATATTTGATGAATTGCATTAGACCGGACATTGCTTATGCAGTTAGCAGGTTAAGCAGATACACTCATTGTCCTAGCCAGGAACATTGGAGTGCGTTAGAGAGACTAGCCAAGTACTTGAGAGAAACAATGAATTACGGCATACGTTTTAGACAAACTCCACCTGTGATAAAGGGTTATTGTGATGCAAACTGGATATCTGATTCTCATGATATCAAGTCCACTAGTGGTTATATTTTCACCCTTGGTGGAGGTGCAGTCGCTTGGAAATCTTCTAAGCAGACCTTGATAGCTCGTTCAACCATGGAGTCCAAGCTTATTGCTTTAGATAAAGCAAGTCCGAGGGCCGAGTGGCTTAGAAACCTCTTGGCAGATCTTCCTATTGGTACAAAACCGCCTCCAGCTGTACCTATGCATTGTGACTGTCAGGCCGCGATAGCAAAGGCAAAGAGAAAATTGTATAATGGGAAAAGCAGACATATTAAATGCGAGACTACGCCTATAAAGCATTTCTGCTGGAATCTGGAGTTGTGGCTCTAGATTATGTGAGGTCAGAGTTAAATTTGGCCGATCCTCTAACAAAACCGCTTAGCAGGAGGCAAGTGGTTGATACGTCGAGGGGGATGTGACTTTTGCCTTAGATAGAGGGCGACACTGACGGCAACCCCACCTATGTGATTAGAGATCCCATGAAGTAGGTTCAAAGGGAAAAACAAGTCACCTCGTCGCTTTAGTATGTTATTGTCTTTCTTTGAGACGTCCCACCCTATGACGAGATAGCATTTTTGTATACTTTGTATAACTTGAACTACAATAAGAAAGGATGAGTTATTTTACTCTTATTGGAATCCATAGTCCATTTTATAATGAGATAGTGTATTTTAACTGCAATGTACACTTGATGGATATCCACCTACGTGAATGTAGAACTGGGTCGGTTCTTATGAGTATTCGGGCAGGTACTCTAGAGCATTCACGGAACACAGGCGTATGAGGGGCAAAAAGCGCAAGACCCTGAAACGCATATATAATGAAAAAAGCGGTGTGGGTGCATGTGATCTATTTTACTACAAGGGAATGTTGGTTCAAAGATTTTTTAATCCACCACTTTCACGTATTATAAGACATGTTATCCTATGACTGGTTCAATCCCGTAAAGCACCAGTATCTTATGCATTGTTTTTTCGATTCTCTCTGGCGCTTCGTTAACCCATTTCTTTTGTAATATCCTATTCCAAAATAGTGGGGGACTATTAATATTTTGAAATAGTGGGAGATTGTTGGAATCTCTAGGAGTATTTCTAAATACTAGTTTCGGTGTCTAGTTGGTTTCTTCTTATCTGTTGGTGAAACTGACTTAGAGTTTGAGGATGAGTCTTTATCTCTTTAGAGTTTGAGGATGAGTCTTTATCTCTTTAGAGTTTGAAACTGACTTAGAGTGGAAGTGTGAGTCCTTATCCTATCTGGAACCGACCACCTTACCTCTAAAAATACAGGACCTTGCGTCCATATAGAGTATTCCCCAAAAAACAGCAATTCACACCTTCAGAGAAATAGAACTCAACCCCATCCTATTCTTCTTCTCTTCTTCCGGTCAGCAGCCAGAGAAAGTTATGCTGTCGTTCTAGAGGGTAGTTTGTTCTAGTGCAAAGTCAAACTGCTGTTAACCATTGAATCCTGTGAGGAAGACGCCACTGCTGCCTTTCTGCACCATTGGAAGGGGCGAAATCTTTCCTTAAGGATAGCCTAATCCGCGCCTTGGTTATTACCTGTTACTTCTGTCCTTGTCTCTTATTGTTTTCTTTATTCGCTAACAACAGGTTTTGGGTCGGTGTACGCAGATAAGTTGTTTGCTGCGAGACACGTTGCTGTGATATAGTTTTCTATGACTTCAGGGACTCTCGCCAGGTTGTTAGGCTGTTGTTTCGCGAACGAAGTATAGCTGCGTGTTTATGCGTACTTGCCTCAGGGGAGCCTTGACCACGTTTTGTTTGATGAGAGTGACTGTGTTTTTCCTGGATTGGGATATGCGGCACAACACTTATATAAGGTTTTGTCGAGCTGTTTTCCAGTACTGGTGGGATTCTTATCTAATCCAACTTCATCTCTAATCTCAATTCTTATCTACTCCACATTCTTATCTCATCTGAATACTTTGAGTCCAATTAGTATTTAACTTCCTTTTATTACTATTATTACTAAACTGCCCCTACATTTAATTTCAAAGGTCTAATCCTAGTATCGCTATTCCGCTGGCACGCGTCGTCGAAATCAACTTTCGTATTGTTACGTGATGCGTTCGGTACAGTTTTCGGCAAACAATTTCTTTTGCAATTTTTTCTGTGCATCTTTTAGTTTTTCTGTGCATTTTCAGCCATCTTTTATTTAATTACATTGCGTCCCATATACGTTAGTTTGACATTTTTTCGTTCCCGATAATTCACGAATTTTTCCCAATAGTCTATTTTCCTATCGTTTACATTCACAAGACACTTTGTTATACATTCTACTTACTCTTTTCTTATTCCATTTTTTCCTTGATTTTTCTTCTCTTCTTTGCCATATGAACTTTGTTCACATGCCAAAGAGGGGGCGGTGTTTCGACCCCCACCTACGTGGCAAACGTCCATTAGTAGGGGTCTCCATTTTTATTCGTTTAATCGACAAGGCTAAAGCCCAATTTGCAATACCATGGATTAATGTACAGGCCCATTAACTCATGTGTCTAAGGCTGAACCTTAGCCACATGGTTTGCCACTAACGTACATTAATTTATGTCCAGATTCGTTTCTTATCTATCAAAGAGATAATTATCAGTTGAGAGTTATATTCAATTACAATTACTTAAGCTACAAGAATACTTGAGCTACAAGGATTCTCGACTCTACCTATATAAATACCAAACTATTTTTCATACAGAACTACATTCTTGAGACTTGATCCCATCGATAATTTGGGTACGTAGGTAACTGCAAGGTACAGTCTCATCATTCTCCCGATCACCATCACTTTTCTAACTACTTTTCTACGTTCTTCATCTCTTTCGTCACCACTTGGTATTTTGATCATATTTGGTCGAAACAGAAGTTCAGACATTATTTTCAAGCACACCCAATTAAAGTTTTCACCGACCTCCCACTGAAGAAGATCCTTCTTAAAGGTAACAAGACGACTCGTATGGCAGTATGGGCCGAAGAACTTGGAGAACATCACATTGAGTTTGTTCCTCGAACTTCTCAGAAGGGTCAAGTCGTTGCAGACTTTCTTGTAGATTTTCCCGTTGACAATCTGAACTGGAAACCAGAAGCAGATATTCCATCCACAAGATCACAAGACAAGTCCATCTGGTCACTCTTTGTTGATGGGTCTAGCAATCTAGGCGGAAGTGGAATAGGAGTCGTCCTCGTGTCACCAGATGGCACCATGATTGAGAAGTCAATTCGTATTGATTTTGCGACCTCCAACAATGAGGCAGAATACGAAGCTTTAATTATGGGACTGCGAATGGCGTTACAGCTCGGTGTTCAAGAACTTAAAGTTTTTAGTGACTCGCAACTAGTCGTTCGCCAGATTGCAAAAGAGTACACTACCCATGAAGGTAACCTCTCTAAATATCTTCAAGTTGTTTATCAATTACTTCCACGCTTCAAGACAGCTACAATACATCAATTCTTGCGTGATGAAAATTGCCACGCAGACAGCTTAGCTTACCTTGCAACCCAAACACCGAACTGCGCCCCTAGACAGTTACTCATTGAAGTAATTGACCAACCTGCTTACCAAGTTAAACGGGTGCTGGAAATCAACGACCTGTGCCCACTCTCTAATATTCAGATAAGTCAAACTTGGATGCAACCCATCATAGACTACATCTAACACGGCACAATACCAGAAGATCGCACCAAAGCTAGACAAGTGCAATATTAGGCACTTCGTTACTGTATGCTAAACAATAAGCTATTTAGAAAATCTGCTGGTGGTCCTCACTTGAGGTGCATAAGCCCAGAACAAGGTCAGTTGATTTTTGCATAAATCCATGAGGGAGAGTGTGGAAATCATGCTGGAGGTCGCTCTTTGGCTCACAAAGCGATCTCCCAAGGCTACTTCTGGCCACGAATGCAGATCGATGCCAAACAGTACGTACTGAAATGCGTCAAGTGCCAAACATTTGGCCACAATATCATCTAGCCAGCTCTCAAGTTAATCAACATCACCAGCCCTTGGCCATTTCACATGTGGGGCATGGACATTATGGGCCCATTCACCCACAAAAGGGCACTGGTTTTCGATTTGTCCTTGCTGCAACTGATTACTTCACCAAGTGGGTAGAAGCAATCCCTTTAGCACATGTCAAGGAGTCTCATGTCAGAAACTTCATCTGGACTCACATCATCACCCGATTTGGACTTCCCCACACATTGGTGACGGACAATGGTTCCTAGTTCAAGGGAAAGACAATCAAAGAGTTCCTAGCAAAATGGAAGATCGTTCATGCATTTTCCACTCCCCAGTATGCTCAAAGCAATGGCTAAGCAGAGGCCAACAATAAGGCAATTTTGGAAAATTTAAAGAAGAAGATTGAAAAGAACAGAAGTCAATGGCCAAATCAATTAGAAAACATCCTCTGGGCTCACCGAACTACAGCTCGCTCCAGCACAGGCGAATTACCGTTCTCACTATGCTATGGCACAGAGGCCCTCATCCCTACCGAGCTGACAGTCACTATGACTCGATCAGAGATCATCGAATCGGGCCGAAACGATTCTATTCTTGCTCGAGAGGTCGACCTACTAGAAGAACGCCGCGATCTAGCGGCCATCAGAGTCACTTCATACCATCAGACTCTGAAAAAGTTATACAACAAGTGAATCAACCCTCAAACTTTTCAGCCAGGCGATCTTGTTCTCAAGAGACTCAAGATAACTCTAAACTGGCACCAACATGGGAATGCCCTTACATAGTAGAGCGAGTTGTTGGCAATGGAGCATACTGGATCAAGACTCAAGAAGGAAAAGCATTACCACGTCCTTGGAACACTTATTTGTTAAAGAGATTTTATCAATAAAAATGTCATGTGTTGGAACTCATACTACTATGTATTGTCAGTTTATGTATACTTTACTTATGCGCATCATTGCAACCTGCTTCGTCCAAGTTGAACTCATAGGCTCCATAGCCTCTCCAAGTCCTAACTAGTTGATGACCTACAACTCTAGGCTCAGCTCAGTGAGGACACTCTCTAAGAGCAACACACTTTCTTAAGCTAACATGCTCTCTTGAGCTCACAGGCTCCATAGCCTCTCCAAGTCCTAACTAGTTGATGACCTACAACTCTAAGCTCAACTCAGTGAGGACGCTCTCTAAGAGCAACACGCTTTCTTAAGCTAACACACTCTCTTGAGCTCATAGGCTCCATAGCCTCTCCAAATCCTAACTAGTTGATGACCTACAACTCTAGGCTCAGCTCAATGAAGACACTCTCTAAGAGCAACACGCTTTCTTGAGCTCATAGGCTCCATAGCCTCTCCAAGTCCTAAGTAGTTGATGACCTACAACTCTAGGCTCAACTCAGTGAGGACGCTCTCTAAGAGCAACACACTTTTTTAAGCTAACACGCTCTCTTGAGCTCACAGGCTCCATAGCCTCTCCAAGTCCTAACTAGCTGATGACCTACAACTCTAGGCTCAGCTCAATGAGGACGCTCTCTATGAGCAACACACTTTCTTAAACTAACACGCTCTCTTGAGCTCACATGTTTCATAACCTCTACAAATTCTAACTAGTTGATGACCTACACCTCTAGGCTCAACTCAGTGAGGACGCTCTCTAAGACTAACACGCTCTCTTAAGCTAACATCCTCTCTTGAGCACACATGTTTCATAACCTTTACAAATTCTAACTAGTTGATGACCTATAATTTTAGGATTAACTAAGCGAGAACGCTCTCCGCCAGCAGCACGTTTCATTAGTCCATGGAGATGTCATCTATGATAGTCCTACAACTCTAGGCTACAACTATGACATAATCAAATAATATACACGAACACATGGACATAAACCAAATACATGCATTCCATGGAATTCAAAATTTGAATTCACACATAGGTTCGTTTACACTAACTGGGGCTCAAAAATCTTTTAACGTCGATGCACTAAAAAGTAAAAGTGAACTGCCCTAACAAGCCAGGGAAACCAGTTCTATTGTTTTACAATGTTTCACCAATCTCAAAGCATATAAAAACTTCAAAAGGAATCACAACTTACATTAAAAAACCAAGTTCAGAAGCCACAATCAAGAATCAGCCACAACATGTTTGTCCTTCGGAGCAACACTAGTCGAGGGAGTGTTCCTCACATCTCTAGGTACGACACGCATACTCGTGCCCAGAACCCCACAATCACACCGGCCCATAGGTTTCTTTTTAACTTCGGCATATCGCGATAAATCGGTGGTATGCTTAGCCTTCGCGTGCAACACCTTGGCAATGTTTAACCATCCGGTTTTTTCTTGCAAATCCTTCATCGAATTAACCATCACCGACTTCTCATCCACGACGTCCCGATACTTTTTCGTCATCGCTTACAATTTCTTCTTGTCAACACCCCACGCAGCTCGTATGCACCCTAATTCAACTCTAGCACTATAATCATCATCAGGGTGTTGAACAATACTTTTTAGCTTATCATACCCCGCAAGGAACTATAAGTAAAATACTAAGGTTAAAGTATCCCATCAAACCACAAGAAACCACATCAGATGAAGAGCTTACCAAACAACAAGCCTTATCCATCGTCCCTAACGTCTTCAAGTCTTCTTCGACTTCTGCTTTGTTACCATCGAGTGGAAGCTACAATCAGAACGCTTGACAGCGCGCTTTCTCCCCGTCTTCCCAATATAGAAGAACTCGCTCCCTACATTACTAGAACGCTGCACAGAGTTGTCACCATCAACAATGTGGAATGGACTCATGTCGCCATGTTCCTCAACATTCAGGTCGTCTCTATCCCTTCAACTGGGCGACCTGAACATAATGCCCCCAGCTGCATGACTTGCACGTTTGGATCGCTTATTACTCCTAGCCTCAAAAGCCTCCACCTTCCTTTTGTCACGGTCATAGCGCCAATGAGTTACGAACTCAAGTTCTTCCATCACAAGGGGAGAGGTTTCCCTCGTTCCATCGTCAGCAACAGCATCTCCACGTCGCTTGGCCATGGTATATTCTACAAACAGTCCAATGGTCAGCCAGTTAACGCAAAAACAAGGTTTTCCTATTCAAAACATAAGAGAAACAAGGAAAGACTCTTACCAGCAACGAACAAGGAAACTTGTGCAGGAACTTTGGAGCAGAGCAGCTTGACGAGGATGACGAGCAAATGCCCTTAAACTTCCAATAACACTTCTTTTGTATTCAACTTGCGTACCTTCCCAAGGCATATCATCATTACATCGAGACGCCAAATGTCAGACCAGCTGGCAACCATCGGTGGATCTCCCTAACTGTTCATATTACTACACATGCTAAGCACGTACTACGATCCCCTCTCGCCAGAGCGCTTTATAAAGGAGAACGCTTCATAATAGTGAGATGCTCACCCGACCTCTCACGCCCCCTACAACGCTAACCTTAAATAGCAAGACACTCAATCGAACGCACACTCCTATCAAGGGTCGCATACACAGCCAGACAATTACAACAATATCAAGAATCGCACATTCAAAGCATCAAGAGATAAACAAAACAACAAGCATACATTTCATAACATCAAAATGACGAACTGTTCAGCCATACTCCGGCCCCAGTTCATCTACTAAGCGAGTTGCTGAGTCTACTCAGGAAATCTAACTCGGTTAGCTATCAAATATCATACCACGGGCTCCCCAAAACAATCTAGGGAGCCAGTTCATTCAATATCTTATGCAAAAATAAAGGAAAGGCAAACTGCCCAGGTTACCCCAGGAAACCAGCTCTAATGTATCACAGCCAACATCATCAACATAAAAACAGGAAATCACTCGCAACTCTCGAAATCAAGGCAGACCAGAAAAATTTCCAGTTGACAAGGGGTTCAGATCGTCCGCTGTAGCATTCCCAACACCAGCAGCGTTCTCAACATCAGAAATAACCAAGGCACCAGCAGCATCCACCGACATCATTACATCAGGAGCGATCTCACCAGCACGGGGCTCAGCAATTCCCAGATCATGTACAACCACGTTAGGAACACCACTTGCACCCTCAATTACGGGTAACACAAGTGTGAGCATACTTTCCTTCAATGCCTTATACGCTGCTTCCAAGTCAGCATCCAGTTTGTCGTAAGCTTCAGTAGCTCTCTTAGCGACCCCCTTGCAATGTTCAGCATACCCGACCACCCTGGCAAGCTCTGCCTTCGCAGTGCCAAGCTCCGCCCTCACATCGCTAAGCTCCACCTTTACCCCTTCCAGATCGGTTGTCAGCGTCATTTTCTCTAAAATAATACTCTCATACTGTTTCTTCACAGCATCAAGCTCTTTGCGATCAACGTCATACACTTCCTCAACATTCTTCAACTCGTCCTTCAGCTTGGCCACCAACTCCCTATCTGACTCAGCAAATTGGGCGATCTCCTTCAGCTTCTGGTACCCACTCACAAGCTGCGCACACATGCATTACAGCCATAATCAATATCTTGAAGTTCCAATAACGAACTAAAAAAGCGATGTCTGAGGAATGACACTTACCAGACAATAAGCCAGGTCCATTCGCCTCAGATTCTCAGCTAGGCCCTTGGAGTCCAGTTCTTTGCGATTATCGTCCAGAGACATATAGTCAATCATGCAGGACGCAATCTTGCTTGACTTGAAGCTGACATCAGTTCGCTGCACCGTCTGTTGCACCCCATTGTCATCAACATACACCACCTAACGCTCCAAGTCGTCCCCAGTCATAGCAGCCTTCCCAGTCGCAACAGCCTTCCCACTCATCTTGCTGGGGACCTTCGCCTTCATTATCGGACTGGGTTCTTGAGGAGCTATCGTCTGGCTCTGACCGACTTGAAAAGCATCTAGATCCAGGATGTCTTGGTCAAACACAGCCCTCGACCTGTAACTGCGAGAGGTTTTCCCACCAACTCGTTCCACACCAGCCACTTCACCAGAGCCACCCTCAGTTACCAGCTCGGCCATCTTAGAAACCTTGGCCACCCTTGGTTCAGCAGCAAGAGCTTTCCTCTTCAATGAGCTACTTCGCTCGTGAGGATGGAACTCGAACTCCTCCAAGTCCAGAGGAGCTTCAGCTCGCTTACTTGAACCACCGGCTCCAGAAGTTCCAGTACCTACTGGAGGTATCTTAGGTCCACCACGACTTCGATTCTGATCTTCCCTAATCACCAGACTGCCTTTTCCCTTCTCCAACACTGACAAACAGAACGGTTCACCAACAGTTCGGCCTCGAGCCCTCATCTTCTAACTTCTCCTCTTCTCCCTGATTGCGCGACCTCCCCTTTCTATGAAGTAGGTCGATACTTCGGGTAACTTCGCCTGTTTCTCCGTGCAAGTTAACCTTGCAAATTGCTCTATTACCCCCCGCTCAGGTCATCCTTGTAGGAACCATTATTTCAGAATGTGAATATACTACAAACCGTGAAAACCATGCGTAGCGGAATTAATGGTTTCATAATTTGGTTTAGGAAACATACCCTTAGATCAGCTTTGATTTCTCTGAGAATCCAAGCTCCGTAAATCAACAACCTCAAGATCTTCTGCCGTATTCCTATGTTTAGATCGGACGTTGTGTGGGCAACGATCTACCAGCCCTTCTTTCTCTCTTAGTCTATCTCACTCTCTTGATTCAAAACCGAAAAATGAGATCTGTTTTGCTTGAGCAAAACCTTAGTTTTCTGAGTGGATGCTTGTGAATTTCGGCTAGAGAAAGAAGGTTCCTTTATATAGGCTACAACAGGGACCATGAGAAAAAATTAGGGTTGGGCCTCCTGACGGGCTTGGGCTTCCCATGTTCGCCCAGAACACACGACCCAAGTCCGTCAACAAATGACTTATTCCACTAAAGGCCATTGTTGCACTACCACCTAATCCTAAATTACGTCAGCGTTTATGGGCTCCATATTATATGCTTGTTGATCTCCCCGTGTTAAGATATCGAATGCCCGTTGATTAAGTCAAGTTACTGACAACTACATTAATCAACTTTTTATTTCCTTGAGTAGTACCACTCAACTTCATTGTCATGTCGGAATAAATCCACCTACAGGGTTTACATGACAATCCTTTTGAGCTCCTCAAGGGGACATCATCAACCCGACTTCTTGCGGGTCACGAATTCCTTTTATAATCAACAACACACCTTACGTACAATGTCATTACCCAATCCATCGAGTTTGTTGATTCACGAATGAATCTCACTCATTGATGATTTAAAGCAATGTACAATGCACGTAAGTGCCCGTTATTATATCCGGATTAAGAGGACAAACATCCATAATAACAGAGGTGTTTATTCTCTTATATAATCAGTATAAAGAGAAACAACCACACTTAGTCCTGTTCAATACACACAAAGTGTACTAGTGTAATCCTATAGTCAAGATAGACTAATACCAGATTATACTACAACCATAACAATGGTTTGTCCAAATCCATCTAGGTTGTGAACGTATACTTATACTTTATAAGGTACTGATGATATGATCTTCTGTGTGTCTTCCACACACCATATCATTTACAATATAAAGTATTATACTCATGCATATAACTAATAACTTATATAATATGCATAACATTTGCCCATATGATTCTCATTCAAAATAAGAAGAATTAGAGTTAATACAAAAGTAATGCTTTTAGTATATAACCCTATCAGTCCTTGTATAACGAGCTCTGCACAATAAAAAAAAAAAAAGAACACACAAAGCCATGTCAGCTACAATATTAACAATCAGCATATCAAAATCACAGAGTAGTACACTTCCACGCACCTGTAAAATCACAAACCCTATAATTCAAACCAGCCCCACGGGCACAGAAGTTTCCAACTAATAGCAACGGCCTCCTCTACCAAGCCTCATTGCTTACATCATCCAAAACTCTCGATTTTTTCACCAATGTTTGCAAACTAAAATTAAAAGCGCTAGATCGCTTTACAGTGAAGTGTTCTATAATGTTAGCGACCTCTATGCGATATTCACCACTCGCATTCAACAGGTCAAACACTCTAAGCAGCCGCCATGTGTTCCCCACAAAATGGCACGACACTTTACCACAAAAGTTCAGAAAATCGCAAGTCAGCTTCGAGAACGGTATCCTCATACCAGCCCCTCGCACACGATTATCCCATAGTTTGGTGGTGTGTAGTTCTCGCTAAACACCTTGACGTTCTTTGGCAGTTCGTGGATTTCCAGACCGCTCACAGGGATATTATAAACTTCCCTCAAATTGGTAAAGGCTTTCGTCACACATTTATTCACCGTCGTAGGGGGCAACCCGCTAGAAGTCGATCCTTCATCACGACCTGACGTGCTCGCTACAGCACCCACAGAATCAGAGTGCACATCATCCCCTTCACCTCTACCCTCAGCTTTCTTAACATTGTCACTCTCAAAACTCACCGATTTCTCCGGTTCTTCCTCATATTCACCACAACTCAATGACACCTCTAGAACCTCCTCCGATCGAGTATCATCCGACTCAGATATTTCTTTTCTCTTATGAACCCAAAAATTGATCAACCCAACTTAAAAACGACCTAGCTACTGGACACACAACGCTTGCACAGATGAAAGAAAAACAAAAGAGAAAAGTAGCAGCAGCAGAAGCACTAACCTGAGACAATGAACCCTAGCTTGTGTTTTGTTGAAAGAGAAACTAAAAATGACCTTTTCAGATCTGCAATTTGGTTTTGTAAAACCGACCTCCCAATTCCCAACGTGTGATGATTGCACCCTAGGTTCTAGCCCACACGTCTGTCAATAGCGCTGTCTTGTCTTTTGCACTTCCCGAAAAAAGCGGCGGTGCATTTTCAAAATTAACTGCTTAGATTCTGCCACGTGTCAGTCATGTGCCCACTACAGTTTATCGTCAGCTCGTGGTACAATAACAAACGACCTCTCCAACTCGTTCGATGTTGCCATCCGACAACATCCTCTCCACTTATGTTGGATGCGTGCCACCGTTCTCTCTCAGTAGATCGCTTCCCCATGCAAAACAACTCACTGAGAGGGGGCTATGTGAAGGAGTAATATTCACATCTAATGAATATCAAACACACGTCCAGCATAAGCAGAGATCTTTCCGACCTCACCTCATCGTCCTACCAGATCGCTTCATAAGCAACTTGTCTCGTGTAGGTGGTACACTTCAGCTTGCTCCAGAGTAACGCAGTACGCTTCATCTAAAGGCATAATTCCTTATCCGAATTCAATCATTACAAAGGACATACTTGTACAACCAATCACCATGATCTACGAACCACTCTAACCACTCCCAATCATTACAAAATTCCTACCAAAACCAACCTAACACTCATCCTCGATCTGAACCACACATTTGTCCTTGACAATACATGTGTCATGCAGATCTACATCTTCAACATCTATAAATACCACCTACATGAACTACGTCAAACCTGATTCTTCTCTCCCTTCAGAATTGAGAGATAGATACGTAGGCAGTTCGCTCAACAACGAACTCGGTCTTATCCAATTCCTAAACCCAATCTCTTCCCAATCATATTTGTAGGGTAGAACCAAAACACACCTTTACAATAACCTTAGTTATTTAGATCATATTAAAACTTCCCAACTGGGCTGCCTCCCATTGGCCGACTTATCATTTGCACTCCAGACCTGAGATATATAGGCATCCCTATTAAAACACATCCTTACTAGGTAGTCACTCCTTGGACCATTTATCTTTTGCAATCGAAGCTTTAGCTGTTTTGATCATATTATCTATTAAGACATCCCTACTAGTACCTGGGTGTCACCCCTTGCCCTGCTCTGATCAAACAACTTACAAAATCATTGCATTGCTACGAAGGCCCACCCACACCAAATAGGTGCCTGTGTGTGTGTGTTTCAAATGAGTACTTTCTAGATATAAATGAAAGAAAATTTGGTCTCTCTGAATAAGTTTTGATTCAGAAATTGAAGGTGCAAAGTGTTCTTAGCCCTTAGGGATCATAAAATTCTGAAAGGCAGAAAGCTAAAAACCAATTTTTTCCCTGTAACTTCATAATGATAAAAACCGGGAGAGAATGATGAGAGAGGAACTCAGCGGGAAAACCACAACATAAGAAAAAGAAAAAGAAACATGAACTAATAGTACCCGTGGAGGTAACGAATTTGGTGGTGGTAGTGGATCGCTTTCTAGATGGTGATCTGGAAAGTACTAAGTGAGACTGCTGATACCACTTACTGTAAGGTTGAGCTGATTCAAAGGAAAGAGTTTGTAGATCTTTGAAAGAATAAGAGGAGGAGGATATTAAAGAGACGAAATAAAGAGACACATAAGAAAGTTGAAGATCAATTTTGTTGAATATGAAGACTCAGATGAACATAATAAGCTGAGGCATGCTACATTAATTTGTTGAACAGTTAGATCAAATAAAAATTACATTGGCCATTTGGCCTCCTTATGTTGAGAAAATGAGAAACCAAACTTGATAAACTAGAAACAATAAGTTCTAATTAAACTCGAAATAGGAAACTGCTAATTATTCAACTTCCTAATGCTATTGAAATCAGTAGTTATGATTAAACTAGCACAGAATCTTTATATACTAAGTAAAATGTTCGTAATTGTTGAATATATCACCATAATGGATCAAAACAATTCAGCCAAGGAATATGGCTGAAATTCCATGATTGTCTATAGGCGGGAGTTGTTAAGAATAGGGCACTATACAAAGAAAGTCACCTCGGAGAGCGCTTGGCACCTTTAAATGTATCCTGATAACAAAATGGATTTCGTGCAGAGCACAAACCTGTGCTATCGAGATCTTGTTTTTGGATTTAACCTTTTGAAGTTAGTATATAAAATAATTAACATTGGCTGTGATTTTGAAGTGCATAACTTAGTATGTGTAGGTGCCGACTAGCAAAGTCGGTAAAACCTCTGGGTGATGATACTAGAGGTCTGGGATTCGAACCCCGCCAACACCGAAGAGTTACTGATCTCATTTAAAACAGGCTTGCCAATCAAAAAAACAAAAAAAACTTAGCATGTATTTATTTCATCACGCCAGCAGCTAAGCTTGTCACAAAGTGGTCTTAAATATCTTGAAGGTAAACAAAATAGTACGGGAATACCCTGATAGAGGTACAGAGTCCAGATGGGCACTAATAATATAAAGTATTATCCAAATTTTTGTGCACTGGAGGCTTAAGATTTTGTGTAAATGTGGTTTTATCCTTTTTGTACTTCAGTAGTTTGCAAGAAAAAACTAAGGGGAATGAACAGGGTAGGGGTTAAATAGTTGTACCAAATGGTTTGTTAGGTTGAAGCAACATGATCATTGCGATTGTGTTCTATCATTCACTATTATTAATATAGTAATAAAAGGCTTGATATTTCTTTGCAAATGAATACTTTTCTACTGCCTCTAAAGGTCACAGCTACAATGGCATAGAACACAAACCAAGATTCTAGACCTCTAGTTGTGCCCTTCAAAGGGATTTTTGGTGGGGAACTAGTCCTAGTAAGAAGCGTCCCCTATATCTCAAAAATTGGAGCTTCATTTGTAAATCTAGAAAACATGGTGGTCTGGGTATTAGAGATGCACAACTAGATAATTTAGCTCATTTTAGTAAAATTCTTTGGTATATCATTTCTAACCCTTCATCCTTCTTAGCACAGCAGCTGAAAGGTAAGTATTTCAACTCCTCTACTGCCGTAAACTCCCCACATGTACATAATAAATCTTGGTTCTGGTATGGTATGCAGCAAATTCTTAATAAGATCAAGGATAACTCTATCTGGCAAACTGGATTGGAGATGGCAATACTATCAATATATGGACAGATTCTTAGATTCCAGGTATACATCAAGGGAGAGTTCCAAACTCTATTATACCAAACCAGTCCTACAAATGTGTGTCAGAACTCATCATTTACTCCACCAGAACTTGGAATATCACCCTACTTAATCAACTCTTTGATAACTTAACCAGCCTCCACATACAACAAATCTACCTCCAAGATCACAACTGGTAGACAAACTTCAATGGTCTCTCACAAAGAAAGGCTCCCACTCAGTCAAGTCGATGTATCACCTACTGAGTTCTCAATCTACACAACACACCATTCCTACAACCAACCTAGCTTTCTGGCACAACATTCATTGCCCTAGAGAATCACTTTTTGCTTGAAAATGTTATAATGAAATCTTACCAACTAGGGACCATCTAGCTCAAATTATTTATATCAATGATAAATCATGTTTACTATGTGGAATGCCGGTGAAATCTGTACATCATATATTGTTAGTTTGTCATTTCACTAGAAAACTATGGGTAACTATGGGCTAATATCCCTTGGAGTGTCTGATTATCTCAATTTCAACACTTGCAGGTAAAACAGTGGATCGACCTGTGGTTTAACCCACCTCCAAAGTGGCCCATCAATAAAAAACTTTAGACAAAATTTTGTTTGTACTTGTACTAGAAAATTTGGTTGGAACGATACTCTGTTTTTCATGAAAAAAGAACACCAAATTTCTTTAAACTTTCTCTGGTTGTTAAATATTTCTTTGACTCCACTGAGAACCAGAACTTGCAGGAAACACAATTGAACCCCACAAAGGAAATGCATTGGAACCCACTTGCCATTAATCATGTCAAGCTGAACATTGATGCATCGTACATCCAAGGGAGAGCCTCATATTATGGGTTTGTTCTAAGGGATTCTAATGGACGTTTCTTGGCTGTAGGAACAGAACATGGGAGAGATAGCATCCCAGAAGAAGCAAAATGTAGAGGAGTGCTCCAAGGCATCAAATGGAGTTTAAAGTTTAACATACAAAACTTGGAAGTGGAAACTGACTCCTAAATTGTCAGCACCTTTTTGGAAAAGAAGAATGTTAACATATCATAGTCTTCTCAACTACTACTTTTGGATGTTTTAGCACTTTTAACTACTATATAGATAACTATTGTACAAAATGGGTGAACAAAACTGGAAATAAAGTTGCCCACATGCTTGCAGCGCATGGTAGATCTAATCTAGACTTCACTGACTTCTCAGAATGGGTTGAAAACCCGCCACCATGGCTAGGTGACATTCTGAAGAGTGATAGACTTCTTGTAAATTTTGGATTATAGTCAAGTGAGCGAAGCGAACGTTCTTGGGACAGGTGGGGGTAGGTGGCCCAAAACGTTGCTTGGTTGGTTTCTGTCTGTCCTCAACTTCTCTCTCATTTCTCATTTCTACGCCATAACACTCTCCTCTCTTTCTCCTCAGTCAATCACTCCTCTCTATTCTTCCTCCCCCACTCAATCAATCGCGATAATTCTCCCTAATGACATGTCTCTCCATAATTCCGACCAAATAAACTGAACACCGCATAGGTGTGTGGAAAGAAGAAGTTGGAGAAGAACAAAATCATGACTGATTCTTGAACCCCATCGCAAATTTCTCTAATACCCATTGAGCTCAAAAACAGCTTACCATCTTCCACTCTTTGTAGACGAAAAAGTGTTTGGTCAAACTAAAAGTACGTTTTTTTCCAATGTCAGTTTCTTGAGTTGGACAAATGAAGCTTCATTTGAAATGGTGTTGTCCGAATATATAATTTTGTTGTTTTTTAATCAAAGTTAATGATAAGAATAATTTGTTATTGGGCAGTTGTTGTCGTTGGGCTTTTTTGTCTCGTTGAGTCTTAAAGCATAAAGTCTTTGGTGACTCGATGTGAGTATTCTTTAATATTTAGTTTGTGTTTGTCAATTGTAATATTGAGTTGGAGTAGCATTGACCAATTAATACACTTAGAGACGATAGAAGGAATAAATCTTGTAGTAAGACACATCTGCTAGTTGATGAGGGAATCAGCTTTGCACTCAAAGATTAATGAGGTTTCGAAGTTTCGATGATGTTTTAAATTTTTAATGTTGGAATTGAGGTTTTGTGATGGTTTATGTTGAATGATTAATTTGATTAACAATTTTGAGAATGTCAATTGTTTGGTGTTCGTGAGTCTCTCTTGTTTTTTCTTCGCCCCAATACCCTTTCTCCTTCACCCAACTCTCTCTCTCTCTCCGCAACTCTGCTCACTCCCCACTGCCCATGCAGTATACTAGTATATATATGATGATTAACAAAAAAAAAAAAAAAAATCTTTGGTCGAAGGTTTGTGATACTTTGAGGGATACACCTTTTGGCCTATTTGTGTTCCATTGGGAGTCTCTACCTTGGCATGTTGTAACTTTGTAGTTTTTCTTGTAATTTGTTTGCGCTTGTTTCTCCCCCTGTTTCTAGTTCTTGCCTTGTAATAGGATATCTCATCCTCGTTCTTTACTATTATTAATATAAAATATCTACTTCACCGATCAAAAAAGAAAAGAAAAATCCTTGCGATTCCACTTTTGATTAATTACACAATAGTTGATGTGTTATGTGATGACCTCAGGTCTATCAGTCTTAACTTCTCAATTATTTTCTGTTCGTTTCTTGTAGATTTTTCTTGTACAAGGGTTAGTCTCATGTGATTATCTGTGAACACCAATGTTTAAAAACTCGTCGAGTCGACCCGGAACTCGGCCGCGTCGACTCGACTCTATTTGATTTCGAGTATAATCGTTCACACTAATCGAAATGCAAGACTCGGCGAGTCGAGTCAGAAATTTTAATTGAATGTGGGCGGGCTTTTGAGAAGTAAAACGTGAAGAAGGCATTATCCAAAAAATAGGAGAACGTGGAGTCGTGAAGTCTTGGAAGTTTTCATGAAGTTGCTGGAAATAAATGCAAATGAAAATGTTTCTCCCTTGCTTTTGAACCTATTGACAGAGACACTTGACTTGGTGTATTCACTGTATTGTTTGAAGGTATTCATCCAGTCATCTCATTTTACTTTCACTTTTCCTAGTTTATATTAAATTATTAATGGTGATTGCTATTCTAAACAATCTTACTGCCCAAAATTCGGTCTTTTAGAATATGGATGTGCAAATCTCTATTTTTCAGCTCATTTTTGAGTTTAATAATCATGATGGAGTTGTTCTTTTTTCTTTTGCGCATCAAAAGTAGATTTTGTAGAGAAATAACTCATTGAAGACTTGAAGTGCTGTTCTTATAGTTTTGTTTGTGAACATTGAATTTGAATTGCTCTTTTAGGTGTTAAAATAATTAGATAGCAAAAAGATAGAAATATTGCTTGGTTGATTTGAACTTAGTTTTGATATTCATATGTATATATTTCTTATTGATACTACCCCAATGCATGTTCTTATTTTTTCAGCAATGCAAGAGAATCAAGAGACTAGCTCTAGAGCTCCTGATGATGATGATAATGTCATACACACAGATCACTTATCCGATATTGGTTGGAAACATTGAATTAGAATAGGTTAGTATTAGTATATGTCCAATATGAAAAGTCTCATGTTTCTATAAGTGTGGACATCCATATCTAGTAGTTTCTATTATCATATTTTATATTAGTATAAGTATGTAACTCTGGATAGAGAACAAACACTCTGAGACTCCAAAACTCCAACCCTAATCAATCTCTAGTATTCTCTATTCTTATTCTTGGTTTTTCTAATATATTAATGTCTCAACTCTCCTAGCATTACCAATAACATAGAATTCAACATAGTATCGGAGCGAGGTTCAGTGATATGCTAGGAGAAGAATCCCTCACCAAGAAAATCTAAGTTTGTTTTAATTTTCAATATAGTATTCAAGTTAAGTTTCAAGCTTTCTCACAAGAAGAAGGTCTCAATTGAAGTTTCAATTTTTTCTCCGTTCGCGGGTTTACTGTTCATCGCACTGTTCACCGGTGGAACTATTCACCGGTACTGTTCATCGTCACTATTCACCAGTACTATTCATCGACATGATTAAAGTAAGTTTTCAAGATTCCGCTAGTGTTTAAAGTTTGTTTGAAGAATGCTAGGAGAGAGATCCGAAATTTCTCAGTATTGGTTTCTTAAGATTGTTTCGCTTCTGCAATCTACGTCTTCCGCAATCTCTCTGTCTTAGTATTGATAAGAGGGGTAGAACCTCACTGTATCTCGGAGTCTTTGAAGTTAGTATTGGACGTGGCGCGCACGAGCTCAGTCCGCACGCCAAAAGTTGTTTTCAGTATTGTTCATTTTGTATTCAGAGAAGAGTTTGCGGGGTGCGCTCCATAATTGCCTGAGATGGGTGCGGGGTGTGCTCTTGCTTGACTTGACTTCCAGGCAGTTGGGCGCGGGGCGCGCTCCAATATGTCTTGATGAAGGCGTGCACGCACTCATGCCTCCACACATAAGTTTTCGAGATTTTTGAAGTATCAAGCCTTTGGAAGGTAGTTTGCACTCTCATCTAGGATTGGAGGGGTAGTATTGTTTGTATGTCGTTATGGATGTTTGGGTTTCTAGCTTCCGCGCAGTTGGTATTGATGCCGTCTTCTGTCTCAGTTTTTAGAACATGATCAAGTTGTTTGTTTGAAGTATTATAGGGGCACATGACCTCTATCTCACGAGGAATTATTCTTTCCATCTTCCACTGTTCAAAAAGTTCGCAGTCATAAAAAGGGGCGACCCACCTTTCACCCTCTATAGTGAGTATTGTTTGATACATGTTCTGTTAGAATTTTTTTTTGTGAATTGGAGTATGAGGTATAGTTTTTTGAAGTGGGCATTGGTTGGTTGTATAAGTTGGTATTTAGTTTTCTCAATTTCAAGTTCAAGTCGGAATAGACAAGGCTTTGTATGTTTCAACAGACTTGTATATTCCAACTTGAGAGGGGGGAATAGGGAGATATGAAGACATTCAGTAGTATATGAGGGAAGGAGAATATGGAGTCGTATGAGAAAGAGTACTCATGTCTCCATATTCCAGCAAGCCTTAACGAACTATTCAGTCTTCAGTATGGCATATCTATTATTTAGTCTTCAGTATGACATCTCCACTATTCAGTCTTCAGTATTCATGTAGCAGTCAAGCCTCAACTACACGTATATTTCAGGTAGCAGTCAAACCTCAACTACAAGTATGTTTCAGGTAGCAGTCAAGCCTCAACTGCAAGTATGTTTCAGGTAGCAGTCAAGCCTCAACTGCAAGTATGTTTCAGGAGTACCCATAATAGTATTTTGTTAACATTAACAGTGATATTGATAGTAGTAGCCAAGAAGCGCACATCAAGTCAGTGTTATTGTTTTCATTTTATATTATGACAGACATAACATCGAATAGAGTGAGTAGTAGCCAAGCAGCGCGCCACTAAACCGGTGTTATGATTTCAGTTTGTGACTGTGGTACACCTTCAGTATTCAGGTTAGGCCATTGCCTACACCAACAATTTCACCTCCAGAACGTCTCAATAGTTGTTCGAGTTCTTCAAGTAAAGACAGTTCTATGCGATTGGAGGAGCAGTATTATTATCTTTTGTTTTTTTGTAATCCAAGTTGTAATTTGCATAGTTTGCGTAATTACAGCTTGAGAGGGAGTATTAGAATATGTTAGTATTAGTATATGTCCAATATGGAAAGTTTCATGTTTCTATAAGTGTGGACATCCATATCTAGTAGTTTCTATTATCATATTTTATGTTAGTATAAGTATGTAACTCTGGGTAGAGAACAAACACTCTGAGACTCCAAAACTCCAAAACTCCAACCCTAATCAATCTCTAGTCTTCTCTGTTCTTATTCATGGTTTCTCTAATATATCTATGTTTCAACTCTCCTAGCATCACCACTAACATATAATTCAACACATTGTACAGTGGTAACAGCCGATAAAAAGAAAGTCCAATGCAACTATTGTGGGAAAGTATTATCTGGAGGAATTAATCGACTCAAACAACATCTTGCAAGGCTCAAAGGTGAAGCAGCTATTTGTAAGAAAGTGAAAGATGATGTTTCTACTGCTATGAAAGAAGCTTTGCTTGAAAAGACTACAAAAACTCGAATGCGTAAGCAACTTAAGAGGAGTTTGGGTATTTTCGGCCGAAGTGAAGAAGTATTAGAAGTAATTCTGGACGTTAGAGTGAAGAGCACGCTTCTTTACTGCACACTTCAAGCGCGCCCGCGCCTCGCGGTACTATTTGCGATACTCGCACCGCTTGTATTTGTACCGATCTTAGATATTTCTTATTTTAGTTTTCTATTTTAGGAACTTGTAATCTCTATATAAATCATTATAATCTCTATAGAAATCAATTAAGTAAATATTCTCTCAAATCAATCTCTCTCTCTAATTTATCATGGTATCAGCCTAATTTCGATCAAAACCCTAACCCTAACCGCTCTAAGCTTCCGCCTCCTCTAAATTCTCAATGGACGACGCATCAACCACCAATAATGACTCTCCTCCATGTTCCGATGATTCTTTCTTTGTACACCACTCAGATAGCCCCACGACTATTCTTGTATCTCCTCTGTTATCTAGTGATAATTATCCGACTTGGTTACGGTCTATCTCTAGAGCCCTTCAAGCAAAGAATAAATTTGGTTTTGTCGATGGCTCTGTCACACCTCCCAGCACTCCCAAAGAAAAATCCAAGTGGTTGCGATGTGATGACCTCGTTGCTTCATGGATTCTCAATTTTGTTACTCCAGATATCCATGGAAGCATCCTCTATGCCGATTCTGCATCTGAAATCTGGAAAGATCTAGGTGATCGTTTTTCACAAACTAATGCACCTAAGGTTTTTCAACTGAAAGATTCCGTCACTCTTCTCAAATAAGACAATCGTCCGGTATCTATTTATTTCACTTTGCTTAAATCTTTATGGGATGAATTAAGTTCTTTGTCTACTATGGCTGCTTGTACTTGTGGTCATGCATCTATTTTTGCCAAAGAAGTTGAAGACGGTCGTTCTATGAAATTTATGCAAGGCCTAGATGCTCGTTTTCAATCCATTCGCAGTCAAATTCTCTTAATGGATCATTTTCCTGATATGTCCAATATTTATTCTTTAATCCGACAGGAAGAGAAGCAACAAGAGATTCATGCACTCTCTCTTCCTTCTACTCTAGACGCTACTACCCTGAGTACCCACTTTCAAAAGACTAACTGGGCTTCTTCTTCGAAATTAGTCCCGTCTATAAACCTCCGCAAAGCACAACACTGGTTCATCACAGACTCGAGCTCGCGCGCCCTCAGATCAGGGCAACCAGGGCGCACCCGCGCTCGTCCATTCTGCAATCACTGTAACCACGTTGGCCATCATATTGGTACATGTTACAAACTGCACGGTTATCCCCCCAAGCTTGCTCAAGCCAATTCGGTTGCTACGGACTCCAATTCTCCAGTTTTCTCCACTTAACAATACAACCAACTCCTCAGTTTGCTTGATTCAGGTAGTACCACTTCACAAGCAAATCTAACAGGTATATCTCTCTCGTGTTTTTCTAAATCCATATAGATCATTGACTCTGGTGCTACCAATCATGTATGTTCCTCATTACATCTGTTTTCTCATTATCATACTTGTTTAATACATTCTACTCTTAAACTTCCGGATGGAACAGACCATTTAATTACTTATGTTGGTAGTATTATTCTCTCTCCTCTTTTGCGTCTTGACAACGTTCTGTTTGTTCCCACTTTTCATTTTAACTTGTTTTCCATTAGTGAACTGGCCAAATCTCACCTTATCTCTGTCACGTTCACTAATGATTCTTGTCTTTTTCAGGACCAGTTAATGAAGAAGAAAATTGGATTGAGACAGCTTAATGGGAGACTCTACCATCTCCAACTAGCTTCCGTCTGCTCATCCCATAACTCCACCACCAATAATTTATGGCATTATCGCGTAGGACATCTCTCTTCTACGCCTTTGCAGATTTTAGCTAAGCAGTTTCCTTTCATTTCTAGTTCCAATAATGCTACTTGCAATGTATGTCCACAAGCTAAGCAAACACGTTTATCTTTTTCTCATAGTTCAATAAAAACTATTAGACCTTTTCAAATGATTCACTGTGACATTTGGGGTCCTTTTCATTTACCATCATATTCCAATGCTCGTTTTTTCTTAACTTGAGACTGAAGTTGATGCTTAGCAACGCGCTTGCAAAAACAGCAGGTTCAGGAAAAGGAAGCACTCAGATTTCTATAGAAGCCGCTGTGCACAAAGAATCAAGGAAAGATGTTTGTGAGGTAATTACACGATGGTTTTATCATGCTGCAATTCCGTTTAATGCAGCTGATTCTGTTTTATTTCCCATTGTTTGTGAAAAGATTGCATCATATGGTAAGGGCTTTAAACCCCCCCCCCCCACCCCCTATGAGATTGGTGAACCTCTTTTAAAGGGCGATGATGAAAATGAAAATGAGCAAGATGAGATATTTTACTAATAACAGAGAGATTGTGAGGCCCGGTGTAACACGGTTTGCTACAAATTTTATTTTATTATTTTCCTTGGTGGGCATAAGCAAATATTATTTATTGAGAACTTGTATTTAGTATTTAACTAATATCAGCCTCATGTATTTTTTTTTTATTTTTACTAGAAATCTGGTTTGAAGAAATTGTTTGTGTCGAACGAATGGACTGGATCCAAATTTGCATCTTTAGAAGAAGGGAAAGAAGCCGAGGACATTGTGTTGGACGGGTATTTTTGGAGGAAATTGGAGATTGTACAAAAAATGATTGATCCTCTTATAGTAGCTTTAAGGTTCGTTGATGGAGAGGAAAAACCCACAATGGGAATTATTTATGATGAGATGGAAAAAGTAAAAAAGAAAATTGCTGAAGTATGTGGATATAATAAGGCAGAATATGAAGACACATGGAATATAATTGATAAAAAAAGGGAAATATCCTAAACAAGGCAAGAAAAGTACACATTCTTCTCAATCCAGGCAAAACACTCAATTTTGACCAATTCAACAAAAAATTAACACTTTTGCCTTTTGTACTTGGGAGACAAACTTTCTCTCTCTTCTTACACAACCTGCAACACTCTCTCTCCCACGTGATGTGACCTTATAGTCAACATATACCACAAGATCATCTTAAAGATTTGCACAAAAAATCCGGACCGTTAGATTAAGGTCTAATTAGAAGAAAAAAAATGGTAGTATTTTGTCCAATGAAGATAAGTATCCATCACTTATTAAAGGTAGCAATAAATTAAATACTTATCAGCAACTTTTATGTCATTGCCAACAGACAGCTTATACCTCAATTTTCGCACTCCAAAACTTTGTACAAACCTCAAAAACACAAAAACTTATACCTCAATTTTCGCACTCCAAAACTTCATATGGTGTGTATAGGTATGTTGGTGGTGAGGTTAAACTGAGGGTGTTTGTAAGACAACATCATATGAAGGCTTTGTTAGTATTGTTGAAGATGCTTGTTCAAATAGTAGAGTGGAGTTTTCATTGCGGTACTTGATGAGTAAGAACCCATGTAGAATCGACTGTGAAATAGATTATGTAAACATGATCAAGAGACATGAAAAGTATCCAACCAAAGTTATGAAGGTATGGGTTATTAAGGAAGAAAGTCTTGCAAGATTTGTTGTTCAAAGAAGTCAAGGATAAAGTGTTGCTATGAAAGAAAAGGTGCATGTTGAATTGAAATTATCCAAATGTGCATGTTGTATTGAATGATTAGCTTGTTCAGTTGAAGCACAAGTCTACCACATCATCTCCTAGACTAAGCAAATTGAAGAATCCGAAGGTGTGTGTTGAGTTATTTAAAGAAAAAGTTGAAAACCATCCACAACCATCTCCTGTAAAGCAGAGTTTGTTGAACCAAAAGGCATTAGCGCGTAAGAGGCCTTTCACACTAGTAGATGAACCTATAGGTACGTAATACATTTTGTTTCTGTTTTATTTGCTGATAGTCATTGGTTTAATTAGTTGCTCACATTGTGGCATTTTGTATTCCCAAGATAATCCACTTGAACAACAAAGTGAGAGAGATCATACAGTCGCCAAAGATGTGGTTCCTAAAGAGCCCCACAGTTTTGCTACTTATCAAAAGGTTATGGTAGGTAATTGAGTGTCTTTGTTATAACTTGTACTATGTTGTTGATAGTTATTTGTGTAAATGCTAACTATTAGGTGACCACATGCAAATCAATGGTTCACACCTACTCGAAGTGAAGTTCAAGTGGATGTTGATGCAGATCAATGGTTCACACCTAATCGAAGTGAAGTGGATGTTGATATAGATATGTGGTCTACTCCTAATCGTAGTCAACAGTATTTTTGGGGCGACACTCCAATAACAATCATCGACGATGAAGATGAAAGAAGCAATCTTGACTTTCAATTGGATGGGATGGTAGATGTCAATGTTGCTGATCATGCAGAAAATATAAATAATCATGGTTTTGATCCATTACATTCCCCCCAAATTCAAGAAGAACCCATGCAATAAACAGGAAAGGATGACGACCAAGTTATGCACCAAAGTGTTGTGCAGAAGTTCATACCCCCCAAAGTTAGTCAGCATTACGCCACTCGTGATGAGCTCATCAAAGACATGAAATCTTATGCAGTGGCGAACATGTTTAATTTGCACCGTGCACAAACTTCAACGCGAAGAGTGGTCATGAAGTGTAAGGCTCATGGTTGTACGTTTCATCTTTATGCAAAACCTACGACTGCCTCTAACAAATTGGTTATTAGCACCTTAAGAGCAGCTCACACTTGTGCACAAGATCAGGATGTTGCAACAAATCTACAAGCAAACGCGTCATGGGTAGCACAAATAGTTAACGCAAAACTTAGGGATAACGAAGAATTGCAGCCAAAACATTTACAACAGGAGGTCAAAGGAATCCACCATACTGAAATATCATATAGGATCGCTTGGAAAGCAAAGCAAATTGCACTGAACAAGGTAGAAAACAAAGAATAAGGTATTAGAAAATACATGTCCTGTCAGCAATATGTTTACTAACACGTAGCAAGTGGTAGTTTAAACTTTGCGTGTTATCTTTTCCATATAGATTACAGGTAGCTTCAACACCCGTACTATCAGCAACACGTTTAATAACACGTAGCAAATGGTTTGTTTTTATTCAGTTTGTTATATTTTTCAGGCAGATTAGTGTAGTTTCAGTCAATCATATCAAATGTTGCCTACTTATTGCAAAGAGCTTAAAAAGATTGATCCATGTTGTTTCACCGAGATACAGACAACGCCACATGAGCACAAATTTGAATGTTTCTTTTGGAGTTATGGCATCACAGTTCATGCTTACAAAAGATGTCTTCGTCCTTTGGTTATGTAATACTCACAAAAGGTAGGTACAGGTATGTAATACTCACAGCCCTTGCTGTTGATGCAAATAGTCATTGCTTTCCGATTGCACCTGCAATTGTCCCAAAGAAGAACAACAACCATTGGGATTGGTTCTTGGAGAGATTGAGGGACCATGTTGTAGGATCTACAGAGAGTTTTGTTCTTCTATCAGACCGACATAATAGCATTCTTCAAGCAGTTCCTAAAATTCTTCCAAACGTGCACCATTGCTTTTGTGCGCAACACATGTCTAACAATGTTAGCAAACAAGACACCAAATGGAGGGTTAAGAATGCCGCAGAAACCTTTGATAAAGCTGAGTTTGTTAGAATTATGGGTCACATCTGGTGCAGTGACGATAAAGCTTATGCAAAGTTAGTCATAATTCCTAAAGAATCATGGTGCAATGCCTTTGCTCCAATGAAAAGGTACGGAATTGTTTATAGCAATCATATAGAGAGTTGGAACAAAATGATAATTCCTGAATGGGCTATACATGTTACATCTCTTACGGATGGTATTCGAAAAATATAATAACGTACTTCTACGACTGCCGTGTTATGGCTGCAAAGTTGAAGACCAAACTCACCAAATCAGCGGAAGACCATATCATCACAGCCCGATTCGAGAGTAGGTCGTACACTACAAGGAGGGCAAGTGAATTCAGTTTTTCAGTCGTCACTAAAGATGGAACAAACACAGTAGACCTTGAAAATAGAACTTGCACTAGTGGGTACTTTCAACAAGTGGGACTTCCATGTTCCCATGTCGTTAAATGCATCGACACTTCTAACTTTTCTGTGTATGACTACTGTCTCCCATGCTGCAGCAAGGAGACGATGATGGACACATATAAGGAAAATTGGACACCAATGAAAGGTAAAGAACAATGGCATTGGGCTAGAGATATCATGGTACGTCCACCAATTGATGAGGTACAGGCTGGCCGCCCTAAAAAGAAGCGAAAGAGATCTAAAGGAGAGGGTGTCCCTGTCCAAATAAGGAGATGTACCAGATGTGGTGGTGTTGGTCACAATGCAGCAACATGTACTTCTTGCACTGATGATGCTGAATGGATTGACTTCGCTGTTAGTGGTCCACCGGAGTTTGATAATGATTTCATATGATTACGGATTTTAGTGTGATTGAAGGGACAACTCTTATGTAGTTTTCAATAATTCTTGTCTTGTTCAATTATTTGAAATATTCATATTTTGGATGGGCTTTGGTATTTTGTAAAGGCACCATTGATGTAAACTTTTTAACATTTTGCATGGTATTGTATATGGTTTTTGGAATTTTCCATGTTCCCTTCTAGCATTTTCAGTTAGGTAATGTATCAACATCTGGTCTAGCTGGCATTTGAAAGAAAAAACGGTTAAAAAGAAATGGAAAATACTTAATAGTACAATTAATATAATTTCCAACTAACAATTTATTTACAAGTGCCCTTATGTTTTTTCCCCGCCAACATGTTTATGTACATATGTACATTACTACACTTTGAAGCCATCAAGGACACTTTCTAATTAAGGAACAGTCAACAACACCTATTGCGGTTTTGTTCTATAACCTGTCAGAATTTTGATGTCTATTTTTAACAAACACAAGTTCTGAAAATTTGAAATTTCAAGTTAGTTTAATTTTGAAATTTTGCGTTGGAGAAGGTGAATGCCTTAAATTTTCTCTCCTTTATTTTGTTTTCAATTGGATTCCAGTGTATTTAGAGTTTGATTACATATAAGATAAAATTATATAAATCAATGTAAATTAAAGTCCTTAATTTTTATTGCTTTGAAAAGAATTCCTATTATATAACAAATTTGTGTGCTATTTTTGAACCGTTGGATCGCAATAGAGTCAAGATTGAACATCATTGAAGAAGCAAGTGGTGGGAGTATTTCCACCATTGAAGAAGAATGGAAGAAAGAAGATGTTGGATAAAGGAATAAAGAAGATGATCGCGGATTTTAGTCATAAGATTGTAAATGTTTCAGTTGCTTTAGTTATCACAGTTAAGATATGATTAAGCAGTTATAGAAAAACATATTATCAGACTGCATGTAATGAAGCATCAGCAACTAAGATAAACAAACGTACAGATTTGCAAAACCACAATTAGATCATAACAACAGTTATAGTCTAGTCATAATCTGAAAACCACAGTTACTCCATGATATAGGTTATTAATTATTACAATATACCAAAAACTGGCCCAAACACTAACCAACATCAGAATACAAACAATCAAAAGCATGAACTAGCATGCTTAGAATCATGGACCATGTTCCCAAAAATTCAGAAATACTTACATGTTGTCTTACTTACCTTCTGGTTCTTTCTCCTTATTCTTTTGGAACCAATTCGCAAGACTCTCTACCAGTTCCTTCTGCCTTGTCTCTGTGGTGTTGGGATTGATGCCATAGTTGATGATATCCATTCTAATCCTCTTGCGCATTCGCTCTGGAGTCATTTTGATATCCTTTACTTGGTCAGGTACGCCTCTAAGAAGGCAATCAAGGAAGGCAAGGCAAAAAAGGCCACAACTATTCCCATCAGGTTGTTGGGAGACATGGACAAACTCACGACTCCATGGTGAATCCATATCAATATAGATACTTCGATTAGCGCACTTAATGACATATGGGAGCATTGTCTCCAAGGTTATTTGCTTATCAGAAGCTTTTTTTGCCTCCAAGTGAATCATATGTGTACACCTTTCTTTCCTCAAAATTGGAGACCTGTAACACCCAATGAGTACAGTTAATTTGTACCGGAATTATAACTCCCTTGCACTTGGTTGGTGGTGGTTGATATTGATTGATGTCTCTGGATGGGATGAAGTATTCAACTGTTACTTCATTTGGAAGGTAGTAACCTTTGTCAACTCTTTCATCTTTAAACCTTTGGTCTTTCATCTTCTCTGCAAATACATTGTGCTCTCTGATGAGATATTTATGCAACAACAGTGTATACATTATACTCAACTTTAATAAACAATAACAATGACAAAGAAAAGTAATCCAAACAAAACTTACATCAAAGTATATATCCCTAATTATGGTATAAACTTCACAATCAGGTAGACCATTCTTCTTGCAATGTTGGTAGTACCACCTACGCAACAACTTCACATATATGTTGAGCACCTACAAATAAATAAACAGGATAATTGTTCAGTAAAACAATAAGTTGCTGATGGTTGATGCATTAAAGACTATCAGTACGTTATTATATTGTACTTACCTCACCATCTACTCATTGCCTTCTATGCAACGAGTGGAAATGATACACATCAATAGTGTCATTGTAGCCAAAGATTCTTATATCCTTTGAGGAATTCAGATTTTGGTTTCTGGTAAACATCTTCCAGTAGTAATTGAGTATTTTGACCTCACCTTTGGTAGTGGGTTTCATGAGAAAGGTATTACTCAAAGCGGTCTCGATCAGGGAGTCACAATCCTTGCCAATAAATTTCTCCAATGACCACGCAACACTGGTCTCTCTGTTTCTCCTTTTTCTAGTAGTAGTCTCCTCACTTTTTCTATCCATTTCAGCATCCATTTCAGTTTGAATAAGAACCACATCTGGCAGCATGATGGGTTCACCAACATTGTCCTCATCCTCTACCTAATCATCAACCTCACCGTCACCCAAGTGTACCTCCTCATCATAATCCATTATACTTGCATTACCACGTTCACATAACAGAATAACATCATTAACCCTAGCTCGATCATCAACCTTATCTATGGCAACAATATCATCAACCTTACCTTGATTATCATCCCCAGCCATGGCAACCAAATCATTCACCCTAGCTTCATTCTCTACATCACCCAAGTCTACCTCATTAGCAAAAGTAGCTTCAGTGTTACCCTCCTCATTTCTAGATTCCCTCACATTTTCAGGAGTTCCGTTCACACTTGGTGATAGGGATGGTAAGTCAGTGATGTCACTAAGTTCAGTAGTAGCAGCAAGTAAACTAGCCAAGTTTACCTTCCTCCTTTCAGTGTTCAGAACTTCTTCTGCATCTATATCAACATAACTATCAACAAGCATACCTCTAGGATCTACAACATTCAAAGGAGTATAATCTGGGACCAATTCAACTAATGCCATAGTAGGAGCTTCTTCTTGCTCATCCACAAGTACAGATTGACTCCCCCCATTTATTTCATCTGTTGCATTTTCTTCCTCTTTCTCTTTTTCTTCATTATCTAGAATTTTCTCTTCTCTCTTCTCTTCATTTATCTCCCCACCCACATGTCGAGCCTCCATTTCAATTTCAATATCACCATCAATTTTAGGTAATTCTTTACTAATCTCAGTCAAAACACTAGCTGCAAATGAGTCCATTTCATTATGCTCCATCTCTTTTACTTCCATGTCAGTCTCTTCCTCTTCATTAGTTAAAATTAACTTCCTTCTTTTAATTTTGTTAGCTTCCTTAACCTTACTCTCCATTGCCTTTCTTTTCTCACTCACCTGATTTAACCTTTTCATATTTTGCCTTTTACTCTTGGCTACTGCCTCTTTTTTACTAACTCTAGATGGTTGAACTTGGACATGCTGTGGCTCTCCAGTCCTGTTCCTCTTCACCATTTTTAATGTCTCAGGTATTGTTGCATCGGTTAGCATCTCTTGACAACTTTTTCCTTCAGGAAGATCAAATGACACTTTCTTTGCAGATGAATTCCTCTTTTCAGTTGACACTTTCTTTGCAGATGAACTCCTCTTTTTAGTTGACAGTTTCATTACAGATGAATTCCTTTTTTGACTGGGTGAAGACACAATTTTCTCAGTATTTGAAACCTTCTTTCTAATAGACTTTGTTCTTGGTGCCCTAACAACCCCATCAGATGCTTTCACCTCCCCATTACTTGTCTCCAGCACAACTTTATTCTTTCCATGAACAATTTCTTGCAGTATTGTTTCCATCCCATTTCTGATTGAAGTCGTAAGCTCAGTCTTCAACTCTTTTCCAATAACCCTAACCTCTTTTGTCATCTGTATGAACATTTAATTTCAAAATCACATAAAGCTTAACATAGTTGTTGACATATCCTAGGTCACAAAGTGCAAGTACAAAAAAGAAACTCACAATTAAACATATAAACCCAATTGAACAATTCTTAAATAACAATTTTCTTCAGTCCAACAAAAATCTTTAATTTAAGCAATTGTTAACCATTGACGCAATATAAAACAATGATGTACATTGAAGAACAATGTGGCTGACATATCAATAATTACACTATGTACATTAAATAACATAGTGGCTGACATATCAATAATTACAATGTGCTATATGAGAATCTTACCAGGCCCTTTAGTACTTTAGCTTGTCTCTCAAGCATGAACCCCTTATCAGAAGTAGCTCTTTGTTCTGCATGTAGCTGCAATGCTTCCTTCATTACTACCTCATTCAATTCTTCATCAAGCATATCTAAATGAGCAAACACCACAACCTTCCCTTTCAATGGCTCCATCTTTTTCTTGAAAGTCTGAAGATGCATGTTCCTAGGAGGAACTTCTGCCCAATCAAGTATTCTTGGAAATCGAGCATTTGGTGCACGACGAGCACCAAATGTAAGAATGTGAAGATATGCCCATACAACAAAACATATTACACAACCATATATAGGAAAAGAAAGCTTCCTTTCTTTTACATTATTGGAAACCTCTTCCAAATAGTCATCCAACATCTCAAACAAGGGAGTTCCCTAGGGGAACTTATCAAATGCATCTAAATCGACCGTAAGATCAGCAAATCTTCCATTTATTGTCCTAGAAGAACCAGGAATTACAATTTGAGGTAAAACATACAAACGATTAAGTCAAAATATGTCCGCTTTATCTTCACTAGATTTGGATAGTTCTCTGGCTTCCAAGATTTGGTTTTCATTAACAGAAATACCTTGCTCGAAAGTCTAATGGTATCTTCACGTCTCTAGTGTAGAAAGAGTTAGCAATTGGCTTGACACTTAAACCCATTATCAAAGCCACGTCACTCTTCTTAAACTCCAGATCTTTGTTGCCGATTCGATAATAGAGTCTACTAACCTTGTGCTCCCATTCTGGACAAACCCAGTGAGTAGTCGTCATGTGCAAATTCTCTTGAATGTCTAGAAATTTAGAAAAGCACGATTTCTGAAAATCTTCTCACTCCTCCTGACTAAAACTCTTGAACAGTTTATGCATTTGGTCTAGAGATGAACGACATGTGAGATTAAGCTTTCTCATTTTTGGAATTTTTTGAATTGTAATTTTGCTTAGAAGGTTACTTAGGGTTTTTTTTTTGTTACTTAAGATTGCATCCGTAACTTTATTTTTAATCGGCTTATAGACACGTGTCAATCAGGACACTGCGTCGCGGTAATACAGTAACGGGCTTCCCGCCATACTAAGTGCCCTTATGTTTTTTCCCGCCAACATGTTTATGTACGTGTCAATTGTTTCACTCTTATGTTTTTGTTTTTTATAAGTTGCTGATTGTTACTGCAATGCAGTATGCCAGTTGCAATAGATGTATATGTATAAGAACAATACCATATTGGCGGGAAATTTAGGTGGGAAACCATTTAGGCGGGAAACCTTTTCTTTATATTCGTGCTCATTCACCCAGCAGACTTGTATACATTTCTCTTTACTGTCTCTCAAACAAATGGGTGGGGGAGAAGGTTCTAGTGCTACTAAAGCAACTATGTATTCAACATTAACTGAAAATAGCAAGTGTTTTGGGTGCGGGTCAACTGGCCATTGGAAAATCAACTGTCCATGGGCAAAGCTTAAGTGTCCAAGATGCTTCAATACAAATATGAGGTATGGTGTCGATGAAAGAGAGTGGAGCACGGGGCAAAGGTATCTGTCATGCAAGGTTAGTATCGGCAATGGTGAATGGTGCAGAGGTTTTAGATGGATTGATTTGCCAGGTGAAACAAGTGAGGATAAGGATAAACAACCTGCTGGAGAAGGACCAGTCCAGGAAAGTCATTTGAAAGTCATCATTGATGGTCCAGTCAAAATGCAAATAGAAGGCAATGTTGACAATGTCAGTGAACTTGTAAGGAAATTATCTATTAGAGATTAAGTCATTATTCCTTTAAATCTTTCTTGATTTATTTTGTTATGGATGTTATGGTTGTTTTGACATTCTGAACTTGTTCAAATGGTTGTAATTAAGTTTCATATTATGTAAATAAGTTTTCAGAATATTCCTTAATTTGCTATAAGTTGCTGATGTTGTTGCACTTAATTGCTTCTTAATTTACAGTGTGTGTACTGTGCGTAAGGAGTGTTAGAGAAGGAGAAGAATGAGTGTTGGAGAAGAGAGATTGATGTTTAATCTTGACTCTATTGCAATCCAACGGTTCAAAAATAGCACACAAATCTAAAGAAAATCGTGTGGTAGTGACTAGGAGACAAGGTCACATCAGGGGGGACAGGGAGAAAGGAGAGAGAAGTACTTTTTCTGTAGGAGAGAGAGTGTTTATTTCAGTTGGAGAGAGAAATGGGAATGGGCAAAAGTGTCAAATTTCCTTTGAATTGGTCAAAATTGAGTGTTTTGCCTGGATTGAGAAAAATGGGCACTTTTCTTGCCTTGTTTAGGATATTTCCCTTTAACTTTACAAGGTTAATGATATGAAATTAGCTTCTGTATAAGCTTTAGGAGACAGAAATATTTCATTCGCCCATAAACAATGCACGCTCCGATCAAAAATTTCTTTACCTTCTTCTCGATTTGTGAGCGTTGGCCGTGTTAATCCTTCGATGAATTGTTCCAAGGGAAATATCCTAAACAAGGCAAGAAAAGTGCCCATTCTTCTCAATCCAGGCAAAACACTCAATTTTGACCAATTCAACAAAAAATTGACACTTTTGCCCTTTCCCATTTCTCTCTCCAACTGAAACAAACACTCTCTCTCCTACAGAAAAAATACTTCTCTCTCCTCTCTCCTTGTCCCCCTTGATGTGACCTTGTCTCCTTGTCACTACCACACAATTTTTTTTAGATTTGTGTGCTATTTTTGAACCATTGGATCGCAATAGAGTCAAGATTAAACATCAATCTCTCTTCTCCAACACTCATTCTTCTCCTTCTCTAACACTCCTCACGCACAGTACACACACTGTAAATTAAGAAGCAATTAAGTGCAACAACATCAGCAACTTATAGCAAATTAAGGACTATTCTGAAAACTTATTTACATAATATGGAACTTAATTACAACCATTTGAACAAGTTCAGAATGTCAAAACAACCATAACATCCATAACAAAATAAAGCAAGCAAGATTTAAAGGAATAATGACTTAATCTCTAATAGATAGTTTCCTTACAAGTTCACTGACATTGTCAACATTGCCTTCTATTTGCATTTTGACCGGACCATCAATGATGACTTTCAAATGGCTTTCCTGAAGTGGTCCTTCTCCAGCAGGTTGTTTATCCTTATCCTCACTTGTTTCACTTGGCAAATCAATCCATCTAAAACCTCTCCACCATTCACCATTGCCAATACTAATCTTGCATGACAGATACCTTTGCCCCATACTCCACTCCTGTTTACTGATACCATACCTCATATTTGTATTGAAGCATCTTGGACGCTTAAGCTTTGCCCATGGACAGTTGATTTTCCAATGGCCAGTTGACCCGCACCTAAAACACTTGCTATTTTCGGTTAATGTTGAATCCATAGTTGCTTTAGTAGCACTAGAACCTTCTCCCCCACCCATTTGTTTGAGAGACAGTAAAGAGAAATGTATACAAGTCTGTTGGGTGAATGAGCACGAATATAAAGAAAAGGTTTCCCGCCTAAATGGTTTCCCACCTAAATTTCCCGCCAATATGGTATCGTTCTTATACATATACATCTATTGCAACTGGCATACTGCATTGCAGTAACAATCAACAACTTATAAAAAACAAAAACATAAGAGTGAAACAATTGACACGTACATAAACATGTTGGCGGGAAAAAACATAAGGGCACTTAGTATGGCGGGAAGCCCATTACTGTATTACCGCGACAAAGTGTCCTAATTGACACGTGTCTGTAACTCGATTAAAATTAAAATTACGGATGCAATCTTAACTAACAAAAAAAAAACCCTAAGTAACCTTCTAAGCAAAATTACAATTCAAAAAATTCCAAAAATGAGAAAGCTTAATCTCACATGTCGTTCATCTCTATACAAAATGCATAAACTGTTCAAGAGTTTTAGTCAGGAGGAGAGAGAAGATGTTCAGAAATCGTGCTTTTCTAAATTTCTAGACATTCAAGAGAATTTGCACACGACGACTGGTTTGTGCTGTAATGGAGCACAAGGTTAGTAGACTCTATTATCGAATTGACAACAAAGATATGGAGTTTAAGAAGAGTGACGTGGCTTTGATAATGGGTTTAAGTGTCAAGCCAGTTGCTAACTCTTTCTACACTAGAGACATGAAGATACCATCAGACTTTCAAGCAAGGTATTTCAATGGAATTTCTGTTAGTGATAACCAAATCTTGGAAGCCAGAGAACTATCCAAATCTAGTGAAGATAAAGCAGACATATTTCGACTTAATGGTTTGTATGTTTTACTTTAAATTGTAATTCCTGGTTCTTCTAGGATAATAGATGGAAGATTTATTAATCTTGCGGTCGATTTAGATGCATTTGATAAGTTCCCCTGGGGAACTCCCTTGTTTGAGATGTTGGATGACTCTTTGGAAGAGATTTCCAATAATGTGAAAGAAGGGAAGCTTTATTTTCCTGTCTATGGTTGTGTAATATGTTTTGTTGTATGGGCATATCTTCACATTCCTACATTTGGTGCTCGTCAAGCACCAAATGCACGATTTCCAAGAATACTTGATTGGCAGAAGTTCCTCCTAGGAACATGCATCTTCAGACTTTCAAGAAAAAGCTGGAGCCATTGAAGGGGAAGGTTGTGGTGTTTGAGCATCTGGATATGCTTGACAAAGAATTGAATGAGGTAGTAATGAAGGAAGCATTGCAGCTATATGCATAACAAAGAGCTACTTCTGATAAGGGATTCATGCTAGAGAGACAGGCTAAAGTACTGCAGGGCCTGGTAAGATTCTCATATAGCACATTGTCATTATTGATATGTCAGCCACTATGTTGTTGTTCTTCAATGTACATCATTGTTTTATATTGCATCAATGGTTAACAATTACTTAAATTAAAGATTTTTGTTGGACTGAAGAAAATTGTTATTTAAGAATTGTTCAATTGGGTTTATATGTTTAATTGTGAATGTCTTTTTTGTACTTGCACTCTGTGACCTAGGATATGTCAACAACTCTGTGAAGCTTTATGTGATTTTGAAATTTATTGTTCATACAGATGACAAAAGAGGTTAGGGTTATTGGAAAAGAGCTGAAGACTGAGCTTACGACTTCAATCAGAAATGGGATGGAAGCAATACTGCAAGAAATTGTTCATGGAAAGAATAAAGTTGTGCTGGAGAGAAGCAATGGGGAGGTGAAAGCATCTGATGGGGTTATTAGGGCACCAAGAACAAAGTCTATTAGAAAGAAGTTTTCAAATACTGAGAAAATTTTGTCTTCACCCAGTCGAAAAAGGAATTCATCTGTAATGAAATTGTCAACTGAAAAGAGGAGTTCATCTCCAAAGAAAGGGTCAACTGAAAAGAGGAATTCATCTACAAAGAAAGTTTCATTTGATCTTCCCGAAGGAAAAAGTTGTCAAGAGGTGCTAACCGATGCAGCAATACCTGAGACGTTCAAAATGGTGAAGAAGAATAGGAATGGAGAGCCACAACATGTCCGAGTTCAACCATCTAGAGTTAGTAAAAAAGAGGCAGTAGCCAAGAGTAAAAGGCAAAATATGAAAAGGTTAAATCAGGTGAGTGAGAAAAGAAAGGCAATGGAGAGTAATGTTAAGGAAGCTAACAAAATTAAAAGAAGGAAGTTAATTTTAACTGATGAAGAGGAAGAGACTGACATGGAAGTAAAAGAGATGGAGCATAATGAAATGAAGTCATTTGCAGCTAGTGTTCTGACTGAGATTAGTGAAGAATTACCTAAGATTGATGGTGATATTGAAATTAAAATGGAGGCTCGGCATGTGGGCGGGGAGATAAATGAAGAGAAGAGGGAAGAACTTTCTCTATATAATGAAGAAAAAGAGAAAGAGGAAGAGAATGCAACAGATGAAATAAATAGGGGGAGTCAATTTGTACTTGTGGATGAGCAAGAAGAAGCTCCTACTATAACATTAGTTGAATTGGTCCAAGAGTATACTCTTTTGAATGTTGTAGATCCTAGAGGTATGCTTGTTGACAATCATGTTGATATAGATGCTGAAGAAGTTCTGAAAACTGAAATGAGGAAGGTAAACTTGGCTGGTTTACTTGCTGCTACTGCTGAGCTTAGTGACATCACTAACTTACCATCCCTATCACCAAGTGTGAACGAAACCCCTAAGAATGTGAGGGAATCTAGAAATGAGGAGGGTAACAATGAAGCTACTTTTGCTGATGAGGTAGACTTGGGTGATGTGGAGAATGAAGCTAGGGTGAATGATGTTGTGATGAGTCAAGTTGAAACTGAAGCTAGGGTGAATGATTTGGTTGCCATGGCTGGGGATGATAATCAAGGTAGGGTTGATGATCTAGCTAGGGTTAATGATGTTATTATGTTGGGTGAACATGGTAGTGCAAGTATAATGGATTATGATGAGGAGGTACATTTGGGTGAGGGTGAGGTTGATGATCAGGTAGAGGACGAGGACAATGTTGGTGAACCCATCGTGTTGCCAGATGTGGTTCTTATTCAGACTGAAATGGATAGAAAAAGTGAGGAGACTACTACCAGAAAAAGGAGAAATAGAGATTCCAGTGTTGCGTGGTCATTGGAGAAAATTATTGGCAAGGATTGTGACTCCCTAATCGAGACCGCTTTGTGTACTTCCTTTCTCATGAAACCCACTACCAAAGGTGAGGTCAAAATACTCAATTACTACTAGAAGACGTTTACCAGAAACCAGAATCCGAATTCCTCAAAGGATATAAGAATCTTTGGCTATAATGACACTATTGATGTGTATCATTTCCACTCGTTGCATGGAAGGCAATGGGTAGATGGTGAGGTAAGTACAAAACAATAGCGTACTGATAGTTTTCATGCATCAACCATCAGCAACTTATTGTTTTACTAAACAATTATCATGTTTATTTATTTGTAGGTGCTCAGCATATATATGAAGTTGTTGCGTAGGTGGTACTACCAACATTGCAAGAAGAATGGTCTGCCTAATTGTGAAGTTTATACCATAATCAGGGATGTATACTTTGCAGTAAATTGTGTTTGGATTACTTTTCTTTGTCATTATTATTGTTTATTAAAGTTGAGTATAATGTATACACTGTTGTTGCAGAAATATCTCATCAGAGAGCACAATGTATTTGCAGAGAAGATGAAAGACCAATGGTTTAAAGATATAACTCCTTATGAGAGAGTTGACATGGGTTACTACCTTCCAAATGAAGTAACAGCTGAATACTTTATCCCATCCAGAGACATCAATCAATATCAACCACCACCAACCAAGTGCAAGGGAGTTATAATTCCAGTACAAATTAACTGTACTCATTGGGTGTTACAAGTCTACAATTTTGAGGAAAGAAAAGTGTACACATATGATTCACTTGGAGGTAAAAAAAGCTTCTGATGAGCAAATAACCTTGGAGACAATGCTCCCATATGTCATTAAGTGCGCTGATCGAAGTATCTATGTTGATATGGATTCACCATGGAGTCGTGAGTTTGTCCATGTCTCCCAACAACCTGATAGGATCAGTTGTGGCCTTTTTTGCCTTGCTTCCCTTGATTGCCTTCTTAGAGGCGTACTTGACCAAGTAAAGGATATCAAAATGACTCCAGAGCGAATGCGCAAGAGGATTGGAATGGACATCATCAACTGTGGCATCAATCCCAACTCCATGAGAGACAAAAGCGTATGAACCGATAGAGAGTCTTGCGAATTGGTTCGAAAAGAATAAGGAGAAAGAACTAGAGGGGAAGTAAGACAACAGGTAAGTATTTCTGAATTTTGGGGAACATGGTCCATGATTTTAAGCGTGCTAGTTCATGCTTTTGATTGTTTGTATTCTGATGTTGGTCAGTGTTTGGGTAAGTTTTTGGTATATTGTAATAATTAATAACCTATATCATGGAGTAACTGTGGTTTTTAGATTATGACTAGACTATAACTGTTGTTATGATCTAACTGTGGTTTTACAAATCTGTATGTTTGTTTCTCTTAGTTGCTGATGCTTCATTACATGCAGTCTGATAATGTGTTTTTCTATAACTGCTTAATCATATCTTAACTGTGATAAGTAAAGCAGTTGAAACATTTACAATCTTATGACTAAAATCCGCGATCATCTTCTTTCTTCCTTTCTCCATCATCTTCTTTCTTCCTTTCTTCTTCAATGGTGGAAAATACTCCCACCACTTGCTTCTTCAATGATGTTTAGTCTTGACTCTATTGTGATCCAATGGTTCAAAAATAGCACACAAATTTGCTATATAATAGAAATTCTTTTCAAAGCAATAAAAATTAAGGACTTTAATGAACATTGATTTATATAATTTTATCTTATATGTAATCAAACTCTAAATACACTGGAATCCAATTGAAAACAAAATAAAGGAGAGAAAATTTAAGGCATTCACCTTCTCCTTCGCAAAATTTCAAAATTAAACTAACTTGAAATTTCAAAATTTCAAAATTTGTGTTTGTTAAAAATAGACATCAAAATTCTGACAGGTTATAGAACAAAACCGCAATAGGTGTTGCTAACTGTTCCTTAATTAGAAAGTGTCCTTGATGTCTTTAAAATGTAGTAATGTACATATGTACATAAATATGTTGGCGGGGAAAAACCATAAGGGCACTTGTAAATAAATTGTTAGTTGGAAATTAATTGTACTATTAAGTATTTTCCATTTCTTTTTAACCGTTTTTCTTTCAAATGCCAGCTAGACCAGATGCTGATACATTACCTAATAGAAAATGCAAGAAGGGAACATGGATAATTCCAAAAACCATATACAATACCATGCAAAATGTTAAAAAGTTTACATCAATGGTGCCTTTACAAAAGCGTTTAAACGAAATTACAAAATACCAAAACCCATCCAAAATATGAATATTTCAAATAATTGAACGAGACAAGAATTATTGAAAACTACATACGAGTTGTCCCTTCAATCACACTAAAATCCGTGATCATATGAAATCATTATCAAACTCCGATGGAACACCAGCAGCAAAGTCAATCCATTCAGCATCATTAGTGCAAAAAGTACATGTTGTTGCATTGTGACCAACACCACCACATCTGGTACATCTCCTTATTTGGACAGGGATACCCTCTCCTAAAGATCTCTTTCGCTTCTTTTTAGGGAGGCCAGCCTGTACCTCATCAATTAGTGGACGTGCCATGATATCTTTAACCCAACGCTATTGTTCTTTACCTTTCATTGGTGTTCAATTTTCCTTATATGTGTCCATCATCATCTCCTCGCTGTAGCATGGGAGACAGTAGTCATACACATAAAATTTTGAAGTGTCGATGCATTTAACGACATGGGAACATGGAAGTCCCACTTGTTGAAAGTACCCACAAGTGCAAGTTCTATTTTCAAGGTCTAACGTGTTTGTTCCATCTTTAGTGACGACTGAAAAACTGAATTCACTTGCCCTACTTGCAATGTATGACCTACTCTCGAATCGGGCTGTGATAATATGGTCTTCCGCTGATTTGGTGAGTTTGGTCTTCAACTTTGCAGCCATAACACGGTAGTCGTAGAAGTGCGTTATTATATTTTTTCGAATACCATCTACAACAGATGTAACATGCATAGCCCATTCATGAATTATCATTTTGTTCCAACTCTCTATGTGATTGCAATAAACAATTCCGTACCTTTTCATTGGAGCAAAGGCATTGCACCATGATTCTATAGGAATTCTAACTAACTTTACATAAGCTTTATCGTCACTGCACTAGATGTGACCCATAATTCTAACAAACTCAGCTTTATCAAAGGTTTCTCGGCATTCTTAACCCTCTATTTGGTGTCTTGTTTGCTAACATTGTTTGACATGTGTTGCACACAAAAGCAATGGTGTGCGTTTGGAAGAATTTTAGGAACTGCTTGAAGAATGCTACTATGTCAGTCTGATAGAAGAACAAAACTCTCTGTAGATCCTACAACATGGTCCCTCAATCTCTCCAAGAACCAATTCAATGGTCGTTGATCTCTTTTGGGACAATTGCAGCTGCAATCGGAAAGCAATGACTATCTGCATCAACAGCAAGGGATGTGAGTATTACATACTTATACCTACCTTTTGAGAACGTACCATCAATCATAACCAAAGGACGGAGATATCTTTTGTAAGCACGAACTGTGATTCCATAACTCCAAAAAAAATGTTTAAATTTGTGCTCATGTGGCGTTGTCTGTATCTCGGTGAAACAACATGGATCAATCTTTTTAAGCTCTTTGCAATAAGTAGGCAATATTTGATATGATTGACCGAAACTACCTCTAATCTGCATGAAAAATATAACAAAATGAGTAAAAACCAACCACTTGCTACGTGTTATTAAACATGTTGCTGGTAGTACGGGTGTTGAAGCTACCTGTAATCTACATGGAAAAGATAACACGCAAAGTTTAAACTCCCACTTCCTACGTGTTAGTAAACATATTGCTGACAGGACATATATTTTCTAATACCTCATTCTTTGTTTTCTACCTTGTTCAGTGCAATTTGCTTTGCTTTCCAAGCTATCTTATATGATATTTCAGTATGGTGGATTCCTTTGACCTCCTGTTGTAAATGTTTTGGCTGCAATTCTTCGTTATCCCTAAGTTTTACGTTAACTATTTGTGCTACCCATGACGCCTTTGCTTGTGGATTTGTTTCAACATCCTGATCTTGTGCACAAGTGTGAGCTGCTCTTAAGGTGCTAATAACCCATTTATCAGAGGTAGTCGTGGGTTTTGCATAAAGATGAAATGTACAACCGGGAGCCTTACACTTCATGACCACTCGTTGCGTTGAAGTTTGTGCACAGTGCAAATTAAACATGTTCACCACTGCATAAGATTTCATGTCTTTGATGAGTGATAAGAGCCCAAAACTATAGTTTTAACCCCTTAACCATCATACTTTTAGACCAATTATGTGAGTAATAATTAAGAGTTAGTACTGATTACGTGTTTTTATGTATTTCAGGCTTCAAAGTCCATTATGTGCAGAAATGTGCCACTTTAGCGAGATAAATGAGCAAAGGTCGGTTGCTAAGTAGTTCTGTGATTAAAGGCTAAGATTCAAGAAGACAAAGCCTTTCTAAAGCCTGGTCAAAAGCTGAAAAGTCGACGCGGGCAGAAATAGCACACAAAGTCAGCAGAATTTCCGAAGGCCGTATCTTTGGACTCAGACCTTGGAATTGGGCCTACCTTATGTCAAAACGACCGGCTCAAAAAAAGCTTTCCAATGATTTAAGCCTTAAACCAATCAGAGGAGCAGAAGTGGACGAAAAGTCTGTTGAAGTCAACTGCAGCTGAAGAGGCCTTTTTGGACTGAAAGAATTGGGTTTTGGGCCAGAGAAGAAACATGGCTCCAAGCCCATGCACGATTTTTGGATCTGAAAGTATAAAAACAGGAGCTTGACTCTTTGTTAATGGTAGCTAGTTAGACCTAAAACAATAGATAATTATAGATCTAGTTTTTATTTAATTAAATTAAGTTTAGTTTATATTCAATTCTTATTTTAGATTAAACTCTTAGAATCATTGTTCTTAATTAGTTTGATAAATAAAATAGCTATTTGTCAATTTCGATTCTTGTCATTTACAATTGTTAGATCCAATTTCATTTATTACTTGTTATTCAATTCTTAGTTATTAATTAGAATTTAAGTATTGTTTAATTTAGATTAGTAAAATTCAATTCTTTATATTATGTTTAGTTTTAATTTAATCGGAAATGATTGCGTAATGATTCTCGGCTAAACCTCCATTAGAGGGGGCTGAGAAGCCTTGATGAAGGCTTGATTCCGATTATCGTAGAGTCGTCGTAATTTCCTTTCCACTCTAGAAAGGATTAGTTCACCATGAGAATGGGTATAATTGTTCACATGCTAGTTATGAATTGGTAGAAATGCCATGTGTAATTAGGGATTAGGAGTAACCAGATTGTTCTGCGAAGCAGTTCAATTCGGATAACGACGATTCGTCGTTAGTAGGATTAAGTCAAGTTAAGGTGGAATCAATCCCCCTCTAACTCATTATCATAGAATCAACGTAGCATTCCCATAGTGTTTAAATAATCGACTAGTTGCATCTTGTGGGTAGTTGCATCGTAGTCTAGTTGCCATTTCGTAAATCTCTCATTAGACTTTAGAGTTAAGTTTACTTATACGTAGAGAACACAGCATGCGGAAGGACTAGGAGTGGAACGAATTTCCTACTCCACTATATCTTATAGGATTAAGAGTAGAAACTTTGATAAATATAGGCACGTAAGATAGTTTTAGTTTACTTACGTTTTGAGTTCATCCTTCATTTCGTAGGTAAACTATCAATTTTATGTTTTATCAAATGGCGCCGCTGCCATCTTAGTTTCACTTTCGCATTGTTTTCGTAGTGTAAGTACTTTTATTAAAGTCCCATTTCACCCACCCACCCTTGTTTGATTCATACTGTGGTTTTTCGATTCAGCGTTGAAAAGTTCCGCGAAAAAGTAACCGAGCATTCACGCTGCGCAAACGGATTTAAGCTCGCTGCGCCCAAAAGATCAGAATAACGAAGCGACCACGCCCCATGTGGGAGCGACCCCCTCTAAATCACTGTCAGAACTTGAAGTTACACGGCGTGACAGCTACTAAGCTAGATTTTTCCGGATTTCTACGGTTTTATTGAACTTTGATTTTTCAAGTTTTTCGTGTTCTAACTTGTTATATACACCGAACACGCGTAAACAAGACGTTATTCATAAGCAAAGCAAGGGCCTTAATCAGGTATTCCTTTCTTCCACACCTCGCATCTCTCGTTAGAGGTTTATACTAGTATATCGTAATTGTTTGGAGTGTTGACGTGTTTAGCTAAGTTTGGTCTTAGCCTTGTATGAGATTAAGGTCCGGCGAACAAAACACCGAACGTAATTACACAACAACGTCAACAAACAAGTCTATCTAGTATACCACCCACTACACCTCTAGCTACTATTTCACACACACAACCTGATATAATGACTGAAGACGAAGAGACTCCTCTCTCTGACTTCTACAAAGGCTTGAGCAATAGCCGCAAATCTTGCATCGTTCTAGCAGACCCAGTGGGGGATTTCCGAATCCCTCCAAATATTTTTAATTTGTTACCCGTTTTTCATGGATTAGACCATGAAAAACCTTATCAGCACATGCGTAGGATTAAACAAGTCCTAACAACATTCCACCATCCTACGGTTGGTGCGGAACAAATTAAACTAAGGGTATTCCCTTTCACCTTAGCCGATAAAGGCGTCTTGGTTAACTGCCCAGCGCCTAATTCTGTGGACTCGTGGGCTAAACTTGTTCAGCTGTTTATGGAACATTTTTACCCACCCATAAATACGGATGAGATGCTTTCCAAGATTCATTTCTTTCGACAAAATCCCAATGAATCATTTTCAGAGGCTTGGAATCGTTTCACCGATCTCCTTATAGAGTGTCCACATCATAACTTAGCGAAAGACACGTTAGTTCGTGCCTTTTTCAAAGGACTTCTACACCACTATAAAGAAGTCCTAGACATAATGAATGGGGGTAGTTTCTAAAGCAAAGGAGCCTCGGAGGCTTATAAATTTTTAGAGGATCAAACTAAGCAAAATAACAACTGGGGGGTTAGTGACGATATCCACCGCTCCGCTAGTTCATCAAATACAGTTAAGGCTGCCGGTATGTTTGAAATTAAACACGATCCCGAGCTTAAAACTCTAATCGAATCACTACTAAAAAAGTAGAGGCCATTTCTGTTCAACAAAAGCCTATCCCCGTCATGAATGTAAATTCAAATCCATGTAGTTTCATTTGAGCCCCGAAAGCATCCCGACTTCCATCGTCCTATAGCCTATGAGCGGGCTTGTTCCATTAATAGTGAACCTAACGCCCTTGGAGACAAAATCCCAACCGGTTGGAGAAATAACCAACCGCCACACCTCCGTGGTACAAATAATCAATATGTTAGGCCAACGCACGTTTTAACCAAGCTCCACCACGACAAGGACGTGGTCAGGGTAATTTTAATAATTATAACAACCAAGTGCAACCTCGACAAAGACAAGCACAAGGTCAAGGTAGTTATAATAATTATAATGCTAATAGAGGTATCATTCCTGTAAATAATAATTATCAAAATCCACCCATAAATAATTCACGTGAAATAGTTCGGTCACACCACCGTGACTACTACACCCACACAACGGATCGTCTTGACACCTTCATACAAGTGAGCAAAAACTTTTCCAAACCATGGCTCAATCTAACCAACAGCTTCTACAATCCGTTAATAATTTAACCCAACAGTTGGCTCAAGATAAAGCCCAACCCAAAGGTGTGTTTCCAGGTCTCGCAATACCTAATCCTAAAACAACAAACACATCCTTTGAGGTAACCGATAATACTAGTAATGAATATGAAAATGTAGGTGAGCTAAATGCCATCACCACTCTCCGTTCTAGCAGAATGGTTGATAACAAAGTAACTATGCCTATAGTTACCCCACCAGTAGCCCCTACACCTGCTATTTTACTAGATACCGAAATAGAAACTGAAGAGCCTACCACTGTAGAGGTACCAGTTACAACACAACCTAAGAAACAGAAAGTCACGGTTAAACATCCAGGTGATACCATTGCTAAATATAGACAGAAACCACCGTTTCCACAAAAATTAGTCATGTTAACTAGGGATACAAATTATGAGGAGATTAGGGACGTTTTCAAGAATCTAACTATAAACTTTCCCTTCCTCGAAGTTATTAAAAAGCTACCACACCATGCTAAGTTTCTTAAGGAGTTGTGTACTACTAGGCGTAAGGCCAATATACCAAAAGACGCCTTTTTAACAGAACAATTCCCAACTTTATCTGAACATAATGGAATTGTTAAGTACAAGGACCCTGGTCGTCCTACTGTACAATGCACATTAGGAGATTCCTATACGATGACCGCGTTATTAGACCTGGGGGCTAGTGTTAACTTACTCCCGTTTTATTTGTATAAACAAATAGGTCTAGACGAGATGCAACCCACTAAAATGACGTTGCAATTAGCTGATCGGTCTATTAAGTATCCTAAGGGTGTGGTCGAAAATGTGCTGGTAAAAATTCAGGATTTCTACTATTCGGTTGATTTTGTAATCCTCGTCTGATAAGTCGCTAACGACTCGTCGATCATCTTAGATGCGTCCTTTCGGCAACGCCAATGCGCTCATTAATTGCCGTGATGGTTCAATGTCCATGTCTTTTGGCCATCTTGCTGTTGAAGTAAATGTTTTTAAAACAAAGACACATTTACCCGATTCGTCTATGGATGGAGAGGTTAGCATGATCGAGAGCTTTGCTCGAGATTATTCTAACAACATGTTCCCTGATAATCATATGCCCAAATTTCTTTCCTTTGGAAGTTCAGACTCCAACATTTTCATCCCTACACTAGTCGATACACATATTACGGATGAGGATGACATAGATGACTTTCTCAAATATATAGAGGACTATCATAGTAACGTGGATATGACCAATCTAGATGAGGAATTTGATGAGTTTCTTAGAGCAGGTGATGATTCACCCTATCAAGAACTACTTTGCACAACATCCACCTCGACTCCCCTCCTTCCACCCTTTCAAAGGAATCTCGAGTTTGCACTCGATCTTTTTGTTTCTCCGTGCTTCATAATTTTTAAATCCACCTAGTAAACAAATACTTCGGAAGGACAAACCATTTGACACCTTTATTTTCAAACTTGAGACAGTCCCTACCTACACCATGAATGAGTTTTGTGCTAAACCCACATCCTCATTGTTTACATGCTTTCCTTCTACAACTTATCCATATCCACCATATTCTCCACAACCATTCACTTTTCCACACTTATTCACTAGAACACCCTCTCGTTCAAAAATGAAAAAGAAGGTGCATGCTAGGTTACATTATAGGGTTATCCGACTTCGCTTTCATTTCACTAGGTTGCGTCAAATCTTGGTACTTGATTGTGTTTGGATATGTTTTCTGTGATATTTATTTATGGAATGATCCACAACTATTTCGGTTGTTGATATATGATAAACTGCATGTTCATACATATGTTTAGATAAAGTCTCGAGTATCTGACTATAAATGACTCAATTTTTTTTTTGCGATTGGTGCATTCCCTTCATTTCCAGATATTGGTGAATGCACTATTAAGGTAACCGGGCCCTCCCTATGGAGTGTGTGGCTGTAAGTACCGGATCCTAAGTCCACATTTAACATAATTCACGTTTTCCACTCTTGCATGTTTTCTCGGATTTTTTATTAATGTTTCTCTATGGGGTGAATTATGTCTTTATTGCTTATTGTTTTTCCTTATAAAAAGAGAAAAAAAATATATATATATATATAAAATAATAAACATAGTAATCTAGGAAGTCTCGGATTCTGACTTTAAAAGACCCACTGTTAAAAAATAAATTTTCTAAACTTTGTTGTAAAAAATTTGTTTGGGGGTGGGGTGTTCGTGTTTCCATCCTAGAATGTTTTATGTCCCATTAGAGTTGCTTAGGCCGTTTAATTGTATTTCGATCCGGGTTTACATAATCTATGAATTTAGAGTTCAGTCGTTCGCATAACGTACGTCATGCACGCACTTCGAGGCATTTTTCACTATCTTATATGTCATCCACGGTTGGAATAGAGTGTTTTATGGATCATTGGATTGGAAATTCTCTCCTGATCATTTCCATATCTCATTCGCAAAAATCGGACCGGTAACGAAGCGGCAATTTTAGTTTGAAGTTTCGCGAAAAATCGAAAAATTCAAAAATTTTGAATTGGCCTTGGGCCCAACCCGCGCCCTTACCTTTCCCCTAACAGTCGCGTTCATCTTTCCAAATCACCATTAACGACCACCAAAGCTCCAAACCTAAAAAAAAAAAAAAAAAAATTAATTAAAAAGAAACCAAATTAACCCACGCCAACCATCAAAAATCCAATTCAAATCTCCTCTAAAACCAAACCACCACCAAATCCACCAACTTACATCACCAAAAACCCACAAAAATTTACAAATTCAAGCTGTCGCGCCACCACCACTGTTTGCTTCAGTCGGTCGATTCAAATTCCAACACCACATCCCATTTAAACCCCCACTACATTCCAAACACTAAAATGGCTCAACAACGCGTCGAATTTTGCGAACAAGCTTTTCTTGGCGACCACTTCGCCGCTTTTACGGTGTTAAATGATCGATGAGACTGGAATAGCTTGTGGTACTTTCGATCGAAGCCTTTTACCACGAAGACTTAGTCCGACGGTTTTACAACACGAAGGAGGTGGAGGGGACTAGAATTTTTTGTTATGGTGGCGAAGAGGAGGAAGGAAGTAACTACTGGGTTGTTGGCTGAGATTCTAGGTATTCCGCTTAGAATCCATCTGGATGTCACGTTGCAGGAGTCCCAATATAATGGGGTAGAGCCATTGATGAACGTGATAGTTACCGAAGGGAACTACAATGCGAGATCGCATTGTGTTCGCCAGGCATCCCTCAGAACCAACCAGCTGGCTGCAGCTCAGTGGATTGGTCGGAACGTCATGGGGAAGGAGAAGGTCAGCGACATCGGCCTGAACTGCCTCCACATTTAATGGATACTCCAGGAGCAGAAGTACGAGTTCTGTATCTTGGAGTTTTTGCTTAGCATGATTAGGGGAGTAGGGAAGTCCGTTGCACCTCTCCCTATGTTGATAACCAAGATCATGCTGAAGTTGAGAGCAGCTCTGACGTCTGATAGGTCTTACATAACCCTACACCGAAATCCTCGCATCTATAAGGAGTGTGTCCAACGAGTTTGGAGGTTGCCTGAGGATAGGGTAGAGGACAAGAAGGATGGGGGAAATGAGAATGCCTCGGAGGATGAGGATGACTTGACTTGTTTTGATGCGGATGCCTTGGAGAGTCTTTGGTCGGATCACGAGCGCATGGCTGTGATTCATCGTGGCATCTTTCGCTTCAACACTATCTGCGAAGACCTCCGGACTCGACAGGCAACTATCCATCATAACCCGAGATCCGTTACCAGAGAGAGGATGAGAGGTGGGAACAGATGAGGGCCGAGCTAGAAGCTCAGCGCCAGTTCCGGGCCAACATGCTTGCACGATTCCCACTTCACGGGGATTCTCCTTCTGGGATACACCATCGAGGCACGAGCGTCGTCGCCGAAATACGAATGGTGTTGGCCCATCGGGAGCTCAGGAGCCATCTCCTGAGCGTGTGCCCTCCACTACCAGTACCGGAGTGGTTAGGGATAGTATCGTTTGATGTTTCTATTTTTATTTGTAGTTTCATTATTGTTATTTATTTTAATGTAAGTTTTATTTCCGTAATTTGAATTTTGTAGTGAAATGTACTTCGAATGAAAATTTTAATATAATGCGGTTATTTTCATTGTGCGTGGTTGTTTAATATTGATCCCACCTTCCCAAATTATTTGGGGGTGGTATTATCTATTCCAGCATGATTTTTATATGACCCTCGTCTTAGAATTTATTGCGGAGTCAAGGTGAAAATATGGCCGTTTAGGCATATCTATGAATAAGTATCATGGTAGGATAAAATCTCGATTAAATAGGTAGATTCTATCATAAATTCAACCTAAAAGATACTAGATTTGTTTTAGAATCAAGAAAATGAGTTGTTTCCGTTTTCGGGTTTGGAAATTTTGGTATTTCCGGAAACTGCCGTAAAAACTTTTTGGCAACTTCCCGATCCGTTTTAGCAACTTAAAACCTATATAAACTTCATACATTCTACACTCACAACTCACACTACACCTAACCTCCATCACTCACCTTTCACTCCCACGATTCCCACGTTTCGTCTCATTTTCGATTTTCAAGCACCTCGGGCGCTGCGCCAGAGGAGGCGCTTTTCAGCGCTCGCACATTTTCAGAATTTTTGTTCAGGCGACTTTTCATCGAGGAGAGCGCGACTTCGTGCTCAAACACTTTGGAATCCCAAAATCTTGAGGCCTTTCATTACGACTTCCGTGGACAAGAAAAATTCGGTTTTCTGCGGGTTGTTTCGGATCATTAGCGGCTATTCCAGAGGCGTAATTTTGAGATGACATCTCCTACATTGATACCGGAACAGTCTTTTGAAGATTTGTTCCAAAGCACTACTTATGGTGCTTGGTTTGTGAGGCAATCACATCGTTGGTGGGAACCGCTCATGGTAAGACGATGCGATTTGTATTCTCCAACACTAGCATCTTATTTTTACGATAACTGCATTTTCTTTGAGAGACCGGATGGAGAACAAGTGTTCTCTATCAACATTGATAATGAACCAATGGAAATTACCGGGTTCTTGCTAGCATTTGTTCTTGGACTTGTTATGCCCATTTGAAATACAAGACCCATGGTGCTATTGGGTAGATAATATGTATGTCTACACTTACGAAGTTTTGCATGAGTCGTATGGCGCGGGCATTTTCATTATCGAGGACCAAGGGGAATATAACGTCACCTTTGGTAGCTTTGTCCATGAACATAGGAACTGTTATGTTTTGGATCATGCTAAACATTTTAGGGAATGGCGTTTTTCTTACGTGAATGATGCCACTTGCGGCGTCTTCCTTGCTTTTAGCCACGGGGCGTATGTGTCATGACCTTCCCGAACCTTGATATCTAGTTTAGCTCGATCCCATAGCATGAGGCATAAGTACCTTCTTATGCCCCTGTTCTAATTTCCGTATTATGCTATGTTTCTTTTCTATTTTTGTACACATTTCACGGATTGGATTACGATTCGCATCATGCGACCCACCAATAGTATTATTCGATCTTTCCGTGCAATGACTTGGCAAGGGTGGAGGATACAACCTCATCAGGTTGCACCCTACACCCCGTCAGACCAAGTGGCGCTTAATAGGTTAGCAATAATAGATTATAAATGGTAGGAAGCCTGGCAAATTATCATGGCATGGCAGGATGCGAAGGAACCTCACTTCTTTATAGAAGAAGAGGATGAGGAAGATGATGAGTAAAGTGGGAGATAAGGTAAGTTTTAATTCTAGTTAGTGTCGCTTATGTCCCAAGCAATTTCATTCTTGTTAACCCCATTAATGGGTAGAACTCGTATAGAGTTGCGTCAGTTTTTTATTTCCTATATTAGCACGTTCTAACCTTGTTTTGCGGATGTTCCCGAATTTCCGCTTCAATGGTATTTTTCCTACCCTCTTTATTTAAATGCTTTGAGGACAAAGCATGCTTCTTGTTTGGGGGGGGCATAGAAACACGTGTAATTAAGGCATTTGTAAGGATATAGATAGGTATAATATGCACTTATTTTTTTAGTTAAAATTTCAAAAAAATTCAAAAATATAAATAAATAAGTTCATGCTATACACTTAGGAATAGTGGTATTGTTTTCCTTCTCTATGCTCCTAATAATCTAGAAGTCTCAATGTAGCTTTTGCATTCAAGAATAATTTTTAGAAACTTAGGTTAATATGTAGGTAATAATCTGTGCATCTATCTATAAATATATTACATGAGTATCTATGATTGTTAGCGATGAAGTTTCAAATCTAGGCTAGAGTACTTATTCTACAAATCCTGTGAGAATATAGCCTAAAGCCTTATATGAGCGAAACATTTGAGAAATGACACAAGGAAGAAGTAAAATCCGGATAGAGAAATCACACGTCCACTTGCTTGATCACAATGTCATATCCTAAGCGAGAACTTAGGCCCTCTTTGGATCGATATAGCCAGAAACTCAAACCTATGAATTATTTTCCGCTAGTCGCCCCTCTGAGCCTTTCTTTAGCCCTTCATAAACCACAAATCCTTTACCCTGTTATAAAACAAAACAAAATAAAAAAAATTCAACCTACCCAATTTAGATAAGTCTGAGAATAGAATGAGGAAGAAAGAAGAAGAGAAAAACATGTGTAAACAAAAGTTAGTTAATTACTTCAGAAAATAAAGAAAAGAAGTTTACATCCAAAGAAAAGAAAAAAAAATAGAAATAAATAAAAACTCCAAAAATAGAATAAAAGGGAGTCAAAAGCCAAAGAAAAGAAAAAGAAAAATATGGCTAAGGATGGAAACAAAGTGTAGAAGCAAAAGTAAATAACAAGGTTTTCTCTAGTTACATAATAAGAAGACTCTATTATCTCAGACTTGTCCTTTTGAATATCCATTTCCTTCCTTCTTAAACCATCTCCTAATCCCCGCAACACCTAATAAAGACCTCTAGCTCAATTAGGAATAGGCTAGTGTGATAGTAAGTGGCAGATGTGTTTGATCGACTCCGGCTTCCTTGTTGTCATTGAGATTGTAAGGTAAAAGTGTGCATTAATCGGAGATAACTAAACTTGAGTAGAAAAATCGAGAGTGTTGTATCTTGACTATTATTGTGATAACCTACTTAAGGACGCTTATTTCGAAGTTTGAGAAACTAACCACGCTAGATATTTCATAGTATTACTCATTGTATATATGTTTATTGTAGATGATTGATTATTATGCATATATTAGCTTAGGGTTCGACTTGATTACTCTATATGCATTGCTAGTGAGAGGTATAGTTAATTTAGAGCATGAATAAGGAAACAATAGTTTTATTTCTTAGTCGTTGTAGTATAGATGAAGTTTGTGAGTACCTTCACTGGAAAACTCTCACGAGGCTATAACTCGTCCACTTGGGAATTCCTAGTGGTTTAAGGCCTTGTTGCGTATGATCAATGCAATCGCACTCAACGAAACGAGAGTAGATAGAACTCCATTTTTGGTCACTTATTCTAATTTCTCATCTTTGCTTGAGGACAAGCAAAATGCTGTTTGGGGGTGGTTTGATAAGAGCCCTAAACTGTAGTTTTAACCCCTTAACCATCATACTTTTAGACCAATTATGTGAGTAATAATTAAGAGTTAGTACTGATTACGTGTTTTTATGCATTTCAGGCTTCAAAATCCATTATGTGCAGAAATGTGCCACTTTAGCGAGATAAAGGAGCAAAGGTCGGTTGCTAAGGAGTTCTATGATTAAAGGCTAAGATTCAAGAAGACAAAGCCTTTCTAAAGCCTGGTCAAAAGCTGAAAAGTTGACGCGGGCAGAAATAGCACACAAAGTCAGCAGAATTTCCAAAGGCCGTATCTTTGGACTCAGACCTCGGAATTGGGCCTACCTTATGTCAAAACGACCGGCTCGGAAAGAGCTTTCCAATGGTCTAAGCCTTAAACCAATCAGAGGAGCAGAAGTGGACGAAAAGTCTGTTGAAGTCAACTGCAGCTGAAGAGGCCTTTTTGGACTGAAAGAATTGGGTTTTGGGCCAGAGAAGAAACATGGCTCCAAGCCCATGCACGATTTTTGGATCTGAAAGTATAAAAACAAGAGCTTGACTCTTTGTTAATGGTAGCTAGTTAGACCTAAAACAATAGATAATTATAGATCTAGTTTTTATTTAATTAAATTAAGTTTAGTTTATATTCAATTCTTGTTTTAGATTAAACTCTTAGAATCATTGTTCTTAATTAGTTTGATAAATAAAATAGCTATTTGTCAATTTCGATTCTTGTCATTTACAATTGTTAGATCCAATTTCATTTATTACTTGTTATTCAATTCTTAGTTATTAATTAGAATTTAAGTATTGTTTAATTTAGATTAGTAAAATTCAATTCTTTATATTATGTTTAGTTTTAATTTAATCGGAAATGATTGCGTAATGATTCTCGACTAAACCTCCATTAGAGGGGGCTGAGAAGCCTTGATGAAGGCTTGATTCCGATTATCGTAGAGTTGTCGTAATTTCCTTTCCACTCTAGAAAGGATTAGTTCACCATGAGAATGGGTATAATTGTTCACATGCTAGTTATGAATTGGTAGAAATGCCATGTGTAATTAGGGATTAGGAGTAACCAGATTGTTTTGCGAAGCAGTTCAATTCGGATAACGACAATTAAATGGATTAGTAGGATTAAGTCGAGTTAAGGTGGAATCAATCCCCCTCTAACTCATTATCATAGAATCAACGTAGCATTCTCATAGTGTTTAAATAATCGACTAGTTGCATCTTGTGGGTAGTTGCATCGTAGTCTAATTGCCATTTCGTAAATCTCTCATTAGACTTTAGAGTTAAGTTTACTTATACGTAGAGAACACAGCATGCGGAAGGACTAGGAGTGGAACGAATTTCCTACTCCACTATATCTTATAGGATTGAGAGTAGAAACTTTGATAAATATAGGCACGTAAGATAGTTTTAGTTTACTTACGTTTTGAGTTCATCCTTCATTTCGTAGGTAAACTATCAATTTTATGTTTTATCAATGAGCTCATCACGAGTGGCGTAATGTTGACCAACTTTGGGGGGTATGAACTTTTGTACAACAGTTTGGTGCATAACTTGATCGTCATCCTTTCCTGTTTCTTGCATGGGTTCTTCTTGAATTTGGGGGGAATGCAATGGATCAAAACCATAATTATTTACATTTTCTGCATGATTAGCAACATTGACATCTACCATCCTATCCAATTGAAAGTCAAGATCGCTTCTTTCATCTTCATCGTCGATGATTGTTATTGGAGTGTCGCCCCAAAAATATTGTTGACTACGGTTAGGAGTAGACCACATATCTATATCAACATCCACTTCACTTCGATTAGGTGTGAACCATTGATCTGCATCAACATCCACTTGAGCTTCACTTCGAGTAGGTGTGAACCATTGATCTGCATTAGCAGCTATTTGAACTTCCGAATCTATTTCAATTGGATCACTTCTTACACCAAGCCCTAATAAAGTCACGACGTCCTTATCATTGTCATCATCAGTGGCATTTGTGCTAATTATATATTCCTCAGGCACGTCTTGTGTACCTCCATATGGTTGTTGTGAATCAAAGTCATCTTCATCTGCCTCTTCATTATAAGAAGAAACAACAACAATGAAGTTTAACTATACAGGTACCGTTAGCAAGTCTAACTATAAGAAGAAACAACTGATAACACAACAATGAAATTCCCAGTTTACCTTTAGCCGCGAAAAATGGAGGTACAATCTGTTCATTTTCACCATCTGAATGAAGTACTCCAGTGGAAGAAGTAGTCACATTATACTGATTTGAAGTAACCTCCGGAAAGAAATCTGCATGTGGTCACCTAATAGTTAGTATTTACGCAAATATCTATTAATAACATGGTACATGTTATAATAAAGACACTCAATTACCTACCATAACCTTTTGATAAGTAGCAAAACTGTGGGGCTCTTCAGGAACAATATCTCTAGCGACTGTATGATCTCTCTCACTTTGTTGTTCAAGTGGATTATCTTGGGAATACAAAATGCCACAATGTGAGCAACTAATTAAACCAATGACTATTAGCAAATAAAACAGAAACAAAATGTGTTACGTACCTATAGGTTCATCTACTAGTGTGAAAGGCATTTTATGCGCTAATGCCTTTTGGTTCAACAAACTCTGCTTTACAGGAGATGGTTGTGGATGGTTTTCAACTTTTTCTTTAAATAACTCAACACGCACCTTTGGATTCTTCAATTTGCTTAGTCTAGGAGATGATGTGGTAGACTTGTGCTTCAACTGAACAAGCTCATCATTCAATACAACATGCACATTTGGATTCTTCAATTCAACATGCACCTTTTCCTTCATAGCAACACTTTTTCCTTGACTTCTTTGAACAACAAATCTTGCAAGACTTTCTTCCTTAATAACCCATACCTTCATAGCTTTGTTTGGATACTTTTCATGTCTCTTGATCATGTTTACATAATCTGTTTCATAGTCGATTCTACATGGGTTCTTACTCATCAAGTACAACAATGAAAACTCCACTCTACTATTTGAACAAACATCTTCAACAATACTGACAAAGACTTCATATGATGTTGTCTCACAGAACACCCTCAGTTTAATCTCACCGCCAACATACCTATACACACCATGCTTGTCGATTCATTTCACTACCATAATAAATTAGAACTTCCAAAGTACCACCTGAAAAAAATAAAAAAATAATAAATAAAAATAAAATAAAATAAAACAGTAAAAGCTCCCACATTTATGGCACAAAATCTACAATAAATACTAGATAGTAAATACTTGATAGATGAAATTTTTGGACCACTTCCAAAACATAGTACAACCACGGCAGCAACAACCCATGCAAAACAACATATATAAAATAAGAAGAAAACAAGAATAACCTTTAGAGACCCTAACCTTTACCTTTGTGGATGTGTGTGTTATTGTTTTCTTCCATTATTATCTTAAACAAATCGAAAAGGGGGAAGACAATGAGAAAGAAGAAGAAAGTATAACAAGTTTTTTGTGTTTTTGAGGTTTGTACAAAGTTTTGGAGTTTGGGAGTGCGAAAACTGAGGTATAAACTATCTGGCAATAACATAAAAGTTGTTGATATGTCTTTAATTTATTGCTACCTTCAATAAGTGATAGTTACTTCTCTGCACTGGACAAAATACTACTATTTTTTTCTTCTAATTCGACCTTAAAATCTAATGGTTCGGATTTTTTGTGCAAATCTTTAAGATGATCTTGTGGTATATGTTGACTATAAGGTCACATCACATGGGAGAGAGAGTGCTGCAGGTTGTATAAGAACAGAGAGAGAGTTTGTCTCCCAAGTACAAAAGGCAAAATTGTCAATTTTTTGTTGAATTGGTCAAAATTGAGTGTTTTGCCTAGATTGAGAAGAATGGACACTTTTCTTGTCTTGTTTAGGATATTTCACATAAAATAATAGAGTCGAAGCTTCACTTGGCATTGCATTTGGCAGGTTATTATCTTAATCCTTCAATTCGTTATCGTTCTGATTTTCCAGAAGACGACACGGATATCCGTCGTGGCTTACAAGATGCTATTAATGTGCTTGAGTGGGATGTAGACAAGAAAATAAATGCTATTGATGAGGTAAAGTTTTATACTGAATATTTATGTTATTCTAAGTATGTTAGGGAACATATTATGACTAGTTTACTTGTTTGTAGATCAAAGCTTTTGATGATGCACTTGGCCAATTTGGCACACCCTTAGCTATTGCTAGTCGATCGAAAGTATCACCTGGTAAATATTCTGTTTACATATTTGTAATTATTTAAGAGTGCGGCTTATATAATCCATTTTCATGGTATTTAAATGCAGTTTCATGGTGGGAATCTTATGGTATGGATGCACCAAGCCTTAGGCGTATTGCGATAAGAATTCTCAGTCAAACATGCTCATCTTGAGGATGTGAAAGGAATTGTCGAATTGGAGCACATTCGACTAAGCCGTTTAACTGAACCGTAGAAAAAATATAGTTTCGGTTTCTATTTTTAGTAACCGTTTAAAAATAGGTACTAAAAAACCGGACCATTTATAATTGGAACCGAATAGTTTTTTAAACAAAAAAACCTGACAAGAATTGGAACCGGATCAGAACCGAACGTTATCGAACTTTTAACATAAAAAAAATTGAACTAAAGAATATAAAAACTCAAAACGTTCATTTATATATTACTAAATTTAATTTATTAGTGTAATATGTAGTTTTTATAATATTTAATATTATAAATAATATAAAAATATAGTTTACAACCTTAAATATAAGGTTTTATTTAATTTATTATTGAATGCATAATTATTTATATTAATATATAAAAATCGACTCATTCGTGCGGTATTTTTGTGTTTTTAGTACACATTTTTTAATAAAACGAATAAAAAATGTGTGTAAATAGTGAATCTCTTAAGAACCGAAATGAAGAACCGGAATCAGAAATACCCGCTAAGAACCGGTAGTTATGAATATGGTTCCTAAATTTTAAAAACCGCAAAAAACCGGAACCATAAAATTAAATAGTTCTTGGTTATTACAACACCAAGAACCGGACTGGAACAGGACCGTTGACACCCCTACATTAGACCAGATATATACAAAAAAGAGGAATCAACTAAGGCAGGAGAAAGTGGTTGACTTGGTTTACATCCACTACAATTTAAGATTAAGAGAGCGTCACTGATCCAATAAATCTTAATAACATCTTGTTGAAAGAAACAGGTGATGAGTGGATTAACGGCGATGATGAAAACGAAGATGAGCAAGATGCTGAAATTCCATTGGATGATTACATAGATATGGAACCTCTTGGAAGTCAAGCTGGGTTAAATTTTAATAGGACACAAGCTTCAGGTGCTCGTGTTGATATGCAAAAAATTTGGTAGCAGGTCTGGTTCTAGTACTATTCAAGCTTCAGGTGCTAGGTTTGGTCCTAGTGCTACACAAACTCCAAGTGGTGCACCTGTTCAAACCTTTGGAAGTAGAAAATGGGGAGGAGGGTTCACTAATTTACTTCATTCACAGCATAGGCAGTAGCTAGTTTAGGTTATGGGTTATGGGTTATGAATAAAGTCTTACGGTAGTTTGTCATGTCTAGTGGACGAGTCTTTTTATGCTTAGCGGTTTCTTTGATTGTTATTTGCATGTATATATAAATTCATTTGGATTATGTTATAATGCAATTGGATTCTCTTTCAGCTTATATTTTGTTATTTATTTGCAAGCTAAGAGCATCTTTAGGTGGTGGGAGTATATTCTTCAAATTTGAAGAAAAAATTTGGAGAGAAATTGGTCGCAAATTTTGACCAACTTTAAGTGGTCGCAAATTTTGACCAACTTTAAGTGGTCGCAAATACCATTCATTAATTTGGAATAGGACTATCTTGCGCGATATTGATACTGTCGCCCCAAGTTGAAAAAACAAACTCACGCGACATTCTCACTGTCGCACCAAATCGAAAAAGTAAAAAAAAAATAACTCACGCGATATTAGAAGTGGCGACAAGATTACATCTTGGCGTGGTCCGGTCAAAGTCAAAAAATTTGGAGCGACATTTAATGTAATGCCTCAAGATCCCCATCCAAATTGCCAAATTTATAACAAGAATCTTCAATTTGGACAAGTGATGCGACCGAATTTGAGGCCACCTAGAGTTGGAATTCCAAGAAATTTCAAGTTTTGGAAACAAATTTGAAGAATTTGACAGGTTATACTACTACCTAGATATGCTCTAATGTATGAATACAAGAAGATGAAGATCCATTTCTTTTACATTATTTATTCTATACATGTGATTTAACACATTGTCTGTGTTTTCATGTAAACTAACACAACTCACCGAGTCGACTCCCGATTTTTCGAGTAGACTCACTCGACCAAATAAGATTTCGATTCAAACCGAGTTTCGAGGTTTTGAACCCTGGTGAACACTTAAGACCTTCCATGAGACTGACCTCTTGAGTTGTCTATTCAAGATGCAGATAAAAGTCTCTTAGCCCTCTCCCACACCTTTGATTTCTCTTACAATTTTCTGTTCATTGTCAACTGATTATATACCGTCTATACAGATTGTTGATATGGAAATGACATCTTTGAAACAAAAATCGAAAATTGAAGAGCTTGAAGCGCAGCTTAATGAAGCAGAGGATGTTGTGAGACTTGTGACAGATCTTAGAGCACAGTTGAATGTAGTGCAAGATGAACTGGAGAAAAAAAAAAAACTCGAGTGAAGCCTTTGGATGAACAAACTGTAAAATAGTTTGTTGCTTCACACGAAGACTTCTGAGGTCATTTTATTGGCTTCTCTGGATGCAGGGTGAAGACATAACAATGCATCTTTGTGTTGGAATATTTGTTACCTTAGTTAGGATTAGCAAGTATCTTGTAATCTTAGTAAGAGTATTATCTTCTCCTAGATATGTGAATCTAGGAGATCTTCTATATTCTTGTATATATACCTACTGTTTTATATCAATAAGAATATCATAAATATTTAGTAAAACATCTTTGACATGGTATCAAGAGCCAACTCCGATTTTCTTTTCATTACCCCATTACTATAGGAATCGGAGTCTTTTTTTGGTGTTTTGATTTTTTTTTTTCTGGTCTTATAATACAATCTGTTACACTATATAAGATTGTATTTAGTACCCTCTTCTTCCTTATCGTTCTTGTCTATTAATCTAGTTCATTGTTTATGTTCTATATCATAATGACAGACTTACCTACCAATAATGATTCCGTTGTTGTGCATTCCAATAACGATTCCGCTGTCATGTCTTCTAACTCGAAGAGTCACTTACTCACTGCTGCCGGATTTGTTACCCAGTCAGATATGCTAACTCTGCTCTTATTGCTTTTACTGAAAATAGTGATTGGATAATTGACACGGGTGCTACTGATCATATGACTTGCGATCGCTATAAATTTAACCATTTCTTCTCTAGTTGTTCCAAATCAGTCATTACTAATGCTAATGGTGTGTCATCTCCAGTTGTTGGTGTTGGCATCAGATACTGCATCACACCTCGAATTCGATTGCACTTAGGAAAAACATTATTTGTTCCCGACTCTTCGATCTCAGGGTGTGACGCTAGATCTCAACTCCCAAAACCCATAAACGGTTTAAATATGCGGATAATTAAAACCAATAAAAATTTCAATTAAACAAATGTCATCTTCATTACAAAAATTCATCAAATAAGATTAGGTTACAAATCTCTTTTCAATAACTCTTTAATTAAAATTACAAATGAAAATACAAATAATATTTCCTCAACTGAAAATCTATATCACCTTAAGGGAAAACAAAACCTATCTTGAAATGCAACGCTTAACGCAAAACCACAAGCAAAGAACCAATCTTCTTCAACACTAAAACGTCGGGGACTTATCAACTGTGTTCATTTAATGAACACACCCGATAAGCAAACATGCATGCAAATCGAATTGACATTATAAAAATCTTGGTGTGAGTAGCTCTAAAATACAGCATATTCTTATACAAATATATACACAAACCATACGGCAGTTAGTTCCTCCACCGAGGCGCCTTAACTTTCACCAACTAATACAACATCCTTAAGTATAATAATTAAGGCAGGTAGTTCCTCCACTGAGGTGCCTTAACTTCTAACAACTAATACCACATACCATACGCATAATAAAAAGGTATTTAGTTCCTCCACGAGGCGCCTTAGGTTCTAACTAAACTACTAACCATCCAAACATATACCATCATCTATCTAGAGATATATCATTTACCAACATATTACCATAATTATATTAGTTTAAACTTTCTTTTGTGTGTCCCTAAAATCATCGTCAGTATCTATGTCTTACCTAGTTTCCCGGCTACACCACAATCGCTACCCAGCGCCCGAACATGTACATCCACATGCCTCCCCTTACATAATGAACCACTCCGTGCGTAACCACCCTGGCGGGATGCGCGACACCGTAAATCCTCACGCGGAAGCAATTATGTAAGTAATGCCACTATTCGCATAAAATATCGCGTCATCGTTCTATTTTGCGAACGGAATAATCAAGCCACTATTCGGCTACGCCAGGAGGGCCATTCAGCTTTACTGAAATGCTAGGAGGGCCAATCACATTACTTACGCCCGAAGGCCATTCAAATTAACTGAAACGCCAGAAGGGCCAATCACATTACTTACACCCGAAGGCCATTCAGATTAACTGAAACGCCAGAAGGGCCAATCACATGAGTTGTGGTAGTCAGGTTCTAGGATTTTCGTTACGTAATTTATTCAAGTGTCATCCATCTATGACTCATAATAATTCCACTATATATCGCGTCGCGGTCAATTACCTTATTGCACTAAGCCACACTATTTAGAAATATCTCAATTATATCCTCAGTAACCACTTTTATTATTTCACGTGCCAATATATTATTGCACTCACGCCACACTCCCCGTGGGCAAATATCCCCACATACTATACTATCTCATAGTAGCATCTCACATATAAAATAATGGAGTGTTTATACATTTATGTCTCCAAAACTATTGCATTTAATATATATATCCCAACATATATATGCTTTACACACTACTCTCGTCAAATCTTAATTAGATAATGACAACTAAATTTATATCGGCTTCCACAAACATTTCAACATTTAATTTGTCCATACAATTTACAACATAAAATGTAGCACAATTATCTGATCTACAATCCACAATCAAAGCCCAATATATATATGTTTTACACACTACTCACGTCAAATCATAATTAGATAATGACAAACAACGTTATATAATGTTGGACAATATTTTATTACTATATTAGTCCATATAATCAAATATGTGAAAAACTGGAAAACATTCAACGGTCAACGGTCAAAGTCAATGGTCAACTGTCAAAGTCAACACGTCATGGTCAAAGTCAAACTGGCATGGTCAAAGCCAAACTGTCGTTTCCATGTTCGACAGGTTCAGGGTCATAGCCATGATTCATGGCTAAGGTCAATGTGCATGGCTCATGGGCTCATGACTAAGGTAATGGTTCGGACCCAACTGGCCAAGCCCAAACCTTAGAACCCGGCCCCGAAAGTCTACACCAACTTATTATACAACCTGACCCAATTGGGGTCATAAGGACCAACCCACATAAAATTATAAACCGTCCCAAAGCCTAATAGAACTGGCCCAAAACTTAAAATGAAATGGCCCCAAACAACATTAGAAATTGGCCCAAAACAGTTAAGTGATGGGGCCCAAAGGAAATTAATAGAACTCGGCCCAACCACTAAAACAAAAACGGGCCCAACACAAAACAAATTAGACCGACCCAAAAACTGAAACCGACCCAGGCCCAAGAGAAAGTACTGTTCATCTTCTCCAACAGCCTCCACCACCAGCCCAAATCGACCACCACCAGCCACCACTAATCCCCACTCATCCCAACCAAATCGAATATGACGAGAATGAAAAACCACACAATATTTACAAAACCGAAACCCTCAAATCAATCAATATATATCTTCTTCGAAATTAGATCTAGAAAAATTTCGAACCGCCATTAATGGCTTCGACAGAGCTTCGACAGCTCCCATCTACCGCCCTCACACACTACAATCAACCATAACCCATCGATTTTAGTCTATATGCAAGCTCCACAACTCAAATTAAACCAAAACAGTTCAACTAAATAATTACTGGCGGTTTTCTCCAGCCGCCATTAACACCTTTACAGAGCATCACTAAAGCTTGAACAGCCCCCGACATCACTCACCCAATATACCACAACAACCCATCGTCCAAACCCACACTCTTTCAAGCCGATGAATAAAAAACAAACGACAGGCGACGCCCTTAGTGTCGGATGCAAAGCTTCGACAGCCCCAACACCACTCCACCAATGTCAATCTCGACAGCACCCAGTCCACTCAACAACCTACTTCAAATACTACACCCCCGACATCCCAAGAACGATCTGACGGAGGAGTCGCCATTGACGCTCTCTTGAATTTCAGCAGTTCAAAACATAATGATCCAATAACTTAAACAAAAGATACCCTAACATTATCTAGTTTAATCAATTCGACAATATCGCCGAATAACTACAGCCGAACAAACCGAAAATGAATAGAAACAGTTGACAGTAGAATTTTGTCGGTATACCAGAAAAACTATAAATCCGGTGAAATAGCAAAAATAGCTATTCACCTTAATCCCAAAGCTCCACGAATTTCTCCGAGTCCGAGTCATCGCACTCCAACGCTCCAGCAAACGGGTTTTTAGCTTTGCCTCCATTTTTAATATTTTTTTTATTATCTTCAAAACCCTATTCTCTAGAACAATGTGTTTATATACTTGGGTTCAAAACCCAAGCCCAACACAGACCCGGGCCCAAAAATCAGGCCCACGTATCCAAATCCAATCCAGCCGATTTTTAAATAAATAAATAATTAATTAATAAATATGTATTTTAAATTCAGGCGTTACAGCTATACACATCTCAAAAGAATCTCGTCTCGAGATTCAGAAGTAAAGCTATACGAACAAGTAACGTTGGTTATTAACTTAGAACATACCCAAGAATGTACCGAGATTAAACTCAAACAAGATAACATTGGTATTAATTATTTTTAAATAATTTCAGAATATATGTCCTCATGCCATCACAAAATCTATTATAGTTTAACTGTCTATATTAAAACAAATTATTACTGTCACTTAAACGCAAGATAAATACATCATTTCTTATTAGCATGCATTTTCTTGACACGTAGCAGACTCTACGAAAAAATAATATTCTACTTAAACTAATAAATGATATGGGGTAAGTTCATCCCGATATAAAACATTAGGGAGTCTTTCATATCATGCATAAAAGAAAAGTAGTGTCCTAATACACTTAAAATAAAAATCACTCATGTCATTGATACCACAATAAAACTTTATATTTACTTTAGTCATGCTCTCAGAAATATTAAATTTAAAACAACCCTTGAATCCTAATTCATGCTTGCAACTGGATCAAATATAGCACGTATCCAAAAAATAATTTTTCATATTCCTCTATCAAAATCATATAGACTGAAACAAAACAATTAAGAGTAAATACTCGACGCTCATTGCTATTATTATTATTAATAATTATTTTAAACGGTGAAAAGATTCAAAAATTTAATCTCCATATACAGTGACAATTAACATAAGACTTGCTACCGTATAACAAGAATTTTAAAAATTTTAGGATAATATAAACTCGCTTCTAATATATCACCCATAACAAGTTATATTCTCACGGTAATATTTATGAACCATAAATCAATGTATATATGTAAGAATACTCGAATATGCAAAATCAATGTGAAACTAATTTAACAATATTAATCTATCATGCCATGTTGGTGAAACACTATTATCATCATATACCCGGTAATAGTTCATCCATATACAATAATATAACAACGTGTATACGCAAGTATACACATCTCAAAAAGAATACACGTGTATACGCAAGTATACACGTCTCAAAAAGAATACACGTGTATACGCAGGTATACACATCTCAAAAAGAATACACGTATATTTTATTTATTATTATCCGGTCTATTTCTAACTAATCACATCTAACAAATTTAATCTCTTATACTTCAAAATACTATTCATCCATTAACGCGTACGAGTGAGGTGAGATAGTTCCTCCAACACCAAGGCAATTAGTTCCTTACTTAGTACGTCACAAAGCCATCAGATAATACAACTCATTCAATATAGATCAAAATATCTCATTGTTTCTTAAATAATAACATAACACTCAAATACAAAGTTCACAGACAGGTTATTGTACTTAATCCATAATCCATGTGAAAATGAACACAAACAATAAAACAACATTCTAGCAGCACACATCATTTTGATCAAACCCGTTAATAATAAACATATTACACATATAACCACTCCTCATATGATAAGGAAAAAATAAAAGCATCTCATATGCACTCCACCAGAGTAACTAATATAAATATACACATTACACATACAATCAAATCAAGAAAAAATATTGACTCTCTTTATTTATGTATCTTTCTTTCATTTTATTTGTAAAAATAAAACAACTAGGGGAAATAGTTTTGAAAATAAAACTTCTTAAACACTACCCATAAACCACGATCCGAGAATCACCTAGACTCACCTAAGTCTAAGCTAACCAAATGCTCGATATACCAAATCTGTCACACCTCAATTTCGTGAATTGCAGGAAAAACATTATTTGTTCCCGACTCTTCGATCTCCGAGGTGTGGCGTAGTCTCAACTCCCAAAACCCATAAACGGTTTAAATATGGATAATTAAAACCAATAAAAATTTCAATTAAACAAATGTCATCTTCATTACAAAAATTCATCAAATAAGATTAGGTTACAAATCTCTTTTCAATAACTCTTTAATTAAAATTACAAATGAAAATACAAATAATATTTCCTCAACTGAAAATCTATATCACCTTAAGGAAAACAAAACCTATCTTGAAATGCAACGCTAACTTAAAACCACAAGCAAAGAACCAATCTTCTTCAACACTAAACTCGTCGGGGACTTATCAACTGTGTTCATTTAATGAACACACCCGATAAACAAACATGCAAATCGGGTCAAGATTATAAAAATCTTTGGTGTGAGTAGCTCTAAAATAAAGATATTCTTATACAAATATATACACAAACCATAATGACGGTTAGTTCCTCCACCGAGGCCTTTAACTTTCACCAACTAATACAACATCCTTAAGTATAATAATTAAGGCAGGTAGTTCCTCCACTGAGGTGCCTTAACTTCCAACAACTAATACCACATACCATACGCATAATAAAAAGGCATTTAGTTCCTCCACGAGGCGCCTTAGGTTCTAACTAAACTACTAACCATCCAAACATATACCATCATCTATCTAGAGATATATCATTTACCAACATATTACCATAATTATATTAGTTTAGACTTTCTTTGTGTGTCCTTAAAATCACGTCGTATCTATGTCTTACCTAGTTTCCTTGGCTACCACAATCGCTACCCAACGCCGAACATGTACATCCACATGCCTCCCCTTACATAATGAACCACTCCGTGCGTAACCACCTCGGCGGGATGCGCGACACCGTAAATCCTCACACGGAAGCAATTATGTAAGTAATGCCACTATTCGGCATAAAATAAATAGCGTCATCGTTCTATTTTATTAACGGAATAATCAAGCCACTATTAAATTTCGCCCGAGGAGGGCCATTCAGCTTTACTGAAACGCCAGGAGGGCCAATCACATTACTTACGCCCGAAGGCCATTCAGATTAATTGAAACGCCAGAAGGGCCAATCACATTACTTACGCCCGAAGGTCATTCAGATTAACTGAAACGCCAGAAAGGCCAATCACATGAGTTGTGGTAGTCAGGTTCTAGGATTTTCGTTACGTAATTTATTCAAGTGTCATCCATCTATGACTCATAATAATTCCACTATATCACGTGCAGGTCAATTACCTTATTGCACTAAGCCACACTATTTAGAAATATCTCAATTATATCTCGTAACCACTTTTATTATTTCACGTGCCAATATATTATTGCACTACGCACACACCGTGGGCAAATATCCCACATACTATACTATCTCATAGTAGCATCTCACATATAAAATAATGGAGTGTTTATACATTTATGTCTCCAAAACTATTGCATTTAATATATATATCCTAACATATATATGCTTTACACACTACTCACGTCAAATCTTAATTAGATAATGACAACTAAATTTATATCAGCTTCCACAGCATTTCAACATTTAATTTGTCCATACAATTTACAACATAAAATGTAGCACAATTATACAGTCTACAATCCACAATCAAAGCCCAATATATATATGCTTTACACACTACTCACGTCAAATTATAATTAGATAATGACAAACAACGTTATATAATGTTCGACAATATTTTATTACTATATTAGTCCATATAATCAAATATGTGAAAAACTGGAAAACAGTCAACATTCCACAGTCAACGGTCAACGGTGGTCAACTGTCAAAGTCAACACGTCATGGTCAAAGTCAAACTGGCATGGTCAAAGCCAAACTGTCGTTTCCATGTTCGACAGGTTCAGGGTCATAGCCATGATTCATGGCTAAGGTCAATGTGCATGGCTCATGGGCTCATGACTAAGGTAATGGTTCGGACCCAACTGGCCAAGCCCAAACCTTAGAACCCGGCCCCGAAAGTCTACACCAACTTATTATACAACCTGACCCAATTGGGATCATAAGGACCAACCCACATAAAATTATAAACCGGCCCAAAGCCTAATAGAACTGGCCCAAAACTTAAAATGAAATGGCCCCAAACAACATTAGAAATTGGCCCAAAACAGTTAAGTGATGGGGCCCAAAGGAAATTAATAGAACTCGGCCCAACCACTAAAACAAAACCGGGCCCAACACAAAACAAATTAGACCGGCCCAAAAACTGAAACCGACCCAAGCCCAAGAGAAAGTATTGTTCATCTTCTCCAACAGCCTCCACCACCAGCCCAAATCGACCACCACCAGCCACCACTAATCTCCACTCATCCCAACCAAATCGAATATGACGAGAATGAAAAACCACACAATATTTACAAAACCGAAACCCTCAAATCAATCAATATATATCTTCTTCAAAATTAGATCTAGAAAAATTTCAAACCGCCATTAATGGCTTCGACAGAGCTTCGACAGCTCCCATCTACCGCCCTCACACACTACAATCAACCATAACCCATCGATTTTAGTCTATATGCAAGCCCCACAACTCAAATTAAACCAAAACAGTTCAACTAAATAATTATCGGGCGGTTTTTCTCCGGCCCGCCATTAACACCTTTACAGAGCATCAGTAAAGCTTGAACAGCCCCCGACATCACTCACCCAATATACCACAATAACCCATCGTCCAAACCCACACTCTTTCAAGCCGATGAATAAAAAACAAACAACAGGCGACGCCCTTAGTGTCGGATGCAAAGCTTCGACAGCCCCAACACCACTCCACCAATGTCAATCTCGACAGCACCCAGTCCACTCAACAACCTACTTCAAATACTACACCCCCGACATCCCAGTAACGCATACGGACAGAGGAGCTGCCATTGACGCTCTCTTGAATTTCAACAGTTCAAAAAACGCAACAGTCCAATAACTTAAACAAAAGATACCCTAACATTATCTAGTTTAATCAATTCGACAATATCGCCGAATAACTACAGCCGAACAAACCGAAAATGAATAGAAACAGTTGACAGTAGAATTTTGTCGATATACCAGAAAAACTATAAATCCGGTGAAATAGCAAAAATAGCTACTCACCTTAATCCCAAAGCTCCACGAATTTCTCCGAGTCCGAGTCATCGCGCTCCAACGCTCCAGCAAACGGGTTTTTAGCTCTGCCTCCATTTTTAATATTTTTTTTATTATCTTCAAAACCCTATTCTCTAGAACAATGTGTTTATATACTTGGGTTCAAAACCCAAGCCCAACACAGACCCGGGCCCAAAAATCAGGCCCACGTATCCAAATCCAATCCAGCCGATTTTTAAATAAATAAATAAATAAATAAATAATTAATTAATTAATAAATATGTATTTTAAATACGGGCGTTACAGTACCTCTGTCCCTTTCTTTATCTATCCATGATGTTTTATTTGTTCCATCAATAAACTGTAACCTTCTCTCTGTTAGCCAATTAACCAAATCTCATAATTGTGTTGCCTAGCTTATTCTTTCCTACTCACTGTATTTTTCAGAGCACCCTTACCAAGGAGAGGATTGGTAGTGGTAAACAAAGTGGAGGATTGTACTATCTGGAGGATGGTTTTCAACGGTCCAATCAAGGAATCCAAGCTCATGTTATGAGTGACGATAAGGTTAATAAAAATAAATGTGAGATTTGGCTTTGGCATAGACGACTAGGACATCCCTCATTTGGTTATCTTAGGAGATTATTTCCATATTTATTTAATGGTTGTAGTCTTTCTGATTTTGCTTGTGAGAAACGTGTAATGGCGAAAAAGCCATCGATCGCTTTTCTTCGAAAGTGATAATAGAGTTGATGCTCCTTTTTCTTTAGTTCATTCAGATGTTTGGGGTCCTGCCCCACGTCCTACATATAACGAGATTAAATGGTCTATTACTTTTGTCGATGACTGCACTCGAATGACCTGGGTATATTTTTTGAAACATAAAATTGATGTCTGTACAGTTTTTCTCCTTTTCCATCAGATGGTGCTCACACAGTTTGGAATCTCTGTAAAGGTTGTTCACTCTGATAATGGGGGTGAGTATTTCAAAAAGGAATTGACTGGCTTTATGCATTCAGTTGGTATTCTACATCAATCCTCTTACTCTTATTCCCCTCAGCAAAATGGGGTTGCAGAACGAAAAAATAGACATCTTTTAGAGGTCACTCGGTCTTTATTAATTGGTGGTCATGTCCCATCTCACTTATGGGGCGAAGCTTTGACCTCTGCTGTTTACTTGATGAATCGTACACTTTTTAGTGTTGTCCAATTTCTGAGACCCTTAGATGTGCTTTCTGATCACTGTGCGCTTCCGCCCATTGTTCATTTAGCACCCTATATCTTTGGGTGTGTGGTGTATGTATGTTCACTTACATACACAACAATGCACCAAACTTGATCCACGTGTGTTGAAGTGTGTCTTTGTTGGGTATGGCTCAACTCATAAGGGTTATAAGTGTTATCATCCATCTTCTAAAAAAAAATTGTCTCAATAGATGTCATTTTCCATAAACATGGCCTTTTTTATACGGAGATCACTGATTCTTCATTTCAGGGGGAGAATAGAAATGAAATACAGAATCATGATGATATAATGGTTTTTGATTTATCGAGACCACAATCACCTAGTGATAAAAACTCAATAGAAGAAGTCGATGGAACCTCCACTGAGTACTCAAGTGAAGGATCTAAAGATCAAGTCCATGATAGTACATTACCTCCTACAACAGATCCACTAATCCAATCTTCTCCAGAACAATCTTCTCCAGAAGACCCATTAGAGGTATCCCCTGACTCTATTATTGTTGATTCCAATACTCATAATGTTGGTGATTATAATATTCATGATGCTAATCTACCTAGTCTTAATTCTGAACTAGTTCAATATCATCTTCCACCTTGATCTAACCGTGGCCAACCACCAATTCAATATGACCCTGATCCTAAAGCTAAAGTGAAATATCCCATAAGCAACCATGTGTCATCTCACAAGTTGTCCAAGTCATATGCATCTTATGTATTCCAGTTATCATCTATCTCTATTCCTAGTAAACTGCAGGAAGCTTTAGTAGATTCTAGATGGACCAAAGCTATGGCAGAAGAAATGGCAGCATTGAAAAAGAATGCCACTTGGGAACTTGTAATCTTACCAAAGGGAAAGAAGACAGTGGGGTGCAGATAGGTATTTACAGTCAAGCTTAAAGCAGATGGGGCTATTGAGAGATACAAAGCTCGGCTAGTTGCGAAAGGGTATACACAATCTTATGGTGTTGATTATCAAGAAACTTTTGCACCGGTTGCTAAACTCAATACTGTGAGAGTACTTTTGTCATTAGCAGCTAATAAAGATTGGCCTCTTCTTCAGTTTGTTGTTAAAAATGCTTTCTTGCATGGAAATCTTACTAAAGAAGTATATATGGATCCTCCCCCAAGTATATCAGAATACTCAAATACAACAATGGTCTGTAAACTAAAGAAGGCATTGTATGGGTTAAAACAGTCCCCAAGAGCTTGGTTTGGCAGGTTCACCAAGTCTATGAAGAAGTTCAGCTACAAACAAAGCAACTCGGATCACACTTTATTTTTAAAACACAGAAGAGGTAAAATCACTGCTTTTATTATCTATGTTGATGAAATGGTGGTGACAGGTGATGATCATGAGGAGATTTCTAGCTTACAACAGTATCTGGCTTCTGAATTTGAAATGAAACAGCTCGGAGACCTTAAATATTTCCTTGGGATTGAGGTAGCCTGATCAAAGAATGGTATTTTCTTATCCCAGTGGAAATACATTCTTGATTTATTATCTGAGAACGGGAATGCTCGGATGTAAGTCAGTTGATACTCCCATTGAGCAGAACCACAAGCTGCTTCTGTGTTTGAATGCAACTCCAACTGATAAGGGGAGATATCAGAAGCTTGTAGGGAAACTGATCTATTTATCGATACCGGGCGGATATTGCAGATGCAGATTAGTGTCGTGAGTCAATTCATACATGACCCACGTAAACCTCATATGGATATTGTAGAGCGCATATTGAGATATTTGAAATCTGCTCCGGGTAAAGGCTTATTGTTCTCAAAACATGATCACCTAAAAGTAGAAGGCTACACTGATGCAGATTGGGCAGGTTCAGCCGACAACAGAAGGTGTACCTCAGGATACTTCACTTTTGTAAATGGAAACCTTGTGACTTGGAGGAGTAAAAAACAGCCAGTAGTATCAAGATCAAGTGTTGAAGCTGAATATAGAGGTATGGCATATGGGGTATGTGAGTTGCTGTGGTTGAGAAATTTGTTGACGGACTTGGGTATTAAACCAAAAGTGGAAATGAATCTGTATTGTGACAATACGTCAGCTATAGAGATAGCTGCATAATCCTGTTCAACATGTTCGGACGAAGCATGTGGAGATTGATAGACATTTTATCAAAGAGAAACTTGAAGATGGAATTATTACTTTTCCATTTGTAAAGTCTGAAGACCAACTAGCAGATGTCCTTACTAAAACAGTGGCTAGCAAGGCGTTTATTGACTCTCTTGTCAAGTTGGGCATATGTGATATCCACGCACCAACTTGAGGGAGGGTGTTGGAATATTTGTTACTTTAGTTAGGATTAGCAAGTATCTTGTAATCTTAGTAAGAGTATTATCTTCTCCTAGATATGTGGATCTAGGAGATCTTCTATATTCTTGTATATCTAAACACCTTTAAGAGAGCGTGCCCGACTTATCTGTTGTAGCTTGAGCCGCCAGAGCATAGAAGCGTGGGCGAGCTAGCCATGCACCTCGCTTTTCTCCTCACCCCATTCGCCATCTGTCCTTTTTAGCTGCCTAATTCTATCCGACGTCCGTCCGGGTTTTCCCTCCAAACAGCACTCAACACCTACCTTCTCCTAGCTACTCAACTCCAAGCCATCCTTTTCAGCTTCCACCGCCTGCTTCACCCAATCAAAAGAATAAAACCCCCCAATCAAATCAATTCAATCATTATCAAATCAAACCAATTCAATCAGTAGTTTAGTTGTTCTTATCGAATAAACCCCCCAACCATTTTCTTTCTCCTTTTTCAAACCAATTCAATCAGTGGTTTTGCTGTTCTTATCGAATAAACCCCCCAACCATTTGCTTTCTCCTTTTTCAATCTCTAACCCATCGTTCCAATTCCTCCTTTTTCAATCGCTAAAAAGAAGAAGCAGAAGAAAAAATCTATTAAAAAGAGGTAAGAACCCTGCTTCTTTAATTACTTTTTATTATTTCATTGATTCTTTCATGTTTGTTAATTGGGAATGTCATTTTTTCCCCTGGATTCTTTTTTAATTGAGTTGGGTTCCAAAATTGGATCAAACCAATGTTTTTATTTTGTTAGCTAACTTGATGAATTGGATCAATCTCCTGTAAAAGAAAGGACTCCATTTACAAGTTCACTGACCTGTTAAAAACATTTTAAAAATCATTCATATGTATGTTAAGTAGAAACAAAACCGACGGTGCTAACTTTCAATAAATGTAGAATACCCAATCAAATCAATTCAATCAGTAGTTTAGCTGTTCTTATCGAATAAACCCCCCAACCATTTGCTTTCTCCTTTTTCAAACCAATTCAATCAGTAGTTTTGCTGTTCTTATCGAATAAACCCCCCAACCATTTGCTTTCTCCTTTTTCAATCGCTAACCCATCGTTCCAATTCCTCCTTTTTCAATCGCTAAGAAGAAGAAGCAGAAGAAAAAATCTATTAATAAGAGGGAAGAACCCTGCTTCTTTAATTACTTTTTATTATTTCATTGATTCTTTCATGTTTGTTAATTGGGAATGCATTTTTTCCCCTGGATTCTTTTTTAATTGAGTTGGGTTCCAAAATTGGATCAAACCAATGTTTTTATTTTGTTAGCTAACTTGATGAATTGGATCAATCTCCTGTAAAAGAAAGGACTCCATTTACAAGTGCACTGACCTGTTAAAAACATTTTAAAAATCATTCATATGTATGTTAAGTAGAAACAAAACCGACGGTGCTAACTTTCAATAAATGTAGAATACATGATATTAAATGGTGTACCTGCAGTTTTGGGTACAGTTTTCTCAAACAGACCCATGACAATATGACCTGTAAGAAAATAATATAAGACAAAGCAAAGTTGCAAAGCAATAGGTCACCACTCTCTATAACAAGAAGACAATATTTCACCTCAAGATAAGTAGCCTGTGTCATTCCTTTAAGTACAACAAATATAACAAATTGTCGATGAAGATTTGAATAAGGGCAAACCAGACAATTAAAACGAGAGGGACAAAGCTCTAAGAAAGTCAGTCAGAGATTTGGGGGAGAAAGCCACCCTCTGATTATTGACGTAGTCATTTGGTTGTTGAGCCACATTCCCCCGTTGTCCAGTTCCAGAACGTTATATCTCAGGTTGATGTCAACCTGGAAATGAATTGTCATTTGGGGGTGGTGCCTCTGATGCTGAATTTCTCACACTCTAGGCTTAGATGTTACACACTCTAGATGTGCATCAAATTCCCATGCGTTGCACCGATAAAGCCACTACTTTCATCCCAGTTTTTGGCATCTATCACAAGATAAGCCTTTGGTTTGATAGGGAGGGTTATATGTGAGTTTAAGAGGATGAGAGTGACTTTGGTGTTTGACGGAGGGGCATGGAAGTAGCCTGTGTCATTCCTTTAAGTACAACAAATATAACAAATTGTCGATGAAGATTTGAATAAGGGCAAACCAGACCATTAAAACGAGAGGGACAAAGCTCTAAGAAAGTCAGTCAGAGATTTGGGGGAGAAAGCCACCCTCTGATTATTGACGTAGTCATTTGGTTGTTGAGCCACATTCCCCCACTGTCCAGTTCCAGAACGTTATATCTCAGGTTGATGTCAACCTAGAAATGAATTGTCGTTTGGAGGTGGTGCCTCTGATGCTGAATTTCTCACACTCTAGGCTTAGATGTTACACACTCTAGATGTGCATCAAATTCCCATGCGTTGCACCGATAAAGCCACTACTTTCATCCCAGTTTTTGGCATCTATCACAAGATAAGCCTTTGGTTTGATAGGGAGGGTTATATGTGAGTTTAAGAGGATGAGATTGACTTTGGTGTTTGACGGAGGGGCATGGAAGCGCAGAGGATATGGAGGACAAGGTCACAGGAGCTGCAGTAGTAGTAGATGCCCTTGACATGTTCCCAACATGCATCACATAAAGTTAGTGCTCTTTCTAGGTAGGAGGGTCGTGAGAGGTAGGGTAGTAAGCTTTGTTGGAGTAAATGGGTTGGTAATAAAGCTTGCAAGTGGGCTGGTAGTGGTTGGAGGATGAGGGCATGGTTGGGATCTGCAGGGTGGTTAATATGTTGGGGTATTTGAGAGCATTGGATATGGATGATATAATTGCAAGTATTGCAAGTGTAGAACCATTCAGAGGGTTTAAGGTTGCACCCTATACAAGAAGATAAGTTTGGAGAAGGTTGCTGGATGTTGGAGAGCTCTAATGGATGTTCATGGCTGAAATGTTCAATGGATTGGTCATAGTTTAGCTTCCGCATCCCTTTCTGTTTCTCTTAGATAGAGCTGAGCAGAAAAATTCAGTGAAATCCTTAGGCTAATAACCGCAAGTTGACCATCTTTATTATGTCAATGTCGATGGACTCTAAGAGCTGCCAATTTTGACCCACAATTCTTTTTTCCATGTTGCATACTCCGCATTATTAATTCTGGTTGGGAATAATCTTCATCTTAACAAGGGGCGATAAATGACAGCTAATATCTATAGTGATTGACCCTATGTTGTCCTAGCTTCTCAACTCCGACCCATCCTTCTCAACGTCCACCATCGAAAATTTGATCAAAGCGAGTTTATGTAGAATATTATTAGAATACTTACAAACTATAGCATTCTCAGGAAATTTGTAGAAGTTACTCTTCACAAACGAAAATTACTGAAGTAGAATTCGTTACTCTAGAATAATTTGATCATAAGGAGATTTACTTTCGGTATCCGTTTGCATAGTACCCACCTTAGGAGCCACTTATCTTCAGGCACATCTACATTCTATTGTCGTGGAAGAATTTCTAATGCAAGAATCTTAGAGAAAGTTTGATGTTCTGTATTTACAAGTCGATCAAGGGATGCAATGCTTGATTATGAAAGCATCATAAGGCTTAGGAAGGCAATAAAAAAAAATAAGGACTAGCTCGTATTTTAATATTGACTTGCATGTTAAATGTCACTCTCTTCCTGCCGCCTTGAACTTAGGTACAGTAAACTACCAATCGGGTTGTTTGTTGAAAGTCTTTATTTTTAAAACTGTGTAGCAGCCCCTTCCCAGTATATACCTGTTACAATGTGAAGTTTGTGGGTTATGGTTGCTTTCATACCCTTTTCGTCTTAAAGGCTTAACGCTTAAGGGTAAGATGTCCCCGTTAACTCACTTGGCCACTGGAACTTTAGGACACTTTAGCCTTAACTTTGACTTCCAGCTTTCAGTTTAGGAATAATAGGTGTTAGTGGACTTATTTAGTATTTCAATAGTATTTTTATTTGGCTAGCTCAAGTTTATGTCTACGTAGTTATTTACAAACGGTATTCGTTGGTGACACACGAATCACCTTACTTGACAACTATAATTATATACAATAATAAAATTAAATAAATTCGCTTCTGTCAAAGAGTTTTATAAACAAATTAACTCCTTTGGACCCTGTGCATCAATGCTAAATTATACGTTATCTCCGTTCATTAGTTTATAGTTATAATGATTAGTAAAATGGTTAGTTGCGGCTAGACTTTTTAATAATCTCCAAGCCCTTGAACTTACATAAAGTAAACTACCCATCATGTTGTTTGTTGAAAGTCTTCATTTTTATAACTGTGTAGCAGCCCTTTCCCAATATATACCTATTACAATGAGACGTTTGTAGGGTTATAGTTGGTTTCATACCCTTTTCATCTTAAAGTTTTAACGCTTAAAGGTAAGATGTCCCCGTGAACTCACTTGAAAAGACAAGCTACAACTAAGATTTCAACATTCAGTAGGTACGTCAAACTTTTTCTTTTTATACTGCTTATATATGTATGAAACATATTCATTGCGTCATTTATTAACCCTAATTTGAAGTCTTCCGATTACCTAATTTCTACATTGCTAATAAATTGATCACATGTTGTTTTTCTTTCAGTTCTATATCTCACTATATTAGCTAAGTCGCCGACCTTGCTTGCTTTTTTACTTTTTTTTGGATTTCGTTGAAGAATAAGAAGAAATAAGGTTAAACTTTATAACAACTTCAGTCTTTTATTTTCTGATTGTCTAATTGTCCAGGACTTATAATTTAATTTACTATCAAAATATGCTATGAAATGAGTGTGAAATGTTTATGAAGGTCTTCAGAAATTTGATCAAAGCGAGTTTATGTAGAATATTATTAGAATACTTACAAACTGTAGCATTCTCAGGAAATTTGTAGAAGTTACTCTTCACAAACGAAAATTACTGAAGTATAATTCTTTACTCTAGAATAATTTGACCATAAGGAGATTTACTTTCGGTATCCGTTTGCATAGTACCCACCTTAGGAGCCACATATCTTCAGGCACATCTACATTCTATTGTCGTGGAAGAATTTCTAATGCAAGAATCTTAGAGAAAGTTTGATGTTCTGTATTTACAAGTCGATCAGGGGATGCAATGCTTGATTATGAAAACATCGTAAGGCTTAGGTAGGCAATAAAAATAAATAAGGACTAGCCCGTATTTTAATATTGACTTACATGTTAAATGTCACTCTCTTCCTACCGCCTTGAACTTAGGTATAGTAAACTACCAGTCGTGTTGTTTGTTGGAAGTATTTATTTTTAAAACTGTAGCAGCCCTTCCCAAAGATATACATTTACAATGTGAAGTTTGTGGGTTATGGTTGCTTTCATACCCTTTCCGTCTTAAAGGCTTAACGCTTAAGGGTAAGATGTTCCCGTTAACTCACTTGACCTCTGGAACTTTAGGACACTCTAGCCTTAACTTTGACTTCCAGTTTTCAGTTTAGGAATAATAGGTGTTAGTGGACTTATTTAGTATTTCAATAGTATTTTTATTCGGCTAGCTCAAGTTTATGTCTACGTACTTATTTACAAACGGTATTCGTTGGCGACACGCGAATCACCTTACTTGACAACTATAATTATATATAATAATAAAATTAAATAAATTCGCTTCTGTCAAAGAGTTTTATAAACAAATTAACTCCTTTGGACCCTGTGCATCAATGCTAAATTATACATTATCTCCATTCATTAGTTTATAGTTATGATGATCAGTAAAATGGTTAGTTGTGGCTAGCCTTTTTAATAATCTCTAAGCCCTTGAACTTACTTAGAGTAAACTACCCGTCATGTTGTTTGTTGAGAGTCTTTATTTTTAAAACTGTGTAGCAGCCCCTTCCCAGTATATACCTGTTACAATGTGACGTTTGTGGGTTATAGTTGGTTTCATACCCTTTTCATCTTAAAGTTTTAACGCTTAAGGCTAAGATGTCCCCGTGAACTCACTTGAAAAGACAAGCTACAACTAAGATTTTAACATTCAGTAGGTACGTCAAACTTTTTCCTTCTATATTGCTTATATATGTATGAAACATATTCATTGCGTCATTTATTAACCCTAATTTGAAGTCTTCTGATGACCTAATTTCTACATTGCTAATAGATTGATCACATGTTGTTTTTCTTTTAGTTATATATCTCACTATATTAGCTAAGTTGCCGACCTTGCTTGCTTTTTGATTTTTTCTTGGATTTCGTTGAAGAATAAGAAGAAATAAGGTTAGACTTTACAACAACTTCAGTCTTTTTTTTTTGATTGTCCAATTGTCCAGGACTTATAATTTAATTTACTATCAAAATATGCTATGAAATGAGTGTGAAATGTTTATGAAGGTCTTCAGATGTGTTGCTCAGATTGACATTGATTTATTTTTTTTATGGTTTTTTTAGGTGTAAAAGGAATAGGATGATAGTAAACAATTTCGTCTAACTACTTCAGCACAATTTTCTTCATACGAGTTTCATCGAGCAATTCCTATTTGTAGTATTCGTTCGTGACCCTCCAAAGCAACCTACTTTACCAGCTATAACTATATACTAAACTATATATAATAATCAAATTAAATAAATTCACTTCTGTCAAAAAGTATTATAAACAAATCAACTTATTTGGACCTTATTCATAATTGCTCAAGTATACGTTTTCTTCCTCCATTAGTTCATAATTATCATTATTAGTAATTTGGTTAGCTATGTGTAGATTTTTTCATAATATCCAAGCCATTGTGGGATTTCAGAACTTTTAACTCTACTAAAGTTTGGGTTCCCGATTACTCTTAACGGTTGTGCGATTGAGGCTTTAAGTAGTTATAACTTTTAAATTGAATTTATGGCTATAAATACGACTGTTGCCCGAGTTGTCTATATCATGTGATGATATATAATCATAATTATTCCACCCAAAAATGTATGTCAAGCTATGAAATTTATTGTTTTTCGTTTTTGCAGTTATCTTTTTTTGCTCCAACTAAATTGTTAGCAACAACATATCTATAAACTATAAAGAGGTCTTAACCTTTGTTAACCTACTTTTAAGCTTCTTAAATCATTTTGTTTCATTAATAATTGCCCATCCTCTGTGTTAAATGGTATTATTATCGCTAACATAAGTTTCCAACTGAAATAGTTTGTTCAATATCGTGACTTGGTATGAAAATATTTAAGGAATGTTTATGTTTGATAAATGAGCATATTAAACTCTAACAAACAATGGTATCTTCCAGGGTGTTCTACCAATATCTATTATTTATTAGTTACACTCAAGAGGATTTCACTAGAAACTGGAAATCAGGAGGTCAATGCTTGCAGATTAAGCTTGACATGACAATTGTGGCCAGTAATATTTTTCACACAAGTTTTGAATGCTTAGCAATTAACACAGACATTGTACGCCAACAGTAACCAGTAAATATGGTTTGTGGCAAACGTTTGGAATGTCCAAATGCGCCTATGTTGATGTATTTAGCTCCATTTCTGCATCATCCATAACTGGTTCATTACTTCATTGTCAATTTCACTCTGCTATTTGTAGTAGACAGGTATTGCTTTCGCGGTTTTGTCTACCTGTATTAGGAATAGTACTCTTTCGCTTAGCTGTTTTTAAGTACAAGACTCAAGATTGACAGTGAAACAAAAGGTAGCAAAAGAGTTCCACAAAGAAAGCTTCTTGACAACTTAAAGTTTTCTTATACTAGCTATATTAGCTAAGTGGAACGTGTATCAAGGTGTTTAGATGTGTACCTCAGATTGATGTCAATTTTTTTTTATAGTTTTTTTAGTTGTAAAAAGAAGGGGATGATAGTAGAGGATTTCGTCTGACTGCTCCAGCTCAAATTTCTTGATACAACTTTCATCAATAATTTCCTGTTTGTAGGTAGCCCCCAACTATCTTCCTATCTTTCTTCAAATATGATGTTATATTTCTATGCTATTATGCTATCGTTTCACTTTAAACACTGTTAGGCGTTATGATTTGTTCTCCTGTACAAGCAGCTTCTATTGTTATTCATTTTTTTCATTGTATCTAACCCCATACACATTTCAACATCGTCTGTAGTACACCGTTTACATGCATGTATATTGAATACCCTGGATAGGTAGTCATACAATAATTCGTTGCTTTATTACTTAAACTGTTTATTAGCAGGTCTAAACATGTTGTCAATGTTTGCTAATGTCTACGCGCCTTTATATAACTTGCGAATTTTATCAACATTGTAGTGGTTTGTTGTCTATAGTACTTACAATTAGTTACTCATCAATTTCACTTTATTTTTTCATCATGCCAGACATGCTGGCATATGATCTTTGGCTGCATTTTGGCCCATTTAGCTTTATTAAGATCACTAATAGCAGCTTAATGAAAGTTCATGCGATGAATGACCCCTTGTATAAATATGGGGTTCTATTGACCTCCTGAACGTCTACTTCATCTACAATATATTCATTTATAGTTAAGTCTTTACAATAGGATTCTATCTGACTAATCTACTTATATTTAACTCTTTTAGGTGGTTCCACATACAGCCTACAATTGGTTATCCACTGTTGTTAGGACTTTTCTAACAAAGTACCAAGGACTGATCACGCTTTGCTGGTATTCCATAGGTATTTTTTTTTTAAATGTTAATATATCTTAAATTATTTTTGCAATTAATTTTTGGTACATATAAGAATTAAATCATTGTTATATCGTTAAGGTTGACATAAGATTGGAAAAACTATTCGTGTTTTAATTCTGTAAAACCTAATATTTTCTATTTTTATATAGTTTAATATAGCTACAACGTATTATCTGTCAAACTAACTTAGGTTAACCCTATTTCTTATAAATACGTCCCCCCCCCCCCCCCCTAATTTTGTTATTTTTTATAATTGTTTTATTAACTATTCACAAGGCTATACCTTGATCAATTTATTAATTTAGGTTATATAATGATAATAGTTATCAATTTGGATTGGCATTGCAGTCAGAAATATGTTATTCTGTATTTAACTTCAATGGGTAACCTCCCTATTAGCTTAGCACAAAATTCACTCCTTTTGACCTTAACTCCTAATCATATAAATATTTTTAAGAACATTATATTGGTTGGAGTTAGACGCATTACCTGGTCCATTTCGTCATACACATGGTAATTTGTTACTTAAAATTCGGTTGTGTTCTCTATTTTGCTTCAATCTTAACTTCTTAGTCTCCATGACTATTTTTTCTAATCAGTTAACAATACGAGCTTCGTACACAGGCTGAGTATGTGATGATTGTACTGATGGTATAGTATTGACTTTAACTATATTAGAAGATAGCTCATTATATCCTGTTAGGACAACAGTAATTTCTTAAAGTTGGTCAACATGGTCATAAAGGAGAGGTGTTTGATGCTAATGGACGTGCTTTGGTGTTTACTGTTGTATTCTTCGGTTGTAATCATCTTTCTCTCATTAGCTCAAGTGCTGCTTCCATCTGGTCTGATGATCATTACCTTCTCTATGTGTTTTCCCAAATACTTAACGTGTTTTTTTCATGAAAACCAACTTCTTCTTTTTAAATCACTAAGAAGAAGGAAAAAAGAAAAAGAAGAAAGAAAGCAAGTCCCAAGAGGTCAAAAGCTTGTTTTTCCTGCTTTTTCCGTCATTTTTTTTTAATGGGGTTTGAAAATTGGATCGAATGGACTTTATATATAATATTATCAGAATACTTACCAACTGTAACATTCTCAGGAAATTTGTAGAAGTTGCTCTTCACAAACAAAAGTGACTGAAGCAGAATTCGTTACTCTAGAACAATTTGATCATCAGGATATTTACTTTGGGTGTCCGTTTGCGTAATACCCACTTTAGGAGTCAGTCATCTTCAGGAACATCTACATTCTATTGTCGTCGAAGAATTTCTAATGCAAGAATCTTATAAGAAGTTTGATGCTCTGTATTCACAAGTCGAAGAGGGAATGTGATGCTTGATTATGAAAGCATCATAAGGCTTAGGTAGGTAATAAAAAAAAAAGGACTAGCCTGTATTTTAATATTGACTTGTGTGTTAAATATCACGCTCTTGCTACCGCCTTGAACTTAGGTAGAGTAAACTGCCAGTCGTGTTGTTTGTTGGGAGTCTTTATTTTTAGAACTGTATAGCAGCCCCCTTCCCAGTATATACCTATTACAATGTGAAGTTTATGGGTTATGGTTGGCTTCATAGCCTTATCGTCTTAAAGTCTTAACGCTTAAGCATAAGATGTCCCCGTCAACTCATTTGAAAAGACAAGCTACAACTAAGATTTCAACATTCAGTATTAAAATTCTCAAAGAGGGGTTATAGAGAGGTATATTGACCTCTCGGACCTTAGGACACTCTAGCAGGTTGATGGATGCTTCAGCTTTGTAAAATCGTTTTGTTTGAGAATTGGATAAAACCAATTTCTACATATTGTCGACTGATTAATATTGCGAGCTCACAATTTAATTTCTATCGAGTCTCCAACTTTGATACTTGGAGTACAATACAATCAAAGCCTTCTCAAAACTCTTTTCATGCAACCTTTTAATCCATAGTGAAAATAAAATATATTAAGAATGTCATTTTTAAAGCTTTTTTATATCAATTATATAATTGTGATTATGTATGTATTTTTGCTCAGGCCATTGCGGCAAGTTTTAGCATTAACCTCTACTCTTCTTACAGTAGACATTATGCGCAATTTTAATCTATGAAATGAGTGTGGAATGCTTATGAAGGTCTTTAGATGCGTTGCTTAGATTGACGTTGATTTGTTTTTTTTTTTTTTTATGGTTTTTTTAGGTGTAAAAAGAATAGGATGGTAGTAGGCAATTTCGTTTAACTGCTTCAGCACAATTTTCTTCATGCGAGTTTCATCGAGCAATTCCTATTTGCTAGGTCAATTTTTGATGTACCACTTTACAGTGTTATCATGGTTTTGATTTTTAGGATTATTCATTATGTTTATTTTTTATTTGTACAAGAAAGTGTAGCAGATGACTTTAAGCTTTAATCGCCTGATCAACCTTGGTTTTATGACCAAATTTGGATTGGTGTTTTTTTATATAGTATCCAGTTTGTATTTGACTTTGGTTACCAAATGTGGTTGAGCTCATTGTTGAATTATATGTACCCTTTTGCCGTTATACTTTAGTCATACCTTAAGTTACAGTTTAATTACCACGACATGTTTTAATACATGTCCAGCTAGATGATGTTGTTTTCTCACCACACCAAAAGGAATTGAGCAAAATACTCCTACAGTTTTGCTCGATACAATAAAAATTAACGGGTCCCTTTGGTTTCTTTGATCAATTGGGGGATGACCAGCTTTGCTTATTGAGAATCATGCAATAAGATCGAACGTGGTTTAACTTTGAGTTGAAGGTTTCAGTTTGGGAATAATAGGTGTTATTCGACTTAGTTAATATTTCAATAGTATTTTTGTTCCACTACCTCAAGTTTATGTCTACGTAATTATTTACAGATAGTAGTCGTTCGTGACACCCGAAGCAACCTACTTGACAGCTATAAGTATATATACTAAACTATATATAGTAATCAAATTAAATCAATTCAGTTCTGTCAAAAATTATTTTAAACAAATGAACTCATTTGGACCCTACACATAATTGCTCAAATATACATTTTCTCCCTCCATTACTTTATAATTATAATTATTAGTGATTTGGTTAGCTACGTGTAGACTTTTTCATAATATCTAAGTCATTGTGGGATTTTGGAACTTTCAACTCTACTAAAGTTTGGGTTCCCGTTTAGTCTTGACAGTTGTGCGATTTAGGCTTTAAGTAGTTATAACTTTTAAATCGAATTTATGGCTATAAATATGACTGTTGCCCGATCTGTCTATATCATATGATGATGTATAAGCATAATTATTCCATCCAAAAGTGTATATCAAGCTATGAAATCTATTGCTTTTCGTTTTTGCAGTTATCTTTTTTTGCTCCAACTAAATTGTTAGCAATAACATATCTATAAACTATAAAGAGGTCTTAACCTTTGTTAACCTACTTTTAAGCTTCTTAAATCGTTTTGTTTCGTTAATGATTGCCCATCCTCTTTGTGTTAAATGGTATTACTATCGCCAACATAAGTTTCCGACTGGAATAGTCTGTTTAATATCATGACTTTGTATGAAAATATTCAAAGGATGTTTATGTTTGATAAATTAAATGCCCATATTAAACTCTAACAAACAATGGTATCTTCTAGGGCATACTACCAATCTGTTGTGCGACACTCTTTTGTAATAAAGTAATTGGGTATTTAGTTTAGTTTGATAATTTTAGTGTGTCTGACATAAACATTTACCGTTTTTACCCATCCAACTACCTTTGGCCCTAACTATTTTCCTACCTAGGGTTTAGAGTTTATTATAAGGTCTAAACATGTTGCCAATGTTTGATAATGTCTCTGCTGCTTTATATAACTTGGGAATTTTATCAACATTGTATCGGTTTGTTAGCTATAGTACTTGCAATTAGTTACTTATCAATTTGACTTTATTTTATTATAATGCAAGACATAGTAGAATATGATCTTTGTCCGCTGCATCTTACCCATTGACACTCCCTCTTTTTGTGTGTGTGTAGATGAGATGATGGGTGATGTAGATAGATGATGATCATTGAACAAATAGAAGCGTATCAAAACCTAATTATCCCTCAATAAGTAAAGGATGAGTAGGGTATCGTTCCACTTTTAAGTGTATGTTATGTGAAGGACAGGACTGGAAAGGGGGTTTGAGGGATTAAAAACTAATATTGTAGAGATTGTAGATTCTAATGCTAAACTAACTAAACTGTTGAGAATTTATAAGAGAGGGAATTCAAGAGATTAGAATCCACCAATACTTTTGATCTATGACCGCTCGCTTCATGGTTGTTCTTACAAGTAGACTACAATTAGGTAATCGAGCGAAAGTGCCGATGCCCTCTTGATCTAAACATCGTTAACAATTAACTCTACTTAAGGTTGTTCCCATGTTTATGCTATTAATATCTTCTTTCCTTTTATGTAAGCTCGGGCAGCCATTCAATGTATTACCGAGAGCAACATCAAGGAGTACTTCCTAATAGGCGCCATTCAATGAATCACCACTTTAAGGCAAACACAAAGAAGAACTTCCCCTAGGCGACCCTCCCCCGAGCTACCCCTTCTAAGGGAAACACAAAGAATACTTCCCTAACTCTAAAGAACTATACTACTAGAAGAAAAGTAAAGAACACTAGCATGATATTAATATTGCAAAACATAAACCCTATTCTATACTTCCATCCCCGGTGTGGGCAATGGAACTAATAACTACAAACATAAAGAACTAACCTTGATTGAAGAACACCATGAACCGGAAGAATCATTAAACCTTAGACATCGGCTTCATCTTCTCCCTTGAAGGAGAAGATTAGCCTTCCATAAAGAAGGAAGAACAAGAAGAAGAAGAGTTGAAGAACATAAGACTAGAAAAACTAATTTATTAAGACTTCGCCTAGTTAAAACCGATCTTTTATTATTAATCTTTTCTGCTTCAAGTTCCGGAGACAAGAATATAAGTGAATTGGCCATTACATGAGGCACTTAGGTCCTCTATTTATAGGGGTTACAATGAGCTCTAGAAGCATTCCAAACCGTCATTTGTTTCCTAATACAAATAGACTTCTTCCAGAGTCCGACTTCGCCTTCAAAACCGGAAGGAATTGGCTACGATTAATCGATTCATGCGTGCGGGCGCATTATTCATGCGCCCCAGACTTAATCAATGCATCCGGACGCTCGATTTATCGTCCCCGTGCACGCACTCAATGCATCTCGCTTCGATACATGCGCCCCGGGACGCATAAGCCGATTTTCTCTCTTCGCTTCTACCCTTCTATCCTCTTTTTGCGGGCTTTGGTCCAAACAACGAATCCTTTGGCCTTGGGCTTCCAAATAGACTTTAAAATAGGTCCAAGTCGCATCTTTAACAGCTCCAATTCCTTGGCCTTCTCCATGATTGTCCACGGGCCTCCCATGTGATCCTTAATGCTCCGAATTGCTTCGTTTTACCCCATTTTCTCTAATATTCTACAAAACTCTCTTTTTTAACTGTAGAATCTTAAAACACAACTTATAAACACTATTAGTCCACTAAGATGGCTAAACAAGAGGCATAATCGAGGGTTAAATAGCACATTTTGAGCACTTATCACAACTCCCAACTAGCATTTTGCTAGTCTCTTAGCAAATAAGATAAAAAAAATAGATAAGTGATCAAAATCACATCCTAATAACAAAAATAAAATCCTAACTCATTTTAGCAGGGCATCGAAAGTGCATTTACCATATGCAACAAGGCTTTAAACCTTTATGTTCCCCAAAAGGACGAAGTTATAGTCTCGTGAGGGTTTTCAGGTGATATACCCACAAAATCAATCAATAGCATGTTCAAGAATGATAGTATTTTTTAGAGAGAGAAATTCCTTACCCACTTAGTGCTTACTCCAACAGACGGTCTCCATTGCTAACTACATTGCTGCAAAGACTCATAGATTATGATGGGAGATAGTAAAAATTGACAAAATTCTTAATCAAGGCTTATGTGTGTACTTAGTCAATCTCCTATACTCTCCTATCCAAGAAACGGAATCCCTAGTTTACCATAGGTAGATAATCTCGACTTTCAATCCTCACCAGTCATACTCTCAACAAAGAATCTCTCAGAAGATGGTCTACTATTTTACCTCATATATGTGGGGAAAAGAATAATGCATACGAACATCCCACATACTACCTTGAAAAACAGACTTCTGAATAAAAGTAGTCTCATGGAAAGAATGTCAATCACATATGAAGTGTCGGGTCATTCACTTTAGCATCCTCTCACCTATTCTAGACTTCGTACCATACTGTAGTGATAAGTCATGGGTTGTAACTTGGCTTGGGTATTGGTTTATGAAGAAAAGGTCAAAAGGATTCTAAGGTTGTTTCTGAAAAACACTAAGGGTTTTGCTTCTTTCTTTGGAAGATTTCTTTAAATTCGTATTGACAGAGAGAAAATTCTTCCTTTGTCTTAGCTTTTCCATCCATTACATTTCAACTTTTTTTTTTTTTTTTTTTCAGTGGTATATCCTTGATTAGTACTGGATATGCTTGTTTTCCACTAGCTTCTTTCACTTAGAAAAGAATGATGGTCTTTATTGTATCTCTCTGGTATTTCCTTGTAATCTTCCTTTTGTGCTCTTTCTTCCTCTTTGTGTCCCTCGTATTCTCAGAAACATATGGGTATGGCTGATAAAGATTTTGGCTATACTCCTTGTCTAGAGTTGGGTGACGGGTAAAGGTTTTATGAAAGAAAATGGCTTATTGTAAGGCTTAAAAGGGTTTAACATGATGGTCCTATTAGGTGGGATAAAGGCTGAATGGGTTCACTACTTGACTTATCAGTATGATACTCTGTTTCGAATAGACTACAAGACCTAATGGCTATCTCCCCAGTTGATGTCACTTCGTGATTAACCAAATCAACGAATAATGAGACTATATTACAACGACATAAAGAACTGAAAAATGTTGAGTCACTAAGACTCGGATTTTTCGTAAGAACTCTCCAAAGAATGGGTATAAAGCTCAAGTCTCATGGGCTAAGTCTAAAAAATCTACTTCTAGTTTACTAGGGGTTTAAATCTCTCTTCTAGCAAAAGTACACAAAACTGACCAAGTATTATGGTGATGCCTTGATAAAGAATTCTATCAATAAGAACTATGTCCGAGCATAATAAATAGTCTAAGCGGTAATGAAATCAATAATATCGACTATCTATCAAACTCAACACTAAGCAGTATAGAATCTATATCCCAGACTCATCATTAAAATTCATTTTTCTCATGCTACTAATATAGAAACAAAAATATTTTTGTTTTTGAAAACTAATTTTTGAAATTCATTTCTCAAGTACACCCTCCCCCTACTTATGCATACATTGACCTCAATGTATAAAGAAGTAAATGAAATGGATGAGAAAAAGGTAGGATATTACCATTGATGCCGAATATCAGAATTAGTTCAAGAAACAAATTTTTAGGTCTTTTTACGTCAGATCCCCAAGACGTAATGTGAGTCTTTTAAAGTCAGATCCTCAAGACTAGAATTCCCACTCCAAAACTGATCTCTCAACAACATGCTTACTTCCTGTAGACATTTTCGCTCGATCTACTAGAATTCCTTCTAGCAGTATCCCTTCCTTTACCATGAAGTGACACTTTTCCCAGTTCAGAACTAAGTTGGTATCGCAACAACGTTTAAGGACTAAGGAGAGATGATGTAGACAATCCTCAAAAGGACATGTGAATGTCTTCTCTTGGTCCTCAGGGTGAATATGGATCTGAAAGTATCCTGAGTAACCATCAAGAAAGTGGTAGGAAGCTTGTCCAGCTAATCTTTCAAATATCTGATCGATGAAAGGCAATGGAAAATGATCTTTCCTCGATGCGCTATTCAACTTCCTGTAATCGATGCAAACTCTCCATCCAGTCTGAATCCTGGTTGGAATCAACTCATTGTTCTCATTCTCGATTTCTATGGTTCCGGACTTCTTTGGCACATCTTGAACTGGACTAACCCATTGACTATCAGAAATAGGGTAGATAATGCTGGCATCAAGGAGTTTGACGTCCTCTTCTCGAACTACTTCCTTAATCTTCGGATTAAGCCTCCTCTGTGGTTGCTTAGAAGTATTGGAATCCTCTTCCAAATGAATCCTATGTTGAACTATCATAGGGCTGATCCCCTTGATATCATCAATTGTCCAACCTATAGCTGACTTGTGTTCCTTTAAAAGTGCTACTAACCTGGATTCCTGCTCCTCAGTAAAATCTGATGCAATGACTACTGGGTAGGTTCCCAAATCTCCCAAGAAAACATACTTGAGTGTAGACGGCAAAGGCTTCAATTCTAGCTTAGGCGGCTCCTTCTTAAACTCTTTATATGGTCCATTAGGCATTGCCTCAACACTAAGTTCCTCACAGTCTGAGTTTGTCAGAGCTTTCAACACTTCGTCAGCAAGATATGAATGAGTCTGATAATCCTGTGCTAACGCTTCAATCATACAAACCTCGTTCACAGCACACACCTCCTGTGGTTGCTGTAACGTATGGAAAATATTGGTTTCGACTCTCATATTACCAAAGGATAACGTCATATTACCGTTTCGACAGTTAATGAGTGCATTTGCAGTGGCCAAGAATGGTCTGCCTAGAATGATCGGTATCTGCCTACCAGATGTAGGTTCTGTGTCTAGTACTATGAAATCAACCGAATAATAGAAGTCTTCGATCTTGACTATGACGTCTTCAATGAGTCCTCTAGGTATCTTCATTGATCTATCTGCCAACTGTAAAGTAACATCAGTCGGTTTTAGATCCTTCAAGCCCAACTTCTCGTAGACGAAATATGGTAGAAGATTCACACTAGCACCCAAATCTAATAAAGCTTGTTCCTCCAAAGAATCTCCATTCGCATGTAGCGGTTGGACTTCCGGGATTTTCGGCCACAACCGATAGATTCTCGTAGAGTACGATGAACATCTTTGAGCGATAAAAGCTTCTTTCGAATGTTGGTCTTCTTCTTTACTAGATCTTTCGGGAACTTGGCATATGAGGGAACTTGCTTGATGGCAAATCGAAATGGGATATTAATCAGTAAATTCGATATACATCGCAAATCTCCTCAGATCTTGGTCATCTTTTCGGTATTCACTAGTTTGAAGGAAACGGTCGGGCGGATTCTTCAATATTGGTTCTCTTCTTTTCGGGCTTCGGTTGGCTTGGTAACAAATAGTGGAGTGACAGGTGGAGTCACTCATGATGGCTTCTTCTTACTTACTTTCACAGTAGTTCCTTCAGCTTCTCTCTCAGCAGTTACTTCAGTGGGTGGCACAACACTAGATATATCTGGAATGTTAGAACTGGGTGGGATGGTGGGGACATAAGTTACCTTAGGCTCCACAGAATCTTTTCCTGGTTCATAGACAATCTTGTTATCAACTTTCTTGCCTGACCTCAGAGTGGTGACAGCATTAACTTGTTCATGAGTAATCTCCAGGTTATCTACTTACAGGACACCTCTTCCTTTCGGATTTGGCTCCGGCTGGCTTGGTAATGTTCCTTTTGATCTCTCTGTCAAGGCGGCAGCGATTTGCCCTATCTGGCCTTGAATGACACTAAAGTTATTCTCCAACTTCTGGGTTCTTTGATTTGTCTATTTCAGCTCATTGACAATGGTGGTGATAGCTTCTTCCAAATGTGGGATAACTGTTTTGCTCGACTGAGGCGTAGGGGCAATATATCCACTCATAAGATCTGGTACTAACTCTCTGTTTGTGTTGGCTTGGTATTCTTTGGTTCTCGTATGGTGTTGATTTCGTATGGTTCACGGGCGGTTTTGGAACCGATCGGGTTATTCGAACCGATTTGACCGATTCGAAATCTCGGAGGAAAATTCCTCGATTTGTATTTTGTGGCTTCCAATAATTTCGTCCCTCGATTAAACCGGTTATTTCTTCCTAAAGAGTTGATACTACATGCCTCTGCATTAGTATCCGGATAATCTGAACACTCTTGATTGGTATGGCCTTCTACGAACATAGCTCACAAATGGTATAACAAGGCTTGGATGGCTGAGGTTTAGCTTGGAAATTGTTTGGTTTTGGAGGATTCATGGAGAACTGATCAAACTTCTTGTTCAGATTTTCAAGTCCTATTGATAGGCTTGCCATAATTGAAAGCATTGCTTGATTTGGGTCTTCTTGAATTTGGTTGCCAAATTTCTTCGGCACCCCCTCCACTCTAGCTACGTCCTCGTTGCTAGTACTCCATTGTTGAGTGTCTTCAGCTAAATTCTCGAGAAAGTTGTAGGCTTCCTCTCCATCCAATGATGTAAACTTACCTTGATGCATTGACTGTATCATTTGTTTGTTCATAGTAGAAAGTCCTCGAAAGAAAAAATGAGCTAGTGTGCTCTTATCATAACCATGATGTGGACATGAGACTAGCAGATTATTGAATTTCCCGGCTTTGATGATATTCTTTCTACCACCTTCCCTTTGAAATTGTTGATGGCTTGGCGCATGGCATCCGGTCTCTCGGGGTGGGTAGAACTTGTTCATAAACTTTGTTCTCAACTTCTCCGGTTGTTGATTGAATTGATCGGTATGCGGTTAACCATTCGGATGCTTTTTACCTTCGAAAGTGAGAGTGGAAAAAGAATTAACTTGATACTCTCATCCCCGATATTCGGTTCTTGAAAGTTTCGAGGATGATAGAAATTTGTTCATGTGAATAAAAGGGTGAACATTATGCGAACCATTGAACTTTGGAAGCATAGAGATTTACCGATGCTCTAAGTTCAAACTGGTTAGCTTCGTCTCGGAAAAACAATCTTGCTTGGTGGGTCTCCAATGATTGGTGAATAGAAATCGCTCCTTCTTCCTCTGTTGTGCTTGCATGGGTGGGATAGCTTCAGGATTATTGGTGTCCAAAACACCTCTATCATTGTGTGCGGCCATTGTATCAATCTCGTCTAGTATTCTTGTGAGTCGGTTGTTAAACCTTGTCCACTGTTGTGTTCTTACTGGACGATGATATGGACGACGGGACTAGAAAATTCTATGCGAAAATAATAAAAACTATCCTACTATGCAACTATTCTAAATTATACTAGAATGTAAAACTACTTTTCTTCAACTGGGTTGGGCTTTGCAGCTAGTATCTCGCCCGTTGTCTAAAAGTTGTCTCTTCTAGGGTTATGGTGAATCACTTGGATTGCTTAAGTACCACCGCCTACGAGGGCGATAGTCCGTTTGTCAAGATTCAGACAAGAAACACTAGAGTTTGATTTTTCGCTGTGTTGGCTTACAACTTCAATTGTTGAAAAGGTCCTAAATGCAATTATACTAGAAAGCAATAAAACTAAACTATGATGCAACTATACTAAGAAAGCAATAAAAAGAATGAAGATTCGACTAACCTGGATGGTAGATCTTGTCTTCGAGATGTCCTTCAAGCTTCTTTCTTTCTTAAAAGGATGGATGATGTGGCTAAAATTACCTCAAGATCCAAAATTCTAATCTTGAAAGAAAACGTTAAACATAGACAACTTAAAACGGCAGCGGCGCCATTGACACTCCCTCTTTTTGTGTGTGTGTAGATGAGATGATGGGTGATGTAGATAGATGATGATCGTTGAACAAATAGAAGCGTATCAAAACCTAATTATCCCTCAATAAGTAAAGGATGAGTAGGGTATCGTTCCACTTTTAAGTGTATGTTATGTGAAGGACAGGACTGGAAAGGGGGTTTGAGGGATTAAAAACTAATATTGTAGAGATTGTAGATTGTAATGCTAAACTAACTAAACTGTTGAGAATTTATAAGAGAGGGAATTCAAGAGATTAGAATCCACCAATACTTTTGATCTATAACCTTCTGCTTCATGGTTGTTCTTACAAGTAGACTACAATTAGGCAATCGAGCGAGTGCCGATGCCCTCTTGGATGAAACATCGTTAACAATTAACTCTACTTAAGGTTGTTCCTATGTTTATGCTATTAATATCTTCTTTCCTTTTATGTAAGCTCGGGCAGCCATTCAATGTATTACCAAGAGCAACATCAAGGAGTACTTCCTAATAGGGTGGCCATTCAATGAATCACCACTTAAGGCAAACACAAAGAATACTTCCCTAGCCACCCCCCTGAGCTACCCCTTCTAAGGCAACACAAAGAATACTTCCCTAACTCTAAAGAACTATACTACTAAAAGAAAAGTAAAGAACACTAGCATGATATTAATATTGCAAAACATAAACCCTATTCTATACTTCCATCCCCTGGTGTGGGCAATGGAACTAATAACTACAAACATAAAGAACTAACCTGATTGAAGAACACCATGAACCAGAAGAATCATTAAACCTTAAGCACTGGCTTCATCTTCTCCCTTAAAGGAGAAGATTAGATTAGTCTTCCATAAAGAAGGAAGAACAAGAAGAAGAAGAGTTGAAGAACATAAGACTAGAAAGACTAATTTATTAAGACTCAGCTAGTTAAAACCGATCTTTTATTATTAATCTCTCTCTGCCTCAAGTTCTGGAGACAAGAATATAAGTGAATTGGCCATTACATGAGGCACTTAGGTCCTCTATTTATAGGGGTTACAATGAGCTCTAGAAGCATTCCAAACCGTCATTTGTTTCCTAATACAAATAGACTTCTTCCAGAGTCCGACCGTCTTCAAAACTGAGAAGGAATTGGCTACGATTGTCGATTCATGCGTGCGGGGACGATTATTCATGCGGCCCCAGACTTAATCAATGTGTGCGGACGCTTTCGATTTATCGTCCCGGGACGCACTCAATCGTCTGGGCCTTTCGATACATCGTCCCTGCAGCATAAGCCCGATTTTCTCTCTTCGCTTCTATCCTTCTATCCTCTTTTGCGGGCTTTGGTCCAAACAACGAATCCTTTGGCCTTGGGCTTCCAAATAGACTTTAAAATAGGTCCAAGTCGCATCTTTAACAGCTCCAATTCCTTGGCCTTCTCCATGATTGTCCACGGGCCTCCCATGTGATCCTTAATGCTCCGAATTGCTTCGTTTTACCCCATTTTCTCTAATATTCTACAAAACTCTCTTTTTTACCTGTAGAATCTTAAAACACAACTTATAAACACTATTAGTCCACTAAGATGGCTAAACAAGAGGCATAATCGAGGGTTAAATAGCACTTTTTGAGCACTTATCACCCATTTAGCTTTATTAAGATCAATGCTAGCAGATTAATACAAATTCATGTGATGAATGGCCTTTTTTTATAAATATGAGTTTCTATTGACCTCCTCAACTTCTACTTCATCTATATTGTATTCGTTTATAGTTCAGTCCTTACAATATCATTCTATCTTACTCATGTACTCATATTTAACTCTTTTAGGTGGTTCCACATGAAGCTTACCATTGGTTATCCACTATGATTAGGAATTTTGTAATGAAGTACAAACACTCCTCACACTTTGGTCGTATTCCATAGGTAATATTTTTTTAAATGTTAATATATCTTAAATTATTTGTGCAATTCATTTTTAGTACATAGAAGAATTAAGGTTACTTTTTTTTTCAATGCAAATATATCTTCAATTATTTGTGGAATTAATACACTGGCAAAAAGCGACCCTTTCAAACTTATATAGATTAACACTTTCTTATAATATGTGCGTCTTTTTCTTTTCTTTTCTTTTCTTTTTTACTATTGGCAAGAGGCAACCATAACCAATCTATTCATTAAAATTTTTAAACGGTAATAGTGACAAATCTAAATTGGCTTAGACTTCGGAAATGTGTTATTTTTTATTTCACTTCAACAAGTAGCCTCCATATTAGCTGAGCAAATATTTCAATCCTTTTGAAACTTACTCCTAATCAGATCAATGTTTTTTAGCAAAACTATTAGATTCGTTATTTGGTACATTTCGTCATCAACAAACCAATTTCGTCTTTCGGATACCTATTAGTCTAATTTGTTACTGCAAATTTGTTTTCTTTCTCTCTTACTAAAATCTTTATTTCATATTCTGTATGACTATTATTTTTTATCAGTCAACCATAACAAAGTCTTGCATACCCTGAATACATGATGACTATATTGATAATATAGTGCTGCCTTTGACTAGATGAGAGTGAAAATCATTATAACCTGTTAGTACTAGAACCATTTTTTTAAGTGGTCAGCATGGTCGTCAATAAGGAGAGTTGGTTGGTGATGCTGGATATGCTTTGTTGTTTATTATTGTATTCTCCGGTTATGATGATTTCCCTCTCATTAGGTCAACGGTTTTTCCCATCTGGTCTGATCTTCATTAGCTTCGTTGTATGTTTGTACAAATGCTTATATGCTTTATATCCAACTTGGTATTGTAACAAATTTGAAATTTTTCCTAGGTACTCTATGATTTCCCCATTGATGATAGATTCATCACTCACTAGTTGTTTTTTTTTTTTTTTTTTAAGTGGAAATTTTATTGATACTGATGAGAAATTTTACAAATAATTAGGACAAGCGTGCAACAAGCTGCACCTCAAGTCCTTTCTTAATAGCAAATCTTATTCTTCTAAAAACAAACTCGTTAGAACTAGCTGTCATAACGTTACTGTCCATAACTCTCTGAAGTCTCTTGAGAAGCTCAATAACCTGTTGTTCCAAGAAACCGAAAGTGTCGAAACTAAACGGAATGAAACAATGCTGGTTAGCCGTGCAAGCTTCCTCATGCTCCTCCATCTTCCCTGTTGTTGCTCTCTTAGCTGCTTCTCCCACCTCAAAGACTCCATTCCCAAGCCCTACCAACAGAGAGGCGCCAGTTACATCAACACATGCATGTCTCCCCTCAAACCAACTGTATATCAATACATCCGCAGGCCGAAGTGTCGATCTGCCCTCATTCGGATCAGTGAGAAAGTTAACAGGAGCCTCTTTCTTCACTTGTACCCCAGCCCTCCAAAATGCATCACACAAAATGTCTCTAACATGATCATGTTTGTATTTAAAACCAGGAAAATGTCTACAATGTGCTGCATGGTCCCCAAAGGCATCTAATCTACTTTTTTTACATACAAGACAAAGACCCCCGTCAGAGTACAGAGGAATCATAAGACAATACCTGAGAATGGCACGATACTCCACCTGTGACATACGCTGTCCCAGTCCCTCCATCGAAATAGCAAGTAGAAAATCTTTTGCATGTTCTGACTGCAAGCATCCAATGACTGCTTTCTGACGAGTAGAGAACTCAAACTCCCTATCAAGACTAGCAACAATCTTACCGTAGAAAGCTTCCGCCAAAACTTTTTGTGGTTTTGAGGGGACAGTAGCATTCACAGCCAGAGAATCAAAGTCAAAATCGGGAAGATAGAGACGCAATGCACTGGTAGCATCACCAAGGACCTCACCCATAGGCACTAGACCACAACTCCTAAGAATGTGGTTCTGAAGCTCTAAAGTCTGAAAACGGGAGGCCACAAAAGCAAAAGCAGAGACATCAGAGGCACAATAGATACCTAACCCACCAAGGCGTAATGGAAGCATCGCTAAACGCCACTGCAAATCACCGAAGCCAGGACCATCAGAAACTATAATACCCTGCAGAACCATGCGAATGTGCTGATCAAAAGTCTTAGCTGCCTCCCTAAAAAAATGTGGTGGACAAGTACGAACTGCAAAAACCAACTTGGAGAGCCCAGCACAAGCTCGTAAAAGTGCTAACTCACACTGTGGATCCTCTAATGCAGCTAAATGGTCCATTGAAGTCATAGCCTTTTCAACACGCTTACGAGCAAGACTCATGACAAAAGAAGAATCAGTGCTAACTGCTCCTCCAAGTAACCTGACCCCATGCTGAGGACAAGATAAATCTGAAGGAAAGAGACCAGGAGTGGAATGACGCGGATCCAGTGATGGCCAAAATATCTCAGTCTTGGCCACATTAAGAACCAACCCATAAGAAGGCCCTTCTTCCTGAATGATACCCAGAGCTGCCGCCACTTGTTCTGTATCCCCAACTAGAGTCCCATCATCTAAGTACCAAGCCTGGAGCAATAATTGACAACTTGACTGGATCTGTAGAATCAGAGGGTGCAACACCAGTGCAAAGAGAAGGGGACCCAAAGGATCACCTTGCTGAACCCCAGAAGCAGACCATATGTAATCATCCCCCAAGTATAATCTTGTAGGCTGACAATACAAATACTCGACCCAAGGAGAAATAGCGGGGCAGCGAATGCGAACCTCTCTCAACATAGTAGTTTGATCAACCATATTAAAGGCATTCTGAAAAGCTACTAGCAACATAGAAAGAGAAGTACTGTCACCGTTAGCACATACCATGCGATTAACAGCATGCAAAATCACCTCTGCTCCACCAGGGACACCAACCCCATACTGAAAATCCTGCAAGTACCCTACCACCTCTTTGGAAACCCCTTTCATTGCAATTTTGGAAACAAGACGTCGCCAAACCATACCCACAACTATCGGACGAATGTTATTATCCGGCTTAAGAAGTAGAGTGAGCGGAGCACTCGCTATGAATTCTGCTAACGGCTGTGGACATTGTCCCTGTAACCACAGATTCACCACCGAAGCCAAGGCATCTAACAAGTTAGACGATATAGCTGCTGCAGCACCACTCATGGCATCTAACAAGTGCTGAGCACGGAGACCATCACGACCACAAGAAGTACCTTTCGGAAACGACTTAATACATGACAATAAGGTGTCTCTCTCTACTAATAAAGGGGGCTCAGCAAAAATAACCGTTGGTCTTACAGGTGGTTGTCGCATCTGGTGTTTTTCCTTTAATGCATGTACAGTCTCTGCAATATTTGAGGCAACCCCTGATGATGATAATACTTGTACCGCTGCAGCAAAATGTCCATCGGCAACTTTCTGTAAGCATCGACGCACATTCTGAGTGGGAACGGATTTCCTAGTTGACTGGATTGAAGGAGGCTCTATTACAGACTTTAAGAGGCGAAACATCCCACCAGGCTCATTCCATGTCGTCAAAGCATGGAGAATCTATTTTTGCTGAAGGTTTTTTCTAGTACCAGAACGACGTTCTTGACGATTCTGTGGTTGAAAAACTTGCAGAGTACAACACGGTAGAAGAAGGAGACGAACCCAGGGCATAACTGAACCAGGATCAGCCGTAATATCCCAGAGAGCAAATTTCAGTACACCAGAAAAAGCCAAACGACAAGCATGTGGTATACTTTTCACAGTACGGAAAGGTATACGGAATGCACTATCAAGTAACGTCTCATCAAGATGTGAAACCTCACCAAGCTGATTAGGGGTATCACTGTCACCCCTGTGTGTCGTGAGTGTAAGGTCCGTAGTGTTGGGCTTAGAGGGCGGCTGTGGTATGCCCACAATAACACATGCGGGTTCTCCACTCTCCATCAAAGCAGGCGGTTCTATGGTATCATCTGGATGATGACACGGTATCCCAAGTGCATGGATGCAAAGACAAATGCCACAAATCCATTTGTCTAATGACTTTAAGGAGTTCTTTAGTGACAAATACAGTTCACAATCATCCTTAATCTCATCTCGTACCCTATCGATACTCAACTGGCAATCCAAATGTTGTTTATCGAAATATGTGAAAATGTAGGGAACAGTAAACCCATTACCGTTCACTCCATTGGTGCATCCATGACGATCCCGGAAAGGACAATTGACACGTTTATTAGGGGGTGGGGCACAAACCCCCGAAGAAATAGCTGAGAGGGCGAGACCTTTCTTCCCTCTCATAGCCAAATCCCGCAGCCAAGTCAACAAATCCCAAACCAAACAAACCCCAAACTATACATATTCCATACCCCAAAAACCCGTCAAATAACAACACACAGAACCCAATACAGACAAATCCACAGACAAATCCCAAAACCAGTCCAAAAAACAAATCTAAAACCAAATCTTTGTCAGCGGTATACCTCATTTATTCGACCAAAAAAATTATGAAAACCAAAAACCAGTGAGTACACTGTTTCCCTGTTGCTGACGGAGTGAGTGACAATGCTATGGCAAAGATGCTGACGGTGGTAAGTGACAGTGCTACGACAAGCTTCGTTTTGTTGTTTTTTTTGTAACAGTAATGAGTAATGATGGTGGTGATGGTGGCTGGTGGGGAGCAGGAAAGGGTTGGGTTTTAATATGGTGGATGAAGAGAGTGGTGGCAAGCAGGTGGTGCACGGTGGGAGGGCAGCGTGTGGTGCTGCTGGTCGGGTTTTAATTTGGTGGATGAAGAAGTGGAGGCGAGTAGGTGGTGCACGGTGGGAGGGCAGCGTGTGGTGCTGCACCGTCGGAGTGGGGTTTTGGTTTGGTGGTTGTGGTGATGGTGAGGTGAGGGACTGGTGGTGGCGGTGAGGTGCCAGCGATCGGGAAGAAGGGTTTAAAACTGGTGGAGATGGTGGATTGGGTTTTGGATAAGTGGAGATGGTGGAGGATTGGTGGTGGCGGTGGCGGTGGCGGTGGCAGCACCAAGTTAGTGCTGGTGGAAAGAGACGGCGGTGGAGTGGAGTGAGGTGCGGCACAAGAAGTGCAGTGTGGAGAAGAAAATGTGAACAGTGCGTTTTCTTTTTTTTCTTTTTTTTTTTAATGTTTTTGCTGCTATCTCTTCGTTAACTATACCTAACTCAACTAAGCTTTTTGCGGTTTTACTCTTTATTGAATTCCTTTGATAAAAAAAAAAAACAACTCGAAATAAACTGATACTTTTCAACTTGAATCCTTTATGCTTCTCTTAGCGAGTAATTATATTGTTTAGTTTACTATGCAAATATGAGATTAAATGTGTTTGGATGTTTAAATTAGTTCTATCTCCTTTTATTAATTTTACCTCATTTAAGCGAAGTTGTTAGTTGTGAAAGTAGTTATTATGATAAATAATATCCATTTGGTTAAACAAGAGAAAAAAACTATGTTGCAAAAGTCTTGAGCTTTAATGGTGTTTTAATGGTATTGTTTACTTCGTAACTTCATAACATACCAAAAATAGTTGCTTCTAAATTCATTTATATCATCTATTATGAATTAGATCACTGTAAAATAGTTAAATATGTTTGTAATTTTGGAGTTGGATATCGCTTATTTATTGGGAACATGAATTTGTTTTTTGGTCTTATTTGTACTGTAAAAGAATTATTTACTTTGTCTTCAGACTGGATATTCTTTCTTTATTAGTAATAACTAAATTCATATTACAAGGTTACATATGTAACAAATAAAAAAATCAGTTACGGATTAATTTTGTCACAAATTCAGCTACATCGAACTAATTGTTCTGGTATCTCCTCCCATTTCTTTACATATTGCTCTACTATATTGATTGCTTTCTAAATTGACTATTTACTTTTATGAATAATGTCTTTGTCTTTTAACCTGTTTTTCTCTTTCTGATTAGATACTCTCATGGCTTCTACTAATAATCACCCTACAAGTTCAAAGATGCCCCAACAAAATCGATATCACTCCACTCATTATGTCCGAGATATGACCACTGAACAAAGAGACATTCAACGAGAACGTGACCGTATACGACAAAGAGAACGTTGTTAGCGTATGTCAGATGAACAACGTTCTCAAGAAAGGGAACACGACCGTCTTAGAAGTCAAAAGTATCGAGAAAGAATCCGGATGACGAATGCCACGTTAGGGTTAGACCCCTTTCTTCCAACTATGCAACAACATCTGTAGTCAGAAGCATCACATTTAACTACAACTTTGACCGCTCCGTTACTACATATTGACAACAACGTTATACAAGTTGGTCTTGGCTCTGCAAGTATATTTTTTATTTAATTTCTTATATCTTTCCTTCCTTCTTAGGTGTTTTTTTCTCACTTTATATATCATTTCTTCTAAGGAACGTCGACGTTTTGCTCTAATATGGATGCTACCACGGATTTAGATGTTGATCCATATCTTAATATAGTTGATTCCAATGAAGAGATTAATGATGTTGATGAAGGTGACAGTGAATTTATTGAGGATATAACTGATTTTCCATCAACCTTGCATTCAACTGACACAGGTATGCATACCGAAATTTTTTATTTATGTTATCTACTACTTTTAATATTATTTAGATTCGTTTTACTAAATATAATAATTCTCTTATACCGTCTTTTTTTAATTTAATTTTTTTTTTAATCTATTTCTTAATACTAAATGTGATGTTACTTTAGATTTAAATTCAAATGTTAAATTAAGTTATCATCATATTGATCCGTCAATATTAAATCAACCTTTATAAGTTATATAGTGTTTAATTTTTTATTCACGTATTGCTTTTTTATGTTAATAAAAATATGCATATATAATATTTTTATCTATAACTTTCCCTTTTCTATATAATATATGCATGGTCCTGTTTATTGACCTAAAAAATATAACTAAATATGTATGTTCATCATAAAATATCAACTTAACTAATACTATTCGTTTATGCAGTGTCAACTTAAATTAGAATAACTTCATCCTCACAACTTCTTATTCATGTTAGCTTCTGTTGTTTTGGTGTTAGATTTTTTTAATATCTATATATTTTGACCTAAAATTTAGATACTTCTTTCTTTTTTACTATACTAATTATATGTATCATTATGTTACCACATATAAATATAGATGAGAATATTCAGTCATCGAATGATCAGTCTGATGAGCCTATGTCCACTCTACCAGGTTTGTCTCCACATTTAGTTGACATATTGATATCGTATTTGTCGTTGTTTGTATGTAATTATGTATTTCAATTTTATATCCTTTATACATATACAGGTCAGATATCATATTGTTCACTTCCGTCAAGTTCTCGCCGTCGCGGTTATCATAATCGTGCAAGGAATTATGTAGATTCCTTTGCTATGCACTCTTTCCAATTGCCACCTCCAAGAATATGTCCTTATTGTTCTGCAAAACTGTTTTCTCATGAAACATCATCACTCTGTTGCTTGAATGGTCAAGTTTCTTTACCTTCACCACCTATTCCGGTTGAGTTATTAGATCTGTTCAAACAAAATTGCCAGCAAGTAGTTGATTTTCGGCAGAATATTCAATCCTATAATCATGTCCATTCCTTTACTTCTATTGGTGTTCAAATTGATGAAAACTTGGCAACTGGTCAAAATGGTATCTATACATATCGTGCTAAAGGATCTATATATCACAGAATTGGAGATCTATTACCACGTGATGGGCAGAGACCAAGATATCTTCAGATGTATGTTTATGATACCGATCATGAAATTGATAACCGTCTAGTTGAAAATAATTCACTAGACCAATAAGTTCTTGCTATTTTAAAAAGAACTTTAGATTCATGCAATCCTTTTGTTGGTATTCTGCGACAAATATCTCAACGTGATGACTACCATAATGTTAGGTTGCATATAAAGGATCATCCCGATGATTTGCCTCAATATAGTTTGTCAACAACATCACAAGTTGCAGCAATATTAGATGGAGGGGAAGACCCTTTTGATAGGAATGATAGGGATATCATTATTGAAACATCACATGGACATCTATTTCATCTTCCAGATACTGCTGGGTTCTATGACCCCTTACAATATCCTTTATTATTTCCTTACGAAACATTTGGTTGGGACTTGACCATTTTCTCTTCAAATTTGAAAAAGGTTAGTTGTAGAGCGTTCTACTCTTACAAGCTTCAGGTAATGATTTATTCTATTTTGTTAAATAACTAGTTTATAGTATTTCTTACTTTATATATCTTGCTTATTGATATAATTTGCTATTAGTCACTTTTTGTAAGAGACGACATTTGCAAATATAATATTAGTTAGTAGTTATTTATATCATCTTTGTAATCATGTTTTCAGTTATTGACGACTTTTATCGAAGAGAAAGTATTAATTGATGTCATGTTAATTGCTTAGTACCGATAGCAAAATCAATTTCTTTCTCTTGGTAGTATTGCTCATTTCTAAGATATTACCAATATGAACATAGGAAATACTAATAAATATATCGTATGTTTTTATTTATTTATTATAATCTCTACATTTTTTATAGATCCGAGACGCATGTGAGTCATTGTTACTTCGTGCTGGGCGTTTATTGCAACAATATGTTGTTGACAACTATGTAAAAATCTCTACGCAACAATTAAGATACATAAGAGATCACCAAGAAGAGTTGAGAGCTTATTTGTATCAAGGTTTAAAGGATGCTTTCGCTATAGGACAATTATGTACAGGTATAACCACAATTATATACTTTTTATGACTTCTCTATGACTCTACTATCAACGTTTCTTTTTTTTTATATCATTTATACTTTGATTGTTACATTAATTTTTTATTTATCAATATAGATACAGTTGGAAGAAGAATTGTTCTACCTGCTTCATACATTGGTAGTCCCCGTGATATGCATGAAAGATATCATGATGCAATGGCTATTGTCCAAAAATTTGGTAAACCAGATCTCTTTATAACTATGACATGTAACCCAAACTGGCCCGAAATTAGAAGAGAACTATTTAGTGGACAAGTTGCAAGTGATAGGCCTAACCTTACAACAAGAATTTTCCATTCAAAGCGCGAGGAGTTAAAAAAGGACTTATTTAAAAGAGGTGTGCTGCGAAAGGTCATTGCTCATGTTCATGTTATTGAGTTTCATAAACGGGGTTTACCCCATGCTCATTTTCTTCTAATTCTTGATCAAACTGATAAGCTAAGAGGTCCAGAAGATTATGATCAAGTTGTTCGAGCAGAAATTCCGGATCCACTCATAGAACCTGAACTTCATGCCATTGTCTTACATCATATGATACATGGTCCCTATGGAATTCTAAACTCAAATTGTGTTTGCATGAAAAATGACAAGTGTAAGAAAAATTTCCCGAAGCAATTCTCCATCTCGACTGTTCATAGTGATGATTCTTTTCCAAACTACATGAAAAGAAAAGCAAGCAAATACAGAGTTCATACTCATGGTCGTGATTTTCATGGTGATAATCAATGGGTCGTCCCATATAATCCATGGCTTCTCAAGAAGTACGATTGTCATCTCAATGTAGAAATTTGTTCTACTATACAGTCAGTCAAGTATTTGTATAAATATGTATACAAGGGGGTCGATCGAGTTTCTTTACAGCTTTCATCTTCCGCGCCTTCTGAATCTATTACTCAAGATGAGATCAAGCAGTTTGTAGATGCGTGCTGGATCTGTCCTCAAGAAGCATTATGGAGAATCTTTAAATTTCCTTTGAACCGTATGTATCCTTCAGTTTATGCTTTACAAGTTCATCTTGAAAATATGCATCACGTCACATTTCATGAAGGTCAACACATACCTGACTTGGTAAACAATGATAACATATCACGTACCATGCTAACTGAATTTTTCAAACTTAATGCCATTGATGAGAATGCAAGGCAATACTTATATCGGGAGATTCTTGAACATTATACATGGCTAAAGTCAGGTAAGTTATGGCAGTTGAGGAAAGGACACAATCGAGTTATTGGTCGGTTATATACTGTATCTCCTTCTGATAGTGAAAGATATTATCTGAGGATTCTATTAAATCACGTTCGTGGACCAACGTCATCTGAAAACCTTCGTACAATTGGGTCTCATGTATGCTCCACATTTAAAGAAGCTACTGAAAAGCTCGGCTTAATTGAAGGTGGCAACGACATTCGTGAAACTCTTCAAGAAGCAATAGCTATACATATGCCTTACGCATTATGAAAGTTATTTGTTGCCATCTTACTACATTGCAATCCACCTCATGTCCGTGCCTTATGGGATGAGTTTCACACATATATGATGGAAGATTATTCTTTGTCATTCTTGCCAGATCAAGCTGTGAATTGTCTACTTAAAGACATCAGTTCTGATCTTTCTCAATATGGAAAGAAGTTGTCAGACTACAACTTACCTTCGTTTTCTAATAACACAACTGAAGAGTCAACAGAAGATGATCTAATATCAGAAGAACGGTCAGTACCAGTGCCTCCTAAAGATCTCTCTTCTATTACTAGATTGAATGAGCAACAAAGTTATGCTTTCGAGAAGATCACCAATTCAGTTATGAGAAATGAAAATAAAGTTTACTTTATTGATGGTCCTGGAGGAACAGGTAAAACTTATCTTTATCGTTCAATACTAGCTTATCTGAGAAATGCTGGACATATTGCAATTGCAACAGCTTCATCAGGAATTGTAGCAATAATGATGCCAGGTGGTCGCACAGCTCACTCAAGGTTTAAAATACCTATACCAACTTATGCAACGTGTACCTGTACTATCGCAAAACATTCGCCCCTCGCAAAACTATTATGTCGTCCTTCTTTGTTCATATGGGATGAAGCTACAATGACACATCGATATACATTTGAAGCAATTGACCGCACTTTAAGAGATCTTACTGGAGTTGAACTGCCCTTTGGTGGAAAGGTCTTTGTATTAGGTGGAAACTTTCCTCAAACACCGCCAATTGTCCCATATGGAAGCAGATCTCAGATACCAGATGCTTGCTTACCAAGTTCTCCAATCTGGAGAAGTATTGAATTTATTCACCTAATAGACAACATGCGAGCAAGAAATGATCCATTATTTTCAGATCTACTGATGCGAATCGGCGATGGTTCTGAAACATATACTATGAATGACATGATCAAGATCCCTGATGACATGGTCATTCCATGGCAATATGATCAATCTTTATTTCAATTAATCGATTTTGTCTTCCCAAATTTGCAAGATCATGTACTAGATGATGCGTATATGATGGAACGAGCAATCATTACTCCTACAAATGAGCACGTCGACAAAGTTAATGATGAAATTATCAGCCTATTGCCATCGTCAAGTTTTACAAGTTATTCTTTCGATTAAGTTGAAAGTGATGTTCAGCAGTTATACCCAGAGGAGTTCCTTAATTCTATATCTCCTGGTGGTTTGCCTCCTCACAAACTTATTCTTAAACTTGGATGTCCTATTATATTATTGCGAAATCTTAACCCAAAAAATGGATTATGCAATGCAATGGAACACGATTGTTATGTCGAGGATTTTATGGTAATATGATATATGCAGAAATAATGACTGGTAGTTTCTGTGGAAGACCAACTTTTCTACCTCGAATTTCGTTAAAATCTTCAGCCGACATCAGAAGACCTTTTGTTTTGACAAGAAAGCAATTTCCCATTCGCTTAAGTTTTGCTCTCACTATTAACAAGTCACAAGGACAGACAATACCACATGTTGGTATATATTTGCCCAGCCATGTTTTCAATCATGACCAATTATATGTTGCTATGTCAAGAGGAGTCTCGAGAAATGCCACCAAACTTTTGGTTAAAAAAGGAATTCTACCTGGGTTAAGCGGGTTTTACACAAGAAATGTCGTATATGCCGACTTACTCCGCTTTATAACTTAATTATTGTTACACAAAGCTTTCTTTTGAACTAGGTACTTCCTAATTTATTTACTATTTGTTTACTTAATGTCTACTGGGTTTCTATGGGTTATTTGTTTACTTAATGTCCATTGGTTTAGAATTATACGGAAATCACCGTTTGAATCTCTTACTCTTACATATTTCTAATCCTTCGGTATACAATTTCATCTACTCTATGAATAATTGCATTATTTATCTTCGTTTTCTAAGTAATAACATGATTACCTTAATAACTTAATATTTTGTCTTTTTAATTCATTTATTATGCAATGCTATTATAGCCCCGGTATTTGGTTAATGGTTAATCTTAACTAACCAACTACAACCCTTTATATGCAACTTGCTTTTTGACATTAAAGTAATCCCATGCTGACATTATATCACTCATTACCTTAAATATTATGATTCATTAGTTGAAGTACCTATTTACTATTAACTTGTTATATCAAAAAGGCAATTAATTGGTGCTATGCTATTTCCCTAGACATTTTAAACCATTTATAGACTACAGTGTTACTGTTTTCTTTATCTCACTTGTTGTTAGTGCATAATGGCTCTACTAAACACACTTGACCAAAAAAACCCGCAACCTATTTAATACCTACATTAAGAATAACCAATACAAACAAAATATTTGGACAACACATAATCAATTATTACCTATAAAAGTACATTAAAAACTTTGAACTCTGTAAAAATTGAGTGTGTTCCGATTTGCTTACTCCAGCTATTGCAACTAAAATATTACATACTCATATTTGAGATACTAAGAGATTAACTTTAGTTAGGAAATATGGCCAATTGATTCCTTTTTGTTTACATAGCATATCATTTTATTTATTTTTTATTTGTATAATTATTTATTTTTTACTGTTTTAGTTATATTCTAATGTTATATTTATTTATTATGTACAGGCAAAAGATCCAAGATAGTTTTGAAGTAGCTTAGGAATGGAACAATTTTACACGATACCAGTTATTATACTGCAGTACAACTCCAAAATCCAGAGATATACATTGTCTTATTTTGTCAACTGTTCCATTTTAAGTTTTCCATTTCTACTGTTAGTTTAGTTTTCATAATATTTTTTTGTCAATATTTAAAATACTTTTTGTACCAACCCCATGAGTTAATATTAATAAATAGTCACCTTTTGTAAGTTATATAATTATTTGTAGTTATACCATGCTATGTGACTGCTTTTCCCTTGCTATATAAATGAAAAAATATGAATTTTGATAAGGGATTATGGTTTATATTTGCCACTTAATAATGTCCAACCACCTTTATCTCAACTTATTTGCCCAGTTAAATATATGTAAATATTGCATATTAGGCCAGATATGAGTACCAACTAAAAAAAGATTTATTCGGAAAGGGTATTTTAGGATGAGTTGCTCCATGCATACATGTGATTGAATTTCAAAGATATGCTCTACCCCATGCTCATGTACTCATACTATTCAATGACAACGACAAGATTAGAAAGCCTGATGATTATGACAAAATATGACATGTTGAAATTTGTGATCCCGTGACCAACCCAGGGTTATACAACATAATAATGAAGAACATTAGCCATGGTCCTTGCGGGCATTAAATGCTCAGTGTGTTTGCATGACCAAATGGGATGTGTGAAAAAAGGTTTCCCAAAAGGTTTGCACCAGTGAATGTACACACAGGACTGATCCATATGGTATATACCCAAGATGTGATGACAGTTGAGTTGTTTATCTGCATAATGAAGTTTCTGGTGACAATAGATGGGTTGTCCCATATAACGTCTGCTGTTTATAAAGTATTACTGTGACATCAACCTAAAGGTGTGTACTACAATCAAATCAGTCAAATATTTCTACAAGTATGTGCACAAGGGATCTGACCGTGTATCTTTAGAAGTCAACTCTCATGAACCACATGCTCAGGCTAAAATCTGGAAGTTTCTATCGGCGTCGTCGCTGTGTCTACAAGGATCTCTTTCAAGAATGTTCAACTTCTCTCTTACTAGATTGTACCCCGCACAAGTCTCGACAAAAGTTACCCTTACTAAATCTGCCTTCAGTCGGGTAAGTACACTATATTTCTATTTCTATTTAATTGAATTGGATTGATTTATTTGTTGCTCATATCTCAAATTTTTATTATATATTGGTAACTTCAAAGCATTGAAGCTTTGGAACTATTCATTATTAAGCATCGGAAGGATTATGTGCATTTCCATCGCACAACTGAGCAATAAAGTTACAGTATTGCACATGAACTTAGTTCTTGAATTGCTTCATGAATTAAACAAAGATATTTATTATTTATAATCCAAAAATTATTAGTTAACGAACAATATAGTACGATAGAGGATGGGTGTTTCTGTTTCAATTTTGTTCGTTATTCCCTATACTTTTGTCTCCTTTTTAGCATGATTCATTGAAAAAAAATACTATTTTTTATCGTTCTACCTTGGCGATTTAAACAATTGTTGAAAGAGTTTATTTCACCATCGTCCTTTAGTTTGTATTCATAGTTGTATAATTCTGATTCTATCCCTGCCTTATTCTGCATTCCAGACCATTGTAAATTCAGTTGTACATAATTATAGCTCGGTCTACTTCATTCATGGTGCTAGCGTAACAGGGAAGATATTTTTATATCGTTCAGTTTTAGCATGCTAAAGAAATCATGGCCTCGATACATTGTCATTGCAATGTCAACTTCAGGTCTTGCACCCACTATCTTATTTGGGGGTCGTACAGCTCTTTCAAGCTTTCACTTCCCCTACCGACGTTTGCATAATAAACCTACAAGGTACGTAGAGAATCTCCTCTTGGTAACCTGCTATGTTAAACAAGTTTCTTTATCTGGGATGAAGAAACAATGACACATCCCCATGTTTTTTTAGCCTCTGAACAGAACACTAAAACATATAAGTAATTCAGATCTACCCATTGGTGGCAATGTTTTGGTACTAGGTCGAGACTTCCCCCAAGGACTCCCCGTCGTGACTCATGTTACTATTGCACAAATGATTGATGCATGTATAACATATTATAAGCTCTGGTCAACTATTAGAGTGATTCATCTTACTAAAAAACGTGTTACCCAGGAGAGATCTATTCTTCTCACCACCCCTACTGTTTCACATTGGTGATAGTAGTCAATCTTGCATTGTCGATAATATTATTAAAGTACCATATGACATTCTCATTCCATAAGAGAGTGACCATTCACTGTCCAATTTAACATCTAAACCCTTCCCTACTTTGTTTGCTTATGGTGATGAGTCGAATTACATCCATCAATCATCCGTGTATTCCAAGGAGAAGAACAAACATACTACTCATTTGACTCTGTTGCCAATGACTCAAGGAATTTAAATCATCAACAATTTCTTAATTCTATATCTACAGCCCGTTTACTACTACACAAGCTGTCTCTAAAATTATAAAAATAATTTTCGGCTGAGTGGTTGCAGATTCTAGACTGGAGGGAACAACTTACTATGCAGCACTTAAAATCCCTTTTTTCAAAGGAGGCAAGTTGATTTAATGAAATATGAAGATGAGCCTGGTCCAGTGATGAATATTTTCCGAAATATTAGCATGAATTTTGTAGTTGGCGAATTCCCACTTGCACGGCCATCTAACACTTACAATATGTGTGACAGGCCATTGATACCATCATTGCAAATGCTGGGGACTTGGGACGCTGAAGCCTTGATTTGATCAGGAAAAAACCCTTTGTCATTTTCTTGGAAAGTTTCTAGCATGGAGAATTCTGACCAACACAATACCACTTTAGATGAGGTAAAGATGACATCATGTGTATGCTTTTCTTAACTGTTGTGCTGATTACTCTTTTTCCTTTTTGCATTTACATTTGAATATAAGTCCTACTTGTAGCAGTGATCCTTATATGCTTTATCTTTGTCTATTAAGCCACTCATAGAAGCAAACAATACTCTGTCGTGTTTCCCAACCAAATGTCATGTATGTTGATATTCTAACTGAAAGTTACGCTGATAAACTGACCTTCTTACATCGCATTCCTATTAAATCATCAGACGATCTCAAGCTAGCGTGCAATTTCATTCGGAAACAGTTCCCAAATCTTCTAGACGTTGGTTTCCAAATACACAAATCACAGAGACAGAACATTCCTCATCTAGGAACTTCTTTACCAAACCATGTTTTGGATACTTCACAAGACCACAATGTTGTTCTACGTTGTTCTCTCCCGAGGTGTACCTAAGACCACAATGAAAAAAATTGTTAAAAAACGAAGAATAAGAGGCCACTCGGGAACCTTCACAAGGAATATTGTCTACAAAGAATCTACTCTAGAACCTTCACAAGGAATGTCGTCTACAAAGACGTCCTCGGACCGTGTAACATGCTAACAAAGTCTAGCTCATGATCTTCTCTCACGTTGCTCTCTTACTGGTAAGTCCTTCGTATACACATTTAAAATTATCCATTTAACAGTCACATACTTTCATCCATCTCAACTTATCTGTACATAGTGTTCTTGCTACGTACAGTAACCCACTATAAATTGTCGTGACTGAACTCTATACCGACTTAACTTTTTTTTCTGCTATTCTGTTGTTCTGTTCTGTATATAGTGTTATTATTATTGTTTTTTTTGTTTATACAAAGACAACTGATAGAACTTATATATATATATATAATCCAATGAGATTTCATTGGTCTGCCGGCATCAGTAGGTACTAAAGGAGTTTGCCTCCTATCAGTCCGTGAAGCTATTAGATCATTTGCCAAATTGCAATTGAACCTATTATTGTCAAGAAGGGGGAGCATATTAACGAAGTTAATCCATAGGAGTAATAGGTCTTTGAGGGTTTGATTATTTGTGTATTAAAGTGATGTCCATTTTGCATGACATTCAATACTAATGAATATGTTATATTATCTGTCTGAACATAATTTAAAAAAACAAATATATACTAATATTGATTTACATTGACGCTTTCAAGTCTATTATGATTACAAAGAAAGTTAATCCATGTCATATATCATATTAACCCTGTTACATATTTATGATCGCAACTATAAGAAACCAAATGTAGGTCAAAATAATAGTTGCTCTGAGGGATTTATTTGCCGCTACAAATTGAAATGCCAGGTCCAATGAAAACTACTAGTAGCGTCAAGAACAATGACGACTGCTATTACTACTGGTATATTACCCTTTTTCACCACTGTTGCTCAGTTGATTTGCCCAATAAATTGTGCAGGCTAACCTCATATTACTCATACTGTAGATACCAAATAAGGGAACCATCAGATTGTTTCTGTCTCAGCTCGACAACTATACATGTAGATACATATTCATCTTTAAAACAAAGCCTTGACGTTCTTAGCATAACACAACTACACAAGAAAGGGACAGTATTGCGGCCGAAGCCACTTCTTATATGCTTCATGAATTAAGATAGGGTATTTGTTCTTTATAATCTTCAAATTATTAGTTAACGAACAATATAGTACGATATCCAATGGATATTTCTGTTTCAATTTTATTCGTTAATTGTATCCCACTTTAAAATCTTGAGTCGAGGGAAATTAGTGGCCACCAAAGTTAGCAGCCTAACTGGGGAGAAGTGCCGCCTTCTTCTGCATTACACCAAGTTTAGCAATCTTTTACTTTAAGTCTGTGATGATAACATATACCAATGTTGTTGTTTCGTCACATCAAAAGGTTACCTCTCACCATCAGAACCTTAACTATTGTATTTGATGAATAACTCACTATTTTTCCCCATTCCCTTCTAATGAAAATTTGAACTATCACTTTACACCATTCCTCAACTCTTTATTCCAAATAAACCATGTTGTGCTTCCCCTTAGACTTTATTCTTACTTAATCTCATTCTAAGTTAAATATAGTATTAGCTTTTTAACTTTCTTGAAAGTATATACTTATTCATTTCTGTGAATCCCGATTACAAGAACAAATCGTACAACGCATCATATATTATTAATTTTTTACTTATTGTCATATAGGAAAAATATGAAGAGGTGAATTTGATCACCAAGGGTGGTAAGTATGGATGGCCTGTTTATGAGGGTTATTACCTGTATAAAGTTCCTATAGGAAATACTTCCATTAGCTCCTCGAACTTCATCTCACCTGTATTGGTATATAGCCACTCTGATGTAAATAAGAACGAACCATCTGCATCAATTACTGGTGATTATTTCTATAGATCCTTGACTAATCCATGCATGAATGGAAGGTGAGTTCAGTACTCTTAATATACTCCCTTTCAAATATACAGTCACAAAATTAGTGGTATCTGTTACTAACAACATTAATGTATGGATTACCGTGTATATATATGCAGATTTATCATAAAAAATATATGTTCTTTCTTTGCCATGTCTCAGGTTTGTTGGGCCCTCCTTATCTGAATTTATTTTAATACTTTTGATTGTGTTAAAAATGTGTTATTTTTGTGGAATTGAATGGAGAGAGGCAACGGGGTTGTATGTTATGTTGTTTTTATGCATTTTTTTTTTATTATATAGTTTTGGGATACTGTTATAGTGCTTCATCTGACTAAAAACATGCGACCCATAAGAGATCCATTCTTCTTAGCCCTGTTATTTCACATTATATTCGTGCCATAGATAACATTGTCGAAAAGTTGAATGATTTGTTGGGAGAAAATAGACTGATTTTGGAGAGCGGCCAGACATAGAAAACAATCTTGAAGAAAAAATATAGACCTTGCTTAATCATCACATTGGTTCTTCCGATATTCCAGCAATTTACAGGGATGAATGTCATTATCTTCTATAGTCCAATCATTTCCAAAGTGCTTGGATTTCGAACCAATGCATCTCTTACTTTTGTAGTCATGCCTGCAACTATATAAGTTCCACTGCCTTTTTGTGCTTTATTTGTTTGGTGAACTCTCCTATGTAATTCAACCTCATTATTTTATCACTTAGTTTTTTTGTACCTAGATTTATTCTTATTTGTGTGCATGCCTCTATCGTATTGTCATCAAGTATTTGAAATTCATTTTCAAAAAATATGTCTACCTTTTGAATATTGTCAGAGAATACAAAGAGGAGTTCACTTTGTAGAAAGGAAAGATGCAAAACGAACGTTACATAGTCGGCATGGATTTGGCTAGATTTTGCAGCATGTAAAGGATCAACATTGACTGATGCTGGGGATGCGCTCTCTACTATGTACATCCTGTGTAATAAATATGGCTCTAAGTTTATTAATCCCCTCCAAGTTGTATGTGGAGCTGCCCATACTATAATTGTTGCTCACAGTGGGTATGGGCTATGGGCATCGATAATAGGCAGGCGTGGTGGTCTTGGAAGTGATAATCCAGCTAACAGTTATGCTCCCTGCAGTGTGCTGTGGCTAACAGTGGATGAGGATTTCCAGGATGCTTTGGAGTTTGCTGGTGAAGAGACAAGAATACAAGATGAAGTACCACGACGGTTGGCAGAGATAGATAAAAAATTATCTTTGCCCATGGAAGAGATTTATCTTCGATCCAATTTCACTCTAACTGAGAGCTATGCTAGCATACTACATAACTCTATAATGTTTCTTTGTGACTCATACAAATTTTTATACTACAACAGGAAGTGCGTTCGTTGTGTGTTTTTTCCCGCGTGATATTTAAGAAATTTGTCAAGATATTATTTTCTTTGACTGTGTTGTGTTTGTTTTTTTTAAATCTTATTCAGATTATTTTTTATATGGACTGCTTCTGCTTAATTTATTTGGTTATCAGTTGCGTCAGTTCGACTTATAGAGAATTTTGAAGGAAAAGACTTTCTTACGTTCTCAAACCCATAGCATCAGCGCTATCTCCACATTTAGCATACCTGTTAATAATCGAACCCATAGCATCAGCGCTATATCCACATTTAGCATACCTATAAATAATCAAACTACCAAGAAAACAATTATTTCCAATTCCAAGTTTCAACGCTAAACAATGAACAGACAAACCAAATTCAATATCCTCCATATTAGCACACCCTCTTAAAACGGTACCAAGGTTGCTAACTAATCGTGTTGGGCCCAAAGTATCGGTTTCATGCTTTCTGACTCCATGTATACTCTTCATTGGTTACTCTGATTCGATTTTTTCCCGATAATACTCTGTTTCGATTAATTGTCAATTCACACTAGTTCAATACCTACTATTCATAGTTTTCACAAAGCACTGATTTACTACTTTAGTTTGTGACGGCATCCTAAAACAACGCCAAAGGACTTGATAACTTAAGCTATTACATAATACCATAAACAAATCGTGCTTATCAACATGTCATTTGGATTTTCTGCAAACAGGAAATTGAAAATGGCTCTATATAAAGAAATAACCAATAACCCTGGATACAGACTCTCACAGGCCTAATAGAGTTTAAAGGCATAATTGACTCAAAAATCTACTGCCAAACGAGACAATCTTTATCTCCATAAATACTCGACTGATATATATAATGTTTGCTAAGATATAAAACTGACAGTAAATATTAAAATGTGATCAACATAAGCTAGAAAATAATTTAACTGACTGAAACACACAAACTTGCAAAGTATCAAGACATATTACAATTCTAAAAAAAAAAAAAAAAAACTGGCATCCAAACACCAAAAAACTAACACCAACTTTCTAAAACTAATGTAATGCAGTTAGTATTTCTTAACAATATCCCACAGTTAGCTCAAAGAAACCAAAGATATGTGCTTCAAATTTTACCCTTTCCTATCCATTTTATTTCTGATGCAGACTAACTACTCAACCTGTCAAATAAAACATATAATATTCCATTCAGCTAAAACAGAAATTAAAAGAAAAAAAAGAATAAACGGCAAGTAGGTGATATAAAAGGAAAATTACCTATCAACAACTTTTATTGCTAAATTCTTCTTTATCTTTTTTTAGCATCCACATTCCGACCACTTGAAGTTCCTTCATCATAAAGTTCTTGAATGCTCTTCAGTTTTAAGACAAGGACAAACAACCTCTTCATCAGATTCATCCAAATTAATGTACTTCGTAAGAACTTCAACCAAAAATTCCATACATTTCAAAAAAGTTAATCCTTCAAAGTTTTTCTCATAATACTCGCCTAGATTATCCACTTCATTATTTATCCATAACATCTTTATAGCATACGAACGAACACGAACACTTCACAAAAAAAAACAAACAAAAAACCACACACACAAAATCATATTAATAACATTATAAGTAATTAAATTCCAAAAATAAATAAATAAATAAAAACTTACTCATCTAATATGTTTCTCATCCTCATAACCACCTTTTGAGTTTCACTATTTGCATAAACATTAGACCCACCACGGTGTATACAACACCTCTTATGCTTGATTTTTTTAATCAGATATTCAAAAAAACCGAAAACAGTAATGCACTCATAATTATATTGAACATGCGATTCTGCTGACCATTTGTCTTTTGGACAACAAAAAAAATTACGAAATTTACACGAACAATCTTTACAAAACATTAAAAAATAAAAAATAAATAGACAAAGAAATTAGTAATCATAACAAAACTAAACATTTAAATATAAAAATAAACGGATACTAATACAAAAATAAGTCCACTTACACTTCCATTTTGATAGAATTCCAAAATAACCTGAAAAAAAAATACACTACATTCAATATATCATGTAACAACATACACACATACATTTAGTTTGTTTCACTAGAGTAGTTTGACCAGTTGTTGATTAAAAATGGGAAAGTCATTAGTTGGGTTTGTAAATGATGGCCATAAACTAAATGGTAATGTAGTTATGACGAAGAGATTATTAGAAAATTATTGAAAGGGTGGTTTTGGATTAGATATTCAATCTTATAAGTTTAAGAGGAGTGTGTCCGCGAAGAGGGATTTTCCCAAAGGGTGTAGGCGATTTGCAGCGCGGGTTGGTGAAAATTTGAATGGGAATGGAGACGTTAAAAAATTGAAAGAGAAGGAAGAAGGTTTACCTGTCACTTCTTTGGAGAAATTGGAACTAAGGGCATCACCAATGGGTCCTTCATATAGCCCTCTATCTTCAAATTTGAGGGAGCAAAGGAAAAACTCTCTTCCAATGCAACCCCTATACGGGACTCTAATATTACCATCCTTTATAACTGTCTCTAATTTTATCGGTGATTTTCCACTTTCCAATTGGCCCGCATTTTCGCTATTTGACTTTCAACCAGAGTTTGAACCCCAGCGTGCTTACTTGTTGTGATTTGTTTTTCTGTTCAATTACAAAAAACAAAAAAGAAACAATGTTCAAGCTGAGAATCGAACATGCGACCTACCACTTGAGAGGCCACATAGAATATTACCGTACCCACAACATATGAGCTGTGATAGATTTCCAAGCATTTAATCTTGATTTTGAAGGTGTGCACTGTAGAACCCAGTTTTGAAGATCCTCTATACCAATTTGCTCCTTCATACACACCTTGAAAAAGCTGATGTGGCCCTCTATTTTAAGGGCCTGCATTGGTGATGCCCTAATGGGTCTGTGGATACACTGACGGTATCGGGAAAACCTATAAACTGACGATAATATAGACTCCCAACAAAACAATGATATTAATTTCTATGCTTATTACCCACACAGATGGCAGTCAAAATTCATAAAAATTTTAACACCTAATTAAATTAACAACACGTGGTCGATACCCTACTATTATTTGGAACTGACTAAAGCAAATGGTCAACTAAGAAAAAAACTCTATCTAATAGGCTTTACTTGGGCTTTTTTTTAAATAAACAACCAGTGCATCTGTTACTTTTCCAGTCACGATTGCAACTATCTAGACTACTAAATAAAAGAGTGTGTCACGTAGATGGTTCACAGGGTGTAAAAGATTTTGAGTCTGATCCTAAAATATTGAATTAACCTAACAATACCTGTACCAATATCGAGAAAACAGATGGATAGTATAGGGGTGGAGTCACAAAATGAACTACTTCATTATTCCCAAAAATCATATTGGCAAAATAAGGTACCATACCACATTCTAATTCCATAGGAAGCTAACCATTCACTGTCCAGTTTAATATGTCTGATGTTTCCTACTTTGTCTGAGCATGGTCACGAGTTAATAATGGTCAGGAGTCGCATTACATCACTCACTTATTTCACTCTGTTGCTAATGACTTAAGGCATTTATATCATCAAGAATTTCTTAATTCATATCTACAGCCGGCCTGCCACAACCACTTTGCGAGTCTCCCTTGGCTTTGAAGCTGAAATGGTAAGTAATATATAGATATTGCTTTTATTTGAAAACTTTCATTCATATTTAATTTTTGTGTTGTCTAATTAGTTCACGTAATGGATTTCAGAATTCAAAGGACTGATTAATAGATGTCAGTGAACAAAATATAGCTGAAAGATAGTGAAAGGGAACTCATGCCCTTGATCTTATTCTTGGGCTATAATAGTCAGCACACGCCATGTACCTAAACATGTCCAAATGATTGCTCAACTTTAACCACATTTTTTAGTATGAAATTTGAAGATTTCACACTTCTAACAATATCAATTTACTAATCTACATAATTATTTTCAATTGTGTTGTTATTGAAGATGCAGTTGCTGCAGTGCAAACTGTCAAAGCTGCACAGCTGAGGTCAGTGTGTTTTTACTTTTGGTTTACAGTTTTCGTTATGTTTTTCATCTTGAAATCAGGTTGTGTAGGCATAGTACAAAATATCAGGATATGGCAAAATATCGACTTCTGATTTATGAATATGTATCGTGGATATATCCCCCTATGTGGGGATATATTACATTGGGGCATCTACAAATATCGTGGATATATCGAGATATATCGACAAATATCCACAGACTATGTGTGGGTATTTCTGATTGCAAATATCATAGATATATCGTGATATATTAACAAATATCGACAAATATCGATAAATATCTACAAATCAACTATATTTTCTTTGAATGTAGTCATTGTAAAAGTTGAATTTGATCAGTCCTTACAAGTGTGAATAATGGGGAAGATTGTGATGGGTCGAGTTTTGACTGAGCTCGCTTTGGGACGAGCTGTCTACGTATCAAGTTTTTGTGATGAACTTGAATCAAGTCAGACGTAGTTCCTCTCCTCTGTTTTATAGGTAAGTACCCAATGCTTCTCCCCTTTCCTCCGTCAGCTCAGGTCCCTATCTTGATAAGAATAAATGAGCTTTTAGACATTGTATTCATGAGCGCGACTGATGCTATGGTTTTAACCAACACAGCTATGTTGAGCGTTACTGCCCGTTGCGTGCATGTGCCAGGTTGTCACCTCGTTCTGGACGAGGTGTTATGTTGTAACGATCTGTCATGAGTCCTAGAGGTTGTCACCTCGTTCTGGACGAGGTGTTATGTTGTAACGATCTTCCATGAGTTTTCCTGATTCATGTTGGACACATGCATAATATATATAAATATATTATTCCCTCACAGTCGTACTTTTAATATAAATTACTCTTTAATGCTCAAAAATACACCTCAGAATTCCTACATATTACATTGACTTTTCATTCTTTAACAATGAATCTTGAATTTTTTTTCTACATATTACAATACTTGTTGCACTTGCACTAAGCGTTCAATCATATAGCGCATCAATTAGATCTTCTGTTGTGATTGAATCCATGATGAGAGCGTGAAGGCCTGCAACCACGATGTCCATAGATGCCTGCGCCTATAGAGTCTATCCAACACTGTAACGTCTTCAGGAGACGACCAACACAACTCCAATCCACTTCATCAGTTGTCAATAGAACGTATTCAATTACATCACTTGCCAAAACCATGCTCCCACTAGTATCCTCCCCATCACTGCCATAAACCGCATCCATCATCTTGATCAGGCAATCTACAACATATTGCAGCCCTTTGGTTGAAGCCAGGATTTTACATCCTTCAATGGAGGTTGTTATTTGGGACAATAGGGGAAGCATAAATAAAATAGAATAGAATGGTCTTGGTTCATCCTCACCCTTGATGGAAATAAGGTACTCGAGAAGATCCAAAGCCTTTAGCATGCAGGCAAAGGGTGATTCCGCAAAGTACTTCCCAACAAACAACACTGAATCAAGAAGATCCTCTCCTTTTCTATGATCATGATCATTGACACATATAGAAAGTAATCTAGGCCCCAAGTGATTTTCATTATAATTTCCGTAAGCACAATTTTTACCTTCATAAAAAGAATATACAGAAATAGACTCACAATTTTTGAGTTTGCGGTAACGAGCCGTAAGAAAGAAGGGCATTCCTTCCTCGAGATAGATAGACGTCCAATTAATCCTGCAGCAGCTAGTTGCTCGGTCTGTCTGATCTCGAACTGAGAAAGACTTAGAAGAGGGAGACTTTTAGTTGCCCCCAGAAAAAAGCAACACTGCTGCAACTTGCATTTGTAAAATGTACTCTGCCTTTCGGTGTACGTCAAATAACATCAAAAGTGTTGATCTCAGAAAATGAAATAGATTTATAACTTAACTCGTGGGTGGATGTAGGGATTGAGCTTTCAATGATGGAGAAGGAGAAATACTCCGCACAAGATAAATGTGCCTGCTACAAGGACCCAGCCGATAACCACCAAGCTGCAACCAAGCATATGGTCAGAAAAATCACAATAGCTTAAAGAAACATATTGTATGATCTGATTTTACAACCACTGAGATCACAGCCTCTCTCTCTTACTTTCTCTCTCTCTGTTCTTTTCTCTCACAATTTTTCTCCCTTCTTTTCTCATCTCTTTCTTCTCTTTATATCCCATAACCGCTCTCTTTCTCCAACCGCTCCATCTTCTCTAACCGCTCTCCATGATCTTTTTTCGCGGTCCCTCGTCGCCTTTGTCCAACCGTCTCCCTAGGCATCGTGTTTAAGCTCTTTGTGCTCCTCCTGCCTCTTTCCTTAATCCACCTTCATTTAGGCCCCGACACTTCGGCGGAATCCTATGCCTTACTAGGTTCGCGATGTATCTCTCGTTCGCGAGCTTGATTCGTCGGCTCCCACTCCTTCTCGGCGTCATAGGGCAGCTCTTTCGCAGTTGTATTACCGCGGACCGCGATCCGTTACACTAGGTCTCTTCTTTGCTACCCGGCATACAACCCACTTGCCACCTATAACTCCGCGTGTCATGAATACGCCCTATCACGGATGCCCCTCTCGGTCCGTTTGATATTCCGCGATATCGTTTTAAGTCAGCGGATAAACTTCGGAGACCGAGAAAAGTCTCCCCTTTCCTTTACATCGTGCCCGCGTGCACCCATAGCGCGTCGCTTATCATTACCTCGATGTTCGATCCGCGCGTGCATCGAGCACATCATTCGGCGCCGCGCGCGATCGAGCCTACTTTTCCACTTTTTAAGCCCCACGTGTCCCTTTGTTTCTTGGTTCTTTTCCGAATGAAATAACCTTTTTGCCCTTTGTCGATTAGTATCCGCCCAAACCTCTCTCTTCCTTTAAAACCCTAAACTTCGTCTCTAAACCCTTTTATTTTCTTCTTCTTCCGGTTTCTTCCCCATTTCTTCCCGTTCTCATCTTGATTGGGTCTTGATTTTCTGCAAGATTCGAACTTCTTTTCGTTGCTATTTGACGCTTTGCTCCTCGGGTTTGTCTTCCTCCACTTAGTTCTTGTCATTGTTCGATTACTCTCCATCGCTTTTTTATTGTTCCTATTTCTCTCTTCCTCCATAGCCTGTTTTCACTATTGTTCTTCGGTTTAGAGGCGTCTCCATCGTTTAATTTTGTCATGTCCGAGTCGGATCGGGCGAATTCCTCAACCACCGACGACGGATCGGAGTCCTCGGCTCCCGGATCTAGCGGTCACACCGCGGGACATATCGACTCCAGCGGCCGGACTCTCGCTAGCCTCGTCGCGGAACCTTCCACCTCGAGGAAGGAAAATCACTCTGCCTCCCCTCCTACGGCTAGGCCCAACTTAGATGCAGTTAAAGCTGCTTATGGCATCCCGCCCGTGATCCTTGAGCACGTGCCTGGCGTCTTCCATTTCCCGCATCTAGTCCCACCGCGGTCTGGTTGTCTCATTGCAACTGTTGGTCAGATAGCGGCCGGCTTGCGATTTCCATTAACTCTCCTTGATGTCGAAGTATGTAACCACTTCAACATCCCCCCCTGCCAAGGCATTGGTAATTTTTGGCGTATCTTATATGCCGCAGATCATTACAACAAAACCAATTCTCCCAAAATCCAACTCTGCGATATGATAGCTCACTACTATATAAAAAAGAGTACCAAATTTGGTAGTGTAGGATATCAGTCTTTCTGTACCCGTCCGCAAAAGAAGTCATTTATCCTCCACCTTACTACCTCTAATAAAGTGTGGCATCATTATCCGTTATATGTGTCTGGTAGTTTTCTGTCCGCGGATCTGCCCTCTGACGTTTCTCTAAGACATCTCAGTTTCCTTTCTAGTGGTACGTCAAACTTTTTATTCGCCGTGCTCGTTCCTAACTTTACTTTTAACTTGTCTCTCTTTTATACCACAGGTTGGCGCCCAGATTCGCGATCCAAACTTTACAACAGTGTCTACTCAGCTATTTTCAAAAACTCCGCGACTTGGGAAGTGGATGAGTGAAGTCCTCGGCATAGATCGAGGAAAAGGGCCATCCTCTTCTCCTTGATCCCGTTGAAAAATATTGGTCCATTATCAAGGTCCACTTTATCGCCTTGACCCCTCCAAAAAGAGACTCCCCAAATCCTCTCCTCGCCCAAAGAGAAAGCCCTACAAATCTTTTAAGTATACTAACAAGATATCGCACTCCAGAGCCGTAGCCCAACGTTTTGCCGCTGGGTCCAAGGCCCATCCCCCTGCTCCCTATACCGCCCCCTCTTCCTACTCTGCTGTAGCGGATTGGGAAGACGACTTAGATCAACCTTCCTCCTCAGTTCAAGAAGCTGCCATGGCCTCTTCTAAACTCAAATTGTGGGATATTGACTCTGAAGGGGATGAACCCGTTGAAGTCACTGCTAAGAGCCCTCCTGCTAAAAAGGCTAGGACTGCAGCGCCAACCCACTGAAGGGCTGCCGTATTGCAGCGGCTGCCATTTTCGCTTTCGCCGTCCTTCTACAAATTCCCAGCCATCTGGGTCAGCACCACCTGGCGTACCTAAAATATGGCGACCTCAATTCAGGGCTAGAGATCGCGAAGTAACTATCTGCCGACTTCGCCCTGGACAATCCCTCTGTCGCTGCGTCTCTTTTCTTCAGTTCTCACCTGCCCAAAGATCAAGCGTATGGTGATTCTGGCAGCTTTGCATCTCACAGAACCTCCATATACCACGGTTGGGAAAAGGTATTATTCTGTCTTTTTTCTCATCTTCTTAGTCGTTTCAACTCTTTGATAACCCGTGACCTTTTTCAGCTGAGTTTGGATATTGGTTATATGATCCGCGGTCTCACCAACACGCTGGACTCTGTGGAGACCATGAAGCAGGAGATTGAAGGACCTGATGGCTGGAAGGCCAAATATGCTGCGTTGGAAAAAGATCGCGATGCTCTTCGAATTGTGGCTGTGAAGGCCCAAAAGGCGCTTCGGGTGGCCGAAGAGCAGCACCGTGATTATGTTTCAGGTGTTTCATCAAAACTGGAGAGCCAGCAAGAGGCAGCTAAGGTCGCCACTCAGGTCGCCGTTGATAAAGCTGTTCAAGATGTCGCCGACCGTTTTCGTAGCCTCGCGGAGAAGAAGATTAGCCGCGAACTTAAACAACAGCTCGTAGAACTCTCTGCGGCCGGTCGCCTCCTTCCTGTTCAGAGTGCAGATCAAATAGCGCGCCCTCCCCCCTTTACATCGACTTCAACTCCTGTCTCGGTCCCCTCCCCAACTGAAGCTGTTAATTCAGTGAAGCCTGCACCCATCATAGTGGATATTCCCCCTCCTTCTGCTGGTGAGGTGGAATCATTGCCTGCTCACCAGAATGTTGGCGAAGGGCCTCAGTAAATTCTAGGAATTCCTATTGATGTGTTGTACTTAAAATGTTCCCCTTTGTACTTTTTACATTTTGTGATTCCCACTTTGTGATTGCTTGATTGTAATATCTATTTCACGATTCCTTGGAATGGCGGCCAGGTCTTTTTTATGTAACTAGAGTTCCTCTCTTTATCATTGTATATATCTCGTTAATTTTATCCTCAGCTGAGTTGTACTCAAAATTTGCAGTAGGTGCACCGATATGAGCGTTGTATTAAGCTGTGACGCCTAATTGGACACTTATTCGTACCATCTTGTTGATTTGGACATTTATTGCGCTAAGGGTTTCTTCCCCCTTGTTTTTCGGTGGTACGTGAAAGCCTGGAGGAACAACTTCGGCTTGCCCCAAGTCGATTTGGACGTATAGTCCGCGAAGGTATCCTTCCCCCCGCTTTCTCAGACGGCTGTGAAGCCTGGAGGGGCAATTCAGCTTGCCCCAAGTTGATTCGGACACGTAGTCCACGAAGGGCTCCTCCCCGCTTTCTCGGGCTGGCTGTGAAGCTGGAGGGGCAACTTCGGCTTGCCCCAAGTTGATTCGGACATGTAGTCTGCGAAGGTCCCCCCGCTTTCTCGGGCGGTGTGAGCTGGAGGGGCAACTTCGGCTTGCCCCAAGTTGATTCGGACCGTAGTCGCGAAGGGCTCCTCCCCGCTTTCCCGGGGCGGCTGTGAAGCTGGAGGGGCAACTTCGGCTTGCCCCAAGTTGATTCGGACAGGTAGTCAGCGAAGGGGGCTCCTCCCCCGCTTTTTCTCAAGCGGCTGTGAAGCTGGAGGGGTAACTTCGGCTTGCCCCCAAGTTGATTCGGACAGGTAGTCCGCGAAGGGCTCCTCCCCGCTTTCTCGGGCGGTGGCGTGAAGAAGCTGGGGGGGCAACTTCGGCTTGCCCCCAAGTTGATTCGGACATGTAGTCCGCGAAGGGCTCTTCCCCGCTTTCTCGGGCGGTGAAGCTGGAGGGGCAACTCAGCTTGCCCCCATGTTGATTCGGACACATAGTCCGCGAAGGGCTCCTCCCCCCCGCTTTCTCAGACGGCTGTGAAGCCTGGAGGGGCAACTCAGCTTGCCCCCAAGTTGATTTGGACTTGTAGTCTGCGAAGGGCTCTTCCCCCCCGCTTTCTCAGACGGCTGTGAAGCCTGGAGGGGCAACTCAGCTTGTGCCCAACTTAGTTTGGAGTTCGTTCGTCAAACTTTCTTCTGCTTTCCATACCAACTATAAAGTGGAAGGACTTGTTTTATTCATGGAGAAACATATATTGTACCAGCTATTACACTCCCTCATTTCTCACTTGAAAACTAAACAAGGCTTTCACTATGGTAAATTTTCAACATTCTTACATTCCACGGTTTGTCAATCATTTTCCCTTCTGAAGTCCATAACTTATAAGTTCCAGAAGTTCCTTTTTCCGTCACGACATATGGTCCCTCCCAATTAGGCCCCAGTTTGCCGTCGTTCTCCTTCCTGGTGGCTGGCGTAACCCATCGCAGCACCTGATCCCCCACATTGAAAGTTCGCGGCTTCATCTTTTTATCGTACTGTCTTTGTAACTTCCGATGATATTCTTCCAGACGAATGCGCGCCAATTCTCTTTTTTCCTCTATGAGGTTCAACTCCGTGGTTAGAATCCCCTCATTTTTGCCTGACTCCACTGCGCTGGTTCTTGTTGATTTCTCTATCATTTCCACTGGAATCACAGCTTCTACCCCATACGCCATTGAGAATGGTGATTCATTTGTTGATGTTCGCGGTGTTGTGCGGTAAGCCCATAGCACATGATGCAACTGGTCAACCCATGCTCCCTTCCGCTCCTCCAGCTTCTTCTTAAGATTATCCATTATAATTTTGTTCGAAGCCTCTGCCTGTCCATTCCCCTCTGGATTGTATGGGGCTGAGAACCCCTGCTTCACCTTAAACGCCCGAAGGAACTTTCATTACCTTTCCCCAATAAATTGTGTTCCATTATCCGCGATCAGATGTGGCAATCCAAACCTACAAATTATATTTTCCCACAGAAATTTGTTCACATTTTCTTCCTTGACTTGTTGCAGTGCCACTCCTTCCACCCACTTTGTAAAATAATCGGTTGCTGCCAACATAAATCTCCTCTTGCCGCTTGCCGTTGGCAGGGGCCCCACTATATCCATCGCCCACATAGCGAATGGCCACGGACTAAACACACTGTGCAGTGGCTCCGCCGGAGCATGTATCAGTGGTGCAAATCTCTGACATTTTTCACACCCTTTTGCATATCCTACTGCATCCCTTTTCATATGCGGCCAAAAATACCCCTGTGAGATCAATCGGTGTGTGGTCGTGCGCCCTGCAGAATGACTTCCACAGTCGCCTTCATGTACCTCAGCCAGAACTTCTTTAATCTGCGGCGGCCCTATGCATTTTAACATTGGTCCGCCAAAACTTCTCCTATACAGATCCCCATCGAGTAAAGTGTATCTTTGGCTCACCTGTTCCATTCTGCGTCTTTCCTGTTTGTTTTCTATCTCTATCCCCATCAAGAAAGCTTTGATGGGTGTTATCCAACTGGGCTCCATATCAGCGACAAGGCAGACATCTTCCGCTTCCGTGGTACTAGGCTTGCTCAACACCCTTACTTCAATAGATCTTCCCTCTGTCCCGGGTAGTACTGCGGCGACATATGCCAATGCATCGGCATGTCTATTTTCACCGCAGTTCAAATGTGTAAACTTAATATTCTTGAACTTACGTGCCTTTCTCTGCAACACTTCCAAGTATCTCGCCATCCTTGGGCAGCGAGCCATGAATCCTCCATTCACTTGACACACCACTAGGTTAGAATCCAAGTAAACGGACAGTTCGCTCACTCCTAAATCTTGGGCCATACCCAAACCTGCTATCACTGCTTCGTACTCAGACTCATTGTTGGAAGCCGCAAATCCCAGTTTCATCGATAATTCCAACCTATTGTTCTCAGGAGTCACCAGGACGACGCCTATTCCGTTCCCTGTATCTGTAGCCGACCCATCCGCGAAAACTCTCCAACCGTTTCGCGCATCCCATGGATCCAATGGGTCGTGGTTAAGCTCCCCTTCGCGATCCATGACCATTTCTTCTCCCCATGTTGGGTCCTCCGCTGGGAATTCTGCTAACACCTCCGCCATCGCTTGTGCCTTTTCTGCGGTTCTGATCTGGTAATCGGATTTCGTAAGCAACCGAGTATTAATCGCCCACTTCAAAGCATTCTTCGACTTCTCCGCCCTCAGCGCTGCTTGAGAGGCGGGTTTATTATCACCACCACGGAATGAGCTTGAAATAAGGTTTCAATTTTAGTCTTTGAGAATACCGGTGCCAAAGTGTATTTCTCAATTTTGTCAGATCGGTTTTCGCGTCAAAGATGGTCTTACTCTCAAAGTAAACGGGTTTCTCTATCTTTTCAACGATTCGCACCAATACGAGCTCACCGTACTCAAAACCCCGGATACAAATACAGTTTTTCCCTTGTTTGCGGCGCGACAAAGTGGTGCTTTACCTAAATAACTCTTCAACTCCTGGAAGGCTCCCTCACATTCCGCGGTCCATTGGAAGTCTTGTGTTTTCCTCAACAATCGATACAGCGGTCGACATTTGTCGATGATTTAGAAATAAATCGATTCAATGCCGCTGACTCTTCCGCTTAAACTTTGTACCTCCTTCACATTTTTGCGAGGGCGGCATTTCTATCGATGATCTAATTTGTTACGGATTTGCTTCTATACGGCGGTGTGTTACTATGTAACCCAAGAACTTCCCGGATTTACACCAAAGGTACATTTCGGGGTTAAGCTTCAATTTGGTGCCTTCGTAGTATGTGAAAAGTTTCACGAAGACCTTCCAAGTGTTCGATCTCCGACATGCTCTTTTCCACCATATCATCAATATATATCTCCATCCCTTCCGAATTTTCCCTTGGAACATTTTTTTCTCCTACTCATTGAAATGTTGCCCTGGCATTTTTTTAATCCAAAGGGCATCCCGGTGTAGCGATAAGTGCCCCCTCTACCGCGAGCGTGGTCTTTTTCTGATCCGGCCCATATACATGGCGATCTGATTGTATCCCATGGAGGCGTCCATGAAAGAGAACACCTTGAATCCGGCCGTTCGATCCACAAGTTCATCCACCCGCGGCATAGGGTAACAATCTTTCGGACACTCCTTGTTCACGTCCGTAAAGTCCACGCACATTCTGACTTTGCCATTCTTTTTTGTAACCGCGACCACGTTGGACAACCATTCCGTGTATTCTACCTCCCTTATTATGCCCGCCCCTTTCAGTCGAATAACCTCCTCATGAATCGCTTCCGCGTACTTCGGACGTATGCTTCTCATCCTTTGACGAACTGGCTTAGCACCTTCATTCATGTGCAGATGATGACATGCAAACTCTGGATCCAAACCCGTGATATCCTCTATTCCCCACGCAAACACGTCTGAATTTTCAGTTAAGAACTGCACGAGTTTATTTTTCCATTCTCCTTGCAAGTCGGTTCCTACGGATGTAAACTTCTCATCGTCTCCTACCCCCAGGTTAACTACTTCAACCGCATCCAGCGTTTTCGGACCCAATGGCGGCTCGGATCTGATTGTCTCTGCCGCTTTCTGTAATTGCTACGCCACTCCTTGTTCGCGAGGCGACCCTCTCCCGGGTTCAGCGGACCAAACTCTTCGAAGATTACTGTTGTATACTTTGGCGGCCACTTGATCCCCTTGATTTCATCGTTCCCCGCCGTGGAAAGCGGATCACCTGGTAATATGTCGATGGAATGGCCTTCATTTCATGAATCCATTTTCTCCCTAAAATCGCATTATATTGCGAACCAGTGTCCACCACCATGAACCTAGTGAATACAGTCGCTGGTCCTGCTGTCACAGGGAGCATTAACTCCCCAACGGGCTCAGTCATACTACCGTTGAACCCATACAGATTGGTTTGCGGAGCCTTCAACTGGTTTCTGTCGATGTTCATCTCTTCCATGGCCCCTTTGAACAACAAATCCACTGAACTACCGCAGTCTATCAACACTCTTCGAACCAGGTAATTTCCCATCGCTATGGTAATTACCAAGGCGTCCTCATGCGGCGAAATTACCGACTCTAAATCCTTCGGGGTGAACATTATACTCTGCGTCGTCATCGCGCCCCACTAACTAACCGCGGTATACTCACCCACTCTCACACACTGTAGACTTCTGCCCTTCTCATCTTATCCCCGTGTGTATTCCTACCTAACGTCTCTCCACTAAAATGACATTGATGGTACCTTAAGATTCTAGGCGGGGCGGCACTCTCTCGGCTTGGTGAACCGCAACAAACTCTCGAGCATTCCCTTTTCTATCATCCTTTCTACTAGCCATTTCAAGGCGTAACACTCATTTGTAGCATGGTTTCTGACTTGATGATACTCGCAGAATGGTTTCCCTTCTATCTCCCTTGGTGTACTTCGCGGCCCCTCATAATACTGGTTCCCCTTGATTAGAGGCAAGATTTCCTTTAAAGGTCTGCTAAGAGGTGTCTGTTCTAACTCACGGTACGGCTTCCTTTCTCGTACGTCCCTTCTACCCCGGTCTCCTGTCCTCTCCGGACCTCGGCTCTCCCCTTTGTAAGATCCCCTCTCCTTGTCCTCTATCTTTCTTTTACCCTTTCGCTCTTCTCTCTCAACCTCTTGCACTGCCTTTCCCGATTTCTTCTGTTCCCTTGCAGTTCTCTGCATTATATCCTCATATCGTATGTATTTTTCTACTTTCGGGTATAGTGCGTGCAAAGTAGTAATTTCGATTTTTGAAACCGACTCATGGACCCTCGTTCCTGATCTCAATCCGTGCTGGAAAGCTATGACCGCCGTATACTCCTCCAAATTTTCCACTCTTAGCGTCTCTTCCTTGAACCTACATAAGAACTCCCTCAATGACTCTGCGGACCTTTGTTTAATATTGAATAAAGCCGCGATATCGACCACCCTTCTCTTCTGGTGAATGAAGTGGTCGATAAATGCGCGCTCCAATTCTTCAAACACTTTGATGCTCCGCGAAGCCAACCTGTAATACCAGTCCGAGGCGCCTCCCTTAAGGCTGGCCGGGAACATCATACAGCGGAGCCCATCATACTTACTCTCCTACCATAACGGCATTTGCTGTCGAAAATGGTGCAAATGATCAGTTGGGTCTCCTTTCCCATCGTACCATTCAAATCTGGGCTGGGAGAACCTCTTAGGCACTGCGGAATTCCATATTGAATCGCGGTGATTTTTCGAGGCTCGCTACCTCTTTTCGAGCCGCGACTCTGATTCACTTTTTCTCGCCACACGGTTCACTTCCCTATCTTTTCGATCATGGCCCTGAACTACCTCCAAAGTGATACCCCGCCGTTGGTTCGACGTCCGTGGCGGGTACTCCATATTCTCCCCCTACTTCATCGCCCCTAGGATCCCCGAAGCTCTGTTTCCCCGGTAGTCTCCCCGTCCTTCCTCAACTCGTCATTTTCATTTCAGCCTAACTACCTCTTTCTGCCAGAAGTCCGGTGGCGTCGGCCGCCACATCGATAATTCTTCCACTCCTACCCCTTCCAACCCAGCGCTCTCAACTTCTTCAACCTCTTCTCTGACTGCTCCTTTCTTAGGTCTTCCTACACCTCTCTTTGCTATAGTGGTCATTTTCTCCTACAAGGTCCCCACAGACGGCGCCAAATGTATGATCTGATTTTACAACCACTGAGATCACAGCCTCTCTCTCTTACTTTCTCTCTCTCTGTTCTTTTCTCTCACAATTTTTCTCCCTTCTTTTCTCATCTCTTTCTTCTCTTTATATCCCATAACCGCTCTCTTTCTCCAACCGCTCCATCTTCTCTAACCGCTCTCCATGATCTTTTTCGTGTCCTACGTCTGCCCCTTGTCCAACCGTCTCCCTAGGCATCGTGTTCTGGCTACTGTGCTCCTCCTGCCTCTTTCCTTAATCCACCTTCATTTAGGCCCCCGACACTTCGCGGAATCCTATGCCTTACTAGGTTCCGCGATGTATCTCTGTTCCGCGAGCTTGATTTGTCGCTCCCACTCCTTCTCTGGCCGTCATAGGGCAGCTCTCGGCAGTTGTATTACCGCGGACACGATCCGTTACACTAGGTCTCTTCTTTGCTACCCGGCATACGACCCACTTGCCACCTATAACTCCACGTGTCATGAATACGTCCTATACACATATAAAGAGCAGAGAGTGCTCTACAAAATATCAGAGAGAATTAACGAAATTGAGGCGTGTTATTTGACTCACATGCTCACAAGGAATTGCATACCAAAAAGAGAAAATACTGCAAACCCCAAAATCAAACAGTTTCAAAAACAGAGTGGCATATATTATTTAAATAATGACTGATCCAAAACTATTAGTAAGAAGTCAAGGTTTCAAAATACTTACAGAATCCAAGAAATGTCAAGAGAAGCATTACAGCAGCAATCAGGATAAGGAATAGTCTCCTGCCCGAACACATATAATTTAACAATATGCATATATCTCAATGGAAGTCACTGCAAAGATAAACCTTTAAACTTTTTTCTTACACAGTATCCAACACATCTTTTATTTTCTGCAAATTCTCCTTCGTTTTATCTGCAAGTTTACTAGAGGAGGAATTAATCTTTGTATCAATTACATCAATGCTGGTCTGGACATCAGGACCCAAGAAAAAGCGAACCACTCCAACACGCTTAGCTGCAGAGAGATAGTCTGATACATTCCTAAGGTTATCGATCCACAGTAACATTTTATCCTAATTAATATTGCGATATTTATATATCCATCACTGAAATCTCAATATTTATCACGATATATCGCGATATTTTGTACTATGCGTGTAGGTGACATGTCCATCCTATCAATATTTTACCCAAAATGCAAATTCTGTCATACTATATGCCTATGTATCCCCAATTCATTCTCAAGAAAGTGTCTTCTCCAATTTAGAGGGAATTGTTGCAGTTGCTATACTAACTAAAAACCTTATTGTTATTACTTCCCTATTATCTTCTTAACATATTTACTTTTACCTATACTTTGTGTAAATTAAAGTCGAAAATCAGCTACGGCACTATTCAATTGCTCGCGAGATACTTCTTCACATTAACACCAAATTTGTTACTATTTGTACCCAATTAAAAGGCTACAAAACTAGCCGTCTTTCTTCTTATGCAGCCTTTTATCTATATCAACTATTCCCTTTCTCTTAAAAGCTACATGCCAAAAATATATATATAAATAAAATAGAGATCTCTAATTCTCTCTCTACTACTGATTATTTCTCTTTAGATATTTCGTCATATTCTTTTCTTTTTTAGTTTCTTACAGTTTTGTAGCGATCACACCAAATTTCATTTAACCCATTCAACAATTTATCTATTAGAGGAATTGGCTTTCTTTTTTTTGTTTCCTTATCAAGCCTGAAGGATCATAATTTGAAGGCGAGCCTTTCGGAAGCCTTCTCAAGATTTATTACTTTCTTTTTTAGAAGCGTCAAAATAGCTTTCGGGTTTTACTTGCAAACTGTAGTATCTAAAAGTGTTTTCTATTTTTTTTTTCCCCAACTTTTTGTTTTTTAATTTTATTTTCTGATAACTACGTTAGATTTGAGAATGTGAACTTCCTGTGTTTTTGTTGGTTTGTTTGCCAATTGAGGTTTAGTATATACGATATTACTTCTGAAGAGGACTTCCCTGCTCTTTGTAAAAATTATATTTGTATGCTATTTTATCTTAGCTATAAACTGTGCTTTTCCATTGTTGGAATAGAGTAAGAAGTTCAAGGTAATAACAATTCCATTTCAAAGAAATTAATGAATTTTAACGTAGATTGAATGCATGTAGATCTAAATGTTAATGATATAAGTTTTTGCTTCATAATTTTAGCACTATACATTCCAAAGTAATTGCTTGTTACTTTATTAGAGGTAACTTTACTTATGTTTTAAACAAACTTGGGAACCTTACCAACTAGGGACTCTTAGTTTAAACTCTCGCCTGTGATGACACACACCTTAGAGGTCTATTCTTTTGTGTAGTTTTTCTCTTTGAACTTTGCAATCACATAAACCAAGTAAAGATGGAAAGAGTTGAAACTTCTATGAACAGTTTCTGGAAACATGTAGAATACGTTTTATGCTGCAGAACTAGCGACATTAAAAAGTCACATAACTACACAAATATGTTATCTATAGTTTGTTACATAGTGTTACATATATGCGACGGCTGTCGACTTAGATTAAAATGGTACACATTATGTTGCATAACTTTGAAAAAGAATGGAATAGTTATGAGTATTTTATTCAACAACACTTAAGCTTTATTTGCCTTTCTTTTCTATAATAGTAGGACGATACATCTTTACTAGACTTTAGTTCTAACTTTTTGTATAAGACCTTCCCATTCAACTCAGTCATTTTGGAAGCATGCGCACAACTTTCACATATAGCAATCGGCCAACTGAGACTTCATCTATATTGTGCTTGGTGAGTAGCTACTAGGTATAAACAACTCAATCCTTCTTTATGAATTTTTCTGGAATGATCTTTGTGTTTTATTGTTTGTTTATTAAAGGATGTGTTGAATAGAGAAATGATTGTTGACTTTATGGTATGTTTTATAGGGTACTACCTATTATAAAACGGAAGAAGTGGGAGAATGGGTACAAACCTGAAAGGCATCGAACAAGTACAAATACGAGGTATGTTAAAAAAAATCTACATTAATGGGTTTAGAAAATGTTTAATTAATGGGATTAAAATTTGATTGCAATATATACTATTACCTCCAATTTTCAAAATCGAAGTTATGCTTTTTTACGTTTTAAGTGACTAGATTGTTCTTTTTCAATGATGCATAATATCCAAATTCCAACTGTTTTTTTCCCTAACTATTCCAAGTTCCGCACTATCTTATTGTTCACTAACAGTCTAGGCACTGCATGGTTAATATAGTATGCACTAAACAGGGCTACATAATATGTTTTTACACCCTTCATCCCTTTCAGTAACAAATTATGCTTAATTTTCTTGCTTCCTCCATATTTTTGGGAACAAGTCGCCCTTCCTTCTGATAATGGCCAAAAGCGAGTAGGGCTACTAACAACGGACAGTCACTGAGCTTCTACCATTAAACTTGAGTACACTAACCAACCAGGGGGGTGGCCTAGCTAATTCAAAAACATCAACTGTTTAAAGAAGCGTCACTTTGCTGATCAAACACATATATTGTTACAGACTTCTTTTTCGTCATTTTCAATATAACAAGAGGAGGGTCGACTTTAGGAGTTCTAAAGAAAACAATTTCATTTCTTAATTCTAGGTTTTTAAGAGCATGCATTCTTTAATTAAATCCAAACAAGGGTTTAGGGAACCCTTCTTTCATTCTCTATTATCTTGGTCTTTTTGGTATTTTTTTTTTTCACAATCATTATCGTTGTTGTTATTCTCTTCTTTAAACCAAATAGTACAACATATTTCCTAAAATTAATTGCAGTCTATTTTTAAAAATCCCAGTATGCTTTTAATATAAAGTTGTGTGATTACTCAGCAACTGAGGAACAGACTTACAGAGGTAACTATCAAACTTAAATGGTTATCTGGGGTAAAAAATTGATATGTTACTAAAAAGTAGAAGTAGATATCATGCTTTGTCCGATAATGATCACGAGTCCAATTACATTGCTCAGTCATCCCTCTGTTCCCAGGAGAAGACCAAACATATTACTTATTTCAATATGTTGCCAATGACTGAAGGCATTTATATGATCAAGAATTTCTTAATTCTATATCTACAGCTGGTCTGCCACCACCACTTTGCGAGTCTCCGTTGGAGATGGATTTGAAGCTGAAATAGTAAGTAATATATCGATATTGCTTTTATTTGAAAACTTTCATTCCTATTTAATTGTGCTTTTGTCTACTTACTTAGGCGTGAATGGATTGCAAAGATTCAAAATGACTGATTGATAGACGTCAGTGAACAAAGTATAGTTGAAAGATAGCGAAAGAGAACTCATGCCCTTCATCTTATTCTTGGGATATGATGGTCACTAAATACCATGTACATAAACAACTCCAAATAATGAAAGTGGATGAATAGCAACCTATGAAAGTAATCACAATAATCTGCTCGATCACTCCAGCAGCCTATAACATTGATAGTTTTTGTTATTTTGTTCCTTCTATTTCAATATGTAAACTTCACCAGGGAACTACTAAGTAGTGCATCACTATTGTTTTCACTAAAATTTTATTACTTTAGTAACGTCAGTTGGATTGCCTTTTCATTATGTCAACTCCAGGAGACAACTAACAGGTAATGCATTAGTGTTGTTTTCATTCAACTTTTGTTACTTTACTATAACTTTAGGTCAATTCACTTTTCCTATTTTGGCTTCACATGCTTAAGACGTCGTCCACGATATTAGAATGTCAAAAACAGGTTTCTGGAATTTGTCCAGAGGCAGAGTCCACACGCATATCATATGGAAGGAGAGAGGTTATACACTTAATTTTCACCACTCATCGGTAGTTCAACATTCATCAAAAAGTGAACTCAGGTAACCCAGATTAGAAGTGGTTTCATTTGTTATCCATTTAAGATGACTGCTACCTTCAACTGGGCCACATTAGCGCATCAGTGTTTCGTGCTTTATTTGACAGACGAGCATCTGTTCTGTAGACTTTATAGAGCAGTGTTCAGCTCAGAAAAAAAGTGTTGTGTTACTCTTCCTTCCATAGTACTCACCTCTACAAAAGTACCAGGTTAACTGTAAAAATTAATCTGAAAAATGAATCTTGAAACTCTTGAAATTCTCTATTAGTAACCACGATTTAACATTTAATATTTAAAATCATAACGAGTAAATTCATACCAAATAAATGAAGAACCTATGGTTTTTCAACTCCAACCGAAATCGTCGTTAACTCCCATCTCTTGCTTCTACATCAGTTAGCCACAGATTGTGAAGGTCGAATAGTACCTTCATTTATAACGGTACAGCCACCAAGTAAAACAATCACTGAACAGTTGATGAAACTCTACATACCAAACTTCACCTCAGTTATTTAAAAAAATCAAAATAATTACTACAAAGCTTCCACAACTAACTGCTACACCCCCAAAAACAAAAAAACCTTGATAAAGTATGTGCCCTCCCCTTACAGCTTTACACTTAATACATAATAAACCATGTCTTAACCTAAGTCATTCTAATAATTAAATACTTACAAGCAAATTAACAACACACACCTCTTCAACAAAAACAAATTTCTACTTCTCAATATTTTTCTCATTATAAAAACACTAACTACATTATTATATATAATTTCATACCTCTTCAACCATCTTGATTGTCTGAATAAAATCATCTCCTGTTCATGTGCCTTTCTCTGCTACATTGTAACATTTCAATGCTCGAAATAACATTGTCAATGCCTATTTTTTTTTACCCAGATACGATTTTATAACTACGAAATGCTACGGGTTGAATCTATGATAAGGAATTAGGGGGGATTGATTCCACCTTAACTCGACTTAATCAACTCACAAAGAACTGTCGCAATCCAAATTGAATTGCTTTCGCATATAATTGGTAAATCTAATCCCTAACTATTCATGGCAATCTCTACCAAATAATAACTAGCAGGTGAAGCACTCAACCCCATTCTCATGGTGAATTAATTACTTCTAGAATTGAATAGATTATCACGATAATTTCTAAGTTAACCAATCAAACTTTCATCAAGGCTTCCTCAACCCCCTATAATAGAGGTTTAGCCTAGAGTCATTAAACTATCATTTCTCATTGAAACTAAACAAGACGTAATATAAAGATTCTAACTTTAATAATATAGAAATTCTAATCAATAATTCAAAACTAAACTAATAACTATGAAATGATTCACAACTAAGATCGAAATTAATTCTAATGAATTTAATAATTAAACTAGATTATGATTAACTAATTATGAAATAAAGACAATTAATTTATGAATTTAACAATACTAAAACTAAATAAGAATTTAATTGATAAACTAAATTAAGATGAAATTGAATACTTTATTATGAAACTAATATTTGATTCTAAAATAATAATCTACTTGTTCTAACTAATCTATTGCAAAGTAAAAAACTAGATTTAGATCTAAAAACTATCTCTAATGGCTACCTTCTAACCTAAAAACTAACTAGCTTAAGAGTTCAGTCTTGTGTGTGGAAATGGAGGAGACCAGATCCACATTTTCGTGCATGAGCTGAGGAGCCATGTTCTGGGCCGGAAAATCGAGCCCAAAGCCCAATTTCTTCAGTCCACAGAGCCTGTTTTAGCTGGCTTTGACTTCAATAGACTTTTTGTCCAGTTCTGCTCCTCTAATTGGGTCAAAATTTAGACCATTGGAAAGCTCTTTCCGAGCCGGTCGTTTTGACATAAGGTAAGCCCAATTCCGAGGCTTGAGTCCAAAGATATGGTCTTCGGAAATTCTACTAACTTTTGTGCGTTGTTTCTATCCGCGTTGGCTTTGACTTTTCAACTTTGAACGGGCTTTAATAAGGCTTTTTTTCCTTGAATCTTAGCCTTTAATCACAGAACTTCTTAGCAACCAACCCTTGCTCCTTTATCTCGCCAAAGTGACACATTTCTGTACATAATTGACTTCAATACCTGAAATACATAAAAGCACGTAATTAACATTAACTCTTATTTATTACTCGCATAATTGGTCTAAAAGTATTTTTGATAAGGGGTTAAAACTACAATTTTGGGCTCTTATCACCCTCGCTTACCCAAAATCGAGTTCGACTTCGTCAACAACCCTCTCAGAGCTTCAACAGTATCAAACTCATAACACTCAACATATCCAACTCAACCAACAACCAATCGAAATCATTCAACAACCCATAGATAATCCAAACATTTCAACAGCCCACACAAATCAATACATATACAGTTAACTATTTTTAACAATTACAATTAGACAGGATGATATTCGACAGGCTAATCGACATCCACAGTAGATAAACAATAATCAAAATCAATTAATATTTGACTGGATCAACAATATGTATTACAATTTCGGTAGGCATGTAGAATAAGCACAGAACAAGTAGAAAAATTTATGAGCAGTGACAGAAGTTCGTAAAAATTTTAAATATTTAAATAGACTATTAGTAAAGAAAAATCTATGAGTTCAATGAAAAGATAAAAATATCTACTCACCGATTATACGCTTTATCAGTATCTCCAGCAAGAAGCCTCCATTTTCCTCTCTCAGTAAAACTCTCTTTTTCCTCTGTATAAAACTCTCTTTTTCCTCTGTGTAAAACTCTCTCTCTTTGTATTAAAACTCCCCGTGTAAACTATTCTATGTGTTTCCCCTTTTTTTTTGAAAACCCCCAAAACTAGGGAATGGGGTTTATCCTCTTTACCCTATCTTTTTCTAATCTTTATCCTTTTTATTTTTATCTATTATTATTTTTTTATTTATTTTTATTGTACTAGTAAATACACAAAAAAAAACGGGGTGTTATAATGAACACCAACAATAAAACAACATTATAACAGCCCACATCATTTTGATCAAATCCGTTAATAATTATTATATCAATATAACCTATGAAACTACTAGTTCTATGATAAAGAAAAAATCAGAATGCATTTCATACATACTCCACAAGAGAGTAACAAATATCTTTGTACACATTACAGATACAAACAACCCAAAACAAACCAAGAAAAATATAGACTCGATTCATTTTTTTCCCCCTTTTTCTTTTCTTTGTAAAAATAAAATGACTAACGCAAATAGTTTTGAAAATAAAATTTCCTAAACATTACCCATAAACCACGATCCGAGGATCACGTAGACTCACCTAAGTCTAACCTAACCAAGCGCTCTGATACCAAACTGTCACACCCCGAATTTTAGCAAAATCGAAAAACAATTTTTGTTACCGACTCTTCGATTTTCGAGGTGTGAAAACACAACCAATTAACTATCCAAAAACCCATCATCTGTTTAATTATTCCAATAATTTGAAACCACTACAAATTTTAAAATTAACAAAAGTCCTCTTCATTACAACAATTTACAAATATGATTAAACAACTCCTTAATTATAATTATAACAAAAACAACTTTTATCTCGACTCTATTACACCTTATTACAGTGAAAACCAATCAACAATCTTTCTTGAAACGTTAATGTCAGCCACATGTAGCAATAAACCTTCTTCAACACTAGTCCTGTCAAGACTTATTAACTATGTTCATTTTATGAACACACCCGATAAGCAAACATGCAAATCGGGTCAACATTATAAACAATGCTGGTAAGAGTAGCCCTAAAATACAAATCATATTTATACATATATGTACACAATCAATAAAGCAGTTAGCTCCTCCACTGAAGCGTCTTAACTTCCAACTAATATTACAACACCCATACGTACAATAATTTAAGGCAGACAGTTTCTCTACTAAGGCACTTTAGCTTCCAATCCAATAATGTCAAGGCAGTTAGTTCCTCCATTGAGGCGCCTTTCCACTACATCTAATTAATAAAAATAATAAAAGTCAAGACTTGCTTTATACTTACACTAGCATATGCCGTATCACAGAGTGGGTCATACCTACATAAATAATTAATTCAACCCACCCTTCTGCAAGACCATTGTAAGCACATATAAATTACAATAAAACAAAAATACATCATATACACAATTACAACCATTCCATCAAACCAATGAGAACAACTCCACGACAAATTTCACAACTATAGTCAATCATTTACAATTGTCAATAACTTACACTTTGACATATTATAATAATTATTATTTAGAGTTTCTTCAAGTGTCCCTAGAATCACGCCATCTCTATGTTTTACCTAGTTTTCCTGGCTACCACAATCACTACCCAACGCCGAACATGCACATCCGCATGCCTCCCCTCATATAATGGACCACTCCGTACGTAATTGCCCTAATAAGCAGGATGTCGCATACCAGGTAATCCCCACACGGACGCCATTATGTAAGTAATATCACTATTCGGCATAAAATATCACGCGTCTTGTTCTGAATTTGCGAACGAGATAATCAAGCCACTATTCGGCCACGATTTCCCTATGCAAGGGTCAATCAACATCTCATACGCCCTACACAATGGCCAATCATATCACATACGCCCTACACAAGGCCCAATCGCATGAGTTGTGGTATCTAGGTTCTAGGATTTTCGTTATGTAATTTATTCAGGTATTATACATTTGTATCTCATAACAATTTCACTCTATCACGTGCCAAATAAATTATTGCACTAAGCCACAATATTTTAAAATATCACAATACATCTCATAACAATTTTCATTCTTTCACGTACCAATTAAATTATCGTACGACACCACAATATTTAAAAATATCACAATACATCTTATTTTCATTCTTTCACGTGCTAAATAAAATATATTACACTAAACCACAATCCCTTTGGAAATATTCACAAATATTATAATACCTCATAATAGCATCTCACATAAATAATAATGGAGCGTTTACATTTATTTCTCAAAAATATCGCATTTAATAGATATCATAACATATCATATCGTTTAACAGAACAACAATTACAACATACACCACATAATGTTACAATTGCTCTAAACATACTTCATAATATTTTTATAGCATTTTAGGAATGTCAAATTACCCCGAAATCATACGTATATTTTGATTCACATTATAATGATTTCTAGTTAATCCATCCAAACACCATTTAAACATCAAACATGTCTTAACAATAAATAAATTTCCCATTACAATAGTTTCAATTTGTTACGTATATCACATTCTAACAAAATCTATAAGTAATTATACTCATACGAAACCAACACTTAATACATATATTGTAATTCATCCAAAAATCTTTAATTTATTCATGTCACTATTTAAATGAAACAACTACAAAAAATTGTATGTTAGAACTCATAATATATACAACTTAAAAGTAACGGCTAATCACTAGGCATGCATTTTTTTTTGGGTTAGTTAGACTTACCCCCCCCATTTTCAAAAATATTAGTGATACCCCCCCAATTGCAAGATCCAACGGCTACAAGATGATTTTTTTTTTTTTCAGATGAAGAAATCTAACCGTTGGATCTTACAAATGGGGGGGTATCACTAATATTTTTGAAAATGGGGGGGGTAACACTAATTGGTAACTAGTCATGGGGGTAAGTCTATCTAACCCTTTTTTTTTTCTTTTTATCTCTTTTTCATTATACAACGTTAGTAAGTACTATGAACTAATTAAATTCATGCAAATATATATAAAACGATATTGATATCTATCATTTCATAACTACTATATATACACTAATATTTTACATTTCAAGTACCAATTCATTTCATAAATATCAACCCGCTATATTCAGTGGCGGAGCCAGGATTTTGAGTGAGGGTGAGCCACAAAAAGGGAAACATTTGAGACCTTGTCTGGTACAAAACTAAGAGATTGCATTGCATACAATTATTTTGGTGTATGTTAAGACAGTAATGTTTTAGTTTGATCTAGTTCTATTTTTGCTCCAATTATATGTCACCAAAGAGATATCGATTTCAATTCTTACAAAAGATATGGTGTAACAGTTTTGATGGACATACACCTCTATCATTTGATGAGAAAGGGAAGTCAAATTGTATTCTCTAATAAAACTTGTGTATAAAACATTACATTCCCACATCTTTTGTTTTGAATTTTTTTGCTTTACACCAAACTGAGACTATTGCTAGTTTCTACTACTTTGGGATAGACTTAATGTGTACAGAAGATATTTCCTCAATATTTAGATGGTTGGTCCATAGGGAAAGGAGCTACTATGAGTTTACGTGGTTTTTTATGAATATAATATAAATTGATCCAACTTAGAAATTAAAACACCGAAAAGAAGTATAAACTGAAAAGAGAGGAACAACTTATCAGTACTTTGCTATACACAAAAAAGCTGCAATGGAATTTGCTTGCCGAGGCACAAATTTGGCACTGACGAAGTATCTGAATAAGTCAAAATTCATGGGTTCTTTGCACAGCTTGGCTGTTGTCCAACCCTCTATATGTCTTGAAGAACTGTCTAAAAGTATTGATCGACATTTTTGCTGCACACAAAGCTTCCCAGAACTTCTAACAAATCTTAGGGCTAGGTGCAAACTTTCTCCGTCAAAGCAGTATATTATTTTATACTAAACACAGTGTATACTAAATTTAGAAATAAATTAGAGGTGATATACTCTTCATACGAAGAAGAGTGCATCCTATGATCCTAAATTCCTAATACATACGGACAAACCAACCCACGTAGAGTGAGTTATACCTACTTCCATGACTACTAAAACAGAACTACATGAGAAAGGTAATGCAACATTTAGAATTTTAGATACAATTTTTTTCAGTATATAGGCAGGGAGGGAGGAGGGAGAAGTCAAGAAGGTTGAGAGTAGAGAGAACGTGAGGGATTTTTGGGTTTCTTTTTCTTTTTGTACGGGTCGTGGTTTTGTTTTGTGCGTGTTAATTATATTTTTTGTTTTTTTTTGAGAAATCTGAGGGTGAGCCAGGGCATACCCTGGGCCCCCCTGGCTATATTCATATTTTATTTTAATTAATTGAATACCATAGAAAGACAACAACCAAAATAATTAGAATAATCATTTATAAGCGAGGTCTAATCACTAATACAATTTTAATCATTTTTTTTTTTTATTTTACGTTATTCAACCTTAATAAGTACTTTGCAATATTAAATTTGATTCATGCAAATAAAATGTGAACCCTTATGATTACGACAACCGTTTCAAGACTATTAATCATACACTAATATTTAACATTCCAAGATACACAACATATATTTCTTTGTTTTCTAATTAATTGAATGTAATATATAGGAATCAACAACCAAATAATTGAAAATGACTAATTAGTGAGATCTACTAACCTTTTCTTTTAGCGCGCGAAAGAACAATAAGAAAAAGAACGCCACTCCACGTAAGATTCAAGCAATAAAAATACCCCACATAGATCCAAGAAAACCATTAGAAATACTTAGCAACGAAAAACTCTAAGCATAGAAATACTCCATTTCTTCATTCTTTCTTCTTCACATTCTTTTTTCTTATTCTTTTTAATCTTCTTTTGTTTTCTTTTTCTCTTTCATTTTTTTTTTTCTTTCTTTTAGATCTAAAACAACTCAAGACATTTTCATATTTACAAATTCTCTACCTATTTTCTCTTTCAAATAAAAACATTTCTCTCTCTACAAATTATAGGCATTTTCTTTCTAATCAAAGTCTTTCCATATTTTCTCCCATAGATTACGAAATTATTCTCTCCATGTTTCCTTATTAATAAAATCTCTACTCATTATTTTAAAACTTAAAAACTTTCCTATTAAATAATTTTCAAACCAAACAAACTATTTTCCCTCTTTCTTTCTAAAAAGTCGAACATATATATTCACTTCAATTTAATAATCAACTTAAGACATAATCAATAATATATTAAATTTGGTGAAATAATTAATTTTGGACATTAATAAAAATAGAGGTGTTACAGTGCAAGTCCTAAACATCGTGTCAAGGCCATGCGAATCAACGTTTGCCATGTAGTTTCTCAAGATATTAAAATTTTCCTTGGGCACCGTAGGTGTGTCGTGGAGTCCCTGTGTGGGCTAAAAACATATTCCGTAAAAGCCAATCCCTATTTCTTTTGCAACAACATTAACTTGGTATAGGTGTGAATTAACCTCTGAACATGTCTGGTGCAATGTCTCGAAGGGTGCGCCACTAAGCTCTAATTGACCACCAGGCTCCAATGATATGCTTTGGTTTCCCTTTCTGCATACATATATATGGTTTGTATATAACTTAATCATCCGAGCCATGTACAATTTTTTTTTTTGTTGAGATTTGGTGTAAGTACAATATTTATCAGAATTGCATTTTTGTGTATGTACTATGAACATGTCAATCATAAGTGGAGTAAACTAATTAGATGTCAGACAACGATGAATGACATTTAATATTGTCAGCAGTACGACTTTTATATGAGTACGATGTTGTAATAGTTATCTGAAAATAAGATATTGTCAGAGATTGTCAACAGTGTATTATGATATAAGAAGATGACAATTTCATTTAATATTTTCAGCATTACAACTTTGAATACAATGAGAAATTGTCAGAGATTCTCAGTGTATTATAATTAAATAGTTATTGCACGTGTACGATGAACAAATATATCTTAATTAAACTGTATGGATTTCATAAGACGACGAATATCATTTAATATTGTTAGCATTATGATTTATTCAACGTGTACGATGCTATAATATCTTTGCCCGGAAAGTGTCAGAGATTGTCAATGTATCGTGATTAACTAGTCATTGCACGTGTACCATGAATAAGTAAATCGTCAGTTAAGTACACTAACTAGATATTAGAAGACGACCAATGTCATTTAATATTGTGAACATTATAACTAGATTGGTCAGTATTTTTTAATTACTCATTGGTCACATTTATAAACTCGCCAACTAATTTTGTTGTATGTGCGACAATAATGATTGGTAATGGAGTTTTTTCAGCAGCATATCATATTTTCTCATCAAACAATCAATAAAACTTTTATTTTTTTCTTGTTCGTTGAAGTAGAATATAAATAAAAATGTAAATGACTAACCTAGTTGGAACAAAGTTTTCCTAAATTAAATCTTTAGAGATTCCCAAATGAAATCTCTAAAGATTGTGACACTATAAAAAAAACATGTACTATGCTAAGAAAGTCAATAATCACATTTTATTCCCATACTACACTCTCCTACAATAACGCCTCTCCACAACCATCATTTCATCATCAAAACCCAACAACACTCCACTCCATAACCTCAAACGTCTCAAACTACTTCTCAATATAAATTAAACAAACTAGAGAGCACCAGATAAATAAAATCTTAAAAAAAAAAAAGATAGATTTGCTTAAGATTTTTTTTCCGTTTCACTTCCCACCAGTGTTTAGAAAACCGGACCGGACAGGTGGTTGAACCGGGGTCCGACCGGAACCGGTAAATTTTCGGTTTGGTTCAGTTAAAACTTGAGTTTATGGTTGGACCCTCGGTCTAAGCTTAAACCGTGGTTGAACCGGCGAACCGGTTCAGTTCTAAATCGGATCACCCTTATATAATTTTTTTTTTTTCTTTTTTTGAAAAATTGATAATGTGGGGAGTTGAACCTAACATCTAAACAAGATAATCCAAACTTCAAACCAACATACTACTATGTATTTCTTGTATAAGAAATTTATTTTGATATATAATACCAATTAATATTGAATTAAAACATATATTTATTCATTTTATTATTGTAATTATTAAAAAATTTGCTAAATAAACATAAATCGGTCCAACCGAGTCGAACCATGGTTGAACCTGGTTGAACCATTTTAACAAAAAATCGGTTCGATTACCGGTTCGGTTTTCAAAACATTGCTTCCCACATTAATAAATAACTTCCCTACCAAAAAAAGTAAATCCCCAAAAACCCAAGGTCATTTTAGTAACTATATTCCTATATATGCGTATACCAGCAAGGGTTAATTCGGTACATGAAAATATTAACAAAAACAGAAAGAAGAAGAAACGAGCGTACTCCTCGCTGAAGCTCTCGTTTTCTCTCCCCACTCTCTCTTTATATATTTTTTTTCTCTCGTCTCATTTTCTCAATAAATTCTTGTTTGTTCTGTTCATTGGAGAATTGTCTGTGGAGTTTTGTTTGTTTGTTGTTATGGGTTTTGAGTCTGGGAAGAAAGGTTCAGTGCATGTGTTTGCAAAAGATTATGGGAAGAAGAAAAGAGTAAGTTTCTTGTTTTTTGTTCATTTTTTATTTTCTGACGTGTAAATTGTGTTAATGTTTTGTGTTTTTTTGTAGACGAATAATAGATTGGCGAAATTGAAGCAGTGTAAGCTTGATGCTAGACGTGAACAATGGCTTTCTCAAGGTTTGTGTTAATTTTATCATTTTTTTTTTTTTGTTAATTATTTCATTTTTATTATTGCATGCAAACTAGTTAGTGAGAGGGAGCTTAGAAACTTATTTTTTGTCCATGCAAAAGTTGATTTGGTTGTAATTAGCTGAAAAGAGTGGTCATTTTATGTTGTTGTGGTTTGATTGAATTGATTTATTGTTGGATGCAGCGAAGAATAAGGAAAGTGTTGATGGAAGTGTGTCGCCTCGGCATGTGATAAGTGAGGAAAACGGGCAGATGGAGAATTCGGAGATAGGGTCAAGAGGGGAGGAGAATGACGGGTCGAGTATTCATGAGAGTGATTTGGAGTCACTAGCGAATTGTTCAGTGAGTACTGATTCGAGGAAAGATAGACCTAGGAGTAGTTGTGGAAGTAGTAGTGTTAGTAGCAGTATTGGTTGTTACTCGGGAAATTTTAGTGACGAAGAGCAAGAAGAAGAGGAAGATGAGTGTGTGGATGATTGGGAAACTGTTGCGGATGCCTTGACTGCTGATGAAAAGCAGCATTCTAAGGATTCGGAACCTTTATCTGAACAAGTAACTCATGTGGAGCCACCAGAAGCTCAACCCAAAGTTGTTAACAAGACGATTGGAGTTGATGTTTCAAAACCAGTTGACATTCCGAAATCAGAATGCAAGAACTTGACTCCTCAACCTGCCCCTGACAACCGAGCATGGAAGCGTGATGATGCTTTTCGGCCTCAGAGTCTTCCTAATCTTTCAAAGCAGTATAGCTTCACAAAGAATGCAGGTCGTCATTTGGTTCATGGATCTGACATATGCATCCGTAACAATGCAGTTTCTCTGCCTTCATCGTGTCCCATATGCTATGAAGATCTGGATGTTACGGATTCAAGCTTTCAGCCCTGTATATGTGGATTCAAGCTCTGCCTCTTCTGTCATAATAGGATTTTTGAGGTGGGGGATGGTCGTTGTCCTGGTTGCAGGAGACCATATGATCCAATAGATCCTAATGGTGTTGTAATTGGAATAGAGCAATCATTTCAGTTGGCTCGCTCTTGTAGCATCAGTCAAAGGTCCCTAGGGAAAAGCTATCATTAGTCTTGAATGTACTTTTTAGTGTTTCTTGAGCGGTATGTTACAATTAGAACTCTGTTTTTGTTGAGAAATGTGAATATAGAGATAGGGCTGGGAGCTGAATTGCTGAGAAATGTTATCTTTTTCCCTGCGTTGGTGTAGAAGACTTATCTGGGCATGTAAATAGACAATAGAAAGTAAATACATCAAATCTATGAAAATATAGTTGATTTGTCTTCTTACCATATGCTTGTGTTTTTTTATTGATACATGTATGACTGTCGAACTCTATGTGTTCTTTTTTGTGGCAATTATTTTCAGATTTACCATAGTAATTGATTCCTAGATAAATGATGTCTCCGACATTGGTGCTATCACTTGCATTTCAAGCGGAAAATCTATAACTAAAGATGGAGTACATCAGATTGATTCATAGAAAGTGAGTTTCATCTTTTTTAATATGTACAAAGTTATTCTGTATTCTTTTGTATAATCTTCATAAGCTTACAGCCCAATTGGTTCTGGTTATGAAGTGATAGTTTCCACTAATATGATTGGCAGACTCATTTGCCATTTTCAGATCAGCAGCGTTAATTATGTGGTTTGCTACTCTTACTGTGCTTGAATGTGCTCTAGTAATCTTTTCAAAATTGATGTTTCGTTGTCAGGAGCTTAGTGTGGTTTTGGCTTGAAACACTACTGGGAAACCAAATCTACGTTGATCATTTTCTGGACTCATTGTTGCCGCATGTATAACTGGTAATATATTTTGTTTTATCCTTTCCCTTTTCACTGATCACTGTGATGACAAAAGGAAGTCTCAGTACCATTATATTTTTGCTTGGTCTCATGTCTATAACTTACTGTTCTTGCTTTGTGAAACTTGTTGTTAGTAATGACAAGATATATTTGTAAACATAGATCTCAGAATTGTTAAAGGGGTTTAGACTCTAGAAGCTTTACACAATTAAGAAAGGGGAACTGACGTACACGTTTTTATGTATGATACAGGAATCTGGAAACTGATATGAAACATTAATTGGATGGAATTTATATGAAGCTTATATTTAGAAAAAAATTGTACGCTACAAGAAATAGGACTTGCCATTGTTACCAATTTGATTGTTTGGTTTAAATTATTTCTTCGTATAACTCCTAAGTTTCACTATTTTATAACTTTATATGGATCTATGCTATTGCAAATCTCCGTTTCATAGTAATATCTGATCATTTTAAATATCTATTAGGTTTAGAGTCAATAAACGAATAGTTTGAGCAGAAGGTTTACAATTAGGGAGAGACTTTTGGTTGTGTACCTGTTGTACTAGGATGCTAACACAGTATCTGGGGAAGAAGGTTTTTATTGGGTTTAAATGAGAGACTGAGAAAGGAGTTCCCTGAATGAAGCAAGAACTTTTCTTGCTTTTGTGGAAATAGTTGTTGGTAATGTTGTAAACATTGATCTGGGAATCGTATAAGGGGTCAAGAAGCATTACACAATTAAGAAAGGGGATTTGATGTATGAGTTTTATTTATGATACAGGAATCTGGGAACATTAATGACATGGAATTTAGAAAAGTCATATGCAACAAGAAAAAGGACTTGCCATTTTTGCCTATTTGATTGTTTGGTTGTAAACTATTGCTTCTTTTAAAATTTTAATATCTGTTTCATAGTAATAATAGATCATTTTAGAGATTTATTAGGTTTGGATTCGAAGTTTGGATAGAAGGTTTACAATTGGGAAGAGACATTTGGTTGTGTTCCTGTTCTACTAGGACGCTTATGCGGTATGTAGCGAAGAAGTTTGTAGCAAATTATAAAAGAACTTGGTTTATCTGAGAAAGGTTTCCCTCAATGACGCAAGGAGTTCCCAATTATAAGTCTCCTATAATTATGGTTATTAGTGGTTGTTCAAGACTTTATAAATGTTATGTGACCACTGAGAAATTTTCTCGTCAGAACTAAAAAAATGTGATGGAATAGGTTTGTCCGTCCTCTAAGCAGAAGTACCCAGCAGGTATTTCAGGGGAAAATTGCAACGTGTTCTGCCTTCTCACAAAAATTTAGCGGATTTCATGCTGTCATTGGAATGTTAACTCCTCTATGCGTCCCTTTAATACAGTCCAGGTTATGGAAGTGTTACGAAAAAAGAGAGAAAGAGTTCACATACCAATTCGAGTTTGAACATGGCACTTAGCAAGTGGTTGTGGAAGTATAGAATTGGAGGGCATCTCGTTGGAAGTCTCTATTGTTGAAGCAGAGTATGGAGAGGGGACTTGGTTGGCTAGCATAGAAATGTATCTTGTTTGAAAATGATTTGGTAAGGCATCATGTTAATCTTCCTCAAGTGAAAGAAGGTTTGTTTGCAAAGCGAAGTTGGTAACGGCCAACAATACAAGGTTTTCTCCTATAGTTGGTATGGCAACAGTCCCTTTTGCACAAGGCTTGAGTGTGTTTAGTAATATGCCAACTAATAAAAGAGGGATGCTTTGTCGCTATCCTATTTTGTAGTTTGAAGTGAAGCACTATTGATTATACTTGAAAACCAGTTCCAATAATTGGGAGGAAATCACTGTCACATTGTCAGGATTTCTAGAATGTAGAAGTACTTGGGCTTAGAACTGGTGGAAGGAGTGGTGTTTATAATTTGACACCTTGCTGCCCAAAACAGCGTACTGAGACAAATATGGATCACTTTCCGTACAAGTTGGTATTGACTTCTCCTCCGCCTATAAGGTTGGTGACTTGCTGCCTGTTTCTGGCCAAAATTCAGACTGTTGGTACAGTTAGAAAGCAACATATGGCGTCTCATCCCTTTTGCCGACACATGTGCTCAACCGATGGAAGAATTCATCACCTTTTTCTCTAGTAAATTTTGTCGTTCGTAATAGCAACATATGTGATTTTGTGAGCTCAATTTGAAATGATCATCAAGAACAACTTTTTTTTATGTAAATGAATGACAAAAAAATAAAATAAAATAAAAAATGCTCTAGAGCAGATGTGTTTTTCATCTGGTTTCTCATAAGCCTTTCACCAATCCTTCACTTATAGGAAATAACTTTTTGTGTGCTTGACTGGAGTATGATTTATCTGACTGGACCAGTTATCTCCTTGAAAGTAACAACAATGAAAGTAATTTAAATGTTTACTCAGTACATCGAGCTAAAGGTTAATGATTGGCCTGCTTTATCTTCAGTTGTGCCGTTATGATTATGAATCTAGTTCCCTTCTTCATCCATAATTAGCCTCTCAGTTTTTGGTATAGCATGAATACATATAATTATTCTCATGATTAAACCTTTGTTTCTCTGACACCGTTGCAACGTTAACAGTACGGAACCACAAAAACTGTATTTAAGGTCGCTCAGTTGCAAATAGTTCTGTTATCAGGAGTGACAGAATGGAATTACCATGTTACTTTCTGTTAACTCAAGTTTATCTGTTGCTTTTCATTGGGAGGTGCTGTGAGAGTTGTTTAGGAAAGTGCTTTTGTTTCACTTGTTATTCGCTATTTGCAGAGCAACTAAAACTTGAGTTCCACATTATGGCTGAAGAATACCCAAAGTTCATTTCAATGCCTTTACCTCATTTTACAACATGGGCATTCTTGTTTTTGTTCAATACTTCAGGCTTCTTCTTCTTGTGTTTAGCTGATAATCCTAGAACATCAGAAGTTAATCTATACTGTGGAAAAGTTAGAGTGGCACCACAACAATATATACCAAACTTTGTTAAACAAATGGAAGGTGTAAGTCAACGTGTTGGAAGTTGGGGTACTTTTGAGTATGGTACTAATCCAACGTTATACGGTTTAGCTCAATGTATGAATGACCTTTCACATACAGATTGTCCTCTTTGGTATGCGGAAGCTCGAACTGGGATTCCTGGATGTTTTCCTTTAGGTCCAGCTAGAATTCAACTTGATGGTTGTTTTCTTAGGTGGGATAATTATAATTTTTATGATGAAGCTATTGACAGTCAACTTGATAGAAGAGTATGTAATTCAACAGATGTTGCAACAGAGGAGTCCTTGAAGTTGGAATTTACAGCTAGAGTTAAACAAGTGACGAGAAATGTTATGGACACTGCTGTTACAAATGGTGGGTTTGGTGTCGCCGAGATGAAAAGAGGAGCTGCCAGTCTCTATCCTTTGGCTCAATGTTGGAAGACTGTTAATAGGACTGGGTGTGAAGTATGTTTGGAGAAGGCTGTGAGTGAGGTTAATCAGTGCTTGCCAGGGAGAGAGGGAAGGGCAGCGAATACTGGGTGTTATTTAAGGTATTCGACCAAGAAGTTTTACAATGAGGGAGGAAAAAATGGGGACAAGGGAGGTAAACAATCTATTTTTTTTCTTGGCCTAGTTTCAGTTTCTGTTTGTATGAAATTAAGTACTTCGACAATCTGTCGATATAACGCTTCAAAACATTGATTTGTTGTAAGCAGATTGTCCAATTCACTTTTCTAAGCCGTTAGTTTTGTATATCTGATGAAGGGGAAATTATAGTTTTGCTGTGTTTTCCTCTCTCTGGTTTCCTTCTTGGTTAGGGCTGTATTGTTTATCTTGGCCTCAATTTAGTGTTTAATTTTGTCAACGAGAAGGTGATAGAGTTGCTCTGCAATTAGACTTACAATAATAACATGCCACATATGTTTCTATGGTTCATATTTTCAGGGTTCTTTAGTGTACCGGTGATTATAGCAACTGTCGTAGCGGCGATGGCCTTTTCAATGCTGACTTTGTTTGGTGTTTTCTTGGCCTACAAAAGATTTACAAAGATGAAAAAAGGTACAACTTAAAATCAGTGATAGGATTCAACTTGAATACGAACAATTTAATCTGTAATTATTTCGTGTTTTTTATTTAGCCATCTTATTGCATTTTCTAGAGCGCGAAAGTCTTGGTTGACTTTCTTCCACTGTAAGCAAGTCCAATTTGAATTTTATTTATAGCAAAATGGGCACAAGCAAACGTATTGCAAGAGTAATGATAAACATGACCATAGAAGTTTTATAAGCACAAACTTATATTAAGCGAATTTTCGTGCAAAGAAATTTAATTTCCTAACTTGATTTTCTGAGATGGGGCTTGGTGCAAGCCTGCAATGCAGCTAGCTTTATTGATGCAAGGTTTGATATAAGATTTTTCATTTAGTTATAGCAGTCGGGTTGCTCAGTGTTACGGATAAACTTGCTTATCATGTGAAGTGATCACTCATGATGCTTAAGTTGTTGCACTTGTCACCAAAAAATAAAAAAAAGTTGTTTTCGGAGTGCACTCTATAAGTGTAATATAACAGAAACATTTACTCTTTGTTCTAAAGTCTAATTCCTTCTGATTGAAATTGATGTTTATCGTATGTTATCTGAGCTGAAAATTTTAGAGTTTTACCAATAGGTGCAATGTCTAGCTTTGCTTTGTGTATGTAAAGAGGACAGCACTTAAGTTTGTGAGCTAGTAAAATGCTCTGTCTTGCCAAGTTGTGTAGGACCTCATTCAGTTAGTTCAGTAAATAATTTGATTAGAAGAAAATGTATGGAGAGGGAGACCGAAAGAGAATACGCCATTAAGGAATTTTTTCCCCTTCTATATCAACAGCGCGGCAAACGAATTCATTCAAAAGAGTTGTGATTATAGTAGTTTCTACAGTAACTGCAGTGATACTAACAGCCGCCATCGCCATTTCTTATGGCTTATGCTGGAGGAAAATTGATGGAGGTCAGAATCTTACACAATTACACACGTCTTCTGTTCTATAAAGTATGTTGGTGCATTAACAGATCGATTACACGATTTCACCTTCATATGTAATGTTTTAGAGCTACGCTGTTAAAGGCGCATTAACTAGCTAGACACTGGGCCTAGGCAACAGTACGTAGGCACTCTTAGGCGCGAGGCGCTAGGGGTGAGTCTAGCGTCTAGGTTGAGCCTAGGTGCGCATATGACTGCATACTTTTAATATCTGTATAAAAACTGAAGTTTCTTATCAAGAGCTTTATATATACTATAAACCAATATCACTTCTCTTCCAATTATTCTCAGCAAAAACGATTGGAGCAGACATATGATATATATTGGTATTTTGCTGCATTTATAATGACGCAGCTCATATGAGGAAAGATGTGGATGAAATCAGCAATGTAGAATCCTTGCAATTCAACTTTGGCATAATAAGAGCAGCGACAGACAACTTCTGTAATGCTAACAAACTTGGACAAGGCGGCTTTGGCTCTGTCTACAAGGTTTTGATTATATACTTTTTTGCTATTTATTAGAAATGAATTGGATATATAACTTTTTCTATTGGATTATCTACTTGTTTAAGGTCTGTCTCTTGTGAAATTGTGACAATAAAAAGTTTCCACAGGGTAGGCTTTTGGATGGGAGAGAGATAGCTGTGAAGAGACTCTCAAGAAACTCTGGGCAAGGTGTAACAGAATTTAAGAATGAGGCTCTATTAGTTGTCAAACTCCAGCATCGGAATCTTGTAAAGCTTTTAGGTTTCTGCTTGGAAGAGGATGAAAAACTTCTCATATACGAATTTGTGGCAAATGCAAGCCTCGACCAGTTTATTTTTGGTTTGGCTCGAAACTTCCTCATAAACCCTTTCAGCTTATCCTCTTTATTTGCAAAACACACTGCCAATGTAGGCTAGTTCACGAAGTAGTGCTTTACTCTACCTTAGAGTTAGTTTAAGAGTAATTTGCTTTGATATGTATGAGCTATATATACTAGTTCTATACAGATCCAATCAAACGTACATATCTGGATTGGGAAGGACGCTACCAAATCATTGGAGGGATTGCTCGAGGTCTTCTTTATCTTCACGAGGATTCACGTCATAGGATTGTTCATCGTGATCTCAAAGCTGGGAATATTTTGTTAGATGCAAAAATGAATCCTAAAATTGCAGATTTTGGCATGGCAAGGCTTTTTGCTATGGACCAAACTGAAGACAGTACCAACAGAATTGTCGGAACATAGTGTGTGTCAGAACTTGCTTTCTAATATTACTTCCAATGAATATTACTCAGCTTCTTACCAATAACAGTAGTTGAAGAGGGTGAATATATTCTCTACAGTGGAACTCATCAATCTAATTAATTTCTCATACAGTGGATATATGGCTCCAGAGTATGCAATGCATGGGCAGTTCTCAGTGAAGTCAGATGTCTTCAGTTTTGGTGTATTGATTCTAGAGATTATAAGTGGCCAGAAGAACAAGTGTTTCTTTCAGTCAGAACATGCAGAGAACCTTCTAAGTTATGTAAGTACGGCTATGTACTTCGTTTCTATCTAAATGATATCTTCATTTTTATATACTGGTTCAGTCCATACAATGGTGCGAACTGTATTCTAGGGATATTCAATTCCCTGAAGACATTTGCTTTCCTAGATTCATGCATGATAAATGAATTGTTGCAGGCGTGGAAACACTTGGAGGGAGGCACAGCTCTAGAGTTAATAGAACCAGCACTGAAGGATCAGTATTCAAGAACTGAGGTGATGAGGTGCATACACATTGGGCTGCTGTGCGTTCAAGAAGATATTGCGTTGCGTCCCACAATGGCAACAGTTGTTTCCATGCTTAATAGCAACTCTGTCACCCTCCCATTACCTTCAACGCCTGCATTTTTTGTTAATGGAGGACATATAGATCAACCAAACCAATCATGCCTGACCAATCAATAATACATTCCATTAACCAAGTATCGGTTACTGAACTATACCCTCGATAATGCTTGAAGGATGAGCGGTATTGTCTAGGGTAATTGTTTCCATCCTCAACAGTCAACACTATAAATTGTCGCGTGTCAATATTGTGTTACGGGTTGTAGGATGTAGGATATTTGCGTCAGAGTAAGACATGGCGAAGTGTTGAGATAAACATAAACAAGAAATAACATATATATTTTTGGCCTTGGGTCACCTGCAATTCATAAAATGGAGTCGCATTAATAATCGTCAGATTCTAGATCCTAGGCATAGACGGTTTTTTTTTCGCACCTAGATTTGATGAAAATAACCATTTTTATAATAGGTCTGGTGAAGAGTTCTTCGAGCCAGGATCAAACTCAGATTTTGAGGATGCAAAAAGGGCAAGAATGGCATGCACTTTCTTTTCTCCCATCCATTCTAACCTGGCCTTTGCTAATCAAATGCCCAAGGTTGAAGGTCCGTCGGGCAAAGAAAGTCGATCACACTTTTCCATTTTTACAGGTACTTTTATTTTTATTTTTATTTATTATTATTATTATTATTATTATTATTTTCCCATAAGACCACCTATTAGCATATATCAAAAAGATTATACATATCAGTCTTGACTCGATCAAAGCTAACTCGGACAGAGGAAGGAACTTAACTATTACAACCCAACTGAAAATCAAACTTAGCCGATTCTGCCATGATATGAGCACGGTGAATCAAGCTCCTAGGACAGTTGACTAACTTGGAGAATATGAAAGACTGCTTGAGGGTTACATATATCCTCCACAAGACTTGACAAATAACAAGATACTTCAGGAACACCACCATTAAGCATGCGCACCACACTTTGACAATCTGAGCAAACCACAACACTATCAATCTCCAACAGCAACACTTTGTCCAATCCAAACAGATACAAACCAAGTTACAATTTGTGCCTTTTTGTGAAGTCAACTCAAAAGTTTGCATACGCTCACGCGCTTAAGAATTTGAATTGAGATTGGGTACTTTCTTTTAAAGAAGTTGTGGACTTGACATCCATGTTCCATGTGCTGAAGTATTGCAAATGGATTCAGTTTTTTTAACGGAATTGGTTCATTTAGATTATCAGCTCTTGACTGCTTAGTTAGATACTTAGATGCCGAGACAGATACCCCGTGAGGTGGTTAGGCCTCGTGATGTGCGTGACTCTTTAGCACCCTTCCTTTTTCTTAATTTGGGCACTGAGATCACTGACTTTTGATACTGGACATGAGTGAATGAGACTAGTCTAGTTGTATACTTGTATCACACAAGTGCGTTTCCTAATAGTTGCTCTGCGCAAGCCATTCCCAACCATATGGAATCATTAATTTTAAGGACCATTGCTTTGGTGACATCAAAACAAACTTGTTTATTTCTCTCATGCAAATCGATTATCAAATCAATTTTATGGTAGAGCCCATAAAAGCCCCCAAAAACGGAGGTGACAAACGGTGGTGATTGTTGGAACCAGGAAAGTGAGAGATTTTGATAATGTGGCAGATTGGTAGAGTTGGTGGTTCGCACTTCGCAGTGAGGAGAGGAGGTGGAACTGTGGAAGGCAGGTGACTGGTGAAGTGGTGAGGTATGGAACGTCCATATATACCTGGTTTGTATTTGAGGGTTGCCAACTTGCCGTAATGGTTTTTCATGAAAAATGACAGGCCCCTTCTCATAACTGGGCTTATATGTGGCGAGGCCTGCCAAAATCATATCCTTAGCGAGGAAAACCCAACAACAAAGACTACTGATGCCAGCTTGATGCATTGATCACCTGCTTGATGGGTGATTTATTCATTTTATTGTAGTGGTGTATTTGCTGGTGTGCCACTGTGCCATTAAAAGAAAATCCCCAGTTTCAGCTTCGATATAGTTTTGTGATGCATGATTATATCTTAAATTATCACTTCTATTGATTGCCCCCTATCAGTCTATCGCCATCAGTTTTTTGCAAGAAAGCGCGCTAAACCCGGCCTACAAGAAATTTGATGTTCCATGACTTCCATCCTATACTTACATATGATCAAGTGATCTATGAAACATGCATGCAAGAATATTTCGTTTTTACTAATTAACATGCTTGTTCAACAATCTCCATCACAGTCGATTACTATAATGTCGATCACATAAACCAATTATTGGTCCAAACTCCAAACTCCAAACTGTACCAACTTGCCTGAGACTTTGATATATCATCACCATTTTATGAAAGGAGTATTATTGATTTTGTTAATTAATTAATCAGAGAACAGAATATTCATAATATTTAGATGTAGGCATGTAGCTATTTTCTTCAATTTAAAACACTTCGAAAACACCTAATTCGACTTCAAATCGTTGAAGGCGACACATAGTGACAGATTGTCGTAAGGTAGTGTGTTGTTGACTTGTTTCAGTATTTTGTGACGTTTTCTTGGACTGTTGATACTACGAGACTACAACCACGTACATGCCATGGTCGGAAGTCTGGCCAACTGGAAGATTCTTGCGTGCGTGGCTAGCTGGATTGAGTGGATTCTTGATGATAAGACCACCTTGCGCGCCTTAGTTATCTTCTACTCTTATACAGGTTAGCCACGTTCATGGTCCCTCTTTTGCTCCAAGTCAAATAACCTTTGCTTGTATCACTCGAAGAAGCATATCAAAAAGATATGATCGTTATATTGTTCAAGTTGCTTGCTTGAAAATTAATCTACTCCATTTGAAAACTTATCGTATTATTATAAATCTTTAAACTTTTGAAAGCAATTAATGCACCATAGGTGTTCACTTCAATTATACCTTGGGGGCTTTATACAAATTAACTGAACTCTAGCTTTTTCTCCATACGTTGAAAATTGAAATGGTTGAATAATTGTATTAAAACCTTTGTTGGATACTAAAAGTACAATCAGAACTAACTAACTAAGAGCATGTTTGTTTATTGGAAGTTTAAGAGCTTAGTGCCGAAAGTTTGGCGTTTTAGGACTACGATAACACATTAACTTTTCTTGTTAACAGTCTGCTGTCTGCGTATATTTCACAAGCATAGTGAGCATGACGAGGGAAGCTTCTTGGTTACATCTCCCTGACCTTGAACTGACACCTGGTCATGTTATAAAAGAACAACAAAATACAAACACAACCGTCCTTCTCTATGATCTGCAGTAGCAGTTCTCCAACTCGTGGCTTTTATCAATTGCCAAGGGAATCCAAAGTAGTATGTTATGGACTAGGGACCTACATATTATTTGCCTATTTCCCCCGAAGTAACTAAATATTTAAACTAATTTAACAAGTTGAGACTTGAGAGTGCAGTGCCTGTCACACTATATTAAAAACAAATGCGGCATATAGTTCAAAGTTACAAACCAAATGTTCTATTTTACTTATCACTTCAAGATTTCAAAATTACTATTTTAGTTGTAGAAAATGTAGCAGCAGTATATGTGTTCGTGTGCCCATGTTAGACAACTTGCCGTTCTTTCCTGACACTGTTTGCGCCGCAAATAAAGTATCTCTGGGTTGGCACAATTCTACGATCATAATGGTCCACGGATGAGTAAATAGTGGTGGTTTTTGTGTTCAACATCCATATATCGTGTGTGTCGATCAGTCGAAGTTTCACTTGTTGAAGTCTAGCAAGCATGACGAACTCTTATCTGCTGTGTATGCGACCAGTACAAGAAATTGGACCAGGACCAATTCCGGGCCAAAATTTATCTCAATCACACTTTTTTTTTTTAAGTCACTTACAAACCCAATTTTCGGATGAAAATAATCTGGAGGATAAATAGTTAAGATTTGAAATTAATATATTCTGATTTTATTCTTTATGTTGTTTTGGTATGAACAATAATTGTACTTCTTCAATAGGTACTTCTTCAATATATGAATAGTGTTTGTTCATATCCCAAATAAGTGAACATACCTCATACATTATATGAAAATACATTATTCATATATATTTGGGACATGAACAGTAATTGTTCGTAACTTAATTATGTTGAGATATAAACAGTAATTGTTCATATCCCAAATATACACATATTTCAATAGGTATTATTACTAATCATACATTATGGTATGGTATGAACAGTGATTGTTCATACTCTAAATATATATGAATAATGATTGTTCTTATTCTAATAGGAGTTTTTACTGATCATACATACATTATGTTGAGGTATGAACATTGATTGTTCATACTCCAGTATGTGTTTTCTTACTGATCATACATTATGTCGAGGTATGAACAATGATTGTTTATTCATACTACATACTCTGAGTCGTTTTGGTTGGATCGAGTCGTTTTTTTTATTTTGCATCAGGAATATACTTGTCATAAAATCTACCCGGTCCTTGTGAGTGATTATAAAAAAAATATGGATTTGAAAATAATTTTTTCTTCCTTTTTGCAGTTAACGGGGGAGAATTAGCAAGTCGAAATATCAATTTTATGCATGATTCTATCTGCCCAAGATTTCAACCATTCAACCTGTTGTGAATAATACAGTACAGAAACAGTGTTACCCACAACAAATAGATCAATCCTACACAAAGATCGATCATTCTTACTAGACAAGACTTCAACACCCTCCAAAGTAATCCTAACACTTCTCAATATCAAATAAACAAGTATCTAAAGTAAAACAATTAATATAAAAGAAGAACAAACCACAAGACGAGATATATCGTGGTTCGGCAATTTGCCTACGTCCACACTGCGAGTTCCAAGCTTTACTAGATGTCCGGAGTAACAGATTACAAGTCTCTCAATTCACTCACAAAGAATGAACACTCAACTCACACAGAATTGCTCACTTATAATCTCTCTCTTTCCTGATTTTGGTTAGGTTAGGTTTCTACAGAAAAAACCTATATTTATACTGTTTCAAAAAACTTCCAAAACAGTGAATTTTGTGTTGAAAATGGTGGAGCGTGGGTTGCGCCCTCGACCAGGCAAAGTCGAGCGCGGGTCGCGCCTTGGTCGTGCCAAAAGCACTGGAGGTTACCAAAGGCATGAACGCGGGTCGCGCCCTTCACACCAGAGAGAAAAAATGTCTTTTTTCTCTACATTCTCCACCTCGGTGAGGTTTTAACACATAAAATCGAGCCGAACACATCCAGCAAGAACACATCCATCCATAACTCGCAGTCAACCGCCCCGAAGGACCATGCCCACAAAGGGCTCATTCAAGCATGTAGGATTTGGAGCAAGTCCAAACAGTGTTGGAACTTAACTCCGGTGACAACCTTTGTCAACATATCAGCATGATTGTCATGGGTGTCCACTTTCTCAAGTGCTACATCACCATCCTCAACTACATCCCGTATAAGTGATAACGGACATCAATATGCTTGGTCCAAGCATGATGAATCTGGTTCTTCGCCAAATGAATAGCACTCTGACTATCACAATACAAAGCAACATTGTTCTGCTCAATACCCATATTATCTAGAAGACATCGAAGCCATAGTGCCTATTTAACTGCCTCTGCCACTGCCATATACTCTGCCTCAGTAGTAGATAGAGCAACTATAGCCTGTAGCATAAACCTCCAACTAACCGGTGCACCATGCATCATAAACACATAACCAGTAGTCGATCGTCATCTATCTAGATCACCTGCATAATCTGAGTCCACATACCCACTGACATAACAAGTGCCTCCACCATAAATGAATCTCACATCCAAGGTACCCTTCAAGTACCTTAGTACCCATTTCACTGCCTCCTAATGTTGCTTCCCAAGATTTGTCATATACCTACTTACAACATTAACTGCCTGTGAAATGTCTGGGCGTGTGCACACCATAGCATACATCAAACTGCCCACGACACTTGTATAAGGAACATTTGTCATATGTTTTTGTTCCTCCACCGAAGTAGGAGAGAACTTAGCTGAAAGCCTAAAATGCCTAGCTAAAGGTGTAAAAATTGACTTTGCATTCTTCATACCAAAATGAGAAATTACTTTCTGAAGATATTTCTTCTGAGATACAACTATTCGTCGCTTCTTCCTACCTCTGTCAATCTCCATGCCTAGTATCTTCTTGGCTCCACCTAAGTTTTTCATCTCAAATTCAGAGCTAAGTTGAGATTTCAACTTGTCTATCTCCACCATGCTTTTGAAAGCAATAAGCATCATCCACATAAAGCAGGAGATAGATGAAGTCATTACGACGAAGCCTACGAAAGTAGACACAACAGTCATACTTACTTCGGGTGTACTCATGTTGCATCATGAATGTGTCAAAGCACTTGTACCATTGCCTGGGCGATTGCTTTAACCCATACAGTGACCAATTCAATTTGCATACATGATCTTCTTTCTCAGCAACAACAAACCCTTTAGGTTGTCTTATATAGATCTCTTCCTCCAAGTCCCCATGCAGAAAGCAGTTTTAACATCAAGTTGCTCTAACTCCAAGTCAAAGTGAGCAACTAAACTCAATAACACACGAATGGAAGTATGTTTGACCAACGGAGAAAATACCTCATTGTAGTCGACTCCTTCCTTCTGTGAGAAACCCTTTACTACTACTTTCGCCTTGTACCCACTACCCAGTACTGTCGGACTCATGAAGGACCTCTTTCTTTCTGAACACCCATTTACTGTCGATAGTCCTTTTGCCCTTTGGCAATAAAATTAGGTCTCATGTGTGATTTTTATCAAGTGACTCCATCTCTTCTTGCATAGCAACCAACCAATCTCTGTAATGAGCATCTCTAACAGCTTCCTTGAAACTATCTGGCTCATCATCTTCGATATTCAGTGTATATGCCACTAAATTCACCTAACCATAGTGTTTCACTGGCTTCTCATGCCCATACTTGTGCACTTCTTTAACTTGTCTCTTTGGCCTAGGGTCAGCCAATACAAGTTGCGGATGCTCTTGCTCTTCTTTCTGTTGTTGTGTGGTTCCATAATTTGGTATCTCATCATGAACAAACCGCCATCATCTGGTTGCGATCGATAACTCAAGCTCAGTGGCTTGAACTTCTATAGACTCACCATTCTGCTCAACTCCTTCCGACTTACTGAAAGATAACACGGAAGTCTCATCAAAGATAGCATCTCTGTTAACCATGAACTTGTGGTCTTCTAGACACCACAATCTGTATCTTTTACCCCATTTGTGAAGCCTAAGAATACGACTTTCTTAGCTCTAGGATCTAGCTTGCTCTCCCTCACATGGTAGTAAGCAGTCGATCCAAAACTTTCATAAAATATACTATAATCACTGTTACTTACCCACGACCACACCTCATAAGGTGTCTTGCAATCTATAAATTTGGGCGGTGACCTATTATGCAGGTAACACACCATGGACATTGCATCTGCCCAATACTCTTTGCCTAGACTAGCATTAGACAACAAACATCTCACTCTTTCAAGCAAGGTTCTATTAATCCTTTATGTCATTCCATTCTGCTATGGCGTGCCCCTGATTGTCCAGTGTTTGGCAATTCTCTGTTGCGCACAAAACTCTTGGAAAGACCCATAGGTATACTCAGTACCATTGTCAGACCGTAGTGTTTTTACCTTCCTATCTATGCGATTCTCAACTCTTGCCTTCCACTTTTTAAATGTCTTAAACACTTCATCTTTCGTTTTCATCATATACACCCACACATAGCGGATATGATCATCAATGACTGAGATATAATAGCGGTTACCTCTCTTTGAAGCCACTCTGGAGGGTCCCCAAACATCCGTATGCACATAGTCAAGGATGTCTGTTGTCGTGTGCTTGCTTGACTTGAACTTGACTTTGTACTGCTTTCCATAGACGTAATGCTCACAGAACCCCATACTTGGCTTCTTCAAGTCCTTCAAGAACCCTTGCTTGCACAACTCAGACAAACCTTTTTCACTCATATGCCCTAATCGGATATGCCACATCTTAGTACACTCAGAATCATCACTACATGCAACCACTGCTACATTGCCTATCACCGTACTACCTGTCAAAGTATATAAAATTCCATGTCTTTGACCCTTCATTATAACTAAAGAGCCATTGACAATCTTTAGGACTCCACCTTCGCCCACAAACTTGTGGCCTTTGGAATCCAAGGTACCAAGAGAAATAAGATTTTTCTTTAGCTTAGGAACATGCCTCACATCAGTTAAAGTCCTCACTACACCATCATGTATCTTGACCCGTATAGTTCCAATCCCTACCGACTTACAAGCAACGTCATTACCCATCAAAACGGAACCACCATCAATGCTCTTATAAGAAGTAAACCACTTTCTATTCGGGCACATATGGTAGGAACATCCGGAATCAAGAATCCACCTTTCGACCATATAGTCTTGTGTGGACACACAGAGACTCAATTCGTCCCCTTCAGAGCCTGAAGCATAACTTGCCTCAATTTTAGCCTTACCTTTCTTCTTACCATCTCTCTTGTTCTCTTTCTTTGGGTAAGGACAATTACTTGCATAATGTCCCTTTTCATCGCAATTGTAGCACTTTACATGTGTCAAAGATTTTTTTGATTTGGACATAGACTTCTCATTGCTTGTAGAAGCTTTTTCATGCGACATTCCTCTTGCCATTAGCCCCTGACCTGCATCAATGTTATTCACAACTCTTGTCTTTTTTATCAAGTCATAAGAAAGTAACACACTTTGAACTTCATCAAGATCAACATCTTCTCTGTTCATAAATGTGGTCATTAGATGCTCATAGATTTCAGGCAAAGAGAATATTAAACATGTCGCTTGATCCTCATCATCCATCTATATACCAACATTCAAATAATCCGCTAGGCGTCGATGGAACTCACTAACGTGCTCTTGCATAGTTGAACCATCCATCATCATGTACCGATAAAGATGCTTCTTAAAGTACATCTTGTTCGTCATGCTCTTGGTCATATATATAGATTCTAGCTTGAGCCAAATACCGACAGTGGTATCTTCTCCCATGACACTATATATAATCTCATTAGCAAGACACAACTGGATTGATGAACAAGCCTGTAGATTGAACTTTTCCCAATCATCATTACTCATACTCGCCGCCTTTGCTTGTTCCCCTTTAAGGCCTTATGCAAACCTTGTTGGATAATGATGTCCCTGACTTGGACTCTTTAAATCCCAAAGTTATTCTTCCCATTAAACTTCTCTATTTCGAACTTAGCATTTGACATCTTGGGAGCCATCTTTCAAGTTACACACAATAACCCAAAAAAATAATTTCACTTCGAAATTTTATCGAACACCTTGTCTACACAAATTTCGAGCACTATGGTTATTTACCAAAACTCAAAATCCTAGGTCGTAAACCTAAGCTCCGATACCAATTGTTGTGACTAATACAGTGCGAAAATAACGTTATCCACAACAAATAGATCAATCCTACACAAAGATCGATCATTCTTACTAGACAAGACTTCAACACCCTCCAAAATAATCCCAACACTTCTCAATATCAAATAAATGAGTATCTAAAGTAAAACAATTAATATAAAATAAGAACAAACCACAAGACGAGATATATCGTAGTTCGCAATTTGCCTACGTCCACACTCTTTGCGAATTCCAAGCTTTACTAGATGTCCAGATTAACAGATTACAAGTCTCTCAATTCACTCACAAAGAATGAACACTCAACTCACACATAATTGCTCACTTATAATCTTTTTTTTTTTTTTTTTGTTAGGTTAGGTTTCTACAGAAAAAACCTATATTTATACTCTTTCAAAAAACTTCCGAAACAATGAATTTTGTGCTGAAAACAGTAGAGTGCGGGTCACGTCTTGGTTGTGCCAAAAGTACTTGGAGGTTCCATACCCGTTAATTATTTGCCAATGACATGAGCACGATTTGGTATAATTGATTTTTCTTTGTCCGGACACATAAAAGAGTTAGTTGTCATTTTTCATTAATTAACTTTTCACACTTGCATTTTCACGACCGTTAAATATTAGAGAGAAAAAACGTCTTTTTTCTCTACACAACCAATGCAATTTGTATGATATTTTATGCTCCATACACTAAATTATCAGGCAATATCGGCAAATTGAATCAACTTAATTTGTGGCCCGTGCGTAGGTTCTACTTTAAACTAGTAAACCGCTAAGCGGTGAGGAACGAGTGAAGTTTAAAGAAATATTGGAGAGAGGAGAGAGATTACGTACATGAGAAATATCGGGGAGAGTTTGAGGAAATCAGGAGACAGATCCTTGAGAGTTTGAGGAAACCAGGATTTAGATTTTAGACAGGACATTTGAGGGGGCGACAAACAAGTGATTTTTTCTCCCCCAGTGCAAGGACACTCACTCCGCTCGTTCGATAATTCTTTTCCTTGCGATGAAAACTATTGAAATCATCTCTTGAGAACTTTAATGCAACTGTCTTTGGGGCATTGAACATCTAAGAGTTTTCAGCATATCCTTTCTTTTAGTAAAGCATCATTTCAATAACCGTTCAATTCCCAATTAAAAGTTCAAAACTACGTTTACAAACTCATTTAGTGATTATCAAGACAAAATTTCAACACCAAACTAGTAGTAATAATTCTGGAATGCCATATTTACCGCTGTGATTATTATCTCCCGAAAAAAAAAACAATTTAATTTGGAACAAAAAACTGCACTGTTTCAGGTTGGACAATTGGAGATAATTGACTGTTAAGTTAATTAGCAAAAATTCAAATCCAACAACTAAAAGTCTAAAACAACAGTGGATGATCCAGCATCAGTACGGTCAATGGGTGCAGTCTAGAAGTATATAATTGATGTCGATGGCATGCGCCCTTCATTGTTCAAAGTTCAGACTGTTACATAAATTGGGCTTCTTGGAAAATTGTATATGCTAGCACATTTCATATTTCCCATACTTAAGGACAAGGATTCGTCGGGTCGTCGGGACTAAGAGCATTTTAGGAGAACAACTAAAAAAAACACCAACCCAAAAAAATACCAATCAATTTTAGGATTAACATCAAATTTTCGCGGTTTTGGATAAACCGCACCATATAGTCCACGCAGTTTTTTCAACACCGCGCCCCTTAAGCCCATCTGATAGGCCCAAGCCCACGCGGTGTTCCAGAAATCGCGCGGTGTTCTCAACACCACATGCTACTTCTACATATACATGACCAAAACCGCACGGTTCACTCACTTTCAACTTTTCTCTCAATTATAAACCATCTTCTTAAAAAAAAAAAAAAAACCCACCTAAACTCTTGAAATTTTATATGAATCATTTTAAACCTTTCGAGGGTGATGATTGGCAGTACACATACGACATTGGTGATGAAAAAAAAGAACCCGAGGAAGTAGAATACAGTGGGGGAGAAGACGGTGGGGGAGAAAAACCCGAGAATATCGCGCCGACTGATAGACATTTCTATATACTGGAGTATTAGATGAACGACTTCGATTGGCAATTTGCACCCGGTGAAGCACTTAATATGGAAGTTGTGTCTTCTACACGTGATACAAAACATGTGTCGAGTGCAGTGGCTAATACTCATGTAATTAATTAGTTTTGATTAAATATTTTGAATATTATGCATTAATTAGTTGAGTTTGACCAATTAATTATTTATTTTATACGCATTATTTTTTTTTTCATAATATCAGTATGTTATTGACTACCGAGTTAGATCGGCTTTATTTGGTGTTAGAGAGTGGTGGAAGGTTTTTAAGAGTTTGGATGAGTTTGTACACATTAAAGATAGTATTTTGTATACACTTTTGGGTCTTTTGGTTGATGTGGATTATGAGAAGGCTGATTGGGCAGTGGTCATAGCTTTAGTAGAAAGATGGTGAAGTAGAACTCATATATTTCATTTTTCTTGTGCAGAGTTAGGATTCACACCACTAGACTTTACTATGATTTATGGGTTGAGTATCGGTATAAGCCAACCGATACATTTTCATACAAATTATGAGAATATGGATAGTATGCTTATGAGTTTTCCTCGCTTGGATGTGGATGCTTATGATTCTTCTGGTATTAAGTTATCTCATATTAAGACTGCATATATGGAACCCCTCTTGGATCCTGATACACGAGTGGAGTTAGCTTTGACTATTCTACCTGGTAGTGAGGGTGCTGATATGTATGTTAAAACTTTTTGATGTTTTTTATTGGGCATGTTCTGTTTCCTAATGGTCATTCTACAGTACAACTAAGATATTATGCTTATGTATCTGATTTGCATGCTATGAGAGATTATGACCTGGGTAGCTCAGTATATGCCACATTGATAGCGGCGTTAGATAAAGCTTCACAGACATTCGGAAGTAGAAGTCCTTAGATTGCAAGATTCACAGGACTTTTAGAGATTTGGTTTTATGAGTACTTTCGAACTCTTTGTCCTAACATAGACATGATTGCTGATACTCGCCCTAGATTTGGTAGTTGGTCAGGGCCTCACTTGACTCGTAACAGGGGGCAAATTAGAAATAATGTCTATATGGCTCGTGCTCAAATTGATATTAGATCATTGTCATCTATTGAGTGGAGACCTTGGTTTGTTCATCGCCTTTGATGATCGGTTAATGCAGCAAAGATGCTTGTGTGTTGTCACGTCACAAAGTTGTTTTGCTTTGCACGAATCGTAATGTTTGGTACCGCGGGCGGGCGGATGTTGGAGGCAGATGACTGGACATTATGGAGTTCCATGTGCTCCCATGCTAGATGTTAGTGATGCGAAGTCGTGGGGTAGAACTCAAGTTCATGAAGTTCATGCCAGTGGTGGTCCTTGGCCAGATGCGTCTTCTTTTGTTGTTGAGTAGACTGCTGATCAGTATTATAGATGGTGGAACCATGTCGCCATGGGTCTGTTGTTGCCCCCTGTTGGTCGGGCTAGCAACTTCGAGTTTGTGGGGCTTGGATGGAATGAGACGTGAGCTACGTATTCCTCATCCGCCACAGCCTGTTTACAACCCACAACCTCTGAATGTATATCATTCAGCTCCTGTGTCTGCCAGTAATCTTCAGATGTTTGCCGTGTGTGGACCTGATGGGGAGGCAACTTACATTTCCATTCCTGAGGTGCCTCGTGCTCGTTGCCATGAGTTAGAGCCACATATTGATCAGTATACCACGGTGAGTTTAGTTATTTTATTTATTTATTTATTATATATATAATATGTACTCACAATGTATTTTTTTGGATTTTCAGGCTGAGATTCGAGAAAGATATGAGAACCAGATTTGTATGTTTGATGGGATGAGGCCTGCCGTGTATCATTATAGCCAAGAAAGGGAGGAGGCATATTCTCAGACATATCAGCAATCCCAACGTGCGTATGACGAGACTCGAAAAGCATATGAGAATATTCAACAGATGTACACGCAACAACATCAGGGATATGAAAAACTTCAGGTTGAGGTAGTTAACCTTCGTGCAGACAGAGAAGATCTTGATTCTCAGGTTAAGAACTTAGAAGAGCAGCTTCGGAATATCCAAATAAAGATAAGAGAGGCATCGAGTGGTAAGGGGCGTAAGAAGATAGCTAAATAAATTTTATGTAATATGATAGGTTTTGGATCATTTTGGATATTATATCATAATCATAGATTTTGGATTGCACAATTCTTAATTTTTTAATTTCTTTAATTTTTTCAATTTTAGATCACAATTCTTAATTTCTTCAATTGCACAATTCTTAATTTCTTAACTTCTATGCACAATTCATAATTTCTCAAGTTCTATGCACCACAGTTCTAATTTTAGAAAAAACACATGCGGTGTTGGCAAAACCGCGCCAATAGAAGCCCAAGTCCAGACGGTGTTGCCAAAACCGCGTCATAGAAGCCCATTTAGCAGCCCAAGCCACGCGGTGTTGGCAAAACCTGATTTGATATAGCACCAAAGCTAAAACCAAATATTGGCCGATTTGGTGTTTGGTTTGGTATTTTTTTTTGTATGTTCAATTCATCAACATGTGACTCTCCTAAAGTTGAAAAAACACAAAATTGTTGGAAATCAACATTTTGGTGTTTGATGCTAGGTTGATATCACTCCTAAAAATGCTCTAATATGGCAAATAAAGTTTTCTCTCACGCATCATCATCGAACCATTGATTATTTGATTTCTCGTCAAGATTTACTTACAGAAGTTTTGCACCATCATCACTAACCTTTCGGGGCAAAATATCTAGTTACAAAATTGATCGGTATTTCAAAAAATAATTTTTCAGTGGCTAAAGTATTGGCATATCGTCAAATTTTGTAACCATTGAGCCATTGACGACAGCTTTCTCTATCTTCTTATGCACATAGTAGTAGAGCACACACCAAATTTGAAAATACTCTGAAAATTTGCAAATGTTTCAATCAGAAACTATATGGAAGCATGCATGGAGGATAGCATTCTCCTATCTTTCCAAGCCATCCTGACTTAAATGAGAACCAATTTCGCAATCTAGTATTATTGGTGAAGAGATTGGTGACGATATATCTGTGATCTTTTTTTTTTTTTGGTAACTGCTATTTATTATTGTGGAATAAACCGTTCTGTACAAGAAGCAGTAATATCAAACAACAGTAAATTACATACAAAGTTTGGCGGTTTCAACCACCAAAAGAAAAACTATCTTCCAAAGAATTCCAATAATCCGGTTGGAACATTCACTTTCATACCCATTGGGTTCGATAACCACGCATCATCCTCGACGATCGGATGCAAAATTGGCTAATGCATCGACCCCACGGTTAGCTTTCCTGTAATTCCAAATCGGGCCGGTACATGCCATTGAACTGAAAAACCGTAAGCGATCTTGAATAACATGAAGCACCTCCCAAGGTGTATCCATTGATGAATGCCTAATGCAATGTTGAATGAACTTTGAGTCCGTTTCCACTAGCACACTAACCCCATTTAGATGCGTAAAAGATAAAATCCTCAAGCCAAAGAATAGGCTCGCTTGACCATAATAGTGGACGATGTAAGATCGGTAATCGCTAAACCAAAGATAAATCTTCCATCCCAATCTCGAGAACACAACCTCGCTCCGCAAAGACTGGATTTCCTCTAGACGAACCATCAATGTTTAATTTAAACACACCCACAGGTGGTGGTATCCATCTAATGGACACCCACCTCCTACACTTTTCCATTGACGAAGATGCAGAAACTATCTCGCCGTTGTCCTCGCGCCACATATTCTCCACTAACTTTTTGGCCTTCATCATATAAAAGATAGGTGATGCTGTGGCATCCTCAAATCTAGCTTTATTTCGAGCTATCCATATATTCCAGATAACGGCAGCAGTAATTGATAAGGACCAATCCGCTTCCTCGTGTTGTAACGCCACTGCCATCATTCTCCTCACCCAATCAGCAAAGGTGTTATCCATACGTAGTGGGAAGAAACCAACACCAAACCACACAGCCCGAGCGAACGGACATCCAATAAAAATATGGTCCTTCGTATCATTACCATACTCACAAAGAGAACATGCCGAGTTTACATAAATGCCTTTCATTGTGAGAAAATCAGCAGTTGTCACCACCTCCTGAATACATTGCCATAAGAAAAATCTGATTTTGTAAGGAATATTAACCCTCCAGATTTTCTTAAATATAGGATCATTTTGTACATTGTCATTATGTAACCAATGGTGCACTTGAAGATACGCCGATTTAACCGAGTAACGACCAGATTTATCAGGAGCCCATATTCTATATCTGTGATCGACACTATGCTTCTACAACAGAAATAACATGCCATACCTGTTATTGTTGCTCACTATTTTTTATTTTTTTTGGTAAAGGGTCTCGAGTCTCGACTTCTTGTATATATCTATATTTGTGACCATCATGACGACAATGCCACCAAAGATACATAGGGATCCCATATTCCCATATATATTATGGAAAAAATACAAGCAAAGAGAATTTTTGTTTTATAGGTAGTGATTGAAAATGAATTGTTGGAGGTCCACTTGAGGTCACCAAATATACCTAGCTAGCTGTAATTTGAATCATTAAAGGAGGTTATGGACTATGGAGTCTGCTCCAATTTTATACAAACAGTGCATTAGAGGTCCTACCATGTTCCTTCTGCGTTACAAGCTACAATTGCCACTCCACTTGTAATATTTTTTTCGTCGTTTTTTCGGTCTCTTTTCACTTTTTACTTTTGATTTTGGCAATGTCGCCTTAGCATGCAGATTAGTTGTAGGTAACGTTAAATTGTGGTAAAATCAAACTCTCGGGTCTCAAAAATGCTTGGAAAAGAATCCATACATATGTTTGTATTGAATTACTTCAACTTGTTCACAATAGAATCATAGTATAATCGATTGATCCCGTGTTTACAATGCTTAAAAATGAATACCAGAGCCACTGTTATATACATAGCTGTAGATGACCAGTTATTATTTGTGTTCCTTGGTTGCCTTGTGCCAGCTTCATTATTTTTAATTTTTAATTTGTTTTTTGAAATAAAATTACGCTATACTATAGTATATAGTATGGACGTGACATGTCGAAACATGTATCAACAATGAACTATTGGATCGAATAAAATGAGGCTAACCTGGGATTAATGGAATGTGTTACAAGTGTATATACAGGCTGTAAACGGTTTCAAACCGATCCGAACTAAACTGATAAAAAACTGTTTGGGTTTTAGTAATTTGATTTGTTCTCTACGGTGGTTTGGTTTCGAGTTTGTCTTTCTATGATAAGATAACTAGGGGTGTGTATGGGTACCCAATTATCCGAATCCGAACCGGAACCGGAACCATTTATAACGGGTCTGGGTTCTAAAATGTTAGACCCATTTAAAGTGGGTCTTCAAGAACCGACCCGATAAAAAACCGAATAGTAAAAAACCAATGGATATCCGAACCGAAATCGGAACCGATTAGTTTGATTTTGATATATAGAATTTAGTATTATATTACACTAAATAAAAACAAACCCAAACATTATTATTATATATAGTATTATATATAGTCTATATTTGTTAGGTGTAAAATTATACTAAATATATATAATATTTAGCATAATAGTGAATGTGTGTTATTAAATGTACCTTTTATAATATTACATTAAATATGTGTATTATAAATATTAATAATAATGTTTACGTGTCTACGTCTATACGTATAGTCGTATATTATGAATTAACTTATGCACTGTCTATATTAACTAATGCATGAACGTGTACGTGCTTGATATATTACATGTATATATATTAGATAACGAATACGTGCAATGTTAACTAACAATTGTAGTATATATGGTATTTATTATATATATGACGCATTACGTATAGTATAATATACATATGTTCGATTTAAAATATACACATGCATATAATGTATGAGAATGTATTTAAAATTTTTAGATAACTTTCAAATATTATTATTGAATTTATGACCATTACTTCTTATGAGAGGACAAAAATATCGATGACAAGTGTCATAGTCACCGTAAACCAACTTTTATATCGGTTATGTAACTAAAAATAATAATTTTAGCAATAAAAATATATAACCCGATAAGGAACCGGAACCGACTTAATTAATGAGTATGGGTTCGGGTTTTCAAAATATAAGAAAAAACTCGAAAGAACCAAACCCGATAAGAACCGCTAAAAATAAACCCAGAACCGAAACCGGTAAAAACCGACCCAGAACCGACTCATGAACATCCCTAAAGATAACATTTGATTTGTTCTCTACGGACCGAACCAATAAGATATTGATTTGGTTTTGAATTTGTCTTCTACTGATAAGATGACACTTTAGTAATATTTTATAATTAATTTTGTATAAATTTTGGGTGATATTGGACATGCCCATAAAAATACTCCCGTACTCCATAACTAACTCAATTTTTGCCATATCCCAATAACCGCTTCAATCTAATAATATCTTCCAAATTAATTTGAGATATTTCCAATAGGAGTAAATAAAAAGAGAAAAAACAAAAAGACCGAGAGACTCATTCCAAGAGGAAACAACAAATAAAAAAAATTGAAAATAATACTCTGGACCTTGAAGAATCTTTGTGTTACTACAGCACACTACAAAATAAGAAAACTTCTAATAAAGGTAAAAGAATGCCCAAAAAACAAATTGTTTTTTTCCTCTTCTAGAAGTTGCTTCAAATTTGATTTTTTTTTTCTTATTGCAATTACTTTTTCTTCATCATTGTATTTAGAAGGGTGAAAGGAGTTTAGTAGAAATATATCAAATTGAAAATTTCTCAAGCGGAAAATGAGAAAGACAGCAAGGAGCTGCAATGAGGAAAAAATACATTAATGGTTGATGAGTGAGAGGAGGAGGAAGACTAAATTCTACAATTTTAGCTCTTTCTAATTCCTTTCGTAAAGGAGAAAAAAAAAATGACAAAAAAAAAAGAGAATAAGTGCGAAGGGTTTGTGTTTGTTGGAAGGATAAACACTTATTTTGTTTTGTCTTTAATATACTTAATAAAAGAAAGGGTAATTTAGAAACCTAAATGTGTCTTAAACAATTTTATTTATTTATTTCAAAGTTGGATACGGGAGTGTTTTTATGGGTATGTCCAAGATCACCCTAAATTTTATCAATTGTGGTTAAAATTAATTTAAAATTAATTTTATTTTATAATTTTCAATTCGAATCAGTTTGGTTCGGTTTCAGATAAAACTAGATTTTGGACCCGGGCATACGTCCGGGATCTATTAAATATTTTGTGTGTTGAAAAGGCTTTACAAAATGTCTCACACAAATTTTCGAATCAAAATATATTTTTATTGAAAATAAACCGAAATACGTTAATAAGCAGTGATTATGTTGCATAAATACTTGAAAACTAAGGGATCAAATTGAGATAGCCTATTCACTTTGTGGTTTAGGATATTAATCCATAATTTTCAAATAGAATTATCTTAAACTTGATCTAGCTTGTATAATAGTTTTCTTAGATTTATGGTGATTTAGCGGCAAATTTTCGAATCAGAATATATTTTTATTGAAAATAAACCGAAATACGTTAATGAGCAACGATTATGGTGCATAAGTACTTGGAAACTAAGGGATCAAATTGAGATAGCCTATTCACTTTGTGGTTTAGGATATTAATCTGTAATTTTCAAATAAAATTATCTTAAACTCGATCTAGCTTGTATAATAGTTTTCTTAGATTTATGGTGATTTAGTGGCAAATTTTTGAATTAAAATATATTTTTATTGAAAATAAACCGAAATACGTTAATGAGCAGCGATTATGGTGCATAAGTACTTGAAAACTAAGGGATTAAATTGAAATAGTCTCTTCACTTTGTGATTTAGGATACTAATCCGTAATTTTCAAATGGAATTATCTTAAATTTGATCTAGCTTGTATAATAGTTTTATTAGATTTATGGTGATTTAGTGGTAAATCTTACCGCTCAGCTTACGTACTAAAAATCACTAAAACAGATTGATTGCTTTCATATCCTCAAAGAATACACTACTCCTGCTGGAAAAGATTTATCACATGAACGCGTCCTATGAACGGGTGCCATTATACTAAATTATTCTAAAAAAAATATTATATGCATAGCTATGAGATATGAAAATTATATTAATTACTCATTTAAATTTCTTGCACCACTCTCTATAAAAATGAAGCATCAAACCTTGATAAAACTCATCAACTTCTTTTTATTGTTAGGTTTAATAATATAAGTTTTATTGAAGTTTTGTGAGAATGCCCAATGTGGCGAAGATAATATTGAAACTACTTGAATAGCAAGACATTCCCAATCACAATAAAAAAATTATGATAAAAACTACTTAAAATGCAAAACTATATTTGTTGAGACATTTATTTCCCCTACATATAATACAAATATGTTTTAGGATTATTAGTTCAATGCATTTGCATCAAGTTTATGATTTTCCATTAATTACTATTTGAGGTTAGTTTAATGTAGTACGTTGCATCCAATTTCCAAATTCTCATTAATTATTCTTTGAGGTTAGTTCAATGAAGTTGCATCAAGTTTCTGATTTTCCGTTAATTATTATTTGAGGTTAGTTCAGTGCAATTGCATCCATTTTATGATTTCTTGTTAGTTATTCATTAATGTTAATTCAGTACAGTTGCATCCAGTTTTCGATGTTTCATTAATTAGTATTTGAGATTAGTTCATTGCATTTGCATCCAGGTTCCAATCTCCCGTTAATTACACTTTGAGGTTAGTTTAATACATCTGCATCCAATTTCTGATTTCCCGTTAATTGTTTTTGTAGGTTAGTTCGATAGTTTACAATTTATATACAGTTTGCATACATGTAAGAGTCTATTTTTATAAACTCACTTTCATTTTGGGTTTATAATTACTCGCAATTACTCATGTGAGAAGGCTAAAAAAGCGGACATTTATGTTTTAAGGTCAGTGCAATGTATTCTGATTTCCAGTTAACTATTTTTTTAGGTTATTTCAATGCATTTGCATTCAATTTCTGATTTTCCGTTAGTTAATCTATGATTTTAGTTTAATGCAGTTGCATCCAATTTTTGGTTTTCCGTTAATTATTCTTTGAAGTTAGTTTCCGATTTTATGTTAATTGTTCTTTGAGGTTAGTTCAATGCATTTGCATCAAGTTTCTGATTTCCCGATATTATTTTTTGAGGTTAGTTCAATGCAGTTACATCAAATTTATAATTTCCTGTTAATTATTCATTTAGGTTAGTTCATTGTAGTTTTATCCATTTTTCAAAGTTTCGTTAATTAGTCTTTGAGATTAGTTCATTGCATTTGGATCCAGTTTTCGATTTCCCGTTAATAACTCTTTAAGGTTAGTTCAATACATCTGCATCTAGTTTCTAATTATTTATGCTTTAAGGTTAATTTGATGCAATTATATCCGATTTCTGATTTCCTGTTAATTATTCTTTGAAATTATTTCAATGCATTTGCATTTAGTTTCCAATTTCCTACCAATTATTCTATGAGGTTAGTTCAATGCAGTTGCATTCGGTTTTTGATTTTCTGTTAATTATTTTTTGAGTTGAGTTCAATGCATTTGCATCTAGTTTTCGGTTTCCTATTAATTATTATCTGAGGTTTGTTTGATATATTTGCATACCGTTTCCGATTTCCCGTTAAATATTTTTCAAAGATTTGCATCTAATTTCTAATTTCCCGTTAGTTAGTATCTGACGTTAGTTTAATGCAATTGCATTCAGTTTCTGATTTATAGTTAATTACTTTTTTAGTTTAGTTTATTGCAATTGCATAAAAGTTTCGATTTTTTAGTTAATTACTCTTTGAGCTCGGTTATGTATTTGAATTCAGTTTCGATTTTCTTTTAATTATCCAATGTGGTGTGTACTACCAACTTCTAGTTATCCATCTGTAGTGTCCTTACAAATATGACATAAAAGTAAATTATGTTTGGTTTATTGTGTGGGATCATCGAAGATTATCCGAGTTTCGATTTCTCATTAATTATTCTTTAAATTATGTATGACTCACTATGTAAAATCTTCAAAGATTATTTACGAACGGGTATTGTTATATTAATTATTCTGAAAAATATTTACAAATATGCAGAACTATTATATATTAATATTATATTGATCATTCAACCAAATTTCTTATAACATGAAAACCCCACTCTCCATTAAAAAAAAATAACTCACCTTTGATAAAACCCTTCAACTATATTTTATTATTTAATAATAGAAGTTTGATTAAAGTTTTGTGAGATTGCTTAATAAGGTGAAGTTCATATATATTGAAGCTACTTGAATATTTAGGAGTTCTTAATCATACGGAAAGAGATAAGATAAACACCATTTTAAATGTAAAACTATACTCATCGAGACATTCCCACAACATATAACCCAACTATGTTTTGATGTTAGTTCAATGCATTTGCATCTAGTTTCTAATTTTCCGTTATTTATATTTTGAAGTTAGTTCAATGCAGTTGTATCCAATTTTCAATTCCTGTTATTTATTTTTTGAGATCAGTTCAATGCAGTTGCATCCAGTTTCTGATTTCTTGTTAATTATTATTTTTGATTAGTTCAATACATTTGCATCGGTTTCAATTTTTCATTAATTGTTCTTTGAGGTCGGTTTGATCCATTTGCATCCAAACCGATTTCCGTTAATTATTCGTGAGATTAGTTTAATGCATTTGCATCCAATTTCAGTTCGATTTCGATTTATTATTTTGATAAAGTTGCATTTGCATCTAGTTTTCGATTTTCATTAATTATTGTTTGAGGTTAGTTCAATGAATTTGCATCCAGTTTCCGATTTTCTGTTAATTATTTCTTGAGGTTAGTTGAATGCATTTACATCTAGTTTTTTTTTAGATTAGTTTAGTGCAGTTGCATCCGTTTTCCGATTTTCCGTTAATTATTTTTTAAGATTAGTTCCACGCATTTGCATCATGTTTCTAATTTATAATTAATTTTTCTTCGAGGTTAGTTCAATGCAGTTGCATCCAGTTTCCGATTTTCCGTTAATTTAATCTTTAAGGGTTAGCTCAATGCATTTGCATCCAGTTTCCAATTTTTTGATAATTATTTTTTATGTTAGTTTGAAAGATTTGCATCCAAGTTTTGATTTTCCGTTAATTATTCTTTGAGGTTAGTTTAATGCAGTTGTATCTATATTCCCATTTTCTATTAATTACTTTTTAATATTAGTTTAATGCTTCCATTTGCATCCAGTTTTCAGTTCCCCATTAATTGTTTTTTTAAACTTTAGTTTCATTCAGTATTATATATTTTTTAAAATATTTGTCATTATTGCTTTGCCGTTATTTTTTTTGTTCATTTTCTATTATATATTTTGTGATGTTATTTTTTGTATAATTGTTTTTAACTATGTTTTGAGGTCATGTTAAAGATATATTCGAAATAAGTCGGTGTTTTATCATAGACACTAAAATTGTATGATTTGTAATAGGGAATTAGTTTATACAAATCACATATTTTTTAGCAATTTTTTTTATTTGATAAAATATATAAGAATTGGAACACTAAAAGTGTTTGATTTGTAATAGAAAATTACCTTTTACAAATCACCTATTTTTTAACAATTTTTTTTTTTATTTGATCAAATATATAAGAATTAGAAATACACTCAAACTCTCCAAATCTTTATATATATATTATAGCTCTACCCTCTTCAATTGAGGAAGCGTTTCTAGGGTGTCCACGTGTCATTGCTAATTAAGAAAAAATAGGAGATAAAATAGAAAACAAATATTTATTTTTATCCTTAGATATATATTATAGTTATATCTTCACCTATCTATTTTTTGGCAAAAACTCTAGTTTTTTCTAAACTCTATTATTAATTATAAAAAAGTATGATATAAATAAAGAAACAATCCCAAAAGTTTCACAGAGTCTCTAACTTTTCCTAAACACTATAGCTAATTATGAAAAAACAACCCCATCTAGAGTTTCACAGAGTCTCTAACTTTTCCTAAATAATATAGCTAATTAAGGGGAAAAAAATGAGACAAAAAACTAAATTGCTAAAAATAATAGTTTCCACCTAATACGATTTTCCTAAAACCCTTTCGATTTGATGCGTCATCCACTGTGGGATTTAGACATTTATTCATAGTTAAGAATTCCAAAAATCACAATTCTGACCACAATAATTATGACATATTCCAATTCCTTAGATATATATTATAGTTATATCCTCACCAATCTATTTTTTAGAGCACTCGGAGAGACTCCAGTTTTTTCTTAACTTTATTACTAATTATAAAAAAAAGGTATGATATAAATAAGGAAACAATCCCATTTAGAGTTTCACAGAGTCTCTAACTTTTCCTAAACACTATAGCTAAATAAAAAAAAAAAAAAATCTCATCTAGAGTTTCACAGAGTCTCCAATTTTTCCTAAACAATATAGCTAATTACGAAAAAAAAAAAAATGAGACAGACAATTAAATTGCTAAAAACAATAGTTTCTACCGAAAACGATTTTCCTAAAAGCCTTTTGATTTGATACGCCATCCACTGTGGGATTTAGACATTTATTCATAGTTAAGGATTCCAAAAATCACAATTCTGGCCACAATAATTATGACATATTCCAATTAAATTTATGAACTTATAATTTTTCAACACTATAATATAATTTGTCAACTTTATAATGTTATATATTCGGCGGAATAACGAGATTAAGTTAAAGTGGACATTGGATTTAAATAAATTATATACCAAATCAAAACAAATTACATGTGAAAAATTAAATTATACAAAAAATAACATCACAAAATATATAATAGAAAATGAAAAAATAACGGCAAAACAATAATGACAAATATTTTAAAATATATAATACTGAATGAAAATAACGTCAAAAAACAATTAATGGGGAACCGAAAACTGGATACAAATACATCGAACTAAACCTCAAATAATATTTAACGTGAAATCGAAAACTGGATGCAAATACAAGTATTAAACTAATCTTAAAAAGTAATTAATAGAAAATTGGAATATGGATACAACCGCATTAAACTAACCTCAAAGAATAATTATCGGAAAATCAAAACTCGGATGCAAATACATCAAACTAACATAAAAAAATAATTGTCGGAAAATCGGAAATTGGATGCAAATACATTGAATTACCCTCAAAGATTTAATCAATGGGAAATCGCAAATTAGATGCAACTCCATTGAACTAACCTCAAAGAAAAATTAATTGTAAATTGGAAACATGATGCAAATGCGTAGAACTAATCTTAAAGAATAATTAAGATTAATCGGAAAATCGGAAACCGGATGCAACTGCACTGAACTAATCTCAAAAAATAAACTTGATGCAAATACATTGAACTAATGTCAAGAATAATTAAAGAAAAATCAGAAACTGGATGCAAATTCAATGAACTAACTTCAAACAATAGTTAACAGGAAATCGGAAACTAGATGTAAATGCAACCTTATCAAATAATAAACGAGAAATCGGAAATCGGAAACTGGATGCAAATGCATTAAACTAATCTCACATAATAATTAACGGAAAATCAGAAACTGGATGCAAATGCATTTAACTGACTTCAAAGAAATAATTAACAAGAAATTGGAAATTTTATGCAGCTGTATTGAACTAACCTCAAAAACTAAATAACGAGAATCAGAAATCGGATGCACCTGCATTAAACTAGCCTCAAAATATAAATAACGGAAAATCAGAAACTGGATGCAAATACATTGAACTAACCTCAAAACATAGTTAGTTGGGTTATATGTTGTGGGAATGTCTCGATAAGTACAGTTTTGCATTTAAAATGGTGTTTATCTTATCTCTTTCCATATGATTGAGAACTCCTTACTATTCAAGTAGCTTCAATATATATGAACTTCGCCTTATTAGACAATCTCACAAAACTTCAATCAAACTTCTATTATTAAACAACAAAATGAAGTTGAATTGAAGGGTTTATCAAAAGTGAGTTTTTTTTTTAATGGAGAGTGAGGTTTTCACATTATAAGAAATTTGGATGAGTGATCAATATAATATCAATGTATAATCGTTCTGTATATTTGCAAATATTTTTCAGAATAATTAATATAACAACACCCATTCGTAGATAATCTTTGAAGATTCCACATAGTAAGTCATGCATATAATTTAAAGAATAATTGACGGGAAATCGGGAATTGGATAATCTTTGATGATCCCACATAGTAAATCAAGCATAATTTAATTTTTATGTCATGTTTGCAATGACACTACAGATGGATCAATAGAAGTTGGTATTTCTGAGACTACTTTGGATAATTAAAAAAAATCGAAAACTGGATTCAAATACATAACTGAGCTCAAAGAGTAATTAATGGAAAATTGGAAACTTTATGCAAATGCAATAAACTAAACTCAAAAAGTAATTAACTAGAAATCGGAAACTGGATGCAATTGTATTAAACTAACGTCAGAGAATAACTAACGGTAAATTAGAAATTGGATGCAAATCCTTGAAAAATGTTTAACGGGAAATTGAAAATAGTATGCAAATACATCAAACAAACCTCAAATAATAGCTAATGGGAAACTGGATGCAAATGCATTGAACTAAACTCAAAAAATAATTAACAAAAAATCAAAAACCGAATGTAACTGCATTGAACTAACCCCATAGAATAATTGGTGAGAAATCAGAAATTAAATACAAATGCATTGAAATAACTTCAAAGAATCGGATGTAATTGCAACAAACTAATTTAACCTCAAAACATAAATAATCATAAACTAGATGCAGATGTATTGAACTAACCTTAAAGAGTTATTAACAGGAAATTAAAAATTGGATGCAAATGCAATAAACTAATCTCAAAGACTAAGTAACGAAACATTGAAAAATGGATGAAACTGCACTGAACTAACCTAAATGAATAATTAACGGGAAATTATAAATTTGATGTAACTGCATTGAACGAACCTCAAAAAATGAACTAACCTCAAAAAATAATTAACAGAAAATTGAAAACTTGATGCAAAAATATTAAACTAACCTCAAATAACAATTAACATAAAAACGTAAATTGGATGCAACTGTATTGAACTAACCTCAAAGAATAATTAATTGAAAATCAGAAACTGGATGCAACTGCATTAAACTAAAATAAGATATTAACTAACGGAAAATCAGAAATTGGATGCAAATGCATTAAAATAACCTTAAAGAATAGTTAAGTGGAAATCGGAAGCCGGATGTAACTGTATCACACTGACCTCAAAGTATAAATAACTAGAAATTGTAAACTATCGAACAAGCCTAGAAAAATAATTAACGGGAAATCAGAAATTGGTTGCAGATGTATTGAACTAACCTCAAAGAGTAATTAATAGGAGATTAGAACCTGGATGCAAATGCAATGAACTAATCTAAAAAACTAATTAACTAAACATTTGGATGCAATTATCTTGAATTAACCTTAATGAATAACAAATGGGAAATCATAAAGTGGATGCAATTGCACTGAACTAACCTCAAATAATAATTAATGGGAAATCGGAAATTTGATGCAATTATTGCATTGAACTAACCTCAACAAATAATTAATGAGAAATTGAAAACTGGATGGAATGTACTACATTGAACTAACTGTAAAGAATAATTAATGGAAAATCAGAAACTTGATGCATATGTATTGAATTAATAACCCTAAAACATGTTTGTATTACATGTAGGGGGAATGTCTCGACAAATATAGTTTTGTATTATAAGTAGTGTTTATCATAATTCTTTTATTATGATTGGAAATGTCTTGCTCTTCAAGTAGCTTCAATATTATTTTCGCCACATTTGGCATTCTCACAAAACTTCAATGAAACTTCTATTATTAAACCTAACAACAAAAAGAAGTGGATAGATTTTATTAAGGTATGGTGCTTTCTTTTTATAGAGAGTGGTGCAAGAAATTTGAATAAGTGATTAATATAATTTTCATATCTCATAGCTATACATAACTAACTAACTATGTATATATGCATAGTTGCTAATATTTTTTTAAAATAATTTAATATAAAGGCACCCGTTCGTAGGACGGGTTCGAAAGCTAGTATAAGAATTATAAATATACTCAACTCTCCAAAGAGGTTCCATGTAAGTGGGACTGTAGGTTATTAGAAAATACTATTTTTAATATTATAGTGTCACATAGGAGAGAGAAAAAACTAACTCTCATATTAGAGTGCCACATAGGAGAGAGAAAATCCTCCATTAGAGGTCTCTACTTTAGTATATAGATAGTAGATATAATATTATCATTAGGTTCAGTTTGAAATACCAATTATCTTATCGGTTAGGGTTCGAATTTTTTAGAATCCGACCCAAACCGAACAGCCCAGTATATACCTCCGTTTTTATTCATCGTAGAATTAACCTAACCTAATTAAAATGGAGGCAGAATGTGGCACACTGGCACATCCTTTTGAAGATGTTGGCTTTCCACTAAAGCCAAGATATTGACCTAATCCAATAACAATTCTAATTCAATGCACCAGTTGCTTGTCTTCGTTTAGGTTCTCTTGATCCAAATTGTGTCAATTTTGGGAATAAGAATCGGTCTTAAATTCATTAAAGAAAGAAACGATGAAATTTCATAAAAACAAAATAAATAAATTGTGTCGATGTTTCCTAAACACGCTAACAACGCGCAACAACTAACTCTAACCTCAGGCCGCGTAAAACGTGTCATCCCACTAAACCAGAACCTAACATAATTCCCTATCTCATAAACCACCCAATAATCCCCTCCCCTTAATTACTTCCCCACCAATAACATAACTCTTCACAGTATGAGTTGGCCGATGGCACTGCCAATTCTGAATTTCTGATCCAGTACATCACCATCATTCACAGCTAGCTCTCCTCCTTTTCCAGCTGTCTTTATTTTTACCACTTTTCCATAAATAAATAAAAAAGTAAATGAACTCATAAAATAATAAGAAATCTTTCTCTTTCTTCTAGACTTCTTCAATAAAAACCTTCTCACATCAACATTAAGATTTTAAGTTCTCTACTCGGAGAAAGAAGAACCGCGTTTTCTCTCTTTCTTCAAACACGTCTCTCTCTTTTCTATTTTTTTCTTCTCAACTTATAAAAGCCCACAACACAACAACAACAACAACAAAAAAAACACCGGTATTCCGCTACAATGTATCTTGTCCTCCTTTTCTTGTTCTTCGTTTCTTCACAAGCAATCAGATCAATCCCCATAATAGAAAACACTCCAAGACTACCAAGATTTTCAGAAGCCCCGGAGTACAGGAACGGTGCTGAATGTCCATACATAAAATCTTCCTCATCAACTTGTGATCCGTCACACGTGCATGTAGCCATGACACTAGACTCAGCATACATACGAGGTTCAATGGCAGCAGTTTTATCGGTTTTAAAACACGCGTCATGTCCTGAAAACGTCTTTTTCCACTTCATATCATCAGACTCATCAGTGAACACATTTTCACCTAGTCAACTCAGTGAGTTAGTCCGATCTACATTTCCATCTTTAAACTTCAAAGTGTATGTGTTTAAAGAATATGTTGTAAAGAATTTGATATCATCTTCAATACGTGAAGCACTTGAGAATCCATTAAACTATGCAAGAAACTATCTTGCTGAGTTGTTAGAGCCATGTGTGGGGAGAGTTATATATCTGGATTCAGATTTAGTAGTTGTTGATGATATTCAGAAACTATGGAGTGTTGTATTAAGTGGATCAAGAGTTATTGGTGCACCAGAATATTGCCAAGCGAATTTTACCAAGTATTTCACAGATGGGTTCTGGGGGAGTAGAGTTTTGAACAGAGTTTTTGAAGGGAGAGAAAAAAAGCCATGTTATTTCAACACTGGTGTGATGGTAATGGATTTGGAGAAATGGAGAGCAGGTAATTATAGAAGAAAGATTGAAGGATGGATGGAGGTACAGAAGGTGAGGAGGATATATGAGTTGGGTTCATTACCACCTTTTTTGTTAGTATTTGGTGGTGATATTGAAGGAATAGATCATAAATGGAATCAACATGGATTGGGAGGTGATAATGTTGTTGGGAGTTGTAGATCTTTACATCCAGGTCCTGTAAGTTTGTTACATTGGAGTGGGAAAGGCAAACCTTGGTCTAGACTTGATGCTAAAATGGCTTGTCCATTGGATTATCTTTGGGCTCCTTATGATCTTTATTTGCATCAAGATGATGATTTGCAAAGATCCTTTTCTTCTTTGTGATGGAAAGTTTGATTCTTTATTTTTATTTTTATTTTTGGTTAGATTTGATGATTCTTTCATACATTGTATAGAGAGACAGATGTAATGGGATTCTTTTATTAGTTCATTTAAATGAACAATTTTGGTTATTTTAAAACCAACTTGTTTGTTGGTTTTGTATCAAGAGATTATTTTGCCGAGAAAATTCCATATTTTTATTTATTCTGGTTAATGAATGTTGAACTTTTTATTTATCATGGTTTGTTGCTGCACTAGATTCTGTGTTGTTTTTGTACACAATGATCTGGTGATTGTACAAATGGATGATGAAAATATCTAGAGATAGATTTCATTTGTATAAATTTGATGCCAATTGTCTTATTTGAACAGAGAAGATGACAGTTATTAGCTTGTTAATGCTCTGAAGAAAGTTGTTCAGAACTTCAGATATGAAATTTACTTGACTTGGCTCAGAACTTCAGAAGTGGTCAAAACTCAAAAGTAGAGTAATTTCTGATGTGAATATGAAGGTTTCCTTGTCCTTTCTAATTTTGATATTTAATTTACTATGGAGGTTATAAAGTTCGAATTTGTCTTTCAGGAAGGAAGGCCTAACTAACGTTTTAGAGTTGGTCCTCAATTGCATACGAAGACGGAAGCGCGAAGTAGAAACTACAGTACATTATTTTTTTTGCGGGGAATACACTTGAATTTGGTGGCTATATGTAGTGTGGCAACACCTAAAAAGTCCCCTGAGCCCTGAATCCTTTATGCATATGCATGTACCTACAAATTAGCAGAAGCGCATTGGAATCTTGGATAGCAGTCAATAAGTTGTTTTGAATGGTAACACTTTACAACAGAATAATTGAACCCTATAGTTTGTGATTCCGAACGAAACTCCGGAATTCCGTTTGGAATTTCGGTTTTCTAAAAAATCAGAATTCCAAATATAGAATCGAAATATTTGAAATTTTGAAAAAATTTGAAATTCCGAATGTAATAGGGTCGAAATTTAATGGTTTCGGTTTTTAGATTTATCGAAATTCCGAAAATTTCAAAATCCCGAACTATAATTGAACCACAGCTCCACAAGAATACTGCAACGCATAGTTCCAACTTATTAGAAGTTCCTTAACATACACACTAAACAAGCCCGCATGATTGGATTTTAGTGATATTATTTGATCCACAACAATTTGGCTGGGGAAGTGGGATAGTTGAGGAACTAATGCTATTCACATTAAGGAGCTTACCATGTTGTTCTAACTCTGAAGTCAGAGAATGATACTTGTTGATTTGGGTCTTAGACTAGTTGAAATAAGACGAATTACTAAGTGGAGTCAAATTTTATATGTTTCTAATATAATTAGGAATGTCATAGTAGGACTTCGAAGAAGATAATCTTCATTGTTGGGCTACTTTTAGTCTAAATATGTCTGGATTAACAGTGATGTTTCATATAGGTTTCACAAACAATGTAAGAATATCGATGATTATATATAGTTTGTTGTTTTAGTAAGTTTTGTGTGAATGGTGGCAATGATCTGTTCTGTTTTTAGTACATGTGATGATATGATTATTATACTGTAATGGATGATGAGACTTGAGAGTAGCCATAGTTTAGTTTGTATGATGCCAATTGTGCTATTGGTCCCAGAGAAAATGACAGTACCTTGTTAATGCTTTGATGAATGGAGTACTCCTGATGAATGTGGTTCAGATGAGAAAAATTGCTTGACTAGGCTCAGAAATGGTCAAAAGTGCAGTAATTTCTGATGTGAACACGAACGTTACTTTGTCCTTTCTAATTTTAATCTTTTAGTTTGGAAGTTACAGTTTGAATGTCTTCCAGGAATCGGGCATAAGTTCGAATTGATTAACCTTTAATTTCACCTTAATTCTTAAACTGAAACGGTCAAGTTAGGATTTGGGGCCTAAATTTGTAGTTTCGACTTGGGGGACTATGTGGTACTTTACAGTGCAATTTTAACTAAAAGCCGCTCACAAAAAAAAAAAAAAAAAAAAAACTAAAAGCCGCATTGCATGATATTCATATTGGAATCCACTCCAGAGTCGTAATGCAGATGCTTGTGTTCGGCTAAAATACACGAATCGCTTTGGAGAGTTGTCGATGCGTTGAGTGATAGAGCAATGCCTAATTGCCAATAGTGGCTAGAAGCCTTTACATACTGAGCGAGCCAGGTATATGCTGTCCCCTACGGTTGCATGATTGGTTTTAATCCACAACCAAGCTAGGAAGGTTACTGGACCCAAATGCAGCGATCGCCTATCGCGAGTGTGGAAGTTACAATTTGTTTGGATTGACTAGTTAGAATGAGACTTGTACGTTGATTGGTTTTAACTCTCAAGTGAAATTGATTCACAAGCTTCTTCTTTAACCTATACTTAAGATTATTGTAATAGAATTATTCAATAATACTAATATCTGAATTAAGTTATAATGACTCCAAAGTTACTCCACTCCTAAAAATGAAATGAGGACTAATTTTTTATGGATGTATACGTCTTATGATGGAGAATACTTCCACAAAAAATCAGCTCAATTGAATATTTGTAATCTTGTCAAACGTTGCACCGAAATTAAAAAAATCTGGACAGTTGGATAATTTTATAACTTCCGAAACGATTTTTGACGAGGTTGTAATATTCAAATGAGCTGATTTTTTATGAAGATGATTTCTATTGTGTGGATAACATCTCTACCAATTGTGTGAATAAATCAGTTTCTAATTCATTGAGTTAAGTGGTAGAGTTCATTTAGAGTTCGTTTTAGTGGAGTTCATAGAACCATCTTCAGCTATTTTATGTTTCTTATGTGTTACCAAAGTGAAATTAGGCTTTTATTCTACATCATTGCCAGGGTAGTTTATTCTACATTTTACATTTGGATAATGAATTTTTTTTTGGTAACTTTTTTGGTAACTTTTATGAATCTTGAATATTCAAACAAGCTTCGTGAGCAGAGTAAGAATATACACATGAATAACAAACCAACTTCCATAAGAGTAGCCGTTAAGAACAAGTTTTAAGTTTGATACATCTTTTCGTATTTAAACTCTTAAAAATATGACCAAGTTAAAAGCATCAAGACCTTGGGGATTTGGGTCAGGTGTAATTCACCGACCTGAATTGCATATGGACACATATTTCAAAGTTCACGCACCAGCCATTACAATACTTGGACAGAGTTAGCCATTAAAACACCAGCAGGGATGGTTGCTGTAAAGGCCATTTATAATTTGGGATGCGCTGACCTTTCAATAGGAGAATACTGAATACAGGAAAGTGGGAAGTTTTCAATATACATTTTGTAAATTAACTGCAATTAACATAAAAATGGTTGTCAGTTGCCCATTTTTGTTAAGATGTTTTCCAGTCCCTTTTAAAGAGTAATTAAGGTAATATGAACTTAACAACCTATAATGGAAACTATAGGACACATAACCGACATCATTTAGGAAACAGATACAGAATTTTACACATGGCGTTAGTGCGTTACCATGGTCCTTTCCAAATTTTAATGCAGAATGGTGATGAAACATCACGTTTGAGAATGGTGACATTTTGATTGTCGGGATGAATGGAGATGTTTGTTGAAAACTTGAAATGGATCCGTATGGCTCAACCTTAAGTTATACTTTTGTTCATAAATGATGGATAAATGGAAATGGGAAATGTTTATTGAAGATGGCTCTGCTTTTGAGTTACTTCTACAGTTCTACAGTTTCTACTCGTACCTATGGAAGTCACTTCCTATGAAGTATAATATCGTAGTAAACAATAAAATCGATCAGGAGAAGATAATTGTAGTGGTAGGATTAGCAGTATTGAAGACAAAGGGTGAAGCGAACTGATGCACGCACGTTATTAGAGGGCGAGCCGAGGAGTAGGGGATCGGCATTGGGATGGGCCCGATGCAAGATATATTGATAATTAGGGTGTATAGTATCAGTCTGCGATCATGTGGGTACCCGGCAGTAACCCTACACGTGGATGAAAGGGGAGCGAGGGATGGGGACGACTGCAATGGGAGACTAGGGAGTATAAAAAGAACAGTGGGAGAGAGAGAAAGGGGGGCATTTTGGCTAAACCAAAGAGACTAGAGGAGAAAAAGGAGGAAAATGTGAGGGTGAGTCTTAAGAGCTCTAACATTTGGCGCCGTCTGTGGGGACCGAGATCTAAACAACTTGAGAAATGGCCACAAGAGTGAAGAGAGGTGTAGGAAGGTGGCGGTGGCGGTGGAGGAGGTGGAATCAGTGAGGAATGAAGGGGGAGAGCAAGGCGGACAGGAGACCACCGCGTTCGGGTCAGAGGAAACAGGATTGTTACACAAGGAAATAGCGAGGTTGAGAGAAGAAAACGAAGGGCTATGGAGGGAGAAAGAAACCATAGAAGAGTCAGAGGGAGAGGCATCTGAGTCGGAAAAAGAGGATGATGGGGGACCCAACTTGGCGGACAATGTGTTACTGGGACTCACAAGGGAGCAAGTGAGGGAAATGATAGTCAATGACCTGAGAGCGAATCTGGCGCAACCTAAAGGTATAAGTGGAGCGGCGAACTAGGTGGTGGCGGGGATGAACCGCAACCTGCTGGCTGACGCAATTTGGAACTCTGAGGTCCCAAAGTGGTTCAACCAGCCCAGATTTGAGAGGTATGACGGGAAGGGAGATCCCGCAGATCATATCCATCACTTTCTACAACAGATGCTGCTATGGCAAGAACCTAAATATGATGGACTGCGGTGTATGATGTTTCCCTCAAGCTTAAAGGGGGGAGCTTCCAACTGGTATTACCGGTTGCCATCGAAGAGCATAAACAATTTCCAAGAGTTAGAGCGAGCGTTCGTGGATCACTTCATACACCAGAAGAAGCGGATAGTTGATATCGCGGCTCTATTCAACGTGAGACAGAGATCCGCAAAATCGGTGAGAGACTTCTTATGTAGGTTCAAGGCAGAGACACTGAAAGTGGAAAACTTAGATGAGAGAACTGCGGTGATTGTGTTCGAAAGAGGGTTGCTCCCGGGGACTAAAGTACATGAGTCCGTGGCGAAAAACGAGATTGCAACGTTACAAGATTTGTACCCCAGGGTGGAGAAATATATAAGACATGAGGATACTATGTAGAAAGAAGTTAAGAGGCTGGGGAAGGCCGTGTTGTCATTGGAAAAAAGGGAGGATCGCGGAAGATACGAAGCAGTAGACAGAGAAGGCAGTGGATATCGAGGATACCCTTCGCGTCCTGAGAGGGGGAGGAGCGAAGTCAGGAAAGAGTATAGGGAGAGGAAACCTTATCGGGAAACGGAACAGACACCGCTGAACCGGCCATTGAGTGAAATATTGCAGTTGATTCAGAGGATGTCGGGCTTTGAAGGGCCGCGGAACAAACTAGAGGAGATACCGAGTAAGCCTTATTGTGCTTACCATCAAATACAAAACCATGAGATGAATGAATGCTACGCGCTTAAGTGGTTTGTGCAGAGGATGATAGGGAAGTGGTTGCTGAAAGAGTTTATCACAGGGAAAGGGAAAGAGGAGTAGGTACCTGATCAGGGGAGGATACTGGGGACGATCAACGTCATTTTCAGTTGGGAGTGATAGGGTTATATACTAAAAACATTACTTTTGTATTAACTCTAATTCTTCATTTTTTGAATGAGAATCATATGGGTAAATGTTATGCATATTATATATGTTATTAGTTATATGCATGTGTCTAATACTTTATGTTGTAGATGATATGGTATGAATACACATAAGATCATATCATCAGTACCTCATAAAGTATAAGTAATCGTTCACAACCTAGATGAATTTGGACAAACCATTGGTACGGTTGTAGTATAATCTGGTATTAGTCCATCTTGACTATAGGATTACACTAGTACACTTTGTGTGTATTGAACAGGACCAAGTGAGGTTGTTTTTCTTTATACTGACTGTATAAGAGAACAAACGCTTATGTTTTTATGGATGTTTGTCCTCCTAATCCGGATATAATAACGGGCACTTACATGCATTGTGCATTGCTTTAAATCATCAATGAGTGAGATTCATTTGTGAATAAACAAACTCGATGGATTGGGTAATGACATTGTATGTAAGGTGTGCTGTTGATTATAGAAGGAATTCGTGTCCCGCAAGAAGTCGGGTTGATGATGTCCCCTTGAGGAGCTCAAAAAGATTGTCATGTAAACCCTGCAGGTGGATTTATTCCGATATGACAATGAGGTTGAGTTGTATTACTCAAGAACATAAGAAGTTGATTAATATAGTTGTCAGTAACTTGACTTAATCAACGAACATTCGAACTATGGGGAAACTATTCTATCCTGAAGGGTAATCCTTATTTTGATGGCAAGGAACTACTACCTGAAATCTGGGCTTTGGGATTTCATAATCCTTGGCGCTGTAGTTTTGATTCTGAAAGACCGTCCTACTTTACAAGTGGAGATTCTGGCCAGGTTTGGAAATTAACTGATACTAGTATTATATGCATTACTTTAAGATATATTTTTTGGCATCATTACGACTGCATTTGAACCTCAAGGAATTGTTCATTTAATTTCAAACAGATCTACCCATTTTCGTCTTTAAATTGTACTTTGTTTGTGATTGATTATAATTAATTAGTCCTTGAATTAGTCTATCGCAACCAAAAAAAGACGAAGGGGAACGTTGGCATCCGCCCATAGATGGTTGCCAATCAATTAGTCTATATGAAGCGGTTGAAACAGAGGAGACTTACCAATTGATGTTGAAAAGATTACAACAACTATCACTGGAGCTCAAGAAAATAAAGAAGACTAACGACGGGAACAAGATTTCAGTTGTCGATTCATGCACTGTCAATAAAAACTCACAATCTACAATTGATGCCTCACAAGTGTTACTTATGAATCTCAATATCTCACAAACTAAAGGAAGGAAAAAGAAGTGAAGGTTTACAAAAGTAGTACTAGAATAAAATTAGGTATGGAGAAAGACATTGCAAAAGCTAGCAAAGGGAAGACAAACAGTAGGGTATATACTTGTTGTAACCAGGTTATTGTTAATCATGACAAACGAAATTGTCCACAAAATCCAAATAGGAAGAAGGGGATAAGTAAGTAAAGTGATTTTCGTAGTTTTCATTCATTCTTAGTATACTAAATTTTCTTGTTTGAAGTTCACTTTAAAATTGACATTTGTCATCACTTTCTTACTTGATAGTTGTTGATGAGGAGATTTAGGATGTGGACAATGATAGAGATAATGACGACAACGAAGATAGAGATGGTGATGAAGACAACGACTGAAGGATTTGGAATTTGGAATTTGAAGTTAGAATAATTTGTATATGAATTTGAAGTATGAATTTGAATATGGTTTTATGTATGTTATGTATATGTATATGAAGTTGAAGTTGAAGTTATGTGTGTATATGAATTTGAAGTTATGTATATGAAGGCGTATATGAATTTGAATTTAAATATGGTTTTATGCATATGAAGTTGAAGTTGAAATTATGTGCGTATATGATGAATTTGAATTTGAATATGGTTTTATGTATATGTATATGAATATGAAGTTGAAGTTATTTCAATATGGTTTGGATATGAAATGAACAAAATCAAATAAAAAATTTGCTTGGATTTTGGTCCAGACGACCCAGCCAAGTCGCATAAAAGCATCTAAAACGATCCCCAAATATCGTTCATAGACAAATTTGGCCTTAACGACCTATGCAGACCGCTCTAAACGACCTCACCAAATCATTTGGATGCATACCTAAACAATCTAATGGGCGTTTAAGTCTAAAGGGCAGCGGTCTGAAGAGGTCGTTTAGAGAGACGTTGAGTGGTTTGAAAAGATCGTTTTGAACACTTCTCTGTGACCTGACTGTGTTGTTTGAACCAAAATCCAAGTAAAACTGATTTTTTTTTTATTTTCTTCAAATTCATATTCATATACATCAAACCATATTCAAATTCAAACTCAAATTCACGTTCAAATTCATATTCATATACCTCAAACCATATTCAAATTCAAACTCAAATTCACGTTCAAATTTAACGTGAAATTCAAACCCACTATCTTGTCCCACCTCTTTTTCTATTCCCTTTATTTATCCATCAAATTAGGGTTGAACAAATAAAAAATAGGGTTCAAAATCAAATTAGAGTTACTCTTTTTGTCTGTTTGATTTCAATTGCTCTAATGTCTGCTTCAAAGTCTGCACCAATGTTAAACTTATAAGACATAGGTCGAACCCTAAACTCACTAAGTTGTAGACATGTTCGAGTAAATGGTCGATAAACGGCTAAAACATATGAGACTTACCAATTTATTTTGCAAACATTACACGAGGTCGGTAAGGCCAAATGTCTCAGGAATGCAAAAGTTGATGGCATGGTTGAGTCACTTGAATGATAGTTATTGATGAGGAGATTGAGGATGTGGACGATGATAGAGATGATGAAGATGAAATTATGTATATGAAGTTATGTGCGTATATGAACTTGGTTTGGATATGAAATGAACAAAATCAAATAAAAAATTTGCTTGGATTTTGGTCCAGACGACCCAGCTAGGTCGTTTAAAAGCATCCAAAACGATCCCCAAATATCGTTCATAGACAAATCTGGCCTTAACGATCTATGCAGATCGCTTGCCTATAGACCTAAACGACCTCACCAAATCGTTTGGATGCATACCTTAACAATCTGATGGGTTGTTTAGGTCTAAAGGGCAGCGGTCTGAAGAGGTTGTTTAGAGAGATTCTGAACGGTTTGAAGAGATCGTTTTGAACACTTCTCTGCGACCTAGCTAACTGGGTCATTTGGACCAAAATCCAATCAAAACTGATTTTTTGATTTTTTTCAAATTCATATTCATATACATCAAACCATACTCAAATTCAACCTCAAATTCACGTTCAAATTCATATTCAAATTCATGTTCAAATTCACATTCACATCAAACCATATTCAAATTCAAACTCAAATTCAAATTCATGTTCAAATTCATATTCAAATTCAACGTGAAATTCAAACGCACATTTTCATATTCAAATTCATATACATAACTTCAAATTTGAAATTCATATAAAATAATTTCAAACATATAAATTCTAACTTCAAATTCTAACTTCAAACCCTTAATCCCCTAACCAAACCCTAATCAAACTTCAAACGCTAATCTATATACAAAACCCTAATCCAACTTCAAACCTCCAACTTCAGACACGATCACGACGGTAACGCCCACCAATAAACTTGCACCGGGTCAAGTTTTCTGCTTCGTGGAACGATCTCCTTGATTCCATTTGACCTCGCACCCGTGTCCGTTGGTAGTTCTCATCATGACATTTGGCTGTGGAGAATTTACGGGTATAAGCTGTAGGTGACCAACTAATGGACTGCCCTACAAACAACATAAAGCTCCACGACACCAAGAAAGCATATAAATCCCTCAAAATAAGCAATATCATCCACCGAGCGTAAAGCTCTAACATTGTTGTAGGGCCACCATTCAACTTGTCATATGAGAAAATCAATCAGTAATCACATACTCCAACCATCAATTAATCAATAAATTATTAAACAAACCCATATACTTACCATCAAACAAGTTGTATCATCAGAAATTTTCGATAACACTGCAATGCATATTTTGTGTTAACATAGTGCGGAGCGGTAAATTGAGTGCTTACGACATCAAGGTTGGGCCAACTCATACTCCAGTTTTGGGATTGGCATGAAGCACGAGAGGTACTCGTAGATCCACACCTAAATTTATATATACACACAATTAAATACTAATAAATAGATCGATAAAGGGTTAACATATAAACGAAAATACTAAATATTTACCTATAGGATAGTGAAATAGCTTGAATGTCTTTCACTTTGGCACCTGTGGCAGCCCCAAGACCGCGGTACAAGTATGCAAGTATTATTTATGGTAGTGCTGTCTGTGCATGTTACTACTATTTACTTGCAGAACCCTCTAATCCTGTCACTAGAACTAATAACAAAAGTGGTACAGTAGAGCTGCAAAACATCTTAAATGACATACTATTCTTCATGCATAGACAGGTTATGACTCTTCAAAACTACTTCAACTTCTTTTTCTTATTAAACCTTCTAACCACGTCTACTTCTTTTTCTTATTAAACCTTCTAACCACGTCTACTTCTTTTTCTTATTAAACCAACAAGATATGGATTATTCAAAACTAGATAGGCTAGCTAACAATCCTCACATTGCAGGTTCCAGACATAGTCTCCTCACATTGATGTACTTGAAATAACTGATTTTTTTTTTCTTTTTTATTTTTATAACAATTGGGATAAGCACAAGAACAAAAAAAAAACAAAAACTATAGCAATGCAGAAAAATAACAAAAACTACAGCAATGCAGAAAAAACAACAAAAACTAGAGCAATGCAGGCAATGCAGAAAAAACCGAAATTGTTTTAGTTGCATGAGACAGCTTGAACTCTATTTCAGCAATGCAGAAGATATCTCACAATTTGGGAAAAAAAACAAAAACAAAACAAAAAAACAAAAAACAAAAAACAACAAAAACTATGGTAATGCATGCAATGCAGAAAAAACTGATTTTTTTTTAACCCACTCCCCATATATATAGTTGAATATATATGGGGAGGGATACGCCATATATATCAGTTGAATGCAGTCGTAATGATGCCAAAAAATTCATATTCATATTCATATACATCAAACCATATTTAAGCTGAGGTTCAAATGCAGTCGTAATGATGCCAAAAAAAATATCTTAAAGTAATGCGTATAATATTGGTATCAGTTAATTTCCAAACCAGCTGACCAGAATCTCCACATGTAAAGTAGGACGGTCTTTTAGAATCAAAACTACAACGCCAAGGATTATGAAATCTCAAAGCCCAGATTTCAAGTAGCAATTCCTTGCCATCAGAATAAGGATTACCTTTCAGGATGGAATAGTTTCCCCATAGTCCACGGTCATTTATGTATGTTACACCTGGAAGATATATGATAAAGTATAAGAAAAATGGTTATGAACTACAAATGTTAACAATGAATATTGTTAGGTACTTCCAGTTCAACAAACGAAACATTTTGATTCAAAGAAAATTCAACAAATAAGAAATTCGTCTTTCGACTAACATTAGTTTTGGCAATTCTATTCACTAACCGTCTAACACTTGCTCAGTTTTTTATGCTTCGTTTCTTTACAGTCAAAGAACTTCTTGGATATATACTGACTTGAACCAATTTCATATACGATGATATTTTTCCAAGGTCCCCTAATCGTTTGCTATTTTCTTCCAGTCATCCAATGCAATGATGATACACCTTCAGTTAGGTTTCTTGAGGAAAATTTGGTTAACAGGATGAAGTAAGCGAAGTAAAGTTCAAGTAGCATAACAGTGAACTTTTATAAATGGAATTCATGTTAATGGAGTAAGTTCTCATCAAGTCACTGGATAATGATACTTGCCTGGTATGTTATCCACGCCAAAACACATAATTTTCCCAACCAAAGATTTCTTGTTTTGAGCAAAATTCTGAGCATCGCCACCTTCTTCATATAGACAAATTGATTGTCTGTTATGTTTCTTTCTTTTGGTTGCCGCGCAAAATGGAGAATTTGGATTTGTTGTTTTATTTCTGCGAAGGGTTTTGTTTTATTTCTTTGTTCTGTTTTGTTTTATGTGGACCCTTAGATCTTGATATGATCTCGCAAGTTGAGTGGGTACGATATGGAGTGGGCATATCCCTTCCCTATATATATATATTATTTGTGTGTGACAACCGAAAATTTATTGTTTATTTCCTGTGAGGATATTTTTTTGGGCGTGGGGGTGCTAAACTTTATTTATGACCGAGGATATTTTTTTGGGTATAGTTGGCCATGGGCGCTAAAAATATCTAGATGAAAGATTTGAGAAGAGAAAATAGGGGAGAGTTAAGTTAACCGAGGTTTGTATGGGACACGTGTGTGGTGCAGAGGTGCTATGGACGGTTTTGCGTCCTAAGTGTTATGGACGGAAGTTTTTCTCCTTGATCGATAAGAGTTGATAGAGTGTCAGATGGAAACAATTTGTTTGGAGTTGTGTTACTGTAGGCAGTGGCGGAGCTAGGGGGTCCCAGGGTACACCCTGGCATACCCTCAACATTCTATATAAAAAAATATAAATAGTTATTATCACTACTTAAGACTCACACAGGGTACACCTGGGCGTACCCTCAACATTATATATAAAAAAATATAAATAGTTATTATCACTACTTAAGACTCACACACACACACACACACACACAATTTGTCATTGATCACTCTAGATTTTTCCACTAAGCCACTAGCCTACTTGGGTGTTTTTTTTCAAACAATTAACATCCTTACACGGTTTTATTTTCAGTTTTCTTTAATCTCAGTCAAGATTTTCCTAACGTGAATTATATTCTTACTAAAGGGGTCATTACAACACGTAGTAACTAATATGGCCACAATCTATTAGCATATATACTATGTTTGTGAAAATGGTTTCAAATTTTGAAGTATGTTTTAATGAGAATCTATCTTATTTGGATGTGTTAGTCGTGGCGTTTCATATGTAAATTTTTTTAATCCATATGCACGATTGTTATTCTTAGGTGATCTCAAGTTTGGTGTATATAATCTCAGCTTGTATTAATCCAAGTTTACTTACTATCAGTTTATTCTTTCCAGTTGGATACTTAGATTCCTCTAAAGTACTTATTATACAGCTAAAACACTGAAGCTGTTTTCATTTAAAGGGAAACATAACTAAATTTCATTATTGTTACTTGTGTAGGCAGGTGAAACATGTTAGATATTACATGCAATGAGCTGTATCAGAAACTTAACTTTTGAAATTACGATTTCGTGCATTCGTGTATAGCAAATTAAATTTATTTGATCTTGAGAAGTAATAATATCATTTTTTTTTAAAGGGCTGATAATATTGATCATATTAGAATTTCCATTTTTTTTTCTTAGTCATATATATGGTTCTTTAGGTGTGATTGTGTTGGACAAGGGATGTAAATGGGGCGGGTTGGGGTTGGCTCACCCTCACTCAATTTCCTGGCTCCGCCACTGTGTGTAGGCATTGATCAATGTGAATAAGATTTTTTTCTAAGGATGAAGAAAAAAGTGCAGTTTTTTGTTTTTATTGTTGCTACTTGCTAGTAGTTGCTCTTATTAGATCAGTGTAGTTGAATCAATCTCTTATAAATGAAGAATAATTAGAAAGAGGGAATACCTAGCTATGAAGGTGAGCAAAACATGGGCGTTGCAAGTGAGTTTGAGGCAAGTGAGCATAACATGCTAATGTTACCGGGCTTCGTGGAAGTTGGTGAGGTGGCTATCGAAGGAGTGGGTGAGATTGAGCTATGTGGTGGTGCTAATTTTGCTAATGTATCACTAAGGGGTGGTGTGGAGCCATCAAATATTGGAACCGGAGGAGGGATAGAAGCTAGCTCAAATGCAATGTCATGGGGAATGATCGCTCTCAGGAGATGCAAAATGGAAATCTTAATGAAGGTAATGTGGGTGATATTGTGAGTAGTATTTATCAAAACATTGATTGACGACCCTCGTGATTGGATCAAGTACATGGTTGTGCCACTAGTAGGGGCTTTGGGGATATCATCTGGCATGGGAAGATCATGTCTTGAAAAACCTTTTGGCAAATTACATGGAAATAACAACAATGAGTATGAGATTGGGCATACTGGGTATTGATTCGGTCACCAATCAGCCCATTATGGAAAAGGAGAATGAAGACTACCTTGTAGTTTAAATATTTTATAGTATTGCGGTTTCACTTTCGCTAGGGGCTAGGGACTTGGTAGTCAATTGGGAGCTTGTTTTTGGTTGCTAAGGGGAGGGTGTTTTTGTTTTAAAAGAGTGCTTTAAAGGGGCTTTAGATGGTGGTCTATCAATAGTACCTTGTTAGTGAGATTCTCTCTCACATCTGTATTATGTTTTTTTTTCTTTTTTCATCCTAATCAATAAATATCACATATATCAAAAAAAAAAAAAAGATTAGAACTACTCATTGCTCATACATAAAGTTCATCCTGATCAAGAGTAACTAGGAATTTCAATAGATTGGCACACAAGAAACAGAAAAGTGAAGATAAACCTAGACTAGAACCTATTCATCATTGAAAATGGCTTAGGTCCAAGACCTTGTCAGAACCAGATGAGTAAGCCCGGCCCTTTAATCCCAATTGAGATTGAGATTACGTGCCAAACTACCATTAGCTCTCCATTTTCAAACTTCAGAGTTCAGAATGCACAGAGAAACTCAATTGATCAAACCAAACTGGCCCTTTCCAATACACAAAATACCAACTATACTCTGTTTTGGCAAAGTACTTGAGCCCGGTCCGGTATGCAATACAATGGGTTCAAGCATAAAGAGAACTAGAGATTACTGATATATACAACATCGAGAATGCCAGTTGAATCTGACTACCTGAGACCTAAAGTTCGAATCAAAAGTTTATACCGCAGAACCGCAAATGAGCCTGCCTGATCAATTAAGTTTGTATTATATGATGATTACGGGATCTCATCTTCATTTTTCTGTTTCCATTTCTTGAAGAAATAAATTATATTTTGGGCCCTCGAAACATGATACATTTTTTATTTTGTCAATAGCTTTGCCCTCACTGTCGGTGTAACTAGAGATAAGAGCCTTTGAGGCAACAACTTGTGGACTGGTGGCCCTTGCCTTGAAAGCCGCTTTTGATAGGCTAGTGGTGGACCTATTCTTAGGAAATTAGACAAGCTAATCACTGTAATCATTCCTTAAGGTCATTATGAAGTTTTAAATCTATCTTTCTGGCTTTCTGCTATGTTGTTGTGAACTTGTAAAGTTGTAATCTACAACCAAATGCAAAATCCAGGTACTAATAAAAGTCATCTATGAAGTTGGTATGTGGTCCAAATCCAAATGATTAATGCGCTAAAAGAAAATTAACAAATTACAATTGGCACTAAAAGTTTGGTTCGCTCATCCTTTCAATGAAAAGCGTTACTCTCCAAGCTTATCAACTTTATTTGGCTGCCTGGCCAAAGCCCCCTGTGCTCCAAGACTCAATGGGCCTGGAGGCTGGAGAAACTCCAACTATGTTTATTTTCTAGACCCAATAGGTCCAGATCCAGATCCATTGAGTGCATTGGATCAGTCTCACCACATAAAAAAAAAGTCAATTCACCTCATTTTCAGGGCCTCACCTAAAAACACAAGTCTTTCCTGATCCACCGTCAGCGGGTCAGCCCTAAGTCCAAATCAAAATACCAGTTTACCACCAACTAATCCACTATACCCAATATGGCAGTTTCATCTTTGCATAATCAAATTTTTGATAATGTGAAGTTTGAAAATTTGAATTTATCTGATTAAACATAAGAAGATCTTCATGCACCAAGATTATCCTCAATAAAAAAAAAAAAATCATATCTCAAATTAATATTGCATGTCCAATTGTCCAAATATGAACATTGTAAATCAAATTGCCTTACCAAAAAAAGAAGATCACAAAATCAAATTGATAAAAATATGCATCTCCAAACATAAAAGGATGAGAAGGTAATAGACTCCTGCCCATAGAATAAACAAGGGTATCAGCCAACCTATCAAGCAGTGCATGTAGCACTAAATTTGGTAGCAATAATAAATAAATACTTTTTTTCTTGATTGACGTTTTGTCACGTGTAACTTGTTCTGTCACAATATACAAAACCTTTTTCTTAACTTTTCACGCTTTGCACTCTCTCTCTCTCTCTGTGGTCACACCACAGTACACTTCGAGTGTGGGCCTGCTCTTCCTTCCATGGCCATTTGCTGTCTCACTTAGACTCATCTACTTGTTGGGTAATTCTAAATTCTAAAATTCTATCTGTTGTTTTCATTCCTATGTGTATATATCTTTCTCTCTTTCAATCATTGACTGTGAATTTGTTCTTGTAAGGTAGAAACTAGAAACTAGAAACTAGAAACTAGAAAGTGTTGTTTTTTAGTTCTGTTCTTAAAATATTTCATTTTGTTTTACTTTTTAGTGGAAAGCAAGAATTCTGTTGGGGGTAAATTATAGTTATACAAAGTGGGCATGTCTGATTTTTTGATAGTGATCTATTGTTTTGCTTATATATTATTGTCCAAATCTAAGATAATTTTATATCTATTCTGCTGTTGACATCCACTGTTGTACTGACTATCAGAACAAAAAGAGAGTAATTATATGGAGGAAAAAGAAGTAACTGAACATATGGGGGCACATGGGGTCATTTGTAGTTGTAATAGAAACTAGAAAGTGACTTATTAGTTTTGTGTTTATTTTTTGTTCATCATGTGATGCGGGTATGTCTAAATTTCAACACTAGTTTGTTTTAAAAAGTTATCAGAATCAAAGATACTAATATTCTTTGTTGAATGCTACGTGAATTTTACCAAATAGTAAAAGATTAGAAGAAAAAGTAAGTAATTAATGTTGGGGCTCACCCTGGGTCGTTTGTAGTTCTGGATATGTCTTCAAGTTGGCTTGGATTCACAACTTTTTATCTTTTTTATATAATTATTTTGATGATGATGAGTGGGGTAACTATAACTTTCTTGAGATTTCTGAGAATCTATTTGTAGCAGACAAGGATCTCACAGCAGTTAAAAAAAGTGGATATATATATATTAATACAGACCAAAGCACATGCTCTCCTTCCTTATTCATCTGCTTCTTAATTGGTTATATCTCTTTGTTTTGTCTGCATTCTAATCTTCTTCACTTGGACTAGCAAGTGGACTGGTAGCCCATGTTGAGCACAAAGTCTTCACTCTCTTTTCTGCATCAGAGTAATAGCTCTTGAAGCTTGATCTGGAAGAGTTATGGGTGAAATGATGGCAGAGACTCTCAGAAATGAATTTGAGGTAAACCCATATCTTCTTTGTATGATATCTGCAATACCTTTTGTTTAATTTCATCTCAGTATTATTTTCTGAACTTTCTTCATTTTTCATAGTTCATACTACCTGCATGAGTTTTGATTCATGATTGTTGAATTCTTATATTGTGATTCTCAATTGAATTTTTAGATGATGTTCATTGTTTTTGAAAATTGTTGATGGGTTTTGCACTGAAAATTATATAAACAGATAGAAAAACCAATTGCCTCTGATCCTAGATTCAAGCAGTCAGTTTCATTCGGAAGATTTGAGAACGATTTATTATCTTGGGAAAGATGGTCGTCGTTTTCGCAGAACAAGTACTTGGAAGAAGTTGAGAAGTGTTCAACCCCTGGATCAGTAGCTATGAAAAAAGCTTACTTTGAAGCCCATTACAAGAAGATTGCTGCTCGAAAGGTGGAGATCATGGAAGAAGAGCAGAGGATGGGAGAAGATTTATTCAGATCGGATACTCCATGTAAGGAAAATTCCATTAACAATGATTATGGCACGAAAGTTGAATTCGGTACACTGGGTGTCAATGGAATTACTTGCTCAATGGAGCCAGATAAAAACTCGTTGGCAACGACCTATTGCACTTTAACTGAGGAGCCAAACCAGGATAGGAGCGGTGTCAATCGTCAAGGCTCATCTGTGGAGGGGGTTGAAGAAGAAGGGGATGACTTACCAGATAGTCCAAAGTCAAGTGAATTTGAGGGAGCAGTCTTGGTTTCAGATGAAAATCAGTATGTTGAACCACAGGCTCAACTGGAAGTAGAGTTCAATTCAACAAATGAAGACTGCAGTTATGTAGGTTTTCCAGTACAATCAGAACATATGGATGTTTTAGTACAAGAGAACCATCTAATTAGATCTTTAGATCCATTACAACAGCCACAGCAGTTAGACATAGAGATCGACAAGCTGTGCTCAAGAAGAAAAGCACCTGATCAGAGCACAAGATCCATTAGAACATTCACAGCTGTGCAATGAGACAAGCCACACTGAACAGAAGCATGTTATTGGATCACTAGATCTATTACAGCAGTCACAACAGTTGGACATAGAGACAAGCTATGCTCAAGAAGAGAAGCAGCTGATTGGATCACAACATTCATTAGAACATCCACATCTGTACAATGAGACAAGCCATACTGAAACACAGAAGCATGTGATTGGATCACTAGATCCATTACAACAGTCGCACCAGCTGGATAATGAGACAGGCCATGTCCAAGAGAATAAGTCGGAGGATTCTAAATCGAAGCCACAGAGGGAAGCCCAAAAGGTGAAATGCCAAAACTCTTCTTCACAATAGGTTTTCCAGCTTATCTGTCAATACATACATAGTGAGAAATTAACTAAAATTTTCTTTGAAAATGAACTTATCAGAAAATTCTATGTTCTAAGGACAAGAGTGCGGAAAACACAAAGAAGAAACCAGCGAGTCCTACAAAGAAAATAACGCATACTTCTCTCCCAAGAGCATCAAAGCCTGCACCAGCGTCCCCCAGTATATCTGCATCCAAGCTTTCAACCAGGAAGGAAATTAGTCCATCTGTAATAAAGAAGAACACTATGCCGGCTGTTAAAAAGAAGGCACCCTCGCCTAACTCACTGCATATGTCGCTTTGTTTGGAACCCACAAAATCTGATTTCGCTCTTCCTGCCTCAACAAGAAGATCTTTTATTATGGAGAAAATGGGAGATAAGGATATTGTAAAGCGAGCTTTCAGGGCATTTCAGAACAATTTCAGCTTATCTAAACCTTCTATTGAAGAAAAGTCCTCTGCTTCTCCGCAGGTTTGTCTTAATCAAATTTTAATTTTCATCTAAATATTGATCCAGTGTAGTTGTATATTTGCTAGATTTATCCATGGCAATAAGAAAATGGGTGATAAACAGTTGTTCCTTTTACAGCTCTCTGCAGAGCGAACAACAAGACTTGCTTCTTCTGCAATGACTCCACAAAAGGATAAGGAAAGGTAATCCCTGTGGATTACAAGTACATACTTATTGGCTGCCAGTCCATGTGCATCTTTTTATCTGATACTGGTATCGTAATGAACTAGTGCAGGTTTACAATAGTTGGTAATGATTGATTTATGTACTTGAACAGTAGTCCGTGTTAAAATCTACTTTTTTTTCTGTCAATCTGCAGAGTGAAGGCAGTGTTAAACACGAGTTCTCAAAGAAGGCAAGTAGGTGCTAGGCTGAAGTCTGTTTCAAGCGGGTATGGCGTTTTTTTAATTTGGTTTTCTTGTATGGAGTTCCACTCATTCGTAGTACTGGATGTAATTTGTTGTGTTAGATGTTTCCCATAAACCAACTTTCAGTCCCCTTTTAGAATCCAAGTACCCCACTAGCTGAAATTTTGATGAAAACAGATTTAAATGCTTAATATTTTCTAGCAACTTTAGAATGTAGCTATCCGGTTATTCAGCTCTAAGGAGTGTTTTTGTTATGACTTGTGAGTTGCGATCAATACCATTAAGGAAAATAAAGTGTATGTTCCTTGTGAATTTTATAACGTCCCTTACATGCCTAAAATGTATCGATTGTTATAAATCAGGACTGTCAAAGGAAGTGTTGAGTTTCTAACAAGTACCAAGGCTTCTCCATCTTCTTTTGGTTTGAAAGGTGATGAGAGAGCAGAGAAACGAAAAGAGGTATGCATCAACCTGATTCTCTTTGTAGTATTTATGATCATTCTTGCAGATTGACAAGATGTTAAAATGTTATTTCTTTTCCCCTTACTGATTTATTTTATCTACATACTTTTTTTTACAAAGCTATCCAAGAAATTGGGGGAGAGGTCCATTGCCAAAACGTTTGAGAGGCCAGGTCTGCTGTCAAAATCTAAGGTATTCCTCCTTGATTGATTTTAATAAAATTCTTTATCAATAAAAAATAAATCTAAGGTATTCCTCCATTGTGCCAGAGTATTCTATTTTGTGCTGAATTCGAAAGTTCCATCTAAATTTTATAATCTATATAGAAAAACAAGATTGTCAGTGCTCTTATTAATCTCATTATCCTTTATTTGGCACAGGAAAAGAAAGACGTGGATATTAAAAAACTAAGCCAAAGCCTTAATTTCAAAGCCACACCAATGCCAGATTCTTACAGAGGGCAAAGGGTACCGAAACCCCGTGGGAGTAAGGTATCATGATCCCTAAAGTCTGTTGATTGTAGTTCAGTAGTTCTTAATTTGCTTATCCGTCTTTCTCTTGCAAGTTAATGCTAAGTAGTAGAGTAGCTTGAATAATGATTGCTTCCTCCAATGGAAATCCGATTAATAAATGGTGCTAAAGAGAGACTGATACTTATCATGATAATATCATGCAAATGAGGTGATATTTTGTTTTTGTGTGAGATTATGTGCCCTTGTATACAGTGTCTTAGTCTGTACGGAAAGGAATTGGAATTGAATACAGCTATTATTTACTAACATTATATGGAAGCCTATTGTAAAGGCAGAGGGGAGGGTGGGGGGGTCTTCTGACCTGCTTTGGAAGTTTATATGTAAAATAGGGCATTCACAAGGAATGTCTTCACAAATTAGTGTGGAATACTGGTGCCAGTTGTAGTCATACTCTAGGAAGCTGCTTTGTTATTCCTGGACTGTGTTGATTAGTTTCGAGAAATATTAGAAGCATGAATTTTGAAATATATAATTACGTGTTGGAATGTCCAAGTTATCTTGCTTCGAAACCATCTTCAATAAAGAAATTGTGGTTAAACCTTGGTGCAACGGACTGTAGTTCTCAGTTGTAAACTTGTAATTCAAAAACCAAAACCACTATTATTTCCTCAAGTTCAAACTCCGCTAGCATTACCACGTTGCTGATCTCATTAAAACAGGAGTTCCAATCAGTGCGAAAAAATTAAAATAATAAACAAAAAAATAAATAAAAATGGAGTGGAAATACTTTTTGTAAGATACATCTACAAGGGCACTACTGCTGCCATGATAAAAGAGAGAAATAAAATTAAAGAAAAGAATTAACACGCACAATGGTATATACTAGATATCTCTTCATTTACCAGATTCTGTTTATGGCAGACATGTAGCTACTTCCTTTTAGTGTTATTGACCCTAGGTGATTATGTACTTGATATTATTCTGTAGCTGAAATGGTTTTATTTATTTAGGTTGGTGCAAGTACTGAGATTCATCATCAGCCAGATTCCGGCAGGTGATTACAGACCAAAAATCTGCATGCTGCATGGAGATGGAAGGATCATTAGCTATAGTAGCACAGGAGAAAAATAAAGATAGACGAGATGAGTGCATGCTCGCAATTTAGATCTGTTAGTTTGTGTTCATCCATCTGTATGTAAAAATGGAGAGAGGTATGTCGGTATGTGTATATGTACTCTTAGTTGCTAGCTAGGACCCAGAGCATATCATTGCTTAACCTACACCCACTACTGATTGATGAGTGATAAATTGTTGTATATAAACCACAAAGACTCTCGTGGTTGATAAGTTGTTTCGGTGGGGCCTTACTGGGTCTCAATACAGGGGGTGGAAATGTGGAATTCATGCTTTACATTCTGAAATGCCTGTTTCCTTTTAGTCCCTTTCGGAAAACTATGTGTACGCGATGTCACTAGGAAATCTTTGATATGTCATTGTGATCAATTTCTTTGATGTATCTTTTGTACTTTTGCATTATAATCTAGTGTAGTTGCAGTTGTGTTTACTTGAAATTAATGCGAATCATCTTAGATGACAGCGTTACCATCGCATCGTCATTGTTTTTCCTGGTAGTTGCACAATTGCACATATAAACCTCACACTTCATAAACCTTAATTTATTACGTTTATTAATGAAAACAGTCGTAAACAAGTGTACAACATTTGTTTAAGCTGTTAGCTGGATTCATGATATAATTCAGCTAAAAAGAAATACGTAAGGAATAACTCAAGTTGTTAATCCTTACTCGATGTAAAATCTGAAAGTCAAACGCTAGGTATACACGTTATTTGACACATGAATGGGTCTTGAACTATCTAATAATACTGGTACGGGCCCCTATCCAAGGGCTCATATTATTTAGTTGTGACCCGTAGCACTTTTAAGCCTGGCCCAAAATATCGCCGAGATATCCGATATCTCGCCGATATATCTCGGTAAATGGGTACACCGATATCGATATTTCCGATATATATTCACCGATTTTTTTTTTTTTTATTTTATTTTATTTTTTTTTATTTTATTTATTTTTTTTTTCTTCTGATATATATCGAAATTTTCGATATGAAAGTTTATATCGCCGATATAATCGATATTTCCGAGATAATCGATATATATCAGTTGACTTTTTGACCAATTGTTAATAATTTAATATTGAAATTTCCGGCGAGATATCCGAGATATATCGGTGAGATATCCGATATTTTAGAAACTTTGGATTGGTCACCAAAAAAACCGAGATATCCGATATATCTCGGTTTTTAGGTACACCGATATATTAATCGATATCGAAATTTTGGGCATTGCTTTTAAGTGAGCTCAAATAGTGTGATGATTAGCTAAAAACTGCTGGATGACACAGAGATCAAACTTACAAGTCAACAAAAACAGCTGGGTCTGGGGCTCTGGGTAAAAATTAATTGGGTGGATGTTCATCGCGGACGGTAGGCACGGGCAACCCTAGTATCTGATAACTAAGATCATATGCATTAATGAATACAAGAAATGGTTAAAACATGAATCCTGCACAGTACATGCTCATGTAGTCACGTTGAATTCACCCAAATCCTCCCTAAAACAGGTGGCAGGTTCTAGAACGTGGAACTGGTTGATTTGGGCTTTGGTACGTGGAGATCATCTTAAGTGTTTGGAAGCTTGCCCTACCAACATGATGGTTGATCACCCACTGCATGGTAAATTAGACTATCAGCAGACTGCCCGACGCACAAGAAAGCAAGTGTAGCAGGTCTCCTGCAGTAGTGGTGCAGTTTGGGTTTGGACCAGAACAAAACCGTAATGGTTCAAGCGATGCACTTGGATAGGGAGTATAGACAATTCTTGGCGTTCAATGGCCCATGCGTAAAACTGTAGAAATATGACTAATCTCGTTTGTGGCACTGATGTGAAGGTCTAGAAACCTATCGAAATTACGGTTTTGCAGTTAAATCCTCTTTCACTGAATCACTGGTATATAAATTTGTGTTTAAGACACCCAGTACTTTTTCCAATGTCTGGGCTACTCAATCTAAGATCTTATACTAATTATCATGAAATGATATACTGAAACTTAAACTTAGTTACTTAGAGAAAATTAGTCATTATCCTTTCATAAAGTTTGGAGAGTACAAAATGATAAAAAACAAATGCACAACAAAACTCTTCCGAAGAACTAATGAACTCAAGACTTTGTGTTATTCTTCTTCACATACAAAAGTTAGTGTCCTCCTACCTTAGCTTTCAAAGTCACTACTTCTGCACAGGATGGTGCATATCCTTTTGAATTTTGAATCCCAATATACTGATGAATATTCTCTCCGCGTTTATGTGTGAAAGCGAAGTTTCAAAGTTACGAGGACGAAATCCAGCATAGCGACTGTCGGGAACATTTCAGAGGTAGATGGGGTTACTTAGGTATCCATCTTGTTCTAGAACGTTGGCTAGACGGTTGCATTTGTACTCCTTAGGCTGAGTCCAATGGCTCCCTATCCCTTTAAAAGTAGTGTTAAAGTCAATAAAGTAAATTTAAAAGTCAATAAAGTAGGAAATTTAAAAGTAGAGCTTTAAGTCAATAAAGTTGAGCTAAAGTCAACATATTTTTTTTTATCTTCTATTTTACTCTATATATATATAGAGAGTAAAATAGAGATAGAAAATAAAATCTTTAATATATATACATAGAAAAATAATGATAGAGTAAAATATGTTGAATTTAGCTCTATTTTGTTGACTTTAGCTCTACTTTATTGACTTTAACACTACTTTTAAAGGGATAGGGAGCCATTGGACTCAGCCTTAGTAGAATATTAAACATGGTGCAAGCAAGCCAGTGATGTCGAAAAAAAAATTAAAGTACTAATAATCCTAGTTGAAAATGGATGTTCCTCACCGAGTTTCTAAACCAGGGAGTGACTCTCAAAGACAAAATGGCGAAAAAGTAACTCTTAAGACCATTTATTTTTTAATCACTCACAAGAACCGGGTACATGAAAAGTTAAGTATACCGCAAAATAAAAAATGGCTTAGGTAGATGAAAGGTTAAGGATACTCTTGACGTAAAATAATAAACGACCTGGCCCAACCGAAACTACTCAGTGTATATTGTATGAAAAATGATTGTTCATACCTCAACATAATTTATGATCAGTAAGAACATCTATCTATTTAGGGTATGAATAATCATTGTTCATACATCAACACTGTTCATATATCAAACATGAGCTATAAACAATCAATATTTATATGAATAATCATTGTTCTTCATACTTCAACATGAGCTATACACAATCACTGTTCATACCTCAAAATAATGTATGATAATTAAGAACACCTATTGGAGTATAAACAATCATTGTTCATATATATTTGATGTATATGTTGTGGTTTATACCAATACCAATCGATTCTCCCACTACATAGATAACTTGTATTTGAACTCAATTCAACTCCAGATAAATTCTAAATATTAACTACAACCTATACTAACATGCCCAACTTGCTAAACAACTATTAACAACAGATAATAATGTAAAGCAGAATTAAACGCATACCACAACACAAAGATATACCGTGGTTCGGCCAATGGTGCCTACTTCCACAAGAGCTCGTCTTTATATAAAGTGGAAAGAAAGATTACAATCTCTCCTTTCAGTCTCTCACCTTACTAGATCACTCTTATCTCTTTACATGGTTGTATCTCTGTAAAGGTTATCTCTCAATCTTGATAGCTTTCAAGATTGGGTTTTCTCTGACTTTTGTGCTACCTCTCGTGTGTTTTTTGGGTGTTAGGTTTTGCCAAAAACTCTAGCTCTTATTGAAAACTCGTGGTCCCAATTTTCTTCTGAAAATAAACTTGGGCGAGCAAGCACAAGTCGAGCGCGGGTCGTGCTGAAAGTACTGGAAGTCTTCTACGGCATGGGTGCGGGTCGCGCCTTGGTCAAGACCAATCTGGGTGCGGATCGCGCTCTGACATTTCCACGCAGAATGAAATCCTTTCCTCCTCATGTGAGGGATAAAGCCAACAATCTCCCCTCCTCGAGCGGTGGGGGCTTCCTCCATGCAATTTCCAAATCAACAGGAGGAGTGTGCTGCCATTCCGGCAATAGCACAACAAATATCAAACTTACCTTTCGGTAAGACTTTGGTCATCATATCCGACCCGTTCTTATCGGTATGGATCTTCTCGATACACAAATGCTTGTCTTCGAATACTTCTCTAATCCAATGATAACGTACGTGTATATGCTTGGATCTAGAATGAAAACTCAGATTCTTGCTCAAATGGATGGCGCTCTGACTGTCACATAGAACTACAAATTGTTTCTGCTTTAGCCCTAGTTCATCGAAGAATCTCTTCATCCATAGCAACTCTTTGCAGCACTCAGTGGCTGCAATATACTCGGCTTCTGTAGTAGAGAGGGCAACACACTTTTGCAATTTTGATTGCTAAGAAACTGCTCCCCTTGCAAAAGTAACCAGATAACCGGAGGTGGACTTCATCGAGTCAACATCACCTGCCATGTCTGCATCAGTGTAGCCTTCAAGTAAGGGCTTACTTCCACCAAAGCACAAACACGATTTGGAAGTGCCTTTGAGATATCTCAATATCCACTTAACACCTTCCCAATGCTCCTTTCCCGGATTTGACAGAAAACGACTTACAACGCCCACGACGAAAGTTATATCCGGTCTTGTACACACCATTGCGTACATCAAGCTGCCCATTGCGGATGCATAAGGAATCTTTTCCATCTGACTCTGCTCATGCTCATCCTTTGGACACATCTCTTTGGTCATGCGGAATTGGCTACCAAGCGGACAACTGACTGGCTTCGCTTGATCCATATTGAATCTCTTCAACACCTTCTCAATGTACCTTTCTGGAGAAAGCCACAACTTTCCACTCTTTCTGTCACGAGTGATCCGCATCCCAAGTATCTGCTTTGCTTGATCCAAATCCTTCATCTCAAAGGACTTACTCAAGTCTTTCTTCAGCTTGGATATCTTGTTAATGTTTGGGACAACTATCAACATATCATCCACATACAGCAATAGCACTATGAAATCCCCATCTGGAAATCTCTGAACAAACACACAATGATCGGAAGCAGACTTCTTGTATCCTTGCTTCGCCATAAAGGAATCAAACTTTATATATCACTGTCTCGGTGCTTGCTTCAACCCATACAAGCTCTTTATCAGCTTGTATACTAGGTGCTCCTTACCTTTGACCTCAAACCCCTCTGGCTGGTCCATGTAGACATCTTCTTTAAGGTCTCCATGAAGAAAAGATGTTTTAACATCTAGCTGCTCAACCTCTAGGTTCATACTTGCGGTCATACCCAATACCACCCGGATAGAAGTCATCTTCACTACAGGAGAGAAAATCTTATCAAAGTTAATCCCTTTCCTTTGACCGAATCCCTTCACAACAAGGCGAGCTTTGTGCCTTGGGTGAGGATTGTTCTCCTCATGCTTGAATTTGTATATCTACTTATTCTTGAGAATTTTTTGTCCTTGCGGTTTCTCAACTAACTCATAAGTGTGATTCTTATGCAAAAAATCCATCTCGTCATGCATGGCCTTCAACCATTTCTCCTTGTATGTACCCTCAAGTGCCTCTTGATAGTGCATAGGTTCTCCACCATCTGATAGTAGCACGTACGTATGTGGTGGATACTTGGTTGAAGCTAGCTAGTCTCTCTCTGTATGACCTCCTTGCCCCATCTGTTGGTGCCTCAGGAGGATGCACTTCTGCTTGCTCTGGTGGTGGTTCATGCATCTCATCTACATCTTCTATACCAATAGGTTCTATCCCATCATGAGCAATATGATTCTCATCATGAGCTTCAGGCTCATGGTTTTCTGTATTCTTAATGCCTTCTGCACGTTCCACAGTAGAAACTTCTGGTTCTGAATCAACAAGATCATTGATGAAAGTCTGTAGCTTCTCACCCTCCTCAAAGTCTGCTATGGTTTGGTCTTCCAGGAACACAACATCTCGACTTCGGATTACCTTCTTGTTAATCGGATCATAGAGTTTGTAACCAAGCTTTTCATCTCCATAACCCAGAAAAATGCACTGCTTGGCTTTGTCATCAAGCTTGGATCTCTCATCCTTCGAAATATGCACAAATGCCCTACACCCAAATACCATCAAGTATCCATAATTAACATCTCTGCCTAACCATAATCTCTTTGGATAGTCACTATTCAGAGGCTTTGACAGCGATAGGTTGATCACATGCACGGCTGTACGCATTGTTTCTACCTAGTAGGTTCTAGGTAACTTAAAGTGAGACAGCATGCATCTCATCCTCTCTACAATGGTACGGTTCATTCTCTCTGCTATTCCATTCTGTTGCGGTGTCTTAGGAACTGTCTGCTCATGACGAATCCCATGACTTTGGCAATACTCTTCAAACAGCCCAATGTACTCACCCCTATTATCTGAGCGAATACACTTCAACAACTTCTCAATCTCTCTTTCCACCATGCTGTGGAATTTCTCAAACATGCCAAGTACTTCATCCTTGGTCTTCAGACTATAGGCCTATATTTTCTTGATGCATCATCAATGAAGGTCACAAAGTATGAAGCTCCCCCATGGGACTTCAATTTTATAGGACCACATAAGTCTGTGTGCACTAGTTTAAGGACATTGTCCTTTCTGTGAGACGAGAATCTTTGGAAAGACACCCTGTGTTGCTTTCCTACCAAATAGTGAGTACATGTATTTAAATGTGTACCTTTGATGTCTGGCAAGGCCTTTTGCTTAGCAAAAACTTCCATCCCTTTTATGCCCATATGACACAGTCTCTTGTGCCACAGTTCGGAAGAAACTTCTTCTTCTGCCGCATTCACTTCTGCTTTACACAAACTAGCCTGTGTTTTGTAAAGAGAGCAAGTTTTGTTCCCTCTGACTGCTACAATGGAACCTCTTCTCAGTTTCCATGCCCTGTTACCAAACGAGTTTACAAAGCCATCGTCATCTAATTTCCCAGCCAAAATTAGGCTTAACCGTATGTCAGGGACATTTCTTACATCCTTAAGTATCAAGGTGTAGCCGACATTGGTTTCTACATGAACATCTCCAATGCCTATAATCTTCAAGACGCCACTGTTACCCATCCTCACTTCACCATATTCACCACGGTAAGTAGTGAAGTGAAGAATCTCTGTCGCGTGTGACGTGATAGGATGCTCCTCAGATCTATCACCCACTCAGTATCGACGACATGAGGTACTAAGGCAAGATTACACCACAATCGACCACAATTCCCACTAGGTCGCCGACTAGTGCGGTAGTATATCTCTGTGTTTCCGTTCATCCGCATCATGTCTTCATGTACCACGGTTATTATTCTCATCCCTCTTCGTTTCAGACTCATATCTGAAGTGGCCCTTGGTGGCACAATAGTAACATTGCCTCTCTGCCTTAGGAGTTCTAACTTCACCCCTAGATTTACTTCTATCATCACCTCTAGAACAAGATGGTTTTCTACTTTTACCTCTCCCCCATTTCTCTGTGAAAAGAATCTCTGAGTGAGAGGAGCTGCCTTTTGAACTCCTTCTAGTCTCCTCATTCAACAAAGACGTGGTAGCCATCTCCATGGTAACAATTCCATCCTTGGCTGCTCCGTGTAGAGAGATTGCTAATATCTCCCAACTTTCGGGTAGAGAGCCTAATAGAAACAAAGCATCAACTTCGTCTCCCAAATCAATCTTCATCAAATGCATCTAATTGATGGTATTCTGTAATTCGTTAAGATGCTCAGACATTGAAGAACCTTCTTAGTACTTCGTGTCAGCAAACTTCTTAACAACCAGCACTTTGTTTCCGCCTGACTTTCTCTCATAAAGGTCTTCAAGTTTCTTCCACAAGCTGAAGGTTGTAGTCTCTTGGGACACATGGTGAAAGACACTGTCGTCAATCCACTGTCAAATGTATCCAATCGCTTTTCTATCAAGCTTTTTCCACTCAAATTTCATTGCCTTTTTTTTCGGTTTTACTCCCCCATTCTCAATGGGTAGTGTCAAATCCTTGCAGTATAGCAAGTCTTCCATCTTGGCTTTCCAGATGGTGTAGTTCTTCCTATTCAGACTCGTCATGTGAGTGTTCACGGATTTGTCCATCTCTACAAGTTATTTAAACTCAAATCTTCTCTCAGGAATTTTGTCAAACACCTTCCGACCAAGATTTGGATAACAACCTAGGCTAATTTAACCTGGCTCTGATACCACTTGTTGGGATTTATACCAATACCAATCGATTCCCCCACTACACAGATAACTTGTATTTGAACTCAATTCAACTCCAGACAAATTCTAAATATCAACTACAACCTATACTAACATGCTCAACTCGCTAAACAACTATTAACAACAGATAATAATGTAAAACAGAATTAAACGCATACCACAACACAAAGATATACCGTGGTTCGGCCAATGATGCCTACTTCCACAAGAGCTCGTCTTTATATAAAGTGGGAAAAAAGATTACAATCTCTCCTTTTAGTCTCTCATCTTACTAGATCACTCTTATCTCTTTACATGGTTGTATCTCTGTAAATGTTATCTTTCAATCTTGATAGCTTTCAAGATTGAGTTTTCTCTGACTTTTGTGCTGCCTCTCGTGTGTTTTCTGGGTATTAGGTTTTGCCAAAAACTCTAACTCTTATTGGAAACTCGTGGTCCAAATTTTCTTCTGAAAATAAACTTGGGCGGGCAAGCACAAGTCGAGTTGAAAGTACTGGAAGTCTTCTACGGCATGGGCGTGGGTCGCGCCTTGGTCAAGACCAATCTGGGCGCGGGTCGCGCTTTGACATTTCCACGCAGAATGAAATCCTTTTCTCCTTATGTGAGGGATAAAACCAACAGTATAAACAATTACTGTTCATACATCAATACTGTTCATACCACAAACATGAGCTATGAACAATTAATGTTCGTTCATATCTATTCGGAGTTCATACTTCAATATGAACTATAAACAATCATTGTTCATATTTCTACATAAGCTATGCACAATCACTATTCATATCTCAACATAAATATATGATTATATATTTAGAGTATGAACAATCATATATCACCATAGAGTATGTGTCTTTTGTTTTTCTCGGAAATTGGTCCTCTCGACTCTTTTCTTATTTCTAAATTGCTGAACTGTAGAATGAACTGCATTTTAATCAAACTGAACGTTCAGTTTATTGGCAATATCTGATTTTACAATTGAAAAAGAATGGAAATAATGACATTAACAATCCAATTATCCGAACGTACAACACCTCATCTCTCATCTATGTACACTGAACAAATTTCCTGTAATATTGAATCTTCAGAAATCTTCGTCTGAATCACTAGAAGACTTATCTGACATGAAATGCGCCGGCAAGTTTGGGAAACTCGCTCGATCCCTCAAGGCAGCAGATTGCGGCGGAGATGAAGATCCTACTTTGATCATTGTTGCTCTCTTCTTCTGCTGATTTCGTGTAATGTCAATGCAGGCTTGATCAACCATGCCTAGGAAATCTTTGATTCTGACAAACAATTGAAAGGGGTGTGCAGTTTTATCTTTAGACACTCCTGCTTGATAATACTCTGTTGTTCTCTTTACAAGATCCATCACCCTTGTCTGTTCCTCTTTCACTACTTTAAGTTCCTCTTCAGCAGATTCTAAGAAATTTTTCATCTCTCTTACAAACCCAACACCTTTACCGTCATTCATGCGAGCCAAGAGCTGTCGGATTTCATTTACTCGGGCCGTAAGAGCAGAGCACATACTCACAAAGGAATCATAGTCTATTGTTGCTGCTTTCTTTACATTAGAAAAATCGACACTGAGGCCTCCAACCACAGGTAACCCGAGCATCATATACTCTTTCTCCTTCTCTTCTTTTGTCTTTGTGTTACTATCGGAACTCATACCACTTTTCTTGCTGCGGTTAAGACTATAGTTTCTATTGATCACACAACGTTTTCCTTCTGATCGAACTACTTCTTCCACAACAAAGTGTAGTAACGTAGTCTTGCCATCAGTGCTTTTAACATCGGAGAGTTTTCTTAGTGCACTAAGATTAAATGCATTTGCATTTCCTCTGGCTGTTCCTGCGTTCATCCGATTGCCAGCCTTGAGTATAGCTTCTAAAAGTTTTAGGAACAGTCCTCGAGTGCGGAGCTCTTTGCACCCTGACTCAAGTGTTTGTAGTGACTCCTTTACGTGGAGGATCTCAGAGTCATAATTTGATCGAAAAAGCATGGCATCAATACGAGCAAATGTAGAAGGAACAATTTTAAGAATGTGGAAGAGGAAAGATTCAGCATCAGCTAGTTTTGTCGGGTTGCCATCGAATTCTAGGATTTGGGCTTCTTCCTCCTTAGTTGGGGCAATTCTAGCAAGCTTTTCAAGGGTATCAGTACTAAGACCTTGTCCTTCAAGGAGGGCATCAAGAATCTCCTGGCGAGAAATAGCTAGTGACCGAAGCACAATTGCTGTGTTTTGGGACTTCCTGGGATCAAGTATGAATCTTTGAGCAGGTGAACCAGGATTTGAGCCTCCTGAGTTTGGTGTGTTATTGGTGGTTTTCTCAGGAGATTTACGATTGGTGGCGACGTAACCAAAGAGTGCTTCCATGAGATCGTCGTCGAATCTAAGAGTAAAAAATATCTACTATTAGCAAATATATGTGATTGTTATATACTTTTATTGAGAAGGTAAGCATTTATAGTATTGAATTACCGAAAAGAGCCGTCACTGATCTTGTCCCACACCATTGAATGATCAGCCTTAGCTGTCACCTTGTCCCAGTGCAATGGCTTCAACTTGGTTTTAGCTGCCATGACAGTCAAGTTGTCATTTGATGAAGACTCACCACCCTTACTTCCGCTTGATTTAGATTTCCGTGCAGCTGGTGGTTTTGACGATGAAGATAAGAGACTTATATTAGGTGGTTGAGGTGGTGGAGCAGGACTTTTCTTTGATGGTATAGGTGGTGGTGGAGGTGGTACTGGATTTTTCTTAAATAGAATTGGCGGTGGAGGCAGTGGACGTGGGGGTTGAGGTGGTGCAGGTGGAGGTGGAGGTGGAGGTGGAGGTGGTGCTGATACTGGAGCTTGTGGAGGAAGAACTGGTGGTGTTGATTTAAGTGCTGCTACTTCATGAACAGTCCTACTTGTCCAAGGGAGACCTGAAATTTGATTCAATTCTTCCACTTCATGCCTAATCTGAGCAGAAGAATTCGAAGACTTTCCCCGAAGCAATGGTACTTCTTGTATCGGTATAGATTTCATGCTCCGCTCTTTTTTACTGCTTTTCCTCTCATATTCACCAATAGGCCTAGATAAGACTTCCTTGCGAAAACTAGTTTTAAACTGTCCATCTTCAAGCTTTCTCCAATAAAGTATGTCTAGACCTTTTTCATCGACAATCAATCCCTTTAAAGTTCCATCGAAACTCCTAAACTCTTCCTTAAACTCTCGATGAGGTACTATTTCAATTCTCTCATTGTTTTGGCGACGACGAGCCATGGCAAACCTCTGGAAGAAAAAGAAAAACACACCAGCAATGACAAGGGTGCAAGCAGCAGTAGCTGCAACAGCCTTAACAACACTACTACTATCTGAAGATTTTCTCGACAATGAGGGTGCTAATGGTGTACCTTGAGATATTGTTGGTTGCCTTGATTGATCAATGGGAGGAGAGAATGGAGAATTGCCTGGTGGTGTGGTAGAATCAAGAGGGAAGAAAGTTTCAATGTTTTGAGGATAATTCGATTGAGAAGAAATGAAAGGGAGAACATAGAAGAAGAAAACAGAAAGAAGAAACCATATCTGAAACATGGTAACCATGATGGTAACCATGAAGGATTGAGAAAAAGTTTAGAAGAGACTTTGAAACAGTCTGTTGTTTGTATCCTGCTTTGGATTATAAAAAAGTTATTTTCATGTCTCAGTGTTTTTGTGTTTGGCTTGCTGACATTTTCAATGTAGAGCAGTTGTGAATATTGATATTTTCCATTCTTGTTAAGGATGCAATTGTCAATGACCAAAATTGTCCTTATAAAAGTCTGCAATATGCCAATATGTACTTGATCCAATGATAAGAGAATGGATGATTTAGGAATTTGAGTGTCTAAGTGATGTTATGTTAGAAAGACTAAGGTCCGGCAAGTGGATATATGGTGGATTACTCCGCCAACCTTTTGTTGTTGTAGTATACGTCATTGAGATTGACTTGGTTTTAGTTAAATTATAGTGTTATGTTATTATTATCATTTTGTGTACAAGCGTGGAAGCTAACTAATTTTTCTGTTTATGTGTAATTAAAAATCTTATAGCAGGTGTGAGTATGTCATTCTTTGGATTCTAAAATCAATCAAAATGTCAGCTGGTGAAATTGAACTGTTTTTGCAATTAAACACTCACCAATCTTAATCAACACAGCTCCTATGGCATGCGTTTGATTGCATGGGAGGATTTTCATTTGTCGCAGAGATTTCCTGTTTGTGTGTGAGAGAGATAAATGAAGCACATGCAATTTACTTTTTCACCTCCTCCAGGACTACCCAGGTAAATATCCATGAGAACTCACACAAGAAGGGACTGGAGTAACTCAAAAAGCTTCACCTTCACACAAGAAGGGAATTGGAGCAAGTCGACAGCAATATAATGTAAAGCATTGATTGAGCAGGTAGGAAGGCATATATATGGATTATGGCTGGGTTGGTTAAGACTTGATACAGAACTATGTTGACTTCAATTCATGACTTGGGCCCCTACGTGCTGCAAAGGTCGTAATGCAATATGTTACTAATTTCCCATAACAATGCCGATTTTGTAGCTGGGAATTTTTTTCTAAGAAACTAGCTGGGCAGTTTAAGCGCGGATTAATAGGCGAGTAGCCGATCCGATTTAATAAAAATATAGAGATTTGAGCGGGGTCGAAAAAACGGGCTGTTCATTCCGATTAATCGGACGATTTCCAAGAAATTGGTATCGAAAAAGCGCCGCTTTAGCAATTTATCCCCTCTTGCCCTCGCCAATAGTCGCTTCTAACTTTGAATTGAAAATCGAAGTCGACATTGAAGTCGACATTATTAACTCTTATAATCACCACATATCGATTCTTCTCTTTCCTCTAGCACAAATAAGGAAAATTAAATGCAAGAGAAATTATTAATCATAGAGAGAGAATGTTCTTTATACAAACTAAATCTACTAAAGTTGAAAACGATGGGTTGTTGACAACAAAAGGTTTGATCCAGTACAACTCAGGTGTATATAAACTAGATATACAAACATTTCTACAAACAAACAAGGCCTATTTGTGATGTGTACGGCAGGGAATCGGGTTGGGTTAACCCGAATCCAATTTGGGTTGGGTTCGGATATGAAAAAATAATAAAATATCATATTATTTTCAATTAAATATAAAATTTTAGTGTTATCCAATCGGATTTCCATTTGAATTTAGATTCGGTTCGAGTTCAGATTTGAATTCGAATAGAAATATTTTAAGAAATTTGGATTTGAATATGATGAAAAATTCGGATACAACCATATCTGACACGAACCAGACCCGTTTTTTGCTTTAGTGTGCTATGCAAACAAGGCCCATTTTACCTATATAACTAACAAGACGACTGTTTTATGACCCACGACTGGGATTTAATCTAAAGGTGGATAAATCAAGGGTTAGGACCACATGTGAATTGGATTAGAAATTAATTACATTAGTAAACGGGCATTGCATTGCACATGTTACAAAGATGGTGAATTTTTATTTGAGAAGGACCAGAGAATGGCATGGCATGGAAGGTTAGCCATTGTCAAAACACTCGCACCAAACTATTGTGAAATAACATTGGAAGATGTTATTTCCTAACTCATCTGGCCATTTACATTAAGTTAAATAATGCTTATGAAAGTTTTGAGCATAATCAATTAGCTTAAAAAAAAGTACTAACAAAGACTCGCAATTACATTGAAATCAAATATGCCCAAGAAAATTCTGACTCAAGTCCTTACAAAGAAACTTAATGATTTTCTTGATTAGCCTTAAAATGAAGAAGCCAATCAGGCTTTCTAGCAAAGTTGCTTTATGAACACAAAATGAAAACTTTTGGCTACGAGCATGTAGTAAAATAAATCTATAAAACGAAGGATCAGTGTATTCAATATCCACTAATATGCTATAAAAATGATAGAACCATGTTGTGGGATCAAAGATAAGAAATTTCAAAGATGACAATTTTCTTTTCATGTGGCCCTAAAATATGAGCAGGTTTGGTGCGTGTATCGATAGGGTACATGAAGCTATCAATTTTTCTGTGTCAGTTTACCACCTTTAAGGTTAACCATTGCCTTCTTCGTACGATCATGTTAATCTATTTAGATAGACCTGCAAGAAAGCAGAAAAGTTTGAACAAAACAAAATAACCAAATTGTAGTTATTCAAAAGTAAAAGCGTATGACAAATAGCATCACCACACTTCTTATAGACAATCGATCTATGTTGATATTTTTCATCGAAGAAACGTAATAGGCCACCACTCATTTGTAGATGTATACAGTAAATGTATGCAGTACTAACAGATGCTACATGATTCATTCTACAACATTTCATATATCTAAAAGATGGGTATTCATTGAAATTAGAGGAAAAGAAATACCAACATATTCACTTGTATAATTTATTAATTATGTTGGTATAGGTAATCTAAACTATGTGCCTGGTTTGAGTAATTAAATTTAAATTTCTAGCAGACCAATAAGTTACTCTGATCCTCTCTATTTGGGCCTCTAGTGGCTGTCAAAATGATGTTATACTTCTAATTGTGGTTGAATATTACATGATGTCAGTTGTTGATAATCTTCAACTATGGGTAAGAGAAATAGTGAAGGTTATTCTAAACCATTGGCATAATGAACCATAAAATCTTAGTGTAATCTTTTATGTGGAAATCATTGCCACTAACTTTCCCGTGCCCAACAATTCTACTAATCAACTAATATGTGAATTGCATACAAAAGGCCACCTACTAACAACACACTTTATCCGATTCAAATTTCAAGTATATTCTTGGGTCCTCAAAGAAACCCAAGTGGAGATTCTACTAAAGTGGTGTGTGTGAAACTCAAAAAGGTATTTACTTGGCATTCTCTTGTATCAAATAGGTTGTAGTGCCAGATAGGCATAGTTGTTAAAAATTAAAAAGTTCATGTCACAGTCAACACAATAAGTATAATCAGTTGGCAAACAAACCATATGATAGGAAGAGAATAAAATACGTGATGAGAATGAATATTCAACCTTAATAGTTTGCTTGTTGGTTTTCAAATGGGTATAAAACCGTTGAAGTATCGATCAATCCACTTCTTCTTATTATAGGTTTAGAAGCATCATTTCTTCAACTTAATTCTTCCCGTAATTGATTGAGTAGTAAGGATTTGTTCAACCCATCTCAACCCATGAACCAGTTACTAGCAGAGGATGTCTTCAACAAAAGAAAACCGATAAAGGTTCACAAATAAGCTCATTATCAATTAATAACACATTACATTCAAGATCTACTCAATTTCCATCATAATGAAGGAAATATAATGAAACCAAGATTAATGACAACGTTATTTACACTTTCCACGGTTCATGAAAATAGATTGGAAGATATATGAATAAAAAATACATAGTATAGTCAATAATATAATACAAAATTCATAGTACCATCCTCAAAATGTATACCTAAGACAATGATTATAGTAGGAAAGACTAAAAAAAAAAAATAAAAAAAAAATAAAAACTGTTATTCAATCAGTTAGTGGAAATGTTTTCTATTGTTTTAGCATCTAAGCAAATGGAGAAAAAAATCCATATCAATGGCAAATTAAGTAGTAGTGACTTTAAGCGACAAATCAAATAGGTACTTTGTAGTAATATTATAAACTCCATATTTAATTACACATTGTTAAGTTTGTTGAATACTCATGAAAAAATATATGTTTACGGAAAGCACGAAAGCAGAGTACACAGAAAGATCACTCTCTTTTGGTGCCTAGGAGAAACTGGTTCACACAATCAATTAGAAATCCAGAGACAGATATAAATAAAAATACAGAAACAATTTTTTTTTTTTAGGATACGCAAAGCCAACAGTAGAATAAAACAATATATAATTGGAAGTCAGAAAATTCATATGAACATACCAAGTCAAGTCAAGTCAAAGGCAACAACCTAAACAGTGCACTTCCTTACTAAGTAATAGATCAAAGTTGTATATTCGGACAAAACTGTGGTGTTTCCCATGTATGATGCATCTAGATATTTGAATACCTAAGCGTACCTTACATTGGTCCATAATCCCCTTTCAAGTGAAACTGTAATGAAGCATTCCTTCAACTAGCCTGTGTTTGAAATTAACTCTAACAATACTAAAAGGAATTAATAAAATGTTTAGAAAGAAATCCAAGAGTAATATGAAGTAAGAAATACTAATGAAAAGAGGTTTTAAATTTTTTTATCTGTCAATCAACTTCTTTCTAGTCGACCTTAAACCCCCAAACTCTACTTGACACTACTAAAAATATGATTTTTTGCCGCGGCCAGTTGTGGTGGTGAAAAGTCTAAAATTCGAAGCAACATGTGTTTTGCCACGAAAAAACTTTTTGCCTCGTTCGAGGCAAAAAATGGTGTGAAAAGAAGTTTGTTGCCACAACTTTTGTCACCGCTGCAAGAGAATGAACATTTAGCCACGGTCATGTCGTAGCAAAATAATTGTTTTTTATTTGAATTAGTTTAATTGTCAAAATAAATGAATTTTTTTTTGTCACGGGCACGGTGGTTGCTAAAAGTATTTATTGCCACGGTCGTGGCAAATTGTTTGTTTGTTTGTATTTTTATTTTTTATTTTTTTCCCTAGAGTATTCATATATAAAATTATAAACTACTTCAGAGAAGAATTCTAACATAAAAAATCTCACATTTTCTATTAAATCAAATATTTCTTTGCTACAAAATGTCGTCATTGAATCAATAAATAACTTGGTACAAGGAAGAACAAAAGGGAAAAAAATTATATATACTATAAAACAAGCTTCAGTTCTTTTCATGTTGTCAATTTGTCATACACCCGACCACTTCATCATATGGCTTGGTCTTTCCAGTCAACCAATAATCATATCCCAAATAAGTGATGCTCTCGTCTTCTTTATACTGCAACAAGTAAAAATAACACATTAAGTTTTAGAGTAAAAGCAGGTTATGGAATGGCCTACATAAAGTAAAACAAAGAAACCTCATTTCACATATACCAAAACCCTAACCCTAGGTTTAGAAAGTATAAAATAAAACGAAAAAGGGGTGGTAACTTTGCATACCGTGGCTTGAACAAAGACAAGTGAGGTGTAGCTAGTAATAGATGATAAGTTCAGCAAGGCTGCTGCATTTCAGGATACTACAGACCCATATCAAACTTGTACACAAATACCCATATACACCAAGCAAACAAAGAATGGCATGTGTGTAGCGGATACTACTCATCAATCATCAATTGGTCTAATTATATAAGCCAAACCATTACGTCAAAGCACATTTGAGAATAAAGAAAATGTAAGATACATAAGCCAAAAACTCGAATAGACAAAAAAAAAAGAGTAATCAAGGTCTCGCAAGTGATAATAAACAAGGAAAAATAATTGTGCAGTGGACAAGTGACATTATTTCTAGGTAGACTGCCAATGCAACAAAATACTTAAAATTTAATAAAATGACACAATATGAAGAACTTATCTCTCTAGCTTCCTTTTTCAATTTTAGTTTTTGTTTTCTCCCAAGCTCACGGTACATTACTTGAGTTTCACAAGCAAATTATCCACTCAACATATAATGAAAAACAACTCCATGTTATAAGGATCATATTAAACAAATCAAAAGATGAACAAAAAATTTTAGAAGCACCCACAACGTGTATTCTGTTACATATGCACTAGTTTCCCCAATTTTATAGCAAGTCTTAGAACCACATCCAAAATTATTATTTTCTCCTCACTTTAAGCTCAAAGTATGAATAAACCTCAATTGTGTTGGGTCAATGATCAATGAGTGCTTTAAATTCAACTATGAAAGATCAATGTTTACTTCATTATGTTCATATGGGAAGGTCTGCATAAAAAAATAATGAGAACACGTAAGCTCCCCAAGCAACCTTGATCGCATACACATTTCATAATATATCAATATACAATACCAAAAAAAATCTAGAAAGAAAAACATTAATAGGGTTAAACAATATTTCAAATTCTAGAAATGTAGCTTTGGTGATGCCCTGACAATCCCCCTAAACCAGTATTGGACAACAGCCAAAAACATTCTGAAACTGACCATCCTAAGAATAGCCAACTACATCAGAAAAAACCCGCAAGAGTGTATACAATACTGACCTAGTTGCAGACCATAAAATGATATCATACTCCGAATAAGCTGCGGAGAGGAACTCGTGAAGATCTGCACAGATGCAGATTGATGTCGTGAACCAAACAGGAAAAGAAATACTTGAAAATAATTAGACTACTTTAACCTCAGTAGACAACATAGTACTTACAGGGTCGCATAAGCTCAAGTGGGTTCTCAGCTGTGGACCGATGATCAAACAAAATATAATCAATGTCCAAAACGAGCAACTTCTTTCCTTCCCCAACCATGGTCATCTTGAGAGAAGACTTAAGTGGTATTTTGAAAGCTACATTTCTAGAAACAATACATTAATACAAGCAGCTAGATCTAGAATATAAGATAACCACACCAGTGACTCTCCGAGCGGTAACAAAAAACTAATGCAGTAATTATTCATTTTCAGAACAATACTAGACAATTCTAAAATTTCACTCAAAAGTAGCTTGATTACCTTGTGCGAAGACTTTCGATGAAGAGATGGATCATGAAGTTTGGACTGTGAGCTGCAACATATAACTATAGAGTAAATATATGAGCTAAGTAGATAGGCATGCAAAAGAAGTTGACAGACTAACCTGCAAAGCCATCGGTAAAGATGTTGCAATAATGCATCATCAAATACATTTCCAAATTTAATTGCATCTTGAAGACATCTTTGAATCAATTGTTTCATAACACAGAAAGCAAATGCACATGAACGAGTCTCATCAAAGCCGGTCTGTTCATGTGGCCCTGCATTGATGTCCTGGTCAAATCCAAAAAGAGCTCCTCCTTCCATTTCATTCACTTGCTTGCTCTTCAAAAGAGCATTTACAGCCAGGTGATGGATCTGCATCATGATAATGTTATATAATGGATCACTCGCTTAAACAGAAATAGTAAACTGTACCTCTAAACAAGAAGAAAGCTAAGGATTTAAATTTAAATTTCAAATCTTTATATAGATTATATTAGAAACTCATAAATACTGAATCAACGTACAAACCAGAATTAAACACTCAAAAAATTATACTTTTTAATTATAAAGCGTAAAAAGTAGAGATGTTAATTAAAGACCTTTGACAAGAAGGTGATTACCGGCAATAGCAGTGAAGAAACACTTGAGAAGTAGTCGAGCAGGAGGCGGATGCAGTGAGAGAAGGAGGCGGAACTGTAGAAGCAGTGAAATGGGTTTTTCAGTTTTTTCTTTCCTTTTTTTTGAGAAGATTTGACATTCAATTTTCACTAAATAAAATTGTGGGAAAGAATGAAAATACACGGGGAAGTGATGTGTAATTCTCTGTCCTCTTTGAAAATAAATATGAAAATTTATAATTAGGCAAACTAAGAACTTCTTGCCTTCGTTTGTTGCAAAACACACTTAAAGCCGCCTTAACTTACTTGTTGTAAGAGCAGAACTTAAAGTCACGGCCAGAATGAAATCGATGCAAAACATGTACCTTTTGCCACAAAAGGAAAATACTGAGGCAAAATGTTATTTCTTGCCACAACTTCTGCATTTCGTGGCAAAAAGTGATATCTAGCCACCAAACCCTGGCCTGGGCAAAAACATTCGCGGCTAAAAGTCACTTTTTTGGTAGTGTGATAACAAACTGGACAGTGGAAAACAATAAAAGTGTAGTACACACTTAATTCCACGCAACGGAAAATTAGGAACAGAGTGCGTGCTATTATTATTATACCATCAAAATGCATTGGAAAGAATCAAGTGAGAATCTCATGACAGTATAGAGTCAAACATGTAATGGAAACAACAGAGCAATATGTAACAGAATTAACGATATCAACTATAAAATGAAGAACATAAGCAACAATAGTATGACAATTAATCCATTAGTATGCAGAAACAAAGAATGCACACCCAATCTGGTTCACACAAATAATGCATTAAACTCTAGGGATAATCACCAAGGACGAAAATTGGAAGCTAGGAACACACCTGAAAAATGGGAGTTGCGAAACACACACCCTTGGATTAACTGTTGATACTGAAAGTACAATAAAATCACTCTAAATACAAATCTAATATACACAAAAGATAAATGAAATCTGGAAAAAAAGGAAATGTTAGTAAACATATAACTCAAAAGCAAGTGAAAAAAATGGAATTGGGAAATAAACTATGGGCTAAAGAAGAAGAATATATGGGTGAGAGAAAATTAAACAAACCTTTTTACCGGTTGTTCCGTTTTGATTTAGAAAATGAAAGACACGAAATGAAAGAACCTTGATTGTTTGATATTTGTGAATTGTGAATACTGAAGAGAGGAACCTTTGTGAACATTCGGGGTAAGGTGGATGGAAATAATTTATTTGGGAAAGTAGAGAAATCGCGAAACGGTGCGTCCGTTTAGATGGTAAGTTGGTAATCGATTTAACCTTCCGTTTTAGACAAATATGCCCTTTCATTTTAATCTTCCGAAAATTTAGGGGGTGAAACTTTCGGATTTTCCCATTATATATAAGATTCTTAATTGTGAAATAAATGGCAAACCCTGTTTTCAAAATTGAAAAACCCTTCGGTCTTCCCCTCAAACTCAAGTTCTTAACAAAGAAAAAAAAAATCGCTTCAAGTACTAAAACTCTCTTGCATTCTCCCTCTCTCTCATCCTTGTTGGAGAATAACGATATCAATCGATCCCCACTACACAGATAACTTGTACTTGAACCAATGACTACTCCAGACAAATTCTAAATATCCACTACAACCAATCTAGCATGCCCAACTCTCTAAACAACTATCAACAACAAATAATAATGCAAAGAAAAGTAAAGCATACCACAACACAAAGATGTACTGTGGTTCGGTCAATGATACATACTTCCATAAGAGCTAATCCTTTTATAGCGTGAGAAGAAAGATTGCAATCACTCCTCTCAAGTCTCTTCACCTTACTAGATCACTTATCTCTCCTTACAAGTTTTTCTCTTTGCAAGGATTTTCTCTCAATTTTGATAGCTCTCAAAATTGAGTTTCTATTTAAGACTTCTGTGTTAGGTTTTCCAAAATCTTGTTTCTGTTTTTATAGTAAACTGCAATCTCGCGGTTACTGTAGTAAAATAGAAACTATGAAATTAGACATGGGCACAGGCGCGCTCTCGACAAGGCCAATGTCGAGCGCGCGCACCCTCAAGTGCCTGTTTCATTTTCAATACCACCAAGAGCTTGAGTCGCTTTGGGTTTAGACTAATCTGGTACAAGACTCGGACCTCTTCACGCCTTTCTCATCCTCATGTGAGGGATAACTCCAACAATTCTCACTTCAACTGTCAGCGTCAATCTCACTACCACTCTACCAGTCTTGGCCAAAAAAAAAAAATACTTTACTCTTACTTTCTTGAGTTTTAGAATTAATTTTTGCTACACCGAATTTCCTTATGTTTATCTCTAATTTGGTTATTTTCAATACTGTTATAGAACGTGAATTTTCTGCAATTGTTTATAGGGTTGAATTCTTGACACCCAACTTTAATCCGTTCAACTTTATTTTACAAACTTAATTACTTGGCTGATATTGCTTTCGCGTGAAACATTTTTTTCTTCTTCTTAAATTTTAGGTTGTTCTTTGGATAGTTTTAAGTTGATCACCGATTTAAAAGTGTGGGTCCTGGTCTATCGGATATATCGGTTCAGCTGTGTAAAATTTCTCTCGCAAAAGACCATTCTTGACGTTTGGGTGCTTTGAATACATTCATTTTACCTTACTCCATTATTTTTTACTTCCATTTTATATGTTTTCATGTTTATTTGATAACAATATAGTCTTCTCTTGACAAAAATATGTGAGAATTTGAATTCCCTTTTATCTAAGTGTTTAAGTTGCCTTGTGGAAGTGCAAGCAAATTGTTTTGTTGTGGTAGCTTATATAGTTTGAGTTGGTTTTGCGGAGTTTTATAAGCAAAGAAAGTGAAAGTGGCCAAGCGATCTTTTTAAGATATCTAGATTCAATGTCCGAGCTCTAAGTTTCAAACAAACTTCTAGAGGAGTAACATTTGTTCAGGTGTCTTATAGTATGTAGTTAGTCTTTGGGATAATCATTATTTCCTATGGATGTTCGTTGTATACACTTTATTGGGTCTGATGCTTCAGGTTTAAAGGTCCGTAGTTCAATTCATAGTGATATATCGCGATAAATATCAAGATTTCAGAAATTGATATATAAATATCGCGATATTAATTTGGATAAATACCAGTGTAAATATCGATGATATTTGTGGATATATTGTGATATTTCGACGATATAAAAATTCTGGTTTAACCACGATATTTTCAGATATAATTGGTGGTGGTGGTGGTGGTGGCGGTGGCGAAAGAAAGAAACTGGAGAGTTTCGCAAACCGACGAACAAACTAAAAAAAAGCTACTCCTACCCTCTCCCATGCGAAATTTTGATGGCAATAAAAGCTCATTCTTCTCCACTCTCGGTCTCTCGCACACCTCTCAAACTCAACGAGTCTCCCTTTATCAGTAAATTACTATGTATATCAAACTTCATTCTGTTTTTGCAGTTCTATAGCTCTACTCTACTCGTGCCTCATCTCCATCAGGTCTAAATCTACCAACGAGATAATTTTAGCTTCTCGCATCCTTGGTAATCTTTAATCCTTTGAAGTAACTAAGACATTCTGTTTTCCAGTAATCTTATTTAATAAAACATGCATTTTCTGGCATTGTGATTTGTAGGATTGTTGTCCCTCACTGTCGGTTGTCAGGATATTGGAGTAGAACATGAAATACTGGAAGACTCAATTCCTTGAATCTCCCAAGCTTTGAAGCTTGATTCTGATCCATCGAGTGTATTATGTGTAAGTATGATATAACAGGACACTTGGGATTTATTCTATCATTTTTAACCATAATAAGAATGTTGTTTGTATACTGAACTGTTTTTGTGTAATTTCACTGTATGATCATAGTTATTGGAATCTTTGGCAATTGTTACCTTTGTCGGAGAATACGATCCTCAAGATACTTAACGCTCAATGCAAGTGATATGGGATTTTCTTCATCACAAATTGGTACTTGGGCTTACTATTTCTTTGAAAAACTGCTATTGATAAGTGAACTGGGTGATTGAAATTTATTGGTGTTATTGAGGGAAGCAACAAGTGAGCTTAATAATCAAGTACTAATAGTCGCTATATCCGCTTGGTCCTTTCTACTTGCAAGCTTGAATAGTTGGAGTATAAGTCCAAAGCTTTGGAACGAGTGAGTGCCTGTTGTCAATCCTAAATTCACAAAATTCAATTTTGGTATGGTATTTCGATGCAAGAAATTTACATGCATTTGTGGTTCGTTGCAGGTCAATACCTTATCTTTTCAATCTACTAGATGAAAGTGATCCATCTGTGGGTATGGTAGCGAGTGAAACACTAGCTCTTATTATTGAGATTGGTGCTATAGAGAAGTTCTCAAATGACTACTAAACTATTATTAAGCCCTTACATCCGTCAGAGGTAAGTACTCACTGTTGAGGAACCAAAACTCTGAATTTCTCTGTATTTTTTTGTTTTGTGTAAGTTTAACCAGACCTTTTACCTTCTGAGAAAGATAAGTAACTTAGTTAGCCACTTAGTTAAAGTAAATTAGCATAAATAACTAAATTTTTGAGATACCGACTTTGCTCTTCTTGAGGTCTACAAGAGCTTTGTATCTGCCAACACTTGCCATGCTGCCTAAATGCTTGTAGACAATGAGGCACCTAATTCCTTGTCTCCGACACAGTTTGCATGTCCTCCGCCTTCTTTTCCAATCTGGTTTAACATAGTTGCTAGATATTTTCCCTGCCGCTCGGAAACCTGTTCCAAGTTCCCTGATTAAGTAGAATAAAGAGATTAATAGGTTTGATTTCATTTCTCTCACTAAAAAAAAAGTGAAACAGACGGAGTCACAACCAGGACGAACTATTCATCTAACTTAAAATAGTAGAAGAGGGTTTCAACATATTCTTGAAAAACAAATAAGAGAAAAGGACCACATTAGCTAAGTGATAAAACATAAAATTGAATAGTTTACCTACGAAATGAACGATGAAACTCAAAACGCAAGTAAAACTAAAACTAAATTATGTGCCTATATTTTATCAAAGATTTCTACTCTCAATCCTATGAGATATAGTGGAGTAGAGTGATTCGTTCCACTCCTAGTCCTTCCGCATGTTGTGTTTTCTAGTCTAATTACTCTTCTTAAGGTCTAATGAGAGATTTACGAAAAGGCAATTAGACTACGATGCAACTACCCACAAGATGCAACTAGTCGACTATGGGAATAACTAAGGGAATGCTACATTGATTCGATTATAAGGAGTTAGAGGGGGATTGATTCCACCTTAACTCAACTTAATCCTATTAATAACATTTAATCGTCGAAATCCGGATTTGATCGCTTCGAGAACAATTGGTTCTTCCTAATCCCTAATTACACATGGCATTTCTACCAATTCATAACTAGCATGTGAACGATCAAACCCATTCTCATGGTGAACTAATCGTTTCTAGAGTGAAAAGGAAATTACGACGACTCTACGATAATCGGAATCAAGCTTTCATCAAGGCTTCTCAACCCCCTCTAATGGAGGTTTAGCCGAGAATCATTACGCAATCATTTCCGATTAAATTTAAACTAAACATAATATAAAGAATTGAAATTTACTACTCTGAATTAAACAATAATTAAAATCTAATTAATAACTAATAATTGAATAACAAGTAATAAATGAATCAGATCTAACACAAATGTAAATGACAAGAATCAAAATTGACAAATAGCTATTTTATTTATTAATACTAATGAAGAACAATGATTCTAAGAGTTTAATCTAAGACAAGAATCGGATTTGAAACTACACTTAATTAAAAACAATTAAATAAAAACTAGATCTAGAAGCTATTTTAATGGCTACTTTTTACTCTAACCTATCTACTTTTATTTTCTAATCTATTCTCCGCCATTAACAAAGAGTTAAGATTTTGTTTTTATACTTTCAGATCCAAAAATTATGCATGGGCTTGGAGCCATGTTTTGGGCCAGAGAATCAGGCCCAAAACCCAATTCTTTCAGTCCATAAAGGCCTCTTCAGCTGCAGTTGGCTTCAACAGACTTTTCGTCCACTTTTGCTCCTCTTATTGGATCAAGGCTTAGACCATTGGAAAGCTCTTTCCGAGCCGGTCGTTTTGACATAAGGTAGGCCCCATTCCGAGGTTTGAGTCCAAAGATACGGCCTTCGGAGGTTCTGCTGACTTTGTGTGTTGTTTCTGCCCGCGTCGACTTTTCAGCTTTTGACTGGGCTTTAGAAAGGCTTTGTCTTCTTGAATCTTGGCCTTTAATCACGGAACTCCTTAGTAACCGACCCTTGCTCCTTTATCTCGCTAAAGTGGCACATTTCTGCACATAATGGACTTTGAAGCCTGAAATGCATAAAACACAAAATCGTGTTAACTCTTAATTATTACTCACATAATTGGTCTAAAAGTATGTCTCATTATGTGGTTAAAACTACAGTTTTGAGCTTTTATCAAACCACCCCCAAACAACATTTTTGGCCCCCTCAAGCAGAGATGAGAAATTAGAATAAGTGACCAAAAAATGGAGTTTTAACTACTCTCGTTTCGCTGAGTGCGATTGCATTAACCATATGCAACAAGGCCTTAAACCACTAGGAATTCCCTAGTGGACGAGTTGTAGCCTCGTGAGAGTTTTCCAGTGAAGGTACTCACAAACTTCATCTATACTACAACACTCTGATTTTTCCACTCAAGTTTCGCTACTCTAGTGCGCAGTGGGTACACTTTACCTTACAATCTCAATGACAACAAGGAAGCCGGAGTCGATCAAACACATTTGCCACTTACTATCACACTAGCCTATTCCTAATTGAGCTAGAGGTCTTTATTTGGTGTTGCGGGGATTAGGAGATGGTTTAAGAAGGAAGGAAATGGATATTCAAAAGGACAAGTCTGAGATAATAGAGTCTTCATATTATGTAACTTAGAGAAAACCTTGTTATTTTCTTTTGCTTCTATACTTTGTTTCCATCCTTAGCCATTTTTTTTTCTTTTTCTTTTCTTTGGCTTTTGACTCCCTTTTATTCTATTTTTGGAGTTTTTATTTTATTTTTATTTTTATTTTTCTTTTCTTTGGATGGAAACTTCTTTTCTTTATTTTCTGAAGCAATTAACTAACTTTTGTTTACACGTGTTTTTCTCTTCTTCTTTCTTCCTCATTCTATTCTCGGACTTATTCTAGATTGGGTAGGTTGATTTTTTTTTATTTTTTATTTTGTTTTGTTTTTAATAAGGGTAAAGGAATTTTGGTTTATGGAAGGCTAAAGAAAGGCTCGAGAGGGGCTTAATTAGCGGAAAATAATTCATGTGGTTGAATTTCTGGCTATATCGATCCAAAGAGGACCTAAATTCTCGCTTAGGATATGACATAGTGATCAAGCAAGTGGACGGTGATTTCTCTATCCGGATTTTACTTCTCCTTTGTGTCCTTTCTCAAATGTTTCGCTTCATATAAGGCTTTAGGCTATATTCTCACAGATTTTAGAATAAGTACTCTAGCCTAGATTTCAGAAACTTACTACTAACAATCATCGATACTCATGTAATATATTTATAGATAGATGCAAAGATTATTACCTACATATTAACCTAAGTTTCTAAAAATTATTCTGATGCAAAAGCTACGTGAGATTTCTAGATTGTTAAGAGCACAGAGAAAGAAACAATATCAATATTCCTAAGTGTATAGCATAACTTATTTATTTATATTTTTGATTTTTTTTTAAATTTTATCTAGAAAAGAAATGCATATTATACCTATCTATATCCTAACAGATGCCTTAATTACACGTGTTTCTATGCCCCCAACAAAAAAAACATGCTTTGTCCTCAAAGCATTTAAATAAAGAGGGTAGGAAAAATACCATTGAAGCGCGTGAAATTTAGGAACATCTGCAAAACAAAGTTAGAACGTACTAATATAGGAAATAAGAACTGACGCAACTCTATATGAGTTCTACCCATTATGGGGTTAACAAGAATGAAATTGCTTGGGACATAAGCAGACTCTACTAGAATGAAAACTTACCTTATCTCCCGCACTACTCATCATCTTCCTCATCCTCTTCTTCTATAAAGAAGTGAGGTTCCTTCGCGTCCTGCCATGCCATGATAATTTGCCAGGCTTCCCGCCATTTATCATCTATGATTGCTAACCTATTAAGCGCCACTTGGTCTGACGGGGTGTAAGGTGCAACCTGATGAGGTTGTATCCTCCACCCTTGCCAAGTCATTGCATGGAAAGATCGAATAATACTATTGGTGGGTCGCATGCTGTCGCATCAGAATCCAATCCGTGAAACGTGTACAAAAAACAGGAAAGAAACATAGCATAATACGGGATATTAGAACAGGCATAAGAAGGTACTTATGCCTCATGCTATGGGATCGAGCTAAACTAGACATTAAGGTTCGGGGAAGGTCATGACACATACGTCCCGTGGCTAAAGCAAGGAAGACGCTGCAAGTGGCATCATTCATAGAAGAAAAACGCTATTCCCCTAAAATATTTAGCATGATCCAAAGCATAACAGTTCCTATGTTCATGGACAGGCGCCATACGACTCATGCAAAAACTCGTAAGTGTAGACATACATATTATTTACCCAATAGCACCATGGGTCTTGTATTTCAGCGGGCATAGCAAGTCCAAGAACAAATGCTAGCAAGAACCTGGTAATTTCCATTGGTTCATTATCAATGTTGATGGAGAACACTTGTTCTCCATCTGGTCTTTCAAAGAAAATGCAGTTATCGTAAAAATAAGATGCTAGTGTTGGAGAATAAAGTGCATCAGGTCTTACCATAAGCGGCTCCCAGCCTAACGTATGTGATCGCCTCACAAAACCAAGCACCATAAGTAGTGCTTTGGAACAAATCTTCGAAAAGACTGTTCGGTATCAATGTTGGAGATGTCATCTCAAAATTACGCCTGGAATAGCCGCGAATGATCCGAAACTACCCGCAGAAAACCGGAATTTTTCTGGTCCCGGAAGTCGGTGAGAAAAGGCCTCAAGTTTTGAAATCCAGTGTTTGAGAGCTGGTCGCTCAGCCCGAAGCGCTGAAAAGCCTCGACAAAAATTCAGAAAAAATATGCAGAGCGAAGCGCATCCTCAGAGGGCCTTGAAAGCGCTTGGAGTTGCTGAAACTCAGAAAATGAGCCGAAACGTGGGAATCGTGGGAGTGAAAGGTGAGTGATGGAGTTTAGGTGTAGTGTGGGTTGTGAGTGTAGAATGTATGAAGTTTATATAGGTTTTAAGTTGCTAAAACGGATCGGGAAGTTGCCAAAACTAATTACGGCAGTTTTCGAAAATCCTAAAATTTCCAAACCCAAAAACGGAAACAACTCATTTTCTTGATTCTAATTCAAACCTAGTATCTTTTAGGTTGAATTTATGATAGAATCTACCTATTTAATCGAGATTTCATCCTACCCTTATACTTATTCCTAGATATGCCTAAACGGCCATATTTTCACCTTGACTCATAATAAATTCTAACACGAGGGTTATATAAAAATCATCTTTGGAATAGATAAAACCACCCCCAAACAATTTGGGAAGGTGGGATCAATATGAGACAACCACGCATAATAAAAATAACCGTGATTATATTAAAATTTTCATTCAAGTACATTTCACTACAAAATTCAAATTACTTAAAATAAAACTTACATTAAAATAAAAATAACAATAAAATGAAACTACAATTAAAACATAAAACATCAAACGATGGCTATCCCTAAGGAGAACTCCGAGGAAAAACTCCCTACCCCTAATCCCCTAATCATGCTAAGTAAAACTCCAAGATGGCGAACTCGTGTCGAGTCCGCTTCTTCTTCACAGAGTATCCATAAGATATGGAGGCAGCTCAAGCCGATGTCAAATCCTCCTCCGACCTTCTCCTTCCCCAGGGCACCCCTCCAAGGCATCAAACAAGTCAAATCCTCCTCATCCCAGGCCTCCTCTTCATCCATCGAGCCAACCTCCAAACTCATTGGACACCTTATAGATCGCGAGGTTGGTAATGTAAGTCCTGGATGCTCGAATAACACAATGATCGTTATCGGGGAGAGGCGCGATTGTAGTCCCCTAATCATGCTAAGTAAAACCAAGATGGAGAACTCCACGCTCATCAATGGCTCTACCCCATTATATTGGGACTCTTGCAACGTGACATCAGATGGATTCTAGGCGAATGCCTCAAGGCTCTACCCCATTATACCAACAAACCAGATGGATTCTAGGCGGAATGCCTAGAATCTTCCTCCTCCTCTTCGCCACCATTACAAAAATCCTAGTCCCTCCAACTCCCTCAGATTGTAGAACCATCGGACTAAGTCCTCGTGGGTAATAGGCTTCGGTCGAAAGTACCACAAGCTATTCCATCTCGACCGATCATTTCACACCGTGAAAACGTAAAACGGGCGAAGTGGTCGCCGCGAAAAGCTTGCTCTGGTAAAATTCGGCGTTGTTGAGCCATTGGTGTTTGGAATGTAGTGGGGGTTTAAATGGGATGTGGTGGTGGGATTTGAATTGACCGACTGAAGCAAACAGTGGTGGTGGTGGAGTGGTGGCGCGGCGGTTCAAAATTTGATATTTTCGGTGGTTTTTGCTTATTTAATTTGGTGGAGGTGGTGGTGGAAAGCTTTTAGATTAGATTTGAAATCGATTTGAATTGGGGGTGTGGGTTAATTTGGTTTTGTTTTTATATATTTTTTTTTATTTTTTTAGGTTTTTGGAGCTTTGGGCGTTAATGGCGGTTTGTGGAAGATGATCGCGATGTTGGCTGGCTAAGGTAAAGATGCGAGCGCCGCCTGGTATGCTGGTTGGGCCCAAGCCCAAATCGAAATTTGTGATTTTTTTCGATTTTTCGCAAAACTTCAAATCAAAATTGCCGCTTTGTTACTGGTCCGATTTTTGTGAATGAGATATGGAAATGATCAGGAGAGAATTTTCAATCTAATGATCCATAAAACACTCTATTCCGACCGTGAATGACATATAAGATAGTGGAAAATGCCTCGAAGTGCGTGCATGACGTACGTTATGCGAACAATTGAACTCTAAATTCATGGATTATGTCAACCTGAATCGTAATACAATTAAACGGCCTAAGCAACTCTAATGGGACATAAAACATTTTAGTACGGAAACACGAACACCCCACCCCCCAAACAAATTTTTTACAACGGCTTAGAAAATTTGTTTTTTAGATGGGTCTTTTAAAGTCGATTCGAGACTTCCTAGGTTACTATGCTTATTCTTTAATATATATATATATATATATATATATATATATATATATATATATATATATATATATATATATATATATATCTATTTTTAATTTTAAAAAGAAAAACAATAAACAAGAAGGACATAATTCACCCCATAGAAAAACATGACTCAAAAATCTGAGAAAACATGCAAGAGTGGAAAACGTGAATTATGTTTAAACGTGGACTTAGGATCCGGTACTTACAGCCACACACTCCGTAGGGAGGGCCCGGTTACCTTAATGGTGCACTCACCAATATATGGAAATGAAAGGAAATGCACCAAACACAAAAGTTGAGTCGTTTTTAGTCAGATACTCGAGACTTTATCTAAACATATGTATGAATATGCAGTTTATCATATATCAACAACCAAAATAGTTGTGGATCATTCCATAAATAAATATCACAGAAAACATATCCAAACACAATCAAGCACCAAGATTTCCTATGACGCAACCTAGTAAAATGAAAGCGAAGTCGGATAACCCTATTACGTAACCTAGTGTCACAGCCCGAATTTCTAAACAATAACAAAGTGAATATTTGAGATAAAGAAAATCTCAAACATCACTAGGTTCACTTGTTTAAAAACCCAGACTATGACAGGGGATACTACACATACAAAACCCTAACAGCCATATCATAAAAGAATCAACTTAAATAACAAAAATCCCAACAATTATCCGCAATTTCTTTATTAAGATAACATCCTTCCAAATAAAACATCAAACAAACTCTCCAAATAAATTCCTCACTACCATGTTCTCATGCCATGAAAAAGATAAACTACGTTATTACATTCTTCCAACAAAGAATCAGACCTAAAAGAATACTAACGGACCGCTCCAGGCACGAATCCTAATCACACGCCGCGGTTCCACTGCCTTCCACCTATGTTCCCAAGAACACACCCACGTTGCCAAAACAAAGCAAACATGGGTCACAAAATGGGAATTTGCTGGTATGAGTAGACTAACTACATATAAACATTTCAAACTTTACTTATCCAACTAACACTTTAAATCTATCATAACCTAATCATTCTCAGCTTGGAAGACAGGTAGTTCCGTCATCTCAACCGGCATAGTTTCTTCCCAAGCAAAGCTTCCATTTTATTAATTTCCATCTTACTACTCATTCTAATAACTCCTTTTTATATCTAAATAATTGAATTACACTTACCGATATCCGCCGCTGTATAAGGGTAGGACCGCGTCCCTGCACAAAATATTATTAAGTCCTACCCTCCTGCAAAAGAAAGTTAGAACTTGTATATAACAGATATAGATATCTTCTATGTATTCAAAAGTAAGCCCAAACAAACTCTTATAATCAAATCAATTTCTCTTATCACTTAATCAATTACTTTTCTTATACACCCACCCTTTAGTACCTACTCCACGATTTGCACTCCACACATTTGCCAAATCACACATTCCTGTGTGCCTCTCTCCCACCGAATACCCCAATATTATAGCCATCTCTGGGCTTTCATACACATATTTCACAGCCTCTTTGGGCACAAAAACTCAGGTCATTCATGGGACATTCAATGAATTCCTTAGGTCATTCCCGCCACATTCAAGGAATACCTATCATATCACTAACGGGCCATTCATGGCACATTCAATGAATGCCCTGGGTCATTCCTGCCACATTCAAGGAATACCTAATCCTACATTCCCGTACACTCAAGGAATTCAACTAACCCGCAAGGCGAATACCTTAGTTCCTCTTTAGGGCAGTCCAAACTATCTGGTCATTCATGGCACATTCAATGAATACCTGGGTCATTCATGGCACATTCAATGAATACTCTTATATAACGCTAACGGGCCATTTATGGCACATTCAATAAATGCCCACCTAACATATGACTTCATTAGTCATAAACTCAATTCCAAAACTTTAGGCGTGGAGAGTTTTAAAAGGGTGCGATAAATTTTGTTTACGCATTATTGAACTTTATTGTATATATTATTTCAGAGAACGAATGAATATCTTGATTCAAGTATTTTTGGTTTACGCATTATTAATTTCATGGATGTATAAGTGTCATAACGTTGTGTATCGTAAAAGACTAAAAATCACAAAGCAGTAAATACACGTACACAAGTATATTTATAAAGGTCCTAGCCTAAGTCAAACATGCTAATAATCCTAGACTTATCCTAATAGACCGAATCATAATTTTTGGAAAAAGTCAAATTTTCGGGTCAACTGGTCAAAGTCAAAGTCCACTCTGGTCAACAGTCAAAGTCAGAGTCCACTCTGGTCAACAGCCAACCTTGGTCAACCATGCCTAAACTCCAAAAAACCAAAAAGCCCAAAGCACTAGGGCCCATAGCCTAACTTAAGTCAAAAATAAAAATCAAAAAGTTAAAGCCTAAGCCCAACCCACGATTTTCGGGCCTAAGCCCAAATCAGACTTTACTGTTCATTTTCTTCTCCTCCACTCCAGCCACCACCGGCCATCCAATAAGACTCGTAGGTGTTACCTAACCAACACTATGAGGGATTCGGCCCAATCTCAAACCCAACCAAGGGTCGTCTCCCTCACCAACGCCATCAGCTCTCTCCCTCAATCCACCACCACAAATTTCCAACCCCCAACACTTCTAATCTACTCGAAAATAACCTACATCAAAACCCCTACTTCTTTAGTTCATACAAAAACCCAATTCATTGATTCCCCAATTCCTCCCTCAAAACTGGATCTATATTTCGACCTCCATTAACGCCCTATTCCCGAGCTTCAACTTCGCACTCTCCAGTGCACAATCAAACATCAACAATCAAATTCAAACTAACAATCAAACATCAACAATCAATTCAAACTAACAGTATAACATCACAACAAAAATTCCAACAAAACAATTCATTCAACCAACACAAAACAGGACGATTTGGGTTCTGGTGACGACGCCAGTAACAACCAGTGTCAAGGCTTCGATAGTTAAATGCTCAAATTCGTCAGAATTTATTTACTGTAGTACTTCCAAATGGTCTCTAACAGAGTCGGCATCATTAACAGAGTCTGCACCTTAACAGAGTTTTACATACTGTGGTACTGCGACATTCGTATAACTCAGTCGACACCATTAAAGAGGTTTACACTATTTCAATTCTGGAAAACAGTATTACTGGGATGAATAGCATAAACACATATAACAAAAAAACTTCAGACTACTCACCGATTTAAAACCAAACAGCTTTCCTTAAGCAGAAAACCCCCAAAGTCGACTGAAGTAGACCGTCGCGCGAAACTGGACGATCTTTCTTGTTCAACCCCCCTTTTTTTTTCCTCTCAGTAAAACTCTCCTCCTTTTTTTTTTCAAACTCTCATTTTGTTTTTCCCTAAAAACTCTACGTGAGAAACCCCTATTTTCTAGTTTTTATTTAACTTCTCAAAAAAAAATGATAACTCTTATCTAGTTATTTACGGACTTTTATCAGTATCTGATAGTTATCTATATTCAGTTTAACCTATTATTATTATTATTATTATTATTATTATTAGGAAAACAAAGAATAAAAACCCAGGGTGTTATACCTAGCATGCACCTTCTTTTTCATTTTTGAACGAGAGGGTGTCCTAGTGAATAAGTGTGGAAGAGTGAATGGTTGTGGAGAATATGGTGGATATGGGTAAGTTGTAGAAGGAAAGGATGGAAAAAAATGAGGATGTGGGTTTAGCACAAAACTCATTCATGGTATGTGTAGGGACTGTCTCAAGTCTGAAAATGAAGGTGTCAAATGGTTTGTCCTTCTGAAGTATTTGTTTACTAGGTGGATTTAAAAAATTATGGAGCACAGGAGAAACAAAAGGATCGAGTGCAAACTCGAGATTCCTTTGAAAGGGTGGAAAGAGGGAAATCGAGGTGGATGTTGTGCAAAGTATTTCTTGATAGGGTGAATCATCACCTGCTCTAAGAAACTCATCGAATTGCTCATCTAGATTGGTCCTATCCACGTTACTATGATAGTCCTCTATATCTTTGAGAAAGTCATCTATCTCCTCCTCATCCGTAATATGTGTATCGACTAGTGTAGGGATGGAAATGTTGGAGTCTGAACTTCCAAAGGAAAGAAATTTAGGCATATGATTATCAGGGAACGTGTTGTTGAAATAATCTTGAGCAAAGCTCTCGATCATGCTAACCTCTCCATCCATAAACGAATCGGGTAACTGTGTCTTTGTTTTAAAAACATTAACTTCAACAGCAAGATGGCCAAAAGACATGGACATTGAACCATCGCGGCAATTAATGAGCGCATTGGCAGTTGCCAGAAAAAGACGCCCTAAGATGATCGGGACAGAGTCGTTAACGACTTCTGTATCGAGGATGACAAAATCAGCCGGATAGTAAAAATCCTGAACTTTTACGAGCACATTTTCGACCACACCCTTAGGATACTTAATAGACCGATCAGCTAATTGCAACGTCATCTTAGTGGGTTGCATCTCGTCTAGACCTATTTGTCTATACAAATAAAACGGGAGTAAGTTAACACTAGCCCCCGTGTCTAATAACGCCGTCGTCAGATAGGAATCTCCTAAGGTGCATTGACAAGATGGATCGACCGTGGTCCTTGTACTTAACAATTCCATTATGTTCAGATAGAGTTGGGAATTGTTCTGTTAAAAAGGCGTCTTTTGGTATATTGGTCTTACGCCTAGTAGTACACAATTCCTTAAGAAACTTAGCATGGTGTGGTAGCTTTTTTATAGCTTCGAGGAAGGGAAGGTTTATAGTTAGATTCTTGAAAACATCCCTAATCTCCTCATAATTTGTATCCCTAGTTAACACGGCTAATTTTTGTGGAAACGGCGGTTTCTGTTTATATTTAGCAATGGTATCACCTAGATGTTTAACCGTGGCTTTTGTTTTTTAGGTTGTGTTGTAACTGGTACCTCTACAATTGGTAGGCTCTTTCAGTTTCTATTTCGGTATCTAGTAAAATAGCAGGTGTAGGGGCGACTGGTGGGGTAACTATAGGCATAGTTACTTTGTTATCAACCACTCTGCCAGAACGGAGAGTGGTGATGGCCTTTAGCTTACCTACATTTTCATATTCATTACTAGTATTATCGGTTACCTCAAAGGCTGTATTTGTTGTTTTAGGATTAGGTATTTCGTGACCTGGAAACACACCTTTGGGTTGGGCTTTATCTTGAGCCAACTGTTGGGTTAAATTATTAACGGATTGTAGAATTTGTTGGTTAGATTGAGCCATGGTTTGGAAAAGTTTTTGGCTCACTTGTATGAAGGTGTCAAGACGATCGGTTGTGTGGGTGTAGTAGTCGGGTGTGGTGGATCGAACTATTTTACGTGAATTATTTATGGGTGGATTTTGATAGTTATTATTTACCGAACGATACCTCTATTAGCATTATAATTATTATAACTACCTTGACTTTGTGCTTGACCTTGTCGAGGTTGCACTTGGTTGTTATAATTATTAAAATTACCCCGACCTCGCCCTTGTCGTGGTGGAGCTTGGTTAAAACTTTGTGTTGGCCTAACATATTGATTATTGTACCCGGAGGTGTGATGTGTTGGTTATTTCTCCAACCGAAGTTGGGATTTTGTCTCAAAGTTAGGTAGGTTCACTATTAATGGAACAAGCCTGTTCATAGGCTATAGGACGATTGGAAGTCCGGATGCTCGTGGCACCAACAGAAACTACATGGATTTGAATTTACATTCATGACGGGATAGGCTTTTGTTGAACCGAAATGGCCTCTACCTTTTAGTGAGTGATTCGATTAGAGTTTTAAGCTCGGGATCGTGTTTAATTTCAAACATACCGGGCGCCTTAATCGTATTTGATGAACTAGCAGAGCGGTGGATATCATCACTACCCCCCCCAGTTGTTATTTCGCTTTAGTTTGATCCTCTAAAAATTTATAAGCCTCCGAGGCTCCTTTGCTTAAGAAACTACCCCCATTCATTATGTCTAGGACTTCTTTATGGTGGTGTAGAAGTCCTTTGAAAAGGCACGAACTAACGGTTTTCGCTAAGTTATGATGTGGACACTCTATAAGGAGATCGGTGAACGATTCCAAGCCTCTGAAAATGTTTCATGAGGATTTTGTCGAAAAGAAATGAATCTTGGAGAGCATCTCATCCGTCTTTAGGGGTGGGTAAAAATGTTCCATAAACAGGTGAACAAGTTTAGCCCACGAGTCCCGTAATTAGGGCAGGGGAGTTAACCAAGACGCCGCTTTATCGGCTAAGGTGAAAGGGAATACCCCTTAGTTTAATTTGTTCCGCACCAACCGTAGGATGGTGGAATGTTGTTAGGACTTGTTCAATCCTACGCGATAAAGCCGATAAGGTTTTTCATGGTCTAATCCATGAAAAACAGGTAACAAATTAAATATATTTGGGGGGATTCGGAAATCCCCCACTAGGTCTGCTAGAACGATGCAAGATTTGGGGCTATCGCTCAAGGCTTTGTAGAAGTCGAGAGCCGAGTCTCTTCTTCGTCGGGCATCAGGTCGTGATGTGTGTGAAATAGTAGCTAGAGGTGTAGTGGTGGTGGTATACTAGATAGACTTGTTTGTTGACGCGTTGTTGTGTAATTACGCTCGGTGTTTTTGTTCGCCGCACCTTAACCTCATACAAGGCTAAGACCGGACTTAGCTAAACACGCCAACACTCCAAACAATTCGATATACTAGTATAAACCTCTAACGGGGAGATCGCGAGGTGTGGAAGAAAGGAATACCCGATTGTGTCCTTGCTTCACTTATGAATAGCGTTTTGTTTCTGGCGTGTTCGATTGTGTATAACAAGTTAGAACATCGAAAAATTTGAAAAATCAAAGTTCGAAGTCAAAACCGTAGAAATCCGGAAAAATTTGCTTAGTAGGCTGGTCGCAGATAGGGAAGCGGTCGCTTCGGTGTAACTTGGAATTCCAGAGTTTAAAGGGAGTGGTCGCTCTTCCTCCGTGCTAGCTATAGCAGAAGTGCGCTCCTTATAGGCTATGATCGCTTCGGTGTATATTTGTCGCGGAATTTTTCGACGCTGAAACGGAAAACCACAGTATGAATCAAACAAGGGTGGGTGGGTTTAATGGGACTTTAAGAAAGATACTTACACTATGAAAACAATGCGAAAGTGAAACTAAGATGGCAGCGACGCCATTTGATAAAACATAAAATTGAATAGTTTACCTACGAAATGAACGATGAAACTCAAAACGCAAGTAAAACTAAAACTAAATTATGTGCCTATATTTTATCAAAGATTTCTACTCTCAATCCTATGAGATATAGTGGAGTAGAGTGATTCGTTCCACTCCTAGTCCTTCCGCATGTTGTGTTTTCTAGTCTAATTACTCTTCTTAAGGTCTAATGAGAGATTTACGAAAAGGCAACTAGACTACGATGCAACTACCCACAAGATGCAACTAGTCGACTATGGGAATAACTAAGGGAATGCTACGTTGATTCGATTATAAGGAGTTAGAGGGGGATTGATTCCACCTTAACTCAACTTAATCCTATTAACGACGAATCGTCGAAATCCGACTTGGATTGCTTCGCAGAACAATTGGTTCTTCCTAATCCCTAATTACACATGGTATTTCTACCAATTCATAACTAGCATGTGAACGATCAAACCCATTCTCATGGTGAACTAATCGTTTCTAGAGTGGAAAGGAAATTACTTAACGAATTCTACGATAATCGAATCAAGCTTTCATCAAGGCTTCTCAACCCCCTCTAATGGAGGTTTAGCCGAGAATCATTACGCTATCATTTCCGATTAAATTTAAACTAAACATAATATAAAGAATTGAAATTTACTACTCTGAATTAAACAATAATTAAAATCTAATTAATAACTAATAATTGAATAACAAGTAATAAATGAATCAGATCTAACACAAATGTAAATGACAAGAATCGAAATTGACAAATAGCTATTTTATTTATTAATACTAATGAAGAACAATGATTCTAAGAGTTTAATCTAAGACAAGAATCGGATTTGAAACTACACTTAATTAAAAACAATTAAATAAAAACTAGATCTAGAAGCTATTTTAATGGCTACTTTTTACTCTAACCTATCTACTTTTATTTTCTAATCTATTCTCCGCCATTAATAAAGAGTTAAGCTTTTGTTTTTATACTTTCAGATCCAAAAATCGTGCATGGGCTTGGAGCCATGTTTTGGGCCAGAGAATCAGGCCCAAAACCCAATTCTTTCAGTCCATAAAGGCCTCTTCAGCTGCAGTTGTCTTCAACAGACTTTTCGTCTACTTTTGCTCCTCTGATTGGATCAAGGCTTAGACCATTGGAAAGCTCTTTCCAAGGCGGTCGTTTTGACATAAGGTAGGCCCCATTCCGAGGCCTGAGTCCAAAGATACGGCCTTCGGAGGTTCTGCTGACTTTGTGTGTTGTTTCTGCTCGCGTCGACTTTTCAGCTTTTGACTGGGCTTTAGAAAGGCTTTGTCTTCTTGAATCTTGGCCTTTAATCATGGAACTCCTTAGTAACCGACCCTTGCTCCTTTATCTCGCTAAAGTGGCACATTTATGCACATAATGGACTTTGAAGCCTAAAATGCATAAAAACACGTAATCAGTGTTAACTCTTAATTATTACTCACATAATTAGTCTAAAAGTATGTCTGTTACAAGGTTAAAACTACAGTTTTGGGCTCTTATCACTAAGGCAAGAAGATTTCATGTTTTATTTTATCGCGATACTCCAGAGAGGAACCAATGCGAAGCTAGAACTAAGGTATGTTCATCCACTGGAGAGCGTCACTTTTTCTTCTTCTTTTTTCCCTAAAAATTCTGGTTCTCTTGTTTGGGTTATGTTAAATTGAACTTTGTAAGATGACCTCTTCTATTGTTGTCTTATGAACCTTACATTCTTCAGGAAGAGCGAGAGGCAGCTCTCAAGCAGCTTAGGAAGAGCTTGACATTTAGAGCAAACCCAATGCCAAGCTTCTACCAAGAAGGATCACCACCTAAAGTTGAACTTAAGAAGGTACTCCTGGACCTTTACAATTTTCAGCTGCAAAGCTTTCTTAGTCGGCAGAGATTGAAACAACATACTGTAGCTTAAGAAAATACTTTTTACTTGGTCTCTTCTCATTGGTAGTCTAATCAGTATATCTTTTAGTAGTTGGTGTAGTTTTATTGGATTTCCAAGTTATGACAGGATTTAAGTTTATGAAATGTCGAAAATACAGAGGAAATTCTGCCTAAATTTTTGTAGGATTTTTCTGTCTCTGTGTAGTTTGGGTTTTGTTTAGTTGGTCCAGATCACGTCCCGAAGTTTTGTAATAATTGTAGATGCCACGTGTCTTTGGTATTCAAAGTGATGTTTTTTTTATTGTTATCTTCGTTCTCTTATCTCTTATCTCTCCGAAATGCTAGGGCTAGTTGTTCTTTGTGTGCATGCATCCGGTGAAGATTTATCGTGAAGGAATCATCATAAGAAAAGATGATGAAATGGAGTCTCAAGAGAAAAGATGATGAAATCGGTCTCAACAGAAAACGTCTCTGAAATCAATGAGAGTTATATTGATAAAAGCATAGGAATAATGATGGTCAATGGTCTGAATTAGACGATGGGTAAGGTTCTAGAGTTCTTGCAAGAGGCAAAGGATCATGATCATAGAAAAGGAGAGGATCTTCTTGATTCAGTGTCGTTTGTTTGGAAGCACTTTGCGGAATCACCCTTTGCCTGCATGCTAAAGGCTCTGGATCTTCTCGAGTACCTTCTTTCCATCAAGGGTGAGGATGAACCAAGACCATTCTACTCTGTTTTATTTATGCTTCCCCTATTATCCCAAATAACAACCTCCATTGAAGGGTGTAAAATCCTGGCTTCAACCAAAGGGCTGCAATATGTTGTAGATTGCCTGATCAAGATGATGGATGCGGTTTATGGCAGTGATGGGGAAGATACTAGTGGGAGCATGGTTTTGGCAAGTGATGTAATTGAACACGTCCTATTGACAACTGATGAAGTGGATTGGAGTTGTGTTGGTCGTCTCCTGAAGACGTTAGAGTGTTGGATATACTCTATAAGCGAGGCATCTATGGACATCAGGGTTGCATGTCTTCACGCTCTCATCATGGATTCAATCATAACATAATATCTAATAGATGTGATATATGATTGACGCTCAGTGCAAGTGCAACAAGTATTGTAATATGTAGAAAAAAATTCAAGATTCATTGTTAAAGAATGAAAAGTCAATGTAATATGTAGGAATTTTGAGGTGTATTTTTGAGCATTAGAAAAATTAGAGAGTAATTTATATTAAAAGTACGACTGTGAGGGAATAATATATTTATATATATTATGCATGTGTCCAACACGAATCAGGAAAACTCATAGAAGATTGTTACAACATAACACCTCGTCTAGAATGAGGTGACAACTTCTAGGACTCATGACAGATCGTTACAATAAAACACTTCGTCCAGAATGAGGTGACAACCTAGCATATGCACGCAACGGGCAGTAACGCTCAACGTAGCTGTGTTGGTTAAAGCCATAGCATCAGTCGCGCTCATGAATACACTATCTAAAAGCTCATTTATTCTCATCAAGACAGGGACCTGAGCTGACGGAGGAAAGGGGGAGAAGCATTGGGTACTTACCTATAAAACAGAGGAGAGGAACTACGTCTGACTTGATTCAAGTTTATCACAAAACTTGATCGTGAGGGCAGCTTCGTCCCAAAGCGAGCTCAGTCAAAACTCGACCCATCACAATCTTCCCCATTATTCATACTTGTAAGGACTGATTAAATTCAACCTTTACAATGACCACATTCAAAAAAAATATAGTTGATTTGTGGATATTTATTGATATTTGTCGATATTTGTCTATATATCGGGATATATCTACAATATTTATAGTCATAAATACCCACACATAGTCTGTGGATATTTGTCGATATATCATGATATATCCACGATATTTACAGTCAGAAATACCCACACATAGTCTGTGGATATTTGTCGATATTTATCGATATATCTCGATATATCCACGATATTTACAGATGCCAAAATGTAATATATCCCCACACAGGGGGATATATCCACGATACATATCCATAAATCAGAGGTCGATATTTTGCCATATCCCGATATTTTGTACTATGGTTCAATTCATTGTCCAAACTATAAGAGCAACAAACACACCTTCTAGGCTTTAGCAAAGAAATAACACAGTAATAATAACTTCTTTGATCTTTAACCTAATACCTTGATCTAAAAAATACATGTTATTTTGTTATCTGACTCAAGATAAAAGACTCTTGAATGTATTTTATGAAGCTGAACAGGTGTGTCATTCCATTTGTTTTGCGCAATGCAATTTTAATTTTTTTTGGTGTCATTGGTTTGGTTAAAGCTTGGTTTGTGTTTTACATTCTGAAATCATTTCACCTTTTGTTAAACTTTGCTAAAGAGATTATGAGTAAGAGCATTTCTAAGTGGTGGTAGTATTTCCTTTAAATTTGAAGGCGAAATTTGGAGAAATTGGATGCAAATTTTGACCAACTCTAAGTAGTCGCAAATATCATTCACAAATTTGGAATAGGGGTACCTTGCGTAACATTGATATGTCGCGCGTCATTACCACTGTCGCCCTCAAGTTGAAAAAAAAAAAACTCACGCGACATTCCCACTGCCGCACCAAATTGAAAAAGTAAAAAAAAAAATAACTCACACGACAGTACCACTGGAGCGTGGTGCTAGTCAAAGTAAAAAAAAAAAAAAAAATTGTGGTGACATTTGCAATGGCGCACGACATTACTACTGTCGCTCCGCATCCGTATCCGAAATACCAAATTTGCGAACAAGAATGCAGCTGGACAGGTGATGCGACCGAATTTGTTTCCACCTAGAGTTGGAATTCCAAGAAATTTCGAGTTTTGGAAACAAATTTGAAGAATTTGGGAGGTGATACTACCACCTAGAAATGCTCTAAGGGCATCTCCAATGGGGGGTGTAAACCGTATAGAGTGAAAATTTTACACTCCAAATGTCAAAAAAACTCTTTCCAATGAGGGTGTTATACCGTAGGTAATAGAGTATTAGTTGATAGAGAGGGTGGGGAATTTCCCCTCTCGCTATCAGCTAATAAAAAGCTCGGGCGACACTCGAACAGATGTCTGAGTAAAAACAAATTCGGACGTCACTTGGAGTGTCGTCCCTATCTATTTCTAAAGTCACAATTTAAAAAAATTTAACTCGGATGTCACTTGAAGTGACGTCCGAGTTTAAAATTGAACTTTTTTCACACTTTTTCATTGGGAACAGTAGAGAGTGGATATTTATGGACTCTACAATAATTTATAATTAGAGTAGTAAAATCCTAATGGCACCTAGATGGAGCCTATGTGGAGGTGTAATTTTACACCCCTATTAGAGATGCCCTAACTACTATATGTACTTAAACAATTAATAATAGTAAGTAGCTGCTTTACAGGTTGTGGCTGAGATTTCATCATACTGTCACTACTACATAAAAGCTCATATACCACTGTTATATACAATGGTAAAAACCCTTTAACCACTGTTTTAAAACCGTGGCAACAACCATCGTGACAAATACTTCTAATAAAACCATGGTTAATAGTATCTCTTATATACCACGGTTATTGAAAATACTGTGGTATTATGATTTCTAAAACCGTGGTTAATAGCCTTTGTGCTTTGCTATATTTGGTGGTAACCGTGGGAAATAATAACAATAATTACCACGGTTCTTGAAAAACCGTGGTTTATACATTTTTAAAAAAAAAGAAAACAAAAGCATTTCCTATTTTAATTTCACTATATTAATACAGAATTATTTGCAAACAACCTGTCCATCACAAATAGCCATGTCATACAACATTCCACACTGAATTTATTAAACATTGCCAATTATAAACAAAACATATTACAACTTGCAAAAAAAAAATAGACATCCAACAACCGACAATGCATTACTAATTACTGTTTCTGAATTAATAAAGAATAACGAAAGAATTGAACCAACCAAATCTACTTGTTCTATCAAAAGAGAGATCTACTAGTTCCATCTAAATTAAACATCAAAAGAATAATATATTTATTCCATCTATACATCAAAAAGACTTTGACAACATAAGATCCTTCGTGGCGAAGCCTTACAATACCTTGTAATCTCTCATATGATTGAGATGTCTCCTTAAGTCCTTAACACATTGTAGCTTCTTGTCCAAGTCCTTGATTTTAAGTAGAAGGGCAGAAGTTTCCACACCATAATTTCTCAATTTTGACTTCGCTGCATGCAAAAAGAATAAAAAATTTCATACTTAACACGGAGGAGAGAGATGCCATAGTTAATGATAAAAAAGGCTCACCCTTCAACTCTAAACTCAAAGTTGTCAGACGCTGGTAAGTATATATATATTCTCATAACACCTCAAGTATTCTATTTTATTCATTTCACTTGCTTCCAGTTGCTTGTTAAGCAATCCCATTCGATCTGCAATTGACCACTATATTTGACCATCTTGTCCTGTGTTGCAATGAAAGAATTATGTACAAAAGAAAAAAAAATGTAAATCCCTATAACTTCACCAAGAATATTCTCCTCTGCGTTAACATTCTCGTCCCAAAAACGTGCAAAGTCTAATCACCCTATGAAGTAGTTGTGAATTAAAAATAGATAAAAAGTACAAGTAAAATAGTTTAGAAATTGTATAACTAACCACTTATGATACCTTGTTAAATAATTGGTTCTTTAAGCTTCTTGAAGTATGGTTGGTTGCTCGTATAATCTTCTGAGATCACCATTGTTACATGTTGGTGAAGAAGCATCCTGTTAAGTGAAAAATAAATGAATAAGAAATAAAAACAATCAAAACAGTATATAAAAACAAGAAGCTCTCATTCCTTTTATCAATCTTAAATGTAGACAAAGTTGTATTTATGATTGAAATAACTAGAATTAAAGTTACACTAACACACTTTAGGAATGACATAATTTCCAATCCTCCGTCATTAAAATACATAGTTAAAAGTACTTCTAAAAACAAAGTAAGTCATCATCTTGCCCTCGGTCCATAAGTTGATTAGAATTCAGTTATCATCCAATAAGGAGTTCGCGTGAAGCCAATCAAATATTCTCACCTATATATATATACATGGCCTTGACATCAAACAAATTAACTTTATATATATTTAAAATTTCAGCTGAATCACTATCCGATATGAGTCAACTGTAAACTAACTTAGATACTAGGAACAAAATAATACTAACAAGAGGAGAATACAAATCAATTCAAAAGCATTATCCAATAGGTCGAGCATAACAAAAGTTGGTTGAACAAGGAGTACTACGTAGTATAGTTTGAAGGCTCCTCCTTGCAAAAAAAGCCTTAGCAACCACAATCCTTGCTTCACTTTTCCTAGTAAAAGCCTAAGCAAATACAATTCATGCTACTAGAAAAAGAAGCCTAAGGAACCAAGACTCTTGCTGCACTTCTTGATTATATCCAACAAGAAATTCAAACCCTAGATAACATGAAAACGAAGTGATAAAAACCTTGCAAGAAATCGCACTTCAACTCATCATGAAACAAGTCCATAAGTTGTAAGCAAAAGTAATAGCACTTCAACTCATGCAAAAGTGCATATATGAGACATGCTATAAGGTCAGAAAAAAAGTAAGACTGGTATCATAATAGATAACAAAAGAAAAAACTGTTTGCATAAGACAATAAACTGACCTTTGTTCCTCAATTCCAGAATAAATGCAACCTTATGATGTGTTACTTGCGCATACTTCATTAGATGACCTTGTCGTAGCCACAAGATGCCTAAAAAACAATTCCTCATGTGGTTGAATTGCACCCCAGTAACCATCCACTGGAGAGTTTAATTTAAGTCATAAAGATGAGTAAATCTCGGTCAAATGTTGCTACTACCTGCAGGGGCAGACCTACATGAGGGCCAGGTAGGGTTAAACTTTAAAGGCCCAACTGGCCAAGCCACCATTTCAAGTTTACATTGAATTTTTCTTGAGACAAAACAATGAAGCACCCTATGATATTTCACTCATAGATTATTAGATTTACCAACTAAATCAGAGTGTCACATAATCACTAATTGAATTAGTTCATCTCTTCAAATAAAATTCCCCCACACACACACAAGAATCTTACTTACCATACACAAAATCGATTAGTATCCTAAACTCAGTTGCAACCGAACTTGAAGCAAGAACGACGTTCTTGCACTCATTGGAACCATAGTGCTAGTGGGAAACGCAAAACATTTGCACACCTTGGGTGTGACCTTGACATGTCCAAACAAAGTATTGTCCTTAATAGCTTCAATGACAAATGCACCTTGGTGGAGCCAACAGTTATTGGCCTAAAATGTGACTGTTTTCAAATGTAAACACGTGTACAACAGATTACCAATATAAGTTATAGCCTTTCCAGTACCATTTGTCTTCCTAGAAAAAGTTCAAGTACTTCGAGTACCAACACAGAAGTCTAAAAGAAACTGAAAACAAAAAGTAAAACATACCAAAGGAAGCATGCTTTTCCCAATACCAATAGAAGTTCAACCATGACCTGAAAAAAACAATGATTGACTACATGCTATATAGTGCATAAACTTTATAACAATTCCAACCTGTAATTATTGTTGAAGGAGTATAGATGTATCACACCTTGGTCATGAATTGCATAGCCTTATGTGCTAGATTGCCAATTTTCCAAGTTAAGTCTACTTAAATGTAATCAAACCTCCAGCCTGTTGTGCTATTTTGAGAACAAATTATGAAGACCTAGATGAATTACAAACTTTTACAAATAATAAACTAAATAAAAGACAGAAAAATAAAGGATGGAGCAATAAGGGAAACATAAAAAGAAGCTACATTTTTTCAGATTAAACCAACAAAGAAAATAAGTTGCACTAGAGGTATCTGAAACCTAGGACAAATGTTCTTGCAACCCACAAAACATCCATGAAACCGATGGACCACTGTGCAAACATAACTCTTTTAGTTGTCAACAAAAAGATCGGGTCACATATCTAGAAAGAAGTTGAGCGGATCCAGCAAGCTCTACAGATCCTCTTCAGAAGAGGCAGACCAAAGGCTTTATGCATTGCTACTTTTTGTTCTGCCTCTACTAGTAAAGGGTCCTTAGCCTTGCAACAAGTTTGATTTAAAAGGCTTGAAAAAGTTTGATCTATGATACGCTTGAACTGAATTATCAGTCCTAGAAAGAACCCGCTTACCATTGCAGAAGAAAGATTGATTTCTTCTTTAAGCAAAGCTACTCTCTAAGCCAAGCTTCCCTTTATTCCGAAGTGCACTTTGGCACCAGACTAGCCGACCTTGTGTCTCTTAATTTCCCTAAGCCAACTTATACAAAAAGTAATGAAGCCAAGAGTTTTTTCTCTTTTCAAAGCAGTCTTATCATAAACCCTACCAAAACTTGTACTAGTGCCTACTCCCTATGGCAGAAGGACTTAAAAGCGCCTAGCTTACTTTTTTTCCTTTCCTTCACAATTATTCCTTGATAATCGTCGACATAACTTATATTGTACTGCATTATATTATTGAGACGACGCTCAATACTACTTCCCTATGATTCCAAATGGAGAGTTAGGCTAAACAAAGAGAATTAGAAAGAAGAGATGTTCCCATAAGAAACCCTACAAGACCAATTCATTTCAAAATCATAATACTCGGTCTCAAAGATTAATCAAATGAACAACACGAAATTAAAGGAAAGCAGATATAAAGGACGTGAAAGATATTGAAATCAAGCAAAAAGAACTATTTTGTTTAATTATATCTTGTAGCCGGAGTGGGAGGAGAACATACCGTTGTTGGAAAACGAATATCAGTGGTGAATTCGAGCTCTTGTCCCTGGCATAAGTTCTTCATTGCTCAAAACTTTTTTTTCCCCTTCAAATCGAAATCAATTAGAGAGATCTAGCACGAGTGGGAGAAGTTGGTGGGTCTCTTCTATTTACTGACTTTTTCGGTTATCCTTATTATTATTTTTTTAGATCTGGCTTTATCCACGGTAGGCATAATTTTTCCCAAAACATAAACCACCGTTTTCAAAGAAACAGTGGGTATACAAAGACCAAAAATAAATTAAGCCATATTTGATAGTACCGTGGTATATGTCCTATTATATACCACTGTTTTACAAACATAGTGGTATTTGCTTGTTCAAAAACTAGACAAGTCTGTTGTACCGTGGTAAATGACTATAAACCACTGTTATTAGCCAAACAGTGGTATATACCAGTTTACTAACCATGGCTAATGTGCTTTTTTGTAGTAGTGTGTGGTTGGGATGCACTCTCATGCCTCGAACAACTCAATGAGTGTTTTAGTTTCCACTCAACCAAATTAAAATGTTTTAGTTCCCATTTGCGCTTTGGTCCAAAGTCATCCCAAAAGCTATTTCAGGAAAATAAAAACTACATTTGTATTATAGAACCATTGTCTTACTAATGGAAGATAAGGTTGTTTACATGTTACAAAATGTGGGAACTTGAGCTTTATTACGATATGGCTAGAACAGGGGACTTCCTATTGCATGACTTGATAAATAGGGAGGAACTAGACCCTTATTTATACTTATTGCAAATTGTTAAGGGCATCTCCAATGGGGGGTGTAAAATTACACCATCACATAGGCGCTATGTCACACCCCGAATTTCGACAGAATTCAAAAAAACATTATTTGTTCCCGACTCTTCGATCTCCGAGGTGTGACATACTCTCAACTCCCAAAAACCCATAAACAGTTTAAATATGCGGATAAATAAAACCAATAAAAATTTTAACTTAAACAAAAGTCATCTTCATTACAAAAATTTACAAATGAAAATGCAAATAACCTTATCTCAACTGAAAATCTATATCACCTCAAAGGAAAACAAGGCCTATCTTGAAATACGACGCTAACGAAAACCACAAGCAGCAACCAACCTTCTCCAACATGAAACCTGTCAAGACTTATCAACTGTGTTCATTTAATGAACACACCCGATAAGCAAACATGCAAATCGGGTCAGCATTATAAAAATGCTGGTGTGAGTAGCTCTAAAACACAACGTATTCTTATACAAATATATACACAATCCATAAGGCCGCTAGTTCCTCCACCGAGGCGCCTTAACTTTCAACGACTAATACAACACCCTTAAGTACAATAACTAAGGCAGGTAGTTCCTCCACTGAGACGCCTTAACTTCCTACTAACCATACAACAAACTATACGCATAATAAATAAGGCATGTAGTTTCTCCATCGAGGCGCCTTAGGTTCTAACTAAACAAATAATCAATATATTACCAAAATTATATTATTTAAGGCTTTTTTTGCGTGTCCCTAAAATCACGTCGTATCTATGTCTTACCTAGTTTCCCTGGCTACCACAATCGCTTCCCAACGCCGAACATGTACATCCACATGCCTCCCCTTACATAATGAACCACTCCTTGCGTAACTACCCTGAGCGGGATGCCGCACACCAAGTAACCCTCACACGGAAGCCATTATGTAAGTACTGCCACTATTCAGCATAAAATATCGCGCGTCTTGTTCTATTTTGCGAACGGAATAATCAAGCCACTATTCGGCTACGCCAGAAGGGCCAATCACATTATTTACGCCCGAAGGCCATTCAGATTCACTAAAACGCCAGAAGGGCCAAATCACATGAGTTGTGGTAGCTAGGTTCTAGGATTTTCGTTACGTAATTTATTCAAGTGTCATACATTAATGACTCATAATAATTCTACTATATCACGTGCAGGTCAAATACCTTATTGCATTAAGCCACAATATTTAGAAATATCTCAATATATCTCATAACCATTTCATTCTGTCACGTGCCAATATATTATTGCACTACGCCACCATCCCGTGGAAAATATCCACAAATACTCTACTAGCATCTTACCGATAAAATAATGGAGCGGTTATACATTTATTTCTCCAAAACTATTGCATTTAATATATATATCCCAACATATTATATAATGTCACAATATCAACGACAAATCTTAATTAGATAATGACAACCAAATTTATACAAGCTTCCACAGCATTTTAGCATTTGATTTGTCCATACAATTTATAACATAAAATGTAGCGCAATTAAACAGTCCACAGTCCACAATCAAAGCCCAATATATATATGTTTTACACACTACTCACGTCAAATCTTAATTAGATAAAGACAAACAAAATTATACAATATCGACAATATTTTATTACTATATTTGTCCATATTCTTTAACATGTGAAAAACTGAAAAAAGTCAACATTCCCAGTCAACGGTCAAAGTCAACGTTCAACGGTCAAAGTCAACACGTCATTGTCAAAGTCAAACTGTCGTTTCCCTGTTCAACAAGTTCAGGGTCGTAGCCATGGTTCATGGCTAAGGTCAATGTGCATGGCTCATGAGCTCATGACCAAGGTGATGGTTCGGACCCAACTGGCCAAGCCCAAATCTTAGAACCCGAAAGTCTAAATGTTGAAAGACCCATTTGGATCTCTATTTTTAAGTCCTCTGGACTGGCCCCAAACAATACTAGAAACTGGCCTAAAACAGTTAAGTGGTTCGGCCCAAAAATTGAACTGAAACCGGCCCAAAAACAATCTAAGTTCCGGGCCAAAGACTTAAAAGAAAAAATAGCCCAACCCAACTAAAATAGAATCTGGCCTAAACCAAAACCCCAAGCCCAAGAGAAACCGACCCAGGCCCAAGCCCAGCCGGTCATCTTCTTCCTCAGGCTTCTCCTCCACCACCAGCACCAAATCGACCACCACAAAACCTTCACACACCACCCCAAACAAACCCATCGAAAATTGTGTGGGTGAAAAACCCCACAACTTTAATAAAACAAAAATCCGCAAATCCTTCAATCCCGATTCTCCATCAAACTAGATCTAAAAAATCTTACCGCCGCCATTAACGGCCATTACCAACCCTTCAAAGCTCCGACAGCCCACCCAAATCATCAAATCAACAATCCACATAAAACCACAACCTAAACCCACCAAAACAACAACATAATAAAAGCGAGGCGCCTCCATTAACGACCTCGTCAAAGTTCAACAGCACCACCCAATCCAGCATTCAATCCCCCGAAAAACCCCATCTTTTGCTACCCTCAAACTCGAGTTCCCTCACCTCCATCAGCGCTCCAGCTCGAGTCCGGACACCGCTAAGTTCCAATCGCCATTTCAACCCAAATGGTTTTGGTCCCGAGGAAACCCCCACCACTTTAATACAACCAAAACTTTACTACCAAACTCCAAAAATTCAGCTCCCAACATCAGTCCGACCGCCATTGACAAGCCTTCAAGCTCCCAACAGCCCTATGCTAACCACCAACCATCAACCCACCAACATCACAACCTAAAACCCCATGTCTAGTTTCAACCAAAACAGTTCAACTAAATATTTACTGGCGGTTTTCTCCAGCCGCCATTAACTCTTTTACAAAGCATCAGTAGAGCTTGAACAGCCCCGACATCACTCAACCAACTAATACCAAAATAAAAGTTTCAACAGTGTACAGAGACGATTTCTCTGTTTCTCTGGCCTTGCGCCACCATGAACAACCATTAAAGACTTTTGACAATTCTATAAATCTAACAAGTTTTAACATTAACTAGAAGAATCGTTGCTGAACAGAAAATGAGCAGAAAATGAAAATGAACCGAAAACATATAGTAAACTTGGTACTACAGTAAAGTCGTCTCTTTGTATAGACGAGAAAAATGAAACTAAACTACTCACTTTAATCCCAAGCTCCACGAATCCTCCTAGTCCGAATCGTCGCGTTCCAACGCTCTATAAATCCAACTTCTATCTCTGCCTCCATTTTTATCATTTTTTTATTCTCTAAAAACCCTATTCTTTAGAACAATACGAATATATACTTGGGTTTGAAACTCAAGCCCAACGCAGACTCGGGCCCAGAAACCAGGCCCACATATCCCAAATCCAAATCCATCAAATTTTAAATAAATAAATTAATTAATTAATAAATAATTCCGTATTTTAAATACGGGCGTTACACGCTACTTAGGTGTCATTAGGATTTTACTATTCCAATTGTAAATTATTGTAGAGTCTATAAATATCCACTCTCTATTGTTCCCAATGGAAAAGTGTAAAAAAGTTCAATTTTAAACTCGGACATCACTTCAAGTGACGTCCGAGTTTAAATTTTTTAAATTGTGACTTTAAAAATAGATAGGGACAACACTCCAAATGACGTCCGAATTTGTTTTTACTCAGACGTCTGTTCGAGTGTCACCCTTGCTTTTTATTAGCTGATAGCGAGAGGGGGAATTCCCCACCCTCTCTATCAACTAATATTCTATTACCTACGGTATAACACCCCCATTGAAAAGAGCTTTTTGACATTTGGGGTGCAAAATTTCCATTATATACATTTTACACCCCCCATTGGAGATGCCCTAATGATGTGTCCTTTAAAAACTTATTTATGAAGTCTTTACCCTGAGCTAAGTCATTGACATATATAACTTAAGCACTTTTAATACCAGCTAGAACCAACACACACTTTGGAACACACATCCCCGACTTACTAACCTCCATGGTATTTTAGAGGACTATCACCTCCATAATGTCTCTCTAAATTGAATTCAACAAATAAATAATGTCTTTACCAGGACATGTTTACACATAAATTATGGGAGTTATATGTTAGATATGTTTTTCTTTTTTCCATTTTAGTACTGATTACTACGCTTTGTTTTATTTTATTGGGCTCCATTACATGTAAAGGTACTGTTTAATGTTTATCCATTTACATATCTTTTTGCGTTGACTGAATTAATGTTTGACCCAACCAAGGGTTTGTCTTTTGAACTTAGCCATTTAGTTGAACTTGGCCATTTAATTGGACTTCAAACATTTTTGAAGTTTGCAGAACTGAGGGTTCAAAGGCAAAATCAATTCTTTAAATTTCCTATTGAAAATCTAAACAGTATAAAAAAAATCTGGGGTGTGAGGAACATTAGATTCTGTTTTTGTTACGGTGGCAGAATTGTAATTTTTTGGTTTTTGCCTGGAAATTTCATAGTTTCGTGATTTGTTTTTTGTGGGCAAAACAGTGGCAGTTCTGTAGATTTCATCAAATACGGTGGCAAAATTTGAAGTTTTTTTTTTAAAAAAAACAAAAAAAAATGATTTCGTCAACTCATGTGGGCTCCGCTCCACTAAAAAAATTGTAATAAAAATTGTATTGAAAAAACGTAGTTTGCCACGTCCACAAGGCTAGTAAATAAATAAATAATCCTTAAACAATAGGTATGGTTGATCTGCAGGCTAATATGAAGTTTCACTGTGGCGATTGGAAGAGGCACAACCTCAATTCAAGTCGAGCAGCTTTTCTACACTCAAAAGGAACCCGGCATCCCATTAAGAGGAACGTCCTTACCTCCTTGGTCGTTGGTAGTTGGTACTACCATCAAATCCAAGATGTAAGTGCATTAATGGCAAAAATTGAAAGCATTTATTTTTCACATCTATTTAGAAAAATAATAAGAGCACCTGTCCTATTTCATGTAATTTGTTCGAAAACGTATTGTCGAGCATACCTATATTTCAGGAAATTCTTCATGTTTTAGTAGAAGAGGTGACTTAAGATTACGAAGTTAATATAGGTTGGAATCTCCATAAATCCCATTTGTTTGAAGAATGACAATGATCCAAATAAATAAATAAAATGATAATGGTTATATTATCCTATCTTTTATATATAACTTCAAAAGGATTTCAAAATTTATCCAAAAACAGTTATCAAAAGTAATTTAGAGGAATCCATCCATGTGTTTAATGTGTCCGTCTATTTTGTTGAAATGTTCGTTTGCTAGAGACTACCTACCCTTCATTATCAATTACCATACCCTTCATTATCAATTACCATAGAAAGTTATGACATACTTGAGTATTCAGTAATACATTAATTCTTGATGAATTCAAGGACATCGTTATTTTTCCAATAAATGCATGTATAATTTTATATCACACTAATTTGATAGATGCATTTTTATGAAATCTGTGCCGAAGCTTGTATCAATACAACTTATACAAGTATTTTTGTTTTTATTAAATTTATATTTAGTCCTCATTTATATTTGAATTATGCTAAATCAATAAACTTCCTATCTCTAATTACTTTATGATTACTAGGATTAATCGCTATAAGTTCTTGAAGTGATTTGGGCTGTCGATTAACGCTTAAATTGCGCAGGAAACTAGCATGGCGACCGTACTTCGCCACCGTGTTTTTTTTGAGTGTTTGAACTCGTCCCTTCACAGTCTCAAAACATATTAATTAGTTGGGAAATCAAAATGGAATTTTCTATGTTAGCATTTAGAAACATAACTGATTAAAAGGAAATCTTGTGAAAATGAAAACGAATATGATTGAGAGGATTGAATCTACTTCAAATGTAAAAAGGTGGGACTCTTGGTGTATAATTATTATATGAAATAGAGAGAGGTGGTTCTAAAAAGTAAAACAATAATACAATACTCGAGATTAGGGGGTTCCCGGAAGTCTCTATAGTCTATACTATAGTGTAGAGAAGAGAACATGGACAAGAATATAGCAATACAGGCCCTATCTAATAGCCCAATCTTAAGCCTTTGTAGCAAGGATCCAAAAGTATATATGTTCATGACTACATACAAATGGACGAAGTATGCATGTAGCCAAATCTCTAACGCTTCAACGAAGAAATGTTATTCCCTAGATGATCACTTGCAATTGGTTCCAGTTTGACACCGTTTAGAATGGTGTAATAGAGATTAAACATAAGAACAAATTTAAGAGAAAACAAAGAACTCACTACCATTTGGAATCTACCAAATAGATAAGGGTTGCGTTGTTAGAACTCGCCACCCTATGGAATCCACCCAAGAGATGAGAGTTGTTTCACTCAAGAATACTAGTCCCCTTCCATTACAAGTGTTGGAGTTTATCACTTCGAATACCAAAAGAAAAGCATTAAAATTGATCATGATTTTCCCCGAGGTTCATAGCCAAACTTGAACGCATGGGATGATTCTCAATACATAATTTATAACATCCCGGCTTTTTCTTTTGTTTTCCTAGTATAAATAATAATAATAATAATAATAGATAAAATGGATAGATGATAACTATCAGTTACGGATAAAAGTCCCGTAAGTAATAGATAATTGTTGTCCTTGTTTTTCGGTGAGTTTTCTCACGTAGAGTTTTTGAGGGAAAAACACAAGAGTTTTAGGAAAAAAAAAAAGAGAGTTTTACTGAAAAGGTTTTGAACGAGGAAGATAGTCTTTTCGCACGACAGTCGACGTCGATCTTTCGGGGTATCGCTTTCGGGAAGCTGTTCGGTTTTAAAAACTGTGAGTAGATACTTTATGAACTTCTTTTATAAAAAAATTTCGTTATTTGTTGGATACTGGAAAATGGTCTGTGCTCATACTGTGTTTTGATACAGTTTCGATTTTTTTTCTGTCTTTATTCTATCTTTCTCTCCTCTGGTATAACTATTGAATTTGGTTATATGTTAGCATAGGGATTTGGTTAATAACTGAAACTCTGGATTGAATCTGCCGGAGCTCGGAACAGAGCATTAATGGCGGCTTAAGTAAAACCAATAAATCGTTCTGATTATATATTTTTTTGTGAGTTGGACTATTGTGGTTGTGATTGGAACTGTTAGGGTTATACTTGGTGATAATTGGTTGTTGGTGTCGCGAGAGGGGGGCTGTTGAAGCTCCGGAGGAGCAGTAATGGCGCCCAAACCAAACCAAACCATCCTGCGTTTTTGTTGTTTGAATTAGTGTTTTTGCTTGGATTTTTGTTGTGAGATTATTGTTGGGTTGAGGTGGATGTGTTGGTGGTTGATTGGGTGCTGGAGAGGGGACGATTGGAGCTTTACAGAGTGTTAATGGCGTAGGTCGCGACTTTTTACAGTATAATAGAATCATGAATTTTTGGTATAGGTACATGGGGTTTTTCTCCATGAACCAAACCGCTGGGTTTTTGTTAGATATGGATGGCCGGTGGTGGCTGTATAGGCGGTGGAAGCGCTGGTGGAAGTTTTGTGAGGAAGGAGATGAACAGTACATTTCGATTTGGGCTTGGGCCAAATCGGGGTGGGCTTATATGTTTTAACTTTTGGATTTTTTATTTTTTGATTTAAGTTTAGACTATGGGCTTTAGGATTTGGGCTTTTGGGGTTCGATAAGTTTAGACTGGTTGACTGCTGTTGACCCTTGGCAGGTCGACTTTGACTTTGACCAGGGTTGACTTTGACCATAGTGACTTTTGACGAGGGTTGACTTTGACCAGTTAACCCAATTTGATCTTTTAACTCGGATTATGATTCGGTCTATTAGGATAGGTCTAGGGCTATTCGCATGCTTGGCTTTAGGCTAAGACCTTTCTATATATACGTGTGTATGTGTATTAACTGCTATGTGATATTTCAGTTTTTGTGATATGCAACGCTATGACACTTAGACATCAATCTAATTAATAACGCGTAAACCAAAAATACATGAATCAAGATACTCTTTCGTTCTCTGAAATAATATATACAATAAAGTTCTATAATGCATAAACAAAATTTACCGCACTCTTTTAGAGCTCTCCACGCCTCAAGTTTTGGATTTGAGTTTTATGACTGATGATGTCATATGTTAGGTGGGCATTTATTGAATGTGCCATAAATGGCCCGTTAGCGTTATATATGGGTATTCGTTGAATGTGTCATGAATGACCCGGGTATTTAGTGAATGTGCCATGAATGACCAGATTCTTTGGACTGCCCTAGAGAGGAAATAAGGTATTCGCCTTGCGGGTCAGTTGTATTCTTTGATTATGCGAGTGTTTGGGTTTTCTTTTGAATAACTATAGGATATCTACATATGTTATATAGAAGTTCTAACTTTCTTTTGCAGGAGGGTAGGACTAAATAACATTTTGTACAGGGACGCGGTCCTACCCTTATACAACAGTGGATATCGGTAAGTTTTAATTCAATGATTTAGATATTAAAACGAGTTATTAGAATGAGTTAATCTAATTGAAGTTTTGCTTGGGAAGAAACTATGCCAGTTGAAATGACGGAACTACCTGTCTTCCAAGTTGAGAATGATTCAGTAATGGGAAAATATAAAGTGATTGTTTGGATAATTAAAGTATGATAATGTTTATATGTGGTTAGTCTACTCATACCAGCAAATTCTATTTTGCTGACCCATGTTTGCTTTGTTTTGGCAACGTGGGTGTGTTCTTAGGAACATAGGTGGAAGGCAGTGGAACCGCGGCATTTGATTTGGATTTGATCTGGAGCAGTCCGGGAGTTTTTTTTTTAATTAGGTCTGATCTTTTGGAAGTATGTAATAACGTAGTTTTCTTTTCATATGACATGAAAATACGATGTTGGAGACCTGTTATTCTTAGAGTGGTACGATGTTTTATTGGAATGGAAGATAGATTTTTTTTTATAAAGTAATAAAGAGAATTTTGGAGATTATTTTTGTTGTGAAGATTTTTTTATGATGTGGGTTTTCGGTTTTGGCATGTGTAGTATTCACCCCGTCATAGCCTGGGTTTTTAGTCAATTGAATATAGTGATGTTTGAGATATTTATATTTCAAATATTCATTTTTTTTTAATTGTTTAGAAATTCGGGCTGTGACATTTTGGTATCAGAGCTTAGGTTAACCTAGATTTGGAAGGTCTAGGTGATCCTCGGAATGTGGTGATTGAGTGTGTTTGAGTTTAAGATGTTTGGAGTACTAATAGAAATCCGTTTTGTTTAAGGTGATGGCTAGAGATGACAATGACGTTACTGGTACTGGAAGTAATACCATATCTGCTGATTTGGGAGCAATATTAACTCAGTTGGTGCAAACTATTCAGAGGGGTCAACATGCTAATCTAGGGGATCTTTTTGCTATGAGAAACAAAGATTTTGCAACTTTAGGAGGCCAGAAGTTCAAGGGAGAGAAAGGGCTATTGATGCTGAGAAATGGGTTACTATGTGTGAGTTCGTGTTTGCTAAGATGCAACTCACTGAGGTCTGAAAAGTATGGGAGTTGGCTTCTCACCGGTTGGAGGGTCGACTTTATTTTGGTGGAGGTCTATCAAGGATAATGTGGATGTGGGAGCTATAACTTGGGAGGATTTCCGGGTAAGATTTGAGGGAAGGTTTGTTCCTAATCTTTGTTAATTAAGGAGCGCTTTAAGCGAGAAATTCGTTCATCCGACCCAAGGAGGGAAAAGCGTTATGGAGATGCGTGGATCGAAGTTTAATGAACTATCAAGGTATGCTCCTTATCTAGTGGATACCCAAGTAAATAAGAACCAGAAGTTCATCCGTGGACTAGAGCCATATCTATCGAGTTATTTGATACCCTTTGATTCAGAAACTTTCGATCGCGTGTTAGATTTGGCATTAAGATATGAACAATTGGATAATAAACCCAAAGATGAGAAGATTAAAGAGAATGCCCCAAAACAAGCCAGCTTACACTTTATTTCTAGGGCTGGCAATGGGTTGGATCGGTTCGGATATAGGCAAATCCAAAACCAATCCGCTTTTCAACAATATAGACCCATAACCGGACCCGACCCGACCCGAACGGATATTTGAGTTAGAGAACTAGAACCGAACCGAAAACTTTTTTTTGATTCCGGATCCGATCCGTTCCGAACCAATAAGCTCAATTTCAACCCGGTGAACCGAGTTTTTAATAATTGGATCCTAATTTTCGTTATATAAATATTAAATAATTTTTTTTTGCTAAACACAAAAACAAGATATACAAATAAAAAAGGCATAATGAATGATTTGAAATCCAAATTTGTAATAGAAACCATCTTTTTATTATGTAAAAAAATATCGTAATATTACATATGTATTTTGCATATCTTATTTTGGAACTTTAAATATTGCAATGTTGTATAAGGTAATAGAAATATATGGTGGAGGAAAATTAGAAAGAATAAGACTAAAAATTTTAATTGGATTAGGCCCATAACGGTTCGGTACATACTTAATCCAGAACCAATCCAATAAGAGTCCGGTTCTGATTTTCAAGCCCCAGAACCGATCCAATATGCTAACTACCTATCCCAGACCCGCTTTTATTGGTTTGGACAGGATCGGGTATCGGTTCTTACCCGACCCGTTGCCAGCCCTACTTATTTCTAGTCAGTTACGTCAAGGGCAGAGAAAAAGTCAGCATCACCCATTTAATAGGCAAACAAGTAAGCATGTGGATAAGGACGCGAGTGCTTCGCTAAAGAGATTTGATGGTAATTGTTTGAACGGCGGAGAAGTTGGACATACTATTCGAAGATGTCCTAAACCAAATGAACTAGTAGGCAAGCGTTATAAATGTGGACAGTTGGGACACTATGCTAAGAACTGCACTGGTTAATGTTAGGTATATTTGAATTTGTTGTTTACTATTTCCTTTATTGGTTCTTAGCATGTAAGAAATTATCGTATGATTATGAAAATAAAATGCTGGTTGTTTTAACGGTTAGTTTCTTATGATTTATAATTGAAATTGTGCATCAGGTTATAGTGTTGTTTTCCCTAATGGAGTTTTCTATTTTAAGTAAGTATTGGATAAAAAAGAAATTGTTATTTTAAAATTTCATATTTGAGTAATTTGGAATTATCCAAGGAATAAAGAAAGCTTTTTGGTAAAGGTTGGATTTGAAAGTTTTTTTATATATTGTCCAAGTTATGTATATCGTTGGTGTGTGATCCAATATACATAACATCTCTCTGTATGCATCGTTGGAGTTTGATCCAGTGTATACATGTACACCGTTGGAGTGTGATCCAGTGTGCATACCACACATTGTTGGTGTTTGATCCTATGTGATGGTAGAGAGCTTGTATGCATCGTTGGTGTGTGAACCAGTGTATACTTGCATATCGTTGGTGTGGGAGCCAGTGTGCATGCATCACATTGTAGGTGTTTGATCCTATGTGATAGTGGACATAGTATAAGTCGTTGATGATATGAATCTGTTGAACTATGAAAGAATGATTTTAATTAAGTGTTGGCAATTGAAGAAAACTAATTACGTTTATTCCTTTTAAGGTGTATATACTTGCGTATACATGTATGTCTCATTTTTATATTGGTTGACGTACTGTTTGTTTGGTTAATCTACACTCTACCTTGAATCTCGGGACGAGATCCTTTTAAGGTGTGTATATTATAACACCCCGACTTTTTCTTTTGTTTTCCTAGTATAAATAATAATAATAATAATAATAATAATGAAAATAGATAAAATGGACAGATGATAACTATCAGTTACGAATAAAAGTCCCGTAAGTAATAGATAAGTGTTGTCCTTGTTTTTCGGTGAGTTTTCTCACGTAGAGTTTTTGAGGGAAAAACACAGCGAGAGTTTTAGGGGGAAAAAAAAATAGTTTTACTGAAAAGGTTTTGAACGAGGAAGATAGTCTTTTCCGCGACCCGGTCGGCGTCGATCTTCGAGGGTATCGCTTTCGGAAGCATTCGGTTTTAAAAGCGTGAGTAGATACTTTATGAACTTCTTTTAAAAAAAAAGAAATTTCGTTATTTGTTGGATCTTTGGAAAATGGGTGCATTGCTCATCATCGCGTGTTTTGATACAATTTCGATTTTTTTTTCTGTCTTTATTCTATCTTTCTCTCCTCTGGTATAACTATTGAATTTGGTTATATGTTAGCATAGGGATTTGGTTAATAACTGAAACTCTGGATTGAATCGCGAAGCTTCGAACGGAGGCGTTAATGGCGGCTTAAGTTAAACCAATAAATCGTTCTGATTATATATTTTTTTGTGAGTTGGACTATTGTGGTTGTGATTGGAACTGTTAGGGTTATACTTGGTGATAATTGGTTGTTGGTGTTGCGAGAGGGGGCTATTGAAGCTCCGGAGGAGCAGTAATGGCGCCCAAACCAAACCAAACCAAACTGTCCTGCATTTTTGTTGTTTGAATTAGTGTTTTTGCTTGGATTTTTGTTGTGAGATTGTTGTTGGGTTGAGGTGGATGTGTTGGTGGTTGATTGGGTGCTGGAGAGGGGACGATTGGAGCTTTACAGAGTGTTAATGGCGTAGGTCGCGACTTTTTACAGTATAATAGAATCATGAATTTTTGGTATAGGTACATGGGGTTTTTCTCCATGAACCAAACCGCTGGGTTTTTGTTAGATATGGATGGCCGGTGGTGGTGTATAGGCGGTGGAAGCGCTGGTGGAAGTTTTGTGAGGAAGGAGATGAACAGTACATTTCGATTTGGGCTTGGGCCAAATCGGGGTGGGCTTATATGTTTTACTTTTGGATTTTTTATTTTTTAATTTAAGTTTAGACTATGGGCTTTAGGCTTTGGGCTTGTGGGGTTAGATAAGTTTAGACTGGTTGACTGTTGTTGACCCTTGGCAGGTCGACTTTGACTTTGACCAGGGTTGACTTTGACCAAAGTTGACTTTTGACTAGGGTTGACTTTGACTAGTTAACCCAATTTGATCTTTTAACTCGAATTATGATTCGGTCTATTAGGATAGGTCTAGGGCTATGAGCATGCTTGGCTTTAGGCTAAGACCTTTCTATATATACGTGTGTATAAGGGTGGAATTCGAGCTAAACAAGCCGAGCTTTACAATGCTCAAGCTCGGCTCGCTAATTACACGAGCTTTAAATTGAGCTCGAGCTCGGCTCATATAGTTAAACAAGTGAGCTCGAGCCGAGCTCTGAGCCCTCGGTTATTTTACACTATAAATATGCTATTTGAACTAAACGAGCCAAGCTTCATCAAGCTCATTTGTTACACGAGCTTTTATTTGAGCTCGAGCTCGGCTCATATAGTAACCGAGCGAGCTCGAGCCAAGCTTAAACGAGCCAAGCCCAAGCCCAAGCTCTGAGACCTCGGCTCAAATTCCACCCTTACGTGTGTATGTGTATTAACTGCTATGTGATATTTCAGTTTTTGTGATATGCAACGCTATGACACTTAGACATCAATCTAATTAATAATGCGTAAACCAAAAATACATGAATCAAGATACTCTTTCGTTCTCTAAAATAATATATGCAATAAAGTTCTATAATGCGTAAACAAAATTTACCGCACTCTTTTAGAACTCTCCACGCCTCAAGTTTTGGATTTGAGTATTATGATTGATGATGTCATACGTTAGGTGGGCATTTATTAAATGTGCCATAAATTGCCCGTTAGCATTATATATGGATATTCATTGAATGTGCCATGAATGACCCGGGTATTCAGTGAATGTGCCATGAATGACCAGATTCTTTGGACTGTCCTAAAGAGGAACTATGGTATTCGCCTTGCGGGTTAGTTGTATTCTTTGATTATGCGAGTGTTTGGGTTTTCTTTTGAATAACTATAGGATATCTACATATGTTATATAGAAGTTCTAACTTTCTTTTGCAGGAGGGTAGGACTAAATAACATTTTGTAGAGAGACACGGTCCTACCCTTATACAACATTGGATATCGGTAAGTTTTAATTCAATGATTTAGATATTAAAACGAGTTATTAGAATGAGTTAATCTAATGGAAGTTTTGTTTGGGAAAAAACTATGCCGGTTGAAATGACGGAACTACTTGTCTTCCAAGCTGAGAATGATTCAGTAATGGGAAAATATAAAGTGATTATTTGGATAATTAAAGTATGATAATGTTTATATGTGGTTAGTTTACTCATACCAGCAAATTTCATTTTGTCAACCCATGTTTGCTTTTTTTTTGGCGTGGGTGTGTTCTTAGGAACATAGGTGGAAGGCAGTGGAACCGCGGCGTTTGATTTGGATTTGATCTGGAGCAGTCCGGGAGTTTTTTTTTATTAGGTCTGATCTTTTGGAAGTATGTAATAATGTAGTTTTCTTTTCATATGACATAAATATACGATGTTGAAGACCTGTTATTCTTAGAGTGGTACGATGTTTTATTGGGACGGAAGATATATTTTTTTTTATAAAGTAATAAAGAGAATTTTGGAGATTATTTTTGTTGTTAAGATTCTTTTATGATGTGGGTTTTCGGTTTTGGCATGTGTAGTATCCACCCCGTCATAGCCTGGGTTTTTAGTCAATTGAATATAGTGATGTTTGAGATATTTATATTTCAAATATTTATTTTTTTTAATTGTTTAGAAATTCGGACCATGACATAATTTCTCAATACATAATTTTTTTTTTTATTTTTTTTTTATGGTTTTTTCTTAATACATATTGCATACCACTAGAAAGCTCATGAAGTCCCAATTTACAGTTCGCCCCAAAACAAAGGTTTCTAGAGAAAGTTGAGTCCGGTTTCTGTATAACCGGGTACGGAGATTAATCTCTGTAACCGTCTTATTTAAGCGTTGGATCATCTCGAAATACACACATTTGTCTCAAAATATAGACTTCCACATCGATATTCATGTGTTGTGTATACAGTTAAATAACATGGTTATAGAGATTAATCTCTTTCTCCGGTTATAGTAGAATCGGACTCGAGAAAGTTATGATGGTTTTGAATAATGTGTCAAACTGGACTCCAATCCGAATTAGACTTTTGAATAACATAGACTTTTGAATGGATGTTTCGTCATTACAGTTTAGTACGTCATTCATCAAGTTGACGACATCGTTATAGTTCGTAAGAACTTTCTAGCCAATATTACCTTTAAGAATAAGATGGGAGTTGGAGGGCTGCTTCTTGTTCGTAGTGGTCACCAAGTTCAAAGAGGTGACTTGTGTTTGAATGTGACTTCCACCCACGCTTTAGTATGCATTAGAATTCAAGAGCCATGCCCATCCACCAAAAATCCTTAATTAAAATCACAACGGTTCTATTTCACCAACCGTATCTAAATTATAAACCTACATTTATATGGAAATCTACTGAAACAGATATGCGTTGAAGTGTGTGAGTTCCACGAGCATGCAGGTTCCCATCACTGGATTTTTCTTTTGTGAATTTGACTAGCAAGTATGGATGCGAATGAAATTCATTGTTTTTTATTACTAGTCGAAGTTCAAATTAAATCCGAATTGCCAAAAAAAAAAATTGGATCAACTATAATAGAGACATTGTTAGTGGCCATAATTCATCAAGCAAATAAATCACTCAGGCAACCATCGGTGTGATACATTGCTTGTACATCTCGATTCATCGGCAGTAAGACATTACCGCTTATACCAGTTATACATACTCAAGCTTTACTGTTGTGCTTATCAAAAACTTCAATTAAATCTCATTTTCAGATGGGTAACTAGTTAACTACTAACTACAACTGTTTTTCGTTAATGGACAAGTAACTACAACTAGCTGAAACCTGAAGTTCCCCATGTTTTAAACTCAGGACCGAGTTTGTGCCAGTAATCCCAGTATTCTAAGAGACATTTCAGAAGAGGTAGGAAAAAATTGAAGGCCAATACTTGCAGTCTCACAAAAAGTGGAAAAAGAAACAGCCAAACAGGTACACTATTAGACCCAGGTAACAAAATGTTAGGTAACACCCAGTACTCAAGCCCATATCCCATAGTTCTATATCCATATGGCCCACGGAAGAATCACCGTGTTGATTTGCTCTAGAAGAATCAACAAAATGAGCCAGTCAACCAGAAACCGAAAGACCAATTTCTTCTCGACTTTTTCAACAAAGAAAGTAGTACAAGTCGTCGGAAAATAATCCCATACCCTCTAGAAAGCAAAGATCTTTTAGGACAATTATCATTATTGGAGGAATATTTATTCTTGGCACTACGGGTTTCTTGATGAAAAAAAATTGTTTTCTAATCTCTCTAGTCTATAAATAAGTCGTGAATAATAATATCTAGACTAAAGTTATTAGTCAAGCAAGAACAAATCGAGCAAAAGTGCAAAACAATGATCAAAGCCCAATTAGCCCTGCATAAGCCGAATCTTAAAAAGCCTGGCCGGCAAACAAGAACTATACCCCAATGGATTTATGAAATGTTATCCTACATCAACTGATCATATCATATCAAGGAATAGAGAATTAACAAAATATAAGTCACAACAACATAGTATCCAAACATCAAAACCCCATATAGATTGATCATCTGTTTGTCATACAAGTAAAAACAACAAAATATGTACTTGTCCTCATTGCTCCTCCACCAAATGTAAAATGAATCGCATACCACATATTAATCAGTGTAAGATCTAATGCCCCCCACACCCCACCCCCAAACTCAAAATAACAAAATTAATGTAATATATTATCTACCAAGAACTTGTCTTTAATCACTCATTTTAATTTTCCTTGATGGAGAACTTGACGGCGAGGGCGAGGGCGAGGGCGATGGCGATGAATCAGATGATGATGATGACAATAAGGTTGATAGTGGAGATGATGGTGGTGATGATAGAAAAACAACATCATCATCATTTGTATCATCCAGTTTCCTCTTAAGGGTCCCTTGAGAACTACTTTTTTCTTCATTTTCTTCTACTTCATCTCTCATTATATGGTGTTTCAAACGCTTCACATCAGATAGCTTTACTGGTTTCACTATGAACTCCTCTGCCCCTTCTTCTAAACACCTATTGATTCTAGGCAAGACTTTTTCAGAAGACATGATAACTACTGGTATTTCCTTGAAGGCTGAAGATTCCTGTTTTTCAAAATCACAAACAGAAAATGAGTACAAAATTTTTGTTTCTATTTATATAAATATTTTCTTAAAAAAACATTATGTTTTTGAAAACAAACCTTGATCTTCTTTAGGAGCTCATAACCAGTCATTCCAGGCATCCAGTAATCAGTTATGATTAAATTCACCTTCAAAGCCTAAACCATTTCCAAGATAACAAATAAATGAGTTATAATCATCAAGAACAAAGAACAAACGATAGCGTACTGGGTGTGATTTAATTTTCACTTACATTGAAACCAACATTTGTCTCTCCATCAAGACCAAGATACTGAAGAGCCATTCTACCACTATCAGCAACAGTAACTGAAACATTTCCAAACACAATTCATTCAAAAACCAACACACAAAATACAAAGACCATAAATCAAAACAATACCATGTATCTAAAAACTCACCTTTACAACAAGAAATCTTAAGTAGCCTCTCTATAACTTTCCTATCAATAAGACTATCATCAACAGCAAGTACATGTAGCTCGTGAGTCTCCGTATCAGATCCAGCAAACACACCATCGGTCATCATTTTTGTTCTAATCTCTCAAAAGGAGTCACAGCTTAAAAAAAATGTATTCAATCTTCACTGAGAAATCTGAGAAAGATGTTAAAAATGAAGAAGCAGAGTTGTGGAATCAATGGGATGATATATATATTTATATATGTGTGTGTGTGGACATGTGGTGATAAGTCTATTCGGGGTCTTTATATGTGAAAATCTGAAAAATCTTTCTGTCCCTGTAACAAAATCTGGAAATCTACTTTTTTTAAGCAACAACAGATTCTGTAATCACTTTCGTGCGATCCGCAAAATCCACCCACAATTCTCTCTCGTCCTCTCTGCATTTATTATTTCCTACGTAAAAAACATATCTCTTTTCTTGATATCTCCAATTTCTCGCGATATCTTTTTGACTCCGTCCAGCAATCAGCAATGTCCTGTCAACTTTAGTTTACGGGAAATACGAAATATAAATGGCTAAAATAGCGATATATATCGTGTCTCGTTAGTTGAAATTCCGAAAATCTCGTACAATCGTGAAAAAGTTTCTTCGCCTAGGGAGCACTAACGGAAATTTAATTTGAGTGACATGCCTATCTGACATCTCCTTTGTGGAAACGCTGGCATATTGTTATATATCATGTATGTTGTTTTTATCGACATTTTAGTTTAACATTAAAATCTTGATTTCTTCATCTCAAGAGTCAAGAAGATATTGGTTTTTTTTTTTTTTTTTTTTGTTTTAATATAATAGTAATAGTAAGAAGTCAAATCAGCTTTTTGGAAGTACTAAATAAGAAGTACTTATGAATGGTGTTTCATTAAGACTGTTCAACTGCTTGATTTATCGTGAGGTTTAACTAAAGGTATGTGGATTAAGTCATAAGGTCTTCAAAAAAAAACATAATTCATTTTACGTTAGCAAATCTTCGTTCATTACAAAGCCTTATCCGTTATAGGACCTTTAAAATCTCAATTATTGGGGCTAGATAGGATCGAGTAGTAAAGTGGTTTTCCTACGTGATTGCTTTGGCTAATTTTTATATTGTATAATAGTTTTTCATTTAACATATACTTGGTTATTGCAGACCATTATCATTTCTTTCCTTTAGTTTTTGAAATGTCTACTTCCAATAAATCCATTTAAGTCAACTAATAAGAAAATCACTTTGGAATTGCTGGATATATGCAAGTGTTCTTTTATCCATGCCTTGATATTTTCATTTTCGCTAACGTATATCATGGTAATTTTTTTTAAGTAAGTATCTGTGGCTGTAAATCATAACAATATATTCTTATACAGAGCGAAAAAAAATTATCTTCTTTGCTCCATGAAAGTGTTATGCTTATGTAGTTATGTATTCGCCAGCTTGCTAGCTCTCTATCCAGCTTCCAGAAACAGTCATCAATATTAAGAAAATGCAATTCTAGATTAGATATATTGAGATAGCAAATGATTTGAGGCATGTTAATCCGATATATTGGGGGTACACAACAGGATTACTACCAAACAAATCATGAAAATATATATAGTCTAAGTATTGCAAATTCTACCTAAATGAGATTGTAATGTTGCGATATTTAATATTTAGCCTCTATTAGAACTTTAGAAGTCAACCTAGCTATATTAATCTTGGTAATTAAGATATGAATTTGTTCCAATGTATGAAATGAGTAAACTAGATCATTATTGCACATTTTAAGCATGTCAAACTAGAAAACAAAATTCTAAAACCATCGATCTCTAGCAAATAATTAAACATGACATCCCACGAGAGTGTCGATAATTAAACATGACATACCACGAGAGTGTCGATGGGTACCCGTTTAATTAACCGGAATCAAAATAGAAAAGATTAAGATTTCGGTTTCTATTTTTAAGAACCGTTTAAAAATGGGTACTAAAAAAATTGGACTATATATAACTGGAACTAAGTGGTTTTTTAAACAAAAAAAATGGACCAGAAGAATCGAAACCAGATCGGAACCGAACATTATCATACTTTTAATATAAAAAATATTGAAAGAAAAGAATATAAAAACTCAAAACATTCATTTATATATTACTAAATTTTATTTATTAGTATAATATGTAGTTTTAATAGTATTTAATATTATAAATAATATAAAAATATAGTTTACAATATGAAATATATGGTTTTATTTAACTTATTAATGAATGACATCATTATTTATATATCAATATTTAAAAAGCGATTTGTTTGTGCGGTATTTTTGTATTTTTAGTACGTTATTCTAAATAAGACCAATAAAAAATGTGTGTAAATAATGAATATCTTAAGAACCGAAGTGAAGAATCGGAACGGGAATACCCATTATGAACCGATGGTTATGGATATGGTTCCACAATTTTAAGAACCATGAAGAACCGAAACCAGAACCGAACTGTAAAATTAAATGGTTCTTGGTTCTTATAACACTAAGAACTGGACCAGAACTGAACTGTTGACACCCCTAATCCCACCCGTGATGTGCACAAGGCCCATATACAACGACTCCTTCAGCATATTTCGACCTTAGACACCCGAATACCCGCCACATTCGAAGCCGACTCCGGGCACTCGCCATACTCAAATAGTCACATACATATCATCGCCAGCGACTCGTCACTCGGCTCCACCTTGTAACATTATCACCTGCCACTATCATAATTGTTATCATTATCCTTAAGTCTCCTTCCCATCGTAATACATGAACCATTACGTACAACCATTCACTATCATTACGGAGTACTCACCATCATTACACCCAATGCCAGCTCATACAAACTTGAACATCTATGGCTATTACCCACGTGCTCCTTATAAAAACATGTCACTCATCTCGACCGCACATTTGTACTAATTAATTAATACACGAGTTGCATCTGATGTACACTTTCAATGCCTATAAAAGCCACCCCCGAGATTATTTTTTTATTATTATTTTTTTTTGGTAAGCCTATTTTTAAATGAGATTAGTAACTCTTTGATGCTGGCGGGGTTTGAGCCCTAGACCTCTGGTATCATCACCCAAAGGTTTTACCGACTTTACTAGTCGGCATCTGCAACCCCCAAGAACTACGTGTGACTTGATTCTAGTCTGGTTATTGATCCTAGCATGAGTTACTAACTCAAACTCCATTATATCATTTCCAATACACAGACTGGATACATAATTAAGCATCTTCATCCTTATGAAGAACAACCATTAACAACAACCAAAACCATCTCCCTTTCCTCGTCCTAACTTAAGAGCTAAGTCTTAATTTGGTGTAATGTCATGATAATCTATTAGGATAAATTTAGACATTTACAACTGTTATATGGAACAAGTCTACACAAATGTATATACATTTAAAATATGAATTTGCAGTAGAGAAATTGAGTTGAGCACTAACGATCTAGTTTAGATTTCAAATATGAATAGCAAATTAAATTTTAAAGTTAAAAAATCAATGAAAGAGTTACTTTAGGGTGATTTTGGACACACCCATAAAAACACTCTCATACCCCAATTTTAAAATAAATAAATAAAATTATTTAAGACATATTTAGATTCCTAAATTATCCTTTGTTTATTAGGCGTACCCAAGACAAAACAAGTCATTTACTTATTCTTCTTTCTTTTAAAAAATAAAATAAAAAATATTCTTGAATTTTTCTCCAATAATTTACCTCGCTCACTCTCTAGCAAAATTTCTCTCACCAATAAACATGATTACAAGTCACAACTAATTATTTTGAATTATGAAATGCAAGATTACAAGGCCGTGTGTTGTTGTTGTTTTTGTTTGTTTATTTATTTATTTTTGCTCCTATTGGAAATACCCCAAATGAATTTGAGAGATATTATTGGATTGAAACGGTTATTGGAATATGACAAAAACTTTAGTTAGTTATGGAGTATGGGAGTGATTTTATGGGTGTGTCCAAGATCACCCTTACTTTAGAGTAGTATATATATATTACCATTTTGATGTATATCAAAGGTATTAAAATGTAGTATTTAATTTGCATTTTTGGTTCATCCCGTGTACTCCAAAAGCTTTATGGTAGTAGCAAATTGGAACTTTAACAATTGATTGTGTTTTTTCGAAGTGATGTTAATCCTTAGTGTGGAAGGTCGTCTACAGAAAAACTGTTGATGCAAACCCTGCAGTAGTCGTCAACAATATATATTTACGAAAATCTAGTTACATATTTCTCTCAGAGTCTCAACCCTCACATTTCTCCTCTTGTTTTGTCCTCCACTATAGGAGATTTTGATTCAGAGAAGAAATCAAAACAGTTCGTATCCTTTTTTCGTCTGATCCTAAAACGAAATTAGGAATATATTTACCAGATATGAGTATATGATCATATATGTTAACCGAAATTTTGGGGATGTGTTGCGAATCGGAAACACAGGACAATATAGTTGTTTAGGACAACAAGATATCAACACCTGTCTGCATATCTTATCTGATTTGATTTCATATTCATCTGACCTTTTCACAATCACCTTTCAAAACTTTTCACGAGAAATTCTGTTCCCTATAAACCTAGGTGATTGGGCGGCTTTTAATTTTACACAGAGCGATCATTGACCCATTTAGTCAAATCCAATGACCACGCCGTCGAATCCAAGAAAAATAGACAAGACATCATTACCGACAAACCTACTGAACCCACAGCGCCAAATAGGGAACCAAACACAAAAACAGGCATCTGTCCATAATCCTCTTCCTTCATATAGCTATTCTACGCGTTACTACAACCGGGTGGGTTTTCCTCTTTTTCCAAAGAAAGTGAGAAGAAAGAGAGTGAGATTTGTAGTACCGAGGGAAATCTTTTGTGGGGTCCTATTTTTTGGACTTTTCTTTTGAGTTGGTTTGATTTTTGAGGATCATTTTAAAAAGATTTTCATTTAAGAGGAAGTGATTCTGGGTTTTTATATGGTTCTGGCAATTCTAGCTGATGAGGTATGAATGGTCCAATATCTTTGAAGAGGCCAGATCTTCGCCGCCCGGGTGTAAAAGATAACATTTTACTCCTTACAAAAAATTACTTACACCTGTCTACTTATTTAATTTCAAAAGTTTACCCAACTAATAGTGTTAGATAAAATCCAAAAACTCTCCTGCCGCTGAAAGCAGTGCTTCTCTCTTCTCCCTTTTTTTTTCTCTCTTCTTTAAAATTTGAATTCAAAGTTTGGTTCAGAGATTAAAATACAAAGGACTAGAAATAAAAGTACAAGTTTTTTGAAAGGCTACTGTTCCAATAGTGTAAGATTCTTTTAGTTCCTGTGAAAGTTTGGTTTGGTTCATCCAAAGAGTGTCTCTGAGGGTGACCCTGGTGGATCCTTCTGGTACCCCCCCTTGTTCCCCTTCCCCCTAACCATTGTAACATCTGTCTCTTCAAAATGGTTCTATAGGATGACGGAACTCCTGAGAATAAGTCTCAGAGGTGAGACTACAGGCTTGAACACAAGATCAAAAATTGAACAGCTACAGGAGGAGATGCAGCAGCTGTTCTGCTCAAAAGAAAAAAAAGTTATTGATATCAAATGTAAAAATCCAGTGGTAGAGGAGGAGGGAATAAACACTCTTGTGGGTAAGCTGTATGGGAAACGACATATAGAAGTGAATGAGGTAGTTGAAGAGCTACACAAGTGTTGGCAGACGACTAGCAAGACTAAAGTGGAACTCATTACTAGAGGTTTATACAAGCTTCAATTTGAGGATAAAGCGGAATATGATTATGTGCGAAAAAATAGACCATGGCTAGTACATGGTTTTATTATGTTTATGAAGAAATGGAGACATCTGGGCAATGGAGAAGAAGTGCTTGATTTTGATTTTGTTAAGTTTTGGGTTCAGATTAATGGGATCCCAGCAGATAGGATAAATGCTGAGAATGTGCAAAGTGTGGGTAGTAGTCTGGACAAAGTGAAAGCTACTGATCTTCCATGTTCAGTAGAGTTCAAAGTCCTAGTAGCTAGAGTTAGAGTGAAGATGGACATATAGGAACGCCTTTTAAAAGGTGACTTCAGAACAGAAGTGGGAGAGGTGTTTCAGGTCACTTTTAAATATGAGAAACTGGATATCTTATGCTATTTTTTGTAGGAAATTTATTCCTAAAAATATACTTATTGTTAAGTAAACAAGAAAATCAAATTAATATAATAAATATATCATGAACAAACTTTTAGTTCAACAAACAAGCAAACTTTTTAGTTCAACTAATAAACTTAATTTACCAATGATTAAATATGAGCCTAGTGAAGATTCACTATGTCTTTAAGACAGATTTCCCCCCTCACGGTGCTTGAAGGTTGATGGGAAACTATCTCCTAAGATAAAACGGATTTCCTTCTATAGAAAGCTAGCACTTCAATTCTATAGACTCAGCGAACACAACATAGTTTTTAACTAAGAACATGGGGAGAAGAGAAAGATCAGAACTCTGTGTAATCTGATGTGTCTTTCTCTCCAAATTCATCCACCATTTATAGGTGAGTAGTGCATATTCGAAACAACACAGTGACTCTTGGGAAAAAGTAAGCAATTCTTTGAAAAGTTACATGTTTCGAAAAGACACACCATTTCGGCATAAAATACTGTTTCAAACCAGTGCCTATTTCGAAAGGTCACACCTTTTCGGCATGATGCACTGTTTCGAACCAGTGCACATTTCGAAAGGTCGCACCTTTTCGGCATAATGCATTGTTTCGAACCAGTGCATATTACGAAAGGTCACACCTTTTCGACATAATGCACTATTTCGAACCATTGCACCATTTCGAAAATATATTTCTCATTTTACGTACTGTTTCAAAAGAAATCCATTTCATCTCAATGTGGGATAACTTGGGAGACAAATTACTCATTCATATCTCAATGGATTTGTGCAAATCCATTTTTTTAACACTTTTGTGGGAGGATTGGACATGATTGTTACTTGTGTCATCAGAAAGAAAAGTACCAGATCAATATGCTCAAATGTGGAGGTTCTCTGAGGGACATTAAACATAACTTCTCCTTCATGATGAGAGTAACGGTGTTCTATAATGGGCTGGTATACCCAAATCCTACTTCGGTAATCATTTCTGGAAGACCATAGAAACCAAGGTTTGATCAGATTCTTGCTAGTTTCAAAGGTAGGCAGAGTCATCAGAATTGGACCGAAGCTGGTATTCTGGCGACTCCACCACGATCAAAACACATGGCGAAGGAGCATGGAAATGTATCCATTGGATCTAGATCAGAAGGGGACAACTCTTGTCAGATTCCAACGGCTATCTCTGGCCAATGTATAGGAGAAGGGTTAATGTTTGATGGTACAGGTGGAGGTTCTGGATCCACTTGTCCTGGATCGGACATCTATTCTTCGGGCCCATATGCTCAAGGGCTAGAGAGTGCTAGCAGCTGTGTGAGTAACTATACTGGATCTAGGATGGAAGTGTATAGGAGTGGGGCCTCTGGGCCTTTGGTGGTTGTGGGCTCTGTTTCGGGTCGTACTAATATGGAAATGGAAATGGGTAGCCAGGATATGGATGTGGGTATGTGTGGCAGAAGTATGGATTTGGGGTTGATATATGGGTCGGGTAATGGATGCGGGGCTCTGGTACTGCATACAGGACCTATAAAGGTAGGTGAGCTGGAGAGAGAAAGTAATCATGATAAGGCTATATCTAGACACTCATGTCCTCTGATTTCCAATGCTTGCTCGCCTTTTCTTGTGGGTTCTAATGGATCAGTTGATACCAATCTAGTGGTTTCGAATCCATTGTATCGGTTCTCAAGTGCACCTACACGTGGCAGAGGATACAAAGTTATGGCTTCTCGAGGACGGCAAAAGAAATTTAAGAGAACAGATGGTTCATTTCCAGAGACAACAGTGGCTGTGTTGTCTAAAGAAGTGGAAGTGGTAGGAGAAAAAAGAAAGATCTATTATTTACAAGCTGGGGGGATGGCAGATCATGAAGAGGATAACTGGGTTCGCAGAAGTGTTCGCTTGATGGTTGTTAGATCAAAGAGAGCAAGGTTAGACGCTCAAGCTATGAGAGAAAGAGGTGAAGGACATTTACTTGTACCGAATGATGTGGAAATCACTAACATTTCAAGTGATTCCATGGGGTCGAATGATTCTGCCATGGGTAATGATGAGGAGGCTGGGGGAGAGGCACTCTCAGAGGAGATATCTTCAGATGACTCTCAACAAGAGGATGACGATGTCTCAGAGGAGGAAGAGGAAGAGGAAAGTGCTGACTCTGTGCCTCCACTAGCGATGATGGGTCCTGATCAAGTTGATATAGAACAAGAGAGTCGTTTGATGTCCTTGGGGTATGAGTCTGGGTCTGAGAATAGTGTTACCCAGCCATGTCCTCTTGCTATTGATGACTCTACAGTGGTTCGAAGGTTGGAAAATTATGAAACGAGTAAGGACAGAAGGGAAAGCTCAGAGGTACAGGGTAAGTGCAAGGAGGAAAAAGGTAAAGCAAAAAGTAAGGAGTCAGAAGGTACGTCAAGCAGTGGGGGTCTGTGTGGTCCTCCCCCAGGTTTTGCGGTGGCTGTACCTAAACAGCTACCTCATCAACAATGATACACGCCTGGAATTGCCGGGGAATGGGTTCCTCCATGACAATTCAAAATCTAAAGGATCTTGTAAGACAACACCAACCAGATATTTTATGTTTATCGGAAACTAAAGTCAGTACTAGTAGGATAAGTATGTTAGGTAAGATTATCAAATATGATCATGTCTTTTGTGTTTCGGCTGCTGGAAGTAGAGGAGGTCTTGCTCTTTTGTGGAAAGAGGGAGTGAAGCTGGAAGTGATGGGAGCGACAACAAACCAAATCTCAGGTAAACTAAGTAATTATCATAGTAATGAGCTTTGGTTTTTTACTTTTGTGTACGGAGAACCTAATGCAAGTCTGAGACACCGGTTCTGGTCAGAATTAAAGGATGTGGCCCCCTATATTCCTGGTCCTTGGCTGGTGTTTGGAGGATTCAATTCTATTAAGTCTCTTGATGAGAAAATAGGGGGAAGATCGGTTTTTACAAAATGCATGATTGATTTCAATTCTGTTATCAATGATCTTGGGCTGATGGACTTAGGGTACAAAGGCCCTAAGTTTACCTGGAACAATAATAAAAGGCTAGCTGACAATATCTTAGAACGTTTAGATAGAGCTCTTGCTTCTTCTGATTGGTTGGATATGTTTCCTAATATGCTGGTTACCAATGTTGTTAATGCTACTTCTGATCACCTATCTATGAAAATATCTTTGAAGGCTGGTGAGGAAAAAGCTGAAAGACCTTTCAGGTTCTATAGTATGTGGCTGCAAGATGAGTCTTGCATACGTACTATATAAAAAGCTTGGAACTCTGTCACACATGTTTTACCTGATTGGAAAGTGATACATAAGTTGAGAAGTACTGTTGAGAGTCTTAAAAGTTGGAATAAAAAGGTTTTTGGTAATATTTTCTATAACGTTAAAAAGACTCAAAAAGATTTGGATAGAGTTCTACAAAGGCCTTTTAACCCGTCAAATTTAGAAAAAGCAAAGGTTTTAAAAAGTCAGTTGTTTGATTGGTATGAAAAATAAGAAGCTTTTTGGAAACAAAAAATCTAGTCAGCATTGGATCAAAGAAGGGGGTGGGAATGCAAAGTTTTTTCACTTTTCTACTATATATAGGAGAAGAAAGAATAATATAGACAAGGTTAAAGATGATAATGGAGTTTGGCAAGAAGGCAGAAAAGGGGTGGGTAATACTATTAATGAATATTTTGAAAATATTTTTGACTCTAGTAATCCTATAGATAATGAGGATATTTTAAACATGTTTAATCCTTGTATCATTGATAAAGAAAATCAGATTCTTATTGCTTGTCCTTCTAGAGATGAGGTTTAGCATGTGATCAAGAAGTTGGGGGCTCTTAAATCCCCTGGGCCAGATGGGTTTCAATGTACTTTTTATCAACAATGCTGGGCAGTGGTAGGGGATAATGTAACTGATTGTGTTCAAGATTTTTTTATATATGGTAAGATGAATGCTAGTTTTAATGAGACTTTTATAGCTCTGATTCCTAAGATTTCTAACTCTGATCATATCTGTAAGTTTAAACCTATCCGTCTGTGTAATTTTTGTTATAAAATTATATCTAAACTGCTGGCTAATAGATTGAAAGCCCATATAAATAAGATTGTTTCTCCTTTTCAAGGAGCTTTCATAAAAGGTAGGAACATATGAGATAATATAGGCTTGGCTAGTGAGATTTTTCATAATATGAAGCATATGAAGAATAAAAAAAGGGTTTGTAGCTTTAAAAATGGATATGTCTAAAGCATATGATAGAGTAGAGTGGTCGTTTATTGATAAGTTATTCCATAGATTGGGGTTTAATGAAAAACAGAGACTCCTCATCTCCCAATGTTTGTCTACTGTCTCTTTTAAAGTGCTTTTGAATGGAGCTCCTTTGGAAACTGTTATTCCTAGCAGAGGGCTGAGACAGGGAGATCCTCTCTCCCCCTATTTGTTTATCTTGGTCTCAGAAGCTCTGTCTAAGATGATAGCTTCAGCTAAACACAAAGGGGAGTTGCATGGGATTAAGATTAAAAAATGGGCTCCACCTATCACTCATTTATTATATGCTGATGATCCCATTTTGTTTACTAAGGCTAATCTTACTGAAAATGGGAATTAAAAAAAGATTTTGGAAGACTATTGTAAGATGTCTGGACAAAAAATTAATTATGATAAATCTAGTTTTTATAGTAGTAGGAATGTGAATAATAAGCATATAAAGATTTTGAAAAAGTTTTGGAAGATGAGGTTTTTTTATAGTAAAATAAGTATCTAGGGATTCCTATAGTCCTCTCTAGAAAGAAAAGAAAGGATTTTGACTACTTGGTTGATAAGGTTCATGGGAAGATTAAGGGATGGAGGGCTAAAGTTCTCTCCTTGGCTGGAAGAACTACCCTCATCCAAGCTGTTGCATAAGCCACACCAATTTTTGCAATGACTACTTATCTTTTCCAGTATCTATTTGTGAGAAGATAGATAAGACTTGTAGAAATTTCTGGTGGCATGGTACTAAGGAAAGTAAAAACATCCACACCATGGGGTGGGATAGCATTTGTAGGCCTAAGGCCCAAGGTGGATTAGGGTTCAAAAAAGCTCAAGATATGAATAGAGCAATGTTAGCCAAGTTGGCTTGGAAGGCAATCACAGATAAGACTTCCCTGTGGGCTAAAACTTTTATAGCCATATATAGAAGGCATTGGTTTGATGTGAAAGAGAACCCACCCCCTAATGCTTCTTGGTTATGGAAAGGGATTCATAAGGTGGCAATATTAATCACAGATGGATGCTTGCGGTGTATAGGGAAAGGAAATGAGGTTTCCCTGATGACTCAACCATGGCTGAGCATAAATAAAAGGCCTATTACTATGAGTGAGCTGATGCCTTTGAGGCTAGAGCTCCAAATGTTTAAAGTAAAGGATATTATTCTTGAGGATGGGAGTGGATGGGATATAAATAGGGTTGATCACCTATTTCCATCTGTTGTTAGTAAGCTCATTAAACAAGTGCTTATCAGACCAAGATATAGTGGTCGAGATAAGATGAGGTGGATGGGTACTAGAAATGGTACCCTCACTGTGAAGTCAGCATATCAAAAGCTGATGGGGAACAAAGAGATAGCACAATCCTCCTCTTTCAACATGAGGACTGTGAAGGCAATCTCAAAAATACCTATCACAGCTAGTACATAGATCTTTCTGTGGAAGCTATACATGGGATGTCTCCCCACTGGGGATTTGCTCAGTAGAAGAGGACTGAAGGGTGACTTTACTTGCTCCTTCTGTGGAGAAGTTCAAAAGGACCCAGTACATCTGTTTTTTCAATGTGATTGGGTTAAGTCAATTTGGTTTGCTTCTACCATTGGGGGCAAAGTGGAAGAGGTAGCTGGCAAGTCTATAAGGGAGTGGCTGGACATGTTCATTGAGTGGACTAAGGACCAGGATGATGGTGTAGCAGAAAAAGGGATTCTGGCAATGATAATAATGCAGGAGCTATGGGAAACAAGAAATAAAGTGAAGTTTGAAGGTAGGAGCAAAAATAGAGAAAGTTTAATAAGAAGGACTTTAGCAATGTGGACAAGGATCCTCAAAGCCTTTGAAGGGGAACAGGGAGTTGGGGGGCAACAGCCCCAAAACAGAGTTTCTACACAATTAACTAACTGTCTGAAAGAAGATTTATTTCCTGTAATTGAAGTAGATACATTACTAATAAGATTTGATGTTGCTTTTTTCAGTAAAAATGGAGAAGCGGCAGCTGGAGCTATGGCATGGGACAATGAAGGAGGCTTAATAGCAGCAGCCTCAAGGAGATTCACAGCAAGGGATGTAGAAGAAGTAGAGATGGTGGCATTGGAGGTAGCAGTAAAGCTAGCTAGGAGTACAGGAGCTAACTCCTTCTTGTTTGAAGGGGATAGCAAGCTAGCTATTCAAAATGTTGTAAACACGATCGAGTCAAATTCGTGTAGTTGGAAACTGGAACTTATAAAGGTTATGGTAGATAAGGTTTGTAGGTCTTTTGGGTTTTGTAAGTTTCATTGGATCAGCAGGAGGTATAACACTGAAGCTCATGAGTTGGCTAAATGGGCAGTTCAAGGTTAGGATGCCAACCTCCTGCCAAAACTCTTGTTGGATTGTAGTGTGGTGCCTATGATGTTTTAATATATCTATGTATGTTGTTAGCGAAAAAAAAGAGAAGATAAAATCCAAAAACAAACAAAACAAAAAATCGGTTACAAATTAGGAAGATTCCGTGCGTGGTCTCTCTCTCTCTCTCTCTCTCTCTCTCTCTCTCTCTCTCTCTCTCTCCTTTATAGGAAAATAATCTTGAAGTAAGAAAATGATCTCGAACAGAGAACAATATTCTTTTCGTTCTTTACTTTTTTTCCCGAAAAAACGAAGAATCATACACCTATTGTCTCCACTAGTATGTTATTTTCACTTTTTGAATAGATTGCAATTATATACTTGTATTTAAGCCTTATAATTTGTCCCCAAAAAATTGCGGAAAGGTGAAACTCCATTTGTATTATGAAGTTGTCAGTTGAATCAGTTTTTTAATTGCTAAGTTTTCACCTTGGTAAATCTATGGTTTCAAGTAAGACTTGATTCAGTATCTGTTAGTAATCACTGAAAGTTTATATATGTCTTCACAGTCTTAATCCGACAATATCAAAAGAAGTCGGGGGATGCTAAAAGTATGTTGAGTTTGATTATTGCTTACTCCACCTCAGTTGTTCTGAAATTCTTTTATTCCTGCAGATTTCAGGCATATATGCAATGGTTAGAGCTTTGACATTCTTATGTGAATTTTCAAAAAAAGGAGGAATGTATATAAATTCGTGCTTTCTCATTGGCAAAGTGAATCACATGACACTTGGTTTGCACCCAACTCCTCTAGAGTGCACAATAAGGTACTTGAAGTAATTAGCACATTTAGAGTTTACATCATATGAGGGTGTAAGTTTCAGGAAAATTTTCTCGACTTAGATTTATTGTATACAGAGATAGTGCGTGATTAGCAACTAGTAAAAGAGTGGCATTCTCCTCTATGATTCAAAATATTGTAAATGACGCAATAACGTTTCAATTATGTACTTAACAACTATGTGTAATGGATCTTTAGCTTAAATGGAAAAAGTACTTGAGAATTGGACTATATCTCCAATGTATCTCAAGAGATGGTGGTTCAAGTCCACCAAGATCCTTCAATGATTTGTAGAAAGTTTGTCTAACTAGCCAAGGAGTGGAGCTAGGGACTATACTGCTTCTTGATAGCTCGCGTTGAATTGTTAGTGGTTATGTTTTCTCTTTAATGCATTTCTTTCCCATGGGATATTGACTCCATGAACCAAACACAAATACTTTTTGTGTTTTGATATAACAATAGACCTATTTCTTTGCTTATTCCAATCCTGTATTACTTTCATGTATCATAGGACTGTCTGAATTCTGCATTGGCTTGATCTAGTATAAATTCTTTGATATTCCAAATCTGAGTTATACATCCATGCACACTGTATATGGGGATCATGATTTGTCCCTATTCGAATACTATTGTCATAGTCCGTTTTAAATAATTCATTTGGAAATAAACAACATGCATCTGGGAAGGAATTTCAAGAGGTTATGGAAGAAGCAATTGTTCACCCTCTCAACATTGGAGGCGAACTTTATATTGGTATTCCTCTAGGTAAAGTTATAAAAGTCACGTTCTCTGCTAGTGCAATGCTTAGATAATTATTTAGTGATATTCAGATACCAAATGCACTCTGATCTTCAACCTTTTAATTTATTGAGTTTACATTTGCTTCCATCTGTTCATGAGAAAAGCCTTTTACGGTTATCTTAGATGTGGAATCTCGACTAGCATCACTTACATTTGATACTGAAGACTTGAAAGCGATGCAAGGGACTGTCACTCGAGTTGACATGCCCTCCACTTTTCAGGCTGATAAAATTGCCAAATTGATTCCAGTGTTTGCGAACCTATTCAGCTCTTTAGAAGTACGCCGAGCCATCAACCCTTCGGTAAATGGGCACTTTTCAGCCAGAGCGCTAGCAAGGTACTATGCTAGCCTGATAAGAATTGTAATTGGTTCTGTCAATGTCTAGTTATAGGAGATATGCTTCAAGTAATAATACCATAGAAATTAAGAGAACCTCATAAGATACACCAGAATGAGGATGCTTGATTTATGTCTTGGGCCAGCAGATTTATGTCTAAGGCTTTAAGCTTCCACAAAAAAAAATGAAGGTTCCACACATACATAACCAACATCGTGTTTCATTTTTCTATTTCATTCCTCCCAGACAATGTTGTGTAACAGCTTAAGTGCTAAAAAACACTAATTAGCTAAATCCCAAGACAGTATAATAACGTCATCGGCAAGTCATATTTATCCAAAATACCATCGTTATAATTCAAGACACAAGAGTTAGAGTGAAAACACTCAATTTACAAGTTCACTAAATTTTAAACAAACAACAAATAAAAACAAAATGTAAGTATGTAAGTTTTCTCATTTAACTACAAATCAAGACTTCCTACATAAATGAAATATAAAGCAAGCACTATTTTTTTTTTCTTTCCAACAACTAAAACTAATCTAGATAAACATATTGTAGATTCTGTAGCCCACTTGCCCAACTTTCCTTTTAGAACAGTTTCCCACATTGTTGCTTCTGCCAATCTAACAGACTGCCAACCTGGCCAAACCGGAGGTAGAGGAGCATTATCCTTTAGCACAATTGGCACAAAATGTGTTCCTTCATTTATGTGGTAAACATCGATTATCCGAAATATTTCTTCTGGACCTATCCTCAATGGGAAGTACGTAATACATAATTTTGGTGGCGCTATAGTGACAAAAACAACATTGAAAGCACTTGCAACTAAGGAACCCATGTCCGGCAGATCAAACTAATCTTTCTCATTCATTGTAAAAGGCTTGGTACACTCTAAGTTTCTTTTGTGGTTTTCAAGCACGTCATGACCGTACAACTTTGCATAATAATTCGCATATTGCATAAGCACTTAAAACATAAGCCCCCTTATGGTCTTCCATGCTAAATCATCTGTATATCCTAGTAGTGTAGCTATGGATCTATAACCACAATGCCCATCCGGGGTTACCTCAGCCAATGACTTATCATATCACAGATCAAAGGATTAAAATCGCGCAAAATATTTTCCCACTTATGCTTGAGGTCTTCATCTTTTAGAATTATCTCCGACCCAATTATTATTTTTTTCTGTTTCTCTTCAATTTTCTTTTGGCCTCTTCTCCTTTCTTGTCGTCATTATTGCTGACAATTTTAGAGTCTTCTAAATCAAATTTTCCGTCAAGGAGTTCTTGAAAGCTAAATGAGTCAAGGTCATCAGGCGATCCACTTAACCCCAGTAATACGGATTCATTATTGCTGAAGTTCAACCTTCTTTGTGGCGGTAATTGATATTACTCAAATTTGAAAGCCTATATTAGTAAAGAGATTGATATAAGCTACATTGATAAAAAAAATGAAAATCTAAATATTGGCACGTAAAAGAGGTATCCCAACAACAAAGAAAATGATATCAGGATAAACATACCTGACTGTATTGAGTTCCAATAATATTATCTTCAAGATGAACACATTCATTTAAATCAGGTAGTCCCCACTTGTTGGTTGATTGTGATTGCCCTCCAATTTGGTATAAACTACATTGCTACAAAACCAAAATATAAGTATTGACATGTAAAACATTTCAGCAACAATAAATAAAATGATATAAAAATAAACATACTTGACTGTATTGAGTTCCAATAGTATTCTCTTCAGGATGAACACTTTCATTTAAATCAGGTACGGTAATCCTTGAGCAATATTTATATCACCTTGTTCTTAAAAAAATAAAAAGATGAGACAAGTTAAAATGTTAGGCAAATGTTAGATGAGAAATAAATGAGACAATATATGCGATCACATGGGCAAAATAAAAATGTACGTGAAGTATGACAAACCTTTCTTGTTTCTCTTTATATTTTTTGAAGGCACTTGTGTTGTGCTCGTTTGTTTTTTTTTTTTTCGTTTTAAGTTCTAATACGCCTTTCGGTCGGGTCCCGTTCGTTGGTCTCCCTTTTTCAGATTCGGATGCAACAACCAATACTTCGTCATCATTTTCTTCAACATTTGTGGCAACACCAGATCTTTTGGACTTCGAACATTGTCTTAGATATATTTCTTTCATTGATACAACCTGCTCAACTTCTTCCAACCCCTTTTGGAGTGCATCTTTAGCTTTTAGATACCCATTTTCATTGACTACGCCCTTTGTCACAAGCTTCATTGCCAAATGACATAGCTCATTGTACCGCAAAGATTGAACTGCATTACAATTTGACAAATTTGGTTTGCTATTGTCTCTTACAACTTCGACTTTCACTGCTTTAGTCCACCTCTGTAGTATATATTGATCAGGAATCGTATGTATATTATTATGATAAAATACCTTCAATATGTGATGACAAATAAGGCCAAGGGACTCAAACTTTTTGTAGCTACACTTAGTCTGAAAGTTAGACATGTCAATTGCGACCTTTTTTACAGACCCTTCTCTAGTAACTTCATATGTGTATATTGTACCATCAACAATGCATTCCTTGATGTTATACATAAGATGTTCCTTATACTCAACTTTAAATATTTCAAAAACAGTATGTGTGTACATATCAGATGCTTGCTTTAGCATGGGTGTAGAGACAAATAACCTTTGGGACATCTGAGCTGAATTGAAATCAGCTTCAATTTCTGCCTGTCGTCGAGACTAAAGTAGACACTCAAAACGATGAACGAACTTAGTCAAACTGTACTTTCTCTTCACATAATTTTTCAAAAGACTATTGGTACTTTCCCCACGTTGAGTAGTGGTCATGTCTGCACAAAAAATATCTCGTCCATACACTAATGCCCATTTCTTCTTTATTTTGAACAATTCAACCAACCACTTATTTCCCAAGAGATCATAATCACGCAACATCTTGTCCCATCTTGATAAAAAAAAAATATTATTTGTTTCACAATTGTATACACACTTATTGAAGTCGTTTAGAAACCCAGGAACTCTGTATACATGGTGGAAATGCTTTCTGGCATTTAGATATATATGCCACAAACAAAGACGATGTTGTGTTTCGGTAAAAATAGTTGGGATAGCCTTCACCATTGCTGGACACTGGTCGGTAAGAATAGTCTTTGGTGGTTTTCCTGACATTGCTTTTAAAAAGGTTTCAAACAACCATTTAAAAAACTCAGCACTTTCATCTATCAAAAGCGCACCCCCAAATATAATAGACTGCATATGATGATTGACACCAACAAATGACGCAAACGGTCGTCCATACTTGTTTGTTCTGTAAGTCGTATAAAAAACAACAACATCTCCAAAGTAATTATAATCCATCACTGATAAGAGCCCAAAACTGTAGTTTTAACCCCTTAATAATCATACTGTTAGACCAATTATGTGAATAATAAGTAAGAGTTAATACTGATTACGTGTTTTTATGCATTTCAGGCTTCAAAGTCCATTATATGCGCAGAAATGTGCCACTTTAGCGAGATAAATGAGCAAAAGTCGTGAGAACTTCGAATGCCATATCTTTGGACTCAGACCTCGGAATGAGGCCTACCTTATGTCAAAACGACCGGCTCGGAAAGAGCTTTGCAATGGTCTAAGCCTTGACCCAATCAGAGGAGCAAAAGTGGACGAAAAGTCTGTGGAAGCCAACTGCAGCTGAAGAGGCCTTTTTGGACTGAAAGAATTGGGTTTTGGGCCTGATTCTCTGGCCCAAAACATGGCTCCAAGCCCATGCACGATTTTTGGATCTGGATGTATAAAAACAAAAGCTTGACTCAGTGTTAATGGCAGTCAATGGCAGTTAGGTTAGGAGATAGCTTAGAATAGAAAGTAGCCATTAAAATAGCTTCTAGATCTAGTTTTATTTAATTGTTTTTGATTAAGTGTAGTTTCAATATCTAATTCATTTCATTAGATTAAACCTTGAATCTTGTTCTTCATTGGATTAGATCAATAAAGTAGTATTTCTATCCATTTCGATTTTTGTCATTTCCAATTCTAGATCTAATTTCAATTCATGTCCTTATTTCAATTTAGTCATTAAATTAGATTTCATTATTGTTTAATTAAGTAAATTTCAATGCTTTATATTATGTTTAGTTTTAATCTAAATGGAAATGATTGCGGAATGATTCAAGGCTAAACCTCCATTAGAGGGGGTTGTGAAGCCTTGATGAAAGCTTGATTCCGATTATCGTAGAGTCGTCGTATTTTCTATTCCACTCTAGAAATGATTAGTTCACCATGAGAATGGGTTTAATTGTTCACATGCTAGTTATGAATTGGTAGAAATGCCATGTATAATTAGGGATTAGGAATAACCAATTGTTCTGCATGGCGATTCAATTCGGATTATGACGATTCGTCGTTAGTGGATTAAGTTGAGTTAAGGTGGAATCAATCCCCCTCTAACTCCTTATCATAGAATCAACGTAGCATTCCCATAATTATTTAGATAATCGACTAGTTGCATCTTGTGGGTAGTTGCATCGTAGTATAATTCCCTTCGTAAAACTCTCATAGACTTAAAACCGACTAGTTAGATTAGAAAACATCCATGCTAGAGCACTAGGAGTGGAACGAACTTATCTACTCCACTATATCTCATAGGATTGAGAGTAGAATTCTTTGATAAATTAGACTCGTAAACGATAGTTGTTAGTTTACTTACGTTGTGAATTCATCACTCATTTCGTAGGTAGACTATTCATTTTACTTTTATCAATCACTGACGTTGCATCTGCCCAGAACATATTTGATAGTTGATTTTACTTTTCGTAGGTAAACTCATCGTAAAAGAAAGATGGATTCTCGGCTTTCTTCCTTTTAAAATATTCTATAATTGCATTGTCATTTCTGTGCTTGCTAAGTTTTTGCTCACGCTTCTTATAGAGATAATTTTTATAATCGATGTATGTAAAACTAACATTTTCTAGTCCTCCAATTTGATGCATCATATATTTATAACCATCAATAGACGCAATTCCTGCAGCATCTAAACTACTAATTTCCACTCATTCTGGCTCTTTAACACGCCTTTGAGACCTCAACAGATACATCTTGGATGGGGTTGCCAACTTGTGGTTATGTTCATGTACCACCTCAATAACAACCATTCATTTTTCACATTCGAAACAGCCATGCGAGCTTTGCAACCAATTCTTGTTTCGTTACGATCATTTTTCACATTTCTATTCCGCTTATCCTTTTTACGCACACCTTCCTTTAAACATACAAAGAACCGCCTCCTAACTATACTATCTGCTCTATAATATATTTTGTGCTTCCTAATACTAAAACCCATTTTACGAGCGTAGGAATTATAACTTGCATATGCCTCTTCCTCATATTGAAAAACCAATTCCTCATATAACAAATCTTCTATTGTTAGTTAAAGAGATTTTCTTTTCTTTAAAGTATGAATAAAACCTCTCATTTTTTTTCTTTTTCGATAGAGAGTTGAAGAAGAGGGCGAGATTGAAGATTCCCCCCTCCCCCCACATTTTCCATGCATATAATCTTTCCTTATTCTTTCTCATTTGTAGCGATTTTGTTTTGATTTTTTTGGTATCTTTTGTCTAACACCGTTAGTACCTTCGCTTTGGGTGTGAAATAAATGGACATGTATCAAATATAATTTTGTAAGGTGTAAAAGGCTCATTTTTCCACTCGGGCGGAGAAGATCCGGCCTCATCTTTGAAAGTCGAGTTACTTTGCTTTGTTTATTTGAGGTCTCAGTGTGTTGTTGACGTCAGGCGAAGGCAACTAATTACTTTCTAAATAGGAAAAATACTGGAACAACATTATAATGTACGAAGTTACCAAAAAAAAAACATTATAATGTACGAATCATGCTGTTTTTATCAAGGTCAAGCTAAGGTTGTGCCAGTGCGCACAGATTTTGTCAAGTATAAAAATGATGGCATGGATCTTTTGCAACAATGGCGTGAGATTGGATTGTTTTACCTCTTATTAATACATACAGTTTAATAATATTCAAATTGACAACCTGTGGAGGACAATTTTTCATTCGGTCGGAACTCGAAAGTGAAATGATTCACGATAAAAATAAGTTCTAGAAAGTGAAGCTAATATTTTTGAAATTCACAAAATTCCAAAAAGCTAGGGTTCCTATGAAATTCCAACACTTGAGGCACTTTCAGTTCTTTTGGAGTTCACGAATCAAGCTTATCGGCAAAATTCATGTATGTCATTCTAGGCTTCTCCTTCTAGCTGTAGTGGTGAGTGGAACCAGCCACGCAAGCTCTTTAAAAGTTTCAAACCATAAACATCATTTGAAAATTTTGAATTGATGATAACTTCTGCCTTTCAAGGATTTAATACAAAAATTATGGTGGATGGCATATCTAAATCTAAGGCGGATCCAAACTATTGATAAACTTAACTCGAAAGGCATGACTATTGACAATGTATGCTTACTACGCAAGGAGGTAAAAGAAAATGTGGATCATCTCCTTGTTCTTTGTCACTGACAAAACAGGTGTGAGAGTTGTTCTTTTCATCATTCCATAAGTCTTGGAACCCCCATGCGATATTAGGGAGGCTCTTGGGAGTAACTTCTTCAATGAGGTTCTTACACCAAAAACAAAGTGGATCGCCCAACATCTTCTAAAGGCAATAATGTGTGTTCTTTGGTTGGAGCCCCATGCGATATTAGGGACCCCCATGCGATATTAGGGAGGCTCTTGGTTGGAACCCCCATGCGATATTAGGGAGGTTCTTTGGTTGGAAACCCCATGCGATATTAGGGAGGCTCTTGGGAGTAACTTCTTCAATGAGGTTCTTACACCAAAAACAAAGTGGATCGCCCAACATCTTCTGAAGGCAATAATGTGGGTTCTTTGGTTGGAGCAAAACCGGAGAATTTTTTAAAGCAAGGAGAAAGAATTATGCAAGATCTTAATGGAAGTTAAAAAGATCTTGTATGATTGGTCAAGGAGTGATGGTCACTTTAGGAAGTTGAGGTTTAAGATTTTATTGTGAATTGGGATAACTTAGTATTGTAATTTGTGTATTTGTCGTTTGTTGGGTTATAAATATTAGCATCTTACTAACTACGTACATGTGGTGGTTCCATGTGATTATAAAAAGAAATTTGGGAATGAAATATTTCTATTGATAAAAAATAAATAAAAAACACGAAAAATGTGGTGTATAAAAATTCCTGAAAAATACTGATTTTAGTAGAAATTTTGGGTTGGAAAAATCTTGATACCTTAATCAATATAAGAGCATCATCAACGTTATTTCAAAATTTATTTTGACACATCAACTTTTTTAGAAACTAAAAGTGCAATTTCCATGTTAAACTTGAACGCTAAAAAAAAAAAAAAAAAAAAGTGAATTATCTTTCTGGACAGGTAAATAGCGCCGTCCCAATGTTTTTCCCTTTTTAAAAGTGATTTCTAAAATAATTTTTTACATATATAAAACTTTTTTTTTTGTCTTATTCCCAAATGGAGACGGCCAAACTTTACCTGTCTTAACCATTTTTATAATTTTGAGTAAAATAGTCACAATTTTAACAATTGCTCGGATAGAAACATAGTTATAGAAATGGAAGTCCAAATTGTCAAATAAATTGCTACATGTTACATTAGAAATGGTTTATAGACAATGCGTTGATGATGCTCTAAGGTATTCTTAAACTTTTCAAAACCTAAGAAACTTGCCCCTATTGCTCTTAATTTGAAATTTGATATATCGTCCTCATATTTGAGAAATTTAATTATACGGAAGAATACTTCAAGGCACATGAAAAAGATTAAGAACAACGTGGGCCGGGAACCTGAAGTCCAAACTTGGAAGACAATTTTAGGAAGAGTCTTGATAAGGAGAGATCATTCTCTCCTATATTTAGAGCGCACTTTTTATCAACCGTCAAAGTGGATGTTTGGGTTGTATCTCGAGATTATATTCCACATACTAATACAACCAAAGCAGTATGACAAGGGCAGTCTACAAGGTTTTTAGAAGATATAAAAAAAATACAGTTCTCTCTCTCTCTCTCTCTCTCTTGTTTTGCAAACTCATATTTCCAACTTTTCTCCCATGTTTTATAAATTCCTCTATCTCCATCTTTTCTTCACCTTTGCAAACATTTGTCATAGCCAATTTATTGCTGGGTGGGAAATCCATAACTCAAATGAAAATGCTCGACTGGCATTGTCGTCGATTTAACAAGTAATAAATTAATCTAGTTTAGATCAATTTTGAGGTTTAAATTGGTGTTGCGACCATCTTTTTAAAGAACAATTAATATAACATGGAGAAAGATTTTGCCAACAAAATATGTATGTTTTCATCGTTTGTATAAAAACATCTCCCAAAAAGTTAAATCCGAAACCATTAATGAAACTACTACTTCTATCTTCCAAGGAGGGACGACTACTATTTCCATCGTAAAAAACAAAACTAAAAGAGAAAGAGAAGATGACTTAGTTGATAATTTTGGCAGAAACGTAAGTGGGTGTTTGGACCTTATTTTTTCCTAAAAAGTGTTTTTTTTGAAAAAAAAAATATTTATTCTAATTCTAAAAACAATTTTTGAATAAATATGTTTGGTTGAGATTTTTCTAAAAAACTATTTTTATCAAAACAGGCAGATTTAATATTTCAAAAAATATCGTGGTATTTGGTCTTAACACTCCGACAGTCCATTTGTCTTGAGGGCAAAAAAAAAAACCGTTTTTTAACTTGAAACACAAGTTTTTAGGACTAATAAATATTTTTTGGATGAAAAAAATACTTTCTACAAAAATAGAGATCAAGCCTGTTTATTTTGTCAAAAATCGTTTTTTTACTAATAAATATTTATTGACAATAAATAAATAGGATCCACACACCACAAACTTTTTTCCCACTAGTTTTTGGATTTGTTTTTTTTGTTTGGTTTGCCTCGTCAGATTTACTTTTAGTTGTAAAATCCATATGATATTTGAGCTATTTTTTTTGGGACGGTTACGATTAAAGTGCACTCTAATTGAAGGAGAAAATGTTCTCTCCTTATCAGTTGCAATCAAAGATTGGGTGATCCACTCACGAGGAATGAGATAGTTTCTTTTTCCTTTTTCTTTTTCTTTTTCAAAGTCAAGAACTACTGGGTTTCATAAAGATTCTTCCCAATGCCATGGAGATTGTTTCATAAAGATCTCTAGCTCCAAGAGATTTGTCCATTTCAGAATATATTTAACTAATTTAAGGCCGCATGAATAAATATTACCAGAACAAAATCTTCCCCACCAAAGATCGTACTTCAGCTAGCGATCCTATATGGCTATATGCCTTAAAATTACAACATGCTAATGCCTTGCGAAAGCCAATGGAAATTCGTGCGAAATCAAGAAGAGAGAAACTTTTTCAAAATGAATTCCTGATCTGAAAGTTGACATACTACATTTAGTATATAACGAAATGGGTAATGGTAAGAAGAGTTTGCAATTGCGTAAAACAAAGTTGCAGGCCCCTTGGCCCTTATGTTTCTCCAAGGGATGCTACTTTAGGTGCACACATTTTTTTAGAGTGCTAATATTTGTACAGTAACGCATGTCCTTAAAAGTTGGATATATACAACCTGCAAATGCATATGACAGTATTATAGTCGCGTGCTAAGACGTATTAGGCCACAAAGGAACATGACTATTGTTCTCAAATCACGTGGTTTTTCTGATAAAAAGATTATTATTTGGATTTCGGATATCTCCATATTTTGACAGTTTCAAAGATTAAGCCCAAAATAATCTCTAAACTTTGTCTCAGAATCATCGGATTAAGACTTTAGCTATAGCCACAACCCAACTATCCCCTATTGCCCTATTGGTGTATCACTATCCGTATGCGGTATGCGTATCACTGTATCAGCGTCTGACTATTTACTGCAATTTTTAAATATTTTTGTGGTATTTGTGAATCAAGAGAATTATATGTTTATTCGGTGCATATCATTATCATGCATTATAGTTATCTCCACTTGAAGTACCTAAAGAAAATTATGTACTTATTTAATCCTTAAAGAAGATTTGTCCGGTATCAAGGAGTAGGAATGCTGGATTGGGCAGCCTTCTAGGTGCTTGGAACTTGGAAGTTGGAAGATGCCTAGAACTGGACAACAAATAAATCTGATCTTTCGAGCCCCACGTCAGATGTGGGGGAAAGGTGAGATAAGATCATCGGTTACAAAAAGCCCAAACATTGTTTGAAGTTTGAACAGGCTTTTGAAGGATTTAGCGCCTGTGAGGGAGTGATATTTTCATTCAAGAATATTAAGCAAATACTCAGCATAGTGGAAATACCACACCGATTTCTGACCTAGTTTTCCGAACTACTTTCAGAATGACCTACATCATTAGCTCACGACCACGAGCTACGAAATCGCTCTAGAACAGATCGACTCGCACATCACCATGCAGATCGTTCTATATCATGACTCAATTTATCTTATAGAAGCAATTATTACCAAAGCTACACTTATACAATCCACCACCGCAAGTTACTAACCATTGTAACCACTCCCATCATTACAGAATTCCTACCAACACCATTCCAATACTCCTCCTCAATCTCAACCATACATTTGTGTTTGCCCATACACGTGTTGGATTGAGATTCACCTTCACCATCTATAAATACGTCCCATATGAACTATGCCAGACCTGATTCTTCTCTCTTCCTAGAATTGAGAGATAGATATATAGATAGTTTGCTCAAAGAACGAACTCGGTCTTTCCCATATCCAATCCCTTTCTCCTCTTAATATTGCATGTAAAGGTAGACTAAAACACTCCTTTACATTGGCGCTGTCTGTGGTCTCGATTTCTTGAGAAATCACTTCACAAATCTTAAAACCAAAAAGAAAAATCCTCAAGCCCACGAAGCATGGCAAGCCTCGAAGCTCAAATCCAGAGTCTAGCAGGTCAATTAGGTACGATGAATAAGCAAATCACCCTGCTCAGGCAGGAGAATGTTACACTACGCGCGCAAGTGGACACGTAAAATCCACCAGGTGCCTTAGCAGAGGACGACATTAACGAGGTTAATCAACAGATTAACGAACTCTCACAACGGATCGACCAAAGTGCAGTTAAAAAAGACGCCAGTTAGATCATTCAAAAGATGCTGAAGACATACCGCGCGTCCCCATTCGATGTTGAAGTACTTAACAAAGCTTCTCCTCCAGATTTCATCCAGCCACATTTTCCAATGTATGATGGCAGCACGTGTCTTGGTCAGCACGTGGCTCACTACATTCAAAGTCTTGCACTCTATAGTGCACCGGAGTTCGATCATCTTCATTGTAGTTTGTTTCCTGCCAGTCTCAAAGATGGCGCGCTCGATTGGTTCTTTTCATTAAAGCCAGACTCGATGAAGACCTTTGAGCAACTCACCGATCTGTTTGCTAGTAAGTACGTCCACAATCGACGTAAAAAAGTCGATCTTGACTCACTCTTCCAGCTCTCATTTGGCGAGGATGAAACCATTTGCCAATTTCTAGGTCGGTTCAAAGCCGAACTGCTTTGCATGGAGAGCGGCCTCAAAGAATCTTTTGCCACACTGCCATTCTCCAACGCCTGTAGAGTGTGCAACACAGAGCTCTCCAGGTCGCTGATGAAAGAACGTCTAAAAATGTTGTCCGAGCTATACGCTTGAGTAGACAAGTACATTAAGTTGCAAGAAGGCCTAAAACGTCAAGGCCTAACAGAAGAACAGGAAGTGGCAGCGATCTCCAACGTCACCCCACCTACCAAAAAGCGGTCCAGACTGTCGGAACAGAAGTCGGGGAACAAAACAAACAACAACCGTGAGTTCGCTGTTCTTACACGATCTCCCAATTACATATTGGACAAGATCAAGCGAGCTGCATATTACCGACCTGACGTGCGGCAACCAGCAGATCGACTTGACAAGCCTTACTGTACTTTCCACCGAGCAAAATGTCATGAGACCGATGCGTGCTGGGGGCTAAAGAATTACCTCCAAGACCTCATTGAATCTGGACATATCAAACAGTACACCAACATCGCTGATGGCGATCTGCGCCTTAAACTCATGGCTTGCAGGGTGCGCAGTAGATCTCCACCTCGCTATGATCGCCACAATGTCCAAGCTCGCTCCCACAGCAGAGGACGTCCCAGAGACCGTTCTCGCCATGAGCGCCATTAGCACTCGTCAGATAGCGACAATGACAGAACCATTCATATGATCACTTTTCCAGATGATTCAGTTACATCTTCCAGAGAAAAAAGGAGGCGCGTAGGCCCCCTTCAATAAGTTTACCATTTTTCTTCACAAGCCGCACCTGCCCCACTAAATTTAAGTTGCAGCTCAGGTGATATAACTTTCACGAAGGCCGACCTCAACAAGGTTTGCCTCCCACAAAATAATGCACTAGTAGTCCATGTCAAAATCAGTGACTGGACAGTTAAACGTGTTCTGATAGACCCTGGTAGTTCGTGTGACATTTTGTTCTACAATACCATTCAAGAGATGAACTTGCCCAAGTCAGTCTTCATAGACCCAATCGCTCCTCTCTACGGGTTCAATGGCTCCAGACCGACCCAATTGGTGACATCATACTCCCAGTTTCTGTGGGATTTAGAGAAGACAAAGTCAGCTTCAATACGCGTTTTAGCATTCTAGACATCAACTCATCCTACAACGCCATCCTAGGACGACGTTGGATTCACCAAATGCAAGCTATACCATCCACACTGCATCAAGTACTCCGCTTTCCCGGCCCTAGGGGCATGATGGAGCTTTGAAGCAATCAGCTCGAGGCTTATCATTGTAACCAGATCCTCTCAGCAAACAAGATCGCTGACCCACCTGTCAGCACAAAGAACGAGCCCACCAGCTACACAATGGCCAAAGATTTAGTCGCTGAGGTCAGGGCCAAAGCACCAAAACAGAATGATGGGGGCACCAGCAAGAAAGTCTATTCATCTGTAAAGGCCCCAGAGGTCCCTTAAGCAGTTGTTGCTCCACCCGTCAGGACCCCAGAGGTCGCTCAAGCAGTTGTTACTCCACCCGTTAGGACCCCAGAGGTCGCTCCAGCAGTTGTTGCTCCACCCGTCAGGACCCCAGAGGTCGCCCCATCATGCGTTATACAACCGATACAAATTCCAGAGATCACTCTAGCCCCTGTTGTCATGACCACAGAGGCCACATCAGCCCCTATTGTCGTAACCACAGAGGTCGTTCCAACCCCTGTTGCCAATTCCACCGTCCCTCAGAGTGGCAAAGCATCTCCAGAGATCAATCCCCTTGAGGACACATCATCATCAAACGCAGCACCCCAACCTACAAAAAGAGAGAGAGTGAACTTAGGAACAGAAGACGATCCTAAGTTCGTCTATGTAGGGGCTAACCTTGACCCTACACTCAGGGCTCAGTTTGTAAACTTTTTAGCAATGAATAAAGATATTTTCGCTTGGTCGTATATCGATGTGCCGGGTATAGATTCTAATGTTGCATGTCATAGACTAAATGTAAACCCTAATGCTAGGCCAGTTCGGCAGCGACCTCAAAGATTATCCCTGAGATTTCAAAAAGCAATCAATAATGAGGTCGACAAACTCAAGTAAGTCGGTTTCATCAGGAAAGTCGATTACCCAGACTAGATCACTAACATAGTAGCAGTTCCAAAGAAGAATGACACAGTCCATCTCTACGTTGACTTCACCAATGTCAACCAAGAAACACCTAAAGATAGCTTCCCTTTACCTAGAATTTATCGACTTGTGGACCAGACCTGTGGCCACGAGTTCCTGTCATTTATAGATGCATACAGTGGATACAACCAGATCCCACTCGCTGAAGAAGACCAAGAGAAAAAGTCATTCATCACAGAACAGAGAATTTATTGCTACAACGTCTTCCCGTTCGGCCTCAAGAACGTTGGAGCGACTTATCAACGGCTAGTCACTGACATGTTCCAGGACATGTTAGGGGATACCATGGAAGTCTATATCAACGACATGTTATCAAGAGCAAGAAAGCAGGTGACCACCTCACTCACCTTGAGCAAGCGTTCTCCAGGTTACGCCAAACTCGAATGAAGTTGAATCCAGAAAAGTGCTTTTTTGGAGTGTCCTCCGGGAAGTTTCTGGGGCACCATGTATCACAGCGGGGGATCGAGGCTAACCCAAACTAAATCCGAGCGTTCTTGGACATGCCCGATCCACAGACAAAGAAGCAAATACATAAGCTGTCAGGAATGGTCGCAACACTTAACCGATTCATATCAAGGGCTTCAGACAAGTGCTGACCATTCCTACAACTTCTTAAAAAAGGTGAGCAGTTCTTGTGGAACGACCAGTGCTACCAAGCGTTCTCCACCCTCAAAGAATATCTGACAACACCTCTCGTCCTAACAAAACCAACAGATGGGAAAATACTGGGGGCTTTATCTAGCAATATCAGACTTTGCTATCAGTTCGGTTCTCTTCAAGGATGACAACAATTCAGAAAAACCGATCTACTTTACAAGTAAGACGCTAACTCCAGCTGAAAAGAACTACTCTTATATTGAAAGACCAGTACTCACATTGTTATATTCTGTAAGGAAGTTCAGGCCTTACTTTCAAGCGCATCCAATCAAAGTATTCACCGACTTCCTACTGAAGAAAATCCTTCATATGGAGAATAAGACAACTCGCATGGCAGTATGGGCCGAAGAACTTGGAGAACACCATATCGAGTTCGTCCCATGTACCTCTAAGAAAGGACAGGTCGTTGCAGATTTTCTAGCAAATTTTCCCGTCGACGACCTAAATTGGGAACCAGAAACAGATATCCCATCCACGAAGAAGCACGATAAGTCAATCTGGTCTCTCTTTGTAGATGGTTCTAGCAACCCCGGAAGGAGTGGAATCGGAGTCGTCCTAGACTCCTAGTGTCCCCAGATGGAGCTATGATGGAGAAATCAGTTCGCATTGACTTCACGACCTCCAACAATGAGGTAGAGTACGAGGCATTAATCATGGGGCTTCGAATGGCGCTACAGATCGGTGTACAAGAGCTTCAAGTCTTTAGTGACTCGCAATTGGTTGTTCGCTAGATTGCTAAAGAGTAAACTACCCACGAAGGTAACCTTTCTAAGTACCTTCAAGTTATTTATCAGTTACTTTAGTCTTTTAAGAAAGCCACCATACACCACTTTTTGCGTGACGAGAACCGTCATGCGAACAGTTTAGCTTACCTAGCTACTCAAACACCGAACTGCACCCCTAGGCATTTACTCATTGAAGTAGTTGACCGACCTGCTTACCAAGCGGAACACGCCCTAGAAATCAGTGACCTGTGTCCGCTCTCTGATAATCAGATGAGTTAAACATGGATGCAGCCCATCATAGAGTACATCCAGCACGGTACACTCCCAGAAGAGCGTGCCAAAGCCAGACAAGTTCCATATCAGGCACGCCATTACTGCTTGGTCAATAACAAGTTATTCTGAAAATCTGCTGGTGGATCTCACTTGAGGTGTATAAGCCCAGGACAAGGTCAATTGATTTTTGCTGAAATTCATGAGGGGGAGTGCGGAAACCATACTGGAGGTTGCTCTTTAGCCCGCAAAGCGATCTCCCAAGGATACTTTTGGCCCCGAATGCAGATTGATGCCAAAATGTATGTCCTCAAGTGCATTAAATGCCAGACCTTTGGCCACAATATCATCCAGCCAGCTCGCGAGTTGATCAATATTACGAGCCCTTGGCCATTTCATATGTGGGGCATGTACATCATGGGACCGTTCATCCCACAAAAAAGTACTGGTTTTCAGTTCGTCTTAGCTGCAACTTATTACTTCACTAAGTGGGTCGAAGCAATTCCTTTAGCTCATGTCAAGGAATCACACGTCAAAAACTTCATCTGGACTCACATCATCACCAGATTTGGCTTGCCACACACACTGGTGATGGACAATGGTTCCCAATTCAAGGGGAAAATAGTCAAGGAGTTTTTGGCCAAGTGGAAGATCGTTCATGCATTCTCCACTCCTCAGTACGCTCAAAACAATGGCCAAGCCGAAGCTAGCAACAAAGGAATCTTGGAGAATTTGAAGAAAAAGATTGAAAAGAACAAGATCTAGTGGCCGAATCAGTTAGAGAACATTTTGTGGGTTCACCGCACCACAGCTCGCTCTAGCACAGGCGAGTCGCCATTATCTCTATGCTATGGCACAAAGGCCGCTATTCCCACCGAACTGACAGTCACTACGACTTGGTCCTAGCTCGCGAGGTTGACTTACTGGAAGAACACTGCGACCTGGCAACCATCAGAGTGGCATCTTACCGGCAGACATTAAAGAAGTCCTGCAACAAGTGAGTTAATCCTCGTTCTTTTCAACCTAGGGATCTAGTACGTTCTGAAAAAGACTCAAGATGACTTCAAGCTAGCACCAACGTAGGAGGGACCGTACATAGTGGAACGAGTCGTTGGTAATGGAGCGTACTGGATCAAGACCTAGGAGGAGAAACTATTGCCACGCCCTTAGAACACTTATTTGTTAAAGAGATTTTATCAATAAAAATGCATTGTTGTACATTCCATGTTTTCATTTACTGCAAATTCAGGTATAGTTTGCTTATGTTACAACCTAATCCGTCCAACTTCACTAACAAGACATGGAACTTGCACTGAAAGCATCACCAATATACACACACTTTCATCACTCTCATGAGTTTCAATGCTCTTAGTGAGCAATACGCTTTCATAAGCTAATACGCTCTCCTCGAGCAGCATGCTCTCTTGAGCTTACAGGCTCCATAGCCTCTCCAATTCTCATTAGTTGAGGACCTATAATTCTAGGATCAACTCAGTGAGAACGCTCTCAGTGAGCAATACACTTCATAAGCTAAACACACTCTCCGCGAGCAGCACGCTCTCTTGAGCTTACGTGCTCCATAGCCTCTCCAATTCTCACTAGTTGAGGACCTATAATTCTAGGATAAACTCGGTGAGAACGCTCTCAGTGAGCAATACGCTTTTATAAGTTAACACGCTTTCCGTGAGCCGCACACTCTTTTGAGCTTACAGGCTCCACAGCCTCTCCAACTCTCACTAGTTGAGGACCTATAATTCTAGGATCAACTCAGTAAGAACACTCTCCATAGGCAATGCGCTTTCTTAAGCTAGCACGATCTCCATGACTAACACGCTCTCTGTGAGCAGCACGCTCCCTGAAGCTCATAGGCTTCATAGCCTCTCCAATTCTCATTAGTTGATTACCTATAATTTTAGGATCATCTCAATGAGCCCTATGCTATATTAGGCTAGCACGCTTACCCGAGCTACCAAGCTCCACAGCCTATACAGTTCTTACTAGTGGGCAACCCACAAATGAGAACGTTATCTACGAGCAAAACACTTTCTTAAGCTAAGTCGTATGCTTCTTCGCCACTATATTCCATATGCATTATAAACAGAACAATAGCTACAGGCAATTAAGCATAAGCAAAACACATGCATTCCATACACATTCATCAATAGAACTACCTGAATAGAGCCAGGAAACCAGTTCGCAAATCCACCGATCTGCTGGGTCTACCTAGGAAATCCATATCGGTATTTCTTACAACTGTTGCAAATATCGAACTGACACTTTTGTGGAAACCAGTTCATTCTGTATTTGTACCAAAAGGCGAACTGCTCAGGCAAGCCTGAGAAACCAGCTCTATTGTTTAAATCTCTTACAGAGAAGAGAACTGACAAAACATCCAAAAATTTTCATAACTTACAAAGACAAGTCCAGCAATTATCGTCCAGCATCAGCAACAACGTGTTTATCAGTAGGAGCGCCGTTGGTAGAAGGGATATTACTTGCATCTCACGGTACGACAAGTGCAGCATTACCCTTAGCCTCACGATCCTGCTTCTCCAATAGTTTAACATACATCTCTGCTAGCATAGCATGATGTTCACAAACTCGATCATATTCCCTCTACACTTTTTGTGCTACATCTTGACACTGTTTGGCGTACTCAGTCACGGAAGCCAGCTTTTCACGCAGGTCCATCATCGAACTAACCAGCACCGTTTTCTCCTCCAGCGCGTCCTGATGCTTTTTCCTCAAGGCCTTCATCTTCTTCTTGTCAACTTCCAGGCAGCACGCATCCTCAGCAACTCAGCTGTATCACTATCAACATTATCAGTACGTTTAACAGTTCGCTTCAACTTATCATACCCAGCCAGGAACTACAAAGAAAACGCCAATGTTAATATTCGTTATTCACACAACAAGGAATTAGTACAAGTAAAAAGCTCACCAAACAACATGCCAAGTCTGTGGTCTTTAGGGTTGTCTCCAGAGTTTCATCTCCCAGCTCAGCTTTATCACCATCTAGCATCATTCCTTCCAGGAGGCAGGTCGCTATAAAGGTCGAATGGAAGCTGCAATCAGAACGTTTGACCATGCGCTTCTTCCCCGTCTTCCCAACGTAGAAGAAGTCGTTCCCCACATCACCAAAATGCTGGGACGAACTGCCAGCCGCAGCATTGTGACCTCAACCCAGGTCACCATGTTCCTCCCAGTTCAGGTTATTACCCCCTCGACGACTGGGAGACCTAAACATGATACCTCCAGGTCGCTCGCGACCCTCCACCTTGGCACGTTTGCCGTTCTTTGAACCAGAGGCAACAACCTTGCGTTTGCCACAATTCCCATGCGGATAGGGTCTGAACTTTATCTATTCCATCACAAAGGGAGATGCTTCCCTCACCCCCTCATCACCAACAACATCTCCACATCGCCTGGCCATAATAGAATCTGAAAACGAAACCAACGCTCAGCGAATAAACACGGGAGCAAAGCTTTCTTGCTTAAACGGACAACTAGGCAATGAAGAGCACGTACCTGAGAGGATCAGCAAAGGAAGGAGCGAAAGAACTTTGGAGGAGAACAGAGGAACTTGAAGAAGAAGACGAGCAAATGCCTTTCAAATTCTAACAACAGTTCTCTTATTTTTAAGAAACACACCTTCCCTAGGCGCATCATAATGACATCGAGATGCCAAATGTTAGGCCACCTGGCAGCCATCATTACATCTCTCTAACCGTTCATATTTCTACACGTGTCACACACGTGCGGAGGTAACTTCAGCTCTTAAAAAATAGAGGACGCTGTATACGTACTACAATCTCTGTAGTTCGTACAGACTAACTAATTCTCACTAGTCGCAACCTACACTGCTACTGACGAATAAAGATCAGGACGCACACTCAAGGTCACAAATTACTTAGCCTCACCCACTCTTACCAAGGGTCGCCCACACATCCAGATCATTATAACAATATCAAGAATCACACATTCACACCATCAAAAGCTAAACAGAACAGACAAGCAAAAACCAGCATTTCATAAAAGCAAAAGGACGAGCTGCTCAACCAAACACAGGCCTCAGTTCGTCTACTAGCCGAGCTACTGAGTCTACTCAGAAAATCCAACTCAGCTAATCACCATTCATCATAAAATGAGCTCCTCATAATAATACGGGGAGCCAGTTCGCCCAGTGTTTTGACAACCATAAAAAAGAAAGTCGAACTGTCTAGGTTACCCTGGAAAACCAACTCTAATGTATCACAACTTACAAACATCAGAATCCATAAAATACTCTCATAACTCTCAAACTCCAGCAAGAACAACCAAATTTTCAGCAGCTAAGTGGTCTACTTCAACCTCTGCGTCACCCCCCTCAACCACAATCGAAAGACCATCCGCACCCAAGTTCACAAACACATCTGGCGTAACATCTTCAGTTCGGGATTCAACGACCTCTTGAACAGATACTGCAGAAATAGGAGCATCACATGCATCTCCTAGTACAGGTACCACTGATGTACTAGGAGCCCCACGCTCATGCTCCTCTTTTAAGGCTTTGTAGTCCGCCTCCAGGTCGAGGAAGTCAGCGTCCAGATCGTCATATGCCTTAGTAGCTTTTTGAGCAACTTCCTTGCAGTACTGGGCATAGCCAGTCAACCTACCAATTTCTCCTGTCGCAACAGCAATGTTCTCCTCAGCGGCCTGTAGCTTCATCTTAGTGTCTTCCACTTCGGTATCCTTCAGAAGCTTCGCCAACTTAAGAGCCTGGTTCTCTTTCTTCACCTCATCAAGCTCCTTGCGATCTATGCTATACGCGTCCTGAACATTCTTCAGCTCATCTTTCAACTTCACCATGGTCTCTCTATCTGATTCAGTGAATTGGGCGATCTCCTTCAGCTTCTGGTACCCACTCACAAGCTACATTAACACACATATAATAGCAGTCAGTTCGAAATGTTCTCATAAAAGAACAAACAAACCAAATATGGAGAATTCCACTTACCAAACAGTGCACCACATCCATTCGCCTCAGGTTATCAGCCAGGCCCTTGGCGTCCAGTTCCTTGCGGTTGCCGTCCAACGCTATGTGATCAAGCAGGCACGATGAAATCTTACTCGACTTGAAATTGACATCAGTTCACCTCACAGTCCGCTGCACCCCCTGGTCATCCAAGTACACCTCTTGGGGCACCAAATCCTCAACAGCCATAACAGACTTCCCACTCACCTTACTCAGGGACTTTGCCTTTGCCAACGGGGTGGGCTCTCGAGACGCTGGGGGCGAACTCTGCCTGACCCCAAAGGTCTCCAGATCCATGATTGGTGCCAGCCTCGACCTAGTACTACGAGTGACCTTACCACCAACTCGCCCCACCACCAGACATGCCCCCAGTACTGGAGCTCTCCCCAAGCACATGCCTCGCAGCTTTGACAACCTTTGCAGCGTCCTGCTCAGGCATATCATCCTTTCTCTTCAATGAGCTGCTCCAATCACGAGGTTGGAAGATTACCTCATCTAGCTCTAAAGGCGCACCACTAGACCACCCTTCAGGTCGCCCCCTGACCCACCAGCCCTCGAGGCACTAGCGCCTACAGTGGGTCGCTTAGGACCAGTATGACCTCAGTTCCTATCCTCCCTTGTCACCAGATCACTCTTAAGCTTCTCCATCGCTGTTTCACCAGTTTGACCCCGAGCCCTTTTCTTCTGAACCCTCCTTTTCTCGCTCCCTAATCACGTGACATCCTCTTTCCATAAAGAAATGCACAACTTCAGGCAGCTTCGTTCGTTTCTGATCCCGAGTCAACTTTGCAAACTTCTCTATTTCCTGCCACTTAATTCACTTCTTTATAGCGAGCTCTGCAAACACAACAAAGACCCAAGTCAGTTAAAATAACAATAATCCAACCATCAAAACAACAGAGCAATACACTCCTACCCACCAGCAATATTGCAAACCCTAGTTTGCAAACTACATCATCTCGCACAGTAGTTCCCAACTAACAACAACGACCTCTTCTTCCAAGCCTCATTGCTTACACCATCCAACACACTAGACTTCCCCGTCAAAGTTTGCAAGCTAAAGTTGAAATTACGAGATCGCTTTATCGTGTAATGCTCAATAATATCAGATACCCCTATGCGGTACTCACCACTCGCATTCAGTAAATCTAACACCTTGAACAGCCGCCAAGTGTTACTAACAAACTAACAGGGGGATTTCCAACAGAAATTTAAAAAGTCGTACACCAGCTTCGAGAACGGTATCCTCATACCAGCCCTCAGCTGCCCCTCACAGATTATTATCCCACAGTTCGGAGGGTTATACTCCTCATTCCACACCTTTATGTTCTAGCCTAAGTCGTGTATCTGAGTATCTCCAGGTCATTTCCTTCTATCCCATAAGTTGCCCTCAGTTTGGGGAGCGCCCTCGTCGCAAGTCGATCCACCGACCTAGGGGGCAACCCACTAGAGGACGACCCGTCTTCACGACCTGAAGTGCTAGCTACAACACCCACATAACCAGATCGTGTCCTATCCTCCTCATCCCTAACCTCAGCCTCCTCATCCTCATGGCCACTCTCAATACCCACCGACTCCTCTTTATCTTCCTCATATTCACCACAACTTAAAGATACTTCCTGAACCTCTTCCGATCGAGTATCATCAGTCAGACATCTCGTGGTTTTTCTTATCAAATACCCAAAACTAAGCAACAAAAGCTAACACCGATCTAGCTACTAGACACACAACGCCTGAACAAGAAGAAAGCAAAGGAAAAGCGGAAAACCAGCAGCAGCAAAAGCACTAACCCGAGAACCCTAGCTTGCATTTTGCTGAAGAAGAAAATAGAAAATGACTTTTCAGCTCTCCAAAATCTGATTTTGAATAACCACCCATTCAGTTCCCAATGCATTATGATTACAGCCTACGCCCTAGCCCGCACACGTGTACCAAGGGTCTTTTACGAGTTCGAAAAACGCGGCGTCACGTTTTCTCAACAACTGCTTAGATTTGCTCACGTGCCATCCACGTGCTAACTATCACCACACATCAGTTCGTCAGATAGCACGAATCAACCTCTATAGTTCATTGGGTATTTCCATTTACATCAGTTCGTCTCTTCAGTCATACTCAACACGCGCTACCGTGTTCTCTTAGTAGGTCGTTTCAATGTACTGTACGACCTACTGAGAGGGGACTGTGTGAGGGAGTGATATTCTCATTCAGGAATATCAAGCACATGTTCAGCATAGTGGAAATACCACACCGAGCTCTGACCTAGTTTTCCGAACTACCTTTAGGACGACCTATATCATTAGCTCACGACCACGAGATCGCTCTAGAACAGATCGACTCGCACATCACCACCACTACACCATATCTGTTGAAAAAAGACACTTTTGGATGTCGTTTTTCTAAAAAAAGGACACTTTTGGGTGTCGTAAGGTGACCCGTTTTTTTTGCAGTCTTTTTTTTCTACAACACTTGACAAGTGTCTTTTTTTTTTTCATTTATTTTTTAAAAAAAGCTGAATCAGGGCCAAAAAATGCCCCTACAGTTCTGCAGCATTAATAACATCAGTAATAAACAGATAGAAACAAAGCCTAGTCCTCATCCATCATCAAATGGCTAATAGAAACAATTTTATAGCCTACTAACAAACCATCGCAGCTTCTTTTAGTACTTTTACAACCCACTAACACTACCACTGATTCTCATAACATATTCAAGTTTAGGATATTCCAAACTTTAGCAAGGGTAAACGAGATTCCCAGTTTAGCAAAAGCTTTCACACATGCTAGCTTGACAGTTATAGAAGTTTTTGAAGAGGACACCATGTTGATAAGCACCTCCAAAAAGATATATGCAAAATCCACGGAGACAACTTCCGTAAAAGCGGCCCGCGGTGAAAATTGATGCTTTTACGATAGACATCAAATAGATTAAGAAAAGTTCTTAGTCAATATTGTGCAGTGATCAAGGACTTGTCAAATACTTCTAATAACCATAATGAATTTCAGCTCAACTAAAAGTAGATTACTCTAATGCAGATACCATTTATGAATACATAAGAGTAGAATCAACAAATTCGAACGAAATAGCACTACCACTGATTCTCATAACACTACCACTGATTCTCAGATAAATATCCAAACTTTATCAAACCTCAAGTCTTAAAACTAAAAAATCTCACTGCCCAAACTCTAATTTCTTGAAAAAAAAACTAAGTTCCCACAACATTGCCTTCGTTTAGTACCAAATGTGAGGTATTTGTTAGTAGAATTGATACATTGTCTACGTAAGGCGACACACGGCGTATCGGTCGTGTAATAGCCAATTATTGGCGACCCAGGGTAAGTTAGTATTAGGGACTTAGGATAGAATGGGTGCATGAACTTATAAATTTTCTTATATAATGGACATGCCATTCACTCATTCTAACGGATGAATTTGAAATGGCGTTACAACTTCAGGCAGGCGGTCGCGGTAGCACTTTTCGTGACCCGATCGCAAGACATCATGATCCCTCCTTTGGCAAATATTCCAACTTCCAATTATATTGAAGTGTTGGACCATGCCAAAGCAGGAAAAGTCGCGAACTTTATAGCTCAAACAAAGATCGAGAATTATTTCTTGTTGTCCTTTTCATCCGATTGCTTCTACTTTATATTTCGGGTTGCTTACTCGGGCACTTTCGGCAGTCATTACATCCACTGAAATTAAACGAACTTGTGGATGAAAAATCGTTACTCCTTAAGTCCTTATTTAACTTCGTAAAAAGTTACGCGCCAGTCCATTGTCGATGCTCATTTTATTTTTCATTCGGGTTTCAAAGACAAATACGAATTTATAACCAAACCTCTGCGGGTATGGTTTTCCTTAGCCTATATTAACTTCACTAAAGGAAACGACAATCCAAAATGTAGCTATCGATGCATTGTTTGAGCGTGTATGTTGTTCTTGCCCACATGACCGGTTCCGTAAAAGCTCGGAGAATTGTCCTCCGGACTCTTGTATTTTCTTCTCATTTCATATTTACTCATCTATAACTTTTTTTTTTCCTTAATCGAATGGCCTTAATGTGGACAACATCTAATAATCTCTAACGAGAGGCCTGATTATGCGATCAAGTATTTACCATAAAGATCATACAAATTTAAGGGATTAAACAAAAACAAAGTAAAATGAGAATGATCGTAAAATTTTGGTTTCAACCTGTTTTGCTTCAAAATTTACAACAAAGTCATTCCAACCAAGAAGATCTCAAATACTTACAAAGTCGGTTATAAATCGAAGTTGTAAAGAGAGCGAAGAAAATATGTATTTGATGAATCCTCATTATAAATAAAGTCCAGTTCGGCATTTGGATTCCTATTGAAACCTCCATCTTTGCTTTTTTTTTAAAACCTATGGGATCATTACTTATTCATTTTAAAAATCACTAAACTGTCGGGAAGTTTTGCAAACTTCGGACCATGGGATGGCCGTAGCAGCACTTACATCGTGTTTCTCTATTCCTAGTGATCGTGAGGCTCTGTTTGTTAGGGTTGGAAAATAGATAAAGAGAAAAGGACATAAGCAAAGCAAAGCCAATCTGTTTAATTTAACCACAAACACAAGAAGTAAAGAAATGATAACACAGACAAATAGAATACCGTACCTAAAGAAAACGAGTAAAATCCTTCGGCCATTTGACTGGCGTAGGAAGGTGTAGCTCCCGAATGTTCTTTTGGATCCAAATAAATTTCGGTGTGGTCAATGACAAGGCATACACGGACGTTGTAAATGTCCATTGGGGTATCGAGTTGCATCAAGAATGATATTTGCCCTTGTTGCCCTTCCCTTGGCAACAACTTCTCGATGCATGTTAATCAATTCACATAATTCCATCCTCTAGAAGAATCACCATGTGATTGTGAGCGTGTTGGATCCCTCACCTACAAGCAATAAGTTAACAAAGACAAAACCACGATTTAGTTATCTCATAAATTAGCTTAAGCCCCTAGGCACAATGTCTCACATTCAAATCATACATCGGCGTCGTTGATGAATCTGCGAACGATCCTTCTATGTGATTGCTGACCGCCACTTCTTCTCTTGTCTCTAGCAAGATCTTGGTGAGGGTGACCATTTGTCGCTCCAAACTTCCAAACCGCTCTTCGAGCATTGAGTGTTGTTGCTTTTGTTGGCAAAGCTGCTCTTTAGCAGGAGCTGATGATGCAAGGGCTGTCTTTGATATGCCAACACTCATACCCAAAGACTTTCGACCAAATTTATCAGGGCCACACACTTTGAGCAACTGGATCATGGTCTAGGTCCAAGTTTACGCTTAAAGGTGGTCATCCTCAATTATAGCCTTGATTCTTTCCTATCATGACAACATATCATGACAACATATAAGCCAAAAAGTCTCGAATACAAGAGAGAGATAAACTCACTGTGTAGATGTCTTCCTCATAGGAGAGCCAGATAGAAGGAAAGGAAGAGAGCAAGAAAACAGAAAACATAATTCTCGCCCTTCTTCGACCTTCTATCAAACTTCGCCTTTGAGATTCATCTTCCAATTCAAAGTGCCATGTATATTACGACGGGGAAGAATGCTTTAGTTTCTATACAAATAGGTTCAGTATATATATAACGCGTTCTAGCTTGGTCAACAAGGTACCCAAAACATTCTAATTGAAGAAAGTCACCGAGTTCAATTGGGTTTAGAAGTTCGATCGATTCGAGTCCTAATGCACCGCTAATTGGGGTGCACGGTCCTTTACATTACAAACTCTTACGTTTAATAAGTCAAATTGTTGCTTGGGGGCAACTCAATAAGTTTAAAACTTGAGTCTCAAGAATGCTAAACCGAATACACTTGAACATGATTCTTGATGAAACAAGGAAGTTATTCTCTCTATAAATATACATGGAACTACGACCAATTCCCTCAAAACTATTTTTATGGTTCGGGTGATGACTTGGAGCAATGAATTAATCTCAAACAGAGGTAGACTGTAAGAGAGAGAAGATGAGGAAGAATGGTGTATAGGTTGCACGTTTCTCCTTGTCTTGCTCCTTCTCTCTTTCCAGTCCATCTCTCTTATGAGAAATACCAAAGAATGAGGATTACCGGAGACAAGATATCCGGGTAAAATATATTAACTTAAACGTAATAATTTTAATTCTTGTTATTTGTCAATTTATGAATTCTTTCTTTCTTTTAGTTTGTTCACATGAGGGTTGGCGTGGGTGGGTTTGTTCCAAGTAGATATGCGCGATACATCAATTTGTTCAAGCAGAGGCAAACTGCACTACTTGAGTTTCAAGATGGGTAGTTTGATAATCTTCTTTGTCCCGTAAAAGTATATTTTGCTAGAAGCGTGGCACAACTAAATTAACAATATGATGGTTTCTTAATACAGGGTTTATCCAATCTATAGTTACTGATCTCACGTAACATAATCTCGATCCCCTTTGTATGAATATCTAATTTAATCCACAAGTAAAGATTCTCAAACTCACCATCCTTTTAAAAGCAATAAAAGAGCCATCCTTGTGAGTATGGATAGCCATATATGAATCCGTTCTAGTCACTTTAACATTCGGATTTTTCGATTTCTACAAAACATTACCAACTTTGTTAGAAGTAAATATGGTGTTACGAATAAAATTAACAATTGAAAAGGTAGATTAGTACCATATCATGGACTGTCCTTGCTGCTCCCCTTCTACCTGATGTATGTAAAGCCTTCACAGCTTCTCTAGCCACCTTGCCCTTTGTCCGCATGAGTTTTCTCAAAGGTTTAGATTCATTATCCACAAATTTTTCCCATTCTTCCAATTTCACTCCTGTTGGGCAGTTCCTTTTCCTATCGACGTCATTGTCATACTTGTCATAGTACTTCACGCGGAGACGATGCTTAAACTCCCTAAAGCTTTTGGCGACCTTCTTGATTTATCTTTTTTGTATGCATCATCCACATTGTATTCTTTTCTGTATAAGAATCTAATATTAATAAAAGACAATCCACAAGACATACATAATCTTGAACAGAATATTTCACAATTGATAAAATGAGAATTTATATCAATTGCATTAGATCAGTGCGCAACCAATTCAAATGAATGCTCAAACATAACCTAATATGGATATTTTAATCTCTTAAAGAGTTATTAAGTGTTAGTTCATTATAAAATATGACTAACAATGAATATGGACGAATTTCCCAGCTCAAAACCCTCATCTCTAACCATTATCACGGAACTTCCCCCGATCAAAATTCAAAGAAAACGAACTCGAACTCCTATCCAATTTAAAAGATCGAATTTGAACTCATGAGCATCTGATGAGATGTTTTCACAAGGGTTTCAATAGCACCATTACATATCGATACCAAAATATCCCTTACCTTAGTTCCATGCTTTGGGTTAGCCAAACCCGAGAATATATCATCATAAGTATTAACTTCCATTGTCTTATCAAGATAAAGCGTTAAATGCAGCGATTACTAACAAACAATTGAATGGAATCAGCAATTAACTCTTTACACTTATCATTGCAAATCACACTTATCCATTTCTGCTCTTCACTAGAAGATGGATTACCATCTCCTGAATAAAATGCCATAACCAAATTCCTAGCAAAACTACCCACAATAACAGAAGCAAAACCAGTACCTACATGTATATAATTTCATAAAAAAGTATCAGTCATAAAAAAGTACACTCTAGACCCCAAGTAATAAGAAAATGTTCCATCATTTACTGAACCTTCAGCTAGTGATAATATGCAGAGGTTCACCCAAAAACAATGAAGTAGATTTCCCTGATGTTTACAAGAGATCCATTCTAAGAGGCAATGGAACCCTGCTTTTTTTTCTTCAGGTTCAAAAGCCAAATACCAAGGTTTTCAACATTGCAGTTCCAAACTAAAAATACCCAAAACTGGAAACTTATAAACATCCAAAGCAGATATAACATGCATCTGGAAAACTACTTCACTTTCGACTACAATTATACACAACAGAGGATCACATTACTTGTCATGTTTAAATGTTCCATCATTTACTAATTCTTCTTCTACAATTAATCATAGTCACACTAAAGTAAACTCTAATAACCAAGTCATGAGAAAATGTTCCATCATTTATTGAACCTTATGCTAGTATTATAATGCACAGAGGTTCACCCAAAAACAATGAAGTAAATTTTCCTGAAATTTACGAGAAACCCATTCTAAGAGACAAATGGAACACTGCTTTTTTCTTCAAGTCATAAAACTAAAAAACAAATTCTAAACATGTAACCTATCCAAATTAGATATTCTTAAACTGACATTTTCAAAGAATCACGAGAAGGCAAAGTCAAATAATTCAAACACTCCTCTAAGACTAAAACTAAAAGCACTCAACTTTTGATATCTAGAAATGTCCAGTATAACCATTTATTGTTCACATATTATCTCCACTTTCTCTTTGTTATAGGCATACACAAACCAAAATTATTTAGTTATCTACAAGTTTCAGTAGCTTAAAATCAACATAACAACCAGTTCAGCTAATTTTACCAGTCCATTTAGGTATTATACATAAACACATAGAGAAAGCTGCAATCTCATAATCGACAATGAAATCTTACGTTCAACACAATTGTATTTACGTTCATACATCAGTAATTGTATCCAGCACTACACTAGATATCCAGGGTCTTTCAAGCCATGCATCCCATCTCTAGCAAAATTAACCTAATAGGTTATGTCCTTGCAGGTTATGACGAGGAGAACCCACGGATAGTCCCCGAATGCAAGCATCATTATCATCTGGGATTTTTTCCTTCTCCTCTATCGATATCTTCAATTACATTTTCAGATGATAACAATCTGCTTACTAGTGCTAACTGGAGTTTATGTTTTTGACATGTCTAGGTAATGATTTATGAAGAAACTAGTTAATTACAACGGTCGTTTGCTGGTCAAGTTCGAGAGTCGTCAGAGCAATAAACAGTTCATAATTACAACACTTGCGAATGATTACAACTCAGCAGTAGAATAGAAGATCATTTTCTTCCAAACTTCATACTTATTATGTAGAAGATTTAGAACAGAGAAAACTACAAAAGTCTTTCATCTCATAGTAAATCAGGATGAGTAGTGACTAGCTGCTTGTAAAGTTAATCCAGCAACAATTTTGTGTACTTATTATTGCTTTAGATATTTGTTTTTTTCTTCAAATATTATCTCTTATTCTTTTCTCTTCCTTCTTGTTTTATTTTAGTTAATGTACCTATTCTAGATATGTTTCAATAAATACTATCCCTTTCATGTTAAATGGAGAGCCAAATTTGATATTTAGGCCATAATGACTCACACTAAAAAAAGAGAGAGAGAACCATAATGGATAAGAGCAGAAGACTAACCACAACGCTGCTCCAGATTATGTTTTTTGTTGGACTAGGCACATTTTTGAAACTCTCATAAGAGATAGGACAATGTGTCTTTGTTGTCCCACCAAGCAAACTAGAAAATTCTTTTGAACCATCTCCAACAGGCTGTCCGTCAGAGTCAAATTCAACTTTCTTCTTTCCCTTTGAAGAGACTATAAAATAAAAATTAAAAATAAAATTACTGAAAAGGCAAAAATATGTCAATCAATTCGTGGGAATATATAAAAGAATAAGTATCAACAAATAAAATTACTAAACAAATACTATATGTACCACAAGAACCTCCACCTCCAGAAACTTGGGAATCACTAGATGATGATCCTGGAATCAAGAAAAGTTATGATATTAGATACAGGTGCAATACATTTAATAGATTATAATGTTTTTCTTATTTGTGTTGCAAGGAAATCCCTACCCCCAAGATGCTCAAAAAAACGGGATACTAAGGAAGGCCTCGAGTCTGCAAGTATAAAAGGACCAGCGAACTTAGTATTGAGTAAATAGAGTGCCTATAATTGCCAACCCTTCATTAGATTTAAACTTTGTACCTGAATCAGAAATATGTATGCCACCGTTGAGATCTCTAGCCATCACAGCCTCACGTGATAACATTGTCTTCCTAGCCCTCTTTTCCGCTTGCTTTGAGCTCTTAATAGGATAAAAGATAGACTATTAGGCAGCAACCATTAACAAACTAAAATTTTACGTATTTAAAATAACCTCAAAATTCATGAACTACAAGTCATTAGTTCAACTGGTTCATTTACTATGAAGACATCGTGACCACAGCTTGTTTGGTATCAACTGGTTCAGAGCCTCCTTTGAGACCCCCAGTGGACTACAAGGGAATGTTGTACATCTGACTGCAGAATGCAACAAAGATACAACCCGACTTTTTTGAGATTCTGAGATTGACCAGTATCAATCTCATAATGTTCCGCTTGAAGTTTCTACACAAGTTAACTGTGAAATGGCCAGAACTCAAGGAGCATTTCCCAGACCAACTATTTGGAGATTCATAATTGTCCAAATCTTGAAGATTCTCCTCTACTAGATAGTGAAAGAATTTGGATAGCAGAAGCAAAATCAGAACAAGGTGTCACTTCTCCCACAGAAGACCAGATACCTCCTCCTGTAACTCCAAATAATCCACTGCTGATGATGCTCCTAATCAACCTCAGTTAACTGCTGATTCTCTTCCACTTCCTGAAGTACCATCAGTTGATTAAGTTCTTCCACCTGCTAGCAATGTTCCTACTTCCCCTAGATCTACTCATGATCATGGACCTATTGCAGTCTCTACCTCCCCCATTGATTCCCCTACTTTGGCAGCAGTCTCTACTTATCCCCAGCAACCAGTATCTAAATTATATAAGTTTAGATCAGTAATCCACTTCACTTATATAAGAATATTTATGCACACTTACACTCAGATACTTTACAAAAATTTCATGGTGCTAAATATTCTGTACATTTTCTTTCTCCAGATTATCAGGCAATATTCAGGGATATGATCCTTGTACGAGAAAAAATATCTTTGAGATTTACTATAATAGGACAGCATGCAGGTGGCTTCTTTTTAGCTTATGATTGATTCATAAGCTATTGTTAGACATTGTTTTCCTATCCTGAACAAATTATATAAAAAGTATCACCAACATTATCAAGTTATATATGTTTTTGCTTAACATTAATTATATATATATATATATATATATATATATATATATATATATATATATATATATATATATATTGTAATAGTTGTTTGTGGTTTTCTTGAAGGTTGGAGGTTGGACGAGGTTTATCTGAGGGCTCACATTTGCAACGGTTAGGGGTGCAGGCCATGAAGTTCCATGGATACCATGACCGATCAAACTGAAATTTTACGTATTTAAAAGAAAGTACCTCAGGTTTCCCTCGTCTCCGACATATCCGATCCTATGGATTTCAACAAATACACACTTAGCGAAAACCCCAACAATTTTGGAAGAAAAGCACTATACTTGACCTGCAAATAATGCCATACATGCAATCAGATTTAAGTATATCATCCATAACATACATGCAATCAGATTTAACTAAGAAGAACTTTATTAGTTAAGCCACACCCGACTTACCAGAACTCGTCAAGAATTATACATACACAAGCAGTGCCGAACATACGAACAGAAAACAATATTAACACCTAATACACTGCCAATACAAAAGCATACAAAAGCATACAGCGGGTCCATGAACGGGATCAGTAGACCAAGTACCTTAGTGAACATCAATAATTTATCTTCTAACACTAATGAACTCAAAAGTGTCTCGTTACAATCTTGACTAAAAAACTAAAGGGTTTTCATACGCATCCATGTCTCTAGTCATTCTCTTTGGAGCATGTAACACGACATTCCAACCACTCCTCGTTAGGTCTTTGCAATAAAAAACCTGCGATGCTTGTGAGGCAAGAATAAAAGGCTCATCTACAATCTTCGAACTTCCTTTAAACTTGCTCAAATCCACGAATGTTAAATTAATATCCGGATCAGTGTAACATCCATTCACTTTATCTTCCACACGAACCCAATCACAACAAAAAACAGTTATAGTGAAATCAAAGTAGTCGAGTTCGAGAATTTGTCTAATGATCCCATAATAAGTAGTATCATCAGACACGAGCTTCTTATCCTTTGCACTTGCACGAAAGTTAGTCATCGTGATTCATTTTAATTCCGAATTTCTGAGTTGTCTTGTTAGTGTCCCATTCAGCAGTAGAAAACACATATCCATTGGCTTGGTATGTGTTATACGAAATCGTTTGGAAGTTGGGACCATCAGCAAGTCTCTTGATGGGAGAAACCTCTTCATTTTGTAGCTGTCAAAAAATCCACAAAAGCTAATATTATTCTGCAAGAACTACATGATCCTACGTGTTACTCTAAGTGATTACTAAGGTACTGAAACTATACTTGTTCCCTTAACCAAGGAATAAAACTCATTGGTGTTTCGGTGTTGCCTTTTCTCTTACGACCACTCGGTTTAAATCTTTGCAAGTATATTTGGTATTTCCTACAATGAAATGACATAAGAGACAAGTTAAATAGGTCTTTAGAGTTTCACGCAGGTCTCATATATAACATTATAAACATGACAAGAGTAGACTTACTTTTGCCATGGAATAGAAAGTTTTGAGCACTGCAACACCCATCTACGTACTTGTTCGTATTGCACATTACTCAATCTATATACGCCTTTCTTATTGAGAGGTTTCTCATTTGTCAGCTCTCTGTGTCATCCATGAATCTCTCTTTACCTCGCTTGTAGCTTTCCTTTGAACCATCGGGCATATGCTCCATACAATACATTATTGATTCCTCGACAACGTAACGCCAAAGAATACAACGTGGGGATGTGTTGGATTCTTTACATACCTCTTGTAGTCTCTCATCATCCTAGTACAAATTAACAACATATGTTACTCATATCAAATAACAAAAATATAGATAGCTCACTCATAAAACTTACCGTTCGAAAACATACATCCACCGACACCAAACAGGTCCACAAAGTTCTACCTCTTCCGCCTAATGCACAACAAGGTGCATCATGATGACAAAGAATGAAGGAGGAAAATACTTCTCAAAAACGCACAACGCTTCAATCACTCTTTGTCTAGCAGCTTCAAGCTCATCGAGGTATATTTCTTTGGAGCAAAGGATGTTGAAAAATGTTGACAATTGTTGGATTGCTACTCGTAATTGCTTATGTTCTTTAAAGCAATGCATGAGTAATAACGGCAAAAGTTGTTGCATCATTACATGATAATCATGCGACTTCAAGCCTTTTAATTGAAAATCTTCCTTGCTCACCCGTTGCTTCCAATTGGAACTATATCCTATAGGTACCTTTAATGTGGCTAAGGTCTCAAAGAACAATTTTTTTTCAGATTGGGATAAAGTAAAATCAGCCTTTGGTAGCAACAACTTATTTCCCACTTCTTTTGGCCACAAGTGTTGCTTTATATTCATCTCCTTCAAGTCTAAGCGTGCTTGCAAACCATCCTTGCTCTTGTCCATTCCCAAAATTGTCGCAATAAGGTTCTCGGCTACGTTTTTCTCCACATGCATTACATCCACATTGTGAGGACTAAACAAGAACTGTTAATCACGAAAACACACAAATTACAATGATGTATAATGATGTACGACAAACCAAATTAAGAAATGGAAAATTAAGCTACCTCCCCAATACGGCAAGTCAAAGAGTTTTGATCTTTTTCGACCATAAATATCTTTTCGACCATGCAGTCACGCCCTCATCATCAACATTTTTTTTCCCTTTCTTTCGTGCTACCTTTCCATAAACCGTTTCAAAACTTTCCACTTTGCTTTTTACCTCGGAACCACTCAATCTTCTTGGAGCTTCCCCATGTTCTTCCTTCCCATCAAATGGTCTTTTTTGTCGCCTAAAAGGGTGATCCTCTGGAAGAAATCTCCTAGTGCCCATATATGCATTCTTATTCCCATGTTTTAACCTAATTGAATATGTCTTTTCGCCGCATGGAGGACAACCATAATTTCCACCAGTCTTACAACCCGATAACATGCCAAACGCAGGAAAATCATGTATGGCCCACAACAAAACTGCTTTCATAGTAAATGTGGTGTTACTATGAGAGTCGTATGTTTTGGTGCCATGAGACCACAACTCATTCAACTTTCGAGGAGATTAGGGGTTGCAAATAGACATCAATGTCTTTCCCTGGACTACTTTTCGAGGTGTATCAACATGGACAACATAATAAAATTTGTTTAACCATACAAAGAGATGGCGGAGATTATATGGAACAATCATAACAGGCCAACACCTAATAAGAACTATTAGAATGAGAAAACGGATTAAAATCCATGCCGCGAAGTCCCAAACGGACATCAAGGCGTGGCTCAAGAGAAAATTCCGCCACTTTGCATCAAGCGTGGCTCCAATTGAGAGAGTCAACCGGATGTCTCACTCTATTTTCGTCAACCACGGCCCTCGAATGCCATGTCATGTTCTCCCGAATCCATGGAACACTAAAAAATATATATATACATATATTTCATTAAAACTGATTGATTCAAAGGGTAAGAAGTAAATGCGATAACATTACAAGTATTGAAGCCAAAGCCTTACCTATACAATCTTTGTAACCTAGGTATTAATGGGAAGTATCTCAAGACTTTTGCTTGGTAATGCGGGTTTAGCCTTTTTCTTGTCAGTAAGAAGATCAACGGCTTCAACATTCTTCCATCTGCTCACACCACATTTAGGACACTCTTTGAAGAGCTTCAAGTGTTTTCCAATACAAAATGCAATTATTGGGACATGCATCGATTGTTTCATAGTCCATACCTAAAGATTTAATCAGCCCTTTAGCCTCATATCTGAGACAGGGGGCAATGTATTATCTTCAGGAAGAATATCTCTTAGCGTATCCAATAATTCTGTGAAGCTATTATCGGACCACTGATGTTTTGTCTTGAGGTTCATCAACTCAACTGTTACTGATAACTTAGTCTTTTCTTGTCTGCATGAGGAATATATTGGTCTCTTCACATCCTCCCACAAATTATTGAACTTCATCTCCTTTTTTAAATTAACTGGATTTTGGTTACATTGTTCATTATGGCAATCGACATCCACATTTTCATCCGAACTAATCTCATCCGAACTTATCTCATCCGTATTAAAATCTTCATCCGAACTAATCTTATCTACACATTCATCCAAATCATCAAGTTGGACAGTCCTAAGCTCTTCATTCACAAAGTTAATTTCTTGAGGATGGGTATCTTCGGAGATCTCTCGTGTCGGTTTTTTAAATTAGTTATGAGAGGATGAACCAAAAGGTTCAAAATTCCCAACATTGTTTACAAATGACTCCCCATGAAAATACCATGTAGTGTAAGACTCATCAAATCCATAACGAACCAAATGAACAAAAATGGTTTTTGGATCAACCATTCCACGAACATTGCAACACTTGGCACACAGACAAGAAGACCAAGTTCCTTTTCCTAAACTATCCCTCATGAATTCAAGGAATGATTCGATTCCATCTAGATATGTATCACTCCCCATTGATTCCTTCATCCACTCTGCGAATGCGGGACGTGACAAACTCATCCCTACTTAATGCAATATGTAGATAAGTACATATTATTTCACAACATTATGAACAATCAATAACTAAAAACAAAATAATAAGTCTTCATTATCCATTTAAACTCACAAAAACTCATGAAATTTTCGTATGCTCATTCAAAAATCCTCAGTTAAGTGCATGGAAACTAATAAAACATGTCAAAACATCAAAATAAAGTAAACCCAAGTCGGCTAAACAACATATGCCATTATCTATTCTGAAAATATACGACAAACAAAATAGTTACACTAACAATTTTTTGCTAGCAGCAAAATCTGAACCCTGGCTTTGATATAAACAAGTAAACAACAATAAAGAAATGGAAATGTATAATAAGATCACTATGTGTGTCGCATAAACGTGACAAACTGAATCTCATTGTTGGTCAAATATGTTTGGCTAAGAAGTCCAAGTTAGGCGTTACCTTTGTCAATAGTAAGCTGACATGGCATACTTCTTCAAAGTTTGTTTATTTGTTTGGTTTATTTTATATATATTTACTTTATTCCCCCCACAGTCAATGTTTCCTCATCGTTTCGTTTTAGACTGTAAATTTGTAGGACATGGAGAACGCACCTTGTTCGATTTTCATATGGAAGTATTTGATCGATTCCAAATCTGATCCCTTGGTTTTAATCTTGAATGAACAAATAGTTGTTTTAAACATTATATATCACAACAGGTTTCAGCGGTAACAAGTTTAATAGTGACGCCAATTTAGTAACGCGTCAAATTAACCAAGGCTGTGTCGATCTTCGAAGGATGTCTATGAGTTTCTTCAAAAAAAAAAAAGGTTGTATGTAAGTTCATATTCCCTGAGAAATATTAAGAAACTATCAATTGAGTACCCCTTTGAAAGGTAAGTTTATTGTGGACTTTCAAGACGACTTGAATATTGGGAGGATAACTAGAAGTCGTTAGCATTTCTTGAAGGTCAGGACATGTAGGAGTAAATAAATATAAGGTCTTCTCGAAGGGCTTATGACGTTGTTACTTCATATATGTCGTTATTCTACTTAAGTTGTTGAGTTTCTAGATTACAGTTCTAGATGTCATTTGCAGTTAGTTGTTCTTTGGGAGTTAAATGAGTGTCAACTAAGGAACATGCATATAAATCTTAGTTGGATCCTTAATGTGATATATATTGAGTAAAATACCTCAGTCAATGTCTTGTCCAAGGCTAAATTAGCATATTGATATGTGTCTTTTTCTCATTGTATTCCACACTCGATCATTACGCGTATGTAGCCTATATACATTTTTCCAAATTGCATTCTAAATTATGTAACAGTGCTGCCATCGACAACCAATCTTATTTAACATGCGCGTAACGAGGGAGTAAAAACATTCAGAGAGAGAAAGAGAAAGAACAATTACGGCAAAAGCAGTCTCGAATTGTTCGCAAGGAACCGCTTCACAATTAGGATAAGCTTTTGCAAGCAGCACAGATTCACTATATGCACCAGCAGTCCCTAAAACACAAAAAAAAAAAACAATTTAATCTTAAATAAACACATCCTAATTATTTCCAACCATTTAATTTCACATATAATATATATATTAACACGGTAAGCAACTTCGAAGAAGGCGAGATCCCCGATTAAGCGAACTTCGACAAATTAGATTCGATAACTTTACCGCAAAAAAATGTGAATAAATCAATCCGATAAAGATTATATGAATTAATCTTTAAAAAAGTTAAAATCTAAACGAAATCGCTTTAGATCGATAAAGAGATTTGAGATTTGATAAAGAAATAATTGAAATTACACGAAGAGATTGTAGATTTCTTTGAAGATAGCGATTTGAGGATCGATCAAATATTATGAAGATTTTGAGAGTGATTTTTTAGAGTGATTTTTCTTATTTTGAGAGTGATTTTTCTATTTTGAGAGTGAAAAATAGGATGAAGAGAACGAAACAAGTTTTTTCTTATTTTGGTGAGAGAGAACGAAACAAGTTTTTTCTGTGGGTTGTGATAATGTGATCCGACGCTTAGGGGAGTTCAACGACACGTGGTGGGCGTACTCACACAAAGACAAAACAAAAGTGTCGGTAGCTTTGTCTTTTTTTTATAAATCTGGTGTAGTGCACGCAGATCGTTCTATATCATGACTCAGTTTATCTTCTAGAAGCAATCATTACCATAGCTGCACTTACACAATCCACCACCGCAAGTTACTAACCACTATAACCACTCCCATCATTACGGAATTCCTACCAACACCATTCCAATACTCCTCCTCAATCTCAACCGTACATTTGTGTTTGCCCATACACGTGTTGGATTGAGATTCACCTTCACCATCTATAAATATCTCCCATATGAACTACGCCAGACCTGATCCTTCTCTCCCCCCAGAATCGAGAGATAGATACGTAGGCAGTTCGCTCAAAGAATGAACTCGGTCTTTCCCATATCCAACCCCTTCTCCTCCCAATCTTGTATCTAAAGGTCGACTAAAACACTCGTTTACAGCGCCCATGATAAAAAAAAAACACACACGTCGTCTGACCCAGTAAAAAATGACAGCGAAAATGATAGACGCTCCTTTGAATCTAAAACAGAATCCAAACGTGAAAACCGTAAACCGTTAGCCAATATAGGATAAATTGATCAGTCCCAGTTGGACTCTTTGTTACAACCTGTTTAGTGTGTGCACTGCTCTCTTCCATGGCTTCTTCTACTGTCAATCGCTGGATTCGACCTGAGGTACGTGTTTTTATGTTCATCCAACTTTTTTCTCTTTTATAGGACGACTTAGTGAGGGATGAAAATGATCTGATCGATGGTCTTTGCATGGTGTGTCTGTACTGTTTACTATGTTATATAGGTGTATCCATTGTTCGCAGCCGTTGGAGTGGCCGTAGGCATCTGTGCGTTCCAATTAGTTCGCAACATATGTACCAACCCTGAAGTCAGGTAATGTTGAGATCAAATTCCTCTTTTTTCACCTGCATGTTTTTGTATACATACGAAAATGATAGGATATATTCCGTCATTTTATTGTATCAAACTGATTAGCGCTTTCCTTAGAACACTAGCCGAAATCTATACCAAATGCAAATTTTGATACCATTAGTAGGGGTCTAGTATGAGCAGTAAGGATCCCAAAGAAATGATTTAACACTGATTTTGTGTGATTTAGTATTTAAGCCGTCCCACTACATACGAGAAACATCAGGGAGTTTGAAACTATCTGGAACAATGGGAGTGCAATAATTTTGTCCGTATGTCAGTCACTTGCAGGAACAAGCTAGTGCAGTTTTAAATGCAGTTTCAATATTTGTTAAAATTAGCATATATATGATGAGGATTGAGGACTGCATTGAAGAGTTCTTTAGAAACCATTATATATAGTAGTAAGTTAGTAACAACTTTGCATGAAGCTGCACTGGAGATCCTCATATTGCATTTCTAGCTAAACGAGTATTTCAATTAGAATAGTCAGTAATATGTTAATTAAACGGCAACAATATTTGAGGATTGAGCAATTAGTTTCTTATATGTTATTTGACATAGTAAGTCACTTCTATATGTTTTTGGTTTGAAACTCAAGATGTATTCTGCGGAAAATGCATGTTAGTACTTGTGATAATTTGATGGTTGATATCGTTATCTTGAGATAGATAAATTAAGCTTCCATATGATCATATGTCTAGCTTTTGTCACAATACCTTCAAAAGCGAGGTGTGGAATTAGGTATCTATACAATGGAATTAAATTGTTATATTGGTGCCTGCATCATGTCCTGACCGAACTGTGTAGATTTGTAATATACCAATTCAGATGTTATCTCTTTCTTCTCGAGGAACTTATTTTGCCGTTCAATCCAACACTACAGACACATTTATGAAAAATGATGTTGAAGAGAATTTGATTCTCTTGACTATTCTCATTAATTTCTAATTACTATTGCTTGACAAATAGTTTTAATCTTATTCAGGCTGACCAAAGAAAATAGAGCCCAAGGAGTGCTGGATAATTTTTCAGAGGGCCAGAAATATGCTGAGCATGGACTTAGGAAGTTCGTTCGAAACAGAGCTCCAGAGATCATGCCATCCATTAACGATTACTTCACCAATCCTAAATCTTAAGTGAAGTTGCTTTCTTTTAATTAGTAATTGAGCGGTCGTTATCTGTGTGATTCAACTTTTCTTTGCTTTGAGACGGTGTCTGTTATTGTGATTAAGAGATTTGTGGTGTAGGAAGCAATACATTCTAGTTGTTATTCAAAGATTTCAAACTTAACTATTTGAATAAATGGTATTTTACTATTTTTGTATTTGTGCCTATGTTTTGTTGAAGTATACTTTTGTTACTTGGTACTGTTGAAACATTTCTAAATCTGGCCTTCATGTAGCTACAAGCCATTAGTGAAGATTGAAGAACCAAGAAAAAGTTGGAATTAGAGTCTCAACTATTTTTCTCCAGAAGTTATTAACATGCAAATTTGCAGAATGCATAAAATAGCTGCATCAGAAAACCCATATAATATTACTTCACAAGGCGCAGGTAGTGCTCGAATTTGAATAGGCAGGGATGCTTCAGGTAGGAGTTCTGCCGTCCAAACTTCTTTCACAGCGAGGTCTACCGAAAATTCCGGGAAAACGCCAATGACTATTGGCTTATTTGTCAAAGAAAAACAGTGTACGTTATAAATACTTAATTAGTTAATTGGATATTTGGGAGCCAAAAACCTGTTAAGTTAATACATGTAAACCATGCAGTTTTGAAAGGCTGCAAAGTTTTCACTTAATGTGCATCCTTTTAGTTGAGGTTTGGTCTTTTAGAGTTTTATTGAATTGGTTAGGAACAAACACCAACTACTTGACAGTTAAAACATCCTAAAATCTACTGGGGAAAACTAGAAGTAAACAAGCACAGGTAGAGTAGCAACTCATGGTTAACACTTAATGATGTGAATAACTTACAGCAAAAACAGTGTTATTCACTCCAAATAGATCAACCCTACACAAAGATTGATCATTCTTACAAGTCAAGACTTCAACACCCTCCAAATACTATCCCAACACTTCTCAATATCAATTAACAAGCATATAAAGTAAAGAGAATTAATATAAAAAGAGAACAAACCACAAAACACGTATATAACGTGGTCATACAATGTGCTTATGTCCACCGGCGAGTTCCAAACTTTACTATATACACACAAAGTAACAAATTAAAAGAGCTCTCAATTCACTCACAAAGAACGAACAATCAAACACTCACTTAGAATACACTCTTATAATCTCTGTCTTTGTTCTAGTATTGGTTAGGTTAAGTTTTTAGAAAAAAAAAAACTTTTGTTTTGTACTAGACCGAAAACGGTCGAAGGGTCTGTGAATACGGTGGAGCGCGTGCGCGCTGAGCATTAGGCTTGTTTGAGCGCATGTGCGCCTGACAAAATTTTGGTGAGAAAAGTCCAGTAACTTTTCTTCCGCTTGACCCACAAATTTGACTAAGTAAGAAAAAAAAACTTTTTCTCACAAATAACCATTTTTCTCTACATTCTCCACCTCGGTGAGGTTTGAACACATAAAACCAAGCCGAACACATCTAGCAAGAAGCACTAGTCTTCAAATCATAACCCGAAACTCACCGTCAACTGCTTCGAAGGGCCATGCCCACAAAGGCTCTAGTCAAACATGTAAGATTTGGAGTAAGTCCAAACAGTGTTGGAACTTAATTCTGGTGACAACCTTCGTCAGCATATCAGCAGGATTGTCATGGGTGTCCACTTTCTCAAGTGTTACATCATCATCCTCAACTACATCCCGCACAAAATGATAACAGACATCAATATGCTTGGTACAAGCAAGATGAACCTGGTTTTTCGCCAAATGAATAACACTCTGACTATCACAATACAAAGCAACATTGTTATGCTCAATACCCATATAATCTAGAAGACCTTGAAGCCATAGTGCCTCTTTCACTACCTCTGCCACTGCCATATACTCTGTCTCTATAGTAGATAGAGCAACAGTAGCCTGTAGCATAGACCTCCAACTAACCGGTGCACCATGCATCATAAACACATAACCAGTAGTTGATCATCGTCTATCTAGATCACCTGCATAATCTGAATCCACATAACCACTGACATAACAAGTACCTCCCCCATAATATAAACTAATCCCACATCCAAAGTACCCTTCAAGTACCTCTGCCACTGCTATATACCCTGCCTCTATAGTAGATAGAGCAACAGTAGCCTGTATGTTGTGAATAAATAACTGCAGAACAACGTTATCCACAACAAATAGATCAATCCTACACAATGATCGATCATTCTCACTAGACAAGCCTTCAACACCCTCCAAGTACTATCCCAACGCTTCTCATTAACAATTTAACAAGCATATAAAGTAAAGATAATAATGCAAAAGAGAACCAACCATAAGACAAGGATATATCGTGGTTCGGCAATTTGCCTACGTCCACACTGGCGAGATCCAAGCTTTACTAGATGTCCGGAGTAACAGATTACAAGAGCTCTCAATTCACTCACAAAAAATGAACACTCAACTCACTAAGAATTTCTTTCTTACAATCTCTCTCTTTCTATCTTTTGGTTAGATTAGGTTTCTACAGAAAAAACCTATATTTATACTATTTCAGAAAACTTCCGAAAAAGTCAAAATTCGTCTTTGAAAAGCGATTGGGTGGAGCTGGGTCGACCGACGTGCAAAGTGGAGCGTGGGTCGTGCTTAAGGACCTGGTGATCGCCAAAGCCATGAGCGCGGGTCGCGCCCTTCACACCAAAGAGAAAAAATGTCTTTTTTCTCTACATTCTCCACCTCGGTGAGGTTTTAACGCATAAAACCGAGCTGAACACATCCAGCAAGAACACATCCATCTTGAACTCGCAGTCAACCGCCCCGAAGAGCCATGCCCACAAAGGGCCACCCACAAAGAGTGTCTTGCTCACAAAGAGCCACCCACAAAGGGTGTCATGCTCACGAAGAGCCACCCACAAAGAGTCATGCCCACGAAGAGCACGTCATGCCCACAAAGAGCTATCTCCACAGAGAGTCATGCTCACAAAGAGCAATTCCGCCCACAAAGGGCCCTACAAAAAGCATCAATCAACAATGCTTGAGCCTCCACCATTTGTGGAGTACCTCCAACCAATGTTGGAACTCAACTCCATAGAAAACTTTTTATAACCCAAAACCCTTTTGCCCTTAGGCAATGAAACAAATTCCCAAGTACAAAATTTGTCACGAGCCTCCACCATTTTTTGCATATCCACCGACCAATCTCTGTAATGAGCATATCTAACAGCTTCCTTGAAGCTATCTGGCTCATCATCTTCAATATTCAGTGCATAGGCAACCGAGTCCGTTGACCATAATACTTCACTGGCTTATCATGCCCATATTTCATAACTTGTTTCACACTTCTCTTTGGCTTTGATCTAGCCAAAGCTTGTTGCTCAGGTTGTTGTAACTCTACTTCTTGTTGAATAGTTCTTTCACTAAGAACCTCACTCTTTTTAACACCCTCAGACGCTTCTATCTCAATCACTTGAGGTTCTATAGAATCACCACTATTTCCAGCCTTCTCCGGCCTGCTAAAATGTAGCACCGAAGTCTCATCAAAGGTAATCTCACTGCTGACTAGGAACTTGTGGTTCTCAAGACACCACAATCCGTATCCCTTTCCTCCCTTTGCACTACACCAGAAATGGCCAAAAACGACGGTTAAATCCGTCTTAAATCGAGATTTACGACGGGAAATGGTGTTCCAGTCTCCGTCGCAAATAGGGCTGTCGTTAATATTAACGACGGGAATGAGTGTGGTAAGCTGAATTAGAACTGGGACGGGCTTGAGACAGTTTATGCCGTCGTTAAATATAGGACACTCAAAACCGTCGTATATATGTTTTCCACATTTTCAAAACTGGAACTCTACCAACCGTCGTAAATTTGTGTCCTTAGTTTAGGACAGGCATTTCCGTCGTACAAGTTTAGGTAATTTTTTTAATAATTTTTTTTTTTTTTTTTTTTTTTTGTAGAATCTATTTTTCTAGACCCCACCTGATTTAAGGTTTCTCAGATGATAAAATCAATTAGTCAAACAACATACTAAAACAACACATTTCAAAAATTGATATATACATTGATAATTTCCAATTTACAATATTTTCAAGCTTATGATTGCCAACAACTAGGCTTTCAAAGTATACAAAGAAGAATAAGAACATAATGAAAAAAACAATTTGAAATTCCTATCTTCATCATCTTTGCATGCACATTTTGTTCTTTTTTCGTGAATCACATAGCCTTTCATGACGGTGAATGCTTGACTTTTAGAGTTTTCTAAGAGCTAGCCCACATAGAGGAAAACAACACGGCAAGAGCATTATCAATCCGACGCACACTTTCGACACGAGAAGTGAGTTCACAAGAGTTGACTTCATTCAATTCATTTCGCTTCTTTCGAATGAAACCGGAAGTTATTGTACAAGACTACTTATGGCCATATCCAACTTGCTTTCGGTCTGCCAAGATCCAACTTCTCTTGGTAAAGCTAGCCTAACATGGGCGGAACCTGCAGGTATATCTTAGTTGTTGATATACCTTTACACAAGATAACCATACTCTTATAGATGTCTTTTCTAAGTCAAAGTACCACATGCAACAACTATGAAGTTTGTACCAAATTCTCATATCACAACCACGTGCAAAGCTTCTTAATAAATATGCATAGTCTAAATTCATGTCCACTTAGCAACCACGTCACCACATAAATAAAAGGTCTAAACGAAACAATTAATTATTAAACACAAACAATCCCAGCCCTCAGATACAACAAAGTATAAAGAGGCTCTGTAGGAGAAAATAGAATGTAAAGAAACACCAACAAAGTCGACAAAACAACTTTCCAAGCAAGCTATAAGCGATCAAGAGGGTGTTTAAGTGTAGTGTGTGGCAAGCTATTCTAAATAAAGCGCCTATCAACACCATCGGCATGCCCCCAGTATTCCTTTCAAGTTTACATAACGCATTGAATTGCAAACCGAGTAACAAAAGCTAATCACGGACTAATCACACACTTGCATAGTATTTCTAGAATAAACTAATGCACATTGGCTTGGAAATGAGAAAGGGAAAGCATGCAGATCAAGAAGTGCCTACTATAAAATAAAACTACATAGAAACTTGCAGCTTAGATGATGAGAATTAGTTATAGCAAGCCTTACTTGAAAGATAGACCAAGGTCATAGTCACTTGATTGGAAAACACGCCTAAGAGAATCTTTGAAAATAGAATGACCAAAGCTTTCACAAAGACGACAAGGCCCCAGTTCTTTCAACCGCAACTTTCGATTCGCCGGACTCCACGGAAAAGAATATGCCCGGTGTGGTGAGGATATCTGAAGTATGAATCTAGATCCGGAAAAGGATCATCTACAAACTTACATATAAGCATGTAAGTAACTCTTTTCTGAAGTGGAGTTTCACAACCAATCAAACTACAAAATACAAATAATAAAGTACTTTTTATCAATGATATCAACAAACTTTTTAGCCAAGATGTGGCTAGAAAAAAAAATTTACGATCAAGAGCACAAGCAAACACATCCAGAACATGACCTTGGTTCACAAGCTGCTTTGAAAGTCCCTCGTAAAACTTAACAGCTTTATGATAAAAGGGAACAGAATCTTTATCAAGGTCCTTGTGCGAACGAATTGGTTCAGATAGACTCTTAGACACAATCTGCAATTGTTATTTATTCCATAAGTGAATCAATAAGCCTCCATATATTAATCAATAATGAATTCATTCCCAACAAAATCCTTAAGAGGGGCATATTCAAACAACAGAGTAAACAAGGACAACACTTTTTGTGCATTTGATCCCAAGTATAACAAAAGGCTTTACAGTCAAGGATGTATATACAAACACGAGTAGAAAGAATATACTCCATCTATCTCATGGTTTAGTAAGGGAAGGGAAAGTTTATTGAGAGTTTCTTCAGTTGTTTTGTCTTTTTTATCCTTTTCTCTTGTCTTTACACTTACATTTGATTGATTAAAAGAGAAACTTTATTACTAATGAAATACAATAGAGAAATCACATTTCAACTTTAACGATTAAAGAGAAGTAGAGAACCACTATGACAACTAGACAAAGAGTGGTGAAGTTCAATGGCAGCAGATGATGATGGTGGTTGTGGTAGTGTATAGGTGGTGTGATGGTTAAGAGTTGGTAATGGGATTGGTCAAACAAATGTAGACAAAGTCCGGGAGTAGTAGAGTAGCAGCTTTTTCTGGTGGTGGGGTGGAAAAAGTGCCACTCGTGGACGATGGTGTTGGTTTGGAAGGTGAGTGATGGTATTGTGATGGCATAGGTGATGGTGGGAATGGTATACTACTAGTTTGAGTGGGAAGATGATGCTAGTGAGTTGTTTGTTGGTAGGGTAATGGTAGAAATGTGAAAAGATTAAATTTTTGTACTTTCTAAAAGTATTTCTATAGTTTTAAAAAGTAAAACCTCAAACCACAAAATCTTGAACCACATTTAAACACGCTTCTTAACGTTAAAATGTGAAGAGCTTGAGTTCTCGTATCCAAAAGGGCACCAAACCTTGAGCTAATTTGTGTGGATGCATCCCATTTTGGATGTCCCAATCATTGAAGCGGAACCCAAGATAGAAAAAAAAAAAATGTATCAACCTCCCATATATAGACCCCCTTTGGTATCTTATTCATGCACATGTTCTTACTCACCCTTGGGTGATCGATCTCCAAGCGTTATATCTCAAACAAGATTTTCAACCCACTACCAACCTTGAACTTCACAAGTTTAGAGAACTATTCGTTATAAGTAATGAAGCCTCCCCACAAGGTATGTCCATAAGAAAAATAAAGACACAAAGTGTAACATTCTCAACCGGTCTGAATCTCGTCATATTCTGTTTTCCTAGCCACAAGAAAAAAAAACGGAAAAGGAGAGATGATACACACATTTTGTCCAGGAATCATGTGATAAAAATGACACATACCATTATACAATATGCCTCCATGTATAACTTATTTCATGTCATTCACGTGACATAATTTGTATCAAGCTCTAACTTCTGAGGAAAAGTAGGCTTTGTCGTTAAAATTATGTATTAGCCTACTCAAAATACAAGTAACCAATGGCTCTTATAATCTAACAGATACTTGATAGGAAATTCCTGTTACTCATTTGATTTAGTACTAACAATTCATGTAAGCAACTGTTGGTGGAGTTTGGGCAAAGACAAAACAGTGATTGGTGAAAAGGGAATTACGGAACTGCAAAGGGGGATGAGAGCCTGATGAAAAATCCTATTACTTATTCTTACCTATACAGTTTCTACCCACTCTTTGAGGAGAGTTCTAATGGTGATATCATTCATTTCATAAAGTGATTTCAGTTTGCCAAGAACATTGAGACTTCTAGAGTAGTAGAGAGTTCTAGATTTTTTGGAACCGTGGGAAGGATCAATCCCTACATTGACATCGCTACTTCGTGATAATTTTTTAATTCCACCGAGGGGACAAATGTGTCACTCCCGATGTTCAAATTTCGGTTAACAAGCCTGAAATTTCAGATTTCTTGATGTCGAGAAAAGTCCCCGAATCACAAAATATTATGTCAACAACTTGTGTCGATCCGTCTGTGGGGATTTTATAGATCATTGAGACGGACATGTTTCTCCCAAGATCTCGAGGCGTCGATTCTGCAGCAAGATTGAAGTCGATTCGAACTTTCATACTAGTTCTCACTTCACGGTTATTTGAGCCCTCGTGTTTGCTAATGCATTGCTGCAAGAACGAATTGTTTCAAGATACGATTAATTGCTTTCTCGTGTTCCAATAGCTTGGCTATAACGCCTACTTCCAAAGATATATCATTGGGAGATTGGAAGTATAATTCAGTATCACTCTGGATTTTCTTGATCCTGGAGAACATATACAAAGGCAAAGCTCGTGGTTCAATCCTTCTAAGCAGGGGAGAAGGATGTGAGTGCCACTCATGAAGTCATCCTTTTAATCCCCTTTCCCCCAGTGAAGGTGCGAACCGAACCCAAAACCTTGTGCCGAACAAGGTTTGACCAGCACTCCACTATAGGTTTATAAAAGTTTTTATCCTTAACTTTATGCACCAAGCAACATTCCTGAGTGACTCCTTATTCAGGTGAGCGACCCTTCCTCAAGCCGAGCTCGAGTGCTAGCCGTAACCTTTATAAAAATCTATACCAGCTGCCAGGCACGATCGTAAGATTACCATCTCTATCTGAAACCTTTGAGCCCCACATCAACTGATGGAGAGGGCTAGGCGAGCCAAGCCAATAGAGACTCGTATGAGAACACGTTATTAGAGAAGGATTCATCAAATGGATCCCAGTAGAAAATTTTCTCTTTTACAATGTAGTGAGAAACACTATAATTGAAACTCCGCTCTCTTAGCCAATAAAAGATTAACATATTGAGGAAGAAAAAAAAAATTTGACTTATAAATTTAATAATCTTTGATATTGTTTTTAACCCGGTCGTGAGGGGTCCCCTGCAAGCTTAGCTAGTGTTCGACAAGTGACAATGTCTTGAGTGCAAAGGGAGGTGAAGGAGGGGCGGAAGGTTCACCCTGTCAAAAGAAATTCTCACCTTGAGAACAAGGACGTACTAACGGGCCACCCTATCCCACCTCCCCTTTTCTAGATAAGCGGATATTCAAACTTCTCTCTAACAATTAGCATACTCACTTGAGCATGTAAAAACTTGTTCTTGACTATTTAGCCTTTCTCCATTACACCTATCATGCAGTAGCGTGCCTATGTTGTTATGGTTGACCACACTCAACAAAAGAATGATTAAACCCACTGACCCAACCCATCTACGCAGCCCAGGGAAACAACAGTACTATATTGAGACGCAAATCATATATCTCAAGGCAGTAGAGTCGCCCAAAACTGTGGTCGACAAATTAATGAAGGAGTTTATTCACTTTTTTCAACAACGAGGGAGCTCCCTCAAATCCCACAACGTCATTTTCAAATTTGTATTCAGTATTTACTGAAAATCAATATCTTAAAAAAAAACACTCGTCTTTCCAAGTTTTCATTTCATGTACAACAGATACTAGTTTTAAGTTAATCCTCATTAATCTATCCACAAAAGAATAATAACATATCTAAAATTAGGAAAGAAAAAAAAAAAAAGTTACCTTGAAGTGAACACGTAGAGCAGACCCTCTAGCCTTGCAAGCTGAAAATAAAGTAAACATCATAATATATATATCATAAACCCTAGACTGGAAATTGGGGTTTAGAAATTGAGGTCTGGAAAAAAAAGCACGAAAATTGATGATAGAGAGAGAGGGGGAATACCAAAACTTTAGAGAGAGATGAGCCCATACCGATTTGAGTATACAACACAAACTTTTCTCTATTCTAAACTTTTCACATACATCTAAACAATAGTTTAATTTTCTCAATGAACATTAGAAAATTTCCATAAAAAGAAAGAAAATAAAATATACACAAACTCTCTCCTGGAGAAGCTAATTAGGAAAAAAAAACACAACAAATAGGAATTATCTCTGTTTTTTTCCAATATTTTCCAATTTTTGCAAACCACAAAATCCTAAGCTAAGCAAAAATCTCATCAGCCATTAAATCTGTAAATTGCAAGGTGGAGAAGAATAAAGTAGGGGGTTAAAATGTTGTGTCTGGCCAAATGGATGCGTCTTAGAAAACAAAATAGAAAAAAAAAAAAAAAAAAAAAACTCCCAATGTGTACATTTTTGCTCAAATCTCTCTCAAAATAAATCAAATTCTCTCAAATCTCTAGCTTATCTCTCTCTCCACAAATCTCAAAATGCACTCATCTTCCATATCACAACCTAACTGAATTATTGATGATCTCTCGCAACCAGCAACGCCCTCGGAACCAATCAATACAGTTCTTCTTAAAAGAATCACTGTAACATTGTATTTCTCTTTGTATCACGCCAGGTAACCTGACGGTCATCAACACATATTAGAACTCAACCATTCAATAATCTCCACCATTTCCGACAATTCAAGTTTCATCATAGCAAACACTCATACAATGCATGTGTCTATGTATCATTTCTTCACATTTCAACAATTCAACCCATACTAAAATGAAAGCATTCAAGAAAACTCACCATTTTCGACAATCGATTTCTCCTCTTAGCATTCTTTTTAGCAAGCAAAGGCTGTTTACGAGCTCTCCTTCTCACTATCTTCCAATTACCCGTCACCCGAAACCGCTTCGCAGAAGCCTAAAAAATCCAAAACCAACTAAAAAAAACCCTTCATTTTCAACACAAACATAGGATTAAACACAATGGGCAGTCATAATATGAGCTCAAATCATGAAAAAAACATACTTTACCTTGTGTGTTTTCATTTTATAACCTTTAGCTGCAAAAACAGTGAAAGAAGGGGTGTTTTGAGGTGGAGAAAGTTTGATGGGAAGAACTGGGTGAAACCCGAAAATGCTTTGTGAAGAAGTAAGATTCAAGGAAAGGGTTTTGTTGTGAGAGAGTGAGAAATGGAAGGAACGAGAGTTTTGGAGTGAAGGAAGTGAGGAAGGGAAGAAGTTGAGTGAACACTTGAGAGAGAGATGTAGCTCTTACCGATTTGAGAGAGACTTGAAGCTCTCACTGTTAAATCACTCCTGCCAAAGCTTTACTTCGTAGCCCTCCCACCAAAGCCCTCAATTTCCTTACACTAGGGTTAGGGTTACTGAAAGAAAAAAAAAATATTGAAACGGGATAGTGACATATTGGGCTCACTTTCCCTCTGAAAATTCATCTACAAAGGTCACCGAAAATGGGAAAGACAATAAATCTCGTCTCTAATTTGGGACGATAACTAATGTCCTGTAGTCAACCTTAGTTAACCTAAACAACAAATACGACGAGGTCCAAACAATTTAGGACGGCATTTCTCATTCTTAATTTGAGACGGGGTATACAGTCCTTAGAGTGTGTCCTATTTCCAGAATTCTGGTGTAGTGTTGCATAGCCTAAGAATATAGCTTTCTTAGCTTTAGAATCAAGCTTACTATCCTTTATATGGTAGTAAGCACTAGATCCAAACACATGAAAGTACCATAATAATCATTTGGTTTCCTGTCCCACACCTCATAAGGTGTCTTGCAGTCTATCTCCGGAACTGGTGATCTATTATATAAGTAACACGCCATGGCTACTGCATCTGCCCAGAACTCTTTGCCAAGATTGGCATTGGAAAGCAAACACCTAGCTTTCTCAAGCAACGTGCGATTCATTCTCTCTACTAACCCATTTTGCTGCGACGTGCCCCTCACTGTCCAGTGTCTGGCAATTCCCTGTTACGCACAAAACTCTTGGAAAGGCCTATAGGTATACTTAGTATCATTGTCAGACCGTAGAGTCTTCACCTTCTTATCTGTGCGATTCTTAACCCTTGTCTTCCACTTCTTAAATATCTCGAAAACTTTATCTTTGGACTTCAAGATATATACCCACACATAGCGTGTATAATCATCGATGAAAGAGACATAATACCGGTTACCTCCCTTAGAAGCCATTCTAGAAGGTCCCCAAACATCCGTATGCACATAATCTCGGATGCCTCTCGTCTTGTGCTTGCTTATACCGAACTTGACTCTGCACTGCTTGCCATAGACACAATGCTCACAAAATTCCATACTTGGTTTCTCCAAGTCTTTCAGCAGCCCTCGCTTGCACAACTCAGACAATCCCTTTTGGCTTATATTCCCAAGCACATATGCCACAATTTTGTGCACTCAGAATCATCACTACATGTACCTACTACTACATCACCTATCACTGTACTACCCAACAAAGTATACAAGTTTCTATGTCTTTGACCCTTCATAATGACTAAAGAGTCACTAAGGATCTTTAGGACTCCACCATTTCCCATAAAATTGTGGCCTTTGGAATTCAAGGTACCAAGAGAAATAAGGTTCTTCTTTAGCTCAGGAACATGCCTCACATCAGTTAAAGTCTTCACTACACCATCATGCATCTTGACCCGTATAGTTCCAATTCCTATCATCTTACAAGCAACATCATTACCCATCAAAACGGAACCTCCACTCAAGTTCTTATAGGTAACAAACCACTTCCTATTTGGACACATGTGGTAAGAACACCTGGAATCAAGAATCCACGTATCGGTCATGTGGTCGTCTTGTGTAGACACCGAAAGACTTACATCATCCCCATCAAAGCCGAAAGCAAGACTTGCTTTACTAATATTCTCATTCTCAAACTTACCACTCATCTTGTTACTCTTTTTCGGGCTAGGGCAATCACATAGATAATGCCCCTTTTCCTTGCAATTGTAGCACCGTACATGTTTTAAAGGCTTCTTCGAACTACCCTTCCACTTGCTTGTGGAAGTCATCTCATTCGACATCATCCTCGCCATATTTTCTTTTGCTTCTCTATTAAACTTCTCTACTTTAAATCTAGCATTTGACATCTTGGGAGTTTTTTTTCAAGTCACACACAATAACCCAAAAAATATCTCACTCAGGAATTTTATCGAACACCTTGTCTACACAAATTTCGAGTACTATGGTTCTTTACAAAAACTCAAAATCCTAGGTCGTATATCTCGCTCTGATACCAATTGTTGTGAATAAATAACTACAGAACAACGTTATCCACAACAAATAGATCAATCCTACACAATGATCAATCCTTCTAACTAGACAAGACTTCAACACCCTCAAAGTACTATCCCAACGCTTCTCATTAACAATTTAACAAACATATAAAGTAAATATAATAATGCAAAAGAGAACCAACCACAAGACAAAGATATATCGTGGTTTGACAATTTGCCTACGTCCACACTGGCGAGATCCAAGCTTTACTAGATGTCCGGAGTAACAGATTACAAGAGCTCTCAATTCACTCACAAAAAATGAATACTCAACTCACTAAGAATTTCTCTCTTATAATTTCTCTCTTTCTATCTTTTGGTTAGATTAGGTTTCTACAAAAAAAACCTATATTTATACTATTTCAGAAAACTTCCGAAAAAATCAAAATTCGTGCTGAAAAACGGTGGAGCGCGGGTCGTGCTTAAGGACTTGGTGATCGCCAAAGGCATGAGCGCGGGTCGCGCCTTGTCCAGGCATAATTCGAGCGCGGATCGTGCCCTTCACACCAAAGAGAAAAAACGTCCTTTTTCTCTACACTATAGCATAGACCTCCAATTAACCGGTGCACCATGCACCATGCATCATAAACACATAACCAGTAGTTGATCGTTGTCTATATAGATCACCTGCATAATCTGAATCCACATAACCACTGACATAACAAGTACCTCCACCATAAACTAATCCTACATCCAAAGTACCCTTCAAGTACCTCAATACCCATTTCATCGCCTCCCGGTCTTTACTGGGATTTGTCATATACCGCTAACAACATTATTTGCTGTGGAAATGTCCGAAGCGTGTGTAACACCATAAGATACATCAAACCGGCACTGACTAAAGATAAGGATCATGAGCCATATGTTTTTGTTCATCCACCGAACTATGAGAGAACTTAGCTGAAAGCCTAAAATGCCCAGCCAAAGAAGTAGAAACTGACTTTGCATTCTCCATACCGAATCAAGAAATTCCTTTCTGAAGATATTTCTTCTAAGATACAACTATCCGTCGCTTCTTCCTATCACTGTCAATATTTGTCAATCTTTATGCCCAATATCTTCTTGGCTCCACCCAAACTTTACACATATAGATTTGGACATTGTCATGTTATTTCGGTGGGCTTGACGTTGTCCTGTTGTAATTAACCTCTACACTGGTGTGGGGGGGACCGTGTGTCTTGTTTATGAACTCAAAGTTAAACGACGTAATTGTCAACTTCTTAAGTACTCCCTAACAGGTCAATGAGTGCGGTCTTATTCTGTGCCAACTACGTTCTAACTAGAACCTCACATTCGTCAATCGTCATGAAAGAAACCAGTGTAAATCTTCGTTTCTTTACTATATCTTCTCTCTTTTTCACTTTTCAATTGTTTACACTATAGAAGACAGCGTCAGATGTCTTCAAGGGTTGAAGAACACATTCAAAGATCCTAATAACAGACTCACCTCATGGAGCTTCAGTGGTGACGTCTGCCGATTGGACGGTGTTTCCTGTTTTGATGATAATCGTGTTATCGGTCTTCAACTTTCATCATTGGAACTTGGAGGTGAGATTCCTGATTCTTTACAGTTTTGTAAGAGTTTAGTAACTCTAAATCTATCCAATAACACTCTTTCAGGTGCCATTCCTTCCCAAATTTGTGAATGGCTCCCTTATCTTGTAAATCTAGACCTATCTAATAATCATCTTTCTGGTCCAGTTCCTCAACAGCTTGTTAAGTGTAAGTATTTGAAAAATCTTCTTCTTAGTGACAACAGTCTTTCAGGTCCACTTCCTTATAAGTTACCACCTTTCGTACAAGCTCTTAATCTGTCTGATAACTCTCTTTCTGGTTCGATTCCTTCTCGAATTTGTCATTGGTATTCTCCTATCATTAGCCTAGATCTCTCTAGAAATCGACTCTCTGGCCAAATTCCTCCAGAGCTTGTGACTTGTAACAATTTGAAAACTCTTGTTCTTAGTTACAATCATCTTTCAGGCCCAGTTCCTAATCAGCTATCTCGTTTTATACAAGGTGATTCTTCAATGTCATTCGGTAACAACAAAGGTTTATGTGCCGACTTTGAAGGTCTCCCATCATGTCATTCAACTTCCAAGAAGCATAAAGTCATTATGTTCATTGTAATTCCTATTGTTAGCACATTCTTGGTTGCGTTATTAATTATAGGAGTCCGCTACATTTGTAGAAAGAAACGAAGAACATCAGAGGAAATTGAGGTGAAAGAAACAAACCATGGAGATTTATTTTCAATATGGAGATATGATGGGAAGATTGCCTATAAAAAATTGCTTGACGCAACAGAGGGCTTCAACTCCAAATATTCCATTGGGATTGGAAGTTATGGAAGTGTTTACAAAGCAAACCTTCCCTCTGGCGAAACAGTGGCCATAAAGAAATTCCATCAATCTCTAGAGCAAAATTATGAGAGAAGTTTTGGAAATGAGATCAAAATTTTAACTAGCATACGACATCGAAGTATAGTGAAACTCTATGGGTTCTGTTCAAATAAAAAATGCATGTTTTTGGTTTACGAGTATATGGAAAGAGGTAGTCTATATTCTGTTCTGAACAATGAAATAGCAGCAATAGAATTGGACTGGAATAAGAGGGTAACTATTGTTAAAGATATTGCCCATGCTTTATGTTACATGCATCATGATTGCACCCCTCCGATAATCCATCGGGACATATCAAGCAAAAATGTCTTATTGGATTCAGAACTGAAGGCTCATGTCTCCGATTTTGGAACAGCTAAACTACTAAAGCTTGATTCTTCTAATCAAAGTCTTCTTGTAGGCACTTACGGATACATTGCTCCTGGTAAGTCAATTGAAAACATGTGTTCTACTCCAAGAGATTTTGTTCTATTTGAGTCAATTATTTTAAACTTGTACGAGGTGATTTGGCTCTTGTTTCGCAGAGTTAGCTTATACGTTGGCGGTGACTGAAAAATGTGATGTTTATAGCTTCGGGGTGGTAGCTCTAGAGATACTAATGGGAAAGCATCCAGGAGACTTTATTGCATCATTATCAATGCCTGCTGCTGAAAATATTAGGCTAGAAAGTTTGCTAGATCCCCAACCTCCATCTCCCATGGATCAAAATGTTACACAAAATTTGAATTTGGTATTAGAGCTATCACTTGCATGCGTACAATCCAAGCCAGAACATCGTCCAACTATACAACATGTCTCACAAGTCCTTGCTCGCACTTAATCTCTCATTCAGCTATTTGATGAGAGTATGGATCATCGACTGATGGCTTGTGGCTTGTGGCTTGTGGCTTGTGGCTTGTAACTTGTCTCTGTTGTTAGTGTCAAGTCTGTAATCAGATGTGAATAACTAAAGAGACCCGGGTATGGACGGGTATCTAAAGTTGGACTTATCTGAATTCCCTTTATATATTCATGGTTAATTAATATAGGGCTATTTAGTTTTTGGGCACTTTTTAATTGGATAATTTACAGTTGATCACCAATTGATCGTTTATTTGCATTTAGGTCAAAATTAACGGTTATCCATACATATTTTATATATTAACACATTTACCTTTAGGACCAAACTCTAATTTGCAGTTAAACTTTGGGCTAAACCCTAATTTTGAGATAAGACTTGGGCATTTAATAAAAAGCCTAAATTTGTTCTAATTCCGATTGTATGCTCTAATTATGATGCATCTTTCATGTAATTGATAATTGACCTAAATACAATAACCAACTCTAAATTGACATAAAATTAGCTGCTAATTAGGGTGTACACTTTTATGTTTTTGGTACCATTAAACAATAATTTTAGAGTGATAATATTCTCCTTGTTACGTCTATAAACTCACTCTTAAAAAATTATATTATCTATTATATCCCTCTATTCTTCCACCTCTCCTATTAGCATAAGTTCACCACCGCTTCCTTGAAACTTAAAACTCTCTAATTGGATAAATTGACCACTCAAATATCTACTCGATCTCTTTTACAAACATTTATTATATTCTAATTTATACCTAATGATAGCAATCGAATCAATAATAGATTGTTCAACCCCATGACTAACACTGGTAATAAATCGTACGAGGTGTTCTGCAATCGGTCATCTTTATATAGATGTAAGAATCTTGTTCAAATTTAGGCTTGAGATAGTACAATTTGAACAATATCTTACAATTATTTTAGTATAAAAGCTAATAAAAAACAAACACATTTTAACCTCTAAGTATAGCAATTGAATTATGACAACCTCAAATGTGTTCATAATAATATTCGTGAAATTTTGTTTTGCTCCTACTACAAAAAAATTTATGTAATGATCGAGACTATTTAATTCGTACAATTATGCAAAAATTAATCATATGCATTTTGTTTTTCTTCCACCCATCACTTTTGGGTCGTATTTGCGTGTGTATGTTAATTAACTTATTTTTTATTATTTTTTTTCGATAATTTTTTTAATTAACTTGGCTTAGATGCATGATATAAGTTGGTTAAGTTGTGGTCACAAAAAGATTCTTATATATATGGCCATTGAATCAAATCTTAGATTTTGTGTGTTTGACTATTACTTAGAATTTTTAGTATTTGGTCATACTATTAATAGTAATATTTGCGTTTGGTCCACAAGTAAGTCACGTGTATGGCATGCGCAGGGAATTTTAGGCATTTTTAGGAAATTATAGATGAAACAAGATAGTCAACTCAGTTAACCGTTAATTTTGGCCCAAACGCAAATAAACAATCAATTGATGACCAACTACAAATTATCCAATTAAAAAGTGGCCCAAAAACTAAATAGCCCATTAATATATGCAGGTGTTTTATTCTCCGAAAAAACTTGAGCCATGTAGAATGTGTAACGACAAGTTCACTTGTTACATTTTGTACGAAGGAATTAAAATGTCGACTTTCCTCCTCGATCTTGCAGTGAGTGCTGCCTCATCGGTTTTGAGTATAATAACCCAATAATGATTGACAGTGTTGAGGCCATCATTGAAAAGGAGTGACTCATATTGGGATGTAAAAGAAAGCTGGTATAAATCACATTTTATTAGGGCATCTCCAATGAGGGGTGTAATTGTGTAACATAGGTAATAGACTATTAGTTGATAAAGGAGGTGGGGAATTTCCCATCTCGCTATTAGTTGATAAATAGCTCAGGCGACACTTTAACTGTTTGGACGTCACTTTAAGTCATGTCCCTTTCTAGTTCTAAAGTCATAATTTGTAATTTAAATTAAAGAGAGACGTCACTTTAAACTTCTCCATAATTTAAGTGACGTCCGAGTTTAAAATAATTTTTTTTTTAAACTTTTCCATTGAGGACTATAGAGTGTGAATATTTATAGGCTATACAATAGTATACAATTAGAGTTGTAAAATTCTAATGGCACCTACTTGAAGCCTATGTAGAGGTGTAATTTTACACTCCCATTGAAGATGTCCTTAGACTCGCCCTTACCATACAGGAAGTCAAGATCATTGGCATCGTGAAGTGGTGCACTCATTGGTGCACACAAATGTAAATTTTTAATCAAATGGCTGAAGGATTGATTACAAGTTGTATAGTTGGATGATGTTATGGCTCAGATTGTAACCATATGTAAGTGATAGCAGGTGACACTTCCACAACTTCCAATTCAAAAGTTATGTGTATTTTTTTTATCGCCATAGGGAAGATTTCTATGTTCATACTTTTTTTTTCTCCGATAATCCTATGTTCATACTTCCACAACTTTCATTTCAAAAGCAATATTTAGAGTCGATACCCCTTTCATACAAACAATCTGCCTTGCCATCCACCCCTGTTTAGAAATGAAAATTCTCCTAAGTATCTCTCCACCAACTTTTCTATTATTAATTAATAACTTTAGTTAATTGAACCCTAACTAAAGATTCATCACATTGTCTCACCAAATCACTCAATTTTTTTTCTTTGCAATTATTATTATTATTTTTTTTTTCCACGAAGTGAAAATTTATAAATAAGTTCCTTACTCCTCTTCTTTATTCATTTGTCTTTATCCTCATCTTTTAAGTTTGGCGCCAACATTAACATCTATCAACTAAAAGAAAAATAATAAAATTTATTATAATTCTGAAAGAGTTTATAAATGTAAACGTAACTACAGATTGCAACTTTATTACAAACCCAAATACAAAATAAATTCGACCTGATCTTCAAAATTGAGAAATTATTATTTATTTTAAAGCTACATTGTGTTGATTCAAAATCTCGTGAAATGAGGTTTTATGATGGTCATATTACCCTCGTGTGAGGAGGTCGTGACCTATGCCTTTATACAAGGAAATAATTTGACCCTCTCAAGGATATTGTATTATTTTGATAACCGGGTGACTCTCTTAGAGCATCATTAACGCGCTGTTAAAAAAAAATTGTGACACATTAGTTCTTTTCACCAGTCACAATTGTTATAAACATGTCATGTACCAACGCATTTTTGCGAAATTGTTGGTTTCTATTTCGGACGACAAAACTTGTCCCGTCCAAATTTTTTAATTTCCGTTGGGCCCAAAAAAATCTAGCAGTTTTTATTTGTTATTTTAATTTTTTATTAAAAAAAATTTGAAAAAGTAATGGACGGCAAAACTTGACCCGTCCAACATCTTGGGCCCCATGGTACAAAATCGAGTCGTTTTAATTTTTTAATTAAAAAAAGTAAAAAAATTATGAACGACAAAACTTGACCCGTTCAACATGTAGACGGCTAAAGTTGTCCCGCGCAAGTGGCTGCTAAATTTCTGAGTATTTTGGTCGAGAATTTGACAATTGTTGAGATAAAAACGGGTGTTTGGCAGCGCGTTGGTGAACGAAATTGCCAAAAAAAATTCTATCTGTTACATTAGAAATGGTTTTTAGCAGTGCGTTGATGATGCTCTTATGGGGGGAGAAAATATTTTCCCTTATTAATAATTTGTTTTTTCTGAAATAAAAATAAACAAAGTAATGAATCAAGACTAATCTTGTTGGTGTCACACGCCAAAAGAAAAAAAATTCAAATTTTCTCATGGCCGACCAAACATATTTTCGCTGGTAAATTTCCAGGAAAATTTTAACAATCAAACATAGCCCCAAGGAAATCCTAACAGAAACAAAGCTCTGGTTCCACCCCATCATTAAGTGTTCAATGAACAGTAAAATTAGCTTGAACCAAATAAATAAAAAAACAGAAGTCTCATCTCATCTGAAATTCTAAACAACAATAATAATAATGGCTTCTTCTTCTTCACAAGATCTATCTACATAGAGGTGCCATGTGTCTGGGGTTGCTAGTTGATGGAGTGAAATGATGGGCTCGGGTTCCCAGTTGACGTCTTCGACGAGGAAATCTGTAAGGAAATCAGCAACGACATGTCCTTTGCGAGACGTTCTGGGAACGAACTCGACGTGGTGCTCTCCGAACTCTTCAGCCCATTTGGCCATTCGAGCCGTTTTGTTGTTGGAACTCAAAACTTGCTTCATGAGTACATCATTTATTACCTTAATGTTGTGGGCCTGAAAGTAAGGACGGAATTTCTTAGCTGAGTATAGCATAGACAACATTGTTTTCTCCACTGTCGAGTAATGTTTCTCTACATCTGCCAATGTCTTACTCGTGAAGTAGATAGGCTTTTCGATTCCCTCGTTTTCGCGAAAGAGGACCGAGCTGATTGCAAAGTCGGTAGTTGCAAGATAAAGTCCCAGCGTTTCTCCTTCTTATGGTTTGGACAAAACAGGTGGAGTTGATAAATAAACTTTTAGGTCGTTGAAAGCTTTTTGGCATTCGTCTGTCCATGTGAAAGTTGCGCCTTTTTTGAGTATTTGTAGGAATGGTCTGCACTTATCAGATGCCCGTGAGATGAATCTATTGAGGGCTAAAACCCTTCCATATAACTTGTGGATTTGTTGCTTTGTAGTTTGCTCTGGCATGTCAAGGAGAGCTTGTAACTATTCTGGGTTTGCTTCAATGCGTCTTTGTGAAACGAGGTAACCTAAGAACTTCCCTGAGGCTACTCCGAATACACACTTGGCTGGGTTGAGCTTCATCTTGTTTTGGCTTAACCTTTCAAAGGCTTCTTGTAGGTGAGAAATGTGATCGCCCGCCTTCTCGCTTTTAACCACCATGTCGTCTATGTAGACTTCCATGGTGTCGCCTAACAAGTCTTTGAATATTTTGGTGACCAGTCTTTGGTAAGTCACACCGGCGTTCTTCAAGCCGAATGGTAGGACGTTGTAATAGAACGTTCCTTGCTCGGTTATGAAGGACGTCTTTTCCTGATCTTCATCTGCAAGCGGTATCTGATTATATCCGTTGTATGCGTCCATAAATAATAAAAGCTCGTGACCGCAGGTTTGATCTACCAGTATGTCGATTCTTGGTAGGGAGAAGCTGTCCTTTGGGCAATGCTTGTTGACGTTGGTGAAATCTATGCAAAGTCGCACCTGACCATTCTTCTTTGGAATGGCTACAATGTTGGCTAGCCAGGTCTGATACTCGACCTCTCTGATGAATCCCACATTTTTGAGCTTTTCTATCTCTTCATTGATGGCCTTTTAAAATTTGAGTGCTAGTTTCCTAGGTCATTGTTTGATAGGCTTGACAGTTGGATCTACATTTAACTTGTGGCAAACGACCTGAGGGTCGATTCCTGGCATATCGATATACGACCAAGCAAAAACATCTTTATTGAGAGATATGAATTTGGCAAGTTGCTCCTAGTTCTATTTGAGCTTGTTTTCCTTTGAGCTTGTCTGTTGCTGTTGCTGGAGGGCTGGATGCTTGAGAATCTTGCTTATTTGGGACATCTTTGTATTCGACGACCTGATGCTTGGGTAAGGTCATTGTGCTGACGTGATTGCATCGGTGAGCTTCTAGTTGGTTGCTTCTGAGCTTCATGATGCCTCGGGGTCCGGGGAATTGCAGGACTTGGTGCAATGTTGATGGAATTGCTTGGATCTTATGAATCTATCTGCGTCTTAGGATGGCAGTGTAGGATGACTTGACATCGATTACACTAAAGCGTGTTGAAGTTTTCACCATGTCCTCTCTTTCCCCAATGGAGACTGGTAGGATGACGTCTCCAATGGCATCAATGCGGACTCCATTAAACCCATAGAGTGGTGCATTTGATTCTATCATCACCGAGTCTGGCAGGTGCATGTCCTTGTAAGTTTGATAGAAAAGTATGTCGCAAGAGCTGCCTGGATCGATGAGGACTCTTTTGACTGTCCACCCGTTGATTTTGACGTGCACTACCAGGGCATCATTGTGGGGGTAGGCACACCTTGTCTAGATCCTCCTCAGTGAATGAAATTATTGTTGTTGTTTGAAGGTTGGTGAGATTGATCACCTCAGCTTTGTGGGAGAGGTGATATATTTCTTGAAGCGCTCCAACTCTTCGGCACTTTTCCTGACCTGAGGTTTTGTCGTTGGAGGTGTCTGTAATCATGTTGATTACCTTTTCCTCATCATGGTCGGAGGAGTGTTGTCTCCTGTTATGCCTTGACCGACCTGGTGATTTAGATCGTCGGGCCGTTCGGCTCCAGCTTCTATTGTTGGTAGTTCGTTCATGGCTGCTGATAAGCACCCAAAAGTGTATTATGAAACCCCATTGAGACATATAAATTTGGTTCATTATGTGTTTAATAATCATGAAATAAATATGTTTTCCTACTTTTGTGTATTTGCGAAACATGGAAATATTGGTTAAACCTCGAAATAAAGCACGAGGAACGGCGATATATGAATTCTCCCAAATCCACGTTGAAGCATCAAACTTTCAAAGCTCCTATTTCGAACGGGACTCGAACGCGACAAGAGAGCTGCCGGATAATCGTATGATGAACTCTACGATAGGCGGAAGTTGTAAACCGCCCAAAATACCGGATCGCCATGGACTACACATGGACCCACTATGAGGGGCCACAAGATTGGATGAGTCATCAATCATGGAGCATGTCAAGACAAAGATAACAAATTATTGGTGCAAAGTTGACACCTTGCATGTAATAAATTAGATTAGGTGTTAATAGTGAAAAAAGGCAAGGTGTCACTTTGTTTTAATGTGGTAGATAAAATGAATCAATGTGGTTTGATAATTCACGTGGGAGGAAATGAGATTTCTCTCAAATGGAGAAGAAATTAGACAAAGGTGGGGATACTCCATTTACTCCCTTGACTTATTTTCCTCACATGGCATTATTTTAGTTCCTTAGTGAAAATGAGAAGGAAGTTTTATTTTAATTTGCAAAAAGCTTGTAATAGTTTTAATGGAGGAACACTTGTTCTTCTAGTTCTTCTAGAAATATATAAGTGAGTTTGGTTGTGGATTCTCTCTCTCTCTCTCTCTCTCTCTCTCTTTCTCTTTTTGAGTTTTAGTAGTTCATAAGTCCTTGTCCCAAGGATCATGAGCTAACTTCCCTTTTGGGGAGTTAATCCAACTCATGTGAGGGAAAAACATTGGTTGAGAGTTTGGTAGGTTTTTAGGATAAACAACTAACACTACATCCTATCCCAAAATGATAGTTGGTGTAGTGTCTAGTTAGAAATCAAACAATGAGCTTAGAGATAAGTCATTGTTTGGTTTCACTTGCTAGCATGTATAAGCTCTTAAGTGAGCCATGCATGCTAGGGATCAATTATATTTTTCCGTTAGGGACTTGTCTATGAGTTTAGGAAGAATAAAACCTATTTCAAATCAACACTAATGGCAGCTCACATGAGGAGGATTAACTCTCCAACTTCTCTTCCAATTTTCTATTTTTAGTATCAAGTGCATGTTTTCAACTTAATGTTTTCTTAATGTTTAAGTAGGAATGATAAAAATCTAACATTTATAATAGACCCTTACTCCTTAGTTCCCTTATTGTAACATCCAATTTGTAGTTGTTCTATACTTTAGGTAGTTCGAATCCTTATTCTAACTCTACTCAACGAAGATCGTGAGTAAGGAACCTTGATTTCTTTTGCTTCAATTTAGAGAGTTCTAAACTCTGAGTGGTCGTAAAAAGCTAATATCAAAAATTTTTGTTCTAAAGCAATAGAACTTGGGCTACAAAGCGAAAGTTGCATCAAGGGGGAACCCCCATTCTCTTTCTTTCTTTCCTTCTAGTTCGTATTACGTTTTTCTTCATTTTTTTTCGTATTTTTGCCTCGCGATTGACCTGTAATCCAAAAAAATTTTCGTTCCACTTTCAGGTACCAAAAGTTAGGACTGGGAAACATCATTTCAGCAAATTATAAGACTTCTGAGAAAAATTGAACTCACTGTGGATTATTTGACCCGCGTGCGCGGGTGTGTATTAGCGTGCGCGAGTGGGACCCGCGTCCGCGAGTCAATTTTCTTTTTTACTGCTCATCTTCGGCCACCAGCATCTTCTGATCCACCTTGATCCATTTCCAGGCCTAAATATTTGGCCCTGTACCTGAAACATTCAATATTCCTTTGGGATTAATCGCATTGACGGATCGAAACGTTCGTTTTTAATTCTTTGGCGAAAACGCGGGAAGCTACAGGTTCCAATTTTCAGTATTATTGTAATTTATTTATATTATTATTAGTATGTTTTTATGCATGAATGCCATGTATATAGTATTAGGAAAAATTTATGGATTATTATTTAAGCTTTAGCCTCGACTTATGCATGAATCAAATTCGTATACCGGTAAATATTTATATACGATTACACGGACATGAATTGCATATGAATGTATATTTACATATTAATGGTATTGTATTGCATGGGTATATGTCTTTCTACGTATAAATGTTGCTTGTTAAATGTTTGATATTTCTCTACGTATACGTACACGGTATTGTATATTAAGTCGATTTTGTCAAGAAAGAGGAGAACATTCCAACGAGGGTTAAAATCTTAGTTGGGTAAGTTGTTTCTAAACCTACGGGTAAAGCCGCTCTCTATAGGACATTCGCCAATCTCAATGAGTATTGTCGAAATCGATTTATTATGCAATACAAGAGTCGTATTTTAGTTTGGGTATAATACTTTGCATGTTTAGTTTTGTCATCTATTCTGCGTCTGTATACTGTATTCGTATGCTAAGGTATTTAGATACGTATGAGTGATTCAAATTCACCTGTTACTGTTGATATACATTTACGTAATATCGATTTACAAATTAGCGTACATATACGTATTACTGATGTATATTTGCCTGTACGTATGGAAATATTTATCGATGACACAAGCTTGCCTATTCAGATAGCTATAATTATGAGTAGAGTACCTTCACATGCTACTGCACCTAGTATTGTATGAGTAGATCGTATTTGTATGTTTGTATTTTAAACCTTGCATAAATCTTTAAAAAAAAATAAATAAATAAAAAAAAAAAAAAAATTAAATTAAATTAAATTAAATTAAAATTAATTTAATACCACCTTTGCATAAATTTTAATTCCATAAATCTTAATCATATTCCAATGGTGTCTAGGAAACTTGAAAGATTGAGGTTACTTAATTAGAACCGCGTTTGCACGGAAATCCTCCCTCATATCTATCTTGTGACTGTCATTTGTTGGTTTATGCACACGTATTCCTAGCTTCATCGCTACGTTAGCGCAGCTTAGGCATATGTTGTTCAACCCTAATGCTTAAGATAATAATAAAATTCGAGTCCTCATAATTCCTTCCGTAAGTTAGATCTAATTTTATGCTTGCATGAGATTAAGGTCCGGTTCCACTAAAGAAATTGAACAAACCTATCGTCGAAAAATACGATAAGCAATCGCGTAAGTTCTCACATAAAAATTGTTCTTCTTCTCGCTAATTACCTTGATCACAATCCTTCGCCGCCATCAACTTTCGTCATTATGGCCGACGATCCTCCACCAGCCAGAGAAGCCCTCTCCGGACTTCTATATTGCATTCTGGGGAAGGACCTTCTTCCCGTGATTAAACTTGAGGACATTGTCGGTGATTTTCGTGATCCCACCAAACGCTTTCAGTTTGTTACCAATATATCATGTTTGGAGCACGAAAAAACCGCACAATCATCTTCGTAGACTTCAACAAGTGGCAACAACATTTCATCATCCAAGCATCTCTAAGGAACAACTCTTGCTTCGATCGTTTCCATTCACTTTAGCGGAAAAAGCATCAATCGGCTAGCGGGACAACAATCACAATCCATAGACACATGGAATAAACTAGTTCAAGCTTTTATGCTTCAGTTTTACACTCGAGGAAGAAAACAACCGAAATGCTTCGTAAAAATTCAATTCTTCCAAAAATCCTCATGAATCCTTTACGGAAGCATGGAGTCGCTTTTATCGATCTTTCGTTAGAATGTCCTCACCACCAACTAGAAAAAGTCGTCCTTGTTCGTTTCATTCTTTAATGGTCCATTCGATCATCAAAAAGAAACTCTTGATATAATGAACGGAGGTTGCTTCATGGACAAAGGAGCTACTGAAGCTTATACTTTTCTTGAAAAACAAGCGAAAAAAGGTATACACTGGGGTAACACTGAGCCGTCTAGATCATCAAAGGATACTGCTACAAAAGCCACATCTATTTTTGAGGTAAAACCTGATCCTGAAATAAAAAATTTGATAGAATCCCTAACTAAAAAAGTAGATGCACTTGCAGTTCAAGTAAACGATCAACTACCAAAACCAGTCATGAACGTTGACACCGCTCCTTGTGTCCTTTGTCTTAGTCCTGATCATCCTGATGCATATTGTCCTTTGTTATATGCTTCCCCTACTCAACAAGCGGAGGAGGCATGTGCATTCAACATTCCCAATGCACCGTGGAGACAACATCCGAATTTCGCTTGGGGCCAAAATAACCAACAAATGGGGGCTCCTCCTGGTTTCGCTAATCAACCTGTTCGACCTACCAATAATTTTATTCCATACCGCCAAGGAAATAATCAACAATACCAACAAGGTCAATTTCAAAATAATGCTAATTATCAGACCAACCGCAGCCTTGTTCCAGCTAATCCAAATCCCAACTATAATCAACAACTTCTAAGCAATAATCGAGAACTACTACCTGTTGCATAAACTCGCCAACCAACCATTACGGATAGGACAAATGAGACTTTCCCTGGCTTACATGAACCAACAAATCTCAAATTTTAACGCCTATCCAACAATCACTTCAAAGAATTGGCGCAAGAAAAAGAGTCGAAGGCGTGTTTCCTGCACAAGCAGTTCCAAACCCTAAACCAGAGCAAAACACCTCCTTTGAACTCACCAATACCGGTACAAGCACCCCCAACCAAGGTGAGGTGCATGCAATCACTACTTTACGATCTGGAAAAACGCCGACAATCGATAATTATGCGGATAATCAACAAAAAAGAACGGGGAGGGTTCCAAGGAATCTATTTCTAATAATGAACCTACGGAAGATTCCCCAGATTCAACAGAGTCAACACCTCCGAATGTAGGAAACAAGCAAGTAGACCCCTTTGCCAAATTCCGCCCTAAGGCACCGTTTCCAGCACGCTTAGCAAAGAATAAACCTGATGACAATTTTGCTGAAATTCGAGAGACTTTTCAAAATTTAACAATAAACTTACCTTTTCTCGATGCCTTAAAATTACTACCAAAACATGCAAAATTTCTAAAAGATATGTGCACCACAAAAAGGAGAACTAATGTTCCTCAACAAGCGTTCCTCACTGAACAGTTTCCCTCCATCACCGAACACAATGGTATTGTAAAATACAAGGACCCTGGTCGACCAACGGTTCCATGCACCTTAGGTGACAAATACACGGCTACTGCGCTATTAGACCTAGGAGCTAGCGTGAACTTACTTCCATATTATTTATTTAAATAATTAGGTCTTCATGAACTCAAACCTACCACCATGACTCTACAGTTAGCAGATCGTTCCATAAAGTATCCAAAAGGAATTGTGGAAAACGTCCTTGTAAAAGTCCAAGATTTCTTCTATCCTGTAGACTTTGTTATTTTGGATACAGAAGTTGCTTGTGATTCCATTCCTATCATTTTAGGACGTCCGTTCCTTGCCACTGCTAATGCTCTTATTAACTGTCGAGATGGTTCCATGACCATGTCCTTCGGAAATCTTTCGGTCGAGGTGAATGTGTTCAAGTTAATGAAACAAATTCCAGAGCCTGACATTGATGGTGAAGTCAACAGGATTGACAGCATTCCGCAAGAGTATTTCTCAAACTCTTTTCCTGAGGATGAAGTGTACCAATTTCTTTCCTTTAGCGACTCTGAGTTTGAGGACGATAATTATACAAACGAAGTCAATGAGTTATTAGAGTCAGTACCATTAATTGACCCTACAACAGTGATGTCAAGTAACTTGGATGATCATCCCTCTGTATACTACATGGATGATGACCTTCCTCAAGAATCTTTAATACCCACTCCGCCCACCCCTGAATTAAAACCACTTCCTTCGGAATTAAAATACGTACAGCTTGATGCTGATGGTCGTCACCCAGTTATTATTTCTTCACAATTAACTGACGATCAGGAAGCTCGTTTAATTAATGTCATTCAACAACATCGTTCTGCTATTGGATGGTCCCTCGATGACATTAAAGGCATTGAACCTAATGTGTGCACCCATCGCATACACCTGGAAGAAAATGCTAAGACGTCGCGTGAACCACAAATAGCGTCGCTTTAAACCCTACCATGAAAGATGTGGTGCGAGAAGAAGTGTTAAAATTACTAGATGCGGTATTATTTACCCTATCTCGATAGTGTTTGGGTGAGTCCCGTACACGTAGTTCCAAAGAAATCGGCATTACGGTTGTGCGAAATGATAAAGATGAATGCATTTCCGCCGTATCCCAAAGAAATGGCTTAATATGCATTGACTATCGCGAAACTTAATGCCGCCACTCGTAAGGATCACTTTCCACTTCCATTCATCGATCGATGCTCGAACGTTTAGCCGGTCATGCCTATTACTCGTTTTTCTTGATGGTTATTCAGGTTATTTTCAGATAGTCATAGATCCTGGCGATCAAGAAAAACAACGCTCATTGGCCCATTTGGAACATTTGCATATAGATCTAATGCCTTTTCGGCCTTTGCAATGCACTGGTACTTTCCATATTTGCATGCTTCATATTTTCAGTGATATGGTTGAACGGTTTATGGAGGTATTCATGGACGACTTCTCAATTTATGGAGATTCTTTCGATAGCTGTTTATCAAATCTTGAAAAGGTCTTTACACGTTGTGAAGAGAAAAACCTTGTTCTTAATTGGGAAAAATGCAATTTCATGGTTACTAAAGGAATAGTTTTAGGACATATCGTTTCAAAGGACGGAATCGAAGTAGACAAAGCTAAGATAGAAAAAATTGCTTCACTTCCTATACCAAAAACTGTTCGAGACATTCGCACATTCTTAGGACAATTTGGTTTCTATAGGAGATTTATTCAAGATTTCTCAAAGGTTGCTAGACCTTTAACCAATCTCCTGCTTAAAGATGCCGCTTTTGATTTCAATTTCAGTTGCAAACAAGCCTTTGAGGTATTAAAAACCGCATTAACTACCGCTCCTATAATTCAACCACCTGATTGGTCTAAACCTTTTGAATTAATGTGTGACGCAAGCGACTATGCTATTGGAGTTGTACTAGGGCAACGCCGAGAAGATAAGCCGGTTGTCATTTACTATGCGAGTAAAACCCTTAATGAAGCTCAACGTAACTATACTACCACGATCGAAAGAAAGTTTCTCATTTGTTGTATACGCGTTAGATAAGTTTCGATCCTTACCTAGTGGGTTCTCCAACTATTGTCTACATCGACCATGTGGCACCGTTATCTATTAGCTTAAAAAGATGCAAAACAAAGGTTGATCCGATGGATTCTCCTTTGCAAGAGTTTACTCTCGAAATTAGAGATAAAAAGGTAGCTTAAAATGTGGTTGCGCAGACCATTTATCAAGACTTGTAAGTGATGTTGATATCGATACCGATCCTATCCGTGATTCCTTTCGGATGAACATTTGTACTCTATATTTTCGCCCCTTGGTACTTGACATAGTAAATTACTTAGTTACCGAGGAAGTCCCTTTAACTTGGTCTCGAATGACCGGAAAAGTTTTTATCCATCGTGGAAATTCTATTTCGGGATGATCCCTACCTCTTCAAGTATTGTTCGGACCAACTAATCCGCCGTTGCATTCCGACCGGGAACACAACGATGTGTTATCCTTACGCCATGAACAATCTTGTGGTGGTCATTTTAGTGGTAAGAAAACTGCGGCCAAGATTCTACAATGTGGTTTTTATTGGCCAACACTGTTTAGAGATGCACATGAGCATTGCAAAGCATGCAATCGTTGCCAGCAGTTAGGTCGCATTACTCAACGCAATATGATGCCCTTAAATCCCATTCTAATTGTGGAAATCTTTGATGTATGGGGCATCGACTTCATGGGTCCATTTCCAAATTCTCATGGCTTCCTATACATACTTGTAGCAGTTGACTATGTGTCAAAATGGATTGAGGCATTGACATGTCGTGCTAACGATCATAAAACGGTAGTTTTGTTTGTAAAAGAAAATATTTTCTCTCGATTTGGTGTTCCAAAAGCTATAATTAGTGATGGGGGAAAACATTTCTGCAATAAAATTTTTGAATCATTAGTAAAGAAATATGGAGTCACGCACAAAGTGGCAACTCCGTATCATCCTCAAACCATTGGTCAAGTAGAAGTCTCTAATCGAGAAATAAAATCCATTTTGGAAAAAAACGCCAATCCATCTAGGAAAGATCTGGTCTCTACGATTATCGATGCCTTGTGGGCATACGTGAGCGACTTTTAAGACACCTATAGGGATGTCTCCGTATCGCCTCGTTTTTGGAAAACCTTGTCATCTGCCGGTTGAACTTGAGCACCGTGCCCTATGGGCCATCAAAAGCCTCAATTATAACACTAACGTGGCGGGCGAAAAGAGAAAATTGCAGTTAAATGAGCTTGAGGAAATTCGGAGTGATGCCTATGATCTCTCGAAATCCTATAAAGCCAACATGAAAAGAGTGCATGACAAGCACATATTGCGAAAAGAGTTCAAAATCGGTCAAAAAGTTTTGATGTACAACTCAAGATTACACATTTTTCCAGGAAAATTAAAAACTCGATGGTCTGGTCCTTTCACTATCTCTGCTGTCACCCCTTATGGGGCTATCTCTGTGAAAAACGTAAATGATGGTAGCGAATTCCAAGTAAATGGCCAGCGCCTTAAACATTATCATGAGTTGCGCTCTCCAGATGTCGAAGAGACTCTTCTCAATGATCCGGTCTACTGACTAATAGATTCGGTGTATTTCTTTCCATGTATTTAAACAGGAAAAGTATGCCATTAGGGTAGCCGGCCCTCTTCTATTTTCTTTTCTAAAATTCCCTTGAGTGTGTGGTTGCAAGCCGAACCTTAGTCCACAAAAACTATAATTCAGAACTGAGTATAAATGTCTTCTGATAATCGAGCAAACGTGCCTCCAGGAAAACAATGGGTACCAAAAATTTCAACTCCTTCTTTCTCTTCCCTTTTCTATTCTCTTCCTCGCGAACTCCAACTCATCATTTGGTCCAAATCTCACCCATCTCGAATTGGTAATGGTCGTAGTACTTTTGCTCGAAAGCGACGAGCGAAAAGGATGGGGTGGTGTATGAACTGTCAAACTCCTTTCTGTCCAGGTCTTGATCTTTTATCCGAGATGAGCCGGTATAAGGTATATTATTGTCTGACACCAGCTCAACAGGATAAACTTCGTCGTCGTCCCGTTGCTCCCACAGGTTGGGATTCGTCTTGAGAATCTGACGTTAAAAGACTCACATTCGTCTTGAGGATCTGACGTTAAAAGACTCACATTCGTCTTGAGAATCTGACGTTAAAAGACTCAACATGTATATACACGTTTTGTTTTATTAGCACCCAAAGATGGTGCCCAAAGAGAGTCGTGATATGCACCATCGGATATTTCATAGTTAAGACGGGCAATGGATTCCCCGTGCCAACCCCATTCAGTTTTCTATGTGGATTTGTTTTCGGGCGGTTTGAGGCTATACCATATGTACTAAGGGTAATATTATTATTAGACCATTGCACATTGGTCAAGGATGGTACCGCCCTAATCCCTAGGCCCCCAAAACATAAAGGATAAGCCACAGTCTGGCTGGATTGGGTTCACCCAGAGCCGACATGAAAGTTGCCCGAAGTTAAGTTGTTTGTGATGTGTTGTTTTATTTGGATTTCCGGTGTTGTTGACACGTTCTTCTCGACTTGTACATTTGTATATAAAGGATAAATAAATAAAACCAAAGATAGTTTAAAAAAAAAAAAAAAAAAAAAAAAAATTGATGTTTGAATGTGATTTTTCATATTCTAGTGGATGGCATTTTAATCTCGATCGTTTTGATATCTCATCCGTTAAATTCGAGTTGAAACGAATCAAATTTCCACGTTTGAAATTTCGAACTTTTAGGGACATAAGAGGAATTTCTGTAATTCATTTGTACTTGGGCCAAAATTTTGACCCGACCCAAAACCCAAGATCCGGTATTAAAGCCCACGCCGGGCACCCACGCGTTCCCCTCTATTTTCTTCTCCCACAAAACCGGATCTTGGTCCCCTAACATACACCCTAGCGCAACCCTCCACCATCGAAATCGACCACAAGACGCTGGTCAACCTCCACCAAACTCCACCCCTTCCTCCAGCAGCACCTCCTCCACCTCCTCTTACTATTTGAACTATCAAAATTCAAATTAAACCGCGTATTTAAAGCACGAAGATTAATTACAATCGAGAGAAATTTGAAAATCTATATAATTCGGGATGTTTCACCCATTTTTTGATGAGGAAATTGAAAGTAGAGAGTGGGAATATCTTTTGCATCGAATCCCAGCTCAATATTCCGAAGATTTGGTGTTGAAATTTTATAACAATGGAGGTTTCCGGGGTGACGAATTTTGGATTACGGCGGATGGGATGGAACGTGAACTCACGCTGGAGTTGATTTCGAATACCGCACAGATACCGATTAACTCGGATAGCCCGACCCTGTTATTGTCAGAGTATCCGACCACGAGGGATTTGATACCCACTCATGCATTATTTAATATTTTAGGTTGTGTTGTCTCCAGCCTGAAACGAGCTCGCACTTTTCAGGATAAGTATATACTTTTTTACCACCGCTTGCGAATCATTAAGACACATTTCCCACAGTTTGCAGCTACTTTTCATGACTGGGTCAAGGTGGATTCCATGTGCCCAGCAAACAGAATCATTCGCTCATTAAGGTTTCGGCAATGGAAGCGTCCCGCTCGATACCTGAGGCATGTTCGATGTTACCCAAAAGGACGAAAAGATGAAGACCAATTTGAGGGAATCCGGAGACAAAGAATGGGCAGAAATTTGGCGGACTATTATCTATTGGCGTGATGCTAAGGAAATGCATTTCCTTAAAGAGGACCTTGAGACCCTCGTCGATATTTGGATGGTAAACTTGAGTTTGCCATTGTACATATATCTAGCTAAACCTTTTGTTTGGTGTGCTATTGTTTTTCATGTTTCATATCTCGTGGGTTTATTATATCGCGTGTGCTATGTTTAGTGTGCTATTGAACATTTTCTTGTTCTTTCGAATAATATATTATGATCTCCAACCTCTCGGTTCCGACAATCTAGCCCTAATTTTGCTCACGGTTCTCAGGTACTTTCTCTCTTTAATTATTGATCCTTCGAGGACTAAGCATCATTCTGTTTGGGGGTGCTTTAAACCTATAGCAAGAATTAGGCATCTTGTAGCCTATATATAGTTTTTATTTTCATATTAATAATTGTACTTAGTGACAAAGTCTTGTTTCCTTTTCAATGATGCAAATTGTCTAGAAATCTCACATTAGTATCCGAATTAGGATTTGTTTTTAAGAAATTTTAGATAATACGTACGCAATAGTTTTATACATTTTTTCATGAATATTCACGTACTGAGTATCATTGATTGTACATAGCAGTAAGTTTCTGGAAACAACGGTTAGTTACTTAAACTATAAATCCTGTGAGAATCTAACCAAAAGCCTTGATATGAGTGATTTGTGTGTGATGACACGAGGAGGAGTAGTTTTTCCGATTAGAGGAAATTACGCATCTACTTACTTGATCACCACCCGAACCCTAGGCGAGAATTTAGGCCTTCTTTGGATCGACATAGCTAAAAATTCTTACCTGTTACAAATATTACCGCTAGTCACTCCACTGAACCTTTCATCAAACCTTTCACTTTCACCACAAAAATTCCTTACCCATCTATTAAACCAAATAAAAGAACCTACCTAAGTGATGAGTATGAGAAATAGGATGAAATGTGGAAAGAATAAAGAGAAAGACTTGTCCCAAATATAAGTCAGTTACTTTCTTCAAAAAAGGAAAATAGAATCATGTTCTTAAGCCTTATAAAAAAAAAAAAAAAAAAAAAAAAAAAAAAAATCCTTAGTATCTAGAGGCTTAAGAACAAGGTTGGAAAAACTCAGTTAGAAGAAGGAAAGGAAAAAGGATTTCTCTAGTATAAATATATGAAGACCTATTATTCTCTCATACTCGTAAATTTTGATTATCCATTTCCATTTTCTTGTACACTATCACCTAAGCCCCACAATACCTAATAAAGACCTCTAGCTCAATTAGAAGTAGGTTGGTGTGATAATAAGTAGTAGACGTGATTGATCGACATCGGCTCCTCTGACCGTCATTGAGATGTAAGGAAACGTGTGCCCACCGCACACCGGTTGGAGTTAACAAAACCCGAGTGGAAAATTTTTGAGTGAATATGTGTTTCAACACATACCGCGGAGAACCCATTTAGGTATGCTCTCCAAGGATCGAAACAACCCCGCTAGTATATATTTCAATGAAAAGTTCACTTTGCATGAATAATCATATGTAGATGTTTTAATTATTGAATACATATTAACTTGAGTTTCAAAGAAATAAATCATCGTTCCTTGCTAAGGAGATGTATGGATATCCGAGATTAATTTAGGAAACAAGTTTACGTCATCGAAGTCGTTGTAGTATAAATGAAGTTTGTGAGTATCTTTTTCGAAAACTCTCACGAGGCTATAACTTCGTCCACTAGGGAATTCCTAGTGGTTTAAGGCCTTGTTGCATATGGTCAATGCAATCGCGCACTCTCGCTAAACGAGAATTAGTTTAGGACTACACATTTTTGGCCACTTATCTAAGTTAGTGTCTCTTCTTTGCTCGAGGACAAGCAAAGTGTCTTTGTTTGGGGGTAGTGTGATAAGCACCCAAAAGTGTATTATGAAACCCCATTGAGACATATAAATTTGGTTCATTATGTGTTTAATAATCATGAAATAAATATGTTTTCCTACTTTTGCAGGTATTTGCAGTAAACATGGAAATATTGGTTAAACCTGAAATAAAGCACGAGGAACGGCGTATATATGAATTCTCCCAAATCCACGTTGAAGCATCAAACTTTCAAAGCTCCTATTTCTCGAACCGGACTCGAATCGACACAAGAGAGCTGCTTTCGCATAAATCGTATGCGATGAACTCTACGCATAGGCGGGAAGTTGTAAAACTGCCCAAAATACCGGACTGCCACTGGACTACACATGGACCCACTATGAGGGGCCACAAGATTGGATGAGTCATCAATCATGGAGCATGTCAAGACAAAGATAACAAATTATTGGTGCAAAGTTGACACCTTGCATGTAATAAATTAGATTAGGTGTTAATAGTGAAAAAAATGCAAGGTGTCACTTTGTTTTAATGTGGTAGATAAAAATGAATCAATGTGGTTTGATAATTCACGTGGGAGGAAATGAGATTTCTCTCAAATGGAGAAGAAATTAGACAAAGGTGGGGGATACTCCATTTACTCCCTTGACTTATTTTCCTCACATGGCATTATTTTAGTTCCTTAGTGAAAATGAGAAGGAAGTTTTATTTTAATTTGCAAAAAGCTTGTAATAGTTTTAATGGAGGAACACTTGTTCTTCTAGTTCTTCTAGAAATATATAAGTGAGTTTGGTTGTGGATTCTCTCTCTCTCTCTCTCTTTCTCTTTTGAGTTTTTAGTAGTTCATAAGTCCTTGTCCCAAGGATCATGAGCTAACTTCCCTTTTGGGGAGTTAATCCAACTCATGTGAGGGAAAAACATTGGTTGAGAGTTTGGTAGGTTTTTAGGATAAACAACTAACACTACATCCTATCCCAAAATGATAGTTGGTGTAGTGTCTAGTTAGAAATCAAACAATGAGCTTAGAGATAAGTCATTGTTTGGTTTCACTTGCTAGCATGTATAAGCTCTTAAGTGAGCCATGCATGCTAGGGATCAATTATATTTTTCCGTTAGGGACTTGTCTATGAGTTTAGGAAGAATAAAACCTATTTCAAATCAACACTAATGGCAGCTCACATGAGGAGGATTAACTCTCCAACTTCTCTTCCAATTTTCTATTTTTTAGTATCAAGTGCATGTTTTCAACTTAATGTTTTTCTTAATGTTTAAGTAGGAATGATAAAAATCTAACATTTATAATAGACCCTTACTCCTTAGTTCCCTTATTGTAACATCCAATTTGTAGTTGTTCTATACTTTAGGTAGTTCGAATCCTTATTCTAACTCTACTCAACGAAGATCGTGAGTAAGGAACCTTGATTTCTTTTGCTTCAATTTAGAGAGTTCTAAACTCGAAAGTGGTCGTAAAAGCTAATATCAGCTGCGGCTCCTACTTACGTATTGGCATCCGGCTTATGCCCGAGGTCATTTGTCTGGCGGGGAACTCCTTCAATTTGCCTTCCTCCACTAAGTCTTAGAGGTAGTGCTTGAGACTCCAACATTCATTGGTGTCATGATGATGGAGCTTGTGAAAATGGCAGTATGGACGTTCAGGTATGGCGATCACTTTGTTGATGTTGGGCTTGAAGTATGGTGCTGTATATATATTCTTCAGGATTTGGCTGGGTGTCCTGGAGAAATTGGAGAATTCCCTTTTTGTGTAAGAGGGCTTGTTAGAGCTGGAGCCCTTGTTGTAATTGTTGGTGTTGTTGTTGTTGCTATTGTTGCCTGAATAGTGGTTGTTTTCTTTGGGTCCTTGCTTGTCGCTTACTGTAAGAACTTCTTTTCCTTTGCGTTGGGCAAGCCATTCTTCGTACTTGATGTATTTCTCAATTCTATGGTACAGGTCGTCTAAGCATTCTAGTTTGTTGCGCATCAGAGATCCTGCTAGGTCGGAGTTTTTTAGGAGAGCATTGGTGAATGCTGAAGTTGCAAAACTGTCCTTTAGGCCTGGCTCCATTGAGAGGAGTTCCTTCTTGAAACGTCCTAGGAAGACGCAGATCGTTTTGCCATAAGCTTGTGAGCTGAAACAAAGAGTCCAGGTCGGCTTGCTTCTTTTTGTTGTGGACGAACTCTGCTGCGAACGTCTCAACTAGCTTGTCGAAGTTGCTAATTGAATAAGGAGTTAGTGTGTAGAACCATTCTAAAGCTCCGTCCTTCAGGCTGGCTGGGAAGAGCTTGCACTTCAGGTAGTCATACTCCGGAGCGCTGTAGAGTGTGAGAGTTTGGCTGAAACGAGCTACGTGCTGGCTTGGACATGAGCTACCGTCGTACAGCGGGAACTTTGGTTGGATGAAATCTGAGGGTGGCTGCTTGTCCCTAATTTTAGTAGTGAATGGTGATGCTTAGTACGTCTGGAGTATCTTCTGAGCGATCTAGAGTGCGCTAGCCTTGTCATTCAACTTCTCCAACCTTTGTGCGAAGTCTTCTAACCTTTGATTGGTGGTGTTGGTGAGGGCTGTGATGGTGTTATTCTCCACTGCGTCTGGAGCGCCGTTGTTGGTGTTGGAGGTGGTGTGCTCACGCATCGTCTGATTCTCTTGTTGAAGTGTTATGAATGACTCCTGTAGCGTCCTCATCTAATCTGCTAATGCTTGTAGCTGTGCTTCCATGGTGGCTTGTTGTGACCAGCTTCGTGGGCTTGAGAAAATGGTATCTGTGTTTTCTCAAGAGAACGAACCGGCAGACGGCGGCAATGTAGATGTTTGGTGTTTACTAGACAACAACCTAATGATTTGTGTGAGTTTCCTACGTATCAAGTTTCTTGGGATCAACCTGAATCAAGCCTTACGTAGTTTATCTCTCTCTACTTATAGATGTTTGAGCTGACTTTCCTTATTTGCTCCAGGCCATTTTGATGTGTAGATCCACATTGTGTGCTATCTTGATGATTCACCATTACTCTGATGTTACAAAGTTAATGTCTCCTTGATTGGTGCATTGACTGAGCTCCAGGATTGCGCTAGTTGATTTGCTTCCATAAATGGATGTAACTGATGCTGGGGACGACCTGGGTGTTGGGTCATTGGCAAGCTGTGATGGATTGGTACGAGCTGATGGGGTACGACCTGATGTGTGGACACGTGTACTATAGTGTAGAACGAAGGGTACTTACACCATCCACCCCTGTTTAGAAATGAAAAGTACGTCTCCTAAGAGTATTCCCAATGCAGGTGAAAAAGAGGGGAATGTGAAAATTTTCACCTCCTTTTTGTTCACATCCAGTGCCCAATGCAGAGGTGAAAAGGAGGGTGACTATTTTCCCAAGTCATTACCAGGGTGAAACCTTCAACCGAGATAGTGGCTGACTTGTGAACTTCGGACGGGATGTTGGATTCCGTCTCGTGTGTTTTTTTTTTTTAAATGCGGGGGGTTTTTTTTTTTCCGGACGGAATGTTCTCGCATGATTTTTCGACTTTTTTTTCGTGTTTTTTTTAAATTTCAGACGGGATGTTTCATTCCGTCTGGAGCGTTTTTCAATTTTTACGTCCAGACGGAATCTAACATCCCGTCCGAGATTAATATTCATCTTTGCATTGGGCAACTTCACCTTGCTTTTCACCAAAACAGTGATAAGAGGAGGAAAAACTGCCTACGTGGAGGTGATAAGAGGGGGAAAATATTGACTTGCACTGGGAATGCTCTAAGTATCTCTCCACCACATATCCACCAACTTTTCTATTATTAATTAATAACTCTAGTTAATCGAACCCTAACTAAAGATTCATCTCATTGTCTCACAAATCACTCAATTTTTTTCTTCACATTTATTTATTTATTTCTTTCTTTCCACAAAGTGAAAATTTATAAATAAGTTCTTTACTCCTCTTCTTTATTCATTTGTCTTTATCCTCATCTTTTAAGTTTGGTGCCAACATTAACATCTATCAACTAAAAAAAAACTAATAAAATTTATTATAATTCTGAAAGAGTTTATAAATGTAAACATAACTGCAAATTGCAATTTTATTACAAACCCAAATACAAAATAAATTTGACTTGATCTTCAAAATTGAGAAATTATTGCTTATTTTAAAGCTAAATTGTGTTGATTCAAAATCTCATGAAATGAGGTTTTATGATGGTCATATTACCCTCGTGTGAGGAGGTCATGACGTATGCCTTTATACAAGGAAGGAATTTGACCCTCTCAAGGATATTGTATTATTTCGATAACCGGGTGGCCCTCTTAGAGCATGTACGAACACATTTTTGCGAAATTGTTGGTTTCTATTTCAGACGCCAAAACTTATCTTGTTCAAATTTTTTAATTTCCGTCGGGACCAAAAAAATCTAGCAGTTTTAATTTGTTATTAAAAAAAAATTGAAAAAGGAATAGACTACAAAACTTGACCCGTCCAACATCTTGGGCCCCACAGTACAAAATCGAGCCGTTTTAAGTTTTTTAATTAAAAAAAGTAAAAAATTATGGATGGCAAAACTTGACCCGTCCAACATGTAGACAGCTAAAGTTGTCTTGTGCAAATGGTTGCTAAATTTCTGAATATATTGGTCGAGAATTTGACAATTGCTGAGATAAAAACGGGTGTTTGGCAGTGCCTTGGTGAACGAAATTGCCAAAAAAAATTCTATTTGTCACATTAGAAATGGTTTTTAGCCGTGTGTTGATGATGCTCTTATGGGGGAGAAAATATTTGCACTTGTTAATAATTTGTTTTTCCTGAAATAAAAATAAATAAAATAAGGAATCAAGACTAATCTTGTTGGTGTCACACGCCAAAAGAAAAAAAATTCAAATTTTCTTATGGCCGACCAAACACATTTTCGCTGGTAAATTTCCAGGATAATTTAACAATCAAACATAGCCCCAAGGAAATCCTAACAGAAACAAAGCTCTGGTTCCACCCCATCATTAAGTGTTCATTGAACAGTAAAATTAGCTTGAACCAAATAAATCAAAAAGCGCCACAATTTCAAATAATAAAAAAACAGAGGTCTCATCTCATCTGAAATTCTAAACAACAATAATAATAATGGCTTCTTCTTCTTCTTCTTCTTCAAAAGAGAGTTACAGAGAAGAACTTCGAACTGCAATCCGTCAACTCACTGATCGTTGTCTTCACTCTGCTTCCAAATGGTACTTTACTGCCAAAAACCCTAAACCCCAATCCCCCTTCTCTCCATCTCTTGCTTTTTCACTTCAAATTTCATTAACTATCAAAAAAGTTTCAATCTTTTTACGTTTTGCAGGGCAGGGGAACAGTTGGTTGGACTTGGGGCAGTACAAGATCAATCAAAATTCACACCTACAAACACTAGATTTCAAAGAGGGAGCTCAAGTATTCGTAGAAGGTTTCTTTCGACTGATACATTGACACCTAGTGGTGGTGTTTCGTATGTAAGTACACCAGTTCATCAAGAGGATGGAAATTATGATAGTGATAATTATCTTGTTGCTATGTCTTATTTTAATTGTAAGGAGTTTAAAAGAGCTGCTCATGTTCTTCGTGACGAAACTGGGAAGAAGGCTGTTTTCTTGCGGTGTTACGCAATTTATCTGGTTAGATTTTGAGCTTAAACTCATTTACTTGTTATGTTAGTTGCATTTGTTGTTTTCAGTGGTAAGGGTTATTGCATTGTGTTAAGTGTTTATAACTAGTTTGGATATGCTAGTGTATGGTAAAGTTTTCAGGGTTATTGTTATATGTCATGTGGTATAGATAAATAGGATAGGAGAATAAGAATACTAATTGTCATAGAGAATATGCTGTTTCCTTGTCGTAGCTGTGCTCAAAAGTCAGGTCATACTAAAGAGAGCTATTTAATCATAAGGTTCTAAGAGAATTAACGAGTTTGGTGCAATGAATTTTTTCGTTCCAAATGATATATTAGTGATTCAGGTATCGAAACATCCTTTTTGTCGTGACATTTCGGGTGACTGGGACTCATATATTATCTAGCGTGGTTTGTCACATCTTAGAATCTGGCGTCACTTTTTGGTTTCTGCAAGTGCTGATACCTAGGACCTGGTCTGAAAATGCCTTAGCTAAACTTTTTAAAGGGTCAGAAATCCGTCTCATATTTTCCAGATATATCTTAATTCGAGGTATTTCTCTTATCGGAAAAAGGAAGACATATCTCATGAGCACTGTCAATTTGAGTTTAAGATTGCTCCTGAAGGCCAATTCACAGTGCTTGATATTTGAAGTATTACTATAAACATTTGCAACCCAGAAACCTCTCCACACTTAACAAAAACTCCCATACGACTCTTCTGTACTGGGTACAATGAGCAGAAGAAAGGGTGGAGATGTGTTGATCCCACCACCAATACAGCATACGTCTCGCCACATGTTATCTTTGATGAGGCATCATCATGGTGGTCTACCGAGAATGTAGTGTTGCCAGACTTGAAGAGTTTGGACACGAGTATGCGATAGTGTTCCCATTACTATGCTCGTATTAGAAGTAGAATATCATTCAGTTGATATGGACACTGCTTTAGGATATTTACATGGACACTAGTTTCTTGTGTTCCCCATGTTGTGCCACTGTATCACACATGTTATGCCTTTAATATGAGAAGTTTTATGTTAATCCAAAACACCAATGTCAAGTCTGGTGTGTTGAGGTAGGCTGGTTCTTTATTGATAAAACACAGAGTGAGACTGGGAAATAAGACTTTGGCAATCAAATTAACTAAATTCACCCATCTGGATCATCAAATGAGAATTTTAATTCTTAAGAGGCTACAATGCGTGTTGGAGAGTGAGGCAACCATACTGGAAATTGAGCACAAGAAAATTCTAAACTTTTCACGTTGCATTAAGCATATTTGAGAGCTGCAGTATATGCCAATCTGATAAATGATTTGCTGCTGTTAATATATGATTAACGCAATTGTGGATTGATCTAATACTGTCAGCTATATAGTATTGTGTGGAATCGTCATTAAATTTCTTCTGTTTGTTTCTCCTCCTACCCAATTAGTCATTGACTGGAGAATTAAATGACCAAAGACCTAATGTCACAAAGCTTTCTACAGTACTTATACACAGTAAAGACATAAATTGTCCTTTTTATTGTTTTTTTTTGTTTCTTTTTGCTAAGGGTAATTGTATTGAATTTAGCAAAAATAAAAAGTGTTAAATTACAAAGAATTAGAGGATAATTAACCCTATTAACCTAAGTTATATTGACACGGACACGTGTGTCCATATCCGACACGGATACGGAGTGTCTGACACGGCGAAATATAAAAAGCTTAAGGTATATCACACACAATATGTGTCCCCGTGTGTGTCCGATACGGACACGTGGATACGTATCCGACACAGATTATTTTTGAAATATGGTGTGTCCATGTAACATAGCTATTAACAAAAGCAGTTTAGTAAGCTATGCAGCTTGGATATAATTGTACTTCTAAAACTTCCATCTATGTTCCTCCTTACCAAAAAAGAAAAGAAAATCTTGTATTAGTTAAGCTCTATGTTACATGGACACGCCATATTTCAAAAATAATCTGTGTCGGATACGTATCCACGTGTCCGTGTCGGAGACATACGGACACATATTGTGTGTGATATACCTCAATTTTTGATATTTCGCCGTGTTAGACACTCCATATCCGTGTCGGATACGGACACGTGCATCCGTGTCAACGTAACTTGGGTTAAGCTTCTTTATTTATTTAAACTATGCTATGTATTTGAGCTCTTTTCTTTGTCCAAAACTCATTGGGTTCACTTTCTGTTTTATTGCTGATGAAGGCTGGGGAAAAGCGGAAAGAGGAAGAAGTGATAGAACTGGATGGACCTTTAGGTAAGAGCACTGCAGTGAACAATGAGTTGGTTTCCCTCGAGAGGGAGTTGTCAACATATCGGCAGAATGGTACTATAGATCCATTTTGCCTTTATTTATATGGGATTGTACTTAAAGAGAAAGGCCGTGAGGATCTCGCTCGAACAGTCCTTTTAGAGTCTGTGAATAAATACCCATGGAACTGGAGTGCCTGGTCAGAGCTTCAACGCCTGTGCACCAATGTTGACGTCTTAAAAGGCCTCAATCTCAAGAACCATTGGATGAGAGACTTTTTCCTTGGCATTGTTTACCAAGAACTCAGAATGCATACTGAATGCCTTGCAAAATATGAATACTTGCAAGGGATATTCTGTTTCAGCAACTATATCCAGGCTCAGATTGCAAAAGCTCAATATAGTTTGAGGGAATTTGAAGAAGTTGAAGTTATCTTTGAAGATCTGCAAAGAAATGATCCATACAGGATAGATGACATGGACATGTACTCAAATGTGCTGTATGCAAAGGAATGCTGCTCTAGCTTGAGTCACCTTGCCCATAAAGTATTCTTGACTGATAAATATCGACCTGAGTCTTGTTGCATCATTGGGAATTATTACAGTTTGAAGGGGCAGCACGAAAAGTCTGTTATGTATTTTAGGAGGGCACTGCAACTTAATAAGAATTACCTATCAGCATGGACACTAATGGGTCACGAGTACGTTGAGATGAAAAACACTCCAGCTGCAGTTGATGCCTATCGCCGAGCTATAGACATAAATCCTTGTGATTATCGTGCTTGGTATGGGTTGGGGCAAGCATATGAGATGATGAATATGCCCTTCTACGCACTGTATTACTTTAGAAAGTCAGCAAGCTTACAGCCAAATGATTCCAGGTTGTGGATTGCCATGGCTCAGTGTTATGAAACTGAACAGCTTCGCATGCTAGAGGAGGCAATCAAGTGTTACAAGAGAGCAGCAAATTGTAATGACAGAGAAGCCATTGCACTGCACCAACTTGGGAAGCTGTATAGTGAGCTTGGACGCTCAGAAGAGGCGGCATTTTACTTCAAGAAGGATTTGGAGAGAATGGAAGCTGAAGAGCTAGAGGGACCTAACATGGTAGAAGCCTTAATTTTTCTTGCTCGCCATTGCAAGGATCAGGAGAGATTTGAGGAAGCAGAAGTTTATTGTACTAGGGTTCTTGATTTTACGGGTCCTGTGAGTTCTTCCATCCTCTAATTATTATTATTACGAAAAACGACTAAAAAAAGTATCGAACTTTACAAGTTTTGACAATATGGGGACTAAATTTTTTTTCGGTCAAATTGGGGATCAAAGTTTTTAATTTTTGCAATGTGGGGACATGTATAACATGACATCTAAATTTCTCATACGGTGTTTCACAATTTGAATTAATTTCTATGGTCATGAGGTTGTAGCATGGATATACTTTGATAAGAAAGTGTATAACAATGTATGTAACTTGTGAATTATGAAACACCGTGTGAGAAATTTAGACTACATGTGTAACTAGTCCCCACATTGCAAAAATTAAAAAGTTTGGTCCCCAATTTGACTGAAAAAAAAGTCTAGTCCCCATATTGTCAAAACTTGTAAAGTTCGATACCCTTTTGAATCGTTTTTCGTTATTATTATTATTATTATTATTATTTATTATTTAATAAACTGGTTGCTTCGATGAGTTTCACCCTCTTCTCATAAATACACTTGAGCATACACATGCTTTATCCCTTATAAAATTGCTCTCCACCGCATATTGCTCCAAATAGCTACCTGGTAAAACAAGGGGAGTTACTATTCATCATGACTTATGGGCAATTGTCTGGCCTAGAAGATTTAAACCATTTTGTCACATTCTTCTAATCATATTCCCTTTATTGTACGTGGAACTTGTTTTACCTTGACTATATAGAAGCTTGTATTTGACACATTAGTTGTCTCGTTTGTATGCGTTTTTATAGGAGAAGGAAAGTGCAAGGAGCCTTTTACGGTCCATCAGAAATGCACAGGGTGGGTCGCCTTCAACAAGTTCTGAGCACTTCAGCCAGTGAAATCTCCTAGGCTATCTATGGAAGATGATGAAAATTGTCTAACACTTTGGTCTGGCACTTTCAATATGCTGAAATCAAGCCAATTATACTTGGACAGATCAGGTCATTGCAGCTGAAAATTTCTGCGTAACAGCCACTGTATCTTGTGAAGTGTATCATTTAAGAAAGTTTCAGTCCAAATATCTTCGGTCTCAGATGAAATATCTGAACTATTACAAGTTTCCGATTACAACATTTTCGAGGCATAATACAGCTTCCCTCATCATGGTTAAAGTGAAGTTTAGCAAGAATCCAGAAACCAGCCTGCACAAAAGAGTCTCAATCGCTGAGTAATTAATGTTTTGTTTGTTGCTCAACTGTTTATTGATATCTTCAGTACTTAAATAGGTCCATACTTCCCGTGCTAGATTATTCATTGGAGTAAATTTCCCTAGAGAAGTTTCCTCTTCGACTGCCCAAATGTTCGTTGAGTATTTTTTGATGATGTAATCTACTTTGTAAGCTGTAGACGTTCTTCACAAGTACTACTCAGTTTTTTGTGATGAGAACGAAATTTGTGTCATAGGTCTTGGGTCGATAGTTTTGTTCATGTTACTTGTTCTATGCTTGTAAAATTTTCCATGTAGAACTACAAGTATTTTGGCTCACAATTACGGGCGTAAATCAGAGTACTATAAATGTTTAGTTTCCAATTTTCGTTGTATTTGTTTACTGTGTCTTTAAATGTAAATCATTTGCTTGAAATCAGCAATGGAAATAATCTAATAAAAAATATTTTCATATGGCCATAAATGGTATGCCATTTACCACAAAATTCTAATATATCATTTACAGATTTATTCACAAAAACTAAGCCAAATCTGTAGGTTTGCTCTTCTCGTCGAATGACATACCATTTACAGCCAAAGGAAAGGACTATAAATTAGGGGTAGCTTCCCATTAGAAAAAAGAAGAAACAAGAGAAACCTAGGGATTACTTTGGTACCTTAATTTGCATTATTAGTATCTAGAAGATGGTGAAGTTCTCTGCAGCCTTTTCTTTAGTTATTCTTCTCCTTGTGTTTTCAGGTCTTGTTCATTTCATATCCATTTGTCATTATTGTTTGTAGAAATTATTTGAATAGATACTTATTTACTGTACTATATAGGTGTGGTTGTGTGGCGTTTTACAAAGTCTGATATATTGATCTTTATTCACACGAATATAACGACATGTGTTTTGAACTTTTGATTGTGCAGTTGATAAGATGGAACTCCAAGTAGAGGCAAAAGAGTGCGTGATTCTTGCGCACCAATCATGCAAGACCTACGAAGAATGCGACATGATATGCAAGTCAATAAAAGAAAATTCAAAAGGAGTGTGCATAGAGGGTGACTGCAATTGTTTGATAGATTGTTGAAATTTTCTCCCCCCTTTCGATTTCTTGGTGTCTTTTAAATTTTGCCCCATGACAAGGTTGACAAAGGTTTTCTCTTAATAAATTAGATTTTTGGATCAATTATCTGCGATTCTGCGAATATGCTATGCATTTTAAAATGTGCTTGGAAGTGGCCGGCCTGCACAATATATTGGTACTCAATATTCATTGTGCAAGCCTAGAGGGTACATTGACAGCCCTCCTACTAAAAACAACTCGAGCAAAATTTGTCAACATATTTTCCATTAGGAAACTATCTTCTGTTTTTGAACCACATTGATTAATTTTGCTAAAAGAAATGTTATCATCAACTGCCAATAGACAAGCGGATGTGTAAAGAAGAATTATGTAAAGGTTAAGAAGAAAGCAGGAATTAGATTCTATTTGATATTGAAACGTTCGCTCTAACTAATATGCCACTCGAGCTTAAAATTCCAGAGTCTTCAAAGTTTCTGGGTTAGAAAAGCATGTGATATTTGAAGTGTCCCCTAAGTGCATCTTCCCTGGGGCTCAGACGAACGATTAAGCTTTTCAAAATCCAAGTTCAATAGGAATAAAAAAAGCAGCTAATCCATAGGAGTTCCATTTACTCATCGGCTGATGTCTAATATATTCGTGAAAACAATGTTGGCCAAATTTATAACTAGATTTCCATACTCCCACGTTTGAGGCTTTGAGCATATATGATTATGCTTAATTTGTTTTTGGAATTCCTTGGACTGCCATATATTGATCAGGCAAGTTATTGAATTGACCTACACTACCTGAGGATAAAGTACAGATCAGCAGCCTTTCCGTCCGCTAAGTTGAATACCCAACCTGCTAGCACCTTCATTATGGCCACTATATATTTGGTAAATGAAAATCATTTTGACACTATTATTTCCCGGTGATCCATCAGAGTTTGCAGCACCACCCAAAGCTGCTGTTTATAGTATACGTTCGGTCCAGCATAATGTATCATGATTACACCCGATCATATGAAGCATAGTACAAAATATTCGATATATCGCGATATTTGGAGATATCTATCCATATTTCAGAAAAAGATATATAAATATCACGATATGTTTAGAGATATATACGACTACAAATATCAGTGATATTTCGATAATATTTGCGATATTTGTGATATTTGAGGATATTTTGCGATATTTGGAGATATTTGGCGATATTTTGTATATATAACAATTTTATTTAATATTTACCATTATATTTCAAATAAATATAAATAATGTATCATGATATATCAAGAAATATCCACAATATCCACGATATTTGTCGATATTTTGGATATATCCACGATATTTACATGTAAAACAATGTCAAATATCCCCAAAGAAGGGGATATATCCACGATACATATCCAGAAATTGAATATCGATAAATACCCATATCCTGATATTTTGTACTATGATATGAAGTCCCAAATAGTTGAAAGGAAGGCCCAATATTTCCATGGTCGGGCTAAATATCGGACCCCCAAAAACCGATATATACACATCGATATATAGGAGATATTTATCTTTTTGGTAAATCAGTTAAAATATCAGTTTATATTAATAAATGTCAGAAATATCACCGATATATAATGATATATATATAAAATATCGGTCAAACAGTCAAAAGTCAAAAAAATTATATCGGATATGTTAAATATATTGAAAAATATTATCAATATATATCGGAAATTGAAATATATATCGGTTTAAATACTGTTTAATATTCGAACCCGAAATATTAAAAATATCCATATCGGGTACCTGATTTCCAAGATATATTGATATATCAGCCGATATTTTCGACCCTGGTTGAAAACAAACTATTCTCTATTGAACTTTAATGTCTTGTGAAAAATTTATAATATATATATATATAGCAGTTCTAGAGTATGTAGGCTGCACCCGTACGCTGGTATGAGGGACCTTGATTACAATACTTTTTGGGATACACTCTCACTCCTGCCTCATGAGTGGTCTAGATTCTCGTGCACATCTCTCTCCTGCACACACTAGCTATATATATATATATATATATATATATATATATATATATATATATATATATACATGTTGGAATAGTTTGTTTCCTCCAACTTACGATCCATACACCCGTCTAAAATCCAAGTGGTTGTGGCCCATGGATCTAGCTGTGTTCGATAGGAGCTGTGGCAAAGGCAAATTTTGTCACCATTTACAACTGGCAAATTTGTTATGTGCCAATTGCAAATAACTTGTGGCAAATTTAAATTTGCCACTGTTTGATGATAGTGTGGTAAATATCATTTGCCCTGATTTGCAACTATTTGCTGCTGTTTGATTGTCTAAATTTGCCGTGACAAATATTTCATTTTTTTTTTCATTTTTTGTGCTTTTAAAATATTTAAGATTTAAAAAGTATAGCTATTCTTATTTGTAAATTTATTTTATTTGTATATGATTTCACCTATATCACACTAAAAAAGAGTATAAAAAAGGCAAACAATAGTAATAGTAATGAAGTATAAAAAAAAGCAAAAAATAAAAAACAAAATAAAGAAAATGAAAGACAATACAATTCAACATTAATAGTAATAATATGTCTTTTTAAACAACCATAAAATAAAGTCAAAGTGCAATAGACATTAACAACCATTGTTATCCAAACACATATAAATGTCATTGCGTCTTGGATAAATTCTATTTCTATATTTTCCCATACTCGGATCACGTGTTATGGCTTGATCCCAAATCTCGTTGCTAGCTATGATCTTCTGTTCTTCATAACTCCATTCAAACCTTTGTTGCATAGTTACACTAGCAATACCGTGTGCTATCCATCATAAGGTCTTCACTCGCTGAAATACAAATTAAGTTAATATACTTAAAACAATGACGAGTTAAGAAAGTTCAAAATATATCTTGCATATCAAAACAAATATATATAGAGTGTCCTATAACCAAACCAGCGACAAAACAATAAAAAAGAGGTTATACTAACATATGGAGCAAATTATTTGTTTCCATTGTAACTGCCTCAAATTCATAAACTACATAATGTAGAAAGTTGTATAGGAGTTTTCATGTATAGGCGACTGCTTTCGGATAAAGGTACAAAGGGGCGCGATCGATCGCTCGTCTCAAAAGTGTAAGCGAGGTTGCGACCGGCATACATGTGTTTCTCAAGCCACTGAATTGTGTTGTTTCCTATTTTGTAAACTTTATATAAACAATTGTAATCTCTTTAGAATTCAATCAAGTAAATATACACTGAATTGAATTGAATCCTCTGGTTCTACATGGTATCAGAGCCAAACTATTGAAATCCGCTGCATTGAATCCTTGAATCTTAAACCCATTATTGAATCCTTGAATCTTAAACCCCTCTCACAAAGTTTTATTTTTTTTTTTTTTTTTTTATTTTCTTCAAAAACCTAAATCGTTTTTTTCTGCAATGGCTGAATCTGACAACAATTCTTCAAGTATCATTCATCACCACTACACCCCACAAGACAACTCAGCGTTCCCAAAAACTGTTCCATTAGATGAGTCCAACTATACCATTTGGGCTCCTCTCATGCGGATGCGGATTGGAGCAAGGGGCACTACCAAAAAAGTGACTTTTAGCCTCGGATATATTGCCGCGGCCAGGGGTTTGGTGGCTATATCTTACTTGTTGCCACAACAAACCAAATATGTGGCAAGAAGTACCTTTTTGCCTCGTGATTATCCTTTTGTTGCAAAAGGTGCATTTTTTGCAACCGTTTCAATGTGGTCGTGGCTTTAAGTCAGACCTTTTGTAGCGAACAAATTTTGCGCGTGACTTTAATTAAGTGTTTGGCGTCGATGGCTGCAAAAAGGCTATTTAAAACATTAAATAATTATTTTCATTAAAAAAAAAATCAGAAAATAGAAAATAGATGTTAGCGTTCCCGCGATATGTTTCGCTTGTTTATTTTGGTGAAAGTTGAATCTCAAATAACAAAAAGAAAAAGAAGAAACCGAAAACTCAAATATTTTTCACCGGCTGCCGCACCAGTGCCTTCTTCTTCACCCCAAATATTTTTCACCGCTGCCGCACCGGCCAGTTACTGCCTTCTTCTTCACCCTAAATATTTTCCACCGGCTACCGCACAAGTTGCTGCCTTCTTCTTCACTGGTTGCCTTCTTCTTCTTCACTGCTTCTGCCTCCTTCTCCATTGCTTACTTTACCTTCAGGTAATCCATCATCTTCTTCCCTAACGTTTTATGTTAGAGATTTGTTTAAGAAATCGTATATTTTTTTGTGATTTGAAGCAGTTCATTATTTTATTTAAATCTAAATATCGTAAGAATATTTGATCAATTGATTCAACTTTTCTATTGTTAGAATATTGTATATATATATATGAGGTTTTAATCCAATTTACGTTATTTTTGGATAAAAAGTTCGACTTTTCAAATTTAAAGCTTTAGCTTTCCTCATGTTTTCATGGCTATTGCTTTCTTTCATGTGAGACCAATATTTGGTGGTAAATCCCACATTTGGTGGTAAATCCCACATTTTTTTTTTTTTTTTTTTTTTATTGGTTCTCCTATGTTATGTTAGGATATGTTAGTGAATATATTAATTTTTGAACTTGATGTAGGATATGATATTCTTGCTGAACAAGATTGTCTTATTATTAATTTTTTTTTATGTAGTTGTAGTTCAGTTTTTAAATGGATAAAAGTTGGATGGATCCGACTCTAGGAAGATGCAGTCGTAAGTATATACTTGGTTGTGAGAAATTTATCGAGTTTGCTTGGAATAATCGAATTAAGGAACTTGGTGGTGAGATTTACTGCCCATGTGTAGGATGCCTTAATCTAATGTTATTGCCTAAACATATAGTGGAACATCATATAAAGAATCGTGGTATACTATAGAGTTATGTCTGTTGGACAAAGCATGGGGAGAGTGTGGAGGTGAATACCGAGTCTAATCAGGGTGATGATATGCATACAATGTTGCAAGATGCATTAGGATTTCAGAACATGGTTGGTATAGACAATGACATACCACCTAGTTCGAATACAAATGAGTCTAGTTCCAGTGACACTCGAACGGATGAGCCAAATGAAGAAGCACATAAGTTTTACAAGTTGTTGAAGGAAGCAGACACACCCTTGTACCCTGGCTGTACTAAGAGTTCAAAATTGTCTTTTCTAGTATGATTGCTTCATGTAAAGTGTCTTAACGGCTGGAGTAATCATTCGTTTGACATGTTGCTTGAGGTATTAAATGATTCACTTCCAAATGACATCAATATGCCCAAGAATCATTATGAATAAAAAAAACAACTTCGGGATCTTGGGATGGAGTGCATTAAGATAGATGCATGTCCTAATGGTTGTATGTTGTATTGGAAGGATAATAAACCAGTCATGGACAAGGATAACTGTGATGTATGTGGTGAGTCAAGATGGATCACGACCCGGAGTGTGAGAAAATAGAGTTAGTTCATCTGCAAAACCTAAGAAAAAGGCTGCTAAGGTTTTGCGATACTTTCCTATAAAGCCAAGACTCCAAAGATTATTTATGTGCTCAAAAACTTCTAAAGATATAAGATGGCATGCTGATGATGGTACGAAAGATGGTGCTTTGAGGCATCTAGCTGACTCCAAGGAATGGAAAAGCTTAGACCAAAGATATCCTTCATTTGGTTTAGAATCTCGCAATGTCAGACTCGGAATGACTAGTGATGGCTTCAATCCTTTTGGTAGTCTTAGTTCTATTCATAGCACTTGGCCCGTTATTCTAGTTCCGTATAATCTGCCGCCTTGGATGTGTATGAAACAACCTTTTCTCATCATGTCATTGCTAATTCCTGGCCCTAGCAATCCTGGATATAACATTGACGTGTACTTGCAGCCATTGATTGATGAGTTAAAGGAGTTGTGGGAGAAGGGAGTTAAGACGTATTGTCACACCCCGAATTTCGACAGAATTCGAAAAAACATTATTTGTTCCCAACTCTTCGATCTCCGAGGTGTGACGCACTCTCCACTCCCAAAAACCCATAAACAGTTTAAAATATGCGGATAATTAAAAACCAATAAAAATTTTAACTTAAACAACAGTCATCTTCATTACCAAAAACAATTTACAAATGAAAATGCAAATAATCTTATCTCAACTGAAAATCTATATCACCTCAAGGGAAACAAAACTTATCCTGAGATGCAACGCTAACGCAAACCACAAGCAGCAACCGATCTTCTTCAACACTAAACCTGTCAAGACTTATCAACTATGTTCATTTAATGAACACACCCGATAAGCAAACATGCAAATCGGGTTGACATTATAAACAATCTTTGGTGTGAGTAGTCCTAAAATACAACATATAATATACATATATATACACAATCCATCGGCGATTAGTTCCTCCACCGAGGCTTTTAACTTTCAGCGACAAATATAACATCCTTAAGAATAATAATTAAGGCAGGTAGTTCCTCCATCGAGGCTTTAACTTCCCACTAACCACACAACAAACTATACACATAATAAATAAGGCATGTAGTTCCTCCATCGAGGTTTTAGGTTCAACTAAACAAATAACCAAACAAACATATTATATCGTTACCTCATTTCATGCTCAATCACGAGTGGGTCGTCTCGCCAAGTAATTAGTTTGACCCACCCTTCTGCAAAACCATATATAATCATCTATCTACAGATACATCATTAACAAACATATTACCATAATTATATTAATTAAGGTTTTCTTTGCGTGTCCCTAAAATCACGTCGTATCTATGTCTTACCTAGTTTCCCTGGCTACCACAATCGCAACCCAACGCCGAACATGTACATCCACATGCCTCCCTTACATAATGAGCCACTCCGTGCGTAACCACCCTGAGCGGGATGCCGCACACCAGGTAAATCCTCACACGGAAGCCAAATCTATGTAAGCACTGCCACTATTCGGCATAAAATATTGCGCATCATCGTTCTATTTTGCGAACGGAATAATCAAGCCACTATTCGGCTACGCCAGGAGGGCCATTCAACTTTATTGAAGCGCCCGGAAGAGGGCCCGAAGGCCATTGGATTAAGCGAAACGCCGGGAGGGCCAATCACATGAGTTGTGGTAGTCGGGGTTCTAGGATTTTCGTTTCGTAATTTATTCGGTGTCATACATTAATGACTCATAATCATATCTACTATATATCGTGCAAGGGTCAATTGCCTTATTGCACTATGCCACAATATATAGAAATATCTCAATTATATCTCATAGTCACTTTCATTCTTTCACGTGCCAATATATTATTGCACTACGCCACAATCCGTGGGCAAATATTCACCGATACTATATTAGCATCTCACATATAAAATAATGGAGTGTATATACATTTCTCCAAGATATTGCATTAATATAACTATCCCAAAGATATTATATCATGTCACAATGCTTCAATGTATCGCATACATCTTTATTATAGCGTTATTAGGAATATAATGTCTCCTAACACCTCAATATCGTCCACGTGTCAAAAATACGCCAACATCAATGTCAAATCTTTCTTAGATAATGACAACCAAATATATACTAGCTTCCACAGCATTTTATTACTATATGTGTCCATATAATATACACATAAAACGTAGCACAAATAAACAGTCCACAGTCCACAATCAAAGCCCAATATATATATGCTTTACACACTACTCACGTCAAATCTAAATTAGATAATGACAAACCAAGTTATACAATCTCAACAATATTTTATTACTATATTTATCCATATAATCAAATATGTGAAAAATTGGAAAAGTCAACATTCCCAGTCAACGGTCAAAGTCAATGGTCAACAGTCAAAGTCAACGGTCAAAGGTCAACACATCATGGTCAAGGTCAAACTCAACATGTCATAGTCAAAGTCAAACTGTCCTGGTCAAAGTCAAACTGTCCTGGTCAAAGTCAACAGGTCCTGGTAAAAGTCAACAGGTTCTGGTCAAAGTCAATTCATCATTGTCAAAGTCAAACTGTCGTTTAAGGTGTTAAGCGGGGGTTCAGAGTCGTAGCCATGGTTCATGGCTAAGGTCAATGCATGGCTCGTGGGCTCGTGACCAAGGTCATGGTTCGGACCCAATGGCCCAAAAACCTTAGACCGAAAGTCTAAACATTGAAAAAGACACCAATAGATCTATTTTAAGTCCAATGGGTGCCCAAACAATATTAGAAACGGCCCAAAACGCGTTAAGTGGTTGGTCCAAAAATACAAATGAAAGCGGGCCCATAGACTAATATTAGGCGGTCCCAAAACTTAAGTTAAACTGGGCCCAAACTAAACTTAATTAAAACTGGTCCAAAGATTTCAAAACAAATAGAAAGGGCCCAACCACTATTGAAATTTTGGCCCAAAAGAACTAATCTAAACTGGTCCAAAACTTAGTGGGCTGGTCGACCCAACAACTTAAAACAAATCGGCCCAACCAAAACAAAACCCATTGGCTTTGGCCCAAGCACAAGCCCAATCATCTAAAAACCGCCCAAGCCCACACGAAATCATCGTTCATTCTTCTCCCTCCACCAACACCACCAAAACCGACCACCACCATTCCAATCGACCACCCAAACAAACCAATCGGTTTTAACCCTTGCAAAACCCCTATAACATTAACAAAAGCTAAAACCTCAAATCCTAAAATTTAAACTTCACCAAACTAGATCCGAAATCAATCCCCACGCCATTAATGGCTTCCACCACCTTTCAATAGCACCATTAGCATCCCCACACCCACACGACACTACCCCATCAATCAATCAATACAAAAACACAACAATCACGGTCCTCATACTTTTATTGGCGATTTCGTCGCCATTGCGCCATTGTTGAACCATGAAAGCTTCACGGCCACCCCCAAGCTCTCCACAAAGACACACACACGACCCCCCATCATCATCCAACCCAAACCAACTAAAACCAACCCAAGAACGAAACCAAACCGTTCACAACAACGAAATCCCAAAACCCCAATCCACCGATTATCCGCGATGCGCCATTCTCGGCGTCCTTGAAGTTTCAAGCAACGCCCAAACTCCCCACTACCACCGGCAGTTCAACATGCATCCACAACCCATTAAACTCTAACATCACGGTATATAACAAAAAGCGAGTTTAAACAAGACCATCGGGGCGATTTGTCCACGTGGCTTGGCGACGCCATTGGCGTCTGTCGAGATTCAACGGTTTAATAAAAATCCGATATTGAGCGAGTTTATTAAATACAACACGCATACAACGTCGAATAACACGGGATAATGAAGCGGTATCAATCGGTGAGAAATCTTAGGCAGTATACCCCGATATACGTAAACTAAAAATCCGGTGAAATAGCAAAATAGCTACTCACCTGTATGAACAGCTCGACGAATCCTCCTAGCCCGATTCGTCGCGCTCCACCCTCCAGCAAACCAGCTTTTCTCTCTGCCTCCATTTTCATTATTTTATTATTTCTCTGAACCCTATTTTCTAGAAAAATGTGTTTATATACTTGGGTCCGAAACCCAAGCCCAACACAGACTCGGGCCCAAAACCAGGCCCACGTATCCCGAGTCCAATCCGACGAATTTTGAAAATAAATAAATAAATAATTTAATTAATAAATAGAAAAATACGTATTTAAAAATACGGGCGTTACACGTATGATGCCTCTTCAAAACAGAATTTTAAAATGCATGCAACTGTCTTGTGGACTATTAATGACTTCCCGGCATTTGCTAATTTGTCCGGATGGAGCACTAAAGGACAACTTGCTTGTCCCTCTTGCCATGAGAAGACTTGCTCAAAATGGTTGCAAAATGGGAAAAAGTTCTGTTATATGGGAAGTTGTAAATTCTTGCCACTTGATCATAGATATCAAAAAAATAAGAGTTCTTTTGATAACAAGACAGAAATGGGAGTTGCCCCAAGTCCCTTTACTGGAAGTGATGTACTTACTCAATTAGATGGATTCGACCAAATCACATTTGGTAAGGTGAATAGTGATAAGGTTATTGGACAAAAGAGAAGTCGAGAGGATAATTCTTTGCCACACAATTGGAAGAAGATTAGTGTATTTTTTAGCTCCCATATTGGAAATACCTTTGTTTACTCCATAATCTAGATGTCATGCACATTGAAAAGAACAACGGTGAAAGTTGGCTTGGGACACTGCTGAATTTAGAGAAGAAATCAAAGGATAACCTTAAGTCAAGACAAGATTTGGTGTTAATGGGTATGCAAAAGTCACTTCATCCGATAGCTAAAGAGGGTAACAAATACTATATCCCCCCTGCTCCTTTTACCTTGTCCTTGACTGAGAAGAGGAAGCTTTGTCAATTCTTGAAAGGTATTAAAGTTTTGGATAATTTTTCATCAAATATATTGCGTCGTGTTCAGGTGAAAGAATGCAAAATACCTGGCCTAAAAAGCCATGATTGGTATGTTCTAGTGCAGAATCGCTTCGCCTTCCGGCAAATCGTGGAATCTTACCTAAGGAAGTTACATTAGTTCTTGTTGAACTCTCTAATTTCTACAAGCGGTTGTGTTCAAAAGTATTATGGGTTTGCAGAGTTGGAACGCGTCTTGAGTACCGACATCTGTCACACTATGCAAAATGGAAATGATATTTCCTTCATCATTTTTTGATGTTATGGTGCACTTGCCTATTCATTTAGCTGGTCAAGCTAAGCTCGCTGGACTAGTGTACTATCGATGGATGTACCCAATCGAAAGGTCAGTAAGTAAAGATAATAGTAATGGATACTTTTGTTTGTATTTTGTTAAAATTTGAACTTAAATTTTGTCATCTTTTATATTTATTCAGGTACTTGTACACCTTGAAGAAGTATGCTCGTAATAAGAGTAGACCAAAGGGATCCATTGCCGAAGATTATCTTGCTGATGAATGCTTGACTTTCTGCTCAAGATACTTAAATGATGGGATGGAGACTAAGTTCAACCGGACAGGGAGGAATGAAGAGTTCCGAGTTGTTGGATTGGATGGACAATTTTCTATTTTTTCAGGATATAGTCGTGCTTTAGGGAAAGGAACGTTTAGGACTTTAACAGACGATGAGTGGGAACAAGCTCATTTGTATGTGCTAATCAATTGTGAGGAAGTGGTACCATTTATTGAGTAAGTCCACTTTATTGAAATTGTGCCTTAGTTAAAAGAAATATTATTTATAAACCTATGTCGTAAATGCAATAATGTTTTGTACAGGAAACACAAACAAGTGATTAGGGATGAGCTCGGGCGGCGGGCAAGTGCTAGGAATGTGGACTGTATTCATAATGAACAGTTTGGTAAATGGTTTGAAAACCACGTAAGTGTTAATTGTATGCAGTTAGATTATGTATATCAGTTTATGTACTCTATTTACTTTTTTCCAAAGTAGTTTTGTAGATAGCAATATGATTTCACAGTTTAGTAACATGCCTTAAGAAGGATTCTACTTGTTTTATTTATATTTATGTTTAGCTGATTTAGGGATATTTAGAGGATGTTTAGTATAGTTTAGATTTAGTTTCTTATTTAGGGATGTTTGTTCTACTTAGAATTTAGCTGCAGGTTCCTAGAGCATTGGTAATTAGTCTGTCCAACACAAAGAACAAGGAAAAAATAGGAAGATGTTAGTAAACCTCCCTCCCCCTCCCTCCTACATTAGTTGTTTCCTTTTCTTTTGGGTCCTGGAGAGTGGAAGACAGAGAATGTCTCTCTGCATTACCTTGTGGTGGTAATTCATAAGAACATGATTGAGAGAGGAAGGGAGAGATGGTTACTTGGATCCATCTTAAGAAGGTCAATTGGGAAGGCCAAGAGGGTCAACTTTCCAACTCAGGCATGTTAAGAGAATTTAGAGTTCCAAACTTGTAGCCAAGAGCCAACTGTTTCTTTGCAAAACAATGAAACATACATTAAGGACGGCTTACTGGAAACTTGCTTGCTTCCAGGAAAATGATAGTGGGATTAAATTGCCCCTTTTATCAACTGGTGAAGGATCCTTAACTTCACATCTTCTTTTACTTATGAAAGGACAAGGGGGCTGTGGTTTACTTCTTTAGTATCGTCGTAAGCGGATGCTCATTCTAACTGGATTTCAAGAAATTAGTTGGACCGAAATTCTGAACTTCGATCATGAATAGCCATCAACATCTCAAATGGCTTGGTCTTTGTATGCTTGCAAATTTCTGCAAGGATATGGGAGCATATGAACGAAATTAAGTTTGGAGCAGGAATAAAGAACAGAGAAAGCAAGTGATCGGAAAGAACTGAAGCCTTGTGGGACGAGAACCAAGCTGCTATCCAAAGCCAACGGGATAACTCCAACCCTCCTACAAGAATGATTTCTAATACTAATTCAAATACTTGTATGGCTGTACTTATGCTAGAGGGGATGCTGCCTCGACAAGGAAAATAGTTGAGGGAGCAGCTAGACTGTGCTATGGGAAGATTAACGAAGTACCCAAGTCTGCACTTACAACTTTACAAAAGAGATGTAAATGAATTTGCTTGAGGAAGTTGAGCTAGTTGCAGCCGAGGTGGCATCCCTACTTACCATGAGAATGGACGTCTAGAGAATTAGAATTTAATGGGATAATCAAGTCACTGGGCAACCCCTCTGAGCGTAGTAGTTGGAAGTTTGATTTTGATGAGTTTGTTGTGTTATTAATAGCTCTTTTTCTTTGCTTCAGAGTATATCTTGATCTAATGTCGATCTACTATAATGATTTTACTTGATCTAGTTGTGTTATCAATAGTGGTAAAGTTATTAGGGCTATTCAAAATTTCAAACCTTGTAATAATTACTCATGTACAACAATTTATATTCTACTTCAGATAGAGTGTTATGAGGTATGAGCCTCAAACCTTGTAATAAAAGTCCAATATTCTGCCATGTTGTTTGTTGCAAAAGAAGCCATTTTTTTGTCTTCTTTCTTTTTGATTGGAGCTACTTGCTACTGATTGCTTATGTTTACTGAAGTTCAACATTATTTTTTTCTCCTTATCTGAATAGGTCTAGCAAATGAAAAAGGATGGGGAGTTGGTCAGTGAGCAACTTCAGAGTTTAGCATATGGTCCTAGTCGATTTGCTTCTTGTTTCAAGGGCTGTATTGCAAATGGATACAGATTTCACACAAAAGCTCGTGAGTCTTAAGGAAAACTCAGAATAGTGGAGTTTTTTGTATCGGGCAGAAACGTCAAGCTTTTGAATGAAAAGACATGAACCTAGTGACCGGTAGTGTGGGTTATTATGGTGTGTTGAATGACATAGTTGAGTTGCGTTATTGCAAGGAGAATAGAGTGTTTCTGTTCAAGTGTGATTGGTGGGATGTTATGACTCGGGAATGAAAATAGATGAATATGGGTTCACTACTGTGAACTTTACACGAACTTTAGCTACGAATGAACCGTTTATTCTAGCATCTCAAGCTGAACAAGTTTTTTTTATCTCCAAGATAATTTGGATGATAATTGGCGAGTTGTGTTAAAGACGCTTCCAAGGGACTTGTATGATATGAGTTCAGTAGTTGAGTCGACTGAAGATAACACATCTTGCATGCAGCAAGATGTGGATAACATAGTTGACAGCACACACGACATTAATGGTTGGACTAGGAGTGAGATTGATGGAGTAGAAGTTGTTGCATATACTATTGATGAAGATATCATTGACGGTGTCGAATGTGATGAAGACTTCATCAATGATAGTGATTGTGATGAAGACATTGATAGTGATTGTGATGAAGACAATGACAGTGACGATGATTATATGTAGTTTTTTGTGCTATTTTTTTTTGTGGGAACAAACTCTTTTTTTGTGCTGTTTTTTTTTGTGGGAACAAGCTCGTTTTTTGTGCTATTTTTTTTTTAATGTTTTGGGAGTGGTTATTATCTAGTGTCTTCCTTGATGGATTTACTTGATGAATTGCTTTATGTGACGATTTAGACAGGTGCAATGGTCAAACGATTTCGAGAGGATCCTAATGGTGACGAGAGCGGTAAGTTTAACTAAACATTCTAGTTCATTATTGTCTTATGTTTAATTAATGAAGCTTTGGGCTTGTGTATAGCTGGAAAGTGGGTAAGGGGCACTTCTACCCTTCCTAAGGTATTTGACCAACCAAATGGCTCAAAGTTGGAATTGGTATGGAAAGGCAGACAACTAGTGGGACCTTGGAAACATCCAAGCTTGTTCTCTGAATCTCTTGGAGTGTTAATGGCAGCGTCACGTTGATTTGATTGGACAAAAAATTGGGAGCTCCAAGATGTAGGCGACAAAGAGTGGTTATGGGATAACATTAAGGTATGGACATTTGGATCTGCACACACTTGCACTAATTTAAAAAAACTGTCTATTTCATTTCTTAGTAGATCTTTTTGTCTCTCGTTTTAGGATAAATGGGAACTTGATGAGACCCGGAAGGAGCCCACTTTGGCTCTGATTTCTGGGGACGAATTCAGAAACAAAAAGAGTAAATGGAAACGAAACTTTTATACCCGCTATGCCACATATGAAGAACGTATAAGCCATAGGCCAGAGCAACTATCGCAACAGGAGTGGGTTCAACTTATGGAGTTTTGGGATACTCCGGAGCATCAAGTAAGAAAAAGTGTAATGTTTAACTTAAGTATTTTTATAGGGTACAATACTAACTAGGAGATCTTTTTGTATAGGCAATTTCTAAACGTAACAGGGCTAACCGTGCTAAGCAAATAGCGAAGCATGCTGCTGGAAGAATAAGTTTTCCCCAGTTGAAGAGATAATGGTACATATGCTTATTATTTTTATTTTCCTACTGCGGCATTGAATTTGACTAGTGATTAACAATTAATAAATTTCTTTATATTTGGTTAGAGTCAGGAGGCTGGAGCACCCCCTTCCCTAGGAGATCTTTTTGTGAGGACTCACACAAGTTCACAAACGCATGACGCTCTTGATGATCAATCAAGAGAATACATTGTATGTAACAATTTCATCTTAGTAATAACTTTAGTTTAAATATCATACTCGGTTGTATTTAATATCCTGTGTGTAATTTTTTTTTTGGAATACAAAGCACAAAATGAAAGACCTAGCAAGTATAGATGAACATGGGACACAACTACCTCTCTCAGATGAGATCTATAGGGAAGTGATGCCTCCAGAGTGGCATGGATGTGTGAGGTTGAAGGGACGAGGTGTAACCCCAACCAGCTACTTTGGCTCCCGACTATCTTCAGACAATCGTGTGAATGACCTGGAAAGCCAGTTGGCTGAAATGCAAAGAGTAGCACAAGAGAAGGAGAAGGAAAGACGACTTGAGATTGAAGAGATTAAGAGGCAAGCACAGGAGAAAGATGAGCAAAAGCGACATGAAATAGATGAGATGAAGAGGCAGTTGGATGCACGAGATGCGGACATGGAAACACGACTTATGCAAAAGGTGGCTAATTTTGCCCAAATGGTATCACGTAGGTATGTAAACATGCTTAGTTTCTTGTCTATGAATGTTCTTTTTTCTTTATAATCTGAGCTGGTCTCTTAGAGTCTGTAGTTATCTTCATCCTGTTAAAAAACCTTCCTGGATGCATATTGTTAAGCCATTGAGTCCAAATATTTGTTTAAGTAGTTAGCTTAGATTTCATGGCACCTTGGTTAGTTCTGGAAGTGGTTTTGAGCTTAATATCAAGTACTTGCAACTTTGAGTCAAAATAGTGTTTAAGTAGTTGCTTAGAGTTCAAGTCAGGAACCCGATATACACTGGTTTCAATAAACTTCCCTTTTTGTACCCTAAGAATGTAATTCAATAGATTGATCAAACTGTTTATATCAAATAGAAGTCAGAGTGGCAGACCACTTGACAATTGTGATGCCAACTAGATAAAATTTCCAATGTGAATACTAATAAAACCACATACTAAAACTTTTTTTTTCTAAAGGGTAATTTGTATAAATAGAAAACGAATGGGTTACAAGTTGTTACAGTACAAGTGAAGTAGCTCATGAGAATGGAGGCACTACTGTGCGAATATCCTCGGTATATTTCACGTCGTGAATCTATAGTAGTTAAGATGCGCAATACTCCTTATCAACTTTTCTGCTTGTCACATGTTATGATTTCCCTTTGTTAAGAAAAATATCATGGTCCTGGAATCAATTTGCACCTTGATCTTTTTGATGCCGTGCCTTAGTGCCTTACTGAGGCCCTGCTCCACTGCTTGCATCTCAATCAGCTCTATGGATTTCTTGCTGGCCTTTCCGTGACTTGCTGCAGCCACTTCTTCTTCCTCATTGCGAATGACTGCTGCCTATCCACCCAACATCCCTTGAAGAGGACCATCTGTGTTGAGATTATTTACACCCACTTCTGCTTCGTTCCAAATGCATAATTTCTGTTGCTTCCTCTCGATTTGATCATTAACATTCCAAGTACCATGAACTGTTGCGTTTCTGGTCCTCTCTCCATCTTGATGTCAAATGCCATCAGCTTAATCCTCGTATCCTCTATCACTGATTTCAACAATTTTGGAATATAAGTTGCCTTATATTACTTATGCAAAAAGGAAAGTTGCATCACACGGTATTAGTGTGGTTTAAAATCAAGTACAATAATGATAAGTATGTACGATGATCTAGACTAGTAAAGACTATGTATACCTATTCACATAAATAACTTATATCAGTTTTTATTATTAACCATGTGCCAGGTGGTGTCCAAGTCTAGAGCAAGCTAGAGTTCCTATTGGATCGTTACAAGGGTTGGTTATATTAGTGCTACTACTTAAACAACTGTTGTAAAAATTTCTACTGAATCTAACAATTTCTTGTAGGAAACAAACCTATTATTGTTAGCTGTTGTTGTTTGTTTTTTCTTTCTACATACATTGTGGTTATTATGTTATAATAGTGTAACTACCTAAACATTCTATAATAGCTTGAGCTCAGGGTCTTACCATCCCACCAGAGTGCTGCACAGACATAGATCTTCTTAGTGCAAGAGTGGCTATACACTAAAATAGATTAATAGGAATTGAAATAAGGCTTAATATTATAAGTGCAAACGTCCTAATTCCAGAGAAGTATTACAATCTCAGACAAATATGTGCTATTATAGTCATTATAACTTAGAGCTGATTTGATTTTGTGTATGTGGTGGTTTTGCCAGAATTAATTATTGGGGACAGACAGACATACATATATTGTGTGTGTGTGTGTGTGTGTGTGTGTGTGTGGGTGAGATGAGACAATAGTGAGAAATTTGAAGAAAGTGGTACAGGGGAACATTTTTCATCAATTAAACATAAATTTTGAAGTGCCATTCACGAGGAGAGTGCTTGACATAAATTTTATTTCATAAAACATAGAGAAGCTGTACTTGAAAAACTATGAAGTGTCTAAGGCATTACTTCTGTCAACAAGGTAATTAACTAGCAATCTACCTATTTGTTAAGAAACATAAATTTGTTTTTCTATCAAGCAAGAAAGATAAATTCATTATTTGGTAAAACATAGTTGGTCTTTCTGGTTTTGACTTTGTTGAAAACTTGAACTATCGGAGTTGTTGAATATATATTAGGATTAAAAGAAAAGATACCCAAATCATTTTAAATGCTGATTGACCTTTTTTCTGTTCATTTTGATAGATTATTAGGAGGCAAGAAGGGAACTATGGAAGTGTTGTTCTGAATAATAAACCTTTAATTTCCTAAGCTTGATTGTATTCAACTGCGTGCTTCTTGTTTTGACTCTTGGTGCCTTTTGAGTGCTGTCTATGTTTTGATTTTTGAGATATTGTCTACTCTGGTGTCTTTGTTTAGAAATGTGAAAACGAGGTTGTCATGTTTTAGTAGTAGGATGATCGATCCTGCATTGCGTTAGATTCTAACCGTGATCCATGTAAGAAACCATTTCGGTAGGATATTTCACTTCCAAAACTTGAGTTTAATCTTGGATGGCTAGTGAGATGCTACTGAGCCTCAATAAACCCATTTTTCTGGATTGAAGTTTTAGTACTCCTACTCAATTGGGAAGAGGTGCTAGAGCAGGATTGTGCTTGAACTGCTATCGCAGTCTCGTTTAAGCTACTTGCTGGCTTTCTTCATGAAGAAAATGATGACCCAATTTCAATAACATCAGGAACAGCAGGATATGAACTGGGCATATCGAGAACAAAAACTGGTCTTGTAAAACTCTCGTCGTAGAGTCTTTGACTTCTAGATATTCCTGTGCCACACATATCAGTCTATTGCCATGGTTCTGTTTTATTTTGATCAGCCATAAAAAATTGGGGACGCTGGGTGTTCCTACACTCAACTTGTATTGGTTTTCTCTCACTCTCATTCTCTTCTCGGCAGCTGAAGAAAGAGCATATCTGAAAACCCAACCATGGTGTTCATAAAACCCACAAAGTCGAGGGCTTACTTTAAGCATTATCAAGTCAAGTTCAGGAGAAGGAGAGCTGGAAAGATGGATTACAGTGCTCGTATCCGTCTTATCAACCAGGACAAGAACAAGTACGGGACACCCAAATATCATTTTGTTGTGCGGTTTACCAACAAAGATATAATTACTCAGATTGTATCTGCTAGTATTGCTGGTGATATGATACTTACATCAGCTTATGCCCATGAACTGCCCCGATATGGGCTTGATGTTGGTCTCACCAATTACTCTGCAGCTTACTGCAATGGCCTTCTCTTGGCTCGTCATGTCCTGAAAACACTCGAGATGGATGAGGAGTAGGAGGGAAATGTTGAGGTAACTGGGGAAGATTTTTCTATTGAGCTCATTGATTCCAGGAGGCCTTTCCGTGCATTGCTTGATGTAGGCCTTATTAGAACAACAACTGGTGCACTTAAGGGTGCATTGGATGGTGGGCTTGACATTCCTCACAGTGACAAGAGATTTGCTGGATTTAAGAAAGAGAATAAGCAGTTGGATGCAGGGTTCACCGAAAGTATGTCTATGGTGGCCATGTTGCCGCTTTGCTTATATGATGACGCTAATAAGAGGATGAGCCAGAGAAGTACCGGACCCATTTCTCTCGAAAGTACATCAAGAAAGGCATTGAAGGTGATGGCATAGAAGCTGTCTGATTTAAAGGTACATGCGGTATTCGTCTTTGATCCAACAAAGAAAGAAATCGGAGAAAGAGGCTCGAAGGCACACAAGAGGTTCAACTTGAAGAAGCGACATATGATGAGAGGAGAAACAAGTTGATTGGCGCTGATTGAATCTGTTGAACTCTGTTTGTAGGAGCAGATGATGATGAGAATGATGATTAGAGATAGTTCACCTGATCCATTATGCATTTTTGTCGTTTTTGTTTCTTCTCAAGAGTTTCCCGTGGGACCTTTTCTCTTATGATCTCTAGATTTGCTATGTTTTCAGTTATCTACTATTTTATAGTTTTGGATATTTACAACTTGAAAAGGTAGACTTTGAGGGATTTACTTTGAAGTGCGGTTATTGTTTTGTTCATCAATTGACCTATCTTATTGAAAAAACTTCTGGTAATTTGAGAAGTTATTGGGTAGACTGATTAATAAGTAGGCATTGTTTGCAATGTCTGGTTGATCTTGGTTTTAAGAAAGCGGGGATGGAGCAATACTTTTATTGTAGTTTACAGTAATACAAAGAAGCAAAGTAATATATATTCTTTTACTGAAATGATCACCTTTAGAACCGATCGTCAGACCGATAATGAGATTGGGTAGCCTCCTAAGTTTTGTTTCGATTTGAAAGTGTTTTGGCTAAAGAAGAAGTTTGATCTTTTTTAGTATAAATTACCTTTTTGTTTTTCATTTACGGAAGTCGCATGCAAAAAGAGTATCTTGTTTCATTTGCGGTGATTATTTGTGTAGTATCTTGTTTTCAACTACTTAAAGTAGAATAACTGATGGGGTAAGGCCGATTATTGGGTATTGTCAACTACATCATAATCCATGTATTTGCTACATTATAATATTATCAATCTGTATTATTCAGTTTCTAATAATGGAATTGCATCTACATCTACTCTGTTTTGTCTAGAATCTAGAATTCTAGATATGTTACAAGTAGTGATCGGTCTTGACTTGTTCCTTTTTCCTTTGGGGGTGAGTGAGAAAAAAAGGGAGTGGAGTGGCTATCATCCTTGGTCTTTCGGGTCTTAGGTATGAAATAGCTACAAAACTTATAGTGAACATTTTGGTTTATAGAGTCGACACTAATGAAGCATATGCTAAGCTTGGTAGATGACTAAGCACTGTTGGAGTGATAAACTTTTAATTATTGTCTTCGGTTTATGTCTTTCTTGTTATTTCTAAACTTTTCTTGTTGTTTGTTTACGCAGAAAATAAATGCACAACGATGGCTTATTGTACATGCATGATTGATTCCGAAACTTCATAGTTTTTGCGATTTTGGCGCTAATAGGCGGAATATGGTACTATTGCGTATGCGTACTGTTGGATTTTGGACTTTCATCACAAAAATTTTTTGTGTAGATATTTTGATACTTTTGTTTGTGTGATACCGAAATACTCGAAAGATGGATTGTTATTTCTCTTATTTTTGGTAGTGATTGGAATTGGTTTATGTAGCTTCCATGTGAAATGAAATTTCAGTTTAGATTCTCATTCATAGCTCTATGTGGTTTTAGTACACAAATTATTATTATTATTATTATTATTATTATTATTATATATACATCACTTTTTGCCACAGCCATTTGCTATAAAAAAAAACCCAAAAAAAAAAACCAAAAATAATGTCTTGCCGCGGCCATTTGTTGCAAAAAAAAAAAACCAAAAGAATGTCTTGCCATGGCCATTTGCTGCAAAAAAAAACCAAAAATAATGTCTTGCCACGGCCATTTGTTGCAAAAAAAAAAAAAAAACCAAAAGAATGTCTTGCCACGGCCATTTGCTGCAAAAAAGAACAAAAAATAATCGCGGGAGAAACATTTATTGCCACGACTTGTGGCAATAAATACTTTTCGCAGCGGCCGTGCCTGTGACAAAAAGAAATTAATTTATTTTGACTAATTTATTTTGACAATTAAATTAATTCAAATATAAAACAATGTTTTGCCACGACATGGTTGCGTCCCAGATGCGACCATTGAGTCCAGAGTCACGATCCATGAGTCTCAGACTCAGAAGTCTATTTTCCTCTTTTGCTCCATCTTTCTATCCTCTTTTGCGGGCTTTGGTCCAAGCAACGAATCCTTTGGCCTTGGGCTTCCAAATAGACTTTAAAATAGGTCCAAGTCGCATCTTTAATAGCTCCAATTCCTTGGCCTTCTCCATGATTGTCCACGGACCTCCCATGTGATCATTAATGCTCCGAATTGCTTCGTTTTACCCCATTTTCTCTAATATTCTACAAAACTCTCTTTTTTACCTGTATAATCTTAAAACACAACTTATAAACACTATTAGTCCACTAAGATGGCTAAACAAGAGGCATAATCGAGGGTTAAATAACACTTTTTGAGCACTTATCAATGGTCGCGGCTAAATGTTCACTCTCTTGCAGCGGAGGCAAAAGTCATGGCAACAAACTTCTTTCCACACCCTTTTTTGCCTCGAGCGAGGCTAAAAGTTTTTTCGTGGCAAAACACATGTTGCCACAAATTTTGGGCTTTTTGCCACCACAACTGACCATGGCAAAAAACCATATTTTTAGTAGTGGGGAAAGCTTGGTTATTTGACTGGCGCGAAGGTTGAACCGCTTATGAATTCATCCGAATATGAAGTTTGGGCAACAGATAATGAAAAGGTAAAAAGCTGGCTTATTGATTCTATGGAGATTTCTCTTATGAACCGTTATATTCGTCTTCCTACTGCAAAAGATATTTGGGAGGCTGTGGAGAAGACCTTCTATGATGACTCTGATGAAACTCGAATTTTTGAATTGAATACGAAGTGCTTTGAAGCGAAGCAAAATGGGAGACTTATTCTTTCCTATTATAAAGAATTGGTGGCTATGTTCCAGGAGAATGATCAGAGGGTGACCTCCCAGAATAATAGTGTTGAAGCTGTAGTCCATGAAACGTCCACGATGTCCAGAATATGTGTTCATATGTTTTTACGTGAACTAGATCAGGAGTATAATCAGGTGCGTGGAGAGATCCTTCGGAAATAACCTAAATTTTCTTTGGAACAAAGCTATGCTTACATTCGTAAGGTACAATCTGAGAAATAGGCTATGGGGCGCTCTGTATCAACTGAATCCTCTGTCTTGGCTGTTCATAGCAAGACAACTCTTCCAGTTTTTTCTGGTCCTCCACGCCATCCTAAAGGTAAATCAAATCCTTGGGCAGATAAAAAGTGCGGTTTTTGTAGAGATTTGGGTCATAGCAAGGAGAGATGTTATGAAGTGATTGGTTATCCTGATTGGTGGGACTTCTCGAAGAGGCCACGAAAGAATTTAAGCAAGGCCGCCATTGCTAATGTTGTGAATGGAGACAATGCTTCGGCTAGTGTCGCGCAATCAGGTATGAATGGTAAGGTTATTTCGAATAATACATGGATAATTGATTCAGGTGTATTTGACCATATGCCAAATGACCCTAACCTTGTGAAAAGTCTTAGACCTTCACCTCAGACCGCTGTTTCTACTGCTGATGGTACTCCAACTCCGGTTAGCGGAGAAGGGCCTATTGAGTTATCTAAAACCCTCACTCTTGAATCTGTCTTAGTTGTTCAATCCCTTGCCTATAACCTATTGTCTGTTTGTCAAATTATTCTCGCACTTGCATGTACTGTGACATTCTATCCATCTTTACGTGTTTTCGGGACATTCGACTCAATGATTCTTGGTTATGGTGTTAGAAAGGGGAAACTGTACTACCTGGACTTGACAGAAACTGGCGAGAAACAAAAGAATTTTATGGGGCAAGCTAATCAGGTTAATAGGGTCGAGAATGCAAAAGAAGTTGTGTGGTTATGACATCGTAGGTTAGGTCATCTATCTTTTAGTTATTTGAAGAGGTTGCAACCTCAGTTATTTTCAGTTGTTACTGAGTTTGAGTTTCATTGTGACATTTGTGAACTGGCCAAGAGCCACCGTATTTCATATTCACCAAGTATTAATAAATGTCCTGTTCCTTTTATGAAAATTCATTCTGATGTTTGGGGTCCTGCCAACGTTTCTTCATTTTCTGGAGCTAGATATTATGTGACATTTATTAATGATTGCACTCACATGACGTGGGTGTCGTTACTGAAAAAACAAAAGTGATGTATATGGGATGTTTACTGATTTTTACAAAATGGTGGCGACGCAGTATTAACAATCTATCAGGGTCTTTTAGTCTGATAATGGTGGAGAATTTGTGAATGGCCTCATGTCTGAATTTTCTCGGTTAATTGGAATTCGTCATCAAACCTCCAATTCTGGTACCCCCCAACAAAATGGTTTAGCCGAACGAAAGAACAGGCAATTGTTGGAGGTTGTTCGTGCTTCCCTGTTTGGCATGAATGTACCTCGATCCTATTGGGGTGAAGCAGTGAAATCAGCAGCTTATGTTATCAACCGTACTCCCTCATGGGTAATTGAGTTCCAGAATCCTTATCAGAAACTCTATACATTTTTGTCCATCCCATTTATGCCTAACTTGGAGCCTTGGGTGTTTGGATGTACAACTTATGTTCATATCCCACAACCAGAACGAAGTAAACTTGATCCTCGTGCGAAGAAGTGTATTTTTGTGGGTTATGCAGAGTTTCAGAAGGGGTATAGGTGTTATGATCCGATTACGACTGCCAAGATGTATATATCTCTTGATGTCTCATTCCAAGAATCAGACCCGTATTACTCAAAGGGAGTTTCCCAGTTTTCCCTTCAGGGGGAGAGTGGCGGTGAAGGGAATCCTGATGTCTTTGGAGAATTGGAACACTTGGAGGAACGATTTGAAGTTCCTGAAGCAGAAATTGATCTATGCGGTAGAGAGGCGAAGCACATAATCCGGATGTATCTGAAACTGTAGTACACGACATTTCCCCTTCTACATCAATAACTGAAGATCTCGATCAGAATGCTCCATCTCAGGTACCTTATATAACCTTTAATGAGTCTGTTGGGGTAGAAAGTCTTGAACCAAGACAATCACAAAGAGCTAGTAAGAGAGTTCCTAAGAAACAATATGAACCAGACATCAAAGCCAATGCTAAATACCCTATAGCTAACTCTATGTCTAACCATAGCCTTTCTGAAACCCATGCACTTGTCATAAATCAATTGTCTACTGAATCTATTCCTAGTAACATGCATGATGCTTTGAAAGATTCAAAATGGAAAAAAGCAATGAATGAAGAATTGGAAGCCCTTCAAAATAATGTAACATGGGAGGTAGTTGATATGCCTGTTGGAATGAAGACTATTGGATGTTGTTGGGTGTTTACTGTGAAGCTTAATGCAGATGGGACTATTGATAGATATAAGGCGAGATTGGTTGCCAAGGGATACACACAGCGTTATGGAATTGATTATGAGGAGACTTTCGCACCTGTAGCGAAAATCAATACAGTCCGGATTTTAATTTCACTTGCAGCAAATAGAGATTGGCCCTTGCACCAGCTTGATGTGAAGAATGCATTCTTGAATGGGAACTTGGAGGAGGAAGTATACATGGATATGCCTCTAGGTGTGAAGAACCATCCCAAAGATGTTGGGAAGGTGTGTAAACTGAAGAAGACTTTGTATAGCCTGAAACAGTCTCTAAGAGCTTGGTTTAGAAGACTTACACAGTCAATGAAAGTTTTTAGGTACAAACAGAGCAATTCTGACCATACCTTGTTTATCAAACACAAGGATGGTAAGATTACAGCTCTAATTGTGTATGTTAACGACATGATCATTACAGGAGATGATCCAAAAGAAATAAATGAATTGCAGAAGTATTTGTCGAAGGAATTTGAAATGAAGGATCTAGGACAACTGAAGTATTTTCTGGGTATTGAAGTTGCAAGGTCTAAAAAGAGGATTTCACTCTCACAGAGGAAGTATGTTCTTGATTTACTTGCTGAAACCGGGATGTTGGATTGCAAACCGATGGAGACACCCATTGAGATGAATCACAGACTCGTCATTCATTCTGACCAAGTTCCTACTGATAAAAGCAGGTATCAGCGTTTTGTAGGAAGGTTAATCTATCTATCTTATACTAGACATGATATTGCTTATACTGTGAGTATGGTTAGTCAATTTATGCATTGTCCTAGTGAAGAACATATGGATGCAGTCTTTTGTATCCTGAAATATTTGAAAAAAGCACCTGGCAAAGGTTTACTATTTGGAAAGTATGATGCATTGGATACTATTGGAACACAGATGCAGATTGGGCTGGTGATAAAACTGATAGACGGTCTACATCAGGATATTTTAGTTTTGTCGGTGGAAATCTTGTAACTTGGCGTAGTAAGAAGCAGAAAGTTGTTGCAGATCGAGTGCAGAAGCTGAATTTCGAGGTATGGCACAGGGAGTATGTGAATTGTTATGAATTCGTACTGTCTTGATGGAATTAGGCTTCAAACTTCAAAATCCTATGGATTTACATTGTGATAATAAAGCTGCCATTCAAATTGCACATAATCCAGTTCAGCATGATAGGACAAAGCATGTGGAGGTTGATCGTCATTTTATTAAAGAAAATCTTGACAGGAAGGTTATTCGTTTTCAGTTTGTAACCTCTGAGGAGCAATTAGCTGATGTTCTTACCAAAGGTGTACCCCACAAGGTGTTTGACAGTTCAGTTGACAAGTTGAGCATGATTGACGTCTATGCACCAACTTGAGGGGGAGTGTAGAAAAATGTATAGGAGTTTTCATGTATAAGGCGCGACCTGCGCTCAGATAAGGTACAAAGGGAGCGCGACCCGCGATCACCTCCGATAACTTGAGTGCGGCCCGCGCTCATCTCAAGTGTAAACAGGGCGCAACCCGCGCCCCGTGTTTCTCAAGCCACCGAATTGTGTTGTTTCCTATTTTGTAAACTCTATATAAACAATTGTAATCTCTTTAGAATTCAATCAAGTAAATATACACTGAATTGAATTGAATCTTCTTGTTCTACACATACTAGCTAGCACACACACACACAGAGGCATCACACACACACACAAACACACACACACACACACACACATCTACACCACACTCCACCAAAAATCACAGCAGCACACACACGCACATAAAATCACAGCGCATACACACACACACACACTATCTATTGCACCAGCAGTGCACTTGGAAGTAGCAGCAGCAGTAGCAGTAGCCACCACCAGCAGCAATAGCAGAAGCCACCACCAGCATCAACACCTAGAACCACCAGTAGCAGCACTACCTGCAGCACCAGTCCACACTACCACAACACACACACCACACTACCAGCAACAACACCACCACACTCACACACAACTAAATTTCCATCAATAACAAAGAAATGTTACAACTAACAACTACAAAGAAATTTTACACGTAACAATCACCCACAAAGAATGTTTCCCCTATCACAGTTATGAACCCAATTTCAAAGCAAACCCAATAACAATTAACTAAGTAGACTCCCAAAAATTGATTTCGCAAACTGACTTCTATTTTTATTTCAGTGCAACCGATAGGAACCACTAAGAAAGTCAGTCATTGCAATAGAGCATTGTGAAAGATTAAAGGACCTTAGTGGATTTGAACCACCATCTTTCGTGACGTATGTAATACATTACAATCCCAAGTGCTCTACCCTTTGAACTAAAGATCCAATTATTGTCATCGAATAAATATATAAACCGCAACAACCGCTAAAATATGACTCGAGGCCAATTTACGCAACCACAGTGAATGAATGAATCACAACACCCTGCCCCCCACCTCTGCGCTGAAACACAACAGTTAACCACCCATCCATTCTATATGCATTTACCGCACACACATACACACACACACACACACACACACACACACACACACACACACACACATCTGTGTACACAGTTGCACTAACTCTCCACTGACCAACTCTATGGATCAGCACACAACATGCATACACACTTTTTGGAATAGCACACAAATCCAACTCTAACTACGACAAAAACGAGCGTAAAGTCAGTCCAGTGTAACTATTCCAGGACAGGCAGCAGGACAAGTTCTCTAAGTTTTGATTCTATAGCAAATGAACCACCAGTATGAAACATTTGAGATAATACTTACCTGATCCTCCTTGCAATTCAAACGTCTCCTCTGACATTTGATTGGTTGAAGTCTCCAAGCAAAAGGAGTCCAACATCAAACTTTGGTACGGTACTCACTTGAGTCGATCACTTCAACTTCAATCATTCAAGTAAATAATAAAATCAGACCCATGTTTATTGAAGATACAAACTTCAGCAACCCAAAATAATCCTCAACACCAAATTGAGATGCCAATAGCCCCTAGTAACAATTATATGGTAACCTCCTTCAATCTCCAACTACTAACAGCAAACAAATTTTCAATAGCCTATCTAAAGCTGTCTAAAATAATAGGGAATTAACTAAGAAGGTGAGGTAATAAGGATATATATAAAAGCCACAATTAAAATATGTTGGAAAATAGAAGAGATGATGTTCATCACCACTTCACCCTTAGTAATTTTCTACTTTCTTCCTCTAATTCCCCATATGATAAGAACAAAAGAAAACCAACTCGTGTTAATACAACCTTCTAAAAATACAGGAAGTTCACAAAAATGGGACCCCAATAGAAATAGCAATGAGTCTAAAATTGATATCTTGTAAATTTTATAAGGAAAGAATATACCAAAATCAATTCATCCTCTTCCTTTCTTAACTAGTTTCGAAAATGGGTACTAAGATTCCTTAAATTTTTCTGTACGCCAGCAAGTGTGTCAGGAGCTCCTTCCCTAAACAATGGTTTTTAAGCTTTCTTATGACCTATTTATTTCAATTCAATAGTTCACAAGAAACAAAAGTCTATGCTAATAAACCACAACGTACAATTGCATAATAGCAGACCAATTTACCCATCACAACAAAGTAATAGCAAACTTGTAATAAGCCAGCAAACCAATCAAACACCAATTAGTAGTCACTAATTCGCGGTCACGAAAAAAACCAATTCTAGTACTCATGTATTAACTAACTAAAAGAGAGAGAGAGAGAGATGAACGTAACTGAGAGAAGAAGAGAAGGAGAGACCATTGGAGGCGACTCCATTGTTGTTCTTCATCGGCAAATTGGCATATTTCACCCTCGAACTTGTCAAGTTTTACCACTTACCCCCCTAAAGTTCAGTTTAGGCAATTTTAATCCTATACTTGTAAAACATATCCACCTTCATATTTCCGGTACATTTCCGGCACCTGAAGAGTGACGTGGAGTGACGTGGAATTATATTTTATGACGTGGAATTTCTAATTTTGCCACGTGTCAAATTCTAATTTTGCCACGTCAGAAAATATAATTCCACGTCACTTTTCAGGTGCCAGAAATGAACTGGAAAAATGGAGCTAGATACGTTTTACAAGTCCAGGGTTAAAATTGCCTGAAGTGAAGTTTAGGGGGGTAAGTGGTAAAACTTGACAAGTTCGAGGGTGAAAACTGCCTTTTTGCCTTCTTCATCAAGGCAAAGAGAGAGAGAGAGAGAATGAGAGATGTTATCGGGTTTTTGTTTTTTCTTTTTTGGTTGGTGGCAAATCCATGGCAAATTTGTGTGTTAATTTGTTGCGGCAAAATTTACATACCTCCCCCAGAATAAATTTTTCCATAAAAATCATGGCAAATCCAAAAAACATTTGCCATAGGTCAAAACACACACCAAACAGTGGCAAACAAATGAATAGTGTTATTTATTTGCATTTGCTATGGCGAATAGGGATATCAAACACAGCCTAAATCTATCAGAATTCACAAATTTTTACAGCTCATTTCTAACAGTGAGAGTGTTAAAAATCAAATATTTCCATCACCTTTATAGGGTCATTTTGGTCATTTGCCCAGTAACTAACCATTTTTGGCAAAGTTTGAGCAGAACCTCCCTTAAACCCCTCACTCACTGCCCAGAACTGCTCTCCTCTCTGTATCACTCTCTCTAAAACCAAAACCATCTTGTTTTATCTAACAAAAACAACAACTATATATCTCTCTACAACACACAACTTATTTATCTCAAACTCTGTACATCACTATCTTTTTTTTCTTTGTTTTGTTGTTACTTGTTTTTTTTGGCATGCTTGCCTTAAAAATATTGAAAACCAAAATGGCGTTTGATAGTCTTTATATTTTTGAAAACTTATGAACTCGATATATTCAAGTTGTATTATATATCCAAAACTGACTTGGTTAACTTTCCATTATTATTGCTTGTTGAAGGTTAGCAAAAAGCGGAAATTAAAGGAAGAAGTGGCAAAAGTTGATGGACCTTTGGTTAAGAGCAATGGGGTGAACAATGAGATGGTTCCGCTAGAATGGGAGTATTTTAAGAGGGCAATGCAGCTTAAAAGGATTTGTTGTGATGGTGTCCTTGATGTTACTGGTCTAGTGAGTTTTCTCGTGCTTCTGGTTAATGTACCGTATGTACTGGTTATAATTCAATGAGTTTATTTCTTGAGATACTTGAGGAAGCAGAAATATTTTGTACTAGGGTTCTTAAATTTATTTCTCTCATCCTTCAGCTTTTTTCATATTCAATATGATATATGTTCATGCCAATTCAATGTGTTTCACCCATTACTTGGAAAAACACATGTAACTTACTCCGGCCTCAAAATAGGGGCGAGGTGCTATTCATCGCAACTAACATATGATAAACTGTTGAGAGTTTGTAAAATTAAATAGGCTAAGGAGATGATATTGTGTGTCTTCTCTGCATTGAGAGAAGATGATTATTTATCATTCATATATATAGAGGTTACATTAGGTTTAAATCAGTATATGGTTAGAATAGGAAACATCTAATACAAGAAATAGCAACCGACTCTATTAGTCGAGTTGCGTCAACAGTAACATGAGTGCAGGCACGCTTTAATTTGGATGTGTGAAGCAATAGCGCGGGCGCACCTTGTTTGTACAGCAGAAGAGTGTATCTTATTACTCCCCCTCAAGTTAGATCGTGGATATCAGTAACGGCCAATTTGCGAACCAAAAGCTGAAAGGAATGACTTCCTAGTGGTTTGGTGAAAATGTCAGCAATTTGATCAATAGAACGAGTGTACTGCGGAGCAATTAGCCGTGATTGGATCTTTTCACGAACAAAATGGCAATCAAGCTCAATATGCTTGGTCTGTTCGTGAAATACTGGATTCTCAGCTATGTGAATAGCAGCTTGATTGTCACAGTGAAGAGAAATAGGTTAACAATGAGGAATACCAAGATCAGCAAGAAGGTATGTCAACCATTGCAATTCAGAAGTGATAGAGGCCATAACACGATATTCTGCTTCTGTGGATGACCTGGCAACGGTTATCTGTTTCTTGGTTTTCCAAGATATTGGACTGGAACCAAGAAAAGTGCAATAACCAGTGGTAGAACGGCAGGTTGTCCCCACAACCTGTCCAATCAGAATCACAAAATCCTCGTAAGTGGAGAGGATTGCTGGAGGAAAGAAGGATGCCTTTACTAGGAGACCCTTTGAGATATTGAAGAAGTCGATGTGCAGCATCCATATGAGCAGTACACGGAGCGTGCATGAATTGGCTCAGTACATGAACCACATAAACAACGTCGGGACGTGTGACAGTAAGATATATTAGATGACCAATGAGACGCCTATAGGAGGAGGGATCGGACAAAGGATCACCATCAGTAGGGGATAATCGGAGATTTTGCTCCATAGGAAAATCTACCACACAGCCGCCTAGTAAACCAGCATGTCAAAGGATTTCCAAAGTATATTTCCGTTGATTAAAAAACATCCCTTGGGTCGAACGTGCCACTTCAATGCCAAGAAAATATTTTAAACGGCCCAAGTCTTTAATATGAAACTGTTGAGATAATAAGTCTTTGAGATGGTTGATGGCATGAAGATCAGTTCCAGTAATAATAATATCGTCAACATAGACCAAGACATAAATAGAGGATATGTGAGAAACTTTAGAGAAAAGGGAATAATCTGCCTTGGACTGTATGAAGCCGACAAATTTCAAAATGCTAGAAAACTTGGCAAACCATTGTCTGGATGCTTGCTTGAGGCCATACAATGATTTGTGAAGTTTGCATACCCTGGTCTCCCCCTTGCGAGCAAAGCCAGGCGGAAGAGACATGTAGACTTCCTCGTGTAAATCACCATGTAAGAAAGCATTGTTGACATCAAGTTGGTGAACATGCCAACCTTTAACCACTGCAATGGATAGAAATGCGCAAACAATGACAAGCTTGGCTATAGGAGCAAAAGTCTCATGATAGTCGAACCCCTCAACTTGAGTAAAACCTTTAGCCACCAAACGTGCTTTGAACCGTTCAAGAGAACCATCAGAATTGTATTTGACCTTGAAAACCCACTTGCAACCAATGGGCTTTTTGTGTGGTGGTAAGGGTGTGAGACTCCAAGTACCATTATGTTCAAGAGCCGCAATCTCAGTAGCCATGACATCACGCCATTGTTTAAACTTCATGGCTTGAGAAAAAGAAGTAGACTCATCTGCAGAAAGAAATGCTCTATGTGCAGTAGAGAACTTATCATAGGAGATGTAATGATGGAAAGGATGTGCAGTATTTGATTGCGCGGAAGCTGATGGAGAGGGCAATGTATTGCAATAACAATCCTTAAGTTTTATAGGAGGATGGTGGTCACGATGTGGAAGGTCAACTGGTGACGCAGGTTCAGGGGATGGGAAAAGGTTGAAGGGAATTGGAGATGGTTCCTCGTTTGGTAAAGGCTGTGTCTCGGTTGGTGAAGGCTGGAAAGGAACTGGAGAAGGGAGTGCTTCGTGTGAAGCAATAGCGCGGGCGCGCTCTAAGTGGGCATCAGAATAGCGCGGGTGCGCTATAACCTGTGTGGGAAAATCAGGTGTAGAAAAATCAGGAAGAGGTAATGACACAACTGGAATCGAGGTGGAGGGGGTGGAACTAGCCGGACCTATGTTGATAAAAGGAAAAATTGACTCATGAAAGATAACATCACGAGAAACGTAAAGTGTTTTAGAGGCAATATCATAAACACGATACCCCTTTTGTGCATATGGGTAGCCGACAAAGATGTCTGGTTTAACATGTTGATCAAACTTATGTTTAATGCGCAGATTATGCGCGAAACATAGGCAACCAAATAAACACTCTTAAGTGTGCATACGAGGGTGGCTAGCCAATGAGAATTTCATGAGGAGTTTTACCAGATAAGAGAGGCGTGGGTAACTTATTGATGAGATAGGCAGCCACTAAAATACATTCACCCCAAAACGTCAAAGGTAAACTGGATTGGAAACGAAGGGCACGTGCAACATCAAGGAGATGGCGGTGTTTTCTCTCAATGACCCCATTTTGTTGAGGTGTATAAACATAACTACGTTGGTGAATGACACCCTGAGTGGAGAAAAATTGTTGTATTTTCGCAGAAAGAAATTCAGAACCATTGTCAGAATGAAAATTTTGAATTTGAGGAAGAAAAACATCACCATTCCCAGAAGACACGTGACCTACAGAGTTATGGAATTGAGTTTTCACCATAGCAAAAAAAGATTGCACAAGGTCCTTAGTGTCGGATTTAGAGTGCATTAAATAAACCCATGTACAACATGAAAAATCATCAACAATAGTAAGAAAATAACGTGCACCAGTCAAGGAAGTTTGAGAAAAAGGACCCCAAATGTCACAATGGATTAATTGAAAAGGTCGAGTTGTTTTTATTAAACTAGAAGGAAAAGACAATCTTGATTGTTTTGCCTGAAGACAAACATCACAAACATATTTCTTGGAACAAGTAATAATAGGAAAACTAGTAGCTAACTTTTGGAGACGACTCAACGATGGATGTCCTAAACGCCAATGCCAGATGTTAATGGTGGGGTTGCTGGTCACTAAGGATGCAAAAGAGGAGTGAAAAAAATAAAGACCATCATGCACATTACCTTGTCCAATCCTCTTCCTTGCTTGCAGGTCATGAAAAACACAATGGTCATGGAAACATGTTACTGAATATCAAAGAGATTTTGTTAGTTGACTCACACACAGTAGATTAAACTTTAATGAGGGTATAAAGAAAACATGTTCTAATTGAAAACCATATGAGAACTGAACAGTGCCGATATGAGTGACAGATACATGGGAACCATCAGGAAGTTGTACGTGGTAGCATGAGAGCAAGGCGAATATAAGGAAAAAAGAGTTAATGAGGAACACATATGATTGGTTGCCCCTGTATCAATAATCCAGGCAGATGGTAATGGCGTAGAGAGGGCAATACCTGCAAGATTTACATTACCACTACCTGGTCCAAGCATTGCTAAGAGTCGATTGTACTGATCTTGTGTAAGGGTAGGAGCTGTGGTCATTGCTTTCTCATCATACGGGCCAGAAGCATTTGAGGCAGCAGCATGAGCACGGGCGCGCTCTGAGTGGGCAGCGGATGAGGGCACGCGCCCTTTGAGCGGATGCCAATCAGGATGCCCATGCAGTTTGTAGCACACATATTTGGTGTGACCTTCAATCCCACAGTTTTCACAACGTGCTCTTGGCTTTCCTTTGCGACGAAAGTCCCCTCCATTAGGACGATTGCCAGCATTTGCACTTGGATGATTGTAACTAAAATTGGGCTTGTTAGAATATGTAGCAATGGAATTTGTGTTCGATCTTTCAGCATGATTGACAAAGAGAGCACTGGAGTCTGGAGTATGCACGGAAGAATTTTGTATTTCTTGTTGTTTCTCTTCTTGTTGAACCAAAGAATAGATCTTGGCTGTGCTAGGAAAAGGGTGTAACAACAGAATTTGACTGCGAAGTCTTTTGTATCTATGATCAAGCCCTTGTAGAAATTCCAGACCATGATCTTGATCATATAGCGCTGCATTAGTCTTCCCATGTCCTCATGTGCAAGTTGGAATATTTCTAAGGAAACTTAATTCATCCCAAATAGCCTTCAACTTTGTGAAATATGTAGAGACAGACATGTCTTCTTGTTTTAAGGCAACCGACTGTTTGAGTTGACAAATCTTTGGGGCGATTGTTTGAGTAAAACGTTCCTCTAAATCTAGCCAAATCTCTCTTGCATTGAGTGCATAAAGGATACTACCACGAAGGTGGCTCTCGGTGGAGTTAATGATCCAAGAACTAACAAGGTCGTTACATCTTGCCAATTGCTGAGATTCTTGTGGATCTATAGGTTGCTCCATAGTGCTGTCAACAAACCCTAGTTTATTCTTGGCTCTTAGCACCATGGTCATGGCTCGAATCCATGTTCCATGCATAGTTGTCGCCATCAAGAAGAGGAGTCACCAAAACAGCTGTAGGATTGTCTGAGTAGTGGATATAAGCGGGATGATTAGTTTGCGGTTCCATTGGGTTGGTCGAGACGCCGACTGGGGATGAAAAAAGAGAACCGGTTGAAGCACTAGTATTAGATTCAGTAGAAGGGGATGTAGACATAGGTTACGGATCTTAAGTTTGCTCTGATACCATATAAAATTAAATAAGCTAAGGAGATGATATTGTGTGTCTTCTCTTAATTGAGAGAAGATGATTATTTATCATTCATATATATAGATGTTACATTAGGTTTATATCTAGGGTTAGAGTTCCCAAATCAGTACATGGTTAGAATAGGAAACTTCTAATACAAGAAATAGCAACCGACTCTATTAGTCGAGTTGCGTCAATAGTAACATGAGCGCGGGAGTACTTTGGATGTGTGAAGCAATAGCGCGGGCGCACCTTGTCTATACAACAGAAGAGTGTATCTTATTAGAGTTGACCACAATAAGCTCCTGTAGTAGATAGCATACAATAGTCATCAAAAGCTTAGAACCCCCATTCATACTACACACATCCTTGGCACTTGCGGCAGGAGAATAGTGTTTAAAACACTCAGTTTATAAAGGTCTGCACCTGCTGGTACAATGCTGATTTTAACTCCGGCCTACATCATTGAGTACATCAACCGCCCACCTCAACAAGAGATAACCATCATCCCAGTGACAGACCAATTTTTCTAACTCTAAACTATAGTATGCATCTTGCTTCGAAGGACTGACTTAACAATTCTTTTTGTTTTCCTTCTGTATGGCTATATGTAAGTAAATATATAACTTAAGTTTCCATCTTGGTTTAAATTTTATTTCTTGAGAATATGTGATGCATGTTGGACGCTGGGGCAAAACCAAGCATACGAAAATGAGTAGCAACACCCACAAATTCTATGCAAAGCATTAATATCTTATTTTGTTGAGTCGGGTTATTTCCTTTGTTTGTAACTCATTTGGTAACTTTGTGTTTTATTCTTGATAAAGGCCAGGGAAAAGTGGAATGAGGAAGAAGTGATAGATGTTGATGGACCTTTGTGTGGTGGCCAAATATCGTACATTAATGATATTTGCCCTTTATCTCAATCATTGTTTCAATTGTAGGTAAAAGGCAATAGGACAAGGAGAGACAGGTGCCATAGAGCTATTGAAGGAAGCCCATGTGGAGCAGCTATAAAAGGAGGAAAGGGACAAGTGAGAAAGGACACAACACAATCACTTAATTCATTCCACAAGTCAGAGACACAATATTTTTAGAAAGGAGAAGCTTTGCTTTTATGACTTGGAACGAGAGAGAGAGTGTGGTAAAAGATTGTAAACCCCATTAATGGAATAAGAAAAGCTTAGTTAAAATCAAATTCTCTTCTTAATTGTATCTCACATTGGTGCCGTCTGTGGGTACAAGAGCAATGTTGTGAACAATGATTTAGTTTCACTTGAGTGGGGCTTGTCAGCACATTGGACTATTGATTCCGTTGGCCTTTATCAAGCAATTAAACGCACCACCAATGATGTCTTAAATGGCCTTATTGCGAAAAGGTATTGGATGGCAGACGTTTCCTTTGATAGTTTATGTCGAGAACTTGGATTGCATACTGAATGCCTAGCAAAATATGTATACCTGCAATGGATATTCTTTTTCAGCAACTATATCAACGGATTTTAAAAGCTAAATATAGTTCAACGGATTTTGAAATAGTTGAAGTCCTTCAAAGGAACGATTCATGTTGGATAGATGACATGGGCATCTGGTTAAAAGTTCTTGTTGGGATTACTTTAATCTTACATCTTTAACATGCTAATCTATTATTGATCAAAAAGAAATTAAAATAAAAATACCTTCAAAGTCGCAATTGGAGATTGACAATAAAGAAAAAACTTTACAAAGTTGAATCCAAAAAAACTTAGTCTTCAGCCTTCTAGTAGTATTCACCACACAACACACCATAAAACACTTTTGCTTTTCTCCTACTTTTATTGTACTTTTCCTGGAAAGACTAATGGTCCCTTTCACCAAAAAGTCATTCTCTTATATAGAGAAACTTTGAGAATACATAAGTGTGTGTGTAGTGGGATCCACTTAGGATTCCAAGTCTTATCTTAAGAGAGGACAAGTCCTTATCATACAAGTACTTGTACTTGATATACTAAAACACTTTTAATATATATCTCTTTAATATAGAAATTGCCCATTAACAAATCTATATTTACAATAAGGCCCATGGAACTTTCAAGAAAGTCATTTCGTACCATTAATTATATCTAAGTCCCTGCTCCACCTCACTTGTATTCACAATTAGACCATTGGGAATATGTTCTTCACTGTCACACCCATGTCTAATTAACCCAGTGCGACATTCAACATCAATTGAGCATTAAGAAACTATTTTTTATACCGGCTGGGTTTGAGCTCAATTAGTTATGTCACAATTTCCTAATACATAACTTTGTAGAGTGGTGGATCCTTTATTAGAATTCGTGATTCAAGACATCCTACATTCATTACCCAAAACGTCAAGTCTAGTATATGAATAGACATTACTTTTTAATGTCTCAAAGTAATAAATTTGAGATACAATGAATTTTCACAATTCCTCAAGTCTACAGATTAATTGGTAGAGTGAGATTTGCACACTAACCTTAACAACAAATTTATAGTGTGTTCTCACTTTGTTCCCCTCAGTGTCAGTCATGTGACAACACCAATATACAAACTTAGAGTCATACTCAAATGATTGAGATATCATCATCATATCATATAGCAGTTATGTATATTATAGTCTTATAAGTGAAGCGCCCGACTTCACCCCTAACTATGAGCATTCTAGGTAAATAGATACAATTAAATCTCCCGCACATGACTTTTCATACCTATGGAACTTATGGTTTCATCATATGATATTAGTTCACCCATATGCATATAAGATCACCCATATGCATATTAATAAGATTTGTGTATTTAATTAAACATCATCATGTATAAACAATAAATGTTCATTGGCTTTGTAAATGCCAAATATCCCAACAATCTCCCACTGGCCTTCAAAGCCATTTAACAACTACTCTAAGACCCATGTCATCCATGTGACTCTCAAAAGGATTGATAGGCAAAGCTTTAGTAAAAGGGTCTGCAAGATTCTTAGCTGTAGGAATCTTTGTAACTGCAATATCACCACGCTGCACAATATCACGTATCAAATGATACTTACGCTCTACATGCTTTGACCTCTTATGATACCTAGGCTCTTTCGACTGAGCTACTGCACCACTATTGTCACAAAACAATGTTATATGAATTTGTGCTTGAGGCACTACATACTCCTAATTCCATAAAAAAACATCTTAAACCGGACTACCTCTTTTGCTGCTTCACTAGCAGCAACATACTCCACCTCTGTAGTCGAATCTGCAATACATTGTTGTTTTACACTTCTCCAACTAACTGCTCCTTCACCCAGTGTAAACACATATCCATATGTAGACTTTCTTGAGTCCTTATCTGACTGAAAGTCAGAGTCGGTATAGCCAATAGGCACAAGGTCTGCAGTACCATATACCAACATATAGTCTTTGGTCCTCCTAAGATATTTTAGGATATGCTTGACCGCAGTCCAGTGGTCTAGACCTGGATCACTCTGGTATCTACTGACCATCCCAACTGCAAAGCAAATGTCTGGTCTAGACACAACATGGCGTACATCAAACTTCCTACTGCCGAAGCATAAGGACATGCATGCATTTTCTTCTTTTCCTCAGGTGTTTTAGGACACTAATCCTTGGAAAGAGAAATTCCATGTCTAAAAGGCATTAAGTATTTCTTGGAATCTTGCATACCAAACTTGACCAATAACTTATAAACATAAGCCTATCCTATTCTTGCGATGTCGCAAAAGCTGCTTGATCCCTAGGATGTAGCTTGCATCACCTAAATCTTTCATTTCAAAGTGATTAGATAACCATATTTTCACCGTAGACATTTTCCTACATCATTCCCAATGAGTAGTATATCATTTACATATAAGACCAAAAACATAACAATTTTACCTTCAACCTTCTTGTAAACACAAGGTTCTTCCTCACATTGATCAAAACCAAACGATTTGATTGCTTGATCAAAGCATACATTCCAACTCCTTGAAGCTTGTTTAAGTTCATAAATGGACTTTTTTAGCTTGCATACTTTATGCTCTTGTGTAGGAACTGTAAAGCCTTCAGGTTGGACCATATAAATGTCCTCCTTGATTATACCATTCAAAAAGGCGGTCTTTACATCCATCTGCCAAATCTCATAGTCATAATGAGCAACAATCGAAAGAAGGACTCTAATGGACTTAAGCATAGCCAATGGCGAAAAAGTTTCCTCATAATCGATACCCTCTTTTTGAGTAAATTCTTTCGCCACCAGTCTCGCTTTAAAAGTCTCTACCTTTCTATCGGCTCCTCTTTTCCTTTTGAATAACCATTTATTTTTAATAGGCTTAATATTTGGCAGTGGATCTACAAGTTCCCAGACATTGTTGGAATACATGAACTCCATTTCCGATCTCATTGCTTCAAGCCATTTTCTCGAATCAATGTCAGAAATTGCTTCTTCGTAGTTCATAGGATCTACATCCTGATTATCTGATATAACAGAGAAAGTTTCCCCTAATAGGGTTAACTTTTCTAGAGGTCTAATTGCCCTCCCACTACTACAAAGTACTGGAGTAGGTTCAAGTAAACTCGGAACTTCATTTGGAAGGTTTTCATCTAAACTAGGAGTTAATTCAGATTGAACATTACCAGGAGTATCTGATAAGCACCCAAAACTGTAATATTAATCCCCGAGAGACATAACATTTTGATCAATTATGTGTTTAATAATCATGTAATAATTATAATTTCGTACTTTTGCAGGTTTCCCTAGTTAACATGAATATAATGATAAAACATGCATCGAAGTACGGGAATACTGGAATATTTGAAGTTTCCTACTCAACCCCAGTGAAGACCAATAAAGCCTGACTAGAGCCGAAGTTTCCAAAAGAACAAAACCAGTGCAGAACGGGTCCACATATAAAGAAGCAGCAAACTTCCGAAGCTCACATCTGATAAATCTAGATGTCGACGTCAAGCGTTAGTGAATCGGCAGAGCGACTAGTATGAATTTAACCCTACGTAAAGACAGAAAATTGTAAAAACGCCAAAATCAGCGTCGCCACTAGACACACTAAGTGGACCCACTCGGCGGGCCCAAAAGGCATGACAAGTCAGCATAGGCAGGTGGCAAGAGATGGTCACAAATTTGTGCCACCTTGCAATGTGAGAAGACACGTACCTATTCAAAGATTGAAATGGAATTGAGCAAAGGGACAAAAGCAAAACATAAAAGGACGAAACATTAAATGAAGTTTTGTTTCGTAAACAAAACTTTTGATAAAAGGAATTCACATACAGACAATCAAAGTTTTGAACGTCTCAATTTGAGAAACGGCCAAAACTCAATTAAATCCTTCTCCAGCCATCCAGCCTATATATATAAGGGGTGGTCTTCAATATTTCCCCTTCAGCATTTTCATGCTTTAGCCTCCGGTTAGCAGTCAGTTAGTTTTCATTTAGCACTTAAATTCTGTCCCTTTTTATTCCAGCAGCTTAAATACTGTAAGTCATTTTTCTTCTTAATAAAAGTCATTTCTTTCCAAGTTTAATTTTTGTCCTGCATTTATTTATTTAATGTATACAGCAAGTTTAATTATTCCTTCAATGATCATGAGCTAATCCCCTCGGGAGAGGGTTATGCCTTCGTGTGAGAATCGGATTGACTATTTAATATTCTAGAATCATCGCTTAGGAATTAGGTGTAGATTATACATCCGGTCCCAAAATGATCGAGATCGTACAAATTTGATCGGGCCGATGCTCGAAACAGTCTCGCGAGAGACCAAAATGTTCGCGACTCTACTCAGTGTCGACACTCTCCAAATTTTCCAGCTGATGTAGAATCGAGCCAGGAGCTGAAATGATATTCTAGAGATGAAATATTAGTTCAACTTCTTATGCTAGTGCGATACGGCTCAGAGATGTGGGCATTTCGCTGTAGTGATGTGGTAATATAAACCGTTAAAAAATAATTCTTGCATGAGTATGATTAACCCTTTCCCTGTTTCTCTATCTTTGTTATTTACATCGAAATCACCGTTAGTAATTTACATTAAATTAATTAAACCAACTAAAAAAACCTAAAATCCTACTCACTAAAAGTTGTAATTCCAGTTGTGAACCTTGCCGATTCCTAAGGTTTGGACGATCCCTTATTTGACCTATCCTACCAAACCCACGTGAGTAAGGTAACTTGACTAAACGGACGACTATACGGACTTTGGACTTTGGACTTTGGTCTTCGGACTTCGAACTGTGGACTTCGGACTTAAGTAACTAAAATCAAATAACATGGATTTAACGTTTTATCAAATGGCGCCGCTGCACTCCGAAGGACTCTAGACATTTAACGTAATAACCGGAATACATCAAACATAAAAACCTCCTCCCCTACCTCCTCATCTTTTTAATTTCCATTTCTTTTGTAATACTAACGTGTTACGTACCTTATTGCCCCAACTTTTTCTACTAACAGATACCTGTGAACCAGATCTTGTTTATTTTCATTAGCACAATCTAAGTATTCCGTAAGAACTTGAAGTACTGAATTGACAAAAGAGTCTCGGATGAGACTAAATTAGTAGCGCGCGAGACTAACCTAGAGTATCAACACTCCGATTTTCAGGTACATGCCACTTTCCCTTTCAGTATTCTTTTGGACTCTCTAGTCCAGTTTATCCAGTAAGTTCACGAGCTCGGGAGTTAGTTCTATCGTTGTACAAGGAATCGTGGGATGCTAGATTTCAAATTCTTAAACTCCTCAAACTTTGTCGAGGATATTAATTGGTTGTTGCTATAACCTATTTTACCTTGCATGTTTGTGTGTTGGCATGAGAACTCTTTGCATATAAATGTGGTTCGTTATTACATCTTTACGTTAACACAATTAATATGATGCGAATATATTTGGATGTATGTGTAGTTTCGAACCACTTGCTTAGAATATTTTTGTATGTGTATGTTACATCAATTCACGTACGCGGTATTCATTTGTATGAGTTCGTTCTCGATATTCCCCTAGCTCACATTTAAGTTGTACGTATCAATAGCTATAGATTATTGCATGCGTAGGACACATTTCTATTCACATAGATTTGCATATGTAGACTTTTTGTGTAAAGCTAGCATGTATTAATTGTATGTTTAGTTTATATTTTGACATCTATCGTTTTTAATTGCATGTTTCGTAATCACGTCTCCATAATACATTAATTATGTAAACTAAAAAAAAAAATCCTAATAATTAAAATTTCATCTTAATCATCTTAATAACACCCCGCATAATACACCATCATAAATCATCATCCTATTCCATCATATTCCATCAGTGTCTAGGAAACTTGAAAAAAATTGAGGTTGCCTAATTAAGGAACGTGCTAGCACGAACAACCTCCCTCAATTCTATCAGGTGACCTGGCTGCTGGAATATTCACACGTTGTCCTAGCTTACCTGCTCAAGTTAGCAACAACTCAAGAAGACGTGCTTCACCTCCCTCCTCCCTTAATTCTAAAATCTCTCGTCATAATTTGTTCCTTATGAGCATCGAATTAAAATTTGTATTTGTATGAGACTACGGTCTGGTAAACATAAGGAATTATAACTTACATATCGTCGTCGAAAATACAATAAACAACTGCTTATGCTATCTCCTAGACATAGTTCCTCCTCCGTAAACCAACCTCATTAAACATCTCCGTTGCCATTATCTCCCTTAGTTATGGCTCAGGAAAATCTCGCAGTCGAGAAACCCCTTTCGGATTTCTATATAGCCTTACAGGAAGGACCTGCTTCTTGCATTAAGCTCGATGCGATTGTAGGTGATTTTCACATTCTGCCAAACATTTTCGGTTTGTTACCTGTTTACCATGGTTTAGACCATGAAAAACCGTACAATCATCTTTGTCGGATGCAACAGGTAGTCACCACTTTCCGCCATCCGACCGTTACCAACGAACAAGTCTTGCTTAGGTTGTTTCCCTTCACCTTAGCTGATAAAGCTTCAGTTTGGCTCGCAGGACAAGCACCGCAATGCATTGACACATGGGCCAAGCTTATACAAGCATTCATGATAAAATTCTATACTCAGAAAAAAACTATAGAAATGCTTCAGAAGATTCAATTCTTTCGCCAACATCCCCAGGAATCCTTTTCGGAAGCATGGAGCAGATTTACTGATCTGCTTCTCGAATGTCCCCATCATCAACTCGACACCGTTGTATTAGTCTGTTCATTCTTTAATGGTCTCTCTGACCATCAAAAGGAAACATTAGATATTATGAACGACGGTTGTTTCATGGACAAAGGCGTTACTAAAGCATACACTTTCCTTGAGAAACAGGCTTCGCGAAGCACCGATTAGGGAAATACTGATTCTTCCAGATCTTCTAAAGACACTCCTACCAAAGTTACGTCTATGTTCAAGGTCAAACCCGATCCGGAATTAAAAACTCTGATCGAGTCCCTAAACAAAAAGGTTGATGCTCTTTCGATTCAAGTAAATGATCAAAAACCCAAACAGGTCATGGCTGCCAACACTTCCCCATGTCCTCTTTGCTTAAGTCTTGAGCACACCGATTCTTATTGTCCCTTGGTATACGAGTGCCCTCCCCAATCTTCTGAAGAGGCTTGTGCTTTTAACATCCCTAATGTACCTTGGCGACAACATCCAAATTTGGCTTGGGCACCCCTGGCCCAACAACAAGCTTTTCCGGGTGTCAACAACGCTTCTGTACGACCACCCACAAACTACAATTCCTACAGTCAAGGAAATCCTCCACAATTCCAGCAAGGGCAAAATAATTTTCCCAACAACGCAAATATAGGGTACCAAAACAAGCGCAACCTTGTTCCCGCTTAATAAAGGATATGGCTACCAAAATCAACCAGTAAAACAATAATCGTGGAACTTGTTCCTACCGCTTCCATTGGTACAATAATTTACCGATAAAACAGCTGAAAATTTTCTGACTTGCATGAATCAACAGAATCAAATCTTAGCATCTATCCAACAGTCTCTTCAGCTGTTAGCACAAGATAAAAGTCAAAAGGGCGTGTTCCCTGGCTAAGCAGTTCCAAACCCTAAGCCTACAAACACTGCCTTTGAACTCAATAATGCATCAGGATCTAGTAATCCAAGCCAGGGTGAGGTAAATGCCATTACCACTCTTCGTTCTGGCCGAACTATCGACAATAACATACGTATGCCAGACGAAGAATCGATAGAAGCCACGGCTGACGTTCTTCCAACTCCTACCTCACAACTTATAACGGACGAAGTTGTTCCTTCCAAATTTACACCCACGTCCCTAGGAAAAGACACCACTGATCCTTATGCGCGATTCCGCCCAAAAGCTCCGTTCCCTGCCCGTTTGGCAAAGAACAAACGTGACGAACATTTCAATGAGATCCGTGAAACCTTCAAAAATTTGACCTTAAACTTAAATTTTCTAGATGTGCTTAAGCATTTGCCCAAGCATGCCAAGTTTTTGAAGGACATGTGCACCACCAAACGACATATGAATGTTCCTCAACAAGCGTTCCTCACTGAGCAGTTTCCCTCAATTACTACTACCAATGGTGTGGTTAAATACAAAGACCCAGGCCGACCAACTGTACCATGCACGTTGGGCGACAAGTATACCGATACCACACTTTTAGACCTAGGCGCCAGTGTTAACCTACTTCTCTACTACTTATTTAAGCAGTTAGGTCTTCACGAATTAAAACCTACCAATATGACTCTACAACTCGCGGATCGCTCCATCAAGTACCCAAAGGGTATAGTAGAAAACGTCATAGTCAAGGTCCAAGATTTTTACTACCCCGTTGATTTTGTCATTCTAGATACCGAAGTGGCATGTGATTCCATTCCTATCATCTTGGGACGTCTATTTCTTGCAACTGCTAACGCTCTCATAAATTGTCGGGACGGTTCGATGATGTTGTCTTTTGGGAACCTTTCTGTCGAACTCAACGTGTTCAAATTAATGAAACAATTTTCCGATCCTATAATGGATGGCGAGATTAGCTTGGTTGATAATCTAGCACACGATTATTTCACAAACTCTTTTCCCGAAGACGAGGTACACCAATTTCTTTCTTTTGATAATCCTGAGTTTGACGATGACTCATACATTAAGGATGTCCACGCATTATTAGAGTCAGTACCACTATTTGATCCTACTACTGCGATGCAAACTGATTCAGAAGAACCGGACTCGATCTTTTCCATTGAAGAGACGGTCACTCACGAATCCTTAATCCCTAATCCTCCAACTCCAAATTTAAAACCTCTACCCTCTGATTTGAAGTACGTGTATCTCGATCCCGATAGTAGTCACCCTATAATAATTTCTGCTCACTTAACTACCGGAAAAGCACGCGTTTGATTCGCGGTCATTCGTGAACACCGCCTCGCTATCGGTTGGTCCTTAGATGATATCAAGGGAATAGACCCTAGCGTATGCACGCATCATATACATCTCGATAATGGCTTAAAGACATCGCGAGAACCGCAACGTCGCCTTAACCCCGCCATGAAAGAGGTGGTGAGAGAGGAAGTTTTACATTTACTTGATGCGGGTATCATATACCCTATCTCTGGTAGTGACTGGGTTAGTCCTATCCACGTTGTTCCTAAAAAGTCCGGCATTCAAGTTGTACAAAATGAAAATGGTGAATGCATCTCCACTCACATTCCATTAACATGGAGAATTTGCATTGACTATCGCAAACTTAATGCCAGAACACGTAAAGATCACTTCTCTCTCCCATTCATTGACCAGATGCTAGAACGTTTATCCGGTCATGCTTACTACTGTTTTCTTGATGGCTATTCCGGCTACTTCCAAATTGTCATCGATCTCGCCGATCAAGAAAAGACAACTTTCACATGTCCCTTTGGAACCTTTGTATACAAATGAATGCCTTTTGGCCTTTGCAATGCCCTAGGCACCTTCCAACGCTGCATGCTTTACATTTTCAGTGATATGGTGGAACGTTATATGGAAGTCTTCATGGACGACTTTTCCATTTACGGAATTCCTTTGATGACTTCCTATCCAACCTTTCTAAAGTGCTAACGCGTTGCGAAGAGAAAAATCTGGTACTTAATTGGGAGAAGTGCCATTTCATGGTTACCAAATGACTTGTTCTAGGTCATATCGTTTCAAAAGACGGGATAGAGGTTGATAAAGCTAAAATTGTTAAAATCGCTTCGCTACCTTTCCCACGTACAGTTCGTGATATCCGTGCTTTTTTAGGCCACGCTGAGTTTTATAGGCGATTCATTCAGGATTTTTCTAAAGTTGCTCGACCCTTAACCAATCTCCTGATTAAGGATGCGGTATTCGACTTCAATTTCAGTTGCAAACAAGCTTTTGAAACTGTAAAAACCGCCCTAACTACCGCTCCTATTATTCAACCCCCTGATTGGTTTCAACCATTCGAACTGATGTGTGACGCTAGCGACTTTGCTATTGGTGCCATACTAGGCCAACGACGTGATGACAAACCCATTGTCATTTACTACGCTAGTAAAACTCTTAATGACGCTCAACGTAATTACACAACAACTGAGAAAGAGTTCCTAGCCGTTGTCTATGCTTTGGATAAGTTTCGCCCTTACCTAGTTGGATCATCCACCATCGTGATATACCGACCATGCCGAAAGACCGGTACTTTGCTGAAAAAGGAGGCGAAACAGCGATTGTTCCGCTGGATCCTTCTCTTGTAAGAATTCACCCTGGAAATCAAAGACAAGAAATGAACCGAAAATGTTGTGGCCGACCATTTATCAAGGCTAGTTGGTGACATTGATAGTGATTCTGAAGCCATCTGTGATTCCTTCCCAGACGAATATTTGTACTCTATTTACTCATCTCCATGGTACGCGGATATCGTTAACTACCTAGTTACTGAGGAAGTTCCTTCCTCTTGGTCACGTCCCGATTGTAAAAAGTTCTTATCCACTATAAAATATTATTTATGGGATGACCCCTACCTCTTTAAGTATTGTTCGACCAACTCATTCATTGCCGCTGCATTCTCGACCGGAGTAATAACGATGTGTTTTATTTTTGCCATGAACAATCTTATGTGGGAGGTAATTCGATGGAAAAAAAAACTGCGCCAAGGGGTTACAATGTGGTTTTTTGGCCTACCCTTTTTGCGATGCACATGAACATTGCATAGCTAGCTTTTGATTCGTTAATCGAATATGTTGAAGACTTAGGTCTTTCATAATTAAAACGCAATATGATGCCCCTAAAATTCTATCTTGATTGTGGGAATTTTTTGATGTTTGGGGCATTGATTTTATGGGACCCTTCCTATTTCTCAAAGTTTTTCTACATTCTAGTCGCTGTAGACTATGTGTCCAAATGGATTGAGGCACTCGCATGTCACTCAAATGACCATAAGTAGATGCCGTGGAAATTTGTAAAGAAAACATTTTCTCGTTTTGGTGTCCCTAAAGCTATCATCGGTGATGGGGTACACACTTTTGTAATAAAATTTTGGTTTTAATGAAGAAATATGGAGTTACTCACAAAGTTTTTTACTCCATATCACCCACAAACGAAGTGGCCAATTAAGGTGTTTGGAAGTCTCCAACAGAGAGATAAAGTCCATTTCGAGAAAACGGCGTCAATCCATCAAAAAAACTGGTCTCCGTTTATCGGATGCGTTATTGGGCATCGAATGACAAGATTTAAGACACCTATGGGATGTCTCCTTACCGCATTGGTTTTGGAAAACCCCGTCATCCGCGGTTGAACTTGAGCATCGTGCCTTTGGGACATCAAAAGCCTTAATTACAATATCAACAAAGGCAAACAATAGAAAGTGAAAACTGCAATTAAATAAGCTTGAGGAGATTCAGTGTGATGCTTATGATCTCGAAATCCTACAAAGCTAATATGAAAAGAGTGCACGACAAACACATTTTGGCGTAAGGATTTTAAAATTGGCCAAAAGGTTTTCTTTGCACAACTCAGATTACACATTTTTCCTGGTAAATTGAAAACACAATGGTCTGGTCCTTTCATTGTGTCAGCTGTGACACATTATGGGGCAATCTCTTTACTTAATCCACAAGATAACAGCGAATTTCAAGTCAATGGACAACGCCAAAAAGATTACCACGAATTACGCTCCCCAGATGTTGAACAGACTCTTCTTCAGGATCCGGTCTACATAGACTAGATGTTTCGTTTGGTATACTCAATCTTGTTTCTATAGAGGGTACACCATTTTGGTATCCGGGCTATCTTCTATTTTATGATCTCAAAACTTCTTTAAAGTGTGTGGTTGCAAGCACCGGAACCTTAGTCCACGGAAACTCTATTTCAGAACTGAGTATAAATGTCTTCTGCAAAACGAGCAAACGTGCCTATCGGTAAACGATGGGTACCTAAAATTTCACTTCCTTCCTTCTCTTCCCTTTTCTACTCTCTGCCTCGCGAACTTCAGCTAATCATTTGGTGTAAGTCTCACTCATCATGAATAGGGAATGGTCATAATACTTTTGCTCATAAACGACGCGCGCGAAGAAAAGGGTGGTGTATGCATTGCCAAACACCCTTCTGTCAAGGTCTTGACTTCCTATCCGATATTAGCCAGTTTAAGGTATACTTTTGTCTGACACCAGCTGCGTAGGATAATCTTTGCCGCCGCGCCATTTCTCCCACGGGTTGGGAATCGTCTTGAGAATCTGACGTTAAAAGACTCACACACGTCTTGAGAATCTGACATTAAAAGACTCGATTTGTCTTGAGAATTTTACGTTAAAAGACTCATACACGTCTTGAGAATCTGACATTAAAAGACTCGATTCGTTTTGAGGATCTGACGTTAAAAGACTCACCTTGTAGATGTATATATTGTTGCCTTTTATAAACCAATTCCCCGTGCATTAAGTTGTGCACATAGAGATTCGCGTTCAACCTCGGATGTTACATACTTGGAACACAAATGGGCAATGGATTCCACTAGACCAACCCCTAGAATTGGTTACTTTGAGTTCCCTTTGGGGCGGTTTGAGGATAGCCGTATGTAATAAGGGCAATATTATTAGACCGTAGTGCGCACGGTCCAGGATAGTACCGTCCTGCCCCTAACCCCATAATACATAAAGATAAAGCCACAATCTGGCTGGATTGGGTTCACTCCAGAGCGACATGACAGTTGCCTATGAATTTAGATGTTGACTCTTCTGGACATCCAGTGTGTTTCACGTAATCTCCCTTGTTTATAAATAAAACACCCTTCTTTCTTTTCAAAACTCTTATGACCTTTGAGAATGACTCATATAATTGGATAACATTTTTCGTGCCGATCATTTCGATATCTTGTTCATCCAATTCGGAGTTCAAACGAGTCGTGGGTGAGCGTTTAGATTTTTTAGGCTTAAATCGGGCTTTAGGCTTGATTTGGGCTTGGGAATTTTTTTTGGCCCAACCAAATCTCAAAATCTTCGGCCCTTTAAACCCGACAAACCTGACCACACGCATCACCATCACACACTTCGTCTTCCCAAATTTTCGGATCTTGTCCCCTCTCGATTAAGTCTCGCACGAGACAGGCCCACGTTATATCCAGGTCTCGCGGGAGACTCCTACAACTCCGACCCCAATTCCTTTCCGTCAGCAAGTCCCATTTCTCCCCCTCATCCTAAATTAATAGCCAGCCTCTCCCTAAGACCAGTGATGGCCGGAAACAGGCGAATTTGTGTGGAGAAATTTTTTGGAAATTTATTCGAAAATGGGATGTTTGCTCCATTCTTTGATAATGAAATTCACTCTAGAGGATGGGAGTACTTGTTATATGATAATGGCAGGATTTATTCTAAGGATTTGGTGATGAAATTCTACGACAATGGGAGCTTTAATGGCGACCATTTTTGGGTTACCTTCGAGGGTGTGCGCCACGAAGTCACACATGTTTTGATCTCCGGGATCACAGGCATTCCTCTGGTCGACCACGTGCTGACTCAGCAGCAGTCCGTGTACCCACGGACTTACGACCTAATGCTTGACACGCTAATCGAGGGAGAGTACAACATAGATAGGAAATACGCGTATCAGCGCTCGGTGCGATGGAACCAGCTGGTTGTGACTCAATGGCTGGGACTGAATGTCATTGGCACCTCGAAGCCCTCGGATATCAACAAGACCTTCCTCCACCTTCTCTGGATCCTCCAAGAGCGAAAGGATAACTTCTGCATAGTTACATTTCTTTTTTATATTATTACACATGACAATCTTAGTTCAACCCCTCTTGCCGTTCTTGTAACGCAAATTATGATTAATTTGGGTTTTCTGTCCGCCACCCCTCTAATCCCTATACCACAATATGAGAATATGCTTGTCTTCAAGAAATACATACTGACCCCTTGGGAACCCACAACACCAATGGCTGATGAGCACGCTAACGTAGGCCCATCTCACCCACCCTATTTTGATGAGACCGCTATGAGTAAGATGAGTCACCCTATGGATGCCTTGCGTGCTATGAACAGTGGCATCAGAGACATGTACACTCGCCAGGTATCGATGAAACATGCCTTGGGAGAGTTAAGAACGGATATGACCACTCGCCACGGGGCGCTGACAGACAGCATGGGCGAATTTCAGCAGGAAATGCGAGCTTCCATGAATACATTTTAGGACCAGATGACTACTCGCCAGAACAAGTTCCAACAAATGTTCATGGCAAACCAAAGATCGGTTTCGTGCTTCGGTGTTGGATACTACGGGTGATATCCGGGAGTAGTTAGCCTCCACAGAGCTCGTCGTCCCGCACGACGCCGCGGGACTCCCCGGTTCTTCTTCACGCTTCGCCCACGAGGATTCTCCTGCAGTCCACGAGGATTCTCAGTAGATAGTTTATTTTCACCATTCTTGTATATTATTTATGTCGGATATTTTATTTACGTGTTTGCATTTTATTTTCGAACCTGGGACGTCTGTTAATTCTTACATTCTCCAAAATTTCTGCCTTGTCAAATAGTATATTAGTTATCTCCAATATTATATTATATAGGTAGAAACATATATAATAATATTAGTAATAAAAATATATATACATATATAAAAATATATACATATATTTTTAACGTCACAATTAACGGCAAAATTTTACCGTAAACCAACGTTTTGCAAAACGGTCATGAAATCGCATCCAAAAAACGGTCAGAAAGCGGTCATGAAATCGCATCTAAAAACGGTCAGAAAACGGCTCAATTTTTTTCTATAAATAAGTTCAACACATTCTTCACATTTCACTCCTTTCACTTTCTCCCCTCTCCACTTTTTATTCTAAAAATCGTTTTTAGATCACTCCAAGTTTCAAGATTCATGAATGCACTAGAAAAGTTTGAGCAGCAGCAGATTGAATATGCTACTCAAGTCTTCATGCTCGGTTGTTTTATTATAGTAATGTTGTTAATGTGGCATATAGTTCTATCTAATATTTAGGTTTGTATTTTAGTTCACGTATCATTATGATGTGTCTCCAATCCTCTATACGTTCTTACATCTTATTGTAATAATATATTTACATCTTCCTTTGCCGTCTACTTACGCTATTTCTTTTTCAAGTTAAAAAAAAAAAAAAAAAAAGCACTATTCACGTTCTTCTTCCGACCTTCTTCTGCCCCTGTAACTTGCAGCACCGCTTGTGCTGCCCACACCCTTGCCACCACCTCCCACCGCCGCCCCATAAACTACCCAACATGGCACCTCATCGCTGCCACCACCGCCTCCTTTAAACCCCAGATCTGAAAATCAGCACCACCGCCTACAGCTACCACCACCGTCCTCCCCCCTAATCCCAACTGGTCTTCAGTGTCTCTCAACCTTCTTCTCAACCACCTCCCACCAGCACCAGCCGCCACCACCACCATTAATCCTCCACCCTCTCCACCGATCTAAACCCAACCTTGCACTGCTGCATCACCTCGCCCCGCCACCGCACCACCTTGAATCACCCTCCAAATCACCACCACAACCCCCGACCACCTCCTCCCATCAGCAACAGCCTGTTGCTTCCACCGCCACCTTCCAGCAAGACCAAAAACAGCAGCACCGATTTTTACTTGTACTCCGCTTCTCCGGTCCATAACCAGTCCTCCCTCATCACCGCAACACCATCAGCCACCAGTACAATCACTATCGTCCTTCCTCTTCAGCGCCACACTATTGCCACACCTCTATATCCCCACCGCCAAACACCCGAGAAGCTCCAGTATTAGGTTCGTTAGGTTTGGGTTGCCTTGGTGCACTCATTCGTTGGGTTTTTGTGGCTGTTAGAGATAAACTTTTTTCTGGGCTGGTTTGTTCTGTCGGAGAGGTTTTGGTTTAGGTTTTGTGTGTTGATGGGATGAGGTGTGGGATTTGTAGTTTTTCCGGCGTGATTGGGGATTTGCTTATGTTGGGTTTTGTTTGATTGGATTTGGGTTTTGTTGAGTTGTTGATGCGGGATTTGGATATGAGAAAGAAGAAAGGTGTTTCTTCGGGTTCTATTGTCCCGCCTTTTAAGAAACGTATTCATTGCCCTTTCCGCGGATCGATCGTCATGGATGCACTAATGGGGTTAAACGGTAATGGTTTTACTATTCCCTACTTTCTCACGCATTTTGATAAACAACACGTAGGTTGTCAGTTGAGTATTGATAGGGTACGGGATGAACTTAAGGATGATTGTGATTTGTATTTGTTATTGGAGAATTCCTTAAAGTCTATAGACAAATGGATGTGGGTGCGTTATGCGGGTATCCACGCATTTGGTATACCGTGTCGTCATCCAGATGCTATCATACCACCACCTATTTTGTTGGAGAATGGGGAATCCCCTTGTTTCATTGTGGGCATACCACAGCCGCCTCCTAAGCCCGACACTATAGGTCTTACATCCATGACACAGAGGGGTGGTGATGATACCCTTGATCCGCTTGTTGTCCCTTCTTCTCTTAATGAGAAATTATTGGATAATGCATTTCGTATACCGTTCGAACCGTGAAAAGTATACCCGCGTGCTTGTCGATTGGCATTTTTGGTGCACTGAAATCGGCTCTACGGGATATTACAACCGATCCTACTTCAGTCATGTCTTCGGGTTCGTCTCCTCCTCTTTTTGCGGCGTTGCACTCGCAAGTTTTCCGACCACGAGAATCGTCGAACGCGTCGTTCGGCACTAGGAAAAACTTTTAGCAAAAACAGATTCTCCATGCTTTGACGACATGGAATGAGCCCGGGCGGGATGTTTAGATCTCTTAGAGTCCGTAGCGAGTCTCCTTGATCCGGCCGACCGAAAATCTGCCTCCACTTTCGATAATGTCGTCCCCTGTTTACAAAAAGTTGCTGATGGACATTTTGCTGCAGCGATCAAAGTGTTATCATCAGCAGGAGTTGCCTCCAATACTGCGGAGACTATATGTGCATTAGAGGAGAAACACCCGATGCGACAACCACCTGTGAGACCGACTGTTCCTTTTGCTGAGCCTCCTTTAGTGGTAGAGAGAGATGCCCTATTGTCATGTATTAGGTCATTTCTGAAAGGTACTTCTTGTGGCCGTGATGGTCTTCGAGCTCAGCATTTGTTGGATGCCATAAGTGGGGCTGCAGCAGCCATATCGTCTGATTTGCTAGATGCATTGACCCTCGTGGTTAATCTTTGGTTTGAGGGGCGATGTCCACGTACCGTTAAGCGGAATTCATTGCGAGTGCTCCGCTTACTCCACTTCTCAAGCCGGATAATAGTATTCGTCCTATAGCTGTGGGGATGGTTTGGTGCCGTTTGGTCTCCAAGATTGCAATGAAAGGAGTTTCCCAAGATGTGGTAGGATACTTGCAGGATTTTCAGTATGGGGTTGGTGTTTCTGGTGGTGCAGAAGCGATTTTGCACGCTGTCAACCGCATAGTGTATGCTAACAGTGACAGTACCTCTCTTTCGATGCTGCTTGTAGATTTTCAGAATGCTTTTAACATGGTTGATCGGACTACTATGTTGAGAGAGGTTCGTATCCGTTGCCCAGCTATTTCCCCTTGGGTTGAGTACTTGTATTGTCAACCTGCGAGGTTATATATGGGGGATAGCTACATTTGGTCTGCTACTGGGGTCCAGCAAGGCGACCCTTTGGGTCCCCTTCTATTTGCACTGGTGTTGCATCCCCTGATTCTGCGGATCCAGTCCAGTTGTCAGTTGTTGCTACATGCTTGGTATCTAGATGATGGGACTCTGATTGGAGATCTGTGAGCGGTGGCGACAGCTTTGAGTATGATTCAGGAAGAAGGACCTTCTTATGGGCTGGTTCTTAATGTGGCTAAAACTGAGCTATTTTGGCCATCATTGGATCCACGTCGCTCCACCCCTGGTCTCTTTCCTTCAGATTTGTCCCGTCCTCAGTAGGGAGTCAAGTTGCTTGGAGGTGCAGTCAGCACTGATCCATCCTTTGTCAGGGGCCTTGCTTGCAAGCGTGTTGAAAAGGTTGTGACTTTGATGGACCATTTAGCTACATTAGACAATCCACAGTGTGAGTTAGCTCTTTTACGTGCTTGTGCTGGGCTCTCTAAGTTGGTATTTGCGATTCGTACTTGTTCACCATCCCTTTTTAGAGGCGACTAAGGCGTTTGATCGGCATCTCGCGGTGTTCTCGAGGGTATTGTGGTTTCTGATGGTCCTAACTTCGGTGATTTACAGTGGTGTTTATCGACACTCCCATTACGTCTGGGTGGGTTAGGTATTTATTGTGCCACTGATGTCTCTACTTTTGCTTTTGTGGCCTCCCGTTGTCAGACGTCTGAGCTTCAGAACCACATTCTTAGGAGTTGTGGGCCAGTGCCTTTGGATGAGATTCTTGATGTTGTTAGCAGTGCAATGAGTCTTTGTCTACCCGATTTTGACCTCAGTTCTATGGCTGGGAATGCTATCGTCCCCTCAAAACCACAAAAAGTTTTGGCGGAAGCGTTCTATAGTAAGATTGTTGTTGGTCTTGAGAGGGAGTTTGTGTTATCTGCTCGTCAGAAAGCAGTCATTGGATGCTTGCAGTCAGAACACGCAAATGACTTCCTACTTGCTATTCCGATGGAGGGACTTGGACAGCATATGTCGTCAGTGGAGTATCGTTCTATTCTTCGGTACCGTCTCATGATTCCTTTGTACTCTGATGGTGGTCTATGCCCTGTTTGCAAAAAGAGTAGACTAGATGCCTTTGGAGACCATGCAGCACACTGTAGATATTTTCCAGGTTTCAAATACCGACATGATCATGTCAGAGATATTTTATGTGATGCATTTTGGAGGGCTGGGGTACAAGTGAAGAAGGAGGCTCCTGTGAATTTTCTCACTGATCCGAATGAGGGAAGATCCACACTTCGACCTGCGGATATATTGATATCTGATTGATCCGAAGGGAGACATGCATGTGTTGATGTAACTGGAGCCTCTCCGTTGGTAGGGCTTGGGAATGGAGTCTTTGAGGTGGGGGGAGCAGCTAAGAGAGCAGCGACAGGGAAGATGGAGAAGCATGAGGAAGCTTGCACGGCTAACCAGCATTGTTTCATTCCGTTTAGTTTCGACACTTTTGGTTTCTTGGAACAACAGTCTATTGAGCTTCTCAAGAGACTTTAGAAAGTTATGGACAATAATGTTATGACAGCTGGTTCTAACGAGTTTGTTTTTAGAAGAATAGGATTTGCTATTCAGAAAGGACTTGCGGCGCAGCTTGTTGCACGCTTGTCCTAATTATTTGTAAAATTCTTTATCAGTATCAATAAAATTTCCACTTAAAAAAAAAAAAAAAAAAGGGCACTCCTTGTAGTCACATGCCCCATTCTTGTCATCCACACTTTGCGCCATATTTTAGAAAATACACGTGGTCTAACTACCCTGTGACACCCCGATCCGTATTTTCTACATCTTCGGATTGGTGCCTATTTATAACAAGGGTAGACACCCTAAATACCAACTTCCCTTTTTCCACTAAAAATTTTCTTTACCCCTCCATCTTTAATGGCCCTCACTCGAATTTTCAGGCCCGAGTAAAATTTTATAGAAAATTTCCAAAACGGTCTTTTTAATCCATTTTTTGACATAGAAATTTTACGTCGAGGATGGTACCTTCTTTTACATCATAAACAGGCATTTTTTTTCCATAGAATTGGTCTTGTTGTTCTATAAACACGGTTATTTCCAAAACGGGCAATTCTTTGTCCGTGCAAACGGATGCGAGCGTGAATTGACTATGGAAATTATCTCCGAGGTACTTCAAATTCCAATTACAAACCAAGGGATACATCTTCAGGATTCACCATTCGACAATATCAGACATCTGATGTTTGCAACTATCCTTCACGGTGAATACAACCAGAAAAACCGTGTTGTTTATCAGCGGTCCTTGCAATAGAACCAATTATCTGTGATCCAATGGCTGGCTCATAATGTGCTCGGCACGTCTAAGACTTCTGAAATAACAAAACCCCTTCTCCATCTACTATGGGTCTTGCAGACTAACTGCAATGATTTTTGCATTATTAAATTTATCTGGAACGCTATCGCACGTGCCAGGAAAAAGGCAACTCCTTTGCCTACCATTGTGACACTTATCATGATACGTTGGGGTTTTTCTAGTACTTCTCCTAATACACCTCTCAGAACAGCTAACATTCTTACCATTCACTCAGTTTGCAGGAATGGTTTTTGGAATCCTGACGTTGCAAATAACCATGTCAGTACAGAAACCGAAGAAGCTTGTTCTGCTGACAACATCTTCACTGAAAATGCATTAAGCAATGTATTTAATCCTATGGAAGGCTTTCGTTTAATTCAACAAGGACTGATGACATTATACAAATGTCAAAACATTATCATCACCAGTCTCCTTGAATTTCACGACCTGCGGACAATACAACCTGCGGACAATACAGGAAGAGGAACAAGCACAAGTCTTGCACAGTCACAACCTGTTCTCGACAAATCACACTCTCATAATGGAGAACCATGCCGAGATTTACCAAACACAGAGTGAAATTATGCAACGAGCTGTTGCTAGAATTGACGGCATCGAAGATCTTATAAATGGATCCCTTTCACAAAAGGATCCTTGCCGTTACTTGGCCCATGACACAATTTAAATTTTGCAATTTTATGTTCTTTGTCATTTTCTTTTTAGTTTTTTTTAAATATAGTGCAATTTCCCTATGGTAATTTGTTTTTTCTTAATTATTCTCATCATATTCTAATATTTGTTTATCTTTGTCTAACATGTAGCATCTTTCTTCCAGATCTTCTACAATGGAAGCTCCAAAGATGATTCCAGAACAATCTTTCCATTTGTTGCTGAATTCTCCTGCTTACAGACATCTTTTCAGAGACTACATCACTCGAGTCGGTTGGAAATCTCTTATTCTACACCCGGAGCAGACATACTCCCCAGGTTTGGCAACTTATTTTTACGATCATATGGAAGATCTACCTGCTGTACAGGGTTTCCCTTTGAACGGATTTACAATCCGTATTGGTAACACCCGACACTCTTTTTACGAGCCAACAGTTGCTATGGCTCTAGACCTTCCTCCTTTTCAGCCAGACATCCCCATCCAATACATGGTAGAAAACAACTTTAACGACTATTCTTGGGAAAAATTTGCCGCCCGTTATGGCGATGGCCTTGCCCAGGTCAGGGAACGTGTCGTAGTTAGCCGATGGCCAGACTTTACTATTCCACTTGCCAGTATGACTATGAATGTTGGAACTGCCATGTTATTTATTCTTCTAAACATCAAGGGGGATTGGCATTTTTCCACTGCATCAAAGTCAGCTTGTAAGACGTTCCATGCACTAGCCCAAAGAACATACCGCCGACATCACTGGACCTAGTAATTGAGAACCTAAAGAAGGCTCGGTCTTTTCGGCAAAGACTATATCACCTTGCCACCATAGCATGCGGGATAGTGAGGACGCACTTCCCATAGTTTGCGGCCACCTTTCAGGACTGCGTAAAGGTCGACTGTATGTGTCCAACCAACAAGATCATTCGTTCCTTGCGATTTCGGACATGGTGGTGCCTACATTAAGGGACAGGCTACCAAGGGCTATGTTATAACGCCCTTGGTCCATTATACGAAACACCCCTCCCCCATAATACTCATGGAAATATGTATAGTCATAGAGGTATGCATTATCGGTCATATATCCCCACGTGTGCATAGGATCAGGCAAGGGCAATCCCGAAATTAATGCTACCAAAGACTTACTGAATTCCATTGTTGTGTCATTAATTGCAAGGGAAAATTTTTGTTCTCCGTCTTGGTTACAATAGAAGGTAATATTATTGTAGAAAAATGCAGTAAGCTGAGGTGAATACGAGTTGTCATCACTTACCAGTAGATGTTGCCATCCTAACTACAAGATCCTGTCACGAAACCAATGTCCATAAGTCTCATGATAAGCACCCAAAACTATAATATTAAACCCCGAGAGACATAACATTTTGATCAATTATGTGTTTAATAATCATGTAATAATTATAATTTCGTACTTTTACAGGTTTCCGCAGTTAACATGAATATAATGATAAAACATGCATCGAAGTACGGGAATACTGGAATATTTGAAGTTTCCCACTCAACCCCAGTGAAGTCCAACAAAGCCTAACTAGAGCCGAAGTTTCCAAAAGAACAAAACCAGTGCAGAACGGGTCCACATATAAAGAAGCAGCAAACTTCTGAAGCTCACATCTGATAAATCTAGATGCCGACGTTGGCTAGTAAATTGCCAGAGCGACCAAGGCGACGAACCCTACACAAAGACAGAAAATTGTAAAAACACCAAAATCAGCGCCGCCACTGGACACACTAAGTGGACCCACTCGGCGGGCCGAAAAGGCATGACGAGTGGCAGGTGGCAAGAGATGGTCACAAATTTGTGCCACCTTGCAATGTGAGAAGACACGTACCTGTTCAAAGATTGAAATGGAATTGAGCAAAGGGACAAAAGCAAAATATAAAAGGGCGAAACATTAAATGAAGTTTTGTTTCGTAAACAAAACTTTGGATAAAAGGAATTCACATACAGACAAAACTTTTGAACGTCTCAATTTGAGAAACTGCCAAAACTCAATTAAATCCTTCTCCAGCCATCCAGCCTATATATATAAGAGGGGGGGGGGGGGTCTTCAATATTTCCCCTTCATCATTTTCATGCTTTAGCCTCCGCTTAGCAGTCAGTTAGTTTTCATTCAACACTTAAATTTTGTCCCTTTTTATTCCAGCAGCTTAAATACTGTAAGTCAATTTTCTTCTTAATAAAAGTCATTTCTTTTCAAGTTTAATTTCTGTCATGCATTTATTTATTTAATGTATATATCAAGTTTAATTATTCCTTCAATGACCATGAGCTAATCCCCCCCCCTCAGGGGGAGGGTTATGCCGTTCGTGTGAGAATCCGGATTAACTATTTAATATTCTAGAATCACTGCTTAGGAATTAGGTGTAGATTAGACATCCGGTCCCAAAATGACTGAGACTGTACAAATTTGGACTGCTGATGCTCCAGAACAGTCTCGCGAGAGACCCAAAATGTCTTGTGTGCGACTCTCTGGTGTCAGAAAGCTCTCCAATTTGTCCAGTTGATGTAGAATCGAGCCAGGAGCTGAAATAATATTCTAGAGATGAAATATTAGTTCAACTTCTTATGCTAGTGCGATGTGGCTCAGAGATGTGGGCATTTCACTAGGGATCAATACTCGACGTCATCTCGGATTTGTCTATGAACTCGAGACGAATTAGAGCTGTAGTGATGTGGTAATATAAACCGTTAAAAAATGATTCTTGCATGAGTATGATTAACCCTCTCCCTGTTTCTCTATCTTTGTTATTTATATCGAAATCACCGTTAGTAATTTACATTATTTACATTTCCGTTAAATTAATTAAACCAACTAAAAAAACCTGAAAATCCTACTCACTAAAAGTTGTAATTCCAGTTGTGAACCTTGCCGAGCCCTAAGGTTTGGACGATCCCTTACTCGACCTATCCTACCAAACCCACGTGAGTAAGGTAACTTGACTAAACGGACGACTATACGGACTTTGGACTTTGGACTTTGGTCTTCGGACTTCGAACTTCGGACTGTGGACTTCGGACTTAAGTAACTAAAATCAAATAACGTGGATTTAACGTTTTATCAGTATCTGCCGTCATTTCTTCAATAACCATTTCACTACGAGGTTTTCGTTTTACAATATAATCTTCCTCGAGATACTTAACATTTGTACTCACAAACACTGTTTGTTCTCTTAGATTATAAAATAAACCACCTCGAGGTATCATTTGGATACCCTATAAACATACATACTTCAGCTCTTGATTCTAACTTGTCAGTCTTGGCTTTGAGTACATGCGCAGGACAACCCCATACATGTATGTGGTGTAAACTAGGCTTTTGCCTAGACCATAACTCCCTAGGAGTTTTAGGAACTAACTTAGAAGGAACCAAGTTCAAAATATATATCCCTATTTCTGAGGCGTATCCCCAAAAAGATATAAGTATAGTTGAATAACTCATCATGGACCGAACCATATCCAATAAGATTCTATTCCTTCTTTCAGAAACCCCATTCTGCTGTGGAGTTCTTAGTGCACTTAATTGAGACAAAATCCCATTTTGCATTAAGTACTCTTTGAACTCATCTGAGAGGTATTCACCACCTCGATCTAATCGAAGTGTTTTAATTGGTTTACCAGTTTCCTTTTCAGCTTCTACTTTGAATTCTCGAAACTTTTCAAAAGATTCAGACTTTTTGTGCATCAAATACACATAACCATATGATAGAATTAAAATATGCTTTTGCTACGTTTACGCTAATTAAACTAGGCAGAAGTAAAAACTACTTAATCTTTTGTTATCAAAGTTTTACTCTCGATTATCATATAATAAAACTGGAGTCAGAATTCGTTCCACTCCTAATTGCTTAGAACATAACTAATTCTACTAGTGATTAACAATTCAACAACTTGAGAGTAATTATTCTAAATATAACTAATATGGCAATAACTATGATTGAATATATTCTAAATTGAACTATGATAATTAAATAATAAGATATGAATATGAGAAGAAATTAGGGAGATTTGAAATCCACCTTGATTAATCTTCTAACATGTTATAGTATAGAGTTTGTTGCAACCCTAATCTTTATGTTTTCACACAAGGGTCAACATAAAGGTTATGTCTTTTTATCCCTAATTATTCATGCCATCTCTAACTAACTAATAATTAGCATGAGAGGAAGTTGAAACCCATTCTCATGGTGAATGAACTACCTTTTAGATTTGAATCTCTTAAATACAACTATTCTATACTAACACATCAAGTCTTCATCAAAGCTTCAATCAAACCCCTCTAATGGAGGTTTAGCTATGGATCCTTAGACTATCATTGAATAAATAATAAGAAGAAGAAGACATAATTAAAAGAATACTTGAATTGAAAATAGCTTGAATTGTATTAATGGTGGCTAGACTAATAAAACATAAAACTAGGTTTAAACTAAATTAAATAACTAATAGGAGAGAGTACTAAATTATTCTAACTAATGGAAGGGTAGGTATATATAGTTTGGCCTTAGTCCTCTTTATATAGGAGAGAGCTAGGTTTACAATTTCGTGCATGGGCTTTGGAGCTATGTTTTGGGCCACTAAATCAAGCCCAAAACCTAATTACTTAAGTCCAAAAAGGGTTTCTTTGTTGGAAATTACTGCAATAGCCATTTTATCCACTTTTAATCTTCTAATTGGATTAAGTCCTAGACCATTAGAATTTTTTTTTCGAGCCGGTCGTTTTGACATATAATAGGCCCAATTCCAAGGTCTGAGTCCAAAGATACGGCCTGTAGAAGTTTTGTTGACTTTTATGCTCTATTTTTGCTCATGTTGACTTTGACATTTCAATTTTGACTGGGCTTTAAAAATGTCTTTTCTCCTTCAGACTTGGGCTTTAACCATAGAACTTCTTAGCAACCAACCTTTGCTCCTTTCTTTTGCAAAAGTGACATATTTCTTTACATAATTGACTCCAAGACCTGAAATATATAAAAGTACGTAAGCAGTACTAACTTTTATTTATTATAAACACAATTGGTCTAAATGTAATATTATTAAGGGGTTAAAACTACAGTTTTGGGCTCTTATCACCATACCTTGAATAATCATCAGTAAAAGTGATAAAATATTCAAAGTTACCTCTTGCTTTCACATTAATGGGTCCACATACATTGGTATGTACTAACTCCAATAACTTTGTGGCTCTTGACCCTTTAGCTTAAGGATCTCTTAATCATCTTTCCTTCTAAGCAAGACTCACAAGTTGGGAAAGGTTCTAAAGAGAGTGAACTTAAAAGTCCATCTTTTACCAACCTGTCAGTCCTGTTTAGATTGATATGACCAAGTCTTAAATGCCATAAGTATGTTGGATTAAAAGAAGTTGACTTCCTTTTTTGAGGCAAGACATTTGAGGAATTACCAATAACAATATCATTTATTTCTAGTGTCGGGGCAAAAAATTGAAGGGTATAAACGGAAATGATTTTCGTAGGTAAATAGTGAAAAAGAAAAATAAGGGAGAGTGAAAAAATGTTACCATGAGAGGTAAACTAAAAATAGAGAAGTGGGTGTAAAGCAATAAATGTTGAGAATCATAAGAGGGGCTAAAGTTAAAAGGTGGGAAAAGTAAAAGGGGTTGGTGGGGTAAAGAAAAAATGTTGGTAATAAATGAGTGGGTGGATAAGTTAAAAGAATGAGATAACAATAGTGTGGGTGGGGAGTGAAAGAAAGAAATAAGAAGATAAAGAAGAATAAAAGGACAAGTGAAGAACTAAGCCTTACCATGTAAGTGTGCTTCTATTTTTCACTTAATTCCTTTATGTAGTTGTCACTAGATGTTAATTAGGTAAAGTCTTTCACTTCTACCATATGATCTTTAGGAGATCTCTTTGAAAACACATAGCTTGAGTCCTTTAGTGGATAAAATAAGTGACCAAGTTAGTGATATGACTATGGAAGAGACTAATCCGGTCTAAAAAAGAACAAAATAAGCTGAAATAGACCTGACCCGGTGAAAAACCATGCTGATCTAGCCTGAAAACTGCTGACCCGGCAAAAAAGCATGCTGACCCGGCCTAAAAACAAAGGAAACTTGTCGGGCCCAGACTTAAGGAGGCCTAAACCGGCCTGCATATCACTGGAACCAGCTTGTATACCACTAAACCGGCTGGAAAAAGCCGGAATCAGCAAGAAAAACGCCTGAACAAGTTATAAAACGTATGAACCGGCTGTAAAAACTCCCATACCGGCTGAAACCATCCTAAATTGGGTGAAAAACGCCTGGACAAGTTGTAAAACTGCTGAACCGGTTGAAAAAAAAGCTAAAACCGGCTGGAAAATGCCGGAACCGGTGGTAAAAACGCCTGGACCGGTGAGTCCCCGGTTGCCCGTGCAGGTGCCGGTGGTATAAGATCAGCGGAACTTTGGGCTTGTAGATGTTGGGTTTGTGGAAATTGGTTTTGGGCTTGTGAACTGTGTGGGCTTTTAAATAATGGGTGTTTTGAATATTATGTTTGGAAATTTTGTTTATGTAATGGGGCTTGGTGAAACCATGGCAGTTGTGCAAGCCATTAAAAAAGCTTTGGAACTGGGATGGAGATATATATGGGTGGAATGTGATTCCTCATCGGTGGTTAAAGCTTTTCAGAATAATACAGTGCATTGGAGATTCAAGTATCAGTGGCAAAGGATGAAGGAAGATGCTGCATGGATCAATGTCACGCCAATATGGAGAGAGACTAACTTGGGAGTTTGATTGTTGTGCGCGCGACATGGAGCTGCTCTTATTCAAAGGCTTAAAGTATGTGGTGGGACTCCAGACCTCCTTTTATGAAGAATTTAGAGAACCACTATACTACTTACTTCCGATTTGTCAACTAGAGCATCTTGTATAAGGAAAGATACACACTTGTTAGTGTTACTTTTCCTTAGATACTCTTTTCCAAATGTCCTTTATTTTCATGTAACTCTTATTCTTTTATTATTAATCAATTACCTTTAAGCAAAAAAAAAAAGGGGCTTGGTGAAATAATCAACTGGGCTTTGGATGAGGAAAATCCAAAGTGGGCTTACGGTAAAATATCTAGCAAGGAGTAATGCGAAAGAGAATCAAAGCTTATACACATCAGTACAAAGCTCGATTAATGCTAAAGAGAATCAGTAGAAGTATATACGTGGTCTTCGACTATAATGCCTGCGAACTCCGCATGAATATTTAACAATTACCTTAACGTTCATTGCATATGCATATCATATCCATTACCGCTTGTGTACTTAACTGGCCGTGTCCACCAATTCAACGATGGGTGCCAGGAGATAACTTGATAATGGATCATACAGTGATGAAATTAACAGCTGAAGACGTCCGAACGAGATTCAACATACCGAATTACATTGGGATTCGAAAACCGCAGATGAGGGGAACGTCGTTAACCGCAGATGAAGTTATTGTGAGCTACTATCAACTTCTCTTCGGTTTACGGTTTCCATTAAACGAGCTATTGGTCTACTTGCTATCCATGTGGGAGGTGTCGCCAGGTCAAATGTACGTAATATTTTACATGATCATCTCCCGGCTGGAAGTGATTTGCCAAGCGTACAACTTGCATCTGAACTGGGAGTCCATCTACTACCTCTTAGTTTCGAAACCTATTCCTTCCAGAGACCGTATTTGCCTTCGGGTGACATCGCAGGTGGGGGGGTTCAAGTTTACTGGATTTCTTTGTAGCCATAAAGGATGGGACACACCGTGTTACATACTCAGTAACTGGAGGCAGTTGGAATACGAAGAATTTATCCCGTGTACATTTAAAGGTAAATTGACCCACTAAATGAGTTCGAATTAATCATTCATGTTTGACAACTAACCGAATTTATCATTTCAGATCAGGTGTAGATGAGATTCGTGCTTCCGAGGGGGAATTAACTGAGGAAATGTGGAGTAATCTGAACGTACTATGTAGCCTACCGCCAATGGCGTATGACTTGTCATATCAAGACGAAGTGGTCTGGTGGATACGTGATGTAATGCCAACACCGGTAGGTACCGGTCAGGTTGTTGGTGGGGTGCCGAGAGCGCCAGGAAGCGCAACCTTTAGCAGTGACCCTCCTCGTGGCGCTCGAGTACCAAATGTGGCAAGGGAGGCAACGCCAGAAATGCATGGAAGGCCTCGCCGGGGACTGGCTACCCGACACGTATCATATGTACCACCGGTTTACTCATGGGAGCACACCGAAAGTGTGAGTTCCCAGGTTGCATCTAGTGTCCATTTGAACTCGGAGAATAATGCTCGAACTCCGCGTGGAAATAACCTTACCACAGGTAACTCATATGCATGCGATCATTGCATTTTTGTGGAATATCTTATTTTGTGACTCAGAAATAAAAACTGACTATAATTTTGCTTGCTAGAAACAGTGCCTGGTCCATCGTGAAGGAGAAATCTTATTGTCAGTAGTTCAGAAGACGAGGAGGAACCAGATGCCCCCAGAAATGATCGAGGGAAGGGTGTGCAGTTGGGAGAAACACCACCCCATACTGTTCCGGCTTTTGGGTCGGCTGCAACTAGTTCCAATGATTATGGGTTTCGTGTTAGGAGTGGTATGCCTTCGAGAGTACCCTTAGATATAGTGCTTATCAGTAGTATGATACCGACCTTTGCGGCAGATAGGTCGCGTGGATCTGATGGTCGTTCGGCATCACATAAAAAGCAAACCCCTAATGTATATGATACAAGAACATAAGTACTTAATTCTGCGTCATCTGGATCTTGTGGCGCCGATCTGCCTATAGGCAATGTCCAAATCCTGATCCTGCTCCCCGAGAGTCGTCACCGGTGCCGCCATCGGAAGATATTATGGAAGCGATTGACGCGTTACAACAGGATTTAGACAAGGTAAACAATAACACGTGAACCTGTAATTTTATTAGTAAAGAAGCGAATTAACACGTTAATATTTATTTGGACTACAGATACGGGTGTTAGCCACATGACGCTATGAGAGCCATCAGGAGGAGAATGCTCGCTTAGCCAGAGATATTGCCGCGCGAGATGCGGAGCTTGATGCGCTGAAGGAGGAGTTATCCCGATATTGTAACAGTGCTTGAACTGTTCCTATCATAGTTTAGATTTGGTGTTCATGTATGTTTGCATGAAGTAGCTTGCTTTAACTCAGGCAATAAGTTGGATATGTTGAATGTGTAACCATCCTTATAAAAGATTAGACGGTGGTCTATCGTTGCCGCGACTATATCAATGCAACTAAGTCACTTGACGAACAAGCGTAATTACATTGCAAAGATTCTCCAGTAGATGATCTTTGTGGAGACCAAAGGACAACCAGAAGTGCCTTATTAGTTTGATTAATCTGAGTGTAGCTTAGATTGCGCCACCAAGGGTAGACGCTTGATGTAACCTAAGCAATCGCACCTAGACCAAAAATGATACATTATCATTCTTGGGTTTGCGCTGTCGAACGATGATACCAGGAGTAGGCCCCCTGCACCACGCAAGCCGAAAATGAAGTGCAAAATGGCCTTCGCCACCCGGGTTTAGTAAGTGTAAGAATAGAAACGGTTGCACATTGGAGGAAATTGTCATCAGCGATTAGAGACATCAAGGAATCTGTCAGCAAATATGAACTATTTCATCAAAAATATGCCCCCAAGTAGGCTTTGACAAGTTAGAAAACTTATGGACTAAACACTTCAAACCGCATGGTGTGGCAGGCATGAAGAAAAAAAAGTGAGTGGCATGAATGTCAATGATCAAATAAGACTTATTATGTAACGGGTTTGTGAAAGTGGTGGCATAATAATATAGTCTAAGATTTATATTGTAGTAAATTGTGAGAAAATAAAAGTGGAATACTTATCTGAATGTCTGGAGGTAAGATACTTATCTGGTTGTAGCTTTCCTGTGACACAATATTATAGAAGTTTGACGTTTTGAACCAACTCCATAATGTGTTGGTTGAGCATTAGATGTTCTCTATATGTCAATGTTTCTGTAGATGACAATAGGAACTTTCCCCATCAATCTTATAAAACTTTTGACGCAGCTGTTTTTGTTTTAATTTCATAAGCATTGTCGTGCATCACACTCTCGTGATTTCAATTGAACTTTATACTGGATTTTCTTTGCTATGATTCTGAACATCCAATTTGCCATAGTGGAAGTTGGAACCCAATTGGCCTGGTATGATACTTTGGAATGTTCCCCACAAAGTAACGTAACGTAAATGGAAATGAAATTTATTGATAAAAAATGGAAGGAAAGTCCAATGTATGTGAACTTTATTGGTGGAACTAATGATAACTAATGTAAGTGACATATCTGTCTTGTACATAAGACCCAATCGCCTGGTTTGCCATCTTGCACGCAACTTCTTGTCATAACTGCGCTCCATAGAGTCCTCGTAAGTGATGGGATTCTGCAGGGCTTCATCATTGAGCTCCTCCACCATGGCTTCGTCACGAGCCAAGATGTCAACATTCATCTCTGTGGAGGTATCTGGTTATAACCAGAGGAAGCGTCCATGAACGACAGACGCTCGAATCTCGAGGTTGCATCGACTAGATCTGAGATGCGAGATAATGGGTATGGATGCACTGGGCAAGCTCTGTTTAGGTTATGGAAGTCAATGCAACCCCTGAGCTTCTCAGCAGGACCATCCCCAATGTGTATTATGGCAGCTCTTGCGCTCCGCACAGTGTTGCGGCGAGGAACACGGGGATTCTCTAGTGGCTCCAGAGTGTGGAACTGCTTCAAAACACCAGTTTCCTCTGCTCTGAGAAAAGGATCTACGACGGCTCGACTGCCCCACCTCTGCAGTGGTGCCTGGAACAGTCTCTATGTTCTGTTGAGTCGAGCCATGCCAATTGGCAGCTTCTGCATCATTCATTACAGTTTGTTTAGCCATGGTAACCAGGACGTTCGAAAAATAAGGTCGAGGATATCAATCTCCGACGGAAGACCACGTGTTTGTGGGTTTGATAGTCCCCATAGACGGCGCCAAAGAATGTCAGGGCAAAAAGTTAACCCGACACTCCCAATGTGATGGTGCTTCCGAAAGCTCGAAAGAGATGGGGATTGGGGTTTTTGAGGAAGAGAGACTGCACCAACGTTCTGGTTGCCTACGTACCAAGTGAGGAATCCAGGATCAAGTCTCTTAAAACGTAGTTCTGGAGACTGCAGAAGCCTCCATATATATATAGCAATCTCCTGCCTTGGCGGCCAAGAAAGTGATTCTCGGAGATTGCATTTTATGATAAATCCTAGTATGATCCTATCTAAAATAGGATCATTCCCCAAGATTTCATCATATCCTTGTACAAGATCTTATCAGATTGCACTAGGATTTCTCGCCTCTGCGGATCGGGTTACTGGATCAGAATCATCCAGACGGATTGGATCCATGAGCTTGGGGCAGCCGGATGGATTCCTTACCTCTGCGGATCGGGTTACTAGATCTGAGTGATCATGACGGATTGAGTCCATGAACTTGGGCAGTCCAGATGGGCCATGGACCTATTGTAAACTTTGACAGATTAAAGAATCGGAAGATCCACAACGTTTTTAACAACTATCAGGTTGGTCCGTTGCTGGGCCCATACCTGGTCCATGGTTCGAGTAGACTTTGGACTAGAAATATGATGTAGGGTACACACATCTAGCATAGGAGAAAGTATATAGAGATCATTTTCTAAAGTACCAGAGGCAATAAACTTCCCATTTAGTCTGATTACAACCTTTGAATCAAACGAAATGGAATATCCTGACTTATTAAGTGCAGAAACAGAAACCAAGTTTCTCCTTATCTTTGGAACATAGTAAAGTCTTCTAAAACCAACATTTTCTCACCTAATGCTAAACTGCGGCAACCTTTGCCTTTATACCTAGTGTTAAGTACACCTCTCCTTCATTCAACCTTCTTGTTTCCTGAAATCCATGTAATATATTACAAAAGTGGTTAGTCACCCCTGAGTCCACACACCAGGTGTCAGAAAGAAAAACCAACAAATTGGTTTCAAGAATAAAGGATTACATACATTCTTTATCTATTTGTTTCAAAAACAAATACTCTCTACAGTTATGCTTCTAATTACCCTTTGTTTTAGCCCAACTTTCAGCAGTCAAGATAGATGCTAAGGGATTGAGAATTGATTATGACATATCTAGAACATTTACATATACATAAAATTATTATAATGCATTTAATATTGGTTTTGGGAATTTAATAAACCAATTACCCGCTTATATAATAAAAATACAACACCCTCCGTATTGTATCAATTCAATAAGACAAATATAAGCAATGGAAACCTAATACTTATGAATAATCTCTTATCCGTAGGGCATCAAAATTATTCAACTTAATCAGGCGAGTTCTACTAGACCCATCAATTTTACATACATGTAATATGATTTCCATTATTATTTTTTTTGCTACTAAAACATAATTGCACAAACCGTAAGGCTGTCAATTATATTTCAGCCAAGTGTACCATCATCATAATTCATTAATGTAATCGCGAGATAATGAATCCGTAACGGAAAACACTTTCACTAGCCATACATGAATTTTTCTTCTTAAGAATAGACAATAGACAAAAATATTTTAGCATGCAATTAATTTATCCGTAGGAATCATATTAATCACATCTAAAAATATAATTTCTATTGAATTGATAATGGTGTAGCAAGGGATTCAATTCGTAAATTAAATGCCTTTACCACTTGTTTTATACTATATAGACCGAGGGTATTTATACTTAAATATCAACACTTGCTTCTAAGTTTAAAAAACCGATTACATAATATGCTTCTAATAATAATGACAATGACGTCTCATGCATCTCATGCCAAAATAAATACATGTCATAATGTCATAGATATTCTACTGTCATATTATGGAAAGCCTAGATATAGAAACTAGTAGCATATATCGTTCGATATTCCCTGGTACATGTCATGCATTATATGTACCTAGCTTAATATTGCTAATAATTACGCAATTAAACACATGTATAGCTACCATGCATGAGGTGTAAGGTGTTGAACATTCAAGTGTAAAAAAAAACTTTAAAGCTTAAGCATAAAAGGAAAAGAAGTTCACATGTGACTTTATTCCTATCTCTTACAGCAAGTACACATACTTTATGCATCTTCTATGTGGCCCACAATACCAACTCAAAAGTTACTGTTCACACAAAATATGCCAAAAAGATCGTAATACATGTCTTCAAAAGCTCCTTAACTTACAAATAGCAAGACCACATACTTTTCAATGCCACGACAATACAAAAGTAGTGTTCAGTACTAATATTAGCAAAGACTAAATATTTTATTATATACTTAGTTCATGTTCTTCACAAATACAACACGTACAATATATAGCAGTACTTGTGCTCCACCTTATTATTAATCTAATATTCAAACAACATCACCACGTTACTGAAATCAACAGATTAAAGATTAAAGCTAGATATTAAAACGATCAATGTTAACCTTAAAAAAAACATGTGATCATATTATCAAACCAATAGATCACGTCAATAGCCCATATACATCTTCATCCTTTTCTTTTATAGTATATTCTAATACTTTAAAAAAAATCACCTTTATTACTTAGAATATGCAGATATGAAATTACCATATATCTCATATAAAATTTTCAGATTTGATTATTCTATTAAATTAAAAATAGATTATAGTAACCTGGCTCTGATACCAATTGTTGGGATTACTTTAATCCTACATCTTTAACATGCTAATCTATTATTGATCAAAAAAGAATTAAAAGAAAAATACCTTCAAAGCTGGAATTGGAGATTGACAATAAAGAAAAACTTTCCAAAGCTGAATCCAAAAAAACTTAGTCTTCAACCTTTTAGTAGTATTCACCACTTTTGTTTATCTTCTACTTTTAGTTGTACTTTTTTCTGGAAAAACTAATGTTATAATTCTATTACCTATGGAACTTATGGTTTCATTATATGATATTAGTTCACCCATATGCATAATAATAAGATTTGTGTATTTAATTAAACATCATCATGTATAAACAATAAATGTTCATTGGCTTTGTAAAGGCCAAATATCCTAACAGTTCTGTATGAAAAAAATTGTTTCTCTAGCTTGAGTCACCTAGAACACAAGCTAATCTTGACTGATAAATGTCGACTAGAGGCTTGTTGCTTTCGAGGGTGTTTTTATAGTTTAAACGGGCTTCACCAAATCTCTGTTATGTATATTTGGATGGTATTGCATCGTAACCAGAGTTATGTTTCTGCGAGGACAACAATGGCTCACAAGTATGTTGAGATGAAAAACATTCCAGCTGTTGATTCCTATGGCCGGATGCTAGACAGAAATTCTTATGATTATCACGCCTGGTATGAGATGCGGGAAGCACTTGAGATGATCAATATGCTCTTATTTGCATTATGTTACTTTATAAAGTGTGAGACCTTGCTGCCAAAGAATTCCAGGTTGTCGATCGCCATGGCTCACTGCTGTTACAAAACCAAACACCTTAGCATGTTTAAGGAGGCAATAAAGTGGTACAAGAGAGCAGCAGATTGTAAGGACACAGAGGCCATTACATTGCACCTACTAGGGAAGCTGCATAGCAAGCTTGAGGGGCCTAACGTGGTATGATCATTTTGTTTTCGTGCTCATTACTATAATAAGGAAGCAGAAAGTCATCGTGTTAGGGTCATTGAGTATACTGATTCAGTAAGTTCTCTCAGTTTTCTGTATTTCCATTTGTTAATTACTACACAGCTGGTTGTATCAAGTAGTTCCATTTAACTAGCACAAAACACATTCCTATTGCTTATAGGGTAGCATCTTTCTAGGATGGAAAACTGGTATAACATGTTGAGTTACTATGCAGCAGGCCGGACACATCTGCTACAAAGGGGAGCACGGAGGAGAACAAGAGCAGCAAGCTGGCAGAGTTTAAGACTTCCATATTTACTGGTGGGGAGAACAAAAGGAGAGGTAACACACCAATTAAAGTTGCCTTATTTCCATAACACTTTTGTTTCAATTTGAGTCTGAAATTTATTATTTTATTATTACATATTCTCTAGTTATGGAACAAGGCCCAGTTCCCCTGTTTCCACAAATAAATAAAGTGTACGAGCAAAAAGTGGTTTTATTTTCCAAAACCTTCTGGCGCAAGGAGGCATCGTTATTTTATACCCAAATTGGAGTTTCGGATGTTGTACGCTACGAAAATTGGCAATATGCAAATATCTTGGCATCAAACACAAATGGTTGGGTACGTTTTGATGGACGTAGAAGATGTTGAGGATTGGGATGGAGGAAGACTTCTACTTTACATTAATGTGCTCTCGGGGACAAGAAGAGACTTAGCCGTTCCAAAGCCATTCCCCAACCAAGAAGAGAATGAACGTTAGTGACACTGCCTCTTTTTGCGTGTGAGATGTGGTATGGTCGTTGAACAAAAGAGAAGCGTATCAAAACCTAATTATCCCTCAATAAGTAAAGGATGAGTAGGGTATCGTTCCACTTTTAAGTGTATGTTTATATGAAGGGACGAGAATTTGGAAAAGGGGTTTGAGGGATTAAAAACTATGATTATAGATATTGTAGATTCTAATGCTAAACTAAACTAAACTAACTAAACTTATACTAAAGCTAAGAATTGGAAATAAGGAGAAAGAATATGAGAGAGATATATTCAAGAGATTCAAATCCACCAATGCTTTTGATTCAATGACCTTTTGCTTCATGTTGTTCTCCAAGTAGACTACAATCGGGCAATCGAGCGAGTGCCGATGCCCTCTTGGATGAAACATCGTTAACAATTAACTCTACTCAAGGTTGTTCCTATGTTCATGTTACTAGTATCTTCTTTCCTTTTATGTGAGATTGGGCAACTATTCAATGAATCACCATCTAAGGCAAACACAAGGAATACTTCCCTTACTCTAAAACACTACACAACTAGAAGAAAAGTAGAGAATAATAGTATAATATTCAATTACAATAAATAAAACTCTATTCTAGCATTATATTCAATTGCAATAAATAAAAGCATGTTACTAGCAAATATTCAATTGCAATAAATAAAACCCTAAACTAGCATGATATTCAATTGTAATAAATAAAAACCTTAATCTATACTTCCATCCCCTGGTGTGGGCAATGGAACTAATAACTAAAAACATAAAGAACTAACCTGATTGAAGAATACCATGAACCAGAAGAATCATTAAACCTTAAGCACTGGCTTCATCTCCTCCCTTGAAGGAGAAAATTAGCTTTCCATAAAGAAGGAAGAACACGAAGAACAAGAAGAAGAAGAGTTGAAGAACATAAGACTAGAAAGACTAATTCATTAAGACTCTCTGCCTCAAGTTTTGGAGACAAGAATATAAGTGAATTGGCAAATTACATGAGGCACTTAGGTCCTCTATTTATAGGGGTTACAATGAGCTCTAGAAGCATTCCAAACCGTCATTTGTTTCCTAATACAAATAGACTTCTTCCAGAGTCCGACTTCATCTTCAAAACTGAGAAAGAATTGGCTACAGTGTCGATTCATGCGTCTGGACGCATTATTCATGCGTCCCGGACTTAATCAATCGCGTCACGGGCTTTCGATCTATCGCCAGGGGCGCGATAAGCCGATTTCTCTTCTCTTACGCTCTATCCTTCTATCCTGTTTTGCGGGTTTTGGTCCAAGCAACGAATCCTTTGGCCTTGGGCTTCCAAATAGACTTTAAAATAGGTCCAAGTCGCATCTTTAATAGCTCCAATTCCTTGGCCTTCTCCATGATTGTCCACGGGCCTCCCATGTGATCTTTAATGCTCCGAATTGCTTCGTTTTACCCCATTTTCTCTAAAATTCTACAAAACTCTCTTTTACACCTGTAGAATCTTAAAACACAACTTATAAACACTATTAGTCCACTAAGATGGCTAAACAATAGGCATAATCGAGGGTTAAATAGCACTTTTTGAGCACTTATCACAACTCCCAACTAGCCTTTTGCTAGTCTCTTAGCAAATAAGATAAAAAATAGATAAGTTATCAAAATCACATCCTAATAACAAAAATAAAATCTTAACTCATTTTCGCAGGCATCGCGATTGCATTTACCATATGCAACAAGGCTTTAAACCTTTAAGTTCCCCAAAAAGGATGAGTTATAGTCTCGTGAGGGTTTTTAGGTGATATACCCACAAAATCAATCAATAGCATATTCAAGAATGATAGTATTTTTTAGAGAGAGAAATTCCTTACCCACTTAGTGCTTACTCCAATAGACAGTCTCCATTGCTAACTACATTGCTGCAAAGACTCATAGATTATGATGGGAGATAGTAAAAATTGACAAAATTCTCAATCAAGGCTTATGTGTGTACTTAGTCAATCTCCTATACTCTCCTATCCAAGAAACGGAATCCCTAGTTTACAATAGGTAGATAATCTCGACTTTCAATCCTCACTAGTCATACTCTCAACAAAGAATCTCTCAGAAGATGGTCTACTATTTTACCTCATGTATGTGGGGAAAAGAATAATGCATACGAACATCCCACATACTACCTTGAAAAACAGACTTCTGAATAAAAGTAGTCTCATGGAAAGAATGTCAATCACATATGAAGTGTCGGGTCCTTCACTTTAGCATCCTCTCACCTATTCTAGACTTCGTACCATACTGTAGTGATAAGTCATGGGTTGTAACTTGGCTTGGATATTGGTTTATGAAGGAAAGGTAAAAAAGATTCTAAGGTTGTTTCTGAAAAATACTAAAGGTTTTGCTTCTTTCTCTTTGAACAGAATGATGGTCTTCATTGTATCTCTCTGATATTTCCTTGTAATCTTCCTTTTGTGCTCTTTCTTCCTCCTTGTGCCCCTCGTATTCTCAGAAACAAATGGGTATGGTTGATAAAGATTTTGGCTATACTCCTTGTTTGGAGTTGGGTGACGGGTAAAGGGTTTTATGAAAGAAAATGGCTTATTGTAAGGCGCAAAAGGGTTTAACATGATGGTCCTACTAGGTGGGATAAAGGCTGAATGGGTTCACTACTTGACTTATCAGTATGATACTCTGTTTCGAATAGACTACAAGACCTAATAGCTATCTCCCCAGTTGATGTCACTTCGTGATTAACCAAATCAACAAAATAATGAGACTATATTACAACGACATAAAGAACTGAAAGATGTTGAGTCACTAAGACTCGGATTTTTCGTAAGAACTCTCCAAAAAATGGGTATAAAGCTCAAGTCTCACGAGCTAAGTCTAAAAATTCTACTTCTAGTTTACTAGGGGTTTAAATCTCTCTTCTAGCAAAAGTACACAAAACTGACCAAGTATTATGGTGGTGCCTTGATAAAGGATTCTATCAACAAGAACTATGTCTGAGCATAATAAATAGTCTAAGCAGTAATGAAATCAATAATATCAACTATCTATCAAACTCAAAGACTAAGCGTTATAGAATATATATCCCAGACTCATCATTAAAATTCATTTTTCTCATGCTACTGATATAGAAACAAAAATATTTTTGTTTTTGAAAACTAATTTTTGAAATTCATTTCTCAAGTATACCCTCCCCCAACTTAACATATGCATTGTCCTCAATGTATAGAAATTAAGTAAATGAAATGAATGAGAAAAAGGGAAAATGTTACCATTGATGCCGAATTTTTAGGTCTTTTTACGTCAGATCCCTAAGACGTAATGTGAGTCTTTTAAAGTTAGATTCTCAAGACTTTATATCATGCATTATCAATTTGGAGTGAGGAGATCAGATTTTCTCACCCAAATCGGAATTTAATGTTTGAGGGCGAGGAGGTCTCACTTTGTGGGTCATCAAAAATACTCCTTGATATGCTGGAAAGATTGTTGGTGAAGTTGCTTCTCTACCTTGAACTATTTCAGGTCTGATGATTGTGTGATAGGCCTTGTGGTTCCCCTGTGTAGAAGGTTGACGAAAATCTCTCTTTCTAACAGGACAATAGTATCTGATGTGCCCTTTACCACCACAGTGATGATAATGGATGTCTGGCTGACTACGCTCAGGGTGGGCAGTAGACTGGTTCACATACTTCTCTTGTTCAGACAATGATGGTGTAGAAGAAGCTTCAACAGTGCAATTCTCCTTATCAATATGGTTCATTTTCTGCTTTAGAAGACTCATTTCAGTTTCTAGATTATGTTGTTTTTCCAAAACTTCTTTAAACTAATTTTCTAATAACTGATTTTTCTGGGCAGAAGTATGTTGTTCATCCTGAAATGTAGAGTTCATCTTCTCAAGGTATGATACTCTCTCTACCAATTTTCCATTATGCTCACTTAAATCCTGAATTTTCTACATAGATTCTAAGAACATGGCTAGCAACGCCTCTGTGGTGGGGTTCTCAGGTTCATCACAGTTTTCTGTAGATTGAGCACTCTCAATTGTATCTTCGAATAGGAAAGATTCTTGTATCATGCTATCAAGGAAGTACACCTCTCCACCTTCGGTGTTATCACAATTCTTATGCAACAGGTGAAAGATATTTATGTCCATGGACATCTTACCAAAGTTGATCTTCATTTCACCGTTGTGACAATTTATCAAAGCTTTTGCGGTAGCAAGGAAAGGTCGACCTAGAATAATTGGAATTTTATCAAAGGCCTCCTTGGTGTCTATTACAATGAAATCCACTGGATAGTAGAAATCAGCTACTTGAACAAGAACATCCTCAACTATGCCTCTGGGAATCTTGGTAGAACGGTCAGCTAACTTCAATTTGACTTGTGTAGGCTTTAGGTTCTCTAGGCCCAACGCTTGGTACACATGATATGACAAGAGATTAACACTAGCACCAAGGTCTAAGAGAGCATTACCCATGAATTTTTCTCCTATCCTGCATGATATTGTAAGACTTCCTGGATCTTTGAGCTTGACTGGAGCTTGCTGATGGATAATAGATGTTGTTTGTCCAGCTAGAAATGCTCGCTTTGGAACATGAGTACTTCTCTTTATGTTGCATGCATCCTTCAAGAATTTGGCATATGATGGCAACTGCTTGATAAAGCTTTTGAAAAGGGATATTGATGTTATCTTTCTCAAATGCCTCCTTCATCTCTAAAAATTGCTTGTCCTTTTGCTTTGAGCCAAAACATAGGAAAAGGTGCCTTTTGGTACAAAAACACATCAGCATGTGTTTGCTCTTCTTTCTCTTTGGTCTTCTTGCATATCTTGTCTTGGTCATCTTGACAAATGGGAGTGGAAAGGATTTCCCCCACTTCCTTTTGAAATTCATTTGAAATCTTGACCGATTGCTCTGTAGCAATGTCATCATGAGAAGGTAAGTCAACCTTGTTGTCTATCTTCAATCGACCGAGAGTAATAATCGAAATGACATGATCATGGAGGTGATCAGTACTAGAAGTTGTCCTAATATGGCATACATCTTCACTCTTCGATATTGGTTCCAATAAGCTAGGTTAAGTGGCTTGTGTCTTTACAGACAAAGCAGTAGTGAGTTGGTCGATCTTAGCCTCTAGAGACTCCATTCTAGAACATTGACTTGCCTGAGATTGCTGGAGATTGAGCTTAGACTGTGCAAGAAGCTCTAGAACACTTTCAAACTTCTGATTTTTCTGTGATAGCAAAGTAATTGCATTCTCCAGGTTGGCAGGTGTGGCATAATTTCTCCTAGGATCAGACACTAACTCTCCACTTGTATTGGAATTCTGCTGAGAGTATAACTGTTGTTGAGGAACCAACTGTGAAACTTGACTTGTCTGTGGAATATAACTTTGATCTTGAGAACCTAGGGGTCCAACAGTCTGTCTCCAATAATTACCTTGAAAGTTATTACCACCTTGGTTGGGCCTCTGAAATGAGTTTATATTGTACTCTCCAACTGATGCATGTTGATAGTAACCAGGACATTCTAGAGTTGCATGGGAAGTGTCCGAATAGACTTCGTAGTATTGGCTAGCTTGCATGACTGGGAGAGATTTATCTTGAGACTTGTTGAACTTGGAGGGATTCATAGAGAACTGATTAAATTTCTTACTCAGAGTTTCAATGCTGGTGGCCAGGCTGGCCAATGTAGACTTCAGTTCTTGATCTGATTGTTCATGTGCTTGGTAACCAAATTGCTTTGGCTTCCCCTCCATGCTAGCGACATCCTCATTGCTAGTAGTCCATTGTTGTGTTTCTTTGCCTAAATTCTCGAGAAAATTGTAAGCTTCCTCTCCATCCATTGATGTAAACTTGCCTTTGTGCATTGGATCAGATCATCTGCTTGTTCATAGTAGAAAGTCCTCGAAAAAAAATGAGCGGTGTGCTCTTATCATAACCATGATGTGGACATGAGACTAGCAGATTATTGAATTTCTCCCCCTTTGATGATATTCTTGGTCCACCTTCCCTTTGAAATTGCGATGGCTTCGCTGCATGGCTTCGCTTTTTCGGGGTGGGTAGAACTTGTTCATAAACTTTGTTCTTAACTTCTCCAGTTGTTGATTGAATTGATCGGTTTGTGCAGTTAACCATTCGGATGCTTTACCTTCGGTGAGAGTGGAAAAAGAATTAACTTGATACTCTCATCCCCGATATTCTCGGGTTCTTGAAAGTTCGAGGAGGATAGAAATTTGTTCATGTGAACATAAAATTTGAACATTGATCCGAACCATTGAACTTTGGAAGCATATAGATTCGCGATGCTCTAAGTTCAAACTGGTTAGCTTCTCTCTGGAAAAACAATCTTGCTTGGTGGGTCTCTAATGATTGGTGAATAGAAATCACTTTCGGCTTCTTCCTCTGCATTGTTTTGCATGGGAGGGATAGCTTCGGGATTATTGGTGTCCAAAACACCTCCATCATTCTTGGCCATTGTATCAATCTCGCCTAGTATTCTTGTGAGTTGGTTGTTAAACCTTGTCCATTGTTGTGTTCTTCTTGGGACGATGATATGGACGACGGGGCATACACTAGAAAATTCTATGCGAAAATAACAAAAAACTATCCTACTATGCTTGAATGCAATTAAACTAATATGCAACTATTTTAAATTATACTAATATGCAAAACTACTTTTCTTCAACTGGGTTGGGCTTTGTAGCTAGTATCTCGCCCGTTGTCTAAAGCTGTCTCTTCTAGGGTTATGGTGAATCACTTGGATTGCTTAAGTACCACGTCCCACAGACGATAGTCCGTTTGTCAAAATTCAGACAAGAAACACTAGAGTTTGATATTTCGCTGTGTTGGCTTACAACTTCAATTGTTGAAAAGATCCTAAATGCAATTATACTAGAAAGCAATAAAACTAAACTATGATGCAACTATGCTAAGAGTGAAATAAAAAGAATGAAGATTCGACTAACCTGGATGGTAGATCTTGTCTTCGAGATGTCCTTCAAGCTTCTCTCTTTCTCAAAAGGTTGGATGATGCGGCTAAAATTATATCAATATCCAAAGTTCTAATCTTGAAAGAAAACCTTAAACATAAACAACTTAAAACGGCAGCGGCGCCATTGACACTGCCTCTTTTTGTGTGTGAGATGTGGTATGGTCGTTGAACAAAGAGAAGCGTGTATCAAAACCTAATTATCCCTCAATAAGTAAAGGATGAGTAGGGTATCGTTCCATTTTTAAGTGTATGTTTATATGAATGACAGGACTGGAAAGGGGGTTTGAGGGATTAAAAACTATGATTATAGATATTGTAGATTCTAATGCTAAACTAAACTAAACTAACTAAACTTATACTAAAGCTAAGAATTGGAAATAAGGAGAAAGAATATGAGAGAGATAGATTCAAGAGATTCAAATCCACCAATTCTTTTGATTCAATGACCTTTTGCTTCATGTTGTTCTCCAAGTAGACTACAATCGGGCAATCGAGCGAGTGCCGATGCCCTCTTGGATGAAACATCGTTAACAATTAACTTTACTCAAGGTTGTTCCTATGTTCATGTTACTAATATCTTCTTTCCTTTTATGTGAGCTTGGGCAGCTATTCAATGAATCACCATCTAAGGCAAACACAAGGAATACTTCCCTTACTTACAAAAAACACTACACAACTAGAAGAAAAGTAGAGAATAATAGTATAATATTCAATTACAATAAATAAAACTCTATTCTAGCATTATATTCAATTGCAATAAATAAAAGCATGTTACTAGCAAATATTCAATTGCAATAAATAAAACCCTAAACTAGCATGATATTCAATTGTAATAAATAAAAACCTTAATCTATACTTCCATCCCCTGGTGTGGGCAATGGAACTAATAACTAAAAACATAAAGAACTAACCTGATTGAAGAATACCATGAACCATAAGAATCATTAAACCTTAAGCACTGGCTTCATCTCCTCCCTTGAAGGAGAAAATTAGCCTTCCATAAAGAAGGAAGAACACGAAGAACAAGAAGAAGAAGAGTTGAAGAACATAAGACTAGAAAGACTAATTTATTAAGACTCTCTGCCTCAAGTTCTGGAGACAAGAATATAAGTGAATTGGCAAATTACATGAGGCACTTAGGTCCTCTATTTATAGGGGTTACAATGAGCTCTAGAAGCATTCCAAACCGTCATTTGTTTCCTAATACAAATAGACTTCTTCCAGAGTCCGACTTTGTCTTCAAAACTGAGAAGGAATTGGCTCACGATGTCGATGCATGCATGCCCGGGCGCATTATTCATCGCCCGGACTTAATCAATGCGTCGACGGGCCGATCGATCTATCGTCCAGGACGCATGTTTCCATTTTCTCTCTTCTGCTCTATCCTTCTATCCTCTTTTGTGGGCTTTGGTCCAAGCAACGAATCCTTTGGCCTTAGGCTTCCAAATATACTTTAAAATAGGTCCAAGTCACATCTTTAATAGCTCTAATTCCTTGGCCTTCTCTATGATTGTCCACGGGCCTCCCATGTGATCCTTAATGCTCCGAATTGCTTCGTTTTACCCCATTTTCTCTAATATTCTACAAAACTCTCTTTTACACCTGTAGAATCTTAAAACACAACTTATAAACACTATTAGTCCACTAAGATGGCTAAACAAGAGGCATAATCGAGGGTTAAATAGCACTTTTTGAGCACTTATCAGTTAGCATGCATGATTTTTAGGGAGCACGTTAACCCCAGAAGCAAATTTAACATTTCTCTTAAGGAATTGTCAGGTGAACGATTGGGAATGCACAATAATGTATCGAAGAAGAGGCTCGCAAGATGGTTACCAAAGGTGGGTTCTCCTACGCAACGATAGACAGCGAGTGAGTGGATTGATAATTGAATGGCAGTATATTTTATGAGTGAAGAATAGGTCCTCTTTAGAGATTTTGAATATATACACTGGGGAATTGTCCTTAATCGAATTGGAAGAATTTGAGGCAAATGCTCGTCCTACTTCGGTTATTAGACATGAAGGTACGCTTTACATTACGAAGTATGGTGCTGATGGGGGGTTCTTGGTCATAGCAAGAATTACACTTGCTATGCATCTAGAATATGAATTTCCCCAGTCAATCCTACCTAGGGACGGAGCCAGGATTCTAAGCCAGGGGGTGCGAGATTATGTGCATTTTTTTTTTTGTCAGAAGGTCTAAACAATAAAGATCAACAAAATTATATATTTATTTCAATTCACAAAACTAGAGTGCGTTGACTACTAAGAATTTAATATGGACTGATGAAATTAACTACTTAAGCACTTAAGCCATTAATTGATACTACTATGTCTACAACAATTTAACAAATTGTTAACTTCATATAATGTTATAAGTCTATATAACATTATATAGACTTATAATGTTATAATGTTATATAGACTTATAAAATATTAACATTGAAAATATTAAATTACATTGTTTTGTTTTTTTCTAAGTGGAAATTTTATTGATAATGATAATGAGTTTTATAAATAATTAGGACAAACGTGCAACAAGCTGCACCGCAAGTCCTTTATAAATTTGTGCTTTTTTTTTTTTTGGGTTGAGGTCTGATCGTTTGTTTAAGAATTGAGAGTGAAAGAAAGGAGGGAGAGCATACGAGTTTATTATGGGTGATTAGAATTATACAAACTGACTGGTTGGGCTTTGGGCTTTTGGCTATTTGTTTTAGTCTTATCAACTCATCAAACATTCAAAGACACATTTGTCCCTCTTTAATGGTTTTGGATTCAAAATAAATGATAATTTTGTAAGGGCAAAAAGAGAAGTAAAAAAAGATTGGTTTATTGGAATGTTTTTTATTAGTTTTTTTTTTCATACTATTTTTTTTTGTTGATTGTATTCTTACTATAGTTGTGAAAATTTTGGGGGTGTGGTAGTGGAAGTTTGCTAAAAAAAAATTTGGGTGCGAGTCCTTATAGTTTGAAGATTTTTCTAGGCAATTCGTTATGTGGTAGTGGAGCTTTACTAATCTCAGGGGGTGTGACCGTCCCCATACACACCCCTCTATATCCATCTATGATCCTAACTACCTATCATATGCGTCTACTTTGTTTGGATAACCGAGAAGGAACATCTGAATGGGTTGACGACCAAAGTTTCCTATACAAAACAGTTAGTAGATTCGAAAACCACGTTGAGGCATGTAGGTTGGATGAAGGAGAATATCTATGGATGCCAAAGTTTCTTCACATGGAGGTTCCATTCCTTGGAACTTGGAACTCCAGAACCTTCGGTCAATTTTGGTGGAAACAACTGTGGATGTGAATTTGCTTAGCTAAAACGATGATATAAAGTATCCCAAATCGTAGGCAAAGTTTCCTTATTTTAGTCAGCGAGTTAGCAGTATATATTATCTATGAACGCTGAGCTTCCTTTTGCTTTTAAGACTATGGGTGTCATTGTGATCAAGTGAATTGAGGTCACAATGAAGTAGTACCTTTTTGTTGTGATTGAACTCAAGCTTAACGTACTATGTGTCTATATGCATAAATAGCTATTTGAGTACTCTGTGTTCTTTTGTATAATTAAGTATGGTGTTCTTACGGTTGCAGTTATTTCGAAGTGTGGCCTATATGTACATTGAGCTACAACAGGGGATGTTTTTGAATTAGAATAAGAAATGCTTCAAGTAGTTTTTGAGACATTCACTGTTCTAGTTCAAATCTAGTTGTCAAAATTACAAGGGGACAAGCGCAGGCAGGCCATGTCAAGCTATCGAAATTTGAGCCCAAGAAGGAAGTTAATTTTAAGAAGTTTATTGCATTGCTGGAAAATTATTTTGGTAATGAAAGTCTTAGTAGGATACAAATGTAAAACAAAGGAATGAACGAATGAGTGAGACGGGGATTCAATAGTGATGGATTGACTGACATTTAACAGATTACAGTGTTCCTACACATGAGCATTAGGTATGAATGCAATGGAGTACACTCTCCGGTTGATGGAGTACACTCTCCGATTGTCTACAACTCCTTCGAAAAGACACACATAACAAATAAGTTTCCAAAAATGTAAGGGTTTTGTAAATGTCTAATTTACATCAAGGATTAGGAGTTAGTTCTTAACTCTTCAATTGAGATAATTAAGAGGGTATGGTTGTGTGTAGTATTAATGGCTGCTATTCATGAGTGAGAAGATGCCTACATATCCAACACTGTGTTAGTGAGACTGGAATCAATCTATACGTAGCTCTAAAGGGTGGCTTTTATAGTCATTGAAGGTGAGCATCGGATGCGACACGTGTACTGATAAGTACAAATGTGCGGTCGAGAGAGATGGCATGTGCCTATGAAGGGCATGTGGATAGCAGTTGTAGGTCTATCTGAGTTAGTATAGGATGTAATGATGGTGTTTTTCGTAATAATGGTGTATGGCTGTAATGGTGCATGTATTACGGCGGGAATGAGGCTTGAGGATAAGCTGGTAATGATGATAGTAGTATGTGATGATGTCACGAGATGAAGTCGAGTGACGAGTCACTGAACTGCTGAGTACGTGAGTGTTATTGAGTATGCGAGTGTTGCTGAGTACGTAAGTGTGATGGTCGTTCGTATGCCTGGGGTCGAGTCATGTTGATGGAGTCGTTGTGCGTGCACATCACATGACTGATAGGATATCCCTTACAGAGCACTCTCTCGTTAGCACGCCCTTGAAAAGGTGTGTTGACGAGAAAAAGAAAGAAAAGAAAATAAATACCTGAAGGCACGTGATGTGATTGTTATGAAAAGCGAGGTGGGCTAGCTGAAGTAATAACTGTTGCGGTTATGAATGTTTTGCATATGAAGAGACGGGTTGCGTGGAGCTCAAGGTGTGTATGTGGCCGACGAAGCGGGAGGTAAGTGTTGTAGTTGCAGTAATGATGGATGATCGTTGGGTAAAAATCGCGCGAACCGTTGATTGTGCTGATGGTATGAAAATTGGCGCTCAAAAGAGAGTAGGCAAAAGGTAGCGTTATATGGAGCGTTGATAGGATATAGCGGTTTGGGAATCGAGCGGTTAGGGAGTAACTGGCTGTGGTATATAAGGGGAAAGAGTTGGTGGGTAGATGGTTTGTTTGATGTTTTGTAAAGAAGAAGGCTTCATAATACCGGTGGAGAGGACTGCATTGAGGATTTATCAGGAGTACCTTTTGCGAGCATTTTGATCTGTATGGTATCAGGTACGTTCTTGACTTTGCTTTTTCTAGTTTGTTTCTTTCGTTTCTTTCGGGGAGGGTAAGAGTATGTTATCCAACTGGTGATGAAAAAAGATAGGTCCTTTTTCCTGTAGGGATTGGTAAGATGGAGATAGTTATGGTTGGATTTTTGGATGTGAACTTAATAGCAATATTGATAGCTATGATGACACTTATGTAGGAGAAGAACAGGTGTTGAGTGAGGAAGAAAGTGTTTGTGTGGAGGAAGTGTTGTTGTCCGTGAAGTTTAGGGGTAACGTGTGTGCGAAAGAACTATTGGATATGGAGGATTCGTCGTCGACCCAAGGGGAGGGTAGTGGGAGTAGCGAGGACATGACTGAATCGGCTAGTCGCGCGAGTGGTACATTGGGAGTCGTGGGTACTTCGCTAGCTGGAAGGGTGCATCGTGGCTCAGGTAGTGTGGAGTCACTAGAACAAATAATGAAGGAGATTGTGAGGTTAGAAAAGTTGAGGTTTAGGGTGATTGCTGACCTGCGAAAGGATTTTCCAGCTTATAGGCAACCTGAGTACAAGTTGCCGATGCAGACAGTAGTGGTAAACATTGGGCATATGAGGGCTGGGGTGAGGATTCCCTTCATGAAATTGACAGTCAAATTTCTGAATTTTTGTAAGAATAGTCCCTACCAGTTTACGAGTAACAATTGGAGGTATCTGAGGGTTTTTGATTTGTTGAATGAGACGCAAGGTTATCGGATTACTCTGAAGGATATTTTGGAGTATATGCATGTGAAGGCAAACTGGTCGAGGGATAGGATGGTGCTGACGTGTGCCCTAAGCTTGAGGGTGGGTACGTAGGAGTTAATGGATTTACCGAATCAGGAGGCATGGTGGGAGCATCTGGTTATGATTACAGAGTTGTTTTGTGAAGCAGGTAGTGGTTTGAATCACTGTCGGTGTAATAATAAAGGTAAGAATGGGTGAGGTTGATATAGATTGCTTTATGTTTACTTTTTGCACTTATTATTTGTAATAACTGTTGGTATTATATTAGTATTATGTTAGTAGTATGAATGCATGTTTAGAATTTTCTTATGTGGAATTTGGTATATGAGTAGAAGGTAATACAAATACATCATGCCAAAATTTCTATTTTTTTTTTCTATTTCTGCATTATATATGTTTTTCAAAAATAAATACAAAAACCCAAAAATTTCATGGTATAATAATTATGTAACTTTCTATTTAGATAAACCATGTATTTCTTATTCTATATCCAGCAACCCATGCTTTGAACTTGTTTGGGGGTGGTATATTTTCATCACGAAGAGCAGAATACAGGTGTACTGTCGTTTTTGCTCATGTTTCTATGGTAATCTCTTTCCTTATCTCTTCATACTTTGAGAACAAAACATATTTCTGTTTGGGGGGTGGTGGTATAATAACATTTCGCAAAAACTAGGCATTTCTTATATTAGGTATATTAGTATATTTCCTTTTTTCTTAAAATATTTTCGAAAAGACCAAAAATAGTTTTTTTGTTTAGTACTAAAAATCTTGTTTCCCTTTTATGTGATGATTACATGGTCTAGAAGTCTCATTACAATAGAGTAAGGATTCGTTCTTCAAACTTAGACTTATATACGTACAATAGTTTCTGCATCTTTTCATGAATGACATACATAAATATCATTGTTTGTATATAACAGTGAGTTTCCAAGACCAAGATTAGAACAGTTAAGTTCTATATATATCCTGTAAGAATCTAGCCAAAAGCCTTATTTGTATGTTTGTTGAGTGATGACACAATGATGTTCGGATAGAAAGACCACACGTCCACTTGCTTGATTACCATGTCATACCCTATGAGAGACTTTAGGCTCTTTTTGGATTGATATAGCCAACTAAACGTTAAAAACCCAAAAAAAAAAAAAAAAAAAAAAAAAAAAAAAATCCTCTAGTTTTCCCTTTTTGAGCCTTCAAAAAAAATTCAATAAACCTGTTTATTCTTTGCTACCAAATCATTCACCTGTTGTTACACACAATAAAAAGCTTACCCAGCTGATGAGTTGATAATTGGATGAACAATAAAAAGAGAAGAGAAGACCTTGTACAAAAATAGAACAGTTAGTTGTTTCAAAAAAAAATATTCATATAAAAAAATCGAAAACTCCCAAAAATTCAAAATCAAATGGAGTCGATTTCAAAAGAAACAAAAACAAAGTTATAACTCCCAAAAATCAACATCATATAGAGTCACAAAGCCAAAGGGCTAAATAATTAATCACAATTCGGAAGCAAAGAACAAAACGAGGTTCTTCTCTAGTTACAAGTATCCTGAAGCTAGACCCGATTTCTCAACTTATCAGATTTTGTTTTCTCTTCCATTTTTATTTCTAAACCACTACCTTAGCCCCGTAACTCCTAATAAAAGACCTCTAGCTTAACTTAGAATATGATGGTATGATAGTAAGTGGCAATTGTGATCAATCGACCCCAGTTTTCCTTGGACGTCTTTCGTGTATGTGAGGAATATAAATGCTCTTTGCATTTGAGAGAATGAAACTTGAGTGAATCTATCAGAGAGTTTGTGTTTTAATACATCCCTGCGAGAACCCACCTTAAGGGCGTTCTCCAAAATTTTCGGAAATAACTCTGCTTTCGCATTTCATTGCTCATGTTTGTGCAATTATCTTTAGATGATTAAATTACTGTACATATGTTATCCTAAGTTCAAAGGAGCTTGTCCTTATTCACCCGCTAATGATATGTATAGAGTTCTAAGAATAAATAAGGAGACAAGACACTTTGTGATAGATAGAGGAAGTTTGTGAGTACATTCTCTGGAAAACTCTCACGAGGCTTAAGCTCGTCCACTAGGGAATTCCTAATAGTTTGAGGTCTTGTTGCATACGGTCAATGCAGTCGTACTCTGCGAAATGAGATTAGTATAATAAACACATATTTGAATTCTTCTGTTCTTATTTTTCATCTTTGCTTAGGGACAAGCAAAATTTTGTTTGGGAGTAGTTGATCAAACCTCAAATATGCATTTTTATCCCCTTATAATGCTTCAATTTAGTCAAATTATATGATAAATAATGTAGAAACTCATATTCTTATTGGTTTTTCAGGATACAAGTCTATTCTTGACCAAATATCTCAAAAGACGTGTTCTAAAGCCAAAAGGAGACAAAAGGGACCTCATGGACCAACTGAAAAAAAAGTGCAAAAAAGTCAACGGTCAAGGTCAAAGTTAACGGTCAAAGTCAACTTAAGGGCCAAAAACTCAAAAGCTCAGGAAATACTCCAAGACTTCAAGGACCAAGGGTTCAACCCTTTGCAAGACTATGGCTAAGCACTTAAAGCTTCAAAAGACAAAATGGCCCAAATTTCCAATGACATGGGCTTAGGCCCAAAAAGGCTTGGTCTTATCCAGTCAAGTCTAGAAGGCACAAGAAGGTTCTAGATTAGGTTGCTTGAGAAAGAAGATATGAGAGAGGCAAACTTGTACATCTCTACACATATATAAGTGTAAAGATGCCCACAAAATAAGGGAGCCAGTTAACTAATAGCTAGATTCTAGTAGGAGTAGGAGATAATAATTAGCTAATTGTTTTTATTTAGTTTTATTATTATTGTTTTTCATTTTCATTGTTTTAAAATTTCAATCTTTGTTGAATCAAGTTAGTTTTCTTCCATTCAAAGTGTTTAATCTTGTCTTTCATCAAAATAGTTCTTCAAAACAACTTTTTATTCATTCATTCAACCCACCAAAGTTGGTTATACTCATTTAAATCAATCAAATGAGTATAACTTGCTAACCAAGCTACCTTCACATATCAAGATCTATATGTTTTACACTTATCCAAACAAAGTATTCATATTTTAATCTTCAAAACCTACATCTTCATACCCCAAAAGCTTACTAAGAACAAATGAAAGGTTAAAAAAAAAGTTTAGTTCTTCTCCATCACACTTCCTCTCTTCAAAGATCTAAGATGAATTGAACAACTTCAACCCAATACAAACCACTAGATTTACTTCATGTGGCGGAGAATGGCTTTAGTCTTTGCGAGCAAGAGAGGGCTTATGAATTGCCTCAATAAAATGCGAGCGGGAGAGGGCTTATGACCTGCCTCAATAAAATGTGAGCAGGAGAGGGCTTATGACGTGCCTCAGTAAAATGCGAGTGGGAGAGGGCTTATGAAGTGCCTCAATAAAATGTGAGTAGGGGAGGGTTAAGTTTTACGACCTGCGTGTAACCTTTGATTATTGTAGACCATAGGTGCAGCTGTTAGCCCTTAGTATGGGACATGAGGTGTCATGCCTTGATCATTTGGAGGGCGTGATTTTAATCTATCTCTCAGTTGCTGAGTATTGTTTGTATTGTGATGCTTTTTGAGGCCGTTGTGAGGGCGCTAAGCGTATGTTACTAAGAGTTGGTTCATGGGAATTCTTGGGTTTAAGACTTGTTCAATTGAGTACATAGATTAAAATCAAACCCTCGATGATAGAAAGTTGTTGGTTGCCCTGCAATGTATCAAACTATGCCATAAAAATGTCGACAACAGTTAGTAAAGATTTGGAATGAAGGTAAAAAATAGAAATGTTTTAGCTTGTTTGTTTATGACTTTTTTGTATTCACAATGGCTTGACTTGGTGAGGTTTGGCAAAAATCTACACCTCGGTCACCAAATGTTGTTTGTAATAGGGTACCAAGCGGTGGGTCATGGCCCTACTTGGATTTTGTGTGTATGCGTTGATGAGGTCGTTGTAAGGACGCTCGGCATGTAAGTTTTGAATTTGAGTTTTGGAGGATATAGACTAAAGCCAAACCCTCAGTTATCAAACATTGTGTGTACCAAAACGATATTGTAAATGAAAAAATAGAGATGCTTAATATGGCCTGTTCGATGCTTTGAGCAAACAATATTGTTTAAACAACAAGTGTACTCCCTGAAATAGAGCTCCCAATAGACGAGTTGAACAAAAAGGGAGCAAGTGAATACCTATAATGAACTGAAGTGCTTGTTGTACGTTGAGGTCTACCAAGTAGATTGAAGTTGATAGAAATCATGGTCTGAACTGAAGTGGCATGTTGTGGCTGTTGGATCATGGTATGAAGCTTTTCACTGGTCTGAGTTTACCCGGATACGATTGGTGAAAAAATAAAACTGTTGTGATCTACTAAAATTGGTCGAGCAAAAAGTGTGATGTTGGTGGGTGTTGAAGTCGCTCAAGAGGACCCTGTTTGGGTAAGAACTCACCCAAACACACTAACGATCTTGTTAGGGAGATTGTTGTAGAATTGTTGAGACTGTACCATCAATGGTTGCATACGTATCCAAATCGCTTTATGGAATCAAGTCTCTCAAATGAACGTAGTTCTTTGTTTATACTACAATCATAGTACAACAATAATTTAGTTGTTATATAAAAGATGCCAAAATGCTAATTGATTACCCATAACATACACCAAAAAACAATAAAAATCAACGTACGGTGAGTCCTACAACATGGATGAGTGCTCTACTGATGTATGAATGAGGCATGAGCCACTTCAGAGATCATGGACTTAGGGATCAACTAAAATGCTCTAGCAGATACATTTTACTCTAGTTCCATAATAATGTCTACAATTATTTTTTCACGGTTGAGGACTGGAACCATATAGGCTTTGGAAATAAAGAGTTTTTATGCTACTATTTGAGTTTTGGTTTTAAAAGGAAAGGAGATTCCCGTTTGAAGTTGGATTTTAAAAGGAAAAGAGTTTCCCATTTTAAGTTAACTATTAAGTTGATGACGTGGAATTTTAATAAAGCTCGAAAAATACCCCTTGTAGGAGCTTTAATATTAAAACTAGCTCGTAGGCCCGTGCATACGCATCGACTCTTTTGAAAACATTTAAATTTTTTTTAGAAAATTGGGACTACCGTTTTAGTCGCTAACTCATTTTAATTTTCTAATAAATTATTTTAGATGAAGTTTTAATTAAATTTTAAAAACCCGTTTTTTCAATTGGGAGAGAGATCCTGTTTTAATAGGAGAATAATTCCCGTTTTAATTAGATATGTTATATTTTCTCTTTTCAATAAATGAGGAATTCCCATTTTAATAGGAGAATGATTTCCGCTTTAATTAGAAGTGTTAAAATTTGTTTTAATAGGAGAGGAATTTCCGTTATAATAGAAGATGAATTCCCGTTTTAATAGGAGATGACGTGGAATTTTAATAGAGCTCGAAAAATACCCGTTGTGGGAGCTTTAATATTAAGATACTAGCTTGTAGGCCCGTGCATACGCACCGGCTCTTTTGAAAATATGTAGATTTTTTTTAGAAAATTGAGACTACCGTTTTAGTCGCTAACCCGTTTAATTTTCTAACAAATTATTTTTAATGAAGTTTTAATTAAATTTTAAAAACCCGTTTTTTCAATTGGGAGAGACATCCTGTTTTAATAGGAAAAGGATTCTCACTTTAATTAAAAGTGCTAGAATTTGTTTTAATAGGAGAATAATTCCCGTTATAATAGGAGAGAAATTCTCATTGTAAAAAAGGATTTCCGTTTTCAAATATGAGAGAAATTTATGTTTTAATAAGAGATGACATGGAATTTTAATAGAGATTGAAAAATACCGCTTGTAGGAGCTTTAATATTAAAGCTAGCTTGTAGGCCCGTGCATACGCACCGGCTCTTTTGAAAACATTTAGATTTTTTTTCTAACCCGTTGACTATCGTTTTAATCGATAACCCGTTTTAATTTTTTAACAAATTGTTTTAAATGAAGTTTTAATTAAGTTTTAAAAACCCGTTTTTAAATTGGAAAATAGATTTTGTTTTAATAGGAGAAGGATTCCCGCTTTAATTAGAAGTGTTAGAATTTGTTTTAATAGGATAAGAATTCTCGTTATAATAGAAGAGGAATTCCTATTTTTCAAATAGGAGAGAAATTTCCGTTTTTAATAGGAGATGACGTGGAATTTTAATAGAGCTCGAAAAATACTCCTTGTGGGAGCTTTAATATTAAGATATAGACTAGATTTTGAACCCGGTCATACGCCCGGGATCTATTAAATATTTTGTGTGCTGAAAAGACTTTACAAAATGTCTCACACAAATTTTCGAAACAGAATATATTTTTATTGAAAATAAACCGAAATACGTTAATGAGCAGCGATTATGGTGCAAAAGTACTTGGAAACTAAGGGATCAACTTTATATAGCCTCTTCACTTTGTGGTTTAGGATATTAATCTATAATTTTCAAATAGAATTATCTTAAACTCGATCTAGCTTGTATAATAGTTTTCTTAAATTTATAGTGATTTAGCTGCAAATTTTCAAATCAGAATATATTTTTATTGAAAATAAATCGAAATACGTTAATGAGTAGCAATTATGGTGCATAAGTACTTGGAAACTAAGGAATCAAATTGAGATAGTCTATTCACTTTGTGGTTTAGGATATTAATCTGTAATTTTCAAATAGAATTATCTTAAACTCGATCTAGCTTATATAATAGTTTTCTTATATTTATGGTGATTTACTGGCAAATTTTCGAATCAGAATATATTTTTATTGAAAATAAACCAAAATACGTTAATGAGCAGCGATTATGGTGTATAAGTACTTGAAAACTAAGGGGTCAAATTGAGATAGCTTCTTCACTTTGTGGTTTAGGATATTAATCCGTAATTTTCAAATGGAATTATCTTAAACTCGATCTAGTTTGTTTAATAGTTTTATTAGATTTATGGTAATTTAGCAGTAAATCATCACCGTTCGGCTTACGTACTAATGTGTACAAATCACTAAAATAGATTGATTGTTTCCATATCCTCAAAGAATACACTACTCCCACTTGAAAATATTTATCACATGAGCGTGTCCCTCTTAAGGCGAGGTGTCGTTATATTAAATTATTCTAAAAAATATTAGTAACTATGCATAGCTATGAGATATGAAAATTATATTAATTACTAATTTAAATTTCTTGCACCACTCTCTATAAAAAGGAAGCATCAAACCTTGATAAAACTCATCGATTTCTTTTTATTGTTAGGCTTAACAATAAAAGTTTGATTGAAGTTTTATGAGAATGCCCAATGTGGCGAAGATAATATTAAAGCTACTTGAATAGCAAGACATTCCCAATCACAATAAATGAATTATGACTAACACTACTTAAAATACAAAACTATATTTGTCGAGACATTTATTCCCTCTACATATAATACAAATATATTTTAGGGTTATTAGTTCAATGCATTTACATCAAGTTTCTGATTTTCCCTTAATTATTTTTTGAGGTTAGTTTAATGTAGTATGTTACATCCAGTTTCCAATTTCTCATTAATTATTCTTTGAGGTTAATTCAATGCAGTTGCATCAAGTTTCCGATTTTCTATTAATTATTATTTGAGGTTAGTTCAGTGCAATTGCATCTACTTTATGATTTCCCGTTAGTTATTCATTAAGGTTAATTCAGTACAGTTGCATCCGACCAATTTTCAATGTTTCGTTAATTAGTATTTGAGATTAGTTCATTGTATTTATATCCAGGTTCCAATCTCCCGTTAATTACTTTTTGAGGTTAGTTCAATACATCTGCATCCAATTTCTAATTTCCCGTTAATTGTTTTTCTAGGTTAGTTCGATAGTTTACTATTTCTATACAGTTTGCATACATGTAAGAGTCTGTTTTTATAAACTCATTTTCGTTTTAGGTTCCTAATTACTCGTAAATACTCATGTGAGAAGGCTAAAAAAGCGGACATTTATGCTTTGAGATCAGTGCGATGCAGTTATATCCGACTTCCAATTTCCAGTTAACTATTTTTTGAGGTTATTTCAATACATTTGCATCCAATTTATGATTTCCCGTTAGTTAATCTCTGATTTTAGTTTAATGCAGTTGCATCCAGTTTTTTGTTTTTCGTTAATTATTCTTTGAGGTTAGTTCAATGTAGTTGCATCTAATTTCTGATTTTATGTTAATTGTTCTTTGAGGTTAGTTCAATACATTTGTATCAAGTTTTCGATTTCCCATTAATTATTTTTTTAGGTTAGTTCAATACAGTTACATCAAATTTATAATTTCCCGTTAATTATTCATTTAGGTTAGTTCAATGCAGTTTCATCTATTTTTTAATGTTTCGTTAATTAGTCTTTGAGATTAGTTCATTGCATTTGGATCAGGTTTCGATTTTCCGTGAATAACTCTTTAAGGTTAGTTCAATACATATGTATCTAGTTTTTGATTATTTATGCTTTGAGGTTAGTTCGATGCAATTATATCCGGTTTCTGATTTTCCATTAATTATTCTTTGAGATTATTTCAATGCATTTGCATTTAGTTTTTCGATTTCTCACCAATTATTCTATAAGGTTAGTTTAATGCGGTTGCATTCGGTTTTTTTTATTTTCTTTTAATTATTTTTTTGAGTTTAGTTCAATGCATTTGCATCCAGTTTTTGGTTTCCCATTAATTATTATCTGAGGTTAGTTTGATGTATTTGCATACCGTTTCTGATTTCCCGTTAGATATTTTTCAAAGATTTGCATCCAATTTCTAATTTCCCGTTAGTTATTATCTGGCGTTAGTTTAATGCAATCGCATCCAGTTTCAATTTTTAGTTAATTACTTTTTGTGTTTAGTTTATTGCATTTGCATAAAGTTTCCGATTTCTCGTTAATTACTCTTTGAGCTCAGTTATGTATTTGAATCCAGTTTTCGATTTTCTTTTAATTATCCAATGAGGTGTGTAATACTAACTTCTAATGATCCATCTGTAGTGTCCTTGCAAATATGACATAAAAAGTAAATTATGCTTGATTTACTATGTGGGATCATCGAAGATTATTCAGTTCCCGATTTCCCATTAATTATTCTTTAAATTATGCATGACTCACTATGCGAAATCTTCAAAGCTTATCTACGAACGGGTGATGTTATATTAATTATTCTGAAAAATATTTGCAAATATGCAGAACTATTATATACTAATATTATATTGATCACTCAACCAAATTTCTTATAACGTGAAAACCTCACTTTCTATTAAAAAAAAAAGAACTCACCTTTGATAAAACCCTTCAATTTCATTTTGTTATTTAATAAAAGAAGTTTGATTGAAGTTTTGTGAGATTGCCTAATAAGGTGAAGTTCATATATATTAAAGCTACTTGAATAGCAATGAGTTCCCAATTACACGGAAAGAGATAAGATAAACATCATTTTAAATGCAAAACTATACTTATCGAGGCATTCCCATAACATATAACCCAACTATATTTTGAGATTAGTTCAATGCATTTGCATCCAGTTTATGATTTTCCGTTATATTTTGAGGTTAGTTCAATACAGTTGCATCAGATTTCCAATTCCCGTTATTTATTTTTTGAGATCAATTCAATGCAGTTGCATTCAATTTCTAATTTCTCGTTAATTATTCTTTTCGGTTAGTTCAATACATTTGCATCCAATTTCCAATTTTCTGTTAATTGTTCTTTGAGGTCAATTCAATGCATTTGCATCCAGTTTCTGATTTCCCGTTAATTATTCTGTGAGATTAGTTTAATGCATTTGCATCCAGTTTTTGATTTCTCGTTTATTATTTGATAAAGTTGTATTTTCATCTAGTTTCCGATTTCCCGTTAATTATTGTTTGAGACTAGTTCAATGAATTTGCATCCAGTTTCTGATTTCCCGTTTATTTCTTGAGGTTAGTCCAATACATTTGCATCTAGTTTATTTTTTGAAATTAGTTCAGTGCAGTTGCATCCGGTTTCCGATTTTCGATTAATTATTTTTTAAGATTATTCCACGCATTTCCAATTTATAATTAATTTTTATTTGAGGTTAGTTCAATGCAGTTGCATCCAGTTTCCGATTTTCCGTTAATTTAATCTTTGAGGGTTAGTTCAATGTATTTGCATCCAGTTTCTGATTTTCCGACAATTATTTTTTTTATGTTAGTTTGATGTATTTGCATCCAAGTTTTGATTTTCCGTTAATTATTCTTTGAGGTTAGTTTAATGCAGTTGTATCTATATTCCAATTTTCTATTAATTACTTTTTAAGATTAATTTAATGCTTGCATTTGCATTCAATTTCCGATTTTCCATTAAATATTATTTGAAGTTAGTTCGATGCATTTCCATCCAGTTTTCGATTCCCCATTAATTGTTTTTTGACGTTAGTTTCATTCAGTATTTTATATTTTTTAAAATATTTGTCATTGTTGTTTTGCCGTTATTATTTTTTTTTCATTTTATATTATATATTTTGTGATGTTAGTTTTTGTATAATTGTTTTTAACTATGTTTTGAGGCCGTGTTAAGGATATATTCGAAATAAGTCGGTGCTTTATCATAGATACTGAAATTGTATGATTTGTAATAGGGAATTAGTTTATACAAATCACCTATTTTTAGCAATTTTTTTATTTAATCAAATATATAAGAATTGAAACACTAAAAGTGTTTGATTCGTAATAGGAAATTACCTTTTACAAATCACCTATTTTTTAGCAATTTTTTTTTATTTGATCAAATATATAAGAATTGGAAATACACTCAAACTCTTCAAAGAGGTTCCATGTACATGAGATTGTAAGCTATTAGAAAAGACTATCTTTCATATTATAGTACCACATAGGTGAGAGAAAAAACTAACTCTCATATTAGAGTGCCACATAGGAGAGAGAAAATCCTCCATGAGAGGTCTCTGCTTTAGTATATAGATAGTAGATATAGATAGATAGATATAGATAGATGTTGTACACAATAGTTTTGCCCAATGATGACCCGATCGTACCCAAGATCCGCGAGAGCTGCTTCGGCGAAGAACCCGCCCTTCACATGGTACGTATATTTATTAAATTCTTCTAATTCCATTGTATTGTTCTATGAATCCTATGGTTTAGATAAATTATTGAACGAATTTACTAATGTTGTAACCAGGACAAGTAGAGTTATTTTCTTTGTTTGCCGTGCTTGCTTACTATAATATTCTTTCTCAATTATGCAGGTGTTATTAGCTTGTGTACTGGGAAGTTCCCATCTTACGCTTTGCATGCACCTCTCTTGAGAAGCTTGCATGCTTGCCGACCTTGCAGTGAGAGGGCAAACATTTGTCAAGGTTGCCTTGTCGATCTCGAGTATGAGACCCAATTAAGGTAGAATCGGTTGTGGCTGTTGTTGACCATGTCCCTCAAAACAGTAAGGATCACTCGGACGACAGCGTATGTTGATTATTTCTTTAACCTTTTTGTAGTGGTAGGATTCGCGACTACGAAGATTGCTGGTCGATGGACCGACGCAAGCTGCTATAACGGAACGCAGGAGTAGAAGATAGCTGGGAATTTTGGGTTAGGGAGGTGGCGTGTCTGCTGGCTCGAGGTAGGATAAGAAAGGGAAGGCGGGAAGCACCGGATGTAGGCCGCTGGCTCTGCGAAAAAGTGATTGGGGGACGTCTTGGAGCATGTGGGAACAGGCGGTCAAAGTCCAAGAGGAGGCAACTTAACGAGCAGAACGCGGGGCACAACAAACATGGCCATGAGAACCCTAGGAGGAGACAGATGGGCTAAGATGAACCCGAAGGATTACGTGAGATCAACGGATGGAAAGGGAAAGAGGGACGATATAAAGAGGAACAGTGAGGAAAAAAAAAGGGGAGGAAAAAGAAAAGGAAAAGGGGAGGGGGAGAGTGTGAGGACATGGAAGGTTAGAAGGTGTGTACCGAGCATTTACATTTGGCGCCGTCTGTGGGGACGAGAGAGAGTTGAACAGTAGGGGGTATGGCAACGAAAGCAAAGAGAGGTGTGGGACGACCGAGGAAAGTGTCGACCAGAGAGGAGGTGGCTGAATCGGTAGGAGATGATGGGGAGAGCGGGGTGGAAAGGCGGCATCGCATCGTCTTGGAGAAACGAGACAACTGAGAGAGGAAGTAGCGAGGTTGAAGGAGGAGAACGAGGAGTTATGAGAGAGGGAGACCGTCGAGGAATCAGAAAAGGTGATGTCAGAAACGGTGAGAGAGGAAGAAGGGAGACCTAATGTGGTGGAGAATGGGGTGCCGGGGCTCACTAAGGAACAGGTGAAGGAGATGATTGCTAACGATCTGAAAGCAAGCTGGGAGCAAGCAAAAGGTACGTCGGGACGGCCGAACCGAGTGTAGTGGCGGGATTGAATCATAACCCGTTGGCGGACCGAGATTTGGAAGGCGGACGTCCCAAAGCGGTTCAACCAGCCTAGGTTTGAGAGGTACGACGGGACGGGAGACCCAGTCGGACCACATCCACCACTTTCGGCAGCAAATGCCGCTGTGGCAGGAACCCAGGTACGACGGATTGCGGTGCATGATGTTCCCAGCAAGCTTGAAGGGAGGGGCCTCAGACTGGTATTATAGATTGCCCGAGAAGAGCATACACAACTTTCTGGAGATGGAGCAAGCCTTCGTGGACCACTTCATACACCAAAAAAGGAGGGTGGTGGACATAGCGGCCCTGTTTAATGTGCGACAGAGGACCGCGGAGTCAGTGAGGGAATTCTTATGCAGATTTAAAATTTGAAACTTTAAAGGTGGAGAACTTGGACGAGAGGACTGCGGTGATCGCCTTTGATAGGGCTGGTCGGGGAGCGAGTGTGCGAATCGTGGCTAAGAACGAGATCACGTCATTACAAGACTTGTACCCGAGGGTAGAGAAGTATATACGGTATGAAGACACATTGCAGAAAGAGACGAGGAAGACAGGGAAAGCCGTGCTGGCTTTGGATCGAAGCAAGGACCGCGGAAGGTATGAGTCATCAGGTAGGGAGAGCGGTGGACGCTGGGGCATTGCACGGCCTGAAAAGAGTGGAGTCGAAGGCCGGAGAGAATATAGAGAACGGAAGCCGTATCGGGAAGTGGATCCGATACCCGTGGACAGGCCGTTGGAGGAACTGTTACCGCTGATCCAAGATATAAAAGGCTACGAAGGACCGCGGAGCAAGCCCAACGAAATACCGGGCAAACCGTATTGTGCATATCATCAGATACAGAATCATGAAACGAATGAATGTTACGCCCTCAAGTGGATGGTACAGAAGATGATTGGGAGAGGGATGCTTAAGGAGTTTATTAAGGGGAAAGAGAAAGCGGGCGGGCGGACGAAGCCCGGGCGATTCAGGTACAACAAATGTCATATTTAGTGGGGAAATCTGGAGCCACAATGCCCACCGGGATCGGATACGGCGGACAGCTAGCATCCAGCAAGTTAATGAGGAGGCAAGGTATTCGCGGCCCGTCCTATGGCCCGCGAACAGCAAAGGAAGCATCGTGGTTTTCTGATTAACCGACTTGAAAGGGTGGATGTCCCACATGAGGATCTTATTTGGTGATCACGGTGGCCATGGGAAATTACATGGTGAAAAGGGTCTTGATTGATCTGCGGCGGTCGCGGTGGATTTGTTGTTCGTGGGGAACGATGGAAGAGATGAAGATAGGCAGGAAACAATCGAGGCCATCCGGACTAATTTATGCGGGTTCAATGGGAGCATGACCGAACCATCGGGGAACTCCTATTACCCAGTAATAACGGACCCGTGGCGGTGTTCTCGCGGTTCAAGGTTGTGGCCGCGAACTCACAAGATAACGCCATCCTCGGTGGCGGTGGATCCATCAAATGAAAGCGGTACCATCCACCTATTACCGGTGATCAGATTTCCCACCGACGGGGATGCATGAAGTCCGCGGAGACCAAGTGGCTGACCGCGGAATAGCCATCGGGGAACAATGAAAAGGATGATTCGGGGACGAGGGGAGACCGCAACCAAAGAAAAGACAGGCATAGCAATTACTGATCGCCTCGGTAGAAAGAGGAGGCGGAGGCGGTGGAAACAAAAACGCTGGATGAGATCGAATCAGTAAATATAGGAACCGGGGAAGAGGAAAGGGTCACATCGGTAGGGTCGAATTTGTCGAAAGAGTGGAAAGATAAGTTGGTGCGGTTCCTCTCGAGGAGAATAAGGGCGTCTTTGCTTGGACAATCGAAGAAATCCGCGGGGTTGGACACCGAGTTTGCTTTGTCACCGATTACACATGAGGGAGGGCGCCAGGCGGTGAAACAAAAGACGCTTGATGTTAGGCGAGATATGCGGAGGAGATTCGCGATGAGGTCGCGAGGTTAAAAAGAGCAGGCATAATTCGGGAAGTCGAGTTCTCAGACTGGCTATCCAACATAGTCGCGGTACCAAAGAAGAATGGGAAGGTCCGCATGTGTGTAGACTTTACGGACGTCAATTCTGAGTGCCCCAAGGACAGTTATCCGATGCCGCGAGTGGATGAGCTAGTAGATCGGACGGCAGGGTTCAAAATTTTCTCCTCTATGGACGCCTCGATGGGGTACAACCAAGTCCCAATGTATGGACCAGATCAAGAGAAGACATCGTTTGTGGTGGAGGGGGGAACATATTGCTACGAGGATGCCATTTGGTTTGAAGAATGCGGGGCTACGTTCCGGCCGACCGGGGAGAAGATGTTTGCAAGCAAAATCGCGGGAAGGGTATTGAGGTATACATCGGCGACATGGTAAAGAAAAGCATGTCGGAAGAGGAGCATATAGAGGATTGAAAGAGGCGTTTGGCATATTGCGGTCACATAATTTGAAGCTGAAATCGAGAAGTGCACTTTCGGGTCACCACCGGAAATTTCGGGTTATATTGTGACCCACCGAGGAATAGAAGCTAATCGAAAGCAGATCCGAGCACTAATAGAGATGCCGTCACCCGGGGCGTTAAGGAAGTACAAAAGGCGGGGACGGTCGCGCCTTAAATCGATTCATATCAAGTCGTCGACAAATGCAGGCGGCACATGTAAGGAGGTTGTTGAGAAGGGCGCCAGATTTTGTGTGGGCGGCCGAGTGTGAAGAGGCTTTTCAAGAATTGAAGAGGTACACAGGGCCGGCGCCTTTGCTATCGCGACGAACCGGGGAGAAGTTATACCTATATCTGGGAGTGTCCGAATATCGCGGTAAGCTTCGGTCCTCGTTCGAAAGTGGCGGACAAAGGTCGAAAACCGGTGTACTTATAGAGCAAAAACTTCTTTGGATGCGGAAACACGATCTGACAAAGTGGAAAAGTATGCCTTGGTACGATATTTCGACGACTGAAGTTGAAACCGTACTTTGAGGCACATTCGGTGGTGGTGGTGACAAATCTGCCTCTCAGCGGGGCTCACGGGGCGGAGAAATCTGGAAGAATGGTCAAATGGGCGGTAATGTTGAGTTCCTATGGAATACAATATCAAGTGAGAACCGAGAAAAAAGGCTCAGGCGGTAGCGGAGTTTCTAGCGGATTTCCCGCGAAGAGACCCACTTGGGGGAAGAGATGCTCATGGAGCCCGAACTGGAAGGAGAGCGGATGGGGACGGATCCACGGGATAAAAGGAATGGATGGAGAGTGTTAGCGGACGGGTCGCCAGAAATGACGCGGCAACGGAATAGGCGTGGTGTTGGTTACCCACGACAACGACCGAATCGAAGTTGTCCATGAGGCTCGGGTTCCACGGCTACTAATAATGAGTCGGAGTATGAAGCCGTGATCGCGGGGTTAGAGATGGCCGAGGGAATTAGGGGTCGGCCGAAGTTAAGCGTCTATTCAGATTCCAACCTAGTGATATGTCGGTGAATGGTGGGTTCGTCGCTAGGTGTGCTTTCGGATGGCGAAGTACTTGGAAGTGGTGCACCGCAAAGGCGGCCGAAGTTCGAAAAATCAGATTTCAACATTTGGGCCGGGGAGAATAGGCATGCGGACGCGCTTGCCTATGTCGCGCCGCAATGCCCGGAGCAGGAGAGGACCTTAAGAATCAAGAAACTAGGGAGATCGAGCATTGAAAAGAAAGTCGAGGTATATCAAGCTGCAGAGGGGGAAAGGGGATGGATGAGCCCTATCAAACGTTTCTTGGAGGGAGGAGAGGTGGTAGATGAGAAGGAACGAAGGAGAATGGAGCAAACGGCGCGCCGGTATGTTCTGATAGAGGGAGAGATGTACCGAAAAAGAACCCGATGGACCACTACTAAGATGCCTGGGACCAAGTTTAGCACAAGAAGTGCTGGCGGAGCTTCATGCCGGGGACTGTGGGAGCCATTCGGCGGGAAGAACAACGGCACACCGACTGTTGACGCAGGGGTACTTCTGGCCTCATATGAAGAGAGACGCGGTGGAATTTGCCAAGAAATGTGGGAAATGTCAGCGGTTTGCTCAGCTAATATTTGCACCGGCAGAACCATTGCATAACGTGTCCAGTCCGTGGCCATTTGCCATGTGGGCCATGGATATAGTGGGTCCGCTCCCAATGGCGAAGGGGAAGAGAAGGTTCATGCTGGCGGCGACGGATTATTTTACTAAGTGGGTGGAGGCCGTGGCCTTGCAGCAAGTCAAGGAAGAGCAGGTGATCAAATTCTTATGGGAAAACATTATCCAGAGATTTGGGTTTGCCACACACCATCATCGCGGACAACGGAACGCAGTTCCGCGGGGTCAAAGGTGAGGACTTCTTTGCGCACGTATAATGTGAAGCAGGGATTCTCAGCCCCGTACAACCCGGAGGGGAATGGCCAGGCCGAGTCTTCGAACAAGACGATCATGAACAACCTTAAAAGAAAGCGGGAAACCGCAAGGGAGCATGGGCTGATGAACTAAGTAGGGTGCTATGGGCATACCGCACTACACCGCGGACGATTACAAAGGAGACGCCTTTCGTTGGCATATGGTATCGAGGCTGTGATTTCCCGAAATGATGGCAACCACCACACGCACAAAGGCGGTGGGCGATTGAATCTGGGGCATATTGGCTCGCGACCTGAACTTAGCGAGGAGAAGCGGGACACTGCACGCATTAGGCTAGAGGAATACCACCGACACCTGCAGAGACAGTATGGCAAGCGACTGCGGCCAAGCGGATTCCAGAGTGGCGATTGGGTTCTCAGGCGGAGGTCACGCAAGCACTAAAAGGCAAACGAAGGAAAGTTGGGACCCAATTGGGAAGGGCCGTGCTTTAGTGGTGGGTGTTGGAGGAGCGGAACATACCGATCGCAGACCGAGGATGGGAAGCAGATAGAGAGGCCTTGGAATATAAGAATGTTGAAAAAATTTCATATCTGAATGTAAGACCAGTCCGGACAAGGGGCGTGGGCTGTTTGTACATATATAATACAACAGCACTTTTGAGAAGTTAACAAATGACCGAATCAACTTAGGGGCAAGGCAATGCCCCAGCCGGCTTGCCGGTCATGGAGAGCGGGGGGAGAGATCCCTTCGCGGACGTGATGTCCGAATCAAACTTAGAGGCGAGGCAATGCCCCAGCCGACCTGACGGTCACAGAGGGCGGGGGGGAGATCCCTTCGCGGACATGAGGTCCAAATCAACTTAGGGGCAAGACAATGCCCCAGCCGGCCCCCCGCCGGTCACCGAGGGGGGAGATCCCTTCGCGGACATGAGGTCCAAATCAAACTGGGAGGCGAGGCAATGCCCCCGGCCGACCGGCGGTCACGCGAGAGCGGGGAGATCCGCCAGCGGACATGAGATCCGAATCAACTTCGGGGCAAGGCAATGCGCCCCCCGGCTTGCCGGTCCGCGAGAGCGGGGAGAGATCCCTTCCCGGACGTGATGTCCGAATCAAACTTAGAGGCGAGGCAATGCCCTAGCCGACCTGACGGTCACAGAGAGCGGGGGGGAGATCCCTTCGCGGACATGAGGTCCAAATCAAACTCTCGGGCGAGGCTATGCCCCGGCCGCCCGACAGGCCGTGGAGAGAGCGGGGGGGAGTTAGAATTGAATATGCACAAGGTCAGAGACGGCAAACATTGGAGTTAAACATGACATGTGAAAACAGGGCTCCTCCAATAGGAGGCCCACAAGGTCAACAAAATTACAATTCTTAGCGAAACTCCTTGCATAAGGAGGGATTACAAGTTTAAGCAAAGCTCCTTAAATTAGGAGGGAATTTAACAGTGTTCAAAAGCATCAAGGGCGCCGCAGCTAAAACATACAAAACCAGATACCAACACAAACAAAGCAAGTTCAATTTCACGGAGAAGCTAAACAGGCATCCGAGGTGGTATCGCCTAAGTCACCAACAGGGGTCTCTTCAGTAGAGACATCATCAGCATCTCCAACGGAAAAGGCAGCAGCCTCGGCAGGGGCTTCATCCACAGCTTCCCGGGTTTCTTCTGGATCTTCAACAACATCCCCAACGCCAGCCGACCCTTCCGGTCTGGTTTCAACCGCGGTAACCATCTCCCCCACGGTGCCCATCTCCTCATCAACGGGGATCGGCGGCACCTCAGGCAGGAGGCGGCCTTCCTTGAGAAGCCTTGAATGCTCCTCTTGGATCTTTTGGGCCACTCTCTTATCCGCCAAGGACCGATAATGGGCCTGGAGGGTAGCCATATCTGCCTTGTGCTGATCTAGAAGGACCGCGGTATCTCGTTGATGCTGCTGCAGGAGAGAGGTGCGTTGCTGGCTCAGGCGCTCATTGACCGAGTCCATATAATCCTGATGGTTGTTCTCTGCAATTCTCAATTCATCCTGAGCCCGAGATTTTGCCAAGTCGGCGGCGTCTAACTCTTGATGGAGCCGTGCACAAGTAGCTCTCAGACCGTCAGGACCGCTGACCTCTCTCTCCAAGGAATCTACCTTGACCGGGCGCTGAAACGAACCGCGCGGATCATATACGACATGTCCATGCTTACCTAAAAATACGGATGAGACAAAGGCGTTAAAAAAAAGAGAGGAACAGTAGCGGAGAGAGGGGGAAGTACCTTCTCCCAGTTTGTATACAGAGAAGTGCGGTGATGTTCAAAGGTACCAGCATCAGCGTAAGCGCGGTCCTTTGGCAGGTGGGAGCCATAGAAGATGGAAGAGGCCACCGCGGGGTTCTCAAGAGCCGAATCTTCAACATTGACTCGGCGGTGGCGTACCTTGAAAACCGGGACAAAGTCGGCGGGAGTGGCAACCTCTTTGCCTGGACGCTGGGTGATAGAAGGGGGAGCATCTTCTTCTGTCACACGGGCGGCGGGGATGGGGTCTTCCGGCTCTACTGTCCTCTGACGCTTGGCCGGCGGCCCGTCAATAGGAGTGGCCGCGGGGATAGGGGGAGAGACCTCAATTACTTCGTCCTCATCACTATCAAACAGCTTCATCTGGGAGAGATCCATGTTCGCGGGAGGGGACTGTGGAGGGGTGAATTGATCTTCCCAAGTGGAGATGGGCGGTAGGAAGGAAGCGATTCGAGTGCGAAGTCCGAGGGGAGCAAGAGATGACGGGCGTGGGCGTGGAGCGAGAGCTTCGAATAGGTCGGGGGCGGTCTTTGGTGAGAGCGGGAACGGTTTTGTGGGAAGGTGAGGCTTTAGGTCTACGTTCCTTGAGGAGGCTGACGGTAAAAAAGGCAGAAAAAGCCCAGGAATTCGCGGAGTTGAGGAACTTCCAACAAAGGGGTACCGATAGAGGGTTAACGTTCAGCGTTCAGCAAAGGCGATACCAAGATCGCGGAGTCGGTCGAAAATGGGGGGCGAGGTAGCGAGTATACCGGGATTTGGAATCGGACCGCCAACCTGAAAAGAAACATAAACAAGAAACCAAGGTTAGCTAAGCGGATCAAAAGGCGAGAGAAGAAGGGCGAGGATGAAACTCACCACTAGATTGGAAAGCGAGGTGATTGAGTGTTACTCCTGCCGGGAGGGCTGCGGAGCAAGAAGTCACCGGACACATCTGATTGGGTAGTGGTGCCACTTGTTTATCCGAGGTGGTGACACGGAGCAAGAAAGTTTTTCTTTTGGGCGGACCACGGAAGGATTTGGTATCCTATACCCACATCCTTGGTACTTTTCTTTAGAAAATATTGGGAGATAAGGTCGCGGCAAGTTATCTGAGGGTCGCCGGTCCTGTTGTAGTAGTTCGCGGCATACAGGATCCTCCAGAAGTTGCCGATGCCTTGGCATGGAGGGATGTTGAAATGATTGCACACTTCCACATCGAGCGGTGAGGGAGTCGCGAGCCGGCGACGATCCGACTTCCATTGTGACAACTAAGCACCCGGGCCGCGGAGGCACTAAGTGGGGATAGTGGGTGACGGATGGCACGTGTTCTATCAAAATGCCGGCGGGAATGCCATAGGCAGCCCTAATCGCCTTTAGGTTAGGCCTGCGATATCTGGAAGGCGGCAGTAAAGGGGCAAGGAAACGGCCGGAAGTAGAGGGGGCCGTCATGGCAGCCACTGGAGGTGGAGAAGCCACCTCAGTAGATCTAGAGGGTGAGGAGTCGGCGGAGGAAGAGGAGGAGGGGGACTCGGAGGCCGACGCCGCCATCGAGAGGAAGATGAACAGATTAGAAGAGAAAAACGATGCTAACAGTTGTAAGGTAAGTATGACAAGTAGGGATAGAAGCAAACAAAGAGGATAAAATGATAAGAGTAATAAGAGTAATAAGAGCAATAAAAGACCAACCTTGAACTGAGTCCAGCGACGCCAAAATCCGACCGGAACCAAGCCAAGGAGAGTGAAGTCAGGGGAGAAAGCGCAGGGAAGTTGGAAAAGGGAGGAGAAAGCAAGACAGAGAAGGCTAAAGGAAGAAAATGGGGGAAAGAATGAAAGCGGGAGTTTAAATAGAGCGAGGGTAAAATGGTAACTGCCGAGGTGCGGAAACCGAAGGGACTATAGGGGAACCGCTGGGAGCTTGACACGTGGGGTGCAGAACACGAGGAGGCACAGAAGCGGCGCACGCAATGAGTGACCTGTGACGCGTGCAAACCCCTAGGGAAGACCAAACAAATCCAAATAAAGAAAAGTGGTACAAGGTTCTCGCCCCGCCTATCATAGAGGCCATGAAACCGAAAGGGGCATCTGTAGTGGTAGGATTAGCGACTACGAAGATTCTTTGGTCGATGGACCGGCGCAAGCCGCTATAACGGAACGCAGGAGTAGAAGATAGCTGGGAATTTTGGGTTAGGGAGGTGGCGCGTGTCTGCTGGCTCGAGGTAGGATAAGAAAGGGAAAGGCGGGAAGCACCGGATGTAGGCAGCGGCTCAAAAAAAAGTGATTGGGACGTACTGGAGCATGTGGGAACAGAGCGGTCAAAGTCCAAGAGGAGGCAACTTAACCGAACAGGAACGGGTGGCACAACAGCATGGCCGCAGAACCCTAGGAGACAGATGGGCTAAGATGAACCGAAGGATGACGTGAGATCAACGGATGGAAAGGGAAAGAGGGACAGTATAAAGAGGAACAGTGAGGAAAAGAAAAGGGGGAGGAAAAAAGAAAAGGAAAAGGGAGAGGGGGGAGAGTGTGAGGACATGGAAGGTTAGAAGGTGTACTGAGAGCATTTACACTTTTATTGTTTTTCCAATTATATTTTTAATCCTTCTTGTTAGTTTAACTTAAATTTAATATGACTAGATAATTTGAATCGTAACTTACATTTATTCCTTAAAGTATGAGGTTCAATATATCTTCGAAAATGCTAGTACAAGTAAATTTTTTCCATGTATTACCTGTTTAGTAAGCCTTATATAATCCCACACATCATTGCATGAATTGTTTCTATTGCTTTTTCGGCTTGAATACTTGTTTTAGAAACCTTTATGGGAAGGGTTCGAAGGACATAGAAATTCGATACCTGAACAGACTTATAATCGTTAGTTCACATTTAGATTTGGCCTTGTTTTTCGTTAATATTATTTGAACACTTGCACAAAAAGTCAAAGTATTCGGCAATTTATAACCTTGCAAGTCAAAGTACACGATTACCTTGAAAATGAACGGTTCACCACACTTCGATTTGTTGACCATATATTTTATTGGGGGTAGAAATTTCTGATTTTTTTTTTTTTTTTTTGTGAAAATGTTTAAAGTAGTTAGGAGATCGTATTTACAAATTTACAAAAATATAGCACAACTTAAAATTTAGAAATGACCGAAAGATCGTTACTTTGTTTGTGTCAAATTTATATATATCCCTAGAACCCCTTCCCTTTACATATATTCACTGATACCGGGTTTGCGAATTACTGCTCATGAAAGGAAGGCGGGCACCTCTTTCTTAGGTTTTCCATTGTTGTCCACTCTTTCATTCTAGTGTAACGTTTGAGTGCTTGCAACATAGGAAGTTTTGTTTTCTGTCTTTCCATTTGTTGGGATTACATCTAAATTTGTGATGTTTGCTGTATGAAGCAGTCCATCTCCATTTGTTTATAATTGCTTTACCCGAATGTAGACTGTCTGTTCTTCTGTGCTAAAATGATACTGCTTAGGTTATGGAAATATGGAATGGTGTTTGTTTCATTTTTTTGGGTGCGCGTGTGTGGGGGCATTATATCCACATAAAGATTTTAATAGAATTGAGTCATTTTCAGTAGGCCTTGGATCATAAAATTTTGAAGGGAACCTTTGAAGTACCTGAGAAAGTGAGAATTCATTATAGTTTTTCCTTCAATTATTTTGTCTTCTGCTTCCTTGTTCATAACAGTATATGATGAAATCTATTATCTATATACTAAAGCAGAGACCTTTAAAGGAGGATTTTCTCTCTCCTATGTGGCACTATAATATGAGAGTTAGCTTTTTTTTTATCTTCTGTGGCACTCTAATATGAAAGATCTTTGAAGAGTTTGAGTGTATTTCTAATTCTTATATTTGGAGAGTTTGAGTATATTTCCAATTCTTATATATTTGATCAAATAAAAAAAAATTACTAAAAAAATAGGTGATTTGTAGAAATATGAATCAAACACTTTTAGTGTTCCAATTCTTATATATTTGATCAAATAAAAAAAAATTGCTAAAAAATAGGTGATTAGTAAAAACTAATTTATATTTGATCAAATAAAAAAAATTACTAAAAAATAGGTGATTTGTAGAAACTAATTTCCTATTACAAATCATACAATTTTAGTATCTATGATAAAACACCGACTTATTTCGAATATATCCTTAACATGGCTTCAAAATATAGTTAAAAATAATTATACAAAATATATAATAGAAAATGAAAAAAAAAATAACGGCAAAGCAATAATGACAAATATTTTAAAATATATATAATATTGAATGAAATTAACGACAAAAAACAATTAATGGGAACGGAAAACTGGATGCAAATACATCGAACTAACCTCAAATAATATTTAACGGGAAATCGGAAACTGGATGCAAATGCAAGCATTAAACTAATCTTAAAAAGTAATTAATAGAAAATCAGAATATGGATACAACTGCATTAAACTAATCTCAAAGAATAATTAACAGAAAATCAAAACTTGGATACCAATACATCAAACTAACATTAAAAAATAATTGTCGGAAAATCAGAAACTGGATGTAAATGCATTGAGCTAACCCTCAAAGATTAAATTAACGGGAAATCGAAAACTAGAAGCAACTGTATTGAACTAACCTCAAAGAAAAATTAATTATAAATTGGGAACATAATACAAATGCATGGAACTAATCTTAAAAAATAATTAACGGAAAATCGAAAACCGGATGCAACTGCATTGAACTAATCTCAAAAAATATACTGGATGCAAAACCACAAGAAATAATTAACGGGAAATCGGAAACTAGATGCAAACTCATTGAACTAACCTCAAACAATAATTAACGGGAAATCGGAAACTAGATGCAAATGCAACTTTATCAAATAATAAACACGAAATCGAAAACTTGATGCAAATACATCAAACTAATCTCATGAGAATAATTAATGTGAAATCAAAACCGGATGCAAATGCATTGAACCCGACCTAAAAAACAATTAATAGAAAATTGGGAATTTGATGCAAATGTATTGAACTAACCGGAAAGAATAATTAACGATCAATCAAAACTGGATGCAAACTGCATTAAACTGATCTCAAAAAATAAATAATGGGAATTGGAAATTGGATGCAACTGCATTGAACTAACCTCAAAATATAAATAACGAAAAATCAGAAACTAGATGCAAATGCATTAAACTAACCTCAAAACATAGTTGGGTTATATGTTGTGGGAATGTCTCGATAAGTATGGTTTGGCATTTAAAATGATGTTTATCTTATCTCTTTCCGTATGATTGGGAACTCCTTGCTATTCAAGTAGCTTCAATATATATGAACTTCGCCTTATTAGGCAATCTCACAAAAATTCAATCAAACTTCTATTATTAAACAAAAAAATGAAGTTGAAGAATTTTATCAAAGGTGAGTTATTTTTTTTTAATGGAGAGTGTGGTTTTCACGTTATAAGAAATTTGGTTGAGTGATCAATATAATATTAATATATAATAGTTATGCATATTTGCAAATATTTTTTAGAATAATTAATATAACAACACCCGTTCGTAGATAATCTTTGAAGATTCCACATAGTGAGTCATGCATAATTTAAAGAATAATTAACGAGAAATCGGAAACTAGATAATCTTCGATGATCCCACATAGTAAATTAAGTATAATTTACTTTTTATGTCATGTTTTCAATGACACTACAGATGGATTAGTAGAAGTTGGTATTACATACCACATTGGATAATTATAAGGAAATTGGAAACTAGATTCAAATACATAACTGAGCTCAAGGAGTAATTAATGGGAAATCATAACCTTTATTCAAATTGCATTAAACTAATGACAGAGAGTAACTAACGGATAATTAGAAATTGAATGCAAATCCTTGAAAAATATTTATTGGAAAATCGGAAATGGTATGCAAATACATCAAACAAACCTCAAATAATAATTAATGGGAAACCGGAAACTGAATGCGAATGCATTGAACTTAACTCAAAAAATAATTAACATAAAATCAAAAACCGAATGCAACTGCATTGAACTAACCTCATAAAATAATTGGTGGGAAATTGGAAACTAAATGCAAATGCATTGAAATAACCTCAAAGAATAGTTAACGGAAAATCAAAAACTTGATATAATTATATCGAACTAACCTCAAAGCATAAATAATCAAAAACTAGATGCAGATGTATTGAACTAACCTTAAAGAGTTATTAACAGGAAATAGGAAACTGGATCCAAATGCAATGAACTAATCTCAAAGACTAATTAATGAAACATTAAAAAATGGATGAAACTACACTGAACTAACCTAAATTAATAATTAACGGAAAATTATAAATTTGATGTAACTGCATTGAACTAACCTCAAAAAATAATTAACCGGAAATCAAAAACTTGATGCAAATGCATTGAACTAACCTCAAATAACAATTAACATAAAATCTAAAATTATATGCAACTGCATTGAACTAACTTCAAAGAATAATTAACGGAAAACTAAAAACTGGATGCAACTGCATTAAACTAAAATCAGATATTAACTAACGGGAAATCAAAAATTGGATGCAAATGCATTGAAATAACATAAAAAAATGGTTAACTAGAAATCGGAAGTCGGATGTAACTGCATCGCACTGACCTCAAGGCATAAATATCCACTTTTTTAGCCTTCTCATATGAGTAATTACAAGTAATTATGAACCCAAAACGAAAATGAGTTTATAAAAATAGACTCTTACATGTATGCAAACTGTATAGAAATTGTAAACTATCGAACTAACCTAGAAAAACAATTAATGGGAAATCAGAAACTGGATGCAAATATATTGAACTAATCTCAAAGAGTAATTAACGGAAGATTGGAACCTGGATGCAAATGCAATGAACTAATCTCAAAGACTAATTAACGAAACATCAAAAACTGGATGCAACTGTACGTACTGAACTAACTTTAATGAATAACTAACGGGAAATCATAAAGTGGATGTAATTGCACTGTACTAACCTCAAATAATAATTAACGGAAAATCGAAAACTTGATGCAACTGCATTGTACTAACTTCAAAGAATAATTAATGAGAAATTAGAAGCGGGATGCAACATACTATATTAAACTAACCTCAAAGAATAATTAATGGAAAATCATAAACTTGGTGCAAATGCATTGAACTAATAACCCTAAAACATATTTGTATTTTTTATGTAGGGGAATAAATGTCTCGACAAATATAATTTTGCATTTTAAGTATTGTTTATTATAATTCTTTTTATTGTGATTGGGAATACCTTGCTATTCAAGTATCTTCAATATTATCTTCGCCGCATTGGGCATTCTCACAAAACTTCAATTATTAAACCTAACAATAATAAAAAAAATCGATTAGTTTTATCAAGATTTGGTGCTTCCTTTTTATAGAGAGTGGTGCAAGAAATTTAAATGAGTAATTAATATAATTTTCATATCTCATAACTATGCATAGTTGCTAATATTTTTTAGAATAATTTAATATAACGGCACCCGTTCGTAGGACACGTTCATATGATAAATCTTTTCAAGTGGGAGTAGTGTATTATTTGAGGATATGGAAACAATCAATCTGTTTTAGTGATTTGTACACATTAGTACGTAAGCCGAACGGTGATGATTTACCGCTAAATCACCATAAATCTAATAAAACTATTATAAAAGCTAGATCGAGTTTAAAATAATTTTATTTGAAAATTACAGATTAATATTCTAAACCACAAAGTGAATAGACTATCTCAATTTGATCCCTTAGTTTCCAAGTACTTATGCACCATAATTGCTGTTCATTAATGTATTTCGGTTTATTTTCAATAAAAATATATTCTGATTCAAAAATTTGCCGCTAAATCACCATAAATCTAAGAAAACTATTATACAAGCTAGATCGAGTTTAATATAATTCTATTTGAAAATTATGGATTAATATCCTAAACCACAAAGTGAAAAGGCTATCTCAATTTGATCCCTTAGTTTCCATATACTTATACATCATAATCGCTGCTCATTAACGTATTTCGGTTTATTTTTAATAAAAATATATTATGATTTGAAAATTTGCCGCTAAATGACCATAAATATAATAAAACTATTATACAAGATAGATCGAGTTTAAGATAATTCTATTTGAAAATTACGGATTAATATCCTAAACCACAAAGTGATGAGGCTATCTCAATTTGATCTCTTAATTAGTTTTCAAGTACTTATGCACCATAATCGTTGGTCATTAATGTATTTCGGTTTATTTTCAATAAAAATATATTCTGATTCGAAAATGTGTGTGAGACATTTTGTAAAGCATTTTCAGCCCACAAAATATTTAATAGATCCCGGGCGTATGTCCGGGTCCAAAATCTAGTCTATATACTAAAGCAGAGACCTTTAAAGGAGGATTTTCTCTCTCCTATGTGTCACTCTAATATGAGAGTTAGCCTTTTCTCTATCCTGTGGCACTCTAATATGAAAGATAGTATTTTTTAATAGTCCCACGTACATGGAATCTCTTTGAAGAGTTTAAGTGTATTTATAATTCTTATATTTGGAGAGTTTGAGAGTATTTCCAATTCTTATATATTTGATCAAATAAAAAAAATTGCTAAAAAATTGGTGATTCGTAAAAGGTAATTTCCTATTACGAATCAAACACTTTTAGTGTTCCAATTCTTATATATTAGATCAAATAAAAAAAAAATTGCTAAAAAATAGGTGATTTGTATCAACTAATTCCCTATTACAAATCATACAGTTTTAGTGTCTATAATAAAGTACCGACTTATTTTGAATATATCCTTAAAACGGCCTCAAAATATAGTTAAAAACAATTATACAAAAAATAACATCACAAAATATATAATAGAAAATGAAAAAAATAAATAACGGTAAAGTAATAATGACAAATATTTTAAAATATGCATAATACTAAATGAAACTAACGTCAAAAAACAATTAATGAAAAACCGAAAACTGGATGCAAATGTATCGAATTAACCTCAAATAATATTTAACGGAAAATCGGAAACTGGATGCAAATGCAAGTATTATACTAATCTTAAAAAGTAATTAATAGAAAATCGAAATATAGATACAACTGCATTAAACTAACCTCAAAGAATAATTAACGAAAAATCAAAATGTGGATGCAAATACATCAAACTAGCATCAAAAAATAATTGTCGGAAAATCGGAAACTGGATGCAAATGCATTGAGCTAACCCTCAAAGATTAAATTAACGGAAAATCGGGAATTGGATGCGACTGCATTGAACTAACCTCAAAGAAAAATTATTTATAAATTGGAAACATAATGCAAATGCGTGGAACTAATGTTAAAAAATAATTAACGGGAAATCGGAAACCGGATACAACTGCACTGAACTAATCTAAAAAAATACACTAGATACAAAACCTCAATAAATAATTAACAAGAAATCGGAAACTGGTTGCAAATTCATTGAACTAACCTCAAACAATAATTAACGGGAAATCGAAAACTATATGCAAATGCAACTTTATCAAATAATAAACGAGAAATCTAAAACTGGATGCAAATGCATTAAACTAATCTCACATAATAATTAACGGAAAATCAGAAACAGGATGCAAATGCATTGAACTAACCTCGAAGAACAATTACCAAGAAATTGGAAATTGGATGCAAATGTATTGAACTACCGAAAAGAATAATTAACGAGAAATCATAAACTGGATGCAACTGCATTGAACTGATATCAAAAAATAAATAACGGGAATTGGAAATTAGATGCAACTACATTGAACTAACCTCAAAATATAAATAACGGAAAATCAGAAACTGGATGCAAATACATTGAACTAACCTCAAAACATAGTTGGGTTATATGTTGTGGGAATGTCTCGATAAGTATAGTTTTACACTTAAAATGGTGTTTATCTTATCTCTTTCCGTATGATTGGAAACTCCTTGCTATTCAAAGTAGTCCAATATATATGAACTTCGCCTTATTAGGCAATATCACAAAACTTCAATCAAACTTCTATTATTAAACAACAAAATGAAGTTGAAGAGTTTTATTAAAGGTGAGTTCATTTTTTTTTAATGGAGAGTGAGGTTTTCACGTTATAAGAAATCTGGTTGAGTGATTAATATAATGTTAATATATATAATAGTTCTGCATATTTGCAAATATTTTTCAGAATAATTAATATAACAACACCCGTTCGTAGATAATATTTGAAGATTCCACATAGTGAGCCATGCATAATTTAAAGAATAATTAGTGAGAAATTGGGAACTGGATAATCTTCGATGATCTCACATAGTAAATTAAGCATAATTTACTTTTTATGTCATGTTTGTAATGACACTACAGATGAATCAGTAGAAATTGGTATTACACACCATACTGGATAATTATAATGAAATCAGAAATTGGATTCAAATACATAACTGAGCTCAAAGAGTGATTAACGGGAAATCGGAAACTTTATACAAATTGCATTAAACTAACGACAAAGAATAATTAACGGGAAATTAGGAATTGGATGCAAATCATTGAAAAATATTTAACGGAAAATCGGAAACGGTATGCAAATACATCAAACAAATCTCAAATAATAATTAATGGGAAACCGGAAACTGGATGCAAATGTATTGAACTTTACTCAAAAAATAATTAACATAAAATAAAAAACCGAATGCAACTACATTGAACTAACCTCATAGAATAATTGGTGGGAAATCGAAAATTAAATGCAAATGCATTGAAAAACCTCAAAGAATAGTTAGCGGGAAATCAGAAACTAGATGCAGATGTATTGAACTAACTTTAAAGAGTTATTAATGGGAAATCGAAAACTGGATCCAAATGCAATGAACTAATCTCAAAAACTCATTAACGAAACATTGAAAAATGGATGAAATTGCACTAAACTAACCTAAATTAATAATTAACGGGAAAATATAAATTTGATGTAACTGCATTGAACTAACCTAAAAAAATAATTAACGGTAAATCAGAAACTTGATGCAAATGCATTGAACTAACCTCAGAGAACAATTAACATAAAATCGGAAGTTGGATGCAACTGCATTGAACTAACCTCAAAGAATAATTAACGGAAAACCAAAAACTGGATGCAACTGCATTAAACTAAAATCAGAGATTAAGTAGTGGGAAATCAGAAATTGGATGCAAATGCATTGAAATAACTTAAAAAAATAGTTAACTAGAAATCGGAAGTCGGATGTAACTACATCGCATTGACCTCGATCAAAGCATAAATGTCAACTTTTTTAGCCTTCTCACATGAGTAATTACGAATAATTAGGAACCAAAAACGAAAGTGAGTTTATAAAAACAGACTCTTACATGTATACAAATTGTATAATAATTGTAAACTATCGAACTAACCAACAATTAATGGGAAATCAGAAACTGGATGCAGATGTATTAAACTAACCTCAAAAAGTAATTAACGGGTGATTGAAATCTGGATGCAAATGCTATGAACTAATCTCAAAGACTAATTAACGAAACATCTAAAACTGGATGCAACTGTACTGAATTAACCTTAATGAATAACTAACGGGAAATCATAAAGTGGATGCAATTGCACTGAACTAACTTCAAATAATAATTAATGGGAAATTAGAAACTTGATGCAACTGCATTGAACTAATCTCAAAGAATAATTAATGAGAAATTCGAAACTGGATGCAACGTACTACATTAAACTAACCTCAAATAATAATTAATGGAAAATCAGAAACTTGATGCAAATACATTGAACTAATAACCCTAAAACATATTTGTATTATATGTAAGGGGAATAAATGTCTCAACAAATATAGTTTTGTATTTTAAGTAGTGTTTATTATAATTCTTTTATTGTGATTGGGAATGCCTTGCTATTCAAGTAACTTCAATATTATCTTTGCTACATTAGGTATTCTCACAAAACTTCAATCAAACTTCTATTATTAAACCTAACAATAAAAAGAAGTCGATGAGTTTTATCAAGTTTTGGTGCTTCTTTTTTATAGAGAGTGGTGCAAGAAATTTAAATGAGTAATTATTATAATTTTCATATCTCATAGCTATGTATAGTTGCTAATATTTTTTAGAATAATTTAATATAATGACACCCGTTTGTAGGACACGTTCATGTGATAATCTTTTTAAGTGAGAGTAGTGTATTCTTTGAGGATATGGAAACAATCAATCTGTTTTAGTGATTTGTACACATTAGTAAGCCGAACGGTGATGATTTACCGCTAAATCACTATAAATCTAATAAAATTATTATACAAGCTAGATCGAGTTTAAGATAATTTGAAAATTATGGATTAATATTATAAACCACAAAGTGAAGAGGCTATCTCAATTTGATCCCTTAGTTTTCAAGTACTTATGCACCATAATTGTTGCTGATTAACGTATTTCGGTTTATTTTCAATAAAAATATATTCTTATTCAAAAATTTGCCGCTAAATCACCATAAATCTAAGAAAACTATTATACAAGCTAGATCGAGTTTAAGATAATTCTATTTGAAAATTATGGATTAATATCCTAAACAACAAAGTGAATAGGCTATCTCAATTTGATCTCTTAGTTTCCAAGTACTTATGCACCATAATCGTTGTTCATTAACATATTTCGGTTTATTTTCAATAAAAATATATTCTGATTCGAAAATTTGCTGCTAAATCACCATAAATCTAAGAAAACTATTATATAAGCTAGATCGAGTTTAAGATAATTCTATTTGAAAATTATGAATTAATATCCTAAACCACAAAGTGAAGATGCTATCTCAATTTGATCCCTTAGTTTCCAAGTTCTTATATACCATAATCATTGGTCATTGACTGTCTGTTCTTCTGTGCTAAAATGATACTGCTTAGGTTATGGAAATATGGAATGGTGTTTGTTTCATTTTTTTGGGTGCGCGTGTGTGGGGGCATTATATCCACATAAAGATTTTAATAGAATTGAGTCATTTTCAGTAGGCCTTGGATCATAAAATTTTGAAGGGAACCTTTGAAGTACCTGAGAAAGTGAGAATTCATTATAGTTTTTCCTTCAATTATTTTGTCTTCTGCTTCCTTGTTCATAACAGTATATGATGAAACAATCTCTGAAAGCGCAACTCTTAATGGTTAATTTCTGATATGACCTTTTGTTCATGTGAATTGTATGCTTCATTTAGTCCTTTGTGTGGATCTTCAGTATCTCTCTTCTTTTTCTTATACTTATTTTGTCCTTTTTTTTGTTACAGGAAAAATCTGGTATTGACGATGGAGATCCTCGGATATCGCCGTATCTGGAGTTAGTGGTGAAGAAGATACCCGTATCGGGATGTGAAAGGAAGTTTGTAGAGTCACCTCTTGTCAAACGCCGTCCTTTTGATGAAAGTATGAGAAATGTGATAAGTACAGTGTGGCTGCTTTGAAGATGACTCTCGGGGCTCCCTCTTTTCCTTGTTTTTATAGACTCCTCCAAAGCCAGTTATATGTGATACTTAATAGGAGATATTAGCTGACTTTCCTTATTATATAATACTGATTAAAATCAGTTTGTATGCACTGTTTTTCTGCAGTACCAAATGCAACTTTCAATTATATTTGACTGCAGTTTCTCTCATCAAGTAATCTGTGATACGATGCCTACCTACAGCAAGAGTTTCCTCCCTAGCTTTTTTCTTCTCTACCTAGCTAATCTGCTGCCCGTGTTCCATGTACCATGGTATTTACATTTGATTACGGACTTGACTCTTAACACCTGAGACAAGTTTATGCCCCATCCCGTCAGTTTATATGCCCCTCCTGGCCTCCTGGCTCCTGTTTGTCTTTCATGGATAATTATATTATCTTAACTACTTTAAAATTTTCTGCTCCCACCTATAAGTACTGCAATAGTACTATAATATTTTTTTATGTGCGACTCTTGGTCTATTTTTTATGACTATTTTGTTCCTAATTTTTTTAATTTAATAATTGTTGTGCCCCTCTATTGATCATTAAATTTCAGTGATTTTAAATGCATGTGTTTAACCCAAAGGTGTATAGCACCTGCATCAGACTAGTATAAAATAAGAGTCCAAATTTGTGGCGCACGGTTGTTAACACTCTTTGTTATTGACCCACGCGTCATTCCTAATTTCACCACAAAATCTATCCAAAATAAATAAATATTCTCAAACAATCATTTGATTTAACCACCCGTCTGGATTTGAAGCCTGATCTTAACCCAATTTTGCAAAACAATCCGCCACATAATTGCCTTCATGATAAGTCGAATGAATACCTCTAAAGCACGGACGCACCTATCAATGGGCTGTCCTTCCTGGCAAGGGGTCGGATCTCTCCACTTCCCTTTTCCCTTCTTCTTCTTTAAACTCTCTTCTCCACCTAGAGCTACGGATTTAATTAGTTTACCACACTCTAAACCCTACCATTCGGCCTCTCCACAACCCAAAACTCTTTGATTCAACTACTAATTGGAAGTGATGAAGAAGAAAAAAAGAAGAAAGCTTCCTCCGGACCGACGTGTCAAGAGAGTTTATATCAACCAACATTGGTCAACATGGTCCGGACGTGGGATTTTGACCCAAAAAATAAAAAATAAATCAAAATAATATTAAAAACTCAAGTTTTTTCAATTTTTGTTTTGTTAAGACTTATGATATGTTTTTAAAATTTGATTAGGAAATATTAAACTTGTTTTTCAAAGCCATGGTTATTTATCTTTAATAGTTTTGAATTTATGAATGTTGATACATTTTAATTTAGTTTAGTTTTAATGTTTAATTTATATAAAATAAAATTATAAATATTAATTAACTATGAAGAGTGACCAAGAGAAAAGGATGGGGTTTCCAATGTGGTCGGTGTCCGGTGGTCCTACTTTTTTGAGATATAATCGAGACCATATATTTTGCGTTGGTTTGTCGTTTTTTTAATTCGAGTTTTCTTTTCGCGTCCGTTAATTGTTTCCATGCAACATAGATGAATACTAAAAGAAAGATTCGATGTGAACGTATAGATAAGAGGAACAAAAGGACACAAATTCAAAAGAACACTATCGTTAAATCTTCTTCTTGCCGTGAAAATGCAAATCCCATCTCAAATTAAATCAAAACCACAAAATCAATGTTCTAATTTGTAAGAAAAAAAGAACATAATTTAGGATCAATTTTATGTTTAAAAACTTTAATTGATGAGATCAACTTGAATCAATTTGAGAGATTTCTAAAATTCACAACTTAAAAAGTAAGAAATGGTGGTAATGGTTGTTGGTGATGGGGGTATAAGAGGTACTATGTTTAGTTATTTTTTGATAGTTTTAATGGTGAAATAAAGTTGACACGTGGCTCAATATATGAGAATGTTAACAAGCACACTGATAAACTGTGTGCAACAAATTCGGACTCATAAAGTAAGGGCCGCTTTGACACCCCATTTTATGGGATTGACACCCTTTTGGCAAAAAATATAACAATAATGATTATTCCTTATGTGTTCTCTTACACATCCCATATCCCACGGTAGACAGTTGTCGCGAGATCGTACAATTCACGGCATTCGGGTTGCCGCGAGATCCCATATCCTATGGCAGTGAGTTGCTGCCGAGGATTTTTTTGTGTTTTTTGTTTTTTTTTCACTTCAAATTTTACGTATTGAACACACACGACATATGGATACCTCATTTGTTTCTTTAGAGCTTATTTATACACTCCAAGAACAACACCAAAACCATAAAAAAAAAATATATACAATTAAGGCATAATTTTGCTATCTCGCGGCAAATATTTTCATATGATATAAGAAAAACTTGTAATCAAATTAATGAAGAAGAGCTTTTATAATTAACACAAGCAAAGACTCCATTTTAGTGAACACAACCATCTCGCGGCAACTAACTTTTTTTTACCGTGGCTATTAAAAAAAATTTAAAACAAAAAAGGACCCACGGCAATAACCTTCCGTGGGATATGGGATCTCGCGGCAACCCGATGTCGTGGATTGTGCGATCTCGCAACAACTTCTTACCGTGTGTGTTTTTTTATGTGATTAATGGAGGGGTGCCAATACCTTGGAATTGGTCAAAGGGGTGCCAATCCCATAAAATGGGGTGTCAATACCGCGACCCTAAAGTAATATATGTTGTGGGGTTTTTTACGTTTTCTCCCTGAACAACCACATTAATTAAAATATGACTTTCAAGTTTGTTAGCGACTTAGGTCAATAACCTTTACTTTTCGTGGGACTCTCTATTGAATTTTCCTGCTCCAAGGCTTCTGACTTGACCACCTCTAGTTAGCACCTCACTGAGTTACTGCGGTAATGACAATATTAATATTTAATATCATTAATCACTGAAAAATATATTCACACTGAAAATTAACACGTCATTACATTTCGAAACTTCAACCGCGTCAACTTAAACTATATAATTTCCCTCCTTGTTGAAGTATACAGGTGTGCACTTATCATCTGTGTGTTAGTTATAGGCGTGTGCCTATCGATTCGGTCTGTCAGAATGGACCGTGTTTAGTGTTTTCTATTTTCGTGTATTAAACTTATTTATATGTAACGAAGTGTTGTGTAACAGTAAGCTAAATTAAGAACCCTAATTCTCAAGCCTCTATTTTTACTTCTTCTTTACCAATACATTAAGACCTTTAGTACTTTAGTACTATGATGTTGTTATGATTATCCTAGCATCTCACAACATGGTATCGGAGCGTCTGGTTAGAGATCCATCAAAGACCTATGAATAATCAAGCTTAAAGTCTAAAGCTTGAGTCTTGTTTTTCTTTTCAATCCCATTGTCTCGCTTCCGCACAACTATCTATCTATCTCTTCGTATTCAAGTTTGCTTTACAATGGCTGAAGTAACAGTTGTTCCAAAGACCGATGAGTTTGGAAACACATCTGTTTTCTTTGTTGGTATGACTTCTGTGAAATTGGAGGGTGTTGCCAATTACCTTCAATAGGCAGAAGAAGTTAACGTATACCTTACTGGCAAAGGTAAGGAAACACATCTTACAAATTCACCTGCCACCACAGATGAGAAATCAAATGTGACTTGGACAAAAAAGATGATGCCTTGGTTAAGACTTTTTTGTGGAATACTATGGAAAAAGATATATGCAATACTGTTCGTTTTTTTAAGACTTCTAAGGAAATATGAGAGTATCTACAAGAATCGTATTCTCCATCTCAAAATACATCTCGTATCTTTCAGTTGTATGAAGATATATTTGATTTGAATCAAGGAGATATGTCTATTTCTGAGTATTATAATTCTCTTTGCAGCAAGTGTGAAGAATTAAATATTTATCATCCATTGACTACAGATATCACTCAGTGGAGGAAACAAAGAGAGGAATTTCGTGTCTCTAAATTTCTGTCTGGCCTACATCCTGAGTTTGCTAATGTGAAGGCTCAGGTATAAGCCGAATCAAAACTCCCAACTTTGTCTGAAGCTTATTCTCGTATTACTTCTCCTTTAAAATCCACTGACAGTGTAGCCTTATTAGTTCCTCCAAGTAACAACAACAATACCTTTTCATTTGGTCGAGGTAGTGGAGGTAGAGGTGGCAGAACTAATTGTGGACGTGGAGGAAGTCGTAGTAGCCAGGGGAGTGGACGAGGTCGTGGTATGGGCGGTTGGCCACCATATGATCATTGTGGGTGCATAAATCATGGTTCTGATTTTTGTTGGGAAGCATTTGGACGACCAACACTGTCTAAAGGCAACAATGCCACAGTTTCTGATAATAGGGATACAGATTCAGTCCAAAAGGTGCAAGACGACCTTGTAGCCTTCATGGAAAGGATACAAGCTATTCTAGCCAGTTCTTCGAGTTCGTCTAATGCTCCCACAACAACTCTAGCCGAATCAGGTAACATATATATGTTTTCAACTAGTGAAACCAACTCTTGGGTCATTGACTCAGGAGCTTCTTATCATATGACAGGTAACCCCCAATTGTTTTCCACTATTGATTAACCCAGTAAAGTATCATATGTTACATTAGCAAATTGTGCTAAAACTAAGATTCTTGGTCGAGGTTCCATTCAGCTAACTCTTCATGTGTCTCTTGTCTCTGTCTTGCTTGTTTAAAATTTTCCTTTTAATCTCTTATCCGTTCATAGTCACACCCAATCACGTAATTGTTCTGTCACGTTTTCCTCCATTCATGTTGTTTTTCAGGATCTGCAGACAAAGGAACTAGTTGGTGGGGGTATGAGCAAGGCGGCATCTACTACTTTCAAAGTGTTTTTGGGCAGCCTCAACAGAAACAGGCCCTTACAGTCTCTGTCTCTGCTTTTCTATGGCATAGGCAACTTGGTCATCTACCTCTAAAGAGTCTACATTGTCTAGTCCCTAGCATTCCTGCAAGTTTTCAATCTTTTCAGTGTGAAGTTTGTAAGTTAGCTAAACATCGCCGTGCTACTTACAAAACTAGTTTAAATATATGTTCAAGTGGTCCTTTCCAATTTAGTTCATTCCGATGTTTGGGGCCCATGTAGAACCACTAGCCTCTTGGGAGCCAAATATTTTATTACTTTTATTGATGATTTCTCTTGTGTTTGTTGGGTTTATATAATGGAGAATCGTTCTCAAGTCTTTCTTGTTTTCTAAAAATTTTATGCTGAAATCACTAATCAATACTCTGCAAAGTTGAAAGCCTTTAGGAGTGATAATGCCAGGGATTATGATTCTGCTATGTTTAAATGTTTCTTTGCTGATAATGGTACTACTCATCAAACCTCTTGTGTTGACACCCCACAACAAAATGGGGTTGCTGAGAGAAAGAATCGTCCTCTTCTTGAAGTTGCCCGTAGCTCAATGTTTCAAAGCAATCTTCCAAAGTTTTATTGGGCGGAGGTAGTCCTTACTGCCACATATTTGATTAATCGTATGCATTCTTCAGTGTTAGGTGGAAAAACTCTTATGTATGTTCTCTTTCCTAGTCAACCATCTTTTTCTCTTACTTCTAGGGTGTTTGGGTGTATTTGTTTTGTTCATAATCTTCAACCTGGTCGTGACAAATTAGACCCTCGTGCTACTAAGTGTGTCTTTCTTGGGTATTCTTGTACACAGAAGGGTTTTAAATGTTACAATCCTCACCTTCGGAAGTTTTGTGTTTGTTTTGTTCATAATCTTCAACCTGATCATGACAAATTAGACCCTCGTGCTACTAAGTGTGTCTTTCTTGGGTATTCTCGTACAGAGAAGGGTTATAAGTGTTACAATCCTCACCTTCGGAAGTTTTATGTTTGTGCTGATGTAACTTTCTTTGAGGATGTATCATATTATTCTCTCAAGGGACAGGTGTCTAAAGAACCTTTCGAGGAATTTTTGCATTCTCCTACTCCAGTACTAGATGAGTGCACTGTTGACTTTCCAGGCCCAATACTGGAAAAGCACACAAGTTCAGCACATATACCTGATGGGCGCACGCCTATTACTGCAGCACAAACTAAGGGTGCGTGCCTACTCGATGCAGCCCAACTGGATCATGTGCCCTCGCCTCCTTGCTCACCTCTGCCCCCACCTCCTGTGCCTGTGCCCTCGCCTCCTTCTGCACTTGACATTCCTATTGCTCTCTGGAAAGTTGGACGCTCTCCTAGTAGCACATGTCTTCCTCGTCGGTATGCTCAATATTTTATTTCTCAGTTTACCTCTCATGATCATTTACCACTACCTGTCAAGGTATTTGCTATCTCGTTGCTCTCTGTCTATGTGCCTATTAATTACAGAGACGCCTTATCTCATTCTGGCTGGAGGCAAGCTATGGAGGAGGAGTTGAGTGCATTGTACTCTAATCAGACTTGGGTGCTTACTCCTCTTCCTCCTGGGAAGATAGTGGTTGCTTGTAAGTGGGTTTTCATAGTCAAACACAATCTAGATGGCACTGTCTCTCGTTTAAAAGCTTGGTTGGTTACTAAAGGTTTCATTCAGACATATGGTATTGATTACTCTGAGACTTTTTCTCCTGTGGCGAAGTTAGACTTTGTGCGTATTGTTATCTCTCTTGCAGTCAATCACAACTGGCCTCTATACCAGTTAGATATGAAGAATGCATTATTGCACGGTGACCTACAGGAAGAAATCTATATGGTGCAACCTCCTTGTTTTTTTGTTCAAAGGGGGCAAGTATGTCGGCTACAGAAGTCTTTGTATGGTCGCGGCTCAAACAATCTCCTAGAGCTTGGTTTGCAAAATTTAGTCAAGTGGTAATGGCTAATGGCATGACTCGATGTGAGTATGATCACTCTGTATTTTATAGGAAGACTAAGCAAGGCATTATTATCTTAGTGGTGTATGTCGATGATATTGTTGTTAATGGTTCTGACAAACAAGGCACTGCTCGTCTCAAAATTAATCTCTCAAAGAATTTTCAAACCAAAGACCTTGGAGAAATTAAGTACTTCTTAGGCATTGAAGTCACAAGGTATCCTGGTAAAATTCATCTTTCATAGCAAAAGTACGTACTAGATATGCTCAGTGAGACTGGTAATCTAGGAGCACGACCAGTGGAGACTCCTATGGATCTGAACAACAAACTCCAGTCAGATATGGGAGAGTTGTATGCAGATGTTGAGAGATATTGTCGATTAGTGGGTAAACTAATCTATGCCACTATCACTCGTCTAGATATTTCGTTTGCTGTCAGTGTAGTACTCAGTTTATGCATATGCCTAGAGTTCCTCATTTTCAGACTGTTATTCGCATTGTGCGATACTTGAAAGGTTCTCCAGGACGTGGACTTGCCTATCGTTCAAATAGTAATCTTGATGTTGTTGGATGTGCCGATGCTGATTATGTAGGGTTAGTTTCTGACAGAAGATCTACTACTGGGTACTATACCTTTCTGGGAGGTAATTTGGTCACCTGGAAGAGCAAAAAGCAAACAGTTGTTGCCAAGTTCAGTGCAGAGGCCAAGTATAAGGCTATGGCTCAAGGCACTGGTGAATTAATGTGGATACGCAATCTGTTACATGAGTTTGGTTTCTCAGTTCAGTTGCCTATACCACTCTATTGTGATAATAAGGCAACCATTCATATTGCCTCCAACCCAGTATTTCATGAGAGGACAAAGCACATCAAGGTGGATTGTCATTATGTCAGACACAAAGTTGAAACTAAGGAGATATAGACTCCTCATCTCACGTCCAATACTCAGTTGGCCAATATCTTCACAAAGCCACTATTTTGTACGTCTATTATCTACTCGTCTTTGCAGCAAGCTAGGCATGAATGATATCTATGCTCCAGCTTGAAGGGGGGTGTTGAAGTATACAGGCGTGCGCTTATCATCTGTGTGTCGCCTATCGGTTTAGTCTGTCTGAATGGACAATGTTTAGTGTTTCCTATTTTCGCGTATTAGACTTATGTTAGGTGATATATGCTCTTTACTACTACTTAGAGTTTTGAACTCTCTAAATTGATGCAAAAGCACTCAAGGTTCCTTACTCACGATCTTCGTTTCGTAGAGTTGGAATAAAGATTCGAACTAAGCTAAAGCTTAGAACAACTACAAATTAGATGTTACAATAAAGGGAAACTAAAGAGTAAGGTCATAATATAAATGCTAGATTTTTCCTTCCTACACAAACATTAAGAAAAACATTAACGTTGAAAACATGCACTTAATACCGAAATAGAGATTTGAAAGAGAAGGTGGAGAGTTAATCCTCCTCATGTGAAACTATCATTAGTTGTTGATTTGAAAAAGGTTTTGATTCTTCCTAGACTCATAGACAAGTCCCTAACGGAAAAATAGATTTGATCCCTAGCATGCATGGCTCACTAAAGAGCTCATACATGCTAGCAAGTGAAACCAAACAATGACTTATCTCTAAGCTCATTGCTTGATTCTTAACTAAACTCTACACCAACTACCATTTTGGGATAGGATGTAGAGTTAGTTGTGCTTCCTAAACCTACCAAACCAACAACAATTGATTTACCCTCACATGAGTTGGATTAACTCCCCAAAAGGGAAGTTAGCTCATGATCCTTGGGACAAGGATTTATAAACTAAGAAAAACACAAAAGAGAGAGAGAGAGAGAGAGAGAGAGAGAGAGAGAGAGAGAGAGAGAGAGAGATGAACAATCAAACTCACTTCTATTTATTTTCTAGAAGAAACAAGTGTTTCTCCATTAAAACTATTACAAGCTTTCTAATAAAAACTAAAACTAACTTCTCATTTTCACTAAGGAACTAAAATAATGCCATGTGAGGAAAATAAGTCAAGGGAGTAAATGGAGTGTCCCCCACCCTTGTCTAATTTCTTCTCCATTTGAGAGAAATCTCATTTCCTCCCACGTGAATTATCAAACCACATTAATTCATTTTTATCCACCACATTAAAACAAAGTGACACCTTGCCTTTTTTTCACTATTAACACCTAATCTAATTTATTACATGCAAGGTGTCAACTTTGCACCAATAATTTGTTATCTTTGTCTTGACATGCTCCATGATTGATGACTCATCCAATCTTGTGGTCCCCAAGATAGTGGGTCCCCTGTGCATCCCAGCTGGCGGTCCGGTATTTTGAGCAGCTTTTACAACTTCCCCTATCGTAGAGTTCATCGCCGCCGATTATGCGAAAGCAGCTCTCTTGTCGCATTCGGAGTCCTGGTTCGAGAGGTAGGAGCTTTGGAAGTTTGATGCTTCTTGTGTGGATTTGGGAGAATTCATATATACGCCGTTCCTCGTGCTTTATATCGAGTTTAACCAATATTTCCATGTTTCTTTGCAAATACCGCAAAAGTATGAAAACATATTTATTTCATGATTATTAAACACATAATTAACCAAATTTATATGTCTCAATGGGGTTTCATAATACACTTTTGGGTGCTTATCACACTACCCCTTAAACAAAGACTTTGCTTGTCCTCAAGCAAAGAAGAGACACTAAAATAGATAAGTGGCCAAAAATGTGTAGTCCTAAACTAATTCTCGTTTCGCAGAGATGCGGTTGCATTGACCATATGCAACAAGGCCTTAAACCACTAGGAATTCCCTAGTGGACGAAGTTATAGCCTCGTGAGAGTTTTCGAAAAGATACTCACAAACTTCATTTATACTACAACGACTTCGGTGATGTAAACTTCGTTTCCTAAATTAATCTCAGATATCCATACATCTCCTTAGCAGGGAACGAGGATTGATTTCTTTGAAACTCAAGTTAATATGTATTCAATAATTAAAACATCTACATATGATTATTCATGCAGTGAACTTTTCATTGAAATATACTAGCAGAGTTGTTTCTGGATCCCTTGGAGAGCGTACCTAAATGGGTTCTCACAGGTATGTGTCGAAACACAATTTCACTCAAAAATTTTCCACTAAGGTTTGTTAACTCCAGTGTGCAGTGGGCACACGTTTCCTTACATCTCAATGACAGTCAGAGGAGCCGATGTCGATCAATCACGTCTACTACTTATTATCACACCAACCTACTCCTAATTGAGCTAGAGGTCTTTATTAGGTATTGTGGGGCTTAGGTGGTAGTGTACAAGAAAATGGAAATGGATAATCAAAATTTACGAGTATGAGAGAATAGGGTCTTCATATATTTACAACACTATAGAAATCCTTGTTTCCCTTCCTTCTTCTAACTGAGTTTTTCCAACCTTGTTCTTAAGCCTCTGGATACTGATGAAACACATTTTATATATATATATATATATATATATATATATGGATTAAGAACATGATTCTATTTTTCTTTCCTGAAGCAAGTAACTGACTTATATTTAGGACAAGTCTTTCTCTTTATTCTTCCACATTTCATCTTATTTCTCATACTCATCACTTAGGTAGGTTCTTTTATTTGGTTTAATAGATGGGTAAGGAATTTTTGTGGTGAAAGTGAAAGGTTTGATGAAAGGTTCAGTGGAGTGACTAGCGGTAATATTTGTAACAGGTAAGAATTTTTAGCTATGTCGATCCAAAGAAGGCCTAAATTCTCGCCTAGGGTTCGGATGGTGATCAAGTAAGTAGATGTGTGATTTCCTCTAATCGGAAAAACTACTCCTCTGTGTCATCACACACAAATCACTCATGTCAAGGCTTTTTGGTTAGATTCTCACAGGGTTTATAGTTTAAGTAACTAACCATTGGTTCCAGAAACTTATTGTTATGTACAATCGATGATACTCAGTATATGAATATTCATGAAAAGCTGTATAAACTATTACATACATATTATCTAAAGTTTCTTAAAAACAAATCCTAATTCGGATACTAATGTAAGATTTCTAGACAATTTTCATCATTGAAAAAGGAAACAAGACTTTGTTACTAAGTACAATTTTTAATACGAAAATAAAAACTATATATAGGCTACAAGATGCCTAATTTTTGCTACAGGTTTAAAGCACCCCCAAACAGAATGATGCTTAGTCCTCGAAGTATCAATAAGTAAAGAGAAAAAATACCTGAGAACCGTGAGCAAAATTAGGGCTAGATTGCTGGAACAAAGAGGTTGGAGATCATAATATATTATTCAGAAAGAACAAGAAAATGTTCAATAGCACACTAAACATAGCACACGATACATAGCACACGAAATAATGAACCATAGCATACGAAACATGAAAAACAATAGCACACCAAACATAAGGTTTAGCTAGATATATGTATAATGGCAAACTCAAATTTACCATCCAGCAGGATGTGAAGGTCTGGCGTCCTCTTTAAGGAAATGCATTTCCTTAGCATCGCGCCAATAGATAATAGTCTGCCAAATTTCTGCCCATTCTTTGTCTCCGGATTCCCTCAAATTGGTCTTCATCTTTTCGTCCTTTGGGTAACATCGAACATGCCTCGTGTATCGGGGGGACGCTTCCATTGACGAAAACCTCAATGACCGAATGATTCGTTTCTTTTGGCACATGGAATCCACCTTTACATGATCATGAAAAGTGGCCGCAAACCCGGGAAATGTGTCTTCATGATCGCAAGCGGTGACCGGTAAAAGTATATACCGATCCCGAAAAGTGCGAGCTCGTTTCAGTTTGAGACAACACAACCTAAAATGTTAAATAATGCATGACCTTGAGCTAGTGTAATCAATATGACATAGCGACCTCATTGGCAGTAGAAAAATGCCAATCTCCCATAATGTTCAGGAGTACAAATAACATTGCAGTCCCCATGTTCATGGTCATGCTTGCTAATGGAATGGTGATGTTGCGCCATGGCACATGGCCATCTCCTTCTCGTTTGATCTCAAGACCATCACCATAAGAGTCGCGAAACGCTTGCCACTGAAATCAACGGTATGAATTTTGATAGATGTAATGCCAAGATGCAGCAGGTTCGTGGTATGGAAGGTCCAAAGTTAGGGCAAGTTGTTGTTTAGAAAAGATATGAGGTGTGTCACCAACTCGGATTGTGAACCCGTCTAAGTAGAAACCATGCGCATGGTTGAATGCTGGTGTGTCTTCCATATTAGCATAAAAGTATGCAGCCAAACTCGGAGAATAAGTTTGGTCAGGTTGAAGAATTAGGGAAGACCACCCAATGTTTGTGATGTAATCATGGAATAGATGGCCATAGGCATTGGAATCCATCATAGACTGAAAGGATTGCTCAGGAATAAGTTTGGGAGGTACCATGGATGATGAAGATGCAATGTTTAATGAAGATTCCATGGTGGATGAAGTAAAGAAATGGGTAACGATACCGGCAACTGTATGGAAAAATGAGTATGTAAGAAAATAGACCCTCCTGTAGCACATGTTAAAATTATATTAGTCACAACGGAAATGATGAAAATCCTACTAAGCATTGCATAAAAAAGAAGACAAAAAGATAAGACAAAATACATAGTACGACGGAAAAACGTAATAACATATATGATTATTGACTTAGTAATATCATGGATTCTTATATTGATCTTGGAGATGCATATTTTGCACCGTGATTTGTTTAGGTCTTCTATTTGTTGGCCGAAGCCAGATCCGAATGTCCCCTTATCGGGCAGAGAGTCTGAGTTTGATTTTCCATTAGAGAGCGTGATTTTGCAAGGATTGAGAATGATTTTCCAAGATCTCCTCCTCGTTTCAACATCATGCGTTGCTTTGACGATCTTGGAAATCCCGAAGAGTTGTGATGATGATATTCTGACGAGCGTGTAGTTCCCTCAAACCCTGATGAAAAGTTTAATGCCTTCCATGGGATTAATAATGTTCAAAGATGGCATTTTCATCAAATAAATGGTCAGAATTTGAGCTTGAGTTGTTCTGCTCATCTATCAGAGTATCAGGGGTCCAAAAACCAACGGAGTAGTCTGTTTGGAGTACCTTTATATATGCTCTTTGAAGGGGTGTCTCTGGAGAAATTATTGGATAACCCCAACGCATCATGATCTGCGTTACTAAAATGGGTAGGGGTGCTGACCTTCTTGTTTTCTTGGTGATTACGTTCCAGAGGTGTTGGATCAGACAAAAATCATCTCGTTGAGTTTGCAAAATCCAAAGTAGGTGAAGTTGAGGCTTTGTGACTTCTGATTGGTGTGATGTACCTACCACATTATGTCCCAACCAATTGGAGCAAACCACACGTTGATTCTCGTTTCAAAGCTCGTTGAAGAACCATGTGATGTGTATTTTCGACGCCGCGCCATGAGATACTGTAGCTCATGATAAAGTTTTTATGAATCGAATGATGACTCTTGAACAAGGGACTCCCTGGGTTTTATTGGGATTTGAAGTATGTCGGAGATCATTTCCTTATTCAATTCCAATCGTTGTCCATAGGCATTGAAGTAGAATTTTCCATCTTCATATCCGCTAAATTGGTAGAACATCAAAACCAATTCTCGGGAATAACCAGCTGCTGAATGATATAGAAGAGGCGTCCATCCGCGACGTATGATTTCGGTGTCAAAATAAGGAGAAAACCGGCCCTCTTCGAAAGTTTTCAGGTAGTCTTTCTCTGCCGTTATTTTTCTTGGTTGAGCCATTACTAAGGGAAGGATAGTGAAAATTGTTTGAATAAGAATGGCTGAAAAAGAAGAGATTTATAGCCAATCTATGAGTCTATACCAATCTGGAGTCCAAGTGTAGTTAATGACCCATGTGTTTATGAACAGCATCATAGGGGATCCACATTAAGTCTTTGTCATGTCAGATATCCAAATACAATTAATGAGATGGTGTAATGTTAGAAAATACGGAGGAAAGTTTCACAGGGTAGTTAGACTTACACGTAATTTCAGAAATGATGATCATAACTCAGTAATAGAATATGGATAGAATAATCGAGCTGCATGTGTGACAAGTGTTATGTGTACCTTGTAGCGTGCGCGATTTTCTCTGAACACCATGTGTATCCATTAATTATTTTGGTGAGTTTTGGATGGCCTATCTTTGTTATGGTTTGTTTATTTATTTACTTATTATTATTATTATTTTTTTTATTTTTTTATTTATATTATTATTATTATTATTATTATTATTATATATATATATTTTTTTATTTATTATTTATTTTTTATATATATATATATATATATATATATATATATATATATATATATATATATATATATATATATATATTTAGAGAGGAAAAGACAACTAATATACACAATTATTTAATCTTTAAACTTCTCCATTTAATCGTGAACCCGCACAAATGTGTGAGAATTATTTAACACACCATACTAATATACAAAATGAAAATCAGAAAAAAGAAAAACGGTTACATAGATCTAGATTTTCTGGATCATGTTATGCATGAGTGACAAGAGAATAATGATAAACACTGTTATCACGATTAATGTGATAGCCCATTCGCATTGCTCCTTTTCCCATCGCTCTAGTTTATTCATTATGTTCAAGAAATTTAGGATTTGTGAAGAATGAGAGAAAGGGGTTGATTGAATTGGAAAGGAGAGTTGTATTTATAAATTGATTTCTGACCGTTGGGCATCTGACCGTTTGGATCAGTCCGTTGGGTTCTGACCGTTGGGCTTTGAGAGTAGGCCCAATGAATCAAGGAATATATGAGGAAGTACACTATGTGCATAACATAAATAATTTCTCATTCAAACCATCTGGAGGTACAAAATTATGAGAAATCAACCGATATACTAGAAAAATAAAATGCAATGCATAAGCGAAATAAATGACATAGTCATTGCTAAGCCAAGGAAAATAAACAGCTACTGTGAATCCTTCGGGTTAGCAGAAGATGAACCCGGGTTTCTACGCCTTGGTCACTTAATTTAACTTCAGCCGAAATGACCGGTCCGGAATGTGGCATATAGATCAGAAAGTAACCGATCTTGAATTGTCGCCGATTTGCCATCATCATTCCGGAATTGGCCCGGCGATTTCTCATTTCTTGGCCGGAAGTCATTCCGGGAAGTAATCATCTCTTCCCTGGCGAAGAAATATCATGCGATACTAGAATTCATGTTCCTCAAGGCATCCATAGGAGTATTGATTCGGGCGATGGTATCTTCATTAAAACAGTCACGGTGGTGGTGGAGGAGGAGGAGGCACGTTATCATACTCAATGTCATCTCTAGCTACTGGGTCCCAATGGTCTAAAACACAAGTCTCAAAAATTCCAAAATTCTCCAAAGACCTTGTTTCAATGAAAGGAGTAGCAGACTGGAACCCTAAGTTAAGCATAAGTTGAGTAACAAGTACAGCAAGAGGAGCTGACCTGTTTGACACGGTCGTAAGAATATGGCCCAGGAAATGGACCATACAGAAAGTGTGCTTCCTCTCCTGTAGGATCCACAGCAGGTGCAAGAAAGTCTTGTTCACGTCAGACGTCTTTGAAGTTCTAATGACGTTGTATGCCAGCCATTGAGTGACGGCTAATTGGTTACGTCTGAGTGAATGCTGGTACACGCAGTTCGAGCCAGTGTTGTACTCCCCCTCGAGAAGCGTGTCAAACATCAAATCCCTCGTGGTCGGATACTCTGACAATAACAGGGTCGGGCTATCAGAGTTAATCGGAATCTGCGCGGTATTCGAAATCAACTCCAGCGTGAGTTCACGTTCCAACCCATCCGCCGTAATCCAAAATTCGTCACCCCGGAAACCTCCATTGTTATAAAATTTCAACACCAATTCTTCGGAATATTGAGTTGGGATTCGATGCAATAGATATTCCCACTCTCTACTAGCAATTTCCTCATCGAAAAATGGGTGAAACATCCCGGAATTATAGAGATTTGTGAAATTTCTCTCAACTGTAATTCTTCTTCGTGCTGCCATAGCGCGGTGTAAATTAACTTTTGATGGTGCAAATAGCAAGAGGAGGTGGAGGAGGTGGTGCTGGAGGAAGGGGGTTGAGTTTGGTGGAGTTTGCAGCGTGTGTGGTGTCGAATTCATCCGGTATATGAAAGTAGATTGTGGGGGGACCAAGATCCGATTTTTGTGGAAGAAGAAATGAGGGGGGTGGACGCGTGGGTGCCCCGCGCGTGGGCTTTGTACCCGGGTTTTTGATTTTTGGGTCGGGTCAAAATTTTGGCCTAAGTACAAATAAATTACAGAAATTCCCCTTATGTCCCGAAATGTTCCGAAATTTCAAACGTGGAAATTCGATTCGTTTCAACTCCAAATTGAACGGATGAGATATCAAAACGATCAGCATTAAAAATGCCATCCACTAGAATATGAAAAAATCACATCCAAATTTTTTTTTTTTTTTTTTTTTTTTTTAACAATCTTTGGTTTTATTTATTTACACTTTTATATACAAATGTACAAGTCGAGAAGAGAGCGGTCAACAACACCGAAATCCAAATAAAACAAAACATCACAACAGCCTTAAACCTTTCAGCAACTTTCATGTCGGCTCTGGCTTAACCCAATCCACCCGGATGTGGCTTTAACCTTTATGTTTGGGGGCCTAGGGTTCGGATCGGTACCATCCCCGACCAATGTGCAATGGTCTAATAATAATATTACCCCTTAGTACATATGGTATAGCCTCAAACCTCCCCATCCACATACATAGAAAACTGAGCGGGGTTGGCCTGGTGGAATCCATTGCCCGTACGAACTAGGAAATGTCCGATGGTGCATCACGACTCTCTTTGGGCACCATGCTGGGTGCTAATAAAACAAAACGAGTATATACATGTTGAGTCTTTTTACGTCAGATCCTCAAGGCAAATGTGAGTCTTTTAACGTCAGATCCTCAAGACGAATGTGAGTCTTTTAACGTCAGATCCTCAAGACGAATCCCAACCTGTGGGAGCAACGGGACGACGACGAAGTTTATCCTGTTGAGCTGGTGTCAGACAATAATATACCTTATACCGGCTCATCTCGGATAAAAGATCAAGACACGACGAGAAAGGAGTTTGGCAGTTCATACACCACCCCATCCTTTTTTCAAATTAAACTTTCAAGCAAAAGTACTACGACCATTACCAATTCGAGATGGGTGAGATTTGGACCAAATGATGAGTTGGAGTTCGCGAGGAAGAGAATAGAAAAGGGATGAGAAAGAAGGAGTTGAAATTTTTGGTACCTATTGTTTTCCTGGAGGCACGTTTGCTCGATTATCAGAAGACATTTATACTCAGTTCTGAAGTAGAGTTTTTGTGGACTAAGGTTCCGGCGCTTGCAACCACACACTCTAGGGATTTTTATAAAAGAAAATAGAAGAGGTCCCGGCTACCCTAATGGCATACTTTTCCTGTTTAAATACATGGAAAGAAGTACACCAGTGAATCTATTAGTCTATGTAGACTGGATCATTTAGAAGAGTCTCTTCGACATCTGGAGAGCGCAACTCATGATAATGTTTAAGGCGCTGGCCATTTACTTGAAATTCGCTACCATCATTTACGTTTTTCACAGAGATAGCCCCATAAGGGGTGACAGCAGAGACAGTGAAAGGACCAGACCATCGAGTTTTTAATTTTCCCGAAAAATGTGTAATCTTGAGTTGTACATCAAAACTTTTTGACCGACTTTGAACTCTTTTCGCAATATGTGCTTGTCATGCACTCTTTTCATGTTGGCTTTATAGGATTTTGAGAGATCATAGGCATCACTCGAATTTCCTCAAGCTCATTTAAGCGTAATTTTCTCTTTTCGCCTGCCACGTTAGTGTTATAATTCAGGCTTTTGATGGCCCATAGAGCACGGTGCTCAAATTCAACCGGCAGATGACAAGGTTTTCCAAAAACGAGGCGATACGGAGACATCCCTATAAGTGTGTCTAAAAGTCATTCAGATGCCCACAAGGCATCGATAATCGAAAAGACCGATCTTTCCTAGATGGATTGACAGTTTTTTCCAAAATGGATTTTATTTCTCGATTAGAGACTTCTACTTGACCACTGGTTTGAGGATGATACGGAGTTGCCACTTTGTGCGTGACTCCATATTTCTTTACTAATGATTCAAAAATTTTATTGCAGAAATGTTTTCCCCAGTCACTAATTATAGCTTTTGGAACACCAAATCGAGAGAAAATATTTTCTTTTACAAACAAAACGACCATTTTATGATCGTTAGCACGACATGCCAATGCCTCAATCCATTTTGACACATAGTCAACTGCTACAAGTATGTATAGGAAGCCATGAGAATTTGGAAATGGACCCATGAAGTCGATGCCCCATACATCAAAGATTTCCACAATTAGAATGGGATTTAAGGGCATCATATTGCGTTGAGTAATGCGACCTAGCTCTTTGGCAGCGATTGCATGCTTTGCAATGCTCATGTGCATCTCTAAAAACAGTGTTGGCTAATAAAACCACATTGTAGAACCTTGGCCGCAGTTTTCTTACCACTAAAATGACCACCACAAGATTGTTCATGGCAGAATGATAACACATCGTTGTGTTCCCGGTCGGGAATGCAACGGGCGGATTAGTTGGTCCGAACAATACTTGAAGAGGTAGGGATCATCCCGAAATAGAATTTCACAAGTGGATAAAAACTTTTCCGGTCATTCTGAGACCAAGATAAAGGAACTTCCTCGGTAACTAAGTAATTTACTATGTCTCAAGGTACCAAGGGGACGAAAAAAATAGAGTACAAGTGTTCATCCGAAAGGAATCACGATAGGTTCGAGATCGATTATCAACATCACGACAAGTCTTGATAAATGGTCTGCAACCACATTTTCGCTTACCTTTTTTTATCTCTAATTTCGAGAGTAAACTCTTGCAAAAGGAGAATCCATCGGATCAACCTTTGTTTTGCATCTTTTTCGCTAATAGATAACGGCGTCGCGCATGATCGGTGTAGACAATAGTTGGAGAACCCACTAGGTAAGGACTAAACTTATCTAACGATATACAACGGCGAGAAACTCTTTTCTCGGTGGTGGTATAGTTACGTTGAGCTTCATTAAAGGGTTTTACTCGCGATAATAAATGACAACCGGCTTATCTTCGGCGTTGCCCTAGTACAGCTCAATAGCATAGTCGCCGTCACACATTAATTCAAAAGGTTTAGACCAATCAGGTGGTTGAATTATGGGAGCGTAGTTAATGCGGTTTTAATACCTCAAAGGCTTGTTTGCAACCTAAACCTGAAATCAAAAGCGGCATCTTTAAGCGGGGAGATTGGTTAAAGGTCTAGCAACCTTTGAGAAATCTTGAATAAATCTCCTATAGAAACCTGCGTGTCCTAAGAATGCGCGAATGTCTCGAACTATTTTTGGTACAGGAAGTGAAGCAATTTTTTCTATCTTAGCTTTGTCGACTTCGATTCCGTCCTTTGAAACGATATGTTCTAAAACTATTCCTTTAGTAACCATGAAATGGCATTTTCCCCAATTAAGAACAAGGTTTTTCTCTTCACAACGTGTAAAGACCTTTTCAAGATTTGATAGACAGCTATCGAAAGAATCTCCATAAATTGAGAAGTCGTCCATGAATACTTCCATAAACCGTTCAACCATATCACCGAAAATATGAAGCATGCAGCGTTGAAAAGTACCGGTGCATTGCAAAGGCCAAAAGGCATTCGTCTATATGCAAATGTACCAAATGGACAGGTGAACGTTGTCTTTTCTTGATCAGCAGGGTCGATGACTATCTGAAAATAACCTGAATAACCATCAAGATAGCAGTAATAGGCATGACCGGCTAAACGTTCGAGCATCTGATCGATGAATGGAAGTGGAAAGTGATCCTTACGAGTGACGGCATTAAGTTTGTGATAGTCAATGCATATTCGCCATTTTACTGGGATACAAGCAGAAATGCATTCATCTTTATCATTTTCGCACAATTTGTAATGCCGATTTCTTTGGAACCACGTGTACAGGACTCACCCAAACACTATCAGAGATAGGGTAAATAATACCCGCATCTAGTAATTTTAACACTTCCTCCCTGACCACATCTTTCATGGTAGGGTTTAGGCGACGCTGTGGTTCACGCGACGTCTTAGCATTTTCTTCCGTGTATCGCGATGGGTGCACACATTAGGTTCAATGCCTTTAATGTCATCGAGGGACCATCCAATAGCAGAACGATGTTGTTGAATGACATTAATTAAACGAGCTTCCTGATTGTCAGTTAATTGTGAAGAAATAATAACTGGGTGACGACCATCAGCATCAAGCTGTACGTATTTTAATTCCGAAGGAAGTGGTTTTAATTCAGGGGTAGGCGGAGTGGGTATTAAAGATTCTTGAGGAAGGTCATCATCCATGTAGTAAACAGATTGATGATCATCCAAGTTACTTGACATGACTGTTGTAGGGTCAAATAATGGTACTGACTCTAATAATTCATTTACTTCTTGTATATAATCATCGTCCTCAAACTCAGATTCGCTAAAGGAAAGAAATTGGTACACTTCATCTTCAAGAAAAGAGTTTGTGAAATACTCTTGCGGAATGCTGTCAACCCTGTTGACCTCACCATCAATGTCAGGCTCTGGAAGTTGTTTAATTAACTTGAACACATTCACCTTGACCGAAAGATTTCCAAAGGACATGGTAATGGAACCATCTCTACAGTTAATAAGAGCATTAGCAGTGGCGAGGAATGGACGTCCTAAGATGATAGGAATGGAATCACATGCAACTTCTGTATCCAAAATAACAAAGTCTACAGGATAAAAGAAATCTTGGACTTTTACAAGGACGTTTTCCACAATTCCTTTTGGATACTTTATGGAACGATCGGCTAACTGTAGAGTCATGGTGGTAGGTTTGAGCTCATGAAGACCTAGTTGTTTAAATAAATAATATGGAAGTAAGTTCACACTAGCTCCTAGGTCTAGTAGTGCAGTAGCCGTGTATTTGTCACCTAAGGTGCATAGAACCGTTGGTCTACCAGGGTCCTTGTATTTTACTATACCATTGTGTTCGGTGATGGAGGGAAACTGTTCAGTGAGGAACGCTTGTTGAGGAACATTAGTTCTCCTTTTTGTGGTGCACATATCTTTCAAAAATTTTGCATGTTTTGGTAATAGTTTCAAGGCATCGAGAAAAGGTAAGTTTATTGTTAAATTTTGAAAAGTCTCTCGAATTTCAGCAAAATTATCATCGGGGTTTATTCTTTGCCGCAAGCGGCAGGAAATGGTGCCTTAGCATGAATTTTGGCAAAGGGTCTACTTGCTTGTTTCCTACATTTGGAGGTGTTGACTTTGTTGTATCAGGGGAATCTTTCGTAGGTTCATTATTAGAACTAGATTCCTTGGAACCCTCTTTTTCCTTTGGTTGATCATCTGGCATACGTATCTGATTGTCTACAGTTTTTCCAGATCGTAGAGTAGTGATTGCATGCACCTCACCTTGGTTGGGGGTGCTTGTACCAGGGGCATTGGTGAGTTCAAAGGTCGTGGTTTCTTTGGTTTAGGGTTTGGAACCGCTTGGCAGGAAACACGCCTTTCTTCGACTCTTTTTTTCGCCAATTCTTTGAAGTGATTGTTGGATAGACGTTAAAATTTGAGACCGTTGGTTCATGTAAGCCAAGAAAGTCTCATTTGTCCTATCTGTAATGGTTGGCGCAGGTTGTGCAACAGGTAGTAGTTCTCGATTATTGCTTAGAAATTGTTGATTATAGTTGGGATTTGGATTAGCTGGAACAAGGCTGCGGTTGGTTTGATAATTAGCATTGGAATTATTTGGAAATTGACCTTGTTGGGGTATTGTTGATTATTTCCTTGGCGGTATGGAATAAAATTGTTGGTAGGGCGAACAGGTGGATTAGCAAAACCTGGAGGAGCCCCCATTTGTTGGTTATTTTGGCGCCAAGCGAAATTCGGATGTTGTCTCCACGGTGCATTGGGAATGTTAAATGCACATGCCTCCTCCGGATTGGAATAGGGGAGCATATAACAAGGGACAATATGCATCAGGATGGTCAGGACTAAGACAAAGGACACAAGGAGTGGTGTCAACGTTCATGACCGGTTTTGGTAGTTGATCGTTTTCTTGAACCGCAAGGGCATCTACTTTTTAGTTAGGGATTCTATCAAATTTTTATTTCGATCGGGTTTTACCTCAAAAATAGATGTGGCTTTTGTAACAAAGATCCTTTGATGATCTAGGCGACTTCGGTGTTACCCCCCAAAGGTGTGTACCTTTTTGGCTTGTTTTTCAAGAAAAGTATAAGCTTCAATAGCTCCTTTGTCCATGAAGCAACCTCCGTTCATTATATCAAGAGTTTCTTTTTGATGATCGAGACCATTAAAGAATGAACGAACAAGGACGGCTTTTCTAGTTGGTGGTGAGGACATTCTAACGTAAGATCGATAAAAGCGACTCCATGCTTCCGTAAAAGGATTCATGAGGATTTTGACGGAAGAACTGAATTTTTCGAAGCATTTCAGGTTGTTTTTTCTCGAGTGTAAAATTGAAGCATAAAAGCTTGAACTAGTTTATTCCATGTGTCTATGGACTGTGGTTGTTGTCCCGCTAGCCCGGATTGACGCTTTTTCCGCTAAAGTGAATGGAAACATCCCGAAGCAAGAGTTGTTCCTTAAAGACTGCTGGATGATGAAATGTTGTTGCCACTTGTTGAAGCCTACGAAGATGATTGTACGGTTTTTCGTGCTCCAAACCATGATATATTGGTAACAAACTGAAAACGTTTGGTGGGATACGAAAATCACCGACAATGTCCTCAAGTTTGATGCAGGAAGAAGGTCCTTCCTGTAATGCAGTATAGAAGTCCGAGAGGGGCTTCTGTGCTAGTGGTGGAGGATCGTCGGCCATAATGACAGAAGTTGATGGCAAAGGATTGTGATGAAGGTAATTAGCAGAAGAAGAACAATTTTTAGGTGAGAACTTACGCAATTGCTTATCGTATTTTTTTCGACGATAGGTATGTTCAATTTCTTTAGTGGAACCAGACCTTAATCTCATGCAAGCAGAAGGAATTTAGTAGGACTCGAATTTTATTATTATCTTAAGCATTATATTTTAACAACATATGCCTAAGCTGCTGCTAACGTAGCAGTGAAGCTAGGAATACGTGTGCATAAACCAACAGCCAGGTCACAAGAGAGATATGAGGGAGGTTTTCCGTGCAAGCACGGTTCTAATTAAGTAACCTTAATCTTTCAAGTTCCCTAGACACCATTGGAATATGATTTAAGATTTATGGAATTAAAATTTATGCAAAGGTGGTATTAATTTTAATTTAATTTAATTTTTTTTTTTTTTTTAAGATTTATGCAAGGATTAAAATACAAACATGCAAATACGATCTACTCATACAATACTAAGTGCAGTAGCATGTGAAGATACTCTACTCATACGTATAGCTATACGAATAGGCAAGCTTGTGTCATCGATAAATATTTCCATAATGACAGGCAAATATACATCAAGAATAATAATTATATATATGCGCTAATTTGTAAATCGATATTATGTAAATGTATATCAACAGTAACAGGCAAATTTGAATCACTCATACGTATCTAAATACATTAGCATGCGTAGATAGTATACATACGGAGATAAATACGACAAAACTAAACATGCAAGGTATTATACATAAACTAAAATACGACTCTAGTATTGCATAATAATTTGATTTCGACAATACTCATTGAGATTGCGAATGTCATATCGAGAGCAGCTTTACCCCGTAGGGTTTAGAAACAACTTATCCAACTCAGATTTTAACCCTCGTTGGAATGTTCTCCTCTTTCTTGACAAAATCGACTTATTAGACAATACCGTGTACGTATACGTAGAGAAATATCAAACATGTAACAAGAAACATTTATACGTAGAAAGACATATACCCATGCAAAACAGTACCATTAATATGTAAATATACATTAATATGCAGATCATGTCCAAATGTCATTATATAAATATTTACCGGTATACGAACTTGATTCATACATAATTCAAGGCTAAAACTTAAATAATAATCCATAAATATTTCCTAATACTATATACATGGCATACATGCAGAAAAACATAATAAAAAAAATTACAATAATACTGAAAATTGGAACCTGTAGCTTCCCGCGTTTTCACCCTTGAACTGAAACAAACGTTTCAATTCGTCGACGCGATTAATCCCAAAGGATTATCGAAATTTTTCAGGTACAGGGCCAGATATTTAGGCCTGGAAATGGATCAAGGTAGATCAGGAGATCTTTGGTGGTTGAACAGAACAACAACGAAGAAATTCACCGTGCGGGGCTGGAATCACACTCAGCAAGACGCGACTCACACCACCAAGACGCTTGTCCGATGAAATTAAGAATACTTTCAAATTTTCTCAGAAGTCTTATAATCGCCTGTATTTATCTTTCCCAGTCCTAACTTTTGGTACCTGAAAGTGGAATGAAATTTTTTTTAGATTACAGGTCTATCGCGAGGCAAAAATACGAAAAAACAACAAAAAAACGTAAACGAACGAAAAGGAAAGGAAGGAAGAGAATGGGGGTTCCCCCTTGATGCAACTTCCGATCTTTAGCACAAGTTCTATGGCTTTAGAACAGCAGCGGCGCCATTTGATATATGCTCTTTACAACTACTTAGAGTTTTGAACTCTCTAAATTGATGCAAAAGCACTCAAGGTTCCTTACTCACGATCTTCGTTTCGTAGAGTTGGAATAAATATTCGAACTAAACTAAAGCTTAGAACAACTACAAATTAGATGTTACAATAAAGGGAAACTAAGGAGTAAGGTCATAATATAAATGCTAGATTTTTCCTTCCTACACAAACATTAAGAAAAACATTAACGTTGAAAACATGCACTTAATACCGAAATAGAGATTTGAAAGAGAAGGTGGAGAGTTAATCCTCCTCATGTGAAACTATCATTAGTTGTTGATTTGAAAAAGGTTTTGATTCTTCCTAGACTCATAGACAAGTCCCTAACGGAAAAATAGATTTGATCCCTAGCATGCATAGCTCACTAAAGAGCTCATACATGCTAGCAAGTGAAACCAAACAATGACTTATCTCTAAGCTCATTGCTTGATTCTTAACTAAACTCTACACCAACTACCATTTTGGGATAGGATGTAGAGTTAGTTGTTCTTCCTAAACCTACCAAACCAACAACAATTGATTTACCCTCACATGAGTTGGATTAACTCCCCAAAAGGGAAGTTAGCTCATGATCCTTGGGACAAGGATTTATAAACTAAGAAAAACAAAAAGAGAGAGAGAGAGAGAGAGAGAGAGAGAGAGAGGAGAAAGATGAACAATCAAACTCACTTCTATTTATTTTCTAGAAGAAACAAGTGTTCCTCCATTAAAACTATTACAAGCTTTCTAATAAAAACTAAAACTAACTTCTCATTTTCACTAAGGAACTAAAATAATGCCATGTGAGAAAAATAAGTCAAGAGAGTAAATGGAGTGTCCCCCACCCTTGTCTAATTTCTTCTCCATTTGAGAGAAATCTCATTTCCTCCCACGTGAATTATCAAACCACATTAATTCATTTTTATCCACCACATTAAACAAAGTGACACCTTGCCTTTTTTTCACTATTAACACCTGATCTAATTTATTATATGCAAGGTGTCAACTTTGCACCAATAATTTGTTATCTTTGTCTTGACATGCTCCATGATTGATGACTCATCCAATCTTGTGGTCCCAAGATAGTGGGTCCCCTGTCTGGATCCATGGATCCGGTATTTTGAGCAGTTTTACAACTTCCCGCCTATGCGTAGAGTTCATCGCCCTGATTGTCTGAGCAGCTCTCTTGTCGCATTCGGAGTCCTGGTTCGAGAGGTAGGAGCTTTGGAAGTTTGATGCTTCTTGTGTGGATTTGGGAGAATTCATATATACGCCGTTCCTCGTGCTTTATTGCAGGTTTAACCAATATTTCCATGTTTACTGCAAATACCTGCAAAAGTATGAAAACATATTTATTTCATGATTATTAAACACATAATTAACCAAATTTATATGTCTCAATGGGGTTTCATAATACACTTTTTGGTGCTTATCATTAGGAACCCAATACTTAATTACTATTAGGAGTCCAATAGAATTGGTTATTTCTAATTGAGTTGTGTCTAGTTAGGAAAGTTGCTTAAGTTGAGTCCTAGTGAAATTAGGAGGTTGTTTATCTATTTAAAGGTATCATTGTAATGGGTTTTGGAAAAGCAGTTATTTAATTCAATAAGAATTTAGTGGTTTGTGATCTCCAATCAAAGGGTTATTAGGTGGTTTGATCTCCAATTCAAAATATCAATTTAGGGTTATTCAATTTATTGGTTAATGATCCTATTAACTAGTATCAGAGCGTTCGATCTTCTGTAGTTATCAAGTTCATCTATCATCTCTCAATCACGTTGTTGTCTTCCCTATTCAAAAAGACACCTCCTGTTCACCCAATCCACCCAAAAAAAAACCATCCTTTTTACGTAGTTAATTGACTTTCTTCAAGATGACGGTAAGGGAATTATAAGAGAAGTTTGATGCTCTTACCTCTCGAGTTAATTCACTGTCGACTAATGTCCAAGAGTTGATACAGGATCGTCAGAGTACTAATACTATTCATACTTTTCTCAAAGAGATACAAGATTCCATAAACCTTTTAGCAAACGGCGGACCAGCACCTTAAGCACCCCTACCTGTCCAACACAACCTTATTCGTAATCGTACTCAACAATTTCAGCATGATGGAAATCCTACTTACCACAGCCAACAAGGAGCTATTAACTTATTTATATGTAACTAAGGGGCCATTTGTTTTTGGCTCTTATAAGATGTGGCCCAGTGATTTTGGACATTTTTTTGTTTGTTTTTTGCCTCTTATAAGAGGTATTCTACTAGAAATGTCTTATAAGAGGCTCCAATTCTATAAGTACCAAAATTGGATCTACTTCAATTCTATAAGTCTTATAACTTGAAAAATGACTCAAACACCCCCGTTCATATACCCCTAGTCTCATTTCTCTCTTCTTCCCTTTTCATTATCTTCTTCTCCAAATAACTCCATTGCCCTAGCCACCACTGGCTACTACCACTACCACCACCAAACTATTAAAACCACCACCACCACCATCACCACCACCACCATCATCACTTCCACCACCACTACCACCGTACTATTAAGACTATCACCACTACCACCACCGTGCTATTAAAACCACCATCACTACCACCGTGCTATTAAGACCAATATCATCACCTCCACTACCACCACCACGACCACTACCACTGTTCTATTAAGACTTTCACCACCACCACCACCACCACCGTGCTATTAAGACATCCACCACTTCTACTACCACCACCACCACCGTGTTATTAAGACAAATATCATCACCTCCACTACCACCACCACTGCCAATTAAGGTAGTTTCCTAAAATCGATATTCTAATTATCAAAATTGATTTGAAACCGAAAATCAAATTATACAGTTGTTTCAAATTAATTTATTCAAGTTAAATGTGACGTAAAACAGGGTTATATTAGTCAAATAACCATCTATAGGATGTCATGTATTTGTTTTTTCTATTTTTACAAGTGCTTATAAGAGGAACTTAAAATGAAAAACAAACCACTTTATAAGATCATCTTATAAGACCCTCTTATAACACATGGTCTTATAAGACCCTCTTATAACTTAACCTAAAAAAATAAGAGTCCCACATTCTTGCGGACCCCAATTTGTGTTAGGCAGACCCGAGTTGGGCGGGGCGCCCATTATTGTTGAAGCAACTTGAACCATATACCCCCCAACCAAATACCCAAGAAATCGATAAACTGGCGAAAACCAGTTCCACCCTTCGTCTCCATCAAAAACCCTCGATTTCGAAACTCTCCATCAAACTCTCGATCAAAAACTCTCCATCAAACTCTTGATCTCAAACTAGTGCTTAGCTTAACATCACTCGATCAATTATATTATATATAAGGTCAGTTTATTACAAATTTTTTTCTTCCTTGTTAGTTGCTATTATACACTTGATTATTACTCTTGTTTTTTAATTGGGTCATTCATTGTTAAAGGTTAACAACATAACCATGTTTTGTAAACTCTTTATCCATCACTTATTTGAAATTTGAGCTAAACAATTCTACTGATAAAGTCCAATGATGCCTACCTCTTAAAACTGATTTGTATTTTTAGCTGCTAATTCTTCACCTTTACATGATTTTAAATGTGCAGATAACCAATTATACTGATAATGTTCATTGATCATTGTAATGATAGTAGGTTTGACATATGCTTAGAATGTGCCTAGGATCAATGTTATAAATAAGTTTTCTTGTTTGTTGTTTGCTATGAATTTTTAATTTTATTGCAACCTTTAACCACCATAAGAGCTGAACTGTGAAAACACCATGCATAGAGAAACTGTGTTTGCCATCACGTTCTTTTTAGATTTGTAGAGGTGGATAGCATACAAATATGGGCCATGAGGCTTTTGTTTCTTGGTTTTTGGGTGTGCTTTCTTGGTATGTGTTTATGACGCGTAAACTTGGTAATTGTTTTCAGTCCTTTTTTTTTGGGGGTGGGGGGAGAGAGGTTGGGGTATGGTTTTTAAGGTGTACTGTTTTTCACTTTCCCTATTTAATTAGTTCTTCTAATTGAATACACAATAGACTCTGGGATTTATGCACTATTCCTTTTGACCTGAAATTTTACTACTTCGTCTTTTCCTTTTTAAAACCTCTGTTTTCTTTTCGAGGTGGTTCAGAAGTTGGTACCAAAATTCATTAAACATTTTGTCATATCATGTACCTCCCCATTTTTCAGTCTTAGCTTCTTCCTTGCCCCAAATGGTTAAGTGCCATAATTTGTTGTTGTTGTGCAATTATGATTTTGTTGCAACTTAGAAATGGAGTGCAATATATTCCACTTGCGTTATGTTTGATATTTTTGGTTTCTACTCTGACGTTTTGTTTGGGTTTCTGATATGGAGTAGTTTTTCGTATGATTCTGTATGTGTGACTGTGAGAATCATTTACTTGCATGGGTTGGTTCTGCAGTTGTTTACTTTAGATTTATAGTAGTGCTGCCACATTTAGTCCCCTATGCGTGTATGTTGGAAGAAAGAGTCTTGAGTAACATTCCCTGCTTGACCCTTTTTTTTCCTTTTTAAGTAATGTATAACATTGTCTTTGAGGACACTTGTAGTCTTGCAGAAAAAATTACTATATTGTCTTTAAGGAAAGTCCCACCAGAATTAATGTGCGTCCCCATCAAATGTCTTGTTTATCTCTGGGACACAAAAAAAGTATCTATAAGAGGGATGGCTTGGTGCTTCTCTCCAAGTGTTATATTCCCCAGAATTACTTGCTTCTTTGGATCAATTTTGGTAGGGTAGAGCAATATTAGGATTAAGTTTAGAAATTTGATTTGTTCCACTGACTTAGGGATACCCATTTTGTTGAATTTTTATTTATACTCATAATCATTAGTTGAATTTGGTTACTTAGTTACTTGGTTAATACCCAGAGTCTGTTTCTTTTTGAGTTTGTTTACATTTAGTTTCGTACCTGTCGCCCATATTGTTAATTTCTATGCTTGTACTCTGCATTAGTTGTGGATTCACCCATTTGTGTTTCTCGGCAAACTTATTCTTCTGTGTTTGTGTTAGTTATATTTTGTAGCAATGCCTCGAACAAAGAATGTGAAGAATGTAGCAAAAAGTGTTTTCACGGGTGCTAAGAAGTTGTTATGTGGGGGGAGTAGTAGTTCAGGTCACGGTGACCCGCCTGAGAAAAAGAGAGGAAGGGGAACAACCACCTCGGTATCAGTTCATAGAGGGGATCGGAAAGCGGATGATCCTAGTAATGTAGTTGTAAGTGGTGTAGAGTTAGGAAATCAAAAGAGAAGAAAGGAGACAGTTCCGAGTGATGTAGATTTAGATTTAGATGTAGATGTAGATGACGATGACGTAAATATGGATCGTGGGAAGAGTGTAGTTGTAAGTCATACTGATAGTGAAGAAGATGATAGTGAAGAAGATGACGAAGAGGGTATTAATGATGCAGAAGAGGATAATGACGAGGAGGAGGAGGACGCAGAGAATGAGGAGGAGGATGACGAGGAAGTCCCTAAAGTCCCTATACCTGTACCTCCAGTGAATATTGTGAGAAAGTCTAACAATGACTTAGAGTTCCAGAGAGGTGTTTATGAAGGTGGCCCTCGTGTGCCACATCTGTTGTATGACTATGCGGTGCACGTGGCTCGCGATGTTTGGGAGGGGCAGGTAATATTATCATATAGTGTCTATTAGTATTTAAATTTTGTATTACGAAACCTTGTGCATACATTAATACTGAGTTTTTGTTGTTTTAGGCGGAACAAGGGGTGTTGAAGTGCCATGGGCACCTAAACAAGTTGGTACAATGGGATATCGTCGAAGAGTGTTTAGATTGTTCTAATTTTCACGTGGAGCTTCAAAGGACCGACTTATGTGCTCTGGTCTTAAGTGTATACAAGCATCAGGATCCTATGTTGGTCTCTGCGTTTCTGGAGAGGTGGCATCTAGAGACCAACACATTTCATATGTCGTGGGGCGAGATGACAATCACGTTGGACGATGTTTCCCAACTTTTAGGAGTTTCGATCAGAGGCAAAGCAGTGACTGGGGACACTGATTTGACCCTGGAACAGACAAAAAGACTCCTCCACAAAGGTCTTGACATACCCATGGACAAGATAGATGCGGAGATGAAATCCAATAAGTTCACTTCCAAAGTTAGGATGGATTTCTTGATGAAGCAGTTTGCTGGGAAGGTAACGGATGAAGATTTACGTGATGAAAATGAGGTTGTTGTGAAGAAGGCATCAACCCAAAAAGAGTTGCAGTTTGCTGTGAGAGCTTATCTGTTATTTTTTTCGGATGTACCGCCTTCACCGACACGTCTGGAACTGCAGTTCTCGTTTGTTATCTAAGACTGCTTTTGAAATTTACCTAGATCAGAGACTACGCGTGGGGTGCAGCCTTACTGGCTTACTTGTACAGGGGTCTTGGGATTGCCACAAGTGCCAAGGTGAAGGGTGTTTCAGGCTATTTCACTCTCCTACAGGTATTAGTTTTTTTGTTTTTCTTTTCAATGTCAATTTTATCTATCTATTACAATGTTAACTGGGTGTTTATATTAATCTAGGCATAGATTTATGAGTACTTCCCGGTGTTTAGGCCATTCCCAAACTTGGACTATCAGATGAGCATGTCGCGTGCTCATAGGTACTCAGTTACTCAATCTTTTTATGCTAGCACAATAGCTGCATTGAAGCATACCCGAGCAGTGATTGATAATATGACTTGTACCGATATAAGCATTTTTGTTTGTAAATAGTTTTATTTATTAATTGATATTATTAGTATGTGGTTAATGATTAATTTCCTAGATCATATGCTATTTGACAGGTTGAATGGTATCCCTATGTTGAAGTCCGAGCTACACGCCCGGTGGATGAAATAGCATTTTTCGAGGGATTTATATGCTTTCTTGATGATGTCGAGCAATACATTGTTTCGAGGGTTGTGTGTCAGTTGGGTCATATGCAGTTTGTACCCTCAGATCCCCCAAGACCAAAGACCTTGACGCGAACTACTTCCGAATGCGGGTACGATGTGAAATTTAATATTGTGTCTTCCTACTGGAGTAAATGGCAAGATCACTTGATACAACTTGAACATCGAGGACCCATTGCGTCTTATCCATGGGAGTGTAAGAGTAGATACATGAGTTGGTACGAAAACAATAGTCATATTCGAATGATAAACCATGATAATCCTAATCATTACTCCTTATAGAGTCTTCCATATCATAATCTGGTGAGTTAATATCTTACAACATTTTTTTTTTTTTTTTTTTTTTTTTTTTGTTTTGGTATTTTATAAATGTATATACTAATGTAGTTTTTCATTTTAATTTTGACAGCACCCCATCGTCGATGAAATTTCTCGCTTGCTCGATCAAGGCCTGCAATTTGGTGGGACTGCGATTCTAGACGATGCACGGAACGAGTTCATGGAGGCATACAATTTGACCAGGTGCAAGTTCATTGGCGGACGATATCGTGAAAGCGCATAGGTGAAGAAGCAGCCTATTCTTGAGCATTGATCCCAACTCTTGGAGTTCTAGTAGTATAGGGCTGTTTAGGTTGCTTTTGTTGTAAAGAGTGACGTTGTGATATCTGTACCCAACTTTATGAATACTTGATTTTGTCGTATGTTATTTCAAAATATTACTTGACTAAGTCCCAAATGGTGTGGCCATGTCGTTTGGGATTTGAACTTGGAAAAAATACGAAATTCTATTTTTTGGCCTCTTGACCGGTGTGGCCATGTCGTTTGGGATTTGAACTTTGAAAAAATACGAAATTCTATTTTTTGGCCTCTTGACCGGTGTGGCCACACCGTTTGGACTAAGTCCCAAACGACAGTCCAAACGGTGTGGCCATGTCGTGGACTAAGTCCCAAATGGTGGCCATGTCGTTTGGGATTTGAACTTCGAAAAATATGAAGTTCTGTTTTTTGGCCTCTTGACCGGTGTGGCCACACCGTATGGACTAAGTCCCAAACGACTTGGCCACACCAGTCAAGAGGCCAAAAAACATAACTTTATATTTTTTCCAACTTCAAATCCCAAAAGACATGGCCACACCATAGTACAAAATATCAAGATATAGGTATTTATCGATATTCAATTTCTGGATATGTATCGTGGATATATCCTCCTTTTTGGGGATATTTGACATTGTTTCACATGCAAATATCGTGGATATATCCAAAATATCGATAAATATCGTAGATATTGTGGATATTTATTGATATATCATGATAAATTATTTATATTTATTTGAAATATAATTGTAAATATTAAATAAAATTGTTATATACACAAAATATCGTCAAATATCTCCAAATATCGCAAAATATCCTCAAATATCGTCAAAATATCACCGATATTTACAGTCGTATATATCTCTAAACATATCGTGATATTTATATATCTTTCTCTAAAATCTAAATAGATATCCCCAAATATCGCGATATATCGGGATATTTTGTACTATGGGCCACACCATTGAATATCCAAACCATCCAAATCAAACAAATATACATCCATACATCAAATTCAACCAAATAATACCATAAAATTTAAGAAAATTGTATCAAAAACCAAATTACAATTCCAACCACATGAACATTAATTACATAGACTTACTCCTAGTCAACATCTATTATTGGTATTTCGGACCCATCATTAGTGTGCTCGTCTTCCAATACTAAATTGGAAATGTTCAATGCCGTAAATTGCACTTGTCTTGCTTGTAATGCAGTATCCCAACTATCTGCAATTAAGTGTCGAGCTCTACGCCATCTTCGCATCGGTTTTGGAACCGGACAATCATCAACAAGTTCAACATGGACAAAATGACATCCCTGTACGTAAGCGGTACCCAACACTTTCTTTACTCTCTTAGGATTTGTTTGGGTTCTCAGTGGCAAGATAAGATGGCAGTACGCACTTCCTAAATGTACGAGGACGACATTAAATCTCGAAGCAAATAGATATCTAACAAAGGGCATGGCCATCCACTTATTATAGGGTGCCCAACCACATGCATGAGAAATTGTAGGTTTCACAAAACTAACCTCACTGTGAGTGTACAATGTACAGTATAGGGGGAGGTTCTTGTAACAACTCATTAAGTTCTTGTAATAACTCATTTCTCATCCACGGCCACTCTTCCTGACTTCTTCCCAGTGCAATGCACATTGCTCTATACCCACAATTGCCATCACCCACAAGGTCATCCACTTTAACAATATATTTGTGTAGTTCTTCTGGAATATCCAAACCGTAATGCATTGTTTTGGCCCCCTCAGGATGCCAATGTCTAACTTTTGAGGTGATTTTTGAGAAGAGTTATTCCGTGGTGTGGTTGTTTTAGGTGGTAAAGGTGATTTTTAAGAAGAGTTATTCCGTGGTGCGGTTGTTTTAGGTGGTAAAGGTGATTCTTGAGAAGAGTTCTTCTGTGGTGTGGTTTTTTTGTGTGGCAAAGGTGGTTTCGGAGAAGACTTCTCTGCCGGTGGGTTTGGAGTAGCGTATTTCGATGATGTGGGTGTTTTATAAGAAGGCTTGGAATTTGGCGTACATTCCGATTGTTGTGACGAGACCCACTCTTCATGCTCACGTTGGGAATGTTCAAAACCAGATAAATCTCGCTTTGAAGAGTTCTCATCCTCAGTTGGAAGCTTTCTCTTGCAGCTACCCTTAGGCCGACCTTTGGTTTTCACCTCTTCATAAGGTGGTTCTAGCCATGTACTTTCTGGCACAGCAATCTCCATAAGTTTCCTAACCATAACCCTCTGCTCTTCTTTAGAAGCCATTTCATACCTTTTCATAAACATATCCATCGAAGGTCTACAATCGGGACCAACACCCACCGACACACTTGGAAAGATAGACAGAGTTTTCCAAAAGGGATTGATAGCACTCAAAGATATGGAACGTTCTTGCTTTTGAAGTTTAATGATTTCGTGAGCACATGGCAATCCATGACTGGTGCGCAAATAACACCCACAAATGAACTCAGAGTCCTTAGCAGCATGGCTTACACGGGTATCTAGTTATTCATAAAGCAAGTACAAACATTTTCTTGAGACCAAGTTTCTGAGTTCTCGAAATAAAGGAATCCGGTGGTGGTGCTGGGTTACAATCAGACTTTTCTCAAACGTACCTCTAATCTCAGACATCTAGATCTCTAAAATTGGGTGGATCAAGTAAAACATACTTAGAAAATCATGTATGTTTATGTTTCCTAGAACACGTTTCATCTGAGTATGAGACCCTTCAACTTTATTGGTCGTTGTACTCCCAAAGTGAATGTGTTGATCTGTCCAACAACATACGAATCGATCCTTATAAGGCAACCAAGTCTCTCGCAGATAACTAACAAAATTGGAGTACTCAACCCTATAGTGTTTTTCCAAAGCAACAATTCTACGGTTGAAGATATCTTCAGTCCTCGATTTCACTATAGTGTTCCACGAGAACTGGCCTTTATCTACAAATTCTGTGGTGGGAAAAAATCATTGCATTTCTGAACGATGCACATAGAGATATGCCATCTACAGAGATACTTGTGCGCGTCAAGAAACACAATATCAGTGGCACTCATCAAGGCCAAGTCCTTGTCAGACACGATCACAGATGGCCTTTCTTCACCCAGCAAGCTATTAAACTGACGCAATGCCCACTCATAGTCTATCGCTGTTTTAGACTGAAGCAACACTTGACAGACCGTGAAAGACTTCCAGGTTAAAGTCACCCCCACAAACTGTACAAAAGGCCACCGATACTTATTGGTTTTGTAGGTGGCGTCTATGATGAAAACTTTTGGAAAAGTCCGAGCCATTTTAACACTGTCCGGATGGGCCCAACAATCCCGTTATCTCATCCGTATTCGTATCCTCTCTCACCTCCTTGAAATAATGGTTTTCTGCTAACAACTCACGCAATCTCTACATTTGCGAGCGATCGTTCATATCCAATGTCCTCACCTTGTGCCTGGCATTGTAGACTTGACATATGCTAGATAGGTTATCGGGAAACCTATGTCTGATGGACTTCAAAAAAAATTTATACTTAACTCCATTTTGCGTCATCTCTAACAAGAATTCGAATTGTGGAACGGTCAGTCGAGTAGCAAATGCATGTCCTTCAAGGGTCTTCGCCAATGGATGGTTGTGAACACCATTAAGAACGACAATTTTCCAACTATCGACAATGCCGCGTTGGAAAATACATCTTAACTTAAATGGACATCCACGTTTCTTGGTTCCCGTATTTCTCTTATTAGCCTTCTCTACCTTTTTGTGTGAACGATACACGCCCAAACTCTCGCAAGCTAAATCCAGCCTTGGTACTCGGTTCCCGTTAGCATTCTGCGACTTCCCAATTACCACAACCACATTACATTGTTTTCCCTGAGCAATTGCCCAACCAATTACGTCATTATGTGTATGAAATACCTAAAGATATGAAAGAAAACAACAATCAATAAACTAATATAATTTCATTTAGAAAATAAAAACAAGTGAAAACAATGCCTACTATGTACCTCTTCCGGAGTAAATATTTATGTTGTATCTATTGAAAGCGGTTGAACATCATCCACGTCATTCGAGTTTCCAGAGTTCTCGAAACACACCGAAGGATCCTAAATAAAGAACAGTTGTTAATTGATGTATTATGGACCCCGTAAAGACATATCCACACTATTTGGCTTAAGTACCAAATGCCACAAACACACCGTTTACCACTGTTTGTGTTTTTCTATGTTCAAATCCTAAAATGACATGGCCACACTATTTGGAATAAGTCCCAAACGGTGTGGACACATCGGTAAAGAGGCCAAAAAACAGAACTCTATGTTTTTCCAAGTTCAAATCCCAAACGACTTGGCCACACCGGTCAAGAGGCCAAAAAACAGAACTTCATATTTTTTCAAAGTTTAAATCCCAAACGACATGGCCACACCATTTGGACTAAGTTCCAAACGGTGTGGCCAAGTCGTTTGGGACTACACCGTTTGGAACTTAGTCCAAACGGTGTGACCACACCGGTAAGTTTTTTTTTCTAAGTCCAAATCCCAAACGTCGTTTTGGACTCAGTCCAGACGGTGTGACCAGACCGTTTGGTGTGCAATACAAACGACCTAGCCGGGTCGTTTAAGCCTTAGGTGTTCGAATTTTCTCTTTCAGTCCTATATATCACTGTACACATACATAATTACTACATATATAATTACTACATGCATAATTACATTTAATTTAGATTTACCTTATTCTTATTAAATGCATCATCATCCATTCCTCTATTTTCTTCACTTTGAACTTGTTCTACATTTTCTTCTTGAATGGGGTCGCTTGGAATTTGTTCTACATTTTCTTCTTAAATGGGGTCACTTGGAACTTGTTTTATATTTTCTTCTTGAATGGAGTCACTTGGAACTTGTTCTACATTTTCTTCTTGAATGGGGTCATGATTTGATCACATTTAATTTCAATGTGGCTTTAAAGATGATTCTCATAGTGTTTTTTGGGTAATTTCCCAATTAGTAACCCATAATGTCAATGTGTTCCCAAGTAGTAACCACTCTCCAATTTTGACTTTTCAACCTCACTTTTGACACTTTTGCCCTTCTCCTTATTTTCAAACAATGCCCACGTGGACTGCAACACACTCTCTCTCTCGCAACACTCTCTCTCCTTATTTGAAGTGATTTGATGGGTGTGTGGATAGATACCACAGATTATCTTAGAGATGAAGAGATGCAAATGAACGGTCACGAACGCATCTGTGGTTTAAAAGCCTCGAGATTCGTAAACATTAAGATAGACGGTTATTTACATTAACACTGTTCATATACTATTTTTATTATAAAAAAATTATTTTTAATAAGAAAAATGTAGAGATATTACAAGAACCAACAAAAACATGAGTAATGGTAAAAAATAATAAGATTCTTGTAAAAATAACAAGATAAAAATCATGAATTAAACTAACCCATGTATTAAACCCTTAAACCATCAACAAAGGATTAAAACTAAGCAAAATCTACACAGCATTCACAGGACATGTTCTGGTTCTACAACTATCATCAACAAAAATTGCAAAAGCACCAGAAACTAAGACAAAACATAAACCCCAACATAAATACAGAACATAACAACCCTTAATCTTCATCGTCTTCATCTTCCTCCTCGTCTTCATCTTCCTCGTCTTCATCATCGCCATCATCCCCAGAACTGGAACTATCATCATCATGTTGGTCTTCCCACATATAATCAGTAGGGTCTTCAACAAAATAAGGATCATACATCTCTTCATCGTCTTCTTCTTCATCAGTGTAGTCATCAGTAGAATAACTATCCCACATTTTCTCATACTCGTCACTTGAGTAATCAGTGGTTTCACCGCTTGAACATCCAGGAAGAGGCATGTTGATAAAAAACGATGGAGAGAAAAGTTTTAACTTTGGTAGATTGTTGCTAACAGAAAGAATATTAGAATGTGAGAGAGATCAAATTTTAGATGACTATTTCTACTGTTATTTCGAAGTGATGTCAAAGATAAATGTTTGCGGGAAACGAGGCGTTGTAATTATGTGGGGTGGTTAGTTTTCTTTTCACCCTTCTTAATGTACCGTAAATGGTCATCATGACACACAAACAATGAAGGGACAGGCAAGACCAAATTAATTTAGAAAATGAAGTGAATTTTGACCCTTTGTCAAACCCAATGTAATTCGTTTGTTGCCATATTAGAGGACATGCAAGTATGCAACTCGACTAAATTACCCCGAAATTAACCCATAAATGGACCCTAAATGGATTGAATGAATAATTTGGGTACCCATAAATAATTATCAATGTACAAGAAAGTTACTGATAGTCTTAAGGCCACAATATAGTTATTAATTGGATAGACCGAATATGAATATCATTTTTTGGTGGGAAATTTGAGGATTGACATGTGTCCCCAATTTGTAGAAGACCTTTTATTTATTTAAAGGCAATCAAACCCTTTTTTCTTTTTCAAATACCCATATTTATTTCATGATATCTAGTGGCAAGCATGCTGCGGCATGTTAAAAGCTTCATGTAGAATGTTAATCTTTATCTTGAATTTCTTGAATTTTTTTAACCTTATTAGAATTAATTATTTAGACAATGTATAGTAAAGTTGCTGATAGTTCTAGGGTAGGAATATGTTTATTCATTTGATAGAGGAATCAACATGGACATCAGTATTTTGGCGGGAAATGAAGTTGGGTACCCAATAAAGTCTGACATGTGGAGGGAAATGACCTTGGAACATACGTGTCACAGTAACCGAAACTTAAAGAAATCAATTGGGAATTAGGGGGAAAAACTGTCCTAGTGAACCTCAATTAAATTTGGAAACCCTAATTTTTAGTTTCACTTCAATCTCCATATTATAACCCTCATTTTATCTTAACGGTTCGAATTATTGGTGGAGAAATGAGGAAGCTTAACCTGACATGTAGAATGTCATTAGATAAAATGCAGAAATTATTTGGTTGATTTAGTAAGGAAGAAAAGGAGGATTTTGAGAATTCCTGTTTTTTGAAGCTTTTGCAAATCAAAAAAATATGCACGCAACAACTACACTAGTTTGTGCCATAGTTAGCCATAAAGTTGGTAGACTTTGCTATCGGATTGGTAACAAAGATTTGGTATTCAAGAAGAGTGATGTTGCATTGATTATGGGTCTTAGTGTAAACTGTGTTGCTAACTCATTCTACACCACTGACGTGAAGAACAACACATCAGAATTTCGTGCTAGGTTTTAAAAGGAAGCATCATTAGTGAGACAGAAATATTAGATGCTTTAGTGGTGGCAAAATCCAGTGATAGTGAAGATAAAAGTGATATATTTAGGCTCAATAGGTTGTATGTGCTGCTCCAAGTTGTGCTTCCTTGATCTTCTAGGACTGTAGATGGAAGGTATGTTGATCTTGCAGAGGACCTAGCTGCTTTTGATCAGTTTCCATGGGGCACACCTTGCTTTGAGATGTTGGAATCTTGTTTGGATGATATTTACAAAAATGTGTTATTTGAGAAGGACTCCTTTGCAGTTTATGGTTGTGTTATTTGTTTTGATATTTGGGCATACCTTCACATCCCCTCTCTTGGGGCTCGTAGGGCATTGAATGGTAAATTCCCAAGAATACTAGATTGGGTTCAGTTGCATCCCAAGAACTTACATCTCCAGACCTGGAAGAAGAAGCTCGAGCCTCTTGGGGGTAAGGTTGTTGCCTTTGACACTTTGGATATTGAAGAAGAAGAAATGAATGAAGATGTAATGAAGGTGGCTTTCAACCAATAGGGCCACAAAGTCGCTGCCGGTTTCAGAGGAGATGCTTCAGAGACAAGCACACCTACTGAAAGGCCTTGTAAGCATATTATTGAAACTCTGCATTGTTGATTATAAACTCTACATTGTTGATTATAAACTCTGCATTGCATTGTTGATTATAAACTCTGCATTGTTAATTATATTCTGCAACTGGATACATCAGCATTGCATTTTTAATTATTTGACATCTGTTGCATTTATAAGAAAGGTTCTTAAACTGAAAATATCAGGAAATATATATTACATTTGTGTTGACTCACATGATAGGTTCTTAAACTTGATATATCAGAAACTCTATGGTAGTTTTATGTTAACTGATAAGATAGGTTAAGAACCTGGATATATCGGGAACTTTATGTTAGTGCTCATAAGGTAGATAGGACTCATAAGATAGGACTCTATGATACACCGGCAATGCTTACTTCAACTAACTTTTGAATACAGGTTAGGGTGGCTCGGAATGACATCAAGTCTGAAATTAGGACAGGTATGGAGATAATACTGCAAGGGGTTTTATAGGGTGGGAAGAAAAGTGGATTGGGTGAACCATCATCATCCCAGGGGGTTGTGAAGGGACCAAGAACAAAGAAAACAAGGGGAAGAAGTTGTGTCTACACCAATGCTGATGCTGTTGTCAAAAAACCTACTACACGGTTTGTTAAGAATAAGGTTAAAGCTGTTGTGGAAGAAGTTGTGTCTACCCCACCTTCTAAGAGGAAGTCATCATCCCCACCTCCTAAGAGGAAGTCGTCATCCCCACCTTCTAAGAGGAAGTCTCCTAAGAGGAAGTCATCATCCCCACCTTCTAAGAGGAAGTCATCATCCTCTAAGAAAGTTACATTTGATCTTTCACATGAGGTTGAAGAAAATAGAAAAAGAGGAGTGAATACGGGGTTTAAAATGGTAAGGAGGAGGGGTGAAGAGAAACATAGTATGCAGCAAGTGAGAGTCCAGCCACCAAGGTTAAGTAAAGTAGAGGTTGTAAAGGCTAGCAAAAGGCAACCAATTTTGAAAAGAAGTCAAGTCAGTGAGAAAAGAAAAGACATGGAGGCTAAGAGCAAGGAAGCTAACAAACCAAAAAGAATAAGAAATTTGATTGGTGTAGGTGAGGAAGAAGAAGATGAAGAGGGAGAGGGTAGTGAAACTGATCTTGTTGCAGCAGCTGATGTTTTGAGAGATATTAGTGAAGAGTTACCCAAGACTCCTCATGATGACCAGGTGATGGGGGAAGACCATGTACATAGTTTTTTCCAAGAACCTGAACATGAACATGAAAGCCCTTATGATAATGATGAGGGTGCTCCAGAGTTTTTTGTTGAGGAGGTTGAAGAGAGGGTTGTAAATACCTACAAATGTCAAGAGAATGTGGTTCAGGAGTCTTTGAGCAATGAAGTGTAGGAAGAGGGTGTGAAAGAGCCTGTTGATAAGAATGTGGTTGGCCAAAGTCCCCTAGTGGAAGTCTATAATATGGATGTTGTTGAGCATGTGCCATTTATTAGTCCCTTGGACATTGCTCCTGGTGATGGTCCCTTGTCTACACCTAATGTTGATGTTCCCTCCAATGATGATGTTGATATTGATGGGGAAGAAGTCCTGAACTCAGAAATGGAGAAGGTCACATTTTCTGCTTTACTTTCTTGCGATCTTGACATAAGCCGACTTGCTGTATTGTCACCCACAACCGCTCAAACCTTTGAGGTAGATAGTCAGCTCAAATCTATTGTTGTTATGAAATCTAAAAATGATAATGTGATATTGGGAGAACGTGATAATGATGTAGATGATGATGATCTTTGTGGAGGGAAATGGTGGTCCCCGATGTGAATTAGCATACTGAGAGTCAAATGGCAAGTGAAATGGAAAAGAAAACTAAAGAAACACACCAAAGAAGAAAGAAAAGAAGGGAAGGGATGCAAGGTCGGTCATGGGAAGAAAACATTGGGACGAGGGAATGTGATGAAAGGTGATCAAGTCCGCTCGCCAAAACATTTATCAAGAAAACCACCACCAAAGGTGACCTCCTCAAATCTACAAGATTACTATTGGAAGATGTTCACAAGATTATGCAGTCCACAAAACTGTTTAAATGCTAGAGTGTTTGGATACAACCAGTCTATTTCAAGGTACCGATTTCCATTCATTGCATGGAAGAGAGTGGGTAGATAGGGAGGTCGATTACACAACTAACATATTATCTTACATATTAACCAAAGAAACAACTAACATATTAACCATGAAAGAACTAACATATTAACCATCAACAACTTCTGTATAATAATGTTTAAAATTCTATGATTTCGGTGATCACCATATATGTGAAATTTGTTGATCGTGGTACATCCAACATTGTAAGGAAAATGATATTCCGGAAGAAGAAACATATACTATCATTGAGGATGTATACTTTTACGTAAGTTGTATCTCATTGGTTGATGGAATTTGTTTTGTATAGTTCACCCTTATCGATGAAGTACTTTATGATTTTGTTGATGTAGAAATTCATGAGCAGAGAGTATACAAACTTTAAGAAGAAGATGGAAGACCAAACCTTCGGTGGTGCAACTCGATGACAGAGTAGATAGTGGTGCGTATCATCCACATGAAGTTGTTAAAGAGTACTTAGACCCTTATGAAGGAAGAATTAGAGATCAAGCACACCCATCCAGGGCAATGGGTCTTATCATTCCTCTTCAAGTTGAAGGTAGCCTTGGGTTCTTGAAGTTTACAATTTTGGAAAGAGAAAAATCTACAACTATGATTCTCTTTGGTGCGAAGAAAGTTTTCGATGAGCAACTTGCTATAGAGACTTGTCTTACTTATGTCATGAGGTGTGCTGATCCATAGTCACCTCATGATTTGGGAGCCCCTTGGGCTCATGAGTTTGTGCCTGTTACTCAACAACCAGATACAAATAGTTGTGACCTATTTTGCCTAGCCTATTTAGACTGCCTTCTGAGGGGTGTACCTGAGGAAGTAAACAAAATAGATATGCAACCCCATCGAATGAGGAAGAGGATTAGAATGGATATAATTAATTATGGGTTGAATCCAGATACTGTTTCAAAAAGCAGACAATAGCAATTGGATAAGAGTTTGGAGGATGCTAAAGAAGTCGGTACGTGAGCAGGGGAATCACTATGAAACAGCTTGGTGGATGCTACTTCTTCTATTTTGTGTTTAGTGAAACAAATAACTTCTTCTAGTTTGTGTTTAGTTGTCTAATTTTAGTATGGTAATATCATTTTGTGGTGCCGTTAATATCATCAGCTACGAATTTGTGATGATGGAATTTGTCATTCATTGCTTCATGCTTTCATGGAGTGATGAGTTAAGTTTTTAGTGAAGCATTTTTTATGGAATTAGTTGCTGATAGGTCCTGCAATGCAATATGGTTATTGGAATATTTTTTTCATCAAACATTTGTGTATAGTTTAGGCGGGAAATGTTTTGGGCGGGAATAGTTTGGCGCCAACACCACTTGGGCGGGAAAATAGTGTGTTTCCTTTATAAGTACAAACTGGGTTGCCTTTCTTGGTCCATCCTATTTCTCTTTCTCTTTTTTTTCTCGTTCAAAATGGGTGGGGGTGAGGATTCTACCAAGAATAATACAAATGTTGGTACATCATCAACCAACTATAGAAAATGTTTTGAGTGTGGGGAAACTGGGCACTGGAAGATCAATTGTCCATGGGCAACTACGCATTGTCCGCTATGCTCAAGTACGAATATGAGGTATGGTGTAAGTACAAAGCCACATAGTCTGGGAAGAAGGTTTCTCTCATGCAGGGCCGATCCATGCAAGGGTTTTAAATGGATAGATCTAGAAGGTGAAGGGACACATAAGGCTAAAGCACCTGCTAGTGAAGCAAAGGTGACAAAGGAAAACCAGTTGCAAATCACCATTGATGGTCCTATTAAAATGAAAATAAAGGGCAGTGTTGATGATGTTAGCCTACTTGTAAAGCTGTCCATTAGAGAGGCGACCATGTCATTGTTATAGTTACTGATATTAATAGTACAAGAAGATGTCCGTTCAAACCAAATTAATTATGAAACCAAAATTGCCAACCAAAACTATCCAAAATATCAACCCCGAAGTAAAGCCACAGGGTAACAATTTACCACTAACATATATGCAACTGCAAGTGCCAATTTCAAACAAACAAACCAAAGCTGCCACTATTGGTGATTGGTTAAAAGAAAGATCATATGTACTCTTCATATTCAAAATCTGGTGGAATCCCAACTGAAAAATCAATCCACTCAGCATAATCACTGGCAACCGTGCAAGTTGTCGTATTGTGTCCAAGACCACCACAACGCGTACACCTTCTTCTTTGCACTGGGACTCCCTCTCCTTTCGAACGCTTTCTCTTTTTCTATGGTCTTCCGGGCATCACCTCATCAACGGGTGGACGGACGATGATGCCATCATAAACCCAAACCCACTGTTCTTTTCCTCTTAATGGTGTCCAGTTCTCTCTATATGTATCCATCATCGTTTCTTTTGTGTACCAATGCAAGCAAAAGTCATATGCACATAGCTTACAGTGATCGATTGCCTTCATAGCATGGCTACAAGGAACACCAACCTATTGAAAGAAACCGCATGTGCAAGTCCTCTCCAAAAGGTATCACGATTGTCGATGACGGTCTAGTGATTGCCGCCTGAGTAAACGCGTGCTCACTTGTCTTTGTTCTTACGTGAAGCGTCTACTCGAATATCTCGACGAGATGAGCACTTCCTCAGCTGATTTGGTTAGTCTTGTCTTCAGCTTTGACGCCATCACCCGATAGTCATAAAAATGTTTCATTATGTTCAACCTGATACCATTGACAAGAGATGTCACTAGCATAGCTCTCTCGGAAGTATCATCTTGTTCGACTCTATGTGTGATTTGTGTAGCAAATGCCATACCTTCTCATTGGAGCAAAAACACAACACCACGACTCTTTCGGAATATTTACAATCTTTGCATAACCTTTGCTGTCGGCACAATAAATTTGGCTCATAAGTCTTACAAATTCTACTGTTCATGTTTCATAAGTTTAAGCTCTCTCTTCACCTTCCCTTTTGTCTCTTGCTTAGTCATACAATTTGAAATGTGTTGTGCACAAAAGCAATGGACCACACTAGGAAGTATTTTAGGCACGGCTTGAAGAATGCTTACATGCCTATCAGAGAGAAGAACAAAGTTTTGCTCCGTCCCCAACAACAAGGTCTCTTAACTTTTCGTAAAACCAATCCGGTGGTGGTCATTATTTTCCTTTGGGACTATGGCAAATGCAATTGGAAAACGTGGCTATCGCCATCAGCAGCGATAGCGATTAGTATGATTGACTTGTACCTACTGTCATGAAAGTGCCATCAATCATAATCAATGGGCCGAAGACATCTTTTGTAAGCTTTCGGACGGTGGCGCCAGTAGCCTTCACAAACAAGCGTTCAAACTTGTGCTTTCGAGGGGCGATGACATTTGCAACTTCGGTGAAACAATCTAAATCCACTCTTTTAAGTTCTTTACAATAATTTGGCAACATTTGGTACGGTGACTAAAGCTTCCCCTTATCTGCGCAAGCAAAAAGCCAAAAACATAAGTTAGTTGTTGCTACTATTGCGTTCATTAGTTCTTTGATATAACCAAGGCGATTACCTTTTGCATTGCAATTTCTTTTGCTTTCAAGCAACTTTATACGACACATTTATGCGGTATTAAGCCCTTAACCTCCAACTGCAAAACTGTTTTTGAGCCATATCAATATTGTCCCTAAGTTTCGATTTCCTGACTTTCGAAACCCATTTTGCATCGGCTTGTTTATTAGTTGCAATTGCTTTATCTTGTGAACATGTATGTGCTTCTCTGAAGGTTATAATAACCCATATATCAGAACCAGTGGTCGGCTTTGCAAACAAATGAAATGTGCAACCAGGAGACTTACACTTCATATAAATCCTCTTAGGAGAAGTGCTCGCACGACGCAAATCAAACATGTTTGCTATTGCGTATGACTTCATGTCTTTTATAAGATCATCCCGAGTAGGATAGTGTTGTCCTGCTTTAGGAGGAACAAACTTCAGGTTCACATGAGGAGGAGTTACATCCACTTTAGCTAGTGTTTCTGGACTATGGGGAGAGCGAAGAGGATCATATCCTTGACGTAAGTCTTCTGAATTGAGATCTTCTGCACCGAATAGTGTAGCATCAACCATTCCATTTGTTTCAATATCAGGTTCACTTTGGCCTTCCTCATCATTAACAGTCATATCAGGTTCACTTTGGCCTTCCTCATCATTAACAGTCATAGGCGTGCCTCCCCAAAAAAACTCTTGACTACGGTTAGGAGTAGACCATACATCACAATCATCATCCAATAATTGAACTTCATCATCATCATCTTGATTACCACCATTTACTACTCTAACTTCATCATCATCAGCTCCATCCTTTACTTGTACTACTTCTTCTTCTTCAAAAATTAACTTCATGTAGTATTTCAACTTCATCATCATCACCCTCATTACTGTCAATATTTTGATTGAAATTCTATATTCCTCAGGGACGTCCTCTGTATCACCATATGGATTTTGGGAATCAAAGTCATCATAATCAGGTTGATCAAGATCCGGTACACCATCTTGCTCATCACCATCATTGACCGTCCACAGTATTATATCGATAATTAGCTCCCCACTATCGCAGAATTTGGAACTATATGTTACCTTGCAAGGCTATAGTGTGTACCTTCCACAAAGCAGCGGTGTGATCGTTTCTCTTTTTCATCTTGAAGGTTCGGGTGTAACCGGAGGAAACACCCTACGGCCAAATATCTATATTTCAATGAACACTCGATGAAGTTCCACACCACTATCGGTGACGGGTAAGCTATCATCTATCAACATATCCCATTGATATCGAAGACTTACCCGCCATCACCTTTTCGAGCGTTGACAATTTTGTGAGGTTGAATGTGTTCTTCGGCGTCGTGAATCTCCACATCTTCCCATTGATGAGTCCCCACTCTCCCACTCTAGGGTTGGTTAAGGAGACTTTCTGGAAAACCAAAGATTCATAACTATCAGGAAATAAAGCATGTACCCACCCTCACTAATAATGAATGACCTAACCAAATGGGCGCATTACTTACCAATTGCTTCATCGACAAGTTTAAATTGGTTAATGGGGCGCTCGGACGAGCTAGCTCCTTCTATTTCAGAAAAGAGTGTTTCCGCCGGGAGAAACAATGCTTGGAGTCAGCGTCTTTCTTAAACAACTTCGGTAGCAACTTCTTTCTTCTTAACATTAGGTTGTCCATTGCTTACCACTTCTACGTTGATAACCCAAACCATCATTGTTTTTCTTGGAGACTTTCTTTGTTTCATAATCATGTTCAAATAATCTGTTTCTTCATCAATTCGACCACGGGGACTTCTTCGTCAAGTATCTTATAGAAAAAGTAGATCTCTTTTCGACAACACACCTTCCCGGTACTCATGAATCCTTCAAATGAAATACCCCATCACAAACTCTCAATTTCACCTCGCCACCAACATACTTTATCCGGCCATACTTGTCGCTTTCATCTCCCCATTATAGTGAATAAGAACATCCAAAGAAGTACCTAACGGTAAGTATAAAAAAAACAACCAAAAAGCGATGGTTACAAAGAAGTACCTAACCATAAACCATAAAAACTGAAAAGTAAATTCAAACATTTAAGCACAAACTAGTTAAACTAGTTAAACTAACACTTTTAGGACATTTATGACAAAATCTATCTTAAATGTCTTAATATTAAACCCAACATTAAATATAGAATCAACATGGAAACCACCAACATTCTACCACAACTATATAATCAACATGCATTTATGCATGGAGGCGTCATAAATTTGTCTTCAAAACCCTCTTCCTTGAAAGATGAAACATCAAACAAACAAAACACTAAACTCGTGGAACAAAACCGTAGACCCAAGGCCCTAGATAGCTTAAAAACAACAAACTATACCTTTATCATGTGAATGTGTCATGTTTTCCATGTCAAACCTTAAAAAATACAAAAGCGGAGGGACAATGGCGAGGAAGAAGAAGAAACAACCAAGAAAAACGAAACTTTGAGCTTTTGTCCTTATTTTTTTAGGTTGGCTCAAAATATGAGGTAAAAGTTGTAAAGGTCAACAACCAAAAATCGAGAGTTGCGATAGTTTATTAGTCGGGTTGCTTCTTCATTATAGCAACCACGAGATACTACAACATGTTTTGATTAGCGTGTTTTCTTGATCAAGATCAACGGTTGTCCATCATTTGCAAAGTCAAACTCATCAGGTACAATATGACAGAGTTATGCGCAGTAGGTAAAGAGGGGAGAGAGAGTGTTGCAGGTCCACGTGGGCATTGTTTGAAAATAAGGAGAAGGGCAAAAGTGTCAAAAGTAAGGTTGAAAAGTCAAAATTGAAGAGTGGTTACTACTTGGGAACAGATTGACATTATGGGTTACTAATTGGGAAATTACCAGTGTTTTTTTATCAAAAAGCAATTGATATTGATATGTGATGCTTAGTAGGAGTTACGTTATTTGTTGACTTTCCTTATTATCTAAAAAACTAATAAAAATCAGTTTGTATGTACAACTCTTATGCACCACTCTCCATGTGTATCTCGATCTCTCTCTCATCAGCCCCAAGAAAAACCACCTTGTTTTAGCTTCTTTAAAACCACCACCTAACAAAAACAACAACTTGTGGATCTCTCCAACAAACAACTTATTCATCTCAAACTTTGTTGTCATTTTATTTTTTGTTTATTTATTTATTTGTACGTTTTTGGCTAACCTTAAAACTTAAACCCAAATGGAGTTTGATAAACTTAAGTGTTAGTTTTGTGTGGTTCTACTATGTGATGTACTGAGTAAGTATGTACATGTAGTGTGTATTTTATTTTGAAATGAGTAGTGTAGTTCACCACCCATTCTTTTGTTTTGCTATTACAGTAAAATGTAGACCATACAAACAAAATGGTATTTGGTAGTTTGAATGGGTTTTTGGTGTTTTGGTGTTAGAAAATGAAATATGATACAAGGCCATGTATATATTTATATATCCTGCCATTTGCCCAATATAACAAACAGAGAGACGCCACTTGTAGCTTTCTTAAGAGAGTTTTTATTTTATTTATTTTGCAAACTTATGAAATCGATCTATTTATGTTGTAATGGTAATAATCCAATGCCCACAAATTCTACGCAAAAACACTAATCTTATTTTGTTGAGTTGGGTTTTTTCCTTAGTTTATATAACTCATTTCGTAACTCTGTGTTTTATTTCTTGATTTTTTCGACAAAATAAAAATAAAAATAAATAAATAAATATATATATATATATATATAAATTAGCTACTTAAGTTAACTTAAAATAAGTACATACGTAAAACTTCACCTACAAAATGAATTCAAACCTAATTTTTTGTAGTTATGAAGCACTCACCATAATGATTATATTCCCAACATTTCAGCTCATTTGGAAACCTCTAATATAGATAAAAATTGTTGTCATCTTTAAAAAGAAATCTAACGGTCCATAAATGTTGAATTTTTGTAATTGTTTTTTGCCAATGTTAGAAGTTTCCAAATGAGCTGAAATTTTGTAGAAATGATCTTAATATTGAGTATATCATATCCACAAAAAAATAGATTTAAATTTATTTTGTAGGTGAAATTTTACTTACGTACTTATTTTAAAGTTAACTTAAGTAGCTACTTTTAAGAGAAGGACTATAATAATAATAATAATAATAATAATAATAATACAAATGCTCAACTCCATTTTTCAACTTTCACCCACCAATTATCTCATTGTACGTTAAGATGAGATATATTTCATGTCTAAGAAATCAAGAAACAATAGAAAATTTGTTTTTTCTTTTTTGAAGAGTTCTCTTTTATTATTCCAGATACGAGTTCGAGTTGAAAAAAAAACGTAAGAAAAAAAGAGTTCAAATTGAATCTTTTCATTACAATTTGATTAAATTTAAATACCATTTGGATTTAAACATGATTCTCAGATCTCTTTTTTTATTTTTTTTTCCATGGTTTTTTTATTGACCACTCCAAATGTAGTGGATATTGATATATGGTGCTTAATTGGAGATTGTTACAACACAAAATAGTAATGGCAAACTCTTCTTTAGACTACGGATTACAAACTGCTATCTTCCACTCTCCTCACAAGACTCTCTCTTTCTCACTCTTGGCCGCCTCTTCTTCTCTTCCTCTTCTTTTCTTTTTCTCTTTTTCCCTCTTTTTCTTCTCTTCTCTTCTCTTTTATATCCCCTCTCCCTTTCATCTCAACCCTCCACCTGTCTTTTCATCTCCTGGTCCACTCCCCTCCATGTGTAGGGTTTCCGTACCGCGACCACGTTTCATCTCAACCCTCCACCTGTCTTTTCATCTCCTGGTCCACTCCCCTCCATGTGTAGGGTTTCCGTATGCGCGACCGCGTCTTTGCCATCCCGATCACGGTGCGGTAGCGGCCACATGGGTTACGCTTAAGTCCGGCCCAAATCCCCATGCTATTTCAAGACGGTATCATGCCACTACAGATGCCCCCTCTCGAGTCTGCGATGATATCTTGATCGTGGAGTCGAGAGCTCGCCCCCTTCCTCCTTCCGACCGTGGTCTTCCCTCTTTCCCTCACAATTGGGTTCATGAGTGTTCCGCGCGGTTTCACTTCCGACCGCCGTTTTGGCGTGCATCCCCGTGTCTTTTCGTTGTTTGGTTCTTTTTGGTGTCCCCTCGATTTCAGCACCCCGCAATTACCCCTTTGCCCTCACCCTCTTATAAAAAGCCATTTCGATTTCTCTTCTCTCTCTCCCTTAGCCCTTCTTTCACCTTCCGGTTCCTCTTCCCCTCTTCTTCCACCTTTCTTACGTCTTCCTAGCTCCGATTAATTTCATTTCGGTCGATCTCTTCAAATCGTGGTCGACACTCTTGCTCGGTTGCTCTCTCTCTTTCCTCGGGTTGGTCTCCTTCTCTCTTTGGCTTCCTTTAATTGTTATAGTGTGCATTTCCCCTTTGTGTTTGAAGCTGTTCATCTTCATTTCCCTTTTGCCTTCTTTGTGGTGTGTGTCTTCCGCCTGTACTTTCGATGTCTATCTCTAGATCCGCCACCTCCTCCTCCTCCTTACACCGACTTGCCCCCCGACCGGACCGAGGCCCTCTACCTCCGGGCAAGCCTTTGCCCTTCCGCCACCACCACCGCGAGTCGTAGACCTAATCTTGAGGCTGTTAAAGCGGCCTCACGGGATACCCGCTGGCGTCATTTTAGAGCACGTGCGACTTAACTTATTACCGCATTTGGTCCCCCAAGCCGGGGTGTCACCATTGGCCGGTCGGCCAGATTGTCGCCGACGCCGATTGCCTCTCACTCGTCTTGATGTCGAGGTGTGCAATCATTTTAACATCCCCATGCCAAGGTATTGGCAACCACGGAGGGTCATGTATGCGCGAACCACTACAACCGCTTCGGAAGTACCTCGGATAGCGGTTCGCGACATGGCGCCCTTCCACTTCTACCTCAAGAAGAGTACCAAGGAAGTCAGTGTGGGCTATCACTCATTCTGCCTCCGCCCTAAAAAACAGCACTTTATCCTTCGCATCACTTCCTCCGACAAATTGTGGCACCATTACCCTCTCTATATATCCGGGAAATTCCTCTCCGCGGATCTTCCACCTGAGTTGAACCTCCGTCACCTGGCTTTCCTCCCCAGTGGTGAGTCCCGCTCTTTATCTATCCCCATTGAACTATGTCTTTCGGCAATAATCCAACTTGTTGTTTTGTCTTTTTCAGGTTGGCGGCCCGACTCGATATCGCGACCCTACGACAACATCTTTTCCACAACATTCGAAGATTAAGTGATTTGGCGCGGCTCGATCCGTGATACTTTCGGCATTGACCGCCCCGCTCTCTCCTACTCTCTCTCGAGCTGGCATCCATAGGAAAATATAAGCCCCATTTTTTCGTCCCCCTCCCTAAAGAAAGAAAAGCCCCGTGTCACTTCCCTCCCCTCGGAAAAAGCGCCCGCCCGCCCCTCTTCTTCCACCCCGAACCCTTTCGTCGTCGTACGCTCATAGCTCCGAGCCCCCACTCCGTCACGGCTCCCACGAAGACTTGGGAAGACCAATACTCCCCATCTCATTCCTCTTCCACCTCTTTCTCCCCTTCAAGCATATGGGGCTAACAAAGCGAAACTCTTTGATAGCGACTTCGGATGAGGGCGCACGCCGCCCTGCCCCTAATCCACCATTGTTCCCCACCTCCTCCCCGCCTCCAAGCGTCCACGGCCATCCGACTCTGGAAGGCCCTCCATCTAAGCCAGCGACCCACCTACGCGCCTTCTCTCAAAGTGGAACAACGTCCGGGAAGGAGGTGGCGCCCCGCGACCGACAAAGGAGGCCGACGAGCCCATTCCTCTATTTTGCCCCTCCTTCAAGCTCGGAACCGGCTCCTCGGTCATCAAGGATTACGCTTTGAAGAACCCGCGATGGCTTCTCCCCTCGTTCTATGGGTCTCACCTCCCGGCCAGATATGGCATCGCCCGAAGGTGGCTCCTTTGAGTCCCACCGGACTTCCTTCTACACGGTGGGAGAAGGTACTACTTTCTTTACATTTGACCTCTTCTTTCTCTCTTTTGAGTGTTCGACTTTTGCTATCTTCTTCGGATGAGTTTGGATATATCCTTCATGATCCGCGCCTATTTGGTGCCGGGCCGGATCGATGAACTGATAAGGAGGTGGCCCTCCTAGAGAGAAGAACTTCGCCGCGGACCTAGACAAGGTCCGGGCCCAAGACGGCGAGGACCGCAGAGGCCGCCCATCCGGGCGTATATGAGCGGCCGCCCTCCGGTAGCGAGTCTCTCCAAGAAAAGCATCTTTGCCGCTCTGGACGGACTTTTCGGAAGCACCGGGGAAGCTCTTTGCGGCAATCCCGCGCGACATGAGGCCGACATGGACGAGCTCGGGATATCTACGGGCCGGGCGAAGAGGGTGGCCAAGAAGGTCAAGGAGATTGACCGTCCTCACCGAAGAAGGCGCCTTCTTCCGGAAGCTCCCACCGCTGCTCCGCTATCGAGGCGTTATTGCGGTCGCGGGACTTCGGCCGAAGGGAGGGGACGCCGAGCGGGTAGGCGAGGCTATAGACACTGCGGACCTAATCATAGAAGAAAGCCGATTCGGTGATTTCGGAAATCTTGTTCCTTGAATATAGCCCGTTTGTTTGTGCCTGGCTGGCGTCTCTTGATGCTATGTGTTGTCATACTCTTTCCGCTACTTATTCTTGTATTTTCGTTCCCCACCGGTAGGGATATACATATTATGTTTTTGCTCCTTTCTATCGATTGTTTACGTTCCTTGTATTTTCGCTATCGTGTGGGTATTTGTCCTTGTAAAAGCGGCCTCCGTTAGCGCATCCCTCCCGTCGGTTGGGGATGTTTGATTTAATACGCCCCATGCCCCGATTGGAGCTCAGCGGCTCTCTCTACCTCTAGCGGGCACTCGCCTGCATCGCGGAGCCCTCTTTGCTTCCGTTGCCCCTAATAATCTCCGAGGGTTAGCGGTGACTCCTCTCCCCGATACGAGAGACTTTACCTTAGGGGGCAACTCCTTTTTGCCCCTCTAAGGTTTGGACCTCTAGATTGGGGGCTCATCATCCCCCTTCCCTTCACTTTAAGGGGTAATGAATACTCAAACAATAATAGTTCACCTCTCAAAAGTCTTTACGGTCTTATATATGTACAAATAGCTCATGCAGTTTTTCAATCTCTCGTTACATTCACTTTCGTGAAATATTTTCAACAACCTTACATTCCCGGCTTATCCACATTTATTTCCTCCAAAGTTTGTAACTTGTAGGTGCGGTTCCCCCCCGACCACCACGTAGGGCCCCTCCCACGCCGGGCCCAACTTCCCCTCTGGCGGCTTTTTGGTCTTTGGGAGTCACTCTCCCAAGCACCTTGTCTCCCCCGCGAATCTCCTCCTCTCTCGACTTTTTGCCGTCTTTGCCTCTGCGGCGGGCGGTGATATTCCTCCAATCGATGCGTATTTGTCTCTCCTTTCCTCTGCCCGGGTTCAAGTCTGCGGCCAAAATGCCCCGGTTTGACTTATCCTCCACGGCCCAGCGGTCCTAGTGGTCGCCGCCACCATCTCGGTTGGTATCCACGGCCTCTACTCCATATGCCAATCGCGAAGGGGTCTCATCGGTGGATGTTAGGTGGGGTCGTCCGATAGGCCCAAAGCACCGATTTAGTTAAATTCGGCCCGGGACCCTTTCACGCCCTCCGGTTTCCTCTTGAGATTGTTGAGTATGGTTTTGTTAGAGGACTCCGCTGGCCATTTCAGCCGGGGTTGTATGGGGCTGAGAATCCTGTTTGATGTGATACATTTGCGGGGAAACCCTAACCCTTGAACCGGTGGCGGGTTCCATTATCCGCGATTATAGCATAGAGGCAACCCAAAGCGGCAAATGATGTTTTCCCACAAAAACTTGATCACATGCACCTCTTTAACTCCGCTGCGGCGGCCACGGCTTTCAATCCACTTTGTAAAGTAATCGGTCGCGACCAATAAGAACCTCCTCTTACCGCGGGCCATGGGCAGCGGTCCCACTATGTCGAGGGCCCACATCGCGAATGGCCATGGGCTAGACACCTTTGTCGCGGCTCTCTCTTTGGGGCCCATATCAACTGAGAAAATCTCTGACACTTCTCGCATTTTTTGGAGAATTCCACAGCGTCTCTCTTCATGTGAGGCCAGAAGTAACCTGCGTCGACAAAGCGGTTATCTTGTCGCCCCGCCTGCCGAGTGGCTCCGCGAATCCCCCCCGTGTAACTCGGCATGAGCACCTCGAGGCGGTCCGGCCCCAAGCATTTCAACAAAGGTCCCTTGAAATTCCTCCGATATAACTCTCCCCCCACTAAGGTGTATCTCCGAGCCGTCTGTTCCAACCTTCGTCTCTCCCTGGGATCAACATTCTCCCTTCCTGTCAAAAACTGCTTGATGGGCAACATCCACCCCTCGTCGCTCTCCGCAGTACTCATTACTCCCACTGGTTCCTCTGTGCTTGGTCTGTCCAGTCTTCTCACCTCTATAGTCCTTCCTTCAGATCCCGGCATGGCTGCGGCCACATATGCCAGGGCATCGGATGTGGAGTTCTCTCCACGGTTCAAATGTACAAACCGAACCTCCGCGAACCGACGCTTCTACCGGAGGACCTCCAAGTATCTCGCCATCCGGGGACACCGTGCCGCTGAATCCATTCATTCGACACACCACCAAATTAGAATCGGAATACACAGTGAGTTCCTTCACCCCCAAGCCCTCTGCCATTCCCATGCCTGCGATTACCGCCTCATACTCTGCCTCGTTATTGGATGCCGCGAACCCCAATCTCATCGTCAGCTCTAGCCTGTTATTGTCCGGCGTAACCAATACTACTCCTATTCCGCTGCCTGCATCTGTGGCTGACCCGTCGGCAAACACTCTCCAACCGTTACCTTCGTCCCATGGGTCCGCGCTATCAGGTTCCTTTGCTCCCTCGTTTTCCAACACCATATCCTCCCCCCAAGTAGGGTCCTCTGCGGGGAACTCCGCCAAGAACTTCGGCCAGGGCCTGAGCTTTCCCGTCCCTAACCTCTTGGATCTCATATGCTTTCGGCATCCGCGGCCCATTTCAACATTCTCGGATTTCTGCGCCTCGAGCCTGCAGGGGCAAGTTCGTGACCACGATCACTGAGTAGTGCCGAAGTAGGGCTTTAGTTTCAGGGCCGAAAATATCAAGGCGAGGGCGTACTTCTCCACGCGACTATACCGGGTTTCCGCATCCAACATCGTCTTGCTCTGAAAGTACACTGGTCTTTCTATCTTATCCACTACTTTCGAGGATCGGCTGGCGTGCGTGTCTGTGACCCCTAGATACAGATACAATTTCTCTCCCTCTTCCGGTCGCGACAACAAGGGGATCTCCCCCAAATATCTTTTGAGCCCCTGGAATGCCTGTTCACACTCTGCCGTCCATGAGAAATCCGCGCGGAGTTCCTCAGCCGGTTAGTCTGCCTGACTGCATTTGTCGGGCGACCCGATATGAATCTATTGAGAGCCGCGAACCCTTCGATGACCGCGCACCTCCTTTCTACTGCTGGGCGAGGGCATCTCTACCAATGACCTAATCGCTCTGGGTTTGCCTCTATCCTCGCCCGGCGTCACAATATACCCTAGAAATTCCCTGTGGTCACTCCAAATGTACACTTCGGGGTTGAGCTTCAAATTGTGGGTCCATGATGTATTCGAACGTCTCCTCCAACCCTCCAAATGTTCTGCTCCGTCATGCTCTTTTCCACCATATCATCGATGTACACCTCAATGCCTTTACGAATTTTGCCCTCGAACATCTTCTCCGCCCGGTGGCTGGGCGTGGCCCGTGCATTTTTCAACCCAAACGGCATTCTCGTGTAGCGATAGGTGCCTCCTTCCACTACAAAGGAGGTCTTCTCTGGTCCGGCCATACATCGCCACTGGTTGTACCCGATCGATCGTCCATAAATGAGAACACGCCGAACCCGCCGTCTCGTCTACCAACTCGTCCACTTCGGCGGCATTGGATAACTATCCTTTGGGCACTCAAATTCACGTCTGTGAAGTCAACACACATCGACGACCTTGCCATTCTTCTTTGGGACCGCGACAATGTTGGACAAACCGGTCGTGAATTCCACATCCCTTTATAATTCCCGCGTTCTTTAACCGACGACAACCTCTTCCAGTTCTTCCGCGTATTTGGGCCTTACACCCCTCATCTTCGTCTCGGCCGGCGTCCTCCCCATTAATGCGGGGGCGATGACAATTTAATTCGGATCTAAACCGGTGATATCCTCTATCCCCACGCAAAGGCGTCTTTGTTTTCACCAAGCATTGTATCGGTTTCTCCTCCATTCCTCGGCTAAACTTCGACCCTATCGGCGTGAACTTCTCTTCCTCCCCCGCCCCGGGTTTACCGTCTCTATCTCATCCAAAGTTTTTGGGGTCACCGCGGCTTGCTCCCCCTCTTCCACGGCCCCACACTGTAATTGCTACGCGGCCCTCTTCCTGGAGCTCGCCGGCTTGTCCTCTGGTCCGCGGGACATCCTTTTGATTGATTATTACGGTGACTATTTTTGGATGCCACCGATCTCCGCGGACCTCATATGTAATTGGTTGGGGTAGGGAATCGAATAACTTGATAGTACGTCGACGACAGCACTGCCCTTATCTCATGTATCCATCTCCTTCCCAGGATTGCGTTGTACTGGGAGCTGGAATCGACCACCATAAACCTTGAGAACAACATCACCGGTCCCGATGGTTTGGCGGCCAAGAGTTCCCCATAGGCTCGATGGCGCTCCCATTGAACCCGTACAAGTTTGTCCGCGGAGGTCTCAGTTGCCCCGGGTCGATTCCCATCTCCTCTAGAGCCCCCTTGAACAGTAAATCCACGGCGCTGCCACAGTCTACCAGAACCCTTTTGACCACATAATTACCCATCGCTACTGTAATGACCAACGCATCCTCATGCGGTGTGTCCACGGCTCGGAGGTCTGCCTTGGAGAATGTAATTGTCTCTTCCATTGTCTCCTCTCTGTATCTCTGTCCTCGGTGTGACTCGTTGACTTCTTTGGATACTTTCGCGGTCCTCTGACCTTGTCTCGGTGGGCATTATGGCTCAGCGCTTCCCCGCTGAAAATAACATTTATAGTTCCCAGTATTCGCCCGGCCGCTGCGCCCTGCTCCCTATTTTGAGGTTCACCCACAAATTCCCTCAGCATCCCCTTCTCCACCAATCTCTGGACTAACCATTTTAAGGCATAACAATCGTTGGTCTCATGATTGCTTTTTGGTGATAGTCGCGGTATGGCTTGTTAGCATTTCGGCCGGAATGGTTCGCGACCGCTTCATATCCTTGCACATTTTTTATCAAGCGGCAATATCTCACTCAGGCGGTCTTTGTCGTACGGGGGCGGTCTCCATTCGTGGTATGGCTTCCTCTCCCTCCGTTCTCTTGAACTACTTCCCTCCCTCTTTCCGGCCTCGGCGATTGTCCGCGGTATCTCTCTTTGCCCGGTCTTTTCCCCGATCTTACCGCGTTCCCCTCTTTCTCCATCGGCCGATCTTGTCTTGCCTCCGTCTTGATTTCTTACGCATGGTATCTTCAGACTGATGTACTTTTCTACCAGCGGGTATAATTCATTGCAAGTTCGCAATCTCGTTCTTAGCCACCGGTGATGGATGGATCATTGTTCGGTCGCAGCCCCTTTCAAACGCTTATTACCGCCCGTTCTCGTCTCAGATTCTCCACCTTTAAGGTCACCGGCCTTAAAGCGACACAGATACTCTCGGACCGACTCCGCGGATCTTTGTCTAACATTGAATAGGGCGCGATGTCTACCACCCTCCTCTTCCGATGTATAAAATGGTCCACAAATGCTGATTTCTAGCTCTTGGAAATTCGTTATGCTCTTTGAGGGTAATCGATAGTACCGATCGGAGCCCCACCCTTAAGGCTAGCGGGAACATCATGCACCGGAACCATCATACCCGCCTCTTTGCCCGAGAGAGGCATCTGTTATCTGAAGTGATGGATGTGATCTGCCGGGTCCCCATGCCATCATACCTCTCGAACCTCGGTTTGGTTGAAGCGTTTTGGTACCTCGGGCGTCCATATCAGCGTCCGCCCGGGGGTTCGCGATTCAAACCTCGCCACCACTGATTGGCGGCGCCCGTTTGGGCCCCTTATGCATTGAAGATTAAGCCTCTCGCCGGCTGTTAATCATTTTTTGGACTGCTCCATTGTTAATCCGGTCACCGGATTGTCCCCAAGGTCGGTCCTTGCTCCTCCCCTCCGCTTTTTCTCTCCGCTTCCTCTTACGTCTCATCCCCAGATTCTTCCTCCCTTCTCTCTTTTCTCTCTCTCTCCTCATTTTCCTCTCTCGGCCTCCCATTTCTTCGCATGAGCCGCGGCTTCCTCCTCGCTCTTTCCTCCTCCCTTCCCTCTCCTTCTTCCACCGCCGCCTCCGGCGTTTGCTCTGTGCCTCTCTTCTTTCGGGGCCTACCCACCGCCTTCTTTGGTGCCATTTCTATCTTGTCGTCCCCACAGACGGCGCCAAAATGTTACAACACAAAATAGTAATGGCAAACTCTTCTTTAGACTACGGATTACAAACTGCTATCTTCCACTCTCCTCACAAGACTCTCTCTTTCTCACTCTTGGCCGCCTCTTCTTCTCTTCCTCTTCTTTTCTTTTTCTCTTTTTCCCTCTTTTTCTTCTCTTCTCTTCTCTTTTATATCCCCTCTCCCTTTCATCTCAACCCTCCACCTGTCTTTTCATCTCCTGGTCCACTCCCCTCCATGTGTAGGGTTTCCGTACCGCGACCACGTTTCATCTCAACCCTCCACCTGTCTTTTCATCTCCTGGTCCACTCCCCTCCATGTGTAGGGTTTATCCGATCACACCACGCGACCGCCATTTGCCATCGGTGCGGTGCGGTATGCCCTCAGAGGTTACGCTAAGTCCGGCCCAAATCCCCATGCTATTTCAAGACGGTATCATGCCACTACAGAGATAATAGATGATTTTCCTTATTACTTAAAAAAACTAATAAAAATCAAAGCATAGCTCTTTTGCACTTCTGCTACATGTGTTGATGTAATCATTATAACCCATAACCCATACAGTAACAGTTGAATTCTAGATGTAACCATTGTCACAAAGTACGGTACGGGTTTAAAACGGTGTACTTGAAAAAAACTTAGTTCGTGTTTTAAACGGAACGTATCGGAAAAAAAACGGAAAAAAAGTGTTAAAAAACGTAGAGCATAAAAAATGGATTTAAAATGTATAATACATAAAAGAAACGGTAAAAGCCAATGATAAAGAATATAATAGATAAGGAGTTTGATTTTTTATAAGAGTGGGGAAAAAAATAGGCACATAAAATAAAAATAATAATAATACAAATGAAAGAAAATTCAAATACATGAAAGTATCAAATTATAATTACTCATCCAAATACTAGAAGTTTTAGATTCAGTACCAAAACATGACTCTAAATAAGATACTATTAATTATCAACCATAATGACATAATCAATTACTACAAATAAGTTAATAATTTTAAAATTTCCAATTATTAATAGTCCAAAGTAAAATAGAACTGTCTCAAAGTCAATCGTTAGCCCACTCTTTAAAAATGTAAACTCCAAAACCCCTTTTTCTTCTCGCATTTTCTTTTAGATTATTATTAAAAAAAAAATTAAATGGGAGATTTTCAAAATCTCGGGTTTTAAGTTTAAAATGCGTTTTTTTGAAAAACCCGGGTTTTAAACTGGAACAAGACGCCTTGCCAATATCTCGGATTTTAAACACATTTTTTTTTTTCAAAAAAACGCTCAATTTGGTAACAATGGAAACAATGGATATAACATATTAGGACATTCCCAATGCAAAGAGCAAGTTGTTACCTCCACATGGGATAAGTTGCCCCCCAAGTTGCTCTTGTTTGGTGCATGCAATCTACCATTAGTTGTCCAATGCAAAGGTTTTCACGCTGAATGACTGAAATATCCACGGCTGCAATATTAACACCGTAATTACATTTAGAAATTTAACACGTGCCAACTTAACTAACTTTCCCTCCTTAAACGGTCTGACACATTTCAACGGTCTTCCTCCTTTTCCCTCCAAATCTCTCTCTCTTCATCAATCGATAAAAAAAACAAAAAAGAAAAGAAACATTTAAAAAAAGATGGAGAACAGAAAGTCAAAATCCCTTGGTCTCTTGTGCACCAAGTAATTATCTCTTTTACTTTTTACCCCACCTTCATTTTCTTTCATATCCAATTTCCACTTTTCAGTTCTTGAAATAATTTATTTATTTTCTTTAAAACAGTTTCTTGAGCTTGTACAGTAGACAAAATGTGGACACAATTGATATACGTGACGTTACGCGACAATTAGGTAAGCTTTCAATCTATAGTTAAATAGCATGCTTTTGATTCTAGTACTGCTTTCTAATATTAAGTTTTGTTTTGCGAAGGGGGTGAGCGTCGAAGGGTGTATAATATCATAAATGTGTTGGAAGGTATAGGGGTAAGCTCAATTTTCTGTTTTGTCAGTTTGTTTTAGGTTTTTGTCAGTTTGAGGTGTTTTTTGAGGGTGTTCCGATTGATTTAATAGGTTCTTGAAAAGAAAAGGAAAAGTGTTTATTGTTTGAAGGGTTTGGGTGAATTACCTAAGGCTTTAAATCAGCTTAAGGTAATGTTCTGGCTCAATGTGATTGACTGTAATTTGAAGGAATTTGTTTAGGGGTTCTTGAATATTTGTTGTTTATGTACTACTTGTGCAGGAAGAAGCATTGAGGGATAAAAGTTACTGTAATTTTGGTGCCAGCAATAATAGCTCAGGGGTAAGTTATTTGTTTATATGGTTTGCCTTGCGTTTGGGATAATGTAGCATATACTACACTTTGTAGTCTAAATTCTAGTATGAATCCGAAGCTTCCCTTTACATGCTTCTGGTGATTGCCTTTTCAAGGACTATGAATCTCCACAACTCTGAACTAGTAATGGAGAGTGTAAAAGTATAGATTATGCTATAAATTCTCAATAAGAGTTCAATCTATAAGCAATGATAAGGCTGTGTGGTATTTCTGTTTTGTATCTAATTGGGTACCTTTGTAGCAGATTTCAGATGACAGAGGAGATGAGCAGTCGCATGATTCAAGTAATCTGAGTGGACAGGAAAACTCAAGCATTGGTGTCCCTCTCCTTAATTCATCTTTGTCATCTACACACAGTAATTATTTCCTGTCTATGACTTTTTGGTTTTTTCTTGTTTCGATGTATTCAAATATTCATATTAGCTTCCTGTTATAGCGCGTTCATTTTGAAATCCTCAGCTGTTTGTTGCTGCTCTAAATCACTCATAGTTTACTGACTTGCTCTGAGCAACCTCCATTAAGAAAAGTGACACAGAATAATTTGTTGAACAGTAATCGACTCCTTTACACATTTGTTATTACAGAAATCAAAACGGAGAAATATTTGGGACTTCTTACTCAGAATTTTGTCAAGCTCGTACTTTGCTCTGATGTAAGTTGATTCGATTATTATGTTATTCCTGGAGTATTGCTTCTTCATTTAGTTCCTCCAATTGAAGTTGTTAATAATTTCCATCATTTTTCTTCAGAATAATTTGGTCACTTTTGATGAAATTGGAAGGATATTGTTTGGTGACAACCACAATCCATCACAAAGTAATGAACTGTCTCTGTTTCCTTTTATCTTGGGGATAGTAGGTTGCATCAAAGAAATATGACCTACAGCTTTATGAATGATTCTCTTTTCACCAGATAACTCAAAATCTAAGCTCAGACGATTATATGACATCGCAAATGTTTTATCCTCCATTAATCTCATTGAAAAGGTAAGTGAATTTCGTACTTGGTTGACAGAAGTGCAGAAATGTCTTCGAATCAATATGATTGGTAAAAGACCCATTCTTGATTTATTTGCAGACTCCTGATGCTGCAACAGGAAAACTTGCATATAAATGGTTGGGCATCAGTGGAGCACTTGAGAATGGATCTTTGATGTCGAAGAAAAGGGCATTTGGGACTGATATAACAAAAACCACTGTCAAAAGGAATCAGGCCTTTACTTTGGCTGATGAGAATACATACCAGAATGCAGAGAGGCATATGCAAACAAAATGCAAAGGTTTTCAATATGGGATTAATCACAACAAGATGCATCAACAACCAAAACAGTTGAAACAACACTCTGACGACGTTGGCTCTGGTCCTTCTTGTCCCACTGGGTTTCCCAAAGACGATGTTGCTGAAAATAAAACTGCGAAAAGATTTCGGGACTGGGAAAGCCTTATGTCTTCTCATCATCCTCAATACTACAATCAAGGTACCATCATGCATTCTTTTAAAATAGCTTACTTTAACATTTCGTATCTGTTTGCTCTGCAAGTAGCATTCTAAAGAATTTGGTGGTGAAACTGAATCTCTTGCTTTCAGCCACCTCCAACTTTTATAGCTTATCTAAAATAGCATTCATGTGAAAGGAGATTATTAGTAGATAAAGAGAGAAAAGGGACTGTCTCTAGGATAATATTCGTTAATTTGATGGGCATTGGTTTAGCCTTCGGGCTGTGCATCATCTTGGTCACCCTAGATAGCCAATCATGTCCACATTAATCCTGACTTTGCACATGTATGGGGGTAGTAGACTTGAACATGTTTGAGATTACATGGTTAGCTCCCACTTCAGCCTGTGAGTCATCATATCTATTTTCAATTTCTCATTGGTTGAGAAAAGAATGGTTTTTCCCAAATTTTGTCACTTGCAGAGTTGCATGCAGTCGAGCTGGGGTGGTTATCCAACTAGGAGATACTGATCAATTTTGAGTTTGCTGTTTCATTGGCAGAGCTAGGTGAGATCTTTACTCATTACGTCGATGCATGGAAGTCCTGGTACGCAGAAGTCACTGGAAAGCAGCAAACTCAGCTTCTATGATATTGTTACTGTCTACATTGCTGACATACTTCAAATCTGTACAGTATGGCATTAACATTTTGCTCTTTTTGTTCTTAAATATACTAGTAAACAAGACACTTTTGTTGGTTGTATACCTGTATGTGTCTCGATATCCCTATGACAAAATATTCAGTTAATAAAAATCAAAATTTTACATATATGTGTTTAGTAGCGAGAATAAATGGGCGTTGATTTTCTTTAGAAACCATAGTTTCCTATGTGGAGCAAACCTTAATCCCCTGCTACAAACTTATACTGCAACATAGCAGAACAAGAACTTGTCTCTTTACAGGAAGAATTATTTGATTCAGGGAAATCTCGTGACCTATCTTTAGAATTGGTTTCTCCACAGTACAGTACTGTTGATCAATGACTTTTCTGCGAGTGACAATCTTTAATAATTGCATTAAATGTTTATATGTATGGTGCCTATTAGACATTTTCATATCATCTATGATTATCATGTGAAGTATCTAAATTTTCGCATTTTTATTAGGGATACAAAAACTGCGATATAACTTTTTTACTGCAATAAGTTTACAAATGCTCTAGGTTCATGCGGAGATGACCTTTGATCAAAATGGTGGGTTGTCTCAATTATTTACGAAATATAGGTAAAGGAGAGAAACCGGATAGCACTTAGCAAAGAGACCTAAAGCCATATAAATCCACCAGTTGGTTAGATCTCTCCATCCCAAAGCTCCTCTTCAGATTTGAAAGGCCCATCAGGGCTAATGAAATTATGTCCAGGATATCCTCTATTCTGTGGCAGTTGATTGATTTTCTTTGATTCTTCCTCGTTCAATGCCCAGTCAAATATTTCCATGTTTTCCTTCAGCCTCGCCTCATTGAAGCTCTTTACCAGCAAACCAACCCCTTGCTCATATACCCATCTAAGACAAACCTGAAATTGTAACAGCTGATAAGCATGTATATTTAGACCAGAAAAGATTTACACTTGTGTGCTTGTGTGAAGGAAAGGTATATTAAAACCTGAGCATGAGTCTTTCCTTTGTTCTCTGCGATCTCTTTCAGAACCTCACATTCCATGATATTGTTGTTACCTTGAAAACTGATTCCAACAGTTCCCAAAGGAGAATAAGCTGTTACAACAATACCTTTAGACTTGCAAAAGTTTATCAGCTTCTCTTGTCGCCATAGTGGGTTCACCTCCACCTGTGCAACAGGTAAATTATAAATTTATAATGCAGTTAGTACAGAGAGGGCATTGGAAATGAAAAGAAAACCGATGCTTGTTGATAACCAACTTGATTAACAGCAGGAGGGATCGTTGCTGAGGCAAGAATCTGCTCAAGTTTCTTGCAGGTGAAATTGCTGACTCCAATTGATCTTGTGAGGCCAAGCCTTTGGCACTCTTCCATGGCTGCCCATACAGACTCAAAATCCATTAGAAGAATCTTTTCGTCTGGTCCAGGGAGTCGTATATTCCCTGGTTTTATGCTCAGTGGCCAATGTATAATATAAAGATCAAGGTAATCCAGTTGGAGATTTCTACAGAAAATTTAAAAGAAACTCAGAGATTGATTGTCAAGTATTTTAATCCCGACATTCTATATATCAAGTAATTTTCGCATTTTGTTTATGAACACGATGCCACTAACAGGTTTATGAAGCAACTTTATTGAAAATGTTTGGGTTACCGGATAAGCTTGGAAGGGCGCCAATATTCAAGGACTGTAAATGGTATCCCCCGGATGGGGATGTTATTAAAATGAATGTGGATGGTGCTTCTCAAGGAAACCCAGGCCCCTCAGGCTATGGAGTTGTGTTTAGAGATAGTAGGTGTCTTTTTGTTGCTGTGGTATGCAGACACATAGACTTTGCCACAAATTATATAGCTGAATGCTTGGCTATACTTGAAGGTGTAGAATATGCGGTTCAAAGGAATTGGAAGAAGTTATGGGTTGAATCGGACTCGGTGGCTGCAGTCCATGCTTTTGGGAGTTCACAACTTCCATGGGGGATGAAGCAAAGATGGGATAAATGTAAGGAAAAGCTAGAGTACTGCAAGATAACGCCTACATGGAGGGAATGCAACTTCTCCGCAGATAAAGTGGCCAAATATGCAGCAGACTTACAGACAAAGGAACAACTAGTTTTTGATGTAAAACCACCATGGATTACCACATGGGAGGTTCCACAACAAGTTTACTTTAGATTTGACTAAAAATCCTAGCAGTGCTACTGTTACAGTGGACTATAGGATACACATGTACCTTCTCCTCTTTTCTGTTTTTACTCTCATCAATACAATATTTGCTTACTTAGAAAAAAAATTATTGAAAATGTTTGTATTTCATAGATTCTTCCTATAGCAGAAGAGCAGATTACGTTCATTATGTTCATGAACAAAATTCTTAATCTATAAGACTATAAGATATTTGTTATGTTGGATTAGTGTACAGAACTGTGTGTGTTAGTGAATTTGGAGAGTAGGTCTTACTGGAGAGTCGTCTGAAGAGCGGGGAGGATTCGATCATGGTGATTATCATTGAGCCATGGCCTGGACGTAATGAAAAGCTCGTCTCTGGATTTGATGAGGCCATGGCGAAGCGCTTCACCTATAGCATCACCAAGAGGCTGCTCTGTCCTGTATAACGATGCTGTATCAAAGTGTCTATAACCAAGCTTAATCGCAGTGAGTATCGCCGACTTCACTACTTCATCTTCTGCAAAGGGAATAGATGCGGTACCCAAGCCCAAGAGAGGCATACTGTGGCCGGAGCTCAAGATTATCTCTGGAACACTACCCATCTCTCTTGATTTGCTTTTATTTGGTTTGCTAATATTACCAACTCTGAGGTTTATATGATAAGGTTTTTATCATTTATGCTCACGGCTCACCTAACAGATGACCAGTTAGCATTTGATGCACCACTACCACTGACCACTAAACCATCCCACGTGATTCCAGCGCGGCCCTGTTTGGCAGCATGAATTGCCCAACCTGTAGAAGTAATAAAATCCGTATACTATGTCTTAGTGTTTGGTCCGGTCCATTTTATAAATTGGGGCCACAACTAATTAGTAGGGGTAGATTGTGAAACCATAAAAAACGTATATAATGGATTTTTGGGTTTAGGTGAGATACCATAATACACAAGAGAAATATATGAGAGAGAAAACATCCTTTTATTATTCATTCAAGTTATACACTCAAAAAATTGAACCTTCTTCTTCACCCACTCATTTTCTTCTCTCACAAATTCTTCCCTTCACCTTTCCAAATTAAAATTAGAGATCAGAAATAGGAGCAAGCAACAAAAAAACATAAATGGTCTATGGTTTATCCTTCTTCACCGTCTCCATTTTGATCGACCGACCACCATTTTGATTCTTCTATGAAATTATGTTGAATTGAAGTTTGGTTTTTTTTTTTTTGAAGTTACTGATTCGGATTTTCTTTGGTCGATTTATGTGTGTGTGTGTGTTTTTTTTTTGGATTTTTATTCCATTGGGAGAGTTAGAAAAAAAACAGTACGAGACAATCTCTCTAAAAAAAAAGGGACCAAACAGTTTCTAAAGTAATTACTTTTGGAGTATCCACCATTTGTTTTCTATACCCTAAATATGGTAGAGTACTACCGAATTTCACATGGCCAAACAGAGCCACAATCTGTGGTTCATAAAACATTGGTACAAGTCTCTCAGTCTCATTAATGCATATAAGTAGCCAAAAATCAGTGGCTTGGAGCCTGGGTCCTAGGAATTCTTTTAACAGGCTTTAAGTTTAATCTCCCCCATTGGTCTATTAGCTACACAAAAAAACCTCCACTTGCCGAAGAATCTACAAAACTTCCCTATTTTCAAAAACAATAAACTCAAACAAAATATTGACTTAAATACCCCCTGTCATTTTTCACCCGCCTTTCTTTATTTCAAATCTGAAAACTTCACCCAAAATAATAATATAAGAACTATGCATTTTTAAATATGCTAGAAACATCTCATTTTTCAGTTACGAGACACCAATTTTATTTTCCAAAACACCAAGGAAAAAATGGTTCTAAAAATAGATATAAACCACAACTCATCAAATAAACTATAATTCATCAAACAATTGCAGACTTTAAAAAAAAAAAATCTTGCAAATTAAGAGACAGATCTAAGAGTTGTTTTTCCAATAAGCAAATAAGACTTGCGTTTTATGAAAAAATAATTTTTCATAGTAGAATATGTATGAAAAATATATTTACATAGAAAAATTTTGTATGCAAAAATGAATTTGTATAGTTGAATACCTATGAAAAATTATATTTACATGTGAAAACATATATTTACAAATAAAAATTGTGTATGTAAAAATAAATTTGCATAGTAGAATAGCTATGAAAAATTATATTTACATATGAAAAGATATATTTGCATAGTAGAATATCTATGCAAAAGTAAATTTGCATAGTAGAATTTCAATGTAAAAGAAAATTTGCGTACAGAAATTCCCATTTTAACATACAGAAAAAGAAAAACCACACATAAAATATAACACTAAACGTTGGGAAACAAAGAAACAAAATATAAAAGAATTTAACCAATTGAAGAATATGCGTTCACACATCCAACTACAAATCAAAGATCTTGTCTTGCATGCATATCAAAGTTGATCCCTAACCGAAGCAATTGAAACTAATTTTCAAGTGGAATCAAAAAGGATTTAAGGAGTGAAATCAAAGAAATTCTATCTAGTTTCCACAAAAGGATATTTTCAAAAACAAAAAGAAAAAAAATATTAAAAACAAATCATGATTTTGTTTATTCGGTGAAAACAAGGAGATTGGTTATAACTGGGTCAAAATAGAAAGGTGTTTTATGATATGAGTCAAAGAGAGGGGGTTTACACGAATAGCAAATAGGGGGCTGAGGCCCATTTCTTGATTCTTTTAAGTTTTAAGCAATTCAATCATTTCCAAGTTTTCTTGTGCTACACTGCTGCCAAACACTAATTATTTACAGGATTAAAACATAACAACTAATTATTCACAAACAATTCTATTTGAGAATCTGAGATCTTATTTGCCACACTCAGCACTGTTAGCAACACTCTATCTCTTGCCTTTCTTTCATAAGTTGATAAATTCTCCATAAAGATGGCTTGGAAGTTGTTGGTTTAAGGCATATTTATTCTACTATATAATTAGAAAGTCCCATGTTTTAATTAGTTGCCCGATTTCAACTTTTAAGGTAAGGTTTTTAAAGAAAAGGGTACCCAATTTTTCCACCACTCAAATCTAATTTGACCTATTAATAGAAGGGTAGTTCGATAATTGCACATCACCAACTAAAGTTTCTTTCATAACAGTCGCATCGTTTTGCTTGTTCTCCCAAAACAAAGTATATAAAATCTAGTGTGCGCAGGAGAGAGAGAGAGAGTGGTGTAGTTAATGTAGGCCACTCATCACACCAAAATGTATGGGTATATTGCATCACGAAATACTGTGCAAGGGCCCATATTCATGCGTACCCGCGGTGCAGCCTGAGTACTCTATACTAAACAAAATATTAAGAAGAAAAAAAAATTGTTCGATGTCAGATAATAGGTAAGTTATTCTTCTTCTCCCATTTCACATTTTAATTTAGTTCTTACCGAACATGCAGTCTCTCTCTTTTATCTGAGAAAAATAAAAGTTTCCCTCTATCTCTTCCCATCACCGTTCCAAAAAAAAAAAAAAAAAAAAAAACCAACCGCTTAGTAAGTTCGCATGCAATGAAGTTAATTCCAATTTCCCATTTTAAAACTCAAAGTAATAAGATTTTCGTTAATTTTTTTTTATTTACTATTGTTTTCTAAACGTTTCAATGGTTTATTTCTATTTCAATTTTTTTTTGGCTTTAACTTTTAATTTTGCAATTGTTCCAGTTTCAGAATAATGCTGCGTCGTTCAATACTCATAATCCCGTTTTAAAGTTCAGACACATTCACAAACATGTATGTCATCTTCTATCTTTTTACTTGCCGCCGTTTATATGTTTCTGCATTCTCGCTTTTTAACACAATCTTTTAAATTAAAAGGGTTTCCAAAAATTCCATCCGCAAAATTTTTCTGAAGCCTTTCTGTAAAAGGGCAAATTGGCAATTACGTTTTCCCCATAAGAACTACCCGAGAAACACATTAACCATTTCGGTTGCCAGTTAAACTTTCCAAATTTATTTTAGGAAGGTGAGTGAACTCTTCAAAATACCTTTGGCAGGCAATCGTAGAAAAAAGTTTTTTTCTTCTTCAAAAACAGGTGTGTTCCTCATCTTTTCTCTGTCTTCTTCATCACTTACATCTCCCACATGATTTTTTTATTGTTTCAGAAGACATGTTTAATCACAATTGAATTTTGAAACATATCGTCAATTCATATTTTTTGTTTTTATGACTCAATTATGATTATGGACCAAAGGTATGCGGCTTAGAGTAAAACATTTCTAGCTAATTGGGGAACACCCATATGAAACTCTGATCTATTACTTATTAAGGTCTCTGAGTTCCTAATGTCTGTTTCATAGTTGTTCTCACAAATTCTTCACGTGCTACCAGTTTTAAAATCATTCCAGGCGCAATGAATCTCGAAAAATCCACTTTTGTCATTCTTAATACAAATCTCTTGGTTGTAATCAAGATCTTTTTGATTCATTATTTGGTGGAGTTCGTTACTGTTACAATCACTTATAGGAATGCATTGATGATGCTCTTATTTCCCCTGAAATATTTTTGTTTATGTAAATTTTAGAAAGTACCCTGGTAATTCTACCACTGATGATGATGCAAAAGTTACGTGATCTTCTACTTCTTGGAGAGGATGGATGAGCATGCTCAGTCAAGACTCAAAAGACATTCTATACTCCATTATTTAGACAAAAGTACGATTGCAGCGTTGCTATAGTTGGTTGGTTGCACTGCCAATCTTGCCAAAGATGGTAATTGATGAGAAAGATTTTAAATCAGGACCACTTTTTCTAGGTAGAGCTAGATAACTGCTCTGTTTGGTAGCCTTTTTTGTGAATTTGTTACACATGTTCAGACTTCAATGTTCATATTGCCAACTCTTAATCCTCTCAATTGGGATGCTTTTAATTATGCACCTCTTGCTCTAGGAATAAGTTTGTTATTGATATTGTTGTGTTGGTTTCAGATGCAAGACATTGGTTCAGGGTGCTTTTGAGTAACTAAATTCTACTGTTAGTTCTATTAAAACTTTGGCATCTACATTATTCTTGCAGGTCACTCTTAAAGGATTTAGGTTGGGCAAATTAAGTACGTTGGTCACAACAAATGCCGCGTCACCTGGTTTGAACATCAGATGATACTGTTGATCATTCGGGTTTGGGTATGTAATTTTCATGTTCTTCCGAAAATTTCTTGGGGATTCGTTACCAGTATTTGATCTGATGATCTTTTTTTATTTTGTAGTATCTTGATGTGTAAATGACATCAATCTAGGAGAAGAGGGACAAAGTAAAAAGAACTTATTTCGGTTATGCCTTTTGAGTTTTATCTTGGCCTCTATCCAGGGCCGGCTCAAACCTAGATGTGGCCTTAGGCGAGCCATGTGAGGCCTTTTTTTTAGAAAATTGACCAAAAAAAAAAACAAATAATAAATTAATAGATTTATATTAAAAATGAAAACCCTCAATTTCACATACAAGAGTGAAGAGTAGATTGATTTCAATCGAAATACAAAAATAATAGATACCAATTTGTGAGTTTGAGATGATCAATGAATAAATGGTTAAGAACTTAATGAGTAAAATAATGAAACATGAAAGGGGGGCAGTGTGTGAGAGAGAGAGACCTTGAGAAAGAGAGAAAATCGGTTAATATGTGTTTAAAATGTCTTTAATTAAGTGGAGAATAACTGGGAAAAGTGCCATAGAATATGGAGATTCTAGCATATAACGTGGGAATTTATATTCTCTTTTATTATTTCCAATTTAGAAATCTAACTAAATGAGGACTCTACCACAAAAATTAAGATAAACACGCCACTTATAACCATTGGATTTGTCATGTAACTTCGAGATGCAAATTTTGTAGTGGACTATAGGAATAAGTTTTCTTAAAACAAATTCACTCCTAAAATTTAGTGCGTGAAGAGAAACCAAATTGGCTCTTAGTATCCTTTTTTGAGTTCTTTTTCTTCAAAACATATGGTAATACCAAACATATGTAAGGATAAATAAGGGAATTTTGCGGCCTTCTAAATTTGAGGCCTTAGGCGGCCGCCTAAGTGGCATAAGCCGGCACTGCCTCTACCGTCATGTCTACTTATTATCCTAGCCTCTACCGACATGTCTTCTTATTATCCTGGCCTCTACCATCATGTCATCTTAATTATAAGCATTCCGTTGGATGCATATTTTATGATCTAGGAAGACGATAGAAAAGAATTTAAGAATGTATCTGCTAAGAGTGGTAAAAGTTAAGGGCTTCCTTAATACAACAAGGCTTTTGTTGACATGGCTTTTATTGGTGTTTTACACCTGCTGACGACATTTGCATACTTACAGATATTAAGGTATTTTCAATTGTATCTAAAATCAGCAGCTTATGCCCAATTGACTTGATCTGATTTATCAACAATAAATTTACTTGCAAAGGCACTCTCCAAGGCAAATGTGTAAGTCCAAATTCTCATTTAGTGCGTGATATAGTAACTATTTTCATCATGCACTTACTAACCATGGTTATCCCTTTTATTAGTCTTCTTTGAATTATAGTCCTACATCTACTCTAACTTTATCTTATTTACTTAAGTTAGCATACGTGTTTCTTTTCCAATTTTTAATTTCTATATTGTCTCTGCACTTTAAAAAATTATGTCCTACTTATATTTGTATCCGTATCTTGATATTTCACATTTATATTAGCCTATTGTTTATTAAATGATGCATAGCAGTATTAGCAGGCAATTAGGTAACCGTACCCCCATGTCCCTACCGTGTAATACAATGTGTAGAAACGTGCTTATGTCAATTTTAGAAGACATACAATGTGAGATTTTTATTTAATGGTGAGCACTATGTTAAGCACTATATCGTTTATTTTGTCTCCCATATGAACTCGTATTGATTATCCAGTTTTCTTTTCTATATCTTTTTTAGAATTCTCGTTTCTTAAAATATTAACACAGTGATCTTCCCACAAGATCTTCACCCTGCTATCAAAAGAAAGCCTTCTCATTCAGAGAAAGCTCTCATGTATACATGCCTCTTTGCAGTGCACGAAGATACAAAAAAGATGAATTAGACGACACTAAAGAAATAGATTAATAAAAGCTATTGAAATATTTGTTTTGTTGAAATATTTCAAATTGTGTTGGTAGAGATTTTTGTTATTAATTGCTTGATTTGATAATGCAGGTTCCACGGTGGACGTTCTACAAATGATGTTAGATAGTATAGATAGGGAGATCTTTGGACAACGCAGTTGATCAAGCAGAACATGACTTGATCTGATTTATCAACAATAAATTTACTTGCAAAGGCACTCTCCAAGGCAAATGTGTAAGTCCAAATTCTCATTTAGTGCGTGATATAGTAACTATTTTCATCATGCACTTACTAACCATGGTTTCTCATGGTTATACCTTTTATTAGTCTTCTTTGAATTATAGTCCTACATCTACTCTAACTTTATCTTATTTACTTAAGTTAGCATACGTGTTTCTTTTCCAATTTTTAATTTCTATATTGTCTCTGCACTTTAAAAAATTATGTCCTACTTATATTTGTATCCGTATCTTGATATTTCACATTTATATGAGCCTATTGTTTATTAAATGATGCATAGCAGTATTAGCAGGCAATTAGGTAACCGTACCCCCATGTCCCTACCGTGTAATACAATGTGTAGAAACGTGCTTATGTCAATTTTAGAAGACATACACTGTGAGATTTTTATTTAATGGTGAGCACTATGTTAAGCACTATATCGTTTATTTTGTCTCCCATATGAACTCGTATTGATTATCCAGTTTTCTTTTCTATATCTTTTTTAGAATTCTCGTTTCTTAAAATATTAACACAGTGATCTTCCCACAAGATCTTCACCCTGCTATCAAAAGAAAGCCTTCTCATTCAGAGAAAGCTCTCATGTATACATGCCTCTTTGCAGTGCATGAAGATACAAAAAAGATGAATTAGACGACATTAAAGAAATAGATTAATAAAAGCTATTGAAATATTTGTTTTGTTGAAATATTTCAAATTGTGTTGGTAGAGATTTTTGTTATTAATTGCTTGATTTGATAATGCAGGTTCCACGGTGGACGTTCTACAAATGATGTTAGATAGTATAGATAGGGAGATCTTTGGACAACGCAGTTGATCAAGCAGAACATGACTTGATCTGATTTATCAACAATAAATTTACTTGCAAAGGCACTCTCCAAGGCAAATGTGTAAGTCCAAATTCTCATTTAGTGCGTGATATAGTAACTATTTTCATCATGCACTTACTAACCATGGTTTCTCATGGTTATACCTTTTATTAGTCTTCTTTGAATTATAGTCCTACATCTACTCTAACTTTATCTTATTTACTTAAGTTAGCATACGTGTTTCTTTTCCAATTTTTAATTTCTATATTGTCTCTGCACTTTAAAAAATTATGTCCTACTTATATTTGTATCCTTATCTTGATATTTCACATTTATATGAGCCTATTGTTTATTAAATGATGCATAGCAGTATTAGCAGGCAATTAGGTAACCGTACCCCCATGTCCCTACCGTGTAATACAATGTGTAGAAACGTGCTTATGTCAATTTTAGAAGACATACACTGTGAGATTTTTATTTAATGGTGAGCACTATGTTAAGCACTATATCGTTTATTTTGTCTCCCATATGAACTCGTATTGATTATCCAGTTTTCTTTTCTATATCTTTTTTAGAATTCTCGTTTCTTAAAATATTAACACAGTGATCTTCCCACAAGATCTTCACCCTGCTATCAAAAGAAAGCCTTCTCATTCAGAGAAAGCTCTCATGTATACATGCCTCTTGCTGCGATTGCGAAGATACAAAAAAGATGAATTAGACGACACTAAAGAAATAGATTAATAAAAGCTATTGAAATATTTGTTTTGTTGAAATATTTCAGATTGTGTTGGTAGAGATTTTTGTTATTAATTGCTTGATTTGATAATGCAGGTTCCACGGTGGACGCTCTACAATTGATGTTAGATAGTATAGATAGGGAGATCTTTGGACAACGCAGTTGATCAAGCAGAACATTTCTATACCGAACTAAGGTCCTTCATCAACAGTTTGGGATGAGTGGATCATAGTACAAAATATTCCGATATATCGCGATATTTGGAGATATCTATCCATATTTCAGAAAAAGATATATAAATATCACGATATGTTTAGAGATATATACGACTGTAAATATCAGTGATATTTTGATAATATTTGTGATATTTGTGATATTTGAGGATATTTTGCAATATTTGGAGATATTTGGCGATATTTTGTATATATAACAATTTTATTTAATATTTACCATTATATTTCAAATAAATATAAATAATGTATCATGATATATCAAGAAATATCCACAATATCTACGATATTTATCGATATTTTAGATATATCCACGATATTTGCATGTGAAACAATGTCAAATATCTCTAAAGAAGAGGATATATCCACGATACATATCTAGAAATTGAATATCGATAAATACCCATATCCTGATATTTTGTACTATGGAGTATGGAGTGGATGGCTCGATGTTGTGACATCGTCAACAGTGGCAGTACACACAACACTTGATACACAAGACTTGGCAGGAAGAGGATGTTCTTTTTCTTTTGGATCGATAGGAAAGGCGAATACTTCTACTCGGATTAAATTCTTCTGCATTTATCTGAATTTGCAGTTGAATTCCAATATTAAAAAGTTATTCAACAGTTGATGTTTATCATAGATTAATAGGAAATGCTCGGCATACACACAAGAAACTTTATTGTAGTTATCTCCCCTATGGCCCTATATATGCATACTAAATTTCTGGCAGTCCCTTAGGATTTAGAAATCATGTCATTCATACTGTTGCCAAAATATATTTCGTTTTGCAATCATTACATCATAGGATACCACATACTAGCTCTCAATCACGTGCATTGCACGTGCTGTCTACTAGTATATTTAAAAAGATTCTTATTCAATTTTTTAACCTGTTTTAACAGGGGCACTTATTTTAACCTTGAACTAGACAGGTGAAAATATTGTATTAGTACAAACTTCATACTTATATGCCGGCTACGTGAGCTCAGTCGCACAAACGAATGATTCACTTGCAGATCACTAGAGAAATTCTTTGTCTACATATGTAGGATTAGATCTCTCCATCACGGTGTCGCATTGCTCCTCTCCTGCGGTATCTGACCAATCAATTTATGCTCTTCTAGGCTCAATGCCCAATCAAAAATCTGCAGGTTGCTTTGCATCCTCTCTTCATTGAAGCTTTTCACCACCACACACACCTTGTTCATATGCCCATCTAAGACAAATCTGCACTCGTACCAAATAGTTGAATATATGCTTGGCGTTGGAATTCAGAGAAATGCACTTTGAAGAAGAGAACAATACTAACCTGAGCATGAGTCTTTCCTTTAGCTTTGGCAATCTCACTTAGCACCTCAGAGTCCATAACACTGTTGGTTCCCCAAGATGTGCCTTTGGCCCCCAAAGGTGAATATGCGGCTACAATGATACCTTTGGCTTGGCAAAACTCTCTCAACTTGTTTTGTTGCCAAACTGGACTCATCTCCACCTAACAAAATGACCAACTCTCGGCGACTGTCATTCTCACTGGTAGATAAATAATTATTGACTGGATTGTTAGAAGCTGACTTACTTGATTGACGGTGGGTGGAATCGTTGAAATGGACAGAATGTGTTCAAGCTCCTTGCAAGAAAAATTGCTGACGCCTATAGACTTTGTAAGGCTAAGAACCTGACACTCTTCCATGGCTGCCCATACAGATTCGAAATCCAAGGGAAGAAGATCGTCTTTTGGTATTGGGTAAATGTATAGACCCCTAATTCACTACTACACAAATGCCTAGCTCTCTAGTTCACTCTTACACAAAATGTATGGACCCTCCTTTTCTCTCTTTTTCCTGTTCCTCTCTCCCTCTTTTTCTCCAGCAGCCTCCCTCTTTTCTCCACCTCTTCTCCTTTTTATATTCCCCTTTTCTTCTTCGGGACCGTCCACCTGTCCTGTCATCCTACGACCCGATGTCGGCCGTACACTTGCCACTAGGGCTGGCAATGGGTTGGATCGGTCCGGATATAGGCAAATCCAAAACCGATCCGCTTTTCAACAATACAGACCCAGAACCAGACCCGACCGAATGGATATTTGAGTTAGAGAACTAGAACCGAACCGAAAACTTTTTTTTGATTCCGAATCCGATCCGTTCCGAACCAATAAGCTCAATTTCAACCCGACGAACTGTGTTTTTAATAATTGGATCCTAATTTTCATTATATAAATATTAAATAATTTTTTTTTGCTAAACACAAAAACAAGGTACACAAATCAAAAAGGCATAATGAATAATTTGAAATCCAAATTTGTAAAAGAGGATTTTTCTTTAGATAGAAACCATCTTTTTATTATGTAAAAAAATATCGTAATATTACATATATATTTTGCATATCTTATTTTAGAACTTTAAATATTGCAATGTTGTATAAGGTAATAGAAATATATGGTAGAGGAAAATTAGGAAGAATAAGACTAAAAATTTTAATTGGATTAGGCCCATAACGGTTCGGTACATACTTAATCCAGAACCAATCCAATAAGAGTCTGGTTCTGATTTTCAAGACCCAGAACCGGTCTAATATGATAACTATCATCCCGGACCGCTTTTATTGGTTCGGACCGGATCGTATTATCGGTTCTTACCGACCCATTACCCGACCCTACTTGCCGGCGTGGACTAGGGTTCTCAGCGGCCTTGATCCATTGCTCCTCCTCGTCCTGCGTATGTTGCTCCCTTTATCACCGGTGACCGCGAACTTCGGTCTAAGAGGTACATATCATGCTATTACAAATGCCCCTTCTCGACTCTGCGGTCCTATTAATGGATCCGGGGTCGAGAACACTCACCGCTATTCTCTCTCCACCGCCCCTTCCTTTTTCTTGGTTTGCGTGTGTACTTTATTGCACTCATCACGCACAATTTCAATCGTCCCTCGATCTTTGTGCATCCACGTGTCTCGCGCTGGCTGGGCTACTCCACTGACCCCTCGAGCTCCACGACCCCTAAAATTACTTTTTTGCCCTTCTCTATTTAAATACCCTTCCTTCTCCCCCTTCCTCACTTCACTTTCCCTCTCCTTTGATTTTCCACTGCTCTTCACTCCCTTCTGATCACCCTCCGGTTTGCACGCACACTGCTGGTTTCTTAGCGATTCTCTCCTCCTTTCGGACTTCAACTCCAGTGTATCTACTCTCCTTGCTCCCCTTGGTACGTTTTCTAGGCTTGTATTACTTTTGTTTAGCTAGATAATGCGTTCTTTCCATAATCTGCACCTGTCCCTTCATTTTTCCGATGTCGGATTCTAACTCCGACGACTTTTCCCCTTCCCGTTCGCCTCAGATAGCATCCCTGCCTCCTCCTACCACCGCTGCGGCCCCTTCCACCTCCGGGCGCCCAGCCTCTTTGTTACCTCCACCCTCACGATGCCGCCGCCCTGATCTAGGCTATTAGGGCTGCTTACAGCATTCCGGCCAACATAACCCTAGAACATATGCCATCCATCACCCATTACCTTCATTTGGTTCCCCGCCGACCTGGGCACCTTGTGATCACGGTGGGGCAAATTATTGCCAAGCTGCGGCTGCCCCTCACTCTCTTGGATGTCGAGGTGTGCAATCATTTCAACATTCCCCCCTGTCAAGGTATATGAAACTTCTGGAGAACTATGTATGCCGCGAATGCTCACAATAGAATCGGCGAGCCCAAAATAACCAGCCGCGATATCTTCTCCCACTATTTCCTTAAGAAAAGCACTAAAGATGTCGGTGTGGGCTACCAATCATTTTGTGTGCGTCCTCAGAAGTTACCCCTCTTGCTCCGCATTACCTCTTCTGACAAAGTATGACACCATTACCCCTTGTACGTATCGGGACAATTTCTATTTGCGGACCTTCCTTCAGATTTAACTCTTAACCACCTCGCCTTCATCCCCCGTGGTGAGTATCTTTGTACTTCCCTTCTCTCTTATTGCATTATTACCGTTATGCTCTAACGCTCTAATCTTCTCTGTTTTGTAGGTTGGTGGCCAGATTCCAAATCCCAAACTTACTCCGGCGTGTCTTATCCCATTTTCCAAAGACTCCGTGATCTCGGACCCGATCAAGCCAGTCACTTAGGCATCCATCCTACCACCGCTACCCCTCTGTTACAAATCCCCAGTCTGCACATTTTCCGTGGATTCTCTTCTCCCTTCTACTGCCCTCCTCCCAAAGAACGGAAACCCAGAGCATCTCCCCCTATTCGGAAAAGGTTTCGCGTCTCCTCTTCCCACCGCCGTCGTCCTCGCACCTTCTCTCAACCCCCTAGATCTCGTGACTCTCCTGCCAACTCCACGCCCGAAGACATCCCCTCTTACCGATCCATTTCCAATTGGGACGACCAGTATACCTCTCCCACCTTTCCTACCGACGACATGGATGTTCACAAGCAGAAACTTTTTGACAGTGACTCCGAGGAGGATGAGGTGACTGAAGTCTCCCCGTCTAAGGTGAGGGCACCTACTGAAATGCCCCTGTCCAAGAGGCAGCGGACCTCAACTTCTGAAGGGTCCGTCCCTGTCACTCCGTGGACCTCTGTGCCCGACGCACCCTCCACCTTTAACTCTTCACTTCCATCCACAGTCTCTTCCCCTAGCATTCGCCGGCCTGGTAAAGAACCGATTCCATGACCTCCCTTTGTTTTGACCTAGCTCCCCGCCGAAGACTTGACCCCGTCTTCAATGTAATGCGAATCGCCGAAAGTATCCTTTGTTGACTCCGCTCTAGATAATGTGGCCGTAGCTTCTTCCTTGTTCTACAACTCCCATCTGCCAAGGGACATCGCATACGCCGATGGGGGTTCGTTTGACACCCACCGCACTTCCTTTTATACCAATTGGGAGCAGATGCGTTTTTTTTAATTTTTTATTATCTCTATGTTTCTATCTCTAGGTGAGTTTGGACATTTCTTTTATGATCCGCGGTCTTCTCAGCACCAAGAACAAACTGGCTGCCTTGGAGAAAGAGGTCAATGGCCCTTGTGGTCTGAAGGCCGCCCATGCCGGTCTTCAAGCTGAGTTGGCCGCTGCTAACATGGCCAAACTCAAGGCCCGGATTTAACGCGACTCCGCGAGTCGTCTTATCAATCCTACATGGATTCGGTGAATGACCATCTCAGCAGTCAGGGGGAACAACTCCTTGAACACCATCAGCTACACCTATCTGAACTGTCACAACAACACCAAGCCGCCGTCACCTCACTCTGCCAAGAACATGAGGCTGCTACCGCCACTCTGCTCCAACAACATCAAGACGATATGGCTATTCTTTGTGAACGCTTCAAGACCCTGGCTGAGAAACGGGTAGCCAAGAAGATCCAAGAAGAGCTTGTCCGACTCACCCAGGAAGGGCGGCTTTTACCTGACAAGCCTTCCACCCCAGCCGCCGACCCCTCCGACGAAGAGGTGACCGCCACTGAGATCATTCCCCGCTCCCCAGTGCATGAAGAAAACTCTCCGATAGCCGCGGCCATCGAAGAGACCCACACTGGGAGCTCAGAGCATGTTACTGCATCCCTCACTACTGAACCCTTTGAAGAAGTGTCCGCTGTCCTTACTACCGCTGACTCCCCATCCGAGAAGCAATAGAAATACTCTGTCTTTTGTAATAAGTCACTTTGTTCCCTCTGAGCAAATTATGACCTTACATTTGTTTGATCATTTCTGTTTGTGTTTGGATATTCACGGGGTTTCCCATCCGTTTATGTTTACGATTATGCTTGCACACTACTCTCTTTCCCATGAAGTTCGATTTTGCTCAGCATGTTTGTCATCTCTATCTCTTCTGATTTGTCTATTTGCATAAGCAATCCTATGCCTCTTGTCCCTTGATTAACAACGGCTAGTGTTACCAGAGATTCTAGTTCAATTGGATGAGTACTTCTCTTTCTCATCTGTCTCCTGTAACCTGTGCTTAGCCCTTTCCTCTGAGTCTGGCTATCCCTTCAGTTGTGATCCAGCCTCTGTGCTCCACGATTGGTTCCTTGTATTAGTAACAGACTCGCGGTGGATGAATATCTCTGCGGAGTACTCCACCTTCCCAATATTTCTCTTTATGTTTGGCCTCCTCCCACACAGGTCGTTAGTCTCTATAATCCGCGAAGGGCTCCTCCCACTCCGCGGATTATATAACCACGGGGAGTCGCATGAGGCAGCTCCTCCTACCCTCGACTCCTGATAAGCACCCAAAAGTGTATTATGAAACCCCATTGAGACATATAAATTTGGTTAATTATGTGTTTAATAATCATGAAATAAATATGTTTTCATACTTTTGCAGGTATTTGCAGTAAACATGGAAATATTATTTAAACCTGTGATAAAGCACGAGGAACGACATATATATGAATTCTTCCAAATCCGCACAGAAGCATCAAACTTCCGAAGCTCCTACCTCTTGAACCAGGACTCCAAATGCGACAAGTGAGTTGCTCAGACAATCAGGGCAATGAACTCTATGCATAGGTGGGAAGTTGTAAAATTGCCCAAAGACCAGACTGCCACTGGACTGCACATAGGACCCACTATGTGGGCCCACAAGATTGGATGAGTCATCAATTATGGAGCATGTCAAGACAAAAATGACAAATTATTGGTGCAAAGTTGACACCTTGCATGTAATTAATTAGATTAGGCGTTAATAGTGAAAAAAGGCAAAGTGTCACTTTGTTTTAATGTGGTGGATAAAAATGAAGTAAATGTGGTTTGATGTTTCACGTGGGAGGAAATGAGATTTCTCTCAAATGGAGAAGAAAACAAAACAAGGGGGGGACACTCCATTCACTCCCTTGACTTCTTTTCCTTACCTTGTATTATTTTAGTTCCTTAGTCATTTTTATTATTTAGTTTTGAGTTTTGGAAGAAATAGTTTGTAATAGTTTTAATGGAGGAAACTTGGGTTTTCTTCTAGTGAAATAAATCAAAACTAAGTGAGTTTAGATAGTTAGTCTTCTTCTTCCTTTTTCTCTCTCTCTTTTTGTTACTTTCTAACTTGTAATCATTTATCCCAAGGATCATAAGCTAACTTCCCCTTTTGGGGAGTTAATAAAACTCATGTGAGGGAAAATGTTTGTTGTTGGTTTGGTAAGTTGTTTAGGAAGAACAACTAGACCTACATCTTATCCCAAAATGATAGTTAGTGTAGTGTATAGTTAGGAATCAAAGTGATGAGCTTAGAGATAAGTCATTGCTTTGGTTCCACTTGCTAGCATGTATGAGCTTAGAGATGAGCCATACATGTTAGGGATCAAGTTTTCTTCTATTAGGACTTGTCTATGAGTTCTAGGAAGAATAAAATGAACTTATTAAAATCAACAACAAAAGTTATCTTCACATGAGGAGGATTAACTCTCCACCTTTTGTTTTAGTAAATTTTATTGTGTCTTAGTTGTATAATTTTGAAACTTAATGTTTTTTAATGTTTGTGTAGTAAAGAAACCTAGTATTAGTATTAAACTTACTCACTAGTTCCCTAAAAGTAAAAACCAAGTTGTAGTTTGTCCTAGACTTTAGGTTGGTTCGAATCCTTACTTCAACTTTACGAACACGAAGATCGTGAGTAAGGAAACTTTGAATTCGCATTTTTTGCCAAATTAGAGAGTCAATAACTAACGTGGTAGAAAGAGGATTATCAAAATGGCGCCGCTGCTGTTCTAAAGGCATATGACTTGTGCTACAGATTGGAAGTTGCATCAAGGGGGAACCCCCACTCTCTTCCTTTCTTCCTTTTCGTTTCTTTCTTACGTTTTTGGTTTATTTTCATATTTTGTCTCGCAAAAGACCTGATCACTCACGGATTTTTTGCTGTACTTCCAGGTACCAAAAGTTAGGATTGGGAAAGTACACTGCAGGCGATTATAAGAGTTCTGTGAAAAGTTGAACTCATTGTGGCATAATTAACACGCGTGCGCGTAGCTGGACTCGCGTCTGCTAGTGTAACTCGCGTCCGCGGGTGACTTTGCTCATTTGTTGCTCATCTAATAGCCCCCCAACATCCACTGCTAAATCCTAATCCATATCCAGACCTAACTCTCTGTACTTGTACCTGAAATTTCGAATATCTTTTGGGATTAATCACGTCGACGGATTGAAACGTCTGTTTCATTTCTTTGGCGGACTAGCGGGAAGCTACAGGTTCCAAATTTTTAGTATTGTTTTTATTTTTAGTTTTTTGCATGAATGCCATGTATGTAGTATAATGTAATAGTTTATGGATTATTATTTACGTCTTAGGCTAGAAATATGCATGAATCATGTTAATACGCCCGTAAATATTTATATGCGATTAAGTGGGTATGAATTGCATATTAATGTATATGTACATACCAATGGTACTGTTTTGCATGGTTATCTATATTTATATGTATTAGTGTCTATTATTGCATGTTTAGTATTTCTCTATGTATACGTACACGGTATTGTCTAATAAGTTGATTTTGTCAAGAAAGAGGAGAACATTCCAACGAGGGTTAAAATCTGAGTTGGGTAAGTTGTTTCTAAACCCTACGGGGTAAAGCTGCTCTCTATATGACACTCGCAATCTCAATGAGTATTACCGAAATCGAATTATTATGCAATACAAGAGTCGTATTTTAGTTTATGTATAATACGTTGTATGTTTAGTTTTGTCGTATTTATCTGCGTACGTATACGATATTCACATGCTAATGTATTTCGATCACGTATGAGTGATTCAAATTTGCACATTCTTGTTGATATCGTCTACGTAATATCGACTTACAAATTAAGCGTACATATATCATTATTCTTGATGTTTATTTGCCTGTACGTATGGAATTATTTATCGATGACACAACCTTGCCTATTCGTATAGCTATACGTATGAGTAGAGTATCTTCACATGCTACTGCATCTAGTATTGTATGAGTAGATCGTATTTGCATGTTTATATTTTCACCATTGCATAAATCTTAGTTTATATATATATATATATATAAATAAATTAAGCCCTTGCATAAATTTTAATTCCATAAATCTTATTCATAATCATATTCCAACGGTGTTTAGGAAACTTGAAAGATTGAGGTTACTTAATTAGAACCGTGCTTGCACGGAAAACCTCCCTCATATCTCTCTTGTGACCTGGCTGTTGGTTTATGAACACATATTCCTAGCTTCACTGCTACGTTAGCAGCAGCTTAGGCCTACGTTGTTCAACTCTACAACTTAAATATAATAATAAAATTCAAGTAATAATAAGTTTCTTCTATCAATTAGATCTAATTTTATGCTTGCATGAGATTACGGTCTAGTTCCGCTAAAGAATTTGAACATACCTATCGTCGAAGAAAATACGATAAGCAATTGCGTAAGTTCTCACCTAAAAATTGTTCTTCTTCTGTTAATTACCTTCATCAAGATCCTTCGTCGCCATTAACTTCTGTTGTTATGGCCGACGATCCTCCACCAGCTGAGAAGCCTCTGTCGGACTTCTATACTGCATTACATGAGGAAGGACCTTCTTCCTGCATCAAACTTGAGGACATTGTCGGTGATTTTCGTATCCCACCAAACGTTTTTAGTTTGTTACCTATATATCATGGTTTGGAACACGAAAAACCGTACAATCATCTTCGCCGGCTTCAACAAGTGGCCACAACATTTCACCATCCAGCCGTCTCTAAGGAACAACTCTTGCTTCGGTTGTTTCCATTCACTTTAGCGGAGAAAGCATAAATTTGGCTAGCAGGACAACAGCCACAATCCATAGACACATGGAATAAATTAGTTCAAGCTTTCATGCTTCAATTTTACACTTAGAAGAAAACAACTGAAATGCTTCAAAAAATTCAATTCTTTCGTCAAAATCCTCATGAATCCTTTACGGAAGCATGGAGTCGTTTCACTGATCTTCTGTTAGAATGTCCTCACCACCAACTAGACAAAGCTGTCCTTGTTCGTTCATTCTTTAATGGTGCATGCGATCATCAAAAAGAAACTCTTGCTATAATGAACGGAGGTTGCTTCATGGACAAAAGAGCTACTGAAGCTTATACTTTTCTTGAAAAACAAGCGAAAAAAGGTACACACTGGGGTAACACTGAGTCGTCTAGGTTATCAAAGGACAATGTTACAAAGGCCACATCTATTTTTGAGGTAAAACCCGATCCCGAATTAAAAAATTTGATAGAATCCCTAACTAAAAAAGTAGATGCCCGTGCGGTTCAAGTAAACGATCAACTACCAAAACCGGTCATGAACGTTGTTGACCCCCATGTGTGTCCTTTGTCTTAGTCTTGACCATCCTGATGCATATTGTCCCTTGTTATATGCTTCCCATACTCAACAATCGAAGGAGGCATGTGCATTCAACATTCCCAATGCACTGTGGAGACAACATCCGAATTTCGCTTGGCGCCAAAATAACCAACAAATGGGGGCTCCTCCAGGTTTCGCTTATCCACCTGTTCGACCTACCAATAATTTTATTCCATACCACCAAGGAAATAATCAACAATACCAACAAGGTCAATTTCAAAATAATTCCAATGCTAATTATCAAACCAACCGCAGCCTTGTTCCAGCTAATCCAGATCCTAACTATAATCAGCAACTTCTAAGCAATAATCGAGAACTACTACCTGTTGCACAACCTGCGCCACCCGTTATGGATAGGACAAATGGGACTTTCTTGGCTTACATGAACCAACAGTCTCAAATTTTAACGTCTATCCAACAATCACTTCAACAATTGGCGCAAGAAAAGAGTCAGAAAGGCGTGTTTCCTGCACAAGCAGTTCCAAACCCTAAACCAACAAACACGGCCTTTGAACTCACCAATGCACCTGGTACAAGCACCCCCAACCAAGGTGAGGTGCATGCAATCACTACTCTACGATCAGGAAAAACTGTAGACAATCAAATACGTATGCCAGATAATCAACCAAAGGAATCCGAAGGTTCCAATGAATCTATTTCTAATAATGAACCTACGGAGGATTCCCCAGATCCAACAAAGTCAACAACTCCGAATGTAGGAAACAAGCAAGTAGACCCCTTTGCCAAATTCAGCCCTAAGGCACCGTTTCCTGCACGCTTGGCAAAGAATAAACGATGAGAATTTTCTTTGAAATTTAAGAGACTTTTAAAAATTTGACAATCAACTTACCTTTTCTCGATGCCTTAAAACTATTACCAAAACATGCAAAATTTCTGAAAGATATGTGCACCACAAAAAGGAGAACTAATGTTCCTCAACAAATGTTTCTCACCGAACAATTTCCATCCATCACCAAACACAATGGTATAGTCAAATACAAGGACCCTGGTAGACCAATGGTTCCATACACCTCAGGTGACAAATATACGGCTACTGCGCTACTAGACCTAGGAGCTAGTATGAACTTACTTCCATATTACTTATTTAAACAACTAGGTCTTCATGAGCTCAAACCTACCACCATGACTCTACAGTTAGCTAATCGTTCCATAAAGTATCCAAAAGGAATTGTGGAAAACGTCCTTGTAAAAGTCCAAGACTTCTTCTATCCTGTATACTTTGTTATTTTGGATACAACATCTTAGGACGTCCGTTCCTAGCAACTGCTAATGCTCTTATTAACTGTAGGGATGGTTCTATGACCATGTCCTTCGGAAATCTATCGGTCGAGGTGAATGTGTTCAAGTTGATGAAACAACTTCCAGAGCCTGACATTTATGGTGAGGTCAAGCGGGGTTGACAAAGATTACGCTAAGAGTATTTAACAAACTCTTTTCCAGAGGATGAAGTGTACCAATTTCTTTCTGTAGCGAATCCCGAGTTTGAGGGCGATGATTATACACAAGAAGTAAATGAGTTATTAGAGTTAATACTATTATTTGACCTACTTTGTGATGTCCAAGAACTTGGATGAACATCAATCATTTCTTGCATGGATGATGACTTTCCTCAAGAATCTTTAATACCCATTCCCACCCCCGATTTAAAACCTCTTCCGCCGAATTAAAAAATACGCTGGCTTGATCGGATGGTCGTCACCCAGTTATCATTTCTTCACAATTGACTGATGATCAGGAAGCTCATTTAATTAATGTCATTCAACAACATCATTATGCTATTGGATGGTCCCTAAATGACATTAAAGGCATTGAACCTACTGTGTGCACCCATTGCATACACCTTCAAGAAAATGCTAAGACATCGCGTGAACTGCAACGTCGACTAAACCCTACCATGAAAGATGTGGTACGAGAAGAAGTTTTAAAATTACTCGATGTGGGTATTATTTACCCTATTTCTGATAGTGTTTGGGTGAGTCCTGTACACGTGGTTCCCAAGAAATCTGGCATTACAGTTGTGCGAAATGATAAAGATGAATGCATTTCCACTCGTATCCCAGTGAAATGGCGAATATGCATTGACTATCGCAAACTTAATGCCGTCACTCGTAAGGATCACTTTCCACTTCCATTCATCGATCAGATGCTCGAACACTTAGCCGGTCATGCATATTACTGTTTTCTTGATGGTTATTCAGGTTATTTTCAGATAGTCATAGACCCTGCTGATCAAGAAAATACCACGTTCACCTGTCCATTTGGTACATTTGCATATAGACGAATGCCTTTTGGCCTTTGTAATGCACATGGTACTTTCCAACGCTGCATGCTTCACATTTTCAGTAATATGGTTGAACGTTTTATGGAAGTATTCATGGACGACTTCTCAATATATGGAGATTCTTTCGATAGCTGCCTATCAAATCTTGAAAAGGTCTTTACACGTTGTGAAGAGAAAAACCTTGTTCTCAATTGGGAAAAATGTTATTTCATGGTTACAAAAGGAATAGTTTTAGGACATATCGTTTCAAAGGACGGAATCAAGGTCAACAAAGCTAAGATAGAAAAAATTGCTTCACTTCCTATACCAAAATCAGTTCGAGACATTCGCGCATTCTTAGGACACGCAGGTTTTAATAGGAGATTTATTCAAAATTTTTAAAAGTTGCTCGACCTTTAACCAATCTCCTGCTTAAAGAGGCCATTTTTGACTTCAGTTTCAATTGCAAACAAGCCTTTGAGATTTTAAAAACCGCATTAACTACCGCTCCCATAATTCAACCACCTGATTGGTCTAAACCTTTTGAATTAATGTGTGACACGAGTGACTATGCTATTGGAGTTGTACTGGGCTAGTTGTCATTTACTATGCGAGTAAAACCCTTAATGAAGCTCAACGTAGCTATACCACCACTGAGAAAGAGTTTCTCGCCGTTGTATATGCTTTGGATAAATTTCGTCCTTACCTAGTGGGTTCTCCAACTATTGTCTACATTGACCATGCGGCACTTCATTATCTATTAGCAAAAAAAGATGCAAAACAAAGGTTGATCCGATGGATTCTCCTTTTGCAAGAGTTTACTCTAGAAATTAGAGATAAAAAAGGTTGCGAAAATGTGGTTGCAGACCATTTATCACAACTTGTCAGTGATGTTGATACTGATACCGAACCTATCTGTGATTCCTTTCCAGATGAACACTTGTACTATATTTTTTCGTCCCGTTGGTACGCTGACATAGTAAATTATTTAGTTACCGAAGAAGTCCCTTCATCTTGGTCTCGTAATGACCGGAAAAAGTTCTTATCCACTGTGAAATTTTATTTCTGGGATGATCCCTACCTCTTCAAGTATTGTTTCGACCAACTAATCCGCCGTTGCATTTCGACGGTGGGAACACAATGATGTGTTATCCTACTGCCATGAACAATCTTGTGGTGGTCATTTTAGTGGTAAGAAAACTGCGGCCAAGGTCCTACAATGTGGATTCTATTGGCCAACACTGTTTAGAGATGCACATGAGCATTGCAAAGCATGCAATCGCTGCCAGCAGCTAGGAAGTATTACTCAACGCAATATGATGCCCTTAAATCCCATTTTAATTGTGGAAATCTTTGATGTATGGGGTATCGACTTCATGGGTCCATTTCCAAATTCACATGGCTTCCTATACATACTAGTAGCAGTTGACTATGTGTCAAAATGGATTGAGGCATTGGCATTTCGTGCTAATGATCATAAAACGGTCGTTTTGTTCGTAAAAGAAACTATTTTCTCTCGATTTGGTGTTCCAAAAGCTATAATTAGTGATGGGGGAAAACATTTCTGCAATAAAATTTTTGAATCTTTAGTAAAGAAATATGGTGTCACGCACAAAGTGGCAACTTCGTATCATCCTCAAACCAGTGGTCAATTAGAAGTCTCTAATAGAGAGATCAAATCCATTTTGGAAAAAACTATCAATCCATCTAGAAAAGATTGGTCTCTACGATTATCTGATGCCTTGTGGGCATACAGAACAGCTTTTAAGACACCTATAGGGATGTCTCCTTATCGCCTCGTTTTTGGAAAACCTTGTCATCTGCCGGTTGAACTTGAGCACCGTGCTCTATGGGCCATCAAAAGCCTCAATTATAATACTAACGCGGCAGGCGCGAAGAGAAAATTGTAGTTAAATGAGCTTGAGGAAATTCGGAGTGATGCCTATGATCTCTCGAAATCCTATAAAGCCAACATGAAAAGAGTGCATGACAAGCACATATTGAGAAAAGATTTCAAAGTGGGTCAAAAAGTTTTGATGTACAACTCAAGATTACATATTTTTCTAGGAAAATTAAAAATTCGATGGTCTGGTCCTTTCACTGTCTCTGCTGTCACCCCTTATGGGGCTATCACTTTGAAAAACGCAAATGATGATAGCGAATTTCAAGTAAATGACCAATGCCTTAAACATTATCATGAGTTGTGCTCTCCAGATGTCGAAGAGACTCTTCTCAATGATCCAGTCTACACATACTAATAGATTCGCTGGTGTACTTCTTTCCAAATGACTTAAACAAGAAAAGTACGCCATTAGGGTAGCCGGGCCCTCTTCTATTTTCTTTTCTACAATTCCCTAGAGTGTGTGGTTGCAAGCGCCAGAACCTTAGTCCACAAAAAAACTCTACTTCAGAACTGAGTATAAATGTCTTCTGATAATCGAGCAAACGTGCCCCCTGGAAAACAATGGATACCAAAAATTTCAAATCATTCCTTCTCCTCCCTTTTCTATTCTCTTCCTCGCGAACTCCAACTCATCATTTGGTGTAAATCTCACCCATCTCGAATTGGTAATGGTCGTAGTACTTTTGCTCGAAAGCGATGTGCTAGAAGGATGGGGTGGTGTATGAATTGTCAACAACGCTTCTGTCCAGGTCTTGATCTATTATCCGAGATGAGCCGGTATAAGGTATATTATTGTCTGACACCACAGCAGTAGGATAAACTTCGTCGTTGCCCCGTTATTCCCACAGGTTGGGATTCGTCTTGAGGATCTGATGTTAAAAGACTCACATTCGTCTTGAGGATCTGACGTAAAAAGACTCAACATGTATATACTCGTTTGTTTTTTATTTTTTATTTTATTTTTCCCTTAGCACCCAACATGGTGCCCAAAGAGAGTCGTGATATGCAATATCGGACATTTCCTAGTTCCTGCGGGCAATGGATTCCACCCAGGCCAACCTCGATCGGTTTTCTATGTGACTGATTTCGGGGCGGTTTGAGGCCATACCATATGTACTAAGGGTAATATTATTATTAGACCATTGCACATTGGTCAGGGATGGTACCGTCCTGAACCCTAGGCCCCCAAAACATAAAGGTTAAGCCACAACCGAATTTGGATTGGGTTCGCCCCAGAGCCGACATGAAAGTTGCCTGAGTTAAGCTGTTGTGATGTGTTGTTTTATTTGGACTGCCGGTGTTGTTGACACGTTCCTCTCGACTTGTACATTTGTATATAAAAATTATAAATAAATAAATACTAAAATTAAAAAAATAAAAAAAATAAAAAAAAATAAAATAAAAAAAACAAATAAAAAAATAAAAAGGTTTGAATGTGATTTTGTCATATTCCAGTGAATGACATTTTTAATGCCGATCGTTTTGATATATCATTGTTTCAATTTGGAGTTAAAATGAATTGAAATTCCACGTTTGAAATTTCGGAACATTTCGGGACATAAGGGGAATTTCTGGAATTCATTTGTGTTTGGGCCAAAAATTAGACCTGACCCAAAATCACGGACCCGTTTACAAAAACCCACATGCGGGGCACCCACGCATCCAACCCTCACATTTCTTCCCCCTCAAAATCCGGATCTTGGTCTCCCTCACACTCACCTCACGCACGCGACTAGACAGACCTGAATTCAAACCGCGCACGTGGGCTAAACTCCACCAATTCGAACTCCCTTCCTCCAGCACCATCTCCTCCATTACTCCTAGCAATTTCCACCCTCAGAAATTCATCTAGACCTTGCTATGGCAGCACGAAGGAGAATCACGGTTGAGAGAAATTTTGAAAATCTCTACAATTAGGGATGTTTCATCCATTTTTCGATGAGGAAATTGCTAGTAGAGAGTGGGAATATCTCTTGCATCGAATTCCAGCTGATTATTCCGAAGATTTGGTGTTGAAATTTTACGACAATGGAGGTTTCCGGGGTGATGAATTTTGGATTATGGCGGATGGGTTGGAACGTGAACTCACGATGAAGTTAATATCGAATACAGCACATATTCCAATAAACTCTGATAGTCCGACCCTGTTGTTGTCAGAGTATCCGACTACGAGGGACTTAATGTTTGACACGCTTCTCGAGGGAGAGTACAATAATGGCTTGAAATGTGTGTACCAGCACTCGCTCAGACGAAACCAACTAGCCGTCACTCAATGGCTGGCGTACAACGTCATTGGAACTTCAAAGACGTCTGACATGAACAAGACATTCTTGCACCTACTGTGGATCCTCCAGGAGAAGAAGAACACTTTCTGTATGGTCCATTTCCTAGGCCATGTTCTTACAACCGCGTCAAACAGGTCAGCTCCTCTTGCTGTACTTGTTACTCAGCTTATGCTTAACTTAGGGTTCCAGTCCGCTACTCCTTTCATTCCAACAAGGTTTTTCAAGAATTTTGGAATTTTTGAGACTTGTGTTCTGGACCATTGGGACCCAGTAGCTAGAGATGATATTGAGCGTGATAACATACCTCCTCCTCCCCCTTCACCACCCGACTGTTTTAATGAGGCTACCATGCGCCGAATCAACACTCCCATGGAAGCCTTGAGACACATGAACACTAGTATGCACAGGATGTTTCTTCGTCAGGAAGAGATGCTTACTTCCCAAAATGACTTCCAAAGAAGAAATGCTAATCGCCAAGGCCGTTTCAGAGAATGATGATGGCAAATCAGCAGCAATTCAAGATCAATTGCTACTGATCTATAAGCCACATTCCGGACCGGTCATTTCGGCCCGAGGAAGTTCGTTTTGTGGCCGGCGACGAGAAAACTGGTTCATCTTACGCTAACCCGAGGATTCCGATGAGTGTTTATTTCCTTGGTCTAGAAATGACTATGTCATTTATTTCCCTTATACATTGCATTTTTAGTTTTCTTGTGATAAAAATATTATATATCGGTTTATTTCTCATAATTTTGTATCTCCAGACGGTTTGAATGAGAAATTATTTATGTTATGCAATTATTGTACTTTCTAATATAGTAGTTTGTTCCTTGATGCATTGGGCCTACTCTCAAAGCCCAACGGTCAGAACCCAACAGACTGATCCAAACGGTCAGATGCCCAACGGTCAAAAATCTAATTATAAATACAACTCTCCTTTTCCATTTTCACTCATCCCCTTCTCTCACTCTTCACAAATTCCTCTTCACAAATTCTCATTTTCTTGATCATAATGAATCCAATCGAGCGATGGGAAAAAGAGCAACGCGAATGGGCTATCACCGTATTCGTGATAACATTGTTTATTATTATTCTGCTGTCACTCATGCATAACATGATCCAGCACATCTAGATCTATGTAACCATCTTTCTTTCCGTCTGTCGTTTTGTATATTAGTATGGTGTATTAAATAATTCTCACACATTTGTACGGGTTACGTATTAAATGGAGAAGTTTCGTATAAAATATTTGTGTATATTAGTTATCGTTTAAAAAAAAAAAAAAAAAAAAAAGAAACACCATCCAAAACTCACCAAAATAATTAATTGATACTCATGGTATTCAGAGAAGATCGCGCACGCTACAAGGTACGCATAACACTTGTCACACATGCAGCTCGATTATTCTATCCATATTCTATTACTGCGGTATGATCATCATTTCTGAAATTACGTGTAAGTCTAACTACCCTGTGAAACTTTCCTCCGTATTTTCTAACATTGAACCATCTCATTAATTGTTTTTGGAAATCTGACATGACAAGACTTACTATGGATCCCCATTGTTGCTATTCATAACCACATGGGTCATTAACTACACTTGGAATCCAGATTGGTACAGACTCATAGATTGGCTATAAATCTTTTCTTTTTTAGCCATTCTCATTCAAACAATTATCACTATCCTTCCCTCAGTAATACTACCAAATGGATCAACCAAGAAAAATAATGCCCGAGAAAGACTACCTAAAAGTTTTGGAAGATGGCCAGTTTTATCCTTATTTTGACACCGAAATAATACGTCGGGGATGGACGCCTCTTCTATATCATTCAGCAGCTTGTTATTCTCGAGAATTGGTTTTGATGTTCTACCAATTTATAGGACCTGAGAATGGAAAATTCTACTTCAATGCTTATGGACGGTGATTGGAATTGACTAGGGAAATTATCTCAGACATACTTCAAATACCAATGAATACCCAGGAGTTCCTTTTTCCAGAGTCATCATTTGATTCTGTCAAAACTTTAGTAAGAGCTACCATATCTCATGGCGAAGTGGGAAATAGACATCACGTTGTTCTTCAACGCTCTTTGAAACAGAATCAACGAGTTGTGCTCCACTGGTTGGGACACAATGTGATAAGTACATCTCACCAATCAGAAGTCACAAAGATTCAACTCCACCTGCTTTGGATTTTGCATAATCAAAGAGATGATTTTTGTCTAATCCAACACCTTTGGAACGTGATCACCAGGAAAACAAGAAATTCAGCACCTCTATCTCTACCTACTTTAGTCACGCAAATTATGATGCGTTGGGGTTATCCAGTAATTTCTCCAGAAATACCACTTCAAAGAGCACATATTAGTGTACTCCAAACAGACTACTCCATTGGTTTTTGGATTCCTGATACTCTGACAGATGAACAGAACGACCCAAGCTCAAACCCTGAACATTTCTTTAATGAAAATGCCATGCTAAATTTTTTTAATCCCATGGAAGGCATTCAATTTCTTCATCAAGGCATGCGGGAACTACACACTCGTCAGAATATCATCATTACAACTCTTAAGGATTTCCAAGAACGTCAAGCAAAATATGATGTTGAACAGGAGGAAATCTTGGAAAATCATTCTCAGTCCTTGCAAAATCACGCTCTCCTTATGGAAAATCAAACTACACTCTCTGCCAGCCAAGGGGACATTCAGATGCAGCTCGGCCAACAAATGGAAGAACTAAACAATCTAGTGCACGATATGCGTCTCCAAGATCAACATAATAATCTATAATTTTCTAATATTACTAAGTCAATAAATAAATAATCGTATATGTTATTACGTTTTTCATCGTATTATAAATTTTGTCTTATCTTTGCGTCTTCTTTTGTATGAAATGCTTAGTAGGATTGTCATCATTTCCGTTGTGACTAATATAATTTTAACATGTGCTTACAGGAGGGTCTATTTTCTTACATACTCATTTATCCATCCAGTTTGCCTTTGTCGTTAACTAATTCTTTACTTCATCCACTATGTCATCTTCATCAATTGCATCTTCATCAAACATGGTATCTCCCAAACTCATTCCTGAGCAATCCTTTCAGTCTATGAGGGATTCCAATACCTATGGCCATCTCTTTCGTGACTACATTACAAATATCAGGTGGTCTTCCCTAATTCTTCAACCTGACCAAACTTATTCTCCGAGTTTGGCTGCATACTTTTATGCTAATATGGAAGACACACCAGCATTCAACCATGCGCATGGTTTCCACTTAGACGGGTTCACAATCCTAGTTGGTGACACACCTCACATCTTTTCTGAGCAACAACTTGCCTTAACTTTGGATCTTCCATACCACGAACCTGCTGCATCATGGCATTACATCTATCATAATTCTTACCATTCCTTTCAGTGGCAAGCGTTTCGCGACTCTTATGGTGATGGTCTTGAGATTAAACGAGAAGGAAATGGCCATGTGCCATGGCGCGACATCACCATTCCATTAGCAAGCATGACCATGAACATGGGGACTACGATGTTGTTTATACTCCTGAACATTATGGGAGATTGGCATTTTTCTACTGCCAACGAGGTTTCTTGTGTCGTATTTAGTGCCCTAGCTCAAGGTCATACATTATTTAACATCTTAGGTTGTGTTATCTCCAACCTGAAACGAGCTCACACTTTTCAGGATCAGTATATACTTTTACCGGTCACCGCTTACCGAATCATGAAGACACATTTCCCACAGTTTGCAACTACTTTTCATGACTGGGTCAAGGTAGATTCTATGTGCCCGGCAAACAGAATAATTCGTTCATTGAGGTTTCGGCAATGTAAGCGTCCTGCTCGGTACCTGAGGCATGTTCATTGTTACCCAAAGGATGAAAATATGAAGAAACATTTGAGGCAATTAGGAGACGAAGAATGGGCAGAAATTTGGCAGACTATTATCTTTTGGCGCGATGCTAAGGAAATGCATTTCCTTAAAGAGGCCACCAGACCTTCACATCCTGCTGGATGGTAAATTTGAGCTTGACATTGTACATATATCTAGCTAAATAATTATGTTTCGTGTGCTATTGTTTTTCATTATTTCGTGTGCTATGTTTCGTATGCTATTGAACATTTTATTGTTTCTTTCTGAATAATATATTATGTTCTCCAACCTTTCTGTCCAGCAATCTAGCCCTAATATTGCTCACGGTTCTCAAGTACTTTCTCTTTTTATTTATTGATACTTCGAGGACTAAGCATCATTCTGTTTGGGGGTGCTTTTAACCTGTAGCAAAAATTTGGCATATTGTAGCTTATATATAGTTTTTATTTTCATGATAATAAGTGTCCTTAGTGACAAAGTCTTGTTTCCTTTTCAATGATGAAAATTGTCTAGAAATCTCACATTAGTATCTGAATTAGGATTTGTTTTTTAGAAACTTAAGATAATACGTATGCAATAGTTTATACATCTTTTCACGAACATTCATGCACTGAGTATCATCGATTGTACATGGCAGTAAGTTTCTGGAACCAACGCTTAATTACTTAAACTATAAATCCTGTGAGAATCTAACCAAAAGCCTTGACATGAGTGATTTGTATGTGTGATGACATAGAGGAGTAGTTCTTCCGATTAGAGAAAATCACGCGTCTACTTACTTGATCACCACCCGAACCCTAGGCGAGAATTTAGGCCTTCTTTGGATCGACATAGCTAAAAATTCTTACCTGTTACAAATTTTACCGTTAGTCACTCCATTGAACCTTTCATCAAACCTTTCACTATTCACCAAGAATTCCTTACCCATCTATTACACCAAATAAAAGAACCTACCTAAGTGATGAGTATGAGGAATAGGATGAAATGTGGAAGAATAAAGAGAAAGACTTGTCCCAAATAAAAGTCAGTTACTTACTTCAGGAAAGAAAAATAGAATCATGTTCTTAAGTTATATATATATATATATATATATATATATATAAAATAAAATAAAAATCATCAGTATCCAGAGGCTTAAGAACAAGGTCGGAAAACTCAGTTAGAAGAAGGAAGGAAAACAAGGATTTCTCTAGTGTAAATATATGAAGACCCTATTCTCTCATACTCGTAAATTTTGATTATCCATTTCCATTTTCTTGTACACTATCACCTAAGCCTCACAATACCTAATAAAGACATCTAGCTCAATTAGGAGTAGGGTGGTGTGATAATAAGTAGTAGACCTAATTGATTGACATCGGCTCCTCTGACTGTCATTGAGATGTGAGGAAATGTGTGCCCACTACATACTGGAGTTAACAAAACCTGAGTGGTAAAATTTTGAGTGGAATGGTGTTTCAACACACACCTGTGAGAACCCATTTAGGTACGCTCTCCAAAGGATCCAGAAACAACCCTGCTAGTACATTTCAATAAAAAGCACTGCATGCATGATCATATATAGATGTTTTAATTATTGAATACATATTAACTTGAGTTTCAAAGAAATCAATCCTCGTTCCCTGCTAAGGAGATGTATGGATATCTGAGATTAATTTAGGAAACGAAGTTTACATCGAAGTCGTTGTAGTATAAATGAAGTTTGTGAGTATCTTCTCTGGAAAACTCTCACGAAGCTATAACTCGTCCACTAGGGAATTCCTAGTGGTTTAAGGCCTTGTTGTATATGGTCAATGTAACCGCACTCTGCGAAACGAGAATTAGTTAGGACTACACATTTTTGGCCACTTATCTGTTTTAATGTCTCTTCTTTGCTTCGAGGACAAGCAAAAGTCTTTGTTTGGGGGTAGTGTGATAAGCACCCAAAAGTGTATTATGAAACCCCATTGAGACATATAAATTTGGTTAATTATGTGTTTAATAATCATAAAATAAATATGTTTTCATACTTTTGCAGGTATTCGCAGTAAACATGAAAATATTATTTAAACCTGCGATAAAGCACGAGGAACGACATATATATGAATTCTTCCAAATCCGCACAGAAGCATCAAACTTCTGAAGCTCCTACCTCTTGAACCAGGACTCCGAATGCGACAAGTGAGCTGCTCAGACAATCAGGGCGATAAACTCTACGCATAGGCAGGAAGTTGTAAAATTGCCCAAAGACCGGACCGCCACTGAACTGTACATAGGACCCACTATGCGGGCCTACAAGATTGGATGAGTCATCAATCATGGAGCATGTCAAGACAAAAATGGCAAATTATTGGTGCAAAGTTAACACCTTGCATGTAATTAATTAGATTAGGTGTTAATAGTGAAAAAAAAAAGGCAAGGTGTCACTTTGTTTTAATGTGGTGGATAAAAATGAAGTAAATGTGGTTTGATGTTTCACGTGGGAGGAAATGAGATTTCTCTCAAATGGAGAAGAAAATAAAGCAAAGGGGGGACACTCCATTTACTCCCTTGACTTCTTTTCCTTACCTTGTATTATTTTAGTTCCTTAGTCATTTTTATTATTTAGTTTTGAGTTTTGGAAGAAATAGCTTGTAATAGTTTTAATGGAGGAAACTTGGGTTTTCTTCTAGTGAAATAAATCAAAAGCAAGTGAGTTTAGATAGTTAGTCTTCTTCTTCCTTTTTCTCTCTCTCTTTTTGTTACTTTCTAACTTGTAATCCTTTATCCCAAGGATCATGAGCTAACTTCCCCTTTCGGGGAGTTAATAAAACTCATGTGAGAAAAAATGTTTGTTGTTGGTTTGGTAAGTTGTTTAGGAAGAACAACTAGACCTACATCCTATCCCAAAATGATAGTTGGTGTAGTGTATAGTTAGGGATCAAAGTGATGAGCTTAGAGATAAGTCATTGCTTTGGTTCCACTTGCTAGCATGTATGAGCTTAGAGATGATCCATACATGTTAGGGATCAAGTTTTCTTCTATTAGGACTTATCTATGAGTTCTAGGAAGAATAAAATGAACTTATTAAAATCAACAACAAAAGTTATCTTCACATGAGGAGGATTAACTCTCCACCTTTTGTTTTAGTAAATTTTATTGTGTCTTAGTTGTATAATTTTGAAACTTAATGTTTTTTTAATGTTTGTGTAGTAAAGAAACCTAGTATTAGTATTAAAATTACTCACTAGTCCCCTAAGAGTAAAAACCAAGTTGTAGTTTGTCCTAGACTTTAGGTTGGTTCGAATCCTTACTTCAACTTTACGAACACGAAGATCGTGAGTAAGGAAACTTTGAATTCGCATTTTTTGCCAAATTAGAGAGTCAATAACTAACGTGGTAGAAAGAGGATTATCAACTCCCTCTATCTACAGGTCAGCAGAAGGCTGTTCCCCTCCGCTGTCTCTTGATTCTATAACCACGGGGAGTCGAATGAGGCCTCTCCTCCTGCCCTCGACTCCCTCTAGCTACATGTCAGCGAAGGGCTCTTCCCCTCCGCTGTCTCTTTCCACACGGGGTTCTAATGCCCCATGTGTGATTTGCTCCCCCGCGGAGGGCTCATCCTACTTCGCGGTTTCGGTATTCTCGGCACGTCTCTTGGGGGCGCTCCTTTTGCCCCCAACTCCTCTCGAGCCTCACATCAGCAATGGGCTCATCCCCTCCGCTATCTCTCTCTATCTTCAGGCTTTATGCCCCATGTGTGTCTCGTGCCTCTCGGCCCGCTCCGCGGGATTCATAGCTTTCGGGAGGCGCTGGGTTCAAATTTGGTCTTGTGCTAGCACCGCCGATGTCTCACTAGCATTCTCAGTTTCATGTTTTATTTAAGTCTCCTACTTTCACAAATGGCGATTTCCTCTCAAAAGTGCTGGTGTATTATATATTTACATACAACCACAAATTCATGTATTACATTTCCCTTACATTCAAGCGTGGAATTTTTTTAACATCCTCACATTCCACAGTTTCTCTATCAGCTTGCCTTCTTGTGTCTGCAATCTGTATGTGCCCGCCCCTCCGATGTCCACCACCGTATACGGTCCTTCCCAGTTCGGGCCCAACTTTCCATCTTTCTCTTCCCTGGTACTAGGTGTCACTCGGCGGAGCACCAGGTCGCCCAGCCAGAACTGCCTTGGCTTGACCCTACGGTTGTACTGTCTTTGCAATCTCCTGTGATACTCCTCCAGTTTTATGCATGCAGTGTCTCTTCTCTCCTCTGCTAAATTCAGGTCTGCTGCCAATATTCTCCAGTTTGATCCTTCTTCCACGGACCTCGTTCGCATTGTAGTTGCCACAATCTCCGAGGGGATCACGGCCTCCACCCCGTAGGCCAAGGAAAATGGAGTCTCTCAGGTGGAGTACCGAGGTGTGGTCCGGTAGGCCCATAGCACGTGATTCATCTCATCGGCCCACACCCCTTTCTTGTCCTCTAATTTCCTCTTAAGATTGTTCATGATGATCTTGTTAGATGCCTCTGCCTGTCCGTTGCCCTCGGGATTGTAAGGGGCTGAGAACCCCTATTTCACTTTATAGGCTTGCAAGAACTTGGCCACCTTCGCTCCCGTAAACTGAGTACTATTGTCAACGATGATTACGTATGGCAACCCAAACCTGCAGATGATATTCTCCCATAGAAACTTTATGATTTGTGCTTCCTTCACCTGTTGCAGTGGCATGGCTTCAATCCATTTTGTGAAATAATCCGTTGCCGCGAGCATGAATCTCCTTTTGCCGCTAGCCATGGGTAGCGGCCCCACTATATCCATTGCCCACATAGCAAAAGGCCACGGACTTGAGACGTTATGAAGGGGTTTTGCGGGGGCGAATATCAGCTGGGAAAATCTCTGGCATTTGTCACATTTCTTTGCAAATTCCATAGCATCCTTTTTCATGTGGGGCTAGAAATACCCCTGTGTCAGTAGGCGATGGGCCGTCGTTCTCCCCGCTGAGTGGCCCCCGCAATCCCCCTCATGTAACTCTGCCAACACTTCATGCGATAGCAGCGGACCCAAACATTTTAACAGCGGCCCATTGAAGTTTTTTCGATATAGCTCTCCTTCCAGTAGAACGTATCTCCGAGAAGTTTGCTCCCATCTCCTTCTTTCTTTTTTATCTGTCACTTCCTTCCCAGCCAAAAAGTCCTTAATTGGATCCGTCCAACTCTCCTTCTCTTCCGTGACCTGACAAATCTCTATCATCTCCTCGGTGCTCGGTTTTTCCAGTCTTCCCACACGTATCGTTCTTTCCTCCGACCCAGGGATGGCAGCTGCTACATATACCAGGGCATCAGCATGTCTGTTCTCTCCCCAGTCTAAATGAAGGAAACGGAGCTTTGTGAACTTCACAGACCTTTTACGCACCACCTCCAAATATCTGGCCATCCTGGGGCATCTAGCTGCGAACCCTCCATTCACTTGGCATACCACTAAGTTTGAATCAGAATATACTATCAGCTCTTGCACTCCCAGATCTTCGGCCATTCTTAATCCTGCAATCACTGCTTCGTACTCTGCCTCATTACTGGATGCCGCAAACCCTAATTTCATGGTTTGCTCTATTCTGCTATTGTCGGGCGTAACCAAAACCACCCCTATGCCGTTGCAGGTATCTGTCGCTGATCCATCGGCGAACACCCTCCACCCATTCCTCTTATCCCAAGGGTCTAGGATATCTAGCTCACCTTCTCGTTCTGGTTCCATAATTTTTTCCTTTCCCCAGGTGGGATCCTCTGCAGGAAACTCCACCATAAACTCAGCCATTTCCTGTGCCTTTTCCGCAGTCCTTATCTGATATTGTATCTCATAGGAACTCAGTATCACTGCCCACTTCAACATCCTACCCGAATTTTCTGTCTTCAGTGCTTGTCTCAGAGGCAGATTCGTTACTACCACTACCACATGTGCTTCAAAGTAGGGTTTCAGTTTGAGGGTGGAGAAAACTAGCGCCAAGACATACCTCTCAATCCTACTGTACCACATCTCTGCATCTAACAGAGTCTTACTCTGAAAATACATTGGCTTCTCTATTTTGTCCACCACACGCACTAGAACTGAACTAACCGCATACTCCGTGGCCCCCAAGTACAAATATAGCTTTTCCCCGATCTCGGGCCGTGATAGCAAAGGCGCTTTGCCCAAATATTTCTTCAAGTTCTGGAATGCCTCCTCACACTCCGCGGTCCATACGAAGTGCGGTGTGCTCCTTAATAATCGATACAGCGGTCTGCATTTATTGGATGACTTGGAAATGGATCTATTCAGTGCCGCTACCCTTCCTGCTAACCGCTGTACTTCCTTCACATTATGCGGAGATGGCATCGCTACCAGGGACCTTATCTGCTCGGGATTAGCCTCGATTCCCCTATGAGTAACAATATAGCCCAAGAACTTCCCTGTAGTCACCGCGAAAGTACACTTCTCAGGATTCAGTTTCAAATTGTACTTACGTAGTATCCCGAACGTTTCCCGTAACCCCTCTATATATTCCTCCTCTATCATGCTTTTCTCCACCATGTCGTCTATATAAATCTCGATTCCCCTCTGGATCTTGCTTGCGAACATTTTTTCTCCCAACCGCTGGAAGGTTGCCCCTGCATTTTTCAAACCAAACGGCATCCTCGTGTAGCAATATGTACCGCCCTCCACCACAAATGATGTCTTCTCTTGGTCTGGCTCATACATCGCAACCTGATTATACCCCATCGAGGCGTCCATGAAAGAAAATATTTCGAACCCGGCCGTCCTGTCCACCAACTCCTCTACTCGCGGCATGGGATAGCTGTCCTTCGGGCACTCCAGGTTGACATTGGTAAAGTCCACGCACATACGTACTTTCCCATTCTTTTTCAGTACCGCGACTATGTTTGATAACCAGTCCGTGAACTCCACCTCTCGGATTATCCCAGCCCCCTTCAATCTGGCAATCTCTTCCCGAATCCCCTCTGCGTATTTCGGTCTGAGACTTCGCAATTTTTGTCTCACTGGTTTGGCATCCTCTCTCATAAGCAGGTGGTGACATGCGAACTCTGGGTCCAACCCTGTAACGTCCTCTATCGTCCATGCAAAGACATCTCTATTATCTGACAATAACTGTATCAACTTAGTCCTCCACTCCTCAGGCAAACTTGACCCTACGACGTGATCTTCTCCTCTTCCCCTATCCCAATATTCACTACCTCTATCTCGTCAAGCGTCTTGGGATCTGCCGACGCCTCATCACCCCCCTCCCCAGAGGTGCACTGTAACTGCTATGCCAGCCTCTTCCTAAGGTTGGAAGTTTCTCCTTCTGACCCACCGATCAAACGTTTCACGCTTCCTCTGTGACTATTCTTGGCTGTTACCTGATCCCCGTAGACCTCATACTTGTCGGTAGGTGTGGGGAACCATATCACCTGGTAATACGTAGATGGGAAAGACTTCATCTCATGAATCCACTGCCTTCCCAAGATTGCATTGTATTGTGAAGCCGCATCCACTACCATGAAGCGGGTGAAGACGGTCACCGGCCCCGCCGTCACGGGCAATAAGAGTTCCCCCATGGGCTCTGTCATACTCCCGTTAAATCCATACAAATTAGTGCGCGAAGGGCGCAACTGCTTAGGATCAACTCCCATTTCCTCCAAGGCTCCTTTGAACAACAGATCTACTGCACTTCCACAATCGATCAACACCCTTTTCACCATGTAGTTTTCCCATTGCTACTGTGATGACCAGCGCGTCCTCATGTGGCAAATCCACTGCCCGTAGGTCCGCGTTGCTAAAGACGATTTTATCCTTCTCGGCCACTGTGACCTCTCTTTGCCGTGGCTTATTCGTCCTCTCATTAATTTGTTGGATGCTCGCTGTCCGCCGTATCTTGTCTCTATGGGCATTATGACTCATAACTTCCCCACTGTAAATTACATTGATGGTTCCCAGTATTCTTCCCTGCTGCGGCACTCACTCTTCGTTCTGGCCGTCTCTCACAAATTCTCCCATCCTCCCTTTCTCCACCATCCTCTGCACCAACCACTTGAGAGCGTAACAGTCATTCGTCTCATGATTTCTTATCTGATGGTATGCACAGAGTGGCTTCTCAGGTATTTTCGCTGGCATACTTCGCGGTCCTTCATATCCTGGTAAACCCTTTATTAAGGGCAAAATCTCACTGAGCGGTTTGTTCAACTTCGCGGTATGGCTTCCTCTCCTTGTACTCCCTTCGGATCCTTTCTCGACTTCCCTCCGTTCGTTCTCTGTATTCGCGGTATCTACCACTTTCTTTTTCCGATGCCCCCGATTTCCGCCGTTCTTGTTCCTTCTCCAAAGATAACACAGCCTTCCCTGCCCTCTTAGAATCCTTTTGCATAGAGTCTTCATATCTTATATATTTTTCCACTCATGGATACAACTCATGTAACGTCGCTATCTCATTCTTTGCTACGGACTGGTGAACTCCGGTTCCTGGACGCAATCCCCTTTCAAATGCTATCACCGCTGTCCTCTCATCCAGATTCTCTACCTTCAGTGTCTCCGCCTTGAATCGACATAGGAACTCTCTAATTGACTCCGCGGACCGTTGTCGCACATTGAACAGAGCCGCGATGTCCACCACCCTCTTCTTCTGGTGTATGAAATAATCCACGAACGCCTGCTCCAACTCTTGAAAGTTCTTAATGCTCCCAGACGGCAATCTATAGTACCAATCCGATGCGCCCCTTTTCAGACTAGCCTGGAACATAATGCACCGCAGACCATCAAACCGAGCCTCCTGCCATAGCGGCATCTGCTGTCAAAAATGATGGATGTGGTCCGCCGGGTCTCCTTTGTCGTCGTACCTCTCAAACCTCGGCTGGGCGAATCGCTTGGGAACCTCTGATGCCCATATGTCATCTGCTAGCGGGTTACGGTTCAACCCATCCACCACCTGGCTGGCCGCTCCCCCACGCTCCTTCGTCTGCCGCTGATTGGCTTCCCTATCATTGTCTATCATTTCTTGGACTTGCTCCATTGTTAACCCCGCCACCAGGTTTTCCACTAGGTTTGGTCCGGTCTCCTCCCCGTCTCCAGATTCCTCACTCCGCTCTTCCCCTGCCTCATCCTCCATCTTCTCTCTCTCTCTCCGCAGCTCATCGTTTTCCTCTCTCAGCCTTTTGATCTCTTCACGCATCAGACGCGCCTCTTCCGCCGCTCGTCCTTCTTCCAGTTCTTCCCCCTCCTTTATCATAGCTTCCGGCGTCGGCTCCTGATCCCTAACTTTCTTTGGCCTTCCCGCTGCTCGCTTCGGTGCCATTTCTGAGTTGCTCTTCTCTGTCCCCACAGACGGCGCCAAATGTATAGACCCCTAATTCACTACTACATAAATGTCTAGCTCTCTAGTTCACTCTTACACAAAATGTATGGACCCTCCTTTTCTCTCTTTCTTCTCTCTTTTTCTTGTTCCTCTCTCCCTCATTTTCTCCAGTGGCCTCCCTCTTTTCTCCACCTCTTCTCCTTTTTATATTCCTTTTTTCTTCCTTGGGACCGTCCACCTGGCCTGTCATCCTATGACCCCGATGTCGGCCGTACACTTGCCACCGTGGACTAAGGTTCCGCGGCCTTGATCCGCTGCTCCTGCTCGTCCTTGCGTATGTTGCTCCCTATCAGCTGCACCGCGGACTCGGTCCAAGAGGTACACATCATGCTATTACAGTAAACATGCTCCCCTGCTTTAGAACTTATTGGCCAGTTTATAAGGTAAATATCAAGGTACTCCAGTTGAAGACTCTTATAGTGATTAGTCATAATGAAATTGAAATGCACCCAAAGTTTATTCATATAAATATTCCATGGTAATTTATTAGAAACTAAATGGATTGTATTGACATTCACATTAATGAAAACATAGATTACAAGATGACATACAACCTCAAACCTAAACCCTAGCAAACAATCGATACATTAATACCTTATATAAACTATGTTTCTAACATTGTCAATGATTGTTAAAAAGAAAAAGAAATCTGAAAATGCATTAGGTGAAATTTTTACAAAATAGTGAAAATAACAATGAATGAGTGAAGCTACCTCAGAGAATTCTTAAGAGCAGGGAGTACACGATCTTGATGAGCGTCACTACACCATAACTTGGAAGTTATAAAGAACTCTTCTCTAGATTTTACAAGGCCAAGTGCAAGTGCTTCCTTTATAGCTTCACCAAGTGCCTACTCCGTCTGGTACAACGAAGCCGTATCAAAGTGTCTGTAACCAGCTTTTATCCCATTAATTATCTCCGACTTTATGGAATCTGATGCTGCCATAGGATAGGTCACTGTGCCAAAGCCAACAAGAGGCATCCGATGGCCGGAGTTCAGAATAACATCAGGAACATTAGCCATCTCTCTTGCACTGGTTTAAGTTCTCATAGTTGCCAATTTTCTTCTTCTATTTATATGCATTGTTTTGGTTAACTAGTTCCATTATTGGCATGGCCAGGAATCACCATACCAACTTTGTTTGCGAGTTCCATTATTGTTGATGTGCCATTCATCAAGTAAACATCACTTAGCTTTTGTTTTTTGTCGATAATTCATCACTTAGCTGCTTTAGAACACTTTTGACCACACTGATAATTCATCACTTTTATCCCATTAACTAGTTCCATTATTGATATGGCCGCCAGGAATCACCGTACCAATTTTGTTTGCTAGTTCCATTATTGTTGTTGCATTATTGTTGATGTGCCATTCATCAAGTAAACATCACTTAGGCTGTTTTTTTTTTGATAATTCATCCCTTAGCTTCTTTAGAACACTTTAGATAATAGAGAACCCAAATTGCATATCCAGAAGTAGGTGCCGACTAGCAAAGTCGGTAAAACTTTGGGTGATGATACCAAAGAAACAACCTCATAAATTTTTTTCGATTAGGATACCATGAAGAATTTTGGAATAAGGAGAATTTAAGGAGACAACTCTTTTTTTTTTTTTTTTTTTTTTTTTTTTGCTAAAGATACTATAATAACTCTTACATACTCAATATGGGACTAAAACCTGTAATGTAGTATACTACTATTCATATATCTCAACACAGATAGGTGAAGTACTTTGACTAAAAACTTTATTTTCAAGGGTGGGTTACACAAATATCTTTCAATGAGCCCAGTGACGGAGCAAGGAATTTCATCCAGGTGGGGCACCACAGAATGTGACTACTGACAATAAATTTCTAATACGTTTATAATTTTATCACCCCAACCTTTTGAATAGAAGAATAACAAAATATATAGTCGATACTTCATTAGAAAAATTAACACAATGTTGGAATAAGGTCGGTGCAACTAATTTGGAAAACACCTACGATTTGGCTTGTGCCAAATTGAATTAGAAATAGAGAACCCGTTATTGATTTGGAATTGAATTAGAAATAGGAAACTAATTGTTGTGAACCAATCTCCATGCGGGTTTGGAAACAATTTCCTAATTCTTTTAGGAAATCCATTGTGGACTTGGGGTCTATATATACTCCATTAGACTTGGAAATTTGTAAGAAAGAGAGGAGAGCAAAAGTTGTAGAAAATTGGTGAGAGCCAAAATTGTAATGAGGAGAATATGGTGAGAGAGAATTTGTGAGTTCCATTGGGGCTCTTGGATATTTGTGAGTGTTTGTAATTTGTTCTCTCTATTGATAATTAAATCTGCTTTTGTTGGTGGATGTAGGCATTGCCGAACCACATAAAATCTCTGGTCTCTTCTTCTCTTGTTCGTGTTAGTTGGTTACACACTTCCACCACACTCATTGTTTGTTTATTGCTTCCGTTGCATTATTGGTATATACTAGCCAATTGGCCCGCCTGTGGCCGGGCCTGCTACATTGATAGTTTACTCGATGAACTGATTTTACTTTTATCAAACTATTAACAACTATAATACAACATTACCCAGCGTTACCTACCATTATCTGTAATACCTACCATTGGCAGAGTATTGAGTGACCTTCCTCCACTGAAATATAATTGATGCATTAGTAGCATAAAAACTTAATAGCGGGCCTGCCATATGAAATTAATTTTCCTTTGTACTAATTCTTTTGAGAAGTATAATGATTCTTTCAAGGAGTAGTAGGTATAGACAAATTGATCCATAGTCATTTCAATCTAAAATTGTGGAGTATGAAATTCTAGCTTACGAATCATCCAATTGTGAATTACCATAATTAACCAATAATAATTAATACCCTACGAACCATGATATTCTCAATCTCGCAAAGAGTATCATGCTTTATATGGTCTTCACTCAGTTGTAGACTTTGGTTGTGGTTGGGTTTTCTATAACGAAATAAAATATCTTCACCAATGCATGATTTTCAAAAAGTATTTATGGAGATGTAACCTCACACAGCATACCAAAACAACATAAACAACCACCCAATCAAATGATACATGGAGGGGTCTTATGAAACAAAATATTTGCAAAACCACCAAGTAGATGGAAACTGAACAACATATAGCTTATAGGACACCCACTGGATAACACATTATCAAAATAGAGGCTACTTTGAATACATGAGGCCAATACGACTAATATCACAAATTCACAATACAAACTCGCCAGATACTGAAATAGACTACTATCTTGAATGAGTTCCTGTTAATACCACTGCACTTCTAAGAGTGCAAATGGTTTGGTAAAGCCTTGAAGACTTGAAGTACGTAGTCTATAATTCTCGACTTACGACAATATTCCCAATAGAAAACAATAATATATGAAACAGAGGCAGCTAAAACTGAAAATAACATGTGATAGGAAATTAACCGGCCTAAATAAACAGGTTAATTAAACCCCACTTTACTTATACTAATACTCGCAAGCGCACGAGGTCTATCGTAATAGGTGTGCAAGAACGAAGTCGATCCCACAGGGATTGCTGTTTAGGAACAATTGAATATTAAAATACTACTTAACCTAATCCGAACTATATTAGTTTATGAAGTTTTGATTAACTAATAACTAGTCTTATTTAACTTAATTATGAAAACTATAGAACTTATATTAAATTATCAATGGAGAGACTACTAAGGCATTCGAATCCACCCTAGACTGTTGTAAGTATCCTAATTCAATTAATTCAAAGTTCTCTTTTTAATTACGAAGTAGCACGAGTTTAAAAGGAAACCCTAGCTTTCTCGAAGATGTGAACGTTGAGCTCTTATATAAATCTATATATTGGTTTGATCAATTTCAACAAACGGGAATATAAACTCCTAGAAAAATCGCCTTCTTACAAAGACGACTTCTCACAAGTTTACGTAAACGGTAAAAACGATGCTTTGATAAGAACGGAATATGTATCTAACGATTAACTAGTCAAGTCATGAAAGATATAATTAATGAAAGTATACCACTAATATCGATACGAAAATGATCACTGAATCTTTACGTTCCGTGAACAATGAATCAACTAAACAGTATAAACATACGCAAGTCTAGGGCTTCATCTAATCCCTAGCTTATAGTTTAGCTACACATAATAACTGGAACCATAAAACAGAAGAAATAAAACTCCCTTAACAAAACCAAAGCCTGTTGTGAAGTCCTCTCCTCTTGCTTGCCTATTCCAACAGTTGTGCTCGTAGCTTAAAGTCACGGCCTCGCAAGATATCTCCTGGTTCAGCCCACGTGAGGTCTTCTCCTTCTCTCTCTCTCTCCGTTTTGGAGAGTTCCAAATGACCGTAGTAACTCTGCTTCCTGCTTTTGTTCTGCGTTTTTCCAGCCAAGAGAGCCTTCCTTCACTGCTGTGTTTTCTCTCCTTCTCTCTCTCCTTCCTTATTCGCGAGAATCCTCTTGAAAAGGAAACACCTTTGGTTCCGGTATGGGATCGGCAGTTTTTGGTTTTTATTTGGAAAGGTTCTGTTTTTCGTTTTTCTTTCCTCTTCGCAAGAATGAATGGAGAAGGAAACTAAAGATCTTGATTCGGTGGTAGCGATGTGGGCTTTTAATTTATTGGTTCGAATTTGTAAAGCTTCAATGGAGGGAAAGTTTTTGTTTCTGTTCGTGAGAGATGAAGGTGGAAACTAAGGTCTGATTCGGTGCTCTCGGGTGGACATGAACCGGTATGGCCATTAGTTGGTTGTGTGGGCTTTAGTCTTGAATACGGATTGGTTTGCAATTCTTGGGCCTTTTGCTGGTCACATGCCCACTGAACTTCATGGGTACGCTGGTCTTTAGCACATAGGCTTTTATAGCTACCTCCTTCAAACTGACTTTATATATTCTGCAGCTCCACTGAACTAGATCAACGTACACACACTAATATCTTCGAATCTCGATAGTTTCAACACTTTTAATCATATTAAGTCCAATTCCTGTAGAACCACCAAAAATACACTAACTAAATCAAACGAATAAATTAAACGAACTAACTAATATAAAATTGAGCGTGAATAATGTAATATTTATGCGTTTATCAAATACCCCCAAACTTACATTTTGCTAGTCCTCAAGCAAAACTAAATCTAAACTAATAACAAAAATTAAAAATCCTAACTCATTTTCGTAGGAATCACGATTACACTTAGCATGTGCAACAAACCTTTTAAACCCCTAGGTTTACCCTAGTGGACGAGTTTAGTCTCGTGAGAGTTTTCAGAGAAGATACTCACAAACTTCATCTATACTATAATGACTAAGAAATAACAGTAATGTTTCCTTAATTTAATCTCAGGTATTCATGCATCTCATTAGTAAGGAATAAAAAATACTCATTTTAAAACCTAAGTTAATACATGCATAATAATCAAATCATCTAAAAATAAACATACATGCAATGAACAAAACTATGAAATGCAGTGGCAGGTCCGTTTCTGAAACTTTGGAATAGCGTCCTTAAGTAGGTCCTCACAAATATGTCAAGACAAAATACTCGATTTTTCCACTCGGGGTTTTCACTCCTTCCGATTAATGCGGTGGGCACTTTTTTCCTCTTAATCTCAATGACATCCAAAGGAGCCGAGGTCGATCAAACACATCTGCCACTTACTATCACACCAACCTATTCCTAATTGAGCTAAAGGTCTTTATTAGGTGTTATGTATGGCTTAGGTGATAGTTTAAGAATAAATGGAATGGATAAACAAAATAGACAAGTCTGAGAAAATAAGGTCTTCAAATTCCGTAACTAGAGAAAGTCTTGTTCTTACTTTGCTTCTACACTTTGTTTCCATCCTTAGCCCTTTTGTTTTGGTTTTTTGACTCCTTTGATTCTATTTTTGGAGTTCTAAGTTTTTTATTTTATTTCTATTTATTTTTCTTTTCTTTGGATGGAAACTTTCTTTTATTTATTTTTCTTTTGAAGCAACTAACAAATTCTTGATTTTCCACAGGTCTTTCTCATTTCTTTTCTTCATTTCATCCTATTTCTCAAACTTATCAAATGGGTAGGCTATTTTTATTTATTTATTATTATTATTTTTATATAGGGTAAGGAATTTGCGGTTTATAAAAAGGCTAATAAAAGGCTCAGTGGGGTGACTAGCGGAAAAAATATTCTTTAGGTTTGAATTTCTGGCTATATCGATCCAAAGATGGCCTAAATTCTCTTTTAGGATATGGTATGGTGATCAAGCAAGTGGGACGTGTGTTTCTCTACTCGGAATTAACTTCTCCCTTGTGTCATCACTCAGATATCAACTCATATGAGGCTTTTAGGCTAGATTCTCACCGGATATGTAAAATTAAGCACTCTAACCTAGGTCTCAGAAAAGTACTGCCAAGTACAAATATAACGTTCATGCAAGACATTTATGAAAAGATGCGAGACTATTATTACCTATATCTTAACCTAAGTTTCTTAATAACTACTCTTAATTCTAATGCTAACTGAGATTTCTAGACTATAATCATCATAGAAAAGGAAACAATACCACTACCCTTAAGTGCATAGTATACATAAGTTTTATTTTTCGCTAAACAAAACATTTTGTTCCCACCCCCAAACTTAGTTTAGACATTGTCCTCAATGTTGACATATATGCTTAATTCCAAAAATTAATAACATGGACAAGTAAAAGAATTAGGAAAAAAGTTACCAATAGCTCCATGAACGAAAAATAAAACTCGAGTCACCTGTAGAAATTAGTACCTCACTAAAGATATAATATCGATAAAATAGAAAAGGAACCAATTTACTATGATGACTAACCTGTGGCACATATCTCATTCCATAGAGTTACACGTCTCCAAAAACACGGAGAAAAGGTGCTAAAGTGGAATGCATGAGATATGCGAAAGGTACACATGACTCAAAAATAAAAACATGGGTTGCCTCCCACAAGCGCTACAGTTAACGTCTCTAGCAGACGAATGCTTCACACAACTGTTGGGCTTAGTGTCGCAACCATCCACAAATAAAAACATGCATATAGAATAAGCAAATGCGAACAATAAAATGGAAAATAAATTCCCAACTATTATGGCCATATTCATTGCTCCATCCTGTTCACCGAACTCTTTTTGGTTGTCTTCGCTTAGTTGTTGGGGTTCGACCGACCGGTCCCTCTAAAACCGGAAATTTTCGCGGTCAACAGAGGTCGCGGGCTGGTGCGCTTTTACTTTGGGCGCAAAGCGCCTCGATTTTTTTTTTTTTTCTAGAGTTCTGGTGTTTTTTTTTGCCAGAGCGCCGAGTTGAATTCTCTCGACGCAGCCTTTTAGGGGCGCAGTGCGCTCAGAGTTGAATTCTCTCCGACGCGCTTAGAGCAGTGCGCTCCACTTGGGGGCAGGTGCGCTCAGAGTTGCTGAGGTGCTAAAATGGTGAAGAACAACGAGAAACGTGGGAGTGAAAGGTGAGAGATGGAAGTTAGGTGTAGTGTGGGTTGTGAGTGTAAAATGAATGAAGTTTTTATAGGTTTTGAGTTGCTAAAACGAATCGGGAAGTTGCCAAAAAGCTTTTACGGCAATTTCCGGAAATACTAAAAACATGGGTTGCCTCCCCCACAAGCTTACAGCTTAACGCCTCTAGCGCATCGAATACTTCACAATAACCGACAAGGCTATGTGGGCTTATCAACAAGCCGGATACTCAATCAGTCATGATAAATAGGATCAAGCAAACTTACCTCTTCCACATCCTGCCCGGCCAAACCTTCAAGGTATGGTTTCAAACGTTGACCATTTACCTTAAACACACGACCATCCGTAGGATCTTCTATCTCAACAACACCATGAGGAAAAACAGTTTTAACAATGAAAGGACCAGTCCACCTAGAACGTAACTTACCAGGAAAAAGACGCAAATGAGAATTATATAACAAGACTTTTTTATTAGGTTTAAAAGACTTTTGAAGAATAGATTTATCATGAAAAATCTTAGTCGGCTCTTTGTAAATCTTGGCATTCTCGTATGCCTCATTCCTTAACTCAGCTAACTCATTCAACTGAAGTTTACATTGTGAACCAGCCTTACGCATATCGAAGTTAAACGTTTTAATGGCCCAAAAAGCACGATGTTCCAATTCTACAGGAAAATGACATGCCTTTCCAAACACAAGCCTGTAAGGAGACATACCAATAGGAGTCTTATAAGCAGTTCTATAAACCCAAAGAGAATCATTAAGACGTTGAGACCAATCCTTACGGGTCGTCGCATCTTTTTTCTAAAATCCGCTTTTAATCTCCTATTAGATACTTCAACTTGGCCACTAGTTTGAGGATGATATGGGGTAGCAAGCTTATGAGTAATAGAGTACTTTTTCATTAAAGATTCAAATGCTCGGTGTGTAAAATGAGTACCATTATCACTTATAATTGCACGAGGAGTACCAAAACGAGAAAATATATTATATTTTAAAAAGTTAACTACGACTTTATGATCATTCATTTTACATGGCACCGCCTCAACCCACTTAGAAACATAGTCTACGGTAACAAGGATATAAAGATAACCAAAGGAAGGAGGGAAAGGACCCATGAAGTCAATACCCCATACATCAAAAAGCTCCACAACTAAAATAGGGGAAAGAGGCATCATGTTCCTATGGGAAATATTACCTGTACGCTGGCATCTATCACAATTAAAACAAAACTCATGTGCATCCCTAAATAGAGTAGGCCAATAAAAACCACACTGCAAAACCTTCGCAGCCGTCTTTTTAGGACCAAAGTGACCACCACATGCATGGTCATGGCAAAAAGAGAGAATACTATGAAACTCATTCTCAGAGACACATTTCCTAACAATCTGATCAGGGCATGACTTAAACAAGTATGGATCATCCCAGAAAAAATTCCTAACCTCAGCAAGAAACTTAAATTTATCTTGTTGTCTCCAATGAGAGGGAAACTGTTTCGTTACAAGATAATTAACAATATCCGTATACCAAGGCGATTGTGATATAACAAAAAGTTGCTCATCGAGGAAAAGATTCATTTATTGGGCAAAATATCGGTAGAGGATTCTACTATAAGTCTAGACAAGTGGTCGTGACCACGTTCTCCTCCACCACTTCTTATCCCTAATCTCTATATCAAACTCTTGCAACAAGAGTACCCAGCGAATCAAACGCACTTTAGCGTCCTTCTTAGTAAGGAGATTTTCAAAGCCGAATGATCAGTAAACACGACAACCTTAGACCCTATGAGGTAAGACCTAAATTTGTCTAAAGCAAACACAACAGCTAACAACTCTTTCTCAGTTGTAGTGTAGTTCATCTATGCATCATTAAGGGTTCGACTAGCATAATAAATAACATGGGGCAACTTGTCAAACCGTTGACCTAAAACAGCCCCAACTACATAGTCAGATGCATCACACAATAACTCAAAAGGCTCATTTCAATCAGGTGGTTGTATGATAGGAGCGGTAGTCAATAAATGCTTAAGCTTCTCAAAAGCTTTCAAACAATCGTCATCAAAGACAAAAGCGACGTCCTTACCAAGTAAATTGCATAAGAGACGAGAAATCTTGCTAAAGTCTTTAATGAAACGCCTATAAAAACCAGCATGACCTAAGAATGACCTAATATCTTTCACAGTCTTAGGTGGTGGAAGACCAGAAATGACATCAACCTTGGCCTTATCGACCTCAATTCCTTTACTAGAAACAATATGACCAAGAACAATACCCTGTTGAACCATAAAATGACACTTCTCCTAATTCAACACAAGATTCTTCTCCTTGCACCTAATTAACACTAATTCTAAACGGTGCAAACCTTCATCAAAAGAATCCCCAAACACTGAGAAGTCATCCATAAACACCTCAAGAAACCTTTCTACCATATCAGAAAAAATACTCAAAGATGCATCATTTGGAAGGTACCAGGTACATTACATAATCCAAAAGGCATACGACGATAGGCAAAAGTTCCAAAAGGACAAGTAAAAGTAGTCTTTTCTTGATCCTCAGGGATAATACATATTTGGTAATAACCGGAATAACCATCAAGAAAATAATAGTATTTATGACCGGCTAACCTCTCAAGCATCTGGTCAATAAACGGAAGAGGAAAGTGATCTTTCCTAGTGGCCAAATTCAACTTACGATAGTCAATGTAAAAACACCATTCATTAGTCATACGGGTGGGAACTAACTCACCTTTCGCATTTTTAACTACTGTAAACCCAGACTTTTTAGGGACAACCTGAACAGGACTCACCCATTTACTATCGGAAATGGGATAAATGATACCCGCATCTAACAACTTGAGAACCTCGGCTCTCACTACCTCTTTCATGTTAGGATTAAGCCGTCTCTGAAACTCACGGGTTGGTTTAGCATCCTTCTCAACATGAATATGATGTATACAATAAGTTGGGCTTATACCATTAATATTAGCAATATTCCACCCTAAAGCTGCTTTATGCTCTTTAAGAACCCTAATCAATTTACCTTCTTGTTCATTATCCAGATTAGAAGCAATAATAACCGGCAAAGAATCATCAGGTCCCAGAAAAACATACTTAAGAGTATCAGGTAATGGTTTCAACTCTAGCTTAGGAGGACTCTCTATAGAATAGACTGGGGTAGACTCAGATGGAGTCAGGTGCTCTATTGTGGCTCTCCACGTATCAGTTTCTAAAATTGGGGTTACATCCAGCAACACATTAACTTCACAAATTACATCATCCACATCACAACCACTACCAGAATTAGTTAAACAAGACTCAACAGGGTCATTAGAATAACTCTCCAAGAAAGTCTCGTGAACTATACTATCAATAAGATTAACATCCCAAAAATCATCAGGTTCAGGAGGTTCTTGACCCACATTAAACACATTAAGTTCTGTAGTCATATTACCAAAAGAAAGTTTTAACACTCCATTACGACAGTTAATGATAGCATTAGAAGTGGCTAAAAAGGGACGACCTAAAATGACCGGAATATGGTGTTTAGGATCTTGAACAGGTTGTGTATCCAGAACAACAAAGTCAATAGGGAAATAAAATTTATCAACCTGAATCAAAACATCCTCAACAACACCACGTGGAATCCTAATAGACCTATCTGCCAATTGAAGAGTAATTGGTGTAGGTTTCAACTTACCAAGACCAAGCTGTAAATAAACTGAATAAGGCAACAAATTAACGCTAGCTCCTAAATCAAGTAATGCTTTCTCAATCATATGATCACCAATAACACAAGAAATAGTAGGGCATCCTGGATCTCTAAACTTAGGTGGAGTTTGGTTTTGGATAATAGAACTCACTTGCTCAGTTAGGAAAGCTTTCTTGTGCACATTCAACTTACGTTTTTGTGTACACAAATCTTTAAGAAACTTGGCATAGGAAGGAACTTGTTTTATAGCATCAAGTAACGGAATATTTATTTGAACTTGTTTAAACATTTCCATTATTTCATTAAGATTAGAACCTTTCTTAGCCGGAATCAAACATTGGGGAAAAGGAGCTTTAGGTATATAAGATGGCACAGGGTTAGTCTCCACAGCAGTAGGAGGTTCTACACCCTTCCTAGAAGTATTATGACTATTAGATTCACTCACCTCACCTTCCTCCTTCTCACACTCTATAGAATCAGATCTGACCTCAGCGTCCTTAGACATCTCAACCCTATTATCAACACGTTTTCCACTCCTAAGAACAGTGATAGCCTTGGCTCCTCGTGAGCCTGGTTTAAGTTAGAACTTATTTCCAACTGACTCCTCGGATTAGCTACCGATTGACTAGGAAACCTGCCCTTGTCCCTCTCATTCAAAGTATTAGCAATTTGACCTATGTTGATTTCAATCTTCCTAATGGCTTGAGCATTATCCTGAGTAGTCGTTTGACTGGCTTGCATAAACTGTTGCGTTGTGTCCTGGAATTTCATGGTGTTTTGTGTTAATTGAGCAATGGCCTCTTCTATAGGTGAAAGTTTAGGTGGTTGAGGTGCATACTGTGGTACTGGGTTTGAGTTAACCACGGGGCCTCCCTGATGTATACCTTTAGACCAAGACAAATTGGGATGGTTACGCCATCCAGGGTTATACATGTTAGAAAAAGGATTATTGCCTGGCTTTTGGTATGAATTAAAAGCATTGACTTGTGCATTTACACCAGGGCAATTATCTATAACGTGATCAAGACTTTCACACAACAGACACCCAGGGACTTCAACATTGGTAACTGGAGCTAGAGACTTTGTCTCTTTTTCTAGCTCGAGAGCTTCAACTCTTCTAATTAAAGCGGCCATCCTAGCGTTAGGTGTTCAATTCCTTGTCAACGCTGAACAAACCCTTCGTGTAGTAGTACTACTAGCCACCTTCTTAGGCTCGCGACTAGTTTCCCATTCTTTGGACCTTCCGGAGACTTCCTCTAAAAGGTCCACGCTTCTTCTATAGTCTTATCAGAAATCCCAAGTACTCATGGTCTCAATCATAGCCTTAGAATTAAAATCGAGACCCTCATAGAGAATCTGACTAGCCTACCATTCTCTAGGCGTGGTTAGGACACTGCGCAAGAGCATGTCCTTAAACCTCTCCATACACTTCCATAATAATGACTCTCCATCAGTTTGGCAAAAAGATGACAAGTCTTTTCTAAAAGTAGTCGCCTTTTTATGATTAGGGAAAAAGTTCTTTAAAACACAATGCATAACTTTTCCCATCCCGTTATGGAATTCGATGGGAGAGTGTGAAACCAACTCTTGGCTTTTTCTTTAAGAGAAAATGGGAACAATTTTAATTTTATAGCTTCGTCACTAAATTGTTGAAACTTAATAGTCCCACAAATATCCTCAAATTCCCTCACATGAAGATATGGGTCTTTCTCTTCCGTTCCCCTAAACTTAGGAAGGAGCCCCAGCAGATTGGGCTTCAACTCAAAGTGATTAGCATTGGTTGCAGGGGGAACGATGCAAGATGGTCGGGTTGTCCTAGTAGGATATATATATTCCTTAATAGATCTAGGTACTTGGGCAACCACGTTATTATTATTACCTTCCATGTCAGCAAAAATTGGTGTATTGCCAACAAAAGTTACGGGTACCTCTAATTCGGGATGCCTACTTCTCCTAAGGAGAGTGCGTTCAATCTCAGGATCAAACGGTGTAACAGGTGTGTTATCAGACGGAGTTACTACCATAAACTATTTCTAAAACCTAAGACTGTAATAAAAGATGCAGACAATTCACACAAACAATACCAAACAAAAATTACAACCCAGATTGAATTTTAAAACTTGTTTAATATATATTTGCTCCTAAACCCAAATCACATGATTCCCAGTTCTTGTGCAAAAAGCACTGTCACTCGATCCACGCGTAAAAAAGGTTTTCCTAGTGAGCGGGCTAAAACCTGTCCTAATGCAAGATGCCTAAGGCTGGTCAATGTGATTTAACCTTCCTAAATGCAAGAAACAATAAAACAAGCACAACCCACGAAACAAACAAAATTCAACCCCACAAAGTAAAAAGACGTACCTCCGGCGTGAGCCTTCAAGGGCTACTTGCGACGCCGGGTGACGACAACAAGCAACTTCACAACGTCCACAACAAAGTCACGACTATCCCTTGTAAGAAGAAATCTATGCTTAATTATCTGCAAAAATAACTAAAATTAGACACGTAAACTATGAAATAATATATCTACGACTAAACTTAAACTATGAATCACGATAAATAAAACTTTAAAACTCAATTGTACTACTACAATCCCCAGCAGCGGCGCCAAAAACTTGATAGGAAATTAACCGGCCTAAATAAACAGGCTAATTAAACCCCACTTTACTTATACTAATACTCGCAAGCGCACGAGGTCTATCGTAATAGGTGTGCAAGAACGAAGTCGATCCTACAGGGATTGCTGTTTAGGAACAATTGAATATTAAAATACTACTTAACCTAATCCGAACTATATTGGTTTATGAAGTTTTGATTAACTAATAACTAGTATTATTTAACTTAATTATGAAAACTATAGAACTTATATTAAATTATCAATGGAGAGACTACTAAGGCATTCGAATCCACCCTAGACTGTTGTAAGTATCCTAATTCAATTAATTCAAAGTTCTCTTTTAATTACGAGTAGCACGAGGGAAAGGAAACCCTAGCTTTCTCGAAGATGTGAACGTTGAGCTCTTATATAAATCTATATATTGGTTTGATCGAATTTCAACAAACGGGAATATAAACTCCTAGCAAAAATCGTTTTCTTACATCACGACTTCTCACAAGTTTACGTAAACGGTAAAAACGATGCTTTGATAAGAACGGAATATGTATCTAACGATTAACTAGTCAAGTCATGAAAGATATAATTAATGAAAGTATACCACTAATATCGATACGAAAATGATCACTGAATCTTTACGTTCCGAGAACAATGAATCAACTAAATAGTATAAACCTACGCAAGTCTAGGGCTTCATCTAAGCCCTAGCTTATAGTTTAGCTACACATAATAACTGGAACCATAAAACAGAAGAAATAAAACTCCCTTAACAAAACCATAGCCTGTTGTGAAGTCCTCTCCTCTTGCTCGTCTATTCCAACGGTTGTGCTTTCGTGAGCTCAAAGTCACGGCCAAGAAGATATCTCCCGGTTCAGCCCCACGTGAGGTCTTCTCCTTCTCTCTCTCTCTCTCCATTTTGGAGAGTTCCAAATGACTTGATAACTCTGCTTCTCGCTTTTGTTCTGCGTTTTTCCACCAAGAGAGCCTTCCTTCTTTGCTTTGTGTTTTCTCTCCTTCTTCTCTCTCTCTCCTTATTATTAGAAGAATCCTCTTGAAAAGGAAACTCCTTTGGTTCCGGTATGGGATCGGCAGTTTTGGTTTTATTTGGAAATGTTACGTTTTTTCGTTTTCTTTCCTCTTCGCAAAGAATGAATGGAGAAGGAAACTAAAGATCTTGATTCGGTGGTAGCGATGTGGGCTTTTAATTTATTGGTTGAATTTGTAAAGCTTCAATGGAGGGAAAGTTTTGTTTTTCGTGAGAGATGAAGGTGGAAACTAAGGTCTGATTCGGTGCTCTCGGGTGGACATGAACCGGTATGGCCATTAGTTGGTTGTGTGGGCTTTAGTCTTGAATACGGATTGGTTTGCAATTCTTGGGCCTTTTGCTGGTCACATGCCCACTGAACTTCATGGGTACGCTGGTCTTTAGCACATAGGCTTTTATAGCTACCTCCTTCAAACTGACTTTATATATTCTGCAACTCCACTGAACTAGATCAACGTTCACACACTAATATCTTCGAATTTCGACAGTTTCAACACTTTTAATCATGTTAAGTCCAATTCCTGTAGAACCACCAAAAATACACTAACTAAATCAAACGAATAAATTAAACGAACTAACTAATATAAAATTGAGTGTGAATAATGTAATATTTATGCGCTTATCAACATGCAACTACAGGGAGCACTTATCAAATAAGCAACTCATATCGAAAGAGATCTTGCTTACTTCAGGAACTCATACCTAGAAATGCACATATACACATCCCTATTCAATTCCCAAGATGTTTGTGGCCCCCTTTTGATGTACGCAAAGCCTTCATCACCCCAAGTGCTGCCCCAACTATTTGGTACTATCCATACTGGTTTCCCATACTTCTCAACATACCCCGCAAGCAACATTGGATGAAGGATTTTAGTTGGATGCAGTGTCATGTTCACCTTGAGTGTATGCTCAATGTCAAATACACCATGATAATGAATGAAATGATGTTAGTAGTGTAGTCGGTGAAAACTGTCGAATCAGAAATCTAGATAATGCGTACCCCTCTATAAGAAAATAAAAGTTGACAATCATTCACTTTGATCACAACAGGTCTTCTAGCTACTTCTTCTTTTAGAGACTTTGCACTGGTACGACTTTCACCAAAGTCTTTTATCAATATTTTGTTCAAGACCTGTAAGTTTTTATGGAAATATTAGTTACTAATGTTCTTTTATTGGGTAGTAATCTCACTGACTTATTCATAACTTCAACTAATAAAATTGTCAAAACTACTTGATGCGACTCGTGTTCACTTTTAAGTGACAATCCTAGTGCAGTCAGTGGAAACTGTGGAATCAGAAATCTAGATAACGCGTACCCCTCTATAAGAAAATAAAGGTTGACAATCATTCACTTTGATCAGCTACTTCTTCTTTCAGAGACTTTGCACCGGTACAACTTTCACCAAAGTCTTTTATCAATACTTTGTTCGAGACCTGTAAGTTTTTCTGGAAATATCAGTTACTAATCTTTTTTTTTTGGCAGTAATATTCCACATAAAGTCTACCATTCCCAGCTAGTTCGTCAATATAAACCATATATTCCAGTATATATATATATATATATTCGCCCAAAGTCGAACATAAAATCTAATCCAAATTCTGCCACCACATTGAATTAGAAACCTTCATCATTTTTTTTTGACAGTCCAGTCATTGTAAAACTAATCACCGCCTATAGTCTAACTTTGTACCACCTACAACTACATACGATGCTAACTACAAAAAACACCCTTCTTTATCAACAACCATATGAGTATACTGAGTATGTACCATGTCATTCGTATTATTTATGTCAACTGAACTATTTTCAGGGAATATGCTACAAAAGTTAAAAGAAACTGGGTCTTCTAGAGAATTGATAAATCTTATGTTTGCTCTTACTTCCTTGTAGATGGTGAGCGTGCTTTTTCCATGACTTGTGGTTGAGCCAAGATTATCAAGTTTACCTACTTTATTTACCAACTATCCCAACACAAAATCTATTATGCAAAAATTAAGGAAGAAGCAAACCTGTGAACATAAATATAATTTCTGCTCCTTTCAAAAACAATTCCTTTGCATAAGTATCCTACCCATCTGATGGCTTTGGAGTTTGGAGACTTTGCAACATCCATTTTTAGCATAACCCATCTAGACAAGTCCACCATGAAGATCAACTACTCCAACTGAATCTGAGTACCCCTTTCCCAAATTTACTAACATATAGTTTTTTGTTTCCTGAAAAAGAAAAGAGACATTTTGTATGGTTAATTAGTGGAGATGAAAATCACGCAATTGTTAAAAGTATTCTTTAAAATGAAAGAAATGTCAACTATATAGCATTAATTTATAATATGAATGAGACAAATGTTGCACTTGTGATGAAGATGGCATGGGACTTTTTGAACTCTTCAAAAAAAATTCAAAGTTTAGGACCACTATTCAAATTGCTTTGTAAAAACTATTCAAATCATCCGATAAAATTCCAGGAGCATTTAATTGATCCCTTGGAACATCTATAATTGTTTACTTCAGTTAGCAGTCGTTATAGCATGTAGTTTTATAGGACTAATGCAGAATTCTCACAGGATTTGCGTTGTCACGAAAAAATAATAATGAACCAAAGAATAACACATTTTATTATGTAATCCCTAGTAATATTTTTGTGATTAGGATTGAAATATAACTTTGTATGATCCAAAGAAATAAATTTTTTACGTGGTGAGGTTCCCTGGCTCTCTACCTCGTGGGCAATTGGTATTCCTAATATCGATGTATCACAATCAATTACCACTAAATTGGAACTTACGAAAAGGAAATTACCCCTTTGACCAATACAAAAGGAGTTCCTGCTTCTAAAGTGAGAGTATCAATGTTATGCTCCAAGGACTCAAAAATCCCATATATACCTTTCTTTCTAAAGAACCCAAAAAAAGTGTCATGCACGCATCATCAAGGAGCCAACTTCTCTTCAAAGAATGAACTAAACAGGAAAAGGGACTACATTTGAGCTAAACAGGGAGTTTGTATGTCAACGATGCTGGTGTGGTGGTTTAGACAGCTGATAAGCACCCAAAACTGTAATACTAAACCCCGTAGAGACATAGTGTTTTGGTCAATTATATGTTTAATAATCATGAAATAATTATATTTTTCGTACTTTTGCAGGTTTTCGTAGTTAACGTGAATATAATGATAAAACGTGCATCGAAGTACGAGAATACTGGAATACTTGAAGTCTTCCCACTCAGCCCCAGTGAAGCCCAACAAAGCCTGACTAGAGCAGAAGATTCCAAAGGGACAAAACCTGTGCAAAATGGGTCCACATGAAAAGGAGCATCAAACTTTCGAAGCTCACATCTTTCAAACCTGGACGCCGGCTTCGGCTAGTGAACTGCGCGCCAGAGCAACCAGGGTGACGAACTCTACGCAAAAACAGAAAGTTGTAAAAATGCCGAAATCGGCGCCGCCACTGGACACACCATGTGGACCCACTCTGCGGGCCCAAAAGGCATGACGAGTCAGCATAGGCAGGCGGCAAGTGATGGTCACAAATTTGTGCCACCTTGCAAAAGGAAAAGACGTATCAATTCAAAGTTTGAATTGATTTGGGCAAAAGAACAAAACATTAAATGCAAGTTTTGTTTCGTAAACAAAACTTTGGAAGTAATACAAATAAGAAAAAAACAAAATAAAGAAAAGGACAAACTCAAATTAAATGGGAAGGATTCACGAGAAGGGGCTGGAGGCTATATATATGTGAGGGGTCTTCAATATTCACTCTTCAGTGTTTCAGTTTTAGTTTTAGCCTATAGTTTTAGTTTTTGTTTTTTAGTAGTTTCATTTCCTACTTTCAATTCCAGTACATTATCTTGCTTTCCTTTCTAGTAGCTTCAGTACTATAAGTCTTCTTTCTTAATAAAAGTCATTTCTTTTCAAGTTTAATTTTTGTTCTGCATTTACTTATTTATTGTATACAGCAAGTTCAATTATTCATCCAATGAGCATGAGCTAAACCCCCCCCCCCCTCAGGGGGAGGGTTATAATGCTCGTGTGAGGATCCAGATTGACACTTTTATGTTCCAGAATCACTACTTAGGAATTAGGTGTATATTATACATCCGGTCCCAAAATGATTGAGACTGTACGAGTTTGGAGTGCTGATGCTCCAGAACAATCTCGTGAGAGACACAAAATGTCTCGCACATGACTCTATGGTGTCAAACAGCTCTCCGATTTGTCCAGCTGATGTAGAATCGAGCCAGGAGCTGAAATGATATTCCAGAGATGAAATATTAGTTCAACTCCTTATTCTAGTGAGATGAGCTCAGAGATGCGTGCATCTCGCTAGGGATCGATACTCGACGTCGTCTCGGATTTGTCTATGAACTCGATGACGGATTAGAGCTGTAGTGATATGGTAATATAACTGTTGAAACTGATTCTTGCACGAGTATGGTTAACCCTTTCCCTGTTTCTCTATCTTTATTTATTTACGTCGGAATCACCGTTATTAATTTATGTTACTTCCATTATAGTTAATTTACTTAAACCAACTAAATAACCTAAAATCCTACTCACCAAAAGTTATAAATCCAGTTGTAAACCTTGTCGAGCCATAAGGTATGGACGATCCCTTACTCGACCTATCCTGCCAAACTCACGTGAGTAAGGTAACTTGACTAAATAGGCGACTAACAGACTTTGGACTTTAGACTTTGGGCTTCGGACTTTAGACTGTGGACCTTCAGACTTAAGTAAAATCAAACCTGAAATTACCGTTTATCAATAGTGGAACAAAAGGGGTGGGGGACTGGAAAAGAGACAGATTGACTGCTTAATAGTTTATGAATCCAAGCTCAAAAATGACTTGACTCGGGCATCATGCAGGTAAATAACTGATAAAATTAAAAACAATAGTTTTACCTACGAATAAGCGATGAAACTCAAACGTAAGTAAAACTAAGACTATTTTCCGTTCTAAAGTATCAAAGTTTTTTACTCTCGTTATCGTTCAATATAGTTGGAGTAAAGAATTCGCTCCACTCCTAGTTATTTAGAATTTATGTTAACTACGATAATCAGCCTATCAAAGTCAATGAGAGTAACGATGAAAATTATACTACGATGGTAATTCAACTAATCAAGATGATATAATTCAACTGCGGAAATACTAAATTAACAATATGATAATAAATTAGGGGAATTTGATTCCACCTTGATTCGACTTAATTAACTAACGAAGAATTATCGTAATCCGAATTGCAATGCTTTCGCATAACAATTAGGTCTTTCTAATCCCTAATTATTCATGGTAATCTCTACCAACTAACAACTAGCATGTGAAGCAATCAAATCCATTCTCATGGTGACCTAATTATTTTCTAGAATGGAATAGATTATTACAAACAATTCTACGCTAAAAACAATCAAGTTTCATCAAACCCCTATAATGGAGGTTTTAGCCTCGAATCATTATACTATTATTTCTAAAACAAGAACAATCAAAACAAGTCATTATTGAATAACTAATTAACCTTATTAATCTAATTTAACAATAGTCTAAGATTCAAAATGGATTAAAACTAAATTTAAAACTAATTTAGAACTAAGATTATGAATACTAATTATCAATTTAAAACAACTAAATCTATGAATGCAAGATTGAATTCGAAATTAAATATTGAAATATAAACTAAGTATTTTATTCTAAAATTCAAAACTTGTTTTAACAACTAATAAAATTAACAACTAACTAGATTAATGTATAAAAACTAATTTAATGAATTAAAACTAAGTATTTTTATCATTTACTAATTAAAAACTAACTAAAAACCCCTTGACTAAGTAAAAACTAAGTTGCTTAAGAGCTCAGTCTTTGTCTCCTCATCTGGAGGAGACAAGACCCAAAATTTCGTGCATGGGCTGAGGAGCCATATTTTGGGCCGAAAAATCGAGCCCAAAACCTCATTACTTCAGTCCACAAAGGGGTTTTCAGCTGGAAATGACTTCAACAGCCTTTTCGTCCACTTTTGCTCCTCTGATTGGGTCAAAGCTTGGACCATTAGAAAGCTCGTTCCAAGATGGTCGTTTTGACAAAAGGTAAGCCCAATTCCGAGGTCTGAGTCCAAAGATACGGCCTTCGGAAGTTCTGTTGACTTTGTGTGCTATTTTTGCCCACGTTGACTTTGATTTTTCAGCTTTGACCGGGATTTAAAAAGGCTTTTTCTCCTTAAATCTTGGCCTTTTATCATAGAAATTCTTAGCAATCAACATTTGCTCCATTATCTCTCAAAAGGGGCGCATTTCTGCACATATTAGACTCCAATGCCTGAAATACATAAGAACACGATAATAGTATCAACTCTTACTTATTAATCACACCATTGGTCAAAAAGTAATATTGTTAAGGGGTTAAAACTACAGTTTTGGGCTCTTATCAAACCACCCCCAAAAAGCATTTTGCCTATCCTCAAGCAAATATAAGAAATTAGAATAAGTGACAAAAAATAGAGTTCTAACTAATCTCGTTTTGCCAAGTGCGATTGCATTGACCATATGTAACATAACCTTAAACCACTAGAAATTCCCTAGTGGACAAGTTATAACCTCGTGAGAGTTTTCCAGTGAAGGTACTCACAAACTTCATTTATACTACAACGACTAAGAAATAAAGCTATTATTTCCTTATTTATTCTCAATATCTATCCATCTCACTAGAAATGGATACAGAATAATCAAGTCGAAACCTAAACTAATATATGCATAATAATCAATCATCTACGAATAAACATATATACAAATGAGTAATGCTATGAAATGCACTAACAGGTCCATTTTTGAAACTTTGGAATATCGTCCTTAAGTAGGTCCTCACATAAATGTCAAGACAAAAATACTCTGATTTTTCCGCTCAAGTTTCGCTACTCCAGTGTGTAGTGGGCACACTTTACCTTACAATCTCAATGACACACAAGGAAGCCAAAGTCGATCAAACACATCTACCACTTACTATCACACTAACCTATTCCTAATTGAGCTAGAGGTCTTTATTAGGTGTTGCGGGGATTAGGTGATGGTTTAAGAATGAAGGAAATGGATATTAAAAAAGAACCAGTCTGAGATAATAGAGTATTCATATTATGTAACTAGAGAAAACCTTGTTCTTTACTTTGCTTCTACTCTTTGTTTGTTTGTTTGTTTGTTTTTTTTTTTTTTTTTGTTTTTGTTGGCTTTTGACTCATTTGATTATGTTTTTGGAGTTCTGACTCTTTATTATTATTGTTTTTTTTTTTTTATTTGGATGGAAACTTTTTTTCTTATTTGAAGCAACTAACAAATTCTTGATTTCAAAGGTCTTTCTATTTTCTAATCTCTCAGAGGACTCATTCACGATATATATATAATATATATATTTTTTTTTTAAAAGGTTTGAATTTCTTGGTATAATGAAATCTCGAAGGAAAATAATTAATAAGGTTTGAATTTCTTGCTATATCGATCTAAGGAGGGCCTAAATTCTCGCTTAGGATATGGTATAGTGATCAAGCAAGTGGACGAGTGATTTCTCTATTCGGAATTTACTTTTCCCTTGTGTCATTTCTCAAATATTTCACTCATATAAGGCTTTATGTTATATTCTCACTGGATTTGTAGAATAAGTACTCTAGCCTAGATTTCAGAAACTTACTATCAAACAATCATAGATACTCATGCAATATATTTATAGAAAGATGCAAAGATTATTACCTACATATTAACCTAAGTTTCTAAAAACTATTCTAATGCAAAAGCTAACATGATACTTCTAGATTATTAAGAGCATAAAAAGAAAACAATACCAATATTCCTCAGTGTATAGCATAAAATTTTTATTTTTATTTTTGAATTTTTGATATTTTTACTAGAAAACAAGTGCATAATATACTATTTATATCCTAACAGATGCCTTAAATTACGCGTATTTTTATGCCACCCCCAAACAAGAAGCATGCTTTGTCCTCAAAGTATTGAAATAAAAAGGGTAGAAAAATACCATAGAAATGCGTGAAATTTTAGAACATCTACAAAATAAGGTTAAAACATACTAATATAGAAAAATAAAAACAGATGCAACTCTATATGAGTTCCACCCGTTATGGGGTTATAAGAAGTAATTTGCTTGGGGCATAAGCAGACACTAACTGAAATAAAAACTTACCTCTTATCCACGATTAAGCGTCATCCTCCTCGTCTATAAAGAAGTGAGGTTCCTTCGCATCCTACCATGCCATTATAATTTGCCAAGCCCTTCGCCGTGTATCATCAACCCGTGCTAACCTGTCAAGTGATACTTGGTCTGATGGGGTGTAAGGAGCAACCAAGTGAGGTTGCACCTGCCATCCCTACCAAGTCATAACTCGAAATGAATGAACCACACAATTGGTGGGTCTCATGATTTCAACCCTAACCCAATCCGTGAACTGGGTACAGAATTCAGGTAAACAACCGCGCATGATGCGGGAAACCAAAACAGGCATAAGAAGATACTTATGCCTCATGCTATGGGCTCTCTTTAGACTAGCCACTAAAACTCTGGGAATGTCATATAGGTGGGGCGTCCCTCAGCTAAAGCAAGGAAAATGTCACCAGCGGTACTATTTGCAGAAGTAAACTGCCACTCTCCTAAAATATTTATCAGGATGACTAACATGGTGGTGCCTACATTTAGGGACAGGCTACCAAGGGCTATGTTATATCGCCTTTGGTCCATTACATGAAACACCCCTCCCTCATAATACTTATGGAAATACGCATAGTTATAGAGGTATGCATTATCAGTCATATATCCCCATGTGTTTGTAGGATTAGGCAAAGGCAATCCCGAAACCAACGCTACCAAAGACTTACTGAATTCCATTGTCGTGTCATTAATTACAACGTAGAATTTTTGTTCTCCATCAGGTTGACTAAAGAAATTAATATTTTTGTAGAAATATGCAGTATGATGAGGTGAATACGAGTTGTCATCACTTACCAGTAGGTGCCGCCATCCTAACTGTAAGATCTTGTCACGGAACCAACCTCCATAGGTCTCGCTTCCCAACAAGTCTTTGAAAGACTGCTCAGGTATGAGTGTAGGAGATGTCATCACAATAACTACTCTCTAGAAGTGCTGCAAACAACCCTGGAAAAACTCACAAAAAATCAGAAAATTAAAGTGGCTGCGAAGGTTAGGGCGCGGAGTGCGCTCAGAAATAGCCTAGGTAGGGCTCAGGTCGTGCTCCCTTCAAACTCGAGTTCCAGTGTTTTTGGCGCAGGGTGCACTATAGAATGGTGTGTGTAGGGCGTAGGGCGCGCTCCGTGTGTGAAGAGCAGGATGAAGTGAAAAACAAAAGGAAAAATTTAGAGATTCAAGGTGAGAGATGCAAGTGAGATGTGTGGGTTGTGAGTGTAGAATGAATCAAGTATATACAGGGTTTTAGTTTCTAAAACGAATTATCAAATTGCCAAAAAAATTTAAGGCAATTGTCGGAAACAAAATATTTCCAAAACCTAAAACGAAAACAACCCAGATTCATTATTCCAAAACAAACCTAATATCTTTTAGATTAAATTTAGAATAGCAACTTCCTAGCTCATTGAAATTTCATCCTACCACAATATCTAATCCTAGCCACACCAATATTGGCAACATTCTCAACCAGCTCATTGCAAAATTATTTCTAAAAAGGTGGATCAGATAAAAGCAATGCAAAAAATAATAATACCACCCCAAACAATTCTGGAAGGTGGGATTTACGCAAAACTCATCGCATGCTTAGACAAAACCCAATTTAAATTAAACTAGAAATTCAAATAACAATTAACTACAAAATTCAAATTTAACTACTGAATTTAACAACTTAACATCCAATCTACCAAAAACAATAAAAACAACATCAAAACAATAAATGTCCTAAACCACTAGCCACGAGATGAAGATGGGCCTGCGTCATTCGTCCTTCAGCGACGACGCTCATGCCTCACAGACTCCTCTGAGGAAGAACCCCCGATGGGTGGCATGCGTTCTAGGATTTCCACTTGAACCAGCACTGTGCCTCCATAAATTCTCTCATCTCTACCCAATGCGCATCCTCACGCTGGACAATAGTCTCCATGTTAGACTGGAGATCCATTTGACCAACGTTGATCAATTCAAAATTCGTCTGAAGGTTCTTTTGGTTACGTTAAATGTTAACCTGCTTAGTCCGTAAGTCTTGACAAATATTATTAAGGGAACGCAAGCCATGATACAACACTGACATGCGTTCTAAATCAGAAGTACACCTCTCCAAGGCATTGACATCAAAACATGCCGTATCGTCCTCCTCATTATCCAAATCAACTACCCTATCCTCCGACAACCTCCAAGTCTTCTGGATACACTCCGTATAAATAGTTGCATTTGAATGCAACTTCAACATAATACGATCACTTTTCGGAATAGCTCTAAAACTCATCATGATCTTAGTAATTAAAATAGTGAAATGTGCAATACTTTTTACAACACCTCTAATCATATTTAACAAAAACTCGAGAATGCAGAAGTGATACCTCTTATTCTGCAACATCTATAGAACGTGCAAACAGTTCAAACTGATGTCACTGACTTTCTCTTTCCCAATGACATTCTTACCAATCCACTGAGCTACAGTCAGTTGGTTGGTTCGCAGAGATGACTGTCGAACACAATGTGACTTAGGATTGTACTGTCCTTCTATGACAGTGTCTCTTATCAATGCTTCGATCCTACCATATTGGGATTCCTGCAAGGTGGCTTCGAGATGGCGTTTTGGCGTAATGCCTAAAATATCAGCCAACAACTCTCTAGAAACTTCTCTTCTCGTCCCAGTCACCTTCACAAAATTTTCTGACCCTCCAACTCCCTCTTCTTATAGAATTGTTCGACCAAATTGGAGTGATGAAAGTCGTTCTCCGAATACCACAAACCTTTCCAATTTCGCTGAATCATTTCGTTACTGTAAAACAGCGCAAAGTGGTCGACTTTAAAAGCTTGTTCCGGCAAAATTCGTCATTTCTGAGCCATTGAAGTTTGGAGTCGATTTGTGGGCTTGAGTGCAATGTGGGGAATGAGTTTGAATCAAACTCACTCAAAATTTTGGAGTGGGCGCGGTGGTGGTTGAAATTTGTTGTTGTTGTTTTTTTTTTTTTTTTTTTTTTTTTATATATATATATATATATATATATATATATATATATATATATATATATATATATATTATTTTTTTTTTGTGGTTTAAACTATTGAGAATGGTGGTGGAGATGATGTGGAGAAGATTTGGAGTGGGGGAAACCTTTTTGGCGTGGTGGTATTTGGATTTCTTTTTTATTTATTATTTTGGTTAGGGTTTAAACTGTTGATAATGGTGAGAATTGGAGAAGATGAACTCGCGATCTGTTTTTGGGTTTAAGGCTTCACACGTGCCGCGCACGTGCGTGCGATATTTGGGCTCAAGCCCAATTCGATTTTACACCATTCCATTTTTATGCGCACAAATTAAAACTAAAATTCTTGAGTCGTTACCGGTCTGATTTTTGCGAATGAGTTATGAAAATGATTTGTAGAGAATTTCCAATCCAATGATCTAGAAAACACTCTATTCTAACCATGGTTGACATAAAAAAATTGGAAAATGCCTTGAAATGCGTGCATGACATCAGTTATGTGAACAAATGAAATCTAAATTCATAGATAGTGTCAACCTGAATCCAAATATGACTTAACGACATAAGCAACAAAAATGGAAAGTTGAGCAATCAAGGATGGAAAAACCAACACCCTACCCCCAAACAAATTTTATAGAATAGAGTTTAGAAAATTTGTTTTAAACGTGGGTCTTTTAAAGTCAGATTCCCGAGACTTCCTCGATTACTATTTTTATGGTTTTGATATTATTACGGATTAATATAAGGAAAACGAAAATCAATAAAGACGTAAATCACTTCATAGAGAAACATGACTCAAAAACTGAGAAAACATACAAGAGTGGAAAGCGTGAATTACGTTAACCGTGGACTTATGATCCGGTACTTACAGCCACACACTCCATAGGGAGGGCCCGATTATCTGAATGGTGCACTCACCAATATATGGAAGTGAAAGAAAGTACACCAAACAACAAAGGTCAATCCTCATAGACAGGGTCCTGTAAAAGGACTTCCTCCACATCCAGGGACATTAACTCATGAAAATGTTTTAACCATTGGCCATTGACTTGAAAGGTACTGTTGTCCTTGGGATTTACCAATGTGATTGCCCCATAAGGGGTGACTTCAGTAACTAGAAAAGGACCAGACCAACGGGTTTTTAATTTCCCGGGAAAAATATGCAAACGGGAGTTATGAAGCAAGACCTTTTGACCAACCACAAACTCTTTGTGCAAGATTTGCTTATCATGAACACGTTTCATGTTAGGCTTATAATTCTTTGCGAGATCATAAGAATCGCTACGGATTTCTTCAAGCTCATTCAATTGCAAGTGCGCTTGACACTCACCTCATCAAAATTGAAGTTAAGGCTTTTTATAGCCCACATAGCACGGTGCTCCAATTCAACAGGCAAATGACAAGGTTTCCCTAATACAAGTCTGAAGGGAGACATACCTATAGGAGTTTTAAAAGTAGTCCTATACGCCCATAAGGCATCAGTTAGATGCTTAGACCAATCTTTCTTATCAGGATTTACAGTTGTTTCGAAGATTTTTTTGATTTCCCTATTAGAAACTTCTACTTGGCTGCTAGTTTGTGGATGATAAGGAGTTGCCACCTTATGTGTAACTTTGTACTTTTTAACTAGGGACGCAACAACTCTGTTGCAAAAAAGTGTTCCGCCATCGCTAATGATGGCTTTAGGAATGCCAAATCGATAGAAAATATATTCCTTAACAAAAAACACCACTGTCTTATGGTCATTGCTACGGCAAGCCATGGCCTCTATCCATTTAGACATGTAGTCCACGACAACTAGAATATAAACGTAGCCGTGGAAAATAGGAAAAGGACCCATGAAATAAATACCCCATACATCAAAAAGTTCTACCACCATGATTGAATTTAATGGCATCATATTACGCTTAGTGATTCGCCCAAGTTGTTGGCAACGGACACATGTCTTGCAATGCACTTAGGCATCTTTAAAAAGGGTAGGCCAATAAAACCTACATTACAGAATTTTAACAGCTGTTTTTATACCACTAAAATGGCCACCACACTCTTTGTCATGACAGAATGATAGAACCTCGTTATATTCTCACTGGGGAATACAACGACGAATAATCTGATCCGCATAATACTTAAAAAGGTAGGGCTCATCCCAGTAGTATAGCTTAACTCTGGCCAAGAACTTCTTACGTTCAATTCTTGACCAAACATCAGAAATAATATCAGAAGCTAAATAATTAACAATGTCAGCATACCATGGTGTAAAAAAAATAGCATATAGATGATCATCAGGAAAAGAGTCAGGTATGGACTCAGAATCACTATCATCGTCATTTGTTAGTCTAGATAAGTGGTCGGCAACTACATTTTTGACCCCTCTTTTGTCCTTAATTTCTAAGGTGAACTATTGCAGGAGAAGAATCCATTGAATTAATCTCTACTTAGCATCCTTCTTTGCGAGAAGGTACCTAAGGGCTGCATGGTCCGTGTAAACTAAAGTCTTAGTACCAACCAAATAAGGACGAAACTTATCTAAAGCATAAATGACAGCTAAGAATTCTTTTTCCGTAGTTATATAATTCCTTTGAGCATCGTTTAAAGTTTTACTAGCATAATAAATGACAGTGGACTTATTATCTAGTTTCTAACCTAACACAATAACAACAACATAATCACTAGCATCGCACATGAGTTCGAAAGGTTTAGACCAATCGGGAGGCTGTATAATGGGTGCAGATGTTAAAACAACTTTTAAAGTTTCAAAAGCCTGTTTACAATTATAATTGAAATAAAAAATGGCATCCTTTAAGAGCAAATTAGTTAATGGCCTAGCTATTTTTGAAAAATCTTTGATAAATGCCTATAAAATCTTGCATGGCCTAGAAAGGCTCTAATATCACGGACAGTCCGTGGTATAGGTAGAGACGCTATCTTATCTAGTTTGGCCTTATCTACTTCGATGCTATCACTAGACACAATGTGACCTAGCACTATTCCCTTTTTCACTATGAAATGACATTTTCCCAATTTAAAACCAGACTCTTCTCTTCACACCATGTCAAAACCTTAGACAGGTTAGATAGGCAGTTAGTGAGAGAATCTCCATAGATAGAAAAATCATCCATGAAAACTTCCATGAAGCGCTCTACCATGTCACTAAATATATGAAGCATACACCGCTGGAAGGTACCAGGAGCATTATAAAGGCCAAAAGGAATTCGTTTATAGGCATATGTTCCAAAAGGACATGTGAAGGTAGTCTTTTCTTGGTCATCAATATCAATAATAATTTGAAAATAGCCAGAGTAGCCATCTAAAAAACAATAATAAGCGTGACCAGCTAGACGTTCGAGCATTTGATCTATAAAGGGTAAAGGAAAATGATCATTTCATGTCATGGCATTTAAATGTCTGTAATCAATACAGATCCTCCATTTTATAGGGACACGTGTGGAAATATATTCACCCTTAGCATTAAGTACCATGGTAACCCCCGATTTCTTAAGATCTACATGAATGGGACTTACCCATTCGCTATCAGAGATTAGGTATATGATACCTGCATCGAGTAAACATAAGACTTCTTCCCTGACCATCTCTTTCATGGCAGGGTTCAAGCGACGCTGAGGTTAGCGAGAAGTCTTTGCATTATCCTCCAAATGGATACGATGAGTGCAAACATTAGGGTTAATCCCCTTAATGTCGTCTAGGGACCAACCAATCGCTTAACGATGTTCCCTAATTACCCTAATCAACCGTGCCTCTTCATTCGCAGACAACAGAGAAGATATAAATACCGGATGACTACCGTCCGGATCAAGTTGAATATACTTTAACTTAGAAGGAAGAGGTTTAAGGACAGGGGTGGGAGGTATGTCGATAAAGGCTTCTAGAGGGTCCTCATCTTGAGTAGTGAAGACTTGTTTAGGTAGCAGGTCTTCAAACTCAGTAGATGGAGTAACAGAAGGTCTACGATAGGAGTAGAATCGAAAATGGCATTGACTTCCTCTAAATAGGAGTCATCGGCGAAATCTTAATTTCCAAAGGAAAGGAATTTATGCATCTGGTTTTCTAGAAACATGTTATTAAAATAGTCTTGAGCTAAGCTCTCGATCATGCTAACCTCCCTATCTATAGACGAGTCTGGTAACTGTTTCATCATTTTAAAAAAGTTTACCTCAACAGATAGGTGGCCAAAAGACATGGACATCGAACCATCGTGGCAATTTATAAGCGTGTTGGCAGTTGCCAAGAAAGGATGCCCTAAGATGATCAAAACAGAGTTGTTAATGACTTCTGTATCGAGGATAACAAAATCAGCAGGATAGTAGAAATCCTGAACCTTAACAAGCACGTTTTCAACCACACCCTTAGGATACTTAATAGACCGATCAGCTAATTGCAACGTCATTTTAGTAGGTTGCATCTCCTGTAGACCTATTTGTTTATATAAATAATAAAGGAGTAAGTTAACACTCGCCCCCAGATCTAATAGCGCGGTCGTCGTGTGGGAATCTCCTAATGTGCATTGTACCGTAGGATGACTAGGGTCCTTGTACTTAACGATTTCATTATGTTCGGATAAAGTTGAAAATTGTTCATTTAGAAAGGCATCTTTTGGAATATTTGTTTTACGCCTAGTAGTGCACAACTCTTTAAGAAACTTAGCATGGCGAGGTAACTTTTTAATCGTTTCCAGAAAGGGTAGGTTTATCGTTAGATTTTTGAAAACCTCCCTAATCTCATAGAAATTTGTATCCTTGGTTAGCATGGCTAATCTCTGGGGAAACAGTGGTTTCTCTCTATATTTAGCATATAGATCAACAGGATGTCTAACCTTGGCTTTTTGTTTCTTAGGTTGTGGTTTAACTGGTACCTCTACTGGGGTAGGATCTTCAGTTATTACTTCGGTATCTAGTACAATATCCGGTGTAGGGACTACTGGTGGGGTAACTACATGCATAGTTATGACGTTATCAACCACTCTGCCAGAACGGAGAGTAGTGATGGCCTTTAGCTCACCTACGTTTCCATTTTCATTACTAGTATTACCGTTTACTTCAAAGGCTGTGTTTGTTATTTTAGGATTAGGTATCGCTTGACCTGGAAACACACCTTTGGATTGTACTTTCTCTTGGGCTAACTGCTGTAAGGAAAGTTGGATGAACTGTAAAATCTATTGTTGGGTTTGCATAAAGGTGTCGAAACGATCCGATTGTTAAGGAGTGTTTGTTACAGGTTGTGTGACAGGAACTATGTCACGTTGATTATTAACAGGTGGATTGTGATAGTTATGATTAACCGGAACGATACCTCTATTAGCATTATAATTATTATTGTTATAATTATTATAATTCCCTTGTCCTTGTCCTTGTCATGGTGAAGCTTGCTTGTAATTGTTTGCTGGCCTAACATTTTGATTATTATACCCTGGAGGTGTAACTTGTTGATTATTTCTCCAACTGAAGTTGGGATGTTGTCTCCAAGGGGCGTTAGGAATAGGATAGCTATTAATGGAGCAAACATTATCTGTTTGTGATGTTTGTTGTTCATAGGCGAGAGGACAATAGGAGTCGAGATGTTTAGGACTCAAACAAAAATTACATGGATTAGAGTTGACATTCATGACGGGGATAAGCTTTTGTTGAACAGAAATAGCTTTTACCTTTCTAGTGAGAGATTCGATTAAAATTTTAAGCTCAGGATCGGGTTTAATCTCAAACATATCGGCAGCCTTAACTGTTGAAAAAGAACTAGAAGAGTGGGGGATATCGTCACTACCCCCTAGTTATTATTACGCTTTGTTTGATCTTCTAAAAACTTATAAGCCTCTGAGACTCCTTTACTAAGGAAACTACCCCCATTCATTATATCTAGGACCTCTTTATTGTGGTGTAAAAGTCCTTTGAAAAAGGCACGAACTAACGTGTCTTTCGCAAGGTTATGATGTGGACACTCTATAAGCAGGTCAGTGAAACGATTCCAAGCCTCTGAAAAGGATTCATGAGGATTCTATCTAAAAAAATGAATCTTGAAAAGCATTTCATCTGTCTTCATTGGTGGATAAAAATGTTCCATAAATAGTTGAACAAGTTTGGCCTATGAGTCCACAGAATTGGGCACTTGGGCAGTTAACCAAGATGCCGCCTTGTCGGCTAGGGTGAAAGGAAACACCCTCAGTTTAATTTGTTCCGTACCAACCGTAGGATGATGGAATGTGGTAAGGACTTGTTCAATCCTACGCATATGCTGATAAGGTTTTTCATGGTCTAACCCATGAAAAATGGGTAACAAATTAAATATATTTGGGGGGATTCGGACATCCCCCACTGGGTCTGTAAGAACGATGCAAGATTTTGGGCTATCGTTCAAGGCTTTGTAAAAGTCAGAGAGAGGAGACTCTCTTTCTTCAGCCATTAGTTCAGGTGTAGTGTGTGGTATACTAGATAGGTTTGTGTGTTGACGTTCACGATAGATTACATTAATCGTTTTTTCTCTTCCTGACCTTAATCTCATGCAAGGCTAAGTCCAATATTAAAGAAACACGACAACAGTCAAAACAACCCTGATATGCTAGTATAAATCCTCTAACAGGAGATGCGAGGAGTGGAAGAAAGAAGTACCTGAATGCCTCCTTGCTTCGCTTATGAATAACATCTTGTATACGTGAGCTCAGTGTAATTAATAAGTTAGAAACACTGAATAACTTGAAGAAATGGAAATTTGGACTAACCTATGAAAATCGGGTTCCTCAAGAAGAAGGCGCGGGTCGCACTCAGAAATAGCCTAGATAGGGCACAGGTCACGCTCCTTTATAACTCGAGTTCTAGGCGTTTCAGCGTAGGGGGCGCTCGAACTTTGCCTTGGATGGGCGCAGATCGCTCTCAGGCTTTTTCTGGGATTTTTTTTTTTTTAGTTTCTGAACCAAACAATCACTGTTAGAACCAAACAAGGGTGGGTGGGTTTAATGGGATCTACTTTGGGAAGACTAATAATACGAACGAAAACAAATCTAAATAGAACTAAGATGGCAGCGGCGCCATTTGATAAAAGTAAAAACGATAGTTTAACCTACGAATAAGCGGTGAAACTCAAACATAAGTAAAACTAAGACTATTTCCCGTTCTAAAGTATCAAAGTTTTCTACTCTCGTTATCGTTCAATATAGTTGGAGTAGAAGATTTGTTCCACTCCTAGTTCTTTAAAATTTACGTTAACTATGATAATCAGTCTACTAAAGTCAATGAGAGTAACGATGAAAATTATACTACGATGGTAATTCAACTAATCAAGATGATATAATTCAACTACGAAAATACTAAATTGATAATATGATAATGGATTAGGGGAATTTGATTCTACCTTGATTCGACTTAATTAACTAACGAAGAATTGTCGTAATCCGAATTGCAATGCTTTCGCATAGCAATTGGGTTTTTCTAATCCCTAATTGTTCATGATAATCTCTACCAACTAACAACTAGCATGTGAAGCAATCAAACCCATTCCGATGGTGAACTAATTACTTTCTAGAATGGAATAGATTATTACAAACAATTCTAAACTAACAACAATCAAGTTTCATCAAGGCTTCCTCAAACCCCTCTAATGGAAGTTTTAGCCTTAAATCATTATACTATCATTTGTAAAACAAGAACAATCAAAACAAGTCAGTATTGAATAACTAATTAACCTTATTAATCTAATTTAACAATAGTCTAAGATTCAAAATGGATTAAAACTGAATTTAAAACTAATTTAGAACTAAGATTATGAATACTAATTATCAATTTAAAACAACTAAATCTTTGAATGCAAGATTGAATTCGAAATTAAATATTGAAATATAAACTAAGTATTTTATTCTAAAATTCAAAACTTGTTTTAACAACTAATAAAATTAACAACTAACTAGATTAATCTATAAAAACTAATTTAATGAATCAAAACTAAGTATTTTTATCATTTACTAAATAAAAACTAACTAAAAACCCCTTGTGTAACGCCCATATTTAAAATATGTAATTATTTATTAATTAATTAATTTAATTATTTATATAAAATCTGTTGGATTGGATTTGGGATACGTAGGCCTGGTTTCTGGGACCGAGTCTGTATTGGGCTTGGGTTTCAAACCCAAGTATATAATCATATTGTTATGGAGAATAGGGTTCTTAGATAATAAAATAATAAAAATGGAGGCGGCTTGTTTGCTCGAGCGTTGGAGCGCGACAATTCGGACGATGAGGGATTCGTCGAGTTGTAATACAGGTGAGTAGTTAGTTTTTCTACTTCACGGGTATATAGTAACAGTTTTATTGTTCATTCTTCTTCATCATGTCTCGTTATTATTAAACTGGTTATATATTAGTATATTGTTTTGGTTATTATTGAAATTGTCTGAACTGTTGGAAACTCGGAAGAAGTCGTCAATGGTGACGCGAGACAAAACAAACAGTGGTCCTGTATTCGATTTGGAACTGTTAGTATATTATTTGTAACTGTTTGTAGATTATACTCTTGTTGTGTTGATTGAATTACAGATTGGTGGTAGTGGGGGATGTCTGGATTGAAATTCGGGGTGTGACAGTTTGGTATCAGAGCATTTGGTTAGCTTAGACTAGGGTGAGTCTAAGTGATTATCAGATCGTGGTTTATGGGTAGTGTTTAGGAACTATTATTTTTAAAACTATTTCCGCTTGTTGTTTTATTTTTACAAAGAAAAGAAAAGAGATACAGAAATAAAGAGAGTCAATATTTTCTTGATTTGTTTGTATGCGTAATGTGTATATTTATATTAGTTACTCTGGTGAAGTGCATTTGAAATGCTTTTATTTTTCCTTATCATATGAGGAGTGGTTATATGTGTAATATGTTAATTATTAATGGATTTGATCAAAATGATGTGTGCTGCTATGATGTTGTTTTATTGTTAGTGTTCATTCTCACATGGAGTATGGATTAAGTGCGATAACATGTATATGAACTTTGTATTTGAGTGTTATGATATTATTCAAGAAACAATAAGATATTTAATCTATATTGAAGGTGCTGTATTAACTGATGACTTTATGACGTACTAAGTAAGGAACTAATTGCCTCGGTGTTAGAGGAACTATCTCGCCTCACTCGTACACTTTAATGGATGAATAATATTTTAAAGTATAAGAGATTAATCTGTTAGAGGTGATTAGTTAGAAATAGACCGAATAATAAATAAAATATATGTGTATTCTTTTTTAGATGTATATACTTGCGTATACACGCTTTCTTATATTATCGTATATAGATGAACTATTACCGTGTATATATGATGATAATATGATTTCACCAATAAGACATGCATGTGTAGGTGGTTTTCTTAATGCTGCGTTATTAATGATTAATTAAACTAGTCGTGATACTTGGTAGTCCTAAACCATAATTGGATTAATTGTTCTTAATTAATATATTGAACTTTGTTCATGCCGATATAAATTGTTGTTGCTGATATATTAGAAGTGAGTTTATATTATCCTAAAATTTTTAAAATTCGTGTTATATGGTAGCAAGTCTTATGTTAATTGTCATTGTATATGGAGATTAAATTTTGAATCTTTTCACCGTTTAAAATAATTAGTAATAATAATAATAGCAATGAGCGTTGAGTATTTATTCTTAATTGTTTTGTTTCAGTCTATATGATTTTGATAGATGAATATGAAAAAAATTATTTTTTAATATGTGCTATATTTGATCCAATTGCAAGCATGAATTAGGATTCAAGGGTTGTTTTAAATTTAATATTTCTGATAGCATGACTAAAGTATTTATAAAGTTTTATTGTAGTATCAATGACATTAGTGATTTTTATTTTAAGTGTATCAGGGCACTAATTTTTCTTTGGTGCATGATAATGAAAGACTCTATGATGTTTTATGCAGGGATGAACTTACCCCATATTATTGATTAGTTAAGTAGAATATTAATTTTCATAGAGTTTGCTACGTGTCAAGAAACTACATGCTAAAAAGAAATGGTGTATTTATCTTGCGTTTAAGTGACAATAATAATTTGTTTTAATATAGACAGTTAAACTGTAATAGGTTTTGTAATGGCATGAGGATATACATTCTAGAATTATTTAAAAATAATTAATATCAACGTTATCTTGTTTAAGTTTAATCTCTATACATTTTTGTGTAGGTTCTAAGTTAATAACCAACGTTATTTGTTCGTATAGCTTTACTTCCAAATCTTGGGATGAGATTCTTTTGAGATGTGTATAGCTGTAACGCCCGTATTTAAAATACATAATTATTTATTAATTAATTAATTTAATTATTTATATAAAATCTGTTGGATTGGATTTGGCATACGTGGGCCTGGTTTCTGGGCCCGAGTCTGTATTGGGCTTGGGTTTCAAACCCAAGTATATAATCATATTGTTCTGGAGAATAGGGTTCTTAGATAATAAAATAATAAAAATGGAGGCGGCTTGTTTGCTCTAGCGTTGAATGCGACAACGGACGATGAGGGATTCGTCGAGTTTTGTCTGGTGAGTAGTTAGTTTTTCTACTTCACCGGTATACAGTAACAATTTTACTGTTCATTCTTCTTCGTCATGTCTCGTTATTATTAAACTAGTTATATATTAGTATATTGTTTTGGTTATTATTAAAATTGCCTGAACCGTTGGAAACTCAGAAGAAGTCGTCAATGGCTACGCGAGACAAAACAAACAGTGGTCCTGTATTCGATTTGGAACTGTTAGTATATTATTTGTAACTGTTTGCAGATTATACTCTTGTTGTGTTGATTGAATTACGGATTGGTGGTAGTGGGGGATGTCTGGATTGAAATTCGGAAAAACAATATTTGTTCCCGACTCTTCGATCTTCGAGGTGTGACGCACTCTCAACTCCCAAAAACCCATAAACAGTTTAAATATGCGGATAATTAAAAACCAATAAAAATTTCAATTAAACAAAAGTCCTCTTCATTACAAAAATTCACAAATAAGATTAGGTTACAACTCTCATTTCCATAACTCTTTAATTAAAATTACAAATGAAAATACGTAAAACATTGTCTAGACTGAAAATCTATATCACCTCAAGGGAAAACAAAACCTATCTTTAAATGCGACGCTAACACAAACCACAAGCAGCAGCCAACCTTCTTCAACACTAAACCTGTCAAGACTTATCAACTATGTTCATTTAATGAACACACCCGATAAGCAAACATGCAAATCGGGTCAGTATTATAAAAATGCTGGTGTGAGTAGCTCTAAAATACAACATATAATTATATATATATATATATATATATACAATCCATAAGGCCGTTAGTTCCTCCACCGAGGCGCCTTAACTTCTAACAACTAATACAACATCCTTAAGTACAATAATTAAGGCAGGTAGTTCCTCCACTGAGGCGCCTTAACTTCCCACTAACCACACAACAAACTATACTCATACTAAATAAGGCATGTAGTTCCTCTATCGAGGTGCCTTAGGTTCGAACTAAACAAATAACCAACCAAGCATATTATATACGTACCGCATTTTATGCTCAATTACAGAGTGGGTCGTCTCTACACGAGTAATTAGTTTGACCCACCCTTCTGCAAAACCATATACAATCATCTATCTAAAGACATATCACTAACCAACATATTACCATAATTATATTAATTAAGGCTTTCTTTGCGTGTCCCTAAAAGAATGTCGTATCTATGTCTTACCTAGTTTCCATGGCTACCACAATCGCTTCCCAACGCCGAACATGTACATCTACATGCCTCCCCTTACATAATGAACCACTCCGTGCGTAACTACCACCCGGGATGCCGCGACACGGGTAACCCTCACACGAAAGTCATTATGTAAGTACTGCCATTATTCGGCATAAAATATCGCGCATCTCGTTCTAATTTTGCGAACGGAATAATCAAGCCACTATTCGGCTACGCCAGAAGGGCCATTCAGATTTACTGAAACGCCAGAAGGGCCAATCCAATTACTTTTGCCCAAAGGGCCATTCAGATTCACTGAAACGCCCGAAGGGCCAAATCACATGAGTTGTGGTAGTTAGGTGCTAGGATTTTCGTTATGTAATTTATTCAAGTGTCATCCATTTATGACTCATAATAATTCCACAATATCACGTGCAGGTCAAATACCTTATTGCACTAAGCCACAATATTTAGAAACTATTTCAATTATATCTCATAACCACTTTCATTCTTTCACGTGTGATAAACGTAAAATGAATAGTCTACCTACGAAATGAACGATGAATTCTCAACGTAAGTAAACTATAACTTTTTCTTTTACGAGTCTCAATTATCAAAGCTTCTACTCTCAATGCGAATTGCACTAAATGGAGTACGAAGTTCGTTCCACTCCTAGTTCCCTAGCATGGATTGTTTTCTAAGTCTAACTAGTCGCTCTTAAGTCAATGAGAGTTTTACGAAGGGAATTATACTACGATGCAACTACCCACAAGATGCAACTAGTCGGTTATCAGAATACTAAGGGAATGCTACGTTGATTCTATGATAAGGAGTTAGGGGATTGATTCCACCATAACTCAACTTAATCCACTAACGGACGAATCGTCGTAATCGAAATGAATATATATAACAATTGGTTATTCCTAATCCCCTAATTATACATGGCATTTCTACCAATTATAACTAGCATGTGAACAATTAAACCCATTCTCATGGTGAACTAATCATTTCTAGAGTGGAATAGAAAATCGGCGACTCTACGATAATCGGACTCAAGCTTTCATCAAGGCTTCACAACCCCCTCTAATGGAGGTTTAGCCTTGAATCATTCCGCAATCATTTCCATTTATATTAAAACTAAACATAATATAAAGCATTGAAATTTATTTAATTAAACAATAATGAAATCTAATTTAATGACTAAATTGAACTAAGGACATGAATTGAAATTAGATCTAGAATTGGAATTGACAAAAATCGAAATGGATAAAGAATACTACTTTATTTATCTAATCTATCAAGAACAATAATTTGAGAGTTTAATCTAAAACAAGAATTGAAATGAAATTAAACTTAATTAATCTAATGAAAACTAGATCTAGAATTAAGGTTTAATGGAGGCTAACTAATCTAATTTATTTTCTAACCTAACTATCTACCCTTAACAATGAACTAAGCTTTTGTTTTTTATACATTCAGATCCAAAAATCGTGCATGGGCTTGGAGCCATGTTTTGGGCAGAGAATCGGGCCCAAAACCCAGTCTTTCATCAAAAAGGCCTCTTCAGCTGCAGTCGGCTTCAACAGACTTTTCGTCCACTTCTGCTCCTCTGATTGGGTCAAGGCTTGGACCATTGCAAAAGCTCTTTCCGAGCCGGTCGTTTTGACATAAGGTATGCCCAATTCGAGGTCTGAGTCCAAAGATACGGCTTTTGGAAGTTCTGGCGACTTTTGCTCCTTTATCTCGCTAAAAGTGGTACACGCACATAATGGACTTTGAAGCCCGAAATGCATAAAACGCGTAATCGGTGTTAACTCTTACTTATTATTCACATAATTGGTCTAATAAAGTATGATTATTAAGGGGTTAAAACTACAGTTTTGGGCTCTTATCAAACCACCCCAAAAAACATTTTGCTTGTCCTCAAGCAAATATGAGAAATTAGAATAAGTGACCAAAAATGGAGTTCTAACTACTCGTTTATTTGAGTGCGATTTCATTGACCATATGCAACAAGGCCTTAAACCACTAGGAATTCCCTAGTGGACGAGTTATAACCTCGTGAGAGTTTTCGATGAAGGTACTCACAAACTTCATCTATACTACAACGACTAAGAAAATAAAACTATTGTTTCCTTATTCATGCTCAACTATCTATACATCTCTCTAGCAATTAAATAAGAATAACCAAGTCGAAACCTAAGTTAATATATGCATAATAATCTATCATCTACAATAAACATATACCAATGAGTAGTACTATAAAATGTTTAGCGGGGTTGTTTTCGAGAACTTCGGAATAAGCGTCCTTAAGTAGGTTCTCACAATAATAGTCAAGAAACAACACTCGATTTTTCACTCAAGTTTCGTTACTCCAAATTAATACGGTGGGCACACTTTACCTTACAATCTCCATGACAACAAGGAAGGCGGGTCAATCAAACACATCGCCACTTACTATCACACTAACCTATTCCTAATTGAGCTAGAGGTCTTTATTAGGTGTTACGGGGATTAGGAGATGGTTTAAGAAGGAAGGAAATGGATATTCAAAAGGACAAGTCTGAGATAATAGAGTCTTCGTATTATGTAACTTAGAGAAAACCTTGTTATTTTCTTTTGCTTCTACACTTTGTTTCCATCCTTAGCCGTATTTTTTTTTTTTTTTTTTTTTCTTTTCCTTGGCTTTTGACTCCTTTTTATTCTATTTTTTTGGAGTTTTTATTTTATTTCTATTTTTCTTTTCTTTGGATGGAAACTTCTTTTCTTTATTTTTCGGAAGCAACTAACAATTTTTGTTTTACCACGGGTTTTCTCTTCTTCTTTCTTCACTCATTCTATTCTCGGACTTATTCTAAAATGGGTAGGTTGATTTATTTTTTTTTTTTTTATTTTGTTTTGTTTTTGTAGCGGGGTAAAGGAATTGTGGTGTATGGAAGGCTAAAAGAAGAGGCTCGAGTGGCGACTAGCGGAAAAATAATTCATAGGTTTGAATTTCGGCTATATCGATCCAAAGAGCTGACCTAAATTCTCACTTAGGATATGGTTTAGTGATCAAGCAAGTGGGCGTGTGATTTCTCTATCCGGATTTTACTTCTCCCTTGTGTCATTTCTCAAATGTTTGGCTCATATATAAGGCTTTAGGCTATATTCTCCACAGGATTTGTAGAATAAGTACTCTAGCCTAGATTTCAGAAAACTTATTTTGCTAACAATCATAGATACTCATGTAATATATTTATAGATAGATGCAAAAGATTATTACCTAACATTATTAACCTAAGTTTCTAACAATTATTACGATGCAATGACTATGTGAGACTTCTAGATTGTTAAAAGCATGGAGAAAGAACAATACCAATATTCCTAAGTGTATAGCATAACTTATTTATTTATATTTTTAAATTTTTGAAATTTTTAACTAGAAAACAAATGCATATTATATATATTTATATCCTAGCGGATGTCTTAATTACACGTGTTTCTATGCCCCCAAAACAAGAAGCATGCTTTGTCCTCAAAGCATTTAAATAAAGAGGGTAGAAAAATACCATGGAAACGCGTGAAATTCATAAACATCTGCAAAACAAAGGTTAGAACGTACTAATATAGGAAATAAAAATTGGACTTAACTCTATAAGAGTTCCACCCATTATGGGGTTAATAATTAAATTGCTTGGGACATAGCGGACACTAACAAGAAACTAAAACTTACCTCCACTCCCGGGACATGCATATTATCTACCCAATAGCATCATGGGTCTTGTATTTCCGGGCATGGCAAGTCCAAGAACAATTGCTAGCAAGACCCATAAGCGGTTCTAGCCTACGTGTGTGATCACCTCATGAAACCAAGCACCATAAGTAGTGCTTTGGAACAAATCTTTGAAAGACTGTTTTGGTATTATTATAGGAGATGTCATCTCAAAACTACGCTCTGGAACAGCTGCAAAACAACCGGGCACAACTTCATGGAAAACTGGAATTTTTCTGGTCCACGAGTCAGGCTGGCGGCAACCATCTTTGTATTTTGAAATTCGGTGTTTGGCGAAGTCGGGTCAACCGTGGCGCCGCTTTGAGCAAAATTCAGAACAAAATATACTGAAGCCTTGATGCGCTCTTGTGTGAGAATTTTTTCGGAGTTCTTGAAAATAGAAACGTGGGGAGTGAAAGCGCAAATGGCGAGTTAGGTGTAGTGTGGGTTGTGAGTGTAGAATGAATGAAGTTTATATAAAATCATGTGGAATAGATAACACCACCCCCAAACAGTTTGGGAAGGTGGGATCAACAATAACTAATCAATAGACAATGAAAATAACGACATTATATTAATATTGTCATTCAAACAACATTTCACTACAAAAGTCAAAATTAACTACTTGAATGTTAACAACGTAACATCCTATCTACTAAATATATAAAAACAACATCAAAACAACAAAGAAGGAGAAATCTAGCTACTCTTCAAGGGGCGAGGTGGGGTAAGAATAGGAATTTAAGTGATCAAGAATGGAAAAACCAAAACCACACCCCAAACAAATTTTGAAAACAGGTTTGTAAAATTTGTTTTAAAAACGGGGTCTTTTAAAGTCGATTCGAGACTTGCTAGATTACTATTTTTATAGCTTTAAACTTTTTTACTTTTTATGAATTAGGTTTAATATAAAAAGGAAAACAATAAGCCATAAAGACATAATTCACACCATAGAGAAACATTACTCAAAAACCGAGAAAACATGCAAGAGTGGAAAACGTGAATTATGTGAAGCGTGGACTTAGGATCCGGTACTTACAGCCACACACTCCATAGGGAGGGCCCGGTTACCTGAATGGTGCACTCACCAATATATGGAAATGAAAGGAAATGCACCAAACACAAAAAATTGAGTCGTTTTTATAGTCGGATATTTCGAGACTTTATCTAAATATATGTATGAATATGCGGTTTATCATATATCAACAACGAAATAGTTGTGGATCGTTCCATAAATAAATATCAAAGAAAAACATATCCAAACACAATCAAGCACCAAGATTTCCTACTGACATTGACCTAGTGGAATGAAAGCTTAAGTCGGATAGACCTATAACATAACCGAGTAGGCACCTTATGTTTCATCTTTGAATGAGAGGGTGTCCTAGTGAATAAGTGTGGAAAAGTGAATGGTTGTGGAAGATATGGTGGATTGGGATAAGTTTTAAAGGGAAAGCATGGAAAAATGAGGATGTGGGTTTAGCACAAAACTCATTCATGGTGTAGTTAGGGACTATCTCTCAAGTCTAAAAAATGAAGGTGTCAAGTGGTTTATCCTTGGGAAGTATTTGTTTACTAGGTGGATTTACAAAATCATGAAGCACGGGGAGAAACTAAAGGATCGAGTGCAAACTCGAGGTTCCTTTGAAAAGGTGGAGGGTGGGGAATATTGGTGAGGGAAGGTGAATGATTCTCAGCTAGAGCTCTCAAGTCCATATCATCAGAAATCTTGATATGTGCAAGACATTCCTCAATAGTTGGGTCAAAAGGATCACTTTGGGATAGAGATTGAAAAATTCATCTTCCGTCATAGCATCAAAGGATGTATGGTTGTTGGCAAGGGGACTCATGAGAAGTGGTAAAGAAGCGGTGCAAAAGAGTTGCAGGAATTCTTCTTCTATTTCGTCTACTACCAGGGAGTCATTGTTAAAGTCGGAATTTCCGAAGGAAAGGAATTTGTTAATCTGTTTCTCTGGAAACATGTTTTGAAGTAATCTTGAGCTAAGCTCTCGATCATGCTAACCTCTCCATGTGTAGATGAATCGGGATCTGTGTCCTAGTTTTGAAAACATTTTGAAAGATGGCCAAAAGGACAAGGACATCGAACCATCAGCGAAGATTTATGAGCCGCGTTGGCGTGAGCCAAGAAGGGACGCCCTAAAATGATAGGCAGAGTCGTTAGTGACTTCGTGTGGAGGATAGGATAACGGTTTGGGTAGTAAAAATTTTGGACTTTAACCAAAGACGTTTCAACCACACCCTTAGGATACTTAATAGACCGATCGACTAATTGCAACGTCATTTTAGTAGGTTGCATCTCCTCTAGACCTATTTGTTTATACAAATAAAATGGGAGTAAGTTAACACTAGCCCCCGTGTCTAATAATCGTGAGAGAATCTCCTAAGGTGCATTATCTGATAGGGCGACCGGGGTCCTTGTACTTAACAATTCCATTATTTTTCGGATAAGCGTTGGGGAATTGTTGTTAAAAAGCGTCTTTTGGTATATTGGTCTTTCGCCTAGTAGTACACAACTCCTTAAGAAACTTAGCATGGTGTGGTAGCTTTTTTTAATAGCTCGAAAGAAAGGGAAGGTTTATAGTTAGATTTTTGAAAACGTTCTAATCTCCTCATAATTTGTATCCCTAGTTAACATGGCTAATTTTTGGGGAAACGGTGTTTTCTCTATAATTAGCATATGGATCAACGGGATGTTTAACCTTGGCTTTTTGTTTCTTAGGTTGTTGTTTAACCGGGTACCTCTACGGTTGTAGGCTCTTGAGTTTCTATTTGGGGTATCTAGTTCGATATCCGTTGTAGGGAATCTTGATGGGGTAACTATAGGCATAGTTACTTTGTTATCAACCACTCTTCGAGCGGAGAGTGGTGATGGCATTTAGCTCACCACGTTTGTAGTTTCCGTACTAGTATTACCGTTTACCTCAAAGGTGTGTTTGTTGTTCTAGGGTTGGGGATCGGCACGGAAACACGCCTTTTGGTTGGGCTTTCTCTTGGGCTAACTGTTGGTTTTAAATTATTAACGGATTGTAGAATGTGTTGGTTAGATTGAGCCATGGTTTGGAAAAGTTGTTGGCTCACTTGTATGAAGGTGTCAAAGACGATCGGTTGTGTGGGTGTAATAGTCACGGTGGTGTGGATTGGAACTATCTCGCGTTGATTATTTATATGGATTGTGATAGTTATTATTTACGGAACGATACCTCTATTAGCATTATAATTATTATAACTATATTGACCTTGTGCTTGACCTTGTCGAGGTTGTGCTTGGTTGTTATAATTATTATAATTACCCGACCCGCCCTTGTCTGGTGTAGCTTGGTTTGTAGCGTGTGGTGGCCTAACATATTGATTATTGTACCACGGAGGTGTGACTTGTTGGTTATTTCTCCAACCGAAGTTGGGATTTTGTCTCCAAGGGCGTTAGGTTCACTATTAATTGAACAAGAATGTTCATAGGTTATAGGGCGATGGGAGTCGGGATGCTCGAGGAAAACTACATGGATTTGAATTTACATTCATGGCGGGGATAGGCTTTTGTTGTACCGAAATGGCCTCAACCTTTTTAGTTAGAGATTGATTAAATTTTTAAGTTCTAGATCGGGTTTTATCTCAAACATTTGGGGCCTTAATTGTTGAAGAAGAACTACACTTGGGGGATATCATGACTACCCCCAATTGTTATTACGTTTAGTTTGATCTTCTAAAAAATTTGTAAGCCTCAGGGCTCCTTTACTTAGGAAACTACCCCCATTCATTATGTCAAGGACTTCTTTATGGTGATGTTGAAGTCCTTTGAAAAGGCACGAACTAACGTGTCTTTTGCTGGGTTATGGTGTGGACACTCTATAAGCGATCGGTGAAAACGATTCCAAGCCTCGAGAAAATGATTCATGAGGATTTTGTCGGAAAAAAATGAATCTTGGAAAGCATTTCATCCGTCTTTAGGGGTGGGTAAAATGTTCCATAAATAGTGAACAAGTTTGGTACGAGTCCTGAAAATTAGCTTGGGCGGTTAACCAAGGCGCCGCCTTTATCGACTAAGGTGAAGGGAAATACCCCGGTTTAATCCGTTCCGTACCAACGGTAGGATGATGGAATGTTGTAAGGACTTGTTCAATCCCACGATGTGTTGGTAAGGTTTTTCATGGTCTAGACCATGGAAAACCGGGTAACAGATTAAATATGTTTGGGGGAAAATCCCCGTTAGATCCCTGCTAGAACGATGCAAGATTTAGGGCTATCGCTCAAAGCTTTATAAAAGTCGAGAGAGGAGTCTCTCTTTCTTGACCATAATATCGGTGTAGTGTGTGAAATTCTAGATAGAAGTGTTGTATTTATTTCTCTGAAAAACAAGCCCGATTATACTAGAATTAAAAACTCCAATAAGAGAGGGTGGAAGAAGGAATACTGAATGCCTCCTTGCTACGCGTTTGAATAGCGTCTTGTTTTACTGGCGTGTTCGGTGTAAATAAGAGATTAGAACACTGAAAAACTTGACAACTTCGAAGTTCGAATCAAAACCCGGGAAAGAAATTTCAGCTAAAGGGGTAGCTGGGTTTGGTCTTTCGCCGTCTGTATTATGTAAATTAGAAATTCGAAGAAAGCGGGTCGGTCGTTCTCTTTTGGGGCGCTTCGGTTATAAACGAAAATTCAGTATTTTTAGCTGGTCGCGCTCTCTTTGAAGCGTAGGCGGCGGTGTATTGATGAAATTCGGTAACATAGCTGGTCGGGTGCCTCTCCTTGCTGGCGCTTCGATTATACGAATTTTTCCAAAACTGAAACGGCAACCGCGGTATGAATCAAACAAGGGTGGGTGGGTTTAATGGGACTTAAAATAACTACTTTACAAAGAAAACAATGCTAAAGTGCAACTAAGATGGCAGCGGCGCCATTTGATAAACGTAAAATAAATAGTCTACCTACGAAATGAACGATGAATTCTCAACGTAAGTAAACTATAACTTTTGCTTTTTACGAAGTCTCAATTATCAAAGCTTCTAACACGAAGTTAGTTCCCTCTCTAGTTCCCAGCATGGATTGTTTTCTAAGTCTAACTAGTCGCTCTTAAGTCAATGAGAGTTTTACTGAAGGGAATTATACTACGATGCAACTACCCACAAGATGCAACTAGTCGGGTTATATCGAATACTTAAGGGAATGCTACGTTGATTCTATGATAAGGAGTTAGAGGGGGATTGATTCCACCATAACTCAACTTAATCCACTAACCATTTTAATCGTCGTTTGAAGCGCCCGCCAGAACAATTGGTTATTCCTAATCCCTAATTATACATGGCATTTCTACCAATTATAACTAGCATGTGAACAATTAAACCCATTCTCATGGTGAACTAATCATTTCTAGAGTGGAATAGAAAAAATACGACTCTACGATAATCGGACTCAAGCTTTCATCAAGGCTTCACAACCCCTCTAATGGAGGTTTCCAATCATTTCCATTTATATTAAAACTAAACATAATATAAAGCATTGAAATTTATTTAATTAAACAATAATGAAATCTAATTTAATGACTAAATTGAACTAAGGACATGAATTGAAATTAGATCTAGAATTGGAATTGACAAAAATCGAAATGGATAAAGAATACTACTTTATTTATCTAATCTATCAAGAACAATAATTTGAGAGTTTAATCTAAAACAAGAATTGAAATGAAATTAAACTTAATTAATCTAATGAAAACTAGATCTAGAATTAAGGTTTAATGGAGGCTAACTAATCTAATTTATTTTCTAACCTAACTATCTACCCTTAACAATGAACTAAGCTTTTGTTTTTTATACATTCAGATCCAAAAATCGTGCATGGGCTTGGAGCCATGTTTTGGGCGCAGAATCGTGCCCAAAACCCAATTCTTTTCGATCCAAAAAGGCCTCTTCAGCTGCAGTCGGCTTCAACAGACTTTTCGTCCACTTCTGCTCCTCTGATTGGGTCAAGGCTTGGACCATTGCAAAGCTCTTTCGAGCGGTCGTTTTGACATAAGGTATGCCCAATTCGAGGTCTGAGTCCAAAGATACGACTTTCGGAAGTTCTGCTGACTTTTGCTCCTTTATCTCGCTAAAGTGGTACATTTCGCACATAATGGACTTTGCTTGAAATGCATAAAACAGCGTGTCAGTGTTAACTCTTACTTATTATTCACATAATTGGTCTAACAGTATGATTATTAAGGGGTTAAAACTACAGTTTTGGGCTCTTATCAACGTGCCAATATATTATTGCACTACGCCACACTCCTGTGGGAAATATCTACAAATACTCTACTACCTCCTAGTAGCATCTCACAGATAAAATAATGGAGCGTTTATACATTTATTTCTCCAAAACTATTGCATTTAATATATATATCCCAACATATTATATAACGTCACATTTGCTTCAAACGTATCGCATAATATTTTTATAGCGTTTTAGGAATATTATATCTCCTAAAGTTTCTATCTCGTCACGTGTCAAAATATACACAATATCAACGTCAAATCATTCTTAGATAATGACAACCAAATTTATACAAGCTTCCACAACATTTTAGCATTTGATTTGTCCATACAATTTAATATATAAAAACGTAACACAATTAAACAGTTAACAGTCCACAATCAAAGTCCATGAATCTAAGTCCGTATATAATTTAATTATCGTAAAAACGTATATATCTAAGTCCTATAAAAATTCCCCGCTTGTTACGTGCCAATATATTATAGGTTTTACACACTACCCACGTCAAATCTTAATTAGATAAAGACAAACAAAATTATACAATTTCCGACAATATTTTATTACTACATTTGTCCATATTCTTAAATATGTGAAAAACTGGAAAAAGTCAACGGTCAATGGTCAACGGTCAAAGTCAAAGTCAACACGTTATTGTCAAAGTCAAACTGTCATTTCCATGTTCAACAGGTTCAGGGTCATAGCCATGGTTCATGGCTAAGGTCATAGGTCATGTCATGGCTAAGGTAAAGGTGCATGGCTCATGGGCTCATGGTTAAAGTCATGGTTAGGGTCATGGTTCGGACCCAACTAGCCAAGCCTATAACTCAACCAAAGGTTCAAATAATATTAGCCAGATCCAACATAAAAGCCAAACTAGAAACCGGCCCAACAACTTTAAACTGAACTGGCCCAAAACAACTTTAACTAAATGAGCCCAAAACAAACACTCTAAGGCCCAAAAGGTTATAACCCGGCGCAAAGAAACAAAATAGAGCTCGGCCCAACAACCATCTAAGGCCCAAGCCCCAGGCCCAAACCGGTCATCTTCTCCATCAGCTGCTCCAGCAGCCTCCCACCACCAGCCACCAAATATGGTTCTCCTCCTCCTCCCACTTCATCATATTGGTTTTTTTACCCACATAAAAACCCAACCAACTTTAACAAAAGTGAAAGCTTCAATTAGTTAAAACAATCCCTTTCTTCCAAAGTAGATCTGTGATGTTTCTGGCCACCATTAACAGCTTGTTTTCAAGCTTCGACCACCACCATTTGCAGCCTTCACACACACTACCCTAGCCACTTCAACCCCTTTATCAATCAACCAACAAAATCAACAAAAAACGGTTAGAATTAATTTACTAGAGGACGTCTGGGCGTGCCGCCATTAATGGACTTCGAGCTTCCACAGCCCTTTCCAGCACCCATTCGACAGCCCTCATTCCAACCTTAATACCCAAACTCAAACCAACCAATTAAACATCACTACAACCACCATAGTTCAAAATAAAAACGGACAGGCGACGCCATTGACGCACCATCAGAGCTTGAACAGCTCCTCACAATCGATTCTAAACCCACATCACCCACCAAAACAATCAACCTGATTTAGGTCTGTACCCTTCCTCCAAATCGCGACCACCAATCCGAAACCAACCTACACACAACACAGTATAACATAATAATAAAAATGGAGGCAGAGATAGAAGCTGGATTGCTAGAGTGTGGAGCGCGACGATTCGGACTAGGAGGAATTCGTCTAACTTTTTATACAAGTGAGTTGTTAATTTTTCTACTTCATCGGTATACAGAAACAGTTTTATTGTTCATTCTTCTTCGTCATGTCTCGTTCTTTTGAGATGTGTATAGCTGTAACGCCCGTATTTAAAATACGTAATTATTTATTAATTAATTAATTTAATTATTTATATAAAATCTGTTGGATTGGATTTGGGATACGTGGGCTTGGTTTCTGGGCCCGAGTCTGTATTGGGCTTGGGTTTCAAACCCAAGTATATAATCATATTGTTCTGGAGAATAGGGTTCTTAGATAATAAAATAATAAAAATGGAGGCGGCTTGTTTGCTCGAGCGTTGGAGCGCGACAATTCGGACGATGAGGGATTCGTCGAGTTGTAATACAGGTGAGTAGTTAGTTTTTCTACTTCACCGGTATACAGTAATAATTTTACTGTTCATTCTTCTTCGTCATGTCTCGTTATTATTAAACTGGTTATATATTAGTATATTGTTTTGGTTATTATTGAAATTGTCCGAACCATTGGAAACTCGGAAGAAGTCGTCAATGGCGACGCGAGACAAAACAAACAGTGGTCCTGTATTCGATTTGGAACTATTAGTATATTATTTGTAATTGTTTGTAGATTATACTCTTGTTGTGTTGATTGAATTACGGATTGGTGGTAGTGGGGGATGTCTGGATTGAAATTGGGTGGTGCTGTTGAACTTTGACGAGGTCGTTAATGGAGTCGCCTCACTTTTATTATGTTGTTGTTTTGGTGGGTTTAGGTTGTGGTTTTAGTTGGTTTTTTTTATTGGTGATAGTGGGGTTTATGGGGGCTGTTGGGAGCTTGCATGAGGCGGTAATGGCGGCGCGATTTGGCCGGAATTCACGCTGGTGCGGTGGTGAGGGGGAGAGGAAATCGGCTTTTTCATGTATTAATGATGTCAGGTTTTTCTTGAGGAGACCAACCACTTGGTTGGAAAGGGGTGGTGTGTGGAGAAGTGGTGGCCGGACTTGAGCAGCTGGAGGTAGCTGCTGGAGGAAGAAGAAGAACCAGACGATACTGTTTGTTTGGTTGGGCTTGGGCCTAACTTTAGTAAGTGTTGGGCCATTTTTTTTAGTTTGATTCTTTAGGCCGGGTTATAACCTCTTGGGCTTTGGGCCGAAATGTTTAAGTTCTGTTTGGGCCAAAAATATGATTTTAGTGGTTGGGCCGGATTCATTTCTTTTAATTTTGTTTGGGCCTTTTTCCAATTAGTTGTTTTGGGGCCGGAACTTAGTTTGTTTTGATGGGCCAGTTCTAATTTTTTTGTATACATGGGCCGGTTTCTTTTATTTTGTGGGCTGGGTCATTTTAGTTTTAAGTGGATCTGTTCCCTTTAGATATTTCTAGTTGGGCTAAATCTATTGTTGGGCCGGTTTCTGGTTTGGCTTTTATGTTGGATCCGGCTAACATTATTTGAATCTTTGGTTGAGTCATAGGCTTGGCTAGTTGGGTCCGGACCATGACCTTAACCATTACCTTAGCCATGAGCCCATGAATCATGCACCCTTTGCCCTTAGCCATGAACCATGGCTATGACCCTGAACCTGTTGAACAGGGAAACGACACTTTGACTTTGACCTTTGACCATTGACCGTTGACTGTGGAATGTTGATTTTTTTTTCTAGTTTTTCACATATTTAAGAATATGGACAAATGTAGTAATAAAATATTGTCGAAAATTGTATAACTTTGTTTGTCATTATCTAATTAAGATTTGACGTGAGTAGTGTGTAAAGAATATAATACTGGCACGTAACAAGAAGGGAATTCTTATAAGACTTAGATTCATAGACTTTAGTATTGGGCTTTTATGGTGACTTGAGTTCACATAAATATATTGAACGAATACATTTCATGATTGATTATTATTATGAGTTGCTACTTAAATGAATTGTAGTATGTAAGAAGGCTTGAGATATTTCATAGGGTGTAGTGCAATATATTATTGGCACATGAAATAATAAGTTTCGAGATTTGATATAGAGATACTTGGATATCGTGCAATTAATAGTATTGGCACGTGATAATGTGGATTGTATTATAATGAGAAACATTGAGCTTCAGTACAATTCAGTATACTGGCGTGAGATAGAATAAGAATTATTCTGAGATATAAAGGTATGACACCTGAATAAATTATGTAACGAAAATCCTATAACCTAGCTACCACAACTCATGTGATTTGCCTTTGTGATGGGCGTATGTGATATGATTGGCCCTTTTGGGTTCGATGAATCTGAATGGCCCTTCCGGTAAAGAAGTAATGTGATTAGCCCTTCTGGCGTTTCAGTGAAGCTGAATGGCCCTTCTAGGGTAGCCGAATGGTGGCTTGATTATTCCGTTCGCAAAATTTGAATGAGACGCGCGATATTTTATGCCGAATAGTGGCAGTACTTACATAATGGCCTTCGTGTGAGGGTTACCTGGTGTGCGGCATCCCGCTCATGGTAGTTACGCACGGAGTGGTTCATTATGTAAGGGGAGGCATGTGGATGTACATGTTCGGCGTTGGGAAGCGATTGTGGTAGCCAGGGAAACTAGGTAAGACATAGATACGACGTGATTTTAGGGACACGCAAAAAAAAAGCCTTAAATAATATAATTATGGTAATATGTTGGTTAATGATATATCTTGAAAATATATGTTTGTATATGGCTTTGTAGAAGGGTGGGTTAAACTAATTACTTGTGTAGAGACGACCCACTCTGTAATTGAGCATGAAATACGGTACGTATATAATATGCTTGGTTGGTTATTTGTTAGATGTTAGAACCTAAGGCGCCTCGATGGAGGAACTACATGCCTTATTTATTATGCGTATAGTTTGTTGTGTGGTTAGTGGGAAGTTAAGGTGTCTCAGTGGAGGAACTACCTGCCTTAATTATTGTACTTAAGGATGTCGTATTAGTTGTTGGAAGTTAAGGCACCTCGGTGGAGGAACTAACGGCCTTATGGATTGTGTATATATATGTTTAAGTATATGTTGTATTTTAGAGCTACTCACACCAGCATTTTTATAATGCTGACCCGATTTGCATGTTTGCTTATCGGGTGTGTTCATTAAATGAACATAGTTGATAAGTCTTGGTAGGTTTAGTGTTGAAGAAGGTTGGTTGCTGCTTATGGTTTGCGTTAGCTTCGCATTTCAAGATAGATTTTGTTTTCCCTTGAGGTGATATAGATTTTCAGTTGAGACAATGTTATTTGTATTTTCAGTTGTATTTAAATAAAAAGTTATTGAAAAAAGATTTGTAAGCTAATATTATTTTGTAAATTTTTGTAATGAAGAGGAATTTTGTTTAAGTTAAAATTTTTATTTGTTTTTAATTATCCGCATATTTAAACTGTTTATGGGTTTTTGGGAGTTGAGAGTGCGTCACACCTCGAAGATCGAAGAGTTGGGAACAAATCTTGTTTTTTCCGAATTCTGTCGAAATTCGGGGTGTGACACCATGACTAAGTAAAAACTAAGTTGCTTAAGAGCTCAGTCTTTGTCTCCTCATCTGGAGGAGACAAGATCCACAATTTCGTGCATGGGATGAGGAGTCATGTTTTGGGCTGAAAAATCGAGCCCAAAACCTCATTACTTTAGTCCACAAAGGGGTTTTCAACTGGAAATGACTTCAATAGACTTTTCATCCACTTTTGCCCCTCTGATTGGGTCAAGACTTAGACCTTTAGAAAGCTCGTTCCAAGCCGGTCGTTTTGACATAAGGTAGGCCCAATTCTGTGGTCTGAGTCCAAAGATACGTCCTTTGAAAGTTTTGCTAACTTTGTACGCTGTTTCTGCCCGCGTTGACTTTGACTTTTCAACTTTGACCGGTCTTTAAAAAAGCTTTTTCTCCTTGAATCTTAGCCTTTTATCAAAGAACTTCTTAGCAACCAACCTTTGCTCCATTATCTCACAAAAGGGGCGCATTTCTGCACATATTCGACTCTAATGCCTGAAATACATAAGAACACGATAACAGTACTAACTCTTACTTATTAATCACATAATTAGTCAAAAAGCAATATTGTTAAGGGATTAAAACTACAGTTTTGGGCTCTTATTAATAACATAAATGGTGAGTCTGCCATCGGTGTGGTCCATCATGAAAGACTATTTTGAGTGGACCCATGTCTCCTATTTAATACCATAAATAAGAGGAATTGACACTTGATCTCAAGATTTAAGAAATTTAAGATAGACAAAAATAAAGAAAACATGCTACAATAGAAACATATCCCAAAAGAAGGTGTTTCTGGAAACAAACACGAACTGTTATCATGAAAATGGATGGCACCAAGTGAATGCGTCTCCATATCTCATGTACGAAATTCCTCACAGGGATCTATAAATTCCATGATATACAATCTATGTTACAATTTAATACTGAAAGTCATAGAAACGATCCCAACAAAGACAAAGCATAATATCTCTTAATTTTGATACCACAGCCGTTACAAGAATAGATGAATGACGCTCAGGAAAAAAAATCCAAAACTTGATTTTCTTGTCTTTGTATTAGACATGAAAAGAAAAGAAGGGGCAAAATGTAAGACAACCTAACATAGCTTAACGATCAGAAACAATTTTACATTCAATATGAAGTTGCAGTCAGTCACTTAAGAAACCAAGTTCTAAGAAATCATTCCTTTTGTAATTGTAAGTGGGACGAAAATACCAATGAAGTAGCTTAAGGCTAACAAAAATATAGTAAAGCAAGAAAGAAAATCAGCATTATATTAGATTAATAGCACAACTAAATCTAAGAATATACAAAATAGTCGGGTTAGAAAATCAATCAAACGTACCCAACTGGGTCGAAAAATGCAGTATCAATTGCTTTAACTTTAAGATACATTAAACATCAACTTGTGAACCGAAAAATTGGGGAAACCGACTCCCACAAAATTTAAGAAATATCAAATATGAATTATGTTGTGTGCCTGAACTTTAATTCTAAGAAAATAAATCCATATGAACATATTACTCAACTATTATAGTACAAGATCATGGAACCTTTTGGTTTCCCTCAAATATCTATATTATCATGTAGGTTTACATCATTTTACTTTAAGTATGCATTCGAAGAATGGTAGTTTGAATGGCACAAATGTTTTATTTTACACACTTGATAAATATTCTAACAAAATAATATATTGAAGGGTCTAACCTTATGCGTCATAGAAGAATTATGATGTCTGCAAGTACAAACAACAGCCATAGAGAAGAAATGCTAAAAGAGCATAGAAGAAGACATCCACAACTCAATTGATTTTAAGATATTCTGTAGATGTAGGAAACTGATACTTATAATTTCCTTTATGCATTTACTACAGAGGAACAAAATACAGAGATATATTTTGTTATGGAGGAATTGATACACACACAGGAATTAAATGAGCAACAGATCAATCATTTAACCAAATAGTATTGGTATGAATTAACGATGATTTATTATTATTATTATTTTTATATTTCTTTCTTCTGTAGAGGAGGGTAAATAGGATCCATATATGGTATATAAATAAAGAAATAAGGTAAAAGAGTTATCCTAACGTAACATGGTAACAAAAGTTTAGGATACGATGATTTCACCTGAGCCATCAATATATTTTTCAGTTTAGTCTCAGTGTCTGTGTTCAAGGTGCACCCATTTATGTTCCATATATTGTACTCCTGTAGGCACACTGTCCATATGAGAGTGTTGAATCATTTAATCAATCATATGCAACACTTCAAAAGTAAGTTGGGGATGCGGCCATGCGGGGTCAAATATACTTGAGCCTTGACATATACACCATGACATAGCGTATAGTTCAAATTTCAACCGTACAACCAAAACGCTTGAAAAGCATGAGCAAACAACAAATGAGATATGTTCCTTATTGAGTGGTCTTTCGAGGAAGCAACTCCCACAATTAGACTCCTGCACTTGTAATAGAGATTTGAATTAAGTAAATGAACACCATCTAAATTAGCTCATTCTCTCATTGCCAATGTGTCACAAACTCTTCCAATTTGTTAATTAGTGTGATCAAAGCGGTTGCTCAAATGGCCAGAATTTATAATAAATAAGCGGGCGTCTATTTTACTATATGGGCAACATATTAATGATCATAAATCAACCTGACCAACTCGGCAAACCAAGGCTAAAGAGATTTACTTTCTCTTTAAGTTCGGTTTCCTTGCGTTCCCAATATTGAGCCTTAGCTTGAGCCTTCTCTACAGTATGTTTCTTTCTCTCTTCTGCTTTGTTAGCATTGTCATTTTCTTTGAAAAGAAGTTGTTATCTAATTGCTGCAGCAACTTCTTTTCTCAAAAGTTCTTCCTTTTTTTCCAACTCCTCTTGTACCTTATTCTCTTAACCTGTTTGCTTTTCTGCCTCATTCTTTACGGAAACATTAAGGGAGCAGTTATCCAAAGCAAAAGGTTCATTTGGCTGTATGCTGATTTTGTTTCTGGTTCATAGCTAACTTCTCTTCTGTGTGTTCATGTCCTAAGCATACACCAGAGCTTTCATCTCTAAGAGATGAAACATGTGACTTCTGAGCCTTTTCAAAGGGCAAAACTGTTTTTTCTTCTTTCAAAGTTAAAACAGGTGAGATGAGATTCACCTTTACTGATGCTAGAGGAGCAGTAATAACTCTATCTCTGCCAACATTAAGTAGTATAGGTGGATCCTAGTCAGGACCAAGTCTACGTCCATCCAATGTACCAATCTTCTCACAATACTCAGCCTATTGCATCTGCAATATTCATTTCGAAAATTGTCATCCTTGCTCCATAGTTCCCTAACCTTATCCACCTACAACATATGTTGTGTATGTTTAGGCTTATTACAAAACCAATATAGATTGTAGTAAAAAGAGATGGCTAGGAGCTAACCTGATTAAGATAGTGACAATACAATTTTTCCTTATCTCCAGAGAATCCATGATCTCTAGCTTTCATTTGATCATCCTTGAACATCTATCCGAAAGTATTTATTCTGAAAGTTTTTTTTTTTTTCTTTTCATTAGTCTTTATGCATTATCCTTTCTGAACATTAAAGATTCAATAGATGGTAAACCTATTAGAATCTGTTTCTGAAAAGTTCATTCATAGAATCATAGATTCAGTAGATGGTAACTCATAATTGTGTTAATTGCATTGTTAAAATTGTTCTGATAGGCCTTACTAACTTTAAATATAGGCTTTAATAAACTCTATTAACTATTGAGTTGCAAAATCATAAAACTTTTTTTCTCCCAAAGTACAACAATCTAAGTTAAACAGTTAAGGGTTAGATAGACTTACCCCATTTTCAAAAATATTAGTGATACCCCCATTTGTAAGATCCAACGCCGATTTTTCTTCAAAAAAAAAAAATCATCTCGTAGCCGTTGGATCTTACAATTGGGGGGGTATCACTAATATTTTTGAAAATGAGGGGGGAGTAAGTTTAACTAACCCAATAGTTAAAGCAACAGTTGTTACCCATGATCGACAACAAAAATTATTGATACAACTTATATTATGATAAAATATATAAAGGACCCAATTAGTATGTTCACACAATAGGCATCTTTCTATTCACTTGTAATGTAAGGGAGAACCAACATATTCATGCATCAGAAGAACTGAAACATGGTGATATAGAAGATGGATAAGATAAAGCATACATGATAATTTATCGCGTATTGGTTTTCGAAACCGAGGGAATTGAAATACTTTGGATTGTTTCTGTCCAGCAAAATTAATCTTCATGAGATGGGAGGGGAGGGGAGAGGAAGATTAAGTGCTGTTTGGGTTTTGGAAAGAGTGTGGTGGGTTTTATATGTGAATTCTTTGTAGGTTTTGTTTCCATTTTTTTCGCCTTAACTTTTCGTAATAACCCTGCTGACTTAATACCCCAGCTGACGTGGAATGTGAAACATTGTCATATAATTTAGTTACAAATATTTTTGATAGTTCAAACCCATCGCTCAATCAAGTGTAAAACACTCGAATCAATCTGATAAATTGAATGTATTCAACATTCAACAGTCCTAATAACAATTAGAAGTTTAATTTCAATACTAAATATTGAAAATGATCATGTCTAACACAACAATTCACAATTTCATATACTAATTTTAAAAGAGAGATCTCTAGTAAAGTCTACAGATGCTATAAGAGTTGAAAAACTCTAAAAGCTAACATGAATATAATAATCAATCAAATAGCAAAAGAATAAATAGCAAAAGAATATAGACAGTCAACAATAAACAAATTTCCAAGCATTATTCACACGTTTCAATCCATAATGCCAATAGTATGCACACAACGGAATCATTGTCAATCTATTAGCATAACTATAAACAAATAGGCGTCTCAAGAAAGATAATAAAGTGAAGAAGCTGCAAAAACCCAACTAATTTTCTTAGGTTCTTAAGGCAAAGGCTTAAATCTGTAATGGAAGCGAGCAGGCAGGAATGAAGGTTTAAGCAACACTTCCATTCTTTGAGCAACGTTTTGCGTTCTATAGCATATACGTTGCTCAAAGAATGGAAGCGAGCAGGCAGGAATGAAGGTTGCGAATGATACACTTAATTTGCCACCTGACTCATTAAAGGAGTCAATTTAGATCATAGATGAGATGCTCACATCTATCAAGGACTTTTGGTTATCAGTCAAGTTACTTTACCAAAACATAATTAAAAAATATATTTGAAAAACAAAAAAAGAATATGGGATTAAGTGCTCACATTAAGAAGGAGGAGAATGTCATTGGCACTACTGATGCTGATCAAAGTGCTGTTTTCCCTTATCTGTTAGTTCATCTCCTTTTTCTTTGTAGCTGCATTGATTGTCAAGATGTTCGAGCATCTGGGATACTTAATCCGCTCATATTCTGAGAACAAATGCCCTGCAAGGTATCAAAAGGAAACACACATGCAAATGCGTAAGTGCCACTATAGTACTCAAAGAATCACAACCATAAAATTAACAATGCCGGAGGCCCAAAACACCCAATAATATTTTCTTCGAACAAATTGCCATTCACGATAAAGTTAAGTGATTTACCTCTCCATTTTGGATGGGAAGAAAGGGTTATTTTATGCAACGAATTGTTTATGCATTTAGTTAAATTAAAACTGACATGTTTCTTTTTTTTTTGGTTGTTATTACTTGGAGATGAGAGGAAGCGTTTAGCAAAGAGAGATAACTTGCTGCAGCCTCCAAACTGAGTGAGAGTGAGAAACTTTGAAGTAAAGTTACTAATGAGAGGGATAACTTGCTTTCAATCCACTTTGTAATTAGTTTGGTGTCCAATAGCTTACTTGAGACTAATAACTCATTCAGATCATAAGACATTAGGAAGCGTTTCTAATCACTTTTTGAAGGCATTGTTATTCCATATTATACCAATAAGAAATTTGTCATCCAAAAAAAAAATGTGATAGGCTGATAGAACATAAATAAATAAAAAAAAAAGGATGGAAAATTGGATAAAAACAAAAAGAATACCTCATATAGCGTTAGAGTTGAAGAGAAGAACAGAAAAGAGGCGATGAGGCCGAGTAAAATAGATTGAAGATTTCGTAGGTTTCGCTTGTGTGAAACTCTTGCTAGCCGCCGTGGTGGTGGCCATGGCTTGAGGCTAATGTGTACCAAGTGTGGTGATAATGGCGGTGAATAGGAAGTGGTATGGTGATGAAGAGTGCATTTATTGGAGATCGAGGAAGAAGAGATAAACAACTTTTTTAGTTTTTGCAGTGGAATATTTTACTTGCATACAAATCTATGTCAAGTAATTCACTAATTCATGACACATATGCACAGTCGGTTCCCAATTTTGCTACTGACACCCAACCGCATTCGAATGCAAGTGTCATCAGTTGGTTGTAGAGAAGGTGGTTGTTGAGAAAGTGGGAACTCCAAAACCCACATATGTATAGAAAGCAAAAAGTAGAATGAGCCAATTTGTGGACGTCACATCCCTTCCCATTCCTGGTAAAAGAGGTGAAACACCCTCCATTAGGTTTCCTTCTAAAACCATGCAGAAGGGTTTAGAAACTTGGATGAGTTGTTCTCATTGAAGAAAGTAATTGCTACTCCCGTATATATATAGAGGACTTGAACATATAACATCAAATTACTGGCTTGGACTTAGGGTATTTGACAAAAATGTCTTGTTCAAACAGTAGGGATTGATGTGTGTTTATATATATCCACCCTACAGTAATCAAGAGCAAAATAAGCATTCTCTTCAAAACTCTTCTTATTAGGTATTAATAATCGGTAACTATTTTACCTAAAAAAGCAAAAAAACAAAAAAAACTTTGAAATTACCTGGAGAAGAATATTGCTTAGAACCTTAACCTGTGTATGCGCCTTCAGGGCGGCAAGTCTGAATGAGTGAGGGCATAATAAGAGCTATGAACTATCACAGGCCAATCACGGGATTGACCTCGTGCAACTTCACCTGAAGCTTATAAGTCGCCCTTCCATCTCTCTTTCTTCTTTTCTTTCAAACTATGCCTCCCCTGCTATCCGCAAAGTCGATGGTCAACCTGGTAACCCACCAGCTCAAGTCCCAAATAAAAATCAGGTTAGACCCGGGAGGAACATCACTCCCTTCAATCAACCAATGAGTGTAGTTCTATCTAAACTCCTTGAATGGGTTAAGTTGCTAACTTTGCTGGAGCACATGCCTGTTCCTGATCCTTTGCCTAGGTGGTATAATCCGAATGCCCATTGTGCATATCATCAAGGTCAAAGGCATGCTACGGACAGCCTTAAAGTTCATAAAAGAAATCTCATCTTTTCGATCAGCAATAGATAGTGTGACCAAATGCTTTCGATCAGGAAGATAAGTGCTGAAAAGAAGATCAATCGCGGATTTTTTAAGGAGGGTTTTTGTTTTGGGTGAGTTATTATATGCCAATCGGAATTTTTTTTGGGTTATAGTTGGATCCTAATTAATCGACTTGAATTTTGGGATTTTCTAGTTTCCTAATAAATCGCTCTTTCTATAAATTTGTTCGTATAGTAGGTGGTTGAAAAAATTCACACAGGCTACTGGATATAACCATCAGCATGTTGAACATCTTTTCTTATCTAATAAACCCCTTGTGATACAGATGAATCAATCAATGAAGCTTATAATGCCAAATAATTGACAGTTAAATCTAACATTCTAACACGCATAGCTCAATCAAAATAGATGTAGAAAACATATTATTTATCATAGCAATGGTGCACTTATATTTACTTCAAGCAAATAAAAGAAAATGTTTTAGCCAAACCCAAGCACTCCAATACTTTTTTGACCTTCAGTGCTTCAATAATAAACAACATATTTTATATTGTACTAAGATGCTTAAAATCTTTAGTTCTAGAAGAGCTCCAACAACTCAATTGTTAATAGTTGAGAAATTTGAGTCCTAATCTTAAAATTTTGTATTTATTACAAATATATTGAAGTGGCAATTTACAGTACGACCTGTGTAGGTAAAATTTCCTTAGACAGATGATGGTACCCACTGACATAAAGTTCGTGACGGGGTGTATCATATGTAGAAGGTCCTCCAAAATTAGTGTTGCAAGATATGAACCACTAAACTTAATTCTAGTCACGACTTCAAATCCTTATAGTCCTTGTATGTTTATGCCTATATAATGCAAAGGTTGAACTGAAACAATAAGCTGTAGAGTAACAATAGTTAAAAACCATAGTAGACCTAAAGCTATATATTCAAGCTTAAACTCTTTCATCTACAACCATTTTTGTATCTGGATATTTAAATAATATCCAAAGATACATTGATAATTAAGTATTTAAGATAATCAAAGTTCAACTAACTTTAAAAACACGGTCCTCTAAGAGGAACCTTTGCAAGAGTAAATGAAACTCCATTAAATACCATTATTATATTAAGAAACTCAAAAAGGTGGCTGAGACAATTGAAGGCCAGTTTAGTTATACATTAGATATAAACAAATTTATAACTTTGGAATGAAGAGAAGGTGTTAGCATCAACCTTGTCGAACAGAGTAGTGATAAAGCAATTATGAGTTACCTCAAAGATTGATAAAGCTACTATTTAAAAAATTAAATAAACGAATATATCGTACATCCAATCAATTAGATTGAAGCAATCTATCAATCAAAGGTACTTCAACAACTACTTGTTTTCCCATAGTTGGGTAAAATGAAAGGCCGCTCCACTTTATTTTATTTAAAGGGTTTGCAATGGACATACGTAAGTAGTTATAAATGTAGATTATCTACCTCACCTTAGCTTATCAATCATTCAATCAATATGCATCTCCTTAACCCACCAAGCATTGCATGATATAACCCCCTGTTGCAAGAATATATTCTAAGACACCACATTAAGAAATGATCAAGTTTTCTTACTAACAAATATTCACTCCAAGGCTAGTTGCATATCATGATATCTAGGGAACAACTTCGACATCTTTTTTGTTGTAAAATATTTTGTTTAATTATAAGAGTTAAAATGGATGTATTTAAACTACTTAAGACCCTCATGTCGATGGTCAATTTCATGAACCTATTACTAAATCCTCCTAAACAGAACTAATCTACACAACTGGAAATCAAAAGAACCTTCATGTAGCTTCCTATTAGACTAAAGAAAAGGTTGGCAATGACTCACCTTTTTTCTACTAACAACAATGTTCAATAGGATAAAAAATCATCTTTGAATAATTATATAAAGGCTTAAATATAGAAATATGCAACGTACTTAGGTCCTATTAACACTTGTATCAACATAGAATTTTTTTTTACAAACGTATCAATGTACTATGCCCGATTTCACAAAAATAGCAATCTATTAGCATCCGTCAGTTAAGTGATGACGTGTCCATTTATTATTATTTTTTTGTATTTTCCACCCGACATAACACTAGGACATGATGTGGCAAAATGTGCAACCTAAGCTACATTCCATTTCGTAATATCAGTACCACCTGGTGGAATGGAACACCAATTACAATCGATTTATCAAAAGAATCGCCTCTGACGCAGTACAATTCCGTCTTACGAAAATTACCAACCATTTTTCCCTTAAAAATTTCAATTCCATTCGAACTTGTAATCATTAAATCTCTCATCATCACTGCTTTTTGATACCTTTTGGGCTTACAAGTTAAAATATTGCACCCTCGTTTCTATCATTCCTTGTATCAAAGTGTAGTTTGGTAAAGTTAGTATCAAAAATTAAATTGAGCCAAGTCTTGTTTACGCACCTGAATTTGATAAGTGATTTCGAGGGGAGTCTTAATTTGTGGCAGGGTTGGTAACACCAATCGGCCCTAAAATTAGAGTTTTTGATTTTAGGGTTTGCTGGTTCGATGGTTGGGGAAGAAGATGAGGGCGAGGGTGATCCTGTACACCCGGTCGTTGCTTAGTATAAGAATTTGGGTTAGATTGTTGGGCTGGGTTATAATCTTTTGTTTCATGGGTCGGTTTCGCATCATTTTTGAAATTTGGGTCCTTATTCTTTTTGGGCCTTAAGAGTTATCAATCTCGCCCATTATATTAGGTGTATTATTTTCGCCACATCATGTCCTAATATTATGCCAGGTGGAAATTACAAAAAAAGAAAATTGAAAATAAATGGACACATCATCACTTAACTGACGGATGTTAACAGATTGCTAGTTTTGTGAAATAGAAAATAGTATATTGATACAAGTGTTACAAAAAAATAGTATGTTGATACAACTGTTAAGAGGACCTAAGTACGTTGTATATTTCTGTAATTAAACCTTATATAAACTATTTCTATTATTTGTATAGGGCAATGCTAAAGCAGAGCTGTGAGTGCATACCAACATCACTTTTAGTTGCCATTTATCTTCAATCAAATGCCAAGAACATTTGAAATCATTAACCTGTGTTTTCATGAATTCTAGACAGAAATAGAAGGAGAGAGAAATAGACTAACCTCTTGACAAAGCCATTGATGAAGGATTCAGGATCATTAGACTTGAAAGCTCTAAGAAAAGGCCACCCCATATCACCTGCATATGTTGCACATGAAAATAGGAATGATCAGAATCCACCACCCTCCTTAGCTATCCAGACCTGAAAATGGTGCTTCTTTATATGTTGAACATGGAGTCGTTGCTTGCTTGGCATCTATTGTTTGAAAATTCAGGACCACTCCTGATCTATATGCTTTAATTCATATTGTTTCATCCTTGACTTTCTAATGGTGTTTGTTGGCTTGCCTGCTTGCTATTGCCATAGATAGTGAAGACTTCTCTTTAATTCTACCAAAATTAGATACTAAAGATAATCTATAGATCAGTCAAACACCCAATATAGTCTAAGCGAATAAACTACATTTTAAATTTATAGAACATACCAGAGGACTAATGGTGGGAATTGTCCCCATCACTTGAGCAAATATAACTGACATTTATCACGTGACTGCAACAGATTCGAACACCAAATTCTTGTTTCCTTCACATTTTTAAAAACCAGAGAATGAAAAAATAAAATAAAAGCAATGCATGAAAATCGAATGACAAAAATTTGCAACTACAAAAATTAAAGCAACATGAAAAAATGATGATACCTTTAGGTGCGTGAACGTTGCAATTTGTAGAAATAGAGAACTATGAGAAAAATAACATAAAAAGAACCTAAGGGTGGAAGAATGGGAAATAGTGCTTCCCTTTGTCGATCAAGAAGAATGACCCATTTCTGTGTTACAAAGATGGAGTTTCAGTAAACCAAGTTAAAAACCTCACATCCCCGTTAAATTAAACCAATACACGTTCAAGTTTTACGAAATTAATCCTAAAATTGCCCATCCTAAAATTTTAAAACCACATTTAAAAAAGATGAACTATACCTCAATTATAAGCTAATGTAAATTTTGAGAGCTGGCGATGGAAAGAGAGATTGCAAATTAAAAGTTCCGCGAGTGCAACCGGTTAGAAGAGATGAGATTTATAAGGAACAAAATGGGGAAAATCAATAAATTTTACTCATATTTTGGTACAAACAGAGAAAAAACAATAAATTACAATTCAAAACAAACAATTTTCAAAATCACAACTGAAGCTGTTAGATTCTCAAATATAAAAAAAAAAAAAAGAAAAAGAAAAAATGTATGAACAAACATTCGTATCTCTTGAGATCAACAATTCTTCTTCTCTTCCTATGAAAGGTCTTATAAGAGGGTCTTTAAAAACAGGGTGGTGTTTTAGGATTGCAATGGTCTTAAATTCAACTCTGAGATAACGCATCCTATCCACTAATTACACACCGTAGATAAAATTAACAAAATAGATCCAAATCAATAAATCCCCCAAACTCAGAGTATTATATGAAGGTAGAAACATTACCTCTCCTGAGTCTTCTGAGAGTGTTGCATACTCCGCTTTCAGCTTGTTAACATGCGCAGTCGAATCCTTTAGCATTTGGACTGTATCACCTAGAATATTTGTTTTGTCATTCTTCAGCTGATCAGGGTCTGCAATGTGCACGTTAGTCTAGCATATATACTTAAGCCCCTCATAGTTTCATAAGCACACGACTATCAAAAGCAAGTGACACAGAAGATAAACAAGGATATATGGTACCTAGTGCATTCCCCAGTCCAACTCAAGAAACTGCTCATTTAGTCGATCCTTCTCAACTTCTCATGGTCTACCTTCTGAACTTTTCTTACATTAATAGGATCTTTCACTTCTACTTATGCCCTTTGACTGGAAAAACAAAGCAATTACGAATTGAGCTAATATCCTAAATAATAGAGGATGTCAAACACACTTTAACAGTCTACATCCAATTTCACAATTTTCCCATGTATATAAGAACACTGTATCTTAAAAGCTCTAATTGCTTGAACAAAGGTCCATGAGAAGAAATGATTTTTATAGCCAATGCAAATATCAAACTACATATGCAAATAGACATTCACCTTAATGTAAAACTATGATTTGATATGTAATGTTAAAACTACTTGAGGTTAACCCAAAATTGATGAGAGGAAAAAAAAAGTTTCATAAACAACTGTGTTGATAGAGTTGATGGGTTATTAAAGAATCTTGGTTCGAAAATGGGAAGAAAAGAATATGAAGTTATCCTCAACCAAAGCCCTTTATGCTAAACAATATATCGTAAAAATCAGCTAATCTTTTCTTCAACAATATATTTACGAAAAATCCCAAGAAGTAATTCTTTTTGGGAAAAAAAAAAAAAAAAGCTGAGCTGTCTAAATTTTAAAGTAATGACATACCACACAGATGCTGAGAAAATCCAAGCCAATAGTTAAACCCTTTTAACTCTGTCCTAAAAACTGAGCTACAGTTCGTGTGATCAAGGAAATAAGAATCCAAAATTTGAAAAAAAAAAACCTTGAAAAAATACCTCAGCAAGTGCAGTATGTTCACTTGTAGAAGTAGGTTGTGTCTTATCCATGCTGAGGAGAAAATGGAAAACAGTAAACATTTTATGAGAACATGGCAGACTACATATCATTGTGAATATTGTGCTATTATCTAGCGAATTCATTGTACTTGTAGAATGACAATGAGATCATTAAATAATGAGAGTTCATACGCCTAGATATTAATAGTTGTACATGGACATGAACTTTCATATTCTAATACAATGCAAGAAGGAACTCATTAATTCTTGCTACCTTTTGAAAGTAGCCTTACTTTTACAATTGGTACTAAGTCAGATACAATGGGTGCACATGACTTAATCAGACATAACTTGATAAAATCAACAACACAATCAAAACTTGATAAAATCAACAACACATAATTAAAGACTTTTACCAAACAACAACATAGTAAACGCAAAGTCACTATACTATGTAATAACTTAACACCAAATAGCATTGTACGTAACAATCAACAATCTCAACATCTTTTAAAATCAAAATAACTTTAGACACTCATTGGCATGATGCATAGTCGAATCAAATAAGATGAGGAAACAGAGATAAAAGAAGGGGATTAGAGATCGAGCACGATTATTACCTTTCAAGCGAAAACTTCTTGCAAAACCCTTGAAGCTATGTTTTCGTAAAGAAATAGTTTGGGTGTTGAACTGTTGATCGATCAACTGTTGTATTTTACCATTCTCTTTCTCAACAAAATTTTAATCCCCCCATCACCACCAATTATTCTAACAAAATTTTAACAATAATTTGATTAGAAATTGAAGTGATGAAATGATGAGATAGATCTTATAGTGGGAGAGAGAAGTATACCTGGTTGGTTTTGAGGGCTTGATGTGTGAGAGAGAAAAGAGGGAGAGAGTCCACCAACTGTAGTAATAATGGAAGAGGAAAGTGGATTCAACTATTTCCTCTCTTTTTTTGTTGAACTTTTGGTTGAACAGAGGTAATCAATTCATCAATCTCTGCTCCTTCCAATTTCTCGCCTTTGTACGTAATAATTTATTTGTGTTTTGATGACAAAGAAAAGTTGAGAGGGTTTAAAAAATATATATAGAATTGATTGGGTGGGAATTTGACTAAGAGTTTTTTTTTTTTTTTTTTTTTTTAAAGGTTGGTAGGTTTAAGGAAGGGTTTTGTTGAGAATGGAAGCGAACTTGGGAGGTTTTTGGTTTTGACGAAAGGTTTATTTTGTTGGGGTTAATACCGATACCAATCGATTCCCACTACACAGATAACTTGTACTTTAACCAACAACAATCTCCAGAAAATCCTAAATATTCACTACAACCAACCTAACATGCCCAACTCTCTATAACAACTATTAACAATAGATAATAATGCAAAGAAAATATAAAGCATACCATAACACTAGATGTAACGTGGTTCGGCCAATGATGCCTACTTCTACAAAAGCTAATCCTTTTATAAAGTAGGAAGAATGATTACAATCACTCCTTTCAGTCTCTCACCTTACTAGATCACTCATCTCTTTGTACAGGCTTGTCTCTCTATAAAGGTTATCTCTTAATTTTGACAGCTCTCAAAGTTGGGTTTCTCTGTGTGTTGTCTCTATTTTCCAAAACCTTACTTCTGGTTTTTATAGTAACCTGCAATTTCACGGTTACTGTAGCAAAATAGAAAACTACGAAAAGAGACATGGGCGCGAGCGTGCCCTCGGTAAGGCAAAATCGAGCGCGCGCGCCCTTTGATTTTCCTCGAACCAAAAATCCAGTAACATGAGGGCGGGCGCGCTTCATGCTAAGGCCAATCTGAGCGCGTGTGCACTCAGGCTTCTTCATGCAGAAATCAACTGATTTCTGTCCTCTTCCTCATGTGAGGGATAACTTCAACATGTTTATCTTTTTCTTTTATTTCGGATTGTTGCGCGAACAGTTCCCAAACTTGGGCGTGAGTTTGTTTTGTTTTGTTTTGTTTGTTTGCTTTTTTTTTCCTGCCGAATCATTGTAAATGCTGAGGTGTTTATCTTAGAGACAAAAGGGGGCTGACCGTGTTTCACTGGGAGCATTCTCGACTGTTCAGTATAAATGGTCTTTGATTGGCGTGCTTCGCTCGTCTTGAGGCACAACACACAATCTACAGGAATGACTATAAATTGTTTACTACTAATATAAACACAAAGAAATTCATTTCATATAATGCCAAAATAACATAATAATTTTAATAATTTTCCTCGGCAAATTGAAAGATGCCGGCGAGTTGAAGGACCCATCTTTTGGAAGTGTTAGATGATTGCTTTGTTCAACCTCCAAAAATAATGAGAAGCCAAGAAGTAATAGTGTAATACCATGCCTTGTTCAATTGTTCAATTATGTGGAACAATAGGTTTGAGAGAAGAGCTACAGGTGTCAAACCAAAAAAACAACACACATGTAGGTGGGGGTTTTTTTTTTTCTTAGAAAAGAAGCAATTGTGAAATTAAAACAATGTAATAAATTAAAATATGAGGTAAAGAAACAGGTGGACTAGGGGTTAAAGTTGCACTTAGGCCTTTTTTCATTTTCTTTTGTTTTTAGCTTAGGCCTAACTTAGGATACTATAACAGTCAACACTACTAACTTTTTTTTTCATCAAAAGTTCAGCGGTACCGGCCTGGCCCATGAATTTAGAGTGTGTTTGTTATGATGGAAACACTATGGAAAAGAAAGGAAAATAAGAGTGGTCCACCTTTTCCATAGTTTTTAAGGCGTTTGTTTACCCATGGAAAGGAAATGGGCTTTTCCATATGGAAACAAAATCATGGAAATGGAAAAGGTTTTGTGTCCTTAGCTAACCCCTTAAAATTTTGTGGAAAGGAAAGGAAATAGATAGCTAGGGACTTACTACTAGCACACCCAACAATACAATTATTCCTTTCCATAGCTTTTGCAAACAAACATGAGTATTAATTTCCCCAGTTTTTACTTTACTTTCCCCAGTTTACCAAATACATACGATTTAAAATTATTTCCTTTCCATTCCATTCCATAGTGGACCACCCATTTTATTTCCTTTCCATTCCATGAGTTAAATTTTAACAAACACACCCTTAGTACTTGGTTGACAGAAGTGAAGGGTATAATTGGTAAAAGACCCATTCTTGATGTATTTGCAGACTCCTGATGCTGCAAAATGTTGCAATTAAATGGTTAGGCATGAGTGGATCGCCTAAGAATGGATCTTTGATGTCCAAGAAAAGGGCATTCGGGAGTCGGGACTAGGGCAGGGAACTGGTCGAGTTCAGGTCAGATATCCCAATATCTGAATCCGAATTTTTTCATAGTATCCAAACCCAAACTTGAACCCGAATTTTTTACAAATATTTCTACCGAATACGAACCCCAAACCTGATTGGGTAACACTAAATATGTGAAAAATTACCCAAAACACGTATCCGAATCTGAACTCAAACCCGAATTATCCATATTCGAATTGAAATGTGTATCTGAACTTGACATATTCGGGTTCAGGTCGGGTCGAATTCAATTCCCTGCCCTATTCGAGATTGATATAAGAAAAACCACTGTAAAAAGGAATCAAGCCTTTACTTTGGTTGTTGAGAATACATACTAGAAAGCAGGGGCGGAACCAGGATTTGAAGGGGGGGGGGGTTTAGGAAATGTTTTTGAAAGGAAGAAATCATTCTCACATAACAAAAATAACACTAAATGGTAGTATGTATTTATGTTAACTAGTAGTATATACTATATAGTGTATTTTTTTTTTCCATAGAAAGTTAGGGGCTATAGCCCCTGTTAGCCCTTTCCTAGGTCCACCCCTGCAGAAAGTGGAGAGGCAAATGCAAACAAAATACAATGGCTTTCCATATGGGATTAATCACAACAAGATGCATCAACAACCAAAACAGTCGAACTAACGCTCTGAAGATGTTGGCTCTCTTCTTGTCCCATTGGTATGCCCAAAAACGATGTTGCTGAAAAGAAAACTGGGAAAATATTTTGAGACTGGGAAAGCTTGTAATGAATTGAGAGTATATTTGTATATGTTCATTTATGCATTTTTTCCCCCCTCTATAAGATTGGAGGAGTTCTTATAGATTACAAAGCAGTTACTTATCACCTAGAGCTAGCACACTCATGCCTTGGCACTGAGGCTCCTTGGACTAATGAAACTGTAGATTATGGTGTGTAATTTCAAAAGAGTTTGTAAGAAGTGATGTTCATCCTAAATTGTTTAGAGTTTGAGTGTGGGAGTTAAGAAGAAGAAAGGTAGACTCTTGGTATAGATTTGATTAGTTTTAAGCTAATAAAAACATGAAAACTCAATTTGTTTGGTATGGAAATGACATGAAAACATTGAAAGAAGTATTGATTAAAGATTAAAATAAAAACAACAAGATAATATTGATTGATTGAAACAAACAAAGCAAAATAACAAGGTTTAAATAAAATGAAATGAAGAACAATAAAGTAAAGGACTTGAATTGAAAAACTAGACAAGAAAATTAAAACAAACCAAATGTTTTGGACCCTAAAGCAATGGATGCTTTCTCTCTCTCTAACTTTTAGATTATACACCCCTACTTTTGCCTTTTATTGATTTGCTATCTTCCATCACTTTTGAGACACCTCACACTTCACTTTTGCTTTTGCTTTTTGATTTCTTCTTGACCAAGGCAGGTTTTTGAGAATGCCATATTTTTAGATAAAGGCCTCCATCTCTGGTCTTCTGAGTTGAGGGCTTTGACCTTTGACTTTGACCATTGACTTTGACTTTTTCAACACTTTTTTATAGCAGCTTTTGGTCTTCATAATAAGCGTGATTAAGGCTCCTTTAGGTGCTAAGATGCAGTTTTTATGATAAGTAGTCTGAAATTCTCCGTAACCTGAAAAAGACAATAAAAGCTATGAGTTGTATTTTCAATAAACGTAAAATAGGCTGTAATGTAGTAATATAAGAGTAATAAAATGCACATTTGGGAGCTGGTCACCACCCTCAAATAGCATCTTGTTTCTCCTTAAGCAAGGATGAGAGAAAAAACAAAGATCACAAATGAATGATTTATTATAAGTTATACTAATGTTGTTTCGCAGCGTGCGATTGCATTGACCATATGTGACTGACGAAACTAAACGTGGTAACTTCGTCAGATTTTGCTGTAGCGATAATAATGTTGTGATGGAAACAAAATTATACAATTAGAACTGAAATAAAAGAAATACTTCTTTATTAACCATAAAATCTTGAAAAGTGCAAAGATAATAACGGAAAGGAAACTATTGAACTGGAAACAGACTTACAAATTTTTGTCTGGTTTTTCATTAAACTTGTCTATTTTGTCCACTCACTTAGTAAAATAATTTGTTACGACGAGTAAGAAACGAACACTGCCAAGGGCTGTCAGAAATAAACCAACAATGTCAATGCCTCATTTCGCAAATGACTAATGGTTATGGATTGGATTATGCTTAATCGCAGGAAGTTTGACCTATATCATCATGTTTTTGACAAGGTGCACACTTCTCGGACGGACGCTTAACATCCTATTGAATGTATGGCCACCAATACCATTAGGTCATTGCTCTGTGAGCAAGACTTTGCCCCCAGGAGTGGTGCTCATATAGTCCTAAATGAATATCTTCAAGGCCTAATAAATCATTCATTCTACTCAAACAACGAAGGAGATGATTGAGATTTGTGCCTTTGTGATAGAGTTTTTGGTCATCAAGAATTCCAGAGCATTGTCAGCTGTATGATCGTCATTGGTAGCTATGGTAGAGACCGAGACATTATTAGTGCCAAGCTCGTTAGGATCATTTGACAACATAAGTTGTTGATCCAGTGTTGTCGTGACAGTGACGACTTGATTTTCCATGGATAAGTATGCGATAGAATCAAGATGCCTTACATCATAACGCGGAAACTACACAATACTGATAGATGTAAAATTTCATGCAATTCATTGAATTAAGTCAAGATAAACGACCATTCTATCACCGCGAGCCGCATTTTATCATTCAAAGTGGCTAGTGACTAACTTAGAATAATTAATCGTAACTTAGTCGCCCCCAACTGAAGAGTTGTATGCATACTACAAATGATAGTGTCGTACCGGGCCATATTATTTGAAGTGTCAAAACCCAAACGTAGAGACCTCTCAATTATGTTTTCATTCAGCTTCGAGATGACAAAGCCAAGACCGGAGCCAGACTTATTATGCGAACTATCGGTGTAAATCTAGTAATCAGTTGATATATCCGATAAGTATTTCAAGTAATCGCCCCCGGGAGGTAATGATAATTAGGGATCAACGTTTTTCTCATCAAGTAATGCGTTCCACATAGGAATATCATCAATAAGAAAATCAACCATTAGAGAAACCAAAGTTTGTCGCTATTTAAATGTACGAGTGTCAGAGACAATGTTGTAAGCGCTAAGGTAACTTTTTCATTCTGCGAGTCGATTTGTAGACATTGCGAAAAAAACATGCACAGCGGATATTCAATATTAACTTCGACTATTCCTTCCTAGAAATAAGCTTAAGATGTCTAGCAACATGAAACAAGGCCAATGCAATTTTCTCAATACAAGAATGCCTCGATTCAGTTGAAATAAGAGTTTTGCAAATAAAGAATATGAGACGACTATCGACACTATTGATAAGTGCTCAAAAAGTGCTATTTAACCCTCGATTATGCCTCTTGTTTAGCCATCTTAGTGGAGTAATAGTGTTTATAAGTTGTGTTTTAAGATTATACAGGTAAAAAAGAGAGTTTTGTAGAATATTAGAGAAAATGGGGTAAAACGAAGCAATTCGGAGCATTAAGGATCACATGGGAGGCCCGTGGACAATCATGGAGAAGGCCAAGGAATTGGAGCTATTAAAGATGCGACTTGGACCTATTTTAAGCCTATTTGGAAGCCCAAGGCCAAAGGATTCGTTGCTTGGACCAAAGCCCGCAAAAGAGGATAGAAGGATAGAGCAGAAGAGAGAAAATCGGCTTATGCGTCTGGGACGCATGGATCGAGCGTCTAGACGCATTTATTGCATCTGGGACGCATAGATCGAGCGACCAGATGCATTGATTAAGTCTGGGATGCATGAATAATGCGTCCAGACGCATTAATCGACACTATAGCCAATTCCTTCTCAGTTTTGGACATGAAGTTGGACTCTGAAAGAAGTTTATTTGTATTAGGAAACAAATGACGGTTTGGAATGCTTCTAGAGCTCATTGTAACCCCTATAAATAGAGGACCTAAGTGCCTCATGTAATTGGCCAATTCAATTTATATTCTTGTCTTAACTTGAGAGGCAGAGAGAGTCTTAATAAATTATTCTTTCTAGTCTTATGTTCTTCAACTCTTCTTCTTCTTGTTCTTCCTTCTATATAGAAGGCTAATCTTCTCCTTCAAGGGAGGACATGAAGCCAGTGCTTAAGGTTTAATGATTCTTTTGGTTCATGGTGTTCTTCAATCAGGTTAGTTCTTTATGTTTGTAATTATTAGTTCCATTGCCTTTTTGAGGGGGATGGAAGTATAGAATAGGGTTTATGTTTTGCAATATTAATATCATGCTAGTGTTCTTTACTTTTCTTCTAGTAGTGTAATTCTTTAGAGTTAGGGAAGTATTCTTTGTGTTGCCTTAGAAGGGGTAGCTCAGGAGTGGTCGCTAGGGAAGTATTCTTTGTGTTTGCCTTAAGTGGTGATTCATTGAATGGCCGCCCTATTAGGAAGTACTCCTTGATGTTGCTCTTGGTAATACATTGAATGGCTGCCCGAGCTTACATAAAAGGAAGGAAGATATTAATAGCATAAACATAGGAACAATCTTAAGTAGAGTTAATTGTTAACGATGTTTCGTCCAAGAGGGCATCGGCACTTGCTCGATTACCTAATTGTAGTCTACTTGTAAGAACAACCATGAAGCAGAAGGTCATAGATTAAAAGTATTGGTGGATTCTAATCTCTTGAATTCTCTCTCTTATAAATTCTCAATAGTTTAGTTAGTTTAGCTTAGTTTAGCATTAGAATCTACAATCTCTACAATATTAGTTTTTAATCCCTCAAACCCCCTTTCCAGTCCTGTTCTTCACATAATATACATTTAAAAGTGGAACGATACCCTACTCATCCTTTACTTATTGAGGGATAATTAGGTTTTGATATGCTTCTCTTTTGTTCAACGATCATCATCTATCTACATCATTCATATACCATCTAAACCACAAAAAGAGGAAGTGTCAATGGCGCCGCTGCATTAGTATCCAGATAGTACGAACACTCTTAAGTGGTGTGGCCTTCATCAGAACATAGCTCACAAATGGTATAACAAGGCTTGGATGGCTGAGGTTTAGCTTGGAAATTGTTTGGTTTTGGAGGATTCATGGAGAACTGATCAAACTTCTTGTTCAGATTTTCAAGTCCTGTTGATAGGCTTGCCATAATTGATAGAATTGCTTGATTTGGGTCTTCCTGAATTTGGTTGCCAAATTTCTTCGGCACCCCCTCCACTCTAGCTACGTCTTCTTTGCTAGTACTCCATTGTTGAGTGTCTTCAGCTAAATTCTCGAGAAAGTTGTAGGCTTCCTCTCCATCCAATGATGTAAACTTACCTTGATGCATTGACTGTATCATCTGCTTGTTCATAGTAGAAAGTCCTCGAAAGAAAAAATGAGCCAGTGTGCTCTTATCATAACCATGATGTGGACATGAGACTAGCAGATTATTGAATTTATCCCAACTTTGATGACATTCTTCAGTCACCTTCCCTTTGAAATTGCGATGGCTTGCATGGCGATGGCATCCTTACGGGGTGGGTAGAACTTGTTCATAAACTTTGTTCTCAACTTCTCCCAGTTGTTGATTGAATTGATCGGTTGTGCAGTTAACCATTCGGATGCTTTACCTTCGAGGGAGAGTGGAAAAAGAATTAACTTGATACTCTCATCCCTGATATTCTGGTTCTTGAAAGTTCTGAGGACTGATAGAAATTTGTTCATGTGAACATAAGGTTGAACATTATCTAAACCATTGAACTTTGGAAGCATAGAGATTACTGATGCTCTAAGTTCAAATTGATTAGCTTCTGTCTCTGGAAAAACAATACTGCTGGGTGGGTCTCCAATAATTGGCGAATAGAAATCGCTCAGCTTCTTCCTCTATTGTGCTTGCATGGGTTGGATAGCTTCAGGATTATTTGGGTTCATAACACCTCCATCATTGCTTGCGGCCATTGTTTCAATCTCGTCTAGTGTTCTTGTGAGTCGGTTGTTAAACCTTGTCCACTGTTGTGTTCTTACCGAACAATGATATGGACGACGGGGCTAGAAAATGCTATGCGAAAATAACGAAAAACTATCCTACAATGCTTGAATAGTATGCAACTATTCTAATTTATACTAAAATGTAAAACTACTTTCCTTCAACTGGGTTGGGCTTTGCAGCTAGTATCTCGCCTATTGTCTAAAGCTGTCTCTTCTAGGGTTATGGTGAATCACTTGGATTGCTTAAGTACCACTGCCCACAGACGATAGTCCGTTTGTCAAGATTCAGACAAGAAACACTAGAGTTTGATGTTTCGCTGTGTTGGCTTACAACTTTAATTGTTGAAAAGGTCCTAAATGCAATTATACTAGAAAGCAATAAAACTTAAACTATGATGCAACTATACTAAGAAAGCAATAAAAAGAATGAAGATTCGACTAACCTGGATGGTAGATCTTGTCTTCGAGATGTCCTTCAAGCTTCTTTCTTTCTTAAAAGGATAGATGATGCGGCTAAAATTACCTCAAGATCCAAAATTCTAATCTTGAAAGAAAACGTTAAACATAAACAACTTAAAATGGCAGCGGCGCCATTGCCATTTTCGAAAGATACCATCAAATTTCACACCCCGCCAAAATCAAAATTTTGAACTTGACATGCGTCACGGGACGATAGGATTTACATCTGAAATTTGCGTCGGGACGACGATCTCGACCAGTGAACAGTAATTACAATTTTTCCTTTTTGGTTGTCGTTATTCGTTTTCCTTTGTTTGATTATTATGGAAGTCTTAAAAGAGATACATCCAGAGTTGAAGTTTGGGAATTTGTTCGAGAAAGAGGGTCTCTCGACACACTTTGGAAATGCCATCTCGACGTTGAGTTGGGATGTGTTTTTGTATGATGAGAGTGACTAGTATGATGAGGGTCTAGTTAGACAGTTTTTCAGTGATATAGACCATTTCATACCAGAGACGAGTGAGCTTGTGTTGAAATTTGAGACAGACGAGTTTAAGTTGACGAGGGAGATGCTCCAGGAGTTCAACCAGATTCCGATGTACGAGGGGGATGAGACACCTGTACTGGGAGGATTGAAGGATTACCATGGACATCTTGGCCCACATACAGAGGTTAATCAAGCAGGCCAGACGAAGACCAAGTCTCTGCAGAAGAACCAAAGTGACTAGCATCTGAGATGGCTTTTGTCACAACGTAGTAGGCACGGTGAGTGAGAACACTTTATACCAGCCCGATCTACACTTGCTTTGGATGTTGATGACTAGGGACGTTAGAATCTGTATGTGTAGATTTATTCTTAGAAGGCTGGGGAATATGAAGACAAAGAAGGCTGGGGAATATGAAGACAAAAATCCCATTGATGCATTGACTAAGTGGTATGGGGTTATCGAACAGATAATAGAGTTGGACTATACGACCTTCCAGCATGTTGTCTTTTACTGCAATTGGGTGAGGGTGGAGGACAAGACCAATGGTTGTAAACTTTGTCCAGATTCTAATTTGGTGATGGTTAATCTCAATAGGCTAAAGAGTGTTGATCAGTACTTTGATGAGCCGGTGATTCTTGCTTCTGAGGCTAGTCAGGTGTTTTACTTGGAGGATTTGAGAAATCAACTGGTGGGTAGTCATAAATTCGCCTAGGCGATTGACAAGTCGAGTTGATAAACTAGATGCACCAACTGACTTCCAATCTATTCTTGAGGACCAACCTAATTTGCAGCCGTTGATGGAAAGTCTAACCTGATTGTAATAGTTGCACTATCATATTGTGAGATTTTTAGTTGCATGCGAACTTCTCATTTTCTACTTTTAGATATATAAACTCTTTCTATTTTGAAGTTTGTCTGTGCAGTTGGGTGAAAGGTGTGTTTGAGTTGTTTTTTATCTTTTTTTTAAACAAGAATAGTCTCTATAAATGTATACTTTTGAACTTTGTCATTTTTTTGTGGTATCCTAATTTTACCTATTTGTTTTAACATTTTTTTGTCATATAGTAGGCTATTTAATAATGGCACTAGGTCAATCTCAATCTATTGCTTCCCACCATCGAAGTTCAGTCCCACTTCCATCTCATAATTCAACTTAGGACTCTCACACATCTCAAACTTTGGGAAACTCACCAACGATTACCAAGTTACCTATAAAGTTCGATGAGGATGGCGTCATTTGTTGGTCCTAACCATGCCAAATGGAATACCCAAGGTTGGTATTTATGTTCGATCTCGTATTCCAATTCATTACAAGGATTGGAGGAAAATAGATGGAAGCTTCAAAGATAATGTCTGGAATAAATTAATGGTAAGATTTACATGTACTTTAATTTCGATGATAGCATCCATTATTCTTGAATATTAGTATGTTTTTCAAATCCTATATCTACATGTTGTCCAGCCCTATGTATGGAAATTTACTTAATATGAAATAAACAAAAGTCACTTTGTTCATGTAGGAAGACTTTGAGCCTAATGTTCCCCAAGCAATGGCACGCCGAGAAGTTGAAAAAGACTTTCCCCAAAAGTTCAGATCAGCAAAGTATGCCCTGTGGAAAGAAATTTTGCGTAAGTGCGGGAGCATGGAAGAAGCTATTGCAGCATGCCCAGATGGTAAGGACCCAAATTATTAGGTTGTGTTTGTTAGAAATGAGAGTACCGCTGAAGTGAGAGCTAGAAACGCAAAGAATGCAGAGAATGCCAAAAAGAATATATATCGACATACTAATGGGCGGGACACATATGCCCATAAACTGGATAAAATGGTAGGTGTCTATTCATGCATTAACGATTTCTTATCACGTTATGCTAACAACTATTAAGGATTTTTTTTAGTAGGATAAAGAAGATCCTAGCAAAAAACATGGATCGGTAGATAGTTGGAAAAAAGGACATGAGCGTCGTGATGGAACTATATTAGCGAGTGCTCGGACCCATTATGTAAGTTCTAATAACATTGAAGCTTGAACTTACCTGTGTGTTAGTATTGTATATAGACTATGTTGCATATTGTATTACTCATATCGGTGGTTAATATTGTAGGAACAAGTGGAGGCTTCTCATAAAAGAAGAAAAGAAGCAAGCGCGGGTGGTGAGGGCAGTGTAATGGAAGTAGACTTCGATAATGATGAGTTGTCTGAAGTCTTTGGGCCCGACAAAGGGAGTAGAACTCGTGGAATCAGCTCCAACAAGTCTAAGAAGCAATTGCAACGTACAGGTATTGCCAAGGCATTATTGCAGCAAGCAAACTCTTCATCCAATTCTGAGTTGAAGGGGGAAATGAATGAGATGAAGTCTTCCTTAGTTAATGTCATGGGCGTGTTAAAAGTGAGTTTGCAGTTTGCAGTTTGCACTTGTGCTTTATTGCATACAATATCATTATGTATAACTAATTGTTACTATAAATTGTGTCAGGATGTACTTAAGGCTGTCAAAAGCAATGGAACACCGACTGCTCAACCACCGTGCGGCCCAACAACACCAGAAACTAAAGTCGGTTCCAGTTCTATTCGTCACTCGACTCAACAAAACTTGATGAATATGTTTGCAAATTTGAATCCTCCTTCTAGGACGCTTGGTTCTTCACCAAATGTATCTTTATTAGATAGGGACGGTGTAGTGGTTGCTAAGGGGTATGTCATGACAGAGACAGCTGGAGATTGCAATGGCAAAAAAGTTCTCGCAGGTGAAAAAAATGTCTACATAGAGGAAGTCTTGGTTGGTGATGCTCTTGTTTACGATGGGCCCCAAGATGGAGTTAGATTTTTGGATGGCTTTAGTGTAGGAGGTCCTTTAATTTGGCTCGAGTCAAGGATGCAGTTTTCTTAATAAGTTGTTTGGGATATGCAAACTTTCTGAACTTGGAATTTTTCAGTATGGTTTGGTTACTTTATGTTTTGAATGTCGTTTGTTTTTTATTTAATATGGATGTCATAGTGACTTGACAAACTTATGGTCTTTTTTTGGTATGGATGAGTATTGACTTTAATATGTTCGTATTATATCTATATATTAAATTTGATTGCAGTATATATATGCTTGTTTGCTTACCAGGTTGAAGAAAGTACTAACCCATTTTAACTCCCTTTGTGCAAATTAATATAATTGGTTTTGCAATCACGCCGTCCCAAGCCCGGATAAAGGAGGAGGGAGGATGGTGGAGCCTTGGACTATTTCCTCAGAGACGCTATAAAGAGAAGAAGGAAGAAGTGGAGCCAGAGAGGGCGAGGCTCGATCCGAGCGAGATCAAAGGATCAGATTTGCGTGATTGCACCGGTTTATTTTCCAATTCATGTTTATGCTTATTTTTATCATTTTTCTACTCAATTCTCGAGTTTAAGCTTTGTTTGACAGATTTCTTTGAAGGCGGATGAAAAAGACGTGTTTCAATTCTTTTTTCAAGGGCTGGCAAGGTTAGTAGGGTGCTCTTTTTAGCATATCATATTACCTCTTAATATAGTGGATCGTAAATATTTTTGAGTGTTCATTTGAGATCATTTCCAATTTCTTGGATTACTTAATTGAATAGTTTGTCCTATATTGGTTAAGTGAATATTCGAATAGAGAGCATGATTTAATGGCAGCAATCTCTATGGCAACAAATTGAGTGGAGGTATCCCACCTGGTTTTGAAAGACTTGAGAGCATGACGTGAGTCCTGTTATTCAACAATTTTTCATAATTCAGAATGTTATCCTTTTAACAGCCGTACCCTCTTTTTTGCTCTAAGTTCTGTCATATACTCGTATGGACGGTATGGTAGCTTATGGGTATGTGTTGTTCTTGCGAACCACAGGAATCTTTTGTCCAACAATTTCAAAGGCCCTATCCCTATAGAACTATCACGGATTGGCAATTTAGATACTTTGTAAGTACCATCAAACCAAAGAAGTTTTTTTTTATCAGCCCTGGAATGTTTATTTCATTAGTTTCTTTTCCTCAGGGATCTATCAAATAACAAGATTTCTGGCTCCATTCCTTCTTCTATTGGTGATTTGGAACATCTTTTGAAATTGTTAAGTTCTACTATCTGGTGCCTTTCCATCTCCATTTTTCTTCTTTATAGAGTTATAGCTAATGCCTTGTATGTTTATCCACTAGAATCTCAAAGAAGAACAGATTGACTGGTTACATTCCGGCAGAGTTTGGAAATCTGAGAAGTGTTATGGAGATGTAAGCAGGAACCTCCAGTTTTTCCTATTTTATTACATTAACATACATGTGTAATGTTTCTGAACCAATCTAACCATGCTATTATATTGTAGAGACACTGGTCGAAAGTAAAATCAACTCTATGGTCAAATTCCTCAGGAACTCGGTCACTACATAATTTGTTTTCACTGTAAGTTATACTTCTGATGTTTAATATTAGAGAATGAATCCCGAATTCAGCCTCTCGGGGGAAGAACCTTAGGTTTTAGATTTTTAGGACATTGGCTCTGTGACAAATGTGTGTTAAGTGCACCTTTTGACAGATCCCTAGCTGATGCAATCGCAATTGCAAAGAACATCAACGGATCTCAGTCTAAATGCTCTGTAAGTTATCTTTTTGTCTGGGAACTCTATCAAATTTATTATTAGGTTGATTATAGGTGAAAATTGCAGTCCTCATAGTATCTTATTTGCATCTAAGCAGAAATGTGTCATACAACAACTTAGCTGGTGATATTCCTTTGGGAAAAAAGTTTTCAATGTTTCCTCCGAGCAGGTGAGTGATTGTAAACATTTTTTCCTGGTGGGAGAGCTTACCACTTCGACTTTCTTGACATAGATGGTTCTGATTTCGTATTCTGGGTGGACTGTCTTCTTTGCAGCTTTGTTGGAAATCCTGGGCTTTGCGGTTCTTGGGTTGATTCTCCTTGCCACAATTCTCACTCTCCTGAACAAGGTACACATAAGTTCTTAGACGGATCTTTCTACTGTCACTATTCTCCAATTCGTTGCTCGTTGTAACAAATCTGTGTGGTCGTTGTGCACATAAATATCATTTTGGCTGCATGTCGAAATCTGAAATTTGTCAAAATTCAATTGAATGGGCACCACACGGGACCTATGGTTTCCTTATTCCTGTAAATGGCTGCTATATCGTCTAAGATTATTCACTTCATGAACATGCCCTTTCGGAGTCGTCCCCACTTTCTAAAAACCATATCATCGAACTCATTCATTTTCTTGAAAACCAAAATTAATGTGGTTATATTTGCGTTTAATTGTTTTTTCTAGTTCTTGGTAATTTCATTATTTTCCTCCAATGTGGTCTTTGCAGCCTCAATATATAAAGCAGCTATCCTAGGAATTGCTTTAGGTGCAATGGTCATCCTTCTCATGATCTTAGTGGCAGCATGCAAACCGCACAATCCACCTCCATTTTCTGAAGGAGCTCTGGACAAACCAGGTGCGTCCCCACTCCATATCTACTCGAATAGTTGTTGTGGCCCAAATGGCTTGTTTACTCTCCGTCACCTAAATATGTTGTCCAATGTTTAGTGCGACCAAGATGATTAAGAGTCTTAATTAGCTAATTGTCCGAAGCTTGTGGTTCTACTTTTGATGAATAGCAGTAATGGCAGCTTGTGGGTTGACCACTTGGGTAAACAGTGGGAGCATTCAATTCTCTCTAAATAGTGGGATCACTTTAAAAACGATTTGAAAATTAGAAAATATGAAACCGCTTTAAAAGTGATGTTAAATGTAGAAAAAAGCAAGTCACTGAATAAGTGATGTCCTGTGGTTCCAGTTTTTTTATTTTTTCACCAAAATTAGCTTATTACCTCTTACTTGTGTTCGGTCTTGGATGAAAAACTTGAAAACCCAGTTTATTGGTCAAGATTATCTTCAGGTTCAAAGTAACAATATTGATAGCATAATGGCATTTGGATTTGGAGATCTAACCATGGATACTACTGCGAAAGATCGTTATAATCAAAACCCGGTTGTGGAATGAAAACCATTTGGATATGATGGGACTTGATGCACGACCCTTTGCCGGGTCTAGAGGAAAATGGCTGGGTTTTTTTTTGTAACTTCAATGAACATAGTTTTTCTGCTCTCACTAACATGGGTATGAACATTTCCCCTTATTATGAGATGGTGGATCACCAATTTGAAGCAGTAGTCCCGGTCGTGATTGATCGAGAAAAGTTTGCATGGATTTTTAAACTTTCCCACGAGTGCGAAGTTACACAAAGCACTTGGTCCATCTCTCCAAACAAAGTTGCAATGATTATTTGTGGATCCCAAATGGCTCTCAAGGTTATGATGTGCGTAGCGGTACTCAATTTGCAATATCTGATTTCACTTTGGAAGTAGGGAGCCATCGGTTGGGGTATCCAATGGATTTATTTTGAAAAAGGAGATGCAGATAATCTATTGGATGCAATGGTTTCATATATGTGTGATGCTTTCGGGGATATTGCATCGAGTTAGATCCAATAGTATCGGATCACCTACAAGCTCCTCAAGACAGATTGTTGCTTCTTGCCAAACCCCAGAGTCAATCCGGATGCGATCGGTTGGGAGAAAATGATTCAGTCCATGGAGCTTAGTAAGAACTGGTTTTGTTTCGGGCATTGGGAAAGATCTTACAAAGTGTCCATCTAAATCTTCACCGAAAAGATCGAGAGCTAATTTGATTCGAAGAAGAACAAGAAATGGGTTTTGGGTGTATTCTATCTAGGAAGGATACCAAGCCATGTCACATTGGCCAAAAAAGAAGCCGGGAATAGTGATGTTCAAAAGCCAAGACCGAGGGACGGATAGTTGATCCAAGATCGAAGTTAAGGAGCTACGAGAGCTTGTCCAAAATGGTGGAAAGGTGTATACTTGTTTTATAGTAGTATATCCTCTGTTGTTCTGCTGTGGTTTTACCGACTTTTTCTGCCTTTTGCTTTCAAGTAATTCACATTTTTCTTACGTGATGAAATAGTGTAGCATTGATTCTTTGTTGGATCAAACCATAAAGCACGCGTCTTTGTTTCTAAGAAGTGTTACTAACCGAAATGAGAAGTTAAAGCGGTGTGTATATCTGAGATGTAAGTTGTTGTCCGCCTAAAGAAGCATTTTTCTTTTTTTCCCACCTAGGTGGAATGTAATTTATTAACCATTATCAACTCCAAATCTGAAAACAACAATCTCTGCGCAGGCTGTTGACAAAAAACTTGGAGTTATTTGAAGATCGGGGCAAAGGAAAATGGTGCAAGTGGGCTGTTAAAATGGGGAGTCAATTGGAAGTTTGTCCAATTGTCGTCAAGGACCTTGAGCAGCCAGGGCACATGCTTATAGAGGTCTGTATTATGTGATGTCTCTTTCAGCCATGAGTGCATTTCTGTAAAGAAAATAATGTCACTGTCAGATAATCAGAAAAGTGACCTTGACGTCGGACGTCATAAGTCATAACCCCTTAAGGTATGTTCATGATTTCTTTGTAGTTTATTGATATTCCAATCCCATCCAGTCAAACTATGTATGAAAGCATAAAAACCATTTAAACCTAAGTAAGATGGACATTTTATATTCTTGAAACCCCCCCCCCCTAAAAAAAAATCTTCCCCGCTCCGCTCATGCCCCTACTGCAATGCAGTATACTAGTGTATATAGTGTCCTTTTTATTCGAGGATTAGTTATTTGACTTAACTGGCATTGGTCGAGATGGTTAAATAGCTGGTTCTACGAATCAATATATATTTGAGTAGTTAGGTTTACGACCGAGGTCTGAGGTTTTAATATATGTTATGAAAGTATATTATTTGATTTTCAGGTTATGACGGGATTTAAGTCTATGAAATGTTGAAAATACAAAGGAGATTTTGCGAAATTTTATGTCTTTTCGTCAAGGTGTCCGACAAGGTTATAGGGTTTTGGGGCGTTACATAAACTTTCAATACTATGCTTCTATTGCTACTAGTCTATTACCATACTCTCTTTTCTGAATTTTGTAGTTTGAGTATAAGGAGCTACTACTTAAGAATAAGATATAATGATATAAGTATATATCTATACATATTTGTTTTCTACTGCCCGACTCCTTTTTATTTATTTCTATTGGTGTATATGATGAACAAGACTTTTCTGATGATACCATTCCAAAGTCATCCCCTGATGCTTGCAACTATTGAAAGTGGGAGTTTTGTACAAATGACATGAGAGCTTGAATTTAGGGACAAGTCCCATTGATTTGGAAAACAATGTATATTTCATTCGTAACAAGTCCTATTTATGAAAAGACGTTTTGGTGATGTTATTTTAATAAAAGATTATGTGATTAGATGTACTTGTGAGATTTCTTGTTTATGTTATGGACGATTGTAGAATACCCAATAAGTGGGGACATATTTATGCAGGTTAGTAGTCTCCCAAAAAGAGTGATTTTGGGGAAATTATTTTTTTACATATGAAATAGTTTTGTAACAGTGGAAAACCGTAACTAAGCTTTGTAATAAATAACACTTACGAAGCAACAAAACCATTACCAAAATATTACAAATTCTATTAATCAATTACATAAATAAATGTTACTAACTTTCTAAAACCACTACTGTTGTTGGAAAAGAGTAACACAAAAAAGTGTTACTAATACTATAAAACCGTTACTGTTGTTAAAAAAGAGTAATGGTGAAAAAGCGTTACGAACTCTATAAAAGCGTTACTAATGTTAGAAAAGAGTAACACAATTAAACAAATAAAACCGTTAGCAAATATTTTTAGTTACGGAAAAAACCGTTACAATAAATATTTATATAACGGTTTTAAACCGTTACGAATATTAATAACGCATTAGAAACGCCAAAACTGTGACTCAAAAAAACCGTTACAAATATTTTTAGTAACGGTTTCTGACCGTTAGGAATGTCCTGTTTTGGTATAGTGTGAAGGTGGAAAACCTGGACGAAAGGACTGCGGTAATTGCCTTTGAGAGGGGGTTGCGCCCAGGAACCAGGGTACACGAGTCTGTGGCTAAGAAAAAGATCGTGACACTACATGATTTATATCTAAGGGTGGAAAAATATATAAGGTATGAGGATACAATGCAGAAAGAGACGAGGAGGCCGGGGAAGGCCGTGTTGGCTTTGGAGCGAAGCGAGGACCGCGGAAGATACGAAGCATCGGATAGGGGAAGCAGTGGACACCGGGGTTACACTTCGCGGCCAGAAAGAGGGAGAAATGAAGTCCGGAGGGAAAATAGAGAACGGAAGCCTTATCAATAAATGGAGCCGACACCAGTAGACCGGCCGTTGAGTGAGCTATTGCCGCTGATTCAGAATTTGCAGGGCTATGAAGGTCCGCGAAGCAAACCAGACGAAATACCGGGTAAGCCGTACTGTGCATATCATCAGATACAGAACCATGAGACGAATGAATGCTACGCCCTCAAATGGCTAGTACAAATGATGATAGGGAAGGGGCTACTGAAATAGCTTACCAAAGAGAAGGGGAAAGAGGAGCAAGCGCCAAACCAAGGGAGAATACTGGGTACCATAAATGTCATATTCAGTGGGGAGATCTTAAATCACAATGCTCACAGAGATAGGATACAGTGAATTGCTAGCATATAGCAGGTTAACGAAGAGGTAGGTTACTCGCGACCTGCACCATGGTCCGCGAACGGAAAAGGAAGTATAATGTTTACGGACGCGGACTTGAAGACAGTCGACTCCCAGCATGAGGATGCATTGGCAATCACAGTGGCAATGGGGAATTACATGGTGAAAAGGGTGTTAATCAATTGTGGCAGCGCAGTGAACTTGTTGTTCGTGGGGACAATGGAAGAGATAAAGATAGACAGGAGACAGTTGAGGCCTTCACAGACAAATTTGTACGGGTTCAACTAAAGTATGACCGAGCCGCTGGGGGAGCTCCTGCTGCCAATAACCACGGGACCAGTGACAGTGTTCTCTCGATTCAAGGTGGTAGATGCAAATTCACAGTACAATGCCATCCTTGGGAGGCGATGGATTCACGAGATGAAGGCGGTACCATCCACATATTATCAGGTGATCAGATTTCCCACCCCAACAGGGATGCATGAAGCGCACGGCGATCAAGTGACAGCGAGGAACATTCATCAGGGAACAGTGAAGAGGTTGATCTGAGGGGATGAAGGAGAGGCCTCGAAACCTAGAAAGAGACAGGCATAACAATTACAGTGTGCCTCTGTATAAGTGGAGGCAGAGACGTCGGCGGTACCAAAAATGCTGGACGAGATCGAGACAGTGAATGTGGGAACAGGGGAGGTGGAGAAGTTTACCTCAGTGGGATATAATTTGCAGGAAGAGTGGAAGAACAAATTGATATAGTTTCTCTCAGAGAATAAGGACGTCTTTGCTTGGAAAATTGAGGAGATCACGGGGCTGGATCCAGAGTCTGCATGTCACCGGTTACACATGAAGGAAGACGCTAAACCAGTAAGACAGAGAATGCGTGGCGTCATGCCGAAGTATGCAGAGGGAATCCGCGAAGAGATTTCAAGGTTAAAAGGAGCGGGCATAATTTGGGAAGTAGAGTTCACGAACTGGTTGTCCAACATAGTCACGGTACCTAAAAAGAATGGAAAGGTACGTATGTGCGTCGACTTCACAGATGTCAACTCCGAGTGTCCTAAAGATAGTTATCCTATGTCGCGGGAAGACGAGTTAGTAGATCGGATGGCGGGGTTCAAGATTTTCTCTTTTATAGATGCGTCGATGGGGTATAACCAGGTCGCGATATATGGACCGGATTAGGAAAAGTCATCTTTCATAGTAGAGGGGGTTACCTACTGCTACACAAGAATGCCATTCTGTTTGAAGAATGCTGGGACCACGTTCCAGCGACTGGGGGAGAAAATGTTTGAGAGCAAAATACGGAAGGGGATGGAGATATACATCGATGATATGCTGGAAAAGAGCATGTCAGAAGAGGAACACTTAGAGGGATTGAGGGAAACGTTCAGTATATTGCGGGTGCACAATTTAAAACTGAATCCAGAGAAATGTACGCGTGGGGTGACCACAGGGAAATTTCTGTGGTACATTGTAACTCATCGGGGGATAGAAGCCAATCCAGAGCAAATAAGAGCACTAATAGAGATGTCGTCTCCCCAGGATGTTAAAGAAGTACAAAGACTAGCGGGAAGGGTCGCGGCATTGAACCGTTTCATATCTAAGTCATCTGACAAGTGTAGGCCGTTGTATTGACTGTTGAGGAGGACGCCAGACTTTGTATGGACGGCAGAATGCGAGAAGGCTTTTCAAGAACTAAAGAGTTATTTGTGTTGAGCTCCTTTGTTATCGCGGCCTGAACAAGGGGAGAAGCTGTACTTATATTTGGGAGTTACAGAGTACGCGATAAGTTCGGTTCTCGTCCGGGTGGTGGACAAGATTGAAAAACAGGTGTATTTCCAGAGCAAGACATTACTGGATGCGGAGACACAGTACAGTAAGGTGGAGAAATATGCCTTGGCACTGATATTCTCGGCGTTGAAATTGAAGCCTTACTTTGAGGCACATTCAGTAGTGGTCATGACAAACCTACCCCTCAAGCAAGCGCTGAAGGCAGAGAAGTCAGGGAGAATGCTCAAATGGGCGGTGATGCTGAGTTCTTATGAAGTGCAATATCAAATAAGAACCGCGGAAAAGGCACAGGCAGTAGTGGAGTTTTTGGCAGAGTTCCCAGCGGAGGATCCCACTTGGGGGGAAGAAATGCTCATGGAGCCCGAGCAGGAAGGGGAGCCAGACGGGTTGGATCCTTGGGATAAACTAAATGGGTGGAAAGTGTTCGTGAACGGCGACCAGCAACAGATGCAGGCAGTGGAATAGGCGTCGTGTTGGTCACTCCAAATAATGAGTCAGAATATGAGGCCATGATAGCGGGATTGGGAATTGCAGAGGAGTTGGGGGTGGATGAGTTAACGGTGTATTCAGATTCCAACTTAGTGGTATGTCAGGTAAACGGAGGATTTGTCGCTAGATGTGCTCGAATGGCCAAATACTTGGAGGTTGTGCACCGCAAAGCGGCCAAGTTCACGAAAGTCAGATTCATACATTTGGTCCGCGACGAGAACCGACATGCGGATGCTCTGGCATACGTCACAACAGCAATGCCGGGGTCGGAGGAAAGAACCATAAGAGTAAGGAAGTTGGGGAAATCAAGCATCGAGAGGGTGGACGAAGTGTACCATACCGCAGAGGCGGTAGGAGGATGGATGGGCCCTATTAAACATTTCCTGTTGGGAGGGGATGTAGCCGACGAGAAAGAAAGAAGGAGGTTGGAACAAACTTCACGGAGATACATTCTGGTAGAAGGAGAGATGTATCGAAAGAACTTTGACGGACCACTGCTGAGGTGCCTAGGGCCGAGCCTGGCACAAGAGGTGTTAGCAGAATTGCACGTAGGGGACTGTGGAAGCCATTCGGCAGGGAGAACAACTGCACACCGACTGTTAACGCAAGGTTATTTCTGGCCTCACATGAAAAGGAACGCGGTGGAGTTTGCCAAGAGGTGTGGAAAATGCCAGAGGTTTGCTCAGCTAATATTTGCACCAGCAGAACCGCTGCACAACGTATCTAGTCCATGGTCGTTCGCCATGTGGGCCATGGATATCGTGGGGCCGCTGCCAATGGCCAGAGGAAAGAGAAGGTTCATGCTGGCCGCTACTAATTATTTTACCAAATGGATAGAGGTCGTGGCCCTGCAACAAGTCAAGGAGGAACAAGAGATTAAGTTTTTGTGGGAGAACATTATCTGTAGGTTTGGATTGCCGCATTCCATCATCGCGGACAATGGGACACAGTTCACGGGGTCGAAAGTGAGAGAGTTCTTGCAGTCCTATAATGTGAAACAGGGATTCTCGGCTCCTTACAACCCAGAAGGTAATGGACAGGCTGAATCCTCTAACAAGACTATCATGAACAATCTCAAGAGAAAATTAGAGGACCGGAAAGGAGCGTGGGCCGAGGAGCTTAGTCATGTACTATGAGCCTACCGTACTACACCGCAGACCTCCGCGAAAGAGACACCTTTTTCATTGGCATACGGTATAGAGGCTGTGATCCCTTCGGAGATGGTGGCATCCACGACGCGCACGAAGGCGGTCGAAGGTGGTTTGAACTAGGGCATACTGGCCAAAGACTTGAACTTGGCAGAGGAGAAGAGGGACACCGCGCGCATCAAACTAGAAGGATATCACCGGCGCCTGCAAAGACAATACAGCAAGCGATTGAAGCTGCGAAAGTTTCAAGTGGGTGATTTGGTTCTCCGAAGAGTGACTCCAAGCACTAAAAAAGTAAATGAGGGAAAGCTGGGGCCTAATTGGGAAGGACCTTACACGGTGGTAGAGGTCGAAGGGGCCGGAACATATAGGCTGCAGGCCGAGGACGGAAAGCTGATAGAAAGACCTTGGAATGTAAGAATGTTGAAAAAGTTTTATGTTTGAATGTACTACCAATCTGGGGCAAAGGATTTGGGTTGTTTGCACATATATAATACAACGGCACTTTTGGGCAATGAATATGAAGAGTTAACAAAGAACAGTCAGACTTAGGGGCAAGGCGGTGATCCTGCAGGCTCATCAGCCTCCGAGAGAGAGACAGAGGGAGAATGTTAGTCTTCGAAATCGAGGCCGAAAGAGACAGAGGTAGTGACGAAACTCACCACTAGATTGAAAAATGAGATGATTAAGTGTCACCCCAGCAAGGAGATCCACGGGCAAGAAGTTCTCGGAAACGTACAGCGGATAGTGATACCACTATTTATCAGATGTAGTGATGCGGAGTAAGAGAGATTTCTTTTGGGGACGGACACAAAAGGATTGGTACCCCACACCAACATCTTTGGTACTTTTCTTTATGAAGTACTGGGAGACAATGTCGCGGCTTGTTAGTTGGGGATCACCGACTTTGTTGTTATAGTTCGCAGCATACATGACTCTCCAAAAATTGCAGATGCCTTGGCAGGGAGGGATATTGAAATGGTTACACACCTCCACATCTAGCAAGGTGAGGGAGAGCCGCAGCCCGACAACAATCTGCCTTACTATCACTACTAAGATCCCGGGCCGCGGTGGTACTAAGTGGGGGTAATGGGTGACCGAAGGCACATGCTCTATCAGAATATCCGCTGAAATTGCGTAAGTAGCCCTAATTGCACTCAAATTAGGTCTACAATATCTGGATGGCGGTGGTAATGGGGCGATGAAGCGGCCAGAGGTGGACGAGGCCGCCGTAGCGGCCACCGGGGGTGGAGAGGCCACCTCATTAGACCGAGAGGAGGAAGAGGCGGTGGTCTGAGAAGGGGAGGGGTTCTCGGAGGCCGTCGCCGACATCAAGGGGAAGATGAACATTTTTGAAGGAAGAGGAAGACACTAACAGTTGCAATTTAAAGAGAGGAAAGAAGATAATGCAATCAATAAGCTAAGGAGAGCAATGGAAAGAGAAACGAACCTGAAACGAAGCCAAGCGGTGGTGAAATCGAACCGGAGCAACGCCAAGGAGTAAAGGAACCAAGCGAGGGGAGAGGGAGAATGTTTTGGAGAGGGAAAGAGATATGGGGAGAGAAGAATTGAATGAAGGAAATGAGGGAGAAGAGAGAAGCGGGAGTTTAAATAGTGCAAGGGCAAAATTATAATTACCCAGGTGCGAAAAACGAAGAGACGGCAGGGGCACCGACAGTAGATTGACACGTGGAGGTTCAAAACCTGAGGGGGTACGGAAATGGCGCGCGTGATGAGTAGCTAGCAGCGCACACGAAAACCGATGACGGGACAAAGGATATATCCAGACAAGAGAGGAAAGCAGGTTATTAGTCAAGGCCGCGGAATCGAGAAGAGGCATCTATAGTGGTGGAGTCCGCGACATTAAAGGTCCTATGTCCCGAGGAGCCGAGGCCTGTCGCGGTAGGAGGAGTTGGGGAGCAGCATATCCTTGTGGAGAGAGGGCCCGAATCAAGATAAACGGAAGACGCGGGAGTAGAGTAGCATACCGTGGAAGGTTAAGGCACAGTGGTAACCCTACACGTGGAAAGGGGAGAAGCGATGGATGGAAGGACAGGTGGACGACTGGGATGGGAGAGAGGGAGTATAAAAGGAACAGTGATAGAAAGAGAATGGGGAAAAAAAGGAGAAAAGAAAGAAAAGGAGGGCGAGACATAGAGGAGGGAGAGTGAGATTGTGTGTGTATAGAGTTTGAGTCACAACAGGAAACAAGAGAACAAAACTCAGTATATATATAGCAGGCTGTGCTAGGCATATTGTCAAGGCTTTACGCTATGCCCCTAGTCAATAGGCTCAACTCTGTGATTTGTTTTTTGCATAGAAAGATCATCCTCCCAAAAATCAGCGCCAGTTTCGAAAAAATTGAAAAGATGAGGGGTGAAAAATATTTTACTGTTTGTAAAACCTCATTTGCTATGAGTAATCTCCTTGGTAGAGACATAACTTTAAGAAAAGATCAGCTCTCTATTCCGAACAGAAAGACAATGGTACAGTAGAATTGTAGAAAGGTAACTCACAGTTCGTAAGCAAGATTCTGACCAAATGACTCCTCACGCTCAGGCACTTTTATTAGCAGACGGTCAATGACGAAAATTTCGAATTTGTCACGTGTCAAAGTGCAAAGTATTTCTAAACGAGGCCCATCTCCCTTGACCACACTGAGAGCGAGACAGAAGTTTCTTTTATTGTCTTCCCAACCGACATCTTTTTCATCCCAGTCACCATGAATTCTCTCACCACCATATTCCCTCTCTAATATGATTGCTGTTTTATCAGGAATATCAATGATCTTAAACGGAATCTGTGTACTCATATATTGGAGACATTCGTCTTGACTCCGCACAAGATCAGAAAGATCGCTCTCTTTTATATCATCGTATTCTTCATCATACCAGAAGAGATTACTGTCGATGTCCTTGTCTGAGGAGAAGCAAAATGGATTAGACACCGTAGGAGGCTTTGGAAAGAGTTTACTTGGCGAAGATGAACAAGAAGAACAGGAGGAGAGGTTTACGAAAGAAGAAGAAGAAAATTGATTAAAGAAAGAGTGGTGTTGTACAGTTTCCATAGGATATACAACGCTGTTGTCTCGGAAACAGGGGAAAGCAGACATGATCATCTGACTGCCTAATTTTGTATCCCTCCTATTGTGCTTCTTTTCACTGATACACTGGAAAGCAGTGGGGAGAAACAAAGAAGATGAGCAATACCTGCAAAACATAGTCCAAGCAACAAGAGAAGTAATTATGAACAAAAGAACCAAACTTTTCATAAATCAACAATGTCAATAGACTTACACAATCACTCAATAAATAAACAGACATACCAAGATGAAGGTTTATAGAACATGAATAAACATCTAAATGGAAATATAAGTATTGCTTGTTCCAAACTTCAACACGCGACTTTTAAAGAAAACGATCAACTTTGAAACTGAAGACTATGTAATGACATAAACTCTCAAATGAACATAAAATGGACAAGTTTTAAGCAAGTTTTACAAAGAGTCTAAAAGAATTACGAAGTTTACTTAACATGTAAAAGGCGACAAGAAAAATGAATACGAAAATTAAAAAACTCTTGATCTCCTTCACGAATCTCTTTTATGGGATGATAGAGTTCCAAATAATCATTGACAAGTAGACAAAATGGCAAAAGGAAATAAAAATGTGTATCGAGACCAAGAACAGGTAGTAAGTATATGGTTACTCACGTGATGGCAAACCTTTACGTGCTTAACTGAAGGAAAGTGAGGGTTTTACTTTTACTCCGTACAGACGGTACAGAAGAAGAATGCTGAAGTACGTTTCCTTTCCAAGCAGCATGGCTGTCTAATTGTAACACAAGTCCAACTCCAATTCCAGCCCATTGGGCTTTTAATTTCTCAGTAGACAGTGTTTGACCTCACAGGCCTCGGCGCGCACTGATCATAATGTTGTAGGAGACAGTGTTTGGCGGCACATGATCAAAAAGTCTATTTGCCTCTTCCAACTGTCCTTGGAAGCAATATCCGTTGATCAAGACATTGTAGGTGGTATAGTAGGTTCATGCCCTCTCCCAATCATCACCTCCAAGAGATTATATGCTTCACCCAAGTCCCAACATACCTTGTTTGCAAAGAGCTTCATGTAAAGCGGTATACATGACTGGTGCAAGAGCAAGGGAGGTTTGACCATCTAGCATTTGACGGAACCAATTTGTTACCTCCTTCCCCAGCCCCAAAAAGCACAACCCCCGAACCAAAGCAGTGTAGGTTCAATATGGTTAATCCAATATCCCTAAGCCGAGGATGTTCACAACAAGCCTCCACCACAGCGGCACAAGCGGAGGCTTCATCATCACAATTTATTATAAGCCGATCAAGGACGTACTCAACCAAACTTTAGGAATTTACTGTAAACCTTTTCAGTTTCAGTTTACTCTGAAAAAAGAGCCCTTCGAGCAGAGTAGTCAGAATAGCAACCTCTAGATTAAATCCCCTTTTCAGGATTTGCCCCAAAACATCATGACCTAGATCGATCCGAAAGCAGCACTAGTTCTATTTTTTGTAAATGACAGCAGCAATAGAGCAAGGTGTCAAGTGTCGAGATAGTTGGTTGGATATTATGAGAATTTAATACCCTAAACAAGGAAAGCACAGTAGAGTAGTGTTTCATCATGGAGAAGGCTTGTAGCAGTTGTTCAAAAGCTGGTGTAGTATCCTTGAGCCGCCGCTGGATCTGTAATGAACGATTGAATAATCCCAAAGCCTCCTCCAGCCCAAGAGTTCCTTGTTCGCACTTCGCAGCGGTCCCTAACAAAACGCTCAAAATGCCTTGTACGAACCTTGATTTTGCTCGTATCAATTGTTGCTGAATCAGTAGTTTTTGAGCGAGAGATTAAAAGGTAACAAGAGAGTGCAGTCACCTTTCTATGGCCAAACGCAGAGGTAATTCAGCACTTCGCCATGGCATGGTATTGTATTTGTACTAGTATGCGAACCGTTCGCACCGGTTTATCAAAAGTAGCCGGTGCACATGGGGTATTTTAAGAAAATTTTGCTCACGGATCATTCTAAGTTGATGCTTAATAGCTTAAAGTATATATAAGTTGTATGTATCTGCTTTGTAAGACCAGGTCATCTATCTTCAAGTGAGCAATTAATCAACTTCTAAGTTGTAGAAGAGGGGAGTCAGGCAGAGAGAAAACAAAAACTAATTCGACTTCATTTCCCTATATTACTTAAAGTTTGAGAAAAAAAGGGCAGAGAGAAAACAAAAACTACTACGACTTCATTTCCCTATATTACGTAAAGTTCGAGAAAAAAATTTCTCTAGAACCGTAGTGTAAACATGAGGCAATTAAATTAGCTAGGAAGTTGCAACAGAGAGCAAAATGAAAGCAATGAACTAATGAACTTATCATACCAAAAGGTGCTGATGTTTCAAAAAAATTCTCTCAACACTAATGAGTAATTCAACCATTATGTTTCCTTAAGTCAGATTGAGGTGGATTGATCAATGTAAGCAAGGTTGGTAAAAATCCCAGCTAAAACATATAAATAGCTACCTCTAGCAAAGGAGGAAATGTGGGCTTAGGAAGAGAATGTAAAGGGGTACTTAGAAAAGGTGGCGTTGTTGCCAATTGTAGTTGAATATATATAGTATTATAGTATCGGCATTTTCTCTTTTACTCTCAACTCTTTTCAGCAACGTATGTCTAACAAAAGAAATTTCAAGTTTGATGAGAAGATTCAAGTCTGAATGAATTGTTGTAAGCATCTATCAAATACTTCTATGTTGTCTGTTGCTATCTATAAAATGGCAGATAGATTTTCATTGTCAAGGCCTCTAGGGGAGAGCATAAGATAATCAACACCTGTTATGAAGTATTGTATTTAGGCATCGTGATCAATTAAGATCCAAAGAATGGTACCGCAAGACCATGCACATAGAAATGTGTAATGCTCATTGTATAGTATAATTTATGTGGTGCAGAATTGAAATAAGTGGCGCCAAGCCTGAGGGAATGCTATACGTTTGGTAATTTCTCCTCCAACCAGGATTATAGATCCCACTAAAGCAGCTAATCCCAAAGAATTACAACCAAAGAGGATCGGAATTGCATTAGCCATTAGGTTAAAACAATGCCCCTTAAATTAAAGAAAACAGACGTGAGAGGTATTGCTAGCTTGCCGTCATTGATTAATTCTAAAACAAATGTCGCTCATTTTACCTTAACAATAGACACAACCTTTAGCAATGATGGAGAACCAGATGTACCGAATATAAAAAAGTATGTTTCTTGTCTAGCTTTGTGATTGACAGATGTTGTGAAGTTCTAGATGTTGTATTGGTACCTGACCTGATCAATCTCCCTTACATAATATAGGTTATTTCAAACAATGGACCAGAACGGCAATGCGCATATAACATCTGATGAACTTTAAAGACTGATACTTGGGATTCAGTTTGTATTTGTAATGGAGGAAGATTTTGTGGAAGTGGTACTGAATGAAATTGATGCTTCTGGTGACAGTCAGATTCATGAGAAGGAGTTTGTTGAAGGAATCTCAAAATGGCTTATTGATAGTAAGAAATCGATGGATACGAAAATTAAACAAATTAAACAACAGCAGAAGATTTGTTATGATTCTTCTAAGGTAAAGTATCATTGTCTACATCTCGTATAGAAGTGATAGTTTCAGTATTACATATGTAGGAAACAAGAACAGGCCAGAATCTGTTGAGCAACCAAGAGAATAAAAAAAATGCACATTTTGTCAAGAATATTTTTTGGAAGTACCTTAAAGCTGCATCCCTGTTGTTGTTAGGTACTTCCATTATAGCTGTATTTTCAACACCTCTAATAAAATTTGTTGTTGGCTTCTCGAGTGCTGCAAACATTCCTTCCATGTTCATCTCCTATACTATATGGTGCCAATAGCTGTCAACTATAGAAGGGCGATTTCAGCCATTACATCCATATGGCAGAAAAAAGAAAAATATGCTTCTTGAACACTTTCAGAGGTATGTTCCTCAATACCAAACCTTTTTTAAGATTACAGAAGTTATTTTCATACAAACAATCAATATGAACAGGTGTCTCATCTCCATTTTTTACCATTTTCTATCATAATCAAAATTACTTGACTAGTGGCATGGATGATCATTAGATCTGATCAGGTATCTTCTACCTTGAGTTGTTTTTGGTCCATTTTTGCTTAGGATGCAGTCACACAGAGACCATGCCATTATTGATTCGTGAAAAAAGCTTCATGGTTTACCCACAAAAGAGAACTTGCAATAGGTTCTCATATGTTGTTCTCTAGAAATTGGAGTCGGAAGTCCTTTCACCTAGTTTTTTTTACAGTGCATGCAGTTAATCTGGTCAATACCTTGAATCTCTATTAATGTGATTAGCTACATGTCTTATCAGATAACTTTTCTTAGTGTTTTGAGAGGCCAAATTACGGTTGTTGCAGGAGTGCAGCTTATGCTCGGCAATTAGCACAACAGAAAGGTGTCGGGGAAGAAATCTTGGACAAAGAGCAGAAGAAAACGCCAAAGGAAAACCTATTGCAATCAGATGACACATCAAAAAGAGATGAACTGATGCAATCTGACAGTATGTCTAGAAAGAAAGTGAATCCTGAACTCTCATCCATTCAGTCTAATGGTCTATTGCCAAAGATTTCGTCAAGTAAAAAGAAAGCTAAAGTTTCTAAGAGCTGAATTACTGGCTTTATACTCATAACAACAGCATAAGGACCCATCAGCCTCATTTTCCTTACTTATAGGTGGCAATCTAGATATATAAGTCAACATAGGAAGTACCAATGCAGCAGTTTTACCTGACCCAGTTTCCGCAATCCCAATCACATCTCTCTGCTGCAACCCAAGTGGTATCGCCGCCATCTGAATAGGAGAAGGTGTCTTATACCCGGCTTTATCTACCACTTTCAACAACCATCAATCCCTTCAATTCCATTCATCTCCCCTTCAACTACCAGCCCTTCAATTCCAAACATATAAAATTGGACATTGCATCACATTGTTAGAATTTATAAAGATCCATGACGGTCATATTGTGTTTCTAAAACACCACAGGATATGCAATTGAAACATGCTCCTGCATAGATATTTCTAGTTCAGGTGAAATTCCATAGACTCGCCAAACATTAGTGAAATCTCTCTATCACAAAAGTACCATAGTACCTACTCTTGCGTCTTGACATGGATAAACTAAAGACTGTAAGCACACTATCCCCTTTAAACTAATCAAATAGATATTTCTAAGCTTGACATATAAATTTTGAAAGATGTTTAAATAAGCAAACCTGCATCAGTAGCACTATTAGATTAGATAATAAAGAACTTTCAATTAAGTGGAAGACAATGAGCAAATAATGAGCTTAATGTATGTATAATATCCCTTTAAATAAGAAAAATATATAAGTAAAGCAACTTCAACATATAACTTGAGTGTATTTTCATATGTCGTCTTGCACTCCTTCGTTTACGTCATGATTCTATTGATGAGAAGCCTTATGAATTCAATCAATCTTGTAGTAAGAATAATTTTAAATCTCATAATTAGTTATTATTTCAATATTTTATTTCCAAGTATTAGGGAATGAGTATGCTACCTGAATTTCTACACATTGTTTTTTGGCATTTGGTTCTTCATCATCTTGTTTGATGATTTTGATGCCCTATTTTTAAGATAGGTTAGTAGTAGAGCGAAACGTTAGCTATGACTATTATCGGGGTATGAAAGGAAGCTAAAGTTGCACAACTTGCTTAGGCAATAAATTGCAACAGTCAAATTTTAACAATGCATATAACCAACAGTAAAATTTGTACTTACCTTTTCAATTTTGTCTATTTTTTAGACGGTTAATGAGCTATCTTTTCCATTTTCACAGTTGTACTTTGTTATTCTGACTTCAAATTCATATTCCTTGCCAATTGGTTCTTCTAATATTTCAGAAACCAAGTCGAAGCCATTTTCCTGCATAGAATATTTTAATATCATCGTGTGAGATTTTTTGTAAATAAATGTAATTTTAAAGAGTTAAAGCTAATTAATACCTGTTTCTCAATTTTCAACAGTTCATCCAAAGGACGTTGCAACAAATATTCGGCCTCATCATCAAACGTTGTTATCAACTTTTTGCATGTTGAATCTTCTATTTCAAATTGGACTTTGTACCTGCATAGAATGTAATTACTTTAGTCTCTATGATAATATTTGTAATTTATTTAATAATATTTGTTTCAATACCTTTTTGTTGGTTCTTTCATTGAAATGGAACAATAGTCACACCACCATTCTGGATATTTTAGTTCTACTTTTCTTCTGCACTGGTCGCTTTCACAACAATTGTAATGCCAATTGTATTTGTTGTCAATATCTGATATTTTTGCTTTAAATTTGTACCTTTTCCCCTGTACATTGATAATTTTAAATTTTGTTAAACAGTCAAACAATAATTGAAAAGAATAATTACACATGAACTTGGATAAAGGCAGGAAGTTACCACTAATGAAGTACTCAGTAGCAATGTATTAATTTCTTCTAAAATTTTCACTTGAATTGCCTCTGTTGCATAGGTAGACGACCTTTTTCTGGAAATTGGCAACTCCGCTCGTGGATTGTTTGAACTGCGTTTTACATGAGAGATATGTCATAAACTTTAAAGTATGTACATGATTGTTTCCTGTGAAATAAGTAATTGTTACCTATTTTTTAAAGTATGAGCATCATCTGTTTCCAGGTTTATATACACCTTTGTCGCCGGTGTTGCTTAGAGTACATATTTACCTGAAGCCCAATAACTTTGTACATTAGCACATATCACTCAAATTTATTGAATGTACATATTTAGATAGATGTACTTGAGAACAATCTGACTGTTGTTGAAGTCACAGTTATAATATCTCTTGGGCCATTTTTTGTTAGGACTTGTGGTATTTGTTTAATCCGATCTCCCTAGAAAGTAATTTCCAAGCATTCCATTCTAACAACAAATAAGGAAATAGAGTTAAAAATATACCATTGGTGATTAGTTGGTTTATTAAATAGTAGAGTATCATTAATAAGAAAAAGCATTCCTCTCATTATTAATGTAGATTGATTTTTTATCTGATTATCCCATTCTTGTGTGAATAATGTTGTTGTAGAAACCAATGTCATCTGAATAAGGTAAACTTTATTGGCAAGCCTATGAAAATTTTACCAATAAACGAACTAATGTACTTTGAAAAAAAAATGTTAGAATTACCAGTAAGAAATTCGTATTGCTTATCATGTGGGACTAATTTCTTGAAATCGACAAAGCTGAATAGTTGTCGTGGAATTGATGTTTCATCTGAAATATTCCTCATGGTAGTATACTTCTCAAATGTTATCTTGTTTTTATTGTTTCACGGGATGAAGAAGACCTAACGCTTTTTAATGTTGAATTTTTCCAAATGTACCACTGAACCATCTTGAACTTTTTCCTTAAATTGTGGATAGATCTCCATAGGTATAGACGCATTGATTTGGTCACCCTGTATGAATGAAAAAAATAATGGATATAAATCTTAAAGTGATAAAAGAGATGTTGAATAAGTGTGGTACTTACTTTTTCGTCGATGAGGATCATATCCTTACTTAACAATGTCTCATTTCCAACCAGAAAGTGGTCCCAGCTTCTATCAATTCTTACTCTGAGCTTCAAATTCCTAACTGACTTGGTGACTTGCTTTATCAAATTGTAATGAGTTGTCATGTCTAAATGCTGCAACATTATATAATGTTAGATCGACCGAGAACAGATAAGTAGGAGATTATCTTTTCAAAGTTAATATAATTAACTAAAAAGTAAATATAAAATGAAAACAAAGGTATGTCCAATGAAGTAGTAAACTGTAGTGATATGAAACACTTGGCATATATATATATATATAGAAAATGGGTTTGTATATTACAATAAAGAACAAAAGAGAATTAAAAAAAAATGGCAAATGTGAATAATGTCTCCATAGTAGCTGCTGGTCCTCTACACTGTAATAGAATAAAAAAAATTAATTAGTTAATAAGTAATTAGCTCTATATGAAGTTAAAAAAATGAAAATTTGAGATTAAACTAATATTTTTTTTACCTCATTGTAAATTGTTGAATGCTTCTTTGTAGACAATGTTCTGAGTGTATCCTTCTGGTTCGTCACCATTTTTCTTGATTAGGAATTTCAGTCCTGATCGTGTAGTTGTTCGTGATACTGCAACGTATAGTTGTCCATGACTGAAAACTGGCTTAGGCAAGTATACCCCCACATGCTTCAATGTATGTCCTTGACTTTTATTTATTGTCATTGCGAAACAAATTTTTATTGGAAACTGTATTCTCTTCAAACTGAAAGGCCAGTTCGTGCACTTATAAGTTGTCTCTATCCTTAGTATATCAGTTTCCCCACCAATGTTGCTCCCTGTTATAATTTTTGCTCTAATGACCTTTGGAGCTAGTTGGATAACAATAAGTCTCGTTCCATTACAAAGACTAAGGCTTTGGTTTATGTTTCTAATGAGCATGATTGGCGTGCCAAGTTTTAACTCCAGCTTGTGGTTTGGAAGACCAGATCCTTTAATTGTGTTAAGAAATTCAACTGGGTATACTGCATACTGTTCCTCAATATTTTTAGATATGGAGCTTATTGAATCGGCGCTGAAGTACTCATGCATTTGTCCCTCGAAAGAAGACAGGATGTGGGAGTTGATATCATCTACAGACTCGTTTGTAGGTGACAGAATGCATCTATCTCTGAAGTAGTTGTCATCCATGTATTTCGATGGTAAATCTTTGTAAATACTTGACACGATATCACTTATGATGTCATCGCCAGGGGGAATAAGAAGATCATGAGGAATTTGGATCCAATTTTTTTCTTTACCTTCGAATATGGAAATGCCAGGTAAGTTTCCTTCTCCGAGGTCTAATACCCACTTGCTGAAATCTGACACCAATGAAGAATCCACATTCTCTAAGCGCATGTTTCTAGTTAGCTTGAAGACTTTACAATGCTGCCAAATATGTGATCTGTTTATCGATGAAGCAATTATTAATTCCCTTGTACCTCTTGGAATGACAGGTAAAATCTGCTTGAAATCTCCCCCTAGCAGAATAATTTTGACTCCAAAGATCTTGTTTTCATTTTCTTTGCCCATTAGATCTTTCAGCGTCCTGTCTACTGCCTCAAAATCATGCCTGTGGGTCATAGGAGCTTCGTCCCATACTATAAGATCAGCTCGTTGAATAAGTCTGGCCAGCATGGTGTTTTGACTTATATTGCAGGTTGAGTACTCATCAATTTCTATTGGGATTTTAAATCTTGAATGCGCTGTCTTTCCACCTGGAAAAAGTAGAGCTGCTATTCTCGAAGAAGCAACTGCAATGGCTATTTTCCCTTGTGACCGCAGTTGGGTCAGTATGGTATTGTAGAGGAATGTCTTGCCAGTCCCTCCTCCTCCATAGACAAAATAAACCCCACCTGAGTTTGTATTGAATGCATTTATAATTTCATCATATATAGTCCTCTGGTCATGATTCAAGCAGTTTTGCATTTCATGAAATTGTTGGTGCATTTCATTGTGACTATATTGTTGTTCTTCTGTGATGAGTCTATCTGGGTCTCTAGGTTCTGACCTCATATCTTTGAACGGTATCTTAAAATCCTTCAGTTGACGGTTTACTTGTTTAAGTAATCTGTCAATCTCAGTCAGCGCATGGTTTCTAAGCTCTTCAGGTGTTAAAATCAGATCATCGTCATTTGCTCGAGTTCTTTCATTGTCCAGTATGTCGTCTGTAAACAACTCCCAATGTTTGTTCCATAGAACCAAAGGTTCACTTACCTCACAAAAAACTAATAGTGTCGCAAATAACTGCCTCAAGGAAGCACTACCAGCCCATTGACTTGCTTCAACGATTGCACCGTTCCATTCGTCATCATTTTGCAACAGTCCAAGTGCAACACATGTTGATTTGAAATCCTCATACACCTTGCCGTTGACAGTTCTGAGATCTTTATATGAGGTTGCACCTTTTGAACATTTAATACCATTCGCAAATAAAACCGTTCGCCTGACGTCGGATGTGCATAAAAGATCCTTTCGATTTTTACTCCTTTCTGTCTTAATTGCCAACATTTAAAAGAATCAACCCAAAGAAATTTTAATGGAAAATCAACATACCTCAGGTGTCTACCATCTTCATGCAATTGGTTATAGCGCATCCACTCTGTAAATTTGGTTTTCTTTTCACTTTCACGGGTGATGACTTCATCTGTGTTGTCATTGTCATGATAGAACACCGTATGTTCGCCTTCAAGATGGAATGGTAGTCTCTCAACAGGTGGGTATCGATATTGGATATTGTATCCAAATAATCTCCAGCAAGCTTCATGTGCAGATACATACCGACAGTCTAAGAATCTTTGAATTTCATCAACTTGTATCATTGTTTCTTCGGTTTCTGTGTTTTCGACAGTGGTATCAGTCTCAACAACAGCAGTGGATCTATCTTGGCTTTTGCTCATGTATTTGAAGAGATACTTGACCATTCGACTTCTATTACAAAACTCCACGTTGATGTGTGCTCCATATTTCTTTGAAAGAGCTGGATTATAAGGAACAACCCATCTGTTACCAACGGTGAAAGTCTTCTTCTTCCGTTTTTTTGTAGCTGTTCTACCTGGTCTTCTCATGTACTTTGCAAATCCCTTGTCATCGAATGTAGTTTCTTCGCAGAATTCTTTTGGATAAAGTCTGGTACATTTTCGTTCGCTCATGCAAGGTGAATTCTTGTCTAGCTCTCCACATGGACCGTGAATCATGTTGTCTAAGACAATTTCATATAACAACGGGTCATCATTTTTGTCTGGAAGTTTAGCTAATATAATCTTATCAATGTCAACTGGTGTAGAAGGTTTGTCATCAGGATGCAACCAAAGTAGTATGTGAGCGTGTGGTAGACCTTGTTTTTGGAATTCAATAACATAGATTGCTGCAAAATTAAAATTTAAAAGTAAATAAATATGAATGCTTGATACCACTATATCACATGAAAATTTACAAATTTGTTTGTATAAAGCCGCTACGTCTAAGAAAGGAGTATAATAGATAAAGTTCTGCATCAAGCAACCATTGGCTTTGTTTGCCTTTTGTCCCTCAAGTCCTCTTTCAATTGGAATATCATTCCTTTTTTCGCTTATTTATTAGTTATTACACTTGGCTTGAAGTGATTATTTATTATATAGGTTAGGTTTTAAGTGAGACATTAGACATTATATTGTAAACCGACTAATTCTTCCTATATAAAAAGTGTAAGAGAAGGCCGAAACTAATTGACTCGTACTACCAACTTGAGGTGTTTGTGAAATCCTGGTAGTGTCGCATACTTATTTTGACAAAATGACAACCATAGACATTTTCTTGATCGGTGTTTGTCAACCATAGACATATTAACATCTTACATACTGACTTACTGTACCAGTTCGATTAAATTTTAGATTAAAAAAAGTAAACCAACAGAAAATAAAATAAAATAAAAATGAATAATTTACGGGGGAAAAAAGGATGAATAAGATGTTTTCAAGCCAAGAGTCACATAGTTTATGCATCACACAAATAAAATTAAGATGTAAAATATTTAAAATTACCTGCCATAACTTTGCCAAAGTGTTCTTCTTCTTTGAGGTCCTTCATAATCTGATCCACTTTTATCTTAAACGCTCTAACTACAACTTCGGGACAGTATTCGGATTTTAGGCCTTCAACTCTTTTCATTGCAAGTTAAATTTCATTCCACTTTGGATTGCAAGTGAATGTGATGAATAGATCTGGAGGTCCCGCCCATCTGCATATAGCAATGGCATCCTGATAATTCTACACCATGTACCGTGGCCCACCAGTAAATAAAGAAGGCAAAACTAAACGCTTTCCGACTAATCTTGCATCTGTGTCTCCAGCATGTACTGAGTCAACTATATTCTTATATAGTTCTGCTCTGATTGTGGACTGGTTGTTTCGGAACCAATCAAGTCTTTCTTCTTCTACACATGTGTATATATCGACCAGAATTTGCAGTTTTACTTTACCACCTCGACTAAAAGTCCGCCCTCATTTTCTCTATGTTGAAGTCTGAAGGCATAATATTCTCGCGATGCTAGCGTGGTTGCGGTGATTTTCTGATATTTCTTCTTCTCCTCGATACAAAATATCGAATGTGTAGCTGTCCTCACCGTATGGAAATAAAAGGGGATATTGCATTGCCATAAAACTAGGATAATGTTCAGTAATTCGTTTGAGGCCTTCTTCTTGGTATTCAACAACTATATCTCGATGATGAAATTCAACTCCATTTCCAAGCATCGTCTTTGCTACTTCGAGTAGATGTAGGCAGGTTGTAATCGCCTCTTGCATCTTTCGAAGCGTGTGCCGATGAAGCCCACGTCTGGCATGTATGTAGTCCTTCATTGAACCTATCTCGTGCCATTCGAAAGGCCTTTGCAATTTCATTTTCCGCATTGAGCATTGTTATCAATCCTTCAACTATACTACCATCTAATGCTTGTTCGAGTGCTTGATTGGGCAGAGCACTTAACCTATTTGACACCTCGTTCTCTGTGTCATATATATAAAGCTGTGCAAACTTTGGTTTATCTCCTGTTGGAAGTAACGATCCGATTTTATGGTAATTTTGTCCATGAATTCTGAAGACATATGGACCACCACCATTGTTAATTGCATAGTCTATTTTTCCACCCATTGATGTGAAAGCAAAGATCGAATTATATGATCTTATGTTTTCAATAAAATGAGTGCTTCTTGGTCCCCTTGACTCATGCAGATCCTTTAAAAGTTGTGGAGGATTCTTCAATAGTGGAAGTTGTATCTTTCCCACTTGACAACAAATGGAGAATGTAGGAAGTTGTCCCTTTTGTTTCTTGTTGTTCCTTTCTTCATTCCAGAGTATAGCTCCACAGAAAGAACAAACTTTGTTGGGTTCACCAAAGTCCCATAGTTCTATATAAAGAAAAAAATGATAAGAACAAAGAATATAAGTTATTAATCGAAATATTCAACGTGTTTAATTTAATACTTACCAATATTGCGAGTACTTTTGCAAAGTGGAATGCTGTCAATGAAATCAAAATCTGACAAATTAAAATTTGTTGAATTGTTGTTGATGTTCTGAAAATCAACATCAGTAGTGATGTTTATTTGCCTATTCACGGTTTCTTCTCTGTGCAGAATGAACTTTTCGAATATTTGAAATTCTGGTAGCATGCGAATCATTTATAACCAACTCTCTTTGTGGGAGAAGATTGCATCTTAGGCTTGATTTACGAACCTGTTTATTCTTCTCCTTGGCCATAGGGATTTCTTATAATAAAGATAAAAAAAAAAGGCAGAATTATAATTGTAAGGGACATTTAATATAGAGTAGTTAGATTGAACACACACAAAAGAAGTACTCAGATATATAGAGTAGTTAGATTGAACACAAAAAAAAAAAAAATTAATCATGCACTCACAAAAAAATCTAATATAAAGAAAAGAAGTACTCAGATATATAATTACATGCACACACAAAAAAATTATGAATTAAATCATGTAATTTAAAATTTTAACATTACCGTAAAGAAACGGCGCATTTTAAGTGAATCCAGAGGCAAACTCTAATATAAGGTTACATTAACAATAGCGCACAAAGTTTTGTTAAAAATAAAGTTTTATTCAGAGTTTGTACTTAAGTACACTCGAACACGTAATATCCCCCGGTCATGCAATTTAAAAGATTGATTCAGGATAGCTTGAAGCGGAAGGTTAAAGTAAATTCAGGACCTAACGCAAACTTTAGGAAAACCAAATCAACAAATTAACATTACATTTGTAATTGACATTTGATATACTATTTGTTGGGCCATGCATGGCAACCAACGATCTCACTATCTTTGTACTCGACTTAGACACCGGTGCCTAAGACAATATACCTTCACGTATTCCTACTTTCCTTTGTTGTCACTTCAGCAACAATTGAGAGAACTAAAGAAGCTCAAATGCATGGCATTCGGACATTGGTGTGTATTCATACTTTGAGTGGGACTATTGAAATAACCATTTTAAGGGAGTGAAAGCAGATCTAATAGAAAAGACTTATTAAAATTGACCAGATTCTCGTGTGAATGTAGTTTGACTCGATCACATCCAAAGAAAAAATCTTCTAACCACAGGCAACCCTACACACAACTATTCTAAGAACCATACTAATCGGATCAAAATCGACACTAAGGTAGCACCCTACAACGATATCTGGCGATTCCACCGGGTCAAGTCGTAGGGGTCAGGTACCAAGGTCTTAAGATTAATCTTTTTTTGTCGGGGGTTTGTGTATTTAATTATTTTTATTTTCATTTGGGGAGGGAGTCTTTGTTAATGGTTTAGGGGTTAAAATTTGGGATAAGCTATACCATTGTTCTAATTTCTTATTTATGCTGTCTGGTTTACAACATAGTTTGCCCACCCCTACTTGAACTCGTGATCGTTCGAGGGTAAGGCAGTTCGGTACTTATTATGTTTCAACCTGCGAATCTGCAATTGGGTAGTCTTTACTGAAAGTGAACTAACATTTGGGTTTCCTACAGTGTGAAAATACAGGACATACAACTATTCACTGATCATCTTGTCGTATATGAGCATAAAAATGGTCTTCCTAATGTGAGTATATATAAACTTACCGCCGAGGGGCAACTAATCAATAGCTTACAGCAAAGCCGGCCTGTTGATTTTATTGATCCTATATGCTCGGTGGAATCTTCAGAATCTCAGTTTTACCTTCTTGGGTTGGGTTGTAGGATCACTGGCGTAGGGACTGCCATCTTAGGAAGGTCCTTATTCTAGGGTGGTGTTTATTATAAGTTTCATGTCTAGCGTTGTACTTCCTCAAAGATGGGATGACTGGGGTGAGCCAAGCAATTATAGGTATGCCCAAACTAATCCCAGATTTCTACTTTGTGTAGGTAAAAGTTCCTACAGCGTTTGTAAATTGTTGTTACAGAACTGTGTTTTATGCGTTCCAGAAGGGGCAATTTGTCACTCAAAAGATATGATCATGTTACGACTAAAAAAAAATCCCAATATATATGAACTCACAAACCACCCAGCAAAAACATTTGGGATCAAAGAGAAAGTTGAAAGCAAAAATACCAAAATATATATGACACCACTACCAAAAAAACGACTTTACCCGACAGACTCCAGAAAGATTACCCGACAGTTTATAACCATAGGAAGTTACCAACGCCTGTTATCCGTCGGGTATTAGTTGGACATCCGTCCAATATTTTCTCGGGGGTATTCATTCTGTCCGACGGTTGCACGAGAGTTTTTAGCTATCGGCTAGTTTGACGGGCTTTAACCATTGTTTGTTTCCAACGGACACCTAAACATGGCAGTACTATTTAACCGTCGGCATATCTATTCAATTATCAGGCGGCAAAGATTTCACTTCCCACTCTAAAATTTCATGAAAAATTAAACAACCCTCAAATTAAAATAATTAAGCCGACTCTAAAATAATTAAAATTTCACTTCCGAGTTTTCAGCTTCTCCTTCTTCTACTATTCGCCTGCTGCAATAGCCCTGCTGATTACACCATTACCTCTCTTGAATTTCATTGGCACTACAGACACCACTACTGATTACCGCTCTTCTCAACCTGAATAGGTAATTTCCGCTTGAATATTTAGTTGATTGGTTTGAATCTCCCCCCATTATCACTTCGTTTTTTTGTTTGTTTGTTTTAAGTTAAACAACAACCACATTCATGAGTTCTAGTCAACATAAATAACGACTACAGCAAAAAGAAGTAAAATCACTTTGTTTTTTCACATCAAATAAACGACTACAGTAAAATAGCTTCAAAAGATCTTCTACCTTCTTCTCCACCACGTCATCATCTTGTTTTGGTGGTGGTGATGTTGTCATCGTGCACCTGCCCCCAGTGGAGAGAAGGTGGAGGGTAGTTTTTGCATGTTTAATCCTTAAAAAATCTTCACTTTCCTTCACTACAAAGCCGCCACCTCATCTCTCTGCCACCACACATCTCCTCCACTTCCACTACCACTCGTTTGAACACCGGCTTTTAAAAGATGGAAACTTAAGTTATTTATTTAAAACTCGTGTTCGATAAGTGTAACATGATTTCTTTTCTAGCTGTTTTATTAAAACTTGTGTTTGATTAATTTCAGCTCTGAGAATATTCGTCTAAAGACCATATTACGTCGCCATAATTTCTGGTAAGTTTGTCCAATTTGATTTGTGTGGTTCGACAAAGGGCTTCTTACATAATGTCTGATCTTCTTGTTTAAATTGCTTTGGATGACAAGCAGGTTCCTTGGTTGTTTTTCTTTGTTTTCTGTAAGTGTGTATTCTATATTTTAGTGTCGGTGAAAATTTAGTATTCTATATATGTGCACCTTTGGCTATTTTTTTTTTTTGTCTCTTATACTTAATTATGAAAACTCCATTTGATATATAACCAACTGTAAGAATGCATTTTTATTTTTCCCCATATTCTATTTTTCAGTTCCTATGTGAGTAAAGTGTTTTTATTTTCAACATTGTTTGATGAAACACGATAGTTAAGCGGGCTTTATACTAGTGGTAATGCATTTTGTGGAATTAGAAATGTCGTGTTTATATAGCTTTACAATTGTAGAAGTAATTGTAGTAGACTAGTATTATATACCTTCAATGCCGAAAAAATATTCGAACAGAAGAGGTGTATGGAGACTAGTAGCATATGTAGCATCTAGTATCATACCTTCAAATCAAAGGCTACTGACTTTGATTTGGTTTAAAGCAACTCATTTTATTATTATTTGAGTAATGCTTTAATCAAATGTGTTAGTCAAATGAGGATGATGTATCAAAATAAAATTGCCACATTGTGTTTGGTTCTGTAAAAAAAATTCTAAGGTAGTTTGAGAGCAATCTAGTTAACTAAGTTCAACTATTCTACCTTTTTTACTCTTTGAAAAACGAACTGATTTTTCAAATAGAAATGTCTTGCTAGCATTATAGGATTGATGTCTTTCTTATTACAACACCAATATGTTTGTGTATGTATTGCTGATTATATAAGATGCATGAATATATGTGTTCGACTCTAGTTTCATCTAACTTTGGTAATGAATATTAGGTTAGTGTATGCGTAGAGTTAGCTTGAAGTCAAGTGTATGCTTAGAGTTAGCATTGTAACTCCTTGGCCTAGTTAGTGTATGCCTCTACATAACTATTTAGCTATTTTTCTAGTTCTCGAAGTTTCATTTATTCTTTCTTATCTCTTAGAAGTACATCATGGAGTCAATGTGCTTGATAGATAAGAGTTGGATTGATCTAGACGATTTCCGGCATCCCCGTTTTATAAGAGGTGTTACAGAGTTTGTAACCTTTGCCTCGGAACACCACGTTAACAAGAATGTCATACCATGTTCTTGTTCTAAAGTGTCGAAACCAAGGCAAGCAATGAGTCCACGATAATGTTGCCCTACACTGTTTTAGCTATGGGTTTGACAAGACATATAAAATGTGGTTCTTGCACGGTGAGAAAGAAGTGGAAGAACAACACAATAAAAAAGGGCCGGGATTTCAAGAGAACGTGCATGTGGTTGACATGAATGCTGCTTTCCACACCATTGCTCAAGAGTTTAGTCTTGACAACTTGGACACTTTTCTTGGAGATGATCTAGGAGGTTGTACAGAGGGGAGAGAAGTCGTAGACGGTGTTGCTTTTAACGCTAACTTGCGTGAAGCAATGACTGCATTATATCCTGGATGTGACTTCAGTGTTCTTAGATTTGTCGTGAAACTCCTTAACCTGAAGTACACAAATGGGTGGAGTGATAAGAGTTTTACCGTATTGCTTCAACTACTCCACATGGTGTTGCCTGCTGGTAACAAGATACCAGAGAATAACTACAGGGCAGATAAGATGATTAAAGACTTGAAACTGAAATGCAAGAAGATCGATGCATGTAGAAATGACTGCATCTTGTATTGGGAAAAGAATGAATTTAAGGTTACCTGTCCTACTTGTGGAGTTTCTAGATACAAAACTCCAACCATTGAGGATTTGAGGAAGCGAACCAGGGTGCCTGCTAAGGTCTTGCGATACTTTCCACTTACGGAAAGGTTGAAGCGATTGTATAGTGTGCCTTGGGTGGCAAAGGAGATGCGGTGGCATTCTACTGGAGAATCAAAGCCTGGCACGATGAGGCATCCTGTTGACTCGGCAGTGTGGAAGCAAGTCAATTTAAAATATCCAGACTTGTGGACTTGTGGTGCAACACACTTTTCATATACAGATGAAAATTCATTTAATTGCAAGAATATGCATCTTCAGCGTATAGCTTTTGGTTGAAAATCAGTTTACCAGTGATGTAACCATGTCCCTCATTTATTCTTTAACTTTTACTGTTATATTTTTGCTTTCTGTTCCCATTATTTCTTGCACTTTTAATCAAACATGGTTTTAAGCGGCGGGTGCATTTGTGGGAGTAAATATTGGCACCGACGCCACCAACTTACCATCACCGGTGGAGGTTGTAGCATCCCGAAAGCTAATCGGATCGGTCATGTCAGGCTCTTTGATGCAGATCGTGGTATGCTTAATGCTCTTGCGAACACTAGTATTGAGGTTATGGTGGGTGTCACTAATGAATAAGTGTTAGAGATTGGACAATCCCCGTCAAAAGCAGCAGCATGGGTCACAAAAAATGTTGCTGCTTATGTTCCTCGGACCAATATAAGCGCCATTCTTTGTTGGCGGTGAAGTATTGACTACAATTCCAAAATGCGACTCGGTTCGTTCCCGCTATGAACTACATACATCGAGCTCTTGTAGCTTCCAACCTCAATTTCCAGGTGAAAGTTTCTAGTCCTCAGTCCATGGATGTGATTCCTAAATCTTTCCCTCCTTCCACCGCCTCCTTCAATTCGAGATGGAAAGTGGAACGAAGAAGATGCAGCAGTTCTTGTTCCTGGAGATGTCATCAGTATAAAACTTGGAGACATAGTACCAGCCGATGCTCGTCTCCTCGAGGGAGACCTGTTAAAAATTGACCAGGTGACTCTACTATCTAATGATCGTCCCTTTTTAAAACTCATTATGCAATCGAGAATACCCCTCCACCCTCTTAAAATTCTGATATGTTCTCCTTTTGTCACAAGAATAAGTTCCAAAATTTCGTTATTTATTAGGTATGTCAATCTGCGAAATCTTGTTCCTGAACAGATCGGTGGTTCAACGGCCATGCAGCCACTTCTTGACACCCCAGGCGAGGTACCTTGTTATACGCCTTTGTATTACTCTGACAGGGATTTCCTCATTCCATTATTGTTCCTACTGTCTTATCGTCTTTGTCGTTGTAATTTTCAATGGAAATCGGGACCAAATTTTGTCAATAAGGGTTTGAAAAGGATTTGGGGAGTATTTTTTTGATGATATTAGAAACATAAAAAGAGAAAAGTAGAATCTCTCGTATCAAGCCACAAATTGAGATTCTTGATGCCTTCCCTGTAAAACAAAGTATATACCTTGGGAGACACTTTCGGAGAAGGGTCTTGCAATATAAAAGCCTTATATGCTACATTGTTTTATTCTCACCCCCTAAGTCCATTTTTTTTCCTTTGTGAAATTACTTGTTGGAATTTCTTTTCAAATTTTGACATGCTTGGAGGTCGGTTAAATAAGACTTGTACTAATGGAAATTTAACTTGCAATGTTTGATAATTTGCACCAAGTCATATGATAATTCTTTTGCCGCAGGAATGCATGCATGGTTTGCTGCTTTTGTGGATACTTGGTATGCAGTGGTTGTCCCAATAATTGGTGTTCAGGTGCCACAAGTGATAGTTTTGACGTCTCATGTGAATAGGAAATGATTGCTAAAAATCGCACTATGTATCGAGGAAGAAGCTAACGGATATGTCAAATGATTGTAGGGATTTAGATGGGCCATAGATAATAATGACGATTGTGGTTCATTTTCTATCAAGGAATTTGATGAGCAGTGTTTAAAGCTTAGAGTTGCTTGTGGAAACCAATGGCATTATTCTCTCTCAAGAAGAGACTTGCCCGACATTCTTCTCTCTCTTTGCTTTCGCTCTCTCTTGAACAAGTAAGTTTTAATTGTAAGTATAAAATACCTCTTTTAGTTTTTGGGGACTCATAATAATTTATAACTTCTGATTTTGATTTACTCTAGATCATATATGCTCACACAAGAAATCTTTTGGGGAAGAAAAGTATGCAGAAATACGGGCTACTTTTGATTGTATTCATGGTCATAAAAATAAGGTATTCCTATTTCCTCAAATAAATTCTCCTTGAGGGATGTTTTTGTTCTCTTTTACATTTGCACCATCTTTTGAGCAAGATGTCACCTCCTGATATTAGTCACGGCTCAGTAATTCCTGTCATCACTATCTCTGCTGTCCTTGCTTTGTAGTCTTAATTTCTAACTTCGGATTCTCTTGTTTTCCTTGGTGCTTTGCTAAGGAAGCAAAAGGTTGGGAGGATCTCCCTCTTTTGTCTTTTGGATATTGATATAACTCACCTTTTCATCAGTGAACCCATTTTAGCTATTAGAAAAAGAGGAGAAAATTATCTTTAATATGCAAATATAATTTTCAGGTAGAACAGAGTGATTTATGGGAATTAATTATTTTTCCAATGTAGGATATTGACTGCATGCCTTTGAATCCTCTTGATTATATGCCCGGAAGGCTTAGAAGACAGAGTTTGGCTAGTGACAAGTTGCACGAGCACAAACTGAATGGTCGCTCTAACAATTGGAAAAGTGGAGGACACGTGAAACTTCCACCAAGTGAGAATCAGGAAAATGCAGATGGAACATCCCACATTTCTCCACCAGCTTATCCCATGAACACTTTGTTAAAGCATGCAAAGGTTGGTGCTTCCCATTGTTTCGAATCCACCTTTGCTCTTTCTATTAAAATGTAATATGAAGAATTTTGAAAAGTTGGGAGTTAGCGTCGATCCACCTCGGAGTTACGAGAGATATTATTGTCAACACTGTGAATATCTTTTGTTTTTCCGGGTTTACTTCCTTGGAAGCAGATCTGTAATGGAGGGATCTGAAGGAAGGAAGGAGGGGTGGAGGTTTATCGGTTCCCATCGTGATGATACTTACGAAAAGGGATTTGGTTTTCGACTTAGTTCCTTTCTCAGTATAGTTAGTTGTACAAAAAGAGATTAATTGCAAGTTATGTATCATATTCTTTGTCTCGGTGGTAAATGGGTAAGCTTGTAGCATGTTGACCTACAATTTTGAAAAGATGTGATGAGACATGTGTTCCTTTGAAGGTAGGTGAGGTTCTTGCTACAGTTTTGAAGGTCATCTGAAAATGAAGATCCATAGCTTCGGTGCATTGAATTTGGATGAAAGATGAAAATAGAGTACGGGCGAGAAAATCATTTTTCCGGAGGTCGAACCGGTTTAGTTCTCGCATTTTAATGGACTTCAATTTTGTTATCAGTTTTTGTTTTTTCTGGAAATTAGTAAATTGAGAAAGTGGTGGAGGGGTTTGTGTAAAATTCGATAATCACGCCTTGTGAAGGCTTTAATCGGTGCCTCCGGTTGGAACTTTTCTTGTACAAACATGCTTCGATCCGAAGGTAGCGGTGATTGGCAGCCCTAGGTATGCAGGTTTAGTTTAAGCGCCTATCTTTCGGTTGTTTTTCCGCCCTCTATTCAATGATTCAAGTTCTTTATCTTTTCTTCTTCTTCCCATATATAGGTTATATTATCTGACTTCATGAAAATATGAAATAGAGGATTGCAGATACTAGTCCTTTGTTGTGTGATAAATGAGACAAAGTAGAAGAAGATAGAGAAATTCGCGTGATGAGAATTTAGTTGGAATTTTTTGTACAACACTTACTTAGTAGGACGCCGAGCTCTCTCCCTTAAAAAAAAGGTTTGCTAAGCTCTTCAAAAAATGTGTGGCATTGTTGCCTTTCTTTTTAGCAATTATTCCTTTTCTCGACTTTTATTCTCTTTCTTATGGTGACAGGGATGTCTGTCAAGTCATATATATCAATAAAGTTAAACCAAACCGAAACCGAATGTGAGAACTTGTTTTTGGGGCTAATGCCGATGGTAATACAAGTAAAGCTCTATTGATCAGATTTCTTATTATAGCTTCGTAGTTGTAAGTTGTAACATGGTAAAGGTCTGCTACTAGATTTTTGGTATATCGGACACACAGTTGGTTAGTGGGCGTTCATTGCGATACAACAAGATCAAACCATGGTTTCGTGGCAATATCCATAGCTATCTTGTCAAATAATTTGGTGTATCTTAGAAGGTAGAGGTGTAAGATATGTTATACAAATCTTGAATTGTGAGATTGATATAAATTTATATATTTTGTGATTGGTATATACATCTCTAGTATATATATTCTCAGAACGAAGTATGTGAAAATCAAAGAAACCGACATGCATCTTGAACACAAAGTCAATTGCGTAACGTAATCTGGTTAGATCGGTTCAAGTATGTGAGATCTTTAAAGTCGGCGTAATGTCCTCCGGAGATGATGAATATTGTAATTAGGGTGACTCGACACGGTTTAAATCACTCAACTTACTTGTGACGACATATGGGTGTATCCCAAGGATTCCGACCGTAGAATGAGATGAACAAATTGTGAAGCTAATTATCTAATTGAGTTCAAGGTTTTTGTAATGACAAGCTAATTGAGTTGAATGATTCTCCTTGCAGGCAATCTTAGGAGTGGGAACAAGGCTACAAGCTATTATAACACACATGGCTCTTCAAAATCCAAGATAGGCATGCAGTTGTTCAAGGACGCAGAGAGGGCGCACAAATAGAACTTAAGGCTTTTGATTCTGTTTTGGTTAGTGTACAAACTTCAAACATTCTTCCAGCACGTGTTTTTTATTCTGTTTTGATTAGCAAGTTTCTTACATTCTGTTTTGATTAGCAAGATATTTGGGTATTTTTAGGTACTTATAGCTAGAATATAACAGCTAGAATTATTTCTAGTTCCTAAGAGAGTACTTCATGATCTTCTTCTGCTTCTTTTTTTTTGGTCAGCAAAACTCACTTCAAGATCTTGGCAAATGGATTACCAATTTGGTGAGACGCTTTGGACCTTAGTGATTTTGTTGAAGGGTTGAATCAAGGTTGCAGTATGAGTAATCTATTGTGTGGGATATGCAAACTTCATCTATTTTGGTTTTTTGAGTATGTTTGTTGTAAGTAATGGTACTAGAGATTACTAGGACTGGTTGTTAGACAGATGGTGTACGTGGTGCTGATTTTTGGTTTCTAAAGGAAGTAATATGTATACTTAGTGAACAACATGTCTTATTCTTGTTTTTTTTATGAACACATTGTTTCTTTATGAATACATTGGCGTTTGTAGCATTTGAGTGGGAACTTGCAAGAATGTAATGTTGGGATACCTGAAACAATTATTATAAAAAATATTTTTTTTTAAATAAAGAACTAATACCCGACGGATGAAAACTGTCTAGTAGCAAACTACCCGACGGCTAGCAGCTGGCATATCCGACGGCTAGCAGCTGGCATATCCGACGGCTGATGACAGCTGGTCTAACCGACGGTTCATAACAGTAGAACTATCCAACGGTTTTTAATAGCAGGAATATCCGACGGTTTTTAGCAGCAGGAATATCCGACGGTTTTTGACAGCAGGAACTATCCGACGGTTTTTGACAGTCGGCATATCCGACGGTTATTAACAGCGGGAATGTCCGTCGGCAAAGATCTTCAACCCCGACAGCCTGTTTTGACCAATAAAAACCGTCGGAAGGCTATGCCGACCGAGCATTTTCCGACGGTCTTGCGGCAGTTTTGGTATGTCGGGTAATACCTTTCGCGACAGCCATAGTCAGTCGGGTAAAGTCGTTCTTTTGGTAGTGCACAATCATAGTTTCACATGATTTCACATATAAATACCTCGTGGAATTGACTATCTCTAGGCATACTTGACCTTTATGAATTAAACAAAGTCATCATCATTATTCAATAATTTATAAGCATGTTTCATAAGCAATTAAGCCTTCATCTCTCTTAACTTTCTAATGCCGACTTCATGTTCAGCCTAAGCTTGCGCACTTTTCTCAACATGCCTCTGAACACAGAGAGAACGGGAATGTTTTGAAAGTAGTTAAACATCCTTGAAACGAAACGGGGATGCAAATGAGCGATTAAAGGGAGCATGCTTAATGAGGATTCCCCGAATATGATGATTGTGAGAATAATAAGATGGATGTACCAAATCCCAAGTTAGATGGCGAGAAGAAAACAGGGAACACTTGAAGAGACGATTCTGTAAGAGAAAGATAAGAGGTGTTCAACGAAAACTTCGGTTGCTCTGGATTGTAAGGAGAGAAAGAAAAGCATCAAAGAAGCTTCGGGGAGGGGCCGTGTGTTGAGAATGGTATGAATGCGAAAGTAATTTAGCCGATTGGTGAGGAATATAAAACAATCAAATCAAAAAAGGCAGACCAAGACATAGAAAGGAAAGAGACGAAACTTAATGGAACTGCTGGAAAGGAAGAAAGAGAAAAAGAAGGAAGGCTGCTAAAAGAAAGAGAGCAGGAAAAAGAGCGTTTGAGAAAATTAGAAGAGGATATACAGAGGGAAAGAGAAAAAGATAGAATGGCTGTGGAAAGGGCAACTCGCGAAGCTCACGAGGGCGATATATTGAGGCTCGTGGAAAGGGCGAGAAAGGGTGCTGTGAAGAGCTACTACTGAAGCTCGTCAAAGAGCAATGGCAGAGGCTCGTGAAAGATTAGAGAAAGCATGTGAGAGGCTTGAGAGAAGTCATTAGCTGAGGAGGCTTCTACGGAATCCGGACTTCGGCGGAGCGCTGCGATAGAGAGAGAGAGCAGCAACCGCAGAGGCTTGGGAGCGTCTGCAGAGAAGGCTGCTATGGAGGCAAGGGAACGATAGAAAGATCCGTTCGGAGAAATTTTCTACGACTTCCGGAGATAGCGGACCGCCGCAGTGCTTTTTTCGCGGAGCATAACTATTTTAGATTATTTTTTTATTTTCAATTCGAAAAGTATGAATGTTATGCATATTCTTCGTTATTCTTTTCTTGAAATGATTTATGATAGGCTATGAGGGATGCACAGTTTCAAGGCTCAAGTTCTTTTCAGTACTTCCCTGAGATATTCAAGTTCTACACCTCATGGTGGTAAGTAACTTTGTTAATCTTGCATTCGATTTTTCGGACAACAAAGATTCCGCCTTTACTTCATTTGTCCACTTCTTCGTTGTTCTAATTAATATCTATTCGGAGATTATTTCTAAGCTCTAACGAATATGTATTTCCAAATCTGAAGCTTCTGCTACTGAAAAATCTCAAGCAAATGAAATCCTTACTTTAGAAGGATCGTCTTAATGAAATCTTAGATATCCGTGTTTTTACGTTCATTACCATTTATTCTCTCGGTTTGTGCATGTGTACAGTCTGCGACCGCTAAGATGAACTTGAGTGATGAGGTTGACTTTGAAGACTATGTTTCTCGACCGATAAGAGATCTGCTGCCGAGGTTAGTTGATTCAACTGTTATACTTGCAGCCACATGTATATATTTATTTTAAATACCATTGCAACCACGGATGAACATGTCGAGAGATAGCTGTCATCTTCTATGGGTGTCCGTGGTATTTAAAATGTGTTGTGAACTGGTTTTACGAAGCACGGCACGATTTGTTCTTGTATTTGGACACCGGTAGGAGACTTTGTAACCACAACATTAGGAACTGAAAGTATGAATGTTACCTTTAATGAATTTTTCACTTGGATATCCAGTGAGATAACTTGTGGATATCAGGGAACTCAGGAATAGACTTAGCTTAAGAAATGGGCGATAGCCATGCTTAACTCAATGAAGGGGTGTGGAATGGATTGTGTTCTTGTACCATTCAGAGAGCTCTTGGTCACCTTACCTTTAATTTATTCAGTGACTCACTTTTCTTTAAGTTTCTTAGTGGTATCTTCTGTATTGATCAGTAGTACCGGCATTGTCTTGTATGCAAGTCCTTCACCTAATATATTCAAGGGTCTATGTATGTTGGTTTGCTTTCTAGCTTGACGTACTTTCACAGAGAGATCCTAGCTGTTGTTTTGGCTCTATGTTATCTGTTATGATTTATATACTGTCACTGACGGCACTTCAGTTTTCCACACAAATTACGGCCATTTGTCAAGAAGTTGGTATGCATGCTGTCCGCAAGAATCGATATGTAATTCTTCCCAAGGATTTCGAGAAGGGATACAGGACGAATGTTAAGGAGCTAGACACAGATTTCGATTTCTACAAATAAGTCTACTCCGAGGACATTTAGATGTAGTTTTATTCCAGGAGTCCTACATTCTTGTGTACCTCTAGAATTCACCAGTCTCTATTTATGTAACAGGTTGATCTGACTTGAAAGGTTTTACTGAAATTTCATTGGTGATAACTGTTGAATGTGTTATTGAGTAAAACATGTCAAGAAGATGGTTGATATACAGCTTCTTTGTTAATGTTATGATCTCTGTTAACTCTTTTTTTTTTTGCGAAAGGTTTATCGCTCATGTTGTGAACTCTTCCCCGACATACCGCAGCTTGTGCTACATGTTTGGATTCACCGAGGTGTGATAGATATAGATAATGTCTCCGTAATTTTTCATGTGAAGCCGAGTCCTACTCATTTATTAGATTAGTTTTTTATTATCCTATGTAGAATGCTGAAAAGCTACAACCCGTTTAGAAGGTCCGACAGTTGGACATTGATGAAGAAGAGTTAAAAATCTTGATAGTTTAGTTGCAACTTGCAAGTACACTTGTATGGTGTATGGAGATACTTCTCAGGTTGGTGATGTATGTCTCAAAAGGCTGACTCATAGTTTTTCATTTGGAAGGAGTTCCCTTTGGTGGAATTGAGAGTACTTTCACACGTGGATGAGGAAGTTTGCTTCTTTTTTAATAATCTTTCAGAAAGTTTCAATAAAATCATCCTTTGCCATTCAATTCTTGGGACGATTAATGCCTCAGATAGCAATCAAGACCGAACGTGTATTTGTGGTTTGGGGGGTTAAAATAGCTTAAGCAGCCCATACACAAACACTTGCTGGGTAGTGTCCATTAAAATTTATATTTTTGTTAAGTTTAGGACCAATGGAGAAGAAAATTAGAAGAGAATATACTGAGGGAAAAAGAAAAAGATAGAATGGTCGTTGAAATGGCAACTCGAAGCTCGCGAGAGGGCGATATTGAGAGCTATCACTGGCTCTCGTCAAAGAGCAATGGTAGAGGCTCGTGAATGATTAGAGAAAGCATGTGCAGAGGCTCGGCGAAGTCATTAGCTGAGAAGGCTTCTACATAATCCGGACTCGTATGAGCCGCATCTTGCGATAGAAAGAGCAACCGCAGACGCCGGAGCGTCTTTTGCAAAAGAGCATAACTATTTTAGATTATTTTTTATTTTCAATTCGAAAAGTATGAATGTTATGCATATTCTTACTGTTATTCTTTACTTGAAATGATTTATGATAGGATATGAAGGATGCGGTTTCAAGGCTCAAGTTCTTTTAGTACTTCCCAGAGATATTCAAGTTCTACACCTCATGGTGGTGAGTAACTTTGTTAATCTTGCATCCGATTTTTCAGACAACACCATCTGCCTTACTTCATTTGTCCACTTCTTCGTTGTTCTAATTAATATATATTCGGAGATTATTTCTAAGCTCTAACGAATATGTATTTCCAAATCTGAAGCTTCTGCTATGAAAAATCTCAAGGAATCAGCTCAGAGGTGTAAAGCTAGGTTAGAGAGACACAAAACTAATGTTGTTTCTGTTTGCGTTAATTCCTGAAGAAATGCCTTGTGCATTGCCTTGTAAAAGGACCAAGTGCAATCACAGCACAACGCAGGTCACTCTTGTGATGGTAAAGTGGAAGAGGCTAGAAAGGTTTTAGAGGGAATGACTATCCTACTCACAGACCACCCAGCAAAAACAGTCAAGATCAAAGAGAAAGTTGAAAGCAAAACATGACACAATCATAGTTTCACATAATTTCACATATCGCTAATACAGTTATAATACCTATTGCTCAACCTAGAGAAAGCATGCAAAACCTGATATGCATTCAGTCTATAAGTAATACACATCAAACTTTTATAATAATAATTTTAAAAAAAACAAAAAGGAAAAATTCTAACCTTATACCTCTTCCACAACAACCCACACTTGATATTGCTTAAAAAAAACCTTATACCTCTCAACAAACTCTCAACAAAGCCCTTCATATATATAGAGAGAAATTGGTGTGGAGTTGATATGTATGTGTAATACAGTGAAATTGGTGTTTGATTTCGATTGCAAGAGAAATTAGTGTTTGATTTCGATTGGAATTGGTAATTAGTGTTTGATTTCAATTGAAATTGGTGGGTGTTTGATTTAGGGGTATTTAGTAAATATTTCGAACTCAAAGGAGGAATGGTTAAATAATAATAAAAGAGAGATTTAAATTTGCCTACTCGAGAGTTGAGGAGGCTTCCGATAGACCTAGCTATCATATAGTGTAGAGATTTTGTTCGAGAAAGAGGCTGTGCGGAGGTGTACTGTGGTTTGCTTAAAAGCCAAGCAACTAGGGCTGCACTGTTAACCGCGTGGGCTTGCCAAAATGCCGTGATAAACTACCCAAGCCCACACGTGGCCATCCAGTCAACTCGGTTTATACTTTATGCTCTGTTTGGCTCGATGCAAGCAAGTGCAAATAGCAAATGGGTGCAATTAAATCGTAATGCACGACAAGGAATTGCAATGACAATTCACTTCACCTGTTTGGTTAGAGTAGTGCAAAAACACCCGACATTCTTTTCATCTTCTTCACAAATACATAACTAAATAACCAAATGATTTTCTCCTCTCCATAATTCCCAATTCTAAATACACACTTTAATATTAAAACAAGTCTTTAAATACTAAACAGTTTAATTTCATATCACATCCATAAAAACTACCTAAAATATTTATTTAATTTTCCTCAATTTTTTCATTCAATTTTTTATCTAATTTCGACAGAGATTCAACAAAATTAGTTGATTTGAATTGGTTTAAATCTTCATAGAGAGGAGATTAAGATTCAACGAAAGAAATTAGTTAATTTGAGATGGTTTATTTTTCATGGAGATGAGAAATTGAGATGAAAAAACTAAATTTTTATTTTCCTTGCTGGTGGCAGCTACAAAAGAGGAGGAAGTTACTAAAAAAACCTACGAGAGAGAGAGAGAGAGAGAGAGTACAAATAGTTACACTGTTTTTTTGGCTGCAACAAGTTGTCTCCTGACCTATTTGTACGGTCGGTGCACATGAGTCCAACTTATTTGTATAACTGTCATTTTGCATTAGTGGGCCAAATACTAGTAAATGGGTAGTTAGTGGGAAATGGGTGCAAATGCATCCCATTACAGTGATCCAAACAGATCATTTAAAGTAGGTCATGTGTTCCCAGAGTGACCCAGACTCCGAATTAGGGTTTTAAGGGCTGGTGGTCATCGAGAAAATAGATAGATTTAAGTGTTGACCAGTTCGCATGTGAACATGTGATGCACCACTAGTCCACTTAGGGTGACTTCGGATCCGATCGCATAAAGGGCTTTCGGAAAAATTTCCAATTTTTTCGGATGGCAATATCTTTTCCAAATCCGATCCAATTATTTTTCGGATGACAATTTTTTTTCTGAATTTGGAAAGTTTGGAACATCGGAAAATTTTCGGAAATTTCAGAATCTGCAAAATACGAAAGTAAATCGGAAATTTGAATTATATAATCGGATTCTCTTTTAGGATAACCATTTTTTATCCAGTTAATACATTCATTTAGCAATAATTTTGAAATGTATTAATTCAGTAAATAGGTTAGACCTTTTAACACGTTCATTCAGCAAGTTTTTTCTTCATGTTAATGTATTAATTCAATAAATAAGAAGATGGGAGAAATTGAGACATGTACTAGAATGACAATATTGATTTTTTGAAATTGTAAGAGAGACAATGTTCTACTTCTCTAGGGTTTTTATTTGGTTTGTAAACTATCTGCAATTTTAATTTAGTAACTATATGAAATAGACTGCTATATGTTAAAAATTCGGAAATTAATCAAAAATCGGATCGGATCGGATTTGGAAAACACATCCAATTCCGATCTCTAAAGCACGGACGCACCAACCCATGGGTTGTGTCTGCGTCGGACGCGGATGCGGACACGGACACGCGTCGGACGCAGTCAACACAGTCAAGACGCGGTCAACTATACTGGACGCGGGTCAAGACGCAGTCCGGACGCGGATTTTGACCCAAAAAAATATAAAATAAATCAAAATAATATTTAAAAAATCAATTTTTTCATTTTTTGTTTTATTAAGACTTATGACATGTTTTTAAAGTTTGATTAGGAAATATTAAACTTAATTTTGTCGCTATTTATCTTTAATAGTTTTGAATTTATGAATTTTGATATATTTAATTTAGTTTTTAATGTTCAATTTATATAAAATAAAATTATAAATATTAATTAATTTCCGCGTCCGCGTCTTACATTTATGAGATATAACCGAGTCGCCGCATATGTGTCCGCGTCTGTGCAACATAGATTCCGATCCAATTATTTTTCGGAAAAATCGGATATCGAAATTTTGGATATCAAAACACAAATATCATTGCCAAATTCGGAAAAATATCAGATCGGAATTCGGAAAAATTGGGTTTTTGGAAAAAAAAAAAAAAAAAGAGGCACCCCTAAGTCCGTAGGGCTGTCAATGGGTTTCGATAACCCGATAACCGACTCGAACCAAACCGATAAAAAAAACAGTTTGGTTTTGATAATTTGGTTTGCCCTCCACCAATCCGAAATCAAACCGAACCGAACCGAACCGATAAGATATAGGTTTGGTTTCGGGTTTGCTCTCCACCGAATCGATAAGATGACATTTCAGCAATATTTATGATTAATTTTATATATGTTTATCAAGTGTGTGGTTGAAATTAATTGATTTAATTTAGAATTTAATTGATTTTATAGTTTTCGGTTTGCAATACATCTTACGATTCGGTTCGGTTCGGTTTGGTTTGGTTTCGGATGAAATATAATATTATGTTCGGTTCGGTTAGGTTTTGGGTTCGCAATTTTCTTATCAGTTCGGGGTTGGATTTTCCAGAACCCGACCCAAACCGATCCATTGATAGTCCTACCCCTAAGTTCACTAGTCGACATGCTTCGTACAATCTGTGGGTCCAGAAAACATTAGTACAAGCATAGTACAAAATATCGCGATATATCTTAGCACATGTCACGCAATATCGCGATATCTATCGAGATTTCAGCAATGGATATAAAAATATCACGATGTGTATATGAGACTGCAAATATCGACTATATTTACGATATTTGGAGATATATTGCGATATTTGGGGATATTTTGTGTAGGTAATAATTTTATTTAATATTTAACATTATATTTCAATTAAATACAAAAAATATATCGTGATATATCAAGAAATATCCACAATATCCATGATATTTGTCGATATTTTGGATATATCCAAGATATTTTGATATGAAACAATCTATATAATAAAGCAGCTTGGTCTTTTTATGTTGTTATATCGAGCGGTCAGGGAGAAAACAGTTTTGGGATGATCTTACGGTGATAAGTCAATTTCTTTTAAGAGTCCTACTTACTCTAAACTAAAGAGTCTTACTTTCTTTTAAGAGTCCTACTTACTCTAAACTAAAGAGTCCTACTTACTTTAAAAAAACAAATCACCACCTGAAAATAAAGACTTTCACGGCTAGAAAAAACCTCATCCTCTTCACGCCCCAAAATAAAAAGAGGCGCTCCCAAGCTCCAGGTTCAGGTTCAATTAAAAGATATATATCATATCCTTACTTAATTTCTCCACAAACAGTTATACCTGTTTGAAAATGATATACAATTGAGTTCTATGATTTTTGTTGGTATGAGTTATCTGAAAGAAATTTTGTAATGATGGTTTGATGTAGTATTGAAGAGATATTAACGCGACTTGTGGATCTCCCAGAACAAGAGCGAGGGCGGTGAGTCATTTTTCAAGTTGTTTTACGGGTATTTTTTTGTCCTTAATTTATGGATATATTGCCTATCAGATGCTAACGGTTTCGATCTATTTGTTTATTGTGGCAAAATGTGTGTTATTTTTTGTGTACCATGCAATTACAAAGATTGCTTAATCAACAGGTAAACTCAGTTCATTATTTGTGATACGTTGTCGGCATTGGCTGTAAATTATCGTTTAAATTAGACGTCATATCTATTTAATTAAAACGTACAATTCACTTAATTATTGACAGTCTATGCTAAAGATTCTCAACAAGCTGAGCATTAGTGAGCACAATTTAGCCTATCAATCAGTCAGGTTTTTGTTTCTATTTTATTTTTCTTTTAACCTGCATACAATTTCATTGCTCAATGACACTTGGTACTTATATAAGCTTCAACCATGCATGTTGATGGTGTTACTATACCAGTAATATCCCTGGGTCAGTGTTGAATCTCAAGTTGAGGTGTGAAATTTTGTCAATTTGAAGTTTTTTAGTTAACACGAAAATTCTTACATTTGTGTTCATTCTTACATTTGTGAGGTTGGAGAAGTTTGTTGTTGAGAAGGCTGGTAATATTTCATCTTTGCAAGGAGAGATAGATTGACTTGATTCAGGTAAACATTTTAGTGTGACATTAAATATTGTTTATTCAATCATTACTTAGTTATAAATGTAGTATTTTTACACTGTAGAGTGTTATTGTTCAATGTGTATAATATCGTGCACCTTTAATTTTATTCCCAACTTTTGGAGAATCAATTCAATCTATACTAGATTGATAGTTGGCTTATATTTATTGTGTAAGCATTTTTGTTATGATTGTCGTTATTTTGGGCGTTTGACGTATCACGGTGAATTCATCTCTTTGTAATAATGGTTTCGAATAAGTTATTAAGGTCTGAGATGTTGGACCAAACAGTTTGGGGTTGTTTATGCAGATTAATGAATATATTTTATTAGTTTTAGCACAATATTTCTCCCCAAATTTTTAGGAAGTCTTCCAACAATCTTTCATAGTTAGTCGAAATATAATAAGTAATTCGAATTTTGTCTTAACACTGTTGGTTTGTCTATTTATGCAAAAGAAAGGCTCGGTAGCTACTAAAGAGCATGTCGGAAAGTCATATGCACACACAATTGAACTTGAAAAGCAGGTTAGTTAAGGATGGAAGAAGACTCCACCCTCTTGAAAACGATTATAAATGTTAAAGTTAGCTGATTATAAATGAGTGTCTTTTAACCATTTATTTATTTATTTTTGTTGTCTACTCTACGCACCTTAATTGAAAGTCACAATTTCTCTCTGAAATAACTCTCTTTCTCCCCACTTTACCCGAGCAAAAATGTGTACCCATAAAATTAGGAAATAAGAATAAGAATCATTCGTATGGTAAAACTTTCCAAAAAACAAACAGACTACTAACCACCGAGAAAAAATAGTTCGTTCAACCCCTTTTTTAACTTTTCTTCACCGGCAAAAAGTTTTTCTTCACAACCTAAAAAAAAATCCCAATAAAGCAAGTTCGACTCTCTTTAGTGGTTTCTACAAGTATTCTAAGAGCACTCCAAGTTCCACTCTTTAGTGAGTTTCTTTAATAACGGCAATAGAAGGTGTTTTCATCTAATTTTTATGTGAGTCTTTAATTTTTAGTTTGATTGTCACCTTATTGCCTTATTCTTAGCAATTCACTAATGCTACTCCGTTGACTTATACCGACTAGCGACTACAGTCCACCATATTCCTTGAGAAAGCTAGCTAGAGTATTTTTTATTATTATTATTATTATTATTATTATTTATTTTTTTGTATCAATCAACTTTACAATCTAGAATGGAGCCTCTAAATGAATGTATGACTGAACTTTTCAGAAACTTAAAATAAGTGTTTTGGCAGGTCATCTCATGTAAGGAATGCACTCAATTTTTAATACTTTGCATGACTTTGAGATAATGTAGTTTAAAAGGTTATTAGTTTAATAGTACCATGTATTTACGTTGTGGAATATCCAAGCTAGGAACCCTAATTCATCTCACAATTTCTATTGTACATTAGACACTAAGGTATTTGTGTTGGATGCTCACATTTTTTTTTATCAAAGGTGTATGCACTGGAAAGTTAATAAGTATGCATGATCAGTGAAGAGTGAAGACTAAGCACTACTGTTTTTGTGGGGTCTCATTTGAACATTGATTAATTTTGGCCGTTATTTAATTGGTTGTGTGATGATGCAGGGAATCAAATGAATATGAAATGAAGCCTCTCTATTTTTCAACTTCAAAATTATGAATGAATAGCATAGATCAACAGAGAAAACTATCCACTTACCGTTAATCTGTTATGCTTATTAGTCCGATCTGCATATGGTTCCATGTGCCATCATAACTAATCTAGGTGCTTACTGTATATTTTTTGTTCTTGGTGGTTTAAATTGATTGATGATAACAATTTGAAATTTTCGTTAAGTTATTGTTGTAGTTCATAGTGTTGCTCTGTAATTCTTTTCATTGTCTTCATAGACATTTTTTGAGTTGTATGCTTTGAAAAATGAATTTATAAATAACTAAACTGGCATATTGTTGTGTGAAGTTATTTATAATCCATATCATGTCTAATATCAATATGACGTATACAGGTTCATTTCATATGTCAAAAGAAAGGGGAAATCATGCCAAATTTTTAAAAAATAAATTGGTGTAAAATGGTGTTTGATTCAATAAATTCACCCATAATAACAATCGAGTGGCATTGCCACGGGTTAAATTCTAGTGTAAAATATCCCAAAGAGAAGGATATATCTACGTATTAAGAAATTGAGAATTGATAAATACTCATATCCCGATATTTTGTAATATGGGTACAATTCTCATTATGCATAGTAACTGCGGAGAGCCTGGGTGTTGGGAATTCTTTTAAGCAGCTCAATCATTTCCAAGTTTTCTTGTGCTACTAAACACTAAATATTTAGATAAAAGCATAACAGCTAATTATTTACGAGCAATTCAGAATCTGAGATCTTATTTGCCACATTCAGCACTGTCAGCAGCACTCTATCTCCTGGCCTTTCTTATAATTTGACAAATTCTCCATAAAGATGGCTCGGAAGTTGATTGGTTTTAGGCATATATTTAAAAAGTTTCTTATTCAATCTTTTAACATTTTTTAACAGGGACACCTAGTTTAACCTAGAACTAGAAAGGTGACAAATCAAAACATGGAAAAGGCAAAAATTGTTTGTCCAAAATTCATACTTATTTGCGGCTACATGAGCTCAGTCGCACAGACGTATGATTTACTTGCAGATTACTGGAGAAATTCTTTCTCAACATATGTAAGATTAGATATTTAGATCTCTCCATCCCATTGTTCCTCTAAAGACTTGAAGGGTCCGTCAACTGAGACAAAGATATCTCCTATATGTCTCAACTGCGGTATCTGGCCAATCAAATTTATACTCTTTTGGGCTCAATGCCCAATCAAAAATCTGCAGGTTGCTTTGCATCCTCTCTTCATTGAAGCTTTTCACCACCACACACACCTTGTTCATATGCCCATCTAAGGCAAATCTGCACCAGTACCAAATAGTTGAATATATATATACTTGGAGTTGGAAGTCAGAAAAATGCACTTTGAAGTAGATAACAATTTTAACCTGAGCATGAGTCTTTCCTTTAGCTTTGGCAATCTCACTCAGCACCTCAGAGTCCATAACTCTGTTGGTTCCCCAAGATGTTCCTTTGGCCCCCAAAGGTGAATATGCGGCTACAATGATACCTTTGGCCTGGCAAAACTCTCTCAGCTTGTTTTGTTGCCAAACTGGACTCATCTCCACCTAAAAAAATGACCAACTCTTGCCGATTGTCATTTTCACTGGATATAAATAATTATTGACTGGATTGTTTGAACCTGACTTACTTGATTGATGGTAGGTGGAATCGTTGAAATGGACAGAATATGTTCAAGCTTCTTGCACGAAAAATTGCTGATGCCGATAGACTTCGTAAGGCCAAGAACCTGACACTCTTCCATGGCTGCCCATACAGATTCGATATCTAAGGGAAGAAGATCCTCTTTTGGTATTGGGAAAACATACTCCCCTGCTTTAGAACTTATTGGCCAGTGTATAAGGTAAAGATCAAGGTACTCCAGTTGAAGAGTCCTACAGTGATTAGTCATAATGAAAGTGAAAATGCACCCTAAGCTTATTCATATAAATATTCCATGGTAATTTAGAAACTAAATAGATTGTATTCACATTAATGAAAACATAGATCACAAGATGACATACAACCTCGGACCTTAACCCTAGCAAATAGTCAATACATTAACGTTAAAGAGAAAATGAAATCTGAAAATACATTAGGTGAAATTTGTACAAAATAGTGAAAATAGCAATGAATGAGTGAAGCTACCTCAGAGAGTTCTGAAGAGCAGGGAGTACACGATCTTGATGAGCGTCGCTACACCATAATTTGGAAGTTATAAAGAGCTGTTCTCTAGATTTTACAAGGCCAAGTTCAAGTGCTTCTTTTATAGCTTCACCAAGTGCTTGCTCCGTCTGGTACAACGAAGCCGTATCAAAGTGTCTGTAACCAGCTTTTATCCCACTAAGTATCGCCGACTTTATGGAATCTGATGCTGCGATAGGATAGGCCACGGCGCCAAAGCCAACAAGAGGCATCCGATGGCCGGAGTTCAGAATAACATCCGGAACATTAGCCATCTCTCTTGCACTAGCTAGTTTGAATTCTCATAGTTGCCAATTTTCTTCTACTTTATATGCATCGTTTTCATTATATCCTCTTGCATATTGGTATGGTCAGGAATCACCATACCAATTTTGTTTGCTAGTTCCATTATTGTTGTTGTTCCATTCATCAAGTAAACATCACTTCTGTAGACCACACAAATTTTTATCAATATTGCTGGGTATGTGTGACCTTACCAAAATCTAAAGTACACTGCATCAGGCGATTCCCATCGTTTTAGGCAGCCAGGCCTGCCTTCATACACTACTTGATCAGACGAGGTGAGTCCACCAGCGTGTTTAGCCGCCTGGTCTGCTGCGAAGTTTGCTTCCCTCACACAGTTGACATGAGAAAGGGCTGTAGATGAGTTTTACACCATTCCCATCTTGAACTTAATTCCCATGGTCTAAGCCAAGACCGCCTGCCTCTGAATCAGATTCTACATTTCTACCCATAGATCTCTCCACCCTTTAGCAATACCTACCTCTGTACTCTCCAAAATATCTAGAATTTCTGCCATGTACTCTCTAAAAAGGAATAACAAAACCAGTCTATTTGTTTTAGTTTTTCCCTGTACTAAAGCAGTGACTTCTGAAACCTCACTATACCGTAAACAATTTATAGATATACTAGAATTTAACCCGTGGCTACGCCAATCGAGTCATTATGGGTAAATTTAGCAGAATAAAATCTTGTCAATTTAGTAAGGACCACAATTTTATTGGGAAAAAAATCAAGAATGTTTCCACTATTTTTTTATATTTAAATTGAACTTTTGTACATCATACATACTCAATTTCACACGGCAATATGCCCATAAAAGGTATGCACCCACAAGTGCTTCAAATCCCATGAGTAAATATGTCTTACGCCAACAAAACCTGAAAAGTTGTTAAGTCCCTTTATAAGAATTAGAAAAATAAATAAAAAATAAATATTAAACTCTTATAATCAAAGGTATATATTGCTATCAATAAGAACCTAAAGCTCAAAGGTTATACAAACACTGTTGGAGCACTATTAGGCTCTTAATGAGAACTTGTTGCACATGTGTATACTTAAAGTGAACATTGAAATACACCCCATCCGCGTCGTTAAGCAAGCAAATGCAATTTTCGCCAATGACAATTTTCTTGAGAGAAATTTTGTGGCTCTTTTGGCTTACTTGTTTTTAATCTTGCTAAATACATAGCGAGATTAGCTTATTCATGAACACATAATTATTATCATCAATAGTTCTGTAGATAGTTATGTGGTAGAACATGCTTGGATCAAACAACTAATATCCCAAATTGAATATCAAATGTTTCCTGCTAAAGGACATGTCTGCAAGTCTGCAATCCAATGGATTGCCAAACGAAGTGTCAACAGCCAACAACAAAAGCAGTAATTAATATGAACTGCTGAAGTAACAAAAAGTTCTCAAGTTTTCTTGATTTTGTCAACATCAAAAGTTCGAAGACAGTAGCTAAATGAATTCAATGCATCTAATTAATCACGTCCATTACACAATTACTCAAAAATGTATAAGAGATTATATGTAAGATGCACTACAAATTATGTCATTACATTGAACAAACAAAGATATTTCAAATGACCAATATAGAGCCCATGAAGTTTCAAATAGGCCCAATTAAAACATGGCTATTGTAAGCAAATTTATAAGTCTGCTACTCAAAGATGTGTATTGGGAATAGTTCTATCTGTCACTCAAAGATACCACTGGGAATAGGTTTGCTACTCAAATGAACTTCCAAAATTTGCTCTTAATGCCTCTAATACCCAATTTGCAAACTTCAATGGGTAGGGAATCTGTCAGTTGCCAAAATATTGTTATCTTTATTTCCTTCGTTAGATAGTTCCTACATAAATATAATAATAGTGAAAGTCATAGATTCATTAATAAGTAAAAACAAAATAGATCCTTGCTAAATCCAATATATATGCAACCAACACTACTGCATAAGAAGCTAAAGATAACCCACAACCAATGCTCAAGACAACATGGGGCAGTTTAGTAGCTAGCTATTAAGAAGTGAGCCCAATTGACAATGAAATCTGAACTTCTATAGCCACTTCTCGCAACTAAATCTTAGTCACAAAGCCATAGCCAACCTTTCACAATGCAATGATGAAAATATAATATTTTGTCAATCCGGCTACGTTCATTAGATATCCAAGGATATAAACCATTAGCTTACAAACTTGTTACTCAAATATGTAACTCAATTATATCTGATGAAGAGGGTGCTTTCTTGCCTACCTTTATCTACGTGCTTGTTCTGATCTTAGTGTGAGGTAGTCTTCATGTGTCACATTCTCAAAATGTTGGTTTCAATTCAATCCACAATCCTTTGTACTTGGATTTAACATAATTAATAATTGTCAAATGATAACTAAATTCATATACTATGAGGTACGGTTATGAAGTCCGAATAAGTGCACACAAAGTCATAATACAAAGAAAACATCCAAGAAACTACAACCTTAATATAAAATTTTATCGAAACTAAAATATCATATCAGAAATTATGAGGATTCAAAAATCTGGTAAGAAGAGAGGATACTGATCCTTGCTACTCGAGTGATGATATCATAAAAAGTAGAAGTTCTACTTATGCCTTGACTTATACTCTTTTGGTTGTTGTTGCATCTTTGACCATGCACTTATGCAACACAATAAACATGGGAAATGAGTCTAACACAAACATTTAGGATTGGGAAACGATAAATTCTTCTGCATTTAGTCTCCCACTCAGCACGTCTTTACAACTACAAAATGCACAAAATGAAGCATACATCTACAGACAAATAAAACATAGTTTTTCAAATATAAATAGTGAAAAATAACTTTTCCACTCACTTATTTGCTTCCATTATAGCTAATTCTTCACTCTTACATTTTCTTGTAACTCAGACATGTTCTCAGTCATGTTGACTGAAAAAGTTCCCATTCAACAATACGTAAACCTTCCATTGATTAGTTCAATCTTGCAAAAGAAGCGTTGAAGTCTCTGCAATCTGTACATACCAAAATGAATGTAGATTCTTTGTTGTTTTGTGCATAGAAATAAACTTGAACAATTAGAAGGAAATGACGTTAAAATGTATTTACCTTCACAACTATCATTTAATCCCGAGGAATCTTATTCAATAGAAAAGATTTATTCACGTATCAATGAATTTTGTCGAAATCCCATCCCGCCGAAATCCAAATTGAGTGTTAAAGGCATAGTTTTCATTACGCCCATAAAACTATACACTGAACCACTATGTAAACTAAATACAAATTAATATTACCTGTTGAAAAAGAGATTTAGAGTGGTGGAGAGAGCATGACACAGTGGAGAGAACTGAGATAGATAAATCATGTTAAGAATTCTTACTGAAGAGAAGAAGATAGTATTGAAGAAGGTTACTGAAAAAACAGTGTGGAAAAAGCAACAAAACTCACTGACAGCGAAGTAATGAGATTTTTTTACCTTGAACTGAGGATTGCGTTGGGAGATCCTTGCACTCAAATGTTACAGGGTGAGAAGAAGGGTGTTACCTTACTGGTTAGGAAGAAGAAAGGGTTGTAAGGTATCTTCGTGAGGAAGAGGAAAGAGTGAAAGACGTAGGGTTTTTTGTTTTTTTTTCGGTAACTAAAAGTGATTTGAAGAAAAAAAAAAAAAAAAAAAGATTGGCCCAAGATTCTTATTTCCTAATTTCGTGGGTATTAGTAAGTATTATAATTGCCGTCAGATCATCCCAAAACTAAAAGTGATTTGTTTATTGGTAACTAAAGTGATTTGAAGGAAAAAGATAGATTGGCCCGATGAAGGATTCTTATTCTTATTTCCTAATTTTGTGGGTATTAGTAAGTGTTATAATTACCGTTAGATCATCCCAAAACTGTTTTCTCCTAGACCGTTTGATATAAATACATAAAAAACCAAGCTGCTTTATTATATAGAGGATTCACAACACCAGGGAAATACTCTCGGAAGAGTTTGTCGATAAGAAGACTATGAGAATTAATATCATCAGTATGTTAGAATTTAGATAACTTTAGATAAATTTAGATAAGTTATTTACATAAGTTTCATAAATTGTAGATAAGTTAGTAGTAATTTATTTGAGTACGTTTTCATAAAGATTGTTTTCTAATTGGAATCAACTTACTCTTTAATCATGTCGGTCTACTGTCAAATATACTGATTGTATTAATGACCGCTTGATATAAATACATAAAAAACCAAGCTGCTTTATTATATAGAGGATTCACAACACTAGGGAAATACTCTCGGAAGAGTTTGTCTCGCTTGTTCCCTTCCCAACAAAACAGATCCATACATGTTTATATACATCTTAAACAATCATATATTGGTATCTAACTAAAATGTTGTTGTAGCTTGAGTCGTTTTTGCTAGGTTAATTTGGACCATGATCATGATTCATAGAATGGTTTAGTATCCAAAAATTTGAATGATGCTCATTGTTTGAGAAACGTGTATAGATTGAATATGGATTACTACAAGGAATGAACAGTGAAAGTTGTCTACATACAATCCTCTTCTAGATGAACAAATTGTTCTCAATACATATACTCGGTCAAGATGATTTTCTAAGGCATATTTAGTTAAGGGTATCACAATGACACTAAGTTTAATTTAAATGTCAACAAAAGGGGTGTGGGGCGTAGATAAATTTAGATAAGTTAGAATTAGATAAGTTATTTAGATAAGTTTCATAAATTCTAGATAAGTTAGTAGTAATTTCTTTGACTACGTTTTCATAAAGATTGTTTCCTAATTAGAATCAACTTACTCTTTGTGTCGGTCTACAGTCAGATGTACTGATTGTATTAACTATTAGCCATCCGATGTAGGCTTCACACAAACCACTTAAAAACCAAGCTATTTTATAATATAGAACTAGAATTTAACCCGTGGCTACGCCACTCAAGTCATTATGGGTTTTCCAAATAATCGTACATAATTGATCTAACTTGAATGACATTTTTACAATTCGAATGTATAGTAACGTGATCTAGAAATTACCCTTGTCTTCAACCTGAATGATTCTTGATTTTGCTTCTCACCATTTACTTTGTATCTAACAAAGTAATATAAAACCTTGGAATTCATTTCCTCTTTCTACTTAGCTCACAAAGCTTTATGGATAACAGCCGATAGAACTAAGTTATCTCAGCCCACCCCGATCGAGAGCATTGATTCCTGAGGCATCTTAAGTCTCTAAACCTTAAGTAGCAAATCACTTTAACATAGATTATCATTTTCCTTTCTGTATCAAACATCTACCTGCACACTTTCACTGCAAATAAGATCAGCATATTGAACATTTGCTTACACAAATTGAAGGATAACATGTTGTAAAAAGTGAGTACCATTGCCTATTCGTACCATGCTCCTACAAAATTTTGAGTATCCACAAAATGTCTAAATGTTGAGATAAATATAATTAAGTATCCATATCCTTCAACACATAAAACCCAATTTCACAACGCTCAAATGTTCAATTGATGCTAGTATAACTCAATGACACGCAAGGAGGCAAAATGCAGAAAATTTGGCACCATCCAACATTCAGTTGTTGTAACCCTGGTTTTCCATATATTAATATATGTAGACTTCAACTATTTGTTGCAGGCATAGTCTCCATTCCTTAAGCAACTGAAAAAAATTAGGGTCACTAACCACATAGACAATGTCACCTGCAAGATATGTACAAAACAAAATTATATAAAATATTACAGATTCATTTACCATCACTCAAGAATGCAGAATAGGGCACCAATAACTTTTAGGAAACACAATCCAAGAAAAAAAATGAATGAAAGATTCTTAACTGGATGGCCTAGATATGGTGCGCCAAGTAACAGAGCAGCAATTTATCATGGTGATCAGGTGATGCCTATGATAGGCCTCTCATTATTGCGGTATCCAGACTTCCTTTTGAACCCCACAGAGCCAGACCATAAGTGGTAATTAACCTAACTACCATTACCACCACTTGGGAATATAATCCATCTACTGAGTCTGAATGAAGTCAAATTCTTTATTGCTACTTTTGCGGTTGTGCTTCCACCTGAGGCTGTAAGAAGTAGTATTCTATAATCGAACGAAGATGCTTGGGTTCATGATGTTTCGGGTGGTGGTTTATGAACTTCTCGTAGCTGCACTGCGTTCTCAAAGCAATGTTGGAAACCGAAATGCGGGTACCTCAGCTCTCATACCATGTGTCGTGTTGAACATGAGTGTCCTAATGCTCTCCACAGCTGCTTTTCCCGTACTTGTGCACCCAACCAGAGCCATTGTGACGTTCCCCCATGTACGGTTCCACCGCTCCCATACTTTCCTTCCCACCACGTCTCTCCTTGCTTGACACCTTGGCTGTATTAATTGAAATTCTCATCCCACTTGCCACCCCATTTTGTCCATCCATCACCCTCTAAGTGCTCGGTTCACTTGTCAGTGTATTTTATATTGCTACCGTGCCCATCGTACTTCTCTCCCCACCTACAAAAATACAAATACGTTAACAATATTAACGTAAGCAGAAAACAAACATTGTATAGATTGTGGAGTTTACAATTCATGTAAGAATAAAAAAAAAAAAAACTTGATAAAATACCTCAGCAAACACAACACGCTCACTGGTAGAAGTAGTTTGTGTCTTATCCATGCTGAGTAGAAAATGGAAAATAATAAAAAATTTATGAGAACATGGCAGACTACAAAATATTGATAATCAATAACTTGTTGAGCAAAAAACAAAATAAATATGACTGCATTGCATACTAATCACTAACAACAGATTTGTTTCGACCCCCACCTACGTGGCAAACGTCCATTAATAGGGGTCTCTATTTTATTCATTTAATCGACAAGGCTAAAGCCCAATTTGCAATACCATGGATCAATTATTGGCCCATTAACTCATGTGTCTAAGGCTGAACCTTAGCCACATGGCTTGCCACTAATGTACATTGATTTATGTCCAGATTCATTTCTTATCAAAGAGATAATTATCAATTGAGAGTTATATTCTATCACAAATACTCAAGCTACGAGATTACTTGAGCTACAAGGACTCTCTACACTACCTATATAAATACCACATTATTTTTCATAAGGAACTACATTGAAACTTGATCCTTAGAGAATAGATCTTGGGTACGTAGGCAGCCATTATTTGGTTCAGTTTCATCTCCTCCAACATCAAATTCCTCTGTTTCTTAGTGCGTTCTTTACCATTGCTCTCGTTGTGTTGAAGCAGTTTACTGCCGAAACATAATTGGCGCCGTCTGTGGGTTTTTTTAATCCATTATCACGTGAAACAATCAAGATGGTAAGCACAAGAAGCAGACCGAACAGACAACATATTCCTCCTGCCAATAGGAATCACAACCCTAGAAATTCAAGTCGGGCAATGCAAGAACCGTTGAACAATCGAGTTGCTCCTAGTGGTAGGATCAATTCTCGACATCCAACTGCAGTAGCACCGCCGCCACTGCTACTGCAAACAGCGATACAAACACCTCCGAAAGAAGGCGTCACGGAAGAAAGTATAAGGAAAACCTTAATCCCAGACTAGACCGACCTGACAGGGAAAGCCGACCTCGCAGATTTGAGGAAAATCATCATCCTAGACAGCTCCGACCAGACAGGAAAAGAAGGCGTCACAGAAGAAAGTATAAGGAAAACCTTCATCCTAGACTGGACCGACCTGACAAGGAACGCCGACCTCGCAGATTTGAGAAAAACTGCCATCCCAGACAAGTCCGACCAGGCAGGGAAAGAAGGCGTCACAGAAGAAAATATAAGGAATACCAATATCCCAAACGAGACTACTAACCGACAAGGAAGGTCGACCTCGTTGACCTGAGGAAAATCGCCGTCCTAGACAGGTCTGATCCAATAAGGAAGGAAGGTGTCACAGAAGCAACTAGAGGGAAGACCGCAATCCCAGACAAACTACCAACCTAGATAGGCTGGTTACACGCAAAGAAAAAGACAATCTCCAGTCGAACCCGAACGTGTGTACCGCCTAAAATCTCTAACTCTTGTAAGAGGTAATGGCAGGTGTCATCTTCCACATAGGCTCGACCGGGCGCCTCAATGCATTTAAATCTTCTGGATAAAATGGATTTCACCCCACTTAACATGAAGTCCCTTTGATGTAACTTCCCACTCATCATAAAGTTCATCTGAACCTTAACGAAGCTTGTTCGATTCATCCGTATCCGTTGCCACGAATTGGTGAACGCCACTTCAGGCTTCCAACGCCTATCTTTCATGGATGCTTCTTCAAGGTACTACCAGATATCTTTGAATGTGGATGACCAAGAGTTCACCGCCTTCATCACCTACCAAGGCATTTTCGCTGCTACTAATCGTTATGCCTTTTGGTCTGAAAATGCCGGTGCAACCTACCAAAAGCTTGTCAATACAATTTTTTCCGATCTGCTGGGAAAAAAAAAGGAAGGCTTATATCGATGATATAGTCGTTAAATTGAAGCATCCTGGTGATCATCTTTCCGATCTTCAACTTGTTTTTGATAGGCTTAACAAGTATAACATGAGACTCAATCCCGCCAAATGTTCTTTTGGCCTCTCTTCTGGAAAATTTCTGAGATACCTCATGACTCGTAGAGGTATTAAGGCTAATCCTGATCAGATACGCGCTGTTATTGATATGCCATCACCAAAAAAAAAGAATAAGGAAATTCAACGACTTACTGGTCGGCTTTGCGCTCTTCATAGATTTATTTCTAAATATTCAGATCGTTGTCATCCCTTCTTCCAGACTTTAAAGGGGGGGACAACTTGGAACGTTGATTGTGAGATGACATTGCAACAACTGGAGAAATACTTGGTCAGTCCTCCTATATTGACAAGTCCTTCAACGGTCAACCTAGTGGCAAATACCTGGCAGCTACAACTCAAGCTGTTAGTGTTGTTCTTTTCATTGATGATGGTAGACCCGTCTTTTTTATCAGTAAGACTTTAACCAGAGTTGAGTCTCGTTATTCAAAGATGGAAAAAATTACACTTGCATTGGTTCATGTCGCTCGCCGATTGAAACCACACTTCCAGGGGAGGTTGGTCAGAATTATACTGAAAATCCCTTACGCAAGATCTTTCATAATGCACAGGAATCAAGTAGATTAGCCGAATGGGAAAGTTATCTTAGTGCATATAGTATTGTCTTTGAAAGTCGTACTACTGAAAAAGAACATACTCTGGCTTCTTTGATAGCTGATTTTCCGATTGATGATTCTCCTATTAACGATTTCTTGCGCCAGGAAGAATCTATGGAAGACATTATGCCGCCAATAACTGGGGGCGTCGAAGACCAACATGAAAATGCAATTCCTAATCCCATTAACCTATGGATTGTCTACTCAGATGGCTCCCATAGTAAATCTGGGTCTGGAATTGGATGCATTTTTTGTTAAACCCGGTGGAGAAAAGATTGGGAAATCTGTGCAACTTGGCTTCGCCGCTTCAAATAATGAAGTCGAGTATGAGGCTGCCATTTGTGCCTTGAGAACAGCTTTGACACTGGGGGCGCGAAAGTTCCAGTTATAAACGGATTCTCGCCTTGTTGCCAATCAGTTTGGTGGGTCTTTTGAAGCAAGAGATGAGCGTATGGCGGCTTATCTTAGTTTGATACATAGTCTTGCTCGACAATTTGATAGCATCTCTATCACTCAAAGACCCCGAAATAACTTACGTCATGCATATTCATTAGCTTATCTCTCCGCCGCCGTTAGAAGCGAAGGATCAAGACACATCACTTTTGCAGTCATCTTTTCGTCAGTCTAAGTTTGAACGTTTTTACACTCGCTTAGTTCATTACTCTCATTACGAAAAAATCTGACGAAGTTACCACATTTAGCTTCGTCAGTTTAAGTTTGAACGTTTTTACACTCGCTTAGTTCATTACTATCATTACGAAAAAATTTGACGAAGTTACCACATTTAGCTTTGTCAGTCTAAGTTTGAACGTTTTTTACGCTCGCTTAGCCATTACTATCGCTACGACAAAATATGACGAAGTTACTACGTTTAACTTCGCCAGTCTAAGTTTGAACGCTTTTACGCTCGCTTAGTTCGTTACTATCGCTACAACAAAATCTGATGAAGTTACTGTATTTAACTTCGTCAGTCTAAGTTTGAGCGCTTTTATGCTCGCTTAGTTCATTACTATCGTTCTGACAAAATCTGACGAGGTTACCACGTTTAGCTTCGTCAGCCTAAGTTTGAACGCTTTTATGCTCGCTTAGCCTAATTTTGCAAAGTTAAGTACGCATTGGGGGCATTTTTCTCTACATAGGGGCGTCTCGTTCTATTTCATTTCAACTACATAAATCAACAACATTGTCAGTTTTCCGCAGGTATGTTATCTGTCACAACAACAATATATATTCAATAGCAAACCCATACTTTATTTTTATTTTTCATTAAAAGAAGTTTTAGCTTTATATTATTACATTTACACAATTACCTAAATCAATTGTCTCTGTTAATTGTCTTACGGTCGCTCGATTAAATCTTCGTTTTCTTCTTCGAAATCTGCATTCGCTTCACTTAGCACTTTCGGTTAACTATCTTCCGCACTCATTATTTTTTCTAAGGCATTGGGCCGATATTTCTGAGAGACACTTTTCGTCGATTTTTCTGAGCGAAAATTTTCTTTGACTTTTTTATTTCTTCTATAGCATTGCGACGCGATCACCCTGAGTAAAACCTTTCTTCAGCTTCTTTATTTTTTCGAAGGCATTGAGATCTTTCTACTCGAAATATTTTGTCAATATCTTTTGTTCGTAATTCCTCCATTTCAACCTGCGACAAAAATACAAATCTTTTCATCACTCTTTTAGACTTAACCAAAATTTTAAGATAACTAATAAAAAATATTAACATATACCTATTTAATGTTGTCAACAATCATTGACTCCGCTTAAAGTATTTTTCGAGTTCATCCACGGTGAACAACACTTTTTCTTTAGCCATTGCTTTTCGAATAGTCACCCCGACATTCTCTATCATTCTTTCCTTTACAATCCGGTTCTTTTATTTTTCTCGCTCGCGCGCAAGTCCCTTTTTTCTAAGGCATTCTGCCGATCTTTCTACGAGAAATTTTCCGAGCGACGATTTTTTAGAGCTTCATTATTTTGACACTGCTTTGTTATATTCTCCGAATTTTTTTCCGTCTTCTTCGGCATCCCAAAATACGGTTATGGCCGTTTCTAACCTGCCTTAAAAAAAACAAAAAAACAAACAAACAAACAACGGGTCAAATAGGTCAAAAACCGGGTTCACTTGATCCAAAAAATGGGGTCAGATAGGTCAAAAACTGGGCCAAGTTAAAGAAAAGCAGGTACGGTGCCCTTCCTTTACTGGCGCTGCACCGTATCATGTTGGTTTATATTAGTTTTTTGAATACTAGCGCCCTCAGTATCGCCATCACGAAGTGTCTTCCACACCAGACCATGAAGAGGTTCACTGCAACAACCAAAGTTAGTAATTTTTGTCGCCACCATATGTTCCATGCAAGGAATTCTTGAGGAAAGAGTTCAACAGTTCAACGGCCATATAAAAAAAAAAAGCATAACGCGCAAAGTTTACTTACCACAATATAATCGGAATCCAAGTTGCGCTGAAAGGTGAATATTCCGTAGCCCATGTCCCTTCTTGATGAGTTCAACTCAAGCCCAAGCAAGCTGTTTAAATCTCGAGCTGGTGGACTGGGTTTAAATCTCATCAATGCTACTAGAGTTGTATTATTTGATCCAGATTGGAATCTTGCTCGAGCCTTACAAGCCCAGGATAGGTCGTTTTCGCTATGGGCAAAGACGACATGTTGAGGTTTTTTTTCGCATGCTCGCTGCCGGTTCCCTTAAGGAACTTGTGTATACACGCCAGGTATATATATAGCAGCTCTCAAATCTTGCTGTATCAGGCAAGATGCAAAACGATATTTTGAAGGCGTCCAAGTAACAGGTTGAGCTTTTTGAATAAGCAAGTTATTTTGTGATCTCTCCAATCAGCTTTTTACTGGTGCGATAGTTAAGAAAGGATGAAGAAGATGAGGAGAGGAGTTACCTGAAGCCAGAGGACCGTATAAATAAACAAACACAGTACTAACCTTTCCTTCGTCTACCCGCCAACTTTTTTTCTTCGAAACCAACGACGACATAGTAAGGAAACTAGATCACTGTCACAATGGTGTAGTTTTTTTTAGCAAGGTGGTGTTTACTTGTGTTTTTTCTCGATTATCAGTGCCAGCTCGTAACTTCTCTCTCTCTCAGATTTGTGCTAGGCCGGGATTTTTTTTTTTTTTTTCTCTATACTTGTGTTCACTGTTTTTTATTAGTTATTATTATGTTCCCTCTGTTTATATATTCTTTCCCTTTTCCCGATCTTGCGCTGGTCCAGTATTTCAGTCCGCGTATAATTCTTTTAGCCAAACCGACTTAAGGTGGGAGACTCGATGATAAGCATTATCCAATCCGGATTTACTTTTGGAGTCCTAGTTCATCTTCTAGTTATGTAAGGATACCAGCAGGAATTGCTATCACACGCAAACATAATTATTAGTTGCATGGATGTACTTTTCACTTCCTCAATATGTTTCGTACCACCTAATATGTATTAGTATTCTATTCCCTACAATTCCATATATGCAATTTTCGCACTCCACATCAATTTTGCTATTCATTAGTTTATATTTTTTTATGCCCACCTCTCACACTAATCGTGTTCATATTTTGGAACAAATTTTTGACTCTTGTACATTTTTCAAAATCCAATTATTTCGTTCACAATAATTCGCGAATTTTTCTCGACAGTTTTCAATGGTCTAATCCTAGTATCGCTGTTCCGCTGGCACGCGTCGTCAAAATCAACTTTCGTATTGTTACGTGATGCGTTTGGTACAGTTTTTCGGCAATCAATTTCTTTTGCAATTTTATTTCTGTGCATTTTCGGACATCGTTTATTTAACTACGTCATTGCGTCCTGTATATGTTAGTTTGACATTATTTCGTTTCCGATAATTCACGAATTTTTTCTGATTGTCTATTTTCTTATCGTTTACGTTCACACGACACTTTGTTATACATTTCGCTTACTTTTATCTTATTCCAAGTTTTTCTTCTCTTCTTTGCCATGTGAACTTTGTTCGCATGACAAAGAGGGGGCGGTGTTTCGACCCCCACCTACGCGGCAAACGTCCATTAGTAGGGGTCTTTATTTTATTCATTTAATCGACATGGATAAAGCCCAATTTGCAATACCATGGATCAATGTACAGGCCCATTAACTCATGTGTCTAAGGCTGAACTTTAGCCACATGGCTTGCCACTAATGTACATTGATTTATGTCCAGATTCATTTCTTATCAAAGAGAGAATCATCAGTTGAGAGTTATATTCTATCACAATTACTCAAGCTACGAGATTACTTGAGCTACAAGGACTCTCTACGCTACCTATATAAATACCACATTATTTTTCATAAGGAACTACGTTGAAACTTGATCCTTAGAAAATAGATCTTGGGTACGTAGGCAACCATTATTTGGTTTAGCTTCATCTCCCCCAATATCAAATTCCTCTGTTTCTTAGTGCGTTTTTTACCATTGCTCTCGTTGTGTTGAAGCAGTTTACTGCTGAATCAAGATTCAAGGGCCATATTTTGGGGAATGTTAACTTGTTTCACCTTTTTTTTTTTCTTTCCTATGAACATAGATACTATTAATCCGAAACCAAAAACAACCTATCTAATCAATAAGTAAAAAGAATTTCTGAAGTAACGGTTTCCATTCCATAAGTTATTTTGATGTTTCAGGCTTATCAATTGAAGTGTTCTCTTATATGGTTCCAGTGTTTATACAGGTGTACAGTGCCGCTCAACGACACAAATTCTATGTGTGCAAAAGGGAAAATCAATTGCTTGGTGTTTGTTTAGTCAAATAAGCCAGCTAATGTTGATAACTGGAATTATGAAAAGCCAATGTAATACATAAACTTTCCCTAATAAGCGTTGATAACGAAGAATAATTCTTAGATAAGTTAGCATTGATAACGAAGAATTCTTAGATAAGTTAGTAGTAATTCCAAAACCCTTCGTGTTTAGTTGTATGAGTTTATAGTAAGTGTTGGGAGTTTCCCAATCGCACTAATACTATATAGAAAGTTTGTGAAGGAAGAAAGTGATTGTACCTGCGAAGCCCGCTAATTGAGATTGAGAAGAAAGTAATCTGTGAGAAAGTGTTGCGCAGTCTGGAGAAGGCTATGGAGAGTTTATCGATAAGAAGGATATGAAGATTAATATCATCAGTACGTTAGAATTTAGATAAATTTAGATACGTTAAAATTTAAATAAGTTAGATAAGTTATTTAGATAAGTTTCATAAATTCTAGATAAGTTAATAGTAATTTCTTTGAGTACGTTTTCATAAAAATTGTTTCCTAATTGGAATCAACTTACTCTTTAATCGTGTCGGTCTACCGTTAGATGTACTGATTGTATTAACTATTAGCCATCCAATGTAGGCTTCACACAAACTACTTAAAAACCAAGTTGTTTTATTATATAGACTAGAATTTAACCCGTGGCTATGCCACTTGAGTCATTATGAAATGAACACACGTAAATTTAGTATTTTACAATCTACACTAACTTTTACAACATAGTTACCAATGTTTTCTGACATTTAAATTAAACTTGTTCGTGTCATTATGATACCCTCGAGTCCTTAACTAATTTGTAGTGTAACTCAAGTCACTATGGGTAATTTTAGTGATATAAAGGTAAAATTCATAAGATTTTTCAATTTTTATTATTTATTTTTTGACATTTAGACAAAACATGGAAAAATAGAGTTAGCATTTTGATTAAAACATGAGCACCATAGCACCACATCTGAAAGATTTATTTTTCCATATACAATATAAACATTGTACCTTTGACATATACAACATCTTCTATGGCTCATAATATCTATTATAACAAAAATATAGTTATTGTCTCAATATATGACCCAAAAAATCAGGTTATCATCATTGGCAGAATTGGCAAGATGTGTGCATTGGGTCTTCTTCCATAAAATATGTCACTCAAGTGCCTATAACAAAAGGAACTATTTATTAGAAATCAATTATACAACACTCAAAAACTCCAAACTATATAAAAAGGAACCCTTTTCTTAATTACCTCAACAATTGGTTTATTGATGGTTTTTGGTATATATAGACCAAACTTCTTCCAGCAGAAATCTAGTAACAAAGTGTAATGCGGATAAACTAAACCAGTGTAAATTGTTTAAGTAGAAAGCTATGACAACACAAACATTGGAACCACAGAGTACCGAATAGAGAAAGACTTCAGTACTTTAGAATTTCATAAAACTGGGAGGCAGAGCCAACCAACACACACAACCTTTCTTTCATCTCAAGCTAAGCACCAATGAACTTTTAAAGCTCTTACTCTTACTACTCGATCTACTCTCTACCACCACGATACACTTGGTAACAATCTACATCTATCTCAGGAGCTAATTATTTACTTCAAGTTCATATATTTCACTGGCCTCAATGGGCAAGAAAGGAAGTGACGCGATAATAAACAGGACATGTTTATAAATAGTAGTAAAGACAGTAACACTTTATAAAGTAGAATGCACCATACAAATCAATATCTCGAATTGACAATTGGTCCAGACCATAGTCATCATTGAAGTTAATGTTTTTACACCTGAAGTATGACACTACAGTTATACAATAATAAGTGCGTTTTCAAAATTCTGATATCTGAGTCCCTCTCTCTCATGCCCCCATGATTCTAATAAAACAAAATAGAGAGTGAAAGCATATTTAATTAGGATTGAAACGTTTCTACTTGGTATACCATTTGTTAGTAATAGTGTGACTTTTGATTTTTGATGCTTTTTTCCCCCTTAGATTGCAGCTTCCTAACCACTTTAATACTACCCATTTTAATACTACTCTCTTGGCACTGCAATTTCACAGTAATAAGTGCAAATGGAAAAAAAAAAATTAAACAGATTAATCTATCAAGATAAGAAATCTAAAAATGATCACAATGACCATACCCATATACACTGATTAAATGGTTCAAGATAGAAATATCATTATATAATTACCATTACTGTTAATCAAAGCAAGCAAGAAATCAACTCAAATCGCAGAAAAATAGACCAACCTTAGATAATCACCTTATTTATAGATGATAAATTTGATTACTTATGTGTTTTAGAAATAGAACAGTCGTGTATCACTCAAGTGGATCTTTTGGGAAAAAAATCAACTAATAATCGTATTAACTCATGCTATGAGATTTGTACTAGAAATACTTCCATTGGTTCCTTGTAGATTTGTATCTGGAGTGGTGGAAAGAACAATGTATCACAAAAATTATAATCATTAAAAAGAACGAAGAACAGAGAGGGTACCAGTTATCTCCCGTGCTTGAAGAAGGTTAGTGAAGAAGAGTTGAAGTAATAGTATTTGTTTGGGAATGTTTTTGTTTTGTTTTTGTGTGAAGAAATTAAAAGAGAAAAAGGCAGGGGTGAAGAAAAGCTTTTCTTTGTTTCGGTGGTTTAGTTTTTTGGGTGTGTTTGGTAAGAATTTTATTGTAAGTAGGATTCTTAGACTAATGTAGTGTAGTTTGTTTACCGTCAGATCATCCCAAATTAACCCGTGGCTACGCCACTCGAGTCATAACGTTATTCATTTTTTTATTAATTAAATTAAAAGCTGCAAAAGAAACACAAAAATCTAATAACTATTATTTATAAAATTAATATTGAGTGCTTATGGAGAGTGTATGCTACTTAGATTGTTTTGGATTAGGATGACCTTTGTTATATAAACATATGCATCAAATTCATTCATTTATCAGAAAATTTAAGAAGTCATTACAATACAAAAATAACTCTGTAGGTCCACTCTTGGCTGCCTAAGCAGCAAGTGTTTTTGAGCAAGCATGTTACATGCTCTAAGGGTATGTCTAAAAGAAACGAAGTTCATTATAGAAAGATTTATAACAAAATATATTTGTAAGTACTGGTATCCACCTCCATGGTGCATTGTCAACTCCAACCCTACATGCGTCTATAACTTGCTTGGCATCCCCTTCATAAAAAGTACTGCTCCATTGTTTCTGGTGTGAAAATTCCCCTGCTGGCTCAGATCTAGTAATTTTGCTTATGCAGACGTATTAGCCTTCTTCTTTCTTGAGCAAGCACCTTGAAAGCTTCCTTCATTGTCCCTGCCAGCCACAGCTAAAGTATCATGATAACCATCACTTTTAAAAGCATCATCAAACTTAATCTTCACTAAACCAAGTGGTGGGCAAATGGTGATGAATATGTTATTGTCTTGCTGCCCCTGCTAAGAAGCTCCAATGCAATCAATTACGCTCCCTGCATATGACATATGAAGCATTTATAGATATCTCAAGCAAGATGCCTGATCTGGCTGTAAAACAGCGGTCGGGTTTGTCATTTCGTTCACATTTCAATAAAATTGCAAAATATTTCATCTCAATGATTTTAATAAGTTTTGTTGTTTGATAAGATCATTTTATTCTTCCTAGAACTCATAGACAAGTCTAATAGAAGAAAACTTGATCCCTAACATGTATGGCTCATCTCTAAGCTCATACATGCTAGCAAGTGGAACCAAAGCAATGACTTATCTCTAAGCTCATCACTTTGATCCCTAACTAGACACTACACCAACTATCATTTTGGGATAGGATATAGGTCTAGTTGTTCTTCCTAAACAACTTACCAAACCAACAACAAAGATTTTCCCTCACATGAGTTTTATTAACTCCCCAAACGGTTATAATTCTCACTCGGGCAGAGTTTCTGCTCTAAGATCACATAACTAAAGTTTTATTCTAATTAACTGAAAATAAAACTGAATTAAAAACATTTTAATTAAAGACTGGAAATTAAATTCTTCATTACACTAGGAAAGCAGCAAACTACTCTACTCCTACTGATGGAATGCTAACCATTCCATGAGAAAAACTAAAATTGGACCCTTCTATTTATAGTTGAATGGACGGTCGTGATTGAATCTCAGAAATTTGATCCAACGACTGAGATTTTATCACTATTCAACTTTTTTACTTTAAGGAATAGTAATAACTATTTGACACTATTCAACATTATTTGACACTATTCGGAACTATTCATCTTTTGACTTTACAAAAAGTTAAATAATAAAAAATCTAAAATATCTACATCGTCTTCGATGAATAGTGACGTGCTTGGCTTTATCTCTGATTTCAAACCATATGTCCATTTTGTAAAAGCAATATCATTTTGACAGGTCATATGCTTCAATCGGAGTTAGGAGACGAAAGATGTCACCATTTGAACTTTCTATCGATTTTGGATCGTTACAAGTCGGGTTTGACCAAGTCTTGGCGAACATGACTCCTTTGGCTAGCTCAAGAACTCAAGTTTGGATTCTTCAACTTGTTTCATGGTTTTTCGAGTCCATGAGCTTTTGCTGGCAGATTGGAGCTTTAAATGAGCTGTCATCAAGATTTCAAGTCCAAGCTTTATTCGGGTCAGATTTCATGCTAAAACGCAGTTCTCAGGTGTATTTTATCATTGACCGTCGAAACCTCGTGGAAAACATGAAAATACAATTAATTTACATTTATTAAACGCGATAATAATTGACCCAAATATAATGTCTCGGGGTTTAAAACACAATTTTGGGTACTTATCAACCACCCCCAAACAGCACTTTGCTTGTCCTCAAGCAAAGAAGAGACACTAAAACAGATAAGTGGTCAAAAATGTGTAGTCCTAAGCTAATTCTCATTTCGCAGAGTGCGATTGCATTGACCGTATGCAACAAGGCCTTAAACCACTAGGAATTCTCTAGTGGACGAGTTTTAGCCTTGTGAGAGTTTTCCAGAGAAGATACCCACAAACTTCACCTATACTACAACGACTCAGTAACAAAGGTTTGTTCCCTAAATTAGATATCAGATATTTATACGTCTCACTAGCGGGGAACGCAGATTAATTCCTTTGAAACCTATGTTAATAAATGTACAATAATCAAAACATCTACATATGAATATGTATGCAGTGAACTTTACAATGAAATGTACAAGCATGGCCGTTTCTGGATCTTTTGGAGAGCGTCCTTAAGTAGGTTCTCACAGGTATGTGTCGAAACACAAATTCTCTCATATTTTTCACTCAAGTTTTGCTTACTCCAGTGTGCAGTGGGCACACATTTCCTCACATTCTCAATGACGTCGGAAGCCGAGGTCGATCAATCACGTCTACCACTTATTATCGCACTAACCTATCCTAATTGAGCTAGAGGACTTTTATTAGGTATTACGGGGCTTAGGAAATGGTTTAGAAGGAATGGAATGGATAACAAAACAATGAGTTAGAAAAAATATGGTCTTCAAATAATTACTGGAGAAAACCTAGTGTTCTTCTGTTTCAAAACTGTTCCATACTTCACCCTTTTTGGCTTTTCTACTCCATTTGATTTTATTTTTGGAGTTAATAACTTTGATTTTTTTTTTTTTTTTTTTTTTTCATGGAATTGATTTTTTTCTTGGTTTTGACACAGCTAACTAGATTCATCAATCGGCGCCAACCGATAGAACGAATTTTCGTATTTGTATAGGTCTTTCTCTTCTCTTTTATGCTCTTCATCATATTTCTCAAACTCATCATATATGGATATGGGTAAGGAAATAATGGTTGAAAAATGAAATGGATAATATAAAGGCTCAACGGGAAAAACTAGGGAAAATATAGTTTTTTGGGTTTGTATATATTTTTTTATTTGGCTATATCGGTCCAAAGAATGCCTAAATTCTCGCCTATGATATGGTATAGTGATCAAACAAGTAGACATGTGATTTCTTTCTACTCGGAATTGCTTCATCCTTGGGTCATTACTCAGATACACTTATGTTGAGACTTTTTGGCTAGATTCTCACTGGATTTGGAATTTAAGTATTCTAACCGTGGATCCCAGAAACTTATTGCTATGTACAGTCATTGACACTCATTGCATGAAAATTCATGAAAAGATGTAAAAACTATTGCATACGTATTAATATAAGTTTCTAAGAACCAATCATAATTCTAATGCTAATGTGAGATTTCTAGACAATTTTCATCACATAAAAGGAAACAAGACCTTTATTACTAATTACGACTAACCAATTTTTGATTTTTTTATTTTTTTTTTAGAAAAAAAGAAAAATAAATAACCTAAAAGTGCCTAATTTTTGCAAAATGTTTCTCTCCCACCCCCAAACAGATATATGCTTTGTCCTCAAAGTATCAAAAGAGATAGGGAAATAAATTACCTGAGAAACGTGAGCAAAAATTCGACTGAATCTCTATAACAAAAAGTACATAATGCATGCAATAAGAAAATTGAAAATAGCACACCAATCAAGAAAAACAACCAAAATACACACACATATATAGACATAATAATTTAGGTCGTTTATAGTCAGATTCCTAAGACTTTTATCAAATATAAGGGTTTGTAGAAACCTTTGGCATTCGCACCCAGATGGTGGAATGATTTAGCAAATACAGATTATTCACTAATATGTTGAACAAATAAACTCGCGTCGTTGATAAACATTACCTTACCACCCATCAGGTACTAAATTGGAATACACGATTTATTTGGACGAAGGAACCGACGCTGACAACTATCCCTCCAAATAGAAGGCGCGGGTACCTTATTATGGCATTACTTGAATGCAACGAAAATGAGTCATTTAAAGTCAGATTCTCAAGACTTTATATTGGGTATTTTTAAGTCAGATTCCCGAGACTAGGTACGTGGGGTCTTTTTACGTCAGATTCCCCTAGACTATGCACACTCCCAAACAGGATGAAACTGGGGTGCCATATTTCTATATCAACTATTAGGTAATAGTTGAAAGATTTGGGGTTTAGCGAGTACCCCCCTAAAAAATGGTATTTTTACACCCCTATGTCGAGATAAAACATCAGAAGTTGTCTTTCATGAGGCTTAGATATGTAAAATAGGACAGATTAGCAATTTTTTTTTTTTTTTTTTTTTTTAGATACTCATTCGAAAGATTGGTCTCAATAACGGAAATAATTGATTTATCTCTTGTATGCAAGGGTAAAGGTTTGTTACTCATAGGTTGGTCTACATTTTGATTTACCGTGATGGTAGAAATTTTTTGCATGTAGTAGATTCCTAAAAGTATGTTTCAGATACCCGATATAAAAACATGTTTTCAAAGTTCATCAGTTTTGCAAAAATTTTAAGCATTCATAAAAAATGAATTCTAATCATGCTCGTTAATTCTAAACAAGCTTGTCATATAATTTCCAAAATAGGCTAAGATTGATTTTCATTTAAATAGCCTAAATATGTTTGGAGATTTCACATAATCCTTTGACAGGAGATTCAAGGGAGAGATAAAAAAAAACGTACCTTTCCAAATTATGCTTACACGCACTTGGGTTCGAAGATGACTCGAGTGGTCATTGACTGTTGGATGGGTTTCGGGGTCAATGCCACTCACTGTTATTCAGAAAATTATTACATACATATAGAAGCCCACAAACTAGGCGAAATGGGGCACAAGGCCAATAAGTTACAATTTGTGCCTTCTTGGGCTTTGATTATTACTAATATAAAAACAAAACAACACGTTACCGTGATTAAAAAAATGATAACTAAATAGTTATTTATATATATTTTATTATTTTTATTATTTTTTTTTTTATTATTATTATTATTTTATTGGGCATCATCTTAAAACCTCTTCAATCACATGACACTGTGTATATGAAAAAAAAACATTTGGAGATCAATTTGGGTAACCCGAGGGAGTGAAGGACAAGAGCACCAATGAAGATATTAAATTGGCCTGATGTATCCAAGACTTGGACCACTTAGCATATGCCTAATTGACTTTGATAGGGTGTCTGAAATCTGAATAGGTGCCTCCATTTTTTCTTTTTCTTTTATTTGTGTCAACCACTTTGACTACACTTGTGAACATAACTTGGATTTGGAAAGAAAGTGGACATTAACTATACATCCACCGTCCATTTGAAAATAGTCAAGTGCAATTCTTGCTTTCTTTTAGTGCCCTATGTTGTGGACCCTTTATGTTCCCCACAATTTTACCTTCCCACTCTATATCTCAATCCCAAAGATAAGTGGCGGACTCTCCGCCTTTATCCAAAGACTACAAAGCATGACTAATTAAGAGGACTTATTTTTATACAAATACCCTCGTGAATGACAAAGTCATATATATTGAACTCCTCACTTTGAACCCCTACACAAAGACACTCAAGACCGCACTAAATCCTAAAAATCAGCACACACATTACACTAACTTAGCACTCTCACACAATGCACTAGCATCAAGCAGTTCACTTCATCCACCAATCTCTAGTCTACTACCTCGGTTTTGTACATACTTGCAATCCTTCCGCAGGTCATGCAAGTACCACACACACCAGACCTCACAAACAACACCACAAACAAAGGGAGTAGCAAAGCAAGCAATAAGAGATGATAACACCAACGAAACACAACCAAGCAATCAAAGACAACCTAAACACAACCAACCCAAAGACCACCAATACAAAGACATCACCTTCTTCATCGACCTACCGTTATCATCACCACCACCCTCCCTTTTTACAAAGAACGCCACACAATGAGAACATTACCTCAACCTCGCCACCATACTACTAGCTTCCAACCACCACCTTGAAACATCCATCATCACCCTTCATCGCCACCACTACACTTTTACAAAGAACACCAACACCGTGATCACAACCAACAGCGCAGTGGCAACAACAACCACCGCCTCCTTCATCACAATCGCGAACACCGACAAGACCTTCCATCGGTGCATCCCAAAGAACAACGTAACCAACCAACAGCCGTCACCACTGATCACCTCTAACTTTCAGCACCACCACCATCAGCTTCTCACACTTCAACTTCAACAACCACCGAAACAGCACCTTCTTTGTCACCAACAACCATCAGCATCATACCACGCCGTGAATCACCCCCAATCAGCACCGAACTCCGCCATCAGCCAAATCAACAACACCCCACCATTGTTCAGCTTGACCACAAAACAACATCATCAACACCCATCAGCACGAACAACAACACCGTCCTTCATCAGCAGCAACATCTCCTCGGCTTGCAAGTGTAAGCAGCAACACCACCTATAATAAGAGGAAATCGTGAAGAAGTTATATGATTAGAAGAGAAAGATGAGGGAAGGAGTGGGAAAAAAATGAGGGGTGACAGAAAAGTGAGTTGAAGAAGAAGAGAAAGAGAAGAAGATGGGTGCGTTTTTTTTTTTTTTTTTTTTAAGTCTGGAAAATAAAAAAATATGGAGAGGAAGAAGAAATGAATTTGATTGACGTATATGATCAAATTAATTATTTTGCTAATTTTACTGAAAACGCAGCGGCGTCATTGATCTGGCTGTAAAACAGTGGTCGAGTTTGTCATTTCGTTCACATTTCAATAAAATTGCAAAATATTTTATCTCAATGATTTTAATAAGTTTTGTTGTTTGATAAGATCATTTTATTCTTCCTAGAACTCATAGACAAGTCTAATAGAAGAAAACTTGATCCCTAACATGTATGGCTCATCTCTAAGCTCATACATGCTAGCAAGTGGAACCAAAGCAATGACTTATCTCTAAGCTCATCACTTTGATCCCTAACTAGACACTACACCAACTATCATTTTGGGATAGGATGTAGGTCTAGTTGTTTTTCCTAAACAACTTACCAAACCAACAACGAAGATTTTCCCTCACATGAGTTTTATTAACTCCCCAAACAGTTATAATTCTCACTTTCAAGAGTTTTCGCTTCTAAGATCACATAACTAAAGTTTTATTCTAATTAATGTAAAATAAAACTGAATTAAAAACATTTTAATTAAAAACTGGAAATTAAATTCTTCATTACACTAGGAAAGCAGCAAACTACTCTACTCCTACTGATGGAATGCTAACCATTCCATGAGAAAAACTAAAACTGGACCCTTCTATTTATAGTTGAATGGACGGTCGTGATTGAATCTCAGAAATTTGATCTAACGACTGAGATTTTATCACTATTCAACTTTTTGACTTTAAGGAATAGTAATAACTATTTGACACTATTCAACATTATTTGACACTATTCGGAACTATTCATCTTTTGACTTTACAAAAAGTTAAATAATAAAAAATCTAAAATATCTACGTCGTCTTCGATGAATAGTGATGTGCTTGGCTTTATCTCTGATTTCAAACCATATGTCCATTTTGTAAAAGCAATATACCGTTGTGTAGAGTTTTCTACGCTGATCATTTTGACAGGTCATATGCTTCAATCGGAGTTAGGAGACGAAAGATGTCACCATTTGAACTTTCTACTGATTTTCGGACTGTTACAAGTCAGTTTGACCAAGTCTTGGCCCGAACATGACTCCTTTGGCTAGCTCAAGAACTCAAGTTTGGATTCTTCAACTTGTTTCATGGTTTTCTGAGTCCATGAGCTTTGCTGGCAGATTGGAGCTTTAAATGAGCTGATACTGAAGATTTCAAGTCCAAGCTTTATTCGGCTGTATTTCATGCTAAAACGCAGGTTCTGTGTGTATTTTATCGCTGACTGTCGAAACCTGTGAAAACATGAAAATACAATTAATTTACATTTATTAAACACATAATTGACCCAAATATAATGTCTCTGCGGGGTTTAAAACACAATTTTGGGTACTTATCAATGCCCCTTAAGACTATGATGTGTGTCTTCTTAGTGTATGATGGATTTCAAGAATCGTCGAGTAATGAAATCATTAAGGCAAAATGGCATAGTAAAGAAGATTGTCAAATTCCAACAACAACATATGTCACTAAATGCAAGAACTCTATTGATAATGGCAAAATAGTAGTAGACACATTTTTTATGGAATTTAAACAGTATATCATCAACCTTTTATATAAATGATAAAATATTATAAACACACAACAGTGGTTGTTCTCTACTTTCTCTAACCACTCCCTAATATTGGTCATGATTTCGACCGCATGGCCATGAAAGATGAAAAGAGCTGGTGCTCTCTTATTAACGTACGTGTTCGGAAATGCTAATAGTTTTAGTACCTTTATTTGTCGATTTTAGCAAATGTTGCACATTCGGGTTCCATTAGAATTTCAATATAAAGCTCGAGAAAAATATTAGAGTTTATAACCATTTAGTACCACGAACTTTCGTTTTTTTTACTAAATGGTACCCAAACTTTGTTTCTCGCCTATTTGTACTATGAAGTTTCAATTTATTTCAATTTAGTACATCGGTTAATTTTCCATCCAATTCCGTCCAATTTCACTAACGACGTTAGCACTATTCATGTGAACAGTGTTTTTCAAAAATTCAAATTTTGAAAAAACAAAAAATGCTATTCATATGAACAGTGTTTTCACTATTCATGTGATTTTTTTTTAAATCTTAAAAATTAATTCTTGATGAACAGTGTTTTCACTATTCATGTGATTTCACTATTCATGTGATTCATATGAACAGTGTTTTTACTATTCATATGAACAGTGTTTTTTATTTTTTATTTTTTTGTAATAATCTTTAATCAATCTTAAAAATTAGATTATTACAATATATATATATATTATCATAAAAACTTACATAGTGTTTTTATATACAACCTAAATGACCTATACAACATATTCTTAAAAATAAATAAATAAAAATAAAAATAAAAAATAATTGTTCACGTGAATAGTAAAAACATTGTTTACATGAATAGTAAAAACACTGTTCACGTGAATAGTGTTTTTATTATTTTTCATTAAAGAATTAATTTTTAAGATTGAAAAAAAAATCACGTGAACAGTGTTTTTTGTTTTTTTCAAAATTTAGATTTTTGAAAAAACACTGTTCACGTGAATAGTGTTGTATGAATAGTACTAACGTGGATAGTGCTAACGCCGTTAGTGAAATTGGACGGAATTGGATGGAAAATTAACTGATGTACTAAATTGAAATAAATTGAAACTTCGTGGTACAAATAGGCGAGAAACAAAGTTCGGGTACCATTTAGTAAAAAAAACGAAAGTTCGTGGTACTAAATGGTTATTTTCTCAAAAGATTAAAAGGCAGTAAATCAAAACTAAGCCTTAGGCTGCAAATTGTAATATGCTACAAAGATCAAGCAAAATTAGCTAACCTAAGTTTCAAGCAATGCCCAAATGCAGCCATAGCTAGTAAAGAACAAAGTTCCTTGCATGTTTGAGAAGCTTGCATGTTCGAACCATGCTCAGTAAAGCCACTTAGAAAGCTTTATGTTGTGTCGATCTAAAGTCTAAGCTAGTGGCCAGAGGCTCATAGAACAATACTGCTAGTCAAAAATTGGCTAGATGAGCTATGAATTTTCCCCACAAGCAATGTTCAGAATGATCAAAAAGATTTTGATGAACGTACAGAAGCAATTTGATCATCCTATGTTTGATAAGAAACAGAAAATACTGATCTCTGAGTCAAATCTTTATCAACTCAGATAAAAAAAAGGTTTATTATCATTTGTTTACTATAGTTAGTTTGTAAGCAGTTTTCATTTATGCAGGTACTAAAATGCTACAAATTCATGATTTTCTTCAAATCCTACGGACTACTTAGTCTTTGACCAAATCATCACCGACCCAATGAAAGAAACTGTATATTTGCAATTCAAGGAGGCGAAAGTTAATGAGCATTCTTTGATATAATCTTGAATCATTAGTAATGATCTTCAACTTTTTAGTGAAAGATAATGATCTTCAGCATATTAGTGAAGAAAGCCTGTTGAAAAAATACAAGCTAATACACATAACTAACTTACAACAAACTTCATACAGGAAGAGCATGCCCAAGTAGAATTTATTTTTTTCACCTTCCCTATTACTATTTCCAACAACACTAAATGACACTGTATCCCAAAACAAAGCCTTCTACAATTAAACTCTTTCTTTTAGCAAGCGGATATGAAGCCCTAGTCATGCATGGCGTTTTCAGCTGCCTTCTCTACCAAAGTATCCACCCATATCAGAAACTAAATCAATCAAAAGATTCTCATGCTATAGAACTCACGGTAGTTAACTTTCTGAGAAACAAAACTCCAATCACACTATCCATTTTTGAACATAAATAAATACCAACTCGTCTTATCGCTTTGTACACCAACAGACCTCAGAAAAAACAACAGATTGATTTTTTCTTATCCTACACCAGCAACAAAGACCACTTGTATTTTCTCTTTGGGAATATTAGTACTCGCAAATCAATTTCGGGGCTAAAACCTCTTCCACCGTCCGATGCGGGGAGCTCCGGAAGATTTGCAGCTTTTCCTCTTAGCACGGGGTGCCATTCTCTCGACAAATCCTTTGAGCTTCTTCCACCCCACATTCTTTTGAAGTCTTAAGATGCTTCTCATCACCGCATACACGGTGACCACAACACACCGCGGCATTCTCATGGTTGCGTGGTGTGATCATCCTCATTACCTCCACCAAAATAGGGGTGGGCTCAAATTTTGACCAATTGCCACCCTACCTTCTTGATGGCTTGCAAGGATTGCGAAAGTATTGCAAGTGCCTCATCTACCATTCCACCAGCAGCATCTGTAAGCAGTCTCACCAATGGCACAACAATTCTAGCTCTGACAGCTCTTACTTTGTTCCCTTGATAGATTGAAAAGATCGTCCCAAAACTGTTTTCTCCCCGACCGCTCGATATAACAGCATAAAAAAACCAAGCTGCTTTATTATATAGATAGTGTTTCAAGATATCAAGCAGTGTAGTACACTAGTGTAAACTGTAAAGTGCTACATTTTACCGCGCAGGCGAGCACCACTAGGAATTCAGTACAAAATCAAAACATAAGGATGTGTGTCTAAGATGTAGTATCTACTTCACGACTTAAAATAGTATGAAAATTGTCTCCTAATATAAGACTAGAAAGGAAAAAATCCCAATTCAAACTCAATCAACCAAATAATTCAAATGATCAGGCAATTGCCTAATATTAATTTATTATGTAATAATACATCAAAGAGACACATTGCTTCAAATTGGTAAAAGTTCACACCTCAACTTGAGATTCAACACTGACACAGGGATATTACTGGTAACACCATCAGTATGCATGGTTGAAGCTTATATAAGTACGAAGTGTCATTGAGCAATGAAATTGTATGCAGGTTAAAAGAAAAATAAAATAGAAACAAAAACCTGGCTGATTGATAGGCTAAATTGTGCTCACTAATGCTCAGCTTGTTGAGAATCTTTAGGATAGACTGTCATAATTAAGTGAATTGTACGTATTAATTAAATAGATACGACATCTAATTTAAACGATAATTTACAGCCAATGCCGACAACGTATCACAAATAATGAACTGAATTTACCTGTTGATTAAGCAGTCTTTGTAATTGCATGGTTGATAAGTGCTCAAAAGTAATGATTTATAACCCCAATTATGTGTATGTTAGTCTCCATTTTATATTTAAATATTCTAATATGATGCAATTTGAGTTTTTGCAGGTCAAAGAACCTAAATATGAAATATGGAGGGAAAAGAAGTCAAACAAGTCAAAAAGGAGTCATTGGGAATTACAGCTAAAGGCCTAGGGCAAAAATGTCATATTTGTCTCCATAAGTGTCAAGCCTAATGGGACTCTAAAAGAGGATAATAATTGAGTTAGAAGAGTCTTCAATCTGATCTCAAAGCCTTAATTTCGACTTCATAGGAAGATGAGATCAACATGGAAAAGAAGTCGAGTTTCACAAGAATTAGAAACCGAAGTCGCCGGTTACTTCATAAATAACTGCAGGCAAAGTGGGCCACGTCTAACTTTGGTCCAACCGAATTTAACTTTTCCAGGATTTCTTCTAGAAAGATTACAGAGAGTTTGACACCAAATAAACATAGGATTCTGATCTCTATCCAGACGAGCATGTAAGCCAATATATAAGGCACAAAAACCTCAGTTTACATGATCTAGGAAATTTAGTGTTTGCATCTTAGATCTAGAATTAAGAGAGAAGAAAGTTCAGATCTTTTCACCATTAATAGCTATAAAGATTATTCCTTTTCATATTGTGTTCATAGCATAATATGAGGGGCTAATCTCCCTTCTCTTGGGAGGGGAGATGAAGCTTTTTTCGTATGTTTTAGTTTAGTTCTTCTTCTATCATGTTTTAATTTAAATCCCTCATTGAGTTTCTTCTTATTCGTCCATTGATCTAACGCTCCTGTGGAGGTTAGGAAGTCTTAGGGTAATTCAAGATTGTGTAGAGCCAAATACCACAAACCCTAGATTCTTTTCTTCTAGTTTTTAGTGTTATAGTGTGATGATTGGATTCTTTATGGCACTACACCATAATAGCTTTTTTGTGACACTGGGTTTTTCTCATTAGTAACGCCAAATTGGCGTCAGGACTGTTGTGACACTATTTTGGCGTCACTAAATTGCTAAAGCCGTCACCAATAATTTGAAAATAACCTGGATTAAATTTTGAGGAATTATAAGAAATATTGTGACGGCAAGATAACGTCAGTGTCTAGAATGCAAGAAATTACAACTTAAGGGACCGTGTCTTCTTCTCTCGAATAAATAACAACTCGAAACTCAGTTCCCATCTCTGTATTTTTATTTCACTGAGCCTTCCTCACTAATTCATTAAATCAGATCTAAACTCGAAACCAAATAATACGATCCCGCTCTCCCATTCACTAATAACAAGGTACGTCTCCATCTTTATTTATAATATCGTTTGTATCAAAATTTTGAAATATCTCAGATCTGATTTCAGTATTTCTAGATCTGTACCTTTAGTATAAATTTGATTGAAATTTTTCTTCTTGTTTGTTAACGTTTCAGATCTGAATTAGTAGTAGAAATACAATGGAGAAACACTGTTCATTGTTAATACATTTCGATAAAGGGACATCGGCATTAGCCAATGAGATTAAAGAAGCTTTAGAAGGAAACGATGTACCTGCTAAAGTAGAAGCAATGAAAAAAGCAGTTATGTTATTATTGAACGGCGAGACGTTACCGCAATTGTTTATTACAATTGTGTGATTACTACTATCAGAAATTTTAATTTGCATATCTGAAATTTTAATTCCATAATAATTATATACTAGAGTTGGTATTGTTAAAGTACTCGCCTAGTCGACATGAGTTCATTGCTTATAATCACCCAAACTTTAGACTAGATTAAGTCATTTAGTGGCATTTCACGCCATTAGGTTTACTGAGAAAAATAGATTAGAAGGCACACATCACTATGCTATGCACCATAGTCCTTAGGCAACTAGATGTCAGCATGGTGAGTAGCAGTTTAGAGATTTTGGTTCATATTTCATTACTCATTAGTTACAAGTGGTGTATTAATAGCAATGGAGGAGTATTAGATGCTAATTAGTAGGATAAGTATTAGAAAAGGAGTTACAAAATGACAAGAGAAAGGAATATTGGCCTAATTCCTTTAGTTCTCATATCTATCTCAACGTTAGCTTAACTTTCTTTGTCTTGCTTCCATTAAATTTCCTTGTATATCTCCCTGTTAAATAGAAGAAAAAACAATTAAAGTAAAGCTTTGAAAGGGGATCTCATTGATGGGTGTTTATACTTTGTTAAGGCAAGTAATTAATTTCTACTTGAATATTGAAGTTCAATTGCTCATTTAATTTACTCTCTAACTTCAAGCCATGGAGTTAGTCATGGGTATTGAAATTAGGAAATTATTAGCAAGTTATTGATGTATTGATGTTTGAATTTCAGAGAATTGATGATAAAAACATTTATCGGAGGATGAGCATGCTGAACCAAGAGTGGGTTTATTGTTAAATTTGTTATCACTTTGTTTTGGTGAGTGATTACTCTCGAAAGTATGTTTTTCTTAGTTTCTACCAATTATGTAAACACCAAATTAGCAAAGATGACTAACCATTTCATTAATTTTCGTTGTTATAGAATAATTAAGATACACCTTGTTGTTGTCTGACGAGTTAATCCGCGAAACCATAGTAACACAGAAAAACGAAATTTAACGTTATCTATACTGTGAAGGAATATTATGTCCTGAATTTTAGTGGCTTGGTGATGGGCTGGGGGGCCTGCAGCAGCCTATCAATGTCCTGTATGAAACTGGCAGTGTCCTGTAGTAGCCTGACAGTGTTTTACGGGTGCAAGGAATACTTTTACTGCTAAACACTTTAGTTTTACGGTAGGACTGGTCATTTAGAGCTTCTAATTGTAGCATGAGTTGTCTTGCTCTTACATACATAAGGTGTAGTTGGCCCTTATGTAGTTGCAACTGGGGTGGTGTAGTTTTGAGTCTGTTTTTAGATCCCTTGGAATTTGACACATGTTACTTAGTTATTTTGCATAGGCATTGACATATCCTTTGTATCAAGTAGTTAACTGTTGCTAAAAAAAATTGGTACTTCATTGAATCCCACATTGCTCCTATGAGATCTATGTCTTGTGTTTCCCCTGGTTTTGTTATTCAGTTTCACATCTTCGTTGAGTGCTTAAGTATTTTAGCAATTGCTTGCAAGTTGCAACCATTATATGGTTTTGAATCCAAATTTGCCTATGCATTTAATCAACTTCTTTTCAAATTTTAGAGTAATGCAGTAATATGTCTTATTTATTTGTTTTGTGTCTTTATCCAACTTTGCATGACAATATATGCTAGAGAGGCTCGTGTTTCTTTTTTACGTACTAGATACTACTTGGATAGTTTATTCATATGACCTGTCACTCTAAAGCTACTAATTTCTGGTTCATAGCTTCCCTTTTTGCTATCAACCTACATGACCACTAGTTTTCATATGTTGTGTGGTAATTTTTGTGGTGCTAACAAACATAGACACATCTCATGCCTTTAGCATCTTGTTCTACTCCATACAAATGTTTTAGCTTTTAAGTGCTTCACATAGTAAATCCTACTATGCACCTGTCCTCCTTTGAAATTCAAGTTCAAATTGTGCTAGATGGAATGTTATTTGCCGAAGAGCAAGAAGGTTTGCCGAAGAGCACTAGACACTATGCGGTCAAGCCTATGGGGCGCAGTAATATTGAAAGCTTGGGAATTATACGTACAACGCTGCGGTCAAGCCTATCTGTCTTGTGTTGCTTTGTATCCCTTTCCCTCTTGTTTGGGTCAACATGGCGAAGTTACTTACTTTCATAGGCCAGTACCTCTATCAAAGAATGCACTCAACGGTCTCAGCGAGTTCTTACGCCATACCATTTTGGACTTGGAGTTGCTGCAAGGTTGGTTCTACACTCTTCTGCAACAATTCATCATTTTATACATGCTTGCGTAAAGTTCTCAGTAGTTGCAACTAGGGTGTTTTTGTGAACCTGAATTTGATTGTCAATAGAAGACCAAGGATGTCGAGCTTCACAAGAAGCTTGGGACTTGAGAAGTACAACCTGAATTTAATGGTAAGTGTAGTTATATTATGCATGCACCATATTAAAATATTTGTATACCTTGTTCGTAACAATGTGTTTAGGTATGAGTTTTGATAAAGCTTATGGTTGTTTATTGTAGCTGCTAAGGTAACCCCTTTTCTTTTGGGAGACCAATCCACAGAGGAGAGGGTACAATTATTTCAAGCAACTAGACTTCACTGGTGGTAGTGTGAGTGTGTGGTGGCAGGTGGTGGTAGTGTGGTGTATGTGAGAGAGTGTGTGCAGGTGGTAGCGTGTGAGTGTGTGTGTGTGTGCAGGTGCTAGTGTGGTGAGTGTGTGTGCAAGTGCTAGTGTGAGTGTGGTGTGGTGCTGTTCCTGCTGGGTGGAGTGTGTGCTGGGTGCTGCTGCTGGGGGCCTGCCTTCTGCTGGTGCCTGCTGCTGCTACTGTGCCGCTGCTGTTGCTGCCGCTGCCCCGGTGCCTGCTGTTGCTGCTGTGCCGCTGCTGCTGCCATGGAACTGTCTCCCTTTGGTATTCTTGACCCCTTTAATCTATTCTTGACCCTGGTGCTGCTGCCGTTGCTTTGAGAAGTTCGTAAGAAGGCTATGTAGACAAGAAAGACGAAACATGGTGGCTGGTCTTTGAGAGATCTTTCAATCCTTGTCTTTTTATAAGTCGTCGTCCACCGGTTCCTTGTTTTTTAGATAATCTCATTGGTTCATTGTAAGTGTAGGTAAGAACTTATATAAATAGGCATTGTTAATACAATTGTTAAGAATTGAGAATACAATGTTGTATTAAATATTTTTAATACAAGATTCTTTTTTCTCTTGTGAAATGGTAATGAAATCAGTTGTGGATGAATGGAAAGAAATTTATAGTAGTGAACTAGTGATTGGAGCACTAGCAGGTTGTTTCAATATGTAGCCAACAATTTTTATTTTTCTTTTGAAATATTAATACAGATTAGTGACACCAAAATGGCGTCACAAATATTTGTGACGTTAAAACGCCGTCACAAATTTGTGACGCTAAATTGGCGTCACAAAAAATAGTGACGCCAAAATACCGTCACAAATATTTGTGACGTCAATTTGGCATCACAAATTTGTGACGCCAATTTGGCGTCACAAAAAATAGTAACGCCAAAATGCCGTCACAAAAAAAAATAACGCCAAACTGTGACGCCATATTTGTGACGCCAAAATGGTGTCACTAAAATTATTTGTGACGCCATTTTGGCGTCACAAAAAGGCTGTTTTGGTGTAGTGTGGCACCTCAATTAGTTGTATGGTTAATGCCACATGTGGATTTTCCATGGCACCTAGAGTTGTATATTGAATGTCACTTAAAGCACAATTTGGTTAGATAGAAGATATCTGTCACACCCCGAATTTCGACAGAATTCGGAAAAACATTATTTGTCCCCGACTCTTCGATCTCCGAGGTGTGACGCACTTTCAACTCCCAAAAACCCATAAACAGTTTAAATATGCGGATAATTAAAAACCAATAAAAATTTCAACTAAAACAAAAGTCTTCTTCATTACAAAAATTCATCAAATAAGATTAGGTTACAAATCTCTTTTCAATAACTCTTTAATTAAAATTACAAATGGAAATACAAATAATATTTCCTCAACTGAAAATCTATATCACCTTAAGGGAAAACAAAACCTATCTTGAAATGCAACGCTAACGCAAACCACAAGCAGCAACCAATCTTCTTCAACACTAAACCTGTCTAGACTTATCAACTGTGTTCATTTAATGAACACACCCGATAAGCAAACATGCAAATCGGTCAAGATTATAAAAATCTTTGGTGTGAGTAGCTCTAAAATACAACATATTCTTATACAAATATATACACAAACCATATACGACGGTTAGTTCCTCCACCGAGGCCGTAGAACTTTCAACAACTAATACAACATCCTTAAGCTCAATAACTAAGGCAGGTAGTTCCTCCACTCGAGGCCTTTAACTTCCCACTAACCACACAACAAACTATAATGCGATCATAAAAAGGCATTTAGTTCCTCCACGAGGTTTTAGGTTCTAACTAAACAAATAATCAGCCAAGCATATACAATCATCTATCTAAAGATATATCATTAACCAACATATTACCATAATTATATTAATTAAGGCTTTCTTTTTGTGTGTCCCTAAAATTCACGTCAGATCTATGTCTTACCTAGTTTCCCGGCTACCACAATCGCTACCCAACGCCCGAACATGTACATCCACATGCCTCCCCTTACATAATGAACCACTCGGTGCGTAACCACCCCCTCGGCGGGATGCCGCGACACCAGGTAAATCCTCACACGGAAGCAATTATGTAAGTAATGCCACTATTCGGCATAAAATATCGCGCATCATCGTTCTATTTTGCGAACAGAATAATCAAGCCACTATTCAGCTACGCCAGGAGGGCCATTCAGCTTTACTGAAATGCCAGGAGGGCTAATCACATTACTTACGCCCGAAGGCCATTCAGATTAACTGAAACGCCAGAAGGGCCAATCACATGAGTTGTGGTAGCTAGGTTCTAGGATTTTCGTTACGTAATTTATTCAAGTGTCATACATTAATGACTCATAATAAATCCACTATATATCATGCGAGGTCAATTGCCTTATTGCACTAAGCCACAATATATAGAAATATCTCAATATATCTCATAACCATTTTCATACTTTCACGTGCCAATATATTATTGCACTATACCACACTCCCGTGGGCAAATATTCACCAATACTATGCTACCTCATAGTAGCATCTCACATATATAATAATGGAGTGTTTATACATTTATGTCTCCAAAACTATTGCATTTAATATATATATCCCAACATATATATGATTTACACACTACTCACGTCAAATCTTAATTAGATAATGACAACTAAATTTATATCAGCTTCCACAGCATTTCCACATTTAATTTGTCCATACAATTTACAACATAAAATGTAGCACCATTATATAGTCTACAATCCACAATCAAAGCCCAATATATATATGTTTTACACACTACTCACGTCAAATCATAATTAGATAATGACAAACAACGTTATATAATGTTCGACAATATTTTATTACTATATTAGTCCATATAATCAAATATGTGAAAAACTGGAAAACAGTCAACATTCCACAGTCAACGGTCAATGGTCAAAGTCAACGGTCAACGGTCAAAGTCAATGGTCAACTGTCAAAGTCAACACGTCATGGTCAAAGTCAACATGCCATGGTCAAAATCAAAGGTCAAAGCCAAAGTCAAACTGTTGTTTCTATGTTCAACAGGTTCATAGTCATAGCCATGGTTCACGGCTAAGGTCAAAGGTGCATGGCTCATGGGCTCATGACCAAGGTAATGGTTCGGACCCAACTGGCCAAGCCCAAACCTTAGAACCCGAAAGTTTAAACATTGAAAAACCCAAATAGATCTATTTTAAGTCCTATGGACTGGCCCCAAGCAATATTAGAACCGCCCAAAACTTTGGGGACCGAATCGCCCAAAACACAACCGAAGTTCGGCCCAAAATTGAATCAAACCGCCCAACAAAACAAATGAAACCGCCCAACAAAACAAATGAAACGGGCCATAGACTAATATTAGAACTGGTCCAACAATTTAGAACATAATCGGACCCAAAACAAAAGGTTAAATTCGGCCCAAAACAAACCAAATAAACCGGCCCATCAACTAACCCACCTAAGGCCCAACAATCTAAACCGGCCCAATAACTTAAAATAAAATCGGGCCCAACCACAACAAAAGGTTTAGGCCCAAGGGAACCGACCCAGGCCCAAGCCCAAATTCGGTCATCTCCTTCCTCAGTTCTCCTCCTCCTCCACCAAAACCGGCCACCCAAAAATCGGCCACCACTCTCCTCTTTATCATATCGATTTTACTCCCCATAACAAACCCAACAACATTAATGAAAACAAAAACCCAAATCGTCCAATCCCAACATCACCAAAACTAGATCTGGAAGAAATTCCCACCGCCATTAATGGCTTCCTCAAGCTTTCAACAGCACCATATACAACCGCCCTCACCCACTCAATCACCACTAACCAACATCACCACATCACCACAAAACACCACAACCAATCAAACCAAAAAAAAACAGCCCAACCACCGGTTCAGCCACCGCCATTCTCGCGTCCTTGAAGTTTCAATCAACGCCCAAACTCCCCACTGCCACAGACAGTTCAAACCCCCACTCACAATACCAAAACGCAGTTCAAACACGAAAATAAAAACCAAAAACCAAAACCTTTAGTAACACAGTAACGGCGTTCGGCGCCATTAACGCCTCTTGGGAGCTTCCAACAGTTCGATGCTAACCACAGACTAGCCACCCATAGAAATCACTTAGCCCCCCACAGTATCCTAGTAACACGCATACGGACAGGGGCTGCCATTGATGCTCTGTCGAAGCTTCGACAGTTCAACATCAAATAACCCAATAAGCGCAACAGTTCAAATCCAATATATTTTTAACAACCACAGTACGAACGATAATAATGTAAAAATGAACCGAAAACATAAACAGAAACTTTTAACAGTATACGCCGGTACACGGAAAACTATAATCCGGTGAAATAGCAAAATAGCTACTCACCTGTATGAACAGCTCGACGAATCCCTCGTAGTCCGAGCCATCGCGCTCCAACGCTCTAGCCAACGCGTTTCTAGCTCTGCCTCCATTTTTAATATTTTATTTTTCTCTGAACCCTATTTTCCAGAACAATATGTTTATATACTTGGGTCCGAAACCCAAGCCCAACACAGACTCGGGCCCAAAAACCAGGCCCACGTATCCCGAGTCCAATCCGACGAATTTTGAAAATAAATAATTAAATTAATCAATTAATAAATAGAAAAATACGTATTTAAAAATACGGGCGTTACAATATCATTGGAGATTGAAGAAGTATTTAATGGAAAGATAGAAAGCACGTTGAAAGCCACATATTATCATCATGGTTATGAGCATAAGGTTTGTAGGTATGGTGAGTTTCTATTGGTGATTTATACTAAGCATGATAGGTAGATCTATTAGACTAATTCCATGATTTTGGTGGATTCATCTCTCCCAAGATATTCTCTCTCTTGATTCATATTCATATATTTAATTTAGTTTATTTTATGCATAGTTTACATCTCAAATCAAATCAATTATATATTCATCATTACTTAGCCACCTCTTTTACTTGCATCCATTAGAGTAACTTAGATTAGGAATTTCTATTATCATCACTTAGTTATTTAGAGTAGGATTGATACCTTGCTAGCCACTATACTAATCAATATATATTAGGCTAAGTAAGATTTGCAAAAGATACGTAACACAAACAACGACACAAATAATTACGTGTTGCGTGCTTTTTCAATGGTACACAAAAAATAACACACATTTTGCCACAATAAACAAATAGATCGAAACCGTCAGCATCTGATAGGCAATATATCCATAAATTAAGGACAAAAAAAAATGACTCACCGCCCTCGCTCTTGTTCTGGGAGGTCCACAGATTGCGTTAATATCTCTTCAATACTACATCAAACCATCATTACAAAATTTCGATTCTTACCGTGAAGAGGGAAAAGCAGTGGTTTTTATTTTGGTTTAGAGTAAGTATTTTTATAGTAAGTAGGACTCTTTAGACTTAAAAGAAATTGTTTTTTTTTATAGTAAGTAGGACTCTTTGGACTTAAAAATAAATTGGTTTCGGTTTAGAGTAAGTAGGACTCTTTAAACTTAAAAGAAATTGATTTATCACCGTAGGATCATTCCAAAACTGTTTTCTCCCTGACCGCTCGATATAACAGCATAAAAAACCAAGTTGCTTTATTATATAGCTACGCCACTCGAGTCATAATTAAATGAATACACATAAATTTAACTTTTACAGTATAATTACCAATTTTTTTTTCTTTGACATTTAAATTGAACTTGTTAGTGTCATTGTGATACCCTTAACTGAATATGCCTTAGAAAATCATCTTAGTCGAGTATATGTATTGAGAACAATTTGTTCATCTAGAAGCGGAATGTACCTAGACAACTTTAACTGTTCATTCCTTGTGTAATCCATATTCAATATATACACGTTTCTCAAACGGTAGGAGAAGCTATAGGGGTATTTAAACAATAAAACAATTATATAATTTAATATGTGAAATAACTACACCTATTTGCGTGAAGATCGAAAAGGGGAGTTTGGGTGAAGAAAAGGGGTTTTGGAGGTTTTGAGTTTGTGTGAAGAAAAGGGGTTTTGGAAGTTTTTAGTCGGAAGTGATTTGTGGCCGGCAGGATCTCAGCCCAAAGCAAAACTGTTTTTTCTTTCAATATAAATTTGGGAATGTCTAATCTAAATTTGGGAAGATTTTGGGAAGATTTTTTTGGGTTTTTTCTAGCCGTGAAAGTCTAATTTGTTTTTGGCAAGTTTTTTTTTATATAGTAAGTAGGTCTCTTAGAAGAAAGTGATTTGATCACCATAGGATCTCCCAAAACCGTTTTCTCCACAGCCCACAGCCGCTTGATATAACACCATAAACTGTTTGTGGAGAAATTAAGTAAGGATATGATATAGACCTTTTAATTGAACCTGAACCTGGAACTTGGGAGAGCCTCTTTTTATTTTGGGGCGTGAATAGGGTGGGGTTTTTTCTAGCTGTGAAAGTCTATTATATTCTATTTTGTTTTCGGCAGGTTTTTTTTTTATAGTAAGTAGGCCTCTTAGAAGAAAGTGATTTGATCACGGTAGGAGGGGAAAAGATAAGTAGGACTCTTTAGTTTAGAGTAAGTATGACTCTTAAAAGAAAGTAAGAAGAAAAAGAAAAGATAAGTACGACTCTTTAGTTTAGAGTAAGTAGGACTCTTAAAAGAAAATATAAGTATGACTCTTTAGTTTAGAGTAAGTAGGACTCTTAAAAGAAAAGATAAGTAGGACTCTTTAGTTTAGAGTAAGTAGGACTCTTAAAAGAAAGTAGGAAAAAAGGGAAAAGATAAGTATGACTATTTAGTTTAGAGTAAGTAGGACTCTTAAAAGAAAAGATAAGTAGGACTCTTAAAAGAAAGTAGGAAGAAACTGATTTAATCATCGGAGGGGAAAAGATAAGTATGACTCTTTAGTTTATAGTAAGTAGGACTCTTAAAAGAAATTCGTAGGAAAGGAAAAGATAAGTAGGACTCTTAAAAGAAATTGATTTATCACCGTAGGATCATCCCAAAACTACTTTCTCCCGGACCGCTCGATATAACAGCATAAAAAGACCAAGCTGCTTTATTATATAGACTAGTCATGACCCGTGCCTACGGCACTCTGCTTTTACAAAAGTGCATACAACAATTTTGCACTATACAATATCATGTTAAATAACTAAACATCTCAAAACATATATATATATATATCGGTTTGTCTAGAGTGCCACTCTTATAGTGACACCCTTATCTCACACTTCTTCTGATCCGTCAGATCTCAGGATGAGATTATCAGATCTAATTCTGATAAAAACGCGAAATTTCGAATTATTTCAGAAACCTAAAAACGAAAAAATGCGAATTTTTTTATTATCTCTCGTGGTCTTCTTCTCCACTCCAGAAATTTTCGAATCTACAAAAACTGAACCATCTCCAGAAATTCAACCCCCGTTTCAAGTGCCGACGAAGAAGGATTCAAACAGGTACGGTTTCTCTCTCGATCTATTTTCTCTCTCTCTCTTGAATTTCCAAGCCTTTTAAATTAAAACGCCTCTCTAAATTATGATTTTCCAACTAAACTTGTAGTCATGTTTTATTTGGGTTTTGATTTATTTAAGGTGTAATCTTAATGTGTTGGAGATAGGAGTTCATATTAGAGCGACTTTAGTTGTAACATTTTGCTAAATAGGGCTCTGATCATTTGTTTGATATGATGTTTCATTGTCACCTCAAGAGGTAATTTGTTTGGTTATCCTACAAGTGTATTACTTCTCTGGTGGTTCTCAATTACCCTTCTTTCGCGTTGACGTAATGCAAACAAGGTCAACAGTTCCAGGAGGTCCAAGTGTGGCATGCAGTACTGCTAAAGCATTAGAATGGGATGCAACATGGTTGAAAATGGTTGATTTGACCATCTTTATCTATTGTTATTTCCATAGCTGTCCACATTTTATTTATTGTTACTAATATAAAATGGAAATTTGCAAACTTGAATATGTGCAAATTTCAGATAGCCTATTTTAAAGTTGTTATTAGTGGCTTCAGGGTGTAGGTTGAATGTCTTTTCTTTGCTTACGCAAGTTCTTGTTTGGCTTGATTTGTTTTTATTTTTTCTCCAATTTATCCATAGAAGAAATGATGCAGTCTTTATTTTGTTTGCTAATCAGGTGATTTCTGTTTGTTTCTAATCAATCAGTTGTAAATATTTATTTACTTTTTAAGGTTTTAGGCTATGATTATATATCCATTAATTTGTGTCTTTCGGAATTTTTTAATAATCCTCCTTTTTCTAACCTTGTAGATGAACTCATTGCCAATGTACACCCCTGGAAGGGGTATCCTTGCTGCTGATGAGTCTACTAGAACAATTAGGAAGCGTCTATCCAGCATCAATTAATGAGAATGCTAATGGTTTGGCCAGGTATGCCATCATCTGTCAAGAAAATGGTTTGGTTCCAATCGTTGAGCCAGAGATCTTGGTTGATGGATCTCATGACATTGACCGTCAGGCCGATGTGGATCGAAGCGAAGTACTTGCTGCCCGTTACAAGGCATTGAATGACCACAAGGTTCTCGCTCAAGGGAACTCTATTGAAGCCCAACATGGTGACTCCTAGTTTCGATGCCAAGAAGGTAGCCCCAGAGGTCATTCTTTGAATACAAGTGTGTGCCTTGCGACAAACAATGCCCCCACTGTTTCCTGCAGTGGTGTTCTTTGTCGTGACGAATGAAGAGCAGGCCACAATTAACCTTAATGCAATGAACCAGCTCAAAGGAAAGAAGCCATGGTCACTCTCATTCTCCTTTGACGCGTTTCCAACAGCAGAGTACTCTCAAGGCATGGTCTGGAAAAGTGGAAAATGTGGAGAAGGCACAGGCTGCCTTCCTCGCAAGGTGTAAGGCAAACTCAGAGGCCACCCTTGGTACCTACAAGGGTGATGCAACTGTTGGAGATGGTGCTTCAGAAGGCCTTCATGTCAAGGATTACAAGTATTGATGAAGTTTTGTGTTTTAGTATTGCGATTTTATGAGTAGATACGAGGGAAAAAATTGGAGATAAAGTCTGTCTTTAAGGCTTAGTGTTTAGATCTTTTTTCCTGCATAGTTGAGTGAGGCTGATTTAATAATTTTGGGGGGCATGTTTGTTGAGTTCGAATGTTTCTCTCCAAGTGATTTGTCTTGTTTTAATGCTTTCTCTGATGAATTTTATGTTTTGCTCTTTTTTGAACCTCTTTATAGTGTATGTGTTGACTGTTGTATTTTTCGCCATTTTCATTTGGATTAGGCTTCATGCTAATGTCAATGAGAGTTTAGGTGGTGTATACAACTCCCTATATTTTTCCCCTGGATTCATCTTTGATTCTATTCTTGTTGACATAACGATTGAATTTGGAGTCTAATAGAGGATCTCATTCTTCAGCTAAAGAAACTCTACAACCATCACCGTCACTCTCCTTTATAGCTCCCATTGTTACAAATCTTGGAGACTTCTTATGACTAGCGACAAAGCTTTGAAGCTCAATTCTTCCACCAGAAGTCACACCACCAAAAAAAGAAGTTTCATAAGAAGGATTAGCACAACGGTTGTAACCATTGGGATTGTGAGAGAGAGTAATCATTAGCCGAACGCCGAAAGACCTGTCGACTACCCAATGGAGTCGAAGAAGTCGCCCATGGACTAAGCGCTGCACCCAGATCATTACGACCTTCTTGCCATCCCATCGGTTCAAAGGTCCATGAAATTTCACCTTGCCATGACATATTATCATTGCTACCAAATGGAGTGATTGGAGATGGATGGTATCTACGCCCACCTATAAACGGTGGAGATGGAGTGTATGCCATGACATACACTATAAACTATAACGGTGGTGGCCATATCGTTTGATTTGAATTTGGATAAAAAATGGCGTGTCGTTTTGCCCTCGACCGTGTGGCCACACCGGTCGAGGGCAAAAACAGACACGCCATTTTATCCAAGTTCAAATCCAAACTGTATGGCCACACCGTTTGGACTTAGTCCCAAACGACATGGCCACACCATTTGGACTAGGTCCCAAACGGTGTGACCATGTCGTTTGGGACTAAGTCCAAACGGTGTGGCCATGCAGTTTGGGACTAATTTTGTCGAGAGGCACAAGTATTGTGGATAGAGTGAAGAAAAATAATAAGATTACGAAGGTTACAAAGTCGTGGCTTGAACTTTAAAGAGTTTGATCTGAAGTGATTTAGATAGTGTCAATATCTCTCACAAAAAAAGTGCCAAATACCATACGGACATACCTCGTCAAAAGCATTCAAATCATGATAAATTCTTCGATTTTCAGTATTGCAATGGTCAAGTGCTTGTGCAATGATAAATTCTCAATTATTAGTTCAAATTTTCTTGACATTCAAGTGGCTGCCACCAAGAAGGGAAAATGAAGCATAAAGAATTGGAGTAAACTTGTGGCGAATCTTCTTGACTTATGCCATTTTTTCCATCCAAGTATAAACACCACTCTGCAGTGGTATCCCAACAGACCAACTTCAGAAAACGAATTGAGATTCAAAGAAAAGCAATATTGAGACAAAAGAACAATAGACAAAAGAACTAGAATACAAAGTGCATATTTAAAAAAAAAAAAAAAAAAGCAAACAATTTTTGGATGCCAAGTTTCAAAGAATTGTACTTTGAGCTAAGTCCTTCCAAGATTGAACTTCCACAATAAATTCACATACACATGCCAAATTCTTTGATAGAGTTCAAATTTCTCGACACATACTAAATTCACATACACATGCCAAATTCTCTGATAGAGTTCAAATACACATACAAAATCCTTCCAAGATTTATACATACTAAATTCAAACTACTAACCAAATACACCTGAATTTCCCGAAGATACAGTTCCAAAACCCCGAGTCTAACTGATGGTTACCTCCATAGCAACATCATTCAAAGCAAAAGCTACATCCAAAGCAACTTAGGATAACTCATCATCGACAACGCCACACGACATCCAAAGCAACTTAAGCCAATAACACCTTAACCAGCCACTTGATAATACACAAAACCGCTAAGAGAAGACAGACCAACAACAACTTAAATATTAACATTCCGATTGAGTGAATTTCCGAATCAGTCGTTATCCTCCTTGTGCAAATAGAAGCTCGACTCTCAGTTGGGGAAAATGTGGGAGCTCGACTCTCATTTATATTCAACGACGACGAGCTTCCACAATTATTTTCTTCATCCGCCCACTTAAAATACCTACATTTCTTATCCTTAGGCAAACGTTTGTCATTTTTTTCGCAAACACAGAAAGATCGTCCAGGATTCATTTGGGTATTCGAGGCTCTATTAAGAACTGAGCTTCCACAATAAGGGCACCTCATTTATAGATCAAATTTCACTGTAGAAGGAAAAAATTAAAAAAATATCAAAATATGCAAATGTAAAATCACATGAATATGTAATAACTATGGAACCCTAAAACAATAACATTAAAAAACAAACGAACAAACAAAAGTTAAATAGAATATGCTAGTTCAAAACTTTAACAGAGTTCACCGAATATGCTAGTTCAAAACTCTGACAGAGTTCAAAACTCTGAAAGAGTTCAAAACTCTGATAGAGTTCACCGAACTATGACAGAGTTCAAAACTCTGACAGAGTTCACCGAATATGCTAATTCACCGAACTTTGACAGAGTTCATCGAATATGCTAATTCACCGAACTTTGACAGAGTTCACCGAATATGCTAATTCACCGAACTCTGACAGAGTTCAAAACTATGACAGAGTTCAAAACTCTGACAGAGTTCACCGAATATGCTAATTCACCGAACTTTGACAGAGTTCACCGAATATGCTAATTCACCGAACTCTGACAGAGTTCAAAACTCTAATAGAGTTCACCGAACTCTGAACAGAGTTCAAAACTATGATAGAGTTCACCGAATATGCTAATTCACCGAACTCTGACAGAGTTCACCGAATATGCTAATTCACCGAACTTTGACTGAGTTCACCGAATATACTAATTCACTGAACTCTGACAGACAGAGTTCACCGAATATGCTAGTTCAAAACTCTGACAGAGTTCACCAAACTCTGACAGAGTGAAACCTTGTTGTAGCAACATCTTCATTGGAATCCATAAAGAAACAAATAAAAAAACAACAACATAGATAACTAACAAAAACAAGTAGTACTTTGAAAGTAACTAAATTTTATTACTTTCTTTAGGTAAACCCATTGAAACTACAATTAGGAATCAGTGGTACCATAACCTAAACTAAAAATCAGTATGTAGAGCTTATTAGAACTTCCCACTGCCCATCATGGTCTTAAACTCGTCAAAATTAACACACCCATCCCCATCTCTATCAACATTCTTAATCATCTTCTTAAACAATCAAAAGCCAAATACGGTTTCAAACATCTCTATCCCCATTTCAAACGAATCCAAGCTAATTAAACAACAAATCAAACGAATAAAAAGTAAAAAAATACCTTAATCCAGAAGCCAAATACGGTTTGGAGAAGAAGCCGAGAGAGAGAGACAGTTCTCCAATTTCGCGATTTTGAAAATTTTCGTGTTTTTTGGATTTTGAAATAACACGAAATTTTGAAATATCAGAAATTTTTGGTGAAATTTGGAATGTTAGATCATCAGATCTTGAGGTGGATCGGACGGCTGAAGAGAAGTGTGAGATTAGAGTGGCAAGATTAGAGTGGCACTCTAGACAAACCGTATATATATATATATCCTCAGGATCTCCTTGCAATTGATACTTTCACGGTTTTACCAAATGAAGTTCTTTAAGGTGAGTTGAAATACAGTGCAAGAGAATTCATCACCCGTTCCAATAATACCGGATAATATTGCACCAAGGGTGACTCTGTATCAAAGCAATTATATTGGAAATGGCTCATTCTAAAACCTTCACCCGTAGTAAAAATAGTTCAAGAAGAATTACTAAATTTCCTTGGATAGAATGGTCGGGGGAGTTTCAAACCAAGACATTGTTTCAGATATTATTAGATTGTTATTGTATGGAACTCAAAATTAAACATACATCAAATATGGGATTGGATACCATAGTTATATAAAGTTATAAACACAAACTTCCAATTGACCACTGCTCGTTTAAAGATCAATACTGGGGTAGTGGATGAACTACAACTATAAGATTGTATAAAATGAACATATTTACAAAATTAACTGGACCTAGAATAAAAATTAATAATGTCCCGTTCGAATTGGTTGGGGAGAAAATTCAAATACATCATGTACTTTGCCAAGATGCGTAAAACTGATTTTTAGGACAACTAATGATCACCCTGCAAACTCAATCATTAGCTCTGATTTTCTCTTGAAAGAAGCTTACCACTGGAGAAAAATGAACCAAATAACGTAAGAAGCTTTAACTTTTAATAAGAACTTAAAATAAAGTTATGGAAGAACTATCATTTGGGTTTCTAAATCAATAAAGATTAGCGAAAAAATAAAGACTCTTAAAATAAAGTTATGGAAGAACCAGTTTTCATTATTTGTTACAGCCAACTATTGATTTTTGAGTCCAACATCTACGTAATGGTAATATTTTAGATGCCCAGATAATATTGCATTTAAAAGCCCAAGAGTTTTAAAAAAAAAAGCCCAATTTTTATTTGTTATCGAGCCTCATATTTTATTTCAAAAAACCCCAAATTCAAATCTTGGATAGGACATGTCGTCAACTTAAACTGATTCGTTGACTCGTATGTGAGATGTTATATTGAGTAAAGTAAATGGTCGTCTCTTTCTTCTCACTACTTTGTCAAGAAACCCAGTATCCCCAATGTCTTTCCTAGCCTCTAACCTCAGTGTCTGTCGTGGGACTGGCTTCCCAAAAACAGCTCCCTTTTTCTTTAGGATTTGCATTATCAACAGCTCTCCACTCTTGTACTTTCAACATAAAAAGATAATAGAATTTATCAAACACTAAGTTTCACCAAAACTAATCTAATACTCATAGTTAGATAAGCTAACGAACTCACCTCTCTTTCGTCCACCTGTCGTAAGAGAATTTCAGTTTTTGTTCACAGACTCTTCTGCTGGGTTTTTTCACCACACGTTCTAAAATACTGTGAAGAAGAACTAATATTGTTTTGTTATTCTTATTCTAACCATGACTCCTCGAATTCCTAGATTGTCTCCTAAATGGTAGGATTTTAATTTTAAGAAAGTCTAACTACACAAATCCCGAAGAAATAAGGTCCACCACTTAAGCCCTTATAATTTTGTTTAAAAACTGAGCTATTTTGTATTACAAACACTAAGTTTCACCAAAACTAATCTAATACTCATAGTTAGATAAGCTAACGAATTCACCTTTCTTTTGTCCACCTGCCGTAAGAGAATTTCGGTTTTTGTTCACAGACTCTTCTGCTGGTTTTTTTCACCACACGTTCTAAAATACTGTGAAGAAGAACTAATATTGTTTTGTTATTCTTATTCTAACTATGACTCCTCGAATTCCTAGATTGTCTTCTAAATGGTAGGATTTTAATTTTAAGAAAGTCTAACTACACAAATCCCGAAAAAATAAGGTCCACCACTTAAGCCCTTATAATTTTGTTTAAAAACTGAGCTATTTTATATTATAGATGTTGTGGAACTTCAAGCAACTTATCAAAAGATCAGATCTGACCATCCTCATTTGGCTGATATTATTGAGACTTCCGATATTTTTTGACAATTGACATTTTGATCAATAATTGTTACTAACATATAAATAATTTGCATAAAACAAGTATACGTCATGTTTCGCCGCCATGCAACCCCGAATATCTCCCTGGAAACATTTTCCAATCCCTCTCTTTTCTAGGTACATACGGAAAGCGCCGAGTAAATCCTCATCTAAATCCCTGTTACACCACAAAAACTATATAATAATGAGACAATAAATTGATATAGATTATACAGAGTAGAAATGAAACAAAATAATACGGTTTAGCAGTTTCTACCGGACCCAAATCATACTGAAAATAGCTGTTTGATCCAGGCACTGATCTTACGAAAGCTAACTATATGCTTAACACATGCAAACTGAACGTTGTTCTAGGAGCCCTTGGCAGAAGGGAAAGTGGCTCATATCTGAAGGTAGCCTGTCTCACAGGCAGGGATGAGCCACTAAACCTTTACCACTACGAATGAAGAACCAACGACGTTTTTGAAGGAGGTTTACCACGTCCACATGCAAATAATTATCTTCCCATGTGAAAATTAAAACAATATGCAAATTATGGTAAACACCATAATTGTTAAAAAAGTATGTCACGTTCTACTACTTCCAGACAAATTATAACTTTCTGGAACTCACTTTCAAATATGAATGTTAAGGAAGCATGCTTACAAATCAAAGTATTTCCATTTTTTCAATGTATTTTAGTGTTCCTTAGTAATCAACTTGGGAGTCCTGACCAAATAAGTTACATCTACTCTCAATCTGTCATCCTCTCAACCTATTACAATTCCTAATTAAAATATTCTAGAAAATATCTATATGATACCACTTGACGTAGTAGCTAGTGGAGATAAATATTTAGAAGCTAGAAGAATACAAATTAAATGTTTATAGAAGCGAAGATGAATAAGGGTGTTCTGAATGTTGGGAAAACGATACCAATCGATCCCCTCTAAGATAGCTTGAATGAGCACTCTATACTCCAATCGAAAAATCTAAATTTTTACTACAACCAACCTAGCAAGCCCTACTCTCAAAGAAATCAACAACTATCACAAACAAGTAATAATAATGCAAAGAAAGTAAAACATACGACAACACAAGATGTAACTGATAGGGTTATATACTAAAAGCATTACTTTTGTATTAACTCTAATTCTTTATATTTTGAATTAGAATCATATGGGCAAATGTTATGCATATTATATATGTTATTAGTTATATGCATGCGTCTAATACTTTATGTTGTAGATGATATGGTGTGTGGTGACACACGTAAGATCATATCATCAATTACCTTTATAAAGTATAAGTAAACGTTCACAACCTAGATGGATTTAGACAAACCATTGGTACGGTTGTAGTATAATCTGGTATTAGTCTATCTTGACTACAGGATTACACTAGTACACTTTGTGTGTATTGAACATGACCAAGTGAGGTTGTTTCTCTTTATACTGATTATATAAAAGAATAAACACCTATGTTATTATGGATGTTTGTCCTCTTAATCTGGATATAATAACGGGCACTTACGTGCATTGTACATTACTTTAAATCATCAATGAGTGAGATTCATTTGTGAATCAACAAACTCAATGGATTGGGTAATGACATTGTATGTAAGGTGTGTTGTTGATTATAGAAGGAATCCGTGACCCGCAGAAAGTCGGGCTGATGATGTTCCCTTGAGGAGCTCATAAGGATTGTCATGTAAACCCTGTAGGTGGATTTAATCCGACATGACAATGAGGTTGAGTGGTACTACTCAAGGACATAAGAAGTTGATTAATGTAGTTGTCAGTAACTTGACTTAATCAATGGGCATTCGATATCTTAAACACGGGGAGATCAACAAGCATATAATATAGAGCCCATAAACGTAACATGTAATTTGGGATTAGGGCGGTAGTGCAACAATGGCCTTTAGTGGAATAAGTCATTTGTTGACGGACTTGGGTCGTGTGTTCTGGGCGAACATGGGAAGCCCAAACCCGTCAGGAGGCCTAACCCTGATTTCTCCTCATGGTCCCTGTTGTAGCCTATAAATAGAAACCCTCTTTCTCTGGCCGTTTTTACTAAGGTTTTCTCAATAAAAGTGAGATCCAAAATCAGTTCCAACTTTGTGAGTGAGAGAGGCCAAGAGAGAAAGAAGAGGTTGGAAGATCGTTGCCCACACAACGTCCATTCTAAGGATAGGAATACAACAGAAGATCAAGAGGTTGCTGATTTCGTAGATCTTGGATTCTCAGAGATATCACAGCTGATCTAAAGGTATAATTCTAAACAAAATCGTGAGAACCTTTATTCTGCTGCGCATGGTTTTCACAGTTTGTAAACTGCGACCATAACGGTTCCTACAGTAACGTGGTTCGGCCAATGATACATAATCCACAAGAGCAAATCCTTCATAAGATTGGGAAGGAAGATTACAATCACTCTTCACAAGTCTCTCCAACACTTACTAGATCTCTCTTCTGCAAATTTCTCTCCTTACAAGCTTTATCTCTTTTGGTTGCTCTCAAAATTAGTTTTCTCTCAATTCTATGTTATACTAACATATGAGAGTATTTATAGACTCCCAAGTTCCAATTTGGTTTCCTAAATTAAAAGAATTAGAAACCCAAGTCCAATAGGCAACTCTAATTGGTTTCCAAAATGAAACGAGGTGAGGGACCCAACAATCTCCCCCTCCCGAACCATGAGGGAGACGGGATACCTCCATGAAATCCCAAATCAACAGGAGAAGTGTGCTACCATTCCGGCGGTAGCACAACAAACATCAAACTCACATTTCAGTAAGACTTTGGTCATCATATTTGATCCGTTCTTGTTGGTATGGATCTTCTCAATGTACAAATGCTTCTATTCGATAACTTCTCTAATCCAACGATAACGCACATATATGTGCTTGGATCTAGAATAAAAACTCGAATTCTTGCTCAAATGGATGGCACTCTGACTATCACACAGAACTACAAATTGTTTCTGCTTTAGCCCTAGTTCATTGAAGAACCTCTTCATCCATAGCATCTCTCTGCAACACTTAGTGGCTGCAATATACTCAGATTCTGTAGTGGAAAGGGCAACACACTTTTGCAACTTCGATTGCCAAACAACTGCTCCCCTTACAAATGTAAACAGATAACCGGAAGTAGACTTCATAGAATCAACATCACTTGCCATGTCTGCATCTGTGTAACCTTCAAGCAAGGTCTTACTCCCACCAAAACACAAACACGCCTTGGAAGTGCCCTTGAGATATCTCAATATCCACTTAACACCATCCCAATGCTCTTTACCCGGATTTGACAGAAATCGGCTTACATCACCAACGACGAAAGTAATATCCGGTCTTGTATACACCATTGCATACATCAAGCTGCCCACTGCGGATGCATAAGGAATCTTTTCCATTTCATTCTACTCATGCTCACCCTTTGGACACATAAAGAACTGGCCACCAAGCGGACAACTGACTGGCTTCGTTTGATCTATGTTGAATCTCTTCAACGCCTTCTCAATGTAGCTTTCTTGTGAAAGACACAACTTCCCACTCTTTCTGTCACAAGTGATCTGCATCCCAAATATCTGTTATGCTTGACCCAAATCCTTCATCTCAAAGGACTTACTCAAGTCTTTCTTTAGCTTAGATATCTTGTTGATGTTCTGGCCAACTATCAACATATCATCCACATACAACAAAAGCACTATGAAATCCCCATATGGAAATTTTTGAACAAACACACAATGGTCGGAAGAGGACTTCATGTAGCCATTCTTCACCATAAAGGAATCAAACTTTATGTACCACTATCTCGGTGCCTACTTCAACCCATACAAGCTCTTTTTCAACTTGCATACCAGGTGCTCCTTGCTTTTGACCTCAAACCCCTCTTGCTGGTCCATGTAGACATCTTCTTCAAGATCTCCATGGAGAAAAGTTGTCTTGACATGTAGTTGCTCAACCTCTAGGTTCATACTTGCGGCCAAACCCAATACCACCGCGATAAAAGTCATCTTAACTACAGGAGAAAAAATTTCATCAAAGTCAATACCTTTCCTTTGACTGAATCCCTTCACAACAAGGCCAGCTTTGTGCCTTGGATGTGGATTATTTTCCTTATGCTTGACTTTGAAGATCCACTTAATTTTGAGAACTTTTCTTCCTTTCGGTTTCTCAACTAAGTTATAAGTGTGATTCTTATGCAAAAAACCTAACTCATCTTGCATAACCTTCAACCACTTCTCTTTGTTTGTACATTCAAGAGCCTCTTGATAGTAGGTAGGTTATCCACCATCAGATAGTAAAACATACGTATGTGGTGGAAACCTGTTTGAAGCTTGTCTCTCTGTCACACCCCGAATTTCGACAGAATTCGGAAAAAACAATATTTGTTCCCGACTCTTCGATTTTCGAAGTGTGATGCACTCTCAACTCCCAAAAACCCATAATCAATTTAAATACGCGGATATTTAAAAACCAATAAAAATTTAAGATAAACAAAAGTTCTCTTCATAACCAAAAACTCACAAATAAGATTAAATTACAAATCTCCTTTCAACAACTCTTTAATTATAATTTCAACTGAAAATACAAAACAACATTGTCTCCACTAAAATCTATTACACCTTAAGGGAAAACAAAACATATCCTGAATGCAACGCTAACGCAAGCCACAAGCAACAACCAGCCTTCTTCAACACTAATCCTGTCAAGACTTATCAACTATGTTCATTTAATGAACACACCCGATAAGCAAACATGCAAATCGGGTCAGCATTATTAACAATGCTGGTGTGAGTAGTCCTAAAATACAAATCATACTAATACATATATATACCCAATAAATAAGGAAGTTAGTTCCTCCACCGAGGCGCCTTAACTTCCAACAACTAATACGATATTCTTAATTACAATAATTAAGACAGGTAGTTCCTTCACTGAGGCGCCTTAACTTCCTACCAACCACACAACAAACCATACGCATAATAAATAAGGCATGTAGTTCCTCCATTGAGGCGCCTTAGGTTCTAACTAAATTAATAACCAGTCAAGCATATTCTATACTTACTGCATTTCATGCTCAATTACAGAGGGGGTCGTCTCTGCACAAGAATTAGTTTGACTCGCCCTTTTGCAAAACCGTATACAATCATATATTTAAAGATATATCATTAACCAACATATTACCATAATTATATTATTTAAGGTTTTTTTTGCATGTCCCTAAAATCACGTCGTATCTATGTCTTACCTAGTTTCCCTAGCTACCACAATCCCTACCCAACGTCGAACATGTACATCCACATGCCTCCCCTGACATAATGAACCACTCCGTGTGTAGCTACCCTAAGCGGGATATCGCATACGAGGTAACCCTCACACGAAAGTCATTATGTGAGTACTGCCACTATTTGGCATAAAATATCGCGCGTCTCGTTCTAATTTTGCGAACGGAATAATCAAGTCACTAATCGGCTACGCCAGAAGGGTCATTCAGATTCACTGAAACGCCAGAAGGGCCAATCAAATTACTTAAGCCCGAAGGGTCATTCAGATTCACTGAAATGCCAGAAGGGCCAATCATATCACATACGCCCATCACAAGGGCCAAATCACATGAGTTGTGGTAGCTAAGTCCTAGGATTTTCTTTACGTAATTTATTCAGGTGTCATACATTTATATCTCATAATAATTTCACTATATCACGTGCATGTCAAATACATTATTGCACTAAGCCAAATATTTTTAGAATTATCTCAATACATCTCATAACAACTTTCATTCTTTCCTGTGCCAATATATTATTGCACTAAGCCACAATCCCGTGACAAAATATCCACAAATACTATACTACATCATAGTAGCATCTCACATATATAATAATGGAATGCTTATATCAATTTCTCCAAAAACATTGCATTTAATATATATATCCCAACATATCATATAATGTCACAAGTTGTTCCAAACGTATCGCATAACGTTTTTATAGCGTTTTAGGAATATTACGTCTCCTAAAATTTCGATCTCGTCACGTGTCAAAAATTGCACAATATCAACGTCAAATCTTACTTAGATAATGACGACCAAATTTATACAAGTTTCACCCGCATTTTAACATTTTATTTGTCCATTCAATTTACAACATAAAACGTAGCACAATTAAACAGTCAAAAGTCCACAGTCAAAGCCCAAAACCAAAACCCAAAAGTCTAAATATTTAAAGACCCATTTGGATCTATATTAAGTCATATGGACTGGCCCCAAACAATTAAGTGATTCGGCCCAAAGAAAGTAAAATAGAACTGGCACAACTAAACAAACTAAAATCGGGCCCAAAGAAAACCAACTAAGGCCCAAGACAAAATAATAGAATTTTGGCCCAACCCAACTAAACAGAAATTTCGGCCCAAGGCCCAACAGAGTCATCTTCCTCAGCTCCAGCAGGTCCCACCACCAGCCACCAAATCGGCCACCACAACCTCCACTCGTCCTCCGCTTTCAACCCAGCGGTTTCCCTCTCCATCAAAAACCAAACAACATTAATTAACACACAACACACTTTTATCTACTGTCGAGATCACTCAAACTTAGATCTTGACCGCCATTAATGTCCCCTCCGGAGCTTCAACAGCCCACATCTCACTACACAACCCAATCACCCTTCCCCCAACCACAATTCCATCAATACACTTCACCCATAGACCCCGACAGCACCCCTACCAACCACTCACCCTCCACCAAATCGCGAAGACGCCATTAATGAACATTTTAAGCTTCATAGCCACGCCCAATTTCAATCCCGACATCCCCCATAACCCAACAATCCACAATCAAATAAAATAGCCACACCACCACAGTATCACAGTTCGACGGTATAAAGGCACAGTATCACAGTTCGATAGTATAGGACAGAGAAGGATGTTTAGGGCTCGTGCCTCCATTAACAACCCCTTCGTAGTTTCGACAGTCGTACAATCTAACCAGTTTTAAACAATAACGAGACGAATAATGACTGAAGAGAAATGAGCATAAACTAAACGAAAACACTGTACTAAAGTAAAGTTAAAGCTATCTCTGTGTACTGACGTGAAAATGAAAACTAAACTACTCACCTATCTTAAAATTCTACGAATCTATCATAGCCTGAATCGTTGTGCTCCACTCTCTAGCAATCGAGTTTCCTTGTCTCCGCCTCCATTTTATTTTATTTTTATCTAAAAACCCTATTCTTTGAAAAAATATGTATATATACCTGGGTTTGTGTCACTCCCCGAGACCCAACACACATCCCGAAGACGAGTAAATCTCGAGGCCGACACCATCCCAATTCTAACGAAATTTCGACAGAGTTTCCTTTGTTTTATCGACGTTCGTATACAAAAAAACCTGTCATAACCTGGAAATCATATACTACAACCTTCCAACAACCATATCTATATAAAACCAACCTTATACACAACAGTATATACATCCACCAAATGTTTAAGTGTAACTGCTACTCAAATACATCAAGTATTATATCAAAATGAGCGAAGCTCTCTCTATACAACCAAAAGGGATAATACTCTCTATAAACAACAAAAGGAACTCATTTCACCCTATACCACAAAATACTTGACCCTGTCCCTCGTCAAGCATAAGGAAATCTGCCCAAATCCCCATAACCATCATCACTAGGGTTAGGGAATGCCTCCTCCGCAACTGGTTCTGCTGAAATATTAATGTAGGATGAGCAAAACAACTATGCCCAGTAGAAACACACATAACCAATAAATAGTCTACTTATAAAAAAACATTTAAAACATGCAGGGTTTCCATAATAATATCCAAATATTGTGACTATATAATACATCACTAACTAGTAGAAATCATTTTGACATGCTTCGTTAATATTCAAAATATAGTTTTCACAATCATCATACAACTATTGTGGCCAACGTGATCCTATTAGAATGGTGAGGGTACGACCGGTATTTTCGGCCCGATCCGCGAGGCATATCTCGGTTCAAGACTTTCCAAAGGTGAAACATGCACCGTTGTTTTATCGATTTTACCGCGGGAGCTGAAATGCCATTGTTGTTTTCGACACACAAAATCCCCAAAGCTTTTAGGGCTCGGGGGGGCTCAGGACCACGACCCATATACGGGCTGTCACCTAACTTTACGGTGGTCAACCGTTCAACGATCGCAGACTGCGCCAGGGATCGACACACATCCAGAGTGGACTAAACTCTCACTCCTCGGCCTAAAACCTCATCGAGGTAACATATAACCTCACACAAGCTAAGCACCATACTGGCGTGACACGCATAAACATGGTTATCTAGAAAAGTAGAAAAGGAATTCGGACTACATCCAATTGATGCATCCCTTTAAAGGTGGCCCACCACCTCAAAAGGTGTACACCACAGTTGAATCCTAGAGCTTAACTGCCGTCTCCGGAAATACGACAACAGTTCCTTTTTTATAGGAATTCACAATTCCTTTTCTAAATCCCCTCGTGATAAGCATAGTAATATATATATATATACCGGTCATTTCCAAATACTATAGATACATATTTAGTTTTTCTTTTAAAACTGTTGATTCTGTATATGTGAGTTCCTGGATTTCCAACAATCGAGTAATGCAACCTATGACTCCCAAACGGGCCAGTCATAGTAAATGACAACCGATGATTCCCAAACGGCGAACATCGTAAATAACAACGAACCATCCGTGGAACAATCCAGAACCTCACACATAGTTACAAACAACCGGGTAATCCTTACCCGCATTACAAAATCCATCTCTCTGTCTCCTTACTGAGACAAGAGACGAGAACCCTTCCCAAAACCAGTTTTGCTCTTTTAACAAAGAAAACAATCCCAACTATCCCGATTTCACAAACTCATTTCTTTTCACACAAAAGCTATCCATATACTTAGTTTATATCGAGGAAAACTACAATGCAAAACATGAATATCATATATATACATGCATGGTTGATACGCAAACAATCTATTACCAATTTAAACAAATCAAATCAAATCATGCATGAGAATAAGCATGCTATATATTGGTATGTAGGTTCCTACCTTAGCAAGCTCCGTTCTCCTCATGCCCACTTAATCGAATCGAGCCCGCTCAACCGAATTCACTCTTATTTAACTCCTATAACAGTATATACACGTAGGTTATTAGAATTTATCGAACGAATGCGAAATTCTTATCTAACGTAAGTCGAGAAGAATCTCGACGCTAAGAATTCAATTTCAGGTAATTGTTCCTCTAACTACAGTTAACAAAGCTACAGGCCATTTCTAGCACTGTACCTCTGACAGGGCTCGGTAGTCCATTTACAGCCACTGTAGGACCTTATGCCCACACCACTCCTATCCATTCCAAATTCCAACTACGACGAATTCTACACCTCTCAATTCACATTAATTCTATTAATAAAATCGGTGGGTGTTCCTTATCCCTCGATCATTACTCAATCAAATCTTAAACAATTATAAACCGACATGAATTGCTCGAAATTGGAGTGAATAACCAAAATTCTTACCAAGTCAACAAAAATCGCTCCTTTAGCTTTCTTCTCCACCAATTCGCTACGCCATATCCCTCCAATGAGCTACTGCCGACATGAAAACCACCCCATTTCAATTATTTTTCCTCAATACAACCCACTCCATCAAAATCAAGTTTAAACTATCGATTTGAGAAGAATTTAACTCACATGTCGCTGCGATTTCACTTCGGTACGCTGGAAATTCGAACTCCCACACTAGAGTTTAGTGTTACTAAGGATGGGGAGGTGCGAATTGAAGTTTTAATCACTGAATTTTGGGTGAATTTGGGGTTTCTCTCTCCTAGGTTTTGAAATTGGCAAATTGGGGAAAAATTTTGAGTGCGATTTGGTTCTGTGCAATTTTTGTTTTGTGCGATTTCTAATTTCTTTGCTAAATGACCGTCTTACCCCTTACCTTGTAATTTAGCCTCCAACAAGGTTTTGAATCCCCCGCTCTCGCATGCAATGCCCAAGTTTGCTCACGTGATACCAAAATTACGACGCTGTCGTCGAATGACTTGTCTAGTTTTAAAGTTTTCGGTTTACAGGCGACAGACTCTTATTGACTATGCAAGTATTTAATTATGCGCACACAAATTTACTCGGTATCAAATTATTTTATCACGTATTATTTATCTTCTTTTCGATTTTCGAATATTCTAAGTAGCTAGTTATATGAAACCTTAGAATTTTTCGAGAGGTTTTCCTGAACTAACTTGGTTTTCTCGGTCGGTGTTAAATAAATTTACGTTTCGTCAGACTAACCGTCTATCCGACTGGCCAAGTACGTAATCGCTCTTAAGGTTCAAGTGTCTTTTACTAATTTATCCTTAATAATAATTCAGGACTTTACAGTTTGAAACCTAAGCCCAACACAGACTTGGGCCCAGAAATCAGGCCCACGTATCCCAAATCCAATCCAACAAATTTTAAATAAATTAATTAATTAATTAATAAATAAATATTTTAAATACGGGCGTTACACTCTCTCTCTCTCTCGGATCTTCTTACCCCATCTTCTTGTGGCTTAGAAGAATGCACTTCTACTTGCTCAGGTGGTAGTTCATGCACTTCATCTACATCTTCTATATCAATAGGTTCTATCCCATCATGAGCAATAGGATCATCATCATGAGCTTCAAACCCATGGTTCTCTGCATTCTTAATGCCTTCTACACGTTCCACAGTAGGAAATTCTGGTTCTAAGTCAACAAGATTATTTCTGAAAGCTTCTAGCTTCTTACCTTTCTCAAAGTCTGTTATGGTTTGGTCATCCAAGAACACAATATCTCGACTTTGGGATTACCTTCTTGTTGATCAGATCATAAAGTTTGTAACCAAACTTCTCATCCCCATAACCCAGAAAAATACACTGCTTAGTTTTGTCATCAAGCTTGGATCTCTCATCCTTGGGAATATGAACAAATGCCCTGCACCGAAATACCCTTAAGTATCTATAATCAACATCTCTACCTGACCATACTCTATCTGGATAATCAATATTTAGAGGTTTCGAAGGCGATAGGTTGATCACATGTATGGTTGTGTGCATTGCTTCTATCTAATAACTCCTTGATAACTTAGAGTGAGACAACATGCATCTCATCCTCTCTACAATGATACAGTTCATCCTCTCGGCTATACCATTGTGTTGCGGTGTCTTGGGAACAGTCAGCTCATGATGAATCCCATAACTCTTGCAATACTCTTCAAATGAACCAATGTACTCACCCCTATTATCTGAGCGAATACACTTCAAAGGTTTCCCTGTCTCTCTTTCCACCATGCTATTGAAAGTCTTAAACACGCCAAGTACTTCATCCTTAGTCTTCAGACTATATGCCCATATCTTTCTTGACGCATCATCAATGAAAGTCAATAAGTACAAAGCTCCCCCATGGGACTTCACTTTCATAGGACCACATAAGTCTGTGTGTACTAGCTCAAGGACATTGTCCTTTATGTGAGGGGGGAATCTTTGGAAAGACACCCTGTCTTGCTTTCCTACCAAACAGTGAGTACATCTATTTAAATGCGTACCTTTGATGTTTGGCAAGGCCTTTTGCTTAGCAAGAAGTTCCAAGCCCTTTTCTCCCATATGACACAATCTCTTATACCAAAGTTCAGAGGAAGCTTCTTCTTGTGCCGTATTTAACTTTGATATACACAAACTAGCCTATGTCTTGTAAAGCGAGCAAGTTTTCTTCTCTTTGACTACTACAATGGAACCTCTACTCAGTTTCCATACCCCGTTACCAAACGAGTTTTGAAAGCCATCATCATCTAACTTCCCAGCGGAAATTAGGCTTTGCTGAATGTCAGGGACATGTCTTACATCCTTGAGTGTCAAGGTATAGTCGACATTGGTTTCTACATGAACATCCCTAATGCCTATAATCTTTGAGACGCCACTGTTACCCATCTTCACTTCACCAAATTCACCACATTTGTAGGTAGTGAAGAAACTCCTGTGCGGTGTGACATGACAAGATGCTCCTTTATCTATCACCCACTCTATATCCTGGCATGAGGTACTAACACAGTTTCACCACAATCTGACATAATTCCCACTAAACCATCGTCTACTAGTGCGGTAGTATCTCGGCTTGTGCTTTCGTTCCTCTTTACCATGTCTTCATATACACAGTTATTCTTCTCATTCCTCTTCAGTGTTCTACACTCGTACCTAAAGTGACCCTTGGTGGCACAATAGTAACATTGTCTCTCTACCTTAGGAGTTCTAGCTTCACCCCTAGATTTGTTTCTGTCATCACCTCTAGAATGATATGGTTTTCTACTCTTACCTCTCCCATGCTTCTCTATGACAAGGATCTCTGAGTGAGAGGAGCTGCTTCGTGAACCCCTTCTTGTCCCCTCATTCAACAATGCCCCTGTAGCCATCTCCATGGTAATTATTTCATCCTTAGCGGCTCCACCAAGAGAAATTGCTAAAGTCTCCCAACTGTCGGGTAGAGTTTAATAGTAACAAAGCCTCAACTTCGCCACCCATATCAATCTTCATCAAGTGCAATGTACTGATTTATGGTATTTTGTACTTCATTAAGATGCTTAGACATTGAGGAACCTTCTTTGTACCTCGTGTTAGCAAACTTCTTAATGATAAGTACCTTGTTTTTGGCCGACTTCCTCTCATAGAGGTCTTCGAGTTTCTTCCACAAGCCAAAAGCGGTAGTCTCTTAGGATACATAGTGGAAGACACTGTCGTCAATCCACTGTTAAATGTACCCAATTGCTTTTCTGTCAAGCTTGCTCCACTCAGCCGCCACTATTGTGTCTAGTTTTACTCTTCTATTCTCAATGGGTTGTGTCAAGTCCTTGTAATAGAGAAAGTCTTCCATCTTGGCTTTCCAAATAGTATAGTTATCTCTATTCATACTAGTCATGTGAGTGTTTATAGAATGATCCATCTTAACAAGCTATTTCAACTCAAACCTCCTCTCAGGAATTTTATCAAACACCTTCTGAGCAAGATTTGGATAACAAACTTGTTGGGCTTAATCCAACCTAACTCTGATACCACTTGTTGGGGAAAACGATACTAATTGATCCCCTCTAAGATAGTCTGAATGAACACTCTATACTCCAATCGAAAAATCTAAACTTTCACTACAACCAACCTAGCAAGCCCAACTCTCTAAGCAATCAACAACTATCACAAACAAGTAATAATAATATAAAGAAAGTAAAACATACTACAATACAAGATGTAATGTAGTTCGGCCAATGATACCTAATCCACAAGAGCAAATCTTTTATAAGATTGGGAAGGAAGATTACAATCACTCTTCACAAGTCTCTCAAACACTTTGTCACAACCCGAATTTCTAAATAATTACAAAGTGAATATTTGAAATATAAATATCTCAAACATCGCTATGTTCAATTGTCTAAAAACCCAGGCTATGACGGGGTGGATACAACACATGCCAAAATCGAAAACCCACCTCATAAAGAATCAGCTTAATAACAAAAATCTCTAAAATTTCTCTTATTATCACTTTATTAAAAGACTATCTTCTGTCCAAAGGCCATCAAAACAACTCTAAAAATAAAAGTCTTCAATATCTTATTCTCATGTCATGCTGAAAATGTAAACTACATTATTACATCCTTCCAATAAGAATCAAACCTAATAAAAGAACTAACGGACTGCTCCAGGCAAGAATCCAAATCACACGCCGCGGTTCCACTGCCGTCTACCTATGTTCCCAAGAACACACCATGTTGCCAAAACAAAGTAAACATGGGTAAGCAAAATGGAATTTGCTAGTATGAGTAGACTAACCACATATAAATATTTCCAGTCTTTACTTATCAAACTAACACTTTAAATATATCATAGCTTAAACATTCTCAGCTTGGAAGACAGGTAGTTCCGTCATTTCAACAGACATAGTTTCTTCCCAAGCAAGACTTCCATTTTATTAACTCATTATAATAACTTGTTTTAATAACTAAGTAATTGAATTAAAACTTACCGATATCCACTGCTGTATAAGGGTAGGACCGCGTCCCTACACAAAATATTATTAAGTTCTACCCTCCTACAAACGGAAGTTAGGAATTCTAAACAACATATGTAGATATCCTATAAGTATGCAAATGCAAGTCCAAGCACACTCGTACAATCAATGAATACAACTAACCCGCAAAGCGAATACCTTAGTTCCTCTTTAGGACAGTCCAAACAATCTAGTCATTCATAGCACATTCAATAAATACCCGGGTCATTCATGGCACATTCAATGAATATCCATTTATAACGCTAACGGGCCATTTATGGCACATTCAATAAATGCTCACCTAACATATGACATCATCAGTCATAAAACTCCTTTCCAAAACTTGCGATGTGGAGAGATTCAAAATGAGTGTGGTAAATTGTTGAGAACACTATTGAACTTTATTGTATATATTATTTCAGATAAAGGAGGAGTATTTTATTTATTGTATTATTGTTTACGCGTTATTAATATACCGATGTCTAAGTGTCATAACGTCGTATATAAAAATTGAAATATCACATAGTAGTTAATACACGTACACACGTATATATAAAGGTCTTAGCCTAAAGCCAAGCACGCTAATAGCCCTAGACCTATCCTAATACACCAAATCATAATCCGAGTTAAAAGTCAAACTGGGTCAACTGGTCAAAGTCAACCCTGGTCAACAGTCAAAGTCAACCAACCAGGTCAACAGCAGTCAACCAGACCTAAATTCCTCTAACCCAAAAGCCCAAAGACTAGGGTCCAAAGTCTAACACTTAAGCCCAAAATGAAATGTCAAAATTTAAAACACTCAATCCCCCCCCCACCCATTGATATCGACCCAAGCCCAACAGCTAAAAGAAAGAATGAACAAGACGTTCTTCTTCTTCTTCTTCCTCATAGCGCCTCCACCACTACGGCAGCCACCACCGGCCATCTATCTCCACTATGAACCCAGCGGTTTGGTTCCTTGAGAAAACCCCCATATACCTATACCAACAAATCGCAATTCCCTTATACTGTAAAAATCGCGATCTACGCCATTAACGCTCTGTAAAGGCTTCAATCGTCCCCTCTCCAACACCCAATCAACCACCAACAATCCACCTCAACCCAACAACAATCTCACAACAAAATCCATACCAAACAATCATTCAAACACAAAAAAATATGACGGTTTGGTTCTGGTTTGAACGTCATTAATGGCTGTTCAAACCTTCACAGCACTCCTATTATAATCCCACCACTACCAATCATCTCGACGTTCACCATGCACAGTTCAACCATAATCCAAGAACAAAACAACGACAGTCCGAGCAAGACAAAAATTGTTAACACGCCCACACTCAAACAGAGAATCAACAATTCTACTGATACTAAGGACCTTGACGATATATATTAATAACTACATTGGTTAGTTTAATAATCAGATCCGAAATCACTAAAGTTTTTGTGTATCGTTGTTTCGACAGTATAACAATATGCAGCATGGTTCGAGGATAACAAAACAAGACAGAGTATAAAACTTGTATTCTCGACAGAAATCTAGTATAGTGCAGAATAGGTTGTAAGCCACCAGAAAATCCAATAGTTTAGTAAAAGTTAAAATATCTACTCACTGTTTGTAAACCGAACAGCTAGATTTCTGAAAGCAGAAAAATCCTGAAAGACCGAAGTCGGCTGTCACGCGAAGAAGACGGTCTTCCTCGTTCAAAACTTTTTCTTTTTACTCTTACACAGCAACCCCTCACTGATGTTACTCTCCTTTCCGTTTTCTTTTCTTTTCTTTTCTTTTCTTTTCTGGGTAAAAACTCTCTGTGTTTTTAAAAACTCCGTGAACTCCTTTTTGTTTTCAAACTCCCCTAAAAACAAGGAATGAAAGTTATCTCTTAACCCTACTGGGTTTCCTATCCTTACTAATATATATCCTATCTTTTGTTTTATCTATTATCTATTATCTATTATTATTATTATTATTATTATTATTATTATTATTATTATTATTATTATGAAAAAAATAAAAGATAAAACACGGGGTGTTATACACTTACTAAATCTCTCTTTTACAAATCTCTCTCCTTACAAGCTTTATCTTTTTGCAAAGGTTTTCTCTCAATTTTAGTTGCTCTCAAAATTGGTTTTCTCTCTTTTCTGTGTTATACTAACATATGAGAGTATTTATAGACTCTCAAGTTCCAATTTGGCTTCCTAAAAGAATTAGAAACCCAAGTCCAGTAGGCAACTCCAATTGGTTTCCAAAACGAAACGAGGTGAGGGACCCAAGCAACACTGAAAACTCAGAATCTCCCACTCATTTTAGATAAACTATAAGGCTAAAATCCTACTAGTTTGTTGATTTTAGTGGCCTGGGAACCTTTCCCCTCATTTAGGAAATATTAAATGCTAAAACCTACAAAGTTCTTCAACTCCTTATTGTTTCGACCCCCACCTACGTGGTAAACGTCCATTATTAGGGGTCTCTATTTTTATTTATTTAATCGATAGGGCTAAAACCCAATTTGCAATACCATTGATCAATGTATAGGCTCATTAACTCATGTGTCACTACACCATAACAAGGAATTTCTAACAAATGCAATTTCTGGTTTGTAACACATACTCATCCGTTAGTAAATTAATAACAGTTAGAGTTCCGTTGCAAAATTACTTAATCGTTAGTAAATTATCTGAATTATTTTGTGACGTTTATCGAGATATTAACTAACGGATGCATAAGTGTGACCAACGTTAAAAAGTAAACTGAAAAATTGAGATCAATTAAGAAAAGCACAAAATAAAAGAGTATGCTACCCTTCTGTGTAAGGAAAGAGTAAACAAATTAAAACGAGAAAAAAGGGTGAAGTGTTGGCGCTGGTTCTCGCTGCCACTGCCAGATGAGGTCTTTCTTCTTTTTTTTCTTTCTCTTTTCCTCTCTATCAATCTCATCAGTTATGAAATAGAATTGTTTTTTTTTTTGTCGATCTGTTGGGTGTTTTGAAGTTAGTTGGTTTTGTACCCGAAAGGACAAACCTTTATCAATTACTGCTCGATCTATGGAAGAAAAACTTGCTTTAACCAAGGTAACAAATAATCCGGGTTTCGATTTTTTGGCTAAGCACAAAAGTGTGTGTTATGTTCATTCAATTGTTGTTTGTTGTGCTTGTTTAACCGGCCTTAATTTCGGTTATTTATTATAATTTTAAGATTATATTAACTTCGAATTAGTGTGCTAACAGATAAGGTCTTCACTTTTACTTCAAATATCAACTTTTTTTATTGTTTCATGATCTTGGGCTTGTGTGAATCAATGAAACAAGATAAAAAAATATACTCTTTTTATCAAAATATACCGCTTTTGGATTGATTTGTGATCGGGTTTTGTTCATTATTGCTTAAGTTGTTCTTTAGATGCATTTTGACGACTTTGGGTGCGTATTGGTTAACTGTTGTTGTTAGCTAGTTTTCTGTTATCATTGTTGTTGTAACCTTGTCGGTTGTGGTAGGTGAGTTTTTCGGATTTGGGTGGATCTCTGTTTCCATATTTAGTGTAAATAAATTGAGATTCATTCAATAATATTGAAGATTTTGTACTCTCTTTTGAGATATTTTCTGATTCTCTCAAGAGATTTGTGCTTGTGTTAAACATACAAACAATTGTTCACAAACAAAAAATAATAAAAAATATTGAAGTAGATTTCTTCTAGGTGAAACTTTACGTTATACTGAATTTGATTTGATGATGATAAGGTGATTGTATGAAGTGATTAATATTGATATAGAACTTGTAAGGAATGTTAGCCTTTCTTTTCAAGCTAAACAAATTAATTTCTTAACGTGATGTTATGTATAATATCGAAGTCTGACGACACTCCCTAGGCAATAGGCATTATATTTACCTGTTATGTCTGCCTCATAGATGGGAAGGACTACGGACTACCTATATTAGAAATCATGTGTTGACACCTTGAAATAACTCATTAAGGCCACCACAGAGATGTCTAAGTTTAACAGTTTAACTCATGCTCTATGTCTGAGAGATGAGCCTAGCTAAGTCGATGTTCCATGTAGCATCAATACTGTGTAAGGTAATGGGCAAACATGTAGCCTAATTCATGAGTAGCGTCTGTAAATTCGAAATAATTTCATATTAGAATGGTCGTTGTTTTAACCAAATGGATGCTGGTTTTGGATATGATATTTGACTTGCGTGCAAGCTTCCAAGTGATAAGTTCATTAAGACGTACATGTCAACTTATAAGGCAAGCCCTTCGAAATGGATTGCTTTGAAGTCTGATTCTATGGGTCAGTTCAACATAACCAACTGATACTTAATGTGTTTCTTACAGAGGTTAACTTATAAAGACGTTTATTGATTATTTTGGGAGCTATTATTAAGTATTGGCATATGGTTGCACTACCAAATATAGTGTCAAAAGATGATGCCACCAGCCCCACTTACTGACTGTGTTTCACACAGAGGCTAACTTATAAAGATTTGTCAAACCATTTATATTGTAAACTGGAGAAGGTTCTTTACTGCTAGCATATTTTTATCATTGGTAAGTGAATCGGTTCATTTGAAGTTGAAGATTAGACATGGATTAAGAGAAAGATGAATCACTTAGATTGTTCCTATTTATGATATAAGATGGTAGGATTTGTTTTCCATGCGTGTACATATTAGATAATGAAGATGCTAGGTGTCCTTGGACTAAAGCTTTATTTCTCAAGTGCCCCATACAGTTGACCTGTTCAAATATTTTGGTAAGTTTGGAATAGTGAACAACAGCTTACACCCCACACGTGGTTAGTTGTTGAGCTTAATACAAGTTGAATTATCTTGCAACTTTTGTTTTCCATGTTCAAGTAAGTATAAGCTTAAACGTGAGTGTTGTAGCCAATGAAATTTTGGAGGAAGGTTTAAACCCCAATCGAAGCACGATAATCTCCATTTCTTATTCTCAGAGGTATGAGCCGATCAATGCTTGTCGCATATTACTGTTTCTATCAAGTGTTATGCTGCTTCGATTCCGTCTTTAAATTCCAATTTTTTAAATTGTTTCCTAATTTCAAGTTATGATGCATGTATGAGCTTAATTTAAGCTTCAACATTTGAAAATCTGTTCTTTGATTCTTTTAATGCATGTATTGTTATCAATCTGCATTTAAGAAGCTCTTTTATTAAATTAGATTGTCTCTTATCGAAATGTTGGACATTTTAGGAATTTTTCAGATTATTTGGGTAAAACAAGTGCTTGAGATAGATCACCAATGGTTTATCATGTTTTGTACATCTCAGGTATAGTAGTGTTGAAGTCTTATTGATGCAACAATTGTTGCATGCATTACGTTCTCGTGTCCTACATCAGAGCTCTTAGAGTCTAAATGCTCATTAAGGAAATCAAAAGGATAACTTGGTTATGTTTGGACATCAACGTTTTCTCTCTCTCTTTTTTTTTTTTTTTTTGTGGAGATGAAATCTGAAATATATAAAGCTCATAATATTGTTCATTACCTTTTCAAACTATGGAAACAATTATGGATACATATTATTTTTGAGGTTCGTATAACTTTTAGTTATATATTGGGATTTATGGAAATTTTCAGGTCACAAAACTCGAGGAAGATATGGACACAGGTATCAATCAAGCTGAAGAATTGGAATCAATAACAACGACAGTTGAGCCTCTTACCTCTTCTGCTGAAGGTAACTATTATTTAGATATATGGGAAAGAAACTGTTTGTATGGCATCTTTAGTTGTTCTCTTTTGGGTTTGCTTGATTGACAAAGAGATATTGCAAAGTCAAGATGTGAATGGTTTCCCCATGCTCAAGGCTGGGGCTCTTAAATTCTTCACAATGTTTTGGAACCAGATCCCTAAACATTTTGCCATTACTTTGATCCCGTCTTCAACCATTATCTGTTTGAAGCGTGGCAGGCCTCGTCAGGCGGGCATGTGAGAAGGACGTCTCTCTGATATCGGCTTTTGAGGCAAGCCTTTTCCCCATCATCCAGGATATCTTGGCAAAGGAGGTAACCGAGTTTTGGCCATATGCATTCCAACTCCTAGCCCAGCTTGTTGAGCTCAGTAGACCACCCATTCATCTGAACTACATGCACTCTTTACACGACTACATGCACTCTTTACATCCGAACTACATGCACTCTTTATACGACTACAAAATCACCGCACAATGAAGTTTCATAACTCTTTTGTGATATTTATTTCACTTTTTCTCATCAAGCACAGGCCAACTAGGCTTGTGGATTCCATTAATTCAGTTCATCCAAATTGTAATTTGTTTGTTACCATTCTTGAGACTTTCTGGATACCTACTCTTAGGGCGATCACGGGGATCCAATCGAGTTGAAGTTGACTTCGGTTGCTTCAACCAAACTTATTTGTGAGTCCCACTTCTCTTGGATGCTTCACCGCAACTATTTGTGGCCGAATGCTGGATAGTATTGTCACTCTTCTTTCCAGACGAGAACAAGAAACAGTTGTTGAGGAGCCATAAATGCTGGATAGTATTTTCACTCTTCTTTCCAGACGAGAACAAGAAACAGTTGTTGAGGAGCTATAGGGGAGGCTGTGGGGTATACTGCCACTTTTGTCCCGCTTCACAATGCTGGAAAAAAAAAGATGAGGATCTTGTTAAGGAAATTAAAGATCCAAAAGAGTTCTTGGTGAAATCACTGGCAAGACTTGCATGCACATCTCCTGGGAGGTATCCAGCAATCATCCAAGAGTATCTTGACCCGACTAATCAAGCGGCGTTGATCCAGCTTTTTGCCAAGTACAATTGCTCCATTGTTTAAGTAAGAGACTCTATCCCCTACATTTATTCTTTATTATGAGTATGTGTAGTATTTCACTGGGCTTACGGTTCACTCATTGAATATTTCGTACTTTTGTTTTGCTACTTTTTACTACACTCAAATTATTACAATGGATTAGGGCCTGTTTTAGGTTCATTCAGTACATAACATCCTCTGTTTCTTTACTAGATGGGTCTGTCCTCTTTCTAGGCTTGGAAGTTATCTGCATATGAATCTGTAGAAGAAATATGCAACTTTCTTTGACAAGTCATCTTTAGTTGCATAGTAGTAAGGCTGTAGGGGTGAGCCTAGAGCTTGAGAAAAGGCTAAGGCGCATTTTTTGACTGCTTAGTTTACTTTAGGTGTGTCAATCACGTCATCTACTATCTGGAAAGCGGACTTCTGAGAGCAGATTAGATGCAAGGAGGGAGCAGCCTAAGGTATGTGACATACGCTTAGTCTAGAATAGATACACTTAGTCTAGAATGGTGTAATGCCAAATTTGTGAATCTGAAAAATATTTTAATTTCTTTATGTTGGGTAATATTAGATGCCCCCTATGGTGCACCAACCAAAGATCACATGAAATATAACGTTGTTTTGGTAATAGGTATGGGAATTGGTGCTACCCCAAAGATCACCATTGTGAAGGACACATGAAGAGGGGTAATACAACTACCATCGTTTTCGGGTTTTCTGAAGTCTTCAATATTTCAACTCCTATCAAGCGCTCTTATGCTTATTGGATATTTTAGAAGTGTGATTTGATAATACTAATCTAGAGAAGTAATCAAGTTCTACAACAATCTGGCTGATTCTGTAAGTACTGATGGAAGTCCCTTGTATTGCTAAACAGGTGTTCAATGTGAACTTAAAACAAGCTGCCTAGTTCAGTGCCATCCCGTGGGGGATGATGGCCATTTTGGGTTACATTGCAAGTGTTGCCTCGGATGCCTTGATCAAGAAAGGTCATCAACCGATCACTTTTGTGCGGACAATCATGCAGGTAACTTCCTATGCAAGTATTTAATTACTTTAGCAAACAAACATGTCTAGATCAGTTCCTTCCAACTGTAGGTTACTAGGCGTATTGAAGTCTGGGTCTATGAAGGAAGTTAAACTTGAAGTCTAAACAATCGATATCTGATAAAAAGCGAGTCTATTGGAACTAAATACTTATAAGCAATGAGTTTAAAGTCAGGTACAACACAACAATGTTTTTTGCTTCACCTTGTGTTTCATGACTTTCACCCCTATATTTAACATAATTAAACTTAACAAACTTTCTATATTTGGCAGTCAATTGGTTTCATTGGACACGGATCGACTTTGCTTTTGTTTAAATTATGTGAAGACACTCCCGCCTGGCGCATTTGTGCTTTATATCGCAGCCCCGAAGTTTTAGCTCATTCAACCAGGCTGGTTTTCTCCTCAGCATGCAAGTAAGTTATCATCTTCATCTACTTAGTTTTGTACAACACGGTATTCGACCGTGTGTAATGTGTTCTTGACCACGTCCACTTTCTGACTTCCTTGATACACCTTGCATTTTACTTAATTATCATAAAGTTGGCGTGTGTTTTTTTTTAGACAAATGGCTTGAAGTCTGTACTAGCTACTATTATATGTTGGCTTTCTTATTATCAGGATATAGCTCCTCAGTGTGTTGGATTTCTTCATTGTCTGTTTATTTAAACATTCCACCAAACTTTATACTTTAGAACATACATGCTTACAATTGTAGGATAATATACTAAAACAAATTTTGCAATTCTTGGATGTTCTCATGGCAACAGGAATCACAAATACAGTTGGTACATTTGTTGCAATATGGTTAGATTTAATTAATGCCTTCTTTGCTATGTTGCTTGTTAGCCTTTTGTTTTGTCTATTATGTCTTTGATCTTGGATTCATTGTTTCTGGCTTTAATTTGGCTTGGCATTTTGACCCTTGCAATATATATATATAAATATCTTTGGAAGCATTGATGTTAAAAGAGTATCTTGATTTAAGGAAGAACAAAAGAAAGGAGTTGACGTTAAAGAGTGGTGAGTATGAAGGAAATAAAGTTGTCGGTTTTTATTTGTTACTTTGATTGAATTAGTACTATTTTTTTTTTTTTTTTGGTTTTCCCATTCTTGACACTCCTCGGTTCATTAAAAGAGGTTGTCTGAGTGGATTTATGATCACTTGCTTTGTTTACCACCTACCAACTCAGCTTTCAAGGGGAATTACTGTCATCAATCAATACCTCTTACTTTGTTTTATAGATCTTATGGGAAAAACTCCTCCATCTCGAACTGAATTGAAAAGAGAAAAAAATAAGTAACAAGAGAGCTTAAAAGCCTATCATAAGAGAGAGGATGAGAGACTAAGAGAGAGGGTGGGAGCTTCAAATAAGTAACAAGAGAGCTTAAGTTGTTTTGTAAGAATTTATTATTTCTTTATTGTCTTTAATAATAAATCCACATTAGAATGCATCTATTTGTTAGAAATGATGATGTTGATTAGCGTTCAGGGGTGAAATACCGATCTTGGGTAAGAGATCGGTTTTGGGGAGCTACAACCTATTACACATATTTTATAGTTTCTTAACGTCTTGTTTTTATGAATCTAACTTACACAAATTTTACTTACTATTGATTCTCTCTATTTTCTTAATTTCGTTTTGGTGCCATTGGTCTGGTTGCAGGTGTCGATGACTTTTATAATTGCTAGAGGAAGGACAATATGAGAGATCAAAAGGTTTCGTTTTAGAGCTATTATGACTTATTCTATCTATGTATTTTGTTTACAAAAGACTTAATGAGTTTATTGATTGTTATTGTATTTTTGGTTATTATCTCATTGTTGAATACAATGTAATCAAAGTTACGACTTGCGACTTATGAATGAATTATGGAGTATGTTTGGTTTAAGTGTTTTCTTTCTCGCTATTGTACCCAAGTGTATGTTTAAGTTTTTAGTGGGATGGATAGGTTGTGTATAATATGTGGGATATATGTATTCTAGAAGCAGGTGGCAGGAACGATTAGGGCTAGAATATTTAATTTTTTTTTCCAGATGTTTCCAAATTTAGCAACGATTGCGTATCCGTTACTAATGGAATCATAAGTAACGGTTACGTATCCGTTAGAAATGAAAATTGCTAACACTTTTATTTGTTGGAAATAAATTAAGAACAAAATTAATAATTGTTACTAATAATTTACTAACGGTTGATAAGTGTTGCTGAAATTAATTTTAGTAACATTTGTTAACCGTTGGTAAATTTGCTTACACTTTATAACCGTTACTAATATCCGTTACTAATATTTGTCACGCTTTTGTGTCGACGGAAAATAACCGTTACTAATATTTTTAGTAACGGATGTACATCCGTTACAAATAAGCTGTTATGGTGTAGTGTGTCTAAGGTTGAACCTTAGCCACATGGCTTGCCACTAATGTACATTAATTTATGTCCAGTTTCGTTTCTTACCAAAGAGATAATTATCAGTTGAGAGTTATATTCAATTACAATTACTTAAGCTACAAGAATACTTGAGCTACAAGGAGTCTCTACTCTACCTATATAAATACCAAACTATTTTTTATACAGAACTACATTCTTGAGACTTGATGTCATCGATAATTTGGGTGCGTAGGCAACCAAAAGGTACAATCTCATCATTCACTCGATCACCATCGCTTTTTCACTACTTTTCTACGTTCTTCATCTCTTACTCACCACTTAGTGTTTTGATTATATTTGGTCGAAACATAATTGGCGCCATCTGGGGTTCTTATTCCACACCCTCGATCACGTTCTGCGAAAGTTATGACGCATACTTGAAAAACTCAAGGTCCCGATGCAATTACTGGCGATCATCACGAACATGATGGTCAAGGTCAACTTGGCAATAACGGACTAATACTTCCTAATACTGTCGTTCCACCAATGCACCAAATTATTCAGCGCGAGGTTATTGACTCTAACGATTCTCCATCATCTGATGCAGATAATGCGCCAAATTATTCTCTTTGTGCTTTGATCTTTCCCCACAGACGGTGCCAAATGTAGTAACCTCTTTTCTCTCTCTCTCTAGGTTTTCTCTCCCTCTCTAGGTTTTCCCTCTAAGCCTCCTTCTTCTTCTCCTCCCCTTTTCTTCTCTCACTGTTCTCTTTATACCTCCTTCCTTTTGATCCTGGTCGTCCATCTGTCCGCCAATCTCTCGGTCCCTCTCTCGCCACGTGTAGGGTTTCCGTAAGTATTGGTGCATTCGATCCTCTATCCTATGTCGCGCAAGGAATGTGCTTATTTGGTTCTAGGCTAATCCAACCTTCTACTCACGGCATTCATCCATCGGTCTCATGCCTCATGTATCCCCCCTCTCCTCTATGTTTCCACAACCGCGGCCCTATTAAGATGCTCTCGGTTTTGCTTACTATCTCGCTACCATGCCCTTCTGCCGCCAATCTTCCAACTGTCATAATTTGGGTCGCTACACCCTCTCTTTTCTAGGTACAAACGAAAAGCGCTGAGTAAATCCTCATCCAAATCCCTGTCTCAGCACACAATAAATCAAAATAATTAACTCGAGAGATTATACCTCGAAAAATAAATTGACATAAATGATACCCAAAGATTAGAAATGAAACAAAACTAAATGGTTTACCGGTTTCTACCAACAAGATATTTGGTCAAAAAGACCAACTTCGGGTGGGTCAAAATCAATCTCTCGGGCAGCCTTTTTTAAAAAATCACTCAAAAGGACAAATTTGAAATGCCAAAAAACCCAAAAAACCAATTTTTGGGTGAAAATAACCCATAAGGGAAAAATAGCCCAGATTTTAAATACATGTTTTCTAATTTTACCCTTCTGTCCTTTTGGTATGAACAATGTCGTTTTGCCAGTAACACCTCTGATTCATGGAGATGAATGGAGAACCATTAAGAAGAAAAAGAAAAGTAAGACGCATGTTCAACGATCTTCTGGTGAAATTGATGATCCCACTCTCGCCATGATGAAAACAGTTTCCTCTTTGGCCAGGAAAAAGATTAAACATCTTAATGGTTATATTAAAGAGGTTTGGGATGAGCAAATGGGTCTGACATTTGTTTACATCCATTGTGGAACCTTCTACTAGAGTTTGAGAAGGCCCAAAAGCATATTTCGAAAGATCACCCAACAAACATTTCTTGAAAGGAAAATAGATGGAATGAAGTACTTCAAGTAATGTTGTACTTTGAATAGATTTGGTGTTAAGCTTGAGGCCTTAGAACCTGTGTTTTTGTCGAACCTCATTCTAATTACTATACTCTTAGGGAAGGTATGTATGATATAATAGAGGATGATGCCACAGGAACTCCATATATACAAAGTTGATTTTAAATAAAATATGTGAGTGATCGGCCTTAACCCAAGCTTATTAACTTTTCAAAAAAATAAAAAATAAAAAAATAATTGTTCATAGTTCACGTTGAGGTATGAACAATCATTGGTCATATACCCCAAATAGGTATGAACAATGATTGTTCATATTTCAATAGGTGTACTGTTCTCATTGATCATACATTATATTGAAGGATGAACTAAGATTGTTCATTACCCAAACACGTACAAACAATGATTGTTCATACTTCAATAGGTGCTCTCACTAATCATACATTATGTTGGCGTATGAATAGTGATTGTCCATAGCTCATGTTGAGTTATGAATCCATGAACAATGATTATTGTTCATACTCCAATAGGTGTTCTCACTGATCATAGCTCAAGTTGAGGTATGAACCCATGAACAATGATTGTTCACACTCTAATAGGTGTTCTCACTGATCATATTGTTCATACCCCAAATAGGCAAATAGATACAAACTCAATTAGGTGTTCTCACTTATCATAACTCATGTTGAGGTATGAACAATAATTGCTCATATGATATATGCCAGGTCATTTTGGTTGGGTTGGGCTTTTATTTCGCGTCAGGGGTATATATACTCGACTTTTTACCACCCAGGGCTATTTTTTACTTCGCGTCAAGACTATATTCTACCTTTCACCTACCAGGTCCTTGTAAAAAAAAATGATTGTGGGTTATTTTAGTTTCTTTTTCCTTGTAAGTTACTCTGTTCTACCATAGCCCAATCATAATAAAAATTAAAGAAAGGTTTGATTTTGGCTTACAACAAATGCCAGATATATGCTTAACATATGCAAGCTCCTAGAGAGGCCAACTTTGCCGTCGACATTTGTGCCACTAAAGAGCTTCAATGACTATGAACAACAATTAAGTAATGTTGGGACAACAGGGCACCATTTCCATCTACAGATTTGTTAAATGAAGTGTAAAAGGAGTTTAAAGTCTCTAGCAGAAATGTACTTTTTTAATTATTTTTCTTTCTTATTTTGTTACCTTGTAACCTTTCTTTTGCTATTAATTCATATCACCCTTTAGCCAAAAAAAAATAGGCTCCTTGCTAAAGGTGTGTATCTTGTCTCGTAGGTAGGGATGACCCAGTAAACCATTGGCACTACAAATGAAGAACCAATGGCAACCTTGGAGGAGTACTACTACCACGTAATAATGATTTTACCACATAAACATTAAAATCTATGTATGTGTTATGAGAGGTGTAGGCCTCATGTGGTTTCCCACCATTGAGCCCATATGTGGACCTCCTAATATATTTATGTTTTTGTGATCTTTGTATCTTGGAGAGGATGTTACCTAGTTATATATAATATATAAAGATAACCTCCTCCTCCCCCCCCCCATTCACTAGATACTTCTATCAATAAAAAATTTCTTATTTAATATTCTATTTATTTACTGTGGTATTTATTCTCTGAGAAGCTAGTTAGGTTTACCCGTAGCTAGTTATAACAAAAAGCAATACTACATCAATAGTATTTCAAGTTTATATATTTCCAAACAAATTATAACCTTTATGTACTCTACTTTCAAAATTGGATGTTTAGGAAGTTTAATTTAGGTACTTTCCTTATAAATCAAGTTATTTCCACTTTGTACCCAAGCCTTTTCTAATTCCTCATTAAAAATAATAATAAAAACATCGTATATTCAAACCCTTCGCCCACCCAAAAAAAAAAAGAGAATAAGCAATTCATAGAAGCTTCCACTCAGCCAGAAGAAACCACGACATTTTCCTCTTATCAACCTTCCAACCCTTGTAGATGGGAAGAAATAGAGGACAATCTCAAATCACACCTTCCCAAGCCCTTTGATGCATTCCATTGTAACCAACTCTTGAAGGTAGGGCTTGTAGGCTATAGTTGTTGTTCTATAAGCCAAAAGGAAATCACCAACATCCACTGTTTTTGTTTATTCATTCTCTTCTACTCATCAAAAACCCTCTCTGAACCACCTCCTTACCTTTGTTTCAAGTAATATACTAATTGTTATTTTTCTCTTATGCAAATTACATGAAGTTGTTCATGCCGGACATTGCTATATTTTGTGCTGGGAAATTTCACTAAGAAATAACACCTCAACCTAGTTACTTACTAACCTAAATGTTGGGAGCTCACACTAATGAAGACACCAACCCCAAGGATTTTGGTAGTTAACACAATAAACCCAATAATGCAAAACTTTCAATTTATGCAAGCAATTACTTAGCTAGCAATTATGAAATAGTAAATGCAAAGAGATACACAAGAAGATTTACTATGGTTTGGTATGTTGTACCTACAAAAGCTTTCCACTATAATCATTGTGGGAGCCCTATTGAGCTGGGGTAAATCAATTGCAATATACAAGAGAGTTACACTAGCTCAATAGAGCCCCCACAACTCTTAAATAAATCAACTCTCAAAAATCACTTTCAAACCCTAACCTATGTTCCCTTTAGGTGTACAAAGATAGTAGGAGAAAAATAGTTAGAAATGGGTACAAGTTTTGGGTATCTCATGTCCTTCGACATTATGGTGAGAACCAAATCACTATGGTGGTGCTCAAACCACTTATTCTCTCTCTGTAACACATTCTTTTATTCTTAATACAATTCCTTACTTACGTATATCACAAAGCTGTGTGAAGGCTGAGACCTGAAATAGGGAATCTTCTGAGCAACGATAGAAGCAATGATTAGGGCTAGCTCGTCTTAGGCCAAAAAAAAAAGATTGCCTAAGAACCAGGCCTCGCAATTGGAAGTCCACCCAGATGGCGCTACTAAACGGGTCTAAATTTGGTTGGTGTGATAAAACTTGAAGCCAGCTAAATTTTGAGAGGCAGTACAATGAGGATTTGCAAATATAGTAGCAATAGCGAAGCCGGGAATTTATTTCAAAGTGAGCAAAATAAAAGGTTAATTTGAGATTTTTTTGAGATTGCCTGTTTTGAAATTCGAGAGACATACCCCCTACTTAATGGCTCTCGTTAGTTAAGGAACCATTGACTCTACATAAAACTAGCTTTCGAACCCATGCTTAAACGGGTGACGTTATATTAAAATATTCTAAAATATATCAACAGCTAAGTAAAGCTATGAGATACGAATATTATATTAATCATGAAAACCCCACTCTCCATAAAAAGAAAGAACACACCCTTAATAAAACCCTTCTTCAATTCTTTTTGTAGTTTAAAAATATAAGTTTATTTAAAGTTTTGTGAGAATGCCCCGACGAAGATCATATTGAATTGAAGCTACTTGAATAGCAAGGCATTTCCAATCATACGAAAAAGAGATATGATAAACAACATTTTAAATGCAAAACAATACTTATCAGGGCATTCTCACTATATATATATACTAGAAAGTAGGTTCGTGCATACACACCGGCTATTTTGAAAACATGTTCAACAATCATAACTATATACATATAGAAATTTTCTAACAAATCGGGATTCCCGTTTTAGTAGCTAACCTATTGTAATTTCATAACAAATCGTTTTACTTAAGTTTTAAAAACCCATTTTAATTTTCTAACAAATTGTTTTAATTAAGTTTTATAAACCCATTTTTTAACCCCATTTTAATAGTTGACTTAATTTAGAAATATGATTTCCGTTTTAATAGGAAAATGATTTTCATTTTAATTAGATATGCTATATTTTTCATTTTCAATAGGGAAAGAATTCCCGTTTTAATCAGAAGTATTAGAATTTCTTTTTTCTAATAGAGGAAGAATTTCTGTTTTAATAGGAAATTGATTCCTGTTTTAATTAGAAGTGTCTAATAAATAGGAAAAGAATTCCCATTTTAATAGGAGATGATGATGTCGAATTTTAATAGAGCTCGAAAAATACCCTTTGTGGGAGCTTTAATATTAAGATATAGATATAGATATAGATAGGAGATAAATTCCCGTTTTAATAGGAGATGACGTGGAATTTTAATAGAGCTCGAAAAATACCCCTTGTGGGAGCTTTAATATATATATATATATATAACCATGTTTTGAGGTTAGTTCAATGCATTGTCCGATTTTTTATTTCTGCTGTTGGGGCTTTTAAACATGAAGATGTTGTTGAAAAAGTGAATAAATTAAACTACTTAGAAAGTTACCACTTGAATCTGCTACAACTTCTAAATAGCTAGGTTGCCAAAAAGCTAGCAATATTTACAGGTTTTGACAAGATTTAAGTTTATAAAATGTTGAAAATACAGAGGAGATTCTGTCGAAATTTTTGTATGATTTTTCCGTCTTTATATAGTTTGGGTTTTGCTTGTTTGGCCCATATAACGTCCTGAGTTTCGCAATGACTGTAGATGTCATGTGTCTTTGGTATTCAGGCATTACGAAATTTGGGGCATGACACCTATCTTGTAACAAATTATTACTAGAAGTTTTATAACCATAATGTGCTTATAAGAAACTGTTTATTGTTATAGGCACATCTAGGGCTGGCAATGGGTTGGGTAATAACCAATACCCGATCCAATCCAAACCAATAAAAGTGGGTCTGCGATAGGTAGTTAGCATTTTGGACCGGTTCTGGGTCCTCAAAATAGGAACTAGACTTTTATTGGATTGGTTCTAGATTAAATGTGTGTCAAACTGTTATGGGCCTGATCCGGTTGAAATTTTGGATCTTATTGTTCCAAAATCCTAATTTTCCTCCCCCCATATAAAGATTCAGCAAATGAATAAGAGATGCATGTTTCCTAGTAACAATTTTTTTTGTCCGTAATAAGCTTTTTTTAATAAGGTTTTGTGACGTGCATTGTCAAAAAAAATTAGGGTTTTCTAGAGCATCCACGTGTCATGGCTAAATACGAAAAATTAGGAAAACCTCATCAATTGAGGGAGAGTTTTCAGTGTCCACATGAAACTAAAAGAAAAGATGCCCAAAACACTCGCTAATAACCAAAGCTAATTACGGAAAAGTAGGAAATAAAGTACAAGATAATAGGAAACAAATATTTTATTGCGACCACTTTGCTAATTGGTAGAAAAATAGGAAGAAACTATCAAGTCTTTTGAATCAACCAAATGTGACTCTTACTAAAGGATTACCCTTCGGCTTTTTTCACTCAAGCAAATTCCTTAAAAAAAACACACACACAAATCTCCTTTCACCAACAGGCTTTATCTACCAACAATGTCCACGATGCTCTTTTGAATGCAACAGCGAACATCATCAACGATTCGAACCTGAAAAAATCACAAAGCTACCAGCAAGCCACCAGACTTACCTTGGACTTAGGAGAAGTTAACTGTTCACATTAAATAATATATAACAGACTCTACTAGCTTAATCTACCTTTAACAATGCGTGTGTTTGGTTTATAAAGGTGTTAAGGTTATACAAGGACTTAGAACAAACTATAAAAGGAAATCTAAGAATTACAATATACCTCAGACATGTAAATGTTGCTGGCTTTTTGGCAACCTAGCTATTCAGAAGTTGTAGCAGATTCAAGTGGTAACTTTCTAAATAGTTTAATTTATTCACTTTTTCAACAACATCTTCATGTTTAATAGCCCCAACAGCATAAATCAAAAATCGGACAATGCATTGGACTAACCTCAAAACATTGTTATCTATGCCTCAAAACATTGTTATCTATGCATTGAACTAACCATGTTTTGAGGTTAGTTCAATGCATTGTCTGATTTTCGATTTCTGCTATTAGGGCTGTTAAACATGAAGATGTTGTTGAAAAAGTGAATAAATTAAACTATTTAGAAAGTTACCACTTGAATCTGCTACAGCTTCTGAATAGCTAGGTTGCCAAAAAGCCAGCAATATTTACATGTCTGAGGTATATTGTAATTCTTAGATTTCCTTTTATAGTTTGTTCTAAGTCCTTGTATAACCTTAACACCTTTATAAACCAAACACACGTATTGTTAAAGGTAGATTAAGCTAGTAGAGTCTGTTATATATTATTTAATGTGAACACTTAACTTCTCCTAAGTCCAAGGTAAGTCCGGTGGCTTGTCGGGTAGCTTTGTTTTTTTTCGGGTTCGAATCGTTGATGATGTTCATTTGTTGCATTCAAAAGAGCATCGTGGACATTGTTGGTAGATAAAGCCCTGTTGGTGAAAGGAGATTTGTGTGTGTGTTTTTTAAGGAATTTGCTTGAGAAAAAAAGTCAAGGGTAATCCTTTAGTAAGAGTCACATTTGGTTGATTCAAAAGACTTGATAGTTTCTTCCTATTTTTCCACCAATTAGCAAAGTGGTCGCAATAAAATATTTGTTTCCTATTATCTCGTACTTTATTTCCTACTTTTTCGTAATTAGCTTTGGTTATTAGCGAGTGTTTTGGGCATCTTTTCTTTTAGTTTCATGTGGACACTAAAAACTCTCCCTCAATTGATGAGGTTTTCCTAATTTTTCGTATTTAGCCATGACACGTGGATGCTCTAGAAAACCTTAATTTTTTTTGACAATGCACGTCACAAAACCCTATTAAAAAAAGCTTATTACGAACAAAAAAAATTGTTACTGGGAAACATGCATCTCTTATTCATTTGCTGAATCTTTATATGGGGGGAGGAAAATTAGGATTTTGGAACAATAAGATCCAAAATTTCAACCGGATCAGGCCCATAACAGTTTGACACACACTTAATCTAGAACCAATCCAATAAAAGTCTAGTTCCTATTTTGAGAACCCAGAACCGGTCCAAAATGCTAACTACCTATCGCAGACCCACTTTTATTGGTATGGATTGGATCGGGTATTGGTTATTACCCAACCCATTGCCAGCCCTAGATGTGCCTATAACAATAAACAGTTTCTTATAAGCACATTATGGTTATATAACTTCTAGTAATAATTTGTTACAAGATAGGTGTCATGCCCCAAATTTCGTAATGCCTGAATACCAAAGACACATGACATCTACAGTCATTGCGAAACTCAGGACGTTATATGGGCCAAACAAGCAAAACCTAAACTATATAAAGACGGAAAAATCATACAAAAATTTCGACAGAATCTCTTCTGTATTTTCAACATTTTATAAACTTAAATCTTGTCAAAACCTTAAAATCATAACAATATATATCTCATTGCTCAACCTAGCTACTTAACCGTCTTGACGAATGCCAGAATAGTTAAGTAACTCTTACGCCTTGAGACAATTTAGTTCCTTCCCTCGGAAGGCATTAGTTTCTCTAGGGCGTCTAAAATCTAATAAAAACATTATATAACTTACATTAGGACAGTTAGTTCCTCTATACAGTGTGAGGCGTCCTTTTTTTTACATTGTTCAAAAATCTTTATATGGTAATCCACCCCTACAAGAAGGTTAGTATATTTACCATCCTACAAAACATATTTTAAACGAGTGAAACTAGTTAACATTTATAATAATTCACATTTAACTACATATCCGAATTCATTATAATATTACACACAAATATTCCTAGCCACGACCACGATAGTCACCTCTACACATTGCTGTGACTGACACATATATCTATCTATGTCTCCTCGCATAACCAACACCCAATCTCACTAATAGGCAACCATCTCAGTCGAGATATCGACTCAGGCTCACAAAATGCTGAGAGAGCTGGATCTATGTGTTCGCACGCTAAATCATATCATAAATATCACAACAACCACTCTTGGGGTAACAGCCACACTTGGGCTAATATATATAATCGCACATCGGGGACTATAGCCAAGGAATTTCCTAATCCCTACACACCTTGGTGATCAAGCAAGGAATTTTACTACTCACTACACCCCCAAAAGATTCACCAGAGGAATTTTCATACAATAAAATTAGTCATTACATGACTTTCATATCAAAGGAGTCGTGGCGGACTAGGGATTTACACATGCATACTATAGAGTTTCTCATTTCCGAGTAGTTCCCTTACGAATATCAAAACAAGTAGTTCCTCTTACTTTCCGAGACTCACATGATAGTTTATCATTTAAGTAGAGGCATATAGTTTCTTGACTCGTACGTAAAACACAAATTCATTTACGGATACTACATCCATCACACACATATATTGATCGCAAAAACTAAATATATAATATGTACTATAGCGGCTGCACCTTTACATAAGGCTGCCTACGTATCCAATCTTTCAAGATTAGAATTAAGCCTTACGTAGCTCTTAACCAAAAACATAATTGCCATACAAAACCGTGTTCAAAATAATCATTATTCTCACTTTAGATAACGCTCATATTCAAACATCATATATAATCCCAAGGCATATCTAACACAAGCACAATGAAAACATTTCCAACAAGTTCAACTAACATTTGTTATGAAACAATTGTCCCACTTTAGTAAGAGAACTTATCTAGAGCTCACCTCATAACTCTAGAGCACAAAACAGTCTCCATGACATCCAAACATAAAATTCCTCGAGCAATAAAACGAATTCAAAAGCAATAGTGTATAAATCTCATTATGTTTACAAATAAGGAAACCAACTGCTTAAATCATCTAAAAATAGGTACAACAAGTTCCAAATATCCCCTACTTCTTCTCTAAAAAGTAGTTACTTAAGTTAACTTAAAATAAGTACGTACGTAAAACTTCACCTACAAAATGAATTCAAACCTAATTTTTTGTGGTTATGAAGCACTCACCATAATGATTATCTTTCCAAAATTTCAACTCGTTTGGAAACCTCTAACATAGATAAAAATTATTGTCAACTTTAAAAAGAAATCTAATGGTCCATAAATGTCAAGTTTTTGTAATCGTTTTTGTCAATGTTAGAGGTTTCCAAATGAGTTAAAATTTTGTAGAGATAATCTTAATATTGAGTATATCATATCTATAAAAAAAAAATAGGTTTGAATTCATTTTGTAAGTGAAGTTTTACTTATGTACTTATTTTAAGTTAACTTAAGTAGCTATTTTTTAGAGAAGGTATATATAAATAGTTTCAACCCTAGTGATGCACAATAAACCTATAAGTCAGAATTGCTCAAAAACTAATTTTACTATACTTTCGGGCCTCCAAAAACTATCTTAAGATCCATGTCGGTTCCAAATAAAACCACCATTTAAAACTATGCTACAAATGTTATATAATACACTCAAGAAAATTTTAAGAAACTTTTTATTCATTACTAGACATATTTCCCAAAACAGGTTCATGCACATAATTAAAGGACAACACGGTAGATTTTTTAGCTAACTTGTCAATGTTATAGTTTTTCCTATATTTATCCAAATGAGACATGACTTGATAATTTAGAAACTAGGATATGTAAACTTACTTTTTCATGTAAAGCTCGAAGTACCAATCTTAGCCTATCTAGAAGAAAACTTAGGTCGAAAATGGTAAAAATCCTTATTTTCGGCAAAACTAGATTTATGACGGCTATCTTCGGGATAGCACAACTCTTTCCACAGATATCCAAAAGCAACGAGGCTTTTTTGCGTTGTAAATATAACACACAGACTTTACTTCTTTATGTTTTACAAAAAGGGGATGGTTATATGAACTCCACTTAAAGTGACTCCAAAGTTACTCCACCACTAAATACAATGAATTAGAAACAGATTTTTGGTGGAGATGTTCTCCACACAATAGAGATCATCATCACAAAAAATCAGTTCATTTGAAGATGTACAACCTCGTCAAAAATCGTTTAGAATGTTATGAAATTATCCAACGGCTTAGAATTTTTTAATTTCATAACAACTTTTGACAAGGTTAAACATATTCAATTGAGCTGATTTTTTGTGGGGGTGTTCTCTATCATGTGATGTATACCTCCGCAAAAAATTAGCCGTCAATTCATCTTGTAAGTCCACTTTTAGGAGTGGAGTAACTTTGGAGTCACTATAAGGTGGAGTTCATATAACCGTTCCCTTACAAAAATTCTCAATCTCATTCTAAATATGCTAAAACTAGGCTCGAACACAGTGCGCAGAAACTGATTTCAGACCCACTGTTTTCTGCCAACCAAACTTTTAGAAACCGTATCTATCTCCACAAGACTCTGAATGTGTCGAGGCCAAAAGGGTTGGAAAGCAGACACACGGGTCTTACTTTTTCATGTTTTAACATGGGTTTGAATCTTAACCAAACTATGTGAAAACGTGGCTCCAAAACTGACGCAGATCCTGATTTTCAGACTACAGATTTCTGACGGTGTATCTTATCAACTGCCTAACCTTTCACATACACCTTCAAATAGCGTAGGACTTGCTGCATTGGACTGAAGTCTCATTGAACCTATCTATTTATGTTTAGACATAGGCCATATCAAATAGGAGGTAGTAGCTATCTTACCTCTAAATTAGAACAAAGGTATTTGAAATATCCATTAACTTCAATTCCTCAAGACATGAACAAATCAGTACCAAGCATTTACCAAGATGAAACCTCTTATATTAAAATCCATACATCAGGCCCCAAACAAGGAAATCCAAATTTATAATACGAAACTGTTTTGAAGTTTTCTCACCTTAATCCACTATATATTTACAACACGAAAAAGACAAGAAATCAGGAAATAACAATGTCCAATTCAATCAAAAGCTCCAATTAAATGACCCGCACGAAATTGATAAGATTTAACAATATAAACCATCTCCCAATAGTTCCATCTCCCAATATAAATTATTGAACTTCCAACTTAATCACCAATTTCAATAAGAGATTGTATACAAATCGAATAGAATTTTCTAAAAGAAGTCTATTTAACTACAATTTTTCACAACTCCATATCATATGATTCACCAAACATTTACCATATACCAAGATTTAATAAGGAAAGTAAACGATTACGCACCTTAAATCTTAAAGCAAACCAATTCCTACAAACGAATTCAAAACTAGGGTTGAAATTTATCAAAATATTTATTTGTCAAATTTGCCAATGGCAAAAAGTGTGTTATCAAGTACCGCCAAATCTTACCAACATTTGCCTCAAACAAACAACAACAAAACTTTATTTTCCAACTAGATAGTTTACCGGCAAATTTTTAAGTGGGAAATTGTTTTCCCTCAACATATTTCCCCAGCAACTGGGAATTTTTATCAAGCTGGCCCTTACTACTTAAATTGAGTACAAGCTTTTGCTCGACAAACAATGCTATATTGGGTGGGAAATCAGTATCTTCCCAATGGTAAAGTTTAGGTTCGCCTCCCACTTCTAGTTTTTTATTAGTTCTGCCATGTTTGGCAAACAAGTGAGCAGGTATTATTCTATTTCTTTCGACCCAATTGAATGTCCAATAGGAGTGGTTTTTTCATACGATCTCCTCCTTAATTCTTGTATCTCTGAGTACCTGTTGAACCTCGGTAATCTGATCGTCGTGCACCTCATCAATTTTGTTCTCTTTTAAAAACTTATCCCAATTGGACTTATCCGGGGGTCAAGGTCCAGCTTGTGCACCCCATACAAGGCGAGTCTGACCGCCATTAGTTGACAAAGCACTTCTTCGTCTTTCCCAAGTGCAGGTCCCTTCCCTTTGATGAGAGGCCAGCTATGCATTCACCATGTGATATAAATATTTCCCCTGCCCCACTTCCCCTATTGGAATTTGACCCAGGACAATTGAACGCCGTATTCTTTCGAGTTCGCCTAGTTCGCCTACCCCGAGGATATCCTCATAGGGACGACATCCGATACCGTTGGATCCGAAATCCAAATCCAACGGTATCGGCACACTCATTCCTATAGGGATATCCTCGGGATAGCCCAGGCCTATTCTTAATGTTGTTTTTGATTTTCGGACCGTTGGATCTCGCCAGTATCAGCACACTCATCCCTATGGGGATATCCTCGGGGTAGCCCAGGCCTATTCTTAATGTTTCGTTAGTTTATTCGTTGTACTCTATGTTAGTTAGTTTATGACCAGATCGAGCTTTACAAGTGACGTGAAAGAGACCTACTCTTTTTGGTTTAAACGAAACACATTGAAATCTTTCTTCGATGTTTGGGGGCGCACCTAGGGGTGTTTCTTTTTTCCGAAAACCCAATATTTCCGAATTCCAATCCGATATTTTTCCGAATTTGACAATAATATTTGTGTTCTGATATCTGAAACTCCGATATCCAATTTTTCCAAAAAATAATTGAAATTGGATATGTTTTCAAAATCCGATCCGATCCGATTTCCAATTAATTTTCGAATTTTTAACATTCATATCCGGTCTACTTCATATAGTTACTAAATTAAAACTATATATAGTTTACAAACCAAATAAAAATCCTAGAGAAATAGAACATTGTCTCTCTCACAACTTCAATAAATCAATATTTTTATTCTAGTACATGTCTCAATTTATCCCATATTCATATTTATTGAATTAATACATTAACATACATGAAGAAAAAGTTTGCTAAATGAATGAGTTAAAAGGTCTAAAAGCATCTTTAAGTGGTAGTATAACCTGTTAAATCTTTCAAATTTGAAGGAATAATTCGGAATTTTCCGGAATTCCAACTATAGGTGGTAGTAAATTCGGTCGTATAACATGTTCGTTCGTATTCTTGTTCACAAATTTGACAATTTGGATGCGGAGCGACATTGGTAATGTCTCCTCAATTTTTTTTTTTTACTTTGACCAGCACCACGCGCCAGTAGTACTGTCGCGCGCCACTATTAATGTTGCTCGAGTTATTTTCGGAATTCCAACTATAGGTGGTAGTAAATTCGGTCGTATAACATGTTCGTTCGTATTCTTGTTCACAAATTTGACAATTTGGATGCGGAGCGACATTGGTAATGTCTCCCCAATTTTATTTTTTTTACTTTGACCAACACCACGCGCCAGTAGTACTGTCGCGCGCCACTATTAATGTTGCTCGAGTTATTTTTTTTTTACTTTTTCAATTTGGTGCGACAGTGGGAATGTCGCGTGAGTTTTTTTTTTCAACTTGGAGGCGACAGTATCAATGTCGCGCAAGGTAGCCCTATTCCAAATTTGCGAATGATATTTGCGACCACCTAGAGTTAGTCGGAATTTGTGACCAGATTCTCCAAACTTTTTCTTCAAATATGAAGAGTATGCTACCACCACCTAGAGATGCTCTAAATTGTTTTTTTAGAATTAATACATTTCAAAATGATTGCTAAATGAATGTATTAACTGGATAAAAAATAGTTATTCTAAGAGAATCCGATTATATAATTCAAATTTCCGATTTACTTCCATATTTTACGGATTCCGAAATTTCTTAAAAAATTTCGATTTTCCGAATTCGGAAAAAAAAATTGTCATCCGAAAAAAAAATTGGATCGGATTTGGAAAGGATATTGCCAAAAAAAATTGGAAATTTTTCCAAAAGCCCTTTATCCGATCCAAAGTTATCCCTACGCACCAAAACAAGGCTTCGATAAAACATGAGACATCCTCATCCTAACAAAAAAGAAGAGAAAAAAAAAATAATAATGGGAATAAAATATTGAAAAAACTAAGACAATCACACTACCTTTACTTAGTCTAACATGACCGAAAAGATGAATATCCTAAAAATAAATAAGTAAACTGGGCTTGCACAGATTATTATTTTAGGGTTAACTATTTACCTTGTATTAGACACGAAGAAATGTATAGTTAAAGAAACTTACTAAGTATTGAGCGCACCTACACTTCTTTATTCAAATAAAAGTACACTAAAAAAGAAAGTCCTCTCCGATCAGACTTAGAGGCAATATAGGGGCTGCTTAAGGGATGTATAAATAGAATATTTGGTTTCCTAAACGGACTGCATAGTACCGTTCTCGTTTTTTTTCTATTTTAGTGTCAATAAACCAACAGTGTCAATAAACTTACACCACAATCACTCAATAAATAAACATACATACCAAGATGAAGGTTTATAGGACATGAATAAACATCTGAATGGAAATATAAGTATTGCTTGTTCCAAACTTCAACACGCGACTTTAAAGAAAACGATCAACTTTGAAACTGAAGACTATGTAATGACATAAACTCTCAAATGAACATAAAATGGACAAGTTTTAAGCAAGTTTTACAAAGAGTCTAAAAGAATTGCGAAGTTTACTTGAACGTGTAAAAGGCGACAAGAAAAATGAATACGAAAATTAAAAAACTCTTGATCTCCTTCATGAATCTCTTTTATGGGATGATAGAGTTCCAAATAATCATTGACAAGTAGACAAAATGACAAAAGGAAATAAAAACGTGTATCGAGACCAAGAACAGTTAGTAAGTATATGGTTACTCACATGACGGCAAACCTTTACGTGCTTAAGTGAAGGAAAGCGAGGGTTTGGAATATAAGGCTTGGAGCATCTTTAATGGTGAGACCTGAAAAACACCAAATATTATTTAGAGCAAATAAACACCAAACATCTTCAGCCCAGACCTTTTGTCAATGCGTGGCCTAAGCTCCAGAGGGTGGTGAATCCAATCAACTAGGATAGTTAGGTTGCTGTTTGCTTATCTTTCACCATTGGCATCGACGTGATGAGTATTTGAATAATTAGAGAAAAACTGCCAATTATTCCAACATCAACACCTTTAATAATTTGATATCACTTATTTTCTTTTATTTCTATTTTTTTTTTTTTAAACTTTCTTTAGTTGTTGTTTCTTTGGATTATCAGTTGAGTCTCCTTTGAACTTGCAGTGGTACCTCTAGATGACCCAGAATGAAATATTTCGAGGAATGCAAAGTGGTGATGACGATGCTGTCTGGTTGATGCAGGTACAACATTAGTTACTGTTATTGTATTATATTACTTTTATTTTTACTATTATTATCATTATCGTTATCATTATTATAGTTACTTAGTAGTAGCAGTAACCACATCTCTTCTTACAAGTTTCGAAAATGGTTGATAAATATGAAGTCCTATCTTTATCACTTAAATTACAGTTGATTTGGGTCATAGTTTTGAAAAGTTGGCCTTTGTTGTGCGGGGATGGTTGTTTTCATATGATCCATTTTGGAGGCCAGCGCAGATGAAGGTGAGGTGTTTAGCAATATCTTTTTCATATTGCTCCTAAATACAGATTTTTTTTCCTCTTTTGTTTTCCTTTTATGCTGAATTTATCTGACACATCTAATTAGCATGTTATAATGTTCTTCTAGTGTTTTTATTGCATTTCTCCTGATTCTCTGTTGCTGAATATTGTGTTTTAGGCACTCTTGCATTCTGTTCCCATCGGGAACCTGGTTGTCTTTGATTTATTCGCTGAAGTGAAACCTTTGTGGATTACTTCCGAACAGTTTTATGGCGTTCCTTACATATGGTAAGGCCTAGCTCATTAGTCTTTTACACTGTAATGGCTTGGTGGCTTTAGTAAGTGAACTTATAGGATAACGGAGAAGGTAGTAATATACATACTTATTTACCATGGGCTTGAACTCAATCTGCTATGTGACATTCAGGTCAGTAGAATCTTCAAGCCCCATATAAAATTGACTAGCCTCTTGGTTTGTTGAGAAGCTGCCTTTAAACTGATTTTGATCAGTATTCTTCTTTTTGTTTTTGGTAAAAACTAAAATGGTAATGTGAAAAATATGAGGTTCAGTTCAATGGACCTTGAAACTTTTAATATCTGATGTTTCCCTTTTCTTCTGACCATTTTGTGGGTCTTCTTTTACAGGTGTATGCTGCACAACATTGATGGGAACATTGAAATGTATGGAATTTTAGATGCAATTGCAGCTGGCCCTGTTGAAGCTCATACAAGTGAAAACTCGACCATGGCAAGTTCATCTAGTTTCACTTGTTTTCATTAACATCTATCACTTCATGGAGATTTTCAAGATGTTAGAGCTTTAGACTTGCCGGTGTGATTTTTTAGATACCACAAGTTGTAATTCTACATTCTTATTTTCAGTATTTTGAGTTCAATTTAAGCATTTTTACAATACTGAAATGAGATTTAAATGATGGAAGATGACAGTCCAAGACCATTTTGCTGTATTTTAGGGAGCACTAGTGAGCTGGATAAGATGTTTAGCGGTTGCATAACAATGCCATAGCCCATATGAGCTTTTCAAAATATTGGCCTAACAATGCCCAAGGAAAACAGATCAGGTTATCCTGAGTTACCAACCGAAGGTTGCTACTTTATGTATGCCTCTTTGTGTAGATGCATTTATGTATATATGCACATATATGTAGAACTGCCCATATTGGTACTAGCCTCAGAGCAAAGTTGACATATGATTCAAGATTGAGTAAAAATAAGAAAAAGCATCACTATGAATATAGGTTGCTCAAAATTGAGCATGATTACCTGTATAAAAAGGTTTTCTGGTGAGTGGGCAAGGTAATTTGTGTATCTAAAAAATGGATCCTTTTTGGTGGGTCCAGTTATGTTGCAGTCTTGCAGTTATTGTTATATGTTTCTTCTCTTAATTTTTTGTTTCATTGCCCAAAGGTTGGTGTTGGAATGTCCATGGAGGGAATTGAGCAGAATCCTGTGGTATATGATCTTATGTCAGAAATGGCATTTCAACATAAAAAAATCGATGTAAAGGTAAATGTTGTGTTCCAGTTGCTTACCCAGGTTTGCATGTAGTGTTTGTCTTTTAGTCGTTTACTTTTATGGAAGTCCAAGAACTTATCTACGAAGCACGTATACTTCTTGAGATGCGAAATATCCATGTTCGAAATGTATCGGCAGGGATACGGCCCGATACACCTCAGACACATTTGGAATAGCAGATTCATATTTCAGATACCTTGGGGATACACTGGGTACACATTCAAATACACCCATGGCATGACATGACATGGAAGTATGATTTTTTATTTATTTTAAATATTTGTTTTTATTTTTTAAGTTATAAAAATAGTAAAATAAAACAGACACGATGTAAGGATTTTATTACTTGATCAAAACAAAACACCAGCAGCACATCTCCTTCTCATTCTTCTCCTGGAATATGTATGTTGCTACTTATTTTGCTCAATCTGTTAGAACTGGACATGCTCTGATTTAGATGATTAAAATTTCTATTTTGATTGAATTTGGTGGATAATGTTATTTTTCTGTATTTAAATATATTTCTATTTTTTTTTAAAATGTATCCAATACGTATCTGTATCCTACTTTTCTGAAAAATGTTGTATCCTCATATTTGTATTTGATCGTATCTGTGTCACCTGTCGGTGCCCGTGTTTCATAGGAACTTATTAATAGAAGTCTTTGGTTAAATTCCCGTTCATCCCCCTTTCGAGGAGACTCTCATTGGGACATTATGCCCTTCAACAATGCTGACGGCTTAGGAGGACTACTCGGTGTCACCTTGATGAAGTCTTAAAATATGGCAAGGTGGCACAAACATTTCCATCAGGAGCAATGACTGGATTGGAGCTTCTGTAGCCATGCCAATTGTAAGCAGGCGTGTATAATGCAATAGGTTGAAGTTACCATGTTTAAGGGGATTGTGGCTGGAGTTGGGACGAATTGCAGGCTAAACATTGAAGAGAGAGTTATTACCAGAGCAAAGATGACTCCTAGATGCATATCTTGAGTGAGGGTGTGCAGAAGAAGGGAGAGGCTGAAGGATAAGATGAGAGAGAGAGAAGAGACAGTAAGAAGAAGAACCCATGGAGTTTAGCAGAGAGCTGAAGAGTGAGTTGACATTTGTAGAGTGATCATTGTGATTTTGATGTCTTAACTGTTAGGCTCTTGGATATGTATTAATAGTGGTGTTACATCCTTCTTGTCAAAAATTAAGCACCACGAATTGTAGATCGTGCCCTCCAAGGATGCTTAGTGGACCATTTTCCTCTATACAATATAATTCTTTTGCCCCAAGGCTGCTGGAAAGGCACCAAAGGGGTGATGGTTGAGATGGGAGTTTAGTCCAGCATCGGTTAGGTTCCGTCCATGACCTGAAGTTCTTATGCTACATTGAATCTCTACTTTCATAGAGGCCTTTTGAGTAAAGTGTATTCTCACATATAGCTGGTGAAGTCGGGACAGTATAGGTAGTACTGTAGTAGAATGGAGCGGGTTGTCACATATTTTTCATTTTAGATAAAAGAGTGTCAATTCATGATCTATACATCTTTGATTGTTTTGATAGAACTGGTTATTCCTCTATAATTGTTTGTGTTACTCTGGGCCTAGCTTCTCCTTGGTACTGTCGTAGCCAGCTAAATAGCCAAGTTCACTTTTAAAAAGTTATTTATCTCTTTAACTTATTATTTTCTTTCATTGAGACATAAAGGTTAGATGTGTGTGTGGTGGATCGAGATTGGGTGGTGGTTGGTATGTGTTGGCATTTGAGAAGGATATTATTATCTTTAAGTGAATAATATACAAATTATCTTTTCAGATGTGGATTGATCTTTATCCAATGAGGCGTTATGGTAGTTCTGATTCATTAATACTAGATGCTTGGAGTATCTTATATCATTCCGTCTACAACTGCACTGATGGTGCATATGTAAGTCCTTATCTTGTCAAGTTTGCTCGTTTTATAAGCAATTTGTATAAAATTTCTTGATCATTCCTGTTGTATTAGGCATGCTATCTACTAAGGCAGTGTTTCGATCACAGAATCCAGTGATAATCTAATTAATTTTCACCGTCTTGTATCAAGTTTGTCATCCAACTATCAAAGTTCACGTCAAGATACATCGATGTGTTTGCCTTGTTCAAATGCAAACAATTAAGCACATCGTATCAGGACATGAGCTAAACTGTTAGTCTTTTTTTATCCGTACAGATTTAATATATTAATTAAACATGTCAAAAGATGTCAGAAGAGAAATCCTGAAGTCCTACAGCTTAAACGGTAGTAAAAAAAAACAAGAAAAGAGAAATACAAGAAGTAGATTGAAACATTTTTCAACGCATGATGTTTTCCCTTCTGAAAGCAATAAATCCAAAGTGTAATTCTCGGGTCTCTGCAAACATTAGTTACTAAATTTTTTATTCTTCCATAGATGTCGTTGTTCGTGCTATCTTTTTGAAAGGCTATATGTGTTTATCACAGATGTCTTTGGTACTTGAGGATCTATGCAATACAACTACGTCCACCTCACACTCAATCTAAATATGCTTAACTAACTTCATCTCATTTTTCTTTTGGGAAATTGATGCATATAATATGCAATGTCAGAAATAGAAATCACGAAATTGCATGGTGTAAGATCATCAGTACAATGGAAGTCGAGAATGTAGTCACCTACACCCGGTTTAGTATACAATATCATGGTTATGATTCTTTCTGGTAAGTTTTTGAACAGAACAAGAACATACTATTAGTATCATGGTTATGATTCTTTCTATTAAATTTTTGAACAGAACAAGAACAGAGATGTAATTGTTGCATTTCCAGATGCTTATCCATTCTCTATTTCACTAGAAGATATATCTTTTAATGGAAAGCATCAGATTTTAACGGAACAAGTATTACGCATATGTCATGTGAAGGAATTGACTGATTCTTATGATAAGCCACATCTATGGTATTTAACTTTTGATGTCATACATTCCCTGGGACTTCTGATTGCAGGTGGAAATGAAGTAGCAGAAAGTAACACTTACAGGTCAGCATTATCTCAGCTTTTGCCTTATTGCATTTTTCTATCTGCATTTGAAGCATCACTTTTATATACCTTTTTAAAAACTTTTAACTACTTTCCTTTTTCATGGCTTTTATTATTTCAACTAACGGTATATCTTCTTGCAATTCTATATGGATAAGAACATTTCCCCCATTCGACACCCATGGGGTTACATGCTTATCCTCCATTTTTATGATAGATTACTTTTCAGATATTACCCAAACGTTAATATTCTTTTAGTTCTCTACTTGTCAACCCCAATGTTGTATCTCTGCAACTAAAGATACTTTGCAGATGTTAAAATGTGGCTGAATAATGAATGCTTTATTTGTCACTTTGTTTTATTGTGATCCATATTGAGTGTTGTTATGTTAAGAAGCAATGCTGTGAATTAAGCTCACTGTTACAAGTGGATATATTGCTAGGTTCCCTGCATTATTGTAGGTATATGATAAATTATGCATTTGATAATCATAACTATTATTGATTTCCTCAGATATGACCTTGTTGATGTCACGCGACAAGCTTTGGCAAAATACGCAAACGAAGTGTTCTTAAAGGTCATAGAAAGATATCGATTAAGAGATGTCCATAGGGCTACTTTCTACACCAAACATTTTTTGGACCTTGTAACAGATATCAATACACTCTTAGCTTGCCATGAAGGATTTCTTCTAGGTCCGTGATTGGAGAGCTCAAAGCAACTTGCACAAACGCAAGAGCAGAAAAAACAGGTATTTACAAACTCATCTCTAACCTGAGCCTAAAACACCTACAGTATTGTGTAGTAGACTGTTGCTACTAACCATAGTGTAATCCTCCCGAGTGTGCCTGTTGGTCAAGTGCTCTCTGGTGCAATTGTGCTTAGACCATCTCCTTTGCATTTGGGATTATTAGAGGATTTTACATGTCGCAAGTTATATTGCTTTGATGTATAACATGAGATAATTGAGAAGAAGAAAAAGTCTAACCAGTTACCATGAGCTTTTTTTTCACCAAACATAATCCATCCTATCAAATTGTGATTTACAGCTAGGAAGTACGGATACCGATACGTGACACGGATACGACACGGATAAGCGGACACGGCATTTTTCAAAAATATAGGACACGGATACGTCATGGACACATTTGAATAATATATATATAAATATTATATAATTGATCATTTTTCACCAAATTCAAATTAAAATAGCAATTCTACTTCATAAAATGACCAATTCAAACACATTAAGCAGCAACTTACATGTATAATTTGGATTCACTTCATCTTTCTTCTCTTGCATCTCTTCTTAACTTGGATTTTATTTCACTTGTTTTTTTTCTGTTGAAGTTCCAAAAAAAATTCTTGTATGTGTGAGATTACTGTCCCCCGCGTATCCCCGCGTGTCGGAAATTAAAAAATTAATTATAAAATCGGATACTCCAAATTGCGTATCCGACATGTATCGGGGCGTATCCGTGTCGGACATGGATACTTCACCCTTAGGGACGTATCGGTGCTTCATAGATTTGCAGTACGAGTGGAACGCAAGAACTCAAATAACAATGTGGTTTGATAACACGGAAGAGGAAGCCAGTTTGCTTCGTGACTATGGTATGGATTAAGAGCCTTTTAGAGATATCCAGTTTTTCCTCTCATTGCTTTCATTTCTGAATATTGTGTTCTTCATTCGGTTTTAGGGAACAAATACTGGAGTGGACTCTTACGAGAGATTATTATGCACCCCGGGCAGCTATTTATTTCAAAGATTTATTGAAGAGTCTAGAAAATGGTGTTGGGTTCCAGTAAAATGGTGTTGGGTTCCAGTTGAAGGATTGGAGGAGGGAGTGGATCAAGCTCACCAATGACTGGCAGAACAATATAAACAGTTATCCAGTGAAAAGTACAGGTGGCGCACTCAGCACCTCCCGTTGGTTATATGAAAAATACATGAGGAATCCAGACATTCTTGATCACTAAAAGCAGATGTTTTTTGTTTGCACCTGGGCAGAATTTTTTTTTGTACAAGTCTGATCGCATCCTCAAAATTTGTGCACGCCATATAGCGCAAGTCTGATAGCTTCCAGTTCTACAATAACTTTTTCTTTACCCTTATATAATATATGGCCTCTTGATGACATGCCACCAACGCATTGCCCCACCGAAGAACATCGCGCCTGCACCACTTCTACCTGAATTATCTGTCCCATCTGCATAGATGGATATAGGGGTGTGTGGGCGGTTCTACCCTCTAAGATTAAAAAAACTTTACTACCACATATCTAATTGTTTAGAAAAAATTTCAAACTATAACGACTCGCACCCTCTAATTATTTTAGTAAATTTCCACCATCGCAACCTAAATTTTTTACAACTATAGTGAGAATATAATCAGCAAAAAAAATAGTATTAAAAAAAACTATAAAAAACATTCCAATAAACCAATGTTTTTTTTACTTCTCTTTTTGCCCTTACAAAATTATCATTTATCATTTAATTTGAGTTCAAAACAATTAAAGAGCTACAAATGTATCTTAAGATGTTTGATGGATTAATGAGACTAAAACAAATAGCAAAATGCCTAAATCCCAACCGGTCAGTTTGTATAATTCTAATCACTCATAACATACCAGTAAGCTCTTCCTCCTTTCCTTCACTCTCAATTCTTAAACAAGCGTCAGACTTCAACCCAAACAAAAAACAAATTCAGAAAGGACTTTGTGGCGAAGCTTGTTGCACAATTGTCCTAATTATTTGTAAAACTCGTTATCATTATCAATAAAATTTCTATTTAAAAAAAATAAAACAAAACAAATCAAGGTAATTTTATACTTTCAATGTTAATCTTTTATAGTTTTCTTCACATGATAGTAGGATTATATATACTTATAACAACAAAACAAGGTAATTTTTACTTTCAATGTTAATCTTTTATAGTTTTCTCCACATGATAGATGATAGTAGGGTTATATAGACTTATAATATTATAGAAAGTTAACAATTTGTTGAATTGTTGTAGATTTGCATGTGGACTAGATTATGTAGATATATATAAACATAGTAGTATTAATTAATAGCTTAAGTGCTTAAGTAGTTAACTTCATCAGTCCATATTAAATTCTTAGTAATCAACGCATTATAGTTTTGTAAATTGAAATAAATGCATAATTTTGTTGATCTTTATTGGGTAGACCTTCTAACAAAAAATAAATAAATAAAATAAATTGCATATTTTTTTTTTCGGTGGTAGGGTGGGGTGTGCACATAATCTCGCACCCCTTGGCTTAGAATCCTAGCTCCGTCCCTACCCATCTACTAGGACTATGGTACGCCCAAGTAGTAATGCTTTTGTAGTCTCTGCATTGATCTCAATCCTTGTAAGTTTATAACTAGATTTAGAAGAGACGTTAAAGGAACCAACCCCTTTGGGTTTAAAGGAAACACGTTGGTTTGGGGGAGCACCAAGAAAAGGCTTCAATGATGATAATACATGAGACATCCTGGTGTCACTGAAGTATTACACGAAGATGTATACCTTAAGTATTGAGTGGCACGTACAGTTTTTTCTTTAACGTACCCTAAATAAAAACCTCAAGTATTGATTGAGCACGTACAATTCTTTCTTTCTTCTTTCTTCAGAAAACGTAACACTAAACAAGAAAGTAACCCTAAAAAATAAAGTTTAACGATCAGACTTGCATGTCAAGGGATGGGGGTGATTAAGGGGCTTATAAATAGTTTATTTTCTATTTAGAAAGTCCCTTATCACTGACTAAGTATTGAGTGCACATACAATTTTTTCTTTAACGTACCCTAAATAAAAACCTCAAGTATCGATCGAGCACGTACAATTCTTTCTTTCAGAAACATAACCCTAAAAAAGAAAGTTAAACGATCAGACTTGCATGTTAAGGGATGGGGGTGATTAAGGGACGTATAAATAGTTTATTTTCTATTTAAAACTAGTTTTTGAACCCGTCCTACAAACGGGTTGCGTTTTATAATATTGTTTTCATAAAAGGTTATTTTTAATTATTTTATTAATAAATCATCATTAACATAATCTTCTTTGATTTTTTTTCCCTACAATGTTATTTAACTAAAATAAAAAGAAAACAATGCTTGTATACAACACATGATTCATTAGTGGTAGAATACTTTAGTTTGAACACAATTAATTCCATTAGTGATTTTTATTCATTAGTGGTAGACTACTTTAGTTTGAACACAATTAATTCCATTAGTGAGTTTTGTTCCATGATCAGAATGAGCTTGTTGTCATGAAGAAATGTGCATGAAAGGTATATATGTTTAATTAAATATGTTTAGACACTTGTTAGCGTGTTTAGCCTATGAAATGCATTGTTTTTTATTTTATTTATTTATACTATTTATTCTATTCTATGTGTTATCTAATAGCAATTTTTTTCATTATGGCTTTGCCAATATTATTATTTTTATTTACTTTCTATTATATATTTTGTAACGATAATTAAAAATACAGTTTATTTAATATTTTTTTTGGTAAAATTTAAAAAATACTTATAGTTGGGCCTGTTACATTGATAGGTAACGATCCAAAGGCCCCAAAGTCCACTTGAAAAAATAATATATGTACATTGATTGTTAATGGTTCAATAGGCCAAAGTCCAATTGAATTAATAATCTATGTATTGATTTTTGAAGTATAATCCATTGCTTGGGTTTCCGGTTTTAAAATTATTATTGTTTTTTAAACCTGTACAATTAATGTGGTTGGGTTTTTTTTTTTTTTTTTTTTTTCAAATCTATTATTTCTGGGCCTGTTAATTTTTAGGCTTTTAATTTTGTTTGATGTGCTTAATGCAAAAGCCCATTTGTTTGTATAATGAACACGTGGTAAGATTTGATTTATTCCACCGAAAGATAACACATGTAAACTTACACTTTATTCTTAAAACAAATTCACTGATAATACCTTCATCTGCGCTGTCCATCGTTGATTGTACTACAAATTTCCTTGTTTGCTTTATACAGAGTTGGTTTTTTTTTTTTTTTTTTAATGAATAATTGATTTGAGTGTGCTTTATTTATTTTTTTTTTGTAATACTTGAAAAAATTGATCGTTTAACAGATGACACTTTTGCTAAAGGTATCTTCTTTAGTTGATTTTGAAATTGTATTTTTACTATATATAATTATTGCACTGAGCTGTATGGTAGACTTAAATTAATTTATTCGAATACTTTCACGTTGGTTCCTAATTGGTGGGGATTTTAACTTTATTCACCTTAGTGTATTTTATGTAATAGGTGGATTTTTTCTGTCTCAATGGTTGATTTCTGTCTCAATGGGGTTCAATGTGAATATGTGATTAGTTAGTTAGTTAGTTAGATCTCTAATTTCTGAAACCTTACGTCCTTAATACAATAGGGACGCTCAAAACAAACATTCCCCAATGTATATGTATCATATGAAACCATAGCTCCACAAAATGAGAAAACATAAAAACAATCATTAGATTATAGTTGCCTTGCTGCCGTTGAGCATTATTGACGAAGTAAATTAAGAAAATTGCTTATCCTAAGAAGTCAAACAACTCACCAATCATTACAGTTGAAACCAAGCTCTAGTTAAGTATTCCTCAGTATAAAAATGAAAATTTAGTTTGACCATAGTATTTAAGTTTCACGAACTGGTGCCATTTTATGTAATCAAATTAAATGAGCATGTAGATAAGAGTTATACAATCAAATTGGAAAATCCAAAGAACCATGATAAAACTTTATTGTAGCTCTATATTATATTAAAACAAAATCTTACTGTTCTCACTGATGTTCAAGAACATAGTTTCAATGAAAAGAGCAACAATACCGCTCTTTTTATTAAAAACATTAAAGGTTCTTTCACGTCGAATGAGTTTAAGCTTCCTATGATATTTGAGCGTGCTCCAGTCCTCCTTGTATAAGATCCCATAGGATTTCATGATTTGTAAGAATATTAATATTGCTTTAAATAAATTTTCATCGGTTCATCAACTATTCTCGCTAGTGGTAAAACCCTTAAAAAAATGCAAAATGTGTCATTAATATTAGATTCAACCATTTCCTAAACCCTTAATAAGAGACATGACAAACACTACAACTCATAACCTCAAATGAGAGAAGTAGTGACTTAAGGCATCCAGAACCCTCTTATCACCACACCAATTACTTAAAACAAATAAGTGCTAAATATATCAAGATTAATAGTGCCCAAAAAATTAGTTTCAAATGATATAATAATGTGACTTCTTCAGGTAGCTCACCTAGATGATCAGTTTATCGAAGCCAAGGGAGAATAGCACTTTGACTATACTGACTCGATACTAAAATCAATACCCTTTTACACTTAATTGGATAAGGATTGCAGCAGTGATCCCAAATCAATTCATCTAAGAAACACATATATAGACTATTATAGTAGTATTACCTCCCCACCCCCCCCGTGTTTATGTAGCACCAATGGCTATAGAGGCATGCCCAAAATCTCCTTGGAAAAGTAGATTTTATTAAGAGTCCAATCCTATTAATTATGCTCCACCATGGTAATTGTGTTGTTCTTTAGCTCTTCTTGTAACTAAGAACTGAAAATAGTGTGGCTCATGTTGCTTCTTAGGGATATTCTGGAGAAGGATTGATCTTGTGTAAATTGTGGATGATCAATATGAATATTTATAGATTCATGATAACCACAACTTGAAAAATAACCTTTTAAGATGGGAAGTCAAGTCCATGCAAAATATAATCGAAGATAACCACCTATATTTTTCAGCCCTAATAGGATCAGCTCCCTCGAAGGTAAACAAATGGAGTGTTTCTATCCTTGGGGTCAATACTTGTTGTAAAGGAATAATATAATACATAAATCTTATTTCAGATTTTCTTTTTTTATATTAAACCGAATTGTCTATTGACTACTAATGCTATTATCGTACTATACAAAATTTCTAACATGTTTATAAAAATGGAATTTCAATTCAAATTTTAATTCGTCCATGCCTATTATGTGAGCTACTTGATTTTCAATTCATAGTTTAGTTCTTCCATGCCTATTATGTGAACTAGTGGCATTTAAATTCTCATATTATAAAATTGGAAATCATTGTTTGAAAAGATATATATACAAACTTACTTGTGTTAGCAAAGGTGCAACCCATCGAGGCATTTTCCTAGAACTTCGTACTATCTTTCCGACAATTTGATAATTGCAGTTTGACACATTTGTGATAGATCTAAGGGTCTTTTTGTAGTACGTCACACTATATTAGTGCGTTTTTAAGTTTAGTCACACGAAGTTCAAAATTTTGATTTTAGTCACACTCTTCAATAGGTCTGTGCATTGTCTTTCTTGCTTTTTGGGCATTTAGCGTCAGAGTGACCAAATATCTTGCAGCTTGTGCACATTTCCGAAATCCATTCATAATCAAGTCCGATATCAGCAATGTCTCCTTCACCAAACTTAACATAAATGTGGGAAGGAAATTCGAACTTTGTGTCCACCATAACACAAATTCTTACATAAGAGATTCTAGTTCTCCTTGCTGTAGCATCATCCATACATATTGGCTCCCCTATGATGCTAGACACAAAATCAATGCCATTTTTTGTCCATAGATGTTTTGGGAGATCCACTCTAACCCAAATAGGAAGGGCTTCGATCCCATTGCGATACTTCTCTACTGCTGGAGACCATGGCCTTACTACAAATATTCTATCCGCAAGAAACAGGGGTCCATGGTCTATAACTAGCTGTTTGTCCTCTTCATTAACAAATTTGAAGTAAAACAAGTTTTTATCAGCTATCATATCAAACCCTCCTTTTAACTTCCATTGCTTTTGAACTGCATCCTTAACAAAGGGGTAAGATAATTTCTTTTCCACAAAGAAACCAACAACATATTCATTCCACAATTCTATACCTTCGTTTGCAATATCTGATGGAACTTCCGCAATACCATTTGAAAAGGAATGATAGACCTTTGTGAGATTTGGTTGAAGTTTGGAGTTCTTACTCTTTGTGAAAAGTGAGCTCCATGTTTGTGCTTCTGTATTTCTAGGGTTTTGTTGCAAAGAAACATGTCGATCTGTCGCTACCGTGGCTGTCTCCGGTGTTGGTGATGGGCCCGAGCTCCCGTCTGGTTTCTTTGTCTTTTCCATCATCGGTCAACGGCAGCCCTTGCCGGGAAACATGAGTCAAGAATTGCCAAAAGAGGCAAAACTTCCCTCCAAACTCTGTTTCGAACTAAAAATAGTTAATTTTTTTTGGAAAAGACCTAAATACCCCTGCGCTCTCTAGTAGTCTAATTAAGCAACACCAAGCCCAACTCCAAATCCAATTCCAATTCCAATTCCAGCCCATTGGGCTTTTAATTTCTTCACATCTCGAACCAAAACAATTTCGCCCCGTCAATCTTCAATTTCGTCAAGTCTTTCGATATATTTGTACTCACACAGTGTGTGAAACGAAGCAAGATTTGTAGGATGGCATTTGTTTCCTCTAACACTGGAAACACCAGAAGAGGAACAACAACAAATTGGGCTACATCTCTATTACCAACAACAACAAATTCCAGTAGTCCCAGACTCACCAAACTATCTCGTAACAAATCTCGTTCTAGCCGTAGGATCACTTTTCTCAATTTCATCATAAAAAATTTCTTCACAATTGGCCTATCAGTCTCATTCCTCTTCTTCATCCTCATCGTTTTTCGATACGGTATTCCAAACCCACTCTCAAATCATACTAAACATAATAATAATAAAGTTTACAAGCCTAGAAAGCCCGTAAATCGAAGTACTAATAATGGCGCTGTTGTGGATATTACTACTAAGGAACTTTATGATAAGATTGAGTTTAAGGATATAGATGGTGGGGCATGGAAACAAGGTTGGGAAGTTGGGTACAGTGGGAATGAATGGGATGGGGAGAAGTTAAAAGTGTTTGTTGTACCTCATTCTCATAATGATCCTGGGTGGAAGTTGACTGTTGATGAGTATTATGAACGTCAGTCGAGGCGGATTTTAGATACTATTGTTGAAAGCCTTTCTAAAGTGAGTATCACCTTCATTTTGTTTGTTTTAGTACTTGTAATATATATATGTATGTTTTTTTTAGGATGTTCGTCGCAAGTTTATATGGGAGGAGATGTCGTATCTGGAGAAATGGTGGAGAGATGCGTCGGACAGTAATAAGGAATCATTTATCAGTTTGGTTAAGAATGGACAGCTAGAGATTGTTGGAGGTGGTTGGGTGATGAATGATGAGGTAAGGATATATTTGTGTATAAGTGTATTTGCAGTTCTTAGTATGTATAGGGATCTTGTTGGATACCTAGTATGCAGACTTTGAAATATTTAGGTAAACAGAAATACGACAGAGGATGTTAAAATATGCTTTAACCATTACAGAGTATAGTGTGATGCATACAGCTATTTGTTGTCCAATTAAGTAGCAATACGTAAGTTCGTTGACTTATTCCTTGTTTAGCGACTCTGTCATTTGATGATAAGAAAACTAATTGTAGTCTAACACAGCTTTTATTAATGCCATAAATGATTATCCAATCGTAATGTAGTTGTCAAAGGCTTTGATTCAAATATAGCAAATATTCTAAATAACTACTTGATGTAGAAAAGGTTAGAAGACTAATGCTATTATTCTGAACCCCTTGCCGCCCCCTGAACAAGAGTAGGGCAATGCTATTAATTGTAATTTCTTGTTTCTGGAACGAAAGCAATAGTAGCGGTGCATTATTCTTGAGCCCCCTCCAGGCCTCCATTCATGCCTGCTCTAAGCCTTATTTAGCTATGTTATTACTAAGCAATGAGAATTTTTTATGGTTTTTAGTAGTTTTCAGATATTGCATCTGTGGTATTCAATATGTTCAGAGAGTATTATGCATTAAGGAAGCACATAATGATATAATGCCTTTGGGATATGTAGTTCTTTTCATGGAATTGTGTTTATAAAGAATGCTCCATTGATCTTTTCCCTTTTCTGCAGGCTAATTCGCATTATTTTGCCATATTAGAGCAGGTATTCTTCAATAGCTTTATTTGTGTTATGGCCTCTTTTTCAGTATTTATCTACTTAACAATGTATCTGGACGAAATAACCTTATTGTGGATTTTAGTCATTCAATATATATATATTTTATTTTAACTGCTTTGTGGGCACTTAGTTAAAGAACACATTTCAAAGTGGAGGTTGACTGTGCTATTCTTCAACCGGTTGCATATGGCGTTAATTATACAATTTTGACATTATCACTACATTATCTACAAGGAAAGGAAACATAGAACTTTTTATCAGCATACTACTAACATTTCACTGTGGAGATAAATAGATAATAGCTTGAGAAGATCTGGAATAATTTGTTATGCTCTACAATATCTTGGCTAAAGCATCTCACTTGCGTATATGATCTCATTACTGTTTTTTTTTTCCCAAAGTAAGCTAGGGTTACCCTCACCTGTATTAGAATTAAACTCTGTTGTACAGTTTTCCAGAAGCATCTTCCTCCACTATTACATGTAAATTACAATCAAGTGGAGGACTAAAAAAACAATTAAAATTGCAATCTCTCTGACATAGCCCCGCTAGATAATCTGCTGCCCTATTACATTCCCTGAATACATGAGTAAAGGAAACATCATCAAATGACTGCACAAGGAAATGAATGGCCTTAACCAAGTCCTCACAATACCAAGGAGGCTTTTCAAGCTTGTTGATTGCTTGAATAGCTCTCAACGAGTCAGACTCCACTTGCACTTGCTTGAGTTGAAGTCTTGAGCAAAGAGAAAGCCCAATTTCAATGACCTTTATTTCCTGGTAAATAACTGATCCCAACCCACCACTGCCAGTAAAACCGGCTATCACATTCCCAAATTCATCTCTAACGACACCTCCATATCCATCTCCTTTGGATCCAATTGTCCCATCTGCATTCAGTTTTGCCTTGCCTGGTTCGGGACAACTCCAATTGCACTGCTTGTGAACTGGAGGTATAAGTTGCACTTGTACACCAATGGCTTCAAGTAGTTGTCTAGTATCAGCTTCATCTGTCAGCTTTGGGAGTATACGATGCATATATCGTTTCAGTTCTCTACATAACTTGGAAAAAACCACTGCCACTGGTCTATTGGAATTTTGGAAGCGTCTAGCATTGCGTTCTCTCCAAATGGCGTCAGCTCCCGCACACACATACACTTCGTACAGCTCAGAAATTGGTCTAAAGCGGCTACATATCCTAATAATCGAAGACCATTCTCTATTTGTGTTTCTAGAGTCAGTAGTGATGCCCAGCAGCTGCTTGATGCCTGTCCACAATTCTTTGGAGTACTCACACTAAAAGAATAAATGCTTTGAGAATTCCCGACTCTGATTACAAAGGCAGCAAGATGAATGAGAAAAAATTTTCTTTTGTATTAATCTGGCCTGGGTAGACAAACTATTAGAGAAATGTTGCCAGCACGTGAATGAGTGTTTAGGAATAACCCATTTTCCCCAAACCAAACTGTTCCATTTCACCTTCGGTCTCACTGATCGCAGTGCCATGTATGCACTATTTGAAGTAAACTGTCTAGATTGGTGTGGCAGCCATATCACTCTATCATTCTCTAGATTTCTATTAATGCAGACCTCGAGAATTTGCTTCTTCAGCTGAGGGTTCTGGATGTTATGTACAATATTAGACCATTCGCCATTATGTATGATGTGACTGACCTTGGTATCGAGAGGGAATTGTCATTCTGCTACAGCCACAGGGTTTTCTATTAGAGGGGTAGTACCACACCATTAGTCATGCTAGAGTAGAGTGTGCTCTCCATTTGCTATGCTATATTGGATAAGTTTTCTAGCATCAGCTCTTGCTTGAAGCACATTTCTCCATGTCCGTGAACAGTCCCTTCCTTGGAACTTGCATAGTCCAAAAGAACTTGCCCTTTAGGTGTTGTTTCCAAGTCCATTGTACCCACACACTATCATCCTTCGATACAATCTTGTGAACTAATCCACAATATGCACCTCTATTCCAACAGTCAAGATTCATAATACCAAGACCTCCTTCATCTTTAAGCTTACTGATGGTACTAAAGCTGGCTTGATGAATAGTTCTTTTCATTGCAGCACCACTCCATAGAAACTTCATGCATATTTTCTCCACACTCTCTAAGCAAGCTTTGGGAAGAATAAAAGTTCTGGACCAATAAGTGTGGAAAGACATGAGCACTGAATGAATAAGCTGAAGCCTTCCTGCATGTGACAAAAGCCTTGATTTCCAGTTAGTAATTCTGGCTGTGACCTTTTCTATGAGAGGTTGGCATTCCCTAATACCCAATCTAGCCAAGATGAGGGGTAGGCCTAGATATCTCACAGGGGGTTTAACGAGCTGCACGCCAAGAATATGTGCTAAAGCAGTACTATCTTGATGATTCAGAGCACCTGTAAGAATAGAAATTTTGTGAGTGTTAAACTGAAGACCAGTAGCAAGCCCAAACTCGAGTAACCCATTGTTCAGGCCTGATATAGAATCAATGTCACCCCTGCAGATATCAAGACATCATCAGCAAAGGCAAGGTACGACAGATGGCTTTTTCTGCATTTGGAATGGTACTTGATCTTTTTGGAGTTCAGGCTTTCCTTCAGAATGCAAGACAGAATCTCCATCACAAGGACAAAAAGATACGGAGACATAGGATCTCATTAATGTTATTAATTAGGGAAGTCAATAATTTGTCTTGCTAGGATTGCTCTGTCCTCTAACGTCTCAATTATGAGTTTTCCTCTCCCCCTTTATCAACAACCTGCATGTTCCTCAATATCTAGACTTAAAAACATGTCCTGCAGATTGTAGATTGAAGCTATTTAATGTTTTAAAAGAATAGTGGTCTTCGTTCCAACATTTTATTAATAAAGTATGTATCCAACTATCTGTGCTTTGTAGTCTTCCTATCATATAATTAGCATTGTGTTTGGAAGTTTAAAGTTTGTGCATATGTTCTCATACTGATCTTTATGGGCTTTTTGTACCAGATGACAGAGGGTAATATGTGGTTAAATGAAACAGTTGGGGTTGTTCCCAAAAATGCTTGGGCGATAGACCCATTTGGTTATTCAGCAACCATGGCATATCTTCTTCGACGCATGGGTTTTGAGAACATGCTTATACAGAGGACTCACTATGAACTGAAGAAGGATTTGGCCAGGCATAAAAATTTGGAGTACATATGGCGGCAGAGCTGGGATATTGAGGAAAGTACAGACATCTTTGTCCACATGATGCCCTTCTACTCATATGATATCCCGCATACATGCGGTCCCGAGCCTGCTATTTGTTGTCAATTTGACTTTGCTCGAATGCGTGGTTCTGGGTATGAGCTCTGCCCTTGGGGACAGCATCCAGTTGAAATCAATCAGGACAATGTGCAGGAGCGAGCATCAAAACTGTTAGACCAGTACAGGAAAAAGTCAACTCTATACAGAACAAACACCCTTCTAGTTCCTTTAGGGGATGATTTTCGTTATGTCAGCATCGATGAAGCAGAAGCTCAGTTTCGAAATTATCAATTGCTATTTGACTATATCAATTCTAATCCCAATCTGAATGCTGAAGCTAAATTTGGTACTCTTGAGGACTATTTCCTAACCCTTCGTGAGGAGGCGGATAGAATAAATTACACACTTCCTGGTGAGGTAGGTTCAGGCGAGGTTGGAGGATTTCCTTCCTTATCAGGTGACTTCTTTACATATGCTGATCGGCAACAGGATTATTGGAGTGGTTACTATGTTTCTAGGCCCTTCTTTAAAGCAGTTGATCGTGTATTGGAGCAGACACTGCGTGGATCAGAAATAATGATTTCATTATTGCTAGGATACTGCCAAAAAGTAACATGTGAGAAGTTCCCTACTAGTTTTACCTATAAGTTGACTGCTGCGAGAAGAAATCTGGCCCTCTTTCAGCATCATGATGGGGTAACTGGTACTGCTAAGGATCACGTGGTTAAGGATTATGGCATTCGGATGCACACTTCTTTACAGGATCTACAGATATTTATGTCCAAGGCTGTTGAAGTGCTAGTGGGCTATCACCATGAGAAATCGGAGAAAGATCCATCCCTGTTTGATCCCGAGCAGGTGAGGTCAAAGTATGATGTTCAACCGGTGCATAGAACAATTAACACTCCAGAAGGGAGTGGTTATGCAGTTGTTTTCTTTAATCCTCTGGAGCAAACTAGAGATGAAGTAGTGATGGTCATAGTTAACAGGCCAGACATGATTGTGCTTGATTCAAATTGGTCATGTGTAAAAAGCCAAGTTTCTCCTGAATTGCAGCATGACAGGGGCAGGACTTTTACTGGAAAGCATCGTCTGTATTGGAAGGCTTCTGTTCCTGCAATGGGGTTGCAAACCTATTACATTGCAAATGGATTTCTTCGTTGTGAAAAAGCTAAACCAGCGACGTTGAGGATATATTCAGAGATTAACCCATTAAATTGCCCTGCTCCATATGCTTGCTCAAAACTTGAAGGAGACATGGCAGAAATCAAGAACCAACATCAGTCACTTTCTTTTGATCTAAAGCTGGGTTTGTTGCACAAAATACACCACAAAGATGGGACTGTGACTGTTGTGGAAGAAGAGATGGCTATGTACTCTAGTTCAGAAAGTGGGGCCTACCTATTCAAACCAAATGGAGAGGCTCAGCCTATTGTTCAGCCTCGTGGGGAGGTGGTTATATTAGAAGGCCCTTTGGTGCAAGAGTTTTATTCTTATCCAAAGACAACCTGGGACAATGCCCCCATCTCTCATAGCACCCGTATTTATAATGGAGAAAACAGTGTACAGGAGTTTGTCATTGAGAAGGAGTACCACGTTGAGCTTCTTGGTCATGACTTCAACGACAGGGAATTGATAGTCAGATACAAGACGGATCTTGACAACAGAAGGGTGTTCTACACTGACTTAAATGGCTTCCAGACAAGCCGGAGAGAAACCTACGATAAGATCCCTCTTCAGGGAAATTACTATCCAATGCCCTCCCTTGCCTTCTTACAGAGTTCAAACGGTCAGCGGTTTTCTGTCCATTCTCGGCAGTCATTGGGTGTGGCAAGTCTGAAAAATGGTTTCCTGGAGATTATGTTGGATCGTCGTTTGATCAGAGATGATGGGCGTGGTCTTGGACAAGGGGTACTGGATAATCGTCCGATGAACATAGTTTTCCACATCCTGAAAGAATCCAACATTTCATCTGCTTTGAATCCTGTTTCTACCTCATTGCCTCTGAACCCTTCTCTCCTCTCTCATCGTGTAGGCGCCCATTTGAACTATCCACTTCATGCATTTATTTCCAAGAATCCCCAGGAAACATCTGTGCAACCACCTCTGAGATTTTTAGCTCCTTTAACAGCTTCCTTGCCATGTGACTTGCACATTGTCAATTTCAAGGTCCCTCGCCTTGTGAAATATTCTCAGCAATCCCCCGAAGATTCGAGGTTTGTTTTAATTTTTCAGAGGCGACAGTGGGATTCTTCATACTGTCGGAAAGCACAGACTGGTTGCTCACGCATAGCTGATGAGTCCGTGAACTTGTTCTCTATGTTTAGGAATCTTTCAGTCGTAAATGCAAGAGTAACTTCCTTAAATCTCTTGCGTGATGACACAGAGAGTCTTGGGTATATTGATCAATTTGGAGATGTTGCACAAGAGGGACAAGTGATCATATCTCCAATGGAAATACAAGCGTACAAATTAGAGTTGAGACTTCACCAATGAATGTAAGTCCTGCACTACCTGGTTTTGGATGCACAGAATGGCAAATTTTGAGTTCTTTTAGTTGGGTCTTCTCAGCATGATTTCCTGGATTGATGGCACTTTTCAGCTTTAGCAAGGCGGTGGTGTCTACAATGTTGTTGTATCTAAAATTAAGAGCAAACTCTAATAACCAGCACTGATGTCTGACAAAGTTAAATCTGCAGCAAGCAACCGGCCATTTTGTAGAGGTATTGAGTTAGTGTCTAAAGATTGCCCTATACGTTTTGTAGAATGATTATTATGATCTACTCATATGATTTCCGTAGCCCTTGTCTTAATCTTTTCCAGGGCTGCTCAACTAGATACTGGGTCAGCTTCTTTTTTTTTTCCTTAAAATTCACGTGTTTTATCAGGATTTATGCATATAGACTGGCATTGGGAAATTGTACGTGTAAAACAAATAATCAGTTTTCAATGATGAAATGTGCTTTGATTTGTTTCTCCGATGTTTCTATATTTCAGTTATTGTATATAATTGTACTGTGCTTCATAGATGCTTTTGTTACGCGTGGAATGGAATAATAGTTCCAAATCAGTCGTGATGTTCACGTGCTTTTTCCATGTTCTTGCATGTATGAACTAATTGACGTTGGGAGACTGTACTACACGTAATCAGCTTTCAATATTGAAATGTGTTTTTCCTTGTTTCTCTGATTATCAATAACTTCCTTGTGCTTCATGGATGCTTCAGTTGTTAAAATATGTGGAGCAAACTCATTGTTCCACGTAGGGTCTGATGCTGGTTAAGCGTTGGGATGCTACCTCCACTATCACGGAGGGATCCTTGCCTACTTAGACAATTGTATAGATGCGTTGGTTGTTCTCTTCTTGTCTAAATTTATATTTTTGTTCAACTCTCCCTGTTTTATTGGCATTAGTTGGTAGCATGCATTGCCTAGAGAAGAATGTTGCAACTAAAAAATAAATGTAATCTGGTTCAAGGTGCAATTGCTGGTTTTGAGCTTTGGGTATCTCCATAGTTTCAGAATTTAATTCTTGAAACCAAGTTAATCTTCCTTATAGAGTAGGATTTCGTTGAAGGGATAGCTCAGAACTCCTTTCGCCAATCGTCATCTTGAAACGAAACTCATTATGTAGTTCACCGCTATATGTAATTTTTGTCACCGGATGCATAATCACTTTATCACTCAGGAGACTCTAAACAGTCTAAAGAGCTTGCTTCAAATTAAATGTCTTCTACCAGATATCGCATAGACCTCTTACGCAAACACCGATAAAACTCTACCAATCAAATTGCTCCGTCCAAATAAACATCCGAGATACTCTGCCCAAGTTGGCTAAGGATGCACACTGTCGATTTTAGTAGTTAGTTCGATATAATATTAATTCGGACTGATAACTGCACCACCCGTAAGTTGTGTTTGCAGTTTTGCACGTTGAGACTATACAATCTCGCACCACGGGAATTTGATTTTCAACCAGTAAATTACAAGGTGTAATTCTAATGTCTTCTGTTTTATTTTTCTGTTAAACGAACGGAGAGAAGAAAATTTTGTTGGAACAGAATAAATTCATGAGAATCGTCCTAAAATATGCTCAACCCTTGGAACATTACAATCACTTCGAGTAATTCCAGTACCATCCTAAATCAGTGCCAGCTACTACTACACTTAAGAAGTTGCTTCCACTTGCTGCAAATCACCAATGAAAGCTACGGAATTATCATACTTGTTGCTGACTTGTATACACAAAGAATTCCACAGGAAAAAGTTACTATTTATTGTTTCAATATGGACAAGTGTTTTACAAATGAGTAATCCAGCCCGAAATAACCCCAGATGCAAGATGTTAACTAAATCTACTTATTTATAGATAAAACAATTACATGAAATGAATAATAATAATAATAAAACACATAGGAAAGGAGTAAGAAAATAAATAAAAAATTGATGGAAAAAATGCAGCACACTGGGGAAAGAAAATGTTGTCTGCCATCACATTCCTTCATAGAATAATTTCATCCTGTACACTGATATTGAGAGTCTTATTTGGAAGAATGATGCTGTTAATCACCACCACCTCATCCTCAACAGTCACAGCCTCCCCTGATACATATTTATTCCAACGAACAGTGAATATTGGATTTCTTTTCGAAACAGAAAAAGTGAATATATAAGAACGAAATAAAAGAATCAGTACCAAGTATGGTAATCCCAAGTTTTGCATTGTAATTCCCTTCAGCCTGAAATAAACAATCGATTTGAGTATATGTTAGAACCCTAGTATTTTATTCACGGACGACAGCCTAAAGCTAGATTGATGAATATTAAAAATGAAATATCTATTTTCATTCCTAGTTGATAGGACATAATGGAGTGAACCCTGTTTTTGGGATAAATGACCGAATGTCAAAAAAATCTTAGCTCTGTAGACCCCTTTTAAAAGGAACAAGATGTTTATCAAAACAAACAGACAAGAATTGTCCTATAGAAGTCACAAAGGTCAACTATCAAAAAGCACCAGTTCTTTAATGAAACAACCATGACAATCCCCAATGTGGCAATTACATTCACATGCCTGACTCATTATTTTAACGGATATTTCATACGCTTAGATTTTTCTGAGTAAACATGGAAATGAAAATTGCATTATAAATGACTGAAAATGCTCTCATATGTGGTACTTTAGACAGAACAAAGTGTCTTCATATTTTGCTGCTAATTTTGGCATAAATAAGAAATCTATTAGATACTTGCCTGAACACGAGACCATTTCCCAATACAGGATTTCCACCCAACAATTGAATGTATCACGACAGCATTTTCCTGTCAGGAGTAAGATGTAATTATATACTTGATGTGCAAATACAAACTGAAGTGCCTGACATATCCTTAAGCCTTCATACTACCTTAATTTCAACATCATCTAAGATGATACAACTGATGAGCCTAACACCAGCTCCTATACGAGCATTTGCAGAAATTGAGACATTAGGACCAATCTGTAAAAATAGACGAAAGGTAGGTCAGCCATGAAGATAGATTAATTAAGTCAACTACTGCTGGTCTGACATTCAGACAATTCAGTAAAATACCTGGATAGATATACAAACATAAGAACATAAGATTACATAGTATATATAGAATGTGTTCTACTTGTCGAGTGGGAATAACATCAGTGACAGGGTCTCGCGGGTCCTCACAAGACATGTCTAGGCCCTAGGGTCACAGAAAGAAGAAAAAACTTGACCTTTAATGAAGTTCTATTACCTCATCAATTTCATTGACCAAAATATAGGTCTTCCTCATTATACCTCTTTTATTTCAGTCAGTGTAAATTCCTATGGCTCAGTTCACTGAGGCTGTGACAAACACCTTGTGGTTTTGGTCTAAAATCGTCATATTCAATGGACTTTTTATGAATTGCTACAACAGGGGAAAATTGTATTTGGTCTGAAAAAAAAATCATTTACCTTTGCAGACGGATGTACTTTTGCTGATGGATGAACATACACATCCCCAACAATGGTAGCACTCTTTGAACCATCACCAGCCGCCAGAAGATGAGGGGAAGTTAACCGGAACTGTGCAAGATAGAGTCCAGAACATTTCAGAGACATTCTGCACATTCAGTTGTAAAGTTTGGATAAGTCATCAGAGTCTCCTTATTAATGCCAAAGAGGAAAAAGAAGAAAATGGAGAATTGACTGAAATTTATTACCCCGGAGTTTTGATCTGTTCCCAGAAATCTAGCGTTTTGTATGTATATAGCTGTTTTTTTCCGGCAAGAGGTGATAAAATATCTTGATCCAATCTTACAAAGTCTGAAGGAAGTGTCCTGTTGAAGCAGAAAACATACCGAAAGAAGTCAAAGAAAGTAAAGCTTCTTCTTCTGTAAGCCAATGGAGACATGGCAATAATAATGTTTCCATGAGTAAATAATAATCACATCTGTCAACTGCATTCAAAAGGAAAGAAGTAAACTCTGCATCAGCAAGAGTTAAACTGATTGCAGACTTTGCCTTATTGCATCATTTCAGTTACCAAAGAATTAAGCGAAGTGTGTTCAATCGCAAGTCCTAGATTGTGTATTCATATCATAAAAATTACAATGACAACACATGCTGTTAAGATTATGTATCAAATAACATCATTAGATATATAACATGTTCACATTCTATGTTGTTTTTGAACACTAATATGTAGACAGCCAGTTGAGAAATTTCATATCCAGACAAATTTCAACTTCCAGAAATTACAAGGCAATGCATTTAATAAAGTAAATTCAACATATCTTTTGATTTCACGTTGAGTAATCCATGATGTTTTGAAGACAAAAGAACCCTAATTTAACAAACTTATTACAAAGCTAAATATCATACTTTGTGGCTGACTGAAGAGCTTCAAAGCTGGATACACGTCGCAGATTAGCTGCAAAATGAAAAAATGAAAAGAAACTCAACAGTAGTAATATAAGAAATCAGCAATAATAACAACATTATATATCTACCGACACCTTATCTTTTGTCTGAGAAAATAAACAAATCAAAATTTTCATCATATTATCACAAAGTCCAGAATAGATGTTTTGAAACCAGATGAGTAAACGATATATAGTAGAATTGTTTTCACAAGGGTAACAACCAAATGCTAGATTCAATTTTCAAATGCACAAGTCATCGATTTTGATTTATGTTCATGAATGTAACTTCAGAGATTGCAGGCTTTAGGAATTCCAAAGTTTATGACGGTATTAGAGAAGGCCATTTTCAGTATTTGACCCAAAAGTTGGTACTAGAACGGGCTATTAAATTTACTATAAATTATGTACTCAGATTAGACAAAGCTTTCAGATGGTACAAATCACAGGAACCAGCTTTAAACGTTCTTTCATGATCATTTATCTATTGAAGTTCAATGTTTTGATAAAAACTGAATGAAATAGTCCAAAGAATTTTGTGTGTGCGTGAGACCTTTAAAAACGGATAAGTCCAAGATATGAAGCTAGCTAAACACCACTTTAACATCGAGGCAATAAAATTCATACTGCAGAGCATAAAAACAATATATGACCTGACAGAGGATGCAACAAGAAACACAGTATTTTGATGCAACGGAAAAGTCGGTAAAACCTTTGGGTGATGATACCAGAGGTCTGGGGATCGAACCCCGCCAACATCAAAGAGTTATTGATCTCATTTAAAACAGGCTTACCAATAAAAAAAAACAGTTGCATACAACCTCACTAAAAAACAGTTAATGTCCTGACATTCCAAAAGTACAATTGAAAGTTGGAACCCAGACGAAAAGGGGGTCTATCAGCCAGGTGGCTTGTATGCAACTCAGAAGTGATTGTCTTCTAGCACTCATGCTCACACATATTTTGACACATGCTAATTCTTTTCACTTCGGTTTTAAGAAGCAGGTGAATGCAAATACCCACATCCCTGGTATAAACACTCACAGGTTTAGAATGACTAATAAAGCTAGCTGAATCCACCTTCGGCACATGAAAGAAGTTTTATTTGCGGAAACAGATGAGAAGGTGTGCCCACCGTTAAACATGAGAAATCATTGGCTGACGGACAAGAGGCCGACAACGCGAGCTTCATTTCTGACTAGGGTGTGGTCCAAGGTGGCATGAGTTAACTATACAGCCACGACTTTATTTGGGGATCATTGGATTCTTAGGGATAGGAGAAAGGGCGGAGACCATTACTTCCTTGTTTTGCCATACGTGCTCAACCCATTCACTAACTTCAGTGTCAAATAACAATCTACTAGACGTGCTTAAGCATAGGGTAGTACGTGAAAGGCATCACCTCATTAGAGAAGAATTACAGTTAGGAATATGTACGTAGAACTAAAAGAGAAATCCGTCGCATGGAATATGCCTAGAAGTTGGAGTTTCCTAGTGATATGGGTCTAGACTGCAGACACATCCGCGCACAAACACGCACGAACGAGAGTGAAGAAAAAAGAAAGCCCTTCTCTTATATATAGAACTTTTTTACTTCGTGCAGATATTCATCCTCAACGGGGCAGTTTGAATCCAATATGCACTATGCTCTAATCGAATGGAAGTATAAAAGGTTAAAAAAGAAATGAAACTGAATTGACATTCTATCAGCACGGATCTATAGTTGCCAACCTCTGTCTTTCCGTTGTGTAGATAGATCCTGGATGGCGGTAAAAATATCTGGTGTAAATATGTACACACCACAATTTATAAGATCACTCACCTGTTGATCACAAGAAAACAACGTTGGTCAGAAACAAGTTCTCATTTACAAGCTGCCGACTATACACTGAAAAGAAGTTGAATCTAAACTAATTACGTACAAAGGTCTCTGGTTTCTCTGTGTAATGTAATAATTCGTTGGTGATTGGATCTGCCACCAATTCCCCAAACTGGTTTGCTGATTCGGCTGAAACCTGCACATGAAAAGTGGGAAAAAAAATGAGCATGATAAAAATCAATTAAGTCGACAACAAATCTACTCAAACAAAGTTCATGCTTCAGTTAGCCGACCTGAATCACTAAGATTGTTCCCATCCCACCATAACTTCTATGGGCAGCTGTAATGAAGGGCAAGCCAAAAACAACAAGCAACAATGAGATCACAAAGAAAACAATTCAAGGTAGAAACAGTTACGGTTTTATTATTAATAAAAGTATTAAACATCAGTGACTTAATAGACCTACCAAGCATTTCTGGCAATGGAAAACTGCAGCAAACGTCACAATTCAGCAAAAAGATGTGTGACTGCCACATTAAACAACAACCATATTAACTATTTTATTGGAAATAGAATCACGGAACCTGGAAAAAAAATCATTATACAAACAGATCTCAGTCAACATGAGTAAGTCAAACCGGATTATCTTCCATGATCAGATCTCTAAAGTTGTAAAGTCCGCCAGCTGAACCATGTGGTTTATCTTCTTTCAAGTATCTATAAAATTTCAGCATCGCAATTGCATATCAATAAGCCCCTAACTTTCAGATAGTATACGTAACCAAAGTTCAAGCTAGAAACACACTAGTGCATAACAATTACCTTACTGGGACTCTAAGCTCATTAGAAACAGACGAAACATATAATGCGAATTCACGCTCCTCGTAAAACCCAACGAGATAGATTTGTACCAAGTTAGGGATCTACACAAGCCCATAATTCATCTTAATTACAGAAATAAAATAAAATGATCCAAACACATAACAGAAGTATTAAAGAGCATACCCTTTTACAAGCTGAAATTGGATGATGAACCATTGCCTGCCCTGCCAAAGGAAATAATGGCTTGGGTATATTCAACGACAACGGTCGAAAACGAGTTCCTGCAAAATCCAAACACAATAACCAAAATTCTACTAAAAAAACAGACACCACCAATCCAACCAACCAATCTAAACACTAAAATTTCAACTAATTCAATCATAATCAAATCAAGATTTCACCTTTAGTTGGTCCACCAACCATGATCACAGCAACAACTTTCTCTTCAGAGCTCCCCATCTCAAAAACCCAAATTCTATCCAAAACCCAATCTCACTATCTCACTTGTTTATCTAAAACCATGTAAATTAGACAAGAACTTTTATTGCAGCAATAATGTATGACGAAATGTCTGAGAGACCGAGATCACGAGAATATTTGAACAGAGCTGGTTTTTCCAGTTTTGAGGACAGATATAAAAACTAATATAAGAGAGTTGTACTTGATCAGAAGGACACATGAGATAGAGTTTATTTGAGATAGAGTGTCGGTACTGCAAAGTGGATTATATTATTTAATTATTACCGCGTAAAATAGTTGAACACCACTCAAATTGCGATAAGTTCGCATACAACTGAAGAGGAAAAATGTCAATTTCTCATGGGGCCCTATTGTGTGTGGGGACTTGGGATATTGATTGAATTGTTATTAAGGAATATATATACTATGATTCTTGTATGATGTAAAATTAAAACACGTTCTTCAATAGTATTGGAGTTTAGCAATTTATTTTGAGAAGTGTTATTGATTGGTTAGACAATTTGTGGTCCAAGAGTTTGTTAGTAACATGAACATTTGGAGTTTTGTCGAATGGTCAGATAGGTCGTGAATATTCATATTTTGGACATTAGTATATTTTCAGAACCAACACAGGTCAGACGTTCTTCATACATGAAACTTTTTTTTTTCGCTATCCTCCATACATGAAACATTGAAACTTCTCATGTGTGTTTCGTGGTTGCCTAGATCTAGGCATCTAGCCATCTAGGTGACTTAACGGTCCTCTAACTGGCTAAGGCAAATTTGGCACGACCATTTGTACGCTATAACAGTATGTATGAAATAAAGAGGATGTATGGGAAACTAAAGAAGAATACGATATATAAGATACAAGACTTGCTCACTAAACAAAATTACCAACAACATGGAAAGACTTGCTCACCAAGAATCTAATAATTAGAAACTATACAAAAGGAAATACACATGAATTTAGAAACTAAATATACATAGATATTCTAATAGTACGTAACATATCCAAATTTTCATCGAGTCTTAAAATAGGAATGCAATCATACGAGATACAAAATTTACCCACTTTCCCTTTTGGTGTACTACTAATAAATCACAAAATCTGATTTCAAAAATTGTCAAGAAGCCAAAAATAAATTTTCAAATCATTATAAATAACTCAAAGACTGGGGTATAATTTCCGTCTTATCAAACACTTGCAAGATGACAAAATTTTCTCCTACCCTTTGCTTCCTTTTTGCACTACTTTTCTTGGTTTCAGGTTTAGTTTTTGTGTTGCTCTCCTCTTGCATTCACACACCTTGAGTTTGCTAGGATTATTTTTTGTTGTTTTTGTTTAAAATGTTAGTATTGTATAGATTTGACCTGGTATCTAATGTGCAGTTGAGAAAATCGCAACCAAAGTGAGCGCACGGGATCGAAATGTTTGCGATGATATTGGGACAGCGACGATATGTCTGACCCACGAAGAATGTGACCAAGCATGCAAGTTCAAGATTGGTCCTGAATATGAAGGATATTGCACTGTAGTTATCCCTTCAAATACTAAGATGTGCATGTGTCATAATACTCGTTGTCAATAAATTTTTTTGTATGTCATGGAATGACATGTACTGAATAAATAGACTATTTTTCTTGATAAAAGGAAAATGTGATGGGTTATATTGGTGTCAAATGTCAACAACTTTTTTCTCTTTTCTTTTGAATGTAAAACTTTTTGAGCCAAACCTAAGACAATACGCTAAACATTTTTCTCTCTCTCTTTTTTTTTCGATAATCTAAAAAAAAAAAAAAAAATCTCTCTAAGAGTCTAAGTCGAGTTGCAAATCAATGAATATTGATGTTAGAACGAAACGACCTCAGAATCACAGGAGGATCAGGAGGGGATATGTCAAGCTACTTTTGCAGAGTAACTTATCACAGGGAAGGCTATAGCTATTAATTACTAGAAGAGTCCTTGAGTAACTACAAAACTAAACAGGAAAGGTTTCGTTACAAATCTGAAAAATGTAATCTCTTTTATGCTAAATGCTAATTCAAGTGAAAGAAAAAAATCATTCTGTAGCCGTTGGATATTGGATTCATTTTAATCTCCAGATCGATCAGATAAGTCACCCGAGAGATCGACTTCATTTCTTCCTCTTACTTGAAGACAACTTCAACAACTTACGTACTTCATATCTTAACTCAATCTTAAACTTTGAATTTTAGTTTCAGTGTTACTGACTGTGGCACTGCATGTAAGACTTACTGCTAAATCAAATAAGCGTAAAAACATGCGAGCTACCATTTTCAGTGCTCATGAATGGTTAGATACTTAGAGGTCTGAAATTTTTCATATTTTGGACATTAGCATATTTTTAGAACCAACATAGGTGATTAGACATACTTCCATAATATCACTACTCATATCACACTACGACATAAATGGCATTTTCCATCACTTAAAAAGTGATGTCAAAAGTATAAGACATCACTTTTGAGAGTAATGTGAATGGTGGCAACGTAAAAAGTCGGGGTTTTCCACATCACTTTTTAAACCATGTCCACAAGTGATGTTACTTCACATCACTTTTTAATTGATGTCCACAAGTGATATTATAACTTTGCATCACTTTTTAATCGATGTCCATAAGTGATGTTATAACGTTTAACATCATTTTTTAAGTGAAATCAATAAAGCTGATTAACATCACTTAGGAAGTGATATTTCATTCAGATTCCAAATTACGTGTAAAGTGATGTGAAATAACTCTATAAATCACTTTAAAAGTGATGTCCCATTTATCAAAATAATAATAAATAATAATAATAATAAAACAAAATTGCCAATATCATCCCAATATAATACCATTTTTCTCGTCATTTATCATCAAATAAAGATGAAATGTATCTTAAAATCATATTCATCATACAAAAATCATCTCAAATTACAAATATTACACTATATACAAAAAATTGTAACGAGCCAACATATACCAACAAAATCTAATATGCAGTACCGAAATGAGCAAAAGAGAACCACAATCACCCAACCAAGAACCTATCACAGCCTGGCTTGATGCAATTAATTTAATCCAAGAACCTATCACAGCGGGCCTAACAAATCACTCTGTTTTCTTTTTTTTGCAGTATGAAACATTGTACTAGAAAATCAATGCAAATTTTATAAAAGGAAAATAAACAGACGGAACATCCGCATAATATAGTACCTGAATGACAAAGAAAACTCTACAGAAGACAATTACTTGTGTTCAAGATCAGGTCCAGCCCTGTGCCAAAAGCTGGTTGGAGGTTGAGTTAAAATAAAAATGTTGTTGTCCATTTCCCTGCATCACTAGCGGAGTAATCTAAAACTTGTGTCTGCCCCAGAAAAAAACATTTAAATAGTTGTTAATGATTTGGGCAGTAACACCAATAGCATGTAAGATGCACCAGTGTTTCAGGTGCACCAAACTCCAATAGCATGTAAGCTGCACCAGTGCTTCAGGTGCACCAAACTCTTTTCCAATGGCAGCATTAACCCACTACAAATTAAAGGAACGACTTGACCCGACAGACGATTATTACAATTGAAGCCTCTTCAAATAATCCATCCCAACATCACAATTATTACAAAAGAATCTACTTCAAATAATCCATTCCAACATCACAATTATTACAAAAGAAACCTCTTCAAAGAATCCCAATAGCCACACTTGGTATCAAACTTGAATGTTGAATGTCATCTCAAGTATTCATGATACCAAATCAATATATAATATGCTTAGTAATGTATATCTTAAGTTATAATACGCTTAAATTAACAATATACTTGGGATCTATAGAAGTATCTTTCTAAGTTCAATTTATTAATGAAACTACTCTACAAGAGAGACACATGAAAACACACCTATTGTTGTGGGTAATTTCCATATCCAGGATAGGCTCCACCATAAGCATACATGTTAGGATCTTGAGCGGGAGGGGTATATCCGTAGGATTTGTAACCTAGCTTGGTTGTATCCATAATACCAAACACCATTCCACTAGTTTGGGTATGGTTGTGGCTGTGTCCACCCATCTGACGTATCATGTAAATGCGTCAGATTAATATACATTCAAATATATTGATAAACAGGAAGAATGATTATAAACAAGCAAAGCAACAGTGAACTTGTTTGTTTGGAGGGCTACACCCCACCAGGAAAGTCTAATGTTTTGCCCTCCCAAAAGAGTTCCGTTTAACATAAGTGCTCTCCTTTGCACAAGCTCTACGTCACCTCTGCACAAGCTCACACTTTAGCTGCACCTCTTTCTTGCAAAAGAAAAATGTGACCTTTTAGCCGCATGAAGTTGGTTAAGAGTAATATACATATACATTTTTTTCAAGTGAAATTGAAAAAATATTACATGGTCTGCTTTAATAAATCTATCGTGCCATTTTGAACCACCAAAAATTAGATAATATAATTGGATATATATATCATTTGATCCAAATATCCAATATCAGCAAGTGATGCTTTTTTAACACCATCAGAGTTTAACAGTACATGCTCTAAAGTAAGTTTAATCACATACCTTAAAGAATAGCCTGAAGTCTTTTCCAATGGTGATATCATGTGCCATAAGGAGCATGTAATTAATTTTAACACGAAATGAGACTACAACACAGTTTACCATTTCCTCGGATAGTTCCAGTTTCGGTAATAGTTTAAGCTGTCTTCTCAGATATATATTAAAAAAAACGTCATAAGTAAAAGGGCAGCAGCATATCATGAACATAACTCTACCTATCAAATCGGTAGATGTGCCATAGTGAAATGTCACTACCGAGACGTTTGCTTGAATGTCGAGTAGTAATTGTACACAGTCAAAGTAACCATTCAATGCGGCCATATGAAGAGCTGTTATACCACCATCTGATGCTTTATTTACTAACTTAGACAGTGCACTGCAACAAATATATTAAACAAAATTTTTTAGGGGTAAGGAAAACTACTACAAGAAAATAAACTAATACCACAAAAAAGAAATCCTACAACTAGTGCTAAACAACAATCATAACATATATCTATATCTATAAAATGAAACACCCACTCAAATTCATTGTAGTATATAAATCATCTATTAGAAAATAAGGCCACAAAATGAAAAGCAAAGTACAATACCATTAACCAAATTTGTTCTTTAAAACAGACCCATTGCCTCTATCACCATTGTTGGTCTGAGCACTCGTAACCTCATAACGTTCACTTGGTACGAAGTCTGCCACGACAAGTCTTATGCATATCGTGGCCATTTTTACAATTTGCAAAATGAAGAGCAGTTCTTCCAATCGAGATAGTCCGCTTTCGAGTAACGACATATATTAAAAATCATTAGATTTACCAAAAGGAAATGCCTCAATGCATAGGATATCACAAATATCAAAGTTTTACATAAACTAAAGACTGCATTTACATTGCTTTTTTGAACAGCTAGTAGAAGAGTCGCAGACAACTTCCCGGTGTCCATGCTCGCGACGCATGCATCAACGCAGTCTATGAAAACGGATACACTATTTCAATAACAATGTGTCTAATTTAACTTAAGAATCACTACAATTAAAAATAACCTCAATCCTACCTGCCCATAGTAATTCCTCGAATTCACATCTGCCCCATTCTCAAGTAACAATGCTACAATCTAATAAAATATATATATATATATATATATATATATATATATATATATATATATATATATATATATATATCTGGCGAGGTTTTGTTTACCATACTTTTTATACCATAGTTTATACCATACCCCATAACTTCACCTACAACGAGAATTATAACTTAGATTTGTGTGGATGTGTTCAACTAACAATGAAGATCACCTCTATAAAATTTCAACTCATTTGATAATGTTTAACTATGTCAAAAGATGATTGCAAAATCGAATAATCTGAGCCGTTAAAAAAAATTCAAAGTTGACAATTATTTTTAACTAGAATAGAGATTTTCAAATGAGATCTATTTATGATTAGTAGATTATATCCACAAATTATTAGTCTTTAACTCATTTTGTAGGAGGGTGTGGTATAAACTATGGTATAAAAAATGTGGTAAACAGAACCTGCTTTATATATATATATATATGGGAGTTCAAAAACTACAATCTAACTACCAAGGCAATGATAATAAATAAATAATACCTCAGTGTGCCCTCTAGCAGCGGTGAAATGAAGAGGGGAATTATGACCACTAAATGTAGAGTACTTGGCAAGACATGGACTAAATTCCAGTAGCATCTTCGCTTCCACCAAATCGCCATCTCTGCCCGATACCAAATCTCCGACGATCGAAAGCATCCAAATGAATTCCCCATCACACTTAACTCACTCACTCACTGAGTCAAATGGAGAGTTGGGCTTGTGTTTGTTGAAAATGAAAATGAAAGATAGAGAGATCGGAACAACTCTACCTATTGCGGAGAGTAGCAAGGTTGGCTCAGAGGAACTGAATTACAACAGTTACAAGTAGTACATCAGAAGAAATCGACATAAATGATAACTCTGACCACTCAAAAATCTTTCAATGTTGTAATCGATTAATATCAAACTCGTTTGCACGTGGCAATCAATCTCCGATTTCAGTTCAATGACAGACTGTTAGGGTTTTGGAAAATAAAATACTGAAGATCATCCCTAAAATCCCCAAAATTTAGAAGTGAGGGCCAGTTCCATTCTTAATTTTCTTCTTCGTATTCGTATGTATTATGTCTTATAAATTTATGGGCCAGACCTTGCTTATGGGTTTAAGCCTTTTGGGTATTGTTCGCGGTTTTTTATTTTCTATTTTTCGTTTATGGGCGACTAGTCTAGCAAATCAGAGTGCACCCTGATTCATTTCTATTTAACCTAATTTTTTAGATGGTCTAGCTTTTTCTAACTAATTAACTTAATTAAGAGGTATATTAATAATAACATTTCTAGAAGTCACATTATTAGTGATTTTGAAAACTTGACAAAATCACTTTTAAAGTGATGTTGAATACATAAATATTACATCACTTTATTAGTGACACAGTGAGTGAACACCTTTAAAATGATGTTGAATACATAGATATTACATCACTTTATAAGTGACACAACGAGTGATGTAAAAAACTGTTACTACATCACTATCACGACATCACTAATTAAAATAATGTTGTACAACTCTACTATATCAATTTCTGAAATAAGTGATGTTAAAAAAAAAAATTGTGATAATTATTACATCACATGTTGAGAAAAGTGATGTCATAGTTTTTTTTTATAACATCACTTCGCTGAAAGTGATGTAAAATTAGCGATATCATATGTCATATTTGTTGTAATGTCAATACAATTTTGTTTGCCTTTTGCAAGAAAAAAGAGACGTTCTTCCATACATGAAACCTCTCATGTGTGTTTCATGGCGGAATACAAAATCATATTTCTTGGATTTAAGAGTATTGATAAAACCATTACATTCATAGGTGACTTAAGAGGCCTATAGTGATTTCTATCGAAAATGTTTTGCATAAAGAAATTTAAGATGTACATAATTAATATTAGAAAAAAGGTACATTTTTTTTGTTTGTTTTTGATAATCAATATAATCGTGTGAGCGGAGTAGGGCTGTCAATGGGCCGGACATGAATAGGACACACCTAGGTCTAGGCCCGGCCCAAATCATATTTGATATCTTGAGTTCAAACCCGGCCTAAGTCCTATTGGGCAAGTTTGGATTCGGGCCAGGCCTAGGTCCATTAGCAATACATGGGAACTGTTATTTTTGTCTAAAATTTAATTAAATTTGTAAGTGGGAAGAATCGAACCCACAATTCTTGTGTGGCAGACACAATACTAACCAATATGGCTTCCAATTTTTTATGTCAGCTTCCAATAAATATAATAGATATATTAATAATATTAAATATAAAACACATAAACTATTATAAATTTCGGGCCGGGCCATTATCGGATCGGACATAGGTATGTCCAGACCTGGCCCAATAATCTTATCAGGCTAAATTTAAAGTCTAAGTCCTTATCTTATCGGTTCGGATTCAATCGGGCTTCGAGCTTGTCCCGGCCCATTGACTGCCCTAGAGCGGAGCTAACGATCTTGAGTTGAGGGCGAGGGCGAAGGTCGGGGACTCTCTCTCTCTCTCTCTCTTTCTCAACAACAAGATCGAGTTGAGACCAAAAAAGGGCAACTTATGTGCTACTGAATTTGCACTTCTTAATACAAAATTGAACTTTACAGACTTCATAGATGGTATAATAGAGACCACATCGCTGAGGATGTTTTTTGATAACCAAGATATGTTCGTTCACATTCTTTTCCTCCAAAAAGTCGATGATGACCTTTGCATCCATCTCTACTAGTAGGTTGGTGGGATAATATAGTTGAGTTTCCTTAATCAGGTTATGGCTCAAAGCAACCCTTTGCCTTCTGCTGCCTCTGCATCTGCATCCCATCCATTATCAGGGGCATCCCTGAGCTCATGCGAGACAGGCAACCGTATGGGCCCCCCAACATTTGACACATATATAAGTAGGGCCCTTGCTACAGAAAATAACTATACTATTAACATTTCTTCCCTTTCAGTCATAGTGTCCATTTAGCCATGTTGGTCTCTTGTTTATTTGTTTGGTCTTTAAATCCATATGCCCTTTGGTCGACTCATACAAACCACATTTCTCAAATGACATTTCCAAAATCAATTGATCATATAAGAGCCCCATTTGTAGAGTTTGTCTTGGGCCCCCAAAACCTCAAGGCTTCCCCTATCCATTATCATGCCCTGCTGGAATAAAAATAGGGTCTTTTAGGTTTTGGTCCTTCTAAATAATTGGTATTTGGAGTTTGATCCGCACTAATCGGCTTATTAGGTTTTGGTCCTCCTGCTAACAAATTGAATGTTTGTTGACTATTGGTATTTTGTAAATACCCATCATACCTGTAAAACCCCGTTTTTATTTTTCTAATTAATTGTGGTATTATTATTTATTTAGTTTTATTTATTGATATAATTTTTAGAAATTTCAAAAATATAGAAAATAGATAATTTTGAAATTTTGGTTTAGCAAAACTAGGAGAGAAACATGGGATAGTTATCAAGGATAACTCACGTAGCTAATTTTTTTCTCTCCCACGTTTTCAAAAAGAAAGACCCCTAAAAACCCTACTGAAAAAGAAGGAGAAAATAAAAGAGAAGAAAAAAAGAGAAAAGGGGAACACAAAGTATTGGGCTCACCGTATTATTGATATTCCTAGTTATTTACATCTTGCAGATTTAATAAAGTGACTTATATATGATCACACATAACAAACAACATATCCTATTTCTATTGAAACAAATATATATTGGGAGTATAAAGCCATTAATGAACTGTATAGAGTTTTGTGAAGAAGATGAACAGTTAACATAAAACTTTATTCCAGAAAACTTGTCTGCGCAGTCGTTCAAATGGAGATCTTCCCTTACTCGGATGTCTCTTAGATTTAATCCTTAGTTACCTGATACATAGAACTCTAACATATATAACATTTAGACAGATTCAACGGTGGAGTTTATGTTGAGGCACGCATAAGCGTGACTGGTCGTAGTATATACTACGCCAGAAAACTACACTGTGCAGTCATACGTTTAGGCGTAGATGAAGGATAACCCAGTACTGGATTGTCCTCAAATTGGAGATGTATATTTATGACACATAGTAGTCATACCCATTAATATTGCAGGCCTATCCGACGGTGGGATGTCAATCGAGGCATTGAAATACGAGACTATTGATTTTGGATAAAGTTGTGAATGGAAAATGGTTAATTTTATTGAATGGATTGTTGTTTATGATCATTGTGCATGATTTTCTACTGTGTGAAATTAGTATATTTACATCACAAGTGTAACGTTGGTTTATTTGAATATTAACATGGAATTGATTGAGCTTGTGCAAACTGTCGCTCTTGGGAGTGTGTTATAAAAAATATTGCACGAAAAGTATTATTGAATGGGAAATTTATTTTGTTTTGTATAACATATATACTATATGGATGTGAAATTATTAGAAAACCTATGACACTATTAGAATAAGATGGACATTTCCTATACTCATGATGATTACGCATTCCATCTTTAGGAGATGTGACGTGAATGTAGGTAGGATACATTTGATGTTTAGACGCATTCCATCATTGTGAGATGTGACGTAAATGCGGGTTTGGATATGTTTTATGACGCATTCCATCATTGTGAGATGTGATGTAAATACGGGATTAAAATTTATAACAAGGTTCCATCTTTTAGGGGAGGAACTAAATGTCCTTTGCCTCACTAAGGGATGTGACGTAAACCTTGGATATGTGGATTCATATGATATTTTATGAAGCATTCCATCCTTGTGAGATGTGACGTAAATGTGGGATTAAAATTTATAATAAGGTTCCATCTTTTAGGGGAGGAACTAAATGTCCTTTGCCTCACTAAGAGATGTGACGTAAACCTTAGTTATGTGGATTTGCATGATATTGGTATTTCACACAGTTGTTTATACGTGTCCAAGCGTCCGTTGTGTTATTGCATTTCTAGTTGTAGCCCCAACAGAAATGTGAGCACGAAATAGACTTGGGTGTGAATGAGAGTCATGCTTGGGCAGGGCATATTCCGGCACGATTTCAAAGTGCGAAAATGGGAAATGGTCCTTTAGGAAATAGAAAAGTTGTCTAAGATAATTTAATAAATCGTGGGGGAGTCTTAATGAAAAAGTGTATTAATAATTTATATAATACTTGAGACATTATTTTTATGTGTTATTGTTATTATTGAATTAACCCTGTTTTGTAGGAGGGTGTTATTGCAGGGATGAAGCCCACTCTAGACTGTTAGGCGCTAAGGTACTGTATACTTCTTAAAGTTATTATTTAGATAGTTGGTTTCTCTTGTCAGTTGGTGACAAGGGATCGATGTCTCTAACGTAGACGAATGATGTAGACGTGGTATACGCAACTTCATAGTGATAATGTGTATTGTTATGAACTATCATGAGCATTGCATTTAGGACACTCACACCAGCATTTTTAATGCTGACCCTAGTTTGCTTTGCATTCGGGGTATGTTCCTTATGGAACCTAGACCCTTCGCAGGAACCGCAGCAGTAGTAGCTGTTTGAGTTGGAAAACCATTGAGCTACAGTTGGAGTAGCTAGCTTTGCTTAGGAGTTGTTTTTCTTTAAAGATTCTACCTTTTTTTATTGTATGTTGGATTTTGAGATAATAAGTTGAGACGTTCTCGTTTATCTTTTTTTCGGTTTGATGTTCCTCGACATATCAGGATGATTGTAATTTGGAGGTTATTCATTTTGGATTTATGCAAGTATTCTTATTCCAATATTTGTTTTTAGCTATAATTAAATGCATGTTTATCATAAAGGTACGATCTCGGTTTACGCCTCGGGATTTGTAAGATTTGGATGACGTGGAAATAGAGTAAATATCTATTTGTTGTCGATTCAGATTCTTCGAAAAATTAGGGTGTGACAATACCCTTATGTGTGTGAGTCACGTGTCAACTTGGTTGACTGTAGTTAGGATGACCAAAACCTAATAAAATGATTAGTGCAGACCAAACCACAAATACCAATTATTTAGGAGGACCAAAACCTAAAAGACCCAAAAAAAATAAACACGTATCAAGATCAATTAGTTTAGGAGAACCAAACCCCAAATATTGATTATTTAAGAGGACCAAAACCTAAAAAAAACCTGAAAGAAAGTGGAAGAGTTTAGTTTAGTTTCTCGTTTTTTTCCTACTGTATTTTTAAGATTGTAATAATACACATGTCTGTATAACAATGGTTTATATCAAGTTAATCTATACAGTATGGCACCTGGGTTCCACTGTATAAAAAAAAATCATGAAATACGATTAGATTCAAGAAAACAATAACACACAAATTTCTTAACCCACTGTCACACCCCGAATTTCGACAGAATTTGGAAAAACAATATTTGTTCCTGACTCTTCGATTTTCGAGGTGTGATGCACTCTCCACTCCCAAAAACCCATAATCATTTTAAATGTGCGGATAATTAAAAACCAATAAAAATTTTAACTTAAACAAAAGTCATCTTCATTACAAAAATTTACAAATAAGATTAGGTTACAAATCTCTTTTCAATAACTCTTTATTTAAATTTACAAATGAAAATACAAATAACCTTGTCTCAACTGAAAACCTATATCACCTCAAGGGAAAACAAAACATATCCTGAAATGCAACGCTAACGCAAACCACAAGCAGCAAGCAACCTTCTTCAACACTAAACCTGTCAAGACTTATCAACTATGTTCATTTAATGAACACACCCGATAAGCAAACATGCAAATCGGGTCAGCATTATAAAAATGCTGGTGTGAGTAGCCCTAAAATACAACATATACTTATACATATACATACACAATCCATAAGACAGTTAGTTCCTCTACCGAGGCGCCTTAACTTCCAACAACTAATACAACATTCTTAACTACAATAAGTAAGGCAGCCACTGAGGCGCCTTAACTTCCCACTAACCACACAACAAACCATAAGCATAATAAAAAGGCATTTAGTTCCTCCACGAGGCGCCTTAGGTTCTAACTAAACTACTAACCAGCCAAACATATTCTATACTTACCGCATTTCATGCTCAATTACTGAGTGGGTCGTCTCTGCCCAAGTAATTAGTTTGACCCACACTTCTGCAAAACCATATGCAATCATCTATCTAAAGATACATAATTAACCAACACATTACCATAATTATATTAATTTAGGCTTTCTTTGCGTGTCCCTAAAATCACGTCGTATCTATGTCTTACCTAGTTTCCCTGGCTACCACAATCGCTTCCCAACGCCGAAGATATACATCCACATGCCTCCCCTCACATAATGAACCACTCCGTATGTAACTACCCTGAGTGGGATGCCGCACACTAGGTAACCCTCACACACCTAAAGCCATTATGAGTAATCGCCATTATCGGCATAAAATATCACAAGATCTCGTTCTAATTTTGCGAACGGAATAATCAAGCCACTATTCGGCTACGCCAGAAGGGCCATTCAGCTTTGCTAAAACGCCAGAAGGGCCAATCACATTACTTATGCCAGAAGGGCCATTCAGATTCACTAAAATGCCCGAAGGGCCAATTATATCACATACGCCCCTCATAAAGGCCAAATCATATGAGTTGTGGTAGCTAGATTTTAGGATTTTCGTTACGTAATTTATTCAGGTGTCATACATTTATATCTCAGAATAATTCTTATTCTATCCCATGCCAGTATACTTAATTGTACTGAAGCTCAACGTTTCTCGTTATAATACAATCCACATTATCACGTGCCAATACTATTCATTACACGATATCTAAATATCTCTATATCAAATCTCGAAACTTATTATTTTCACGTGCTAATCATATATTGCACTACACCATATAGAATATCTCCAGCCTTCATACATACTACAATTCATTTAAGTAGCAACTCATAATAGTAATAAATCATGTAATGTATTCATTCAATATATTTATGTGAACTCAATTCACCATCAAAGCCCAATACTAAAGTCCATGAATCTAAGTCTTATAAGAATTCCCTTCTTGTTACGTGCCAGTATTATATTCTTTACACACTACTCACGTCGAATCTTAATTAGATAATGACAAACAAAGTTATACAATTTTCGACAATATTTTATTACTACCTTTGTCCATATTCTTAAATATGAGAAAAACTGGAAAAAGTCAACATTCCACAGTCAATGGTCAACGGTCAAAGTCAAAGTCAGCACGTCATTGTCAAAGTCAATACATCATTGTCAAAGTCAAACTGTCGTTTCCATATTCAACAGGTTCAGGGTCATAGCCATGGTTCATGGCTAAGGGCAAAGGTGCATGGCTCATGGGCTCATGACTAAGGTAATGGTTCGGACCCAACTAGCCAAACCTATGACTCAACCAAAGATTCAAATAATGTTAGCCGGATCCAACATAAAAGCCAAACTAGAAACCGGCCCAACAATAGATTTAGCCCAACTAGAAATATCTAAAGGGAACAGATCCATTTAAAACCAAAATGACCCAGCCCACAAAATAAAAGAAAACCGGCCCATGTATACAAAAAATTAGAATTGGCCCCATAAAAAAACAAACTAAGTTCCGGCCCCAAACAACTAATTGGAAAAGGCCCAAACAAAATTAAAAGAAATGAATCTGGCCCAACCACTAAAATTAGATTTTTGGCCCAAACAAAACTTAAACATTTCGGCCCAAGGCCCAACAGAGACCACCAGGTCGTCTTCTCCAGCAGCTCTCTCCTCCACCACTTCCAGCTCGCGCCGGCCACCACTCCTCACCTGTATTGCCCCCTCATCCCCGCGGTTTGACTCATATAGAAAAACCCAATCTTCCCATACCATCAAATCACGATTCCCCTCACCTCCAAAACTCGACCCCCGACCGCCATTGACGCCATTTCCAAGCTTTTTCCAAGCTTTAACAGCACCCATTAACAGCACCCATTCAAACCTCAATAACCAAACATCAACCCCTTACTACCACCTATCTTCAATCAACACAAAAACAACAATAACTGTTCCTATAACTTTTACTTGCGATTTTCTTAGTGCTGCCATTAATGAACATTTCAAGCTTCACAGCCACACCCAATTTCAATCCCGACATCCCCCACTACCTCCAATCAGTAATAAAATCAACACAACAAGAGTATAACCGAAAAATAAAATACAAACAGTTCCAAATCATATACAGGACCACTGTTTTGTTTGGGCGCGAGGGCTCGCACGCCATTAACGACCTCAGTTCCAACAGTTCAATAAATCTTGGTAATTAAGAACAACAACCAATATATAACAGGTTTTAACAATACTCCAAGTTTTAACCCTACGACAATACGCAGAATAACAACCGGGAATGAGAAGGAAACAAGAGTGGAAATCTTAGACAATACAGTTATCTCTGTATAGACGTAAAATAATAGAAAAGCTAAACTACTCACCTTAATTAACAGCTCGACGAATTCCTCCTAGTCCGAGTCGTCGCACTCCAACGCTTGAGCAAACAAGCCACCTCCATTTTTATTATTTTTCTATCTAAGAACCCTATTCTCCAGAACAATACGAATATATACTTGGGTTTGAAACCCAAGCCCAACACAGACTCGGGCCCAGAAACCAGGCCCACATATCCCAAATCCAATCCAATCCAATCAAATTTTAAATAAATAAATAAATTAAATTAATAAATAGATAAATACGTATTTTAAATACGGGCGTTACACCCACACTCAAAAGCTTGTAAGAAATAATATTCACCGTCGATGTAGAAAGATAACTACATAACCACCTGCCTTAGCTTCACAAAATACCTGCAACATCACCTGTGAGTCCTTGTAATAATTGATTCCGCATAAAGAGAACTATCCCAAATTTAAGGGTCTTTTAGGTTTTGGTCCTCCTAAATAATTGGTATTTGAAGTTTGGTCCAAACTAATAAGCTTATTAGGTTTTGGTCTTTCTGATTAACAGTCAACCAAATTGACACGTGCCTCTTTTGAGTGTGGGTTAAGAAATTTGTGAGTTATTGTTTTCTTGAATTTAATCATATTTTATGATTTGTTTACATAGTGGAACCTGACCACCATACTGTATAGATTAACTTGATATAAACCATTATTATACAGACACGTGTATTATCACAATCTTAAAAATACGATAGGGAAAAAATGGAAAACTGAACTAAACTAAACTCTTCCACTTTCTTTTGGGGTTTTTTTAGGTTTTGGTCCTTCTAAATAATCAATATTTGGGGTTTGGTCTTCCTAAACTAATCGATCTTGACACGTGTTTTTTTTTGGTCTTTTAGGTTTTGGTCCTCCTAAATAACTGGTATTTGGGGTTTGGTCCGCACTAATCGTTTTATTAGGCTTTGGTCCTCCTGACTAAAAGTCAACCAAGTTGACACGTGCCTCACACACGTAAGGGTATGATGGGTATTTACAAAATACCAATAGCCAACAAACAGTCAATTTGGTTGACTGTTAGTCAGGAGGACCAAAACCTAATAAGCTGATTGGTGTAGACCAAACCCCAAATACCAATTATTTAGGAGGACCAAAACCTAAAAGACCCATAAAAATACCAGTATGATCTCTTAGTATGTATCCACAACCTACTGCATTTGTGTTTGAAATAAAACTTGAGTCTATATTCAACTTTATATGGGTCAGGTGGTGGTGATGACCATATAGTGGGATTTGTGTACATGGTATGTAATGGTGTTGTGTAGATGGTTGTTGGTAACAATCGCTGCAACAAGAACAAACTGTGAATAAGAAGGCTGGCTGAGGCACGGATCAAATGCTTTCTTTAAGGTTGTTTCGCGTCTATTCTTCTTTATACAGACAAAGCGCGTCAACCTCCATGATACAACAACCAGATAGACTCTCCTTTGTTTACTGCAGATAAACCAAAGAAGAAAAGAAGAACCACGATACTGATCTTATGAAAGCCCTCAACTTAGTATAGAAAATAGTTTTTCGCATATCATATTAGCTGCTGCTCTAGGAGTATTTATAGAGGAAAACATGGAGCACTTAGTAGATCCGGATAGGGTACTGATCTAGTTTCCCGATAAGAATTGGATTCTACAAGTCTATCACATCTTTTTCCTAATCCATATCCAATTCTATTTCCAAACTTATCCGGAAACAGCTTAAGGAAAATGGTTTACCAAAAAGAAGATAAGGGATCAAAGAGAGCCCAAGCCCAAGCCCAAGTTCACCTCTTATTTTATTCAAAATAACACAACAATCCCCCACTTAATTTTGATAAAAACAAAATAGAAAATATACTTAAGGGTAATCAATATCAGTATCAACATGTTATGCATAGATGAAGGTGTCCACGACTTAAACCTTTACGTAGTGAAAATTACTCAAAGTATAAGAGCCATAAGTGACTAAGTCTTAAACTTAGGTCTTGAGTATACAATAAGTTATAATCACGCACAACATATCAGTGTTCTCCTTTCATGTTCTGCACATTAAAGGCCCCAGCTCTCTTCCCGGATTTAGTGAATGATCTAGAGAATCAGCCCTTATTCTCATAGAAAGCGGCCTCTACTTTCACATTCACTAGGTGAGTCTATCAAGAGTGCTCCTGTAGCTATGCACTCCGCCCATAAGGACCATAGAACTTCATTAAGAGTTTTTCCCAGAAAACCTCAACCTCTATTTTCGCTGTAGGATTTCATACATTTTACTATCCAACTACGGGACAGATAAGTAACAATGTATGTCTCACAACCAACATTCTATGACTTGTTCTTCTCTTTGAACTTAGTTCTTGGGATCTCCAGTCCCTAGGTTGGGTTACCATCATAGATGTTCATCTTTCAATTTGCTTCAGTCCCATGCTAGTAGAGCAATCCACATTGTATCTCTGGCCAGATCTTTGGTTTGTGAATCTGCAAGATTATCTTCAGATCTCACAAAATCAAAATAATATGGACTCTCCCAGTAATAGCTGTAATGCTATCAACAAAGTATCATTGTAATTAATACCGTCTATCTTAGACTAGTATATGAGTAAGAAGGCCTTGTACTCAACTAGCTTCTTCACTCGTACTAGCCAAAGCAATAATCTCATACTCCATAGCAAACTGTGCTATTATGGTCTGTTTCTTGGACTTCCAAGATACAACACCTCCACCAATGTTAAACACATAGCCACTGGTGATCTCGGAGTCTTCTGAAAGGATGTTCCAATCCAAATCTATTGCCTGCTAGTACACCTGCAAATAATAACACCTACTATATAGGCAATGTCAGGTCTTAAACAATCTGTAGCATATCTCAAACTACCAATGATACTTGCATATTCCTTCTGATTCACAGGTTCACCATTATTTGCAAATAATTTAACACATTAATCAAAAGGAATACTCACAGTCACGCAATTGAAGTAGTTATACTTCTTCAACATTTTCGCAATGTAGTGTGACTGATCTAGCCTTATGCCATCAGACGATCTTGTAATTTTGATTCCCAACATTACATCAGCCTCACCTAAGTCTTTCATATCAAAGTTAGAAGACAACATGTTCTTGGTTTCTTTCACAACATGTAAATTGGAACCAAATATTAGTAGATCATCAACATATAAGCATATAATAACACATATCCCATCAGAATACTTATGATAAATGCACTTGTCACTTTCATTTATCTTGAACCCACTGGTAATTATAAAGTTATCAAACTTCTCATGCCACTGTTTAGGTGCCTATTCCAACCCATAAAGTGACTTAAGTAATCTGCATACCTTTTTATCATTACCTGGTTCCACGTAACCTGTTGACTGATCCATGTAAATCTCCTCTTCTAAATCCCCATTTTAGAAAGGCTGTCTTAACATCCATCTGATGAATAACAAGATTATGAACATCATCAACAGAAGATAATACTCTAATGGATGTTATCCTCGTAACAGGTGAATATGTGTCAAAGAAACCAAGTTCTCTATCTCTCTAAAGCCTTTGATAACAAGTCTTGCTTTAAACTTATCCATTGAACCATCGGTTTTAAACTTCCTTCTTAAAACCCATTTGATTCCTATAGTTTTACAACCAATAGGCAAATTAACAAGTTTCCAAGTTTTGTTTTCCATGACAGAATCAATCTCTCTTACATGACTTCTCTCCAAAACTCGAAATCAAAAGATGTGAGAGCTTCTTCAATGGAGGAGGGATCTCCTTCCAAAGTACAGTGACAAGGTCGGGTCCCAAAACCTTAGTGACCCTAAGCTCTTTTATATATTCTAGGTTCATCTTCTGTGTCCATGATCCTATCATACAATCTAGATATGTCAGTGTCAGAAACATCATTATTAGGGGCCTTGGAGGATACTACTCCCACTAGCACCCCCACTATTTCTAGATAAATATGGAAATCTATCTTCAAGAAACTTAATATAGGATGATCAACAAAAACATTACTTTTCATATCTAGAAAAACATAGGCATTGCTCTCCATAGCATTGCATAAAACGATACACTCATAAGCTTTGCTCTCAAGCTTTGAAATCTTAGGATCATGCTTCCTTACAAAAGCCAAACATCCATATATCCTTAAGTAGCTGAAATTAGGCTTCCTGTTATTCAATAGCTCATAAAGTGTAACCTTTGTATTAGAATTAACAATTCTATCAAACACACATATAGCTAATAATCAAAACAACTTCCTCTACAAATTTGAGGGTGCTCCAGAACTAAGCAACATAGCAAGTTATCAACAATTAATCCCTTTAAGTGTTCTATTCTTACGTTCATCTACTCCATTTATTTTAGGTGAATAAGGAGCTATCATCTCATGAATAATACCATGTGATTGCAAGAAAAAGATTAAAATCAGCATAACCATATTCAGTACCTCAATCACTTTGAATCACTTTAATGTTCCTATCATGCTGTTTTTAAACCTCAAGTACATAAGCTTTAAAAGCATAAAAAACACCACTTTTTATCTTAAGCAATTAAACATATGTAAATTTCGAGCAACCATTAATGAACGTAATAAAATATCTTTTACCACCTCTAGTCAGAACACCTTCAAGCTCACAAATATCATTGTATACAAAGTCTAGCAGATTTGTATTTCTTTCAACTGATTTGTGAAACATCTTTGTGATTTTAGCCTTAGTGCAAGATTCACCGTGTACAAAATCATCATCATTCAAATAAGGAATTAAATCAAGTATGCTCATGTTCTTAACATATTTCCTATTAATATGACATAATCTACCATGCCAACATTAACAGAACAAGAAATCATATAAGTAGACGTATAAAATTATTAAGATCAACAACATCCAATTCGGTCCATACACCTAACAATCTCCACCTTGGACCGAAACTGTTCTAACCGAGCCATCGGCTTTGTCCCACCAGTCAGGTATGACTAGGGCCAAGCCTAGGGACCATCCATGGTACCCTCATAGATGTCTCACCCAAGATTGATACTGTCCCCAACCTTAGCCATCACTTGGCCCAAACCTCAGTTGGACCTCATCTAAAGTGTGGGGTTCTATATCAATAGAAGTGTAGCTCCATTACTACTAGATGTGGGATAAAAAAACTTCAATATCTCCTTACATGCATATCCCTTACCAAGAAAAACACCAACCTTGGTGTTCATATATATACAAAAGAGAAATTAATCTCTAACAATTATATCTAGTCAATGAAAAACTTTCAAAACATGTTAACTAACACCTAGTGCCACATCATATTGACTAGATAAATAACTATAACATATAGACTTAGGTTTTAAATTTCCATAAATTAAAACCCTAGCATGTAATTCTATGTTTTAATCCATCTCACAATATAAAACAAAGAATTGCATAGATTTGGTAAGGAATACGATACCTATCCTAATTGAAAAATCGGATTTTCACGTTTCGCTATTGGACGAGAAATTGGCCCATAAAGAACTATAAAACTGAATCAGTTCTAGACGAATTAGGCTTCAAGCCATACACCGTTGGAAACATATCTGAGTTAGCTTTCTAACGCAAAAAGCGGATTGTGAATCGGATCATCGAACAATAAATTATAGCCGTTTTCGTCAGAATTGTCCCACCATTCCGAATTTCAAACTATTTCTTCTTTTTCGACAATCTCCGAATTCCAAATTCCAAATTCCAAATTTAGATGTTGTTCAAGGACCAAAACCAAATAAGTGAGTTTTACGATATATAGTAATCAATACCATTAATAAATAGAATAGAACATGTCTTGCGCATGTGATTCTAAATAGATAATGTCTTACGTACAGTCAATATCTTATGAACAAAAACACATCCTAAACGTGTTTCCCTTTTCTCAGTCTTTTTAGTGGCATAAGCAAGAACTGCACATGCGTTAAAGTCATGCCCAATTACCTTTAGAAAGTTCACAAAGATGATAAACAATTCAAGCAAAGCAGATGTAAACCTTTTACGTTCTTTCACTTAAACAATTCATCTTTTAATGAAATTAACCAAAACCGAGAGCATAACCCAATATAACTCATCAATTGTCGAACACAAATTTTCCAGCCCATGGCCTACTTTATACCCCCATATAGTGAACAACAATAAAATCTTTTAAACCAAGAATCAAGACGATTATTGTTTCCACTTAGAAAAAAAACATGATTAGCATTAAACCAATATACTTTTGTTGTCACCTTCGGCTCCACATACTAACTGTTAGTAGAGCAATCTTGACAAAAATATACTAGATAATACCGTAATCATAATGCAACAACGTACCTTTTAATCGCTTACTCCATAAACGAAAACCGATAAACAAACCTTAACATTTCTTCGTATTCATCGTCAAACAACCTTAAAATTGTTGGTAACAATTGCTGCAACAAGAACAAACTGTGAATAAGAAGGTTGGCTGAGGCACGGATCAAACGCTTTCTTTAAGGTTGTTTCGCGTCTGTTCCTCTTTATGCAGACAAAGCGCGTCAACCTCTAGGATACAACAGCCAGATAGACTCTCTTTTGTTTACTGCAGATAAACCAAAGAAGAAAAGAAGAACCACGATACTGATCTTATGAAAGCCCTCAACTTAGTATAGAAAATAGTTTTTCGCATATCATATTAGCTGCTGCTTTAGGAGTATTTATAGAGGAAAACATGGAGCACTTAGTAGATCCGGATAGGGTACTGATCCAGTTTCCCGATAAGAATTGGATTCTACAAGTCTATGACATCTGTTTCCTAATCCATATCCAATTCTATTTCCAAACTTATCCGGAAACAGTTTAAGGAAAATGATTTACCAAAAAGAAGATAAGGGATCAAAGAGAGCCCAAGCCCAAGTTCACCTATTGTTTTATTCAAAATAACACAACAATGGTTGAGAAAAGTGGAAAGCATTGAACATAATAAGGACTCTAATTGTAGATGGCTGAACGTGGCTATACAAGATGTTACATCTTTTTGCCCATATAGAAAGGTATGAAATAAGGGTTAATAAGATCGTAAAGCATCATGTTGAAAGTGAAACTAGTCTCACAATCTAGCGGGTATTTTAGCTAGTTATAAATATGGCATGGGAATATATAGGATTTTGAAGCCGTTTGAGAAGGTTCAAATAAACAAGGCTCATTTAGAATGTCTAATATTAATATGGAAATAGTATTATTTGAACCAATGAGAAATCAATTACTGGTATCCTGGATTTCGAATGCTCGGTGGTCTGATATGGGGCTAACCGGCTAAGGCAAATTTGGGCACGACCATTTGTACTCTATTCCAGTATGCATCAGATCCAAATTTTCATCGAGTCTTAAAATAGGAAGACATTCCTACAAGATATATACGAGATATACACACTTTCCCTTTTGGTATACTAACAAATTCACAAAATATTATTTGAATTACTGTTAAGAAGGGTAGCCAAAAATAAAATTTCAAATTGTAGAGAAAAAGACGTTTTTCTCTCTTTGGTGTTAGGCGCGCCCACGCTCTCAGTATGCATGGACAAGGGCGCGCACGCGCTCCTCTCTTGGGCGACTTCCAGTACTTTAGGCGCGCCCGCGCTTGACTTTTGCCTAGCCAAGGGCGCCCGCGCTCTACCGTATTTGAGCAATGTTCGACTGTTTTCGGAAGTTTTTGGAAACAGTATAAATTTAAGTTTTTTCTGTAAAAACTTAACCTAACCAAAACCTCACTACAACAAAAGTGGTCTTTTGCAACGCCACAAAATTGTTGGTAAAAGACATCAATTGCCATGCCTCCCAGTGTCACTAAATGTTTGTCGTTCTATCAGGTTTGACGTTAACTAGATTTACTGTAGCAGCACTTGAAGAATGACAAATGGTCTAATTATTTGTTTTAAAATAAGAATAAATATATATATTTTAATGAAATTAACCTTTTGCAACGCAGTTGTAGTGGTTACACATAGAAGTATTCAGTAGCAACACGTTTTCCGTAGCAACAAGTGTCGCATATACGATTTTCAGGTGCGGGATATTTGATTTCTCTACCAAATTTATTGGGCGGCTAAAAAATTTAAAAAAAAAAGAACAAGATTAGAAAACACTTCTCTCTCCGTCCGCCCCCTTTTCTTTTTTCTTCACTCAAAGTTTCACATCCCTTAACCCTCCTTCCTCCACCACCACAAACCTATGGTAATCTGTGTTAAAGTTTAAAGCTTTAATTTTAATTTTGGTTTTGGTACAGTTTTGGGTTAATCCTCCACCACCTGAAAATAAATTTAGGGGTTGAACAATTATTTTCCAAATAGTAAAAAAGGATGTATGGATTCGAGGCTATGACGTTTAACATCCACGGAGGTTATTTAGAAGCAATAATACGTGGACATAGATCTGGTCTTTTAACAACAGCTGATTATAACAATTTATGTCAGTGTGAAACTCTTGATGATATTAAGATGCATCTCTCTGCTACTGAATATGGCCCTTATCTATAAAATGGTATTCAATTTCTCTTTTTTTATATATAATTTTACCTTAATTCTTGTTTATTATAACCAATTGTATACAACTTAATGGTTTATAGAGCCTTCCTCATTGCATAAAACTACGATTGTGGAGAAATGTACTCTTAAACTGGTTGATGAGTATAAGCACATGTTATGCCAAACCACAGAGCCCTTGTCGACATTCCTAGAGTATATCACGTATGTTTATTCTACTCATTTGGTATATTTAAATGCGGTATATGTAAAATATAATTAAGGTTTTTCGTTGACTCTTATAGGTATGGTCACATGATTGATAATGTTGTCCTCATTATTACTAGTACACTGCATGAGTGAGATGTGAATGAATTGTTAGAGAAATGCCATCCATTGGGTATGTTTGACAGGTAATGTCTATGTTCCACGTGTCTATATAGCTTTTGATGCTTCAGCTCTTTGGATGAATACTCATCTTCTACTTTCTTTCTTTCAGTATTGCTAGCCTTGCAGTTGCTCAAAATATGTGTGAGCTTTACCGCTTAGTGCTTGTTGTTCACACCTTTGGCACCATACTTCTCTGAATTCTTTCTCCAATTATTTTGTGATGCGTTAATTCATTTACCTTAACCTAGTGTGCTTTCTGTTTTTCAGCATTGGCACTGAACTGACTCGAGATTACCGCAGGAAGCTCTATTCTAGTTTTGGTCTACTGTAAGTGGCTCCTCAAGCATATTTTTGTTTGTTTGTTTATGTATAAGAGTTACTGATCAGTAGGTGTATCATATTTTTCTTTGCAGTCCTCCTTATGGCCACGAGGAACTGGCTGTTTGTGAAGACATAGATCAAGTGAGTTCTCTATGAATTTTGACTCAAAAGCCCACTTTTTCACTCAAATTGTAGAGGGTCTATTGATAAGATCAAAGTCTATGCTTGTATCATTCTTTCCATGTTGGTTATATTGTGTTCGTTTTTAGGTTGAGATTGTAGTTGAAATTTGGTTTTGGGCGGAGTTTATTTGGTAAAAAAAACACCGTAGTTTATGTTATTACTATTTTGTTATCTCACATTCTCACCATTATAAGAATGAAACTTGAGTCCCCTAACTCTCACTTTTTGGAAGAATTAAAATGTGGTATGTAGCAAGTAGGAAGACTGGAGTGGGTGCTCTACTAATGCTAAACGTGCATAGTTAGGTGTTTTGCTGAATGAAAGCTAATTGTTCAGCTGCTTTCTAAATTTGTGATTTTCTCTCTATGGTATTCCAAGCTCAGTATGAAAATCTGTCAAAATTTATAGACAATAAGCTAAAACCAGCGATTTAGCCTTCTCATGATTTAGTTGTGTGATACATGCTTTTTGTATTGGATGGACAATCTTGTGCAAATTTTATGGTGCTTGTGGCTCATATATGCGCATTGGTTTACTTTGTAGGTTCGTGCTGTTATGGAGAAGTACCCCCCATATCAATCTATATTTTCCAAAATGTCCTATGGAGAGAGCCAGATGTTGGACAAGGCATTCTATGAAGAGGAGGTTAAAAGGGAATGCTTAGCATTTGAACAACAGGTATGTAGATGTTGCACTCTTCTAGTCAAATATCAATAAGACATCATATTTATCAACAACATCACAAATATTATGGCCTGGATAAGATATACAAGGCTCAGTGGTTAGCAGATTTATCTTGTTATGGCCTAAAATCGGGATAAGTTTTTGGGCGATAATTTTGTGAAGGGGTCATATGTAAGAGCTTGTATGGTTGGTATGGAGTCTTACAGACCATAAGGACATGTACATTCCTTGTAGTTTTCTTGTTAGATGTTCTTGTTTTGGCTTCTATAGGAGCTTGTCAATCTTCTGATCTTAAATGAATGATACATTAGTATGAGTTGTAGATCTGTCCAGGCTTCTCAGTGATCTTGATAAATGAGCTTACGCTTCTGCAACTATTCTATCCATGGATCAACTAATAATCAGAAGCTTGTTTCATTTTCAAATGCAGTTCCATTACGGGGTTTTCTTTGCGTGCATGAGGTTGAGGGAGCAAGAAATAAGGAATCTTATGTGGATCTCTGAATGTGTGGCGCAAAACCAAAAGTCTAGAGTTCATGACAGTGTTGTTTTCATCTTCTAGGTGATTCTGCAGATTGGGAAAGAAGAAAAGATTGCTTTCCTTTGTTTTTTTGGTTCTCTGTGTAAATCTCTCCTTTCTTTTCTTGATTGTTGCAGGTTGCAGAGATTTGGTGCTCCTGCCTTCATGCAACTCTTTGAGAGTTGCATTGGGTAATAAAAGTTATGTAATCTAAGTTTAACTGTTGTGTAAGAATGCCTATATTTTTAAGTTGAAAAATTGCAAATATTGAGATCCAGTTAAGATGTTTATGTTCGAATTCGGCTGTTATTCATGGCAGTAGGTTTTTCATTCTGATTAAAGCCTTATAGCCTTTGTTGGGCCATTGAGAATATACATTTATGTTGTATTATTGAAAGCTGAAATTAAAGGACTTCTAAGTCTTTATGTATCAGAATACAATTATTTTTCTTAAAATTTGAAGTATATGAAAATTTCACCCAAGTGATTTGTTTGTTCTTTCATGGTTGGCTTTACAACATATTGGTAACCCGATGGTTTCATACAATGGGGCCTCAAGCAGGTGCGGTGGTGATATGAGTTATTCAAATTAATTTTTTATATCCAACTTCATTTGATTGTGCTTATAGCTAATTGAGTTATGAATTCTTTTTGTGTTAGTGCTCATAGGTGATCAGGCTTTACTATGTTAATGGGACAGATATGTGATTGGATGCAAGATATTTAAGGTACTTAGATCTACTAAGAACTAGTTTAGAATATCAATTTTATGTGTTCGAAAGCATTATGTGATTATTATCTACTACGGAATTTTGTCTTCTCCTTTATTGTGTGAATTTGTTACTTAGATTCTTTGTTTTTGTTTAGTTAGTCTAAAGTATTTAGTATGTATGGTTTTGCAATGCATGGTTCCATAAGCTCTGAATGGAAGGAGCACTCATTAAATTAGGGGTGATGGTTCGAATCACTCGATCTGGATCCAATTATTATCTTAAAAAACAAATAAAAAAAATATTTTATTTTAGATAATTTGGTAGCAACTAAGTTTAGAGCATTAGCATTTAGGAATGCTATATGAGTGCATTTTAGCTTTATTATATTTATTCAGTTACTTACTTGTGTCTTTTTTTGAAATTTTTTGTACCAGATGGGCGATCAGATGCTATTATGACTAATGAAGAATACTTGGGTGGATGCTCTTCAAATTAGAAGTTTATGGACTTTTGTTGATTTTGCTAAGTTAGTTTTTAAGAAATTGGTTTAAATACAGAAATATGCAACGTACTTAGGTCCTATTAACACTTGTATCAACATAGAATTTTTTTTCACAAACGATACAATGTACTATGCCCGATTTCACAAAAATAGCAATCTGTTAGGTTCCGTCAGTTAAGTGATGATGTGTCATTGTTTTTTCATTTTTGTTTTATTTGTATTTTCCACTTGGCATGCCACATCAGCATTTTCTACCAACTCAGCATTTCCACCTCAGCATTTAACAACTCTCAAAGATTTCGCTTTTTTTAAGGACTGAAAAATAAATTAATAATTTTTTGAATTAATAAATATATAAAAAGAATAAATTAATAATTATATAATAATAATAATAATAAAATAATTATATAAAAAATAAAGAAATATATAAATAATATATTATTTTATTTATTATATATATTTGAAAATTATCAAAAAACTATAAATAATAATAAAAATATATATATTATTTTATAATAAAAAAATATATAAAAATATATTATTTTATTTATTATATATATTTGAAAATTATAAAAAATATTATAATATAAAAAAAGAAATATATAAATAATATATTATTTTATTTATTATATATATTTGAAAATTATAAAAAAACTATAAATAATAAAAAAAAGATTATAATATAAAAAAAATATATATTTGTGTATATATATATATATATATATATATATATATATAATAAAATAATATATTATTTATATATATTTCTTTATTTATATATATTTTTATATTATAATATTTTTTTTATTATTATTTATAGTTTTTTGATAATTTTCAAATATATATATAATAAATAAAATAATATTTTATTTATATATTTCTTTATTTTTTATATAATTATTTTATTATTATTATATAATTATTAATTTATTTTTCAGTCACTTAAAAAAAACGAAAATGCTGAGTTGGCAATGCTGAGTTGGCAATGCTGAGGTGGAAATGCTGAGTTGGTAGAAAATGATGATGTGGAATGCCAAGTGGAAAATACAAATAAAACGAAAATGAAAAAACAATGACACATCATCACTTAATTGACAGAACCTAACAGATTGCTATTTTTGTGAAATCGGGCATAGTATATTGTATCGTTTGTGAAAAAAAATTCTATGTTGATACAAGTGTTAATAGGACCTAAGTACGTTGCATATTTCTGTATTTATACCTTAAGAAATTTGCCTAAATAGGTTGATATTTGTGGAAATTTTGTAAGACGGTGCATTGGCAAAGACTTGTATGGTTGTGTGAAATATTTTTACAGTGTATGATTTGATTGAATGAAATTAATATATTTTGTTATGATCATTGTGAATTGATATGGGGTTATTGTGTTTATCTACGTAAGTTGCATTAGGTACAGTCTGCAAATTAAAAAGATTCAAAATCGTGCAAATAAAAAAGCACTATTTTGCCATGGCAAACTTGAGTAGCTATAAACACCCTTTTTGCAACGCTCTAGATGTAGCAAATGACTTAAACCTTTTGCAACAAACAAAGTGTGGCTAAAAAGGTTGTCATTTGCGATGCCTCAAAGGCGTAGGTAAAAGTACACTTTTTGCCATGCTTAATGGTGTTGTTACAAGTTATCTTTTGCAACACTAGGCGTTGCTAAAAATTTGAAATATTTTCAATATCAATTAAATTTGAAAAATAGAAGTAGCAACGACTGATGGCGTTGCAAAAAATTGGGAGCTTTTGCAACTCCATATATTGCGTCGCAATTTATCTTTTGTGACCCACTTTTTAGCAGCGCCTTTGCGACACCCTGTTTGGCGTTGCAATTGGTCAATCGCTTTTTAGGACTTTTAGCGACGGTATATGGCGCTGCAGGAAACCCCTTCTGTTGTAGAAAGAAAGAGATTGTAAAAGAGCAATTCTTAGTGAGTCACTACAACAGAGCATGGTTTTAGCAGCGCCATACCCCATCGCTAAAGGTGCCTTTGAGCGTGGCAAAAGATCTGTCGCAACGCACCAGATGGCGTTGCAAAGGCGTGGCTAAAAAGTGCGTCTCAAATACTCAAATGCAACGCCAAAAGTGGGGTGGCAAATGTTCCTAGTTTGTTGCGACGCCTATGGGCGCTGCTAATACACTAATTCCGTTGCTACTTCATTTATGAAAATTAAATTAATTGCAAATTTATTTCAAACTATTTTGCGGTAGCTTGGCGCCATAAAAAGGAGAGCTTGTAACAACTAGGATGGCGTTGCAAAAGTGATACCTTTAGCTACACAACTAGGCATCGCAAAAAGCAACCTTTTGCTACACTATTTCCGTTGCGGAAAGTTTGAATTTTTAGCTGTACATTTGGCGTGACAACAGACGTCCATAAATTTAGTGACACACCAAGTGTGGCAAAAAGTGTCTACGTTACAGTAGAATCAAATCTTTTAGCTACACCAAAATTGTTGCGAATGATATAAATTCCAGAAAAACACACGCTTTATTTGGGACGCATTTAGCATTACAAATGGTGCAATTCATATATATACATGTACATTTTCATTTACATAATCCTGCCCAAAACAATTTTTATAGAACACAGTAACCCTATAACAATTCACCACAAATCATAACAAAATGAATTTCATTACTAAATCATTCAATACAAAATATCTTAAAGAATTCACATAACTATTTTTTGTGAAAAAATATCGTCTCACATAATCTTAACAATGTTCAACTAAATTTAGACGAATTATTCAAAACTAAAATTCCACAAATAATGTCTATAGCATGCTAATTTGAGCAGCATCCACTCGGAGCTTCTTCTTGATTCTACTACTTCTGGCAACCAATCGACCAATCTGGCACAACAAATTACAAAACAAAAAAAATAATCACTTTAGTAAATTTATTAAAAACATTAATAAACCTAATATACACAAGTTGGCAATGCATGTGAAACTATGCACCTCCTATATGCGTGCGTAAATTGGTGCCGATAGCCAAAAGCTTAGAAAGAACTTATCAAAGTTATAACTCGATCACATTCATGAAGGTACAGATCAAATAAGAAGACAAAAATAGCCAAAAGCTAATGGATTTTGAACTAAATTGTACATGTAAATGCCAAACCATTAAAAAACCTCGTGTCATAAAGTTATCACCAATGAAACAATAAAATAAGCAAGGCTAAACATAAAGTAAATCAAGCAAACAAGCTCAACTACAAAAAGCAGTTCCAACAGATGGCAGAGTCAGATGTAAAGGTATCGGGCGTGGGATGCTTCCTGTATACTCAAAATAAAAGGACTCAAATAAGAGTTGTGGGCATAGCAGCTCATTCCCAACTCCAGGCACAACATAAGAGGGAGGTGTGGTATATTTGTCAACATGTTGCTACATGCATTGGTTTGACTCAATAACTGCTTTCTTATCGTTAGAACACGTTTTTGACCTTATCGGTCCCATCTATCATTAGAGTCTGAAAACGAGATATTTCTCGTTGTAAAAATGGGCTTCTAGCTCGTTTAGGGCTTTAGTTGTCCTTCACTCTATTACCTTCTATTCGAAGTCTCGTTTAGGGCCCGTAGACATGCAGTAACCTGGCTCTGTTAACTCTTGGCTATAGCCTGCGGATACGGTGGCACTCCTCAACGAGCATCGAAGCCAAGATATCACTGCTGTGTATTGTGACGTTAAACCCATACCCCTAGACTGGCAAGTTAAGATAGAATATCCCTTAGGGGTTGACTTATCCTTTTCTTGCCCTAACCTAGGCTTGTGTGGAACCTGTACTCAAAGTAAACCTATTTGTCCGACAGGACAGACAGTCCGGAGAGAACAAGAACAATCCGGAGCTACATACATTCTTTTACTCGTTCACTGACTCTCAATGGATTACTCCCTTCGCCTTTTTGGGGCTATGGGAGTCATCCTTGGAATCCGTACCAAAGCTTTCTAGAGGTGCTTATAAGGAAGTGGAAATAAATAGGATGATTCCAGCCGTAGTTTATTGGCATTAGGTTGGTGAAACTGTCCCTGTAGCTAAAAGCAGTAGTTCGCATTCTAGTTCTATTTTTGTAGACCAGATGGGACCTCAACTTGGTTTCCAAAAAGCAACCGACTCTTTCCAGGTCTAGTGCCAAAGCAGAGTACAAGGCACTCACCCTTACTACCTCTGAACTGTTATGGCTTTCTTACTTGCTACGCGCTCTACCGGCCGTGTAGCGGTTTTTGCTCCAGCTCCAGGTGCAGGGGCAAATCCAGGTGCTGTTACATTTTGAGTTCGAGCAGATTGAGAGGCAGGGCCAAAGCCCGTTGATTAACCAGATCTACTGAAAGCAAAGGCAGCTTACCCCGCATCTTGATAAACATAAAAATGATAGTTTACCTACGAAATGAACGATGAAACTCAAAACGCAAGTAAACTAAAACTTAATACGAGTCTATATTTATCAAGTTTTCTACTCTCAATTCTATCGAGATAGAGTGTAGTAACAAATTCGTTCCACTCCTAGTTCTTTAGCATGAAATATTTTCTAGTCTAATTAATCGATCTTAAGTCTAATGAGAGGTTTACGAGGGGAATTCTATACTACGAGGTGAATTAAATTAACAAGTTACGAATAACGAAAAGAGAGAATGCTAAGGGTTTGAATCTAGATAAAGAATTAAAGTGAATTGAATCCACCTTAACTCGACTTAATCCTACTAACAAAGACTCGTCGTGATCCAAATTGAATGCTTAGCATATCAAAATAGTAATTCTAATCCCTAATTATACATGGCATTTCTACCAATTCATAACTAGCATGTGAGCGATTAAACCCATTCTCATGGTGAATTAATCGTTTCTAAAGTGGAATAATTATCACAATGATTTCTAAGTTTAACAAAGATCAAGCGTCATCAAGGCTTCTTCAACCCCTCTAATGGAGGTTTAGCCTTGATTTATACCACTATCATTTCTCATTGATTTAAAACTAAACATCATATCAAAATTCTACTTGGCTAATTTAACTAACAATACTTCAATCTAATTTAACAACTCAGAAATGATACTCAACAAGAATTAAAATTAGATCTATAAATTGAAATGACAAAAATCAAAATTAACAAACTAGCTATTTTATTTATCAATACTAATGAAGAACAATGATTCTAAGAGTTTAATCTAAAACAAGAATTGAATTTAAACTAAACTTAATTTTATTTAATGAAAACTAGATCTAGAATTATCTATAGTTTTAGGTCTAACTAGCTACCATTAACAAAGAGCTAAGCTTTTGTTTTTATATGTCTAGATCCAAAAATCGTGCATGGGCTTGGAGCCATGTTTTGGGCCAGAGAATCAGGCCCAAAACCCAATTCTTTCAGTCCATAAAGGTCTCTTCAACTGCAGTTGGCTTCAATAGACTTTTCGTCCACTTCTGCTCCTCTGATTGGGTCAAGGCTTAGACCATTGGAAAACTCTTTCTGAGCCGGTCGTTTTGACATAAGGTAGGCCCAATTCTGAGGTCTGAGTCCAAAGATCTGACCCCGGAGGAAGTTCTCGTCTTTGAGTCTTTCATTTTACGCCCGCGTCGACTTTTTAGCTTTTGACCGGGCTTTAGAAAGGCTTTGTCTTCTTGAATCTTGGCCTTTAATCACAGAACTCCTTAGCAACCGACCCTTGCTCCTTTATCTCGCTAAAGTGGCACATTTCTGCACATAATGGACTTTGAAGCCTGAAATGCATAAAAACACGTGATCAGTATTAACTCTTAATTATTACTCACATAATTGGTCTAAAAGTATGACTGTTACAGGGTTAAAATTACAGTTTTGGGCTTTTATTACATCTTAACAAGCAGCTAAGGCAGAAACCCCATTAACCCATAACGTCTTTCTCTTTCTCCAAATTCCAGAGTTGTCTACAGTGACATAGCTTGATCCAAAACCATAATCGAAGGCATCAGAAGGAAAAACTTTTTGTTAGGGTGATTCTGGGCTCCCGAATAAGCGAGTCGCTATCTGATCCGTGAAAACCACATCATATAGTTGGACTATAGATTCTCTTCCCCCAACAAACATGCACTTTTCAGAGTTGCCGTTGCCCAGGTGGCGTTGGTGGTATCGTATATAAGATCACGCCTGGTTTTAGGAAGGGCTTTCCCTCATCTAAATGGTGGTGTGTTCTCATCTTTTGAAAGAAAGATGTACAGTGGCGATCTTCTCGTCAATGTTTGGAGTTGAGCTAGGCACTTGCTACAGGGCGACCGACCGAGACTCTACTCTGGCAGCTGAGCTTCTTTACTGTCTCTTGTGCTGGTTGTTCAATACTCCCATCAATCAACTAACGTAGTCGCGATAACTCTGCCATCTGCAGCGAAGGAAGGATAAGAGCAATCAATCGGCCGATATAATATCTTTTTTGATTCCACAACCAGTGCCTCTATCGAAAGAGAACAAGTCACCTATTCCATCCCCAGTTCTTTCTCTGCTCGTGGGATAGGAATGAATGAAGAAAATGACGATCGATGCTTCCGCTCTTGGCAATACCGTTGTGGTTGAATCACTATCCGGTGCTCTCTTTCTGTTTGCAAGAAAAGAAGGAGCTGCTGCTCTTACAGATGCTATTTCATCCGGTCCTATGTTTGCAATTGAATCACCAACCGCTGCTTATTTGGTACACTAACCGCAGTGCTATTGAAGAAGCGATTGGAGGAATAACCGCCGCTAGAAAGGGAACCGATTCCCTAACCGCTGTTGGTGTTATATCGAAACCGCTCTTACTCTTTTCGGTGGTTCACCGGTTAATCAATAGTCGAATCAATGGAAACCTCCTTCTTCAACCAGTACCCGTCGTTGATGCAATAACCGGTCTTGTTGGAACTGAATCAGAATATGCCCCGAAGGAACTGTTTTGGGCACCAGAGCAAGGAGATACATCTTGAGCTCACCTCTCACTCTCTCACTCTTTGACGGACAAACTCTCTACGTTCGTACCTGCAGCTAACAAGTCAGAAGTGTCCCCTGAGTCCTAATTCAGACTAGAATTGTTCTTTATCTGCATTATCCAACAGCCCATAGACGCTCGGGAAAACCTACTTGAAACTAGAGTTCACGCCTATAAAAGGGAAAGAAAGAGTGAAAGCACCCTTGCTGTGCTGAACGGTATTTCCCGCATGCAGTTTCAGATGCAGAAACTGCTATGGCTGAAGCTGAAGAGGCTGCAAAAAGAAAAGTAGGGGCGTAAGGCGAGCAGAGGCAACACAAGCTTTTGGCCGGAAGAAGAACAATACTCTGAGAATCCCAAGTCGATGCGAGATTGCAAAGTTGAGAAACATGACCTTGAGAGGAGGAGGTCGCTGCCGCCGCGCGTCGCGGATTCGGATCAGAAACCGCTATGGCCGGTTGAATCAGTTGTCACTCCTTTGGCTCCTCACTTCAAACTCTCTGGGGTCGTGTTATCCACTCCTTCATCAAGGTTAGGTCGACCAGACCAGGATCGAGTCGAGTATGACCCAACTCTAGAGGCGAACCGGGAAAAGGATGCTCCACCTCGCCGGTCGTTTATGCCTATATATACACCCTCTTACTTCTATACTATAGGCTAGGCTTCGATCGAAGTGTGTTGAGCTTGCTGAACGGTATGTCCCGCATAAGACAATAGAATAGGTGGATTTTAGATGCCGATGCGTTTCGACTTTCGCTGGTCTCTAGTGTGGACCGCTTCCTCGGTGAGAACTAGTCGCAACCCATTTTATAAGGAGAACATAATATGGTTGTTCTCCTTTTCGGTTTTATAACTAGCTTTGGGATTTGGTTATCCCGGTGTGGGATAAAGCAGTTCCAACGGATCTTGATCCGATGTAAAGGTATCGGGTGTGGGATTTCGACACATTCTTGCATATCCGGTATGCACCAAGAAAACAACACAAGTATCAATAACGGATACACCCGGTGTATAAAAGGCATGTTACACACCTCATTACCGCCTCTAAGCTAGTGGGTGGGATTGTTGCCTCGATGTCCTAAGGCCCTTTCCAAGCAGTTGGAAGCCCCTTCTTATGACAATACATCGACGATTCTCGACATTACTTGTAATAGGCAATGATATATAACTACTAAGCCGATCAGTAAAGATTTAGATTTTTTGAACCACTATGAACAAGAAGTAAAAATCTCAATGAAGAAATTAAATCCGAGAGGGCATCTTCTGTAAATGGCTATATCCTAGGAATTAAGCACCACAGCCGTTGCTCATTTCCCAGGATTGACCCGCGACTCACACAAATGGGGAAAAAAATGGCTTGTGAGAGCACACGAGATTTCACACAACAACAAGTTAATAATTATAATAAAATAGAAAAGGAAACACATGCATAGACGTCCATAATTAAGTGCATTAAAAAATCCAGCCCCTAAATAACTAGGCACCAAAACTCACTGAAGAAGATTGAAACTAAAGTTTTCCTTTCCATTTCCTCTGAATTGATCAAAGATGTATGAAAAAGATCTCCCGAGTAAAATGTGAGTTCATTGAGAGATTACCCCTAGAGTCGAATTGTGTTTCAACATATCAAAAGTTAAAAACAAAACGTGTTGTGAGAAGTGCAAACTGGAGCTAACACCAAAATAATGTCCAAAGTCTACCCATTGCAAACATCATGCAAATTGTGGCTTTTAAGCAAGCATCTTAAAACAAACTAATCAACAAGGGCCTACTGAAGTAGAATCAATATATTGTGATGTATCTCGAAAAGATGAAAGAAGGCATTAGAAACTTGATATGGAAATCAAGGTAGGATAGGTTGACTGAAATTCTACCAGAATACAAGCTCACTATGTTCCTGATTTGCATTGGTTCTAAAAGTTACAAAAGATGTTCAAATATGCTACTCCTATACTGACGCCAATACAGAGAGGGAGGGCAATGTTTTATTGCATTATCCAAATGCCACAAAATAACAATTTAGTACCCTATTTTTTTTTTGGACAATTTAGTACCCTGTTAAAGAATGATCACAAAAGGTAAAATAAGACCCCAAATATTGCAATTATATGCATGAAAATGTCAAATTTAGTTCTTTACGTATTGATAGCATCTCTACTACTATGGATATAGCACTAAGGACATAATCAAAATCAATATAGAAGCATGTTTCCATTATAAGGAGAACAGAATATGGTTGTTCTCCTTTTCGGTTTTATAACTAGCGCTTTGGGACTGGTTATCCCGTGTGGGATAAGGCGTGTCTACTTTCTCCTACGTCAGATCGAAGTAATTCGGCTCTGGGGAGAATCTGGCCGTTTTCACATGCCAATCGAGAATGGGCTAACTACCTGTATAGAGGCTGCAAAGGAAGCATAGGGGGCAGAAGCTGATGCAGAGGCAGCACAATTTCATTAAAATAAAAATAAAAAAATGTCATACAATATCTAAGGAACTATGGCACTGGTTATTTGACGTCTTAAAGGTTCAGACACACCAAGCTTTCAAGGAATTATCAATGCCTCGATGTGTACACCTAATTGTCAATCATATATCCCTAATTGTGTGAAAAAAGAAAAAAAAAACCAATACATCATTAACAGAAGATAAGATACCAATATTTCTTACTTGCTTAAAGTTCTCAAACTACGTACCATTGAGAACCTCCACTGAACTGTAGCATCCAAGCCTCCATCCTAGCTTGAACGGCAAAAACCTCTTCCAATTTAGTTCGTCATTTTAGCATTTCAGCAGTGAGCTCGTCATTACGTTTTTCAGCTTCCTCAGCCCTCGTCCTTTGTACTTCCTCTTCAGCACTGCTCCTTTGCACTTCCTCCTCTAAGTGAATGGATCTCATCCTTCTAGCTGATGGTGGCATGACACCATGCCCAAGGCCTTTATAATATCCAGATCTTACACCCAATCTCGTACTAAAAAAATTTCATCCTCGGTCTTTGGCTCACCACCTACGCCCGGACTCAACTTTAAGTTGTCGATCCGGGTTCAGAAGTTTAAACTAGGGATAAATATATGAAATTAAAGTGCAATGGTAAAAGCAAGTAAGAATCATTTTACTTACATAATTTTCCTGAGCTACAGGACTAGTCCATCCCTTACTACTAAAGTGGGTTCGACGGTAGAATTCAATCTTTCCCATAGTTTGTTGGGTTTCAGAGTCGCGCTGAAAAATATTTGAAAACGCATAATTTATTTTAAATAATAGTACACAACTCCAAAGCAACATAAATTATGTAAATAAAAAATATACCGATTCCTCGAAGAAATGTAGAAATGACTTTGAACCAGCACAATGGTTTGTTGAGAGCTTTTGCCGATTACTTGAATTCTGCTCGCTAATTTTCTGAAGTAAAATGAATATTGTATTACAAGTTGTATTTGAATAATATAATCATATAATCAGTGGCTCATTGGACTCAACTTTGAACTAAGATGGGATAAATGTAAAGAGCTGCATTATTGCCTAATCTCAAGTCAAGAGGAAAACAAAGGGTCTCAAGCCTTAAAAAAAAAAAATTAGAACAATCCTTTCCTTGGAACATAGCCAGACTACCACTTCAACCTCAAAAATATAATTATATCCTCTTCTAGATTTCCTTAATTTCCTCAAAACACATGAAACCAATCACAACAATAACCAGCCAACAATAACCATTTAAAGGAGACTAATAAGTAAACTATCATACCTTGAAATCTTCCTTCAAACCAATCACAGCAAGCATCCCATTTATCTTGCGCCACGCCACTATAAGGATTTTATTTCGTACACCGTGATCATTTCCAAAACGTTTATAGTGCAAGTGAAGAAGACACCTATATCCTCTTAAGCTCCCCTAATATCTTGTCCACGACGTACTTCACATGTGGAAGTTGCATATCCACATCAAACTTGTCCTACAAGAAATGCATTACAAAGTTACAAGGAATCATTCGATATGCCATGCAACTAGAATAAAAACTTTATTACCTTAATGCGATCAACGTGAATGGTCCTCTCACATCCTCTTCCACTTTATCCCAATCACTGCCTGTAAGAGGTCCATGTTGTCGCTACTATCAATCTCCCTCACGAATTGAGTACTCCACCTTCCCACAGGTCTTGCATGATCTTTGTGGATCTCTATCCTAGGTTTTGACCAGTAGCAGCTTTGTAATCAATGAGTTTCTTATTCATAGCCTTGCCTTTTTTTCTTAGTTGGAGCTGTTAACAAAAACATTCATAAAAAGAAGAAGAAAAAGATGCCTAGTCTTTTATTATTGAACTATCCAATGCATTAAACAAATCAAAATATAATCTTATTACCAATACTTGATGTGTTCACTTCGCTAACCGCTGACATTGGTTGTGCTCTCACTCATCGAGTTACACCTGGCGTCATAGCTATACACGCAAAACTTAAATTTGATAAAAAACAATTGATATCAAATGGCACATAATCTAAATACAATAATAAATCACATTAAAAGTCATATATAAAAAAAATCAATATAACATTAAAATGGTGAGTTTCAATTCTTAATATATAAGCATGTACCTGACTTAGCACGAAATAGATCCAACAACAAAACTATCACTTAATGTAATGCAATCCAAACAACCTGTCCTAGCTAGAATATGCTTTAACGCTTAATGTGAATGCATGACATATATATATATATATATATTACAAAATGGATAATGAAGTTTTTCATTAACATTCAGTCAATGTCTGTATCATCATCACTGGATACGACATGCTCCTCTTCAGAACAATACTCCATTAATGTGTCATCTATTTCATCATCTTCCTCGTCAATAATGAAATTGTTATCGGTTTGATGACTTTCCATAGCGGCCACGACCACATTAGCATCAACTTCGTTTGGGTCCAAATCCTCCCTATCTAGACGTATGGGTGTGAATGGTGCATTTTGAACCCCGCTGCTGCTTGCTTCATGAGTTTGATCAAGTTGGACATTGTCGATATTCACCCCAACCTGCTCTTCCTGTTGATATGCGACATCACTACCTACTTCTTCTTTCTCTAGAACATCAAACACGTTTCGAGGCTTTGTCTTTTGCACAACTTTTCAACCAACACCTAATTTGGTATCATCGACGTAAAAGACTTGACATGCTTGCGTGGCTAAGACAAACTGGTCTTCTTTATACCATGTCTTGGAGCCATTAATACTAGTAAAGTGACCATCCGTTTGAATCCCCGTCCTTCTATTACCAACATCATACCAATCACATTTGAAAAGATAAACTCGATTCCCAAATAGATAACTAACCTCAAAAACATCAGTTAACACACCATAAAAGTCAATCTCTTCTCCTTGGTGTTCCCCTTTTACTTCAACACCACTATTTTGTGTTCGGAGATTTTTTTCTCAATCCTTGGTGTGAAACCTAATCCCATTAACAATGCATCCGCTATACCGTTTCACACGTTTATCAGGCCCACATGCCAATGAATATAATTCATCTGTCGCTTCAGAGGAGTTCTCACTGCGCAATACTTGCATCTATTCATAAAATTAGTACACCAAATTAGGAAAACATAATTAGCATATTATCCAAGTTCATAACCATTATATAAAAAAGTAGCAATACGAGCTCTTACACGTTTTTGAAACCAACTAGGAAACAACATTTCTTGTTTCTCATGTAAGTTGTGTGAGCTTTGCATTTCAAGCTCTGTCATGTGTTGACTGTATGCATATTAAATATATATAAACTTAATAAGTCAGAGTAGTTGATGATGATAAAAAAAGACTCGGTAAGCTAAATGCAATAAAACTTACTCTAAATATGTTGAAATTTCTTCAGAATTATTCAACACATAGTAATGAGCCTTGGCATAGTCTTTTGGATCAAGAATGGAACTTGTATAGGCTCCCAAAGGCCGAACATTATGTGTGAAAACAGGAAATCCAACCTGTTGATTCTCATTACCACCATCATAGTTTCGTTCTTCACGATTGAACCGAGTTTCAACTCCTTGAAGATACATGGAGCAAAACGTGAGACATTCGGTGTCTACATATGCTTCAAAGAATTGAACCTTCGGGTGAGCTTTATTTGAACATATTGTTTTAGCGTGTGTAGATACCTGTTTACATATAACACACACATAATATATATATATATATATATATATATATATATATATATATATATATATATATATATATATATATATATATAGTAAATAAAAACTTGAACATGCTAATTTCAAATTAAATAAATTACAAACCGTAAACCTCACCTTTCAATAGGATACATCCACCTATATCTGACTTTGGTCCTCCAAGTATCGCCTCCGTGGCAAGTGGATAGCCAAATGGACCATTACATCAAAGAATGCAGGAGGAAATATTTGTTCGAGCTTACAAAGTATCACCGCAATGTCCTTTTCCATTTTTCTCTAATACTTCCAATTTTAAAGTCTTGCAACATAACTCTTTAAAGAACATTCCCAACTCAACCAATGCAATGGCTACATCATTGGGCACAAAACCACGTATTGCAATTGGGAGAAGTTGTTGCAAGAGCACATGACGATCATGACTTTTCATTCCTGTTATCTTACCATCTTTAGCATTTGCACATCTAGAAATGTTAGATGCATAGCCATCGGGAAACTTCACCGACTTCAACCACTCGCAAAAAAGATTTTTCTTTGAAGATGACAATGTGTAGCATCTTTGGCGGCATTACAAACTTATCACCTCTTGGGATTAGATGCAACTCTTTTCTTATACCCAATGCGCCAAATCTAATCGAGCTTTTCTTGAATCTTTTGTTTTGCTATCTATATCTAACAATGTCCCCACTACATTGTCACAGATGTTCTTCTCAACATGCATAACATCTAAGTTGTGTCGTAGCTTAAGAGTGTCCCAATACGGTAACTCAAAAAATATGCTTTTCTTTGTCCAATTCAACTCCATCTCAGTATGCTTTCTCTTCTTGTTAGGCGGCGGCTTTCCGAATTTATGAAGAGGTTCTACATAGTTCACCTGTGATAACAATTCATCCCTAGACAACTCTGTAGGTGGCAACCTGCTCTCCCTATTTCCATCAAATAAGTGTTTGCCACGAGTTCTCCAAGAATGCCTTGGCTGCAGAAAACGACGATTGGCCATATAACACAACTTTCGGCCATTCTTTAAATACATGGAAATTGTATCCTTGTTACAATTAGGGCAAGCCAATTTCCCTTTCGTGCTCCAACCAGATAAATTACCTAGTGCTGCAAAATCATTTATAGTCCATAACACTGCAGCATGCAACCGAAATGTTTCCTTTGCTACTGCATCATACGTCTCCACCCACCCCATCATTCCATAACTCTTTTAGTTCATCAATCAAAAGTTGTAAATAGACATCGATATCATTCCCAGGCGATGTAGGCCCTAGGATCAGTAGGCACATGAAGGTGAATGGTTCTTTCATACACTTCCACGGTGATAAATTATACGGCATAACCAGTACCGGCCACATACTATATTGGCTGCTCATATTCCCAAACGGGTTAAATCCATAAACATGAGACCAAAGGCGAACATTGCGAGGATCATTGGCAAATCACTCATGTTCCTTGTCAAAATCACCCCAAGCTTTAGAATCTGCTGGGTGTCTAAGTACGTTCTCCTCATGCTCAAGTTTTTCTTTATGCCATCTCATATCTGCATGATAAAAGGATAAAATTAATAGTCTACCTACGAAATGAACGATGAACTCAAAACGTAAGTAAACTAAACTAATCTTATGATGCTTATATTTATCAAAGTTTCTCTACTCTCAATCCTATGAGATATAGTGGAGTAGGAAATTCGTTCCACTCCTAGTGCTCTAGCATGGAATGTTTTCTAATCTAATTAGTCGGTCTTAAGTCAATGAGAGCTTTACGAAGGTGATATGCTACGATACTTACTGAATTTGATTACTTGATTTTAACTACGAATGCTATGGAAATATGAATCTAAACTAAACATATTATCAAGATTCGAAAATTACTAATCTAAACTAAACAATGATTAAAATTCTAATTAACAACTAAGAGATGGTAACCAACAATAATTGAAACTAGATCTAATAGATTGAAATAACACAATTCGAAATTGCTAAAACAACTATTTTATTTATCTAATCAATCAAGAATAATGATTCAAACACTTAATTTAAAACAAGAATTGAAAATGGAACTAAAGCTTAATTTAATTAATGAAAACAGATCTAGAATTATCTATATTATTTTAGGTCTAACTAGCTACATTTAACAAAGAGCTAAACTTTTGTTTTTATACTTTCAGATCCAAAAATCGTGCATGGGCTTGGAGCCATGTTTTGGGCCAGAGAATCAGGCCCAAAACCCAATTCTTTTAGTCCAAAAAGGCCTCTTCAGCTGCAGTTGGCTTCTATAGACTTTTTGTCCACTTCTGCTCCTCTGATTGGGTCAAGGCTTAGACCATTGGAAAGCTCTTTCTGAGCCGGTCGTTTTGACATAAGGTAGGCCCAATTCCGAGGTCTGAGTCCAAAGATACGGCTTTCGGAAGTTCTGCTGACTTGTGTCTTTTCAGCCCGCGGTCGACTTTTCAGCTTTTGACCGGGCTTTAGGAAGGCTTTATCTTCTTGAATCTTGGCCTTTAATCACGGAACTCCTTAGTAACCGACCTTTTCTCCTTTATCTCACTAAAGTGGCACATTTCTGCACATAGTGGACTTTGAAGCCTGAAATGCATAAAAACACGTAATCAGTGTTAACTCTTAATTATTACTCACATAATTGGTCCAAGAGTATAACTGTTAAAGGGTTAAAACTACAGTTTTGGGCTCTTATCAAACCACCCCCAAACAGCATTTTGCTTGTCCTCAAGCAAAGATGAGAAATTAAAATAAGTGGCCAAAAATAGAGTTCTATCTACTCTCGTTTCGCTGAGTGCGATTGCATTGACCCTATGCAATAAGGCCTTAAACCACTAGGAATTCCCTAGTGGACGAGTTATAGCCTCGTGAGAGTTTTCCAGTGAAGGTACTCACAAACTTCAACTATACTACAACGACTAAGAAATAAAACTATTGTTTCCTCATTCATGTCCCAACTATCTATACATCTCACTAGCAAATGAATAAGAATAACCAAGTCAAAAACCTAAGCTAATATATGCATAATAATCAATCATCTATAATACAAATATGTATACTATGAGTAATACTATGAAATGCCTAGCAGGTTCGTTTCTGAAAACTTCGAATAAGCGCCCCTTAAGTAGGTCCTCACATAAATGTCAAGACAAAACCACTATGATTTTTCCACTCAAGTTTAAGCTACTCCGATTGTGCGATGGACACACTTTACCTTACAATCTCAATGACAACAAGGAAGCCGGGGTCGATCAAACACATCTGCCACTTACTATCACACTAACCTATTCCTAATTGAGCTAGAGGTCTTTATTAGGTGTTGCGGGGATTAGGAGATGGTTTAAGAAGAAAGAAAATGGATATTCAAAAGGACAAGTCTGAGATAATAGAGTCTTCATATTATGTAAGTTAAAGAAAACCTTGTTATTTTCTTTTGCTTCTATACTTTGTTTCCATCCTTAGCCATATTTTTTTTTTCTTTTCTTTTCTTTGGCTTTTGACTCACTTTTATTCTATTTTTTAGTTTTTGGAGTTTTTATTTATATATATATATATATATATATATATATATATATATATATATATATATTTTCTTTTCCTTGGATGGAAACTTCTTTTCGAAGCAACTAACTAATTTTTTTTTTACAGGTTTTTCTTCTTCTTTCTTCACTCATTCTATTCTCAAACTTATTCTAAATTGGGTAGGTTGATTTATTTTTTTTTTCTATTTTGTTTTGTTTTTGTAACAGGGGTAAAGGAATTGTGGTTTATGGAAGGCTAAAGAAAGGCTCGAGAGGGGCTAACTAGCGGAAAATAATTCATAGGTTTGAATTTTCTGGCTATATCGATCCAAAAAGGGCCTAAATTCTCGCTTAGGATATGGCATAGTGATCAAGCAAGTGGACGTGTGATATCTCTATCCGGATTTTACTTCTTCCTTGTGTCATTTCTCAAATGTTTCGCTCATATAAGGCTTTTAGGCTATATTCTCACAGGATTTGTAGAATAAGTACTCTAGCCTAGATTTCAGAAACTTACTGCTAACAATCATAGATACTTATGTAATATATTTATAGATAGATGCAAATATTATTACCTATATATTAACCTAAGTTCTAGCAATTATTCTGATGCAAAAGCTACGTGAGACTTCTAGATTGTTAAGAGCATGGAGAAAGAAAACAATACCAATATTCCTAAGTGTATAGCATAACTTATTTATTTATATTTTTGAATTTTTTTTTAAAAAATGTTTTAACTAGAAAACAAATGCATATTATACATATTTATATCCTAACAGATGCCTCAATTACACGTGTTTCTATGCCCCCCAAACAAGAATCATGCTTTGTCCTCAAAGTATTGTAAATAAAGAGGGTAGGAAAAATACCATTTAAACGTGTGAAATTCAGGAACATCTGCAAAACAAAGTTAGAACGTACTACTATAGGAAATAAACTGATGCAGCTCTATACGAGTTCCACCCATTATGGGGTTAATAAAAATGAAATTGCTTGGGACATAAGCAAACACTAAAAAAAACTAAAAACTTACCTTATCTCCTGCTTAAGCATCCTCCTCCTCATTAAAGATATGAGGTTCCTTCGCATCCTGCCAGTCCATTATAACTTGCCAAGCTTGCCGCCATTTATCATCTACTAATGCTAACCTGTTAAGTGTTATTATGTCTGATGGGATGTACGGGGCGACCAAATGAGGCTGCACCTGCCATCCCAGCCAAGTCATTATTCGCGAATGAGCTTAACCACCCTATTGGTGGGTCTCATGACTCAACCCTTTCAAATCGTGAATTGTGCACGAATCACGTAAACAACTACGATGATGCGGCTTACCAACACAGGCATAAGAAGATACTTATGCCTCATGGTTTGGGCTCTCTTAAGACTAGTGACCAAAACTTCGGGGAATGTCATAGTGGCGGCGTCCCTCGCCTAAAAGCGAGGAAAATGTCACCAAAGATCTTGTTTCTTGCGAAGTGAACCGCCATTCCCCCAAAATATTCATCAGGATAAATAACATGGTGGTGCCTACGTTTAAGGAAAGGCTACCAAGGGCAATGCTATATCGCCCCTGGTCCATTAATGGAAATACCCCTCCCCCATAATAATCATGGAAATATGTATAATCATAAAGATATGCATTATCAGTCATATATGCCCATGTGTGAACAGGATCAGGTATTGGTATTCCTAAAACTAAGGCGACCAAATTTTTATTGAATTCATGTGTCATGTCATCGACTACGACGGAGAATTCTTGATCTCCATCCTGATTACAATAGAATTTAACGTGGTCATAGAAATAAATAGTAAGTTGTGGTGAATATGACTCGTCATCACTTACCAGTAGATGACGCCATCCTAATTGCAGGATCCTATGTCGGAACCAGTGTCCATAGGTGTCGGTGCCCAACACATCTTCGAAAGACTGTTCAGGTATGACTATAGGAGATGTCATCACAATAACTCTTTGAACAGTTCCATAAAAATCCTGGAATGATCGTCTGAAAATTGGAAATATCCGCGTTCCACGAACTGTGGCGCTAAGGCGCTGTCGTGTAGGCGTGGTCGCTCTTGTGTAAATGCGACATAGTGTTATGGGCTGGTCGCGCTTTGGTATGAGGGCTGGTCGCGCTCGACAAAATTCTTCAAAAAAAAGTAAAAGCGCGCTTCGTAAGTTACCAAACCGGAGTTTAGATGAAAAGGAAAGTAAAACTTGGAGTGGATGGTGCGGGATGATGGTGGAATGTATTGTGGTTTGTTAGTGTAGAAAAAGGGAGTTTAAATAGGTTATGAGCTTCCAAAGCGAATCGGGAAGTTCCCTATTTGTTTGAAGGCAATTTCGAAAATAGGAAAATTCCAAAAACTAAAAACGGAAACAAGCCATTTTCATGATTTCCTAAAAATCCCGGTATCTTTCATCTTTGGATTTAGAATAGTAACTTCTAAACTCTCCTAGATTTCATGCTACCACCACACAAGTCATAGATATGCCGATATCGCCAAATTATCAACCTTTCCTCCAAGACAACGTAACATATATATGATCATATAACGACTTATGCTCGGTCTAAATATTTCCACCCCCAAACAAGTCGGGAAGGTGGGATAAATGATAAAACAAGCAGTACTCGAAAATAACCAATTATATTAAAAACAAAATAAAATATAAATCCAAACAACATTAAATAAACACATTACTATTTAAATTTAACTACTGAATTAAAATCCTTCTAATAAAACGAAATATGAAATAACAGCGAACTCCAACTGGGGTGAACACCTAGTTTTGTGATGATGATGGACCTTGAGATGGAGATTGGCTCGGGATGGAGAATGGCTTGAACCATCGTCGTCTTTGGACGACGACGCTCATGCTGTCGGTTCGGTTGAAACAGAGTCCTCCACGGGTGGCATGCGTCGTAGCATCTCTATTCGAACAAAGCGTTGGGCTTCCATCTCGCATCGAAAGTCGCATCTTGGGTTTGTTGTTTCTTGGTGGATAGTCTCCATGTTATACAAGATATCGTCAGAACCCTTCGAGCATTTCAAATCTCCTCTCGAAGGTTCCCTTGCTTCTTTTGAACTACTATCCGTCTATTTCGGATATCTCCACAAATACCATAAACGCACCGCAAGGCGGTTTGCAACACTTGCATCGTTCTACATTAGAATTACACTTCTCTAATGCATCTTCATCCATCCATGTCATATCTTCCCTTTCATCCTCGACTCATCCATTTTTTCTTCCGGACAACGGCCAAGTCTCTTGGATGCAATCCAGATAGATACTTGCATTAGAATGCACTTTGATCTTAATAGGAGCAGATCTTGCGGCTGAGCTCTAAAGGAGAGCATGATCTTAGTGATCAATACGGGAAGAGGGCTAAACTCTTCCCCACTCCTCGAATCACATTAAACATTAAATCAAGGATGCAGAAATTATACTTCTCTGTTTGCAAAATCCGGAGAACATGCGGATATTGCGCAGGTGATATCACTAACTTTGTCTTTCGAGGGGCGTTCCAAACCAATCCACCGAGCTACGGTTGATTGGTTCTCGAAATGGTCCGGCGGACGAATGGGATGTCGGATTGTATTCACCCTCCACGGCGGTATCCTTTCATCAAAGCGGGAACTCCGATATCTTGGGGTTCCCGAATTGTCGCTCGTTAGGTTGCTTTCAAAGCGTAATTCCTAACAACTAACAACCGCCGTTACTTCTCTCCACGTTCCTCCTAACTTTATGAAAATCCTATCCCCTTCCAATTCTCGCTTTTTATAAAACTTTTCTACCAAATCATAGTGATAGAACTCCTCAATTGAGTACCACAGTTCGTTCCAATGTCTCTTGAACATCTCCGCGTCATAAAATGGCGCGAAACTGTCAGAAGCAAACGCGTTTTCCGGCAAAATTCTACATCGTAGCGCCATTGAAATTTCTTAGACTACTAATGGTTTGTAGACTGTGGGGGAGGAGAGTTTGAAGAAAACTACTAAAACGGCGTTGGTGGTGGTGGTGGTGGTGGAAACTGTAATTGGTGGGTGTTTTTCGAAGTTGGGTTGGTGGTGATGATTGTTTAGAGAAGATTTAAGGTGGATTTGATTTCCTTGTTGTAGGTGTAGTTAGGTTTTCTTCCCTCTCTCTATAATTTTTTATTTTTATTTTTTTTTTATTTTGGTTTCCAAACTTGTAACCGGCGGTTTGGGGTTGAAGTGGAAACACTGTGCGTGTGGGTTGGGAAGGAAGGAGACGCGCAACGTGCGTGCGGTTTGGGCCCAAGCCCAGTTTGAATTGCGAAATTTTCCGATTTTTCACGCAATTTCAAACTCAATTTGCCGCTTCGTTACTGGCCCGATTTTGGCGAATGAGTTATGGAAATGATCAGTAGAGAATTTCCAATCCAATGATCCATAAAACACTCAATTCCAACCATGGGTGACGTATAAGAGGGTGGAAGAATGCCTCGAAGTGCGTGTGTGACGTAAGTTATGCGAACGAAGGAAATCTAAGTTTAGATTACGTCAACCCAATTGAACTAATGGGCCTAAACAAAACCAATGGAAAGTTCGAGCAATCCTGATGGAAAGATCGATTGCCCACCCCAAACAAATTTTTAAACACAAAATTTGTTTACAACGTGGGTCGTTTAAAGTCAGATTCCCAAGACTTGTTGGATTGCTATTTCTATGATTTTAAGAATTTTAATTTTAATTTATTTGTTTATTATAAGAAACACGAAAAACAATAAATACATAATTCACTCCATAGAGGAACATGACTCAAAAACCGAGAAAACATGCAAAAGTGGAAAACGTGAATTATGTGAACTGTGGACTTAGGATCCGTACTTACAGCCACACACTCCATAGGGAGGGCCCGGTTACCTGAATGGTGTACTTATCAGTATATGGAAATGAAAGTAAGTACACCAAATGACAAGGGTGGATCCTCATAGGCAGTGGTCCCCGTAAAAGGACTTCCTCTACATCGAGGGACGAAGTTCGTGAAAATGTTTTAACCGTTGACCATTAACTTGAAAGGTACTGTTGTCATTTGGATTTACCAAGGTGATTGCCCCGTAAGGGGTGACTTTAGTAACTAGAAAAGGACCAGACCAACGGGTTTTTAGTTTGCCTGGGAAAACATGTAGACGGGAGTTGTAAAGCAAAACCTTTTGACCGACCACAAACTCTTTGCGCAAGATATGCTTATCATGAACACGTTTCATGTTAGCTTTATAATCCTTCGCGAGATTGTACGAATTGCTACGGATTTCTTCAAGCTCATTCAATTGCAACTTGTGTTTGACACCTGCCTCATCAATATTGAAGTTAAGGCTTTTTATAGCCCACGAGCCACGGTGCTCTAATTCAAGCAAATGACATGGTTTCCCAAATACAAGTCTAAAGGGGAGACATACCTATAGGAGTTTTGAAAGCAGTTCTATCGCCCATAAGGCATCCGATAGGCGCTTTGACCAGTCTTTCCTATCAGGGTTTACAGTTGTTTCTAAAATCTTTTTGATTTCCCTATTAGAAACTTCTACTTGTCTGCTAGTTTGTGGATGATAAGGAGTTGCTACTTTGTGTGTAACTCCATACTTTTTCACTAGGGATGCAACAACTCTGTTGCAAAAATGTGTTCCACCATCACTAATGATGGCTTTAGGAATGCCAAACCGACAGAAAATATATTCTTTAATAAAAAATACAACGGTCTTATGGTCATTGCTACGACAAGCTAGGGCCTCTATCCATTTTGACACGTAGTCCACGACAACTAGAATATAAATGAAACCGTGGGAAACTAGGAAAGGACCCATGAAATCAATGCCCCAAACGTCGAAAATTTCAACTATCAAGATTGGATTTAATGGCATCATATTACGCTTCGTGATTTGCCCAAGTTGTTGGCAACAAATACACGTCTTGCAATGCACTTGGGCATCCTTAAAAAGGGTAGGCCAATAAAATCCACATTGAAGAACATTAGCGGCTGTTTTCATCCCACTAAAATGGCCACCACACTCTTTGTCATGGCAGAACGATAGAACTTCATTGTATTCCCACTGGGGAATGCAACGACGAATAATTTGATCCGCACAATACTTAAAAAGGTAGGGCTCATCCGGTAGTATAACTTAACTCGCCAAAAACTTCTTACGCGTTCATTTCTTGACCAATTATAAGGCATAACATCAGCCGCTAGATAATTTTACAATGTCATCATACCATGGTCTGAAAAAAAATGGCATACGATGCTCATCGGGGAAAAGAGTCGGTATGGACTCGAGAATCGATCTAATCATCGTTTGTGAGTCTAGATAATTGGTCGGCAACCACGTTTTCGACCCTCTTTTGTCCTTTATTTCTAATGTGAACTCTTGCGGGAGAAGGATCCATCGGATTAATATCTGCTTAGCATCCTTCTTTGCAAGAAGGTACTTAAGCGGCTGCATGGTCCGTGTAAACTAAAGTTTTAGAACCAACCAAATAAGGGCCTAAACTTATCTAAAGCATAAATGACGGATAAGAATTCTTTTACGTAGTTGAATAATTTCGTTGAGCATCGTTTAATGTTTTACTAGCATAATAAATGACATGATGGACTTATTATCTAGTTTTTGTCCCAAGATCGCACCAACTGCATAATCACTAGCATCACACATGAGTTGAAGGTTTAGACCAATCGGGAGGTTGTATAATTGGTGCAGAGGTTAGAGGCTGGCTTTTAAAGTTTCAAAAGCCTGCTTACAGTTAAAATTAAAATCAAAGATTGCATCTTTCAAAAGCAGATTAGTTAAAGGCCTAGCTATTTTCGAGAAGTCTTTAATAAATCGCCTATAAAACTGCATGGCCTAGAAAGGCTCTAATATCCGCGGACGGTCCGTGGTTTAGGTAGCGTCGCTATCTTATCTAGTTTGGCCTTATCTACTTCGATGCCATCACTAGATACAATGTGTGACCTAGTACTATGCCCTTTTCACCATGAAATGACACTTTTCCCGTTTTAAAGCGAGGCTCTTTTCTTCACACCTTGTCAAAACCTTAGACGGGTTAGACAAAGCGATGCGTGAAGGAGTCTCCATAGATAGAAAAATCATCCATGAAAACTTCCATAAAGCTTCTACCATGTCACTAAATATATGAAGCATACCATTTGGAAGGTTCTAGGAGCATTACAAAGGCCAAAAGGCATTCGTTTATAGGCATACATTCCAAAGGGACATGTGAAGGTAGTCTTTTTCTTGGTCATCAATATCAATAATAATCTGAAAATAGCCCGAGTAGCCATCCGGAAAACAATAAAAAGCATGACCAGCTAGGCGTTCGAAAGCATTTGATCTATAAAGGGTAAAGGAAAGTGATCCTTTCGTGTCATAGCATTTAAAGCGTCAGTAATCAATACAGATCCTCCATTTCATAGGACCTTGTGTGACAACATAGTCACCCCTTTCCGTTACGAACCATGGTAACTCGATTTTTAGGAACTACATGAATGGGGCTTACCCATTCGCTATCGAAGATGGGGTATATGATACCCGCGATCAGTGTAATCGTAAGACTTCTTCCCTAACCACCTCTTTCATGGCGGGGGTTCAAGCGGCCGAGGTTCGCGAGAAGTCTTCGCGTTATCCTCCAAATGGATACGATGAGTGCAAACATTAGGGTCAATTCCCTTAATGTCGACTAGGGACCAACCAATCGCTTGAGACCGATGTTCCTTAATCACCCAGATTAAAGCGTGTCTCTTCATCCTTAGATATGAGAGAAGATATAATTACGGATGATTACCATCGGATCAAGTTAATATATATATTTTAACTCGGGGAAGGGGTTTAAGCACTGGGGTGGGAGAAAAATCAATAGATGTTTCGTCGGGGTCCTCATTTTGCATAATGAATACTTGCTTAGGTAGCAAGTCTTCATACTCAATATGTGGAGCAACCGAAGTGTCTACAATTGGTGTGGACTCAAGGATAGTGTTGACTTCCTCTAAGTAGGAGTCATTTACAAAATCGACTTTCAAAAGAAAGGAATTTGTACATATTGTTTTCAGGAAACGTGTTGTTAAAATAATCTTGAGCTAAGCTCTCGATCATGCTAACCCCCCCATTTATAGACGAATCTGGTAACTGTTTCATCATTTTAAAAACATTTCCCTCAACTGTGAGATGGCCAAAAAATAAGGACATCTTACCATCGGCGACAATTAATAAGTCGTTGGCGGTTGCTAAAAAGAAGCCCTAAGATGATCGGTACAGAGAGTCATTAGCGACTTACGTATCGAGGATAACAAAATCCAGCGGGATAGTAGAAATCTGAACCTTAACAAGCACGTTTTCCACTACACCCTTAGGATACTTAATAGACCTATCCGTTAATTGCAGCGTTATTTTTGTAGGTTACATTTCTGTAGACCTATTGTTTATACAAATAATACGGGGAGTAAAGTTAACACTTGCCCCCGTGTCTAATAAAGCGGTCGTCGTGTGGGAATCTCCTAAGGTGCATTTTGATGGGGCGACCGAGGGGTCCTTGTACTTAACAATTCCATTATTTTAGGACAAAGTTGGGAATTGTTCGGTTAAAAAGCGTCTTTTAGGTATGTTAGTCTTCGCCTAGTAGTGCACAACTCTTTAAGAAACTTAAGCGTGATTAGGTAGCTTTTTAATAGCTTCGAGAAAGGAAGGTTTATCGTTAGATTTTTGAAAACGCGTTCCTAATCTCCTCGAAGTTGGTATCCCTGGTTAGCATGGCTAATTTTTGAGGGAATGGTGGTTTCGTTCTATATTTAGCGTATGGCTCGACTTGATGTGTAACCTTGGCTTTCTGTTTCTTAATTTGTGGTTTAACTGGTACCTCTACAGTGGTAGGTTCTTCAGTTTCTATTTCAGTATCAAGTTCGATATCCGGTGTAGGGAGGACTAATGGGGTAACTATAGGCATAGTTACTTTGTTATCAACCACTTTTCCAGAGCGGAGAGTGGTGATGGCATTTAGGTCACCTACTATTGTCGTTTCCGTACTAGTATTACCGTTGACCTCAAAGGCTGTGTTTGTTGTTTTAGGGTTTGGTATCGCTTGTCCTGGAAACACGGCTTTTGGTTGGGCTTTCTCTTGGGCTAACTGTTGTATGCCCTGATTTATGGATTGTAATATCTGTTGGTTTGATTGAGTCATTGATTGGAAAAGTTGTTGTGTAACCTGTATAAAGGCGTCGATACGGTCCGGTTGTGTAGGTGTAGTAGTCCGCAGGTGGTGCATTTGGAACTATCTCGTTGATTATTTATGGGTGGGTTTTGATAGTTACTATTGTTAACCGGAACGATACCTCTATTGGTATTATAATTATTATAATTATTCTGACCTTGTGCTACACCTTGTCGTGGGTTGCGCTTTGGTTGTTATAATTATTATAATTTCCACGACCTTGTCCCTGTCCTTGCCTAGGTGGAGCTTGATTATAGTTGTTTGTTTGCCTAACATTTTGGTTATTAAACCACAGAGTTGTAACTTGTTGATTGTTTAGCCAACTAAAGTTGGGATGTTGTCTCCATGGGGCATTAGGAATAGGATAGTTATTAATGGAGCAAACATTATCTTGCTCTAATTGTTGTTGTTCATAGGTGAGAGGACAATAGGAGTCGGGGTGCTTTCGGGACTCAAACGAAATTACATGGGTTGGAGTTGACATTCATGCGGGAATAGGCTTTTGTTGAATAGAAATAGCCTCTACTTTTTAGTTAGAGATTCGATTAAATTTTTAAGTTCGGTCGGGTTTCATCTCAAACATACGGCGGACTTTAGCTGTTGAAGAAGAACTAGCGAGAGCGGGGGATATCATCACTCCCAATTGTTATTGCGTTTAGTTTGTTCTTCTAAAAATTTATAAGCCTCTCGAGGCTCCTTTACTTAGGAAACTACCCCATTCATTATGTCAAGGACTTCTTTATGGTGATGTTGAAGTCCTTTGAAAAGGCACGAACTAACGTGTCTTTTGCTAGGTTATGGTGTGGACACTCTATTAGCGGATCGGTGAAGCGATTCCAAGCCTCGAGAAAATGATTCATGAGGGTTATATCGGAAGAAATGAATCTTGGAAAGCATTTCATCCGTCTTTAGGGGAGGGTAAAAATGTTCCATAAATAGGTGAACAAGTTTAGCCCACGAGTCCTGAGAGTTAAGCGCTTTGGGCGGTTAACCAAGATCTTTGCCTTTTATCGGCTAAGGTGAATGGAAATACCACCGGTTTAATTTGTTCCGCACCAACCGTAGGATGATGGAATGTTGTAAGGACTTGTTCAATCCTACGATGTGTTGGTAAGGTTTTCATGGCCTAAACCATGGAAAAGCGGGTAACAAATTAAATATGTTAAGGGGATTCGAAAATCCCCCAGATTCCGCTAGAACGATGCAAGATTTAGGGCTATCGCTCAAAGCTTTGTAGAAGTCGGAGAGAGGAGTCTCTCTTTCTTCACCCATTATGTCAGGTATGGTTGGTGGAATAGTAGTTAGAGGTGTTATGATTGGTATACTTGATATGTTTGTTTGTTGACGGTTATTTACGTTCGGTGTTTTTCTCCAACCAGACCTTAATCTCATGCAAGTCTAAGTCTAAACACGAAAACAACCCAAACAATCTTGATATATTAGTATGAACCTCTAACTGGAGATGCGAGGTATGGAAGAAAGGAATACCTGAAAGCGTCCTTGCTTTGCTTATGAATAGCGTCTTGTTTACGCGTGTTTAGTGTAAATAACAAGTTAGAACACTGAAAAACTTAAAAAATCGAAGTTCGAAACAAACCTGTAGAAATCCGCAAAATTTTGCTTAGAGCAGTGCTTTCGGAGAGAAGCGTGATCGTCGCTCCTAGTCCAAAGACGTGTGAGCTGGTCACGCTTTGGTAAGAGGGCTGGTCGGCTTTCGGGGAAGTGGGGTCGCTCAAAGTCCAGACTATAGCAGCGCTGCGCTCCTTATAAGCGATCGCTATTTCCGTGTAATTTTTTCCGGAATTTTTTCAACGCTGAAACGAATAACCACAGTATGAATCAAACAAGGGTGGGTGGGTTTAATGGGACTTAACAATGACTAATTCTACTATAAAAACAATGCTAAAGTGCAACTAAGATGGCAGCGGCGCCATTTGATAAAAGGATAAAATTAATAGTCTACCTACGAAATGAACGATAAACTCAAAACGTAAGTAAACTAAACTAATCTTATTATGCTTATATTTATCAAAGTTTCTCTACTCTCAATCCTATGAGATATAGTGGAGTAGGAAGTTCGTTCCACTCCTAGTGCTCTAGCATGGAATGTTTTCTAATCTAATTAGTCGGTCTTAAGTCAATGAGAGCTTTACGAAGGTGATATGCTACGATACTTACTGAATTTGATTACTTGATTTTAACTACGAATGCTATGGAAATATGAATCTAAACTAAACATATTATCAAGATTCGAAAATTACTAATCTAAACTAAACAATGATTAAAATTCTAATTAACAACTAAGAGATGGTAACCAACAATAATTGAAACTAGATCTAATAGATTGAAATAACACAATTCGAAATTGATAAAACAACTATTTTATTTATCTAATCAATCAAGAACAATGATTCAAAGACTTAATCTAAAACAAGAATTGAAAATGGAACTAAAGCTTAATTTAATTAATGAAAACAGATCTAGAATTATCTATATTATTTTTGTTAGAAAAATGATTTGCTCAAATCCATTTAAATATGAATGAGTAGTTTGTCTCCCAAGTTACCCCACTTAAGATGAAATGGGTTTTTTCTTGAAACAGTACGTAATGTGAGAAAAACCTTTTCAAAATGATGCATTTGTTTGAAAGCGGATTGCATTATGCGAAAAGGTCGCGACCTTTCGAAATGTGCACTTTGGTTTGAAACAAAGGTGCATCATGCGAAAAGGTGCAACCTTTCGAAATAGGCACCGGTTCAAAAGCGATGCTATATGCGAAATGGTGTGTCCTTTCGAAACATGTGACTTTTCAAAGAGTTGCTTACTTTTTTCCCAAGAGTCCTTTGTGTTGTTTGAAAAGGCACCACTCACCTATAAATAATGGATGAATTTGGAGAGAAAAGATACACGGATCACACGAGTTCGATCTTTTCTCTTCTCCCTCGTTTCTTAGTCAAATACTATGTTGTGTTCATTTGAGTCTATAGAATTGAAGTGCTAGCTTTCTATAGAAGGAAATCCGTTCTATCTTGGGAGATAGTTTCCCATCAACCTTCAACCGTGAGGGGGAAAATCTGTCTTAAGGACATAGTGTATCTACACTAGGCTCGGATTTAATTAAGAAGTACAAGACACTTACAAGACAAAAGGTTTGTATAGTTTGGTAATTGGTAAAGAGTAAGTACAATTAAGTTGTATATTCCTAACAACTTAAGACAGATTTTTTTTTTTTCTTCTTCTTTCCGAACAGAATTTGTTTCTATTTTTTTCTTTTCTTTTTGGTTTAAGGAAATAACGAATGTGTGTTTCTATTTTAGAATAGAAATGACAACACCACCGTGTTCTCCTATTCATCTTTGTTCCTATTTCATTTGTTAGACCTACTAGTTCGTTGAATGGTATGAACATTTTGGTCCCCGATGGCGACCTTATGTTGTTGGTAGAAGTGGAACTCAATAATAACGGGTGTATACTAGCAATGGTAGATCTTGGTTCAACTCATAATGCGTTAATCTCGAGTATGTATACGAGGCTATTGGATTGAAACTAGCGAGAATGTACGGGCTCTATGAGAGGCTTGAACCAAGAAGCCGAGAACCGGTGAAAGGACTTCGCTTTGGAAGTTGACATTAAGATGCACAACCGGGCGAGGAAAGGTAGACCTGATGGTAGCTCGCTTAGACCATTTTCAAGTCATTCTTGGAATGGACTTCTTGAAAGCAAACAAGGTGGTGGTAATGCCACACTTGGAGGAATTATGATCCAAGATTCGAGAATCCTTGCTTCATTCGGATGTTAGGAATGGTTTGGTGCTAAAAGGGTTCTAAAAATATTGTATTATTTGTAAGATATATGTGTTTTACTATTGCGCCAAAGAGTGTCAATAAAGAAGATTGCTTAAGATATTGTTTTATAAACATACTTGTAAGCAAAATTGAGGTCTTAGAAGTGTTTTCGACACTATATGAATGATATGTGACATTCTTTAAGAAGAAGCTTAACTACTAAAAGAAGGGCTTTCTGTGTCACTTTTTAAGTGACACAAGAAGTCACTTGTGTCACTTTTGAAACTAATTCTGAAGTGACCTATAAGCCCCCGACACATAAAGTTTTACCAAAAGTGACACAAAAGCCTTACTAAATGTGTCACTTTTTGTTAATAAAAGTGACACTTAAGAATAGCCTCTTGTGTCACTTTTAAGAAAGAGTGTCACAGTGCTTGTCTCAAAAGTGACACTAGTTGTATCCGTTTAGGACCAGAGTGGGACATAATTTCGTTAAAAGTGACACATTAAGTATACTAGTTGTGTCACTTTTTGGACCAGTGAGACATAAATGCGTCAAAAGTGACACATTAAATATACTAGTTGTGGTCACTTTTAGACTAGAAGTGAGACATAAATCGTCAAAAGTGACACATTAAATATATTAGTTGTGTCACTTTTGGACAAGAGATGAGACATAAAACGTCAAAAGTGACACATTAAATTATACTTAGTTGTATCACTTTTGGACCGGAGATGAGACATAAATCGTCAAAAGTGACACATTAAGTATACTAGTTGTGTCACTTTTAGACCAATGAGTGAGACATACATTAAGTATGCGTCAAAAAGTGACACATTAAGTATACTTAGTTGTGTCACTTTTGGACGGAGAGTGAGACATAAGCGCACGTCAAAAGTGACACATTAAGTATACTAGTTGTGTCACTTTTGGACCGTGAAATGAGACATAAAATCGTCAAAAGTTACACATTAAGTATCTAGGTTACATACTTTTGGACCGTGAAGATGAGACATAAACTTACGACCAAAAGTGACACATTAAATATACTAGTTGTGTCACTTTTGGACCGTGATGAGACATTAAATCGTCAAAAGTGACACAAATGCCCCTTTACTACTTTTGTGTCACTTTTTGGGAGTCAACTCCATATAACTTCAGATGAAAAAAAAGCGACACATAAGAGTAGTCGGTTGTGTCACTTTTAATAGATATTATGTCACTTTTTCCAAAAGTGAGACAAATTAAAATAATTTTTTAAAAAACATTTTTCATTTTTTGTATTCGATCGTATTCATTTTTCAACCTGCATCCTATACGTCATAAACAAAATCCCATTAACCTGTTTTATGACAAACAACATCCACATACATTTATCAAAACATCACAACCAAAATAACTTTAACCTGCTTTATGATACAGAAACAACATCCACTCGAGAAGAAAGAAACAATATTCAAAACAATTAACTTCTATTGATTTCATCGATCAAACCAAGTATTTATCATCTAGTTTGACTCCCAACAAAAGAAGCCATTCCAATACCAAAAGAATCACAATTAAAAAAAAAAACTACATAACGCCAATACTATCCTAGCAATATCTTAGCTTGTTGTGCGCACTTCCAACACCAAAAACCTAGCTGCAATCTATTCATATGTTAATCGATCCATGACACCTACATCATATCATGAAGTCGTCATTCCACTATGATTAGTATATAAAATTAAAAAGCAAGTGAATCAAAAAGAGTATATTGTACAAAAAAAAAAAAAAAACGATAAGAAAAGTATATATACATAAACAAAGGGAAAATATGGAAGCCCACTTACCCAAATTAACTACTCGATAAATTGTTGGATAAAGTCGATGAATTCAAGACGAAGTTCATCTATTTCAATGGTGTAACTCTTCTTGCTAGAGAACTCCAATACTGCTTAATTTGAAAAATATATTATAAATATTATGAAAATGAATAATGCAGCAATGCATTGCCTACCATATTTACAAATGCACCAATTTATAACTACCTCAGAACTATACTCCAAAGGAGGTGCATGGTCTTCATCATTGGACTTGTGTCTAACTGGGAATTAACTCTGAACAAAATGCAATCAAATGTGATGATAGTAATAATGTGGACAATCAAAATTCACCATGTAAAAATGGAAAATAGGCATATCGTTAGGGAGTTGGAAACAATCCGGCTCCATCTTCAATTCATCTCAAGTTCAGCGAGTAGCTTTCGGGCCTTCTATTTGTTCATTATCTTTGCGACAAGTCAAGCATAAAGACTACAACAAGTCTTATAACCAAAATTTACATAAACGTAATCAAATGGTCAATGCAGCGGAGGCAACTTACATTGCAGCTCAAAGTTTCAGACCAGAAACTCAAACTTTACTTGTATTCAAGGAACACCAGCCATACGAGAAGTGAGTCAAGTGACAGAAGGTGTAGTTTTATTATTGATTTAGCAAACAGTTACAATCAAAAAGTGACTTCCATAAAGGGACGCACGGTTAGCTCAAATCTAGGCTTCTGGAGAGGACCACATTTAATGTAACGTGTTCATGCACGCGCTTAAAAACCGGTTTCAACCTTTTAATAAGTCAACTGAAGAAAACATAGAAATTTTTTGTCCACTTAAGCACCTAAGCTTAAAGGCACTTTTATTATTACTCTATCAAAATTCAAAAGTATGGCCATTATGATGTCCGCTTCTTCTCTTTTCTTTTGTTTCACCACGGTTATTGGTTCTTAGTTACGCACACCCAAAATGATAATTTTAGCTCTATAAATAATTATGAAATTACATTCCGTGATTCTTGATACAATATGAATGAAGAAAATAGGAATGTTAAAACATACTGCTTTTCTTGATACAAATAGGATTGCTAAAAGCTACACTTGAAGCAATAAGTGTAATTCAGCTAGTCCTTGGTGCATGCATAATACCACTGCCACATTGCGTTCGGTGACTACAATACAAGTTAAGACAGATGGGTCGATGCGTCGTGTGTCAATCATAATGTAAGTAGAAGACACCATTGTCTAAGCAACAACACCAATAACCATATTCGAACCATCTGTCTAAACATCTTCAGCAAATAAATGCATTTCCCCCCACAATTCCTTAACGCTCATTTGAAAAGATATGCTGGTTTTAGCGGTTTCCATCAATCTGATTAAGAATATATAAGTAGATATGAAAGAGAGATATTCATTTTACCTATAGTAATTAAGCTAACGTTTTTTTTTTTAAAGAAAAACTCATATTTTCCACAAAGCTTTGCTTATATATAATCTATTGTCTACCAAACATTTGCTGTGCATATACTGAGAAAATTGATTGAAAGGTGAGATATCAAAATCATCAGATAGACCGCAGACTCTCAGACGCTTAAAAGATGAAAGGAAAGTTGAAGAAATGGATTGGGCTATGAATTATGATACAAGTCAAGGTAAGTTTTTGCACCAATTACAAGATAATAAGTAACACAAGGGAGTCCTGAAATCAACTATAAAAGCATCATGATATATTCATTAGTGTCAAATAACTAACTGTAACTTACAAGATAGCGTTGATCTGGGGACAGAGATGTATCCGTAACAGTCCACCGCAAGCTTTTTGCAAGAATATCCTTCTGAACTTTCCAGTCCTTCTCCACATTGTAAATCTTAATATGACTTCCCTATATATATATATATAAAAGGGAGTGAGAATACATAGTCGATATTAAGTTGAATACAAAATGAATAACAGCAAGAATGAATTAAATTCAGTACCTGTGAACCAGCAACAAGAAGTGAACCATCAGCAGAGAACTGAGAAACATAAGCTCGAGTATTAAACCTATCAATCTCCCAAGCTGTCTGACTTTCTGACACAGACATATAAATGAAATAAAATGTATGGCAAAAGGTCTACCTATACGCCGGAGAGAAGTAACAACGTATGAGAGTACGCAAGACAGAGTGGCCTCTGTATGTGGATAAAGACTGATCACAAGGATGCTTCATATTTCTTGCCCTAGGTGGGTACTCCATCCATCTGTAATCCCATTCATAGTTTCTAAATTGCATACCACTGTCAATAGAGCAAAAGTATGTTAGCAAAGAAGATAAGATCAGCAAGCAAAGTATTATTTTTTTATCTTTTTATAATAAGTTTACTACTAGAAGATGCACATACCTACTACTACTACTACTAGCATTAGATGGCATTTTCCTGATGTCCCAAAGTTTGATGGTCTGATCTTTTCCATTTGATATAAAATAACGACCATCTCCACGACTATCAATAAATGTAATGCCTTCTAAATGCCCCATCAAGACCCCCCTGCTGGCTTTCCTTTTTCCTATACAACGCCTGTCCCACACCTGAAAGTGACAGTAAGATTCTCAGTCCCTTAAGGAAATAAGGATCTAATGAACTTAACTTGCTTGGGAAAAACCACTTCACATAAATCAGTCATCTACACTGACCAGTGACATAAATCAATCAATTAGCATATACACGGTAACATAATATGGATCAAACACCTTCTACTTTTCTTATCAGTATAAAATGAGGCTCCAGTATTGATATGGCTCCTACAACATCCCATAAGGTGTTCATGTCTATGAGATGGTATGAACGATTGACAAGTATATATATATATATATATATATATATATATATATATATATTACTAAGTAAGTTCCTTCTATTAATTGCAATAAAGTATGTCGCTCCTAGGAGGGAACCTATCCAAATGGTGATCTAAAATACAGTCCCCTAGCCATGTGTATGAACAAAGACAACACTGAAAATATGAGAAACTATGTCTCAGTTCACCAATAATAACAACCTTATTACATCCCTATGTAACATGAACTCACCATATTTCAAAAACAATCCATGTCGGATATGTATCCACGTGTCCGTGTCTGCCACATATTGTATGTGATATACCTCAATTGTTTGACATTTAGCCATGTCGGGACACGGACACACCTATATCGTGTCAATGTAATTTAGTTATATACAGGTCAATCCTCATAAGGACCAACTTTTACCCTTCCCCATTTCTATGTTCTTGTTTATTAGACATAACCATGCCTTTCGTTATCCAGGAATATTCTGCTCTAGTCAGTATATGTACAATTAATCCCTAATGAAGTAACAGTGTTCAATAAAAGCAGCGGAGTGACATGTTTCATACACTGTATGTGCTACTTATGTAGGGACCTTGCTCTCTGATCCAATGGCTTCATCCACAGCAAGGACTACTTGTGCAGGGACCTTGCTGTTTGATCCAATGTTTACTGTATATTCATCCAGCTCATTTAAATTTTTCAATGTGAGGAATAATATATGCTGCATCTATTCCTCAGTTTACTTTAGAATGGCTAGCTACAATCTTGTCAATATGTGATTTGTATCTAAGAGTACACAAAGAGTGTGTCCGAAATCTTCACATGTAAGGTTGTCATCATCATTTACTTTTCGATTGCCGTGTCTGTGTGTAGAAGAGTGTTAAATTGTGGTCAAAGCTCTATTTGAGACAGACAATTAGATAACTTGCAAACAGCTGTTTACAATAAAAATAAATCGAAGGCAAACACTATTTTTGTGCGCAAAGAATGCAAATGATCGTAACAGTAGAAACACTCTTCTACAGATTATCTTTGCTTGAAAGTTAATGTGTAAACAAGACGGTAATAGGCTTTTTCACAGCTAGCACACCACATGGAGAGAACTGTAGAGTACTTCCTACTCTATAGCTTTAAACATGATGAGGTATTGTACATTACCTTGCAAAGATTATCATCACTTCCAGAATAAATGAGATGGCCAGTTTCATCAGCAAAGCACACTGTATTAACGTCAGACTGCAAAGAAAACAAAATTAATATTCAGCTACTTCTGCACAGCTATTTCAAAGATATCACTGATATGCACTTCATCTTTAAGAATGGAAAAACTCTTACAGAACACCAATCCACCATACTTTCAAGCACCATTGATTAAACAAAAGTAGTTGAGATCGAACCACCGAAAACAGGATCACGTTATATACAAAAAACCAGAATAACTTAATTTGTTGAGCATAGTTACAACTGACAAAAAATCCACCTAAGACAACCCCACAGTGAGATCATGTAAGGCAATGTAACACGAAATGGGCCATTGCAGTTTCTACAGTCTGCATGGCATCAGGACATCAGGTTTTATAAATCCTAAGTTTTCGGTTTTCTTTTTTTTATTTACTTCTACAAGGGTAGGTTCGTATTCGGACAGTATTTTCTTACCAGGCATATGGTATACAAAACTTGGGTAGGTCATGAAAATTTACATTTTTGCTTCAAAAAAAAAATAATAAGGTATATGCACCAATTGTCCAGGTAAGACAAGAATTTCGTCCTGGAATTAAATTTGCAAGGCAGCCAATGAAATATGAAAAGAACCATCACACAAGCAGATTGGAGGGTTCCACAAGTCAAGTGGACAACTTGGTATATGGAATCAAGAACAATATCACTGCAGTATAGTTGATTAATATAATCACCAACTAGAACCAACTTCACCCCTTTGATTTATCAAAGGATGCATGTCCATGACTTCTCTTCTTTTCGATTTTAAATCCTTCAAACCCCACCAGGCCTCACCCTCACTGATGTCATAATTAACAGCAAAATTGAATTTAAAAATAATTTAATTAAAAAATTAGATTGGGTACCGAGTGGGCCGCAATTGCAGTGTAAGCTTATTGAAACAAGATCATAAACATATATTGAATCGTCACTACTTCCAGCTACAAGCTCTCGCCCATCAGTTGAAAATTTCACAGAGAATATCCCAAAAGAGTATTCCCGTCTCCATCAGCAGAGAAGTCCAAACCATCATTGAATTTCCTGCATGTGGGAGGTCCAATGTTAAACACTACTTGTGTTTGGCAAAGAGAAACACTTCAGAATCTGCTCAAAAGGGCTCAAAGAAACAAATATGGATGCTCTGCGTGATGCACTTGAAAACAAACAACTTGGGTATCTGCAATGCGAGATAAATTTCAACATTTTTTATTTAAAGTAATCAGTATGCAGATGTAGTATTTGTATATTTTTATCATTATGTGAAGGTGATACTTGCTCTAATTCTAGCTCATGAATTTTTTTTTTTTTTGTAAAGTTTGCAGGACGTTATCAAGTAGTTGACACCTGTTAGCAGTGTTATTGTAGAAATCAGCTAAACAACTAATACTAACGTTATGGTCATGTACATTCATTTAGATACCTAAAAATTCAACAGTGTCTGTGTGCTGCAGTGACAGAAATGGGAAAGGTTGGTCTGCACTTAGGGGTGTTAAATAGTGTCACTTGTCAAAGATAACAATCCCAGGCTCAACACCCTATCCTGTTTGGACATAGAAGTCCTCAATATTTTAAGACTGAATCAGGTTACAAAAGCCACACAACAGTACGAACAACACCCAACACTTTCAACATGATTCCATCACAGATGGGATGCATTTGAAATCAAATTTGTACTTCTATTAGGACTGGAAAAGCAAAATCAAGTTGATAGCTTCTATAAGAGCAGTTAACTTGACCTACTTGCATCCACGTTTCTCTCCAGCACTTGCCCCGATTTGCAAGTCAAATCGCAGTCATCTCTCTTGCAACTCATCTTACCGAGAACCCTTATCCAGAATATACTTATTCACTTTTCTGAACTGTTGGAGAGTTTAATTGAACCGTGTATGTGCTGGCATGATATTTTGGTCAAAGTAAAGCCTAAACCAAATCAAATTAGTAGTTGACTTTTTGGGTACCATATTTGATACATTATACCTATGTTACATGGACCGCCATATTTTGAAAAAAACAATGCGGTCGGATACATATCCTAGTGTTGCGTGGGCGTACACATACATATTGTATGTGATTTATCTCATTTTTTTATATTTTACCATGTCGGACACTCAGCATCCCAGATCGGATCGGACACACCTATCCGTGTTAACTTATCATTATAACGTGATAGATAGGTTGTATAAGATTTACTCAGCAAAATGGAACCTTTGAGCCCTACTCTCACATTGACACTTTGAATCTCCTCTTTTCATCGTTTCTTTTCTTTTCATCCTATGTGTTCAGGGCGCGCATACATACATATTGTATGTGATTTATCTCATTTTTTTATATTTTACCATGTCCGGACACTTCGCAGATCCGTGATCGGATACGGACACACCTATCCGTGTCAATGTAACTTATCATTATCGTGATAGATAGGTTGTATAAGATTTTACTCAGCAAAATGGAACCTTTGAGCCCTACTCTCACATTGACACTTTGAATCTCCTCTTTTCATCGTTTCTTTTCTTTTCATCCTATGCATCAACGATGAGATTCACTTCACTCACAAGACTCCAAATGCATGATTTGGGTGTGACACATGTACACAGCTACATGTCTGTGTCTATATGGGTATGTCTATGTTTGTGTGCGTAGAGAGAGAGATTATAAAAAGAAACAAATACGATTAACTTTAGATGTGCTCAGGAGACGGTTCTGTTTTTGAGAAGTTCGGTCTTCTATGGATCCAAAGCAATGCCAGTATATCAATTAGGGAAATAATGTTAATTATAATGGAAATTTTGACAGCAGTGAAGAAAGGGTAAGAAATTACTAATTGGAGTTCCATGTGCAAATTTCGATGTTACTTCATAGTTGGTCCATTATATTCTTTCTACATCCAAAATGCAAGAATTAATTAATGAAAGTATTGCTCATCATAGATAATGAAGCAACAAAGTACATACTGATAACGTTGGCATGTGACTCTTTAGTGGCAGATCCAATATCAACAATATGGACAAACGGGGACATACCGCATAAACCTGCAAATTAAACAACAAAGAGCTTAATATTGTATATGCACAAGTCAGCAAAAGGATCAGCTTAACGTGGAAAAATAGTAATCATACAAAATCTAAAACTTAAGTTATTGGCAACCTAAAGCCTCGAAACAAGTAACATGTGGAGCTGATCAGATAGACCATCAGAATGGTAAAATGGTAAAATTGATTGAAAGGTGAGATATCAAAATCATCAGATAGACCGCAGACTCTCAGCCGCTTAAAAGATGAAAGGAAAGTTGAAGAAACGGATTGGGCTATGAATTATGATACAGGTAAGTTTTGCACCAATTACAAGATAATAAGTAACACAAGGGAGTCCTGAAATCAACTATAAAAGAATCATGATATATTCATTAGTGTGAAATAACTAACTGTAACTTACAAGATAGCGTTGATCTGGGGACAGAGATGTATCCGTAACAGTCCACCGCAAGCTTTTTGCAAGAATATCCTTCTGAACTTTCCAGTCCTTCTCCACATTGTAAATCTTAATATGACTTCCCTATATATATATAAAAGGGAGTGAGAATACATACTTTGATATTAAGTTGAATACAAAATGAATAACAGCAAGAATGAATTTAAATTGAGTACCTGTGAACCAGCAACAAGAAGTGAGCCATCAGCAGAGAACTGAGAAACATAAGCTCGAGTATTAAACCTATCAATCTCCCAAGGACCATAAACAGGCAAATACCTACTAACAACATGACGACAATCCGCAAAAGAAAACCTCCCTTTCCCGGAATAATTAAACTCTCGTCCTGCCAACATTCTAACAGTCGAAACAGATGGCGAAACCCTCTCGCCGGGTAAAACCCGTTTCAATATTTTACACATGAAATATTAGGGCTGACACCATTTCGATATATCATAATATGTCGGAGATATCAAGCCACTACAGTCGGTATTTCCTCACCTTAACTAATAGAAAATTGGAGAACCGATTGAGGAGCTTACCAAATTGATCTTTCACTTTTGAGCTACCCACAATTAAATTGCCGAATGACGGAACTCATCACAGCACTTGAAAAGCAGGGAAGGGAAAGGTTTACCTCACATGCCCGACCCTAACTGAGTGAAATAAGGGTGTTGAGAAGGAGGAGAAGATTCCACTTGGCACTAGTTGGGCAATAAAAAATCTTCCGGTGCAGATTGGAGTTTGGGGAGTTAGTGTGTGGGAAGAAGACGGGGTAACAGAGAGAGAACTCGTGCCCTTATTTTATTTGAGGGATCGTGGATTTCTATACTTATTGGGATGATGGGCACTTTAAAGCCCGTGAGCTCTAGAAAACATTTGCGTGTGTCGCTTTTTGTTCAAATTCAAAATCCGGTAAAAAGTTGACGTGTAGTTTTATCTTTAAGTGACACATTAAATTTCTCTGCTCGTGGCGCATATGACCAAAGTGACACATTAAATATCTCTAAATGTGCCGCTTCTAACCAAAGTGACACATAAACCTGATTTTAATTGTGTCACTTTTTTAACAAGTGTCACAACTAGCTAAATGTTCTAAACAAGTGACACATAAGATTTTGGTGTGTCACTTTTTTTCAATAAGTGACACGAGGCTTAAAACAAAAGTGACACAAAAAGCCCTTCTTTTAGTAGTTAAGCCTCACTTGAAAAACATATATCTACATGGTTTTCCAATTTATTGACTTTGTCATGAGAAATTGGAAAAATGTGGGGGATTATGTATCTTCTTGAATTAATCAATTCAAAATTGGAAATTTGTTGAAGCATTACTCAAAAGACATCAAATGTGGTGTTTTACTCTAAGAAAGATGCATAAATTTCTTGGAAATCCTCAAAGCAAACGTGCATAGCAAGGTCCACTATATATGGAATCAGAATTCATAGCGTTGGACGAGGCTGTAGACGAAGCTGAGTGACTTCGAAATTTCTTAGAGGATATTCCAAATGGGCTAAACACGTGCCAACCCCAGTGTGTGTATCTGCTTGTGACAGCCAATTTGCTATTGGTAGAGACAGAGTATGTATACGGAAGTCTCGACATATCGTCGTAGACATAATACCGGATTAGACAATTGCTCTCAAATGGAGTTATCTCAATCGACTATGTAAGGTCAAAAGATAACATTGCGGATCCGCTTACAAAAGGTTTAACAAGAGAGCAAGTAGAAAGATTATCAAGGGGAATGGGCTTAAAGCTTTTTGAGATAATCAACCAAGAGTCATCATAATGGAAAAACCAACCTAGTTATTTGGAGATCCCAAGATCTAGGTTCAATGGGCCAACTGAATTATGTTTGTGACTCGCTTAGCACCGGGAGTAATATTATACTCTAACCCATTCCTATATAAGACAGTGCATATCTGCCGCGAGAACCAGGATAAGTCAAGCTTTTAATGATTTACTATATCTTGGAAAGTTATATTATCCAAGTGGAGTATTGCAGGATATTCTTTATAGAAATCACCTATGTTAATGCGAAGTGGGGCCGCTTCTATGAGAATTTTAAAGACAAATGTCTCAAAAACACTATCTAAAACCAAGAAGTGTTCAAGGCCAAAATGAACACAAACGTGAGAACCAACAAAGATTCGGAGGCGGTGCTGCGTGAAGATGATTGTCTAGGTTTATACAAACGGCTGACAGTTCAAGGACATTAATTGAAGTCTACTGATCATCCAATTAAATCCGATCGTCTTTCACTAAGGCAAGTTCAAGGCCTCCCATGCTACTTGACCTGATGCGGTATCTTTTCATTTGTAAAAGAACAGAAATCCGATGTTTATGATAGAAGAAGCCAAATTTTCATTCATGTGGGGGATTGTTAGAAAAATGATTTGCTCAAATCCATTTAAATATGAATGAGTAGTTTGTCTCCCAAGTTACCCCACTTAAGATGAAATGGGTTTTTCTTGAAAGCGATGCGTAATGTGAGAAAAACCTTTTTCAAAATGATGCATTTGTTTGAAGCGATTGCATTATGCGAAAAGTGCGACCTTCGAAAATGTGCACTGGTTTGAAGCGATTGCATCATGCGAAAAGGTGCAACCTTCGAAATAGGCATCGGTTTGAAAGCTTGATGCTATATGCGAAATGGTGTGTCCTTCGAAACATGTGACTTTTCAAAGAGTTGCTTACTTTTTCCCAAGAGTCACCGTGTTGTTTCGAAAAGGCACCACTCACCTATAAATAATGGATGAATTTGGAGAGAAAAAGATACACCAGATCACACAGAGTTCTAATCTTTCTCTTCTCCCTCTGTTCTTAGTCAAATACTATGTTGTGTTCGCTGAGTCTATAGAATTGAAGTGCTAGCATTCTATAGAAGGAAATCCGTTCTATCTTGGGAGATAGTTTCCCATCAACCTTCAAGCACCGTGAGGGGGAAAATCTGTCTTAAGGACATAGTGTATCTACACTAGGCTCGGATTTAATTAAGAAGTACAAGACACTTACAAGACAAAAGGTTTGTATAGTTTGGTAATTGGTAAAGAGTAAGTACAATTAAGTTGTATATTCCTAACAATTTATGCTTAAGATAGTTCTTAAAATCCTTCCAAGATGGTGGTAATTTCTCAATCATAGCAGCCACTTGGAAAGATTCTCCTAGGGTCATTCCTTCAGCAATGACATCATGGAGGATTACTTGAAGTTCTTGGACTTGGCTTATGACGGTCTTACTATCCGTCATTTTGAAATCAAGAAATCGCCAACTATGAATTTCTTCATGCCAAAGATCTTGACTCTTGTATTTCTTGTCCAACTTAATCCCAAAGTTCCTTAGCGATCTTGAAACACACTATACACATTGTATAATGAGTCAGCCAACCCACTAAGGACGTAATTTCTACACAAGAAATCAGCATGAAACCAAGCATCCTTGGCCAAAACCTTCTCCTTGTCGGTTTCATCAGGGCTTACATCAGGAGCCTTATCCCATAGAAACCTTGCCAAGTTCAGGGTAGTCAGATAGAAGAGCATCTTATGTTGCCAGCGCTTGAAATCAGTTCCATTGAACTTTTCAGGCTTCTCCCCATGAGGAACATAATGGGAAATAGCAGTAGGAACAGTAATTAGGAATATACAACTTAATTGTACTTACTCTTTACCAATTACCAAACTATACAAACCTTTTCTCTTGTAAGTGTCTTGTACTTCTTAATTAAATCCGAGCCTAGTGTAGATACACTATGTCCTTAAGACAGATTTTCCCCCTCACGGTGCTTGAAGGTTGATGGGAAACTATCTCCCAAGATAGAACGGATTTCCTTCTATAGAAAGCTAGCACTTCAATTCTATAGACTCAGCGAACACAACATAGTATTTGACTAAGAACAGAGGGAGAAGAGAAAGATCAGAACTCTGTGTGATCTGGTGTATCTTTTTCTCTCCAAATTCATCCACTATTTATAGGTGAGTGGTGCCTTTTCGAAACAACACAGTGACTCTTGGGAAAAAGTAAGCAACTCTTTGAAAAGTCACATGTTTCGAAAGGACACACCATTTTGGCATATAGCAATGTTTCGAACCAGTGCCTATTTCGAAAGGTTGCACATTTTCGGCATGATGCATTGTTTCAAACCAGTGCACATTTCGAAAGGTCGCACCTTTTCGGCATAATGCACTGTTTCAAACAAATGCATCATTTTGAAAAGGTTTTTCTCACATTACGTACTGTTTCAAGAAAAAACCCATTTTATCTTAAGTGGGGTAACTTGGGAGACAAACTACTCATTCATATTTAAATGGATTTGAGCAAATCATTTTTCTAACAATTTTAGGTCTAACTAGCTACATTTAACAAAGAGCTAAAGTTTTGTTTTTATACTTTCAGATCCAAAAATCGTGCATGGGCTTGGAGCCATGTTTTGGGCCAGAGAATTAGGCCCAAAACCCAATTCTTTTAGTCCAAAAAGGCCTCTTCAGCTACAGTTGGCTTCTACAGACTTTTCGTCCACTTATGCTCCTCTGATTGGGTCAAGGCTTAGACCATTGGAAAGCTCTTTCCGAGCCGGTCGTTTTGACATAAGGTAGGCCCAATTCCGAGGTCTGAGTCCAAAGATACGGCTTTCGGAAGTTTGACGACTTGTGTGCTGTTTCAGCCCGTGTCGACTTTTCAGCTTTTGACCGGGCTTTAGGAAGGCTTTATCTTCTTGAATCTTGGCCTTTAATCACGGAACTCCTTAGTAACCGACCTTTTCTCCTTTATCTCACTAAAGTGGCACATTTCTGCACATAATGGACTTTGAAGCCCGAAATGCATAAAACACATGTCGGTGTTAACTCTTAATTATTACTCACATAATTGGTCCAAAAGTATAACTGTTAAAGGGTTAAAACTACAGTTTTGGGCTCTTATCACTGCAACATTAACCCTCGACATGAATAGCCTCTTGAGCCTTGGTTTAAGTGGAAAGTAATGCAACACCTTCTGTGGTATTTTTTTAGTCTTGCCTTCGAAGACTTGATACCTCGGCTCATTACATTCTGGACAATTTTGAAGATTTTCATTTTCTTTCCAAAACAACACACAATCATACTTGCATGCATGGATTGAGATATAACCAAGTCCCAAGTTACGCATTAATGCCTTCGTCTCGTAATGGGACTTTGGGAGTGTCTCACTTTCGAGCAATATTGCTTTAATCATTTGGAGAATCATAGTGAATGATTTGTTACTCCGATTGATTGATTATCTTCAAATGAAGCGACTTCACGACACAATCTAACTTTGAAGATTTACCGGATACAAAGGTTGACGTGCTTCACTCAAAAGTTCATCAAATGGATCTATATTACCTCCTCGATTCCCTATGTTCCACATTAGGCACCGGATTATCAATGTGTATTGGAGCACGCAGAAATCTTCAAACATGTCATCCAGTCCATCAAACTGTACCCCTTCACCAACATCATCGTCATCATCGTCACTTTGTTCCTCATAGTCTTCTCCATGAAAAACCCAACGGGTGTAATTTTGTCCATGCCGTAAAGGTCTAAATCGTCTTTTACCTCGTCGATGTGCTTATAATTCCTATTTTTGCATTGTTTGCATGGACATCTAGTCCCCGCCCGTTAAATGCGTATGACCACGAGCAATCTCAACAAAATCTATAATTCCTTTTTATAGTCGGGCCTAAACCTATTCGGGCGATTGCATCCAACTCTTATCCATTTCTAGTAATCAAAGAAGAAAACATGAATCAAGTATGTTGCACCTTTAATAAATATGGCAAAGGAAACATATCTCACCAAAGGAAAAAAATACTTGTACACGTCACATGGTGGAACAAAACAACACTACTAGATTAAAATGAGAAAAAAATATCGCGATCACTTTCGATCTATTATCATACTTAAGCTGGTATGAATAATTGAAACTATCAGTATAAGGACAATTTGACTCATTTGCAATCCACAATATAACTTATATTTGACTTGTTGCATCCAAATTTAATCATAAAAGGTAAGAAATGTATATATCTTATTTATATAGTAGCTCTTCATGACTACTTCTCAAGCTAATCCCTAATTCATTTTTGATACGCTGGCCAAAACCTATTTGGCAATTGCATCCAACTCTTATCCATTTTCGTGTTCCCTACTACGAGATAATAATTGTACATCACAAAATAAGAAAACCCAAACATTTAAACTAACCAAGGACAGTCCATTAACAATCCAACTTCCTACACCACTATTGATAGAAATTAATTTAGGCATGCATATAAGAATATACGAACAATTACCAGAAACAATGCGTAATTTAACTTCACAAAGTGGTCTTGTATTCAAGATTACATTCAATCAAAATTCTACTGTCCTTAAAATGCATACACATGATAGAAAGATTGAAAAGCAACCAAAATCAGAGAAAAAGGGCCAGCAATTATCACTGTAACTCGGTTCTAATACATAAGTCATCTTAGCAAGCATGCACACACGTTACGGAAACCAGCAAGCACATAATTCACCCATAAGCTCATTGTATATAACTATGGCAGTTTACAGAAACCAGTTTTTTTCCAATAGTTATGGCAGTTTATTAGATTTACAACTTTTTCAATCAAAATAGAAATAGTGAAATTAAATACACTACAGTAGAGGAAATCTCATTGTATATAACTAAACCAAGTGCCTAATAAGAGTCTGTTATGGTGGAGATGCAAGTGCAAGTGCAAAAGGGGATTTAGTGACGTCATGTTCAAATTTCACTCCTTAGGTTCTTATAAGAACAAAACTGAGAGGACAGATGATCCTACAAGCAGCAAATGCTTGTAGCTGATGATCCCATCAGCTCAAAAGAAAAAAAAATCCATCAAGTTAATATGATACAGAATAACAGAATTACAAATACTAAAAAATGCTAGCAAGATGATTCGGTTACATGGTATGTGACAGTGAAAACCAACGAACAATTTTCTACACCAATAACTTGGCATACTTGAAGTAAAATAAATTTAACGAATATAAAGTAAGGAGAATCAAACAAAGAATTCAATAATGAAAAACCAAACACCCAACGAAATAATCATACAACAAAACAATGACAAAAAATCAATCATACTCATAAATTAACGAAAATATTACAAAGAAATTTATTAGAACCTGAAACACTGCGGGAATTGTGTATAGAAACAGTGGAGAGAACCTCAATTCCTGTAGATAAACACTAAAAAAGGTAAATAAATTACGACTAGGGGATAAGAGAGAATGGAATATATCTCAAGTCAAGGATCTTTAGCGATCATGGAAGGATGTATGCTAGTATATGTTAAAGAACTCCCAATCAAATAGTCCAATTCAATTGATGAATTGACTTAGAAAATTGGGATTCCCACGGTTCGGGTTTGTTTGGTCAAATCTATTTCCATAAGATGAATTCTACTACTTCAAAGTAGCTTAGTGCGATAATTTGATATCCCGATTCGTAAGTCTTGTTTGGTTTCTGGCTGGTCTTGTTTTAGAGCATATGTCAATGTTCTGAAACACAAAAGGATGCTTCCTGGGTTATCTCTATCCGAGTGGCCTAATTTCGTTACTATTAGTTTTACTCAATGTTGCACGGACGCAGACGCGGACAGAGACGCGGACACAGACACGGCGACTCGACTATATCTTAAAAAAATAGGACGCGGTCGTAGTTTGGACGCGGAAATTAAATAATATTAATATATATATTTTAATAACAAAACAGTATAAACTAATTCATTTATGTATAATAAATTCATGAGTATTAGAAATAAACATCGATGAGCTCAAGATTAACTAATTCTCGAAGATTAACTCTGCTCTGTTCTTTAACTCATTCTCGATATAACTCAAGTTTCGCACACCCAGACATCACTTCTCAATGTCTCTGACTCTATTCACAACACTCATCACCTCCTTTCCTTCATTCCAACAGCCCATGAACAAAAAGAAGAAAAACAGACCATTCCTTCAACTTCTTCACTTCCAGACTCTTCTACAACTTCTTTCGCTCTATCACTACATTCTAGAGACACCCTTCACAAATCTTCACATAAAGACTACAAAAGATTCACAAATCTGTTTTCTGAATTTCTAGTTCTTTAGAAGTAGCGATTCTAGTATACTACATTACCAAAGATTTGAGTTTGAAGTAATAACCAAAGCTTCAAACTTTAATTCCAAAAAATACAAAACCAAAAATCAGAACTTGAAGTATATAATTTCTAAATTTAAATGACGTACCTGTCGAGAATCAGTAACCAAAGAAATGGCTTTTAGCAATTTGAAGAAACAATTTTTGTGGTACACTCGGCCTCCTCAGTCGATGAAGAATGGTTTTTTTTGTTTTGTTTTTATCCTTTTTTTTTATGAGTAGCGCGCGGTAGTTTCTTAACTTTCTTTTATCGGGTAGGGTTTATTTTGGTTTCCCAAATTGTTAGCGTGGTGACCGCCAAAATAATTCCTACCTAAAATCATCCCGCCCAATACTGTTACGACACCAATGGCGCTGCCAATTACAATCGTGTAGAAAAATAGAAATTGGGTGAAAAAATGAAATTGTAATATTAAATTTATTAAAGACGCCAAGGGCGTTGCCAAAGGTAAAATACTTTTTTGCGGCCACTACGCCGTAGCTGGTACTCAATTTTTTCATTAAAAATGAAATTTCAGTTAAACAAAAAATTTAAACAAATGCTTTTGCAATACCAGCTAGCGTCACACTAGTTATATCCCCATCAGGTGGTACTAATAAGACGGAAACGTTTGAGCAGCGCCATTAGGCATTGCAAATGCTATGCTTTACCAACGAAAAGTAGGCGTTGCAACAGATCCCTTCTGTTGTAGTGAGTGTTCATTTTTTGTGAGTGAATTGAGAGATCTTGTAATCTGTTACTCTGGACATCTAGTAAAGCTTGGAACTCGCCAGTGTGAACGTAGACAAATTGTCGAACCATGATATATCCTTGTCTTGTGGTTGATTCTCTTTTGCATTATTATCTTCACTTTATATGATTGTTAAATTGTTAATGAGAAGCGTTTGGATAGTACTTGGAGGGTGTTGAAGTCTTGTCTAGTGAGAAAGATCAATTCTTGTGTAGGATTGATCTATTTGTTGTGAATAACGTTGTTTTCGTATTATACTATTCACAACACAAATCATTATAAGATAACTCAAGGATTGGATATGATTTATGTATTATCAAACACTTGCAAGATGGCAAAGTTTTCTCCTACCCTTTCCTTCCTTTTTGCACTACTTTTCTTAATTTCAAGTTATGTTTTTGCCTTGCTCTCCTTTTTGCATGAATGCACCTGAAGTTTGCTAGGATTATCTTTTGTTCTTTCTTTTTTGTGGTGTTGTTTTTGTTTGAAATGATAGTATTGTATAGATTTGACGTGGTATTTAACGTGCAGTTGAGAAAATCGCAACCAAAGTGAACCCAAGGGACACTGCTTGCGATGATATTGGGACAGCGACGCTATGTTTGACTCACCAAGAATGTGACCAAGCATGCAAGTTGAAGATTGGTCCTGAATATGGAGGATATTGCACTGTAGCTATCCCTGCAAATACGAATAGCATATACTAAGAGCATCATTAACACGCTGCTAAATTTTTTTGTGACACATCAGCTTTTTTCGTCGATCCAAATTACTAAAAATGTGTCAAGTACCAATACATTTTGGACAAAATTTGGAGTTTCTATTTTGGACAGGAATAGTTGTCCCGTTCCAATTTAAATATATCCATTGGGCCCAAAAAAATCTAGCCGTTTTAATTTGTTATTTTAATTTTTTATTGTCCCGTTCCAATTTCTTAGGCCCCACATCCAAAATCGAGCCGTTTTAATTTTTTAATTACAAAAAATAAAAAAATTCTGGACGGCAAAACTTGTTCCGTCCCATTGTGAGAATGGACAACTTGTCTCGTGCGGCTCATTTCTATTTTTCTCACGAATTTGGTTTGGAATTTGACAATTGTTAGAATACAAATCGTGTTTTGGCAGCGTGTTGGGGGTCGAAATTGCCAAAATCATTTCCATCCGTCGTATTAGAAATGGGATATAACAACTCGTTGATGATGCTCTAAGATGTGCCTGTGTCATAATTCCCATTGTCTCTAAAAAAAAATTGTATCTAATAGCATGAATGGTTGACGGTGTTTTTTTTTTTTTTGTGTGTGTGTATTTGGAGGGAGACCCTAATTTCTCATCTAGTGGTGGGGTAACTTTTTTTTTCTCTGTTTTTTGGAATATACAATTTTTTGAGCCAAACCTTGACAATATGCCTAAACAAATTTCTCTCTAAGTCGAGTTGCCAAAATGAATGATATAATAACAATTGAACTTTGGGGCTACGGGTATGAATAATCGGAACATTGAGATTATGTTAGAACCAAATTAAATGACCTCTGCATCGTATGAGGATCAGGAGGGGATATCTCAACTAGTTTAGCAAAGTAACTTATCACAGAGAAGGTAAGTTCCTTTTTTCTTTTGACAAGTACTATGTGTTATATATTACTAGGGTATGCCCGTGCATACGGCCCGCAAGACCTCGACGCACCGGTGCTATCCCGACAACTCCAGCGCGAAACAACTCGTCCCGCCTTCAGCACAAGGCGCGAGGCCAGCCCAATTGCCCATTATCTATAAGTCCAATAGCATTAATTTGGCCAGCCAATTGACGCAATTGTATAGTACCATGTCAAATTTGGAGGCCCAACAGTTGATAAGCCCAGCCACAATTATTGACTTTTGGCTGATCCTATAGTATTGATTGTATTTAACAAAATTGTACAAACCTTCCAAACACTTGGATCTGCCAAGTCATATTTTGGTGAGAATAATTACATACCATTGGATGGGGCTTTTTGGCCCCACACTTCCCTATTTTGTTAGATACTAGGGTTTGCCCATGCCGTACGACACAGATACGGGCGCCTTCGGCGCAAAGGTGTCTTTAAGGAGTTTAAGCAACAAAACATATCAACACCAAGCTAAAGCCAACCTTAAAAAACAATGGAAATTGTTTTTAGCTGTGGTCAGATCATGAATAAAAAATCATATAGAATTTGACGTTAACAAAAATAAATGTTTCCTCTTGATTTGCGATTTAGAACCATTTGTTTCAGCTTTGAGTGTGTCATACTATATGCGTAAACAGTACGCTATAATATGAAACGTACCCTGTTTCATATTAATTAATCGAGGTGTGTCCCCTGTTTGCATCTGTTGATTTTATATGTTTAACCTTAATATTCACCCGTTACCGTTTAATGTCCAACATCTCCTTCATTCTACTTAATACATATACTCGCAACTTTTGTATTAAAACAGAGAAGAAAACTAAGACAACAACTTTACAAATTTATTGAAAAACAAGACATGTCTCTAGAATGAATGCACATATATAGTCATCGATCACTTGTCCAGATTGACAGAATGAGCTTGGAGTCGGATTGGAAGGCCTTTTTCTGGCATGGCAAGTGGTACAAAAATTGTTTTCTCCTTTGGAAGCGCTTCTTCCCACCTAAACTTGGTCACAAGATTGTGGATGAAAACCAACATTACTAACCAATCATAGTCTATTCCAGGACACATACGCAGTCCTCCACCAAACGGTACAAATGTGTATGGAGCAGGACCTTTTCCTTCAAACCTTGAAGGATCAAAATTTTCAGAATTTAGGAAGTGTTTTGCATTTTTGTGTGTTGGGAATTTGTGCTCCAGAATATCTGTAGAAAAATAATTACTCCATTACATACAACTTTCTATAAATCTAGTAAATGACTTTTCAAAAATAAATTTACGAATAAATAACTGTCCAGCTACACACGCTCTGAGCTTGAATTTGGGGTGTCAATGTAGCCTGAGCAAGCATTTCATCCAATCAAACTCCCGCCAAATGTCACAAGTATTTGCAATAAGTTTATTTTTTGTAAAATTAATGTGTAGATCAATAATGTCTTTCTTAAAACCCAAGTACCAGAATTAATTGGTAATACAAGAATTGAGGGCCAAACCCACCCAAAAAAAGAGAAAAGAAAAAAGAAGAAAGAACATTCAGTACCTTCCACCCTTTTGGAATTGAAGACCCTGCATAAGTAAAGTCGGTTATTGCTTCTCTAAATGCTCCTTGAGAGGGAGGCGTGATTCTCATCGCTTCACATGCAACATTTCGTGAATACCTCATCTTTTTAATGTCTTCCCAGTTTAGCAGTTCTCCTTATTTTTTGGACTTCAAGATCTCCATTTGTTCTATAATGAAGCACACATTAGATACATTTGAAGTCCTAATGATTCCAATCATAGAATAATGTCGAATTCATGCATGCCCAAGCCCAACCAAAAGCTTACTTTAACCACTTAGGCAGGGGATTAATATTTAAATGTTCATGGACAAATATCTTCAGTCTGCAGTCACTTTCATAGTAATGCTATCTCAATATTTAGTGACTTTTAAACGATACATCTATTGCATTTACTGCTCACTTTTGTCGAGATGGAATAGGAAATAAAGGGAGAAAGTGAAACATGAGAATAAAATCACTTGAAAGCTGTTACGATGCTGATGCTTAAATAAAAAAATTAAGTTCAGCTAGTCAGCAAGACATATGTTAATGATAGATATAAGAAAGAAATGGCAACGGAGAGATGGACTTACCCTTTAAGACTTCATTGTAGATGTGAGGAAATTTTGCAAGATACTTAACAACAAAAGTAAGGGCAGTACTGGCAGTATCATGACTTCCAACAATCAAACCCAGTATTTTGTCAGCTATGTCCCGTTCCTCCATTGGCTGCCCATCCTCAAAGGTTCTTAACCACATATGTGACAATATATCCTGCTTAGGCGACGCCTTATTCTCAGCTAAATCCAACTTCCTCTGCCTTATTATCTCAAGAATATCTTTGCTTATTATGTTTGATGCTTTACCCGCTTTATTCATTGCCGTTCCAGGTAAATCAATCGGTATACACAGTATACCAGCTGCCAAAAGAGCGAAAGGATCGGATCAGCAAATTTAGGTAGCTGAAAGGGATCCTCTATGCTCATGAACACCTTGCAAGCTATAGATATGGTGTAAGCTTTGGCTAGAGTGAAAGCCAGTACTTCCTTCTTGTCATCCCAATGCTCTTTTAGGAGTTTTTTGGCAATGGAGTCCATTGTTGGAATATACTTTTGAAGTGGTTTTGGTTTAAGAAAGGCTGGAAGCATCTTATGCATTTTACCGCATGTCAAGAAAGGAAATCATTCCGAGGATTTGTTCAAAGATGAGATGGATTATAGCTTTGCTAACAGATACTTTTTTTCAAATAAAGCTAGGTGACATCACACTATTGCAAGAGGAGGAATAGAGTAAACATCAGTGTCGGGTAGGTCTTTTCCACCATTTGCAATCAAGTAGTGATGGACTAACCCTGTACTGTGATAATTATTCCAAAAAATTTATAGGAGACGATGGGATTCCGTCAAGATTATCAGGGAGATTTGCACAGAGAGCTTTGTTAAGTAAAGCCTAAACAAAACTTTTGTGGCTAATATCTCTAAATATAAAGGAGCTGACAGTAGGTTTTTTATTTTTATTTACTAATAAAAGAGTATACCCAAACTTTTACCCTCTAAGTTGAGATAATGGACTCATAGGACGGTCTAGCTTGAGTAAGAGGCATTTTTGCTTCCAAGGCAAATTTCGAGGAGGGTATTAACCGCAAATAAATGTGAGAACATAAAAATAAAAGCCCAGATTTTTCGATGCCATAACAGAATGCATATCTAAAATGGTACCCTTAAGGCTTGCAAAGGTTAGCTATCGTAGTAATGACTCTCAAAGTTAGCACACATACACACCACAGACACCTATAAAATATACATTCAGGGAATTTTGACTTCTATATGCTAGATGGAGAACGCAAGATTTGATATGTGTGTAATGCGTGGTGTGTATAGACAATCTATAGATAGATTTAATCGATAAGATACCATTGTCACCGCGATCCTTAAACTCATAGATCAACCTCTACGATGAAACCCAGGAACAATGCTCTAACAATTTTGAAATACTTCAAACCTATACGGAAGGCAAACTGCCATGCAAACAATCACACAATGGAGCTTATATAAACTATGAAGGGACCATGCATTAGGAAAGGGGAGAGAAAAACCCTAGCTATAATCCTTTCGGAACATAACTCTATGCATTCACGAGCTTGGTTTGTACCAAACCAAAACTGCATAAAAAGGATTGACCCAAAATTCAATATATTACGATTATTAAAAAGATCAAGAAGAACATATGGCATTATGAAGTATATTGAGCGCCCAAATTAAGCAAAGTTCAAGAGTCATAAGCTTGAATGTTGAATAAGAATTGGTCATAGAGAATTGCAAATGTTGAATTGCAACACAATCTAGAGAATATCATTAGCCCAAAAAATCTAAATATGTAGTTGTAGTGTACTTTTCGACCTTGTAGTCTTTGAATATCTTTCCTGTGCAGTGATGATGAGCTTTCAATCTCAGTCAAGACGCACACGGCTCACAACAATCAAACAGTTGAACCACCAAATCAAACCAAACATTGCAGTAACCGACGACAACTAAAATTTAATTCCGACCTTTCCAAAACCAATTTAAATGGGTTAAATGAAGAGTAAAGTAAACATCAAAGGTAGATGGATGAGGAATAGAAATTTGGAGTGTAGAAATCTAGAGCATCAAAGGTAGAAATTTGGATGAGGAATTGGAGTGAGGAGGGCGGTAGGGATGAGAGTGAGAGAAAAGAAAAAGGGGGAAAACATACCAGCAAATACCCTTAGATTCTGCCATGTCATAAACAAGGTGAAATGCTAAGAAGGTGTTTGGACCGTCGGATCATGCCCAACCCCTTCCCTAATTTGCCCAGGAAGAACACATCAGGCAATTGCCCAGAATTTCTTTTTCAAGTGACGGCGGCAGGAAGGATATGGCATACACAGTTGGTTTGAAGAATAAGATCCAATAGATCCGAGCGTTAGGGCATAAGGGAGCATACTTTTTGGGATTGGCTTATTTTGCCATGTCACAACTTAGAAAAGACAATGGTAACCACTGGATGGAGGCCCTACGGGCCCCACACCATTGTGTTTTATTAGATAGAAGATTAAGCTTCAAAATACAGAGGTTCACCAACCAAAAAATTTGGCGGAGGCTGTACAACTGAAAATCTCATGGCCATTGAGCTATTGTGTGAGCCTCATCATTTGAGTTCCTACTGATCCAATTAAAGTTTACAGGGAAATGAAAAGAATTAAGAGAGCAATAATGTTCTTCAGAATTGGTAGGCAGCTCCATTCCGAAGAGTTAAGTCGTCTTCTATAGCATCCACGACGTTCTTGTTATCACTATTGATGATTGTGGCTTCAAGAGATAGATGTTGTAGCAAACTAGCAGCTTACATGCTAGTTCTGCTCCAAGAAATTCCGCCTGTTGGGCACTTCATGCTTTGAATCTTGTGAAACTAGCTCCCAAAATATTACCTTGTAAGTCCTTACATAAAAACTCCGGAGGCTCCTCTACAAGTTGTCTTGTCATACGGCAGCATCAAAAAGGAGCTGAGGCCATCTGTTAGTAAGTGTTTGTTTCTGCAATAAAACTTTCGTCTCCCATATATGCTTTTCCCAATCGATAATGATCTACAGGTTAATTCTTATGCAGTAGTATCTACTCTGTTCCTCAGTACCGTGGGTGCTCCTGTCCTTGGAGTGGGATTGATGCTCACTAGGTTTTGTATCTGCAACAGTGCAACTCTAGAAATAGACGTGCCATGAGAACTCGATAGCACTTTTTTAAGTGGCCCCAGTATTTTCCTCTGTACCAAGTTTTCAAAATTCTCTAATCTCCACTGTTCGTGGCTGCATTGGTATTATTTTTCCCATTATGTTAGAGAAATAATTGTTACCAAGTTAATCGTTACCAGTGTTTTTCTGAAGTAACTAGTGAAACTCATATTGATTTTGTTGGCGTAATTACAAACTTTTTTTTGGCTTTCACATGTATTACTTGTCCACTAATTACAATGTGATGCTAGTAAAACTAAATTATTGCGCTGAAGATCTTGAAGCTTAAGAATGTTTGGTAAACTATCTGAGGTTGTTTAAAGTCTGAACATAAATATTGAACAAGTCCACTCAGTTTTTTCTCCAGATCAGATAAGTCACCCAAGATTGACTTCATTTCTTCCTCTTACTTGAAGATGATGAACTTCAGCAACTTACTTCAGTGGTTACAAAACATATCTTAACTCAATCTTAAAAACTTGAATTTTAGTTTCAGTGTTGCTTACTATGCCCACTGTAATGCTACTTTAAATAGGGTTAACGAGTATTACCCCCACTAGATATTAGGATCCCCCTAGATGGGAAATTAGGGTCTCCCCCCTAAATACACAAAAAAAAACACGGTCAACCCAAGTTGACTTTAGCTACCGTTTTCAGTGACAAATGGATCTAGCACGTAATATATGAAATATACAAATGTAGATGTGATCATGTGAATGAAATCATGCATTAAAATACAGTAGTCGATCTTTAATGTCAAATGAATTTCGGAATAAATAATGGTTATTTTCCAAAATAACTCGGAGGCGATATATCCTTTACTAGAAATAGGATAATGATTTTTCAATGCTAAATGATCTTGGCATCCAAACAAAATTAAAGAAAAAAGTTTCCAAAGCAGGGGGGCAGCCGGAAGAATGACATCGCCCGTTTCTCCACCATTTGGTCAGCCATAGGCCATAGCTAGGGACAATGTTTTTATTAAAAAAAACAAAAAACTCTGTTCTAGGGTGCTCTGAATGACTGTACAAGGACGTTAGACATAATCTCTGACAAAAAGAACTGACTCTGTTGATTGTTCAGATTAAACTGTCTACCAATGCAATTGAAAGTTTTAACCATTGTTGATATGGTGGTGGATTTGGTCCTAATTTTTAGGGATTCATGTCGTATCACAAATAGGCACATAGTCATTACATGCATGTGTATTTCAATACAAATCAGTGGCTACCACTTTCAGGAGAGCAAAACCGGACTTGACTAAGTAACAACCTTTCACAGGATACACAAATTATTGCTTAAAACAAAATACTCGAAACCCTAAAGCTTACTATATGGTAAGCTCTGAAATACCTTCACAATTAAAACTGCCAATGAAAAGAACTCCATAATTAATTAACAAACAGGTCGTAAATGAATTGCTCTATCAAAGCTGTGGCTAAAACAAACTTTCCTAAAACGGCAAAAACACATATTAGAAGACCTAATAGATCGAATTAGGCCCTAAGAGGCAGTGCCCATGACAAAGCGGTACCAACTGGATTGCAACAGTCTCTCTCTCAGTGATCCAGGCAATAATGCTGTTGCTGGTCAGTTTCCTAGAGGAGGGCGTCTCCTACCAAATCCCTAAGGGAGTAAGGGAGTAAGGGAGTGAGGCACTCCATGGTTGGGATCAAAGACCGTACCAGAATTCCTCCGCTGAGAGTTGTCTGTCTCATGTACCTAGCTACTTGGGGATGTCCAATGAAATAAATTCATAGCTAATAACTTCTCCAAAAAACAAAAAAAAAAACCTAGCTTGTGACAGACTATAGAGCTGATCGAATGTGACATATACTGCGAGGGTATCTCTAATACAGTACTACTGTTAGGTATTATGATGGATAGGACTAACTTATTGTTGGTTTCGGATTCTATTTCTGCCATATTATCTCTAATAATGCTGTTAGGAAATGGGCGCTCGCCTTGCATGAGACTCAAGATCTAAGAATATGGAGCTGACTGTGGTACTGCCTGTCACTCTGTCAGGCTATCAAGTATCAACACTTCGATGTCTCTACAACATGGAGAGAACTGAACTAATTGGGATAGGTACATGTGTCAATCCTTAATTACTTCCTCTCTCTCATATATCAACAGAGAGGAAGTTAAGGGTAGTGATTTCAGTGCTTGCTACACGTTCTCTTGCTTTTAACAGCCGAAGGGCGCCTGAATTACAACACCCTCTAACAAAATAGACCATTCCGGGCTAAAGGACATCATCATCATATTGAGTTGACTAGCTACCACCATATATACCTCTTTATCAATAATCATGCTTCATGTACAACACCCGGGAGAAGGCAAAGTATGCTTCCATATGCATGTGTTTAGGGTTTGAATTGATCAGCGGTAAGAACAGTAGATGTAAGCAATTTCATTCATCATCTTTATCAATCAGCAGATTATACTCTATGTCAATTTAGTTGCATTATATTTCTAAGTAAATCTTATTATCCACAACCATTGCAACTATCTGCAATAACCTTCCTCCAATCAGATTTATTTTCATTCTGTCCACACATCCATGAAAGCTAGGTGAAGAAAGAAACATATATATGTTCCTTATACCAAAAACTAATGCAATAAAATCAAATAAAAACTAATTACGAATTATTTTGAAAAGTTATTCACTTGCATTGCTATGCATTTCTAAGATAAGTTCATAACAGTTCTATTACCTTCATTCTCGATCAATCTCCTAAGTTCACTCTTGAAGCAACTCACAGATAAACTATATAACTTATAAATTCTCAATCTACAGATAAGTCGATTGAGTTATCAAGAAAGTTCTTTTTTCTTACCACTGTCTGCTGCGCACTCCAGCAACTGACTGGTCATACTCCTAGCTGGTAGTGCGTATTACCAGAAGGCGAAGTTTTGTCCATTCGAGTTCTCCACAATATCTCTCTTGGGTGTGCCATTGATCATTGCCTCCATTCTCCTTATTGCGCTCTTAGAGTTCATATATGTTTCTTTCTCACCATAAATCCCTTGGTCATCATTCAACAACATATCCACACATGGATTAAAACAAGGATCATTTTTTTGTTCCGACATGAAGAGAGGAGAATCAAACTGCTGCCGCGCACTGTTGGAATTTGGCTCTAGATCTGAATAGTTCAGCAAATTGAGTGAGTCATTGAAACTTGAACTGGAGTAACTAGTCGAATAGGGGATAAGCTCTTGGTTGATTGGAAAGTAATTACTGGACTCAAAATTGACAGGCTCAGCAGGTGAAGACGATTGAATGGACTTTGAAACTTTTTTTATGCGATTGATCAAAGCGGTGGACCAACTTTGTCCACAGCTAGGAGTAGGAAATGATAGTTTGTTTCCCATAGGGATGTACTGAGTAGTAGAGTTAGGAACCCTCACTGGTGGGCGTGGTGGGCGTCTCATTCCAATCAGGGGAGATTTCTTAGATGATTTACAGTCGACCGTTGGACAGTTGTTTTGGATCAGAAGTGAGGAATTTGATGAATAGCCAGAAACATTTGTTTTATAATATTTCTTGGGAAGATTGACTTCTAGATTAGGCATAGATCTTTTTGCTGCTTTGGGAGCATTGTCCTTTCCTTCTGTTTTAGTCGAGTTTGATATGCTTGCTGCATGGATTAATTTTTTTTTAGATTAAGTAATTTGTTAACACAACATAGAAAAAATCTTCTTCGATCTGAAGAGGATAGTTACCTAGTGATGTTTTGGCTGTCGTATTACAATCAGCTGGCCTTGTTGTCCTCGTGCGCAACTGCTGGCTTAGTGGCGGAAGTTCAAACTCCTTTGGTATATCTTTCCGTACCTCGCCCCACCATTGTTCTGGGCATGGTGGAAAACTACCATTTCTGTTCTGCATGATGAAGAAGACTGTGTTCAATTTGGTGAGGGAGGGGTATGGATAGGGACACAATAGAGAGAGAATACAAGGCAGGTATTGTAATGAGCTCTCACATTGTGAGATGGCATGTGTATAGGCTGTTCTATGCCCTCCAAAGATTCACCCAATAAATGCAAAGTATCCTTATTAGGGAGCCAAAAGCTTAAAGCCTGTCCGGTGGAGGGAAATCTAAAAAACATATGGAATGAAAGTCAAAACCATTTAAAAATATAAATGTACTTACTATACACAGAATTTTTAAACGGGTTCTCAAGTAAAAATCGCATTTACAACCTTTTCAGATATCAATATGGACTAAAATCCGTTGTTCCTATTCCTTTTGGGCCTTTTCTTTTGCATAAAAATGATGGAACATTGTGAATAATTTGTGGTGCTAATTTCATTTGATATTGAAAATACGCAAGTGACTTTTGAAGGATAACCAAATGAACTTATTACTGTAAAGGATAACCAAATGAACTTATCCTGTGTGTTTGTTAAATTTTAACTCATGGAAAGAAAAGGAAATAAAATACTATAAATTTCAAAACAGATAGATTTTATTTTCATCACAATTCACAAATACTATTGGTCTTTGCTAAAAATGATATGAGCCCTTCTTTTCAGACTCCATCTATAACTCTTTTGGGACTCTATTTTTTAAGTGGCATCCAAATTCAACTTTCTCTTTCCAAAAATAAAAAAACAAATATAGAAACAAAATAATAACTAATAACTTACCTAATTAAATAATTAAAACCGTAAATAGTAATAAATAAATAAATAAAACTTACTAATATTTCCACAAAAAAAAAAACAATTTTACTTAATACCAAAAAATATTGAATAAAATTAATTAATTTTCTTTTATACTCCATCTTTATATTAAGTACCTCACACTATTTTTATATTCAAAACATTTTTTGTGTTAGGCAGAGCTCGGCCCAAATTTTGGGATCTGTACTTGTGGTGGGCACAGCCACCAAAGAACGAGAAACCGAGAAAGGCGGTTACCTTCGTCTCCAACCTTCCTTACACCACCACATTACCACCACATTGCACCAAAATTCACCTCATTTCAGACCGTATTCTCCAACATTCTCAAATTGCACTTCAAAAATCGAAATCTCTTGTAATTGCACGCTTCAACACCAATTTCAAAGTGAGTTTTTTTTTTTTTTTTTTTTTTTTTTCTTTCATTAAATATTCTAAGCTTTGATGCCATTGTAGTTTTTAAAATTTTTCTGTTGAATTGTATGAAGTGTTAAGTTTGTATGAAATGGTGAAGTTTTGTGAAATCACGAACCAAATTAGTGACTCGTACTCGTTTAGACAGATAAGGGGAAGCCTCGTTTCGTCATCCTTGATGTAGGAATGACATCTAAAACTTCAAGTACTGAAGCATGTATTTACTTTAATGCAACTCATTATGGCTGTTGGGAGACGGGATGGTCGCATTGCTGCAGAAGAAACTTTGAACTTGTCAAAGAAACAGGAGTCTCCGTATCGTGATGCCTTCATTGAGGTAATGTGATCAACTCTTCATAGTTTGGGCTAAATTATGTAAGTAATAGACTCTGTAACTGTATTATGCTGGGAGATTTGAGTGCCTCCTCTGCTGGGGTTTGTGGTTATGTGGACCTCTAGGTAATCTGTTGTTTCTTACTTTATTTAAAATTCATATAATGACGTAATGAAAAAACATTTGCCATGATCCTTCATTCAATAGAATGATGAAATGAATTGATGAGAGTGAAAGGAAAATAGGGAAGAGACACTCCTTAAACTAAAACCAAAACCAAAACCAAAACTATCAAGAGATTGTATGATACAATTTTAAAATCGAGAAAAAGATCCACACCCACCTTTCTGTGCATCAACCTTGTCCATGTTATGAATGAGGTTCTGTGTTAGAGGAAACGTCAATTCTCCCTGCATCTTAATATTTATCTTACCAACAGAAGTATTGGTTATATTGTTCATATTGATTTTCTTATAGATAATATTTATTCTTTGCCAGTTAGAGTCTAATATATCCCTCTATTCAATATTTTTTACATACTCATTTGAAAATACAGCTTAATCGCGACTTACATGGAAACTACCTCCTTTTCCTCTTTTATCTTATAATTTTCATTATTTATTCATTTATGGTTTCAGAAATTCCTAGTATGTCCTGAATGGATGCTTTGGACGACTGTGTCCTACCTTTGTCAGTAAGAATCTTTGTAAAGTGATAATAGGCTTGGTCACTTTTCCTTCGAATTATCATTTGCTTCTTGCCATTTCTACTTGGGATTTTACACTCCGTTCTTCTCTTCTTCAACAAATTTCTGTGCGTATCTCGTGGATCTTTACCAGCAAGATTTTTTGAGAATATAAAACTATCAACTCTTGTTTACCGTTGCTTCTTAATTGTTACTTTTTCGGTGCCATATAATAGATGGTTTGTTGAATATTCTGCACGTATTTTAGCTGTCATCTATCATTGGATGCATCTAATTATTTTGCTGTTTATTAGGATGTGAGCGAGTCATTTACTAAATGGGACAAAACCAAAGAACTCACACGTCCATTGGAATTCTTGCAGCGCTTGCTTGAGAAAGCTTGGGACTATGATGTGAATATCGATAACAGTGCTTGCTCTCTAATAGGACTTTATTTGGTTGTTGAGGTATTTAGCTCTTTGCACAGTGCTCTTTGTTTTTGTTTCAGGCTGAATATTTGATAACCCCTATATATATATGGCCTCTATATATTTAAGGCTACCTTGACACCCCTAAATGACTTCCCTACCCAAAAGTATGCCTACACAATGAGTTAGGGCTGATTTTTGGTAGGTAAGATGTTTCTATTATGTAGATCATGTCTACCGAAAATCAGCTCATTTCCATATGTATGGCCTTGGCAAATCTGCTTTACAAAACTGAAAAATTTAGGGACATTAAATAAATTGCAAACTCAATCACAAATTTTGACAAGACTAGACATATCCAACTGAGCTGATTTTTGGTGGAGATGATATCCATGTTGAGGAGATCACATCCACCAAAAATCAGCCCCTAACTCATTGTGTAGGTCCATTTTAGGTAGGGAAGTCGATTAGGGAAGTTTTTTAAGGTTGTCACAGTGCCATTTTGCTTTCATCACGCCCCCTCTCAGGTAACTCATTGTTATTCTTGTATCTTTTTTGTAGGGTTGGCAGCAGGTTGTTCGTCTTCATTCCCAGTATAGAGCAATGCAACTACTGTTTTTCTTTTACTCAAACGAGACGGTGTATCGCGGTGGTACCAACGGGCAGAACGAGAGGGGGCAAATATCCTATTATGCCCTCAATTAGCATCTCTCTCTTGCTCAGCACTTATGTAGGTTGGATAGTGATGCTATGCTTATAGCTTGTATTTTGTTCTTAGAACTTGTACATTTTCACATAATTTTAAAATTGTTTGTATTCGTGGCTAACAGAATCGCTTTAGTATTTTATTTTAATTTATTATTATTATTTTTTTGTGCTGTAGTACTGAAATCGTAAAAGTTGTAAATGCTTCTGTTAATAGCAAGAATGCAACGTGCAGTGGAATCCCACTGAGGGGTTTCCGCTCATCTAGATGGAAACTATTTCTTAACTAGGTTTACCATTTGACTGTGCGTCTTAGAGTTAAATGACTATACTGGGAAAGTGTGCTGAACTAGTTATTACATTTCTGTGTTCCTTGATCACAAATTTGCAAGTAACATTTTTGGAACTTAACGTTGAAGACTTGGGAGATGTAAAAAGTTCTTATTTATGCCTGTGACTTTCTTAAGGCTGTCTGTCCGTTTAAAATATCTGTATATATGTATTTAGAGTGGTAGATTTGCCAATACAGAGACGAGTCCTATAAACATCCTCGTTTCGTCAGATCAGGGGAAGCCTCAATTCGTCATCCTCGACGTAGGCGCCTCAATTCGTCATCCTTGACGTAGGCACGCAACTAAAATTTCAAGAACTGACGCATTCAAAGTAGTGTGCATCCTCCATGCTGTTGGCAAACAGGATGACCACACTGCTGCAGAAAAAACTCAGAAATTGTCAAAAGAAACAGGAGTTGGTTATTCTTTGTATCTTGGGTTGCAAGTAATACTGTGTAGCTACATTACGCTGAAAGATTTCTGTGACTCCACTGGTGGTGTTTGCGGTTATGTGGACCTTTAGCTAATCTGTTATTTCTTAACTGATTTAAAGTCGAATTAGTGAACAATTTTCAAAATTATTTCGCTGGACTTTTTAGCCATGATCATTCATTCAATAGAATGATAAAATCCACTGATGACAGTCAAAGGAATATAGGGAAGGTTGAGACACTTTTAATTGTTACTGAAACTATAAAATAACATGTCATACAATTGTGAACGTGAGAACAAGAAGCTAGGCCACCTTTGTTTGCCGGAGCATCTGCCTTGTTCTTGTTATGATTGACGTCAGAGGAAATAACAATTCTCTTAGCACGTTAACAAATCTTATCAACCAACGTATTGGTTATATTGTTCTTATTGAATTTTTGATGGGTAATGTTTTTTCCTGTCATTTTTCCAATGTACTTCAATGTATACCTAATTTGTCTTGAATAACTGATTAGGACTAACTTCGTAAACTGATCAAGGACTGCTGGACTGGTGACTTTCCTTTGTTGTCCTTAGTATCCACTGTTTCTCACGTTTCCCTACTTGGGAAATTCGGTAGGTAAGAGTTTAATTGACTATGTCAGCTTCCACAGTTCGCCTATGTTCTTCAACGTTTTTATGTGTATCTCGTGGATCTTTATTAGGGATTAGAAATGTAGAGGGGGTGGGGGAGAAGAGAAGAGAAATGCTAAATAAGTTGGCAACAATTTAACTTGATATAGTTGGGATGCCCAACACAAATTATGTTTTTTTAGGTTAATGACAAACTTGTAATAATTTTTTTTATCCGCCCTAACACAAAATAGGTGTCCATAGCCAGTTTTGTTTGGGGAGTTGATTTTTGTTTTTTTTTGTTTGATGAAATATAGGTAAATTTTTTGTTATATATTTGTTATTATATTGAGTTTTAGCTAATGGGTAAGTTATTAGTTATTTATTTGTTTCTATTTTTGTTTTTTGATTTTTGGAAAGAGAAATATAATTTGGATATCACCTAACATGAGTCACTGGGGAGTTAGTTATTAAAAGAGTCTAAATAGATTTTTTTGAAATGATAAATTTCTGGAAAACTTCACGATTTTTTTTTTATTGCAACTTATTTCACTTTTTTTTCCTTCACAAATTTGCAGAAATTTTGAACCAAGGTGTTTTCATTGGTATGTTAATCTCCATGGAATTGAGATCATAAAAATTCTAGAGCGAATTCCATGCACCGCAGTAGGGGTGGGAATTTGGCCCTAACGACCCTAACCCTACCGACCGGCCCCGACCCCTAAGCCCTATAAAGCCCTCCACAACTAAAAGCCCCTCATTAGAGTTTAGGGGTAGGCCCTACCTAATGCCTTCTAGGCGTGGTAGGGCTGGGGCTAAGATTCTAAAACATAGGCCGACCCTAACCAAGCCCTAACCAAGCCCTAACCGCCCCTGTTTCATACTTTCACTATAAATACACATACCATAATTGTCAACTCTTTTGTTAAATATTTTCAATTAAAATAACGTTGTCCTTTGTAATTTATCACTTTACACCTGCCAAGTCTTCCAATAACTTGTTTTATATAACAAAAACTTGTCAACTTTAGCAATGTGAAGAACAATGAAAGCACTAAAATTTAATAAAAATAAGACTTTATTCCTTTGATCATCAAGTCAAAGTCCATAACTTATTATTCTCAATTTCTTTTCACTTATTTCTTATAAATTATATTTTTATTCACATCCAAGCCAAGTCTAAAACTAAAGGTTTCCTTCCACACCATTAAAGCAAAATACTGAGCGGACATTTGTAACATGTAAAACAAAAACACCCTTTGTTAGAAAAATGACATTTGTAATCTCAAACCTTTCTCCATCACTTGTTCAAAAAGCCAATATTTTCATTTCCATATACAAAGCTTGAATCACTTTTAAATTAGAAGAAAGGTAATATTATATTTGTTTGAATCTATTATAGAAATAATTTATGATATTACAAATAGTTTAACAACTTCCACTTGACCCTTTAACCAAAACTATTATGTTTTTTCTTTATATCTATTACTTCTTCCTTTAAAATGATAATATAATTATTTATTACATGTATTTTAATGTTAAATGTAATTTTAGTGAGGTTTGAGTCTGAGGAAGAACAAATTCAACTCTCGATGTCTTGATTCATTAGATTGTGGATGTCAAGATTTTAAATTTTTTGACTTATACGAGGATTATTCTTAGATTGGTTTGACTTTGAGTTTGTAGATTATCATACATTTTTGTAATATAAATGAGTTTTAAACCGATGTAGTAAAAAAAAAAATATATAGGCCGCCTAGCTCGACCCTAAAGCCCTTAAAAGGCTAGGGTCGTGGTCGAGGGCTTGAGATTTAGACTTGTGACCGCCCCGAGCCGGTCCTATGCTTGATTTTAGGGCGGGCCGACCCGCCCTAATATCCGAAGGGCTTTTAAATGTTTAGGGCGAAGGCTAGACCCGCCCATTGCCCACCCCTACACCGCAGTTTATTGATATAATTTGTTGGGACGCTTTTGTGGTCAACGAGCTTAATTAGGTCGTCCTGACTGGACTGACCGACTGAGGATGGAGTGTTGCCGTGTTGAATACAACAAAAAGGTAGGATTTAATAAATATTATCCTTTTTTGGCAAATAGGATTTCACTCTTAAATCTAAAGAACATTCCATATTAAAATTTCAAAAAATCCGGATCTAAAGTTTCCTGATTAGAGCCGCAAAATCTGCATAAGATAATATTTTGAATGCAATTTGTTTCATAAGAAACAAATGAATGAAGAATGACTATATATAGTTCTTATAGCTAGGTAAATAATTGAATGAGATACATTGGTAAATCAAGATGGCCAATTTTTTTTCCAGAGTTATCATTGTCCTTTTTTTCCTTGTCTCAGGTCTGTTTTTCTTCATTTAGTCATTTTTCAATTCTGCACTCAAACATATTACATGATTTAAGGATAGTTTACCCAAAACAAGTTATATAATTAGTTAGACAGGGAGTGAAGATGAAATTGCAAAATGATTATTTTTTCTGGCAGAGGTATTGGGCTATTTATGAAGTCATTACCAACAAATCTTCTGAACAGCCTTTTCCAGCACCAACGCTTTTGCACCCGCCATTTTTATGTACTTATTCTAAAATGAACAAAAGCCTTTAATTTTCGTGGGAGATTAGAAGTTGTGCATACATAATTAGTCCTTTGAGCTTTCACTACACCATATGATACTCGAGTTTTCAGGCACCCCCTCCCCACTAGCGAGTAGTTATTTTTTGATTTTCCTATTTGCACATAATTTAGAAGCGCATCCCTCAATGAAATTAGAACAAGTCTCCCTTTTATTTATAATTTAAAAGAACCTCCTTTACGACTAGGCAGGAATTGAGTCGGGTTCGGGTCGGATATGGCTATATCCGAATCCGAATCCGAATAATTTCACAGAATCCGAACCCGAACCCGATTATCCGAAATTTAATATCCGAATCCGATCCGAACCCGACCGAATCCGACTAACCCGATCGGATAACACTAAAAATTCAAAAAAATCCCAAAAATTATATCCGAATCCGAACTCGACATACCCGAACCCGAATCCAACCCGAATACATAAACGGATACAAAAATCAACCCGAACCTGATATATTCGGTAATCGGGTCGGGTCGGATTTGGGTCTACCCGACCCGATTCCCTGCCCTATTTACGACATTGAAATTAAATAATTCATTTTTAATTTTTTTAGAAAAGCCCCCTTTATTCACTGAAGATTTATAATTAGCCCACCCCCTTAACGTTTAAATACACTCCTTGAATTACAATTAGAATCCAAAAAAAGCATGATACCTATCAATTTTTGAATTCTTGAGGGAAACTAGGCTATCTATCGATCACGACGAAAAACCGATACGTAGCACGGTTTGCATACGGCGTTACTCCATTTACTTACAAAATGAATATGCTTCAATTTTATTTTTTAATTTACAAAATAAATCATTAACCATGATTTTCTAACATATATTTTATTTGTTCCTAATTTACCCGTCACAAATATATTCAATTTCAAAAATATGGTGTTGCATTATCAAATTGAATTGAGGCGCAAATCGCAATTCTTAAAGAGGGTATGGTTTCATGGCATATGGTTTTTCCTCATTGATGATTTTTCTTAATGTGATTTTAATTTCAATGAATGGAGTGATGCGTATTTTTATTTTTATTTATTTTTTGTGAACTGAAAATAAAATTAGTAAGACTTTGAATGCAGGTACTCTACCTTACTTTGAAATTTATGTGAGATAATAAATTTGTGTTTTTGAAATTTGTTCCTTACTTTTTTGTTAGAGATTGGATTTGTTTCCAAAACTAATTTCTATCGAAATTGGAGTCTAAAATTTCCTACTAATTGGGGATATGTTTTAGTAAATTTTGGGACTCTTCAGTACACCTTTGATAGCCTAAATTTGGGGAAAATAGTAGTTTCCTTAGTTTTAGATGTTATTAAGTGTTTAATTCTTTATCAAATTCCTACTACTTTTTAGAATAGTAATCTTGAGACATGAGATTCAATCTCAGCCACCACTTATCTTTTCTAAGATTAAATCCTAGCCACCACTTAGAACCATTCCTATCCACCACTTAGAACCATTCCTATTATGTTATACTGATTATTCTTTTTGTTAATGAGACAAAATAATAACAACTATTATTATGTTATACTGATTATTCTTTTTGTTAATGAGACAAAATAATAACCACTATTATTATGTTATACTGATTATTCTTTTTGTTAATGAGACAAAATAATAACCACTATTATTTACTGCAGTTGAGCATTTGAGTCCCAAGGTGATTGCGCAAGGGTTAGACCCAGAGCCTTGCTATCGAGATATTGGTGATTGTGTATTTCATACTGAAGACAATTGCCAGAAGGAATGCAAGCGTCAACATCCAGAAGGCCACGGATTCTGTAGACAGTCTGTCGTGCCCATGATAACTCTTTGTACGTGTGCCTACAATTGTTGATCGAGCGCATCCCTCGTTGCAAGTTTCTGTTGTGAAAAGAAAAATAAAAGTTAACATGAGCATTGATATGTTATCTGTACTATATAATCATAGTACTCTCAGTTAATTAAATGAAGAGTCTAGATCCTCTACACCCGGCCCTCCTACACCTTACAAACTAGTTGTGACATTTGTCCACTTAACTAACACCAAAATAAAACCAAATAAACGGAGTTAACAATATCTAAACTATCTTAAAAATTCCGACTTTTATCTACAGTCCTGCAACAGTAGAATAATAGTTTTTTATGTACCTCTAGGTCTCTTCGTCACTTTTTTCTTGAGACTGTTTTGTCTCTATTAAAAAAATTAAACTCTAGCCAACACATTAGTTTAGAAATGAATAAATATCACGTTTATTGAAAACTGCTTTTGGGAATAAATACTTTTTCATAAAAGTGTTTTTAAGAAAAAATAATTTTTTTTGAGGAAATGAATAAATACTAAATGAGGATACAAATGTAATTATAAAATATTCTATATTAAACATTAGTCAACATTCAACAATAACGGCTTTAGTGTTCCCACCATTTCGTTTCTTTGTCAAGTCCTTAGAACACACGTGCATGAGCACGTGCCACATACTAGTCAATTTTAAAGAACAGATAAACATCCCACCAAATAAAGAAGTTTCCTTCTGGTCTGATAGAAAGAGTACTACGACGGGCTCATAGAAAACTTAATTGGGACATGATTTTCCAACTGCTTAACAATACAGAAGATGGGATGCAAAATAACAATGCGTATTTCTTAATCCAATTTACATGGTCACATGAGGAAGCTTTCTTATTGCTTCCTTAACGAAATAGATTGTATTACATTATACAAACTACAAGACCTTTTTCAGATATACAACTATAAATTACAGATGACACTCATATGCTAAGCATGGGAAACCAAAGCTCATGTAAGTAAGATTGGTATGAAATCATGGCCATGAGAACAACTAGAACTACTCCAACACCCCAAGGTGATCCTCCAGCCGACCAGCCCAGTGAAATGCTTCTTTAATTTCTCTGGCAATGGAATAAATTTGTCGTCTGTCGCTTCTTGATAACCAGTGTACCATACAAATAACAAAAGTAGAGACCATCAGTGCTAGTTTAAGCTGATCCATTAAACTTTCCAAAGCAATATGTATTCATTATTGATTCAATAATCTACCATCTTTTTTTTTTTTTTTTTTTTTTTTTTTTTTTTTTTTTTTTTTTTTTTTTTCTCTCAGTAGATAGAGAGTAGAAGAAGGTGAGATCGCGAGATTGTGGAGATTTTGTTTTCCATTTTCTGGCACAGAATCTTTCCTTTATTTTAGTGATTTGTAGTGATTTATTTATTTATTTATTTAATTTTTAGCAATATTTAACACCATAAGTTGCTTTTAGTTTCAGTGGTTATATAAGTGGACATGTGTAAAACAAATTTTGTAAGGTATAAAACATGATCTATTTTCCACCTGGGGGAGAAGATCCAACCTTTTAAATGAAATCTCACATACGGGATAAATTGTTTTAAAATCACTTTTGGCTGTTAAATTAGCTTTGATTTTGGGGATGGTTACATGAACTTTACTTAAAGTGACTCCAATGTTATTCCACTAAATCTAATGAATTAGAAGCTGATTTTTAGTGGAGATGTTCTCCACACAATAAATATCATCTTTACAAAAAATTAGTTCATTTGAAGATGTACAAATTCACCAAAAATCATTTAGAATGTTATGAAATTATCTAATTGCTCAGATTTTTTAATTTCATAACAAATTTTGATAAAGTTAAAAATAGGGGTATTTAGGTTTTGGTTATATTTATAGTAGCGATATTAGGTTTTGGTTAATTTATAGTTGGAAATTAGACTTTAGTCCAATTTCTGTTAGTCAAAACTCGTTGACTGTTTGTTGACTAACAGAAGTTGGACTAAAGTCTAATTTCCAACTATAAATGGACCAAAGCATAATACTCCTAAATAAATAGGACCAAAACCTAAATAACCCTTGATAGAAAGTTGAAAGAAGCTTAAGTTCCTATAGCAGCATAGGTGGTCTGGAATGCTTCCCTGCAAATTGTTTCTCGCAAGTGAAATATCTGCAAGAGTTGATATGTTCCCAAGGGATGGTGGGATGTATCCACTCAAGTCATTCATGGCAAGACCCAATCCTTCCAGTTTTGATAGAGATCCAAGCTCAGCGGAAATGTTCCCAGATAACTTATTGTTACTAAGGTAGAGTTCTCTTTAGTCGGAACATTGAGTGATATTTACTGGCCACGATTCCACCGTAGAAGGAATTGTTACTCAGGGAGAGTTGATGTAGACGTGACAAGCGACCAATCTCCTGCGAGATTTCACCACGAAAGTTGATCTGACTAAGAGTCAGTGATGTAAGGAAGGTGAGGTTTCCAATATAAGTAGACAAAGTACCTTCAAGTTTGTTTATTTTTATTTTTTATTTATTTTTATTTTTATTATTTATTTTTTATCAAATGTGCACTATAGCCTATAAGCCCAATGGATTGTTTGACTATTGGGCAAAGTAAAAGTAAATTACTTTGTTCAACCAACAAAATGAGAAAAATTTCTTAGTGGGTGAAATTTATTAGATTGGATCCATGTACACCCAGTCAGAATTATCTAGTTACACATTTAGGGGCCAATTGTTTTTGCCTCTTATAAGAGGCATGACTTCTGTAAGTACCAAAATTGGATCTACTATAATTTTGCAAGTCATGTAAGCTGAAAAAGACATAAACGCCCCAAGCACACTACCCATTGCCCTCATTCTCTCTTCTTCCTTCTCTAAAAACTCATTTCTTTCCAGCCCAAGCCGCCACACCCATTGCCTTCATTTCTACCCTTGCCGCTCCACCATGCAAGCTGATCTGAGTGCTGCTGTTGCTACCACCAATCACGAGCTCCATCTTTGCTATCGACCGAGCCACTCGGTACTGCTGCCACAACCGCGAGATAGTGTGAACCTGTTGCCTCCACTGTCAAGCTCGATCGAGCCACTCAATATGCAATTGAAATTTTTTCGGCATTGATTAAATTGGCGAACAATTTTGCTTATGCTTTTTTTTTTTAAAAAAAAATTGAAATTTGTTTTGTGCTTATGCTTTTTTTTAAAAAAAAATTGAAATCTATTTTGTGTGATTAATGGTTGACTATTATAAATGTTGGGTGGATTTACATTGAATAATGTTAGACTATTATAAATGTTGGATGCATATATGTTGATTAATGATCGACCATAGTCTATATTTGTTAGGAATGCAGTTAGCATTGTTAAAACTTGGGGTTCCATCTCGTGTTTGCTTTATTTATTATTGAACATTATTGAACTGGCATCGTCTATTTGAAATGCTAGTATTCATGGAATTTGTTCATTATTGAACTCACACTCTCACTAGTACTGGTACTGACACTTGCACTCTCTCTCTATATCTCTGATCGAGACGCTCGGTGTTGCTACTGCTATTGATCAAATTGGTATTTCCCCAAATCAGTTATGCATTCCTTGAATCAATTAGGGTTTTTTAGACTTTGGTCCTATGCATAATTGGTTTATTAGACTTTGGTCTATAAAAACTTGAATATTAGACTTTAGTCCTAGTTCTGTTTGTTGACCGTAGTCAACTCAGTTGACTAACAATCAACTCAGTCACCACGTTGACTACCAGTCAGCTCAATTGAGTAACAGTCAACAAACAGGACTAGGACTAAAGTCTAATATATATTCAAGCTTTTCTAGACCAAAGTCTAATAAACTAACTATGCGTAGGACCAAAGTCTAAAAAACCCAATCAATTACGCTTGTTGAGGACTGTGTTTTGTACGCATTGTTTTTTTGTTGCTGCATTGTATGCTATTGTTTTAATTTATTTCTATTGACTGTTGTGGTTTGTTGTCGACTGATTGATTTTTGGCTACTGATTTCTTTATTTTCTTTAAGTACTTGATTTTTGGTTTGCTGCCGACTGGTTGTCTCTTTATTTTTGCAGGTTGTTGCCGACTGATTGATAAGAATGTGTTTAGTTTAGTATGAAAATAGTTAAGTAAATAAAAATGGAGTATTAGCAAGGGAAACCTACGTTTGAACTTTGATAGAGAACTATGTCATTTTATATTCTATACGATAATGGAAGTGCACTTTTCATTATAAATTGTTGTACATTATGGTTAAAATGATTGCTTTGGTGTTCCTGATGCTTGCTTCACTATCAACCCAAGTGCTCACACGCTCATAATTATGCCAAGTTCTAGTATGTTATTATCTCTCTTTTGAAATGCATAAACTGTTTTTGAATTTGTTTGCACCGAATGCAATGTGATGGATACATTGAAATGGTTATCCTTGTTATATGTGGGTCTATATGGATTCCTTTAAGTTATCCTTGTTGGTAAGTCTTATAGCATTAGTGATATTGCTCAAACGTGCAAGAAGAAATACACTCCCTGCCCAAGGAGAGTCCGTCAAATGATGTGCATATTCCTCAAGTAGTGGAGGAGATTTAGTTAGGGAGACTTTGAATGGTCCATCAAAACAAATTTTCCAATCTTTTAGGTTGTCAAAAGAATCTTTTCAAGCATTATGTAGTCATTTTCGAGAGAGGGGGTACTTGGCCAATAGTAAACACCTACTTTTGGAAGAGAAAATGATGATGTTCTTGTTAACACTTAGTCATAACACTCGTATGACACATGTAAGTTGGTTATTCCAACATTCTAGAGAAACAATTCACAAGTACTTTCATGAAATGTTGAAAGCTATGATTGTATTTTCCAAAGAGATGATTGTACCACCATCTTGGGATGCCCCAGTTGGAGAACTTAGAAGTTATAAGGAACTTAGAGAAGAAGCATTCAAAGTTGGAGCATTAGATGACACTCACATTCATGCAATTATTCCTCATAGTAAACAGACGCCTTATAGAGGCAGAAGTGGAAAAGATTGTTGGCAAAATGTGTTGGCAATTTGTGACTTTGATATGAAATTCATATATGTTGTGGTTGAATGGGAGGGGACTGCCCATGATGCTAGAGTGTTAACTACTTCAGTGCGAAATCTAGCTTTCAGGTTTCCATTACCTCCTTGAGGTAAGTGTGTAGACTTTGTTTTATTGTAATGTTATCTACATACTTATTACTTGTATATGCGTACTAAATTGTCATCTATTTCCATCGTATAGATAAGTATTATATATAAGTATTATCTGTGTGATGTGGCTTACACACATACTAGGGGCTTAATTTATGTACCCATATTGTGGTGTACAATATTGGCTTGTTGACTACGGACATCTTGGGAGTTGTGCTAGGACTAATTAAGGAGGAGAAGTTTAACCATTTCCATTCAAAACTAAGGAATATGATTGAGAAGAGCTTTGGAGTTTTGAAAGCTAGGTTCCCTATTTTGAGCAAGATGCCAGGGTCTAAGTTTCCAATTCAGAGGAACATAATCATTGCTTGTATGACTCTTCATAACTTCCTTTGTAGAGTTGCCCTCAATGATGTGTTATTCCAAGCATATGGTAATAAGGAATTTCTTGTGAATAATCAGATTCCAGTAGACCCAGAAACAAATGATGGCGTTGAGCAAGTTTTCGATCCGGCCACAAGATCAAGCTTATATGGTCAATTTACAATCTCAAATTACAGATATCCTTATTGCAATGCCTAATAATCTCGAGTGATGTTCTTGGTAGTCATGTTTTATGATGTTTAACTTCTTGTAAACTCTTGTTTGATTTGCTATATTTATGACTTGTAAACTCTTGTGTTTTGACATATTGATGATATGAGAATGTTTAGACTTTTTTGCTTGGTGTTTGAGTTTATTATATTATGACATGTAAACAGGTTGATTGACATGAGATATGACTTTGAAATTATTATTGATATTTATAAGTAGGTAAGATGGCATCAAAGGGAGATAAATATGTTCTTTGCATCTGTGGTGGGGGTGGGTACATGTAAAACTAAGGTACCGAAGACCTCAGAGAACCCTGGGAGAGCATACCTTACATGTCTAAAGGGTGCTAAAGGGTGTGGACTTTGGCAATGGGTGGATGAGGTGAAAATGTGTCCTTGTGATGAGGGAATTTGTAAGATAAGAACCTCGCATACCCCAAGAAACCCTAATATATAGGAAATTCTATCGTTGCCCACAATCGACTAATGAAGGATTTGCAGGATGTGGATTCTTCCAATGGTTTGGGGAGGCGAGTGGCACAAGCTCTACGTCTGCTATAACAAAGATTGATTCTAGTGACCTGGAAAAGCTTGCCAAATTGTGCACATTTATTGAGATGAAACAAGCTATAACAAATGATGTTTGTGCGGCTTTCATGAAGAAGCTAGATAGATGAACTTGGGATCAATGATGTTAGAAGAAGGATAATAAAGAATGAGTTTTATTAGGATATCAAAACTGTTTTTTATGTTGTATTTGTATTTCTATTTGGATTTAAACGTAATGTATAAGAGGATTTCTATTTAGAAACGTTGCTTGTATGTGAATTGGTGCTATAAAACTAGGTATGAAAGAAGATTATTTTGTTGAATAATGACTAGAAGTAGAAGTTATGTAATGGTATGTAAAACGGAGTTATATTTGTCAAATAACCATCTATAATATGTTGTGTGTTTGTTTGTTTTTTATTTATTTATTTTTATAAGTGCTTATAAGAGGAACTTAAAATGAAAAACAAATCAGTTTATAAGACCCACTTATAAGACCCTCTTACAACTTAAACCAACAAAACAAATAGCCCCTTACTAGATGTTTATGATGCCATATGATCCAATCCAATTTTAGTAGAACCTATTATTTGTTGTTTTCAATTTTGGATCGATATGGTTTATAGTTTATACCTTGTAAGTTATATGTAATCCAAAAAGACAAAGGACCAGTTAATTGGTTACATAAAATAAAAAGGCCGGTTAATTAAAAAAATGAAATGAGGTGTGAGCATGAAGAGAAAAAAAAATTAGAGAAGACGAGAGAGAAGAGAGAGAAAGTGAGACAAAAACGGTAGAGAGAAGAGGGAGAAATCGACTAAACTACATGTGGTGAAGATGATATTGAAGCTACTTGAATAGCAAGACATTCTCAATCATAATAAAAGAATTATAATAAACACTACTTAAAATGTAAAACTATACTTGTTGAGACATATTATATTCTCCCTACATATAATACAACTATGTTTCAGGGTTAGTTCAATGCATTTGCATCAAGTTTTCGATTTTACGTTAATTATTCTTTGAGGCTAGTTCAATGTAGTTGCATCTACTTTCCAATTTCCTATTAATTATTTGTTTAGGTTAATTCAATGTACTTGTATCAAGTTTTTTATTTCCCGTTAATTATTCTTTAATTTGAGGTTAGTTCAGTGCAGTTGCACCAAGTTTATGATTCCTCATTAGTTATTCATTAAGGTTAATTCAGTGCAGTTGCATCTAGTTTTCAATGTTTCGTTAATTACTCTTTGAGATTGGTTCATTGCATTTGCATCCAGGTTCCAATTTCCCGTTAATTACTCTTTGAGGTTAGTTCAATACATCTGCATCCAGCTTCTGATTTCCCATTAATTATTTTTTGAGGTTAGTTCAATGCATTTGCATCTAGCTTCCAATTTTCGGTTATTTATGTTTTGAGGGTAGTTCGATACAGTTACATCCAGTTTTCGATTTCCAGTTAACTATTCTTTGAGGTTATTTCAATGAATTTGCATCCAATTTCTGATTTGTCGTTAAATATTCTTCAAGGATATTGCCAATTTATAATTTCCCGGCCTGTTAGTTAATCTATGATTTTAGTTTAATGCAGTTGCATCCAGTTTCCGATTTTCCGTTAATTATTCTTTGAGGTTAGTTTAATGCAGTTGCATCCAATTTTCGATTTCCCGTTAATTGTTCTTTTAGGTTAGTTCAATGCATTTGCAGCAAGTTTTCGATTTCGCGTTAATTATTTTTTGAGGTTTGTTCAATGCAATTGCATCAAATTTATGATTTCCCGTTAATTATTCATTGAGGGTAGTTCAGTGCAGTTGCATCCATTTTTCGATGTTTTGTTAATTAGTCTTTGAGATTAGTTCATTCCATTTGCATCAAGTTTTCAATTTCTCATTAATAACTCTTTGAGGTTAGTTCAATACATCTGCATCTACTTTATGATTTCTGATTATTTATGCTTTGAGGTTAGTTTGATGCAATTTCATCTAGTTTCTGATTTCCCGTTAACTATTCTTTGAGGTTATTTCAATGCATTTGCATATAGTTTCTGATTTCTTGCCAATTATTCTATGAGGTTAGTTCAATGCAGTTGCATTCGGTTTTTGATTTATTGTTAATTATTTTTTGAGATTAGTTTAATGCATTTGCATCTAGTTTCTGATTCATCGTTAATTATTATTTGAGGTTTGTTTGATGCATTTGCATACCGTTTTCGATTTTCCGTTAAATATTTTTCAAGGATTTGTATCCAATTTCTAATTTCCCGTTAGTTATTTTCTGACATTAGTTTAATGCAGCTGCATCCAGTTTCCAATGTCTAGTTTTACTTTTTTAGTTTAGTTTATTGCATTTGCATAAAATTTCTAATTTCCTGTTAATTATTCTATGAGCTCAGTTCAATGTATTTGAATCCTGTTTTCGATTTCCTTTTAATTATCCAATGTAGTGTGTAATACCAACTTTCTACTTATCCATCTGTAGTGTCCCTGCAAACATAACATAAAAATAAATTATGCTTGATTTACTATATAGGATTAATCAGCTCCCAAATTTGCGTTTTATTATCCGTATTTTGCTGCATTACAGTCCTTCGCTCTTACGTTTAACGAAAAGACAACTCATAGCTTTTACTATATTTTTCAGGTTAAGGAGTATTTCAGACCACTTATCATAAAAGTTGCGTCTTAGCACCAAAAGAAGCATTAATCACGCTTATTATGAAGACCAGTAACTGCTATGGAAAAGTGCTAAAAAAAGTTAAAGTCAATGATCAAAGTCAACAGTCAAAGTCCTCAATTCAGAAAACCAAAGATGGAGGCCTTTATTTCAAATTATGAAGACTTATCCCTAAACCTATCTTGGTCAAGAAGGCACCAAAAAGCAAAAGCAAAAGTGAAATGGGTGAGGTGTCTAGTTTAGAATGGATGAGGGCAAATTTGTAAAAAGCAAACATAGGGGTATATAATCAAAAAGCAAAGGAGAGAGAACTCATCCATTGTCTTAGGATCCAAACCATTTGGTTTGTTTATTTTCTTGTCTTGTTTTTCAATTCATGTTTTTAATTTCTTGTTGTTTTATTTTATTTCAATCAACTTGTTATTTCATTTTCTTTATTTCAATCAACTTGTTATTTGTTCTTTTTTTTTTTCAATATTGTTTGTTGCTTCCATTTCAATGTTTTAATCAATCTTCCTTTCATGTTTTCAAGTTATTTCAATCAACAATCAAAGCTTTCAAGTTCATTATCTTAGAACCATTCTAATATTTAAGAGTCTACCTTTCTTCTTCATATCTCCCTCACTCAAACTCTAAACAATTTAGGATGAACCTCAATTCTTAATCTAAACTCTTTTGAAGTATACTCACTACAATATTAAAACTTCAAATGGCGCCGCTGCTGGGAATTGAAGGAGTGAAAATGATTGGTTGAGAATCTAAGAAAGGAGCATCATTTTCATCTCTCAATTTCTATTTTTTTTTCAATTTTTCGTCATTTTATTTTTATTGTTTCTCTGTACTGAGATACTTTTTTACAAATCAGGTTACGGGACAACAAAGGTGGAGAGGAGCTGATCAAACAGGCAAAAGATGACCGCTGTCCACTAGCGCTGGTGTGGCGAGGGCAACCGCCCAGCCACCTCAATAAAAGTGCGTGAATTTTTTGTGGTCTAGTTCTTTTGTGAGGAGCAGTTGTACTCCGAGCTCATATTTTATAATAGCGTAGGAGAAAATAGTGAAACTTGTTTGTAATAGTTAGTGATTAAAAAAAAAACTTGGTTTTTTATTGATTTCTATGATGAACAAGAGTTAAACTTGGTTTACGTTTAATACTTACTAAGGGATTAAAGTTTTAATTGCCTTGGAAAGTTCAAGTGTGTGAGGCAAGTTGTGGATCATAACTCACACACTATGGATCAACTTGGTAATCAATACTCTAAGTCCATTTGACTCTAGTTAATTTAGGTGATTAATCTAAAACTAGTTAATTAGATTAGTATAATCTTAGTTTAGTTTTAAGTTTGAGCCCTTGAAGGCAAAGTTGCATAAATTGTCAAAAACCCAACTTGTGGGCTTTTTAAGTGGGCTTTTATTGTAACTTAAAACATGGTAAAGCTCGAAAGGCTGGGCCTGATTCTCAGATCAAGTGCCAACTGACATCATCTTCTCCTCAAGCAGCATGTAAGCATGGCTTGAGAGGTAAATTCTAAACCTTCTCGAAGCCCAAGTAAGAGGATACTTATGTGTTCAAGCATGCATACGTGATTGTTTGAAATTTACTTTCCGCACTACAATTTACATTCACGCATAAGGCTGAACCCGAGCCATAACAATGCAACCATTGGGAAGTCATTGCCCAATGTAGGTAAATTGGACGTTGCTTGATTCTTGAAAGCCCTAGACCTAAAAAAAATAATTAAAATCAATTAACTAGAGCCCAAGTAGTCATGCTCCTCTAGAAAAGGATAAAAATTTAGCCACGAGGATTTAGAGTAATCAGTTACCAGATTCTGGTGAACCAACTACCTTCCTCACTCCCCTCCCCAAGATTCATAGTGAGTGAGATTCTTGGTAGCACACCACTTGGTGAAGTGACTTCTTACTCTTCTGAGACGTGTAGTAGAGCCATCCTAGTCTCGAGCCCAACTGTTCCTCTGAACGGGGCATAGTAAAATATAGACCAAAAGCAAAGTTTTCAAAACTTACCTGCAAAAACGAATTTCGATTTCTCGAGCATACATTGCACTGTTTGCGCATGTTAGGATATTTTTGGGGTTTTGCTAAAAGTGTATGATACTGTGTTCAGGCACTTCTAGTATTAGCAAGAATAAAACTTACTCACGTAGGAGAGTTCGTCACCCTAGATAATCTCCTGTTTCTAGTCCTCCATCTCTTAAGATGGCTGATGAAGTTGTGCAAGCTGAAGAGCCTCTCTTTAACTTCTACACACCGTTGCAAGATGGGCCTCCATCTTGTATACAACTCACACCGCTTATGAGCGATTTTAGGATTCCACCGAATGTGTTCAATCTTCTACCCATATTCCACAGGTTAGAACACGAGTTACTGTACGAGCATCTACGCCGGATACATGAAGTATGTAATACCTTTCATCATCCGGGCGTCACCGACGATTAGGTCAAGCTACGAGTGTTTCCTTTCACTCTAGCTAGAAAGAGTCACACTTGGCTTCTCTCACAGAAGGCTGACTCTTTCGATACATGGGAAAATGTTGTGTTCTCCTTCATGAAGAAGTACTTTCCGCTGAAGAAAATAGAAGAGATAAGAAACAAGATACAGTTCTTCAGACAAAGTCCGAGTGAGACAGTTTCTGAAGCATGGGATAGATTCTCTGAACTACTCCATTCATGTCCTCACCATAAACTAGAAAAATCCACTCTTGTTCAATGTTTCTTCAAAGGCCTCCTCCCATAACACAAAGTAACCCTCGACATCATGAGTAATGGTAATTTTTTGGATAGAGGTGTGATAAGCACCCAAAAGTGTATTATGAAACCCCATTGAGACATATAAATTTGTTTAATTATGTGTTTAATAATCATGAAATAAATATGTTTTCATACTTTGCGCAGGTATTTTTGCGATAAACATGGAAATATTGGTTAAACTCGCAATAAAACGAGGAACGGCGTATATATGAATTCTCCCAAATCCATGCGAAGCATCAAACTTCCAAAGCTCCTACCTCTCGAACCGGGACTCGAACGCGACAAGAGAGCTGCTCGGACAATCGTATGATGAACTCTACGATAAAGGGGAAGTTGTAAAACTGCCCAAAATACTGGACCGCCACTAGACTGCACATGGGCCCACTATGCGGGGCCACAAGATTGGATGAGTCATCAATCATGGAGTATGTCAAGACAAAAATAACAAATTATTGGTGCAAAGTTGACACCTTGCATGTAATAAATTAGATTAGGTGTTAATAGTGAAAAAAAGGCAAGGTGTCACTTTGTTTTAATGTGGTGGATAAAAATGAATTAATGTGGTTTGATGATTCACGTGGGAGGAAATGAGATTTCTCTCAAATGGAGAAGAAATTAGACAAGGGTGGGGGACACTCCATTTACTCCTTTGACTTATTTTCCTCACATGGCATTATTTTAGTTCTTTAGTGAAAAAAATCAGAAGTTAGTTTTTAGTTGATAGAAGAAAAGCTTGTAATAGTTTTAATGGAGGAAACACTTGTTTTCTTCTAGAAAATAAATAGAAGTGAGTTTGATTGTTTAGCTTTCTCCTCTCTCTCTCTCTTTTGTTTTTTTTAGTTTATAAATCCTTGTCCTAAGGATCATGAGCTAACTTCCCTTTTGGGGAGTTAATCCAACTCATGTGAGGGTAAATCAATTTTTGTTGGTTTGGTAGGTTGTTAGGAAGAACAACTAGCTCTACACCCTATCCCAAAATGATAGTTGGTGTAGTGTCTAGTTAGGAATCAAAGCAATGAGCTTAGAGATAAGTCATTGCTTAGTTCCATTTTGCTAGCATGTGTGAGCTCTTAAGTGAGCCATACATGCTAGGGGATCAAATCTTTTCTTCCATTAGGGGCTTGTCTATGAGTCTAGGAAGGATCAAACAACCTTTTTAAAATCAACAACTAATGATAGTTTCACATGAGGAGGATTAACTCTCCACCTTTTCTTTCAAATCTCTATTTTGGTATTAAGTGCATGTTTTCAAACTTTAATGTCTTTCTTAATGTTTGTGTAGGAAGGAAAACCTAGCATTAATATTATAACCTTACTCCTTAGTTCCCTTTATTGTAACATCCAATTTGTAGTTGTTCTAAACTTTAGGTTAGTTCGAATCCTTATTCCAACTCTACAAAACGAAGATCGTGAGTAAGGAACTTTGAGTGCGTTTGCATCAATTTAGAGAGTTCAAACCTCTAAGTAGTAGTAAACAAGCATATATCAAGGTGCAACCGAAGCTTTAACCTATCTTGAAAACCAAGCTGAAAAGAGTACCCATTGGGGCGACATAAACAATTCCAGAATAGCCTAACCCAGTACATTTAAGGCTAATGGTATTTTTGAGGTGAAATCAGATCCATAAATCAAAACCCTAATAGAAACCTTCACAAGAAAAATAGATGCCCTCAGAACCAAACAAAATGACCAAACCCCTTATCTTATCATGAACGTAAATACCTTACCATTCAATTTCTATCTAAGCTTAAATCATATAGATGCCACATGTCCCTTGATCACAAACCTATCATCACTTCAGCCAGAAGAAGTATGTGCTTTCAATGTACCAAATGCACTGTGGAGACAACATCCAAACTTCACATGGACCAACATTCCTCAAAACCAAACACCACTAGGTTTCAACAAACCAACAAATACCTTCAAACAAGGACAAGGACAAGGTACCTATAGCAATCAGAATAGAGCATTGGTTCCATCCCAGTTTAACCAGAACTATCAAAACCCACCTATCAACAACCAAAGAGACCTAGTTCCCGTTACACCATCAACTAGTGTCCAAACAGATAAGCCCACTAAAATAATGTTATCTGTCATGCAATAACAAACCCAGATCCTAGCATCCATACAACAATCTCTGAACTTGTTAGCCCAAGATAAAACCCAGAAAGGTGTGTTCCCAGGTCAAGCTATTCCTAATCCTAAACTAACAAACATAGCCTTTGAAACAACAAGTAACGTGAATGAAGCTGGAGCGCTAAAAACTCTTTCTTAATCATCCCATCTACGAGGATTGACTCCTCTTGTTTTGATGTATCCCTTTCCTTTCCATTCCATCTTTCGCTTTCAGGGGATACATCAATAAGGTAACCGGACCTCTCCACTTGGAGGGTGTGGTTTTAAGTGTCGGAGTCTTAGTCCATAGTATATCTCACATATTCTTTGTAAAACACTTTTTACTCGTCGTTGGAGTAAGTGTGAACCTGTGGAGCGAGTATATAATTTTTCTTTTCATTATTTTACACTTTTTTTTAGAATAACTTTTCTATTCTTGTCATTTACAATTCCAATCTTTATTTTTATCTCCCTATTTTTTGTTTTTACATAAGCATTTTTCTTTCAATCTTCACCTTTGATGCTAAGTAGTCTTTCCTCTACAAAGGAGAGATGTGAAACAAAGCAGAGGGCGATGGGGATTGAGTGAAGGTGTCTTACGGTTGCCTTTCATGGTTGTTTAGCATGTCTCGTCTTCCATAGGCATGACATACCGTGGGATGGTTAACAGCTGGAGCCCTTAATTTCGAAAACTTTTTCCTTTTATAGGTGATTTCTAATTGTTTTGAGCTACGTCTTTCTTTCTGGTTGGACTGACTTTAACTAGGGCTAACTAGAGAGTAGGAGAGGAGAGACTAGATTATCTAGAAATAGAGCTAGTCTTCTTCACTAGATTTGCCTACTTGCAAAACAAGAGGTGGAAGATCTAGGGAGGTCAAACCATGGGATGGTTCGCAATTATAATCACTTAATTTCAAGCATCTTCTATTGGGAGGATTACTTTCGTCATAGTGATTTTTCTTAGTAGTTTTATAGTTTATATTTTTCTGTCATAGTAAGTTAGGAACATAAAAACCAAAAAACCAAAAACAAATGTTTCTTTCTTTCTTTAATAAAAATGTTTGTTTTCTTTGTGTTGTTACTGATAGATTCTCGATACATCAATAGTTAAGTGATTTTTCAAAACGGACAATCGATTTTACACAAACCAACCCCTAGAACAACGTAATCTAGGGGCGGTTTGAGATCAGCTTTGCTTACTAAGGGTCGCCTATATTACCAAGCTATTCACCCGGGTCAGAACATTCCATGTCTTGTGCAGTAAATCCCCCAACTCGCGTAGTTGAAGCTCTGTCTGTCTAGATTGGGTTCGCCACAGAGCCGATACGAAAGTTGACTAAGAATATCTATTATGATTTGTTTTAAAGTAGTAATATCTTGAATAACTGCTTTTGAGTATGAGTTTCTTAAAACATCTCTCCATAGTTTTCAAAACCAGAAGATATAAAAAATGAAAGTTATACGTCCGGAGTAACCAAAATGATATTAGGTTAACTTATAATTTTATCTTCTTGGCAAAACCTCTATATGGATAGAGATATATTTTGAATGAGATATATTTTGAATGAAAAACAAACCCAAAAAAAAAAGAAAATAGACTAGGCGTGTCTCCAAATAAGAATTAAACAAATAGAGTAACCCAAAGTGATACTATTCTCTGTTTAATTCTATTTTTTTGCCTCCACTTCTCTATTTTGTCTCGAGAATCTGACGTTAAAAGACTCAAAAATTTCCAAAATTTTCAAAAAAATTCCTTTCTAAAAAATCTTTCCCCTCTCGTTTAAATCTTTTCCCCTTCCAAATCTCTCTCGTTTCTGAAAAAACTTTTCAAAAATGTCTTCTGTAGCAAACAAAAACCCTCCACCTAGCATGACTAGATGGATCAGTTTCAATGATCATGTGTAAGCACTTCCTAGAAAACTGCAGCTTAAGATATGGACACATATACCAAAAATCATTCCTGGTTTAGGTAATAGTTCATATGCACGTAAGAGACGAGCTAAGAAAGAAGGATGGTGCTTGAATTGTCAAACACCAACTTGCCGCAGTCTTCAACCTCATAATAATTATGTTTACAAAGTCTATATATGTTATCCCCAAGTGCATTACGCTCGGTCTAAGAGAGTAATCTAGCCATCTGGTTGGGATTGACTCGAGTTTTCAAAAACTTCCAAGTCTTGGATATCTGACTTTAAACGACCCACCTTTTTAAAATTTCTGTCAAACTTATTCAAAATCCAAAAAAATTAATTAAAATTTTCTTTGTGTTATTTCTACATATTTTCCTTATAGTTCTAGTATAGTTCTTTCCATCATCTATTTCTCATCGACCATTAGATATGAGTGTATCCTACACCGTTACGTTGCATTTTTTATACTGATCGTTTTGGTACTTCACGGGTCAAGATCGGACAAGTAACGAAGCATGGATCGGCTCTTGAAGTTGGCAAGACACTGAGGACAAGATCGGAATTTCCTGATTCATTTGGGCTTGGGCCAAAATTTCAAACTCTTAAAAGAGGCACGTGTGAGGCACGTTCCATCAACCCTTTTAACCCATGCCATCGCCCCTTCCCTTCTTTTCCATCCCAAAAATTCCCAACCCTAGCAGCCCCAATTAGCTCGCGCTCGCCCCCTCTTAGCTCGCAACCACCTATACACCTCAACACACCACCATAAAAAAATTTCACAACCTTACCCATTTTCAACCCCCATTCCAACTCAAAACCCCAATTTTTCAAATGCCTACTCTAAATGGCTCGAATTCTTAAAATTGTGCTGGAGCAAAATTTTCAAGACCTCTTCTATTCCAATCTGTTTGAAGTGCACTTCAGGGCTGAGATCAGAAAAAGAGGATAGGAACCCTTGGTTTTGTTGGAAGATGTGGTTTATTCTCCCTCTCTTACTCTTTCATTTTATAATTGCATGCTTAGAAGGGAGGATGACCGCATTATGGTTGTTAAGGATGGCCGCTTGCTAGAGCTTACCAAGGAGGTGGTGAGTGGTATGGTGTTTTAGGGATTCCTCTGAAAGCCTATGTTCATACGGAATAGTCCCCAGACGGTAAAACCATCGACGTGATGATGGTAGACACTTCTCGAGGGGGTTAAAAACCCTAAGTCTCACTGTGCTTATCAGAGTTCGCTACAAAGGAACCAACTAGCAGTATCTTAGTGGACAGCCTACAACCTGCTAGGCTCGGCCAAGCCTTCAAATATCGGTAAGACGATGCTTCATCTTTTATGGATTCTTCAAGAGTAGAAGAACATCTTCTGCATCGTCTCCTTTATCTTCGAGCAACTCTACGAACCGAAGAAGGCAATTGCCCCTGTACTAGTGCTGGTCACCAAGATCATGCAACACTGGGGATTCCAAGCACTAGATGCCCCAGTGGAGGTCAAGGATGCTACCATAGGTCCTATCTATGCCCACTGTGTTTAGAAGTCATGGCTTTCACCTGAAGCCAGAGCCGCTGAGCAAGCACGCCCGATTGAGAAGGTGGATTACTTCACTGAAGATGCCACTCGATAGTTCACTCAGCCCATGGACGGAATTCACTTCTTCCATGGAGGCCAGAGGATTTTGCACTCATATCTCCACCAACTTAGGGAAACTCAGGGTAACATCATAGTGGAACAACGGAATATCAGAGCATAACAACATTCCCTTAGAGATGAGCAACGGTCCTTCCAGCAGGAGCAGCGACGTTTTCAGCATAGTACGGGTCACTAGAACACTGCAGAGCATCAAAGATGCGCTCCCACGTAGTGATAGACATGCCAGGCCTCGACGTCAGCAAGGAGAAGGATCTTCTAGACGTCGAGACGAGTCACGCACGGATTCTGACTAGGATTCCTAGTGTCCGTATAGTTGGATCTATTTATTTTTATGTTTCTTTTTCACATGTATGACGTAGTATAAGTTTAATTTTATGCTTAATATTATATGCTTGTTTTGTTTTGTTTTGTTTTTCTTATGGAATTTGGTTTATGAGTAGAAGGTAAAACAGATACATCATGCCAAAATTTTCTATTTTTTCTTTCATGCATGTTTTCAAAAATACAAAAACCCAAAAAGATTTTATATTAGAATAAATATTCTTAGTATAATAAACCATGTATTTCTCGTTCTATATCAAACAACCCACGCCCTAAACTTATTTGGGGGTGGCGTATTTTCATCGTGAAGAATATAATACAGGTCTATCGCCGTTGTTGCTCATGTTTCTATGGTAATCTATTTCCTTAGCTCTTCATACTTTGAGGACAAGCATAGTTCTATCATAGAGTTGGTATAGTAACATTTTGCAAAAACTAGGTATTTTCTATATAGTATATATAATAATATATTTCTTCATTTCTAAATTTTTTTTCGAAAAAGACCAAAAATATTTTTATGTTTAGTATTAAAAACTCTTGTTTCCTTTTTCTATGATGAATAAAAAGTTAAGAAGTCTCATTTTAGCAATAGAGTAAGAACTTTTTCTTCGTACTTAGACTTTCTGCATCTTTTCATAAATGGCATGCATCAGCATTTGTGTGTATATAGCAATGAGTTTTCGAAGCCAAGGTTAGAACAATTAAGTTTCATATCCTGTGAGAATCTAGCCAAAAGCCTCATCTGAATGATTATTGAGTGATGACAAAAAGGATGTCCGGATAGAAAGACCACACGTCCACTTGCTTGATCACCACGTCATATCCTATGAAGGAATTTAGGCCATTTTTGGATTGATATAGCCAAATAAACATTAAAAACCCAAAAAGATAGTTTTCCTCTAGTTACCCCTTTTTGAGCCTTCACCCTTTCTAAAAGCCTTTTTATTCTTCACTAATAATTCCTAACCCATCATAACACACAATAAAAAGCTTATCCAGCTAATGAGTTGAGAACTAAATGGTTATCAGAAAAAGAGAAGAGAAGACCTTGTACAAAAACATAACAGTTATTTGCTTCCAAAAGAAAAAGAAAAGAAAAGAAAGTCCCATCCAAAACCAAAAATCCAAAAATCCAAAGGAGTAAAAAATTGAATCTCCTAAAAGTTCAAAATAAAAAAGGAGATGATATCAAAAGCAAAGTTAGAAAGCAAATTTTGGGAGATGAATCTCCCAAAATTCAAAATCATATGGAGTCACAAAGCCAAAGGACTAAAAGAATGTATCATAATTCGGAAGCAAAAGAACAAAACGAGGTTCTTCTTTGGTTACAAGTATCTTGAAGACCTAGTTTCTCGACTTATCATATTTTGGTTTTCCCTTCCTTTTTCTTTCTAAACCATCACTCTAGCCCCGTAACTCCTAATAAAAGACCTCTAGCTCGATAAGGAATAAGATGGTGTGATAGTAAGCGACAAACGTGATCAATCGACCTTGGTTTCTTTGAACGTTATTTGAGTATTTGATAAAAGGATAAAATTAATAGTCTACCTACGAAATGAACGATGAACTCAAAACGTAAGTAAACTAAACTAATCTTATGATGCTTATATTTATGAAAGTTTCTCTACTCTCAATCCTATGAGATATAGTGGAGTAGGAAGTTCGTTCCACTCCTAGTGCTCTAGCATGGAATGTTTTCTAATCTAATTAGTCGGTCTTAAGTCAATGAGAGCTTTTCGAAGGTGATATGCTACGATACTTACTGAATTTGATTACTTGATTTTAACTACGAATGCTATGGAAATATGATTGTGCTTGAATCTAGATAAAGGATTAGAGGGGAATTGAATCCACCTCGAATCCAACTTAATAGCCTAACATAGATTCTTGTATCTCGATTCTTACGTTCTTACGGCAAGAAATTCGAGTTCTAATCCCTAGTGTTCATGACATTTCTACCGAGTACTAACTAGCATGTGAGGTCGTCCACCCATTCTCATGGCGAATCACGACCTTCTAGATTGGAATAGATCCAACAATGTTTCTACACTATACCACCAAGTTTTCATCAAGGCTTCATCAACCCCTCTAATGGAGGTTTTAGCCTTGAATCATTCCACAATCATTTTCATATGAATCTAAACTAAACATATTATCAAGATTCGAAAATTACTAATCTAAACTAAACAATGATTAAAATTCTAATTAACAACTAAGAGATGGTAACCAACAATAATTGAAACTATATCTAATAGATTGAAATAACACAATTCAAAATTGATAAAACAACTATTTTATTTATCTAATCAATCAAGAACAATGACTCAAAGACTTAATCTAAAACAAGAATTGAAAATGGAACTAAAGCTTAATTTAATTAATGAAAACAGATCTAGAATTATCTATATTATTTTAGGTCTAACTAGCTACCTTTAACAAAGAGCTAAACTTTTGTTTTTATACTTTCAGATCCAAAAATCGTGCATGGGCTTGGAGCCATGTTTTGGGCCAGAGAATCAGGCCCAAAACCCAATTCTTTTAGTCCAAAAAGGCCTCTTCAGCTGCAGTTGGCTTCTACAGACTTTTCGTCTACTTCTGCTCATCTGATTGGGTCAAGGCTTAGACCATTGGAAAGCTCTTTCCGAGTCGGTCGTTTTGACATAAGGTAGGCCCAATTCCGAGGTCTGAGTCCAAAGATACGGCTTTCGGAAGTTCTGCTGACTTGTGTGCTGTTTCAGCCCGTGTCGACTTTTCAGCTTTTGATCGGGCTTTAGGAAGGCTTTATCTTCTTGAATCTTGGCCTTTAATCACGGAACTCCTTAGTAACCGACCTTTTCTCCTTTATCTCACTAAAGTGGCACATTTCTGCACATAATGGACTTTGAAGCCTGAAATGCATAAAACACGAATCGGTGTTAACTCTTAATTATTACTCACATAATTGGTCCAAAAGTATAACTGTTAAAGGGTTAAAACTACAGTTTTGGGCTCTTATCAAATCACCCTAAACAGCATTTTGCTTGTCCTCAAGCAAAAAGATGAGAAATTAAAATAAGTGACCAAAAATGGAGTTCTATCTACTCTCGTTTATTTGAGTCGCGATTGCATTATTTTATATTGATAATAAGGCCTTAAACCACTAGGAATTCCCTAGTGGACGAAGTTATAGCCTCGTGAGAGTTTTCCAAGTGAAGGTACTCACAAACTTCAACTATACTATAACGACTAAGAAATAAAACTATTGTTTCCTCATTCATGTCCCAACTATCTATACATCTCACTAGCAAATGAATAAGAATAACCAAGTCAAAACCTAAGCTAATATATGCATAATAATCAATCATCTATGATACAAATATATATACTATGAGTAATACTATGAAATGCCTAGCAGGTTCATTTTGAAAACTTCGAATAGCGCCCTTAAGTAGGTCCTCACATAAATGTCAAGACAAAACCACTCGATTTTTTCCACTCGAGTTTAAGCTACTCCGATTGTTAATTGGACACACTTTACCTTACAATCTCAATGACAACAAGGAAGTTCGGGTCGATCAAACACATCTGCCACTTACTATCACACTAACCTATTCCTAATTGAGCTAGAGGTCTTTATTAGGTGTCATGGGATTAGGAGATGGTTTAAGAAGGAAGGAAATGGATATTCAAAAGGACAAGTCTGAGATAATAGAGTCTTCATATTATGTAACTTAGAGAAAACCTTGTTATTTTATTTTGCTGCTATACTTTGTTTCCATCCTTAGCCATATTTTTTCTATTTCTTTTCTTTGGCTTTTGACTCCCTTTTATTCTATTTTTAGAGTTTTTATTTATTTCTATATATATATATATATTTTTTTCCTTGGATGGAAACTTCTTTTCTGAAGCAACTAACTAATTTTTGTTTACACAGGTTTTTCTCTTCTTCTTTCTTCACTCATTCTATTCTCAGACTTATTCTAAATTGGGTAGGTTGATTTATTTTTTCTATTTTGTTTTTGTTTTTGTAACAGGGTAAAGGAATTGTGGTTTATGGAAGGCTAAAGAAAGGCTCGAGAGGGGCTTAACTAGCGGAAAATAATTCATAGGTTTGAATTTCTGGCTATATCGATCCAAATAGGGCCTAAATTCTCGCTTAGGATATGGCATAGTGATCAAGCAAGTGGACGTGTGATATCTCTATCCGATTTTTACTTCTTCCTTGTGTCATTTCTCAAATGTTTCATTTCATATAAGGCTTTTAGGCTATATTCTCACAGGATTTGTAGAATAAGTACTCTAGCCTAGATTTTAAACTTATCGCTAACAATCATAGATACTTATGTAATATATTTATAGATAGATGCAAAGATTATTACCTATATATTAACCTAAGTTCTAGCAATTATTCTCGATGCAAAAGCTCACGCGGAGACTTCTAGATTGTTAAGAGCATGGAGAAAGAAAACAATACCAATATTCCTAAGTGTATAGCATAACTTATTTATTTATATTTTTGATTTTTTTTTTTTAAAAATGTTTTAACTAGAAAACAAATGCATATTATACATATTTATATCCTAACAGATGCCTCAATTACACGTGTTTCTATGCCCCCCCCCTCCAAACAAGAATCATGCTTTGTCCTCAAAGTATTGTAAATAAAGAGGGTAGGAAAAATACCATTGAAACGTGTGAAATTTAGGAAAATCTGCAAAACAAAGTTAGAACGTACTACTATAGGAAATAAACTGACGCAACTCTATACGAGTTCCACCCATTATGGGGTTAACAAAAATGAAATTGCTTGGGACATAAGCAGACACTAAAAAAAACTAAAAACTTACCTTATCTCCCGCTTAAGCATCCTCCTCCTCATTAAAGATATGAGGTTCCTTCAAGATCCCCGCCAGTCCATTATAACTTGCCAAGCTTGTCGCCATTTATCATCTACTAATGCTAACTTTGTTAAGTGTTATTATGTCCGATGGGATGTGCAGGCGACCAAATGAGGTCGCGACCGCCATCCCATCCCAAGTCATTATTCGCGAATGACCGAACCACCCTATTGGTGGGTCTCATGACTTCAACCCTTTTCCAACTGTGAATTGTGCACATAACGGGTAAACAACTACGCGATGATACGGCTTACCAACACACGGGCATAAGAAGATACTTATGCCTCATGGTTTGGGCTCTCTTAAGACTAGTGACCAAAACTCGGGGAATGTCATAGTGGCGACGCCCCTCACCCTAAAGCGAGGAAAATGTCACTAGCAAGATCTTGTTATGTATGAACCGCCATTCCCCAAAATATTCATCGGGATAAATAACATGGTGGTGCCTACGTTTAAGGAAAGGCTAACAAGGGCAATGCTATATCGCCCTCGGTCCATTACTTCGAAATATACCTCCCCCATAATAATCATGGAAATATGTATAATCATAAAGATATGCATTATCGGTCATATATGCCCATGTGTGAACAGGATCGTATTGATATTCCTAAAACTAAGGCGACCAAATTTTTATTGAATTCATGTGTCGTGTCATCGACTACGACGGAGAATTCTTGATCTCCATCCTGATTACAATAGAATTTAACGTGGTCATAGAAATAAGCAGTAAATTGTGGTGAATATGACTCGTCATCACTTACCAGTAGATGACGCCATCCTAACTGCAGGATCCTGTGTCGGAACCAGTGTCCATAGGTCTCGGTGCCCAACACATCTTCGAAAGACTGTTCAGGTATGACTATAGGAGATGTCATCACAATAACTCTTTGAACAGTTCCACAAAAATCCTGGAATGACCATCTGAAAATTGGAAATATCCACGTTCATAGAAAAGATGCTTCGGTAGGCGCGGGCATGCGCGCTCTTGTGTAAATGCGACATGTTGTTATGGCGTGGGTCGCGCTTTTGGTATGAGGGCTGGTCGCGCTCTAGGTCCAAGAGTCGGTATGGTCTCGCCAAGATGAGGCACGGTCGCCAAGATGAGGGCGGTCGCTCGACAAAATTCTTCAAAAAAGTAAAGCAGCGCCGCCTCGACAAAGCGTAAGGGCGCCGTGAAGTTACCAAAACCGGAGTTTAGATGAAAAAGAAAGTAAAACTTGGAGTGGATGGTGCGGGATGATGGTGGAATGTATTGTGGTTTGTTAGTGTAGAAAGAAGGGAGTTTAAATAGGTTATGAGCTTCCAAAACGAATCGGGAAGTTCCCTATTTGTTTGAAGGCAATTTCCGGAAATAGGAAAATTCCCAAAACCGAAAACGGAAACAAGCCATTTTCATGATTTCCTAAAAATCTTGGTATCTTTCATACTGGATTTAGAATAGTAACTTCTAAACTCTCCTAGATTTCATGCTACCACCACACAAGTCATAGATATGCCGATATCGGCCAAATTATCAACCTTTCCTCCAAGACAACGTAACATATATATGATCATATAACGACTTATGCTCGGTCTAAATATTTCCACCCCCAAACAAGTCGGGAAGGTGGGATAAATGATAAAACAAGCAGTACTCGAAAATAACCAATTATATTAAAAACAAAATAAAATATAAATCCAAACAACATTAAATAAACACATTACTATTTAAATTTAGCTACTGAATTAAAATCCTTCTAATAAAACGAAATATGAAATAACAGCGAACTCCAACTGGGGTGAACACCTAGTTTTGTGATGATGATGGACCTTGAGATGGAGATTGGCTCTGGGATGGAGAATGGCTTGAACCATCTCGTCTTCGGGCGACGACGCTCATGCCTGTCGGACTCGGCTGAAACAGAGTCCTCCACGGGTGGCATCGTCGTAGCATCTCTATTCGAACAAGCGTTGGGCTTCCATCTCAGCATCGAAAGTAATCGCATACCGGGTTTGTTGTTCTTTGGTGGATAGTCTCCATGTTATACAAGATATCGCCCAAACCCCTTCAAGCATTTCAAATCTCCCTCGAAGGTTCCCTTGCTTCTTTTGAACTACTATCTGTCTATTTCGGATATCTCCACAAATACCATAAACGCACCGCAAGGCAGTTTGCACTTGCATGCGTTCTACATTAGAATTACACTTCTCTAATGCATCTTCATCCATCCATGTCATATCTTCCCTTTCATCCTCCGACTCATCCATTTTTTCTTCAAACAACGGCCAAGTCTCTTGGATGCAATCCGTATAGATACTTACATTAGAATGCACTTTGATCTTAATAGGAGCAGATCTTGCGACAGCTCTAAAGGAGAGCATGATCTTAGTGATCAATACGGGAAGAGGTGCTAAACTCTTCCCCACTCCTCGAATCACATTAAACATTAAATCAAGGATGCAGAAATTATACTTCTTTGTTTGCAAAATCCAAAGAACATGCAGACATTGCAGGCCGATATCACTGACTTTGTCTTTCCCGAGGACGTTCCTACCAATCCACTGAGCTACAACCAGTTGATTGGTTCTCAGGGTGGTCTGGCGGACGCAATGGGATGTCGGATTGTATTCACCCTCCACGACAAGTATCCTTCATCAAAGCGGGAACTCCAAAGATATGGGGGGTTCCCGAATTGTCGTTACTAGATTGCTTTCAAAGCGTAATTCCTAACAGATTGACTAACAACCGCGCGTTACTTTCTTTGGCGTTCCTCCTAACTTTATGAAAATCCTATCCCTTCCAATTCTCGCTTTTTATAAAACTGTTCTACCAAATCATAGTGATAGAACTCCTCGGTTAGTACCACAGTCCGTCCAATGTCTCTTGAACATCTCCGCCCTAAAAATGGCTAAACCGGTTCGGAAGCAAATCGTTTTCCGCAAAATTCTACGTCGTAAGCGCCATTGAAATTTCTTAGACTACTAATGGTTTGTAGATCGTGGGGAGGCGAGTTTGAAGAAAACTACTAAAAACGGCGTTGGTGGTGGTGGTGGTGGTGGTGGTGGTGGTGGAAACTGTAATTGGTGGGTGTTTTGAAGTTGGGTTGGTGGTGATGATTGTTTAGAGAAGATTTAAGGTGGATTTGATTTCCTTGTTGTAGGTGTAGTTAGGTTTTCTTCTCTCTCTCTATAATTTTTTATTTTTTTATTTTTTTTTTATTTTGGTTTCCAAACTTGTAACCGGCGGTTTGGGGTTGAAGTGGAAACACTGTGCGTGTGGGTTGGGAAGGAAGGAGACGCGCAACGTGCGTGCGGTTTGGGCCCAAGCCCAGTTTGAATTGCGAAATTTTCCGATTTTTCGCGCAATTTCAAACTCAATTTGCCGCTTCGTTACTGGCCCGATTTTGGCGAATGAGTTATGGAAATGATCAGTAGAGAATTTCCAATCCAATGATCCATAAAACACTCAATTCCAACCATGGGTGACGTATAAGAGGGTGGAAGAACGCCTCTCGAAGCGTGTGTGGCGTAAGTTATGTGAACGAAGGAAATCTAAGTTTAGATTACGTCAACCCAATTGAACTAATGGGCCTAAACAAAACCAATGGAAAGTTCGAGCAATCTTGATGGAAAGATCGACTGCCCACCCCCAAACAAATTTTTAAACACAAAATTTGTTTACAAACGGGTCGTTTAAAGTCGATTCCCAAGACTTGTTGGATTGCTATTTCTATGATTTTAAGAATTTTAATTTTAATTTATTTGTTTATTATAAGAAACACGAAAAATAATAAATACATAATTCACTCCATAGAGGAACATGACTCAAAAACCGAGAAAACATGCAAAAGTGGAAAACGTGAATTATGTGAACTGTGGACTTAGGATCCGGTACTTCTGACCACACACTCCATAGGGAGGGCTGGTTACTGAATGGTGTACTTATCGATTATATGGAAATGAAAGTAAGTACACCAAATGACAAGGGTCGATCCTCATAGAGGTGGTCCTGTAAAAGGACTTCCTCTACATCGAGGGACGAAGTTCGTGAAAATGTTTTAACCGTTGACCATTAACTTGAAAGGTACTTTGTTGTCATTTGGATTTTACCAAGGTGATTGCCCGTAAGGGGTGACTTTAGTAACTAGAAAGGGGCGGACCAACGGGTTTTAGTTTGCACGGGAAAACATGTGTAGCGGGAGTTGTAAAGCAAAACCTTTTGACCAACCACAAACTCTTTGCGCAAAGATATGCTTATCATGAACACGTTTCATGTTAGCTTTATAATCCTTCAGCGAGATCGCATTTAATCGCTATGGATTTCTTCAAGCTCATTCAATTGCAACTTGCGTTTGACACTGCCTCATCAATATTGAAGTTAAGGCTTTTATAGCCCACGAGCACGGTGCTCTAATTCAACGGCAAATGACATGGTTTCCCAAATACAAGTCTAAAGGGAGACATACCTATAAGAGTTTTGAAAGCAGTTCTATCGCCCATAAGGCATCCGATAGACGCTTTGACCCGATCTTTCCTATCGGGTTTTAGTTGTTTCTAAAATCTTTTTGATTTCCCTATTAGAAACTTTTACTTGTTCGCTAGTTTGTGGATGATAAGGAGTTGCTACTTTGTGTGTAACTCCATACTTTTTTCACTAGGGATGCAACAACTCTTTGCAAAATGTGTTCCACCATCACTAATGATGGCTTTAGGAATGCCAAAAACCCACAGAAAATATATTCTTTAATAAAAATACAACGGTCTTATGGTCATTGCTACGGCAAGCTAGGGCCTCTATCCATTTTGACACGTAGTCCACGGCAACTAGAATATAAATGAAACCGTGGGAAACTAGGAAAGGACCCATGAAATCAATGCCCCAAACGTCGAAAATTTCAACTATCAAGATTGGATTTAATGGCATCATATTACGCTTCGTGATTTGCCCAAGTTGTTGGCAACAAATACACGTCTTGCAATGCACTTGGGCATCCTTAAAAAGGGTAGGCCAATAAAATCCACATTGAAGAACATTAGCGGCTGTTTTCATCCCACTAAAATGGCCACCACACTCTTTGTCATGGCAGAACGATAGAACTTCATTGTATTCCCACTGGGGAATGCAACGACGAATAATTTGATCCGCACAATACTTAAAAAGGTAGGGCTCATCCCAGTAGTATAACTTAACTCTGGCCAAAAATTTCTTACGTTCATTTCTTGACCAATTATAAGGCATAACATCAGCCGCTAGATAATTTACAATGTCAGCATACCATGGTGCTGAAAAAATGGCATACAGATGCTCATCAGGAAAAGAGTCCGGTATGGACTCAGAATCAGTCTAATCGTCGTTTGTGAGTCTAGATAAGTGGTCGGCAACTACGTTTTCGACCCCTCTTTTGTCCTTTATTTCTAATGTGAACTCTTGCAGGAGAAGGATCCATCGGATTAATATCTGCTTAGCATCCTTCTTTGCAAGAAGGTACTTAAATGGTGCGATGGTCCGTGTAAACTAAAGTTTTAGAACCAACCAAATAAGGACCTAAACTTATCTAAAGCATAAATGACGGCTAAGAATTCTTTTACGTAGTTGAATAATTTCGTTGAGCATCGTTTAATGTTTTACTAGCATAATAAATGACAGTGGACTTATTATCTAGTTTTTGTCCCAAGATCGCACCAACCGCATAATCACTAGCATCACACATGAGTTCGAAAGGTTTAGACCAATCGGGAGGTGTATAATTGGTGCAGAGGTTAGAAGCTGACTTTTAAAGTTTCAAAAAGCCCGCTTACGGTTAAAATTAAAATCAAAGATTGCATCTTTCAAAAAAGCAGATTAGTTAAAGGCCTAGCTATTTTCGAGAAGTCTTTAATAAATCGCCTATAAAAACCTGCATGGCCTAGAAAGGTTCTAATAATATCCGCGGACGGTCCCGTGGTTTAGGTAAGCGTCGCTATCTTATCTAGTTTGGCCTTATCTCTCGATGCCATCACTAGATACAATGTGACCTAGTACTATGCCTTTTTTCACCATGAAATGACACTTTTCCCAGGTTTAAAACGAGGCTCTTTTCTTCACACCTTGTCAAAACCTTAGAGGTTAGACAAAAGCGATGCATTGTGAAGGAGTCTCCATAGATAGAAAAATCATCCATGAAAACTTCCATAAAGCTTCTACCATGTCACTAAATATATGAAGCATACATTTGGAAGGTTCTAGGAGCATTACAAAGGCCAAAAGGCATTCGTTTATAGGCATACATTCCAAAGGGACATGTGAAGGTAGTCTTTTCTTGGTCATCAATATCAATAATAATCTGAAAATAGCCCGAGTAGCCATCCGAGAAAACAATAAAAGCATGACCAGCTAGGCGCTCGAAAGCATTTGATCTATAAAGGGTAAAGGAAAGTGATCCTTTCATGTCATAGCATTTAAACGCGTCAGAATCAATACAGATCCTCCATTTCATAGGACCTTGTGTGACAACATAGTCACCCTTTCCGTTCTGAACCATGGTAACTCCCCGATTTTTTAGGAACTACATGAATGGGGCTTACCCATTCGCTATCGAGATGGGGTATATGATACCGCGATCGAAAGTAATCGTAAGACTTCTTCCCTAACCACCTCTTTCATGGCGGGGTTCAAGCGGCCGAGGTTAGCGAGAAGTCTTCGCGTTATCCTCCAAATGGATACGATGAGTGCAAACATTAGGGTCAATTCCCTTAATGTCAGCTAGGGACCAACCAATCGCAGACCGATGTTCCTTAATCACCCAGATTAAGCGTGTCTCTTCATCCTTAGATAACAGAGAAGATATAATTACCGGATGATTACCATCCGGATCAAGTTGTATATATTTTAACTCTGGGGGAAGGGGTTTAAGCACTGGGGTGGGAGAAAAATCAATAGATGTTTCGTCGGGGTCCTCATTTTGCATAATGAATACTTGCTTAGGTAGCAAGTCTTCATACTCAATATGTGGAGCAACCGAAGTGTCTACAATTGGTGTGGACTCAAGGATAGTGTTGACTTCCTCTAAGTAGGAGTCATTTACAAAATCTGACTTTCCAAAAGAAAGGAATTTGTACATATTGTTTTGAAAAAGCGTGTTGTTAAATAATAATCTTGAGCTAAGCTCTCGATCATGCTAACCTCCCCATCTATAGGCGAATCTGGTAATCTGTTTCATCATTTTAAAACATTTACCTCAACCGTGAGATGGCCAAAAATAAGGACATCTTACCATCGCGGCAATTAATAAGTCGTTGGCAGTTGCTAAAAGGGAAGCCTCTAAGATGATGGTAAGACAGTCATTAGCGACTTACGTATCGAGGATAACAAAATCCGCAGGATAGTAGAAATCCTGAACCTTAACAAGCACGTTTTTCCACTACACCCTTAGGATACTTAATAGACACGTCCGTTAATTGCAACGTTATTTTTGTAGGTTGCATTTCTGTAGACCTATTTGTTTATACAAGTATCACGGGGAGTAAGTTAACACTTTCGCCCCGTGTCTAATAAAGCGGTCGTCGTGTGGGAATCTCCTAAGGTGCATTTTCTGATGGATCGACGGTGGTCCTTGTACTTAACAATTCCATTATTTTCGGACAAAGTTGGGAATTGTTCAGTTAAAAAGGCGTCTTTAGGTATGTTAGTCTTACACCTAGTAGTGCACAACTCTTTAAGAAACTTAGCGTGATTAGGTAGCTTTTTAATAGCTTCGAGAAAAGGAAGGTTTATCGTTAGATTTTTGAAAACGCGTTCCTAATCTCCTCGAAGTTGGTATCCCTGGTTAGCATGGCTAATTTTTTAGGGAATGGTGGTTTCGCTCTATATTTAGCGTATGGCTCGACTTGATGTGTAACCTTGGCTTTCTGTTTCTTAGGTTGTGGTTTAACTGGTACCTCTACAGTGGTAGGTTCTTCAGTTTCTATTTCAGTATCAAGTTCGATATCCGGTGTAGGGAGGACTGATGGGGTAACTATAGGCATAGTTACTTTGTTATCAACCACTTTTCCAGAGCGGAGAGTGGTGATGGCATTTAGGTCACCTACTATTGTCGTTTCCGTACTAGTATTACCGTTGACCTCAAAGGCTGTGTTTGTTGTTTTAGGGTTTGGTATCGCTTTGTTCCGAAACACGCCTTTTGGTTGGGCTTTCTCTTGGGCTAACTGTTGTATGCCCTGATTTATGGATTGTAATATCTGTTGGTTTGATTGAGTCATTGATTAGAAAAGTTGTTGTGTAACCTGTATAAAGGCGTCGATACGGTCCGGTTGTGTAGGTGTAGTAGTCACAGGTGGTGCGACTGGAACTATCTCACGTTGATTATTTATGGGTGGGTTTTGATAGTTACTATTGTTAACCGGAACGATACCTCTATTTGTATTATAATTATTATAATTATTCTGACCTTGTGCTACACCTTGTCGTGGTTGCGCTTGGTTGTTATAATTATTATAATTTCCCTGACCTTGTCCCTGTCCTTGCCTAGGTGGAGCTTGATTATAGTTGTTTGTTTGCCTAACATTTTGGTTATTAAACCCTGGAGTTGTAATTTGTTGATTGTTTCGCCAACTAAAGTTGGGATGTTGTCTCCATGGGGCATTAGGAATAGGATAGTTATTAATGGAGCAAACATTATCTTGCTCTAATTGTTGTTGTTCATAGGCGAGAGGACAATAGGAGTCAGGGTGCTCAGGACTCAAACAAAAATTACATGGGTTGGAGTTGACATTCGTGACGGGAATAGGCTTTTGTTGAATAGAAATAGCCTCTACTTTTTTAGTTAGAGATTCGATTAAATGTTTAATATCTGGGTCGGGTTTCATCTCAAACATACCGGCGTGCCTTAATCTGTTGAAGAAGAACTAGCGAGCGGGGATATCATCACTCCCCAATTGTTATTCAAGCGTTTAGTTTGTTCTTCTAAAAATTTATAAGCCTCGAGGCTCCTTTACTTAGGAAACTACCCCATTCATTATGTCAAAGACTTCTTTATGGTGATGTTGAAGTCCTTTGAAAAAGGCACGAACTAACGTGTCTTTTGCTAGGTTATGGTGTGGACACTCTATTAGCGGATCGGTGAAGCGATTCCAAGCCTCGAGAAAATGATTCATGAGGGGTTACGCCCGGAAGAAATAAATCTTGGAAAGCATTTCATCCGTCTTTAGGGGTGGGTAAAATGTTCCATAAATAGCTGAACAAGTTTAGCCCACGACTCCTGAGTTAAGCGCTTTGGGCGCTTAACAAGACGCCTTTATCGGCTAAGGTGAAGGAAATACCCTCGGTTTAATTTGTTGCACCAACCGTAGGATGATGGAATGTTGTAAGGACTTGTTCAATCCTACGCATGTGTTGGTAAGGTTTTTCATGGCCTAAACCATGGAAAACGGGTAACAAATTAAATATGTTTGGGGATTCGAAAAAATCCCACCGGTCCGCTAGAACGATGCAAGATTTAGGGCTATCGCTCAAAGCTTTGTAGAAGTCGGAGAGAGAGTCTCTCTTTCTTCACCTATTATGTCGTATGGTTGGTGGAATAGTAGTTAGAGGTGTTATGATTGGTATACTCGATATGTTTGTTTGTTGGACGGTTATTTACGTTCGTGTTTTTTCTCCCAGCCGGACCTTAATCTCATGCAAGTCTAAGTCTAAACACGAAAACAACCCAAACAATCTTGATATATTAGTATGAACCTCTAACCGGAGATCGAGGTATGGAAGAAAGGAATACCTGAAAGCGTCCTTGCTTCGCTTTATGAATAGCGTCTTGTTTACTGGCGTGTTGATGTAAATAACAAGTTAGAACACGAAAAACTTAAAAATCGAAGTTTGAAAAACAAACTGTAGAAATCCGCAAAATTTTGCTTAGGCAGCTTTTCGAGAGAAGCGCTGTCGCTAGCTCCTAGTCCGACGAGTGGTCGGTTGGTGGTAAGAGGGCTGGTCGAAGAAGTTCAGATAAGTGGTATGGTCGCTCAAAGTCCGTGACTATATAGCAGCCGCCTCCTTATAAGCGCGATCGCTATTTCCGTGTAATTTTTTTCGAATTTTTTCAACGCCAAAAGCGAATAACTACGGTATGAATCAAACAAAGGGTGGGTGGGTTTAATGGGACTTAACAATGACTAATTCTACTATGAAAACAATGCTAAAGTGCAACTAAGATGGCAGTGGCGCCATTTGATAAAAGGATAAAATTAATAGTCTACCTACGAAATGAACGATGAACTCAAAACGTAAGTAAACTAAACTAATCTTATGATGCTTATATTTATCAAAGTTTCTCTACTCTCAATCCTATGAGATATAGTGGAGTAGGAAGTTCGTTCCACTCCTAGTGCTCTAGCATGGAATGTTTTCTAATCTAATTAGTCGGTCTTAAGTCAATGAGAGCTTTACGAAGGTGATATGCTACGATACTTACTGAATTTGATTACTTGATTTTAACTACGAATGCTATGGAAATATGATTGTGCTTGAATCTAGATAAAGGATTAGAGGGGAATTGAATCCATCTCGAATCCAACTTAATAGCCTAACATAGATTCTTGTATCTCGATTATTACGTTCTTACGGCAAGAAATTCGAGTTCTAATCCCTAGTGTTCATGGCATTTCTACCGAGCACTAACTAGCATGTGAGGTCGTCCACCCATTCTCATGGCGAATCACGACCTTCTATAAATTGAAATAACACAATTCGAAATTGAGAAAACAACTATTTTATTTATCTAATCAATCAAGAACAATGATTCAAAGACTTAATCTAAAACAAGAATTGAAAATGGAACTAAAGCTTAATTTAATTAATGAAAACAGATCTAGAATTATCTATATTATTTTAGGTCTAACTAGCTACCTTTAACAAAGAGCTAAACTTTTGTTTTTATACTTTCAGATCCAAAAATCGTGCATGGGCTTGGAGCCATGTTTTGGGCCAGAGAATCAGGCCCAAAACCCAATTCTTTTAGTCCAAAAAGGCCTCTTCAGCTGCAGTTGGCTTCCACAGACTTTTCATCCACTTCTGCTCCTCTGATTGGGTCAAGGCTTAGACCATTGGAAAGCTCTTTCCGAGTCGGTCGTTTTGACATAAGGTAGGCCCAATTCCGAGGTCTGAGTCCAAAGATACGGCTTTCGGAAGTTCTGCTGACTTGTGTGCTGTTTCAACCCGTGTCGACTTTTCAGGTTTTGACCGGGCTTTAGGAAGGCTTTATCTTCTTGAATCTTGGCCTTTAATCACGGAACTCCTTAGTAACCGACCTTTTCTCCTTTATCTCACTAAAGTGGCACATTTCTGCACATAATGGACTTTGAAGCCTGAAATGCATAAAAACACGTAATCAGTGTTAACTCTTAATTATTACTCACATAATTGGTCCAAAAGTATAACTGTTAAAGGGTTAAAACTACAGTTTTGGGCTCTTATCAGTATGCAAGGAATATAAGTGCCTGCTGCACTTGAGAGAATGAACTTTGAGTGAATCAATCAGAGAGTTGTGATTGCATCACACCCATGTGGAAACCCACCTAAAGGAAGCTCTCCAAAAGCCTCGGAAACAACTCTGCTTTTGCATATCACTGCTCATATTTTGTACATTTATCTTTAGATGATTAAATTACTGTATATATGTTATTCTGAGTTCAAAGGATCTTGTTCTTATTCATCGCTAATGAGATGTATGAACTTTTGAGAATAAATAAGGAAACAAGACCCTTTGTACTAAATAGAAGAAGTTTGTGAGTACCTTCACTAGAAAACTCTCACGAGGCTTAAAGCTTATCCACTAGGGAATTCCTAGTGGTTTAAGGCCTTGTCGCATATGGTTAGTACAATCGCATTCTGCGAAATGAGATTAGTATAACGTATAATAAATCACTTATTTGTGATCTTAGTTTTTTTCTCTCATCCTTGCTTGAGGATAAGCAAGATGCTATTTGGGGGTGGTGATCAGCTCCCAAATGTGCATTTTATTATCCATATTTTGCTACATTACAGTCCCTCTTACGCTTAACGAAAAGGCAACTTATAGCTTTTACTATCTTTTTCAGATTAAGGAATATTTCAGACCACTTATCATAAATGCTGTGTCTTAGCACCAAAAAGAGCATTAATCACGCTTATTATGAAGACCAGTAACTGCTATGGAAAAGTGCTAAAAAAGTCAAAGTCAACGGTCAAAGTTCTCAATTCATAAGACCAAAGATGGATGCCCTTATTTCAAATTATGAAGACTTATCCCTAAACCTATCTTGGTAAAAAAGGTACCAAAAAGCAAAAGCAAAAGTGAAATGGTGATGAGGTGTCTATTTTAGAATGGATTAGGGTAAATCTGTAAAAGGCAAAAATAGGGGTATATAATCAAAAAGCAAATGAGAGAGAACTCATCCATTGTCTTTTTCAATTCATGTTTTTAATTTCTTGTTATTTTATTTTATTTCAATCAACTTGTTATTTCATTTTCTTTATTTCAATCAACTTGTTATTTGTTATTTGTTTTTCAATCTTGTTTGTTGTTCCATGTTAATGTTTTAATTAATCTTCCTTTCATGTTTTCGATCAAGTTATTTCAATCAACAATCAAAGCTTTCAAGTTCATTAGCTTAGAACCATTCTAATATTTAAGAGTCTACCTTTCTTCTTCATATCTCCCTCATTCAAACTCTAAACAATTTAGGATGAACCCCATCAAAGATTATCCAGTTCCCGATTTCTCGTTAATTATTCTTTAAATTATACCTGACTCACTATGTGGGATCTTCAAAGATTAATTATCTATGAACAGGTCCTATCATATTAATTATTCTGAAAAATATATGCAACTATATATGCATAATTATTATATACAAATATTATATTGATCACTCATCCAAATATCTTATAACATGAAAACCCCACGTACTCTCCATTAAAAAAATAATAACTCACCATTGATAAAACCCTTCAACTTCATTTTGTGGTTTAATGCTAGATTTGATTGAAGTTTTGTGAGATTGTTGAATAAGACGAAGTTCATATTGAAGCTACTTAAATAGCAAGGTGTTCCCAATTCAATCATACAAAAAAAGATAAGATAAACATCATTTTAAATGCAAAACTATACTTATCAAGACATTCTCACAACATATAACACAACTATATTTTGAGATTAGTTCAATGCATTTGAATCCAGTTTTTGATTTTCTGTTATTTATTTTTTGAGTTTAGTTCAATGCAATTGCATCCAATTTCCGATTTCTTGTTAGGGAAGGGTTCTAGGGACATTGTGAATGACTAATATACACAACCAATGTATATTATACACGTGTCTAGCACAACTCATCACATAACTATACTAAGACTTGACAGGTCGCTCATATCAGGTCGCTCAGCTAGGTCGTTCATACCAGGTCGCTCAGCCAGGTCATTCATATCAGGTCGCTTATCCAAGTCGTTCATACCAGGTCGCTCAGCCATGTCATTCATATTAGGTCACTTAGCCAGGTTGTTCATACCAGGTCACTCAACTAGGTTGTTCATATCAGGTCACTCAGCCAGGTCTCGTAACGCTCGGAGGAGGAAAGACAGTCATTACAACAATTTTGTAACAGCAGCCATGCACTCGTTTCTCCTCCATTTAAGCTCATTCAAGTCCCACATTAAATGGGATGAACCAAAGGCCATAGGGGATAAATCACAAGGGAAGGAGGAAGGAGAGGAGGCTCACATTCTCTCCATCTCCAACTCAACCACTGAAGATGAACTACGTAAGGCTTGATTTAGGTTGAGCTAAGAAAACCTGATATGTAGGCAACTCTTCTCCAAAGGAAGAGCACAGCCATTTCCATCTAATATCAATCTCAATTTGTAGGTAAAGATCCATACCTAAACAAACATATATTAGAAAAACACGTAAACAAACTAATGATTTTTAAAACATTTCTAAGTTTTAGATTTGGCTAATTTTTAGTACATATGATCTTCCAACTACTTAAAACATTATCACAAAAAATTATTCAAATCCGAAACTTGTAACCCCATCCAATGTCGTCAACAAATTAAAAAAGTTGGTTAATTGTGGACCGTTCATTTTCACCAATTTTGATACTATATTTGGTAAGTTTAGAAATTTTTAATTTTTTTGATTATTTGTGACAATGTTTAGAATAGTTTGGAGATCATATTTACAAAAAAAGATTAGCCTACTCTAAAACTTATAAATGTCCTAACGATTTTGAGTTTGTTTACGTGTTTTTCTAATATATGTCCCTAGAACCCCTCTCTTCTTGTTAATTATTCTTTGCAGTTAGTTCAATGCATTTGCATTAAATTTCTAATTTTCTGTTAATTGTTCTTCGAGATCAGTTTAATGCATTTGCATCCAATTTTTGATTTTCCATTAATTATTATTTGAGATTAGTTTAATACATTTGCATTCAGTTTCTGATTTCTCGTTTATTATTCGATAAGGTTGTATTTGCATCTAGTTTCTCATTTCCCGTTAATTATTGTTTGAGGTTAGTTCAATGAATTTGCATTCAGTTTTCGATTTTCTATTAATTATTTCTTGATGTTAGTTCAATGCATTTGTATCCAATTTATTTTTTGAGATTAGTTCCGTGTAGTTGCATCTGGTTTCCGATTTCCCGTTAGTTACTTTTTAAGATTAGTTCCACGTATTTACATCATGTTTCCAATTTATAATTAATTTTTTTTAGGTTAGTTCAATACAATTGCATCTATTTTCTGATTTCCCATTAATTTGATCTTTGAGGGTTAGTTCAATGTATTTGCATCCAGTTTCTGATTTCCTAACAATTATTTTTTGATGTTAGCTTGATGTATTTGCATCCAACTTTTGATTTCTTGTTAATTATTCTTTTAGGGTAGTTTAATGCAGTTGTATCCATATTCCGATTGTCCATTAATTGCTTTTTAAGGTTAGTTTAATGCTTGCATGTGGATCCAATTTCCGATTTCCCATTAAATATTATTTGAGGTTAGTTCGATGCATTTGCATCTAATTTTCAGTTTTCAGTTAATTGTTCTTTGATGTTAAGTTTTATGCAGTATTATATATATTTTAAAATATTTGTCATTATTGGTTTGCCGTTTTTTTTTTTTTTTTTTTTTTTTCATTTTCTATTATATATTTTGTGATGTTATTTTTTATATAATTTAATTTTCCACATGTAACTTGTTTTGGGTTGGTATATAATTTATTTATGCCCAACGTCCATTTTAACTAAATCCATAGTTATATAATTTATTTAAGCCAACGTCCGCTTTAACTGAATCTTGTTATTCCGCTAAAATTGGAAATTATAAAATTCAAAAATTTAATTGGAATATGTCATAATTGTGGTTTTTGAAATCCTTAACTTTGACTAAATGTCTAAATCCCACAGTGGATGACACATCAAATTGATCCAACTTTATTTGTTAGGGCCATATATATAATGCATACGTTTTGGGTGTACACTGCTACTTATTTTATGATTAGTTGATTTTTTTTCCTTTTTTCCTAGTCACATGTGTGGTTAACAAATGCATAAAGTGAATGTTTAAGCAACTCAATTCATTTTTTTTCTTTGTTCTTTCTTAGTTTCATTGTCATTTTATAGAAAAAAAATTTGTTACGTTAAACTTCATCTGAGATTAGTGTGGAAACCATTATTTGTGGCGTAATTTAGGAAAATCGTTTTTGGTTGAAACTATTATTTTTAACAATTTAGTTTTTTGTCTCAGTTTTGGAGACTTTGTGAAACTCTAGATGAGATTGTTTCTTTATTTATATCATACTTTTTCGTAATTAGTAATAGAGTTTAGAAAAAACTATAGTCTCTATGAGTGCTCCAAAAAATAGATTGGTGAGGGTATAACTATAATATATATCTAAGGATTTCGAATTTCTTTTTGTACCTAATTAGTATTAGAGTTTACAAAAAACTTAGAGATTATGTGAAGTCTTGAAAAATAGAGCCAAAAAGGTATAGCTATAATATATATCTAAGAATGAATTACCACGACGTAATAGACGTAATAGATTAATTTCGAAAAGAAGAACCAAATCAGGAGCATTCAAAAGTGGTCTGATACTCCAATTCCCAACATGTGCAAAATTAGGTGTTCCAAAAATAATTTTACAGTCTGGTAAGTAATATACCGATCATATGAAGCTTGGGAGAGCGGGGGAATTGAATTGCACAACGCCCTTCTCTATACTAAGAAAAACTCTTAATACTCAAAAAATGCAAACAAGGTTGTAATCTTCGAAGGATGGTGTGGTGGCCTCGCCGAATGATGAAGCTTTTGTGAGGGTAACTTGGTATAAAAGTTGTAGCTCTGGTATAAGTAGCCCATTTGCAGCATTTAGGGCCAATTCACCAGCTTTCAATCTTACAACTTACAAGGATCTGCCGCTACCCCTTCAGGTGTGATCAAATGTCCCAAATATTCGAGTTGAGTCTGCCCAATGGAACACTTAGAGAGTTTAGCATAGAGAGTGTGTTTTCTCAAAGTTGCTAGGGTCTCTTTTAAATGCTCTTGATGTAACTCCAGACTAGGGTTATACACCAATATATTGTCAGAGAACACGAGGACAAACCTTTTAGTAACGGCTGAAAAACCTCGTTCCTAAAGCCTTAAAAAAGGCAAGCAATACGCCCATACAATGTGCTGGGCCGGAGGCCCACTATTTAGATTAGTTGCAAGGGGCTCTCTCAATTTTGCTATGGCCGTGGGTTTGTGATTATACTGTTGCTGCAATGCTGCATGAGGCAAAATTAGTAATTTCTTAATCTAATGAGATTGTGAGATATCAAAATATAATCTTCTTTCTCCAAAAAGGTACATTTGGCAATACGAGGTGAAACAAGAGTAGGCAAACACCAAATTTGTTTAGACTAAATTTCCATAGGATATTGCTCATTTATTAATATTTTGTGCCACTTCTAAAGGAGTCACTATAAATAGGTGTTTGTCTGGTTTTGATTTGTGTTATTGGCTCTCAAGTTTTATCTGCATTTGTTGATCAAGATGGCGAAGTACCTTCCAATCGTTTACATTCTTTTTGCTCTCCTGGCTTTGGTCTCAGGTTAGTTACTGTCTCCCTCTGTGCTATTTTATCTTCGGTTTATATTCATTTCATTAGAATTTTTTTGAGGATCTGAGGATCCGAATGTAGGTCAAGTTTGTCCAATTGTGCTCACAAAAACTGTTAAGATCATATGGTAAGATAAGGTCGTCCTGATAAATTTCTTTTGGAAGCATCAATTTCGAATAATGTTGCTACTTCTAATCCATGAAAAGGAATTTAATTACTAAACGAGTTTAGATATACAAACCAACAACCATGTGAAGTGGTGATATTTCTAGAGGACCAAGTGGCTTACGACAACGGTAAAGAAAAGGAAACCATACGATCGACACCATATGACTGGTTTGGCAAATGTACTTGGGCCTAATTTGAATTATGGTACTTCACCGGTTCAGCCTTTTCGGCTTTTCCTATTGAAAATTGGTCGGAAAAAGTTATTAGATGCAGCTTGAGCATGGAAATCGCTATAACTTGGAGGTTTTAAGGGCTCCCAAAATATCAGCAGTTTGTTTCTTTTCAATTAACTAGCTGTTTTTTCGACATTTGACCAAATGTCATTCAGAGGATTATCATGCGCTATTAGAAAACTATGATGGTGCTACTGCTGTAGATAGGTTAACCAATAATGGGCCGACGCACAATCTTTTAGATAAGTTTTAGACTATAATATATTTTTTGTGCTTATCTTAATTATTATTTACATTGAGCGTGCTTTTTGCAGTTGAAAAGATAACACTCAAGGTAAACGCAGCAACTTGCTATGCTACCTTGGGAGGTTGTAACAGTGAAGTCATTTGTAGGCAACAATGTCAACAGCAACATCAAGGTGAAGGATACTGTGAAGTTGATGCCAAGCCAGATCTTACCAGGGTTTGCACCTGCCAGTACAATTGTTGATCACCTATCTCTATAAAGCCTCTCTCATGTAGTCATTGAGACATTAATAAAGTGCCATTCCTTTTGAAATCGAGTTTTGGTTTTCCTTTCCTTTCACCTATTTTGTATTTACTGTGTCCATCCAATCCATTATAAGGACATTGCATCAATTTGATTTATGCAATTTTTGTGCATATGTTCTCCAACAGCTCAACCATTGATCTCGTTGGATTTGGGTGTACATTTTTTGTTTTTTTCGCTAACAACCATAGTTCGTGATTCCGAACGAAACTCCGGAATTCCGCTCGGAATTTCGGTTTTTCAAAAAATCGAAATTTTAAATATAGTGTCGAAATAATTGAAATTCCGAAAGAATTGAAATTCGAATTCTATAGGGTCGAAATTTCTTGGATTTCGGTTTTGGATTTACCGAATTCGAGAATTCGAAATCCCCTTTGACTTCGCTAACAACGGATCATATTTAGAACATCAAAGGTACAATGCTCTCGTCCCAAGAGGTATTTTGGCGGTAGACTTATAACGACCATGGAAAGCCCAATGTGCCGGTTAGATGCCTCGCCATTATACCTCTGTTGATCGACCATATTTACAAAAACTTAAGAGGTCTACACGGATCCTCAATTAACAACTTAACAGGTTCTAATTTCCGGTTATGAGAGTTATTCTCCAAGGGGATACTACATTTTGAATAGCTAATAGACTATCTCCCTCAAACAAAATGGAGTTCTCTCGTCTTGCTGAGCTAGCCATTTGCCACCTCCAAGGCCACCATCTCTGCCTCCTCCATCTGCCGCTTTGAACCTTCTTGTAGTGCTCCTATGAGAGTACCTTCATTATCCCAAGCCAGAACTCCAGCTGCCCCATCTCCTGTCCCCCTATCAAAAGCAGCATCACACCTTATTAGTATAGTATCTAGTTCAATTATTGGAAAGGACTCTTTATAAGGACAACTATTATTCATCCTATTTTGTCTTATATGGGAACTGTTTTTCCCTACTCCCTGTGATTCTCCAAAGGCTTCTAGGCATCTCCACCAGTGGGTTGCTGTTCTTCTGAGCAAGCCTTCTCTACTTGCTACTAAGCTTTCAAACTTTGCCTTGTTCCTAGCCTCTCATATGCCTTGAAGCATTATGATAGCCAGAATACCTTTTTCAGCAAAACCCGGATCCGTACCATTAATCCACTATAGGAAAAGATCAACCCAATCTCTTATCGTGTAGTGTCCCATTTCGTCTAGGTTGCCCCCCAAGTTTGAGGCGAACCAGACAAACTTGGACCACTCACACTTAAAGAAAATATGTAAAGGGTCCTCTAGCTCCAGCCAACACAAGGGACAGGAGAACTCTCCTTTGATCCCTTTGTTCCTAAGCAAGTCTCCCGTAGGGAGGATACCCATGTACAGCTTCCACAAGAAGAGAATAATATTGGCTGATACCGGAGCTTTCCAAATAGCTTTAACAGTGTTTGTATTAAAAGTCGATGATTGCTCCATGTCCCCATTCCCTGCCATTCTGTGATAGGCTGTTTTAACAGACAGACTGCCATTTATGGTATCCATCCATCGAATAGTATCTTCCCCTGCCACGAGGGGTCTAATCATGACCTGCTTAATAATCTTTCCAATAGTAGATGGAAATAGGTGATCAATCCTATTTTCATCCCATCCACTACCATCAGTCAACATAAGATCCTTTACCTTGAGGTTTTGAAGGTCTTGTCGCAAAGGCATCAGGTCATTAATAAGGATAGGATGTTTGTTAATACTGAGCCAAGGCTGGCTCATAACCAACACATCCTTACCCTTACCAATGCTCTAGATACATCCCTCCAGGACTATTTTCCCCACTCTGTGTACCCTTTTCCAAAACCAAGAGGCGTCTGGAGGGGAATTCTGTTTAACATCAAACTAGCTCTTACCATATATGGCCCTGAAGGTTCTAGCCCATATCAATTTTTTGTCAGTGAGAGCTTTCCAAGAAAGCTTAGCTAGCATGGCTTGATTCATATCTTTTGCTTTTCTCAAGCCTAAGCCACCACTAGCTTTAGGTTTGCATATGCTATCCCACCCAATGGTATGGATGCTTTTACTATCTTCTGTACCGTGCCACCAGAAAGTCCTGCATGCCTTATCTATCTTCTCACAAGTGGAACTTGGGAGAAGATAAGTAGACATAGCAAAGGGGTATCTTGGACCACAAATTGTATCAGAGTTGTTCTGCCAGCGAGTGACAGAACTTTTGCCCTCCACCCTTTAATTTTACCATGAACTTTATCCACCAAATAATCAAAATCCTCACTCTTCTTTCTAGAAACAATTATAGGAACTCCTAGGTATTTATCCCGATAGTAAAAAAACCTCATTTTCCAAAACCTTTTTAAAATGTTTTTATGTTTTTTATGCATATTCTTACTGCAAAAAATACTAGATTTATCATAATTTATCATCTGACTAGAGATATTGCAGTACTCATCTAAGATATTTTTGAGCTTACCACTCTCAACTAAATCCGCTTTAGTAAACAAAATCAAATCATCTACATAAAGTAAATGAGTAATAGCCGGTGCATCCCTTCTAATCTTTATGACATGAATTTCCTTAGACTGTTCTGCATAAGCTATCATCCTTGATAAGGCCTCAGAAACAAGAATAAACAAATATGGGGAGAGAGGGTCTCCCTGTCTGAGGCCTCGACTAGGAGTAATAGACTCAAGAGGGGCACCATTAAGAAGAACTTTAAAAGAGACCGTAGATAAGCATTCAGAGATAAGCAATCTCCATTTTTTATTAAAACCTAGTTTGTGAAAAATATTATCTATAAAGGACTATTCCACCCTATCATATGTTTTAGACATATCCATCTTAAGAGCAACAAACCCTTTTTTCTTTTTCATCTTTTTCATAGTGTTAAAAATCTCACAAGCCAAACCAATATTATCCCCTATGCTTCTCCCTTTTATAAAGGCCCCTTGAAACGGGGAGACAATCTTATTAATGTGAGCCTTAAGCCTAATAGCCAGAATCTTAGCAATAATCTTATAACTAAAATTGCATAAACTAATAGGTCTAAACTTAGATACATGGTCCGGATTAGAAATCTTAGGGATGAGGGTGAGAAAGGTATCATTTAATCTAGGGTTCATCTTACCATTAATGAAGAAATCCATAACACAATCTATAATACTCTTACCTACCACATCCCAACATTGTTGATAAAAGATACCTTGGAACCCATCAAGTCCAGGTGATTTTAGAGACCCGAGCTTTTTAACAACATGCCAAATATCGTCATCAGATGGACAAGCAGTAAGAATCTGCTGATTCTCCCTATCCGTAATGCAAGGCTTAAATAAATCAAGAATAAGCTCATTTTTCTGAGGATGTACAGAATCAAAAATATTATCAAAATAAGCATTCACCGCTACTCCTACATTATTCCTACCTTCTTGCCATACACCATTATCTCATCTTTAATCTTATCAATGTTATTTTTCCTTCTGCGATACACCGTAGACAGATGAAAGAACTTAGTATTCCTACCATCTTCTTTAATCCAGTGTTGACTGGATTTCTGTTTCCAAAACACCTCTTCTTTCTCATACCAATCAAAGAGCTCCTTTTTTAACGTCTTAGCTCTTTCATGATTAACCGAATTAAAAGGCTTTTGGAGCACCCTATCTAACTCTTTTTGAGTATGTTTGATGTTAGAGAAGATGTTTCCAAAAACCTTCTTATTCCAGGTCTTTAGACTTTGGGCGGTCTTATTTAACTTAAGAATCACATTCCAATCAGGCAAATCATGAGTTATAGAGTTCCACGCTTTATCTATCTCAGGTTTACAAGACTCATCTTTCAACCACATGTTATAGAAACGAAAAGGTCTTTCAGCATATTCCTCAGATACTTTAAGACTAATCAACAGAGATAAATGATCGGACGTAGCATTAACCACATGTTTAACAAGCATATTAGAGAATAAATCCATCCAGTCATGTGAAGCCATAGCACGATCAAGTCTTTCTAAAATATTGTCTTTTATTTTCCTATTATTATTCCATGTGAACTTGGGTCCTTTATAGCCTAAGTCCACTAACCCAAGGTCATCAATCACAGAATTGAAATCCATCATGCATTTTGAAAAGGTTGACTAACCCCCTATTTTCTCATTCAAAGTTTTGATTGCATTAAAGTTTCCAAACACTAACCAAGGTCCCGGTATATGGGGGGCACAATCTCTCAGATCATTCCAAAAATGATGTCTCATACTAGCATTTGGTTCACCATAAACAAAAGTAAAGTACCATGGATTTTTACTATGATAATTAATAAGCTTACCTGAGATTTGGTTGGCCGTGGCTCCCAGCACCTCCAGGTTAACTCCAGCCCTCTATAGAATAGCTAGCCCTCCTCGAAGACCCACAGCAGGAACACAAAACGAATTATAATACTTAAGAGCCTTCCCTAACTTACTTATCTTTTCCTCCTTAACTTTTGTTTATGACAAGCATAAAATGTCCGGTTGGTGTTGACGGACTAGATCCTTTATATTATGAACTTCCGTGGAGGAACCTATTCCTCAGAAGTTCCAGGCGTGTATCATATCTGTCGAGGCGGCTGTTTGGGGACAGCCACCGCGAACCTTGGAGGAGGACCACACAGACCGCCACTGCTTCCAGACCCAACACTGACACTTGTACTCTTATCACCACTATACCCACTGTTCAACCCCTTTGAGTCTTTTGAGCTGTTCCCTCTGTTTTTTATTTTGGACTTGAGCTGTCCACTGCCTTTCCTAGACGAGCCTTCCATAGCCAGTGGCACTGGTTGGGAAATACTATCTTTTGATTCATAGCCAGACCCTATTTGATTTCCTTGAAACAAATCTACCGACACATTCCCCACCGACACCTCATCATGACAGTTAAACAGCACAGCTTCTTGATCGGAATCCTCATAAGGCTCTTCTTCGTCAGTGAACGCATCTGAAGGTATCTCTTCTTCTGGAATATCACCCCCTGAAACCTCAGACGGAACACTTGAATCCATAGAATGGTTGGAGAAAGAAGGCTCTGAGGACTCCAAAGTATCACTTGACACTGAAATAATAGGGACATCTGCAGGGATCAGCAGATGTCCCAAACCTTTTGCGCGTATTTCATCTGCCTCTCTTTTTGCTTTCTTCGAATTTTTTTTCTGCTGTCCTAATACTACTATTACTCCCATCTTTCTCCATAATAGCTTCTACTGATAGAGAACTAGCCGCCAACTTCCTTTTGGAACCCACAGAAACTTCTTGCCACTTCCTAAAACCTTTTTTAACTCCCCTCTTATATAGACCCCGATACGCCAGCTTTTTAAACCCCCTCCCACGCGAAGGCAAACCTATGAAACTAAAGCTAGCATGAGCTGTCCTTGGGGGGATTAAAGGCGCCCCATACCCTTCTGTACCTAATATCTCAAGAAGAGGGGAAGGAGCTTTGGAACTCGGAGAAACCAGCAGCCTCGGATTCTCTTCCATACAGATATCTCTTGTTCCCAAAAGGGAGTCCTCAGGAGCTATAAAGCCTACCTTCTCAGGCTCACTGCCCCAGACCATCACATCCCTTATCCCTCTAGATACAGCTAAGGATGCTTGGTTAAGGCTATTACCTTCCTGACCTTCTTTTGCCTCCACACCCAAACCCAGATCCATACAAGTCTTGGGTCCCCACACCACCAAGGCTCGATCCAAGGAACCAAAATCTAAACCAGGTCCATCTGCTAACCTTTGGTACTCTCGGGCTTGATAATGGATAATCGTTCTGCAGCTCGACCCATCTTGCCATTCCATCTCCATATCTTTACGGCCCAGAGGGAAAGCCACTTGGACTGGACTGTCTTCTCTGACCTCTTCCTCAAGCCCACACCAACCCACAGCACTCCTACCCCTTCTACTAGTATCCACAATAGCTAGCTCCAGCCCAGAAGACCTCACACCCAAGCATCCACCTTTGTCCAACCTACTACCCTCTAGACAATCCTCACCCACCTTCCCTATTGATCCTATCCCCAGCCCATCCAATCTCAACTTATTTTGCTCAAGGGGATCCCCAGCCCCCTCATAGCCACCTGGGCTGCCTTCTATATCCTTAGTCTCATACCTCTGCTTAGGGGGTGTATCAAGGAACCCCCCCCCATACCAGAACCTTCTTCTCTGAGCATATTTATCCCTCGCCAGAATCTAGTCAAATCTAGGTTTCAGCGGTGTTCCCGAGAAGGAGACCGATGTAGGATTAGAGTTCACCACTCCATTAAAGAAAATGGTAGCCCTCATCATAAATGAGAAAGAATGTTTAACATCTCGAGGGGAACCACCGCACCTCAGCATACTAGCTCGATACTTCTCCTTTTGCAGACAGAAGTTCACATCATGACCAATCCTACCACAGAAATAGTAGAAAATGTCTAACTTTTCATACTTGAAAGTCACCGGGAAAACTTCTCCTTCTTCTGTTCTCAATTTTATACCTTTACTCAATCTCTCCTTTATATCTAACTTAACCCTGACTCTTGCCACCGGAACTCTGAATTCAGCCGAGCAAGTCAAGTCTATATACTTGACCTTGCCCAAGCTTTGCCCCACCTTCTCTACATTCTCCTCATTCATTCTATCAGCTGGGATCCCATATATCTGCACCCAAAAATTAACAAAATCAAAAGCTGGATTCACTTCCAGATCTTCTGTGCCTTCCCATTTCCTTAGCACTATTACTAGCCCCTAGACTAACCAAGGTCCATTTTTTCTTACATGGTTATATTCCTCCAGGTCTTCAAATGTGAACTTGTAGAAACCCCTGGTCAGAAGAACCACTTTTGTACCTTTTCTAGTTTGCCAGCAACGGTGTAGTTCTTCAGCTACCACTTGAACATCCAGCACTCTATCTCCAATAAGCTTCCTCACTAAAGAATGCGAGTGTTCTTCCACTTCCACTGGATTTTTTTGCTTTATATTCACTACCCTTTTTTCTTTTGAACAAAAAAGTTGTTGCATCTCTGCTTGGAGCTGTTCAATCTTAGCCTATGTAGACAGGGATCTTGGATTAGATGTTTCACCTCTGACCGGCACACTAACTTCTTTTTCCATTTCTTTCCCCACAGCAAACTTGCCTCTATTACAGTAAATCAAAATAGAGAGGGGGTTTCGATGGATGAAGGAAGCAGGGGGGATGTATAGATGAAGAGGATGGAAGAAACGGATTTGAAGACTTTAAAACTCCTCTAGACCCTCAGAGCTGTCAAGACAAGGAGGAAAAGAAAACTAAAATTAAACTTACTATGTATCTGAGATCCAATCCACATAAACACTTGGATTCTAGAAGGAGACGAGCACTTTAGAACAAGATTCTTAATTTAAATTCAAAACTTGGGGGGAAGAAGATTCAGATCTGCTTTTGGCCGCAGTATAGCCGTTTGTACGCTTTCTTCAAAACTTGGTTTACATATCGTATTGCCGAATTTATTGGGGTGTACATATTCGTGGACTTAATATATACTTAAAAGTTATAATATAAAGCAGACCTTTAGTTTGAAACTTTGAATGCAACTGAAACCATGAAAAATTAGGCCGAAGCAGGGGGGCATCCATAGGCCTAATGATAAAACTCGTAATGGGGCTTTTTGGCACCTTCTTGTATTGTGGGTTAAAAAGCCGAGAAAATAAATGAAAAACTAAAAATAGTGAAATTCTTTTCTTATTTTTGGTAAGTAAAAGACACTAAAAATAGTGAAATTTGAAATACAAAATATGCCTCTTATGTTACGTACATAGAAAGTACTTTTACAAGATCATTTGTGTTTGGTAAATAAGAAAGATTTGAGAATTCAATCTATAAATAGGTTACGTTTGGATAGAATTAGAGCATCATCAACGCGCTACTAAAAATAATTGCGGCACATCATTATTTTAGCTCGGTCAAAATTGCTAAAACGAGTTTATGTACCAAGTACCAACACATTTTTTTGATATTTTCTGTTTCTATTTCGAATGGCAGAACTTGTCCCATGCATTTCAATTTTTTTATTAAAAAAAAACATTCAAATGGGAATAGTTGTCCCGTCTGTCCCTAATTTTTTACTAAAAAAAAATCAAAATATTGAAATGGCAAAACTTAACCCATTCAAAAAATTCAAAAAATGATGATGAATTTTTTTTATTACAGCCGTTTTAATTTTTTATTAAAAAAAATTACAAAATTTATGGATGGCAAAACTTGACCCGTCCACCATCTGGACGGCTAAAGTTGACCCGTGCAAGTCACTGCTAAATTTATGAGTATTTTGGTCAAGAATTTATCAATTGGTGAGATAGAAATAGGTCTTTGGCAGTGGGTTGGTGAACGAAATTGCTAGAAAAATTGCTACTCGTCACATTGGCAATCAAAAATAGCAGTGCGTTGATGATGCTCTTATGGTGGCTGTTTTTTCGTGTTACTAAATATGGAAGATGTTGATAATTATGCTCCATTAGAGCATCTCTAGGTTGTGGTAATATCACCTCCAAATTTGAAGGCGAAATTTGAAGAAATTAGACGCAAATTTTGACCAACTCTAGATGGTTGCAAATATCGGACGCAAATTTGATTGTAGGGTCTACCACGTGCGCCATTGGTACTGTTGCGTGACATATGTCGTGCGACAGTCGGACTGTTGTCATTTCACACATTTGTTTTCAACATAGTTTCTCTAGTTCTAACAAAAAAATAGATTCCGACGACGAATATGTCTATAATAACCAAACAAGATGGAGTGGTGACGGCGAGGAAGATCAAAACTGTGGTAATAGTGCACTGGTTTGGAGCAATCCCATGAGTGATCTAGATGATGAACCAAGAACTTCTGGAGCTAGAAACCAGGGAGATGAGCAGGACGATCCATTGTTGCTTTAGTATCAGCAAGTCGATTTTGAATTTCCTGCTGAGCCTATGGATTTCAGCCATCTTAGACCGGTGTCTACAACATGTATGTATTTTAATTTTATATATTAGCAGTAGTGTTTAACTTTAGTAGTTAAATACGTACATTTGTATTTGTATTTTTTTTAATTTTAGTTTCATTTTGCGTACATCATAGATGTCTTATGTATCGGGTTCGGTGCACTCTACGTACGCTTAAGACGTGGTGGGATGATATTAAAAAAGTTGGTGCACTTGACCATGTTAGAGATGCAATTATAGTGACTCCCTTCGGTCATCTAGTTGACATACCTTATAATAAGACTAACATTCAGGGAGTTATCAATGGTTTAGTTGAGAGATGGTGGGATAGTACAGATACTTTTCACTTCCCTCAGGGAGAGTTGGGCTTAACTCCACTAGAGTTATGTATGATATTTGGTTTGAGTATAAGATTAGGTCATCCGTTGAGATGTAGCACTGAATTTCAGAGTTGTGCCCAAATGATGACTTTCTTCCCTTGTCTGACCGAGGAGTCATATGATAGTGCTGGTGTTAGGAATTACGGTATCAAGGCTGCATACATTACACCGTTGACTAATGATGATGGGTTGTAGTTTTTAATAAACTATTTGTCACTTGATTTTGATGATGGTCAAGAACATGTTGATGAGTATGTAAGAGCTTTCTGTATGTATTTGATGGGTGTCTTGTTTCTTCGTTCTGGCCATTCCACGATTAACTTGGGCTATCTAGCCAACTTTGAGCACTTGCATGAGTTGGGCGGTATGTATTTTGGTGGAGCCATATACTGTAATTTATTGCATTGTTTAGATAAGGCTTCTCGGTAGACTGGTGTTGTCACTAATCCCCAGCTGGGAGGGTTTGTCAGTCTCGTAGAGGTATGGTTTTATAAGTATTTTCGTGCTACAAATCATATCCTCACAGAGTACACTGATGAGAGGCCTAGGCTCAGGGCTTGGCATGGACCTCGTCGAGCTCGTCTGACCAGTGAGATTAGTCATAACATAACTTTTGTCCGAACCCAGATCGAGCTTAGCACACATGCTTCTATTGTTTAGAGGCCTTGGCGGACATCTGTGCACATCGACGCGACGGTAGATACACATTGTTCATTTCTCATAGGAGGATGGTATTCACTTGCGGGAGTGATATGGAGTGGTATTTAGGGGATAGATGTTACAGACAGCTCACACCATGCTTTGGTATGCCCCTTGATCCGCCTACCCATGTATCAGAGGCTAAGGACATGACCTTACATCAAGTTATCGAAAGAAACGTGGATTGGAGTTGGCCAGTAGCTTCTAACCTAGTTACATTACAGACTTATGAGCAGTATTACCGTTATTGGTTTAAGGTATCTATTGGCCATTTGCTCCCAACTGTGGGTCGTACATGCAACATTCATATGGTTAACAGAATGGGTGTCAGACGTGAATATCAGATTGGCCAGCCATCACAGCCGATGTTTCAGCTGGGACTTGTACACACATTTGTTCCAGCGCCAGATCCCCCTCAGTCAGAGTGGCCTTGGGTTTTCAGTTTGAGTGATCTGAGTGGCCAGATGATTTACCATTCCATTTCTTCTATTGATAACACTTGCGTCGTACAGTTAGAGCCTGAACTTGGACATCTACCTTTGGTAATTGTTTTTATTGGTTTTGGTTTATTATTTTGGTTTATTATGAAATGTCATAAATTATTAATGAATAATTATTTCAGGATGAGCTATGCATGAGATATGAGACAAGCATTCGTGTAAATGATGGCATGCACTCCTCGGTATTCGCCTACAGTGTTGAGAGAGAGAGAACGACTTCTTTCCCAGGCTCATATGGATTATGACAATTTGCAACGCAAGGTTGATGAGTTACAAGCTCAGCTTGATCGCATTATGGTACATCATGAGAGTTCATCACATGGACAAATGGAGAGTTTAACACAAGGACAGTCGAGGAGGAGTTCACGGCAGAGGAGGCGTATGTAGGAAGTGATGACTTGATGATTTATAATATTAAGTTTGTTGTATGACGATTATTATTATGTTGTGTGATTTAGAATTGTTCATTTGATCATTTTGATAAGTTTTAATTTACTTCCTTTGATCAATTTGATTCAGCAAATGAATTGCAATTTTTATTAATAGAACGACAACTAATACATGATTGCAAAAACATAAAATAAAAATAAATAAATAAAAGACAACTATTACATATCACCTTTATTACATACTACTAGAGTTACTCTAGTTATCAAGCCAATCATTATTTTCTTCATCATTGGTTCCTTCGTCCTCGAAAGCTTCATTTGTACTACTTGATCCAGCCCTTTTTTCATACTTAGCTACAATTGTTTCTTGTTTTAGCTATAAAACCCTTCGCGCACGAGGATTGAGTTTCTCGAGTGACATTGCCAATAACCTAGTCTTATTTTCCTCCTCTCTAACATGGAGTTTTTCTTGCTTCAAAAATAACTTTTTTTGTGTCTTCTCTTGCTTCAATTTCATCATAGTTTGAAATTGCCCATCTAGAATCTCTTCTCTATCTCTTCGGCTTTCTTTAAAAGCCTGAAGAAATTCATCCATATTTTTAGAAGTGGATTCAACATTATCCTCGACAGTAGAAACAATTTTTTTGTTTTTCTCAATTTCTTTGCTCTGCTTCCTACCAATCGACCTCTCCAAACAACCTTCCGTACTGCTAGGATCGTATTGTGAGTACAGTGAAGGTGAAGGGTTAGAGTGAGGCGTTGAAGTGGTTGATGGTGAAGAATCGAAGCCTTCAAGATCTCCAGATCTTGCTTTCTTCTTTGGTCTTGGAGCAAGCGTTTCGTTACATAACTGAGTTCTTTGCCACTTTGGCGTATGTTTGACTAGATTATAACAGTCTTGTCATATCCATGGTTTCCCAGTAGTAGCCGCATAAGTTGTTGCCGCGTCTGTAAGCTACGTTTATAAAAAAACAAAAACAAAATCAATATCAAGTAGTATATAATAAAAGCATAAAAGAAAACGAAGTATAAATTAAACAAAGTATAAACGGATCTTACAATGTCTTCGCGTCCCCACCCGCTTGGAGGTTGTTCTTCAAGCTTTCTTAGTATAACATGATATTTGTTCAAGAACGGTAAAAGAATTGACCAACGTTGTGAGACTCCCTTCCATTTACAGTTGTGGTTATTAAAACATTGAATTTCATTCATCGTAGCCATAATTCGTTCCCAATAAACTTGTCCCGATTGATCATTTCCTACTATAGGATCTTCTCCAATCTCAATCCACGCTCTAGTAAGAGCAATATTTTTTTCATTTGTCCAACTTGGACCCCGACCTTATTTTGGTTGTGACATTGAGAATGTTGTGTGTGAAATGGTTGAGTTGTTTGATAAGAATGTTTGGGTTGAGTCTTGAGTGTATATAAAATGAATAAGGAAATGAGTGTAGATATATGGATGTAGAATTCCGGCCGTTTTTTTTTCCGTTGGAGCACGCGACAATGATAGTGTCGCACGATAGTAGGAATGACGTGCGACATTAGCAATGGCGCGGAGTGCTGGTCAAAGTAAAAAAAAAATTGGGGCGACATTTGCAATAGCGCGCGCCGCATCCGCATCCCAAATCCCAAATTTGCTTCCACGGATGCAGATAGGTGATGCGACCGAATTTGCTTCCACCTAGAGTTGGATTTCTGCGAAATTCTGAGTTTTGGAAGCAAATTTGGAGAAATTGGGAGGTGATACTACCACCTAGAGATGCTCTTACATATGGGAGATTTATATGTTTTACAATTTAGATGTTAGGCATCAACATTAAGATGAAGTACATTTTCACCTCTTGCTTTTTCTTTGTTTTTTTTTTGCTTGGTAAGTGAGAATATATTAAAACTTGAAACAAAAACAAAAGATGTTGTATAGGGTGGCCAACATGCTGACCCCATATTGCATGCTCCTACTTTATTACTATAACCATAAACAAGTACGGTGTATCAATTTAAAATCTATAGAAAAGCTGAAAAGGTGCCTCCACTTGTGTAACCAAACTGGTCGACCATCAGTGGTAGATGCCTCGTTCTCAATTAGTGTGGCACCATGTTTTGTGAGTAAATCAGCTGTGAAGTTTCCCTCTCTCCAAATTGTTGAGATTCTCCACCTATGCAAGTTCTCAATGCATAGTAGTCATTTATGTTGCAACATCCAAGGCACCGAACCAATTTCAAAAGCTTGAGCTGCTGCTTCCGAGTCGGTTTCGATCCATATTTTTCTCTACCCCTTTCGAAGTGCTGCCTCAATACCTACAAGGATGGCCATACACTCAGCTCTGTAGTTATCTCCATGACCTATGTTCATGCTGAGTGTGTAAAAGAATTGGCTATGCTTCCTCTAAAAGAAACGCCAATGCCAAAGGGTCCAGGATTTCCCATTGATGCACATTATGTCTCAAGTTTGATTGTATCTGGCTCGGGTGGGATCCAATTACAATATTTAACTTGTGGTGCCCTACGTAGTCTAATAGCCATATTCCAAAAAATTTGAATGCCAAGTTCTAGCGGGTTATTATAGTAGTGGCCTCTTGAGAGTCTACCTGTAATCTTGAGTTGTAGCCTTACATACTGTTTGCAATCCACAAGCCTCGGTTTCTTACCATCAAAGTGAACCTTATTTCTTTCTTTCCAGATGCTCACTAGACATGAAGTAATACCAGATTTCCACAAATCTTGTATCCTAGAGCTCCATCTCTGACTAGGCTTCAGAATGTCTTGTAGGTTATCAGTGGCAGTATTAATGTGAAAAACCTGTTTGATCCAACTCCACAACTGTTTAGAGATCGAACTTGCATTGCCAGAACAGATGCTTGTTAGTTTTAGTCTCAGCTCCACACAATTGACAACAAGAGGATAAAGGAATACCAGTTTGTTGTATACGATCATCAATTGCTATTCCCTTATGTATGATTTTCCAGGCTAGTGCTGATGTACGAGGGTGGATACATCCACTCCATATAGTCTTGTACCATTCAACCACCAACTTTTCTTTGTTCTACTCGTCTTTGTCTCAGGTTTGTTATCTTTCGAACTAACTATTAACTTAGTGACCCAACTTGTCGACTTTTTTTGATTTGGTGAGTGAATTTTTTTTTTTCATTCAATTTGACTTGTACTTTCAATTTTTTTTTTTTTTTTTTCAATTTGGTGATTCCGTTTATTTCAATTTAACAGACGTTAAATTTTTTCATATGTGGCATTGAATTTTTGTTTTTTTAATGACCAAGAATAATGACATCGGCTGGTGTAAGAGCATCTTTAGGTGAGATACTATCCTAACATCAAACACCAAATTTCCAATAATTTGGTGTTTTTTCATCTTCGATTAGGAGAGACACATGTTGATGAAAAACACCAAAAAAACACCAAACCAAATACCAAATCGGCCAAAATTTGGTTCCAGCTTTGGTGCTGTATCAAATCTCTTTCGCGATTTTGGAAAAACCACACGGATTTTTGAACACCGCATGGGCTTGGGCTAGAGTTTGGGCTTCAATCACACGGTTTTGCAAAAATTGCGCGAGAGATTTAGAAAGAGAAAAAAGAAGAAAGTTGATGTGCGACACATTGCGCGGTTTTTGGAAAACCGCGTGGGCTTGGGCTTTTAAGATGGGCTTCAGTGGCACGATTTTGAGAAAGTCGTGTGGGTTATATGGCGCGGTTTATCCAAAACCGCGTCATTTTATGTCGAATATTTGATGTTTCTCCTGAAGTTGGTTGGTGTTTTTTTGGTTCGGTGTTTGGTTTGGTTCAAAATTTTAGTGTTTTCTTGGTTTCTCTCCTAAAGATACTCTAAACCAAATTGCCGACAAGGATTTTCAACATGACTTATTTGCTTTGAAATTACTAAATTGCCCAACCCCAATCGTAAAATTTGATGTAGTTAAGCAGGTGTCTTCTTCTTCCCCAATTTAGTTGCAGAAGAACTGCTACACCACTGTAATTAGAGGTCCATTTATACAATTTTATGTGAATCAATTAACTTTTAACATTCAATTAGGATGGCATTGTTTTTTAATTTGGGGTCCCCCTTTTCACTCAAACAATAAATTTCTCTCATTTCAGCCATGAGATATTGGGGCTATGGCTCTCCACCACCAACACTTCACAGTGCGCAATTCAACCACCGCAACACCACATCAATTCGAAATATCACCGCCGCTACCACCATCTCTACCCATCACAAAATCAGTATCAAACAATCATTTTCTCTCATCATTAGAAACACTGCCACGAACCCATCTTCCATTAGAAACATGAGCTTTATTTATTTTTTATTTTTTTCCTTTTTTTCATTGTTTCTCATTCTAGCTTCTTAAACCACTATATTTGTCTAAGTTTAGTCGATGATATTAGCCAGCCATCGAATTTACTATTTGGGACTGAGCAAATGAGGTGGTGTGTTCATATTTTCCAGGTCATTGCTACGTATGAAAAAATAATAATAACCATTGCCTTGTTTGAAAATAATTAATGTCTGTTAATTTGATTTTAACAGAATCACCAAATTGAATTTTTTTGAAAGTACATGTCAAATTGAATGAAAAAAAAAATCACTCACCAAATCGAAAAAAGTTGATGTAGAGGAGTGGGATTTGTTCTACGACTTGATGTTGTGGTTGGTAGGGAATGACTATACTCTTTCTTGGGACAAAAGTTGCCTACGTATCAAGTTTCTTGGGTCAACTTGAATCAAGTCTTACATAATTCATTTCTCTCTACTTATAGATGTTTGAGCTGACTTTCCTTATTTGCTCCAGGCCGTTGTCAAGTGTAGATCCATATTTTGTGCTATCCTGATGATTCGTCATTATTTCTGATGTTACAAACTAAATGTCTCCTTGATTGGTGCGTTGACTGAGCTTCAGGATCGCAGTAGATCATTTGCTTCTATATATGGTTGTATCTGATGTTTGGGACGACCTGAGTCTGGGTCGTTGTTACGTCATGGTGGCGTAGTACGAGCTGGTGATGTAAGAGTTGTGAAGATACGACCTGGATTATGGACACGTGTGCTGTAGTGATATGTTTGAGAATGGAGGGTACTTACAGTACTTGAGGCCCTTAAGCGTCAACTCAATAATTGGTTGAAAATTATGTCTATCCTAAGTAACTTTAGAATGCATTAATCTTGGTAAAGTAAATAATGCCATCGTTTCGCAAAGGTTCATAGTAAATTAGTAATATACTACGCGTTCAAGAAACACACGGTTTGATCATATCTTCCAAGGCATGCTCATATCTTCCCTTTCAAATTGAGTAAGGAAACAAATTGGGATGTCAACACATCTAAACCAGTCATTTGGCACAAGCGGCACAACTAAGAACTGTTGTATCACTCCTCTTCCTCTTCACTCTTTTCCTTTCTCTAGATATTTTTTCCTCTCACTTCTCAGATTTTTGGTCCCCTTCTCTCTACTCTCTTCTTCTCTTTATACCCTCGCTCACTCTCCCATCCATACACATGTCCTTCCATCCACTGTCCTCTTTTCTCAACGTCCGCGGTTTAGGTATCCGCAGCATACTACCTTACTCTTTGACTCTCGTTGTTGTCTTGCTTCATATACAACTCACCGCTGACCTAATCCACTTCTCTATATTGGGCCACTACAGATGCCCCTTCTCGACTCCGTGGTCATCTAATTGGCCCAGGGTCGAGAACTCTCGCCGTCCCTTTTCTTCTACATTTGGTTTTCCTCTTCTAACTCTTCATCGGTATGCGTATAATGTCGAGAGCAATCATCATGCCCGTCTTTTCAGCAGCTCTTCATTTTCCGTGCCTCCACATGTCATCTTTCTGCTGGACCACCTAATGACTCTTCGTTTCCCTCGCCCTATGGAATTTACTCTTTTGCCCTTCCCTTATTTAAAATCCTGCTCGTTTATTCTTACTCCCTCATTTCATTTCTCCACTCACTCTCTACTTTCACTTCTCCCCAACAGTTTCCCCTTTCTGATCACTCTCTCTCTGATCTGTTCTATCCTTCTGTGATTGCTCCGGTGCAACTCTTCTCCGTTGGAAATCCGCCTCAGGTTCGTTATCTTCTTCTTCCTTTTATCTTGGTGCATTTTCTTTCCTTAATTTCTTTTTATTTTTCAACTTTTCTTGAGTCTTCTCCCTCCTTCGAGTCTATTCATCTTCCATTCTTGATGTCGAAATCCGACTCCGGTGACTCCTCATCTTCCCAGTCTAATATGGTGGCATCCCCACCTCCAGTGGCCCCTGTTGCGGCCACCTCCACATCTGGGTGGCATATCCCCCTACCGACACCCACTTCACGATGTCATAGACCTAATTTGGATGAAATTAGGGCTACCTATGGGATTCCCGCTAACGTATTCCTAGAACATGTGCCCTCAGTTACCCACTTCCTTCATTTGGTTCCCTGCAGGTCGGGGTCCCTCGTAGTCACCGTAGGTCAAATTATTGCTGGTTTGAGGCTTCCCCTAACATTATTAGATGTCGAGGTATGCAACCACTTCAACATCCCTCCTTGCCAAGGCATTGGGAACTTCTGGAGGGTTATGTATGCCGCGAACTACTATAATAGGTTGGGAGATCCCAAGATATCCTATCGCGATATCATCTCTCATTACTATATAAAGACGAGTACCAAGGACGTCAATGTAGGGTACCAGTCTTTTTGTGTTCGCCCTAAAAAGAAATCCTTTGTCCTCCGTATTACCATCTCGAACAAGACATGGCATTACTATCCGTTATATGTATCTGGGAATTGTTTGTCTGCGGATTTTCCTTCAGGGTTGACACTTAACCATCTCGCCTTCCAAACTCGTGGTGAGTCTTATTGTAATTTCCTTCTTTTCTGGTATGTAATTCATGTTATTAACTGACCTATGGCTATCTTCCCATGCAGGTTGGCGGTCTGATTCCAAGTCCAGTATCTACTCTGGAATAACTTCTTCCATTTTCGAAAGACTTCGCAGTTTAGGATCTGCCCAAGCTGACCGTCTGGGTATACATCCCACCCAAGGTACTCCGCTGTTGGAAGTCCCAGCACTCCATTCCATCGGTGGGTATTCCGCTCCTTTTTACCGTCCTCCGCCTCCTAAGGAAAGGAAACCCTAAGCCTCGCCCCCTCCCAAGAAAAGATCACGTACCCAGACTTCCTGTCGTAGCCATCTTCGGGATTCATCCCACTCTCCCGCGTCCATTGAACTCCGTGAACCTCATTCTTTATCCGCACCAGAAGCCATCCCTTCCTACAGTTCTGTTTCCACCTGGGAAGATCAATACACCTCCCCGCTTTCTCTATCCGCGGATATGGATGCCAATAAAATGAAATTGTTCGACAGTGATATTGACGACGATGATGAAGTGATGGAGGTACCCTCTACTGAGGTGCTTGCTCCTGCTGACGGGCCACCAAACAAAAGGCTGCGGACTTCTGAGTCTGAGGAACCTGCACCCACTACTCTTGTTGTCAATTCTGCGGCCCCTTCCCCCATACCAACCGGCCGGATAAAGAACATGTCATATCATCAGGCAAGGGGTCCGCGGCCACTACCCCAGAGGAGTTCTACCCCACATTTAGGATTCGCACACGGTGAACATTGCAGACTCTGCTCTGGAAAGTCATGGTCTCATCCCTATTCTACGGGTCCCACCTTCCCAAAGACATGGCTTACGCGGAAGGGGGGTCGTTTGAACAACACAGGACTTCCCTTACACCAATTGGGAGAAGGTACACATCCTTAATTTTACCTTTACTCTTTCATATTTCACTCTTGACCTAACATCTTTCTTGTTCTCAGGTGAGCCTGGACATATCCTACATGATCCGTGGTCTATTTGGTGCCAGGGCGGCAGGGCCAAGGTGGATTAATTAGAGAAAGAACTCAGCGGTCCTAAAGGACTACATGCTATCTGTGCCCGACTCCAACAAGAACTGGAGGTTGCTGACCTGGCCAAACTCAAGGCTCAGGATGAGCTAAAGACCGCGGAGGCCTCCCATCAACTATATATGGATAGAGTCAACGACCATTTGAGCCATCAGTGGGAAGTACTCTTCCAATAGCATCAAGAGAGACTAGATGCCCTTACTCAACAGTACCAATCAAGAAAATTCTGCGGCTCTTCTATAGCAGCACAAGGTGGATATGGACAAGCTTCAAGAACGCTTTAAGACTTTGGCTGAAAAGAGGGTGGCAAAGAAGATCCAGGAGGAACATGATCAACTCCTCAGGGAGGGACGCCTTCTTCCTGAGAAGCTAGTCACCCCTATTGATGATGTCGCGGAAGATGCCACTGATGCTGCGGAATTGGCTGTGGAAAAAGCCCCTGAAGCTGTAGTAGCAGCTGTTGTGGATGGTTGTACTGCAGATGGATCTGCTATGGAAGATGCTATTGAACCTACTCCTGATGTAGTTTAGAGGTCCGATTCATTGTTGGTTTAAAGCTTAGACTATTTTGTTGCTCCCTTCTGCTTTACTATGTTATTGTTGTACTTATGTGTGAGAACTCATGACTCCATTTGTAAAGAATCAGTATTATGGATATTTTATTTTATGTACTTATTGTACACCCTTTACACATACTTTTGTTTCTCAATTGCAGAATTCTAATCCCCACTTGAAATTTGTTTGAACGCGAAATTATGAATTACCTTACTTTAATGATTTCTGAAACCTGTTATTTATCTTCCCCAATCCACTCTGGTTTCATAAGTTTGGATAATTTCCAATGGTGGTTAATGTACCATACTTGATAGTTTGGAACACACATTCTCGTTGTTCTTGTATTGTGTTCTATCACATCTTTCCTATCTCTTTATTTTTCCCAATGTATGATGTCTCCCTCAACTCTAAGCTTTGGGGACATCTCTATATGTTCCCGCTCTCTTTGATTGGCCCTGAAGCCTGCTAGGGGCAACTCACTTTGCCCCTAAGTTTGATTTGGACCTCATGTCCGCGAAGGGCTCGTCTTCCCCCCCGCTATCTCTATTCGGCCGTGAAGCATGTTGGGGGGGCAACTCATCTTGCCCCAAATTTGATTTGGACCTCATGTTCGTGAAGGCCCCCAAAATTTGATTGGGACATCTTATCCGCGAAGGGCTCGTCCCCCCAGCTGTCTTTCGTCGGCCATAAAACCTTTCATTACACGCAGTAGTACCTTCTCAAAAGTGTCGTTGTATTATTTATTTTGCAAACAGCTCAAGTCTCCCATACTAGAATTGCATTACATTTAAATGTATATTTTAACAATCTCACATTCCATGGCCTCTCTACCACCTTTCCTTCAACCGTTTGTAGCTTGTAAGTGCTGACTCCCCCTTTATCCACCACTGTATAGGGCCCTTCCCAGTTCGGACCCAACTTTCCATCGTTTTCTCTCCTAGTGCTAGGAGTCACTTTGCAGAGCACGAAATCTCCAACTTGGAATTGCCGCGACTTCACTCTCTTGTTATACTGTCTTTGCAAATGCTGGTGGTACTCCTCTAATCTGATTCGTGCGGTGTCTCTTTTTTCTTCTGCTAAATTCAAATCCTTTCCTCCATGACTTTAGTTCGGGTCATGGATGCCACCATCTCTGATGGAATCACAGCATCTACACCGTAAGCTAATGAGAGAGGAGTTTCTCGGGTGGAAGTCCGCGGTATAGTACGCTACGCCCAGAGGATATGATTCAGCTCATCAGCCCACGCCCCTTTCCTGTCTTCTAGTTTCCTCTTGAGGTTGTTCATTATGGTCTTGTTAGATGATTCAGCCTGTTCGTTGCCCTTTGGATTGTATGGGGTGGAGAATCCTTTCTATGCCTACAAGAAAGCTTTCACTTTTGATCCCGTGAACTGCGTTCCATTGTCCGCTATGATAAAATGAGGCAACCCAAATCTGCATATGATGTTTTTCCATAATAATTTAATCACCTGCTCCTCTTTCACCTGCTGCAATGGCATGGCTTCTATCCACTTGGTGAAATAATCGGTGGCCGCTAACATGAATCTCTTCTTGCCACTTGCTATGGGCAACGGACCTACTATATCCATGGCCCACATGGCAAAAGGCCAAGGACTTGATACATTATGCAACGGCTCCGTAGGTGCAAATATCAACTGGGAGAACCTCTGAAATTTTTTGCATTTCTTAGCAAAGTCCACTGCATCCCTTTTCATGTGTGGCCAAAAGTACCCCTAAATTAAAAAGTCGGTGTGTGGTGGTTCTTCCTGCTAAATGGCTCCCGCAGTCTCCCTCATGCAATTCTGCAAATACCTCTTGTGCCAACTTCAACTCGAGGCACTTCAGTAATGGCCCATTGAAATTCTTTCGATACAACTCTCCACCCAACAAGGTGTATCTCTAAGAAGTTTGTTCCAGCCTTCTCTTCTCGTTTTTATCAGCCACCTCTCTTCCAGACAAAAAGTGTTTGATAGGGTCTATCCACGCCCCCCCCCCCCTCTTCCTCCGTGGTTTGAAATACCCCTTCCGACTCCTCAGTGCTTGGTTTTTCCAACTTCGTTCCCTACTTTTATTATTCTTTTCTCAGATCCTGGGATTGCCGCCAATAGGTTAGCCAAGGCATCTGTATGTTAGTTTTCTCCGCAATCCAAGTGTATGAACTTGATATTTACAAACTTCGCGGCCTTTTTATGCAAAACCTCCAAATATTTCGCCATCCGTGGGCATCGAGCCGCGAATCCTCCGTTTGCTTGACACACGAACAAGTTTGAGTCCAAGTATACCGTCAACTACTATATTCCCAAATCCTCCACCATTCTCAATCCTGCTATCACAACCTCATATTCAGATTCATTATTCGATGCCACGAATCCCAGTTTCATTGCTTGTTCCATTCTTGTATTATCCGGGGTGACCAACACGGCTCCTATTCCACTGCATGTGTCTATTGCCAACCCATCCGCAAACACTTTCCATCTGTTCCTCTTATCCCAGGGGTCTAGAAGATCCTGATCTGTATCATGTTCGGGCACCATGACCATCTCTTCCCCCCACGTGGGATCCTCTGCCGGGAATTCCGTCAAAAACTCCGCCATATATAGCTTGGGCCTTTTCTGCTGTCCTGATATGATATTGGATTTCATAAGAATTGAGCATCATGACCCATTTTAGCATTCTCCCTGACTTCTCCGCCTTCAGTGCTTGCTTGAGGGGCATATTTGTTACAACCACTGCTGAATGCGATTTGAAGTAGGGTTTCAGTTTTAGTGCGGAGAAGATCAGCGCCAATGCATACTTCTCAATCCTACTGTATCAAGTCTTTGCATCCAACAAGGTTTTACTCTGAAAATACACTGACTTTTCTATTCTGTTGACAACTCAGACGAGGATTGAGCTAACCGCGTACTCTGTGACCCCCAGATACAGATACAATTTCTCCCCTTGTTCTGGCCGTGACAACAAATGATCTTTTCCCAAGTAACTTTCCAATTCCTGAAATGCATTCTCACATTCCGCAGTCCAAAGGAAATCTGGGGTACTCCTCAGCAATTGATACAACGGTCTACATTTATCCGAAGACTTTGAAATGAATATGTTCATAGCCGCGACCCTTCAAGCCAGTCAGTGTACCTCTTTGACGTTTTGAGGGGACGACATTTTTACCAAGGATCTTATTTGCTCGGGATTTGCCTCTATTCCGCGGTTAATAACAATGTAACCCAAAAACTTCCCTGTGGTCACTCCGAAAGTGCACTTCTCCGGATTGAGCTTCAGATTATGGGTTCATAGTATGCTAAATGTCTCCCTCATACCCTCTAGGTGTTCTTCCTCAGACATGCTCTCTTCCACCATGTTGTCAATGAAAATTTTAATTCCTTTTCAAATCTTGCCCTCAAACATCTTTTCTCCCAAGCGCTGGAAGGTGGCCCCGGCGTTCTTTAAGCCAAAAGGCATCCTCGTGTAATAGTATGTACCGCCTTCCACCACGAAAGTTGTCTTCTCCTGAGCCGGCCCATACATTGCGACTTGGTTGTATCCCATAGATGCGTCCATGAAAGAAAATATTTTGATGACAACCGTTCCATCCACTAACTCATCTACTCACGACATTGCATAACTGTCTTTAGGACACTCTAGGTTGACGTCTATGAAATCGACACACATACGGACTTTGTCGTTTTTCTTGGGTACCACGGCGACGTTGGACAACCATTTTGTGAATTCCACCTCTCTTATTATTCCCACCACTTTTAGTCTGGCTACCTCTTCACGAATCCCCTCCGCATACTTCGGCCTAATGCTTCTCATCTTTTGCCTCACAGGCTTCGCATCAGCATTCATGATGTGTAGGTGGTGACATGCAAAACTTGGATCTAAACCTGTGACATCCTCAATTACCTATGCAAATACATCTATATTTTTTGACAAGAACTATACCAGCTTGCTCTTCCACTCATCCGGTAAGTTGGACCCTACTGATGTAAATTTTGCTTCCTCCCCCATCCCTAAGTTCACTATTTCGATCTCATCAAGGGTTTTCGGTCCCATTGAAGGCTCCTCCTCTTCCTCCATGGCGACACTCTGCAATTGCTATGCGGACCTTTTCCCGATGTCAGAAGTCTCTCCTAGTGTTCTGTGGACCATACCTTTCACTGTCCCCTAATAGCTATTCTTAGCTGCCACTTGGTCACCGCGAACTTCGTACATGGGGAATCGAATCACTTGATCATATGTGGATGGTACCGCTTTCATTTCGTGTATCCACCACCTCCCCAAGATTGCATTGTATTGTGAATTTAAATCTACCACCATGAACCGGGTGAACACTGTCACCGGTCTCATTGTCAGAGGTAGCAAAAACTATCCCATAGGCTCAGTCATACTTCTGTTGAATCCATACAAGTTGGTCCACGAAGGTCTTAACTGTTTTGCATCTATCTTCATTTCCTCCATCGCCCCTCTGAATAGCAAGTCTACTGCACTACCGCAATCAATTAACACCCTTTTAACCATGTAATTGCCCATTGCTACTGTAATGACCAACGCGTCTTCGTGGGGGTAATCGACAGCTTTGAGGTCCGCATCAGTGAACACATACTATGCGATCCATTCCCTCTGCAAACCATGAACTTGGCTGCGAGGGCCCTACTACCTCATTGACCTCCTGAATACCCTCGGTTTGCCTTATCTTCTCTTTATGGGCATTGTGACTTAAAACGTCTCCGCTGAAGATCACATTGATCGTTCCAAGTATCCTACCCTGAACTGGTACCTACTCATCTTTCTGAGCTCCCGTTATAAACTCTCTTAACATTCCCGTCTATATCATCCTCTGAATCAACCATTTCAATGCGTAGCAATCATTAGTCTCATGATTCCGTATCTGGTGATATGCACAATATGGTTTACTCGTCATCTCCATTAGTGTGCTTTGTGGTCCTTCATAACCCTGAAGATTTTTTTTATCAAAGGCAAGATCTCACTCAGTGGCCTGTTCAGTGGTGTATGTTCCAACTCACGGTATGGTTTTCTCTCCCTATTCTCCCTCTTGACTCCCTCGCTACCTCTTTCGGGCCGCGATGAGTACCCGCGGTACCCACTATTCCCCCTCTTTGATGTCTCAGTTTTCCGATGATCCTCGCTCTTTTCTAAGGATAGTATGGCTTTCCCCAACCTTCTGGAATTCTTCTACATTGTATCCTCATACCTTATGTACTTTTCCCCATAGGCAAGGTCGCGATCTCGTTCTTAGCCACGGACTGATGTACGCCTATTCCTGGACCTAGGCCTCTTTCAAATGCTATTACCGTGGTTCTTTCATCCATGTTCTCCACCTTCAATGTCTCGGCTTTGAATCGGCACAAGAAATCCCTCACTGATTCCGCAAATCTCTGCCTAACGTTGAACAATGCGGCGATGTCTACCACCCGCCTTTTTTTATGTATGAAATGGTCTACGAATGCTTGCTCTAACTCCTGAAAATTATTTATGCTCCTTGACGGCAACCGATAGTACCAGTCGGACGCCCCACCCTTTAGGTTGGCTAGGAACATCATGCACCGCAGTCCATCATACTGCGCTTCTTGCCACAAAGGCATCTGTTGCCAAAAATGGTGAATGTGGTCCGTAGGATCACCTTTGCCATTGTACCTTTCAAATTTGGGTTGATTGAAACGTTTAGGAACCTCCAAAGCCCAAATGGTGTCAGCCAACAGGTTACGGTTTAGACCGGCCACCACTTGACTAGCCGCTCCTACTTGAACCCTCGTTTGCTGAAGGTTCGCCTCCCAGTCGTTGTTTATCATCTCCTGAACCTGTTCCATTGTGAGGCCGGTCACCGGGTTTTCGACTAGATTTGGCATTTCTTCTTCATTATCCAACCCCTCTCTCACTTCTTCCTCCTCTCTTTCTCTTTCTCTCCTGAGTGCGTCATTCTCCTCTCTCAACCTCATTATCTCTTCTTGCATAAGTCGTGTCTCCTCAGATGCCGAACCAGCGGTTGTATCCTCTCCTTGATCTCCCCTTTCATCACTCACCACCTCTTCGTCTGGCTTCTGCACTACTATCTTCTTTGGCCTACCTCTTCCTCTTTTTACTACTGTTTCCATCTCTCCGTTGCCTTCTTCTTTCTCAGTCCCCATAGACGGCACCAAATGTTGTATCACTCCTCTTCCTCTTCACTCTTTTTCTTTCTCTAGGTCTTTTTTCCTCTCACTTCTCAGATTTTCAATCCCCTTCTCTCTACTCTCTTCTTCTCTTTATACCCTCGCTCACTCTCTCCCATCCATACACTTGTCCTTCTATCCACCGTCCTCTTTTCTCCACGTACGCATTCCATATCCGCGGTTTAGGTATCCGCAGCCATGCTACCCTACTCCTTGACTCCCGTTGTTGTCTTGCTTTCTATACAGCTCACCGCTGACCCAGTCCACTTCTCCATATTGGGTCACTAGGCTTAACTCTGTTCATACTTAATAGGCGAGGAGTTGTGTTAAGATTAGTAGTCCTACATGGGAAGTTAGCCTGCTGATTAGTTTTGAGTTGGATGCTCCAAATTTAAGATCTTTTACACTTTGGCTATGTTTGTTTTTTCTCCACTGAACAGTCTGAAAAAAGCAACATCTGATTGTGTAAAACTCGGAGTTCAATTGCCTCCCAAAATTCAGAGAAAACCAAGCCTCTAATTCTATCTCGTAGCTATTGGATTTGGCCGCATTTCTATTTTCTAGAGCGCTGATTATGCAATGCCTCTTACATAGATAGAATACGCAAAGCTAACTAGATAACTGCTAAGCAGTAGGGGAGTAAGCGGAGGGTGGAGAAGAGAGAGAGAGAGAGATGGGTTTGTGGGTGGAGAGAGAGAGAGAGTTAGGGTTTGGTGGAGAGGGAGAGGGAGAAAGAGAGAGGGGGAGAGGGAACGAAAGAGGGAGAGAGAGGGAGGGATATGTGATGAACTGATGATAGACAGACATAAACCTACCAAACAACCTTTTGTCCCACATACTCCTACTCCTCCCAAAAACGTTCGCTCCGCTCACTTGATTATACCTCTCAACAATATATTTCATATTTAGAAAAGTTCTAGATGAAGTTTATATCCTTCAAGTGACCACAAATAGGACTGTTATATAAGTAGGTGTTACTTGTGTGGTTAACAGGCATCAAAGATTAAGATGAAGTTCATTTCCGCCTCTTGCTTTTTCTTTGTTCTACTGGTCTTTCTCTCAGGTTAGTAAATCTTCCCAATCTTATTACCACCTGTTCTGTTCACTTTTGCGCTCCTAATCTCCTAATCCGCATGAACAATGAATTTGTACAAACAATGTTATTTAGAGTTGATAATGATTATGCAGTAGAGGACATAGCAACCAAGGTGCACGCAGAAGATTATTGCGCTGACGCTAATTTTATCGGGATGTGCGGGTACGTGGTCAATGCCGAAATCTGTTATGAACGCTGCAAAAAGTATCGTCGAATTGGGCGGTGTGTACCCCAACCAGGAATGCTTCCCAACTGCTTGTGCGTAAATAGTATTTTTTGTTGATTTATGTGTGTCCTTCGGGAGTCTTAATGCATCATTTCATCTCATTAATTACTCTCTGTATATATATACGAGATATTAATAAATATATTCTACTTCAAAGTAGAAAACATAAATCTTCGTTGAGCAGCAGTTGTCACTTCGGCCTGTCGCAGTGGCTTCATGGTCTACTTCAGAAAAATAAGAACATAAAATTGCATATACATCAACGTGATATGGGAGTTTTGTTTCCCTTGGCACACCTCCGATCTGCATTTTCTCAATACAAGCAGGTTGTGCACAAGAGGATGGTTGGTAACATTCACATCAATTCTCCACTGTATCTATTAGAGCATCCAAATGCGGCAGATTATTTCTTCCATATATATATAACCGGCGTAGCAGCTTATTACTTGTGAATAAAATAACTCATAAGCCAACAAGTGGGGATGCTGTTAGCTTGTTACCTATGTAGTTTCTAACATACTCTCACTCATTAGGTACATCAGGCTAATTGGTATATAACTCTAAATTTCAACCTGCAACCTTTTCAACATCGTACTTGAGGCCCTTAAGCGTCAACGAAAATTATGTCTATCCTAAGTGACTTTAGAATGCATTAATCCTCCTGGTAAAGTAAATAATGCCATCGTTTCGCAAAGGTTCATAGTAAATTAGTAATATAGTACACGTTCAAGAAACCCACGGTTTGATCATATCTTCCAAGGCCTGCTCATATCATCCCTTCCAAATTGACTAAGGAAGTAAATTGGGCTGTCAACATGTCTAAAGCAGTCAGTTGGCACAAGTAGCACAACTAAGAACCTAATTCACGTACTAATTTATGCCGACCATAAGGTTGTTGAGAAGATTTGACTCTCAACAAAGTCCGAACACTACCCAACTAAAACTTGTTTGTCTTATTACAGTAGTCGCCTTAATGTATGTCACTCTATATCATTCTCATTCGAGCCTTCTTTTTCTACGTGGTCTTCAAGCAACCTCACAGCTTTGACGGGGATGTGTACCACCCCCATGGTTCATCAGAGATGTACTGTGTAACTTGCTTCACGGTCAAGTAGTTTTCAAGTCCCCTGCAGAAAAGGTATACAAAAGATGACATGCTATATAATCCCAAAAATAAAAAATATATATAAATAAACAACTAAAATTTCAAAGTAAAACCATTCTTACCATTGTCCTAGTTCCCGTCCAAAGCCACTACGTTTGTTGCCACCCCAAGGAGCTTGACAAAAGCAAGGTTGAGAGCAGTTCACCCACACAATCCCAGCCTGAAGGGCCTGCAGAACACAAAAGAACAAAGCTTTGTCTTGGAACTTCGTATAAAACCCTAAAAATATCAGAAGGATGAGAGTGATTCAACTCAAAATCATACCTTTGTCATTCTCTCACACCTTTCCAGATCATTGGAAATCACAGCAGCACCCAAGCCATAGCTATAATGGAATACACAGATTAACAGATTTCCCAAAGGTAAATTTTAAGCTAAAAGGCTAGCTCACATAAGGGAAAAAAAATGAATAATTCGAAGTTGATGATAAACTCACTGAGTATCATTTGCAAGATCAATCGCTTCATCTTCACTTCTAAACGTTTTGACACACAGTACAGGTCCGAAAACCTCCTCCCTCCAAACTTGCATAGAGGTATCTACGTCTGTGATGATGGTGGGTTCAATGAAGAACCCTTTGTTCAAATGCTGCCATGAGTTTACAAAAATATGTTATCATCATTTACTTTGCATGAAGTAGTTCAAATGACACCCATTATATGAATTTACCTGAGGGCGGCGCCCACCACACAGAACAGTGGCACCTTCACTTTTAGCTGTTGATATGAACTTCAATATCTTCTCATACTAAAGAAGTAAAGGAATACATATTAGCCAGAGCCCATCTCTTGCAATTGCATTAGATAGAACAGTTTCAGAATGGGATAACACACCTACAAATAGTCAAATTACGTGTCTAAAATTTTCTTTAAAGCAATCATGAAAAACATTCACAATTTTCAATTTTGTAAAGAAATTAAGACCTTCATATAGTTTAGAGATTAAGAGATTATCCTTCATACAGTTTTAAGATGTCAAGAATTCTAAACAGCCATATCATTTAAGAAAGTGCGTAGAGAGAGAATGCAAAAACTCATGGTGTTCTCTACTGATGAAAATTTTCAACATTTTTCCTATTGCGAGAAAACATTCATGGTTATGCTCAAAACAAATCGAGACACATGACTGAGGGCAAAAATCAGCAAAGGAACCAAGGAATTCCATTAATAAAGATTTTACTCAGCTCATACAAAAATCATAAAAATGCTTCGTTTTTTTTTTCTTGTCCTGTGATCTTCTTTTCAACCTATCTACCTCTACTGGACAGAATATGTAACTGTCATGAATGAAGGATAAATTCCAACTCTTCTACTATGACATCAGCCAAAAGTTGGATTGATTACAACTTCTTTGGTCAGGGTCTAGAGCTACTTATCGTTCGAAGAACAATTAACCCTCGTGAGTCGGGGCTGATGATGTTAGCCTTCAGGACAAGCGGGCGCTGACCCCTTCAGAGCTGTTCGTAATGGCCTTCACTCTTTCAGGCCAGATGGACCAAAGAGAAAGAGAGTCCTTGTAAAGGTAGTAGAGGCTCTTGTTGATGTGGAAGGGATGGTACTACTTAAGTGACAATGATTTCATTTCACTGCATAGCACCTAGTTGCTTGCGTTGTATGCAAGATCTCTACATAGAAAGAGGTTTCACAAAACAAAACAAAACAAAGTATTTGCCCGTAATTTTATGGACAATCAAAATGGAGAACAGAACAGGGGCAAAGTTATAGAAAAGCTGAGTAAATAAGTTCGTTATTTCTGAAAATAAAAATTTGGAATTCAGAACAATTCTCAAAGAAAATATGTCCAGCATTAGAAAATTACAATACCTGCCCTCCACTAACAACAGGGCCAAGCCTGCACCCCTCCTCCAAGGGATCTGCAATCTTGATGTTTTTGGTCCAGCTGACGAGTTTCTGTAGAAATTCATCGGCAATGCTTTCCTGATATAATACAGCAATATAAACGTAAGCTCACTAAAATTTTGTTTACAACAGAGAACACAACGAAACTATTAAAGCAGCTGTTCTGAAACATATCACACCAGCAATATTTAGCACCCACTGTCAAAGTCTTTGTGCCACATAAAGTCACAAATTCAATAATGAATGAGAAAGTGGAGTTCATGTAGGGTTACATGATATTGCATGTCCTTTAGTTTCACATTCCCTCATTTCTTCAAGACTAGACACAACCAACTATTTCTCTTTTCTTAATGAAATGCACCAAGAAGGCCTTGACGGCGAAAGCATGTATGTATGGTAAACTGACTAATCCTATCAAATTGTCAAAAAAATTATTTTGCGCCATGGAAAATTTGAAAATTAATCATGATTCCAATAATCACATAAAAAATAACAAATAGAAAGAAAAAGCAGAATAGCATGAATCAAGTGCTTAATTGTTGCAACAGGTTAGCACCATTTGAATAAAAAGTTTGTTATAATTCATTTAGACCAAAAATATGCATTAGAACTACACAAAACTTTAAATCTACTTCGAACGCATACATGTACAAGAAGACGAGATGTTGCACTGCAGATTTGACCATTTGTCCAAAAGCAACCAAAAATAGTCCACTCAGCAGCTGTTAAAAACCCGAAACATCATCATTATATTACAGAATTAACAAGAAAGTTTGTTTAGTATTTACTATTTATACAAAGATGCGATTGAGGTGACTCTGGGCCCAAAATATAGCATAATAGGAACTTAAGAAGACGGTCAGATGCCACAAATTGAATGGGGTGGGTTATAACATGCATTTGATTCCTATTGTAAATTTAAAAGCAAAATAGAAAAATACACTGCATATCTTGTGAGGCGATGCACCAATTGCTGCATATTTATCAAATAAAAAAAAAAAAAAACTTTAACGACAATCGGACACTAACCTTTATCAAGGTCTACATCCTCAAATACAACGATTGGACTTTTGCCACCAAGTTCCAATGAAACAGGCTGTGATCAACGAAGCAATAAGGGGTGAAGATAAAGAGGATGCAAAGTTTATGCATAAATGTCGGAGAAAAATTGCATGCTTTATCACACCTTGACCATTTGAGCTGCTGCAGCCATGATCCTGCTACCGGTTGCAGTACTTCCAGTAAAGGCAATCTGATTAAGAGCCAATGTTACTACAAGGACGAATGCTAGAAAAGAAAAAGAAAAAACACAGAAGAAGGATACAAATCAAGAAGACAACTGGACCTTGTCCACATGAGGATGAGAAGCCAAAGGAGCACCAGCATCTGGGCCTAAACCAGTCAGAATATTTAGGACGCCAGGTGGAAGTCCTACTTCTCTACAAACATCTGCCAACTCCAAACAAGTCCTGAAAATGGAAATAAAAATGAACATCTATAGAGATAATTACAGCTCCAAAGAGCACAAAAAGGGACAATGAAGGGAAGGAAAGTAAACCATACAAGGACGACAATTCAGAGGGCTTCAGTATTGCTGCACAACCAGCTGCCAAAGCTGGAGCAACTTTCCATGTAGCCATCAAAAGAGGGTAATTCCTGCAAGGAAATTAAATAAGTTAAAAAAACGGATAAACATTAAGAATATGATTAAACTTTAAACGTAATTCTTAGTAAACATCTGTGGATGAATAAATAAATCGAAATCTAACATGGAAACTCAGTTCTGTAATGAAACAACTGTTATATGGTAAATTTTGTTTAAACCCTCAAGCTGAAGTCTTGTGATATGAAGGCAGCCATTCAAAAGTCGAACTCACTGCTCAACACGTTAAATACAGAACTTGATATTTGGCTAATAAAAGTATTTATGAAGCCACTTCACCATACAGATAGTTCTGATATATAACAGCACAAATCACATTAGTCTACAAAGATATGTATTTCTTCCCTCAGCAACTACATGTAACCCAACAACCATGAGAACCAAAGATCAAACGAAAATACAGTCTTTTCTAGTAGATATGCAATAAGTTTCTTCAAATAGATTACAAGAAATTGAAAGTTTTAACCATAAAAATTGAAAGTTTGAACCATAACCTTTCGTTTATAGCTGACCTAGAATCCTTATAATGTATTATTCTGCACCAGAGTGTTTCATACAAACATCTAGTCTTCAAAGGTGAGAAATGGTTCATACTTTTAGCACTGGAATCATATATGATATATATAAGAACCAAACATCACAGTTTACATGTGTAGACTTATAAAGTCACAAAGTCGTACAACGGGACAAGATCACACACCGTCCAACAATTGTAAACATTATTATAATGGAAGTCACAAACGATGTTCTCTCTATGTAGTAATTAGATAAACATGTAAATCAATAATGAAAATAAAATTAAAAAAAAAAAAAAAAATGAATACCAAGGAGTAATGAGGCCAACAACACCAATAGGTTCTGTAAGAACATGACTCTTGAATGTCTCCATAGGAAGAGTGATAGGAGCCTTTTGCTTTGCATCTAGTCCTTCAGCAAGTTCCGCATAATACTCAAAACATCCCGCCACATCATCCTACAAAAAAAAAAAGGATCGGATCAGACACATCATATATGTGCATTACATTCAAACAAAGCTATAGTTTTAAGTAACACATACAATATCCCATGATGCTTCATCTAGTGGCTTCCCTGAATCTATTGACTCCAACTTAGCCAACTCAACTTTTCTTTCTGTCACCTACATAAACCCAACAAAAAATTTAGAATTCAAAACAAAATAATAATCATCAACAATTAAATTAAACATACCTTAGCAGCTATAGCGCGTAAATACTTAGCGCGATGGGCCCCAGATGCTGAAGCCCAATCACGGCCACGATTCTTAGCAAGTGCTGCACGTGCAGCAGTGACAGCTATCTCTACATCTTCTGCAGTTGCTGCTGGTATATCACCAATGATTTGTTCAGTAGCGGGATTGATGACGGGGATACGGTTTTTTTTTATGGGCTCAGTCCATTGACCGTTTATGAAAAGTTGACGAGAGGGGATTGGGATCGAAGCAGCCATGATGATTTGGTGATCCAAGTTTTTTTTCTTGTTGGAGTATAAATAGACAAGTACGGAGATGATCAAGTACAAGTGTGAGTGTACAAGTCAAAGAGTTTGGGGCTTTGTGTTCATGGGGAACTATTATATTATACTTTGCTATTATTTCGGGAATGGGATAAGAGTGATTGATTCGGAAATGCCGTAAATATCTGACACACGTGATTCCGTGTTGGATCGTTTTTGGTACAAAAGGTATTGGGTACTCAGACGTATTACGGGAAATACACGAATCGGACCTCAAATAATTAGCGACCATACCTGTTTGAGGGCGTTCAAAATATTGACCCACGTTGTATTCCAAAACAGGACGTCAGACCCACTTACTGAATAATACTATTTTACCTTTTTAAAATACATATAATTATTTTGTTACCCTTTTGTACTTAATTAAGCTCCCCTAAAATCTCTTTTTCAAAACCAATTTTTGTTTCTCTCGTCCTTTCCTTCTCTCTGTCATATCTCTTTCTCTTTTCTTCCATTATCGAAATTGTTTCTGTAAAGGAGTGATATTCTCATTCAGGAATATCAAGCACGTACTCAGCATGGTGGAAATACCACACCGACCTATGACTTACTTCTCTGACTTGCATCACTAGCTCGCATACACGAGCTATGAGATCGCTCTATAACAGATCGTATCACTACGCAGATCGTTTCAAATCATGACTCAGCCTATCTTCTAGAAATAATCATGACTAAAGCTGCACTTACACAAATCACTGCCGCAAGCTACTAACCACTGCCGCAAACTATTAACCACTGCTACTAATCCCCATCATTACAACATGCCTACTAACATAGTTCTCATATACCTTCACAATCTCCACCCTACATTTGTGTTGATCTTTATACGTGTTGGGTTAAGATTCACTTTCACCACCTATAAATACCTCCCATATGAACTATGTCAGACCTGATTCTTCTCTCCCCTCAGAATCAAGAGTAAGATACGTAGGTAGTTCGCTCGTAGAACGAACTCGGTCTTTCCAATAATCAATCCCTTTTCCCCTCATTACCTTGTATGTAAAGGAATACTAAAACGCTCATTTACATTGACACCGTCTGTGGTCTTGATTTCTTGAGAAACCACTTAACAACTCCCAAAACCAAAAAGACAATTTTTCAAGCCCACGAAGCATGACAAGTCTTGAAGCTCAAATCCAGAGTCTAGCAGGTCAATTAGGTACAATGAACGAACAAATCACACTGCTCAGGCAGGAGAACGTCACACTACGCGTGTAAGTGGACACGCAAAATCCACCAAGTGCCTTAGTAAAGGACGGTATCAACGAGGTTAATCAACAGATTAACAAATTGTCACAACGGATCGAACAAAGTGCAGTTAAGAAAGACGCTACCCAGATCGTCCAGAAAATGCTGAAAATATACCGAGCGTCTCCATTCACTGCTGAAGTACTGAGTAGAGCTTTTCCTCCAAATTTTGTCCAACCACAGTTTCTGATGTATGATGGCAGCACGTGTCCCAGTCAGCACATTGCTCGCTATATTCAAAGCCTTGCACTCTATAGTGCACCAGAGTTCGATCATATTCACTGTCGATTGTTCCCCTCCACTCTCAAAGACGGCGCGCTCGATTGGTTCTTTTCACTCGAGCCAGACTCAATAAAGACCTTCGAGCAACTCACCGACCTGTTTGCTAGTCAGTACGTCCATAACATACGTAAAAAAGCTGATCTTGATTCGCTCTTCCAGCTGTCATTTGGTGAAGATGAAACCATTCGCCAATTCCTTTGGACGGTTCAAAGCCGAACTGTTATGCATGGAGAGTGGTCTTAAAGAGTCCTTTGCCACACTGGCATTCTCCAACGCCTGTCGAGTGCACAACACAGACCTCTCCAGGTCGCTGATGAAAGAACGTCCAGAAGCGCTGTCCGAGCTATACGCTCGAGTTGACAAGTACATTAAGTTGCAAGAAGCCCTGAAACGCCACGGCCTAACAGAGGAACAGGAAGTAGCAACGATCTCCGATGACGCCCCACCTACCAAAAAGTAGTCTAGGCCGCAAGAACAAAAGTCGGGGAACAGAACAAATAACAGCCGGGAGTTCGCTGTCCTCACGCGATCTCCCAGTTACATACTGGACAAGATCAAGCGAGCTGATTACTACCGACCTTATGTACGGCAACCAGCAGATCGACCTGACAAGCCTTACTACACTTTCCACTGAGCAAAATGTCACGAGACCGATGTGTGCTGGGGGCTCAAGCATTACCTTCAGGACCACATCGAAGCAGGACACATCAAGCAGTACACCAACATCGTCGATGGCGATCTGCGCCATAAACTTATGGCTCTTAGGGTGCGTAGTAGAACTCCACCCCGCTTTGATCGCCACAATGCTCAAGCTCGCTCCCGTAGCAGAGGACATCCCAGAGACCGTTCTTGCCATGAGCGACGTCAACATTCGTCAGATTGCGACAATGACAAAATCATTCATATGATCACATTTTCAGATGATTTAGTAACATCGTCAAGAGAGAAAAGAAGGCGCATAGGCGCTTTTCAAGAAATTTACTATTTTTCTTCCCAGGCAGCACCTACCCCACGCAGTTCTGGCCGCAATTCAGGTGATATCACTTTAACGGAGGCCGACCTCAACAAAGTGTGCCTCCCGCACAATGACACACTAGTAGTCCATGTCAAAATCAGTGACTAGACGGTCAAGCGTGTTCTGATATATCCTGGTAGTTCATGTGACATTTTGTTTTACCATACCATTCAAGAAATGAACTTGCCCAAGTCGGTCTTCATAGACCCAATCGCTCCTCTCTACGGGTTCAACGGGCTAGTGCCGACCCAATTGGTGACATCATACTCCCAGTCTCTGTGGGATCTAGAGAGGACAAAGTCAGCTTCAATACGAGTTTCAGCATCCTAGACATCAAGTCGTCCTACAACGCCATCCTAGGACGACGATGGATTCATCAAATGTAAGCCATACCATCAACATTGCATCAAGTTCTCCGCTTTCCAGGCCCTAGGGGCATGATGGAGCTTCGAAGCAATCAGCTTAAGGCTTATCATTGTAACCAAATCTTCTCAGCGAACAAGACCGCTGACTCACATATCAGCACAAGGAACGAGCCCACCAGCTACACAATGGCCAAAGATTTGGTCACTGAGGTCAAGGCCAAAGGACCAAAACAGAGCGCTGGGGGCACCAGCAAAAAGGTCGTCTATTCGTCTATACATACCCTAAAGGTCACTAAAGCAGTTATTGATCCACCAATTAGGACCCCAGAGGTCGCTCCAGCAGTTGTTGCTCCACCTGTTAAGGCCCCAGAGATCGCCCCACCATGTCTTATACAACTAATACAGCTTTAGAAGATTACTCCAGCCTCTGTTGTCATGACCACAGAGGTCACACCAGACCTTGTTGTCGTAACCACAGAAGACGCTCCAGTTCCTGCGGCTACTCCCATTATTCATCAGACCGACAAAGCATCTACAGAACACAATCCCTCAGAGGACGCTCAACCACCATAAGCCACTGTATAAGCTGAAGAAAGGCAGAGAGTGAATTTAGGAACCGAAGACGATCCTAAATTCGTCTATGTAGGGGCTAACCTTGATCCTGCACTCAAGGCCCAACTTGTAAACTTTTTATCCATGAATAAAGATGTTTTTGCTTTGTCGTATATTGATGTATCGGGTATAGATCCTAATCTTGCATGTCATAGACTAAATATCAACCCTAATGCTCGACCAGTTCGACAGCGACCTAGCTAGGAGACTATCACTGTAGTTTCAAAAAGCAATCAACGATGAGGTCGACAAACTCAAACAAGTAAGTTTCATCCGAAAGGTTGATTACCCAGAGTAGATCGCTAACATAGTAGCAGTTCCAAAGAAGAATGACACAGTTTGCCTTTGTGTTAACTTCACCAATGTCAACCAAGAAACACCTAAATACAACTTTCCTTGACCTAGAATCGACCAACTTATAGACCAGACCTGTGGCCACGAGCTCCTATCATTCATGGATGTATATGGTGGATACAACCAAATACCACTCGCTGAAGAAGATCAAGAGAAGACGTCTTTCATTATAGAGCAGGGAATTTATTGCTACAACATCCTCCCATTCGGTCTCAAGAATGCTGGAGCGACTTATCAATGGCTGGTCACTGACATGTTCTAGGACATGTTAGGGGATACCATGGAAGTCTATATTGACGACATGGTCGTCAAGAGCAAAAATGCAGGCAACCACCTCACTCACCTTGAACAAGCGTTCTCCAGGTTACGCCGAACTCGAATGAAGCTGAATCCAGAAAAGTGCCTTTTTGGAGCGTCTTCAGGGAAGTTTCTGGGGTACCAGGTATCACAGCGCGGGATCGAGGCTAACCCAAACCAAATCCGAGCATTCTTAGACATGCCTGATCCATAGACAAAGAAGCAAATACAAAAGCTGTTAGGAATGGTCGCAGCACTCAACCGATTCATATCAAGGGCGTCAGACAAGTGCCAACCGTTCCTACAACTTCTTAAAAAAGGCGAACAGTTCTCCTGGAACGACCAGTGCCACCAAGCGTTCTCCACCCTCAAAGAATATTTGACAACACCTCCCGTCTTAGCCAAGCCAACAGATGGGGAAACGCTGGGGCTTTACCTATCAATATCAAACTTTGCTATCAGTTTAGTTCTCTTCAAAGAGGACAACAACTCAGAGAAGCCGATCTACTTTATAAGTAAGATGCTAACTCTAGCTGAAAATAATTATTCCTACATTGAAAGAGAAGTACTCGCATTGTTATATTCGGCAAGGAAGTTCAGACCTTACTTTTAAGCACATCTAATCAAAGTACTCACCGACCTCCCACTAAAGAAAATCCTTCATAAGGAAAACAAGACAACTCGCATGGTAGTATGGGCTGAAGAACTAGGGGAACACCACATCGAATTTGTCTCATGCACTTCTCAGAAAGGGCAGGTCGTTGCAGATTTCCTAGCCGACTTCCCTATGGACGACCTAAATTGGGAACCAGAAATAGATATCCTATCCACAAAGAAAAATGCCAAAACCATCTGGTCTCTCTATGTGGATGGATCTAGCAACCCCGAAGGAAGTGGAATCGGAGTTGTCTTAGTGTTACCAGATGGAGCAATGATGGAGAAATCAATTTGCATCGACTTCGCGACATCCAACAATGAGACAGAGTATGAGGCACTAATCATGGGGCTTCGAATGGCGTTACAGCTCGGTGTACAGGAGCTTTAAGTCTTTAGTGACTCGCATCTGGTTGTTTGCCAGGTTGCTAAAGAGTACACTACCCACGAAGGTAACCTTTCTAAATACCTTCAAGTTGTTTATCAGTTACTTTCTTCTTTCAAGAAAGCCACAATACATCATTTTTTAGTGATGAAAATCATCACGCAGACAGTTTAGCTTACTTGGCTACTCAAACACCGAACTGTGCCCCTAGGCAATTACTCATTGAAGTAGTTGACCGACCTGCTTACCAAGTGGAACACGTCCTAGAGGTCAGCGACCTGTGCCCACTCTCTGAATATCAGATGAGTCAAACATGGATGCAGCCCATCATAGAGTACATCCAACACGGTACACTCCCAGAAGAGCATGTCAAGGCCAAACAAATTCCATATCAGGCAGACAGGCACACCGTTATTGTTTGGTCAATAACAAGTTATTCCAAAAATCAACTGGAGGACCTCACTTGAGGTGCATAAGCCCAGAACAAGGTCAATTAATTTTTACTAAAATCCATAAAGGAGAGTGCAGGAACCATGCTGGAGGTCGCTCTTTGGCCCACAAAGCGATCTCCCAAGGATACTTTTGGCCTCGAATGCATATCAATGCCAAAACATATGTCTTCAAGTGCATCAAATGACAAACCTTTGGCCACAACATCATCCAACCAGCTCGCGAGTTGATCAACATTGTGAGCCCTTGGCCCTTCCACATGTGGGGGCATGGACATCATGGGACCTTTCATCCCACAAAAAAGTACCGATTTTCGCTTCGTCTTAGCTGCAATTGATTACTTCACTAAGTGGGTTGAAGCAATTCCTTTAGCTCATGTCAAGGAATCACACATCAGAAACTTCATATGGACTCACATCATTACCAGATTTGGATTACCACACACATTGGTGATGGACAATGGTTCCTAATTCAAGGGGAAAACAGTCAAGGAGTTTCTGGCTAAGTGGAAAATCGTTCATACGTTCTCCACTCTTCAGTACGCTCAAATCAATGGCCAAGCAGAGGCCAACAACAAAGTAATCTTAGAAAATTTGAAGAAAAAGATTGAGAAGAACAAGAGCCAATGGCCAAATCAGTTAGAGAACATTATGTAGGCTCATCGCACCACAGCTCGCTCCAGCACAGGTGAGTCACCATTCTCCTTATGCTATGGCACAGAAGTCGTTATTCCCACCGAACTGACAGTCACTACAACTTGATCAGAACTCGTCGAGTCTGGACACAATGACTCCATCCTAGCTCGAGAGGTCGACTTGCTGAAAGAGCGTCGCGACCTAGCAGCCATCAGAGTGGCATCTTAACAACAAACTCTGAAGAACTCCTACAACAGACGAGTACATCCTCGATCTTTTCAACCTGGTGATCTAGTTATGAAAAAGACTCAAGATGACTCCAAGCTATCACCAGCATGGGAAGGACCGTACATAGTGGAACGAGTTGTTGGCAATGGAGCGTACTAGATCAAGACCCAAGAAGGGAAACCATTGCCATGCCCTTGGAACACTTATCTGTTAAAAAAAATTTATCAATAAAAATACATTATTTGTACAGTCCAAGTTTTTATTTATTGTAAATTCAGGTTTAATTTACTTATGGGTGTATTACAAACTACTATGTTCTATCTCATCAACAAAACACCGAGCTTACACTGAAAGCACCACCATTATATGCGCACTTCCAGCAATCTCTTGAGTTTCAACGCTCTCAGTGAGTAGTACGCTTTCATAAGCTAAACACGCGCTCCGCGAGTAGCACGCTCTCTTGAGCTTATATGCTCCATAGCCTCTCCAATTCTCACTAATTGAGGACCTATACTTCTAGGATCAACCCAGTGAGAACGCTCTTAGTGAGCAATACACTTTCATAAGCTAAACACGCTCTCCGTGAGCAGCACGCTCTCTTGAGCCTATAGACTCCATAGCCTCTCCAATTCTCACTAGTTGAGGACCTATACTTCTAAGATCAACTCAATGAGAACGCTCTCAGTGAGCAGTACGCTTTCATAAGTTAAACACGCTCTCCTCGAGCAGCACGCTCTATTGAGCTCACAGGCTTCGTCGCCTCTCCAATTCTCATTAGTTGACTACTTTTAACTTTAGGATCAGCTTAAAGAGAACGCTCTAAGCGAGCCCTATGCCATATGTCACACCCCGAATTTCGACAGAATTCGAAAAAAACAATATTTGTTCCCGACTCTTCGATCTCCGAGGTGTGACGCACTCTCAACTTCCAAAAACCCATAAACAGTTTAAATATGCGGATAATTAAAAACCAATAAAAATTTTAACTTAAACAAAAGTCCTCTTCATTACAAAAATTTACAAATGAAAATGCAAATAACCTTATCTCAACTGAAAATCTATGTCACCTCAAAGGAAAACAAAGCCTATCTTGAAATGCGACGCTAACGCAAACCACAAGCAGCAACCAATCTTCTTCAATACTAAACCTGTCAAGACTTATCAACTATGTTCATTTAATGAATACACCCGATAAGCAAACATGCAAATCGGGTCAGTATTATAAAAATGCTGGTGTGAGTAGCTCCAAAATACAACATATATTTATACATATATATACGCAATCCATAAGGCAGTTAGTTCCTCCACCGAGGCGCCTTAACTTCTAACAACTAATACAACATCCTTAAGTACAATAATTAAGGCAGGTAGTTCCTCCATTGAGGCGCCTTAACATCCCACAACCACACAACAAACTATACTCATAATAAATAAGGCATGTAGTTCCTCTATCGAGGCGCCTTAGGTTCGAACTAAACAAATAACCAACCAAACATATTATATACGTACCGCATTTCATGCTCAATTACAGAGTGGGTCGTCTCTGCACGAGTAATTAGTTTGACCCACACTTCTGCAAAACCATATACAATCATCTATCTAAAGATACATCATTAACCAACACATTACCATAATTATATTATTTAAGGCTTTCTTTGCGTGTCCCTAAAATCACGTCGTATCTATGTCTTACCTAGTTTCCCTGGCTACCACAATCGCTTCCCAACGCCGAACATGTACATCCACATGCCTCCCCTTACATAATGAACCACTCCGTGCGTAACTACCCTGAGCGGGATGCCGCACACCAGGTAACCCTCACACGAAAGCCATTATGTAAGTACTGCCACTATTCGGCATAAAATATCGCGCGTCTCATTCTATTTTGCGAACGGAATAATCAAGCCACTATTCGGCTACGCCAGAAGGGCCAATCACATTACTTACGCCCGAAAGCCATTCAGATTCACTAAAACGCCAGAAGGGCCAATCAAATTACTTACGCCCGGAAGCCATTCAGATTCACTGAAACGCCAGAAAGGCCAATCAAATTGCACACGCCCACACAGGGCAAATCACATGAGTTATGGTAGCTAGGTTCTAGGATTTTCGTTACGTAATTTATTCAAGTGTCATACATTAATGACTCCTAATAATACCACTATATCACGTGCAGGTCAAATACATTATTGCACTAAGCCAAAATATTTAGAAATATCTCAATATATCTCATAACCATTTTCATTCTTTCACGTGCCAATATATTATTGCACTAAGCCACAATCCCATGGGCAAATATTCACTAATACTATACTACCTCATAGTAGCATCTCACATATATAATAATGGAGTGTTTATACATTTATTTCTCCAAAACTATTGCATTTAATATATATATCCCAACATATTATATAAGGTCACAATATCAACGTCAAATCTTAATTAGATAATGACAACCAAATTTATACAAGCTTCCATAGCATTTTAACATTTGATTTGTCCATACAATTTACAACATAAAATGTAACACAATTAAACAGTCCACAGTCCACAATCAAAGTCCATGAATCTAAGTCCGTATATAATTTAATACTCATAAAAACATATATATCAAATTCTTATTATCAGAATTCCCCTCTAGTTACATGCCAATATTATATTGCACTACTCACGTCAAAACTTAATTAGATAATGACAAACAAGGTTATACAATGTTCGACAATATTTTATTACTATATTTGTCCATATTCTTAAATATGAGAAAAATTGGAAAAAGTCAACATTCTACGGTCAACGGTCAAAGTCAATGGTCAACGGTTAACCTGTCGTTTCCATGTTCAACAGGTTCAGGGTCATAGCCATGGTTCATGGCTAAGGGCAATGTGCATAGCTCATGGGCTCATGACTAAGGTAATGGCTAAGGTCATGGTTCAGACCCACTAGCCAAGCCCAAACCCAACCTTAGAACCCGAAAGTCTAAAAGTTGAAAAACCCATTTAGATCTCTATTTTAAGTCCTATGGACTGGTCCCAAACAATATTAGAAATTGGCCCAAAACAGTTAAGTGGTTCGGCCCAGAAATTGAACGGAAACTGGCCCAATCAAAACAAATGAAACTGGCCCATAGAACTTGACCAACCTCTTTTTGTGTGTTAGATGTGGTATGGTCGTTGAACAAAAGAGAAGCGTATCAAAACCTAATTATCCCTCAATAAGTAAAGGATGAGTAGGGTATCGTTCCACTTTTAAGTGTATGTTATGTGAAGAACAGGACTGAAAAGGGGGTTTGAGGGATTAAAAACTAATATTGTAGAGATTGTAGATTCTAATGCTAAACTAAGCTAAATTAACTAAACTATTGAGAATTTATAAGAGAGAGAATTCAAGAGATTAGAATCCACCAATACTTTTAATCTATGACCTTCTGCTTCATGGTTGTTCTTACAAGTAGACTACAATTAGGCAATCGAGCGAGTGCCGATGCCCTTTTGGATGAAACATCGTTAACAATTAACTCTACTTAAGGTTGTTCTTATGTTTATGCTATTAATATCTTCTTTCCTTTTATGTAAGCTCGGCAGCCATTCAATGTATTACCAAGAGCAACATCAAGGAGTACTTCCTAATAGGGCAGCCATTCAATGAATCACCACTTAAGGCAAACACAAAGAATACTTCCCTAGGCAACCCTCCCCGAGCTACCCCTTCTAAGGCAACACAAAGAATACTTCCCTAACTCTAAAGAATTACACTACTAGAAGAAAAGTAAAGAGCACTAGCATGATATTAATATTGCAAAACATAAAACCCTATTCTATACTTCCATCCCCCTGTGTGGGCAATGGAACTAATAACTACAAACATAAAGAACTAACCGATTGAAGAACACCATGAACCGGAAGAATCATTAAACCTTAAGATCGGCTTCATCTCCTCCCTTGAAGGAGAAGATTAGCCTTCCATATAGAAGGAAGAACACAAAGAACGAGAAGAAGAAGAGTTGAAGAACATAAGACTAGAAAGACTAATTTATTAAGACTCAACCTAGTTAAAACCGATCTTTTATTATTAATCTCTCTCGCCTCAAGTTCGAGAGAAAAATATAAGTGAATTGGCCCATTACATGAGGCACTTAGGTCCTCTATTTATAGGGGTTACAATGAGTTCTAGAAGCATTCCAAACCGCCATTTGTTTCCTAATACAAATAGGTTTCTTTTTCGTGAGTCCGACTTCGTCTTCAAAACCGAGAAGGAATTGGCTACAATTGTCGATTCATGCGCCCGGGACGCATTATCCATGCCCCCAGACTTAATCAATGCGTCGGATGCTTTCGACGGCGCGCCCCAGATGCAACAATCGTCTGGGCCTTTCGATCCATCGGCCCCTGACGCGATAAGCCGCATTTTTCTCTTCTCGCTTCTATCCTTCTATCCTTTTTTGCGGGCTTTGTTCCAAGCTACGAATCCTTTGGCCTTGGGCTTCCAAATAGACTTTAAAATAGGTCCAAGTCGCATATTTAATAGCTCCAATTCCTTGGCCTTCTCCATGATTGTCCACGGACCTCCCATGTGATCATTGATGCTCAATTGCTTCGCTTTTACCCCATTTTCTCTAATATTCTACAAAACTCTCTTTTTCACCTGTAAAATCTTAAAACACAACTTATAAACACTATTAGTCCACTAAGATGGCTAAACAAGAGGCATAATCGAGGGTTAAATAGCACTTTTTGAGCACTTATCACAACTCCTAACTAGCATTTTGCTAGTCTCTTAGCAAATAAGATAAAAATAGATAAGTGATTAAAATCACATCCTAATAACAAAAATAAAATCCTAACTCATTTTTCAAGAGGCATCGCGATTGTATTTACCATATGCAACAAGGCTTTAAACCTTTAAGTTCCCCAAAAGGACGAAGTTATAGTCTCGTGAAGGTTTTAAAAGTGATATACCCACAAAATCAATCAATAGCATGTTTAAGAATGATAGTATTTTTCAGAGAGAGAAATTCCTTACCCACTTAGTGCTTACCCCAATAGCAGTCACCATTGTTAACTACATTTCTGCAAAGACTCATAGATTATGATGGGAGATAGTAAAAATTGACAAAATTCTCAATCAAGGCTTATGTGTGTACTTAGTCAATCTCCTATACTCTCCTATCCAAGAAACGGAATCCCTAGTTTACCATAGGTAGATAATCTCGACTTTCAATCCTCACCGGTCATACTCTCAAAAAAGAATCTCTCAGAAGATGGTCTACTATTTTACCTCATGTATGTGGGGAAAAGAATAATGCATACGAACATCCCACATACTACCTTAAAAAACAGACTTCTGAATAAAATTAGTCTCATGGAAAGAATGTCAATCACATATGAAGTGTCGGGTCCTTCACTTTAGCATCCTCTCACCTATTCTAGACTTCGTACCATACCTGTAATGATAAGTCATGGGTTGTAACTTGGCTTGGGTATTGGTTTATGAAGGAAAGGTAAAAAGGATTCTAAGGTTGTTTTCGAAAACACTAAGGGTTTTGCTTTCTTTCTTTGGAAGATTTCTTCAAATTCTCAGTATTGCAGAGAAAAGTCTTCCTTTGTCTTAGCTTTTCCATCCATTCCATTCGACCACTTTTTTTTTTTTTTTTTTTTTTTTTTTTTTAACTTCAGTGGTATATCTTTGATTAGTAATCTTGGATATGCTTGTTTTCCACTAGCTTCTTTCACTTTGAACGTAATGATGGGATTCATTGTATCTCTCGGTATTTCCTTGTAATCTTCCTTTTTTGGTCTTTCTTCCTCCTTGTGCCCCTCGTATTCTCGTAAAACATATGGGTATGGTGATAAAGATTTTGGCTATACTTTTGTCCGAGTTGGGTGAAGGGTGAATGGTAGAGGGTTTTATGAAAGAAAATGGCTTATTGTAAGGCTCAAAAGGGTTTAACATGATGGTCCTACTAGGTGGGATAAAGGCTGAATGGGTTCACTACTTGACTTATCAAGATGATACTGTTTTGAATAGACTACAAGACCTAATGGCTATCTCCCCAGTTGATGTCGCCGTGATTAACCAAATTAAAGAATAATGAGACTATATTACAACGACATAAAGAACTGAAAGATGATGAGTCACTAAGACTCGGATTTTTCGTGAAGAACTCTCCAAAAATGGGTATAAAGCTCAAGTCTCACGGGCTAAGTCTAAAAAATTCTACTTTCGGTTTACTAGGGTTTAAATCTCTCTTCTAGCAAAAGTACACAAAACCGACCAAGTATTATGGTGGTGCCTTGATAAAGAATTCTATCAATAAGAACTATGTCCGAGCATAATAAATAGTCTAAGCGGTAATGAAATCAATAATATCAACTATCTATCAAACTTAGCACTAAGCAAAGATAGAATCTATATCCCGGACTCATCATTAAAATTCATTTTTCTCATGCTATCTTGATATAGAAACAAAAATATTTTTGTTTTGAAAACTAATTTTCAAATTCATTTTCAAGTACACCCCTCCCCTACTTATGCATGCATTGACCTCAATGTATAAAGAAGTAAATGAAATGGATGAGAAAAAAGGTAGGATATTACCATTGATGCGAATATCGTAATTAGTTCAAGAAACAAATTTTTAGGTCTTTTACGCCGATCCCCAAGACATAATGTGAGTCTTTTAAAGTCAGATCCTCAAGACTAGAATTCCCATTCCAAAACTGATCTCTCAACAACATGCTTACTTCCTATAGACATTTTATACTCGGTCTACTAGAGTTATGAGACTTTGACTCCGGCGCTTGCAACTCCTCTCAGTAAAGGACAAAGTTATGAAAATCTGAGGGCCCGGCTATCAGTGGCACTTATACTAATGAGATCCTAAGGAGTCAAGCTTACGACGCTTGGCTTCTTCATGCAAAAAACTTAAACTAGACAGAGTAACAGGTTCAGCAAGACATAGAATGTAATCTTTAAGGTGTGTAGGTAACTTACCCCAATTTTCCGCTTCAACAGTGGTCTGATAAACCGGATCCTTGAGAAAAATGGCCTCCACGTCTCCAGTAGGTAACTCTAGAAAAGGCTTTAGTCGATGAGCATTGACTTTGAAATGAGTCCTTCTCTTTATGTCTTCTACTTCAATAGCTCCAAAAGGTGTGACATGTCTTACTATAAACGGTCCCGTCCATCTAGATCTCAGCTTTCCAGGGAAAATTTCTAGACGAGAGTTGTGGACCGTAACCTTCTCGGGTCTGTGTTCAAATTCTCTCTCTTAATTCTTCTATCATGTAATGTTTTAGTCTTATCCTTGTAAATCCTCGACTTATCATAAGCATCACTTCTCAATTCCTCTAATTCACCGATCCAAGCTTCCTCCTTTCTCCTCGCTTGATCTAGGTTGAAATTCATCTCTTTCACTACCCAATAGGCTTTATGTTCTAACTCAGCGGGTAGATGATACGCTTTTCCATATACCAAGCGATAGGGCTTACATCCCTATGGGTGTTTTGAATCTTTGTTATGTATGCCCATAGTGCATCTTGGAGTCTAAGAGACCATTCTTTCCTAGATGGATTTTCATCGTCTTCTCCGTAATACTCTTGATTTCCTATTCAAACTTCGCTTGACCATTAGTCCGAGGATGATATGGTAAAGCTAGCTTGTGAATTACTCCATACTTTGCCATAAGATTCCCAAATACACGATTCTGAATGAGAACCGTTATCACCGATGATGGCTCTCGGTGTTCCAAATCTTGGTAGAATGTTCTTCTTGAGAAAGTCCACGACGACTTTATGATCGGGCGGTCTTCGTAGGAACCGCTTCAATCCATTTTGAAACATAGTCCACAGCAAGTAGAATGTAGGTGTAACCAAAAGAAGGAGGAAATGGTCCCATGAAATCTATACCCCATACATCAAAGATTTCGAGATAAGGATCGGTTGTTGAGGCCACTTTAACCTTTTCGAGGTTTTACCCGTAAATTGGCATCTCGGACATGCTTTGCAATAAATATTTGCATCTTTAAAAAGAGTAGGCCAATAGAATCCAGCTTGTAATACCTTTGTCTGCAGCAAGACGCGTATGCGGGCCAAAGTGTCCTCCAGAAGGTTGATCATGACAGAATGATAGAATGGATTCTGTTCCAATTCGGGATGCATCTTGAATAATTTGATCCGAACACTTCTTGAATAAGTATGGATCATCCCAAAAATAATATCCGGCCTTTGAGTAGAATAAATCTTTTTCTTGCTTGCTCCAATGTGATGGTACCTTGTCGGTCACAAGATAATTTGCAATGTGGTCGTACCATGGCACTTCGATATATCTTGAACAATTGTTCATCGGGGAAAAGTCTCACGATTTGTAAATTGTCTTCCGTATTCTCCACTAGCAATCTAGAAAGGTGATCAAGAACGACATTCTCTCGTTCCTTTCTTATCACGTGATCTCCAAATCAAATTCTTGTAAAAGTAGTATCCATCGGATCAATCTTGGCTTGGCATCCCGCTTAGCGAAAGTAAATGACGCAAGGCAAAGATGGTCGAGATAGACAATCACCTTTGAACCTATCAGATATTGTCGGAATTTGTCAAGAGAATAGACGACGGCTAAGAGTTCCTTCTCAGTGGTAGAATAATTAATCTGAGCTCCATTTAGAGTCTTGCTAGCATAGTAGATTGCATATGGCACTTTCTTGTCTCTTTGTCCTAGAACGGCTCCTATAGCATAATCAGATGCATCACACATGATTTCAAATGGCTGGCTCCAAAGCTACGAATGATTGGTGCTGAAGTTAGTGCTTCCTTTAACTTCATAAAAGCTTCAACACATGATGTATCAAAATCAAAGACAATATCTTTCCCTAACAGATGTGACAGCGGTCTTGCAATTCTGCTGAAATCTTTGATAAATCGACGGTAGAATCCCGCGTGACCTAGGAAGGCACGGATATCTTTGACAGTTCTCGGTTTGGGTAGATCCTTTATAATATCAATCTTCGCTCGATCTACTAGAATTCCTTCCTTTGAAACTTGGTGACCTAGCACTATCCCTTCCTTTACCATGAAGTGACACTTTTCCCAGTTCAGAACTAAGTTGGTATCGCAACAACGTTTAAGGACTAAGGAGAGATGGTGTAGGCAATCCTCAAAAGATGATCCAAAAACTGAAAAATCGTCCATAAAAACTTCCATGTATTTCTCCACCATGTCATCAAAAATACTCATCATGCATCGCTGAAAAGTGGCCGGTGCATTGCATAGACCAAAAGGCATACGACGGTAGGCTTAATGTTCGAATGGACATGTGAATGTGGTCTTCTCTTGGTCCTCGGGGTGAATATGGATTTGAAAATATCCCGAGTAACCATCAAGAAAGAAGTAGTAAGCTTGTCCGCCTAATCTTTCTAACATCCGATCAATAAATGGCAATGGAAAATGGTCTTTCCTCGACGCGCTATTCACTTTCAGTAATCGATGCAAACTCTCCATCCAAATCAATCTCGGTTGGAATCAACTCATTGTTTCGTTCTCGATCACCGTGGTTCCGGACTTCTTTGGCACAACTTGAACTGGACTAACCCATTGACTATCGAGAAATAGGGTAGATAATGTTGGCGGCCAAGGAGTTTGACGACCTCTTCTCTAACTACTTCCTTCATTTTCGGATTAAGCCTCCTCCGTGGTTGCTTAGAAGTCTTGGAATCCTCTTCCGGATGAATCCTATGTTGAACTATCATAGGGTGATCCCCCTTGATATCATCAATTGTCCAACCTATAGCTGACTTGTGTTCCTTTTAAAAGTGCTACTAACCCGATTCCTCGCTCCTTAGTCAAATCTGATGCAATGACTCTTCGGGTAGGTTCCCAAATCTCCCAAGAAAACATACTTGAGTGTAGACGGTAAAGGCTTCAATTCTAGCTTAGGTGGCTCCTTCTTAAGCTCTTTAGGTGGTCCATCAAGCATAGGTGATTCAATCTTTTCTTTGAACTTGATGTCATCCATGACAGTGATGAATCCAAAATCGCATTGATTGACTCAACACTAAGTTCCTCACAATCTGAGTCTGTCAGAGCTTTCAATAACTCATCAGCAGGATATGAATGAGTCGATAATCCGTGCTAACGCTTCAATCATACAAACCTCGTTCACAAAGACACACCTCCCCGTGGTTTTTGTAACATATGGAAAACATTGGTCTCGACTTTCATATTACCAAAGGATAACGCCATATTACCGTTTTCGACGGTTGATGAGTGCATTTGTAATGGCCAAGAATGGTCCGCCTAGAATGATTGGTATCCGCCTACCGGATGTAGGTTCGTGGTCTAGTACTATGAAATCAACCGGATAATAGAAATCTTCGATCTTGACTATGACATCTTCAATGGTTCCTCTAGGTATTTTCATCGATCTATCTTGTTGTAAAAAGTAACATCGGGTCGGTTTTAGATCCTTCAAGCCCAACTTCTCGTAGGCTAAATATGGTAGAAGATTCACACCGGCACCCAAATCTAATAAAGCTTGTTCCTCCAAAGAATCTCCAATTTCGTATGTAATAGTTGGACTTCCGGGATCTTTTCGGTTTCACAACCGATAGATTTTGTAGGAAACGATGAACATCTTTGAGGCGATAAAAGCTTCTTCTTTCGAATGTTGGTCTTCTTCTTTACTAGATCTTTTCGGGAACTTGGCATAAGAGGGAACTTGCTTGATGGCGGTCGAAATGGGATATTAATATGCAAATTCTGAAATACATCGCAAATCTCCCTTATCCGGGGGTCATCTTTCTCGGTATTCACTAGTTTCAAGGAAGCGGTCGGGCGGATTCTTCAATATCGGTTCTCTTCTTTTCGGCTTCGGTTGGCTTGGTAACAATTAGTGGAGTGACGGTGGAGTCACTCGTGATGGCTTCTTCTTACTTACTTCCACGATGTAGTTCCTTCAACTTCTTTTGCAACAGTTTTTTCTTGGTGGCACAACACTAGATATATCCGGAATGTTAGAATCGGGTGGGATGGTGGGGACATAAGTTATCTTAGGCTCCACAGAATCTTTTTCTGGTTCATAGACAATCTTGTTATCAACTTTCTTGCCCGACCTCGAGTGGTGACAGAATTGACTTGGGCATTCGACCGAGTAATCTCCGTGTTATCCACCGCAAGATACCTCTTCCTTTCGGATTTGGCCCTACCGGCTTGGTAATGCTCCTTTTTGATCTCTCTGTCAAGGCGGCAGCGATTTGCCCTATCGGCCTTGAATGACACTAAAGTTATTCTCCAACTTCCGGGTTCTTTGATTTGTCCGTTTCATTTCATTGACAATGGTGGTGATAGCTTCTTTCGGATGTGGGATAACCGCTTTGTTTGACCGAGGCGTAGGGGCAATATATCCACTCATAAGATCCGTACTAACTCTCGTTTATGTTGGCTTGGTATTGCCGGGTTCCGTATGACTGTTGATTTCTCAGATGGTTGCCGGGCGGTTTTGGAACCGAGCATCGGGTTATTCGAACCGATTTGATCGATTTTGAAATCCTCGGAGGAAAATTCCTCGATTTGTATTTTGTGGCTTCCAATAATTCTCGTCCCCGATTGAACCGGTTATTTCTTCCTAAAGAATTGATACTACATGCCTCTGCATTAGTATCCGGATAATCTAACACTCTTCATTGGTGTGGCCTTCATCGTAACATAGCTCACAAATGGTATAACAAGGCTTGGATGGTGAGGTTTAGCTTGGAAATTGTTTGGTTTTGGAGGATTCATGGAGAACCGATCAAACTTCTTGTTTAGATTTTCAAGTCCCGTTGATAGGCTTGCCATAATTGATAGCATTGCTTGATTTGGGTCTTCTTGAATTTGGTTGCCAAATTTCTTGGCAAGACTCTCCACTCTAGCTACGCCCTCGTTGCTAGTACTCCATTGTTGAGTATCTTGACTAAATTCTCGAGAAAGTTGTAGGCTTCCTCTCCATCCAATGATGTAAACTTACCTTGATGCATTGATCGTATCATCCGCTTGTTCATAGTAGAAAGTCCTCGAAAAGAAAAATGAGCGGTGTGCTCTTATCATAACCATGATGTGGACATGAGACTAGCAGATTATTGAATTTCTCCCCAGCTTTGATGATATTCTTCACCACCTTCCCTTTGAAATTGTTGATGGCTGGCTTGCGTGATGGCATCAATCTTCTCGGGGGTGGGTAGAACTTGTTCATAAACTTTGTTCTTAACTTCTCGGTTGTTGTTGATTGAATTGATCGGTCGTGGCAGTTAACCATTCGGATGTTTTACCTTCGGTGAGAGTGGAAAAAGAATTAACTTGATACTCTCATCCCCGATATTCGTTCTTGAAAGTTCTAAGGATCGATAGAAATTTGTTCATCCGAACATAAAGGTCAACATTAATGCGAACCATTGAACTTTGGAAGCATAGAGATTACTGATGCTCTAAGTTCAAATTGATTAGCTTCTGTCTCTGGAAAAACAATACTGTTGGGTGGGTCTCCAATAATTGGCGAATAGAAGTCATTTCGCCTTCTTCCTCTGTTGTGCTTGCATGGGTGGGATAGCCGGGATTATTGGTGTCCAAAACACCTCCATCATTGCCATGCCATTGTATTAATCTCGTCTTGTATTATTGTGAGTCGGTTGTTAAACCTTGTCCACTGTTGTGTTCTTACTGGACGATGATATGGACGACGGGGCATACACTAGAAAATTCTACGCGAAAATAACAAAAAAAAACTATCCTACTATGCTTGAAGGTAATTAAACTAATATGCAACTATTCTAAATTATACTAGAATGTAAAACTACTTTCCTTCAACTGGGTTGGGCTTTGCAGCTAGTATCTCGCCCGTTGTCTAAAGTTGTCTCTTCTAGGGTTATGGTGAATCACTTGGATTGTTTAAGTACCACTTTGCCTACGCATCGATAGTCCGTTTGTCAAGATTCAGACAAGAAACACTAGAGTCTGATATTTCGCTGTGTTGGCTTACAACTTCAATTGTTGAAAAGATCCTAAATGCAATTATACTAGAAAGCAATAAAACTAAACTATGATGCAACTATACTAAGAAAGCAATAAAAAGAATGAAGATTCGACTAACCTGGATGGTAGATCTTGTCTTCGAGATGTCCTTCAAGCTTCTTTCTTTCTTAAAAGGATGGATGATGCGACTAAAATTACCTCAATATCCAAAATTCTAATCTTGAAAGAAAACGTTAAACATAAACAACTTAAAGCGGCAGCGGCGCCATTTGACCAACCTCTTTTTGTGTGTTAGATGTGGTATGGTCGTTGAACAAAAGAGAAGCGTATCAAAACCTAATTATCCCTCAATAAGTAAAGGATGAGTAGGGTATCGTTCCACTTTTAAGTGTATGTTATGTGAAAAACGAGATTTGGAAAGGGGTTTGAGGGATTAAAAACTAATATTGCAGATATTGTAGATTCTAATGCTAAACTAAGCTAAATTAACTAAACTATTGAGAATTTATAATAGAGAGAATTCAAGAGATTAGAATTCACCAATACTTTTAATCTATGACCTTCTGCTTCATGGTTGTTCTTACAAGTAGACTACAATTAGGCAATCGAGCGAGTGTCGATGCCCTTTTGGATGAAACATCGTTAACAATTAACTCTACTTAAGGTTGTTCTTATGTTTATGCTATTAATATCTTCTTTCCTTTTATGTAAGCTCGGGCAGCCATTCAATGTATTACCAAGAGCAACATCAAGGAGTACTTCCTAATAGGGCAGCCATTCAATGAATCACCACTTAAGGCAAACACAAAGAATACTTCCCCTAGGCAGCCACTCCCTGAGCTACCCCTTCTAAGGCAACACAAAGAATACTTCCCTAACTCTAAAGAATTACACTACTAGAAGAAAAGTAAAGAACACTAGCATGATATTAATATTGCAAAACATAAACCCTATTCTATACTTCCATCCCGGTGTGGGCAATGGAACTAATAACTACAAACATAAAGAACTAACTTTGATTGAAGAACACCATGAACCGGAAGAATCATTAAACCTTAAGCATCTTTGGTTTCATCTCCTCCCTTGAAAGGAGAAGATTAGCCTTCCATATAGAAGGAAGAACACGAAGAACGAGAAGAAGAAGAGTTGAAGAACATAAGACTAGAAAGACTAATTTATTAAGACTCACCTAGTTAAAACCGATCTTTTATTATTAATCTCTGCGCCTCAAGTTCCGAGACAAGAATATAAGTGAATTGGCCCATTACATGAGGCACTTAGGTCCCTCTATTTATAGGGGTTACAATGAGTTCTAGAAGCATTCCAAACCGTCATTTGTTTCCTAATACAAATAGGTTTCTTTTCAGAGTCGACTTCATCTTCAAAACCGGAAGGAATTGGCTACAAGAAATCGATTCATGCGCCGGGCGATTATCCATGCGCCCCCGGACTTAATCAATGCGTCGACGCCTTCGATCTATCGTCCCGGATGCAATCAATGCGTCGGACGCTCGATCCATCGCCCCGTGAGCGATAAGCCGATTTTCTCTCTTACGCTTCTATCCTTCTATCCTCTTTTGCGGGCTTTGTTCCAAGCAACGAATCCTTTGGCCTTGGGCTTCCAAATAGACTTTAAAATAGGTCCAAGTCGCATATTTAATAGCTCCAATTCCTTGGCCTTCTCCATGATTGTCCACGGACCTCCCATGTGATCATTGATGCTCCGAATTCTTTCGTTTTACCCCATTTTCTCTAATATTCTACAAAACTCTCTTTTTCACCTGTAGAATCTTAAAACACAACTTATAAACACTATTAGTCCACTAAGATGGCTAAACAAGAGGCATAATCGAGGGTTAAATAGCACTTTTTGAGCACTTATCAGAACTTAATCTAGAAATGACCCAACAACTTAAAACAAAACCAGACCCAATCAAAAATAGAAATTTCGGCCCAGCAACTAAACAAGCTAAGGCCCAAGCCTCAAGCCCAAGGCCCAGGCCCAGCCGGTCAACAGTTCTTCTTCCTCCAAGCTTTTTCCTCCACCACCAGCCCAAATTTCCGGCCACCACCCCTCACTTCATCAACACATCGGTTTCACTCCTTGCAAAAACCCCTACAACTTTGTCAAACACAAAATCCCCAAATCATTCAATCCCGATTCTTCATCCAACTAGATCTAAAATCTGTCGACCTCCATTAATGGTTCTTCAAGCTTTCAACAGCCCCCATTCGAACATCAATACTCAAACCTCAACCCCTTACTACCCCAATCTTCAATCAACACAAAAAACAACAATCACAGTTCACCTAACTTTTACTGGCGATTTTTCTTAATGTCGCCATTAACGCCCTCTAAAAGCTTCGACATCACCCATGACAACCTCCAACCACCACCAATCGTAATCCCACTAACCAACAACCTAACCCACAAAAACAAACTAACAATTTAAAGGGCAGTACGATTCATGGGGCTGGTGCCTCCATTGACAAAGCTCCACAGAGTTTGAACTGTTCCAACAGTTTCAAAATCATATAATCCCAACCCCACAACACAACAGTACCACGGTTCATAGAGTATCTGGGACTAGACGAGGTTCGGGGCTCGCGCTTCCATTAACAAATCTCCAGAGTTCCAATGGCAGTTTCAATAATTTCAGTAGTTACGAACAACAAACAGTATATAGGTAACAAGTTTAACAATCTGACGAGTTTAACACTTCAGCGAAATCAGAAAAACATCGAAAGAAGAATAGTGGCAGCACATATAAACTAAGCGGAAAAACTCGGTAGTAAATATTTTTATTCGCAGCAAATGTTTTAAATTCGTAGACGTAAAACTCTAGTTCCGATAAAAAAGGAAAACATAACTACTCACCTTAATCCCAAGCTCCACGAATCCTCCTAGTCCGAATCGTCGCGTTCCAACGCTCGAGCAAACAAGCTGCCTCCATTTTTATTATTTTTTTATTCTCTAAAACCCTATTCTCTAGAACAATGTGATTATATACTTGGGTTTGAAGCCCAAGCCCAACACAGACTCGGGCCCAGAAACCAGGCCCACATATCCCAAATCCAATCCAATCAAATTTTATATAAATAATTAAATTAATTAATTAATAAATATATATTTTAAATACGGGTGTTACACCATATACGGCTAGCACACTCACCCAAGCTACCAGGCTCCACAGCCTATACGGTTCTTACTGGTGGGCAACCCACATAGGAGAACGTTATCTACGAGCAAAGCACTTACTTGAGCTAACTCTCAGGCTTCTTAGCCACTATACGCCAAAAGCATTATAAACGGAACACTAAGTACAAGCAATCCAGCATAAGCAAACACATGCATTTTATACACATTCATCAATGGAATCCACCGATCTACTGGGTCTACCTAGGAAATCTAGATCGGTATTTCTTACAACTTTTGCAAAATATCGAATCGCCACTTTCGTGGAAACCAGTTCGTTATGTATCTGTACTAAAAGGCAAACTGCTCAGGCAATCCTGAGAAACCAGCTCTATTATTTAACTTTCTTACAGAGAGGAAAACTAACAAAACATCCAAAAAATTCATCAACGCTTACAAGAGAACAAGTCCAGCAGTCATCGTCCAGAATCCGCAACAACGTGTTTGTCCTTAGGAGCAGCACTGGTAGAAGGAGTGTGCCTTGCATCTTTTAGTACAACACGCATACTCATACCCAGAGCCCCACGGTCACTAGCCTCATTCAGCTACAAGTATTTCTCGTTCAGCTCGACATACTAGACACAAGCCACGTCGTATGCATCTTGCGCCTTACGAGCAACCCCCTGGCAACGTATGGCATACTCCGTCACTTCGGCCAGCTTAGCTTGCAAGTCTTTCATCGAGTTAACTAACACCGATTTCTCATCAGCAGCATCACCGTATCTTTTCGTCATCACTTGCAGTTTCTTCCTCTCAGCTCCCAACTTAGCTCGCATGCGTCCTAGCTCGACTCGAGCACCTTCAGCATGCTTAACAGTCTCTTTCAGCTTATCATACCCAACGAGAAACTACAAGTCAAGTGCCAAGATTAGAGACGCCCCTCAAACAAAAAGGAAACACATCAGAGAAAGAGCTTACCAAACAATAGGCCATATCCATGGTCCCTAACAGCGACCCCAGGTCTGCGTCCTCTACCTCTACTTTGTCACCATCCAAAACTATTCCCTCCAGAAAACTGGTCGCTATAGGTGTCGAGTGGAAGCTACAATCAGAACGCTTGACAACGCGTTTCTTCCCCATTTGCCCAACATAAAAGAACTAGCTCCCTACATCATCAACACGCTGCGAAGAGCTATCACTAGCAGCAGCTTGACCCAGGTCGCCACGTTCTTCAGCTTCCAGGTTGGCCTCATCCTTCCGACCAGGAGACCTGAGCACAACGCCCCCAAGCAAGCGACCTGCTCCTTTAGCTCGCTTGTTGCTCTTGGCCTCAGGCGTAATAGTCTTCCTTTTGCCACGGTCACCATGACGATGGGGGTGGAACTCCATCTCTTCCATCACAAGGGGAGAGTTTTCCCTCGCCCCCTCATCACCAGCAGTGTCTCCACGTCGCCTGGCCATAATAAAGTCTACAATCGAAGCCAATGATCAGCGAACTAATACAAGAATAAAACTTTCTTGTTCAAACAGAGAACCAAGCAACAAAAAACACGTACCTGAGATGATCAGTAGAGGAAAGAGCGCAAGCACTGTGGAAAAGAACAGAGAAACTTGAAGAAGAAGATGAGCAAATGCTCTTCAAATCCTAGAAACAGTTTTATTTATGATCAAATAACGTATCTTCCCAAGGCACGCCGTAATTATATCGAGACGCCAAACGTCAGGCCACCTGGCAGCCATCATTTCATACCTCCGACCGCTCATATTCCTACGCGTGCCACGCATGTACTGTAGTCATTCCGCTCTAAATTTAGAACGCTTCATGCGTCCTAAGGGTACTTGCGACCTACAATGCTGGAGACAAATAAAAGACATGACGAGCAAAAAGGCTCACAGGTCGCTGAGCCTCACCAAATCTTATCACAGGTCGCGTAAACAATCACACGTTTACAAACAAAATCAGGAATATCATATTCAAAACATCAAGCAGTTGAGCAAAACGAAGAAACAAGCATTCAATACAAGCAAAAGAGCGAACTGACAACCACAGTCAAGCCCCTAACTGAGCTACTGAGTCTACTCAGGATATCCAGCTCAGTTAGCCACCAGTTATCACTACTCGAACTCCCCAAAACGTTCCAGGAAGCCAAGTCGTTCATCATTTTCACAAACAAAAAGAAAGACGAACTGCCCAGGTTACCCTAGGAAACCAGCTCTATTGTTTTAAGCCAAAGGCCACATACAAACACAAACTTAAACCACCATTTTTAAACAACGTTATCAAAGATTTCAGAGATGAGTGCATTCAGCACTGGGGAGGAGATAAGTTCGCCGAAGGTCGCCATAACTGCATCAGTAACAGACACGTCCAAGTCGACCAAAGCCTGAGGCTGATTAGCCAATGCACCAGTATAAGAAGGAGCCACGTCTTCAGGAACATTACTAGCATCTTCGAGTGTTTTGTCCCTACAATCACCCAAAGCCCCACATTCGTGTTCCTCCTACAGATCATCGTATTTTTTCTCCAGCTCCCTTACCTCAGCACGAATGGCAAAATAGGCCTCATTCGCCTGCAGCGTGACAGTTTTGCATCTTTCAGCAAACATATTCGTTGCGGCAAACTTTTTCTTCAGGTCGTCTACCTCATGCCTCAGCTCGACTGACTCCTTGACAGCTAACGTCTTCTCCAAAGTCAATGAAGTGAGTTGTGCCTTCAAAGAGTCCAGTTCTTTCTTTTCAGACTGTTCGACTTCTCGAAAGAGTAGAGAGCTCGTCTTTCCGAGACTCGACCTCAGTCTTTTCTATCTCTGCGAACTGAGCAGCCATTTTCAATTTTTGGTACCCAGCAATAAACTACAACAGTAAACACATTACACCGCATCAGTATCAACCAATAACACGAGGCGCAACAAGGCAAATAAATCATAACACAAGGGGTACTTACCAAACACCAAGCCTTATCCATTCCCCTTAAGTTCGACTCCAGCTCCTTGGAATCCAAATCCTTCTTATCACCATCCAGCGTCATCCCCTCCAACAAACAAGCAGATATAGGTGCAGATTTGTAACTGCAATCCGACCTCTTCACAAAGCATTTTTTGCTAGATGTTTCATCTACATACATCAGGTTACGCTCCAGCTCATCTTTCTCACCACTGGAGTGGCCTTTGCCAGTCTCTTTAACAACAACCTTCCCCTTCATCTTACTAGAAGTATCTCCAGTAACCTTGGTCAGAACGACCTCCGTGGTCTCTTCACCTAACACGCTGAAGCCGACCAGTGGCATAGACCTCGAACTGCGAGTTGCCCTCCCCCCAGTTCGCCCTTCCCCGCCAGGTCCCGAGCTGCCCCCAAACACAACATCAACTACCCTAGCGACCTTGGCAGATCGGGCCTCAGGTTCGTTGCCTTTCCTCTTCGGTAAGTGACTTCGATCAGGAATATCAAAGCCGATATCATGCAGATCATAGGGTGCGCTCTCTAGACCCCTCTCCACCCTAGCCCCCGAGGCACCAGCACCTCCAGAAGGTAGCTTCGAACCAGCACGACTTTAGTTCTTATCTTCCCTTGTCACCAAGTCGCTCTTGCACTTTTCCATCACAGATCCACTAGATGTTTCACCGATCACCTCACCCCGAGCCCTCTTCTTCTGAACCCTCCTCTTCTCCCTAATCGCAGGCTCTCCCCGTTCCGCAAAGAAGTGTGCAACTTTAGGCAATTTCGCCCGTTTTTTAGCTCGAGTCAGCCTCGCGAACTTCTCAATCACCTGCCGATCAATTTCCCTCTCTATAGTGAGTTTTGCACAGACAACAAAATAGCAATTTCAGTACAAAATCAACAGATGTAACATCAAAGCAATCAAACAATATACTGGTACCCACCAGTAAAGTCACACATCCTATTCTCCACACCAAACCCTCTAGTACAGAAGTTTCCAACTAATAGCAACGGCCTCTTGTCCCAAGACTCGTTACTCACACTATCCATAACGCTCGACCTCTTAGTTCGTGTTTGCAAACTAAAGTTTAGAGCACGAGATCGCTTTACAGAGAAATGCTCAATAATGTCACCGACCCCTATCTGGTACTCACCGCTCGCATTCAACAAGTCAAACACCTTGAGCAACCGCCATATGTTACCCACAAACTAAATCGGCGCCTTGCCACAAAAGTTCAAGAACGCGCAGGCCAGTCGCGAGAACGGTATCGTCATATGAGCCTTCAATTGCCCCTCACAGATTATAACCCCATAGTCCGGTGGGTTGTACCTATTATTAAAGACATGTGCGTCCTATCCGGGTTCGTGGATCTCCAGATCGCTTACGTTTATCCCATAAGTCTCTCTCAGATGGGGAAATGCCCTCAATGCGTTCCTATCTACATTCCTAGGTGGCAGCCCACTCGACGACGATCTCTCATCGCAACCTGAAGTGCTAGCTACAACAACTACAGATTCAGATTGGGCATCATCTTCCCCACCCCTAACCTCATCCTCATCACCACACTCACTCTCATAACAAACGAACTCTTCCTTCTCTTCCTCCACATCATCCCAGCCAAGAGAAACTTTGCAAATCTCATTAGATCGCATATCGTTTGAGTTAGGCATCTTTCTCTTATCACTCACAACTCCAATAACAAGAAATGACACAAACGACCTAACAACTCAACAACAAAAGCAAGAACAAAGTAGAGAGGGGAAGATCAACGAGCGCAGAAAACTAACTTGAAGATTCTGGAGGTAGTAAGTTTTTCGTAGAGGAGAAGTAAGAAATGGCTCTTCAAATGACCAGCGTTGGTTTTGTGTAACTACCCCTCCAGTTCCCAAGGCGTTATGATTACACCCTAGCCCTAGCCGCACATGGCTACCAAAGAGTTGTCCTGTCTTTTCAAATCTCGAAAATAAGGGGGCAACATGTTTTTCCTCAACTGCTCAGATTTGTTCACGTGCCAACCACGTGCTGCTTATCACTACACCATAGTCCGTTGGATATTTCCATTCACATCAGTTCGCATCCTCATTCATGCTTAACAAATGCTTTCGTGTTCTCTCAGCAGATCGCTTCAATGTACTGCACGACCTACTGAGAGGGGGCTGTGTGAAGGAGTGATATTCTCATTTAGGAATATCACGTGCTCAACATTATGGAAATACCACACCGACCTATGACTTACTTCTCCGACCTGCGTCACTAGCTCGCATCCACGAGCTACGAGATCGCTCTAGAACAGATTGTATCACTACGCAGATTGTTCCAAATCATGACTCAGCCTATCTTCTAGAAGCAATCATGACTAAAGTTGTACTTACACAAATCACTGCCACAAGCTACTAACCACTGCCGCAAGCTATTAACCACTGCTACTAATCCCCATCATTATAGCATGCCTACCAACACAGTTCTCACATGCCTTCACAATCTCCACCCTACATTTGTGTTGATCTTTATACGTGTTGGGTTAAGATTCACTTTCACCACCTATAAATACCTCCCATATGAACTATGCCAAACCTGATTCTTCTCTCCCCTCAGAATCGAGAGTAAGATACGTAGGCAGTTCGCTCGTAGAACGAACTCAATCTTTCCAATAATCAATCCCTTTTCCCCTCCTTACCTTATATGTAAAGGAATACTAAAACGCTCCTTTACACCTTCCTAAACATTGGGAGGTCGCTCTTGCTTTTAAACTTATGGGAGAAAATTTGTGTTGCATGTTTAGAAAGAAATTTCGATTTTTGCAAAATTTATGGTAAACAAGTGGGTACTTTTTTTAGTCTCTTATATTATATCATGTAGATCAACATTTTGTTCTAAAAAAATTGGTCTTTTGAACGTTTTTATCGGAAATAGTTGATTTTTGTTTTTTGAAAATCTACTTTTACAAAAAAAAAATATTGTGTTGCATTGCATATATAAATACTTAAATCACAAATAGGATTTTGATTATTGTTGAAATTGGTAAATTCTTTGCAAATATGGGGGTTATATTCTGTGCATATTAGATGTTTGATAAAATGTTAGATTGGGTTTCCATTTAACAATTTGGTTTTATTATAGAAATTTACTTTTGGTTGTTTATATTGTCACATTATTGAATAAACAGTAAGTACAATAGATATAGGCATTGAATGTACTATGGTATATTTGTAGTACCAAAGTGTAAACAAGTGCAACATTTTTCCTTAGTCAAATTAGCTTTTGAATATTCTGATCTGAGTAGCAATAATATAGTCACAATTTATCAAAGCTTGTTTTGCTACCTATTCCCGACATTGGTACTCTTTTGGGCTTTCGGAAAAAATAATAATTAAGGTGAATGTTAAGGTGCAGTTTCTACAGTCTGGTCACATGCCTCATTTGTGGTAAAAATCAAGTTTATATTGTGGCTAGTACACTAGTCTTGGGTGACAAGAATAGACAGGATCCATTGTGGTAAAAAAATCAAGTTTGAATGGCTTCTTCCTTAAAAAAAATTGTATTTGGGATGTGGTTATACTAAAAAAAAAGGAAGGGGGTGGGGGTGGGGGGTTATTTTCAGGTGCTTTCACTATCTCTATGTGATGTGTGAGGTTCGAAAGGGGGTCTGTTTCTAGTTGTTGTGTTCAGTAAGTTAGAATTAAGGGGGTTGTTTCAGGTGGATGGGCTTTGTGTATTGTGATGTGTGAGTTAGAAAGGGGGACCTTGTATCGTTTGTAGCTTAATCCCATGGTCCGAATGCATGGTGTTTTGTGAGAATAAGTTGCATGTACATATGTACATTTTTCGACTCATTCAGGTTGTGTGGATATACCATTAGACCACCTAGAGATAAGATTGCATGTGCTAAATTTGTTACCCAAGTTATATGGACATGAATGACTAGTTAGGATATATGGATTGCTACTAGAAATGATTTTTTTTTTTTTTTTTGTGAATATTTTTTGTATGAATTAATACAAGAATTTGAATTATTTGAATTGGGCATGGAAGGGTCATTTTGAATTATTTGAGAGTTATGTTAAGTGTTGAGTGTTTGAATCCAATACGAATTGTCTTATTTGATTTAGATTTGATTAAACTTGTTATAGTTACTAATACTTGTTTTTTTTTCTTTGTAACAATGACTCCTCGATCAAAGAATATAAAGAATGTAGCAAAAATTGCATTCAAGGGTGTGCATAAGTTGTTTGGTGGCGGCGGTTCTTCTTCAGGTAGCGGTGACGTGCCTGAGAAAAAGAGAGTTAGGGGGTCGAATACGTCGGCTTCAATCCATAGTGGCGAGAGAAAAACGGATGGTGCCAATACCACTAATGTAGGTGATGTAGATTTAGGAGAGAAAAAGAGAAGAAGGGGAGTGGGAACCTCGGCATTAGTGCGTAGAGGGGACCACAAAGAGGCTGCTGATGTTCCGAGTAATGTAGGTGATACTGATAGTGATTCTAATGTAGGTGATGGTGATAGTAATGTAGATTTAGATGCACATCAAGATCAAGATTTAGATTTAGATTTAGATATAGATATAGATATAGATTGTGGGAAGAGTATAGTTGAAAGTGATGGTGAAAAAGAAGATGGTGATGATGGGGAAGAGTAAGGTGAGAAGGGTTACGATGTCGAGGATGATGATGATGATTTGGAAGAAGTGTTGGAAGCCCCAACACTGGTGGAAGACAAATCACCTATAGTAGGAGATTTTGTGAGAAAATCCAATGATGATTTGGAGTACAAATGAGATATATATGGTGGTGGCCATTATGAGTCACAACTTTTGTATGACTATGTGGTGCATGTGGCTCGCGATGTTTGGGAGAATAAGGTAATATCATACACTCAGTGCTTTGATTTTCCCTTACAAAACATTTTGCTTCTTCTTATTGAGCCTTTGTTGTTTTAGTCGGATCACAGAGCGTTATTGAAGTGTGTTGGGCACCTATCCAAGTTAAGCCAATGGGATTTCATGGAGCATTGAAGTGTGTGTATATATCTAGGCGTGGTTCTATGAGTACTTCTAGGTATTCAGGCCAATCCCAAACCAAGAATATAAGTTGTCTGAGTCGTGTGTTCTTAGACACACAATTATCGCTCCGCACTATGAGAACACAAAAGATGCATTGTAGTATTATCGAGCGATACTTGATGATATGAACTATTTCAATATAAGTATTTTAGTTTGTTTCTATATATTTTTTAATGATTGATCATTAGAGTATGTGATTAATGACACATTTTATTTTGTGTAAGGTTAAATGACATTCGTACAATAATGTCAGAGCTACATGCCCGGTTGATGACATTGCCTTTTTTGAGGGATTGATTTGTTTTTTCAGTATTGTGGAAGTTTACGCTGTTGCAAGGGTTGTGCGTTAGTTGGGTTATGTACAACTTATACCTGCATATCTTCCAACACCAAATTGGACGATGAGAACTGTAGTCGGATGCAGGTATGACATGAGATAGACTATTGGGCATACATATTGGGAGCAATGGCAGAATCACGTGATCCAACCCAATAATCAAAGACCTATCTCAACTTATCCATGGGAGTGTAATTCAAACTACATGGATTGGTATGCGAGACATTCTCACATTCGATTGGCAAATCCTGAGCGTCTTCCTATTCATCTCTCCCTACAAAAACTTCCTAATTGTACATTGATTGTAAGTATTGTGATTTTCTTCTGCTCTTTTGAAACTGTAAATAATAATTGTTTTGCATTCTTATTTCGACATAACAACGTCATCGATGAAACTAGACGCTTGCTAGAGAGAGGTCTGCAATTGGGTGGGAATAATATTTCCGAAGAAGCAAGGTTCGAGTTCCTGGAAGCATACAACTTGACTAGGTGCAAGTACATTGGTGGGCATTACAATAGTGGAAGTTGATTGTGTAATGGTTGATTTTTGAATTTTATATATGTTGATGTCTTTTGGAATTTTATATATGGTACACACTTGTATGTTGTTTATGTATTTGTTTGGAATTTTATATATGGTACACACTTGTATGTTGTTTATGTATTTGTTTGGAATTTGATGTATAAGAAAAGTGGAGTGTGTGATAAATACCTTGTGAAATTTGACATTGTACCTTGTGAAAATTGATAAGTACTTTCCAATTTGTGGAATTTGTGTTTGATGTATAAGAAAATCAGGGATATGAAAGTGACCAAAAAACAAAATGAACTTCTCAATTTTTTTAGTCCAAACAACCCAGACATGTTGCCCATGAGAGTCCCCAAACAACCCATCAATGTCACCCTAGAGACTGCCCAAACGACCAAGCCATATTGTCTAGCAAAATGACATATTCAAACCGTTTGAGTGTATACTCAAATAACATGCTAAGACTGTTCCAAGAAAAAAAAAAAAAAAAAAAAAACCAGGAGCTTGGTATCCAATGACGTGCTCAGACCATTGGAGTGTATACTCAAACGACCTCGTCAGGTCGATTGAAACTTCATCACAACAATGTAAGGAAGTCGTTTGGGTCCCATTACTCTTGTGATTTTGGACTTTCAAGGATTTGAATTTGTTGACTTTGAAGGGGGGGTTTTTTTTGTGTAAGTGCATGGTAAGAATAATGTACACATTCGATTTCAATTCAAAACATATTATCATTTTCAATTTCAAAAGATTTAATATTTCAATTTCAAATTACTTCAACCAACTAAATATAATTAAACAAAGAAGAACAACAATGATTACATTCTTCGTCATTAAGGAAATTTCATCTTTCTTTCTCTTCTTCTCAAGACCATTTAAAAATAGTGATCATTTAAATTTGATGCACATCCCTAATTCAATACCTTATACCCGGATTGTTCTCACGCACTCTTTGATGTCTTCAACACTATTTGATAACCACAATAACACATTTTGTTTGAGGTAGTCATTTTGGGGAAGACAAACAATAGAGCTATGGGTTGCAATTTTGGGGAAGAAGAACAATTGGGTTGTAATTTGGGGAAGAAGAACAATAGAACTATATATGGGTTGTAATTTAGGGAAAAATAACAATTGAGCTATGGGTGTAGCCATGTATTTACACTCATAATTATATGGGTTTTCATAAATTTAGAAATTTGAAAGTGGAACCATTTTTAAATATTTGAAGTTTTGATACATTTTAAAGATGTGGAAATTTGAAATTTTCAAATAATTGAGTAAAATATGTTTGAAATTATAATGGTATGAAATATTGGTAAGAAATTTGTAAACCCTAAACTTGCTAGTTTATGATTCACAATTGAAAAAAGAAAATGAAAAATAACAAGTTTAGATATAAAACAAAATATTATTTTAGATTTTGGCATGTTTGATTATATGTTTTAACTTGGTCATACAGATACCATGTCATAACTGATACGGAGTGCATATAATTATATTGGTGCATCTAATTGTGTTGTTCCTAACCCAATTTTTTAAATCGGATTTCAATTTTGCTAATTCAATAGGCTCGTCTTCAATTTTCTAATTCAAATTTGCCAATTCAATTAGGCGGATCATTGTTTAAATCAATTATAGTCGATTAATGATTTGTATTAATCAAATATTGTACAATTATGTATTGTAAATTGAAATTATATGGTTATTAATCAATTTATAATTTATAATGTTCAAACAACGTAATTAAACTTGACTTTCAATTTCGAATTTCAATTCTTTCCAAAATGGACATAAGTAAGTAACCCTGATGCCTCCCAGAAGGTATGAATACGACTTCGTTGTATCGGTCAATACATCCGTGGACGACATCATGAGAGCGGTCTGTAATACACCAAAACGATATGGTCAGACCGTTCCAAGAAAAAACCCAAGAGCTTGGTTTCCAACTACGTGCTCAGACCGCTGGAGTGTATACTCAAATGACCTCACCATATTGTTTTGGTCTAAGTAATTAGTTGATAGTAATAGAAATTCCTAATCTAAATTACTCTAATGGATGCAAGTAAAAGATGTGGCTAACTAATAAGTAATATATGGTTGATTTGATTTGAGATTTAAACTATGTATAAAATAAACTAAATTAAATATATGAATATGAATCAAGAGAGAGAATATCTTGGGAGAGATGAATCCACCAAAATCATAGAATTAGTCTAACAGATCTACCTATCATGCTTAATATAAATCACCAATAGAAACTCACCATACCTACAAACCTTATGCTCATAACCATGATGATAATATGTGGCTTTCAACGTGCTTTCTATCTTTCCATCAAATACTTCTTCAATCTCCAATGATATCTTCAATCTCCAATGATATCTTCTATCTAACCAAATTGTGCTTTAAGTGGCATTCAATATACAACTCTAGGTGCCATGGAAAATCCACATGTAGCATTAACCATACAACTAATTGAGGTGCCATAAAGAATCCAATCATCACACTAGAACACTAAAAACTAGAAGAAAAGAATCTAGGGTTTGTGGTATTTGGCTCTATACAATCTTGAATTACCCTAAGACCTCCTAACCTCCACAGGAGCGTTAGATCAATGGACGAATAAGAAGAAACTCAATGAGGGATTTAAACTAAAACATGATAGAAGAAGAACTAAACTAAAACATACAAAAAAGGCTTCATCTCCCCTCCCAAGAGAAGGGAGATTAGCCCCTCATACTATGCTATGAACACAATATGAAAAGGAATAATCTTTATAGCTATTAATGGTGAAAAGGTCTGAACTTTCTTCTCTCTTAATTCTATATCTAAGATGCAAAAACTAAATTTCCTAGATGATTGTAAACTGAGGTTTTTGTGCCTTATATATTGGCTTACATGCTCGTCTGGATAGAGATCCGAATCCTATGTTTATTTAGTGTCAAACTCTCTGTAATCTTTCTAGAAGAAATCCTGGAAAAGTTAAATTCGGTTGGACCAAAGTTGGACGTGGCCTACTTTGCCCTCAAGCAGCTATTTCCCATTGCAGCCGACGGCGACAGCTTTCAGTTTCCTAATTCTTGTGAAAGTCTGACTTCTTTTCCATGTTGATCTCATCTTCCTATGAAGTCGAAATTAAGGCTTTGAGATCAGATTGAAGACTCTTCTAACTCAATTATTATCCTCTTTTAGAGTCCCATTAGGCTTGGCACTTATGGAGACAAATATGACATTTTTGCCCTAGGCCTTTAGCTGTAATTCCCAATGACTCCTTTTTGACTTGTTTGACTTCTTTTCCCTCCATATTTCACATTTAGGTTCTTTGACCTGCAAAAACTCAAATTGCATCATATTAGAATATTTAAATATAAAATGGAGACTAACATATACATAATTGGGGTTATAAATCATTACTTTTGAACACTTATCAGTTGGAAGCTAAAACGACCTTATGGTATAGTTTAGATTAACCTTAAAACGACTCAGTTATGTCGCCTGGAACAAAAAATGCCTAATAACATCAAAATAAAATAAAATTACAGTTGTTCCAAATTACATCAAAATAACATGCCAAATATTTTCAAATAACATTAAATCAAATCAAATTACACTTGTTCCAAATTACATCAAATTAAATAATATGCTAAACAATATTGAACAACTTAGTCGATAACATGTACTAGTGGGTCTTTAATGAGCTCGTCTTCCCATATTATATTGGGAATGTTTAATGTCATAAATTGCATTCGCTTTGTTGTTAATGCAAAATTCCAACTTTCAGCAGTGTCATATCGAGCTCTAAGCCATTTGTGCATTGCTCGAGGAACCGGACAATCTTCAACATGTTCAAGATGGACAAACTAATTTCTACCAACATGTGCGCTACCCAACACTTTTTTTACTCTCTCAGGATTTGCTTGAGTTATTAGTGGCATGATAAGGAAGCACTGCCGACGTCCTAAATAATGCAGGAGGACAACATTAAATCTTGAAGCAAATAGGTATCCAACAAAATGCATGCTCATCCACTTACTTATGAGTATGTAACCTTCTTCATGTTGAATTGTTTTCTTCACAAAAACAACCTCACTTTGACTGTACAAAGTACAATATAGGAGGAGGTGGTCAATAAGCTCTTGGTACAACTCCTTTCTTATTTGTAGCCAATCTTTCTGACTTCTTCCCATTGCAATGAACATAGCTTTATACCTACAGTTGCCATCGCCAGCAGGGTCATTAGCTCTACCAATGTATTTGTGCAATTTTTTAGGGTTGCGGTATTGACACCATTGCCACCCCTTTTACCAATTCCAAGGTATTGGCACCCCTCCATTAATCACATAAAAAAAAAACACGCGACAAGAAGTTGCCGTGAGATCTCACAATCAACGGCATCGGGTTGCCGCGAGATCTCATATCCCATGGAAGGTTGTTGCCGTGGGTCCTTTTTTGTTTTAAATTTTTTTTAATAGCCATCATAAAAAAAAGTTAGTTGTCGCGAGATGGTTGTGTTCACTAAAATATGGACTTTTGGTTTGTGTTAATTATCAAAACTCTTCTTTATTAATTTGATCACAAGTTTTTCTTATAACATATGAAAATATTTGCCGTGAGATAGCAAAATTATGTCTCGATTGTACATTTTTTTCCCATAGTTTTGGTGTTGTTCTTGGAGTGTATAAAGAAGCTCTAAATAAGAAAATGAGGTATTCATATGTTGTGTGTGTTCAATACGCAAAATTTGAAGTGAAAAAAAACAAAAAACACAAAAAAATCCTCCGCAGCAACTCCCTACCGTGGGATATGGGATCTTGCAGCAACCCGATACCGTGGATTGTGTTATATCGCGACAACTGCCTACTGTGGGATATGGGATCTCGCGGCAACCCGATGCCGTAGAACTATTGGGCATGTGGAGTGTAAAAAAACATATAATAAATAACCATTATTGTTCTACTTTTTGTCAAATGGGTGCTAGCATAGTTATCAGACCCAGCCCGGACACTGACGCTGAAAAGAAACTGGGTCATTGGGTCACCAGTTCAACCAGTGGGTCACTGGTTCAATCAGTGGGTCAATACGTACTTAAGTTGAAAATATTATATAATTCGCTTAGTACATACAATTTCACAACTTCAGCCATTTCATTTTCCAATAAACCAAGGTTTGAGTCTATACAGGTTATGTTTTTCAAAATTAAAATGTTTCTTTACTAGTTTACTATTAAATGTTATTTATATTTCTTATATAGTTAGTAACTAGCAAGAAAAGCTGCTGTGGTGTAATGGTATATTTCTTATATAGATCCTAGCTTGTTTACTAGTCACCCAAGGTTCGAGTCTTAGTATCAACAAATTAAAATTTTATAATTTCTAAAGTTAGTTATGGATTGGCGGCTCAGACTAAACCGTTCGGGTTAAAGCGGTTTACAAGAAAACTAGACGAGTTAATCGGGTTTAGCCTGGGTCAAACCACTGGGCCGGGTCGGGTCTGATAACACTGGGTGCCAGTCCCATCCGTTTGTTTTTATTGAGAGCGAATTTGTGGACAGACTTGTCCATAAACAGCAGCTTCTCATTGGTCCATACACTTTGTGGGCCAGATAAACTATTTTTTCGGGAGCAGGTAAACAGTTTTTCAGGGAAGCCTCTCCACCAATCAACACATGAGGTCTTGTGGACAGCAAATAGTGGTATGTCCACAAAATTATTCCCGTTTTTATTTGGTTTTGTTTTTTTTCACAAAATTATTTAAAAAAAAAAAAAAAACCACACACACACACACACACACACACGACACACCCCAAAATACCCATCCCACGTTCCCAACCCAACCCATGAATTGAAAGCATTAAAATCCTCAACTCTCCATCTTCTTCCTCCTTCACAGTTCAAGCTTGAACTCCCAACCCTATCCCATACCTCTTGTTGTTCAAGAACAGTAACCAATACCAAATAATTGCAATTTAATTTTAGTTGAGAAATTATTATAGCACAATACTCAAATCAGGTTAAATCGGAAAATCAAGGAAAAAAGTTGGAAGAATTGGTGTTGCGATTTTCACCATGGGATGTGTAGGTTTTAATAAGATGAAGAAGAATGGAGAAAAATAAGAAATGTGGGCGATTTTGTATATGGTCTAACTGTATAAGTGTCACAGCCCGAATTTCTAAACAATTACAAAGTGAATATTTGAAATATAAATATCTCAAACATCACTATGTTCAATTGTCTAAAAACCCAAGCTATGGCGGGGTGGATACAATACATGCCAAAACCGAAAACCCACATCATAAAGAATCAACTTAACAACAAATCTCCAAAATTCCTCAACCATCCCTTTATTAAAAGACTATCCTCCGTCCAAAAATCATCAATATAACATTCTAAGAATACCAGGTCTTCAACATCGTATTTTCATGTCATATGAATATGAAACTATGTTATTACATACTTCCAAAAAAATAGACCTAATAAAATTAAACTCCCGAATAGCTCCAGAAACAAATCCAAACCAAACGCCGTGGTTCCACTGCCTTCCACCTATGTTCCCAAGAACACACCCACGTTGCCAAAACAAAGCAAACATTGGTCAACAAAATGGAATTTGCTGGTATGAGTAGACTAACCACATATAAACATTTCCAGTCTTTACTTATCAAACTATCACTTTAAATATATCCTAACTTAATCATTCTCAGCTTGGAAGATAGGTAGTTCCGTCATTTCAACCGGCATTGTTTCTGCTCAAGCAAGACTTCCATTTTATTAACTCATTATAATAACTTGTTTTAATAACTAAGTCATTGAATTAAAACTTACCGATATCCACTGCTGTATAAGGGTAGGACTGCGTCCCTGCACAAAATGTTATTAAGTCCTACCCTCCTGCAAAAGAAAGTTAGAACTTCTATATAACATATGTAGATATCCTATAGGTATTCAAAAGTAAGCCCAAACACACTCGCATAATCAAATCAATTTCTCTTATCAATTAATCAATTTCTTTTCTTATACACCCACCCTTTAGTACCTATGTACCTTAGGTCATTCCCGCCACATTCAAGGAATACAACTAACCCGCAAGACGAATACCTTAGTTCCTCTCTAGAGCAGTCCAAATAATCTAGTCATTCATGCACATTCAATGAATACTCGGTGTATTCATGACACAGTCAATGAATACCCCTTTATAACATTAACGGGCCATTTATGGCACATTCAATAAATGCCCACATAGCATATGACATCATCAGTCATAAAATCTCATTTCCAAAACTTGAGGCATTGAGAGTTCTAAAAGGGTGCGGTAAATTTGTTTATGCATTATTAGATTTTATTGCATATATTATCTCAGAGAACGAAGGAGTTTCTTTTTTCATATATTTTTAGTTTACGCATTATTAATTAGATTGATGTATAAGTGTCATAACATTGCATATCATAAAAACTGAAATATCGCATAGTAGTTAATACACGTACACACGTATATATAAAGGTCTTAGCCTAAAGCCAAGCATGCTAATAGCCCTAGACCTATCCTAATAGCCCAAATCATAATCCGAGTTAAAAGGTCAAATTAGGTCAACTGGTCAAAGTCAATCCTAGTCAACAGTCAAAGTCAACCTACCAAAAGTCAGCAGCAGTCAACCAGCCAGGTCAACAGCAGTCAACCAGCCCCAAACTCCTCTAACCCAAAAGCCCAAAGTCAAAGACCCAAAGTCTAAAACTAAAATCCAAATTGAAAAAATCTAAAATTTAATAACACATAGGCCCACCCACGATTTGGCCCAAGCCCAATCAAAATCAAACCTCACGTACTGTTCACCTTCTTCTCTCCCACTCTCCAGCGTCTCCACCACCAATGCAACCACCACAACCACCAATTGACACCCCTATTAAACCCATCGGTTTTCATCCCCATGAAAAACCCAACCTACCTATACCAACAAACTTCAATTCCATTATACTGTACCAGTCGCGATCGACCCGCCATTAATGGTTTATTCAAGCTTCAATCGCCCTCTCTCCAGCACCCAAACGACCACCAACAATCCACCTCAACCCAACAACATAATCTCACAACAAAAATCAGACAAACAATCAATTAAACAACACAAAAATCCGGACAGTTTGGTTCTTGCTTGAACGCCATTAATGGCGGTTCAAAGCTTCGCAGCTCTCATATAACAATTCCACCACCACCAATCAGTAATCAACTAACACAATCAACATAATAACAGTTCACAATATTTTTCAGGATGATGTTTGTGTGAGCCGCCACCATTAACACCTGTTCAAGCTTTTTCCAAACTTCAACAGCCCGTCTGACAACCTCCATTACCCAACCAAACCAACATTAAACACATAATAAACATTCAAACAATATACAGGTTTTTAACTCCTTCAGAGACGATTTCTCTATCTTGTGGGCTTAGCTTGTGCAACCATTAACTCTTTCACAGTTCCAACAGTCCAATACGGTAAACCGTTTTTAACATATACAATTAGAATAATCATAGACGAGAGGAAGAGTAGAAAAATAAGCAGCAATATTGTACTACAGTAAAACTTAATTTTTTTTTTTATCTCTGTATAGACGAGAAAAGTAAACTACTCACTGTTTATAAACCGAACGACTTCAAAGTTTAAAACCACGAAAAGACCGGCGTCCGACCGTCGCATTTAAAAAGACGATATTCCTCGTTCAAAACCTTTTCAGTAAAACTCCCTTTTTTTTTTCTAAAACTCTCGCTGTGTTTTTTTTTTCCCAAAAACTCTACGTGAGAACACTCATTTTTTTTTATGTTTTTAAAACCTCCCCGAAAACAAGGGTTGAAACTTATATTTTTACTTATGAGACTTGTATCCCTAAGCTGATAGTTATCATATCTTTTGCTTTATCTATTATTTTTATTATTATTATACTAGGAAAACAAAATAAAAAGACGGGGTGTTATAATAAGTGTCTAACTGTATAAGAGCATCTTTAGGAGAGCAACAAAAAAAAACACCAAAATTTTGAACCAAAAAAACACCAAGCAACTTTAGGAGCAACATAAAAAAAAACACCAAGCAACTACGTGGTTTTGCCAAAACTGCGCCATATAGCCCACGCAGTTTTGCCAAAACCGCGCCACTAAAGCCCAACTGACAGGCCCAAGCCCACGCGGTTTTCAGAAAACCGCACGGTGTTCAGAACACCGCGTGCTACTTCTATATAAACAGCTCCAAAGCCGCGCGGTTCAGTCACTTTCACCTCTTCTCACAATTATAAAACCCTCTCCTTAGTTAAAAAAAACAAAAACCTACCTAAACTCTTAAAATTTGATATGGATCCTTTTGAACCTTTCAACGGTGATGATTGGCAGTACACAAACGACATTGGCGATGAGGGAGAAGAACCTGAGGAAGTAGAATACAGTGGGGGAGAAGACAGTGGGGGAGAAGAACCCGAGGATGTCGCGCCGACTGATAGACATCCCTATGTACTGGAGTATCAGATAAACGACTTCGATTGGCAATTTGCACTTGGAGAAGCACTTGATATGGAAGTTGTGTCTTCTACACGTGATACAAAATACGTGTCGAGTGCAGTGGCTAATACTCAGGTAATTAATTAGTTTTGATTAAATATTTTAAATATTAATTAGTTGAGTTGGACCAATTAATTATTTATCTTATACACATTATTTTTTTTCATAATATCAACATGTTATTGACTACCGAGTTAGATCGGCTTTACATGGTGTTAGAGAGTGGTGGAAAGTTATTAAGAGTTTAGATGAGTTTGTACATATTAGAGATAGTATTTTGTATACACCTTTGGGTCTTTTGGTTGATGTGGATTATGAGAAAGCTGATTGGGCAGTGGTCATAGCTTTAGTAGAAAGATGGTGGAGTAGAACTCATACATTTAATTTCCCTTGTACGGAGTTAGGGTTCACACCACTAGACTTCACTATGATTTCTGGGTTGAGTATCGGTATAGGCTAGGGGTGGGAATTTGGCCCTAACGACCCTAACCCGGCCCTGACCGACCCGACCCTAAGCCCTATAAAGCCCTCACAACTAAAGCCCTCACAGAGTTTAGGGTAGGGCGCCCGCCCGGCCCTAATGCTTTCTAGGGGCGGGGCTAGGGCTAAGATTCTAAAACATAGGCCGACCCCTAACCAAGCCCTAACCAAGCCCTGTTTCATACTTTCACTATAAATACACATACCATAATTGTCCAACTCTTTGTTAAATATTTTCAATTAAAATAACATTGTCCTTTGTAATTTATCACTTACACCCAAGGGTACTTCCAATAACTTGTTTTATATAACAAAAACTTGTCAACTTAGCGACCATGAAGAACAATGAGCACTAGCCTAATAAAAAAATAAGACTTTATTCCTTTGATCATCAAGTCAAAGTCCATAACTTATTATTCTCAATTTCTTTTCTCACTTATTTCTTATAAATTATATTTTTATTCACATCCAAGCCAAGTCTAAAACTAAAGGTTTCCTTCCACACCATTAAAGCAAAATCTGAGCGGACATTTGTAACATAGAAACCAAAACACCCTTTGTCGGAAAAATGACATTTATAATCTCAAACCTTTCTCCATCACTTGTTCAAAAGCCAATATTTTCATTTCCATATACAAAGCTTGAATCACTTTTAAATTAGAAGAAAGGTAATATTATATTTGTTTGAATCTATTATAGAAATAATTTATGATATTACAAATAGTTTAACAACTTCCATGACCTTTTTAACCAAAACTATTATGTTTCTTCTTTATATCTATTACTTCTTCCTTTAAAATGATAATATAATTATTTGTCTATGTATTTCAATGTTAAATGTAATTTTAGTGAGGTTTGAGTAGAAGGAAGAACAAATTCGAACTCTCGATGTACTTGAGTTCATTAGATTGTGGATGTGCATTTTAAATTTTGGACTTATACTGAGGATTATTACTAGATTGGTTGGACTTTGAGTTTGTAGATTATTGTACATTTTTAATATAAATGAGTTTTAAAACTGATGTAGTAAAAAAAGAAAATATATAGGCCGGCCTAAAGCCCGAACCCTAAAGCCCTTAAAGAGGGCTAGGGTCGTGGTCGTGGCTTGAGATTTAGACTTGTGACCTGCCCTATATATCGACTTTTAGGTAGGACCGACCCAAAATTTCTAATATCCGAAGGGCTTTAAATGTTTAGGCGGGCTAGGCTAGCCCGACCGCCCATTGCCCCACCCCTAGTATAGGCCAACCGATACCTTTTCATACAAATTATGAGAATATGGATAGTATGCTTATGAAGTTTTCCTCGTTTGGAGTGCGGATGCTTATGATTCTTTTCCGGGATTAAGCTATCTCATATTAAGATCGCATATATGGAACCCTCTTGCATCCCGATACACGAAAGCGGAGTTAGCTTTTGACTGTTTCTACCGGGTAGTGAGTCTTGCCGACAAGATGTTAGGCTTTTTGATGTTTTTATTAGGCATGTTTTGTTTCCCAATGGTCATTCTGCAGTGCGATTGGGATATTATGCTTATGTATCCGATTTGCATACTATGAGAGATTATGACCTGGGTAGCTCAGTATATGCCACATTGATATGGCGTTAGATAAAGCTTCACAGACATTCGGAAGTAGAAGTCCTCAGATTGTAGGATTCACGGGACTTTTAGAGATTTGGTTTTATGAGTACTTTTGATGTCTTTGTCCTAACATAGACATGATTGCTGATACTCGCCCTAGATTTGTTAGTTGGTCAGGGCCTCACTTGACTCGTAACAGAGGGTAGATTAGGAATAATATCTGTATGGCTCGTGCTCAGATTGATATTAGATCATTGTCATCTATTGAGTGGAGACTTTGGCGTTTGTCTACTGCCTTTGACGATCCGGTTATGACAAAGATGCTTGTGTGTTGTCACGTCCACGAGTTGTTTTTGCCCCGCGGACCGTCGTTTGTTTAATCGTGGTGATAGATGTTGGAGGCAGATGATTGGACGTTATGGAGTTCCATGTGCTCCCATGCCAGATGTTAGTGATGCGAAGTCGTGGGGTAGAACTCATATTCATGAAGTTCATGCTAGTTGTGGTCCTTGGCGGATGCATCTTCTTTTGTTGTCGAAAGCGATCTGGCCGATCAAGATTATAGATGGTGGAACCGTGTCTCCATGGGTCCGTTGTTGCCTCCCTGTTGGTCGGGCTAGCAACTTCGAAGTTTGTGGGCTGGAAGGGATGAGGCGTGAGCTACGTATTCCTCATCCGCCACCGCATTTACAACCCACAACCTTCGAATGCATATCATCCGACTCACGCGGTCTACCAAGTAATCCTCAGATGTTTGCCGTGTGTGGACCTGATGGGGAGCCTACTTATATTTCCATTCCTGAGGTGCCTCATGCTTGTTTCTCTGAGTTAGAGCCACATATTGATCAGTATGGCATGGTGAGTCTAATTGTTTTATTTATCTTCTTCATTATATATATAATATGTACTCACTGTATTTTTTTGGATTTTTAGGCTGAGGTTCTAGAAAGATATAAGAACCAGGTTCTTATGTTTGATGGGATGAGGACTGCCATGTATCATTATAGCCAAGAAAGAGAGGAGGCATATTCTCAGACATATCAGCAATCCCAGCGTGCGTATGATGAGACTCGGAAAGTGTATGAGGATATGCAGCAAGTGTACACGCAGCAACATCAGGGATATTAGGTACTTCAGGCTGAAGTAGTTAACCTCCGTGCATACAGAGAAGATCATAATTCTCAGATTAGGAACTTAGAGGAGCAGCTTCGGAACGTCCAAATAGAAAGAGGAGAGGGATCGAGTGGTAAGGGGCGTAAGAAGAGAGCTAAATAAATTTGATGTAATATGATAGGTTTTGGATTATTTTGGATATTATATGATTATATCATAATCATAGATTTTGGACTGCATAATCATAATCATAGGTTTTTAATTTCTTTAATTTTTTCGATTTTGAATTACAATTATTAATTTCTTCAATTGCACAATTGTTAATTTCTTAACTTCTATGCACAACTCATAATTTTTCAAGTTCTATGCACCACGGTTCTAATTTTGAGAAAAAAACACCGCGGTTTTGGCAAAACCGCCCCTATCAGAAGCCCACGCTAGTTTTGCCAAAACAGCCATAGAAACCCAATTAGAGCCCAAGCCCACGCGGTTTTGCCAAAACCGCGCGGTGTTTCTCAAACCGCGTAAGTGATTTGATACAGCAACAAACCTGGAACCAAATATTGGTCGGTTTGGTGTTTGGTTTGGTATTTTTTTGGTGTTTTCATCAACATGTAGTTCTCCTGAAATTGAAAAAACACACCAAATTCTCAATTTGGTGTTTGATGCTAGGTTGATATCACTGCTAAAGATGCTCTAAGTTAATATCTACTAAGTTAAAGTTAGAGTGAGAAGAAAAGTAAGAAAATAAAATACCAAAACCAAAATAAAAATAAAATAAATTATCGAAAAAAAAAAAGAATAAAAATAAAACCAAACTGACAGGAAGTGTGGGGGTCAGTTAAGTTTGAAAAACTGGACACGTGGTGCTACTTTCACAACGGTTAGAGCATTCCCAATGCAAATCACTCATTCACCTCCACGTAGGCTCAAGTTTTTCTCTTTTTTACCGTTTTGGTGAAACACAAGGTGAGGCTGCCTAATGCAAATGTGACTATTAATCTCGGATAGGATGTTTGATTCCGTCTGAATGTAAAAATAAAAAAAACGCGCCGGACAGAATGAAACATTCCGTCTGTCTGAAGTTTAAAAAAAAAAATAAAAAAACACACAAGACGGAATGAAACAATCCGTCTGGAAAAAAAAACCGGAAAAATTTAAAAAAACACACGAGATGGAATAAAACATTCCGTCAAAAGCTCACAACTCAGCTACTATCTCGGTTGGAAGTTTCACACTCGTTTTGACTTGGGAAAATAGTCACCCCATAGTCACCCTTGTATTAGGCAAGGGTTTTTTAGCATTAGAGGTGAAAATTCTCAATTCCCCCTCATATTGACTTGCATTGGGAATGCTCTTAATGAGATTTCATCTCAGTACCCGGTTATCGCATAGCCGGACTATTCATTTCCATTACATAGTAGCCATTTCCATTCCATAGTAGTGCAGTGATGAATGGAAGCTAATGCCACATCTAGCCTTCCCAAAACTTCACGACGGGTTCGGAATTGTTATCACTCGTAATTGGATAAAGCAATTTGTTTAGTACAGTGGCATAAGTTTGCATGGGAGGCTGGGAGGTCTGTGTTATATGAGAAGAAGACAATTTGAAGCAAGCTCCTTCTGGGTGTGGGTGATAATGCACCAGTGACAAGAACTGCATGTAGTGGTGGATTGAATAAAGAGTCATCGGTTCATGATGCATCTAGGACAAACATTTAAGTAGGCAAGGGGGCCTACGTGCTAGACTGTTAGTGGAGGTGCGATCTCACACTCAACCCGCATCGGATCCTATGTGGAGCTATGAATTTGCTCTACAAATTTTAGCAACTGAAGCACCTAATTTTCAAGATCAAATGGCTACGAGATGAAGTTGATTTTTCACATGAAGAAATGAAGAAGCATTATCGTTGGGTCTTGCAACTAGAGGTATCACTAATATTTTTGAAAATGGGAGTATTCCTAATTGCAACTAATAATGTGGGGTATCCCTAACTAACCCTAATATCAATCCTACTACATTCACTACAAGCCAACCGATTGACACACTCAACAAACTATTAATTGAAATCTCCTGGGGATCTAGGATTTTCTCAAACGATTATAACACAATAAGAGCTCCAACTAGAACAAGAAGATGAAGAACAGCATTCACATACCCCGAAAGAACCTCAAACCTCTAATAGTGTTAGAATTTACCGAGATTGAAAATTATAGTGCCAAACTACTGATGTTATAAGCAATATAATATTGCAATTCAAAATCCAAACTACAAAATGATAAATAGATAAACATAAATAAGATTATTTATTTTTCTTTTTTCCTCTAGAAACAGGGGAAACATGTTGTCAATGAAACTGAACAGTTAGCGAGTTCTTTTCCCTGAGGAAACAAAGCCCCACAGAAGTACAAGGTCTGGAAGAACTTACAACATTGCCAAATAGGTCAAAGAAATACTTCAAATCCAACAGAAGCATTTTTATTAAATGGAGCACACCAATGTATTTTGCTACATTTACTCGCTTTAGTTTCAGACAGAATTAATCATTGCCATGATTGACTGAAAATGAAAGCTAACCTTACAACCAGCCGAAGAAAGAAATCATAGCCAAAATTCACATCTGATTCTCATCATCGTATAACTTAATATCTGTGGAAGGTGCCAACTCAATGGAAGTTGTACCATGTCCACAATCAGAATACAGTGTAAATCCAGGCCTCACTGACCAATGGAAGTCCCACATGCCCTAGTGACACTGGAGAAGGATTACAAGCTGGAAATGTTAATCAGTTGCAAATACAGATGAAGAATCTCTTTTTCAAAAATTCAATAGCTTAATATTCTATCATGGCAACATGGGATCACAATACCAGTCAAAGTGGACTGGGGAGAATGTTGGAGCATAGTTGATCTCAACTCCAAACAAGAAGAGGAGGATCCATAAATCCTTCACTACTTCTCTTTGATATACTCTGTCTGGATAGTCAAGTCATTAATCCCCACATCACGTAATATGTGTGACACCTGTGCCTTGGTGGAATCTTTATCTGCAGTTGCGGTGACATGAAGATGGACAGTCCCAACAACATCTGTGTTTGTGAAGCTCCACACATGCACATTTTCGATATTATGAACCCCATGTATACTCATAATATCATCCATGGCCTGTTTCAGTTCCTGCTCATGAGCTCTCGGTACTCTTTGAAGCAAAATTTCCGCAGAGTTCCTCAGCAAAGAGATCACTGAAACGATGATCATGACTGAAATAAAAATCGAACAGACAGGGTCTGCTATAAGCCATCCTTTGTACCTAATCAACAGAGTAGATATTACAACCCCCACACTTCCCATTGTGTCAGCAAGAACATGCAAGAAAATGCCTTCCATGTTGTGGTCAATATGGCGATGCTTCTTTTTAGGATCCCCACTTCGTACTTTTTCCAATAACGGTTCTTTTGAATGGGAATCACTGTAATGGAGTGAAGATGGACTACTGGCGTTGTGAGTGTGAAACTCTCCATTTGAGTGACTTTCATGAGAGTTGGTCTGCAAACCAATTGAAGTGAGAATGGGGTTCGGATGGTCATGCTTATCCATATGATGATGATGGTGGTCACGGTGATCATGTTGGCAACCGTGGTCATGGTGATCATGTTGGTGACTGTGGTCATGGTGATCCTGTTGGTGACCGTGGTCATGCTGATCAGAACAGCAATCTTTCCCACTGTTATTGTCGTGGTGATGGTGGTCATGATGAGTATGATCATGTCCGCTACATGATTTTTCATGGGAGATAGAAACGCCATCATGATGCTCACTGTGGGAATTATGATCATGAACATCATGATCATGAGAATGCTGATGGTGCTCGGAGTTAGAATGTGAATGTGAATGTGAATGGGAACACGAACCACCCCCACCATGAGCATGATGGTGCTCCTCGTGAAAGAATATCAATCCTACTAAATTCACCAGAAGCCCACCAATTGAGACACTTAACAAACTATTAGTTGAAATCTCCTGAGGATCTAGGATTCTCTCAAACGATTCCAACACAATAAGAGCTCCAACAAGAACAAGAAGAACAGCATTCACATACCCCGAAAGAACCTCAAACCTCCCCCGTCCATAATTAAACTGACCATTAGCAGGCAATCGGGAGATATACGATGCATACAGTCCAATTGCAAGAGCAGCACAATCAAACAACATGTGGCATGCATCTGATATCAAGCCAAGGCTGTTACTCATAAACCCAGCGACAAATTCCACAACCATGTAAGCAGTGTTAATAAGAAGAAACAGTGCAATCTTTCGAGACTTCCTCTCACTCAAAATATGCCGAATAGGTTTCATAATCATTGAAGAAAATGAATCAGGAGAGTCAAAACCTAATTCCGGATACTTCAACGAAACAGGGTCTAATTCCCTAACCGCAATCCACAACAATAAACCACAAAACAATAGCCCCCAAAGTGATAATTCAGGGAAATAAAACAGTTCCAAAACAAGTGTACATATAAATATCACTCCAAACTCCCTCCTAAAATCTTTCGAACTTATCAACTTCTCATCACTGTAGTTCTCACTCAAAAGCACACCAAACACAACCGTATTCGCCAAAGGCCAACTGAGATTCCCAATAGAAACAACAACACCATCTTCCTCAAACAAGAAGAAACTAATCAATGCAGGGAAAAAAAGCACAACCGTCGTGAAAAACAACGATATTAGTCTTACCCTTTTCTTACCCAACTGTCTAATCGATCCCCAATTCATCGACACCCTCTCATAACACCCCAAAAACCCCGACATAAATGGTAACAACATTGGCAAAACTCTCAAACAATTACCTCCCTTAAAAAGAACAAACCCGTCCTTGCCCGATAAAGGAAAACATTCTATCCTATCCCAACTAATAGACAACAAAAACAAACCAATAAACAAAGCACAAAAACCACGAACCTTGGACGCGTAACTCCACCCATCGTTTCCATTCTTAGTAACGAACCTCGCCGCTACATTCCCACTTATCTCAGCTAGAATAGTAGCGGAAGTACCGCAATATCGAAGAGCTTGAAAACGAAGAAGGAAAACTATAGCTAACAGTACTGACTTACCAAAAATGAGATGAAACTGAGACTGGGTAATTGAGTATATAGAAAATAATGGACTGGGCTTGTGAAAAAGAGTGAAGGAAAAAGTTAGAAGGAAAGATAAGAGAGAAACAAGGAAAGAGAAAGGGAAAAGAGAGAAAGAAGGAGAAGAACGGAGAAAGGGGAGAAGAGAGTAAAGTGAGCGGAGTGAGAAGAGAAGAAGGAAGAGTGAAGAGAGAGAATTGGGATTTGAGGATGAGGATGAGGATGATGATTTGGTGGAAGAAAGGTGGTGGCGTTGTTTTGAAGGAGTTGGTGTTGGAGTGGAAATTGAGTATGGGTATGTTGGGTAGGATCTCGAGGTTTGATTTGGGACACGTGGAGGGACGGATAGACGGTGTGGACGATGTTGTTGGTGGTGATGGTGGTTATTGTGCTCGTGGTCGGACATTTTTTGTTGAGATTCGAGGAGTTGTTTGTTACTTTTGTTTTTGTTTTTCTGTTAAATTTGGAGGTGGACTTCGAACTTCAAGTCTTTGGTTGATTGGTCTTGAATTTGGTGGAACCCACACGAAAGGTATTGGAAGATTTGGAGAGGGAGTCAGGCGCTCAGAACCTCAGATTGGGTGTTCGGAAATGCTGAAATGAAAATGTATCTTTTTGTTTGTTTTTGAGATGTCATGAAATGTGATGGCCCAAAAAGAGTAAATGATGGCCCAAGAGAAAACCTGTATCTTTGCTACTGCTTAAACAAGCCCAAGAAGTAACAAATCTCAACAATTTGGGTAGAAAGAAAGTGGAAGAGTAGAAACTTGCTTGTTTCCAGACTACCCAGCTTAAACCTAAGACGTTAATATCGGTTTTCATAACTCGGTCAATGAGCTTTAAGAATGAAATTGTCTACGGTCGAAGACAGTACAAGTTACACTCTCTCATTTGAATCTGTCGTAAGTCTTAAAAGGGCTTTCTAGGTGGATCCTTAGTCACTAGAACGCTGAGCGGGAACGAGAGCGAGAGTGGAAGCGGAAGCGTAAGAGCGCCTAACTTGAGAAGCTCTGTGTTTCAGAGCGGCGTATATAACATATAAATAATACACATATTTGTAAAACAAAGTAGTAAAAAAATTATTCAAACAAAGTAAAACTTAGATATTCAAAAGGAAATATAGTTATAAAAAAAGAAAAATAAAATAAACATATGAAATTTCTAAGTCCAGATTATTACCAACTCATTATCCTTAGTTCTTTATCATTTTTTTTAATATAAAATATCCAACTCCACACTCTTTTCTCCTTCCTCTCTTTGTTTGCCAAGAACACAGTGCCAAAAGACATGTAAACCAGTGAACACACATACGTCAAGCTTGATTTTTTTATCATCTCGACCCAAATACTACTCCTTTCAACTGAAACTTCTTGTAGATAGACCTATAATAAGTTCTAAGGTAGTTCTCAATCTTTTTTGTTGAAGGAAAGAGGCGATTTTCGTTGAGATTTCGGAGAGCGCAGTTTTAAAAATCTCATAGCGCGGTTTTATGAGGGATTGGCACTTAAACCGTGAGAGTGAGGTTTTAGAGCGGGAGCGATAGGCACTTCACACGGTTTGTGTGACTAAGGGTGGATCCCTTCTTGGCTGCTCATCCGCACCAAAGTTGCATTCCCTCCAACAAAATGCCCAAGCTACCACTGGGCAGAGTCAAAAGTTCATTCTAGTTTGGGCAATCTCAGTAACCAACCATTTTTTGCTGGGTGTGTGGACCGACATAAATAGTCCAATATCGCCAAGAGAAAAAGTATACGTGTGGATCTATGTAACCTAGCTAGCTAGCAGTCTAGCACTGAGACCTTTTTAAGATAAAACCTCATACTTTGTTATGTTCCAATGTAGTTAAGTAGGGACAATATCGAAGTTTAGTGAAGAGTCGGTTCGATTAACCGCTATGTAGGATGAGAATGTCCACTTTTAGGTATTTCCATTAGTAGAATCATTCATTTGATTTAGTATTTTTATTGATCGAATTTAATTAGATTTAGAAGTCTATGTTTCTCGGTTATCAAGTTTGGCTTATATATCCATTAGTTTTTGTAGATGTAGTGTTTGATGGATAACGACCAGATGATCTGGAGAATTGGGAATGGCTGCACTCTTCTTGGGATAAGAGTTGCCTACGTATCAAGTTTCTTGGGGTAAACTTGAATCAAGCCTTACGTAGTTCATCTCTCTCTACTTATAGATGCTTGAGCTAACCTTCCTTATTTGCTCCAAGCCGTTATGAAGTGTAGATCCATTTTATGTGCTATCTTGGAGATTCGCCATTATTCTAATGTTACAAAATAAATGTCTCTTTGATTATTGCGTTGACTGAGCTTCAGGATTGCGCTAGTTGATATCCTTCCATAAATGGCTGTAACTAATGCATTGGACGACCTGGTGCTGGGTCGTTGGGTACGATCTGATGGGTGTTTGGACGACCTGAAGGAGGACGACCTATTATGTGGACATGTGTACTGTAGTGTAGAATGGAGGGTACTTACACAGCCCCCTTTATTTTTTATTCGTTCTTTGGACAGCTGTTACATGGAGAAAGAACGGTTAAAACGTAAAGTTTTGAAAGCACGTGTCTGACAGCTGTTTTGTTTTGAATTTAGATTTTGGGGAATGTGCGAAAACTGTTTGGGCTGGATTCGTGGGCCCAAAATTATGGCGATTTGTGGGCGAGTAATGATTTAGGTTTTGGGAACACGAAACATTTTTGTGTTCTCGAGGTTTGGGGCAGTTGATGGGTTTTTTACTTTGGGATTTCGCTTGCTCAGTTCTCATTCTAGACAAAGAGAAAAACCCAGAGAGAAAGAAAAAGAAAAGAAAGAAAAAAAAAACCTTTTTTTCTTCTTCGGTATCAGGTGCATCTTTTGATCTTGCAAATATATCTTTCTCTTTTGTTAATTTTAGGTCACGTAATGTCTTCTACCAATGATAGCTTGAGTGGTGAGGTTGAAGTTGATGAATGGAGAGAGAGAATGGTAAGTGATGAAGAGGTTGTTGATAGGGTTAGTAGTGGTGCATCGTCTTCATCGTTGGAGACGATAGATGTGAGGAAGCCTAAGTCGAAGGATTGCTATGCCGCTTTGAGGGAGGAGTTTGGTTGGGTGGAGGCCGACCTGGCCATGTACGACCTGATTGAGGAGAGGAATTTGTATGGAAACGGCTACGTTCCTTGCGGTGGAGGAGTAGTTGTTTGTTATGGCCAATTGAAGGCCAGGATGAGATTGCCTTTTTCCCGTCTTACTGTAGAGGTGTTGAACTTTTTGGGGAAAGCCCTTTGTCACTTTGTAGGGAACATCTGGAGGATTCTCCATGTGTTGGACTTGTTGAATGACAGGGGCTATAACATTTGTTTATCGGATGTGTTGGAGCACTTTGTTATGAGGAGGTCGGGTGCTTTGAATTTCAGTTTTCATGTCTTTAAGGGGAAGTCTCCTGTTATCGTGGGGGTGAGTAAGGAGGAATGGGGGCGTAGGCCGTTGTTGGCGGTGGGTAGATATTGTCTTCCTGGTTTGGAGATTGAAAACTGTGCTGTACAGTTGCCGGGTAGGTCATTGGTTGTATGTCATAATGTGTGTATGGTATATTATGATTTAGACATTCTAATTTATTTAGTTTGTTTTTGCAGAGATCTCAATTCCTTTTCGTACAAAGGCCGGTGTAATTGAAATGTTTGCTTGTTTGAGCTTGGAGGAGAAACAAGCGTTGTTGGGGAAGTTGTACATTATTTTAAGAGGTGTGGAGGAGAGAAGATCAACCGTAAGAAGTTGGAGCAAAAAGCGAGGGCTCGCAAAGCTGCGGTTGTTATCTCTGATTCTAGCTCGGAATCTACTATGGAAAGGGAGAGCCAAAAGAAAGCACCTGTTTCTAGAGGGAAGAGGGCTGGAGGTGCTGGTGACAGCCATTCTGGTGGAGCTAGGACGGCTGATGGAGCTGCTGAAAGCTGTTCTGGGGAGGTGAGGACGGCTAGAGGGGTGATGCAATGCAGACGCTCTGAGTTGGGTGATGCAAATTGCTTGTCAACCCAACGTTCTGAGTTGGGTGACGCAAATCATTCGTCATCCCAACATTCTAAGTTGGGTGATGCAAATCGTTTGGTACCCCAATGCTCTGAGCTAGGGGATGGAGGACGCTCTGCATCTAACCGCTTCTCTTCTAGTGATGCAAATCGCTCTACATCCAACTGCTTCTCCTCTGGAGATGCGGGTGCTAGAAGTGCTGGTGGTGGTGTTGCTGGTGGGAGTGCTGATGGAGAGGGTGATGCTCCCACTTCGTTCCGAAAGCCCGTTCTGAAGAGGCACTCCGAAGTGGTTGAGTCGGAGGGGGCTAAGAGGGCCCGAACTGAGTCTGAAAAATGACCTAGTACTGTTGAGGGTCATACTTCTTCAGGTCGGGTACAAATGAAGAAGATGAACCTGATTGATTTGGCTGTTGATGCTAGGGTGGCTGAGGCCCGTGGAAAGAAGAAGGTTGATGATGTTAAGCCTGCTTCTGAACAGTGCAAGGGGTCAGGAAGTGCAGACCTAAGTAAGAAAAGTGCAAGTGACGTTCTGGATAGGCTGGTTATGTATGACGACCCTGTTAGTAGGCTGAAGAAGTTTGTGGAGAATGGAGACTGTAGCTTCAAGTCCAAGTTGATTGCTGGGGGGATGCTGGAGAGTATTGTGCTCGATGGGGATAGGCGCAAGCTGGATGGTAAGGATCTGGATGTGAGCTTGTAGGAGATGGATCGGTCGCTGTGCTATGTGAGTGTTCTTCTATTCTGAGCTTGCTTCTTTTAGGTTTTGTCAATTTTAATCCCAACTAATCTCTATATATATCTTTTTTTTTTTGTTAGCTTCTAGCCATGTACAAGAAGTTGAGGGAGATGGCGTCTTTCTCCGATCTGTACAAGAAGGAGCTGGATGCCAGCAAGCAAGCTTATAGAAAGCTGGTGGCCGAGCAGCAAGTGGAGAGGGCTGAGGTTGCAGGGCTGAGGGCTCAAGTGCAAGAGTTGGGTGGGAAAGTGGCTCTGTTGCAACCCTCCCTTGACTCTGCAAAGCTGGAGGTTCAGTAATGGGTCGCCGAGTGCAAGAAGCAGTGAGCCATTGCTGAGCGAGTTGAGACTGAATATAACAACCTGGTTAATTTGGTGGAGGGTGGTGATACTTACATTCTAGTAGATGATTATCTGGATCTAGATCGTAGGTATGAGCTCCTGAAGATGGCAGTTGAAAGTGGGGCTACAACAGTGTCTGTTGATGATACTGGTATAGATGCAAGTAGACAATCTGACCTGCCAATCGACCTAGGTTCTACTCCAGCGGTTCTTCCAGTTGTGCATCCTGTTGTTGCTTTCTCTGATGTTCCTGAAGTTGTTGCTGATCCAGCTAGTGGCCCGGTAGATGAAGAGGGCTGTGAGCTGGATCCTTTGAACGTTGATCAAGTATCTCGTGTTGTTTGAGCTTCTTCTGGTTTGAATTTTGTGGTTTCTTTGAACAACATCCTAATGTTTTTGTTCTTGCTACTGACAAATAATATATTTTTCTTTGATGATGGGGGATTGAGGTCGTTTTCCTTGGATAACCGGGAGGCCTCAATATCTAACCGAATTTGTACTTATGTAGAAATATTTAAATTACTTACTTGTTAAAATTGGTTTGAAACAAGCATTTGTTGTTTTTGTTGTTTTTTGATATGTTGTTTGACGACCTGTGTTGCATAGTAGTCGTACTGATGAACTGCTTAACTTTGCTAGGTCGTCTGGTTGTTACAGGTCGTAAAGTGTTTGTGTACGACCTGGTATATTTGCGTAGTTGGCCCCTAGGCTTTGCCTTGTCCCTGGGTGTATGCCCTGATTCGTTCCTTTTGGGGGAACTTCTTATTGATATAATTAGCATTTGAGTAGCCATTATATTTGAGTCTAACTTAAAACCCTTTGTGAGGTCGTAAGTTGACTTGGGGTCCCTTTGGGGGTCCCCTAGATTGTATTTGTCTGATAATTGGCCATTGAGTGGCAATTACAGTTGAATCATACTTAACCCTGGTGTTGGTGTTAAGTTGATTTAGGGTCCTTTTGGGGAATCTTGTTTGATTTGATTGAAATTTAACCACTGTGTGGTTGTAGTTGAGTCATTGTAGACTCCGCCTTTGATGTACGACCTGATGATAAAAGGTAAAATGTTAGTTTTACCTACGAATTACAATTACGCATAGGTAAGTAAAACTAAAACTATTTTCATGTCTAATTTATCAAAGTTTTCTACTCTCGAATTTTATCAAAATAGAGTTGGAGTAAAAGATTCGTTCCACTTCTAGTTCTTTAGTATTCAATATTTTCTATTATTATCAGTCCTATTCAAAGTTAATTAGAGTAATGATGGAATTTATACTACGATGCAAATTATGTTAACAAAATACGATAATTTAACAAATAATACTAAGGTTTAAATCTAGATTAAGAATTAGGGGAATTTGATTCCACCTTGAATCCAACTTAATAAACTAGTATAGATTGTTGTAATCCAATTCTTACGTTCTTACGATAAAGATTGGTCGTTCTAATTCCTAATTAATCGTGACAATCTCTACCAAATAATGACTAGCATGTGAGGAAGTCCAACCCATTCTCATGGCGAATCAACTACTTTCTAGAGTGGAATAGACTTTTACAACTAGTTCTACACTACACAATCAAGTTTTCATCAAAGCTTCATCAAACCCCTCTAATGGAGGTTTAGCCTTGATTCATCAAACTATCATTTCCATTTGAATTTGAACAAGACATAATATAAAGATTCTAACTTTACTAATATAAAGATTCTAATCAATAATTTAAAACTAAATTAACACTAAGAAATGATTAACAACTAAGATATGAATTTAACAATACTAAAACTAAATAAGAATTTAATCACTAAACTAAATTGGAATTAAAAACTAATACTTTATTATAAAACTAAATATGATTATCAAATAATAATCTACTTGTTCTAACTAATCTATTGTAAAGTAAAAACTAGATCTAAAACAATAATTGAAAACTAATTTATGGAATGTAAAAACTAGATCTAGAATTCTATGCTAATGGCTACTTACTATCTAAACTAATTATTGCTTGAGAGTTAAGTCTTGTGTGTTGAAATAGAGGAGACCAGATCCACATTTTCGTGCATGGGCTGAGGAGCCCTGTTTCGGGCCGGAAAATCGAGCCCAAAAACCCAATTTCTTCAGTCCACAGAGCCCTTTTCAGTTGGATTTTGCTTCAACAGATTTTTCATCCACTTGTGCTCCTCTGATTGACTCAAGGCTTGGACCATTGGAAATCTCTTTCCGAGCCGGTCGTTTTGATATAAGGTAGGCCCAATTCCGAGGTCTGAGTCATAAGATACGGTCTTCGAAAGTTCTGCTGACTTTTGTGCGTTGTCTCTGCCCGTGTTGACTTTGACTTTTCAGCTTTTACCGGGATTTAAAAAGGCTTTTTCTCTTTGAATCTTGGCCTTTAATCAATGAATTTCTTAGGAACCAACCCTTGCTCCTTTATCTCACCAAAGTGACACATTTCTGCACATAATTGACTCCAATGCCTGAAATATATAAAAGCACGTAATCAGCATTAACTCTTATTTAATACTCGCATAATTGGTCTAAAAGTATTATTGTTATGGGGTTTTAACTACAGTTTTGGGCTCTTATCAAACCACCCCCAAACAGCATTTTGCTTGTCCTCAAACAAATATGAGAAATTAGAATAAGTGACCAAAAATGGATTTGTAACTACTCGTTTACGAAAGTGTGTGATTGCATTGACCATATGCAACAAGGCCTTAAACCACTAGGAATTCCCTAGTGGACGAGTTATAGCCTCGTGAGAGTTTTCAAGTGAAAGTACTCACAAACTTCATCTATACTACAACGACTAAGAAATAAAACTATTGTTTCTTTATTTATGCCTTAATTATCTATACATCTCACTAGCAATAAATACAGAATAATCAAGTCGAAACCTAAGCTAATATGTGCATAATAATTAATCATCTATGAATAAACATATATACAATGAGTAATACTATGAAATGCTCTAACAGGTCCATTTCTGAAAACTCGGAATAACGTCCTTAAGTAGGTCCTCACATAAATGTCAAGACAAACCACTCTGATTTTTCCACTCAAGTTTCGCTACTCCAGTGTGCAGTGGTTACACTTTACCTTACAATCTCAATGATACACAAGGAAGCCGGATTTGATCAAACACATCTGCCACTTTCTATCACACTAACCTATTCCTAATTGAGCTAGAGGTATTTATTAGGTGTTGCGGAGATTAGGAGATGGTTTAAGAAGGAAGGATATGGATATTCAAAAAGGACAAGTCTGAGTTAATAGGGTTTTCATATTACGTAACTAGAGAAACCCTTGTTCTTTTGCTTCTACACCTTGTTTCCATCCTTAGCCTTTTTATTTTGGCATTTTGACTCCTTTATTCTATTTTTTTGGAGTTTTATTTTGTTTCCATTTTTATTTTTATTTTCTTTTCTTTGGATGGAAACTTCTTTTCTTTTTCTTTTCTGAAGCAACTAACTAATTTTTTTGTTTACACAGGTTTTTCTCTTCTCTTTTCTTCACTCATCCTATTCTTAAACTCATTCTATAATGGGTAGGTTGATTTTTATTTTGTTTTGTTTTTGTAAAAGGTAAAAGGATTTGCGGTTTATGAAAGGCTAAAGAAAGGCTCAGAGGGGGGACTAGCGGAAAATAATTTCATAAGGTTTGAATTTCTGGCTATATCGATCCAAAGAGGGCCTAAATTCTCGCTTAGGATATGGTATAGTGATCAAGCAAGTGGACGTGTGATTTCTCTATCCGGATTTTACTTCTCCCTTGTGTCATTTCTCAAATGTTTCACTCACATAAGGTTTTAGGCTATATTCTCACAGGATTTGTAGAATAAGTACTCTAGCCTAGATTTCAAAAACTTACTGCCAAACAATCATAGATACTCATGTAATATATTTATAGATAGATGCAAAGATTATTACCTACATATTAACTTAAGTTTCTAAAAACTATTCTAATACAAAAGCTACGTAAGACTTCTAGATTATTGAGAACATAGAGAAAGAAAATAATACCAATATTCCTAAGTGTATAGCATAAATTTTTTATTTATATTTTTGAAATTTTTGAATTTTTACTAGAAAATAAGTGTATATTATACATATCTATATCCTAACAGATGCCTTAATTACATGTGTTTCTATGCCCCCAACAAGAAGCATGCTTTGTCCTCAAAGTATTTAAATAAAAAGGGTAGAGAAATACCATGGAAACGCATGAAATTCTGGAACATCTGCAAAACAAGGTTAAAACATACTAATATAGAAAAAGAAAAATAGACCCAACTCTATATGAGTTCCACCCGTTATGGGGTTAATAAGAATTAAATTGCTTGGGACATAAGCAGACACTAACTGAAACTAAAACTTACCTCCTCTCCCGCGTTTACTTGTCATCCTCCTCATCATCCTCTTTAAAGAGATGAGGTTCCTTCGCGTCCTGCCATGCCATGATAACTTGCCAAGCCCGTCGCCGTGTGTCATCAACATGTGCTAACCTGTCGAGTGTTACTATGTCTGATGGGGTGTAAGGAGCAACCAAATGAGATTGCACCTGCCATCCCGGCCAAGTCATAACTCGAAATGAATGAATCACCCAATTGGTGGGTCTCATGACTTCAGCCCTTTTCCAATCCGTGAACTGGGTACAAAAATCAGGTAAACAAACACAAGATGATCGCGTTAACCAAAAACAGGCATAAGAAGATACTTATGCCTCATGCTTTGGGCTTTCTTAAGACTAGCCACTAATACTCGGGGAATGTCATATCGGCAACGTCCCTCAGCTAAAGCAAGGAAAACGTCACCAGCGGTACTATTTGCAGAATTAAACTGTCACTCTCCTAAAATATTCATCAGGATGAATAACATGGTGGTGCCTACATTGAGGGACATGCTACCAAGGGCTATGCTATAACGCCCTTGGTCCATTATACGAAACACCCCTCCCCTATAATACTCATGGAAATATGTATAGTCATAGAGGTACGCATTATCGGTCATATTTCCCCCCGTGTGCATAGGATCAGGCAAGGGCAATCCCGAAACTAACGCTACCAAAGACTTACTGAATTCCATTGTTGTGTCATTAATTGCAAGGGAAAATTTTTGTTCTCCGTCTTGGTTACAATAGAAAATAATATTATTGTAGAAAAATGCAGTTAGCTGAGGTGAATACAAGTCGTCATCACTTACCAGTAGATGTTGCCATCCTAACTGCAAGATCCTGTCGCGGAACCAATGTCCATAAGTCTCGCTTCCCAACAAGTGTTCGAAAGACTGCTCTGGTATGACTATAAGTGATGTCATCACAAAACTACTCTCTAGAACAGTTGGAACGATCTTGGAACAACCCACAAAAAATTGGAATTTTTCGTGCCTACGGATGTTAGGGCGCTCGGGGTGCTCAACCTAAGCCTTGTATGGGCACGGGTCACGCTCAAGAGCAATCGGACTTATAGTGTTTTGGGTGAATTAGCTCAAGAGCAAATAGATCGACAAGAGTTGTTTTGGTAAGCGCTCGAAAGCCGAGTCTTTGAAGTGAAGGGAAAAAGGGAAACTTGGGAGTGAAAGGTGAGAGATGAAAGTGAGATGTAGTGTGGGTTGTGAGTATAGAATGAAAGAAGTTTATATAGGTTTTAAGTATGAATCGGGAAGTTGCCAAAAAGCTTTAAGACAATTGCTGGAAACAAAAAAAAAATCCAAAACCGAAAACGGAAACAACCCATATTCTTGATTCTAAAACAAACATAATATCTTTTAGATTGAATTTAGAATAGTAACTTCTAAACTCTTTTAGATTTCATCCTACCACAACATCTAATCATAGGCATGCCAATATCGACAATATTCTCAACAATCAGTCCAAAACAACTTCTAAAATTGATGATCATATAAAAATTATGCCAGAATAAATAATATCACCCCCAAATAATTCGGGAAGGTGGGATTAACAATAAAAACAACGCACAATTTGAAAAGAACCATATTATATTAAAATTGAAATTCTAACAACATTTAACTATGGAATTCAAAAATTAACATCCGAACTAAATAAAAACAAATACAAAACAACATCAACTCATAATATCCCTAAACAACGTGCTGCTGGTAGTGAATGGCACATGAGAAGGAGATGACTCCTGAGCTCCCAATGTGCCAGAGCCATCCGTCCTTCTACGACGATGCTCGTGCCTCACAGACGCCTCCTCAGAAGAAGAACTCCCCTAGGGTGGGAAGCATTCAGGCATATTTTCACGGAACTTTCGCTGAGCTTCCATCTCGGCCTTCATCTCCTCCCAACGCTCATCATCGCGCTAGGCACGACTCTCATAGTTACGATGTATGACAGTTTGGCGAGTCCGGAGGTCTTCATAAATTGTATTGAGAGAATGCATGCCACAATGAAGCACCAACATGCGTTCTGCATCAAACTTACACCTCTCCAAGGCATCGACATCAAAACATGTTGTGTCCTTCTCATCCTCCGACTCATTTTCTTCCACTACCCTCTCTTCAGGCAACCTCCACGTCTTTTGGATACACTCCATATAAATAGTAGGATTATGGTGCCTCTTCAGGTAAATCCAATCAGACTTTGGAGTCGCTCTCAAGGTCATCATGATCTTCGTTATCAAAATAGGGAGAGGTGCAATACTCTTCCCGACTCCTCTAATCATAGTAATAAAAAACTTGAGGATACATAAATCATACTCTCTCGTCTGGAGTATCCAAAGCACGTGGAGACAATTCAGGCTGATGTCACTGACTTTCTCCTTTCCAATGACACTCCTCCCAATCCACTGAGCGACAGCCAGTTGGTTGGTTCGCAGAGATGACTGGCGAACACAATGCGAGCTCGCATTGTAGTTATCCTCCAAAACCTTCTCGTTCATCAAAGGCTCGATCCCAGTAAATTGGGATTCCTGCACTGTGGCTACTAGAGTGCGTCCTTCCTCCATGCCGAAGATACAAACGAACAAATTTCTATCCACTTCTCTCCTTACTTTATTCACCTTCACAAAAAATTTATTCCCAACCAACTCCCTCGTCCTATAAAATTGGTGGACCAAATCTTCGTGATAATAATCGTTCGTCGTAAACCACAAATGGATCCAATCCCTACGAGTCATCTCCTCACTGTAAAACGGCGCAAAGTGGAAGGGCATAAATTCTTGTTCCGGCAAAATTCTCCGTCTTTGAGCCATTGGAGTTTTGATAGGATTTGTGGGTTTGAATAAGGTAGGGAGACGAGTTTTGAAACAAACTCACTAAAAGTAATGGGAGGAGGCACGGTGGTGGCGGTGGTAGTTCGAAATTTGTGAATTTTTGTATTCTTTTTGGTATTCTAAAAGGTCGGAATTGGTGGGGGAGTGTTTTGGAGAAGATTTGAAGTTGTTTTAAATTGATAGGCGTAGGTGTAGTTAGGTTTTTTTTTTTTTTAGTTAGGGTTTAAAGCTTTGTTAATGGAGGAAGTGAAGAAAGAAAACTCGCGAGCTGTTTTGGTTTGGAAGATGGAGATACACGTGCGTGCGAGATTGGGCCCAAACCCAATTCGATTTTTCAAAATTTGTCGATTTTTCGCGCAACTTCAAACTAAAATTGTCGCTTCGTTACTAGTACGATTTATGAGAATGAGATATGGAAACAATCACGAGAGAATTTCCAATCCAATGATCCATAAAACACTCTATTCCAACCGTGGGTGACATATAAGAAGATGGAAAATGCCTTGAAGTGCGTGCATAACGTAAGTTATGCGAACAAATAAAATCTAAATTAATAGATAATGTCAACCCAAATCGAAATACGATTAAACGGACTAAGCAACACAAATGGAAAGTTGAACAATCAAGGACAGAAAACGAACACCCCACCCCCCAAACAAATTTTAGACAACATAATTTAGAAAATTTGTTTTAAACGTGGGTCTTTTAAAGTCAGATTCCCGAGACTTCCTAAATTACTATTTTTATGATTTTAGAATTTATTTTTATTTTTTATGAAAAGGATTTAATAGAGAAAAACAATAAAGCAATAAATGCATAATTTACACCATAGAGGAACATGACTCAAAAACCGAGAAAACATACAAGAGTGGAAAACTTGAATTATGTTAAACGTGAACTTAGGATCCGGTACTTATAGCCACACACTCCAAAGGGAGGGCCCGGTTACCTGAATGGTGCACTTACTAATATATGGAAGTGAAATGAAGTACACCGAAGAATAAAATGAGTCTTTTATAGTCAGATACTCAAGACTTTATCTAACACATATGTATATAATGAACATGTAGTTTACCATACATCAATAACCTAAAGAGTTGTGGGTCTTTCCATAAATAAATAACATGGAATGCACCCCCAAACAGAATCAAGCACCAAGATTTTTTACGACATAACTTAGTGAAATGAAAGCGAAGTCTGATAGATCTAGAACGTAACCGAGCATGCACCTTCTTTTTCCTCCAACGAAAAGGTGGTCAAGTGAATGAGTGTGAAAAAATGGATGGTTGTGGAAGATATGGTGGATATGGATGAATTTTAAAAGTAAGGAATTGAAAAAAATGAGAATGTGGGTTTAGCATAAAACTTATTTGTGGCATGGGTTGGTATTATCACACAACTGAAAATGAAAGTGTCAGGTGGCCCTTTAGGGAGTATTTTCTTAACATGAGAGTTTAGAAAATCATGAAGCACAGGAGAAACAAGATGATCAAATGCAAACTCTAAGTTCCTTTAAAAGGGTGGAAGGAGGGGATTCGAGGCAGATGGAGCGCAAAGTAGTTCTTGAGAGGGTGAATCATCACCTGCTCTAAGAAACTCGTCAAATTCCTCATCCAGCTTGGTCACATCCACATTACTATGGTATTCTTCTGTATCTTTGAGAAAGTCATCAATCTCATCCCCATCCATAAGATGGGTATCGACTAGTGTAGGGACGAAAACGTCAGAGTCTGAACTTCCAAAGGAAAGAAATTTAGGCATCTGATTATCAGGAAATGTGTTGTCGAAATAATCTCGAGCAAAGCTCTCGATCATGTTAACCTCTCCATCGACAATCGTATCTGGGTACTGTTGAATCGTCTTAAAAACATTTACCTCAACAGAAAGATGGCCAAAGGATAAGGACATCGAACCATCACGGCAGTTTATGAGCGTGTTGGCTGTAGCCAAGAAGGGACGCCCTAAAATGATAGGAACAAAGTCGTTAGCGACTTCTGTGTCGAGGATAATGAAGTCGGCTGGGTAGCAAAAATTTTGAACTTTAACTAGCACGTTTTCAACCACATCCTTAGAATACTTAATAGAACAATCCACTAATTATAACGTTATTTTCGTTGGTTGCATCTCTTGTAGACCGATTTGTTTATATAAATAATAAAGGAGTAAGTTAACACTTGCCCCTAGGTCTAATAGAGCAGTTTTCAACCCCAAGGTGCATTGTACAGTAGGACGACCAGGGTCCTTGTACTTAACAATTCCATTATTTTCAGATAGAGTTGGGAACTGTTCAGTTAAAAAGGCGTCTTTAGGAATATTTGTCTTACGCCTAGTAGTGCACAACTCTTTAAAAAATTTAGCATGGTGAGGTAACTTTTTTATCACTTCAAGAAAAGGAAGGTTTATCGTTAGATTTTTGAAAACTTCCCTAATCTCATCAAAATTCGTATCCTTAGTTAACATTGCTAATCTCTGGGGAAACGGTGGTTTCTCTCTATATTTAGCGTAAGGATCAACAGGATGTTTAACCTTGGCTTTTTGTTTCTTAGGTTGTGGTTTAACTGGTACCTCTACATGGGTAGGATCTTCAGTTTCCAGTTCAATATCTAGTAGAATATCAGGTGTAAGGACCACTGGTTACCACAGGCATACTTACGGCGTTATCAACCACTCTGCCAGAACGGAGAGTGGTTATAGCATTTAACTCACCTACGTTTCTATTTTCATTACTAGTATTACCGATTACCTTAAAGGCTGTGTTTGGTGTTTTAGGATTAGGTAACGCTTGACCTGGAAACACGCCTTTTGGTTGGGCTTTCTCTTGGGCTAACTGTTGGGTTAAATGATTAATGGATTGTAAAACCTGTTGATTAGATTGAGCCATGGATTGGAAAAGTTGTTGGCTAACCTGTATGAAGGCGTCAAGATGATCCGGTTGTGTAGGTGTAGTGGTCACCGGTGGTGTGGCTGGAACTATCTCACGTTGATTATTAACAGGTGGGTTGTGATAGTTATTATTAACCGGAACGATACCTCTATTAGCATTATATTTATTATTGCTATAATTATTATAATTACATTGTCCTTGTCTTTGTCTCTAGGGAGCTTGGTTGTAATTGGGTGTTGGCCTAATATTTTGATTATTATACCCTGGAGGTGTAACTTATTGATTATTTCGTCAACCGAAATTAGGGTTTTGTCTCCAAGGTGCGTTAGGTTCGCTATTAATGGAATAAACATTTTCCGGCTGTGCGGATGGATGTTCATAGACTAGAGGACAATAGGAGTCGGGATGCCCAGGACTCAAATAGAAATTACAGGGAATAGAGTTGACATTCATGACAGGGGTAGGCTTTTGTTGAATAGTAATAGCTTCTACCTTTTTAGTGAGAGATTCAATTAAGTTTTTAAGCTCAGGACTGGGTTTCATCTCAAACATATCGGTGGCCTTAACTGTTGTAGAAGAACTAGCAGAGTGGGAGATATCGTCACTAACCCCCCCCCCCCCCCAGTTATTATTACGCTTGGTTTGATCTTCTAAAAATGTATAAGCCTCTGAGGCTCCTTTACATAGGAAACTACCCCCATTCATTATGTCAAGCACCTCTTTGTGGTGGTGTAACAGTCCCTTGAAAAAGGCACAAACTAACGTGTCTTTCGCAAGGTTATGGTGTGGACACTCTATAAGAAGATCGGTGAAACAATTCCAAGCCTCTGAAAATGATTCATGAGGAGTTTGTTGAAAGAAATGAATCTTGGAAAGCATTTCATCTGTCTTCAGGGGTGGGTAAAAATGTTCCATAAATAGTTAAACAAGTTTGGCCCACGAGTCCACAGAATTAGGCGCTTGGGCAGTTAACCAAGACGCCGCCTTATCGGCTAAAGTGAAGGAAAATACCCTCAGTTTAATTTGTTCAGCACCAACCGTAGGATGGTGGTAGTAAGGACTTGGTCAATCCTACGCATGTGCTGATACGGTTTTTCATGGTCTAACCCATGAAAAACGGATAACAAATTAAATATATTTGGGGGGATTCGGAAATCCCCCACTGGGTCTGATAGAACGATACAAGATTTTGGGCTATTGTTCAAGGCTTTGTAAAAGTCAGAGAGAGGAGACTCTCTTTCTTCAGCCATTATTTCAGGTGTGGTGTATGGTATATTAGCTAGAGGTGTAGTGAGTGGTATACTAAAAAGGCGTGTTTGTTGACGTTGCCGGTTGATTACGTTAGGCGTTTTTCTTCGGCATGACCTTAATCTCATGCAAGGCTAAGACCAATCTTAACTAAACACGACAACACTCCAAACAATCCTGATATGCTAGTATGAACCTCTAACAGGAAATGCGAGGTGTGAAAGAAAGAAGTACCTGAAAACCTCCTTACTTCACTTATGAATAGCGTCTTGTTTACACGTGCTCAGTGTATATAACAAGTTAGAAACACTGAATAACTTGAAGAAATGGAAGTTTGAACTAACCTGTGGAAATCGGGCATTTTCAGAAGAGGACGCAGGTCGCGCTTTGGTTAAGCCTTGGGAGGGCGCGGGTCGTGCTCAAGTGAAACTCGAGATGTCCAGTGATTTGGGCGCGGGTGGCGCTCAATTTTAGCCAACCAAGGGCGCGGTCGCACTACGTGTAATCCTGCGAGGAAAATTTCAGTTCTGAAATGGACAACTACAGTTAGAATCAAGCAAGGGTGGGTGAGTTTAATAGGACTTTGGAAAGACTAATTATACTAAAAAAAAATAATACTAAAGGGAACTAAGATGGCAGCGGCGCCATTTGATAAAAGGTAAAATGTTAGTTTTACCTACGAATTATAATTACACATAGGTAAGTAAAACTAAAACTATTTTCGTGTCTAATTTATCAAAGTTTTCTACTCTCGAATTCTATTGATATAGAGTTGGAGTAAAAAATTCGTTCCACTCCTAGTTCTTTAGTATTCAATGTTTTCTATTATTATCGGTCCTATCCAAAGTTAATGAGAGTAATGATGGAATTTATACTACGATGCAAATTATGCTAACAAGATACGATAATTTAACAAATAATACTAATGTTTGAATCTAGATTAAGAATTAGGAGAATTTGATTCCACCTTGAATCCAACTTAATAAACTATTATAGATTGTTGTAATCCATTATTACATTCTTACGATAAGGACTGGTCGTTCTAATCCCTAATCAATCATGGCAATCTCTACTAAATAATGAGTAGCATGTAAGGAAGTCCAACCCATTCTTATGGCGAATCAACTACCTTCTAGAGTGGAATAGACTCTTACAACTAGTTCTACACTACACAATCAAGTTTTCATCAAGGCTTCATCAAACCCCTCTAATGGAGGTTTAGCCTTGATTCATCAAACTATCATTTCCATTTGAATTTGAACAAAACATAATATAAAGATTCTAACTTTACTAATATAAAGATTCTAATCAATAATTCAAAACTAAATTTACACTAAGAAATGATTAACAACTAAGATATGAATTTAACAATACTAAAACTAAATAAGAATTTAATCACTAAACTAAATTGGAATTAAAAACTAATACTTTATTATAAAACTAAATATGATTCTCAAATAATAATCTACTCGTTATAACTAATCTATTGCAAAGTAAAAACTAGATCTAAAATAATAATTGAAAACTAATTTATGGAATGTAAAAACTAGATCTAGAATTCTATGCTAATGGCTACTTGCTACCTAAACTAATTATTGCTTAAGAGTTAAGTCTTGTGTGTTGAAATGGAGGAGACCAGATCCACATTTTCGTGCATGGGCTAAGGAGCCATGTTTTGGGTCGGAAAATTGAGCCCAACACCCAATTTCTTCAGTTCACAAAGCCCTTTTCAGTCGGATTTTGCTGCAACAGACTTTTAGTCTACTTATGCTTCTCTGATTGGGTCAAGGCTTGGCCCATTGGAAAGCGCTTTCCGAGCCGGTCGTTTTGACATAAGGTAGGCCCAATTCCGAGGGCTGAGTCAAAAGATACGGTCTTCGAAAGTTCTGTTGACTTTTATGCGCTGTCTCTACCCACGTTGACGTTGACTTTGACTTTTCAACTTTGACCGGGTTTTAAAAAGGCTTTTTCTCCTTGAATCTTAGCCTTTAATCATAGAATTTCTTAGCAACCAAGCATTGCTCCTTTATCTCGCCAAAGTGACACATTTCTGCACATAATTGACTTCAATGCCTGAAATACATAAAAGCACATAATTAGCATTAACTCTTATTTATTACTCGCATAATTGGTCTAAAAGTATTATTGTTAAGGAGTTTAAACTATAGTTTTTGGCTCTTATCACCTGACATTGTGATGACGTAGGTCGGGTTGCGCAGTGTGAGATGCATTGTACTTATGTTATGCAAAAATGACATCAGTACTTGAAATGTTGACGAAACTTTATTCATATCGACTAATATATTTGGAGAGAAAAAAAAACTTATTGATAAAATCGCTTTAGGAGAGCTGTATTCCAAGGTCGGGAAAGCATATCACTGAGCTGAGTTTTGATCCAGTATATGTCATTTCCAATGTCTTTGTCAACAACGTAGGGGCCTTCCCATGGTGGGTCGAGTTTGGCTGGAGCTAGTGTCTTTTTGAGGACTAGGTCCTCAGCTTAAAAAGATCTTGGGACGACCTTCTTGTTGTAAGATCGTTGGATTGTTTGGTGGTACCGAGCTAGGTATATTGCGGCTGTTTCTCTTCGTTCCTCTAGGAGATCAATTTCTTTTGCCAAGATGCTATCATTGTCTCCTGACTCGACTATGTTAGAACGTATGGTTGTAAGTGTGAGTTCTGATGGTATTATCGCTTAAAAAAAAGCCCAAATTTTGAAGCAAAGTGTGAATAGAGATTCATTGGGTTTCGCTCTTGTTCATTATTACCGGTGCCCATAGAATATTCTCGAGCTACTCTGGCCATTGGCTTTTCTTGCTCTCTAACTTCTTTTGGAGGTTTTCTTTGATTGCCTTGTTTGTGGCCTTTGCTTAGCCATTGCTTTGTGCATATCTAGGTGTAGAAAATGCTTAAGTAATGTGCCATTTTTGTAGAAAAGCCTTAACTTTTGTGCCCGCAAATTGGGTTTTGTTGTCCATGACAAGGGTGTAGGGTTGACCAAATCTTGTGATAATATTGGTCCATATGAAGTTGATGACGTTAACTTCCTTGACTTTGACTAGTAGGATTGCTTTAACCCATTTGGTGAAGTAATCTGTGGCTATTAGGACGTATTTGAGACCTATTTTCTTTTGTGGGATGAACGGTCCCATGATGTCTAGCCCCCACATGTGGAAAGGCCACGGGCTAGCTATGTTGATCAATTCCCTAGCTGGACTTAGGTGGTTGTGACCAAATGTTTGACATTGGAGGCATTTAAGAACGTACCTTTTTGCCTCTATATGCATGTCTGGCCAATAGTACCCTTGGGCTATGACTTTATGTGCCAGAGATCGTGCTCCTACATGGCTACTGCATTCACCTTTGTGGATTTCGTCAAAAATGAGATGGCCTTCGCGTGGAGTTATGCACCTTAAGTAGGGCCCTCCTGAGGATTTGTGGAATAATTGTCTATTGATTACTGTGTATCTTGGAGCTCGGAATTGTATTGCACGAGCATTCTTTGTTTCTGATAGGAGTTTGCCATATAAGATGAGCTTGAGAAATGGGCCTATCCAAGATTGACTGATCTTTTTTGCGGATGAGGGTTGAAAATTAGTGAGGCTATTGACACTTTCTTTCTGGAATGCTAGACTGTCTACATATCTGTTATCCTTCCTGAGAATGTTCTCCAATGAGAATGTTTTGAACGATCTGATGAGGTTATTCACGACCTGAGCGTACTTTGCCAAGTTTGCTCCATTTGTGACATATTCTTTGGTGATCTGCTTGTCGATTAGCTGGGAGTCGCTGTAAGCCTTAAACTTTGGGACTTGTAGCTGTTGTACTATGCGGAGTCCTATGATCAATGCTTCGTATTCTGCTTCGTTGTTGATTTCTGTAGCTGGCTTCCTTCTGGTGAAGTTAACACAACCCCCAGTCCGCTGCCATTATTGTTGCACGCTCCATCTACGTAGAGGTGTCATGTGTCTGGGGTGGCTTGTTGATGGAGTGAAGTGATTGGCTCGGGTTCCTAGTTGATATCCTCGATGGGGAAATCTGTCAAGAAATCAGCAACGACCTGACCTTTTCGAGACATTCTGGGAACGAACTCGATGTGATGTTCTCCGAGTTCTTCAAGCTATTTGGCCATGCGGGCTATTTTATTGTTGGAACTCAATACCTGTTTGATGGGTATATCTGTGATGACATTGATGCTGTGAGATTGGAAGTAAGGTCGAAACTTCCGAGATGAGTAGAGTAAAGAAAGTATTGTTTTCTCTATCAGAGAGTAGTGCTTTTTAGAATCTTCCAACGTCTTGTTGGTGAAGTAGACCGACTTTTCGACTCCATCATGTTCGCGAAAGAGAACTGATCTGATTGCGAAGTCAGTAGTTGCAAGGTACATCCCCAGTGTTTCTCCTTCTGGCTTGGACAGGACGGGTGGAGTTGATAAATAAGTTTCACTACACCAAAAGGGTGATTTAGTAACGCACTCCTTTTTCACTTAGTAACGTTTTTTCACCGTGACACACTTACTAACGTTTACAAAGCGTAACTATGTAATTTTTCCCGTTACTTAATTTCAGATAATTATCGGAATTAATTTGTGACGGTGAGCTAACACATTGATACCGTTAGAAAAAACAAATCAGAAAAATAAAAGACAGTCAAAAACCAAAGGAGGCCTCACTCATCTCTCTCACTTTCTCGCTTTCAGAGGGCCGAGATGTGGATAGCTCAAACCTAGACAACCTAATCTAAAAAGAATTAATGGTAAGTTTTTTGTCTTCTTCTTCAATTCTTCTTCTTCTCTTTTTAGGGTTTGGAAAATTTAGATTTTTTATTTTCGCTTCTTCCTCTTGGGTTTTTTTCGTTATTAGTAAATATTCTTCAATTCTTTTCTTCTTGACTTGTTGTCATTATTGGCGTTGGGTTTAATTGGATTTCAGATTTTTGTTTTAGAACGAGGTAGCGTTTTGTCAATGGTACGCTCAGCATTTCTGATTGGGTCAATTAATTTTGCTAAGGGGTATTTGAACACAAGTGTGTTGGTTATCTCTTAATATTCGCTAAATATTTTAAATTGTTTCATAAAAATTATGTCGTTCTTCAAAAGTTATATTTTTTCAACCATCGCAGATCTTGTTTCAATCTCTTGGTTCGAGGGAAAAAGGTATGAAAACGGTGGAATTTAGAATTTTGTTGTTAGTTTTAGTGTGGATTCCCAATAGATTTTTCTTGTTGATCTCTAATTAACATGGTTGCAGACTTGATGCGGAAACAATGATTGCTAAGCCGGATACAATTATTTAACACAGGTGATTGCTAAGCCGTATACTGATATCGATGTTTTCATTCGTTTGCCCAAGGTATTATTGTTATAAACATTTGAGTTTTACTGTGTAGTGTGAAATTTGAATATTGAAGTTTGTAATTAATAGTACTTTCGTATTGTTTATGGTGGGCAGGAGTGTTTATTTTGCTAAGGGGTATTTGAACACAAGTGTGTTGGTTATCTCTTAATATTCGCTAAATATTTTAAATTGTTTCATAAAAATTATGTCGTTCTTCAAAAGTTATATTTTTTCACCCATCGCAGATCTTGTTTCAATCTCTTGGTTCGAGGGAAAAAGGTATGAAAACGGTGGAATTTAGAATTTTGTTGTTAGTTTTAGTGTGGATTCCCAATAGATTTTTCTTGTTGATCTCTAATTAACATGGTTGCAGACTTGATGCGGAAACAATGATTGCTAAGCCGGATACAATTATTTAAACACGGTGATTGCTAAGCCGTGATAATCGATATTGATGTTTTCATTCGTTTGCCCAAGGTATTATTGTTATAAACATTTGAGTTTTTCTTGTGTAGTGTGAAATTTGAATATTGAAGTTTGTAATTAATAGTACTTTCGTATTGTTTATGGTGGGCAGGAGTGTTTTCATGAGAAAGACTATTTGAATCATAGATACCATGGAAAGAGATGTATGTATTTATGTGTTATTAAGAAGTATTTAAGTAAATGCTCCGGGGTTAAAAATATTGAATGGGAGATGTTTCAAAATGAGGGACAGAAACCTATTTTAGTTGTATACCCAGGTGTGTTGTTTTACACAATGTTGTTTTTATCTGGAATTTTATAAAGAGTATAGTGTTGAACTAATTATGTCTTTGGGTAATAGTCAAGGAGCTGGTTGAACTACCTAGGTTTTCTATTAGGTTAATTCCAGTAGCTACGCTGTTGTTTGACATTGGAAAACTAAAATTGACTCGAAATAATCTTCACACGCTAAAGCAAGGTCAGATTGAACTATTTTATTTGAAAGTATTTGTTATCTAGTTCCGTTTTCCAACTGATTTTTGGATTTTTGTGGAATTTGGTTAGAAGGGGATACACGCCCACCTACACCAAAGTATAAAACTAGCATTTTGGAAGATATGCTCCTAGAGGAGAATTTAGAGTATATTAGGGAAGTGTTCGTCAGGTGGAAGGAATTGGGAGAAGCTTTAATTTTGACGAAAGTATGTTGCATAGTCCTTGGATTGTTTGGTAGTTGAATTGCTTACTACTATTTGTTCTTTTAGGGTGATCGAGTTTAAATCAACATTTTTTATGTTGTAGGTGTGGGCCCGGCAAAGAAGTTCTATTTATGCTTATGATTGCATTAATGGGTTCCTACTTTCTGCCATCATATCATTCCTTGCAACGAAGTTGGAAGGGAAACACATTATTAATAGGTCCATGAACACCTTGTAGATATTTCGTGCTATATTGGACTTCGTTGGCATGTTTTTCATCATACCCAACGTCTCTGCACTCACTAGTCTCCCCCTCTTACTTACTTTGTATTTATTTATTTACTCTGAGTTTCTAGTTTTTTGGCTGATTTGTTACCCGAAGCTTGTTATTATTTAGCATTCTTAAAGAAAAGGGTTACCCCTGTCCCATGAGGCTCCCTCCAAATCTGGTTGTGTGTAAGGTCAAATGTTGGCAACCTTATTCCAGCAAGTTAATGAGTTGTTTCCATGAGTCAAACCTGTGAGCTAGAGACCCCAATGGGGCAACCTCACCGTTGTCCCAAGGTCCACCGTCAATTATTTATTTATTTATTGTTATTTTTTTTCACCTTTAGACTGGTTTAAGTTGATACTAGAGTTTTCTGAAAAAGATGAATATTGAGAACGTTGTTGTAAACTTGATGTTACACGTGTGTTGTTGTGACAGAACAATCAAACTTAGGCACAACTACAACGTGTTTAAGGAAATAAGAACGGCAGTAACAAATTTGCGATTCTTTTGGCCTTTTAGAAAGAAAGCAAGCTATCTGTTGGGAATAGAGGATTGCACCTAGATGCTAGGTGGAATCTCTCTATATTGGATCTTACTTGGTCTTGGCTAATTAGTGAACCAAAAACTCAAGGTATGAGTTCCATCTCAAAGTTGCATACTTGCATCATGTATATATACACTAAACGTGGTTATGGAGATATGGCAAGGCATTTCAGTGTCGTGGGAGTGTCATTTTGTCATACATAGGGTGCATAATGTGTGGATTGAGTGGAGCAAGTCGTGCATTTTACGGATGCCTGGTTACTTTCAATGTGGTTGTGGTAGACAAACAGAGTCGAAAGGCGCTTACTTTCAATGTAGTTGTGGGAGATTACTCTATAAGTTTCTGAGCACACAGAAGCAGGCAAAGTGTTAAGAATTTTTTTCCTTTCGTTGTTCAACAAGTACCTGTTGTGGGCTGTTGTGGTTTTCTCTTGGTACTTGAAATTCTACAAGAGAGTTAAAATATTAATGAATAGTTTGAGAACTAAAATCAAATCCTTAGATACCTCAATCTTGACCACTTCGAGCAAAAATAGGCGATCATGGATCTGTTGAATCCGTTTGTTCTACATTTGTTTTGTTTATTCATGCATTTAACTTCGAATCCTTGTGCAATTCCTTGGGGTCTTAGAAAGATTCCGAACTTCTAAAGCTGTGTCTTTCTTGGATTATATGTCTCAGATTTTTGATAGCTTGGTAACCCAACACGCATGAGGATATTAGGAGTTTTTCATCTTTGTGCAAAGCATGTGTACAATTGGTTGACCACTCTTTGATTCATTGCATTCTAGCTTAGGATGTTTGGTATTTATGTATGGTACTTATAGGAGTGTGAATCTAAATGCATTCATCCTAAGAAGCGGTGTGGTGTTAGATATGCTTTGAGGTGGTCTACAAAAGGCGTTTCAATAAAAGCGAAAAAAAGAAGGTTGAGCATATGAAAGACCTTTTTTTAATTGATCAGCATTTTTTCCCACATCTTTTGAATTGATGAGCATTTCTTAATTAGATATAGACAATTTTACTTGTTCCCATGAGTTCGTTAGAGCCATTTGTGCATGCAAGTTCATCTAAGCACATGTTCCGGAATGATGACTAGGGTGTTTTTCTTTGACTCTCCTGGATTTTTGTTTACATATATTCTTGCTTATTTATCCCAAACTTTTGTGTGATCTGATGAGACTGTCTAGGGTGTTGTTCAAAACAGTCAAGCTCAACCAGGTAGATGTCATCTAGCATGGTCTTTCGGTGCTCGTGGGAGAATGCCTTTGTAGCCATCTAAATTCTTCGTTATCTGTGAACTGAAGAGTCTTATATGTTAAAAGTGTGATTTAGATGGTTATTTGTACTTGCACTATTGTTATGGTATTTTTTGTCTTGTTGCACATTTTAAAATTTTAATTTATTTGGCCGGTGTGAAATGCTAAATGTACAGACTTGGGATTTCCGAGTAAGTTGGAATCTGAAGCCATAAATGAATATTTCTTGTGTAATTATATTGTGATATTTACCTTGTATACAATGTAGAGAGAGGGCATTTTTATGCAGGTCCAGCAAGTCCCCATGCAATGAAGAAAAACAAGAATTATTTTTTTTACAAATACAATTCCCTTTGTAACGGTTATAAACTGTTACAAAGTAATATTTTTTTTGAACATAAATTATTTCCTAACGCCCCTGAACCGTTACAAATTTTGCAAAATCGTTGGCTCAAAAAACCGTTACAAATATTTTTACAAACGCTTAATAATTGTTAGCAAAATAATGCTTTGTAACGCTTTTAAACCGTTACAAATATTTGTAACAGATTACCCACGCCCAAACTGTTACGGATAAAAAGCATTACAAATATTTTTTGTAACGGTTTTTCACTGTTAGTAATAACCTATTATGGTATAGTGCTTTCAGGTCGTTGAAGGCTTTATGGCACTCGTCTGTCCAAGTGAAAGTTGCCTTTTTGAGTATTTGCAGGAATGGTCAGCACTTGTCAGATGCTCTTGAGATAAACCTGTTGAGGGATGAAACCATGCCAGATAACTTGTGAATTTGTTGCTATGTAGTTGGTTCTGGCATTTCAAGGAGAGCTCGTATTTGTTCTGGGTTTGCTTCAATGCGTCTTTGTGAAACGAGGTAATCTAAGAATTTCCTTGAGGCTACTCCGAATACGCATTTGGCTGGGTTGAGCTTCATCTTGTTTTGGCGAAGTCGTTCAAAGGCTTCTTGCAGGTGGGAGATGTGATCGCCCGCCTTTTCGCTTTTGACCACCATGTTGTCTATGTAGACTTCCATAGTGTCTCCTAGCAAGTCTTTGAACATTTTGGTGACCAGTCTTTGGTAGGTCGCACCTGCGTTCTTCAAGCCGAATGGTAGGACGTTGTAGCAAAACGTACCTTGCTCGGTTATGAAGGACGTCTTTTCCTGATCTTCTTTTGCAAGCGGTATTTGGTTGTACCCACTGTATGTGTCCATAAATGACAAAAGCTCATGACCGCAAGTTTGATCTACCAGTATGTCGATCCTTGGTAGGGGGAAGCTGTCCTTTGGGCAGTGCTTGTTAATGTTGGTGAAATCTATGCAAAGTCGTACCTGACCATTATTCTTTGGAACGGCTACAATGTTGGCTAGTCAGGTCGGGTACTCGACTTCTCTAATGAATCCAACATTTTTGAGCTTTTCTATCCCTTTGTTGATAGCTTTTTGAAACTTGAGTGCTAATTTCCTGGGTCGTTGTTTGATAGACTTGACAGTTGGATCTACATTTAACTTGTGGCAAGCGACCTGAGGGTCGATTCCTAGCATATCGATATACGACCAAGCAAAAACATCTTTATTGAGAGATAGAAATTTGACAAGTTGCTCCTTGAGCTTGGGGTCTAAATCAACCCCTACATAGACAAATTTTGGGTCATCAGTTGTGCCCAAATTGACTTTCTCTCCTGGTTCTATTTGAGATTGTTTTCCTTTGAGCTTTTTTGATGAAGTTGCTGGAGGGCTGGATGTTTGAGGATCTTGCCTCTTTGGCTTCAACGACTTGACGCTTGGGTGAGGTCGTTGTGCTGACTTGATTGCATCGGTGAGCTTCTAGTTGGTTGCTTCTGACCTCCATGATGCCTCTGGGACCAGGAAATTGCAGGACCTGGTGTAGGGTTGATGGAATTGCTTGGATCTTGTGAATCCAACGGCATCCTAGAATAGCGGTGTAGGACGACCTGACATCGATCACACTGAAGCGTGTTGAAGTTTTGACCATGTCTTCCTTCTCTCCAATGGAGACTGGCAGGATGACATCTCCAATGGCATCTGTGCGATCTCCGTTGAACCCGTAAAGCAATGCGTTATATTCTATCATCACCGAGTCTGGCAAGTGCATGTCCTTGTAAGTTTCTAGCATCTTCTGAGCGATCTGGACCGCGCTGGCTCTTTCGTTTGACTTCTCTAATTTTTAGGCGAAGTCTTCTAAGCGTTGATTGGTGGTGTTGGTGAGGGATGCAACGGCATTGTGCTCCACTACTTCTGTGGTGCCGTTGTTGGTGTTGGAGGTGGCCTGGTCATGCATCGTATGATTCTCTTGTTGTAAAGTAACGAAAGCGTCTTGTAGCGTCTTCATCTGTTCTGCCAACATTTGAAGAGAGGTATCCATGATGGTTTTTACCAGCTTCGTGGGCTTAAGAAAAGAGTAAGTGTGCTTTTCTTAAGGAAACGAACCGGTAGACGGCGCCAATGTAGATGTAGTATTTGATGGACAACGACCTGATGATCAGGAGAATTGGGAATGGATGCACTCTTCTTGGGATAAGAGTTGCCTACGTATCAAGTTTCTTGGGGTAAACTTGAATCATGCCTTACGTAGTTCATCTCTCTCTACTTATAGATGTTTGAGATAACCTTCCTTATTTGCTCCAGGCCGTTATAAAGTGTAGATCCACTTTGTGTGCTATCTTGGAGATTCGCCATTACTCCGATGTTACAAAGTAAATGTCTCCTTGATTATTGTGTTGACTGAGCTCTAGGATTGCGCTAGTTGATATCCTTCCATAAATGGTCAGAATCGATTCTTTGGGACGACACGGTGTCTTTGGGTCTTTGGGTACGGTCTGATGGGTGTTTGGACGACCTGAAGGAGGACGACCTATTATGTGGACACGTGTACTGTAGTGTGGAACGGAGGGTACTTACAGTTTCCATTAGATTTTGTTTTTTATTTTGTGAGAAAGTTAAAGTAGGAAGCAGCCTGACTGAGATCCGCCCCTGCCTTGAACACTTCTATATTAGTAGACACTGAAAGCAAAGAGTTTAGCGCACCTTTCGAAAATTCTCTAATACACAGTCCATATTAAGATGGTAAAAGCGTAGAGTTTTTAACTATATATATATATATATATATATATATATATATATATATATATATATATATATATATATATATATATAGTACTACTTAACTTTCCTTCTTTTTTTTCCTAAATAGTACACGAACTTTTTTTCTCGCCTATTTGTACCACAAACTTCCAATTTCTTACCATTTGGTACATTCATATATTTATCTGATCAAAACGCCCCTACCTATTTATTTTTCTAATTTGCAACTAAGTGCACCGCCTTTATCCACTCGCATGCCTCCACCTCCACTCCCGCCACCACCAACTAATTTTTTTTTTATCTAAAAAAAAGTGGGGTAGTGGATGAAGAAAATATATATAATCACCGTCGGATTCACATGTAATTCGTATGATGATAGCTCATCATAATTTCACAAGCATTTAGGTTGGGTAACTATCTCATTAGCGATTATATTGTTCTTATGTTAGGTTACTTTATATACGCCACATTTATTTCTCAAATTCACCACTAATCCACTACTATCCTTTATGTTATCTTTGTGGACCGAATTCAAAATATTATTCAAAAGAAGACTAGGATATTGAAGAATACCAAGTATAAAATTCTAGTAACCTCATTTTGACTTATGTGCTTAGTGTGCCATTTTAACTTGTGATAGCAAGTGTTTGTTTGATCAAACCATGTTGGCCCTTTAGTATATAGAGTTTGCTTTTGTTTTAAGTTAGATTGGGTATTTATTTATAATATTAATATGTATACTATTAGAATATGTCAGTATTAAAATATATTAGAATATGTCAGTATTAGAATATGTCCTATATGTAAAGTCCCACGTTTCTATAAGTGTGGACATCCATATCTAGTAGTTTCTATTATCATGTTTGAGGTAAGTATAAATATGTAACTCTAGGTAGAGAACAAGGATCAGAAACTCTAACCCTATTATTATAGCATCCTCTCTTATCAATTCTGTTTCTTCTTGGTTTCTCTCAATATATATATCAATGCCACAACTTTTCTAGCATCACCACTAACATAGAATTTAATATGGTATCGGAGCATCAGGTTCAAATCAAAGTTTAGTGATATGCTAGGAAAGGAATCCCTCACTAATAAACAAGAAAAAAAAATCAATTCCTTTTCAGTTTTCAGTATAGTATTCAATTCAAGTTTCAATCTTTCTCACAAGAAGAACTTTTTCTATCTCGATTCAAGTTTCAATCATTCTCTAGATAGATTATTTATGTGCGAGAGTTTATTGTTCACGTCACTGTTCAAGATTCCAGTTTCGTATTTTTAGTTTTCAGTATTGTCTCTTGGTATTGTTTCGCTTCCGCAGTCTACGTCTTCCGCAATCTCTCTGTCTTAGTATTGACAAGAGGGGCACAACCTCTCTGTATCTCGCAGTCTCTGAAGTTAGTATTGGACTAGGCGCACACGCGCTCAGTCTAAGCCTTCTGTAGGGCGCGCATGCCAAATGTTGTTTTCGGTACTGTTTTTTTCATTCAGAGAAGAGGGCACGCACGCACTCAAGTATAGCTAGGCCCACCACCTTCTTCCACGCCCTTGCTGAACAACTCGTGATGCGCCTCTTCCATCTGCCGTCACCAACACCAATTACCACCTCCATTATATAACATTCCAGCCCCCACCACCATCTGTCATCGACCACCAATTTTTTCTTTTTTTAAAAAAAAGCAGAGCCCTTCTTCCCCAGCAAGAAACCCCATCACCTGCCACCGCACCTTCCCATCACCTGCCTGCCACCGCACCTCCCCATCCCTCACCATCCATCCCCCATCCACCACCAACAGATTTGCTCACATTCCCACCATCAGCACTTCCACCACAACCGAACCCCCACAACAGCCTCCAATCCATCTGATTCCTCCTCCCACCTTAACAGCACAGCACCACCATCACTTACTCACCACCGTCAGCAACAGTGCACTCACGGGTTTTTGTTTTTCAGAATTTTTGTTTGCTAGAACAGTGTCGTATACTATTTCTGTTCTTGTCTAGGTTTGCAACCAACGACTTCATAACCAATTCCTTGACAGTAAGTTGAATTGCTTACAGCATTTGGTTTTGGATTTGGTTGTTGGACTGGTTTTGGGATTTGTCTGTGGATTTGTCTGTTTTCGGTTTTGTGTGGTGTTGTTCGACGGGTTTTGGGGTATGGGATATGTATAGTTTGGGATTTGTTTGGTTTGGGGTTTGTTGACCTGGCTGTGGGTTTTGGCTATGAGAGGGAAGAAAGGTCTCGCCCTCTTAGTGACTTCTTCGGGGGTCTGTGCCCCACCCCCTAAGAAACGTGTCCATTGTCCTTTCCGGGATCGTCATGGATGCACCAATGGAGTAAACGGTAATGGGTTTACTGTTCCCTATATTTTCACGTATTTTGATAAACAACATTTGGATTGCCGGTTGAGTATCGATAGGATCTGAGGTGAAATTAAGGATGATTGTGAATTGTATTTGTCACTAGAGAACTCCTTAAGGTCATTAGACAAATGGGTTTGTGGCATTTGTCTTTGTATCCATGCTCTTGGAATACCGTGTCGTCATCTAGATGATACCATAGAACCCTTTGCTTTGATGGAGAGTGGAGAACCCGCGATGTGTTATTGTGGGCATACCACAACCGCCTCTAAGCCCAACACTACGGATCTTACACTCTCACGACATGGGGGTGACGGTGATACCCCTAATCAGGTTGGTAATGTTTCGCGATCTTGATGAGGCGTTACTTGATAGTGCATTCCGTTATACCTTTTCGCATCTTGTGAAAAGTATACCCGCGTGCTTGTCGTTTGGCTTTTTTCGGTGCATTGAAATCTGCTCTCTGGGATATTATAGCTGATCCTGGGTCAGTTATGCCTTGGGTTCGTCTCTCCTTCGCCGCCATACTCGCGCAAGTTTTTCAACCACAGAATCGTCAGGAACGTCGTTCTGGTACTAGAAAAAACCTTCAGTAGAAACAGATTCTCCATGCCTTGATGACATGGAATGAGCCTGGTGGGATGTTTCGTCTCTTAGAGTTTGTAATAGAGCCTCCTTCAATCCAACCAACCAGGAAATCTGCCTCCACTCAGAATGTGCGTCGATGCTTACAGAAAGTTGTTGATGGACATTTTGCTGCAGCGGTTAAAGTGTTATCATCATCAGGAGTTGCCTCCAATACTGCAGAGACTATATGTGCATTAGAGGAGAAGCACCCAATGCGACAACCACCTGTGAGACCGACTATTCCTTTTGCTGAGCCCCCTTTAGTGGTAGAGAGAGTCACCCTATTGGCATGTATTCGGTCATTTCCGAAAGGCACTTCTTGTGGTCGTGATGGTCTTCGAGCTCAGGATTTGTTGGATGCCATGAGTGGTGCTGCAGCAGCTATATCGTCTGATTTGCTAGATGCATTGACCCCTGTGGTGAATCTTTGGTTACAGGGACGATGTCCACAGCCGTTAGCGGAATTCATCGCGAGTGCTCCGCTTACTCCACTTCTCAAGCCGGATAATGGTATTCGTCCTATAGCTGTGGGGATGGTTTGGCGTCGTCTAGTCTCCAAGATTGCAATGAAAGGAGTTTCCCAAGATGTGGTAGGATACCTACAGGATTTTTAGTATGGGGTTGGTGTTTACGGTGGTGTGCGCTTTTGCCACCGCCAACCGCGATAGTGTATGCTAACGATGTGATTACCCTCTCTTCGATCTTCGCTTGTAGATTTTCAGAATGCTTTTAACATGGTTGATCGGACTACCATGTTGAGAGAGGTTCGTATCCGTTGCCCAGCTATTGCCCCTTGGGTTGAGTACTTGTATTGTCAACCTGCGAGGTTATATATGGGGGATGGCTACATATGGTCTGCTACTGGGGTCCAGCAAGGCGACCCTTTGGGTCCCCTTCTATTTGCACTGGTGTTGCATCCCCTGATTCTGCGGATCCAGTCCAGTTGTCAGTTGTTGCTACATGCTTGGTATCTAGATGATGGGACTCTGATTGGAGATACGGACCAGTGGCGACAGCTTTGGGTATTATTTAGGAAGAAGGACCTTCCGGACGGGTACGGTTCTTAATGTGGCTAAACCGAGATATTTTGGCCATCATTGGATCCACGCCGCTCCACTCGGTCTCTTTCCTTCAGATTTGTCCCGCCCTCGCCAGGAGTCGGGTTGCTTGGAGGTGCGGTCGACCTTCGATCCATCTTTTGTCATGGGCCTTGCTCGCAAGCGTGTTGAAAAGATTGCGACTTTGATGGACCGTTTAGCTATATTAGATGATCCACAGTGTGAGTTAGCTCTCTTACGTGCTTGTGCTGGGCTCTCTAAGTTGGTATTTGTGATTCGTACTTGTCCACCATCCCTTTTTAGAAAGGCAGCTAAGACTTTTGATCGGCATCTCCGCAGTGTTCTCCAGGGTATTGTGGTTTCTGATGGTCCTAACTTCAGTGATTTGCAGTGGCGTTTATCGACACTCCCATTACGTCTTGGTGGGTTAGGTATTTATTGTGCCACTGATGTCTCTACTTTTGCTTTTGTGGCTTCCCGTTGTTAGACTTTTGAGCTTCAGAACCACATTCTTAGGAGTTGTGGGCCAGTGCCTTTGGATGAGATTCTTGATGTTGCTAGGAGTGCATTGAATCTTTGTCTACCCGATTTTGACCTCAGTTCTATGGCTGGGAATGCTACCGTCCCCTCAAAACCACAAAAAGTTTTGGCGGAAGCGTTCTATAGTAAGATTGTTGCTGGTCTTGAGAGGGAGTTTGTGTTATCTACTCGTCAGAAAGCAGTCATTGGATGCTTGCAATCAGAACACGCTAAGGATTTTTTACTTGCTATTCCGATGGAGGAACTGGGACAGCGTATGTCGTCGGTGGAGTATCGTTCTATTCACTGGTACTGTCTCATGATTCCTTTGTACTCTGATGGTGGCCTATGCCCTGTTTGCAAAAAGAGTAGACTAGATGCTTTCGGGGACCATGCACGCACATTGTAGGCATTTTCCGGTTTCAAATACCGACATGATCATGTCGAGATATTTTATGTGATGCATTTTGGAGAGTGGGGTACAAGTGAAGAAGGAGGCTCCCCGTGAATTTTCTCACCGATCCGAATGAGGGAAGATCTACACTTGACGCTGGATGGATGTGTTGATATATAGTTGGTCCGAGAGGACACATGCATGTGTTGATATAACTGGAGCCCCTCCGTTGGTAGGTTGGGGAATGGAGTCTTTGAGGTGGGAGAAGCTAACTAAGAGCAAAGCGGCAGGGGAAGATAGAGAAGCATGAGGAAGCTTGCGGCTAACCGGCATTGTTTCATTCCGTTTAGTTTCGACACTTCGGTTTCCGAACAACAATCTGTTGAGCTTCTCAAGAGACTTCGAGAAAGTCATGGACGAACGCGTTATGACCGGTTCTAACGAGTTTGTTTTTAGAAGAATAGGATTTGCTATTCAGAAAGGACTTGCGGCACAGCTTGTTGCACGCTTGTCCTAATAATTTGTAAAAATCCTTATCAGTATCAATAAAATTTCCACTTAAAAAAAAAAAAAAAAAACATTTTTTCCAACTTTCGCTAAACAAACAAGATCGAAGTTGGAAAAGTATAGGGCGCGCACGCACCCCAATATGCCTTGGCCAAGGCACACACGTGCTCTAACCTCCACACATTAGGTTCAATCTACAATTTTTCCTGTGTATTGGAGTATGAAGTTATAACACCCCGTGTTTTTATACGTATTTTTCTATTTAATTAATTAATTTAATTGTTTATTTTAAAAAATTCGGGATTGGACTTCGGGATACGTGGGCCTGGTTTTGGGTCCGAAGTCGTGTTGGGCTTGGGTTTTGGACCCAGTATATATAAACACTTTTCTAGAAAATAGGGTTCAAAAGATAATATAATATATTAAAAATGGAGGCAGAGAGAAGCCGGTTTCTTTGGAGCATTTGGTATGACGATTTAATCGGGCTAGGAGGATTCGTCGATTTCGTTCATACTGGTGAGTAGCTATTTTGCTATTTCACCGATTTATGGTTTTCCTCAGATCGGAGTATACCGAATAAGGTTTCGCCTATTAATACTTGTTCGTTATATTTGTTGTGTTGGACTTTCGTGCCATCCGTTTGTATTAAACTTTGTTATATATCGGTTTTATTAAAATGTTGAACCTGTGATACTCGAAGTTTAAACCGTCGAACTTTGGAACGTGCCTTAAAACCGCCGAAGCTCTCAGTAAAGCTTGCACGGTTCGTTAATGGCGGCAAGACCTGATATCGTTTTTTTATTCTCATTGATTGTTGTGTTGTTTGTTTTGTTAAATTGTGATTTGGGTCGTGTGTGGTCTTTGATGAAGCTCTAAGCGCATTAATGGCGCTAACGAAAAATCGCCAGATTTATATTAAAATTTATTGTTTGGATTTTGGTTGGGGATTTGGATGTTGGGTTATTAGTAATGAGATTAGGAGGATTGATGGAGGAGATGAGGGACGCGAGTGTGGTGTTTGTCGAGTGGAGCTTGAGGCACCATTAATGGCAGCCAAGAAATCGCCCGAATGGTTTATGTGACTATGATGGTTTTTTTTTTCGTTTTGATTGGGTTGATGTTTGGGTGTGAGGGTGTGTGTGAGGTTGGTTTGAGAAATTTGGAAGCTTGAGGCCGGCCATTAATGGCGGCGGTAAAATTTCTAGATCCGGTTTTGGTGATGTTTGGATTGAATGTATTAGAGTTTTTGGTTTTGTTAAAGATGTAGGGGTTTCGATGAGGATCAAAACCGTGTGTTTGAAGTGGGTGGTCGTGGTGGGAACTTGTGGTGGCGGATTTTTTTGGTGGAGGTGGAGGGCTTTGGAGGAGGAAGATGACGGTTTGGGCTTGGGCCTTAGGTGTTTAGGTTGGGCCCGGGTGTGGGTTAAGTTCCTTGGGCCGACCTTGTTTTGTTTGCCTGGGCCAAAGCCTTAGTTGTTTGGTTTGGGCCAAATTCTATTATTTTGTTTGGGCCCGGTTTGTTTTAGTTGTTTGGGCCAACCACTTATTTGTTTTGTTTGGCCCGATTTCTTTAAATTTTTAGACCGAACCACTTAACAGCTTTTGGGCCCGTTTCTAATATTGCTTGGGCCAGTCCATATAATTTAATATAGATCCAATTGGGTCAGGTAGAATAAATAAGTGGACTTTTAGACTTCCGGGTTCTAAGGTTTGGGCTTGGCCTGTTGGGTCCGAACCATTACCTTTGGTCATGAGCCCATGAGCCATGCACCTTTGACCTTAGCCATGAACCATGGCTATAACCCTGGACCTGTCGAACACGGAAACGACAGTTTGGCTTTGACCAAGACATGTTGGACTTTGACCAGGACAGTTTGACTTTGACCATTGACGGTTGACTTTGACCTTAGCCATGAACCATGGCTATGACTCTGAACCTGTCAAACACGGAAACGCCAGTTTGACTTTGACCATGGACGGTTGACTTTCACCTTTGACTTTGACCATCGACCGTTGACTTTGACCTTTGACCATGGACGGTTGACTTTCACCTTTGACTTTGACTAGGACAGTTTGACTTTGACCATCGGCCGTTGACTTTGACCTTTGACCATGGACGGTTGACTTTCACCTTTGACTTTGACTTGGATAGTTTGACTTTGTCAGTTTGACTTTGACTAGGACAGTTTGACTTTGACCATGACATGTTGAGTTTGACCTTGACCATGATGTGTTGACCTTGACCATGATGTGTTGACCTTTGACTGTTGACCGTTGACTTTGACCGTTGACTGTGAATGTTGACTTTTCCAGTTTTTCATATGTTTGCTTATATGGATATATATATAGTAATAAAATACTGTCGGATATTGTATAACTTGGTTGGTAAATTATCTAATTTAGATTTGATGTTAAACAAGAGAAAGTAAGTTCTGTGCGTCAGCTTTGCAACACAAAAAGCTTCGATGCGTTTGGATACCTGTGGAAAGAGTTGTTCCATTCGAAAGATATCCCGTCAGAAATCCCATTTCTTTGAAATTAGGATTTTGACCGTTTTCAACCTAAATTTTCTTTTAGATGGGCTAAGGTTGGGACTTCGAGTTCTACATGAAAAAGTATATCTAAATACCTTAGTTTCTAAATAATTAAGTTACATGTCATTTGGATGAATGTAGGAAAAACCTTAGCATTGATTATGTGGCTGATAAGAACTACGAAGGTTTGATTCCAATCTTGAAAGATTTGGATACGTAGGCAGCTTTGAGCAAAAGTGCAGCCACTACACTATATCTATAATATATATATTAGTTTGTGTGATAACTATGTGATTATGTTAGAAATTACTGTTGTTTTGAGACTACATAAATATATATGTGAGAGATAGAAGTTGTATATGAATATAGACTTTAGTATATGTGGATATGTTTTAGACATTAGTGTGTGTGGACTTGAATTTGGGCTAATGAACTATTTGTTTACGATATTGTATATATGAGTATGGTTATATAAATTGTATTTGTTTGATTATAAGTCTGTTTACATTTAATGATATTTAAGTGCTTGATTTGCCTTGACGCGCGAAAGTGACTCTTTGCATGTGTGGTCTATTTTGACATGAGTAATGCTAGTATAATTATAAGTGATAATAATGTTTTAATGTGTCGCCCACATCTTTAGAACTCTCCACGCCTCAGGATTTGGTAATGAAAAGAAATGTTTATGACTTGTGATGTCATGTGATAGATGGGTATTCATTGAATGTGCCATGAATGACCGGTATTCATTGAATGTGCCATGAATGACCCAATCGTTTGACCGCCCTATAGAGGAACTAAGGTATTAGCCTTGCGGGTTGGTCGTATTCTTTGAATGTACCGGGAATGTAGGTTTGGGTATTCCTTGAATGTATGGAATGACTCGGGGCATTTATTGAATGTGCCATGAATGGCCCGTTAGTGTTATGATGGGTATTCCTTGAATGTGGCGGGAATGACCCAAGGTATTCATTGAATGTGCCATGAATGACCCGATATTTTGTTATGCCCAAAGGAGGCTTTGTGATTATGTGTATGGAAAGCCCGAGAGATGGTCGTGACTCACAAGTTACGAGTTTACAAGATGAAAGTATGTTTCCTGGAGGCGATATCCCGCTTGGGACGTATGTCTTGTAGTGGTACTCGGTGTGAGGGAGGCGCACGGATATGTGTGATTTGGCAAATGTGTGTAGTGCAAATCGTGGAGTAGGAACTAAAAGGTCAATGTGTCTTTGAATAAAGGAGTCAACAAGATAATTAATAAGCAAAGTAAAAATATTGATTTTACGTGTGATGGAGTTATTAGATATGATGTCTATGATTTCTTATGAGAAATGTTTACGTGGTTTGTATGAGTTGATACTCACAAGGGATGAATGTACTCCTTGGTTGTGACTTTTCCTCGTTCTCATAAGTAGACGAGTGATACTAAAGTAAAAATATATGAATTGTGTGATGCTATGGATATGAAGTGTGACGGTGAATAATACTAATAAATGATTGTGAGTTCTATGTGACTGTGAATTGACTATAACTTGATATGTTATTACGAAACTATTAATGACTTGTGATAGTCTGAGATCTATGATTATGCACGCAGAAACTTTATGACGTAATGATGTCATATGAATGACTACCCTTAATATAGGTATTATGATAAGTGGTATTCCCCGAATATGCGGGACGAACCAGGTTATATCAATTAGACTTAAATGTCTTAAAGGAGGTGTGGTCATGAATGAAATTTTGACTGGCTGAGATAAATCAATTTATTGTGATGTCTAACTCTGTTTTGCAGGAGGGTAGGATCTATTAATCTTTTCTGCAGGGACGTAAATATCCTACCCTAAGACGACGTGTTGGCTTAAAGGTAAGGTATACCAAACTCATATTTAATTAGGTTATCATATGTGCAGTTAATAAATGAAATGTAAGTGGTATTGTATTGTGAGTTATTTTGGAAAGTGGGAATGACGAGTACTATTATATGAGATTCTTGGAATTTGTATGTTGGGGGTGAAATCTTACTTGGGAAGAAACTACACGCCGTTTTTTTGAAAACGGAACTATATTGTCTTCCAAGTTGAAATTGTTTGTAATGTTATATTATTCATTTGAAAGATTATTATATATATTTTGTTGTTAGTCTACTCATACCAGCAAATTCAATTTGCTGACCCATGTTTGCTTTGTTTTGCAACGTGGGTGTGTTCTTGGGAACATAGATGGTGGAGTGATGGATGAAGACACGGACTTGGATTTGCTCTTGGAGTCTTCTGGTTTAAGTTTTTCGAAAGTGTATAGTTTTGAATTGAAACAAAGGTAATAGAGTTGGTTAGAAAAAAATTTTATTTGTAAATGAAGCGTTGTTCTTTCAGTTTTAATTTGATCTTAGATTTTAAATATTGTGGTTGATAATATGTTAGTGGGTTTTGTTTCACCCTGGGTTTCCAGATGATTGAATATCAGTTTTAATTTTTCTGGAAATTTGGGGTGTGACAGAAGTATTGTTCTTTGAAGTGGGCATTAGTTGGTTGTATAGTTGGTATTTGGTCTCCTCTGTTTCAAGTTCAAGTCGGAATAGACAAGCCTTTGTATGTTTCAACTTAGCCTTGTATATTCCAACTTGAGTGGGGGAATATGGAGATATGAGGACATTGAGTAGTATATAAGGCAAAAAGAACATGGAGACATGTGGAAGAGTACTCATGTCTCCATATTCCAGCATGCCTTGGCGAACTCACTTCATGACAAGGGATATCTAAAGGCGTGCACCTCCTTTGCATCTCAACAGTATGACATTCCCCACTATTCAGCACTCATGTTTCCAGGTAGCAGTTAAGCCTAAAATGTAGTCTTCAGTATTCAAGTAGCAGTCAAGCCTAAACTGCAGTCTTTAGTATTCAGGTAGCAATCAAGCCTAAACTGCAGTCTTCAGTATTCAGGTAGCAGTCACGCCTAAACTGCACGTATGTTTCAGGTAGGAGTCAAGCCTAAACTGCACGAATGTCCCAGGTAGCAATCATCCCTAAACTGCACTAATCAATATTCAGGTAGCAATCAAGTTATAACTGCACCAGTATTCAGTATTCAAGAGTACCCATAATGGTATTTTGTTGACATTAATAGTGATATTGATAGTAGCAGCCAAGAAGCGCACATCAAATCAGTGTTATTATTTTCAATTTATATTATGACAGCCATAACAGCGAATGGAGTGAGTAGTAGCCAAGCAGCACGCCACTAAACCGGTGTTATGATTTCAGTTTGTGATTGTGGTACACCTTCAGTATTCAGGTTAGGTCATTGCCTACACCGACAGTTTCACTTTCCAGAACGTCTCATCTCAACAGTTGTTCGAGTTCTTCAACTAAAGACAGTTCTATGTGAAAGGGGGAGCTATATTCTTATCTTTTCTTTCTGCCATTCAAACTATAATTTGCAAGTTTGCGGCATTACAGTTTGAAGGGGAGTATTAGAATATGTCAGTATTAGAATATATTAGAATATGTCAGTATTAGAATATGTCTTATATGTAAAGTCCTATGCTTCTATAAGTGTGGGCATCCATATCTAGTAGTTTCTGTTATCATGTTTGAGGTAAGTATAAATATGTAACTCTGGGTAGAGAACAAGGATCAGAAACTTTAACCCTATTATTCTAGCCTCCTCTCTTATGAATTATGTTTCTTCTTGGTTTCTCTCAATATATCAATGTCACAACTCTCCTAGCATCATCACTAACATATAATTTAACATATAATTTTTTTTTTTTGCTTTTGACAAATGTAGTGAATAGGACACGTACATGTCACTATATCCCTTTCCCTATCCATGCATATGTAATGCCAACTAAGAGAAGAGAACCATTTCTTCTCCTTCTCACTTTCTCCATTAAATTTCAGATCCAAAAATACACTCCTAGCTACCAAATTCATCATGAAAACACTTGGTCTTTGAAAATTAAACTTGCACTTTCTCATGGGTAGTTGAAAATCCTTGGTGGAGATTTCTTGTGTACTAAATTAGCTTGATTCTCCACACAATTGTGGGTGTCTTGCTGCTGGAATTTCATCATCTAACCTTTCTCATCCTCTATTAAAACTTTAACAATCATTTGGAAACTCAAATAATTGTAAGTAGCTTATTTATGTTCTAAGGCTCAATGTATTACATAAGAAAATTTGTATGCCATGCATGATACTTATACTCCCTTTCTTATTCAATTTTTATTTCAAGTGGTTTAAAACTTTTGTGGGAAATGGCATTTGGGAACATTCACTTTTGAAGTTGGAGTCGTTTTGTTCTTTATAGCTTGGGTTGCTCATAGTTTGAGGTAGGTGTCTTTCTCCCCCTTTATTTCCACCATGTTAAGAGCATGCTAACTAGAGACTTTACTCAATAATTGATTTAGGTTCTAATTGTGTTAGAATTGAATTGAAGTTAGTGGGTTCTACTTCATGTTAAGTGCTGATTTTTTTAGTACAAGTTTTAACGCATAGGTCCACAAGTAAAGTATTTAATTATGACGCATTTTGAGCTAAATCACACAAAACTTGTTTAGAATGAGGTAACTCCATTTTCATTGATTGTAGTATTTTACTTATGTTTTGCTATTAGGTATTCAACTACAAAACTTGGATTGCAACAAGTTTTCACCTCCTGAAATTTCAATATTTCAGCAAGGATTTTGGGAGTTGTCCATGTACTTGGGTTAATTAGAACGTATATTGTTTTGGTCATAACTTTCTCATTATAACTCTGTTTGTTGAACCGTTTTCACTGTTGCATATCAAATTCCAAGGGGAATGGCTTGAATTAGGTTTGAAGTTTAAATTCACAGGTTTTATATTTCAGTTTATTATTGTTTGTGTAGTTGTATTATTAATTGGCTATGATGCACGGATACTCCTAAAATGTCATTGCACCCGTATCGGTCGGGTACGATACCGATACAGATATTGGATACTTCGAGGATACTTCTAGGGTATTGGAATCCCATAAATAGACCTGATCGGATAGTTATACTCCGTTGAAATGTAAATTGTTCTTGAGGCTTCAAGTTGTACGTATTGACTTTGACATGTGCTATAATAGTTTTTCACATGTTCCTGACTAACTTTACTCAAAGAACTACTAACATAATTTTCATAATACACATATTTTAAAATATTCATATTAATTTGTCGTACCCATAGGTTGTACCGGTATCCTAATATTTCAAAAAAGTCGTACCATATATACTCCGTACCAGTGTCGTCGTATCGGTATATGTACCCGTATCCGTGCATCATAGTTGATTGGTGTATATCAAGACAAAGGGTCTTGACTTGTGTGAGCACACTAGGATGTAGTCCCCATGGCTTTATGACCTATTGGAACTGAAAATTTGGTGTTGGATGTGGCTTTACAGTTAAGGTGATGAGTCGGTCGTTAGTTAACAACACGTAGAACTCTAATTTTGGTTGGTACCGGTGCTGGGTCGGCCGTTTCTTGACAACACTTGGAACTTTAATTTCGGGTTGGTACCGGTGTTGGGTCGGCCTTAGTTGACAACATACAGTTACGGGTTGGATTTTAGTATGATTGGACTCACCTATTGCAATTGGTTGCTTGTTTGGTTTCTTTCAAAATGTACGCATTTGAGTGGAGTAAAAGGTTTTCGATAAATAGAAATGGTTTATAAAGGATATATAATTTTTGTATAAGATATTTAGATTTTGATTGTAAAGGGTAGCAATGATATATATATCAAGAAATTGGTCCCAAGGCCCAATTTTGGGGAAAATGAAGTCTAAAGGACACGGTTTTTTGTAAGTAACTCACAAGGACAAATTTTGGAAAAAAAGTAACTCACGAACCCACTATTTCAAAATTAGTAACCCTCAAGGACAAAATAAGTTGGCCCCGCCTTTTTACACTTTTTAAATGCCAGTTATACCCTTCTGTGAAAATAACCTTCAAGGACAAATGTCCCGGATTTAAAATAAATATTTTTCGATTTTACCCTTTCTGTCATTTTACTATGAACAATGAGTGTTCATACCTTCTGCTGGTGTATGAACAATGATTGTTCATATCCAAATAGGTGAATGTACCTTATACAATATATTGATGTATGAACATTGAATGTTCATACCCAATCAATGTTCATACCCAAAGGACCAAGGACTATGAATATCGAATGTTCATACCCAATCAACGTTCATATATACCCAAGGACTATGAACATTGAATGTTCACTATGAACATCGAATGTTCATACCCAAAAGACTATGAACATTGAATGTTCATACCCAATCAATGTTCATACCCAATCAGGACTATGAACATTGAATATTCAAACATTGAATATTCATACCCAATCAGGACTATAAACATTGAATGTTCATGTATAAACATCCATACATTGAATGTTCAAACCCAAGGACTATGAACATTGAATGTTCATACCCAATCAATGTTCATACCCAAGGACTATATATGAACATTGAATGTTCATACCCAAGGACTATGAACATTGAGTGTTCATACTAAATACACCGGGTTGTTTCGTCTGGGCCGGGACGTTAATTATTTTACATCAAGGGTATACTTGACATTTCATCTACCCAATCCGTTTTTTATTTCGCGTCAAGGGTATACTTGACATTTCATCTACTCGGTCCTTATGAGTTACAAAAATAAAAAAGTGTCCTTGAGAGTTACTTTTTCGGCATTTTTGTCATTGCCGAAAAAATAACTCTCAAGAACACTTTTTTATTTTTGTAACTCATAAGAACCGAGTAGATGAATGGTCAAGTATACCCTAATATATATATAGCCTGGCTCCTAAAAGGACCTTAAATAAGTACCAAATCTAAAACACCCACAACTTCACCTACAAAATGATTTAAACCCTAATATTTTGTGCATATGATCTGCTAACCATAAAGAACATCTCTACAAAAATTCAACTAGTTTGATATCCTCTAACTTAGATAAAATTGTTTTCCACTTTTGAATATATATATAAAGGTCCAGAAATGTCTAGTTTTTGCATTCATCTTTTGCCAGTGTTAAAAATTGTCAAACGAGTTGAATTTTTGTAGAAATGTTCTTTATAGTTAGCAGATCATACGCACAAAAGATTAGGGTTTAAATCATTTTGTAGGTGAAGTTGTAGGTGTTTTAGATTTGGTACTTATTTAAGGTCCTTATTAGTTTAGGGATTGTACAGGATCACATGTACCACCTGATGGGTTGTAGAAGCGAGGGGCAGCAGTTGAAAGACCAAATTAACCTCTAGACTTACCATGGATCCTGGTCAAGTCTGTAGACGTCATATCGCTTAGCCAGCGTACGTACTATAATGGTCTATGCTGGAATAGTAGTTGTACTATGAAGGCCGTTGATCTTAGGCACCTGGTCTGCTCCTGGGCCAGTAACACTACAAGACTGGGACTTTAGTTTATTGTTTAGGAACTTTCTGGCTCGACGTAGCCATGATCCTTGTTACTTACCCTATTCGATATACACTACTCATTTGTAATGTAAATATGTTATGTCATGTGTGGAGTAATGGTTATTTGTTTTAGTTCTTAAGTATGGTATCGGATTATTTGCATTACTTTGACACTGTTATCCTTGAATTCCACTTACCATTACTACTAGTACTATATTTCAATGCTACGTACGTGCCTTGGTAATTATCGTATAGATTCATTTATTTGTTCAACATTCCTTTGATATATATTTTTTTTAGTTGTGGTGGCAGTCTAGGGGCAGTGTGAGCCACCCACTGAGCATTGTTGTTTGCTCACCCTACTATATATATATTTTAGTTGTGGTGGCAGTCTAGGGGCAGTGTGAGCCACCTACTTAGCATTGTTGTTTCCTCACTCTGCTATATCAAATATTTTTTTTTCCAGATCCATCTTTAGGTGATAGTTTCAAGTTTTATCTCGAGACCATAGTTAGCAATACGGCGAATTATTCGTTTAATTCGGAAAATGTTTAAAAAGATCGTATTTTTCAATGATACGGAATAATTCTTTAATTCGGCAAGAAATCATTAATTCTCAAATTATTGGCGAATTATTCGCAAATTATTCGTCTTTTCACTATAAGTCTGCTGAGTATGCTGTCAAATTTTCTCGTATTTTTTTATTTTTAGTTTCGTATTATACTCGAATTATTTACGAACGATTTCGAATTTTTGCCGTTTCCATTTTTTTAATCCGAATTGAAAAAACGAATTATTATGGAAGCTCTAATTTTATTCAAATATTTTCCGTATCGAATTTTTGACGCATTACGAATTGCTAACTATGCCGGCTGAGACACAATATGAGAATCCTCCGTTTGACAAGTCGGTTGGAGACTTGAACTATTTTACTTGATTGGTTGTTTAGCGTGTTTACACTTTGTGTATATTTTGGGTTCTTGTGTACATCTCTTGTAATTAACCGGGACTAATATAGTGTTATATATGTTTTTTTTGGACCCGTATATTTTTGCATAACTTGTACTTTTGGACCGTGGTCGTTTATACGTTTATGTAAACTAAAATTTCTTAACTTTTGTGAATGGCATACCTAGGTAAACCAATGATGGTTAGTCGTTTTATTTGCTTATTTATTTTTAAAATAAAAGGCTTTCACAATTGTATTATATATTGTATCATGACTTGTGATATTGTGGTTGGGGATTTTGTCAAGACTCCACCGGGGCTACCGAGTCACCAGGTGTATTCCACGAGCAGCAGTGTACTCAAAAGTGGGATGTCACAAAATTTATCAATTTTAAGACTTTTAGCTTTCCCCTAAGACTCAAGACTCACAGAAGGACCAAGTTAACCATGTTTGACATGTTAGAGTCATTGCGGTTAGAGTCATGTGAATGAAGACCAAGTATCTTTTCCAACCTAAAATTACTTAAATGCCCTTTTGACTCAATGAAGACTAAAGTGGATCAAAATAACATGTGTCACCATCCTATACATTTAATCGAACAGCCACGAATATTTGACAAGCATTCGATTTAAAAAATTGTCATTAAGTAAATGGTCCACCCCATGGAAGTGTGGCGTACACGTGTCGTCATCTTAACTGTCAACAAAATCTAATCGCAAGAATGTGAATTAATCAATCCAAAAAGATAGTTTTTAATCTTCACCTTCCTTTCAATTTGATCTTACGGCTAACTCAATGTCTTCCTCCTCACATGCACGGAAAATTAAGAAAAATCCATTAAAAATTCCATACCATTACCATCATCGGTGATATAACAAAGAGATAGCCTTCTCCATCTAGTTTTCATATTTTTTGGTTTGACATGGACATACATCTACCACGACATGTCGAAACTATTGTTAATAATCATCTAATTAACCATGGTATTGCAGGAATCTAGTAGCACAGATATGGGCCGATACTTTGAAGTTTGAAGAAATCTCATTTAAGCATGTTTTTAGAGAAGGAAATCAAATAGCTGACTATCTATCTAAACTGAGCAAGTCTTCATGTAATGATATTTTGTTTTATATCCCCCCAATGGACCAAAAAAAGGTTTGATTTGGTTAAAGGGGATAAAAAAGGAAAAATGTACGTGCGCTCTTGATTTGAATTAATAAAAGGTTGGGGTATCTTTAACCCTTAGCCAAAAAAAAAAAAAAAAAAAAACACTTTCATTTACTTACAATTCTTATCAACATCAGTTCATTTATATCTACTAGCTATTACTGTCTGTCTCTTTTCCTAATCTGAGCTAGGACTTTGATAACTCCTTTGGATACATCTTAAAACTTAACGTAATTATTGTTAATATAGTTGGTTGGATTTTTATCAAGACGTGATGAAACTGTTATATTCTTGGTTTCCCATATTTTTTTGGTGGTCTAATGGATAACGTTTTTGCGCAGATAATTTTACGTCACAAGAGAAGTGGTATGGCGTGATTTTTTTGTGAAGAAATGGCGGTTTGGAATTGCAAGAGGCCTCATATGAATCTATATGCTATTTTATGTCACATTTTAGTTTTTTTTTTTGTAAAGATTATTTTAATTGCAAGCTACTGGAGGGATATGATGCTTAGAATTGTTTTGTTGGTATTTCATTAAGTAAAAATATTATATATATGAAAGGGGAATGATGCAACTCTTTTGTGTCTAATGAAGACATTTGAACTTTTATTTATTGAAATTTTGTTGCTTATTACATACACTTAAGTGCTCATGTGTTTATTTGTTGAATGGCATCGGGAAAAACAGGTGAAAAATAAAAAGAAAAAAGTAGTAGAGCATAATATTATTTTACAGTAGTGACGAAATGTTTATACAAATGGTTCACATTTGGCGACGATATTTGTGATACTAAATGTGTCTTGAAAAAACAGTCTTCTTCTACGTATGTAACTCCAACGACGATCAGAATTAATGCTGCTTAAAATACCAAATTTTCAAATTTGTTTTTATCTTTATCGATGATAGAAACGTCACTAAAAAATTAAGAAATTCAAATAGTTTAGACCTTTATCGACGATAGAAATGTAACAGAGTTTCAAATTACTTTTATTTTTAGCAACACTAAACACATTGCTAATAAGTCTAAATTTTCAATTTTTTTGGACCTTGACCAACGATAGAAACATTGCTAATAAGGTCTTCATTGTGATGATTTGAAAAACATCACCCAAAAAATATCTTTTGTGACGTTATTGTTTCGATAAAAAAAATGATTTAGCGAAGAAATTGAAGCAATAAGAATCGTCGCTAAATATCTCATATATGGCGGCGTTAAAAAATCATCGTTTTGTATCTTTGTCGACTATATCATTGCTGACAATGACACGGCACTCCAAACAGCGTCGCTGAATCTTATTAGCGATGATTTGACAATTTTTTGCCTCGCCAAAGACCTTGTTTCTTGTAGCTATAAGTCTCATAAAAATCAAACACAATATGTTAGTGTGGGAATTTAATGAAACAAATTGAGTATGGAGCATTTTGGTAGTTAATTTTCAATAAAACACGGAAATTTTTTATTAGTATTCCACCCCCACTTTATTTAAACAAATTAGTACCCCCAGCTCAAAAATCACAATCAAGGAGAAATGGTTTAAGTCGTTGGATTGAGTTGATAGGATGGAGACACGTGTCACTAACTCCAAAAAATTTAAGCCATTAGATTGAGTTAATAGGATGGGGACACGTGTCACTAACTCCCTCTTTGTTTAAGCCGTTGGATAGAGTTGATAGGATTGGGACACATGTCACTAACTCTCTCTCTATTTAACCATTGGATTGAGTTGATAGGATTGGGACACGTGCCACTAACTCTCCTTGGGTCTTGAGATGGCTGAGTCAAGGGTTAGTTTGGTAATTTTAACTGGCTAAGGGTAGTATGGACATTTCATCATCTTGCCCAAACTACATGATTATGGTCAAAGGTGGTGGACTTGGTCCTGCTGTGAGTCTTGGAGGGGAAGTTTAAAAAGTGAAGAAGTAGGGGAGGGCAAGTCATTTTAGCAAACTTGACGGGGAGGTAAGTCTTAAAACCTATAAATTTAAATTTATCCATGTTAAACCATTTCATATCAACACACAATTTCACTCTTCAAATCATTTAAACAATGATCCACACTGTAGGTTTTGGAGTTGAATTTATTGTCAGTGCGAGTCAAGGAAATGAAACCTTAGACCTTTTGTAAAATCTCATTTAACATGTACTGTTCAAATCGACTAGTATCTCTCCTACAAATCGAAATAAGTCAGGTTTATTTATCCAAGACTCTAAGTAGAGTATATTCAATTAGCAAAGGGAAGGAAGAGGGTTTGTAACCACTGTTGTTTTATACACCTTTTACTTGATACACAACGGGGCCATATACTTGTGGTGACCTGATACGTGGTATGATTTATTTTGGTCATGTCATTGCTTGAGAGTGTATTATGCTTTGCAAGCTTCAGGAGGTTAGGATTACACATGTACGTATTCCAAGTAGCGAATTTTGCTGCAGATAAATGCAACAGCAAAAAAAGGGATTACACTTGCCCAGAGATGTCTCTATGGAGTAGTATTAGGCCTGAGTTTGTAAGAGTTACATAATATTCTCGTAGAACTTACTTTAGGTTCACCTGAAGGTTCTAATGTTGTAAAGGGATCCTCTCTACACTCTGTAAGATTCTTCTCATACTTCAATCAATATATCAATATTAAAACTCTCACAAGGGGTATTTTTCTAGCTCTCTTCAAATTCTACGTCATCAACTCTTATTAAAACGAGAATATATTCCTCTCCTATTGAAAAGAGAAATTCTAACATTTCTAATTAAAACGGAAATCATTCTCCTATTATAATGAGAATTTATCTCCTATTGAAAAAACAAATTTAACATTTCTAATTAAAACGAGAATCCATCTTCTATTAAAAACAAGAATCATATCACACTTCTAAATTAAAATGGGATCCCTCCCCAAATTAAAAACAGGTTTTTAAGACTTGATTAAAACAATTTGTTAGAAAATTAAAACGGGTTAGCGACGAAAACAGAAATCACAATTTGTTAAAAAATTTCTATATGTATAATTAATTGGTTATGATTGTTAAGCAAGTTTTTAGAGCTGGTGCGTATGCACGGGTCTACTTTCTAGTCTATAAAATGTACCTTACTTGTGTGCAAAAAGAAATGTTTTGTACCTCTCCTGGTATGGATTTGTTAATATCATTATGGTATGGATTTGTTAATATCATTATGGACTAGGACAAAGTCTTTGATAGTTTACCATATTATGTAAGACTCTTTTGATTAATAAAGGTAGGGGTCTGTCTAACCCCAGCTTAATATTTTTTTAAAAAACACTTGGGACCATACATCGCCACATGCACTCATCCTTATGCTCGGTATCCTTTGCATTTTAATGTTTGTAATTAGTGAGATTTACACGAGGTATTACTGAACTTTAAGTTTTAACCCTATTGTCATGGGCAAATATCATCAACCCAATATTTCAGACCGTAATTTCGTGACTAACTTGAGATATCGATATGATTGTCGGTATCTTGCTTTTAAGTTCATTTGTTATAGAGAAGCGTAGGAAAGAATGAGAAGAAGGAGAAGAAGAAGAATAATAATAGACACGTGTCGGGATCTGATTGGAAAACAATTAAACTGGAGAACTATATAAAGAGAAGATGAGGAAAGAAAGATTCATTCGATTTTCCCCAAACTAAAAGTGTAACAGAGAGAGAGAGAGAGAAAGTGAGCGATTGTATTTCCCCCATTAGAGATCAATAAAAACCTTTTTCAAAAGCTTAATCTACATTCAATTAGTACTGATTCTTTAGAGAAGGAGCTTGTATCTTACACAGTTACACCTATTGTTAATGTAAAATGCTTTTAAGAGCATATTACAAATTCTACTTTGCACTCTAAGCTGATTTCATTGTCATTTCTGTAGCTCAATTTAGCTTTGCACAAGGGTGATTAATCGGGCACTCATCAAATTGCATTGGGCAGCCTCCGGCCCTAGCTCGACAACTAAGTTCAGCAACAATAGCCCAATACACCCCCCCCCCCACCTCAACGCATATCGGCTACTATTTTTTTCAAACCTTTTTAGCCGGTATCATCTCTCAAAAAAGACCTGGAAAAAAAAAAAAAAAAAAAAAAAAAAAACTTCAAGTTTTCTATCGTGTTCATACTTCGAGTGTTAAGTTGTGAATCAACAATGAGAATTGAAATTGGCGACTTCACCCAATTCGAGTCATGTCCCATTTGAGTATATACTCAAACTTGGTTGGGTTGATTAAACTTGATTAGGTTGATTAAATTTGATTAGGTGGAATATTGGGTTGATTAAACTTGATGATTTCAAACTTGATGTTTTTTTGGAGTTTGGGTGAAAGATTGAGTTGATTAAATTTGAGTTCGAGTTTGTCCAAGCTTGATGAAGTCGTTTTCGAGTTTGAGTTTGAGTTTGGGTTGATTAAGTGGAAGTTGATTTTTAAAATAAACATCGTGACAAACAAACCGAATTTTTTAAGTCCAAACGACCCAACCATGTCGCCCAAGAGAGTCCCCAAACGACCCCACCATGTTGTCCCGGAGACTGCCTAAACGACCCCGCCATATCGTCTAGCAAAAAACCAAGAGTTTTGTCTCAAACGACACGCGCAGACCACTTGAGTGTACGCTCAAACTACATGGTGAGGTCGTTTTAGTGTACACTCAAACTACATGGAGAAATCATTTGGGTGTATACTCAAACGACCTGAGGGATTCGTTATGGCGAGACCAGTTAGATTGGTTGTTAGGCCTGGATTTTGATAGCAAACTTATAATATTTTTTTTTTTTTTTTTTTTTTGGGATTGTCCAATCCAATTTGATGAGTGCCCAATCTAGGACCCTTGCACAATCTTCTCTGTAGTGGTAGTACATGCTTATTCCAGGTAAAGGGGTCATATAATTTTAGTGTTTGAGGGGTTCGCAATCTTCATACATGGTCCTTTGTTGTTCGGTCAATTGTTAAATGTCCTTGCCGATCAATTAGATGCCCTTGTAAGTTTTACCTCAATTAGATTTCTCCATGTAGTTTAGTTTGATATCGTACAAAAACCAAAGTTTTGTCTCAAACGACCCGCCATATCGTCTAGCAAAAACCAAGAGTTTTGTCTCAAAAATGGAGAAATCATTTGAGTGTATACTCAAACGACGAGGGATTGTTATGCCTTAGATTGGTTGTTAGGCCGGATTTTGATAGCAAACTTATAATATTTTTTTTTTTTTTTTGGGGTCCAATCCAATTTTGAGTGCCCAATCTAGGACCTTGCTCAAACGGGCACTCATCATGGAGAAATCATTTAAGTTCAGCTTAAGTGTATACTCTATACTTTTTTCAAGCGATCATCTCTCGAGGGACTCCAAAAAAAAAAAAACTTCAAGTTTTCTATCGGTTCATCATCGCCGAGTGTTAAGTTGTGAATCAACAATGAGAATTGAAATTGGCGACTTCACCCAATTCGAAGTCATGTCCCATTTGAGTATATACTCAAACTTGGTTGGGTTGATTAAAGATTGGTTGTTAAGGATTTCAAACTTGATGTTTTTTGATAGCAAACGAGTTTGTTATAATAGTTTTTTTTTTTTTTTTGGGATTTTTGTCCAATCCAATTTGATGAGTGCCCAAAAAAGAGTTTAGGACCCTTGCTCAACATGGAGAAATCTTCTCTGTAGTGGTAGGTACATTTTTTTTTTTTTTTGGGATTATTCCAATTTGAGGTAAAGGGGTCATATAATTTTAGTGTTTGAGGGGTTCGCAATCTTCATACATGGTCCTTTGTTGTTCGGTCAATTGTTAAATGTCCTTGCCGATCAATTAGATGCCCTTTAACAAACTTATAATTTTTTTTTTTTTTGGGATTGTCCAATCCAATTTGATGAGTGCCCAATCTAGGACCCTTGCACAATCTTCTCTGTAGTTTACCTTATTCCAGGTAAAGGGGTCATAAATGAGGGGTCATGGTCTTTGAGTTCGGTCAATTGTTCTTGTGATCAATTAGATGCCCTTGTAAGCTTTTACCTCCCCTCAAATGAGAGTTCGAGTCTTGTGAAGAGGGGAACATGCGGGATTTGATTCCGATGGGCCTGGGTGGTGGTCTCCAGCCTAGGACTGCTTCCAACCACTCGTTAACACACCTCCTTGGCTGCAGCTGTGAAAAATTGCCTAGAGCAAAAAAGAAACAGGATGGCAACTACTAGCTTATAAACAAGAAGCCCAATAATAAATACCAAACTTATGTAACAAGAAGCCCAACGAAGAATAACAAGGTGAAAAACAAGAGAAAGGAAGCAGCTTCAGAGACAGGAAAACAAGGCGAGTTTGCATCTTCGCCCTGCTGCATATAGTTGACAGTTAGTTAGACCCTAAAGGATTAAGGATAAAAGTCACCCCTGATTTTGTCCTTGATTGTCATTTACACCTCCAAACTTTTTTCTAAGCGAAAAAAATTCTTAAGTTGCAAGTACCAAATGCAACCTAATTTCATAAATGGCATTAGATATATATGATGTCATTTTATTTTTTACGTACATGATGTCACCGATCATTTTATTTAGCTTGTAATTTATTTTCCAATGTGGCAAGAAATAAATGAATGTCGTGGAAATCAATCAATGAGTCAACTCCAAACGGTCACCTATAATTATATAAATTAATCATCTTCTTCAACAATTCCAAAAGTCATAATCATAAGAAAAAAACCCTAGCTACCAAATTGTTTGATTTCTATTCAATTCTACGGATAATTCAGACATGTACTAGGTATTGGTATTAATTTTTCCTTCATTGGAGGCCCCAAATCCAATAGACCAATACCATAGTTAAGATTTCAAAGGCCTCGATATCAGCTGCAGCTTGGTTTCGCACTACTTTCGCATAACAGTTTGCCTTTGGACACCACATTACACAAGATGCTAAACAATACCAGATTACCAGTCCCCTACTTGTGAAAACATCCCACATAACTGTACAGTACTTAGCTGTGAAAAGTTTCCACAAAATTGAGACGAGCCCCACAAAACAAGCATCATTACAATATTAAAATGTGGCACTGACGTTGATTTAACAGTGTGTCCATGCATATTTCTTTTCTTACAAGCGCAAGAACGCTAATATGCCTTTTCTTATGGTGTTCTTTGAACAACAGTGTCACAGACTAGTATGTGGCCTTGAAAGAAAGATGTGAATTTTTAATTCGGGCATTCTAGATTCTACGTACTGATGTAGTAATGTGCGGATGTGCATCGCTACTTTATTGGCCTTTAGCTCGAGCTCGCTGTTGCATATCATATCAACAGGGAGTGGGATCTCGGAAGATGTCACATTGTCACCCCCATTTGGCCTACTTCAAAAATACAAATACATATGTTTTGTAATTTCATTCCAAATAAAGGAAATGACTAAGAACTGGCAGGGAAGATTAGTAACGAGAGCGTAACAACTCTTCAACATGTTGTTTGTGCTAGACTGCTACTGCTAGTATTAGTCTAAGTAGAAGGAGGATAACAACTCGTCGAGTTTCTTTAATCAAAATACTGAAAGATTTTCAAAGCTATTGGTACTTACCCTATAGTGGTCAAAAACCAGAACCCATTCAGCAGTCCTTTTCGTAGATAATACTTATTAAATAATGATTATTGATTATTTGTTGCTTGATGACTGTAGAGGATTACAAGACCAGTGTGACAAAGAATGAGACACATATAGTTGGAGCGCACTTGTGACGAATTCTGTCATGCACGAACTTTGGCATTAACCAATAAGCTGATTTGTGTACTCCTTGGAGTTTACTTCTCTACTTGATTCCATGTTGCCCTTAATTATGGAAGATCTTGTGTGACCATATCTCACAAATTTGTACTCGTTCAAGCTTTGTTCGTGTTGCAATTTGAGCTAAAATAAACCTAAATAGACACATACAATTCTAAGGCCATTTTAGAAAACTATTGAAACTTGAGTAACTCTACCTTAGAATGAGTAAAGCTTTTTTTTTGGTAACTTCCTAATTAGGGTTGGAAATGGTACGGGATGCTATCCGAATCCGACCATATCCGAATCTATTTTAACAGATATGGTTTCTATGTTTGTGACTAGAATCCAACCCGAATATCCGAAAATCCGGATCATTTTAACAAGATTTATATTTTGATGCCTACAAATTAATTTATATTTTATATTTATATATAAAAATCATTAAAATAGTGTATTTTTTGGTGTTTTTTAATGAATATGGATATCCGAATAGATCCAAATATAGTAAAGAGTTTTGAGTGAGAATCCGACCCGAACCCACTCCATTTTCAGCCCTATTCCTAATGAGTAAAACTGAGAGAGCTGTTCGGAATCTGCTTAGTTTTGGCTTCTTCAAGCTCGTTTGGGTTGTAATATGAGCCTGAGCCTTAACATTCTAAAGCTCATTCGGTTGGCCCGGGCCACTAGATTATTGATGCCATTACACTGTTGTAAAAGAAAGTGATGCCACAACATTAACACACCGTGCTACAATAATTCCTCTCAAGTGAAGTCTTAATAGATTACCACCAAAACTTTTCCACCTTTCCCATCTCAAATCATCTTTACACCATTTCCCACTAATTGTTTTCCCTTTTCAGAGTCGTGATTTGAAAAGACGAGCTTAGGAATACCGAATACCATAACTAGCAAATTTTAATCACGTTTGCTAGAAGTACTTAACTAATTTAATTACGAACTAGTGGAGAAATAATCGCTTTGTGCATAACACGTCAACTAAAATCAGACTGGTGTCAAGGCTGAAGCCTCTTAATTTAACAGGCAGATGTGGGACTGAAAATTTTATGGTTGTTATTTTTTGTTTCTTAAAAGGGCATCCACTTCCACGAGTACTATCAACAATTAATCGTTTTCCAGTACATTGCACCTTTTAATTTTTACATGTCACACCCACCCAAGTGTATTCAGGGGCGGATGCAGGCCGGATTCTCCACCAGAGGATACTAGCACTAATTCACACTATTTTTTTAAAAACTTTTTTAGGTATAAATTATAAACAGTTACTACTAAATATTATTTTTTGAGCAAAATTAGGAGCTATAGCCCGGGTCAGCCAATTCCTAGATCCGCCCCTTCATCGCACATTAGGAGAAGATACTAGGTTTTTACTTTTTAGACTGCTAATCTTTTGAAGGTAGCCTAAAATCGTTCTCTAAATTGACTCGAAACTGTGATTCATTTTGGAGGTCATGCCGACCGTACCTAACTTCAAAAATCGAATGCTACACTTAGGATTCGAACTATATCATTACTTTCTTACGTTTTGTCTCTGAGTATGTACACCCTATTTGAACGCCAAAACCTTCTTGTAGACATTTCTGTTTGCGGCCAAATTGATGGCGTAAACGTTCGAACTTTTGAACGTGTTACAACAAACTTTTGAATGTGTTTACAACAAAATTTCGTCAGCTGGTTCAGAAGTTTGAACACTAAGTTGGATTTTGATAAAGATAATTTCCGTATGCAATGTGTAACGTGTTGAAGAACACGTGCAACGAACCGCATGCCTAGCACAAGTAACTTTAGTGCACTAATATCGGATTCCAATATTCCATAGTACAAAATATGTAAAATCTCAATGTTTGCTGAAGTTTTGAAATTAACGTGATAATTAATTGTCAATACAATTGATATTGCGATTATTTAGGCTTTGTAATGTAGATATAACACAAGGTGGAAATTCCAGGATGATCCAACCGTAAGATCAATGGATAGTGTGGGTCCAATGTTACTGTGTTAGATAATCCCACTATACCAGATTTCAGATCGGTAAGAGAAAACATAAGACTGTTCCAGTTAATTGGGCACGTGGCGTCGCCTCTCTCTCTCATCACATTTGTTCTTGTCTTAATTAGAGAACATCGCCGTGACGATATAAACAACTGAAAGGCCAAACAATATTATTTGTTAAAACTATAGTGATTGCCTAGTGTGAGTAGTGTCCTTCAACAATATGGTGCAATTTTTTCTGAAAAAGGAACAATAAAAGTGTCCACCATACCAACCAACCAACCAAAATACAGAACTTATAATTTTCCTTATCAGTGTTTGTTTCATGTGACCAATGTATAGAGTTTTAAGAAAAAAAAATATTTCTTGATGATAGTTATAGCAAAGGAGAATTAGCCTTGTGTTTTTTTTTTTGGTCCATACCGGTTACATATTTCTGTAGAGTATTCACAATCAAAGGGCTGATTAATTTTGCGCTTTGGCTTAGCGATTTAGTACATAGTATTCTCTCTCTCTCTCAAATGGCTGGTGGAGGAATAACCAAGGGACTGGGCAAATCATGCATTCTTCTTATAGGTATATCATCTCCTTATGGTCCTTTCCTTTTGGTGCTATGGTGGTGAGCTAGAAGACTCAACAGTGCATTAGCTCAAAATCACGTTTGAACATTGTTCATATATACGAAAGATACTCTTTCTGGTTCTTTTATATTCTCTTTTCTGTTTGATTTTCGTCATGATTCACATGGTGGTGAAGTATAGTAGCTAGATCAAATCATGTGTACACATTGTTCATTACTATATCATGTTGGTTTTTTGTGTAGTGGTGGCTGGTGTGGAGAGGTTTGCATTCAAAGGGGTGGCATCAAACCTAGTGACTTATCTAACCGAAGTGGTGAAAATGAGCAACTCATCGGCAGCTAAAACTGTGAATAGTTGGTGTGGCGTGTCGTTCTTGCTTCCTTTGTTAGGAGCATTTCTTGCTGATTCGTTTTTAGATAGATATTCAACGATATTAGCATCTTCTTTTCTCTATGTTGTGGTGAATACTGATGCACCTCAATCTCATTCAAATCATTGTAGAAACTTTTGGCATGAGTTAAGGGAGTTGTACGTTTTAATTATGTTTCTCAAGTATTTTGACTGTTTCAACGATTTTGCAAAACTAAGAGATGAACATGATTTGCTTGTGGACATGCATTTATACATTGCCATCATGGGGCATAGTCCTAATAAAATTGTTGTCCTGTTTTCCTCCTAGGGTCTTCTAGCATTGACTGCAACAGCATTCACCTGGGACTTGTTGCCATCAAGCAAATCAAGCTGTTTTCTTCTGCTTCTGTCTCTCCTTTTAATTTCCTTAGGCCAAGGAGGATATAATCCATGCTTGCAAGCATTTGGAGCAAGTCAACTCGACATTGATGACGAGTTGCCCTGTAGTAAAGACGATCAAACGTCTAGTAAGAAGAAAAATTCCTTCTTTACATGGTGGTACTTTGGAATCTGTAGTGGTAGCCTCCTGGGAGTTTCTTTGATGTCTTACCTTCAGGATACATTTGGTTGGGGACTAGGATTTGCTATCCCTACAATTGCGATGGCCATATCTGTTTTACCCTTCTTATGTGGAAATCAGTTCTTTTATATACACGAGGAGCATAAGGGAGGAGGGAATAAGCGTGTCCATAACTTAATCCAAGCAATCAAGGCAACTGCATCAAAAGTGATAAATGGAAAAATTATTTTATCAGCAAAAGAATCTGATGTCGTCGAACTTGAGTGAGTTCTCCTAAAAGCTTATTTTTCTCTGCTCCTCTTACATGCAATCACTTACTTATTGGAAATTACAACCTACGTACCTGCTAGAAGACAACTATTTATGCTATTTTTTGTGTGAAAAGGTCATTCTTAGTGTAGATCAAATGACAACTGTGAAAAATGTGGAAGAATTGCAGTTTCAGACCAGGATTCCTAGGTACCTAACAATCTAATTTTGCTTTGCATTATTAGGGCCTCAGTATAATCTGCAGAACGATACCAGTGGATCGGAGTTCCATATTTACTTTCTGGAACTTAATTAGTTGGCTGCAAAGTTCTGATGAAATGAAATCAAATTGTTCCATCTATATCTTATACATGCATTTTTGCAGTGCCATTAAGAAATCATAGAGATGCCCTGAACTAGCTAACACATTGCTCTCCAATCTTTCATGATGAACAGGTGCCACCATTACATGCGCCACTACACATTATTTTATAGTTCCCCTTATTTTTACTTCATTTTCACACCATACATGCTACAACATTGTGGATATATTCTTATGCAAGTTATGCTTGATAATAATAGGCTAGAAGAGAAACCGCTCTGCAGTCAGAATTTCAAGTGCAGTGAAAGCTTAGATGAGAAATCTGACAATGTGGCCAATCTGATTAGTGATGCAAAAGCTGTGTTAAGGCTCTTACCCATATGGACAATGCTTCTTATGTTCGCAATTATCTTCCAACAACCGGCCACTTTCTTCACAAAACAAGGGGTGACAATGAAGCGAAATATAGGGAAGAATTTTCTGATCCCACCAGCGACATTACAAAGTGCCATAAACATCTCTGTAATAACCTTAATGCCTTTATATGACAAGATAGTAAATCCCATTTTACGTATTATCACTCGTGATGACAAAGGGATTAATGTAACACAGAGGATGGGGATTGGGATGTTCCTTTCAGTCATTGCTATGATATTTGCAGCAGTTGTTGAGACAAAGAGGCTTGAGATTAGTAGAAGAACAGAAGTTGTTCTACTGCCAGCAGGAACAGTGCCATTAAGCATCTTCTGGCTGCTGCCTCAGTACATTCTCTTGGGCTTTTCCGACGTTTTTACTGTTGTTGGAATGCAGGAATTTTTCTACACTGAAGTACCAAGTAGAATGAAAACTATGGGCATGGCTTTACATCTGAGTGTTTTTGGTGTAGGCAGCTTTCTTAGTGCAATTCTAATATCAGTCATTGAGTTTGTCACAAGTGATGGACAGGGAAGACATAGCTGGTTCTCTGATGATATGAGAGAAGCTCAGCTTGACAAGTATTACTGGTTTCTGGCCTTGTTAAGCACCTTAAGCTTGATGGTCTTTGCACATTTATGTAAACATTACAATAGAAACGAAAACTGTAAATGAGTTCCCTTTTTGAGTTAACTCCAGTCTTACAGAAAGTGAGAGTCATGCTGTTGAGTCACTGGCAAATGTGGGTCTATTTCATGCTAAAATAGTGACTTGTAGAAACAACTGAGTATCTGAGTACCGCAGAGTGTTCAGTGAATGAAACAAGAGTTCATATATGAATCTTCTTCCTTGCGCTGTGGTCTCTTGGCAATTAAACATACATGAAAAACCAATACATGTAGAGCTATAGGTATAACATGTCTAAGAGCCTGAAAAGCACAATCAATACCTTATTCAATTTTTCGATGGAAAAGAGACCTATCAGTTACTGGAATGTGTGTTCGGCATGATAGAATATGCAGTTACAAATTTCATTGACATATTCGATCCACACGTGCTGGTACGGCGGCCCAGACATCTTCCACAACGTTGTTTGTCACCACATCGCGAATGTTGTGATCCTGGCACGACAAATAGCCCATAATCTAATCTTCATGCCCTGCACTATTGATGTCAGGTTAAGTTCTGTGCTTATTCATCTTTTAGACATGTTTCGTGGCAATTTGTGTAACACGTCTCCGTCGATTCTCATCATGCTTGAACCCTGACAATTGAAAAAGGTATTACATCTTTAGAAGAACAAGATGATGAAATTAGAAAGTAGGTGTGGTTAGATACTTAGATGGCACGGATTTGCCATGTAGTCGAGTCCGGTTTTGCAATAGAGTCGCAATCTTAATTAATTCTATGGTTATATTGATATACCCCTCCCACCACTAGTTGCAATTAGCCCCCCCTCTTCAAATTTGACAGTCAAAAAGAGTCAACTAACAGTGGCCGTCAGTTGACTAGTCAAGGATTATGAATTGTCCTAAATATTCTTTTTCTGTGAAAATTATGAAATTTGCCATTGATACTGTTCAAAGCCCAAATTCGAAATTATACACTGTTTAAAGCCCACAACTCGAGCCCACAACTCGAAATTAGACATACAGTTTACGTCCGATGAAAGTTTGCTCTATTCGGTGGTTTTAAACGGGAAGAATGGTGTTGTGCTGCCATTGTTATGCACTGAGATAAAAATACTGGAAAAAATGATAATTGCTTGATGGAAACTTTTCATTGAATTAATACTGGTAAGAAATTATCAAAATTGTATCAAAGCACTTGCTGGACGAGATGCAAATGATCATGCTGGAGATCGATTCAGTATTGCATCTCTGATGCATTCTCAAAAGAACTCTGACCATAAAAAGGTATTGTGACAGTAAAATAAAAACTTCCCTAAAAACTTTAACTAAAAAAACTGATGGTGCCAACAGCTAAGCACCGGCAGTGCTCTCCTAGTTAACAGTGGTGAGAATTTGAAAGGCAAAGAAGGAAAAGAGTTTCACAATTAGTACATCACTAACAAAGGCAAGACATAAAATTTTGGTCATGATTAAGTCGCCAGTGATGATCGTAAGCAACAAGTGAGTTGGAAACAGTAATTTAGGTCTTGATGATGTTTGCAAAGCAAAAGTATCTAACAACACCAAGCTGTGTCAGTTCTTTCCTTTGCAAAAGTTAAGAGAGTGAAATTTATAAAAGTAGTAAAATGCAAAGCCAATCAGACAAGGGGACAACACCTAATCATTATGATATTGACTCCCAACTGGTTCCCAGCCTAGCTACTATCCATTATTTGCATAAATCCCATAGACTAGTCGTTGTTGCCTGAGCTTATGGTAGGTTACTGATTCCTCCACTGGAGACTCCCAACTATATTAAAAACACAATACCTAAAGCGAAAAGCAATTGGGTTGCATCCATAGGATCCTTGGCTTAGGCTGATTGATTAGCTGCTCTTTTTCTTAAAAAGAGATTGGTCATTTTGTCAACGAACATGTCTCAGGCCGGATTGACTAATCTAACCCTTAAGGAGGCTCACAAAGTCATTTTCTAGTTTTAATATACTGTAAACCATGTACATAGACTGCCAAGGAACCTTATCTTGTTATCTCTCTTTCAGACAATAGACAACTCTCTTGAAATCTGAAGCAATAATAACTCTTTCAATAACCAATGCTCTGCACAACCTGACTCAGCTCCTACCAAGATATGATACACTACTGAGACCTTTTTGGCGTTGAACTGCATAAGCAGCACACTCAAAACCATCAAAAGCACTTACAATGCCTCCATGGCCAGATCTTTTTTGGAAAATAAAAGATGTTTCTCAGTTTTAAAGCCAATGGTAAGGTGACTACGACGCATAACCTAGGGGGCCCTAAACTACAAAAAAAATGTGTGTAATCTTAAACGAGGAAACTAGCAATCAACTGGCTCATCAAGGGTGCATGCCGCACCTTTAAGTTCATCCAATATCCCCTGAAGACTAACTATGGCTTCAGTTAGAAGACCTTATACAAACCACCACATGATAGCTGCAGCACCTCAGATGTTTTACTATTCTGCCTGAGTATCTGCTTAATCCAAATCCTTTCTTTTCTAAAATTTTATGACCTTGGGAACACGACGATTAATAACCTTGGACAAACCTCACCCATCTCTCAATGTATGAGCATCATACCAATATTTATAAAGGCGTTTAGGCGATGCATTTGACCGCAATGCCTCGAGAAATAACCACGAACCTCGGGATGCATTGCATTTGACCAAGGAAATGCCACGAACCTCGGGAATAGGAAACAGATGGAAAATTCATCTTTCAGATTCAGTATCTCGCAACAGAAAATGTTCGGTGCGACTGTTAGAGCATTCAGAAACTCCAAAGTTACTACAATCACAAACTCTCCCTTATTCCAATCACAAACTAAACTAGATGCTAGACGTTATTTGGAGTAATCCAGATTGGTGGTGGTAACGTCTGTAAGCATCCATCCTCCAAGCTAAACACTCCCATGTCTGAACCTGCTACTTCTGGAAATTTTAAAAGCTGAGCAATATGCCTGTGGCTAAGGTCATCAGTGAAATAAATACAATTCTCTTTCCATGGACAAGGTGTACTGCGATATGACAAAGCTCTCATTTTTATCTCAGTGCATAACAGTGGCAGCACAACACCATTCTTCCCGCTTAAAACCACCGAGCAAGCTTTCATCGGACGTAAACTCTAGGTCTAATTTTGAGTTGTGGGCTTGAGTTGTGGACTTTGAACACTGTCAATGGCAAATTTCGTAATTTCCACAGAAAAAGAATATTTAGAACAATTCATGATTCTTGACTAGTCAACTGACAATTGTTGGTTGACTCCTTTTGACTGTCAAGTTACGAGAGAAATCCTAATTTCAATTTTTATGGGGGGTAATCCTAATTTCAGCTAGTGGTGGGGGGTATGTCAATCTTTAGATATATATTATAGTTGTACCCTCTTCGCTCTATTTTTTGAGCATTTACAGACTCTCTAATATTTCTAAAACTGTTTGACTAATTACTAAAAAATAGGAGACTAATATGAAAAATCAGACAATTGGAGCATTGGACTCCAGTTTTTTCTAAACTCTATTACTAATTAGTAAAAAAATATGATATAAAGAAGTAAACAATCCCATCTATATTTTCATAGATTCTCCAACTTTTTCTAAATACTATAGCTAATTATGAAAAAATATGAGACAAAAAACTAAATTGCTAAAAACAATAATTTCCACCGAAAACGATTTTCCTAAAATCCTTACGCCACGAAGAATAGTTTATACACTAATCTTAGGTGAAGTTTAACATAACAAAGTTTTTTTTTTAGAAAAAGACAATGAAATAACGAAGGAAAAAATAAATTGAGTTGCCTGAATATTTATTTTCTACATTTGTTAACCACACATGTGACTGGGACAAAAAGGAAAAATAAAAGTCAACTAATCATAAAATAAATAACATTGTACACTCAAAACTAAGCGGATAACAAATAAAATTGTATTGTATGCACTATATGTCTATATGGGCCTAAACAAATAAAGTTGGATAGATTTAATGCATCATCCACTTTGGGATTTAGACAACATCGTTAAGGATTTCAAAAATCACAGTAATTATAACATATTCCAATTAAATTTTTGAATTTATAATTTTTTTTTTCAACACTATAATGTAATTTCTAATTTTATAATATATATATATACCAAACCAAAACAAATTACAGTGGAAAAATAAATTATATAAAAAATAACATCACAAAACATATAATAGAAAATTTTGCATTCATTCTAATGCAAGCTCACATGTATAAAAAAAATTTTAAAAAAATAACGTCAAACCAATAATGACAAATATTTTAAAATATATATAATACTACATGAAACTAAGCTCAAAGAACAATTAATGGAAAACCGAAAACTGGATGCAAATGCATCGAACTAACCTCAAATAATATTTAACTGGAAATTAGAAACTTGATGCAAATGAAAACATTAAACTAATCTTAAAAAGTAATTAATGGGAAATCGGACTATGGATACAACTGCATTAAACTAATCTCAAAGAATAATTAATGGGAAATCAAAACTTTGATGCAAATACATCGAATTAACATAAAAAAAATAATTATTGGGAAATCGAAAACTGGTTGGAAATGCATTGAACTAACCCTCAATGATTAAATTAATGGAAAATCAGAAACTGGATGCAACTGCATTGAACTAACATCAAAGAAAAATTAAATATAAATTGGGAACAAGATGCAAATGCGTAGAACTAATTTTAAATAATAATTAATGGGAAATCGGAAACCGGATGCAACTGCATTGAACTAATCTAAAAAAATAAACTGGATACAAATACATTGAACTAACCTTAAGAAATTATTAACAGAAAATCGAAAACTGGATGCAAATTCATTGAATTAACCTCAAACAATAATTAACGAGAAATCGGAAACTAAATGCAAATACAACCTTATCGAATAATAAACGAGAAATTAAAAACTGGATGCAAATGCATTAAAATAATCTCAAAGAATAATTAACGGAAAATTGAAAATTGGATGCAAATTCATTGAACTGACGTCAAAGAACAATTAATAGGAAATTTGATGCAAATGCATTGAACTAACTGTATTGAACTAACCTCAAAAAATAAATAATGGGAAATCGAAAACTAAATGCAACTGCATTGAACTAACATAAAAAAATAAATAATGGAATTGAAAATCAGAAACTGGATGCAAATGCATTAAACTAACCTTTTTTTTTGCTCGGTAAGTGTAAATTGAATTAAGGAAAGAAACGAAATAAAAGAACTGTACAGGAGTGGTAGAATATGGAACCTCTCATTCATATAGCCATGGGGGGTCTGCCATTTGATACAAAAGCCTCATTCTCAGCTAAGAAAGATCCAAATTTTGCCGCCTGGTCTGCGACTAGGTTAGCCTTTCTCCAGTTGTGCTACACATTCAAGCTTTGCACCTTCGTCGTGCAAAATTTTCGTCTACATAGGAGTTGCCAAGGGATGCCCCATGAGTTAAAAGCTGTGACAGCTGCTGCCAAATCTGATTCCACCCAGAGATTGCTTCATCCTTTTGAAAGGGCAAGCTCCACACTCTCCAATATAACCATGCACTCAACTGTATAGTTGTTTGCAATTCCGATACCTCTTGCTCAAGAGTAAGACAAACTCACCATGAATATTTCAAAAGGATCCACCCAACCAAGCTAAACCTGGGTTCTCTCTAGAAGCCCCATCTATGTTGACCTTAATTTGATCACCAATTGAAGGAATCATTAAACTAACCTCAAAACATAGTTGTGTTATATGTTATAGGAATGTCTCGATAAGTATAGTTTTGCATTTAAAATAGTGTTTATCTTATCTCTTTTCGTATGATTGGGAACGCCATGCTATTCAAGTAACTTCAATATGAACTTCGCCTTATTAGGCAATCTCACAAAATTTTAATCAAACTTCTATTATTAAACAACAAAATGAAGTTGAAGGGTTTTATCAAGGGTAAGTTCTTTTTTTTTTAATGGATAGTGGGGTTTTCACGTTATAAGACATTTGAATGAGTGATCAATATAATATTCATATATAATAGTTTTGCATATATAGTTGCAAATATTTTTCAGAATAATTAATATAACATCACACATTCGTAGATAATCTTTGAAGATCCCACATAGTGAGTAATGTATAATTTAAAGAATAATTAACTGGAAATCGTGAACTATATAATTTTTTATGATCCCATATAGTAAATCAAACATAATTTATTTTTATGTCCTGTTTGAAGTTGATATTACACACCACATTAGATAATTAAAAGGAAATCAGAAAGTGGATTCAAATACATTGAACTGAGCTCAAAGAGTAATTAAAAGGAAATCAGAAACTTTATGTAAATACAATAAACCAGACTCAAAAAGTAATTAACTAAAAATTAGAAACTGGATGTAACTGCATTAAACTGACGTCAGAAAATAACTAACGATAAATTAGAAATTGGATGCAAATCCTTGAAAATTATTTAATCGAAAATTAGAAACAGTATGCAAATACATCAAAAAAACTTCAAATAATAATTAACAGGAAATAAAAAACTGGATGCAAATGCATTGAACTAATCTAAAAAAATAATTAATAGAAAATCAAAAATCGAATGCAACTGCGTTGAACTAACCTCATAGAATAATTAACGGGAAATCAGAAACTAGATGCAAATGCATTGAAATAACCTCAAAGAATAGTTAACAAAAAATCAGAAACTGGATGTAATTGCATCGAACTAACCTCAAAGCATAAATAATCAAAAATTAGATGCATATATATATATATATATATATATATATATATATATATATATATATATATATATATATATATATATATATATATATATATTTTTTTTTTTTTTTTTTTTTTTTTTTATGGTTGATGCATATATATTGAACTAACCTCAAAGAGTTATTAACGGGAAGTCAGAAATTGTATGCAAATGCAATGAACTAATCTCAAAGACTAATTAACGAAATATTGAAAAATGAATGCAACTGCACTAAACTAATCTCAATGAATAATTAATAGAAAAGCATAAATTTGATGCAACTACATTGAACTAACCTCAAAAAATAATTAACGAAAAATCGAAAACTTGATATTGAACTAACCTCAAAGAACAATTAACTAGAAATCGAAAATTGGATGCAACTACATTGAGCTAACCTCAAAGAATAATTAATAGAAAATCAGAAACTGGATGCAATTGCATAAAACTAAAATCAGAGATTAACTAATGGTAAATTAGAAATTGGATGCAATATCTTGAGGAATATTTAACAGGAAATCAAAAACTTGATACAAATGCATTGAAATAACCTCAAAGAATAGTTAACTAGAAATCAGAAATCGGATGTAACTGGTCGAACTAACTTCAAAGCATAAATAACCAGAAATTTGAAACTAGATGCAAATACATTGAACATCGAACTAACCTCTAAAAATAATTAACTAGAAATCAGAAACTGGATGCAGATGTATTGAACTAATATGAAAGAGTAATTAATGAGAAATTGGAACCTAGATGGAAATGCAATGAACTAATCTTAAAAACTAATTAAAGAAACATAAAAAACTGGATGCAACTGCACCAAATTAACCTTAATGAATAACTAACGAGAAATCATAAACTTGATGCAACTACACTGAATTAACCTCAAAGAATAATTAACGGGAAATCGAAAACTTGATGCAACTGCATTGAACTAACCTCAAAGAATAATTAATGGAAAATCGAAAACTAGATGCAATAATTACATTGAACTAACCTCAATGAATAATTAACATAAAATCGGAAACTTGATGCAAATGCATTTAACTAACCTCGAAACATAATTGTATTATTTGTAGGGGGAATATAATGTCTCAACAAGTATAGTTTTGCATTTTAAATAGTGTTTATCATAATTCTTTTATTATGATTGAGAGTGTCTTACTACTCAAATAGTTTCAATATCATCTTCGCCACATTGAGCATTTTCATAAAACTTCAATCAAACTTTAATTGTTAAACCTAACAGCTAAAAGAAGTCAATATGTTTTATCAAGGTTTGGTGTTTTCTTTTTATTGAGAGTTGTGCAAGAAATTTGAATGAGTGATTAATATAATTATCATATATATCTCATAGCTATGTCATAGTTCGTGATTCCGAACGAAACTCCGGATTCCGTTCGGAATTTCGGTTTTCCAAAAAAACGGAATTCCAAATATAGTGTCGAAATAATCGAAATTCCAAAAGAATTCGAAATTCCGAATATAATAGGATCGAAATTTACTGGATTACTATGAGCTATGTATAATTAATAATATTTTTTAGAATAATTTAATATAAGGGTACCCGTTCGTACGGGTTCGAAAACTAGTATAACTCTTAATTCTATTTCGAGAAGATGTCTTATTTGGAAAGGTGTATTGCCCTATATATATATTTATGAGACAAGGGAAAGAGAGGTACACAGACATAAGAACAAAAATAACGCACAGATCAAGCAAACATGTCTGCATTAGTTCTTCGTCAAAAGAGAAGCTTGTTCGAAGAATCAGCAATACCAACTTATTCGAAGAAGAAGAGTAGATACAACAACAAACCGACCGGAAACTACAAAAACCCTTTTTCTCAACCTGCACCCCTTTCGTCTACTGCAAAGCCTGTTGCTTCAGCGATTGATCATGGTGTAAATAATACTGGAGCAGCAAGGGTTGTTGTAAGTTCTGAAAGTATACCACCAGTGAACAACAACAATGTTCCAAAGAATGGTGCAGAGTGGGTCGAGTTTTTTGTGAACGAGATGACAACCGCATCTAGTATTGACGATGCGAAAGCTCGTACGTCAAGGCTACTCGAGGTTTTGGTGAAGTGTATCACTACCGAGGCTAATGGTGCTATGGCAGAGGCAGCTGACAAATTGCACAAGGAGAAAGTGTTGCTGGAGGAACAGATGGAAGAACTGAGTAATAAGTACAATGTGGTTGCCAAGCATGCTGTGATTATTCATAAACGGGTCAAAGAAGCGGATGCCCGATACCAAGAGATTCAGACTTTACAGGAGTTAGTAACAAAGCTCAAGTCCGAGAACTACACGCTCCAGTTTCACTTGAATCAGGCACAGCAAAAAAATCCACTAATGGATCGTTTTTATCCAGATGTTTACTAATACAAAGGGATGGATTTATTTCATTGTAATTTCAAATCTTGATAAAAAAACACTGCATTATCTTCTTTTTCATTTTCTCTATGGTAATGTCACTATTGTCGATGGTTTATGCTGGCTGGCTACGTCAAAGGCTTATTGCACGGTTTTGCATTAGTAATACCACTAAATCACTAATGCCTTTTCCCTTATTACAAATTTTAGCCTCTTTTACGCAAGGCTCTTAACTAATGAATTTCAAGGCCTACTTTCAAGCATGACTGCAGAAGGATGAAGTGGCTATAGATGACCAAACGCCAGGGCTTTTGTTTTAGATGAGGACATGAGGTCCCAACCGCCCAACACTGAAATCGGTCAAGAAGACTAATACTAGAATGGCCCTCAAAGTTTGAAACAATTAACAATGTAATTGATTTGGATATATTACTGACTTACCATATTGAATTGAACTTATAATTAATTTGCCAATTCTTTCTACATTTTATCTTTTCAACCTAAGATCAAAATGCAACACAAGTTCTTCTGTTAGCTAGACATGAGAATGTAGGTCTGGCATAATTGCATACGATTTTACAAAAAATTTGTTATCACCACTTAAGCGATCCTCACATGTAGGCACTTGGTCCCAGACATCCTCATCCATGTTGTATGTCACAACATCATAAAGGTCCTCTGTCTCAGAAAAGATACAGGTCATCATGTAATCACCATATCCAGCACAATTGATCTCAATATCTGTGTCGTCGTAATTTTTAGACATGTCTTCTGGCATCTCAGTTAGAAGTCTCCATCCTCTCTCATGGTCAAGCTCAAAAACCTGAAACGCTACACGACTTTCATGGGCTTCATCCCCACCAGGGGGTTCATCTGCATCACGGGGTACATCCACATCTGCGAGAACTGCAATAAGTATGCGATCCCCACACTCTACCAAGTCAAAAGCACACTCCTCGTGATTGAGGAAAGCTGGTGTGTATGTATATGCTACACCTTCTTTAGTATCACATCCTACTAAAAGACCCTTCGCCGTAAAGTAGTATACCACAACACTTCCACAGTCATTGATACTAGTTTTACCTGCATATTTCTCAAGTGTGATTATTCCACGCTCGATGTCGATGCTGTCCTTGTTGGTGTCTTGACTTTGCACATTTTGAATCACTGTTAGTGACATTGAAGTCCAAGTATTGCCTTCTGATGAATATACCTTCATTTGAAGATCACTTGATTTCTTAAGCACCACAAAAACTTTATAATATGATGCCCAGGAACGCATAGTGATTGCCTCAACAGTTTCATCTATGTTGAAATCTTGTATCAAACGCATTGATCCTGTGAATGGATTGCAAACCATGAGAGTACCTATTCCTGTAATGAAACACATCAAACCATTGGAAGAAGCAACTGGAGTTCTCCGCAACTCCTCCATAATATTATGTAGTGGGAAACCACCTTGACGCCATACATCTGCTTCCATGTCGTAGGCTGCACTAATAGAGGACTCTTCATCGACCATGAAAAACCACGGAAGGCGGTTGACAAGTTGTTGAGATGTGGTTCTAAAAGTAGGAGAGCGGATGATTGTTCCCCATTTCTTACAAACAAGTTGGCAGCAGAAGTATTCAGTCACAAGAAGTCTAGCTAAAATGACCTCCATTATATCATCACCAAGTTTGTCCCATGGATCCATGCCTAAACTTCTCCTCTTAGAGCTTGCAGTCCCGGACTTCCCACCCTTGGCATCCATTGAAGTTACGATGTGAAATTTCCTCTTGACTCAAGTATCACTGCAACATGATAAGAAGATCAAGAGATGCAGTTTACAATTTACATTATAATTGACAGCTAAATCCAACAACATTCAGAGAATGCCATACCACTCATCTTAATACATTGAAACATTACACTATGAAGCCTTAAATTAATTACCACATTTACTAACTAGGAACGGAAAAGATGTTTCAAAAGCCAGATCTACAACACATTAATTTATTATTCAATGGGTGGAGCAAAGCAGTTGGACCAGCTTGTGCTGTTTGGTATTCTATAAATCTATAATGTTGATCAAGAGCTTGAAAGAGAAGTGTACCTACGAGGCTACGACTACCCAAAATATCTAGTCAACACAAAATTTGAAAACAGGGACCAATGGCCCCATGAAATACCCCCACGAAAAAGTGAAATACACATAGTTGAGGAAAAAATTTAAAGAGACAAAAGGTAATGAAATTGGTCGGTATTTATTGGGTGAATTGGCATCTTTTCCCCTTATCTTAGAAAAATTGGCATCTATTCGACTATTCCTATTATCTAAAAAAAATTGGCATATATTCCTAATATTCTGGTATATATTATCGAAATTTACAAATTTATTTAGATATTTCTGGTAACCGGTATATTTTGGCTGCCACATCATCCTTCGTTAAAAAAATTGGATGGTCATGGAATAATAACGGTAGACTAAATAAAAACACAATTTATTTTGATGGTTATTGCAAACATGATTGCAATATTGTAGGTGCCTACTAGTAAAGTTGGTAAAACCTTTGAGTGATTATACCAAATGTTTAGGGTTCGAACCCCGCCACATTAATGAATTATTAATTTTATTTAAAAATAGGCTTGCCAATAAAAAATAAATAAATAATTGCAATATTGTCGTACAAAAGTAGTTTCGTCTAATAATTCTCCAATCATTTTCTATAAGGTATAATTTTATAGTCCTATCACTAAAGAAGTTGCTTGCGTTATTGCCTACCATGAACGCATACCATGACAGCGAGGATCTAAAGTTCGTTGCCAAAAATTGATTTGACTAATAATGTATAGTATGTAGAAATCAAGTCAAGTACGCACAATCAAATTTAGCGTAGTACAGGAGTATTTGATTTTATATTCTCAAGACAAAAAATAACAACAACAACAACTAAAAAGATATGCATAGAAAAAGTGGAGGAAAAGAAAATCAGAACATATGGAATTTTTTTTTTACATAAATAAGCATTTCGTGGAGCAATAGAAATTCAAACCTTTGGAGGATGCACAAGAAAAGAAAGAAAATGCTGATTAAACTGACTGATTTTTTATTTTTTTTATTTTTTTTTTGAAGTTTATGTGATATTAGTTCACATATGACTAAAGATTGAGTAGATTATATAGAGCGGAAGTATTATTATTGGACTTTTTTTTAAAAAAAATATTCAATTTGCGAAGAATATTTGCTTTGGCGTCCTTCATTAATGTTATGAATAAAAGAAGCAAGATATTTACAAGAGATTAAGAGACTTGACAAATTTAAGTTTTATCAATAAATATTAAGTTATGGTATTTCTATAAAACCAGATTGATTAAAATTACAAAAAAATTGGTTAAAAAACATTATACAATTGACTTTTGACAATAGAAAAAAGACTTTGTCTTTTTTTTTTTTTTTTTTTTTTAGCTAAGTTTACATAATATTCCAACTGCTTGATCTGTTAGGGCATCACAAATGCAAGCCCTCAAAATAGAGGGCCACATCAGCCTTTTCAATGTGTGTATAGGGGAGACAATGGACATAGATGACCCTTGTGTTTTGGTTTATAGAATTAAGACCTTTATATTCAATGGTAAATCTGGCATATGTTTTCAACTGATGTGAAATTGGTACGGTGGAAGTGTGTATAACTTGTGACCGTACGTTCTGAGTTCGAGTCCTGTGGTGCTAGAAGTCCATTTTTGTATTGGTTCCTCAAATTTAAAGATAGAGGGGCATATAAAGGACTTTGTAGTGAGTTACATGAATACTCTATGAGTCAAGTTTGAGTTAGGCCTAAAATATCACCGATATTTTTTGAAATATTGCTGATATATATCGTTTTTTGGGTACCCAATATAGAAATATTCGATATATCTCCACCAAGTATTGTAGTTTTTTTTTGCCGATATATATCCCATTTTCCGATTTATATCTTATATATTGGTAATATATTTGATATATATTGTTTGATTTTTTTTTTTTTTTTTTTTTTATTGTTTGACCGATTTGTTTGATTGTTTGACTGATATTTCTAATATATAGTGATAATTTGACCGGTTCACCAAAAAATATATATATCTCCGATATTTTCAATATTTCTAATATATATCGGTTTTTGGGTACAAGATATATAACTTGATAGGAAAATTTCTGCCTTTAGCTTGAGAATGAAATAAAGTTTGAGTAGAATTTGAATTTGACTGGAGCTCTATTAAAAAAAGGCTAAATCTATGATGCGCAGGTCGTATGGTATGCTATCAAATCTGGGCCACTCATACCAAGGGGTGCGTGTGTATTGCATGACAAAAGTACTGATCCAAAGGCCCACATTACCTGCGCACCATACATCTCGCGCACTGAAGACATGCTCTTAAAAAAAACACAGTGTTAGTGGTAGGACAACTTTGTATTGAGAATTCTCCCTCTAACGATCATATTTCTTAGAGAGGCATGTAACTCTTTGAAGTTTAATCAACAGATACGGGTTTGCGTATGCAGTTTTGCCTCAACCATCACTGTTTCAAAAAAAAGAAAAAAAAAATTGAACTGAGCTATTGGAATACTCAATGAGTCAAGATTGAGCACAAAAAAAAACCTTGAGTAGAATTTGAATTTAACTGGAGCTAAACTCTAAAAAAACACACGAGCTGAGCTTGAACACCCCCTAAAACTTGACCTTGATAATCCAACCGTTTAAGGATCAGTCAAGCAAATTGAAGCCCATATAGCCCACCCACAGTGGGCCGAAAGCCACACTTTGTATAGCGCAGATTGATAGTAAGCCCACTTACGTATAAGCCCAAACTCACCACTTAAGTACAAGCCCAAAGTAAGGGCCACCAATCCACCAGGTTGCCCCACTCATCCCGAGTTGCAGTCACTGTGGGCTGAGGGCCCGGGCACCCACTTGTAAGTCCCATATAAATATTTAACTACATTTTCGATATTACGGTAAAATATATGTATTGGGCCCCCAAGTTCCTGAAGCGTTCTTTTTGGCAAATTCGGGAAAGCAAGTGAAGAATTGTTTTGTGTGTTTCCAATTTCCACAGTCAAACTTGGTAAACAACGTCACCAGTGATGAAAAGTTGAAAACCACACACAACAAATTTCCAACCCCTGTATTTAGATGCAACTCGGTCAATAGCCAAGTCACCAAGTTCTCAATAAACTACCTATAGACTATAGTTAATGTATTATAAGTTTATAACAAGATAATCAAAGTAAGGAATAATCAGAGATATACATAGCTCTCAAGTAAAAACAAGAACAAATTCAATTAACTACAAGAGATGTTTCTATGATATTTACAAATAGATAGGAAAAAAAAGTAGTCAACAACAAATCGAGTCCCAAACAATCTATAGAATAAGAAGTAGAGATAAAAGAAATATGAATTCTAGAGCACCCGGCCACTTAATCAATAAATTCAAAACTCTCAGTTCTTTTGGTTCCTCTTGTTATACTTTTCTTTAACCCAATTAAAACCCAAAGTGGTTCCTTCTTTCACCTTCTTCATTCCTGTTGACGCCACTGCTTTGGTTTTATCAAAACCTTCTCCTACCTTCTTTCCATATTTATTGCTTGTACCACTTTTCTTCTTGTTTGGGTCTTCAGTATGGACTGGGTCTGGATTGCTGTAGTCCCATTGATCTGCCCATGAAGCTCCATAAGAGTTGCTTTTCTCCATATATGTAGATGAATTTTTCTTTTTCAAGAAAAAAAACAGTGATTTGTTGATAGGATTGAAAGAGAGACTAGCGGTGTTTCTGAGATATATAATTGGATATCTGTGTTTAACAGAAGATAGAGAGGTGGTGAGCGGGCTATTTATATAGTTCATGAAATTAACACGTTAACTTGACAATATAAGTTTGGGCATTCAACGAACGGCTTCCCACGTGGGCTTCTAATATGAATTGTATATGTCTTCTAGTTTCTAAAAGGACCAAAGTGCCCTTAGTCAACGAAAACTTGTCTGGCCGTGTTAAAGAAAATCAAGATGTTGATAGTTGTCAGAAAAGAAGGGTGATTTAGTAATGTTGTGGACGGCGTTTAAAGAATATTGACTGAAAACTGCATGCCGCGTGACATGTCCATTGTTTATCAAGAAGCATCGTCGAAGTTGCCTTGCCCATCTAGAGAGTTTTGTTTCCTAATCAGTTAGGAATTTGATTATTTCACGACTACAAAAATGGCCATAGATAGCTTTTATTTAATTGCATTTGTAAAAAAATGCTATGCTAAAATAGGCATTGCACTTGGTAAACCTAGCGCTATCCTAACTAGGTACGTTTTCTATGTTTGGTGTCCCAAAATTCTTCTAAACGCTATCTCAGCTTAACACGTGGGTAAACCGGGCACTTAAACTTCATACACGTGACAGATTCAGCGAAGGATATAACCCATTAACCTGATGAAAAAAGAAATTGAAATCCCTAGAAACAAAATCAGAGAAAGGAACTCCGATTGTTCAAGAGATTTGAAGTTTAAACACCACCGAATCGAGTTTGATGCTACAAGATTGACAATGCTAAGCTTGCAAAAGATTTCCAGGTAGTTTTAAAAGAGTTTTAGAAGGCTCAACGTCTTACAGCTGAGCGGGAAACATCATATTCTGTGTCCCATGTACTTCCCTCTTCCAGGTATTCCACCAAGTTTGTGTATATGTTCTCATCAATCTTGATTATAGAGACTGTGTCACTCAATAAGTTTGTCTAGTTCTAGCATTTTATTTCTTTGAGTGGTGGTCTCTCATTTGCATCTTTATGCATTTTACCTCATTATATTCCACTCTTCCAATCTGATTTCAGGTTTTAAATTTACAATTGCTATTCGACACTCTCCATCCGCATATTCTTTGAAATTCATAATATATGTTATTTGGTCCGACAAGGGCTTTAACCCATCACGTTTCAAATAAATATGATACCATAATAAAGAAGTGGTACAACCCGATGATATTGTGGAGGGAAATTTGAAGTGTCAACTGAATTTCTTGAGTTTGAAACAAACGAGCATAGCCCTGTCCGATTAATTAGAAAGTTTTTTTTCTTGCAGATGCATCAATTTGATTGCATCACCTAAATTGTATATTAACATCTTGGTGTTCTTTTGGAGTTCAAATAGGAATAATCACTCCATTGAAGAGGTTAAATTTTTATCATGTATTGTAACATGTTAAGCATTGTAAAAACGAACACCTTATTATTATAGTTTCAAACAGATTGTAATAATGACATTCTCCTTTCTCTGCTTTCCACCTAATCAATATTTTATTAACTGCAATTGTTCACTGTGGTGTAGGTTTAGTTGCTTCTATATGGATGTCATCACGGATCTTTGTTGATTGAAACAGAGTCCCCTGAAGAGCTCCCTTCCCTCTTCAAGCATGTATCATCCAAAGCTATTGATGGATTTGATACGGTGAATCTGTGTCCTATAGATTTTGATCCCTCACCTGGTTTGGCAGGCAGCAAAGTAAGCATTGGTTTTAAGTTTTACCAAAGTATCTTGAAACAATTTTTTTTGTTTTTTATCTGCTTGAGCACATCCTTATTATTTAGCTTTTCTATGTGTCACTCCGACCATGTTGAGCTGTTTCTAGAACTCTATCCCAACTTTTCAGGTGTGACATTAGATTCAGGTTGATATACATATTGCTGGAGATAAGAATTATTAAACATTTTACTTTTTAGAATCCAGGAAATGCATGAAAATATCAAAAAGTGACATTGGATTCAGATCGATATACATATTGCTGGTGATAAGAATTATAAAACATTTTACTTTTTAGAATCCAGGAAATGCATGAAAATATCAAAAATATGATAAATGCTATAATATTTCTTACTAAGCAACAAAAAAGTACTTTGCCTCCCACAGGTAAGCACTATAAACTTTCAACTCTAAATATACAAAATGGAGAACATAAATTTTAAAAATAATGGTTTATCTTATTATAAGTGCTGGAGTGAGTAGAACAGAGTATTTACTTCTTCGTGGCCAAACTTTATTATAATAGGCTTAGATAAGGCAATTATGAAGTAAAGTTAATTTCTAACCTTTAAAAGGGCACCATCTAAATATGGTTGCGATATTTTTTTACTTGTAGTGAGTTAACCTCTAGATTCATACTGTAACCTTTGTGATCTGACTTTTGAGGTCGATAATCGATAGATACAAAGCGATCTGACTTTGAGATCAATTAAAGATACGAAGTGTTCTGACCCTGCTATTGTGGAGTTTCTTTGGACTCTCGTGATTTCCTTCCTTATATTTTGTCTTTTGCTTTTCTTTGTTTCTAAATCTTTGTTATATAAATTTTAACTATTTGCCTATTTTTTTTTTGGAATATTGTGGAGTTTGTAATGGTTTAGAATCTTCGTGACCTAGTTAGCTAGATACCTGAGTAGCTGCTTCAAAGTACTAGTAACTCAATATTATATTCCATGGTAATGGGGGAAACTGTCATAAAAATAACAGAGCCATTGTTGAAGACTCGCCCCAGTTGCGATGATGATCATGGAAGTAAAAATAATAAGGCCGTAAGTACAGATCTGTCCTCCAATAGAATTGAGGAGTATCTTGGTCAGGAGAACTTACCTTCGGAATGGTGGGCTTTGCTTATTGGTTGGGAGTTGAGACAACTATGGAGCCTCTATGGATTGTGCGTAATTATATTTGTTTTCAATTTTATGCTGAGTTTAGTTACTCAAATGTTTATTAGACTATATGGGTAGCCTGAAGCTTGTTGGTGCATCCATGGCTATTCTTGAAATTCAAGGACTTGCTTTCATCATCATGGTAAGTACTTTTGTTCTCATTGATCCCTGTCTCTCTTTACTTTTTGCTGATCCTGCTAACTAGCTTATTGATTCTTCATCTAGACAGGAATGGCAATAGCGGTGCAAAGTCTCTGTGGTGAAGCATTTGAAGCTAAGAAGTATGACTCCCTGGGTACTATATGCCAACAAGCTATTATATTGCACTTGGGAACAGCAGTGGTTCTTTCTTCTCTTTATTGGTACTCAGACACAATCTTGCAAACGTTTGGCCTATGGGCAGCTATAGCCGACCAAAGCCAGATAGTCGCATGAAGATTACTCCTTCAACTCTTTGCGTATGCTCTCAACTTCCCACTACAAAGATTTCTTCAAGCGCAAAACATCGTCAACCCGTTGGTTTTCACAGCTGTAGGGTTCTTTTTCTTACATTTGCTTCTCAACTGGGTGGTGGTTGATGTGCTCAACTACGAGCTCATGGGAGCAGCTCTAACATTGAGTTTCTCTTGGTGGCTTCAAGTCATTGTAATTGGAATTTATATAATTTTTAGCCCCTCTTGTGAGAAAACATGGACATGCTTTTCCACCAAGCTTTTTCAGAGGGCTTTGGTGCTACTCAAAGATAGCATTTTCATCTCTTTTTGTCTTTGAGGTATATAACTTCTTTCAATCTTTAATATATAAAGAACACCGAACACGCACTAAAGTATACATTTTGAACTGAACTGATTGCCGTCAACTTAACTTGATTGTGTATATGCAGTTTCGAGTCATGGTTCAGTATTGGACTTGTGCTTTCAGCTGCTTTCTTTGCCAGTCCAACGGTCTCAATCGCCTCGTTTGCTATATGGTAAACTATTGATCCTTATTTGAACATTCCTTCACACCAAAAATGCACAACATGCATAAAGTAAGATTTGTTATTTGTGCACTTATTTTCATTTTTTTTTCTCATCGGCCTAAATTACTTACATTTGGATCTCGTGTTTATGTTGGGAGTATGTACAGCAGCCAGGTTTGTTTGGAACTACTAATTATGTACCTTATGACCTATTTATGTTGTGTCCAATTCTAGCTAGTTGTTTCGGCATTGTTCAATATGGAAGATGGGGCAGTACGTGTGGATGGTATCAACTATGCATTCTCTTATTCCGTTGTCTCGTCCAAAAATTTATCAAGCCATGACAAAGCTCACAAGTTTTAAGGTATGGAATCTTTTTATACAAATTGTTTTAATACTTTGCTTTTTGCCGCTTTTTCATAGATCCTGACAAAGAAGGTGCTATATGCGAACATGTGCTGCCTACTTGACCTTACAAAAGTACTGAACTTCCTCTGTCTTTGTGTGGAAGTTGTGAAAGGGTTCATACTAACAAAGGATAAGCTGAAGTGGTTGGTCGCTCAACTGAATTTTGTTTTGATGTATTTAACAATGACTCAGGTATACATTCTTTTGGTATATTTCGTACTTAGTCGACCGCAATTGGGTCAAGTTTGTTAGATATTTCACTAGTTCATATGGTGGAATTATCGACGTCTTCTAGCATGGAATTCGACCAAAATAACCAGCAGGAAGGCTGAATGTATGATTTGTAATTAAGTATTTTCCTATCATTATAGGTGAACTATGTAAAATGGCAAATTAGGGGGCTGAAATACAATGGATCCATAAGCTCGAAATGGAAGAGCGCTCAAATAATTGAGAGGTTGATGGTTCGAATCCATCTGGATCCAATTCATTTTTCATTCACTAATTTAATAATTTTAATATGTATTTGAATTTTTTTATTTTATATTAACAAAAACAATAGCATTTTCTTAACGCTATAGAAGTTTAATAGCATGAAAGAAATGCTATCGTTTTGAGGCAAAAACGCTATGGAATTTATAGCATTTTTAACAAACGTTATAAAATACGCTATCATTTTGATAGCATTTGTATCCAAAACGCTATCAAATTAATAGTGTTTTGTCTGAAAACGCTATCTTAAAAAACATAGCATGGCTATAAATAGCGTTTTGTAAATGCTATAAAGTCAAATTCATAGCGTTTTTCCTATGCTATCTATGCACTTTTCTGCAGTAGTGTTTAAACTTCTACAAGTAAAACCCAGTAGTTTCCTATTTGCTTTATCGATCTCACTTAGAACTAACAGTCCTCGTATATATTGTGTACTCGGTAGTCGGTACAGGCCTTGAAGCATCTTTTTATTTTTGTTGTTAAATTCTCATCTTTAGATTTTGGACACTAGATTAGTTGATGTTCTTCTGTTGAATTGAAGTTCGCCTTCCACCTTGAACCTTCTAAGCACGTACAAAAGTCTAAGTAACTCAAAATAATCTCATAAAACAGACCATATGCGGCGACAAAAAGAAAAGCAAATTGGTTGTGTCAAATCTTGGGCTTTGGAACAAGTTAATTAGCAGTTCAGATAGATCTCGTTATCCTAATAAGATTTTACAATTAAATTAAGAATGAAGAGGTTGTAATCCGTGATTTAACTATACTTAATGATAACTATCCAGCAATAGCAAAAAGTAGTTGTAATGGACTAATGGTTTAGTACTACTAGACTTGCAAAGTGTTGGTATACAAATTGTAGGTATGTCTGTTTACAATCCTGTTACTTTCCAGCAGCTCATACTGCCTCGTCCGCAAAGGACTATTACAAATTTGAGTGGCCATGTGTGGAATCACATACAACGATTCTACTGGGGAATATAAAGTGGTACGGGCTGTTATCGACGAAACGGAAACACTTGGATGTGAATTGGTTGCTCTTGGTTCTAGACTTCTAGTACATGGAAATGGGTAAAGTTGCAGTTTGAAGGCATAACAGATCGTTATCACTCCACACGGAATTATATTTCCATTAAAGGAATGTTCCATCTCACGATCCGCACTAAACTAGAATATGTATACGTACTACATGGTTTCTTTTGACACTGTTAGGGAAAAGTTTTACACGTCAAGACTTCAGATTGCTTCGATCTGGCAATGTTACACGAAAAACATGGTTGTCCATCTATGATTGTGATGCCAAGTATTTACTCGGAAAGCTATGACCCTTGCAATTTATGGGTATTGAAAGATCTTTACAGCGGAGAATGGGAGAAGCGATATAGTCTGAATGCAACAAGATTTCCTAGAAATTCATCAAAAAGAAAGAATGCTGTAGCTACTCTTGGAAACGGTAGGTTCTTGATTTTACAGGGATTATGCGATGGATTCGGTACCGTGTTTATGATGTCCAGAACAGCAAATGACATCTCTGGAGATTAATGGATGCACTCCTTACCTCTTTAGAACTCATGTAGACAGCCTCATTTCTTGCTGAGAAAAGCTTTACATCACGCCTAGTGAGAGTGAGAGTAATCCACGGTTTTGATGTACTTGTGGAACCTCAACTTGTAACTGCTCTACTTTATATATATTGCTAATTAATTATCGTGTCATTGTTGTATTGAAAAGTGATAGAAAAGTTTAACTGCAAAAGCTCAGAGGCAGCGTGCAAGTGCAACATCATATGAAATTGACACAACACTCGAGCACACGCACTCGTTATTTCGTATTCATTACAAGTATGCAAACCTTAATACGCATCGGTTTTTTTAAGTCTTGAAACCCGTCTCTCCATATTAATAGTTAACATGATTTCTTTGGATTCTAATTGTAAATGGTAATTTTAATTATATAGGAGAGACTCATTTATTTATTTATTTTAAACAAAATGGGAGATAATTATGTTATTTGAGTGAGATTAGGAAGGTTATTTTAAATTATCAATAATAAAATAGGACTTGTTTTAATTTCAATGTGGAAAATAGGGCCCGTCCCTCCAGGTCGATAGTTAGCATGGTTTCTTTGGATTCTAATTGTAATTATATAGGAGAGACTCATTTATTTATTTATTTGAAACAAAATGGGAGATAATTATGTTATTTGAGTAAGATTAGGAAGGTTCTTTTAAATTATCAATAATAAAATAGGGTTTGTTTTAATTTCAATGTGGAAAATGGGGTAATTATTTAATTTAAGGGACATTAGAGAGGTATTTCTAAATTATTAATAAACAAAAAGACTTTATTCAAATTATATTAATAAAAATAGAATTTATTCTAAATTTAGTGAGGGAGATATTTCTAAATTAACTAAATAAGGAGATTTAAATTTGCCTACTCGAGAGTTGAGGAGGCTTTCGAATGACCCGGCTATCATATAGTGTACAAGTATGTGAACCGTGCTACACATCGGTGTTTTTTCAAGTCTTTAAACCTGTCGCTCTAATAACATCTCTCGGATAGTATGATTTTTTAAATTCTAGTTGTAATCTAAAAAATAATATAAAAACATTAGGAGGAGTTGAATATAATTTGTGAGTGAGGTTTTCTAAATTATTTTAAATAATATGAAACTATTTCTAATTTCAATAAAGTGAGTGAGTTTTTTGTAAATTATTTAAAAATGAGAGAGCTGATTAGAATAATGAAGGGAGGTGGTTATAAAATCTTAAAATAGAGAGATTAGAAATACATGGTTCGCTTGAGAAGTGTGCCTCCTAAAGACCCGGCTATCATATAGTGTAGAGATAGATATTTTCGTAAGAGTTACGAAACCGTCATTCCAACTAATTTCTGTTCGACCTTAAAACATGAATCCATAGTTCGGAATTTCAGAATTTTTGGAATTCTGACAAATCTAAAAACCGAAATTTATTAAATTTCGACCTCTATCACATTCGGAATTTCAAATGATTTAGGATATTTCGACTTTATATTTGGAATTCTTTTTTTTTTAAAACTGAAATTCCGGACGGAATTCCAAAATTTCGTTCGGAATCACGAACTATGCATGAACCAATTAACTATGTTATATCTGTATTAATAAATTGAATGATTTTTCAGAAACAATAAAAACATTCTTTTAACCTTTTCTGCTAGTTCCAAACCATTTGCACATGTCACTTTTTTAGTCTAATCGAAAACTTTGTTGTGCTTTGTGATGGGCTGTAGAGCTAAGGTTAGCAGTATTATCTCTGATGGGTCATGGTCCATTCCTCGAGCTCTTCAAGTCATTCTTATGATTGCAGGTTTTAACTTAAAGGGTTAGTTAGACTTACCCCTCCATTACTAGTTGCAATTAGTGTTACTCTTCCGTTTTCAAAAATATTAGTGATACCCTCCCAATTGCAAGATCCAACGGTTACGAGATGATTTTTTTTTTCAGATGAAGAAATCTGACCATTAGATCACTCAAATGGGGGAGTATCACTAATATTTTTGAAAATGGGGGTAACACTAATTGCAACTAGTAATTGGGGGTAAGTCTAACTAACCCTAACTTAAATCAGCTTTCTATTATCAATGGGGGCAGACCATGCGATCTGGAAGCCTGACCAACAAGGTCAATTTTCGGTTCAATCTGCATTTGAGTCAATTAGAAAGAAAGCATCAAGCTCTTGGTGGTGCAAACATTTGTGGCACAATTGGTTGCAACCAAAATATCTTAGGTACTGCTTGGAAGTTATTGAGAAACTGTGCTGCTACTGATGAGTCTCTCCAAAAAAGAAGTGTTAAATTAGTTTTCAGATGCTACATGGGATGTAATGCGGTTGATACACTCCAACATATTTTGTAGGATTGTACAGAGGCAAAGAAGTTATGGGAATAGGCTGGATTTCAGTTTGGATATAACGACAATTTTGCAAATTTTTCAGAAGCACTCAGGTTACATAGAAGAAGCGGTTCTCTCGTTAAGCAGTTGTGGGTGTCGGCAGTATTAGTAGGCATGGTCATCAACAGGAGAAGTAGAAATCGATGCATCTTTGAAGGGAACAGCTGAGTCTATGTCAAAGAAAAGTACAATTGAGGACTAATATCCATTTCTCTTACTGCCTTGCTACAGGTCAGATGAAAAGAGGGGGTAGTGAGTCTTGTATCTTGAAGAATTGGAGTTTGCAAGACAAGTCACAGAGGGTACCTAGGATCAAGGATTGCAAATAGTACCCACCTGAAGGTGACATCATAAAAGTTAATGTTGATAGGGCCTTTTGTGGTAATCCTGGCCCTTCAGGCTATGGTGTGTGCTTTAGAAATTATGAATGTGTGTTCCTAGCGTTTCTTTGCAGAAATATTGGTCATCAGAGGAATTTCATAACTGAATGTTTAGCAATTTTAGAGGCAGTGGAGTATGCTATTAAGAGAAATTGGAGGAAGGTATGGGTTGATTTATACTCGACACCTGCGGTTAATGCTTTTGGAACTTCAAGTGTACTTTGGTGTATGAAGCAGAGATGGCAGAGATGCATATAACTCTTGGACTACTGCAAATTGACTCCATCCAGTTTGGAGAGAAGCCAATTTCACAGCAGATCAATTGGCAAAGTACTCGGTCAGTTTGCAAGACAATGATCAAGTTATTTTTATTGTAAAACCCTCATGGATAACCAAATGGGAGGTTCCAGAACATGTTTATTATAGGTTTTGTTAAGTTCTTATAGTGCTACTTTGTGCGTAGACTGTAAGTTATTCCTCGCGTACTCTCCCCCCTCCCCAACCACCTTTCATCAATACAAATTTTTGCTTACTGAGAAAAAAAAAATGTTGTGCTTTGTGATAACCTACTTTATTAAGAAATTAACTAAGATGATTGTTTCAAAAAATCAGTACGACCTCGAACATAAGCCTCATTGTACAAAAAAAAATTCTGCTTTTAGTGATCAAGAATGTCTGGATTCCTCAGGTATTTTTCATATAACCAACGGGAGGTGCTGAGAGCGTCACCTGTACTTTTCACTGGATAACTGTTTATATTGTTCTGCCAGTCATTGGTGAGTTTGATCCACTCCCTCCTCCAATCCTTCAACTGGAACCCAACACCAGTTTCTAGACTCTCCAATAAGTGTTTGAAATAAATAGCTGCCCGGGGTGCATAATAATCTCGTAAGAGTCCACTCCAGTATTTGTTTCCTAAAACAGAATGAAGTACACAATATTCAGAAATGAAAGCAATGAGAGGAAAAACTGGATATCTCTAAAAGGCTCTTAATCCATACCATAGTCACGAAGCAAACTGGCTTCCTCTTCCGTGTTATCATACCACATTGTTATTTGAGTTCTTGCATTCCACTCGTACTGCAAATCACAGTTTGATATGATGGATTATGTTTGGTGAAAAAAAATCTCATAGTAACTGGTTAGAACTTTTCTTCTTTTCAATTATCTCATGTTATACATCAAAGCAATATAACTTGCGACATGTAAAATCCTCTAATAATCTCAAATGCAAAGGAAATGGTCTAAGCACAATTGCACCAGAGAGTACTTGACCAACAGGCACACTAGGGAGGATTACACTATGGCTAGTAGCAACAGTCTACTACACAATACTGTAGGTGTTTTAGGCTCAGGTTAGAGATGAGTTTGTAAATACCTGTTTTTTCTGCTCTTGCGTTTGTGCAAGTTGCTTTGAGCTCTCCAACCACGGACCCAGAAGAAATCCTTCATGGCAAGCTAAGAGTGTATCGATATCTGTTACAAGGTCCAGAAAATGCTTGGTGTAGAAAGTAACCCCATGGACATCGCTTAATCGATATCTTTCTATGACCTTTAAGAACACTTCATTTGCGTATTTTGCCAAAGCTTGTCGTGTGACATCAACAAGGTCATATCTGAGGAAATCAATAATAGTTATGACTATCAAATGCATGTTATTTATCATATACCTACAATAATGCAGGGAACCTAGCAATATATCCACTTGTAACAGTGAGCTTAATGGGAATTTCGCCTATATATACCCCAAAAACTCAAATATTAATTCACAGCATTGCTTCTTAACATAACAACACTCAGTATGGATGGCAATATAACAAAGCGACAAATAAAGCATGCATTATTCAGTCACGTTTTAACATCTGCAAATCTTTAGTTGCAAAGATACAACATTGGGGTTGACAAGTCGAGAACTAAAAGAATATTAACGTTTGGGTAATATCTGAAAAGTAATCTATCGTAAAAATGGAGGATAAGCATGTAACTCCATGGGTGTCAAATGGGGGCAAATCTTCTTATCCATATAGAATTGGGAGAAGATATACGGTTACTAGCAATAATAAAAGCCATGAAAAAGGAAAGAAGTTAAAGTTGAAAAAAAAGGTATATGAAAGTGATGCTTCAAATGCAGATAGAACAATGCAAGAAGGCGAAAGCTGAGATAATGCTGACCTGTAAGTGTTACTTTCTGCTACTTCATTTCCACCTGCAATCAGAAGTCCCAGGGCATGTATGACATCAGAAGTTGAATACCATAGATGTGGCTTATCATACGAATCAGTTAATTCCTTCACATGCCATAAGCGTAATACTTGATCCGTTAAAATCTGATGCTTTCCATTAAAAGATACATCTTCTAGTGAAATTGAGAACGGATCAGCATCTGGAAATGCGACGATCACATCTCTGTTCTTGTTCTGTTCAAAAAATTAATAGAAAGAATCATAACCAAGATATTGTATCGTATATCTTTTCCTACATTTTAATTCATAAACCAGATGTAGGTGACTACATTCTCGACTTCCATTGTACTGATGATCTTACACCATGCAATTTTGTGATTCTATTTCTGACACTGCATATTATATGCATCAATTTCCCACAAGAAAAATGAGATGAAGTTAGTTACGCATGGTTGTATTGCATAGATCCTCAAGTACCAAAGACGAGGCATCTGTGATAAACACATATAGCCTTTCCAAAAGATAGCACGAACAACGACATCTATGGAAGAATAAAAAATTGAGTAATTAATGTTTGCAGAGACTCGAGAATTACACTTTGGATTTATTGCTTTCAGAAGGGAAAACATCATGTGTTAAAAAATGTTTAGATCTACTTCTTGTGTTGGAAAACATATAGCCTTTGAGCTGTAGGACTTCAGGACTTCTCTTCCAACATCTTTGATTTGTTTCATTAATATATTAAACCTGTACCGATAAAAAAAAGGACTAAAAGTTTAGCTCATGTCCTGATAGTCTGATACGATGTGCTTAATTGTTTGCATTTGAATAAGGCAAACACATCAATGTATCTTGATGTGAAATTTTATAGTTAGATGACAAACTTGATACAAGACGCTGAAAATTAATTATATTATCACTGGATTATGTGATCGAAAGACTGCCTTAGTAGACAGCTTGCCTAACACAACAGGAATGATCAAGACATTTAATACAAATTGCTTATAAAAAGAGCAAACTTGACAAGATAAGGACTTACATATGCACCATCAGTGCAGTTGTAGAGGGAATGATATAAGATACTCCAAGCGTCTTGTATTAATGAATCAGAACTTCCATAACGCCTCATCGGATAAAGATCAATCCACATCTGAAAAGATAATTTGTATTAAATGATTCACTTACAGATAATAATATCTGTTTCAAATCCCAACACATACCAACCACCACCCAATCTAAATCCATCAGACACACATCTAACCTCTATAAGTCTCAATGAAAGAAAATACTATGTTAAAGAAATAAATATCTTTTTTTAAAGTGAACTTGGCTAAGACAGTACCAAGGAGAAGCTAGGTCCCACAGTAACACAAACAATTATAGAGGTATAAGCGGTTCTATCAAAACTACCAAAGATGTGTAGACTATGAATTGACACTCTTTTATCTAAAATGAAAAATATGTGACAACCCGCTCCATTCTACTACCTATACTGCCCCCACTTAACCAGCTATATGTGAGAAGACACTTTACTCACAAGGCCTCTATGAAAGTAGAGAAAGTAGAGATTCAACGTAGCATAAGAACTTCATGTCATGCACGGAACCTAACCAATGCTGGACTAAACTCCCATCTCAACCATCACCATTTTGGTGCCCTTCCAGCATATCGTTTAGAAGAAAATGGTCCATGAAGCATCCTTGGAGGGCAAGATCTACAATTTGTGGTACTTAATTTTTGACAAGAAGGATGTAATACCACTACTAATACATATCCAAGTGGTTAACAGTTAAGACATCAAAATCACAATGATCACTCTACAAATGCCAACTCACTCTTCAGCTCTCTGCTCAACTCCATGGATTCTTCTTCTTCTTCTTACAGTCTCTTCTCTCTCTCTCATGTTATCCTTCAGCCTCTCCTTTCTTCTGCACACCCTCACTCAAGATATGCATCTAGGAGTCATCTTTGCTCCGGTAATAACTCTCTCTTCACTGTTTAGCCTGCTATTCGTCCCAACTCCAGCCACAATGCCCTTAAACATGGTATGTTCAACCTATAGTATTATACACGCCTGCTTACAATTGGCCTGGCTAGAGAAGCTTCTCCCAACCCAGTCATTGCTCCCGATGGAAATTTTTGAACCACCCTGCCACAATTTAAGACTTCATCAAGGTGACACCAACTAGTCCTCCTAAGCCGTCAGCCTTGTTGAAGGACATAAAGTCCCAATGAGAGTTTCCTCGGAAGGGTGATGAACAGGAATTTAACCAAAGAATTCTATTAATAAGTTCCTATGAAACACGGGCACTGACAGGTGGCACAACTACGATCCAATACAAATAGGAGGATACAGCCTTTTTCAGAAAAGAAGGATACATTGTTAAAAAATGGTAAATATATTTATAATACTGAAAATTAACATTCTCCACCAAATTCAATTAAAATAGCAATTTTAATCATCTAAACCAAAGCATGTCCAGTTCTAACAGATTAAGCAAAAATAAGTAGAACATACATGTCCAGGAGAAGAATGAGAAGGAGACGTGCTGCTGCTGCTGTTTTGTTTTGATCGAGTAATTAAACCCTTATATCGGGTCTGTTTTGTTTTACTATTTTTATAACTTAAAAGCTATAAAATATATTTAAAAAAAAAAATACATGTCATGTCATGGGTATTCGAACGCGTACCCAGTGTATCCCCAAGGTATCCGAAATTGTAAGATAAAGCAGTCTTACCTGGCAGGAGATTCAAGCCCTCATGGGACGAGAGGGAACAAGAAAGCTATCGTCCGCTCTTTAATAACCTAGCCACTAGCTACCAAATGCTAACAATCTGCCGTCCCTCAATCAGCTCTCGCAGCGCAAAAAAAGAAAAAGAAAGACATGGATCTTGTGCTCGTTGCCATTTTATTAGAGCTCCCACTCTCTCTCCACTACAAAGTTCTTATTGCTATAAAAATGGGCCAGGTATATTAAATGAATCTGATATTCCAAATGTATCTGAGGTGTATCGGGCCATATCCGTGTCCGATACATATCAAACACGGATAATATGTGCTTCATAGATAAGTTCTTCAACTTTCATAAAGTAAGAGAGTAGAAGACAAACACTACATGCAAATCTGGGTAAGCAACTGGAACACAGCATTTACCTTTACAACGATTTTTTCATGTTGAAATGCCATTTCCGACATAAGGTCATATACCACAGGATTCTGCTCAATTCCCTCCATGGACATTCCAACACCAACCTTCAGGCAATGAAACAAAAAATTTAGAGAAGAAACACATAACAATATCTGCATTCTGCAAGACTGCAACATAACTGGACCCATTGCCCATTCACCAGAAAACCTTTGTATACAGGTAACCATACTCAATTTTGAGCAAGCTATATTCATAGCGATGCTTTTTCTTATTTTTACTCATACTTAAATCATATGTCAACTTTGCTCTAAGGCTAGCACCAATATGCTCAGTTCTACATATATCTGCATATATACATGAATGCATCTACACAAATTGAGGCATACATAAAGTAGCAACCTTCGGTTGGTAACTTCAGATAACTTGATCTGTTTGCCTTGGGCATTGTTAGGACAATAGTTTGAAAAGTTCATAGGAATAAAATTTTATGCAACAACTGAACATCTTATCCAGCTCATATCTTAGTGCTGCCTAAAATACAGTAAAATGGTCTTGAATCATCATCTTCCATCATTTAAATCTCATTTCAGTATTGTAAATACATTTAAATTGAACTCAAAATACTGCAAAATAAGAATGTAGAAATACAACTTGGCATCTAAAAAATCACACCGACAAGTCTAAAGCGATGTTAATGAAAACAAGTGAAGTTAGATGAACTTGCCATAGTCGAGTTTTCACTTGTACGAGCTTCAACAGGGCCAGCTGCAATTGCATCTAAAATTCCATACATTTCAATGTTCCCAGCAAAGTTGTGCAACATACACCTGTAAAAAGAGACCCACAAAATGGTCAGAAGAAAAGGGAAACATCAGATATTAAAAGTTTCAAGGTTCATTGAACTGGACCTTATATTTTTCACATCACCTTTTTAGTTTTTACCAAAAACAAAAAGAAAAACTGGTCCAAATCAGTAGCTTCTCCACAAACCAAGAGGCTAAATAATTTTATATGGGGCTTGAAGATTCTACTGACCTGAATGTCACATAGCAGATTGAGCTCAAGCCCATGGTAAATAAGTATGTATATTTCTACCTTCTCCGTTATCTTTTAAGTTCACTTATTAAAGCTACCAAACCATTACAATGTAAAAGACTAATGAGCTAGGCCTTACCATATGTAAGGAACGCCATAAAACTGTTCGGAAGTAATCCACAAAGGTTTCACTTCAGCGAATAAATCAAGGACAACCAGCTTCCCGATGGGAACAGAATGCAAGAGTGCCTAAAACATTCGGCAACAGTGAATCAGGAGAAATGCAATAAAAGCATTAGAAGAACATTATAACATGCTAATTAGATGTGCCAGATAAACATTAAAAAAAAAAAAAAAAATCTGTGTTTAAGAGCAATGTGAAAAAGATATTGCTAAACAGTAAACACCTACCTTCATCTGCGCTGGCCTCCAAAATGGATCATATGAAAACAACCATCCCTGTAAAACAAAGGCCAATTTTTCAAAACTATGACCCAAATCAACTATAGTTTAAGTGACAATGATAGGACTTCATGTTCATCAACCATCTTCGTAACTTGTAAGAAGTGATGTGTTTACTGCTCCTACTATGTAACTATAATAATGATGACGATGATATAATAATAATAAAAATAAAAGAAATGTAATACAATAACAGTAACTAATGTTGTACCTGCATCAACCAGACAGCATCGTCATCACCACTTTGTATTCCTCGAAATATTTCAGCTCCTAAAGTAGAGATATATTCTGGGTCATCCAGAGGAGGAGTATTTTCATCAAATGTATCACTGCAAGTTTAAAAGAGGCACAACTGATAATCCAAAGAAAATAAAAAAATAGAAACAAAAAATAATAAGTGATATCAAATTATTGAAGGTGTTGATGTTGGAATAATTAGCAGTTTTTCTCTAATTATTCAAATACTCATAACGTTGATGCCAATGGTGATAAACGAATAGCAACCTAACTATCCTAGTTGATTGGATTCACCACCCTGTGGAGCTTAGGCAACATTATCTAGATGAGGATCCCACGCGTTGACAAAAGATATGGTGCCTAAGGACTAAGGGAGAAGACAAGATTTGGCCAGCGTTTGCTAGCACCTAAATTCGAGCATACTAACAATGTAATGAAGGAAACATAAAAGTAATAGATCACTTCCTAAATGCTCGTGACCTATCACCCAAATGAATAGTTTCAATCCTTTTCGGGCTTCTAACTCTTTCTTTCCTTGCCCTACCCCACTTTAATCAATGTCCCCTCTCTTGCCTTCCAGTTGGACCTGGTGACAGGGAATCTGCTAGAAGTCCAAACATCAACCTAATTAAGAATTTCCCACGCTATCTCAATAGAGTCATCCGAACTATAGAAGTTAAATTATTTAATAAAATAGGAAAGATATATTTACATAAAAGTGTAATAATTAGGCAAATAAAGTAGCGCCATTTCCTTTCTCCTACAAAGAAACTACTTGCTCCATCACACAAAAACAGGGAAAAAAACGGAAACTAAAAAGAAGAAAAGAACAAAGAGAGAGAACGAAAAGGAAACATGATAATGCCAACACAATTCTGAGTGAAAGATGGAAACTTTGAAAGCACCTGAATTTGCTTGCCTTATACAGCAAAGACACTCAATTGTCTAAGACTATTGGTCTGATGCAGCATGCGACATCCATGGTAGATTTGTTTCAACTCTCGAGAACAATTTTCATGTTGCTCTGGACCCATCAAGATTAGGATTGTTCAAATAAACTGGTTTCAAGCCATCAGTGCGACCACCACACTTAAGAGACCACTAATTCTACACTGACACAGAAATATGACACACAGTAACATGGAGGATGATACATGTCATATAGCATCATGTCAAAATGATGTTTCATGACATATATCATCATATTTTCTCATGATATATGACATGTATCATCCTTCTGACACATGATACATGACATGTATCATGAGAAAATATGATGATATATCCTTCTGACACATGATACATGACATGTATCATCTTCTACGTCACTGTGTCGGTTGACTGTGTCAGTGTAGTATTACTCCTTAAGAGACCCTATCTGTATATGCATAAGACTGCATATTTGTGCATAAAAGTGTAGATATGCTGTCCTATGAAGCACGGACACTCCTCTAGGGGCAACGTATCCGTGTCGGACACCGACACTCCCCGACACGCCTCCAACACATGTCCGATACTCGATTTGGAGTGTCGGATTTATTAATTAATTTTTAGAATTTCTGACACTCCATGGACACGCTAGGGAAACATGGGGACACTTCTATATTTTATTCATATTTTTTAAAAAGTGATTAAAATACTTAAAAGAATACACGACTTGGGTAGGGGTTTTATTTCACTCTTGAAATAAGAAAAATGAAGCACAATGCACGACTGCGCTTGATGATTGCCAAGTCCTTTTTATATATATTTGTTACAAATCTTCTGTAATTGTTATTTCTTTCTTTGGCATTAACTTGCATTATTGGACATGTATGTTGTTGTTTAATATTTTAGAGTTGGATATGTTAAAAACTAGTGTTCATATTTTGATTAAAATTTGGTAGAGAATGTTAAATTTCAATTATATATATATGGGCATATGGCTATAATGTGCGCATAAGAATGTGGGTCTATCCCTCCTATATATATATATATATATATATATAATTCTTTTTAACGTGTCCATGACGTATCCGTGTCCTACTTTTTTGAATTATGCCGTGTCTGCGTGTCCGTGTCGTGTCGTATCTGTGCCGCGTGTCAGTGTCAGTGTCCGTGCTTCATAGATGCTGTCCAGGAGTAGGGGGCATATACTTATATTGGATGCATTAAGATAAAGATCATCTTGACAAGAATCCCACAAATGTATAGCCAAAGATGATGATGACGCAATATGCTTTAGGATGATAATCTTCCAAAAAATCAGATATTTAATCATTCCCATTTGGACACAGTGAGCATTAGATATATAACGAGACCATCTTTATTTATTATTGTGTGCATGAACTTGTTTCAGCTATCAACCAAAATATCCGTGCATTTATCTATGACGGATTCATTAGTGCCTAGGATCCAACTTTAAGTGAATTCATGGGTTCTAAGGCCTAATCTGAAGAATAATAATTAAATGAAGCTTACGAAGAAATTGGGAGTTGGAAATATATAAGACATCTTCTTTCTTTTCTTTTCTATAGAATTTCTTATTCATTTGTAAAATTTGCTCCCATTTGCTTCTTCCTGAACATGCAAAGACAGTAATGAAACAATGTAAGGGGTATTGTGTATTTGCATGAACTACGAACTAGATAAGAACATCTGAATTGAGAGTTGAGTATTCAGATTATGGGTAGGAAAATAATTTTTTTATGCCATTCACTTGTAACTGGCAGGGATTCAGGTTAATTCTTTCTGACAAAACACAACAGTAATACATCCTCAATTTATCCAGAATCACTGAAGTGCACTTAATTTCACTCACTAAACGCTTAACTGGGTATAATAGAGCTAAAGAGTCAGATTCTGTACCAGTTGTAAATGTGACTACTCCTTCCATATTCTGACAAAAACGATAATTAAAATGTCAGATAGGCGCAACATGGCCATACATATGGTAACTACACATATATACATCTTTTATTAAGCCCTCCGTACGCTGTCAGAGAGAGAGAGAGAGAGAGCAATGCAAAAACTCTAGAAAGTGGAGCACATACCTTTCAGTTGCATCTCAACAAATGCTTTTCCTATTTCAGCAAACAGGGGGTCTGTTGCATCAAGAAGATACGTGCAGCACCATCTACTGTCACCTCTAATAGTAAACCTTACCAAAAAGAATAATCAGGACACAATTAGTCAGTTATGACCAATTTATGAAAATAGGGACTGCAAAAGCTTCCATTTTGAACTTCTAAATGATTAAACAAGTGACAATTATGATTTATATCAAGGTCAGCATACACCATAGTGCAAAACTACAACAGGAGTTCAAATTACCATGTTTACTATTACAGAATCACGTATCAAACATATGTTCTAGGACATGAATGTGGTATACATAGATAGAATTCGTTACCAATTTCCTAGACGTGTTATATTTGCAGATGGATATACAGTTTTCAGTGCTGCAGGGACATTGCCAGAAAAAGCTGGAAGAACTGAAAAGCACACCGGGAATTGCATCAAAAAGATTTTATCAGTTGTCACACACAATCACTAGAAATAGTGCACCCATTTATATACATCTTTATATTTATGTTTTGAAAGTAACTGCAAAGATCAGGCATATTTTAGTTATACTGAACACTATGATTACGAGAGAGGCTAAGTTACATTGACACGGACACGTGTGTCCATATCCGACACGGATACGGAGTGTCTGACACAGTGAAATATCAAAAACTAAGGTATATCACACACAATATGTGTCCGTGTGTGTCCGATACGGACACGTGGATACGTATCCGACACAGATTATTTTTGAAATATGGTGTGTCCATGTAACATAGGAGAGAAGTAACACCTCTTAATTAAGTATTCACACAGGACCATCATATAACGTAATATACCTTCAGCCAAGAAAATGCACAAAATAAAGAATGTTCAGATCGACATGAAATGTGACATTCAGGTAAGCCAACTTATGGAATCTACTGTGGATTGGAATCTGCTATGCCTTTTAAAGTCGTTTAAAATTGGACGTATGCCCCACTGGAATTCTAAAAGTGGGCTCACACGATGAATTGGGGCTGATATTAAATGGAGATTAAATGCTGTGGTAAAGTAGTTAAGACAAATTCACTAAATATTGACTGTTACAAAGATCAATACCTGGGGTCATTCCTAGTTCATACATTCTTTCAAGAATTTTCCTCTGCAGGCTTAGTTGTTGATCAAACCAGTTTTGTGGAAGAGGTCCACCCCACCTGTAATTCAATAGAGTACGATCATCAAGAACTAAAAATAATGGTTCACTTCCAACAACAAAAATGAAAAATGACTTGCAAGCTCACCCATGCAAATTTCCCATACGCGACCATGCAAGAAAAGCTGGCCCACCAAAGAAATCGCTCAAATCCAAACTGCTAATATTGAAAGTCTGAATGACAATGAAATAGAAAGAATTGTTACAAGACGTGGTTTGCACAGTCCTAATTATACTGTAAAAAGTTAAAACAAGATTTGACAATGTTGTTTAACAATTTTCAGTAAATAATAAATTTAGGACCAGATGATCAGCAGAAAAAATAACACATTAGGAATTTAGGATATCGTTCAACATCTGTTACAAATGTTCAACAAAACTTGCAAATTTAATAGCTTGTTAGACCTTTCCAGAACTAATCGTAAAATTAACTTTGCAGGACCAAGCAAAACAAAAAAGAAATTTATAGATACTCAACTTTTTGCTACCCTGAAACGATGCACCAAGTTAAACACACATAGAACATACTTTGGTTTGCATAAGAAGTTATCGCTGTGTTTGGTTTGGTGAATTCGGGTTCCTTGGAAAGTGAGGAGAGCCAGTGAGAAAAAGAGAAGAATGTGGTGAGATGAAGGAGAATAAGGGGGAAAGAGAGGTCGCATACTCACAGCAATTTGGTTTTCAATGGACCAAACACAACCTATATTCTTGTTAAAGAGCAACCAAAGATTGTTCAAAAAGGGATTGCGTATCAGAAATGGATGGATCCAGGATTCTATACAGATAATGTACTTCAAACTTTGCCAGTTATCTAAAACCTGGTTTCTTGCGAAAAAGGTGTGTTTGTTTTCAGAAGATAAATGGTGGATGAGGTTTAAAAGGGTAGAACATATATCAACATGTTGAAAAAGACCAAATGACAGGTTAGGCACTATGGATATCAGGAAAGACAAGGAACTCCTGAAAGGTTTTGCGAAGAGCTGGGATGACCAAAGCATTAGCAATGAGAAAATTAAATGGTTACTTTGTTGAAGAAGTATCTTGCCTAAGGTCTTCATAGTCACAATACTGCAGAGACGGGTGTAAGAAAAATACAGAGGGGTGAGATTCAGCATGACCTTCCACTTAATGCAGAGTACCTTTTTGGGACATTCTCAGACACCAATTCAAACACAAGTTAATCCATTTATATTTACCGCAAAAGAATAATGCATTTGGATTTGGGAGGACTAACTGATTCGAATATCAGGTAATAGCCTAATGTTGGTTATGTACTATAGTTGCCTAAGTCTTTCTATAGCAGATATCTTAGCAAACAAGAGATAAATACATATCACACTTACCGAAAGGCAACTGGGAAACAAGGAAATGCAGATACCTGAAATACTCTTTGCCAGATAGCCTCTTGCCCAGTAAATGCTAAAGGTAAATTGATGCCTTGAATAGCCATCCAATCAATTTCCTTTTCCCACCTCTCCCAGTTCCACCAGGCAAATGTATCTGTCGTAGGCACAAACACAGTATAAGCACATTTACAAGAAAATCTTAAAGCTTCGGACAACAATGTGAGATAAGTAGAAAAATCAAAAGTCAAAATAGAGCTTACAGCTAGATGAAACAGCATTCTGGTAGTAATTCCAAGGAACAGGTCTCTGAATCAAAACCCCAGTGGCTCGAACACGGGGAAGAAATCCAGGGTTAGGCACAGAAGATAACTGTGAACCACCAGTTATATCCCAAGAAATGTGTGCCCCACACAAATTCTTTAAGTACCAATGAAGTCCAGCTGAAAGTTCCACACCAGTCGAACCACCAATTCTAAGTAAACATTCATACACGTAAAATCAGATGATTTGAACAGCACTCTAAACAGATTGCAACAATGATTTATATTAAAGTAAATTCACATACCGAATTTCTGGAGCCCCATTTCTACCAAAAGAAGGATGGTTAGTGATAAAAAAGCATGCCTTTCCACCACATTGCTCCTAAAAAAGAATTGCCCAACAAATATTTCTATGCTGAAAATGAATTTGAGTAGAAAGGTTAAGACTATTACCTTAGAGATGATATGGAAGTCAAAGCTAGAAGAATGAGAAGGAAGAAGTCTACTCAAAACACCATGAGCAGCATTTACTTGAACTGAAGTTGGTGCACGTTCTTTATCTTGGACATCAAGTATCGGAGAAATGTGGGCAACTCCAATAGTAGTACAACGAACACTGGGTAGAAAGAAGAAGCAGAAAATGACAAGAAAAACCATTGAACTAGTTTTGAAAGGAGGACAAAAGATGGGTTTAAGAAGTTGGAAGTTTTAGTTTTAGACATGGTGTTAAAAAGAAAGAAGAAGAAGATTCGATTTTAGAGTGTGTAGTGATCAGGCGATTAGTACAAGAGAGACAGAAGAATATTATAAAGGCCGGCTTGGATTTTTTTTGCAGCTTTCATCTTGAAAGTGAAGTACCAACTGCCAAACTACTTCTGGTGTAACTTTAGAAAATTATGTAATGCCACTTAATCACTTAATCGCTGATTTAATCGGTTACTAGCCAATATGCCGGCCAATTATTATTATTCAAGTTATTTTGATGATGAACTGATTAAGTAGTCAATGTTTTAAAAGAAAAAGTTTAACCCTATTATTACTAGTATACTGCTATGCAGTGAGACATTGAAACATGTTGGACTTCAGGTTAAATTCTAATCGTTCTTTTACTTCTGGGTAGGGCATTTGGTTCATTTGCCTCTTACAAGTCTAGGATGCAGATCCATAACTGTATGGTACTTCGGTAGATGCTTCAAGAAAAGAAGGCAATCATCCTCATAAAAAGGAGTAGATGAGAAGTAGCAGGACCATTTCTCTCCCATGTAATTCCTGGACCAGCTTTTATTTTTTGCAAAATTTTGGACCATTGCTAAACGAAAAGAAAGTGCAGTGGTCGTTCCTTCGGTAAGCATCAGTTTGTATTGCCAAAAAGGTTGGACAAATGTATTCCATCATAAAGTCATAACCACTAACCAATATCATTCAAAGCATCGAGCGATTGCAGGAGAAAGTTCCAATCCTTCATAACATAAGCTTTTCATATATCTAAATGTAATAATTATTACGTGCAAAATAAGGCAACTGTCATGCCTATCTCAACATGATTTTGGAAAAATAGAACATTTCAGCAATGAAACAGTCGTTACGTAGCGCTCTCACGCATTATTAGCTTCTCTGACTGTATCTTTGCCTTAAGTCATCCATTAGACACCAAACTATTCAACGATCAACAAATTGTTGATCATCATTCCCTCACCTACAATAGGGAGCTCTGGTGTTAGATGCCATTCTCCATCCACCAAGAATTTGATCTCGTACCTTCATGACATAGAGACACGCAAATAAGATATGGTGTTTATGTAGTGGTCTGCAAGAATGTGGGTGAGAGAGAGAGAGGGGCAGAGAGAAAGAAAGGGAGGGTACCTTCCAGGTCGAAGCATTAATGTTGCTGAGAATTTACTAAAAGAGCCAGTATATTCAGGGGATAACTGCTTTCCTTCACTCCACCCATCAAAGGAACCCATTACTTGTACACTCTGCTCCAGAGAAGAGAATGAAACTTCAGAGGTTAACATTTGTTTATACATCCATTGCCACTGAGAAATAACGGATCATAATTAAATATTAACAACTATACAGTTCTATGGCCTTATCCCTACATAACATTCCCACACTTGAGGTGATGCATGCTCACCTCAGCCATGCCAAACCAATATAAAGGAACCTCCTTGGACTTCCTAATTCCTATTCCATCAAACTAAAATTAAAAGGATAATGGCAAAAGCAGCCTACAGACCACATGAAGGAAGTGTGGGAGTTTGTGAAATGTGTTTTTGTTCAACATGCACTAAGAGGTCTCCATGAACGAACTACTACGTACCAGCTGTCGTTTGAGAAATCGATTCTGCTGATTAGCTTCACTCAGTTTATTGACAAGCTTAGATCTCTGAGAATCAGCCAGCAATGACTTCAGCTGTCAAAGGAAATTTATCAGGTTGACATTAAGGCCTTCCACGTCAAAGTATTCTAGTTTCTACAGGAAAGGTGTCTATCCTAGCAGAAACTGGCCTCAAAAACTTCCCAAAAATAATAATTATAAGATCTTACCACTGGCTAGTGAGAATGGTATAAAAATTGAGATCATAGAGAGGTTACTAATTGAGATTGCAATGGGCCAATGGCCAATGTTGATTTTCAGCAAGTCATCCTAATCTCCATGGATCATTTATTTTCTCTGATGTTACTCTCCTAGAGTACCAGGATTGAAAGGGCGAGTAATCTCATAAAAGGTCATGGAGGCAAAAAAAAAAAAACAATGGGAAGGGGAAGGCCTACATCAATTCAAAGAATGACTGAAAGAGATGCGAAGAATCGCCTGTAGCTCACATTTTGCCTAAATTCTTATTTAAAGTTGTAACATGTAACTCTGTTACTGGCTTACTGAAGATGTGATAACAAATAAGTAACTGAAAAAAATATATAATGTCTAAACAAAGCCATGCTTGCAACCAAAAACATAAAACATGGTATACCCAATTAACCCAAACAAAATTTGTTGCAATTCACATAGACTTTACTTGGCTATGCACATAGCAGATACAAAATGTTATATGAAATCTATGAACAGATAGAAACATGTAGCCTTAGTTAGTTTTTGTTCTACAGTAATAATATATGTGAGGTATCGGATCTACTCACTAAGAAATGACTATTAGAGATGCAGAATTGTTTGCCAAAGGCAATGAACAAGATTTGGACCTATAACATAGTAAAACCAAAGATTAGGGCATCTTAATAAGACATTCTCAAATTTGGTCATCTTACAAAGCCTATTTGAAGGCCAAGATTAATGCATGAAACACAATTGACCTAGTTAAGACACCCTACGTTTTAAATTTTGTTTTATAATGTTCAGTGTCTAGCATATTTCTTCATCATATTCATTTGATCGTAAACTGCAGGCAGTACAATGTTTAATAAACCTCTTTATTCAAATCGAAAGGGTTATCAACTAGTCGCTCTATACATTAATTTATTACAGACAAAAGTATATAACAGACACCAGTGAAGTTTTGTGCATTACCTCATCTCTGGCCAATTTTTGTGACAGAACCCCATCGGATGAATCTTCGGAGGTAGCTTCATCTCCATCACTCGAGTATTCTTGTGCTGATGCTGAAGATTTGCGTTCTAGTCTGTGTTGCATGGGTACGAGTGTTAGACACGGGTACGGCGGTTTGGCACGGCGAGGTCTAAAAATCAAGACACGGGGACACGGCTAATATTTTAATTTAATATTATATTTTATTAAAATATAAATTATTTTAAATAGAAAAAATATGTATAGATTTTGATAAAGCCCATTAGCTATTTAAAACAGTTTTTGTTAACTTTAGATCTTGAATATAACTATTCTAAAAAAGCCCAAGTCCACATTGCTTATTAAAAGCCCAATTAATCTTATCTAAGTATCTATGGAAAAAAGTAACAAAATAGCCCAAGCCCATATCCCCTATTAAAACAAAGTTAACAAACAAACCCTAGATCTTAGATCTGGGTTGCAGCCGCCGGCCATAGAAGAAGATGGTCTGTCCACATCAATCCACCACCACTTTCCAGGAATTCAGGTTAGTCTATTCTATTTCTCTCTTTCTTCCTTCTTTCTTAATTTTTTTTTTTTTTTTTTTCTTTGAAACTGAAAATAGATTCAAATGCGAATCTATGTCGTGTCGGTGTCGGTGTCGGTACGACACGGGACACGCCGGAATAATAGGCGTACCCATGCAACACAGGTTCTAGACTAATTGGAAGAGCAAACGTTCTCCAAGATGACTGGCTTCTAGGATATTTCCCATTTGAAACATGACGAAGAAGTGTTATTTTTTGGGAATCCCTCCTTGTATTACATAAACCCACCTTAAATCTCCGTCTATGTATATTTCCATGTATATTTTCATGAGCATTTTTTGGTAAAAACCATGAGCACTTTTTCTCCAAACACCTATAAATTAAATGCTATGAGACATGTAATAATACGCTGAGAGCACCTAGCAAACACTATTCATGAAGTAAAAGACTAAGCCTATAAGTATCCACCTTAATTAAACAATAGAAGAATGCATATTCAAGATAGTACCTCATAACACCTGCCATATGACACTCCATCGTACAGTGAGCGCCTCCTTCTACCTAAAGGAGCCGCATAGAAATATCAACAATCAGAAGCATCAAAACCACATAATTAAACAAGGGGTGTAAAAGAGAGACTTACAAAAAAAAAAAAAAACAGGGGGCTTTTTCTTCTTTCTCAAAGTGATTTTGGAGTTGGGAAACGAAGAGATTACTAGATGCCTCACTACTATTATATTCTCCTCTTGTCTGTGCTTGGTCTCCGCATCCAAGAAACCAGGGAATTCTTATTTTTCGTCCTACCTTCCACTCATATTATGAATATACTTTAGAGTCAGCCAAAGCAGTAGACAAACAGAACACCAGAAAAGAACAAACATCCAAAACACGCTTAGACACCTCGTTCCAGCCATAGGAAGTAGATATTAATATAACCTGCTAGAATTCCCAACCATCTGCGGAAAAAGAAACCAACCTCTAACAAGAACAAAGGAAAAAAATCGACTTATTGTAGTCCTTACCAAGTGCAACATGCAAAGAGAGGAACATGCAACATGCAAAGACATTGCCTCTCCTTATCCAAAATATTGGCTCCATAACAAGAATTCTCTCAACACTCAACTCCATCTAAATCTATTCCTCTGACAAAGAGTTGTCAATAATAAGATATTTATGTTCATTAAGAATATTTAATAACAAGACAGGGCGAAACTTCATTTAATTTTAGAGAACTGTATAGCATGTATGCTTAAAAAAAAGGTCACAGGTTCTAATTAGAATATAATTATTACCACAAACTTCACTGGTAGCTCTGTCACACCTTCAACTTTGAATCCAACCGACCAAAAATCTTGTTTTAATAGTGAGTCCATGACCAAACAACTTGATTATTTCACTTTCATATTCCCTGTTTTGTTTTTCCACATACGTTCACAAGTCGCAACCACATACTTCTCTCCGAATTACTGCTTCATTGCATTCTTTACCAATTAGAAAATTCCTCATTGTTGTCGATACACTAAAGCTTTGTAGACATCCCATATCTTAGGCAAAATGAAACAAACATGATCCAGATTTTCTATAGAGGCCGTTGACAGTTAAATAACTGTTTGTTCTATGATAGTCACACATGTTATGATGCCTTAACGTAGAACAAGATTCAACAGTATTTGAACGAACCTTTATACCATTGTCTTCCTCGGGAGAATCTGCAATCCACAAGACAGAACTTGGAAAGCTCATATGAACTCTCTTCACCATCCACATAAGTCATCCCTGGAATAAACTCTATTCGATTAAGTTGACACAATTGGCATTTTAGGGGCTAGCTGCCACAGCTCTTAGACACATTCCGGTGATAAAATTTACAGTTTCCCCAAGCCCATGATGTTAGTAGCCTCTATTGCCACCATTAAATTCTTTTCTTCCATCCAATTTTCAAACTCAGTAAGGCACCAAGCAAAGGGCTCAGGTTCTCAACCAATACGGATCATTCTCATTAAGAATTTGCTTCCTAGTCTCTTTTTTTCTTTTTCTTCTTCTTTTTCATCGTTCTAGGTTCCTCTTTCTCCTTTTTCACTTGATTCCTAACAGGAGTACTAAGAGCTGATTTGATCAACCCAAACACATTTTTATCCCTGACACCCTTATCCAAACAAGAGCTGATTTGATCAACCCCAAAACTTTTGTATCCCTTACACCCTTCTCCAAACAACCCATCAACATATCTACTCTAACATTCTCAATCCAAACCTGGGAAATGCATCAACCACCACTATATCTCACCAATAGTAAGAGAAGTTAACAAATCGAAGACAAAAGCCAGTTGAGTACCTTTTTGCGAGCAGATGGTGGGTTGCGAGACAAGAAAACATCCAATGTGGAAAGGGGAACTTGTTAACAATAATCAAGCAGTAAAAGTTGTTGAGATGAGAAGTGAGTGGAGTTGAGATGAGAAAATCGGGAACTTATGAAGTCAGACAGCGAGAAAAGAAAAAAAAACGGTACCGAGTTGAGAGAGAGGAGATATCGAGTGAGGAGAAAGAGAAGAGGGCGCGAGTTCCTAGCGCGAGAAAAAGAAAAAGAGACTGGCGCGAGAGAAGAGTGAGTAGAAATCAGTTTGCGAGAACGATAATGAGGACAGACTGAAACCAACCAAAAGACTTTTTGGCCACTACTCCCATCCGGCTTAAAATCGTTGGCTCCGCTCACTTGATTATTCAAGGGAATTGGGCTTTAAAATTAGTTTGGGAAAGAATAGAACGTCTGACAACACAAGTTTTTTTGGGCAAACACAAATGTTTTTAGAAAGAAGAACATGTATTGCCAAATTACAACATCTGTCAAATGTGTTGTTGCTAGATAAGATTTAAAAGAAAAAGATACATGTTAGAGGCAGAAAACATGTTAACATAAACCTTATAAGCACGAAAATGTTTTGCTTAAGTTATAACTAGTATACTGCGTGGCAGTGGGGAGTGAGCGGAGCTGCGGCGGAAAGAGAGAGTTGGGTGATGCGGGGGGAGAGAGAGAGATGGGTGAAGGAGAAAGGTATTCGGGCGAAAAAAAAATAAGAGAGAAAAAGAGGACAGACAGAGTTGGTTGGTTTTTGTCTCGCATAGCCCCCCTTCTCCCAAAATCGTTCGCTCCGCTCACTCGAATATTCCAAGCATACCACAATTACATCTACAGAGCTAGATAGTCAATCTAGACTTTGGTATAACAATTTAGAAAGTATGTGCAAATGCAAAGCAAATGTAGACTTTAGTCTGAATGTTTAAAAGATTAATCGGCTCAAGTCCCCAGTCACAATCCCTACTTGATATGTTAGTAGAAAGCTTAGTCAAATTCATTCCTATGATGGCCTCTGCATAAGAACAATGTAAAAGAAATATCATGTAAGTAGGAAAAATCTAAATAAAGATCATATTACCTCAAGATTGGGTAGCTTAAGTGCTTCAGCTGGGGGATTATGTAAGCTAACCTCATATATGAATGATATTATGATCATAATGGGCTTCGACAAAGTTGCTAAGTATAGGTAAAAATAACCTACTATTGCCCAAGTTCCACGTTAGTTTCAAACACATAGGAGAAAATATTAGCTTTTTCACTAATAATGTGTTGTACTCAAATTTGAGATCGCCTTATATGTTATAAAGTAATTACGTATGATACTACTTGTAATCATACATATATTAGCAGTTGGGTATTTTCTAAACGGAGCTTGTATACTTCATTTTATTGGTCCAGTCAAACCAACCATAAATTTTTATACATTGATAGAAACATTGATAGAAATGATAGCTAATGATACAAAAGCCCAAAGTCTACTTAAATTAATAATATATGTACATTGACAGTTAATAAATAATGATTCAAAAGCCCCAAATCCACTTGAATAAATAATATATCTATTGGTTTTTTATTTAAAAGCCCAAAGCCTATTAGTTTGAGTTATTAAATTTGATTTGGGTCTGTTTTTTTTGCATTTGTTCTGTCTTAGCCCAATAAAAATGAAATTACCTTTTATCGAGGAAAAATATATGAAATTACGGGTCTGTTGGTTTATTTCACATGTTTTTGTTTTTAACCACACCTGGTGCTACTTGGTTTTGCCGTTTTATTTGTAAAACAAGTGCTGATTTTCTTTCCAAAGTAGTAATTGAAAATAAACATGAAAAAGTTATCGAAAAAAATAAAAATAAACATGAAACTCATTGGTAAATATAGCAATGCTCAATTGTTGAAGGCAGTGACAAATATGATGTGCAATTTTTGAAGGTAATTGTATACCAACTCTATATTTCGTGAAGTGAACTTCTTATTTTAGTTGTTGAATTAAAGCTTCAGCTTTTGTGGCCCTTTTTTCGGCTATTTTAGCTTTCTCAAGTTCTTTTTTCAGGAATTTTACCTCGAACTTCAGCTCTTTCATCAATTCAGTGCTCTCATTGGACTTAAACTCAACATTGGAATCAAGTAAGGCCTTCACACAACACAACTCCGCAAAAAGCAATTCCGCTTTCTCAGCATGAATTTCTGCAATCTTGGTCGCATCATCGGCATGGTTCAATGCTTGATTCTTTGCATCACTCGTCATGGGCATCTCATGTTTCACTCGTTCGAGCTCCTCTGTAGTGGACAGAATGGCTGTGACATCAGCAGCATGTTGGAGTAGGACAACAGTGATCTCGTCCTGCCATTCCTCTTCCCTCTTTTGTGTTGCCTATACTCCTATCAGTTCCAATTCATCAGCCCAGAACTTCTCAATCTCGGTAGTCTCCTCCACTTGCTTTTGAGAAACTAAAGCTTCCCAACCTTTTCAATAGCCTCCTCAGCCAATTTCTCCGTGCCCTTCAACTCCTCAAGAGCTAAAGCCTTCTCTTTGTCCATAGATGCTTAACTGATCTTTCGATTTCTTAAGTTCCTCCTGAACCTGACTCAACTGTGCCTGCAGATCTGATCCTTCTGACGTGCGAGGTTGTGTTTTCTACACAAAACATAAATGTACAAAAGTATACCGAAAAATTAGGCAATGGAAGACTAATAAAGTATCAGGATTGTAATAAGTACTTTCATCAACTTACATCACGTGTAAAAAGTAAAACTGACCTTGGGGATCTACAAGTATATATACAGACCCCCTTAAAAGCAGTTAGTTTCATAAAGTAATGTGTGCTATGTTATTAGCATGCCCTCAAAGCTACTACTGCTTATTCACTATTTGAGTCATTGGTATATGAATATACAGACCCACTTAAAAGTAGTTAGCTTTATAAGTTAATGTGTACTATGTAATCACTTGAATGGACAGAATAAACTATTGACTCATAACTTAAGCTACTAAATCTGGATGAGGAAAAACTACTATGGACTAATAATCTACAAAGTAATGTGCCAATGCTAACCACTAATAATCTACAAAGTAATGTGCCGATGCTAACCGTGCATATATATCTACATAAGCTATATGACTAAAATTAATTAGGTGAATGTGTTATTATCAAATAGAGGTAATACAATTAAGCTTAATTTATAATTGTTTAAGACCAAGAATAAGTAAATACATCTCATTGCGAATGTGCTATTATCTAGCGAATTAATTGTGTCGAATCACAATGAGATCATTAATTAATGAGAGTTAATACACCTAGATATTAGTAGTTGTATATGGATAGGAAATTTCAAATTCTAATACAATTCAAGAAGGAACTCATTCTTGCTATCTTTTGAAAATAGCCTTACTTTTACAATTGGTACTAAGTCGGATACAATGGGTGCAAAGGGCTTAATCAGACATAACTTGATAAAATCAACAACAAATAATCAAAGACTTTTACTACACAGTTTACATAATCAAAGACTTTTACCACACAATAACATAGTAAACACAAAGTCATTATACTATGTGAATAACTTAACACCACGCAATAGCATTGTAACAATCAACAATCTCAACATGGCATATTTTAAAATCAAAATAACTAAAGAGTAGAAAACTCCAATTACAAAATTTTATTTACTCGCTTAGTTATCGTAAAAATAATATGACAATTGACGACCTCCCAACATTAACTGAAGAACGGAACATAGCAGATTGCAGTTAGCATAGCAAAATATTGGAGGCAACTTAGTGGCTAAGACCATTGGAGGGGTCTATTGAACCCTCTCACAAACGATATGCGGGCATACCTCCTTCACTATGCCGCCTACTTTCTTTATGGTTGGTACATGTTCTGTCAGAAGTACAATATAAGCATTACACGACACTATGTAATTAAACACTGTGTGTATGTTTTGGACGATAGTTTACAGTACACTATTGAAACGTTTAGGAGCTAACTTGTGCAATGAATAAATTGTTGTGCAGTTCGCATTATTGGAGATGAGAAGCTTCAAACTCAGTTTGGAGAAGCATCCTGTGTAGCAGATACTTATGGGGGTAAGTGAGTTATTGAGGACTGCGACATTATTTTGACTATAAAAGACCGAGGTGTGTAAAACGGCACTAAACTAGCTGATTGTGATGCTTCCAGATGGTATTGAAGTTTCAAGAGTGCCCGAAACATTTCTTGCAGAGTTTACCTAGTACGGGCCTGACAATTGTACTGGAGTAGATGTTGAACCTTCTCAGCACGTGCCTGAAACAAACTTATCTAAACTTCCCATACGATGCCATACAACGACTTTCACACCTGACCAAGTTCCGAGTAGTCTGAAGCTAATTATCCCCGATATCCCAACAGACAGAGTTATTATAACTAGTTTCGGTAGCCAGTGTGCTCCCTTAGAACTGCACAGTGAGTCTGAAGAGGAAGGTCATGTGTCGGGAGGTCTAGGAGAAAGGAGAATGACTCGTGTCAGCTTTACTTCCCTTTTGGAGGAAGTGGTGAGTTGTAGGGATAGAGATCTGGGTGCAAGTACATCGAATTGGAACGATACAAATTGGGATGATATTATTGACACGTCTAGTATGCGTGAAGACACTGCTCCTTTGTTTTGGGGTGATAGTCCATGTGATGACCCAATTGATGAGTCTGGTGGGGCTGACCTTGAAAATTATGTTCAAATGATAGGTGGAGATAGAAGTGGAGTTACTGATGGCGCGGCGGGTGCCCAAAATAGTAGTCATGGTGCTGCGAGATGTTCATACAATGACGGTGGAATATTATACCAACATGACCTCGGAACTCCACACACCGGTCCTGGAATGTGCCCATTTGGTCCAATATTTCGTCCACTGTCAAGACAAAATTAAAATAGTGGAGGTAATACTTACAATGGCATATCTGACAGGGAAGACAACAGGGGACATAGTCAGCTAGGCACCCTCTTAAACAAAAGAAGAGAGAACTTCCAACAGTACAAAAAGCCTGCGGTTGAGGACGGGCGTGTTGGCGATGATGGTCCAAGTAATGATGAGTTCAGAGATAGTGATGATGAGTTTAGTGATAGTGATGACCCAATTGATGAGTCAGGTGGTTTTGCACTTAATAATAGGTCTGTTGATAATAATGTTCAAATGCCAGGTGGTTTTGACCTTAATAATAAGTCTGTTGATAATAATGTTCAAATGGCAGGGGGAGATGGCAGCGGAGTAACTGGTGATGCGACGGGTGCAGAAAATAGTGGTCATCGGGCGGCGAGATGTTCAACGAATTACGGTATAATATTATACAAACACGACCTCGGAACTCCGCACACTGGTCTTGGAATGTGCCCGTTTCTTCCAGTATTTCCTCCAGTCCGTGGGTAGCATTATAATGCCAACCATAATACTGAAAATCACGCCCCTGACGCACCAGCGGGTGTTGCACCAGCATCCGGAAGTGCAGCTGCTGGCAGGGTAGGATCCCAATTCATGCAAGATAATGGGAGTAGTATTGAATGACTTTCCCTCTTAAAGGAAAGAAGAGAGAAATCCCAACGCTACAAAAAGTCTGTGGTAGAGGATGGGCATCTTGAAGATATGATTCCAACAGAATTGGAGGCTCCTGAAATAAATACACTCACTTTGGGGATGGTGTTTCCTGAAAGGTGGTTGTTTACATTTCACATGAAGACTTACGCCATTAAAAACAACTTTGAACTAGCAAAAATAAGGACGGACTATGAAAGGGTACACAGTATGGATGCAAGGGGTTTGAATTGAGGAGTCAGGGGTCCAATTGTCCGTTTCACGTGTATTGCAACATTAATGGTTCGTATATGTGGATTGTGAAAACTGTTTACAACGTTCACACATGTGGCAGCCGAACAGCTGGAAAATTTAACTGTGAGGTGTCAAGTGGTTATATCGCCTTATGCTGCAAACTAATTATGCGGGACGACAAAACCTTAAAGGCAAGTCATCTGTTGGCGATGGTGAAAGAGTGGACTTCAGTAGATATGAAGCACAAAACTGCGTGGCGGGGAAGGGAAAAGGCTCTGGAAGAGGTTCATTAATTTCTGGCTTTCACAGGACAGCTTATATAGTGTGGTGAACAACTATTTAATTTAGGATTATATATCCAACTATCAGGCTTTCTCTTAAACGGACGACATGTGTCTTGAACAGTTTATATAGTGTCGTGAATAATTTATATAGTGTCTTGAACAACTATTTTAATTTACGCTTATTAAGTTTTTAATTTATGCTTATATATGACACTATATACATTGTGTAAGACATTATATAATAAGCTGAGCACGACACTATAGAACATGTCCGTAAACGGACAATCCGTTTAAGAGAAAGCCTAATCTAACTATATATCATACAGGCCTTCTCTTAAACGGATTATCCGTTAACGGACATGGTGTCTTAGACAACTTCTGTAGTGTCTTGAACAACTTATATAGTGTCTTGCACAACTTTTTCATTTACGCTTATTACATGGTCGACGACACGACACTTAATAAGCTCTTCAAGACACTAAATAGCTGCCTCAAGACACTATATAACATGTCTATAAACGGATAATCCATTTAAGAGAATTCCTCTCCAACTATATAAGCTGTGCAAGTTACTATGTAAGCTTAGGTCGACACGATATTACATGACCGTAAACGATAGTCGGTTTAAGAGAAAGCCTGCATTTTCCATACTTTTGTACAAATACTGCACTGACGATTAATATTTGAACTAATATAGACCCACCCCATACGACATTATATAGACCTCATAGATCCTTATTAGTAGTGTAATTGAATTTGACATGTTATGACATAGTCTAATTTTACACGTGTCTGAAGATTCAAGGAAGTTTGAGGACGTCATTACCATCTTCTTGGCGATTCTGATCAACAACTGAGGAAGGTCGATCCCTTCAGCTTTACTGAGTTGAGAAGAGTGTGAAATAGTGACTGCTTCAAGTGCTACTTCTGGAGCTATGAGATTACAGTTAGGAGTTTCTGTAACATATGTAGGCCACATATATAAATTGATGGAATGCATTTGAAGGGTAGATCAAGCGGATGTCTTCTTTCAGCTATTGTTGTTGACGGCGACAATCATGTTTTCCCAATTGCATTTGGTATCATTAGCGGTGAGGACAACGAAAACTATGATTGGTTTTTGCGTTGCCTTGGAGACCAAGTAGTAGGGTACGAGACACCCTTAGTTATCATATCTGATAGGCATGCTAGTTCGATTATCAAAGTGGCCGAGGTGTTTCCACGGGCAAAACATGTTTTCTGCATGAACCATATATGTAAGAACCTGCACAATCCATCAGTCAGACTTATGGCGAAGATTAAGACCACAACTAAGACTACTAAAGAATGGTATTTCCATTATGTTATGAGAGATATAGAGAAAATGAGCTAAGCAGCTCACGCTTTGCTTACTAGTATTCCTTTTCATCAATGGGCATGCCACGCATCGGTAGTTAAGAGATACGACATTGCTTACACCAACCATGTTGAGTGTTGGAACAACATGATTAAGGACGACAGGTCTCTTCCGGTTGCAACTTTGGTGGAAGAAATCAGGCAGAACATTAGTGACCACTACTTCAAGTATAGAAATATAGCGAATGAGTGGGCTTCCAGGGGTGAGATGTTAACACCTCGTGCTACTGGCTGCTTAGAACCAACATCGACAAGTCGGTGAAATTTACAGAGTCATGGGCTGGGAAATGGAAATATATAGTCAAGACTGACCGTTTACAAGCATACCATGTAAATCTAGCCGCTAGGCAATGCTCGTGTGGGTATTTCCAACACATGGGAATCCCATGTGCGCATGCCTATAAGGTAATCAGTGTCACCCAGCAAGGTAGTCATATGACATATGTTGATCCGTATTACCTTACTGCTAATTGGCAACAGACGTACTGTGAGGTGTGGGTTGGAATTCCTAGTAAGGAGCAATGGGACATTGATGAAACGGATGAGCGTGTTATGCCCCCAAAAGTGAGGCGCAAACCGGGCAGGCCACCAACCAAGAGAATACAGAGAAGACCAGAGCATAAGGGACCAAAACAGAGAAGAAGTTGCACTTTGTGCAACATGGAAGGGCACAATAGGTGTACATGTAAAAATTTCATTGATGATAAAGGAGCTGAGCACCGTCCTGTGAACCCCGAAGATGTCGACAAACGACGCCGACTCTGAGTGGTAGTAATGTGATATTCTCGCCACTGAGGAGGGATATTTAATTTATTTTGTAATTTTGGTTATTATATCAGGCTTTCTCTTAAACGGACATGTTTGTTGGGCAGCTTAGATAGTGTCCTGAACAGGCTATTAGAATAAAACCATTAAGGGAATTACAGAGTTATAGGAGCACTCAGGTAGAGGTCCTATACCAGCATACTTAAGAGCCCATTTGCATAATTTAGCAAAAAATAAACTTGGAGTTTGCAGAGTTAACAAAAGCAGATTTAAAGAAAACACAACTATCTAGCTTTAAACTGCCGTCTAGCTTCAGCTCCATCTCATGTTACCATATTCATCAGATACTTGCTATCTCCTAAAACAAGAACTTGGTGTAGCTTGAGAAACTTTCAGACACCATCACTTGAGAAACTTTCAGACACCTCCTCAGAACATCCATCATATCCATCAGAGCTATTCCCAACATCACTTGCAGTTTCTTCAGATTCAGTGCTAGGATTCCCATAGGAGAAGGCACTTGGGTTACTAGTTGAGTAGGCTTCAATAGACACTCCATCCTATAGACTTCCACCACCACTTCCACTTGTATCAGATCCGGAGCCATATCCACCACTCAAATCACTATTAGCCTCTACTGTTCGACCCTTTTTGTTTGCCTTTGATTCATTTGCATCTTGGTATGAGACCCTCATCCTCTCTCTCTTCATAGCCTTTAATTTTCCTCCTCTCTCTCTGCACCATAGTGTTAATCTTTGATTCCTCCTTTTTATCCAATCCCTCTTCCCAGCGCCTATGTCTCAATAACTTTTTTGGCCTGTTTCTTTGGACTTGACAGCAAAGATTTCTTTCCCTTCACCATTTTTCTTTTATTTTTTTTTATCTCGCTTGATACTTTCTCTCAGTTCCTACAACTCTGTTTGGTTTATAATTGGTCTCTTGAATACCTGAGTCTTCACTTCCGATTTTCTCTTCTTCCCAAAAAATCTCCTTTTCTCTTTCATAGGGTATAGGAGCACTCATAGTGCATGTTGCATGGGAAATTAAAAATGAAAATCTTAGCAGTGGACCGTTAGATGATAAAGGGATACACATGTGATGTGATGTGGGGAAGGACTGTTGAAAATCGAGTGATGTGGCAAACGTGGGCTTCCCTAATATCCAGGCCCAAACCCTTTATACAATGTCGTATGGGCTAAGGTTGGATTTTCGATGTTGATTTTTGAGGCGTGCAGAAGAAGGTTGGGGCATAGCTAGTAAACGAACAAGATGGCGAATATTTGAAAGATGTGGTTTAATACGCGAATTTCTTGGGTTGGGCTTATTATTGCCGAATTATAATGTCCAAATTATTGAAATTAAAAAAAAAAAACATGGATTTTATTATAAAAGTTGGAAATTGAAAATGGAAACTCTCGTACTTTAATACTTGGAAAAACTCAACCGACTAAAAAAGTAAAGATTAAAGAACCCCTAAATGCTTAGACTAAAGAATAAGAAAAGCATGTGTTTAGTTCTTGAAGGCTTTAAGCCATAGCTAGAAAACAGATGACACTATTGTTTAGTTCTTGAAGCCATAACATTGAAGATCAAAACTCAAAAACAATCTTGAATTGTTTACCAGGAATGGATGTGTTGGTTGTACGTTTTTAATTTTGTTTGTATTAGTAATAGTAAGTAGAACAAAAAATTTTACATTTGTATTATTTTTTCATTAATAAAATTGTAAAAATAAAAATAAAAACGTTATATACTTTTATATCAAAGTTTTAAATGTAAAATATATAGCCGAATTTTAAAGGAATGCATTCGTATTATACTCGTTTAAAACACATATATCGTATTTTTGCCTTTATTGGACCGAATATTTAAAAGTATTATTGTTAAACATTTCTAATCTTAGGCACATAATTTCCGTATCAAACTTTTTCTATCCACGAATTTACTAGCTATGGGTTGGGGTAGAAAGTTGAGACAAAGTTCATGTACATTGTGTCACGAAGTGTAGTTATAATGACATCCTTTATGTAAGTCGATGAACTCGGTGGACATTAAGAACTTGAGATTTGGCGGCTCAGATGAGCCCCTTGAAAATGTTTGCTTTTAAGATACTGTAATAACCCCAAAATTATTGATTCTAGCCGTTCTCAATGTCAAGTTCGTCACTGTCGTCTCCTTTGCCAAATTTGTTGGTTGACTTACTGAAAGACATACTAACTACAATCAAAAGACTAAAGAAAGATGTGAATCAGTCAGGAAGGAAGGAGTTGGACATTCTCTATGGGAAGATGGATAATTTTATTACGGAAACTGATCTGCTGATGAAAAGGAGGGAAGCAAAATTAGAGAGGACAATTTCATCGTTGCGGGTCTCTAGCAGTAACAAAAAGCATAACTTGGAAGTCATCCAATCTGTTTTGTTGAATGTGTCTGATTTTGATTCATCAGATAGCAGTTCTTGAGGGACTCTGATTTCATCAAAATCATTCTCGAGGGAGTTTCTTTGATTTCGTTGTAATCATCTTGGCATGTATTGCTTTGTTATGTTTCTATGAATTTGATGTATTTGACGAAATGCTTCTATGAATTTGATGTGTTTAAGAAAATGAGCCATTTATTTATTTGTTTGCTCTAAATAATTGAGCATAATAATTGACTACAACTGATTACAATAATAACTAATGCGTCCAATTTGTTTGTTAAAGAAGCCCTAAAATGTTTTAAGTGATGCGTCCAAATGTCCAATTAACTGAATACTGAATTGGTTGTTATATAATAGTTTTTTGTTTTAAGTAAAGAAAAAGAAACTTTTATTTGGTAACTAAAAGAAAAGGGAAATTTGTTTTGAAGCGATGCGTCATTTGATTGTTGAACGGCGGAAGTGATATGCTGCGTTCTTTAAACTGTCGTATATAAGAACTGTTGAAGGTTACGGTTTCACAAAAAAAAATGGTGAAAATCAAATTTGTGTCGAGAGATTCTTCTGTGTGTTGAGAGATTCTTCTCATTTTACTTGATAATATTTGGAGTAAATCTGAAAGGTTTGACTTGGTAAATTTGTATGCCGAGGTGGTGTGATACAATATGACTACAAATAAGGTTTTGGCTGTCAAACCAATCCCAAAGATAGTTATAACTTTGTTGGAATTACAAGATTGTAACCCTAAATTGCCACCACTATAAAATATAATCAGACCTTCTCCTAAACGGACATGTTTTTAGAACGCTTACAATAGTTAGTTTTGCTCTTGTGTCAAATTGGGATTGTAAGACACTACAATAAATATGCACCAACATTACAAATAAAAAGAACAAGCCTCCTAAACAACGGAAGTACTCCCGGTGTATAAAAGCTACAAAACTCAGGTGAACTATTTACCTCTGTTTTTTATATTAGTCTCCATGTCGAGGAACTTGTGTTCAGTAAAACCACATTCTATAAGGTCCTTTGCCACGGTATTTCGGATGCAATCTCCCGGTCTTCCGAAGTCTAGGTGTTCACTTCTGATTAATTGGTCTACATATGCAAGTACAAAGGCTTTACAATTCCACCCATCATTTTGTTGAGCACAATCAACACGTTGGATTTTCCATTTGCGCTACAAGAATGCACGCGCTATGCAATTTTTGTCGTGCAATAGGAGTCCGTACGGGAGCAAAGCACAAAGCTTATTGATAGTCGGCGTAGGGTCAATTACACTGGATTCCAAGGAATCGTAGACATAACATGTCCATATTTTAAAGTTGAAGACAACAAGAATCCAGTGCTGGTTGTTTCCCACATTCAAAGCCATCATCAATCCCTTGGATTTTGTTGCGTGCGGGATGTGACTGTTATCTTGAACCAAATCTTTTAAGGTCATGCTTAGGTCCAATGGTATTACCAAACTAGTTTTTGAAATCTTTTCTTCTATTGTTAAACTCCAATTATTTAGGGTGCACTCCTGTGTCCCATATAACGCCTCAATGGAAACCTGGATTAATTGAGACATAAGTAAGTGGCACTACAAGAATTCTCTTAAATGGATTATCCATTTATGGACAAGTTATATAGTGTCTTAACACATATATGTAGTGTCTTGATCAGCTTATTTAGTGTCTTGCCCACGACCATATAATAAGCGTAAATGAAAAAGTTGTTCAAGACACTATATAAGTGGTTCAAGACATTAAAATAAACTGTCGAAGATACCATGTTCGTTAATGAATAATCCGTTTAAGAGAAAGCCCGAGTGGCAGGCACTAATGCATATGGAAATGTGTTACAAATTACCGTGATGAGTGTTAGTGAGGATAGTGTATCTGCCATAAGGTAATGAGTGGAAATCTGGATCCGCAGTTTCATTATTCCACCTGTTCAATAGTTCCATGTACACAGAAACAACCTGCGATAAAAAAGACCAAAAAAAACAAAAAAAAGTGTCTGAGCGGGTTAACGGATTAGTAAATTGTCTTAATGTGTTTTCAAACCTCATCATTCAGCCATGGTTTGCCAGAAAGCAAGTAGAAGCTCCTTAGATTAATGTCTAAGCTTCAGCCATAGCATTTGACTTTTATATTGTGTGCAACAGCTTCCACATTCGGCTGATCATGCTCCCACCAGTACTGTGCAGTGAGATAGGCAGAATTGGTCCATTTTGTAGGATCATAAGTAAGGGTTTCTAGATTCCATACTGTAGAGTTTCTCCTTATTAACGGATTATTTTGAAATGTCTGGCGAATCTTGTCATTGCACTTTTTTGCCACTTCTTCTTCTAGTACACTATATTTCTTCCACTGGGCCTCCTTCAGTGCTTTCCTTTTGTCAACTGGTCATCAGCTGTATTGAATGAGCACAATACGTTCGACTGCAATCTGATAAGTTTAGTTAAGTTAAGTGCGTCCCATATTCGGACAGCGCCTTTGAGTACATTGTAAAGAAAGTTGACAACAACTTTCTCTTAAACTGACTGTCTCACGAACATGTCCATTTAAGACACTATATTGACTGTTTATAAACTATTTAGTTCTTCAAGACACTATATAAATTGTTGAACAGTACACATTATACTAGCTCAAGAATTCTCTTAAACGGATTATCCTTTTACGCAACTATGTAGTGTCTTGAACAGCTTATTTAGTGTCTTTCCCACGACCATATAATAAGTGTAAATGAAAAAGTTATTCAAGACACTAAATAAGCTATCTAAGACACCATGTCCGTTAACAGATAATCCATTTAAGAGAAGGCATGTAGGTAGTATACTAGCTGGCCCACGAACTTGTCCATTTAAGAGAAAGCCTGACGGTTGGAGGTAACATAAAATAGTGCACATACATTTTCGGTTAAATTCAAAGCACCCATAGGATCTTCAACCTTCTCAGCTTCCTGACAAAATATGGCCAGTGTCAATAAAATAGACTCAAAATAAGACATACAGTAAACATAAATATATACACTTCTGACGAAACTATATGATCTGTCCATCTAATAGCAAGTCAGCAGCAACACATGTACAAGAATCTATCAAGGTTGACCACGCGCCTTTCCAGTGCCATCCCTATTGTCATTGAAGTCCAGTTCTTGACCACTGGAACCCATAAGAATGTATAGTTCTAACAAATCCTTGGCAATTCTTCGTCGGATGTACAGTTTGTGCTTGGGGTAAAAAACTAGAGGCATATTCCTCAGAAGACGGTCAGTAAAGGCCAACACAAATGCCCCACAACTGTTGTCATTAGTTTGTTTTGCACAATCAGCAAACACAAACTTCCACTTTGTAGACAATTTCGACTGTTTGATTATGGCTCTGTCGAAAGCCAACACACCGTAAGGCAATATGGATAGCAGCTTCTCCAAAGTCGGTCTTAGGTCAAGCTCGCGCTGCTCAGCACTATCAATAATAGAATAAAAAATCTCAACAGACCAGTCTCTAAAGTTGAGTACAACAAGAATCTAGTGCATGTTCGCGACGTTAACCGTCATCATCAACCTCTGGGTATGGGCTATGTCCTTAACTAATGAAAGGAAAACCCTTGTCATGTTACCCGCCATCAAGGAGCCTCCCAATAGAGCGTCTTTGACATTTTTTTATTTTGTCCTCCAAATTGATTGCCTCATCATTGAGTGTGGCTGCCAAACAGTTGTGACAATTGCAGAAACAACGTTGTAGTAATGATAATTGATTAGTGGAGGACCTCATAATTGCTGAGAGGAAGAAGTACCAAATAATAAAGTTATGTACATTACCGAAAAGAATGACACAGATACAATCCTGTACTTTGGTTCATGTCCGCCTGGACCATCTTTGTCAGTGTACCAACGGCGTAACAATTCCATGTACATATCCACAGCCTTCAGACCAGCAAACAAAACAATTAAGCAAAAAATTAAGGGAAGATATTAGCAAATAACCAGGTGTAGAAGGTACCAAGATTTATGTCATCTCGATTGCCATACCGTCTAACAGTCTGTACAGGGCTCGTTTCATCTTGATCATGCAGTCTCCAGTAATATGTCACCCTTTGCGCAGTTGTAGTCAACTTCAAATAGTCATTGGGTAGTTTTTTCCTACTCGCAATACTAGATTGTCTCTCTAGTAATCCTAAGCCTTGGTTGAAAACCATGAGAATCTTTTGTTGGCAAATACCGGCGACATCCATTTCATGTTGTGGTATGTTGGATTTGTCAAATGTTCTAGCAAACCTCACCATATCTTCCTGCCCTATGGAAGCAGACACTGAGTTTCCTCCCATACCCTCGTCATCAGTCAAGTAACAATCTTCGTCTTCCCGTCCAATCATTGTCACCTGAATGACAATATGTTCAATCAAACAACTAAAAAGATAAACAAAGAAAAAATAGTAAAATAATTTTGAACAGTTATATACATCCTCAAAGTGATACAGGCCGCCTAAATCCTCAACATCATCTAGCACAACCGTAGAAGATTCAGCAATACCCTTCCCATGAGCAGGCTGGAAAAGAAAAAAAAAAGAACAAAACAAAAAGCTTCTCTTAAATTGGACCTTCACATGCTAAAATTTCACAGTTCAAACTGGAGATTGACTATTGTAAACAAATTTCACCTTTGGAGAGATTTCTTTCAGAATCCCACTATTTATATTCCCGGCATCATCATCCACATCAAGCTGAACATCATCCTCTACTGTCTTCCCTGAATCATCATCCATTGGCTTCCCTACATCCTCATTAGCAGAATGCCAAAGCACATCATCCCCAACCATCTCGTCTCGTTCTCCACTCACCATCACCTGCATAACAATATGTTAAAAGTTCACAGTTCAAATGCTAGACATTAAAAAGGCAACATAAGACATTATATATGTTCAAACTAGAGATTGTCAGTTCAAATGCTAGAGACATTAAAGCTTCCACATAAGACATTATATATGTTCAAACTAGAGATTGACTATTGTAAACAAATTTCACCTTTGGAGAAATTTCTTTCAGAATCCTAGTATTTGTATTCCCGACATCATCATCCACATCAAGCTGAACATCATCATCCATTGGCTTCCCTGCATCCTCATTAATAGAATGCCGAACCACATCATCCTCAACCATCTCGTCTCGTTCTCCACTCACCATCACCTGTATAACAATATTTTAAAAGTTCACAATTCAAATGCTAGAGACATTAAAAAGGCCACAGAAGACATTATATAAGTTTAAGTACCATGTTTGGAATGTTCGGAGTATCTTCACCAGTAATGTCCATGTCTTTAAAAGCTTCATTTTTTTCTGCTTCCCTCTGTCTGGAGTGGTTTGTTTTCAAGAAGTCCTTGTGCATGTGACTGTTAGATATGCCTTTGGTTAAGTGATCACCTGCTCTTCTCTACAGCTCGGGTTGACTCTGATTTATATGGCAATCTAGGTATTCGGAAGGATTGGATAACTGAGGCACCAAGTCCGGGTTCGGTTGGCTACCATTGACTATGTTATTGTTCACATAGTCATCAGTTGCGCTGCATAGAGATCTCAGCTTCAACCCAAAGGTGGTGTTAATTTCATGCACAGTGTCCATAACATTTTTTCTAGCTTCCACTTCATTTTCATCATGTGTCTGAAATTAAACAATTGAACAATGCGAGGGGTAGTTGCTACTTTAAGTGTCTGTGCATATCAATCAAATCAACTAAGCCCAAATATAAAAATATGGAAAACATACCAGTCCTTCCATGATCCCAGCAGGATCAGCAGACAGAATCGCTTCATCTAGAAGTGGTAACAGATGTCTCTGGCCCCAATGAAGATCAGCATCCCTTTCGGGCAACTCACGCAAAGAAGCATAAGGACCTGTTAAAGACTCTGGTTTCGTGCCCCCCACACGGCTCGTGACAAACTGGTTTGCTGGATCCAACTTTTTCAGACTCGGTTTACGTGGGACCACTTTCTCGTTGACATTACTAGTGGGGTTCTGAGTAGTTTGACTGTCCTCAAAACTTACACGTCGCTTGGTCCCCTTGCTTAGGGGAGAACTCCTCACTTTTACTTCGGTTGGCTTCTTTTTCAAAGCTCCTGACTTCTTTTTCAATGCGGCCACGACTTCTTCTGGTTCTACCTTCTTCTTAACAGGTGGCAGCCTTGTTACTGCTGCGTGCTTCTTTTTCAAGGAGGCAACCACTTTGACTTCGGCTGGCTTGTTCTTCAAGGAGCCCTCCCCTTTTTTTGATGGTCTTATTTCATGGTTGAGCACAGCTCTAGCTCTCTTAGGAGGTGGCGGGCTTTCAAACTCATCCTCGCCATTATCCTTGGTTTCGGACTCATCATCACCTTCTTCTTCAATCAAAGTTGTTTTTGTCACAGAAGCCTTAACAATACTCTTGTTCAACATAAGCTGTTAAATAGAACATCTATGCTAAGGTTCTGCTCAATTTCTTCCTTTTCCTCTACCTGTACAAAATACAGATGATCAAAATGCTTTAATCACATCAAATAAAAAAAAAAAAAATCAATGTGTAAAACTAAATACCAACACAGAAGACAACTAAAACCAACAAAGGTTAATCCAAGGCATCATGTAAGAGTGATGCGACATGACAATTTACCTCGAACGCAGCTTTAATAGCAAGACGAGCTGCCACATCCTCTGGTACATTTAGCACTTTCCTCACATATAGTTTCTTCACTTTCACCAACTTTAACTCCTATGTAGTCCCACGGGTACTTTTACCAGGGAATTTAGGCCAGCCTAGAAACCATGGGAACTTGTCCTGATGTTCTCTTCGCGCTCCCAGCCTAGGGAGGTGTAGATAAACCCAAAGGCTAAAAGCAAGAGCCTAACCATACAAAGGACAGCTGAACAGTTCATTCGGGTTTTTTTTCGCAAGTGCGCTTTCATTCTCATGGCTACATCCTCGGTGCTTTCCTTGAAGCACTGCTATGCAAACCATCCCCAAGGGAACTGATTAAACTTTTATAAATTTGATGCAATATCAATGTGTATAACACTCAGTCCTTTGTGTCCCATCGGGAAAAGAAAATCCCCAAGGACATACAACCTATTCATCCGAAACACATCCTGTAGTTTATTAGGATCTTTCTTAGCCTCCTTCCTCACTATCATAAGCTTATCTAATGAAACTGAACCTTTGAACGACTTCCTCTTCTTTTCCAAACAGGGAAAAACTTTTCCCGCCATTCAGTTGGTTCTAGCTCATTCATATCAAAATATTCCTCGTTCAGATGAGCTATTGACATGCCCGTAAGTAACATGAAATCCGACTTCTTAAATGTCAATATCTCATCCTTCAGCCTATATGTCATCTTACAAATCCTCCTTGACAAAACAACAATAAGCAGATTGTCTATGGTGACCATAGGCTCTTCTATGCCCAGCAAAAAACCAAATGGTGATTTACTAAAATCATCAATCTCATCCTGACTGAAATATGAAAACAGTTTCTTTTGGAGTGTTCCCAATGAACTGCGGGTCATTATCTTTACATTATTGACCTTCGTCTTGGCTTTTCTCCTTTTCTTCTCTCCCATCTGAACCTTCTGGCCCCCCTTGTGCCTTCCCAACTGTGGTGGTTGGTTTCAGCTTCTTCTCTGTACCCACCTTCTTCTTTGCAATCCCTTTCTTCATCCTAAATAACCAACAATAACATTTATAAGTATGATAACAAACAACACCAACAATAACATTTATGAGCATGATAACATAACAACACGAGCATGAATGACTACAAGGCGTAAAAATAAGCTCATGATTTAATGAGTAACAACATAAAAATCCAACACATTAAGATCCCCACAAATAAAAAATACAAACTGTACATTACCATAATTTCATAATACACAACTGCGAAATCCTTCAAATGCACAATTTCATAACAGCAGATGAAAACAAAACTAAAATAAAATACAAACTATACCTTCAAATTACTTGTTTAAATAGAGAATTAGGATTTTGTTGTTGTGCGTTTTTGGAGTTGTAAACTGTACCTTCAAACTGTAAACCCTTAAGCGATAAATTATGACTTTGGGTTTTTGGAGTTGGGCGTTTTTCGTTTTCTTACAGTTGAACTAAAAAATTTGAACAAGGATAGAGGAGAGAGAGGACAGAGATAAGGGTTTATAGAGAGAGGTGAGAGATTAGATTTGGCTTTAGATTTGACCTTCGGTCTTTACCCAGTTAATTTTGTAGTGATTTAACTAGTGTTTTAATGCACGTAAGCTTCTTCCCAAAAACATTTGGGCAAAAAAATCTCCCCCCAAAAAAAATATGATGACATCAAATATTTATATCATGCATTATATGATCAAAACTATGTTGCACTAACGCGGACGCGGACACAGACGCATCGACTTGGTTATATATAAAAAAGGCCGGTAGGACGTAGACACGGTAAAGGACGCGGAAATTAATTAATATTTATAATTTTATTTTATATAAATTGAACATTAAAAACTAAATTAAATGTATCAACATTTATAAATTCAAAACTATTAAAGATAAATAGCCACAAAACTAAGTTTAATATTTCCTAATCAAACTTTAAAAACATGTCATAAGTTTTAACAAAACAAAAAATGAAAAAATTGAGTTTTTTAATATTATTTTTATTTTTATTTTTATTTTTTTGGGTCAAAATCCGTGTCCTGACCATGTTGACCGCGTCCTGACTACGTCTTGACCCGCGTCCGGCTTAGTTGATTGTGTCTTGACCGTGTTGACAGCATCCGACGCGCGTCCATGCCGCACCCGTGTCCGTGTCCACGTCCGCGTTCGACGCGGACACAGCCCATTAGTAAGTGCGTCCGTGTTTTAGAGGACCAAACCATATTTCATACCTAACTATTAGGGCCTGCTTGATAACCGGTTTTCTGGCTCGCAAATCAATATTTTCTCATTTAAAAGCCCATTTGCTGCTGCTTGTTGAGAAATACGGGTTCGGCAAAAAGAAAAAACATTTGCCGGCAAATCTACCACCTTGTTACTTGATGCTTTAGAAGCACTTCCTAACATGGAACCTGACATCATGTTGAGGGCCTTTGATTTGTTGGGAGAGAATGAGCAGTTGCTGAAGGTCTTTTTGGGGATCAGTAATCCTTAGTTTCAGTATGCATGGCTTATGAGAAAGCTTCAGCAATAAGGGAACTAGATCGAGCAGTAGAATGTAGGACTTGAACTTGTGTCTTTTGGATATTAGAATGATATTTTGAATTAGAATTCGCTATATGTATGAATGCATGTCTTTTATATAGATTAACGTTGGTTATTGTGTTTTTTTTTTATATAAGGCTTGATGTCTGGGAAAATTGGTTATCAAGCCGACCCTAATATTGGTCCGCCTCTGGGTGTAGTTTTCATGGTCTGATATCCGATTTTAGAGAGAGAGAGAGAGAGAGAGAGAGAGAGAGAGAGAGAGAGAGAGAGAGAGAGAGAGAGAGAGAGAGAGAGAGAGAGAGAGAGAGAGAGAGAGTTTTTTAAAACAATAATTTATATGAACAAGGTGTAGTTTTCATGGTCCGATATCCGATTTTATCGAGAGAGAGAGAGAGAGAGAGAGAGAGAGAGAGAGAGAGAGAGTTTTTTTTAAAACAATAATTTATATGAACAAATTTTGATAACCTAATTTGTATAACCTAATTTATATAGACAAAGATGGAAATTAATTTGAGAAAATTAATAATACAATATGCACCCTACACAGTCAAATAACCACTAAGATACATATTATCCTCAAATAACCAACCGTACCTATAGATCCTTAGAATGTTCAAGAAGCTTTTGTTATTCGAGGACACTATATAAGACCCATAAGACCTTATATTGGCTATCCATAAATAACATATTGTACCCAAAAAATATAACGTATAAGCTTTCCAAGATACTTGTACTATATAGGCCTAAAAAACATACAATTCTGTCCAAATGGAAACATGTGCCCAAGGATCCGCATCTTCTTCACCTATTCAAATTAACTTTCGTCATCTGTACCTTCAGTATCCTCATCTGTACCTTCAGCTTTTTCTTTTAAGGGTCCAACTTTGATAGGCTGCACTTCAACACTCCAATCCTCACTATTAGAATCTTCATCATACGGAACTAGTCGCACCGAAGGCCTCCTACATTTGTATTTTGCACGTCCAACTTTTGTACCCTGAAAATGGCACATTTCATACGTTAAAAGTTCACTATAGAGTCATACGATGATACTGAAATAATTCAAAATATAATGCATGCTACGACAGTAACATCTTACTTCATGTTGTGTTGTCAACTTGATGATGTCTTCGGTCGGCTTCGGATCAATAGCGGGAACCACTGCTACAAAACCCCCTCCATCTTCCTCACCTTCATAGTCAACTTCTTCAGACCTGGTGTTCAATTCAAGCATCAAACTTTTATAATATTCTGCTTCAGTAGCAGTAACTTCATCTCCACTTTCTTCATAAGAACCAACAATGACACCACAGTCTTCATCGTCCCTTACTTCAGTACACGCCTTCTCAGAAATACTAACCCCACATCTTGGACTTTGTGGCACCAAATTTGTTTCCAAATAAACCAAGTGAAATAGTGAAATAGTGTACCTATTGAACTAATTATATCAATCGCGAGGATGAAGGAAAAATTGCTTACTTCCATATCGTCATTATCACGTGGAATATCTTCAAACCTTAGAGCTACTAGAGATGCGCTCGGGACTTGGTCAGTATCCTCCTCCCCAATGCTAGGTACTTGGTCAGTATCCTCCTCCCCAATATTCAACCACCCACTCCTGTTTGCTGTGCTAGGTTTAACAACGACAACATTATCGCCAGAAAGCTCATCATCGTCCACAATCATCAATCTTCTGCTGTTCCTACCACTCATGTTTGCTGTGCTATGTTTAACAACCGCAACATCATTGTCAGAAACCTCATCCACAATCATCAATCTTTTGGTCCTCTTACCAGTCCTTTTAGCCGTGCTAGGTTCAACAACAGTAACATTATCATCACAAACCCCATCATTATCCACAATCATCAATCTTTTGCTCCTCTTAAATGGAGTGCCAAGGCTGGCAATATTTGACCTTTTTATGGGCTTCTTACTAACTAATTTCTTACTAGTCTTTGTAATAGGGACAACATTTTCCGAGGTAGTTACAAGACATGCATGCTTCTTCAAAGGCTGAACATTTTCCACCTGAGTTCTACCCTCGTCAGTCTCCTGATATCTAACAGATCTCATACTATGCCTTGTCACTTGGATAGCTTCATTAACAGTACTAGTCTGCCTCAAAGGTGGTGTCTTTTTTTGGTGTGTTCTAATTCCATCTGACACATCTTCCACCTCATTTTCCACCTCAATTTCCACCTCTTCTTCAAACTCACCATCATCACTCTCCTCCATCGCTTTCGCCTATCCTACTCGTCTGGTGGTTAGTTCCATAAAAGGTCGTAACGCTTAAATTGAAAGTCATAATTATACAATAACAATGCAAAAACAATGTGTACAACAACCACTTACAAAAGCTCACGGGCGAATCATGACCGCATCAATCAGGTCGTACACCCATGCTCTATGAATGACAAATACAATTTTCAGAACTCTATATAAACTGTGAACAAATCTATATTAGCTTCTCAAGACACTGTATAACATATCCTTAATATATGTGACTAGATACCTTTAACAACTTATATAGTATCTAGAAAGGCTTGTTAACAGCTTAGATAATGTCTTTATCATTTAACCTTATTAACTTGTTCAATTTACAAACTAACCTTGAGCGCATCCCTTACTTACATGTTCTTTTCTCTCTCTCAGAAATGGAAGTTCGACCACACGCTTAACTCTGCAATTTCTCTTTGACAACTTTATTTCTCTCCCAGGCACATCCATGGGTGGTTTTGCCAGAAATCTTCACCCACCCAAGCAGAAAAGGGAAAGTGTTAGGATCCAGTCGGCGAGGCTCCAAGGATGGAATATGGAGGTAAACCCACAGGCTGAAGATAATTGCACAGCCATGAAGGCAAAAATGTAAAGTTTCATGTGGAGTACGCTTGAAGTGATGGCTAAGTTCAGTGTAGAGCGACTCTACCCCTTCCTTGATAAATTCAAAGACAAGGTATCCCCAAGGGAAACAATCAAAGGTCTGAAGATTGTCAGCAAGGTCAATATGGATTACACTTAGACCCTTCAGCACCTTCGGAATCAAGAAGACTCCAAGGGCATACAACCGGTTCAGTCGGTATAAATCTGGGAGTAAAGTTGGGTTTCCTTGGGATCGGGTCTTCACCCTATCCCTGACTTTCAATATGTCATCCAGAAGAACCCCTGCTTTATGCGTCTTGCGTTTTTTCGCTTCTTTATCTAAAGGAAAATACTTCCTCATGAAATGTGTGGGATTATCCTCCTTCATCTTGAAGTAATAGTCAAGAGGTTCATTGGTGGCAAGTACAGTGAATAAAGTGACATCAAAATTCTTGAAATTCAAATAACCATCTGTAACTTTGTATGTAAGCTTAGAAATCCACCGGTTCAAAATGGCAACAATCAAGTTGTTATGGGTGATCAATGAATAAGCCTTGTTATCTTCTGGATCTATTTGCTCTTGGGTGCGAAGCAAGAAACCAAACGGAGACATTCAGAAGTCCTCTAATTTTACTGCATCAAACTTTTCAAACAACATTTTATGAAGCCTACTGGGGTTGCATTGGGTTGTTATGTCAATCCTCGTTCCACCTTCTTCTCCAGAATCTTCCTCGTGTAAAACTTTCATTCTCATCCTATCACTACTGGAAAAAAGTCAATAGATAGCACTAAAAAAACGCTATGAAATCAAGTCGATAGCATTTCGACAAACGCTATCAATCGCCATGCTATCCTTTTTAAGATAGTTTTTATGAATAAAACGCTATAAAAACGATTGCGTTTTTAGATAGATGCTATGAAATTCAATCGATTTCCACAAATGCTATTGTACTTTTTATAGCGTTTTTGAGAAAAACGCTATGGAGCCTAATAGCAGTTTTTCAACGCTATTAAATATTTATATGATTTTCTTTTCTTTTAAGCTTAAAATTGGATTTAGATGGATTCGAACCACCAACCTCTCAATTAAGAGTGCTCTTACCATTTAGAGCTTATGAATCCATTAAAGAACACGTATTGACAACTATAATTTTTATCATTAAACAAATCTTTGAGAAATGAGAATAGAAAACGCTTGTATATTGATAAGAGCCCAAAACTGTAGTTTTAACCCCTTAACAACATTGCTTTTTGACCAATTATGTGATTAATAAGTAAAAGTTAGTACTGTTGTCGCGTTCTTATGTATTTCAGGCATTGGAGTAGAATATGTACATAAATACGTCCCTTTTGCGAGATAAAGGAGCAAAGGTTGGTTGCTAAGAAGTTCTATGATTAAAGGCCAAGATTCAAGGAGAAAAAACCTTTTTAAAGCCCGGTCAAAGCTGAAAAGTCAAAGTCAACGCGGGCAGAAATAGTGCACAAAAGTCAGCTGAACTTTCGAAGGCCGTATCTTTGGACTCAGACCTCAACATTAAGCCTACCTTACATCAAAACGACCGGCTCAGAAAGAGCTTTCTAATGGTCCAAGCCTTGACCCAATCAGAGGAAAACAAGTGGACGAAAAGGCTATTAAAGTCATTTCTAACTGAAAACCCCTTTGTAGACTGAAGTAATGAGGTTTTGGGCTCGATTTTCCAGCCCAAAACATGGCTCCTCAGCCCATGCACGAAATTGTGGATCTGGTCTCGTCTATATCAAGAGACTAAAGTTTAGCTATTAAGTTAGTTAGTTTTTACTTAGTGGATTATCAAGTTACTTAGTTTTACTTGATAGAAATTAGTTTCAGAACAATAAATTAGTTTTGTTAGACTTAGTTACTTAGTTAAGAATCAAATACTTAGTTTATATTTTAAGTTTTAGTTTCTAATTCAATATTTAATTCATAGATTTAGTTTGTCTTAAATTGATAATTAGTTATTCATAATCTTAGTTCTAAATTAGTTTTAAATTCAATTTTAATTCATTTTGAATCTTAGACTATTGTTCAATTAGATTTATAAAGTTTAATTACTTATATTAAATAACTTGTTCTTATTATTCTTGTGTTAGAAATGATAGTGTAATGATTCAAGGCTAAACCCTCCATTAGAGGGGTTTGAGGAAGCCTTGATGAAACTTGATTTCGATTAGCATGGATATAGTTGTGATGTTTTATTATACTCTAGAAAGTAATTAGTTCACCATGAGAATGAGTTTGATTATTTCACATGCTAGTTATTAGTTGGTAGAGATTACCATGAATAATTAGGGATTAGAAACACCCAACCTTTACGTGAAAACGTAAAGATTAGGATTACAACGTATTTTATACTAGTTGATTAAGTCGAATTAAGGTGGAATCAAATCCCCGTAATTCCTCCTCATATTGTCAATTTAGTATTTCCATAGTTTGATTTATATCATTTTGATTATTGATTCACCATCGTAGTTAAAATTCAATTCCATTACTCTCATGACTTTGTTAGCTTACACGAACTAGGAAACATTAACATCTAAATGACTAGGAGTGGAACTAATTCTCTACTCTAAACGTATTGCATTGATAAAGAGAGTAGAAAATTTTGATACTTAAAAACGGAAAATAGTTCTAGTTTTACTTACATTTGAGTTTCATCACTTATTCGTAGGTAAAACTGTCGTTTTCCCTATTATCAAATGACGCCGCTGCCATCTTAGTTGTGTTTAGTTTCATTTTCTTTAGTAGTGTTAATCCTACCAAAGTCTCATTAAACCCACCCACCCTTGTTTGGTTCTAACTGTGGTTGTTGGCTTTAGAACTGATTTTTTTTCGCAGAAATACACTGAGTGCGCCCCGCGCCCCATTTGCCTAACTTCAGAGCGCACCCCACGCTGAAGCCCCTGGAACTCGAGATAGGCACGAGCGCGCCTTGCGCCCATCCAAAGCCAATTCAGAGTGCACCACGCACTAAAGCCCCTGGAACTTGAGATAGGAAAGAGCGCACCCTTTGCTCTTCCTGGGCAATTTCTAAGCGCAACCCGCTCTTTCTTCTGAATAGCTCGATTTCCACAAATTAGTACAAACTTCCATTTCTTCAAGTTATTCAGTGTTTCTAACTTGTTAAATACATTGAGCTTGCATATACAAGACGCTATTCATAAGCGAAGCACAGAGGCATTCAGGTACTTCTTTCTTCAACTCCTCGCATCTCCTGTTAGAGGATTTATACTAGCATATCCACCTGTAACAACTACACATCCACAACCAGATCATTTCGACACCTTTATGCAAACCCAAAAACAGATTTTACAGTCCATCCAACTTTTCTTACATCAGTTGACCCAAGAGAAAGTACAACTAAAAGGCACTACACCAGAAAAGGTGTTTACTAACGGTTATATCCGTTACTTATATTTTTACTAACAGTTATATCCGTTAGCTCTGGGGCGTCACTCTCACTTAGGCCAAAATTAGTAACGGATATAACCGTTACTAATATTATTATATATCCGTTACTAAAATTCTTTGTAACAGATAGCTAACTGTTGATGGCCCGATTAAATTTGTCATTTCTAACGGATATATCCGTTAGTAATGGATGTACTATTTACTTAACTATTGCTTGTAACGGATATATCCGTTAGTAAGCTGTAGCCACTAATTTTTTTTTTCCTTGGTCAAATGATGTCCACCATGCACATCTAGTTCTAGCAAATATGATATAAAGATCACATTCCACAAACTTAGTCAACAAATGAATAACAAAAAACAAAGCCACCAATCAATTAAACATTATTATAAAAATATAGTCATCAATCTAAGACAAAAACTTGATAGTGCCATACATATAAAAAAACACAGTTACCAGCAGACCTCATATTGACTAAGAAAAAGAGCAACTAACAATCTAGTTTGTTCTTGGCGCAGCCCACTCTACTCTAAGGTTGAGGTTGTCATAACCATAACCATTGAGCATTGCAATAGCCTTCTTGGCATCACCTTTGTGTTCACATTTCTAAATGTAGATTGTGTGTTCCAAGTTCCAAAGTATGAAATTAAAATCCGTCAGACACCACCCACTTTCGGAAAATTCGATCTGCTAGCACATGTGTTTCATCAGAATATCCTACTATGCCAATAACCTCTTTATTTGCTTTTAGGTTGTTTCCTGCCACTATGTTCTTTGAGTCCCTGAAATTCATAGATCACCAAGTCCAACTATTAGTCCAGGAATTTAAAGAACAGTTATAATGAGACTTCTACGAGTGGATATAGATCTCCATACAACTAGAGAAAACATCAATATGCTACAAACAATTTCGAATATAACTAATAAACTGTTGATTAAGTCAAATCACAGAGCGTGGGTCAAAAGCTTTTGATTCCCTTCAGAGAAATTTAAGTTTAATCTAGCTTTAGTGAGGATACTGAAGATATCAATGTTACACATATGGTTTGGTAGGAAAATCCTAGCCTACCCAGAATTCAAATAAATGGTTTTGAGAAATACTTGCATTAAGGTATTCAGCTTCAACTATGAATCTCAGAAGTCAGAACCGATGCTAACCAGTTAGATAGACTACAAGGACATGCATGGAATAAATGGTTACCAGAAGCGTTAGTCGGGATGTTTATACCTCAGCTGGATGTTGATGATCTCATTGCCAGCTTGATTTACGACAGATGTCCAACTCTTACCATGAACTGGAAAGAAGCAGGAACTACTTAAAAACAGGCGGGATCGGACCATGTGAAGCTTGTGGGGAGCTGGTGCTGGAGGAGTGACAGAATCACAATGCCGATGCCACACCGGGAAGCAACTCTTTGAAGTAGGAGTTGCACTCTACTTGCACGAGACAGAACGCCCAGAGGAGTGATCGTAATCTGAAAGAGCATATGAGTACTGTCAATGATAAGCTGCCACACTTTGATCAAAATGAAGAAAAACCTCATAGCCAAATATTGGAAAATGGACATACATATCCTTCTTGGAGAGCGGTAGTCTGTGTCGTCCTTGTCAATCTTTGCCCCTTTTACCTGAAAAGGAAGAAAAACAGATGATGTTTCAAAACTATTTGAAATTTGTCTATAGGAAATGGAAACTTACATATCCATTAATTAATCGTATATAAAAAATACAAGATAGCAAGGTTGATATCATTGAATAAAGTTAGGTATATACCAGAGCATAAGAACCTTAGTTTCCACAATTATTTGGCACACCAATTATTAAAGAAAAATCTCTTCATAAATGAAACACAAAGAGCTTAGAATTGTAAAAGGGTTGTGTAGGGAAAAAAATTAGTTCCACATATTTACAAAGTGAAGAAGCAAAGACATATATACCATTTTGTCCAAATACTATTTGGTTTTTCCAAATAAAGACACATACTATATGTGACCTAAGGCAATACCATCTTTGAATGTTTTCAAGCTTTGGCAGATAAGGGAGAATGTACTAGCCTTAACCACCGCTTCAGGAAAATACTTGTTTGTACTTTTTGTATTTTTAATCTATTATTCCTTTGCAGTCTTAGACTAAGCACATTATCGGGTCATAAAAGGAAAAAGGCTTAAACATCACTTTCGGATGATTCAATATATCAAGCACTTTCGGATGAGCAAAATGACAAAGTATTAACAGAGTGACTAACAACTAATAGTATTCTGTGTCAGTAATTGCCTAAATGGAACAACATATCAAGGAAAAACTGAAACTAATATAATGATTGAGAGAGAGTTTTACCACTCTTTGAATAAGAGAGTCCCATCTGATTTAGTTAAAGCTCCATTTGATTCTACGCCTATTGAGGAGTTAATCTCCAGTCATTGTTGATAGCATTTTCCATCCTTCTGTAGTAGAAGTGGCTTGTTTCCACCCCATTTTTATCATACTTGTACCCTGTTTAGTCACCTTATATCCCTAATGGAGCACGAGGAGGAAAAAAAAATAACAATAGGATCAGTAAGTCTCCTGATAAAAACTGATTATGAATCTTGAAGTATATCTACATTTAGAAAACATGTTTGAGGACAAGTTTTAATCTTGATCTCCGTCAATACCACGTTAATGAGAGGCAAGCATGCTTCGGCACAGAGTTTGAAGTCATGGATACTGCTCTGACCTCCAACCCTGAAAGTTAACCTTAGAGTAAGTCATGAGACAGAATAGAAGAAAGTTCATTGATTCATTCTGAAGTAGATAAAAATTGAAAACTTGGGTCCTTTATCTAAGTTCATAACCCAACACTAATAGATTCAGAAAGTTAGGCGCGCATGAACGCAGACATAACCTTAAAGTCAATAATATGAGAGGTTGACCCTAACTTCAACATTTCTTAATCTCAGTTGCAAAATAACAAGTAAAACAAAACAATGTAAAGTTCTTCTCCCAGTCTCCAGCTGAATTGTTCAAACAGTTCACAAGAGCAAATGACAGAAACATGGGGTGCTTGTAAGTACAAGTAAACTAACATAGACACAGACTGAAACACTACTCAAGTTCCATAACATGTGCAGGTACTTCAATAATAAAATATCTTGGCATACCAATCATATGATATGGACAAAGAAGGAACACCATCGAAGAAAGCCTCTTGAGCACCCGTAACAGTACCAGAGTAAATACTGCAAATCCAAAATGGAGGAAGGCCATCACTAGTGTAACAAAAATCTATGTCCAGTGACTGGGCGCTTTTAAAACTATTTAAAATATACAATATTAACTCAAAGCTTTGCATATAGGTATTTCTAAATGTAGATTGTGTGTTCCAAGTTCCAAGTACGAAATTAGATATAAAATATTGTTGAGGTCTTAATTGATTGCTTATTTTCCAAGTGAGAAAGTTCCAGAACTCACATTATCGTTCTCTTGGTTTCCACTAAAGGGCTGCAAATCAAGTTCTAGTGGGAACTCCACATACTTGTCGATCTTCTCAACATAAGAGCCATCATTTTTGAATCTCTTTAAATGGAAAGTTACTTACTTCTTTAGGAAATCAAGGAAAATGTTTTCTACACGAACAACCTTCTCATCAACGAAGAAATCAACGAAAGCTTCCATTTTTTTTCTTTTTCTTTTGAGATTCGCAGGAAGAAAGATGCACATTAGAAATAGTTCTGTGTTTAACTTACCTACCCCAAATTGAAAAACCCAAAAAGAAAAATAATTAGAATTTTGTGCGCAAACAAATTAGAGGAGAGAGAAATCAGACTGAAAAAGGGGGCTATACCTGATTTGTCTTCCTCCTTCAAGCTATCCTCCTCGATCTGGTTTGTCTGATTCGTCGTCCCTAAACCATAGAAGAAAGAGAGAAATTTCAAATTTAACCGGTCGCCTTCCTCTTTTGACAATTAGATTTGGAACCCTAGACTTCAGTGCTTGAGAGGAGGAGAGTGAAGGAAGACGAGCTTGAGAGAAGAGAAATGTACCCTTCCGGATTTTAGGCTTTATTTAATTTCTTTTAAGTGTATTTTATTTCCACTTACGGGCTTTACTAACGGATACAATTGTTACCCAAAATTAGAAAATAAAGAAATTCTTAAAAAATAAATAAAAAAAAGGGAAAATAGATGTACAGTAACGGATACCATAATGCCTAACACTTTTATCCATTAGAAAGCTAGTAATGGATATAAGTGTTACACATGGAAAATTTGCCCTGTTACAAAATGGCCATTTTGGTGTAGTGAGGTGTGTTTCCAGGTCAAACGATACCTAATCCTAAAACACCAAACACTACCTTTAAGATAAACGGTAATACTAGTAATGAAAATGAAAATGTAGGTGAGCTAAAAGCCATCACCACTCTCCGTTCTAGCAGAGTGGTTGATAACATCGTAACTATGCCTATAGTTACCCCACCAGTAGTCCCTACACCTGATATTTTACTAGATACCGAAGTAGTAACTGAAGAGCCTACCTCTGTAGAAGTACCAGTTAAACCACAACCTAAGAAACAAAAGGCCAAGGTTAAATATCTGGTTGATCCATATGCTAAATATAGAGAGAAACCACTGTTTCCCCAGAGATTAGCCATGTTAACCAAGTATACGAATTTCGATGAGATTAGGGATGTTTTCAAAAATCTAACTATAAACCTACCCTTTCTTGAAGCGATTAAAAAGTTATCTCACCATGCTAAGTTTCTTAAAGAGTTATGCACTACTAGGCGTAAGACAAATATTCCTAAAGACGCTTTTTAACTGAATAGTCTCCAACTTTAACCAAACATAATGGAATCGTTAAGTACAAGGACCCTGGTCGTCCTACTGTACAATGCACCTTAGGAGATTCTCACACGACGACCGCTTTATTAGACCTGGGGGAAAGTGTTAACTTACTCCCTTATTATCTCTATAAACAAATAGGTCTACAAGAGATGCAACCCACTAAAATGATGTTGCAATTAGCTGACCGGTCTATTAAGTATCCTAAGGGTGTTGTTGAAAATGTGCTTGTTAAGGGTCAAGATTTCTACTATCCTGCTGATTTTGTTACCCTCGATACAGAAGTCACTAACGACTCTGTTCCTATCATTTTAGGGTGTCCTTTCTTGGCTACTGCCAATGCGCTCATAAACTGCCGCGATGGTTCGATGTCCTTGTCCTTTGTCCATCTTTCTGTTGAGGTAAATGTTTTTAAAACGATACAATAGTTCCCAAATATGACTGTCGATGGAGAGGTTAACATGATTGAGAGCTTAGCTCACAAGATTATTTCGACAACACGTTTCCTGATATTCAGATGCACCAATTTCTTTCATTCGGAAGTTCCAACATTAACGCCATGATAGAAGAATAATTTTTCACTCACTATCCTAGTGATTCTTCTAACCCACCTATTGAAGAATGTCTTGCATATCTAAAAGCTTCTGATGATATAGACCTGAGAGCTCTAGCTGAACACCATTCACCCACCACACATTATCCTGTCACTCATTCACGTTCTATCAATGTTCCTTGCCCTCCACCTTTTCAAAGGAACCTTGAGTTTGCACTTGACCCTCTTGTTTCTCCTGTGCTTCATGATTTTCTAAATTCTCCTAGTACGAAATTACTACCTACAGAGCCACCAGATACGTTCATTTTAAGTTGTGTGATTATACCAACCCACTCCACCAATGAATTTTGTGATAAACCCACTCTCTCATTTCTTCCATTTCTTACTTCTACAATTCATCCACATCCACCATATCTTCCACAACCATCTATTGTCTCACAATCATTCATTTGCACACCCTTTCATTGGAAAAAAAAGAAGACTTTGCATGCTAGGTTAGATTCTAGATGCATCAGTATTCTCTCTCATTCCGTTATGCCACGTCATGGGAAATCATGGTACTTGATTATGTTTAGATGTGTTTTCAGTGAAAATTATTTATGGCAAGATCCACAACTATTTCGGTTGTTGATATATGGCAAACTACAGGGTATGTATATATATATATTTTTATTTGTTAAAGTCTTGAGTATCTAACTATAAACGGGTCATTTTATTCTTGGTGTACTTTCTTTCACTTCCATATATTGGTGAGTGCACTATTCAGGTAATCGGGCCCTCCTATTAGAGTGTGTGGCTGTAAGTACCGGATCCTAAGTCCACGTTTAACGTAATTCACGCTTTCCACTCTCGCATGTTTTTTCGATTTTTGAGTCATGTTTATCTATAGAGTGATTTACATCTTTATTGCTTATTGTGTTCCTTATATTAATCTGTATTCATAAAAAGTAAAAAATATTAAAACCATAAAAATAGTAATCTAGCAAGTCTCGAGAATCTGAATTTAAAAGACCCACGTTTAAAACAAATTTTCTAAACTCTGTTCTATAAAATTTGTTTAGGGGGTGGGGTGTTGGTCTTTCCATCTTTGATTGCTCAACTTTCCATTTTTGTTGCTTATGCCGTTTAATCATATTTTGATTCGGGTTGACATTATCTATGAATTTAGATTTCATTTGTTCGCATAACTTACGTCATTCACGCACTTCGAGATATTTTCTACCTTTTTATATGTCAACCACGGTTAGAATAGAGTGTTTTATGGATAATTGGATTGGAAATTCTCTCCTGATTGTTTTCATATCTCATTCGCAAAAATCGGACCGGTAACGAGTCGGGAATTTCAATTTTGAATTTTGCGCACATAGGGACAAAATGGGTATTTTCAAAATTGTTTGGGCTTGGGCCCAAATCCCCAGTAAAACCTAAGAACGCATCGTGTTCTTCTTCTCCATTCTGCCTCCTTCCACCTCCATTAAAGAACCAAAACCTAAAAAAAAAAAAAAAAAAAAACACCACTGATTTGAACCACCTCAAATCAACCCACCCACACCAAATTTCTCCCCCTCCAGTTCACTTCTCTCTTTAACAGTTCGTCCAACAATAAAAATAAATAAAAAAAAAAATTGCCCAAATCAAAAGACCAATCAAACCAAAGTTTGATTTATTGTTCCATTTACTCTCTCCCACCTTATTCAAACCCACATTTCGAATTCCAATACTCAATGGCCCAAAAATGCAAAATCCTTCCGGAACAAGTTTTCAAAACGGAACAGCTAGTTTGCGTCGTTTTACGATGACGAGATGAAACAAAGGGATTGGCAATGGTTGTGGTATACGGAGGATGATTTTTACCATGAGGATTTTGTTTTAAATTTTTATAAGAAGCAGGAAATTGTGGGTAGGAAGATTTTTGTGAAATCGAATGGTGTGAGGAGAGAAATGTGTGCTTCGTAGATGACTAATGTTCTGGGCATTATGCCAAAATGCCATCTTGTAGCCACCGTGCAGGAATCCCAGTATGGTGGGGGCAGAGGCATTGTTGAAAGACACTGTGTTGGAAGGAAAGTACAATGCGAAATCGCATTGCATCCGACAGTTATCTTTGAGGACCAACCAGCTAACTGTAGCTCAGTGGGTTGGTAAGAATATCATTGCGAAAGAGAAGTTCAGTGACATCGGTCTGAACTGTCTGCACGTACTCTGGGTATTACAACAACAGAGGTATGTTTTTTGTATTGTCGACTTCTTGTTAACTATGATTAGAGGAGTTGGAGTAAGTACCGCACCCTTTCTTGCTTTAATTACTAAGATGATGATGTCTTTTGGTGAGAAACCTTAAACTGAGCGGACTATGTTGAAGTTGCATTCAAATGCAATTGCTTATACGGACTGTATTCAGAAGGTTTGGAGATTGCCTGGAGAAAGGGATGTGGAAGAGGGTGATTCAGATGATGAGGAGGAAGACACGGCATGTTTTGATGCCAATGCCTTGGAGAATTGTAATTCAGATATGGAAAACATGTCAGTGCTGCATCGTGGTTTGCATTCCCTGAACCATATTTGTGAAGACTTGCGGAATAGGCAGGTTGCCATTCATGATGAAAATGTGAACTTGCAGAAGACGGTGGAGACGAACGTCCAGCGCCAGGATGAGCGTTGGGAAGAGATGAGGGCATTTATGGAGGCACAACGCTGGTTCCGAGTGGAAATTCTAGAACACATGCCACCCATAGGGGGTTCTTTCTCAGAGAAGTTTGTGAGGCACGAACGTCGTCGCCGAAGGACGAATGACTCGGGCCCATCTTCATCTCATGGCTAGTGGTTTAGGAAATTTGTTGTTTTGATGTTGTTTTTATTGTTTTTAGTAGATTGGATATCGAGTTGTTAAATTTGAATTCTGTAGTTAATTGTTATTTGAATTTGAATTTCTATTTGAATTTAATTTGGTTTTTGTCTAAGCATGCGATGATTTTTGCGTAAATCCCACCTTCCCGAATTGTTTGGGGGTGGTATTATTATTTTTAGCATTGCTTTTATCTCATCCACCATTTTAGACGTTAATTTTGCAAACTGTGGAAATACGAGTGTTAAGAATGTTGCCGATATTGGTGTGGCTAAGATTACATATTGTTGTAGAATGGAATTTCAATGAATAGAATTAGGAAGTTGCTATTTTGAATGTAACCAAAAAGCTATTGGTTTATATTCGGAATATGCACCTAACTTGTTTCCGCTTTGGTTTTAGAATATTTTGTTTCTGGCAATTGCCTTAAATTTTTTTGGCAACTTGTTGATATTCATTTTAGAAACTAAAACCCTATATATACTTGATTCACTCTACACTCACAACCCATACCTCTCACTTGCATCTTTCACCTTGAACCTCTAAATTTTTTCTTTTGTCTTTCACTTCATCCTGCTCAGAGTACACAGAGCGCGCTCTGCGCCTTACACACACCAATTCATAGCGCACCCTGCGTTGTCTTTTCTGAACTTCAAGCAAGACCAGAGCGCGCTGCGCGCCCTACCAAGGCCAATTCAGAGCCCACCCTGCGCTGTCTTATCTGGACCTCGAGCAAGACACGAGCGCACCCTGCGCCCTTGTAGGCCAAATTCCAAGCGCACCCCGCGCCTTGACCTTCGTAGCCACTAAAATTTCTGAATATTTGTGAGTTGTTCCAAGGTTGTTTGCAGCAATTCTAGAGTGTGTTTATTGTGATGACATCTCCTACAATCATACCGGAGCAGTCTTTCGAAGACTTGTTAGGAAGCGAGACCTATGGAGGATGGTTCCACGACATGATCGTGTAGTTAGGATGGCGGAATCTACTGACCGAGTAACACTTGACAGGTTAGCACGGGTTGATGATACACGGCGAAGGGATTAGCAAGTTATCATGGCGTGGCAGGACACAAAAGAACCTCATTTTTGTGTAGACGAGGATGATGACGCCTAAATGCTAGATAAGAGGTAAGTTTTTATTTTTGTTCGTGTCTACTTATGTCCCAAGCAATTTACTTCTTGTAACCCCATAACGGGTGGAACTCATATAGAGTTGCGTCTGTTTTTATTATCTATATTAATATTAGTATGTTTTAACTTTGTTCTGCAGATGTTCCAAAATTTCACGCGTTTCCATGATATTTTTTCTACCCTTTTTATTTCAATACTTTGAGGACAAAACATGCTTTTTTTTGTTTGGGGGTGACATAGAAACACGTGTAATTTAAGGCATCTGTTAGGATATAGATATGTACAATATGCACTTATTTTCTAGTAAAAAAATCAAAAAAATCAAAAATATAAATACAAAGTTATGTTATACACTTAGGAATATTGGTATTGTTTCTTTCTCTATGCTCTTAATAATCTAGAAGTTTTACGCTAGCTTTTGCATTAGAATAGTTTTTAGAAACTTAGGTTAATATTTAGGTAATAATCTTTGCATCTTTCTATAAATATATTGCATAAGTATCTATGATTGTTTGGCAGTAAGTTTCTGAAATCTAGGCTAGAGTACTTATTCTACAAATCCTGTGAAAAAATAGCCTAAAGCCTTATATGAGTGAAATATTTGAGAAATGACACAAGGGAGAAGTAAATTCCGGATAGAAAAATCACACGTCCACTTGCTTGATCACTATACCATATCCTAAGCGAGAATTTAGACCCTCTTTGGATCGATATAGCCAGAAATTCAAACATTATGAAATTATTTTCCGTTAGTCGCCCCTTTGAACCTTTCTTTAGCCTTTCATAAACCGCAAATCCTTTACCCTTTTATAAAACAAAATAAAAATAAAAATAAGCCTACCCATTCTTTGAATGAGTCTGAGAATAGAGATGAAGAATAGAAAAGAGAAAGACCTTTGAAATCAAGAATTTGTTAGTTGCTTCAAATAAGAAAAGAAAGTTCCATCCAAATAAAAATAATAAAAATAAAGAGTTAGAACTCCAAAAACAGAATCAAAGGAGTCAAAAGCCAAATAAAAATAAAAAGAAAATAAAATGGCTAAGGATTGATACAAAGTGTAGAAGCAAAGTAAGAATAAGGTTTTCTCTAGTTACATAATATGAAGACTCTATTATCTCAGACTGGTTCTTTTTGAATATCTATTTTCTTCATTCTTAAATCATCACCTAATCCCCGCAACACCTAATAAAGACCTCTAGCTCAATTAAGAATAAATTAGTGTGATAGTAAGTGGCGGATGTGTTTGATCGACTTCGGCTTCCTTTTTTTTTTAACAGTCTCAACAGAATTATAAACCAAGTCACAACCAAAACAAACAAAAGAACCACAAAATAGAGGGGAATGAGTCAGGCCAATATGCCATAAAACATCACTTGATCCATTGCACCTTCCCTGCCTTCACCTACATTTGTCCAGGCTAGAAAATTTCTTAAAACTTAACAGATCCATAACCTCAACGAAATCTTTCACCATCTCTAACACAAAACAAATGTTTTAATACCACAAAAAAATCACTGGGAAATGCCTAGCCACTTTGAGAAGTTGTCAAGCTCAGTGTAGTCACTGTCAGAGATCATTGTCTGATACCATGCTTTTCCTGCAGCCTTAATAGCAGCAGCCTCCTCCTTGGGTATAACCTTCCTTTTCTTATCAAGCTTCTCCTTCTTAGCCTTAACACGCTCCGCCTCGGCAAGAAGTGCCATCCTCCTAGCAGTTTTAGCATACGGGTTCAACTTGAGAAGAACATTCAAGTTCTTCAATGGGTTCTTCTTTATTGGAGCCCTCTTCACTTCATTACTAATTGGTCTAACAACAGATTGAACCTCATCGGAATTAATAATTCTCGACAAATCAGCATTAACCATCTTAGACCTTGGTAAAACATACCCCTTCTTCTTCTCCAAAGCCTTATAAAAGGATCCATAAATCGAATCCAACTTCTCAAAAGCCGATTTAGTCCAAATAATAAACCTACCAAAATGACCACCAGGAGCAAGCTTCAAAAGATTAAGCCTCTCCACATTAGCAACCTCAACTCCAGGAATATTCCTAAATGCCTTAACAATCTTACTACCCCGCATACCATAAAAATCAAAGGACCCTTCTTAGAAACATACCTACGGTTCCTCATTTTACCTTTCCCCGGTCGAATCTTCTCACTATCCTTGGCCTTCTCAACATCAGTATAAGTACCAATCTGCTTCAAAACCTTAATAGAAGAACTAGTCTTCTCAACACCCTCAGCAGAATCCCCAACAACAAGTGGAATCTCGTGTACATTCTCAATCTTATGCCCACGTGCCAAAACAAGTGAAGGAACGACCCGGGCGGCTAAAGCCTTTAAAACCACATCATATATCTCTTCGATTAATGTTAATCTTCCTATTCCAACGCCGCCAGATTTGCGTCGGAGCAAACATACGTCCACCTCTACACATATTACCGAAAGCACCTTGACCAGCACAATGGGTACCACCACCAGGGACACGTGGGATACGTGAAGCGGCACGACCTGTACCCCATGACTCAACAGATGTTTGGTGACCGGCACGTCTGCTAACTGCATAAGGCCGACGACTATTCTTTGAAATGTTGGAGTGAACGTAGTTGACTATGTTGGGTCGGATTGATGCTTTCATGACGTCAGGGAGAGGTAGTGAGTTAGATCCACCAGTTTCCATTTCTCCTTCTAGTTTTTGGACTGTCACTAAGGGACGTGCAACCGCTGTGGTGGCCATTTTACCTTTTTAGGGTTTTGATGATGAAAGAGAAAATGAAATTGTAAGGTAAAGTGTCATTGATGACTTCGGCTTCCTTGTGTGTCATTCAAATTGTAAGGTAAAGTGTGGCCACTGTACACTGGAGTAGCGAAACTTGAGCGGAAAAATCAGAGTGTTTTTGTCTTGACATTTATGTGAGGACCTACTTAAAGACGCTATTCCAAGGTTTCAGAAACGGACCTGTTAGTGCATTACATAGAATTACTCATTGTATATATGTTTATTCATATATGATTTGATTATTATGCATATATTAGCTTAGGTTTCAACTTGATTATTCTGTATTCATTGCTAGTGAGATGGATAGATATTGAGAATAAATAAGGAAACGATAGTTTTATTTCTTAGTCGTTGTAGTATAGATGAAGTTTGTGAGTACCTTCAGTGGAAAACTCTCACAAGGCTATAACTCGTCCACTAGGGAATTCCTAGTGGTTTAAGACCTTGTTGTATATGGTCAATGCAATCGCACTCGGCGAAACGAGATTAGTTAAAACTCCAATTTTGGTCACTTATTTCTAATTTCTCATATTTGCTTGAGGACAAGCAAAACGCTGTTTGGGGGTGGTTTGATAAGAGCCCAAAAATGTAGTTTTAAACAATATTGCTTTTTGAGCAATTATGTGATTAATAAGTAAGATTTAGTACTGTTATCGTGTTCTTATGTATTTCAGGCATTGGAGTCGAATATGTGCAAAAATGCGTACCTTTTGCGAGATAAAATAGCAAAGGTTGGTTGCTAAGAAGTTCTATAATTAAAGGCCAATATTCAAGGAGAAAAAGCCTTTTTAAAGCCCGGTCAAAGCTGAAAAGTCAAAGTCAACGCAGGCAGAAATAGCGCACAAAAGTTAGTTGAACTTCCAAAAGCCATATCTTTGGACTCATACCTCGGAATTGAGCCTACCTTATGTCAAAACGACCGGCTCAGGAAAGAGATTTTTAATGGTCCAAGTCTTGACCTAATAAGAGGAGAAAAAGTGGACAAAAAGGCTATTGAAGTCATTTCCAACTGAAAACCCCTTTGTGGACTGAAGTAATGAGGTTTTGGGCTCGATTTTTCAGGCATAAAACATGGCTCCTCATCCCAAGCACGAAATTGTGGATCTGGTCTCGTCTATATCAAGAGACTAAATTTTAGCTCTCAAGTTAGTTTGTTTTTACTTAGTGGATTATCAAGTTGCTTAGTTTTACTTGATAGAAATTAGTTTTAGAACACTAAATTAGTTTTGTTAGACTTAGTTACTTAGTTAAGAATCAAATACTTAGTTTATATTTCAAGTTTTAGTTTCTAATTCAATATTTAATTCATAGATTTAGTTTGTCTTAAATTGATAATTAGTTATTCATAATCTTAGTTCTAAATTAGTTTCAAATTCAGTTTTAATTCATTTTTAATCTTAGACTATTGTTCAATTAGATTTATAAAGTTTAATTACTTATATCAAATGACTTGTTTTTATTATTCAGGCTAAACCCTCCATTAGAGGGGTTTGAGGAAACCTTGATGAAACTTGATTTCGATTAGCATAGATATAGTTGTGATGTTCTATTCTACTCTAGAAAGTAATTAGTTCACCATGAGAATGAGTTTGATTACTTCGCATGCTAGTTATTAGTTGGTAGAGATTACCATGAATAATTAGGGATTAGAAACACCCAACCTTTATGTGAAAACGTAAAGATTAGGATTACAATGTATTCTATGCTAGTTGATTAAGTCGAATTAAGGTGGAATCAAATCCCCCTAATTCCTCTTCATATTGTCAATTTAGTATTTTCGTAGTTTGATTTATATCATCTTGATTGTTAATTCACCATCGTAGTTAAAATTTCAATTACATTACTCTTATGACTTTGTTAGCTTACACGAACTATGAAACATTAACATCTAAACGACTAGGAGTGGAATGAATTCTCTACTCTAAACGTATTGCATTGATAAAGAGAGTAGAAAACTTTGATACTTAAGAACGGAAAATAGTTCTAGTTTTACTTACATTTGAGTTTCATCACTTATTCGTAAGTAAAACTGTCGTTTTCCCTATTATCATATATGGCTGAGCAAATTACTTAGGCTATAAATTAGGTAACATGCATGCAAACAAATTGGACTTGAGCAACATACACATTTAAACTGCACCCTCGTCATTAACATAAATTTTTTCCCTAAGTATTCACTAATTTTATAGCATGTCAAGAGTAAACCCATCAGAAGTAACTCACTCCTATAAAAACTACTTCCTTCCTGACAACTATAATACTAACCTAAGAATGGTGAAGTGAACGACCACAATGAATAACTTTGATCTAGCCTCCTAAACAAGACCCAAGTTCTATGAAAATGGCCTATTAGTACAAAGCAACAAGAATAATATAGATAGAAATGTATAGAATAAGCTTGCAGACCAACATTCAATACTATATGCAATATCACAAGTATGATAAAAAAATTAGAAAATACAAAAATCAAGATGAGGAAAACAAAAAACCTTGAAAATTTGGCCCAAAGGAGCCTCAAATAAGAACTTCAAATTCAACTGCCTTAAGTTTATATCGTAGAATTTGCTCATTAATAAATTCTTGTGCAACAACCTATGCGAGCTTAAGGATTCACTGACAAAAACTGTCACTCATAACGTCAATGAAAAATAAGTATTGGAAAACAGTTCGTTGTTTCACCTGTTTACTAATGTTGACTAAAGGTAGTTCCAATGAGATAAACTTATAATATACACATTATATATAAGAAACTAGTACACATGATGAAAACTTATACATGTCGTAAGTCGCTCTAGTCAATATGATCTTATACATGAACAACATACTAGTTACATCTCAAATTTTACAAAGGAACTAGTAAAAGAATAATTTTTCCAATCACGAACACTCTTCCATCAATCTAAAGTACCAAACAAAATAAAACAACCCATACATTCAACCTTCCTGCTAGTTAGTGGTCAAATTCCACACTCACAGAAATAGATAACTCGATCCACACTACTAGAATCATATGGACTAATGAAAATATCTAACTACTAACCGCAATAACTTTCAAACAAACTTGACCTAGTTAAGGTTGGAGTGCAAAATATATCAAAACATTGTATACCTATTGAGCCACCAACCACTTAAGTGCATTTATCCTTTACTAGTGAACCCTTTCAAAACTTCTGCATAAATCTCGTACTAGAAGCGATATCTAGCAATATATTCCTCCCTAAAAATAAACACACATAAAAACATACAACTCTTGATATTGTTTGCTTAAAAAAACTAGTTTTGAAACGAAGACAAGTTAAGAAAAATATATAGAAGAATTACAGTTCAAGTATTTTTGCAAGGTCAAGTTGGCACATCATTCCCATAGAGCAATTCCCATAGAGACAATGCAGATTCACTACAATGAGAATATACTACAAGAAAGAGCCATGAAATTGCTAACTATTAAGTGTACTGTGCACTATGAAGGTTAACACTAGTGGAAGAGTCACCAAGATAACATAAGGTTATGGGGTCATTCTCAGAAACCAGGAGACAAGGTAGGCACTACAAAAGGAAGTGTCCATTTTCCTTTGATAATTCCCACATTGCTTTGATCTATCGTGGGAACTTCCACTTCTAAAATAGATTTTCATTCTGATTTTACATGGGCTAACAAGCCATTTCCACCCAAAGATCAAATTCGTTGTCTGTTTCTTGGAATAAGGACATCCAAAGTAACCTACTGACTTGCTAGCTTTCTATTCACATACTAGTTTTGAGGCCAACCTAACGTAAGGGAGCATTGGTGAACCCTATCCCAGTAGCCATACAACTACAATAATTAAGTATATCTACCACCAAATTAAAATAATAATAGTTTACACCAAAAATATAAATAAGTACCAAAATCTATGTTCTTTTAGTTATTGATTGGGCGCACTAACAGACGCCACTATCGATTTCCATACCCAACAGTAGATCTAACAATGTTGTGTTCCTTCCATCTTCATGAGATCTAAGAAGAAGAATTGGAAGGAGAAGAAATAAAACGGAGAACCAGAAATATAAAAATATTTATGACGATTATTCTAGAAGATATAACTTACAAAGAGCTGGTCAAATAAGCCCTTCAATATAGTCCAAAGCTTGCTAGACATTATCTTCCACCAAGGCAAACCTAAATCATAAAAAAACACATTTAGTGATCCAAACATTACCTTTCCTTCTTACAATGGTATGTGGTCTATGGTTAAATTCTAAATGGGGTTAGGGCACAAACAAATGCAAATAATTGTGAAAAGAAATGATCCCCATACTGCTTGACAAGATTAAACTGTTATAAGCCCATTCACATTAAAGCGATAACAGTTGCATGATGCTAAACAGAGACAAACCAGAAACTACTAAAGAGAATCGTAGTTAAAACAAGCAAGTTCAATTATGTACTAGCACACACAATCTGAGTTGAACTTGTTAACACAACATACATATACAAATATGACAAATAATTAGACTAAATTAGATCAAACGAACACATACTAAATTAGATCTCAATCACCTAACTGTAACACCCTTGGAGTTAATACAAAGTGGAGCACACACACTCAAAAGATAGAGCAAAATAGATTAAAGGGATCAAGAATAGGCCTAGAGAAACACATAATTTGTTCAACAGTCATAATAAAATAAGTTTTTAGCTAGACATACCCCTATCCTATATCTTACAAACTCTAAATAAATTAATCATATGCACATCGAATTAATAAGTCCTTAAATTCCAATTAAAGGAACATACTTGGGCCAACCTTGTGGAATACCATAAAAAAAAATGAATTGTAGTCTGGGCATACTGATGTAAGGGCGTAAGGTTGTATTTCTGATGCCAATTTCATAATTAATTTTGAGCTTCAAATTACTAAACATGAAAAAAATAGATAGAGCATACGTGAGAATTTGCACATTGATATGCAAGCAAGTCGATCAATCACAAATGAAAATATCATTCCCAACTAAAACATAAAAGAAAAAAGAAATCAGCTCCTAAACAAGCACGATAATCATCTTAAGTCTACACTACATACAAACAATCCCTGCCAAATAAAATAAAAAGGGAAAAAGAGATTAAAAAACCAATTTACACGAAGTCCTAACCCAAGAGATAGCCATGCTTCCCCGCTAATTTCTTCAATTGATCTTTGTCAAATAGATCTGGAAAAATAAGAACTTGACTTCAATATATATCCTCAAAAAAAATGGAATTTGTGAATTTAAAAAGAAAAATAACATAATGGAAATAAATATAAGTATATCTAGATCGAGATGCGTCACTGGATATTCAAAAGATTAACCATCTCCACTTTTAGGTTGCTCGGATTTGAATACGCTTCGGGGAGGAGAAAGAAGAGAAATAGAGAAATAGACGAGGGCAGGATAGATTGAGGGTTGTGATTTGGTTACGCTCACACGTGTGAAGTTTTTAAGTGCCCGTTTTAACCACGTGTTAAGTGGAGATAGCATTTCCAAAAAAATTGGGACAGGTTGCGTACACCAACCACGATTGAAAAGGGAAACACACCAGTCAATGATAGCGTTAACATTGGGAAATGCAATGCATATTTTCAACATAGCGTTTTTTAAAAAATGCAATTGAAGAAAAATTATCTATGACAATTTCTGTAGTAGTGTATATACATAACAAAAGTAACATAAGGTGCGATTAAAGTGGCCACAATGTATGTTTTAATGTTTTTTCCCTGTTCCGTTCTCATAAACACCAACAAAATCAAGAAAGGGCCAAATCAAACCAAAAAATGCCTAAACAGACATTGTAACCTAACTACTCAAAACAAGAAATCGCTAAGCACACAAATTATAACCTAACTACTCAAAACAAACAAACAAAGAAACTAAAGTAACAATTATATATATTTCAAAATAGAGTAACAAACTAAACTAACCTTCAATTTGTGGAGCTCCAAGCTTCGCTAAACAGTATGTGAGAGAGTGAAACGGAGGGCGAGAAGATACCTTCGAAATGGAGAGGAAATTAGGTTATCAAAAACTGATATTTTCAGGAGTAGCTATTGAGGTGCCATAAGTTTAGCTTTGGGTGTTGTGTAGACGAAACTTGAGATTTGGATGAATTTAATTCGTGAACTTGACCAATTTGTCATAAGTTGACTATAGTTTTCCCCCTTTTCTAAAGTATTCTAGTACACCGTGTTGCACCTATTGTACATTACAACTGTTCGCATTGTTTCCACCTATCCACAATATTTATATGATTATATATCGTAATGTAATCGAAATTTCCTAAAAATAACTGAAAACCTTTTCAGTTACAACTTTTTAAAAAACTGATCAAATAACTGAAAAACGAACCTGTAAATCCTATTTGAACAGATGCGTCCTTTCCATTCAAAAGTAAGCAAACAAATGCATTACACAATGGCTTGATAGCCAGAAACTTTTTTCTCACACAATGGCTTGATAGCCAGAAACTTTTTTCTCACACAATGGCACTACCTCCTGAAGAAGAAGACGCCAACCAGAGCCTTTACATCCCCCCTGAATTATGCCAAAAGATACTTGCACATGGTCCACTCCAATTTCTTTAGAAATCCAAATTTGTATCCAATGATTGGGAGTCACTCGGTTATGAGAGTTCATTCATAACCGATTTTGTTCTGAAGAACAAAGCAATTTTGGGCTACGTGATTCAGACCAAGCACTTTTCCGAACTCTATACTTCCTTCCTTTTAAACATTTCTCACATTCCACTAATTCCTACTCAAAATTTGGATTTCTGCCCAAATGGTGTTCGGATCATGACATCTTCTAGTCAAGGTATTATTTGCCTGTGTGAAGAGCATTTTCAAGACACCAAATTTTATGTATGCAAATCCATAACTCATCAATTACGTGAGTTGTGTAGGCCTAAGATTAAATTCTGGACAGAGTGTATGGGAATGTCACTGCATTTAATTGAACCTTTACAATTCACCATAGTCCGATTGTCTAAACCAAACCACCATACTGTAGTTCGAAGCCGAGACAATAAAAACAAGAGTGTCATTGTCCATTTTGCTGAATTTTCAACTCCAACATTTTGAAGTGGAGAAGGTTGGAAAACCTATATTTGTCCTTCAACACTGAACACATTCAGATGTAGCCTGGAGTTTTAGCAAAGGGACATCTACACTGGTCTCTTTGGGACACTGAAATTTTGGCATTCCATATTGGTGCTGAAGAGTGGACAAAGGTGGCGCTTCCCCTCACGGCCTCCACCCTAAACGGTTACAAGCTCTTTCACTTTCAGGGAACTATTGCTATCATGTACACCTTATGGAATTGTCCAATTTGTGCTAGACAAATCGAACTCCACATATTGCAAGACTACAATGCTAGGGTGTGGAGTCGACCGCTGGAGTTTCTCTTGGATCACTTGTATCAGACATTTCCTCACCTAGAATTTGTTGACCTTTTCTCCATTGATGTTGCACTCTTCAAGTGCGACTCCTGGCTAGTGTGGTATAACTTACGTACTAATAAAGTTGTGTTGGTCGAAAAAATCAAAAAATTAGGAAGCAGCACAATCCTACTGACCACTACCTCTTTTTGTGTGTTAGATGTGGTATGGTCGTTGAACAAAAGAGAAGCGTATCAAAACCTAATTATCCCTCAATAAGTAAAGGATGAGTAGGGTATCGTTCCACTTTTAAGTGTATGTTATGTGAAGAACAGGACTGGAAAAGGGGTTTGAGGGATTAAAAACTAATATTGTAGAGATTGTAGATTCTAATGCTAAACTAAGCTAAATTAACTAAACTATTGAGAATTTATAAGAGAGAGAATTCAAGAGATTAGAATCCACCAATACTTTTAATCTATGACCTTCTGCTTCATGGTTGTTCTTACAAGTAGACTACAATTAGGCAATCGAGCGAGTGCCGATGCCCTTTTGGATGAAACATCGTTAACAATTAACTCTACTTAAGGTTGTTCTTATGTTTATGCTATTAATATCTTCTTTCCTTTTTTGTAAGCTCGGGCAGCCATTCAATGTATTACCAAGAGCAACATCAAGGAGTACTTCCTAATAGGGAAGCCATTCAATGAATCACCACTTAAGGCAAACACAAAGAATACTTCCCCTAGGCAGCCACTCCCTGAGCTACCCCTTCTAAGGCAACACAAAGAATACTTTCCTAACTCTAAAGAATTACACTACTAGAAGAAAAGTAAAGAACACTAGCATGATATTAATATTGCAAAACATAAACCCTATTCTATACTTCCATCCCCTGGTGTGGGCAATGGAACTAATAACTACAAACATAAAGAACTAACCTGATTGAAGAACACCATGAACCAGAAGAATCATTAAACCTTAAGCATTGGCTTCATCTCCTCCCTTGAAGGAGAAGATTAGCCTTCCATAAAGAAGGAAGAACAAGAAGAAGAAGAGTTGAAGAACATAAGACTAGAAAGAATAATTTATTAAGACTCTCTGCCTCAAGTTCTGGAGACAAGAATATAAGTGAATTCGCCCCTTACATGAGGCACTTAGGTCCTCTATTTATAGGGGTTACAATGAGTTCTAGAAGCATTCCAAACCGTCATTTGTTTTCTAATACAAATAGGTTTCTTTCAGAGTCCGACTTCGTCTTGAAACACTACACCATAATAGGATATTTGCAACACGCACCTTTTTTGATTTGCAATGGTTATTTAGCGTTAGTAAGTTTCCAATGTTAAATAAGCGTTGACAATGTTGTAAAGCGTTGCTTTATTTGGGTGAATTTCCGGAATTAATTGCTAAGGCTTAAAAAAAGGTTGGAGATGTGTTACAAATTAAAAACTTGAAAATTTCGCGAAAGAGGAAAACGAAAAAAATCGAAATATAAAACATAACTTTCTTTCTCTCCTTTCTCTCTCATCACCCCATTTCAAGATCCCTAAAATCATCATCTCGATCCAACTAATTTTCGCACTCCTCAAAACTAATTTTTGGTGGATTAACTTTAAAGTTTAATTTTCGGTGGATTAATTTGTCTTTCTTTCTTCAAAACTTTAAAGTTCCAGCTGTTATTCAATTTCTAGAGAGAGGATTCTAACGCAGTCTGAGTTTTTTGAGGATGAGCCCCTTTCAGTAGTTGTGATGAAGGTAAAGTTACATTTTGTCCTTCAACTTTGGGTTATGTGATAAACGCATGGTCATATACTGCTCAGAAACAAACATCTAGACTTAGTATGTCGTAGAGATCGAAGAGAGAGAAGAGATTGAGGAGTATCAGGAGAGAAATCTCAACTCCTTACTACGACAAACAAGAAGCCGCCAAACTAGCGTTCAAGAAGCCGCCTCCAAAGCTCCAAAGCTTCCTTTCGACCTTCCTCAATAACAACATCCACCATGGGTAAAGTTTGTCTCTTTTCTATTTATGCTATTGTTTTTTATCTACTTGTGTCAAAATTGGGTACCTACAAGTGATTATTTAAGCTTATTATTATTATTATTTCTGTCAAGAAGAGAAGAGATGTTAGTTGATACACGTTTCCTTCCTTTGTGTCTGTGTGTGTGTGCAAACAAACAGTCTTAACTCTTGATTTAAATGGGAAGAAAGTTAGTAGCTTTTTCGTAGAAAGCACCTTTACCCATACAATCTGCAGCTCTTGAGCAACACTGGAACATAGATTAACAACTTGAGAATCAGATTTCATGATAATATTTGAGATGAAGAGTAGTATTAAAGTCTCCACGTAAAATAGACAAGCACAAATGCTACTATAATGAAGGGCATTAGGATGAATGCTGCTGTAATTATGTTTCTATACCGACATTGCGTTTATACTTATAGCTTATGTTTTTTGTCTCGACAGATGTGGATGTGTTTGAAGATGGACCCTCACATGATCACATTTTTTGCTCTCTTCTTTCCAACTATTCGCTACTTTCTTGACAGATTCATTCTCGAGGTAAATTTTCATTCTTTTTTTATTTTATGTAATGGGCTTGTTGGATTTAGTGTTTATTTGGTTGTTTTATCTTGTTAATTGATGTGGGTAGTTGTTTGTTTAGTATAGGTTTAGGGTGTAGGGTTTTATGAATGATATGCTACTTTTTGATTGTGTAGCTATAGTAATGTTTAGGTATTACATCATGATTTTGTCTCCTAGTTTAGTAGAAACTTTGGGTACTTTATGGTATGGTGAATTTCAGCTATAATGACTATACTTTGAGCTGCATTGTGTTTGATTAGAAGTTTGGTGAAATTTTAATTGATTTATACCAACACTTTACTTGGGGAAGTGAAAAAAGAGTATGAACTCATAGCGAGCTTCTTTAGAGGGGCAATGTATTGGGTGGGAAGCAACTGTGAATTTACATTAGTCTGTTATGGAGATAATTAGGCAGTACAATCTTACCAGGAGAAGCGGTTTACTTGAGGGAAGATTTTGGGATGACAAAGGTGAGAAAGCCTCGTGCTATTGAGATACGGTAAACAGATGTACTTTGTATGCAGCATTAAATAGGCTCATGAATCAAAATCCCTATTGTAAAAATTGGGGGAAGCTTCACAAGTATGATTTTGGTCAATTCGGTTGCAATCTTCTTATCCTTTACTATCTTGAACCTTCTTTTAGTTCCTTCTAGATATTCTCATCTTCCAACAAGCAAAGAATACCATTAAACTTCGAATAGCTCTTACACTTACAACTAGTTGATGGATTTTTCCACACAAGCTTGTTCTATCTTATAAAAGAACCATGTCATACCAAAACAAAATTTTTGCTTGCCATATATTTTTAATGAGTTTTGTCATATCCTCTCCTTAAGAAACATATTCATGAAGGCAAACCGGGATCCGAGTGTAGGGTGTGTTAGTTAAATTTTTGAAAAGCAATTTGGGTGGTGCAAATCGTTATAGTTTCTAGCATTCTTCGTTGAATCATTACTTATGTTTTGGTTGATTGAGTACTAATGTTTTTCCTTTTGATGTTTAGTTGTGTGCTAGACAATGTAACTTTTGAAGTGAATTCTTCCACTGCGGGTCTTCAGATGGTCAATGCCTCCCTATTTTTATTTTTATTTTCATTTGCACCTTCCCCTTTTACTGCCAGTTTGTGTGTTTTAAATTCAAGCTAGCTTAGTCTTGTATTATATCTTGCAGCTTATTGCTTTAAATTCAGATGGTATGATGGCTAGATGGCTAGCTTGGTTGACACTTGCCAATTGTGTTATGGTTTCAATTGTGTATGTCTTTGTTCGTTTGCAGTTTGATGTTTTTTCACTTTAAGAAATAATAATTTAACTCTTTGTGTTATCATGGCAGAGGAAGGGTTGCGTGGAAATAGTGACCAAAAGGTTCTTGTTGGGTTTTGTGATGAGCAAAAAGGTAGTTTTCTTTGCTTTATGATTCTTATACAAGTGATATCGTTTTCCTGATTATTTTTAATAATTGCTCTGTTTTTGTTTTTTTTTTTCTGGAACTTATGTAGATCAATTTACTTCGGAGAACAACATACCTTTATCTCCACAATGGCTGTATGCTAAACCAAGCTTAAACTAAGTTGGGACTTTCGGGCGTCGGGGTAAGAATTCCTTCAAACTTTTTTTTTTTCTTTGTTGTTGAATGAACATGCATCTCGAATCGCTCATCTTGTTTTATACTTGAGTTTAGAAATATGCTTCTAGATACTGGTTTGGTCTGTCTAATTTGGCATTATTTTTGTATTCAAAGTCACGTGGCAATGCACTTCTATTCTTTAATCGCCTTTAAACGAGGCATCATAAGCATGTCTGTTTAAATGCCAAATGAAAATAAGTTATCGACAATAGTTAACTATCTAATAGTTCATTTAGTTAAGAGAAATAGGCCCTACAGTTAATTGCCACTCTACCTTGGCAAAAGGTAGACACCTGATTCTTTCCAGTGGTATTTTCCTTTCGGCAACATTTGACTTGACTCTGTGAAAAAGTTGTAAAGTGCATCAGTAATATATGTCTCTAAACTTTTGAGTTGTAGTGGTAATAAAAGATTGTTTTCTATTGATATATTGTTTCCATGCTTATTTGGTTGTTGCTCAAAATTTTCCCGGATCATTTCGATATTGTTATTAGTTTTAATTGTTGTATATTTCATTGGAGACCATAAATAGTTCATTGCATGCTTTTATTTTACAATCTAGTATATGTTGGAGAATATGTTTTTAATCATACTTTCTTAGTTGATTCGTATATTTTTTAAACATAGACTTGATGCTAGCTGGCAAGTGACTAAGATGGGTTACTGATGTGTCAATGATATCCGTAGGCGTTTGGTCACTCTTGGGATGGTGTTTACTGCTTTTTTCCCTTTTCGTTGTTTGAAATTATGTGCCCCTAAATGATAGTATTTAGGCTTTGATTCAATGCTCCCAGAGTGGTGGACATCTGGTTTTTCTTTGTGGTGTTAATAGATATTGTTCTCGTGTGTTAACCTAATTTCTTTTTACTATAAAATTTTAAATTATCGTAAGATCATTGTCTTACTTTTTTGAAGCAAAATAATTATTTGGATAATGTTATTGCCTTACGAATGCTGTAGAACTTCAGTTTTGTTAGTATTAAAAATGGAATAGGATGACTGATTTTGTTTTATGATTTTCGTAAGTAGTATTCTTGAAATTACTCGTGCAAGTTTTGTTACGGTTTTATAGTTTACTAAGTTTGTCTAATTTCTTTGTACTCATGATACTATTCTAATATGTACTGCAGGACATGCGTGCACCAAATTCTATGCCCCTGGGTAACTCCATGGATTCCCTTCAGAAAGGTTTGGATGGATCTCAGGACAAGAAAGAATGGAAAAGAGCTACTCCTGAGATTGAAACCAGTCATCGATGGCGTGAAGAGGAGAGGGACACTAGCCTGTTAGGTAGAAAAGAGCGCATGAAAGATGATCGACGTGCTGACAGTGGCTCAGGTAGAGAAGGTACTGAAGTTACAGTTGTGTTACCTGTGATCCCTTGGATTTAGACATTGGTTGTGATTGCAAATGTCTCAGATAAATGCTATAAATGCTGCAACAGAGGCAGCTTGCCTAATTCTAAGTGTGGACGAGACCGTGAAGAACCCAAAGGTAAGGTTTTCTCCAGCTAGTTGTATGGCGTTTGTAGTGTTATCTATCAGACGTGTTACACTCGGCCAAAAGTTCAGTTTCTTCAGATCCCAAGAGTTTAGTTGTTTAGCTTTCTGTTATTTCTTTTTTCATTCCACTGTGCCATCCTTGGTAGTCACGGTGTTTTTAATTTTTCTTTGCATTGTTATTTTCTATTGGCTATTCATTGTATTGATAATCCAGACGGAGAGTGCATAAGGAGATGCTGCTGTTGGAGCGATGGGTCGAGGGCATGGCAGGGCAGGTTTCCATGGCCGTGGAAGGGGAATGCGAAGGCGTTGAGCTTTTGGGGTTTGAAGATGCCAAGGACTTCTTAGAGTGAAGGGTAGATTTTGAAAGCAAGGGTGGTTTGTTTCTTGGGAAGTTTGCTTTCTGTCCTTAATTTTGTTTGCTTCAGTTTGGAGTGAGTTTGTAGCTATATATATATTTGTGTAAACCATCATTGTATGTATTCATTGTTTATTGTAGGTTTAGCTGGCCTCGCTACAAAATATGAGATTTTTTTTTTCATCAGCAACCCATCAGCGACAGTTTATAACCGTTACAAACAAATTTTAAATTATTTTTTTTAAATTAAATAACAACTTTGCAACGCTTAGAAACCGTTGGTAATATTTTTAACAACTTTGCAACGCTTAAAAAGCATTTGTGAAATAAAAAACCATTGCAAAAGGTTTTAAATTTGTGTACGAAATATATAATAAGCGTTGGAAAATTCTGTTTGCAATGCTTAATAACCGTTGGAAATTTCTGTTTGCAACGCTTATTAACCGTTGTAAAAATTACCAACACTTTACCCACGCCATATTTGTAACACTTAAAAAGCGTTGTGAAAATTATTAGCAACGGTTTTTTGCCGTTGCAAATAGCCTGTTATGGTGTAGTGAAAACTGAGAAGGAATTGGCTACAGTGTCGATTCATGCGTCTGGACGCATTATCCATGCGTCCCAGACTTAATCAATGCGTCGGGCTTTCGATCTATCGGCCCCGGATGCAATCAATGCGTCTGGGCCGCCGATCCATCGTCCGGGCACGATAAGCCTATTTTTCTCTTCTCGCTTCTATCATTCTATCCTCTTTTGCGGGCTTTGGTCCAAGCAACGAATCCTTTGGCCTTGGGCTTCCAAATAGACTTTAAAATAGGTCCAAGTCGCATATTTAATAGCTCCAATTCCTTGGCCTTCTTCATGATTGTCCACGGACTTCCCATGTGATCATTGATGCTCCGAATTGCTTCGTTTTACCCCATTTTCTCTAATATTCTACAAAACTCTCTTTTTCACCTGTAGAATCTTAAAACACAACTTATAAACACTATTAGTCCACTAAGATGGCTAAACAAGAGGCATAATCGAGGGTTAAATAGCACTTTTTGAGCACTTATCACCTACCCATAATGTCAGACTTCATTCCGTATGGAGGAGTTTTCAACTAACCAGGGATGGAAACTTGTTAGAAGTCTACAGCTAGTACTACAAAATTACTATATATTTTAGTTTGTTCCCAGTCTTTATCTAATTATGTATTTGTCTTTATGTTATCAATCATGTCCGCATATTAACCATTCCACACACTGTATAATTATTCTATGTTCTATTGTCAGCGTAAGTATTTTATCAGGCCTTCTCTTAAACGGATTATCCGTTAACAGACATGGTGTCTTGGACAACTTATTTAGTGTCTTGAACAACATATATAGTGTATTGAATAACTTTTTCATTTACGCTTATTACATGGTCTTGCAAAAGATATTATATAAGCTGTGAAAAACACTAAATAGCTACGTCAAGACATTATATAACATATCTTTATGTGTATTACATATCTTCATGGTACGTGTTATATCTTCACATTTTTTTTCTTCTGATAAGCGTGTCATATCTTCATGTTACATGTCTAAAAATGGTTCTATTGTCAGACTCAACCTTGATACGCTTTAATTTTCAATTTGATAGATGCCTTGAACAGTTTATATAGTGTCTTGAACAACTTTTTAATTTACTCTTATTAGCTTGTTTGTGGCCAACTTATATATATATGACACTACATAAGCTGTGTAAGACACTTTATAACATGTCCGTAAACTGAAAGTCAGTTTAAGAGAAAGCCTGGTTTTTTAGCCCATATCTTCTTTTGTAGTATATTTGAAGCACACTTACACAACATTGCAGTTAGAGAAAGGTGTCAGCAAAATAGCCAAGTAAATAGCGCAACGAATTACATAGCACAACATGCAAATCAACCTAGTACGTACATACATGGTGAAATACATAACATAAGCAAAATATCCATATACATAGTTTTTGCATCTACAACAGGAAAATCAACCTAACCATTAGAGCAATAAGAACAACAAGTAGGCCAATAATGATGAGAGCCATGTTCCAAAGTAAAACTAATTGGCTGTTGTGCTCGGTTTGCACGCAAGTCTCCCCTGTAGTAGTGCTGACCGTGGGTATGGGTTGTACAATTGTCTCTTCTAATGTCTGATTGAACTCATTGTAGTAATTGTTGATTCCTTTCTTTCTAAGCAGTAACTCCGCCTCTTCGATAGAATTACATCCAATGTAGTCTTGGCCAGCAAATTTGTGTACCTGTTCACGAAATGGTTCACAGTCCCGTGTACTAAGGGATTTAGAAAGTAAACGGAATTATGAGAAAAGAATATCTAAGTTTCAACGCTACTATTTGTGGTAGATATAAACAAAAAGAATAATTCAAACAAAAATAAAATTTCACAACAATCTGAATGTGTAATTGTAACGTCAAAGGAATATGGGTGTACTCAAATACAGTAATGTATACTCATCATGCAACATCATCTTCCATATTGATAGACTCGATAAGAAAAGGTACATGCAATAATAAAGGTTATCAAAATTGTCTACTATCATTACAAGAAGCTGTATGGAAGCGTAGTTGCCTTAAATCAAAGGTCAAATCACAACCACAAATTTTGCAATTCAGGCTAGCATGTGCCTACACGGCTATATGATACAAAGACCTTATAGCAAACTAAATTTTATAAATAAGCTTCATAGAGGGATTCCCTCCAAGCTGCAATTCGGCAAAACAATATCGAACGGCAACAAGATGAAGTTTGTTTTATTGGGTTTTTGACTTCCATACTAGCAATAGGGCCCTAGAGGTCATCCTTGACTAACCCTAAATATGATACAGCGAATGCACAAAGAGCACACATAATAATAAACTAAAAGATCATGATAATTTCGAACCAGAATTATGAGAATCCGGTTCGAAAAACATTGGAGGGAGAGAATTTCAGTTACCTGGTCCCTGCAGCTACTCCAGTGCCTATATATACCTGGTTGCCACCCTCTAATGACCGCGTAGCAGAACTTTGCCATGAGATTTAGAGAAACAGAATGTAATGCTACTGAAAAAGTAGTGCAGAATGAAATTCGAGTATAAAGTATGAAATTTGAGATTTAGTATGAAAGTAAATGAGATCTGAGGTTGTGAGGGGAAGTTAGGTCTGAGGTTGGTTTTATATGGTCTGAGATTGGCTTAAAAACAATGGAGCCCTAATAATAGGATGACCCATTTACACAGGGAATGCCCATACTCTTAAATGGATGTCCGTTTACGGAAATGTTATATAGTGTCTTGCGCAGCATATATAATGTCTTGCACATCTTACATAGTGTCATATATAAGCATAAATTAACTAGTTAATAAGCGTGAATTTCAAAAGTTGTTAAAGACACTATATAAGTTGTGCACGACACTATATATGATGTTCAAGACACATGTCCGTAAACGGACTAGTCCGTTTAAGAGCCAGGTCCATACCGGTACCGGTATATACCTGCAAAAGAAACAAATGAAAATTCGTTTCGGGTGTCTTGTGTACAAACGATCTAACACATGAACCTCAAGCTCTTCGGTTCGAATGCCATTCCCCCAATATGAGTACGTAACTGCAATCTTTCCTGCAATCCAAAATTTGGCTTCTGTTTGTTTGTTTCACCAGAATCGACATACTTTGACTCACTCCACGAGGGTGACAGTGACAATTGTTGTTGTTTTGGCAGTGACAGTGGCAGTGACGATGAGTTCATTCAAAAATTTTCACTCAATTCAGCAGAGGAAATCGAAGATTATCGGACCTCTTCTACATCAACTCATTAAAGTTTAATTAAAGGTATAGATCGATTGTTTGTTTTCCGTTTTCCCTTTTAAAATTGCTACGTAGTAATTTGCAGTTCCAGTTTCTTCTTTCTTCAATGGAACAATATCCTTGATATGTACTATTTTGCAAATTCAAAAATTGGAGTACAAAACAAAAAACAACAAACAGTGCTTTCAACATTAAATTGTTGTTTAAACATGAACGCTCTGATCAAAACTGGTGCTTTCAACAACTGAAAACTAGGTTGCCATATGCACATAATTCAACAATGCTTACTAGTATGACATCAAATAGATAACCCACGACACTATACTAGTATTTTGATTATATAATGACAATAATTACATTACAACATGCGGATTACCAAAACATTAAGCTTAAACTTCGTTTACGATGTCAATCATCTTTTTAAACTTCAAACTCGTTGTACAACTCCACTTCCACTGTTCCACAGGAGAGAACATAACTTATGCACGACTCCTTTGGCTTCCCAGGATACCAAACACCTTCCACACTTCCTAGTCTTGGTCTTTTCGAAAGCAAAAAAGCATCACATTCAATCTCCTCGGCAATACTCATCTCTGAATCAGTTTCACAATATTTTCTTTTCATCGACTACAAGAATTAACAATAAATTATAACAATCACAACCAAGTGCAAATTACAACAACACATGATATTGAACCTATACAATGTGACTCTGTAATCTCACAAGGGCATAGAAATTACCATCCTTCCAGCAGGGGGTGGTGGGAGATATGGTTTTGGTATATGCTCTGGACGGGGTGTAGAGAATGAAAATTCTTCTGGACTATCGAAACCACCAAGAAAGCTAAACGCCGAAACAAAATCTAGGGAACGAAGAAAGTTCATTGTCAATACCATTCTGACATTTCGGGCCACACAAAATAACTCAAATCTAATAGAATCTGCTTTTGATCTAAAACGACCGACATGACATTTACTTTCGATCTTGCTAGACCAAACATCAAACCCAAAAGAAGGTACATTTAGGCTCCGAAGGTTCCTCTCTATACAAAAAATGTACCTATCAAAAACTTCTTCACAATCGCATACCATTTCCCACAGATATTTTGCCATGAAATTCACGTCAAATCCCTAGGACCTCAACAAATCTATGTCCAAAACCAGCTTGTAGAATTCTTTAGTAACTACCGCCTCCATATCTAGCTTGAACTTGTACAACTTATTCACCGTCACAATGAAAATCTCCCACACGTGAGCCAAAGTATCTATATCTGGGCACTTTGGTGACTGGGATTGCCATTTCAAGAAATGCTTAAAACTATGACTATTCACATAAGCCACTAGTGCCACAGAACTCTTGCCTACAAGCCAGTATTCATCAAAAGTTCCACACTCTACATGCCATCTCCACCACTTGTTCGCCTTCTCCCTTTTATAAAAATCCCTCACAGAACTCTCCCTTTCGCGAAAATCATCAAATTCTGCACACAAAATCTGAGATAAATCAAATCGTTGGTACTGAATAAAAAGAAACAATTGATCAATCAGTTCGGCACTATACTTCCATTATTAGATACCACATAAGCCATACAATGAAACTGAATTGAACAGTCTCATGAACACTGACAATAGGAGACTATATTGTACAACCTATTTTAGACATTAAATAGTATGGTCCAACAACATCTATATATATATTTTACATGGAACAACTTTTTAATTTACAATTATTAACTTGTTTGAAAGGAGCTTCTATACGACACTCTATACGCTGTGCACAACATTATATAAGCTGATAACGACACCATCAAACATGTCTCTTTCTCAAATGGACATGTCGTTGGGAAGCGTATATAATGTCATTCACAACTTACACAAAGTCTTACTACACTTTCTAATTTATGGCTTATTAATAGATTTAACGTACGCCTTTATATTAGCTGTGGTAGACACTATATAGGCTTTCCACGAACGTATTCGTAATTCAGGTTGTCTCAGAGATATATCATAAGTTGTTCAAGGTACAGGACGGAGAGTTGCAAAAGATTACATTTGAGAATCAGATACTGGCGCTCCTAAAGAAAGGGTCAAAGGACTGTCAGAATAGTATATCCCTCTAGCGGATGGGGATGTTACCAGAACTGTGCCAAGGATTGTGAAAACCTATATATGCTAACAAATCTTTTATCTTTTTTTGCATACTAACACCTCTGAGTACATCAGTAGGAGAGATCAGGTGATGTCCAATACCAAAGCTACAAGATTTATTAAGTGATGTACGAAAACATGTACTAGTCTTCTCACACATCCATATCTAAAACATGATAATCAAAACCAAAAACATTATTTACTCAAACTTCATTATCAAATTGAAAACTTAAAACTTGTTATCAACACCTTTAAATGATTGAAAATTACTATACTAGGAACACAAAGAAATTGTTTCTCCTTCAAATGACTCTCTTTATCTTGCTCCATGCCAACAACATTTTTGTGGGAAAGAAACCGATGGCATTGTAAGAAATTTGCAGAGAAAAGATTGATGGGGTAACAATTCTGATTCTCCAAGAACAGATGTGTGGGAAAATAAATAGAGATAAATATAGGGATAATTTGGCGCAAACTATAGGGAAAAGAGAGGGAAATGAAATGAACTTTATTGGAATGCGTAGAAAGGGAGATGAAGATGAAGTCTTCTTTTCTAACCAAGTACAGAAGATGACTAGAGAGAAGAAGAAGATGAAGTTTTAATAAGAAAAGGTATAAAAGGTTCAACAGGTAATTACACTTGTTGGAAAAAAGGGGTAAAATGATATTAACAAGAGAAAGGCAAAAGGGGAGTGATTTTTTGCTCCCAGCATTGGTTCCTCCAAGCGCTCCAAGGGAATTATCAGCCACACACGTTTTATTTTTTCCACACAAAAAAGTAGTTACACTTGCATAAAATCCCCAATTTTTTTGATTTTACTAGTTTGTCCCTCAGTCATAACTAGAAAGGAAATAAAAAGGAAACAGAAACAAAACAAAAAATAGGAATCAAAATATGAAAAACACGATAGGTTCATTAAGAACAAACTAACAAGAAGATGATATTATTGTGATTAACACGTCTTTGCAGGAAAAAAATGAAAAAGAAATACACACGTTTGTTGGTTTATTCCACTTTATTTATTTTTTATTTCCTTTATGAGGGACAAATTAGTAAAATTGGAAATTTTGAGGATTTTGTGACGGTTGTAATTCCCCTCTTTTTGTGGAAAAGATGAAATGTGTATGGTTCAAAATTCCCTTGGAGCCCTTGGAAGAACCAATCCCGGGAGCAAAAAATCACTCGCAGAAGGGTATGTAGCACAGTAAGTATATGTTTTTTGGATGACATTAGCAAGTGGGTCCAACGTCCTATTGTGGAATAAATTAGTGGTCAACATTTTCAACGCCCTAAACTGGTATGTTCACTAATTACACGTCCAATTCTGTACTTTCCCGTTTTAAAAAATGGGACACTTCAAAGCCCATTCTGTTCCTACGGTAGTTCTTTTGTTTTATAGCTGGTGAATGCAATTCAACGGAAATGACTCAGCTATAAAAGCAATGACTACTGAAAAAACCGAATAGCTTTGCCGTGTCATACACTCATAGTTAGCCGAAATTTCAACCCTGGAATGCATATTAAACTTAACAGTGAACTTGATGTGTACCGCTGCTACTGCATGAGAGGTTTCTGTAGCTGCAAATCTGGATGTGGTACAAGAAGTTCAATATATGAAGTGCTTTTGTGCCTCCTTGAATGTCTGAGTAAAACTATACTCCTATTTTAATTGATATCGTGTGAAGACAAGGATGATGGGAAACTTTTCCATGAATATCTTCTAAAAAAAGAGTTAAAGCACTGGCCATACGCGGAGGCAAGGAACTAGAAGATCGAGAAAGTACCATTTCATCATTCAAAGAATTGGAAAACCATGTCTTGCACTTGGTGTTGCGTTGAAAGGGTTGGCGTTATTCAGGACGTCAAGCTTGGAAGAGCAAAACTGTTTATAAGCAAAAAGCAGAGTGAGACTTCACTTGTTGGTTTAAACCGCCTGCAAGAGGCTAAAATGATGACCATATATCCCTCCTGCGCTTACAGTACTGACTTTATTTTAGCCACAGGAGAGTGCACTAAGCGCCTAAAGGGCATGCATGGTTTTGGTTATGAAGCCGAAATTTGTTGCTTCCATTTTTGACGAATTTGGAAGAAAGAATTATTTTAGCCATTGGGTTCTGGTAGAGAACGTTTAGCGTTTTAGTTAGACATTAGTAATACGTTGTTCACGTTTCTTGTAGTTAAAACGTTGTACAGGGTTGCCCTATATTGTTAGTTGCAACATCCAGGTATTCAATTATCAGTTGATCAGGAATTTTTAATCTAATTTGCTAATATTGATCACACCAGTGCACCACTATGGGCATATTCATTACGCGTGACGTAATTATTCTTATTTATTTAGAGTTAAAAAAAAAACAAAAAAACAAAAACAAAACTTCAATTCCTGTATAGCAACGAGCTCTTGGCCAAAATCTCAAATGAGATATCATACAAGCATAGGTCCTTCTGTAGTTCACTACTAGTTCTGTGTATAGTGACAGCAAATTAACCCACCTAAAGAGCATAGAGTTCCGAAATTCGCCTAAAGAGCATGCATGCATGCATGGTTTTGTTCATGTAGCATAAATCCAACTTTGTTGCTTCCATTTTTTTAACTTTGTTGTTGAAAGAGACAAGCATTTTAGCCATTCAGTTTTGGTGGCGAATGCATGAAGATACAGTTAGACCTTAAGACGCATTGTTCATTTGTTCTTGTGTAATTATAAGTTGTACACTTAGGCCCTGTATTTAGTTGCAACATTCTTGTCTGGAAGAGAAATGATCAGGTCATCAGAAATGATTGTTGAGTGTTTAGTTACGAATGAAAGTGAGGGGCGGGTAAGGGCCTACTTACTATGAAGCTTTGAACCAGTCCGGCCCATCTGAGTATCTGACATGGCCGACTCTTTTTTTCTTAGGTCAACTTAAAAAATAGAGAACATGCCCATAGGACAGAATTGGGGATTAATTTAGCTTCTAGTTTGGGTCGGCAGATAATTATGGCTTAAGGACAAACCAGGTTGACCACTGCTTAAAGACAATATTACCCTCATTTAAGTTTTTATCAGTTCAATCAAAATCCCACGTGATTTTTCAATTTTGTTTTTGACTCTTAGCACACTCACATTTTATGTTAGGACTAACATGAGAAATTTTATTTATTTCATGTTGTACACATGTATAGTGGTGTTTGCATATTTGTTGGACACATGCATACTGGTGCGTGCATATGTGGTAGTAGTGTTTGTATGTTTGTTGCACACATGCCTAGTCGTGTTTGCATGTGTGGTACACATGCCTAGTCATGTTTGCATGTATGTATGTTATGCACGTACATGTATACACATGTATAGTAGTGTTTGCATGCTGTGTACGTGTTATACACATGCATAATGGTGTTTGCATGTGTTCTATACACATGCATAATGGTGTGTGCATGTGTGATAGTGATGTATGTATGTTTGTTCTACACATGCATAGTAGTGTTTGCATGTGTGTTATATACATGCATAATGGTTTTTGCATGTTGGTATACACATACAGTGCATATTATATATGCATAGTGGTGTTTGCATGTATATCAGAGAATGTCATAATTGGTATTAATAAAAAATAATTTGCTGACGTTAGCTTGAAAATGTCCTTATAGGGAAATTATTAATGATAGATGCTGACGTCAGTCCGTTTTTGTCCCAAAATCGTAATTATTGGTCAACCATGCCTAAGACCAAAATTATTGGTCAATTTAAGTGTTTGGGCCTAAATCTATGCTTAAAAAATCAGACCTGAGTTAACAAACATACCAAAATCCGACCCACGCTAATTTATTCCACAATAGGACGTGGAACCCATTTTTGAAGCCCACGTAGATTCTCATCTTTGCCTTTTATTGATAATGTAAATTGTCTATATAGTCCCTTACATTAAAAACAAAAAAAATAGTCAAAGCTAGTTTAAGTGAAATCACCCATTTAACCTCTAGGAACTGACATTCCAATTGTACCCCGGCCTACATGACACCTCACTTCCATGTATTAAATGCATATGAGAGATTAAATAATTTACTTCGGATTGAGCAACCTAGTATTTGGTTTGTTCTTCTCAATTACTGGTTGCACGCGTCCCAAGGGCATAATATCTTCTTCCTTAAAAGTGCACAATTTTTTTCCTCCAACCAACTGATCCTTAGAAGGTTCAATGAAGGTGTGCTTTAAAAACTCATAGTATTTGGATTTGAAGCTTCTTCTAACAACAATGTGTGCTTTTAATTCTATTATTCTTTATTGTTTGTGATTCATAGCTTCATTAATGAGGTTTTGGGTCATTAATGTGGTTCATTTATGTGCTTGTAATATACAAGCACTATAATCTCAAGTTTCCACTTTCTTCATTCATGGCTAGAAATTATAATCTCAGGTTTCCACAAGTATTATAAGCTAGCTTCTGTTAATCATTCATGACACGAAATTATAATCTCAGGACACTTTAGTGGTTCTTCTCCACCAGAGTAACCTATTGCTTATTTTATTTTTTAAGTGTTTTAGGAGTAAAATTCTAAACTTTAATTGAAGTTTCCACATTGGAGTTGTTTTATCTTTGCAAGTTTAACTCGGCTCTATATAACATTTCTAAGACACTATATTAGACTTCGAAAAACATTATCTCTACATTGAACAATAAGATAAGTCATGTTTAACAATAACTAAAATGAGATGATGGATGCGCACAAAATGAAAACCTATGGAGAAGGTAGTGTCTTGATATTTAGAAAGGAGAATGAAGATTTGATGGAGGAGCATGTCCCACTATCATGCTCATCACTTGTTTACGATAATAGGTTAACAGAAGATAAGCTTGCAACGCCTTATTGAATGGGTAATTTTGAAACTAATATGTCGATTGACTAAATCACTTCGCAGATATTCCCGAACCAACTCAATTGCCTGAAACCCAATTGGGCGAACCATCCTTTGTGCCCAGTGCAAAAGAGGTTGGAGGTGGTAGTAAGTGCAAAACATTGGTTTCCTGCGTTACGTAAGACATATAAATCAAAATACAGGATGAACACGACACTATATGGTATTGCCATCATAAACTGTTAAATGGGGATTTTTCATTTTTCGAATCTAACCATTGCTTGAAACAGTATACGGTATTGCCATCGAACACAGTTTGGATCCTGTGCAGCAGATACTTATGGGGGTAAGTGAGTTATTGTGGATTACGGCAATGTTTTGACTGTAAAATAGGTGTGTAAACCAACATTAAACTCTCTGATTATGATGTTTCCAGATGGTATTGAAGTTTCAAGAGTGCCTAAAATGTTCCTTGCAGAATCTACCTAGTATGTGCACGACAATTGTATTGGAGTAGATGTTGAACCTTCTCAGCACATGCCTGAAACCAACTTGTCTGAACGTCCCAGACGACGCCATACAACGACGTTCACACCTGACCAAGTTCCGAGTACCCTGAGGCTAATTATCCCCGATATCCTAACAAACAGAGTTATAACTGGTTTGGGTAGCCAATGTGTTCCACTAGAATTGCATAGTGAGTCTGAAGGGTGTCAAGAGGACTAAGAGAAAGGAAAACGTCAGCTTTACTTCCCTTTTGGAGGAAGTGGTGAGTTGTAGGGATAGAGATATGGGTGGAAGTGCATCGAATTGGAACAATACAAATTGGGATGATAATATTATTGACACTTCTAGTATGCGTGAAGACACTGCTCCTTTGTTTGGGGGTGATAGTTCGAGTGATGACCCAATTGATGAGCGAGACTGGTGGTGTTGACCTTGAAATTAAGTGCAAACAACAGGTGGAGATAGAAGCGGAGTTACTGGTGGCGCAGCGGGAGCACAAAATAGTAGTCATGGTGCTGCGAGATGTTCGCATAATTACGATGGAATATTATACAAACACGACCTCAGAACTCAGCACATCGGTCCTGGAATATATATGCTCGTTTGGTCCAATATTTCGTCCACTATGCGGACAAAAATACTTACAATGGCATATTTGACACACAAGCAAGTGTTTTAGCAGCATCCGAAAGTGGTGGTGGTGGTGACGGGGAAGGAACCCACTTCACGGAAGACAAGAGGAGCCATAGTCAACAAGGTTCCCTCTTAAACAAAAGAAAAGAAAACTCCCAACGCTGCAAAAAGCATGTGGTCGAGGACGGGCGTGGTGGCTATGATGGTCCAAGTGATGATCAGTTTAGTGATATTGGTGGTGAAGAGTGGACAAAGATGGCGTTTCCCCTAACCACCTCCACCCCAAACAGTTACAAGCTCTTTCACTTCCAGGGGACTATTGCTATCATGCACACCTTCTGGAATTGTCCAATTCGTGCTAGACAAATTGAACTCCACATATTGCAAGACTACAATGCTATGGTGTGGAGTCGACCGCTGGAGTTTCTCTTGGATCACTTGTATTAGACATTTCCTCACCCACAATTTGTTGACTTTTCCTCCATCGATGTTGTCGTCTTCAAGTGCGACTACTGGCTAGCGTGGTACATCTTACGTGCTAATAAAGTTGCGTCGGTTAAAAAAATCAAAAAATCAGGCAACAACACAATTCTACCCATAATGTCAGACTTCATTCCATATGGTGGAATTTTCAACTAACCAAGGATGGAAACTTGTTACAAGTCTACCCAGCCAGCTAATCAATACTACAAAATTAGTATATATTTTATTATGTTCCCAGACTTTATCATTCCTGACATATTGAATGTTCCGAGTCTTTATGTTATTAATCATGTCCACATATTAAACATTCCAGACATTGTGCACTTATTCTATGTTCTATTGTCAGAGCATATACTTCTAATATCTTCAAATGTTGGTGTATGAACTATAAAAATGACTCATTTTGAGAATAGAGTAAGACTTGATATGCTTTAATTTTCAATTTGATAGATGCCTATTTTTTTTTTTAGGAATTCCTTGTAAATAGGAATTATTACAAATAAAATTAGTAGTAATTAGGTACGGTAGTGATCATCCAAAAAAATATGGTTCAGTCCTGAGCAGGTCTTCTCTTAAATGGACATGTTCTTGGGAAGCTTATATATTGTCTTGGAAAACTTATATAGTATTGTCCAAAACTTTTTTTTTATATATGTCATATTAACTAGTTTAACGGATGGCACTATAAGTTTTGGAACACACTATATAAGTTTTTTAAGAAGAAAGAAGGACTGTTAAGAGTTATTTTACTTTAGTTTTTAAGAAATGGAGGGAAAGACGAATCATACTTATATTGATATTTGATATTGATATAAAAGTCATGCATGACACTGTATAAGTATATTCCAATAATAAACCATTTTTTCAATAAGTATATAGTGCGTAGAAATTTGTATAGTAGCTAAACTGCAAAAAACAGGCATAGTAAATTGTTTACGATAAGCAAATTAAAACACATTTCCATAAAATAAGAAGAGTGTTGATTTCATAAAACACATTTCCATAGTTTTTTCAGCTAGAATAGAAAAATCAACTTAACCATTGATAAAACATAGATTTTACACACGAACGTTTATTGGTTTTCAGTTACTTATTTCCTTAAGTCCGAGGTCCGCAGTCCAAAGTCCGAGGTCCACAGTCCAAGTCCAAAGTCCAAAGTCCAACGTCCGTATAGTCGTACGTTTTAGTCAAGTTACCTTACTCACGTGGGATTGGTAGGATAGGTCGAGTAAGGGATCGTCCAAACCTTAGGGCTCGGATAGGTTCACAACTGGAGTTACACTTTAAGTGAGTAGGATTTTTAGGTTTCTTTTTTAGTTGGTTTTTAATTAAAATAACGGTAATGCAAATAAAATAAATTACTACGGTGATTATATATAGGTAAACAAAAGTAGAGAAACAGGGAGAGAGTTAATCATGCTCATGCAAGAATCATTTTTCAACAGTTTTTATTACTAAATCACTACATCTCTAATTCGTCTCGTTTCGGAGACGACGTCGAGTATTGATCCCTAGTGCATGCCCACATCTCTAGGTCGATTTCACTAGCATAAGGAGTTTCGATAATACCTCATCTCGGTATATTATTTCAGCTCTCGCACAAGTTCACATCAATTTGGGACGAATTGGAGAGTCAGTTCGACACCTGCAGAGTCGCTTGCGAGACATTTTGGGTCGCGACGCGAGGCTTTCGAGCATCAAAGACTCCAACTTTTGTACGATCTCGATCATTTTGGGACCGGATGTTAATTCTATGCCTAATTCCTAAGTAGTGATTCTAGAATATTAACGAAGTCAATCCAGATTTTCACACGAAGCAAAGATAACCCTCCCCCGAGGGGATTAGCTCATCATCATAGAAGGAATAATAAAACTTTGTCAGATACATTAAGTAAATAAATGCAGGACAGAAATTAAACAAGAAAAGAAATGACTGTTATTAAGGGATAAAATAACTTATTGTATTAAGCTTTGAATAAAAAAATGGCGTAAGGTAAATCTTGAAGAAAAACTAAACGTAGCTAAAACATTAATATGCTGAAGACCTTATAATGAAGGCGAACCCCTCATATATATATAGGCGGATGTCCGGAGGATGATTTAATTCGGTTTTGGCTGTTACTCCATTTGAGACATTCAAAACTTTGAATGTCGAGGTTTTGTTTTCACGTGACCAAGTTTTGTTTACTTAAAACAAAACTTATTTAATGTTTAGATCGCTTGCTTTTATATTTGTCCCTTTGCTTAATTTCATTTCCATCTTGAACAGGTACGTGTCTTCTTTATTGCAAGGTGGCCTCCATTTGAAACCAATCTCGCCACCTGCCCATGCGGACTCATCATGCCTTCTAGGCGCCCGCAGAGTGTGTCCACTTAGTGTCCAAAAGGTGGCGTTTTACGACTTTTGTCCTCATAGCAGAGTTCGTTGCCCGGGTCGCTATGGCAGCTTCACTAGCCAACGTCGGCACCTAGATTTATCCGATTTGAGCTTCGGAAGTTCCCTGCCTCTTTATATGTGGGCCCGTCTTGTACTGGTTCTGTTCTTTTGGAAACTTCGGCTCTAGTCAGGCTTTGTTGGGCTTTACGGGGATTGAGCGGGATTTCCAATATTCCCGTATTCTTGTACTTGGCAGCTTCACTAGCCAATGTCGGCACCTAGATTTATCCGATTTGAGCATCGGAAGTTTCTTGCCTCTTTATATGTGGGCCCGTTCTGCACTGGTTCTGTTCTTTTGGGAACTTCGGCTCTAGTCAGGCTTTGTTGGGCTTCACAGGGATTGAGCGGGAATTCCAAATATTCCCGTATTCTTGTACTTGGCAGCTTCACTAGCCAACATCGGCACCTAGATTTATCCGATTTGAGCATCGGAAATTTGCTGCTTCTTCATATGTGGGCCCGTTCCGCACTGGTTCTGTTCTTTTGGAAACTTCGGCTTCACGGGGTCGAGTGGGAAACTCCAAATATTCTCGTATTCCTGTACTTTGATGCATGTTTTATCACTATATTCATTTTAATTGCGGAAACCTGCAAAAGTACGAAAATATAATTATTACATGATTATTAAACACATAATCGACCAAAATGCTATGTCTCTCGGGGTTTAATATTACAGTTTTGGGTGCTTATCAACCATTACAACAATAAAAACAACTAGTAGGACAACAATGGCGATACCCATGTTCCATAGTAATGCCAATTCACTGTTTTGCTTGGTTTTCCCGGAAGTCTCCCTCGTACGGGTGTTCACTGTAGACGTGCTTGCCACATTTGTCTCATTACGTGGCTGAACAAAGTCACTGTAGTAGCAGACTCCGGCAGCTCTAAGTAGGCCCTCCGCCTCTTTGACAGAATAACATCCTTTGAAGTTTTAGCCACGAAACTCGAACACCTGTTAAGGAAATAGGTAATAGTCCTTGTTACGAACAGATTAAGCAAGAAAACTGAATTTTTAGGTTCCAGTTAAAATTAGATGTGAGGAAGACAAATACCTGGGCTCTGCACTAAGCCCAGTTCCTGTATATTGGCTACTGCCCTCTAATAACCACATAACACACCTTTCTAGGAATTATAAAAAATTTTGAGAAGAAGAGGAAGGTATACCTAGCATTTGGATAGATAGATGTGACCACATCCGAAGCACCCAAATTTATTCTTATAATTAGACGTGAAAGTATCATGATCTAAACATCTACCTAAATTGAACTGGACTTTAGTTCGGATACACATATTCTCAAATCTAAGCACACGTTGCCGAATATAGTATTTGGGACATGTTTTCAATAGTTGGTTTGTTCATGGTTTGATGTCTGTCATTGTAATGTTATAAACCAGCGTTATCAAAAAATATGCGACAATGTCATATTGTTCATATGTGATGTGGATAAGAATATGACTCCACAATACATTATACAAGCCTAGTAAAACACTATATAAGTATATGCCAGTAACCACATCAAGAACATCAATTGTGTCATATACATTCCACTATATGTATCATACAATGACTAATAATCAGTCCACTGTTTAATGTCGTATCTAGTTTATTTGACGTCTTGTTTGTTTAAACATCATATCATGCAATTCCTAACATAATTTAGGGACTTCTTTGCATTAAATATCACATTATGAACACACAGAATCTTTGTTTATCCACATGCAATGGTGGTAGACCAACGTGAATGCAATTACAGGGCTGCGGCCCGAATACCGTATGTTTTGATTGGTTACCGTATATACTTGTAAAAGAATCCAATGAAAATTGGTTTAGGGTGTCTTGTGTACAAACCATCAAACACATGGAGCTCAAGCTCTTCGGTTCGGATGCCATTCCCTTAATACGAGTACGTAACTGCAACCTTTCCTGCAACCCAAAATTTTGTGTTTATTAAAACTATGAAATTCAATTTTATAATTAAAACAATGGTACCCTTAAATCAATTGTGAAAGTTACATGGTGAATTTATCAACCAAGTGAATGTATCATCCAAGTGAATATGAAAGAATTAAGGACATTAAGGACAATAACAAAGGAGGAGGCTGAAGGTAGCAGCAGGGTTGTGAAGGCAAAGGTAGTTCATAAGGGGGGAAGTGGATTGTGTCAACAAGTGAAAGGTACTAAAGTGGTTGCTGAAGGTTCACTTCTGTCTATTTCATCAGAATCGACATACTCTGATTCACTCCAAGAGTGTGACCGTGACAATTGTTTATGCTTTGGCAGTGACAATGAGGATGAGTTCATTCGAGAATATTCACTCAATTTAGCTGAGGAAATCGAAGACGATGGGACCTCCTCTACATCAAGTCATTAAACTTTCATTAAAGGTATAGATCGGTTGTTTGTTTTTAAAATTGCTACATACTAATTTGTGGTTGCTCTGTTTGCAGTTCCTGTTTCTTTTTTCTTCAATGGAACAATATCCTCGATATGTACTAATTTACAAATTCAAAAATTAGAGTACAAAAAACAACAGTGGTTTAAACATGAACGCTATGATCAAAATTGGTGCTTTACACAACACAAAACGTTGTTTCCAAATGCACATAATTCAACAATTATTACTAGTACGACATCAATCAGATATCCCACGACGCTATACTAGCATGCTGATTACATAATGACAATCATTACATTACAACATGCGGATTACCAAAACATTAATCTTTTAAAAACAAAAAGCTTCAACTTTGCTTATGATATCAATCATCTTTTTAACCCTTCTCACCATACTCGTCGTACCACTCCAATTCCAATGTTCCACAAGGGAGACGATAAGTTATGTACGACTATTTTGGCTTTGCTGGATACCAAACGTCTTGCACGCTTCCTAGTCTTGGTTTTTTTGAAAGGAAAAAAGCATTAAATTCAATCTCCGTGGCAATACTTATCTCTGAATCAGTCTCACAATATTTTCTTTTCATCAACTGCAACAATTAATAATAAATTGTAATAATCATAACCAAGTGCAAATTACAACAACACATAATATCAAACCTCTACAACGCGACTCTGTAATGTTACAAGGGCATATAAATTACTATCCTTTCAGCAGAGGGTGGTGGGAGATATGGTTGTGGTATATACTCTGGATGGGGTGTAGAGAATGAAAATTCTTCTAGACTATCAAAACCACCAAGAAAGCTAAACGCCGAAACAAAAGCTGGGGATTTAAGAAACATCATTGTCAAAACTATTCTAACATTTTTGGCCTGACAAAATAACTCAAATCTAACAGGATCTGCTACTTATCCAAGACGATCGACAGGACATTTACCCAACAGACTCTATGTTAAAAGTTGTAGGCATCACAACTTCTCTAATGTCAAAGACTTGTGCTTACTTTCGATCTTGCCAAACCAAACAACAAACTTACAAGAAGGGACATTTAGGCTCTGAAGGTTCTTTTCTATATGAAAAGTGTACACATCAAAAACTTCTTCACAATCGCATACCATTTCCCATAGATATTTCTCCATGAAATTCAGGTCAAATCCCCAAGACCTCAACAAATCTATGTCCAAAACCAGATTGTGGAATTCTTTAGTAACCACCGCCTTCATACCTAGCTTGAACGTGTACAACTTATTCACCGTCACAATGAAAATCTCCCACAAATGAGCCAAAGTATCAATATCTGGGCACTTTAGTGACTGGGGATGCCATTTCAAGAAATGCCTAAAACTATGACCATTCACATAAGCCACTAGCGCCACAAAATTCTTTCCTACTAGCTAGTATTCATCAAAAGTTCCATACTCTACATACCATTTCCACCACTCATTCGCCTTCTCCCTTTTATAAAAATCCCTCATAGAACTCTCCCCTTCGCGGTAATCATCAAATTCCATGACTGCACACGGTCTGCGATTAATCAAATCGTTGCTACCGAGTAAAAAAGAAACAATCTATCGATTAGTACGATACTATACTTCCATTATTAGATACCAAATAAGTCATACAACAAAACTAAATTGAACAGTCTCATGAACACTAACAATAGGAGACAACACTCTACAAGCTATATTAGACACTAAATAGTACGGTCCAATATATATTACAAAGAATGGACATGTTTGTGGGGAAGCTTATATCGTGTCTTGCACACCTTATATATTGTCGTTACCAGATTTTTAATTTACACTTATTAACTTGTTCGTGGGAAGCTTGTATAAGACATTGTATAAGCTAGGAAAGACATCATATAAGCCTTCCAAGACGCTTTATAAAATTATCTGTTAACGAACATTTACGGTTATTAACTTGTTTGTAGGCAGCTTTGATACGACATTATATAAGCTGTTAAAGATACTATATCAGCTGCTAAATACATGACAATTGTAGAAATTGGGGTTTGTAAGTGGTTTTGTTGTTCATATTGAATCCTTTGTTTGGAGGAATGATTTGATGGTTGGAAAATTCTCTCTAAACTCTCTAAACTTTCTTACTCTTGTTCATACGGTTTTAATGGTGGGAACACTAGTTCTTTATCTAGAATGGGTTTAAGTCTTAAACAAACTATTGATTAGATAGAAAAACATGTATAGAAATGGTTTTGATGGATATCTTGCTCACAAGGTTATACTCATTTGAACTTGTCAAATGAGTATGACTAGTGTTTTTGGGGTTGAATCAAAGATTAGAGAAGTAATGAAAACTTTGTATTAAAGACAAGACTGAAAACTTGTATTGATTGAAAACAAGAACTTGATTCATTAACTAAAGCTTGAAGAACATGAAAATAGAAAGTGCAATAAAGTAAATAAAGGAAAATAGAAAGACTTGAAATTAAAATGACTTAAATGAAAATTAGGTTACACTACTCCTTGATAAACACCAAAAAATGTAGTTTAAACCCCTTAATATTATTACATTTAGGCCAATTATGTTTATAATAAATAAAAGTTAGTAATGTTTATGTGTTTTTGTGTATTTCAGGTCTTCAAGATGTTTATGTGCTTAAAGATGTAATTTTTCGTGAAAAACGAGTCAAGATGATTGCTAGAAGAGTTCTATGTTTCAAGCCCAAGAATCAAGAAGAAAAACCTTTTTCAAACCCAGTCAAAGTTAATTCGGGTAGAAAACGGATGAAAAGCCATCAGAACTTCAAATTGCCGTATCTTTAGGCTCGGGCCTCGGAATTGGGCATACTTTATGTCAAAACGACCGGCTCAGAATAAGCTTTCCAATGAACCCAAACTTGCTCGAATAAAAGCTATAAAGTGGATGTAAAAGGCACCAAAGTAATTTTCAGCAGCTGTGGCCTCTTTAGACTTGACCTAATGGACTTTGGGCTCACATTAGACGCCCAAAGTCCCCATTTTTGGCCCATGCACGAAAATATAACCCTAACCCTCTCCTATATAAAGAGGGTTAAAGATAAATTTATTCTCTCCTTCTTCTCCTCTCCCTCATTAGTTTAGCTTAGTATGATTTAGTATTTAGGGTTATAATTAGGGTTTGTAGTGTAACCACCATTAATTCCCATCAATAAAAGCTTTAGTTCTTCAATTAATTTATTGACTTTTCAATTATGTCTTATATTAGTTGTTTAGTTAGTATGATTCCGATGAAACAAGGCTAAACCTCTATTAGAGGAGGTTTATGAAGCCATGTGAGGATAAATAGCCATTAGTTTATTTATTGTTTTGCATAAAGAACTTCAAGTTCTTTGTTGTGAGTGTCTAGAGATAGAGCTCATAATGGAGAACTAGAGTTTAGAGCCACCACCAAAGAGATTTGTAGGAGAGCTAAACTCTCAAGCTAGTGAAACCTCGATCCGAGACGACTTGGTATTCACTAGTGATCAACAAGCAATTCGATAACCAACATAACGGTCAATCGAATTGTGTGGTGGATTAAGCCCCTTTTATATATTTTATCATCTTATTAAACACTGTTTTTCACTCTTGAATCTACTGTTTTTATCATCTCATATTACTCTCTCATTAGTGCAATAGTTGGTTTAGTCTAAATTCGTGTTAAATACGTACAAGTAAGAGTGGTTTGAACATGACTGCTATCCTCTTTATCACATGATTAGAGAGTATTATAAAATAACTTGATATGCATGATTTAGTATTATTTTAACTACTGTTTTTGCATTATTAAAACTTAGTTATCAAATGGCGCCGCTTGTCATCTTGCTTTGTTACGTATTGCGTGTTTAGAATAGAATACACTGTTCACTATTTTTCAAAATCAATACTGTTTTCACTGTTCGTAAGTTTCCATATTATTTCTACTACTGTTTGAGTGCATACGAGTTATGATTCCAACTATTGATTCTCCTGTGACCTTCCCCTAAAAAAATCACCCTTAGTTATTAATTTGAGAGCGCAAGCGCCCCCTATATTTGCCTTCACAAAGCGTGCCCTGCGCTCCCTTGTGACTGCGGAGTAACAGTAAAGAACACTGCAGTAAAAATATTTGTAAATTTTAGAAAATTTTGAAATTTTGCAGGCATAATCCTTAAGGTGTTATTGATTTACTAGAAATTTTTCAGATTTTGTCTAGTTGTTTTACCTAGTGAACTAATACTATCTTTACTGTACTATATTTTAGCTTCCAAACTGTAAGTTTTCGAAAAAGCAGACGAGTAGGGTTACTTATGAAGTTCCAAAATTCTAAGATTTTTACAAGAGTATCTATCATAAGTCAGGAGTTTGAAGTAAATTTTTAAGAGTTTTTGACTTGTTTTGACCACATAACTAGTAGATTGTTTCCAGTGTGTTTTTGCAGTTTTGCAACACTTAATTTCTGAAATAACAGCCGATAAGGAGGCTTTGTAGAATTCCAATTCCTCTAAATGTTTTACAGAAACATACATGATTTGTCAGGAGTCTCCACTAAACTTTTGGTGATTTTTGACTCTGTTGTGATTGGATAAACATTCATTTGTTTGTATTGTGTACCGAAAACTGTTTCACGATATTTACAGGGCAGTAAAAAGACTTTCCTAACTCCGATTATTCTATAGCTTTACAGGCTACTTGCTAGACATCTTAGCAAACTACTGTAAAAATTTTAAATTTTTTAGAGCACGCACACGCCCTTAATTTGCTTGTCCAAAGTTCGCACCGCACTTTTTCATACTATACGGTGTCTAGAAAACTTGAAGAATTGGGGTTCTCTAATTAAGGAACGTGCATGCACGGACAACCTCCCTCAATTCTTAAATGGTTTGGCCGTTGGTTTGACAAGTTTTTAATAATAATATTAATAAGCCCACCCACTGCCAAAGCCCATTTCACAGGCCTGACATCCAGGCCCAACACGAAGCCTATAGTAATTAGCTTAAACCTTATTCTTAAAACACTAGCACTAATCAGGTTAAACTTTTTATAGGACTTCACCATCCACCTCGTGTACCCAGACCAATACTCGTATAATTACTCAAGCAACTATAGACGTGTTTCAAGGCTGTTGAAGGCGATATTTATACGTGTAGCAAGGACGCTCCAGGTAACACCTCTATACATCCTCGAATCTACTGTCAGAGGATTCTATTTCTAGTAATAACTAGGCTATTTCATAATATTAATAAGCCCACCTACTACCAAAGCCCATTTCACAGGCCTGACATCCAGGCCCAAAACGAAGCCTATAGTAATTAGCTTTAACCTATTCTTAAAACACTAGCACTAATCAGGTTAAACTTTTTACAGGACTTCACCATCCACCTCGTGTACCCAGACCAGTACTCGTATAATTACTCAAGCAACTATAGACTTGTTTCAAGGCTGTTGAATGCGCTATTTATACGTGTAGCAAGGACGCTCCAGGTAATACCTCTATACATCCTCGAATCTACTGTCAAAGGATTCTATTTCTAGTAATAATCAGGCTATTTTTGCATACTCGCTAGGAATTGCATATTAGACTTAAAACTTGCATGAGATTAAGATCTGGTACGCATAAACTTGCCTTATTAGTTTATCATCGATGCAAAAATAATCGCCTATCTAAAAATTTACACAGCACCACACACACACAGCACCTACACACACCACAACTACATTTGTAGCAATGGGTGAAGAAATAGCAGAGAGACCCCTCTCTGATTTTTATAAAGCTTTGGACGATGGACCTGAGTCCTGCATAATTCTTGCAGATACTACAGGAGATTTTAGAATCCCCTTCCCCCCTAATATATTTAATCTGTTACCTGTTTTCTATGGGTTAGACCATGAGAAGCCTTATCAACACTTACGTAGGATACAACAAGTTATTACAACATTCCATCATCCTAACGTAGCACCTGAACAAATAAACCTTAGGGTGTTTCCTTTCACCCTAGCTGACAAAGCGGCTGCTTGGCTAACAGCACAAAAGCCGAACTCTGTCGAGAGACATGTGAAAAACTAGTTGAATTATTTATGGAACAATTTTACCCACCACAGAAGACTGATGAGATGTTATCACATATTCATTTCTTTCGCCAAAAGCCTCCAGAATCTTTTTATGATGCTTGGAATCATTTCACTGATCTTCTAGTAGAATGTCCCCATCATAATCTTGGTTAAGACACACTTGTTCGTGCCTTTTTCAAAGGCCTATCCTAACACCATAAAGAGACTTTAGATATCATGAATGGAGATAATTTCTTAAGGAGCCACAGATGCATATAACTTCTTAGATAATCAATCCAAGAAAAGTAACAACTGGGGAGGTAACGATTACTCCCGCTCCATCCCTTCTACTTCTATAGCTAAGGCAGCCAATATGTTTGAAGTTAAACAAGATCCTGAACTTAAAACTTTAATTGAATCCCTCACTCGTCAGGTGGATGCCCTCTCTGTACATAAACAAGAAGCGAAACCCACTCCAGTCATGAATATAAACTCTCCTCGTTGTAATTTATGTTTTAGTCCTGAGCATTCTGACTTTTATTGTCCTCTTGTCCATGAACATCCCACAACTAGACAATGTATGCGCTTTTAATAACAACCCTAATACACAATGAAGGCAAAACACTATTTATAATCAACTAGAACAAGCTACACCTCCAGGTTTTAATAATCAAAATGTTAGGCCCACTATAAACTTCCACCAATTTAACCAACATCTAGGACAAGACGATTTAGGTGACCAGAACAAAGGTTTAGTGCCTATTACTCATAACTATCAACATCTAGACATGAATGCGTAATAAGCCTTAATTCTAGTCACCCCTCCCTTGACCACTCCAACAGTTAAACCATCTATAGAGGACGTAGTAGTTACTTTGTTACAACATCAAAATCAAATTATACAACAAAACTCCAACTTGATGAAGGAACAAAATGAACAAAACTCTAAATTTTTGAAAGATCAGCATGATCAAAACTCTAACATGCTACAACAAACGATGCAAATGATGCGGTCTTTGTGCCAAAAGGTTATTGACATATCTCCTAACCAAAATAATAACCAAACAGGTGTGTTTCCAGGTCAAGTAGTGCCTAATCCTAAGTATACAAACACATCTTTCGAAGTAACCGGTAATACTAGTAAGGACAATTTTATCCAGGGTGAATTAAAAGCCGTAGCTACTCTCCGTTCAGGGATAGTGGTTGACAACAAAGTTATTATGCCAGAAGATTCCCCACAAACTGAAAAAAAAAATGGAACCTTACTAGATACCATAGTTGAAATTGAAGATCCTACAACTGTAGAAGTACCAGTTAAACTTCAACCGAAGGCAAAAACAACAAAAGTTAAAGAAAAGGGCAATACTCCTATTGACCCTTCTGCTAAATATAGGGAAAAACTCCCGTTTCCCCAAAGACTAGCCATGCTAAAGAAGGACGATAATTTTGATGAGATTAGGGAAGTTTTCAAGAATCTAACTATAAACCTATCCTTCCTCGATGCCATTAAACGTCTTCCAAAACATACTAAGTTTCTAAAAGAGTTATACACCACAAAGAGGAAAACCAACATACCCAAAGAAACATTCTTAACTGAACAATATCCTTATTTATCTGAACATAACAGAATTGTTAAGTACAAGGACCCTGGTCGTCCCACCATACAATGCACCTTAGGATATACTTTCATCACAACTGCTCTTCTAGACCTGGGGGCGAGTGTTAACTTACTCTCATTTTAACTTTATAAACAACTAGGTCTACATGCACTCAAACCTACCAAAATGACTTTATAGTTAGCTGATCGTTCTATTAAGTATCCCAACGGTGTAGTTGAAAATATTCTCGTTAAAGTTCAAGATTTTTACTACCCAGCCGACTTTGTCATTCTTGACACAGAAGTCGCTCATGACTCTGTTCTAATTATCTTAAGGAGTCCTTTCTTGACAACTGCCAATGCCCAAATCAATTGTCGGGATGGCTCAATGACTCTTTCATTTGGAAATCTTTCTGTAGAGGTTAATATGTTTAGACTCAAGTAGGGACAACTAGGTTTGCCTGTTGAAGGAGACGTGAAGTCCATTGAGAGTTTTGTATATCACATTAGTGCTTCAGATGACCTCGTCCCCACACTAGTAGATACACCTCTTAGGGAAGAAGACAGAGATCACAATTTTGACTCCCTGAACATACCTGAAATAGAGGAAGAATTTTCCACCCTGCCTTTCGACCCTATTGGAGATGGAGTCAATCTTACAATGGAAGAGATAGATGAATTCCTCAAAGATGCAGATGAATACCACAATTATGTGGATGCGAACAACCTAGATGAGAAATTCTATGAGTTTCTAAATGCCTGTGATGAACCAGTCCCTCAAAAACCACCTCGAGCACCACCCAACCATCATCCACCAGAGCTAATCCCTCATAAAATTCAATCATTTACCACCACCTCGATTCCCCACTCTCCACCTTTTCAAGAGAAACCTGAGTTTGCACTTGACTTTCTTGCTTCTCCCATGCTTCATGATTTTCTAAACCGATCTGGTGAAGAAATAATACTCAAGGACAAGCCACCCGATCCCTTCATTTTCCTCTGTGAGACCGTACAACCATACCCTTTCAAAACTTATCCATATCCCAAGTATCTGCCACAACCATCCATTTTCTCATGAACATTCACTTGTCCACCCTTTCGTTGGAGGGAAAGGAATAAGTTGCATGTTAGGTTAGGTTCTAGGTCTATTAGACTTCACTCTCATCCCGCTAAGGCATGTCATATGACATCTTGGTGTTTAATTTTGTTTAGGGGTGCATTCCGTGTTATTTATGTATGGAAAGATCCACAACTATTTCGGTTCCTGATTTATGGTAAATTGCATGCTGATATCTGTTGTTAGATAAATAGTAATTTATGTTCATTACGTTTTAGTTAAGTAGTTAATATCTCTTTTACATGTGATTTCTCGTATGTGCACATAACATTTAAATTTTATGTATGAGTCATCACATTATTTTATTTTAAGTATTAGGATATTTAGTTAATTCATTATGCTAACATGTTATTTCAGGAACCCCCTTCTCCCAAATTGTTTGGGGGTGGTTTATTTAATTTAGCACAGTGTACATTCACATATTAAAATTGTTGATTTAATTCGGATGCATAATGTAATTAGGTACCTTAATTTCATAAAATTTCCCTATTTCACGGAATTTCCGAAGCTAATCTTATAGGAGCCATGATATGCGCATGCTTGATTTGTGAACGTAGAATATTATTTTATTTTTGCTAGAGTCTGCTTATGTCCCAAACGTTATTTATTATTTCATGTTATCCCCATAACAGGAGGAACTCATGTAGGAGTTTCGTATATTTTTATTTCTTTATGTTAGTATAGATTAACCTTCTTTTTCAGATGCTCCCATTTACAAACACATTTCTACAGTACTCTTTATCCTTTATTTTCATTCCATACTTTGGGGACAAAGCTGCATGATTCTGTTTAGGGGTGGTATAGAAACATATTGTAAATGTTTACGCACATATTAGGTTGTATGTTACACACTTTTCTTTATGAAAATGTTAAAATCATAAATATAGTTTATACTATGCACTTAGTGTGGTATTGTTCCCTTCTCCATGAAGATATTAGTCTAGAAATCTCACATAGTACTTGAATTAGGATTTAATTTTTGAAACTTAGATTAATATGTAGGTAATAGTCATTGCATCTTTTCATGAACATCTTGCATAAGCATCTATGATTGTACTTGGTAGTATTTTTCTGAGACCTGAGTTAAAGTACTTAATACATATCCTGTTAGCATCTAGCATAAAAGCCTCATATGAGTGAAATATTTGAGTGATGATACAAGGGAGAAGTAATTTCAAGTAGAGAAATCACACATCCACTTAATTACTTGATCACCATACCATATTTTAAGCGAGAATTTAGGCCTTCTTTAGATCGATATAGCCAGAAATTCTGACCTAAGTATATTTTCCTCTAGTCGCCCCACTGAGCTTTTTCATTAGCCTTTTCACAAACCACAAATCCTTTACCCAATAAAACAAAACAAAAAATAAAATCAGCCTACCAATCTGGATAAGTCTGAGAAGTATGATGTGTGAAGAAAAGATAAGAGAAAAACCTGTGTAAACAAAAATTAGTTAGTTGCTTCAAATAAGAAAAAGGAAAAAAAGTTTCCATCCAAAGAAAAGAAAAATAAATAAATAAAAATAAAATAAAAAGTTAGAACTCCAAAAATAGAATCGAATGAGTCAAAAACCAAAACAAAAGGGCTAAGGATGGAAACAAAGTGCAGAAGCAAAGTAAGGACAAGGTTTTCTCTAGTTACATATTTTGAAGACCCTATTATCTCAGACTTGTCTTTTTGAATATCCATTTTCTTCCTTCTTTACCTAACACCTACGCCCCGTATCACCTAATAAAGACCTCTAGCTCAATTAGGAATATGTTGGTGTGATAGTAAGTGGTAGATATGTTTGATCAACCTCGGCTTTCTTAGATTGTCATTGAGATTGTGAGGAAACGTGTGCCCACTGCACACTGGTGTTAGCAAACTTGAGTAGAAAAATCAGAGTGTTATGTGTCTTGACACATTCCTTATGAGAACCTACTTAGGCACGCTACCCAAAAGTTTCAGAAACGAACTTGCCATTGTATTTCATAGCATAGTTCATAGCATAGTTCATTATATAGTTGTTTATCTTAAGATGATTTGATTATTATGCATGTATTAGTTTGGGAGTTAGATTGATGATCCTTGTTTAAATGATAGTGAGATGTATAGATATCTGAGATAAATTAGGGGACAATTACTTTTATTTCATAGTCGTTGTAGTATAAATAAAGTTTGTGAGTATCTTCTCTAGAAAACTTTCAAGAGGCTATAACTCGTCCACTAGGGAATTCCTAGTGGTTTAAGGCCTTATTGCATATGGACAATGCAATCGCACTCTGCGAAACGAGATTAGTTAGGACCACATTTTTTGCCACTTATCTATTTTTATTTCTCATCTTTGCTTGAAGACAAGCAAAATGTTGTTTGGGGGTGGTGTGATAAACACTCAAAAGTGTAGTTTAAACCCCTTAATAGTATTAAATTAAGGCCAATTATATTTATAATAAATAAGAGTTAGTAATGTTTACGTATTTTTGTGTATTTCAGGTCTTGAAGCTGTTTATGTGCTTAAAGATGCTATTTTGCGTGGAAAACGAGTCAAGATGATTGTTAGAAGAGTTCTATGTTGAAAGCCCAAGAATCATGAAAACAAACCTTTTTCAAGCCTAGTCAAAGTTGGGAAGTCAAAGTCAATTCAGGTAGAAAAAAAATGAAAAACCATCAGAACTTCAAATGGGCGTATATTTAGACTCGAGCCTCAGAATCGGGCCTACTTTATGTTAAACGACCGGCTCGAAATAAGCTTTTCAGCAGCTGTGGCCTTTTTAGACCTGACCTAATGGACTTTGGGCTGATATTAGAGGTTCAAAGTCCCCCTTTTTAGCTCATGCACGAAAATGTAACTCTAACCGTCTCCTATATAAAGAGGGTTAATGATAAACTTATTCTCTCCTTCTTCTCCTCTCCCTCATTAGTTTAGTTTAGTATAGTTTAGTTTTTATGGTTTGTAGTGTAGTCACCATTAATTCCCATCAATAAAAGTTTTAGTTCTTCAATTAATTTATTGTCTGTTCAATTATGTCTTATATTAATTGTTTAGTTAGTATGATTCCGATGAAACAAGGCTAAACCTCCATTAGAGGAGGTTTATGAACCCATGTGAAGATAATTAGCCATTAGTTTATTTATTGTATTGTATAAAGAACTTCAAGTTCTTCGTTGTAAGTGTTTAGAGATAGAGCTCATAATGGAGAACTAGAGTGTAGAGCCACCACCAAAGAGATTTGTGGGAGAGCTAAACTTTCAAGCTAGTGAAACCTTGATCTGAGACAACTTGGTATTTGATAAGAGTAAAATTAGTTAGTTTTACCCACGAATAAACGATGAAATTCAAACGCAAGTAAAACTAAAACTGAACTATACTCGGTTGTTTATCAAAGATTTCTACTCTCGATACTATCGAAATAGAGATAGAATAGAAGATTCGTTCCACTCCTAGTTCTTTAGAATTCGCGTTTCCAAAGCTAATTAATCTATCCAAGGTCCATGAGAGTTTTACGAAAAGTATACTACGATGCAACTTATACTCAAATGCTAACTATGATAATTCAACTACGGAGATACTAAATTGATACTATGATAAGGAATTAGGGGGGATTGATTCCACCTTAAGTCGACAATTTAATTTACTAACGAAAAATTGTCGTAATCTGAATTGAACTGCTTTTGCATAACAATTGGTTCTTCCTAATCCCTAGTTGTTCATGGTAATCTCTACTAACTAACATCTAGAATGTGAAACAATCAAACCTATTCTCATGGTGAACTAATCGTTTTCTAGAATGAAAGGGAAATCACGACTATTCTACACTAACACAAATCAAGCTTCATCAAAGCTTCTTCAACCCCCTCTAATGGAGGTTTAGCCTAGAATCATTATACTGTCATTTCTCAATGAAATTAAATAAGACATGGTATAAAGATTCTAACTTTACTTGTTTGAATTCAATTGGAAACTACTCATGCAAGAATTGATTGAAACTAATAATGACAAATAACTAAATCTATGAATTGAAACTAAATACTTAATGGAAAATGAAACTAAATTATCAAGAACTAATTAACTTTATTGATCTAATGAAGAAATAACAATTTCTTTAGAATACTAAATTAAACAAGATAATAGAAACTAATTAATTAATGTAAAAACTAGATCTAGATCTAAAACTATGTTCTAATGGCTACTTGCTACCTAACTAATTATTTTTTTTAAGAGCTAAGTCTTCTCTTTTGAAATGGAGGAGACCAGATCCACATTTTCGTGCATGGGCTGAGGAGCCATGTTTTGGGCCGGAAAATCGAGCCCAAAACCCAATTTCTTCAGTCCGTATAGGCCTTTTCAGCTGGATTTGACTTCAACAGGCTTTTTTTCCACTCTTGCTCCTCTGATTGGGTCAAGACTTGAACCATTGGAAAAATCTTTCTGAGCCGGTCGTTTTGACATAAGGTAGGCCCAATTCCGAGGTCTGAGTCCAAAGATACAGTCTTCGGAAGTTCTGCTGACTTTTGTGTGTTGTTTTTGCCCGCGTTGATTTTGACTTTTCAGCTTTGACTGGGCTTTACAAAGGCTTTTTCTCCTTGAATCTTGGTTTTTAATCACAGAACTTCTTAGCAACCAACCCTTGCTCCTTTATCTCACCAAAGTGACACATTTATGCACCAATGCCTGGAATACATAAAAGCACGTAATCAGCATTAACTCTTATTTATTACTCGCATAATTGGTCTAAAAGTATTATTGTTAAGGGGTTAAAACTACAGTTTTTTGCTCTTATCAAACCACCCCCAAACAGCATTTTGCTTGTTCTCAAGCAAATATGAGAAATTAGAATAAATGACCAAAAATGGAGTTCTAACTACTCTCGTTTCGCCGAGTGCGATTGTATTGACCATATGCAACAAGGCCTTAAACCACTAGGAATTCCCTAGTGGATGAGTTATAGCCTCGTGAGAGTTTTCCAGTGAAGGTACTCACAAACTTCATCTATACTACAACGACTAAGAAATAAAACTATTGTTTCCTTATTTATGCTCCTAATTATCTATATATCTCGCTAGCAATGAATACAGAATAATCAAGTCAAAACCTAAGCTAATATATACATAATAATCAATCATCTATGAATAAACATATATACAATGAGTAATACTATGAAATTCACTAGCAGGTCCGTTTATGAAAACTTGGAATAACGTCCTTAAGTAGCTCCTCACATAAATGTCAAGACAAAAACCACTCTGATTTTTTCCACTCAAGTTTAAGCTACTCTAAATTAATGCAGTGGGCACACTTTACCTTAATCTCAATGACACACAAGGAAGCCGAGTCGATCAAACACATCGCCACTTACTATCACACTAACCTATTCCTAATTGAGCTACAGGTCTTTATTAGGTGTTGCAGGGATTAGGATATGGTTTAAGAAGGAAGGAAGTGGATATTCAAAAAGGACAAGTCTGAGATAATAGAGTCTTCATATTATGTAACTAGAGAAAACCTTGTTATTTACTTTTGCTTCTACACTTTGTTTCCATCCTTAGCCATATTTTTCTTTTTCTTTAGCTTTTGACTCCTTTGATTCTATTTTTGGAGTTCTAACTCTTATTTTCTTTTATTTGTTTATTTTTTTTTTTTAATTTGGATGAAAACTTTCTTTTCTTATTTGAAGCGACTAACAATTTCTTGATTTCAAATGTCTTTCTCTTTTCTATTCTTCATCTCTATTCTCAGACTCATTCAAAGAATGGGTAGGCTGATTTTTATTTTTATTTTGTTTTGTAACAGGTTAAAGGATTTGCGGTTATGAAAGGCTAAAGAAAGGCTCAAAGGGAAGACTAGCGGAAAATAATTTCATAAGGGTTGAATTTCTAGCTATATCGATCCAAAGAGGGCCTAAATTCTCGCTTAGGATATGGTATAGTGATCAATCAAGTAGACATGTGATTTCTCTATCCGGATTTTATTTCTCCCTTGTGTCATTTATCAAATGTTTTACTCATATAAGGCTTTAGGCTATATTCTCACAGGATTTGTAGAATAAGTACTCTAGCCTAGATTTCATAAATTTACTGCTAACAATCATAGATACTCATGTAATATATTTATAGATAGATGTCAAAAATTATTACCTACATGTTAACCTAAGTTTCTAAAAATTATTCTAATGCAAAAGCTACGTGAGACTTCTAGATTATTAAGAGCATAGAGAAAGAAAACAATACCAATATTCCTAAGTGTATAACATACTTTTTATTTTTATTTTTAAATTTTTGAAATTTTTGAAATTTTAACTAGAAAACAAATGCATATTATACATATCTATATCCTAACAGATGCTTTAATTACACGTGTTTCTATGCCCACCCCTAAACAAGAAGCATGCTTTGTCCTCAAAGTATTTAAATAAAAAGGGTAGAAAAATACCATGGAAATACGTGAAATTCTGGAACATCTGCAAAACAAGGTTATAACATACTAATATAGAAAATAAAAACTGACGCAACTCTATAAGAGTTCCACCCGTTATGGGGTTAATAAGAAATAAATTGCTTGGGACATAAGCAGACACTAACTGAAACTAAAAACTTACCTTATCTCCTGCTTAATCGTCCTCCTCCTCTTCATCCTCTTTAAAGAGATGAGGTTCCTTCGCGTCCTGCTATGCCATGATAACTTGCCAGGCCCATCGCTATGTGTCATCAACATGTGCTAACCTGTCGAGTGTTACTATGTATGATATGGTGTATGGAGCAACCAACTGAGGTTGCACCTGCTATCCCGGCCAAGTCATAACTCGAAATGAGCGAACCACCCAATTGGTGGGTCTCATGACTTCAACCTTTTTCCAATCCGTGAACTGGGTACAGAATTCAGGTAAATAACCATGCATGATGCGGCAAACCAAAACAGTCATAAGAAGATACTTATGCCTCATACTATGGGCACTCTTAAGACTAGACACTAATACTCGGGGAATGTCATAGCGGTGACGTCCCTCAGCTAAAGCAAGGAAAACATCACCAGTTGTACTATTTGTAGAAGTAAACTGCCACTCCCCTAAAATATTCATCATAATGAATAACATGGTTGTGCCTACATTCAGGGATAGGCTGCCAAGGGCTATGATATATCGCCCTTGGTCCATTACTCGTAACACCCCTCCCCTAAATACTCATGAAAGTATACATAGTTATAGAGGTAAGCATTATCGGTCATATATCCCCACGTGTGCATAGGGTCAGGCAGGGTGATAAGAGCCCAAAACTGTAGTTTTAACCCCTTAACAATCATACTTTTAGACCAATTATGTGAGTAATAAATAAGAGTTAATGCTGATTACATGCTTTTATGTATTTCAGGCATTGAAGTCAATTATGTGCAGAAATATACCACTTTGGTGAGATAAAGGAGCAAGGGTTGGTTGCTAAGAAGTTCTGTGATTAAAGGGCAAGATTCAAGGAGACAAAGCCTTTGTAAAGCCCGGTCAAAAGCTGAAAAGTCAACGCGGGAAGAAACAGTGCACAAGTCAGCAGAACTGCCGAAAACCACATCTTTAGACTCAGGCCTCGTAATTGGGCCTATCTTATGTCAAAACGACCGGCTCGGAAAGAGCTTTCCAATGGTCCAAGCCTTGACCCAATCAGAAGAGCAGAAGTAGATGAAAGTCTGTTGAAGTCAAAGTCAGCTGAAACGGGCTCTGTGGACTAAAGAAATTGGGCTTTGGGCTCGATTTTCCGACCTAAAACATGGCTCCTCAGCCCATGCACGAAAATGTGGATCTAGTCTCCTCCATTTCCATACAAAAGACTTAACTCTTAAGTTATCAAATAGGTTAGGTAGGAAGTAGCCATTAGAGCATAATTCTAGATCTAGATTTTAGATTCAATTAAATTAATTAGCTTTTTATTATCTTGTCTTAATTTAGGATTTGAATCAATTGTCATTTATTTATTAGATAAATAAAGTTAGCTGTTCTTCATAATTTAGTTTCATTTTCCATTAAGTATTTAGTTTTACTTCATAGATTCATTTATTTGTCATTATTAGTTTCAATAAATTCTTGCATGAGTAGTTTCCATTTGAATTTAAATAAGCAAAGTTAGAATCCTTTTATCATGTCTTGTTTAAATTCATATAGAAATGATAGTTTGATAAATCAAGGCTAAACCTCCATTAGAGGGGTTTGAGGAAGCCTTGATGAAAACTTGATTGCCTTAGTGTAGAAATAGTTGTAAGAGACTATTCCACTCTAGAAGGTAGTTGATTCGCCATGAGAATGGGTGGAACTACCTCACATGCTAGTCATTAGTTTGTAGAGATTGCCATGAATGATTAGGAATTAGAACAAGCAATTATTATCGTAAGAACGTAAGAATTGGATTACAACAATCTATGCTAGTTTATTAAGTTGAATTCAAAGTGGAATCAAATTCCCCTAATTCTTTATCTAGGTTCAAGCCTTAGTATTCTCGTAGTCACATTATCTTGTTAGTATAATTTGCATCGTAGTATAATTCGTAAATCTCTCATTGACTTTAGTAGGATTGATAAGCTAGAAAACACGTATGCTAAAGAACTAGGAGTGGAACGAATCTTCTATTCCAACTCTATTTCAATAATATCGAGAGTAGAAATCTTTGATAAGTATAGCATAAAGTTTAGTTTTAGTTTTACTTTCATTTAGAGTTTCATATCTTTATTCATTTGTAAAACTATCAATTTTACGTTTATCACAAGGGCAATCCCGAAACTAACGCTACCAAAGACTTACAGAAATCAAGTGGCGTGTCATCGATTACGATGGAGAATTTTTGTTCTACATCTTGGTTATAATAGAAATTGACATGGTCATAGAAATAAGCAGTTAGCTGAGGTGAATATGAGTCATCATCACTTACTAGTAGATGGCGCTATCCTAACTGCAAGATCCTGCGCAAAACCAATGTCCATAAGACTCGCTTCCCAACAAATCTTCGAAAGATTGTTCAGGTATGACTGTAGGAGATGTCATCACAAAACTACCCTCTCGAACAGCTGCAAACGATCCTAGAACAACCCATAAAAAATTGGAATTTTTTGTACCCACAGAGGTTTGGGCGCGGGGTGCGCTCAACTAAAGCCTTGTATGGGCGCGGGTCACACTTCGAAATTTTTTTGACTTACAGTGTTTTGGGCGCGGGTCGTGCTCAACCTATGCCTGGGTAGGGTGTGGGTCGTGATCAAGAGGAAAACTGGAATTCCAGTGTTTTGGGCGCAGGTGGCGCTCAGGTTTGGGCTTGGTAGGCTGGTCGGAATTCGGTGGTAAACTGGATTGGCAGTGTTATAGTGGTGGTGGCTCCACTGAAGCCTTGAGCGCACTCGAGGTTTGAGTCTTTGAAGTTAGAAGGAAAACTTGGGAGTGAAAGGTGAGAGATGAATGTGAGAGATGTGAGTTTTGTGTGGAGAATGAATGAAATTTATATAGGTTTGAGTTTCCAAAACGAATCGAGAAAGTTTCCAAAAAGTTTTAAGGCAATTGCCGGAAACAAAAATTTCCAAAACCGAAAACGGAAACAACCCATATTCTTGATTCTAAAACAAACCTAATATCTTTTAGACTGAATTTAGAATAGTAACTTCTAAACTCTTTTAGATTTCATCCTACCACCACATCTAATCATAGTCATGCCAATAACGGCAATATTCTCAACAATCACTCCAAAACAACTTCTAAAAATTAGGATCATATAAAAATCATGCTAGAATAAATAATACCACCCCCCAAACAATTCGGGAAAGTGGGATTAACAATAAAAACAACGCACAATTTGAAAAAAACCACATTATATTAAAATTGAAGTTCAAACAACATTTAACTACCAAATTCAAATATAACTATGGAATTCAAAAATTAACATCCGAACTAAATAAAAACAAATACAAAACAACATCAACTCATAAGATCCCTAAACAAAGTGCTGTTGGTAGTGGACGACACATGCTCAGGAGATGACTCCTGAGCTCCCGATGGGCCAGAGTCATCCGTCCTTCGGTGACGACGCTCGTGCCTCATAGACGCCTCCTCAGAAGAAGAACCACCCTGGGGTGGGAAGCATCCAAGCATATCTTCTCGGAACTTGCGTTGTGCATCCATCTCTGTAAAATGCGCATCCTGACGCTGAAGGAGAGTCTCCATGTTACACAAGAGATCCTCCTGACCCTTTTCGATCATTTCAAAACTCGTCTGAAGGTTCTTTTGTTTATTTCGAATTATAATATGCCTATCTCGTACATCTTCACAAATAGCACAAACGCAACGCACGCCAGTATGCAGCACTGACATGCGTTCTAAATCAGAAGTGCACCTCTCCAAGGCATCTTCATTCAAACATGTCATATCCTCCATTTCCTCATCCGAATCAACCACCCTATCCTTCGGCAACTTCCAAGTCTTTTGGTTACACTCCATATAAATTAGTTCATTTGAATGTAATTTTGACATAGTCCGCTCAGTTCTTGGTTTCCCCCCCAAAGACAACATTATCTTCATAATTAAAGCAGGAAATGGTGCAATACTCTTCCCAACTCCTCTAATCATACTAATCAAAAACTCGAGAATACAGAATACATACTTCTGTTGCTGGAGTATCCATAGAACGTGCAGACATGTCAAACTGATGCCGCTCACTTTCTCCTTCCCGATGACATTCTTACCAATCCGGATTTCTGACCCGGTTGGTTGGTTTTGCGAAAGATGATTGTCGAGCACAATGAGAATTCGTATTGTATTGACCCTCCATGACAGTGTCTTTCATCAATGTAGGAACTCCAGTATACTGGGATTCCTGTAAGGTGGCGTGCAGGCAGAATGCCTAAAATCTCAACCAGCAACCTCCTAGATACGTCTCTCCTCATCACTTAACAAAAATTCTATTCACATCCAACTTTCTCTTCTTATAGAACTGTTCCACCAAATTGGAGTGGTAAAATTATCTGTTGAGTACCACAACCTACTCCAATCCCTCCTAATCATCTCGTCACTATAAAATGGTGCGAAGCGGTCGGCCGTTAGCGCTTGCTACGGCAAAAGTCTCCGTCTTTGCGACATTGAGGTTTTGGAACAATTTGAGGGTTTAAAATCAATGTGGGGATGGAGTTGGAAATCAAACTCTCTAAAACTAATGGGAGGAGGCGCGGTGGTGGCGGTGGCAGTTAAATTTTTTTGAATTTTTTTAATGTTTTCGGTGGTTGAAATTGCTGGAGATGGTGGTGGGAATGTTTGGAGAAGATTTGGAGTGGGATTGTATTGTGGGCGTGGGTGTAGTTAGGTTTTCTTTCTTTCTTTCTTTTTTATTTTATTTTTTTATTTTGGTTTCTAGGTTTTAAGCTTTGTTAATGGTAGTGGGGGAAAAGGAACCTCGTGATCTATTGGTTTGAAGGAAAGGGACGCACGTGCGGGGCACGTGCATGTGAGATTTTAGGCCCAAGCCCAATTCGATTTTTGAAATTTGTCGTTTTTTCGCGCAACTTCAAACTAAAATTTCCGCTTCGTTAAGAGTCCGATTTTTGCGAATGAGGTATGAAAATGATCAGGAGAGAATTTTCAATCCAATGATCTATAAAACACTATATTCCAACGGTGGGTTATATATAAGAAAATAGAAAATGCCTCAAAGTGCGTGCATGATGTAAGTTATGCGAAGAAATGAAATCTAAATTCATAGATAATGTCAACCCGAATCGAAATACGATTAAACGGCCTAAGCAATACAAATAGAAAGTTTAACAATCAAGGACAGAAAAACGAACACCCCACCCCCAAACAAATTTTAGAGAACAGAGTTTAGAAATTTTGTTTTATAAGTGGGTTTTTTAAAGTCAGATTCCCGAGACCTCCTAAATTACTATGTTTGTGATTTTAACTGTTTTTAATTTTTTTTTATGAAAAAGATTTAATATAAGAAAAACAATAAAGCAATATAGACATAATTCACACCATAGAGGAACATGACTCAAAAACCGAGAAAACATGCAAGAGTGGAAAATGTGAGTTATGTTAAACGTGGACTTAGGATCCGGTACTTATAGCCACACACTCCATAGGGAGAGCCTGGTTATTTAAATGGTGTACTTACCAATATATGGAAATGAAAGGAAGTACACCAATAAAAAGGTCAGTCCTCATAGACAGGGTCTTGTAAAAGGACTTTCTCTACATCAGGGGACAATAGCTAGTGAAAATGTTTTAACCGTTGGCCATTGACTTGAAAGGTACTGTTGTCCTTGGGATTTACCAAGGTGATTGCCCCGTAAGGGGTGACTTCAGTAACCAGAAAAGGACCAGACCAACGGGTATTTAATTTTCCTGGAAAAATATGTAGATGGGAGTTGTAAACTAAGACCTTTTGACCTACCACAAACTCTTTGTGCTAGATTTGCTTATCATGAATTTGTTTCATGTTAGCTTTATAATCTTTCGCGAGATCATAAGAATCGTTATGGATTTCTTCAAGCTCATTCAATTGCAACTTGTGCTTGACACCCGCCTCATAAATATTGAAGTTAAGGCTTTTTATAGCCCACATAGCATGGTGCTCCAATTCAACGGGCAAATGACAAGGTTTCCCAAATACAAGTCTAAAAGGAGAAATACCTATAGGAGTTTTGAAAGCAGTCCTATACGCCCATAAGGCATCAGATAGATGCTTTGACCAGTCTTTCCTATCAGGATTTACAGTTGTTTCTAAAATCTTTTTGATTTCCCTATTAGAAACTTCTACTTCTCTGCTAGTTTGTGGATGATACAGAGTTGCTACCTTATGTGTAACTCCATACTTTTTCACTAGAGATGCAACAACTCTGTTGCAAAAATGTGTTCCTCCATCACTGATGATGGCTTTAGGAATGCCAAATCAATAGAAAATGTATTCCTTAACAAAAAACATAACTGTCTTATGGTCATTGCTACGACAAGCCATGGCCTCTATCCATTTAGACACGTAGTCCACGACAACTAGAATATATATAAAACTGTGGGAAATAGGAAAAGGACCCATGAAATCAATGCCCCATACGTCAAAAATTTCTACCACCATGATTGGAGTTAATGGCATCATATTACGTTTCGTGATTCGCCCCAGTTGTTGGCAACGAACACACGTCTTATAATGCACTTGGGCATCTTTAAAGAGAGTAAGCCAATAAAACCCACATTGAAGAATTTTAGCAGCTGTTTTTATACCACTAAAATGGCCACCACACTCTTTATCATGGCAGAATGAGAGAAACTCATTATATTCCCATTGGGGAATACAACGACGAATAATCTGATTCGCACAATACTTAAAAAGGTAGGGCTCATCCTAGTAGTATAGCTTAACTCTAGCCAAGAACTTCTTACGTTCATTTCTTTACCAATCATAAGGAATAACATCAGACGCTAAACAATTCACAATGTCAACATACCATGGTGCAGAAAAAATAGCATATAGATGCTCATCAGGAAAATAGTCCGATATGGACCCAGAATCACTATCATCGTCGTTTGTAAGTCTAGATAAGTGGTCGGCAACTACGTTTTATAATGTGAACTCTTGCAGGAGAAGAATCCATTGGATTAATCTCTACTTAGCATCCTTCTCTGCGAGAAGGTACCTAAGGGCTGCGTGGTCCGTGTAAACTAGAGTCTTAGAACCAACCAAATAAGGACGAAACTTATCTAAAGCATAAACGACAGCTAAGAATTTTTTTTTCAGTAGTTGTATACTTTCTTTGAGCATCGTTTAAAGTTTTACTAGCATAATAAATAACAGTGTACTTATTATCTAGTTTCTGTCCCAAGACAGCACCAACAGCATAATCACTAGCATCACACATGAGTTCGAAAGGTTTAGACCAATCGGGAGGCTGTATAATGGTTGCAGAAGTTAAAGTGGCTTTTAAAGTTTCAAAAGCCTGTTTTCAGTTAAAATTAAAATCAAAGATGGCATCCTTTAAAAGCAGATTAGTTAAAGGATTCGAAAAATCTTTGATAAAACGCCTATAAAAACCTGCATGGCCTAGAAAGGCTCTAATATCACGGACAGTCCGTGGTATATGTAGAGTCGCTATCTTATTTAGTTTGGCCTTATCTACTTCGATGCCATCACTAGATACAATGTGACCTAGTATTATGCCTTTTTTCACTATGAAATGACATTTTTCCCAATTTAAAACCAGACTCTTCTCTTCACACTGTGTCAAAACCTTAGATAGGTTAGACAGGCAGTCAGTGAAAGAGTCTCCATAGATAGAAAAATCATCCATGAATACTTCCATGAAACGCTCTACCATGTCACTAAATATATAAAGCATACACTGTTGGAAGGTACCAGGAGCATTACAAAGGCCAAAAGGCATTCGTTTATAGGCGTATATTCCAAAAGGACATAAGGTAGTCTTTTCTTGGTCATCAATATCAATAATAATTTGGAAATAGCCAGAGTAGCCATCCAAAAAATAGTAAAAAGCATGACCAGCTAGACGTTCTAGCATCTGATCTATAAAGGGTAAAGAAAAATGATCCTTTCGTGTCATGGCATTTAACCGTCTGTAATCAATACAGATCCTCCATTTCATAGGACCATGCGTGGCAACATATTAACCCTTGGCATTACGTACCATGGTAATCCCTAATTTCTTAGGAACTACATGAATGGGACTTACCCATTCGCTATCAGAGATTGGGTATATGATACCCGCATCGAGTAACCATATGACTTCTTCCCTGACCACCTCTTTCATGGTAGGGTTCAAGCGACGCTGAGGTTCACGAGAAGTCTTTGCGTTATCCTCCAAATGGATACGATGAGTGCAAACATTAGGGTCAATACCCTTAATGTCACCTAGAGATCAACCAATCACAGAATGATGTTCCCTAATCAAACGTGCCTCTTCATCCTGAGATAACAGAGAAGATATAATTACCGGATGACTACCATCCGGATCAAGTTGAATATATTTTAACTCAGAAGGAAGAGGTTTGAGCACCGGGGTAGAAGGAATGTCGATAAATGCTTCTGGAGGGTCCTCATCTTGAGTAATGAATACTTGCTTAGGCAGCAGGTCTTCAAACTCAGTAAATGGAGCAACATAAGGGTCTACGATAGGCGTAGACTCAAAGATGGTGTTGACCTCCTCTAAGTAGGAGTCATCGACAAAATCTGAACTTCCAAAAGAAAGGAATTTATGCATTTGGTTTTCTGGAAACGTGTTATTAAAATAATATTGAGCTAAGCTCTCGATCATGCTAACCTCCCTATCGATAGTCGTATCAAGTAACTGTCTTGTCATTTTAAAAACATTTACCTCAACAGAAAGATGACCAAAAGACAAGGACATCGAACCATCGCGACAATTTATAAGCGCATTGGCAGTTGCCAAGAAGGGACGCCCTAAGATGATCGGAACAGAGTCGTTAATGACTTCCGTATCGAGGATAACAAAATCAGCAGGATAGTCAAAATCCTGAACCTTAACAAACACGTTTTCAACCACACCCTTAGGGTACTTAATAGACCGATCCACTAATTGCAACGTCATTTGAGTAGGTTGCATCTCTTGTAGACCTACTTATTTGTATAAATAATACGGGAGTAAGTTAACACTTGCCCCCAGGTCTAATAAAGCGGTCGTTGTGTGGGAATCTCCTAAGGTGCATTGTACAGTAGGACGACTAGGGTCTTTGTACTTCACGATTCCATTATTTTATGATAAAGTTGGAAACTGTTCAGTTAGAAAGGCGTCTTTCGGAATATTTGTCTTACGCCTAGTAGTGCACAACTCTTTAAGAAACTTAACGTGGTGAGGTAATTTTTTAATTGCTTTGAGAAAGGGTAGGTTTATCATTAGATTTTTGAACACTTCCCTAATCTCGTCATAGTTTGTATCCTTGTTTAACATAGCTAATCTCTGGAGAAACGGTGGTTTCTCTCTATATTTAGCATATGGATCAAGTGGATGTCTAACCTTGGCTTTCTATTTCTTAGGTTGTGGTTTAACTGGTACCTCTACAGGGGTAGGCTCTTTAGTTTCTATTTCGGTATCTAGTTTAATCTCCGGTGTAGGGACAACTGGTGGGGTAACTATAGGCATAGTTACGTTGTTATGAACCACTCTCCGGGAACGGAGAGTGGTGATGGCATTTAGCTCACATACTTTTGCATTTTATGTACTAGTATTACCGTTCACCTCACAGGCTGTGTTTGTTATTTTAGGATTAGGTATCGCTTGACCTGGAAACACACCTTTAGGTTGTACTTTCTCTTATGCTAACTGCTGTAAAGAAAGTTGGATGGCTTGTAGAATCTATTATTGGGATTGCATAAAGGTATCAAAATGATCCGGTTGTGGAGTAGGATTAGTTACAGGTTGTGTGACAGGAACCATGTCACGTTGATTATTAATGGGTGGGTTGTGATAGTTATTATTATTAACTGGAATGATACCTCTATTAGCATTATAATTATTATTGTTATAATTATTATAATTTTCCTGACCTTGTCCTTGTCGCGGTGGAGCTTTGTTATAATTGTTTGTTTGCCTAACATTTTGATTATTAAACCCTGGAGGTCTTACTTATTGATTATTTCTCCAACTGAAGTTGGGATGTTGTCTCCAAGGGGCGTTAGGAATAGGATAACTATTAATTGAGCAAACGTTATCTTGTTGTGATGTTTGTTGTTCGTAAGCTAGAGGACAATAGGAGTCGGGATGTTCAGGACTCAAACAGAAATTACATAGATTAGAGTTGACATTCATGATGAGGATAGGCTTTTGTTGAACAGAAATGGCCTCTACCTTTTTAGTGAGAGATTCGATTATGTTAAGGACTTCTTTATGGTGGTGTAAAAGTCCTTTGAAAAAGGCACGAACTAATATGTCTTTCGCGAGGTTATGGTGTGGACACTCTATAAGAATATCGGTGAAACGATTCCAAGCCTCTAAAAATGATTCGTGAGGATTATGTCAAAAGAAATGACTCTTAGAAAGCATTTCATCTGTCTTCAGGGGTGGGTAAAAATGTTCCATAAATAGTTGAACAAGTTTGGCCCACGAGTCCACAGAATTAGGCGCTTGGGCAGTTAACCAAGACGCCGCCTTGTCGGCTAAAGTGAAGGGAAATACCCTCAGTTTAATTTTGTTCAAGACCAACCGTAGGATGGTGGAATGTTATAAGGACTTGTTCAATCCCTACACGATAGCCGATAAGGTTTTTCATGGTCTAACCCATGAAAAACGGGTAACAAATTAAATATATTTGGGGGGATTCGGAAATCCCCCACTGGGTTTGCTAGAACGATGCAAGATTTTGGGTTATCGTTCAAGGCTTTGTAAAAGTCAGAGAGAGGAGACTCTCTTTCTTCAGCCATTAGTTCAGGTGTTGTTTGTGGTATATTAGCTAGAGGTGTAGTGAGTGGTATACTAGAAAGGCGTGTTTGTCGACGTTGCCAGTTGATTACGTTAGGTGTTTTTCTTCGACCTGACCTTAATCTCATGCAAGGCTAAGACCAATCTTAACTAAACACGATAACACTCCAAACAATCCTGATATACTAGTATAAACCTCTAACTGGAGATGCGAGGTGTGGAAGAAAGGAATACCTGAATGCCTCCTTGCTTCACTTATAAATAACGTCTTGTTACGCGAGCTCAGTGTGTATAACAAGTTAGAACACTGAATAATTTGAAGAAATGGAAGTTTGAAACAAACCTATGGAAATTGGGCAGTTTCAACAGAAGGCACGGGTCGCGCTCAGAATTGGCCTAGGTAGGGCGCAGTCGCTTCTTCAGTGCAGATGGAGATCCAGCGCCCCAAGCGTTAAGTTTATGCCTAGGGGCGGCTAGCTTCAGTCTGAATGGAGGTCCGGTGCTTTGGGGAGGGGGGGGGCTTCGGTTTGCCTAGGGAGGGCGTGTGCTCAGTGCAGATGGAGGTCTAGTGATTTGGGCGTGGGTGGCGCTCCAATTAAGCCTTCCTAGGGCGCGGGTCGCGCTCTGTGTAATCCTGCGAGGAAAATTTCAGTTCTGAAACAGACAACCACAGTTAGAATCAAATAAGGGTGGGTGGGTTGAATGGGACTTTGAAAAACTAATTATACTAACGAAAACAATTATAAAGGGAACTAAGATGGCAGCGGCGCCATTTGATAAGAGTAAAATTAGTTTGTTTTACCTACGAATAAACGATGAAATTCAAACACAAGTAAAACTAAAATTGAACTATACTCGGTTGTTTATCAAAGATTTCTACTCTCGATACTATCGAAATAGAGATGGAATAGAAGATTCGTTCCACTCCTAGTTCTTTAGAATTCGCGTTTCCTAAGCTAATCAATCTATCCAAGGTCCATGAGAGTTTTACGAAAATTATACTAGGATGCAACTTATACTCAAATACTAACTATGATAATTCAACTACGGAGATACTAAATTGATACTATGATAAGGAATTATGGGGGATTGGTTCCACCTTAACTCGACTTAATTTACTAACGGAGAATCGTCATAATCCGAATTGAATTGCTTTCGCTTAACAATTGGTTCTTCCTAATCCCTAGTTGTTCATGGTAATCTCTACCAACTAACATCTAGCATGTGAAATAATCAAACCCATTCTCATGGTGAACTAATCATTTTCTAGAATGGAATGGAAATCACGACTATTCTACGCTAACACAGATCAAGCTTCATCAAGGCTTCTTCAACCCCCTCTAATGGAGGTTTAACTTAGAATCATTATGCTATCATTTCTCAATAAAATTAAACAAGACATGGTATAAAAATTCTAACTTTACTTGTTTGAATTCAATTGGAAACTACTCATGCAAGAATTGATTGAAACTAATAATGATAAATAACTAAATCTATGAATTGAAACTAAATACTTAATGGAAGATGAAACTAAATTATCAAGAACTAATTAACTTTATTGATCTAATGAAGAAATAACAATTGATGCAGAATACTAAATTAAACAAGATAATTGAAACTAATTAATTAATGTAAAAACTAGATCTAGATCTAAAACTATGCTCTAATGGCTACTTGCTACTTAACTAATTTTTTTTCAAGAGATAAGTCTCCTATTTTGAAATGGAGGAGACCTCCACATTTTCGTGCATGGGCTGAGGCGCCATGTTTAGGGCAAGAAAATCGAGCCCAAAACCCAATTTCTTCAGTCCACAGAGCCCGTTTCAGCTGGCTTTTACTTTAGAAGATTTTTTTCGTCCACTTTTGCTCCTCTGATTGGGTCAAGCCTTAGACCATTGGAAAGATCTTTCCGAGCCGGTCGTTTTGACATAAATTAGACCCAATTCCGAGGTCTGAGTCCAAAGATACAGTCTTCGGAAGTTTTGCTGACTTTTGTGTGCTATTTCTGCCTGCGTTGACTTTGACTTTTCAGCTTTGACCGGGCTTTACAAAAGCTTTTTCTCCTTGAATCTTGGCCTTTAATCACAGAACTTCTTAGCAACCAACCCTTGCTCCTTTATATCACCAAAGTGACACATTTCTACACATAATTGACTTCAATGCCTGAAATACATAAAAACACGTAATCAACATTAACTCTTATTTATTGCTCGCATAGTTGGTCTAAAAGTATTATTGTTAAGGGGTTAAAACTACATTTTTGGGCTCTTATCAGTATTCACTATGGATTAACAAGCAATTTGATAACCAACTTAATGGTCAATCGAATTGCGTGGTGGATTATACCCCTTCTATATCTTTTATCATCTTATTAAACACTATTTTTCACCATTGAATCTATTGTTTTTATCATCTCATATTACTCTCTCATTAGTGCAATAATTAGTTTAGTCTAAATTTGTGTTAAATATGTACAAGCAAGAGTGGTTCGAACATGACTGCTATCCTCTTTATCACATGATTAGAGAGTATTATAAAATAACTTGATATGCATGATTTAGTATTGTTTTAACTACTGTTTTTACATTATTAAAACTTAGTTATCACTCCTAACAAACCAAATGGTTTGGACTCTAAAACATTGGATATCTAATTATCTACATCTCTTTGGTTTATATATGACACCATTTACATTTATGCCCATCCTTCTAGAAATAACCTTGTGGGTTTTTGAGCTAAGCCCATTCAATATAGTTCTTGATTTTTGCTTTAAGTCCCTGAGTCCATAGCTTTTTGCTTTAAGTCCTTGAGTCCATAGCTTTTAGCTTGAAGTCCTTGAGTCTTGGAGAGTTGACTTTGACAGTTGGCTTTGACTTTTAGGCACCTTTGCTCCTAAGCTGGAATCTTCCCAAGCAGCGTCAATAGCAAGCCTTTTTACGCTAAAATGCACGTATTAAGAATATACATCCTAAATGGCATGTATTCTGCAAATGGTAACAAAAGCTATAAGTTGCCTGTTCGTTAAGCATAAGAAGGGCATATTTGAAGCATTGTAACGGTAATAAAATGCATAATTGGGGACTGATGAACTACCCCCAAACAACATTTTGCCTGTCCTCAAGCAAAAGATGAGAGAGAAAAAACTAATATCACAAATGTGTGATTTATTATACTAGTCTCGTTTCACGGAATGTGATTGCATTGACCACATGCAACAAGGCCTTAAACCACTAAGAATTCCTTAGTGGACGAGCTTAAGCCTCTGAAAAAGTACGTAAACACTAATTATTTGTATGTCGTTGTTTGTGTTACGTTTTTTTTACAAATCTTACTTAGCCTATTAACTATTGATTAGTATAGTGGCTAGCAAGGTATCAATCCTACTCTAAATAACCAGTTGATGATAATAGAAATTCCTAATCTAAATTACTCTAATGGATGTAAGTAAAAGATGCAGCTAAGTAATAATGAATATATGGTTGATTTGAATTGAGATTTAAACTATGCATAAACTAAACTAAATTAAATATATAATTATGAATGAAGAGAGAGAATATCTTAGGAGAGATGAATCCACCAAAATCATAGAATTAGTCTAATATATCTATCTATCATGCTTAATATAAATCACCGATAGAAAACTCACCATACCTACAAACCTTATGCTCATAACCATGATGTTAGAATTTCAATGTGCTTTTTACCTTACCACTAAATACTTCTTCAATCTCCATTGATATCTTCTATTTAACCAAATTATGCTTTAAGTGGTATTCAATATACAACTCTAGGTGCCATGGAAAATCCACATGTGGTATTAACCATACAACTAATTTAGGTGACATAAAGAATCCAATCATCACACTAGAACACTAAAAACTAGAAGAAAAGAATCTAGGGTTTGTGGTATTTGGCTCTACACAATCATGAATTACTCTAAGACCTCCTAACCTCCACAAGGAGCGTTAGATCAATGGATGAATAAGAAGAAACTCAATGGGGGATTTATACTAAAACATGATAGAAGAAGAACTAAACTAAAACATAAGAAAAAAGGCTTCATCTCCCCTCCCAAGAGAAGGGAGATTAGCTTCTCATACTTTGCTATGAACACAATATGAAAATGGATAACCTTTATTGATGGTAATGATAAAAAAGGTTTGAACTTTCTTCTCTCTAAATTCTAGATATAAGATGCAAAAACTAAAGTTCCTAGATAATCTTTAACTTGGGTTTTTGTGCCATATATATTGGCTTACATGTTCGTCTGGATAGAGATGTGAATCCTATTTTTATTTGGTGTCAAGCTCTCTGGAATATTTCTAGAAGAAATCCTGGAAAATTTGGATTCATTTGGATAAAAGTCAGACATGTCCTACTTTTCCCTGTAGGCTATTGTAGGAACCGTTATTTCATAATGAATATTTCTACAAACAGCGAACACCACGTGCAGCGGAATTAATGGGTGTCCACGATTTGTGATTGGAAAACATACCTTTTAAAATCGGCTAAGATGTAATCTCTGAGAATCCAAGCTATGAATCCGAATCAACAATCAACCCCTTGATCTTCTGTTGTATTCCTTTAGAATAGATTGGACGTTGTGTGGACAACGATCTATCAACCCTTTTCTTTCTCACAAAGCTAGATCCAATTTTGGATCTATCTTTCCTTGCCTCTTTTTCTAATCTAGTGAATAGTGAATTTCGGCCAGAGAGAGAGTATTCTATTTATGCAACAGGGACCATGAGGAGAAATTAGGGTTGGGCCTCTTGACGGCTTGGGCTTCCCATGTTCGCCCAAAATACACGGCCCAAGTCCGTCAACAAATGGCTTATTCCACTAAAGGCCATTGTTGCACTACCGCCCTAATCCCAAATTATGTGTCAGCGTTTATGGGCTCCATATTATATGCTCGTTGATCTCCCCGTGTTTAAGATATCGAATGCCCGTTGATTAAATCAAGTTACTGACAACTACATTAATCAACTTCTTATGTCCTTGAGTAGTACCACTCAACCTCATTGTCATGCCAGAATAAATCCACCTGCAGGGTTTACATGACAATCTTTTTGAGCTCCTCAAGGGGACATCATCAACCCGACTTCCTGCGGGTCACGAATTCCTTCTATAATCAACATCACACCTTACATATAATGTCATTACCCAATCCATCAAGTTTGTTGATTCACAAATGAATCTCACTCATTGATGATTTAAAGCAATATATAATGCATGTAAGTGCCCGTTATTATATCCGGATTAAGAGGACAAACATCCATAATAACAGAGGTGTTTGTTCTTTTATATAGTCAGTATAAAGAGAAACAACCTCACTTGGTCCTGTTCAATACACACAAAGTGTACTAGTGTAATCCTATAGTCAAGATAAACTAATACCAGATTATACTACAACCGTACTAATGGTTTGTCTAAATCCATTTAGGTTGTGAACGATTACTTATACTTTATAAGGTACTGATGATATGATCTTCTGTGTGTTCACACCATATCATCTACAACATAAAGTATTAGACACATGCATATAACTAATAACATATATAATATGCATAACATTTGCCCATATGATTCTCATTCAAAATATAAAAAATTAGAGTTATTACAAAAGTAATGCTTTTAGTATATAACCCTATCAGCTATTTCCCAAGTTGCAGCTTCTGACAACTTTCAATTTCCTAATTCTTGTGAAACTCTAAATTCTTTGACATGTTGATCTCATCTTCCAATGGAGTCAAAATTAAGGCTTTGAGATCAGATTTAATACTCTTCTAACTCAATTATTATCCTCTTTTAGAGTCCTATTAGGATTGGCACTTATGGAGACAAATATGACATTTTTGCCCTAGGCTTTTAGCTGTAATTCTCAATGACTCCTTTTTGACTTGCTTGAGTTCTTTTCCCTCCATATTTCATATTTAGGTTCTTTGACCTACAAAAACTCAAATTGCATCATATTAGAACAAATAAATATAAAATGAAGACTATAACATACACATAATTGGGGATATAAATCATTACTTTTGAGCACTTATCACAACCTCCAACTAGCATTTTGCTAGTCTTTTAGCAAATATGTGTTATAATAGAGAAGTGTTCAAAGCTTTTTTTTTGCTAAAAGGTAATTGATTAAAAGAATAAAAAGAAAGTTACAAAGGAAAAGAATAAGAAGATTAAAAGTTGCCTAGTGTGAGTAACATCAGATGTGTACCCACCTATTACAGCCCAAAATTAATTAGAAAAATGAAAGTAAGTAGTGAATTGGTTCTCCAGGTTTCTCATGAAAGGAGGCCTTGTGCCCCACCATTTACTTTCCCCCCTTTGTAATGCTGCGCCATGCCTCGAACAACTGTCCGCTCCTAAGTTAGTTTCTCGCCATGTTGCAGTTACATTAATCCATGTGGCTTTCTCCTTCAACTGCCTCCATTTAGCTCTAACTTTCCAATGTACTGTGTCCTCTTGAAAGGCTTTAACCACTGAGGAAGAATCTGATTCAACCCAAATGTATTTCCAGTCCAAGTCCAAGTCCAAAGCTCTCTGAATTCCTTCAACAACAGCCACAGTTTCTGCCATATAGTTAGTTGCAATACCTAAACCTCCTGCTGCTGCCCCTAAGAATTCTCCTTTGTAGTCCCTTAGTATTATGCCCTAGCCTGCCATACCTGGGTTTCCCCTTGAGCTCCCGTCTATGTTCACTTTAAGAATCCCCGGGGTTGGGGGAAGCCAGTAGCATTCAATAATATGGGGGGCTCTTCTCGCTTTGTGTGGAAGATTGAAGCTGTGCAGAGCTTTCATGTCCATCATGCAATTATTCATAGTACCTGATGAACAGTGGTAGGCTCTGATGATGGCTCTCCTGGTGAGAAAGCAAATATCCAAAAAACTGGATTTCTTCTGTTCATAAAGCACCTTGTTTCGATTTTTCCACAAACTGACCATGCGAGTCAGGGAACAAGCTTTCCATATATCCAAGATCAATGCGCTATGGTGCTTGCTTTGTTGCAAAATATCGTTGAAGGATTCTATACCTGATCGCATGCTGAAAATTTGCCGCATCTGATTCCAAACTCTTTTTGCAAGAGGGCACTAGTACAAGATGTGATATATGGTTTCTTCTTCTCGTTTACATATACACCAGCGCGAAGCAAGCTGTATCTTCCTCTTTTGCAACTGATCATCTGTTCTCGATGCCCCTCTTACTAACTTCCATGCAATGCCTTGTGTATTAGGGAGTATCTTGGCACTCCATATGAACCTGCAGCCCATGTGCTTCACCGCTTTTTTCCTGATGTCCTCATGTGCTGCTGCTACTGAAAAAAGTCCTTTACCATCAGAAAGCCATACTCTTTCATCGGCCTTGGAATCATCAGGATGTTGGAGAAAGAGGGGGTTAATACCGATTGCTTGAAGCACTTGTGAAAAGTTACCTGAGAATTCCCAATCCCGACCCTGAATGAACTCCTGTAGCCTTCCTTAGAGTTTCTTTATAGCGTCACTATCTGCTGGGAAGAAGTCGCAGATGGGTTTCTGCTGTAGCCAGTTTTCTCGCCAGATATTAATTGAGGAGCCATTCCCAACTATCCATCCATGGAGTTCGGTCATCTCCTTAAGTGCCCATCTGATGCCCCCCCAAACTGTCGATGTCTTGTAATTGGTCCAGGTTCCAGATCGATTTGTGTATTTTCCTCTCATAAACTTCGACCAGTCATTCTCCTCTGTGAGCAGTCCCCACGCTTGTTTCAATAGCATGGATAGGTTGATATCTTTAAGTCTCCGAATGCCTAGACCACCTTCCTCTAAAGGTTTGCATGTTTTTTCCCAAGACACCGTAAAGAATTTTCTCTCTGCCGGGTTACCACTCGAAATGAAATTCCTGATGATTCTCTCACATTCTTTGATCACTGACTGTAGCCATCTGTAGATCGCCATATTGTGGACTGGAATACTATTTAGAACATGTCTCACTAAAACAACCCGTCCTTGAAAAGATAGCATTTTCCCCGTCCATCCTGCCGCTCTTTTCCTAATCTTGTCCACCAGCGGTGCCAATGCCGCCCTTGTTACTCTACCCATGATCAATGGTACTCCAAGATAATTCTCCGGTAAGCTCCCTTCTTTGATTCCTATAGTTTCCTGAATCAAAGTCTTCTTTCTGCTTTGCATTGGACTTAGAAAAATCTTGCTTTTCTCTTTGTTTATGAGCTGCCCTGAGGTGTCTTGATACCTGTTAAGAACCTGCACAACTTGCTTAAGACATCTCATATTTGCGTTGCAGAAAAGAAAGATATCATCCGCAAACATCAAGTGCGAGGGACTGCAGTACTTGGAGTTTATCACCATCGGCTGTATCTTTTTCTCTAGGACCAGTCTACTGATGCTTCTGCTTAGGCAATCTTCCGCTATAGCAAAGAACAAAGGAGATAGAGGGTCTCCTTGTTTAAGACCTCTTCCCACAGAAAAATTCCCTTGTGGTCCACCATTTATCATGATAGACATTGTGTTGCTTTGGAATAGCGCTTGAATCCACCTGATCCATCTTTCATTGAACCCCACCTGTCTGTAAACTGCCCATAGAAAATCCCAGTCCATCGTGTCAAAGGCTTGAAAGATGTCCAGTTTTATCCCAATGCTTCCACCATGCCTAAGAGTCTGCAAATCATTCACCAGTTCCGATGCTAGGCCAATGGCTTGTTGTGAATTTCTGTTAGGGATGAAGCCATATTGTTCCTTGCTGATGATTCGTTCTGCTACTGGACGCAGCCTTGTGGCAAGAATCTTTGTGATGACCTTGAAGATGAAGTTCGAGAGACATATCAACCGAAATCTGCCTAACTGATTGGTATTTTTCTCCTTTGGGATAAGAACAATGAAGTTGGTATTAATACCAAATGGCAGTCTAGATTTTAAGAAGAAATAGCAGATGGCCCTTATAAGATCATACCCGACTATATCCCAACAATGATGGAAGAAACATCCGGAGAACCCATCAGGACCTGGGGAGCTGTCTGGGTTCAAATGAAAGACGCCCGCTTTCACTTCTTCTGGTGTTGGAATGGATGTGAGGAGATCATTATCCTCAGCTTGCAGGTCCTGAGGCATAGCATGTATAAGATCCCAATCCATAGTATGCTCCACTCTCCTGAATTTGGCAGCGTAATGGTTGACAATGTGCCTGCCGATCTCCTCCTGAGTGTGAAGGGTGATGCCCTCCTCATTCCTCATTTCTGTGATCAGGGACTTACTTTTATTTTTGTTGGCCATTGCGTGAAAGAATTTTGTGTTTCGATCATTGTCCTTGTCCCATTTTGTTCTTGACTTCTGTTTCCAAAAATCTTGTTCCTGCTGTAGCAGCAGTTCCACTTGATTTTCTTGGTCCACCATGTTCATCACAAAATCCTCCGTAACATTTCCACTCTCAAACTGTTCATGCATCAGTTCCAACCTCTTGGTTTCTTCCTCTACCTTGAACCTGATGTTACCAAAAGTCTCTTTATTCCACTTCTTCAATACTGCCTTTAGCCGCTTCATTTTCTGAGTGAGAATGTATAAAGAGTGCCCCATTATTGGCTCCTTCCAACATTCCATCACCACTTCTTTAAAATTTGGATGGGAGCACCACATGTTGAAGAACTTGAAAGGCATGTTGTTGGGTCGCGGGATACTGATACTACCCCCCATTAAAGGTGAGTGGTCCGAGCAAATTCTGCTCACCACCTTGTATTTCCATCTTGGGAATGTGGAACTCCAGTTTACATTACATAGCATTCTATCGAGCTTGCCCAGAATTTTAAATTCTCCGACTTGCTTATTCCACCAAGTAAGCTGAAACCCAGAATTGGGAACTTCCATCAGTTGGTTGTTGTTCATGAAGTCTCTGAAATCATTCATGGATGTTGCCGTGGGATTATTCCCCCCTCTCTTTTCCGAGACACTTAAGTAGGCATTGAAGTCTCCCAGAATCAGCCATGGCAAATTTGAAGAGTTGATGGTGGATAGTTCTAACCAAAGAAGTCTTCTTTGCATGTATAGGCAATGGGCATGCACTATGGTAATTAGAACATTGTCAACCATTGCTGTAATATGTTGATTCGAAAAGTGAATCATAGTGGGTGCTGAAATTGAATCCTTCCACAAGAGCCAAAGATTAGGTGTTCTTTTAGGATCCGCACTGGGATTGGAGTAGAAATCACTACTCATTCCCAAAGATTGAAGAAAACTCATGGGGAGATCAGTGGGATAAATCATCGGTTCTGCAATACCCACAATCTCCGGTTCCCATTTATTGATAAGCTTGGACAGTCGATTCTGAGACTTGTCATTTGCTATACCTCTAATATTCCAATATATGCACCTCATTGAGAATATTGGATATTTATTTGTATGGATGATGAAAGTCGAGTTATTCTTCCTGACCCCTTAGTCCTAGATCTTGATCTGGACCTGGTGGCTGGAAGAGTGTGAGACTGTAGCTGCCATTGTGGTTTGTATCTTTCTTTGTTTCTTTGAAGCTGATCCTCCACTTCCTCTTCAATCATATCACTCCAGTTTGATGATTGCGGAGAGGTAGGATCAGGAGGCTTAGACTCGAGTTCTTTCACTTGTTGCTTTAGCACCAGTAGGTGCAGCACTTTCTCCGCCTCAGAGTCTGCTATATTTAGTCCCACTGAATTCGTATGGATACTAGATAGAGACTCAGAAGTAGATCCTCCTCTCTCTGAAAATGGACTGTTTCCATTGCGCAATATAAGCAAATCCTCCTCTCTCATATGAGGTGATGGTGCTGCGGCTACTACACTCTCCGTTTGATGGATCCCTTCCTCCTCTTGAGTCTGCCTAGAAACACAGTCCTCTCGAGTCTGCCTAGAGTCACCGTCCTTTCGAGTCTGCCTAGAACCCCAGGCCTCTCGATTCTGCCTATAGTCCTAGCCCACATCTCCCGATACCAGAAGTTTTGCTGCTGCAACACTCTCTGTTTGATGTATCACTTCCTCTTCTCGAGTCTCCACTCGAGTTTTCCTAGAGTCACTGTCTTCTCGAGGCTGCCTAGAGTCACAGACCTCGCGAGTCTGCCTAGAGTCATAGACCACATCTCTCGATACCAGAAATGCTTTCCCCAGAACTTGTTCTGTAGGAATTTTCTCATGCTCACTGTCTTTTTGCTGCGCATTAACATGTTCTACTTGGTCAATCTTAGTACCTCGATTCTCAGCATGTTGCTCCTTTCCAGAAGCTTCTTGCTCCTGCTGAGTACATCTAAGAATAGGTATGGTACATGTATGTGGTCTTGCTACCTTGTCTGGGACCATTAGATCCTGATCCTCGATAACTTGAATCTCCTCCACTTCACCTATCCCATCAAACCTGTTCTGAACATCAACCCCTCTATTTTTCTCCGAGGCTTTTGGTCGCCAGAAAGTCTCTCCTTGCTTGCTGCTCTCTCCTAAGCTTCTTTCCCGCCCTTTTTGCCTGTGAAAGTTATCTCCACCATATTCCGGGAGGGGAGTGGCGTCCACAACCACCTCTTTATCCTTATTTGTCTTATCCTTATCCTTGTTGTGCTGCATATCCCTTCTAAGCTTCCTGCACTCCGTGACCAAGTGCCCAACAATTTTACAATGTGTACACATTTTTGGTAATTTCCCAACCTCAACTGTTTGCCAGAAGTTGAAATTCTTAGCTTTGACATAGATTTGATCCGGGATAGGCTCTGACAGATCCACATCCACTAAGATGTTAGTGTAGTACCCATACTCGCGATTGAGTGTTTTTTCATCTATTTGCATTGGATAACCCACTCCACGTGCAATTGTCATGAGGGCTTCGGGCTCCCAGTATTCCTGTCCAAGTCCCGGCAAACGAATCCAGACCAAACCATGAGATTGTCTTTGACTGTCTGGATTGAAATTTGGAGACCATTGGCTGATTCGCATAGGGTTCTTATCAAAGTCCCAAGAACCCTTTGCCCAAACTCTATTCAGATCATCTGCATTCGAAAATCTTAAAAATAGGAACCCCTTTCCGATAGGTGTTATAAGCCACTCGCCTGTTGGTTGCCAGATTTGGTTCGCTAAAATACGCACTCTGTCAAGTGAGACTTTTTGAAGGTCGATGCGTCCCACCAAACAATGTTTGCAGTAAAGTAACCCTACCTCATAAGCCTTATCCGGTATTGTGACAGCGGGGTATTCTCCCATTTTTTCCTTAGTAGTCAGCTCCTGAAATTCCACTGGCGCCCTGAGGTGTTGCTTTGTCACAGCCGCATATGAAAACCTCTGTGTTTCTTTAGGAGCTGAATCTTCAGCTCGAACCTCGTTGATGATGGATTGTGTTAGTGGTTGTAGCGTTTCGTTGGTCACCTTAGGGGGGTTCTCAAATTCATAGATATCCATGACTGTCCCTTCCTCTCCAGAACTTATACTGTCAGCAGCAAAGGATTTTACCCGAATAAGGAAGTACTCATGATCTATTAGAGGAGAGGACTGAATCCTGAAGCTAATCAGAACACCCACTGTACCTCAGTGGTGGATTTTACCTAAAAGCAAGGATAATCAAAAGATGCCAACTTTTCTGATAGAGACCGGAACACTCACTGTTGGGCAGTGAGGGATTTTACCTGACTACAAGAGGGAAAGAGAAGTGAGAAACAATACTAATTAAATAATAAGCTAACTCACTTTCGCAGGCATCGCGGTTGCATTTAACATATGTAACAAGGCCTTAAACCTTTAAGTTACCCTTAAAGGACGAGTTATAGCCTCGTGAGGGTTTTCAGTTGATGTACCCACAAAATCAGTTTTACATATGAACTATGGTGAAATCTAGAGAAAGTAATTTTATAATTTAAAAAGTCTAAATCAAAAGGTTACTACTTATCACACCCATGATCATAAAACATTAGGCTAATGTTCTATTCATAAAGATAGAAAAGACTGACTAATCATCCTAACTAGAGCTTATTCATTTTTAACCATTTTGATTTCTTTCTCTTTTCCAAGCAACAGACTTTCTACCTCACCTTTGGATTAGTATTTTGACTTCAAATCTCACCATTTCATACACTCACAAGAAAATCTCTCTCATATAAGTTTTCTATTTTACCTCCATATGCAAGAAAATGAGTAAAAAGTATAATATCCCGCATATTTAGTCAGAAAGACGGAAATTTGCAGATATATAAATAAAGTCTCATGGAAAGAATGTCAATCACATTTGAAGTGTCAGGTCCTTCACTTTAGCATCCTCTCACCTATTTTACACTTCATATCATACTTTAGTGATAAGTCTGGGTATTAAGACGGGGATTAGGACAGGTTAACAAGAAAAGTTAAAAGGGATTCAAAAATTTCTGAGAATACACTAAAGACTTTTTGCACTTGACCTTCTTGGAAATTTCTTCACTTTGTAGACCATAACACTTTAAACTTCTCACCACTTCTACTCAATTATTTTTATTTTATTTATTTATTTTTTTGAATCACTTTGAGCAAAAGGGATACTTTCTTCATTTTTCTTTTGTAAAATTTCCTTCATAATCTTTTTCGTTCTGGCTTTCTCCTTATTTCTTTAGAAATCCTTGGAAATATGGGTAAGGCTAATATGCATGGGTTATACTCCTTATCTAGAGTTAGGTTTAAGATGATTGATTTAAGAATAAAAGGCTTAATATATAAGGCTCAAAAGGGGTTAACATGATAATCCTACTAGGTGGGATAAAGGCTGATTGGTTCACTACTTGACTTATCAGTATGATATTCCACTTTGAATAGACTATAAGACCTCATGGTTATCTCCCTAGTTGATGTCACCTCGTGATTAACCAAATCAGAATAAATGAGACTACACAACGAATTTAAGCACAGAAAAATGGTTGAGTCAACTTGGACTCAGATTTACGTAAAGACTCTCCAAGAATTAAAATTGAAAAGCTCAAGTCTCACAGGCACTGTTCTAAAAATTGGTCTAGGCGACCGCCTAGGCGGTCTCTAGGCGCTAGGTGGTACCCAACCGACTCGCCTAGGCCCAAGTCATTTAAAAAATTGGTGGACCGACTAGGCGGGTTTAGGCGGGCTACGCGGGTCTAGGCGGCCTCTAGGCGGTCTAGTCAAGTTTTTTTTTTTTGAATGATTAAATGTCAAATATTAAAGGCCCGTGTAGGCTTAAGATTTGAATGAGTTTAAAAGACTAAAGTCTAATGTAAATTATATGCCACTATAATAAAGAGTATGCTTTTATATAAAGTCGATATTCTTAAACTATTATGTATTTTTGTAATAAGTATATTTGTTTGTATTTATTTTTTAAGTTATGGTAAATGATTTTCTTCATTTCTTGTAGTATAGGTGTGTATTACTATATATATTAGGAAAAAAACTGCCAAGCGCCTAGCCCGTCTAGGGACTGCCTAGAAGGCCTAGGCGCTAGACGCTATCCCACAACCTAACTACCGCCTAACATTTTTTAGAACACTGCTCACAGGTGAAGTCTCTGTACTAATCCTTTAGTTTGGTAAAAGGATAAGCTACTCTATCATTTGAAATCCCTCTAGTAGCGTATTATATGAACTTACTCTAGACTAGGACTTTTATTAGTGAGATCTATTTTTAGTAATAGAAACTTAGTCTAAAACTTTTACTAATCCTGACTATGGCTTATAATTTCCAATTTTCATTAGCCAGTTTAAACGATAAAAATATATTTTTCACCTAGAATCACCATAATTCACATATAAAATTTCCAAATATTGCAAAATTTTAATTCTCACCCCCTAACTAAATTAGGCATTGTCCTCAATGACTATATAAGATATGTAAAAAGCTTACCATAGTTTAAATGATTAGAGAAGGAGGGATATTACCTTAAATGCGTGCAAAATTACATTAGCTAAAATCTGTAGAATTTATATCCTTAACAAAACAAATAAGAGTAATAATTCATGAGGATTAAAATTACTACAACGATTAAATATTTTTCATGTGCTCATTCCATAGAGTTACACGTCTCCAAAAAGGCAGAGAAAATGTGCTAGAGTACATGTACAAATGACACAACTGAAAAATAAAAAATTAAACAATGAATAATAATAATAATAGCTTAAATAAATAGTTTCATTGTTTAACATGATACATGATTTGTCTCTGCCCTAAAAATAAGAGTGATAAAGCCATATTAGACAATCAAGTACATGAGTAATAAAAATTATTTATTAAGAAAATGCGGAACTGTGAGAGTCCAAATTTCTCTACTAGAAAATCAGTTATGATAATAGGCTCAGATTCATTATCCCAATACAACTCCATTTTCCCAGTGACTCCTTTTTTATCGATTCCACAATCATAAAAAGGTCCAACACTATCTTCATGATATTTGTCCCCCTTAGAGCATTCCCAATGCAGTCAACTATTATTCACCTCCACGTAGGTAGTATTTCTCATCTTTTCCACCGTTTTGGTGAAAAACAAGGTGAGGCTGCCCAATGCAAAGGTGAATATTAATCTCGTATAGGATGTTAGATTCCATCTGGACGTAAAAATAAAAAAAATGCTCCGGACGGAATGAAACATCCCGAAAAAAAGTCGAAAAATCATGTGAGACGGAATGAAACATTCCGTCCGAAAAAAAAAACCCTTTTTAAAAAAAAACACACACACACAAGACGGAATCCAACATCCCGTTCGAAGTTCACAACTCAGCCACTATCTCGGTTTAAGGTTTCACATTCGTTTTGACTTGGGAAAATAGTCACCACCATATTCACCTTTGCATTGGGCAAAGGTTTTGAACAAAAAATAGGTGAATAAATTCACAAGCCCACCACATCCACCTGTATTGGGAATGCTCTTAGAATGAAAGAAACAATCCCAACCGCGTTTTTCACAAAACTATTCATGGCATTGTTATCAAAGGACCCATGCAGCGCACCTGATCAGTGAAGGATGGTGAACAAGTCGTTAAAAGTTAAAACCTTCAAAACCTGATCACAAAAGAACTACTACCAGCTAATAAGTCCTTAAGGTTCAAGACCTCTTTCTCTCCAATTCCTAAACAAATACCCATAATCTACTAGTCTTTCCTGCTTATAACCGAGACCACCCCATGTTCTCCCAACTCCCTCATTGGAACAGTAACAGAAACAGAAACCCAATATCTGTTGAACTCAATTGAGAACTTGGACAACCAAATTTTCTTTTTTATTATAATCGAGAGCACCTGTTTCTCTTTCAAATTTTTGGTGTTCTTTTTCTTATCGACTGAGAAACCAAATTCACCACGTCATCAAGAGAACATTAACGAAAAAGAGAAGCCTCACATTGCAAGGTCGCTTAGAGCCGAAACTGAGAGGTGAAACTAGCAAAAATTGGAGGAGTTAATCGGGAAAAGGAGGATGTCAAAATACTGTTTGGAATTGTAGAATTCCAAAACTTAAAATTAAAACACTGTGTGAACTGACCGGCGGTAAGCCTTGCTGATTTGCAAGTGCTCCACGTCATAGGTAGGCTGGAAGATGAAGCTGTAGCTTCTGGTTTAGGTTGAGAGTGGGTGTTTTATTGTTTAGTGCGGCTGGAGGTAGAAGATGGAGGCGATGAGGGAAAGAAAGTATCAGACCTTCTTTGTTTTCTATAATAACAAGTATGCAAACCGTGCTACGCATCGAGGTTTTTTTTCCTGAAGTATTGAAACCCGTCATTCGATATCGATAATTAGCATGGTTTTTTTTTATTCTAATTGTAATTACATAGGGGAGGCACATCTAATTTAATATAAGGGATAATTATGTTATTTAAGTGACATTAGGGAGTTTTTTTTTCTAAATTATTAATAAAAGAGGGCTTGTTCTAAATTCAAGGAGAAAAATGGAGAATAATTATATAATTTAAGTTACATTAGGGGGGTTTTCCAAAATTATTAATAAAGGGGGGGGGGGGTTCTAATTTTTGTGAAGGAGGTGTTTATAAATTGAGCAAATAGGGAGATTTCAATTTGCCTACTCGATAGTGGAGAGTGGGGTCCTCAAAACTCGGCTATCATATAGTGTAGGGATACCCTAGTCGATTGGGCTTTTTTTAGTTTTAGGCCCAAGTGCTTATCGATTAGGATTGGGTCCGAAACAAAAATGGATACTAACTTACTTGTCTGGAATAGAGAAGAATTTCAGCTTACTGAAACACAACTTAACACAAATGCATCACACATAAGCTTCTATCAATTTTAGTTTTATTCTTAAAATCTAATCACTCACTCCAATAAACTATTGACATTCTAATAAATTAAAAACAACGAAGCCCATGACAGTAGGAAATAAAACTAACTACTATTTCTACCCTATTTTTAATACTATACCATAACGACTAAAAACTAATCAATTCTCCATACTCTTGATACCTAAATCTCTTCCCGAACTTGTTGTGGTGACGGGATAGAGAATACAGAGATGTAGAAAGTGTTGAAGTCATGAACTCAGAAGACTAGACAAGATTGAGCTTTGTAGGAAAACTTTCAGAAGTGCTCCACGTCTCTATTAGTCCTAATCGTAAAGCTATAGCGTGCTGACGCTGGGCAGACTCATGTCTACATGATAGTTGCAGGTAGGCATTTTATCAATTACATTTATTTGTCATTAGCTACTGATTAAAATATCTATTTAAGCTACTTGGGTTGCCTCCCATAAACGCTACGTTTAACGTCACCAGCCGACACAAAGGGGGACTTAAGGTTACCCCCCTAACTAGCTTAGGTAATTAATTTTCTAAATTTGTGGGTCTTTTATAGTCAGATTCCCTAGACTTAAAACTTGTTTGTAATCCGATTTTTGCTCTTTTTATCTTCCCCCTTTTCCATGCGTGACCTATACATTTTAGTAGAAGGCGAGCCATCTTAATTAAATCTTGGATAAATCTACAATTAAAACTAGCATGATATAAAGATGCTAGAATGTCTTCTATTTTTGCATGAGGTTGACCAATGTCTAGTGGATGGGTTGCATCTAGCAATGCATTATTATGGTGTATAACATTATCCTTGTTATAATTTGTGCACAATTGTGATAAACATGATAAAAATAGATCTTTGTGATGAGTGTTTCTAAAACTTTTATTAGCTATTGTGTGTATTGCACATAGATCATCCATCTGTTCCGTATCATCGTCAGGGTTTCTAAATAATGTAAAGATGTTTACATCTACTCTCATATTCCCGGATGTGATGGACATGTTCCCATTCCTACAATTAATTAAAGCTTCTGTTGTAGCTAAGAATGGTCTACCCAAGATGATAAGAATTTGGTTTCCATTTGTAGGTAAAGTGTCAAGAACTATAAAATCAACGGGGCAATAAAAATCAGAAACCTTGATAATCACATCCTCTATTACCCCTCATGGAATCTTAATAGATTTATCTACTAACTGTAGTCTAACATTTGTTGGTTTTAAGTATGTTAACCCTAGTTGTTTATAAACTGAGTATGGTAATAAATTCACACTAGCACCTAAATCCAATAATGCTTGATTAGTGTAGTCCTCTCCTATTCTACATGTAACTATAGGACTACCGGGGTCTTTATGTTTGACTATGGCTCGCTTCTGTAGAAAGGATGAACAACTTTGACCAAGGAAAACATCTTTTGGGATATTTGTTTTCTTCTTTACTAGGTCTTTTATGAATTTGGCATAGGAAGGTATTTGTTTAATTGCACTTAGAAAAGGAATATTGATATGTAGATTTTTAAAAATATTCATGATCTCATTATATTGTGCTTCCTTTTTGTTATCTTTTAACCTAAAGGGAAATGGTGCGGGTGGAATTTTTTCAGTGACCGGCTCTTTGGTTTTCTCAGTTTCAACTGGCTTTTCCTTATCTTTTGTTATAACAACTTCCTCAGAATCAGGTATGTCAACTTTATTATCTACTTTCTTTCCTGACCTAAGGGTAGATATCGTGTTAACTCCTTCTGTGGGTGCGGATGAAGAGGTGGTTTCAACTTGATAAACATATCTACCTTTTGGGTTTTGTTCAGGTTGGCTTGGTAAGGTTCCTTTGGATTTGTCTGCTAGACTAGCTAGTATCTGATTGAATTGTTGGCTCATCTGTTGAGTTATTTGTTGAGTTACCTGAGAAATTTGTTACGTTACTTGTTGAGCCATAACATCAAATTTTTGGTCAATTCTTTTGAATTCATTCTCGATTTTTGTAGCTAAAGCTTTCATGGTTTCATATGTGGTATTAGTTTGGGTTTGGTAATTAGCCATGGGGTCTATAGCTAATTCTCTATTCTTATTTGGTTGTTGTTGTTGTTGTTGTTGTTGTTGTTGTTGTTGTTGTTATGGGTAATACTATGGAGCATGTACTACTGCACCTCTATTATTCATGTATTGTTGTCTATTGTTCCCTTGGACCCTGAAATCCATATTGGTTTTGTTATGGAGGCATATTTTGTCTCCATTGATAATTATTTTGTGGATCTTGGTTATAGTTGTTACTAAAGTTATGGGCAACAAATAATGGACAAACTAGTATATCATGGTCTGTAGTTAGGCAACTTTCACAAAATTGATTGACACTCATTGCTTGTTTAGGTTGATTATTCATTGGAGAATTTGAAGTAAATGAGTCAAACTTCTTGTGTAAATTTTCAATTCCGTGGATAAACTAGCAATGGCACCTTCAAGTTTCCCATTGAGTTCGTTTTTAACTTCATACATACCTGGTTTATTAAAACTCATCCCCCCATCTACCCGTGCCATGTCCTCATGGTCACTACCATTGGCCCAATCCTTAGAACTCTCAGAAAAGTTTTGCAAAAAAGTGTAGGCTTCATCCGGAGTAAGACTAGTAAATCTTCATCCATTCATTGATTCAATTAACTGACGGTTCATAGGTGAAAGACCTTTTATAAAGTAATGTACTATATTAAGTATGTCAAAACCATGATGTGGACAGCGGACAAGTAAATCATTAAATCTATCCCATATTGTATGAAACTCTTTATTAGGTTTTCCTTGAATGTTGAAATAGCCAATTGAATGGCTTCAGTTTTACGTAAAAGGTAATATTGTTTCATAAACTTTTGTGATAGTTGCTCCCAAGTAGTTATAGAATTAGAGGGTAAGGATCTATACCAATGTAGTGCGGTATCCTCAAAGGTCAAAGGGAACAACCTTAATCTAGTTTCTTCAGGTGAAAGGTGAGGTGCTTTAAAAGTATTTAATATGCTCAAGAACTTAGTTAGATGATTATACGGCTCTTCATTTCTTTTTCCATAATATCTTGGCAACATATTAAGAATGGTGGGATTAATCTCATAGTTATTGTTATTGTTGGGCATCACTATGCAGTTCGGTGGTTGAACCGTGATAAGTTGAAACAAGGTGCTAAGAGTTCTTTGATCAGCCATGGCGGCTAATGGTACTCTCTCTTGTGTGTCATGTACTTGTGTAGATGGTGTAGCTAAGTCTACTAATGGTGTGTGCGTCTCAGATTCAGAATCAGATCCTGAGTTTGATGGTGTGGTCTCCTCCAAATTCAAAATTGGAAGATTGTTACAAGAATTTGCTCTTCTGATTAAACATTTACGAGATGAATCATGAAACCAAGTTTTCATGCACTAGACAATTAAGCTATATAAAATAATCTAATATGCACTTAATTAACTAAATTATATTATCAAACTATATTAGACTGACTATTCATGCTAATTATGAAACCGCTAATAGGAGATTAACGGTGGAAGAGAAGTACTTACTGTTACAGCAAGCAAAACAAGTCCAAAAATTTTGAAACTTTTACAGCAGTTACCTGATACGTCCATAAAGTATCATGTAAACTTTCAGAGCAATCGGTGCTTGCAAAGTTCCTCTTATGTACTGTTTAATCCTGCAAAGTCTAGTGAAGAAGTTTTCTGAACACACTGTAAACAATCAATTGATTAAATAAATAAAACAGCACTAAAAATCACGAAATTTTTACTGGAGTCTCCTGACGTATCAGGGATGATCTTGTAAAAAGTTTGGATTATTTGGAGTTTTACAGATTCTTCTTCTTGACTGTTCTTCCAGAGACCTTGGTCCTGAAAAACTGCAGCAACACACTGAACACAAGCAACTAGTTAAGTGGTCAAAACAGGTCAAACAATACCCAAATGTTTACTAGAAGCTCCTGACGAATCGAGGTTCCTCCTATAAAAAATATAGAATTTTTTATAATGTACAAATAACTCTACTCAACTGTTTTTACAGATGCTTGCGACCTGAAAACTGAAAATGGTGTATTGCAAAGACGATGTTAGTTAACCAGGTAACACAAGTACGAAAATTATGATAAAATTCCACTAAATTACCAATACTTTACAAATCAACTCTGTAAAATTTCAAAATTTTTCAAAATTTATAATTATGTTTTCTGTACCGTTTTTTTCTTTCAAACAAACACTAAACTTTATGAAAATATTTTTTACTATGCAAATCTAATTTAATTATGCTAAATTAATCTAATTATGCTAAATATGCAATTTATACTATATGAATTTCTAAATTAAAGTAATCTAAATTAAATATTCTATCATCTAATCAATTTAGAGTGGGCAGCGGTGCCATTGAAAAAGCACGTAAACACTAATTATTTGTATGTCGTTGTTTGTGTAATGTTTCTTTTACAAATCTTACTTAGCCTATTAAATATTTATTAGTATAGTGACTAGCAAGGTATCAATCCTACTCTAAATAACTAGTTGATGATAATAGAAATTCCTAATCTAAATTACTATAATGGATGCAAGTAAAAGATATGGCTAAGTAATAATGAATATATGGTTGATTTGAATTGAGATTTAACTATGCATAAACTAAACTAAATTAAATATATAATTATGAATGAAGAGAGAGAATATCTTAGGAGAGATGAATCCACCAAAATCATAGAATTAGTCTAATAGATCTATCTATCATGCTTAATATAAATCAACGATAGAAAACTCACCATACCTACAAACCTTATGCTCATAACCATGATGTTAATATTTGGATTTCAATGTGCTTTCTACCTTACCACCAAGTACTTCTTCAATCTCCATTGATATCTTCTATCTAACCAAATTATACTTTAAGTGGCATTCATTATACAACTCTAGGTGTCATAGAAAATCCACATGTGGCCTTAACCATACTACTAATTTAGGTGCCATAAAGAATCCAATCATCACACTAGAAAACTAAAAACTAAAATAAAAGAATCTAGGGTTTGTGGTATTTGGCTCTACACAATCATGAATTACTCTAAGACCTCCTAACCTCCACAAGGAGCGTTAGATCAATGGATGAATAAGAAGAAACTCAATGAGGGATTTATACTAAAACATGATAGAAGAAGAACTAAACTAAAACATAAGAAAAATGCTTCATCTCCCCTTCCAAGAGAAGGGAGATTAGCTTCTCATACTATGCTATGAACACAATATGAAAAGGGATAATATTTATTGAAGGTAATGATGAAAAAGGTCTGAACTTTCTTCTCTCTAAATTCTAGATCTAAGATGCAAAACTAAAGTTCCTAGATAATCTTTAACTTAGGTTTTTGTAACTTATATATTAGCTTACATGTTCGTTTGGATAAGGATGTGAATCCTATTTTTATTCGGTGTCAAACTTTCTGGAATATTTCTAGAAGCAATCCTGGAAAATTTTGATTCGTTTGGATAAAAATCGGGCATGTCCCACTTTTCCCTGCAAGCTATTTCCCAAGTTGCAGCTTCTGATAGCTTTCAGTTTCCTAATTTTTCTGAAACTCTGAATTCTTTTCCATGTTGATCTCCTCTTCCTATGAGGTTGAAATTAAGGCTTTGATATCAGATTTAAGACTCTTCTAACTCAATTATTATCCTCTTTTAGTGTCCGATTAGGATTGGCACATATGGAGACAAATATAACGTTTTTGCCCTAGGCTTTTAGCTGTAATTCCCAATGACTCTTTTTTTACTTGCTTGACTTCTTTTCCCTCCATATTTCACATTTAGGTTCTTTGAACTGCAAAATCTCAAATTGCATCATATTAGAACAAATAAATATAAAATGAAGACTAACATACACATAATTGGGGATATAAATCATTACTTTTGAGCACTTATCAGCCTCGTGAGAGTTTTCTAGAGAAGATACTCACAAACTTCCTCTATTTAGTATAAATCATTACTTTTGAGCACTTATCAGCCTCGTTTCCTTAATTATTCTCAGAGGTTTACACATCTCATTAGTGGGGGAATAAAGAAAAGCTCCTTTGAACTTAGAATAATATATATACAGTAGTTTAATCATCTAACAATAAATGTACAAAATATGAGCGGTGAAATGCAAAAGCAGAGTCGTTTCCCAAACTTTTGGAGAGCGTTCTTAAGTTGGGTTCTCATAGGGGTGTATTGCAATCACAACTCTCTGATAGATTCGCTCAAGTTTCGTTTTCTCAAGTGCAGAGGGCACTTATATTCCTAACATACTCGAATGACGTCCAAAGAAACCGGGGTCGATTGATCACAATATCTACTTACTATCACACAATCCTATTACTAATTGAGCTAGAGGTCTTTTATTAGGAGTTACGGGGCTAAGGTAGTGGTTTAGAAATAAAAAGAAGGGAAAACAAACTCTGATAAGTTGAGAAACCGGGTCTTCAGGATATTTGTAACTAGAGAAGAACCTCGCTTTGTTATTTGCTTCCGACTTTGTGATTCATTCTTTAGCCTTTTGGCTTTGTGACTCTATTTGATTTTGATTTTTAGGAGTTCTAACTTTGCTTTTGTTTATTTTGAAATTAACTCCTTTTGAATTTGAACTTTTAAGAGATTTCGATTTTTGAATCGTTTCTTTCTTTTCTTTCTTTTCATTTCGAAGCTTCTAACTATTCTGTTTTTGTACAAGGCCTTCTTTTCTCTTTTTACTGTTCATCCAATTCTCAACTCATCAGCTGGGTATGATTTTTGTTGTGTGTAGTAATAGTTCAGGGATTGATGGCAAAGAAATAAAAAGGTTTTTAGAAATTAGTGAAGGCTCAAAAAGAGTAACTAGAGGAAAAACTATCTTTTTGGGTTTTTAACGTTTATTTGGCTATATCGATCCAAAAATGGGTTAAATTCTCTCCTAGGATATGACATGGTGATCAAACAAGTGGACGTGTTATCTTTCTATCCGGACATCCTTTATGTCATCACTCAATAATCATTCAGATGAGGCTTTTGGCTAGATTCTCACAAGATATGAAACTTAACTATTCTAACCTTGGTCTCGAAAACTCACTGCTATATACAATCAAATGTTGATGCATGCCATTCATGAAAAGATATAGAAACTATTGTGTGTATATTAGTCTAAGTTTGAAGAACGAATCTTTACTCTATTGCTATAATGAGACTTCTAGACCATGTATTCATCATAAAAAAAATGAATCAAGACTTTAAGTACTAAACAGAAAAACTATTTTTGGTTTTTTCAAAAATATTTTAAGAAAGAAAGAAATATACGAATATATCTAATATAAGAAATGCCTAGTTTTTGCAGAATGTTACTATATCACCCCCAAACAGAAATATGTTTTGTCCTCAAAATATGAAGAAAATGAAAGAGATTATCATAGGAACATGAACAAAAATGGCAGGAAACCTGTACTCTGTTCTTCGTGCTGAGAATATACCACCCCCAATCAAGTTTGGAGCGTTGGTTGATAGATATAGAACAAAATGTACCAGGGTTAACTAAAAGGGAAAAACGTAATTATTCTAACGTGAAATTTTTGGGGTTTTTTTTTTTTTTTTTTTTTTTTATAAAGTTTGTTTTTCTCAAAACGTATCTCTAACCATATAGAGGGTTTCTACAAGAGAATAAAATCATACGTTTATCCAGTATCATTTTGGTTACTCTGGGGCGTAAGATTTTTATTTTTTTTTATATCCTCAAGGTTTGAAATCTATGTAGAAATGTTAATTACTACAACAGAAGGGATCTTTTGCAGCGCACCCTTTTGCCACGCTAAAAATTTGTTGCTAAAACACATCTATTGCAACGCCAATTTGTATTTGCTAAATGTCTTCCGTTCCATAAGGCGACTTACTTGCATTCACATATTATTGCGCCCTAGACCGTGACAAATGCTTGCTTTTATTATTTTTAAGAAATAATAACAAATATTTTTTTTAGGAATTTTAGCATTGGCAACGCAGTTGTCGCTGCGACAATACATGGAATTATTTGCAACGCAGTATTCATTGCTATAAGCTTTAGTCGATTTAATATTTACGGTTTCTCAATATTTTGTATATATTTGTTGCGGCGATTGTGGCGTCACAATTGGACTCTTTCAATTTTCACAGCCTTCTTCGCGGGCTTTCTTTTGGGTTTTGGCTCGAACAAAATAACAAAATACTGAAAATAGAAATAACAATAGAATAAAAAAAAAAACCCTAAAATCACTTCTTCTCTCCAACTGCTCGCTCCCCTCTTTAGTTTCTTCAACAAATATTGCTATTGCTAGGTGGCTTCAATCTTCCACCCCCAAATTAAGGTAGTCTTCTTCTACATTTAAGATAATTCATATAAGCTTTCCATATTTCGCAATCTATTTTTTTTTTCATATTACATATTAAATTTTAAAAAAAAAACTTTGTTTTCGGTTCTAGGATTGGGATTGGTGTTTTGATTTTAAGGTAATCTCCCACAACCAGCAATACGTTAGTTTTGATTTTGGGTTTGTTGAAAGTTTCAATTTTTTTTTTCGATTAAAAGAATCTATTGTTTCACGTACAATTAGATTCATCCGTCTCTGCTGGGGCAAGGCCGGATCTGGGACCACCGAAGAATTCTCCCTTGGTCTCATTGCTGGTGGTCTCGTCGATGGCAGCATCAACATTTGGAATCCCCTCTCTCTCATTCGGTAGTCTATCTCTCAATGCCTTTATTATTATGATTTTTATATTACCATCAACTGATCCATCCATTGTTTTCTTGTTATATCGGGATCCATTTAGGGTTTCTTCAATAACAACTACAAAATTCATTCCTTACTTAATAATAATTAATCAATTAATAAACGTTTATCCCTGCAGTTCACAGGATGTTGACCGTTCTCTTGTTGGACGTTTTCCAAAGCATACAGGCCCTGTAAGTTTTTCATAACCCTGCCTACATCATCCTCTCTTGATTTCCTCACACTTTTACTTACCTCTGGGCTAAAGGTTCGTGGTCTCGAATTCAATACCAATTTGCCAAACCTTCTTGCATCTGGTGCTGTTGAAGGGGAAATCTGCATTTGGGACCTGGCAAATCCAGCAGAACCTACTCATTTCCCACCACTCAAGGTAACAAAACAACATTATTTCTCAATTGATGCATGCACTGTAAGATTGACAACAATTTCATCTTTGTCCAATTTTTGCCGTCTGAAGCTCAACTTATTTGACTCTTTTGTACGTAATGGAGTATCTAGTTAGTTATATATTAATGGCAGTGAGCTTTACCGGAGTGGCTTAGAGGGTTTCGTATAATTTTTCCATATCCTTATGTCTTAAACCTAGGTAGATCTTCTAATCCCGACAAACTAACTTGCAGAGCTACACTGCTTATTGGATCTAAATGTACAAAACGCCAAATTCTATCTATTATAGAATTCAAGGAGAACCAATTTAAAGAAAATTTGTAAAGAAAACGAGAATGAAATAAACAAGTAGTGAAGGAACCCCAAGAATGAAGAGAGAGAGAGCATTCGTTTCTGCGTTTGCACTGTTACTCATCAGCAGTCCTTTTTATTCCTTTTCACCCAAAACTTTGATGTATATACCTTTTAAGTCCCCTCCGCCACTGACTTGCAAAGAGGAGAGTTATGTTACTGTTCACCACACCCAGAATTTGTTTGTTCCTATACCTATTAAGTCGCACCCCATTCGCTGAGACTACAAGAATGACAAATTTTCCGTATCATTCAGAAATATGGACTTTCAAATTGAATGTCATTCAAGTACAATATGGGAAATTTTCAGCTAGGCTCGGCATTTTTGTTTGTCTTTTTTATGTTTTGTGTTTTTGTTTTTGGGGTGCTTTTGGGAATTCTGTTTAGGCAACTAGAGTGCTTTAGGGAAACTGTAATCACCCTATCATTTGATATACTATTGTTACACATAGTGCGTTTTAACTATTATTAGTTGTTCAAAGGTTTACCACTTGGTCAGGTCAGCTTGAACTTAGCTTATGAGCGTGCTACTTCTAGTAAATTTTAATGGAATCGATATCTTCAAGTTGAACATGCTATTGTTCCAACCGAAGTTCGACCTCCTTTTGAAATGATTCTTGTCGAGATGAAACGCTTGCGATTTGACAATGAAAATTGTCTTGAGAGTGTTGGATCCAGTGCGCAAGGAGAGGTTTCATTTTGTCATGGAATCATAAGGTCCACCATATATTAGCATCCACTTCTAATAATGGTACCACAGGTGAGAAAGGGAAGACATTATCATTTCGTATATTGATAATTGTAATGGTTTTTTTTTCTTCTTTGAATTCTTACTAATGCATGTTTTCATAAATAAGAATAATGCATTTGAGACATAATAGTGTACTATATCAAATAGTTCATTCCCTCATCAATGTTCATTCTTTTCCAAGTCAAATGCCACACATCTCTGCTTTCCAATCTCCCTCTTCTCTTTATTCTCCAAAAACTGGTGATGGTGGGAGAAGTTTCCAATAATTTTCTCATACATGTGAATTAGGATTGGCTAGAAATACAGAGATGGTGAAATTTGACTTGCACTTGAAGAACATATATGATGAAAACCACAATTCTTAATAGCATGGATGCTGGTAGAATAAGAAATAATAAGAAAAGAAAGAGTGCTTAACGAGGACTAGTAATGACATCGACCGCCAAAGCGATTGAAAGAAGCGGTGGCATCCGAGCTCCGGATTACGCTCTTCTTGAAACAGACACTTTGGAGAAGAAGATATCTTGAAGAACTCACTGCCCACGAATCGTTCGAGCTATCGAGCTGAAAGACGATCAATTACTCCATTTGGGCTGCGGGTTCAAACCGATACTTGCGCTTACGAGTGCAGCTCACATTCTGGTTCTCCTTGATATCTCCTGAAGTAGAGTCCAAGATAAGAGCACTGCACTCATCCAGCTTGTCCTGATTGATTTTAAGGATATCCATAAGCTGGTTCTGATACTCGGTGGGATTACAAGGTTCAACCTCCTTGATAACATGCAGCATTGTTGCAGTAGCAAGTACAGAAGGGAGATAACAAACAGACCTCGAATCAGCAATGACAGACAGAAGCAAACGTTCACATCTCTTCATAAACTCCCAATGAAGATTATTCTTCAATCCAAGCCTCCTTATTATGTGATCAAGAAATGAAAGTGGTGTAACTTGATTCATCCTCCAATGAAGAGTAGAAAGTACCAGAAGCTCCATTCTCTGAATAATTTTGGCTTCAAACACATACTTTGTTTCTTCCACTTGCAGATCTAAGAGAAGGGGAACTTGGGTCTCTTCCACCTTAGCAGCAACAGAAAGACAAGCTACAGCAGCAAGTTGAGTCATCCATGGCTTATCTTTCTGAAAATGAAGGCTTGACATGAATCTATCAAGATAGTTAACAGCAAGAACTGCAGTGAGTGCAGAGAAACCATAGTGTGCGTCAACTTTTAACATCCACTCAACAGCTTCTTTACAAGCTAAAACAAGACTTGAGTCAATATCGAAGTTACTTTGGGATGTGAGGAATACAATAGTCTTTACGAGCTAAAACAAACCATAGTATGTTTCTCTGATCTTTACCCACAGCTTTGGGATGTGAGGAATACAATATCACCAGTGAAGGAGTTTGTGGGCCACACAAAAGGTATGAGACATCACTGTTTCATTTTTATTATTTATTTTTTCCAATTAATTTAATTCCAGTGGCCTACTGGTAAGGACTTGGGAGGTTGGGCCCAAGGTCTAGGGTTCAATTCCTGCCTTTACTGGGGAAAAGGGAATTTAAAGGATTAGGAATAAAGTTATACTATAAAAATAAGTCTTGAAAAAATATTGTCGTCATATTGATATGCAAGTTAACCTTGGATGGCTATATATGTATACAAAATTTCTCTTGCTTTCTTTCTCTCTTTTTTCATTTATATTTTTAAGTTAGTTAAGTTTTTATTATGTGTGTTTTCCTTGGCTGGTAAACTTGGGTGCTTTGTTTTAATCAAAATATGGAATAGCTATTTCTGTGGCAATGTCGAGTTCTCTTCATATAATTTGATGTGTTTGTTTCAAATAAAAACATCTTGACCATATTTATCCAATTATTTTCTACACCAGGTGTAATCGCAATGTCATGGTGTCCGATCGACAACTCTTTTTTGCTAACCTGTGCAAAAGGTAATAGGACTATTTGTTGGGATACAATCTCAGGAGAGGTGGGAATGTTTTGACTGGCATTCATATTTAGTGCTACTTCTTTTTTGGCTCTTTGTTATTCAACCATTTGTGCTCCTAGATTCTTGTTAACATTATTGTCCGCACTTGGCTATAGTTTTCTGATGTCAGCAATATTGGCTTTATATTAAATTTGGTGCAGATAGTATGTGAATTACCTCCTGGAACCAACTGGAATTTTGATATTCAATGGTATCCAAAGATCCCAGGGTTGATATCAGCGTCCTCTTTTGATGGGAAAATTGGCATTTATAATGTTGAGGTATGGACATTCTACAATGCATGTACAACTAGTTTTTGGAGACATTGTTTGACAAGGCTTCTGCCGAGTTTTATACTTTTATTTGCATATTGCCAAAGAAAAATAACTGGATTGTTAGAATTAGACATTTTGCATGCTTGATTGAAGGTTGTAAAATAACCAGATTGTTAGAATTTTACATTTTGCATGGAAGGTTGAAGGTTGTAAAATGACTCGAAGAGACAGGAAATCGTCCCTACTTCATATTAGCAATCGACAAGTTAGAACCCAAAAAAGAAAAGATACTAGAAATAGACAAGAGAACAAAACCTGAAAACCCACCTTTTATTTTGAGTATACAGGAAGCATCCCACGCCCGATACCTTTATATCTGACTCTGCCATTTGTTGGAACTGCTTTTTGTAATTGAGCTTGTTTGCTTGATTTACTTGATGTTTAGCCTTGCTTATTTTATTGTTTCATTGGTGATAACTTTATGACATAAGGTTTTTTAATGGTTTGGCATTTACATGTACAATTTAGTTCAAAATCTATTAGCTTTTGGCTATTTTTGTCTTCTTATTTGATCTGTACCTTCATGAATGTGATCGAGTTATAACTTTGATAAGTTCTTTCTAAGCTTTTGGCCATGGGCACCAATTTACTTATATAGGAGGTGCATAGTTTCACATACATTGCCAACTTGAGTGTATTTTAGGTTTATTAATGTTTCTAATAAATTTACTTAAGTAATTTTTTTTTTTTAATTTGTTGTGCCAGATTGGTCGATTGGTCACCAGAAGTAGTAGAATAAAGAAGAAGCTCCGAGTGAATGCTGCTCAAATTAGCATGCTATAGACATTATTTGTGGAATTTTAGTTTTGAATAATTCGTCTAAATTTAGTTGAACGTTGTTAATATTATGTGAGATGATTTTTTTGGCAAAAAATAATTATGTGAATTCTTTAAGGTCTTTTGTATTGAATGATTTAGCATTACAGATGTGTTATATAAAAATTGTTTTGGGCAGGATTATGTAAATGGAAATATATAGGTATATGTATGAATTGCACAATCTGTAATGTTAAATGCATCCCAAATAAAGCGTGTGTTTTTCTGGAATTTATATCATTCGCAACAATTTTAGTGTAGCTAAAAGTTTTGATTCTACCGTAACGTAGACATTTTTTGCCACACTTGGTGTGTGGCTAAATTTATAGGCGTCTTTTGCCACGCCAAATGTTCAGCTAAATATTCAAACTTCCCGCACTGTATAGCCAAATATTTAAACTTTTCACAACGGAAATAGTGTAGCAAAAGGTTGCCTTTTGTGACGCCTAGTTGTGTAGCTAAATGTATCACTTTTGCAATGCCATCCTAGTTGTTACAAGCTCTCTTTTGCGACGTCAAGCGTTGCAAATAGTTTGAATTTTTTTTGCAATTAATTTAATTTTCATAAATGAAGTAGCAACGGAATTAGTATATTAGCAGCGCCCACAGGCGTTGCAACAAACTAAGAACATTTGCCATGCCACTTTTGGTGTTGCATTTGATTATTTGAGACGCACTTTTCAGCAACGCCATCTGGTGCGTTGCGATAGATCTTTTGCCACGCTCAAAGGCACCTTTAGCGATGGGGTATGGCGCTGCTAAAACCATGTTCTGTTGTAGTGTAAAAAGATAACTCGTACAAAAACAGTGATTTTTAAGCTAAGTTTGAAAATAAACCATAACAGGTGATATTAGGCAACTTTAGTGTCGGCTCTTTTTTAACCCAATCCAGTCAGACTGTGGCTTCAGTTATGTGTGTTGGAGGATTTACTGTGCAAGACGTAAGATGTCTTGTACCAATATCATGGTGATATGGGCTACCCTTAGTAACACATAACTGATCCTCAAACCGCCCTTAGAAGAATGGAGATTGCGTACTTCTAAGGGTTGGTCTTTGTTGAATCCATTGCTTGTGTTTTAGAAAATCACATGACTAGTGTTGTATCGAGAATCATCTATTATAAGCGCGGTGAAAACAAACAATTTTATTAAAGAAAGAAAGAAACATTTGTTTTTGGCTTTTTGGTTTTTGGTTCCTAAATTACTATGACAGAAAAATATAATTATAATACTACTAAGAAAAATCACTATGACGAAAGTGATCCTCCCAATAGAAAATGCTTGAAATTAAGTGATTCTAATTGAGAACCATCTCATGGTTTGGCCTCCCTAGATCTTCCACCTTTTGTTTTGCAAGTAGGCAAATCTAGTGAAGAGGACTAGCTCTATTTCTAGATAATCTAGTCTCTCCTCTCCTACTCTTTAGCTAGCTCTATTTTGTAGCTATTCCAACCAGAGAGAAAGACGAAGCTCGAAACAAATAGAAATCACCCATAGAAGGAAAAAGTTTTTGAAATCAAAGGCTCTAGCTGCCAACCATCCCACGGTATGACATGCCTATGGAAGACGAGACATGCTAGACAACCATGAGAGAGAACCGTAAGACATCTTCATTGAATCCCCATCGCCTTCTGCTTTGTTTCACATATCTTCATTATAAAGGAAAGACTACTCAGCGTCAAAGGTGAGGAAAGGACTTACGTAAGACATAAAACATAAAAACAGAAAGCATGTAAATGAAAGTGAATGACAGGAATAGTAAATGACAGAAAACGAAAAGTTATTCTAAAAAGAAGTGTAAAATAAAGAAATAAAAAATGTATACTTGCTCCATAGGGGTACACTACTCAAACTACGAATAAAAGTTCTAACAAGGAATATGCAAGATATACGTGGACTCAAGGCTCCAGCACTTACAACCACACACTACAAGCGGAATGGTCCGGTTACCTTCGTGATGCACTCCCATGGAATGCATTGAGAACACATAACATGAATCTTTTATAGTCAAATATTCAAGAGTATATGTGGGGTCGTTTTAAGTCAAATTCCCCAAAATTATGCATATGAGATGGTTGATATGTTGTTAATTATATACTAATAGTCTAAATAGTTAGGGATCTTTATAAAAAAAATATATGAAAGCATTTACCCCCGAACATAATGAAATGATGCATTTGGAGTGTAAGATGCAGAATGGTATGTGAAAGCTTATGTAGCGCATCATGGAATTTATACAATAACCCGTCATGTTTGAATTATCCAAGAGAGTGTCAGTGTGGTAGTAGTTGTTCTTCATGAGGCTTAGATGGTACGACATATGGCAAACTGGGTTTTTCAACCACTTGAATAAAGGGATCATCATATGCTCTCAAGAACTCATATTCCACCTTAGATTCTATTTCCTCTTTTTCTGGCACTTCAATCAATGCGGAGTTCTTCTCAATTGGAATGATATTCTCGAGAGTTGGTATGTTGGGCAAAGTCTCTTTACTGGGAAGGTTTAGAAAATTATGAAGGATTTCAAAGGCAATTAATTAGCTTAAGTGCGAGCTTGAGGTTTCTTTGAAATGGTTTAGTGGTACGGTCCTCAGAATTTGGTGGATTTTTTATGAATGGAGGTTGGCTTTTGAGAGGTTTTAACTCGGGAGAATGATGGTCGGGTGGTGGTTCTTCATATGATCTCGAGGACTCAGAGAAATTTTCATCTAGCTTTGACGTTTCCACAAAATTGTGGTTCATATCGACAATATTAAAGATGTCACAAATTTGTTCCATCGATAAGTCTTTAACAGCTAAACTAAAATTAGATCCACTTTGCACCATAGATATTATATCCTCTTCCTCGGGCACTTCACACAATTCCTCCTTATCATTGTCCCAAGTGTGTCGAGTTAATTTCCAACACATGTTCTAGAGTTTCTTGTGTCGGAGTGTTCTCATCCATGGGTGTACTAAGACAAATGGGAGAAACTGTAACTTCAGGCACGTCATCATCTTTATAAGATCTGGAATTCACACGATAGTCAGGTGGATGGTGATGGGGTTTTAATTGGTCATAAATATCAGCATGGGCTTTAGCAATTAGTTTTGTTATAACAACACCTTGTTCCTCTTGTTGGTTTTGTTCTGGACTGGTGGGAAGAATATTAGTCTCAGATGTGGTATCGATTGAAATGGATTCAAGAGAACATAAGGTCTTTGCTATTTGTTGTATTTGAATTGTTTGCTCGACCATTACCTGATAAAGTTGAGCTGTGATAGATGGTGGAGTGGGAAATAAATTTGACATGAATGGTGATGGACTTTGGGTGAAACCGCACTCTAACTGACCATATGGATACATAAATAGTGGTTGACTATCTGTGGTAGAACTCCATGAATTGTTTGCATGACTAGAAAACTCTTGTGTGTATTGGTCATTAGGGAAGTTTGAAAATTGAGGTTCGTAATCGTAAGAATATCCCATAGGAGGCTCGAACTCGATATATGATGTGCATTGAGACACCCAATGATACAGACTACCACAACAAGAACAAGATTCTGAGTTTGCATTGTACTTCCATGACGGTTGTTCCTCATATTGGTAAGCCATGAATGCTCAAACAAGAATGATGCACAATCTGCAGAAATTCATTTGTGACTTTGAAGTTTTTGAAAAGTTTGCATGCAATGTCTATAGATTAGATACTATGCCCTGTTCGAATTGAACAGTGGGTGCGAAACTAGGTTGTGGGAACTACACGCGTTAAGGGAGAAGATCGCTACTTCACCAGATGATGTGCCACCAAGAATCTCACCCACGGTATTTCTGAGGGAAGGGAGTGAGGAAGGTGGTTGGTCTACTAGAATCTGGTAGTTTACTACTCTCTTTGTTCGTGCTAGATATTTGTCCTGATGGACGTGACTAGATTGGCTCTGCTTGGTTGATTTTATCTTTTTAGTTTGGTCTATGTGACAAACAGTTCATGCAACGTCCGTTCTAAAGTGGGGCTTAATCCCACTTTTTGTTCTTTTAGGGCTCGGGTTTAGCCTTAGCGAGACTGAAACGTATATCATATAATCAGCCAAGCATGCTTAGGAACACACAAGTGTCCTCTTACACTTGTAGCGAGGAGGTTTAGAAATTACTGCCCAAAGTGTGCGTTCACGACCCTTGGGGTGAAGGCGACGTGGTGGGGCTGACAAAGTGTTTGGTGTCTTGCATGTCAACCTACCATTCGAGCGTTTCCTTTCGGTTACAAATTTAATCTATCTAAGACCCACAAGTCGGGTTGAAATGTGGCAAAGCCAATAAGATACAATTGGTTGCTTTCGAGGGCCTAAAACAAAGTTGCCTTTATGGGCTTTAAACTATGAAAGCGGTAAACACATAAAATAACTACATTTAGATAATTAACTATACACTAATGATTAATTAAACAAAATATCTAAAAGCTAGAAAGTGTTTGTCAAAGATTAAAACTTCAACCCCCTAGTTGGGTTGAGATGCACGAGCGTGATGTTATCCCTTTCGCCTCGCACATCCAACCGGACCAAGTTGGTTGAATCCCCAACTCTTGGTAAGTAATTAAACTTAAACCAAAAGACTAAACTTTCAAAACTTAAACCATTTTGTATATATCCTAATTAATATTTTATTATTATTTTTATACTAAAAAAAAACATAATAAAGATAATGTCAAAATATGATATTATCCTACAAATCTAACATTTATCAAATAGTGAAAATAAACAATTTTTTTTTTTTTTTTTTTTTTTACTTTTTATTTTACTCAAACTTTGCAAATCTATCTACTTTTTATCTATTCACAGTTGAATTAAAAAGACCAGGGGGAATTACAGGTGACTTACACACGAAGATTCTGAGCCAACGGAATCTTCGTCGGAAAAAATCGAGGCGCGGCGCTGGTAAATGGGGCGCGGACGCGTGTTATATGCGAGTGCGGGTGAACAACTTGCGGGCGCGTGTCTAACCAGTGTGTGCATGTATCTCGTGCGGGCACGTGGGTGACAGGCGCGGTGCTGGTTCTCTTGCTCCGTTTGTGCTCGTTTTTCTCCAGTAGTTTCCAGTGATTCGTCTCGTGCTATTCTCAGGCTTTGTTTGCTCAGAAGTGTAATGGAAACAAAAAAAACAACAGTAATGAAATAAATGAAAAAAACTAAAAAAAATTTGAAATTAAGATTGAAAAGAAGAGTTCAATGAGTAAATTTTTTCTCCATCTTCCTCTTTCCATTGGGATCCATGACGGCGGCGCCATTTGACAATTGTAGAAATTGGGGTTTGTAAGGGGTTTTGTTGTTCATCTTGAATCCTTTGTTTGGAGGAATTGTTTGATGGTTGAAAAATTCTCTCTCAACTCTCCAAACTTTCTTACTTTTGTTCATAAGGTTTTAATGGTGGGAACACTAGTTCTTTATCTAGAATGGGTTGAAGTCTTAAACAAACTATTGATTAGATAGAAAAACATGTATGGAAATGGTTTTGATGGATATCTTGCTCACAAGGTTATACTCATTTGAACTTGTCAAATGAGTATGACTAGTGTTTTTGGGGTTGAATCAAAGATTAGAGAAGTAATGAAAACTTTGTATTGAAGACAAGATTGAAAACAAGAACTTGATTCATTAAATAAAGCTTGAAGAACATGAAACTGGAAAATGAAATAAAGTAGATAAAAGAAAATAGAAAGGCTTGAAATTAAAATGACTTAAATGAAAATTAGGTTACACTACTCCTAACAAACCAAATGGTTTGGACCCTAAAACATTGGATATCTAATTTTCTACATCTCTTTGGTTTATATTGGACACCATTTACATTTTCACCATTCCTTTTAGAAACAACCTTGGGGCTTTTGACCTAAGCCCATTCATTATAGTTATTGATTTTGGCTTTAAGTACCTGAGTCCATAGCTTGTAGCTATAAGTCCTTGAGTCCATAGCTTTTAGCTTTAAGTCCTTGAGTCGTGGAAAGTTGACTTTGATAGTTGATTTTGACTTTCTGCCACTTTTGCTCCTAAGCTAGAATCTTCCCGAACAGTGTCAATAGCAAGCCTTTTTACACTAAAATGCACGTATTAAGAATATACTTCCTAAATGGCCTGTATCCTGCAAACGGTAACAAAAGCTATAAGTTGTCTATTCGTTAAGCATAAGAAGGGCATATTTAAAGCATTGTAACGGTAATAAAATGCACATTTGGGGACTGATCAATACACCATATAACATGTTCATTAACGGACAGTTCGTTTGGCTTTTTCTCAAATAGACATGTGCTTGGGCAGCTTATATAGTGTCTGTAACAGCTTATACAAAGTCTTAAAACACTTTTAATTAATTTAACACTTATTAACTCGTTTAACGTAAGACATTATATAGGCTGGGGTAGACACTATACAAGCTTTCCATGAACATATTCTCAATTTAGGCTGATTCAGAGATATATGATAAGTTGTTCAAAGTACAATAAGGAGAGTTGCAAGAGATTACATATGATAACATCAGCTCGAAGAACTTCAGAAGGTCTTTGGGCATTGTAGTTGGGAATCAGATACCGGCGCTCCTTAAGAACGGTGCCAAAGACTGTGAAAAATATAGTATATCCCTCTAGAGGATGGGGATGTCACCTGAACTGTGACAAGGATTGTGAAAACCTATATATGCAAAAAAATCTTCTCAATTTTTTTGCATACAAACACCACTGAGTACATCAGTAGGAGAGATAAGGTGATGTACAATACCAAAGCTATGAGATTTATTAAGTGATGTACACAAACATAGTGGCCTTCTCACACATCCATGTCCAAACCAAAAACATTATTTACTCAAACTTAATTGTGAAGTATCAACTTGAAAACTTCAAACTTGTTATCAAAACCTTGATCATCAAAAGTTTCACAACAGTATTCTGAACTTAAATAGTACTGAACGTACGTTACCTAGAAATTTAACAGTAGAAAACATGATTGAAAATTACCTGGAATATGATGAAATTGTTTCTCCTTCAAATGATTATCTTCCCCCTGCTCCAACAACATATTTATGGGGAAAAAACAGAAGGCACTGTAAATAAAATTTGCCTAGAAAAGATGGGGTAACAGTTCTGATGCTCCAAGAACAGATAAGTGATATATATAGGGGAGGGATCAATATACCATGGTTTTCATATCATGGTTTATACCATGCCCTACAACCTCACCCACAAGATGAGCTAGAACCTAATTTTTTGTGGATATGTCTAACAAACTATGACTCTGCAAACTTTCATCTCACTTGATAGTGTTTACCAATGTCAAAAGATGATTGCAAAATCGAAGAATCTGGACCGTTGAAATAAATTCAAAGTTGGCAAAAACATTTAACTAGGTTAGTTGTTTCTAAATGAGCCAAATTTTGGTGGAGTAGCTATCTATAGGTAGTAGATTATATCTACAAAATATTAGGTCTTAACTCGTCTTGTAAAGGAACGTGGTATAAACCATAGTATAAAAAAGCATGGTAAACGGATCCCTCCCCATATATATATATGGAAAAACTTGTAAGGAGAAATTTCCATCCAAAGAAAATAAAAATAAAAATAAAATAAAAGTTAGAACTCCAAAAAACATAATCAAAGGAGTCAAAAGCCAAAACAAAAAGGCTAAGGATGGAAACTAAGTATAGAAGCAATATACGAACAAGGTTTTCTCTAGTTACATGTAATTGAAGACCTTATTATCTCAGACTTGTCTATTTTGAATATTCATTCTGTTTCTTCTTAAACTATCACCTCAGCCCCGTATCACCTAATAAAGACATCTAGCTCAATTAGGATTAATTTGGTGTGATAGTAAGTGGTAGATGTGTTTGATCGACCTCGACTTCCTTGGATTGTCATTGAGATTGTGAGAAAACGTGTGCCCACTGCACACTAGAGTTAGCAAACTTGAGTGGAAAAATCAGAGTGTTATGTATCTTGACACATTCCTTGTGAAAACGTACTTAGGCACGCTACCCAAAAGTTTCAGAAACGGACCTGCCATTACATTTCATAATATAGTTCATTGCATGGATGTTTACCTATAGATGATTTGATTATTATGCGTGTATTAGCTTAGGTTTCAAAAGTAATGTTCTTATTATATTGTTATAGAGATGTATAGATATCTGAGATTAATTAAGAAATGTTACTTTTATCTCTTAGTCGTTTTAGTATAAATGAAGTTTGTGAGTATCTTCTTTGGAAAACTCTCACGAGGCTATAACTCGTCCACTAGGGAATTTCTAGTGGTTTAAGGCCTTATTGCATATGGTTAATGCAATCACACTCTGCGAAACGAGATTAATTAGGACACATTTTGGCCACTTATATGTTTTTATTTGGGTTTTTTAGGTCTTGGTCCTAATAATAGTTTGTATATTAGGGTTTGGTCCAGAAAAGCTTGAATATTAGGGTTTGGTCCTACTTCGAGTTCTTGACTGTAAGTCAACACACACAGTTATTTGTGGTTTTACAAGCAGATTGATTGACACAACTAACGAAAGTTAACTTCTGATCAAGAACTCGAAGTAGGACCAAACCCTAATATTCAAGCTTTTCTGGACCAAACCATAATAAACAAACTATTATTAGTACCTAGACCTAAAAACCCCTTTTTATTTTCTCATCTTTGCTTAAGGACAAACAAAGTGATGTTTGGGGGTGGTGTGATAAGCACCCAAAAGTGTAATTTAAACCCCTTAATTGTATTGTATTTAGGTCAATTATGTTTATAATAAATGAGAATTAGTTCTGTTTACGTGTTTTTGTGTAATTCAGGACTTGAAGCTGATTAGGTGACTAAAGACGCCATTTTTGCATGGAAAATGAGTCAAGATAATTGCTGAAGGAGTTCTATGTTTAAAACCCAAGAATAAAAAAGAAAAGTCTTTTTCAAACCCTGGTCAAAGCTGGGAAGTCAAAGTCAATTGGGATAGAAAAAGAATGAAAAGCCATCAGAACTTCAAACAGGCATATCTTTGGATGCAGGCCTTGGATGTGGGCCTACTTTATGTCAAAACTACCGGATCGGAATAAGCTTTCCAATGAACCTAGCTTTGCCCCAATCAGAGCTGTAAAAGTGGACAAAAAGGGCACTTAAGTAATTTCTAACAGTTGTGACCTCTTTAGACTTAACCTAATGGACTTTAGGCTCACTTTAGAGGCCCAAAGTCCCCTTTTTATGCCCATGCACGAAAATGTAAACCTAACCCTCTCCTATATAAAGAGGGCTAAGGCAAAACTTAAACTCTACTCCTCACCCTTAGTTATAATTCTTTTAGTCTAGTTTTAATTAGGTTTACTTGCTTTAGTTTAGAAATAGTTTTATAATTGTAGCCTCCATTAGAACCATTCAATTCAATTCAATTGTCTTCATTATTATGTCTTCTATTCAATCTATAGTTCATATGATTCCGATGACACAATGTTAAACCTCCATTAGAGAAGGTTTATGAAGCCATGTGAGGATGATTTATAATTAATTAATTATTGTTTTGCAATTAGGACTTCAAGTTCTTCATTGTGAGTTTCTAGAGATAGAACTCATAATGGAGAACTAAAGTTTAGAGCCAACATCAAAGAGATTTGTGGTGGAGCTAAACTCTCATGCTAATGAAGGCTTGATCCGAGACGACTTGGTGTTCACTAGGGATCAACAAGCGATTCGATAACTAACTAATAGTCAATCGAATCGCGTGGTGGAATTTTCCCTCTCTAATCTCTTTTATCAACCTATAAATCACTATTTTCCACTCTACCAAAACAGGATATCCTTAACGGTGTCTGGCCGTTACTAAAAATATTTGTAACGGTTTTTATGCGTAACTATTTGGGCGTTATTAATTTGTTAATTTAATTAGTTACGGTTTTTAACTGTTACAAATTATTTATAGTAACTGTTATTTAGCGTAACTGAAATTAATTACTAACGGTTTTTCACTAGCACGTGTGTTACTTATTTCCAGCAATACTAACGGTTTCTTTTGGATTCTAACGGTTATAAAATGTAAGTTCCTTTAGCTATTAGTAACGGTTTGTATAAGTTTGTAACGTTTGTGAAGCGTAGAATATGTGTTACTGATTAAAGCATTTACTAACGGTTTTTTCACCCATTGCTAACGCTTTTACTTCCATGCAAGTGTTACTCAATGAAGAGATTAGTAATAGTTTCTTGCTGTTACTAAACAATTTTGTATTTAAAAAAATTATTTTCCCCCTGCCACCCAATTACCACATTTACCTGCATAACATGCCTCCCTTTTATTTTTAATGAATTCCACAAAAGTTATCAATAAACATAAAACCTCACAAGTACATCTGATCAAATATTAATTTTTATTACTATAAATCACAACCAAAAAGTCATACATAATGAATGAGTATGCGGATTTTGAAATTTACAACTTATCCATAGACTTATCCAAAAATTTATTGATTGACCTGCCTTCCATACTTCATTACGGTCAGTTAACAAAACCTCGTGACAGAATTTGCTACAAAGAATGTCGGTAACACCTAGTAACCACGGTAACAATAAGGAATCAACTCCCAAGTACGGAAGACCAAAATGATAAGAGAATCTAAGTTCTAGATCATACATTCACACCAAAATGATAATGATATTATATTGATATCATGTGCAAGAAAACACAAGCGCAAACTCACCTTTAACACACCCATGACATTAGCTAAGGAAGACTTCATCTCATTCATTTCCCCCTTCAACTCATGTGTAGTCTGTGGAGATCTTTAAGTGCATAAGATACTTACGAATATAGCAGAAAAAAAATAAGAAAGTAGTTAACAAGAATTACTTAAAAGATGAATTTGACAGCATTGAATTGTCGATGCTAGCAAGATAGTCCTAAGAAAAAAAATGGTATTAGTTTAGCAGACCAGCAACAATAAAACTTATGCCACTACTTCAATGAAAAGATGATACCTACAGCACTACTTTAAATTTTGTAAAGTCACCTGTCATAAACACCGCATTTTTCATCCCAATTTCAGGTTTGTGCCCTCCACATCGAGCTATATCGTTCTACTGCCCTACTGTTTCTCTGCATATTTTTAATAATCAACTGAGATGAGTTTGAGGCAACCACATGGATCAATTCACTGGACAGCTTAATTTTCCAAATACAGTATTTTCTATGTCCAGCAAGAGATATATGTACAGTATATTACTAAAAATTGACTTTTGCCCAGTTGGTGATAATAAGGTAGCAAGAAACTTACTTGCTCATCTGTTATTTTGTGCAGCGGTGATCCTCCCCCGATATTGACCTAACAATCTAATTAGAAACAAAAAATATAACAAATATTGAGCTAACAATCTAATTAGATTACTCGAAAATCAATATATGCAGATAAGAAAGTTAAAAAATAAAGATTTGGAAAAACTTACCCCAAAACTCAAACGACGATATTCCACACTCCTCGAAAGTTTAGGGGAGAGTTTTATGCTCAAAGCACACCTGACTACGGGAGAATTAAAAGGAGTTGGAGACTTGGAAAACTGATGACGGGACTGGCTTGATGGACTGGGATTGAAAACTACACAAGGTGTATAGCTAAGTAGGCCTTGGGTATCAAGTTTCGGTGAAAACAACTTGATATTCTTGGAGGCTTCATATTCAAGGAGGTTCAAAAATATTAGATGAAAAATATAACACAGGTTAATTTCTGATTTATTCCTTTCTCCCACTATTTTTGGTTGTAGATGTATAAAAAGTGCGTGCAACAGTCTATATGCATTCATTACCATTTCATACATTGATCACACTAGTTATTCTATTCTATATCGAGGAAAAAAAACAGTTACCATAACGAGTTGATTAGAAGGGATAGGTTTTAGACTGTTCACATTTAAACATTGACTGATTGAGATAATATTAAACAGTATGAAAATCCAAGGACTACCTGATATGTTATGATAAAGGTAAAATTGATAGTTTTACCTACGAATAAACGATTAAACTTAAACGCAAGTAAAACTAAAACTTTTGTTGGTACTAGACTATTTATCAAAGATTTTTACTCTCAATTCTATAGCGATATAGTGGGAATAGAAGATTCGTTCCACTCCTAGTTCTTTAGAATTCGCGTTTCCTAAGATTATCAATCTTACCAAAGTCAATGAGAGTTTTACGAACTTATACTATGATAGAAATTTAACTAACAAGATATGATTTTATAGCGAATACGGAATACTAGATTGAATCTATGATAAGGAATTATAGGGGATTGATTCCACCTTAACTCAACTCAATCAACTACCCTAGTTGTTCATGGTAATCTCTACCAACTAACATCTAGCATGTGAAACAATCAAACTCATTCTCATGGTGAACTAATTGCTTTTTAGAATTGAATAGATTATCACAACTATTTCTAAGCTAACAAAAATTAAGTTTTCATCAAGGCTTCTTCAACCCCCTCTAATGGAGGTTTAGCCTAGAATCATTATACTATCATTTCTCAATGAATTTAAGCAATACATGGTATAAAGATTCTAACTTTGCTTATTTTAATTCAAATGGAAATCTAATCATGCAAGATTTAATTGAAACTAGTAATGACAAATAACTAAATCTATGAATTGAACTAAACAATTAATGAAAATGAAACTAGATTACGAAGAACTAATTAACTTTATTGATCTAATGAATAGCAATAACAATAATTCAAAAACTAAATTAAAACAAGGTAAAATGAAAACTAATTAATGGATTCTCAAAACTAGATCTAGATCTAAACTATTCTCTAATGGCTACTTGCTATCTAAACTAAGCATTGCTTAAGAGTTAAGTTTTCTCTGTTCAAATGGAGGAGACCAGATCCACATTTTCATGCATGGGCTGAGGAGCCATGTTTTGGGCCGGAAAATCGAGCCCAAAGCCCAATTTCTTCAGTCTATAGAGCCCTTTTCAGCTGGATTTGACTCCAATAGACTTTTCATCCACTTATCCTCCTCTAATTGGGTCAAGGCTTAGACCATTGGAAAAATCTTTCCGAGTCGGTCGTTTTAATATAAGGTAGGCCCAATTCTGAGGTCTGAGTCTAAAATAAGGTCTTCGGAAGTTCTACTGACTTGTGCACTGTTTCTGCCGCTTTGACTTTGACTTTTCAGCTTTTGACCGGGCTTTACAAGGCTTTTTCTCCTTGAATCTTTGCCTTTAATCACAGAACTTCTTAGTAACCAACCCTTGCTCCTTTATCTCGCCAAAGTGGCACATTTCTCCACATAATTGACTTCAATGCCTGGAATACATAAAAACATGTAATCAGCATTAACTCTTATTTATTACTCGCATAATTGGTCTAAAAGTATTATTGTTAAGGGGTTAAAACTACAATTTTGGGCTCTTATCAAACCACCCCCAAACAGCATTTTGCTTGTCCTTAAGCAAATATGAGAATTTAGAATAAGTGACCAAAAATGGAGTTCTAACTACTCTCGTTTCGCCGAGTGTGATTGCATTGACCATATGCAACAAGGCCTTAAACCACTAGGAATTCCCTAGTGGACGAGTTATAGCCTCGTGAGAGTTTTCCAGTGAAGGTACTCACAAACTTCATCTATACTACAACGACTAAGAAATAAAACTATTGTTTCCTTATTTATGCCTCAATTATCTATACATCTCACTAGCAATGAATACAGAATAATCAAGTCGAAACCTAAGCTAATATATGCAAAATAATCAATCATCTACAAATAAACATATATACAATGAGTAATACTATGAAATGCACTAGCAGGTCCGTTTCTGAAAACTCAAAATAGCGTCCTTAAGTAGGTCCTCACATAAATGTCAAGACAAAAACCACTCTGATTTTTCTACTCAAGTTTCACTACTCTAGTGTGCAGTGGGCACACTTTACCTTACAATCTCAATGACACACAAGGAAGTCGAAGTCAATCAAACATATCTGTCACTTACTATCACACTAACCTATTCCTAATTAAGCTAGAGGTCTTTATTAGGTGTTGGGGGGATTAGAAGATGGTTTAAGAAGGAAGGAAATGGATATTCAAAAAGGACAAGTCTGAGTTAATAGAGTCTTCATATTATGTGACTAGAGAAAACCTTGTTATTTACTTTTGCTTCTACATTTTGTTTCCATCTTTAGCCATATTTTTCTTTTTCTTTGGCTTTTGACTCCCTTGATTCTATATTTTTGGAGTTCTAACTCTTTATTTTCTTTTATGTATTTTTTTTTATTTGGATGAAAACTTTCTTTTCTTATTTGAAGCGACTAACAAATTCTTTATTTCAAAGGTCTTTCCCTTTTCTATTCTTCATCTCTATTCTCAGACTCATTCAAAAAATGGGTAGGCTGATTTTTTATTTTTATTTTGTTCTGTAAATGGGTAAAGGAATTGTGGTTTATGAAAGGCTAAATAAAGGCTCAGAGGGGCGACTAGTGGAAAATAATTTTATAGGCTTGAATTTTTGGCTATATCGATCCAAAGAGGGCATAAATTCTCGCTTAGGATATGGTATAGTGATCAAGCAAGTGGACGTGTGATTTCTCTATCCGGATTTTATTTCTCCCTTGTGTCATTTCTCAAATGTTTCACTCATATAAGGCTTTAAGCTATATTCTCACAGGATTTGTAAAATAAGTACTCTAGCCTAGATTTCATAAATTTACTGCTAACAATCATAGATACTCATGTAATATATTTATAGATAGATGCAATGATTATTACCTACATATTAACCTATGTTTCTAAAAACTATTCTAATGCAAAAGCTACGTGAGAATTCTATATTATTAAGAGCATAGAGAGAGAAAACGATACCAATATTCCGAAGTGTATAACATAATTTTTTATTTATATTTTTGAAATTTTTAAAATTTTAACTAGAAAACAAGTGCATATTATACATATCTATATCCTAACATATGCCTTAATTACACGTGTTTCTATGCCCACCCCCAAACAAGAAACATGCTTTGTCCTCAAAGTATTTAAATAAAAAAGGTAGAAAAATACCATAAAAACACGTGAAATTCTGGAACATCTGCAAAATAAGGTTAAAACATACTAATATAGAAAATAAAACTGACGCAACTGTATAGGAGTTCCACCCGTTATGGGGTTAATAAAAAATAAATTGCTTGGGACATAAGCAGACACTAACTAGAACTAAAAACTTACCTTATCTCCCGTTTAATCGTCATCCTCATCCTCATCATTCTCCTCAAAGAGATGAGGTTCCTTCGCGTTCTGCCATGCCATGGTAACTTGCCAAGCTTGTCGCCATTTATCATCTACAATTGCTAACCTGTTAAGCGCCACTTGGTCGGATGGGGTGTAAGGTGCAACCTGATGAGGTTGTATCCTCCACCCTTGCCCAGTCATTGCACGAAAAGATCGAATAATACTATTGGTGGGTCGCACAGTGTTGACCCCAAACCAATCTGTGAAACGGGTACAAAAAACGGGAAAGAAACATAGCATGATTCGACAAACTAAGACAGGCATAAGAAGATACTTATGCCTCATATTCTGGGCTTGTGCTAAACTAGACATTAATGTCTTGGGAAGGTCATATAGCAAACGTCCCTCAGCTAGAGCAAGGAAAACGTCGCAAGTGGCGTCATTCGCAGAAGAAAAATGTCACTCCCCTAATATGTTTAGCATGATAAAGAACATCACCGTGCCCACGTTAAGGGACAAGCTACCAAGGGCTACATTATATTTCCCTTGGTCCTCTACACGGAAAATTCCGGCCCCATAAGTCTCGTGTAAAAACTCATAGTTGTTGTAGGCAGAGAAATTATCAACTATGTAGCCCCATGGGTCTTGAATCTCAGCAGGCATAGGAAGCTTAACAACAAAAGCCAACAAGAACTTGGTTATTTCCATGGTTTCGTCATTAATGGTGATGGTGATGGAGAACACATGTTCTCCATCCATCCGATGAAAGAATTTACAATGGTTATAAAAATACGAGGTAAGTGCAGGAGAGTAAAGTTCATCAGAACTTACCATTAAAGATTGTCATCCTGCTTATATGATTATTTCTCGAAACCAAGATCCGTATGTGTTGCTCGAAAACAAATCGTCAAAAGACTGTTCCGGTATGACTGTAAGGGATGTCATCACAAAACTATCCTCTGGAACAGCTGCAAATGATCCTGGAACAACCCACAAAAAATATGAATTTTTCGTGCCCACGGGTCGTGGTCGCGGTGCTTCAACCAAAGCCTTGTATGGGCTGGTCGCTCCGGATAATTTGGACTTTAAGATGTTTTTTGGTCGCTTCGGGAAACTGGACTGACAGTGTTTTGGTTGCGGGTGGCGTGATAAGAGCCCAAAACTGTATTTTTAACCCATTTAACAATATTGCTTTAGACCAATTATGTGATTACTAAGTAAGAGTTAGTACTGTTATCGTGCTTTTGTGTATTTCAGGCATTGGAGTCGAATAAGTGCAAAAATGCGTCCCTTTTGTGAGATAAAGGAACATAGGTTGGTTGCTAAAAAGTTCTATGATTAAAGGCCAAGATTCAAGGAGAAAAAGCCTTTTTAAAGCCCGGTCAAAGCTGAAAAGTCAAAGTCAACGCGAGCAGAAACAGCACACAAAAGTTAGTAGAACTTCCAAAGGCCGTATCTTTGGACTTAGACATCAGAATTGGGCCTACCTTAGGTAAAAACGACCGGCTCGGAACAAGCTCTCTAATGGTTTAAGTCTTGACCCAATCAGAGTAGCAGAAGTGAACGAAAAGTCTGTTTAAGTAAAATCCAGCTGAAAAAGCCTTTGTGGACTAATGAAATTGGGTTTTGGGCTCGATTTTCCGGCCCAAAACATGGCTCCTCAGCCCATGCACGAAAAAAGTGGATCTGGTCTCCTCCATTTGTATGGAGAAGACTTAGCTCTTAAGGATAGTTAGGTCTAGATTAGAAAATTAGGTTAGACTCCATTTAATTATTTCCAATAACTTGTTTTAGATCTAGTTTTCACATTCAATTAATTAGTTTGTTTAAAATTGATAAGTAGTTATTCATAATCTTAGTTCTACATTAGTTGTAATTTTAGTTTTAATTCATGTTGATTCTTAGACTATTTGTTCTATTCGTTAATCAAGTTTATTTTAATCAAGTTTAGTTTAATTTAATTATGTCTTTCTATTATTGTTTATTTTCAATAAATCCAATGAAATTAGGCTAAAAACTCCATTAGAGGAGGTTAAGGAAGCCATGTGAGGATGATTGTTTGTTAGAATAGTTGTTATTTAGAATAGAATTTCAAGTTCATTATTATGAGTGTTTAGAGATAAACCTCATAATAATGAACTAGAGTTTAGAGCCACCATCAAAGAGATTTGTGGTGGAGCTAAACTCTCATGCTACTGGAACCTTGATTCGAGAGGAATTGGTATTTACTAGGGATCAATATTCGATTCGATGACTAACTAATAGCCAATCGAATTGCATGGTGGAATTTCCCCCCTCTATGTTTTTCAATTCATTAAATTCACCTTTTAATTGCTTAGTTAAATTAGTTTAATTTATAATTAGTTTTAGTTTAAATAAATCACAACACTACTCTCATTGTTCTCACCATTGTTTCCTTGTGTTTGATTAATTGAATTTGTTTATGTCTTGATGGTTTAGGAGTGGAACAATTTTGTACTCATTATATTAAATGAATATATATATGTGAGTAGGAAATAATTGATACCGTAAGAATTAGGTTAGAGTAATCTAGTTTTAGTTTTTATGGGTTATCAAATGGCGTCGCTACCATCTTAATATCATTCAAGACAAGAATTCAATTGCTTGAATTCAAGGGGCGATCCCCCATTCTCTACCCACCCACCCTTTTTATTTTTCTTTCTTTTTTATCATATTTTAATCACTGTTCACCATTTTAAGCACAAGGGCGCACACCTTCTATTTTGCCTTGTTCAGAGCGCGCCCGCCCTACCGGGTGTAAGCAGAATCACAGCGAAGAATACTGCGGTAAAGGTATTTTTAAATTTCTGAAAATTCTAAACATTTTCAGGTATAATATTTAAGGTGTTATTGATTTACTGGAATACTTTCAGAATTTTCCTAATTGTTTTACCTTGTGAACAAATATGATCTTTACAGTGCCACATTTCAGTTTTCAAACAGTAAGTTCTTGAAAAACAGACGAGTAAGGTTACTTAGACAGTTCCAAAAATTCTAAACTTTTTACAAGAGTATCTATCCTAAGTCAGGAATTTTCCGTAAAAATTTGACGAGTTTTTGATTTGTTTTGACCTCCTAACTAGTGGAGTGTTTCCAGTGTGTTTCTGCTATTTTGCAAACACTTAATTTCTGGAACAACAGCCGATAAGGAGGGTTTGTACAACTCCAATTGCTCTAAAATATTTATAAAAATACCCATGATCTGTCAGGAGTCTCCAATAAAATTTTGAAGATTTTTGTCTCTGTTTTGATTTGTTAACCATTCAGTTGTTTGTATTGTGTCCGAAAACTATTTCACAAACTTTGAAGGGCAGTAGAAGGAGTTTCATAGCTCCGATTGATCTGAAATTTTACAGGCTACTTGATAGACGTCTTAACAAACTACTGTAAAAATTTCAAGTTTTTTGGAGCGCGATCCATGCCTTAGTTAGCCTATTTCCAAGCGTGCCCCGCACTTAACTGCCTGGACATTGGGTCAAGCGCGACCCGCGCCCTAGATAGCCTATTTCCAAGCGTGCCACGCACTCAACCACCTGGAACTTGAATTAGACAGGAGCGCGACCCACGCCCTCTTCTGGAGCAGCCTGATTTTCACAGGTCAGTCCAAATTTTCATTTCCTCAAGTTATTCAGTGTTTCTAACATCATACAAATACTGAGATTGCGTATACAAGACGCTATTCAAACGCATAGCAAGGAGGCATTCAGGTACTCCTTCTTCCACTCCTCGCCTCTTCTGTCAGAAGAGTTTTAATTCTAATATAATCAGGCTTGTTTTTTGTAGACATAAATACCACACGCCTATCTAGAATTTCACACACTACACCTGTATCAATGGCTAAAGAACAAGAGACTCCTCTCTCTAATTTTTATAAACCCCTAAACGATGGCCCTAATGTAACGCTCATATTTAAAATACATATTTAGTTATTAATTTATTTATCTAAAATTCGCTGGATTGGATTTGGGATACGTGGGCCTGATTTCTGGGCCCGAGTCTGTGTTGGGCTTGGGTTTCAAACCCAAGTATATATTCTATTGTTCTGGAGAATAGGGTTCTGGGAGAATAAAATAAAATAAAAATGGAGGCAGAGATAGAAGCTAGATTGCTAGAGCGTTGGAGCACGACGATTCGGATAATGAGGGATTTGTCGAGTTGAGTTTTAATACAGGTGAGTAAGTTTTTCTACTTCACCGGTATACAGAAATCATTTTATTGTTCATTCTTCTTCGTCATGTCTCGTTATTATTAAACTAGTTAAATATTGGTATATTGTTTTTGGGTTATTATTGAAACTGTTTGAACTGTTGAAGCTCGAAAGAGCGTTAATGGCGGCGCGAGTCAAACCAACGTTTGTCCGGTATATGGTTTAAAACGGCTATACTGTTGTTGTGTGGGTTGATTTTATTTTGATTTGGTTGATGTCGGGGACGTCGGGATTGAAATTTGGGTGTCCTGTTGGAGCTTGAAAAGCCGTTAATGGCGGCCAGAGAAATCACCAGTAAAGTTTATGTTAACTGTTTTTGTTGTTTTGTTGTTGATTGAAGATGGGTGGTAGTAAGGGGATGAATGTTAGGTTGTTGGGTTGATGTTTGGGTGATGTCGGGGTTGTTGATAGCTTTGAACAGCGTCAATGGAGGTGTTGTTGAAGCTTGAGTGTTCGTTAATGGCGGCCAGAAACATCACAGATCTAGTTTGGAGAAGATTGTGAATTCAAGAATTTAGGTTTTTTGCTTTTGTTAAAGTTGTATGGGTTTTGTCTTGGGTTATTTTCGGTGGGTTGTTGATGGTGGTTGGCTAGGGGTTGCTGTTGGTGGTTCGGGGGAGAAGAAATCGGAAGGAGAAGATGATTGTGAGTGTCATCCAGTACTCCCGCATGCAAGTTAGGTGAGTTGTGTTCGGATACCTTAGTTGGACCGAACCAACTAGTGGTTTTGGAGGGCCGGTGGTGGCTGGTGGTGGAGGAGAGGAACTGGTGAGGAAGATGACTCTGTTGGGCCTTGGGCCGAAATCTGTTGGGGGTTTGGGCTTTGGGCCAAAGCCTTTTGGCTTTGTTTGGTTAGGCCAAAACTCTATTTTTATGTTGGGCCGATTCTATTTCTTGTTGGGGGCCAGTTTTAATTGTGTTTTGTTTGGGCCGGTTCTGATTTCCGTTTTTGGGCCTAAACACTAATTAGTGGTTGAGCCGGATTAATCTTGAGTTTTTGACCAGTTTAGTTTAAGTTTGGGCTGCAACTAACTAGTGTTTTCTTTGGGCCAGTTTCTATTTTGTTTGGGATATGTCGGTCTATATAACTTAAAATAGATCTAATTGGGTCTTTAAATGTTTAGACTTTTAGGGCCGGGTTCTAAGGTTTTGGGTTTGGGCTTGGCTAGTTGGGCCCGAACCATTTACCTTAGACATGAGCCCATGAGACATGCACCTTTGACCTTAGCTATGAACCATGGCTATGACCCTGAACCCGTTGAACATGGAAACGAGAGTTTGATTTTGACAATGATGTGTTGACTTTGACCGTTGACCATTGACCGTTGACTGTGGAATGTTGACTTTTTCCAGTTTTTCACATATTTAAGAATATGGACAAATGTAGTAATAAAATATTGTCGAAGCTTGTATAAATTTGGTTGTCATTATCTAGAAAAGATTTGACGTTGATATTGTGTATATTTTGACACGTGACGAGATAGAAACTTTAGGAGATATAATATTCCTAAAACGCTATAAAAATGTATGCGATACGTTTGAAGCAATTGTGACATTATATAATATATTGGGATATATATATTAAATGCAATAGTTTTGGAGAAATAAGTGTATAAACGCTCTATTATTTTATCTGTGAGATGCTACTAGGAGGTAGTAGAGTATTTGTGGATATTTCCCACGGGAGTGTGGCGTAGTGCAATAATATATTGGCACGTGAAAGAATGAAAGTGGTTATGAGATATAATTGAGATATTTCTAAATATTGTGGCTTAGTGCAATAAGGTATTTGACCTGCACGTGATATAGTGGAATTATTATGTGTCATAAATGTATGACACTTGAATAAATTACGTAACAAAAATCCTAGAACCTAGCTACCACAACTCATGTGATTTGCCTTTGTGATGGGCGTATGTGATATGATTGGCCCTTCTGGCGTTTCAGTGAATCTAAATGGCCCTTCTGGCGTAAGTAATGTGATTGGCCCTTCTGGCGTTTCAGTGAAGCTGAATGGCCCTTCTGGCGTAGCCGAATGGTGGCTTGATTATTTCCGTTCGCAAAATTAGAACGAGAGGCGAGATATTTTATGCCGAATAGTGGCAGTAATCACATAATGGCTTTCGTGTGAGGGTTACTTGGTGTGCGGCATCCCGCTCAGGGTAGTTACGCACGGAGTGGTTCATTATGTGAGAGGAGGCATGTGGATGTACATGTTCGGAGCTGGGAAGCGATTGTGGTAGCCAGGGAAACTAGGTAAGACATAGATACGACGTGATTTTAGGGACACGCAAAGAAAGCCTTAATTAATATAATTATGGTAATATGTTGGTTAATGATATATCTTTAGATAGATGATTGTATATGGTTATGCAGAAGGGTGGGTCAAGCTAATTACTCATGCAAAGACGACCCACTTTGTAATTGAGCATGAAATGCGGTACGTATATAATATGCTTGGTTGGTTATTAGTTTAGTTAGAACCTAAGGCGCCTCGATGGAGGAACTACATGCCTTATTTATTATGCGTATAGTTTGTTGTGTGGTTAGTGGGAAGTTAAGGCGCCTCAGTGGAGGAACTACCTGCCTTAATTATTGTACTTAAGGATGTTGTATTAGTCGTTGAAAGTTAAGGTGCCTCGGTGGAGGAACTAACTGCTGTATGGATTGGGTATATATTTGTATAAGTATATGTTGTATTTTAGAGCTACTCACACCAGCATTTTTATAATGCTGGCCCGATTTGCATGTTTGCTTATCGGGTGTGTTCATTAAATGAACATAGTTGATAAGTCTTGACAGGTTTAGTGTTGAAGAAGGTTGGTTGCTGCTTGTGGTTTGCGTTAGCGTCACATTTCAAGATAGGTTTTGTTTTCCCTTGAGGTGATATAGATTTTCAGTTGAGACAATGTTATTTGTATTTTCATTTGTAATTCTAAATAAAGAGTTATTGAAAAGAGATTTGTAACCTAATTTTATTTGTAAATTTTTGTAATGAAGAGGACTTTTGTTTAAGTTAAAAATTTTATTGGTTTTTAATTATCCGCATATTTAAACTGTTTATGGGTTTTTGGGAGTTGAGAGTGCGTCACACCTCGAAGATCGAAGAGTCAGGAACAAATGTTGTTTTTTCGAATTCTGTCGAAATTCGGGGTGTGACACACTGACACCTAAGTCGTGCATCATTCTTGCAGACCTAGTGGGGGATTTTCGAATTCCCCATAATATATTTAACTTGTTACTGGTTTTTCATGGTTTTAGACCTTTAGAAGCCTTACCCGGTATCGTGGGATAGAACAAGTTCTCACTACATTCCATCATCCTAGCGTAAGTCCAGATCAAGTTAAACTTAAGGTGTTTCCTTTCACCCTACCCGACAAGGCGGCATCTTGGTTAACTGCCCAAACGCCAAACTCTGTGGACGCATGGGCTCAACTTGTTCAATTGTTCATGGAACAGTTTTACCCACCACTGAAGACAGATGAAATGTTTCAAAAGATTCATTTCTTCCACCAGAATCCTCATGAATCCTTTTCAGAGGCCTGGAATCGTTTCATTGATCTTCTCATTGAATGCCCACATCATAATCTTGCGAAGGACACGCTTGTTCGTGCGTTCTTCAAGGAGTTTTTACATCGTCATAAGGAGGTTCTAGATATCATGACTGGGGGTAGTTTTCTTAGAAAAGGAGCCTTGGAGGCTTATACATTATTAGAAGATCAATCAAAGAGGAACAACAATTGGGGAGGTAACGACTCTTCCCGCTCCACTCCTTTTGAGGTTAAACCTGATTCCGAGCTTAAAACTCTTATCGATGCCCTCACTAAAAAGGTAGATGCCATCTCTGTTCAACAACAACCCACTCTAGTCATGAACATTAAATCTACTCGTTGTAATGTTTGTTTTAGTCTTGAGCATTCCAACTTCTATTGTCCTCTTGTCTATGCACAACCACCACCACAACCATCAAACTTCCACCAGTTAACTCAACCTCAAGGACAAGGAAACTTAGGTGACCAGAATAGAGGTTTAGTGCCCATGACCCAAAACTATCAACATCAAGACATGAACGCTCAACAAGCCTTAATTCCAGTTCAACCATCTACAGACAAATTAGTAGTGACCTTGTTGGAAAAACAAAATCAAATTATTCAACAAAACTCCAACTTGATGAAAGATCAGCATGATCAAAACACTAATATGATGAAACAAACGATGCAAATAATGCAGTCTTTGTGCCAAAAGGTTATTGACATGTCTCCTAACCAAAATAATAACCAAACAGGTGTGTTTCCAGGTCAAGCAGTGCCTAATCCTAAGTCAACAAACACCGCATTTGAAATAAAAAGTATTCAGTGTAATAGTAATATAACCCCAGGGGACCTACAGGCAATCACTACCCTTCGTTCAGGGAGAGTAGTTAATAACAAAGTAACTATGCCTGAAGACCACCCACAAACAGAAGATGAAAATGAAACCATACCAAATACTGTAATAGAAACTGAAGACTCTACAACTGTAGAAGTACCAGTTAAACCACAACCAAAAGGGAAAACCTTACAAGACCCAATAATAGAAATTGAAGACCCTACACCTGTAGAGGTTCCAATATGGACACCTAGATGGAAAACAGCTAGAGATAAAGCAAAGACTAATAATACTGCTAAATATAGAGATAAACCATCATATCCCCAGAGACTAGTTGTGTTTAAAAAGGACGAGAATTTTGATGAGATTAGGGAAGTGTTTAAAAATTTGACTATAAACCTACCTTTTCTAGATGCTATAAAAAGTCTACCTGGACACGCTAAGTTTCTAAAAGAGTTGTGCACCAAGAAGAGGAAAACTAACATACCTAATGAAGCCTTCTTAACTGAACAATATCCTTCTTTATCTGAACATAACGGAATTGTTAAGTACAAGGACCCTGGTTGTCCTGCTGTACAATGCACCTTAGGTGATACCTTCATAACAACTGCTTTATTATTAGACCTGGGAGCGAGTGTTAACTTACTCCCTTTTTATTTATAGAAACAACTAGGTCTAACAAAACTTCAACCAGCCAAAATGACTTTGCAGTTAGCCGATCGTTCTATTAAGTATCCTAAGGGTGTAGTTGAAAATATTCTCGTTAAAGTTCAAGATTTTTACTATCCAGCTGACTTTGTTATTCTCGACACAGAAGTTGCTCATGATTCCATTCCCATCATCTTAGGGCGTCCTTTCTTGGCAGCCGCCAATGCCCAAATCAATTGTCGGGATGGCTCAATGACTCTTTCTTTTGGAAATCTTTCTGAGGAAGTTAACATGTTTAGACAAAAACAGGGACAACTAGGTTTGCCTGTAGAAGGAGAAGTGAAGTCCATTGAGAGTTTTGTACCTCACATTAGTGCGGCTGACGCTTTAGTCCCCACACTAGTAGATACCCCTCTTATGGAAGAAGACAAGGATCACAATTTCTACTCCCTAGACGTAGATAACATCAAGGAAGATTTCCTTCGACTCCTTTGCAACCCTTTTTTGCCACCTCGCGAGTCCCCTCCTATTAACATCCACTCATCTCTTGACGCCATGACAGAAGAAGAATTTTTCACCCTCTATCCCAGTAATTCTTCTTACCCACTTATTGAGGAATGTCATGCATATCTCAAGGCCTCTAATGATATAGAACTAAGAACACTAGTTGAACATCATTCACCCACTTCACATCCTCATGTCACTCATTCACCTTCCATCACGAATGTTTCTCGCCCTCTACCTTTTCAAAGAACCATTGAGTTTGTACTTGACCTTCTTGTTTCTCCTATGCTTCATAACTATCTAAACCCATCTGGTGGAGAAGTAACACCCAAGGACAAGCCACTTGACACTTTTTCATTTTTTCCATTTCTTTCTTCTCAAAATTATCCACATCCCACGTATCTTCCACAACCATCAATTTTCTCACGTTCATTCACTTGCCATCCCTTTCTTAGGAGGACAAAAAAGAAACTGTATACTCGATTAGGTTTTAGATCTATCAGGCTTCGCTCTCATTCCATTAAGCTACGTCATAGGAAATCTTGGTGCTTAATTTTGTTTGATGGTGCTTTCCATGTTAACTATTTATGGAAAGATCCACAATTATTTAGATTAATGATATATGGTAAACTGCATGTTAATACATATATATCACATTAAGTCTAGGGAATCTGACTTTAAAAGACCCAAGTTTTTGTACAATACCACTTTTCTGGAGTATAGGCCAAACAAAAATTTTCAAACTTAAAAAGAGTTTTCCAATTTTGTTTGGGGTGGCGTATTTTGGTATTTCATTTCAAAACGTTTTGCCACCCATTGTCTGTCATGTTTACTCCAATTTAGTTAGTACGTAATATTTTAATTGTGTTTCATGTTATCATATCATCTTTACAATATTTATGTTACAGGTACTGCCAATTTTTGCCACGTTTCTATGGTAAATTCTTTCCTTACCTATTTACACTTTGATGACAAGGCGTTCGATTGTTTGGGGGTGGGATAGAAACATTTGCAAAATTTAGGCACTTTTAGGATGTAAATTATGCACTTTTCTTTATAAAATATTAAAAATCATAAATATTGTTTATACTAGGCACTTAGTGATAATGGTATTGTTCCCTTCTCCATGATGATATTAGTCTAGAAATCTCACGTAGTACTTGAATTAGGATTTAATTTTTGAAACATAGATTAATACGTAGGTGATAGTCATTGCATTTTTTCACGAACATCTTGCATGAGTATCTTTGATTGTACTTGGTAGTATTTTTCTGAGACCTAGGTTAGAGTACTTAATACATATCCTATGAGCATCTAACCTAAAAGCCTCATCAGAGTGAAATATCTTAGTGATGACACAAGGGAGAAGTAAATTCCGAGTAGAGAAATCACACATCCACTTGCTTGATCACCATACCATATCCTAAGCGAGAATTTAGGCCCTCTTTGGATCGATATAGCCATAAATTCACATCTATATGAAATTTATTATCCGCTAGTCGCCCCACTGAGCCTTTTATTAGCCTGTTCACAAACCACAAATCCTTTATCCAATAAAACAAAATAAAAAATAAAATCAGCCTACCTATCTGGATAAGTATGAGAAATAAGATGAGTGAAGAAAAAAAAAGAGAAAAACCTTTGTAAACAAAAATTAATTAATTGCTTCAAAAAAGAAAAGAAAAAAAATATATAAATAAAATAAAAACTCCAAAAATAGAATAAAAAAAGTCAAAAAGCCAAAATAAAAAAGCTAAAGATGGAAACAAAGTGTAGAAGCAAAAGAACAAGGTTTTATCTAGTTACATAATATGAAAACCCTATTTTCTTAGACTTGTCTTTTTGAATATCCATTTCCTTCATTCTTTAACCAATACCTACGCCCCGTATCACCTAATAAAGACCTTTAGCTCAATTAGGAATAGGTTGGTGTGATAGTAAGTGGTAGATGCGTTTGATTGACCTCGGCTTTCTTGGATTGTCATTGAGATTGTGAGGAAATGTGTGCCCACTACACACTGGAGTTAGCGAACTTGAGAGGAAAAATCAGAGTGTTATGTGTTTTGACACATTCCTTGTGAGAACCTACTTAGGCACGCTACCCAAAAGTTTTAGAAACGGACCTGCCATTGCATTTCATATCATAGTTCATTGTATAGTTGTTTTATCTTAAGATGATTTGATTATTATGCATGTATTAGTTTAAATTTTAGAATGATCATTCTTGTTTAAACACTAGTGAGATGTATAGATCATTGAGACATAAATAAGGAAACAATAGTTTTATTTCTTAGTTGTTGTAGTATAGATGAAGTTTGTGAGTACCTTCACTGAAAAACTCTCACGAGGCTATAACTCGTCCACTAGGGAATTCCTAGTGGTTTAAGGCCTTGTTGCATATGGTCAATGCAATCGCACTCGGCGAAACGAGATTAGTTAGAACTCTATTTTTGGTCACTTATTCTAATTTCTCATATTTGCTTGAGGACAAGCAAAATGCTATTTGGGGGTGGTTTGATAAGACCCCAAAATTGTAGTTTTAACCCCTTTAACAATATTACTTTAGACCAATTATGTGATTAATAAGTAATAGTTAGTACTATTATCGTGTTTTTGTGTATTTCAAGCATTGGAGTCGAATATGTGCAGAAATGCGTTCCTTTTGCGAGATAAAAGAGTGAAGGTTGTTTGCTAAGAAGTTCTATGATTAAAGGCCAAGATTGAACGAGAAAAAGCATTTTTAAATCCCGGTCAAAGCTGAAAAGTCAAGTCAACGCGGGCAGAAATAGCGCACAAAAGTCAATAGAACTTTCGAAGGCCGTATCTTTGGACTCAGACATCGGAATTGGGCCTACCTTATGTCAAAACGACCGGCTCAGAACGAGCTTTCTAATGGTCCAAGCTTTGACCCAATCAGAGCAGCAAAAGTGGACGAAAATTCTATTGAAGTAAAATCCAGCTGAAAAGGCCTCTGTGGACTAAAGAAATTGGGTTTTGGGCTCGATTTTCTGGCCCAAAACATGGCTCCTCATCTCATGCACGAAAAAGTGGATCTGGTCTCCTCCATTTGTATGGAGAGGACTTAGCTCCTAAGGATAGTTAGATCTAGATTAGAAAATTAGGTTAGACTCCATTTAATTAGTTCCAATAACTTGTTTAAGATCTAGTTTTCACATTCAATTAATTAATTTGTTTTAAATTGATAAGTAGTTATTCATAATCTTAGTTCTACATTAGTTGTAATTTCAGTTTTAATTCATGTTGATTCTTAGACTATTTGTTCTATTCGTTAATCAAGTTTATTTTAATCAAGTTTAGTTTAATTTAATTATGTCTTCCTATTATTGTTTATTTTCAATGAATCCAATAAAACTAGGCTAAAAACTCCATTAGAGGAGGTTAAGGAAGCCATGTGAGGATGATTGCTTGTTAGAATAGTTGTTATTTAGAATAGAATTTCAAGTTCATTATTATTAGTGTTTATATATAAACACTAATAATAATGAACTTGAAATTCTATTCTAAATAACAACTATTCTAACAAGCAATCATCCTCACATGGCTTCCTTAACCTCCTCTAATGGAGTTTTTAGCCTAGTTTCATCTCTAAACACTCATAATGATGAACTAGAGTTTAGAGTCACCATCAAAGAGATTTGTGGTGGAGCTAAACTCTCATGCTAGTGGAACCTTGATTCGAGAGGACTTGGTATTCACTAGGGATCAATATTCGATTTGATGACTAACTAATAGTCAATCGAATTGCATGGTGGAATTTCCCCCCTCTATGTTTTTCCAATTCATTAAATTCACCTTTTAATTGCTTATTTAAATTAGTTTAATTTATAATTAGTTTTAGTTTAAATAAATCACAACACTACTCTCATTGTTCTCACCATTGTTTCCTTGTGTTTGATTAATTGAATTCGTTTATGTCTTGATGGTTTCAGAGTAAAACAATTCCGTACTCGTTATATTAAATGAATATATATGTGTGAGTAGGAAATAATTGATACCGTAAGAAATAGGTTAGAGTAATCTAGTTTTAGTTTTTACGGGTTATCATGGCGCTCCACTGAGGAGCAGGCGCGCTCCGAGGTGTTTGAGTGCTGAAGTGAGAAGGAAAAAGAAGGAAAACTTGGGAGTGAAAGGTGAGAGATGAAAGTGAGAGATGTGAGTTTTGTGTGGAGAATGAAGGAAGTTTATATAGGTTTTGAGTTTCCAAAACGAATCGGAAAGTTGCCAAAAAGTTTAAGGCAATTGCCGAAAACAAAAATTTCCAATACCGAAAATGGAAACAACCCATATTCTTGATTCTAAAACAAACCTAATATCTTTTAGACTGAATTTAGAATAGTAACTTCTAAACTCTTTTAGATTTCATCCTACCACCATATCTACTCATAGCCTGCCAATATCGGCAATATTCCCAACAATCACTCCAAAACAATTTCTAAAATTGAGGATCATATAAAAATCATGTTAGAATAAATAATACCACCCCCCAAACAATTCGGGAAGGTGGGATTAATAATAAAAACAACACACAATTTGAAAAGAACCACATTATATTAAAATTGAAATTCAAACAACATTTAACTACCAAATTCAAATTTATCTACGGAATTCAATATTAACATCCGAACTAATAAAAACAAATAAAATAAAACAACATCAACTCATAAGATTCCTAAACCACTCGTTGCTGGTAGTGGATGGAACATGAGAAGGAGATAGCTCCTGAACTGCCGATAGGCCAAAGCCATCCGTCCTTCGGTGACGACGCTCGTGCCTCACAGACTGCTCCTCAGTAGAAGAACCCCCATGGGGTGGGAAGTGTTCCAGCATATCTGCTCAGAACTTCCGTTGAGCTTCCATCTCGACCTTCATCTCTTCCCAACGCTCATTCTCGCGCTGGGCACGAGTCTCATGGTTACGATGCATGGTAGCCTGCCAAGTCCGGAGATCTTCACAAATAGTATTAAGAGAACGCATGCCATAATGAAGCACCGACATGCATTCTGCATCAGACATACACCTCTCCAAGGCATCGGCATCAAAACATGTCGTGTCATCTTCATCCTCCGACTCATCCTCTGCAACTACCCTCTCTTCAGGCAACCTCCACGTCTTTTGGATACACTCCGTATAAATAGTTGGATTTTGGTGCCTCTTCAGCCAAATCCGATCAGACTTCGGAGTCACTTTCAACCTCATCATGATCTTTGTTATCAGAACAGGGAGAGGTGCAATACTCTTCCCAACTCCTCTAATCATCGTATTCAGAAACTCGAGGATACAGAAATCATACTCTATCATCTGGAGTATCCAAAGAACATGGAGATAATTCAAGCTGATGTCACTGACTTTCTCCTTTCCAATGACATTCCTCCCAATCCACTTAGCTACAGCCAGCTGGTTGGTTCGCAGAGACTACTGGCGAACACAATGCGAACTTGCATTGTATTTACCTTCCAAAACCGTCTCGTTCATCAAGGCCTTGATCCCACTAACTTGGGATTCCTGCACTGTGGCCACAAGAGTGCGATCTTCCTCCATACCGAAGATGCACACCAACAAATTCCTATCCACTTCTCGCCTTACTTTATTCACCTTAACAAAAAACTTATTCCCAACCAACTCCCTCGTCCTATAAAATTGTTGGACCAAATTTTCGTGATAAAATTTGTTCGTCGTATACCACAAATGCGTCCAATCCCTACAAATCATCTCCTCACTGTAAAACGGCTAAAAGTGGTCGGCACGAAAAGCTTGTTCTGGCAAAATTCTTTGTCTTTGAGCCATTGGAGTTTTTATAGGATTTTTGGGTTTGAATAAGGTAGGGAGACGAGTTTCGAAACAAACTCACTAAAAATAATGGGAGGAGGCACGGTGGTGGTGGTGGCAGTTCAAAATTTGTGAATTTTTGTATGTTTTCGGTGGTGGGAAAGGTTTGAAATGGTGTGGGAGAGGTTTGGAGAAGATTTGGGTTGGGATTGAACTTTGGGCGTGGGTGTATTTAGGTTTTTTTTTTTTTAAATTTTGGTTTCTAGGGTTTATAAGCTTTGTTAATGGCAGTGGGGAAAAAGAAAACTCGCGAGCTATTTTGGTTTAGAAGATGGAGACGCACGTGCGTGCGAGATTGGGCCCAAGCCCAATTAGATTTTTTTGAAATTTGTCCGATTTTTTGCACAACTTCAAACTAAAATTGTCGCTTCGCTACCAGTCCGATTTTTGCGAATGAGCTATGGAAATGATCATGAGAGAATTTTCAATCCAATGATTCATAAAACACTCGATTCCAACCGTGGATGACATATAAGAAGATGGATAATGCCTCAAAGTGCGTGCATAACGTAAGTTATGCGAACGAATGAAATCTAAATTCATAGATAATGTCAACTCGAATCGAAATACAATTAAACGGCCTAAGCAACACAAATGGAAAGTTGAACAATCAAGGACAGAAAAACGAACACCCCACCCCCAAACAAATTTTAGACAACAGAGTTTAGAAAATTTGTTTTAAAAGTGGGTCTTTTCAAGTCAGATTCCCGAGACTTCCTAAATTGCTATTTTTATGATTAAAAAAAATTACTTTTTATGCATGATGTTTACTATAAGAAAAATGAAAAGCAATAAAGACATAATTCACATCATAGAGGAACATGACTCAAAAATCGAGAAAACATGCAAGAGTGGAAAACGTGAACTATGTTAAACGTGGACTTAGGATCCGGTACTTACAGCCACACACTCCATAGGGAGGGCCCGGTTACCTGAATGGTGCACTTACCAATATATAGAAATGATAGGAAGTACACCAACAAAAAGGTCAATCCTCATAGACAGGGTCCTGTAAAAAGACTTCCTCCACATCTGGGGACAATAGTTCGTGAAAATGTTTTAACCGTTAGGCATTGACTTGAAAGGTACTGTTGTCCTTGGGATTTACCAAGGTGATTGCCCCGTAAGGGGTGACTTAAGTAACTAGAAAAGGACCAGACCAACGGGTTTTTAATTTCCCTTGAAAAATATGTAGACGAGAGTTGTAAAGCAAGACCTTTTGACCTACTACAAACTCTTTGCGCAATATTTGCTTATCATGAACACGTTTCATGTTAGCTTTATAATCTTTTGCGACATCATAAGAATCGCTACGGATTTCTTCAAGCTCATTCAATTGCAACTTGCGCTTGACACCCGCTTCATCAATATTGAAGTTAAGGCTTTTTATAGCCCATATAGCACGGTGCTCCAATTCAACGGGCAAATGACAAGGTTTCCCATATACAAGTCTAAAGGGAGACATACTTATAGGAGTTTTGAAAGCATTCCTATATGCCCATAAGGCATCAGATAGACTCTTCGACCAGTCTTTCCTATCAGGATTTACAGTTGTTTCTAAGATCTTTTTTATTTCCATATTAGAAACTTCTACTTGTCCGCTAGTTTGTGGATGATACGGAGTTGCTACCTTATGTGTAACTCCATACTTTTTTATGAGAGATGCAACAACTCTGTTACAAAAATGTGTTCTACCATCACTAATGATGGCTTTGGGAATGCCAAATCAACAGAAAATGTACTCCTTAACAAAAAACACAACTGTATTGTGGTCATTGCTATGGCAAGCCATGGCCTCTATCCATTTAGACATGTAGTCCACGGCAACTAGAATATAAATGAAACCGTGGGAAACAGGAAAAAGACCCATGAAATCAATGCCCCATACGTCAAAAATTTCTACCACCATGATTGGATTTAATGGCATCATATTACGTTTCTTGATTCGCCCCAGTTGTTGCCAACGAACACACGTCTTGCAATGCACTTGGACATCTTGAAAGAGAGTAAGCCAATAAAACCCACATTGAAGAATTTTAGCAGTTGTTTTCATACCACTAAAATGGCCACCACACTCTTTGTCATGGCAGAATGAGAGAACCTCATTATATTCCCATTGGGGAATACAACGACGAATAATCTGATTGGCACAATACTTAAAAAGGTAGGGCTCATCCCAGAAGTATAGCCTAACTATGGCAAAGAATTTCTTACGTTTATTTCTTGACCAATCATCAGGAATAGTATCAGACGCTAAATAATTCACAATGTCAGCATACCATGGTGCAGAAAAAATAGCATACAGATGCTCATCAGGAAAAGAGTTCGGTATGGACTTAGAATCACTATCATCATCATTTGTAAGTCTAGATAAGTGGTCGGCAACTACGTTTTTAATTTCTAATGTGAACTCTTGCAGGAGAAGAATCCATCGGATTAATCTCTGCTTAGCATCCTTATTTGCGAGAAGGTACCTAAGGGTTGCATGGTCCGTGTAAACTAGAGTCTTAGAACCAACCAAATAAGGACAAAACTTATCTAAAGCATAAACGACAGCTAAGAATTCTTTTTCAGTAGTTGTATAGTTCCTTTGAGTATCGTTTAAAGTTTTACTAGCATAATATATAACAGTGGACTTATTATCTAGTTTCTGTCCTAAGACAGCACCGACAGAATAATCACTAGCATCACACATGAGTTCGAAAGATTTAGACCAATCGGGAGGCTGTATAATGGGTGCAGACGTTAAGGCGGCTTTTAAAATTTCAAAAGCCTGTTTACAGTTAAAATTAAAATCGAAAATGACATCCTTTAAAAGCAGATTAGTTAAAGGCCTAGCTATTTTCGAAAAGTCTTTGATAAAGCGCCTATAAAAACCTATATGGCCTAGAAAGGCTCTAATATCACGGACAGTCCGTGGTATAGGTAGAGTCGCTATCTTATCTAGTTTGGCCTTATCTATCTCAATGCCATCACTAGATACAATGTGCCCTAGTACTATTCCCTTTTTTACCATGAAATGACATTTTTCCTAATTCAAAACCAGACTCTTCTCTTCACACCGTGTCAAAACCTTAGATAGGTTAGACAGGTAGTCAGTGAAAGAGTCTCCATAGATAGAAAAATCATCCATGAATACCTCCATGAAACACTCTACCATGTCACTAAATATATGAAGCATACACCGCTGAAAGGTACCAAGAGCATTACAAAGGCCAAAAGGCATTCGTTTATAGGCGTATGTTCCAAAAAGACATGTGAAGGTAGTTTTTTCTTGGTCATCAATATCAATAATAATTTGGAAATAGCTAGAGTAGCCATCCAAAAAACAGTAAAAAGCATGACCAGCTAGACGTTCTAGCATCTGATCTATAAAGGGTAAGGGAAAATGATCCTTTCGTATCATGGCATTTAAACGTCTGTAATCAATACAGATCCTCCATTTCATAGGACCATGCGTGGCAATATATTCACCATTGGCATTACGTACCATGGTAATCCCTGATTTTTTTGGAACTACATGAATGGGACTTACCCATTCGCTATCAGAGATTGGGTATATGATACCCGCATCAAGTAATCGTAAGACATCTTCCCTGACCACCTCTTTCATGGCAGGGTTCAAGCAACGCTGAGGTTCGCGAGAAGTCTTCGCGTTATCCTCCAAATGGATACGATGAGTGCAAACATTAGGGTCAATACCCTTAATGTCAACTAGGGACCAATGAATCGTAGAACGATGTTCCCTAATCACCCTAATCAAACGTGCCTCTTCATCCTTAGATAACAGAGAAGATATAATTACTGGATGACTACCATCCGGATCAAGTTGAATATATTTTAACTCAAAAGGAAGAGGTTTAAGCACCGGGGTGGAAGGAATGTCGATAAATGCTTCTGGAGGGTCCTTATCTTGAGTAATGAATACTTGCTTAGGCAGCAGGTCTTCAAACTCTGTAGATGGAGCAATAGAAGGGTCTATGATAGGTGTAGATTCAAAGATGGTGTTGACTTCCTCTAAGTAGGAGTCATTGACAAAATCTGAACTTCCAAAAGAAAGGAATTTATGCATATGGTTTTCTGGAAACGTGTTATTAAAATATTCTTGAGCTAAGCTCTCGATCATGCTAACCTCCCCATCTACAGTCCTATCAGGTAACTGTCTTGTCATTTTAAAAACATTTACCTTGACAGAAAGATGGCCAAAAGACAAGGACATCGAACCATTGCGGCAATTTATAAGCGCGTTGGCAGTTGCCAAGAAGGGATGCCCTAAGATGATCGGAACAGAGTTGTTAACGACTTCCATATCGAGGATAACAAAATCAGCAGGATAGTAAAAATCCTGAACCTTAACAAACACGTTTTCAACCACACCCTTTGGATATTTAATAGACCGATCCGCTAATTCCAACGTCATTTGAGTAGGTTGCAACTCTTGTAGACCTATTTGTTTGTATAAATAATATGGGAGTAAGTTAACACTTGCCCCCAGGTCTAATAAAGCGGTCGTCGTGTGGGAATCTCCTAAGGTGCATTGTACAGTAGGACGACCAGGGTCCTTGTACTTCACGATTCCATTATTTTCTGATAAAGTTGGAAACTGTTCAGTTAGAAAGGCATCTTTAGGAATATTTGTCTTACGCCTAGTAGTGCACAACTCTTTAAGAAACTTTGCGTGGTGAGGTAATTTTTTAATTGCTTCGAGAAAGGGTAGGTTTATCGTTAGATTTTTGAAAACTTCCCTAATCTCGTCATAGTTTGTATCCTTGTTTAACATAGCTAATCTCTGGGGAAACGGTGGTTTCTCTCTATATTTAGCGTATGGATCAACTGGATGTCTAACCTTGCCTTTCTGTTTCTTAGGTTGTGGTTTAACTGGTACCTTTACAGTGGTAGGCTCGTCAGTTTCTATTTCGGTATCTAGTTCAATATCTGGTGTAGGGACTACTTATGGTGTAACTATAGGCATAGTTACATTGTTATGAACCACTCTTCCAGAACGGAGAGTGGTGATGGCATTTAGCTCACCTACGTTTGCATTTTCTGTACTAGTATTACCGTTCACCTCAAAGGCTTTGTTTGTTGCTTTAGGATTAGTTATTGCTTGACCTGGAAACACACCTTTGGGTTATACTTTCTCTTGTGATAACTGCTGTAAGGAAAGTTGAATGGCTTGTAAAATCTGTTGTTGGGATTGCATAAAGGTATCAAAACGATCCGGTTGTGGAGGAGTATTTGTTACAGGTTGTGTGACAGGAACTATGTCATGTTGATTATTAATGGGTGGGTTGTGATAGTTATTATTATTAACCGGAACGATACCTCTATTAGCATTATAATTATTATTGTTATAATTATTATAATTACCCTGACCTTGTCCTTGTCGTGGTGGAGCTTGGTTATAATTGTTTGCTTGAATAACATTTTGATTATTAAACCCTGGAGGTGTTACTTGTTGATTATTTCTCCAACTGAAGTTGGGATGTTGTCTCCAAGGGGCGTTAGGAATAGGATAACTATTAATTGAGCAAATGTTATCTTGTTGTGATGTTTGTTGTTCGTAAGCTAGAGGACAATAGGAGTCGGGATGTTCAGGACTCAAACAGAAATTACATGGATTGGAGTTAACATTCATGACGGGGATAGGCTTTTGTTGAACATAAATAGCCTCTACCTTTTTAGTGATAGATTCGGTTAAAGTTTTTAGCTCAGGATCGGGTTTCATCTCAAACATACCGGCGGCCTTAACTGTTGTAGAAGAACTAGCGGAACGGGAGATATCGTCACTACTCCCCAAGTTATTATTATGATTAGTTTGATCTTCTAAAAATTTATAAGCCTCTGAGGCTCCTTTACTTAGGAAACTACCCCCATTCATTATGTCAAGGACTTCTTTATGGTGGTGTAAAAGTCCTTTGAAAAAGGCACGAACTAACGTGTCTTCCGCGAGGTTATAGTGTGGACACTCTATAAGAAGATCGTTGAAACGATTCCAAGCCTCTGAAAATGATTCATGAGGATTTTGTTGAAAGAAATGAATCTTGGAAAGCATTTCATCTATCTTCAGGGGTGGATAAAAATGTTCCATAAATAGTTGAACAAGTTTGGCCCACGAGTCCACAGAATTAGGTGCTTGGGCAGTTAACCAAGACGCTGCCTTATCGGCTAAAGTGAAGGGAAATACCCTCAGTTTAATTTGTTCAGCACCAACCGTAGGATGGTGGAATATTGTAAGGACTTGTTCAATCCTACGCATGTGCTGATAAGGGTTTTCATAGTCTAACCCATGAAAAACGGGTAACAAATTAAATATATTTGGGGGGATTCGGAAATCCCCCACTGGGTTTGCTAGAACGATGCAAGATTTTGGGCTATCGTTCAAGGCTTTGTAAAAGTCCGAGAGAGGAGACTCTCTTTCTTCAGCGATTATTTCAGGTGTTGTGTGTGGTATATTAGCTAGAGGTGTAGTGAGTGGTATACTAGAAAGGCGTGTTTGTCGACGTTGCCGGTTGATTACGTTAAGTGTTTTTCTTCGACCTGGCCTTAATCTCATGCAAGGCTAAGACCAATGTTAACTAAACACGACAACACTACAAACAATCCTGATATGCTAGTATAAACCTCTAACAGGAGATGTGAGGTGTGGAAGGAAGAAGTACCTGAATGCCTCCTTGCTTCACTTATAAATAGCGTCTTGTTTACGCGAGCTCAATATATATAACAAGTTAGAACACTAAATAACTTGAAGAAATGGAAATTTGAACTAACCTGCGGAAATCAGGCTGTTTCAGCAGAAGGTGCAGGTCGCGCTCAGAATTGGCCTAGCTAGGGCGCAGGTCGCACTCAGGTCCAGCTCGAAGTCCAGGTGCTTCAGCGCGGGGGGCGCTCTGGTTCAGCCTTTGGAGGGTGCGGGGCACGCTCAGGTCCAGGCGCTTAAGCACGGGGGGCGCTCTGGTTCAGACTTGGGAGGGCGCGGGGCTCGCTCAACTTTGGCTGATCTCCAGTGTTTTGGGCACTAGGTGCGCTCCATTTAAGCCTGCCTAGGGCGAGGGTCGCGCTCCTTGTAATCCTGCGAGGAAAATTTCAATTCTGAAATGGACAACCCCACTTAGAATCAAACAAGGGTGGGTGGGTGGACTTTGGAAAGACTAATTATACTAACGAAAACAATTCTAAAGGGAACTAAGATGGCAGCGGCACCATTTGATAAACGTAAAATTGATAGTTTTACCTACAAATAAACGATTAAACTTAAACGCAAGTAAAACTAAAACTTTTGTTGGTACTTGACTATTTATCAAAGATTTCTACTCTCGATTCTATAGCGATATAGTGGGAATAGAAGATTCGTTCCACTCCTAGTTATTTAGAATTCGCATTTCCTAAGATTATCAATCCTACCAAAGTCAATGAGAGTTTTACGAACTTATATTACGATGGAAATTTAACTAACAAGATATGATTTTATAGCGACTATGGAATACTAGATTGAATCTATGATAAGGAATTAGGGGGGATTGATTCCACCTTAACTCAACTCAATCAACTAACAAAGAAATATCGTGATCCAAATCGAAATGCTTTCGCATAACAATTTGGTAATTCTAATCCCTGGTTGTTCATGGTAATCTCTACCAACTAACATCTAGCATGTGAAACAATCAAACTCATTCTCATGGTGAACTAATTGCTTTCTAGAATTGAATAGATTATCACGACTATTTCTAAACTAATAAAACTCAAGTTTTCATCAAGGCTTCTTCAACCCCCTCTAATGGAGGTTTAGCATAGAATCATTATACTATCATTTCTCAATGAATTTAAGCAATACATGGTATAAAGATTCTAACTTTGCTTATTTTAATTCAAATGGAAATCTAATCATGCAATATTTAATTGAAACTAGTAATGACAAATAACTAAATCTATTAATTGAACTAAACAATTAATGAAAATGAAACTAGATTACGAGGAACTAATTAACTTTATTGATCTAATGAATAACAATAACAATAATTCAATAACTAAATTAAAATAAGGTAAAATGAAAACTAATTAATGGATTCTCAAAACTAAATCTAGATCTAAACTATTCTCTAACGGCTACTTGCTACCTAAACTAAGCATTGTTTAAAAGTTAAGTCTTCTCTATTCAAACGGAGGAGACCAGATCCACATTTTCGTGCATGGGCTGAGGAGCCATGTTTTGGGCCGGAAAATCGAGCCCAAAGCCTGATTTTTTCAGTCTACAGAGCCCTTTTCAGTTGGATTAGACTTCAATAGAATTTTCATCCACTTATGCTCCTTTGATTGGGTCAAGGCTTGGACCATTGGAAAGCTCTTTCCGAGCCGGTCGTTTTGACATAATGTAGGCCCAATTCTGAGGTCTAAGTCTAAAGATACGGTCTTCGGAAGTTCTGCTGACTTGTGCACTGTTTCTGTCCACGTTGACTTTGACTTTTCAGCTTTTGACTGGGCTTTACAATGGCTTTTTCTCCTTGAATCTTGGCCTTTAATCGCAAAACTTCTTAGCAACCAACCCTTGCTCCTTTATCTCGCCAAAGTGGCACATTTCTGCACATAATTGACTTCAATGTCTGAAATGCATAAAAGCACGTAATCAGCATTAACTCTTATTTATTACTCACATAATTAGTCTAAAAGTATTATTGTTAAGGGGTTAAAACTACAATTTTGGGCTCTTATCATATTATAACCTGACAACCACATTTTATGTGTTGGCAATTCAACAAGCAAGAAAAATAATCAGGAGCAAATACAGTACATATATTGAGGCAATATCGACATCCATCATGATTATAAAGGATGAAACAATAATTTTCACTGTGATTAAAACCTAACCTCGACTCTAAAAAGCTAGTAATCTCCAGTTTTGAATTCTTACCTTGTTTTAGGTTATTTAAGGCTGACTATTATCTACAGGGTAGCTTCCAAGAACTCTCAAGAATGTAGCGAATTCCTGTCAAAGAACTAGCATTTTAATAGCTTTTACTTGTATCACTCACCTGAACAAAGGACGAATTGGAAGAAACCATACCTCTAAATGCCTAAGTGCATTTTGAGAATTGGGATCAGCCATTGAGGCTTCAAAGTCCACGAAAAGAGATAGTCGAAGCACACGGATAGTCGGAATAAAAACTTTGAATCGAGTAGTGTCTCGTGCAAAACATTGTTCTAATAGGGATTCTACACGGTTGGGTGTACAATGTTCATAGAACTTAAAATAGTGCAAAATTTAGAGTCTTTGTAGTAATCACTTTGGAGATCCATTATCGTTGTCATCGATGCTCGCGATAGGTTGCTTACGCCAAGGGCGGCTTTCAATCAACTGGTCAAAAAGGCAAAAGCCATGAAAATCAAGATCATCTCTCATGCATTAAACTAAGATGAAAACTCCAAAAAAGTGGTTATAAAAGGAAAATTAAAAGGTGTTTACCTTTGTCAGATTAATTTGCCTCATTGCAAAAACAGCAAGTGCCTTGAAAAGTACACGCAGCCCCTCCTCTAAAGAGAAAACTATACTGCCTCAGGAGTGATAAATGAGATTTAATACCAATGCAAATTCATATGACAGTAGATGACTATACTTTGGTCCAGGTTTTGGGACACATCATGTAACAGTTGATAGGGTATATGACAATGACATCTCAAGTTCTCATTTCTCCATACAAATGAAGAGTCCAACCAACATCCAATAGCTGACAGAAGTACATTACATACAAGGGTATGGCATAGAGCAATCTGCAGATCGCAGCACAAGCAGCTGACTATGCCACCAAAATCCACAAACAACAAACAAGGTCATAGTTAAATGGCTAATGGGCTTTCAAGTTTATAGCGATGGGCATACTACTCTGTTTGACATATATTGATATGTATGTGGTAGAGTCAGTGAATTTTATATGTGGGAACATATTCTACGTGGGCTAGTGGAACAAATAGAAGGATACCTATTCAAATAGCTGATCCTATGATTTTAAAATATGATTTCACTCAAACTGACAGTCTATCCAGCTAGTCATCCAAATGATTTTAGAAATGCTATCATTTAGTTAATACTTAATTCTAAAAAGAAACAATACATGTGATTCTTTGACAAAGGAAATTGTTGGTACTCGTAAATTCGTAATATATTAAAATATAACCTGAGCTCTGTGGAGAAGAATAGCCAAGTCAAACCCAGATATGTTGTGCCCAACAAGGACATCACTGTCCAATTTGTGTAATTCAAGCATCAGACGATTCAACAAGGCTCTTTCACTGCAAAATAGTTAACTAAAAAATAATGAAATTGATTTGCAAGAGGATGATGGTAAATTTTTCCAGAAGAACTGTTAAGAGACGTTCTCTTAGAAAGATGAAATGGAACAATATCACATCAGAAACAAAGTTTACCTACTTTCAACACCAAGTATATTCAAACCAGCCTTTGAATTTCTATTAGTAACCTCTTTCGTGAAACCCATTGGAAAGATGCCTCCTTCAAGCTTTCTTATAGCAGTAAAATGGCTAAGTGCTCCAAGTCTATTCAACTCAGATGCCAACATAGGAGTGTCAATCTGAAGTTCAGTGCAAACTGAACAGACTAGAATAGAGTAAAGCGACAACAGGATGTACTAAAGTTTGTTTCGATATGGACTGGAAACAGCATGCACTAAATTTTTATTTAAATAATCAACCATGACACCAAAATTCAGCACACAAGCACACCCAAGATGGTGAACAAGGCAAAGCACAAGACGGGCAACAAAATTTCCAGGAGCTCTCTAAATCAAAGGCAGTATAGACATTCACACTAGAATTTCAGAGAAAGGTTTAGGGGGAGTTGAAATTGGAACAGGGGAGAAAGAAGACAGACGGGTACAAGCAAAGGGACACATAAGTTATAACCCCCTCCCCCCAAGCCAATGTATCGTCAATGGATGAAGGTAAAAAAATACAGATGGAGGGACAAAGAAAAAAGTCTCTTCGTCACCCTGATAAAAGAAACGGTAAAGTTGTGCATGCAAATATATATCATATAGACAAGTGAATACCTGTGGGTCAACTATCTAACCATGATATAACGGAATGTCAAGAAGATCAAATATAACACATTCTCGCGTAAACTCAAAATCATCCATCCTACAAATAAAACCGAAATCCTCATTTCAATCCAAAAACCAATAATCACACCCAAACAAAACTTATCAAAACCTATAATAAACATAAACATCTACTTTCTAAACTAAACATTCACATCAATCCCAGTCACAAGCCGATCAAGTAGATTCAAAGCATCTGATATATTCTGCCTCTGATTCTCAACATGTGTACAATTAGGCATGGAATATAGCAACAAAATCAAGTAATGCTAATGCAATCTATATACCATTGAAACAAGAATAGTGTAAGTGACAACCGTCTTAACTAAGCTAGGCACATGCAGCTTTTACATTATTCGACAAGCTACAGAAACACCAACAAGAGACTTTTCTCCTCCACAAGGTAGTCCAATAAATCCAAATCTTGCCCTTCCTGCAAAATGCAAAATAATGACCTATAAATCATAAACAAAACCTTCTATTTGAAAAATGATTCACCTCAAAGTATCTCATTACTAAAACTAAAGCAAAAACAAGATAAACAAGAAAAATAGATAACATGAAAGTCACACGACTTTAGAAAGAAAGGGCCAAACATTTTACACAAGCTATTTTCCTGGTACAGTACAAGAGAAACTAAACTAAGTTACAACATGTTAAGCAAAGACTAGTACACACCTTTAGTTCGAGAATCCCAACGTTCAATGGAAAAACAGTCCAAGGCTCCACCATCCTCCCTCCTCCTTTATTCAGGCTTGGGACCGGCAATGCAAACCAATTATATTAATTTGCACAGACGGAGTTAAAAATGGGTTAGGACTTTCTTCAACCTGCTAAGCAAACAAGCATGCATACACTGCAATCAAATTTAATAAATAGATATAGTACGAACATATTAAAGTTAATACTCATCCATACCAAAAAAAGACCAAAAGTTTGTCAAGTCACTATGACATCCATATTAAACAAAAAACAAACGGCATTCAAAACATAAAGAAACCAACCCATACTGAAAAATCCCAAGTTCAGAAAGTTTGCATATCCCAAACAACTTATTAAAAAAACTGCATCCTTGACTCGAGCCAAATTAAAGGACTTCCAACATTAAAGCCATCCAAAAATCTAACTCCATCTTGGGGCCCATCGTAAACAAGAGCATCACCAACCAAGACTTCCTCTATGTAGACCTTTTTTTCACCTACGAGAACTTTTCTGCCATTGCAATCTCCAGCTGTCTTTGTCATGACATACCCCTTAGCAACCACTACACCATCCCTATCTAATAAGAATACATTTGGTGGAACCAAGCATCTCATAAGGAGGATTCAAATTTGCAAACATATTCATCAAGTTTTGTTGAGTGGAGTGACGAACAGAACTGGAACCGACTTCAGTTTCTAGTGTTGTTAGGCTGCACGGTTGTTGAGTAGTTGATGTTCCATTGTTTTTAACAGCCTTAAGTACATCCTGACACAATTTATAGTAACAATTGGTTATACATAATGAAATTGTATGCAAGAAAGCACAAGTGCAAACTGCAAACTCACCTTTAACACACCCATGCCATTAGATAAGGAAGACTTCATCTCATTCATTTCCCCCTTCAACTCAGAATTGGATGAAGAGCTTGCTTGCTGCAATAATGCCTTGGCAATATCTGTACATTGCAATTGCTTCTTAGACTTGTTAGAGCTGATTCCACGAGTTCTACCCCCTTTGTCAGGCCTAAAGACTTCAGACAACTCATCATTATCGAAGTCTACTTCCATTACACTGCCTTCACCACCCGCGCTTGCTTCTTTTCTTCTTTTATTAGAAGCCTCCACTTGTTCCTATATGAGTAATACATGCATAAATTATGAGAATGGTATACAAGTATGCAATATAGTCTATATACAATACCAACACACAGGTAAGTTCAAGCTTCAATGTTATTAGAACTTACATAATGGGTTTGAGCGCTCGCTAATATAGTTCCATCACGACGCTCATGTCCTTTTTTCCAACTATCTACCCGTCCATGTTTTCTACTATGATCTTCTTTATCCTACAAAAAAAACCCTTAATAGTTGTTAGCATAAGGTGATAAGAAAATGTTAGTACAAGAATAGACACCTACCATTTTATCCAATTTATAAACATATGCCCCGCCCATTAGTATGTCGATATATGTTCTTTTTGGCATTCTCAGCATTCTTTGCGTTTCTAGCTCTCACTTCAGCAATACTCTCATTTCTGACAAACGCAGCCCAATGATTTGGATCCTTGCCATTTGGGCATGCTGCAATAGCTTCTTCCACGCTCCTGCACTTACGCAAAATCTCTTTCCGAAAGGCATACTTTGCTGATCTGAACTTTTGGGGAAAGTCCTTTTCAACTTCTCGGCGTGTTATTGCTTGGTGAACATTAGGCTCAAATTCTTCCTACGTGAACAAAGTGATGTTTGTTCATTTCATATTAAGTAAATTTCCACACATAGGGCTAGACAACATGTAGATATAGGATTGGAAAAACATACTAATTATCAAGAATAATGAATGCTATCATTGAAATTAAAGTACATGTAAACCATACCATTAATTTGTTCCAGACATTATCCTTGAAGCTTCCATCTATTTTTCTCCAATCTTTGTAATGAATTGGAATATGAGCTCGAACATAAACTCCAACCTGGGTATTCCATTTGGCATGGTTAGGACCCACAATGACGCCATCCCCATTGAACTCTATAGGTAACTTGGTAATCATTGGTGAGGCTTTCGAAGGCTGAGATGTATGTGAGTCGGAAGTTAAATTATATTATGAGATGGAAGTGGGACTAAACTCGAAGACTGGGAAGCAGTATGTTGTGATTGACCTGATGACATTATTAAATAGTCTAATATGACAAAAAAATTGTTAGAACAGAGAGGTAAAACTAGGATACCACAAAAAAATGACAAAGTTCAAAAGTATACATTTATAAAGACCACTCTTGATAATAAAAAAACACAACTCTCACCTAATTGCACAAACAAACTTCAAAATAGAAAAAAGTAGAAAATGAGAAGTTCGCATGCAACTAAGAATCTTAAAAATATCTAAGAATCTTAAAAATATGATAATGTAACTATTACAATCAGGTTAGCTAGACTTTGCATCAAAGGCTGCAAATTAGGTTGGTCCTCAAGAATAGATTGGAAGTCGGTTGGTGCATCTAGTTCATCAACTCGACTTGTCAATCGCCTAGGTGAATTTATGATTACCCACCAATTAGGATTTCTCAAATCCTTTGAGTAAAATACTTGACTAGCCTCGGAAGCAAGAATCGCCGGCTTATCAATATACTGATCAACACTCTTTAGCCTCTTGAGATTAACCATCACCAAATTAGAATCTTGACAGAGTTTACAACCATTGGTCTTGTCCTCCACCCTCACCCAATTGCAGTAAAAGATAACATGCTGGAAGGTCGTATAGTCTAGCTCTATTATCTATTGGATAACCCCATACCACTTAGTCGATGCATCAATGGGATTTTTGTCCTTCCTACTTGACGTAAATGTAGTGATTGCATTCATGCAAACACCACTGTCTTGTGTGGCAATTGTTTCGTCATGCGACCTAGTAGAGAACACAAAACCATTAACACGGTACTTTTTATACGTTTTAGCTTTGAACAAGGGTCCTTGGACAAATCGCCATAAGTCACGAATTTGTGTCTTTTTCAGCCAACAACTGTGAAGTGAAAAAAAAATGACAATTAGAAAGTTAAACGTACAAATTGTAATATCCTAGTAAACTAAATACATGAATATAAGAAAACAATACCTTGTCATATAACCACACAATGAACTCAGTCTGCATCTCCACTTCTATCTTTGCTATCCCTTTTCTTCTACCACGTGCACTTGCTTGCAAGGCACGATACTCACTACAATTTGTTTATGCAGTTTGACATGACTATTTATTACGACTTTCTAGACTAGTCATTTCAAGTCAAATGTGTCAAAAAAGAAATCAAACCTATAATGTTCATCAAAATTTTCGACGTCTAGTCAAAAAAGAACCCATCTACGGATTTGTATCCATTGTTCCTTGCCTAGGGTCACAATTTTACCCTCAAGTATAGGCCCCTCATCACAATACTCTCCATCTTCATCTAGAAACACCTCACGAGTAGCTTTATGATTTCCATCCCGTGAATTTGGCATGTACTCCATAGCATACCTAACAGATTCAGAAACAATATAGGACTCCACAATGGAGCCTTCAACATAGCGTTTATTGCTCGGAATATTTTTACACTCCTTCATTGCCCTATTAAAATAAACAAATCCAAAATTGTACTTTGTAGTTTCGATGATAATTGTCGTTAAATATGAAATAAAGGTAAAATTGTACATACCGTTCAAATGGAAACATCCACCTAGGATACACGGGTCCACAAATCAGCCCTTCATCAGCCAAATGCACCAAGGGGTGGATGTTGATATAAAAAAAAGCTGTTGGAAAATACTTTTCCAGCACACACAATGCCTATGCTACCATGTATTTGGCAACTTGGATTTCCTTTCGGATTAAGACTTTCGAACATAGGAGATTAAAGAATAAGCTAATCTGGTGAATAGCTTTATGTAAATCACGGTGTTTTGGAAAAGCGTGTTGAAGCAAAACTGGAAGCAAGTAACACATAATCACGTGATAGTCGTGTGATTTCATTGTAAACAAACCAGGAAGACTCAAAGTGACAACATTTTTTAAATTCGACGAAAAACCTGAAGGAAGCTTCAAGTTCTTCAAAATTGCGCAAAACTCAAGTTTCTCATCTTTATTCAAGACAAATGGGGCCTTTGGTTTAACAGATCTCCCTGAGATTGGGTCTGTTTGCATCCACTAACCACTATGAATCCCCATTTTCTTCAAATCCTCTCGCGCCTGTATTGTATCCTTTGTTTTCTCTTTCTTGTCAAGAATCACATTTATTATGTGTTCTGCCACATTCTTCTCATCGTGCATCATATCAATAACATGTCGAATCTTATGTTTCGGCCAATATTCCAGTTCAAAGAGAATAGACCTCTTATACCATGCTTCAGTAACTTCATAATCTTCATCATCTTCATCATCTCCAATAGCAACCACATCTACATCATCAACACTCCGTTTGACACCTTTTAATACTTTACCAGGTACATAATAGACACAAATTAGCATTTTCTCAATTACTTCTCCCTTTAACCTTGGTGGAGGGGGGTTTAACTCTTTTGTCTTAAGTCCTAAGTACTTGCCCTGCCTAAATAGGTGATCAGATTTAAGAAACATCCGGTAATTTGTATAAACGATCTTCCTTGCATTCCCAAGATGCATAGACGGAGTTTCATCACCACAAATAGGACAAGCTTTGTAACCATGTGTTACACAGCCTAATAAGTTACCATGCGCAGGTAAATCATGAATCCCCCACATCAACATAGCCCTCAAAGTAAAGTGCTCCCTTTTGTACATGTCATAAATTCCATAACTGTTGTAACTCATCAACTAGTGGTTGAAAAAATACATCAATGTTTTGACTCGGTGCCTTTGGCCATAGTATTAATAATGACATCATATGGAACTCAGATTTCATGCACAAAGACGGAGGGAGATTATAAGGAACTATGTAAACAGGCCAACAACTGTAACCAGTGGATTGAACTCCACGTGGATTGAATCCATCAATTGCAATCCCAAGCCAAACATTACGCCCTTCCTTAGCAAAGTATGGCCAGTCATCTTTACATGTCTTCCACTAAAGTGAATTGATTGGGTGTCGCATATAATTTGAAGAAGGTGTCGCTCTATCATGCCATGTCATTTCACATGCTATCCATGGTATTGTGTACAACCTCTTGAGTCTTGGAATCAAAGGAAAATGTCTTAATACTTTTCTCGCCTCTTTTGTTTCTTTCTTCCCCATTTTCCCCTCATTCACTTTGTATCTAGGTGTTTCACATTGAGGACATACCGTTAAGTCAGCTTCAGTCTTCCAATATAACATACAGTTGTTTTCGCATGCATCTATACACTTGGCTTTCGTTCCCAAATCTTTTAACATTGCCTTCATTACAGGATACTTTAAAAGCAACGTGTTTACTTCCGGCAACCATTTTCTTAACATGGACAAGAGTGCGGTCACACTGTTTCCTGACCAATTATATTGCTTCTTCAAGTTTTGTAGGTTCACCACTGCAGAGAGAGTTGTTATAGGAGCCTCGCATGAAGGGTATAATTTTTCTTCTGCTTTTTGTTTATATTCATTATACCTCTTACCCAAATCTAGTTCAAGAACATATGGTGGTTCCAAATCTCCACCCTCACTTTCATCGCCTCCATTCAAATCACCTACTAGCCCTTCATGTATGCCATAAGCAATGTCAACAAGATTCCCCATTCTGAGTCCTTCAGCCTCATAGTTTTCTTCTACATCTCAGTCTACCATTCGATCCTTATATGGGTTCTCACCATGTAAAACCCATACACGGTATGTTGATTCTATACCATGCAAAATCAAATGTTTTCTCACTATATCAAATGGAAACCTTTTCCTATTTCGGCACTTATTACAAGGGCAAGGACACGTGGTCGATGTAGGGTCCTTGTCACTAGCAAATTGAATAAAATCCGACACCCCTTGCTTGTATACAATCCCAAATTTGTCAATTTCATTCATCCAATCCTTTGGAATTGGTTGAGACATACTGCAAAATAACTCCTTACACTACACCGTTTAGAATAAAATAAAATCTACGCAAAATAGTTTAGAGGCAAAAGGATGGAAGTGACTTCGAGCTTGCAATATGACATATACAGACACAACTATTTACTAAACTTCATTATACCAAATCAGGGAGTTCCTTCAATATGCAAGTCTAGTATAGGTATTAGCAGAGTATCATTTTTTTTCGGTAGAAATATCGGCAAAGTATCAAATCACTAAGGTAAGTATACTCAATATTTCAATCCAGTCACCATAACAAATTTGACAAGGAAACACTAAAGAAAAATACAAACACTCGAGTTCACTCATGGCAATGACGACAAGATATTTGTCCAAATAATGACATGTAAGAAAAGATCTCTCAAAGTCAGTTTTAACACCATCGATTAGTTTACTTACCACAATCATTTTACTTGAAAAAAAAACTATAGAGATAAAACAACGATAATAACATGTAAACAGATAATAACCACAAAGATGCATTTCCACAAACAATCCAGAGACTCAAAAGAAGAGGTCAAATAGCATAGTATTCATATATTGAATAGTACTAATAGAGCATACCCATTACATGCCTGATTAAACCAACAAACTGAAACAGAGAACTAACAACTCCCAAAAATAATTATTTTTTATGCCTGATTGTTATGTAATTTGCGTTTTTCTTGGTTACAAAATTATTTGCGTGAGTTTCTAATGGGCTTTGAATTTTATATTGTATATTTCCAATCGTTTTTGGATGTGTTTTAAGGGGTTGCATTTTTGTGGCAAGTATGATGTGGTCTTTGGGCTCATGGCATGTTAAGGATTTCTTACGTTTTAATGTGATAGTTCTGTTTTTTTTATACGTAAACAAGTTTGAACAATCTTGTACATTTAAAACAGATAAGTGTCCTTTTCATTACACATCATGATATGGTTCCAATTTTGAAAGAGAGATCAACATTTATTTGTATAATTGTATCTAATCATTTTTTCATTGGTTAATTAGACTAAACCCCCCATTTTATATACATGTTTAGACTAAACCCCCATTTTATGATTCCTTAGACATAAACCCCCGTTCTATTTTCTCCCCATCACACCAACGTCAATATTTTACTTAATACCCTAACTGCCCTTCCCCAACTTGAAATAAATCTAGCAACATTCGTTCTGTTTCACACTCCCTTTCTTTATAAATCTATCAATACATACCAACCAAATGCAAGTCCCTAATGCATAGCAACATAAAACCATCTACCACACCAGAAGCAAGAACCAAAGCAAATACATCATTCTAGATGGTGAGAAAATACAGATTCATTCCAAAATACGGTGTCATTTCACTGTGTAGTTGGCAAAAGAAAAGGATCAGATGCCTCCATAATCATTTTGCCTTTCAACTAAGATACATTAGTTTGCTAATTAATAGATTTTAAAAGTTTAGATTAATAACCATATGCATAAGGATTTTGGTCCTGAAACTACACATGCACTTTACTTTTCAACATAAAACAACTATCTAAACACCTAAATGCAAGTTATATTGTCCAAAAAGCAAGGCTAGCTGCTTAATTATCAGTCTAAGCAACTAGAAACAACCCACAAATTAGGAGTTCACACTAAGTTCAAAAGATAATGGGTAATGCCAAGTTCGCATAAAATAAACTAGGATAGAGTTCAAATTCATGCATGGGAGAAGAACCCTTAGGATCAGGAGATATATATCTCAAGCAACCAAGAGCCTTTAAAGAGACCCGGTCATACCGACGGCGAAGACCCATAGCCCCTGGAGTTTCTAAGTTCCACGATCGCCTATCACCCTGCCGAGCTATCTCGAGCTCACCGGAGAAATGATTGTTCATGGATTGTGAAAGCGACCCGGACCAAAGTCACGTGGCATTTCACGGGGCGCCACCAACTTCATTGCCCTTAAAGCTCCACGAAGTTGCTTTCGTGAAATTGGTCACCGCAGCCTTTGTGAGTTCTTTGTAGATTGAGCCGTGGATGTCCTTTCACCATTCACCAAATTATTGACAACAAGATTGGATGTGTGGCTTCGGGGTCCCCATGGTGAAAAAACATTTTCCCAGAATTAGGAGTTCAAAGTAAATCCAGTTGAACTTCACATTCTAGAATAAGCTAACTGTATAAAATAAAATAAAAAAATTGCTTTTCTTTTGCAAAATCAGTTGCCAAGCATGAGTGTTTGCTAACTAAAAAACAATTTTGCTATTCTTCTAAACCAAATGTGTCTATTCTCGTAACCAATTTCGGTTGTCGAAGATGAACTAATTCATGACCATCGAAAGAACATAACATCTACAATAACCGTTAAAATGTGGTGAAAACATTGAATAGTTCTCCTACGCCTTTGCACTAACAATAAGAAGAAATTTTGGTATATCTAGACCGCAGAATTTACAGCAAACACAAAGTGGTAAACCTTTAATAACATTCAGTTCCAAACTTTTGTGTCGTAGCTTACACTAAACACAAGGCCCAAAATATTAACGTTGGTGTGATGGGGAGAAAACAAAATCAGGCATAAGCCCTACAATCATCCCCTTTGCAAAGAAAAACAATCAGACTAAAAGATAGAGAGCACGCACAAATGAAAATAAAAAATCGTACCTTTTGCAGCAACTCAAATTGAACTTGGACTGAATCAAACCGAGCAAATCCCTCACTGAAGAATTAATCCAACTGAAGAAAGAGAGAGAGAAAGAAGTTAATTACCAAACCCTACGTAATTGAAAGGAAGAGGAAGGGGAAGGCATACTTACAAGCGGTGGCAGCAAATAACTTAAGAACAAAACAAATTTGAGAGAGATTGAAAGAAATTGGAGAAATATAAAGATAGTTTGTTTCCATATTTAAAGAGTTGCGATACGTGAAACTCAAAAAGAGCGCAAGCTTTTAGCAGTTTCCCAAATTTCTAATTTTTTTGTGTGTTTTTTTTTAATGTTCACGGTTTGCTAGCGCATAAGTTTCGTAAGAAAATTAAAACAAAATGTTAGAAATTAATTCAATTTTAATGGAAAATCATTGTAACAGTTTTTCATAATTGCTCACGGTATTAAAGTGAGAGGAACTCTCTCACGCTTAAAAAATGTTACTAATGAAAAAAAGTGAATGTGACTAATATCCTGTTTTGGTGTAGTGTTCACATCTTATTCTACTACTTTGATATTATTACTCTCTCTTAGTAAATCGTTTATCAACCTTAACGTGTATTCAAGTAGCTAACGTACAACTGGTGTGGCGAACACGACTACTCCTCTATATCACATGATTTAGAGAGTATCAAATCTAATGTTTTCCCTCCATATAAATCTACTATTTCCCATCTCTTTAATATTGTTTTTACAAGACACCCTGAACAAATTAGCCGGGAAAACGGTGGTTGACAAAGCTACGGAATATGACAAAATGTCTAAGAGACAACAGAAAAGATGGAGACAAAAAAATAAGGAGGTAGTCATTACTGGAGGTAATGTAGCTTTGACCAGTGATGGGAGTGGCAGTAGTGAAAACTCAGTTGGCCCTGTTCAAGTATCGGCTACTGTGGTGCTTCCTACCAGTATGGATGATGGAGTACCTGGCATACCCAAAGACCCACCAGGTCTTGCTAGTAAGGAACCCTTCGTACCATCAGAGGCCAACCACCTTTTCCAAGACAAAGTTGCTAGTCATGAGCAACCTAGTAAGCAAGCACCTATGGGATCAGAAATGGTTGTGTTTGAGGACCTACAAACGAACAATGTCGTAGGCACTCATAGCGAACTACTGAGCACTAGTAACCCATTTGAGGTTCTGTCAAATAAGAATGAAGAACAGTGTCAGGTGGCAGCAGAGGCCTCAGTAGTGGCTCAGAGATGGGCAAATCAGGTGGAAGATAGTGCCACCATTACAGTGCCGGATGTGCCAAAAAAAAATCAAAAGAAAGAAAGCGGAAGTGTATCATCCAGATTCGGCTTCACATACATCTACTAGGTCGCAAGGCCAGTTGTCTCAATCCCTTCTCCAATGAAGATCATATATTGGAACATAAGGGGTGCAAGAAAAGATAAGGGCATTGATCGACTAAAAGAACTCTTTCAGTCTCATAACCCAGATTTAGTTTGTTTAGCTGAACCACTTATTAGACCTCAGTTGGACTTCTTATATACGAGAGGTATTAACAATAACTACCATGGGGTTTGTTTTCATAATGACAACCCAACCAGAATTGGTAACATTTGGGTTTTTTTACAGAGTCGGCCTCCAAGTTACTCTCATCAGTTCCTCTGACCAGCAGATTATTGTTCTAGCGGATGATGTGCTTGTATCTTTTGTCCATGCTAACTACTCTCTAGTGCACAGACGAAGGCTCTGGGATCAGCTTAAGTTTATGAATAACAACAGTCAATGGCTTATAGTAGGAGATTTTAATGTGGTTTTCAGGTATGAAGAGAGAAAAGGCACCAATTTGCCTAACAGAACCGCAATGCAGGAATTTAACTCTTTTGTTAACTCATGCAATCTTATTGAAGCAAATTTTGATGGATTAAAATTTTCTTGGTCGAATAACAGAAGAGGTCCTCTCAGGGTGTCTTCAAAACTGGATCGAGTTTTTTTCAATAATGCGTGGAATCTGAAATATGTTGGTTGGAAGTATTCTGTTGGAGCTAGGCAAGCGTCTGATCATGCCCCCCTCATTGGAGGCTCCCCAAGCATCCCCAAACCCACTAATGCTCCTTTCATATTTCTCAAAGTATGGCTCACACACCTTTCCTTCATGGAACTGGTCACCCACAGCTGGAACCAATTTACCGACAGGGGTCCTTTATTGAGAGTAATGAGGAAGTTGCAGAGACTCAAGAGGGACATTAAGAAATGGAACTATGAGGTTTTTGGGAATGTGGACATCAACATTAGAAAAGCTCAGGAAGTGCTAATAAGTGCGCAATTACTTGTCGAGGACACTGACAATGAAGTACTCATCTCGCAAGCTATTCTTAAGGAGGTCGAGTTGGACAATGCAAGGGAGAACCGAGCCAATGTTCTGAAATAGAAAAGTAGAATTCGAACAGATGAGGAGGGAGACAGAAACTCTGAATACTTCTATAACATTTACAAGCTTAGACAGAGAGCTGCACTGATCACTGAACTTCAAACAGAGGAGGGGGTTTCTCTTATGAACCAGGATCAGATTAAACAACACATTGTTGAGTTCTACCAGGACAAATTTAAAGCATCTCCAGTCACGCATGATGACTATCTAATGGGTCTAATTCCTGGACTCATAACTCAAGATGACAACTTTAACCTCTCCAAAACCCCTGATTACTTGAAGATTGAGAAAACAGTCTTTAGCATGAACTCAAATAGCTCCCCTGGTCCTGACGGCTTCCAAGGACATTTCTACACCAACTGCTGGAATATTGTAAAGGTGGACATCTGTCTTGTAGTCCAATCTTTTTTCACCAGCAAGATCCTACCAAATGGCCTTAACTCTAATTTTATCACTCTTATCCCTAAAGAGAGAAGTGCAAGTAAACTCAATCAATTCTGTCCCATCTGTATGAGGAATTTTCTCTTCAAGAAAATCACTAAGTTGATGCAAAGAAGACTAAATGGGATAGCGGATAGAATTATAACAAAAGAACAAGTGGGTTTCGTACCAGGGAGATGTTCTCAATCTAGTATTGCTCTAGCTTCTGAACTTATGAATGAACTTGAATTCAAAAGACATGGGGGTAACATTGCTATGAAGATTGACATTTCACAGGCTTATGACACCATGTCGTGGGATTTTCTCTTCAAAGTATTAGCTGCCTTGGGTTTCTCACAGGGGTGGATACAGTGTCTTCACACTATCTTTCACTCTGCACAAATTTCAATCATGGTGAATGGTGACCCAGTTGGCTTTTTTCATATAGAAAGAGGCCTAAAGCAGGGCGACCCCCTACCTCCCCTGTTGTTTACCTTGCCTGAAGATGTTCTGAGTAGAGGCTTGACTTATCTCACTTCAAATAGCATAATCAAGCCTATGGTGTCTCCGAGGGGGTTCCCAGTCCCTAGTCATTTATTGTTTGCGGACGATATTATCATTTTTGCAAATGGTCATATTGTAGGGATTCGACACCTCAACTCACTCCTGGAACGATACCAAGCTGCGTCAGGTCAATTTATGAACAAAGCTAAATACAAGATCTTTTTTGGTGCTTTCTCTCAACTCAGGAAGGTCAGAACTCTTCGAGAGTTAAATATTTCAGAGGGATCATTACCGGAAAAATATCTTGGTGTCCCTCTGACACAAGGTAGAGTTACTAAGTCTATTGTCTATCCTGTTCTGGATAGCATTAAGAAAAAGCTTTCGAGTTGGAAGGGGTGTATGCTATCTTTTCAAGGAAGGAGTGTTCTGATTAAGGTTGTCATCAACAACATTTCCATTTACAATATGTCCATATACAAATGGCCATCTCTTATGATCAAGGAAGCAGAAACATGGATTAGAAATTTTCTATGGACTGGGGATGCATCAAAAAAGAGAGCAACGACTGTTAGCTGGGAAAAGGTCTGCAAGCCTTACGATGAAGGTGGTCTTGGTATTAGGAGATTGAAAGACATCAATAAATCCATGTTAATGAAGCTAGCCTGGAAATTCCTAAGTGAAGATGATGATTTTGTGAAGTTCATGCAGCACAAGTATAAGAACAGCAGGGGTGACCTTATTGAGTACCACAAAAGGTCTTCGGTTTGGGGAGGCATCAAAGAAACACTCACTGAGATACTACCTCGATCGCAATGGGCAGTGGGTAATGGCGAAAAGATAGACTTATGGAGAGACAATTGGCTGCAATCTTCTTCTCTTAAATCTATTCTAAGCCTTAGCTCTCATAATCTAAGGGGATATGATGCACTGCCAAGGTGAGCTCGCTCTTGATTAATAATGACTTGGTCACTCCAAATCCTCTCTCTTCTCTCCTTGACGTTGCTAGTCTAAATACAATGGGAGTTCTTAGAGATCTCTCACAACCTCTAGACTACTTGGTATGGTGCCCCGATCTCAAGGGAATTTTCTCATGCAAATCATCGCATGAGACTATCGAGAACCATAGGACCAAAATGACTTGGCATAAACAGGTGTGGAATTCCTACATACACCCGAGAGTTTCTGCTACTGCTTGGAAGATTCTCAAGGGATGTGTGGCTACAGATGATGTCATTCAAAGAAAGGGTGTCTACCTAGTCTCAATATGCAGATTATGTAGGCAGCATGGTGAAACGCTGGAGCATATTCTATGGGAGTGTCAATTCTCTCAAACCCTTTGGAATTGGACTGCAAGTAGATTTGAAGTTCGTCAAACCCTTATCCTTACTTCTTTCTCAACTGCTTATAAACTGGCGAAAATGTGGAGTGTGAGACTCAAGCACCTATGGACTGCTGCTCTCACTAGTGGTATGATAGAGATATGGAAGGACAGAAACCGAATCAATTTTGAGGGCAAAAAGGTGAATCTGGATGAATGTAAGCTTTTGATTCAATACCACATTTTCACCACTGCGCATCTTTCTAAGGCAAGTAACAACTCTTCTTTTAGGGATGTGGCTACTCTTAGAGCATGGAATCTAACCAATAGACCAAGGGCAGCCCCCACCACTAGGCAGTGTACTTGGGTACCACCAGAACAAGATTTTATAAAGCTAAATACTGATGGTGCGGCTTTTGGCAATCCAGGACCCTCGGGGATTGGCGTTACTTTTAGAGACTTTGAAGGGTCTTTTAAACTGTCTCTATGCCAAAATATTAGGAATTGATCAAATTTTAGAGCTGAATGCTTAGCTATCCTAGAGGGTATTGAACTAGCAATAAGGAAGGGATGGGTAATATTATGGATAGAAGCGGACTCGGAACCGGCAATCAAAGCTTTTTGCAATGATAGTCTACCATGGGAGCTGCAACCGCAATAGAGAAAATGCTGCACTATACTTTAGGTTTTCACTTTCACATCGACTTTTAGAGAAGCCAATTTCTCGGCAGATGCAATTGCAAAAGCTGGAGTGGCTCTGTAGCCTAATGAAAAGCTTATCTATGAGGGCAAACCACCATGGTTACTACACTGGGAGTTACCTTTTCAGCAGTTTTTTAGATTCTAATCTTTGTACATATTCGAAATCATGTAATATGGTTTTGGATACACTGAGCTTGATCATGGTGGGACTTTTTAGTCCATACCACACAATTTTGTAATTTTTCCCGTCTTTAATATATTTTCTACTTACCAAGCAAAAAAAAAACGTGTTAAAAATATATATTACCATCCCTCACCATGTGACATGAAGAAGTACTGTTAGTGTGAAGAAGTGAGAGCGCGTGCGCGTTCAGATTGGCCTTGCCATGAGCGCGCCCGCGCCCTTGCCTAAAAAAAGAAAATATTATTGTGCTTGACCATGTTGGATTTTTCTTTTTCGTATTATTTGGAGTGAAAACTGAGTTTCATCTTTACCATGTTTAATTTAGGCACCTAGTCAATAACTGAAGCTAGTTCTAAACAGTCTTGGGTATGAAATGGTGTTTGAATTGTACCATTAGCTTTCTCACATTAGGCTTTTGCTAGTTTATATGGTGTCATTTATGTTCTTGTTTGAATATTGTGTCATCCTAATTCGTGACATATGAAGGTGGCAGGTCCGCGGCCCCAGGGTGACATAAGGAAAGGAAACCGGATGGCATAGAATCAGGTCCGCGGTACCCTGAAAGAAGATGTGCCTTTAGGGATAAAGGACATGGACGGGCCTTTGGGCCAAGCCGGATGCGGGAGTCGGGACGGGAAGCACTGTAGCGGAACCCTAAAAGACAGCTGGATCGGATGCAAGATCAACGAACGAGGGAAGGTTAAAAGAAGATATATAAAGAAGAAGTGGGAGAGAAGAAAGATGAAAAAGAAGAAAAGAGACGAAGAGCGACTAGTGAGATTGAGTGTTGTAATATCGGTTGACACAAATACAACAACGCAGATTCTTCTAGTATTTATTTGTATTATGTGGTGTTGAATTGATTATAGAAAGGACAGCTGTTTGTTATGGAAAATTCCCGGGCTGTGCTGCCAGAAGATGTGGTGTTTACTATTTTACTTTGGCTACCGGTGGCATCTCTTTTACGATTCAAGTCTGTGTGCAAATCATGGTGCTCTTTAATCGAAAGCTCCCCCTTTATCACCCAGCATCAGGATAATAATAATAATAATGATGACCATCAACTTATCATTTTGGATCCCTCTCAATGTGATGACACACCTTGTTACTCACTTAGATTCTGCTTACTCTCTGGTAGCAACTATAACGTGCCCAAAGTCTTAGATTTACCCCACCGTTTTGACAATGCTCTTGAGTCCTCCCCAAAAATCATTGCTTCTTGTAACGGCATAATTTGTCTACGACCCGACCTTTCCCAGAATGTTTCATTGTGGAACCCTGCTTTGAGAGAATTCCGAATTCTTCCGAAACCATCAGTCCCTCCTGAAGAATTGGTTCCTGATTGCTTCTTCTATTTTGGTTTTGGTTATGATGCTAAAACCAACGATTACAAAGTTGTGAAAGTTATTTTTCTGAATCTGATGACATGTCGAGTTGATCTGTACAGCTTAAGTACGGATTCTTGGAGACGTATTGACACTGTAGTGCCTCTCCCTCATGTATTCTCACATTCTAAAGCACCGTTACGGAATGGAATTTATTGTTGGTTGGGAGAAGATGAATCAGAACGACATGCAATTCTTTCATTCGACTTTACCACTGAGGTGTTTAAAACTATGACAGTGCCAGATGTTTTCGGTGTTGGTTCCCCTGCTTATTTGAGGTTGGCCTTGTTAAGAGAAAACCTTGCTTGCATTGAGTGGGTGTTTTATTCAAATAATCCGTACACATGGCACTGTAAAATATGGGTGTTGAATGAATATGATGTAATGGAGTCTTGGACGAAACTATATACAATAGAGTTAGAGCTTTTTGCTTATCCGTGTGCAGTTTTGATGAATGGGAAGATAATTGGGTATGGGAGTAATGACGGACGTTTGTGCTTTTGCGATCTTGTTATCCAAGAATTAAAGTATTTCCCATTGGATCCGGTAAGTTTTGCAACCGAGGTTGTTGTCTACAACGCGACCCTAGTTTCAATCAAAAGCACAGTTCGTGCAGCTAATAAGGTGAGTTCCGTGGTAAGTTTCTATATCATTTCTTTAACCTCTTTGTTTTTTTTTTTTTTTTTTTTTTTTTTAATTAAGAAAATGGGCTTGATTTCTAGATAAAATTCTCTGTTTATTTAGACATTAACCAATATCCCATCATGAGTTTCTTGTACTATATGCTGTCTTGTCTGTGAAGAAAAACATGGATGAATAAGAAGACGTTCTACTTTTCATTCCATAACTTATTAGTTGTCTTCTAATTGCTAACAACTAATTGTGGTGGAAAATGTTTTGTGTACAAGATCAAAGGAAGCTCTAGGAAGCTCTTTGGAGTGCAAAACGGGAATTGGTGTGAACTAATTCTAAATCAGTTCATACCTGGTAACAGAAAAAGCAACACACTCTCAGGCGGATTTGTAGAATCCAGAATGATTGTGTTTTATCTATTTTGAGTCCTCATCAAGGATTTTCCAGTTTCCTCCCTTCTTGGGTATCTTTCCTATTAGACATTTCTTCTCTTTGATCTAACTTTTTCTGGCTTTCAAAACCTTCTAATTTCCCAAATCCACTATATGCTCTTATGTGTTTGATGGTGTACATAGCTTCCGCTTAATCCTTTCAGAGTTCTCATCTTAATATCTTACTTGAGATTTTGGAATTGTGTAGGACTTGACGGAAAATCAGCCGTCAGCTATTGATTTGGCTTTGCTCAAGCAAGGTATTTGTTTGTCCTTTAGATCTGCTTATCATTTTACTTGTCTGTCATATGTTTATAAAATATTAACGTTTTCTTTGCTTTGTTTTATTTCTGTTCCTAACATCAAGTTTGGCTTAGCATATGATGTATACGAAGGCGGAAGCAACTTCGAATCAATAACACCAATGAATAAGAATCGATAAACATAAAAAAACTAGGGTTTTAAGGAAAAACGAAATTCCTTTAATTGAATCTCTCAATTAAACAATCAATCAATAAACAAAAACAACCGAGTTGGGTGGAATACCTTCTCAAGAAGGGCAGTTTGATTTTGTTTAGTCTATTTACAAGCCTATTTATAATAAGATCCTACTTCTAATTCTAGTTATAGTCATAATAGGAAACTACTACTAACATAACAAATAAAAATATAAACTAACTAAACCAAACTAAATACTATTAATTCCATGCCCATGCATCAGTATATATCTCTGTTTTTTCTTTTCTTAGACTTGTATTGGTTCCAAACATAGGATTTGTCTTTCGGTTTTTTTTTGGGCTGAACGTCTTGTTTGGCTTGGTTTTGCTTTGATGAAGTTGTATTTTTCTAAAATTGTGTGTGTTAGGTTTTGTATGTTTGAACCTATATTGTGTAGTCAAAACGACCAAATCGGGTCAGCACTCTGATATAGTCAAGGAGTTACTAGGAAACATTTTGTCTTGGGGAATCTCTTTGCTAAAAAGGAACTGTATCTTTTGTATACGAGGGAGCCAGGTACTGTGGTCATAATCGGTACTCTTGGTTTAGTTAGGCATTTTAAAGTTCTCCTTGTTCGGCTTTTGTTTCGTCCCTTGGGTTAGTCATGTGTTGCTGCTGGACGTATTTCTGCTTTGTGGGATAATTTAATTTTTGTGTGTAAATGATGTCATATATGGTCTATATTCAGTAGTATTTTAATTCCTGTGTTTATGGTTAGATATATTAGTGCCAGTTATTGTTTTGATGTACTCATTCGGTAGTTTGTTGTTTGGTCTGTGTCTATCTAGTTGGTCTATTTTAGGTTTTGTTGTTTAGTTTCCTTTTCTTATTCCCTTTTTTGGTATTCTAGCGAAGGAATCCAGAGATGGAATATTATATATTTATATTATATAGTGGTTTGGGTGTTGATTGGACTTCCCTCATTGCATTTAGAGTCTACTTATGTCATTTCTTACTCCAGGGACATGTCATTTCCTTGCTTCTGTAAATAGACCAGAGTAAGACTTTGTGAGATATTTGTACAGTGGGCACTTCACTGTTTTGATCACTATCTTTCGTGATGAGAGTTTGACAGCTTTAATCATTGCCTTACGTTGTGAGAGTTGTTTAGATCGAGACCATCCCTTTTAGCTTTGCAAAGAAAGTTATAGCTGCATAGAGTGGGATAACATGTTTTAAGGCAAAGATAGAGGCGGTGGAAGTGAAGCCCCATCACGACTTTCTTTCGGACCGCGACTAGTGTTTGGCACTAGGTTTAGAAGTAAGCAATGGTCTCCTTGCGCGAGCAACTGATTAAGATGAGATGAACATTGAGCATGTTCTCAGGCATAAAATGCTTTCCTTTCCCCTTATAGGACGTATGTACCAATGTCATACTGTGAATCATTTTTTTTGCTTCTCGGTACAAGTGATGTTTGAGAACTCTGGAAATGTAAGTAGTTTTAGTCACATTGTTATTTGTTGGTAGTCCTGGATGACAGAAGTAGCTTAGTAATGGCTGATTATGGACATGTTGATTTGGCTGTAAACTGTGTTAAGAATAAGCAGAAGATTGACAAGTGAGGGAAGCGCTTGGCTTGGTTTAAGCTGAGCAGTCAAATGTCCTAGGCAGTGCAAAAATGGCCTATGCTTATGTGGGACTAGTCAGCTAGCACACCCAAAAAGTATGACCTGCACCCACCCTTGTATGTGAGTATGTGACATATATGCCTAGATGACTTACTATTTACTAAATCGATGAAGTGCACATAAATATAGAGATATCGCAAAAATAAGCTTAGATACTCAGGCATCTTCTTCAGCAGCCAAAATCTTCCTCAAGCTACAACACAACATTGTTGGCCAAAATCTTATGGAGATTAACCAAAATCTGCCTCAAAAGTCTAATATGCTAGACTCCCACCTAGGCTCTAAGCTCTAGGCTCAACCTTAGGCCTAGAATTGCCTTACCTGTCATTGACTGCTGAGAAGTATAGTTTGGGAAGGTGGATCAAGAGCATCAAGAGTTATCACAGTTTTTGGTAATAAAACAGAGTGTGCCTGTGTGCCTCTTAGCACTGCTCTTGGTCTTCCTTCCCCAAAATCTTATGAAATGGTTGGTCTTCCCAAGCTGGAAGGATGAAGAAGTTTGAGTCAGGTTTGGAAAAGCTTTGTCTGGGTCGCTGCTGGTCCAAAGCTACGTAACATCCGTTGTATTCGACATATATCACATCTGATCTGAGCTTGTTAGTTGAACAGGTTTCAGGTTGAAAGCAAATTCAATGTCAGTTACCACGTCATCTCAATAAATTCGACTTGACCCTGTGCCAAGTGATGTAACGAGTCGTTTTATTTCAAATTTATGTCCCTAGATCCCGACAGTTAGATAAATCTCCATCTATCATTTGCCCTTGAATTGCTACTCAAACAACACCTGGTTTTAGTCCCTTAAAGTCACCTCGCGCAACGCCTTCTTATATGTATGGGCATGTTATGTCAAATAAGACTGTGACATTCTCCCTCAAATTACATAAGCACCTCGCCATGGTTTGCATCTCAGTGCCGTTCTGGATTTTACTTTGCTTTGTTTTGACCTCCATCTGCATGTGCTAAAGTGATTTTACTTGGTTATCCAAAATGAAAAAGTTATTCTACTTGCGATTTTAGATGCTGTAATTTGTATATGTTTATCAATTATTTCACTCAATCTGATTGTGGCCTGTTCTGCAGGTTGAAGATGTAATGATGATGGGCGATGTTATGAAAAATTGGGCTTCGATCAAATCCCACAGAGATGTGCTTCCCCATGTGTTATTTGTATTTATCAACTTGTATACAAATCTTGTAGTGATGGAATGACCTTTCAACATGGGTGGCTAATAATAATTAAGTACGCGGAAGCAGTCCCTTAAACTTCAAGAGTAACCATGCTAGAGAGCTAAACAGATGAGCATCCCTCCTGCGCTTACAGTGCCAACTTTATTTTAGCCACAGGAGAGTGCGCTAACCACCTAAAGGGCATGCGTGGGTTTGGTTTTGTATCCTAAATTTGTTGCTTCCCTTTTTGACGATTCTGAAAGAAATAATTATTTTAGCCATTCAGTTCTGGTAGAAAACGTTTAGTGTTTTAGTTTTAGACATCAGTAATACGTTCGTTGTTCATGGTTATTGTAGTTAAAACGTTGTACAGGGTTGCCCTGTATTGTTAGTTGCAACATCCAGGTATTCAATTATCAGATGATCAGGAATATTAATTTAATTTGCTAATATTGATCACAACAGTACACTACTATGGGCATATTCATTATCGTGTGACTTAATTCTTATTTATTTAGAGATAAAATAAGGGTTTTCATAAAAGCACCACTTAGTTTACCAAAGACTGCGTACACCCAAAACAAACCAATTTAGAATTAAATCTCCTTATTTTATGTAACCACTTGAAAATTTAATAGGCACCACTTAAGATTTTTAATGTTTTTAAAAAAAAAAAAAATGTTTAATTTTGATTAGTTTAGTTTTATCTTAAGTTCAATTGAATCAATATTCCTTTTTAATGTTGACAAATTCTAATGTTGACAAATTCAAAATTTTAATCATTTTTCATAAAATTGGACAAATTGGTATATTCAAATGCACGATTGAATAATTTCATTAAAAGTTTTGCTTTGATTTCAACTGTAATAATGTGGAGAAAAGATTATGGCTGATTTGATTCGTAAATTATTATTAAACTTATTTGTTTTCATGTTGGGATTCCATCAAACTTTGATAAATTTTATAATTCAATCAATTTTTTTTTAAATGAAATAAAAAAAATCAGTAAGTATCTTCAATTAGTAATAAATCAATCAATATATTAAGTATCTATATCTTAATATTAAAGCTCCTACAAGGGATATTTTTCTAGCTCTCTTAAAATTCCACCTCATCAACTCCTATTAAAACGAGCGGGAATTCCTTTTCTATTGAAAAGATAAATTCTAGCACTTTTAATTAAAATAGGAATCCTACTCTTATTATAAGGGGAATTCTTCTCCTATTAAAAAAAAATCTAACACTTCTACAACGAAAATCTTTCTCCTATTAAAAACAGGAATCATACTTCTAAATTAAAACGAGATCTCACCCCCAATTAAAAAATGAGTTTTAAAAACTCAATTAAAACAATTTGTTGATAAATTAAAATGAATTTTTAAGACTTGATTAAAATAATTTGTTAGGAAATTAAAACATATTACACGACGAAAACAAAAATCACTTAGGAAATTTATATATGTATAATTATGATTGTCAATAGGAGAGTTTGTGCGTATGCACGGGTCTACTTTCTAGTTAATATTAAAACTCCCACAATTGGTATTTTAAATTTTCACATTATCAACTCCTATTAAAACGAGAATTTTTCTCCTATTGACAACAAAAAATTCTAACACTTCCAATTAAAACGGGAATCCTTCTCCTATTATAATTATAATAGGAATTAATTCCATATTGAAAAAGAAAAATATATCACTTCTAATTAAAACAAGAGTCATTCTCTTATTAAAAACTGGAATCACACTTCTAAATTAAAACGGGATCCCCCTCTCAATTAAAAAACGGGTTTTTAAAACTTAATTAAAATAATTTGTTGAGAAATTAAAATGAATTTTTAAAACTTAATTAAAACAATTTGTTAGGAAATTTGTTAGGAAATTAAAATGAGCATCATCAACGCATTGTTAAAATCTGTTGTGACGCGTCAACATTTTTTAGCGATAGAAATGGTCAAATAAATGTTACGTACCAGCGCAAAATTTCTAAATTTCTTGTTTCGATTTCACACGGCACAAAGTTGTCATGTCCAGACAAAAAGTTTTTTGTAAACTGCAAAAGTTGTCCCGTCCATCATTTCCCTCTATTTCTATGGCGCCAAACCATTATGTGAAAACGAGCTTGAACCGATCCACAAGTTCGTGGTTGCCCTACAAGACTAAGCTGGCTCATACGCTTGTTCATTTCATCAGCAATTTTCTCAAAAAAACACATGTCTATTTTGGCCTGTTCCAACAATTCACTACTAAAAAAAAGACATATTATGACGCTTGTTTTTTATCTATCTTGACAGCTTTGTTGAAAACCATCAAGATAGGTGTCTTGGTTATATTTTTATGACGGTTGTTCCAACATTATGTCATGTATGACACAAGCGTCAATAAAATATTATGATTTTATGACGGCTCTTGCAACATTATGTCGCGTATGACTCAGGTGTCAAGAAAATATGATGATTTATTGACGGATTTTTTTAAAAAGTCAACTTTAGCAATGTAATAAGCTGTCAACACCTCTCTAGACCATTTTTTTTTTTATGTTGCGAACATTGACATAGTCACTGACTTATCACTTCTTTTAATGAACCGTCAACAGGCACCCAAATAACTATCAAGAGCACGCAGATGAAATGCACTTGGGCTTGGCCAAGCTAAAAGCTATCACAACCTGTTTAAGTTTCATGTGTTCACTTGAATCACTTGAACCGTCAATAAGTAAAATCGTGGAAACTTTTATAATTCAGAGAGAGAAACTTTAGCAAAAAAAAGAGAGTGAACGAAAAAAAAACTCATAACATCTCAAACACACTTCATTTTATCTCCTTCAAAACCTAGGTGTCGACTCTTCCAACGCAAATATGTCTTGGTGTTATTTGATCTCCTCGGTTGGTCGTCTTCTTCATCGTCTTTCTCATTCTTAACATGGTGAACTACTACCTGAAAGAGGGTTTTAGAAGGTAAGTTTTCTAGTTACTGAACAAAGTTTGCTCCTTTAGTGACAAGCCCTATAAAGAGAGTTACAATGAACATACTTTTCTAATTAATCCTTTCATTCTGGAGCACTTCTAAGCTCATTTGTCAAGTTCCAAATCGAAATTTATGAGTTCTAAATCTGAATCAAGTATATTTAAAGCCCAGGGGGGATTTTGTGAACCAATATACTTTGATTTTTATCTATTCTCATTATGTGCTTTCTATGTTTAAGCATGGATTCATTCTCTTTTTTCCCAAGTATATATGGTTCGTTCTTGGTTAAAAGACTTCCGAAATTTTATTTTCCTTCTTTTGAATAGTTAAGTGAATCTAGATTTTTTATGGGTGTTTTTTGAGATCGAATCTGGATGTGATTCTTACCAAAAGGCCAAGGATTTCGAGCTTCACAAGAAGCTGGGGACTTGGGATGTATAATCTGTAAGTGTAGTTTTATCTGTACATCTACCATAATAAAATATTTGCATACCTTGTTTGTAACAGTGTGTTTTCATGAGTTTTGATAGAGCTTATTGTTGTTTATTGTAGCTGCCAAGGCAATCCCTAGAGGAGAGAGTACACTTATTCAAGAAATTGCAGACTTAACTGGTGGACAAGCAACTTCGGACAGGTGAACAGATTACTTGTTCTTCTTTGAACTCTTTAGAAGCTATCTATAACTCGAAATGTGAACATTACGAAAACTTTGTTGGTTAGTTGATCGACTCTACTTTGAGATTCATGACAAACTTACAAATGCCTAATGTATTTCCTGTATGCGTTTTAGTAACAGTCCTATTACTTAATTCTATAATACAAACATTTTAGTAGCATTTTTCTTTTCTCCTTTTTGGTGCTATTTTATTGGTCAATGAGTGTTAGTACCTACTGCTGCTAGGTGTTGTAACCCCCCAAGTCCTAACACCATCAGTTCAACCATTTGGTTTTTATACTTTTTAAATTAATGGGTGCAACTGTGCAAGACTTAGACCACAGAAGGTAAAAGTTATTGAAGTGTTATAGGAGTTTACATGTCACAAACCACATTAGGCATTTTCCATAGTACTTTATCCCTTCTTGTTGTGCTTTTCTTTAATGCCATAGAATTTTAGTAGCCACTATGCAGTGCCTCATACACTAAGTGTCAAGTGGCTGTAACACAAAATATAGTAACCAATCTTAAACATTTCAAAGATGTACTAAGTAATGAACTTGTTAGACACTAAATATACATATATTAATACATGCATGACCTTCTAGAATTTCAAATTATGTAGAACACATACAGATTCAACACCATCAATGCATCTCTCCATAGGTCTAATTTCTTACATTATTTCCTTTGCCTATTAGGTAAAGGGTTATTTGTGTATACATATCAGATATCCTATAGTGGTGTACATTTGGGGTTTAACCAACATGATTTTCTGTCATAGTAGCGTTGATCGTATCTCTTTAGTTTAGTAGTTATATGATTATATTTTGAGTTTACTTATTAAACAAACTTACACATTCTTCATCATATTGTTTTTTAGGTTATAAGTGAGATAGCATGGTAGCTGGATTAAGTTTGTTTGAGATGGATCGGTATATTAGCAATTTGTTGGATGGGTTATGCAAATTGCATTATTGTTGGATTATGACTTGATTTTGAATCAAGTGTTTGAGTTATTTAATTTTTTTCTTCGTGAATAAATCATGTAATATGAACAAGTTTTTGGAATAATTTATGTTGGTAATAAAAGTATGATTCTTGTTTCCGTAATGGACTTGAGTTGTTAGGGTGTATGAATGCATTAGTTTAATGGAATTTCAAATTTACAGGAAAAAAAAAAAAAAAAAATGTTATGACAGCTTCTAAAGAACTGTTGTGTTACATACCAATTCTTGACAGCTTTTAGTGTTAATTTCTTGACGCTTTTGTTTCTCATGGTGACGCTTAAATAAAAACAGTCAAAAAGAAGTTTTATTTCTTGACGCTTTTTCTAGTAAAACTATGACAATTAAGTAAAACATGTCACTCAAAAGGATCTAGTTATAACGTTTATAAATGAATTTTTGTCATATTAAGTTTGAGCGTTTATGTCAGTTTCTCCAGAACCGTCATTAAAATTATGACGCTTTTTGCTAACTTTTATGACGGGCTCTATAATGACGGTTGTTTTTTTTAATGAAAAAACGTCACTAAACTAGTTTCATGATGACTTTTAGCTGTCATTACAAGTCTTTTTTTTAGTAGTGATTGCATCTTCTGAAATAAAAATCCAACTATGACATAAAATTTTATCTGCTATGGCTGTGAATTTTTTTGAACTCCCTTGAACATAGGTATGTTGGCTATTTTCTTGGCTTTGGTTTTCACCATTTCTACCATCTCTATTTCCTCTACCTCTAGACCTTTGTGATTTTGGTGAAGAATAAAAGAAGAAAGATGAGTGAATTGGTGAAAAATTAGTTAAGCAAGTATGTAATATATATAGGCCCAGACCAAGACCAACGGAACTAAATATATCTGTTAATTCCAATGGTACAAAATCAAACCGTTTTAATTTTTTTTTATATAATATATATATATATATATATATATATATATATATATATATATATATATATATATATATATATATATTGGACGACAAAACTTGTCCCGTGCGGCTCATTTCTATTTTTTTTTTTTCAGGAATTTGGTTTGGAATTTGACAATTGTTATAATACAAATCGTGGTTTGGCTGCGCGTTGGGGTTCGAAATTGCCAAAATCATTTCTATCTGTCACATTAGAAATGGGATTTGGCAATGTGTTGATGATGCTCTTAGCGACAAAAACAAGAATCACGATTTGTTAGAAAATTTCTATATGTATAATTATAATTGTTGAGCAAATTTTTAAAAGAGCCGATGCGTATGCACGGGTTTACTTTCTAGTATATTAATATTAACCCCCCCTCACAAAGGGTATTTTTCTAGCTCTCTTCAAATTCCACATCATCAACTCCTATTACAACGGGTTATTCCTCTCCTATTGAAAAGAGAAATTCTAATACTTCTAATTAAAATAGAAATCTTTCTCCTATTATAATGGGATTTCCTCCCCTATTGAAAAGAAAAATCCAACACTTCTAATTAATTAGAACGAGAATCCTTCTTCTATTGAAAACGGGAATCACACTTCTAAATTAAAACGATATCTCTCCCCCAATTAAAAAACAAGTTTTTAAAACTTAATTAAAACAATTTGTTGAGAAATTAAAATAGGTTTTTAAGACTTGATTAAAACAATTTGATAGGAAATTGATTCGTTAGAAAATTTATGTATGTATAGTTATGATTGTTGAGAACTTTTAAAAAGTGTCAGTGCGTATGCACGGGTTTACTTTCTAGTTAATATTAAAGCTCCTACAATGGGTATTTTTCTAGCTCTCTTAAAATTTCACGTCATCAACTCCTATTAAAACGGAAATTCCTCTACTATATTGAAAAGGAAAATTCTAGCATTTCTAATTAAAACAGGAATCCTTCTCCTGTTATAATAGGAATTCCTCCCTTATTGAAAAAAAAAATAATAATAATAATAAATATAGCATTTCTAATTAAAACGGAAATCCTTCTCCTATTGAAAATAGGAATCACACTTTTAAATTAAAACAGGATCCCTCCCCCAATTAAAAAATAGGTTTTTAAAACTTAATTAAAACAATTGTAGAGAAATTAAAACGGGTTTTTAAGATTTGATTAAAATAATTTGTAAGAAAATTAAAACGAATTAGCGATGAAAACAGGAATCACGATTTGTTAGAAAATTTCTTTATGTATAGTTATGATTGTTGAGGAAGTTTTTAAACAAGTCATTGCATATGCATGGGTCTACTTTCTAGCTAATATTAAAGCTTCCACAAGGGGTATTTTTCTAGCTTTCTTAAAATTCCACATCATCAACTCCTATTAAAACGGGAATTCCTCTCTTAATGAATAGAGAAATTCTAGCACTTCTAATTAAAACATGAATCCTTCTCCTATTAAAAACGGGAATCACATTTCTAAATTAAAATGGGATCTCTCCCCCAATTAAAACACAAGTTTTTAAAACTTAATTAAAACAATTTGTTGAGAAATTAAAACGAGTTTTTAAGACTTGATTAAAACAATTCCTATTAAAAACGGAAATCACACTTCTAAATTACAATGAGTTTTTAAAACTTAATTAAACCAATTTGTTGATAAATTAAAACGGGTTTTTAAGACTTGATTAAACTAATTTGTTAGGAAATTAAAACGGGTTAGCGATGAAAACATTAATCACGATTTGTTAGAAAATTTCTATATGTATAGTTATGAGCTGTAAAACTTAATTAAAACAATTGTTGAGAAATGAAAATAGGTTTTTAATACTTGATTAAAACAATTTATTAGGGAATTAAAACAGGTTAGCAATGAAAACAGGAATCACTATTTGTTAGAAAATTTATATATGTATAGTTATGATTATATTGTTGAGCAAGTTTTTAAAAGAGTCGGTGTTTATATGATAAGCACCCAAAACTGTAATATAAAACCCTGTAGAGACATAACATTTTGGTTAATTATGTGTTTAATAATCATGAATTAATTGTATTTTCGTATTTCTACAGGTTTTCGCGATGAACGTAAAAATGAAGATAAAGCCAGTATTTAATCACGGAATAGTGTGTATATGAAGTATTCCGATTTAGCTCATGCAAAGCTCTACGAAGCTTGACCAAAGCCCGGGACTCAAACAAGACAATTCCAGGTCAGAATAGGGTTAACGTACAAAAAAAACATCGAACTTCCAACAAACATATATTCTAAACCTGGACTCTAACTCCGGTAAGTGAACCATCAGAACGATCAGTGCGACAAGCTCTATCTAATGTCAGATTTTGTAGAAATCGACTTTCGGACACGCCACTAGATAGAGCACGTAGGCCCACTATGCGAACCCAAGACTTGGTTGCTCATGACCAAACTTATACGTCAAGCTATCATCATGTGTTTTCAAAGTCCAGTTGCAATAAAACTATGAAAGACTTTTGTGTGCACAAAGTCTTGATTAGTTGGATGGTAAGAGTTGTAATTGGATGTTCCAAAAGTCTTGATTGGGGAAAAAAAATCAAAAGGGGCATTAAATGATCGAGATGGTTGATATTCACGTGGGGGAAGGAAAGAAAGAAAACTCTCTTATGCTTAAGACGGTTAGTGAGTCTTCATAGACAATGACACCTCATTAGGAAATGTTTTACTTACTCTATTATAGAACTTAGAGCATCTCTAGGTGGTGGTAGTATACTCTTCAAATTTGAAGAATTTTTTTGAAGAATCTGGTCGCAAATTTTGACCAACTCTAGGTGGTCGCAAATTTTGGCCAACTCTAGGTGGTCGCAAATATCGACCGCAAATGCAATTGTAGGCCCTACCACGCAGGCCATTGGTACTGGCGCACGCCAGTACTAATGTCGCTCGACATTACCACTGTATCCCCCAAGTTCAAAAAAAAACTCACACGACATTCCCACTGTCGCACCAAATTGAAAAAGTAAAAAAAAAATAACTTGCGCGACATTAGTAGTGGCGCCCGATTCATCGGGCGCTGGCGTGGTCTGGTCAAAGTCAAAAAAAAACTTGGAGCGCCATTTGTACTGGCGCGCGACATTACTATTGTCGCTCCGCATCCGCATCCGCATCCAAATTGCCAAATTTACGAACAAGAATGCGAACAAGCAGGTGATGCGACCATGAATAAGGCCACCTAGAGATGGAATTCCGAGAAATTCCGAATTTTTTCTTCAAATATGAAGAAAATGACAGATTATAATACCACCTAGAGATGCTCTTAGTTGTGTTCCATTTTTTTGGTTTCAAGCAAATTTCTATTTTCCTTTTCTTACTTTCTAGTTTTTGTAATTTCAAGTTATAATATATTTCAAATCTACACTACTAATAAAATCTCTTAATTGTAAATTAGAATATTCTATTCTCTTTTATAATTCTTTGAATTAAATCTCTGCAGATTCTAAGGATCATGAGCTAAAACCCTCTCTAGTGGAGGGTTAATGACGCTCATGTGAAGATCAAACTCCGGTTGAGGAGATCTGGATCATTGATTAGGAACTTAGGTTGTATTTAACATCCTGTCACAAAATGACAATGATCATCCAAGATTGGAATCTAGAGCTCCAGTGGTCGCATGCGCGACCCAAATGACGCTAGGGCTAGTTGCGCGCGCGACCCTTTGGTGCATCCAGGTTCTAAAATTTGAGTAGCTAGTGTAGAATAGAATCAGGGATTGAAAAGGTATTTCAGAGATGAAATATCATTTCAATCTCTCATGCTAGCAAGATGGGCTTCGAGATAGGTTCGTGTTGTTAGGGATCGACATCTTAACTTGTTTTGGGTTTGTCAAAATAACCACCAATCAAATCCTTTTCACAAGTTCCCTAGTGTGGTAAATTCCAATAAATTGCAAACAAGTATTCTAGTATTTAGGAGTGAAAAGAAATTAACCATTGCTCAAAGTGTATTCCAACGTGTATGTGAGTAAGGTACTTGAATGAGTCGCGTTTGAGTGTATGTACAATTCAAACAACGTATACATACGAAAGGCCGAATAGTATATACACGGGTATACTTTCTAGTTTTATGAATATTTCTTGTTTGATTTTGAATATTAGTAAATATCGTAAAAGAAAATTTGTGTTTTGATTATTAATAAAGGATAAAGTTAGTATACGCAGACGGTACATGTACGCAGGCGGACCACTTATTTCAAATTTAAAGGGCTACAAAGAGAATATATTCTACTTCAATGCAAGGACCAAAATATCACTAATATTTCTGAAATATCACTAATATATTTCGGTTTTTGAGATATCCGATATGGATATATTTTGACACATTTTGTATATGATATATATCGGATTTTCAATATAGTTGTAGTTCATACTATACCATGTACTCTTTTGCTAATACATTGGGTAGTCAAGTAAGTTATTAATCAGCCGAGCAAGCAAACATGCATGTTACTACTCGTAACAACGTAACTACATTAATTTTACACAACCTTACTCGAGTGCAAAAATAATTATGACACACAAAGTACACTCAGATTTCAGAAATCAATGCAATAAACACAGATTCAGCCTGCAGTACTTTAGGTTCAGGTCGGATTCGTAACGTCCAAAACAGATGGATAAGATTTGGGCTTTTTGGCCCAATATATCGTTTTCTTATGAACTTCCCGCAAATGTTACAATTTTGTTGTTAAGCGTGAATTCTACAGCCCATCGAATTTTTTTCATTTGCCTTCAAGTTTTCAACATATCTTTGTAGCACCTGAAAAATAGACTAGGGATTATATGCAGTATCTCTTGGTGTCAGAAAGGCATAGTTATGGCAACTAGCTGTTGTGTGTTGCTGTGTTGTTTTACATACTACTATGGCTACCAGTGCGTCTCTCTTGGGATTCAAGTCAGTGTGCAAATCATGGTACTCTTTCATCGAACGAAGACCGTCATTTTCTTCATAAGTGTGCAAATCAGGATAATACTGATAATCATCTCATCATTTTGGATGCTAATAATTTAATGGACATTAACGTTCCATGTTACTCTCTGGTAACAACTACCAACTGTTCAAATATTTAGAGTTACCATACCATTTAACGAGTCACTTCAATTTTCAACAATAATAGCTTCTTGTAAAGGAATAGTTTGTCTAGATCATGACAACCAAGATATTTATCTATGGAACCCGGCAACAAAACAATTCAGACTTCTTCCAAAATCGCCTGTCCCACTTCCGGAGCTTATTAATGGCGGCGTAGATATATTTTTTAGATTTGGTTATGATGTTAAAACTGATAATTTCAAAGTGGTAAGAGTTATTGTAGAAGATTACTATAATTCGCAAAGGAGTAGGGTTGAGTTGTACAACTTACATACGGATTCTTGGAGACCGATTGATTGTGTATTGCCTTTTGCTGTTGTCGACAAGCAACCTAGAGCACCCTTCCAGAATGTAATTTATTGTTAGATGGGGAGAGAAAATGGATCGTCTAATAACTCAAACCTTTCATTTGATTTTACCACTGAGGCTTTTGGAACTATGTCAGTGCCGGATGTTTATCATATTGATAATGATTCTTATATGATGATGTTAGCTCTGTTAAATGAAAAAATTGCTTGCATGGTTTCACTGGGTTTTTCATTGGAAAAAGTTCCTTGGCATTTTGAAGTATGGGTATTGAATGAATATGGTGTAAAAGAGTCTTGGACAAAACTATATACGATAGTGTTAGAGTACCACTTCTTTCCTTGTGGGGTTTTTGTGAATGGAAAGATAGTATGGTGGAAGAGGGGCAGTGTTACTGGAGAACCAATGCTGTGTTTGTGGGATCGTATTGTCAAAGATGTTTTAATGGATATTTCTAATAATCTTTATTGATGTTTTTAGTAGTATATATACATGAATACAGAGATCTCCTAGATCCACATATCTAGGAAAAGATAATACACGTACTAAGATTACAAGATACTTGCTAATATATCTATATCCTACAAGATACTTACTAATACTAAACATAGTAACAAATTGTTACTCTAACACCCCCCCTTCAAGTTGGTGCGTGGATATCACACATGCTCAACTTGAAAAGAGTTGAGCGTGCCCCGTGCTTGGATATGCCTGGACAAAAGCGCGCCCCGCGCTCTTGTCTTGACGAACCTCTAGGTGGTTAAGCGTGCCCCGTGCTTGGATATGCTTGGACAAAGGCGCACCCCGCGCCCTACCTTATTTCAGCACCCCCTCAAGTTGGTGCGTGGATATCGCACATACCCAACTTGACAAGAGAATCATTAAACACCTTGCTAGCCACTGCTTTAGTAAGGACATCTGTTAGTTGGTCTTCAGACTTTACAAATGGAAAAGTAATAATTCCAGCTTTAAGTTCCTCTTTGATAAAATGTCCATCAATCTCCACATGCTTCGTCCGATCATGTTGAACAGGATTATGAGCTATCTCTATAGCTGACGTATTGTCACAATATAGATTCATTTCCACTCTTGGTTTAAAACCCAAGTCCTTCAACAAATTTCTCAACCACAGCAACTCACATACCCCATATGCCATACCTTTATATTCAGCTTCAACACTTTATCTTGATACTACTGGCTGTTTTTTACTCCTCCAAGTCACAAGGTTTCCACCTACAAAAGTGAAGTATCCTGATGTAGACCTTATGTTGTCAGCTGAACCTGCCCAATCTGCATCAGTGTAGCCTTCTACTTTTAGGTGATTATGTTTCGAGAACAATAAGCCTTTACCCATAGCAGATTTCAAATATCTCAATATGCGCTCTACAACATCCATATGAGGTTTATGTGGGTCATACATGAATTGACTCAGGACACTATCTGCATACGCAATATCTGGCCTGGTATGCAATAAATAGATCAGTTTCCCTACAAGCTTATGATATCTCCCTTTATCGGTTGGAGTTGCATTCAAACACATAAACAACTTGTGGTTCTACTCAATGGGAGTATCAACTGGCTTACATCCGAGCATTCCCGTGTCAGATAATAAATCAAGAATGTATTTCCACTGGGATAAGAAAATACCATTCTTTGATCGGGCTACCTCAATCCCAAGGAAATATTTAAGGTCTTCGAGCTGTTTCATTTCAAATTCAGAAGCCAGATACTATTGTAAGTGATAACAGTAAAAATGATAGTTTTACCTACGTAATAAACGATAAAATTCATAACGCAAGTAAAACTAAAACTTAACTTTACTCGATTCTTAATTGCTTATCAAAGAAATCTACTCTCGAATCTATCGAAATAGAGTGGAGTAAAAAGTTCGTTCCAATCCTAGTCCTTTAGCATTCAAGTTTTCTATGATTGGTGGTCTATCCAAAGTCAATGAGAGATTTACGAAGGGAATTTATGCTACGATGCAAATTTAACTAACAAGATATAAATAACAAAATGACAGAATGCTAAGGTTTGAATCTAGATAAAGAATTAAAGAGGAGTTGAATCCACCTTGAATCAACTTAATAAACTAGCATAGCTTGTTGTAATCCAATTCTTACGTTCTTACGGTAAGAATTGGTTGTTCTAATCCCTAATTATAAATGGCATCTCTACCAATTCATAACTAGCATGTGACGTCATCCACCCATTCTCATGGCGAATCAACGACCTTCTAGAGTGGAATAGATTCTTACAACGGTTCTATACTATACAATCAAGTTTTCATCAAGGCTTCATCAAACCCCTCTAATGGAGGTTTAGCCTTGATTCATCAAACTATCATTTCCAATTGAATTAAAACTAGACATAATATAAAGATTTGAACTTTACTAATTTAACTACTCAAGAATTCAATTCGAAATTAAACAACTAAGAAATGAATAACAAACAATAATTGAAATTAGATCTAAACAAATTTAAATGACAAAATCAAAATTTAACAAGAATAAACTATTTTATTTATCTAATGAATGAAGAACAATGATTCAAAGAACTAATCTAAAACAATGTATGAAACTAATTAATTAACTAATTGAATTCAAAACTAGATCTAGAAGCTATTTTAATGGCTACTTTTTTATTCTAAACTATCTAAATATCTCTTTCTTAAGAGCTAAGTCTTGTTTTTTTTTGTAAAGGAGGAGACCAGATCCACAATTTCGTGCATGGGTTGAGGAGCCACGTTTTTGGGCGAAAAATCGAGCCAAAGCCCAATTTCTTCAGTCCACAGAGCCCGTTTCAGCTGGCTTTGACTTCAGTAGATTGTTCGTCCACTTCTGCTCCTCTGATTGGGTCAAGGCTTAGACCATTGGAAATCTCTTTCCAAGCCGGTCGTTTTGACGTAAGGTAGGCCCAATTCTGAGGCCTGAGTCCAAAGATATGGTCTTCGGAAGTTCTGCTAACTTGTGCACTGTTTCTGCCCGTGTTGACTTTTCAGCTTTTGACCGGGCATTACAAAGGCTTTGTTCTTGGCCTTTAATCATAGAACTTCTTAGCAACCAACCCTTGCTCCTTTATCTCGCCAAAGTGGCACATTTCTGCACATAATTGACTTCAATGCCTGAAATACATAAAAACACGTAATCAGCATTAACTCTTACTTATTACTCGCATAATTGGTCTAAAAGTATGATTGTTAAGGGGTTAAAACTACAGTTTTGAGCTCTTATCAGTAAGCTAGAAATCTCCTCATGATCATCACCTATCACCACCATATCATCAACATAGATAATCAAAGTAGTGATTTTACCTCTTATGTGTTTTAAAAACAAAGTGTGATCCGAGTTGCTTTGTTTGTAGCTAAACTTCTTCATAGACTTGGTGAACCTGCCAAACCAAGCTCTTGGGGACTGTTTTAACCCATACAATATGCCTTCTTTAGTTTACAGACCATTGTTGTATTTGAGTATTCTGGTATTCCTGGAGGAGGATCCATATATACTTCTTCAGTAAGATCTCCATGCAAGAAATCATTTTTTACATCAAACTGAAGAAGAGGCCAATCTTTATTAGATGCTAATGACAAAAGTACTCTCACAGTATTGAGTTTAGCAACCGGTGCAAAAGTTTCTTGATAATCAACACCATAAGATTGTGTATACCCTTTCGCAGCCATCCGAGCTATGTATAGCTTGACTGTAAATACCCATCTGCACCCCACTGTCTTCTTTCCCTTTGGTAACATTATAAGTTCCCAAGTAGCATTCTTTTTCAGTGCTGGCATTTCTTCTGCCATAGCTTTGGTCAATCTAGAATCTGCTAAGGCTTCCTACACTTTACTAGGAATAGAGACAGATAATAACTGGAATACATAAGAAGCATATGACTTGGATAACTTGTGAGATGACACATGATTGCTTATGGGATATTTCACTCTAGCTTTAGAATCAGGTTCATAATTAATTGGTGGTTGGCCACGGTCAACAGAATATGTTACGACTTTTATGTACTCAGTCGTTTTTACAACGGAATATGTTACGACTTTTATGTAGTTTGTACTGTTTGATTGATGTGGGGTTTTCGGTTGGTCACGTTTTATTTAGAGGTGGGATTATTTGGTAGTCTGCATGTGGAACTTTAATTTAGTGATGTGTGGTTTGGTTACTGTGGTGCTTCAAAATCCCTTTGTTGTAGTTCCCAATCTTTTTAGTGGAGTTGTATAGTGGAGTTGTAGAGTGTGAAATGCCGATAGATTGGAACTTTTAACATTCTAGTTTAAGACTCTAGCCTGTGACTCTTGGAGTAAAACCATATTCTGGTACTGGATTTTGAATTCCCTTGATTTAATGCCAAAAGATACCTTTGGTGTAAACGTGGTATGGTGGAAACAACTATTTCTCTGTCCCAGTGATATATCTATTCAAACTAGTAGCATGTGAGGATGACTCTTACCTTGGAAGCAGGGACGGAGCCAGGAATTTGGGTTAGGGGGGCAAGGTATATGAGGGGGCTGTAGTACATTATCCTGAATTTTTTTGGGGGGAAGGCTTATAGATTTCGGAATTTTGGTACTGGTTTCCTGCAGATTCAAATATCTCCCCTAAACTTTTGGTGATTTGGTTTTTTAGCCTTTATGATTTTCATAATCAATTCATTGGAATTTTATCTGAACTTGACAACTTTTTAGTCTAGCTTTCTTTCTATCTTTCTCTATATGCATTATGCATCTATGTTTGCAAAGTAACATATTAGAGATCTTCTTATGCTCCGTCACCTATTTTGCTCCTTATACTTTGATGTGACTCGTGAGTGACTTTTGGTTTCTTCTTTTGATCCACCCTGATTCATGCTCAGTGCTCACACTCCAGCAGAGACGCAGAGTACATGGATTCTTGTACTGAGTATCATCTTTTAGATTCTTCCTCAGACCAACTCTTAAATTAGGAAATTGACACCATGGCACATGAGTATCATTATCTTTTTTAGACCAAATATTTTCTCCAGTATTGTTTGTGTGTCTACTTCTTTTTTTGTAATTTATAGTTTTGCTTTTTCCTTACGAAGAGCATGTGGTTAAACTAAACACGTCTATTAGGTGACTGAACCATCTGTTTCTCATGATTGCAAAACTAAGAACCTGCCAAAGGCCTCGGGTTGCCTAAATTTAGTATCTCTCCAGTCCAGTTTTACCATATATTTTTGTGGAATAGGCTTGGATAGTTTAGAATCTACAAGCAACTGCGCAGTTACCTAGACAGCAGGGATTTGTCTTCCCATTTCCCCCCAAAAACTGATGATCTCTTTTTACCAGTTGCCATAGTTTATTTCTCGTTTAGTAGGCACGACCACGCCCAAAAATATAAAGTTCACTCAGCCAACTCGAGAAGAACCCAACTAGGCTCGAAAGTACAAAAATTGGCATGGACCATGGTCGATCTCAATGTGAGCCTGAAGTTTAACACAGCGGCCCATTTTTTTAGCCCGGCCCACTTTATACTCTTAGAGTGTTGTTTTGACTTTTGAGGGATCACCTGAAAAGAGCATCTGGTGGATGAATGGCGTATTTATAAGGCAAAAAAGAAAATGGTAAAACTTAAAAAGTCAAGTAACTAGTACATACCAGTCTACCATTCAAAACGCTAAACTAGCGTCCTCTAATCTAATGTTGGATACTGACTTTAAAAAAAGCCCATTTTAAACCATACGAGCCCATATGATGGGCCTATTTCCTTCGGCCATTCACTGCCTTCGCCCCAAAACCAATTTTGCTGCTACACAAGGGTTGCCTCTTCCTTGATTTTTTTATATATAAAAAAACTTGTTCACCACAAAGCCCCCAAAATAGACCTCGAACGATGTCGACACCATTAAGAGCTGATATTCTGACACTGTTTCGAGCTCTACTACGAACAGCAAATAATGGTGTGTTTGTTAAATTTTAACTCATGGAAAGGAAAGGAAATAAAATGGGTGGTCCACTATGGAATGGAATGGAAAGGAAATAATTTTAAATGGTATGTGTTTGGTAAACTGGGGAAAGGAAAGTAAAAACTGGGGAAAGGAATAATCATGTTTGTTTGCAAAAGCTATGGAAAGGAATAATTGTATTGTTGGGTCATGGGTGTATTAGTAGTAAGTCCCTATCTATTTATTTCCTTTCCTTTCCTTTCCACAAAATTTTCAGGGGTTAGCTAAGGACACAAAACCTTTTCCATTTGTTTCCATATGGAAAAGCCCATTTCCTTTCCATGGGTAAACAAACGCCTTAAAAACTATGGAAAAGGTGGACCACTCTTATTTTCCTTTCCTTTCCATAGTGTTTCCATCATAACAAACACACCCTAAGTTTCCAGATTACAACATAAGAGAATACGCAAAGAGGAGAACAATAGATGGGTTTCATGAAAACAGGAAACTTTCCAACCCTTCATTACCTTCATCTACTTTCACTGATGCCAAGTTTCAACTTGAAGTTGTTAAAAGACAAGCTATTGTTTACTCACTTTATGCTCCTAAAGTCAAGAGTATTATGGAGACTCAAAGCTGCTAAATCACTAATGGAGTGCTGGGTATATTGTTTTATTTCTTCTTTCACTATTTCTGTTAGTTTTTGGATTTTTCATGTTCAAATAATGATAAACAATTATGCTTTATGATAATTAGTTAAGATTGAAGAATGGGCATGTCACGGGTGTGTGATGGTTTTTGTGTTTGAATGGATATTAGGAAGAAGATTTTTTAAATACCTGTTTAAAATATTTGTGGGTTGTAGTGTAGTAATTGTGAGTCCACGCGAGGTTCAGTAGATCTTGTTAGATTGAGTTATTTTAAGGGATGCCTATCATAGGTGATTGTTATTTCCATTCTAGCTTACTACTGCTTTAGAATTGGGATTTGTCTGTGTTCTGTGTTATAAATCATAGCACCTGGGGATTGGTTTAGGTTTTATATACTCAGTCGTTTTTACAACGGAATATGTTACGACTTTTATGTAGTTTGTACTGTTTGATTTATGTGGGTTTTTGGTTGGTCACGTTTTATTTAGAGGTGGGATTATTTGGTAGTCTACATGTGGAACTTTAATTCAGAGATGTGTGGTTTGGTTACTGTGGCGCTTCAAAATCCCTTTGTTGTAGTTCCCTATCTTTTTAGTGGAGTTGTAGAATGTGAAATGCCGATAGATTGGAACTTTTAACATTCTAGTTTAAGAGTTTAGCCTGTGACTCTTGGAAATCCCCTGATCTAATGCCAAAAGATATCTTTGGTGTAAACGTGGTATGGTGGAAACAACTATTTCTCTATCTCAGTGATATATCTACTCAAACTAGTAGCATGTGAGAATGACTCTTACCATGGAAGCAGGGACGGAGCCAGGAATTTGGGTTAGGGGGGCAAGGTATATGAGGGGGCTGTAGTACACTATCCTGAATTTTTTTGGTGGGGGAAGGCTTATAGATTTCAGAATTTTGGTACTGGTTGTAGTGTAGTTTCTTGGGTTTTCAAAACTTTTGCACCCCCTTGCTTGGAAGGATATAAAACTTGAAATAAAGGGTAGTTTCCTGCAGATTCAAAGATATCTCCTAAACTTTTGGTGATTTGGTTTTTTAGCCTTTATGATTTTCATAATCAATTCATTGGAATTTTATCTGAATTTGACAACTTTTTAGTCTAGCTTTCTTTCTATCTTTCTCTATATGCATTATGCATCTGTGTTTGCAAAGTAACATATTAGAGATCTTCTTATGCTCCGTCACCTATTTTGCTCCTTATACTTTTACGTGACTCGTGACTTTTGGTTTCTTCTTTTGATCCACCCTGCTTCATGCTCAGTGCTCACACTCCAGCAGAGACGCAGAGTACATGGATTATTGTACTGAGTACCATTTTTTAGATTCTTCCTCAGACCAACTCTTAAATTAGGAAATTGACACCATGGCACATGAGTATCATTATCTTTTTTAGACCAAATATTTTCTCCAGTATTGTTTGTGTGTCTACTTCTTTTTTTGTAATTTATAGTTTTTGCTTTTTCTTGACGAAGAGCATGTGGTTAAACTAAACACGTCTATTAGGTGACTAAACCATCTGTTTCTCATGATTGCAAAACTAAGAACCTGCCAAAGGCCTCAAGTTGCATAAATTCAATATCTCTACAGTCCAGTTTTACCATATATTTTTGTGGAATAGGCTTGGATAGTTTAGAATCCACGAGCAACTGCGCAGTTGCCTAGATAGTAGGGATTTTCTTCTTCCCATCCCACACACACAAAAAAAAACGCTTATATATGAATGTTGCACATATTCTGAACTGTTTTGGAGACAATTCAACTATGTTGCCAATTTTTGAATCTGAGGATTTCTGTATAGGCCCCCTACTATTTATCCGATATGCTCTTTCAAGTGGTGTTGTTCTTTATATGATTGAGGATCTCATGAATGTTTAGTATATTGGTTCTGCATAGTCTTTTTTGGATTATACTTTTAGTCTGGTTACTCTGCCAAAACATTAAATTAGTGCAGATAAAATGCTTATAACTTGTTTGGAAATATTATGTGTGCAGAGTCCCTTTCTCTGTCAGGCTTACTAAAAAGTTTTACTATGCAGATTTATGTTTCCTAGCTCACACGATATTAAGGCTTTGGTTTCTGAATCTATGTATGAGGCAACTAAAGGCTTAGTGCTGGATAAAACATAAAAGTCAATACCCCATCTCCAACAGAAAATCCAATGCATAACAAATTTTGCTTCCAAATGAGTAGCTCAGGGATCAGGCACTTACTAAGGGCCAAAATGGTGATTATCGCCACTGAGCTCATTTGATAGTTAGGAAGTGGAAGTAGCTTAGAAGATATGTACATTTAAGTTGTTTATATATAAAAGAAGTAACCAGGAAATGAGTTGGTTATTGACTAATCTTTTGCTTGCAATCTTTTTGGGTGTGGAGTCGAACGATTCTCATTTTAAGTTGTGTCATTTTCAACTTATTGAGTTATTATCCGTCAGACAAAGGGCTCTGTCCTGCTTTATTATTTTTGAGTTTCAGCTGCCAACTATTATGGGAGTTTTCTTCATATTTCTGGCGTAACTAGTATGTAAGTGAATAAGTGCTAAATCAAACAAGTTTCTCAAAGGTTACCACCATTCTTTTTTGCATACAATTCCTGTTAAGGGTGCACTAGTGTCCAGTGGCACCCGCTTTGCACGCTCTGGCAACTCTGCAACCAGCAAGTTGGGTGTGGTTATCCTCACGCTTACTAAACCTAAATTACACACATGGTCCTCTAAAAGCTTATGATGCATTGAAAAAAAAGAGAAACAAACGATACTTGAAAATATGTCTGAGATAATTCATGTGGTATTGGGGTTTTCCGTTTGTAGGATACTTTGGGGCCAAAGCTTGGCGCTAGATTAGCATATTCTGAGCCTTTGGATGAGCTATGCAATTTAGGACTTTAAAATTTGTATTTCATGAAGATGTTTCATTGAGAACCGAGGTGATGTTACTACTAATGTTTTAATGTGTTGCGATCAAAATTGATGAGAAAAAAAGCTCTAGTTCCAGTAACATATGACCCACAATATGTTGAGGTCAGTAGTGGCTAAGTGTAAGACATTTTACATGGGTGCCGCACTAACAATTGACTTCAATGTTGTCTTTCTTCAGGTCTTTCTCCCGCACTAACAAGTTGTTATGTTTGTGGAGCCTGATCACCACATGGGTTTCCAAATTGGAATTGGAAACCAAACACAGCCATCACATGAAGCCTTATCCAAATCGGTTTTGGTTTTGATAACCATTAGTTCATGGAGTTGGTTATGTACTAGGACTCTATAAGTGGAGTTGGTTATCATAACCAACTACTACACATGATTCTTATCTCAATCAGTTTTAATTTCCTTTTTTTGCTTTAGGACTTGTATTAGATGGGAATCTATAAATAGAACCCCATCCTTATAGTTTTATAATCACACATTAGAGAGAAACTTGAGAGCATAGATTACAAATTAGGTGAGCTATTTTGTGAGTGCTTTGTGTGAGATTGATTGAGAAAGATATATTAGTGTTTGTAACTACTTCTACAAGAGTGCTAGCTAGAACTTTTTTCTTAGGGATGGAATAAGTTTGAGCTTGTTACAACAATTTTACAAGTTTTGTGATTTTGTGATATGGGTATTCAAGAGAGCGAAAAAAAAAGACGATTTTGAGAGATTCTCCACTCACTCCCTACTGCTAGTAGTTATACTAGTTTGTAGGCACGACCACGCCCCAAAAATACCAAGTTCACTCATCGCTCGAGAAGAACCCGACTAAGCTCGAAAGTAGAAAAGTTGTCGAGAAGAACCCGACTAGGCTCGGAGGTACAAAATTTAGCATGGACCATGGTCGATCTCATTGTGAGTCTGAAATTTAACACAGAGGCCCATTTGTTTAGCCCGCCCCACTTTATACTCTAGTAACCTGAAAAGACGCATCTGTTCAATGTCCGTGTTCCCCACAAGCCCAAAACAGACCACGAACGATGTCGCCACCATCAAGAACTAAGATTCTGACACTGTTTCAATCTCTCCAGTCCAATTTTACCATATATTTTTGTGGAATAGGCTTGGATAGTTTAGAATCTACAAGCAACTGCGCAGTTGCCTAGACAGTAGGGATTTGTCTTCCCATTTCCCCCCAAAAACTGATGATCTCTTCTTACCAGTTGCCATAGTTTATTTCTCGTTTAGTAGGCACGACCATGCCCAAAAATATAAAATTCACTCAGCCAACTCGAGAAGAACCCGACTAGACTCGAAAGTACAAAAGTTGGCATGGACCATGGTCGATCTCAATGTGAGCCTGAAGTTTAACACAGCGACCCATTTGTTTAGCTCGGCCCACTTTATACTCTTAGAGTGTTGTTTTGACTTTTGAGGGGTGATAAGATTAAATTCCCCGGCAGCGGCTCCATTTGATAATATTAAATTCCCCAGCAGCGGTGCCATTTGATAAGATTAAATTCCCCAGCAGCGGCGTCATTTGATAAGATTATATTTGATAGTTTTACCCGCGAATAAAGCGATGAAACTCTCAACGCAAGTAAAACTAAAACTGAACTTCGCTAGAGGCTTTATCAAAGATTTCTACTCTCGAATCTATCGAAATAGAGTGGAGTAAAAGATTCGTTCCACTCCTAGTTCTTTAGAATTAGCGTTTCCTAAGATTATCAATCTATCCAAAGTCAATGAGAGATTTACAAAAATTATACTACGATGAAAATTATACTAACAAGATACGAATAACTCAAACTACGGAATTTCTAAATTGACTTTATGATAATTAGGGGGGATTGATTCCACCTTAACTCAACTTAATCAACTAACCAAGAAATGTTGCAATCCAAATCAAAATGCTTCCGCATAACAAATTGGTAATTCTAATCCCTAATTATTCATGGCAATCTCTACCAAATAATAACTAGCATGTAAAGTACTCAAACCCATTCTCATGGTGAACTAATTACTTCTAGAATTGAATAGATTTCTACGGCCATTTCTACGCTAATCGAAATCAAGTTTTCATCAAGACTTTTCAAACCCCTCTAATGGAGGTTTAGCCTTGATTCATCATGCTATCATTTCCAATTGAATTTAAACAAGACATCATATAAAGATTATAACTTTGCTTATTTCAACTCGAATGGAAATCTAAAATTGCTAGATTTAATTGAAACTAATAATGATAAATATTAAATCTATGAATTGAAACTAAATAATTAATGGAAAATGAAACTAGATTATCAAGAACAACTAATTTTATTAATCTAATAAATAAATAGCAATTGATTCAAATCCTTAATTAAAACAAGATAATAAAATGCTAATTAATTTAATTGAGTCTAAAATCTAGATCTAAAACTTATCTCTAATGGCTACCTTCAAAACTAGATCTATAAATAACTAATCTAACCTTATTAATCTAATGAATAAATAAAATACTGATTCAAACTTAATTCAAAACAAGGAAAAATGAAAACTAATTAAATGGAGTCTAACTACTTATTTTCTAATCTAGATCTATCTTATTCTAACCCTAAAATTCCATTTAAAATTATCTACCATTTAGGTATAACTAGCTACCATTAACAAGAGCTAAGCTTTTTGTTTTTATATGCCTCAGATCCAAAAATCGTGCATGGGCTTGGAGCTATGTTTTGGGCCTGAAAATCGGGCCCAAAACCCAATTCTTTCAGTCCAAAAAGGGGTTTTCAGTTAGATTTGGCTTCTACAGACTTTTCGTCTATTTTTGCTCCTCTGCTTGGGTCGAGGCTTGGACCACTGGAAAGATCTTTCCGAGCCGGTTGTTTTGACATAAGGTAGGCCCAATTCTGAGGTATGAGTCCAAAGATACGGTCTTCGGAAGTTCTGCTGACTTTGTGCACTATTTCTACCCGCATGGACTTTGACTTTTTAGCTTTTGACCAGGCTTTATAAAGGCTTTTTCTCCTTGAATCTTGGCCTTTAATTACAGAACTTCTTAGCAACCAACCCTTGCTCCTTTATCTCGCCAAAGTGGTACATTTCTACACATAATTGACTTCAATGCCTGAAATTAGGGATGTAATATGGGGCGGGTCGGGTCAACTGCGGGTCAAATAGTGATAGGTCGGGGAGGGGAGGGTCTAGGCGATACAAATCCAGTGGTCCCCGATGGGGTGGGGCGGGTCGGGTGGAAATTATCATTTTAACCCAATTTCACCAAAAAAAAAAAACTTTCTAATTCTGCAAGTAATATATTTCCAATTCACAACGTAGAGAAAAAAATTGAATCAATCAATAAAAAATAAAAAAAAAAAAAAAAAAAACTTGAACTTGAACCAAAAACCATATTTGCAAATTTGAAATTTCTTTCTCGTGATTTACCATTTGTAAATTGATTATTTTCCATAGCATGATAAAATGAATATTGGAACTAGGATCTATGGTACAAAATAATAAAATATAAACTAAAAGAATTTGAAATTAATACAAAGATGAATGATTCATCTTCTCCAAAATTCAAAAGTTGAATTTGAATTTTTGATATTTGCCCAATGTTCAAACTTGAATATTTGTAATTGATGTTGAACTCATAAGTTTGTGTTTATATCTCCCAAATTCCTACAAAAGTTAAAAGAAAATATAAAATTAATACAAAAATATTATAGTTAGAGTCTTAAAATTGTGCGGGTCAATGTGGTTGGGTCAACGGCTTTTCACACGGTACGGGTCGGGCGGCTTGACGGATCGGGTTTGAGCATAGAACCTACACCCATAGCCCGACTGCGTAAAAATGGTGGCGGGGCAGGGCAGGTCTGTTTTCGGGTCGGTGCTGGTTTGGGTGGCAGGTGAAGACCGAGTACCCTACCGGATGATGGGTCAACGGTTTTTTTTACACTCCTACCTGAAATACATAAAAGTACGTAATCAGCATTAACTCTTATTTATTACTCACATAATTGGTCTAAAAGTATTATTGTTAAGGAGTTAAAACTACAGTTTTGGGCTCTTATCAAGGGGTAACCTGAAAAGAGCATCTGTTCACCACAAAGCCCCAAAAACTAACCTCGAACGATGTCGACACCATCAAGAGCAGAGATTCTAACACTGTTCGAGCTCTACTATGAATAGCAAATAAGTTTCCAGATTACAACATAAGAGAATACGCAAAGAGGAGAACAATAGATGGGTTTCATGAAAACAGGAAACTTTTCGACCCTTCATTAGTTTCATCTGCTTTCACTGATGCCAAGTCTCAATTTGAAGTTGCTAAAAGACAAGCTATTGTTTACTCACTTTATGCTCCTAAAGTCAAGAGTATTATGGAGACTCAAAGCTGCTAAATCACTAATGGACTGCTGGGTATATTGTTTTATTTCTTCTTTCACTATTTCTGTTAGTTTTTTGGATTTTTCATGTTCAAATAATGATTAAAAAAATTATGCTTTATGATAATTAGTTAAGATTAAAGAATGGGTATATATGTCACGGGTGTGTGATGGTTTTTGTGTTTGAATGGATATTAGGAAGAAGATTTTTTAAATACCCGTTTAGAATATTTGTGGATTGTAGTGTAGTAATTGTGTGTCCACGCGAGGTCCAGTAGATCTTGTTATATTAAGTTATTTTAAGGGATGCCTATCATAGGTGATTGTTATTTCCGTTCTAGGTTACTACTGCTTTTGAATTGGGATTTGTCTATCTTTTGTGTTATATATCATAGCACCTGGGGATTGGTTTACGTTTTATGTACTCAACGGAATATGTTACGACTTTTATGTACTCAGTCGTTTTTACAACGGAATATGTTACGACTTTTATGTAGTTTGTACTGTTTGATTGATGTGGGGTTTTTGGTTGGTCATGTTTTATTTAGAGGTGGGATTATTTGGTAGTGTGATGTGGAACTTTAATTGATCTTTGTGTGGTTTGGTTCTTGTGGTGCTTCAAAATCCCTTTGTTGTAGTTCCCTATCTTTTTAGTGGAGTTGTATAGTGGAGTTGTAGAGTGTGAAATGCCGATAGATTGGAACTTTTAACATTCTAGTTTAAGACTCTAGCTTGTGACTCTTGGAGTAAAACCATATTCGCATTGGATTTTGAATTCCCCGATTTAATGCCAAAAGATATCTTTGGTGTAAACGTGGTATGGTGGAAACAACTATTTCTCTGTCCAGTTGATATATCTACTCAAACTAGTAGCATGTGAGGATGACTCTTACCTTGGAAGCGAGGGGACGGAGCCGGGGAATTTGGGTTAGGGGGCAAGGTATATGAGGGGTCAGAGTACACTATCCCGAATTTTTGGGAGGAAGAAGGCTTATAGATTTCGGAATTTTGGTACTAGTTTCCTGCAGATTCAAATATCTCCCCTAAACTTTTGGTGATTTGGTTTTTTAGCCTTTATGATTTTCATAATCAATTCATTGGAATTTTATCTGAATTTGACAACTTTTTAGTCTAGCTTTCTTTCTATCTTTCTCTATATGCATTATGTATCTATGTTTGCAAAGTAACATATTAGAGATCTTCTTATGCTCCGTCACCTATTTTGCTCCTTATACTTTGACGTGACTCGTGAGTGACTTTTGGTTTCTTCCTTTGATCCACCCTGATTCATGCTCAGTGCTCACACTCCAGCAGAGACGCAGAGTACATGGATTCTTGTACTGAGTATCATCTTTTAGATTCTTCCTCAGACCAACTCTTAAATTAGGAAATTGACACCATGCCACATGAGTATCATTATCTTTTTAGACCAAATATTTTCTCCAAAAGTATTGTTTGTGTGTCTACTTTTTTTGTAATTTATAGTTTTGCTTTTTCCCCGACGAAGAGCATGTGGTTAAACTAAACACGCCTATTAGGTGGTGAACCATCTGTTTCTCATGATTGCAAAACTAAGAACCCGCCAAAGGCCTCGGGCTGCCTAAATTTAGTATCTCTCCAGTCCAGTTTTACCATATATTTTTGTGGAATAGGCTTGGATAGTTTAGAATCTACAAGCAATCGCTAGCTAGCTTGATTACCTAGACAAGCAGGATTTGTCTTCCCATTTCCCAAAAACGATGATCTCTTTTTACCGGTTGCCATAGTTTATTTCTCGTTTAGTAGGCACGACCACGCCCAAAAATATAAAGTTCACTCAGCCAACTCGAGAAGAACCCGACTAAGCTTGAAAGTACAAAAATTGGCATGGACCATGGTCGATCTCAATGTGAGCCTGAAGTTTAACACAGAGGCCCATTTTTTAGCCCGGCCCACTTTATACTCTTAGAGTGTTGTTTTGACTTGTGAGGGGTAACCTGAAAAGAGCATCTGGTGGATGAATGGCGTATTTATAAGGCAAAAAAGAAAATGGTAAAACTTAAAAAGTAGGTAGGCTGTGTAGGAATATGCTTAGACTAGTAACTACTACATACCAGTCTACCACAAAATGCTAAACTAGCGTCCTCTAATGTTGGATACTGACTTTAAAAAAAGCCCCTTTAAAACCATACGGGCCCATATGATGGGCCTATTTCCTTCGTCCATTCACTCCCTTCGCCCCAAAACCAATTTTGCCGCTACACAAGGGTTGCCTCTTCCTCAATTTTTTTTATATATAAAAAAACCTGTTCACCACAAAGCCCCAAAAACAGACTGTTGTGACCTATCTCTTCTCCTCCTCTCCTATTCTATTTATAATTCCCCTACTCTCCCTTGGGCCCTCCATCTGTCCATTCATCTCTCGGTCTATGGATTGCCACGTGGTAAGTTCCCGTACGACGTTAGGGTTTCGCCCTTGCTCCTGCTGGGCACGTGTCCAGATGGTTCAATTCCATGTCAACTAGCCTTCCGCGCCGCGGCTCTCCGCTGTCGGTCCTCGGTTCTCGGCCTCCATACTTGACTCCCATGTCCCTAGTCTTAAATAACATGCCCGTCGTCCCACACCCAGTCCTCTTCCTGGATCCATTACCCGCCGGACCCTCGGCCCTCATAAATTGGTTCGCTACAATGCCCCCTCTCGAGTCCGCGAACCTCCTGAATGTTTGTGGGCTCGAGAACTCAAATTACCTGCCTTTTTCCTTGGCTTCTGTTGCACGCCTTTCTATCAATGGCGCACGTGTCCCCCGCGTGCTTGGTTCGGGTCGCCTCGTTTTCTGCTCCTCCACGTGTCACCTTTCCTCTGGTTCAACTGACGGCTCCTTGGTTTTCGATCCTATTCCTTTCCCCTTTTACCCCCTTCACGCTTCAACTTCCACTCACTTCTTCTTTCCTTCTCATTTCTTTCTCACCTTTCTTCTTCTTCCTTACCAGACGCCATTTTTGAACTCTCCCCTTTCTTCCCACACTACTCTCGCCCCATTTTACATTCGACCCCTTCCCCTTTCTAGTTTTCCTCCCACTCCTCCACTCTATACACTTCGCCTACTCAAGCGTTTGCCTCTGCTGCTGGATTGGTGCACCAGGTTGGTAATCTTTTCTCTTTAACTTTTGCATTTCTTTTTGTGAACCGTTCATATTCCTTAGCTCTCTCCCATGTCGGATTCCCAATCCGACGGTCCGACTTCCTCGCGGTCATATGCGGAGGACTTGATCCCACCACGGCCCCCTCCACTACTGGGCGGCCTTTCAAACTTCCACCGCCTCCCCCACGCTCCCGTCGACCTAATCTGGAAGCGATTAGGGTTGGCTATGGCATCCCAGACGACATCCTCCTCGAGCACGTGCCCGACGTGACTCACTTCCCTCATCTGGTCTCCCCCAAACCTGGGTGCCTCGTGGTCACAGTTGGCCAAATTGTCTCTGGCTTGCGACTACCGCTGTCTCGACTAGATGTCAAAGTATGTAACCACTTCAACATTCCACCCTGCCAGGGTATAGGCAATTTTTGGCGTATCATGTATGCCGCGAACTATTACAACCTCCACCATGAGCCCCGAATAGTCCTCCGCGACATAATTTCTCACTATTACATACGCAAGAGTACCAAAGATGTGAGCGTTGGATACCACTCTTTTTGCGTCCGTCTCGGTAAACAGTCCTTCATTCTCAAACTCACCACCTCGGACAAAACTTGGCATCACTACCCCCTGTATGTCTTTGGTAATTTCTTGTCCGCGGATGTTCCATCTGAAGTGACTCTCAACCATCTCACCTTCCTGCCTCGCGGTGAGTTCGCTTTCTTGCCTCTCTTTCTTATATTGACTATGCTGTGGACTCACTCCTTATCTTTATTTCTCTCTTGTGTAGGTTGGAAGTCTGACTCCAAATCCCGATTTTACGTCGGCTTGAAGTCCGCAATCTTTGAACAAATCCGCAATCTGGGCTCTTCTCAAGCTGAAGTCCTCGGCATAGATCCCTCCCACGGAACCCCCTTATTGACTGACCCCTCTCTGCACACCTTGGGTAAATATTCAGCTCCATTTTATCGTCCACCGCCCCCCGAAGAACGAAAGCCTCATCCTTCACCGCCCTCACTATCCACCTCCCATCCTTCCCAAAGTAAACCTCGTCGCCGCGGCTTCACTCGTAAAACCACCAAGTCTTAGGCCCGGGCTCGGGCTCTAGAGGAGATAGTCAGAAGGTCCACTGCCCACCTTCCTTCTCCGCCCCGCCAATATACATCTCCTTCCTTCCGCTCCCTTGCTGACTGGGACGATCAATATATTCCTCCAACTTCCCTCCCGGTGACTCATCGCCTCCCCCATGGGCGTCTCCAAGATTAAAGGTCATTTGTTTCGACGGCGACTTCGGCGATGAAGTGACCGAAATCCCCAACTCCTGCGCTGTCCTGGCCTCAGCTGTCCCCCACACATCCGCGGATCTGTCGTCTGAAGAGCCCCCCCACAAGCGCAGCAGGTCGTCTCTACCGCAAGCCTTTCTGTGGCTCCTTCGCCCTCTCCCCATCTACAGCGTCCTGGCAAAGAAACCGCTCGCTCTCACCATGGGTCCGCGGCTCCGGAAACTTTCCGCCCCCACTTCAAGGTGCGTGGCCGCTCGGTCAATGTAGAGGATTCTGCTCTAGAAAACCCTGCTGTGGCCTCGGCCATGTTCTACGGCTCCCATCTTCCCCGCGACTTGGCTTATGCCGATTCTGGGACCTTTGAACAGTATCGCACCTCTCTGTATGCCGGCTGGGAGAAGGTATGTCTCTCTTGCACACCTTTCACTTTCTGCTTTGCTCCTTATTCTGACTGCTCTTCCCTTGCTAGGTGGGCTTGGACATGGCCTATATGATCCGCGGCCTCTTCTCTTCCCTGAATTCTGTGGAATCCTTAGAGAAGGAGGTCGGCGGCCCCAATGGACTAAGGGCCACCTGTGCACGCCTCCAAGATGATCTGTCGGCCGCGAACATGGCCAAACTTCGAGCTGAAGATGAATTGAGGACCGCTGAAGCTTCCCACCAGGCCTTTATGGACGGAGTGAACGACCGTTTAAGCAAACAATGGGAAGCCCTTGTCCTCCAACATAAGGAGAATACGGCCGCTCTCCTTCTGCAACACACTCAGGACATGGAGCAGCTGCGGATAAGCTTCAAAGCTCAAGCTGACAAAATGTGGTGGCCAAGCTTTTGCCGAGGAACATCTTGGCGTTTACTCAAAGAAGGCCGACTCCTCCCCGAAAAGCCTCCCTCTCCCATGTCGGAAGATCCAGCAGTCACGGTCCCCATTGCCGCAGAGCAGCTTTGTTTTAAGGTGGATTGGCGTTGCCCCCTCGATCCGCTGCCTGAAGACTCTGTTTGTGAGGCCGCCTCCCCGGGCCCTAACTCGAGTGCTCTCGACCATGTTCCTCTTGTCGAAGATCTGTTGCAGACTTTAGACTAGCCCCACGTTGGATGTCTGTTATTGTACTAGCTATTTTGTAACTGAGTTTTCCAACTAAGTGTGCCGTTGATCTTATTTTTTCTTTCCCTTTTTACTTGTGTGTTGGTTTGATTAAGAACTGTTTCACTCTTCCCGATTATATGTATGATCTCTTAGTTTTAATTGCTGTTTTGTTTCGTCCTTTCCTGCCTCTATTCTTTCTCATTTCGTCATTCTCTACACTGGGGCCTTCTATCTTCTTGCCCCCACGTGTGATCCACGCCATTTCGAGAATGTCTCTTTCCGCCGGAGTCACTTTCGTCGACTTCGAAAGTTCCATCGGGGCAGCTCAACCTGCCGTGGACCCGATTTAAACACTTCGACCGTGGAAGGCTCCTCCCCACCACGGCCTCTTTTTGGAGTGGCTTCGCCTACCGCTGGGCTTCTCTCTTTTCCCCCGGTGCAGCGTATGCCTTTCTTCCGCGGAAGGCTCTCTCAGATCCGCGGCTCTAACTTGAGGTGGACCCCTCGTCCTCGGGAGTCTCTTGCCCTCAACCGTGTTTAGCCTGACTGTTACAGTTTATGCAGGATGGCGAAATTTACTCCTCAAAAGTGCCATTGTATTATATATTTACAAACAGCTCCAGTGTATCATTCTGGACTTTTGTTACATTCAAACATAAAACTTTTTTAACATTCTCACATTCCATGGCTTTTCTAGCACTTTTCCTTCCACTGTTCTTAGCTTGTAAGTACCAGCTCCTCCTACGTCGACCACCGTATAGGGCCCCTCCCAGTTTGGCCCGAGCTTTCCGTCACTCTCTCTTGGTACTCTGCATCACTCGTCGCAATACGGCATCCCCTACTCTGAACTGTCGCGGCTTGACTCTCTTGTTATAACGTCTCTGAAGGCTGCGGTGATATTCCTCTAGTCTGATTCGCGCCGCATCTCTTCTCTCTTCGGTGTTAAAAGTCATATCGGCACGCTAATATGCCCTCGTTCAGCCCCGTCTCCACCGCTCTCTTTGTCCTCGCTAAATTGGTCGCTACCATTTAAAGGTGGGAATCACGACCTCGACCCCGTAAGCTAAAAGAAGGGAGTTTCCCTCGTCGACGGCGGGCGTGGTCCCCAGATGCCCAAAGAACATGACTCGGTTCATCTTAGGGGTGGGCAATGGGCGGATTCGGGCTAGCCCGGCCCTAAACATTTAAAGCCCTTCGGATATTAGGGCGGGTCGGCCCGCCCTAAAGTTAGCATAGGGTCGGTCGGGCCGGTCACAAGTCTAAACCTCAAGAATTCTTTCCTCGACCCGACCCTAGCCCCTTTTTAAAGGCTTTAGGGTCGGGCTTTAGGCCGCCTATATATTTTTTTTTTTTACTACATCGGTTTTAAAACTCATTTATATTACAAAATGTACAATATTAATCTACAAACTCAAAGTCCAACCAATCTAGTAATAATCCCGTATAAGTCCAAAATTTAAAATGCACATCCACAATCTAATGAACTCAAGTACATCGAGAGTTCGAATTTGTTCTTCCTTGTACTCAAACCTCACTAAAATTACATTTAACATTGAAATACATAGACAAATAATTATATTATCATTTTAAAGGAAGAAGTAATAGATATAAAGAAGAAACATAATAGTTTTGGTTAAGGGTCATGGAAGTTGTTAAACTATTTGTAATATCATAAATTATTTCTATAATAGATTCAAACAAATATAATATTACCTTTCTTCTAATTTAAAAGTGATTCAAGCTTTGTATATGAAAATGAAAATATTGGCTTTTGAACAAGTGATGGAGAAAAGTTTGAGATTACAAATGTCATTTTTCTGACAAAGATTGTTTTTTGGTTTCTATGTTACAAATGTCTGCTCTGTATTTTGCTTTAATGATGTGGAAGGAAACCTTTAGTTTTAGACTTGGCTTGGATGTGAATAAAAATATAATTTATAAGAAATAAGTGAGAAAAGAAATTGAGAATAATAAGTTATGGACTTTGACTTGATGATCAAAGGAATAAAGTCTTATTTTTTATTAGGCTAGTGCTCATTGTTCTTCATGGCTGCTAAGTTGACAAGTTTTTGTTATATAAAACAAGTTATTGGAAGTACCCTTGGGTGTAAGTGATAAATCACAAAGGACAATGTTATTTTAATTGAAAATATTTAACAAAGAGTTGGACAATTATGGTATGTGTATTTATAGTGAAAGTATGAAACAGGGCCGGTTAGGGCTTGGTTAGGGTCGGGCCTATGTTTTAGAATCTTAGCCCTAGCCCTGCCCTAGAAGGCATTAGGGCCGGCCCGGCCCGGCCCTAAACTCTGTGAGGGCTTTAGTTGTGAGGGCTTTATAGGGCTTAGGGTCGGGTCGGTCAGGGCCGGGTTAGGGTCGTTAGGGCCAAATTCCCACCCCTAGTTCATCTGCCCACACTCCTTTCTTATCCTCTAGCTTCCTTTTGAGATTGTTCATAATGGCCTTGTTGGAAGACTCTGCCTGTCCATTGCCTTCTGGATTGTATGGGGCCGAGAACCCCTGCTTCACCTTGTATGCTTGCAAGAACGCCTTCACCTTGGACCCAGTGAACTGGGTTCCATTGTCCGCTATGATAATATATGGCAACCCAAATCTACAGATGATATTCTCCCACAGGAACTTGATCACATGAGTTTCCTTGACCTGTTGCAGGGCCACCGCCTCGATCCATTTGGTGAAATAATGCGGGGCGCCAACATGAATCTCCTCTTGCCGGGTAGCCATGGGCGCGGACCCACTATATCCATTACCCACATCGCGAAGGCCACGAACTTGACACACTATGTAATGGTTCGCTGGTGCAAAGATCATCCGAAGCGAACCGGCACTTCACATCGCTTTTTTAAGTCCAGTCACATCCCTTTTCATGTGTGGCCAAAAGTAGCCCTGTGATATCAACTCTGTGCGCTGTTGTTCTGCCCGCTGAGTGACTTCCGCAATCTCCCCCATGCAACTCCGCCAGCACTTCTAGGGCTAACTTCGGCCCGAGACACTTTAACAAAGGCCCACCAAATTCCTTCGATATAGCTCCCCCCTCTATGAGCATTTTATCTCTCCGGCGACGCCTCGATCTCCTTTTCTCCCCTTTATCTTTCACCACGTTCCCCGACAAAAAACTCTTGATGGGTTTAATCCAACCCCCTTCTTCCTCCTCTGCCTGACATATCTCCGCCATTCTTTCCTCCCCCTCCTCTGTACTAGGTTTCTCCAATCGCTTTACCTTTATCACTCTCTCTTCAGATTCAGGGATTGCGGCCGCCACGTATGCTAGGGCGTCGGCATGTCTGTTCTCACCGCGGCCCAAGTGTATGAACTTAACCTTCGCAAACCCGGCGGCCCTCTTTTGCAGCACTTTCAAATATTTTACCATGCGTGGGCACCGCGCTACAAACCCCCCATTTGCTTGACACACTACCAAATTTGAGTCGGAATACACTGTCAATTCTTTCACCCCCACATCCTCTGCCATTCTCATGCCCGCTATTACTGCCTCATACTCTGCTTCGTTATTTGATGCCGCGAACCTTAACTTCATGGTTAATTCTATTCTGTTGTTTTTTGGCGTGACCAACACTGCTCCTATCCCACTACAAATTAATGCGTGGTGACCCATCAGCGAAGACTCTCCATCCATTCCTCCGATCCTGGGGTCCAACGGCCCCTGTTCCATGACCCTTTTTTCGGCTCCATGACCATCTCTTCCCCGGTGGGTCTTCCATTTGGAAACTCGCGCTAAAATTCTGCCACCGCTGCGCCTTTTCATTGTTCTAATCTGATCATCAGATCTCGTAAGAACTCAACATTCTTCGCCCATTTCAAGCATCCTCCCCGACTTCTCGACTTTCAATGCTTGCTTTAAAGGCGATTTGTCACCACCACTCTGAGTCGCCTCAAAGTAAGGTTTCAACCGGGGCCGAGAACACCAATGCCAAGGCATATTTCTCTATATTCTACTATATCGGGTCTCGACTTCCGGCCAGATGTTTTACTTTGGAAGTACACCGGCTTTTCTAATTTACCCTCAATTCTGACTAGTACCGAGCTAATGGCATATTCCGTGACCCCCAAATATAAGTACAACTTCTCTCCCTGTTCCGGTCGCGACAACATAGGAGCCTTACCTAAATAACTCTTCAACTATTGGAACGCCTCCTCGCACTCCGTGGTCCATTCGAAATCCCGAGTGTTTCTCAGCAACCGATACAACGGCCTACACTTATCTGATGACTTTGAGATGAACCTATTCAAAGCCGCGACCCTTCCTGCAAGTCTCTGCACCTCCTTGACATCCTGAGGCAACGGCATCTCCACTAGGGCTCTTATCTGCTTGGGGTTGGCTTCTATTCCCCGGTGAGTAACTATGTATCCCAGAAACTTCCCTGTAGTGACGCCGAACGTACATTTCTCTGAATTAAGCTTTAAATTGTACAACCGCAGTATTTTAAACGTCTCTTTCAAACCCTCTAGATGCTCTTCCTCCGACATGCTCTTCTCCACCATGTCGTCTATGTAAATCTTAATCCCCTTTCGGATCTTGCTTTCGAACATTTTCTCCCCTAGCCGCTGAAAAGTGGCCCCGGCGTTCTTCAATCCAAACGGCATTCTTGTGTAACAATACGTCCCACCTTCCACTACGAAGGCTGTCTTTTCCTGATCTGGCCCATACATGGCCACCTGGTTATATCCCATTGACGCGTCCATGAAAGAAAACACTTTAAACCCTGCAGTTATATCCACTAGCTCGTCTACTCTCGGCATGGGGTAGCTGTCTTAGGGACATTCTGAATTCACGTCAGTGAAGTTGACGCACATCCGCACCTTGCCGTTCTTCTTAGGTACCTGCCCCTTTCAACCTCGCAACCTCCTCGCGAATTCCTTCGGCGTACCTCGGTCTAATTCCTCGCATCTTCTGTCTTACTGACTTTGCGTCCTCCCTCATGTGTAACCTATGACCTGCGAATTCTGGGTCTAATCCGGTGACTTCCTCGATCATCCATGCAAACACATCTTGGTTGGCAAACAGGAACCGTATTAATTTGCTCTTCCATTCCTCAGACAGGCTGGACCCCACTGATGTGAACTTCTCTTCACCGTCCTCCCCCAAATTCACTATCTCTATCTCATCCAAGGTCTTCGGTCCTTCTGTTAACTCCGCCGACCCCTCCCCGACGGGGCACTATAATTGCTATGCCTGCCTCTTCCTAGAACGCGAGGTCTCTTCCTCTGACCCGCGGATCAATCTCTTCGTACAGACGGTGGCTGTTTTTTGCCGACACGATCCCCGCAGACCTCGTATATCCCGGTAGGGGTAGGGAACCGAATCACTTGGTAGTAGGTGGAGGGAACTGCTTTCATCTCGTGAATCCACCTCCTCCCCAGGATGGCGTTGTACTGCGAGTCGGCATCCACCACCTTAAATCTTGAAAACACTGTAATAGGTCCCGCGGTCACTGGGAGCAAGAGCTCCCCCAAGGGTTCCGTCATGCTTCCGTTGAACCCATACAAATTTGTTGGTGAGGGTCTCAGCTGCTTCCTTTCTATCTTCATTTCTTCCATTGCCCCTCTAAACAGTAAATCCACAAAGATCGCCGCTGATCCACCAACACCCTCTTTACTATGTAATTTCCCATAGTCACCGCGGATCACCAACGGCGTCCTCATCGCGGGAGTCGATGTTTCGAGGTCCGCGTCGGTGAGCGTTATACTCTTCCTTCCTTTCGCGGCTTGATAATCCGCCACATCGACGCCTCGGCTTGTCTCATGTACCTGCTGTACACTTGCCGCTCGCCTTATTCTATCGCGGTGTGCATTGTGGCTCAATATCTCTCCACTGAAGATCACGTTGATCGTTCCCGGTATCCTCCCCTGGGTAGGCGCCTGCTCCCCCTTTTCCTCTTCCGCTATAAACTCCTTCAACAATCCCTTTCCTATCATCCTCTGAATTAACCATCTTAACGCATAGCAGCCGTTCGTCTCATGATTGTGTATTTGATGATAAGCACAGTAGGGTCTGCCTTGTACCTCCACTAGCTTGGTTCGTGGACCCTCATACCCCTGCAAATTCTGAATCAACGGTAGTATTTCACTCAACGATTTATTCAGTGGCACTTGCTCTTCCTCGCGATAGGGCTTTTTGTCTCGACTCTCCCTCCTAGCCTCTTCTCGGCTCCTCGGTCGCGACGAATACCTTCGATATCATTTGCTCCCTTTGTCGAGGGCTCATATCGCCCGGCGCCCCTCGGCTTTGTCCAACGATAACACCGCCTTTCACGGCCTTCACCACCTCATGATGGTGTCCTCATACCGATGTACTTCTCCACCCTCGGTGCAGGTCCCGTAATGTTGCTATCTCATTCTTTGCTACCGACTCATGTACCCTTGTTCCCGGGCGTAACCTCTCGAAAGCTATCACCGCCCGTCCTTTCGCCTAGATTCTCCACTTTCAAAGTCTCGCTTTGAATCTACACAAGAAAAATCTCACCGATTCGCGGACCTTTGCCTTTACGTTGAACAAGGCCGCGATGTCCACCACACGCTTCTTTCGGTGTATGAAGTGATCAATGAACGCGCTCCAACTCCCCGAAAGTTATTAATACTCTTAGAAGGTAGCCTGTAATACCAATCGGATGCTCCCCCTTTTAAGCTTGCCGGGAACATCATACATCTTAGTCCGTCATATCGCGGCTCCTGCCACAACGACATCTGCTGCCGGAAATGATGAATGTGGTCAGCTGGGTCCCCTATTCCATCATACCTCTCAAACCTTGGCTGGTTGAACCTCTTCGGCACCTCCAACTTCCATATCAAATCTGCCAGTGGGTTGCGATTCAACCCCGCCACCACCTGACTCGCCGTACCTCCCACGCCCTTGGTCTGTCCCAGGCTAGCCTTCAGATCGCTGGCTATCATTTCCCTGATTTGTTCCTTAGTGAGCCCCACCACCGTTTGTTCTTCCGCATCAGTTCCCCCTTCCTCCTCTTTCCCTGCTCTAGACACCTCCCTTTCCGACTCCTCTATTGTTTCTCTCTCCCTCCTTAACCCCTCATTTTCCTCCCTCAACCTCGATATTTCCTCATGCAACAACCTTGTTTCCTCTGCTCCAGACATTACTGTCTCTTCCCTATCTTGCTCCTCCCCTTCGTTCCTTATTGACTCCACATCCATCTCGGCGACTGTCGTCTTTTTTGGTCGCCCCACTCTTCTTTTTGTTGCCATCTCACTATTTTTCCCTCTCTCTTTCTTTCTTATCCCCACAGACGGCGCCAAAAGTTGTGACCTATCTCTTCTCCTTCTCTCCTATTCTATTTATAATTCCCCTACTCTCCCTTGGGCCCTCCATCTGTCCATTCATCTCTCGGTCTATGGATTGCCACGTGGTAAGTTCCCGTACGACGTTAGGGTTTCTCCCTTGCTCCTGCTGGGCACGTGTCCAGATGGTTCAATTCCATGTCAGCTAGTCTTCTACGCCGCGGCTCTCCGCTGTCGGTCCTCGGTTCTCGGTCTCCATACTTGACTCCCATGTCCCCAGTCTTAAATAACATGCCCGTTGTCCCACACCCAGTCCTCTTCCTGGATCCATTACCCGCCGGACCCTCGGCCCTCATAAATTGGGTCGCTACACAGACCTCGAACGATGTCGACACCATCAAGAGCTGAGATTCTGACACTGTTTCGAGCTCTACTACGAACACCAAAGAAGTTTCCAGATTACAACATAAGAGAATACGCAAAGAGGAGAACAATAGATGGGTTTCATGAAAACAGGAAACTTTCCGACCCTTCATTACTTTCATCTGCTTTCAATGATGCCAAGTCTCAACTTGAAGTTGTTAAAAGACAAGCTATTGTTTACTCACTTTATGCTCCCAAAGTCAAGAGTATTATGGAGATTCAAAGCTGCTAAATCACTAATGTAGTGCTGGATATATTGTTTTATTTCTTCTTTCACTATTTCTGTTAGTTTTTTGGATTTTTCATGTTCAAATAATGATAAAAAAATTATGCTTTATGATAATTAGTTAAGATTGAAGAATGGGTATGTCACGGGTGTGTGATGGTTTTTGTGTTTGAATGGATATTAGGAAGAAGATTTTTTAAATACCCGTTTAGAATATTTGTGGATTGTAGTGTAGTAATTGTGTGTCCACGCGAGGTCCAGTAGATCTTGTTAGATTGAGTTATTGTGTTTGAATGGATATTCGGGGTTTTGGTACTGGTTGTAGTGTAGTTTCTTGGGTTTTCAAAACTTTTGCGCCTGATTGCTAACTCCTGAGCTAGTTCCATTTCCATAATAAGCGCTTGTTGATACTCTTCAACGATGTTGGAACCTTGAGGTTAAAAGCGAGGAGAGCGCACGAATGCGGGACTGATGGTGTGATGAATGCCGACACTTGAGAAGGCTTTTTGTCCATTCATTCCATGTTTCTGTGGATTGTGGTGAAGCCGACCTGCATAACAGACTCGTTGGGATGGTCATCATTTAATGGAGAGTACGGTAGAAGAGGATGCACAGTGAGGAAGTCTGCCCAGAGCTTGTCCTTTAATGATGGCCTGGGACATAGACAATATAAAATTGGGAAAGCAGGATTGACGTTTGATTGCGCAAGGCGAGCACTTGGAGCTCCTGCTTTGGTGACCAAAACCTTGCTTGGGTTGACCCTTAACACAAGGTAAATGGTATGGGATACAAGATCATGTCTGAATTTTAGTACTGTGAACATGAGGGACATGCACTCTTTCTCAACTGGTGGTTAACGGTGATCTGCCACACCATCATTAGAAAAAGATAATACTGAGCTGACTGTAGATGCTCGCCTGTCCTTACGTGACTTATCTCCCTTACCACTACTTTGATTTGAATTTAGAGACTGATACTTAACTATACATATATGGACCGCTCCTTTATCCTTCAAAGCATTCTCTCGCTCACCTCTCTCTACCTTTTTATGAGAAAAACACGCTGTTTGAAAACAGTAGAGGTTCATTCTCTGTTTTCGTGAAGCCGGTGCTTAATCATGAGCATTTTATGGTATTGGTGATTTGATTCCCCGTCACAAACTTCACACTTCTCTCACCTTATAATACATATACCTTCAATGTCTGGAGAAGAAGACATCACATGTTCTTAACATTTGGAGAAACTAGAGACTACAGAATGCATCTCAGGAAGTTTCCCTTGAAGATGAAATGGGAACTGAACAGCAGTATTCAGCGTACATTTGGTGCCTAGATCAATTGATCTGTGGATTCTGTAAGATGTGAGTGAGATGAGAGTTTAGTTGTTGTACGAGAACAACCACAAATTGCACTAACTGGTACTTTAGTTCCCTTGTTCTGATGAGAGGGATGCCCAATTGGAGGGGGGAGAGAAGTAGGTGGATGGATCAGGTTCTCCGTTCTTTGTCGAGTGAAAAAAAAAGAAGACTAAAATATGAGTTGGGGAAAAACTCTAGGGATGAGAGGGTAGAAGACTTCTTGTAGTTTATATTGTAGGTCCAACCTTAAATAGGTTTAAATGAGTAATGGTTAGTAAATGACTAAATTACTAACGGCAGGTGTACGTGAGTATATTTTAATGACCAGGATTCAATAGCTTAATTACCCCTGCCTTAGGAAGGTAACACAGAAAAAGATCTGTTACTACCTTCCTTAAGAAAGTTCACATAAGATGACTAGACAACTTTAAGTGGTCGTAAACTTCAAAACGTAGTCTGGAAGTTCATTTGAGGAGGCCCGTCATTGAGTTGTAAAATGACTGCCACATGCTATTTTGCATCAGAGGTAAACTACTTGCATTTTTATTTTATGTTTTTTGCTTCTTGTTTTTGTTGCTTGAACAATTTTTCTGTTTGCCTATTATACTATTTAACAATAACTCGTCACGTGTACAAGTCTCAGTTGTTTGCTTAGAACGTAGTGCATAATTGCAAGATAAGTTTCATTTAACATGTCTGAAGTCCTTGACGGGTAATCTCAATATTTTATCACGTTTAAAGTGCGTTGAGATATTTTTTTTCATCTTTTTTCTTGTTACTGTTTCATTTAACATGTCTGAAATCTTTCGAGGTAGGTTTTGATAGTATTAAATATCGCAATCGTCAGCATTGAATCTAGGAAGGTTGTTCACTTCCTATCTTGCTGCAATATGAACATGCTTTTTCTGTAAGACTAATGTAGAAACTTTTATCGATCGTCACTTTGTGTACGGTGTTATATCAATAGTATTACGTGGTATCAATACTTAATAGAACTAAACATGGCGTCCTTATGCATTGTGTTGGGATGCCTTGGTTCTTATTTTAAATCGTGTGATCATTCTTTAATGGGTTTTGTCGGTTACTAATTGAAGCTGTCTGTTATATTTGACTCTGAGCCGCCTGGGAAACAGTTTACGAGAATGTTCTTATGCAGCTTATCTATTATGAGCTAATGTTTTACTGGCTCTGTGTATGGGAATACATATAGGAGTATATGACTAGCCTATTGGAACATCATATGTAACGTTTAGAACCCTTTTGTTCATTTATATCAGAAATTTAGTGAGCTTGTATTCACGTAGAACTTCAGTAACCTATTCCGAGTTTGTCTCTTTCTACTTAGATTACTGATAATCCTCTCCATTTGGCCACCCTATGTGAACTATAGAGCAAGGATATATAGTAAATCGCAAGACTTGAAAGGGTACATAATTAAGAGAAATTCACAGGGTTTGGAAGAGTTTCTAGTTTTTTATGTTTTTACTGCAAGGATTCTTTTGTTTCTACTTGCATTTCTCATGTTGTTTCTGTTGCTGGAACAACTTTTCTGCTTGCCTATTTAATATTTATACTGTTCAACGTAAGTTGTAACGATTGCAAGACTTTCTGTTGTTTGCTTAGAAGGTAGTGCACAATTGTAAGATATGTTTCATTTAACATATCTGAAATCCTTGCCAGGTAATTTAGATCTTTTGTCACGTTTAGCATCGGGTGAGATGATATTTCTATATTTGTTTTGCTTTACATTTCCCTTACTGTCTGAAATTCCTGTCCGTTAGATTCTATTAATATTCATTAGCGCCATATTTACCGTATAGTTTAGGATGGTTATTAACTTATTATCATGCTGCAACCGAAACACGCCATTTTTGTAAGATTAATATATCTACTTGCATTTGTATTGTTTTTTATTATGTCTGTAGTGTTATATCAATAGTTATTCATGGTATCAATACTTCTTGAACTAGAACTGACGTCTTTATTCGTTGAATTGGAATGTCCTAGTTATTTTACCTTGTGTGATCATTCTTTAATGGGGTTAGTCACTTAGTCTTATATCAATAGAAGCTGTACATTATATTACACTTTGAAATGCCTGGTAACCTTATTGGCTTATGCAATTGTTATTTTGCGACCTTATTTTTTATGAGCTAAGATATTGCTTTCCCTCTATGTATGGGCATATGTTTAGGACTAGCCTACTTTCAACATCTTATTTAATTTTTAGAACCCTTTGATTCATTTAAAGTCAGAAACTTAGTGAGCTTGTATTCAGGTAGAACATCCTGAGTTAATTGTTTCAGAAGTTTTTATTAATCCTCTTGGCCACCCTATCTGGCATACAGAACTAGGACAAATAGTAAACAGCGAGACTATTTGTCTTTCATTGCATGTATCGGCCTAATTCGTGACCCTCAAGATGACATGTCTTCGGGACCGAGACAGCATAAGGTAGAAGAAAGAGGGAGCACGTGATCCAGTTCGCGAATCATGCAAGGGGCGCGGAATCTGGAGGGACGCGGAATCTGAAGGGGCATAGGGACCAGTGCATCTGTAGTGGACGTATTCGTGAGATACAATGTTATAGGTGGCAAGGGGGTCGATGCAAGCATAAGGAAGAGGAGTCATGATGCAGCCGGATCAGTCCGCGTAACCTAACCGCCTAACTGCCGAGAATCGCATAATCGCCGAGAACTGCCTAAGCTAGCGAAGCGCCTAAGCGCGGAGAACGCCATATATAGAGAGAGAGAGGTGAAGAGAAGGGAGGAGAACTACGGCACAGCTTGATCCTCCGTGAAGGGGGTACGTAGGCAACCCAATGGGTTCAGCTGATCCATGAAAGACATGTAAGGTGAGAAGGTATGAACAGGGTTCATACAATGGCGCCGTCTGTGGGGACCGAAGATGACCTCGTCTGTGTTTTCTACCGCATCAAAGAGGAGGAAGCTCTCTGAATCACCTGTCTTCCACCTCAAAACAAAGAAATCACCCAATCTATGATTTGAAATGTGTTATTTGAATCTTTATGTTGTTTATTATGTTTTGATTCTGGTTGGATGATGATTGGTGGTATTGAGGGTGGCTGTCAAAGCTTTGAACCAAGCATTAATGGCGTCACCGGTCCTGATTTTGTTGTTGTAAACTCTTGTTGTTGTGATTTGAATTGGTTGGTTTGATGTGGGTTGTTGATAGTTGCTTGGGTGCTAGAGAGTGGTGCTATGGAAGCTTTGACAAATGGTAATAGCGGTCGAGATCTAGATTGGGGAGAGATCTCGACAGTTGTTAAAAGGGTGTGGTGGGTTAATTAAAGATGTTAGGTTTTAGATGAGGAGTGAAACCGTGGGTATGAGGAAGTGAGGAGTGGCTAATCCGGTGGTGGGTGGTGGTGGAGGGAGCGGGTGAAGGAGACGAACCTTAGTTGGGCTTTGGGCCCAAGTTTTTAAACCGGTTTCTGTGGGAAGCTTTCAGAGATCATTCTAGATCTCCGTTTCTTCTTTTTTCAGTTTGGGATTGTCTACCGCCTTGGCATTGCCAATGGAAGCACCAGCATTTTTGTTTACTTGCTATCCTGGATTTATGTGTATGCCGTAGTCGGGATTTATATAATCGTATCTTCTGCTCGGGAAAAATATGAAGCAAAGCAGCACATATATTACCGGCTTGTTCAATTCCTTGTCATTGTGTTCACCATCTTGGTAATTGTCGCATCTTTGCTGAAATTCACAGCCTTAAAAGCTATGGATCTTCTCTCGCCGTCTTGGCATTCATCCCTACCGGATATGGCGATATCAATTGCCCAGTGTTTAGACCGTCTCTGCGATTATCTTGTAATGTGGGATCTTGTGGTTTCCTTGGCTAGATTTTATGACATCTTTGTTTTGCGGTGATAGTTATGGCCCCAAATTGGCATTTCTATCTTGGATGCCCGGATTCCAATCGATCTTGACGGGATCCTCTTTAATGAAGCATTTGGCGGGGCCTCCACATATCTCGTGATTCGGCCAAACAAAAGAACTAACAACATTTGAGGTACAAACTTTATGGAGCTGGTGGGTGCACATGAGCGGGCTTTCGGGCCAAATGGATTCAACAAATGAGAGAGGGGTAGTAGGTATTTGAGAATGTTAGAAGTCTGAGAAGAAAATGGTGCTTTAGAGGAAAATGAGAAACATCGGCGAAGGCGGCGTGCGGGGAAAGTGAACGGAGCTATAGGATCTGTTGATATGCTCTTAAATGCAGCAGAAAAGCTGAAAGATGAGAGAGGTTGACTCAGTACAAAAAACGTAGAAAGGCATACACCGCGGCAGGTAACTCTTTCTTTTACCGTCATGTACATAATTGACGGACGAGTAGTTACACTGGGGGCAAGCAAGCCTTGCCCCCGGCCTTGGCAGAGATGTATGTAGGGACAGATTGGGATTGTCCCCAGACCGCGTGGTATTCCGCGAACCTATTCGTTCTAGGAGGTCGCGGACCATGAATGAGAAACGTGGTGGTATACCTCAGGGTAAGACGAATGGTACACTATTTTGAGCACATGATTGCCATTATATTTGTGACAAATAGGTATGCCGAATTGATGTTCCTCGTTAAAACTCACGTATTATTTGTGCAATACTCGAACATGAAAGTTTCAGGTTGCAAAAAGAGAAAGACTTGCGGTACCGTGGAACCGAGCGGAGTTCGAGCTGGTATTGGGAGATGGATCCATCTCACCACATCTACTACCTTATTTGCATACACTATATTATCATCAAAGAGTTTACTGTCTACATTAAATGTATATTGCATGTTATAACATTGAGTAAGACCAGAGTCGAGCCCCGTACTAGCTATACGGGGAACCTCGGAGTTTTTGTTTAGTTTTTCATTTAAAAGAGAGGAAGCTTGTTTTTACATATTGCTAAATGAGCTGAGGAATGATAGTTTGTGTTAAATGTTGTATCAATGAAATAGAGAGCATACTTCTTCAAATTGTTTAATGAGAAGTGGGCTATGAACGAAAATAACTTGGGGGCAAACTGAGCTGCCCCCATCAGGCTTCACAGCTGACCAAAGATAGCGGGGGGAATGAGCCCTTCGCGGACTAGATGTCCGAATCAAACTTGGGGGCAAATTGAGCTGCCTCGGAGCCAGAGAGCGGGGGGGATGAGCCCTTCGTGGACTAGATGTCCGAATCAAACTTGGGGGCAAATTGAGCTGCCTCGAGCCGAGAGCGGGGGATGAGCCCTTCGTGGACTAGATGTCCGAATCAAACTTGGGGGCAAATTGAGCTGCCTCGGAGCCAGAGAGCGGGGGGGATGAGCCCTTCGTGGACTAGATGTCCGAATCAAACTTGGGGGCAAATTGAGCTGCCTCGGAGCCAAAGAGCGGGGGGGATGAGCCCTTCGTGGATCGCAGATGTCCGAATCAAGCTTGGGGCAAAATGAGTTGCCTATAAGCCAGAGAGCGTAGGGGATGAGCCCTTCGTGGACCGCAGTGTCCGAATCAAGCTTGGGGCAAAATGAGCTACCTATAAGCCAGAGCGCGGGGGGATGAGCCCTTCGCGGACTAGATGTCCGAATCAACTTGGGGGCAACCCGAACAAGCTTCACAGCTGATCAAAGACAGCGGGGGGGATGAGCCCTTCGCAGACTAGATGTCCGAATCAATCTTGGGGGCAACCCCAACAAGCTTCACAGCTGATCAAAGAAAGCAGGGGGGATGAGCCCTTCGCGGACTGTATGTCGGAATCAACTTATGCAGTGAGTTCTTTGAAGGAGAGTTGCTGGCTGGGTTGAGACACATCGCGGACATGCTAGTGAGTTCAATGAAGGAGAGCAGGGGCAAGTAATTGTAACGTGAGAGCAAACCGAGTCACTGTCGATGACACCGCCTAGTTCAAGGCTGTGGAAAAACAAACTAGGGGCAAGCTATCTGAAAATATTCCGTGCTATCTGAGTGGAGCAGGTGGGAGGAGCTATCCGTGGACCTTCTTGTCCAAAACAAGCATTGGTTGGACACACCCTTAAACTAGTAGGGGCCAAAATTTCAAGAGATGAGTTGAGAAAATATCAATATGAGCCAGAATGATATAAATGGAGACATATTCAAACTATTAGATAATTAGAGATGGCACAGAGCTAGTGTTAGAGGATTATACAAAATTATGAGATCACGTCATGATACTGCGAAGGTTTGGAATTTAAGTACGTATACAGGGGACGTCAAGGTCTTCTCGGGTCCACCGTCTTCGTCGACGGACCCGAGAGGGGGCATCTGTATCGGCCTAATTCATGACCCTCAAGATGACATGTCTTCGGGACCGAGACAGCGTAAGGTAGAAGAAAGAGGGAGCACGTGATCCAGTTCGCGAATCATGCAAGGGGCGCGGAATCTGAAGGGGCATAGGGACCAGTGCATCTGTAGTGGACGTATTCGTGAGATACAATGTTATAGGTGGCAAGGGGGTCGCATGCAGCATAAGGAAGAGGAGTCATGATGCAGCGGATCAGGTCCGCGGTAATCTAACTGCCTAACTGTCGAGAACTACTGTCGAGAACTGCATAACTGCCTAACTGCCGAGAACTGCCATATATAGAGAGAGAGAGGTGAAGAGAAGGGAGGAGAACTACGGCACAGCTTGATCCTCCGTGAAGGGGGTACGTAGGCAACACAATGGGTTCAGCTGATCCATGAAAGACATGTAAGGTGAGAAGGTATGAACAGGGTTCATACATTGCAGTTTCTGGTTATATTTGCATGGTCTCTCTCTCTCTGTATAAAAGTAATCATCTCTGTACATGTGCGTACCAATTTAAATTTTAACTACTACTGAATCAACATATTAGAAAAACACCATTCAGTGGAAAACTTTCACACTGTTGGAATTCTATTACGTTTGTCAGTTGATATTTTGTACTGTTGTTGGACAATCGAAGTTATGTTCGTGCAAAATCTGAGGACTGGGTGAAATATTTCCATGGATATCGAGTAACTGTGGGCGTTTGACTGGTTTTGGCATCGAAGGAAAGATCCTTTGAGCATGGTAGAGAACTTTAGTACCGCCCAAGTTTTACAGAGATTAGAACTATAGCATCTTAAGGCAAATCAAGCCAGTGTCTCTGGTCACTGGGCAAACACCAAATATGAGTTCAAATAATAATTACTGTAGGGATTTCGTACCAACTTAAAACTGAGTATGTCAACGGTTTTTGCTCAGGTGAGTCGAGGAAAGTGATTTGGAGTGTGACTTGCAATTTGATGAGAAAACTAGGGGCGTATGTAAGTCTTTTTTCTTTGTTTTACATATACAGACCAAGGCCCGAAGAGCAGAAGGCTTTTCCAAGTTATGTGATCCTGTCAATAATAATACCTTTACGGAAAAAAATAAAAATAATCCTGTCATTAACATGCTTGCCCCTGCCTTTTATAATCCCTGAAGTAGAGAAAAATAAAATACACAAGGTTTGCATTCTGCATTTTGACAGGGCCTAACATTGAGACAGTGCCGGCCCTGAGGCAAAGCCACACAAGCAAGCGCTTTGGGCCCCCATATTTTGGCAAAGTAAGGGGCCACCAGTCCACCACTAGAGTCCACTAAAACAGTTTAACACACCTTGCAATATACACTTACTAATAATAACAATATAATTATAGGCTTAATTGTAGCTTATATATGGCTAATGAAATTATTAAATCCACTTGCTATTTCACATATTACGAAGTCAAAAGATGTATAATATCTTATTTGTTACATAAAACAAAAAGAAATTCGACTAAAAAGAGGAGATAACAAATAATAACGCTAGGCAAGAAATGCATCGATTTTTGTTTTTGACATGTGAATTTATATATATAGGGCCACATTTTAAGAGTTGGTTTGGGGCCACCAGAAACTTAGGGCTGGCACTGCATTGAGAACACTATTCGCCACATCAAATCGTCTTTTTCTGATTACTGCAGGCTATCTTTTTCTGATTACTGCAGGCTACTCTGCTAACAAAATTTGGGCCATCTGAATCAAACACAAAGGAACTGCAAAAGGTCATTCTCCTCCAGAGATGAACGCCAGTATTATGAATTGGATGAGTTTATTAAGTGGGAAATATTCAACCATGAGCCAGTACAGTCGAGCAAAGATTAATGACAGGAGAATCTAATTACTGTGAAGACCAACTGTAATATAAAGTACAGACGGAAATAATTACTTCTTGTATCTTTTCATTTCATCAAGGTAGGAATTATGTCAGTACTCTTTCGGAGATAGACGAGGAACCAAACTCTGCATCTTACTATTACATTTTAAAAAACACTAAATCGTTCTAAAAGAACAAAGTAATCTATTAAAAAAAATGAACTTGATGTTTCATCTAAAACAGGAACTCCGAATCCGAAAGTTCTAAAACCTTGTGGGCACCTATTGGTTTTACACCTGGTCGAAATCCATTTACTTCAATATACCTGCATCAAGACATTAATGACAGTTACTTGAGCATATCAAAGGAAAAAAAGGAAGCCATAGGTACTTGCAGTTACTTCTAAGATTTGGACTTGTTCTATTCCCTCTCTGAAGTCTGAAGATTAAGAGCAACTCACATTTCTTTCAGGAAAGGGTGTTTGTACAAGGCATCTGGAATCCTTCCTGAGAATTGGTTGTGATCCAAGTACCTGAATTTAATGGAGGGTAAATGCACAAGTCGGAGAATAATGAAAATACTAGGACAAGCATGTAAAAATGACCCTGCTGACTCCAACCATCAAAAATATCCCTTGAATACTTGAAAGGCATCTTTAAGGATGAACCCACCACGTGCTCAATTACTAAAGATGATTTAGCGCCTAGCAAAATCACTTTGCAAGCCATGTGTCAATGAAAAATGGAAGTCGCGTTACATCTATAAACAGACCCAACTTTTTCTCCACCACTGAAAAGGTCTTATGACTCAGATGTGCATCTGATAATTGGTCAGATATATATAGATTAGGCCCAGACATTCTGAGGGAACTAGTCATAAATTGTAATTTACATGCTTTATACTCTAAGCTGGTGGTAAAGAGTTGGCGTACATAAATTGATGGATCTCACACCTAAATCTTACAGATAAATATTTGGCCTAAACAATTGACATAAGGTCCGATCTAGATTTTTCTAATCACATTTGTAGTCCTCACTGAGCTACTTGGGAATTTTTCTCATAAGGCAAGTAGGCAACAGAGCAAGATAGGAATGGTGTTGCGGAAATCAATTACAGGTATACAACTACAGTCTCCAGTTTAGATGATAATGTTTAGATGAACACACCAATGTACTTCCATTCGCTCTGTATGCTATAGGGATCTTTATAAACACTGGCGGAGATTGAGCGAGTCGTGATGGTGATAATGTCTCAATCCAAGGAGGAAATGTCACTTATGTGGTATAACCACTCTCTCTATGTACTGAACACAAAAACTTGACTTTGATAATGTACACTGGTTATCTTTGGCATGGCTAAAACTTATTTCCCATATATAATGCTGATCTTTAATTTATATTTTCTTTGTATTTTTGGATTGTGAATGAAAAATCTTGTTTGGGTGATTGTGTCCTGAATTCCTAGAGGCTACAATGCCTACATTCAGTGATTCAGTTACAATGCAACGAACTAGAGTCTAGAGCTTAGGCCATTAAGTTGGGCGGGCATAAAACTAAAAATTGGGCCTTTAGAGCTCCATATTAGGACCAAAAACCTCAAAACCAGCCCTGCGAAGTGCGTTAAAAAAGAGAGGAAGAAATCGGTCGGAGCACATCACTGCTCTATTTCTTTCAATTGGGCAAGGTACCTATAGATTAATTCCTATCTTTAAGTAATAACTGATTGTTATTATGTTTTCTAATTCTTAATACATATACAATAGATTGAGTTTATGAATTTCGTCAATCGGAGTATATCAACATAATTTATTTGCCATCTTTAATGGGCAGGATTGGATTATAATTGAAATATGAAAGGAACGATGGAAGGAGAAACAAGCTCGAGTCGTGATGGTGATAATGTTTTGCCTGAAGATGTCGTGTTTCAAATTCTAGTATGTCTCCCTGTGATGTCTCTTTTCCGATTCAAATCTGTCTGTAAGTCCTGGCGCATTCTCATCGAAAGCTCTAATTTTATCGACCAACAGCTCAATCATCATAGTCATCAGTATAGCAACTACAATTTCGTAACATTGAGTCCTCTTCGCCACTATGGCCCCCCTCCTATCCGTAGATGTATTAACCTCTGCTTGCGCTCTGGTGACCGGTTTGAGGTCACTGCTGAAGTGGATTTGCCATGCTTACGTGTGTTATACTATTATAATATAAACATGGTGGCATGTAACTGCATTGTTTGTCTACATATTAAAGACACAGACCACACTTATAGCAAATGTATTATGCATGTTTCTCTGTGGAACCCTGCAACCAAACAATATAGAGCTCTCCCACAATCACCATTCCCTCCTCCACCAGTAACTAAATCCATGTATTGGATTTGGTTTTGATGTTAAAACCAATGATTACAAGGTGGTAAGGTTTTTCATTTTGCCTGATTCTCCTGGTGTAACCCTAGCTGAAATGTACAACTTAAGTACCGATTCTTGGACAACTATAGACACTGGTGTTTTACATGTTGATTATATCAGTAGTGATCCTAAAGCTCCGTACCGTAATGGTTCTTATTGCTGGTTTGCAAGTAAAGGTCATCCTATCGAATCAGATAATGGGGAGATATTCAATCCTTTTATTCTTTCATTCGACTTTAGCAGCAAGGTATTTGGAACTATGTCATTGCCGGAAGTTGATGGTGTCAAGTTTGATACCTATCCACAGTTGGCTATTTTAAGGGATAATCTTGCATTAATCAATAAGGTGGACTTTAGCTATGAAATGGGTGCTACCCACTTTGAAATCTGGGTGTTGAATGAATACGGCGTCAAAGAATCTTGGACTAAACTGTACAAGGTTGGCCATTTGTAAGATCTAGTCCGATAGGGCTTTCGAGAAATGGAGATAATTTTTTCTTAACAACTGAGTTCAAGCCTTGCATCTACAACTTTCTTACCCAAAACATAATGTATCCAGTTCAAGAAACTTGGGGCGATGATACTGCTTACAAGGGTGCCGTCTACAATGATAGTCTAGTCTCAATCGACAAAGGAAAGGGTGCAGCTAATAGTACAACTTGTGTGGTATGACACTATCTCGTTTCTTAACTTTCGAACTGTTTTTGACACATAAGCTTGATATAAAAAAATAATTTATGATTATCTAGGCAAAAGCATTTGCCAAACAATAACTGAGATTGAGTTTCTTGTGTTTTGTGGCTTGGGGTTTGATTCGACCGTGGTGAGTAATCAACTAAAAAAACACGGATGATTAAGAAGTGGGACTACATTTTGGTTTTTTTTGTTTTTTTTTGTTTTCTCTCTGCTTGCAAAGAGTCTTAGACTTGTTGTTTGTGTACAATTGTACAAAGAATACAAAGACATCCTAGTGTGCCTCCCAAACAAGAAACTAGCTCAGAAATTGAAGCTAGTAAGTTTTTTTTTTTGAAGCATTTAGAGGTTAGGCTGACCTCGACCTGCATTAAAGAAAAAGAGACTCATGTTCTCAAATACATTTTCCCCTGTGCGTCCTCCTTTACCATTTCTGATATTTCATAGTCTAAAGGAGGTAGGAAATACAAAATAGAATTCTCATGTTCCTTGCTTAGCTTTGAGAAGTAATCAGCAACTCGGTTTGATTCCCTGAACACATGTTTAAAATCCACCCATTCAAAGTGTAACTTCAAGCAGGCAATAGCAGCCACTATGTTGAGGCAGTACCAAGGCGGCTCCTCTGCTCCAGTAATAGATCCTACTGCTCCCTTCGAGTCTGAGCATACACAAATCCTCCTCGCTCCTATCTGGATTGCTCCCTTCATTCCAGCTTCAATTGCTAGCAACTCTTGGGTGATAACCGATCTTTTAGTCGAGTTCCCTGTAAACACTAATTTGACGGCACCGAATTCATCTCGAATAACACCACCATACCCATTTGCGTCAGCTGAAACTGACCCATCTGTGTTGACCAGTAAATCCCCTGGTTGCGGCTTGGACCATTTGCACCACACCGGAGCGCGAACTGTGAATTGCACTTGGATACCGATCCTGTCCAGAAGTACCTTTGCTGCTACTGTTCCAGGCACTTCGGTCAACATGATTTGTAGATACGTCTTCATCTCTGACTTGATCTTTGCACATACCTGCGCTTCTGAGTGCCGCTTCTGCTGAAATTTCCTTAAGTTCCTCTCTCTCCAGATGGCATATATTGTGGCAGAGATTACTGCTCTAGTAATCTCAGATTCAAGCGAGGCATCACGACACATCCTGAGGAGGCTGTACCATTCAGCAGTCGATGCCTTCACTTGCGTGCTCAGACCCAGCCAACCTTTGACACTAGACCAAACCTCTTTTGTATACGGGCAGTCGAAAAAGAGATGCTTGGAATGCTCCCTAGAAGCATTGCAAAAGTCGCAAGTTGGAAACTGACAAGTTATTAGAAGTTACATCAAAATAGAATCCCAATTCCATAGTCCTGGATAGTCATCCACTTAGTGAAGGCTTTCCTGTTTCCCATTCTAAGAGTAGCTGACATCAACAATTAGGAGATTTAAGCCCATAGCCTCATGATCTAATACCTTCCTATTCATTTCCTACCAAATAGCCCAAAAAGTAGTTTTAGGAAATGTGTTCCGCCAACCACTTGGTCCGCGGGTGAGAGAGGGGGTGGGAGAGATCGTGAGAGATTAACATGTCCTTTCGGCATGCTTTACTATGATTCCAAGCCTTGTTGAACGATGAAAGAGAATCTCCCAAATGCTAGATGAAAGCCTGCTAGATATGAAAACTAAATCAATGAATGATTGCTCAAGAATATGGAAATTGAATTAAAGTTGTAGTTGTTTTGGAGAAAGCCTATTTTTATGTATCATTCTTATTATTGAAATAAACAGTAAGGGTTTTGCTAACAAGAGGGCGCCATGGGGGATGTGTAGTAAGTGTCTGTTCTACATGGATTAAAATCATTAGATCTGCCACATTTGTATTGAAAACTTGACAAATTCGTGCAAACATACTAATATAAAATCGAGGGATGATTTTTGAACGAAATAAAGATGCATTAGAGAGATAATGGGTATGGTTTTTTTTAATAACAGTACTCTTTATATTTTACACTACTCTTATGGCAAAACCTTTAATGAACTCCTTACAAATGTTATATTTTATTCTCCTTGTCACTTCTGCAAGATACACCTCTCATCTAAATGGTTGACTTTTGCATTGGTAGTTAAATAGATCACATCCTTTCAATATGTAAAAGTGTCTCCGGGTATTCTGTTCTTTATTTCATTTTTCCGTCAATGGCGTTTGCCTAACGTTTTCACCTTTTGTTTTCACCTTTTGGTCCGTGAAACCAAGGCCCAAAATATCGCCGATATATCGCTGATATCTCGGTAAATTGGTACACCGATATCGATATTTCCGACATATATCCACCGAATATTGAACATTTTTTTTCCGATATATATCGGAATTTCCGATATGAAACTTTATATTGCTGATATAATCGATATATATCGGTTGACTTTTTGACCATTTTTTAATATAAATCCGATATTTCCAATATATTTCCGATATTTTTGATATTATAATTCCGATATTTTAAATAGTTTGGACAAAAAATGGATATATCCGATATATATCGGTTTTTGGGTACACCGATATATGAACCGATATCGAAATTTTGGGCCTTGCGTGAAACTATATCTTTTCAAATGCAGGTGGATGGGGACAAACTTGGAAATTTGTTGATGGACAATGGTAGTGGTAGTGGCGGGTAGTGCAGACTAGACTTCCGAGTTGTTAATACCAAGTACAGAGTAATGTTTTACACCTTTGTGAGCTTTAATTAAATATTGTATTATAGAGTTGGTCACTCTCTTTACTAATTTAATGAGGGTGCTTCTTATTTTTTTTCCTCCCATTAGTTAAACTCCACTCCTATATAACACGGTATCAGAGTCTTAGACTAACTCACTCTGCGTCGCAGTTGCTGGTAGTTTGGTTTTTCACACCATAACTCGTCAAGACATCACGTATGTGGTTCACATTGTCAATCGGTTTATGGCCACTGTACCTCTGTTCAGTAGGCGGCTGTTTTCGCATCATCCACTGCTATATTGGACTTTTTTCCGCGTCTTTTTTTATTCTTCCACTTCATCTTTAGAAGTGTTTACTCTGATGTTGAGTGGGCTGTTGTGTCAGTGACGAAACTGAAATAAATAAATAAATATGCTACTGGTTTCTGTGCTTCTTGGGGGAGAGCTTAGCTCTTGGTGCATCAGAAAGTAATATGTTGTCCTTCGTTCGACCAGTCTCTCCATCACACTAAAAATAACCCCACCTCAAGATTTCGTTGGCTAACTTTTTCCTATTATTTTAATACAAGGACCTGCCTTGTCTAAGTATCCCTTTCCTTTGGAATGGCAGGCCAGATCTTGGCCTACCCTCCCGGTACTCTCTGGTGGCTTTCCTCGTCCTTGTGGTTTCACTTAAAGGTTGAGAGCTTCCTCCCATCTATAGGCCTACTTCACAAAATCCTTGCAATACTTCTTCCAAGCAGGGGCAGGGACCTCCTTAGACATTATAATGTGGCCTCCTGTGCTAATATTGAATTCCATTTCTCTAGGATTTTCCCCTGCACCTTCTAATAGCATCTTCCATTAAACTACACGGGGACGATTGCTCTAATTCGTAGTGTAAAATGCCACTGTCATTGGTATCTTCATATTATTAAAATCTCCCGAACTGGGGATATAGGATTATATAATTAGAATGCCTCTTTTGGGAAATGGCTTCCACCATTTCTCAATCTTGATGTCAATTTTTTTGGTTTTGGTTTGGGACCATGAAAATGAAGTGTTTGAATATACTATTGCATATTGCATATACTAAAAAGACACAACTGGTGGAAGTGAAACAGGAAAGATACTAGAGACTATCATAATTAGAACGATTATGGCTATGGTGTTGAACCCTTATTGGTGAGGCCTCTAAGGTGCCCCATGCAAATTCCAAATTGTAAGCTCGCACATCATTCCCGGTCTATTATTTGAAGCATTTGGTATTGTGGGTTGGGGGTGGAGGAGAATGTGTCGGGAGTATCTATAAATTCCGGGTTTATATTCCATTGTTGGAGGACATCCCTTTTTTAGGATTTTGTATGATACTTTTTACTTTAGAACATATATTAACTCACATTTTTTTGTCGATTGTTTCAATTCTAAGTTCTTGTTTCTTTTAGTATCTTCGGTAGTTCCTATACCTGTCATGTTCCCCACTCGAGACGGGCTCTAGAAGAGAGAGCTCTTGCCACACAGCTATAAGACACCTTGAAAGGGGGACTAGAGCACGTCTTTCATCATTTTTTTCTCATAGGGGGGAGGTGGACCTGTGACCTGTATCGGTAGTGGTTTGATGGGTCCAGAATAGATAACCTCTTTTATGATAGAGCGAAAATCCCAAGGCTCACCATTCCCCACTACAAAATTCTATTGGGAATCCGCATTGTCAGAAATACGAGGTATGCAGATCTGTTTAGATGCTCATTTGCTCACGATTCATGGACCCGAATAAGAGTGGTCGTTCTGTTGCACTTAGTCGAGTTGATGCACTTAGTCGAGTTGATGCAAACGGTTTCTGGTCGGTCATATTTTGAGTTGTGACAAATAATGAGATTAAGCTGGGCTAGTTTTTTAGCACAGATGGTGTGCTCGCCAGTTCTCAGCCATCCACTTCTATTAGCGCTTCCCTTTCGGACGCGCCGTCGTGGTTCGGCCTTTGATACCGGCTCGTTGTCCCAAGGGTTGGCCATCGAGACTTTAATCTAATGCCATCGCCAGAGATACCATACAGCGCGGATCCTACTTCTGGCATGAAATTGTTGGAAGCCGCTGCATTGTCATTCATCAAATATGGAATGCCCATACAGATTGTTCCTATATTGGTTCCGTGATGTAGTCTCAATTGTCAAAGTTGAGTGTCTAGTCAGGTAAGACTAGTCTTATGATTCCATCCGTGAATTAATTAAAGTAGCTCTCCTTCTGGATCCCCGATTCTAAGAGGGCCTCAACTCCGTACAGATCTCGATCCTAGAATCCTCTAGCTTCCTACCCTTCACGTCCATAGGGCAAATGAACCAATTGCAGAACCACAATCTCTATCTCAGGTTCGTATAAATTGGAAACCACCTGTCTTTAAACAGTTGCGTCTAGCCTTTTGGGGAGGGAGCTACTAGCAAGTGATCTCTTCTAGCTGGAGTGAATTTCTGGTTCATTTCCGGCTTCTCCAGTTGAGCCAGGGAAGCAAGGCACCTTTCCCTACTTATTACCTTACCTTGCCGAGCAACTGACAACTTTTTCAAAATTTATTCAACCAACTAGAATGGGATATTTTCCACATGTCTTCATCTAGAATGGGATTTTCACTAATAGACTTTGGATGCAAGTGTGATTTTCATTTTTTCTTATAATGAACTTTGGATACTCTTTGCTAAATTTTGGTAGACAAATAGCCATTTGGAAGGCTCAATTTTAAGTATTTGTGAATTTTACAGCTCAGAGTTTCATGCTGGGTGATTTTTGAAATGTTGCAGATCACCTGGCTGTATGGACTTTGGATATCAGTGCAGTCTACATACTTCAGTTCTACTGTTTTTTCTTCGTAGAATGCACTTTTGGTTGTGTTTGTTTGATTTTGCTAATTAAAAAATCCTTGGGGAAATGGATAATGTAAACCTTTTCCTTATGTTAATCCTGTATTTCTTTTTTCCTTCGGTTTTTGAGTTCACAATCCAGAAAGTGTATCATTGGGTTTTACTTCTATTGTGCATTTGTGCTTCATTTGGATTGCTGTTAATCTTTGTTTCGTTCATATGCAAATTTAAGATAATGGGTGTGGCTCTTGAAAGAGCTTTGTTTGCACCCAAAGACTTAGTACCGGATGAAATAGTGGCCAGCAGGGAAAGTGTTGATGTTGTCAAGGTTTATTTAGGACTTGAAGTCTATCCGTAAACGAGTGGCTCTGCAAAAGCTAAACAAGACGTCTGCCAACTTGTAGGGTTATATAAGTTTTTATTCTATAACAATTGTTTATTCTCTATATTCAACAAATACTGCCTCATGTTATAAACTACCGGGATTATAGTCACGCTCATATATTGGATGGGTTGATTTGGGAGTTGGTACATTGATTGTTTTGTAGTGTCATGTGAATGAAACTTGTTCACGTGCATAATCTCATAACATAATAAAAATTGTTTGGTGGGCTGGATGTTCATTAGATGTATGGTCAAGGTGGAACGGAATTACCGCTGAAGCACGCTCTATTGAGCCAATTTTTTAGGGGATGCAAGCACCAAATAGTAGTGCAGTTAGAGACGGGATGATGGTGAAAGGTGTGCCGTGTGCCATTAGAGGAGATGATTTCCCCCGAGATAGAGCTTGAAAAAAGAAGAAGATGATGAAGGGGTGCCGGGGACAACCTGTGAATAGTTCTTAGATATGGGGGAATAGTTCTTAGATATGGAACTTCCAAATCGGATGCCAGTACGTCATTGACTAAATAGATGGAAGGAATCGCTTGATAAGTCGAGGAATAATCACTGCGAGGGGTTGCAAATCGATCTGTTTTGTTTTAATATATACACAAAGCCCGTTCCTTAACCCAGTTAAAACAAACAAATAAATACTTCACTGGAAATGGCAAATTCACATACCAACTATGTTTTTTAAAAACACACCCAAAAGACTTAATTCATTGATAAGGAAGTTACAAGTAGAGTTGACAGTAAACAACAACAACAACAGACACATCACTACGTTTTCTGGTTTTATTTAACTTCTGCCCCATTTCTTATATTAGAACAACCTAGTTGGGGATGTAAATTGAGGACCGGAGTGCCGGACACCTTACGGTTCTTTTGTTTGGGGTTACATTTTGGTGAACTTTAGAATAGGTATAATTGAATCGCATTTCTACCAGCTGAATGGGATTAGCGCCGCCGCATTGTATGCTCGGGTAATACCTATACTGGAGGTTGAATTTATTGAATATAGTGGACAATGGATATGATCCCCCTGGATGTATACCTATAGGACTTAGCTTGGACTCAAGCTCAAGTTCGCCAAACTGAAGTAGCCGAGTTGTGATTTACCACTACAAGTACCGTGTTTGTCCCACTCATGTTCCCACAACCACTCGTCTGTTCTCCAAGTAAGACTTGGCCACCACTTTTGCATGTCCGTCATTCTAGGTTGAGCTGCGAAAGTATTCAAATTATTAGTAAATCAAACAGTAATAAAAGTATCATATATAACTATATATCAAAAAGTTCAAAAGAAACAAAAATATGAAACGTAAGCAGATACATGAAATTAAAGCTCGTCTTACATTTTGAACGTCAAAAGGGTCCTTTAAAATACATTCCTCTAGGGGACCTGGATTGGTACTGTCTCCGGGCCACAATCCGTGGATTGTGTACATTGCTGGATTGGCTGGTGCCCCTGGACGTCTTGGAGCCATGGCTGGCCCCCATTGCAATGCAAGCAAGAAGTGATCTGTGGTTCGCTTATTAGGAAGTGGGATTGTCTGGGAAGAGGAAAATGGTATTGAAAAGGTGATCAAGAAACAAAGGAGAATGATTTTATGAGAATCCATGTGATTCACTCAAAATAAAATTTTGCACACTCTCTGACAGTCTCACCAAACCAAAGGCAGTATTTATACTACTCCATGCATGTACCCAGTACACAAAAAAAAAAAAAAAAAAAAAAATAGACGCGAATGCATGTCAAGTTGTCAACCTGACTCCAATAGTCCGATGTTAGTATGTTATGCTCATTGAACTGGCTCCACATTGTCAAATAATCTATATCATAGAACACACTGATTTAATTTCTTTATGCTATATAAAAAGAGATTCCTATATGCTATAAGCGTATTTACTTAAACCAGTTTCGAGTAATAATGGTTACTGACGAAAATAGAAAATACAAAGAAAGAGAACATTTATACTGGTAGAGCCCTCCCTCACCTAAGTAGATGAAAATTACATCCATCCACCCATTCCGCTTTTGAGATGCAGAACAAAGGTTTTAGACTACTAGATTAGAAGACAAATCTCTTTGATGACTTTGATCCATTCACTATTGAGATTTTAGTAGTAACATTTTCTATCAGTGATGAAATGAGAGATAATGCGCACATAGAAACAGAAACGAAACTTAATAATATTCTTTACTCTCATAGCCCTAAATATGAAATTATGAACACGGTATTTGTTTTAGGTCTCTTTCAAATGCTTCTAAATGACAGGTCTGTCTTACTAATTGTATATTTGTATCATGAATTTATTCTCATCTCAATATTAGACTTATTAATTGGGAAAAGTGTCGCTTCATTAATGCCAAATGGGTTAGTATTATCGTGGTTCGTGAAATACGAGTGACAAAATATGAACGCATAGCCTGGAGGCCAGACCACGGCACCAATCTGAGCCTCTCAGGTATACTGTTTATGAAGCCCATTCCTCTAATGCTTCATCATCCCACCAATTCCAGCTGCATCAGACCATTATCAGATCGAGAGAAGGTTGTTTATACTTTATACAACTACATTTTACAGGCCACTCATAATTTATGACGATGATCAATTTATGACCATGCATTGCTCTGGGCTTGTGATGTGATTATGCAAGTAAAACATTTTATTTTCCCTCTTTTTTGTTGGTAGCTGTGTGCATAATTCATAATAAGAACTGCTCTGATTTGAAGGAAATAATCTCATACAAGAGGATACAAAGTGTTTGTGTATGGGATTGTAAATGTGTGTTTTGGCTTTTCTTTACATACAATGGAAGAGAGGAGCATGGGTTTGGGTTTTGGAGAGACCAAGTTCGCTCCTAAGCGAGCTGCCTACGTATCTTCTCTTGATTTTTAGGGGAGAGAAGAATCAGGTCTCACGTAGTTCAAGTAGGTGGTATTTATAGGCCTAAGAGAGTGTTGATCCTTGAGACACGTGCACCCTCTTGTACACATGTAGGGTTGAGATTATGAAGGTGTGTTGGGTTGGTTTTAGTAGGAGTTGTGTGCTGATTGGGAGTTGGTGCGGTAGTCTATATTTCCCGGTGATGGAATGGATGTAAAGGTAAGATTTTGGTGATGATTACATCTGGTGGTATTTTTATCTAAGGCGTTCTATCTCTAGTCATTTATTCGTCTTGAGATATTCTTGAACGAGCTTAAGTGTACCACCTACATGAAGAGAGCTGCTCACGGATCGGTCTTGGAGGTCGATGTCCTGAGTTCGCTTCTGTTTCGCCCCGGATATTACTCCCGATCGGTCTTGGAGGTCGATGTCTTGAGTTCGCTTATGCTTCGCGCGTGTGCAATATTCCTTAATGAGGATATTACTCCCCTACACAGCCCCCTCTCAGTAGATTGTTTATGTCCATGGAAACGATCTGCTGAGAGAAAAACGGAAGTACGTGTCGAGCATGAGCGAGCTGTGGTCACTAGTAGAAAAAAGGCTTTTTGTGACTGTTTTAAAATCTTATTTGTGACTGTTCTATTCGAAACGGTCACAAATGGCAGAAAAAGATTTTTGTGACTGTTTTAATTATTTTTTGGTGGCATGCATTTACGAAATGGTCACAAATAGTTTTTTTTTTTTTTTTTTTTTTTTTTCTAAAGAAGGTGTATATGTGTGGAGAACTATTTGTGACTATTTCAATAAAATAGTTACATATTATCCGATCCTTAAGTGACCGTTTAACCCATTATTTGACCCAACTAGTTCTTGGTCCAGCGCGCCTACAACTCCACTAAAAAATAACTATTTTGAAACACGACACACCCACGTTCACTCTCACCTCCCTCTGTCTCCCGCTTCCTTCAAACTCTCTAAGTACATAAACATGAAAAAAAAAAAACACTCTGTGATTCTCTCTTCACTCATTCTCAACCTAAAACAATTTCTTATGACCTTCCAATTTCTTACTACCCTTCAATTGATTGTGATTAGGATTTCTACACGTTCACACCTCTCAAACAACGATATCCGTTGTTTTTTAAACCGAGACAATAACAATTTTCGTATAGAAAATTGAGTGTCACGTCAGTGTGTTCACAAATTTGGTTCAAAAGATTCGGTTGCTATAGAGTTTTGGTAGAAAATTATATCTAGCACAGTAAAACTGACGGTTTCAAAGGACCGGTGTATAAACCAGTTTACATTTGTCACTGTCAAAATATCCCAAGGTAAGTTTGGTAATTATGGTAGTTATGAACACACGAAATTAGGAGACGCAACACTTCTTCCCATAAAAAGAAAACCACTACTCTCATCAACCAGCACCAGTTCTAATTCCGCAAAACATTTTCTCATAAAAAAAAATATATAACTTCGCCAAACTTCTTTAACACATGGATCTAAAAGCAATATAATGTTTCTAGAGTTGTAATCGAATGTGGGGAGCATCAAATTCACGTTCTCCTTTCTCTCTCTCACGATTGGAACCTCAACCAGGTTCGTTTAGCTTTTACTTCAATTCTTTCTTATTCGTTCTTTGATTGTCCAGTTGGTGAAAAGAATTATTATATTGTGTTCATTAACACTATTTCAATTTCCAAGGGCATAAAGGCGAGGACTTTGCCCTTGCTACTTGAATTGGTAGGCTATTTATTCTAATTGTGTATAATTTGCCTCTAGTTTGTTTTGATGATTACTTGGATTTCTAAAAAATTAGGGTTAATGATGTGGACGAGGTTTTTTTTTGGTACAATACGTACTATTAATTGTTGTTTTAGCTTTAAAAATAATTAAGGCTTTTAAATTCTTATCATGTTTTTGAAAAAGACAAATGATTAGGGATGGTACTTACTGTGATTGCTTACCTTGTTAAGGTTTTACCTGTGCTTGCTTGAATATATATAACCTGACTAGACTTTTTTCATGCTCATTAGAGTTACCATAGATTTTGTGAGCAAAAATTGCTTACAGATATAACTCTTTCTTGCAAACTTGTTGATGCATGTTCTCTCTCTCTCTCTAATATGATTTCTTAATCTAGATTTTTGCCCTTTTCATTTTCAGTTTCTATAACCGTTCAAATTGCAACTTGAATCAGTGAATTTATACTCTAACTGAAATTTACTTTATTAGACATTTTGTTCAATTTGCTATTTCTTAAGGTGGATTTTTTGAGTTTCTAGGGCATAAACCGCATAATGTTTTTTAATTTTGATGCATTCTTGATCAATTAGTTTTGTGCGCACACAATATGAAAATGTTATCACTTCATGTAGTTTGTTTTCTTCCTTTTGCATATGTATTTAGAAGGTGTTTTGAAATTTTATTTCACAACGTCAGCTTGTTTGTTGAAAACTTATATTGTACATACTAGATTAGTCATTCATGTATACGAAATAATTTAATTATTACTTTGCAAAATTTCTAGTATAATATCGTTAAAATATTGAACATTTCTTGTCGCGTGACACAGTACATGCTTTGAACAAGCTAATCTTATTCTAAACTTGATTCGACGTCGGTTGGTGCAGGGAAGGGGTTATTTTCTTGACATACAATAGCCTGATAACATCTTCAGAGAAAGGTTGTGCTCGTTTGCAGCAGCTCTTGCACTGGTGCGTGTCTGATTATGAATGTCTGTTGGTATTTGATGAAGTACTGACTTTATGATTTAATTTGCATTGACTAGTCCACTTACTCTCTTAACATGCCATGCTCTCAATATTTGATCTCTCTCGTAAGTGGTGTGAAATGCAAATCCTTATAAATTACAGGCAGTTGGTTTTCATGGATGTAATTACTGAGTTATATTTAATTATTATCTGATGCACATTATCAAATGTTTATGTCATTAAATTTTGTATCTTGTCCACCTCTATACCTGATTGGTTAGATACTATGACTTTATTGCAGTGCCATAAAGCCAAAAATCTTATTCTTGAAACTGGATCACTACCAACTTTAACAGGGTGAAGGTGTTGTTGAGATCCAAGTCTGTGAATTGGAATGAACTCTTTGCACACATGTTATTATCGTTAATCTTTATCTATCTCAAACACAACACCTCTTGGTTCTTTAAACTGACATTTTACTTACACATGCTTCCTATGTTTATTTTGCTTGTCAGCTTTGTATCTTGATATATGTGTGGTACTTTATGGCTTTTGGGTATTACTATAACCCTTATTCTCGACAGCAACTCACTTTGAAGCTTCGTGTTATCTATTGCTTTCAAAGAACTGGTACATCGAGCCACGCATAATTTGGGTTATATGGTTTGAGTGGGACTTTGGCGGTGGGATGTGTTTCATTGATTTTCATGACTTTTTAGGTTTGGAACTTATTGCTTCATACTTCTGATGTTATTGAGATCTATCTATTACTTTTGTTTCTGGCAGAGATCCAAAATTTTGCTCTTAGATATGGGTTTCACAGACTTCAGCCCTTATTTTTTCTAGAGGGACAAGAATTTTTCTTGTCCCAAATGCACTTCTTTACTTACCTATTTATGATCAAAAGGAACTTCTTGGAAAATAATAAAAAGAGAGGAGGTTTAAATGGTTTGCCATTTAAGCCTACAAACCACATAATACAGCACAACCCACACTAGCAGCAAGGTATATATTCAGTCTAGAGACAAATAAATTAAAAGAGAGCCTGTTACGCCAAAGAGTTTGTCTTAATGTTATCTATAAGTCGCTTCAGCTCGAGTTCTGTTAAAAGTGCACTTGTTCCAATCAAGCTATGTTCCCTTCACGATTCTAATGTGAACCAGACTCAGCATACTTCTTGTCTTTACCTTGTTCTTTGATTTTTTTTGTATTGTTTTTGTAGCCGCAACTTTTCTTATTTTGAGATGGCGCGCGGAACAGAGACGCAGTCTTTATTCCATCTTTTCTGAGTGAATTTGTTTTGCTTATGCAACTGAATCTGATCATGACATAGAGTTGGATGATGAGTTTCAGATCTGTGACATTTGCAATAGCGAAGAGGTAACATTATCGTTATTTAAGTGTACTACTTATTATTTGATAAGCATAGATATCTATTTTAGAAAAATATGTATGCTTATAATGTTGACAATTAATTATCTAGTAAGTGCTCTTCTATTTCAGGAAAGGAAGCAAGGATACAAGTTTGTTGGCTTCAACAAAGAACGTGTTGCGCACTATGCTCAAAGCATATTCATGTGACGACTCCGGCGGTCTGGGATGATTTATTTTTAAAATTTTGAGATGTTTCATTTTGATTTTTATTTAAATACATGTAGCAGTTAACTAAGTCTAGCTTGGATTGGATTGGTTCAATGAAATTAGTGTTAGTGAATGATATTTGGAAATTTAATGGATTATGTTTGTTGAGATTTTTTTTAAGGTGTATAAGCATTCGGTAGAGATATGAAGTGCATAACCAATTCAGTTATTATTATTTTATTTTTTGTAAAAAATTTAACCATTTGTCACGATTTTGTGAAAACAGATATAAAAGGGTTACTTTTGATGACTGTTATGGATAACGTTTATCACTATTCACTAAAAGGTGGTTATATTATAACTGTTTTTAAACTTTCTTGTGATTGTTCTTCAAAGAATATTTGTGACGGTTTTGGGGAAAAAATAAATGACTCTCACTCCGTCACGGTTTTGGAAAAAATAAAAACCGTGACAAAAGACAAAAGACTTTTTGTCATTGTTTTTAACAGTGATATAAAGCCTTTTTTCTTGTAGTGGGTGGACGATCCGACTGAGATGCCGTAAAGTTTGAATTGTGTGGCATGATGATTTGGCGGGAAAGGGAAGTTGGCACGTGATTGGCGCGTGCGAGAATAAAGAAAGCGATTGGTAAAAAGCGTGTCGCCGCGTTATTCGGAACTTTTAGAAGACAGGTCCTTGGAACACGTGTGCGGACTAGAGCATAGGCTGTAATCATAACTTCTTGGTAATTGAACGGGCGGTTGTACAAAATCAAATTTGGGACATTCGAAAAAGTATTTCCTGTTTCCTTCTCCAAAGCAAAAGCATGAAGTTAGGGTTTCTCGAGGTTAGTGCTTGCTGGCTGCTGCTTTGCCTTTTCATTTTCAATTTGCTTTCCTCTTGTTCAAGTGCGATTTGTTGAGTAGGTAGGTCAGTGTTAGGCTGTAGGGTTTAAGCTTGGGTAGTTGATAAGAAGGAGACGTCATAATGTCTGATTCTGACGATACTCGATCAGAAGAGGTTCGGGAGGTCTCATTAAGTTGTGGTGAGTATGAGGATGATAAGGAAGAATCAGTGAGTATTGGCATTCAGGTTGAGTGGGATGAGGAAGTTAGGGTAGACGAGGGTAATATACGATCTGGGTCGGAAGGTGTCAGGCCCGATCACGTCCGGTCGAGGGGAGAGTTAAATGCGTCAAGTGAGTTGCCCCCTAGGACGGTGGATCGTCGTGCTGTGAGCTCGTTCCCCGAACTAAGGGCAGCTTATGGGATCAACGTTCCCGATCTGGAGATATCTGAACCACGATTGAGTGAAAAAATACGCGATGAGGAGTACAACCGCCCGAATGGTGGGGTAATAATCATCCGTGAGGGGCCACCGAGTGAGGCGTATATGCAAATACCATTCTCGAAACTGGTTTGAAACTTCTTGGCTCATTGTTGGAAGTCTCCTTGTCAGTTTGTTGGTAACACCTGGCGACTGTTTAGGGTGTTCGACCTGTTGAATATGAGTGGGGAATACCACATAGGGGTATCCGACATAATTGAGCATTATGTTGTGAGGCGATCTGGTAATCTGAACTTTAGTTTGCAAACGATGACGCAGCGTTCTTTGTGATTGGCCGATTGTAAGCAACGAGGCCTGGACAAAAAGGTCGTTGCTGCTAGTTGGCAACTACTGTGCTAGCGGATGTAGGTTGCAAACTAGGATTTGTAACATATCTGGTGGGTAGGAATGTCTTTCTTTTGTCGCTTTACTTGGTGATTTACTGTTGTTCTAACTGGCCCATGTCTTTGCTTTGTTTGTAGATTTTTCTGTGAAAACACGAACTGATCGTGGGGAGATAGAGAGGTTCGCGCGGCTGACTCGAGCAGAAAAACAAGTGAAGCTGCCCGAATTTGCTCATTTCTTTGTGGAAAAGGGTGGCCCTGCGATCCGGGAAAAAAGAAAAGCTCAAAAGGACCGAGCTCGAGGTTAGACTAGGAGAGGGGTGATGGAGATGCGTGTTAGTGACTTGGTAACGCGGGAAGATAGGAACCGGGCTCGTGGCTGCCGAGAGACGCGACATTTGGGTGGTGGTGCCAGGGGGGCTGGTGGGTCGAGCTCCAGACCTGAAGGGGGGTCGATTGATGCTCCTGTAGAGCTGGAGATGGTGGTCTTCAATCCTCATGTACGGAGCAAGTCGGAGAAGAGAAGAAATGATGCCTCCGAGCAAGATGCTGCCCGAGTTGCCAAAGTTGCGCGGCATGCTCTTGGGGAAAGCTCCAGCGCAAGGGGCGGTTCTGGTGGTGGTCAGACTGGTGCTACGGTTGCTCGCCGGAGTCGGGTGCGACCGGAGCAGGTCATGGACTTGGCCAGCTTTGGGGCGGGGTCTAGTCCGTCTCCTACGGTGCGAGAACCTAGTCTGCTGGCAAAAGCGAAGGGTCCCCATAAAGCTAGTGGAAAGTCAGTTATGGTTGCGGATGTCTTAGAGTCGTAGTTTGTGTATTTAGACGACAATGGGGTTCAACGAATTGTGAGGCGAACTGATTGTAGCTTCAGGTCGAGTAAGGTATCGGCTTGTCTGCTAGAACAGATAGCTCTGGACGGCAACCGTAAGGAGCTGGATGACTGAGGGCTGGCTGATAACCTGAAGCGGATGGAAATCGCGCAATGTCTGGTACGTGGATTTGTCCCCCTTTGATGTATCTGTTCGCTTATGTACGCTACTGTGACCTGGCTATTAACATATGTGTGCAATTGTAGCTTGTAAGTGGGTTTCAGAAGTTGAAGGAGATTGCTCAATTCTCGGAGGCAGATAGAGAAGCTGTGGTGAAGCTGTCAGACGAGCTGAAAAACGTTCAAGACGCCGCTAAGATGGAACGTGAGGAGCTTGAAGACCTGAAGAAAGCACACCAAGCTCTGAGTCTGGCAAATATGCTAAAGGATATCGAGGCAGAAGGTCTGAGGCTAAAACTACAGGGTGCTGAAGAGAACGTCATTGCAGCGGTAATGTGTGGAAATTGGTATTTGAATGAGTATGCCTTGCCTTTGACCAAGAAGGTTGCTTTCGGGTTGCTCTGAGGCCTATGGCGACACGGGCCTGACTTTGTTGAGCTGGAAGCGGACTATAAAGCTTTGAAGGAGGAGCATGCACGCGGGATGTCTCGTGCATGATGGACAGTGCAAAGGGAGATGTCGGTGGTGTTCTCGCTTCTTCAGTGGTCGTTCCAGAAGTCGTGGTACCGCGAGCTGAAGCTGCTGCATCTGATGTGCTTATGAGTTTGGATTTGGATGGAGTGTCTGTTGTGGTTGACGGGAGGGATGCTGAAATTGACGAGTCACTTGTGGCTGGAGAGCTAGTTGTTGTGCCTAGAGATGGCGAGTTGTAACTTCGTCTTGTTAATCTGTTTGCTTGTAAGATGTGATACAATAGAGCTAGTTTCCTGGGGTAACCTGGGTAGTTCGCTTTTCTTGCTTTTATGTGCTACCGCTTTGAACGATCTGGTATCTCGTACTGGTTTGGGGTAACCATGTGATGATGAGTATTGGTTAGCCGGGTTGGATTTCTTGATTAGGCTCAGCAACTCGGCTAAGGAACGAACTGTGGTTGGGGCTTGTGCGAACAGGTCATTTTTTGCTTATATGCTATGCTTGTTGCTTGTTTCTCTGTTGTGTGTGTCGTTTGCTTGATTGAATGTATGAACGGTGATACTGCTATAACTATGCATGTCGGATGTACTGCGGTGATAATTGACCTGCAAGGAACCTGGAGCCTTGAATGAGCGTCCTGTCGTTAAATTGTCTTTAGTTTTAGGTGTCACCTGTAATGAGGTTACTAGATCGCTGTGACCTGCACATAGAGTAGGACGTATGGTGTTCCGTTCATTGCCGAGAATGGGAGTATTTCCTCACGTGTGTGACACATATAGGAAAATGAGCAGTTCAAGGAGCGTAATGATGGTAGACAGGTGGCCTGACGTTTGGCGTCTCAAGGTAATTATGATGTGCTTAGGGAAAACACGTTACCTAATAAGTAAAACTATTCGTAGAATACCAAAGGTATTTGCTTGTCTTCTGGTCTTAGCTTCTCTTTGCCTTAACGTTGTGCACTATCTTCGTCGCTGCTTCTACAGGTACATTTGTTTCCATCTTTGGATGTATCTTTTTGAGAAGGAGTTGGTGGATAGTTCTTTAACTCATGTGGTATTATCTCTGTTCGTAGGTTTAATTATGGCAAGGTGCCTCGCCTATGTGAGAGGAGAGGGGAGTTTGAGAGAGACTTTCCACCTATGTGTGTTTTGGTTTTTCTTTACATACAATGGAAGACAGGAGGATGGGTTTGGGTTTTGGAGAGACCGAGTTCGCTCCTGACCGAACTGCCTATATCTTCTCTTAATTTTTAGGGGAGAGAAGAATCAGGTCTCACGTAGTTCAAGTAGGTGGTATTTATAGGCCTAAGGGAGTGTTGATCCTTGAGACACGTGCACCCTCTTGTACACATGTAGGGTGGAGATTATGAAGGTGTGTTGGGTTGGTTTTAGTAGGAGTTGTGTGCTGATTGGGAGTTGGCGCGGTAGTCCATATTTTCCGGTGATGGGATGTAAAGGTAAGATTTTGGTGATGATTACATCTGGTGGTATTTTTATCTGAGGCGTTCTGTCTCCAATCATTTATTCGTCTTGAGATATTCTTGAACGAGCTTAAGCGTACCTGATAAATGTAAAAAGATAAAATTTACCTACAAAATGAACGATGAAACTCAAAACGTAAATAAACTAAAACTTATTTTTTTACTAATTGCTATCAACTTTTCTACTCTCAATTCTATCGAAATAGAGTGGAGTAACAAATTTGTTCCACTCTTAGTTCTTTAGCATGCGATGGTTTCGTGTCAACTAATCAATCATAAGTCTAGTGAGAGATTTACGAGGGGAATTCTATACTACGGGGTGGATTCAATTGACAAGTTACGAATAACGGAATGCTATGGAATACTGAAATGTGAATCTAGATAAAGAATTAGAGGGGAAGTGAATCCACCTCGAATCCAACTTAATCACCTAGCATAGACTGTTGTAATCCAATTCTTACGTTCTTACAGTAAGAATTGCTCGTTCTAATCCCTAATTAGCATGGCATTTATGCCAATTATAACTAGCATGTGAGGTCGTCCACCCATTCTCATGGCAAAACACGACCTTCTAGAATAGAATAGACTCTACAACGACTCTACACTATATAACTAAGTTTTAATCAAGGCTTCATCAACCCCTCTAATGGAGGTTTTAGCCTTGATTCATCAAACCATTATTTCTCATTGAATTATAACTAAACATCATACCAAAATTCTAACTTGGCTAATTTAACTAACAATACTTCAATCTAATTTAACAACTTCTAAAATGATACTCAACAAGAATTAAAATTAGATCTATAAATTGAAATGACAAAATCGAAATTGACAAACTAGCTATTTTATTTATCAAACTAATGAAGAACAATGATTCTAAAGATTAATCTAAAACAAGAATTGAAATGAACTAAACTTAATTTTATTTAATGAAAACTAGATCTAGAATTATCTATATTTTTAGGTCTAACTAGCTACCATTAACAAAGAGCTAAGCTTTTGTTTTTATATGTTTCAGATCCAAAAATCGTGCATGGGCTTGGAGCCATGTTTTGGGCCAGAGAATCAGGCCCAAAACCCAATTCTTTCAGTCTGAAAAGGCCTCTTCAATTGCAGTTGGCTTCGATAGACTTTTCATCCACTTTTGCTCCTCTGATTGGGCCAAGTCTTGGACCATTGGAAAGCTCTTTCCGAGCCGGTCGTTTTGACATAAGGTAGACCCAATTCAGGTCGAGTCCAAAGATCTGACGCCCGGAAGTTCTGGCGACTTTGTGTCTTTGTTTTACGCGTTGACTTTGACTTTTCAGCTTTGACCGGGCTTTAGAAAGGTTTTGTCTTCTTGAATCTTGGCCTTTAATCACAGAACTCCTTAGCAACCAACCATTGCTCCTTTATCTCATCAAAGTGGCACATTTCTGCACATAATTGACTTTGAAGCCTGAAACGCATAAAAACACGTAGTCAGTATTAACTTTTAATTATTACTCACATAATTGGTATAAAAGTATGACTGTTACAGGGTTAAAACTACAGTTTTGGGCTCTTATCAAACCACCACCAAACAGCATTTTGCTTGTCCTCAAGCAAATATGAGAAATTAGAATAAGTGACCAAAAATGGAGTTCTAACTACTCTTGTTTCGCTGAGTGCGATTACATTGACCATATCCAACAAGGCCTTAAACCACTAGGAATTCCCTAGTGGACGAGTTATAGCCTCGTGAGAGTTTTCCAGTGAAGGTACTCACAAACTTCATCTATACTATAATGACTAAGAAATAAAACTATTGTTTCCTCATTCATGTCTCAACTATCCATACATCTCACTAGCAAATGAATAAGAATAACCAAGTCAAAAACCTAAACTAATATATGCATAATAATCAATCATCTATGATACAAATATATATACTATGAGTAATACTATGAAATGCCTAGCGAGGTTCGTTTTAAAACTTCGAATAACGTCCTTAAGTAGGTCCTCACATAAATGTTAAGACAAAAACCACTCGATTTTTCCACTCGAGTTTAGCTACTTGATTAATGCGGTGGGCACACTTTACCTTACAATCTCAATGACAAACAAGGAAGCCGGAGTCGATCAAACACATCTGCCACTTACTATCACACTAACCTATTCCTAATTGAACTAGAAGTCTTTATTAGGTGTTGCAGGGATTAGGAGATGGTTTAAGAAAGAAGGAAATGGATATTCAAAAGGACAAGTCTGAGATAATAGAGTCTTCATATTATGTAACTTAGAGAAAACCTTGTTATTTTCTTTTGCTTCTATACTTTGTTTCCATCCTTAGCCATATTTTTCTTTTTCTTTTCTTTAGCTTTTGACTCTCTTTTATTCTATTTTTGGAGTTTTTATTTATTTCTATTTTTCTTTTTCTTTTCCTTAGATGGAAACTTCTTTTCTTTTTCTGAAGCAACTAACTAATTTTTGTTTACACGGGTTTTTTTTTTTTTTTTTTTTTTTTTTTTTTTTTTTTTTCACTCATTCTATTCTCAAACTTATTTTAGATTGGGTAAGTTAAATTTTTTATTTTGTTTTGTTTTTGTAACAGGGTAAAGGAATTGTGGTTTATGGAAGGCTAAAGAAAGGCTCAGAGGGGCGACTAGCGGAAAATAATTCATAGGTTTGAATTTCTGGCTATATCGATCCAAAGAGGGCCTAAATTCTCGCTTAGGATATGGCATAGTGATCAAGCAAGTGGACGTGTGATTTCTCTATCCGGATTTTACTTCTCCCTTGTGTCATTTCTCAAATGTTTTATTTCATATAAGGCTTTAGGCTATATTCTCTCCGAGGATTTGTAGAATAAGTACTCTATCCTAGATTTCAGAAAATTACGCTAACAATCATAGATACTCATGTAATATATTTATAGATAGATGCAAAGATTATTACCTACATATTAACCTAAGTTTCTAACAATTATTCTAATGCAAAAGCTACATTGAGACTTCTAGATTGTTAAGAGCATAGAAAAAAAAAACAATACCAATATTCCTAAGTGTATAGCATAAACTTATTTATTTATATTTTTGAAATTTTTAACTTGAAAAAACAAATGCATATTATACATATCTATATCCTAACGGATGCCTTAATTACACGCATTTATATGCCCCCAAAAAGAAGCATGCTTTGTCCTCGAAGCATTTAAATAAAGAGGGTAGAAAAATACCATGGAAACGCGGCGTGAAATGCGGAACATCGCAAAACAAGGTTAGAACATACTAATATAGGAAAAAAAAACCGACGCTTAACTCTGTAAGAGTTCCACCCATTATGGGGTTAACGAGAATTAAATTGCTTGGGACATAAGTAGACAATAACAAAACTAAAACTTACCTTATTTCCCCGCTTTAAGCATCCTCCTCCTCATCAAAGAGATGAGGTTCCTTCGCGATCTGCCGGGCCATTATAACTTGCCAAGCTTGCCGCCATTTATCATCTACTAATGCTAACCTGTTAAGTGTTATTATGTGCGATGGGATGTGCGGGGTGACCAAATGAGGTCGCAGACCGCCATCCCGGCCAAGTCATAATTCGTGAATGAGCGAACCACCCAATTGGTGGGTCTCATGACTTCAACCCTTTTCCAATCTGTGAATTGGGCACATAATACAGGTAAACAACTACGCATGATGCGGCTTACCAAAACAGGCATAATAAGATACTTACGCCTCATGCTTTGGGCTCTCTTAAGACTAGCGACTAAAACTCGGGGAATGTCATATCGACGATGTCCCTCAGCTAAAGCGAGGAAAATGTCACCAGCCAGATCTTGTTTTGCGAAGTGAACTGCCATTCCCCCAAAATATTCATCAGGATGAATAACATGGTGGTGCCTACGTTTAGGGACAGGCTACCGAGGGCAATGCTATATCGCCCCTGGTCCATTACTCGAAATACCCCTCCCCCATAATACTCATGAAAATATGTATAATCATAAAGGTATGCATTATCGGTCATATATCCCAATGTGTGAACAGGATCAGGTATTGGTAATCCCGAAACTAAAGCTTCCACATATTTATTGAATTCTAATTTCGTGTCATCGACTACGACGGAGAATTCTTGTTCTCCATCCTGATCACAATAGAAACTAACGTGGTCGTAGAAATAAGCGAAGAAGTTTGTCTTTGAATATGAATCGTCATCACTTACCAATAGATGGAAAGCCATCGTAAGCTGCCGCACGATCCGGCTCGCTTGAACGATGCTCCATAGGTATCGGTTCCCATCAAGTCTTGAACGACTGTTCGGGGAATGACTATAGGAGATGTCATCTCAAAACTACTCTCTGGAACAGCTCCGAAAATCCTGAAAAAACCCTCAGAAAATTGGAAATTTCTTTGTTTACGGAGGAGTAGCGCAGTCGCTCCACTTGAAGCGCGTCTTCGGGTGTTTTTGGAGTTACAGGTTGTGAAGTCGCTTCAACTTGGGCGCAGTGCACTCGAGTAAACTTTCGACGGTGTATAGTATAGCAGTGCGCTCGTAAGTGCTGAAGCAGAAGTTTAAGAGGAAAAATAAGGAAAAGCTTGGAGTGAAAGGTGAGGGATGATGGTGGGGTGTAGTGTGGTTTGTGAGTGTAGAATGAAGGTAGTTTAAATAGGTTATGAGATTCCAAAACGAATCGGCAAGTTGCCAAATTGTTCAAGGCAATTTCCGGAAATAGAAAAATTTCAAACCCGAAAACGGAAACAAACCATATTCTTGATTTTCTAACAACCCTGGTATCTTTTATATTGGATTTAGATAGTAACTTCTAAACTCTCCTAGGTTTCATGCTACCACCACACATATTCATAGATATGCCGATATCGGCCAAATTCTCAACCTTTACTCCAAGACAACTTTACAGAAGATGATCATATAACGAATTATGCTCGGTATAAATATTACCACCCCCAAACAATTGGGAAGGTGGAATTAATGATAAAAACACGCACAATTCGAAAGTAACCAATTTTATTAAAATAATATTAAATCCAACCAATCTAAAACAACCAAATTAATATTTAAATTTAACTATTGAAATAAAATCCAACTAACAAAACCATAAAATAAATAACGACAAAGTAATATCAGAACACAACATTCTTGAAACACCTAGCAGCGTGATGAAGGCGGACCGTGAGATGGAGATTGGTCTGGGATGAAGAATGGCTTGAGCCATCGTCGCCGGTGACGACGCTCATGCCCTCGGACTTGTGCGAGCCAAAATCCTCCAAGGTTGGCATGCGACGTAGCATCTCTATTTGAAGCAAGCTACCGTGCTTCCATCTCAGCCTTTAGTACTATATAGTGGTCCTCTTGGCGCTGGTCCATAGTCTCCATGTTAGACAAGATATCTTCCTGACCCCTTTCGAGCATTTCAACTCTCGTATGAAGGTTCGTTTGTTTATTTCGAAGTACAATCTATCTATCTCGGATATCTTCACAAATACCATAAATGCAATGCAAGCTAGTTTGCAGCACTTGCATGCGTTCTAAATTAGAACTACAACTATCTAATGCATTGTCATCCAGACATGTCATATCCTCCCTTTCATCCTCCGACTCAACCACATCATCTTCTGACAACTGCCAAGTCTTTTGGATGCACTCAGCATAAATAGTTGCATTTGAATGCAACTTGATCATAATAGGGGCAGATTTTGTGACAACTCTAAATGAGAGCATGATCTTAGTGATCAATACGGGAAGAGGCGTAATGCTCTTTTCCACTCCTCTAATCACCTTAAAAATTAAATCGAGGATGCAGAAATTATACTTATTCGTTTGCAAAATCCAGATAACGTACAGACATTGCAGACCGATGTCGCTAACTTTTTCTTTCCCGAGGACGTTCCTACCAATCCACTGAGCTACAGCTAGTTGATTGGTTCTCAGGGTTGCCTGGCGAACGCAATGAGAACTCGTATTGTATTCACCCTCCACGACAATATCTTTCATCAAAGCAGAAACTCCAGTATACTGGGATTCTTGAATGGTCGTTTCTAGGTTGCTTTCAGGCGTAATTCCTAACAGCTCAGCCAACAACTGTCTCGTTACTTCCTTCCTCGTTCCTGCTACCTTAATGAAAATCCTATCCCCCTCCAATTCTTGCTTCTTATAAAACTGTTCTACCAAATCAAAGTGGTAGAACTCCTCAGTCGAGTACCAGAGTCCATTCCAATTTCTCCTAATCATCTCCGCGTCGTAAAATGGCGCGAAGCGGTTGGGCCTAAATGCTTGTTCCGGCAAAATCCGACGTCTTAAAATAACCATGGGAAATATTGAAACAATCTACGGGTTTGTATAATGGAGTGTGGGGATGCGATTTTAGACAACTTTACTAAAAAGAACCGATGGTGGTTTTCGGAGTTTGAAAATTGTTGGGGTTGGTGGTGGTAATGGTTTGGAGAAGATTTCAGATTGATTTAAATGCTTGGCGTGGGTGTAGTTAGGTTTTCTTTTCTCTTTTTATTTTTTATTTTTTATTTTTTATTTTTTTTGGTTAGGTTGAAAACTTTGTTAATGGCGGTGGTGGGATTAGAAATCGTGATACTGTTTGTTTGGGAAAGAAGGGGGCGCAGGTGCGCTCCACTTGGGCGCGAGTTGAGCCCAAGCCCAAATCGAATTCCGAACTTTTTCGATATTTCGCGCAATTTCAAATTCAATTTGCCGCTTCGTTACTGGTCCGATTTTGGCGAATGAGTTATGGAAATGATCAGTAGAGAATTTCCAATCCAATGATCTGTAAAACACTCAATTCCAACTATGGGTGACGTATAAGAAGGTGGAAAACGCCTCGAAGTGCGTGAGTGACGTAAGTTATGCGAACGAAGGGAATCTACGTTATAGATAACGTCAACCCGAATGAACTACGACTAACGGGCCTAAGCAACACAATGGAAAGTTCGAGCAATCCGGATGGAAAGATCGACTGCCCACCCAACCGTGGGTCGTTTAAAGTCAGATTCCCAAGACTTGTTGGATTGCTATTTCTATGATTTTAGAATTTTTTATTTATTTTATTTTTTTATTAGTTTATTATAAGGAAAACGAAAAACAATAAATACATAATTCACCCCATAGAGGAACATGACTCAAAAACCGAGAACACATGCAAAAGTGGAAGACGTGAATTATGTGAAACGTGGACTTAGGATCCGGTACTTACAGCCACACACTCCATAGGGAGGGCCCGGTTACCTGAATGGTGCACTTACCACTATATGGAAGTGAAAGGAAGTACACCAAATGACAAAGGTCAGTCCTCATTTACAGGGTCCTGTAAAAGGACTTCCTCTACATTAGGAGACAGAAGCTCGTGAAAATGTTTTAACCGTTGGCCATTGACTTGAAAGGAACTGTTATCCTTGGGATTTACCAAGGTGATTGCCCCGTAAGGGGTGACTTCAGTAACCAGAAAAGGACCAGACCAACGGGTTTTTAGTTTCCCTGGGAAAATATGTAGACGGGAATTATAAAGCAAAACCTTTTGACCAACCACAAACTCTTTGCGCAAGATTTGCTTATCATGAACACGTTTCATGTTAGCTTTATAATCCTTCGCGAGATCGTAAGAATCGCTACGGATTTCTTCAATCTCATTCAATTGCAATTTGCGTTTGACACCCGCCTCATCAATATTGAAGTTAAGACTTTTTATAGCCCACAGAGCACGGTGTTCTATTTCAACGAGCAAATGACAAGGTTTCCCAAATACAAGTCTAAAGGGAGACATACCTATAGGAGTTTTGAAAGCAGTTCTATACGCCCATAAGGCATCCGATAGACGCTTCGACCAGTCTTTCCTATCAGGATTTACATTTGTTTCTAAAATCTTTTTGATTTCCCCTATTAGAAACTTCTACTTGTCCGCTAGTTTGTGGATGATAAGGAGTTGCTACTTTGTGTGTAACTCCATACTTTTTCACTAGGGATGCAACAACTCTGTTGCAAAAATGTGTTCCACCATCACTAATGATGGCTTTAGGAATGCCAAAACGACAGAAAATATACTCCTTAATAAAAAATACCACTGTCTTATGGTCATTGCTACGGCAAGCCATGGCCTCTATCCATTTAGACACGTAGTCCACGTCAACTAGAATATAAATGTAACCGTGGGAAATAGGGAAGGGACCCATGAAATCAATGCCCCAAACGTCAAAAATTTCTACTATCAAGATTGGATTTAATGGCATCATATTACGCTTTGTGATTCGCCCAAGTTGTTGGCAACGAATACACGTCTTGCAATGCACTTGGGCATCCTTAAAAAGGGTAGGCCAATAAAATCCACATTGAAGAACTTTAGCGGCTGTTTTCATTCCACTAAAATGGCCACCACACTCTTTGTCATGGCAGAACGATAGAACTTCATTATATTCCCACTGGGGAATGCAACGACGAATAATCTGATCCGCACAATACTTAAAAAGGTAGGGCTCATCCCAGTAGTATAACTTAACTCTGGCCAAGAACTTCTTACGTTCATTTCTTGACCAATTATAAGACATAACATCAGCCGCTAAATAATTTACAATGTCAGCATACCATGGTGCTGAAAAAATAGCATACATATGCTCATCAGGAAAAGAGTCCGGTATGGACTCAGAATCACTATTATCATCGTTTGTAAGTCTAGATAAGTGGTCGGCAATTACATTTTTGACCCCTATTTTGTCCTTTATTTCTAATGTGAACTCTTGTAGGAGAAGAATCCATCGGATTAATCTCTACTTAGCATCATTCTTTGCAAGAAGGTACCTAAGGGCTGCATGGTCCGTGTAAACTAAAGTTTTAGAACCAACCAAATAAGGACGAAACTTATCTAAAGCATAAATGACAGCTAAGAATTCTTTTTCAGTAGTTGTATAATTCCGTTAAGCATCGTTTAAGGTTTTACTAGCATAATAAATAACAGTGGACTTATTATCTAGTTTCTGTCCCAAGACAGCACCAACTGCATAATCACTAGCATCACACATGAGTTGAAAGGTTTAGACCAATGGGGAGGTGTATATAATTGGTGCAGAGGTTAGGGCAGCTTTTAAAGTTTCAAAAGCCTGCTTACAGTTAAAATTAAAATCAAAGATTGCATCCTTCAAAAGCAGATTTGTTAAAGGCCTAGTTATTTTCGAGAAATCTTTAATAAAGCCTATATAAAACCTGCATGGCCTAGAAAGGCTCTAATATCGCGGACGATCCGTGGTTTAGGTAGAGTCGCTATCTTATCTAGTTTGGCCTTATCTACATCGATGCCATCACTAGATACAATGTGACCTAGTACTATGCCCTTTTTCACCATGAAATGACACTTTTCCCAGTTTAAAACGAGGCTCTTTTCTTCACACCGTGTCAAAACCTTAGACAGGTTAGACAAGCAATCTGTGAAGGAGCTTTCATAGATAGAAAAATCATCCATGAAAACTTCCATAAAGCGCTTTACCATGTCACTAAATATATGAAGCATAATCATTTGGAAGGTACGGGGAGCATTACAAAGGCCAAAAGGCATTCGTTTATAGGCATACGTTCCAAAGGGACATGTGAAGGTAGTCTTTTCTTGGTCATCAATATCAATAATAATCTGAAAAAGCCCGAGTAGCCCTCCGAGAAAACAATAAAAGCATGACCCGACTAGGCGTTCGAAAGCATCCGATCTATAAAAGGTAAAGGAAAGTGATCCTTTTCGTGTCATAGCATTTAAACGCGTCAGTAATCAATACAGATTCTCCATTTCATAGGACCTTGTGTGACAACATAGTCACCCTTTCCGTACGCATACCATGGTAACTCCCCGATTTCTTAGGAACTACATGAATGGGGCTTACCCATTCGCTATCGAGATTGGGTATATGATACCCCGATCGAAAGTAATCGTAAGACTTCTTCCATAACCACCTCTTTCATGGTAGGGTTCAAGCGACGCTGAGGTTCGCGAGAAGTCTTCACGTTATCCTCCAAATGGATACGATGAGTGCAAACATTAGGGTCAATTCCCTTAATGTCGGCTAGAGACCAACCAATCGCAGACCTATGTTCCCTAATCACCCTGATTAAACGTGTCTCTTCATCCTTAGATAACAGAGAAGATATAATTAACGGATGACTACCATCCGGATCAAGTTGAATATATTTTAACTCCGGGGGAAGAGGTTTAAGCACCGGGGTGGAAGGAAAGTCAATAGATGTTTCGTCATGGTCCTCATCTTGCGTAATGAATACTTGCTTAGGTAGCAAGTCTTCATACTCAGTATAAGGAGCAACCGAAGGGTCTACAATCGGTGTGGACTCAAGGATGGTGTTGACTTCCTCTAAGTAGGAGTCATTTACAAAATCTGAAGTTCCAAAAGAAAGGAATTTATATGGTTTTGGGAAACGTGTTGTTAAAATAATCTTGAGCTAAGCTCTCAATCATGCTAACCTCCCCATCTATAGACGATTTTGGTAACTGTTTCATCATTTTAAAAACATTTACCTCAACAGAAAGATGGCCAAAAGATAAGGACATCTTACCATCGCGGCAATTTATAAGCTCATTGGCAGTTGCCAAGAAGGGACGCCCTAAGATGATCGGTACAGAGTCGTTAGGGACTTCTGTATCGAGGATAACAAAATCAGCAGGATAGTAGAAATTCTGAACCTTAACAAGCACGTTTTCCACTACACCCTTAGGATACTTAATTGACATGTCCGCTAACTGCAACATTATTTTTGTAGGTTGCATTTCCTGTAGACTTATTTGTTTATACAAATAATACGGGAGTAAGTTAACACTCGCCTCCAGGTCTAATAAAAAGCGTCGTCGTGTGTGGGAATCTCTAAGGTGCATTTTCTGATAGGGCGACCGGGTCTTTGTACTTAACAATTCCATTATTTTCGGATAAAGTTGGGAACTGCTCAGGTTAGAAAAAGCGTCTTTAGGTATGTTGGTCTTACGCCTAGTAGTGCACAACTCCTTAAGAAACTTAAGCGTGGTTAGGTAGCTTTTAATAGCCGAGAAAAGGAAGGTTTATCGTTAGATTTTTGAAAATGTTCCTAATCTCCTCAAAGTTTGTATCCCTGGTTAGCATGGCTAATTTATGAGAGAATGGTGATTTCGCTCTATATTTAGCGTATGGCTCGACTTGATGTGTAACCTTGGCTTTCTATTTCTTAGGTTGTGGTTTAACTGGTACCTCTACAGTGGTAGGCTCTTCAATTTCTATTTTGGTATCTAGTTCGATATCCGGTGTAGGGAGTACTGATGGGGTAACTATAGGCATAGTTACTTTGTTATCAACCACTCTTCCAGAACGGAGAGTGGTGATGGCATTTAGGTCACCTACGATTGTAGTTTCGGTACTAGTATTACCGTTTACCTCAAAGGCTATGTTTGCTGTTTTAGGGTTTGGTATCGCTTGTCTTGGAAACACGCCTTTTGGTTGGGCTTTCTCTTGGGCTAACTGTTGTATGCCCTGATTTATGGATTGTAAGATCTGTTGGTTTGATTGAGTCATTGTTTGAAAAAGTTGTTGGGTAACCTGTATAAAGGCGTCGATATGATCCGATTGTGTAGGTGTAGTAGTCACAGGTGGTGTGACTAGAACTATCTCACGTTGATTATTTATGGGTGGGTTGTGATAGTTACTATTGTTAACCGAAACGATACCTCTATTGGTATTATAACTATTATAATTACCCTGACCTTGTGTTTGACCTTGTCGTGGTTGCGCTTGGTTGTTATAATTATTATAATTCCCCTGACCTTGTGTTTGTCCTTGCCTAGGTGGAGCTTGGTTATAATTGTTTGCTTACCTAACATTTTGGTTATTAAACCCTGGATGTGTAACTTGTTGATTGTTTCGCCAACTGAAGTTGGGATTTTGTCTCCATGGGGCATTAGGAATAGGATAGCTATTAATGGAGCAGGCATTATCTTGCTCTGATTGTTGTTGTTCATAGGCGAGAGGATAATAGGAGTCAGGGTGCTCAGGACTCAAACAGAAATTACATGGGTTGGAGTTTACATTCATGACGGGGATAGGCTTTTGTTGAACAGAAATAGCCTGAACCTTTTTAGTTAGAGATTTAATTAAATTTTTAAGTTCTGGATCGGGTTTCATCTCAAACATACCGGCAGACTTTTATCGTTGTTGAAGAAGAACTAGCTAGGAGGGGGGGATATCATCACTACCCCTCCCCAATTATTATTGCGTTTAGTTTGATCTTTTAAAATTTGTAAGCCTCCAGGGCTCCTTTACTTAGGAAACTACCCCATTCATTATGTCAAGGACTTCTTTATGGTGATGTAGAAGTCCTTTGAAAAAAGGCGAACGAACTAACGTGTCTTTTGCTAGGTTATGGTGTGGACACTCTATAAGCGGATCGGTGAAAAGCGATTCCAAGCCTCGAGAAAATGATTCATGAGGATTCGCCGAAAAAAATGAATCTTGGAAAGCATCTCATCCGTCTTTAGGGGTGGGTAAAAATGTTCCATAAACAATTTGAACAAGTTTAGCCCACGAGTCCTGAGTTAGGCCAGGCGTTAACCAAGACGTTGCCTTATCGGCTAAGGTGAAGGGAAATACCCTCGGTTTAATTTGTTCCGCACCAACCGTAGGATGATGGAATGTTGTAAGGACTTGTTCAATCCTACGATGTAGCCGATAAGGTTTTCATGGTCTAAACCATGAAAAACGGGTAACAAATTAAATATGTTTGGGGGGATTTGAAAATCCCCCACTGGGTCTGCTAGAACGATGCAAGATTTAGGGCTATCGCTCAAGGCTTTGTAAAAGTCGGAGAGAGGAGTCTCTCTTTCTTCAGCCATTATGTCAGGTGTGGTAGGTGGAATAGTAGCTAGAGGTGTAGTGACTGGTATACTCGATAGACTTGTTTGTTGACGTTGACGGTTAATTACGTTCGGTGTTTTTCTCCGACCATACCTTAATCTCATGCAAGTCTAAGTCTAAACACGACAACACTCCAAACAATCTTGATATATTAGTATAAACCTCTAACTGGAGATGCGAGGTATGGAAGAAAGGAATACCTGATTGCGTCTTTGCTTCGCTTATGAATAGCGTCTTGTTTACGCGTGTTCAGTGAATATAACAAGTTAGAACACTGAAAAACTTAAAAAATTGAAGTTCGAAACAAACCTGTGGAAATCCAGCAAAATTCAGCTTAGGGCGCGGGTGTGCTCACTTTGGGCGCAGGTGCGCTCCGTGTAACTTCAAGTTACAGTGTTTGGCTGGAATTGGCGGTTCGGTTCGGGACCAGTCATTTCGGGTTCAGGCGTTTGTAGCAGTCGCTCCATGTAATTTTTCGAGGAACTTTTCAATGCTGAAACGAACAACCACAGTATGAATCAAACAAGGGTGGGTGGGTTTAATGGGACTTAAAAATGACTAATTATATTATGAAAACAATGCTAAAAGTAACTAAGATGGCAGCGGCGCCATTTGATAAATGTAAAAAGATAAAGTTTACCTACGAAATGAACGATGAAACTCAAAATGTAAGTAAACTAAAACTTATTTTTTTACTAATTGCTATCAAGTTTTCTACTCTCAATTCTATCGAAATAGAGTGGAGTAACAAATTCGTTCCACTCCTAGTTCTTTACCATGCGATGGTTTCGTGTCAACTAATCAATCATAAGTCTAGTGAGAGATTTACGAGGGGAATTCTATACTACGGGGTGGATTCAATTGACAAGTTACGAATTACGGAATACTGAAATGTGAATCTAGATAAAGAATTAGAGGGGAAGTGAATCCACCTCGAATCCAACTTAATCACCTAGCATAGACTGTTGCAATCCAATTCTTACGTTCTTGCATTTAATTGCTCATTCTAATCCCTAATTAGCATGGCATTTTCGCCAATTATAACTAGCATGTGAGGTCGTCCACCCATTCTCATGGCGAAACACGACCTTCTAGAATGGAATAGACTCTACAACGACTCTACACTATACAACTAAGTTTTCATCAAGGCTTCATTAACCCCTCTAATGGAGGTTTTAGCCTTGATTCATCAAACCATTATTTCTCATTGAATTATAACTAAACATCATACCAAAATTCTAACTTGGCTAATTTAACTAACAATACTTCAATCTAATTTAACAACTCAGAAATGATACTCAACAAGAATTAAAATTAGATCTATAAATTGAAATGACAAAATCGAAATTGACAAACTAGTTATTTTATTTATCAAACTAATGAAGAACAATGATTCTAAAGATTAATCTAAAACAAGAATTGAAATGAACTAAACTTAATTTTATTTAATGAAAACTAGATCTAGAATTATCTATATTTTTAGGTCTAACTAGCTACCATTAACAAAGAGCTAAGCTTTTGTTTTTATATGTTTCAGATCCAAAAATCGTGCATGGGCTTGGAGCCATGTTTTGGGCCAGAGAATCAGGCCCAAAACCCAATTCTTTCAGTCCAAAAAGGCCTCTTCAACTACAGTTGGTTTCGACAGACTTTTCGTCCACTTTTGCTCCTCTGATTGGGCCAAGGCTTGGACCATTGGAAATCTCTTTCCGAGCCGGTCGTTTTGACATAAGGTAGACCCAATTCCGAGGTCTGAGTCCAAAGATACGGCCTTCGGAAGTTCATTGACTTTGTGTCTTTGTTTTTACCTGCGTTGACTTTGACTTTTCAGCTTTGACCGGGCTTTAGAAAGGCTTTGTCTTCTTGAATCTTGGCCTTTAATCACAGAACTCCTTAGCAACCAACCATTGCTCCTTTATCTCATCAAAGTGGCACATTTCTGCACATAATTGACTTTGAAGCCTGAAACGCAAAAAAATACGTAATCAGTATTAACTCTTAATTATTACTCACATAATTGGTCTAAAAGTTTGACTGTTACAGGGTTAAAACTACAGTTTTGGGCTTTTATCAGTACCACCTACATGAAGGGAGCTGCTCACGGATCGGTCTTGGAGGTCGATGTCCTGAGTTCGCTTATGCTTCGCCCCGGATATTACTCCCGATTGGTCTTGGAGGTCGATGTCCTAAGTTCGCTTATGCTTCGCACATGTGCAATATTCCTTAATGAGGATATTACTCCCCTACATGGATGATGTCGCAAGGATAAAGAGGTCGTTCGACATCTGAATATCTGTTTAGACGGGCCAGACGCGAGAACACACCAATGTACTTCCATTAAGCTCGTATCTTTATAGGGATCTTTATTAACACTTCGGAGATTGACCGAGCGAACAAAGTACCCCATAACCAAGAACAGCTGCAATTCTTCATCACCTCTACTTTGAATGTACAATGTCTCAATCAGGCATTCAAATTTAAAGTAAACTACCAACTTCCAAGTGCCAGAGCAGTCTTCATTTTTCATCTCCCATATATTGTAACCAAAAGGTTGTTCATTATGAGTATCATAACTAAAACATTTCTCCAGAAGATAGAGATGTCCTCTAGATTCTCCAAAATAAACCCACGATCGATTTATATTACAGGGCGAATGCGTGGAGGCAGGACAACTGTCGTAAACATAGTGTTTCTGAATCAAAACTGAGTATGGTTTCCCCTCCTTAACATGGAGGCCAATATAACACACCATTCAATACTACACATTTAGCGATTCCGATCATGATTTCTGGGCAAACATCAACATCTTTAGAGACTTCCCACCTATGGCTCTTCGAGGAGTAGATATGAATTCAATAGGTTGAGTACTGATTTCCTTCTTTCATAGAATGCTTGACGCCACAAATACCAACAACTTTGTAATGAAAGGATTTCAAGGGATCAAAGACTAGATTCATACCTAGTAACTTTGTCGCAACAACTGATCCCCTTGATGACCTTGCTGCTGCCCTGGGACTAATGATTGGTGGTAATTGTTGGGATTACTTTAATCCTACATCTTTAACATGCTAATCTATTATTGATAAAAAAATAATTAAAAGAAAAATACCTTCAAAGCCGCCGAAATTGGAGATTGACAGTAAATAGAAACTTTCCAAAGCTGAATCCAAATCACGTAGTCTTCAGCCTTCTAGTAGTATTCACTACACAACACACCATAAAACCCTTTTGCTTTTCTCCTACTTTTAGTTGTACTTTTTCTGGAAAGACTAATGGTCCCTTTCTCCAAAAAGTCATTCTCTTATATAGAGAAACTTTGAGAATAAGTAGATGTGTGTGTAGTGGGATCCACTTAGGATTCCAAGTCTTATCTTAAGAAGACAAGTCCTTGTCATACAAGTACTTGTAGTTGATATATTAAAATCCTTTTAATATATATCTCTTTAATATGGAAAGTGCCCATTAACAAATCCATATTTACAATAAGGCCCTTGGAACTTTCAAGAAAGTCTTTTCTTACCATTAATTATATCTAAGTCCCTCCACCTTACTTATATTCACAATTAGACCATTGGGAATTTGTTCTTCACTGTCACACCCATGTCTAATTGAGCCAATTTGACATTTAACATCAATTGAGCATTTTGAAACTATTTCTTATACCAGCCGGGTTTGAGCTCAATTAGTTATGTCACAATTTCCTAATACATAACTCCGTAGAGTGGTGGATCCTTTATTAGAATTCGTGATTCAAGACGTTCTACATTTATTACCCAAAACGTTAAGTCTAGTCTATGAATAGACATTACTTTTTAACGTCTCAAAGTAATAAATTTGAGACACAATGAATTTTCACAATTCCTCAAGTCTAGGGATTAATTGGTAGAGTGAGATTTGTACACTAACCTTAACAGCGAATTTATAGTGTGTTCTCACTTTGATCCCCTCAGTGTTAGTCATGTGACTACACCAATATACAAACTTAGAGTCATACTCAAATGATTGAGATATCATCATCCTATCATATAGCAGTTATGTATATTACAGTCTTATAAGTGAAGCGTCCGACTTCATCCCTAACTGTGAGTATTCTAGGTAAATAGATACAATCAAATCTCCCGCACATGACTCTTCATATGCTTGATTGTTCTAATTCTATTACCTATGGGACTTATGGTTTCATCATATGATATTAGTTCACCCATATGCATAATAATAAGATTTATGTATTTAATTAAACATCATCATGTATAATCAATAAATGTTCATTGGCTTTGTAAAGGCCAAATATCCCAACAATCTTCCACTGGCCTTCAAAGCCATATAGCAACCATTCTAAAACCCATAATATTAATATAAGGGTCTGCACATACATATATACCAATTTATAGTATTTGGTCCTCATAGACTATATCATTCATAATGACTAGTGTATCATATACATATGAGACCAATAACATAGCCATTGTACCTTCAACCTTCTTGTAAAACACAAGGTCCATCCTTACATTGATCAAAACCAAACGATTTGATTGTTTGATCAAAGTTTACATTCCAACAACTCCTTAAAGCTTGTAGGAATTGTAAAACCTCTAGGTTCTAAAACGCGGTCTTTACATCCATTTGCCAAATCATATAGTCATAATGAGTAGCAATCACTAGAATGATTCTAATGAACTTTTCATGGCTACTGGCGAAAAAGTTTTCTCATATTTGATACCCTCTTTTTGAGTAAACATTTTCTCCACCAGTCTCGTTTTAAAAGTCTCTACTTTGCTATTAGCTCCCCTTTTAACTTTTGAATAACTACTTATTCTTAATAGGCTTAATATTTGGCAATGGATCAACAAGTTCCCAGACTTTGTTGGAATACATGGACTCCATTTCCGATCTCATTGCTTCAAGCCATTTTCTCGAATCAATATCAGAAATTGCTTCTTCGTAGTGTATATGATCTTTATCCTTGTCATCTGATATAACATAGAAAGTGTCCCTTAATAACAGGGTTAACTTTTCAGGAGGATTAATTGCCCTCCCACTACGACAAAGTACTGGAGTAGGTTTAGCTAAACTCTAAACTTTACATGGAAGTTTTATCTAAATTATAAATTAATCTAGATTGAACATAAATAGGAATTTCTACTGACATTTCTAAGGCTTATCTCAAAAAAGATATAGAGAGAGTTTGAATAACTCACCATAGTCCAAACCATACCCCATAAGGTTATGCACCTTCTTTCTGCAATCTCTTTTTGTTGTGGAGTTCTTGGTGCACTTAATTGAAACAAAATCATATTTTGCATTAAGTTACCTTTTGTTTTCACATTTATAAGCCCATGTACATCTATATGTACGAACTCCATTAACTATGAGGCTCTTGACTCTTTACTTTAAAATATCTTTTAGCCATCTCTCCTTCTAAATAAGATTACAGGTTGAGGAAGATTATAAAGGGAGTGAACTTAAAGTCCCATCTTTCACCCAAGCTATCAATCTTATTCAGATTGATATGACCAAGTTTAAGTGCCACAAGTTTGTTAGATTAACTGAAGAAAATACCATCTTTTGAGGTAATAACATATGATGAATTACTAATATCAAAATCATTTATTTCTAGCATAGAAGAAAGTAAATAGAGACCATTGTCCAAAAAACCAGAGACAATAATCTTTTTATTAAATCTGATTACAACTTTTGAATCAAATGAAATAGAATATTATATTCTGACTTATAAAGTGCAGAAATAGAAAACAAATTTCTCCTTATCCCTGGAACATAAAAATAGTCTTCTAAAACCAATATTTTCTTTTCTAATGCTAAACAATAAACTCCTATTGATACTGTAGTAACATTTGCCTTTGCCGTCCCTAGTGCTTGGTACACCTTTTCTTCATTCATCCTTCTTTTCCTCTGAAACTCCTGTAACATTTTACAAAAGTAGTTAGTGGCCTCTTATTCCACATAACAGGTGTTAGAAGGAAAAACCAACTCTTTGGTTTCAAGAATAAAGGATTGCATACCTTTTTTTTGTTTTTGCTTCATAGCCAGATACTCTCTACAGTTCCGCTTCCAATGACCAAGCTTTTCACAATGGTAACAATTACCTTTTGCTTTAGCCCCTGAATTCTTCTCCACTCCCCTTTGCCCTAAGGGCAAAACTTTTTACCCTTTTTCCACTTGCCTTTGCCTTTCGGCTTAGGCTTGGAAACACCAACATTTTCTGAGACCAGTATACTTGGCTTAACCTTAACTAAGTCTTCAGCCTGCTGCAAAGAGTTCATTAACTCTGGCAGTGTCAGATCTATATTGTTCATGTTGTAGTTCAACTTGAACTGATTAAATGAAACTGGCAAAGACTGAAGAATAGCATCAACCTGAGAATTGGCGTCTATTTCAGCACCTAGGATCTCCAACTCATTGACATAGCCAATCATCTTAAGGATATGCTCCCTAACTGGAGTCCCATCATCCATTTTTGTATTCATCAGGTTTGCCATTGCAATCTGACGTTTAGTCCGATTTTGATCGCCAAACATCTCTTGCAAATTGGTCATGATCTCAGTAGCTGTACCAAAACTTTGGTGTTAGTGCTGGAGTACATTTGACATGGATGCCAGGAGATAACACTTGGACATCTTATTGTCCTTTTGCCATTTTTTGTATTCATCTTTCAGCCTTGCACTAGCATTGTCTACTGGTTCAGGGGGGCAAGGGGTAGTGAGAACGAATTTGTAACTTTCAGTAGTCAAGATAATGTTAATATTACGCTTCCAGTCCACATAATTAGGACCAGTTAATTTGTTCTCTTTCAAGATAGATGCTAAGGGACTGAAATTTGATTGAGACATATCTGGAACATTTACATTTACACAAAAAATTAATATAATGCATTTAATATTAGTTTTGGGAATTTAATAAACAAATTTCCCGCTTATATAATAAAAATACAACACCCTCCATATTGTATCAATAAGACAAATATAAGCAATGGAAACCTAATACTTGTGAATAATCTCTTATTCGTAGGGCATCAAAATTATTCAACTTAATCAAGCGAGTTCTACTAGACCCATCAATTTTACATACATGTGATATGATTTCCATTATTATTCCTTTTGCTACTAAAACATAATTGCACAAACCGTAGGGCTATCAACTATGTTTTAACCAAGTGTACCATCATCATAATTCATTAATATAACTGCGAGATAATGAATCTGTAAGGGAAAACACTCCCACTAGCCATACATGAATTTTTATTCTCAAGAATAGACAATAGGCAAAAATATTTTAGCATGCAATTAATTTATCCGTAGGGATCATATTAATCACATCTAAAAATATAATTCGTATATATTGAATTGATAACGGTGTAGCAAGGGATTTAATTCGTAAATTAAATGCCTTTACCACTTGCTTTATATAGACCGAGGGTATTAATCAATAAAAAAACAACGTTAAGACAATGACATCTTTCTAATTTTCTTATTAAGAGACTATGCATCTCTTGCCAAAACTAAAGATCTATCATTAACATATTAGTGTACTGTGGAAAAAAAATAGCTGGCATCATATGCAAATAGTTATCTCATAAATATCATGCATGCAAATAAGAAAAAAATATCTAATTTAGCATGTAATGTGTATCTAATATATCATATAATAATTTAGCATCTGGACAAACATATCATGCAGATATTAAAGTGTAACATGTGTAGCATACATAAATTCAAAAAATAATCATGTACACATGCACGTACGTCCTATGTGTTTGCATCATTATATATACATCTTTAATTAGTATATAGTGCATGACTCCATGTTTTATGTATTTGTGCATCCCATGCATTGAATAAATATTGTACTTGTCCAATAAAGTAAGCTGTAATAGCAAACTTCCAAATATAGAACTGCACATGTGTACCACTTATAACCATGTCTATTGTACAAGCTTCAAAAGCTTTGTAAGCATCTCATGTGTCAGTAGACAAAGTTCCATCAGCTATATACTTCTTAAAAAAACGTCATTTACTTAGCATGTGGTCCATACATATCATGCAAAGAAGAGCACATGTCAGGCAAAGAAAACTTAACTGAAGTACAAAGCCTTAAAAGTACGTCCTACTTTATTTTGTTAGTAGCTACTAACATGGCTAAAAAATTAGTCCAATGTCTATTTACCTTATGTAAAAAGATTATATTTAATTAAACAGGATACATGATAGCCACTAATTAAACAAATTAATATGCAAGCAGTAAAACAAAAATTGTACAAACTTTTAATATACTCATGCAACAAAAAACCATATTAATAAACTAACATCTCATGTTAACAACGTTAATATATTTTTTCTTTTATACAATTTTAAATAGTACGTACCAATACTAAAAAAAATTGCACCTTTATTACTAAGAACATGCAGATCTGAAATTACCATATATCTCATATAAAATTTTCAGATCTGATTATTCTATTCAAAAGCAAATCAAAAATAGATAATAGCATGACCCGCTGATACCAATTGTTGGGATTACTTTAATCCTACATCTTTAACATGCTAATCTATTATTGATAAAAAAAAAAAAATTAAAAGAAAAATACCTTCAAAGCCGCCGAAATTGGAGATTGACAGTAAATAGAAACTTTCCAAAGCTGAATCCAAATCACGTAGTCTTCAGCCTTCTAGTAGTATTCATCACACAACACACCACAAAACCCTTTTGCTTTTCTCCTACTTTTAGTTGTACTTTTTTTGGAAAGACTAATGGTCCCTTTCTTCCCTAACTGTGAGTATTATAAGTGAAGCGTTCGACTTCACCCCTAACTATGAGTATTCTAGGTAAATAGATACAATCAAATCTCCCGCACATGACTCTTCATATGTTTGATTGTTCTAATTTTATTACCTATGGGACTTATGGTTTCATCATATGATATTAGTTCACCCATATGCATAATAATAAGATTTATGTATTTAATTAAACATCATTATGTATAATCAATAAATATTCATTGGCTTTGTAAAGGCCAAATATCCCAACAGTAATTTGATGTAATCTTTGGTCAATGGATTGCATACGAAAACATGGTTTTGTTTCCCATTGTTAAATGAGGCAAGTAAGAGGAGACCATTAGAAGAATCCAAAGTTTTGAAGCAATATATACTTCCAAGTGACATGACATTGGGATAATTGTGAAATATAAATGAAAAGGATAGATCAGGATCCTCTTTTAGTGCAGCCAATCTATCAGCGTTGAGGAGGACAAGAACTAAGTGTTCCCTTCAGTTACAATGAGACTGCATAAAGATACTAGGGAGGAGATGACCTGGGCCACTGCAGTAGTCTCGAAGAACATAAACAGTGTGAAGTCGACGGAAAGAGGAACTTGATATGAGTTTGTGCCATCTTTTGCAAACACACTTGAGTCTCTGTACATATACTGGCGAGAGATGAAACAGTATCTCTTGCAGTAGATCATCGTTTTCAAGTACTTCTATCTCTGTCTCCTTCTTACAATCTCGTCTTCTCCCATATGACCCTTCCATCATACAAAGAAAGAGTGGAGAGCTAGAAATAGATACACAGCAACTGAATTCTTCAGAAGGGAAACATCATGAACATGAAAGAAATATCTCTCTACCAAACAAAAACTAATTCCATGATCAAAATAAAGTTGAAACGCAACTACAAGATGTGTGATGGTAAAACGAAAATGAGAGCCAAAGTCAATACATCTCACTTATCTACTCCAACCGGCATGTCCTTATCTTTACTCGGTATACGGCACGGAGTAATTTAGGCATTCTTTCTTTAGTATATCAATTGAACTGAAGAATTTCTACTAAATAAGTTAGTGGAAATAGTTAATTAACTATAAGATAGTTAAGTTAGTACACATTATTTTGTTGTAACTTAATAGTACATAAAAATTTCAGGACATAATAGTACATACTATTTTGTTGTAACTAACACAAACTCTCGAAATTAAGTTTGTTCCACTCCAGATATATAAGAAATAAAATTCTCAATTAAAAAAAAATACTATAAAATATAATAGCACGATAGTATTTATTTATTTAAACAAAATAAACTCATACATTGAACAATTCACATAAATTTAGACATCTAATGCTACCTTCCCTAGTAGCAATAGGGCACAAATACACAACATTAATATTAAAACTCTTCTAGCGTCTTCAATATATATATATATGTTTGAAAAAAAAAACAAAGTTAAGAATAAGAAAAAAGTTACTAATGTGTTTAATTGTTTATAAAGCAAATATAATATCGGGTATATATATAGATAGATATATGGAAGGACTGTATATCGCTTGGTTCAATATTCGGCACTAGTATGTCGCATATATCCATATCATTTACCTCATTTCTCAATATATGTATCTCTTATCGTGATATATTGAACGAAATTTTCATTCTTGACAACTACAACTATAAATAATAAGGAGAAGCAAAATGAGAATAAGAAGAATGGAAAAAAGAATAATAAGAATAATATATAATGGGGCCGATGGTTGGTAGGAGATCAAAGTGTGGAAAAACGAACTTTTCAGGAGTTGTTGAAGAGGTCGGGAGATGGGAGAGAAACTTGAAAAATACCAATGCGATCTATACTAATATTATTTGCGCCATACTGGGCTTTTTTATGTTGTGTTTGTAATTAAGTTGACATTTATTATTATTATTATTTTCTTTTATTTTATTTTTTTTTAATTTCTATAAGTTCACGAAATGTGAGATCGATGTATCTCATTGGGTGGTTTATTTTGAAAATAAGGTATAGACACCAATCATATATACAAATGATCGATGTATCTCAGGTTGTATGTGCTAGTTTTGTAAAGTTTTGATTCACTTGATATTTGCGTGAATTTACTCACTCTTAAAGATTGAAATGTCAAATGCACATCTATTGTCACATATACAAAAACATACATTAACACGATAGAAAAACTACAAACATGAAATTCATCGAGTCCTCTACGAAAAACACTCTATAAATTTAAGTGGGCCCATATGTATTCACTTGTATTATTTTCTTTTTATATCAATAGTGATTAGTAAACTCAACTTTTTTAAATTGTCAATTTTACTATTAACTTTAGAATTTGGTTATTTTTATAAAAAAAGAGAGAGTGGTGGGGGCAGTAAACAAAATTCAAAATATAAAGGTAATAGGATACACAGTTCTTGTGGGGTTGCCCAGCTACGACAAAATTTCAAATACCTTATAAAGAGAAATGTTGTATCATTTTTTTGTTTTTGTTTTTTTTTGCATCTTCTCCTTAATTATTTGGTAAAGCGTATGAGTATGAGAAGAAGAAAATAAAATTTTGGGATGGTACTGGAAAAATTGGGTGGAGTGATTTATTTTAGGAGAGAGAGACTTGAGAAAATTTTCGGGATAACATTAGAAAAATGGGATGGCGTTAGTTTTTTCTAGTGTAACAGTATGATATTATTACGAATAACAAACCCTTCTCATAATTGAGAAATTTCTAGTCTCCAAAATAGATATTGGGAACAGGGAGTGACTCTCAAGGACAAAAATGTCGAAAAAGTAACTCTCGAGGACACCTATTTTTTTTCGTAACTCACAAGGACCGAGTAGATGAAAGGTCAAGTATACCCTTGACACGAAATAAAAAACGGATCGGGTAGATAAAATATCAAGTATACCCCTGATGCGAAATAATTAACGGCCCGACCCAGACGAAACAACCCGGTGTATTTAGTATGAGCATTCAATATTCATAGTCCTTTGGGTATGAATATTGATTGGGTATGAACATTCAATGTTCATAGTCCTTGGGTATGAATATTGATTGGGTATGAACAATGATTGGGTATGAACATTCAATGTTCATAGTCCTTTGGGTATGAACATTGAATGTCCATACATGAACATTCAATATTCATAGTCCTTGGGTATGAACATTGATTGGGTATGAACATTCAATGTTCATAGTCCTTGGGTATGAACATTGATTGGGTATGAACATTCGATGTTCATAGTCGTTGGGTATGTACATTCGATGTTCATAGTCGTTGGGTATGTACATTCGATGTTCATAGTCCTTGGGTATGAACATTGATTGGGTATGAACATTCAATGTTCATAGTCCTTTGGGTATGAACATTGAATGTTCATAGCCCTTTTGGTAATATTCATACATCAATATATTGTATAAAGTACATTCACCTATTTGGATATGAACAATCTTTGTTCATACACTAGTAGAAGGTATGAACACTCATTGTTCATAGTAAAATGACAGAAAGGGTAAAATCGGAAAATATTTATTTTAAATCCGGGCCATTTGTCCTTGAGGGTTATTTTCACGGAAGGGTATAACTAGCATTTAAAAAAAGTAAAAAGGTCGGGCCAACTTATTTTGTCCTTGAGGGTTCCTAATTTTGAAATATTGGGTTCGTGAGTTACTTTTCCCCGAAATTTATCCTTGTGAGTTACTCACAAAAAACAGTGTCCTCTAGAGTTACTTTTTCCCCAAATTGGTCCTCTAGACTATTTTCTTCTTTTACCTATCTATATGTGCATATAAAGATAGGGAGGGGTTCTAGGGACATATTTTATCTTGACACGTAAACAAACTCAAAATTATTAAGGCATTTATAAGTTTCGGATTAGGATATGATCTCCTAACTATTCTAAACATTGTCACAAATAATCAAACAAATCAAAAATTTCTAAACTTGCCAAATATAGTATCAAAAATGGTGAAAATGAACGGTCTACAATTAGGCAAATTTTGTAAATTGTTAATTACATTTGGCAAGTTTGATTTTTTTATTTTTTATTTTTTTTATTATTTGTGACAATATTTAGAATAGTTAGGAGATCATATCTGTAAAATATTAGCCTAATCCAAAACTTATAAATGTCCTCACGATTTTGAGTTTGTTTACATATCAAGATAAAATATATCCATAGAACCCCTCCCTAAAGATACCCTCCCTAAAGATAAGGACATGCCGGTTGGAGTAGATAAGTGAGATGTATTGACTTTGGGCGCGACTACAACACATTGTCCGCCACAAAAAAAAAAATTACAAAGTCGTCTCTAATTGGCTCATTACAATGACGTGGCGAGAAATTAAAAAAATGAAGTACGCTCTCTCCTCACGTTTCTCTCTTCTCTTTTATATCTTTATCTGTTTCTTCTACTCATCAGAAAAAAACCAAAAAAACCCATTTTAATTTATATCACAAATTAATGACAACCAGTTTAATTTAGAAGAAATAGAAGTACTGGCCTTATGTTAATTCATTCATTCAAATTTCAACCCATTTAAATGGCAAAGAAAAAATTCTAAAGCATCAAAAGCACACTCCCACCAAGACCACAGCTATTGTTGAAATTCATTTTGATTCTTGGGGCATGGGAGTAGTCTCTCAATCTCTCCACCTAGCTAGTTCTTAGTCTTCTTTGTTTATCCATTTTTTTTTCCAGTCCACAATTCCAAGGTTGTTATTGGAAAATTCAATTCAATCGCTTTTTCCATGGGGTCAAGAAGAACAAGCTCTAGTCAATTTTGATTTCACATTAGAGAAGGACAGAAGGAGAGGGGCATTTTTTAGGTTTTGCATAAGAGAAAGAGAGAGAGATAAAAGATGGGCGCGACTGTCACATGTGACCCAGCACAGATTTTATTTACGAAGTCAAATCTTATTGGTTGGGTTACTGACGTGGCGATAAAAAGAGAATGAGTTATAATCAAAAACCAACTTCTGGTGCCCACTCTCCTATTTCACCAATTTTCCCTTTTTTTCTCTCTCCTCTCATGTTCGAGCATTATCAACGCGTTGCTAAAAAAAAATTGCCACACATCAGTATTTTAGCTCGATCAAAATTGATAAAACCAATTTATGTACCAACGCATTTTTTCAATATTTTCAGTTTTTATTGCGGACGGCAGAACTTGTTCGGTGCATTTCAATTTTTTTTATTAAAAAAAACATTCAAACGGGAATAGTTGTCCCATCTGTTCCTAATTTTTTTACTAAAAAAAATCAAAACATTGAACGGCAAAACTTATTCAAAAAATGACGATGAATTTTTTTTATTACAACTATTTTATTTTTTATTAAAAAAAAATATTAAAACTTCTGGACGGCAAAACTTGATCCGTCCAATATCTGGACGGCTAAAGTTGTCCCATGCGAGTGGTGCTAAATTTCTTGAGTATTTTAGTTGAGAATTTAACAATGTTGAGATATAAACAGGTGTTTGGCAGCGCGTTGGTGAACGAAATTGTCAAAAAAATTGTTGCCTGTCACATTAGAAATGGAATATATCAGCATGTTGATGACATGTAGCAATTTTTTTTGACAATTTCGTTCATCAACGCGCTGCTATATTCCAATTCTAATGTGACAAGTAGCAATTTTTTTGACAATTTTGTTCATCAACGCGCTGCTATATTCCAATTCTAATGTGACAGGTAGCAATTTTTTTGACAATTTCGTTCACCAATGCGCTGCCAAACACCTGTTTCTATCTCAACAATTGTTAAATTCTCAACCAAAATACTCAGAAATTTAGTAGTCACTCGCACGGGGCGAACTTTAGCCGTCCAGATGTTGGACGGGTCAAGTTTTGCCATCTAGAAATTTTTGTATTTTTTTTAATAAAAAATTAAAACGACTATAATAAAAAAAAATCATCACCATTTTTTGAATTTTTTGAAACGCATGGGACAAATTCTGCCGTACGAAAATAAAAACATAAAATATCAAAAAAAAAAAAATGCATGGTACATAAACTAGTTTTAGCATTTTTGACCGAGTTAAAATACTGATGTGTCACAATTTTTTTAGAAGAAAGAGAATCTGAACATGAAAAAAAAAAAAATCGGTGAATGAGGGAGAGGGCACGAGAAGTTAGTTTTTAATTCAATAACTCAATAAAAAAAGATCGGTGAATGAGGAGAGAGGGCACGAGAAGTTAGTTTTTAATTCAATAACTCATTCTCTTTATATCGCCACATCAGTAACCCCAGCCATCAGTAACCCCAGGGCACGAGAAGTTAGTTTTTTTAAAATTTTCTCTCCGTAAAAATCAGTAACCCTGGCCAATGTTTGACTCCGTCGCGCTGGGCATTGACAGAGGCTCTGCATTGGGAGAGGAATGTGAAAAGAGAGGGAGAGTTTGGCATCTCTTTATTTTGTCGCGGTTTTAGGGGCGTACTTCATTTTCTTATTAATTTCTCGCCACGTCCGTTGCAATGAGCCAATTAGAGACAACTTGGTAATATTTTGTTTGTGCTGGACCATGTGTTGTAGTCGCGCCCATTGATTTTTGCTCTCATTTTGGTTTTACCACTTTTACCATCACATATCTTGTAGTTGCGTTTCAACTTTATTTTGATCATGGAATTAGTTTTTGTTTGGTAGAGAGATATTTCTTTCATGTTCATGATATTTCCGACCTTCTGAAGAATTCAGTTGCTGTGTATCTATTTCTAGCTCTCCACTCTTTCTTTGTATGATGGAAGGGTCATATGGGAGAAGACGAGATTGTAAGAAGGAGACGGAGATAGAAGTACTTGAAAACGATGGGCTGCCCGAACAATTTCAGATCTTGTTTGATCTGCAGCTTAGCATGCTGCAGAAGATCCCTCTCTTCACTAAGCTTTACTTCAATCTGCAGTATGAAATTTAAGTTAAGAGAAACTATACTCACTCCCCCCTCCCCCAAACAAACACATACAAAAAGAGGCACTACCAGGCTCCTCAATCTGGTAGGAGACGTTTCATGTTATATATAATCAATACTTTAGAACCAGCAGTTCTTCTAGTCCCTATATAGGTAATATTTCTTAATAAACAATAAATGACTGCCAACAAGTCCATGGCATGTAGAAGTCATTTTAGCAAAGAAAGTTTGCACAAAAGGTATCTGAACTAATCAATTGTGCACGCCTCCTCTGTTTCTAAGTCAACAATGATGCTTGATGTACATCTCTTGGAACAGCAAATCTCTACTCATTGCTCAGGACTTGATAAACTTTGAGACAAGTACCAATACTGCCATGAATCTCAAGGACAATCTTCTTGCGATACACAGATATTGGAGTTTGTTGATTCCATGGTCGTTATATTATCAAGGTAGCAATATTGGATTAGCAGAATCTTTCCCAAGTTAAAATTTCTTAAGAACTTACAGTGTCAATGGTATCTTATTTTCGTGTGAGAGAAGCCATAAATTACAACACAAACGATTATACCAAGGATGAAAATTTGTTTTTGCCTTTTGTATTACCCTGATATCCTCTTTCATATGCCAGAAGAATCACCACATACTCTTTCCCATCATATACCACAACCTACTTTATCCCCACTGTATCCAACCCAAACTGTAATAATCCCTTACCAAGCCCATACACCCCCAACAATCAATTTCTCTTCACTAAACTCCTCCAAAATCAAAATAAATCGTGAATCCAGATGCCTTTCCAACAATTAAAAGTTGGATTTTGATATTCTTACTTGTAATTTTGTGAATAGGTTAATAATTCTTTTAAAAAACAAGTTGATTTTTCAAGAAAAAGTTGATAATGTTAATATCCAATTCAAAGATGCTGTGGAGATTCTGGAAATAATTATGAACTTATGAGAAATCATGAGACATGTTTGCCCAATAAAATTGTCACCTCACAAGTAAATTATGAGAGTGGACACCATCTCAAGGAGGAGCCATCGTTTGAAAAAGAGAAGAAAACTTTTGTTGCAAAGGTGATGTTTCTCAACAAATCTCATTTTCAAATCCACCAATAAGGGTAACTCCAATGGTTTGGTGCACCAAAACACCAAACCACAGTAGATACAGTTAGTGGGATAGCGAAATCAAATCCAATGGTTTATTTTTCCAGCCGCCAGTGACAATGGCGTCCAATACAAAATATTAAATATCGGTTAAAAAAAAAACCAAGCTTTTTTGTACTCCATCACCAGTGGCGGGCAAGAAATAAAAAAAAAAAAAAAAACCAAGCTTTTTTGTACGCCATCACCAGTGGCGTGTAGTTATTTATCTCCCAATATTACCCTTTAAAAAAAACCCCCAGAACACAAAAAAGAAATAAAAAAAAAAAAAAAACCAAGTTTTTGTACGCCATCACCAGTGGCGTGTAGTTATTTATCTCCCAAAAAAAAACCCCCATAACACAAAAAAAGAAAAAAAAAAATCACTCTCTCTCACTAAAAAAAAAAATCGCTCTCACTCTCACCGTTCAACACTACCGCGTGAGAAAAATAGAAATCAAGAAATTGGCGCCAAATTTTGGATTTTTCATCGCCACTTCCCACAAAAATGGCTTGAAAAAGAGGGAGGCAAAAAAAACTGCAGCAGGTAATTCTACAAGCTTGTTTATAGTACTCTTGTACTTGAAATCCCTTTGTTTTGATTTATAGTTGTTTTTGTGATTTGAAATCCCTTTGTTTTGATTTATAGTTGTTTTTGTGATTGCACACCAATTGTTTGTTCAATTTCTTTCAAAAGATTTTAGTAGTGGTTCCTACTATCCTTCACTCAACAAAACATGGTGGAATGAAATTGATAAGATGGTGTCCCTCACTCAACGAAATATGGTGAAATTATAATGTTGAGATGGTTTTCTCCTCTGAATGCGTGAAACTTTTTTTCCCTCACTCTTCAGAAACGTCAGAAAGCATAAAGCTAAAGCTAACTTGATGGTTTTCTCCAAGTTAAAAAACAATTTCACTCTTCAGAAACGTCAAGTTACCAATTCAAGCATAAGGTTTCACAAATAACTTTTCAAAATAAACCAGTAAAATTTAAAAGAATGGGTTCGCGGTTCAATCTTTTCAAGTAACATGGTTAATTGTAAGGACTTTCTTCAATGCAGTTGAAACATAGCCAAAGTATTTGCATTGAATTCAATTGCAGACTTGCAGGAGTCCTGGCCTCTCAAAACTCTTTCGTCTCTCTCTCTTGCTTCTTTGAACCTCCTAATGAGAGAAATGGTAAGTACTCATTTCAGTATCTCTGTTGATGGTGTTTGGTTTCCTTGTAAAGGGTAGGGTATAATACCATATGTATACCTGTTTTACTACTGGGATGATTCGAGCTAGTCACATTGTACTTAACCATTCATAATAAAGTGTTGGCAAAAAATGATTCTATGTGATGTGTTATAGTGGTGAAACTTTGTTATTCTTTGCAGTATAAATCTCGATTTTATACCCCATGTTATGAAAATGCAGGAAATTTTTTATGCAATATAATTCCAAATGCACGCTAGTCACAATGTACTGTTGACAGACAGTGGTTCTAGGGAATGTTTTTTATTGCAAGACTTTATTAGTTTGTGATATTTTTATTGTTAATTAATAGTATTGGCTTTGTGAAGGTATTCAGTACAATCTTATAGGAATCTAAGTGCTATAGTATGTACAATCAGTCATCTTTATGTGATAGCCGAAATGTTCAATCTCTAAGAGCTTCAATTGTTATTTATCAATATTTCACTTTGATGTTGTTCTCTCAATTCTGCTTTTATAATTTCAATTTCTTATCGTACACAATTATGCTTTTATAATTTGGTTAGATTTTCGTTAATTTATAATGATGTGTTATAAAACCATGGCAGGTTTCAATTGATGTGCTACAAGTTTTTGTGGGACAATTTAGTCACTAATAACTTCCCTGCAAGCCAGTTCTTCAAGCGGTTTGACTTGGATTCTCAATACATATTAGCGAAGTTGCTCCTTCATTCGGCCAAGGTTAGAAACACATTGTCTAAGTCTCAAAGAATAGGATTGTGTGTTGATATCGTGAGAGAATACTATAGTGTGGTCTAGTTTTGTGTCATATACCATCGGTAGAAAAAAAATGTGACACTTAATTTTATTTGTCGTAATGCCATATCATCTAGTTTTGTGTCATATTATAACTTGCACTTAATTTTATTTGTCGTAATGCAAGACCAATTTATTTAGTTTCATATTATAAATTATGTTTAATTTTAGTGTTAATTTATTTCTCACTAGTTACAATGTCTGGCATTTTACACAAATTCAGAGGTAAGGGTACAAAGTCAAAAAAGTCAGAGACACCAAATGCCCAAAATCCAGAAGATGTACGTGTAGGGACTTCTTATTCTGAGTTTGATCCTAGTTCTTATCAACGTGTTGTTGTAGAGGAAAGTACACACATATCCTTTACTCTTCGTGAAGGTGGTGGAACGAAGGAAAAAGTCGGTAAGAAAGGGACTTTGGCCCCTGTTATGGAATGGTTGAGCCAAGTGAACTTTGGAGAATTTTAATTGATGCTTCAGAATGTTGGTTTTGATGTCTTTGCTCAAATTGATATTGAAAAGTCCGATAGACAGTTAGTTGAAGCAATTGTAGAGAGATGGTGGGACTCTACCCACACATTTCATTTTCCATGTGGCGAGATAGGCTTTACGCCCCTTGATTTTTCAATGCTTACGGGGTTGCGTGTTGGAGAAGGAAAGATTGTAGCTTTTGATTCAAAATATGAGTTATTTGATGAGGCTGTCAAATATTTACCTTTTTAACGGAGGATGAGATTTATAGTGGCAAACATCAAACCGAAGTCATTTAGAGATGTATCTGACTTATGCGATGCAAGATGATATTAATGAAAGAGAAATAGGGTTTCGTGCTTTCATGTTGTATGTTATTGGAAATGTATTGTTAGCAAATTCCCATAGCAAGGCTCGTTTGGGATATCTAGCTAGTCTCATTCAGATAGATGAGATCGGTAGTTATGACTGGGGAGGAGCTGCATATAAGCATTTGATTATGTCTTTGGACTTGGTATGTCGTTTTGGCATTGGCAATGATAGTAAAGCTGTGGTGGGGATGTGGCAAGTCATTGAGGTAGTTAAAGTTATTTATTTTTTAAATGGATTTGATTAGTTAGTTATGTGCTAATATATTTGTTTTTGTTCAGTACTGGTATTATTCCTATTTTCGAAATGGCATGCACGTTCAAATACTTGAAGAGCCCGACCAATTTCCTGCTATAAATAATTGGGGTCCAACTTACCGTCATAAGGTTGCGGGTGAAGCCCATTGTAATCTAAGTCTAGCGCGACAGCAAATAGAGTCTCCTACTTGGAATTCTATTGTATGGCTACCATGGGTAGATTCCACATGCATACGCATAAATCATCCATATGTTCGGAAAGCATTAGAGTTGACTAGTCGGCGATGCATCTTGTTTGGACCGTTAGTAAATGTCCGGTATTTAGGAGAGCGCGTTATGCCGCCAAGTCAGTTTTGGCGTTCCTCGAGTTCCTTGTGATCCCCTTCTTCGATATGAATCTTAACGGATGCGGACCGATATATTGCTCCAATGGTACAAATGTGGCGGCATTTCTGTTGATGCCTTGATTAGGCGAGGTTAGTGAGCAAAGACAATACACGACTATTGGGCTCGTGTCTCAGTGGGGATGCTTCTACCCCCAACTTATAGAGGTGTGAATGTGGACTTTGTTGGTGCATCTGGTCTTAAAGAGGATGTAGGTATCTCACAGCCGATGGGGGCAACCCTTAATCGCTCATCATATCCTCCATTGTCACAAGTTGAGGCAGTTGTTACTCCTGAAGCCAATTGGGTTATCCCTATTACTTGTCGTAATGGTGAAATCTTTAATTTACGTGTTCCACCAATTGACAAAGATTTGGTGCCACATCTCCCTATTGATGCCAACTTGACACCAGTAAGTAAATTAAATAGTTTATTTTATTTTATTTTTTGTATCAACATTTAATTTATTTAATTATGGTATAAATTTAGGCACAGTTGAAGACGATGTTAGAGGACTATATGCATGCCACGGCTTCTATGGCTAGTTTTATTTGCAAAATGAATAGTGGGTTGCACTCTAGTAAGGATGATATATTGGAATATTTCGTCAAGAATTAAATAGTCATGACATTTCATATTTCGAATAATACCCTAAAGTAGTTAGCCTCGGATGACCCCCACAAGTTCGGACTTCGCCATCTATCTCAAGGGAGGATGTATATGTCCCTCATTTTTGGGTGGTGAATCTGATCCATCCATGCGTTACTCGAGCTCACGAGGGGAGAAGGAAGTAGCAGTTATGGTTTCTATTAGTATTTCATTGTGAGTAACTTAATTTATATATGTTTTTGTATTGGTTGAATATGTTTAAAATCATATTGATTATGTTGTGTGATTGTTGCATTATGAAATTGAGTGGTAATCGATGTGATCAAGTCTAACTGAAATCAAAATGTTCCCATATATATTCTGACATTTAAAAGTATTAGTTTAGTAGGAGGTCTCTCTAACTGAAATCTAAGAATGGGATGTAGCAGGTCTCTCTAACTGAAATCAAAATATTTCCATATATATTATGACATTTAAGAGTGTTAACTTGATGCAGTTCAGTTAATGCAGTTCAGTTGCTTCTCTCTCTCGATTTGTTGAAATTGCTTTCATTTGGTTGCCTTCGAAAAGTTAACTAGTTGATGAATGAGCAATGGTGGTTGGTTTGTAGAAACAGTGCAAACATTTATGGAACAAAGTTGAAATAGTTTGGCTGTTACGCAGAAGCTTGAAATAGTTAGTTTTTATGTCAATAAGAATGTTGTGGACTTGCCGTGATGGACTTGAAAATTTACAATCAAAAGGAAGAACTGAAGAAGTACGTTATTAACAACATACATGTTTTGCAAGGATACAAATGTGTTCGGTTGGGAAAAATGATAATTATGTGTAATCTTCAAAACAACTCTGTAATTGTTACTTCATACAGTCTTACAAGAGGTTCTCAAAATTTTCATGGTTGTTTCACTTTAATGAAGTTTAATCCAAGGTTCTAAACTCAAAATTTTATAGTCGGATTCACCAGAAGAGAAGCCACTCCCTTAGAAGTAAACAAAAATACTGGGTAGTACACTTAGTACACAAAATGCTTCACTAAATTTGTTTTCACCATGTTGCTATACCATCCCAGACCAATAAAATTAAGAGACATCGATTCTCCTCTAAAACAAACTGGTTCCTTCCGAAAATTGCAAAACCACTTTCTAAGAAGGATTCATCAGGTGAAAGCTTTGAATGGGGATGATACTCCCTCTTTTTGCAATGGCTCCAACTCATTACATCAAATTGACGTTCCTTCGAAGTTGACATCACTGTTGAGAGCCTGAAAAGATACTAGATATAAGCTTGCTGGGAAACTAAGGGAACTAAGTAGTTCGGTAAAATTTCTTTTCGAGTAAACGCACGAGTAAACGTATACTGGAAACATATAAGAAATGCACGACATAAACACATCTTAATTCCGATCACGCCATTCCCATAAATGGTTAATCAGACGCTGCTCTAATTCCACATGCTTGTGCCTATTATGCACATATGCCACGCGTTGCAAGACTCTACGAAATTCAGCTGAATTGGGGTTTTGGTCGGGAACAATTTCTGCTATATTAGGATTTTCAAAGTAATCATGGTTAATAATAGATTCAGAGTCTCCATAAACGTAAGCGTTCAAATAGTTATGTCGTTCTTCCTCAACAATCATGTTATATATGCAAAATAATGCACGCCGACATAACATCATGGAGCACATCTTTGTCCCACAAGCGAGCTTTGCCTCTAACAATTGCAAAACGAGATTGAAGAACCCCAAATGCTCGTTCAACGTCTTTTCTATAAGATTCTTGCATCAGCGTAAAAAATTTATCTCTTCTTGATTTAGGATTCCTTTTCGCCTTCACTAGTGTAGACAACTGAGGATATATACCGCCAGCCAAGTAATAACCAACAGTATAGTCCTTACCCATAAGAGAATAGTTTGCCGGAGGTAGTTTGTGAAAAAGATTAGAGCGCCACAAAACATTAACATCATTATTAGTACTTGGTAAACCAAAGTAAGCATGCCATATCCACATGTCGAAAGAAGCAACTGCCTCGAGTACAAGAGTTGCTGATCCATGTCGTCCAGTATACTGTCCTGCCCATTCCATTGGACATGCTTGCCATGTCCAATGCATACGATCTAGGCGCCAAGCATGCCGGAAAACCTCTTAACTCAAAGAACACGGAGCAATCTGGCAATGTCTTCTTCATTTGGAGATCTCAGATATTGTGCACCAAATCTCTCCACCACATGTTTGCAAAAACATTTTAACAAAGGAGAGTGTTGTTGATCAGGTGCAATCTGAAAAAATCTTGATCCATTGAATCATTTGGGCTTCCGTTTGCTAGCATTTGCAATGCACACATTATTTTGCCGTGTGACGACAAACCGGGTTTATTGGCTGCATCATATTTCTTCATCCAGAAATCACTATGTTCCTTAAGACCACTCCTAATCCTCAAGAATAGGTGACTGCTCATTCTGTTGCGCTTCCGAAATAAAACTTCATTATATGTGGGATTGACACCGAAATAATCGGGCCTTTAAGAGAGCATTTCCCGTTGCCCTATTACGATTTCTATAAGTGCGTCCTGGGACAGACCCAATACGGAGAGTTGGTTGATTAGAGTTTTCAATGATATGAGCTGCTGTAACAAGATTCATTTGAATTGCGAGTGCAACTGCTGTCAACACTTCTTGTTCATGCATGAAGTGTCTTTCAATACGTCGTCTTCTCTGGGAATTAGAATCATAATCATTATCACTATCAGAATTCATTTTGCTAGTAAATAAATTATGGAATAAAAATTGAAAATATTAAAAATTGTGTGAGATAGCAAATTGGTTTAATTTCTTGCGAAGAGTTATGTTATATATGCTGGTGGAGGGCCAGGAGAGTACACATGCAACATGCGTACTCTAGTACTCTAGATAGATTACATGCATTTCTTACATAATTTTTTATCTTGCACACACCCCAATAAATAGATTCCATGCATGCATGATTCATTTCAATCTTGCCCACAATTCTTTATCTTGCACACACCCCAATAATTTCTTACATAATTCATTACAATCTTGCCCACAACCCAATGACCCTAATCAATAGCGTACAGACCACAAGAAAGTAAAATTCAATAATTCAATCTGACCCTATAAAAAGAATGTCTTTTCCTCTCTGAAAGTCACATTCCCGCAAACATCAGTAATATTTTATTTTTGTATTATCAATAATACTGTCTTTATCTCTCTCTCTTTCACTCTTTCAGTAACAATGTCAAGCAGAGGATCATCATTTAGCATTGATGAAGACACAGTATTATGCCAAGCATGGTTGGATAATTCAATTGATCCAATTACCGGAACAAATCAATCAGGCAACATATTGTGGGATAAAATTAAAGAACAATTTGAGAATCAGAGGATGATACGGGGTTTTACAGAGGCACGAACTATGAGAAGTGTTACAAGTTGTTGGCAACTTATAAATAAAGCAGTTACTTTATTTCGTGAATGTTTGAATCAAGCCGAGGATATGAACAGATTAGGAAGTAACGAAATGGACATTGTAAGATATTTTATATATATATATATATATATATATATCAATTATTTAGCTAGAATATAATTGATTAAACTCAAACTATTTTTTTTTTCTTTTACAGATGGAGCAAGCAAAGAAGTTGTATGTCACCAGGTCTTCAGATAATAAACCCTTCAAATTTGATCATCGTGGTTTATTTTGAAAGACTACGAAAAAATGGGCGCCATTCAATTCCAACTACACCTGGTTTCTCTCAAACTAATTTTCATAACGGTCTCCGGCTTCATAAAAGCGAACAAGATGGCATGGGGAACACTGATTCTGAAATGCAAAGACACGGTTCATCAAAAGACCGGATTGTGGAAGAGACAAATCAAAAAAAAAAAAAGTTGATAGTCAAAATGAAACTTCTCTCAAAGAATTAACGCGACAATCTCAACGGGCGATGGAGGCCATTGAGGCAAAGAATCGGCCATGGGAAAAATTCTATGAAAGTGAAGCGTTTAATCCTTCAAGGATTAAACTTGCAGAAAAAAAAAAAATTCCGTGAGACATTGGCATGGGAAAAGGAGATCATGAGCACAAATACATCGACTATGACACCTCAAGGAAAAGAATGGTACAAAAAACATAAAAGAAACAAATTTTGAAAGATCAAACTCTTCGCAATTCACGGACTCCTTCAAGAAATTTGCACTTTGAAGAATACGGAGAAAGCGATTGATTAATTTGATTAAGAATTTTAAATGTTTCGTACGTATTTGATGTATTTTTAATGTATTTCCTTTTAATTTGTTGTTTTTTTTATTTTCAATAAATGTTTTATTTAAATAATTAATTAAGTTGTTGCAAATCGGAATAAATTTAATCTTAAAATTGAAATTATAACAAAGAAATACAACTAAATCAAAAAAAATTAAAAGGGTAGGATAGAATGGTAATTGCATAAATTAAGTTTTTAAAAAAACAAAAAAAAAAGAATCAATTCTAACTGTCATTGGGAGTGGCGGGTGGAAAATCATAATTGAATTATGTACGCCATTGTGAGTGGCGTGTAAGTTATTATTTGAATTAATTCACATTCCTACCCGCCACTGGCTATGGCGTGTAAGACTAATTTGGATTTTTTTGATTGCCCGCCATTGGCAATGGCGTACAGAGCATACGCTATAACATTAAAATTGACTGCAAAAATAGAGAAATTTATAAAGATAGCGTTGGCGGTATAACATTTTAACGTACCATTGGATCACATTTTACGTTAAATTTGGTGTTTTGCCGCACCATTGGACTTAGCCTAACGTACCATTGGATCACATTTTACGTTAAATTTGGTGTTTTGCCGCACCATTGGACTTAGCCTAATAGAGAAGAAGAATGCAAGTAGAAGATAGAGTTCAAGAAAATAATCAAATTAATCATCATAAAAACTACTTATTATATTGGGTAAAAGTCATTATTAATCTTAAAATTTTAGCTCTAGCTAATTAAAACAATCAAACCTACGAAAATAGACAATATAGGGTTCCTAAGTAATTCTAGAACTAGTGAACTACAAGACTGTTGCAAAAATACTAAAACTAAAAGGAAAAATGGAAAACGGAAAATTTCATGCAGGGATCAACTTTATAATTTTGTGATGTCCTATATTCTACACCATTTATAACTATACAAGCATATTAAAAATATTTGCTTTCTTTTAATAGGTTAAAATTTGGTAAGATCCACCGAGGTGGGTAGCCTTAACCATGTGTGGAAACAGATAAGGTTGAAAACTGTTTCCATCCCTCTGAGGTGAGATGTGAACCGTCTCTTCTTTCTACCGAATAAGATATTGACAATGTCATTACTTATATGTCTATCTTATACCAACACGTAGTATTTACACACATGCTAACTAGCTTAAATTAGCTCAACATTTTTGTGCAAGCAATTCATTTTCCATACCTTTCTTTTTTTTTTGTCATTTTTGCTCTCATATTTTCCCTTATGTTCTACTTTCCTCATGCTTTTATAATATAAAAGAAAGAACTTAAGCTATGTACCCGCAAATCATCCAGCTCACCAAAGGAGAACTCTGAGATATCTATATGGCCATTGACCTTCTTTTTCTCCTCTTCGACGAACCATTCTCCTGATTCCATTGTCCATCCATTTACTAAAAAGATTCAATAGAAAAGAAGAACAAAATTCAAGTCTCAGGACCGTAATAACTTGCCTTTGAATTTTAACGTTAATTCATATGTGTAGCCAACGCGTTTTTTCTTTCGCACTGTCACCAAGAATGCCTGCTCATAATTTTTTGGATATATCATCAATACACCTTCAAAGAACAAACCACCTTTTTGTAATTTGACAGATATTTAACAGTATCATTCGTCATGTGACACAACGATATGAGACACTACCAATATAAGTGAATTTTTGTAATAATGCCTTCTAAACCATAATCTACGCTAAAATCAATTCAAGGTTATTGCTGATTTGCTGATATAAGTGAACAACAATAGCAGACAAAAAGATGTGAACAGATCTGAAAAACGACTAGAGATTTACTCTATGAGGAAGCTCCAAATCTATTCCACATTACAATCAGGCTGATAGGAGCTAGCCCTTTAAGTTGTCCATCCATTCATCCGTGTCTTCCATAATTTTTTTATTTTCTTCCAATTATCTTCCTAAATGCAATAAATTCTAGCCTAATGGAAAGCGGTAAACAATGAACTAGCAAATGCCATGTTTCCACTGGATCCCATCTAACTTACTTCTCTACTGTAGTAACTTTACACTTTAATCCCCAAACTTTTACAACTACAAGTAATAACTGGAAGCCATGGTGGGTCTCACACATGAGCTCATTGTTCCATGATTAGAAATTTTGACAAATGTATTCATCTGTTTATTTTTCCTTAATCTAGAAAAAATGATCTAAAAAGTCAAATATGCTTCCGTGAACACTTAAATAGTGTAAAATAATTTTACTTAAATATGTAATTAGGTATAGTTCTCGGTACAAATAAGAAAACTGGCTAAAAAGTCATCTAAGAAAGCAAAAAATTTATAAATCGCATAATGTTTTCATAGTAATTAGGCAATTAGTTTCTTAAGTTAATGTAAACTTTAACATAGAATTCAACTTTCTAACTTTAAGAAAATGCACATCATCTATTATAATAAAACACAATGGCAGGACAAAGGGTGGTCGGGATCGCGTGGGGATCTGCGTTTGATGGGGCATAGGTGTATGCTCCATATCGTTTCGAAACACCTTTGAGTAGTTTTTAATGTGTCATTTAATTAAGGTTGTAATAAAGTGTAGAAACCATGACTCTTGGCCTCTTGGTCATAAATAACCCCAAATATTAAGATTAATTGTCATTTAATTAAGGTTGTAATAAACGGTAGAAACTATGATTCTTGGGCATAAATAACTCCAAATATTCAAATTAAGTGCCAGTAAAAACAGGAGTAAGGAAATGAAAACAACTTTGAAACATAAAACGCCCAAGATTCACGCATGCTTTAACATCTATACCTCGGATCAATTTTATCTTCATTAGCATGGGATTCTTCAGATTAATTACTCCATCATTTAATTTCTAACATTCAACTCTTTCTCTGATAAAGTCTCATTCTCTCCATCCCTTTTTCACCTTCTAAAACCCGCTATCCCTCTCTACAGTAGTTTGATTATCTTCTCAGGTACTCCGTATGGCCGTACACATTTTATTTTGATCATTTTTTATTTTATTTTTTTGATGATGTGAGTGTGATTCTTTGTTTTTTCATGGTTCTATCATTCTATGTCATCAGAAATGGTATCATTTTTCGCACATTCCTAATCAGTTTTAACCAGTCCTGGTAAGATTCACTTATTATGATCACAATGTTTTGATCGAGTGCACAGTTGGGTTAAAAGTTTTTGCTTACTATTGTTTAATTTTTTGCTTATCTTTCCTTAGTTGCGAAATTTAAGGAAACGTTTTGTATTGTTCGTATTGTAGCTTATATGCATTTTAGTGTGCTTTAAATTTCTGATTTGATTTATGGGCACACTTAATTTCTAATCCATGGATATTTGGATTGGTGTGGTATCATTTTTCGCACATTCCTAATCAGTTTTAACCAGTCCTGGTAAGATTCACTTATTATGATCACAATGTTTTGATCGAGTGCACAGTTGGGTTAAAAGTTTTTGCTTACTATTGTTTAATTTTTTGCTTATCTTTCCTTAGTTGCGAAATTTAAGGAAACGTTTTGTATTGTTCGTATTGTAGCTTATATGCATTTTAGTGTGCTTTAAATTTCTGATTTGATTTATGGGCACACTTAATTTCTAATCCATGGATATTTGGATTGGTGTGAAAGAATCGCCATTAAAAAGCACTAGATTGATTTATAGTTTAGTTGGGCTATTTGAATTGAAATCGATACACACTTTGATCCTAATCAATCAGGAAAAAGAAAATATTTTGTTGTTGCTAGCTATTGAGATGTAGGTAGTTTATTGGTCTCAATTTGATAACTTTTTACTGCACTAGCTTTAGATTTTTTTTCTTTTCCTCAACTTTTTGAAAAATGTGATGCTTCTCTTCCACTCGAATAAATGTAGGCTTTTAAAGGAGTATCAATGCACAAGGGTTCTTATTTAAACTTTCAGAGATTAAATTTATTCAATTTATGATTAAGTGAGGTTGAAGCAATAGCAAAGATTGGAAAGGCTAAGTGGTCTTTGATCTTTGAATATGTACAAGCACACAAAATTATTTATGGTTCTTGAAGTAGTATGGTATACACCGAGTGAGTTATAACGTTGTATGTATGTGAATAGTTTCTTATAATGGCACTTTAGATTGTTACGTTGGATCTACTTAGGGAATTCAGTCAAAAGTTTGATGCCCACGATACCATGCCCAAACAATTTTTCTTATGTTGTTTAACATGGGATATTCCAATAAGTAATCTCTTTTGTTGAACTACACATTTGAAGCTTGAAGTTCATCATCGTATACTTACTAACATAAGCTAATATCATTACATATATCGCCTTCTTTGCTTTATAACACAATGTCCGGAAAGATCTAATATCGAGAAAAGGTTGAAAAACCTTCTTGAATTGGTTGCTTAACCTTAAGGGCATTGCAGGTAGTGGGTTGCTATTCTTAGGAACGCTTCCACCCTTAACTTATTCATCGTAAGCATCTCTTTAATTGCGACTATACTTAGACATTCTACCCATTTGTCATGTTCCTAATTATTTGTGATCAAAAGTTATTCAAGCTGCAAATCGGAGAGATTTGTGTGCGTGATCTCAACCTCAATTTATTTGTGATTATATATTTGGAGATAGTATTTATTAGTGGATACAGCTCTTTACATTGTTGTGGATTACTTAGACCTTCAAACAACATGGGCAATAGCTCTTTTATCTTAATTCTTGCATGATCAAACTTGAGCAGTTGCAGTCCATATAGAATGGGCATTGGTATTAGCATTTGTAGACGTGTTTTGAATTACTCGAGTATGTGGTGCGATTTGTTTTAACCTGCTTTTCTAAAATTTGATGATATGCTTGGTACACTTGATATGATTTATTAGTTGTTATGTTTTCTTAAGTTGTTGTTTGTCTTAGAATAATTAAAGTCAAAAATATATTACGGTTAAGGCATTTTAGCGGTCAGATACTCTACTGTTGGGATTGCACTAGAGTGAGGACAAGACAAACAAAATCAGTGGTTGAGATAGAGTCTTCACACATTTATTTGGGGCCAAGAAGGCCAATGACAATGTGTATGCTACATTTGAGGTTAGTATTAGACTATATTAGTGAGAGAGAACGGGTAGGTTTTCATAATGATTGAGAATTAAAACCACGTATTCTTCCCAAAACGCTTCATATTCTTAATTTGCTTAATGAAACCCACGACCCTATGCAATCCCCACTCTCCGCTCTCTTCTTCAAACCCCTCCTGCTTTTTCAGTTTGAGTGTCGTCGATATCACCATGAAAAAAAGGGAATCAAGGGAGTAGTTCACTTCCATTTCCATAAAAACAGGTGAGTTGTTTCTTCTTTTTCTTTAATGCAAAAGCCTTACTAATCGCTGAATATAGTTTTACGCCAAGTGGTACTCTTGATTTAGTATATTGTTTTCCTATCTTTAATGCAAAAGAATTTATCTATTCATCTGCTCATGGTAGCAATTCTCCTTGCAAGTCACCTTACATCTCATCTTTTGCCTTTTCAGGTCTTGGTTAGGAGAAACAATTACACATTCATTTTGTCATAAAGCGTAAGTACATACACCATAATGTTGAACTCTATCTTGAAAAAATATATTCCCGTGCTATTATTAGAGTAGTTGTTTATTTCAAAAACATTTTGTATGGTATTAGTCTCTACATAAAGTGGCTTAGATAACCAAATAACAAAATCAATAGTGTTTTGGAGGCTAAGATTGATGAAAGCAAGTTAATTTGACTAAGACCATCATAGAAGGTAAGTTATTCGGAACTTATTTATTTTTAAGCGCAAGTATACACTTTATTCTTTTCTTCATTCAAAGTTCTCTTTGAGGAAGTTTCTTCTCCAACTCTACCTCCCAATCTTCATTGATCTAAAGCTTGCAACAATAGAACTTTCTTTACTTTATTCTCTATTTGATTTCATTTTATCACCTTTTCAGTCTGCTTATAGAGGTCGCCTATCTTTTTAAAAAGGATTTGTTAGGTTTTAGGTTTCTTTAAATGTGATTGGCGTTGTAAGAATGCTTACCTTAAAGAAATGATGTCTACACAAAAAGATATCTTTAATAATTCCCCCAACAATATATTAGTTAAACCCTACCAAAAGAATCATGTTTTTGACCATTGTAGTTCTTATACCATAGGATACTATGTGAAGTCTTCACTAGATTGAGCAATGTATGTCTCACCTCACTACACCAGAAATGACTGAAAACGACGGTTAAATCCGTCCTAAATCGAGATTTGCGACGAGAAATAGTGTCCCAGAGTCCGTCGCGAATAGCCCTGTCGTTAATATTAACGACGGAAAAAAACGTGATAAATTGAATTAGAATTGCGACGGCTATGAGACAGTATATGCTGTCGTTAAGTTTAAGACACTAGAAACCGTCGTAAATTACCTTTCCACCAGAGCTACACATTCTCAAAATTGGGACATGCATTTCCGTCGCATTTTGTTTTTAGGAGTCAATTAACGACATTGTTCCCCGACGTATTAGTTTAAATCTATTTTTTTTAATAATTTTTTTTTTTCGAATCTATTTTTTTCCTGGACACTGCTGATAATTGTTATCTAATTTGAGATTTCTCAAATTTTAAAATCAATTACACAAAAGCTACGCATACTAAAACAACACATTTCAAAAAATTAATATATATAATCCATTGATAATAATTTCCAAAATTTACAATATTTTCAAACTTTTGGTTACCAACAACTAAGCTTTTAACGTATCCAAGGCAGAATAAAAACATAATAAAAAAAACAATTTGAAATTTGAAATTTCTATCTTCATCACCTTTGCACATTTTGTTCTTTCATGTGAATCACACCTTTCGTGAGGGTAAATAGCCTTGAGAGTTTTCTAAAGATAAAACCAACTGGTAGCCCAAACATAGGCAAACAACGTTAACGCGGCAGGAGCAGTATCAGTTCAGCGCCACTCCACACAAAGAAATGTAGCTAATTGCTTACCGCCTAAGCAAAGACATTGTCACTGAAGTAAGCACTGCTTCACAACACTAAGCTAATATATACGAGTCTCCCAGCCTTAATAACACTTGCAACATAGAGTTAAATATGAAAAACACTCCTGCCAAAAGAAACATTTATCCGGCCTTAACACATGATAAAGCAAAAATTCTCTCTACAAATGGAGTTATATACTTGTATCAAGTGCATGCAATCCAAAAATCATTATAAATCATGTAGTTTGAAACCTCCATCATGCACCTCATAATCAGTAGACCACATTTCTACATTAGCAAAAAACATAGAGTATACATATACCTCTAGCTAATTAAATTCAAGGAATCGCTAGCCATACGACTTACTTGGAAATAAAGTCTAAAATGGTGGAGTCCCATAAGGAATGCATAACAAAGAAAAGCAAGGGTCATGTTCTCTACCATTTCTGGTGTTAGATAATCTATAGTCCCACATATGGTTTGTCTTTAGTGTGTTGAGTGGTGACAATCCAACACATTACTAATCGACCATTGCTTGTTACAAGAACAAATACACAAGTATCTAATTAGAGTACCTTAAAAGAAAGAGCTACGCATGTAACTTCTTTTATAATTAGGATTGCACAAAGTAAACAATATTATATTAAGGGCAAAGATGAAGAAAATTGAGTTAAATATCATTAGGGGACATACCATACTATATGATGCTAAAAAATTTATAAGATTATTTGAAGTAGAAAGCTTTATATCATTTTGGCCCGACACTAGCAACTTTGGTTCAGCTCAAGATAATCACGCGAACGATTCTGGAACTTACATACTACAAACAATACTAAACAAATGAATAACAAGATAATGCATGACTGCTCTATTCAGAGTCTACTTCCACTAAGAAGTTTGTTTATTTCATTTCCCTGGGATCCAAAATTTGAAGATATGCAAGGGAGCCTGTGTTTTACTTTTATAACAAACACCATCTGGGTATAAAGGAGGTTTGGAAGAATTCTCTTACCTCGAGGTCAGTAGCATCATCTCCAATCATAACCATCTTCTTGTAGTCATGAGCATGCAAACCATGGCATCCACATCACTACAATAAAATAACAAACAGTGGACTGATATTTAGTCTACTTGACAAAGTCTTTACCTTCCGTATTTGTTGAACAGCCGTCACTCACCCACCACTTCTAGAAGTGTGCTCATTCTTATCAAATCCACACATTCTAGAGTGAGCACAGTCTTAAACACTTGAAACAAGATTGCATGCATTGTTCCAGTCAAATCTAGTAGTTTAAGCTACGTGTCCAAACTCAAAAGCTATAACAAGTTAAGACACTTTTGTAATTAACCTAGAACTAACACAAATCACTTTTTAAGACACTTCAAAAGTGACTCTTTAAGCCCTTTTTTTAGAAATAGGTATAACAAGTTTCAAATACTCCTACAATAATATACATAAGGTTTTAGCCCTAGTGATGCACAATGAACCTATTAATTCAAAATTGCTCAAAAATGAATTTTACTATACTGTTCGGTATCCCAAAACTATCTTAAGATTCGTATCAGTTCCAAACAAAACCACCATCTAAAAATAAACTACAAACACTATACAAAACACCCAAGAAAAGTTTAAGAAACTCTTTATTCATTACTAGAAACATTTCCCAAACTAGGTTCATGCACATAAAAGAGTAGGTTTTCTAACCAACTTGTCATTGCTAAAGTTTTTCCTGCATTCTTGCAAATGGTACTCCACTTGATTATTTGAAAACTATGATATGTACACTTCATTTTTCATGTGCAACCCGAAGTCCTAATCTCTGCCTAACTATGAGTAATTATAGCGCAAACTTGGTAAAATTCCTAATTTTCAGCAAACTAAATTTTTTGACGCTATCTTCTAAATAGCACAACTCTTTCCACACGTATCCAAAAGCGACAAGGTTTTTTGCGTTTAAAAGCTAACCCACAGACCTTACTCTTTCGTGTTTTACAAAAAATCTAACTCTCCTCCTAACTTTATTAAAACTGGGATCAACCACTGCGCAGAAAACTGTTTTCTGACAGACACAATTTCTGGCACGCATAATTGTCAAGGTCATTTCTCTTTCCACACTCATCCAAATTGAGTGAGGCTTGCTGAACTGGATAGAAGACTCTATAAGCTTTCATTAGGTTTTGGCCTTGCACAAATCTACGAAGTATAGTGTCCTATACACTTCCTACAATACAACCTGTCCAGAATGTGTGTGCCAACAGTTGTTGTATATTGAAGTCAGTTTTCATAATCTTAATCACGAGTATGAACTCAGGTCAAAACACGAGATTGTACCTCTATAAGTCTAGATTCTACTGGTTTTGGAGTCTACACAAAAGAGTAATTTTTTTATTTTATCAGATTTTATTACCGCATACTGCTCAGTTTCAGTCCCAGTTTCTGCGTCAAACTTCAGCTTCAATTTCAATATGCAAAACAACTAGATATGAAATTTTACAAAACACGAAAGTTGTAGATATGTGTGTCTACAGTAAACAAGCATTGGATTCATATAAAAAAGATCAAAAACGAGTTTTCTATGCTTAAATTACCAAGAACAGTTCTGAAAATGAAAACCCTATAACAAGAATCCAATGAATTCACATCATTCAAAACAGTTACAGGCCTATATAATGCTACTAATCAATCAATAAACACATGGTTTACTCACCAAATTCAGATGCCTAAGAAATCAAAGTGAAAACAAGTGATACATGGCCGCGGCAACAACACCTCAATTTGAAGTAGAAACCTGAAAAACAAAAATTCCATCTCCAAATAACCTTCTTTAATTCTTGATTGTGAAATGAAAAGTTAAAAAGAGATAGAGAAGATGAAATCAAACCTCTAAGAACCCCTTCTCTCCTGTTTGTTTTTTTTTTTTTTTTTTTTTTTTTCTGGTTGACCCCTCCCCCCTTTTTCTCAAAAAAAAAAAAAAAAAAAACCCAACCCAAAGTCAGGCCCATCCACCTCTTTTTACTTTCCTATTATGGTATATTATTATAACAGTTTTATCAGTGACATAACAAACAAATCAACAAGCATTACGAATTTTTCAACAAGTACGTCAAAATATATAAAAAAGGGGTTTCGAAAAAGAGGGGTGTTACAGATCTGCTTGCATCTCAGTTGGCTAGATTCATGTCCAATGTGCATCCCCAATACAGCACAAGTGTTGTGAGGCACTCGATAGAAGCAAAAGATAGTGGCAGACTTGCTTCTAACAAAACAATAAATTCCATGATCCATTTATACAAGAAAGTTAAAGACTAAACAAGACGTGTTGAAAAATATTTGTACTGACCTTGTCAGATTGAGCAGCCTTTAAAAACCTCCTCATGAAGTCATGAACACATATGGGGTTGGAACAGACATGTTAAACTGTAATATGTTAACAATGGACTTCTCCTGCAAGCAAACAATTTCAAACTTTAAAGCTTAGCAAAACATGAGAACACATTGGTTAATTGAAGGGAACAAACAAATTAAAAATATACCATGTCAAGAACTTCTACTCTTGTGTAACCCATCTGAAATAATGATCAAGTCCTCCACGACAGGGACACTAACTTCTTCATATTTGCAAGCTAAAGTATAGTTGTAACTCCAACCAACTGAAGCCTCTTCTCTATTGCCTGGCGCTCTAAGAACCAAATTCATTTTTTTGCAATTTTGCCCCAAATTTACAAACTCTTATCAATAATATTCAATATTTAACCCAAAATTATCAAACAATCAATAACAAAATGGATTCACTAGATGAATTTCTTCAAATTACTTCTAATTGGAACCTAGATTGCTTGAAATACACAAAACAAGCATCAACCCAAACAAAATTAACTCTAAACAGAGAACCAAATCGCCGAACTTGCAAATTGACGGGCACAGAAGCAAAACAGAAAAATCAAATTGCCATTAAAGACACATGACCGGCGTCGATAAACGTGTCTTTTAATCTTCCATCCGGTATAGTGCCTCCCAAAAAAAATTCGCCTAGTAATTTCAGGAATTCCGACATCAAAATTTGTTTCTTAATTTTTTTTTTTTTATTAGTTCTCTTTCAAATCAGGTATTGGGGGAGATGGGATTTCAATGGAAATCGTCTTTAGCTTGGAACTTGCAGGAAAGGGAAAAGAAGAAAGATAGAGCGAGGGTTCTCAATTTTTTCTCCGTAAATGAAATAACACTAACAATCATAATCACCATTCCTCCATAATTCCTAAAGTATTACTATACCATTGCATTAGATTCTTGAGTTAAAACTTGCATTTTACAACAAAAATTAACTAGTTTATTTGGAACGAGAAAACAATTTTACTGTTCATGAGATTTGAGGTATAAGCATTATAGATTCAAAATCGGCTCAGCAGGAAACAGAAGAGTGCAGAGAAAACTTAAATTGTGTTCATTCCAGCACCAAGTAATTCAATATCAATCAAATTAACATAACCCAAATACCAAAAAATAGATGAATATTTCATACCCATCAAAGAAAAATCGAAATAACAAATACCCATGATAGATTCAACGAACCCCATTTAATTCGTAGTCATAAAACAATAAGAAATGCAAAAGAATGAAGAAAGGAAAGAACTTTACCTCAATTTGGAGAAAGAACTTTGATTTGATCGAAGTTTCAAGTACCCATTTCAGTTTAGTGAACAATAAATCAATTTAACAAACAAAAATCAGTCGAAAATACACAAACTTGAAGCTTTAAAATCATTAAATAAATATTATTTATGTTTTGAGAGAGAGAGCTTACAATTTAACAGAAGCTCACAAGCTCTTTGCTTTGTTGTTCCTTGCCGAAGGTCTGAACGGTTTGTTAGAAGTCACCCCCTTTTTTCTCTCTCTTTCCACTGGTGTTTCTGGCTGTGTTGGTGAAAATAATGAGCGCGAGAATGGAAAATAATGAGCGGCGAGAATGAAAAGATCGTGAGCCCAAGAAAGAAAAACTAGCCCCACCACCTAAGCGACGAGTTCCAGAACTACCTCTACCGTCGTGTATTTAGTACACTAAAACCCGTCCTCTATTTTAGCTTAGATCAGTACACGACGGTCTAATGCCATATACGACGATTTTTGCAGTCCTATATTAAGGACGGTCATGAGAGTCCTAAGCTGGTGTCGTTTTTCAGCAATTCTGGTGTAGTGTCTGCCTGAGTAGGTTGAACATAGCACTACTATCTATTTAGAATTGAAAAATGCAACTTATAGTGCCGTTGGGAAAGTGCCTAAGATACTGCTTGATGGCGTTATTTCATTACATATCGTGATTCTCCTTTCCCATTTTCTTATTTGTCGTACTTCTTTATTATTTGCCAAATTTTATCATGTAGAGTGTTTCATAGTTTGCTTTGCCTCTATTTATATTTTTGAACTATGCATTTGAAGTTGAACGTTGAGCATAAGTCTAAATTATGCCAAATCGAAGCTTCAAATGATGTAGTAATTCCTTGGGAATGGGTTGTCACCAAAATTGGTAACTTTCATACCTGAACTATTTCTTTGATCCACTTTATTGATTGTGCCTCTTTGCGGTACTCTCCTTCATTATTTTCCCATTTTTATTTTGTGGAGTTTTGATGGTCAGTCATTGATTATTTGCTTATCTTTTTGTTGAGCCATGCTTATGGGAGACCTGTGATTGGTTTGGAATGCTTAGCGCATAGTGAAATTAATATATGAAAATGTAAGGTCAGTCGGCCAATCCAACCAGCACTGGGACATTTCAGTCCACCGTCGATAAATGTAAATTTGGTCAAGGTGTTATACAACCTTGAGCCTAGAATGGGGTGCTTACTAAGTTGTTCAATGAGGAGTTGGATTTCATAAAAGTGTGTAGGGATTTCGAAAAGATATTCCTGGATGCATGAGTACGTGTTCTCAAACTTATACATTGTCCATCTTGATATTCTCCATTCAGTGGCCAAATCGACCCAACGTAAATGTTGCTTATACAATTTTTTTTTTTTATTTGTTTTAGTGCCATATGTATCATAATTCATTTTCTTCCACGTCATGAAAATTTTCAAATAATAAGCTGATGGTTTGTTTTGGATCCACGTATTATATTGATTTGTACGTAGCATATCCCGACATCAAAAATTAGTCACCCATACTTCTTTTTGTTGGGGGTTCTCCTAATTTGCTTTGTAGTTCGATTTTGTTGTTACATTATCAGTTTTTTTTTTTTGAATGGTAAGCATTGCAGGGAGGCATAGGTTGGACTACAGTGGAATTTAACTGATCTAGCTTGGAGTTTTTATTGAGCATAGGCTACAATGCTGCATTAGACATGTTTGGATGAAAGTTGTATGGGGCAAAAGCTTTGGCAGACACATTCCTTCTAAAATATTTGAATTTTAGTTGTTTTGATCACTTGGCACACCTCATTATGGGTTTGTCTAAAATTGCTTGCTAGATCATGTTGTAACCAAATTTTAACTTTTTTTTTCTTCTTTTTTGGAAAATATGAGGATTGCAGGTTGTTAAAAGTGGAATAAGGAATTGAGGGAGGTACTTGATTCAATTGACGCGAAGATTTTGCACTTACAATGAAAGCCAGTGATTCAAGTTCAAATACAGCGCTAAAGAACATTTATTCATAGTAAACACCTTTATTCACCTGGCACACCACACACTGCAAGAGACCTTTCCAGTACAAGCTGATCTGGCTTGGTGAAAGTGGTACAGGCCGGCCAAAAGCTTAGGCATCACATTCCCTCTTGAGTGTGTTATCAATATCCAAGTTGCTGTTAGAAAATGGGCCTTAATATGAAGTTGTTGTTAGAAAATGGTACTTCATGGGTGTGGTGGGGGGAATTAAACTTATAATAATATGGAAACATCAATTTTTAGACGGTCTTCGTGTGTTCAAAACAAGATATAAGCGCCAATGGTCAATCTTTTCAATCTATATTCCTTGGCTTTCCTTGGTAATAACAGGATTTTAGAGAGTTCTCATCAATTTATATTCTTTGGATTATTTTCTTTTTGGTAACAGGGATTTTAGAGTCATGTATGCATGTGCAATACTTGAGTCAACTATCTCATATGGAAGCATAAAATACAAGTTGCTCATTTGTTAAGTTATTTTATGGCAACACAGTACCTTTTCTTTTGCATTAGGTATTCAATTAAAAGTTGAATTGCGGGCTACTAGAGACATAGCAGAAATAAAAACATTATTTTATCTTAACAGGTTAGTAGTGAACAAGAAAAAAAAGAGACATAACATAAAGAATAAGATAGTGTACCAATATTTATCTCCATCATTTTATTCTAATTAATTCTACATAATATTAATCAAGAAAGCATTAAAATAATCCGTGCCAAAGGCACGGGTAATACCTAGTCATAAATAAGACATGTGATGATGTGAATATGAAATTATCAGAAAAGAAGAAAATAAAAAAATAAGTCAAGAACAAAAATACATAATAAAATACATGAATACCAAAAAAGGATAAACAGGACACATGAGTATCACGTGCATATGGACTAGTAAAGATAAGAATATTTCTTCTTGGAAGATTTTACTGAAAGAAACAACTTTAGGCTGAGTCCAATGGCTTCCTATCCCTTTAAAAATAATGTTAAAGTCAATAAAATAGAGCTAAAGTCAACAAAATAGAGCTAAAGTCAACATATTTTACTCTCTATCATTATTTTTTTTCTATGTATATATACAAAGGATTTTTATTTATATCTCTATTTTACTCTCTATATATAGAGTAAAATAGAGATATAAATAAAATCCTTTCAGATATATAAAAAAGGAAATTAATGATAGAGAATAAAATCTGTTGACTTTAGCTCTACTTTTAAAGGGATAGGGAGCCATTGGACTCAGCCTTATACACGTGCCTTTAAAAATGAAAAACCACACAATATCTGCACCAGCGGCCATGCCTAAGATAGGTGGCATATAACCTAGCCATAGACACAGCCAATAACCTTACCACACTGATTGATACCTCAACAAAAATTTAAGAAGCACAAACCCATTTGACATTTATATTGAGGTAGATACCAACATCTTATATATCACAAAGAAAAAATGATTTTCAGGATAACTCACATCGCCTACACACTTAGATACTTCTGCTATTTCTGCTTTACCACAAGAAAATTCCAATCCAATGGATGCCAGCAGTTCCTGCACATAAGAATTAACGTCAATGACAAATACAGAGAAATAGGAATTAGGAAGTAAACCACCAATAGGGATTATGAAGTAAACCAGGACTCGTCAAAAATCACATTAAGTAGTGCACACATTCATTCACTACCAGTTAACATAAAGATCCCCTAATCAAGGTGCATAAGCCATGCAGTTTAGACTCACATATATAAGTACTAAAAGACAGACTAGATTACCTAAACTTTAGAAATTGGCTCGCAATGTACACTAAAAATCAATTCCGAACTAACTAAACAAATTCAAAGAAAATTCACCAGACCTTAATCCTACTGCTTGCCCATGAATTCAGGTTTTTCTCCTCCCATGTTCCAGCGTACATATAACATGAAAAGTCATTAACAGTTGGCAAACAACATGAAGTAACTGAGAAAGCTCAATTTTGTAGAATCATTCCTCAGAGTTCCCGCTTAGTACAGCAAGATTCTGAAACACTGAACCGAAAAAAAAAAAAAAAAAAAAATTCCTTAGAAAAAGTGAGCCTTCATACAACTAATAATATCCATCCATGTCTCACACATGGTACATGGCTACATGCCTTCACACAATCAGATCTCTCATAATTATTTACACAAGGGATACAAGAACTGTCTTTGGAATAGAGCAAAGTAGAGTTTGGAAATCCTTGCCCTGTTATAGTTCCCACTCTTCATAAAGTTCTCCTGGACTCCTTATAGGTCTAAAGCAAAGATACGGTCACTGAAAGATCTTGATGTACAGTAACCATGTGGATGCATCAAAGATGTCCATAAGATGCATCGAGCTGGTCCCATTTGATTGAGTGCACAATTCATTTCAATATCAAATAAATAAAGAAAAATGTTTCTGGTTCCCCATCTCATTAAGTATTGAATAAGTTTAATATCTTTATAAGAACAGAAGAGCAATGAACCGGTTGTGTTCCATTCTGTCTTTCAACTCCAGGAGAGTGAACAACAATTTCCCATAGATCGAGCAGTAATGCCTATGAAGCTCTTGCAGGAATTCCTACTTCTCTTTACTTTTCTTTTTAAGGGCTCCGCTTAGGGCTGCTGTTGTCTTTATCCATTCCTTCTCTGAATCATTGCTCCTCATGAAAGGGCAGACTTCGCTAATGACAATCTTCATAGGAGCTTTATTATTTGACGCATTACTCCCCATGGATTTGCTACGCGCAGTGTTGTCTATTTTACTATTTTCTGAATTCATTTCCACTTTGTCACTCTCGCCATCCAAACTAGCTGACGTCTTTTCTTCCTTGGCAGAGGGGCTAGAAGGATTGCCATGCAGGATGGTATGCTTCCCAACATTGTTGGACACGTTTATAGGAACTTCACTTGTAACCTGCTTCGTTGAGTTCTCTCGTTTGTTGTGAAAGGCGCCTGCAATGCCTGTACTGAAGTGATTTTGTGCATTTGGTCTTTTAGAAGCAATGTCTGGCACTATGTGTGAGATGCTGAAAGAACCATTGCCCATCTCACCAACCAGTTCCTTCCACGAGGACTTCTGACTCCATATATGACCACCAGTTGTTACAGGGGCATTAGCTAGTACTTCAGCAGGTTGAGCTTCTTCAGGGGCTTTTTATTCTTGCTTAGGTGCATTAGCTAGTAGTTCCGTAGGTTGGGCTTCACTAGGTATCTTTGATTCTTTGGATAGGCTTCCAGATTGTACCATAATGGAGGCACCATCTCTACTGTCTAGTAGACTTTCATCCTTCAAATGTCCTACAGGTTCAGAGGAGCAAGTGGATTCAAATCTCACCTTTTTCATTGATTTATGCCTTTTCATGTCAGTGGAGCTTGCAGATTCAAAATCCGTAGACTTTGGCAATATATTAGCATCTGGCAAGATGTGGGAGATGCTGAATGAACTCTTGGCAGTCTCACCAACCAGCTCTCTCCAGCATGACTTCTGTTTCCACGAATGACCGGTAGTTAATTGTTGACTATTTCCTGTTTGCTTAGGTTGAGCCTCAACTGGACTCTTTGATGCCTCCAGGTTGGTCTCTGGGCACTCCTTCCTTTTGTGCATAGTAGGTGTGAACTCATTTATGTTACTTTCCTCAGATAGAAGTAGCCGAGGTTTCTTTGCAATTGTGTCTGACGGATTACCACTAATTTCCTTGCGAGCTTTGATCTTATTATGGGATGGAGCAACATTAGATGGTTGGAGCTGTTGGGAGATTTCACTAGAAGGTCACACCTCAATCTAGCTACTTTCTATCCCAAATGATTTCAACTTGGAGATCACACCAAGGAAATCACCCACCCAAGACTTTGGTAGTTATCACAACAACCTCAACCAAGCAAAACCACTACTGTATCATCACAATCCATAGCAACAATAATAATGGAAGTAAATATGCAAAGAGACACAAAGATTTAGGTGGTTCGGTAAATGTTACCTACATCCACACACAAGAGCCGAGTTTCCTTTATAACAAAGATTGGAGAGTTTACAAGAGATCAAGAATCAATAAGAAGAGGCCTCACTCAAACCCTAGCTCAATAGAGCTCCCACAATACCCTAGAAATGAATCTCTCAAAGTTCTGCTTCAAAACCCTAATCTATTTCCTTTATATAGGTGTACATAGACAAAGGGGAAGTAAAATGGGCTTGGGCCGCAATTTGAGCACGAGCGCTGAAGGCGCTTATGGGTGGCCTTGGCGCCCTCTTTATTTGATCATCATGGCGGATGGGCCAGTGGCCTTGGCCCTCATCGGATCAGATCATGGCCTTGGCCTTCAGGTGGCCTTGATCGGCGCCCTCTTCATCAGGTTCAGGAGTCGAGGGTGGCATACGGACACCGGAGCAAAGCTCGACGGTTCCAACAGCCCAACAATCTCCCACTTGGAACCTTCGAGATTCTTCATGCACATCACATCTCAATTGTAACAACTCAATCCAAATCCAATATACTAAAGAAACACTCGGCTCATCCATCATGGTCTTCAAGCAAGAAGACCCACCGAAGTTGAACACAACTTCAACTTCTCAGTAGGCACGGTCTTGGTCAACATATCCGCCGGATTCTCACTCCCTTGGATCTTCTCAAGTGCCAAAACCTCATCCTCCAACAGAGATCGGATAAAATGATACCGGAGACCAATGTGCTTGGTCCTAGAATGAAAGGCGGAATTCTTGGCAAGATGTATAGCACTCTGACTGTCACTATGTAACACACTTCTCTCTTGCTTCATCCCAAGCTCTTCCATCAATCCCTGTAACCAGATCATCTCTTTGCTTGCCTCTGTAACGGCCACATACTCTGCTTCTGTGGTAGACAAAGCAACAATCTTCTCAGAATCGAGAAATCCAACTCACTGCGGTAGCACCCACTTTGTAAAGACATAACCGAGTGCTTCTTCTCGCGATCTACTTCTCCCCGCAAAATCGGCATCCACATACCCTTGCGGGTTCACGAACACCCCTTCCATAACATAGGCATTTCTCGTAGTACCTCTCGGATATCTCAATATCCACTTCACGGCTTCCCAATGTTGCTTGCCGAGGATTAGACATAAATATCGACGGCTCCCTTTTGCTTGGGCTATATCGGACGTGTGCAAACCATGGCATACATAAGACTTCCAATGGCGGAGGTATGGTACCTTAGCCATGAAGTTTCTTTCCTCAACAGATCTTGGGAGAGTGTTCCTTGGACAACTTGAAGTGAAGCGCCAAAGGTGTGCAAACTGGTTTCGCAGACTACCCATCTTGAACCTCTTCAATACCTTCTCAATATACTCGACTGAGACAACTCGAATACCTTTACGCCTATCTCTTCCGATCCTCATCCCTAGAATCTGTTTTTATTTTGCACCCAAATCCTTCATAGAACTCACTTGCTAACTTCTCTTTCAATCTCCAATTTCGACATATCGAACTTCGCTACTAACATATCATCAACATATAGCAACGGGATGGCGTAGCTGGAGTCGAACCTCTTGAAGTAGCAAAGAATGGTTGACGTTGCACTTATAGTAGCCATTTCCTTGCATGAAGTTATCAAACTTCCGTACCTTGCCCTAGGGGCTTGTTTCAAACCATACAAGCTCTTTTCGAGCACCGCATACCATATTCTCTTTACCGCTTCTTGATGAAACCCTCCGGTTCTTTGCATATAAATTTCCTCAACTAGGTCACCATGGAGGAAGGGTTTTAACATCCAACTGCTCAAGATATAAATCTTCATTTGCAACAATACTCAACACCGATCGAATAGTATTCGGTTTCACCAGCGGGAGAATATCTCGTGAAGTCAATGCACGCTTTCTGAAAACCCTTGACTACTAGCCTTGCCTTGTATCTCGGGAACCATCATGTTCCTCTTTGACTCTAAACACCCATTTGTTACGTAGAGCCTTCTTGCCCATGGGTAGTTTGGCTAACTCCCACGTGCCACGAGGGAAATGAGGGACTTCATCTCATCTTGCATAGCAAGCTCCCACTTGCTTGCATCACTCACCTCAATGCTTCATCATAGCATTGAGGCTCGCCACCATCGATGAAAGTAGCAAGTAATTCACATAGGTGGGCGGATATCTCGAACTTCGGTACATGTGGCTGGATGTCTTCCTTGGGGCGCGAGGTGGAGATGGACTTCGGTGGTGTAGTATCCTCATCATTCTCGAGTCACTACTCGTCATCATCCATTTGTGGGGCTCCCACTATACCCACGACTTACATCGAAGTCTTCCAACTCAACATACTGCGTGCGCTCTGCGTACCCGATTCCTTGGTTTGTGCTTCATCTCGTCCTTGTACATCACCTTCTCATTAAACACAACATCTCTACTACGAATGATTTTCGATTTTGATCATCCCAAAAACGATACCCCAAAAATCATCACCGCCATAGCCAATGAAGGTGCACTTTAGTGACTTAGCATCAAGCTTGCTTCTAGCTTGGTCACTAATGTGGACATAGGACACACAACCAAACACCTTCAAATGGGAAAGGTTCACATCCTTCCCGGCTCCACACTTCCTCGGAATCTTAAAATCCAAAGGCAGCGATGGTCCTCTATTGATCGGGGTAAGTTTGCTAACACTTTCTGCCCGAGCTGCTTGGGCAAGCCTGCTAGTGTACGCATACACCTAGCTCTCTGTCAGTGTTCTATTCATCCGCTCTGCAACCCCATTCTGCTGAGGTGTCCCTGGCAAAGTCTTTTCCATCTTGATGCCATTGTCGACCAAGATTCTTCTTAAAACCTGAATCTTCATACTCTCCACCGTTTTGTCGGATCTCGACTTCTTTACTTTCAAGCTTGTCTCATTCTCAACCATGGCCTTCCAAGTCTTGAACACTTCAAATGCGCCGACTTGTGTCTTAAGAAATAGACCCACACCTTCCTAGTATGGTCATCAATGAAAGTCACAAAATATGACTTTCCGCCAAGTGAAGAGACATTAGGCTGGCCCCCGGACATCTGTATGTATCAACTCAAGCCTTCTAGCTTTTGGTCGACCCATTCTCTCGAAAACTCACCCGGCTTCGCTTTCCAAATACACGGTTCTCCACGAAGTCAATTTACCGATTTGTAACTTTGGGAGTTTACGGAAAAGAGTGAAGGATTTTCATTCCTTTCTCACTCATGTGACCAAGTCTGCGGTGCCAAACATTCGGATCCTCTTTGCCATGTGCCCGCGGCAATCGACTCACAACCATGTGCAGTCATGTAGAGTACCATCTTTCTTACCATTTGCAACAATCAATGAACCGCCGAGACCTTCCAAGTATATCACCCGGTAAAGATCGTAACAAATCCTTCACTTGCCAATTGCCCCACGAAATCAAATTCTTCCTCAAATCCGGGCGTGTCCGACGGCGTCCCTCAATAACCATGACGAGCCATTCATCTTGATATGCACGTCACCCCTTTGCCTACAATGTCACAAGGTTGGTCATCACCGAGAAAGACCGTTCAAGGTCACCTTCGTGTAGTTCTCAAAGAAACTCGATGTGAGGTAGCATGGAAAGATCTGGCGAATCAAGTACCCAAGACTCCTTCTTGTGCTCCATCGAACATATCAAAGCGTCATCTACCATCTCAACAACATTAGCTTCTTGATTCTTTTTCTTGTTCTTATTTATGTTGTTGTTGTTTCTTGGTGCGGGCAATTGGGGCTATAGTGGCGGGCCTACCACAATTATAGCACACCACTTCACTTATGTCTCGAGGTTTGTGTTCAACGCTTTGCAATTGGGAGGCTTGAGATTTCGATCTCCCCCTCCACTTCTTCTTACTACGACTCCTGTTTGACTTTCTTCCCCTACTTTCAGTGCTCAATGCCGACCCTGAAGTTGATCCCGAAGATGACGGACAATCCTGTCTCCGGATTTCCTCAGTTAGTACCATACTAACAACGTGCTCAAACTTCAACTTGGTCATTCCCGCAGAGCCACTAATAGCCGCCATAGTCGCCTTCCAACTTGGAGGCAATTGTCCAAGTATCGCCAAAGCTAGCACCTCATCACTAAATGTAATCTCAACCGACTCCAATTGGTCCTTAGTTTGGTTGAATTCATTTAGGTGATCCTTGAAGGAGGTCCCCTCCAACATTTTCATACTAAATAGCTTGGTGATCAAATAGACTTTGTTCGCGGCCGAGGGTTGTTCATACATCGTAGTAAGTGCCTCCATGAGAGACTTCTCCATCTTCTCAGTCTTAATATTGAAGGCTACCGACTTCGAAAGACTCAATCGGATTGTGGCCAAGGCCTTTCTATCTTGCAAATCCCATTTATCTTGCGGAATCTCCTCAGGCTTCTCACTTATCAACGTTTCCATCAAATCCTTTTGATAGAGAACATCCTCAATTTGCATCTTCCAATAGCCGAAGTTTGTTCCGTCAAACTTCTCTATCTTGTAGCTTTCCTTTTCGGTCATCATGACTTTACTGAATCAAAAAACCACGGTGGAGAACCTCTCAGAGGAATTTCCTCAAACACCCTGTAGCTCTGACACAGTCACCTATGCTCTGATACCACTTGTTGGGAGATTTCACTAGAAGGTCACACCTCAATCTAGCTACTTTCTATCCCAAATGATTTCAACTTGGAGATCACACCAAGGAAATCACCCACCCAAGACTTTGGTAGTTATCACAACAACCTCAACCAAGCAAAACCACTACTGTATCATCACAATCCATAGCAACAATAATAATGGAAGTAAATATGCAAAGAGACACAAAGATTTAGGTGGTTCGGTAAATGTTACCTACATCCACACACAAGAGCCGAGTTTCCTTTATAACAAAGATTGGAGAGTTTACAAGAGATCAAGAATCAATAAGAAGAGGCCTCACTCAAACCCTAGCTCAATAGAGCTCCCACAATACCCTAGAAATGAATCTCTCAAAGTTATGCTTCAAAACCCTAATCTATTTCCTTTATATAGGTGTACATAGACAAAGGGAAGTAAAATGGGCTTGGGCGCAATTGAGACACGAGCGCTGAAGGCTTATGGGTGGCCTTGGCCCTCTTTATTTGATCATGGCGAAGGCCAGTAGTGAGCGGCGCCCTCTTCATCAGATCATGGCTGAAGGCCGTAGGTGAGCTTGATCGGCGCCTCTTCATCGTTCAGAGTCGAGGGTGGCATACGGACACCGGAGCAAAGCTCGACGGTTCCAACAGCCCAACAGGAGCTTCCCAAATCCTGATTCCTGGAATAAACAAACGTATAGCTCTTGTTAGATTTGGTGGCCTGATAGAAATCTTTAAATAAAAAATAAAAAATATAGGGAACTTTACCAATCGGCATAAAATAGCATACCTGATCCACATTTTCCAGTCTCCCCTTTTCCACAGAACCCAGTTTGGTCTTCCCTCCTCTCACTATGTTAATCACAATGTTGTCACCGTCATTGTCCTCATCTGCTTCACTTTTACTCGGAAGATCATCTATTGAGTGTTTTGGACTCTCCTCCTCGGTGGGCACTTCAACCTTGCGACCCTCTGAACTCGGTTTAACTTCTCTATTAAATATCTTGTCCATCACCGATCTCATCATATTCGGCTCTTCCTCCTTCATTATCTCAGTTTGGTCTTCATTAGCAGATATCTGCTTCACCTTTGCTATTTCAGAATCACCACAATGCTCCTCACAGTCACATAAATGAATTGGGAAAGAAGGAACCTCAATACTCCGGAAACTATATTTGTGTTTGCCAGTTCCACTGTAAGGCACTGATTTAATCTGCATAAAAAATTTCAATTTCAATATATCTAAATATAATCTGTCAAAAATGACCCACGATATAAGAATTACCTTGTGTAACCTGGGAAAGAATATCTTAAGCTGTGCCTTATCTTGGGTCAAGAGCTTTGGCTTTTCTGGAATGTCAATGTTGTCCTGAGCAACTTCAACATCTTCTTCCCACTCTCGCCTCAGGCGAACTAGATAATGCTCCTTAGCCTTCTCGAGTCTCAATCTCCCTCCTTTCCATACACATCCGTTATACTGCCATATTATCAAGTCCAACAACACAACAAAGTATCAACCTAAATGCAATGATATGTACAAGTAAATAAATGAAATCAAAAAGGGGGCGGGCGGCGGGCGGGTAAGGAATATATATATAAATATACTGACCGAGCTGAAGAGTTTGTTGAGGGACTTATCCGAGGAAGGTTGGAAATCCACATAGGCAAAACTACGGTCGCTGGTTTTAACAAACTCAACGGATTTAACTGTCCCTAGAGACGAGAACGTCTTTTGTAAATCAGCCTCCGTACTTTCTCTCCTAATCCTCCAACGAAGATTCTCATTGGTGACTTCACCTCTTCTTCTTCGTTCAAATCATCACCAAGGTCATCTTCACTTGTACTGTGATTACTGTGGGACTCATGGGAAGTTTCAGCAGCAGCAGCCCTATCAAGAGCATCATCTACTGGATCATTGTTACCTGGCTTCAGCTCCTTCAGCTCACGCACTACATCCTTCACAGATACTGCTGCCTGTTTTATGCCTCGCCCAATGGCTGTGTAGTTTGTGGTGGGAGTCTTCTTCAGGGACTCACAGGCCTCCCACACAGTGCCAACTAGCGGCGGGATATGAGTCAAACTGCGAGAACCTGCACATCAACTTTTAAAAGTTAAATCATCGCATTCCTACAAACAAGTCTCACACTTTCAATTTGCAAACAACAACAAGTGCATTCATCTAAAAAAAATACCAACAAGAAACTTTTACCACGTAGCAATGCTATAGAAAAGCTAAAGCAATTAAGCACCCAAGAAAAGGAGAAGAATGAAAGACCAAGATGCAGTTCTATCCATTATATCTCCTGATATTTATACAAATCAGATGTTGTTGAAAAGACAGGCAAAGAAGGAGAATATTACCATAAGATAAGACTGCCTCTCTCAAAAATGTTAAACTGCACTCAACAACTTTCTTTGCAGATGCATGGATACAGGAAGAAAGAGTAGGTCCAGCACCAACTTTAGTCCCATGAGAAAGCAGGAGGAGCCCCTGAAGCATTTTGAAGTAAACACTCATGTAATATCTCAGCCATTAGAGCTATAACTTTCAAAAAACAAATATTGCCTACAGACACGCTGATCGGGATGAATTTATGTATACTTTAAAGGAGCCGATTGGAGAACACCCTCTTTATACTTCCAAAATGCGTCCAAAACCTTCATTTAGACCCTTTAAACATTGATGTGGACCTTTCTTATGAAGGCTTGCCTTGGCAACTCCCTAACCACTGGTTATATATAAGACCCTTTTTATCTAGGTAATAAAAAGGATTCCAAGGATGAGAAGTGCACCTACCTATTGGGACGTCGTAGATAAAGTCTCTACAATAATAATAAAAAAAACCCTAAAGCTTGATCATACGCAAAGTGATGCCCAATCCAGAATGTAAGAAACTAAATTAGTAGGCGGGGCGTATTCGGTTTTGGAGTTTGAGCATTTGAGTTTGGAAGATTGTCGACGACACATTGGTAATTGTATATTTGTATATAGACTTAAAAGTAAAAGTTGAAAATGGCGACAGTGCAAATCAGCTCCCTTGGACATTAGTTTGCACTTAAATCAGCTCCATTTGACTCATATATATTAGGGGAAAAAATTGCCAAGCGCCTAGAAGAACTGCTATTGGCAGTTCTAGTGGTGTTTCAATAACCTCGTCAACAGCATTGAATATACATTAAAAGCGTCATCAACTGCTGGTGTCGGTTTACTGATCTTGGCTATGCCCTGCACCCTTGGCTTGGCTTCTATAGGATTTGTAATTTGATATTCTACTCGTCACTACACCATAATAGGATATTTGCAACACACACCTTTTTTTATTTGCAACGGTTATTTACCGTTAGTAAGTTTCCAACGTTAAATAAGCGTTGACAATGTTGTAAAGCGTTGCTTTATTTGGGTGAATTTCTGGAATTAATTGCTAACGCTTAAAAAGCGTTGGAAAAGTGTTACAAATTAAAAACTTGAAAATTTCGCGAAATAGGGAAACGAAAAAAATCGAAATATAAAACATAATTTTCTTTCTCTCCTCTCTCTCTCTCACCGCCGCATTTCAAGATCCCTAAAATCATCCATTCCTCAAAACTAATTTTTGCACTCCTCAAAACTAATTATCATCTCGATCCCTGTTTACAGACCAATCCAGTATATATTCTGTCTTGATTCCTGCAGAAACAAGATCGGGTTCTGTCGAAATCCAGAGAAAAGCACGAGGTATGTACATTATTGTAAAATTTTATTTGAAAGGTATGATTTTTTTTTTAATTGTGAACTTGGGTCTGGGTTTTTGTTTTTATGTATGCGTGTGTGAGAATTGTTGAAAATTTTGAATTTTTTAAGGAGAGTTTTTATGTATGCGTGTGTGAGTATTGTTGGATGGTCCTAACTCTATATTTAGCTGATTGTGGTTATTGTTTAATGTGTCCTGGAAGAATACATCTGGTGTTGGAGTACTGCAGAGGAGGGGATCTATCAGTATATATTCAACGTCATGGAAAAGTTTTGGAAGCTAGAAGCACTTCATGCTACAGTTAGGTAAAATTTTCCCACTTACAACTGAAAACTCATCTTTGTTTCTAGGATTGTTCTTTGATTGGTTTCATGTGAAATGATTGGGTTGTTTCTTCTACTGCTGCTAGTCTGCTAATTCTTCGTGAAAACAGTCTTATACACAGATCTCAAACCTCAAGTTCTTATTTATCTTCTACATCAAAATTCAAGCTCTTCCTGATCTAAATTAGTTGTCTATCTTAATTGATCTAGTACCATGCCCATAGTACAAAATGCCGCGGCATTTCGCGATATATCGAGGTATTTGCCGGATTTCCAGTAAAACGGCATCGAAATATTCCCGATATCAAACTGGCAGGGAAAACTCCTCTTACCAGAAATTTATCGCTATATATCGCGATATTTAAGATAGATTATCGAAATTTTGAAATATCATGGGTCATCTTCTTGTCACAAGGTGTAAACAGTAAACACAAAACAGTAGAGATGGGTAATTTTCACTCTCCCTGAGTTCCTGATGTTGTGGGATAATATCAACTTGTAATTGATCGATCACACAATTGTTCTCTTATCGTTTCCGTCGTCTTTCCCATTTCCTCTTTTACTATTCATCTCTCATTCTCCTTTGTTTTCTAAGCAAAGGAAATTTTCTCTCTCTCCTTCCATTCAAGTTTTTTGAGAAATATTGGATATTTAGATTTGAGAAGTTGGGTGTAAAGAAGTTAGAAATTGCAAGGTATGGTCTTCCTGTTAGAAGAAAAAGTAAAACATCTTTAATAGATTTTTTTTTTAATGAGATCACATTCGCATGGCTGCTGTAAGCATGAATGAGGTTGTAATAATTCTCATCTTTCCACCTCATCTGGTCTTTTACAAATAACAAGTAAGGTTTGGTTGATATCTCCTTTAATTTTCCAAATTGTTTATCCCTCTATCAAAACCTCATCTTATCACTAAAAGTCCCTTATATGTCTCGATATATTGAACAACTCATTAAACTAGGCTTGCCAAACCTCCTCTTATCTATCGATATTTTCTTATATATTTCAAAATATCGGCTTTGGAGACTTTCGGTATTTTGAACCGGCACGATATTTTGTACTATGACCATGCCTATAGTGTCCAACGATAGCAGACACATGTGTCTATGCAGAACAGCAGAACATTGTATATGTTTGCCAACATCTTAATTTTATAGCAAACTGGATGTCTGGATCAGGATAATATCTGATAGTCGTTTTATGTGTCTTCTAAGTGAAATCATTAGGCCTATTTTCAGAAGCACATATTATCATCCTTCAATGTCCACTGGTTAAAAAAAGATTAAAGTTCATTCATTTAGATCCCATTTTAAGTTTGAGACAATAAGATGGGTAGAATAAGTTGTGGGCTGGCTAAAAGTTATAATGAGCTATGGTATATAGCTATATGTTTATATGAAATATATCAGCTTCTCTAGTAAGGCCAATTTTGATTAATATCTAAAAGACAGGATAGAAAGTGCTTGGGATTCCTTTCGGGATTGAAGGATTAATTGGCCCCTAGTATATTAAGAAGGATCTCTTCTGCCCATAAGGCCGTAAGGGAGCCTCTTGGTTTATGTATTTTGTCGATACTGTACTGTTTGATGAGACTAGAAAAGGCTGAAAAGGGATAGATGTAAACTACATCTTTAGATACCTAATTTGGAGTCAGGTGCTTCAGATGGACAAAGTATGTTGTCTGGGACTTCAGTAGGGGTACTTGTTTTTTGTATAAACTCGTCACACTCACTCTAGTTACTAAGTCAGGTTCCATCAACGTTACTTGCAAGATATGGGAGCGTCGTAGCGTTCATTTGTGTGAAATATTTTACTATAAAGTGGAAGAATAAAGAATCTAGATCTTGTCCACCAGGTTGGACAAGTTTAATTATTCATATGAAATGGTGAACCTTGTCAAATCTAATTCAAGTTATGGTCACATTAATGCGAAAGTACGGATCAAAATCACCTGAGATGTAGTGATTTGGTAGCAAGGATCTGGTCACATAAAATTCTTCTAGGCACATCTGGTCCTTGGATGTTTGGCCCTTTCATAGTACACCTACATCATAACTATGTTCTACATTTAGGGACGTATGCGAAACCGAGGTCGGGGTGCTAATCCTTATAGTTTCCGACATTCTACTTCAGATAATCAGAGCTGATTACTAGTGCACTAATGGAGGTTTATCAAATCTGTGGGGATGCGGTTAACATAAGGTTTATTGAGGAAAACTGGACTGTTAATGATAGATTTGGAGAAGAGAGCGTACCGTCTTTGTAGCTGATCAATGATCACTACTCCCGTAGAAATTTTTTATTTTGCCTTCTGCCTTTTCACCATTTCCCGAACCTTCACTGATTACTTTTTTCTATATCAATTCTTCAATTTAATTGGCAGGTAAACCGGCTTTTACAAAGAAACAAGCAGATCTGTTCTTCCCTTTGATTTTTTTTGGATGACTTCCCGATGGCAATGCATGTAACTTTTTAAGTGGTAATTCTTGTACATGGTTTTGGTATTTGATGCAATTATTAAATCGTTAGTGTTTCTCTCTTGCAGATATCCCACAAGTACGGTTTGATATATGTGATCACAAAACTTGGACTTCTATTTGTTTACGATTTGGAGATTTACTACCACGAGTTTACGTAAATCGAATCGATCCAGATCCTATATTTTTGACATCGAGGCATCATCATAGGGAGGATTCTATGCTGTTAATTGGCGATGGTAGGTGTTACTTGCCATCTTTAACAGGCAACAATAGTGCCTTTTGTCGTGATCAAGTATGTTTTATAAGCTTACCTGTTATGTTATAAAAGGTAATTGGAAGATTGTATAAATGGATGTTATCGATGATCATTACTGACTAAACAACCCGGAGCTTCTTTGTTAATCTTGCTAAAAGAGGAAATCTTCCTAGAGTTGAAAACTTGGTAGGTGGATACGTTTGAGTAGCCTCTGTATATGATTTTTTAATTATCCAAGAATCTAGGGTTTGTAGACCTTTATATAGTGTCTAAAGTACAATTGAATTTTTTTTGGCTAAGAAGTAGAACTTACGTTGGCATCATTTGTGAGAAGTGTGTCCACCTTCTCATATGGGAGAAATGATATAGGTATTATAATGGTAGCACACGTTTAATTTAAACTTTAGCTAAGTGTTCAACTAGATATTTCATAAGAAAACACAAAAGTAACAAAGAAACCAAGATTTTAATCGTCCGAATAAGTGATTCCACGGTGATCATGGTCATGAATGTTGTATGTCACATGCTATATATTTTCTTTGGGCATCACGGTTTACATGTTCTTCATCGTTTTCATCGTCGGGTTGTCTAACGGTTCCAAGAATTGTTCTCTCGGACAAAGTACAAGGAAGTCTGCTGAACTTGCTGCGAGAATCCCCGAGGGACTCCTTGAACTCGACGATACGGTTGCAATGTTTGAAGTCTGCCTATTTTGGATGTGAATATATTGTGATTCTCGGATTTTCTTACTGGTATCATCATTTAGGATGTATCTTAAGATATGTACTTTTAATTCCATATGATGTCCTACAAAATAACTCAAGTGTCCAATTTCTTATTTCTGCGAGTTATTATAGCTTCACAGAGAGAGCTACATCGCTAAAAAAATCTTAAATTAAAGGAGTAGGTATCATAAAAAAAGTGTTTTTGAATTTAGGGAAACTCTTGTAGGTATCCTAGGGTTTATTTGTTATCTTATTCTTTGTTGTCCACAAGTATCTTAATCTTGTTATCTTAATACTTGTTATCATTACATTTTAGACCAAATTTGCATTCTTAGTTATCTTGTTGAAAGAAATTTTCTGGTTCTTGGCACATTCAAGTCTGTTCTGGTGAGTGGTGAAGTCCAAATTTATGTAGATAGAGACTTACATTTGATTTATGCGAGTGAAGCTTTTAACGTACATTACATTGTCTGTTCGTCTATTTTGTTGGCCTTCAAGATGAATGTGCATATTTTGCATGGTTGAACTGAAGAACCTTTATTGATTTATGAGCGATAATTAGAATTGCCCCGGCGTTTTTTGCTATAAATCGACACTAATTTGCACTACCATTTGGATTCTATGGATCTGCTTTTTATGTTATGCACATTTACTTTCTTTTTTCTTTCTTCTTTTCATCCAGTCGTGAGTCCTTGGATATGCCTAGATTTCAAGGATCCGAACTTAGAAGTATTGCAAAGACTGTGGTGGTGGTCAAATGAGCTAAGGCTACTAGTACTATTGTTTTGGTGTAAATTTTATGAGACTTTGGTATTCTTGTAGAAACTTGAGTATAAGCGAAGGGTGGATAATCTAAATGAATGTTTGACAAGCATTGATATATTTTTTAGGTTCTCTTAAATATATGTTATCTTAGTTGAAGGCATCTGGGTTGAAATTTTTTTGGTGTTCGGTGTTTTTGGTGTTTAGGAAAATATGAGAATTTTTTTTTTTTTATTTGCAACCCATCAGCAACGGTTCATAACTATTACAAATTTAAAAATGTTGCTACAAAACAATATAAACAAGTGTTACAAATAATATTTGCAATGCTTAAAAACCTTTGGAAAGTTTTTCTTGCAACGGTTAATAAGCGTTGGAAATTTCTGTTTGCAACGGTTAATAACCGTTGGAAATTTCTGTTTGCAACGCTTATTAACCGTTGTAAAAATTTCCAACACTTTACCCACGCCATATTTGCAACACTTAAAAAGTGTTGCGAAAATTATTAGCAACGGTTTTTTGCCGTTGCAAATAGCCTGTTATGGTGTAGTTCGTACTGTAACCTCGTATCTGCTGGATATGGATAACAATCTTTGGTCTCTACTAGTTATGCTCAAGGAAATGTAACTTAGTCAACTGGTTCTTAATTCTTCAACTGAATAAAGGACTTGCTAGGGTGATTAGTCAAGGTTCATTAACAAACTATGAAAAAGGCAAATTCGGAAATGAGAATACCTAATAATATGAGTCCAAGAGCTACAGGCAAGACTACCATTGAATTCCTTAGAAAAACCATTTTTTATTATTTTGAGAATTAAGGTGGGATTACAGCATCCTCAGCTTTTCATTGATTGACCATTCTAAAATATACCATCTCAACATTGCTAAGATAAAATTCTAGTTTAGCTAGAAAATCATGTTTAAAAATTTTCCTATATTTCTTTTGCACATTACTCGATGCTACTTGACATTCGAAAATTGGACCAAACTATCAATGTTGATGTACCGGCATACTGATGTTGCTTGATCATAACATAAAGAGGAAAAAAGATCATAACATAAAGAAGTTAAAGGATGTTTTGGTAAATGATTTTACCTTTAGTTCGGGGCACACTTCTTTCATTAACAATTTCATCCCCAATGCCTGCACAAACAAATGAATAAATTATATAGAAAAAATGTTTACAAACAAACTTCAAAAACGTTTATAGAAATGAATCGCACGATCAATATTAATGACCAGAGTCATTACAGGGGAAATTATTTCACTATGATGCTCCTACCCATACTGAAGCATCACTTTCTATCATCATTGTATCCGGATTCCAACCAAAACCACTAGGAGAAAAAGATCTCAAATCTTTGAATGATTTAACTGCAACCTTCTTTGTCTTGATTCGGTTTTCAACGTGTTCAATATCGATAGCAAAACCCAACTGATCTCTCATTGCCTCAGTGACAACAAAGAATGTGATTTCTTTCTTACATCCACCGGTTCCCCTTAAACCCTTCGCAAGATGTTCCAAGAAAACTTCTAACATGACATCATCCATAGATTGAGTCCACACTAGTCTCCCTTTCTGATCACATACTGGTGCTTGTGGTGTTTGAGGTGTTGCTTGTGTTGCTATCCCTATTAAAAGTATTATATGATCATAGCACATATCCATTTCCACAATATAAGTTATTAAAAAAATATATAGTACGTAGAAATTGAAAAGATCCATAAAATTTAGATTTCATCGTTTTAATCAACAACATATAATCAAACCATAGCATTTGCAAATCAAAACAAATACAACATATAACTAACTAAAAAACATAAAACTGGTCAATCACTCTGTGTTTGAAACATACAATGCTCATTCCACATATTCTCAGTAAAGTTGGTCCTAAGCAACTTCCACTCATTAGTTGGCCTCAGTGCAGTGCACTATAATCCTGAGCTTGGCTGCCGATATCTCTAGGTTCCTCCACATCCGGTTCATCCCCCATCCAATAACATCGCCAAATAAACAAACTTAAGGATGAGGACCCCAAACACCATTAACGAGTACTAAACGGGGACGAATGTTAGAAATATCATAAAAATGGAGACCAAAGTTATTGTGAACCTGAAATTGCCCGTGCCCCTGACCCTCAATGGTGCCTTCCCACCATGCATTGTCGTGTAAAACTTCAACTACTTGATGCATTCTATAATATCGGTCGGCTCTAAGCTGGTATCGTTGAACAACCTCTCTTAGCCTTCCAGAGTTATTTGGCTCCATCATGTCTTCATGAACAATAAGGTGATGATCACCTTGCATTCCCCCTCCGGCACGTGCAATGACAACAACATTATGATAAGCTTCGTTGGCTCCTACTACTAACTCCATTTCACTATTATCTATGTATCCTCCAACCATTACAACAAGTAAATTACCCGGGCAGAGTATAGAAATGAGGAAAATTAGGTACTTTGAAGTAAATCCTTTCGTGGACTCCCTCTGTTTTTCGGAGGCGGAGTAAAGAAATTTATATTACCCGGCTTTCTTCTCGAAGTAGCAGGGTTTTAGGCAGGGGCGGAGTAAAGAAATAAATTTATATTACCCGGGCTTTCTTTCAGAGTGGAGCCTCCCACACTCGTTACTAGTTAAGCGATTGTGGAACTTCAGAGTAGCAAAATGTGAAGCAAAGGTTTAGTCTCGGATAATCTTAGGCTTCCCAAGTAAAAACAAGCCGCCAGAGCAGATCTTTTAGAGCGTACGAACTGCAAATCCAGCGACTAGGTTCAGCTCCAAAAGGGAGGACAAAACCAACAACAGGGTTACCAGCAACCTCCCCACAACAACTGCCCCGCTTTGTTTAGGCTAGAGTACAACAAGAGGCAAGAGGGTTAGGGTCTTTGTTTAGGCTAGAGTACAACAAGAGGCAAGACGGTTAGGGTTACAAGAGGGTTAAGGTTACATTTTTGTGTCATGTGCCAAAAAAGAGGACTTTGGGCCAAAAAGGGGGACGGTGGGTCTCTAAAGTGAGCCCAAAGTCTATTAGGTTAACTCCAAAGAGGCCACAACTGCTGGAAATTATTTCTATAGCATTTTCGTCTCTGATTGGGGTAAGGCCAGGTCCATTGGAAAGTTGGTTCTTAGTCGGTCATTTTGACATAAAGTAGGCCCTATTTCGAGACCCGAGTCCAAAGATACGTCAATCGAATTGTGGCAGATTCGATAATCAACCTAATGATCAATCGAATTGCATGGCAGATTAACTTTCTCTAATATCTTTTCCTATCATTTAAATATACTATTTTAGTGTCTCAAATCTATTATTTTTACTCAAATTAGTAAATCATCTATCTAATCTAGACTTGCATTCTAGTAACGTACGACTAGAGTGAACTGAACACGACTACTCCTCATTATTTATACGATATTGATATTGAGAGTATTTTAATTACTGTTTTTCCCCATATTATCTACTGTTTTTAGTTAGTAAAAAAACCACAATCTTATCACATAACATCTTTAATCCTATGGAAGACATTTAATTTCTTCACCAATGCCTGCAAGCACTGCACGCACGTCAGGAGGTCTTCAATTCTTTACACGTCTCCTGGAATTCCAAGAAGTTCAGGCAATGCACGAAGTGGCACATGATGAATTCTTGCAAAACCACTCACAAATTTTGGAAAATCACGTTATCATAATGAAGAACCAAAGTGATTTTTCCACACACCAGGGTGAACTTCAGCAGCAGCTCATCCAGCAAATTGATCAACTTAACAGTCTTGTAAATTATCTGCTTCCACTTAGCCATCCTCGTCGTCAACAAAGCCCTGGATTTTGGTCCACTTTTAAAAGTTAGGTTTTTAGTTATATTTATCTCTTAGTCAACCTATTTTGTTTTTCTTGTGTTTTCTATTGTTAAGCAGTGGCTAAGGATATTGTGCCCATTAGATGTAATAATTCTTGTTGTTATCAATAAACCATCATTTAAAGACAATTTTTAAACTATTGATTTAAATTTGTTTGCAAGAGGGTTTTATCTTTTTCCATACTCTTCCATCCATCACGACAGACTTTCTTCCACTTCATCATTAGGCGTGGGGAACATATTTGATTCCCTTGTGGTGGGACCTTCTAGTTGCTTCACGCATAGTGACTATTTATTTTTGGACTTCTCGCCACGCTGATTGACAGTCTATTAGGACTCCCTGCCTTACCACTTTATCTGCTCCAACTGACTAATCTTCATCAAGCATGGCTACCCCCAAAATATTCCTGAGCAATCCTTCCAGGCTATAATAGACTCCCTTGCTTATGGCCTTCACTCCGTGAATACATCACCAACATCGGATGGTCTTCCCTAGTTTTTCAACCTGACCAAACTTATTCTCTAAGTTTGGCTGCATATTTTTATGCCAATATGGGAGACACACAAGCATTTAATCATGCCCAAGGTTTCTTCTTAGACGGGTTCACAATCCAAGTTGGTGGCACACCACATATCTTTTCTAAGCCAACGTTTGCCCTAGCTTTGGATCTTCCTTATCACGAGCCTGCAACAACATGGCCATACATCAACCATAACTCATACCGTTCCTTTTCATGGCCTGCTTTTCGTGGAACATATGGTGATGGTCTTGCAATTAAAGAAGAAGAACCTACACCTGGCAGATGGTCAGACACTACCATTCCCTTAGCAACCATGACCATGAATGTGGGGAATGCGATGTTGTTTATCCTTATGAACATCATGGGAGATTGACATTTTTCTACTGCCAATGATGCTGCATGCGTAGTGTTTAATGTGCTTGCTCAAGGTCATACATTATTTGATATCATAAACTGTATTATCACTAATCTGAAAAGAGCTCGCACTGTTCGGCATCAGTATCTACTTTCACTACAAAAAAAAAATGTCTTAACGAGTCACTTTTAAAGTGTCTTAAAAAGTGGTTTGTGTCACTTTTCTGATTATTATGAAAGCGTCTTATCCGCCGGCGTCACTAAAAGTTCGCAAAAGTGTCTCAAGAAATACATTTGTTGTGTCAGTTTCTGTTATCAAAGTGACACAAAAAAGTGGTTATTTGTGTCACCTTAAACCCAAAAGTGACCCAGAAATACCTTAAAAGCGTCACTAGAAGATGACTTTGTTGTGTTACTTTTCAAAACCATTGATTAAGAAATTGTTTTTGGGCCAAAAGTGACACACAAAGTAATCATAAGTTGTGACGGGTTTCATAGAAGCGAGATAGCATCTATTATTTTAAAAATAAATAAAAATGCAATATATACATGACTAATAACCTGCTGCAATATGGGTACACTTGCAAATGAGAGTGAGTATAAATCTACAATATTATCATCACTAAACCACCTGCCTTACAAAAGATGCAAAAAAATATAGGTAACAACATTCAATAAGAACCATTTCATTAATTGGAAATTAATCACCATTCACATTAAGGTCCACGCACTAAATCTAACAAACTATTCAAAACATAGTCAATTTGAATCCATCCATAAACCTAGACCCCGTTAACCTTCGAATTCGTAACCAAAGCGTCACGACATAATCCAAAACCTTAATAAAAGCATTAAAAAAAAAATAGTTACACTGTAAACAATTTACGAAAATCCCTAACAAACCAAAATCAACGTAACCTAATTAGTATATCCACTTAGCAAAAGGCATTCCATCTTCGTTTAAGTTCTTCAATCACCTACAAAATAATAACAATATGACTATATATCAATAATATAATCAAGTCAGAATGAGAGTTTAACCAACAATATCAAGGGTTCATGTTTAAAAGAAAACATTTTGTCACTAGAGAAAGAGCAATTGAAACACTAGCAGTTCATGTGTCATGCATAAGACCATAGTAGCAAGCAAACTAGGAGCAATCAATTCACTGATATGATGACCTTCACAAATTCATATGGGATGTCGTCTAACAAATCACATTCTAGACAACTAGAAGCACAAAGTTGAAGGATGCTGAACAGATTTAAAGCTAGCATGCACGTCACAAAAAAAAAACAATTTCATAAGTCATACTTCAACTAACTTGGAAGTGAGAACTAGAAAACTATAAACTCCCCTGCTAGCGTTCCTTGAAAAGCAGTACAAATAGATTAAAAAAACAATGAGAGAGAATTTGCCATCGCAAAGAAAACCACGCGCTAACATCTAATTTGCTATAGATGAACTCATCCCCAACAAGAACATATCCAAGATAACTGAGCAGGATGTATATATATCTATATTCCAACAAGCCGGTAGAAATATAGTCAAATGGTGAAATAAACTTGCATTATGTACACAGCCATATACCTGGAATTCTTTTGATAACCTTATCCGCACAAACTTTTCCCATTCTAGTTGCTTGATATTGGGATACATTTCTGGTGCTTTCACTAGCTCTTCAAGTTCGTCTATGAAAGGTCTAATAAACTCCCTTGTCAGATAATTCTTAAACTTCCACCATATTTTACCACATTGTTTAATAGCCGCCTTCCTAAATTTCGGATTTATAATGAACCTCGCCTACAAATAAAATGTAGTCAAACTTTGACTTACAAGTAAGAGAACACAAAACATTTTAAACTATAAAGAAATGAAAGTTTAAGCATTACCAGTAAGCCCACCCATACATCATCTTTTATTCTCTTATCAACTTTTGGCCAAGTTGGCCATTCAGCAAGCGGAACATTAGCTTTCACCTGAGTGCCTGCCCAACTAGCAAAGTTTGCTCGTACCTTTTCATTTATTGGGACTCCATGTTCATCTAACTCAACTTCAACTCTCACACCGTTCCAATCCCTATTGTATGAATGTTTCACTGTTTGGACTCTAACGTTAGGCTCACCGTCATTGGTAGATTTCTTCATTTTATGTCGGGGTTTTTAGGTTTTGGTCCTTCTAATAATAGGGTAATTAGACTTTGGTCCAACAATGATCGATTATTAGGTTTTGGTCCTCCTAACCGTGAGTTGACCATGAGTTGACTTGGTTGACCATCACATATTTTGCTATTACCCACAATACCTTTATGAGGTCAATGTTGACCGAGTTGACCATCTCCAATTACTCTAAACTTTTGCTAAACATTTTGTGGCCGAAATGTTGATATAACAGCGAAATACCGGGTTGAACAAACGAACATCAAGGCGGAGACAGAAACAGAAACAGAAACAGAGAAGAGGAGCTGTTGAAATGTTGTCTCGCAGAGTGGCTAAGAAGCTCTATTCTCTCCGTCCACAGAGAATCTCTTCTTCTACTACTCTCTGTCATTACAAAACCCTCTCTCCTCCTCGCATTCAGTCTCCTACTACTACTTCTACCGTTTGTTTGTTCCATTCTCGTAATTTTACTAGCACTTGCACTCCTCCCATTGAAGAACAAGGTTTGGACGCTTTCGACCTCGCTTTGGACTCTGTTGTTAAGATATTTATAGTCGCCAACAGCCCCAATTATTTTCTTCCCTGGCAGAACAAATCCCAGCGTGAAACCACCGGCTCTGGTTCGTACCCCCCACCCAAAGAACACTATTCACTATTCTCATGAATTCACTCACTGAATGCAGAATTTGTTATTAGGGGCTGTAAAGTTCTTACAAATGCTCATGTGGTAGCTAAGCACACATTTGTTATTGTCAGAAAGCATGGCTCTCCAACCAAGTTAGAGCCGTTGGCCACGAATGTGATTTGGCTCTTCTCGTTGTTCAAAGTCCTGAGTTCTGGGAGGGAATGACCTGTTTGGAGCTTGGTGACATTCCTTTTGTATACTCAAAAAATTACAACCTAATGAACCACTCTCTTTTTCTCTCTCTATTCTTTTTATACTCTCTTTTTTCCTAACTTCCCTTCTCATCAGGTTCGTTCATCTCCTCTCCATCACACGCCCTTCAGCTCTCCACTTGTCCCACTCCTTATATGGCAGTTCTCGGCAGTTAGGTTACCGCGGACCTGATCCGCTGCATCATGTCTCCTCTTCGCAACTCTGCGTACATCCCTTTTGTACCTCTGACTCTACATGTCATCAATAGATCCTATACAGATTCCCCTCTCGGTCCCGTTGACATTCCGCGGTATCATTTATGGTCCGCGGACAGTCTATGGTTCCGAGAATCATCCTAAACATCCCCCTCCAAATATTCCATCTCTGGCACATACCTCCTTTGCATGTGTGCCATCATCCACTTGTCCAAGGCGCACATGTATGAAACCTGTCTTTTCGGCACACGCGCATCGAACCTGTCTTTTCGATTTTCAAGGACCCATGTGTCCTTTTTCCTTTGGTCCTTTTTTCTTCTGATATTGCGTTTTTACCCCTATCGCTTAGTATCCCGCTCAAACATCTCTCTTTCTTCAAAACCCCACTTTTGCATCTAAACCCTCTCACTTTTCTCACTCTGCTCCTCCTTCTCACTGTTCTTCGTTTCCGGTAGATTGTTGGCCGCTCAAGGTTCGAGTTTTCTTCACTGTTCTTCGTTTTCGTTGCTCTTTGTTGCTTGTTACCTCATGTTTGTCTTCATCCTCTTTGTTCCGGTCCTTTGTACCCGATTACGCTTATTCATGTTACTGTTCCTTCATTTCCCTTCGTGGTTTATTTCCCCCTTGTTACCTCAGTTGGGGCTCTCCAATTTGTTTAATTCTATCATGTCGGAATCCGAATCTGTGAGTACCTCAGGTACTCGCTCTGAGGGATCTGCGTCCTCCACCTCCAGATCTAGCGGTCATACTGCAGAACGATCTGAGTCAACGGCTTCTGACACTTCTAGCCCTGCCGCAGAACCTTCCACTTCAGGAAGGAAAGCCCCTCTTCCTCCCCCACCTTTATATCGCTGTAGACCCAACTTAGACGCCGTTAAAACTGCTTACGGCATCTCAGCCGATGTGATCCTTGAGCACGTGCCTGGCGTCACCCATTTCCCACATCTAGTCACACCGCGGCCCGATTGTCTCATCGCTACTGATAAGAGCCCAAAACTGTAGTTTTAACCCTTTAACAGTTATACTTTTGGACCAATTATGTGAGTAATAATTAAGAGTTAACACTGATTACGTATTTTTATGCATTTCAGGCTTCAAAGTCTATTATGTGCAGAAATGTGCCACTTTAGTGAGATAAAGGAGAAAAGGTCGGTTACTAAGGAGTTCCGTGATTAAAGGCCAATATTCAAGAAGATAAAGCCTTCCTAAAGCCCGGTCAAAAGCTGAAAAGTCGACACGGGCTGAAACAGCACACAAGTCAGCAGAACTTCCGAAAGCCGTATCTTTGGACTCAGACCTCGAAATTGGGCCTACCTTATGTCAAAACGACCGGCTCGGAAAGAGCTTTCCAATGGTCTAAGCCTTAACCCAGTCAGAGGAGCAGAAGTGGATGAAAAGTCTGTGGAAGCCAACTGCAGCTGAAGAGGCCTTTTTGGACTGAAAGAATTGGGTTTTGGGCCTGATTCTCTGGCCCAAAACATGGCTCCAAGCCCATGCACGATTTTTGGATCTGAAAGTATAAAAACAGAAGTTTAGCTCTTTGTTAATGGTAGCTAGTTAGACCTAAATTAATATAGATAATTCTAGATCTGTTTTCATTAATTAAATTAAGCTTTAGTTCCATTTTCAATTCTTGTTTTAGATTAAGTCTTTGAATCATTGTTCTTGATTGATTAGATAAATAAAATAGTTGTTTTCTCAATTTCGAATTGTGTTATTTCAATTTATAGATCTGATTTTAATTCTTGTTGATTATCATTCCGTAGTTTAAATAGATTGAACCATTGTTAGTTAATTTAGTTAAGTTAGAATTTTAATATGATGTGTAGTTATAATGAAATGGGAAATGATGGTTTGATGACTCAAGGTTAAAACCTCCATTAGAGGGGTTGATGAAGCCTTGATGAAAACTTAGTGGTATAGTGTAGAAACATTGTAGAATCTATTCCAATCTAGAAGGGTCGGATTCGCCATGAGAATGGGTGGACGACCTCACATGCTAGTTAGTACTCGGTAGAAATGCCATGAACACTAGGGATTAGAACTCGAATTTCTTGTCGTAAGAACGTAAGAATCGAGATACAAGAATCTATGTTAGGCTATTAAGTTGGATTCGAGGTGGATTCAATTCCCTCTAATCATTTATCTAGATTCAAGCACAATCATATTTCCATAGCATTAAGAAGTTAAAATCAAGTAATCAAATTCAGTAAGTATCGTAGCATATCACCTTCGTAAAGCTCTCATTGACTTAAGACCGACTAATTAGATTAGAAAACATTCCATGCTAGAGCACTAGGAGTGGAACAAACTTTCTACTCCACTATATCTCATAGGATTGAGAGTAGAGAAAACTTTGATAAATATAATGCTCATAAGAGTAGTTTAGTTTACTTACGTTTTGAGTTCATCGTTCATTTCGTGAGTAGACTATTCAATTTTATCCTTTTATTAAATGGCGCCGCTGCCATCTTAGTTGCACTTTAACATTGTTTTCATAGTAGAATTAGTCATTTTTAAGTCCCATTAAACCCACCCACCCTTGTTTGATTCATACTGTGGTTATTCGTTTCAGCGTTGAAAAAAATTCGAAAAATTACACGAAGCTGCGAGCGACAAGGCCTCGCCTATAGTTCGGACTTTGAGCGACCAGCCCTCTTTCCCGAGCCGACCGCCTAACTTATTTGGACTTCGAGCGTGCCCCGCCTTACTAAAGCTAACCGACCATCGCGTCTTTGGACTAGGAGCTGACATCACGCTCTCTCCGAGCGCACTACGCGCCTAAGCAAAATTTTATGGATTTCTACAGTTTGTTTGAACTTCGATTTTTAAGTTTTTCGGTGTTCTAACTTGTTATTTACATCAACACGCCGTAAACAAGACGCTTATTCATAAGCTTAAGCAAGGACGCTTTCAGGTATTCCTTTCTTCCATACCTCGATCTCCGTTAGAGGTTCATACTAATATATCAAGATTGTTTGGGTTGTTTTCGTGTTTAGACTTAGACTTGCATGAGATTAAGGTCCGGTGGGAGAAAAACACCGAACGTAATTAACCGCCAACAAACAAACATATCGAGTATACCAATCATAACACCTCTAACTACTATTCCACCAACCATACCGACATAATGGGTGAAGAAAGAGAGACTCTCTCCGACTTCTACAAAGCTTTGAGCGATAGCCCTAAATCTTCATCGTTCTAGAAGACCCAAATTGGGGATTTTCGAATCCCGAAACATATTTAATTTGTTACCCGCTTTCCATGGTTTAGGCCATGAAAAACCTTACCAACACATGCGTAGGATTGAACAAGTCCTTACAAAATTCCATCATCCTATAGTTGGGTTGAACAAATTAAACCGAGGGTATTTCCCTTCACCTTAGCCGATAAAGGCGTCGTCTTGTTAATCGCCCAAAGCTTCTAACTCATGGACTCGTGGGCTAAACTTGTTCAAACTATTTATGGAACATTTTACCCACCCCTAAAAGACGGATGAAATGCTTTCCAAGATTCATTTCTTCCACGTAACCCTCATGAATCATTTTCTCGAGGCTTGGAATCATTTCACCGACCGCTAATAGAGTGTCCACACCATAACCTAGCAAAAAGACACGTTAGTTCGTGCCTTTCTCAAAGGATTTCAACATCACCATAAAGAAGTCCTTGACATAATGAATGGGGGTAGTTTCCTAAGTAAAAAGGAGCCTCGGAGGCTTATAAATTTTAGAAGAACAAACTAAACGCTAATAACAATCAGTGGGGGGAGTGATGATATCCTCCCTCGCTAGTTCTTCTTCAACAGCTTAAGGGCCGGTATGTTTGAGATGAAACCCGACCCTTAACTTAAAAATTTAATCAATCTCTAACTAAAAAGTAGAGGCTATTTCTATTCAACAAAAGCCTATTCCCGCCATGAATGTCAACTCCAACCCATGTAATTTCTGTTTGAGTCCCGAAAGCACCCTCGACTCCTATTGTCCTCTCGCCTATGAACAACAACAATCGAGCAAGATAATGTTTGCTCCATTAATAACTATCCTATTCCTAATGCCCCATGGAGACAACATCCCAACTTTAGTTGGCTAAACAATCAACAAGTTACAACTCCGTGGTTTAATAACCAAAATGTTAGGCAAACAAACAACTATAATCAAGCTCCACCTAGGCAAGGACGGGGACAAGGTCGGAAAATTATAATAATTATAACAACCAAGCTTAAACCACGACAAGGTGTAGCACAAGGTCAGAATAATTATAATAATTATAATACCAATAGAGGTATCGTTCAGGTTAACAATAGTAACTATCAAAACCCACCCATAAATAATCAACGTGAGATAGTTCGGTCGCACCACCTATGACTACTACACCTACACAACCGGACCGTGATCGACGCCTTTATACAAAGTTACCCAACAACTTTTCCAATCAATGACTCAATCAAACCAACAGATATTACAATCCATAAATCGGGGCATACAACGCTTAGCCCAAGAGAAAGACCAACCAAAAGCGTGTTTCCGGGGACAAGTTTATACCAAACCCTAAAACAACAAACACAGCCTTTGAGGTAAACGGTAATACTAGTACGGAAACGACAATAGTAGGTGACCTGAATGCCATCACCACTCTCCGCCGGAAAGGTGGTTGATAACAAAGTAACTATGCCTATAGTTACCCCATCAAGATTCCCTACACCGGATATCGAACTAGATACTGAAATAGAAACTCAAGAACCTACCATTGTAGAGTACCGGTTAAACCACAACCTAAGAAATAGAAAGCCAAGGTTACACATCAAGTCGAGCCATACGCTAAATATAGAGCTTAAACCACCATTCCTCAAAAATTAGCCATGCTAACGGTGGATACCAACTTCGAGGAGATTAGGAACGTTTTCAAAAATCTAACGATAAACCTTCTTTTTCTCGAAGCTATTAAAAAGCTACCTAATCAAGCTAAGTTTCTTAAAGAGTTGTGCACTACTAGGCGTAAGACCAACATACCTAAATACGCCTTTTTAACTGAACAATTCCCAATTTTATCCGAAAATAATGGAATTGTTAAGTACAAGGACCCTGGTCGTCCTACTATAAAATGCACCTTAGGAGATTCCCACACGACGACCGCTTTATTAGACACGGGCGAAGTGTTAACTTACCCCGTGATACTTGTATAAACAAATAGGTCTACAGGAAATGCAACCTACAAAAATAACGTTGTAATTAGCGGACGTGTCTATTAAGTATCCTAAGGGTGTAGTGAAAACGCGCTTTGTTAAGGTTCAGATTTCTACTATCCCTGCTGGATTTTGTTATCCTCGATACGTAAGTCGCTAATGACTCTCAGACCGATCATCTTAGGGCACCCCTTTTAGCAACCGCCAACGACTTATTAATTGCCGCGATGGTAAGATGTCCTTATCTTTTGGCCATCTCACGGTTGAGGTAAATGTTTTTAAAATGATGAAACAGATTACGTGATTCGCCTATAGATGGGGAGGTTAGCATGATCGGAGAGCTTAGCTCAAGATTATTTTAACAACACGTTTCCGAAAACAATATGTACAAATTCCTTTCTTTTGGAAAGTCAGATTTTGTAAATGACTCCTACTTAGAGGAAGTCAACACCATCCTTGAGTCCACACCAATTGTAGACACTTCGGTTGCTCCACATATTGAGTATGAAGACTTGCTACCTAAGCAAGTATTCATTATGCAAAATGAGGACCCCGACGAAACATCTATTGATTTTCCTCCCACCCCAGTGCTTAAACCCCTTCCCCAGAGTTAAAATATATACAACTTGATCCGGATGGTAATCATCCGGTAATTATATCTTCTCTGTTATCTAAGGATGAAGAGACACGCGTTTAATCCGGGTGATTAGGGAACATCGGTCTGCGATTGGTTGGTCCCTAGTCGACATTAAGGGAATTAACCCTAATGTTTGCACTCATCGTGATCCATTTGGAGGATAACGCCAAGACTTCTCGCGAACCCTCGCCGCTTGAACCCCGCCATGAAAGAGGTGGTTAGGGAAGAAGTCTTATGATTACTTTCGATCGCGGGTATCATATACCCCATCTTCGATAGCGAATGGGTAAGCCCCATTCATGTAGTTCCTAAAAAATCAGGAGTTACCATGGTTCGTAATGAAAAAGGTGACTATGTTGTCACACAAGGTCCTATGAAATGGAGGATCTCAGTATTGATTACTGACGTTTAAATGCTATGACACGAAAGGATCACTTTTCTTTTACCCTTTATAGATCAAATGCTCGAACGCCTAGCTGGTCATGCTTTTATTGTTTTCTCGGATGGCTACTCGTGCTATTTTCAGATTATTATTGATATTGATGACCAAGAAAAAAAGACTACCTTCACATGTCCCTTTGGAACGATGCCTATAAACGAATGCCTTTTGGCCTTTGTAATGCTCCTGGAACCTTCCAAATGTGTATGCTTCATATATTTAGTGACATGGTAGAGCTTTTATGGAAGTTTTCATAGATGATTTTTCTATCTATGGAGACTCTTTCACGATCGCTTTTTGTCTAACCCGCCTAAGGTTTTGACAAGGTGTGAAGAAAAGAGCCTCGTTTTTAAAACTGGGAAAAGTGTCATTTCATGGTGAAAAAGGGCATAGTACTAGGTCACATTGTATCTAGTGATGGCATCAAGCAGATAAGGCCAAACTAGATAAGATAGCTTAATTTTACCTAAACCACGGACCGTCCGGTGATATTAGAGCCTTTCTAGGCCATGCAGGTTTTATAGGCGATTTATTAAAGACTTCTAAAAAATAGCTAGGCCTTTAACTAATCTGCTTTTGAAAGATGCAATCTTTGATTTTAATTTTAACCGTAAGCAGGCTTTTGAAACTTTAAAAGTCGCTCTAACCCTCTCGACCAATTATACAGCCTCCCGATTGGTCTAAACCTTTCGAACTCATGTGTGATGCTAGTGATTATGCAGTTGGTGCGATCTTGGGACAAAAAACTAGATAATAAGTCCATCGTCATTTATTATGCTAGTAAAACATTAAACGATGCTCAACTAAATTATTCAACTACGAAAAAGAATTCTTAGCCGCCATTTATGCTTTAGATAAGTTTCGTCCTTATTTGGTTGGTTCTAAAACTTTAGTTTACACGGACCATGCGAGTTCTTAAGTACCTTCTTGCAAAGAAGGATGCTAAGCAGAGATTAATCCGATGGATCCTTCTCCCCGCAAGAGTTCACATTAGAAATAAAGGACAAAAGAGGGTCGAAAACGAAGTTGCCAACCACTTATCTAGACTCACAAACGACGATCGATCGATTTCGAGTCCATACCGGACTCTTTTTCCGATGAGCATCAGATGCCATTTTTTCAAAGACCATAGTATGCCGACATTGTAAATTATCTAGCGGCTGATGTTATGCCTTATAATTGGTCAAGGAATGAACGTAAAAAGTTTTTGGGCCGAGTTAAGTTATACTACTTTGGGATAAGCCCTACCTTTTAAGTATTGCGCGGATCGATTATTCGTCGTTGTATTCCCGGTGGGAATATAATGAAGTTCTATCGCTCGCCATGACAAAGAGTGTGGTGGACATTTTAGTGGGATGAAAACAGCCGCTAAAGTTCTGCAATGTGGATTTTATTGGCCTACCCTTTTAAGGATGCCCAAGTGCATTGCAAGGCGGTATACGTTTGCCAACAACTTGGGCAAATTACTTAAACGTAATATGATGCCATTAAATCCAATCTTGATCGTAGAAATTTTCGACGTTTGGGGCATTGATTTCATGGGTCCTTTCCGATTTCCCACGGTTTCATTTATATTCTAGTTACCGTGGACTACGGTCAAAATGGATAGAGGCCCTAGCTTGCCAGTAGCAATGACCATAAGACCGTTGTATATTTTTATTAAAGAATATATTTTCTGTCGGTTTGGCATTCCTAAAGCCATCATTAGTGATGGTGGAACACATTTTTGCAATAGAGTTGTTGCATCCCTAGTGAAAAAGTATGGAGTTACACACAAAGTAGCAACTCCTTATCATCCACAAACTAGCGGACAAGTAGAAGTTTCTAATAGGGAAATCAAAAAGATTTTAGAAATAATTGTAAACCCTGATAGGAAAGACTGGTCAAAGCGTCTATCGGATGCCTTATGGGCATATAGAACTGCTTTCAAAACTCCTATAGGTATGTCTCCCTTTAGACTTGTATTTGGGAAACCATGTCATTTGCCGTTGAATTAGAGCACCGCGGCTCGTGGGCTATAAAAAGCCTTAACTTCAATATTGATGAGGCAGGTGTCAAACGCAAGTTGTAATTGAATGAGCTTGAAGAAACCGTAGCGATTCGCGCACGATCTCGCTGAAGGATTATAAAGCTAACATGAAACGTGTTCATGATAAGCATATCTTGCGCAAAGAGTTTGTGGTCGGTCAAAAGGTTTTGCTTTACAACTCCCCGCCTACATGTTTTCCTGTGCAAACTAAAACCCGTTGGTTCCGGCCCTTTTCTAGTTATCAAGTCACCCCTTACGGGCAATCACCTTGGTAAATCCAAATGACAACAGTACCTTTCAAGTTAATGGTCAATGGTTAAAACATTTTCACCTAACTTCGTCGTCCCCCCGATGTAGAGGAAGTCCTTTTACATGACCCTCGCTATGAGGATCGACCCTTGTCATTTGGTGTACTTACTTTCATTTCCATATACCGATAAGTACACCATTCAGAAACCGGCCCTCCCTATGGGAGTGTGTGGTCAGAAGTACCGGATCCTAAGTCCACAGTTCACATAATTCACGTTTTCCACTTTTGCATGTTTTCTCGTTTTTGAGTCATGTTCCTCTATGGAGTAATTATGTATTTATTGTTTTTCGTGTTTCTTATAATAAACAAATAAAATTAAAATTAAAATTCTTAAAATCATAGAAATAACAATCCAACAAGTCTTGGGAATCTAACTTTAAACGACCCACGTTGTAACCAAATTTTGTGTTTAAAAATTTGTTTGGGGGTGGACAGTCGATCTTTCCATCAGGATTGCTCGAACTTTCCATTGGTTTTGTTTAGGCCCATTAGTTCAATTGGGTTGACGTAATCTAAACTTAGATTTCCTTCGTCGCGATAACTTTACGCCACACACGACTCTTCGGCGTTCTTCCACCCTCTTATACGTCACCCATGGTTGGAATTGAGTGTTTTATTGATCATTGGATTGGAAATTCTCTACTGATCATTTCCATAACTCATTCGCCAAAATCGGGCCAGTAACGAAGCGGCAAATTGAGTTTGAAATTGCGCAAAAAATCGAAAAATTTCGCAATTCAAACTGGGCTTGGGCCCAAACCGCACGCACGTTGCGCGTCTCCTTCCTTCCCAACCCACACGCACAGTGTTTCCACTTCAACCCCAAACCGCCGGTTACAAGTTTGGAAACCAAGATAAAAAATAAATAAATAAATAATTATAGAGAGGGAAGAAAACCTAACTACACCTACAACAAGGAAATCAAATCCACCTTAAATCTTCTCTAAACAATCATCACCACCAACCCAACTTCGAAAAACACCCACCAATTACAGTTTCCACCACCACCAACGCCGTTTTAGTAGTTTTCTTCAAACTCGCCTCCCCCACAGTTTACAAACCATTAGTAGTCTAAGAAATTTCAATGGCACTACGACGTAGAATTTTGCCGGAAAACGCGTTTGCTTCCGACAGTTTCGCGCCATTTTATGACACGGAGATGTTCAAGAGACATTGGAACGGACTGTGGTACTCAACTGAGGAGTTCTATCACTATGATTTGGTAGAACAGTTTTATAAAAAGCGAGAATTGGAAGGGGATAGGATTTTCATAAAGTTAGGAGGAACGCCGGAGAGAAGTAACGCGACAGCTTGTTAGTCAACTGTTAGGAATTACGCTTTGAAAGCAACCTAGTAACGACAATTCGGAACCCCAAGATACTTGGAGTTCCCGCTTTGATGAAGGTTACCGCCGTGGAGGGTGAATACAATCCGACATCCCATCAAGGCCCCGCCAGACCATTCGAGAACCAATCAACCGGGTCAGAGCTCGGTGGATTGGTAGGAACGCCCTTGGGAAAGACAAAGTCAGTGATATCGGCCCGCAATGTATGAGATGTTCTCCGGATTTTGCAAACAAAGAAGTATAATTTCTGCATCCTTGATTTAATGTTTAATGTGATTCGAGGAGTGGGGAAGAGTTTAGCGCCTCTTCCAGATTGATCACTAAGATCATGCTCTCCTTTAGAGCTGTCACAAGATCTGCTCCTATTAAGATCAAATTGCATTCTAATGCAAGTATCTATAATGGATTGCATCCAAGAGACTTGGCCGTTGTCCAAGAAAAAATGGATGAGTCGGAGGATGAAAGGGAAGATATGACATGGATGGATGAAGATGCATTAGAGAAGTGTAATTCTAATGTAGAACGATGCAAGTGTTGCAAACCGCGCCATGCGTTTATGGTATTTGTGGAGATATCCGAAATAGACAGATAGTAGTTCAAAAAAGAAGCAAGGGAACCTTCGTGAGGAGATTTGAAATACTCGAAGGGGTTCGACGATATCTTGTATAACATGGAGACTATCCACCAAAGAACAACAAACCCAAAGATGCGATACTCGCAGATCGAGATGGAAGCCCAACGCTTGTTCGAATAGAGATGCTACGACGCGATGCCACCCGTGGAGGACTCTCGTTTCAGCCGAGTCCGACAGCGGGTATGAGCGTCGTCGCCCGAAGCGACAGATGGTTCAAGCCATTCTCCATCCCAGAGCCAATCTCCATCTCAAGGTCCATCATCATCACAAAACTAGGTGTTCACCCAGTTGGAGTTATTTGTTATTTCATATTTCGTTTTATTAGAAGGATTTTAATTCAAGAGTTAAATTTAAATAGTAATGTGTTTATTTAATGTTGTTTGGATTTATATTTTATTTTGTCTTTAATATAATTGGTTATTTTTCGAAAGTCTTGCTTGTTTTATCATTTATCCCACCTTCCCGACTTGTTTGGGGGTGGAAATATTTAGACCGAGCATAAGTCGTTATATGATCATATATATGTTACGTTGTCTTAGAGGAAAGGTTGATAATTTGGCCGATATCGGCATATCTATGACTTGTGTGGTGGTAGCATGAAATCTAGGAGAGTTTAGAAGTTACTATTCTAAATCCAGTATGAAGGATACCAGGATTTTTAGGAAATCATGAAAATGGCTTGTTTCCGTTTTCGGTTTTGGGAATTTTCCTATTTCCGGAAATTGCCTTCAAACAAATAGGGAATTTCCTGATTCGTTTTGGAAGCTCATAACCTATTTAAACTCCCTTCTTTCTACACTAACAAACCACAATACATTCCACCATCATCCCGCACCATCCACTCCAAGTTTTACTTTCTTTTTCATCTAAACTCCGGTTTCAAAGCTTTACGAAGCGCCAAATATCTTTGTCGAGCGCTACCGCCTTTACTTTTTTTTTGAAGAATTTTGTCAGAGCGCGACCGCCCTCATACTGACCGCGACCCGCCCTCAGCTACTGGACCTTGAGCACGACCCGCCCTCATACCAAGTGCGACCCGCGCCATAACATCCGAATCGCATTTTACAAGAGCGACCGCTTCTACACGAAGATACGCATACCGGTTTTCGTGAACGCTGAAATTTCCAATTTTCAGATGGTCATTCCGGGATTTTGTGGAACTGTTCAAAGAGTTATTGTGATGACATCTCCTATAGTCATACCGAACAGTCTTTCGAAGATGTGTTGGGCACCGGAGACCTATGGACACCGGTTCCACTACGGGATCCCGTGATTTAGGATGACGCCATCTATCGGTAAGTGATGACGAGTCATATTCACCACAACTTACCGCTTATTTCTATGACCACGTTAAATTCTATTGTAATCGGGATGGAGATCAAGAATTCTCGTCAGAAGAGAGTCGATGACACGACACATGAATTCAATAAAAATTTGGTCGCCTTAGTTTTAGGAATACCAATACCTGATCATGTTCACGCATGGGCATAAATGACTGATAATGCATATCTTTATGATTATACATATTTCCATGATTATTATGGGGGAGGGGTATTTCGAGTAATGGACCAGGGGCGATATAGCATTGCCCTTGATAGCCTTTCCTTAAACGTAGGCACCACCATGTTATTTATCCTGATGAATATTTTGGGGGAATGGCAGTTCACTTCTGCAAACAATACTGCTAGTGACATTTTCCTCGCTTTAGCTGAGGGACGTCGCCACTATGACATTCCCCGAGTTTTGGTCACTAGTCTTAAGAAAGCCCAAACCATGAGGCATAAGTATCTTCTTATGCCTGTGTTGGTAAGCCGCATCATGCGTAGTTGTTTACCTATATTCTGTGCACAATTCACAGATTGGAAAAGGGTTGAAGTCATGAGACCCACCAATAGGGTGGTTCGCTCATTGTGAATAATGACTTGGCTGGGATGGCAGGTGCAGCCTCATTTGGTCGCCCCATACATCCCATCAGACATAATAACACTTAACAGGTTAGCATTAGTAGATGATAAATGGCGGCAAGCTTGGCAAGTTATAATGGGTGGCGGGATCTTGAAGGAACCTCATATCTTTAATGAGGAGGAGGATGCTTGCGGGAGATAAGGTAAGTTTTAGTTTTTAGTGTCCGCTTATGTCCCAAGCAATTTCATTTTTGTTAACCCCATAATGGGTGAAACTCAGATAGATAGAGTTGCGTCAGTTTATTTCCTATAGTAGTACGTTCTAACTTTGTTTTGCAGATGTTCCTGAATTTCACACGTTTCAATGGTATTTTTCCTACCCTCTTTATTTACAATACTTTGAGGACAAAGCATGATTCTTGTTTGGGGGGGGGGGGGCATAGAAACATGTGTAATTGAGGCATCTGTTAGGATATAGATATGTATAATATGCATTTGTTTTCTAGTTAAAATTTAAAAAAAAAATCAAAAATATAAATAAGTTATGCTATACACTTAAGAATATTGGTATTGTTTTCTTTCTCCATGCTCTTAACAATCTAGAAGTCTCACGTAGCTTTTGCATCAGAATAATTGTTAGAAACTTAGGTTAATATATAGGTAATAATCTTTGCATCTATCTATAAATATATTACATGAGTATCTATGATTGTTAGCAAGAAGTTTTCAAATCTAGGCTAGAGTACTTATTCTACAAATCCTGTGAGAATATAGCCTAAAAGCCTTATATACATTTTTAAACATTTGAGAAATGACACAAGGAAGAAGTAAAATCCGGATAGAGATATCACACACGTCCACTTGCTTGATCACTATGCCATATCCTAAGTGAGAATTTAGGCCCTCTTTGGATCGATATAGCCGTAAATTCAAACCTATGAATTATTTTCCGCTAGTAAGCCCCTCGAGCCTTTCTTTAGCCTTCCATAAACCACAATTCCTTTACCTCGTTACAAAAACAAAAACAAAATAGAAAAAATAAATCAACCTACCCAATTTAGAATAAGTCCGAGAATAGAATGAGTGAAGAAAGAAGAAGAGAAAAAACGCGTGTAAACAAAAATTAGTTAGTTGCTTCGTAGAAAAGAAGTTTCCATCCAAGGAAAAAAAAAAAATATATATATAGAAATAAATAAAACTCCAAAAAAATAGAATAAAAAGGGAGTCAAAAGCCAAAAAAAGAAAAAAAAAAAAATATGGCTAAGGATGGAAACAAAGTATAGAAGCAAAAAGAAAATAACAAGGTTTTTCTAAGTTACATAATATGAAGACTCTATTATCTAAGACTTGTCCTTTTGAATATCCATTTCCTTCCTTCTTAAACCATCTCCTAATCCCATCAACACCTAATAAAGACCTCTAGCTCAATTAGGAATAGGTTAGTGTGATAGTAAGTGGCAGATGTGTTTGATCGACCCGCTTCCTTGTTGTCATTGAGTTGTAAGGTAAAGTGTGCCCACTGCACACTAGAGTAGCGAAACTTGAGTGGAAAAATCAGAGTGGTTTTTGTCTTGACATTTATGTGAGGACCTACTTAAGGACGCTTATTCGAAGTTTTTAAAACTAACACGCTAGGCATTTCATAGTATTACTCATAGTATATATATTTGTATCATAGATGATTGATTATTATGTATATATTAGCTTAGGTTTTTTACTTGGTTATTCTTATTCATTTGCTAGTGAGATGTATAGATAGTTGGGACATGAATGAGGAAACAATAGTTTTATTTCTTAGTCGTTGTAGTATAGTTGAAGTTTGTGAGTACCTTCATTGGAAAACTCTCACGAGGCTATAACTCGCCCACTAGGGAATTCCTAGTGGTTTAAGGCCTTATCGTATAGGGTCAATGCAATCGCGACTCAAATAAACGAGTAGATAGAACTCCATTTTTGGTCACTTATTTTAATTTCTCATCTTTGCTTGAGGACAAGCAAAAATGCTGTTTGGGGTGGTTTGATAAGAGCCCAAAACTGTAGTTTTAACCCTTTAACAGTCATACTTTTGGACCAATTATGTGAGTAATAATTAAGAGTTAACACTGATTACGTATTTTTATGCATTTCAGGCTTCAAAGTCCATTATGTGCAGAAATGTGCCACTTTAGTGAGATAAAGGAGAAAAGGTCGGTTACTAAGGAGTTCCGTGATTAAAGGCCAAGATTCAAGAAGATAAAGCCTTCCTAAAGCCCAGTCAAAAGCTGAAAAGTCGACATGGGCTGAAACAGCACACAAGTCAGCAGAACTTCCGAAAGCCGTATCTTTGGACTCAGACCTTGGAATTGGGCCTACCTTATGTCAAAACGACCGACTCGGAAAGATCTTTCCAATGGTCTAAGCCTTGACCCAATCAGAGGAGCAGAAGTGGATGAAAAGTCTGTGGAAGCCAACTACAGCTGAAGAGGCCTTTTTGGACTGAAAGAATTGGGTTTTGGGCCTGATTCTCTGGCCCAAAACATGGCTCCAAGCCCATGCACGATTTTTGGATCTGAAAGTATAAAAACAGAAGTTTAGCTCTTTGTTAATGGTAGCTAGTTAGACCTAAATTAATATAGATAATTCTAGATCTGTTTTCATTAATTAAATTAAGCTTTAGTTCCATTTTCAATTCTTGTTTTAGATTAAGTCTTTGAATCATTGTTCTTGATTGATTAGATAAATAAAATAGTTGTTTTCTCAATTTCGAATTGTGTTATTTCAATTTATAGATCTGATTTTAATTCTTATTGATTATCATTCCGTAGTTTAAATAGATTGAACCATTGTTAGTTAATTTAGTTAAGTTAGAATTTTAATATGATGTGTAGTTATAATGAAATGGGAAATGATGGTTTGATAACTCAAGGCTAAAACCTCCATTAGAGGGGTTGATGAAGCCTTGATGAAAACTTAGTGGTATAGTGTAGAAACATTGTAGAATCTATTCCAATCTAGAAGGTCGTGATTAAGCTATGAGAATGGGTGGACGACCTCACATGCTAGTTAGTACTCGGTAGAAATGCCATGAACACTAGGGATTAGAACTCGAATTTCTTGCCCGAAGAGCGTAAGAATCGAGATACAAGAATCTATGTTAGGCTATTAAGTTGGATTCGAGGTGGATTCAATTCCCCTCTAATCCTTTATCTAGATTCAAGCACAATCATATTTCCATAGCCTTCGTAGTTAAAATCAAGTAATCAAATTCAGTAAGTATCGTTGCATATCACCTTCGTAAAGCTCTCATTGACTTAAGACCGACTAATTAGATTAGAAAACATTCCATGCTAGAGCACTAGGAGTGGAACGAACTTTTTACTCCACTATATCTCATAGGATTGAGAGTAGAGAAAACTTTGATAAATATAAGGCTCATAAGAGTAGTTTAGTTTACTTACGTTTTGAGTTCATCGTTCATTTCATGAGTAGACTACTTATTTTACTTTTATCAGCTACCGTAGGTCAGATAGTCGCAGGCTTGCGGTTTCCCTTAACTCCTCTAGATGTCGAGGTATGTAACCACTTCAACATCCCTCCATGCCAAGGCATTGGTAACTTTTGGCGCATCTTATACGCCGCGAATTACTACAACAAAACCAATTCACCCAAAATCCAACTCTGCGACATAATAGCTCATTATTATATAAAGAAAAGCACCAAATTTGGTAGTGTAGGATACCAATCCTTTTGTACCCGTCCACAGAAGAAGTCCTTTGTCCTCCACATTACTACCTCTGACAAAGTGTGACATTATTATCCGTTATATGTGTCCGGTAGTTTTCTATCCGCGGATCTTTCATCTGAAGTTTCTCTAAGGCATCTCAGTTTCCTTTCTAGTGGTACGTAATATCTTTTGGTTCGCAGTGCCCTTTCCTAACTTGTCTTTCTTCTGTGACACAGGTTGGAGCCCTGATTCGCGATCTAAAATTTACACCGGCGTCTCATCACCAATTTTCCAAAGGCTCCGTGATTTGGGAAGTGCCCAGTGTGAAGTTCTTGGTATAGATTCAGACAAGGGCAACCCTCTTCTCTTTGATCCTTCATTGAAAAGCATTGGTAACTATCAAGGTCCGTTCTACCGCCCAGCACCACCCAAAGAAAGACTTCCCAAATCCTCCCCTCGCCCTAAAAGAAAGGCCTTCAAGTCCTTCAAGTACGCCAACAAGATATACCATTCCAAAGCCGTTGCCCAACGAGCTGCCGCTCAATCTCATACCGCTACTCCTAATACCGCCCCCTCTTCCTACTCTGCCGTGGCGGATTGGGAAAACGACTTTACTCAACCCTCATCCGCTGTAACTGAAGTTGCCATGGCCACTAATAAGCTCAAACTTTGGGAAAGTGACTCGAACGGGGAGGAGGCCACCGAAGTTGCAGCCAAGAGTCCCCCAGCCAAAAAGGCTAGAACCGCTGCTCCGGCATTCACTGAAACCACATCTGTACCATCGTGGCCTATTGCTCCTTCACGCCATCCTGGTAAAGACCCTTACCCATCTGGGCCTTTGCCATCTGGTGCCATTGACATATGGCGCCCTCAATTTAGGGCCAGGGAACGGGATATAACAACTCGTGACTCGGCCCTAGAAAATACGCTATTGCGGCCTCTCTTTTCTTCAGCTCGCATCTTCCCAAAGACCAAGCATATGGAGACTCGGGCACGTTCGCTTCGCATAGAGCTTCCATCTACCACGGCTGGGAAAAGGTTTAAATTTTTCTCCTTGCACCCTATCTTTTCATTTGGATAGTTTGGTAACCAATCATTCTTTTCAGCTGAGTTTGGACATTGGCTATGTGGTGTGTGGCTTAACCAACACGCTGGAATCGCTGGAGACCGTGAAGCAAGAGATTGAAGGCCCTGATGGCTGGAAGGCTAAATACGCCAAGTTGGAGAAGGATCGTGACGATCTTCGAATTATAGCCATGAAGGCTCAAAAGGCGCTCCAGCTGGCTGAAGACAATCATCGCGACTATGTGTCCAGTGTGACATCCAAACTTGAGGGCCAAAAAACTGCGGGTAAGATAGCCACTCAAGCCGTTGTAGACAAGGCCGTGACGGAGGCTACAGACCGTTTTCGTAGTCTAGCTGAGAAGAAGATTAGCCGTGAACTTAAACAACAGCTCGAAAATCTCACTGCGTCTGGCCGTCTTCTTCCCAATCCCCCTCCAGTAGCGGATATTCCAACCTCTGTTCCCTTGCCCGCTCCCTCTCAGGTCACTTCCCCCACTGATGCCCCTACTCAAGTGATGCCTCTACCCACATCCAGTGTGGCTGCCTCTCCCATTGACTTGGATAACGATCCTCCTTCCTCTGGTGAAGGGGATTTGGTGTCCACTCCGAAGGATGCGTCCAAAGGGCAGTAGTAACTCATTGAATTCATGTCTTTCTCTAAGTGAAACTTGTGTTTTTGTGTTTGTTGTAATCCCTATACTATGACTCATTGCACTTTTTGTATTATATCCTTTGCCTGGTTTTCTGGGTATGCCCAGCAGGTTTTTAATGTCAGTTGTTTTGCATTCCCGAATTCCTTGTTAGCAAATCTAATTCCCATTGAATGTACTTTTGATCTCTTTAGCGTTGGAGTTCTTTTCTGTCTTACCTAAGTTTGCTTTATAATTGATTTGGACATTCTGTCCGCGAAAGCTCATCCCCCGCTGTCTTTGATCAGCTGTGAAGCCTAATGGGGCAGCTCATTTTGCCCCAAGTTTGATTCGGGTGTGTACTCTGCGCAGGGATCATCCCCCCCTGCTATCTTTGAACGGCTGTGAAGCCTAATGGGGGCAGCTCATTTTGCCCCCAGTTTGATTTGGACGTTAGCGCCCAGCGAGGGCCTCATCCCCGCTGTCTTTGAACGGTTGTGGAAGCTGATGGGGCAACTCATTTTGTCCCAGGTTTGATTCGGACACATTCGCCCACGGCGGCTCGTCCCGAATGGTTGTAAAGCCTGATGGGGGCAGCTCATTTTGCCCCCAATTTGATTCGGATGTTGCGTCCGCGAAAGGCTCGTCTCCCGAGCTCTCTTTGAACGGCTGTGAAGCCTGATAGGGTAGCTCATTTTTCCCCCAGTTTGATTCGGACGTTGCGTCCGCGAAGGGCTTGTCCCCCCCGCTCTCTTTGAATGGCTGTGAAGCCTGATGGGGGCAGCTCATTTTGCCCCCAATTTGATTCGGACGACGTACGCCGTCCTTGAAGGGCTCATCCCCCATTGTCTTTGAGCGCTGTGAAGCCTAATGCGGGGCAGCTCATTTTGCCTCTTGATTGATTCGGACGTGAAGTCCGCAAAGGGCTCGTCCCCCCCGCTCATTCTGAACGGCTGTGAAGCCTGATGGGGGCACTTATTTTGCCCCTCGTTTAATTCGGACGTTGCATCCGCGAAGGGCTCATTCCCCCCGCTATCTTTGATCAACCAGTATTCATGCTATGGCGCCAGAAATGCATTCTTTATTTCATTGACTTAGAATTCCACACACAATACATTTTTAATCGCTCTATATATACAAAAAAATTTCTTGTCCCACCGGAAAGCTAAACACTGCTTCTTTCATGGAATTTCTTCAGCATTCTTATATTCCATTGTTTCTCAATCGTTGCCCCTGCCGGCGTTTCAATCTTGTAGGTGCCAGAAGTTCCCTTCTCTGTCACGACATACGGTCCTTCCCAGTTGGGTCCTAGTTTGCCGTCATTCTCCTTCTTAGTGGCTGGGGTAACCCTTCGCAGTATCAAATCCCCAATCATGAATGCACATGACTTTACTCATCTCTCATACTATCTCTGTAGCCTTCGATGATACTTCTCTAGTCGCATGCGAGCTATATCTCTTTTTTCCTCAATTACATTCAACTCAATGGCTAATATCTTCTCATTTAGACCCATTTCCACGGCCCTGGTTCTTGTCGTTTTCTCTATCATCTCCACCGGTATGACAGCCTCTACTCCGTATGCCATTGCGAATGGCGATTCATTAGTGGATGTTCTCGGTGTGGTACGATAAAGCCCATAAAACATGATTCAATTCATCAGCCCACGTTCCATTTCTGTCCCCCAACTTTCTCTTTAAATTGTCCATGATGATTTTTTTTGATACCTCCGCTTGACCATTCTCCTCCGGATTGTATGACGCCGAGAACCCTTGTTTCACTTTGTAGGCTTGAAGGAATTGACACACCTTTCCCCCAGTAAATTGTGTTCCATTATCTGTAATGATTGTATAGGGCAATCCGAATCTGCATATTATGTTCTCCCAAAGGAACTTCTTCACATTCTCTTCTTTGACTTGCTGTAGTGCCACTCCATCCACCCACTTGGTGAAATAATCAGTGCCGACCAGCATAAATCTTCTTTTGCCACTTGCCATGGGCAAGGGCCCCACTATATCCAGTGCCCACATGGCGAATGGCCACAGACTAAACACATTATGTAGCGGCTCTACTGGGGAATGGATGAGTTGTGCAAACCTCTGGCATTTCTCACAAGTTGTTGCATACTCTGTTGCATCCCTCTTCATGCATATGGGGCCAAAAATACCCCTGAGATATCAATATATGGGTTGTTGTTCGTTCAGCTGAGTGACTTCCATAATCACCTTCATGTACCTCAGCTAACATTTCTTGCACCTACTGTGGCCCTATGCATCTCAATAGTGGCCCGCTGAAACTTTTCCTGTACAAATCCCCATCTAACAGAACATATCTCTGACTTACTTGCTCCATTTTTCGTCTCTCCTTTGTATTCTCTATCTCTACTCCCATTAGAAAAGTTTTAATAGGCGTCATCCACCCTGGCTCCCTCTCAATGGTGAGACACACACCCTCTTCTTCTGATGTACTTGGCCTGCTTAAAACTCTTACTTCAATAGAACGACCCTCTGTTCCTGGAAGCACAGCGGCCACATATGCTAAAGCGTCAGCATGTCTATTTTCACCGCGGCCCAAATGGGCAAACTGAATCCTTTTGAACTTGCTAGCTTTTCGTTGTAGAACCTCAAGATATCATGCCATCCTTGGACAACACGCCACAAAGCCCCCATTCATCTGACAAATAACCAAGTTAGAGTCAGAGAACACTGATAACTCGCGTACTCCCAGATCTTGTGCCAAATCTAAACCTGCTATCACTGCTTCATATTCAGACTCATTATTAGAAGCTGTGAATCCCAGTTTCATTGACAACTCCAGCCTTGTGTTCTCAGGAGTCACCAAAACCACGCCAATCCCATTCCCGGTATCTGTAGCTGATCCATCCGCGAATACTCTCCATCCATTCAAGATATCCGAGGGGTCCAAGGGATCACGTTTAGATTCTCCCTCCTGATCCATGACCATTTCCTCTCCCCAAGTGGGATTCTTGGCTAGAAATTCTGCTAGGAACTCCGCCATGGCTTGCGCTTTTTCCGCCGTTCTAATCTGATATTGGATTCCGTAACAACTAAGCATCACTGCCCATTTTAGCATTCTGCCTGACTTTTCTGCCTTCAACGCTTGCTTGAGGGGCAGATTTGTTATCACTACCACTGAGTGAGCCTCAAAATAGGGTTTCAACTTCAATGCAGAGAAAATCAACGCCAAGGCATACTTCTCAATTCTACTGTATCGCGTCTCTGTGTCTAGCATGGTTTTACTCTGAAAGTAAACTGGCTTCTTTACTTTTTCTACAACACGCATCAGGACTGAGCTAATCGCGTACTCTGAAACCCCCAAATAAAGATACAACCTCTCTCCTTGCTCTGGCCGCGATAGCAAAGGTGCTTGTCCTAAATAAACCTTCAACTCCTGAAAGGCTTCCTCACACTCAGTGGTCCATCGGAAATCTGGCGTTTTCCTCAACAACCGATACAACGGTCTGCATTTGTCCGATGATTTAGATATAAATCTGTTCAATGTCGCGACCCTTCCTGCCAACCGTTGCACCTCCTTCACATTCTGAGGGGACGACATCTCAACTAGGGATCTAATTTGCTCGAGATTGGCCTCTATTCCACGGTACGTGACTATGTAACCCAAGAACTTTCCCGAAGATACCCCGAATGTGCATTTCTCGAGGTTGAGTTTCAGCCTATGCCTCCGGAGTATGTGAAAAGTTTCTTGGAGACCACTCAAATGTTCCTCTTCTGACATGCTTTTTTCCACCATATCATCAATATATATTTCCATGCCCTTCCTAATCTTGTCTTCAAACATTTTTCCCCCAACCGCTGAAATGTAGCCCCCGCATTCTTCAAACCAAAAGGCATTCTTGTATAACAGTAAGTACCTCCTTCCACCACGAAGGTTGTCTTCTCTTGATCTGGGACGAACATCGCGACCTGGTTATATCCCATGAACGCATCCATGAAAGAGAACACCTTGAAACCAGCAGTTCTATCTACTAACTCATCCACTCGCGGCGTAGGATAACAGTCTTTTGGGCACTCTTTATTCACGTCTGTAAAGTCAACACACATTCTGACCTTGCCGTTCTTTTTTAGAACAGCGACAACGTTGGACAGCCATTCCGTACATTCCACATCCGTGATTATCCTCGCCCCTTTAAGCCGTATAACCTCCTCGCGAACCCCTTCCGCGTATTTGGGTCTTACGCTTCTCATCTTCTGTCTTACAGGCTTTGCATCTTCTTTCATATGCAAGTGATGACAAGCAAAATCTGGATCTATCCCTATGATATCTTCAATCGCCCATGCAAATATGTCAGCATTCTCTGTCAATAATTGTACCAGCTTGATTTTCCATTCCTCTGGCAAGTCCGATCCGACCGAAGTAAACTTCTCTTCCTCTCCCACCCCAAGGTTCACGATCTCAATCTCATCCAAAGTTTTCGGTCCCTGAGGAGACTCGTATCCTTCAGTCAAGTCCGCCTCCTGTAATTGCTATGCTTCTCCTTTCTCGCGTGTCGGTTTTTCCCCTCCTGTTCCACGAACCATATTTTTTACCGTCACCTGGTGTATATTCTGCGCGGCGACTTGATCTCCCCTTATTTCGTACATCCCCCCCCCTCGCGGGGAAGCGGATCATCTGATAATAGGTCGACGGAATGACCTTCATTTCATGAATCCATCTTCTCCCTAGAATGACATTATATTGGGACCCAGTATCTACCACCATAAACCTGGTGAATACCGTCGTCGAACCTGCTGTTACTGGTAACGTTAACTCCCCCATAGGCTCTGTCATGCTACCATTGAAGCCATACAAATTGGTCTGAGGAACCTTTAATTGATCTCTATCTATGTTCATCTCTTCCATGGCCCCTTTAAATAACAGATCTACCGAACTTCCGTAGTCTATCAACACCCGCTTCACTAGATAATTACCCATTGCTATGGTAATCACCAAAGCATCCTCATGCGGCGAAATTATTGATTCCAAGTCTTTTGGTGTGAACATTATGTTTCCCTCACCCATCGTGGTTCCCAACACTAACCACGGCATGCTTGCCACCTCATTTACCTGCTGTAAGCTCGCTGTCTTTCTTATCTTGTCTCGGTGGGCATTTCTGCCGAGTGTCTCTCCACTGTAAATGACATTTATTGTTCCCAAGATCCTAGCAGGAGCCTGCCCTCTCTCTGCATGACGAACCTCCGCGACATATTCTCTGAGCATCCCCTTCTCAATCATTCTTTCCACCAGCCACTTCAAAGCATAACATTCGTTAGTGGCATGGTTCCTAATCTGATGATAGGCACAAAAAGGTTTCCCCTCTATCTCTCCAGGTGTATTCCGCAGTCCTTCATAATGCTGCAACCCCTTGATAAGTGGCAATATTTCCTCTAATGGCCTGTTAAGAGGTGTTTGTTCTATCTCACGATATGGCTTTCTTTCGTGAATATCTCTCCTGTTCCGATCTCCAGTTCTTTCGGGTCCACGACTTTCCCCTCTGTAGAATCCCCCTTCTCTCTCTTCTCTCTTGCCCCTATCTTTTCAATCATCTTTGTCCACCGCCTGCACTGCCTTCCCAGATCTCTTTTGTTCCCTCGCATTTCTTTGCATTATGTCCTCGTACCGAATATATTTTTCTACCTTTGGGTACAGAGCATGCAGAGTGGTGATTTCGATTTTGGACACCGACTCGTGGACCCTAGTCCCCTGCCTCAAGCCGTGCTGAAATGCAATGACCACTGTATGCTCATCCAGATTCTCCACCCTCAGGGTCTCTTCTTTGAATCTACACAGAAATTCCCTTAACGATTTCGCTGACCTCTATTTGATGTTGAATAAGGCCGCGATATCCACTACCCTCCTTTTCTGGTGGATGAAATGGTCCACGAAGGCACGCTCTAGCTCTTCAAATCTACTGATGCTCCGCGAAGATAAGCGGTAATACCAATCCGAGGCTCCCCCCTTAAGGCTTGCAGGGAACATCATGCAGCGCAGTCCATCATACTTACTTTCCTGCCACAATGGCATCTGTTGTCTAAAGTGATGCAAATGATCAGTTGGGTCGCCCTTCCCATCATACCTTTCAAATCTCGGTTGACTGAATCTCTTAGGTACCTCCAAATTCCAGATTGAATCCGCCAGTGGATTCTTATTGAGGTTAGCAACCTCCTTTTGAGCAGCACTTTGGTTCACTTTTTCAACCGCACGGTTCACTTCTCTATCTTTCTCAATCATTGCTTGTACTACCTCCAGCGTGATGCCCTCTACTGGATCTACTCCCCGGGGCTGGTATTCCTCATTTTCCCCTTCCATCTCACTGCCCCGAAGATCCCCACGTTCCATGTCTTCCTGTGCGGTGTCTCTTTCCTTTCTCAACTCGTTGTTCTCGTTCCTCAACCTGACTATTTCTTCTTGCATAAGTCTGGTGGCGTCTGCCACCACATCAGATATGTCTTCCTCTCCACCCACCTCTCTTTCTTCGCTCACCACTTCCTCTACTACCTCTCGAATAGTTTCTTTTCTAGGTCTTCCTACTCCCTTTTTTTGTTATGGTGGCCATTTTATCTCGCTCTTCCCACAAACGGTGCCAAAATGTATACTCAAAAAATTACAACCTAATGGACCACTCTCTTTTTCTCTCTCTATTCTTTTTATACTCTCTTTTTTCCTAACTTCCCTTCTCATCAGGTTCGTTCATCTCCTCTCCATCATGCGCCCTTCAGCTCTCCACCTGTCCCACTCCCTATATGGCAGTTCTCTGCAATTAGATTACCGCGGACCTGATCCGCTGCATCATGTCTCCTCTTCGCAACTCTGCGTACGACCCTTTTGTACCTCTGACTCCATATGTCATCAATAGATCCTATACACCTTTCTTGTAGGAAGTTGTAGCTGTTGTTGGCTACCCTCAAGGTAGAGATAGTATCTCTATCACTAAAGGCGTTGTTTCCAGAGTTGAACCAACACAGTATGTCCATGGCGCAACCCATCTCATGGCTATCCGATTGATGCTACTATCAATCCAGGAAACGATGGTGGCCCCGCAATTATGTCTCACAAGGTTCTTTGGAGTTGCTTTTGAGAACCTTTCGGTGCGAGAGAACATTGGGTGAGTTTTCCATAAATAATCCTTTAACTTCCATTATCTCTGTGTTCATGCTATGATGCAAACTTACAAAATTCTTTCTACTTTAACTGGAACAAAGTGCAAAAACATCTAATGATAACAGTGCAGTGTTTTAGATCAATTAAAATAAGAAATAAACAAACCTCGTATAATATTTGCGTAACCCTCAGTATGCATGGATTTGGGTTCAGCCATTTATTGTTCCTTGTTTTCATCCATGAGGTAATGTATAACTCGTTATAGAGTAATTGGAGATGGTCAACTCGGTCAACATTGACCTCATAAGGGTATTGTGGGTAATAGCAAAATATGTGATGGTCAACCAAGTCAACTCACGGTCAACTCACGGTTAGGAGGACCAAAACCTAATAATCGATCATTGTTAAACCAAAGCCTAATTACTTTATTATTAGGAGGACCAAAACCTAAAAACCCCTTTTATGTCTCCTCTTTCTTTTCTTAGGTGCTTGGATATCCCTTTATGGATCCATAGAAAACTGTTACAAAGGGTAGACACATTAGTACATAAGGTTAGAAAGATTGATACTTCGAAGAAATAATAAAAAGAAAAGCATGACTTAAACTTACCTATCATAAGCAAACCAAAACAAACATTACTCGCTTGACTTAAATGTTCTTGAGATTGATAGAATACCAATGTATACAACTAAAGTAGACTAAACAATATCGGCAAACAAAACTGACTAAGCGAAAATGAGTTTGTAGAACTATCAAATATATCAAAATGATAACGCAAATAATTAATAAGTTAAAGCTTTCATTATAACCAAGTACTAGAAAACAATGAAACTCGAGATTTATTGTTGTCAACCCAAATTACCTCCTCACAATCTACTCGCATGTAAGCTGAATGAGATTCATACGTTGCATCAAAAGATTCGATATTTGGCAATTTGTTGTGAGATTCTAAAGATAGAACTATAACGGTGAACTAGAGATTAGAAACCCCATCAAAGAGATTTGTGGGGGGTGCTTATCTCTCATGCTAATGAAGTCTTGATTAGAAATAATTTGGTATTCAATAGGGATCAAACAAGCAATTCGACAACTATAATAGTCAATTGAATTGCGTGGTGGATTACCCCTCTCTATATCCTTATCATATAATTTAAATCACTGTTTTAGCATCTTAGTTTATTGTTTTCATAGTATAAAAATATTACTCTCATTAGTAAATTAGTTTATTTAGTCTAGATTCGCATTTAAGTATGTAAGGAACAAGAGTGGATCGAACACGACTGCTCCCTTTTATCCTATGATATTTGAAAGTAATCTATTTACTGTTTCACCCCTTTATCCTTTATCTACTATCTTTCAATCTAATTTAATCATGTTATCACGCGTCATAATCCAGTTTATGTATCTTACATCGAAACCCATCCTTCTAAGCAAGTAATGTAGAAATTCCCAATTAACACGGTTATACGCTTTTGAGATATCTACCTTATACAAGATACCATTTTCTTTGTTTTTTAGACGAGTATCGATGCACTCATTAGCGATCAAATGCCCATCTAAAATCTGTATACCTCCCACAAAGGCGCATTGTTGTTGAGAAACAATGAATGGAAGTACACCCCTAATTCTAGTAGCAAGAACTTTTGAAATTATCTTGTATATCCCTCCAACAAGACTAATTGGTCAAAAGTCTATTAAGGATGTGGTGCTGGTTTTCTTAGGTATGAGTGTGATGAAGGTAGAGTTATTCCTTCTATCCATAGTCGAGTTCTCTGAAATACCACTACTGACCATGAAGTCAGATTTAAAAATATGCGGCACCTTTTAAAGACACCCATTTAGAACCCATCTGGTCCCGGAGCTCTGTCTCCTCCCAACTCATTGATTCTTTGAGACTACTTCATCTTCAAGAAAGTCTGCATCCAAAGTCATGGCCTGGTAATCTGTGATACTATTAAATTCCACTCCAGCCATTTCAGGTTGCACTAGAGGGTCTTTGAATAAAGATTTTCATAGTATTTAACAATGTGCTCCCTGATGCATTTTTTGTCTCTCACCTCCACACCATCAACAAACAATGTGCTAACGCTATTAGATTTGTTCATAGCATTCGTAGTTTTATGAAAGAAAACAGTATTATTCTCCTCTTCTATGAAGTATTTAGTGCGAGATTTTTGGTTCCATGATATTTCTTTTATTTTCATAAGCTCCCGTAATTCACACTTCAAACTGGCTCTGTGAACTTCTTTGTCAAGCGACAAGAAAGAAAACTCTTCTTTATGATCAAGTCATCAATCTCTTCTATTGGGAGTTGGGTTGGTTTGCATGTGAGAGGAAAATAACGAAACACTTAGAAATCATGTGGTATCTACTGCCACATCAGTGTGTTTCTATAATTCGGTCCAATTTTTGTGTTTTCAGTGAGAAATAATTATATTTCTAAAAGCAATTCTAACACAAATAATTTTTAGATAAAACATTTACGGAAGAAATGATATCAAACAACTAAATACAAATCAATTATTGATTTAATGACCAAACCAAAATTGGAAAGAGAATTGAAATTACCAAAAACGAAAGATAATAAAAATATGACAACTCATTTCAAAAGGAAAAGTCCATAATTTTTGTTTCTCATTCTTTAAGCTATTTTTTTTTTGTTTATGTTTTATTAGATTGGATTATCTCATTTTGTTTATGAGAATGAGATAATGGCTTCTAAAATTTTTTACCAAACAATTTTTTTCATATCCAAAATCAATTATGGAACTCATCATACATTATTTGTCATATAATGGATTACCATAATAGTTACCAAACGGCCCCTCAATGTTAATTTTTGTTGACTGCCCTCACATAACAATTAAATTTTCAAAGCAAAATCCAGTTTCAACTTAAAATTGCAGTAAACCAAAATGAGTCTTTCTACAGCAACACAAAAAATAAACCGAAACTTGTGAACACACTGACGTGGCAAGCAAGAGACCTTGATTTGCAGTACTTCTTGGAAAAATACACACGCACCCCTGCCTGATGAGTGCCACATCAGTTTGTTCACTCATTCGGTTCAAAAGTGTGTGTTGCTATAGAATTTTGGTTAAAATTAAGACCGACAACGTTTTCTCTCTCTAATCCGTACGTAAGCTCCCTCACCACACTAATTAATTTCTTTTTTACTATATAGTTTTATTTGTAATGTATGAATATAATCATCTAACAATTTGTAATGTTCTATTTACACGAATCTCGAAGCATTATTATTTTTTAGATTAGAGGATATGGATGAAGAGTGGCCTAATTACGAATCATAGTGTCTTCTTCGCCGTCATCTTGACGACTTCGGTAGATAGTAATGGCGACTCTATTGCACTTGGGTTACCACTTATTAAACACCATTTGCGTTTAATGCAACAATTAGAAGTGGAGTCTATGAAATGCGAGCACGGCGGGTCCAAGCCTGGTAGGAAATTTAAGCCTAGGAATTACAAGGAGACTTTGGATCAGTTGGAGAATAATTATTTTGTTCCCAATCCGGTTTTTGATGATTATCATTTTCGTTGTCGGTTTCGTATGTCCAAGAAGTTGTTTACTTGTGTTTTGAATGGTTTGGTAAAAACTTTGGGTGATGATACCAGAGGTCTCGGGTTCGAATCCCGCCAGTATCAAAGAGTTACTAATCTCATTTAAAACAGGCTTACTAATAAAAAAAAAAAAAAAAGTGTGGAGTACTTTGAGCAAAAAATTGATGCGGCGGGGAAGTTGGGATTGCCTCCGAAAATGAAAGTAACTGTTGCTTTGTGCATTCTTGCATTTGGTTCTCCGGATGATCGAGTAGGTGATCAGTTGGATATTGCTGACTCTACGGGTCATGAATGTTTGAAATATTTTTGTGATGCCATTGTTAAATTGTATGGTGCGGAATACTTACGGGCACCAAATCAGGTGGATGTAGAGCGTTTGCTTGCTGAGTCGGAGAAACGGGGATGGCCTGGTATGTTGGGAAGTATTGGTTGCATGCAATGGCGATGGAAGAACTGTCCACCTTCATGGGTTGGTCACGATCATGTTCCAACAGTTGTTCTAGAAGCAGTCGCCACACAAGACCTATGGATCTGTCATACCTTCTTTGGAATGGTTGGGTCACATAACGACCTCAATGGAGTGGATCGATCGCCAGTGTTTGGTGAATCAGTCAATGGTACAACCCATCCTTGCAATTTTGTGGTAAATGGTCATCATTATGATATGGGATATTACCTGTCTGATTGTATATATCCCGAAGATCCTACTCTTATACAAACTATCTCTAGGCCTTCTAATCAATTACAAAAGTACTTTGCAAAGAAACATGAAGCTACAAGAAAGGATATCAAACAGGCTTTTGGCGTCTTACAGGGTCGTTGGGCTTTTTTAAGGAGTCCTTGCAAGTTATGGTATTTGGAGATTATGGTTACTGTTCTGAGAGCATGTATCATCTTACACAACATGATTATGGAAGATGAACATGGAGAGGACATTAGGCAATACATTCCTGATATTGAGTCGGCTGAGGAAGGACAAACTCAAGAAGAACGAAAATTCGTTTTATCTCATTGGGTAACGGGCGTACAACGAGATAATTCAAAGGATATCCATAGTAGGTTGAAAACAGACCTCATGTGGCATCTATGGAATAGGATGGGAAATCTTCCTCCTGGAGAAGACGGCGATTGAGTTTATATTTATGCAGTTGAGTGTGCTTATTATGTTTATTTGTTTCTATTTAATGTATCCGTTTCTTTTCCATTTCCGTTTGATGTATCTATTTCAAAGTCAGGTATCATTGGTGATACTATACTATATGAAACGGAGTGATTTGCTTTGTTTTCTGTAGAAGGTGATCACATTTGTGTTGATCAAGCATGACAATATTTTCTTCAGTTTTCTTTAAGAGCAATTGTAAGCTTCGCAAGTGGGTGTCGCCTTTTATCTAGGATAACTGGACAAGAACGCCTAAGTTTGGTTCGTTCTTGTAATTGGGGAAAGTAGACTTTGATTTGGATGAGAAAACTGTCGAACTTCAGTTATTGGTTGTGGCTCTGATTTGTTGTTACTTTTAGTGTTTGTGGAATTTTTGTTATTTATTTTTTTCCCCAATAGTGGGTGATAGAACAAGAGTGAAAATTTCTTGGACTGAAAAGCACGCTTAGAACTTTAAACTAAAGAAGAAAAGAGTCGTATGCTACATTTAGCATATTGTGAAAAGCTGAAGTTTCTTTTCTCTTTAAATCCATAGTCCAAATTATGATTAACTATTCAACATGCAAATTGTGGTGGAAAAAAGTGACGTTAGGAAGCATGAGATTTTGTGGAAACCTGATGCATTTCGTTAACTAATTAGTCTGATTTGAGAACATGTGCAACACACAATAACACAATACGACACTACTATATACCAAGTTTATCACTCTTGTTCTAAACTCTCTTTGCATGTCTTTGTAGAAAAAGAATGGATGGACCATATGGCAGAGTGGGCAGTAGTGCTGATACAGTTTTACAAAATTATAAGCTAGGGAAGACCCTTGGAATAGGCTCATTTGGTAAGGTAAAAATTGCAGAGCATGCGCTCACAGGGCACAAGGTTGCTATCAAGATCCTTAACCGCCGCAAGATAAAGAACATGGAAATGGAAGAGAAAGGTACCCCTACTATACCGCAAAACATTCATGTACCCTATGGTGCTGTGAAAATGTACACTTCTGACTTCTTAACACAGATGATTAAAGGTTCATTTTATTTTTATTCAAAGATACTCATAGCTACAGCTTCGTCAAAGACACTCATACCAATGACTTTTACGGACCAACACTTCTTGAATAATTTATTGATCTATTAGGATCTCATTTTTTATTTAAATTTTTTTACCTCTCCCATTTGGGTATGTGATGTTTTTCAGTTTGTATCGTAATTTCCGTTTCATGGAGTTCGGAAAATGAAAGGGTCATAACATTAGTTAAACACTAGTTCCTAATGAAGCTTAACCTCGACTCTGATAACCTGATGACTATGAACTTATTACAAACTGATGCATGTATTCTAACCTTAAATTTCTCTATGGTTCGTTGTAATGAACCTTGTGTTTGATGCCTGCAGTGAGGCGAGAAATTAAAATATTGAGATTATTCATGCATCCTCATATCATACGACTTTATGTTTTTTTTTTGCACGCATCATACGACTTTATGAGGTTATAGAGACACAGGCAGATATCTACGTTGTAATGGAGGATGTGAAGTCTGGAGAGTTGTTTGATTACATTGTAGAAAAGGGTCGGTTGCAGGAGGATGAAGCTCGCAACTTCTTTCAGCAGGTGGACATACTATATCCTTTGTGGCAATTTACAATGTCACTTTTGTTATTCCGCAAGTGTACCATAGAAAGTTTACTCATTTTTTCAGTGTAACTTTGTTGAAAACAGATAATTTCTGGTGTGGAGTATTGCCACAGAAACATGGTCGTTCATCGGGACCTTAAGCCAGAAAACCTTCTCTTGGATTCGAGATCTAATGTGAAGATAGCCGACTTTGGCTTGAGCAACATCATGTGGGATGGCCACTTTCTAAAGACAAGCTGTGGAAGTCCAAATTATGCTGCACCTGAGGTATGGCTTGAATACTCAAGATCCTGGAAATAATGATGGCTTTTAAATGTTTTTTTAGCTACTTTCGGTGCTAATGGTTGAAGTAATATGTTATAAACATTTAATCTTTTGTGCAGGTTATTTCCGGCAAGTTATATGCGGGGCCTGAAGTAGATGTTTGGAGCTGTGGTGTTATACTGTATGCGCTCCTCTGTGGTACTCTTCCTTTCGATGACGAGAACATTCCGAACTTGTTCAAGAAAATAAAGGTATGTTCTATGAAGTATATAGATTATATTAATATTTGACCTAAAATAGGACTGTAGTATCATTGTTTGCAATATTGTATTATGGGTTGATGTATTTCTTTTTCGCAAATTCTTTCTATACTGTACCAGTATGACTAAGACCACTTTCTTATCACCATATACTGCAAAGGTGGTCAAATTATGTTTCGATTGGATATCCCCACTTTGAAGCTTCTTTTATGACATATACTGTATCTGCGAGTCCACTTTAAAATATATCATCATCCTCTCCTTCTTTCCGCATCGTTTATGCCAAGGTTCGTTTTTTACTGTTTGCGCCTTCCAGTTTTACTTGTACTGTTACAGCAGGCATCTAATTACTCAATTTGCCTTTGGCTGAGGGATTTTTCTCTGGAACCTTCATTGATTTTCTTGGAGTTATCTTTGTGCTGCCACATGCATTACATTTTACTTCAAGATTGTCTGATGAGATTGATATTTGGGTGTTTGTCGCACACTCATAATGCGTTTTTTAAGGTCTCTGTGCTGCTTTACTGCCAATGTTTTTTTGCTCCAGCAAGTCTTATTAGTGAGGTCTACTGCTTGTTGACCCTACAATATTTGTCTTAAGTAGTTGGTAAAATCAAGGTTTCTTTGATATTGAAATTGAGCATGCGTACCACCATAGTAGAGAACCCAAACATTGTATAGGAGGTTCAGGATCTGGGGACATATATGTTTGACATATAAACTCACTCATGTGCCCAACCACATGATCTTAAAAATTCAACGATTGAAACATTGCCACGCGGTGAGCCAAAAGAGTGATTCTCTTAGTTTTCAAACTCAGCTTTAGCCAAGCTAACTGCAACAAATGCACACACCTTGCCTACCATTCACCTTGGTAGTCGAGTCTTCTTCTTCCTCAGTTCCTCATCTTGCCTTATCTGTTTTTCGACAACACCAAAATCAATTCGAAAAGGACCGAGTTAATCAAACCGCGAGGAGACTAGTTGCGAGTTTTTTGTGCAAGCTACCATTCTGGGATTTCATCCATTCTGAGGGGCTATTGGTGTTTTTGGGTTAAGTTATAAGAAGGTCTTATAGGACCATATCTTATAAATTGGTTTGTTTTTCAATTTAAGTTTCTCTTATAAGCACTTGTAAAAAAAGAAAAAGAAAATCCACAACATCCTATAAATGGTTATTTGACAAATATGACCATGCTTTACGTCACATTTAACTTGAATTGATTAATTTTAAATAAGCATAACATTTGATTTTCGGTTTCAAATCAATTTTGATAATTAGAAAATTACCTTAATAGCATGGTGGTGGCGGTGGTGGAGCTGGAGTTATTTGGAAGGGTGAGTGGCGGCTAGGGCAGTGGAGTTATTTGGAGAAGAAGATAGTGAAAAGGGGAGAAGAGAGAAATGGGGGCTAGAGGTATATGGGTGCGTTTGAGTCATTTTCCAAGTTATAAGACTTATAGAATTGAAGTAGAACCAATTTTGGTACATATAAAATTGAAGTCTCTTATAAGAAATTTCTAGTAGAATGCCTCTTCTAAGAGGCGAAAAAACAAACAAAAAAAATGTCCAAAATCAGTGGTCCACCTCTTAGAAGAGGTTTTAAGAGGTTTTAAGATCTTGGTGTCTTATAAGAGGCAAAAATAAATGGCCCATAACTGAAAAAACTCCCCCCAGTCTTCCTCATAATCTCCAAATGAATACAATGGACGTGTTTTTCTGGATAAGATAAGGAGGACCGCTTTTTTTTATTACCAGATTTCTTAGGTAATTATGGGTTTACATTTTTCTACAAAGTGCCTTTGTTCAACTGTTTTGATTTCTTACTAAACAGATTACCCATTTCTTTTCTTCCTTACATAAAATCGGTCACTTTAAACCCATGCCCTGATACCTCATTACCCAAGCTCCTACAAATCCAATTCCAATCTAGAAAACTCCAAACCATAGATCGATCCTGTTTTTCCCCTATTTAATGTTGGCCCCTCTATTCACAAGTTATATTTCTTTATCCTTTCGAATTTCCAATATATTCTGATTAAGAATTGTGATTATACTTTATATAGGCTTGGCAAAAATAGGGTTCCAATGGGAAAATTAAACAATTGTTACTTTGAGTTTGAGGATTTTGCTGTACAATCTATTTAGTAATATTGCTGAATTTGTAAAAAAAAAAATGCCTTTGAGCCGTGAAGCTTCTGCGTGGTCCATGAGTCACCTTGTTGCTTGCACTGCCTGCTTGGTCGGTAAAGGAGTACAGAACTATTGTTTTAAGTGAGAAAGAGAACAAGAAAAGAGAAAGCGCAACAGGAGCAAGAAGAAGACTAAGTGAATGGAGGGTGGTCCTGGTTTGTGCGGTTTGTTGGGATTAGCTTGACTAAGCTGAGTTCAAAAACAAGAGAATCACCCTTGTGGCTCGCCACGTGGCAATGTGTCCATCATTAAATCTTTGAGATCGTGTGGTTGGGCACATGAGTGAATTTATGTCAAAAATATATGTCCCTAGAACCCGACCCTATATAAAAACTTAAAAAGTTATTTAGCAAGGTGCCTTATGGATCATTTATCTATTCAGTTACTACATTTGTTTTTGTTTCCTGTGTTGCTTTACTTGAGAAGTAGTCTAAGGAAGCCGGGCATTCATTCCCTGCTAAAACTTGATTAAGTGAATTTGTTTTGCTGATTTTGCTCCCAGATCGTAACTTCTTTGGTGTGTTATTCCCTTGAGAGGCTGTTAGCCGTCTGTCTTCCACTGCTCACTTGGTGGAGTTGTGGTTAATTTGATATACTTTGTTGCTCCTCTCTGAAACAATGCTGATACGTGGTGTTATACTAGGTGTGCCCCGCTAGCATCCCCACGGATGTTTGGTACATATATCCTATTAGACATGTGCTCCGTTTGGTATGCATTTTGTTCCATCCTCGTTATAGGTACATGAATGGTACAATTTATACAATGTAGTCCCCCACCCCCACCTCAACTCAGGCATTTGGAGCAGAATGGTACTTAAAAGTGTTTTATTCATGTTATCTCCAACCGTTCAGTCAGTCCCAATTGCCTATGTTGACTATGTTTTTGGCGAATGTCTATCGCTTGTTCCCATCCATAAATTTTTTTCAGATTTTTTTAAAAAATATCGACTACCATGACATGTAATTCAGTTCGCTATAGTTATATGGTTTGGTGTTGGTAACGTTGCATACTTTATTGTGATACATGGGAAAACACTTAAATCACAAGTGGTTTTTTTTTTTTGCTCGGTAAAGGTGAATATATTAAAAATAAAAGAAAAATGGATGAGATATCCTTATGCGTACAATATGAACGGTGAAAAGAACCAAAGAGGAAAGAAACCAAAGAAAAAAACAAAACGAAAAACCTCAATGGGAGTCCTCATAGCATAATGGACTCCCATCTACAGACATAATTCTCAAAAGGTACCGTCCGGAACTCATCATAAATGCGCAGCCAGAAGCAAAGTAGCGCCTTGATGGTTAACACCACCTTCTCCCTAGGCAAAGACACCCCCTCAAAAATGCGGTTATTCCTCTCTAGCCATGCCCCCCATAAGATAGCAAAATGTAGCATATTCCATACGCGTCTCCCTTTACGAGAGTAGACATCCAAATGCCATGATGCTAGTAAAGCCTTCACCGACTTAGGGCATACCCACGAAATGCCTGATTCCGAGAGAAAGAAACACCAAATACTCCAAGAAAAAGGACAGCTAAGAAGGATGACTCACCATCCCTCAAACACAGAGGGCAGAAATTAATAAGCATCTCTTTAATACGCCTTTTCTTAAGATTATCCACAGTCAGAATCTTGTTTAGAGATGCACACCATACAAAGAAAGCAACTTTCAAAGGGACTTTAGAACACCATATAATATGACTCGGGAAATCATGCAACACTCTCATACCTGGACATTGAAGCGTTGAATGAAGGATGAAATAAAATGATCTACAAGAAAAAATTCCCTTCTTGTCGATGAGCCACAGTCTTTTATCTCTATCCGGTCTCACATTAGGAATGAGTTCCAACTTCCCTATAAGAGCAACCACACTAGCAATGTCCCTGTCACAGAGAGCCCCATATATCCCAAGGTTCCAAGCAATCGAACCATTATCTTCCCGCATGAACCAGCGAACTGGTTTATTCTTTGAGTCAGATAGAGCATATAACCGAGGTAACGCCATCATCAGAGTTCTCTCCTCCAACCAAACATCCTCCCAAAAGCGGATACTATCCCCACTACCTAGGTTGTAGCCAATGTTCCTGAGAAAAAACTTCCTGACCTTCTGAATCTATTTCCATATTCCGCATCCATAAGCAGTATGAACAGGCCCGCTCTCCTAGCCCCCATTTCTTTCTCCAAACCGAGACACAATAACTTTCCTCCAGAGACTCTCTCTATCCTCCCCAAACCTCCAGAGCCACTTATGGTAGCTCCAAGGTTTGGTACCCCTTCTAGAAGTCGTCCGAGATTGTGGATACTCTAATGATGATGGTAGCTCCAAGGTTTGGTACCCCTTCCAGAAGTCGTCCGAGATTGTGGATACTCTAATGATGTATTATAGTATTTTTGAGGAATTTTTAAGTACGAAGGAAGAAAGTCCTGCAGAAACTCTATAGTTAAGTCTTAAGCATGCTCAGGCACGAGTACTAGGATGTAGTGTCCTCTTGGGAAGTCCTATTGGGTACAAAACCTTATACTGGTGGAGGTCCAGAGTAGCTAAGTGGGTAGCATCAGCACGTACTTTGTGGTGGGTGATTACAGATGCCAGACCTGAGGAAGGCTCCTGCTAAGAAGGTGGATTGTGACAGGCCATGGGTTTAGCTCCAACGAGAGAAAGGGAGGGGGGTTATGTTGGAAAGGCACCAAATAGTCGTGATGCTAGCACAAACCTTTAGTCCCACATTTATAGAAAGTTGTCCTAGATACTGGATACGGTGATGATTTATCACATACTAATAAGTAATACCCAGCCCTTGTCAAGCATGAAGGAAGCAGATCCCTTCTGAACAGAGCAGCTAGGCGCTTGCAGGTAGCAGTACTAGGGGCTTTGGTACCACATGGACAGTGCTATGGATGACCTCATGGGATTCTGGGAAACTCAGTCGAAAACAAATCTCCACATTTTTTGGAGGGACAATCTCGACATGTTTGTTGTTATCCTGGCTGAGTGTGGGGACTGTATGGAATTATGGATACATAGTATGTGGTGGACCGTTAGAATTATCTTTTAGGTTATACTAGACGTTGGTCGTTGTGGAGTAATTACAGGCATTTTATGGTTTATATTCTTTCAAAGGCAGCTAATCCTCGTAATCTATGCAGTGCAGATTTATTTTTTGAACCATAATAAATTATACAAAGGGAGAGAACAAGCGCGCTACAAATTGCGCAGCGAGTCCTTTCTGAATTGCAAAACGAATCCTGTTCAAAATGAATAGCAAATTATTATTATTACTACTATTATTATTGTTATTACTATTATTGTTATCATTATTATTCTCTATTTATTTAATTTTTTGTCTCTGTTTGTTTTTCTGTTCATGGTGAAGTTAATTTTCTTATATTTACACCATCCTGTTCTTTAGGGTGGAATTTATACACTTCCGAGCCATTTATCAGCTGGAGCAAGGGATCTGATACCTAGGTTGCTTGTGGTTGACCCCATGAAAAGAATGACTATTCCTGAAATCCGTCAACATACATGGTTCCAAGCTCATCTTCCACGCTATTTAGCCGTTCCTCCACCAGATACACTGCAACAGGCTAAAAATGTATGCTTTGCACTGCTAGCTCAACCAGTTATAGTTTTTACATTTAGCTATTTATCAAGGAAAAGGGGGTCGGAGAGATTTACTGTTAATATTTGTATCTTGTGAATGCTAACAGAAAACTTAGATGTCCGTTCTGGATGGATATCTGCGAATTCGCTTTTGTTTCCAGGGTGTTGATTTAATGTTTGGAATTGTTGTTTAAGCTTGTCTTATGTTCACTAAGTTCTTCGGTGCGACTTGTTATGACACAGAGAAGCCGTTGTAGAGTATTGTAGCATAAGCTTCAATATATTGTCTCGAAGTTTTATCCTATATATGTTAGAAATGTCAATTGTAACTGTAAAGTATGTAATGGTGTACTCAGACGACTATCTGTTAAATTTATCTAATACTGAAATCATTCTTAGTATTTGTCTATCTTTTTTGTAAATCTCGATTTTGTTTTACTCAAACCCAATCACTGAGAAGTTTTCATAAATTTTGCTGGATGACTTATGTAGTGGTCCACTGCTGACAGATACAGTTGTGTTGTTTACCTTCTTTTGAGTCACTCTGTAATCCTGATGTTATTTTATTGCTGCAATTTATGTAATTTCAGATTGACGAAGACATTCTCCTGGAAGTGATTAAGATGGGATTTGACAGGAATCAATTAACTGAATCTCTTCGCAGCAGAGTACAAAATGAGGTACTATCTGATGTTTCATGGCGATCTTGATATTTTTTTTCACTTCATTGGTGTAATTTGTTGAAACCTTTTCAGGCCACCGTTGCATATTATTTGCTTATGGATAACCGTTTCCGAGCTACCAGCGGCTATCTTGGAGCTGAGTTTCAGGAGTCAATGGTGTGTTTTTTTCTCAATGTATAGTTTCCTTTTATCATTTTGTAGTTCTTAGCTTATTTTATATACTAGTGGGTGGGGGATACCTGCCTCAGCCAATAGTGTAGCCATGGTATAGACTTCAATGGCACGATAATAATATAAGAGCAGATAGCTGAGATGCCAAAATTACTCATAAAAAGCTTCACAAATTTGTAGGGCCCACAGGACCATGTATAATGGGATCATTGTACCCATGGTTTTGTACACATGATTTTACCCATGACTCGACACCCAACAGTGAACTTGTTAGGGGGACTAAGGACTGATTTTTTTTTTTTTTTGAAGAGGTAAACGATCAATATATATATAAACTATATAAAAGATAATTACAATATAGGATGAGATATCCTACTAAGAACCGTAAAATAAAAGACAACAAGAAGGAAACGCAGAAATACAACAGTGATTAGGCATCTCGGATGATATCTTCCCAAGAAAAAGCAAATGACCCAAATGGTATCTCCTTGAACTCCTTCCACCACTAAGGACTGAATTTTGGTGGATGTGATATCTCCACCATGAGAGAGAGAGAGAGAGAGAGAGTGCTACATTTTAGTCTTTAGTTTTGTATGCTCTTTCTTGCATGATCCAAAAGAAAAATATTGGTATACAAATTACTTGTCTTATTTGGGAAAAGAAATCTCACGCTGCCGCTTGACCTGATTGATGATATTGATGATACCTTAAGTGATTCTCTGAGGCTTGTGGTCTATTTACGATTTTTTGTCGAATTGGACTTAGGACATCTCCGAGGCAGAGCGAAAATTTGAGTCTTGTCCTCCTGCAAGTTGAACACTGCATATTCACCATATACTGTTTCTTCCCATACTAAATAGCTTTTCAAACCAGAACTTTTAGCATAAAACAGATCTCCTGTTCAATAAACAGGATACATAAGATTCTGAAAAGACACTGCCTCTACTTTTTTCTTTCTGAGATAAATAAAACTGGATGATATCCACAGAATAAACATAATTACCTCAAAGTAATAAAACTAAAAGAGTACAAATGTGGGGTTTCTTTATCTCCTTACTCATTCACTCAATCCCTTTCTCCTAAGAGGTTGTAAAGGTCAGCTATAAATTTAACTGAATCCTATATGTTAGACCTTTATTTGATGCCAGTACGCCACTCATTGTTAATTGGATCTTTTTGTCTCATATGCTATCTTTCATTCTGAGATGTTACTTGTTTTTTGACATGATAAGCACTCCCCTTTTGTAATTCATTAGCTCCTGAACGGTAGATTTTACAAATTAATTATTAATGTTTGGGTTTGAATCAAGTATGTATGTCCATGACATACTATTTTAGGAATATTCCATTATCTTGATCATATATTTCCAACTAATTTCCACATTCAAGTATGTTCCAACTCACGGTGAACTAGTATAGTTTACATGTTAGATGGTCACCATCTGTAGACTAATTTGTCTAATCAGATTGATGGATAACTCAAGTTTCTCTCATCGTTTGTATTTAATTTAGGTGGCATGTACCAGATATATTCGAGTCATCTCCTAATTTCTTCTGTGGGTGTTTCCCCCAGGAAAGCAATTTAACCAGCACACATCCAAGTGAAGCTGCTGCTTCACCTGTTGGACATCGCATCCTAGGGTATATGGATCATCAGGAAAATGGTTTAAGACCCCAACTTCCTGTTGAAAGAAAGTGGTCTCTTGGACTTCAGGTTTGTTTCAATCTTGTTCATATCTCAATGCAATCCTTTTTCCCAAAGCATGAGACATATGGTGGATATAAAGATCACGAACATATGTACTAGATTACCAACTGGCTGGTCTTATAAACCCATATAAAGAGTAAAGAGAATTGATTTCAGAGGTCTTGTAAACCGATTGTTTTGTCTCGTTGAGTTTCTCAACTCAAGTGCCGTACTTGATTGATTGATGCTGCCTTCCTCAATGAAAAAAATGAAGAGAAAGATGGCAGGTTACAGGAGAGTCGAAGGGTAGCTATGTTGGTGGTGGAGTTGGTTTTGGCATGGTGGAAGTCATTGAAATTATGCGTGCTCTTTGCTTTTGCCTTTTTTGGATTCTGGCACTTTCAGTTTCTTGTACTGTTTTGTGTGTGTTGGTGTGTGTTTCTGGTTGTTTATAGGTGTAATAGGGTTATGGGCTATATGGTCTTAGGTCTTTAGCTTCTTGCTAATGTCCTAAGTGTTTATATCAATCTATTACGTTTTACTGATAATAATAATAATAATAATAATAATAATAATAATAATAATAATGATGATGAGAAGAAAAAAAGATGCTGCCTTCTTAAATGCAAACAATGAGAAACTAGCTACCTTTACTAGCGAATTCGGCCAAGTGAAATAGGCTGGTTGTTTGATGAAAACTTACTCATTCCCTCTCCCAGATAAGATTGGCATGATAATTTTCATTACTGTTAGGTAGTGAAAACATGCCAGGGGTGCTGTCTTATCTGATGAAATTTTAATAGGTTCATACTTTATGGTGTTGTTTGGTTCATCTGACAGTCTCAAGTCCATCCTCGTGAAATAATGATGGAAGTTCTCAAAGCTTTGCAAGATTTGAATGTAGCATGGAAAAAGACTGGGCAGTATAACATGAAGTGCAGGTGGTTCCCAGGCTTTAATGAAGGCATGCTTAAGAATTTTGTGCAAGGTAACGATTATTTTGGAGATGAATCTGCGATTGTTGAAAATGATGGTGTTCTAATGAGATCAGCAAATGTGGTTAAGTTTGAAGTGCAGGTATGCAGTCTTTATTATTTAATTATTCATTTTTACAAGATATCATGGAAACCATACTTCGCTGAGTTATTTGCAAAACCAAAGAAGAAATATCAGGTCTTTTTGTCAATGTCGTATTAATTCTGAAAGAGGGAGATTAAGCTTCCGTTATGGTAAAACCAACCTTGACCAATCATCACACATAGGATATCATAGTTAAGACCAGGCAATCTTTTGTATGCCCATTTGAACATTTTGTAGCTAGGTGGAATCTTTGGTTTTACTGATATATGGTGATGGTGATTAAGATTTAAGAGTTACTTGTCTGGACTTGTCTGGACTCATTATTCTTCCTTTTCTTGTACTCGTAGACTTCAAGATATAGATGATATCTCACTTTTACCAGAAAGAAATAATTTATCTGGATTGTGGTGGGGTGGTAGGGGCATTATTGCTTTCCTTCCTTCTACGAAAGCAGATGGATGTCAATTGATGCTTCCGCTTTGAAGATCTTTTCTGACTGAACCGCTCGGATGAAATAAGTGTCCATTATTTCCTTCATTTGGCGTTATTAAAAAATAGTATTGAGAGGTTTGGCTAGTTGACTTTAAGAAAGGTAGGCATACAGACATTGGATGGTTATTCATTCTTTTGGTTTGGAAGAGCTCCTGGTCAAGGAGATCTCGTCGTTAAAATTAGCTTAGTGCTCTAGTTGGTGCACGATGTACTACAGTGTTAGTAATTACTAATAGACCATCCCTATCATCTACATACTCTTCACTAGTCATTAAGTTTTTGCCATTTGGTTGTGGTGCTTTAAAGTTTTTCAGTCTGAGGATCTTATAATTTTCAACAAGTTATTTGCTGCAACTGAAGACTACTAGTAACAGACATGTAAACAGTCATTTAGTTAAATGAACTTTCTTTAGTAATTTCTGCGATAGATGTTCTTTGGTGTACAAGAATGCGTTTATTGATTCTTTGTATTCATACAGTTGTATAAGACTCGTGAGGAGAAGTATCTGCTTGATCTACAGCGGATCAATGGACCACAGTTTCTCTTCCTTGATCTCTGTGCAGCGTTCCTTGCACAGCTTCGGGTCCTTTAAATGAAGGATCTTGGTACACAGAGGCCTTCCGATATCGCTTTCAAAGCTCGTGGTTCCAACGATTCAAACGAGTTGACTATGACTCCTTGCGATTTAGGCATGTGAGTAGCCGTACTTAAGATGAACTCATGAACCTTATCAGTACGATCGAGCATCGGTTTCGGCATATCAGATATTGAGATACGTGGCAATCTAGGGAAATCGAGATAGGTGTCTTGATCATCAAGTTTCTTTGTGTGTGTGGGGAAGTAAAGAAGATGAGAAAGAGCAGAGATGCCAGAGGTGAAGAAGTAGAAAGTAGGGATGTTGAGATTTATACCAATATCAAGAGCAGGAGTACAAAAGCTGTCAATGATGAAAGATTGGACGGTGGAGTTATGAGAGATAGATTGAAGAGCTTGGTGGACTAATGGGTTGTTAAGGTGAAGAAGCTCGAAAGCTAGAGTTTCATTGTGAGGTGAATTGGTGGAAGGAAGATTGATAATGGGAAGGTAGTAAAAATGGATTAATGGACAAGTATGAGAGACATATTTGATGTAAGGAGCAGTGGAGCCAGTGTTGTAAGGTGGAGTTGTGATGAGAATTGTGGTGGAGAGAGAAGGATGGTGTTTGAGTATGAGCTTGCCTAATTCTACCGCCGAGATCAAGTGGCCTATTGCTGGTGAAGTGTATAGAACTACTGTGTGGTTCACCATGTTTTGAGAAGATGGAATAATTGACTATGTATTACATAAATATATATATGGAATAATTGACGATGGTATTGTAAAATAAGAGACCAGATCACTAATGTAATATATAATTGGTCATATAATCGAGGTTACATAGACCATTTTTATGCAAAAACTTTAACTAGCCATAAGAGGATTATCAGAACTAACTAATTTTTTTGATAGACAAGTAATTGATGGAATTACAAATGGTATTGGTGTTACAAGTTTCTTTGTAGCAGAGATTATAAAATATGTAGCGGGGTAAGGACTAAACCAGTGTAGTAAAGTTAAAAGCACCTAAAAAGCAAACCTTCCACAGGCCTTAGCGCTAAGCGCCAGCCGTATGGCATGGCTAACTAAGGCAAAATGCGTTCATACCGATCGAAAAGTGAGTAGTAGTAATAAAAAAATAGATATATCAAATAAAAAATAAAATAAATATTAAATATGACATGAATTATTACTGATTTGCTTAGCCAAATTTTAAAATTAATTTTATGTGATTGTAAACATAAAACCATTGTAGTCATTTAAAAGAAAAATCTTAAGCAATAAGTAAAGAGCAAAATAAAACTCTCAGATCTCTCAATACAATTTAGCTCAACTTCAATAAACTAAAATAATGAACCGATAGAATTGAGTCAAATGAGTTTTTCATAAAATAGAACCATTGATTCAATTTTAGAATCCCGTAAAACTTCATTTAAAATTTAATCTATCTTTGTGTTTTCTCTCAATCCATACAACTTAACATAAACTAGTCAAAATTAAGTTTAAAGTGTACTCCACAATGAAACTTACTAAATTTGTACAATTTCTTATATCATACAACAATTGGATCGAGTGTAAATGTGTCACGTATAGCAAAAATTGTAAAAAAAAACGAAAAAATTGTAAAAATTGATAAGGCGCGCGCCTTGACAAAAAGCGCAAAAAAACGCAAAAAGCGCACGCCTTATATTACCTCTCGCGCCTTGGTCAAGGCGAGGCACTAAAAGTGCGCCTTGCGCTTTAAGCGCGCCTAGGCGTGCGCCTTGACTACACTGGACTAAACAATTTCAAGGTGGCCATATGCCCCACTTTCAACTCCTGAATTTGACGGTCTATTTATCATGTTTCCATCGTTTTCCATTCCCAGAGGGTATAAGAAAACAATTCGAAATAAGGAATGTGAAAACAACCTCTAAAATATTATCTTGATACAGGAGAAGAAGGAACAAGTACCAACTGCTACTCAGTTCAAGCAATATTTACACTATATTAAGAAATCTATCAGTCACAAAGAAGCAATTCATTTGCATAAACAATCGAGTTTCAGCAAATTGTGGAAACCAGTTTCAAAATAAAGCTGAGCGATCTCCCACGGGATATTGCTCAAGTAGTAACAATTTTTTGGGTAGATACATCACCACTTTTCTCTACTGTGATTCTATCCTTCTGTGGGTAACCGTAACCAGTGATACAGTCATACAGATGTGTAGGTCATTTCTTGATTAACGTACAAAAACATAGATCATTTGGTAAAGAAACTCCAAATTAACTAAAACTAGAGCCGAATGGTATATATGCTGCATAAGATTAGCAGTTCTTTACATGCTCACCGTAAGGTTCTGCATACCAGGAACCAATTCAGTGGCATCGGGGGAACCCAACTCAGACTGCAGTTTTCTTAGCGATTTGCCAAAATCTTCACACGCATGAGAGAAATGTTCTAAAGAGACTTCAAGGCTGAGGGCCTCTGCCTTCATTCCATTCACAGCACTGGATATATTATCAGATGCCACCTTTATGCTAGTAAGTTCTTGTGGAGGATAAAGGCATGCCCCAAGGTTGTCCACCTCTGCTACAATACATTGAGAAAGCCCCAATAATCTCTCCAATGAATTAACAGACTGGCAGCTTTCCATGTGGTCCGGACACTTCAGCAAACGCGTAATGAAACGCAGAAGTTCCTTGATGATGACAAGTATGTCAGATACAAAGCTGACAGCAGATTGGGCAATTATCATCTCTTCTGCTGACAAGTCATCACCAAGGTCATCTTCGCTTGAACTGTGATTACTGTGGGACTCATGGGAAGTTTCAGCAGCAGCATCCCTATCAAGAGCATCATCTACGGGATCATTGTTACCTGGCTTCAGATCCTTCAGCTCACGCACTACATCCTTCACAGATACTGCTGCCTGTGTTATGCCTCGCCCAATGGCTGTGTAGTTTGTGGTGGGAGTCTTCTTCAGGGATTCACAGGCCTCCCACACAGTGCCAGCTAGCGGCGGGATATGAGTCAAACTGCGAGAACCTGCACATCAACTTTTAAAAGTTCAATCATTATAGGTCTAAAGCAAAGATACGGTCACTGAAAGATCTTGATGTACAGTAACCATGTGGATGCATCAAAGATGTCCATAAGATGCATCGAGCTGGTCCCATTTGATTGAGTGCACAATTCATTTCCATATCAAATAAATAAAGAAAAATGTTTCTGGTTCCCCATCTCATTAAGTATTGAATAAGTTTAATATCTTTATAAGAACAGAAGAGCAATGAACCGGTTGTGTTCCATTCTGTCTTTCAACTCCAGGAGAGTGAACAACAATTTTCCATAGATTGAGCAGTAATGCCTATGAAGCTCTTGCAGGAATTCCTACTTCTCTTTACTTTTCTTTTTAAGGGCACCGCTTAGGGCTGCTCTTGTCTTTATCCATTCCTTCTCTGAATCATTGCTCCTCATGAAAGGGCAGACTCCGCTAATGACGATCTTCATAGGAGCTTTATTATTTGACGCATTACTCCCCATGGATTTGCTACGCGCAGTGTTGTCTATTTTACTATTTTCTGAATTCATTTCCACTTTGTCACTCTCGCCATCCAAACTAGCTGACGTCTTTTCTTCCTTGGCAGAGGGGCTAGAAAGCTTGTCATGCAGGATGGTATGCTTCCCAACATTGTTGGACTCGTTTACAGGAACTTCACTTGTAACCTGCTTCGTTGAGTTCTCTCGTTTGTTGTGAAAGGCGCCTGCAATGCCTGTACTGAAGTGATTTTGTGCATTTTGTCTTTTAGAAGCAATGTCTGGCACTATGTTTGAGATGCTGAAAGAACTATTGCCCATCTCACCAACCAGTTCCTTCCACGAGGACTTCTGACTCCATAAATGACCACCAGTTGTTACAGGGGCATTAGCTAGTACTTCAGCAGGTTGAGCTTCTTCAGGGGCTTTTGATTCTTGCTTAGGTGCATTAGCTAGTAGTTCCGTAGGTTGGGCTTCATTAGGTATCTTTGATTCTTTGGATAGGCTTCCAGATTGTACCATAATGGAGGCACCATCTCTACTGTCTGGTAGACTTTCATCCTTCAAATGTCCTACAGGTTCAGAGGAGCAAGTGGATTCAAATCTCACCTTTTTCATTGATTTATGCCTTTTCATTTCAGTGGAGCTTGCAGATTCAAAATCCGTAGACTTTGGCAAGATGTGGGAGATGCTGAATGAACTCTTGGCAGTCTCACCAACCAGCTCCCTCCAGCATGACTTCTGTTTCCACGAATGACCGGTAGTTAATTGTTGACTATTTCCTGTTTGCTTAGGTTGAGCCTCAACTGGACTCTTTGATGCCTCCAGGTTGGTCTCTGGGCACTCTTTCCTTTTGTGCATAGTAGATGTGAACTCATTTATGTTACTTTCATCAGATAGAAGTAGCCGAGGTTTCTTTGTAATTGTGTCTGACGGATTACCACTAACTTCCTTGTGAGCTTTGATCTTATTATGGTATGGAGCAACATTAGATGGTTGGAGCTTCCCAAATCCTGATTCCTGGAAGAAACAAATGTATAGCTCTTGTTAGATTTGGTGACCCGATAGAAATCCTTAAATAAAAAATAAAAAATATAGGGAGCTTTACCAATAGGCATAAAATAACATACCTGATCCACATTTTCCAGTCTCCCCTTTTCCACAGAACCCAGTTTGGTCTTCCCTCCTCTCACTATGTTAATCACAATGCTGTCACCGTCATTGTCCTCATCTGCTTCACTTTCACTCGGAAGATCATCTATTGAGTGTTTTGGACTCTCCTCCTCAGTGGGCACTTCGACCCTGCGACCCTCTGAACTCGGTTTAACTTCTCTATTAAATATCTTGTCCATCACAGATCTCATCATATTCAGCTCTTCCTCCTTCATTATCTCAGTTTGCTCTTCATTAGCAGATATTTGCTTCACCTTTGCTATTTCAGAAGCACCACAATGCTCCTCACAGTCACAGAAATGAATTGGGAGAGAAGGAACCTCAACGCGCCGGAAACTATATTTGTGCTTGCCAGTTCCACTGTAAGGCACTGATTTAAGCTGCATAAAAAATTTCAATTTCAGTATCTTAATATAATCTGTCAAAAATGACCCATGATATAAGAATTACCTTGTGTAACCTGGGAAAGAATATCTTAAGTTGTGTCTTATCTTGGGTCAAGAGCTTTGGCTTTTCTGGAATGTCAATGTTGTCCTGAGCAACTTCAACATCTTCTTCCCACTCTCGCCTCAGGCGAACTAGATAATGCTCCTTAGCCTTCTCGAGTCTCAATCTCCCTCCTTTCCATACACATCCGTTATACTGTCATATTATCAAGTCCAACAACACAACACAGTATCAACTTAAATGCAATGATATGTACAAGTAAATAAATGAAATGAAAAAGAGGGGGTAAGGAAAATATATATATACTGACCGCGCTGAAGAGTTTGTTGAGGGACTTATCCGAGGAAGGTTGGAAATCCACATAAGCAAAACTACGGCCGCTGGTTTTAACAAACTCAATGGATTTAACTGTCCCTAGAGACGAGAACGTCTTTTGTAAATCAGCCTCCGTTACTTTCTCTCCTAATCCTCCAACGAAGATTCTCATTGGTGCCTTCACCTCTTGTTCTTCGTTCAAATCATCACCAAGGTCATCTTCACTTGAACTGTGATTACTGTGGGACTCATGGGAAGTTTCAGCAGCAGCCCTATCAAGAGCATCATCTACTGGATCATTGTTACCTGGCTTCAGCTCACGCACTACATCCTTCACAGATACTGCTGCCTGTGTTATGCCTCGCCCAATGGCTGTGTAGTTTGTGGTGGAAGTCTTTTTCAGGGACTCACAGGCCTCCCACACAGTGCCAGCTAGCGGCGGGATATGAGTCAAACTGCGAGAACCTGCACATCAACTTTTAAAAGTTCAATCATTGCATTCCTACAAACAAGTCTCACACTTTCAATTTGCAAACAACAACAAGTGCATTCATCTAAAAAAAATAACAGCAATAAACTTTTACCAACTAGCAATCCTATAGAAAAGCTAAAGCAATTAAGCACCCAAGAAAAGGAGAAGAAGAACGAAAGACCAAGATGCAGTTCTATCCATTATATCTCCTGATATTTATACAAATCAGATGTTGTTGAAAAGACATGCGAAGAAGGAGAATATTACCATACGATAAGACTGCCTCTCTCAAAAATGTTAAACTGCACTCAACAACTTTCTTTGCAGATGCATGGATACAGGAAGAAAGAGTAGGTCCAGCACCAACTTTAGTCCCATGAGAAAGGAGGAGGAGCCCCTGAAGCATTTTGAAGTAAACACTCATGTTTTCTTCCAGAGCTTGCAATTCTGTCATTGCCTCTTTCCATAGCAACCCAGCTGCATAGAAAACAACCATGAGTAATGACTTGATTCCAGTAGAACATGTATACATAGTAACTTTCCTGGCTAACTCAGTTGTCTAAAAAGACCAAAATCAATATGTGATTAAGATGGGAAGTGATCATAAAACAGGGAGAAGACGAACCATTAGAAATTACCTATATTTTCCTTTTCATCAGCATGATTGTGATGTATGCCACGTACAAAGCTAAGCTCAATAACAATTGGGAAATCAACTTGAGATATAACTATGTTGATTTTCCCTAACATACTTTTAAAATCAAGTCCCCACTCAATTTATATGCTAAAACAAACTAAATTTTATGCTAAAAATATAAGATAAAAAAGTAATGAGATAAAATAAGGAGTGTCCCCGAGTTTTTCGCTATCCAATAATGTAATCTTGAGTAGTAACACGAGATGGCCCTAAGTTGTGCCAGGGTATTTCCATAAGATGAACACTAGTCCTGGAAAGAGCAGGATAACACCGTTTCTTATTGCTAGGATATTTTCTTACCTGAGAGAAGGCTATACTGGGAGCAACACATGGGGATACTTGTTAGCAGCCCAAGACCATTGAATACTTTAAAGCCATGAAGAAATAGCTACAATTAATGACCAATTCAACGGAACTTTGAGGGCACATTGTGGTGGTGTGTGGGACTACACAGTCTGATGCTAAAAGTCAACATGTACGTTCCTTTATAAGCAAAGTAGCGCACTTCCCTCATAGACCTTCCCCAACATCCTACCACATTTCTCTATGCTTACATTCGCAGAACCCGCACCCACAAATAATTTTCTCAACTAAAACAGTAAAGAAGCCACACTTAATTACTTAATCCACATGCAACCATCATACCATCAATTAAAACAAGAACAGAACAAAATTACTTCTACACACACACACACAAAATAGGTAGAGAATAATACCTATTGTAGCCTGTTTTGATACTTGGTCTGCCATTGCAACCACTTGTTCCCATGGTACTTTCTCAAGTGTAGAAGCAGGTGCTTCTTGAAACAACTACAGTAACAAAAAAAAAACATAACAATAACATATTAAGAAACAACAACACCCAAAGTGGGGGAAAAAAACATACTTTCTAACAAAAAGAAGAGTCAAAATAAAATTTTGAAAAGAATAAGTTAAGAAATAGGCTTTACCTGAATAGTCTCTTGAATACCATCTGTATATGATTTTAGAGTTCGAGTAAGGTACTTTTTTCCAGCTTTCGCCATTTTTTTTTTTTTTTTTTTTTGTTTCTTTCTTGCCGCTGTGTTCTTGGAAAAGTTTTGGGATTTATGAACGAAGCCCAATTTAATGTATGTATTTGGGCTGGATCAAGCCTACAGGCCCAATAGTAAAGGCCCAACCCAACAATTGGACCAATCCCGAGATGCAATTGGGCTTGAAGCACGAGAAAATAGAAAAAAGCTCAGAGTTTACAAATATGAAATATGAAATGAGTGTTTCTTCAATGTGCATCACATTGAGTAGACTCAATGAGCACAATTTGTTGCTTTTGATTTGAGTAGACTCAATGTCGTAATTCCAAATTCGGTGAATTGCTGGATCGGACGTTGAATAATGTATCATTCCATTCTTGCCCGTTGAAAGTGGTAGAGATGTTTTAATCCCATTTTGGACGTGGTCCCTACACAAAAAGTAGTTTTGACAAAAACACAGTTACATTTATACCCTTCGTCCTCTCTCTCCTTATTTTCTCTCAAGAACCCTCTTTCTCATCGCTTTCTCTGTCTATCCTAGTTTAACACTTTCCAAATTAAGGCTTGTGTTTTCTTCTAACCCACTAAGAAGGTTCTACATATGTTGTCATACCATTAAAAAAAATGTATATGTTGTCATAGGAAAACGTTGGTATCATCTTCCAAAAACAGGCTACTTATTTCCATCGCTAAAGTGATGGTAGTGACCATTATACAATAGTTTGAACTAATAGGAGATTGTAGCCTGCAAGATAGATTTCAAGATATTGGCTTCTCCTTTACTTAGCTATCTCATTCAAGATGTATTTTGCCAATTAAAAAATCGTAACCCACTAACAATTATGTGAAGTTGATGAGATTGGTTACTAAAAATCGTAATCTAGATGAGATTGGTTACTATGAACTTGATTTGTAGATTATTTGTCATTTAATGTTTGTGTTTGGCGTGATGACAAGTACTATGTGCTTCGGTGAGCTATTCCTCCACCTATATACTATTATTCAATATAATGTCTTAATTCCTTGTTATGTTGTTTCTATGTTCATTTTCAGAATAAATTTCTACAACAATAATGAATATTAAAAAGGCTAAGGAAAAGGAGCCCTCAAATAGCTAGAATGAGACGAATTTAACAGCACCATGCACATAATGTCGTACAAGTGAGATACAATGTCTTACTATGATTATATTTAGTTCAGTTAAACGTGTATTTAACAGCACGACATAATGTCGTACATGTGAGATACAATGTCTTACTATGATCATATTTAGTTCAGTTAAACGTGTATTTTCAGGTTATCTAAATACGAATTATTTGAGAATGAAAGCCAACTTTTGGTGGAAAAGTCATGTAGAGATGAGAACATTTGATGAGTACTGAATTATTGGAAAGAGACCTGAAGCAGTAGTACGTGCAATAGGGACGAAAACCATATTAAGCGTGTATTATATTTTCAGGTTATCCAAATACGAATTTAACATCACCACGCATATCATGTCGTACAAGTGAGCTACAATGTCTTACTATGATCATATTTAGTTCAGTTAAATGTGTATTTTCAGGTTATCCAAATACGAATGTTACAATACTACATAATGTCGTACATATGAGATACAATGTCTTCATATATAAATATTGTGGAAGGGTATTAGGGGTATTTCATACTATCATCAAGTGGAGGCCACGTCTGAAAGTGGAATAAATCTTCTTTGACACATTCAACGGGTTATTTTGTCCTACTCTTTAAGTCAACATCTGATTCAAGAATTTACCCTTCAAAATTTCCAACAAAGTGAAATTTCAAAACGTCTTTAACACAATCTTAAGTATTAGATAATCCACACGTTTAACTTTTAATCGTTGCTGGCATGCTAGCAAAGCTTCAGCAAATATATACTAACTTTACTAAGGTAAAAAATGCCAAAGAATGGTTGGTATGCACTAATGGTTGGTATCCATTTGCCACCTCTTCATCTGCACAGAAATCACTAGAGTAAAAAAGAGTTGGATTGCTGACAAAAAATAAATAATAAAATAAAATAGTTAGATTCAAGAAGTACCATGCTGAATGGAGGGGACTATGAAGAATGTTAGCCCAAATTTCATCAATAATAACTAGAAAGGCATGTACTTTGCTTTCTTGTTTTTGAATTTCTTTGATAGTCTCATTTGCTTGATTCATAGTGTAAATGTCTAATTTTATTCTACATGATTAATAAAACATTACACTAATGATTTAAGACTTAGCTCTAACTTCGGATGAAGAAATGGATGGTTTTGGTTGGTGAAAATAGTTGCTCTTCATAAGTAAGAAGATGCTTACGTATCTAGCACTATGTAGTGAGACTAGAATCAAGTGTGTTGGAATCAAGCCAACGTAGTTCTGAAAGTGATTTTTATAGGCATTGAGGGTGTACATATGATAGGACACATGTGGTGGTATGAACAGATGTGCAGTTAATATAAACACGTGTGTAGTAGCTCTAAGTGTTAGGTTGTTTGAGCTGGCATAGGGCGTAATGATGGTAAGAACAATGTAATGATGGTAAATAGTTGTAATGATTTGGGTATTACGGCGGGTGGAGGCCTAATGCTAATGCTAGCAATGATGAGAGTAATAGGTGATGATGTCACTAGATGAAGTCAAGTGACGAGTTATTGATGTTGTTCTGATCTTTGATGCTGAGTGAGCGAGTGCTCATGTTCTTGGAGTCGAGTTGGTGGAGTCGTTGTGTACGTGTGGACTGTGTGCACATCACGTGTTTGATAGGATGTCCCTTACACATAGTTTCGTATATGTAAGGCATTTGGGGTTTCCCGAATTCTTGAGGCTTGACGCTTCGACTAACTCTAATCTTCCACTCCTCCATATGTTACTTGGAGAAGCAACAAGTGAGGTAAATCAAACTTATATGCACATGTCCAAGTACCATAATAAATCCAATTCCTTGTATCATACCATCCAAAATGTAAGGAAGACAACAAATAGAGATTTCTTGTAATCACACACAAATTCTTATTTTCCAAATATCCATATTCCATATAACAGTTAATAGTTGATATTGTGGTAAAATAAGAAGCTCCAATTCAACCAATGAAATTGCTTAAAAGAATAACCAGAACCCGACCCATTTTCACCAACTTTTCCTGTATCCAGATCATAAAAGATCCAATTAAAAGTACAAAAGCCAAAAGCCGTACAAGATGCATAGAAGTTACACTAAGAGCATCATCAACGTGCTGCTAAAAAAAAATTGTGACACGTCAGCTTTTTGAGTCAGCAAAAATTGTTAAAATCATGTTATGTACCAATGCATTTTTTTTTTCTAAATTTTTGGTTTCTATTTTGGGCTGGAATACTTGTCTTGTCCCCTTTTTTTTTTACAGGGTAAACTTGTCATGTCCATTATTCCCTCCATTTCCTTGGCGCCAATTTATTTTGGCTCCCAACGGTACAAAATCCAGACGTTTCAATTTTTTATTAAAAAAAAATAGAAACAAGTTTGAATGGTAAAACTTGACCCGTCCCATTTGCAAGTGCGGCGGGAAAACTTGTCTCGTCTGACCCGTTGCTAAAATTGTCACTATTTTGGTTGTGAATTTAACAATTGTTAAGATAGAAACAAGATTTTAGCAGCTCGTTGGTGGCCCAAATTGCCAAAAACAATGCTACCTGTCACATTAGAAATGGTTTTAAGCAGTGCGTTGATGATGCTCTAAAGTGTTATGAAAAAGGCAGAAAACATCAATGTTGATATATATATAACACTTTTTATACAGCAATTTATACAATGGTCTATATCTCACTCTACAAATTCATTTAAGATTTGATTTTTTGTGGATCTCACATTCTCACCATAGAGAACATCCCTACAAAAAATGGACTAGTTTGGAAATTTCTAAATATGCCAAAAGAGGGTTGCAAAATTTCAAATCCCGGCCGTTAAAAAAAATCATATTTTCAAATATACTTTTGAAAGGGATAGAGATTTCGAAATGAACTAAAATTTTGTGGATATGATCTATATAGTGATAAGATCATATCCACAAAGTATTAGCTCTTAGATCAACTTAAAAAAGGGTGTTGTATAAACTGTTGTATAAAAAGTGTTGTATATGGATCCCTTTATCCGATCAATATATATATACTAGTGAATGCCTGTGTCAGTCAGCACTCTTGACACAATACTTGTGCTTGTTTTTCTTTTTCGTGAAATAACTCCCAAAAAACGATCTCTATTGGTAGCAGGGGATCAGATCGATGTTATTACTTATTTCACGCGCACACTCAAGTGAGCTTATCGGAGTTGATAAGCACCCAAAACTGTAATATAAAACCCCGTAGAGACTTAGCATTTTGGTTAATTATGTATTTAATAATCATGAAATAATCGTATTTTCGTGCTTTTGCAGGTTTGAGCAATCAACGTGAAAATGAGTATAAAAGCTTGTATTTAAGCACAGAATAGGGTGTCTACCTGAAGTTTCCAATTTAGCCCACGTAAGGCCCAACTAAAGCCCAAAGAAGCAAAAAGGACAAATTCAAGTGAGTACAGGATGAACGTGTTGAAAAGCTTCAAACTCTAGAAGCCCATATCTTCTGAACCTGGACTCCAATGGCGGAAAATGAACCATCAGAATGATCAGTGCGATGAGCTCTGCACATAGGCGAGACTTTATAACAAGTCAACTTTTGGACCCGCCACTGGTCGAAGCATGAGGGATCCACTATGCGGACACACAGGAATTGGTGACCAAGCTCACACCTCAAGCTTCAACACACGTGTCAATTTGCATGAAAGACTTTTGTGCATAACTTTGGCACAAAGTCTTATTTGGTGGGCACAAATCATTAGGTGCATAAAATCTTCATTAGGTGGCAATTAAGTTATCAAATGATAAAAAGTATTGAGTGGTAATTAAATGGACAGTTGGTATTCATGTGAAGGAAAGGAAAAAGAGCACTCTCATTTGCTATAAAAAGATGTCTTCAGTAGCAAGACACAACTTTTGCTCCGTAGTTTAGTTTTGTTATAGAGTTTAAAAGTTTCCATGTAAGGTTTTTAGTAATGTAATTTGTTTTATATCTAAGTTGTTAACAAAAAACTTTTTTATGTCTTTACATGTACTCCAATAAAATCTTTATATCTAAATTAGAGGTTTATGTCTTTTTGTTATTTCATTTACCAACCATTAGATTTCTTTATTAGATTCACATTTTTAGTAACTTGCATATTAAGTCACCTAGGAAAATAGGTTTAAATAATATTTGTAAAATCCTGCTCACATAAGTTCCTCTTAGAGAAATTTCCGTTTGGTTTTTAACTAGAGTTCTAGCCATTTGGTTTGGAATGAAACCCTCACTCCAAGTATATTGAAACGTGCACGTGAGCGAGGTATTTGAACGGTCGAATTCGAGTGTGCGTGAGAAACGCGTTCTTTACACTTGCAAAAGTACAATTATTAGGAGTCTTATATATGCATGTCATTTCCCGTAAATCAACTCATGGCACCTACTGCTTACATACCAACTCATGTGGAAAGCAGGCTGCGTGGGTCATACCAAATATAATGATCAAAATTGTTTTCAGTGCTACTACATAGAAACTAAAAGTACGTATGAACCAAAAAGCGTTTGCAGAGATACGACAATGAATCGAACCAGCTATCAATTGGATTGGAAAGATGCTACAAAGCAATTTCTTCATAAAATTGCAATGTGCAAACAGCGATGTAAAGGTCTGATTGGTTTCAACAATTTATTTTGCAAGTATATGGCTACCCTCATGGATAGGTGCATCCAAAACAAAATGTGTGACGATATAATTTGGTACCTTTTAACTTTCTTTCTTGGTTTCAAACCAAGATTTTTCTAAAACATTTTTATGGACAGAGATAAAATGGTATCAGGTTTAACGAATAATTTGATATTTAGTTTTTACGAACATGTATAATCAATTTGCTTAAAAAGGGTGTTGTTGGGGATGTCTTAAACCAAGGTTGCAGAATGCAACACTAAATGGGTTCGTTTCTTACAACAATTTCAGTTTTGCACATTTGATTTATCTGGGACTATATAGGTAAAAAAATATTATAATTCCTAGACAACATTACAATTCAATTTATCTGAGAAAAGTAATTTAGCAGATTGACTTGCAAATTGCCGTGGATTCAACTCAGTCCCAGAGGCTTCAGGAGGATTAGTTCTCGAGTATGTATGCCAAATGCTCTTGAAAGTTACATTGCAAAGGAAAGTGCTCTTGGATCGAAACACATAGATTCATTGTACATGGCACTTAAATTATGATAAAACAACTAATTAAGCTCAAACCCCAATTCATTAAAAAAAAAATTGGCTCCTGGAGTGCTCTATCTTATTAATAAAATTAACCGAAAACCTCAAAATCAATCTCCATCATCATCAATAGCTACTCCTCTGCAATACTGTTCATTCTTTCTTCTCCATTAAATTGAATTGAAGGATGTGGATGGTTTGTGTCTCTGACAGTCAAAAACATTAAATTGTGTAGTGTAAAACCCAAAGAGGAGTGGAAATAGAGGTGGGGAAAAAAGTAGAGTTTTGTTATTGGGGCAGTAGGAGTGAAGAAGACGAAAAAAAACAAAAACTCGTGTTTTTCTTGTTCGAACTCGCGACTTAATGTAAGAAAAGCCCGTAATAACCAAGTGAGACCCGTTTCCGTCAGTGCACCGGTTTTACCAATTAATTGTGTTTCACAGCAGCTGTTTGATCTTGCTCAAAATGATTTGGACTGTCCTTTGTGTGTTATTTTGGCCTGTAACGGGAAAAAAAAACCTTATCTTATTAGATAGATAGGGGAGGGATAGAGCCACTCCATCAACTTACAAATTGAATTAAGACCTCATTTTTTGTGGATAAGATCTTCTCACAATGGATAGCATGCCTACATAATTTCATCCTATTTGGATATGTCTAACCTTCTGAAAACTAGTGTTCAATTTTGAACGTTTATCTAACGGTCCAAAATTTTCCGATTTCATAATAACATTTGATTAGATTAGATATATTTGAATGAGCTGAAATTTGGTGGGTATGTTATTCATGGTGGGGAGATCATATCTATAAAATATCAGCCCTTAATTCAACTGGTAGGATGAGATATGACTTTGTACATTTTGGGAGTGGCTCTATCTCTCCCCCATGGATTATATATATATATACAATTTTTCTCTAAAAAGTAGCTACTTAAGTTAACTTAAAATAAGTACGTAAATAAAACTTCAACTAGAAAATGAATTCAAACCTAATTTTTTGTAGTTATGAAGCACTCACCATAAATATCATCTCCACAAAATTTCCGTTCATCGGGAAACCTCTAACATAGATAAAAATTGTTGTCATATTTAAAAAGAAATCAACCGGTCCAGAAATGTCGAGTTTTTGCAATCATTTTTTTACCAATGTAAGAGGTTTCCAAATGAGTTAAAATTTTGTAGAGATGATCATGTATTATGGTGAGTATATCATATCCACAAAAAATTAGGGTTAAATTCATTTTCTATGTGAAGTTTTACTTACGTACTTATTTCAAGTTAACTTAAGTAGCTACTTTTTAGAGAAGTATATATATATACGCGCCTTCGGCGCATCCCCCCACCCGTACGACATAGATATGTGTGCCTTTGCCCCCGACGCGCATCCCCCCACCCCAGTACGGATATACGCGTCTTTGGCTCCCTCGACGCACATCCCCCTTTTCCAGAGTCCCAACAACCTATAAAAGTTCAGCCCAAAAATAGTCCACACTTTTTTTGTATGGGGTGGGTGAGGTGAGAAAAACTTTTAAACTCACCCCAAAAAACTGTTTCGTGCCGAAGGCGCGGCTGGCCTTGCGCCGAAGGCGCGACGTGTTGTTTCATGCCGAAGGCACGCATTTCAGCACGTGTACGCCTTGCGCCGAAGGCGCGACGAGTTGTCGGAGGTAGCGCGGCAGGCGTGTCGAGGTCTCGCAGGCTGTAGGCACGGGCATATCCTAGTATAATAAGAAGAGGAGTTGTTGATAACTTGATATGCATTGGTCCAATGAACATTTCAACTGTGTCGGCAGCCTAAGACAAATTTTGAGCGAGGCCAAGGCAAATTGCAAATATTTTTTTTAAAAAAAAAAAGGGTTTTGCACTTAAAGACCTTATTCTAAATTTCACTCCCCTAACAAAGCTTAAGGGAAGTAGGAACTAATTCCTAATCCTTATTTTTGAGGGGTATCCCAGTTATTTTACACGGTCGCATTTTCTTTGTAGGTGACACGTGGCAAAAGGCTTTGGAAAAAGAGTATTTTGGTCATTTTAGATCATTTTGGCCAACTTTGTATTAAATTGCGTGCTTTTGTTATCATGTATCTTCTAATGTGGACGCAATATGCAATTCATCCACATTAAGTCATTAAATGATGAAAATCCTATTTGTGCTCTTCATTAAGTTTAAAAATACATTTTGGGGGAGTAAAATATTATATTTATTTTGGAGTGAATTTTTCATTTCATTTTATACGTCCAATTGATTGTTTAAGTGGCTTATTATGCATGTGGACTTAGGCCTCCCCGATTGATTCTACCATAGAGGCTAATGATAGACAATAACTCCCCCCCCACCCCCCCAGCTTACAACTTTCATCGTACTGTGCTCTCCAAAGAGCAACTCTTTTCAAAATCTCAAAGGGTGCTGAGTTGGAATCTCATTCTAAGGATTCTTGCGGTTCCGAAGAATCCAGCAACAGGAGAACTAGGAACGGAGAGCTTTACCCCCTTTTCCTCCTATTGTAATTTGTTTAATTATATATATCTGAAAAAAAATGTTATTTTGGAGTGAATATATTTCATTCAATATATAAGTGTTTAATCACAATTCACACACCCCAATCTACAACACATTTAATTATACATACAAATTGAACATATATACAACCGAAGAAAACGACAAATGGAAAACGGGTATTCTTGAAAAAAATAAGAAAACAAGAAAACAGGTCTACCTCAAATCAAAATCAAGAAATGAAGAAAAGAAAAGGCAACGATGGAAATAAAAGTGATTACCTTAGAATGGAAAGTAGTATAACAACCGAATCAAGACGGTCACTATGGTGGTGGATGATAGGATCGTTCCATGTCTTATGTATGTATATAGTTAACTAGTCACCTATGTATTGTATACTATTCAAATGTAGTTATCTTACCTGTTGAGTAGTTATGAAACTTCTCCAACTCCTCCAATGGATAGGAGTGTTTGTGTATATATATTACCATATGGCCAATACATAAAATAGAGAAGTTCAACTATTCCTTATTATAATGCCTTCTATCATGTTTTCTTATTCTTCTTTTCTTAATTATGAATATTAATTCTCATCTATATAATGTGTACGTATCATTTGGTATCAGAGCAAAGTTAATTATGGCATATGGAATTAGTTTTGCAAGTTCCTCCCTATCTAAAGAAATATTGCGTGAGGTAGATCTCAAAAGTCTACTTAAAAAGTAAAAAAAAGTAAAAAATATGAAGAAAATTATAGGAAAATCTTGCAAAAATTGTTTGCCCTGATGCGAAATACGATTATATGGTTACCACTCTCACTCGACAAATGTCTTAAAATAATTTTCCTCTACGGAATGAAGGTGGTGAAAAGACTAATTATTCTATATAACAGGGGGCTGTATCCGAACGCGAGTAATTCGCTTGGATTTTCCTCGCTTTGATGGTGATGATCCAAACGGGTGGGTGTATGTATTGTGCCGAGCAATTTTTTTCTCATCACCATATTGACTTGGATCAGTGCATGACGATTGTCTCTTTTCATTTAGAAGGGGAAGCACTTCAATTAATGGTTCAGATGGATGGGCAAAGCTTCTAGACCACTCTCCTGCCAGGAATTTCTGAAAGGATCAATTTCAAAATTTGGATTGTCTCCATCTGAGGACCATAATCACGCCTCTCGCAAAGTTGAAACAGGTTACGATTCGATTTGATGTGCAAATGTTTAAACCTCAAAATGTGGTGTCTGCAATTGGCCTAGCAAGCTTACAAGAAGAAAAACTAGCAAGAAGAAGAAAAAGCTTCCCGCGAAAATGTTTAAGGAAATGGCGTAACCGGGTGGAACCAAGCAATGAACCAGGTCTTTTAGGACCAAAGCCTACAATTCCACCCATTAAACACTTGACGCAGGAAGAAATGGCAGAAAGACGCAAGAAGAATCTTTGTTATAATTGTGACGAAAAATATGCTCGTGACACCATTGTAAGAAGAAACGATTATTCTTGATTGAGGGAGATTGGTCTGATGGTGACGAAGAAAAGGAGGTGGAGAATACTAGTTTTGGCACTGAACAAGACCAAAACTTGACGCCGAGCAACTGGAAATTTTTCTTTACGCCATTAGCCGGATCACATGCTCCACAAACTATGTGGGCTTCGTTAAAGGCCAATCTATCATGGTGCTAATTGATTATGGAAGCACACATAATTTCTTCGACAAAACTTTAACAAAAAGGCTTGGTTACCCAAAACACTACCAAAAAGGCTTGGTTATCCAATTACTTCTTACGATAATTTAGATGTAATGCTGGCCGATGGAGAGAGGGTTTCCTGTAATAGGAAGTGCACAGGAGTAGCAGTGAAGTTACAATTATACACATTCACAACAGATTTTCACGACATTCATAACAGATTTTCACGTGTTGAAGTTAGGTGCGTGGTTGTGATATGGTTTTGGGGGCTCAATGGCCATGCACCTTGGGTCTGATTCTTTGGGATTTTACTCACATGTGGATGCAATTTTTGACTAAAGGACATGAGTTTAAACTCTCTGGTTCTCAAGTTAATCCTATCTAGACTATTAGTGCCCATTGCATGGAACATCCGGTGAACAATGGCGATTAAGTGGGAATGATAGGTTGTTTGTACTCCATTGCTGAAATTCCTTCACAAAGTCAAATAGTGGAGTATCCTGATCTTCAACAATTGTTCCAGCAATACAAAGATGTTTTCGAAACTCCTCATGGCTTACCTCTGCAAAGATTACATGACCACAAGATCAAATTGGTCCAAGGCGGCCAACCAACAAATGTTAGGCCCTATCGGTACCCTCATTTCCAAAAGAATGAAATTGAGAGAATTGTTTATGAAATGCTAGATTTTGGTGTTATTAAAAAAAAAAAAAAAAACTAGGGTTAAGGAAGAACCCCACCTGTTATATTGCAAATAGTTAAACCTTACAAAGCCTCCCTAAGAGTAGATCATTAAAAGGAGGAACTCGAAGACACAACAATAACAATAGGCTTCAAGCTTAACATACTTAAGATAACACATTGACCATGCTACATTCGAACCTAAAAAAGTAGGCATAGTAATCTTACTTCCTAGTCATGATGTCTGTAAAGGTTATATTTGGTTTTACCTTACAGATTCACGAAAGGGAGGGGGATGATGTGTAAATATGATATTGACCGAGTTCATATGGACGAACTGCCTACGTATCAAGTTCTCTCTCTGGGGGGGACTTGAATCATGTCAGACGTAGCTCCTCATCCTCTTTTTATAGGCAAGATACCCGCACCTCTTGCTTCAGGTCAGATCCAAATCTTTAGGTCACTTATGAGCCATGAAGGCGAGTTATGATGGACCAATGAGTTACGTGCCTGAAGCTACGGTCTTGATGGTTGTAGTAAAGGCTTATGTTACCAGCTGTTGTGGCGCGAGAGAAGCGAGCACTATGGAGATCGCTTCAGGGTGAGATCGCCTACTCGACTCGAGCTTCTTTGGAGCGAGCTTACAGGCTGAGTATGCGAGCTCGGTCGATGGTGATATCGCTCTGGGTGCGAGTTGAGTAAGTTGCTTGCCTGAGTGGAGTCACTATGAAGCGAGCTCTGAGGACGAGGATGTTAGGTTGGTTGGTAGTTCTGTGTATGTTGGACATGTGTGTGATATTCATTGGATGTGAATATTACTCCCTCACACAGCTGGTTGCTTCGGAGCTCCTTCATGCCCCTCGGGCCAGGAAAATGCAACACTTGATGAAGTGTTGATGGGACAGCTTGCATCTTGTGGATCCAACGACGTCCTAGTATAGTCGTGTAGGACGAGTTGACATCCAGGACTCTAAAGCGTATGTTGATGCTGACCTTGTCTTCATGCGATCCCACTGAGACAGGTAGAATGATATCACCTATTGGATCAGCTCGTGATCCATTAAAGCCATAAAAGGGGGCTATTGGATCGATCATGACCGACTTGGGCATGTTCATCTCCTTCAGAGTTTGATAGAATAGGATATCGCACGAGCTTCCTGGGTCGATGAGGACGCGTTTGACAGTCCAATCGCTGATTCTGACGTGGACTACCAAGGCATCATTATGAGGGAGGCACACCTTGTTGAGGTCGGCCTCGGTGAGGTGATGTCTCTTGAGCTGCGACCATGTGTACGTGGGATGGGGGCCGCTTGTGAGGAGAACTGGTAGACTTCCTAGAGGGCACCTACTCGTCTCCTTTTTTCTCTGGAGAACGTGACAGAGTCGTCCTGGAAGGTGATCATATTGATTGTTCTATCGGTGTCTCTGTTAGAGGAGTGCTGGCGACACTCGTGACGTGATCGCTCCTTTGAACATCTTCTAGCATGAGAACGAGCTCTGTCGGTTGGTCGTGGCAGAGTTCGGCTTCGCTCCCTGCGAGCCATGAGTTTGTGGCGCAGGTTGCCATCAGGTATATCAGTGTAGTGTTTGATATGCCCTGCCTCGATGAGGTCTTGAAGGTAGCTTTTTAGCCCCGGACATTCGTTAGTCTCGTGACACTTTGCTTTATGAAAAGCGCAGTACGGCATTCCTGGTGTGTCCTCTGGGCGTTTTACCTCAGGTATGTAATAAGCCGTGTTTTTTATCTTGTCCAGTATGTAACTTAGAGATCTAGTTAGCATAGTGAACTCTCTTTTGCTTTGGTTCCTGGTGCTAGTCTGTTGGCTCTGTTGCTTGGGTCGCTTGTTGGAGGATGGGGCGTTATCCGAGATCGCAGCGACTTCTCCTGCTGCCTTCAGCCTTTCTTTTTTGAGGCCTTCGGCAAGCTTGATGTATTTCTCCACTCGCACGTACAACTCAGCCAGTGTTTCAGGGTGCTCTTTCATGAGCGACCTGGATAACTTAGTGTTTTTCCTGATCGCATTGGAGAAAGCTACTGTGGCGAACGACTCCTTGAGGCGGCTTTCCATGGACAATAGCTCTGTCTTGAAACGTCCGAGGAAGGTGTGAATTGACTCATCACTCTTCTGAGTTAGTTGGAAAAGTGAATTCAGGTCGGCTGTTTACGTCTGTTGTGGACGTACTGGCTGGCGAACTGGTCAATGAGCTTTTTGAAGCTGTCGATGGAGTTTGGTCCTAACGAGTAGAACCAATCAAGAGCTCCATCCTTTAAACTTGCTGGGAATAAGCGGCACTGTAGGTGGTCGAATTCCTGCGCATTGTAGAGTGCGAGGCTCTGAATGAAGCGAGCCACGCGGTCGACCAGAACGCGTCTTTGCCGTCGTACATTGCGAACCTAGGCTGAATGAAATATGTAGGGGAGGGCTTACTGAGTACCTCGAGTGTGAAGGGTGACGCCCGGTACGTCTTCAACATCTTATGGACGACCTAAGTGGCATCCTTCTTTCCATTGTTCTGCTCGATTTGCTGAGAGAGGCTATTGATCTGCTGGTTGACCTCATTGATCCCGCCCTCAGCGGTAACTCCGTTCGGGGAGACTCGACCTAGGTTCTGAGAGTGGCATTTTCCTGTCGGAATTGGGTGATGTTACCGATCATGGCTTCCATTTGGGTAGCCATATTCTTCACTTGTTCTTAAAGGCTTTCCATGCTTCGTGGGCTTGAAAATTTAGGAATCTAAGAAGATTGTTAAAAGTGATGCAACTTCTGAGTAGATGAATTTTCAAGTAATTCGATCCACATACGGCGCCAATGTAAAGGTTATATTTGGTTTTACCTTACAGATTCAAGAAAGGGAGGGGGATGATGTGTAAATATGATATTGACCGAGTTCGTATGGACGAACTGCCTACGTATCAAGTTCTCTCTCTGGGGGGACTTGAATCAGGTCAGACGTACGTAGTTCCTCATCCTCTTTATATAGGCAAGATGCCCACACCTCTTGCTCTCTTGCTTCAGGTCAGATCTAGATCTTCATGTCACTTATGAGCAATGAAGGCGAGTTATGATGGATCAATGAGCTGCGTGCATGAAGCTACGATCTTGATGGTTGTAGTAAAGGCTTACGTTACCAGCCGTTGTGGCGCGAGAGAAGCGAGCGCTATGGAGATCTCTTCGGGGTGAGATCGCCTACTCGCCTTGAGCTCCTTTGAAGCGAGCTTACAGGCCGAGTACGTGAGCTCGGTCGATGGTGATATCGCTCTAGGTGCAAGTTGAGTAGGTTGCTTACCTGAGTGGAGTCACTATGAAGCGAGCTCTGAGGACGAGGATGTTAGGTTGGTTGGTAGTTCTGTGTATGTTGGACACGTGTGTGATATTCATTAGATGTGAATATTACTCCCTCACAATGTCCTTAACAATCTTAAGATGATCCTTCCTAAGATGAGTATGTGCTTCCTCATAGTTACAAAAGAATCCTTCGTAAGCACAACACACATAAGTGAGTCCCAAAGTATCATCCCAATACTCTTTAGTGTACTCCTCAAGTCGTCTCATCTTTTTTTTTGTTAGCAATTTTACCTTCTTCATCATTGCAAGCGTAGGCTCTATTTCTCTCAAAGAACACTCTTGAATCCTTTTGCTTCTTTTTGGCTTTACAGTAGTCCATTGATTTTGATCCTCATAAGGCACTTCATACCTTCACTTCATACCTTGATGAGCTCTTAGGCAACACAAGTGCTACTTTATCGCTAAAGAACTCAGTTTCTGTTGTGAATATATGACTGCGGAAACAACGTTACCCACAACAAACGGATCAATCCAATACAAGGATCGATCCTTCTCAATAGACAAGACTTCAACACCCTCCAAGCAATATCCCAACACTTCTCAATATCAAATAACAAGCATATAAAGTAAAACAATTAATGTAAAAGAAGAACAAACCACAAGACAAGATATATCGTGGTTCGGCAATTTGCCTACGTCCACACTGCGAGTTCCAAGCTTTACTAGATGTCCGGAGTAACAGATTACAAGTCTCTCAATTCACTCACAAAGAATGAATACTCAACTCATAAAGAATTGCTCTCTTATAATCTCTCTCTTTCTTGGTTTTGGAAAAGTTAGGTTTCTACAGAAAAACCTATTTTTATACTATTTCAGAAAAGCTTTCGAAACAGTGAATTTCGGGCTGAAATTGGTGGAGCGCAGGTCGCGCCCATCGGAGGCGCAGGTGCGCCCAAAACACTGGAGGGTCGTGCCCATCGGAGGCGCAGGTGCGCTCAAAACACTGGTCACAGCGCAGGTCACGCCCATCTGAGGCGCAGGTGCGCTCTAGACATGAAAGAGAAAAAAAATCCCTTTTTCTTTACATTCTCCACCTCGGTGAGCTTTTAACACATAAAACCAAGCCGAACACATCCAGTAGGAACACATCCAGCAAGGAAAACTCGCAGTCAACTGCCCCGAAGGGCCATGCCCACAAAGGGCTCTTTCAAACATGTAGGATTTGGAGCAAGTCCAAACAGTGTTGGAACTTAACTCCGGTGACAACTTTCGTCAGCATATCAGCAGGATTGTCATGGGTGTCCACTTTCTCAAGTGCTACATCACCATCCTCAACGACATCCTGTATAAAGTGATAACGGATATCAATATGCTTGGTCCGAGCATGATGAACTTGGTTCTTCGCCAAATGAATAGCACTCTGACTATCACAATAGAAAGCAACACTGTTCTGCTCAATACCCATATCATCTAGAAGACCTCGGCCATAGTGCCTCTTTCACCGCCTGCCGCCATCGCATATATACTCGCCGGTGAGTAGATAGAACAATCAGTAGCTGTAGCATAGACTTCCAACTAACGGTGCACCATGCATCATAAACACATAACCGAGTGAGTCGATCGTCGTCTATCTAGATCACCGCATAATCGGAATCCACAAACCCACCGACATAACAAGTGCCTCCACCATAAGCTAATCCCACATCCAAGGTACCCTTCAAGTACCTTAATACCCATTTCATCGCCTCCCAATCTTTCGCTTCCTGGATTTGCCATATACCGCTTACAACACTAATCGCCTCGCGGAAATATCGGGCGTGTGCACCATAGCATACATCAAAAGCGCCCACGGCACTTGCGATAAGGAACATTAGCCATATGCTTTTGTTCCTCCAATCCGAACTAAGAGAACTTAGTGAAAGCCTAAAATGCCCAGCTAAAGGTGTAGAAACCGACTTTGCATTCTCCATACCAAATCGAGAAATTACTTTCTGAAGGTATTTCTTCTGAGATACAACTATCCGTCGCTTCTTCCTATCTCTGTCAATCTCCATGCCCAGTATCTTCTTGGCTCCACCTAAGTCTTTCATCTCAAACTCAGAGCTAAGTTGAGATTTTAACTTGTCTATCTCCACCGTGCTTTTGGAAGCAATAAGCATGTCATCCACATAAAGTAGGAGATAGATGAAGTCATTACCACGAAGCCTTCTAAAGTAGACACAACAGTCATACTTACTTCGGGTGTACTCATGTTGCATCATGAATGTGTCAAAGCATTTTGTACCATTGCACGGGTGATTGCTTTAACCCCGCATGATTGACTCGATTCAATTTGCATACATAATCTTCTTTCAAGAACGACAAACCCCGAGGTTGTCTCATATAGATCTCTTCTTCCAAGTCCCCATGCAAGAAAGCAGTTTTCACATCAAGTTGCTCTAACTCCAAGTTGAAGTGAGCAACTAAACTCAATAACACACGAATGGACGTATGTTTGACCACCGGGGAAAATACCTCATTGTAGTCGACTCCTTCCTTCTGTGAAAAACCCTTTGCTACCACTCTTGCCTTGTACCCGATCTTTGTCGGACTCGGGGAAGGACCTCTTTCTTTCTGAACACCCATTTACTGCCGATAGTCCTTTTGCCCTTTGGCAATAAAACTAGGTCCCATGTGTGATTTTTATCAAGAGATTCCATCTCTGTTTGCATAGCTACCAACCAATCTCTGTAATGAGCATCTCTAACAGCTTCCTTGAAGCTATCTGGCTCATCATCTTCGATATTCAGTGCATATGCCACTAAATCCACCTGACCATAGTGTTTCACCGGCTTCTCGTGCCCATACTTGTGCACTTCTTTAACTTGTCTCGTGGCCTAGGGTCGGCCACTACAAGTTCGCGGATGCTCTTGCTCTTTCTTCTTCGTTTGTGTGGTTCCATGATTTGGTACCTCATCATGATCTAACCGGTCATCTGCTGCATCGGACAACTCAAGCTCGGTAGCTTGAACTTCTATGGAGACTCGCCCCATTCCGACTACTTGGACTACTTGCCATCAAAGATAACACGGAAGTTTCATCAAAGGTAACATCTCTGGTGACCCGGGGAACTTATGGTCTTCTAGACACCACAATCTATATCCCTTTATCCCATTTGCAAGCCTAAGAATATGTCCTTCTTAGCTCTAGGATCTAGCTTTGTCGTCCCTAGCTCACATGGTAGTAAGCTGTCGATCCAAACACTTTCATGAAAATACTATAATCAATTTGGGTTACGACCACACCTCATAAGGTGTCCCGCAATCTATGTATGTAATTGGTGACCTATTAGACAGGTAACACGCCATGGACACTACATCGCCTGATACTCTTTGCCTGGGACCGGCATTAGACAATAAACATCTTGCTCTTTCAAGCAAAGTTCTATTCATCCTCTCGCCATTCCATTCTGTTTGTGGCCCCGACCGTATCTAGTGTTTGGCAATTCCCTGTTGCGCACAGAACTCTTGGAAAGGTCCATAGGTATACTCAGTACCATTGTCAGACCGTAATGTCTTTAATTACCTTCCTATCTGTGCGATTCTCAACCCTTGCCTTCCACTTCTTAAATGTCTCAAACATTTCATCTTTCGATTTCACCATATACACCCACACATAGCGAGTATGATCATCAATGAATGAGACATAATAGCGGTTACCTCCCTTGGAAGCCACCCTGGAGGGTCCCCAAACATCCGTATGAACATAGTCAAGGATGCCTGTTGTCGTGTGCTTGCTTAACTTGAACTTGACTCGCGATCGCTTCCCATAGACGCTTGAATGCTCCACGAACCCCATACTTGGCTTCTTCAAGTTCTTCAAGAAGCCAGCCGGCTTGACAACTCGGACAAACCCTTTTCACTCATATGCCCTAAACGATATGTCATATCTTAGTGCACTTCGAATCATTACTACATGCACCCATTTGCTACATCGCTTTATCACCATACTACCTATCGAGTATACAAGGTTCCATATTTTTTACCCTTCATAACAACTAAAGAGCCATTAACAATATTTAGGACTCCACCTTCGCCCACAAACTTGTGGCCTTTGGAGTCCAAGGTACTAAGAGAAATAAGACTTTTATTTAGCTCAGGAACATGTCTCACATCGATTAAAGTCCTCACTACACCATCATACATCTTGACTCGTATAGTTCCAATTTCTACCGTCTTACAAGCAACGTCATTACCCATTAAAATGGGACCACCATCAATGCTCTCATAAGAAGTAAACCACTTTCTATTCGGGCACATATGATAGGAACATCCGGAATCAAGAATCCACCTTTCGGTCATATAGTCTTGTGTGGACACACGTAGGTGAACTCATCCTCTTTGAGCCCGAAGCATAATTTCCCTCAATTTTTGCCTTACCTTTCTTCTGACCATCTCTCTTGTTCTCTTTCTTCGGGTGAGGACAATTACTTGCGTAATGTTCATTTTCATTGCAATTGTAGCACTGTACATGTTTTAAAGGCTTCTTTGACTTAGACCTAGAATTCTCATTACTTGAATAATTACGTTTCATCAATTTCCTCTTGCCACTAGCCCCCGACCTGCATCAATGCTATTCTCTACGCGTGTCTTCTTCATCAACTCATAAGAAAGAAGTGCATTTCGAACTTCGTCAAGATCGACGACTTCTCGTTCATGAATGTAGTCATTAGATGCTCATAGCTTTCGGCAAGGAGAATATTAAACATGCCGCTTGATCCTCATCATCCATCTTCATACCAACATTCAAATAATCGCTAGACGCGTCGACGGAACTCACTAACGTGCTCTTGCATCGTTGAACCATCGACCATTATGTACCGATAAAGACGCTTCTTAAGGTACATCTTGTTTCGTCATGCTCTTGGTCATATACATAGACTCTAGTTTGAGCCAAATACAGCCAGCGGTATTTTCTCCCATCACACTATACATGACCTCATTAGCAAGACATAACCGGATTGATGAACAAGCCCGAAGATCAAACTCTTCCCAATCATCATTACTCATACTTTCGCCGCCTTTAGATTTAATCCCCTTTAAAGCCTCAGGCAAACCTTGTTGGATGAGGATGTCCTTTACTTGGACTTGCCAAATCCCAAAGTTATTTTTCCCATTAAACTTCTCTACTTCAAACCTTGCGTTTGACATCTTGGGAGCCATCTTTCAAGTTACACACAATAACCAAAAAAAAAAATTCACCTCGGAATTTAATCGAACACCTTGTCTACACAAATTTCGAAAGCACTAAACTCAAAATCCTAGGTCGTGATACCTACGCCCGATACCAATTGTTGTGAATATATGATCAAGGAAACACGCGTTACCCGACAAAGCGGATCAATCCAACACAAGGATCGATCCTTCTCAATAGACAAGACTTCAACACCTCCAAGCAATATCCCAACACTTCAATATCAAATAACAAGCATATAAAGTAAAACAATTAATGTAAAAGAAGAACAAACCACAAGGCGAGATATATCGTGGTTCTAAGAATTTGCCTACGCCCACATCAGCGGAAGTTCCAAGCTTTACTAGATGTCGGGAGTAACAGATTATAAGTCTCTCAATTCACTCACAAAGAATGAATACTCAAATCACGAAGAATTGCTCTCTTATAATCTCTCTCTTTCTTGGTTTTGGAAAAGTTAGGTTTCTACAGAAAAAAACCTATTTTTATACTATTTCAGAAAAGCTTCCGAAACAGTGAATTTCGGGCTAAAATTGGTGGAGCGCAGGTCGCGCCATCGGGAAAGTGCTTCTAAAACAACTGGAGGTCGGCCCCATGGATCTGAGTCGCGCTCAAAACACGGGTCACAAATAAGCAGTCGGCGCCCATCCGGCGAGGTGCGCACTAGACATGAAAGAGAAAAAAATCCCTTTTTCTCTACAGTTTCATTCTCTGAGAGATCATCATCTTCGTCCTCATATCTAGCAACTAACCCTTCATACATATTTCGTTCTCTACTACTCGGCAGTTGGTTAACCGGTAAAACTCTATGTTGACGACTCTCATCTGCACTTGCCACTCCTATGTTACTTCCTTGTCTAGGGCTTGCAGTTTGAGGGTTTATGGCACCACCTCTTTCTGTAGCAACGACGAGGGTTCTACACGTTCGCCCCTCTGATTTAAGTTTCCTTCAATATCTGCTTCTCTGATGGCCAATACTTGTTCTGTAAGTGAGCTTGTCGCAACCGCTATGGCAAGAGGTTCAACTGCTCCTTCAGATACGCGGTCACCTCCTTGCCGCACTGTTACATCACTCTCTGTTTCCTTATGAGTAGTCCATTCATAGAGTTGTTGAGTTGTTGAGCCGTTACCTGGACTTGTTCAACTCCCCTCACATGATTCTGATTTTCTACTTGAATGGCCAGGGTAGTAACTCCTTGTGCAGCGCCACTAGACTGACCCCAGTAGAAATATTTACAATAGCACCACTATTTTCTACACGCTGAAGCAACAACCCCTGCACAGCAAAAATGGGTTATAAACTTACTTGGGTATGATTATGAGATCGGCGTGGTGTTGATAACAAGGTGGCTGATGCATTATCAAGACAACATGATAATCAAGAACTTCTGGCTATATCTTTTCCACAAATGACTTGGTTGGAAGACTTGAAAACTTCTGTCCAACAAGACTCATGGGTAAAGCTACAATAGATTGGAAGTGGAGATTCTGACAAGTTTACCAATGAAAATGGAGTTCTCAAGTGCAAGGGCCCTTTGGTGCTCGGACCAAATTCAACTTGGCTATCACATATTTTGCAAGAATTCCGTGATTCCGCTGCTGCAGGCCACTCAGGCTATTTACGAACCTATCATCGTGTTAAGCGTTCATTCTATTAGCGGGGTATGCGTCGCTTCATTCGTGATTATGTTGCTCCGTGTGATATTTGTCAAAAGAATAAGTCTAAACCAGTTGCTTCGCCTGGTTTACTCCAACCTCTGCCTATACCCACTATAATATGGACTGATGTTTCCATGGATTTTATCGAAGGGCTACCGGTTTCAAATGGGAAGAGTGTTATCATGGTGGTTGTTGATTGCCTATCTAAATAGGACATTTTGTTGCTGTTTCTCGTCCTTACAGTGCTTCAGTCATTGCTCATGTTTACATTGACAACATCTTCAAATTACATGGAATGCCAAATACCATTGTAAAGTAGCTTTTGCAAGTGATCCAAGTCAAATGCATCGAGATTCTATGCTTAAACGCTGTGGGAGTGGTGTAACACAATGTGGTACCTACAATTTTCCTTTTGAAAATACATTTCGGTGGCAATACTATCATCTTCGCAAGAAATCGATCACCAGTGAACCAACAGTGTGGTTCGTTTCAAGAATTATGCTACTGATTTCTCTTACCCAAATTTCTCATCTAAAATTAGATGCCAAGAATAGTGAACCGTTTGTGAATTTGTATTACGGGTGAATAATTATGACGCTAGTTATATTTACCAGTGACAAAGGGTTGCTTTCGAAACCAAGCATAACAGTCACAACTGTTCAACCGACGACGGAGGAGTGCAGTTATATTTTTTCAATCATTTGCAAAAATTAAACAAATACTGTGGTGAAAGGTGATGCTATTGCTAGGTATATTTACCACCACTCCATATTATTCCTCATAAAACTAGATATGTGCAGTTTCTCTAGCTGAATTAAATCAAGATAATGTTACGATAAACAAACAAACAAATAAGCCCTGAATCTATCCACTGTTACGATAAAGAAGATATCAAATACCCGAGTAAATAGTTCACCTAAGAAAATTGACTTCCAGACAGCAAAAACGCATGCCTGGTTACATTGAAACCAAAAATCTTAGAACTGTTGCATATAAAAGTCCAATAACAATTGAGCAAACCTCAAGTCCTGCAAATTCTACCTATCTTTGAGCTCTTGTTCAAACTGAAGCAATTTTTCTCTGATGGGCTGCCCTCTTTGATCTCTTGTTCAAAGTTCAAACTGAAACACCATAAGTTACTGATTTAATCTGCATAAAAAATTTCAATTTCAACATATCTTAATATAATCTGTCAAAAATGACCCACGATATAAGAATTACCTCGTGTAACCTGGGAAAGAATATCTTAAGCTGTGTCTTATCTTGGGTCAAGAGCTTTGGCTTTTCTGCAATGTCAATGTTGTCCTGAGCAACTTCAACATCTTCTTCCCACTCTTGCCTCAGGCGAACTAGATAATGCTCCTTAGCCTTCTCGAGTCTCAATCTCCCTCCTTTCCATACACATCCGTTATACTGCCATATTATCAAGTCCAACACAACACAGTATCAACCTAAATGCAATGATATGTACAAGTAAATAAATGAAATGAAAACGGGGGTAAGGAACAAACTCAATGGATTTAACTGTCCCTAGAGAAGAGAACGTCTTTTGTAAATCAGCCTCTGTTACTTTCTCTCCTAATCCTCCAACGAAGATTCTCATTGGTGCCTTCACCTCTTCTTCATTCAAATCATCACCAAGGTCATCTTCACTTGAATTGTGATTACTGTGGGACTCATGGGAAGTTTCAGCAGCAGCAGCCCTATCAAGCGCATCATCTACTGGATCATTGTTACCTGGCTTCAGCTCCTTCAGCTCACACACTACATCCTTCACAGATACTGCTGCCTGTGTTATGCCTCACCCAATGGCTGTGTAGTTTGCGGTGGGAGTCTTCTTCAGGGACTCACAGGCCTCCCATACAGTGCCAGCTAGTGTCGGGATATGAGTCAAACTGCGAGTATCTGCACATCAATTTTTAAAAGTTCAATCATCGCATTCCTACAAACAAGTCTCACACTTTCAATTTGCAAACAACAACAAGTGCATTCATCTAAAAAAAATAACAAGAAGAAACTTTTACCATGTAGCAATGCTATAGAAAAGCTAAAGCAATTAAGCACCCAAGAAAAGGAGAAGAAGAACAAAAGACCAAGATGCAGTTCTATCCATTATATCTCCAGATATTTATACAAATCAGATGTTGTTGAAAAGACAGGCAAAGAAGGAGAATATTACCATACGATAAGACTGCCTCTCTCAAAAATGTTAAACTGCACTCAACAACTTTCTTTGCAGATGCATGGATACAGGAAGAAAGAGTAGGTCCAGTACCAACTTTAGTCCCATGAGAAAGTAGGAGGAGCCCCTGAAGCATTTTGAAGTAAACCCTCATGTTTTCTTCCAGTGCTTGCAATTCTGTCGTTGCCTCTTTCCATAGCAACCCAGCTGTATAGAAAACAACCATGAGTAATGACTTGCAACCATGAGGAATGACTTGATTCCAGAAGTACATGTATACATAGTAACTTTCCTGGCCAACTCAGTTGTCTAAAAAGACTAAAATCAATATGCAATTAAGATGGAAAGTGATCATAAAACAGGGAGAAGATGAACCATCAGAAATTACCTTTATTTTCTTTTTCATCAACATGATTGAAATGTATGCCACGTACAATGCTAAGCTCAATAGCAATTGGGAAATCAACTTGAGATATAACTATGTTGATTTTCCCTACCATACTTTTAAAATTAAGTTCCCACTCAATTTATATGCTAAAACAAATTAAATTTTATGCTAAAAATATAAGATAAAAAGTAGTGAGATAAAATAAGGAGAGTCCCCGAGTTTTTCGCTACCCAATAATGTAATCTTGAGTAGTAACACGAGATGGCCCTAAGTTGTGCCAGGGTATTTCCATAAGATGAACACTAGTCCTGGAAAGAGCAGGATAACACCGTTTCTTATTGCTAGGATTTTTTCTTACCTGAGAGAAGGCTATACTGGGAGCAACACATGGGGATACTTGTTAGCAGCCCGAGACCATGGAATACTTTAAAGCCATGAAGAAATAGCTACAATTAATGACCACTTCACAACAGAATACTAATGGAACTTTGAGGGCGCATTGTGGTGGTGTGGGACTACACAGTCTGATGCTAAAAGTCAACATTTACGTTCCTTTATAAGCAACATAGCGCACTTCCCTCATAGACCTTCCCCAACATCCTACCACATTTCTCTATGCTTACATTCGCAGAACCCGCACCCACAAATAATTTCTCAACTAAAACAGTAAAGAAGCCACACTTAATTACTTAATCCAAATGCAACCATCATACCATCAATTAAATTCATGCCTCACCTCTCATTATTAACAACGTACAGAACAAAATTACTTCTATACCTACCCCCCACAAACAGATACTAAAGGTATTACTCCAAGTACATATGAAAAGAATGGCCCAAGTCACAAATTCTCAAAAAAAAAAAAAATAGAGAATAATACCTATTGTAGCCTGTTTTGATACTTGGTCTGCCATTGCAACCACTTGTTCCCATGGTACTTTATCAAGTGTAGAAGCAGGTGCTTCTTGAAACAACTACAGTAACAAAAACAAGCATAACAATAATATATTAAGAAACAACAACATCCAAAGTAGGAAAAAAAACATACTTTCTAACAAAAAGAATACTCAAAATACAATTTTGAAAAGATGGGCAGGCAAGAAAGAATAAGTTATGAAATAGGCTTTACCTGAATAGTCTCTTGAATACCATCTGTATATGATTTCAGAGTTCGAGTAAGGTACCTTTTTCCAGCTCTCCCCATTTTTTTTTCCTGTTTTTTTCCAGCCCAATAATTGGACCAATCCCATGATGCAATTGGGCTTGAACAACGAGAAAATAGAAAAAAAGTTCTAAGTTTACAAATATGTCATAATTCCAACAAAGTGAAATTTCAAAACGTCTTTAACACAATCTTGAGTGTGACTATGCGAGATAATACACGCATTTCATTTAAGAATGTAAACACTGTGGAAGCATGGGTGGTATGCACTATGCACTGATGGTGTATGTAAACAAACAAATTTCTTAAAAGGGACAAATCAAAGTTTTTCCACACTTAGAGATGCTAACGAAGTTTACTGTCCCTACTATTTTATATGAAGATTTAGGTTACATATAAAATGAATTTATGCCATTCCCCTTTCACAGCAATGTCAAGAAGGAATACAACAATTTGACATTATCTGCTATATGATAAATACTCAAAGTAAACAGGCATATTGTGTATAATATGGCAATGTTGATGAAAAGAAAACTATGTTCTTGACATGAAGTAATGCAGCGCGGCATCCACCATCCAGTTAACGTCCAGTTAGTTTTGCCATCCATGCACCGCCCAAGTAGAGACCCAAAAGAGGTCCTGCTAACAGCATCTGTGTCAGCGGATCGTTGACGGTGTGAGAACAGCTGCTACAACAACTGCACCAACCACAACATATCTCCAAATTGACAACATTTGGTCTCCGGTCACTAAACCTACTTGTCCCAATAGAAGTTGTATAACGGGAACCTGGAAAAAGAAATACAACTCTTAAATAAACGAGGATTTCCTTAAATAGGTGACTGCATGATGATAAAAGATGGAATTATCCAACAACTCTAATCATGGTAAAAAGATAATAAGATTCCTCCAGAAACAAATATCCAAAGAATCAACATCTATTGTAATAAAATTAATGAGTATGTGTCCCTCAAATTTGTGCTGGCTAGATAAGGAGGCAACTACGCTGTAATATGTATCCTTATTGTACGACTATTAGGTTCACAAGTTCCAGAAAAAAGACATCATGTTCTTGGAAGAATTTCCATAGTTCCCTTAAAGGAATGCTGAAGGAGGTGCCCCTTAGTGGAGGTACCATGAAGCTGCCCATCCAAATGACAGCTTTTTTGTGGATTCCAAAACAAGTACTTCACTTTTATAATTTGGAGATATAGGAATCCACAAAAACCTTATCGTTTATACGGGTATCTTTTTGGGATATCTCTCCGCATTTCTCTTTTTCCTGTGTCTGAGAAAACTGATTCTTGTTTCCTTTTTGAATCTCCCTGGTAAATGATAATCTTACGTTGCTACATACCTGGAAAGACAAGCCTGTGCTGAACATGAGCACGAGTACAAATTCAAAGTACTGATCGATGGACCATAGTGATTCCACCACCCCTTCCGCATAGGTGACAAAGAAATTCAAGGCTGCTGGAGTGAGAACTGAGTAGGAGAAGAAAATACCGGCATAGAAAAGCACCGAGGAGCCTAAAACAATTGGCCCCAAGAACCTTCTCTCGGAGCTCGTGAGACCTGGAAGAACAAAGGCTATGATCTCATACAGAATGATTGGGCTCCCTAAGAGAAGCCCACAGTAGCCAGATACCTGCCATAGTGCCATTGAAGACATTACAGTAATGAGTTTTCGTAATTCGCAAACAGAAATGAATATTCATTATAATGAACATTTGATTTTTAATTATTGACAAAAAGAAATTGTCCACTGTTACCTTCACAGTAGTAAAGAAAAACTCTCCAGGAGCTAGTTGTAGAAAGCGAACTCCCTGGGATTTAACAGGGGCTTCAAGGATCATTATCAGTTCTTTAGAAAATGCAAAGCATCCCAACATGGCAGCTCCCACTGCCAACACCGACACAAATAACCTCTGGCGTAGCTCTTCAAGGTGATCAAATAGGCTCATTTCTTTATCATCTGGGAGCAGCTCTTTACTAGGATAGAGAAAATCATAAACGGAATTTGACCCTTCTGCTTGATCAGCATTTTCTATAGCTCCATCTTCTAAGTTGTCTCCAGGGTCTACAGTTCAAACAAGAATGAGAGCTGAAGTGAAGTGAGAGAGATTTTTATTTTTATTATTATTTGTTTTTTGTTTTTTGTTTTAATTTGTTTTTGTGTGTCGTTTGAGGGAGGGAGACGGGCAGAACGGAGTGATGTTTCGCTCCCCTTTTTCAAGTCAACGCAAAAAACGTTCGCATGCGCTCACTTGTTAAATTTCACATTCAATGAGAGCTAATTGCCTAAGGGCATCTCCAATGGAGAGTGTATATATACACCTCCACATAAGTGCCACATAGGTGCCATTAGGATTTTATGGCCCCTCTTACACATTAATAGTTTCCACCTCCAAAATGGTTTCCAATGCAACAAAGTTTAAGAGTTTGTAAAATTAAAAAACTGAGAAAAATCGACGGTCAAAGTCCGTCGTAAGGGGTTTAACAAAAAAAAAAACCGCACGTCACTTTGTGAGTAACGTCCGAAGTTTATTAAAACTGGGCCAACCAATAAATGACGGTCTTTACCCGTCGCAAATGTTACAATTCTAAAATAAAAATAAAACAGACGTGTGTTTAAGTGACGTCCGAATTTCTTTTTGATTGGGACGTTACTTCAAGTGACGTCCGAAATGTTTATTAACTAATAGCCGGATGGGGAATTCCCCACCCCCTCTATTAGCTATTAGCTTATCACCTGGGATTTACACCCCCCATTGGAAACATGTTTTTGACATTTAGAGTGTAAATTTTACACTTTAAACAATTTACACCCCCCATTGGAGATGCCCTAATCAATGGGACATAAAAACCCAATGTGTAATGACATAGAACTCATGTGCATGCCCCTAACTAATATAAGTTATATGTCCCAACTCACTGCCATATGAAAGTTTAATTCAAAAAGGACTCGATTGATAAGGAGATGAGTTTAGTTTAATTCACGTGGCTTCACTCTCTCCTAGGAGAGTGCTACCTAGGATATAGACGGTCCATGTCAGATGTATTCCGTTTTAATATATAGAGAGGTGATATATATATATATATATATATATATATATATATATATATATATATATATATATATTATTTTTAGTTTTTATCATACTTTTTATACCATAGTTTATACCATGTCCCGCAACTTCACCTATAACGCGAATTATAACCTAGTTTTTTAGTGGATGTGTTCAGCTAACCATGAAGATCACCTCTATAAAATTTCAACTCATTTGATAATGTTTAACTATATCAAAAGATGATTGTAAAATAGAATAATATGAGCCATTAAAAAAAATTCAAAGTTGACAATGATTTTTAACTAAGTTAGAGATTTCCTAATGAGATGAATTTTTGTGTAGATGCTATCTATGATTAGTAGATCATATCCACAAATTATTAGCCCTTAATTCATTTTGTAGAGGGGTGTAGTATAAATTATAATATAAAAAGTGTGGTAAACGGAACCTGCTCGTATATATATATTTCAGTAAGTTGTTGATTATATTTGGGCTTTTGTTGGGGCTTTGTTTACTAACCCATGCCATTCGAGCCCAGGCCAAAACTAGCTTCCATGTTCCGTTGCAAACAAAAAGAACAGGAAAAAAAATGAAGAATCTCTTCCTCATTCTTCTTCGATTGTTAGATCAACCAAAAAAACTCAAAAAACCCAAAAAGCACAAAACATGGGTCTCTTCACATACTGTTTAGCAGGTGGTTCGTTAATACTAATTGGTGAATGGGAAGCTTTATTTTTATCCCAAACTATTCTACTGGGATACTTGATTGGCAAGTCAATCAGTTAATTGTGATGCTTTGTTTAGTTGTATATGCCCCAATTGCAACGAGTGACTATTAGGAAGAAAATCATGGTAAGTTATAGTCTTATATATAGTATGTTGTACATTTAGTCTTTGATTTTTGTTTTTCTAAGCTAGCAATTTGTATTGAAATGAAAAGGTATTACAAGAGATTGGCTTAATTAATTAGGAGTACATTTCCTAACTAACCTGATTCAAGTCTATAGTTTACATTAGGGGATTCTCACTTGGAAATCCGTGCAGGTTTCCCCAGATGTAAACATTGCTAGTGTGTTTAAGCTAAGATTAGGCTTTGCAGCTTTATCAGCTGCAAATTAACTTTACGCCACATGCTTGTCACCTTCGCATAGCTGAGTTCCTTCTTACATCATTCCCATCTGGGTTTCACTTCCCTTGCATGGAAGTTCTGAGGTGCCAAAGTGTACATTTAGTCCATGATAACTTTATTAAAATGGATTTGTTTTCTTCTAATGAATTGCATAGCAAACTCTGTTTCTTTGAAATTATCACTTTGTGCTTGATATAAATGTGGGATCAAGTTGAGACTTTGAGTTGCCTTCAGCAACTTTAGATGGGATTGTATTCTTTTTTTTTTCGATAATTGATGGGTGTGTACTCTAGATGTACTCCGTTACATGATTTTGTAAGTCTCTCTCTAAGTTAATTTCCCCCCCAATTTGACAGTCAATAGGAGTCAACCAACAGTTGCCGTCAGTTGACTGGTCAAAGATTATGAATTGTCCTAAATACCCTTTTTCTGTGGAAATTACGAAATTAGCCATTGACACTGTTCAAAGCCCACAAGTCAAAGCCCAAACTCGAAAAAACAAGTTAAAATACAACTAAAAATAAAACTCCAGTCAAAGTTTAAAAATCAATTACCTAATAAAATTATTCAAACAAAAACCAAATAAGAAAAATGAATTAAAAAAACAAACACCCTTTAATTTAAGGGTATTATTACATAAAATTTTGATGACTGAATTTGTGTCTGAGCCTATATATTGTTTGTTGGGTACCCTTGTTTGTTATTTGTGGTGAAAAGCCATAATTCATCAAGGTTCTAAAGAGAGCATTGAAACCTTCGGTATCAGCATCTAAATGGTACCTCTCGATCTTCAGATAGAGCAGAAGAAGTTCAACCTTTTCAAGAAAATCATTGCTTGCAAACATCTTAATCATGTCAGCATAGACCAACACCTGTGGCTTATACCAATACTCCTTCCGAACATCTTTAAAGACCTGTCGAAAAATGTATGTCATCAGTCAAGTTTCATGGAGCTAAAGCAATAATCAACTTTATAAAACAAAACAATCAAATTTATAGATAATCTCCGTAAAGCCAAACTCATTTACCGAAACTGAAATAGTCAATAAGGAAGAGTATGAAAGGGGACAATACCTGGAGAGCCAAAAGAGCTTCATTCTGCCTGAGGAGTTCCCGAAGAACAGCGAGCATATCAAACTTCAACAATCTCCTGACTTTGGATTCAAAGACTTGCTCGACCATGTTATCGTCTTTCTTGGCTCGCTTCAGAGCTTGAACGGTTTGAAATGCTTCAATACTCAGGTTTCTCCCTCTCTGCAACTGTTTTTGGCTCTGCCCGGTGTTTCTGGCGTTAGTAATAAGCCACAGGTGTTTGTTTTTTTAAGGGGTTTTTAGGTTTTGGTCCTCCTAATAATGGGGTAATTAGGCTTTGGTCCAACAATTATCGTTTATTAGGTTTTGGTCCTCCTAACCGTGAGTTAACCGTGAGTTGACTTGGTTGACTAACGATGGACGTCCACCCATCTCACATATTTTGCTATTACCCACAATACCCTTATAAGTTCAATATTGACCGAGTTGACCATCTCCAATTTTGTAGTTTGACACCAAATCAACGGTATGTGATGAGACACGTGTCTTCAGCACAAAAGAAATAACAAGATTATCAGTGACGACGCTGACCACAGCCTAACTGGTGCTTGTTCTTGATGTCAAACTCAGAAACTTGTGGGTTGCAAATATCTTAACTTCTTACTTCTTCATCCATTCTCTCGTTTCATTTCGAACATGTATCTTTGGAAATGTTTGCCTCAAAAGCTCTTGGTGCACTTTCTATTGCAGGTTCTGGGGAACTTGCGGGGCTTTATGAAGCTTGGAAACAACATGGAAAGCTACCACAGGAAAGGTGGTGAGACCGGTGAGCATCTTGCTTTCGAAAGGGATTCAAAATCTCTCCTTATCTCTACATGCAAATGGATAGAACAAGATTGGGGATCATGGCCGACAAAGGGACTTCATGATATATTCACATCAAATGGAACCCTCTTGCAACAAGGCAAGATATGTTAGGAACACGAAACTAGCACAAACACTTCAAATAATTGGAAGGCATGGGCCAGAAGCATTCTATAATGGCTCCATAGCCAACAATCTAGTTAAAGATGTTAAAAAGGCTAGAGGAATACTGACAACGAGAGATTTGGAAAGATATCGAATTAAAGTGATGAAACCAATTTCTGCAGAGGTTTTGGGACATCAAACAAACCGTCGATTACTTACCCCATGATTGGAACCATTGTTGTTATTTTACGGTGGTTTTGGAACTTCGTAAAGTAAACCAGAAAACAACAACAACAATAACCAACAACCCGCCGCCATTTAGATCTCCATCTCTTTTACAACGCGTGAAATCAATTAATCTATATCGTTACAAGTCCCAAGAACTAAACCCATTTTCTTCAATCACAATAACTACACTTCAACCTTCAGAACTAGAACATTCCCAACAAGTTTTAGACACTTTTAACATACCCCATGATGATAAACAGCACATTGACCAATTCCCATATGAGAATCTCGATGAGAACCATCATCTTCCCATGGATGAAACTTATCACAATATTGAAGATCATCATGTAACAAGAACATTTAATCTGATACAAAACCAGCATCTGGAGATATACAAGTTACTAGACCAGCTATTGTAAGAGAAGGGAAGAGTACTTTGCAGAGTTTCAGAGATGATGAAGAAGTTGATGCAAAGGCAGATGATTTCATTAACAAGTTCAAGAACCAATTGAAGTTGCAGAGGTTAGATTCTATTCTCAGGTACAAGGAGATGCTTGGTAGAGGTGCTGATAAGTAATCTCACTCTATTATTTGGCCGAGTACTGGTTGTGATGGCTATTGCTAATTGAAGACAAATCCTACTCCACTACCACCACCTCCTCCATCATGCGCATCGTACCCGGCATTCCAAGCAACCATTCTTTGAAACCTCCCGATTTCTTGGTGTCTGCCGGTCGGACCAACTAGTAGAGTTAGTCTCAAAAAGGCGGGGAGAGATGAGTTGGAGAAAAGGATTTGTTGTACAGAAGAATTAGGATTGGAATGTTGATGGTGAAGTAGAATTGGGTCTTGAAATGACTAAAGTGAAAGTCGAAGATCTTGAGTGTGGCTACTAGTTCTTGAAAGGGGGTCAGGTGGGTAGTTTGGAAAATGGATTGGAGGTGATGTTGTAGAAGCTGCAATGGGAAAAAAGACTTAATGGTATCAGCAATGGCGTCTGAGTCGAGTGAAGGTGGAAGGAATCCAAAGCTACTAGTTGGGTTATTACTCAAATGCTGCTGCTGAAAACCATACCCAGAACCATCTTGCTCAACACCCAATGGTCTTTTACTCGAACCGGCGAACCCATCGCCTTGATTCTGATTCTCCTCTTCGCCTTGTTCTCGAGATTGACCATCGCCTTGTTCCGAAGATTGACCAATTGCCTCATCACATACCATCGAATGATTTCTTGGTGCTGCTGGTCAGACCAAAATTGGAGATGGTCAACTCAGGACCTCATAAGGGTATTGTGGGGAATAGCAAAATATGTGAGATGGGTGGACGTCCATCGTTAGTCAACCAAATCAACTCACGGTCAACTCACGGTTAGGAGGATCAAAACCTAATAAACGATAATTGTTGGACCAAAGCCTAATTATCCCATTATTAGGAGGACCAAAACCTAAAAACCCCTTTTTTTAATTAATTTTTCTTATTTGGTTTTTGTTTGAATAATTTTATTAGGTAATTGATTTTTAAACTTTGATTGGAGTTTTATTTTTAGTTGTATTTTAATTTGTTTTTTCGAGTTTGGGCTTTGACTTGTGGGCTTTGAACAGTGTCAATGGCTAATTTCGTAATTTCCACAGAAAAAGGGTATTTAGGACAATTCATAATCCTTGACCAGTCAACTGACGGCAACTGTTGGTTGACTCCTATTGACTGTCAAATTGGGGAGGAAATCCTAATTTCAATTATTATGAGGGGGTAATCCTAATTGCAACTAGTGGTGGGGGGGTATGTCAATATAACCCTTAATTTTATTCATAAGGAACGTTTATAGAGTTGGCAGGGGTTCTAGTCAGTGTAGATTTATTTGTACTCATCTGTCAAAGAGCAATGAAATCCAGGATAGTCATACGCTCATAGACTGATAGACATGCTAAACAAAACTAAGTACAGACTTTCCAGCAATGCCTACTTCGTTCCCTAGATACATGGTAATAGGGGTGACTTCGGATCGGATCGGATTGACCTCTTTCGGAATTTTTTTCATTTTTGGAACCCAATTCAGTATGCTTTGATCTAATTTTTTTTCATAATCAAAATATTTGTCCAAATTCGGAAATTTCGGGAATTTCAGAATTCTTGGTAAATTTCATAAATCTCTTTATTTTCCCCTATTTTTGGAAAAGAAAATTTGACTAAACCAATTTGAAACCTCAAAAAACCAAAATTTTACATGTCATAAGCTAAAAAAGAAAGATTATAAGATATGTTCATATGAAATGCTAATTTAAGAACCCTACTTGCCACGGTGAGGGAGATAAGTGTTTGAGAGGAATGGGAGAGAGAGAGTGAAATAGCGGCTAAAATTTGTTTAGTTGTTTGTTTTGTTTTGCTAGTGTAGAAAACTAGAAAATGAATGAATGGTCATGATCTTATCAAATGGCCAGAAAATGGAGTTTTGTTATATTATAAGTACATGGTTTCACAAAAAATCGGAAATAATGTCAGAAATTGTAGATTGACTATATTTTGGAAATTTCAGATCGGATCGGATTTGAGAGTTATATCGATTATTTTTCGAAATTTTCGGAAATCGGTCATCGGAACTTGAAAATTAGACCCAAAACCGGCCAATTTTGGATCGGAATTTGGCAAAACCGGAAATTCGGCAAAAAGAAACATTGTATAATCCCATTTGGTAATTGTATTCATTTTATACTGTAATTTTTCTCCTTTACTTCTCAGCTTTGTTTTCAGAAGTCAAATTAAGATTAATGATCTGGATAACTGGATGGCACTTCTACGTTTCTAATTTTTTTATTGGTAGGAGTTGAAACTTGAAACGAATAAAGCAGAATAGAACTATAGATGTATACCAAATAATGAAATAAAGCACATATGAGCTCAGAACCAAAAGTTTTTTCGTCATCAAAATACAGGCCACCATATGTAGCTAGCTGATATAAATAAATATATCCGTATAAAAAATACGATAAATAACTATATTGCTCTTTTAAGAACAATTCTTCCAATCATGTTGGTTTATTGATTATTACTAACTTATTAAAAAATTGAAGAATCATCAATCTTGCTTATGTACTTAAAATAAGTGATTGCTAGGTACTATTAAATTACTAATTAAGTAGGCAGACCATATAAAGTATGAATGCCTTGAATGTCATCCCCTTGTCGTTGCTCCTACTGGAATGGTATCAAATATTATAGCCTCCGGAATCGAGCTATGTCCTATGTAAATGTGTGTTTTGGTTTTTCTTTACATGCAATGGAAGAGAGGAGGATGGGTTTGGGTTTTGGAGAGACCGAGTTCGCTAATGAGCGAGCTGTCTACGTATCTTCTTTTGATTTTTAGAGGAGAGAAGAATCAGGTCTTACGTAGTTCAAGTATGTGGTATTTATAGGCTTAAGGGAGTGTTGATCCTTGAGACACGTGTACTCTCTTGTACAAATGTAGGGTTGAGATTATGAATGTGTGTTAGGTTGGTTTTAGTAGGAGTTGTGTGCTGATTGGGAGTTGGTGAGGTAGTCCATATTTCCCGGTGATGGGATGTAAATGTAAGATTTTGGTGATGATTACATCTGGTGGTATTTTTATTTGAGGCGTTCTGTCTCCAGTTATTTATTCGTCTTGAGATATTCTTGAACGAGCTTAAGCGTACCACCTACATGAGTGAGCTGCTCACAGATCGGTCTTGGAGGTCGATGTCCTGAGTTCGCTTATGCTTCGCGCGTGTGCAATATTCCTTAATGAGGATATTACTCCCCTACATACATGAAGGGAGTTGCTCACAGATCGGTCTTAGAGGTCGATGTCCTGAGTTCGCTTATGCTTCGCGCGTGTGCAGTATTCCTTAATGAGGATATTACTCCCCTACACAGCCCCCTCTCAGTAGATTGTTTATGTCCATGGAAACGATCTGCTGAGAGAAAAACGGAAGTACGTGTGGAGCATGAGCGAGCTGTGGTGGACGATCCGATTGAGATGCCATAAAGTTTGAATCGTGTGGCATGATGATTTGGCGGGAAAAGGAAAATGGCACGTGATTGGCGCCTGACAGAATCGTAGCAGTTGGTAAAGAAACGTGTCGCCGCGTTATTCGGAACTTTGAAAAGACAGGTCCTTGGAACACGTGTGCGGGCTAGAGCATAGGCTGTAATCATAACTTCTTGGTAACTGAACGGGCGGTTGTACAAAATCAAATTTGGGACACTCGAAAAAGTATTTCCAGTTTCCTTCTCCAGCAAAAACGCAAGCTAGGGTTTCTCAGGTTAGTGCTTCTGCTGCTGCTGCCTTTTCATTTTCAATTTGCTTTCCTCTTGTTCAAGTGCGGTTTGTTGAGTAGGTAGGTCGGTGTTAGGCTGTAGGGTTTAAGCTTGGGTAGTTGAAAAGAAGGAGACATCACAATGTCTGATTCTGACGATACTCGATTTGAAGAGGTTCGGGATGTCTCATTAAGCTGCGGTGAGTATGAGGATGATGAGGAAGAATTGGTGAGTCTTGGCATTCAGGTTGGGGGGGATGAGGAAGTTAGGGTAGACGAGGGTAATATACGATCTGGGTCGGAAGGTGTTGTGGCCAGCACGTCAGGTCGAGGGGAGGGTTCGTCGTCAAGTGGGTTGCCCCTTAGGACGGTGAATCGTCGTGTTGCGAGCTCGTTCTCCGAACTAAGGGCAGCTTATGGGATCAACGTTCCCGATCTGGAGATATACGAACCACGGTTGAGTGAAAATGTACGTAGTGAGGAGTACAACCCGCCGAATGGTGGGGTAATCATCTGTGAGGGCCAGCTGAGAGCGTATATGCAAATACCGTTCTCGAAACTAGTTTGCGACTTCTTGGCGCATTGTTGGAAGTCTCCCTGTCAGTTTGTTGGTAACACCTAGCGACTGTTTAGAGTGTTTGACCTGTTGAATGCGAGTGGCGAATACCGCATAGGGGTATCTGACATAATTGAGCACTTTGTGGTGCGGCGATCTGGTAATTTCAACTTTAGTTTACAAACCATGACGACGTGCTCTGCTGTGATTGACGGTGTAAGCAATGAGGCTTGGACAAAGAGGCCATTGCTGCTAGTTGGCAACTACTGTGTTAGCGGATGTAGGTTGCAAACTAGGATTTGTAACATATCCGGTAGGTGGGAATGTCTTGCTTTTGTCGCTTTACTCGGTGATTTCCTGTGATTCTAACTGACTCGTGTCTTTGCTTTGTTTGTAGATTTTTCTGTGAAAACGCGAACTGATCGTGGGGAGATAGAGAGGTTCGCGCGGCTGACTCGAGCATAAAAACAACCGAAGTTGCCCGAACTTGCTCATTTCTTTGTGGAAAAGGGTGGGCTTGCAATCCGGGAAAAAAGAAAAGCTCAAAAGGACCGAGCTCGAGGTCAGACTAGGAGAGGGGTGATGGAGATGCATGCGAGTGATTTGGTAATGCGGGAAGATAGGAACCGGGCTCGTGGCAGCCAGAGACGACCCTCTGGAGGTGGTGCTTCAGGGGCTGGTGGGTCGAGCTCCCGACACGGCGGGGGTCGATTGATGCTCCCTGTAGAGTCGAGACGGTGGTCTTCAATCCTCGTGTACGGAGCGGTCGGAGAAGAGAAGAAATGACGCCTCCGAGCAAGATGCTGCCCGAGTTGCCAAAGTTGCGCGGCATGCTCTTGGGGAAAGCTCCAGCGCGGGGGGCGGTTCTGGTGGTAGTCAGACTAATGCTACGGTTGCTCTCCGGAGTTGGGTGCGACCGGAGCAGTTCATGGACTTGGCCAGCTTTGGGGCGGGGTCTAGTCCGTCTCCTGCGGTGCGAGAACCTAGTCCGCTGGCGAAAGCAAAGGGTCCCCGTAAGGCTAGTGGAAAGTCAGTTATGGTTGCGGATGACTTAGAGTCGCAGTTTGTGTACTTAGACGACAATGGGGTTCAACGAACTGTGAGGCGAACTGATTGTAGCTTCAGGTCGAGTAAGGTATCGACTTGTCTGCTAGAACAGATAGCTCTGGACGGCAACCGTAAGGAGCTGGATGACAGAGGGCTGGCTGATAACCTGAACCGGATGGAAATCGCGCAATGTCTGGTACGTGGATTTGTCCCCCTTTGATGTATCTGTTCGCTTATGTATGCTACTGTGACTTGGTTATTAACATATGTGTGCAATTGCAGCTTGTAAGTGGGTTTCAGAAGTTGAAGGAGATTGCTCAGTTCGCGGAGGCAGATAGAGAAGCTGTGGTGAAGCTGTCAGATGAGCTGAAAAACATTCAAGACGCCGCTAAGATGGAACGTGAGGAGCTTGAAGACCTGAAGAAAGCACACCAATCTCTGATTCTGGCAAAGATGCTAAAGGATACCGAGGCAGAAGATCTGAGGCTAAAACTACTGTGGTCTTTGAAGAGAATGTCATTCATTGCGATCGTGGAAATTGGTAAAATTTGAACAGTATGCCTTAATCGCAAGAAGGTTGCTTTCGGACGCTACGAAGGCCTATGACGACCTGGATGTTAACTTTGTTGAGCTGGAAGCGGACTATAAAGCTTTGAAAGAGGAGCACGCACGCGGGATGTCTCGCATGAAAGTGGAACAAGTGCGGGGAGATGTCGATGAGTGTTCTCGCCCTTCGATGGTCGTTCGAAGTCGCGGGTATTTGAAATGAAGGCTGCCGCGTCGATGTGCTTATAAGTTTGGATTTGGATGGATTGTCCGTTGTGGTTGAAGGGAGGGATGCTGAAATTGACGAGTCACTTGTGGTTAGAGAGCTAGTTGTTGCGCCTAGAGATGGCGTGTTGTGATTTCATTTTGCTAATCCGTATGGCTGTAAGCTGTGATACAATAGAGCTGGTTTCCTGGGGTAACCTGGGCAGTTCGCTTTTCTTGTTTTTATGTGCTACCACCTTGAACGATCTGGTATCCCGTACTGGTTTGGGGTAACCATGTGATGATGAGTATTGGTTAGCCGGGTTGGATTTCCTAAGTAGGCTCAAAGAACTCTTTCGGCTAAGGAACGAAACGTGGTTGGGGCTGTCCGAGCAGTCGCTTTTTGCTTATATGCTATGCTTGTTGCTTGTTTCCCTGTTGTGTGTGTCGTTTGCTTGATTGAATGTATGAACGGTGATACTGCTATAACTATGCATGTCGGATGTACTGCGGTGATAACTGACCTACAAGTGGTAGGCTTGAATGAGCGTCTTGTCGTTAAATTGTCTTCAGTTTTAGGTGTCGCCCGTAATGATGTTACCAGATCGCTGTGATCTGTACATAGAGTAGGACGGATGGTGTTCTGTTCATTGCCGCGAACGGCAGTATTTCCTCAAGTGTGTGACACGTGTAGGAAAACGAACGGTTCAAGGAGCGTAATGATGGCGGGCAGATGGCCTAACGTTTGGTGTCTCAAGGTAATTATGATGTGCTTAGGGAAAAGACGTTACATAATAAGTAAAACTGTTCGTAGAATACCAAAGGTATTTGCTTGGCTTCTTGTCTTAGCTCCTCTTTGCCTTAATGCTGTGCACTACCTTCGTCGCTGCTTCTACAGGTACGTTTGTTTCCATTTTTGAATGTATCTCTTTGAGAAGGAGTTGGTGTATAGCTTTATCTCTGTTCGTAGGTTTGAACATGGCAAGGTGCCACCAATATGTGAGAGGAGAAGGGAGTATGAGAGAGACTTTGCCTCTGGTAATGGAGGAGATGGAGTTCGACCCTCATGTGCACAGTGATCGTGGTAAGAGGAAGGCTATTTCTGTAGGAGCCAAAGGCAACAAGCGACCTAGGAGAGCTGGTCGTCCGGCTAGTGGCATTGTATTTAGGTCGCCCACGGTAAAGGCGACACCGATCGTCATCTTTGCTGGAGCGTAGTGACCTGAGGCAAGGTTACCAAGTCGCTGGTGAGAATTCGTCCCCGCGATTCGGGGATGTGGGGAGCGAATTCTATTACCTGGGGAAGATGGGGAAGAAGCGTACAGTGAAACGCTCGGACTATAGCTTCCACTCCGCACCCATAGCGACTAGCCTTCTGAAGGGGATCGTGTTGGATGGTGACAAGGCGGAGGTGAAAGATGAGGATATGGAGATTATTTGTTGGGGACGATGGATATGGCGCTTGTTTGGTGAGCTCATGATCGCTAAGTTGTTGTGGTCTGCATTTTCGTGGCAATTTTGATCTTTAACTTTATGTAATGCGGTTTCTTGCGGGGTATGATAAACCGAAGATCTTTGTGCAAAACGTTGAGATCGATGATAACCCCGACGCCGGTGGGATGTATACGAAGTTGCGTGGGGGCTGACAAGAGGAAGCTAGAAGTGATGACCAACAAGTATCGAATCTGTTTGCCGAGAACGCCGCGTTGGTTCGGATATGACCGATCTAAAGGGGAGTTAGCTGAGGTGACTGCATATGCCAAAAAATGTCAAAGGGTAGCGCATAAAGCACGGAAGGTATTATACCATGGCCTCTTTGCATATGCCCTTCGGGGACGAAGTATCACGTCCTGAAGAAAGCGACCGGGCGCAGGAGGCGGGGGGCAAGGTATCGCGGCGTGATCTTTGAGATCCGCGCACACATCGCTTCTACTAGCGTTGCCCCAAAAGATAAGCATGTCTTGACTGATGTTTGATTGTGCAATCTATCCTTGTCTATTTCAGCTAAAAATCGTGAGTGTTCTTTACGTTCTCCTCTCTTATATGAGAGTTAACAATAGAGCTGTGTCTTCAGGCTTGCCTGAGCAGTTCGTCACTTTGGTACAGAGAACTGGTTTCCACGGAAGTGGCACTTCGATGTTTTGTTAAATTTGTAATAGACACCGATCTGGATTTCCTGGGTAGTCCCAGCAGATCGGTGGATCTAGTTGTTGTGGCGTTGGCCGAGTATTGCTACTGCTTGTGTTTGGAATGCATGTTTCTGCTTAATTGCTTGTAGTTAGCATCCTGCTTATTATGCATGTGGCTTGAAATAACTGAGGAGCTTGAGACTTAGATTAGAGAAACATTTTGCATGTGATTATCGCTTTCTTCCTTGGTCATCATGTTATAAGAGAAGAAACGCTGGGAGCATTCTAGATGATCTGAGTCTAGAATTAAGAGTTCTCCGCTAGGTGTATTGATCTGAGCTTAAAAGTAATACTCAAGATAGTGTTTTGCTCAGGCAGAGCGTGTTGGCTTATAGAAGCGTAATGCTCATGGAGAACGTTCTCGTATGGTCGACCCTAGAAGCAGAGGTTCTCGACGAGTGAGGTTCGGAGAGGCTGTGGAGCCTGTAAGCTCCAGAGAGCTGTCTACTCACGGAGAGCGTTCTCGTTTGGTCGATCCTAGAAATATAGGTCCTCGACTTGACAAGAGTTGGAGAGGCTGTGGAGCCTTTAAGCTCTAGAGAGCTGTCTGCTCACGGAGAGCGTTCTCGTTTGGTCGATCCTAGAAATATAGGTCCTCGACTTGACAAGAGTTGGAGAGGCTATGGAGCCTGTAAGCTCCAGATAGCTGTCTGCTCACGGAGAGCGTTCTCGTTTGGTCGATCCTAGAAATATAGGTCCTCGACTTGACAAGAGTTGGAGAGGATGTGGAGCCTGTAAGCTCCAGAGAGCTGTCTGCTCATGGAGAGTGTATTAGCTTATGACAGAGTTTGTTGATAAGATGCGATTCTGATGGCGGCTAAGTCACGCCGTTCTTCTAGCAAGTTGACCTCTCGTGCTAAAACAGAGTCATTGTGTCCCGTCTCTACGAGCTCTGACCGAGTCGTAGTGACTATCAGTTCGGTGGGAGTTACGACTTCTATGCCATAACACAAGGAGAATGGAGATTCGCCTGTACTGGACCGAGCTGTGGTGCGATGAGCCCACAAAATGTTCTCCAACTGATTTGGCCATTGGCTCTTGTTCTTTTCAATCTTTTTCTTCAAATTTTCTAAGATTGCCTTGTTGCTGGCTTCTACTTGACCATTACTCTGGGCGTATTGTGGAGTAGAAAATGCATGAACGATCTTCCACTTGGCTAGAAATTCTTTAACTGTTCTGCCTTTGAATTGGGGGCCATTGTCCATCACTAGTGTATGTGGCAAACCAAATCTGGTGATGATGTGAGTCCAGATGAAGTTTCTGGCATGTGATTCTTTGACATGCGCTAAAGGGATGGCTTCGACCCACTTAGTGAAATAGTCGGTTGCAGCTAAGACAAAGCGGAAACCAATGCTTTTCTGTGGGATGAATGGTCCCTCTATGCCCCACATGTGAAATGGCCATGGGCTCGCTATACTGATCAGCTCGCGAGCGGGTTGGATGATGTTGTGGCCAAATGTTTGGCATTTTATACACTTGAGGACGTATGCTTTGGCGTCGATCTACATACGGAGCCAAAAGTATCCTTGGGAAATTGCTTTGTGGGCTAAAGAGCGACCTCCGACATGATTTCCACATTCTCCTTCGTGGATTTCTGCAAAAATCAATTGACCCTGTTCTGGAGTAATGCACCGCAAGTGTGGTCCACCAGCAGATTTCCTGAATAACTTGTTATGAAGTAAGCAACAACGACGTGCCTAATATGGGATTTGCCTGGCCTTGGTACGCTCTTCAGGGAGCGCACCATGCTGGATGTAGTCTATGATGGGCTGCATCCATGTTTGACTCAACTGAATGGCAGAGAGAGGAAATAGATCACTTATTGCTAGGGCGTGCTCGACTTGGTACACAGGTCGGTCGACTACTTCAATGAGTAGTTGTCTTGGGACGCAATTCGGTGTTTGAGTGGCTAAGTAAGCTAAACTATCCGTGTGACGGTTCTCGTCACGCAAAAAATGATGTATGGTAGCTTTCTTAAAAGAAGGCAGTAAATGATGAACGACTTGAAGATATTTCGAAAGGTTACCTTCATGGGTAGTGTACTCTTTTCCAACCTGGAGAATGCCCAGTTGTGAGTCACTAAAGACTTGGAGTTCCTTTACACCGAGTTGTAGCGCCATACGAAGTCCCATGATCAATGCTTCGTACTCCGCCTCGTTGTTGGAAGTTGCGAAGTCGATTCAAACTGACTTCTCTACCATAGCTCCATCGGGTGACACTAAGGCGACCCCGATGCCACTTCCAACAGGGTTGCTAGAGCCATCTACAAAGAGAGACCAGACTGATTTGATACGTTCCTTTGTGTCTGCGAGCTCCGTTTCTGGTTCCCAATTTGGGTCATCAACAGGGAAATCTGCTACAACTTGACCTTTCTGAGAAGTTCGAGGTACGAACTCCATATGGTGTTCGCCGAGCTCTTCGGCCCATACTGCCATACGAGTAGTCTTGTTTTCTTTGTGGAAGATTTTCTTCAAAGGGAGGTCGGTAAGTACATTGATCGGATGTGCTTGAAAGTACGGCCCGAATTTTCTTGCCGAATATAACAAAGCAAGTACGGCTCTTTCAAGGAAAGAATAATTCTTTTCAGCTGGCGTGAGCGTCTTACTTGTAAAGTAGATCGGTTTTTCTGAGTTGTTATCCTCTTTGAAGAGAACTAAAGTGATGGGCGGTTCGATATTGCGGATAGAGCCCCTAGTGTTTCTCCATCTGTTGGTTTGGCTAAGACGGGAGGCGTGGTGAGGTACTCTTTGAGAGTGGCGAATGCTTGGTGGCATTGATCGTTCCATGAGAATTGCTCGCCTTTTTTGAGGAGTTGTAGGAACGGTCGGCACTTGTCCGACGCCGGATATGAATCGGTTGAGTCGGCGACCATGCGGCCTTTCTTACAGATCTGTTTTTTGTAATGCGTGGATCGGGCATGTCTAAGAACGCTCGGATTTGGTATGGATTTGCTTCCATTCCTCATTGTGACACTTGATATCCTAGAAACTTTCCGGAGGACGCTCCAAAGAGGCATTTCTCTGGGTTCAGCTTCATTCGAGTTCGGCGTAACCTGGAGAACGCTTGCTCAAGGTGAGTGAGGTGGTCGACTGCTTTCTTGCTTTTGACGACCATGTCGTCGATGTAAACCTCCATGGTATCTCCTAACATGTCCTGGAACATGTCAGTTACCAGACGTTGATACGTCGCTCCAGCATTCTTAAGGCCGAACGGGAGGACGTTGTAGCAATAAATTCCTTGCTCTGTAATGAACGAGGTTTTCTCTTTATCCTCCTCAGCGAGTGGGATTTGGTTGTATCCGCTGTACGCGTCCATGAAGGAGAGAAGTTCATGACCACAGGTTTGGTCGACAAGTCGGTCAATGTGAGGTAGGGGAAAACTATCTTTCGGTGTTTCTTGATTTACATTCGTGAAATCGACGCATAGGCGAACTGTTCCATTCTTTTTGGGGACCGCGATGATGTTGGCGATCCAGTTTGGATAGTCTACCTTTCTGATGAAACCGACTTGCTTGAGTTTGTTGACCTCGTCATTGATGGCTTTCTGAAATTGCAGGGATAATCGGTGAGGTCGTTGACGAACTGGTCTAGCATTGGGATTTACATTTAATCTATGACATGCTACATTAGGATCTATTCCGGGCACATCTATATACGACCAAGCAAAAACATCTTTATTCATGGATAAGAAGTTTACAAGCTGGGCCTTGACTGTGGGGTCAAGATTAGCCCCTACATAGACGAACTTGGGGCCGTCTTCTGTTCTTAGATTCACACGCTCTTTTTTTGCAGCTGGGGGTGGTGCGTTTGATGGCAATGTGTCTTTTGGCGATTTGATTTTTGGGAATGCTTTCTCGCTCTGAGAGACGGTGTGATTGATAGCTGAGGTTGGAGCAACCTCTGTGGCGACGACAGCAGGAGTAGGCGTGATCTCTGGAACCGGGGCTGGTTGCATGATACTTGATGGTGCGGCTTTCGGGGTCGTAAATGGTGGCACGACAACATCTGATGTGACCTCTGGGGATTTGATTGATGGAACGACGGATACTGGATTGACGTTTGAGGTCTTGGCTGGTGAAGTAACGACTACTGGAGCGATTGCGGGCGTCTGAACAGGAGAGAAGGTCTTCTTGTTGGAGCCCCTAGCGTTCTGCGGTGCAATTTGGACTTTGACTCTGGCCACTAAGTCGTTCGCCATTGTATAATTGGAGGGCTCGTGTTTTGAGTGGATTGGTACACTGGCGGTCTTACTTGCTGATAGGATATGATTACAATGATACGCTTCGAGCTGATTGCTGCGAAGTTCCATCATTCCGCTAGGGCCTAGAAAACAGAGAACTTGATGCAATGTTGATGGTACAGCTTGCATTTGATGGATCCAACGCCGTCCTAGTATGGCATTGTAGGATGACTTGATGTCTAGAACGCTGAAGCGTGTATTGCAGCTGACTTTGTCTTCTCTAGACCCTACCGAGACTGGGAGTATGATGTCACCGACGGGGTCGGCCCTGGAGCCATTGAACCCATAAAGGGGGGCAATCGGATCTATGAGGACTGATTTGGGTAAGCTCATCTCTTGAACGGTGTGGTAGAACAAAATGTCGCACGAGCTCCTGTGGTCGATCAGACGCCGCTTTGATCGCCCGGTCGCTAATCTTGACGTGGACGACAAGTCGGCGTCGTTAATGAGGGAGGCAGACCTTTGTTGAGGTCGGCCTCGCGGAAAATGATATCTCCTGAGTTGCGACCTGAGCTTCGCGGAGCATGTGCTGCTTGTGAAGTGAAATGATACACTTCCTGAAGAGCGCCGATACGAGGTCTTTTCTTTCTAGAGGAGGTTACAGAATCATCGGGGAAAGTAATCATATGAATGGTTCTAGCATTGTCACGATTTGACGAGTGTTGTCTTCGCTCGTGGCGAGAACGGTCTCTGGGACGTCCTCTGCTTTGAGGGCGAGCTTGAACCTCTTGGTGGTTACGGCGAGGCGGAGATCGACTGCGTACTCGGTGAGCCATAAGTTTATGGCGCAAGTCTCCGTCAGGAATGTTGGTGTACTGTTTTATATGACCAGCTTCCACGAGGTCCTGGAGATAGTGCTTAAACCCCCCCAGCACGCATTGGTTTCATGGCATTTTGCTTTGTGGAATGCGCAGTAGGGCTTGTCGGGTCGATCTATTGGTTGCCTCACATCTGGTCGGAAATATGAGGCTCACTGGATCTTGTCCAGTATGTAACTGGGGGAGCGTGTCAAGATAGTGAACTCTCTGCTGTTGTCGTCCGGTGGTACCGCTTTGGTGGTGCAAACTGGATCGATCGCTTTGCACGCGGGGTGTGATCAAAGATCGCTGCCACCACCTGGTCCTCGGCTAAGCCATGGAACTTCAAACTTTCTTGCAACTTAATATACTTGTCTACCCGAGCGTACAGTTCGGACAGCGTTTCTGGGGGTTCTTTCATCAATGATCTGGAGAGGTCGGTATTATGCACTCGACAGGCGTTAGAAAATTCCAGTGTGGCAAAAGACTCTTTTAGGTCACTTTCCATACATAACAACTCGGCCTTGAACCGTCCTAAAAATTGGCGAATGGTTTCATTTTCCCTGAATGATAGCTAGAACAGTGAGTCAAGATCCACTTTCTTTAAATCTATCAGGCACGATTGATTGGGCAAAACGCAGTCAATAAAAAGTTGTTCAAAGGTTTTGATAGAATCATACTCAAGTGAGAAGAACCAATCAAGTGCGCCATCCTTGAGACTGGCTGGAAATAATCGACAGTGAAGGTGACCAAACTCGGGGGAACTGATAACCGTAAAAATAGTAGAATCCTAAATATTAATGTTAATAACACTAATACGAAATCCTACCATTCTTACGTTTAAATCAATTCTTCTTACTCTCAAACAATATCATGCAATATAATGAGTAAGGATTCGTTCCACTCTTAAACCTCAAGACTTAAACAAATTCAACTAATCAAACCCAAAAGGAACAATGGTGAGAGTAATGATTTGATGTGAAATTTCTATTCTACCATTCCCAACAATTGAATCTAAACAAGACATAATATAAAGATTTGAACTTTATTTGTTTAAACTCAATTCGAAACTACTCATGCAATAATTGAATTAAAATAATAATGACAAATAAGTAAATCTAAGGATTTAAGCTAATAAATAAATGAAAATGAAACTAGATTATGGAGAACTAATTAACTTTATTTATCTAATAGAACAATAAGAACAAGATATGATTGAATGAATAACAACTATTTTATTTATCTAATGAATGATATTCAATGATTTAAATAACTAATCTAAAACAAAGAATGAAACTAATTAATGGAATGAAAACTAAGTAATTAAGTAATATAGATCTAACTTTTTCTAACCCTAAACTCCATTAACATTAGCTTTCTAACCTAACTGCCATTAACAAAGAGCTAAGCTTTTGTTTTTATACTTTCAGATCCAAAAATCGTGCATGGGCTTGGAGCCATGTTTTGGGCCAGAAAATCGGGCCCAAAACCCAATTTCTTTAGTCCAAAATGGGCTCTTCAGCTGCAGTTGGCTTCGACAGATGTTTCATCCACTTCTACTCCTCTGATTGGGCCAAGGCTTAAACCATTGGAAAGATCTTTCCGAGCCGGTCGTTTTGGCATAAGATACTCCCAATTTCGAGGTCTGAGTCCAAAGATACGGCCTTCGGAAGTTCTGCTGACTTGTGCACTGTTTCTGCCCGTGTTGACTTTTCAGCTTTTGACCGAGCTTTACAAAGGCTTTGTCTCCTTGAATCTTGGCCTTTATTCACAGAACTCCTTAGCAACTGACCTTTGCTCATTTATCTCGCTAAAGTGGCACATTTCTGCACATAATGGAGTTTGAAGCCTGAAATGCATAAAAACACGTAATCAGTATTAACTCTTAATTATTACTCACATAATTGGTCTAAAAGTATGATGGTTAAGGGGTTAAAACTACAGTTTTGGGCTCTTATCAAACCACTCCCAAACAGCATTTTGCTTGTCCTCAAGCAAAGATGAGAAATTAGAATAAGTGACCAAAAATGGAGTTTTATCCACTCTCGTTTCGCTGAGTGCGATTGCATTGACCATATGCAACAAGGCCTTAAACCACTAGGAATTCCCTAGTGGACGAGTTATAGCCTCGTGAGAGTTTTCCAGTGAAGGTACTCACAAACTTCATCTATACTACAACGACTAAGAAATAAAACTATTGTTTCCTTATTCATGTCTCAATTATCTATACATCTCACTAGCAATGAATACAGAATAATCATGTCTAAAACCTAAGCTAATATATGCATAATAATCAATCATCTACTTAATAACCATATATACAATGAGTAATGCTATGAAATGCAGTAATAGGTCCGTTTCAAACTTTGGAATAACGCCCTTAAGTAGGTTCTCACATAAAAGTCAAGACAAAAATCACTCGATTTTTTCCACTCAAGTTTTGCTACTCCATTAATGCGGTGGGCATACTTTACCTTACAATCTCAATGACACACAAGGAAGCCGAAGTTGATCAAACACATCTGCCACTTACTATCCCACTAACCTATTCCTAATTGAGCTAGAGGTCTTATTAGGTGTTGCGGGGATTAGGAGATGGTTTAAGAATGAAGGAAACGGATATTCAAAAAAACAAGTCTGAGATAATAGGGTCTTCATATTACGTAACTAGAGAAAACCTTGTTATTTACTTCTACACTTTGTTTCCATCCTTAGCCTTTTTCTTTTCGCTTTTCGACTCCTTTTATTCTATTTTTGGAGTTTTTATTTTATTTCTATTTTTCTTTTTCTTTTCTTTTCTTTGGATGGAAACTTCTTTTCTTTTTCTTTTCTGAAGCAACTAACTAATTTCTATTTACACAGAGCTTTTCTCTTCTTTTCTTCACTCATCCTATTCTCAGACTTATTCTAAAATGGGTAGGTTGATTTTTATTTTATTTTTTTTTTGTTTTGTTTTTGTAACAGGGTAAAGGAATTGTGGTTTATGGAAAGGCTAATGAAAGGCTCAGTGGGGCGACTAGCGGAAAATATACTTAGGTCAGAATTTTTAGCTATATCGATCCAAAAAGGGCCTAAATTCTCTCTTAGGACATGGTATAGTGGTCAAGCAAGTGGACGTGTGATTTCTCTATTCGGAATATACTTCTCCCTTGTGTCATTTCTCAAATGTTTCACTCATATAAGGCTTTAGGCTATATTCTCACAGGATTTGTAGAATAAGTACTCTAGCCTAGATTTCAGAAACTTACTGCCAACCAATCATAGATACTCATGTCATATATTTATAGATAGATGCAAAGATTATTACCTACATATTAACCTAAGTTTCTAAAAACTATTTTAATGCAAAAGCTACGTGAGACTTCTAGATTATTAAGAGCATAGAGAAAGAAACAATACCAATATTCCTAAGTGTATAGCATAAACTTTTTATTTTTATTTTTATTTTTATTATTTTTAAGACAAATAATACGTAATATACAACCTAATATGTGCTTAACATTTACATCGTGTTTCTATACCACCCCCAAACAATTTGGGAGAAGGGGGTTCATGAAACAATTCAATAGCACAATTAAATTATGTAACTAACTAATTTTTATAATTTTTAACATTTTATAAATAAAAGTCGTAATTTACATCCTAAAAGTGTCTAATTTTTTTGCAAATGTTTCTATCCCACCCCAAACAATCGAACACTTTGTCCTCAAAGTGTAAAGAGATAAGGAAAGAATTTACCATAGAAATGTGGCAAAAATTGGCGCACTGCAATGTAAATATTGTAAAGATGATATGATAATATGAAGCACAATTAAACCGATACATTACTAACTAACACAAACTCTCTTTGGAGTAAACATGACAGGTTTTAGGTTGGCAACATGATTTGAAATGAATACCAAAATCCACCCCCAAACAAAATTGGAAAACTCTTTTTAAGTTTGAAACTTTTGTTTGGCCTATACTCGAAAAGTTGGTATTGTACGAAAACTTGGGTCTTTTTAAAGTCGATTCCCTAGACTTACTAATATATATGTATTAAAATGCAGTTTACCATATATCAACAATCGAAAAAGCTGTGGGTCTTTCCACAAATAATTAACATGGAATGCACCATCAAACAGAATTAAGCACCAAGATTTCCTATGACGTAGCTTAGTGGAATGAGAGCAAAGCCTTATAGATCGAAAACCTAATCGAAAGCATACTGGTTTCTTCTTTGTCCTCCCGACGGCGGGATGCCAAGTAAATGAACGTGAGAAAATTGATGGTTGTGGAAGATACGTGGGTTGTGGATAATTTTTAGAAGGAAAAAATGGAAAAAATGAAAAAGTGTCAGGTGGCTTGCCCTTGGGTGTTACTTCTTCACCAGGTGGTTTTAGATAGTTATGAAGCATAGGAGAAATGCCAAGGTCAAGTACAAACTCAATGGTTCTTTGAAAAGGTAGAGGGTGAGGAACATTCGTGATGGAAGGTGAATGAGTGACATGAGGATGTGAGGTGGGTGAATGGTGTTCAACTAGTGTTCTTAGGTCTATATCATCAGAGGCCTTGAGATATGCAAGACATTCCTCAATAGGTGGGTAAGAAGAATCCTTTGGGATAGAGGGCGAAAAATTCTTCTTCCGTCATGGCGTCAAGAGATGAATGGATGTCAATAGGAGAGAACTTCATGCGAGGTGAAAGAAGGGTGGTTGCAAAAGAGTCGAAGGAAATCCTCCTTGATGTTATCTACGTCTAGGGAGTAGAAATTGTGATCCTTGTCTTCTTCCATAAGAGGGGTATCTACTAGTGTGGGGACTAAAGTGTCAGCCGCACTAATGTGAGGTACAAAACTCTCAATGGACTTCACTTCTCCTTCTATAGGCAAACCTAGTTGTCCCTATTTTTGTCTAAACATGTTAACTTCTACAGAAAGATTTCCAAAAGAAAGAGTCATTAAGCCATCCCGACAATTGATTTGGGCATTGGCGGTTGCCAAGAAAGGACGCCCTAAGATGATGGGAATGGAATCATGAGCAACTTCTGTGTCAAGAATAACAAAGTTGGCTGGATAGTAAAAATCCTGAACTTTAACGAGAATATTTTCAACTACACCCTTGGGATACTTAATAGAACGATCGGCTAACCGCAAAGTCATTTTGGTTGGTTGAAGTTTTGTTACACCTAGTTGTTTATATAAATAAAAAGGGAGTAAGTTAACACTCGCCCCGTGTCTAATAAAGCGGTTGTTATGAAGGTATCACCTAAGGTGCATCAGATGACAAGAGGGGACTGTGGTCCTTGTACTTAACAATTCTGTTATATTCAGATAAAAAGGGATATTGTTCAGTTAAGAATGCTTCATGGGGTATGTTGGTTTTCCCTTTCTTGGTGCACAACTCTTTTAGAAACTTAGCGTGTCCAGGTAGACTTTTTATAGTTTCTAGAAAAGGTAGGTTGATAGTTAGATTTTTAAACACTTCTCTAATCTCATCAAAATTCTCGTCTTTTTTAGACACAATTAGTCTCTCGGGATACGGTGGTTTATCTTTATGCCTAATATGAGGGGGAACATATTTGTTAACCGTTGCTTTATCTTTTATCACTTCGAACTAGGTTTCCATATTGGAACCTCTACAGTGTAAGGGTCTTCACTTTCTATTATTGGGTCTTGTAATGTTTTCCCTTTTGGTTGTGGTTTAACCGGTACTTCTACGGTTGTAGGGTCTTCAGTTTCTATTATAGTATTTGGTATGGTATCATTTTTAGTTTTTGCGGGTAATCTTTAGGCATAGTCACTTGGTTATCAACTACTGCATACGAGCGAAGGGTAGTGGACTCACCATGGAGTCCACTTGGTTTATATTACCATTACATTGAATACTTTTTATTTCGGGCGGTGTTTGTTGACTTAGGATTAGGCAATCGCTTGACTTGGAAACACGCCCGGTTTGGTTATTATTTTGGTTAGAAGACATGTCAATAACCTTTTGGCACAAAGACTGCATCATTTGCATCGTTTGTTTCATCATATTAGAGTTTTGATCATGCTGATCTTTCATCAAGTTGGAGTTTTGTTGCATAATTTGATTTTGTTTCTCCAACAAGGTCACTACTACTTTGTCTGTAGATGGTTGTATTGGAATTAAAGCTTGTTGAGCGTTCATGTCTTGATGTTGATAGTTCTGGGTAATGGGTACTAAACCTCTATTCTGGTCACCTAAGTTCCCTTGTCCTTGATGTTGAGTTAACTGGTTGAAGTGTGATGGTTGTGGTGGTGTTTGTGCATAGACAAGAGGACAATAAAAGTCGGAATGCTCAAGACTACAACCGCACATTACAACGAAAGTAGAGTTAATGTTCATGACTGGAGTGGGTTGTTGTTGAACAGAGATGGCATCTACCTTTTTAGTGAGGGCATCGATAAGAGTTTTAAGCTCGGGATCATGTTTAACCTCAAGAGAAGAAGGAGAGGAGCGGGAGGAATCGTTACCTCCCCAATTGTTGTTCTTCTTAGATTGATCTTCTAAGAATTTATAAGCCTCCAAGGCTCCTTTACTAAGAAAACTACCCCCACCATGATATCTAGAACCTCCTTATGATAATGTGAAAGCCCTTGAAGAAAGCACGAACAAGCGTGTCTTTTCGCAAGATTATGATCTTGGGCATTCAATGAGAAGATCGCTGAACGATTCCGTGCCTCGAAAAGGATTCAGGGAGGATTATGGTCAAGAAATGAATCTTGTGAAGCATTTCATCCTGTCTTTAGTGGTGGGTAAAATTGTTCCATGAACAATTGAACAAGTTGAGCCCATGAGTCCACGAGTTTGGCATTTGGGAAGTTAACCAAGACGCCGCCTTTGTCAATTTAGGGTGAAAGGAAACACCCTAAGTTTAACTTGATCCTGGACTTACGCTAGGATGATGGAATGTAGTGAGAACTTGGTCTGTCCCTACGCATATCTTTGGTAAGGCTTCTCGTGGTCTAAACCATGAAAAACTGGTAACAAGTTAAATATATTAGGGGATTCGAAAATCCCCACTAGGGTCTGCAAGAACGATGCACCGACTTAGGGCCATCGTTAAGGGCTTTATAAAAATTAGAGAGGAGTCTCTTGTTCTTTAGCCATTGATGCAAGTGTAGTGTGTGAAATTCTAGATAGGCGTGTTGTATTTATTTCTACGAAAAACAAGCCTGATTATACTAGAATTAAAACTCCTCTGACAAAAGAGGCGAGGAGTGGAAGAAGGAGTACCTGAATGCCTCCTTGCTACGCGTTTGAATAGCGTCTTGTATACGCAATCTCAGTGTATTTAACAAGTTAGAAACACTGAATAACTTGAAGAAATAGAAATTTGAACTAACCTGTGAAAATTGGACTGTTCACGCTGAATTTTCCTTCGAGGGCGCGGGTGCCCTCTGTTTGGGCGCAGGTGCGCTCATGGTTTTCGAATGTCCAGTGTTTTGGTCGCGGTCGCGCTCAGTTTGGGCGCGGGTCGCTCTTCAGGGTTTTCAAGTTTTAGGCCTTTTATCGTACTCCAAAAAATTTGAAATTTTTACAGTAATTTGCTAAGACGTCTATCAAGTAGCCTGTAAAATTTCAGATCAATCGGAGGTATGAAAGTCCCTCTACTGCCCTGTAAAGTTTGCAAAACAGTTTTCGGACACAATACAAACAACTGAATGGTTAACCCATCAAAACAAAGCCAAAAATTGCCAAATTTTTACTGGAGACTCCTGACAGATCCTACTTGTTCCTGTAAAAATTTTAGAGCAATTGGAGTTCTACAACCTCTCCTTATCGGCTGGTGTTCCAGATATTAAGTGTTTGCAATACTGCAGAAACACACTGGAAACACTCTACTATTTAGGAGGTCAAAACAACTCAAAAACTCGTCAAATTTTTAATACAAACTCCTGACTTAAGATAGATACTCCTGTAAAAATTATAGAATGTTTAGAACTCCTTAAGTAACCTTACTCGTCTGTTTTTCAAGAACATATGGTGTGAAAACTGAAATGCAGCACTGTAAAGATCGTATTTTTTTCTCAAGGTAAACCAACTTTGAAAAATCTGAAAATATTCCAGTAAATCAACAACACATTAAATATTATGTCTGAAAATTTTCAGAATTTTTGAAAATTTAGAAATACCTTCACCGCAGTGTTTTTCTCTGTGAATCCACAGCCCCTATGCCTAAAACAGTGAACAGTTCCGAAAATTCAAGAAATAAAAATGAAAAATTAAAAGGGTGGGTGGGTAGAGAATGGGGGATTGCCCCTTGGATTCAAGCAATTGAATTCTTGTCTTGAACGAGATTAAGATGGCAGCAGCGCCATTTGATAACCCGTAAAAATAATAGAATCCTAAATATTAATGTTAACAACACTAATACGAAATCCTACCATTCTTACGTTTAAATCAATTCTTCTTACTCTCAAATAATATCATGCAATATAATGAGTAAGGATTCGTTCCACTCTTAAACCTCAAGACTTAAACAAATTCAACTAATCAAACCCAAAAGGAACAATGATGAGAGTAATGATTTGATGTGAAATTTCTATTCTACCATTCCCAACAATTGAATCTAAACAAGACATAATATAAAGATTTGAACTTTATTTGTTTAAACTCAATTCGAAACTACTCATGCAATAATTGAATTAAAATAATAATGACAAATAAGTAAATCTAAGGATTTAAGCTAATAAATAAATGAAAATGAAACTAGATTATGGAGAACTAATTAACTTTATTTATCTAATAGAACAATAAGAACAAGATATGATTGAATGAATAACAACTATTTTATTTATCTAATGAATGATATTCAATGATTTAAATAACTAATCTAAAACAAAGAATGAAACTAATTAATGGAATGAAAACTAAGTAATTAAGTAATCTAGATCTAACTTTTTCTAAGCCTAAACTCCATTAACATTAGCTTCCTAACCTAACTGCCATTAACAAAGAGCTAAGCTTTTGTTTTTATACTTTCAGATCCAAAAATCGTGCATGGGCTTGGAGCCATGTTTTGGGCCGGAAAATCGGGCCCAAAACCCAATTTCTTTAGTCCAAAATGGGCTCTTCAGCTGCAGTTGGCTTCGACAGATGTTTCATCCACTTCTACTCCTCTGATTGGGCCAAGGCTTAAACCATTGGAAAGCTCTTTCCGAGCCGGTCGTTTTGGCATAAGATACTCCCAATTTCGAGGTCTGAGTCTAAAGATACGGCCTTCGGAAGTTTTGCTGACTTGTGCACTGTTTCTGCCCGTGTTGACTTTTCAGCTTTTGACCGAGCTTTACAAAGGCTTTGTCTCCTTGAATCTTGGCCTTTATTCACAGAACTCCTTAGCAACTGACCTTTGCTCCTTTATCTCGCTAAAGTGGCACATTTATGCACATAATGGAGTTTGAAGCCTGAAATGCATAAAAACACGTAATCAGATTAACTCTTAATTATTACTCACATAATTGGTCTAAAAGTATGATGGTTAAGGGGTTAAAACTACAGTTTTGGGCTCTTATCAGGAACTATAAAGCGCCAGACTTTGAATGTAGCGAGCCACATGCTGACCGGGGCACGTGCTTCCATCGCACATTGGGAAACGTGGCTGGATAAAATCTTGAGGAGAGGGTTTATTGAGGACCTCCCAAGACCGAACGAGACGACGCGGTATGTCTTGAGCATTTTTAAACAATGGTGGTCGATCCTTTCTTACTTGTACTGGCCGATCCTTTTGCGATAATTCGTTAATCTGTTGATTAACTTCGTTGATGCCGTTCTCAGCGACGTTACCGACTGGTTGTTGTTGGTAAGCATCTACTTGTGCTCGTAAAACAGCATTTTCTTGCATGAGCAAGGAAATAGTTTCGTTAGTTAATCCCAGTTGGTTTGCGAGGTTTTGAACTTGAGCTTCGAGGCTTGCCATGCTTCATGGGTTTGAGAATCGTTGGTTTTTGAGTTGTGTGAGAGTGGTTTCTCAAGTAATCGAGACCACAGACGGCGCCAATGTAAAAGTGTGTTTTGGTTTTTCTTTACATGCAATGGAAGAGAGGAGGATGGGTTTGGGTTTTGGAGAGACCGAGTTCGCTAATGAGCGAGTTGCCTACGTATCTTCTCTTGATTTTTAGGGGAGAGAAGAATCAGGTCTCACGTAGTTCAAGTAGGTGATATTTATAGGCTTAAGGGAGTGTTGATCCTTGAAACACGTGTACTCTCTTGTACAAATGTAGGGTGGAGATTATGAATGTGTCTTAGGTTGGTTTTAGTAGGAGTTGTGTGCTGATTGGGAGTTGGTGCGGTAGTCCATATTTCCCGGTGATGGGATGTAAAGGTAAGATTTTGGTGATGATTACATCTGGTGGTATTTTTATCTGAGGCGTTCTGTCTCTAGTCATTTATTCGTCTTGAGATATTCTTGAACGAGCTTAAGCGTACCACCTACATGAGTGAGCTGCTCACAGATCGGTTTTGGAGGTCGATGTCCTGAGTTCGCTTATGCTTCGCGCGTGTGCAATATTCTTTAATGAGGATATTACTCCCCTACATACATGAAGGGAGCTGCTTACAGATCGGTCTTGGAGGTCGATGTCCTGAGTTCGTTTATGCTTCGCGCGTGTGCAGTATTCCTTAATGAGGATATTACTCCCCTACAACCTAGACCAAGAAGGTGTCCAATTTCATGTACAGCAACAGATTCTCATCTGCATCATAGTGAAACTGACCAGTGGGTGGTTGAGAAGCGTGTGCCACAGTATCACTAGGCCCATCAAAGTTATCACCTTCACCATTAGCACGTCCATGGAACCCAATTGTGATATTGGCTCTAGTGCCAGCCTGAGCCTCCGCAAATGTAAACTGAGTTACAACTAGGAGAAGAAAGGCTTGCAATCCTAGAAAGGAGCTTTTGAGAGCCATTTGGATCAAAGTTGCAAAGAGACTTGATGGAAGATTATATTTGATGAGGAATTGATGTTGGATTCACTAACAAAGTTGCTACATTAAATAGGGTTAGTTGCTCATTTTAGACGGAATGATCCTCGTCTTTGCATACAGTAAGTGTTAGAATTTTCTACTGTCCTTACTAGACACTTGACTTTGGTCGTGGCGACTAAATTGCATGGAGACTTAGATACGTGCCTTGATTAAATTCCTTTGCACTTTCCCTACCGTGGGAGTTTGAATTGTTTTTCAAATTAATTAAACTTTTCCATGTACATGCACATTCTAGCTTAGTGAGTTGTGAGCAATATAATGCTATAGTTTCAATATCTATTACATAATTGGACCAAACAATATTACCCAGTGTCCAAGTCGAACTTTCGTCCTTCAACTCATAACTGTTTTAACAAGTTGTTGGAGATGTTTTGCATGAATTTATGCGCGTACAAAAGATGGTAGTTAACATTGACAGTGAACTGTTATATATAGTGCTTTAATTTATTTTTTTATTTTTTATTTTATTATTATTATTATTATTTGGCAAATTGAGATAATTTTATTTACAACTAGAAAATATAATAGTACAATCATTTGCTACTAGAGCCATTGTTTGATAAGGGTTCTACATTTGTTTTCCAAACTCGATGCCCAATCAAAAAACCCATGGAAACGAGATGATGAGACGCAGTATTACAGAAGCGGGGAATATAAATGAAAATAACCGAAGTGAAGGACTCTGCCAAGTTTAAACTGTCGTGAACTAGAATGTTATTATGCCAAGATATGTTGTCAAACTTCCCACAAATAGCATTTATAAGGGGTAGCAATCAGATGCTGCGATGACTTTCTTAATACCATTTGCAAAAGAGGTTTGCAAACCATGAAACAAAGCCAAAGCTTCACCTTCTTCACCTTCTCACACTTTCACCTTGTTGCATCCTGCAAAAGGGGTGTTGTCCTTAGAGGCCCATGCAATAAGACCCAAACTTGCATCTTGTCTTGGGGAATAAAATGATGCGTCAAATAACACCAACAAATAATTATTGTCCAAGGGGAACTGCAGCTTAGAGGAAAGTTTAGTAACCAATGCTTCTAAAGGTGAGGATTCTTATCTAAAGTGATCTTGGAATTTTTGGCTCGCATAAGAATTGCCTGGATAGACTCGTCATGTCCTCTGAATGTAACGAGATTCCTGCTTAACCACACAAAATAGGTGATAAGAGCAAAATCTTATAGAAGAGAGATAAACTCAGATTTTGTTTGAGAGGATCGCTTTATACGTTGCACTATCCCATATAGAGAGATGTCTTGCTGCCAACACTCAAGTCACCAATTAAAAGAAGATGCAAACCAAACTCGACTAACGAAAGGACAAGTGACTAAAGCATGAAGAACACTTTCACTTTGACGAGAGCATCTTGGGCAGATTGTATTAGTAATAATGTTCCTAGCTGAGAGCAACTCTTTTACTGGAAGACAATTGTGGAGTGCCTTCCAAAGAAACAACTTCACTTGATGCGGGACCTTTATTTTCCAAATGTGCTTCCAAAGAGGTTGCATATGCGAGGAATATGACGGAATGATGTTGGAAGAGAGCCCATTATATGCTGCCTTTACTGAGAACTTCCCAGTTTTCTCTGAGGGACATACAAGCTTATCAGGACATCTTGAATTGTATTGTTGTGAGGCAATTTAATTGTTTATATAGCCTGAACTTCATGTGGTAAGAAAATTGTTCGAATAAGTGCTTCATCCCAAGTGAAAGTCTCAGTAATAAGATCACAAACATACTGAATACCAGGCCTGTTAGGATTTGGACCCATGGTTGGCGATGATCAAGAGACGGGATCCAATTTTCATCCCATATATGTATATTATGCCCTGACCCAATTTGCCAACACATGAATGTTTGGATCTCATTCCTAATAGTAATCAAGTGCCGCCAAAACCGGGATGCAATTTGTTTCAAAGGTGCTCTCATAAAAGTTGCATGTGGAAAATACTTATTTTTCACCATAGTGCACCATTGACTCTGTGATCGTTCTGCAAGTTGCCAACACAGCTTGGACACGAGCTACATTATGAAGTCTCATACTTCAAATTCCCAAACCTCCAATGCTCTTCTTAGAGCAAATTGTGTTCCAATTGATCAAGTGAAGACTACGATTTTTCCCGGGGTCAGACTGCCATAAGAACTTCCAACTGAGTTTATCTAGGTGGTTGCATACTCCATTTGAGAGAATGAATGTTGACATGGAATAAGTGGGTATGGCAGAAGACACACTCTTGATAAGCGTGACCTAGCTAGCTTGCGAAAGACACTTGGTATGCCAGCCCTGGATTTTGGATGAAACTCTATCAATGATGTGGGTGAAGGATAACTTGGAGGGTTTCATAGAGTTGATAGGAAGGCCGAGATACTTACTCTCTGTAGTAGAAACGGGAATTCCAATATAATTTTCATAACAACTCATCGGCTTTCTGTGATGACCATGATATGATCTATGATTATAATTTTGATTACAACGGTACACATTCTTTGTCTTGGTGTTTCTCGTTCCAATTGATTACAGTAATTGATGGAACGCATATGTCATTAACTATATGCATGAACACAACGTACTAAAGCAATCTAATGACTAAAATTGTTGTATATAGAACCAAAGCGATATAAAAGAGAAATTGCTAACATAAAAAATCATGATTTCTAGATTAGAAATAACAAATATATGAATATAATTTGCAAACAAGAATCTAGTTTATTATTCAAAGCCTTGGCGGACCTTAGGTCCTTAACTGCAAGTGATCTATAAGTATAAAGTATGTCTTGCAATATATAAGTGTGCGCAGATTATCAAAACTGATCAAAAGATTAAAGATTAGTATATATATATCATGTCCGTTATATGAATTCCACTTATACGAACTCCAAAAAAACTCCACCTTGAAAAACAATGAATTAGAAGGTGATTTTTGGTGGAGATGTTCTCCCCACAATACAGATCACCCTTAGAAAAAATCAGTACATGTGAAAATGTTTAAACGTATTGACAATCAACACCATGGTCTTGGAAACTTCAATGACGTGCCTTTTAGCCGTGTTTCATGGACTGGAAATCAAAAGTTTTAGAAAGATTGATTGAATCAATTGAAAGTTTAGTAGATGAATTGAATTTCTAAGAATTCGATCAACAGCCGGCGCCAATGTAAAGACTAGATTTTGTTAGTCTTACAAGTTATGAAAATGAGATTATATTATAGATTTAACTGAACTCCGTTCCGTGGAGCTGCCTACGTATCGAGTTATCTAGTGAACTCGAATCAAGTCGGTCTTAGTTCATAAAGATAGATTTTGGAGATAGGGCATGTGAGATGGAGAAGATGGAGACGGGAGAAGAAGCATAGAATTCTCCTCTTATAACTTTCTTTAGTGCTCATATTAATAGTAGTTGAATGACATTATTAAGTGCTCCATGCATTGATGAGGTGAGTGCTTGTTTTATGTGTATGTATAACCGCTGATGACTCTTGGCTCTTGGGTGCACCTTTGTTATAATCCAATTGTTCGGTCATAAGTTATTTGATTGATGACAATGACACGTGTCGTAATATATTGTAGACAATATATGTCCCTCACATGCATTATTGATAATACTCGTAAAAACTATTGATAATGTTGGATCTCTATCTTTTGTCCTTTGTACTAAGCTTAATATATGCAAAAACCGACTTCATAAATGGAATCGTGAAGTTTTTGGTCATATTGATAAGAGGCGGCTTGCACAGCTTACATTTGCTCTTCAAGGTGTTCAAGACAAGATCACAAATGGATGACAATGTCAACAGTTATTTTGAAGAGAAGTTGAACTTACAGAGGAATTCAATAAAATTCTACATGAACAACTGACTTTTTGGGCTCAGAAAGCTAAAATGGATTGGGATCTTTTTGGAGAACAAAATACATGGTTTTTCCATTCTGTGCAGTTGATAAGAGCCCAAAACTGTAGTTTTAACCGTTTAACAATATTGCTTTTAGACCAATTATGTGATTAATAAATAAGAGTTAGTGTTGTTTACGTGCTTTTATGTATTTCAGGCATTGGAGTCAATTATGTGCAGAAATGTGTCCCTTTTGCGAGATAAAGGAGCAAAGGTTGGTTGCTAAGAAGTTCTACGACTAAAGGCCAAGATTCAAAGAGAAAAAGCCTTTTTAAAGCCCGGTCAAAGCTGAAAAGTCAAAGTCAACGTGGGCAGAAATAGCGCATAAAAGTCAGCAGAATTTTCGAAGGCCGTATTTTTGGACTCAGACCTCAAAATTAGACCTACCATATGTCAAAACGACCGGCTTGGAACGAGCTTTCTAATGCTTCAAGCCTTGATCCAATTAAAGTAGCAGAAGTGGATGAAAAAGCTATTGAAGTAATGAGGTTTTGGGCTCGATTTTCCAGCCCAAAACATGGCTCCCAAGCCCATGCATGAAATTGTTAGACCTAGCCTCTCCTATATAAAGAGGACTAAGGATTAGCTCTTAATATACTTAGTTTTAGAATTCAATACTTAGTTAGCTTTAGTTTGTCTTAACTTGATAATTAGTTATTCATAAACTCAATTTTAATTAGTTTTAATTTAGTTTAATTCAGTTTTGAATCATTAGACTATTGTTCATTAGATTAATAAAGTAATTGTTATTCTTTCAATAATGTCTTGTCCTTATTGTTCTTATTCTAGAAATTATAGTTTGATGAATCAAGGCTAAAACCTCCATTAGAAGGGTTTGAGGAAGCCTTGATGAAAACTTGATTGTGTTAGCGTAGAAATGGTTGTAATAATCTATTCCACTCTAGAAAGTAATTAGTTAACTATGAGAATGAGTTTAATTATTTCACATGCTGATTATTAGTTGGTAGAGATTGTCATGAACAATTAGGGATTAGAAAGACCCAATTGTTATGTGAAAACATTACAATTTGGATTACAACAATTCTATGTTAGTTCATTAAGTCGACTGGATTACAACAATTCTATGTTAGTTCATTAAGTCGACTCAAGGTGGAATCAAATTCCCCTAATTCCTCCTCATATTATCATCTTAGTATTTAATTGTCGTCGTTTGATTTATAACATCTTGATTAGTTAATTCACCATCATAGTTAAATTTCATTTCATTACTCTCATCGTTTTGTTAGAATTAATGAACTAGGAAATATTACGTCTAAACGAACTAGGAGTGGAACGAATTCAATTCTTTGCTCCAAATATTGCATTGATAACGAGAGTAGAATCTTTGATACATTAGCGTAAAATTCATTTAGTTTTACTTACATTTGAGTTTAATTACTTATTCGTAGGTAAAACTATCATTTTACATTTATCAAATGGCGCCGCTGCCATCTTAGTTGTGTTTAGTTTCATTTCCTTTAGTAGTGTTAATCCTACCAAAAATCCTATTAAACCCACTCACCCTTGTTTGGTTCTAACTGTGTTTGTCTAGCTTAGAAACTAATTTTTTTCGCAGGAATACACTGAGCGCGCCCGCGCCCTTCTTAGCCAAATTCCGAGCGCGCCACACGCCAAAGTGCTTGGACATCGTCCAAGGCAAGAGTGCAGCCGGCGCCCTTGTTAGGCAAATTTGAAATGCGCCCCGCGATAAAGTGCCTAGACATCGTCCAAGGCAAGAGCGCGCCCCGCACCCTTGTTAGGCAAATTTGAAGCTACCGCTTAAAGTGCCTGGACTTCGAAGAGGGCAAAGAGCCGACCCGCTTTGTAAGGCAAATTACGAGCGCGCCACGCACCCTATTCTGGATAAGCCCGATTTCACAGGTTAGTTCAAACTTTCATTTTTTCAAAGTTATTCAGTGTTGCTATCTACTTGAATACACTGAAATCGCGTATAGAAGACGCTATTCAAACGTGTAACAAGGAGACATTCAGGTACTCCTTCTTCCACTCCTCGCCTCTCCTGTTAGAGGATTTATTCTAGCATATCAGGGTTGTTTTGACTATTGTTGTGTTTCTTTAATATTGGACTTAGCCTTGCATGAGATTAAGGTCAGGTAGAGAAAAAACGACTAACGTAATCTATCGTGAACGACAACACACACACACCTATCTAGTATACCACGCACTACACCTGAAATAATGGCTGAAGAAAGAAAGACTCCTCTCTCTGACTTTTACAAAGCCCTGAATGATAGCCCAAAATCTTGCATCGTTCATGCAGACCTAGTGGGGTATTTCTGAATCCCCTCGAATATATTTAATTTGTTACTAGTTTTTCATGGGTTAGACCATGAAAAACCTTATCAACATATTCGTAGGATTGATCAAGTTCTTACCACATTCCATCATCCTATGATAGGTGTAGAACAAATTAAACTAAGGGTGTTTCCTTTCACCCTAGCCGATAAGGTGGCGTCTTGGTTAACTGCCCAAACGCCTAATTCTATGGACTCATGGGCCAAACATGTTCAATTGTTTATGGAATATTTTTACCCACCACTGAAGACAGATGAAATGCTTTCCAAGATTCATTTTTTCTGCCAGAATCTTCATGAATCCTTTTCAGAGGCTTGGAATCGTTTCACTGATCTTCTTATAGAGTGTCCACATCATCCACATCATAACCTTGCAAAAGACACGTTAGTTTGTGCCTTTTTCAAAGGACATTTACACCACCATAAAAAGGTCCTTGATATAATGAATGGGGGTAGTTTCCTCAGTAAAGGAGCCTCAGAGGCTTATAGGTTTTTAGAAGATCAAACAAAGCGTAATAATAACTGGGGGGTAGTGACGACATCCCCTGCTCCGCTAGTTCTTCTTCAATAGTTAAGGCTACCAGTATGTTTGAGGTTAAATCTGATCCTGAGCTTAAAACTCTAATTGAATCCCTCACTAAATTAAAAGGTAGAAGCTATTTCTGTTTAACAAAAGCCTACCCTTGTCATGAATGTAAACTCTATTCCATGTAATTTCTGTTTGAGTACTGCGCATCCCGACTCTTACTGTCTTCTAGTCTATGAACATCCATCCGCATAGCCGGACAATGTTTGTTCCATTAATAGCGAACCTAACACACCTTGGCGACAAAATCCCAATTTCAGTTGGAGAAATAATCAACAAGTTACACCTCCAGGGTGTAATAATCAAAATGTTAGGCCAGCAAACAATTACAACCAAGCTCCACCACGACAAGGACAAGGACAAGGACAAGGTAATTATAATAATTATAACAATAATAATTATAATGCTAATAGAGGTATCGTTTCGATAAATAATAACTATCACAACCCACCCATTAATAATCAACGTGACATAGTTCCTGTCACACAACCTATAACAACCACTCCTCCACAACCGGATCGTTTCGACGCCTTCATGCAAACCCAACAATAGATTTTACAGTTCATCCAACTTTTCTTACAGTAGTTAACCCAAGAGAAAGTACAACCAAAATGTGTGTTTCCAAGTCAAGCTATACCTAATCCTAAAACGCCAAACACAGCCTTTGAATTAACTGGTAATACTAGTAATGAATATGGAAACGTAGGTGAGATAAATGCTATCACCACTCTCCGTTCTGGCAAAGTGGTTGATAACGCCATAACTATGCCCGTTGTTACATCACCAATAGTCATAACAAATGAAAACTTACTAGATACCGAAATAGAAACTAAAGATCCTACCCCTGTAGAGGTACCAGTTAAACCACAACCTAAGAAACAAAAGGCCAAGGTTAAACATCCTGTTAATCCATATCCTAAATATAGAGAGAAACCACCGTTTCCCCAGAGATTAGCCAGGTTAAACAAGGATATAAATTTTGATGAGATTAGGGAAGTTTTTAAAATCTAACGATAAACCTACCTTTTCTCGAAGCTATTAAAAAGTTACCACAACATACTAAGTTTCTAAAAGAGTTGTGCACTACTAGGTGTAAGACAAATATTCCTAAAGACGCCTTTTTAACTTAACAGTTTCCAACTTTATCCGAACATAATGGAATCGTTAAGTACAAGGACCCTGGTCGTCCTACTGTACAATAGACCTTAGGGGATTCCCATACGACAAGACCTTGGGACGAGTGTTAACTTATTCCCTTATTATTTATATAAACAAATAGGTCTACAGGAGATGCAACCTACTAAAATGACGTTGCAATTAGCTGATCGGTCTATTAAGTATCCTAAGGGTGTGGTTGAAAACATGTTGGTTAAGGTTCAGGATTTCTACTATCCTGCTAATTTTGTTATCCTCGATACAGAAGTCGCTAACGACTCTGTTCGATCATTTTAGGGCATCCCTTTTTGGCTACTGCCAACGCACTCATAAACTGCCGTGATGGTTTGATGTCCATGTCTTTTGGCCATCTTTCTGTTGAGGTAAATGTTTTTAAAACGATGAAGCAGTTCCCAGATATGACTTCAGATGGAGAGGTTAGCATGATCGAGAGCTTAGCTCAAGATTATTACGACAACACATTTCCTGATAATCAGATGCACCAATTTCTTTCCTTCGAAAGTTCCAACATTGACGCCATGACAGAAGAAATTTTTTTCACCTACTATCCCAGTGATTCTTCTAACCCACCCATTGAAGAATGTCTTGCATATCTAAAAACTTCTGATGATATAGACTTAAGAGCTCTAGCTTAACACCATTCACCCACCTCACATTATCCTGTCACTCATTCACCTTCCATCAATGTTCTCTGCCCTCCACCTTTTCAAAGGAACCTTGAGTTTGCACTTGACCATCTTGTTTCTCCTGTGCTTCATGATTTTTTAAATTCTCCTAGTACAAAATTACTACCTACAGAGCCACCAGATACTTTTATTTTCAGTTGTGTGATTATACCAACCCACTCCACCAATGAATTTTGTGATAAACCCACTCTCTCATTTCTTCCATTTCTTACTTCTACAATTCATCCATATCCACCATATCTTCCACAACCATCCATTTTTGCACAATCATTCACTTGCCCACCCTTTCGTTCGAAAATCAAGAAGACTTTGCATGCTAGACTAGATTCTAGATTCATCAGTATTCTCTCTCATTCCGTTATGCCACGTCATGGGAAATCATGGTGCTTGATGGTGTTTGGATGTGTTTTATCTGATAATTATTTATGGCAAGATCCATAACTATTTTGGTTGTTGATATATGACAATCTGCAGGGTATGTATATATATCTAGTTATTTATTAAAGTCTCGAGTATCTGACTATAAATGGCTCATTTTATTCTTCGGTGTACTCCATTCCACTCTTCCATATATTGGTAAGTGCACCATTAAGGTAACCAGACCCTCCCTTTGGAGTGTGTGGCTGTAAGTACCGAATCCTAAGTCCACGTTTAACGTAATTCACGCTTTCCACTCTTGCATATTTTCTCGATTTTTGAGTCATGTTTTTCTATGGAGTGATTTACGTCTTTATTGCTTTATCGTTTTCCCTTATATTAAACATAATTCATAAATATATATATATATATAAGATATTAAACCATAAAAATAGTAAGCAAGAAAGTCTCGGGAATCTGACTTTAAAATACCCACGTTTTTAAACAAATTTTTTAAATTATATTGTTTAAAATTTGTTTGGGGGTGGGGTGTTTGGTTTTTCCTTTTCTTGATCTCTCAACTTCCTATTATTGTTGTTTATGCCGCTTAATAGTATTATGATTCGGGTTGACACTCTCTATGAATATAGATTTCATTTGTTCGCATAACTTACTTCATTCACGCACTTCGAGGTATTTTCTATCTTTTCATATATCAACCATGGTTAGAATAGAGTATTTTATGGATCATTGGATTGGAAATTCTCTGCTAGTCATTTTCATAGCTCATTCGCAAAAATCAGACCGTTAACGAGTCGAGAATTTCAGTTTTAAGTTTGCGCGCATAGGGACAAAATAGGTATTTTTGAAATTATTTGGGCTTGAGCCCAAAATCTCGTAGTCACATGCCTCACACGTGAGTCCACAGAAATACCCAAAAACGCATTGCGTTCTTCTTCTCCACTCCGCCTCCATCAGCCTCCATTAAAAAAAACCAAACCAAAAAAAAAAACCCCACTCCAATTTAAAAGCTACCACCGATTCTTCCACTCAAATCAAACCACCCCCACTCTAATACAACCCTTACACCAATTTTTTCTTCTCCACCTCCATTAAACCACCGAAAATTTTAATTTTTGAGTGAGTTTCAATCCAAAATCCACCGCACCCAACTCCAAATTTTTTAGTGAGTTTCAATTCAAACTCATTCCCTACCTTACCCTAAACCCATTTTCGATTTCAAACATCAATGGCCCAAAAACACAAAATCCTTCCGGAACAAGTTTTCAAATCAGACCATTTTGCACCGTTTTACAATGACGAGATGAAACATAGGGATTGGCAAAGGTTGTGGTATAAGGAGAATGATTTTTACCATTCGGATTTGGTTTTGATTTTTACAAGAAGCGGAAAATCGAGGGTAGGAAGATTTTTGTGAAGGTGAATGGTGCGAAGAGAGAAGTGAGTGTTTCGATGTTGACTCATATTCTGGGCATTGAGCCAAACCGCCACCCTGTAGCCACAGCGTAGGAATCACAACATGGTGGGGTCGAGGCATTGATGAAAGAGACTGTTTTGGAGGGACAGTATAATGCGAAATCGCATTGCGTCCGATAGTCGTCTCTGAGAACCAACCAGCTGGCTGTAGCTCAGTGGGTTGGTAAGAATGTCATTGGAAAAGAGAAGTTCAGTGACATCAGTCTGAATTGTCTGCACATACTTTGGGTATTACAGCAAAAGAGGTATGATTTTTGCATCATCGACTTTTTGTTAACTATGATTAGAGGAGTTAGAGTAAATACCGCACCCTTTCCTATTTTGATTACTAAGATTATGTTGTCTTTTGGAGAGAAATAGAAATCTGAGCGGATTATGTTGAAGTTGCATGCAAATGCAATTGCTTATACGGAATGTATCCAGAAGACGTGGAGATTGCTTGGAGATAGGGTTGTGGAAGATGTTAATTCGGATAATGAGGAGGACACGATATGTTTTGATGTCAATGCCTTGGAGAAGTGTAATTCTGATATAGGATGCATGTCAGTGCTGCATCGTGGCTTGCGTTCTCTAAACCAAATTTGTGAAGACTTGCGGAGTAAGCAGGTTGGCATTCATAATGAAAATGTTAACCTGCAGAAGACTGTGGAAACAAACATCCAACACGAGGATGAGCGTTGGGTAGAGATGAGAGAATTTATGGAGGGACAACGGCAGTTCCAAGACAAAGTTCTACGACACTTGCCACCTTATCAGAGTCCTAATTCTGACTACTCTGAGAGGCATGAGCGTCGTCGATGCAGGATTGACGACGCTGAACTATCTTCATCTCATGGCAAGTAGTTTAGTTGTTTTGTGTTTAGGAAATTTCCCTGTTTTCGTAGAATTTTATTTCAAGTTGTTTAGTTTATTAGTTAGATTTGGATTATGTAATTGTTTTCGACTATTTGATTTTAGTTGAATTTTTAATTTAATTTGGTTTTTGTCCAAACATGCGATGATTTTTCCATGAATCCCACCTTCCCGAATTATTTGAGGGTGGTATTAGTATTTTTAGCATTGCTTTTATCTTATCCACCATTTTAGAAGTAATTTTGCAAACTGTGAAAATATGAGTTGTTGAGAATGTTGCCAATTTGGTGAGGCTAAGATTATATATTGTTGTAGTGATGGAATTTCAATGAATAGAATTAGGAAGCTGCTATTTTAAATTCAACCAAAACGCTATTGGTTTATATTTGGAATATGCACCTAGTCTGTTTCTATTTTGGTTTTAGAAATATTCTATTTCCGTCAATTGCCTTAATAATTTGAGAAACTTGTAGAATTCGTTTTAGAAACTAAACCTCTATAAATACTTGATACACTCTACACTTACAAACCACACCTCTCACTTTGCATCTCTCACCTTAAACCTCTCAATTCTTTCTTTTTTGTTTTTTCACTTATGAGCATTCAAGGTACACGAAGCGTGCCCTGCGCCCTTCTTCGCCAAATCATGAGCGCGCCTGTAAGTTGAGCAAGACAGTAGCGCGCCCCGCGCCCTTCACAAGCAAATTTGAAGTGCACCTCGCGCTAAAGTGCCTGGAAGTAGAGTAAGGCAAGAGCGTGCCACGTGCCTTGCACCTCCACAGCCACTTCTATTTTTTTTTTTCTATTTGGTTGATTCTTCTGAGCTTGAGTTTAGGACTTCTAGAGTGTATTTGTTGTGATGGCATCCCCTCATATCATATCGGAGTAATCTTTTGAAGATTTGTTCCGAAGTGACACCTATGGAGGATGGTTCCGTGATAGAATCGTGCAGTCAAAATGGACACATCTATTGGTAAGTCCTGATGACTCGTATTCCCCTCAACTTACTGAATATTTCTATAATGATTCAAAGTTCTTTTGTCGACTAGATGGAGAACAAATGTTCTCTGTCGTAGTTAATGATACGACTATGGATTTCAGCAAGTTCTTAGTTGCTTTCATTGTGGGAATGCCTATGCCTGTTCCTACAAACTCATGGGGATATCTGACTAATAATGCATACCTTTATAACTATGAGTATTTTCACGAGACTTATGGTGGAGGGGTTTTTCGTGTAATAGACCGAGGGCAGTATAACATAGCCCTTGGTAGCCTGTCCCTGAACGTAGGCCTTACCATGTTCTTCATTATGATGAATATTTTAGGGGATTGGCAGTTTACTTCTATGCATAGTACCGCTAGTGACGTTTTCCTTGCTTTAGCTGAGGGACGTTTCCTATATGACATTCCCAAGGTTTTAATGGCTAGTCTAGCTAGAGGCCATAGTATGAGGCATAAGTACCTTCTTATACCTGTTTTGGTTTGTTGTATCATGTGCTATTTTTTCCTTGATTTCTGTACCCGCTACGCGGATTGGGTTGGGGTTGAAATTATGAGACCCACCAATTGCGTCGTTCGTTCGTTTCGTGTTATGACTTGGTCGGGATGGAGGGTACAACCTTAATGGGTTGCTCCTTACACCCGATCAGACCTAATAACACTTAATAGGTTAGCACGGGTTAATGATACATGGAGAGAGGCTTGGCAAGTTATCATGGCGTGGCAGAACGCAAAAGGACTTCGCTTCTATGTAGACGAGGATGATGACGCCTAAATGCTGGATAGGAGGTAAGTTTCTATTTTTGGTAAGTGTCTACTTATGTCCCAAGCAATTTCCTTCTTGTTAACCCCATAACGGGTGGAACTCATATAGAGTTGCGTCTATTTTTATTTATCTATATTAGTATGTTTTAACTTTGTTTTGCAGATGTTCCAAAATTTCACGCGTTTCCATGGTATTTTCCTACCCTTCTTATGTCTATATTTTGAGGACAAAGCATGCTCTTTTGTTTGGGGGTGGCATAGAAACACGCATAATTTAAGGCACCTGTTAGGATATAGATATGTACAATATACAATTATTTTCTAGTAAAAAAAAATCAAAAAATCAAAAATATAAATAAAAAGTTATGTTATACACTTAGGAATATTGGTATTGTTTTCTTTCTCTATGCTCTTAATAATCTAGAAGTTTCACATTAGCTTTTGCATTAGAATAGTCTTTAGAAACTTAGGTTAATATGTAGGTAATAATCTGTGCATCTTTCCATAAATATATTGCATGAGCATCTATGTTTGTATTGGCAGTAAGTTTCTGAAATCTAGGCTAGTATACTTATTCTACAAATCCTGTGAGAATATAGCCTAAAGCTTTATATTAGTTAAATATTTGAGAAATGACATAAGGGAGAAGTAAATTCCGAATAGAGAAATCACACGTCTACTTACTTGATCACTATGCCATATCATAAGTGAGAATTTAGGTCTTCTTTGGATCGATATAGCCAGAAATTCAAACCTTATGAAATTATTTTCCACTAGTCTCCCCTCTGAGCCTTTCTTTAACCTTTCATAACCCGCAAATCCTTTACCCTTTTACAAAACAAAATAAAAATAAAAATTAGCCTACCCATTTTTGAATTAGTATGAGAATATAGATGAAATGAAGAATAGGAAAGAGAAAGACCTGTGAAACCAAGAATTTGTTAGTTGCTTCAAATAAGAAAAGAAAGTTTCCATCTAAAGAAAAGAAAAATAAAATAAAATAAAAAGTTATAACTCCAAAAACATAATCAAATGAGTCAAAAGCCAAAAGAAAAAAAATAAAAATAAAATAAAATAAAATAAAATGGCTAAGAATGGAAACAAAGTGTAGAAGCAAAGTATAGAACAAGGTTTTCTCTAGTTACATAATATGAAGACTCTATTATCTCAGACTGGTTCTTTTTGAATATCCATTTCCTTCATTCTTAAACCATCACCTAATCCCCGCAACACCTAATAAATACCTCTAGCTCAATTAGGAATATGTTAGTGTGATAGTAAGTGGCAGATGTGTTTGATCGACTTCGGCTTCCTTGTGTGTCATTGAGATTGTAAGGTAAAGTATGCCCACTGCACACTGGAGTAGCGAAACTTGAGCGGAAAAATCAGAGTATTTTTGTCTTGACATTTATGTGAGGACCTACTTAAGGACGCTATTCCAAAGTTTCATAAACGGACCTGTTATTGCATTTCATAGCATAGTTCATTATATATATGTTTATCCGTAGATGATTGATTATTATGCATATATTAGCTTAGGTTTCGACTTGATTACTCTATATTCATTGCTAGTGAGATGGATAGATATCTGAGAATAAGTAAAGAAACAATAGTTTTATTTCTTAGCCGTTGTAGTATAGATGAAGTTTGTGAGTACCTTCACTTAAAAACTCTCACGAGGCTATAACTCGTCCACTAGGGAATTCCTAGTGGTTTAAGGCCTTGTTGCATATGGTCAATGCAATCACACTCGGCGAAACGAGATTAGTTAAAACTCCATTTTTGGTAACTTATTCTAATTTATCATATTTGCTTAAGGACAAGCAAAATGCTGTTTGGGAGTGGTTTGATAAGAGCTCAAAACTATAGTTTTAATCCCTTAACAATATTGCTTTTAGACCAATTATGTGATTAATAAATAAGAGTTAGTGTTTTTTACGTGCTTTTATGTATTTTAGGCATTGGAGTCAATTATGTGCAGAAATGTGTCCCTTTTGCGAGATAAAGGAGCAAAGGTTGGTTGCTAAGAAGTTCTACGACTAAAGGCTAAGATTCAAGGAGAAAAAGCCTTTTTAAAGCCCGGTCAAAACTGAAAAGTCAAAGTCAACGTGGGCAGAAATAGTGCATAAAAGTTAGCAGAATTTCCGAAGGCTGTATTTTTAGACTCAAATCTCGGAATTGGACCTACTGTAGGAACCGTTATTTCAGAATGAATAGTTCTACAAACCGCGAAAACCCACGCACAGCGGAATTAATGGGGTTCAAGGTTTTGGATAGAAAACATACCTTTTAGATCTGGTTTTGATAACTCTGATAATCCAAGCTTTATGAATCTGAATCAACAATCAACCCCTTGATCTTTTGTTATATTCCTTTAGAATAGATTGGATGTTGTGTGGACAACGATCTACCAACCCCCTTCTTTCTCATAAAGCTAGATCCAATTTTAGATCTATCTTTCCTTGCCTCTTTTTCTAATCCAGTGAATAGTGAATTTTGGTTAAAGAGATTCTATTTATAGGCTACAACAGGGACCATGAGGAGAAATTAGGGTTGGGCCTCCTGACGAGCTTGGGCTTCCCATGTTCGCCCAGAACACATGGCCCAAGTCCGTCAACAAATGGCTTATTCCATTAAAGGTCATTGTTGCACTACCGCCCTAATCCCAAATTACGTGTCAGCGTTTATGGGCTCCATATTATATACTCGTTGATCTCCCCGTGTTTAAGATATTGAATGTCCGTTAATTAAGTCAAGTTACTGACAACTACATTAATCAACTTCTTATGTCCTTGAGTAGTACCACTCAACCTCATTGTCATGTCGGAATAAATCCACCTGTAGGGTTTACATGACAATCTTTTTGAGCTCCTCAAGGGGACATCATCAACCCGACTTCTTGCGGGACACGGATTCCTTCTATAATCAACAACACACCTTACATACAATGTCATTACCCAATCCATTGAGTTTGTTGATTCACAAATGAATCTCACTCATTGATGATTTAAAACAATGTACAATGCATGTAAGTGCCTGTTATTATATCCTGATTAGGAGGACAAACATCCATAATAACAGAGGCGTTTGTTGTCTTATACAGTCAGTATAAAGAGAAATAACCTCACTTGGTCCTGTTCAATACACACAAAGTGTACTAGTATAATCCTATAGTCAAGATAGACTAATACCATATTATACTACAACCGTACTAATGGTTTGTCCAAATCCATCTAGGTTGTGAACGATTACTTATACTTTATAAGGTACTAATGATATGATCTTCTGTGTGTTCACACCATATCATCTACAACATAAAGTATTAGACACATGCATATAACTAATAACATATATAATATGCATAACATTTACCCATATGATTCTCATTCAAAATATAAAGAATTAGAGTTAATACAAAAGTAATATTTTTAGTATATAACCCTATCACCTACCATATGTCAAAACGACCGGCTCGGAACGAGCTTTCTAATGCTCCAAGCCTTGATCCAATCAAAAGACCAGAAGTTGACGAAAAAGTTGTTGAAGTCATTTCCAGCTGAAAACCCCTTTATGGACTGAAGTAATTAGGTTTTGGGCTCGATTTTCCAGCCCAAAACATGGCTCAAAAGCCCATACACGAAATTGTTAGACCTAGCCTCTCCTATATAAAAAGGACTAAGACTTAGCTTTTAATATACTTAGTTTTAAAATTCAATACTTAGTTAGCTTTAGTTTGTCTTAATTTGATTATTAGTTATTCATAAACTCAATTTTAATTAGTTTTAATTCAGTTTAATTTAATTTTGAATCATTAGACTATTATTCATTAGATTAATAAAGTAATTGTTATTATTTCAATAATGTCTTGTTCTTATTGTTCTTATTCTAGAAATGATAGTTTGATGAATCAAGGCTAAAACCTCCATTAGAGGGGTTTGAGGAAGCCTTGATGAAAACTTGATTGTGTTAGTGTAGAAATGGTTGTAATAATCTATTCCACTCTAGAAAGTAATTAGTTAACCATGAGAATGGATTTAATTGCTTCACATGCTGATTGTTAGTTGATAGAGATTGCCATGAACAATTAGGGATTAGAAAGACCCAATTGTTATGTGAAAATATTACAATTTGGATTACAATAATTCTATGTTAGTTTATTAAGTCGACTCAAGATGGAATCAAATTCCCCTAATTCCTCCTCATATTGTCATCTTAGTATTTAATTGTCGTCATTTGATTTATAACATCTTGATTAGAGTTAAATTTCATTTCATTACTCTCATCGTTTTGTTAGAATTAATGAACTAGGAAATATTACGTCTAAACGAACTAGGAGTGGAACGAATTCTCTGCTCCAAATATTGTATTGATAACGAGAGTAGAATCTTTGATGCATTAGCGTAAAATTCATTTAGTTTTACTTACATTTGAGTTTAATTACTTATTCGTAGGTAAAACTATCGTTTTTACATTTATCAGCAGTGGTGATAAATAGAAGGTAGAGGAGTTTTATTCATCAAATAAAGAATGAAAATGGTGTTTTTTTGTGACTGATCGACATGAAATAGGTGGGAGTTTCCTGAACTATTTACAAAGTATCCTTTCTACCTCCCAACCAGCAGATGTGCCAGAGTTGTTTGATATTGATGCACCAACTCTTTGATTCAGATCGAGAAATGTTGACTGCTCAAGTTAGAGCATCTCTAGGTGGTAGACCCTACAATCAAATTTGTGGTTGCTATTTGCGACGACCTAGAGTTGGTCAAATTTTGCGTCCAATTTCTCCAAATTTCGCCTTCAAATTTGAAGGAAATACTACCACCACCTAGAGATGCTCTTAGTGAGGGAGAGATTTTAAAATCTTTGAAGAAGATGAGGCCTTTTAAGTCACTTGGATCAGACAGTTTTCAAGCAGGCTTTTACCAACACATTTGGGCAGAAATTGGGTCGTTCGTTGTTCAGGCATGCAAAAAGTTTTTTGAACTGGGAACTTTTTCTCTTCAGATCAACCACACCTTTATACTTTTAATTCCAAAGATCCAAAATCCCACCACCCCAGACCATTTTTGTCCGATTAGTCTCACATATATGTTATTTACAGATCTACTATCACCTCTCTCTATATTAAAGCAGAGTACATCTGACGTGGCAGTCTCTATCCTAGGTGGCAGTCTCCCAAGAGAGAGTGAAGCCATGTGGATGGGTCGGTTTCTTTCATGGAAAAAACTCAATTAAATGTTTCACGTACCCTCTCTCTCAATTCTTAAAACCCTTCACACAAAGTTTCATGTACCCTCTCTCTCAATTCTCAAAACCCTTCGCACTCGAGAGAATCTACTATGTTCTTCATGAAGACGAGGGCCTAGCAAAAGCAAGCCTTCGGTTCCAGCAGGTTCGAGTGATAAGCAAGCCTTCTTCCCAGTTTTTTAAATTGCCATTCAAAAAAAAAAAAAAAAAAAATGAGTGTACGTTACTTAAGGAAGTGTACTTAACGAGGGGCTGTTGAGTAAGGGAGTGGTCGGTATATACTAATACTATATAAGTCTTTGTCTCTACCCTAGCTAGAAGAAAGAAAGGGTATGCCTGCGCGTAGAAGACCTAAACAGCCTAAGCCTAATTCGGGAAAAGTAGTTCCCAGTGGAAAGCGAGAGATCTGGGGTTGCTGGACACGCGGTTTTTCGGTCATGGGTTCAGATGATTATATTGGTGTAGGGATCTAGCATCAAGGTATTCATTTTTTTTTCCCTTTAATTCATTACAATTTATTTGCCAATTTTCTTCACTATATAACTATTTGAAGATATCGATATATAAAATTTTCAAAAGTGTATTCAATTGTTTGGCAGAAGAATTCGCTTCTTTATTTGAGTGTTTAACTGTTTATTATTTGATAGGATTTCGCTTTCAAGCTTTGTACTTGCATACTGCCATGATGAATTGTTACTTCCATCATATGAATTTGTGGATGAGTTCATGCATGATTATTAAGGCAGGCTAATCTATTTTGCTAAACCAGCTTTTTTTCTTACTTGACAAATTTTGGAATCATTGCGTCTGGGTTTTGGTGTCCTGAAAAGTAATAAGAAGTTCAAATATATTATGGGGTATGGTTTTATCTGCGTGTTCACATTATTAAACTCATATTAACATGGTAGTCATAATCATATAGTAATCAATGCTATTTTGGAACAATTTTCACTTGAAATGACATTAAAGTTGTTGCAAGTTTGATCACATACTGATGTATAGACCTCATACCATACAAGATGAGGTTGTCAAGCCACCCAAGTTTGATATAATTGAAAAATACACAACTCGAGTTGAAGTATATATCTTAAAAGAGACAATTATCAAGTTAGTTAAATTAACAATGAACTGTTTTTGTACAATGATTAATATTGCAAGTTGGAGTTGCTAAGTTATTTCCACTTTGAATTAGTGCATATTTCTTTTGCTGCCATGCAATGCCGCCCAATCTAACATATATCTCCGTTGCAAGTGGGAACGGAGGTGGGAAAACTGTCTATCTTACAAATCAAGGTGATTCAACTATTCAAGGAAGTTGGACGCCAGGACAAGACCAGTTTAAGAACAATGTACCCGACTTGCATATATTGATCTTATATTGGTAAGATACTTGCTTTATTGTTCTTTTGTAGTTAAGACTGTTTGTGTTGATACGTCATACTCTTAAATTTTTTATAAGCCACATACGAATCCCAAAATACCTAGCTATTCCAACTGTTAAAAATTTGAATTCTTCGAGTGGTAGAGGATTCTTCAAACACAAGCAATTTGAAGGAAGAAAACAATGGAAGTTGGTGGAAGTTTTGATGTTGAGGAAGGTTTTGGAAGTGCGAGGAAGATGGTTTGGTTAAACCCGATTGGAGTGGGTGTTCCTCTTGATGTTGAATCTAGAATGTGGGAAGCAAGGGTTGGTCAGGACTCAAAATGCAAAAAAATTTAGAACTTATGTGTGGTGATTAGATCTATTATTATTGATGATACTGTTGTTTGAACTTTCAATATATTTTACTAACAATCTGATTTTAAGGGTTCAGTGCCACTAGGTGATATTATGTTTATCTGTCAAGAATATTAAATTGCGTTACTCAAATCTTTGTAGTGAAAGTCAACCATCATAATGCTCCTCTGCTTCTGATATTTGAGAAAGCACTATTAAAGAATTTCAAGTAACTCAAATGTGTCTTCTCTTTAAATAGACCATATAACTAATTGTTTAACATAGCTAATTAAATATCAGGTTTTACCACAACTAAAAAGAGAAGTGCCCTAAAAAAATAACTTTGTAGGTGAAGGCCTTTTCTTAAATGAGAATGCTCTGTGTGCATTAATTTATCGAAGAACATGTTCATGTGATAAATATACTCTTCCTTGCATGAAAGGATCAATTAATAATTTTGTACATTTTTTCCAGGTTTGCACTCATTTAAGAACTATGCCATTTGCAATGGTGCAAATGACTCAAATGTTATCCATCGTGCTCAGCTGAAAGGTGTAGGTTAAACTTGGATTTCAATCCACTTGACATATGATTGAACTTATCTTTCGTGGTTACACCATGTTTAGAACAAAATGAGTCGTGAAACTTATATGTTGAATATGAAAAAGGTATTTTGGGTGTGTGCTCATATAAATTCAAAACAAATATATGGCATGATAGTACAAAAATCATTCTTAGGTGTATGGTGGTGCAAAGGGATATTAAATTCACTCGAGTTTGATCTTTTGATGACTTTTGCTTGGCTAGCAAGTAAATTCCTATATCTAAGAAACATAAATTATAAATACTAGAGCCATACATTTACATTTTGAAATAGATAGAGATGGTTAGGGAATGCAAGATCAAGTTACATTGTCCATTTTATCATCCAAACTGAACCTTTACTTTTGTCATCTTGAATACCAAGCAAAAAGCTCATTTCAGTAATGTTCAAGGTTATTCCTAGATGGCAACTTGAATAAAGCATGTCTGCCATGATGAAACCAGAATTATTAGCTCCTAACTTAGCTCCAAGTAAACATTGGCAAGCCTATTATATGTACATGTTTGATCGATTGATTAGAACTTGGTTTGAAGCTATATGTTCTTGAGGTGAAAGGTTAGTTAAGCATGTTAGATATTGACACAGCGTGCATAACAGAAGTACTGGAAAAGATGTCACATATTTTGATAATTAGTTGAATGTACTGTATTTCTTTGTTTATGTTTAAGATATCGATTTTGTGTGTGAATTTCATATAATTGTTTCATGTCATTTTCATGAATCTACAAAAAGTTTTTGTGATTATGCTCAAGAAAGTTTTATCCTGATTGATTCTTGGGGATTTTTAATGTATTTTAGAATTCTGACTGTGGGAGTGCATTGTTAGGATGTATTGGGAATCTCATAGTGGCTATGTATATTATTGAATTAAGTCAAAGAATCGTGGTATATGCTCAGTACGGATTGTCCCTACAATCTTTAGACAAAATCTATGCCATTACAAAATTTAGGCAAAATATAGTATAGTTAGTTTGAATTGTAAAAAATAGTATTGCTTCATGATACTATTTCTAGACTTCTAAACAGAGTAATGCTCAAGTCTGCACCAATTGAGAAGATATAAGCAACAAGGGTTATAAGGCCTTGAAAGCAGGAGTACAATTCATCTTTTAGAGTGATACGGTTATAGGAATTGAAACAAGAAACATTTTAGATTATTCAGCTCTAGATAATGTTACTAAAGATCGTTTTACTCAAATATGCATTACTCAATGAATTAGATTAGTTTGCCATACATAAATAGAAAAAAGTAATATTGATATTTAATAAGTATTGTCATTATGTCAAGGAGAACACGTAAGATAATATGTACCTTATTATAAGATCTATTGTGTTCAAGTAGAATCTAGCATGTCTCTGTCTATGTTTTTTTGGGAAAAAAACTTATGTACCTTATTATAAGATCTATTGTGTTCAAGTAGAATATAGCATGTCTCTATCTATGTTCTTTTGGGAAAAAAATAGTATTCACATTTAATAGTGGAGGTTTGGAAGAAAAGAATCATATGTTATGTTGATGATATAGTCTTCACTCTTTAACGTTCATAAATACAAGTTTAGAATACACGGTATGAAGATCATCTGAACCAAAAGTCAAGACCACTAGGGCCTAGATAAAGTAGAATTTTTTTAGGCACATTGAGTCAAGGATATAAGAAAGAGCTCTGTGTAATAATGTTAGAACAAGTGCTAGATCAGGTTTATTATTCAATACAAACACAACTCTTTTGTAGTGGGCTGAAACCAGATATGTTTGATGGCAATTAGTATATTAGGATTTGATTTTCATAAGCCTTTTTCCATCACAGAAAATATCTAAATGAGTCAGGCCATATGGTCGGGTTAAAAACCTTGTCTATATACTAATTAAAGTAGAGACCTCTAAAAGAGATTTTTCTCTCTCCTATGTGGCACTCTAATATGAAATATAGCATTTTCTCTCTTCTATGTGACACTCTAATATGAAAGATAGCATTTTCTAATAGCCTACAATCCCATCCCACGTACATAGAACCTCTTTGGAGAATTTGAGAGTATTTCTAATTCTTATATTTGGAGAGTTTGAGTGTATTTCCAATTATTATATATTTGATCAAATAAAAAAAAATTGTTAAAAAATAGGTGATTTGTAGAAGGTAATTTCTTATTACAAATCAAACACTTTTAGTGTTCCAATTCTTATATATTTGATCAAATAAAAAAAAAATGCTAAAAAATAGGTGATTTGTATAAGCTAATTCCCTATTACAAATCATACATTTTTAGTGTCTATAATAAAATGCCGACTTATTTAGAATATATCCTTAACGCGGCCTCAAAAATACTACATATTCTTCAGTTAATAACTTATTATAGGGTGTAAAATCAACTTTCGACGGTTCCCCACATTCTCCAAGGATTATGTGAGATATACCGAATTTGAACACTCAAAATGTTATTTGCATAACCCTTTCATATATTTGGAATTTGCATTTGTTGTTGGTTATTAACTTTTTAAGAAGTAGACCAATATACTTCCCAAGTAAGTTCCCGAATACCTATCACGCACTCTCACATTTTTAACATATACACTTTTCTTCCTTTTCGTTTTTCTTTCTTGGATCTCATTCTGATTTTCAAACACATGCAGGCTACAATATGATAATACATATTGAAAGTCTAAACCTATAAAAAGACCACCAACTTATTATGAAGGGGTGCTTTTATTTGCACATTTGATCTATGCTTCTTTGTATGGCATTGTTTATTTAGACAATCTAATGATATATCTAATAATCATCCAAACACAACCTCTCACATACATACACTCAAACATTCGATTCATAAAATGCCAAAGTTAACACGAGATCAAATGCCAAAGTGCAAGCTTTTCCAAGTTCTTTCTTATTGAAAGTCTAAACCTATAAAAAGACCACCAACTTATTATGAAGGGGTGCTTTTATTTGCACATTTGATCTATGCTTCTTTGTATGGCATTGTTTATTTAGACAATCTAATGATATATCTAATAATCATCCAAACACAACCTCTCACATACATACACTTAAACATTCGATTCATAAAATGTCAAAGTTAACACGAGAACAAATGCCAAAGTGCAAGCTTTTCCAAGTTCTTTCTTATTAATCTAGAGAACTGTGCTTCTATATATCAGTTTAAGAACACTATGAAAGGATTGGACGATCATCGATAGTCATATTTGGAAGACAGGTAGATGTAATGCATGATTATGCATATGATGTTGTTTTTCTATTCAATGTATATAGAGCAATAGAGTATGTTTACATGTGAATCCATAGAGCTTTTTCCATCACAATAAGAGCTGACTATAATAATCTAGATTTTGTATTCGGATATCATCGGGAAACACAAATGAACTCAAAAGCAAAATTATATTTGGCACATGGGACGGTTTCCTTTAAGGCCCAAATGGTAAGCAAAACCTTAAGTAACTTAACTAATTTCATTTATAAACAATACATTGGCTTTCTTTGAACTGAATATATACAACCTTCTTACATTTCATTTCAGCTCCTGGAACAGAAACTGGAACTGACTCTTATAACAAATACAAGATACAGTGAGTGAAATCACTTCATTCAAGAGCGATGATTAAATTAACTGATCGAGGCGGCTGTCTTTGGTTTCCTAAATTTTGTTCTTTTTTTTCCCGAGTACAGGAAGATGGGATAGTGCTAAAAATAAATTTTCAAAATTTCTGCTCATTCTGAGTGCAGGAAGATGTGATAGTGCTAAAAAATATGGGTCAGGATGCTTATAGAATGTCCATATCATGGAGTAGGATCCTACCAAGTATGTTTCACCTCTTTAACTTCATAAATGGGTGTAGATACTTATAGAATGTCTATATCATCATGGAGTAGGATCTTACCAAGTTGTATAATAATATGATGTCCTATATGAGCTACTCTTGGTATTGCATACGAAATCTATTATTGAATTTGCATTGTGATGAGCATTTCAAAGCGATGGAACTACAGTTGAACTTGCAATAGCTCAACAACCTTTATTCGATACGCAACAAACTTTGCTTGCAAAGAGAGCTACCTAAATATTTTTTGGTTGTAGGAATTTTAATAATTTTGGAGTAAAATATATCGAAGCTTAAAAATTCTTACAAGTGTTCTACTGATAATTGATGGATGATAATTCTTTGGTCCAAAAGAGTGAAGAGTGTTTGTGTGAATTATTGTTATACTTATTTTTGTAACACTTTATTGATACCATCAAACTTAACCCTTTCAACATTAGTGCAATATTGGAAGAACTTTGTGGTACTATTTCTTCATCCGAACTTTGTTTTACAATGTGCTTGCAGAAACATTGAGAATAGATAAATCTACTATAAGAAATAAGGGAAAAAGGTGGAATAAGATGGAATATTTGAGCATTTTATTATAAGTTCAAGGTGTGTGTTAGAAGCTTCAAGTTTGGAATGTTATTTGAAACACACACTCTTCTTCCATCCATTTGATTATTAGATTATTCAAATCTGAAAATTAATGATCATTACTCATTTGACCCACCCAATCTTACATTAACACTTTGACATGTTCACATTGACAAAAGACATAGAATGACATGATCTTCTCTGTTATTCATGTTGGAACTGAATAAGTATATTTTGCATATATACAAACAATCACCTAGAAAAAGAGAAAATACTTGGGGGAGTATTCTAAGTAGGTGAATGCATTTTCTTGAAAGAGAATTTTTTTTGTATTCATTAATTCATCGTAGAACACGTTCACGTGATAAATCTTTTCAAGTAGGAGTAGTGTATTATTTGAGGATATGGAAACAATCAATCTGTTTTAGTGATTTGATAGATATTTTAGTGATTTGTACATATTAGTACGTAAGCCGAGCGGTGATGATTTACCGCTAAATCACTATAAATCTAAGAAAACTATTATACAAGCTAGATCGAGTTTAAGATAATTCCATTTGAAAATTACGGATTAATATCCTAAACCACAAAGTGAAGAGGCTATCTCAATTTGATCCCTTAGTTTCCAAGTACTTATGCACCATAATCGCTACTCATTAACGCATTTCGGTTTATTTTCAATAAAAATATATTCTGATTCGAAAATTTGCCGCTAAATCACCATAAATATAAGAAAACAATTATACAAGGTAGATCGAGTTTAAGATAATTCCATTTGAAAATTACGGATTAATATCCTAAACCACAAAGTGAAGAGGCTATCTTAATTTGATCCCTTAGTTTCCAAGTACTTATGTACCATAATTGCTGCTCATTAACGTATTTCGGTTTATTTTCAATAAAAATATATTTTGATTCAAAAATTTGTGTGAGACATTTTGTAAAGCCTTTTCAGCACACAAAATATTTAATAGAACCCGGGCGTATGCCCGGGTCCAAAAGCTAGTTGTTTACTGTGATCATGGTGTTGAGACTACGACCTATTATAAAAAAAGGGTGATTTAATCGGGCAATTATCCAATTGCATTGGGCAAGCCCCAAAAAAAAATAGAAATATTACAAGTTTGCCATTTCCTAAAAAAAATGTTTTCAGCCGAAGCCCAAGCCCAACAAACGGTTCAACTGGTCTCGCCATGTTGAAACCATGGGGTCGTTTGAGTGTACACTCAAACTGTCTCGCCATGGCGTTTCAATGTACACTCAAACGACATGGTGAGACCGTTTGAGACAAAAATCTCGGGTTTTTAGCTAGACCATATGGCGGGGTCGTTTAGGCAATCTCCAGGACGACATGGTCGGGTCATTTGGGGACTCTCTTGGGCGATCGACATGCTGGATCGTTTGGACTTAAAATTTCGATTTGTTTGTCACGAGGTTCATTTTAAAATCAACTTCCATTTAATCAACCCAAACTCGAAATGACTTCATCAAGCTTGGGTAAACTCGAACTCAAGTTTAATCAACCCAATCTTCCACCCAAACTCGAACTCATCAAGTTTGTATTGAGTTTGATCTGAAGTCATCATATTTGTAATATTTGGGTTGAAGTCATCCAAAAAAACACTTTGTATTGAGTTTGAAGTCATCAAGTTTAATCAACCCAATCTTCCACCCAAACTCGAACTCAAATTTTGTATTAATAGTGGTTAGATTGGGCAGCCAAACTTGAAATTTCTTTGGATGCAAACTCAAATTTCTTAGATGCCAAACTCGAACTCGTGAGAGAGATGATACCGGTACAAGCGGTTACAAAACAAAACTTCTAATATGCGTTGAGGTGGGCGGGTGTATTGGGTTATTTCTGTTGGATTGTTGGGCTTGTGACGGAGGCTGCCCAATGCAATTTCATGAGTGCCCAATACAGGATCCTGAAAAAGTTAATAAGCCCATACCAAACCGCCTTTCTCCCAAAGAGAAGTTTTCATGATAATGTTTTACTAGCCAATGAATTTCTACATAAGATCAGAGGACGTGGTAACCTGGGTGGTAAATGTTTTGCTTTGAAGATCGACATGCAGAAGGCATATGACAAGATTGAATGGGAATTTCTAAGGAGGGTGCTTCAAAAGTTTCACTTTGTAGAGATGTGGATTGATAGAGTGATGTTTTGTGTTAGTAAAGTATCCAACTCTGTTTTATTGAATGGTGCTGCATTTGGAAATTTTCAACCGTCGCGGGGTTTAAGACAAGGGGATCATTTATCCCCTTATCTCTTAATTCTCTCCAGTGAAATCCTATCTCTGAACTTGTTGAAACTACAAAGGAATGGGAGTATTACTGGCTACAAACTTGGATGAAGATGTGAAACCATCACTCATCTTATGTATGCGGATGATCTTCTTGTTTTTGGAAAATGTGGTCTTGAATAGCATAATCGGATTGAGAAACTGATGAGTTGTTATTGTCAGGTGTCGGGACAAACAATAAACAGGGCAAAATCTCAAATTATACATCATCCAAAGTTACACAAGAGAATTGTTTATTTCTTGAGAAGAACTTTCAAAATGCCCTCTGCTGCAGCTACTTTAAACTATTTGGGAGTTCCATAACTCATAGGGTGGGGTAAGATCAATACGTTTGGACCGCTTTTGGAAAGATTTCATAGCAAATTGGTTGGATGGAAAGCAAATACTCTTTCAAAAGCTGGCAGATTAACTCTTATTAACTTTGTTCTTTCATCCTTGCCCACTCATATAATGTCGTGTACACTCTTACCAGCAAAGATTGTTGACAACATTGATAAAATACGTCGGGATTTTCTTTGGGGACATCTGTTAGAATATGTCAGTATTAGAATATGTCTAATATGGAAAGTCCCACGTTTCTATAAGTGTGGACATCCATATCTAGTAGTTTCTATTATCATGTTTGAGGTTAGTATAAGTATGTAACTCTGGGAACAGAACAACTCTCTTAGACCCAAGAACTCTCTAACCCTAATCAATCTCTAGTCTTCTCCATTGTTCTTCTTCTTGGTTTCTCTAATATATCAATGTCACAACTCTCCTAGCATCACCACTAACATAGAATTCAACATGGTATTAGAGCGAGATTCAGTGGTATGCTAGGAGAGGAATCCCTCACCAAGAAAAAAAACCAAGTTTCTTTAAGTTTTCAGTATAGTATTCAAGTCAAGTTTCAAGAAGAAGGATTTCTCACAAGAAGAAGTTCTTATATCTCAATTCAAGTTTCAATCTTTCTCTGGAAGGATTTACTGTTTACCAGTACTATTCACAGGCACTGTTCACCGGTACTGTTCATAGTCATGTTAAAGTAAGTTTTCAAGATTCCGCTAGTGTTTAAAGTTTGTTTGAAGAATGCTAAGAAAGATATCCAAAGTTTCTCAGTATTGGTTTCTTAGTATTGTTTCACTTCCGCAATCTCTATGTCTTAGTACTGATAAGAGGGGCACAAACTCTCTGTATCCCGGAGTCTTTGAAGTTAGTATTGGACGAGACGCGCACGCGCTCAGTCCGCACGCCAAAAGTTGTTTTCAGTATTGTTCGTTTTATATTCAGAGAAAAAGGCGTGCGCGCCCTCAAGTACATCCTTACCCAATGGGCGCACGCGCCCTGAGTACTAGAAGTTGGACAAGTAGAGGGCGCGCACGCCCTCCAATATGCCTTGCCCAAGGCGCGCCCGTGCCCATGCCTCCACATATCAGTTTTCGAGATTTTTGAAATATCAAGCCTTTGGAAGGTACTTTGCACTCTCATCCAGGATTGGAGGGGTAGTATTGTTTGTATGCCGTTATGAATATTTGGGTTTCTAGCTTCCGCGCAGTTGGTATTGATGTTGTCTCTGTCTCAGTTTCTAGAACATGATCAAGTTGTTTGTTTGAAGTATTATATGGGCACATAACCTCTATCTCACGAGAAATTATTCTTTCCATCTTCCACTGTTCTAGAAGTTCGTAGTCATAAAAAGGTGCGACCCACCCTCTACCTTTTATAGTGAGTATTGTTTGATGCATGTTCTGTTAGAATTTTTTTTTTGTGGGAGATATGAAATATTGTTTTTTGAAGTGGCATTGGTTGGTTGTATAAGTTAGTATTTGGTTTTCTCTGTTTCAAGTTCAAGTTTGAATAGACAAGTCTTTGTATGTTCCTACTTAGCCTTGTATATTCCAACTTGAGAGGGGGAATAGGGAGATATGAAGACATTCAGTAGTATATGAGTGAAGGAGAATATGGAGACGTATGAGAAAGAGTACTCATGTCTCCATATTACGCATATAACGAACTCTTCATGACAAGGCACATCTACTAAAGCTGATGGTCAAGATTATGTAGTGTGATCAAGCCTAAACTGCGAGTCTTGAGATTCAGGTAGTGATCGGGGCCTAAACTGCAAGTATATTTCAGGTAGCAATCAAGCCTTAACTGCAAGTATGTTTCAGGTAGCAGTCAAGCCTAAACTGCAAGTATGTTTCAAGTAGCAGTCAAGCCTAAACTACACTCATCAGGTTTGGTGTGATCAATCCTTAGCTGCAAGTATGTTCAGTGCTTGATCAAGCCTAAATTGCAAGTATGTTTTAGGTAGCAGTCAAGCCTAAACTGCAAGTATGTTTCAAGTAACAGTCAAGCCTAAACTGCACTCATCAGGTTTCAGGTAGCAGTCAAGCCTTAACTGCAAGTATGTTTCAGGTAGTAGTTAAGCCTAAATTGCAAGTATGTTTTCAGATAGCAGTCAAGCCTAAACTGCAAGTATGTTTTGTGTGATCAAGCCTAAACTGCACTCATCAGGTTTCAGGTAGCAGTCAAGCCTTAACTGCAAGTATGTTTCAGGTAGAAGTCAAGCCTACACTGCACTCATCAGGATTCAGGTATCAGTCAAGTTATAACTGCACCAATATTCAATATTCAGTATTCAGGAGTACCCATAATAGTATTTTGTTAACATTAACAATGATATTGATAGTAGCAGCCAAGAAGCGCACATCAAGTCAGTCTTATTGTTTTCAATTTAGATTATGACAGTCATAGCAACGAATGAAGTGAGTAGTAGCCAAGTAGCGCACCACCAAACCGGTGTTATGATTTCAGTTTGTGACTGTGGTACACCTTCAGTATTCATGTTAGGTCATTGCCTATAGCAATAATTTCACCTCCAGAACGTCTCAACAGTTGTTTGAGTTTTTCAACTAAAGACAGTTTTATGAGAAAGGGGGAGCAGTATTCTTATTTTTTGTTTTTTGTAATCCAAGCTGTAATTTGCATAGTTTGTGTAATTACAACTTGAGGGGGAGTGTTAGAATATGTCAGTATTAGAATATGTCTAATATGGAAAGTCCCACGTTTATATAAGTGTGGACATCCATATCTAGTAGTTTCTATTATCATATTTGAGGTTAGTATAAGTATGTAACTCTGGGAACATAACAACTCTCTTAGACCCAAGAACTCTATAACCCTAATCAATCTCTAGTCTTCTCCATTGTTCTTCTTCTTGGTTTCTCTAATATATCAATGTCACAACTCTCCTAGCATCACCACTAACATAGAATTCAATAACATCTTACACATCAGAGGAAACTTCATTATTTCAATTGGAAGTTGGCATGGGTTTTGGGGTCTCCTGCTTGGTCTAAGAGTTTTGAAGGCTATGGGTTTGAATAGAGTGATCCTTGAAACATATTCAAGAGTTCTCTTTTTGGCGATTACCGAAGATGAGTTTGAATCACATTGATCTGTAAAGTCGTTACTACAAGAAATCAAGTTATGCCTTCATTCAATTCGAGGGTTCAAATTGTGTTAAAGAAGGAAATACATGTGCTGATGCTTTAACATCTCATGCATCAACCCTTGCAAATGATGTCGAATGGGTAGCTCAACCATTAGCCGCTATATCGAGTTGATCGGAGGAATTTCAACATTTGTTGTTGCCTTGGACGTCTGCTTGGTGGAAAGCGGCACCAACTTTTGTGTCTTCTTTTGTGTTATTTGATGTTTTGTGTTATTTGATGTTATGGGTGTACGTAGAGAACATGTTATTGTTAATAAATAAATAAAGATTTCATCTACCCCGAGGATATCTTCATAGGGACGAGATCCAAGACCGTTGAATGTGTGATCCAACGGTCCGAAAATCAAAAACAAACTTTGTTTTTGATTTTCGGACCGTTGGATCACACATCCAATGGTCTCGGAACCCTCATCCTTATGAGGATCCCTATGACGATATTCTCGTGGTAGCCCATGCCATAAATAAAATCTTAGTTGACTACCAAAACAGAAGAAAAAGATAATACTCATGGCCCATAGGCGCCAAGTTTCATTGAAGCCAAACTTCTTTAAAACTGCGAGCAAGAAGTCCCATGAAAGAGTGTCGAATGCTTGTGTAATGTCCACCTTGAGCCCTACATTACCACCAAATCTCTTTGTATAATCTCAGATTATTTACCAAAATTTTCTCAGATTAGGACAATAATATTGTAGTCTAGGTCAAGATTCTTAAAGACTTCAAAACCCAATTAACCGATATTATTATTTCACTAGGGTTTAGGGAACCATCCAGGCTACCCTATTGAATGTTCAAAATACCAGAGCCTTAAAAACCTCAAACTTGATCAAACCCAAGCCTTACCAAACTAGAAGTCTATTCCTAAGCATGAAGTTCATTACCCAACCCAATCCAGTTTCTAATGAAAATTTCAAGTTCGATAATTCAGGCATGCCTGAATTTTCTCGAGAAAAAAATGAATTTGTTAAATAATTAGAAACAGTCTATCGAAACAGTGCCAAAATTACAGTTTTATACTAGCTTGTAGGCCGTGCATACGCACCAGCTCTTTTGATAACATTTAGATTTTTTTTTAGAAAATTGGGACTACTGTTTTAGTCGCTAACCCATTTTAATTTTACAACAAATTGTTTTAAATTAAGTTTTAAAAACCCATTTTTTCAATTGGAAGAGAGATTCTGTTTTAATAGGAGAATGATTCCCATTTTAATTAGATACATTAGATTTTCCCATAATTTTCAATAGGGGAGGAATTTCCATTTTAATAGGAAAAGGATTCCCATTTTACTTAGAAGTGCTTTAATTTGTTTCAAATAGGAAAGAAATTCTCGTTTTAATAGGAGATGACGTAGAATTTTAATAGAGCTCAAAAAATACCCCCTGTGGGAGCTTTAATATTAAGACTAGAAAGTAGACTCGTGCATACGCACCAGCTCTTTTAAAAATTTGCTCAACAATCGTAACAAATCGTGATTCTTCTTTTCGTCGCTAACCTATTTTAATTTCCTAACAAATTGTTTTAAACAAATCTTAAAAACCCGTTTTAATTTCTTAACAAATTATTTTAATTATGTTTTAAAAACCAGTGTTTTTTAATTGGGGGAGGGATACCATTTTAATTTGGAAATAAAGAGTTTTTATGCTACTATTTGAGTTTTGGTTTTAAAAGGAAAGGAGATTCCCGTTTGAAGTTGGATTATAAAAGGAAAAGAGTTTCCCGTTTTAAGTTAACTATTAAGTTAATGACGTGGAATTTTAATAGAGCTCGAAAATACCCCTTGTGGGAGCTTTAATATTAAGATATAGATTTGTTTGTCCCGCTTGCTGTGCTCTTGTTACCATCTACTGTTACTCAGTAAACACAATGAGGGGGCACGGTATTTACACCCCGCTTTATGGGATTGGTACCCTTTTGGAAAAATGGTAGAAGAATAATGGTTATTCCATATGTCTTTTTTACACTCCCAACATCTCAATAGTCTCAAGGCATTGAGTCTCAATATATAAGCTCGCGTATTTTCTCTCTCCTCACCATATTGAATTGCTTTATTTTCCAAACCGTACAATATTAGAGACTCCTAAAAAAAAAGAGGTGCTAATAATTACGAACACCTCCCTGCATTTGTTTAATTTTCCTTCGTTTTAGTCACAATTAGAAACACCTCCCTCAAGTCCAAAAAATCAATTGAAATTTTAACAAAGTAACAATCGATATATTTCTCGCAATGTATCAATATCAAGTTCTTAACTTCTTCAATTCTTACGTCGCTTATTCACTCGGTCTCCACAAAACCAGTGTAGTCAAGGCATTAAAATTACCTAAAGCCAACAAGATCACTTTTTTTTGTGCCTTTAGGCTAAGGCAAGGCCTTTATTGAAGTGAGGCACTTAGTAAGTAAGAAAAATAAATAAATAAAATAAAATATGACATGAATTATCATTGATTTGCATAACTAAACAATAAACTCAATTCTATAGGATTGTAAACATGTCAACTATTGAGCAACACCCGTAAAAATCACAAATCATTTAGGTAGCAATCACTTAAAAGAAAAATACGTAAGCAACAATTAAATAGCAAAATGAAAATTGTATCTCTCAAAACAATCTAGCTCAACTTCAATAAACTAAATGAGCAAACAAATTGAATTGAGCCAAAATGACTTCACAAAATAGAACACATTATTTAAATTTTAGAAACCCATAAAACTTCATTTAATTCATCTTTGTGTCTTTCTCTCAATCCATTCAACTTAACAAAAACTTGTAAAAATCTAAGTTTAGAGTGTACCATAATATAAAACTTATAAAAATTGTAGGATTTCTTGTACCATACAACTATTGGATCAAATGTGGATGTATCACATATAGCCAAATGTGAACAAAAAACAAGAAAAATTGCAAATGATAATAAGGCGCGCGCCTTGTGCGCCTTGCGCCTTAACAAAAGGCACAAAAAAGTACAAAAGGCACCCGCCTTATGTGTGCACATGCGCCTTGGTTGAGGTGAGACACTAAAGGTGCGCCTTAGGAACGCGCCTCTTTACGCCTTGACTACACTGCACAAATTAAACAATGAAAAATAACTCATCTTTATTTCTAGAAGCATGGATTGGGCAATAGAAAATCCTAGAAAAATCTAAAACCCACAAAATCTGCGTTTTAGGGCTTTTAGCCAAACCCACATAAACCTTATTTCTTAATCACCAATGGCGCTTTGAGTTCTTCTTCTCTAATGGCTTCATCTATGGAGATTCACTCAATCCTTCTATTCACAACTGATCTTTTATCGAGTTCAGGAATGCGCCATCCTCACTGGCTCTCTTTTTCCCATTGTTTACTGCTACATAAAATCTTTGAGAATAAACATCCTTTAAGAAGTGAGCAATATGAAAGTTTATTGTTATTGAGGTTAAAAATGCAACTATACAGAGTTATCCAAATGATAACATGAAAGAATTTTACAAATGGTCATATTGCAACAATTCTTTTTAAGATTGTTTTAGGTACATTCTCACTTATTGCTTGTGAATTGAATGACTTATGTTATTGCCCTTTTTACTGATTCTTGTCGCTAAGTTCACTTCAATTGTTTCTACTCTTCATTCTCTTCTTCTCAGCCTTTCTTTTGCTTTCCAAATTCTATGCTATATATATTATCTTTAATTAAATTAAGAAACTATAAACTAATACATCACACAAAATCAATGGATAAATGAAGCCACACGCACACACTATATGTGTGTGTGTGGCTTCATTTATCCATTGATTTTGTGTGATGTATTAGTTTATAGTTTCTCAATTTAATTAAAGATAATTAATTTGAAGTCTAGGTGTGACGTATTTGTGGGGCAGAGGACATAAAATGTGCGTCCATATGAGAGCTCATCTTGGTAACAATTAAATAATAAACGGAATTCAATTCGAAGGATGTAGTTAAAACTGCTTTTAGAATGATCATTGATCAATTACACAGATCGATTTGTGGATATATGGAAATAATCAATTCTTTTGTACGTGTTGTGATTTTCTAGATTGAAGAATTGATGAGACTCACTTGATGATTGGCGCAAAATTGACCTCCTGCAACTCCATCATTAATCATCACCATTCGTGAAAACCATTTTCCAAGAGGTATACACAATTTTCTCTCTAATTATTGTTTCTTGAGAGAAAATAAACTAGTTTTTGTGTTTTTTTGTTTGCGTGTGTAACTTTTTTACAAACCTGAGCTGATGTGTCTATTTAACTCATTGTTGTCTATTTAATGATTGAATTAGTAGTTTACTAATATGATGGTATGAGATAATGGAACTTTTTATACATAATCCTTTTGAGCACGTCAGTTTGCCAATTATGAAAAATTTGGAAACTAAATTAGATGTTTACCTAAACTTACTAAGAGTTCACCACGAACAAATAACAACATAGAATTGAAAAACCTGATACACTCAATAGCTGCAGCTCTTTTACTTTCTTCCATCACATGTAAGGATCCATAATAAATAACACTTTTGCAATTTACTTAACGTTAGCTTCAACTCATTGTTAAATTCAACTCATATATTGTTGTCTGTTTAATGATTGGATTAGTTTACTAATATATTGGTATGAGATAATGGAACTTTCTATACATAATCTTTTTGAGCGATATTAGAGTGTTCACGTCAGTTTGCCAATTACGAAAAATCATCTAGAGACTACATTAGAAGTTTACCTAAACCTACAAAGAGTTCACCACGAACAAACAACAACATAGAATTGAAAAAAACAGATAAGCTTAATAACTGCACCTCTTTTTCTTTCTTCCATCACGTGTAAGGATCCATAAATAGTGTTTTTTCCTCGCTATTTGTTTGGTTTCTCACTGTTTCCTCTTCCTTTTCATCAGCTATTGGTTGCTAATAGCCACAGTTTGTTTGAATAATTTCAAAATCAAGACATCCTGGATATCAAATTTTAAGGTATTCTAAGAGTTAATTTAATTAGCATGTAAGATACATGAAAACAATACGTACTAAAATATGAAGGTGCCTTCAATTGTAGTGACCATTAACCTACATTTTTTTTCCTAGAGTGTACGCTGAATCAAATGATTTATGAAAATTAAGTAACTATTAACGGTTAATCAAGATATTCAGCAATAGTATGCAACATTAGAAGTATAGAAAATGAAGTTGATAGAGTCGTTCACGAGGATATGCATTTCAATAAGTAAAGCTTGATAAATATTTTACCTAATAGATCAATTTCCCTTTCATTGTCTGATTGTATCGTCTATTGCTAAATGCATATATTACGATGTAAAAATATAAGATTGCAAATTCACAACTAAACAATGAAGCATATAGGAACATTGTTTATGGTAATTAGGCTCACTATACATTTTAGTTATATTGGTATGATTTTGTTCATTGTTTTAGGAAGACCTGGGAGCTTATCCAAAATTTTGTAACTGAACACTTAGAAATTAAGTACAAGCTCATGTTTAAATGTTTGTTTGTTTATTTGTGTGTATTTAAATATTTAATCACTGCAGAAACTTAATACTTTAGAAAGTTGCAATCCAATTTTTGAGGTTTTAAATTTTTACCACATCTTTAGTAACAACTCATTATTGAAACTCATACAAGGTCAGTTGATTTTGGGCACTCTTCTTTAGTGGCTGCTGATTTTAGTTGATTAGGTCAGTTGCTTATTTTGTCAACTGTTCTCTTTCCAGTTTCTTTGTTCAAAAGAAGAATGCTCCATTCATATAACTTTTTATTGACTTTATAATTATAACTTTCAGTGACTTTATAATTCTTTTTGGTTTCTCTACTCTATTGATCAGACATGACTACTAAATGAAATGGATATCTCATTTGTTGTTCAATTTGGAAAATTGGGAGGGTGCAACATCAAGCTCAAATTGTGCGGTACCTATGCATTTTTGAATAAAATAAGTCAGGTGTGCTCCGGTGATAACATGACTTATTTAGATGATAACATGTCTTATTTCAATACTAATTATGATTAATTAAATTAAACCACTTTTTTAGCATTTCATTTAACGACACCTGTTCAGTGAACGAGTATGAAATTTAGTATAATTAATGGAGGGGCGCCAATACCTTAAAATTTGTCAAAGGGGTGCCAATCACATTAATTGGGGTGTAAATATATACTGCCGCCCATGAACAATCATTTCAATTCTTTTAATGACTCAAAGGTGGGGCCAACAATGAAAGGGGTTTATCAACTCAAACAATATCTTGAGAAATTTGGATACCTTCATTAAAATAATAATAATGCACCTCATGCACATGACGATGAGTTTGATGACCTCTTAGAGTACGCAGTCAAGAGTTACCAACTCAATTACCATCTCAATGTAACAAGGAGTCTAGACTTTCAAACTGTTAAAGATGATGATGCCAAGGTGTTCTGTTGTAGACATCATTGATGGTGTTATAAGTTATAACATAGATGTTATATATTTGGCAAGAATAAGTATCGCCATGGACCTAATTCCCTACTTAGTGTATCACACTTTAGTTTTTTCCAAGATGCCAAAGGTGGCCGTCTTCCAAGTTTATGCTCACATATAGCTTCAATTCTAGTTCTCTCCAAATAATCGATTGGAAGACACTAAGGCTGTGTTTGGTTCATTGAAATCTGATTCTAAAAGAAAACATTTTCTTTGATTTGGTTTTCCATGTAATAGAATTTGGATTTTGTGTGTTTGGTTGGAAATGGAAAAGTTTGTTGTAGTTGATTGCAGTTTGGTAGTAATGGATCAAGGCTTGTGAAACTTACGCAAAGTAGGGAATCAAAATCTTTTGAAACCTGCGATCTCTAAAATCTCTCATTCTCTCTCTCTCTCTTACAAGCCTCCGTCAAAAATAGAAAACAACTTCCTCTTTGTTAAAATATAATGGATGTTGTTTTCTTCTTTTTGAACACATTTGAAGAACCTGTTTTCTAGTTTTTCATTTTCCATTGTGAACCAAACATTCAAAAGTTTTCAATTTCCTTGAAAACACTTTCTTTTTCTCAATTTTCCTTGAACCAAACATAGCCTAAGTCCTATTATTTCTCGAGATTTCACAAGATGGACAGCAGTGAGCCATTTCACATTTGTGGAAACTCAAAATGGTTCAAATGCTGATATAGTGATTGGGTTCATAAGAGTTAACATGGTGATAACGCTAGCTTTGATAGGGGGCAGGTGGAGTTTTAATTTAGCTCATGTGTTTGCCCCAATAATTGGTTAGTTTCACTATGATGCAGATGAGCCTTGGAGCACTAATCCTACAAATGTTACTTTCAATTTAGAAGTACATATATTCATTCGGTACTTGACAACCAACCATGAGGTGACACGTGGAAGATAGGCCAGTAGCACATCCGATCAAGTCATAAGCTCAAGTATAATGCATCACATCCTACACTTGGCACTGCTCTACCAACTAAAGACACCTCACCTGGATTACAACCCACGAACTAACACTCTTTACTTCTAACTGTCACATCTTCCCATCCAAACGACCGACCTATAAACCTCAGCTCCCTCACTAAAACTCCCTGAGCTAGATTCAGGACATTTCCCTCTCCGACACACATCAAGACAAACCATCATCCACCACCTCTGCATAAGAAGCACCATTGCCTCACCAAGTATAATCATTATCTCTTCTACCAACTACAACAACCATATCTCTCCACCAACTACACTGTTCAGCCATACTCTTAGCCATGACCCATCCTTTGTCATCATGACTCAAACCCTTATACCATATCTATAAAAGCCAACTCTAAAACTACGTTGGCTTAATTCTTGATCTTTCTTTTTAACCAAATACGTAGGCGTCTTCCACCCAAAACCTCCCTCATTCATTCTAGATTAGTCTATACCTAATCTCATTTGGTATAATATTAGAGTGATTCCTAAATCAGAATAAATTTGTGGACATACCACTATTTGGTGTCCACAAGACAACATGTCCTGATTGGTGGAGAGGCTACTCAGGAAAACTGTTTACTTGCCCGAAAAAAATGTTTATCTGGCCCACAAAGTGTTTGGACCAATGAGAAGCTGCTGATTGTGGACAAATTTGTCCACAAATTCGCTCTCTTCCTAAATAGACTCATTTTGGTATTTACACAAACCATGAAATTGGACACCTTGGACTTGGTCATAACTCGGTTCCATATGCCATCATGTTTCCTCGCATTTCAGATGGAATTACCAAAAGGGAGGTGGAGTGGTGGACATTGAAGGCATTCGAACTTTATATGAACTCCCGAGATAACAGGAGAAAGATAAAATATGCATTCTATTTGGGCTTTTGTGGGCTTTTTTTTAATAAGCCAGGTCCATTTGAGCCCAGCCCAAAATTGACTTCCATGTTCCGTTGCAAACAAGAAGAAGAGCAACAACAACGAAAAAAAATGAAGAACAAATCACCCCCAAACTCTTCTTCTTCCTCAACCTTCTTCTTCAATTATTAGATCAATCCTAAAAGCTCAAAAAAAAAAACATGGGTCTGTTCACGTACTGTTTAGCAGGTGGTGCATTAATACTACTTGGTGCATGGGAAACATTATTTTTATCCTACACTACCTTACACCCTTCTTCATCATCATCACCACTTTCTCCACCAAACCCAACTATTAAAAGGAGGAAAAACGGACAACCTTTTTTTATTTCAGTCAGATTCATTGGTATTGCTCTTTTTACCTTCTGTTTTATATTTGATTCACTAGTTTCACTTGTTGATGCTTATAACAGTAAAGACCGAGTTGGTTTTGCATTACAGTTAGAGATTATAGCCATTGCTTGTTTGTTTTTAATGTATGCTGTGTTTGGGCTACTGTTTGTTTCCACCAGCTTCTTTACTGTACCTTATTCTATGTTGAATTTAATTGTGTTATTTGCATTTGGACAAGAGTTTATGCATTTTTATTTACAAAGAAAAGACCCCGATGGAATGGAGAATCGGTATTTTGATTTATTGCTTGTGCCTATTATGGTTTGTATGTTTAGTACTGTGTTGGAGATGAGTGGGTGGTATAATAAGTCGAATTTACCGGTTTTATCTCGAGGAGTTGGGTTGATATTCCAAGGAACATGGTTTGTGCAAATGGGGTTTTCGTTTTATACGAATGCGATAGCTCAAGGGTGTTCTTTAGTTGAAAAGAGTAGAGGGAATTTTACTGTGTTGTGTAAAGGGCATATGGCGAATCATCGGGGGAGAGCAGTTGCGACATTGCAGTTTAATTGTCATCTTGCTTTTATGGTTATGGTGATTGTTGCGGTGTACTCGTTTGTTGCGTATAAGTATGGATTGGCTGATGATTACTTGAATTATAAGCCTCTTAATGCGGAATTGAGACATTTGGATCATCAAGGACAGTTTACATTGGATTCTGATGATGAGATTGTTGTGGAAGAGAATGGTATGAAGGCGAAAGATCTTCAGATTCTACCGGTATCAGGTGTCAATGGATTTGGTGATCATTAGCGAGGTAATTGTATTTTTTACCTTATTTTAAGGATGAGAAGCTCTGTTGTTTTTTGTATGTTTCTCTATATAAAAGATCATTTGGGTGGCTAGAGATTTGTTGATTTGAATATACATATTTGATAATGTCAAATACAATGATGACTGAAGCTTTTCTTCCACTGTTAATATAAATCCAGTGTTATTCTTGTTTCATATATCAACTTTTTGATACTGTTAGGTGTTTAAATACTTACACTGTTACTGCTTAGAAATTGCAAGAATTAAAGTGAATCATGGAAACAGATCTAGGACTTTTAGGCTGCAGTTCTGTCATCTTTTAATACATTTTAGTTTAAGTTACTTTTTTATTTTTGTTCCAAGTGTGAAGGTAGCTTGAACATTGAGTCCAAGATTGAAGTCAATCGACAATCTTCAGCTAGACTTTCCTTGATATGTCTCATGGCTAGATGAAATTAGTTTTATACTTATTTGAAGAAAATCCATGTTGATGTGTGGTGATTTCCTACACTGAAACATTGGTATCAGTACCAAACACAAGCCATAAGAACGAAACACCAAGGGGTGAGCTCTGAAATGGCTACTTAGAAACATATTTAAAAGGAGAGGGGGGAAATGAAATAGAGAAACTGAGAAAGTTAAGGTTAAAGCTACCATGCAAGAAATGCTCTGCTCTCTGGACATGAGTCAGAGCTGCTATAGGAAAGGACTACTTGGACCATGGAACAGCCTGAAAGAAATCCATTGAAAAGGAAATTTTGGGCAAAATGACAGCTTCCTTTGGACAAAGGCCTACTTAGATAGATAGTAGGCCATCACACTGTAGGGTTTGCTACAGAGCGTCCTGGAACTTAGGATCCTATTTAGGAAGTAAAGTTGGTCCCACTACCTTTGGTGTTGACCACCACAGATGAAATCAAGCTGCTCGTAGTTAGTAAGGAATGAGCTTTAAGTCTTGCAGTAGCAAAGCCGTTTAACTATGAGTTCTTAAACTACAAGGCTATAGCATTGTCTGTGAAGAAATTTTGCATTTGGTGTTCATACATGTCGGAGAGCATTGCATATGTACGGTGATTGATTTTTTGTCTCCTTAGTTAATGACGCTACTCATGGTCTGTGTCAAGATATTGTCCAATTTTTTGAAGTAAATTGGAAGGACGGTTAAACTTCTAGACAAGATATTGTCAACAGAACTGTTCAGAACTTCTCCATAAAGATCAAATTTGTGGTGCTCATGCTTCAGGAAAGTCTCCATTTTTAGGAAGCTTGCTCTGAGTTTTTAGATTTCTTCTCATAAATATAATTGAGGGGAATGGGTCTTGCTGCTTGGTGCCTGATATTATGAAACTAAGAAAGGACGCTGCTTTCTATTTGGGTTATTGAAGATCATTTTAAGTGATCTTCTGTTGTGTTTCTTGTTTTCTATATCTTCCTAGAGTATGTCGCAATATTGTTTGTTTGTTTGTCTGATTTGTTTAACTCTACTATAATAGATGAATGTATGGATATAAATGCGTGAGAGAGGACCGTTAGATCATGTAGCCTAACAGTAGCACCCTATTAGTTACAACAATGCTTGAAAAAGTGTGAAAGACGGTTTTGATGTTCGCACGAAGAAGATACTTTACGTGTGTATGTTGAGCTTGACTATAGACTGCTCCTCCTCTGCAATTTGCTTTAGCATCGTCAGATGGAGCAATCAGAAAGTGAATCTTCTTTTGAGTTACCGTGTCAGGAAGAAAGTTGTATGTAGATGGTGATTTTGCTTGAATAGTGCTGGCTGCACTTTTGGCATGTTTTTGGAGTTCAGATAATCCATCGCAATTCTGTGACTTCTGTCCCTGCTTTATGTTGTAGTTTAGAGCAGCAAAGAAAGCTCCGGAAACCGGAGTCTTGAGAGCTGTCCGTTCATTCGTTATGACATAGGAAATCCAACTTGCTTGGAATAGGTACTCCCATAACACAGTCCCATGTCTTGTAATCAGATTATTCATAAATTGATTGCTTAGCTGACTCTGCCAACATGTATTAAGCCAAAATGTAGTGCTTCCGTAGAATAATTGTGTATTATGCTACAAGTATCGTAGCCCATTGTTGATGAGTGTCCTCACCCGCTTAGTAATCTGAAACTCGGTACTGATGGGGTGTCCATTAGCAACTTAGTCTGGTGGTGGCAGTGTTGTTCTAGTTTAGCTGCCGAGGTGCGTGACTGTCCCTTTTGGCGGCAAACTTGTTGCTCTCGCTAGCATTGCTTCCAGTTTCTCATCACTCTGTCCCAAACCCTCTTTTTCAATCTCTCCCTAATAGAGTTGATGAATTACATAGCCTTATCATGAGTGAAGAATTATCACTTCAGGATCTCAGAGGAAATGGTCAAGTTGATCAAGTGCTGTTTTTAATAACTTTGGTAGAGGAAGAGGATATGACAATTACAATAACACTGGTAGAGGCAATGGAAATGGACGTGGTTTCTATAGAGGCAATGGAAGCTATAAACAATGGCTACATAGGAAGAGGAAATAATAATTACAACAACACTGGTAGAGGAAATAGTTCTTGTTACAACAATGATGCAAGTACATCAAATGGATATAACAATGTATCACAAGGAAGACCTCAGTGCCAAATCTGTAATAAGTTTGGTCACTTGGCAATTGATTGTCACAATCGAATGAATCATTCTTATGTAGGCAGAATCCCACCTATCAAACTTGCCATGCTTGCCAGCATCAATGATGCAATCCCTCAGTCTCATAGTTCACAGTATGATGGTTCTCAATATCAGAATTCTTCATCTCATTATCATGGTTCTCCCTTTCACTACAATGGTTCTAATCATCAGAGTTATCATGGTCATCCTAACTCTTCAAAGGACTCCTACTGGTATGCTGACACAGGAGCTTCTAATCATCTCACCAATGATCTCTCCAATCTCTTTATTCATTCAGACTACAAAAGAGCTGACAAAGTCCTTGTAGGAAATGGCCAAAGTCTGTCCATTACTCATACTGGTTCTGCTTCTGTTAAACCTTATAGCTCATCACATTGTTTTCACATGAAAGATATTTTACATGTCCCAAAAATACAACATAACTTTTTTTTTCGATAGGATATACAACATAACTTAGTGTACATAAATTCGTCACTGATAATAATTGTGCCCTTATTTTTGCTCCAAATGTTTTCTATGTCGAGGACACTACAACATGGAGGACTCTTTTCAAAGGTCGAACTGAGCATGGTCTATATCTTATTCATCTCTCTACTTCATCAAGTAAAGTACTATATCCTTCTGCCTTCATCACAAACAAAGATCCTATTGCAACTTGGCATAAGAGGCTTGGGCATCCATCTACTGCAATCATTCATAAACTTCTTCAAAATAAAACTATTGATCTTCAAGGATCAAAACATTTCAATTTGTGTGTTGATTGTGCTATGGGAAAAAGCACTAAACTTCTTTTTTTTTTTTTTTTTAAACAGTAAGCTGGGGTTAGGCTGACCCCCACCTGCATATATTATCCAAAACGTACATATCTGGTACCTAATGCATCCTCCTCTACGAGATTACTAAGTTAAGCTACCTATTGGAGGTCCATAATGCATTAGCTCATTACAATGAGAAGGGGCTAGTCCTGCAAAAGGTAATCTGCGAGCCTATTGGCCTCCCTAAAACATGTGAAAACTTACAACGCATGAATTTCAAAGAAGTGTCTAAGATGTGTGCGGCACATTCGGCAATACCCGCGGCCCGGTTTAGCTATCTTTGTTGCTATCCGAATTCTTTGCTTGAGAGAATCAGATTCCACTTCCACTTTTAGGAATCCCATTTCGACAAATGCGAGAGACCAACCTCTATGGCTTTCATCTCTTGGTATATAATGGATTCCACGCCTCCACTTCCTGTAAACACCGCCAACAAGACTCCCTTTCGTCTCGATTACACCCCTGGTGGCCCATACCTTTTTCTCGACAAGGACCCATCAGCATTTAGCTTCACACTACCCGATTGCGGGGCCTGCCAATATACACTTTGTTGTTTGGCTCGTTCAAACTCTACGAAACCCTATAGCTGGCATAATCTTCTCATTTGCTATTGAATCTTCCATAGATGCGATCTTGAGTTGTACATCGCCTTCATACTTCTAAGAGTTCTCTTTAACACCACTGCTGCGGGTTGTGCGTTATTCTTGAACCGTCGGGCATTTCTTTCTTTCCATATCGGCGTCAAAGACCAAATGTAGACTTTGGCAATTTCGGTTACTTGGCTTGCTCCTCGGCAGATTCTCAGTATGAACGACCATTCTCTATTTGAATTGCGGTGATTTGAATTAATTCCCAGCACCGACATTATTCCCGCAAAGATTACCCGAGAATAGTCACACTCAAAATAGAGATGGTTGGAGAACTCTCTACTTTGATTACAAAGGTAGCAGGACGAATGGTTAAGTATTCTTTTGTACACTAGCCGATCTTGAGTTGACAAGCTATTGGAGAACAATTGCCAGCAAGTAAAGGAATGTCTTGGAATGACTAACCTTCCCCAAACTAACCTCTGCCATCGGACTTTCCCTCCATGTCTTCTCAAGGCCTCATATGCACTGCTTGACGTGAAATTTCCACTCTGATGTGGTTTCCAAAGGACTCTGTCTTTCTCTAAATGCCTCTCAATTGCCGTAGACCTGATGTCCTCCTTTAGTCGATTACACTGAATATTCTCAACAATTCCATTCCATTCTCCACCTGAGATTAGCTCACTGACCTTTGCGTTGAGAGGGAGCTGGATACTCATGACAGCTTGATTGTTCGCCAGAAGAGGGCTGCTGTTACACCATAAATCATGCCATAGAAGCGTGTCTTCTCCATTAGCTATCGCATAAAGGATATGATCTTTCGCATGTTTTCGGCACTTGAGGATGTTCCTCACTGACCAGGAGCAATCTTTCGGTACTGCCATGGTCCACAAATAGCTGTTCTTAAGCTGATTCTTCGATATCCAATCAACCCACAGAGTGTTTTCTTTGCTCGCTATCTTGAACAGCAGTCCACATTGCGCACCGGTGTTCCATGTCTCCATATTCATAATGCCCGACCCTCCCTCTTCTTTTTGCTTTCTTTGATAGTTCCAATACTTGCTTGGTGCACACACCTTTTGATATCAATCCCACTCCATAGGAACGTAGCACATATCCTTTCCACTTGTTCTAGAACAAATAATGGTAGGATGAAAGTTCTAGCCCAATAAATATGAAGAGAGCTAAGAATCGATACAATCAACTGAGTGCTTGCATCGCGAGAGCAACAGTGCTTTCAATCCTTGATTTTCCCGGTTACTTTTTCAACTAGAGGTTGGCAATCTTTGATACCTAAACGAGCTGAAAAAGCGGGGAGACCAAAGGTATTTTTTTTGGAGGTTTGACGAGTTCAATACCCGGGATATGAGCCAAGTCAAGAGAATCTTGATCCCCCCATAGCCCGATCACTATGGTAGTCTTCGGGAATTGATTTGGAGCCACAGTAGCATCACTAAAGGCAAGCAAACAATCTTTGAGGGCTGCAATAGATGAAACTTCCCCTTCTGAGAATATCGAACATCATCCGCCAAAGGTCGGATGGGTGAGAAGACTCCTCTTGCATTTCGAATGAAATTGGATCAGCTTATTATCAATACTCTCTCTAATCACACAGCCTAAAATCTCCATGATTAATACAAAGAGATATGGGGACATGGGGTCGCCCTGTCTTAGACCCCTGCCTCCCTCAAAAAACCCCTCCGGTGAGCCATTTATAAGAATAGAATAGTAAGGTGAGCTTATACACATCTGTATCCATTTCTTCATCTTTGGTGGAAAGAGAAATTTATCCAACATGGCTAGGATAGTTGCCCAACTTACCATATCATACGCCTTTCTAATATCCACCTTGACTGAGCATCTTGGGGTACCATGTCTTCTCTCGTAGCCTCTCAGCACTTCATGAGCTAGAAGGATGTTATCTTGTATCGATCTCCCGGGAATAAAGGCCGATTGATTCTCATGTACTAACTCTGAAATAACCAGTTGCAGCCGAGATGTAATCACTTCGGAAACACACTTGTACAAAGTATTGCAAAGTGCAATAGGCCTATAGTCTTCCACCTTAGACGGATTACTCTTCTTTGGAATTAGGCATAGAAATGTAGCATTTGTTCCCCTCGGCATCTTACATGTTCTGAAGACATTCCTGATAGCATTCAAGACATCCTACCCCACTATATCCCAGCAGTATTTGAAAAAGAAAGGATTGTACCCGTCTGGTCCTGGCACTTTGTTATTCTCCATAGCAAACAATGCTTCCTTGATTTCTGTATCAGTGATATCGGCGTCCAATACCTCTCTCATGGCTGAATCAATCACATTTCTAACTTTCAGCCCCATGAAGAACTCTTCCTCGCTGATTGATGGAGCATAGTTCCCCTTTGTTTGGGTAAAATACTTTACAATGCACTGTGCTACCTCTGTCTGCCCATATACTGTTACCCCATTATCATTGGAGATGGCCCATATTCCTTTCTTAGCCTCTTTTTCCTTCAAAGAGTTGAAGAAATAATTAGTGCATCTATCCCCATCTGTACTCCATTTCTCCTCTGATTTCTGTTGCATATCTATCTCTTCAGCTCGTGCTAGTTCGATATACTTCTTCATGGCCACCCTTTCACTTTCCCCTACATTTACATCACTTGAGTTATTCTGGAAGTTTACTTGTGCGTCATGTAGCTCCTGCCTAGCTGAGTTTACTCTCTCATGAAGATTAGAAAAATTCATCCTTGCCCATGGCCTTATTCTTGTCTTCAACAACCGGTTTACGTACCAATATATACATCGGGTTATTGTAGATATTGGTGCTCCATACTTCCTCTATCATGGCCTTGAACTCTGGCTGGTAAACCCAAAAGTTTCGAAATCTGAATGGAGTTGGAGTTCTGGAATGATCAACCCACGTAAGTAGCATTGGCGAGTGGTCTGAAACTCCTAGAGGTAGGAACTCAGCTACAGAATGAGGATAACAAGTCAGCCACCAACTGTTTACTAAGCATCTGTCAATCCTTGACATGATACTGGCTGAACCCACAGACTTGTTCCACCAAGTGTAGAAAAATCCAATTGAATTGATGTCAGACAGTCCCGTATTTTGAAGACAAGCATTGAATTCAACAGCTTCATTCGGATGCATTGGGTCACCCCCCACTCTTTCATTAGCCGCCTTGATGTTATTAAAGTCCCCAGCGACACACCACGGCTCTTTAATTGATTTATGAATACCCATCAAGTCCTTCCACAAATCGAGTCTCACTTTAAAATTATTACTAGCATAAATAACTGTGAATAAGAATTCTTCCGCTCTTGGAAGGTATTTGACTCTGCAGTGTATGAATTGCTTCGAGTCGACTAACTACGTACATGAACAACTCGGGATTCCAACAAACCCATATCATGCGGTGACTCTTTTCATAATTGTTTACATGCTCCCATAAAGGACAACAAACCCTCCTAATGGTATCATACTTTGGTCTTTTGACTTTTGTTTCCAGTAAGCCAAAAACACACAACTTTTTATCTATTCTCACCTTATTTATTTCTGCAGCTTTCAACAAATCATTTGCTCCCCTCACATTCCAAACGCTAATAGGTTCAATCATTGATCCTATCGTTTTTTGTTTTTCGACCCCTTAGGCCTGCCCCTACTCTTGCTTCCTTGTTTTTTCTTTTCTTTAGACCCTTGATTAATTTTCCCTTTGCTTACGGTCACCACACCTCCCCGGTGTTGTTGGGGAAAGGCTCACCAGTCAAAGGAATTAAGTTCTTATCCTTAAAGTATTCAGTTTCCTCTTCAGACGTGTCCTCATCAGACATCTCCCCATTTCTTAGCGCCGCAAAGCTGTTATGATATTCCTGCTGCTAGGCATCGTATTCCAACAACTGGTTCAGGCTACTATCTATCCCCACATCTTGTACTACCTCCACATAAGGCACTATGGCAGTACCCATATCACTCTGTTCCCTTTCCTTACCTCTGTCCCTCTGGTCGCTGGCTATGTCACTCACCTAACCCTGATCAGTTCCAAAAGGAGCTGTTATTTCTGGCGTATGCATCTCCGGGATAACAAGACTCAATTCATATTCCTCCACTAAACCCTCATTCAAGTTGCTGTTTTCCATTCCTATCTCTATTACCCCTTGATTCACCATATCCATCTCTACTTCCTGTGTTGAGTTCCCTGTACTCTGGTCAGAACCTTGTTCCTGAGCAACTTCAATATTCCCACCCTCATCACAGCTTCCTGGTAAAAGACATTTAGTACTTTCAGTAGGCGTACCTCCAATAACCACCTCTCCATCCACTGTTCTCAAGCAGCTACTTTCAGGTTGACTCGGAGTATTGTCAACCACAACTTCTTTCTCTCTAGTCCCTCGAGCCTCAGTGTTGCTCGTTTTCCTCGTATAGGTTACAGTAAAGTGCCCGAAAGATTTACAATTCCCACACATCTTAGGTATCCATCCATATTCTACAGATATCCTTCTTATGTCATCCTTACCCATTTCTATGTCAAAGAAAGTTGGGAGCTCTGCAGTGCTCTCTACTTTGACACTAACTCTTGCATATTTCAATCTTTTCCTGTGCGCAGTAGCGTCATCCATACTATCAGGAACCCCAAGCCGACTTACCAGGTAGCTCAACCCATCTTCCGTCCATAGCTCCTTTGGGACATTATGCAAATTTACCCATATAGGAATCAATTGCACCGAATTTCTCCTTCTTTCAATGTCTTGGGACCATTTTGATATTACAAAGCATCTACCTGAAATGTAGAATGTTCCAGTTTCTAAGACCCTCTTCCTATCCTCACTATTAGAAAACTTGAAATAGAATACTTCTTCATCTGCAACCATCTCAAAGCTTCCTTTTAGTTTCCAACGTTTTCTTAAATGGTCCCTCACGGTTAGGAAAGGAAGTCGTTTCTCGAGAAAGAATCCTACAACATAATCATACCATTCAGTGATGCCTTTCATCACTAAATCTAAAGGTATTTGTGTGATACCATCAATGATTTGAACATCCACTTTCTGTAGCGTATTGCTTAAAGTTGACGCCGTGATGCCTTTGAAACAAGGTACTCAAGGTCTTTGGGCGTGGTTGTTCGAAACCAACTCTCTCTCTCTTTTGTTGTTGTTATTAGTCTCTCTTGTCTCTGAATGGAGGGGTGGGAAATTTTGGTTGTTAACAGACAGATTCGCCATGTCAAGGATCAGCAAAACAACGCAAGGTGCTTGAAGTTGATTCCTTTTCAGAACTCTCACTGTAATCAGTGAAGGATTTTACCCGAAAAGGAATGAAACAAGAGGCTTAAGAAGATAAGAATTCTTCTCCAAGCAAGATTTAACTAAAAGCGGCAAAAAGTTGGTGTATGCGATCACTGCGGCAGCTTAAGTTACTTCACTTCCTATCTCCCAAAAACATGTCCCCATTTTTTTTTCAAATGTTCCCAAATGTGACTAAGGACTTTAACTATTAGAACTTTTGACTAAACTTCCTTTTGGTTCTTCTTTTTGTAAAATTGTTAAACCATTGCAGTTATTACATATTGATCTTTGGGTCCCTTTCCTATTGTGTCTATTAGGCTAAGTCCAATTGTTCGGTGCAGCAAAACACCAAAGCACAATAACACAATGGATACAGTTAGTGGGATAGCGAAATCAAACCCAATGGTTTATTTTTTCAGCCGCCAGTGACAATGGCGTGCAACCCAAAATATTAAATATCGTTATTTGTTTCCAACAATAATATTGACTTTTAAAAAAAAAACCAAGTTTTTTTATACGCCATTCCCACAGGCGTGTAGTTATTTATCTCCCCATTTTACCCTTTCAAAAAAAACACCCAGAACACCAAAAAAAAAAAAAAAAACTCACTCTCACTCTCACTGTTCAACACCACGAAACTCTGAAACAAAATGTTGATACTTCCACGAAAGGTTTGCTGTATTGGTGGGTGACAACATCATAAAAACACAAGTTCATCAGTTCAAGGTAATGCTGCTATGATTCTGGGAAGAACACGAAACTCAAGCTGAAGTTTATTTTTCAGGCTCTTCTAAAACTCTTCCAAGAACTCCTCCATAAACTTGTGCCTCTTCTCAGCTCTTCTTTGGCCAGCCTGAAATTGCCATAATACCAAAACAAGATATTAAGTAAAGAAAAATATGGTTTCTATTAGATCTTTTTCTTTGTCTTACTACATACTTATTTGTTAAAGAAGCGTGTTATAGAACAGATTTATAGAGATGAACATGTTGCACATAACAATAAAGAAGTAGTCGGTCGGGGAATAGTGGGTTGTGCTTAAAGCTTCACCTTTGTCTTCATTAAATCCTTAAGCTTGAGAAGCTTTTCATGAAAATGATTCAGTGTGGTCTGCTCATCTTTCTTCATATATTCTTCCTTTGATATATCTAATCGGGGCTCTATCTTAGGGTCATGCAGTACTCTGTTCCTACTTCCACCAAAAGTAAAGCAACGGGCAATTCCTGAATCAAGTATAGTAATATTGTGAATGAACAGAAGTACAACTAAATAAAAAAAAAATTAAAAGGGTAGGATGGAATGGTAATTGCATAAATTAAGTTATTAAAAAAACAAAAAAATAGAGAATTCAATGCTAACCGCCAGTGGGAGTGGCGGGTGGAAATATTAATTGAATTCTAACCGCCAGTGGGAGTGGCGTGTAGAGTTATTTCAAAATGAAAATAAATTTCTAACCGCCACTGGCTATGGCGTGTAGAGTTATTTGGATTTTTTTGGCTGGCCGCCACTGGCTATGGCATACAAAGCATACGCTATCGCGTTAAAAGTGACTGCATAAATAGAGAAATTTATAAAGATAGCGTTGGCGGTATAACGTTTTAACGTACCATTGGATCACATTTTACGCGAAATTTGGTGTTTTGCCGCACCATTGGACTTAGCCTTAATGGTTTCAAATATTGTGCTAGTATAGTTGATGATCGTACTAGATACTGCTGGATTTTCCCTATTTGACAATAAATCCATCTGATTTTAGTTCTGTTTTTCAATCCTTTAAGCTCTTGGTTGAAAATCTTTTAACTTGCAAAATCCAATGTGTCAGAACTGACAATGGTGGGGGAGTTTACAAGTACTCATTTAAAAAAAAAATCTTCTCTCACATGGCATTAGTCATCAATTTACTTGACCTCATACATCTGAACAAAATGGGATTGTAAAGAGAAAGCACAGACACATTTTGGATGTAGCTAGAACTCGCATTTCCCAATCCTAGATACCACCTAAATATTGGTGTGACATCTTTTCTAGTTCAGTTTATATCATAAACAGACTTCCTTCACCCACTCTTAATCACATTTTACCTCTTGAGAAGTTGTTTAATGTCAAACCCAATTACAGTAACCTTAAAGCTTATGGTTGCACATGTTTTCCCTAGTTATGACCCTATACATCCAATAAACTTAACTTAAGATCCAAACCCTATGTTTTTCTTAGATATAGTTTGAACCACAAAGGCTACAATGCATGGATATAGAAATTGGCAGTGTACATATCCATACATGTTGTTTTCAATGAATCTGAGTTTCCATTAAAAAATACTAACTTGCACACTAGTTCAATGTCTCCACAAGAATTCCTTCATTCATCTTTTTGTAATGATGTCATTCAATCTCCTTTTACAATACCATCTCAACTCTCTACAATACCTTCTACTGATTGCTCTGAAACACCTACTGACATTTTTTTTCCAACTGTTTCTAATCCACTTACAAATCCTTCTCCTATAACTCATTCAATGATCACAAGAGCCAAAAATGGCATTTTCAAACATAAAACTTACATTTCCACAAAGCACTCTATCCCTCATGCTCTTCATGCTTCTTTTTCTTCTCTACCAGTTACACCTACCTCTTTTACCCTAATAAAGACCCAAATTGGAAAGCAGCCATGGCAAGTGAATTTAATGCTCTTATTAAAAATGGCACCTGGATTCTTGTACGTACCTTAACTAACTCTCCTTCACAAAATCTCGTTGATAACAAGTGGGTGTTTAGATTAAAGCAGAAAGCAGATGGTTCACTTTATAAGCTTAAGGTTAGGTTGGTTGCTAAAGGTTTTCACTAACAACATGGATTTGACTATGATGAAACCTTTAGTCTAGTAGCAAAACCCCCTACTATTAAACTTATCATCTCTCTAGCATTTTTTTCTTATAACTGGGATATTAAAGCGCGCAATTAGATGTATCCAATGCATTTTTGCATGGTCATCTCAAGGAGGATGTATTTATGACTCAACCTAGAGGTTTTGTTGATCCAGCTAAACCTAATCATGTTTGGAAGCTTCTGAAGTCTTTATATGGTTTGAAACAAACCCTGCGTGCTTGGTATGAAGAGTTATTTCAGGGTCTCTTATCTCTTGGCTTTACTACATCAAATGCTGATCATTCTCTTTTCATCAAGAAAGACTAAGTTTTTATTACATTTTAGTTTAGGGTTACCTAGTATTACCACCTCCCCTACTATATAGGAAATTAAGGTCTCCAATGCACAAAAAAAAATCAAATTGGGTTGACCGTGTTTTTTGTTTGTGTATTTGTAGGGGTGGGAGAGACCCTAATTTCCCATCTAGGGGATCTTCCAAAGGACTATTCTTATGTCAAACAAAATACACATTTGATCTACTGACTAAAGCCAAGATGTTGGTGTTAGGAATATACAACTTAAATGTACTTACTCTTTACCAATCACCAAACAGTACAAACCTTTTATCTTGTAAGTGTCTTGTACTTCTTTGTTAAATCCGAGCCTAGTGTATAAACACTATGTCTTTAAGACATATTTTCCCCCTCACGGTGCTTGAAGCTTGATGGGAAACTGTCTCCCAAGATAGAACGGATCTCCTTCTATAGAAAGCTAGCACTTCAATTCTATAGAATCAGCAAACACACCATAGTATTTGACTAAGAATAGAGGGAGAAGAGAAAGATAAAAAATGTGTGATCTGGTGTGTCTTTCTCTCTAAATTCATCTACTATTTATAGGTGAGAAGTGCATTTTTGAAACAGCACAGTGACTCTTTGAAAAGTTAGGCACCTCTTTGAAAAGCAAGAAATGGGGCTCACACCCTTGCTTCCTAGCCTGTTATGCTAAATCTCCCTCATGGCGGTCCAACCCACTTAACCCCCCTATTTTTAACCCCTCATTAAATAAACTCCCTGTTTTTGTGAAACTAATGAATCTCGGTCTATTTTTTATTTCGAAACAAAATTTATTTCTTTTTTTACCCTTTCTCTTTTCAGTAGACCACTCATTCGTTTTTGGGTTTATTCTAAATATTTTTTACCGGCAACAAGGGCGAAGAACACACTGATTTCAACTTTAAATTTTTCTATGCTCCTGTCTATTTGTTGTATTAACGAATCAAAAGCGAGATGAGTTTCTGAGTCATGAGAATAACAAACCACAGATTTGAATGCTTTTAAAAGACGTGGATCAACTTCTGGTGATATTGAATTTGTTGCCTTCTCAATTAGTGTTAGCACTTTTCCTCCTCCTTCTCTTTCTCTCTCCCCCATCTTCTCCCTCTCTGTCCCATCATTCAAATCTCAACTGCATGGTCAGTTCTTGAATGAGTTGAGGGAGATGTTGGGTCCTTCAAGTTCTAGAAGAGATGGAGATGAAATTGAGAAGATGGTTACTCCAAAAACTACGAACAAACCAAATCTTGTTAAAATCAGTTCAAGTTTTCATAGTTTTGCAATTTCAACTTTAGATTTTTATGTTTGTGTATGTAGTAGTTTTACTATGCATTTTTATATTTCGTAGTTGCTTTTATTCTGCCTTCTTAAATTTGCATAGTATTTTTTATTTGTTTTTTCATGTTTGTATAATGTGTGGTGGTAATTTTACTCTGCATTCTTAACTTTGCATAGTATTTGTACTTTGTCTTCTTAACTTTGCATTGTATTTTTACTCTGCATTATTAAATTTTACTCTGCATTCTTAGATTTGCATAGTATTTGTACTTTGCATTCTTAAATTTGCACAATATTTTTTATTTGTTTTTTCATGTTTGTGCAGTGTAATGTGTGGTGGTAATTTTATTTTGCATTCTTAACTTTGCATAGTATTTTTACTCTACATTTTTAACTTTGCATAGTATTTTTACTCTGCATTCTTAGATTTGCATAGTATTTGTACTCTGCATTCTTAAATTTGCAGAGTATTTTTTATTTGCTTTTTCATGTTTGTGTAATGTGTGGTGGTAATTTTACTCTGCATTCTTAACTTTGCATTGTATTTTTACTCTGCATTCTTAACTTTGCATAGTATTTGTACATTTTCATAGACGTTTTTCATTTTCATAAACGTTTACTTTGCATTTTTAACTTTGCATAGTATTTTTACTTTGCATTTTTAACTTTGCATAGTACTTTTACTTTGCATTCTTAGATTCAAAATTTACTTTCACATATGAAAATACAAATTTACACAGCAAATAAAGCTATGCGAGTAAACTTTACATATGAAAATAGGAACCAAAACAGTACTGATGAATGAATACATATGCATATATGAATTTTGATAGGATTCTTGTTTTGACTTGTTACATCTGCTAGGCTATGTAACAATTATTACCAGATCTATGATTTCCAGTGACTTTACTCCTGATGCCTCACTACCAACCTTCTTCTTTCTTTCTTTATTAGAATTCGAACATTGCTTCCTTTTAGCTTGTTTCTTTCCTTCGACCATTTCATCAACGTTGTCGAGCGAAGCTTGAAGAATAGTCTTAGATTTTTCTTCATTTTTTTGGGGTTTTGTTAATTTTGAGTTTTAGATCTGAAAACCTGGGTTGGAATGGTTGTTAATTTTGAGTTTCAGATTTGAAAGAGTAAAAAGTATAGTTCGGTTGGGTTTTGTGTTCGAGTCTGAGAGTAAAGAGAGAAAGAGTCGGGATAATTTTTTGGGGGTATTTTTGTTAGTTTATTTTGTTTTAGAAAAGAGGAGTGTTTCGTGAGTTGATCTGTTTAGAGGGGGTTTTAATGTACCGGTTTTTGTAGGAGGGAGATTAAACCCAAATCCTGATTTGAAAAGTCACATGTATTGAAAGGACGCACCATTTCAGCATAAAGCACTGTTTCAAACCAATGCCTATTTCAAAAAGTCACACCTTTTTAGCATAAAGCACTGTTTCGAACCAATGCCTATTTCGAAAGGTCGCACCTTTTCAGCATAATGCACTGTTTCGAACCAGTGCACCCTTTCGAAAAGATTTTTCTCTCTTTACGTACTGTTTCAACTTTCAAGTGAAACCCATTTCATTTCAAGCGGGATAACTTGAGAGACAAATTACTCAATCATATTTCAATGGATTTGTGCAAATCCATTTTTCTAACAGTTGGATGCAAAACCTATAACTACTCCTCTTGCAACCAGTTGTAGACTTGACAATCACATAGGAGAACTTTTATCTGATCCTACAATATACAGATCTCTTGTAGGTGGTTTACAATATTTAACTTGGTGCAAACCTAACATTTCATTTGCAGTCAACATGGTTTGCCAATTCATGCAGAATCATAGAGCTCCACATTTGGATTCTCAGATATTTGAAAGGAACCATCAAACATAGAATATGGTTTACAAAGAGTTCTCTCAGAATACAAGTAGACAGTGCTGAAGATTGGGCTCGATGTCCAATGGGCAAAGGTCAATTACAGGTTTTTGTATTTTTATTGGTAATAAACCCTTATCATGGTCTGCCAAGAAACAAAAGACTGTTGCTCATTCTTCAACTGAAGCAGAATATTGTGCACTGGCTCACACTACAAGTGAAATTTATTGGATTTGTGTGTGCTTCTTTAGGATCCCAGAATATCTTTGCCTTCAACTCCATTGGTTCATTGTGATAATTGGTTCATTGTGATAAGATTAGTGCAATCTCCTTAGCTCATAACCCTGTCTTCCATGCAAGGACTAAACATGTAGAAATTGACTATCATATATTATGTCAGGGAATTGGTCACAAGCAAGCTTCTGGTCTTCTGGATGTTCGATCAATATCTTAACACTAAAGATCAAATTGTTGATGTCCTTACTAAAGACCTTGAAGGAGGGAATTGAGCAACAAAATTCAGTTAACACACATCAGCAGTCAACAGACAAAGAGCCACATCATCAAAGTCAGACAGCTTAGAATATTCTCTACTAGTTAATGCCTGTGCCAGTCGGCACTCAAAACACATTGCGTTTAAATAACTCTCCAAAAGACCATCTCCATAGTAGCAGTGGATCGATGTTATAACCATTTCTAGCAGTTTTATATTTCATAATCATTTCATGCATACACTAAAGTGAGGTTATGGCAATCCTATGCATTTTATTTCTCACAAACCAACTCATTACACATACCTCTTACATTTTGATAATTCAACACATAGAATGAGGAACAAATAAGGGGAGAGAGACTTGAATTAAAAGCATCTCCGTCCCTGTTAAAAATCGAATCCTAAAAACCCCAAATTTCTTAAAATATAGTATTCGATTTCTAACACCTTCGTGAGAGTATATTTCACCGATATTTTGAATATTTAGCTCAAGTCCGTTTAAGGACGTTCTTCATAGAGTCGGGCTACCTTGACAGCTTAAATTGACATCCTATCTTAACAGCTCACCACATCCATTAGATTCTAGCCCATCCAACGCCTAGATCTTGTTCCCATTTAATAAAAGGAATTCCAAGGGTAACTTGATCATTTTAGTTTCTTTTCTCAAAATTAAATCCAAAAATCACCGGACTCCTCCTCCTATTTCGTCATGGGTTTAATTTAAGTGCTTCTGATTTACGTGTCTCGTGTTTGTCAATTGGTAAATTGTCAATTCTTTTCAACTATATGATTTAGAAAAGTGTTTGTACAAATAAGGAAATACTATAGAATGGCAGCTTTTGTTTCTTCTGTGTACGCAATACTTTCCATTAGACTTAGATGCTTGTTTCGTGGTCACTCTCCAAAAAAATCGGAAGCGATCCAACCCAAAAAAATAAGTAAAGTTCGTGATACAGTGAGTCGAACCCGCGACCCAGATGGAAACAAAAGCCGTTCCCATTAGTGCCCGATTCTAACAATTCAAATTTGCTTACAGTAGCCGTTAGATTTTGCTAGAAATGATCTGGGCCGTCTTTTATTATAGTTTTGTCCTGTAGCGAAAAAAAAAAAAACCCTATCTTATTAGATAGATAAGTATTCACTAACTACCATATAAAGTGTAAATTAATATTGTTTTCTGTAATGAGAATAGTTTTAGTTTTCAGTGAAACCATTGTTCCATTTAGTGGAACTGTACATATATATTCATATATCTAACATAAATATACTTTTAAATGCTAATCCTTGAATATCTAACATAAATATACTTTTAAATGCTAATCCATAGATTTTCAATTGCATCAGTTGCAGCCGCCGCACCCTCCACCGCCTCCGCCACCTCCATACCCACCACCACCTCCGCCACCTCCACACCCACCACCACCATGATGCCCCCCGTGATGATGAGAGGTGCTACTTCCACTATAACCATAGTTATCACAACTAGAAGATGCGAGACTGGCGTTGGCAGCAGACATTGCTCCCATCGTGATGATATAGCTGTTATCATCCCTGGCATAATTACTTGAACTTGTTCGTACTGATTTACCCACTTTAACATTGCTACTTTCTCCTCCATTACTAGGACCAGCACTACTTGCTCCAACATCAGCACGTCTTTGATTTCCTGTATTAATGTTGTGATCCCTGGTGCACAAAGAACAACAAGTCAACACCAACAGCACCAGCACTCCTCCCGCAATTGACAATCCCAAGATTAGAGCAGTCATCTTCTTCGACTAATTCAATCCTCTGTTCTTTGTAGTTAGTTTCTTACGTACGTTTGGAACAACAAAAGAGAAAGATGACATGTATATAGAGAAATAAATTAGAGTAAGCAGTGCGTAAAACTTTTGACATTGGACTCCTTGTTGTATTAAGATTGTGAGCCATGTATATTATTTGGATTTGGATTGATATGGCACAGAGTCCGAATCAGATTAAAAGTTGAGATCAGATTAAAAGTTGAGATCAGAAGTAGGAGAAACATAATCTATTAGTTTGTTGGGAATATTACTGTAGACTGTTGTACATTAGTACGTTACAATCCCAACTCCCAAGTATATTCTCTACTATCATCATTGGCTATTCATGAAAGATACTTACTCAAATACACTTAGAATTTAGAATTACAAGTAGATAATAAATTTGGATAAGATCGTGAATTAGATTGTGGTATATGACGTAGATCTGTATTCGGCCTACTGGTATAGTTAAATGAGCTGAAGCAGTAGATAGCCCAAGCCAAGGTTGTGGAGTTCGGCTCATGTTTGAGCTTCTAATAATTTGTTTTTTACACTCGATAGTAATTGACAATCTTCAAATTATATTTTAGTCAATCCAACTTGCGATCAATTAATTTTACAAGAAATGGGCCCTGAGCCGCTATTTGCTATTGGGTTACATGTAAATCCCCCCTCTTCGCCCGTATAATGAAACCCCTCTTTTTTGACCCGGTTATAACCGATCTAGCTATTTTCACCGAATAAACAAAATCAAAGGTATGTTTTTCATATTTCTTTTCTTTTCGCTTCCAAAAATATCTTTTTGAGGAAACTAGATAGAATCTCTTTGATTTCACTCCTCCAATCTTCTTTGATTCCATTTAAAAATTAGTTTCAATAGCTTTATTTGGTTAGGGATCAACTTTAAACTGCATGCAAGAGAGGATCTTTAATTTGTAGTTGAATGTGTGAACGCATATTCTTCAATTGGCTATCTTCTTCTACATTTCGTTTATTTGTTTCCCAAATTTTGGTGCTCTATTTTATGTGTTAAAATGGGAATTTATGTGTGCAAATTTTCTTTTACATCGAAATTCTACTATGCAAATCTACTTTTGCATAGACATTCTACTATGTAAAATAAATATATTTTTTCACATGTAAATAAAAAAATTCATAGGTATTCTACTATGCAAATTTATTTTTGTATACAAAATTTTTCTATGTAAATATATTTTTTAATATGTAAATATAATTTTTCATAGGTATCCTACTATGCAAATTTATTTTTGCATACAAAATTTTTATTTATAATTTTTTTTTTCATATGTAAATATAATTTTTCATAGGTATTTTACTATGCAAATTTATTTTTGCATACAGAATTTTTCTATGTAAATATATTTTTTATACATATTCTACTATGAAAAGCTATTTTTGCATAAAACACAAGTCTTTTTTGCTTATTAGAAGAGCAACTTTTAGATATGTCTCTCAATTTGCAATATCATTTTTTTTCTTAAAAAAAAATTAGCAATTGTTTGATGAATTATAGTTTATTTGATGAGTTATGGTTTATATCTTTTTTTAGAACCATTTTTTTTTTGTAGTGTTTTGGAAAATAAAATCAGCTTCTCGTATCTAAAAAATGAGATGCTTCTAGCATATTTACAACGGCATAGTTTTTTTTTTTTTTTTTTTTTTTTTTGGGGTGAAGTTTGTAGATCTGAAATAAAAAAAGGTGGGTGAAGATGACGGGGTATTTAAGTCAATTTTCTATTTTAGTTTATTGTTTTTGAAAATAAGGAGGTTTTTTGGGTTTGTTTGCAAGTGTGGGGTTTTTGTGTAACTAATTGACCGATGGGGGAGATTAAACTTAAAATCGGGATAATTTTAGTCATATTAAGTTTTCTAATTTGTAATATGGTTGCAAGAATGTATTTCGTAACATTCTATTCAATTCATTATTTTTATTATTTTCTCCTACATGTGTGAATGTAATATGGTTGCAAGAATGTATTCCGTAACATTCTATTCAATTCATTATTTTTATTATTTTCTTCTACATGTGTGAATGTCCTTGTTATTTACTATTTTCAGTTACCCTTTCATTTTCGTAACGTGCCATGTGTGAATGTAATATGGTTGCAAGAATGTATTTCGTAACATTCTATTCAATGTGAATTAATGTCCTTGCTATTTACTACTTTCAGTTACCCTTTCATTTTCGTAGCGTGCCAAAACTGATACATGCTAGAGATAAATTGGTTATGGCTAAACTGTGGTTGAACCGGTTCAACTCTAAACCGGATCACCCATATATATATATTATATATATATATATATATATATATATATATATATATATATATATATATATATATATATATATATATATATATATATATATATATTTTTTTTTTTTTTGAAAAATTGATAATGTGGGGAGTTGAACCTAGCACAAGGAAAGTACAGCTAAAAGTGGGAGAAAAGCAAAAGTATTTTGTGGTGTGTTGTGTGGCGAATACTACTAGAAGATTGAAGACTAAGTGATTTGAATTCAGCTTTAGAAAGTTTCTCTTTACTGTCAATCTCCAATTCCTACTTTGAAGGTATTTTTCTTTTTATTCATTTTTAATCAATAATAGATTAGCATGTTAAAGACGAGGATTAAAGTAATCTCATCAATAGTCCAAACTCCAAACCAACATGCTACTATGTGTTTCTTGTATAAGAAATTCATTTTGATATATAATACTAATTAATATTGAATTAAAACATGTATTTATTTATTTTATTATTGAAATTATTAAAAATTTTGCTAAATAAACATCAATCGGTTTGACCAAGTCGAACCATAGTTGAACCTGGTTGAACCATTTTAACAAAAAATCGGTTTGATCACCGGTTCGGTTTTCAAAACATTGGTTAAAACTAATAAGGTTTTAAGTTTAATCTCCCATAAATAGCAAGGACATTCACACATGTAGGAGAAAATAATAAAAATAATGAATTGAATATAACGTTACGAAATACATTCTTGCAACCATATTACAAATTTGAGAGCTTAATATGACTAAAATTATCTGCCTAACAGCCTAGCTTACATGATATCTCAAATTTATTTTCAAAATTCATGTAAGCGATCATATCTAATGTGAATTTCAATCTCTTCAACCACATCTACTACCACCACCTGCACCACAATCGCCCCCACCACCACCTGATCCGCCACATCCACCACCTCCACCGGATCCACCACATGCACTACCTCATCCTCCTCCTCCATGATGATGTGCGCAATGTCCTCCACCACCAGTAGTAGCAATAGAACCAGCTGCACTCATCGTAATGACACTACCACCGCAAGTGCCACACATGACCAGAGATAGATGTCCTTAATACAAAAGAAGACTTTCTCTAAAACCTATCTTGATCAAGAAGAAATCAAAAAACAAAAACATAAAATAAATGGTGAGGAGTCTCAAATGTAATGGGAGAGGGAAATTGTAACGCCCCGAGACCCATCACACATCCCAAGGACGTAGAGGTGAATCTCGAGATAGTCACTATCCCAATTCTATTGAAATTTCGGCGGAGTTTCCTTTGTTTTATCGATGTTTCGTATACGAAAAACCTGTCATAAAACCTAGACATTTCATAATTCATCCTTCCAACAACCATATATATACAAACTAACTTCATACGCAACAGTGATATACAACTATATCCACAAAAGGTTTAAGTGTAACTATTACTCCAATACATCGTTTAGTACATCAAAATGAACTAGCTCTCTATATATACAACAAAAGAATGAACTAGACTCTATACAACCCAAAATGAACTTGACTCTGCCCCTCGACAAGCATAGGGGAAATCCAAATCCCTATAACCATCCTCACTAGTGGTAGGGAAAGTCTCCAATGCAACTGGTTCGTCAGAAATGTTAATGTAGGATGAGCAAAACAACTATACCCAGTAGAAACGCACATAACCAATAAATAGACTACTTATAGCAAAATATTTAAAACATGTATGTTTTCTGTAATCATAATCAAAATATCGTGACTATATAATAAATCACTAACTAACATCAATCATATCGGCATGCTTCTTTAATATTCAAAATAGAGTTTTCATAATTATCATACAACTATTGTAGTCATTTGCATGATCCTATTAGAATGGTGGTGGTACGACGGTACTTTCGAAATGATCCGCAGGGCATATCTCGGTTCAGTACTTTCCAGTGTGAACCATGCACCGTTGTTTTTTTTATTTTACCGGCAGGGAGCTGAAATGCCGTTGTTGTGTTCGTACACACAAAATCCCCAAAGCTTTTAGGGCTCAAGTGGGCCCTGTGACCATGACCCCCATACGGGCTGTCACCTAACTTACGGTGGTCAACCATTCGACGACTGCAAACTGCTCAGGATCCTGACACACATCCAGGAGTGGACTAAACTCTCACTCCTTGCGTCTAAACCTCATCAAGGTAACATGTAACCTCACACAAGCTAAGCACCATACAGCGTGACACGTACAAACATGGTTATCTAGAAAAGTAGAAAAGGAATTCCCAGACTACATCCTGTGATGCATCCCTTTAAAGATGGCCCACCACCTCGAAAGGTATACACCACAGTTGGAATCCTAGAGCGAACTGCCGTCTCCGAAAATGCGACAATAATTCCTTCTTTATAGGAATTCACAATTCCTTTTCTAAATTCCCCCGTGATAAGCATAGTAATATATATACTCGTATTACCGATTTTTTTTCTTCCAAATACTATAGTTACATATTTTGTTTTTCCTTTAAAATTGTTGGTTCTGTATGTGTTAGTTTCTAGATTTCCAACAATTGAGTAAATGCAACCTATGACTCCCAAACGGGCCAGTCATAGTAAATGACAACTGATGATTCCCAAACGGCGAATCATCGTAAATAACAACGAACTATAACCATGGAACAATCCAGAACCTCACACATAGTTAAAAACAACCGGGTAATCCTTACCCACATTACAAAATTCATCTCTCTGTCTCCTTACTGAGACAAGAGACGAGAGCCCTTCCCAAAACCAGTTTTGCTCTTTTAACACAAGAAAAAAAATCTCCGCTACCCAGATTTCGCAAAACTCATTTTTCACCCAAAAGCTATCTATATATCTAGTTTTTATCGAGGAAAAATATAATTGCAAAACATGAATATCACATATACATGCATGGTTGATAAGCAAACTATATTTTACCAATTTAACACAAATCAAATCATGCATGAAAATAAGCATGCTATATATTGGTATGTAAGTTCCTACCTTAGCAAGCTCTGTTCTCCTCAAGCCCCACGTAACCGAATCCACTCTTATTTAACTCCTATAACATCATATACATAAGTAGACTATTACAATTTATCGAACGAACGAGAATTTCTTATCTAACGTAAGTCGAGAAGAATCTCGACGCTAAGAATTTGGTTTCAGGAAATTTTTCCTCTAACTACAGTTAACATAGCTACAGGCCATTTCTAGCACTGTTCCTCTGACAGGTTTCCGCAGGCCATTTTCAGCCACTGCAGGCCCTCATGTCAACGCCAATCATATCATTTCCAACTTCCCCACCCTTCGATTCACATTACATCTAGCAATAATTATGGTTGTGTTCCTTATCCATCGTTCATTACTCAATCAAATCTTAAACAAGTATAACCGACATGAACTGCTAAAAAATGGAGTGGGTAAACCATAATTCTTACCAAATCAGTACGAGTAGCTCCTTTAGCTTTCTTCTCCACCAATTCGCTAAGACATATCCCTCCAATTAGCTACTGCCAACATTTAAAACACCCCATTCCAATTATTTTTCATTAAATACAACCAATTCCATCTAAATCGAGTTTAAACTATTTATTTGAGGCGAAATTAAACTCATCTTTCACTTTGATTTCGCTTTGGTACGCTGGAAATTCGAGGAACTTCGACCTTTCACCCTGGTGGTAACGGTTTCTAAGGATTGGGGGTGAATACTTGGTTTTAATTGATGGAAATGGGCGAATTGATTCTCTCTCTCTTAGGGTTCTAAGAGGTTGGCGAAATGGAGAGGAAGAAGAAATTGGTGCGATTTTTATGGGTGGTTTTTTGGTTTGGTGTGATAAGTTTTATTTTTGCCTTTACATGTTAAGTTAATTAAGGCCCAAGCCCACAATATCTAACTAGGCCTAAGGTCATAATTAAACTCCTAACTACTAACTAATTTGACTTAGCGTCGTAATTATTTTTCGGCCCATCCAACTTAATTTAATTTCCTACATCCTATCCCACCGCATGCTATAACGATAACCCACTCATACATGTAAGCTATTAACTCGTGCCAGCTTCGAACGCAGAAAAGCCGCTAACTGATATTTTTGTCTAATTTTCGCATATGAGTTGCTTACCTAACGTGGCTTATGAGTCGGAGTTAAGTTTCATTAAGTTACGTAAGTTTGAAATGTAAACCCGACCGACCAAGTACATAAATGTCCCTAGGTTTGATATGTAATTTACAAAAATACCCTTAACAAGAATTTGAGTCTTTACAGAAATCAGTCTTTTGTAAAATTAGAGGGTATAAGAACTAAAAGTTAGGGAGAGAGAATGCACCTAGACTTATTCTAGTGTCATGTAAGATTTATTTTCTAGTAATTTTCATTCAAGTCATTTACTTTTTGTTCTTTATTTTCAATCAAGTTATTTACTTTTTGTTCTTCATTCAATCAATCATTTCTTTCTTTGTTGTTCTTGCTTTCAATCAATCATTTCATTTCTTTCAAGTTTGTGTTTCCAACCATTTAAACAACTTAGTCTTTTCAAGCTTATTCAATACAATAGAGTTAACCAATACAAGTCCTAAAACTAAAGAAATCTACATTCCTTTCATCTAATTCCTTTCATCTAAAACTCTAAACCATTCAAGCTCCAAACAATTTATGGTGAACCTCACTTCAAAACACTTTAAATCTCCACTACTACAACTTCATGTGTGTGTGTGTGTGTGTGTTTGTTTACCCACTTTTAGATTGTAGCTTGAACCTGAAGAATATTTCATTATTAGTTGTCATTATATAGGCCCTTTGGAAAGCTCTTTTAGCACCAGACCAAACTAAAAGTCTTGGCTTAAGTCTGTCCAAGAAGAGATGGCATGAGTCTTTAGGGAAAGTAGGCAAGAGTTAGTTTTTGGTCCCAATAAAGTTCCCAGTACCGCAGCTGCTCATCTTTGAAGGTGCTTTAATAAATCTAACAATATTGATGTGTCTCTATGTGCATCGCTTATTAAGAAGCGCCTAAAATCTGAGAGTTGTCCTAACTTTGCTAAAGACTGATGCAGAACTACATTATGTTTTGTTTGTTAAGTTTTTTATTTTAAGCAATGCATGATAAAATGTTAAATACAAGAGGTATATATAATTGATAGGTAAATGTGTATGTATATATTAAGCCATTTTATTTTAACGTTTTCCAGCATAGGTTGATGGATTGATGGCAAATCAATTCTTTTTGGTGGTTATAATAAAGTCGCTATAGCAACACAAGTACGCTCGGGTGTTTGAGCTCAAAGCAGGCTTTAATTGACTACGCTACTTTGATTATTGGTTTGACACAAGATTAATTGCAGAAGATTCAACACTCATTGTTCTTGGTTATGTCTTTTTTTATGAGGGGGCTTACTTATATCGCTAAGGTTGTATTAACTCATTCATATATTATTCCCCTTTTACCACATTCGACGCTCTCGCGTTAGCTAATAGGGACAAGTTTATTGGAATTTGTTGTAGAGTTGGTTGGTTAAAAAATGTGGTGTTACAATTTAGTATTATTAGAAGCCGATTTATTAAGTGAACTCAATCTTTTTCTTGTCTCTACAGTTGATGAAGCATTGTATCACCCATACTTGAACTCTCTACATGATATCAACAATGAGCCTGTTTGTCTAAGACCATTTAGTTTTGATTTTAAGCAGCCATCATTCATTGAAGAGAACATCAATGAGCTAATCTAGCAGGGAACAGTGGAGTTCGATCCAAATTCCAAAGTAATTCTAAACCCGTCTCACTAGAGAAAACATTTGGTAATATGCTATGTATGCTGTTGAAAATGCTGGGAATTCCTGTCTTCAGAACCAATGCCTGTTACGACCTGAAAAATCTTAGGTCTCTTTCTTAGTCCCCTCCTCTTTTCTTTCCTTTCTTTTTCCCTTTTATCCTCCGCTGGTCTACAGTCCCTTCTCCACCTTCGATCTTTCTTTCCATCCCTCCGTCCATCTGTTTCCACGTGTTACTTCAAGCACCAAGCCAATTTTGTATCCTATAGTCCTGCGCCCTATTTTATTGCCTGATTTAGACCATTGGGCCCGGGTAGGTCTAAAATGGGTCATAACAATGCCCATCTTAATCCCTGTAAAAGCCATGGAGATATTGGAAGTTATGTGCATTTCGTTATGAGTTTCTGAAGTGTGTTTGCTATCAGTCTATGATAGGAAGCTAAAGAGTTATTCAAGGGTCAAAGTTGCAAGTTTTAATACGGTTGCAAACTTCTATATATATATAGGTACCTAACTGACAGGTGTAAACCATGTGTACTGGTAGCTGTTAAATCATTGGATCAGAGACTGCATATTATAGTAAGGCTCTCTGTATTCTGATATAAAATGTGCAAGTTTTTTAAGTTTCTTTATGTTTTTACCTTCTATTGGTATTTAACCTGGGGTTCTGTATACTCTTTTTAAGTAAAGTTCCAGATGTAATGAAACTTGGCTTTCCCCATAAACAAGTTTGATTAGCATATCTACATACAAAATAAAGTTGTTAATCGTCAAGGACATGTATAAGTGTATAACTGCTATGACAGTATATTTGTTAACTTCTCAATATGTTTTATTTCTATCTAGTACACATGCTCTAGTACGTGCATGATGCTAGTATATATTATATATTATACTCATAAATTCATAATATAAACATTAAATTTATTTTTTAAAAAAACAAATGAGTAAAATATAATTTCAAAAAAAAAGTACAATATATTGGAATAGAGTCTGGTAGGGGTGTGCACGGGTCTGGTTTGGAACTAAACCGACCACCGAACCGATCTTATTGGTTTATGTTTTTCTAGAACTGAACCGGCTGGGTTATACTAACCAAATCGAACCAAACTAATTTCCAGCCGAACCGATATCTGAACCGACTGAGTTATGGTTTAACCGATAATAACAAACTCGAACCGATCAGTTTTCACATATTTTTAAATTAAATCAATTAAATATGTATATTTTAATATATATTATATACAATGGGTCGGTTTGGGTCAAATTTGAGACTAAACCGATGACCAAACCAACTCTATCGGTTCTCACATATACTTAACCGAACTGAACTGACTAATAATAATTACAACTGACCCGAAACCGAACGGTTTAGTTCGGTCAGTTTTGTCGGTTCGGCCAGTTTTATGCATACCCCTAGAGTCTAGGCGTAAGCCCGGGTCCAAAAACGAGTATCTACTATCTATATACTAAAGCAGAGACCTAAGAGAGATTTCTCTCTCTCCTAGGTGGCATTCTAATATGAGAGATAATTTTTTTTTCTCTCCTATGTGGCTTTCTACAATGCGTGGAGTCTTTAGAGAGTTTGATTCAATTTCCACTTTCTAAAAGAGTGCCTACTTACGATTAATATAGCTCTACCACATGGTATTCTATTTTAATACAACTCTTCCAACTTAAGTGAAATTCAAATTAGTCCCCACAAATTCCGCAAACATAATTATGTTTAGCTAGCAAGTATTTCCTCAAAAATAGGAAAGAAATTACCACACAAATTCCTAAAGAATATATCAATTATTTCCTAAAAAATAGGAAACATGATCTTATTACCCCCACAAATTATGTACGTATAGGTTTTTCTTCAATATTGGAATTGAAGATCAACATAAGCCATTTAACAGTACGTACTCTTTTAGTACAACTCTCCCAACTTAAGTGCAATTCAAATTAGTATGTTCAATTATTTCCTTATCTAAGACCATTAATACTGAGTAGTTGAGAATGCTCCCAGTGACCCACGTCAGCCCCCACTTTTTTCTCTCAGACTGACACATCAGATTTTATCTAAAAAAATGAATTCTACGCCCTTTTTTGCCGATTTCAATTGTTCGTAACCCAAAATAGTTAAAAACCTCTTTCTATTATCTTTTTTCAATTCTACAAAACACTCCCAACTCTAAAAAAAAATCCCATCAAAAAAAAAAAAAAAAAAAAGGGTCATCTCTTCAAACCCTCTCTCTTATTCTTCTCTATCCACCCATCTGCCGACACTGGAAGAAGATCGTACTAAAACTGTAGTGGCAATTAAAGAAACTATTGTGGCTGTCGCCAAAGAAGAAGAAGAACCAAAAACTGAAACTGTTGTTGAAGAAACCAAGGAAGAAGAGACTACGCCAACGCCAATTGTTGAAGAAGAACAAGTACCACCAGAAGAAGTCTTCACTTGGGGAGAAGAGTGATACTATTCTCTTGAAGTTCTTGCGAGGTCGCGATTTCAAGGTCAAGGATGCATTCACTATGGTGAAGAACAACATCTTTGTGGGTGAAAGGAGTTTGGTATCGAAGGATTCTTGATGAAAATCTTGGTACTGATCTTGAAAAAGTTGTTTTCATGAATGGTTTTGATAAAGAAGGACACCCAGTTTGTTATAATGTTTATGGGGAGTTCCAAAACAAGGAATTGTATCGTAAGACTTTCTCGATGAAGAGAAGAGTAAAAACTGTTTGAGGTGGAGGATTCAGTTTTTGGAGAAGAGTATTTAGAAGCTTGATTTTAGTCTAGATTGTTCAGGTTAATGACTTGAAGAACTCACCTGGACCTTTGAAGACGGAACTTCGTCATGCTACTAATCAAGCTCTCTCTATTCTTCAAGACAATTATCCTGAATTCGTCGCTAAACAGGTGTGTGGTTATTGTTTATTGTTTATTGGTTTTGGTTTTGATTGAAATGATTATCTGATTTAAAGGTCATTAAGTCATTAACGTCGTTTACACGAATTACGTTTAATTGGAAGAAAGAAATTCCATGTGCTTTTGCATGCTGTGTTGACATCATGCATGTTTGAGATAGTCAGGCATTGGATGCATTTACCATTCTCAGATATCGTTGTTTGCTTGTAAGCAACTTTGTGAGTGTGTTGAGGTAAATAATTCAAAAGTAATTGGTACCAAAGAACTACAATCTCATGAGTACGTCTAATGAACATGCTACGTTAGGATGTACACGTCTGTTGAGGTGGTAAATTTGTAGGGTTCGAACCATGAAATACAAAGCTTTTCTCTCCTTGATCTATTTAAACATCGTTTGTCCTTGAGTCTTTGCATGAAAACGACACCTGGAGCAGTCACTCATACTCGGATTTACAATTTCTGATTTGCCTTTTCAATTTCACAAGGTTTGGGGGGACGACTTATGAAGACCGGTTACTTAACTCTCGCTTTGCTCATCGGGTTATATGGTTTTGAAGTTTTTTTCTCTTTAAGGTAGTATAATTTTATAGAGTATTTTGGAATTAGGATTATGTATTGGTAAAGAACTGATTTTATTTAGACAGAAAATCAGTTCTTGAATCTTCTTCCAACAATTGGAACACTCACGTAAAACTTTGGAGTTTTCTTGCCCTCTCCTATCACTTTTAGTTATATTCATCTGATTTGGCGAAATCCAAAGAAAGTGTAATAATGTTCGGGAGATGCACTTTTGTCCTTATTCTTGATTTTTCTTTGAAAACAGAGGAACATTTCCATGTTCACCTGACAACGGAGATCATGTTTTACATCTTCAATGTTTAGTTTAGAATTTTTTATTTCGTCTGATAGACAAACCATAGTCTCCTAAAATAATGATTGGAGTGTTGGACCACTACAAGTTGTTATAATTATGATGAAATTGCGAGCCATTGATAACTAATTTGCACATGTCATTAATAATCCACTCTTAATATTCATCTCCTTTTATTTCATTTATCGGTGGCCGCTCATTCCTTTTTATTTGTTGTAGGTATGAGTGAGAAATCTATGATGCATGTTGCATGTTTATTAGTCTATTATACGTGAATTAGGTTGCCTTATGTAACTTTCCTTTTATTCTGATAATTGTATAGATTATAAATGTAGAAATTAACATTTTGTAAAGTACCATTACTGATATTATATATTTACATGCCATCAGTTTGAACTTTGAAGTATAGTTATAGTACTTAACAAAATTAGGCAGTTGAACTCTTACAATTGAGTATCCAAATTGGATGCTTCCCGTTAATAGTTGGACTTCTATTCTTTTTGTTTATTTCTGGGAGTACTTGAATGCTTTGCTTATTTCTGTATATATATTTTTAGGGGTAAGCCTACATCAAATGTTAGCAAAAGTGTGAGTGTTCTCGATCTTCCTGCGAATGACAAATCTGCCAAGCCACTGAGAAGGCTCTGTATTCCTGCAAAATCTTCTATCAGTCCCACCACGAAGTCAACTGGCACAATAACTCCACTATCTGAGACCAGAAAGAATGGATCTAGCAAAGGGCTACTGAAAAACGAGTTTCAATGAGCAGAAGGAAGTTCATTCTTATATCCTCAGCTTCATATTGGTTATCACAGATCAAGCTCTCCGAGTCAGTTGCAAAGCACTCTATTTCACTTGGATTCTTCAAGCTTGCATTGGAGTCGGGATGCGATACAATGCAATGCCTGCTTCGTTTCCTCAATATGTAACTGAAGCAATTACAGGTCCATTACTAGATACACCTGGTGTTAAATTGCAGAAAGAAGGTTTGAGAGCGAACCATCCAGTTGTTTTCGTGGATTGAAATTGTTACTGGTGGACTTGAACTTTGGGAAGGTCATCGGTGTCGATGGATTGTTTCAGAATGGGTGGTACCTTTGGTCGTATATAAAAGGTATACTATTTTATCATTTTCATGTTGTTGTTGTTGTTTAATTCCGTATGTTACATAGAGATCCCGGATTTTTGTATTATTCCTCTTTGGTAGTTGTGTGGTATCTACAGATTTTATTTCCTTTTGTTTATGTTATAGGATTTGCTTTTGTTTATATGGATGATGAGCGAGATTTAACAGTGCTATTCCGCCAAAGACTCGGCTGAAAGTGGGGGAAGGTAAGAGAGAGTCTTGAACTTTTGGTTTTTTACTGGATTCCACACCTGAACATTCAAAATAGCAATTAAACATGTAATTGAAAAAAAAGATAATAATATAAAATGTACAGACTTAATTCATGTGAACATTTTTTGTCCCTGCATGCAAGAAACTTTTCCTCCATTGTTAGAGATAGAGGTGATGTCGTTGACCTTTCGGGTAACGGTTACTAATAACAAATACCATCTTTTTCATTGTTAGTAAGTACTGGTTTCTAATAATTACGTTGTGTGAGCTTGCCATGCTTTACTATCAGAACTATCCAGGAATTGGACCATTTTTCCAGCCACCCTATCCTCCTATGGACGATCCTAGGTTCAACCCCACAGAAAGAGTGGGACAAAGGAGACAATCCATGGAGAGTAAAGACAGAAACACATAATCTCCAATTACTGGTAAGCCTTCTTTCTTTTTGCATGTGCGTTTGTTGTCGTTGTTGTTGTTGTTGTATTTTTGAATGCTGGGTTTGGTTTGTTATACAGTGAGGAGAATGTATACATGCTTTGCAAGAAGCTAAGTGAAATTGTTGTATTTTTGAATGCTGGGTTTGGTTTGTTATACAGTGAGGAGAATGTATACTTGCTTTGCAAGAAGCTAAGTGAAATTGTTGTTGTATTTTTGAATGCTGGGTTTGGTTTGTTATACAGTGAGGAGAATGTATACATGCTTTGCAAGAATTTAAGTGAAATTGGTGTGTCAAAAAACGATGGGTCTGACAGCTTTGTTGCTTTTATCTCCAATGATCACAAACAGATATATGATCTCATCCTCTATATTCCCTGTTTTATTAATATATATATATATATATATATATATATATATATATATATATATATATATATATATATATATATATATATCAATGCCTCAAAGGAAATTGATCATAGACTTAGTACCTGACTTTTTCCTGTGCTTATTAACATCCAATATAGAGAAAGAATTTGACTATGTTCCTGATTTTTATGGTCACTTAGATTCTAGATTTTGCAGTGTGGGTCAGTTGTGACTCATTTATTGGTATAGTCTGCAGCCAATATCTTCTGATAATTGGATCCTTACATAAAGATCATGGATTTTTTTATTATTCATTCCTCTTTGGTAGTTGTGTGGTATCTACCATATTTTATTTCCTTTTGTTTCTGTTATAGGATTTGCTTTTGTCTATATGGATGATGAGCGAGATGCCGAGGATGCAATTCGAGGACTTGACAGGGTGGAATTTCGAAGACAAAGCCGGCATTTGATTTACAATTTAATACTTTGTACTTGCATTATGCAGAGAGCTTGAAGAATTATCCTCGAAAGGCTGCTGCAGCTAAGTTCCAAATGCAAAAATGCGGTGATTAGGGGAGCAGGGTTGGTGGTGCTCATGGTCTACCAAATGATCGCAAACACACCGAGTAATGTTATGTCAATTCATCCTGGTCTTAGTAGTCATATGAACAATAACAACCACATGGTTGGAAGTGGAGTCTTGAATACTTCAAAGACAAACCGCATTGGCTCTCGGCAATTATCGAAACTGCGCGAGGCGTAACTCCATGAATTCGAATCCTAATGCGCTTCAACAAGAGGCTTCTCCCTTCAATACTCCAATTCATACACAAACTTCTCCATTTCAAGGTCATGAATCTTCGATTCAGGGATCAATGCAAAACATACCAATTAATGGATTGTCAACCCCACGCCAATTTCAACAAAGCAAAGAACACCCAATAAACGGTGCACTACAACAAAACCATTCACAGTCTTCTCAAGGCGACCCGAATTTGCAAGAAACATGATGATCCCAGTTGCTTCATGAGATGATGAATAACGATGGAGGAAGGGTGCAACAACAATCACCTGGTGGGCATAATGCAAATGGACTGTAGGTGAGGCAACCTTTAATGTATTAAATGGGGCCACAAATGGAGGTCCGCCAATGAGGGGGGCTTCTGAGGCATGGTTGGGATGAGAATAGGAACAACAAAGTAATGCTCGGGCGGTATTATCAATGAGATGCAGAATAGGAACAATAGCTTTAAGACCTCGGCTAATATCAACCCCATGTTTGGTGGTAACGATAGTTTTAGTCTGAAATCTTCAAATGACACGAAGAATCTTCACTTGCTTGAATTGGAGCGGGGATATAACTAACGAATTCCCGAGTGGGGACGATATAAAGGCTCCCGGCCATGGCTTATGGTGGAGGACAAAGCCGATGTCATTGTTGTTGTGGGTGCATCTGCATTTGTTGCAAGATGCACCGTGTTTGTACACGACCATTAGGCAAATCGGTAAATGATTGTGGGGATTATATAACTGGATAACTGGGATTTCTAAATTAGGGGGTTTGGCGGTTTTGCGGGTTTGTCATTTCTAATTCATCAAGTGTAATCTATAATTAGGCGGTTGATGTGACTCCATTAATATCTTGATATGATATTGCAAACCTGTCTACTTTTTAAGTTGTGTTTTTGTATTGGTGATTGTCGGTTTCATTTGTTTAGTGTTAAAAAGTCCAGTGCTCACACAACACTTCAAAAATGCTCTTTCATTTCTTCCCCAAGATCTTACTGTTTTGAAAACGTTTATTTGTTGACTACTATTTTTTGTGAAACAATTTTGACTAAACATCAGGCTGTTGGAGTTTCATTGCAGCCATGTTATTAGATGATTGCAGTTCAGACCATCAGTTTCTTAGTCTGTACCAGCATTAATTATGGTAATATCATCAAACATGTGGAAGAAAGAAAAGTTTTCTAGGAGACACAACAAGAAGTTCTCCATGTAAGTTTCATGTCTTCTATACAGAACATTCGTTCACGGTTCATTACTATATATATAATGGGCACATCGCCCATGGTCTAGGACCAGGAATTTAATAAGGCGACATGAGTGACTCATATTCTACTTGGTGATAATTCTTACTGAGGAGACCTTAAGTAGGACTAATTCTCGGAGTCTAGGATCGGGGAAAGCCACCAAAGAAGCACTCAAGACAACAAAATTAAATTTTGGAACAATATGCATTTGACAGAGACCGATGGCACAGGAATGCCGCAAATGTTTGACGAGCGACATTTCTGACGGTCTTTGTAAAGCCGGTTACAATAGTGCCATTTGCAAGTCCAAATGGAGAAGCTCGCCAGATATGACTCTTTTATGCTTAAAATAGTTATTAATCAGCGTGGAAAAAGTAATGTTGCAATAAAATTGTATAAGATTCATATAACTATATATTTTAGGATAGTATCATTATCTCATAGTCGTCCTTTTCCAGATGTAATTAAAAAAACTTCTAATTACAGTCAAATTACAAAACAAAATGGACTCTTCACCCTATGAAATATATATATACCAACCACATACATGCTAAACACAATTTATTCCATGACAATATATGTTTTTTTATTAAACTACTATAATAAAAAAATAAGATAATCAAACATACAACAAGAATCAAACATACAACATGAAGATCGTGGAGTACAAAACAAAACACAATGTTTCACTGAAGAGTGCACTTAGAGAAATTTTCAAAAAAGAAAAGATTTATGAAGAACCAGTTTACAGTTCAATATTTGAGAACTATCAGTACGTAGCGGATGTCGCAATCAATGTGCCTATACTAAGAGAATACCATCAAGATCCAAATTATCCTAGCATACAAACATCATTTGGAACATACCAAACCAAGAAAGTTGACTCAAAAAATGTTGCTGCAGGAAATGTCATACGCTATCTACAACAGATATACAAGTTTGAAGTACTAGATGTGAACTACAACGAACTCATGACTAGATGTGAAGAGCTCTACGAAGCAAATATTCAAGTAGAAGAACTTCAAATGCAGAATAAAGCATTGTGCGTAATGAATATAATTCGGTTATCACTTAAACATATGGTATGTTTTGAGTACGTGTTATATTCCAACATATGGTATGTTTTTAGTACGCGTTGTATTTCTTGATTGTTGCGCTATATTTTGATATAGTTTATATAGGTGGATGATAAGAATTGTTATTTAGGATAATAATAACCCAAAAATAGAAATAAAACCTTTTGTCAAAACCCTTCTAAAAAAATTAGAAAAACATAAACCCTTCAAATAAAGTATACAATGAATCATTAGCTATCAATATACATATATTATTTATTCAAGTAGATTTTAGGCTTTTGAGTCATTAGCTATTTATGTAGCAAGTCCGGCCATAGGCCGGGCCAAATGGCTAGTATATATACTAAAGCAGAGACCTAAGAGAGATTTTTCTCTATCCTATGTAGCATTATAATATAAGAGATAACTTTTTCTCTCTCCTATGTGGCTTTCTCCCATGCCACGTGGAGTCTTTAGAGAGTTTGATTCAATTTCCACTTTCTAAAAGAGTGCCTACTTACCATTAATATAACTCTATCACATGGTTTCCTATTTTAGTACAACTCTTCTAACTTAAGTGAAATTCAAATTAGTCCCCACAAATTCCGCAAACATAATTATGTTTAACTAGCAATTATTTCCTAAAAAATATGAAAGAAATTACCACACAAATTCCTAAAGAATATGTCAATTATTTCCTTAAAAAATAGGAAACATGATCTTATTACCCCCACAAATTATGTACGTATAGGTTTTTCTTCAATATTGGAATTAAAGATCAACATAAGCCATTTAGACGTACTCTTTTAGTACAACTCTCTCAACTTAAGTGCAATTCAAATTAGTATGTACAATTATTTCCTAAAACTTAATTATTTTTAACTAGCTATTATTTTCTCAAAAATAGGAAAGAAATTACCTTACAAATTCAGAAAAAATAATTATGTTTAATTAGCAATTATTTATTCAAAAATACGTAAATATGAAGCTCTCCTAAAAATCTTAAAAATAATTGGAAGTTTCGGAGAGAGTAGATAATAGACAATGAAGCCATGAAAGCACAGTAGAAAATAATACAAATTGACCAGAAACTAGCATAACACGGCGATCATGGAAAGAACAATGCTAAATATGCCTTAATTTCCATTCTTAACAATATAAATGGACTTCATATTATTATTCTAAGACTATCTATTTGCAGCATAAACCACATGTATACAGACATATCACATACGCATTATCTTAACCCCAATGGTATTAGCAATTTAGTTATAAGTAAAAACATATTGAATTAAGTAAGACTTAGCACCAAGACATCTCCATCCTCCTAAATTCTACTTCAACTTTGAAATTTCAAGTGATGATAGTAAAATTAGTAGTGGATCACTGCCTCATTAGTTGGTTGGGTTAGTTGCTTATATTTTTAGGAGTTCTACAACAAAGAGCCACACATTTTGTAATTGAATTAGACTATAAATATTTCTTTTCCATCACATATGCCCGGGGTTCAAAATCTAGTAGCTGCAGTAAAAACGGTGAGAAAGTTGAAACCGGAACCATGGGATAACACGTGGATACAAAAGAACACGCGTCGAAACATAAAAGCTGCTAAAAATGGAAACGTCGGCCCTGACTCAATTATCACGCCGTTTCTAACACGGGTAAATCTGGAAAAAGCCCTATTCGTATAAATGAATTATGACCATCTCAAACCTAAATATAGCAATTTGACCAAGCCCCAAGATGAACCATGGACCAAAATATCGCCGATATATCCGATATATCGCCGATATATATCGGTATTTTGGTACACCGACATCGATATTTCCGACATATATCCACCGAATATAGAACTCTTTTTTTTCCGATATATATCGGAATTTCCGATATGAAACTTTATATCGCCGATATAATCGATATTTCCGATATAATCGATATATATCGGTTGACTTTTTGACCATTTTAAAATATAAATCCGATATTTCCAATATATTTCCGATATATATCCGATATTTCCGATATTATATTTCCGATATATCCGATATTTCCGATATTTTAAATAGTTTGGACTGGTTACCAAAAAAAATGGATATATCCGAAATATCCGATATATCCGATATATATCGGTTTTTGGGTACACCGATATATTGACCGATATCGATATTTTGGGCCTTGAGATGAACAACCTAGCAATGAAAGAAGCTGGACCACCAACAGACCCCCAAAACCACCACCAGAGAACACAGATATGGATCTAGAATTTCCTTGGGGAAGGCCTTTTCTTCTCCAATATGCATCCAAAGGACGAGGAACATGTTGACTTTCTTCTTTTTCATCAAGGTAGGATCGTAATATTGGATAATTGGTATAAGTTTTGTAGCCTCTTGTTTTTATTTTTTTTGTTGTTTATCCTTTAATTGGATTTGCCAGGGGCGGACGCAGGATTCTCCACTAGAGGGGGCTTGTATGCACAGTTATCACTATGTTTATGGGATTCTCTAATAGTGTCACTATAGTGTGAATAGTTGCCACTATTTATTTTTATTTTTTTCTTTTGTGGGGAAATTAAGAGGGGCTACAGCCCCGGTGAGCCCTCTCCTGGATACGTTGTTTTTCGTATACTCTTTTTTGTTTTTATTTCCAACTTTTCATTGATGGACGTAGGAGGTCTCTTGGGATTAGGGGGTAAAAAAACATATAGGTGTCCGCCACAAAAAAGTGTTTGTCACAATGTTTTCTTATATTTTTTTCTCATTTTCTCCTTCTTCCTTCATCCAAATTCGAACTTTCTTATTCGATATGTTTCCTCTTGCTCCACCCATATACAAAAAACCAACTCCTACAAATTGAAAATTCAATCCAAATATCTTTTTTCCTATTACCACCTAACGTTAACACTGTTGTGTTGTGTTGTACTAGTTAATTTTCGTGTGCTTATTATTCTGGCATATTTTATAATTCACCATAGGGACACCCCCAATGTGGACACCCCCAATGTTATTAATGCATCTGTGATCTGTATGGTTTGGAGGTCCATCTGATTTGAAAATTTAAAACCTTATTCGTGGCTTAGATTTTATTTTATTTTTATTTATTTTTCTAATTTCCTTTTGGATTTCTGGTAACTCACATCCCCAGATCAATGGACTACATCCATCTCCACCTCATAATCCAACCGGTGCCAATAATACCGGAAATAAAATAGGAGCTTGTAGATAGGGGAGGAAGAAGTTGATGTGCTCATCTAAGGTAAGTATTATTTTTACCTTCCGGATAGGAGCTTTTTTTATAATTGGTTATGAGTTATGTTGTTTCTTTGTCCTTTTACCTTTTAAATATTTAAATGTGGTACTGGACGTTTGTTCCGGGGATTTGTCAAGAGGTTTCCATATGGACCGTTTGTTTGGTAATTTTGATTGAATGTTTGTTTGCTTATTCATTCTGGCTATTGATTTGGATGTTTAAGAACGATTAGGATTCCTGGTCCCTGATCAACTCAATCTTTTTCCTAATTCTTGCTGTTATTGATGTTCATGGGAATCGCGGCAAATGTGTGAGGCTGAATTTGGAAGTTTTTACTGCTTGAATCTGTTTGGGAATTGAGTGGGTGCACATCAAGCCTTTTTTTTTCCACCCCTGCGGATTTCTTCTTGTATCCCTACCGTTATTGTGTTGAAAAATTCTCCCTCCTAACCATTCTTTTCCATCTTGTTCGGGCTGGGCTTTGACTTGTTGATCCAGCTTAGTTCTGAAAATTGTGTAAGAAGTCAACAAAGTATTATTACAGTTCTCTCTCTTCCAATTCGTTCCCAAGGGCACGAATAGTCTATCATGATCCTACGGATCCAAGGATCTAAAAATTTGATGAACGAGCTTCTGTTTACTTTAAAGCTCTCTTTGTGCTTACACACCTAACTCATTAGGGATAAGGTGTGAAGGAAAATTGCCAAACCAGTTGGAATATGCATCCCCCATTTGTTAAGGCATCCTAGGTTGAAATCAGCTTGAACCCTTTGTTACCTACTCAACAACTTCATCAATCTCACCTGCCCAAAACTCTTCCGTTTAGCTGACACAATATTTAATGGTTTGAACCATGCACAGTATGTATTATATCATAGATTCTTAACAAGTGGGATGTATGCTAATAAAGTAATAAACAACACTTTTCTGAGTTTGCACATTCACAACTCAGTAAAATACGTTAGTTTGTTTTCGTTTTTGTTTGGTGTCAGTTTTAACGCAACTGGCCAATCTGATTTCCATAGCTGTATTTCGTTCTCAGATCCACTCTTCCAGTATTTGTTTTTCACACTTGGTACTTGTTTAACATCTGCAGATCTAGAGTTGATGTCTTATTATACTGTAGAGAAATCTGATTTCCATAGCTGGATCCCCCTCCAGTATGTTTTTTCACACTTGGTACTTGTTTAGCATCTGCAGATCTAGATCTGATGTCTTATTAAACTGTAGAGAAATCTGCAGTATCCAACTGACATAGTTCGTTCCAGTTAATACGAATGAGGAGAGCAGAATCATATATGATCTCGATGGAGAACTAGGAATCTAAATTCTAAAGGAGAGAATAGATGAGGCTTATTGAGTGAGAAGGAGAAGCGAGCATGTCAGTATTCTCTTTGGATTTCATGCCTTGTACCGAGATTTATCGGGGGAATTTCATAAATTTTGTTCACACTTTATTTAAAACCACGCCCGGACAAGATGAACAATCGGAAATATATTGGAAATATTTAATTGGCAAAAAGTCAACCGATATGTGTTCTAGAAAGATTATATCTTTCAATTCTGCTGTTTCTTTGTTCTATATTCGGTGGATATTTTTCCTATAATTGGCGGATATGTGGTATATTAGGTCCGGATTTTGTTTCTAAGGCCCCTGTTTCTTTGTTTTTTATGTTTGTATGTTTTTTGTATACTTTTAATTTTTTGGTTATTTTCTAAGTTTCATGTATTTTATGATTTTAATCATGAGACATTTAGGATTCGCCATTAAAAAAATAAAAAATTCGAGACATGGCTGAGAAAATTATTTAGGATTCACTAATTTTGCCAAATAATGGCAGAGAAATTTAGGATTCACCATAATAATAATAATAATAATAACTAATAATAATAGTAATAGGTCACATGGATTCACCAACGAATCCGACTTGTTCACTTCTTCGATTTTGCCTTTGCCTCAGCCTCAGCCTCAGCCTTTTCTTTTTTGTGGTTTTCCTGATGCTGCAAGTCGTGTCTGATATGTCCCAGGGTAGTTAAAAATAAATTGCGATTGCAGGTGTGGCAAAATTTATGCACTTGAGGGTCTTCTTCATCCGTTGTTGATGATCCAGATGTCGACCCAGATTTTTTTTGGAGTCGCTGACGAGCGCCCGACTTTCTTTGTTTGTCCTCTTCTTCTTCTTTGTTTGTCTTCTGAAATTCTGTCACTGCCATGGGTAAAGTACTTCGCCATCTAGATCTGCATCAAAGTGTAATGTTGATGTCAAAAGCGTGAATATATTTTTCAAATTTCAAACGCAAATCCTTACTAGTTAGATCTAAAATTAAATCCCATTTGGTCCGATTCATTAGATCTAAAAACTAGTGTGGTAGATCTGCATCAAAGTGTAATTCTGATGTAAAAAGTGTGAATCTAATTTTCAAATTTTAAACGCAAATCCTTACTAGGCCCATTGTTTGGTACATGGATTTGCATCTTGGGCCCGGAGTCAACCCCCTTGTGTCTCGAACAAAAAAAAAAAAAAAAAAAAGCGCATTTGGTCCGAATCATTAGATCTAAAAACTACTGTTGGTAGATCTGCATCAAAGTGTAATTCTGTTGTCAAAAGTGTGAATGTTATTTTCAAATTTCAAACGCAAATCCTTACTAGTTAGATCTAAAATTAAATCCCATTTGGTCCAAATCATTAGATCTAAAAGCTACTGTTGGGTCACGTGTTTAATCCTAGATGAGTACTCATGCTAGAAAACGTAATTCGCAAACAAATTATTTACCAGAGGCAGAAAAATAAAACAGTAACTTTCCTTACAGAATTGAGCGAGAGAGAAAAAGGAAGTGAACTCTAGATTTTTTGCAGCTCAATGTTTTTGACCACTGGTCAAGTGATATTTTTATACTAGATTTTGGATTTGGACAGGCTTGTGAAGTGTGGACTACGTGGTATTTTAAAATTAAGATCTCGTGAATTGGGCAAGTCTTCAAGGCACCACGTTAAAATTTTACCCTAAAATTAAGATCTCGTGAATTGGTCAAGTTTTCAAGGCATCACGTGGCTTAGTTGGTGGATGGGGCGATCTCGTGAATTGGTGGGCCAAGTATTTTCTGTTTTTTTTCTGACAATGAATGAAAATTTACTTTTAAATAAGTAATCCATTGTCTTCACATCGATTCTCTTCAAAGCGAATGGGTAGGCAAAGCATTTACTCTTTTTTACGTTTTTTTTTCAGATAATGACGAAAAAAGTGCATTCTATTTAGTTGATCGTGATATTAGAGTCTCGTGACATTATCTTCTGTCACACGAAGGGGACTTGTTTGATGTCACTTCTGTCACACGAAGGGGACTTGTTTGATGTCACTCTAGCCTTTTAAATCTAAACAGTATACAAAATCTGGAGTGCTGTCACGGTAGCAGTTCTGCAAATAGTATCAATTATGGGGGCAGGTTTGGTATTTGCAGTTTTTTAAATTCTAACATTGCCAAAACATTGGTGGGCAATTTGCAAATAGCTAGTGTGAGTATATAGATTTGGGCGGGAGAAAGCATTTAGTGGAGTGGACACAAACATCATGGGATAAGGCGATTGTATTGTGTATTTGTGTTATGTACATCAATTGTGTTATGTATTCGATTGTTATGAATTTATTGAATCAAATACCATTTTACACCAATTTATTTTTTAAAATTTTGGCATGGTTTCTCTTTTTTTTTTGACATCTGAAATGAACATGTATGGTGTCATATTGATATTAGACATGATATAGATTATAAATAACTTCACACGACAATGTAATAGTTTAGTTATTTATAAATTCATTTTTCAAAGCATACAACTACTCAAAAAATGTCTAAGAAGACAATGAAAAGAATTATAGAACAACATTATGAAGTATGACAATAACTTAACGAAAATTCCAAATCGTTATCATCAAGCAAATCAAACCACCAAGAACAAAAAATGTACAATAAGCACCCACATTGGTTATGATGACACATGAAACCATATACAGATCTGACTAATAAGCACCGCAGATTAACAACAAGTATGGATATTTTTCTCTGTTGATTAATGTTATTCATTCGTAATTTTGAAGTTGAAAAACAGAGATGTTTCATTTCATATTCATTTGATTCCCTACATTATTACACAACTAATTAAATAATGCCCAAAATTAATCAATGTTCAAATTGTACCATACAAAAGCAGTAGTGCTTAGTCTTCACTGATCATGCATACTCCTTAACTTTCTAGTGCATACACCTTTGATAGAAAGAGTGTGAGCTTCCAACACAAATACTTTGGTGTCTAATGTACAATATAAATTTTGAGATGAATTGGTGTTCATAGCTTGGACATTCCACAACGTAAATACATGATACTATTGAACTAATAACCTTTTGAACTACATTATCTCAAAGTCATGCAAAGTATTAAAAATTGAATTAAAGGTTGTGATAGCTGTATACACTATTAAAAATAGGAAATACATGAAAGGAGTTCTGAAAGAAACCAATATATATATGTATTATGAGGGTGGGGGGGGCAATGTAATGACAATTATCCCAAAAAGAAAGGAAAAAAAAAAAAAAATGAAAGCAGCTCTACACAAAAATGTGAAAGAAATAATGTTAAGATTCAATTCTAAAGTCATACCTCAATTTACAAACTCATGCGTGTGGAAGGCGGTAGACTTTCTGAACCAATTGTAGAATCTTGATTTAAATACTACGATCCCCTTAAATTAGCATAGATGCGTTTATACCAATGTTAAAAAAGCTTTAGGTTTTGGGAGGGAGCGCTAGCACTTAGGCCTTCTAGGCAGTGCCTAGACGGGCTAGGCGCTAGGCGGTTTTTTTTCCTAATATATATAGTAATACACACATATACTACAAGAAATGAAGAAAATCATTTACTATAACTCAAAAAATAAACACAAACAAAGATATTTATTACAAAAATGCGTAATAGTTGAATAATATTGACTTCATATAAAAACATACTGTTTCGCCCAAATATGATCAAAACACCAAGTGTTGATGAAAAAGACGAAGAACGTAGAAAAGTAATTAGAAAAATGATGGTGATCGGGAATGATGAGATCAGTACCTTGCGGTTGCCCACGCATTACCAAAATTATCGATTGGGATCAAGTCTCAAGAGCGTAGTTTGAATGAAAAATAGTTTGGTATTTATATAGGTAGAGTAGAGAATCCTTGTAGATCAAGTATTCTTGTAGTTTGAGTCATTGTGATAGAATATAACTCTCAGTGATAATTATCTCTTTGATAAGAAATGAATCGGACATAAATCAATGTACATTAGTGGCAAGCCATGTGGCTAAGGTTGACCTTAGACACATGAGTTATGGGCACATTACATTGATCCATGGTATGCGAATTGGGCTTTAGCCCCCTGTCGGTCATGAATAAAGTGGAGACTCCTACCAATGGGGACGCCCGCGTAGGTGGGGGGTGAAACACCGCCCTCTTTGGCATGCGAACAAAGTTCATATGGCAAAGAAGAAAGAAAAATGAGCCCGAAATGTATAGCGAAGTGTTGTCGAAAAAAAAAATATTTGGAAAATTATTTGTCGAAAAAATTAATTGAATTATCGGGACCGAAATAATGTCAAACTAACATTATCACGGGGCGAATGTAGTTAAATAAAAGATGGCGAAAAAAGGCATAAAAAAAAAAAAAAAAATAATAATAATAAAATATGCACAGAAATAAAATTGCAAAAGAAATCGATTGCCGAAAATTGTACCGAACGCGTTACGTAATAATACGAAATTTGAATTCGACGATGCGTGCCAACAGAATAGCGATACTCGGATTATATTATTAAAAATTAAATAGAGGGGCAGTTTAGTAATAATATTAATAAAAGGAATTTAAAACGTAATTGGACTCAAAGTGTTCGGATAAGATAAGAATTGAGTGTAGAGATGAAGTCGGAGTTGGAGAAGAATCCCACCAGCACTGGAAAACCTCGTAAACCTATATAAGTGCTGTAGCCGCACATCCCATCTCATAAAAAATAATCTTCGCTCAATCAACCCGAGCAGGGCGTGGCGTATAAAGCGTAACCGTTCAGATGCGGCAAGATCGTTCGTCTTAAGCTTTGACTAGCGGTGCACGTTTTCTCTATCGGCTCATCTCATATATAAAGTTGTATCGGTTTCGGGAATGGGGCTGGCCGACAAAGCAACAAGGCCTTGACACACTGCGCCATCAATCGGTTTTACCATAAATCAGTTCTACGATGTTTTACGGATCAAAGCGTGAGAATGATATCTCCAAGTCGAGGCGAAATCCATGCAAGAAGTAAGCGGGATGTTGTCGAAGAACATCATGAACAAAACCCAATAAAATTTAGCGTCCTAAATTGTGGAAGTTATAAAAATCGGATGCTTCAATGCTCTTTTTTGGCTTTCTCTTGGGTATGCATTGTAGTAAGCCCGACACAAGAAATCTCCACCGTGAATTATCGGTAGCTTGTGCCTTGTAGTAGGCGACAATTATCAAATTCCTCGAAACCCGACCACGTTTTTTGAACCGGAACCACAGTTGATCCTCTTTTTATTTTCGGGTATTGGCGGAATGATTGGAAGGCCTATCAAGCCGATGTCTTACGCTCTTGCATTAGTTCATTGGGTGTTTTTTTTTTAAAAGCTGTTGAAGCTCGGAGGAGCCATTAATGGCGTCGACCTCGATTTTGTCGATTATAACAAAATCGGCGTTTTGAAGGTATCGGTGGATAGGGGTTTTCAGAGAACCAAAAACATTTGGTTTTTGTGTAAAAAGGTTGCGGTGGTGGCTGTAGTGGTGGCGGATTGTTAGTGGTGATGGAGCTAGAAGATGAGCGATAACAAACCCGAACTTGGGCTTGGGCTTGGGGTCAAGACTAAGTGGGTCCGGTTGGGTTTGGGCCCGGATTCTATTTTAAGTTGTGTGGGTCGTAATTTAAATGTTTTGTTTGGGCCCAATTTAATTAAGTTTTGGGACGGTTCTATTTTGTTTTGTTGGGCGGTTTCGAGCTTTACGTCGATTTTTCGACCTATCGACCCGATGCTATGTGCTTTTTCAGGTAGAAACTACCGTAATATCACGGATGAAATATAATCGAGAAGAAAAAAACTTCGATGATGAACGCAGACTTGGTGAGGTGGAAAGAAGGTGGCGGATACATCGACCATCTGGAACGGCGTCGATGGTAAGCAAGGAAATCTGAGAAAATACTAGGACTCGAGAAATTTGAGATGGATGAAGTGTCACGAGTTTGAAGCGGAAGTCGAAGAAGATGAAGTAGTAATGAAGCACACACAATTAAATTGCGAGGAGCGCAATTCCGTTGAAAGCAAAGAAATAAGCGCTTGATTCTTTGGAGTGGTGGCAAATTGCACGGGACAAGCTGCCAATATCGTTACGGCTAATCTTTTCGAGAGCGCACCGTTTACAAAATGAATTTTGAAGGTTCGGGGCTCAAGAAATCTTGGCGTTGAATCTGACCGAAAGCCATCTTGGCGAAAGGGTACATAAAATTTGAAATTGAATTCAAGGATTCAAATAGAAGTTTTAAAGGGTTTCCAAAGTATCGCCCGGATGGGATAGATTTACGTACGCTTGCGAGGAAGTGGAATCCGGCCGAGTTTAAAGTGCGAACAAATTCGAGGTAAGCCAAAACATAAGTATTGAAAACTATACTACTGATTAAATTTGTTGACTAACACGAGTTATTTTTGTGTCTAACGTAAAAGCGAGTATACTACCGAACATTGAATTGGACAAAGGAAGTGGAGAGCAATCTTGGTTCTTCTTTCATGAATGCTCGATGAAAGATTGGTAGATCGAGCTACTTTGATGATATCGTCGATTTCGAAATTATGGGGTATCGAACAACGGCCGATAGGTCAAGGAGACACAAAGCGAAATGGCAAAGAAGAATAAGAGTCTCCGAGAAATGCAATATTCGGCGGCGGCGGTGATAGTGAAAAAAGAAGATGGAGCGGAGTTAACACGGCGAGAATTAGTCTTTGAGTTTGCCAAGCAAAAAGTGAAGCTGTACAAAAGAAGATGTGCCACAAAGAAAGCGGTGACGGAGACCAAGAGAGACAACCCGCGGTACAATGTATGATGCCTCGAGGGGCCGAGACTACAATGCACCAAACATCCAGGGAAATATAATACATCACGGAACACCAAGAGGAAAAGGTATGCACCGTAGAAAACATAAATATGTAAAAGTGTGGTGAAATGTAATATCTCGTTACGGTTTGGTATATCTGAGGAAAAGAATGAAACGGTGATCGGACAAAAGATAGTGCAATGATCACAAAGTCGGTGAAAGAAAATAAGCGGCAAAGCAAAATCACGGGAACAACGAATCCAACAACCAGCGGGCAAGTGGCGTCGGGGTAATACTACGCGATGGAGGAAAACCACGAGAATCTGTTAATGGTAAGTTGATCGTTGATTTTTATTATTGCGTTAGGGCCGGTAAAGAAATGAGTGTCAACACTAATCCGATGAAATTGGTAGTTGAAGCGAGAGATGTTCAAGTCCGGAAAAGCGAAGTGAAGAAGTCGCCCGGGATTACGCCAATGAAAGGGCTCAAAAATATCAAAAATGTGACGAGATCACGGAGAACATCGGAGAATATGGCGAGCAATGTCAATGATCTTCGATAGTATAAAACCGGTATGATAGTATTATTTTTATCGGTTATTGCAAACTTGTGTTTAAGTAAAAAAAATGATGAACTTCGGATATATATATATATTATTATTTTTTTTTTCGCGAGGTTAAAAGCGGTGGTAAAATGGGACAAAGAAATTCATGAAAAAGTCGTGAAGAAAAATATCGATTCGAATGAAGTCAATGCCTTAGAAGAAATAAAAAAAGCGAAGATACTCAACCAAAAATTGGAAGAGGCAAACAAAGCGTTAAAGCGGAACCATCAAAAGTTAGAAGGCGAAAAACAAAAACTTAACCGAAGCCGGACGGAAGAAGCGAGAGGAGATGGCGTCTGAAAGAATTTGGGAAAGCTTGTGAGATAACGGAGGAACACAAACACTTAAAAGCAGATGTGATAGAATTGAAGTCACTTTCGTGGCGACCAAAGATCGGGAACTTAAGCGCGGCGCAAAAAAAGAGGTTGAGAAAAATAACAAGCGAATGATGATTTAAGCGGCGGCTCGGCCAAGATCATGTGCAAATGGGCTGCGTGAATCGTCCGTTAAGACAAGGCCCGGCGAGAGACTTTAGTAGAAAGCGGGAGATGAACTAGAGCGTGAGAAGATGAATTACAAAGATTTATGCGAGTTGTATATCGCGAAAAGTTGGGAAGAAACCATTGGATTTTCCCAAACCAATGAACATGTGATTGCGGTATGTAATACCGTAGAGCTAAAAATTATTTTTATGAAAATAAAGTATGTGTTGGCTATTGAATATCGGTGTGATGTCAAATAACATACCTATGGAAAGCCCGACAATGTTGTTGAAGCGCCCCCAATGCTAACTTTAAGCTTGCAAAATTAGATTGAAGCGAAAAAATGCTCCGATCTGCGAAGCGGATGTTGACATAAAGCGAAGCGGGGCACTTCATCGGATGTTGACATAGCGATAACCCGACTAAGCGGCGTAAAATCGTTCAATTTAGGCGGACGAAAGTAAATGTGGTAAGTTCAAACGTCCGATTTTGTGGTGTAGCGTAATGAATAAGCGGCGTAAAGCGTTCAAAGCGAAGTCGCGTGGTAAAAGCGTTTTCGTAGCGATAAATAACTAAATTAAAGCGTTCGTGGTAATTAAGCGGTAACCGCCCGGATTTTGTTGTAGCGATAGAGCGATAGTAATGGCGGCGTAAAAGCGTTCGATTTTAGACCGGCGAAATTAAACGTGGTAATTTCGCGATTTTGTTGTAGCGATAGTAACGACTAAGCGGCGTAAAAGCGACTTAAACTTAAATTCGCGGTAACGTGGTAACCCGGATTTTGTTGTAGCGATAGTAATGAACTAAGCGGCGTAAAAGCGTTCAACTTAACAAAGACAAAGCTAAACGGTAACCGTCCGGATTTTGGTGTAGCGATAGTAATGAACTAAAGCGGCGTAAAAGCGTTCAAACGATAGTAATGAAATTAAAGCGGCGTGGTTAATTTCGCGTGGCCAGATTTTTGTAAATAGCGATTATAAGGTTCGCTAAAACCAAAATCATACCATTGGAACTGAAGTGAAATAACTGCTTCTTTATTGATTACCGAGTCTTACAAAATGCAAAGATAACAACGGAAAATACATGCCTGAACTGGTAACAAACTAGATATTGTATTATTTTATTTCTCCAGGATAACGGAAAAACACAACTAAAATCTACTTATAGAACTTTGCAGATGAAAGCGATTCCCGGCTTATCGAGAACATTCCCATCTAAATCTCGGAGAAAAATAAGATCCTTTGGTGGCGAGGCGATCTATGATGTATGGACTGTCAATTTTCTCCAAATTTACCGGAATCTATCAACCTCGTCTTTCGGCAGTACCCGATCATCTTTCTCAAAAGCTTTAAGTCGAACTTTCTTGTCATATTTTCGTTTCATATCGACTTGATAACGAATTAACTGATTGAAGACCCACATCTCTTGTCTCATCTATCAAGGCTTTGGCGAGCAAGTGCTTGATCATTCGACTCCAATTCCACGTTAGAAGTTCGTGTGGTTGGTGTCATCAACTCTGTAGGCAAGACCGCTTCCGTACAGTAAGCAAGATTAAGCGGAGAAAATCGGTTGAATGCTTAGGTGTGGTTCGATAAGCCCACATAACCGCTTGAGGAAGTTCCTTAACCCAATTTCCTTTGGCTGTTGAAGTCGTAAGCGGAGCATTGCAAGAATGGATTTGTTAGTAGCCGGCTTGTCCATTAGCGAGGGATGGTATGGTGCGAGAAATTGTGATTAATCTTCAAGTCGAGAACAAAATTGTCGAATTTCTTCAAACATCAAATTGTTTGCCATTGTCGGAAGTCAATGATGTTGGAATACCGAAGCGACAAACAATGTCTCGCCATAAGAATTTTTTAACATCCGAAGCATGGATCCGGGCTAAGGGCATAGCTTCCGACCCACTTGGTAAAATAATCGGTTCGCGGACGAGTAAAGAAACGAACACCGCGGGAGCTTTTCGGGAAGATGACCGGCGATGTCAAGACCCCACTTTGCAAAGCGGCCAAGGGCTCAAAATTGGATGAAGTTCCGTTCTTTGGAAGATTTCCCATGTTAGCATATTTCGACAAAGGAACACACTTCTCGGACAAAGCGCTTAGCATCCTTTTGCATGTCACGGCCACCCGGTATCCTTGTGTCATTGCTCTACATGGCGAGACTTCGCCCGGGAGTGGTTCCCACATAGGCTGAATGAATTTCCGCCCGGGGCAGAGCAAACCGACTTCTTTGAGACAATGGCATAGGGTTAAGACTTGTGCCTTTGCGATAAAGTTGCAAATGAACCGTTGAAGTCGATATGAGACAATATTTCCAAGCATCGCGTTTGACACGATCACTCACTTTATGATCCGGGAGGCAAGATATGATCATGTAAATATGTGATATAAGGAAGGCGCCAATCATCTTCGTCACAAGGTGTAAGTGGAAAACTTAGCTCTATATCGGGAACCTCTCGGAGCATTGTCGACTTCATGATCGTCGTCGGTATGAACCGAGACAATATCATTAATGAGGATCATTGTGGTCATCGATAGCATAAGTTGTGGATCAAAGCGTTTTTCTGCAATGGCGGCTTGATTATCAAGATCGCTTTGCGTTCGAGTCGACGGGGAGATATCAAATTGGCATAAGCGTGATTCCTCGAGAAAATGTCTTGATGAAAAACAACTCGAGTGATGTACATATCGCGCACATCCTCGATGGGACGGTCGATACTTTCGGTTCCTTTTGAAATTCAATGGTTATCCGGCGAGGCTTATCGACTTAAGCTGCCGCGGATAAATAAGCAAGAGAATCCGCATGTCGACGGCGTCATGGACGCGGACGCCGCAATCTTGATAGAATCAAAATTTCGAAAGCAATCCGATGAATTAAGTCCACATAAGCCGCCATTCTATCGTCACGAGCTGCATAACGATCCACCAAAGCGGCTAGCGACTAACTTAGAATCGTGAATAATTGTAGCTTAATTAAGCCCCAAGTGAAGAAGCGGTCATGCAAAGCCGCAAAACTTACTTTCGGCCTCATTATTTGAAGCGTCAAAACCCAAACATAGCGACTTCTCAATTTTTTCTCCATTCGGTTGCAAGATTACACACCCAATACCGGACCCATATTTATTATCACGAACCATCGGTGTAAACAATCCAACAATCGTGAGATACATCGATAAGTTTGGCAAATCATCATCCACGAGGTAATGGCGTGTTGTCGGCGACATTCTCTTCGTCTAATGTAGCGTCGGACATAAGAATATCCTCAATTGGAAAATCAGCCATTAAGCGAAGCCAAAGCTTGTCCTTTTTCGGTATGCGAAGTTTCAAACACAATGCTATAAAGCTAAGGTAACTTTCCCATTCTGCGAGGCGACTTGATTCACGAGCATTACGAAAAAGCTTTCGCGATGGATATTCCGTATAAACTTTGGCGACTTCGTCCACGGAAATAAGGTTTAAGGCGTCGGGCGGCATGAACCAAAGCCAATGCAATTTTCTCCACTTTCGAGAATATCTTGTTTCAGCATTTGTAAGAGTCTTGCTAACAAAGAATATAGGGCGCCCATCGCCACCGTTGACAAATAAAGGCGGCACTTTACGGCATGATCGATTGGCGGCTAAATCTGAACCTATAGGCTGCCCGTTCTTTGGGGTGGCAAGGCTGGAGGTTGGACTAAGTATGCTTTCAAATGGCGAAATGCAAGTTCACGATCCTCCGTCCAAATTGATCGTCTTTCAATGTTTGGAAAAAGGGCGGCATCGATCGAATACCGAGAGATAAATCGATTTAGGGCGCCAAAGCGTCCGTAAGTCGTTGAATTTCTTTCTTTGGCGTCGGAGAAGGCATTTCAAGGACGATTTCGAATCGATCGGATTTGCTTCAATTCAGCGTCTAGTCATCATGTATCCTAAGAATTTACGGATGATAAACCCGAAAAGAACACTAGCGGATTCAAGCATGTTGACATTGGAGAGTGCGTCGAAAACAGCTTGCAAATCCGTAAGATGATCGAGTGCTACGTAGATTTGACAACCATGTCGTCGATGTATGCTTCGATTGTCTTTCCAAGTAGGTCGAGAAAAATAGTGTTGACTAGCTTTTGATATGTGGCTCGGCGTTTTCAGACCGAAAGGCATTACACGGTAACAATAAATGCCTTGGTGCGTAATGAATCGCGATGAACTCTTGGTCCTCAATGAATAGCGGAATCGATGATAACCGAATAAGCATCAAAAAGACAAGCGGCGAAAACCGGATGTTGCATCGACCATTTCGGATATCTGAGGCAATGGATATGGATGAACGGGCAAGCCTTATTGAGATTTGTGAAATCGATACAAACCGTAATTTTTGCCGTTCTTTTTAGGCGCTGCGACAACATTTGACATCCATGTTGGATAAGTCCACGAGGGCCTTATAAAGTTAACGGACAAGAAGGCGGTCGATTTCGTCTTTCACTTTCATCTTTCTCGGGGGCCATCCCGGGGCTTTTGTCGTTGGTTTTGCATTAGGATCAATGTCGAGTTTATGACAAGCCACCGAAGGATCTATACCGGGCATTTGCTCTATTAAGCCAAGCAAACACATGATTATTCTTCCATGATAACAAAATAAGCTCTTGTCTCTCCTCCTACGGAAGTTAAATTTGAAATAAAAGTAGTCTCTTGGGGAGTTGGCCAATTTGAACTTCTAAAAGTGGATCGATTTGTCGGGGGTCCTTCAACATTTCTATTGGCGAGTAAAGTGAAGGTCCCGGATCTTTGTAATTGCTATTTGGCGTTGGAACTCGAGAATAGTTAGATCAACAACCGGACTTCTTATAATCATCGAGAACATTGTCGTGGCAAATTAGAGATGCGGTTGATCTAGCGCCCTTACGGACTCTTTTATTGAATGGGAACTTGATGGCTTGATGATATGTTGAGGCGGCGGCTTCCATATAATGAATCAATCTCGACCAAGGATGACATTGTAAAGGGGATTTACAATCCATCAATAAGAAATCAATATTGACTTCATACGCATAAGAGTGGCCGGGGAGACACCTTTCAATACGAATGAGTAAATTTTCGGGGGTGACCAAGTTATCAATAAAAGGAATCTTTGCGATAACACCGGAAAACATGACGCTTAATTTGAACTACCGGTGTCGATCATTATCGTTGTACCGCATACATACGGTGATATCTGCGGTTATCGACAAGCATCATAATGAGGAACATGCCGCGCCCATTAGATCTTAATTGATTGAAACATAATGGTTCATCTTCAATAGTTTCCGTGCGAAAACCTTCCGCGAAATTGATCCGATTAACCGTTACAAATTAGGCGGATATTTGACTTTAGAGCGGTGGCGGTTTTCGGTGAGTATTGGACAATGAATCAATAATGGCATGTCCAACCTTAATGACATTGTGATCGGTGATAGTTAAAGCTTGAGTTGTTACTTTCTTACGCACATATTGATCAAGTTTTCCATTACGCACAAGCTTTTCAATTCTTCCCGCCAAAGATCGACAATTCTCCGTCTCATGACCATAATCATTATGAAATTTGCACCATAACGATTTATCGCGAGTCGTTTCGTTTTAGTGTTAAAGGCGGCCGGAGTGAGTGGCGGACTCTTATCCTTGATTTTGTCGTAAACTACCGCATATTTGGTATTAAGCGGAGTTAATTCAAAATCGATAAAAGGCTTTCGGTCTGCTTTCGTGGAGTCTTCTTTCTTATCACGGAGGCCCATTTGGGTTCTTTGTTGATCAAAAGTCGGATTCTTTTTATTTATTTAGCTGATCATTGAAATCCTTTCCTTTATTATCTTTGTCGAGAAGTTCGGCCGTGTCGTCTTCAACATTGATAAATTGTTGAACTTCATTTGGTATAACGCGTCGGGAAGATGGAATATCGAACAAGAGAGTTGTATAACCCATCTTTATCAAACAAGATAGCTTCTTTAAAAGCGTAAACCACCATTAGATCGGATTGCTTTCGAAATCTCGGTGCGGCTTGGCGGAAACGAAAGCGATAAAACTACGGAGAGTTTCCTCGCGTTGTTGCTTGATGTTGAAAAGAACTTCGGACTCCATTTGGGCGTTTGAGATTATGATGAAAACGTCTTGAAAACTTTTCGGTTAAGTCCTTGAATCGACGAATAGAAGCGGAGGTAATTAAGCTAAACCATACCAGCTTCCCCTTTTAATGTAGAAGGGAAAAGTTTGCATTTTAAAGCATCATCACCTCCGATAAAACCGGTTTGTTTGTGAAATTAATCACATGAAGCATAGGGCAACCCTCGACATCATCATATTGATCAAACTCGGTTGTTTGAAGTCTTTGTTATGAGTAGCCCTTTGGACGGCGAGAGAAAATTTGTCCAAAATACCATCTTCATTTGCCAGATTTTCTAGTGTCGATTCAAAAGGATCATTATGTCGGAAGAGCTTTTTAATCATTTTCTCGACATACGTTGAGGAGTCATTAGATCCGTATCTGTTGGATCATGATCATAGTCCGCGATGGCGCCTATGGGGGCGAAGCGAGAGCGAAGAAAGCGGCGAAGATTCATCGTTCCGTGTTGAGATGATTGTGGATGAATGCGTTGGGCTTTTAGTACGATAATGTTCGGAATGATAAGAACAGCGTTCTGAAGTGTTTCACCATCTTGATGGTTACGATCATGAGTGCGATCATTATTCTGTTCACCATTTGAATTCCTCGGGACTTGCCGAAAATTTGTAGGACCGTGGGGTGCATTCGGACGATTATGAAGCGATTACCTTGCCTACCGAGAAGCGTGACCAAGTGGGTGGAGATTTTCGGCGGAGGTCGGGAATTAAATTAAGCCCATTACTCTTAACTTGTTGATGGCTGTTCGCGAATATTGCGAATCTCATCCTCACCACTTAAGCGATCCCACACACTATTATTATATGGTTGGCGTGTGTGGCGTTGTGGTGTAAGCCGGATACAACATCATCTACGAGTGGAAGTAGCGTCGTTTAAGATGGCGCTGTGTAGTAATTATTACGTTTTGCGGACAGTCTTTAACTTTTGAAGAAGTGCTTCTCGAGACATATGACTTACATTATCGCGTCGGATCTTGGAGAATCGTCGTCGGAAAGCAATAACCTCATTTGAATAATTTGGCGCATTGGTGGAAGCGGCAATATTTGAAGGTATTATCTTTGTCGGCGCCAAGTTGTCCTTGACCATCATGTTCGTGATGATCGTCGATAATCACATCATCGGGACCTTGAGCTCTTGGTATCGTCATAACTTTTCGCGAGCGTGATCGAGGGTGTAGTATAAGAACCCATGACGGCGCCAATTATGTTTAAGCCCAAATATGATCAAAACACCAAGTGTTGATGAAAAAAGGCGAAGAAGCGTAGAAAAGTAATTAGAAAAATGATGGTGATCGGGGAATGATGAGGCTGTACCTTGCGGTTGCCCTCATTACCCAAATTATCGGTGGGATCAAGTCTCAAGAGCGTAGTTGAATGAAAAATAGTTTGGTATTTATATAGGTAGAGTAGAGAATCCTTGTAGATCAAGTATTCTTGTAGTTTGAGTCATTGTGATAGAATATAACTCTCAAGTGATAATTATCTCTTTGATAAGAAATGAATCACGGACATAAATCAATGTACATTAGTGGCAAGCCATGTGGCTAAGGTTGACCTTAGACACATGAGTTAATAGGCCACATACATTGATCCATGGTATTCCGAATTGGGCTTTAGCCCATCGGTCGCGAATAAAGTGGAGACTCCTAACCCGTAGGTGGGGTCGAAAACACATACTCTTTCAAACTCATTCAACAAAGATACTTAAGCCTACACGGGCCTTTATTTTTCGACATTTAATCATTCATAAAAAAAAAAAAAAACTTGACTGGACCGCCTAGACCGCCTAATTGGTCTGCCTAGACCCGCCTAGACCGCCTAATCGGTCTGCCTAGTCGGTCTACCGATTTTTTAAACGCCTAGGGCCTAGGCGAGTCGGTTGGGCACCGCCTAGCGCCTAGAGACCGCCTAGGCCCTAGATCGATTTTTAGAATAGTGGTTTATACCCATGTCAAGCTAGCTGCTCCCCAATATTGTAAATTAGTGCATGATAAAAAAAAACATTGTTATGAAATCATTTGGCAAAACTCAATTTAATATATCTCTTAAGTCATTTTATTGGAAAACAAAAGGAAACTTTAAATCTTGAACACTTTAATTCAGCATAGTTGCATTGAAAAATGTATGCATATAATTCTAAAAAGGAGGCAGACATATGATGCCTTTAAATAAAAATAGGAAACATACAAAAATGGCAATTGCACATGGTCATTTAATCATGTTTACTTCCAGATCCCATTTGAAGCCATACCAGTGTGAGTGAATAGCCCCAAAAAAAAAAAAAAAAAAAAAAAAAATCTGGTACTCCTCACTAACCACACTTGATGGAAACAGTACATAAACAATTTCTGAAAAGAAACCGATGAAAAAGGGCAAAAAATAAGAAGAAATGGACTTTAATTTGTAGAACTTCTACAGATTTTTTCCGGTTATGTCTACTCATATTGATAGTCATATATGCTCATGGTAATGACATCCCACCTTTTAATAGTAGTCAATGTTTACGATTCCGAACGAAACGTCGGAATTCCGGTGGATATTTCGGTTTTTCAAAAAAACGAAACGGTATCGAAACGAATTATTCTGAAATGTATCGCTGGTGGCATTTTCGGTAAATAACTTATTATTCGACGGCAAATAACGAAAACTATCCGAATACATCTCAAATTCGACAATACCAAACAGTTCACTCAAAAACTTTTCTCTCTCCCAAAAAACTATTCACCGTTGTAATCGGAGCATGGATGATGTGGATATTTTCTACTTTCCAATTTCTAAATCTAAAAGGTAAGAATTTATTTTTTTCCATTTAAATTTTGAAAAATCTAAATACTTTGAAAAATATACAAAGAATTATCCACCATTCTTTATAAAGCTTTTATCTTTCACATTATTTCCCCATCGCTCGTGATTCACTTTATTTTTAATTTGTTCAGTAATTCATAATTCTACTTTTGATTCTGCTTTTTGTAATGAATCTAGATATAGATGTAAAGTAATTTTTTTGCGCTCTGCTAAGCTGTCGAGAAAGATATATCGTAATTGTAAACACTTGGAAATTGTACGATCCATGAATTTCTAAAATTAACTGATTAATATTCTAAATTAACAAACACAGATGGCTATATATGATTAATAGTGCCATTATGCTATTGCCTACTCTTGAGAATTCATTCTGACTCTGATCTACCTATGCTTTAAAATGAATCAATGATTAGAGCAGTTGCTAATCTTTGGATTTAAATGTTATGGTGTATACCATAGATCATTTATTGATTGATTGAATAGCATGGAAGCTATTGTAATCTGTGAGGTGTTAAAGCTGCATGAAACCATATGCATAATTTATTAAGGAAAGAGCTGGCCATGAGAAAGGGAAAGCTTAAGATCCTGAGCAGCAAAATTAAGCATTTTTTAATGGACATTGGATGAAAGAGTCCAACACTCCATGCCTCCAAGGTTTTGCAACTTGTGATACATATATTAAAGTGGTGGTTGCTTAGAATGTAAGATTAAATGGGATATAATGTTACTTGTGAGTATTACTCAGTGACTAATAATATTTTCTTTGTGATTCTCTGCTCTCTAAGTAAGGACTAGCAATTGATAAGTTTTATATACCTCTGAGAATCCAAGATTAATATGCCCAAATTCTTTTGGTTAGCACACTCGAAGTTTCTTTGGTACTCCTCTAGCATGGAATGGATGGAAAGAGCGAGAGAAGAGTCGATACCACGTAGCGGGTATTTGTCGAGATCGGTAGCTTTCTCTCATTCGTTCTTTTCCAGAGATGGATTGCGCTTGGGAGCTAGCTCTCGGTCACCCAGAGTGGTTCCTCAAACCCAATCCTTGGACTCCCTCAGCTTGCACTCATTGCAATCGATTTGGTCATCTTTCCGCCCCGAGTTGTTGGTGGATCAACTTGTCCTAGGCGGATTTGTCAACTAGGTATAGTGTAGGCAGTGCCTCCTTCCCAGTGAAAGGAAGGCCTTTCTCATAGCGAGTAACTTGTGCTTTTTAGTTCGGCAGAAACGGGATCCATTGACTTGAAATGCCGTATGCTTCTGCTCGGCTTCTTCAGCAGAGGGTAGTTAAGATAAGATTTGACCAAAATCAGGATGAGTAGCCCAGGACTACTTAACCAATCTTGAAGTGGGCAGGCTCATGGACCACTTACTCCTGGCCTTGTGATCGACTCGATTCGATTCATTTTTGTTTCATTCGTTTCTGTTTCATTGAAAAATATACTTGTAAACTAATTTTCAAAAAATTTGGAAGTCGCTTGGGAAAAAAATGGACATAAGACATGAAAAAAAATTGACTTGACTACTTGGTAATTTGTATTTGTTGGTTAAAATTTAACCAACAAATTGATTAGCAATTTAATTAAAATTTCATTGAATATTTATTTGTTTAAAATTAATTGCTCATGTATTTTTATTTCATTTTCATTTTTATTTAATGTTTAAATGAACATAAATGATAAAATATGAATAAAAAACATTTTAATTCCGGTCATGTATAATTTTCCGGTGAATATGAGAACCTTGCAAATTTCGATACATCACTCGGAATTCTGACCGGAATTCCGGTTTTTCGAGTTGTCGGAATTCCGACAATTTTGGAATCGTGAACTATGATAGTAGTACATGTACTATAAGCTTTCTATAATAACTCAAGAAGAGTTGTGTGTTTGTGAATCATGATTTGTAAACATCTATTATGGCAGACGTTGACCTTTGGTTTTATAGCTTCTTTTTTTGAAGCAGTAGACTTTGTTTCGAAACGACACACTTAGGTGTTATTAATTCTTCTCGATTTGATTAGGGAAAGTGTTCGAAAATGTGTTGAACAAACTTGAGTAGTTTTCTCTGTACCGGCTTTAGCTTGACAGAGGGGCTAGATACGAAAGAACGGTATGATGTAAAGGAAGTAGTTAATCACTTAATTATACCCTCTCAATATTGGATTTAAACTGTTAAGGGCAATAAAAGTTTAGTGTGTAATCGAATTATCCCAAGATTGAATTTAGAAGAAGATAGGATGAAGAAACAGATGCATTCCTGGTCTCGGGTCGCAAAGCTCATCTAGGACTATAGAAAACCTATAAAACATATAGATTGGAGACTTGGAGAGCACCTTCTTCATGTAGGTTTTTAATTTTGACGATCAGCCGCTTCCTTTTAATAAGAGTTTATTGTGTATTTGAATTCCGACGAAGAAACATATATATAAATAAATCAAGAACAAATGATTTTATTGGTAGATAATTGTAATGATTCCTTTTTTTTCATGATTTATCGAACTCAAAGGGGTAAGAGATCTGAGTTCGTAATATTTCTTTTTTTCTCTTGATTTATCTTGAGAGAGCTTAAAAACGGACTGCTATTATAGTAAGTAGGACTCTATTGGTGGATTTTAATAGGACTCTTAGAAGAAATCGATTGTTTACCGTAGGATCTCCCAAAACTGTTTTCTTCCTAGCCGCTTGATATAACAACATAAAAGACCAAGCTGTTTTATTATATTGGTCTCGTGTCGCAAAGCTCATCCAGGACTAGAAAACCTATAAAACATATAGATTGGAGACTTGGAGAGCACCTTCTTCACGTAGGTTTTTAATTTTGACGATCAGCTGCTTCCTTTTAATAAGAGTTTATTGTGTATTTGAATTCCGACGAAGAAACATATATATAAATAAATCGAGAACAAATGATTTTATTGGTAGATAATTGTAAAGATTTTTTTTTTCCTGATTTATCGAGCTCAAAGGGGTAAGAGATTTGAGTTCGTAATATTTTTTTTTTTTCTCCTGATTTATCTTGAGAGAGCTTAAAGGCGGACTGCTATTATAGTTGCTATTATAGTAAGTAGGACTCTATTGGTGGATTTTAATAGGACTCCTAGAAGAAATCGATTGTTTATCGTAAGATCTCCCAAAACTGTTTTCTCCCCAGCCGCTTGATGTAACATTATAAAAGACCAAGTTGTTTTATTATATAGACTAGAAATTAACCCGTGGCTACTCCACTCGAGTCATAACGTTATTTATTTTTTTATTAATTAAATTAAAATCTGCAAAAGAAACACAAAAATCTAATAACTATTATTTACAAAATTAATATTGAGTGCTTATGGAGGGTGTATGCTACTTAGATTGTTTTGGATTAGGATGACTTTTGTTATATAAACATATGCATCAAATTCATTCATTTATTAGAAAATTTAAGAAGTTATTATCCTATTAAATATTGTATTTTTTTATCTAAAAATATCCAAAAAACAAATTCCTCTATCTAGCAAAATGCTACGACATAACAACCAGTCAATATTTCACACTCGTTGTTAGCTGATCTAGATTCAAATCCTCACTCACATACAATGAAGGGTTCCTTATTTTCTAACCATATGTATAAAAAGAAATTGAGAAATAAACATCAAAGCTAAAAAATAACGAAATACACCTTCTTTCAAACTAAAGTAGGACTTTAGGATACACGATATTATTTTGTGGTTTGAAGAATCAGGAGGGAGGATGACACTGATTCGTTTTGAAGAAGTGCATCTTGATAACGCCACATATAATTGACCATGGCTAAACACTTGGTTTTTCAAATCAATACTAACATACTTAACAGACTGCCCCTGTGATTTGTTTATCGTCATTACAAATGACAATCGAATCGAAAACTGTCGTTTGGTCATTTGAAATGGTATTTTATTAGTCGAAGGCGTTAATGATATTCTCGGGATAAAGCGTACATTCCCTGCTTTTTCTCCAATTAAGATTAGAACTTGCACCACGTGTGGCTTTGTGCACACAATCATCAGGCGCGCGCCGTTACAAAATCCATTTGTTGACGCTATATTTCTCAGCAACATTACTGGGCATCCCTTCTTGAGAGTAAGCTTGAATGGAGGCAACCCAGAAGGATCGAGTGAGTTCAAGTACTCTGTCGGATAGCTATTTATGCTACCACTATCAACAACACCGGCGGCTTTAACTTGTCGGCACCTAAGCAAACAATTTCTTCCCCAGGAAACATATTTAGTGCAGTAGCATTTATAGTGCTAACGTCATTGTTGCATGCTGAAAGGATAGTCCGCTCGGTCAAATAATTTGGGTCAGCTTCATACTGCTCACTTAGATCGGGATATACATTATTTAGCAAGTCATGAAGATTGCTACAATTTTGAATCTCTGGCGGCAATTGAACACTTTCTTCTGGTTTCATTCCAACCTGAAAATTTCAAAAGAAAGCATATGAGATGAGTGATTGTGTATAATTTAAAATGGTCAGCAAAAAACATTAGTTTTTTCATGAAATTAAGTAATACCTCCATCAAGAAATTGGAGAACAACACGTTCTCTAGCAAGTCATTGTCTAAACTCATATTTTGCACCAAAGATAAAACATTGAAGTGTTTCCAGAGCAAAGACCTTCTCAGTGATGCACCTACAAAATCCTCACGTTCACCTTGTGGTACAACTGGTAGAATTTGTCGGAAGTCACCGCCTAGGACAACAGTGATTCCACCAAATGGTATTTCATTGTTACAAACATCCCGGAGTGAACGGTCAACTACTTCAATACAAAACCTATGCTGCATCGAGACTTCATCCCAAATTATCAGTTTTGTTTATTTAAATAGACCTGCTTGGAGCGAATCATTTTTGAAGCCGGACATAGAGTTCTCCAACACATCAAAAGGAATAGAAAAAGTTGAATGAGCTGTTCTACCACCATCTAATAAAAGCGGTTTAATACCGGATGAGGCAACCGCAATCACAATATGTCCTAGATGACGACATTTAGCCGCAATTGTATTATACACAAATGTCTTTCCCCGGTGACTCGCAGCTCCATTTAAGAAGAAAATCCCTGCATTTTGCATGACTGAATCAACCACGGTATCAAACGATGGCTGTTGCTCATTGTTAAGACGATCAATGTTACAGCTTGTTTTGTTCATCTTGTAAATCAAACCGAGTTGGCGTTACTCCCAAATTAGTCTATTTTCAATCCCTTTGTTCCATTTTTGAGTGGTCGGGCATCGGGGAAAGTCTTCTAGAGTTTTGTTTTAGATTCCATGAGGAACTGCTCCAATAGATGCAACCCGTAACTGGTCACCTTGAGGGAAAATTATGTATTAATAATATAATGTAGGATGCATGAAGGAGGCATTAATATAATATCATCACACTGCTCTTTTGATGGATTAGGAATGTTGAAGATAGTTTGTAATTTGTGCACTGTGTCGTCGCGATATACTTGTTGAGAATCTATCCCACAATGTAGTGGTTGCCTTTCGATTGCATTCCAAATGAATAATGCCGAACAATCTCTTTAGCTGATATCCAGTATTCATTATCGCCGCTTCTTCTAAACAATGTATCCACTCTCCATCATCTTCAAGAAATCCACGTGCAACACACGCAGCCTTGAATGTTGGATGAGGAATACCTTCAAATTTGCATAGATCCTCAAATGATGTTGGGCCCTTTACGATGGTCAATAGTTGACGCAAGTAAAACCTCTCTCCCTCGTTGGGCTTGGCAAAATACATCCCGCCAATAGCATAACCACTGCTTCTTTTAGTCCATACCTTTTCTGTTTTGTGCCAAACAAAGTGCTCGGGGAATTCTTGGTAAGTATAGGCCTGAGCATCTGGATTTGAAGCACAATAGTCGAAGAATGAAGTGAGACTCAACTTTTGTCGTTTCGCCCTCTCAAGAAGATTCTCCATTGGTTCCTTAGGGTTGAACACAACATGATGCATACCTGGCAACAAATCATAACTTAACAGTATGGCATTACAGTATAACTTAATAGTATATTGATGAAATTTGTTTAATCAAGTGTTAAATACCTGGCAAGTGAAGAGATAACCTTACAACAGTTGGAAACTCTTCATGTAAGGAAAACCCAAATAGCCGCCAAGCTGCTTCTGGTGGTCCAATATATCTGGCATCAATGTACTGTTTAGTCTCATTTCCGCCGTCCAACACCATTGTTGTTCTATCATTGCCCTTGTAGATGTACTTAACACATTGCAATCCCGCACACACTTCGACATTAATGTGACAATTAAACATCCTCACCAAGTGTGGATTATATGTGTCTTTCACCATATAGACACGTCCCGTGTTGCAACGCATATAAAGTGGATAACCGTCTTTTTGTATGGTTGTCGTGTCTGTAAACTCATGTGGAAAATGCTTTGCGCACTTGCCATTTTCCATACAAGGTGAGTTCATAATTTTAACACCACACGGTCCATGGATCATACAACTCTTTCTTGTATCAAAGAGCAAGGGATCCTTATCTGGGTCGGGAAATTCTGCATATATAATTCAATCAATTTGGGCTGCGATACGAATTTTATCTTCATGCTTGAGTAAAAAGAGTGCATGCATGTGCGGGTGGCCACACTTTTGAAATTCAATGGTGTACACATGAGCTACTTCACGGCCAAACACATTTTTCTTCTTGATAAATTTCATTAAAGCTCTTCTTTTCAGTTCGAAAACACGGGCAAGAACATTAGGTCGATCAAACACATTTTGGTTCTCCAAAAGGGCTTTTTGCACTTCTGGCCAGTGAGGATTAGCCGTCATCGTAAGGAATATATTTGGATGCTTATTGTAACGTGTTATAGCCATTGAGTCTTGAAAAATCTCATACATGTACCTTGAACTTCCAATGATCGATGATGGCAAAAATAAAACCGACCAACCTAATCGGGATCCGCACTTTAGCTAAATCAAACTCAAATGTACACTTCAGCATGAAGATCCTTTTGGTGGGTATAATGATAGTATAGCCGATTTTGCTCAATAGAAGCCCAAACATCACACAAAAACTCTTGAAATAATTTTCCACCACGGAGTATTGCCGAATATTCAATATGACGTTCAAACAAACGATATGCATAGAACACCATCTGAGTCAATTGCCTCGAATCGTCATCATTGACATCATAAAGTTTCATTTTGGTTGACCATCCAAGCTCACCCCGAAGGAAAAACAAAGGATAATGCAGGGGTAGATAAGCGGGATTACATTCATCAATCTGCTTCAGTGCATTGCTTGATCTATAATGAAGAATGATGTCTCTTGTGCTTCTGATTTTAGTTCCATCCCCAGGTATAACAACTGCAATTTCATTTGATGAAGATATATTGTATCGCCGTCGGTTAGTAGATGTATTATAATGGAGATAAGCTGCCACGTCATTTTCCTCAGCTGCGCGAGCACTCAATATATCATATGCTTGACGAAATTTTTCAGCAAAATAAAGCAGTTTGGTTTTTATGCTGTTATATCGAGCGGTCGGGGATAAAGCAGTTTTGGGATGATCCTACGGTGATAAATCAGTTTCTTTTAAAAGTCCTACTTACTCTAAACTAAAGAGTCCTACTTATCTTTTCCCCTCCTACGGTGATCAAATCACTTTCTTCCTACTCTAAACTGAAGAGTCCTACTTACTCTAAACTAAAGAGTCCTATTCTTCTAAGAGACCTACTTACTATAAAAAGAAAACCTGCCGAAGGAAATGAAGGCCATAAAGTCCAATCACCTCCTGTGCAAAATGAGGTTGTAGTTATTCCTCCACAATCCACTCTTAATGTTAGCCCGACCAATGCTTTTACACCCTCTCAGCCTTCTCGGCGCAAGTTGGCCCAACGCAATAGAAGAGAAAGAGAGCTCATAAGTGGTAGAAGCAGCAAGCAAACAAGAAGGAACATAGAACCAGGCCTTCAATATATACCTGTGTCCATGTCTTCCCATATGTAAGTTTCATTTCTTTGTGTGTTTTCTATAGTATTGTTTTCAGTAAAAAATATTTCCATTCCTAGCCCATTATGATTTTTTTTTTCTACATGTTTGTGACACCCAAAACGAAATGGAAGTGGATGATCTTAGTGTTACTCCGACCAATGCTTATATACCTTCTCAGACTTCTCGACGCAAGTTGGCCCAACGCAATAGAAGAGAAAAAGAGTGCATAAGTGGTAGAATGAACAAGCGAACTAGAAGGAACTTAGAAGCAGACCTTCATAATATTCCAGTATCAATGTCTTCATATATGTAAGTTGAATTTCATTGTGTTTTCAATAGCATTGGGCTTCTACTGAGCAAAATCGGCTATACTATCATTATACCCACCAAAAGGATCTTCGTACTGAAGTGTACATGAGTTTGACAGATTTAGTTGAGGGTACGGATCCTGATTAGGTTGGCCAGTGGTTTATTTTGCCATCATCATTCATTGGAAGTCCAAGGTACATGTATGAGATATTTCAAGACTTGATGGCTATAACACGTTACAATAAGCATCCAAATATATTCCTTACAATGACGGCTAATCCTCACTGGCCAGAAGTGCAAGAAGCCCTTTCGGAGAACCAAAATGCGTTTGATCGACATGATGTTCTTGACCGTGTTTTCGAACTGAAGAGAAGAGCTTTAATGAAATTTATCAAGAAGAAAAATACGTTTGGCCGTGAAGAAGTTCATGTGTACACCATTGAATTTCAGAAGCGTGGCCTCTCGCACATGCATGCACTCTTTTTCCTCAAGCATGAAGATAAAATTCGTACCACAGCCCAAATTGATCGAATTATATATGCAGAATTTCCCGACCCAGATAAGGATCCCTTGCTTTTTGATAGAATAAAGAGTTGTATGATCCATGGACCGTGTGGTGTTAAAAATATGAACTCACCGTGTATGGAAAATGGCAAGTGCACAAAGCATTTTCCACATGAGTTTACAGACGTGATAACCATACAAAAAGACGGTTATCCACTTTATATGCGTCGCAACACAGTATTAAAAATTGAATCAAAGGTTGTGCTAGCTGCATACACTATTAAAAATAAGAAATATATGAAAGGAGTTATGAAAGAAACCAATATTTATGTATTATGTAATGAGGGGGTGGGGCTGTGTAACTGACAATTATCCCAAAAAGAAAGGAAAAAAAAACATGAAAGCAACTCTACACGAAAATGTGAAAGAAATAATGTTAAGATTCAATTCTAAAGTCATACCTCAATTTACAAACTCATGCGTGTGGAAGGCGGTAGACTTTCTGAACCAATTGTAAAATCTTGATTTAAATACTATGATCTCCTTAAATTAGCATAGATGCGTTTATACCCATGTCAAGCAAGCTGCTCCCCAATACTGTAAATAAGTGCATGATAAAAAAAAAAACATTGTTATGAAATCATTTGGCTAAAGTCTATCTAATATATCTCTTAAGTCATTTTATTGGAAAACAAAAATAAACTTTAAATCTTGAACACTTTAATTCAGCATAGTTGCATGGAAAAATGTATGCATATAATTCAAAAGGAGGCAGACATCTGATCCCTTTAAATAAAAACAGGAAACATACAAAAATGGCAATTGCACATGGTCATTTAATCATGTTTACTTCCAGATCCTATTTGAAGCCATACCAGTGTGAGTGGATAGCCCAAAAAAAAAAAAGAATTATGGTACTTCTCACTAACCACACTTGATGGAAACAGTACATAAACAATTTCTTAAAAGAAACAGATGAAGAAGGGCAAAAAATAAGAAGAAATGGTGGTTCTATACGGAATGAGCTTGGTGAAGTTGTTATGGCTTTTGCTGGGTTTAATTCGAATACTTCAGTTATATACCAAGAGTTATTGGCCATTAAAGAAGGATTGAATGCTTGCATCTTGTTGCAGTACTCAAGAGTAGATGTGGAGTCAGATTCAATGAGAGCAATACAAGCTATAAAAGGTTCGGAACAACCACCTTGGTATTGCTTGAATATTCTTATAGCAATTTTGAGTCTTATTCCATTGTTTGAGGTGATAGAGTTTAAGCACATATGCAGATATACAGAGAATCAAATATGGTTGCAGACCACTCGGCTTCTCTGTCTCTGTATAGTACTGGTATGGATTCAGGTCCTTGTATAATGTTGTTTTCTTCCCCTCTTACTGAAACTCTTTCTAAACTTGTAAGGGAAGATAGGGAAGGGAAAGTGTACTATAGATCTTTATATTAATGGAAGCAGGGGAGGCTATAATTCCAACTACTTAAAAAAAAAAAAAAAAAAAAAAAACTTTAATTTGTAGAACTTCTACAGATTTTTTTCAATTATGTCTACTCATATTGATAGTCATATATGCTCATGGTAATGACATCAGAACCTTTTAATAGTAGTACATGTACTATAAGCTTTCTATAATAACTCAAGAAGAGTTGTGTGTTTGTGAATCATGATTTGTAAACATCTATTATGGCAGACGTTTACCTTTGGTTTTATAGCTTCTTTTCTTGAAGCAGTAGACTTTGTTTCGAAACGACACACTTAGGTGTTATTAATTCTTCTCGATTTGATTAGGGAAAGTGTTTGAAAACGTGTTGAACAAAATTGGGTAGTTTTCTCTGTGCCGGCTTTAGCTTGACAGAGGGGCTAGATACGAAAGAATAGTATGATGTAAAGGAAGTAGTTAATCACTTAATTATACCCTCTCAATATTGGATTTAAATTGTTAAGGGCAATAAAAGTTTAGTGTGTAATCGAATTATCCTAAGATTGAATTTAGAAGAAGAAAGGAAGAAGAAACAGATGCATACCTGGTCTCGGGTTGCAAAGCTCATCCAGGACTATAGAAAACCTATAAAACATATAGACTGGAGACTTGGAGAGCACCTTCTTCATGTAGGTTTTTAATTTTGACAATCAACCACTTCCTTTTAATAAGAGTTTATTGTGTTTTTGAATTCCGACGAAGAAACATATATATAAATAAATCGAGAACAAATGATTTTATTGGTAGATAATTGTAAAGATTCTTTTTTTTCCTAGCTCAAAGGGGTAAGAGATCTGAGTTCGTAATATTTCTTTTTTTCTCCTGATTTATCTTGAGAGAGCTTAAAAATGGACCGCTATTATAGTAAGTAGGACTCTATTGGTGGATTTTAATAGGACTCTTAGAAGAAATCGATTGTTTACCGTAGGATCTCCCAAAACTGTTTTCTCCTCAGTTGCTTGATATAACAACATAAAAGACCAAACTGTTTTACCCTAATAAAACAATTACCCATATATTTTCATTCCCTCTAATTCTAGTTACATATAGGTGTGAGAATGGATAGTGTATACAGAGCATGTCAAAATTTTAAGCTAGAGAGAGAGGACATACATCTGTAATGAAAAAGTCAGGTATGTTTCTTTTCCAGTTCGTAAACTCAAGGATACACCAGCTTTCAAATGATGTGGTCCTCAGCCTAAATTACAGGAATATCTGGTTGAATAATTCATACGTTAAAAATTATGGCTTACTTGCTTGGAGACAAAAATTATCTGTTATTGAAAAAGTACCTATTCTGGGGTTTCAATCTTGTCCCTTCTACTACAGATCATATCAAATCTACCATGTCATAAAACATAAATTAAAACATGCATATGATGATATGCTAGTACAAAGTTGAATGCTTAAATAGGTAACTGCTAATTTACAAACTCTACCACATGTACTACCATTCTGTGTTGCAATAGTCAGTCAGTCTGGATTAGATTTATATAGCGTTGGATTAATCAGTATCTTTGAGTCGTAGTTTCCTAATTGGAATCAACTTAGATTAGATTTATATAGATATCAGATATAATTTAATATATATATCTATGAGGATTAATATCAATGGAATCAAGATAAAATTGTTTTTATCCTTTATAATAGTTTATTCCTCTTTAGTTTAGTTTAGAGGAAGTAGGACTCTTAAAATAAATTGATTTATGACCGTAGGATCATCCTAAAACTGCTTTCTCCCCGACCGCTCGATATAAACACAGAAAAAGACTAAGCTGCTTTATTAGATAGATTATCTGACAAAATTACTATCTATATGTATATGTGATAAGGTGATTGTATTGTGTTTTGTTCATAAATTATCCGACAAAATTACGATCTATATGCCCTATCGGGTTTAAGGGTGGAATTTGAGCCGAGGGCTCGGACTTCGGTTCGTTTAGCTCGGCTTGAGCTCACTCGTTTAACTATATGAGCCAAGCTCGAGCTCCAAATTAAAGCTCGTGTAATAAATGAGCTTGATGAAGCTCGGCTCGTTTAGCTCAAATAGCATATTTATAGTGTAAAATAACCAAGCGGCTCGGGCTCAGCTTGGGTTTGGCTCATTTAAGCTCTACTCGAGCTCGCTCGTTTAACTATATGAGCCGAGCTCGAGCTCAATTTAAAACTAGTGTAATTAGCGAGCCGAGCTTGAGCATAGTAAAACTCGGCTTGTTTATCTCGAATTCCACCCTTAAATTCGGGTTAGTAATTCTTATAAACATGTATACGCTTGCGTTTGCACCTACTCGCCAAAAAGACAATTCATATAATCCTTTTAGGAAAATTTAAGAATGTGGTCCTTTTCTTCTTGTGGTAGACACAAATGATCCAACATATTTATTAGATTTTATCTAGCATTGTCATGTACTCATGTTACATCATGTTGAATTAAATCTTGTTCTAAAGACATGTGCCAGTTAGATACTTAGATGCAGTCGTAGTATTGATGAGCCTAACTCGTGACAATACATAATGTTAACTCTTGTTGCCTAAAAGTAGCTAATGTTTATACTAGTATGCCCATTTTATTTCCAGTTTACCTACTTGAGTGTTGATTATAGTCAAGAATTTATGCTCACCTACAGAGGTACAGGCTTAGTCACCAGATCGCGGGAGCGGGAGCGCCTAACTTGAGAAGCTCCCACTTTGAGAGTGTCTACAAAGCGATTATTTATACTAATATTTATATTAATTAAACTACAAATAAAAGAGAGTTATTAGTAATTACTACTGATTTTTCCCTAGGTAATCTATAGTCTAATATAAGTTATATGGTAAATAGAAAATACTAAAAGGAAAGAATTTAAGGAGAAGTAATAAAAACAACATTGATGAAACTTAAAGAAATTAACCTTGCCATGTTGATGAAACTTGCCTGGAACTTTAAATGTGGTTCGGATGATTTTGCACAGTTCATGCGACTCAAGTACCTAACGACGGATGGAGCCCAAATTGGTTACCACAAGTACTCTTCCATTTGGCCTGGTATCAGGAGAGCCCTGAATGAGATCGATTCAAGAAGCCAATGGGTAGTGGGGTCAGGCAGTAGGATTGATTTTTGGAGGGACAGATGGGCAGGCACACGCTCGATCCATGAAGCACTCCATCTTACCGACAGGGAACTCAGAGGCTGCTCCTCTAGAGTAAGCTCTATCATTGGTAACGGTCACATATATTGCCCACCGCTATCCCGAGCCGCTACAAAAAGTCGGTCTAAGCATTAACGACATGAAGAGGGGTGAAGAGGATACACTAATATGGCTACCCGAAGTTAAAGGGTGATTTTCTCTACGACTTTTTGAAGCTATTAGAAATAAAGGAGTAAGGGTTCATTGGCATGGAGCTGTTTGGAATAGCTTTATTCATCCCAAGCTAGCGGCTAACGCTTGGAAACTTTATAGTGGAAGAGCAATGACAGATTTAGCAAACTAAGAAAAAGGGCATCCGGTTAAGCGTCAAAATGTAAGCTATGTGGACAAAGAAGAGAAGGACTGAACCATCTCTTGTGGCAATGTGATTTTCTTGATAAGACTTGGAATTGGTCTGGCGGAAAGTTCAAATTCAGAGAGCTGGCTTTAGAAACAAAGAGATGCAATGAGTCGATCCCAACAAGTGAGTCCCTTTTCAAACAGTTGTGGACGGTGGCGAGTTAGTGGTGGCATGGTTGCTATTTGGAAAGTCGAAATAGGGCGACTTTGAAGGAAGAACTCCCACACTTCAAGATTGTTTCAATCGATTCGAAAAGAGATTCATATTGCGGCTACTCTCTTGTCACCACACCCATAACTCTTTACAAGAACTGGAGATTACTCGAATTTGGGGATTGAGCATGAGACCCACAACAACCCCGAGGGTCCAGCAGGGCATTTGGCTGCCACCGGCCTATGGTCAGATCAAAATTAATACCGATGGAGCTGTTAAAGGTAATCCAGTCGGCGGGTATGGGTCACCTTTAGGGATCAGGATGGGAATTTTCTGTTAATTCATGGAAAAGGGCTGGGCGAAGCTACAAGTTATTGGGCAGAGAGCATTGGTATCTTGGAAAGTGTGGAAATCGCTATTGAGAAAGGATGGCTGAATGTGTGGGTGGAATCGATGCTGCTATCGCGGGTTTCTCGCTTACACTTCTAATTCAATGCCGTGGCAGATGAAGTACAGATGGCAGAATTGCATGAAGAGACTACATTTCTTTTACCTCTCTCACATATGGAGGGAAGGGAATACCGTGGCGGATGCCATAACCAAAAAAGCCTCAAACCTAGAGAAAGATCAGTTAATTGTTTGTAATGAGAAACCCCCATGGATTCATAAATGGGAGGTGCCTTACCAAACCTTTACGCGATTTGCTTGAACCAAGTAGATTAGGGGGAGTGATGTCCTGTTAATGTACTTGTATAATCCTTTTCTTTAATAGAATTCTTAACTTACTTAGCAAAAAATAAAATAAAAACAACATTGATTTGACCAATAAATCCTAGCCTAGCTCCTAAAAGGACCTTAAATAAGTACCAAATCTAAAACACCTACAACTTCACCTACAAAATGATTTAAAACCTAATCTTTTGTGTATATGATCTACTAACCATAAAGAACATCTCTACAAAAATTTAACTTGTTTGATATCCTCTAATTTAGATAAAAATTGTTGTCCACTTTTGAAAAAATATCTAATAGTCCAGAAATGTCTAGTTTTTGCAATTATCTTTTGCCAATGTTTAAAATTGTCAAACAAGTTGAATTTTTGTAGAGATTTTTTTTTTATAGTTAGTAGATCATATGCACAAAAGATTAGGTTTTAAATCATTTTGTAGGTGAAGTTGTAGGTGTTTTAGATTTGGTACTTATTTAAGGCCCTTTTAGGAGCCGGGCTGCAATAAATCCCACTGAAAACACAAGTATTTGTTTTAATTTCTTCCTTGGTTAATTGGCTGCCAAACTAGAAAACTAGTTTTACTCTTAAAAAGGTAACAAGTGCTATTTTGGGATAGGGAGTACGTTATAATTGTCCCTGTCTTCTTCTTATTTGCCTTCACCAGTTCACATAACAACATTCCCAATGCAAGCCACTCTTATTCACCTCCACATCAGTTCTATTTCTCCTCTTTTCCACCGTTTTGGTGAAAAGCAAGGTGAGGCTGCCTAATGCAAATGCGACTATTATTCTCGGACGGGATGTTTGATTTCGTCTGAATGTAAAAATCGAAAAAACACATGCGGACAAAATGAAATATCCCATCTGAAGTTAAAAAATAAACCGAAAAAAACGCGAGACGGAATGAAACATTTCGTCTGAAAAAAAACCTGAAAAAATTTAAAAAAACACACGAGACAGAATAAAACATCCCGTCCGAAGTTCCCAACTCAACTACTATCTCGGTTGAAGGTTTCACTCTCGTTTTGACTTGAGAAAATAGTCACCTTGATATTCACCTTTGTTGGATGTGAATAAAAAAAACAATAAAGAGACAAGGACAGAAGTAACAGGTAACAACCAAGGCTCGGATTAGATAGGCTGTCCTTAAGGAAAGATTTCGCCCCTTCCAGTGGTGCAGAAAGGCAGCAGTGACGTCTTCCTCACAGGATTCAATGGTTAACAGCAGTATGACTTTGCACTAGAATAGACTACCCTCTAGAACGGCGTATAACTCTCTCTGGCAGGTAATAGTAAGAAGAGAAGGAAAAGAAGGTAGGCTGCGAGTTCTCTCTTTCTCTGGAATGAGTTCTGTTTTTGTGTGTTTGTTGCTGTCTCTGGGATACCTCTCTATGGACGCACAATAGCGTTTATATAGAGGTTAGGTCGGTCGGTTTCCAAATATGAGAAGGACTGCTCAAAGTCAGTTTCGCAAACAGATAAGGAAGTAGAAACCAACTCGTAATTGGACACCCACCGAAACTTGCTGCTGAAGAAAAGCAAAACAAGTTTAGGCAATTGGTAAGCTACTACCCACTAGACAGTAAGCCCAAGCCCGACCCCGACGCGACTCGGCTCGATTCGGTGCGGTGCGGGTGGGCGCGCGTGTGTGTGTGTGGATTTGAGTAAATCCTCCCTCCTAACACAAAAGCATTTGTACCCTAAGGGCACGCCCTTATGGTAGAGGAATGTCTCTTATACTTCACTTGCTAGTGGTGGTTAACCAATGTGGGACTATCTACAATGTACTAAAGTGGAGAGAACACACTTTGTTCATCTCCTCCACTTTGCATACACTCACTAGTATTTAGAAATACTCATAGAGATTCTAACAATCCCCCACTATTTCAAAATACTAATAGTCCCCCACTATTTTGTAATAGGATATTACAAAAGAAATGGGTTATCGAAGTGCCAGAGAGAATTGAAAAAGCAATGCCTAAGATACTGGTGCTTTACGGGCATGAACCAGTCATAAGGTAACATGTCTTATAATACGTGAAAGTGGCGGATTAAAAAATCTTTGAACCAACATTACCTTGTAGTAAAATAGATCACATGCACCCACACTGCTCTTTCATTATATGCTAATTCTACGATGTTGCGCTTTTTGGCCCCTGCGCTACCTGTGTTCTATGAATGCTCTAGAGTACTTGCCCGAATACTCATAAGAACCAACCCAGTTATACATTCACGTAGGTGGATATCCATCAAGTGTATATTGCAGTTAAAATATACTATCTCATAAAAAATAATGGACTATGGATTCCAATAAGAGTAAAATAACTCATCCTTTCTCATTGCAATTCAAGTTATACAAAGTATACAAAAATGCTATTTCGTCATAGGGTGGGACGTCTCAAAGAAAGACGATAGCATACCAGAGCGACGAGGTGACTTGTTTTTCCCTTTGAACCTATTTCATGGGATCTCCAATCACATAGGTGGGGTTGCCGTCAGTGTCACCCTCTATCTGAGGCAAAAGTCCCATCCCTCTCGACGTTTCAACCACTTGTCTCCTATTAAGCGGTTTGGTTAAAGGATCGGCCAAATTTAACTCTGACGTCACATAATCTAGAGCCACAACTCCAGATTCCAGCAGTTGCTTTATAGACTGTAGTCTCAGACGGATATGCCTGCGTTTACCATTATACAATTTGCTCTTTGCCTTTGCTATTGTGGCCTGACAGTCACAATGCATAGGTACAGCTGGAGGCGGTTTTGTACCAATAGGAAGATCTGCCAAGAGGTTTCTAAGCCACTCAGCCTCAGCACTTGCTTTATCTAAAGCAATAAGCTCGGACTCCATGGTTGAACGAGCTATCAAGGTATGCTTAGAAGATTTCCACGCGACTGCACCTCCACCAAGGGTGAATATATAACCACTAGTGGACTTGATATAATGAGAATCAGATATCCAGTTTGCATCACAATAACCCTCTATCACAGGTGGAGTTTGTCTAAACCGTATGCCGTAATTCATTGTTCCTCTCAAGTACTTGGCTAGTCTCTCTAACGCACTCCAATGTTCCTTGCTAGGACAATGAGTGTATCTGCTTAACCTGCTAACTGCATAAGCAATGTCAGGTCTAGTGCAATTCATCAAGTACATGAGACTACTAATAATTTGGGCATATTTAGATTGAAGGACACTATGTTGATGATTTTTCTGAAGTTTACTACTTGCCTCATAAGGTGTCGACACAGGCTTACTATCATAATAGTTAAACTTCTTCAAAAACTTTTCAACATACTGCTCTTGTGAAAGCGATAGCCATCATTGTTTCTGATGATTTTGATTCCAAGAATCACATCAGCTTCTCCCAAATCCTTCATATCAAATTGGGAGGATAAGAGCATCTTGGTGTTTCTCACAACATCAAGGCTAGGACTCATGATTAACATGTTATCCACATATAGACATATAATCACATATGTATTCATATCAAAAGATTTAAAGTAAATACATTTATCAGCATCATTTATGTGATATCCATTGGACATCATGACACTGTCAAACTTTTTATGCCATTGTTTTGGCGCTTGTTTCAACCCATATAAAGACTTAACTAATTTGCATACTTTTTGCTCATTCCCTAGTACTATAGTACCCTCATGCTGCATTATATATATTTCTTCATCAAGATCACCATTCAAAAATGCAGTTTTTACATCCATTTGATGAATAAATAAATTATGAATAGCAGCTAGAGCCATTAGAACTCTTATAGAAGAAATCCTAGTTACAGGAGCATAAGTATCAAAATAGTCAATGCCTTTTTTCTGGGAGAACCCCTTGACTACTAGTCTAGCTTTATATTTATCAATGGAACCATCTAGCTTCAATTTCTTTTTAAAGATCCATGTGTAATGTATAGGTTTCGCCCCAGGAGGTAGATCAACTATCTCCCATGTATAATTAGTTCGGAGTTTATAATCGAATCTAGTTATGAGTTTATAGCATCTTTCCAGAAAGGTGCATCTCTAGAACTGATTGCCTCATTATACGTCACAAGATCATCATCAAGAAGAAATGTGTAAAAGTCATCACCAAAATTGGTGGATTTTCTATCTCTTTTACTCTTTCGAATTTCTTGTTCAGAAGTTTCAGGATCTGTTGATTGGTGTTCACTAGGAGCAGCGAACCTCTCAATGCCAATTTTCAAAGGAAACAAATTCTCAAAGAAATCAACATTTTTACTCTCTATAATAGTGTTAGCAGCGACAAGGTTATTAGCAGATTTTACTACTAAAAATCAATATGCAGCACTATTATGAGCATAACCAATGAACATACAATCAACAGTTCTAGGTCTCAATTTTCTCTTTTTAGGTTCGTTCACTAGAACCTTTACAAGACACCCCCCACATTCTGAAGTATTTTAGGTTAGGTACTTGACCTTTCCATAATTCATATGGTGTATTATTTCCTATTTTCTTGTTGGGTATCCTATTATGTATATGGCAAGCTGAAAGGATTGCTCCCCCCCACAAGTTTAGGGAAGCTCCATAACTTACAAGCATAACATTCATCATCTCTTTTAGTATTATGTTTTTCCGTTCGGCTACTCCATTAGACTCTGGAGAGTATGGTGGAGTAGTCTCATGAATAATGCCATTCTTGTCACAAAAGTCCTGGAAATTCTCCACCCCTGTCAGACCGAAGTCTTTTAATCTTACAGTTAAGCTGGTTTTCAACTTCAGCTTTGTACTTGAGAAACATCTCACCTGCCTCATGCTTGTTTCTAAGTAAATATATCATGGTGTACCTAGAGAAGTCATCTATGAATGTAATATAATAAAACTTCCCCCCCTCTAGACATGGTACTTCAATTCACCCAAACTGTATGAATAAGAGTTAGTAATCCAGTTTTATCTCTAGAAACAGTTCTGCAAGGTTTCTTTGTGGCTTTAGTCTCAGCACATATCTCACATTTATCATTAGAAAAATAAAAAATATCAGACAATAAACCACATGCTTTCATCCTTTTCATATATTGAACATTCACATGTCCTAGTCTACCATGCCATTTATTAAAAGAGTCAAGCAAGTAAGCAGATTCATTCTTATTAATAATAATGTTGTCAAGTACATTCAACATGAAAAGACCACTGTTATTACAATACCTTTTCCCAACAAAACCCTCATTCTCTGTCAGAACGAACTTGTCACTTTCAAAAGTCACCTTGACACCAGCTTTTCCCAATAAGGACACAGAAATCAAATTCTGATGAATCTCAGGAGCATGAAGAACATTACTAAGTGAAAGGGTTTTCCCTGAAGTTAACTTCAGAAGAATCTTGCTTGTTCCCTCAACAGGAATAGACCTTGAGTCACCCATATAGACCTTTTCATCTTTTACTAGTATGTAGTCTGAGAAGGCTTCAACATCACCACAGACGTGGCGGGTGGCACCAGAATCTAGTACCCAGTTCTTCTTCCCAGTAGCCATGAACACTTGTGACACTACAGCAGCAATTATATCATCTCCCTAAACTATATTAGCATTGGGAGGATCATCAGTGTCTTTCTTGTGCCTGCACTGAAAAGCCCTATGTCCAGGTTTACCACAAATATAATAATTTCCATTGCCAGTACCACTCCTTTTAAAAGAAGTGCCTTTGACATTGAAATTCTTATTTTTGTTGTACTTTTACTTTTTAGAGGTTTTGTTAGATTTGATGGGATTACCTTTAATGATATTGGCTTTGGAATGGAATTCCTTAGACAACACATTATCCCGAGTCTTGTTCTTTTCCTCTATGTGAATGTGAATGATCACATCCTCAAGAGTCATCTGCTTGCGCTTATGCTTCATACTATTCTTATAGTGTTTCCAAGACTCGAGGAGTTTCTCAATCAAACATCTAGCAACAAAGGTTTCGGGTAAATCAATACCCTCAGTTTTCAAATCATTAATAAGCACATGAAAATCATGGATTTGAGATGTTACATCTCTATCCTCTCTCATCTGAAACTTTAGAAAAGTCCCAACAGCATATTTTTGAGTACCAGCATCCTCTATTATGTATTTTTTGTTCAAACTCTCCCATATATCATCTGCATTCTTATTTGAACAATAAATATCAAAAATTTCATTGGCCAAGGTACTCAAAATAGCATGACGACTTACCTTATTCCCATTGAGCCAAGCAGCTTGATTTCTTTCAAAATCATTAGAACCCTCCACGGGTGCTGTATCAGTGAGATACTTTGCATAGTTGAGTACATCTAGGGCTGTGGACACCCTTTCTCTCCATCGCTTGAAGTGTGAACCGTTAAAGGATTCAATCTTTGACACATTGGGTAAGTTGCGAGCATTCAGTAGAGGTGCATCATCTCTCATAGTCGAAGTAACTTCCATGACTCTAGAATTGGTTTCTTTGTTCGGCGTGTCTGCTGGTGTAGACATCTTGATTATTTCCTTAAGATTGTTGGATGTGAATAAAGAAAACAATAAAGAGACAAGGACAGAAGTAACATGTAACAATCAAGGCGCGAATTAGGCTGTCCTTAAGGAAAGATTTTGCCCCTTCTAGTGGTGCAGAAAAGCAGCAGTGGCGTCTTCCTCACATGATTCAATGGTTAACAGCAGGTTTGACTTTGCACTAGAACATACTACCCTCTAGAACGCGTATAACTCTTTCTGGCAGGTAATAGTAAGAAGAGAAGGAAAAGAAGGTAGGCTGCGAGTTCTCTCTTTCTCTGGAACGAGTTCTGTTTTTGTGTGTTTGTTGTTGTCTTTGGGATACCTCTCTATGAACGCACAACAACATTTATATAGAGGATATAATCAATGATATTTCCGATATATCGACATACAAAACAAAAATTTTGACTAGTCAACAAAAAAATAGATATTTTCAATATTTCCGATATATATCGGTTTTTGGGTACATCGAAATATTAACAGAATTCGATATTTTTGGCCTTGGTTCAAACTAAATAATTGTCGCTGAAAAATGAAGATAAAGTTTGTTCGTGGAGTAAAGCTGTAAGAAGCGATAATAGGGAAAATTCAATAGTTAGCACTTGGTTGGAGGTTACGTGCATATATTTAGAATTATAGTTGTTTGCAGTTGTTTTTGTTTTTTCGTTTTTTCCGTTTGGGTAGAATCTTATAGATATAGATGTACGCAGTTGAGGGAATGAGATTAACAAAAAAAAAAAAAAAAAAAAAAAAAAAAAAAAAAAAAGTTGAGTGAATGAGTGGAAAGATAAGTAATATAGGGCGCGTTCTGCTGTACGTTGACTCTCGAGCATTTTAAGATTAATCAATTATGCAGTTTTTGTTTTTTTGAGTGCTAACATTTGCTGTACAAGACTCTATTTGAGATTCGAGTGACATCTTGTACAAATGAGATCACAAGTTTGGCATGCCAAAATAGATAGATGAAGTTAATAAAATTAGGATCAAAGGTCAATTAATCTTGTATGGCACACAATCTCTAAAACTACGGTCTGAACTGCAAGCTCACATGCCCCTCCAGTCACTAATTTCTTGTTTAATTGTGAAAGCTAAACTCCCAAGCGTGAACTTTATTGGTAATGTAGAATCTAAACTTTGATTTAAATACACAAAATCGAATAATATGTGTAGAAGACAAATTTGAACTAAATAAATTTTATTATATCAATTCAACTACTTATATTAAACTTGATAAACAAAAGAACTTATCCTTTCATGCCGGTGTATCTCTTTTCACCAATACATCTCTTTTATTATTCTCTCACTTCTTCTTAAGCTAATGTCTAGGCACTCACACATATATATAGCTTCTCTAATTACTAATTCCTACTAAGCTATTAATTAGAAATTTCTAATATCAACCTAATTCTAATTTTATTTGTATTGCCAATATCAATTTGGTTCCTAATAGCAACTCATACTTGCCAATCACTCCACTTTCTAATTAATTAACCCGCAACTCTAATTTAACCAAATTAGCTAGATCTAAAATTACTAATTCCAACAGCCTCTCTTAATTTAAGATCTAGCAACCAGTACTAAATCTCAATTTAGTAATTCTAACAGCCTCCCTTAAATTGAGATTTTGGAATGCGGTCATTCCTAAGAACGTCTTCAGCTTGATAAATTCTTCAACTTTCAGCGGCTCCATAATGATATCTACTACTTGACATCCCAGTTGATGAAATTCCATTACAACATTAACATTGTATTTACACTAACTTCCATGTGTTTACTCCTCCCATGAAATATCAAAACCTTCTTGTATCGTTATGGTTTAGCACTGTCTAGCCTAGAGACTGCCTAGACCGATTTGTAGAACACTGCTTGTGTTTCTTTAGTGGTCTTCTTATCGATTCCGGCCATTAACTCATCTTTTTTATGGATTTTTATGGCTTTATCAAACTTTATTTCTCCTCTGTACAAGTGTATTCAAAGTTACCGTGAAAATCACTTCTTTTGTTTTAGTAAATGAAAATCACTTGTTTTGTTTAAGTAAAGCTTGAAAATGACTAATTTTCTCAAAAGCAAATCAGTTACTTCAAAATTTTAATTATGACATTTTTTTTCCTGTCTTTAACTAATTTTAAACTCAGGTTCTAATGTATTCAATTTAAAATGCTTTGCATAAGATGCAAAATTGAATTCAACATGTTTTTTTTTCTCTTAATTTCTTTCTTTGGCTAGTTTTTGTAGAATGAGAACTCCTCAGTAAGAAATTTATAAAACAAAGAAAATGTTGTAAACACATTGTGGTGGTCGAGTCTGTGACATACAGGATCAGGTGTAATGTTAACTCGACGCAAGCTGTGATAGTGAAAGCCGGGGTGTAGGAGATCGACAGTGGGATGGGCCCGAGGCAAGATATGCGGAGAACTCGTGAGCATAGTATTAGTCCGCGGTCTCGTAGGTGCACGGTATAAACCCTACACGTGGAAGAAAGGTGAGCGAAGGATGAGGGGACAGGTGGACAATTGCGATAGAAGGTCAGGGGTATAAAAAGAACAGTGAGAGAGAGAAAAGGGGGTGCTTGGCAAAACTAGAGAGAAAAACCGAGGATAAAGGAGGAGAAAGTAAGGGGAAGTATTAGAGATCTAACATTTGGCGGCGTCTGTGGCGAAAAGTCAAAGCAACTCAAAGATGGCAACATGAGCGAAGAGAGGGGTGGGTAGACCAAAAAGGGCAGTAGTGCAGGAGTCGGCGCTGGAGGTGGTGAGTGATGAAGAAGGAGATCGAGTAGAAGAGACAACAGCAGGGTCAGTAGCAGAAGAGACACGACTTATGCAAGAAGAGATTATGAGGTTGAGAGAGGAGAACGACGTGCTAAGAAGAGAAAAAGAAATGGCGGAGGAAGAAGCAAGGGAGGAGTCTGACAATGAAGCAAGTGAGGAGTCTGACAATGAAGAAGGTGTTCCAGATCTTGTCGAAAACCTGGTGACCGGCTTGACAATGGAGCAAGTTCAAGAGATGATAAACAATGATAGGGAGGCAAATCTTCGGCAGGGGAAAGGTCGCGGAGGAGCAACTAGCCAGGTGGTGGCTGGTATGAACCGTAATCCATTAGCGGACGCCATCAGGGCGTCAGAGCAGGTTCTGAAGCGTTTCAACTAGCCCCTGTTCGAGATATATGATGGCAAAGGAGACCTGGAGAATCACATTCACCATTTTCGACAGCAGATGCCTCTCTGGCAAGAGGCTCGGTACGATGGGCTGCGGTGTATGATATTCCTGGCTAGTCTTAAAGGAGGGGCGTCGGACTGGTACTAGAGATTGCCGACTGGAAGCATAAATAATTTCCAGGAGTTGGAACAGGCATTCATAGACCATTTCATACATCAGAAAAGGCGGGTGGTGGACATCGTGGCTTTATTCAATGTTAGACAGAGATCCGCGGAGTCAGTTAGGGACTATCTGTGCAGATTCAAAGCTGAGACATTGAAGGTGGAAAACATGGATGAGAGAACCGCGGTAATAGCGTTTGAAAGAGGTTTGTGACCGGGAACAGGAGTACATCAGTCCGTGGCTAAGAATGAGATCACGACCTTGCACGAGCTGTATCCTTGAGTGGAGAAATATATAAGGTATGAGGACACCATGCAGAAAGATTCCAGGAGGTCAGGGAAGGCAGTGTTATCTTCAGAGAAAGGCGGGGAACACCAGAGAATGGAGACGTCCGAGAAAGGGAGTGGTCGGTATTGCGGATACTCCTCACGACCTGAAAGAAGCCGGGATGGGATCAGGAAAGAGAATAGGGAGAGAAAGCCATACCGGGAGATGGAGCAGACACCGCTGAATAGGGCGTTGAGTGAGAACTTGCCCTTGATTAAGAACCTTCAGGGATATGAGGGACCGCAGAGCACCCTAATAGAGATACTAGAAAAGCCATACTGCGCATCTCATCAGGTGCGAAATCACGAGACTAATGACTGTTACGCATTAAAATGGTTAGTTCAGAGGATGGTAGAGAAAGGGATGATGAGAGAGTTTGTGAGGGGCGCATAGAATGAGGACACATGCCACCCTAGGGCAGGATACTGGGAACCATTAATGTAATTTTTAGCGGAGAGGTTCAAAGTCACAATGCTCATAGAGAAAAGATAAGGAGAACCGCGAGTATCCAGCAGATCAAGGAGGTAGCAGACAATTTGCGACCAAAATCATGGTCGGCGAAGGGAGGAGATAAGATTGTATTCAGTAGTGTGATCTCAGAGCTATTGATTCCCCCCACGAAGACGCATTGGTCATTACGGTAGCGATGGGAAACTACATGGTGAAGAGGGTGTTAATTGATTGTGGTAGTGCCGTGGACTTATTATTCAGAGGAGCTTTAGAGGAAATGAGAATTGATCCGAGGTAGCTGAGACCTCCGAACCAACCAACTTATATGAATTCAATAAGAGTATGATGGAGCCCATGGGGGAACTCTTGTTACCCGTTACAACGGGTCCGGTGACGATCTTCACCTGATTTATGGTAGTGTATTCTAACTCACAATACAACACAATTCTAGGAAGGCGCTGGATCCACGAGATGAAGGCGGTACCATCAACATACTACCAAGTGATACGATTTCCCACCACAATTGGGATGTATAAAGTCTGCGAAGATCAGGTGACACCCAAGAATAGTCATTAGGGTACAATGAAGTGTTTGGTCTGCGGGTCAGAAGGAAAGACATCAAACCCTAGGAAGAGGCAAACATAGCAATTACAGTGTACCTCTGTAGAGGGGGAGGCGGAGTCATCGGTGGGACCTAAGACCCTCGATGAGATTGAAATAGTGAATTTAGGGGAAGGAGAGGAAGAGAAGTTCACGTCAGTAGGGTCCAGTTGACCTGAGGAGTGGAAGAGTAAGTTGGTATAGTTCTTGTCCGAAAATAAGGATGTCTTTGCTTGGGTAATTGAGGATGTCACTGGATTAGACCCAGGATTCGCATGTCACCGTTTGCATATGAAGGAAGATGCTAGGCCTGTGAGACAAAAGATGCGAAGCATCAGGCAGAAGTACGCCAAGGGAATTTGCGAGGAGGTCGCTAGGTTGAAAGGAGCGGGAATAATACAAGAAGTGGAATTCACAGACTGGTTGTCCAACGTTGTCACGGTACTGAAAAAGAATGGCAAGGTCCGTATGTGCGCCGATTTTATAGATGTTAACTTAGAGTGTCCCAAAGACAATTATCCCATGCCACAAGTAGATGAATTGGTGGATAGAACAGCGGGATTCAAAATATTTTCATTCATGGACGCCTCAATGGGATATAATCTGGTCGCGATGTATGGGCCAGATCAAGAGAAGACATCCTTTGTGGTGGAAGGTGGCACATATTGTTATATGAGGATGCCGTTTGGTTTGAAGAACGCTAGGGCCACATTCCAGCGGTTGGGAGAGAAAATGTTCGAGAGCAAGATCCGAAAGGGAATTGAAATATATATAGATGACATGGTGGAAAAGAGCATGTTTGAAGAAGAACACTTGGAGGGCTTAAGGGAGACATTTAGCATACTGCTGACACATAATTTGAAGCTCAATCCGGAGAAGTCTACATTTGGGGTGACCACAGGAAAGTTTCTGGGTTACATTGTGAATCATTGAGGGATAGAAGCTAATCTTGATCAAATAAGATCTTTGATAGAGATGCCTTCCCCTCAGAATATTAAAGAGGTGCAGCGGCTAGTGGGAAGAGTCGCGGCATTGAATAGGTTCATTTCAAAGTCATCAGACAAATGTAGGCCGCTATATCGGTTATTAAGGAGTACCCCGGACTTCATTTGGTCAACTGAATGTTAAGGGGCGTTTCAGGAACTGAAGAGTTATTTGGGCAAGGCACCTCTGTTGTCACGGCTAGAGCAGGGAGAGAAGTTGTACCTATATCTGGGGGTTAAAGAGTACGTAGTAAGCTCAGTCCTCGTGCGCGTGGTTGATAGGATAGAAAAACCGGTGTATTTCCAGAGCAAAACCTTGTTAGATGTAGAGACTCGGTATAGTAAAGTTGAGAAGTACGCTTTGGCATTGATATTCTCGGCATTGAAGTTGAAACCCTATTTTGAAGCACATTCAGTAGTGGTGGTAGCAAATTTGCCTCTCAAGCAAGCACTGATGCTTAAATGGGCAGTGATACTGAGTGCCCATGAAATTCAATACTAGATAAGGACCGCAGAGAAAGCACAGGCAGTGGCAGAGTTTTTGGCGGAGTTCCCAGTGGAGGATCCTACTTGGGGGGAGGAGATGGTCATGGAGCCTAAACATGAGGGGGAGCCAAACTTGCTAGATCCATGGGATAAGAGGAACGGATGGAGAGTGTTCGCGGATGGATCTTCCACACATATGTGCAGTGGAATAGGGGTCGTATTGGTTACCCCAGACAATGATAGAATAGAACTAACTATGAAGATGGGGTTCGTGACAACCAATAATGAATCGGAATATGAGGCTGTGATAGCAGGGTTGGGAATGGTGGAGGATTTGGGGGTAGATGAGTTGACTGTGTATTCGGACTCGAATTTGGTAGTATGTCAGGCAAATGGGGGATTCGTCGCTAGATCTGCGTGAATGTCGAGATATTTGGAGGTTGTACATAGAAAAGCTGCGAAGTTCAAAAGATCAGGTTCATACATTTGGGTCGAGGAGAGAACAGACACGCGGACGCCCTAGCTTATGTGGTTGCCGCAATACCGGGGTCTGAAGAAAGAACGATAGAGGTAAGGAGGTTGGAGAAACCGAGCATCGAGGAGGCGGAAGAGGTATGCCAAACCGCGGAAGGGGTAGGAGGATGGATGGACCCTATTAAGCACTTTCTTGGTGGAGGAGAGGTGGTTGATAAGAAAGAGAAGAGAAGGTTGGAACAGACATCGCGGAGATACACATTATTAGAGGGAGAGCTGTACCGAAAGAATTTTGATGGACCACTGTTGAAATGCCTAGGGCCGAATCTGGCACACAAAGTACAAGTAGAACTGCATGAGGGAGACTGCGGAAGCCATTCAGCGGGAAGAACCACAACACACTGACTTTTAACCCAGGGTTACTTTTGGTCCCATATGAAAAGGGATGCGGTGGAGTTTGCTAAAAAGTGTGGACAATGTCAGAGGTTTTCTCAATTGATATTTGAACCCGCCGAGCCGTTACACAATGTTTCAAGTCCGTGGCCATTCGCCATGTGGGCCACGGATATAGTGGGTCCGTTGCCTATGGCCAGCGGAAAGAGGAGACTCATGCTAGCTGCTACAGACTATTTCACCAAATGGATAGAGGCTGTTGCATTGTAGCAGGTGATTAAATTTCTATGGGAGAATATCATATGTAGGTTTGGATTGCCGTACTCCATCATAGCGGATATTGGGACACAGTTCACGGGATCAAAGGTGAAAGATTTCTTACAGGCATATAATGTGAAACAAGGGTTTTCTACTCCCTACAATCCGGAGGGCAATGGACAGGTGGAATCATCCAACAAGACCATAATGAACAATCTCAAGAGAAAGCTGGAGGATCGGAAATGGGCGTGGGCTGATGAATTGAGTCATGTGCTCTGGGCTTACCGAACTACACCGCAAACTTCTACCAGAGAGACTCCGTTCTCACTAGCTTACGACATAGAGGCCGTGATCTCATCGGAGATGGTGGCTTCCATGACATGAACTAAGGATGTGGAGGGGGGTTTGAACTGGGGCATACTGTCCAGGGACTTGAATTTGGTAGAGGAGAGGAGAGACTCCGCGCGTGTCAGACTAGAGGAGTACCACAGACGCTTGCAGAGGCAGTATAACAAGAGGCTGAAGCCGCAACAGTTCCAAGTGGGAGATTCCGTGCTCCGCAGAGTGACTCCGAGTACCAAGAGAGTGAAGGACGGGAAGTTGGGCCCAAATTGGGAGGGTCCCTACACAGTGGTGGATGTCGGAAGGGCTGGCACCTACAAGTTGCGAACAATGGAAGGAAAATTGATAGAGAGACCTTGGAATGTAAGAATGTTGAAAAGGTTTTAGACTTAAATGTACTACAGGTCTAGTGTAAGGGACTTGGGCTATTTGCAAATATATAATACAACGACACTTTTGAGAAATTGATATGGCAACTTATCAAAGGCTTATCAGCCACCGAGAGGGTGGGGAGAGCCCTTCGTGGACATTATGTCCAAATCAAACTTGGGGGCAAGGTGAGTTACCCCCAGTACGCTCATCAGCCACCAAGTGGGGGGGGGGGGGGTGGGGGAGCCCTTCGCGGACATAATGTCCGAATCAAACTTGGGAGCAAGGTGAGTTGCCCCTAGTAGGCTCATCAGCCACCAAGAGACCACAGGGGGGGGGGAGAGCCTTTCGCGGACATCATGTCCGAATCAAACTTGGGGGCAAGGTGAGTTGCCCCCAGTAGGCACATCAGCCACTTAGAGACAGTGAAGGGGAAGAGCCCTTCGTAGACAGATAATCCAATTCAAACTGTGGGGCAAAGAGAGTGGCCCCAGCGGGCTCGTGGGGATAAAGGCCCCAGAACATAGAGTTCTGCAAAATAACGGTAAGAGGGACAAACAGAAAGCAAGGGTAGAATACAAGAGAGAGTACCTTAAATTGCTTTGTAAGGTGCATGTGCCACTATGGAAAGTAAAACATGAGTGCAAGAGCATACAGATTCCAAAGGGGGTTAATACTTGATTACTAAAAAACAAAAGCAGTGAATGATATAACACTAGTACATGAAAGAAAACATCCATAATGTCAAATCCATATAGAATTCACACGAGTGTGCACACAAAGGGATATAACTAAATGGAGCAGACAAAAAGCCGAGACAGGAAATCATCCATCAGGGTCTCAGAGTGTTTCGAAGGACGGTTCAATAGAGGTGGGATCTGTGGCAGAGATCTCCGTAGTAGTGGTCATTGCTTCATTGGTGGTATCTTCCACGGTGGATCCCATCACCTCGACTCCCATGGCAGTTGCAAGGTTCCCTTTGGCGGACTCCTTAACAGGGGGATGGTTTCTCGGGAAAAAGGCGTCCCTCCTTGAGAAACTGAGCATATTCCTCTTGTATTTTCTTGGCCACCCTTTTGTCCGCCAGGGCTTTGAAATGACTTTGGAGAGTGACCATGTCCGCCTTGTGTTATTCTAAAAGGGCCACAGTACTTTCCTAGTGTTGCAGAGCAAGAGCGTCAAGACCGGTTTGGTGCTGCTGAAGGAGTGTTGCACGCTGGCGACTCAAGCGATCGTTGACTGTATTCATATATTGCTGGTGGTTGGCCTCTGCAGTCTTTAATTCATTTTGAGCCTTGGTTTTGGCTAGGTCCGTGGCTTCTAGTTCCCGCTGGAGTCGGGCACAAGTGGCTCTAAATCCATTAGGACTGATGGATTCCTTCTCCAAGGACTCCACCTTGGCACGAGCGCCAAAGAGACTGCGGATCATGTAGGACATGTCGAGGCTCACCTGAAAGTAAGAGGGCAAAACAAGTCAGAGGTGAGAGGTCAGAGAACAAGGGTGGAGATAATAGCGAGTACCTTCTCCCAATTGGTGTATAAGGAAGTCTGGTGCTGTTTAAAGGTTCCTCCTTCAACGTAGGCCATATCCTTGGGAAGGTGAGAACCATAGAAGAGGGAGGAGGCCATGATAGGATTCTCAAGAGCTGAGTCCGCGATATTAACCTTACGGTTGCGAACTTTGAAAGTGGGGGCCAACTCGTCAGGGACGGAATCTTTGCCGAAAGGGAGGGCCTGCTCTTTACCTAGTTTACGGGCAGGCACAGATGGGGCCGCAGAGTCAGCTGCCAGAGTAGTAGAGGCAGGTTCTTCGGACACAGAGGTCCTCAGCCTTTTGCTTGGCAGCCCCTCAGTGTAAGCCACCACCTCAGTGGGTGAGACTTCCATCACTTCATCATCATCATCATCATCAGCATCACTGTCAAAGAGTTTCATTTTGGTGATATCCATGTCAGCGGAGGGAGAGAGTGGAGTGGTATATTGGTCTTCTCAGGTGGTAATGGACTTATAAGGAGGAAGGTTCTCTGGAGCGAAGGGGGAAAGAGTCTCGCTAGATGCAAGAGTAGTGGGAGAGTGAGAGGAGTCACAGAGGTGACGGCGGCGGGAAGTATGGTGTCGAGAGCGCTTCTTGAGAGGGGGTGAGGCTCGCGGTCTCCTTTCTTTAGGAGGAGGAGGATGGTAAAAGGGAGCGGAGAAGCCCACGAAGTTATGAAGTGCTGGGGCTTCTAACAGCGGGGTGCCCGTGGTTGGATGGAGGTTCAGAAAGGCATCCTAGGTAGGTCCGAGACTGCAGAGTCTTTCAAAAATGGGAGAGATGGTTCCTGAGTATAACTGAGATTTGGAATCAGGCCGCCAACCTGCAAGGAAAGACATCCGGAAGAACATTAACAACATGGATTAATTGCAAGAAGAGCTAGAGGCTATAGTGAGACTCACCATTGGATTGGAAAGCAAGATGGTTAAGTGTCTTCCCGGAGGGGAGGTCCGCGGGCAAGAAATTCCCAGATACATACAGTGGATAGTGATGCCAGTGTTTATCAGAGGTGGTGATGCAGAGTACAAAATATTTCTTTTTAGGGCAGACACAAAAAGATTGATATCCCACGCTGACGTCTTTGGTGCTTGTCTTTATGAAATAGTGAGAGATAATATCGCGGTATGATAGTTTGGGATCACCCGATCTATTGGAATAGTTTGCGGCATACATCAACCTCCAGAAGTTTCCAATGCCTTGGCAGGGAGGGATGTTGAAATGATTACACACCTTGACGTCTAATAAGGTGAGTGGAAGCCGCTGCCCGGTGACAATCTGGCCTATGAAGACTACAAGAGACCCCGGCCGCAAGGGAACTAAATGCGGGTAATGGGTGACAGATGGCACATGTTCTATAATGATGTCAGAAGGGATTCCATAGGCAGACCTAATCGCACCCAAATTAGGTCTACGATATCGGGAAGGGGGCGGCAACGGAGGGATGAGCCGCCCTGATGTGGAAGGGGCCACAGCAGTGACCACTGGAGGTGGAGAGGCCACCTCAGTAGATTGGGAAGAGGAGGAGTCCTCGGAGTCCGATGCCGACATCAGGAGGGGAAGATGAATAGACTCTAAGAAAGGGGAAGACTCAAACAGTTGCTATGTAAAGGAGATGGAGGAAGTAAAGAAAAATACTAAGGCAAAAGGGAGAGTGAAAGGACAAACCTGAATCAGAATCCCAAGAAAGAGGACTCATACCAGAGCAATCACAGGTGGTCTAAGCAGATCGGAGTGTGTGGGAAGAAGAGGAGCTGTTGGAGAAAGAGAGGAGAAAAATGGGAGAAGAACGAACTGAAGAAGCAAAGAGGAAGAAATGAGCGGGACTTTAATTATAGGAAGGGCAAAAGAGTAAAATCCCTCGAGCGTAGAAACCGAAGAGCCAGTAGGTGGTCCAATGGAAGGGTGAGCATAGTATCAGTCCGTGGTCTCGTAGGTGCACGGTATAAACCCTACACGTGGAAGAAAGGTGAGCGAGGGATGAGGGGACAAGTGGACGACTGCAATGGAAGGCCAGAGGTATAAAAAGAACCGTGAGAGAGAGAGAGAGAGAGAGAGAGAGAGAGAGAGAGAGAGAGAGAGAGAAAAGGGGGTGCTTGGCAAAACTTGAGAGAAAAATCGAGGATAAAGGAGGAGAAATTAAAGTAAGGGGAAGTATTAGAGATCTAAAACACATTATTAAATATAGAGTTGGCCTGAATCTGATCATGAATCTGAAATCCTTTTTGGAAGGATGGTAGGAGTTACAAATTTTAAAAAAGAAGATCTAGGAAAATAGTACGGGAAAGATGACAGAAGAATACTGGGTAGTACCACACAAGGGAGATCTTAAATATGAGAAGGAAAAAAAAGATGTTCTTGCAGCCAAAACTGTCGGGGGGAATCAAGCCTTCATTTGAAACAATCTTGTCCATTGTCTCAAGCAGGGAAGTCATTGAAACCCACATTTTGGCCCTCTTTTACATCCTCTCTGTGATAAAATCTCCATTTTCAGTACATACACAGTTTCTTTTACCTTCTATTCTGCTGCTCTTTGGTCGACTTTTCCTTTTTTCTAGGCTAGCACTCTACTATGTGAACATTCTGTACTCTATGTTTCGGTTTATGGAATTTTGGTTTTCCTCACTAATATCTTTTTTTTTGTCTTATGTCTAGATACAATTTCTATTCTATGCAAGTTTGATGGATCTTTGAGAAGAAGTGTAGCAGATCTGTGCAAATATACCTATAGGTATGCCTACACCTGACTATAAGCCTGACTACCGATGTAACTATGAGGATATATCACCACCAACCTACTTCAGCAACTACGAAATTTCCAGAATCAGAAGAGTACATCTTCTTCTCTCCAGTCAACTGACAAAACCACCTGCCCATCCATCATTACATACAACTACCACAAAAACAAACAATTCTCCATCTATATATTACCCATCATCCACTTTCAAAAATTCACATGGAGAACATCACTCATGTTCTTGCACAAGCTCATCTAATAAACTCCCAGGAAGCAATTCCACTTATGGAAATCCCACGAGATCTGATGCTCCAAACAAGTATAAAATGGAAAACTTCTTTGATTGGAAAACTTTTCACTGATACTCATCTGGATCCAAATTAAGTGATGAGGGCTTTAAGGGCAAAATGGAACCTAAAATCGAGGTTACATATAGTTGTAACACAAGGAAACCTCTTCATTATCAGTTTTGAGAATGAGATTGATAAAAATAAGATTCTCAATAATGAACCTTGGCAAATCATGGGTTATCTTCTAGTACTCAAGAAATTTTCCCTTCATCTCTCACCTCAGGATATTGCTTTTGACACCTCCCTCTTTTGGATCACCTTTACTGGTCTCCAGGTAGAGCATCAATCACCTGAAGTGATAAAACTCATTATTGCTGTGCCATGTATCTTTCAAGAGGTTGATTTGGTGGAGAACGCACCAAGAGTAGCGTCTGGATATAGAGCAAGAGTAGAGGTAGATCTTCATAATCCTCTGAGTCAAGGAACAATGACAGAAACTCTCTTTATGGGACCAACATGGGTTGGTTTTGAATACTCAGGCATTCCTTTTCACTCTTGCAAAAAGTGTTATCGGCTTACCCATGACACATCCATGTGTAATGAAGCACCACCAACAGTGACTGAACTCCTTCGGATCATGGCGATCCGGACAAATTTCCAACAACAAGTCACTTATCTGGGAAGAGAAATCCATCCGCAAGATCTACCAGAGCTGAAAAGTAATATTATTACAGATCAAATAAAGCATCATTAGAACTTGTTTGGAGGAACAGTGGCTTTACTCTCAACAGATGGAGAGATCAAACCATGTGTAGATCATGTGACCACTATCGAAAAAGTTTCAATGGCTCTAAGGAAAGGAAAATCGGTGCAAATCTCAGAAATTTCTGAACCAGTTGAAAATCTTGATATCAAGAAGCCAATATTAGTGGGGATGGACATTTGCTTTGATCCATCATCAAGTCCGAAACCAAACAAGGTCATAAAACCAAAGGACATAAATAGAAAGCCCAAACAATTCTCAAAACCAACCCAAATTACAGCCCAAGCTTTCTCCTCTTTCTAACTAGATCAACCACCTCATTTCACAACCACCGACTTGTCTAGACAACCCAAAATCACCTGCAGTTTATTCCAAAATAACTTTTTTTTTCCGCTACTAAACTGATTTTGGTTTTATTCCAAAATGATTATGAAAAGTCTTTGGAGAGAGTACTCCAAGACACATAATCAAGAGATCTCTTCAAATCACCATTACTAGAATTAATCCAGAACCTTTTACCCTCCCATTATCAGAAATAGATTGATAATTGAAATTCTATTGTTTTGGGAAAGTGCTCTTTAATTAGAAAAGGCATTGCACATATTACCAAAGGAACACACATCATGCATCCAAATTTACATGTTTTTCTTCCTAGTACATTATGACAGCATTTCCAGCCATCGGATATGTATCTGATTGATGAATTGTTAGAGTCGGGGTTTATTAAATCCATCACAATAAGTACAGAGGTGTCTTTGGAAGCAGGAGATACTAACAAGACATTCTTGGCTTTTCCTCTTGTTAAAGCTTTAGAAAATGCTATAATGAAATGGCATGGTACTGCTTACTGTGAATTTACCACAACATGTCCAGATTATAATGAGTATGAAACTTATCCAGCAGTACATCTGATCTGTATTTACAGACACCATCCTGTTGATATCTCGAAGGCTTATACTTTTTTGGAATCCAAAGAGAAGTTTCACACTATTACTACAGAAGAGAGATTCAAAGAGATGGCAGATATTCGTGCCATTGGTCTCCATCGGATTAAATGGTCCATCAGGCTTAGTTAAGTACAAAAGAATCCAATGTTTACACTTTTGTCTGATAGATTTCTTATTCAAACAGAATCATTAGATAATTCCAATAGAACCAGATTTTATGAGAATTTGTGCAGAAAGAATTCTTATGCATTAAGTTCTTCTGCTCTTGAGACGTGGAAGCTTATTGAAGAGGAGGGCCCATATGACTTCCTCACTCATCTAGGATACTTCCCCTTTGACTCAGACACAGAAAAAATAGAATAAGAAGATTTCTTCCATGCTCAAGTTGCTAAGAATCTACGAACTCAATTTGTGACTTATGACCAATAATTTTATTGACAAACCTTATGAATGCTTATGGCCCAAGAAAAGGACCTAAAATAGAATTATTCTCTAGATAAAGAAGAAGCATTATGTTACTCATAATGATAAGGATTCTTATCCTTAAAGCTGGAATGCAAACAAGTAATGCTTTGTCAAGGTGGTCCCTTGAAAAAGACATCCTAACTTTTGCTTTTCTAAAAATTCAAAAGGTTAATAAGATTTTTGCATTATAAGGATTCTTATCTTTTCAGCCGGAAGTAAAAGACAAGTATGCTTTGTCATGGTGGCCCAGCCGATTGCAATAATTCAGCACATGTTGCCACTTCCTGTGCGAACTTGAAATTATATTTTGAGATCCGACTATTATATAAGGGATACATCACCCTTGTTGAGGAACATCTTTCAGTTTACCTTTGAATTTTCTTTTACATTCAGTGTCCAGTGTGCTCTCATCCCCCCCCTGTAACATAAACATCCACATATATAAATAAAAATCAGTTTGTTTATCAAGTTTTCTTGCTGCTTTTTAGGAGGAATGTCATAGGCAAATTACTCACAAAATTCTCCTAACTCTTTTTTACCTGAAAGGTTTTGTTTCTTTAGTTCATTTTGTAATTTTAAATCATTACAAAGACTAAGACCTTCTTGGATTACTTGATTAATCAGACTACCATAGGTATGCGAATCATAAGGAATATTAGATCCTCCATTTAAGTTTCTAAGTTTCTTCCTAACTCTTTCAGCAAAGAAAGTAGGGAGACCATCAATAAATTTAGATTTCCAATGCTCACTATTAGCATTGTGTAATTGTAGCACTTTGGCTAAGAAAACATCTTTATACCATCTAAAATGGGATAAGGACGGACATCTAAGATTCTGATGTAATTCTCTATTCTTATTAGCATTCATGCCTTCAGGTCCAACAAAGTGATGAAGAATAATAAGGCATAAAGTATATACCGCATCAGATATATAAACTTGCATATTTGTTCTTGTATCAATCTCTATCTTGATTGAGTTAATAATCTCAGCTCTTTGATTATGAGTGATGAGAACATTATCCCACCATCCTTTAAGGATACCAGTAAAACCAAGGGATATAAACTTAATTACAGACATCAGCATCTGTAGTCCCATGGGCTTTACAAACGCTAGCATACATAAGCATCTCCTGTAAAGTGTGATAAATATGATATTCTGATTTACCATTAATATTCCATGTATAAATGGTTTTCGCATGATAAGAAAATTGGTCATTAAAACAATCTTCTTCATAAAGAAGATCTTGTGGAGTAGGACGAGGGTAATAATGCCTACTTGGTCAAGCATGACTCATCCTTTGTGTATTCTTATCATAAGAGATTTTATTAACAGAAGAAGAAACAAAATTTGTTTCAATATCCAAGACATCATCTGGCTTTATGTCACCTTCAGAATCCGAATCTTGAGATATAATATTAAGATTTAATTTACTTAATTGATCATACAAATTTTCAATAAAGTCATTTTTGGATGACGATTGTCCCAACTTAAAATTTGGAACTTCTAAGGGAGGCCGAATAGTTGGTCTAATATGACCAGAAGGAGTATGTTATTGTAAAGAAATATTCTTTAAAGGTTCTTTATAGAACTTGTCATCCTTCTTAATATTATCTATCCTTGGAATATTCTTAAGGATATTTTCCGAATTAGTATCAATTCTAATTAATTGAGCTCCAATAGTTTGCAAACATATATTTGTGTAACTATTTTGTTTACAAATTTTGTTAATATCATTGGTCCTAACATACCTGTTATTATCTTCATGTGGTTTAATATAAGTCACAATTTCAAGACTATCTTTAAGCTTTAAAGGTGTTAGTGGAGGATGAACAGTTGTTATCTCCTTATCATCAGAAGTAGCTAGTCCAATTCTTTTGATGAATCTCTAAAACACCAATATAATTATCTATAGAGATAACATCTATTTTTACCTCATTTTTTTGTTGTTGATTGATTAGGTACAGTAATAATCTTATATGGTAAATGATTATTAACTTGTTTAACCTGTTGACTAGGTTTGACCTTATCAATTAACACATCATCATCTGATAACATACCTTTGGATCTTGAATAATCCTTAATATCCTATTGTAGAGTAGCTATTTTAACCCTAGATTTAAGAATGTAATTATTATGATATCTAAGACAAAACCATTTAGCAAGAGTAGTACCAAAATACTGATATTCTTGAAAATTATTTTGATAATCTCTAACAAGAGGTTTCAATTCTGTTGGAGTAAAATATTTACTTAACTCCTCATATTTTAACTTATAAAATTCATTTGTTTCAAATGGTGTATAATCCATTACAAATTAAAACAAATTCCATCTCTGATGCTATGGGAGATTCCCTAGCGTTCTATCTGTAAATACCATGTGTTTTATCCGTTAAAGACAAACTTAGATTCGGATAGACATTAAAATAAACTGGTCCATGACAAAGACTAGTCTCTACTGCTCCCATAAGAGATGGTAAATAGTCAAGACATCTAGCATCTCTTAATGTTGCTTGAATACAAGTATTCATACCCAAAAGGGTTAAAGGTCTAAACGCAACCTGTATCAATCCTACATGAATAAATTTATAATTTTTCATATAACGATATAAATCATGAGAATTTAATAAATTCAAATTATTGCTCATGGAATGTAAACTAATAGTTTGTTCCATCGTCTTTACAGGAATTTTACTGGTCAATTTCTCAATTCAGTTACCATATTTATATATGGTATTGGGATCCATATTAGGAATCGTCCATTTATCCATTTTTATATTATAGAGTTACAGGGGTACATTGAAAGTCTGAGCAACATTTTGGTAGAGTACTCATGTCAAACGATCTATAAGCCCATTTAGCTAGATCATGCGCTTTACCATTAAAACATCTTCTTAACCATCGAAAACATGAAAAATTAATTGAGCGTATCCTCAAAAGAAAAAAAAGATTGATTGAGTCAAAGGATTCATGTCCTCCAAATAAACAACAATCAAGCGTTTTCATTACTGACCCAAAACCAATCTCACCGCCACATCTGGTTACTGAAAATTTCTACACCCTCTTCCACCACCGCCAAATCCCATCTCTACAAATCAAACAATCATCCAACTCATAGAGCCACATACTACAGTTCCAATGGGAGAAAATGATATTTTTAATCCCTCCCAAAACACAAATCTTTCAAATTCTGCTCTTTCAAATTAGTCTATCTTGGATATAATTCATAGTCCAAAGGTAACATAACTCCTTCTAACATAGGGTCTTGTGGTCAAATCTCTCTGAATGAACATGGTTCGGATCCAAACAACCAATTCTCAAATGAAGCCACACAACATTTAGTTGATACTACTGCTTTTGATCTCTATCATCATGCTGAATGGGAGGAAAATTTCACAATCCAAATGAGTATTGAAGCACAGATCTCTTATAACACCTCGTTTGTCCCAACTCTACCTACAATCTCTGAAAATCCATCAAACTTGCATATATGGGAAATTGGTTCTGGCTTGGGCTCAGCATCACAATCCCAGGTTCATTTGTCCCCCAATAGTCCACTTCTAAATTTTGATTTTCAATCTATTTATTATTAATTGTTTTAAAAATCCTTCTATAGGTCTAGCATGTTACATAAGTATTATGTGTCAAAATTCCTTGTTAAATATCCAAGATATTCACTTGTCTATTCTTATTAAGGTCAATTGTTCTTACTCTTTCTACTCTGGGTATTTCATGTACATAAACAATTGTCTCTTCTATATGCAACTTCCCTGCTTGTGCTATGTTTGCCAAAATTGTTTCACATGAGTTATTAGTTACCTGAAAATTACATGTGTAAAATACTATCAGTGTTGCTGCTTAGATCCCCTTGTCTCAGATGGGTTTGTGATTGAACCAGATCAGTCATCAGTAGTTAATATATGAAGACACTTTCATGGAACTGTAGAGGGTGTGGAAATACTTCCACTATGAGACACTTACATGATCTTATTTTTGTAAATAATCTTGATATTGTGTTCCTTTATGAAACTAAAGATTCAATCACTACCATCAATTCTCTCATTCATCAGCTCAATTACCCACACCATTTCATTATACCACATGTTCATTTAGCTGGAGGTATGTGCCTTCTTTGGAAAGAAGGAGTAAATCTTAGAATTCTAGACTCAACTTCTAACTCTATCACCTCTGAACTAAATAGAGGTACAAGACATAGATGGATAACATGTTTCTTTTATGGTAGCCCTTATAAACCTCTTAGAATTAAAAGTTGGGACCCTGTGAGAAATCTTTCAAACCATAATTGCCCAATCTGGGTTATTGGATACCTAAATGTCATTCTCTCATCATCTGAAGTGTTAAGATGAAAACCTTATGAATACAATGATGGTGAACCTGCTCATGATATCATAAATACACAAGGTTTTATTGACTTAGGTTATAAAGGTTATCCATACACATGGTTTAACAAGAGAACTGCTCCAGATCATATCCAGAAAAGATTGGATATAGCACTAGTAAATTCTAAATGGTTACTTTTATTCCCTGAGGCTGTTTTAACTAACAAAGCAGCTATAGGCTCTGACCATTGCCCACTTTTCCTCAACACTCAACCTCATCCACACTCATCTCCTGTCCCCTTTAAATTTCAATCCATGTGGATCACCCATCAAGATTACCAATCTATGGTAAATACATCCTGGAATACTAGCAATCTGTATCAAAAGTTCAACTCAAATGTGATTCCTATTAAATATCAACTGGCTTCAACAAAAAAAAAGCTCTAAAATTCTGGAATAAAACAACTTTTGGAAATATTTTTAACCAAATAAAAGTTTTAAAACTGGAGCTGGAATCAATTCAAGGGAAAATTCCAACTAAAGAAGTGTTCTTTTAGAGAATAACATTTTAACTATCCTTAAATCTCTGCTTGAATGTGAGGAAAAAATATGGAAGCAAAAATCAAGAGATTCAGATATAAAAAAAAGTGATAAAAACACAAATACTTTCACATAAAGACTTTGAGACAGAAAATATAACAAGATTGATTGGTTAAAGACTGAACAAGATTTGTGGATCTCCTCACCAAAACTCATAGGTGAAGCTTTGGTCTAACACTTTAAAAAAATTCTCAATGATCCCTTCTTGGCTAACACAAATAATATATCATCTCTTTTTCCAATGATCATTACTCAAGAGGAAAATGGAGATATCACAAGACCTGTTACTAAAGAAGAGGTTAAGTTTGTCATGTTCAGTATGGGAGCCCTTAAGTCACCTGGACCTGATGGGTTCCCTGCACTTTTCTATCACTCTTCTTGGGATATTATAGGTGATGACATCTTTCACATGGTGTCAAAATTCTTCTCCTCTGTTCATTCTCTAGAAATCCTCAATCACACAAACATTGCTTTAATCCTAAAAACTCAAAATTCAGAAAAATGCACTGATTTTAGGCCTATAAGTCTATGTTACATTTCATATAAGCTTATCTCGAAAACTCTTCCTAATAGGCCTAAATCTATTCTCTTCCCCTCTATATCTCCTTATCAAAGTGCTTTTGTTACTGGAAGACAACTTTCAGACAATGTTATACTAGCTCATGAGATCACCCACACCATGAAAAGAAAACAAGTCACTTCTGGGCTAATGGCTATAATATTAGATATGTCAAAGGCTTTTGATAAGGTAAATTGGAAATCTTTACTGGATATCTTAAGCTCTATTGGGGTAAATCAACACTCTATCTTGCTCATTCACCAATGCATTTCAATAGCACACTTTTCTATAATTATCAATGAAACCCCTCATGGTCACTTCACTACCATAAGCCATAGATGTTGAGAAACAAAAACATTTGAAGTAGATAAAAACAACCCCAACATCAGAAAATATGGTACAACCCCACCGTCCCCACATAATCGAAGCTAGACAGATATTAGAGAAATAAAACCAACCCCCAAAATCATAAAAGAAGCATTCATGAAGTAAACACCAAACACCCATCAGCATAGCAAGATGACAGATAGAGCCGCTACTTCAACAATGGAGAACCAGATAATTAGTCCATATAATGCAAGGTCATATACCAAAAAAATGTTGACTCACACAAAAGGAGTACAAAAAATAAAGGTATTTGACAAAATGAAAACAACCCCAACATCATATCGGAATATATGAAACATCAACCAACCCCAAAATCCATTGCCATAACAAGATGAATAATAGACCATTTCCATACGAGTTCAGATACAACAAAAACCTTGAATCACATAAAAGAAACTCCAAAACAGAGATATATTAGACAATAAAAGAACCCCAACACAAAGATATTATGATATATGAAGACACCCCAAAATACCAGTACCACTGCAACATGACCAACATAACCAAAACCCAAAAAATGAAAAAACCCCATCAGAAACGTTGGATCAAAAACTCCAAACCCCAAACCCCAAAAACCAAAACAAACATGTAATAAAACATACCCATAACCAATATACTTCATATATCTCCCATAAAAAAAACTCATTATCAGCATACCCCTTTCATAAAAAAACACAAGCCAAATATACCATTACAAGATGAACCATAGATCTCATCAGACATGAAAGAAACATGAAGAATAACTCATTATTATAAAATCCCATTCATCAAACACTTATAAATAGTTCATCAACAAAACCAACATCACATATATTCACTGAACTACAAATAGAGAAAGTATATACTACCAGCAGAGAAGGTTGGTGAAGTAGCAGGATGAGAAGGACGTGCATCAACAAGACCAATAGCATGGAAAAAATCAAGAACATTAAGTTCATTGTCATCAGCAGTAGTGTTTTTGTCCGACTCATGATAATCTTTCACTGCAACATTACCGATAGTGAAAGGACCAATAGTTTTTGTCCTAGCTGACTTTGGAGGCAAAGCAGCAGCAACAGATGATCCTAAGTTTTGAACAACATTCATTTTCCCAAGCATAATGGTATTCACTTCAGCAAAAATCTAGAAGGTAATCATGTTGCCATGATACAAAAATGTTTAAATATGAAAAAGATTGAGGTGGGAGAAAAATATCTTGGTTCTAAACTCTTCTTAGGACAACCTAAATCACAAATTTTTGGTGATTTAATCAACAAGGTCAATGCTCGTATTGTAGGATGGAAGTGTAAACTTCTTTCACAAGCTGTAAGAACTATTTTAATCAAATCTATCTCTACTGCCACCCCAGTGTATCATATGAGTACATTTCTCATTCCTATTTCTGTTATTGATAAAATAAATGCTTTTCAAAGATATTTCTGGTGGGGGATTGAAGAAGAGGATTTGATAGTGGTGGAAAGGGTTTTGTTGTTCATTTTAGATTCCTTGTTTAGAGGATGGTTTTTGATGGATGAAACACTAAACTTTGTAACTCTTCTCTCCTACTTTCTTATGGCTATTTGGAATTACTCTCAATCTTAAACTTGTATTGAAATGATTAAGAAAACTTGTATTAAATTGATTAAGAACTTGGTTTACACTAAAGCTTGAAGAACATGAAAATGGAAAATAAGTAAATAACAATTTAAATTAAAAGCATTTAATCTACTCCTAATGACCAAAGATTAGATATAGGGTTTCTACACCTAGCAAACCAAATGGTTTGGACCCTAAAATATTGGATAAATAATTCTCTACATCTCTTTGGTATATATAGGACACCATTTACAATTATGCCCTTCCTTCTAGAAACAATCTTATGGGCTTTTGACTTAAGCCCATATAATAGAAGTCTTGATTTTGGCTTTAGGTCCCTAAGTCAGTAGCTTTCAGTCTTGAGTCCTTGAGTCTTTGACTTTGACAATTGACTTGACTTTTGACTTTGACTTTCGGGCACTGTTGCTCCTAAGCTGGAATCTTCCCAAGCAGCGTGAATAGCCATCCTTTTTGTGCCAAAATGCACGTATTAGGAATATACGTCCTAAATGTCATGTATCCTGCAAACGGTAGCAAAAGCTATAAGTTGTCTGTTCATTAAGCATAAGAAGGGCGTATTTGAAGCATTGTAAAGGTAATAAAACACACATTTGGAGACTGATCAACTACCTCCAAACAGTATTTTGCTTGTCCTCAAGCAAAAGATGAGAGAGAAAAACTAAGATCACAAATATGTGATTTATTATAAGGTGATTTAGCTTTTAGTCCTAGTTATAATAGCTATATTTGCGTTTGGTCCACAATTGTTCGTTTATTAGCGTTTGGGCCAAAATTGACGGTTATTTGCACTATAATAACAATTGTGGACCAAACGCTAATAAACACATTACAGTGCAAATAATTGTCAATTTTAGCCCAAACACTAATAAACGAACAATTGTGGACCAAACACAAATATAGCTATTATAACAAGGACTAAAAGCTAAATCACCTTTTATTATACTAGTCTCGTTTTGCGGAGTACGATTGTATTGACCATATGTAACAAGGCTTTAAACCACTAGGATTTCCCTAGTGGATGAGCTTAAGCCTCATGAGTTTTCCAAAGAAGGTACTCACAAACTTCCTCTACTTAGTACAAAGGGTCTTGTTTCCTTATTTATTCTCAGAGGTTTATACATCTCATTAGCGGGGAATAAAGAAAAGCTCTTTTGAACTCAAAATAATATATATACAGTATTTTAATCATTTAAAGATAAATGTGCAAAACATGAGCGGTGAAATGCAAAAGCAGAGTCGTTTCTAAAACTTTTGGAGAGCGTCCTTAAGTCGGGTCCTCATAGGGGTGTATTGCAATTACAACTCTCTAATAGATTCACTCAAGTTTCATTTTCTCAAGTGCAGATGACACTTATATTCCTCACATACTCGAATGACGTCCAAAAAAACTGGGGTCGATTGATCACAATATCCACTTACTATCACACCATCCTATTCCTAGTTGAGCTAGAGTTCCTTTATTAGGAATTACGGGGCTAATGCAGTGGTTTAGAAATAAAGGGAAGGGAAAACAAACTCTGATAAGTTGAGAAATTAGGTCTTCAGGATATTTGTAACTAGAGAAGAACCTCGTTTTGTTCTTTGCTTCTGAAATTGTGATTCATTCTTTTAGCCCTTTGGCATTGTGACTCCATATGATTTTGAATTTTTGGGATTTCTAACTTTGCTTTTGTTTCTTTTGAAATCGACTCCTTTGAACTTTTGGGAGATTTTGATCTTTGAATATCTTTTCGTTCTTTTCTTTCTTTTCTTTCTTTTCTTTTTCTTTTGAAGCTTCTAACTATTTTGTTTTTGTACAAGGCCTTCTCTTCTCTTTTTACATATCATCCAAATCTCAACTCGTAAGCTGGGTAAGTTTTTTTTTTGTGTGTGGTAACGGTTTAGGAATTGATGGCGAAGAAATAAAAAGGCTTTTAGAATTTGGTGAAGGCTCAAGGGGGGTAACTAGAGGAAAAATTATATTTTTGGGTTTTTAACGTTTATTTAGCTATATCGATCCAAAAAAGGGCCTAAATTTTCTCCTAGAATATGGCGTGGTGATCAAGCAAGTGGACGTGTTATCTTTATATCTGGACATCCTTGTGTTATCACTCAATAATCATTCAGATGAGGCTTTTGGCTAGATTCTCACAGGATATGGAACTTAACTGTACTAACCTTGGTCTCGGAAACTCACTGCTATATACAATTAAATGCTGATGCATGCCATTCATGAAAAGGTGCAGAAACTATTGTATGTATATTAGTCTGAGTTCGAAGAACGAATCTTTACTCTATTGCTATAATGAGACTTCTAAACCTTTTATTCATCATAGAAAAAGAAAAACAAGACTTTTAGTACTAAACAAAAAAATATTTTTGGTCTTTTCGAAATATTTTAAGAAAGAAAGAAATATAGAAAATCTGTCTAATATAAGAAATGCTAATTAATAAATGCCTAGTTTTTGCAAAATGTTACTATACAACCCACAAACAGAAATATGCTTTGTCCTCAAAGTTTGAAGAAAAGGAAAGAGATTACCATAGGAACATGAGCAAAAACGACAGAACTTGTACTCTATTTTTCGTTATGAAAATATACCACCCCCAAATAAGTTTGGAGTGTGGGTTGATAGATGTAGAACGAGAAATACATGGTTTATCTAAAAGGTAAAAAATGTAATTATTCTAACATGAAATTTTTGGCTTTTTGGAATTTTATTTGTAAAACATGCATAGTGTAGAAAATTAGAAAATTTTGGGCATGATGTATTTGTATGTTCTTTTGCTCATATACCACAGATCCTCATACATTCCACAAAACATAGAAAAACATAATAGATAATACTAAAAAAAACTAGAAGTGTAGAAATAAAAATAGATACTACAATGATAACAAATTACATATAACCATGTGGACACTAGGAGGTCGCCTAGTCAGATTCCACGCGGGATAACTAATGACGTCGAGATGAACTCAAGCTACTCCTCTCTCTCCTCTCTCGTCGGGTTCTCTTAGAAGCCTATGGAACTATCTCATCTCACAGCTCCTGAAGTATTTGGAGAGTGTTGTCCTGAAAGGTACGCTGCTCCTGCTGAATAGTAGTCAACTAATGATGTAGTAAACGTTGACCCTCATGCATGAATTGCAAAGCATAAAAGGGACGCATGAACTGAGACAGAGCTCCTAAAGCAAAGTAGTCTATTGGAGGTGGACGTGGAGCATTGTCATCGTTGAGACCGTGCTTGATCTCCTGTACAGCCTCTGGGGACCAGTCGTGCTGAACGCAATGAAGGTAGACAGGAGTGAATGTGGTAGACTTGACCGCCACAAAGTCACTCTGAATTGCTACTCTCCAACTAAGCATGAGCCTAGTTACAAGGGTAGGAAGGGGAGCAGTACTCCGTCTACACTGAGAAAGCTGGTCCCACAGGAAAGAAGCAATACAGAACCCGTTGTTCTGGGTCTGTAAAATCCAAAGAATGTGAAGTATCGACTTATTGATATCTGAAGGTTTCATCGTCCCTACAAGGTTGTGCACAATCCACATTGCCACTGCCAACTGGTTCTTTCTCAGAGAAGTCTGCCTGGCGCAGGTGGAACCAGCGACGTACTCGTCCTCTAACATAGTCGCATACATCAAATCAAACACTGTGCCATGAAACTGCTGACTCTCGAGTACCTCATGTCGTGTTTCAATACCCAAAACCGTCCCAACTGTCTGCCTAGAGAACACATAAGAGTGACCCCCAAACGATACGGTAACCAAGCCTTTGTTATCGCGAGCTAAGCCGTGATAAAAAGCTTGAACAAGAGAATGGGAATAATGGGCAGTGGGTTCTAGCAAGAGTGGCCTCCAACCTCTTCTAAGGATTTGTGCTCTAAAGAAAACATAAAAAATCCCCGAATCAAAGAGATTAGAAAAATCCATCTCGGAAACAATCTTTCGATTGGAAGCCATGGGAGGGTGTTTTGGTTAAATTGAAAGTGGATATGAGGTGGGGTGAAGGTGGGCGAGTGGCAGTCGAAACTGTTTTGGAATTGGCAAAGAAGTAGGCGCGGCGCGGGTGCATGTCGGCTTTTGTTTTGTGAGCAAGGGTTTTAAGTGGAGAAGATGGTATGTCGGGCGGTCACGCGGTTGGGTTATAAAACCATGTACGACCGTTGGTTGTTGGGTTTTTATGTTTTGAAAATTTTGGCCCAAGCCCATATGAAATGTGGAAATACCGAAAAGGTCCCGTTTCGTTTTGTAACGCGTAAAATGTAAATCCCCGCTTCGCTACCGGTTCAATTTGGACAAACAAACTCTCTAAACGATCAGCGCAAAAACTCCTATCCAACGGTATATCACATGCTTTGATCCAAGGCTATATGACACACGAGATGATAGATGAACGCCTTGAAGCGTGAAAATGACATAAGTTGTATACACGAATGAGCTCTGAAAAGAATAGAGTATGCCAACTTGAAAACAAATTACACGAATAGCAGAATGAATAAAAAAGGGTGTTACGAGAGCAAAGGGAACGGATGGTAGAAAGAATATACAAACTTGAAATTAAAGACTAATTAATATTTTTGGATTAATATTTTTGAAAAATTGTAAAAATGTGGGTCATTTTTAGTCAGATTCCCAAGACTCAAGTCAATCCCAACCAGATGGTTTGATGACTCTATGAAGCTGAGCTTTATGCTTTGGTGTAAGACACATGTAGACTGTAAATACCGAGCCTTCGCTTATTGGCTGAAGCCCAGGGCAGTCTGGTGTTTGACATCTCAAGCACTAGTTCTCCCTGACTGCACGACGTTTGCGGGTGTAGGAACTTTTTCTTGCACTAGGCGTGGTGATGTAAATTCTCTTCCAGATATCATGTTTTATATCAATTGGAAGAGATGCAAAAACTTCTGAATCAGAGGGTACACGTCTCCATTGAGCCTTGCTGGGTGGAGAAGAAATGTCCTTAGACATTTTGAAAGGTTTGTAGAAGGAGGGGGTGTTTGAAGTTTTTATTCAAAATGAGTCTTTTAACATTAGATTCTCGAGACAATAATAGCGAGGTGCATGATAGAATTAAACAATTCATCGCTTCACTTTGGGTTACACCATTTGTTTAATTCTTAGAAGTTGACTCCTCGTCGTTTTTTTTTTGTTCTTGTTTTTCTTAAAATATATCTCTAACAAGATAAAGGGTTTTTGCAAGAAGATAAAATCATACGTTTATCCAGTATCATTTTGGTTACTTTGGGACGTAAGATTTTAATTTTTATATACTTAAATTTTTGAAAATATATATATATATATATATATATATATATATATATATATAAGATTCTTACAAAAGTAGTGAGAAAAACATACCATAACAGATTGTCTTAGGCAACTTTCATGTCGATCCGAGTGAACCCAATCCAGACAGACAGAGCTTCAGTTATACGAGTTGGGGGTTTGACTGCGTAAGACATGGAATGTCGTGACCCGTGCAAATAGTGCGGTGATATAGGCGACCCTTAATAAGCAAAATTGATCTCAAACCGCCCCTAGATTGCGATTTTCTAGGGGTTGGTCCGTGTAGAATCCACTGCCCGTTTTGAAACAAAAACACATGACTAGTGTTGTGTCGAGAATCCTCTATTATAAAAATCGGAAAAACCATGAACTTTTATAAAAACAACATGGAAAAGCTAATTTTAACAAAAGAGGGCAAAATAAAGGAAAATAAAATTGTATACTTGCTCCATAGAGGTACACTACTCCAAACTACGAGTAAAAGTGCTAACAAGGAATATGTAACTATATGTGGACTCAAGGCTCCAGCACTTACAACCACACACTCCAAGTGGAGTGGTCCGGTTACCTTTTCCAATGTACTCTAAAGAAACAGATGTAAGGGAATGAAAGGATTAGAAATACATCACGGAATAGAGAATTTAGGTTCTTGTATCTTCCAAGGCTAAGTTCGCTTGTTTAGGATTAAGAACTGTTTGTCTAGGGAACACGCCTTTCTGGGCTTTCTCTTGAGTTAGGTGGCTTAGAGATTGTTGTATGGACACCAAAATTTGAGATTGTTGATGCAACAAGGATAGCATCATCTCGGATGTTTTGTCTAATGGGACATTAGTAGGTTGGGCAACTGGTACTAAGTCTCTTTGGTTGTTGATTGGTGGATTTTGGTAGTTCTAGTTAAAGTTGGATGGAACCATTGCTCTATTCTGATTGTTGTAGATACTTTGTCCTTGTCTGAATTGATTGAATGTATTTTGTAGTTTGACATGATTTGTGAACCCTGGAGGTGGTTGGTTTTGTGGATTAGTATTCCATTAGAAATTTGGGTGTTGCCTCCATGGTGCATTTGGTATATTGAAAGCACAAACTTCTTCTGGTTGAAGTAATGCTATGTTGTTGAGCAAGGGATAGTTGGTAAATACGTGATTTAGATCGAAACATAAAGTGCATGGTGCTATATCAATGTTCATGACTGGTTGGGGAGTATGGTGTTTTTGTTTGGTTGCAAGCGCATCTATCTTTCTTGTGAGGGTTTCGAATAGTGTTTTCATTTCTGGATTGGATTTTACCTCAAAGATACGATTGGCTTTGGAAGTATTGGGCTGGGATGTTCTGGAATTGTTTGTGTCACCCCAATGAGTACTCTTTTCAACTTGGTCTTCTAGAAAGGTTAGAGCTTCTGTAACACCTTTATCTAAAAAGTTTTCATTACTCATGATATCCAGTGTGACTTTGTGTTCTTGGAGAAGACCTTTGAAAAAATATTAGACAAGAGTGGATTTTTTGAGTTTATGGTGAGGACATGAATGGTGCAGGTCAGAGAATCTATCTCATGCTTCGGAGAATGTCTTATTCGGTCTCTGTCATAACTGTATCTTGCTTATTATCACCTCTGTTTTCTTCGGTGGAAAGTACTTCTTCATGAAGGAGAACACTACATTTTCCCATGTATCAAACGAATTGGCCTTCTGCGATAGAAGCCATGCGTGGCTCTTGCCAGCTAGAGTGAAGAGAAACACTCTCAGTTTAACTTGAACATCAGAAATGCCTACGTGATTGAACGTACTGCAGACCTCACTTATCCGGCGTAGGTGTTCATATGGTAACTCGTGTTCGAGACCGTGAAAGACAGGTAAGAGATTGAACACGTTAGGTGGGATGTGGAAATCGCTATGGAGCTGTGTGAGTCGTATACAAGATGGAGGTCCATCTTGTAACGGTGTGTAGAAACTAGAGAGAGGCTCTTCAACTTGAAATACTTCATCCGCCATCCTAATAGTTGGAGGATGAAAAATAAAAGAAAGTCGAGATCGATGTGCTCTCTTGCGTGGGTAAGTTTTAAACACGCTAAGCTTTGTATAGCCTGAGCGTAGTCTCATGCACGATTGCGAGATTATTTTAGAATATACTTACATGTGCACACAAATGTGTTGGATGCTCAAACAACGAAATTCGTTTATAGCTTTGAAGTTTTTAAAAAGTTTGCATGCAATGTCTGTAGATTAGATACTATGCCCTGTTTGAATTTAACAGTGGTCGCGAAACTGGGTTTTGGGAACTACACGCGTCGAGGGAGAAGATCACTACTTCACTAGATGGTGTGCCACGCACCAAGAATCTCACCCACGGTATTTCTGAGGGAGGGGAGTGAGGAAGGTTGTTGGTCCACTGGAATCTGGTAGTTTACTACTCTATTTATTTGTGCTAGATGTTTGTCCTGATAGACGTGACTAAATTGGCTCTGCTTAGTTGATTTTATCTTTTTAATTTGGTCTATGTAACAAACATTTCACGCAACGTCCGTTCTAAAGTGGGTCTTAATCCCACTTTTTGTTTTTTTAGAGCTCGGGTTTAGCCTTAGCTTTAAATGTAAAGACGATACTGAAATGTAAATCACACAATCATCTAAGCATGCTTAGTAACACACAAGTATCCTCTTACACTTTATAGCGAAGAGGTTTAGAAATTATTGCTCAAGGCACGTACACGACCCTTGGGGTGAAGGCGACGTGGTGGAGTTGATGAAGTGTTTGGTGTTTTGCATGTCAACCCACCATTCGAGCTTTTTCTTACGATTAAAAATTTAATCTAACTAAGACCCACAAGTCAGGTCGAAATGTTGGCAAAGCCAATAAGTTACAATTGATTACCTTCGTGGGCCTAAAACAAATTTGCCTTCGTGGGCTTAAAACTATGAAAACGGTAAACTTGAAAATTAACTATGTGTAACTTAATTAACTAATAAATTAATTAAACAAAATATATAAAAGTTTGGAAAGTGTTCACCAAAGATTGGAACTTCAACCCTTAAGTTGGGTTGTGATGTGCACGCGTGGTACTACTCTTTCGTGCCACGCACATCCAACCGGTCCAAGTTGGTTGAATCCCCAACTCTTGGGAAGTAAACTTAAACCAAAAGACTAAACTTCCAAAGCTTAAACTATTTTGTATTTAACCTAATTAATTGTTTTGTGTTTTGACTTAACTATATGATATTATCTTAATCTAATCATGCATAAATAACAATTAATGAAAACTAAGACCTAAACATGCTACTAAACTAATTATAACATTTAACCTTGCTGATGATTAATAATTCATTTTAATTAATAAAAACTTTTAATTTTTAAAATGCTTTTTAATTGAATTTTTGGTTTTTGAAAACTCAAAAACTTGTAAATCTATCTAATTTTTATCTACTAACATTTGAATTAAAAAGACTATGGTAAATTAAAGAGGACTTACATATGAAGATTCCTAGCCAATGGAATCTTCATCTGATAAAAACGAGGCACAGCGCGGGGGAAACGATGCACGGTCGCGTGTCATTTGCATGCGCATGGAAATGGTTCGCGGGTGCGTGTAGTACACGGACGCGTGTCTGACATACGCGGGTGCATTTCGTTCGTGGGCGCGCCTGTGACAGTCGCGGCATGGGTTCGTTTTCTCTGTTTGCACTTTGTTTTCAACAGCAAGTTCCAGTGCTTCGTCTCGTGCTACTGTCGGGCTCTGTTTGCACATAAGTGTATTGGAAACACACAAAAACGAAACATCAGTAACGAAAAATTAAAAAAAAAAACTAAAAAATTGAAATGAAGATTGAGAAGAAGGGTTCAATGATTGATGCTTTTCTCCATCTTCCTTTTCCCATATGAATCCATGACGACGGCGCCATTTGAAAAAGATTTATTTGATAGTGGTGGAAATGGTTTTGTTGTTCATCTAAGATTCTTTGTTTAGAGGATGGTTTTTGATGGATGAAACACTAAACTTTGTAACTCTTATCTCCTACTTTCTTATGGCTATTTGGAATTACTCTCAATCTTAATCTTGTATTGAAATGATTAAGAAAACTTGTATTTAAATTGATTAAGAACTTGGTTTACACTAAAACTTGAAGAACATGAAAATGGAAAATAAGTAAATAACAATTTAAATTAAAAACATTTAATCTACTCCTAATGACCAAATATTAGATCTAGGGTTTCTACTATACTCCTAACAAACCAAATGGTTTTGACCCTAAAATATTGGATAACTAATTCTCTACATCTCTTTGGTTTATATAGGACACCATTTACAATTATGCCCTTCCTTCTAGAAACAATCTTATAGGCTTTTGACCTAAGCCCATATAATAGAAGTCTTGATTTTGGCTTTAGGTCCCTGAGTCAGTAGCTTTCAGTCTTTGACTTTGACAATTGACTTGACTTTTGACTTTGACTTTCTAGCACTGTTGCTCATAAGCTGGACTCTTCCCAAGCAGCGTGAATAGCCATCATTTTTGTGCAAAAATGTACGTATTAGGAATATGCGTCCTAAATGGCCGTATCCTGCAAACGGTAGCAAAAGCTCTAAGTTGTCTGTTCATTAAGCATAAGAAGGGCGTATTTGAAGCATTGCAAAGGTAACAAAACACGCATTTGGGGACTGACCTGGGATAAAACAAGATAAAACAAAAATAATGTACCTAAAAAGCTGGTCTTTTATTTGTAAATCCAAAAGATTTGGTGGGTTGGGCATTAGAGATACTCATCTAAATAATAAAATACACCTATCTCGTATTTTATGGCAAATTGTTACTAATCCCAACTCCCTGTTAGCATCACTGATCAAAGCAAAGTACTTCCCACACACTTCACTCCCTGAAGTAAATACAAGGACTCGTCATGGTTTTGGAAAGGTATGTTACATATACTACCTCTCATCATTGGAAAATCAACTTGTTCTGTTGGTACATGTACAAATATTAATCTTTGGAATGATGCTTGGATACCAGATAATCTACTGGGTAAAATTCCACCTTCTATTCCTGTAAATAACTCTTACACATAAATTTCTCAACTGATTGATACTGATTCTAGAACTTGGAATAATGAAACTCTGAATTCAATCTTTGACTCTGGTACAGTTAGAAAAATACAAAGTATTCACTTTTCTGATACTAATCTGCAGGACTCCTTGCATTGGAACTTAACTAAAAAAGGTGCTCACTCTGTCAAGTATATGTATAATAAACTATGTACACACAACCCTCTTACCCCGTCACTTCTAACTATTTATCTGGCTTTTTGGAAAAACAATAATTCACCAAGAGAGGCTTTACTAGCATGGAAACTATACAATAATGTTGTCCCAACTAGAGATCATTTGGCAACAATCATATATATACCTGACAAGAGTTGTATGCTATGTGGCTCTCAAATTGAAAGTATACATCATCTTCTTTTAGATTGTACTTTTACAAGGGCTCTTTGGTACCAATCCCCTTGGCTCATCCGACTTGATAAATTTCAACATCTTCAAGTTAAAGAATGGATAAATTTGTGGTTTAGTCTACCTACAGACTGGCTGATAAACAATGAGACTTGGACAAAATTTTGTTTGCTTTTGTATTCCAATATTTGGAGAGAAAGGTGTATTGTATTTCATAATAAAACTATTCCATCTTTATTTAGAATCTCAAAAATCATTAATAGTTTCTTCTCTGAGCCTGTAAATCATTTAGTGCATACTAAAATCATTAAGACTCCTATAGCTATGAAATGGGAAGTACCACCTAAAAGCTATAAAAAGCTAAATGTGGATTCTAGCTAGTTACAATATCATAGGTAACAGAGCAGGTTTTGGATATGTATTGAGAGATGAAAATGGAGTTTTCTTGGCTGCAGGTACTAGTTCAAGATGGGCAGCAAACCCAATAGATTCGGAATGCAGAGGACTACTTAAAGCCCTCAAATAGTGCCGAGGGCACCTAATTACAAACTTAGTAGTGGAAATGGATGCAAAAGCTATCACAAATTTCTTGCAAGGAAAGCCATCGAGTGTGGGATGGAAATCAAAAGGAATACTATCAGATGTAGCTAGTTTTTTTAAAAGTTTTGGGAATATAAATATATGTTATGTACACAAAAGTGGAAACAATGTAGCACACATGTTAGCTAGCACTGTAGTGAAAAATCCACAATCCTATAGCTGGACACCTCAGCCTCCATCTTGGCTTGTTAATATTCTGGAGGTGAATTATCAAGATGTATTAGCTAGTAGAAGGTCTAATATAGCTCCAACAAGTATGCAAACCGTGCTACGCATCGGTTTTCTTAACCTCTTGATCGATAGTTAGCGTGGTTTCTTTGGATTCTAATTATAAATCGTAATTGTAATTATATAGGAGAGACTCATCTATTTATTTTTTTAAAACAAAATGGGAGATAATTATATTATTTAAGTGATATTAGAGAGGTTCTTTTAAATTATCAATAATAAAATAGGACTTATTTTAATTTCAATGTGGGTAATTATTTAATTTAAGTAACATTAGATAGGTGTTTCTAAATTATTAATACAAAAGGGACCTTGTTCAAATTATATTAATAAAAATGGGGATTATTCTAAATTTAGTGAGGGTGGTGATTCTAAATTAAGTAAATAAGGAGATCTTAAATTGTCTACTCGATATTGGAAAGAGTATTCTGGAAGACCCGGCTATCATATAGTGTAGATATATGGTTGCAACATAGCCTGGAGCGTGCCGATATCAATGTAACACCATGTTTATATCAATAAAATCGAAAATGATTACAAAAAAAAAAAAACATTACTAAATATCTTTAGAGAACAAGTAATAATAGAAGAATAGAATAGTCTTCATTTTGGGTGGAAGGAGGAGCTTATAAGCGATTTTATTTCTACTGAGTCTATCAATTTTTCTCTGTTTTGCTAGTTTTTGTGTTTCTAGTGCCTTTGAGATACGAGCTGTATTAGCCATTTTGATAGATATAGTGTGTATTGGGCTAGAGAATAGGCCCAAGACCATACTAAGTCCCATGACATAAACCTAAAGAGGGACGATAAAAGGAAGGAGAGGAGGCTGAGGAAGGAGGAGGAAGGGGAGCTCATAAGAGAGTAGGGGAAAAGAGAGGGGGAGGAGAAAATAGTGAATTACGGTGACTTGATCCCAAAATGGGTACGTAGGCAACTTAATTGGTGCAGCCGATAACAAATAGAGCTCTAATACTAGTAAAGTATTAGTCGCAGTGATGGGGTGCGACACAAGCAAATCTAAGGGCCTTAATAACTCGTCCCTGTGATAGCCGGGCTCAATTCTGAAATACAGGACCATAAGAGTATTAGAGATTCCAGTATTTTATTGAAAAATAATGATAACTGAATATGTACCATCTCATATTCTCAGTTACCAAAAAAATACGTAGTCATGTCAAAGAAAATACGTAGTCATGTCAAAGCAACATAGAGTAATAGACTACATTTTTGAGAGATGCCTTTTTCCAAAAATATAGGAGGAATACGGGAGAGACAGACACCCACAGTAGGGTAAAGAAATATCTTTGATTTATCATTTCCCTCTACTATTCTTCTCTCAATTGAGAACTCTATTTTAAAAAAAACAAGAATCAAACATATCCCTATTCTGAAACTTAATTTCACGTTTAACGAAAAAAAAAAACTCAAAAAAACAACAACAAGAAGCTTAATTTTACAACGAGCCTTCCAAATGTGCTCTACTATTCTGAAGCTTAATTTCACTCTACCTTCCAAAAGTGTAAGGAAGAGTTTAGCGAAAAAAAGGAAGAGTGACGGTACGTGAAGGCCATGTTACTCCTGCCAGTTGATTGTGACATTATCTTCTGTTTAGGACACACGAAAGCCATGTTACTATGTTACTCTTCGACTACAAAATAGGACCCAGGTTAACGGCTGGAAACGGGTTAGCTTATTTACTCAATTCCCTCAAATACTCGGACTGTGTAACAGCTTACTTGTGAAACGAGCTCTCTATGAGCCGTTTCATCCAAAGTTACCGTTGTCCTTGTTTTACTCAATTCCCTCAAATACTCGGACTGTGTAACAGCTTACTTGTGAAACGAGCTCTCTATGAGCCGTTTCATCCAAAGTTACCGTTGTCCTTGTCGGTTACTATGTAATTGTAGTTAAAGAATATATTTCTAAAGGTCACAAGGTACTAGAATATTTATTTAGTTATGAAATATCCAAGTAAGTGATCTATCCTAGGTGTGTATGGATATAACTGATGAAACTGAGATTGGAGTGGTGATGGGAATCCATTTTTGCTGCAATTTTTCTAACTGATGAAACTGGGGTGGTGATGGGAATCCATTTCTGCCGCAATTTTTACAATGTTTAGACAGCCACGTGGCCAATAAATGAAAAGCCGTTTCCACAATTTCCTTCTGTTTGTTTACTTCCCATTATCATCCATTCATCCGACCCCCAACTTAAAAACAAAGCAAATATTAACTCCGAGCAATAGTGGGGTTTTGATTGAAGAAGATAAAACATGAAGTTGGATTCCAATTTAGATTGAGATTGAGATAAAGACTGTTCCAATTGATTTCAATAGTAAAATCTGAATTTTTTTACCAAAATTTGTTGCAGGCAAAAACAAAGGATTATTAATAGTTGATCTCAAGATTTTGAAAACCGAATATCCCGAATCAATAGCCATTAATGGCGAACTCTGCAATCAAGACATCAAATACTATTCAAGTGTGTTTATTGAAAACACTAGGTATAACCCATGCCTATGACACGGTTTGTTATGAGGTGATTATCATATTGTTTGTGGGCATTAATTTTGGTACACCCCAGTATTTACAAATGTGTGGTCTATATGAGAATTTGTAAACAATTTATTTTGAAGTATTTGTTTATTTTGTGGATGCCAGTATGTGATGGTGTCTCAGACCAAAACATTGTGCCCCTTTGATAGTTGGAGCCTTAGAGGTATATTAATTACAATAAAAAGTTGATATGGTTATACAATTTGACTTTTTCTAAATGCATCTACTCCTTCACTTTTGGTTATAAAGCTAAATTGTAATGAACTGAACATCTGAATATTGATAATTTGATTACTCGAACATGAATGGTAGTTGGATACATAAATTATACCTAATCAACATTATAGTCTATCTATAAGTTACTTGGAAAAAAATGAACAAAAACAACTGAAAGTTAATTCAAAAAAAAAAAAAAAAAAAAATGGACGTTATCCTCTGCCATGCCTTCAACACTTTTTTATGAAATAGTTCATAACATCATATATAACCATACGAAACATTGTCCAGTATATGAATCATGGAAAAATGTTAAATAATCACCCCCACTTTCTAGAGCGACGGAAACATAAATATTGATTTTCAAGACAATTTTCTAATAATTTTCAAAATAAAATTACATTGAGTAGTTTGAGCACATTGTGAGCCATATTCTCAAGTAAAATGACACTCACATAATCAAACAATATATATGAATAAACTACTTGATTATTAAGGCAAAACCTTAGGACTGTAAAAAGAAGCTTGTTTAGTTGTTTTCAAGACTATCATTCAGCAAGAACTGTAGAGTATTACTTTTCATGAGATAAAACCTAGTAATTGTAGCTTTGTTTTCGTAGCCTAGACCTCATTGAAATATTGAATTAGCGGAACCAGTTCTTTACTTTGCATGTGTTCAAATGTGCTTACTCAAAGTAAAAGACTACATACCACAATAATGTTGCAAACATACAAAAAAAAAAGAACATTCCTAAATTGACCATTGATAAAAAATAATTATGAAGATTCATCATGTCTTAACTTTTTTCGGTAATTGAGATAACAAAGCCTCTTCGCCAAACTAAGCAAACATTTCAACAAAAACAGACTACGACATCGAACACATGAGTTTACTTATCACGTCAGTTATCATGCAAAGTCATTCCACCATTATTAGCAGGTTAATCCCCACTAAAACACCTTTACTTTTACAGAAAGGCATGACTAAAATATTATGTAAAGTTGGTATTTCTTCAGCACCACTGCAGATCTGGCATGATGTCTATTGGCTCACATAGAACTGAAGCACAGGTCACGGCTATTACACCCTTTCTTTGGTAAATGAAACAATTTTACCCAAGAAAAGATCAAAATTAAGCATTAGTAACAGATAATATGTGAAAGTGGGCTGGGAGCAATTTCCAACATACTTACCAATTGATTTCTAGTTGTTAATTTCAAAAGTCAATTAGGAAGTCCAATGAGGTCTTGAAATACCAAGTCTACACAGTCCTTCACACCACTCCTTGTAAGCATCACTTGCACCTAGAGTCTGGAAATTGCACCTGGATAAGGGGCGGGGGGTAACGAAGAACAATTTTGTTATCCGCTGAAATCAAACCTTTCTTTTGCTCTAAGCATAAACATCTCATAGTACAGAAATCACAATACTAACCTATGCCAAACAAACATCTCCTATTTCGCATCGTGTGTGACAATCATGCTGTTGCAAGGAAGTCGCCACCTTGGCCCCTTTTTTTTTGCTAGGTGCCACCTTGCCATTGATCATAGTCACTTATTTTATATAAGCATTAAGCAAAACTATAGTTGATTCATCAAGTGTAAAGTCAAAGTTTAGATATCTGGTAATTACAAACTACCTAAGATTCTTGTTTTTGTAGTAATGATACCAATCAAATTGAGCTATTCTGGTTTCCTCTAGGTGACAAAAAGAAAAGGCATGTTTCTTGCTATGGGACTCTAATGTACTGGTAGTGACTGCTTCCATGTGCTCTGATAGGCTTTCAAGAATGCAAAAACAACTATGAGATTAGGCTAGGTCTCAAAATGGAACTAACAACACACTTCAACATATCTAAATTAAAATACTTCTAGATTGTCTGAGTTGCCAAAAAATAAATATAATATACACATTTATAGTGATTTTAATGGTTAACTTTCATTGAACTAAAAAAAGTATAAGTCATCTTCTTACTTACATTTAGCCATCTCGCACATAGAGCCCAACCGATCTTTTGCTTAGCTTGCTGAAAAACTTCGCCACTACCATTAGCTTACAGTCGCTTATGTGAGAGAATTCACTCTTTGTAGGATGGCATGCTTTAGTAGGATTTTGGTGTTCATCCCTATTTCAGGGATTGGGTGGCTCAGCTATGGGTAGACTTGATTCACATCCTTGTTCAGCTGTCCTGTCGTGATAAACTTCACAGTATAGTAAGTATAAATGAAAGAAGTGGTTTTATTGCCAAAATTTCCTATAAGCTACTTGAAACTATAGGTTGTCAGAACAGAATATTAGGACCTTAATTTTCCACTGACAAAAGAACTCTACATGGATAATCTACAAAAGAGGGAGATTTGGCTTACATGTGCGTCATTGTGGGTGAGAGGAAGACAATACGAATACATCTGTTTGTTAACTCTATTTTACTAATGCTTTATGGGAGGTTTTCTCTACAATGCTTAGGGTTCCAATACATCCGGCCTTGGTTTTCATAAGCCTACGCCACTACTTTAGACCTAGGCGGTCTAAAAATATTAAATAACTAAACCCCACAACAAAGTAACTACGAACTTAATGCTTGCATGCTTGGCTCTCGGGTTATTAATTTAGTTCTCATGCTAAAACATTGTCAGCCTATTGGGTTAATATCATTAGCTAAGTCATAACTCATAACAACAATGTATAGCTTAGAAGAAACTTACATTATAGATCAGAGAACATTGGACCACAGTCATGATAATCTTAAATTGAAGGTAATTTTAGTTTTTAAATAAATTGCGAGTATTCATGCATATCAAACACCATAACATAGGCTAAGCTTCAACATGCCTACCAATCAAGAAATTATATAAAAGATTAACAAAACCCATACTAAATAAATATATATAAGGGTTAGTTAGACTTACCCCCCCCCCCTGCATTTGTAAGATCTAACGGTCAGATTTCTTCATCTGAAAAAAAAAAAAAAAAAAAAAATCATCTCGTAGCCGTTGGATCTTGCAATTGGGGGGGGGGTGTAAGTCTAACCAACCCTATAAGAGCATCCCAATAGTCTACTCAAATCTCAAATTTGAATGGATTATTAATCTCATAAGCACCTTGATGGTTCCCTTCTCCCACTCAGCTTAGCCATAACATAGGCTAAGCTTCAACATGCTTACCAATCGAGCGATTATATGAAAGATTAGCAAAACCTATACTAAATAAATATATATAAAAACTGAATAAGAGCATCCCAATAGTCTACTCAAATCTCAAATTTGAGTGGATTATGATGGTTCCCTTCTACCACTCAGCTTCCCCAGCCTTTTGTGATTTTCCATGGTTTATCAATTATCACGTCGATATGCATGATTTCTTAGCCAAAGGTGTTCACTACGAAAGTGAGTTGTTGGAAATTCAAACTCCATTAGTAATAAAAAGGTCATAATATTGCATGTGAAACACCACATTTTATTAACCACAAATACACTTCAAGAAATTGTTCAAAAGAAGAATAGGGTGCTAGTCAGTTAACTACCATAACATTTCCATAGCACAAAGTTTGGAAGCTGTTCTAAAATAGGACCAATTCATAGTGTAAAATGTAATCATTTTGTTGATCTTATTGCATGTTAGCCAAGAGCTAAAGAAAAAATAAAAAGAAAATCTATAAAAAGAAAACTTAATTGCTACACTAACCAAAGCACAAATTTAAAAATAGGAAACGCTGTTATGAGTTATGACAAGTTAAGTTTTTGAAATGTTATTACGTGTTAACCAAGTCAGGCATACATGCATATTGTAGCTTGAGATACCAAAAACCAACATTGTATCTTGTGACTTTTAATATAGCATGAAAAATAAAGTAGACTAACACCACACCACATGAATTTATAAAGAAAGAAAAAAGAGATATACCTGGCTAGAGTATGGTTCTCGTGGTTTAATATTTTTTCTCATCCTTAGAAAATCAGCTAATTAAGGTAAAAAAAATGTGCTGGGTTGGAAGAGGAACCTTGATGCCATAAATTGGGATAGAGAGTTTTGCTAGTTGGGATATTGAGCTTTGCGAGTTGGGATTTTATACATAGTAAAATTGGCTGAGGCAAATGTTTGCAATAACTAATGTCGTCTCCAAGTTTATCAGTTAATACAACCCTAAAAAAAAAAAAAAAAAAAAAATAAAAATTGAGATTACAACAGACTACCATAACCTGAAACTATAAGATTCAGCAAAAGTTTTCTATGAAAAAAAGTTGAGCTACTCTAAGACTAACTACAAAATCACAATAATACGATGAACAAAATCCGTTCTCGAGTAATATATGAACAACATAAAAAAATACTAAACGACACTAGTGTCTCAACCTAACTATGTTATATGTATGTTATCCAGTAATGTATATAAATGAGTACTTTCAGTATTATTAGGAGCTAGGGAAGGTCTATTGATCAGGCTCCGCAAATGGCGTCGTTGACAACAATCTGCCTACGAAGACCCAATTATTCAAGCCTGAAACAATGGCCAAGACAATTATTAGGAGATGAGAGTATACCATGTTCACCTGGCCACCCCATTTCCTCCTTTTTATCTCTTTTTCTTGTTTGTTTGTCAATGATTATCTTCTTAGTTCATAGAACCACAACCAATCCTTCAAAGCAAAAAACAAAAATAATTGTAGAGTTTACAATTCAATAATATGAACAAACCATATTAATTGGCACCCTACAAACTTTTTAAAATTAAATAGGTAAATAAGTCTCACTTGGTTTCCGAATTCTAAAGAATACTTGGACTATAAATGTGGATGGCACCAAAGTTTAAACAACCATCTCTATATGTGAAAATTGAATTGATGTATAGATACTTAAAATTAATTTAAGCTAAAGTCGACTCCTCAAATTTCTCAAAGCAAATGCATCTAATCATCAAATAATGAAGCATTGATGTTGATTGCAGATATCAAATTTGCCAATTAAATAACCACAATAGTTTGAATACAATGACATAAAAAATATCAAAAAAAGTTTATTATGTGATCTCGCGGATCACTCTTAAGCACTCATTTATGGCCATGAGTACTTTTACTGCGCACTCGTGAAAATTCGTATAAAAGTTTAGAAGGTACATACATCCAATTTTTAGTGAACACGCGCAACAATAAAGTTATATCCAACAGAGTCAACAAAACTAATTATAGTGAACACGCACAACAATATGCAACTCATACTAACTACAAAACGGAAACAATGGATATCAAATCTGCCAAATAGCCACAATAGTTTGAATACAATGACATCAAAAATATCAAAGAAAGTCTATTATGTGATCTCGCGGGTCACTCTTAAGCACTCATTTATAGCCATGAGTACTTTTACTGCACTCATGAAAATTTGTAGAAAAGTTTATAAGGTACATCCATTTTTTAGTGAACACGCGCAACAATAAAGTTATATCTAACAGAGTCAACAAAACAAATTATAGTGAACACGCGCAACAATATGCAACATATACTAACTACAAAATGGAAACAACGTGATCAAATGAATCCACTGGTGAACAATGTCTAAAGCCAAAGTATGGGGCTCTAGCCTCTATGTTGGCGCCTCTGATAGTTCTTAAAAACCATTGTTGACGCATGTGAGAGCATGCTTTTATCAAAACCAAGAATATATAACTAAACCCCAAACTCCAAAGTTATCCCATATGACGGAAAGAAATTCATAGTAATAAGTAACGTAGTCATATATAAGATCAAAACGTAAATAATTGATCATTTAATGAAGTCAGGCAAACAATATTTTAAGTCATTCCCAGTAAAATTTTGTTAAAAGCAGTCTCATTCATATCCAGACTCCACTTCCATAGTAAAAAAAAAGTACGAATTCAAAGAAATGTACCTACGTCTTTAAGTAACCGACTCTAAAGTAACATACCTTAAGCAAATTGACTTCGATGGAAGTATAAGTCGAAACAGCAAAAAAAATTCAAGTATAACACCAAACATAGAAAAGGCATGGAAGGTTATCCAATTAAGAGTGGAAGAACCATGCTGAAAAGATGAAAACAAACCATAATCAATTTTATGCTTATAAATAGGCATAAAAAAAAAAAGATAGATCACAATGTAATGCAATTACAATACAATTAAGAATTCAAGATAGATCACAATGCAATTTTTTCGCTTTCCAAATAATTTATTCAAACAACAAAGAAAAAAAGATATACAAATAGGAAGTGTTACTAACAACCAAAACAATAACCGATTTTGAAAACCTTCAAAAGCTGATTCCATAAAAAAAACAAAAGGTTCAATAGTAAAGATTCTTCGCAAATAATACAATTAAATTGACAATTTCCCATAGGTTTCTGGTAACTAATAATATATAAATCAACTACACTTAATTTTATATTCCTAATCGACAAATAAACCACCATTAACACTCTTCAGAATTCAATTAAAATTGACAACATAGGAAAAGTGTGTTCTCAGTAGTAAAGCGAAAGAATTGAAGGAATTGTTCAAGTGACACACAAATATCCACAGAATTGCATCTATATGCTCTGTTTGGTTCGATGCAAGCAAGTGCAAATAGCAAATGGGTGCAATTACATTGTAATGCATGACAAGGAATTGCAATGACAATTCACTTCCCCTGTTTGGTTAGAGTAGTGCAAAAGCACCCTACATATTTTTCATCTTCTTCACAAATACATGACTAAATAACCAGATGATTTTCTCCTCTCCATAATTCAAAATTCTATATACACACTTTAAGATTAAAACAAGTCTTTAAATACTGAACAATTTATTTTCAGATCTCATCCATAAAAACTACCTAAAATCTTTTTTTTTCCTCAATTTTTTCCTTTAATTTTTTATCTAATTTTGACAGAGATTTAACAAAATTAGTTGATTTGAGTTGGTTTAAATCTTCAAAGAGAGGAGATTGAGATTCAATGAAATTAGTTAATTTGATATGATTTATTCTTCATGGAGAGGAGAAATTGAGATGAAAAAACTAAACTTTTATTTTCCTTGTTGGTGGCTGCTATAAAAGAGGAGGAAGTTACCAAAAAAAGCTGAGAGAGAGAGAGAGAGAGAGAGAGAGAGAGAGAGAGAGGAATTGCAAATAGTTACACTAATTTTTTGGCTACAACAAGTTGTCTCCTGACCTATTTATACAGTGCACATGAGTGCAACTTATTTGCATAACTACCACTTTCCATTAGTGGGCCAAACACCAATAAATGGGTAGTTAGTGGGAAATGGGTGCAAATGCATCCCATTACAGTGAACCAAACAGAGCATATAGTTGAACCATCTGCTACGCAAAAAAAAAACATAGTTATTGTGTAAAAGAATTGCACCGAAGACTTATATATGTGCGGAGAGATGTAATTAGTGGCGGAGCTAGGGGGGGGGGACCAGGGTACGCCCTGGATTTTAGCAGAAAAATCAGTGTTATTTTTAGAGAGTACTAAATTTACTTATTTACTTTGCTTAGAGTACTCCTTTCCTTCTATTTATCCCCGAAAAATCAGTGATTTGAAAAACAAACCCAGTTTCATTCCTTCATAACTTCCCTCACTTATAGATAAGATAATTTTCATTTTCAGCAAAAATTGTAATGGCGTATATTGTGTTTGAGGAAGTAATTTGGTAGTAAATTAAAAATGAACCCAAATGCTTCTCTAATATAATCTAATTCCATTTCTTTAATTCAATCTCCCTAAACTCAATCAAACCTTACACTGAAATCCAGAAAACCAGTAGGCATGTTTTAGAAATATTTTTTTCAATCAATTTCTCTCTTTTCTATGGAGTGACAACTGAATAGAAGAAAGAGAAAGATTGGACTGTGGAAATATTATATTAATGAGAGGGGATAATCAACAAACAAAGTGGTGGGTTATATAAGTATTTTCGTTTTATTTTGGTGGAACTCTCATTAACATCTCTATATTTATTATTTCCATCTTATTCAACTCTCTCAAATTTTTGGAATAATGGCGATAACTTGATTAAAAAGAGGTCGCCTTCGAAATTGAGAAATGTGACTAACCTTTGGATCTTTGGAAATTGAGAAATTTGACTAATGGTTGGATCTTTCTGTGGTCATAGACACACCTTTCGGGGCTAATTGAGTTTATCATAAGAAGAGATCAAAATGCAAAATTAGAAAGAACTTTCAAACAAAATGATTTCTTTGAAAAACAAAAAACAAAGATACGATGGAGAGACAGCAGAAAGACGAGCTCTCTAATTTTTTGGCCTTTTTTTTTTCATATTATTTTTGTATTCTTGTTCGTCTAATAGATGTGATCTCTACATAGATCCAACTAGCTAATCGTGATGCACACCATCCGACTCTAAACTGAGATAACTAGTAGCTGTGTGTCTATGAATTGTGTTCCTACTTTCCTACAAGCTATCTGTCTACAAAGTTGTAGGATTCATTGGCTCACCCTGGAACAAAATACTGGCTCCGTCACTCATGTAATGATAGGAGAGGAATAGGAGTAACAGACGGGAAATATAATGACAAGAGGAATAGGAGATATAATGGTGGGGTTTTTTTTTTACAAATTTTTGGTTAAGGGACTTTAATGGTGAAATGGGGAGAGAGGAGTTCCAGGTACGTTTTTTAAAAGGTTTAAGAGTTTAAAACTTTAAACACAATCATTGTAAATTGCCCATACCACTTGACGTATGGGTGGGATTTTTCATTTCTAAACTTATCCAAGCCCCTAGCCCAAATAAACTTTATAGAAAACCTAATGTTACACATGCATTTAAGCCATTCAATTCATGACGTAAATATTTCATAAGTTATTTGGAGATATTTCATAAATGTTTACACATGCATTTTTGCTAGATTAAAAAAAAAAATCATTACGTAAAACAAGTGAAACCCCTCAAGTCATTAAGTGTTAAAGGAACCATTTCATTCATGAAATTTAATTCATTCAAAATGAACCCAACCGCACACGTGTCCCCCTCCTAACATCGTAAATTCAGGGTTGGGGGATAGATAACTTAGATTACTTTTAACATTTATCTTGAATTATTAATGTCGGGTTTGCTAATGGGCTAAAGAATTTACATGATCAAATAAAACCAATTGAAAGAAACAAAACCTATAGCGGAAAATTGTTTGAAATTCCAGTTTCCAAAAGAAATGCAAAAATAAAAATAGAGATGCAGAAACACAGTGCAAGGATTTAAAAGATGCAATACTCATGGCAAGTAGTAAACCGTACACATACAAAGAAAGAGCATAGCACGAAAGGATTGCTTACCTCATAAACGTAATTGTTTGGAGCAAAAGACACGTTGGGGAGATATGGTGATCGAGGGTACACAACCTATCGTCATTGACTCAAACAGGGAGGAAGATCAAAGAGATGCAATGATTCTAAAATTCTGCACGTGGACAATGAAGTTACACAAAATCTATTATAACTCACCAAATGGGTTACAAAGAGGCTAAAAACCTTACCTCAAGTATAAGTGTCATTGCATAGTTGGATGTACTTGATAGAAAAAATCTACCGCTTAGAGAAAATGAGGGGTTCTTCTTTGCCATTGAGGAAGAGAGAGGAAATTATAGTTACCATTTCGAGAAGAGCTATAAGAGGGAAGTTTAGTGGAAGAGGGAAGGTTTTCAGTTTAGAGAGTTTAATGCCTTAATTACTGATTGAAAGGAGGTGGATCGGAAGAAGAATAAATTGATGATCGAGAGAGAGAGAGAGTAGTACCTTGAAGGAATGGGAAGACTGTTTTCGTGCTAAAGTAAATGAGACATTTTCAAGTGGGTTAATAAATAGCCCAAATAGGAATTCTAACTACTGGGCGAGTCTTGGGGATTCAGTCCAAAGCCCAACTATTTAAGAGTTTGCAATGCAATTAGCCATAAATATATTAATCGAAATATTGATTAGACTAGGCATCCAATGTATAACCAATGCATGCCATTGAATTTGTAATAAAAAAACCCTCTCATTAATAAGGGCTACGCAAATCCCCAAGCACATCTAACTCAGATTTTGAGAAGATCCCCACCACCCTTTGTCTATCTATTTTGTTTTGTTATAAAAGACTAGGTATTACCCGTGCCAAGATGCCTTTATTGTGGCTACCCATTTAAATGATGGATTTCAAAAATATATTCTCAATATACCTTAATAGTTGCATAACTTCAATTGCAAAATAGTTCTAATAATTTAAGTGTAACTAAAATCAATTGCAAACTACAAAAACTTGCACTATCCAAAACCAAGACGACCTCCAGATGTTATATAAATATAAAGCTTTTAATACAAATGTTAGACTATCAATAGCCCATTTGTTTCATTATTGTACCTTCTCATTCACTGAGGAACATAAAATCTTCCAATTTTGGAAAATGTATAAAAAATAACTTTGGTATTACATTAGTACTCAAAACTTTTGCAATCTTTCGCCAAAACAAAGTCCACTTGGATGATGCTTGTGTGCCATAATTAACACCACCTCATCCAGCACTCTCATTCTCATTTGCAAAGAAAAGGATCACATTTTTTTGTATTCAACTGTCAGGCTATTGTCGTATTCATCTTTGAGAAATCAATCGACTTTTCTTTTCAGGGACCAACTTCAGCATCAAGCTATTGACATGAAAAGTTCTAAAAAAAAAGCCAAGACATATCATACGTGGTTAGAGTAATTTTTCATCATGTTATGCGAAAGAGGACAAAGTAAGGAATTAAAGAAAAAATCAGATTGAAAGCACAAAGAAAATTATACAATGAAGCGCAAAAATTGCAATCAAGAAAACCTTGCAATATAAGGTTCATTCAATGTAAAGAGAATATAGCAACGGTCTTATATAGCGATACGAATCTCAAAAGAAAACAAAACTTGACTAAAAGCTCCATGCCAAAAAAAAATGCATTACACATTTGCATTTTTTTTTATGTATTTCTAAAGTCAGATATAACATGAGATGTACAATCTCGTAAAGACCATCTCGTAAGGACGGTAATAGAGTTCTAGCTACGACTGATTCATTACTTCAAAGGGATTTGCCTGTGAGAGGCGAGGCAGAGTCAAGTAGTCGTAATTCCCTGAATGTTTCTCCAAGCTGAGGCTAGTCTACCCTTGATGATCGATTTAAGAGCTACCTGTAATTTCCTTGTAAATCCACTCAATGAAGGTCCTATTGCACCCCTCGTATATAGTATCCACCTTCATCAGATTGAATGTATTTCCCATAATGTTTCTTCAGATACTTCTTTTATAACGAATAATCATTTGAAAGACCAATTGTAACATTCATAAATCAGTTAGGTTAGCCGGTAGTAATCAAACAGGGAAAGGTATTCCATGCTAGCTATAGTTTGAGGTTTAATGATGAAGCAAAATGTGACCAAGCAATTTATAACCAAGATCATAGCAACTATATATCAAGTACACAACAATAGATCAAGTCTTCAGTTACGAGTTTAAAAAACCCATTTGTGAAAATTCAAAGAATTAGCATTGAGTTATGAGTTAAGATTAGGAAGACTCAACTGTCCAAATGTAACGCCCCGAGACCCAACACACATCCCGAGGACGTGGAATGAATCTCGAGGCGGTCGCTATCCCGATTCTACCGAAATTTCGGCAGAGTTTCCTTTGTTTAATCGACATTCGTAAACCCTAAAACCTGTCATAAACCTGGACATTTCATAATACCCTTCCAACAACCATATATATATACAAAATCCACTTTCTAAACAACCGAGATGTATATACACATATCTACAAAAGGTTTAAGGTAACTATTACTCTAATACATCGGGTATTACATCCAAAATGAGCTAGCTCTCAATATATACAACAAAAGAATGAACTAGACTATCTCTATACAACCCAAAATATGAACTTGACTCTGTCCTCGTCAAGCATAAGGGAATCCTCCCAAATCCCCACAACCATCATCGCTAGGGTTAGGAAAAGCCTCCTTTGCAACTGGCTCGTCTGAAATGTTAAGTAGGATGAGCAAACAACTATTCCCAGTAGAAACGCACATAACCAATAAATAGTCTACTTATAGAAATCATTTAAAACATGCAGGTTTTTCATAATAATATCCAAATATCGTGACTATACAATAAATCACTAGCTAGCATAAATCATATCGGCATGCTTCTTTAATATTCAAAATATAGCTTTCACAACCATCATACAACTATTGTGGCCGCTGCATCCTATTAGAATGGTGAGGGTACGACTGGTACTCGGCCCCAGTCACAGGCAATCTCGGTTCAGTACTTTCCAGTGTGAACCATGCACCGTTGTTTTCCTGATTTTACCGGCAGGGAGATGAAATGCCGTTGTTGTGTTCGTAGACACAAAATCCCCAAAGCTTTTAGGGCTCAGGTGGGCCCTGTGATCACGACCCCCATACGGGCTGTCACCTAACAAAGAAAGCAAATCCCCGCTACCCCAATTTTACAAAAACCATTTCACACGAAAGCTATATATATATATAGTTTATAGCGAGGAAATACAGTGCAAAACATGAATATCATATATACATGCATGGTTGATACACAACTATCTATTTCCAATTTAAACGATTCAAATCATGCATGAAAATAAGCATGCTATATATTGGTATGTAGGTTCCTACCTTCGCAAGCTCCGTTCTCCTCAAGCCCACTTAACCAAATCCAACTCCTATAAAATCATATAAGCCCAATCGTAAATCTATTAGAACCCGAAGAAAACAACTAATATTTCCTTTCAACTTAAGTCGAAAGAAATAATTACTCGTTGATTATATTAACCACTAATGTAATTATTAACATACTACCCTTCTAGTTACCAAAAGTTTTGTTCTAGACTGCTATAGGCCACCCCAAACCGTTACAGAACACCGACAGGCTGCTGCCAGGCAATCTGACTACATGCCATTTCCAGTTCTTACATATATTTTATTAGTAGCTTAAACCATTCAGATGCTTCATATTCACTCTCCTCCCATCCCACACAAATTTCCATTTGTAATAAAATCCCAATCCAAGTCCAAATTTCAACTACAACCAATTCCACACCATTCGATTCATATTAAATCTAACAACAATTACTGTCGGGTTCCTTATCAATCGTGCATTACTCAATCAAATCCTAAACAAGTTTAGACTAACATAACTTCTCTAAAATAAAGTGAATATAGATAATTCTTACCGAGTCAGCAAGGTCCCTCCTTAGTTTTCGGCTCCACCTCTATTTCACTCCACTCTAGCTCCTCCAAACTACTACTGCCGACCTTCAACACCCCCATTACAATCAATTTCAGCAATACACCCTCAAGCTATCGAAATTGAATCTAACTATTTAGTTGAAACGAATTTAAACTCACCTTTTGCGAAAATACGACGCAAATTCCACTAAAGTTTGAATCCCCACACTTGATTTGAGTGTTGTTAGTGATTGGGTGTTTGATTTTTTTTGTTTGGATCGATTGAATTTGGGAGAATGAATTTTCTCTCTCCTAGGTTTTCAGTAATAGCGAAATTGGGGAAGAAGGAGAATTGGGTTTGTGCGATTTTTGTTTGGTCGTGCGATTTGTTTAGTTTGGGCCGATTTGTGTGGTTAAGGCCCAAGCCCAATATGTCCTAATTAGACTTAAGTCCTAATTCACTCCTAACCACTAACTCATTTGACGTCGCGTCGTAATTATTTTTCCGGCCCATCCCGCTAAATTTAATCTCCTATATTCTATCTCACCGCAGGCTATAATAATAATCCACTCATGCGTGTAAGCTGTTAACTCGTGCCATCTTCGACGCAGAAAAGCCGCTAACCGACATTTTGTCAAATTTTTCTCATAAGATTTGCTTATCTAACGTGACTTAGAAGTCTGAGGTAAGTTTCATTAAGTTACGTACGTTTGAAATATAACCCGACCGACCAATTACAGAAATGTCCCTAGGTTAAATATGAAATTTACGAAAATACCCTTAGTGAGAATTTGAGTCTTTACATCCTACCCTCCTTAAAAGAAAATTTCGTCCTCGAAATTAAATCATACCTTAGTTCTCGAACAATTCTGGATATTGTTGCCTCATATCAGATTCTTTCTCCTATGTTGCTTCCTCCACGTTGTGATTTCTCCATAAGACCTTTACCAATGGAATGACCTTGGACCTCAATCTCTTCTCTCTCGCATCAAGGATCTGAACTGGCCCTTCCGGATAGGTAATGTCTTCTTCCAACTCCAACGATTCCAAGTCGACAACATGTTGGGGATCAGGTTCATACTTGCATAGCATCGAAATATGGAACACGTTATGGACACGTGATAGCCTTTCTGGTAGCTCGAGCTTATAAGCTAGCTCAGAGATCTTCTGAATAATCAGGAATGGTCCCACATATCTAGGTGCAAGTTTTCCTTTCATCCCGAACCTCTGAATTCCCTTCTTCGGAGATACTTTCAGAAATACCTTGTCGGCTTCATAAAATTCCAAGGGACGTCTACGCCTATCTGCATAGTTTTTTTGACGACTCTGGGCTGTGAGCAACCGATTCCATATCACTCTAATCTTCTCGGTGGTGTCACTAACCATCTCTGGCCCCAACATAATACTATCTCCGGTTTTAGTCCAGCAGAGAGGTGTTCTGCACAGTCTGCCATACAACGCTTCAAATGGTGCCATACCAATACTAGATTGGTAACTGTTATTGTAGGAAAACTCAGCCAACGCCAAATGAGTCTTCCAACTACCCCCAAAATCAAGCACGCAAGCCCGAAGCATATCTTCGATGATTTGGATGACTCTTTCTGATTGCCCATCGGTTTGCGGATGAAATGCGGTGCTGAATTTCAATTTGGTCCCCAATTCCCTTTGAAGACTTCTCCAAAATGAACCGGTAAATTGAATACCTCTATCTGAAATTATCGAGAGTGGTGCCCCATGCAACCTCAGCACATCTGACATGTAGATCCTACTTAACTTTTCAGCAGAGTAAGTAGTCTTAACAGGTATGAAATGGGCAGACTTGGTCAGTCTATCAACAATGACCCATATAGAATCCATTCCCTCACTGGTCCTCGGTAACCCGGATACAAAATCCATGGTTATATTCTCCCACTTCCATTCCGGAATCTCCAGAGGTTTAAGAAGACCAGGTGGTCTATGGTGTTCCGCTTTCACCTGTTGGCATGTGGCACACTTCTTCACATATTCCGCAATGTGCTGCTTCATTCCCGACCACCAAAACTGACGACACAGATCTCTGTACATTTTGGTACCGCCAGGATGAATGGTGTACTTCAATCTATGTGCCTCATTCAAGATATTATTCCGCAAAGAGTGATTAAAAGGTACCCAAATTCTTCCTCTGAATCTGATGCTTTCGTCTCCGAATTTTTCCCAATCAACATCCTCAGCATTATCCACATATCCTCGGTACCTAGGTCCATCCCTCGATGTATTCTGATCATTCACAATCTCCTGAACCAAGGTGTTTTCTGCCGTCACTGTCATCTGTGCTAAATAGCAGCACTTATGAGGATCTTCACTTCCATTTCCCGTGATTTCAAAACCATAAGAAGCAGCAGACTCCAGCAATTGCCACTCCTTCATCATCATCTGAGAACAAACATGTTCTCGCTTCCTACTCAATGCATCAGCAACTACATTTGCTTTACCCGGATGGTATTGCAATGAGAGTGTATAGTCCTCCATGTACTCAACCCATCTCCTCTACCTCATATTCAAATCTTTTCATGAGAACAAGTACTTGAGACTCTTTGTGATCGAGAATATCTCAAACTTCTCACCATACACATAATGTCTCCATATCTTTAGAGCATGAATAATCGTTGCTAACTCCAAGTCATGAGTAGGATAATTCTTCTCATGGGCATTCAATTGTCTAGACGCATACGCTATCACTTGGCCTTCTTGCATTAAGACACATCCTAACTCGGTGTTAGAGGCATCGGTATAAATCACATAGCTCTTCTCCGAATCTGGAATAGTCAAAACTGGCGCTGTTATCAATCGCGTCTTTAGCTCTTGGAAAGCTTTTTCGCATGCTTCCGTCCATTCAAACTTCACCTCCTTCTGTGTCAATCTAGTTAAGGACGACGCTATGCTAGAGAATCCTTCCACAAAACGACGGTAATAACCTGCCAATCCCAAGAAGCTTCTGATTTCCGTCGCTGACGTCGGTCTCGGCCAATTATTCACTGCCTCTATCTTTGAACCATCAACTTTTATTCCATTCTCCGATACAACATGCCCTAAAAACTTCATCTCATTCAACCAGAACTCACACTTGTTAAACTTGGCATAAAGCTGATGATCAATTAATGTTTGGAAAACAATCCTCAAGTGTTCCTTGTGTTCAGCCCTAGTCTTGGAATAAATCAATATGTCATCTATGAATAGGATAACAAATTGATCTAAGTATTTCCACATCACTCGGTGCATGAGATCCATAAATGCAGCTGGAGCATTGGTCAATCCAAATGGTAACACCAAAAACTCAAAATGCCCCAGCCGGGTTCGGAAAGCTGTCTTCTGTATATCTTCTTCTCGAATTCTCATCTGATGGTAGCCTGTTCTGAGATCTATCTTCGAGAAATACTTGGCACCCCTTAACTGATCAAATAGGTCATTGATCCTAGGCAACGGATATTTGTTCTTGATAGTTACATTATTCAGCTTCCGATAATCCACACATAGCCGAAAAGACCCATCTTTCTTCTTCACAAATAACACCGGTGCTCCCCAAGGTGACTGGCTTTCCCTTATGAACCCCAATCTTTTCAATTCATCTAATTGGGACTTGAGTTCTCTCATTTCAAGAGGAGCCATTCGATAAGGAATCATCGAAATAGGCGACGTTCCCGGCATTAGATCTATTACAAAATCTATCTCACGCCAGGGAGGCAATCCCGGCAATGCATCTGGGAACACTGCCGCAAACTCACGAACTACAGGAACAAGCTCGGAAGATTCGAACTTCGGCCCTTGGAGAATAAGACCAGCTAACAATCCGTATCTATCATACTTGAAGTCAGACTTGGCCTTCTCCACTCGAGATACCGTATGTCTAATCCCCTTGAACACAACCTCAGGCTGTCCCGGTACTCTAAGCGTCACTGTTTTGGCAAAACAATCTACATGGGCATGATACTTCCCTAACAAATCCATCCCTACGATGATATTGAAATCTTTTAGGTCCATCACCGTTAGATCAACTATCATCTCCCTATCACCTATCTTTATCACACAATGGTGACAAACTTCAAAGAACATAGTTTTCTTTCATAGAAGAGTAGATAAAATAAGCTTCCTCCCGGTATTAACTACATCCAAACCAAGAATCTCCACCATATTTTTAGCAATGAAAGAATGAGTAGCACCCGTATCAAACAGGACATGCACCTTATGTGTAAACAAACATATCATACCTTCAACCACTTGATCGATAGCGCTGATATCGGCCCCCATCGCATTATATACTGTGGCTTTCTCTTGGACTGGAGCAGGACCCATAACTTCTTCCTCTGGCACTAGATAATACACCTTGCCCTGTGCTCTCTGTTCCACCCCTGAACTGGACTTGGGACAAATTAAAACCGCCTGATATGCCCAGCTTCACCGCAACTATAACAAACCACACCCTCTCTTCCTGACTGTGTACCTTGTGGTATTGCAGATTGCAATCTAGCTCTCTCGACCACGAGGCACGGAATTGCGGCCGGTGCTCGTCAGTGCGAGAAGGAGAGTACCCCACCGGTGCCATAGGTGATCCACTCATCGGTCTCGCAACTGGTAGACTCTGGGCTGGCCTAACCACATTCAAACCCCTCTGTACAGCTGGTGCCCTCCACTGTGGTGCCTGCTGGATGACCGGCCTATACATCTGTTGCGACCCGGAACCACTGCCTTGGTAGACTTGCCTCTTTCCCGTATCCTGCCTACCCTGAAATGCCGACTGTCTTACCCTTCCAACCTCTTGCCTCTGTAGCAATAACTGATCATCTACTCTTTCAATACCTTGAGCCCTTCTCACAGCCTCAGCATAAGAATCGATTTGAAGGACCGACATCTTGCTCTGCATATACGGTTTCAGCCCATCAATGAATTTCCTAGCCTTAGCTTTTTCAGTGGAAATCAACTCCTTCCCGTATCGTGAAAGAACAGTGAATCTCTCTTCATACTGCCCCACTATCAGGTTTCATTGTTCTAATTTGAGGAATTCCATTCGCTTCTTAGCTCTCGCCGCCTCGGTAACATACTTCAAAAGGAATAGTTCCTCAAACTTAGCCCAACTCATCGGAAACGTCTCCACATCCTTAACACTGATCCACCAGTGTTTGGCTTCACCTCTAAGCATGAAGGCAGCCAAAGTAACCCGTTCCACATCGGTACACATCATAGAGTCTAGCATACTCGACATGTCTAGCAACCAGTCTTCGGCTACTTTAACTTCGGAAGACCCCACAAATTCGGGTGGATGTAGCCTAATGAAATTTGCAAGCAGAAACCCCGATTGACTTTGCACTGGTGGCCTGAACTCCTCAACTCTCACTGTGGTTGGGGATGCTACCTCTGGTGTTACGCCAGGTGGAATAACAGCGGATGTTAGAAGAAGTTGGGGCTCGTTCCGACTAGCCCTCAAACTTTCAATCTCAGCTCTCATCTCATTTTGTGCTTGAGCCATTTGGTTCATCATAGCGAGGAGCCTATCCATTCGGTCCTCCCGACCACGATCCGTAGTATCATCACCACTAGTACTTTCCGGATCCATGGTAACTATTCTGCACATACACAAAGAGCCAACTCAGTGTATGATAAATTAGAGAGAGAGTTCTCAAAATTATGCAAGAGGCGCAGGTCGCGCCCTATGGAACTCACATGCACAGAATGAGCGCGAGTAGAATTTCAAGGGATAAGCGCAGGTGCGCTCCTACAGAGGCAGGTCGCGCCCTCCACCTCGAAAGGAAAATTCACTCCGACCTTATAGTGTCCAATTCGTCAAATTTTTTTTTTTTTCGACTCGTGCTCCGCTCATTTGTGACAAGACGACTAACCGCGAGACATCTCGACATTGCTAAGCTATTATTAACGCTTAACGTAACGTAATCACAACTTAGAGTTTTATCGGTTTCCGACTAAAACTTTCGAAACGCGTCGCTATCGAGTCCCCCACTACAGCTCCCAGACGGATCTAATAGTGGACGCTCTGATACCACGTTTTGTAACGCCCCGAGACCCAACACACATCCCGAGGACGTGGAATGAATCTCGAGCGGTCGCTATCCCGATTCTACCGAAATTTCGCAGAGTTTCCTTTGTTTAATCGACATTAAGTAAACCCTAAAACTTTGTCATATAAACCGGACATTTCATAATACCCTTCCAACAACCATATATATATACAAAATCCACTTTCTAAATAACCGAGATGTATATACACATATCTACAAAAGGTTTAAGGTAACTATTACTCCAATGCATCGGGTATTACATCCAAAATGAGCTAGCTCTCAATATATACAACAAAAGAATGAACTAGACTATCTTTATACAACCCAAAATATGAACTTGACTCTGTCCTCGTCAAGCATAAGGGAATCCTCCCAAATCCCCACAACCATCATCGCTAGGGTTAGGAAAAGCCTCCTCTGCAACTGGCTCGTTTGAAATGTTAAGTAGGATGAGCAAACAACTATGCCCAGTAGAAACGCACATAACCAATAAATAGTCTACTTATAGAAATCATTTAACTATAATCTTGTAACTCCACCTACACTATCTTCCCTAAATGCTAAAAGTGGATACACCAATGCTAAAAGTCAATAGCTTGGACCAATTCTCCTCTCGTTGCTGGACTTAATGGCTCTTTTGTATTCGTAGCACGTCACTATTATCTTGCACCACATCAAATGACATATTGTCGGTCCTTTACATAATAGGTTTAAGCCTTTATGTTATCAGAACAAACCTAGAACTACACTAACTTTTTGGCTATTCCTTAGTCTTGTCTAATATCCATTAGTATTTACTAATCTACTGTTGTTATCTCAGCAGGTCGTGGCTCCGAGTACACTTTATAATCCTCTCCTAGCAGCAAAAACCATTCTGCCATGAAGGTTAGCCAGTGGAGTTATTGTGGTTAATAGTCCAACACACATTTTACAACCCGCTCCACAACGCTTATCATCATCTCACTCATCAATCGATCTACACTTTAAAGATTGATGGAATTGCTTGGTGTCTAAATCTTCTCAGATTCCTCTCTGACCATCCAACTGATCGACCGATGAACACAACCATGGACATGCATACTGACATCCAAATGGAGCTTTCATTATGCATAACATACATCTCACTAGAACTGGTATACTTAACTTTATTAACCACCATTAACAGAAACATGGGAAGAACATCCTAGAAGATGATTCAAGGAGTAAAAAACAATCAACTATTATTGCATACAGTAGTGGAACTTAGTTTTAATACAGGATATACCATGTTGAACAAAAAAGAAATACAAAACACCCAGACACCAATGCAAATGACAACAAATGGATATTTCATCTCTTTGCAAAGAGAAAGCAAATATCACAAATTCATGTAAATGGGAAAATCCCACATCCTATAAAAAATTTAAAGAGAAAGAGAAGGGGGGGGGGGGGGGAGATGTTGAAAATGGCATTGATATAATGTTCTTGTTGCTTAATCGAGCTAAAGCAAGGGGCGTTACGATAATTGGCACACTCTTCTCCATTGAGTTATGCAATAAATAGCTCAAGAAATAAGATATAACACATTTTTATTAGGATGGTAATACTTGAATTTATATATATCTAATTCACCTTGGGCATATGGTCGTTCCTCAACCTTAGCAAGCAAATCAGCTAACATAGCTAAGGGACTAAAATACTTATCCCAAATCAACAAATATAAAGTTACAATAACCTTATTAGCCACACCAGTCATAGTAAATACAGTAGCAAAAACTGCTTACATTGCTACAAAACCAAAGAAACTAATAAGCAAGTGAACTATTGAGCTACAATACAAAACCCTAAGTGCTCACTTGGCTTCTACCATGCGCTTTTCTATTTCTTTCAATACCAAGGTAACCTATGTTACCCTTTGGAATATGCTGCTACGCTGCTTTGGAGCAAGTGGGTATTTCAATTTCAATATGCCTACAGGTAACTTTAAAATGGTAAAAGGAATGTTATATATCTTTCATCTAAAAAAACATAAAGACTGAAAGTAAATATTGGTTGTAAGAAATAATTTTTTTTAATGTAGAATATTTTTTTTAATAGCTTGAAACGTTGTTGTAGAGGCCCAAGCCCACAAAACCTTTAATAATCTTTCCATATGCTACTTTGTGTTTTTGACCCTTTATCACAACTGTTACATTTCACAAATTATATATATTATCGGGGAAAAAAAAAAAAAAACTAACATTTCACAAATTAAACTGAATAGTTATAAATTATTTTGGGGGCCTTTATTTCATTTTTAATTGGCATTTATACACATTAACGTGCTTTAAAAGTATACTAAAAAATGTTTCTAAACGATTCAGAGCGTACATCTATTCCAATCGAACAAAAATCCCTATGAAATCCTAACCACCATTTGTGGTTCAACTTTTATGGTCACCTTCCTTACACTAAATCCCCATCCTTGGATATCATTACAAAAATGAAACGTACTACAATGTCATGGAAAAAGAAATGGACAAATTAAGAACCAGAACATGAGATGTAATGTTGGTATTTGACTACCATACCATGAGATGTAATGTTGGTATCTTACTATCAATAGAAGTCTAGCTACATGTCCCTTCTCTGAGCTAGTAATGGAGTTAAATTCATTGAAACTTACTAATCTTGACAAATAGAGCTAAATTAATGAAATGCGGGAAGCAGTCCTGATTCATCCTATGCAAAACAAAACAATCAACATCAACAAACAAAAGAGACCACCAAAATTGGAATTAAACATTTAACGAACAATTAAATAATTGCGAACCTTGAGAGAGTAATTTGGGAACCCGACTAACTTAATTGTAAATCGCTACTTAGATTGAACAAATGAAATGGAAATGGAAATGGAAATGCAAGAAAAACCTTCATAGAATCGGATATTTGATTGAGGCATGAGAGGTGATTAGTAGAGGAGACAAAGAGGTTTATTGGTATTACAGACATTTCTGATTCTATTCTTAACGATACATTAATTCCTATGTAGAAAATAATGGTAGGAGTTCCTTTTTTCCGATAATATTATAATAATGCTAGGAGGTTTATCGAAGGCTTTATTAGTGATTAAAAAACAATGGTTTATTAATGATTTATGGTGGGCATTATTTGGGTGATTTAGAATAAAGACAGCCATAAAAATAAAAGTGACTATAGTTGTTTGGGTGGGCAAACGTTTTAACTTTTAAGCGTAAAGTGAGAATACATAAGCAGGAAGAAGTGGCGTCAACAAAGAATAATAACCAATGGAGTATTGGAGTTCGACAGTAAATTATGATTGGTGGATCAAAACTAAATTATAATAATTTAGGCATGACACATAAAGAAAACAATTTGACATCAATATCCACTGTCAAACTCAACTGAAAACAAAAGTACAAAATAAATGCATACACAGAGTAGATGAAAGAGCAGGGTGGTCTGTGACCTTCTCATCACAACTTAGTTGTGAGCGAAATTACTGTTGGTTTTCGCATTCAAACCCAAAATCTTGAATCTTCATCGGCAAAGTTAAAAATTCGGAACAAATTAAAACTGTTAGTAAAACGTACAACTCAACAAAAAACCAACGTCTATGCTCTAACATCAAACAATAATCCAACAAATCTATTTTCTCTAAAATTAGGGAAAAAAACACTAAATTCGTACCTCCTGAAGAACCTTCCCGAAGATGATTAGAGATTAAGAACAAATTAGAAACACTAATGGCGAGAGAGAGAGAGAGTGTGGATGTGGTGTTTTATATGTGCTGGATAGCCTTAATAATATAGGAGAGTTAATAGCTAATGTTTAGTTTATAGAAGACGTGGAGGTTGATCAAGACTTGATTGGTTTTCTGAAACTAATGGCGAGGTTTGGGGATTAAGCACCACCGCTGAGCAAAAATATTTATAACATCATGCAAAAATTCAATTGTATGAAAAGTTTGCAATCTTCAATCTCCGTGCGTTACGTTTTACTTTTTTTTTCATTTCTTTCCATAGTTATACCAAGCCCAAATCCCACGTGAAACTTGAGAATATCTTCACGCACAATTTTGAGATTAAATGAGAGAGTTAATTGCATTTACACGGCTCAAGATATTTAATACATATTGTATTATTGTATTTGGTTGTATTTGGTAACTGATATTTGAAGTAATTAATACCCATTTACTAAGAAATTAAGAAGTCAAAAGAGTTACTAATTACCCTTACAAAAATTGGAAATGATGTTTCAAATTTCTTAAATGGTGTAGAAATTCACATGTAGAAAATTAATATAACTATTAATACAACCACTTTTTGGGGTAATTGATAACTATTTTTTGGTAACTGAAGTAATTGGTATTTTTATTACCAAATCAATCTTTTATTACAAAACATTTAATTCATTAAGCAACATTTTAAATGTCAATGAGGTTTCAAAACGTTCTAAGCCATACACGTGTCTACGCAAATCCCCATGCACATCTAACTCAGATTCCCACGCAATCCCGACCTCTCTTTGTCCTGTCATTGTGCTTTATTATAATAGATAACCCCAATTCAAATGATAATTATTTAATTGTCTCTCAATCATAAAAGAAGAATTAATTTGATCCTTGTTGAGATTATTCCACCCCAATTTATAGGTGTGTCCCATCTATTTCTCTCTCGAGCCTCCTATCATATTAATAGAATTGACCCTTCACATAAGTTCGAGCTTATGGAGCAATTGGCAATTTAACATGGTATCAAAGCTCCGGTTTATAAGAGGTCTCGGGTTCAAGTCTTGCCAGGTGAAAGTTACATAAAAACTATAAAAAAAAATGCCCACCTATGTTTATTTCCAATGTGTCCCGCTGAGGCTATAAAAAAAAATGCCCACCTATGTTTATTTCCAATGTGTCCCGCTGAGGGGGAGTGTTGAGATTATTCCACCCCAATTTCTAGGTGTGTCCCACATATTTCACTCCCGAGCCTCCTCTCATATTAATAGAATTGACCCTTCACATAAGTTCGAGTTTATGGAGAAATTGGCAATTTAACAATACTAAACTTCAAATTGTTATATATCGGCTATATACTTGAAGAGTTGAAGGTTCATCACCCAAAGAGATAGGTTGGGGTAGGACTGTGGGAGTGAACTTAAAGATTGGAGACTAAGCTATCAAGGTATGTTTAGGGGGGTTATTTTGGCAACTTCAAATGTTGACAAAAGTAGTGAAAAGCTTCATAAATGGGATATGTTTTGGTGGTGCAAGTGGCGTGTTCTCATTCGGCCAGAAGCAAACTTAGTATACAAACATTGCAGCAAAAATGGGCTCGTGGTGGTGATATCATCTTAAAATTCACAAAGTGACAAAGTACACATTAAAATGGGATAAAAAGTTTACTTTACGGGTAAGACTAGTTCGTGCATTATGGCCATGATCGGATGTATACGGTATGAAATGCAACATTTACACTATACAGTTAATTGTTCTTAAAGCGTGATATGACAAACTATCTATCTCAATTTTTAGGTCCATGATTTTTAATGTCATCAAGTTTACGTTCTTATCATGATAACAAGCAACAAAACTAATTGCAATGAGGGTTCTTTACTTTTACTGTTATGAAACAGAGACAAAGGCGAGGTCCGTTGTATGATTATGATCAACAAGACGCTAAAACAGAGCACACAGTTTCAATGACCATGAAATCTGATAGTGCTAAGCTGTCAATTAAAATCGGTATTCTGAACAAATCAGTCGAGTAGCGATATGTGATTAATATCGGTCATTTAATCGATTATATCGAATGTATATATTTGACATGTTAAAAATATATAATAGTATAATCATACCAAATATTTCAAATAGTGATTTGAGATTGAAGTAGTTGATTTAGTGGTGAGTATTGTTGTTGGTAGTTTGATTGAAGTTCTACCTAAATCTTAAGATGGGAGGAATGGTGATGAAGGAAAACAAATTTTTTTTAACTTTTCCTATTCATTTTTTCTTCTATTTCTAAAGAGTATTAAAAGACTAGTGTTTAAGAGAAGAAAATATTGAAAACATGAAGTTGTGTATAATTAAAACATGAAAGAAAGAAGAGAAAACGAGATGACTTTATCACCAAGTTACATTCATTGATGACTCCAATGAGTGCAACTAGTGTTCTTGAGATTGAATGACAAGAAATGTAGAGACAAGTTGATTGAAATGAAAAGATTGAAAACAACAAGTATTGAAAACAAAGATTGAAACCAAATATTGAATGTAATGAACACAAGCAAACACGAAAACAAGATAGATTGAAATAAGGAAATAACAATACAAGAAAATAAAATGTAATAATATAAATCTACCTAAGAAAGCATGATAAAATTGATCTTAATTTTTGGGTTGTCAAACCAAAAATTGGATAATGCTTTCTCTCCCTACTTTTTGCTTTTATACTCCTACTTTTACAATAACTAATTTGCCCTCTCCCTCAACAATCAAGACACCTAACTTCTTTACTTTTTTACTTTTCCTTTTTGCTTTTGCTATTTCTCTTTATTTTTTAGCAAACTAGGTTTTGAGCAAGTCTACTTTTATGACAAGGCCATCCATCTCCAGTCTTCTGAGTTAAGTACATAACTTTCAGTCTTCTGGGTTTGAGTCCTTGACCTTTGACCTTTGACTTTGACTTTTCAGGCACTTTTTTTCATAGCAGCATGAGTCCTCATAAGAAGCGTTAATAAATCTTCCTTTGGCATTAAAATGCAAATTTTATGATAAGTGGTATGAAATGGCTTATAACCTGCAAAAGACAGTAAAAACTATGAGTTATCTGTTTATTATGTGTAAGAAGAGCTGTAATGCATTAATGTAAAGGTAATAAAACACACATTTAGGAACTGATCAACAACCCCCAAATAACATTTTGCTTGTCCTCAATCAAAGATGAGAGAGAAAACTAAGATCATAATTGTGTGATTTATTATCCAAATCTTGTTTCGCGGAGTGCGATTGCATTGACCATATGCTACAAGGCCTTAAACCACTAGGAATTCCCTAATGGACGAGCTTAAGCCTGATGAGAGTTTTCCTGAGAAGGTACTCACAAACTTCCTCTATCTAGTATAAAGGATCTTGTCTCCTTATTTATTCTCCGAAGTTTATACATCTCATTAGTGGGAATAAGGACATGCTCATTTGAACTTAGAATAACATATGTACAGTAATTAAATCATCTAAAGATAAATGCACAAACATGAGCAATGAAATGCAAAAGCAGAGTCGTTTTTGAAACTTTTGGAGAGTGTCTTTAAGGTGGGTTCTCACAGGGATGTGTTAAAACAAAAACACTCTGATAGATTCACTCAAGTTTCGTTCTCTCAAATGCAGCGGACATTTATATTCCTCACATACACGAATGACGTCTAACGGAAACCAGGGTTGATTGATCTCGCTTGCCACTTACTATCATACCAATCTATTCCTAATCGAGCTAGAAGTCTTTTATTAGGAGTTACGGGGCTAGGGTGATGGTTTAGAAAGAAAACGGAAGGGACAACAAAATCTAATAAGTTGAGAAATTGGGTCTTCGTGATACTTGTAACTAGAGAAGAACCTAGTTTTGTTCTTTGCTTCCGATTTGTGATTCATTCTTTTGCCCTTTGGCTTTGTGACTCCATTTGATTTTGATTTTTGGGAGTTCTAACTTTGCTTTTGTGTCTTTTGATATCGAGTCCTTTTGATTTTGAACTTTTGGGAGATTCGATTTTTGACTCCTTTGATTTTTGTAGAGTTTCGATTTTTTATGGGTATTTTTTTCTCTTCTTTCCTTTCGAAGCATTTAACTGTTCTATTTTTGTACAAGGTCTTCTCTTCTCTTTTCTGATACTCATCCAATTCTTAACTCGACTGTTGGGTAAGCTTTTTATTGTGTGTTGGAACGGGTGGGGGATTAATGGCGAAGAATAGAAAGGCATTTAGAAATCTGTGAAGGCTCAAAAGGGGCAACTAGAGGAAAAACTATCTTTTTGGGGTTTTAACGTTTATTTGGCTATATCGATTTAAAAAGAGCCTAAATTTTAGGATATGGTGTGGTGATCAAGCAAGTGGATGTGTGGTCTTTCTATCTGAACATCCTTTTTGTCATCACTCAATAATCATTCAAATGAGACTTTTAGCTAAATTCTCACAGGATATGGAACTTAATTGTTGTCACACCCCGAATTTTGACAAAATCAGAAAAACAATATTTGTTCCCGACTGTTCGATTTTCGAGGTGTGATGCACTCTCTACTTCCAAAAATAATAATCTGTTTAATTATTCTAATAATTTGAAACCAATAAAAAAATTTAAATAAAAAAAATCATCTTCATTACAAAAATTCACAAATATGATTAAGTTACAAATTTCCTTTCAACAACTCTTTAATTATAATTACAAATGAAAATAGAAAAACATTGTCTCAACTGAAAATCTATTGCACCTCAAGAGAAAACAAAACATATTATGTAATGAGACGCTAACGCAAACTACAAATAGTAATCAACCTTCTTCAACACTAATCCTATCAAGACTTATCGACTATGTTCATTTTATGAACACACTCGATAAACAAACATACAAATTGGGTCAGCATTATAAACAATGCTGGTATGAGTAGCCCTAAAATACAAATCATACTTTATATATATATATATATATATATATATATATATATATATATATATAATATATATATATATATATATATATATATATATATATATATATATATCGGCTAGGATGACATACTTAGAGTGACATACCACTATTCACGTCCTAAAAAGCCCCACTAACCAACAAAACACAAAACAGATTTTTGTTTACAAACCTTCAAACAAACAGTTCAAACTCCAAACTCCAAAAACTCCACACTCTAAACTCCAAATTGATCACCCCACTCCGGCATCCCACTCCGACATCTCCCGTCATCGCAAGCTTGAAGAGGACATGTTAGTTACTTCCCTTGTTTTGGTATTTTTCGAGTTTTGATATAGTAATGGTATCAATGTTTTGGTATCAATGTTCACGACATTTGATGCTGTAGAGTGTGGACTGTAGTTGAACAATGCCATCTTTAAAACTAGTCTACAAACCAAACGATTCATGGGACCCATTCAGTCTTGTTGTCAAAACTGGTATTGGTCCTTTTGGTTCACCTATTTCAGCCCCTTTATCTATGAGTGCTGAATTTAATCTTATTTCTCGTGGTAACCCTAGTTTCTTTCTAAGGTGCAATCCTCAATTTGGTGACTTTTCAGTTAAAAAATCGTCTGGGTCTCAATCTGTATTCATTAATAATACGAAAATTGGGAAGTCGGATAAGGGTGTTAATATCAAAACGGAATCTATTGTTGATGCCGGTAAATTGGTTTCAAATTATTTAACTCCAAATGCTATATATTTATGAAATTTTAAGGCATATTGATTCTAGAAGCAAATTTGTATTGGCAAATTTATCGAAATAATTTTATTACTTTCAGTCAATCTGTGTAGTCTCCCTTGTCATGCTAGTCTGATGTTGAATTTTATAGTAACTGTCTTTTAAACTTTCTGTAGTATTTCTACATCCATGAATAAGAGCAAGTGTCCATTCTATGGAAGCATCGTATTCCATAGAACTTCAAGAACCGAGTTGAATCCTGAACGGCGTTTCTTCATTTGCACAAGAAATACATATCATTTACCGGTAGAACATAGATGTAGATATTTTATATGGGAGGATGAGATAAATTATGGAAGTTGTTCGTCTGCCCCAGCTCTAACTCCATCCACAAATTCTTTTGCGGCAGCTCGAACTGAAAGTGAAGTTTCCATTTGCGCAAGGAAGATAAAGACTGATTCATTTATTCACTGGATCGGCATGCTCATTTTGAGGTTGTTGTTGGTGTGTATGCTTTTAGTGGTTATATGTATTATCAAATACCTAATTAAGGTGATATGGTGCTTTTGATGGTTTTGAAGAGGATGGTATAACTGCTCGGTTATCTGTTAAAAATATGTTATGAATCTGTTGAATCACTTATCTGTTGAATTTTTTCGGTTATCTGTTAAAAATTTGTTATGAATCTGTTGAATTTTTTCCGTTATCTGTTGAATTTTTTCGGTTATCTGTTAAGAATATGTTATGAATCTGTTGAATCTGTTATCTGTTGAATTTTTTCGGGTTATCCATTATCAATCTGTTGAGTGTGTGTTGAATGTGTGTTATGAAACTTCGGCGTGGATTTGAAGTGTCTTAGAGAGAAAGTTTCTAGTAGGCTCGAGAATCTCGCGATCGTCGTCGTCCAACGCGTTTTCATCCGAGGTTGGCTTGAAAAGTGTTGTTGATCTTGTCTTTCAAGAAGAGTAGTACAATCAACTGGCCGGAATTATCATCAAAAGGAGCCGTGAATGTCATGTTTTTGGTGTACATATATCAAGTATTTTTTTGTTTCAAATATTGACATCTAGTTTTTCTTTCATGAGTTATCTTCACCTGAACTGTTGTTTATGAACAAAAATGGTTGAGGCCGCGTCGGCGAAGTTTGTCGTGGTTGTTGATGATACTAAGTTGGTTAGTGGTTTGGGTGGTAGTGGACTTTCAATGCCAGTTGAGGTTGTGCAGTTTTGTTGGAAATATAATTTGGTTAGATTGCAAGAGATTTTTAGGCTAGGATGACATACTTAGCATGACATACTTAGAGTGACATACCACTGTTCACGTCCTAAAAGCCTAGCCCACCAACCAACAAAACACAAAACAGATTTTTTGTTTACAAACCTTCGTCAAACACAGTTCAAACTCCAAACTCCAAAAACTCCACACTCTAAACTCCAAATTGATCACCCCACTCCGGCATCCCACTCCGACATCTCCCGTCATCGCAAGCTTGAAGAGGATAGGTTAGTTACTTCCCTTGTTTTGGTATTTTTTTAGTTTTGATATAGTAATGGTATCAATGTTTTGGTATCAATGTTCACGACATTTGATGCTGTAGAGTGTGGACTGTAGTTGAAAACATTGGATGGTGGCTTTAAATCTTCATCATTGGATGGGTCGTTTTCATGTACGTAACTACATTGCCTCAAACAAGGTTTAATTTGATGTTGGTAATTGTTTTTTACATTTATTAGGTGTTAAATAAAAATGTGGGATTGTTCATGCTAAATGCCTTGATGGTGTTAGATTAAATGTTTATCTTTTTGTGTAGTTGGAGAGATGAGGAAAGGAATTCACCCTCAAAGGCAATGGATATCCTATGTGACACAGAGTGGGAGACTGGTTAATGTTATGATGACCAAAATTCATCATCTTTGGTAAGGTCTACCACCGGGCAAAAAGCGACGGATGGCTCAAAGCTTGGGACAAATTGCCAAGTTCAACCGCAAGTATGGGTTCAACTCGAGGAGAACGAAGGAAAATAATATTGTTTCTTAATGGAAAGGTTTAGGACTTTTGTCGGTTTTAACGAAGTTTTATCGAATTTGAACCTTATGTGCTTACGCTTTTTAAAGCATTGCTTAGTTGTTGTTTCTTTGTTTCGGATATGCTATTTTGTTGTCGAGAATTAGCTTGCAGAGAAATGGTTGTACTTGAATGTGTGGTGATATTGCAATTGTTTTGGACTTTTGAATCTCGAAGAAAGCATGTCTAGAACATGCAAAAGATTCACAAACAATATCAATGCTTCATTTCATAGTCGGAAGAGTTTGTCTATATGAACTCAAAAAGGATGTAATATTTAGAACTTTTAGAGATGAAAATCTCAACACTCCATTTGAGAACTCGGATGCCTCGGAAGAAGGTGCTAGTGCCCGCCTTAAATTGTATCCAAGCCTTGTGGAGCCGGAGTTGCACTTGGTATGAATTTTGAGATTTCACATTTTTATTGCAGATTTGCAGCAAGGTTATTGGCTTGGTTTCTAAAAGAGAATAATGGGCGATCCGTTGTATTTCGAAAGTTTGGATGGAATTGCTTAAGAGATGTGGTCGTCAAATTTAATAAGGTTTCTCCCTTGTTGTTGCCATGTTTTATGCTCGATAATATAAACCTTGGCTTATTAGGCAACATGGACTTACTATTTTATGTCATACTTGGCCAACACAACTAATTTGAGAATCGGATCACGGTCCACGGTTTGTTGCCTTTCTCTCGTGCAATTGGTTCTAGCTGCTTTACTTATTTGATTCTAGCATGAAAGGGATTCCAAGAAAAAAAACACTAAACTAGGGTTGCGGAGTTTACCATGCCAAGGCGCTTGAGAACACACAATCAAGCTCTGTTAAGCTCCCTTTGCGACTAGATGAGGGTATCTATGGGAGGCATCTTGAGGTGGCTATATGGGATCAGACACTGTGACCTCAAAGTCATGGTACAGAATGTAAATTTGCAATTTGGGGCACATGCCCTTATTTTTGGTAACTAAAGCAAAGAAAAACAAAATCGTTGTAACAAAAGGAAGAGATCTACTCGTAAACAAGGAACACTATCTACCCAAGAGAGGACTGTTAACTCTGTTACAATAAAGCGGACTTTCTTCTTACGAACATGAATGAGACCTGGCTCGACATGCAAGGATGACCATGTACTTAGGAAAAAGAGGACTTATCAAGAAACATGCAAGGACTATCTACTCAAGAGAAGAGGCATGATTGCTCGTACAAGCAAGGAAATCGGTCATCCGACTACAACAAGAAAGCTCATAAATTGAAAGCAACGGGATAATCAAATTCAGAACAAGCAAGGAAGATATTTTACTCCGAACATGCAAGGAAGAGTGGCTACTCTATACGGGAAGAATAACCATCTCATCATCGTGGGTTAATACTTTGTGAAAAGCACGGCGGACTTTAGACTAGGACCATCAACTCTAAGTTTAGCTTCACAACCTTCACCCTTAAAAATCTCTTGCAATCTAACCAAATTATATTTCCAACAAAACTGCACAACCTCAACCTGGCATTGCAAGTCCACTACCACCCAAACCACTAACCAACTTAGTATCATCAACAACCACGACAAACTTCCGACGCGGCCTCAACCATTTTGTTCATAAACAACGGTTCGGTGAAGATAACTCATGAAAGAAAAACTAGATGTCAATATTTGAAACAAAAAAATACTTGATATATGTACACCAAAAACATGACATTCACGGCTCCTTTTGATGATAATTCCGCCGATTGATTGTACTACTCTCTTCAAAGAACAAGATCAACAACACTTTTCAAGCCAACCTCGGATGAAAACGTTGATGACGACGATGCGAGATTCTCGAGCCTACTAGAAACTTTCTCTCTAAGACACTTCAAATCCACGTCGAGTTTCATAACACACATTCAACACACACTCAACAGATTCATAACAGATAACCGAAAAAATTCAACAGATAACAGATTCAACAGATTCATAACATATTCTTAACAGATAACCGAAAAAATTCAACAGATAACAGATTCAACAGATTCATAACAAATTTTTAACAGATAACCGAAAAAAATTCAACAGGTAACAGATTCAACAGATTCATAACATATTTTTAACAGATAACCGAGCAGTTATACCATCCTCTTCAAAACCATCAAAAGCACCATATCACCTTAATTAGGTATTTGATAATACAGATAACCACTAAAAGCATACACACCAACAACAACCTAAAAATGAGCATGCCGATCCAGTGAATAAATGAATCAGTCTTTATCTTCCTTTAAGAAATGGAAACTTCACTTTTCGAGTTTTTGCCAAGAAAAGAATTTGTGGATGGAGTTAGAGTCAAGGCATTTAACAACTTCCATAATTTATCTCATCCTCCCATATAAAATATCTACATCTATGTTCTACCGGTAAATGATATGTATTTCTTGTGCAAATGAAGAAACGCCGTTCAGGATTCAACTCGGTTCTTGAAGTTCTATGGAATACGGTGCTTCCACAGAATGGACACTTGCTCTTATTCATGGATGTAGAAATACTACAGAAAGTTTAAAAGACAGTTACTATAAAATTCAACATCAGACTAGCATGACAAGGGAGACTACACAGATTGACTGAAAGTAATAAAATTATTTCGATAAATTTGCCAATACAAATTTGCTTCTAGAATCAATATGCCTTAAAATTTCATAAATATATAGCATTTGGAGTTAAATAATTTGAAACCAATTTACCGGCATCAACAATAGATTCCGTTTTGATATTAACACCCTTATCCGACTTCCCAATTTTCGTATTATTAATGAATACAGATTGAGACCCAGACGATTTTTTAACTGAAAAGTCACCAAATTGAGGATTGCACCTTAGAATGAAACTAGGGTTACCACAAGAAATAAGATTAAATTCAGCACTCATAGATAAAGGGGCTGAAATAGGTGAACCAAAAGGACCAATACCAGTTTTGACAACAAGACTGAATGGGTTCCATGAATCGTTTGGTTTGTAGACTAGTTTTAAAGACGGTATTGTTCAACTACAGTCCACACTCTACAGCATCAAATGTCGTGAACATTGATACCAAAACATTGATACCATTACTATATCAAAACTCGAAAAATACCAAAACAAGGGAAGTAACTAACCTGTCCTCTTCAAGCTTGCGATGACGGGAGATGTCGGAGTGGGATGCCGGAGTGGGGTGATCAATTTGGAGTTTAGAGTGTGGAGTTTTTGGAGTTTGGTTTGAATTTGGAGTTTGGAGTTTGAACTGTGTTTGACGAAGGTTTGTAACCAAAAAATCTGTTTTGTGTTTTGTTGGTTCGTGGGCTGGGCTTTTAGGACGTGAACAGTGGTATGTCACTCTAAGGTAGTTAGTTCCGCCACCGAGGAGTCTTAACATCTAACGAATAATACAACATTCTTAAGTATAGTAATTAAGGTAGGTAGTTCCTCCACTGAGGTGCCTTAGCTTCCAATTAAATAATAATAAGGCATTTAGTTCCTCCACCGAGGCGCCTTAGCTTCAAACCGTACTAGATCAACTACCTCTAATAATAAAATAACAAAACTAAAACTTACTCTATATTTACACTGGTGTAGGCCTGATCACAGAGTCCCTGCATAAATAATCAATTCAACCCACCATTCTGCAAAACCATTGTGAATGCAACATAAATTACAATAAAAAAAACATATCATATGCATAATCCAATCATCTCATTGAACCAACAAGAATAATCTCAATGACCAATTTCACAACCACAATCAATCATTTATTATAGATTTAACGTACACTTTGATTTATCATCACAATTATTGTTTAGAGTTTCTTCAAGTGTCCCTAGAATCACGTTGTTTCTATGTTTTACCTAGTTTCCCTAGCTACCACAATCGCTTCCCAACACCGAACATGTACATCCACATGCCTCCCCTCACGTAATGAACCACTCCGTGCTTAATTACCCTAAGCAGGATATCGCATACTAGGTAACCCTCACACGAACGCCATTAGGTGAGTACTGCCACTATTTTGCATAAAATATCGCGCGTTTTGTTCTAAATTTTGCGAACGAGATAATCAAGCCACTATTCAGCTACAATTGCCCTACACATGGGTCAATCAGCATCTTATACGCCCTATACATGGGCCAATCATATTATGTACGCCCTACACAAGGGCTAATTACATGAGTTGTGGTAGTTGGGTTCTAGGATTTTCGTTACGTAATTTCTTCAAATATCTTGCAATTATATCTCGTAATCATTCCACACTCTATCATGTGCCAATAAAATATATTGCACTAAAACACAACGTTTGGAAATATCACCATCCATCTCATAACCATTTTATTCTTTCACGTGCCAAATAAAATTATTGTACTAAACCACAATCCCGTTGGAAATATCCACAAAGACTATAATACCTCATATAGCATCTCACAAATATAATAATAGAGCGTTTACATTTATTTTTGAAAAATGTCGCATTTAATAGATATTATAACATATCATATCATTTAACATAACAACAATTGTAACATACCACATAATATCATCATTGCTCCAAACATACTGCATAATATTTTTATAGCATTTCAAGAATGTCATGTCACATTGAAATCATCTGTACACTTTGATTTACATTACAAAGATTTCTAATTAATCCATCCAAACGTCATTTAGACATCAAACACGTCTTAACAATAAATAAATTTACCAATTACAATATTTCCAATTTGTTATGTATATCACATGCTAATAAAATCTATAAATAATTATACTCATACGAATCCAACATTTAATACATATACTGTAATCATCCGAAAATCTTTAATTTATTCATGTCATCATTCAAACGACACAACCAATAAAATTGTCTGTTAGAACTCCTAATATATACAACTTAAAAATAACGGCTAATCACTAGGCATGTATTTTTTTTTCTTTGTTTCTCTTTTTCATTATGCAACGTTAATAAGTACTATGCACTAATTAAATTCATGCAAATAAATGTAAAACGATATTGATATATATCATTTCATAACTACTATACATACACTAATATTTAGCATTTTCAAGTACCAATTCATTTCATAAATATGAATCTGCTATATATATTCATATTTTATTTTAATTAATTGAATACCATAGAAAAACAAAAACCAAAATAATTAGAATAGTTATTTATATGCGAGGTCTAATCACTAATACAATTTTCATTTTCTTTTATCTATTTTACGTTATTCAACGTTAATAAGTACTTTGAAATATTAAATTTGATTTATGCAAATAAAATGTGAACCCATATAATTAAAACAACCATTTCAAGACTATTAATCATACCATAATATTTAACATTCCAAAATACACAACATATATTTCTTTGTTTTCTAATTAATTGAATGTAATATATAGGAATAAACAACCAAATAATTGAAAATGACTAATTAGTAAGTTCTACTCACCTTTTCTCCTAGCGAAAGAACAATAAGAAAAAGAACGCAACTCCACGTACGATTCCAGCAATAAAAATACTCCACATAGATTCAAAAATCCCTTAGAAATACTAAGCAATGAAAAACTCTAAGCATAGAAATACTCCATTTCTTCATTCTTTTTATTATTATTATTATTATTATTATTATTATTATATATCTTTTTTTGTTTTCTTTTTCTTTCTTTTAGATCTAAAACAACTCAAGATATTTCCATATTTACAAATTCTCTACCCATTTTCTTTTTCAAATAAAAACATTTATCTCTCCACAAATTATAGACATTTTCTTTCTAATAAAAGTCTTTCCATATTTTCTCCCATAGATTACGAAATTATTCTCTCAATGTTTCCTTATTAATAAAATCTCTACACATTATTTTAAAACTTAAAAGCTTTCCTATTAAATCATTTTCAAACCAAACAAACTATTTCCTTTTTTTTTAAAAAAAAGAAAAAGTCAAACATACATATTCTCTTCAATTTAATAGTCAACTTAAGACATAGTCAATAATATATTAAATGTTGTGAAATAATTATTTTTTGACATTAATAAAAAATAGAGGTGTTACAATTGTTCTAACATTGGTCTCGGAAACTCATTGCTATATACAATCAAATGCTTATATATGTCATTCATGAAAAGATGTAGAAACTATTATACGTATATTAGTCTAAGTTCGAAGAATGAATCTGTATTCTATTGTTATAATGAGACTTCTAGACTATTTATTCATCATGGAAAAAGGAAACAAGACTTTTCGTACTAAATAGAAAAATATTTTTTGTTTTTTTTCGAATTTTTTTTTAAGAAAAGAAGAAATATACTACTATATCTAATATAAAAAATACCTAGTTTTTGCAAAATATTACTATACCACCTCCAAACAGAAATATGTTTTGTCCTCAAAGTATGAAGAGATAAGGAAAGAGATTACCATAGAAACATGAGCAAAAACGGTGATACACATGTACTCTATTCTTCGTGATAAAAATATCCCACCCCCAAACATATTTGGAGCGTGAGTTGTTTGATATAGAACGAGAACTACATGGTTTATTTAACTAGGGAGTTACGTAATTATTCTACTATGAAAATTTTAGGTTTTTATATTTTTGAAAACATATATAATGCAAAAAGAAATTTTTTTGCATGATATATTTGTATTACCTTATACTCATATACCAAATTCCATATAAAATAGTAAACGTTCGTCCATTATTATTATTACACTAACAATTGAAGAAATAAAAAGTGCAAAATGTAAAGTATGTAAACAATTATCTAAACGGACACATATGAAATGTGTGTGTGTAGTAATTGTTTTTCTCAATCTAAAGGTATCTCTAACCATATATAGGGTTTGACAAGAATATAAAATTATACACTGATTCAGTATCATTTTGGGTACTCTGGGGCGTATAATTTTCATTTTTATATCCTCAGGTTTTGAAAACTATGTAGAGATGTTTGTAACACGCACCTTTTTTGCTTTGTAACACTTTGTTATCGTCAGTAAGTTGCCAACGATATCTAAACGTTGGGAATGTGGTCTTGTGTTACTTTAAATCCGATGAATTTCAAGAATTAATTTCTAACACTTTCAGATCTTAGAAAACCATGTGATAAGTATTACAATTCCAAAAAACAAAAAAAAAAAAAAATCAAAATTTCGCAAAAGAGAGAAACGAAAAACATTTGCGCTCGGTGAAACAAACGAATAACCTCTCTTTTTCTTTCTCGCTCACTGCCGCTCGTCCTAAACTAGGGTTCTTTCTGACTTTCTCTTCTTTCTCAATCACTTAATTTAAGTGGATAGCTCGAACTGAGTTCTTCAGACCTATTTTTTTTTCTTCTAAAAAACGGGATGATGGATAAGTTCAAATTCTTCAATTATTTTGTTAGGGTTTTTATTTTTGTGCATTTCTTTTCAATTTTCTTCTTCATTTTTTTGGATTATCTAATTAGGGCATGACTGGATTTTGATTTGAGAGCATTTCCAAATTTTGTCAGCAAATTTGGTAAGGGATTTGTGAATTGTCGATTTTTTTTTGTTGGTTTGTTGATAACGGTTCCTAATTTCAGTCCACGCGCACTCTATAAATACAAGAGACTGTTCAAGTTGTTTCATCAGATCTTCACAATGGTGAAAACGGAAATGGAAACAAGGTTACTGTTTCTGGTGTAACTAAGAGTGTGAGCTTCTTTGGTTTGAAACCACAGTTATTTGTTGATGTTGTTCAGTTTTATAAGACTGTTTTTGCTGCTAAAGAACTGAAACGTGATATTCATCCTAAAAGGAAAGTTGTTTATGAACTTCCTCTTATTTTCTCTGCTGGCCTTAAGCTTGGTTCTTCTGTTTTTATTGTTTCTGATTCTACTGATGAATCTTCTGCTGCTCTGTAAGTTTCCTTTCGATCACTTGTCAGATCTTGTTGTTCTTCATGTTTTTGTCTCCAATCATGTTCATATGTTAGTTTTAGAATGAAATTTAACTGGATCTTTGAGTTTTGATATTAATGTGGTTGAATCTACATGTTTCTATGGTTGATCATTGTTATATTGCTTCTGATGATAGTACAAATGTGTTTTATGGTTAATAATCGTGATTAAGCTCCCTATATTTGCTGAATAACGTAAATAGTTTCTGAAAAATTTCTAATTTTCACCCTTTGCAAATCTTGTTTTGATCTCTTTTTTAAATGAAAAGGGTTTGAAAATTGTTGAATTTAGTAATTACTTTGTTAGCCTCACTGTTGGTTCTCTTTTAATATTTTTCTTGTTGAATTAAAGGTCTCATATATTTTTTTAAGTGCTGATGTGCTTGTGATTGGTGATGCCCCTCGTATATGTTTTTGTGTTTTATCTGTATTCCCCTTGTTTTGGCTGGGTATGGTTTATCCTCAACCTTAATTTAGGATGCTCAGGCTCAGTCCTGTGACCATATAATATGTTCACATTCTATGAATAATGTTGTTTTACTGATAAAAAACAAGGTTAAGAAGGTTTTGTATTCATCTTTTTTTTTTTTGAAGAAGCTAGGGGTTCGGCAGACCCCAACCTGTATTAATCATAATCTTAGATACATTCTACCTTGCGCATCCTCCATTACAAGTTTAGACAGGGCTCCATCCAAAGGAGGGTGGAAAAACAAAATAGAGTCATGTAAGACATTACATAGCTTTGACAAATAGTCAGCTACCCGATTAGATTCCCTATACACATGTTTGAACTCAACTACTTCAAACTGATCTTTCAAAGCAATAATGGAAGCCACAATATTAAGGCAGTACCAAGGGGGCTCCTCTTTGCCTATGATCGCCCGAACAGCACACTGTGAGTCAGACGCAATGATTATTCTTGTAGCTCCAATATCTACCGCACCCTTCATACCAGCTTCAATGGCTAAGAGCTCCTGAGTCATAATTGACTTCTTAGCAGAACTGCCTGTGAATGCGAGTTTAACTGCCCCTGTTTCATCTCTAATCGCACCCCCAAATCCATTTGAGTCCTCGGTAACAGACCCATAAGTATTTATCATCAGCTCACCTAGTTTAGGCCTAAGCCAAGAGCACCAGCTGGGGTTCGTTTGTGTAAAAGAGATTTGTATACTGATTTTATCAATCAGCAGTCTTGCTGCCACGGTCTCAGGAACTTCCTTCAGCACAGTTTGTAAATAGAGCTTCATCTCCTTTTGCACTTTGCTGAAAACTTGATCTTCAGTGCGTTGTATTCATCTTAATAAGGTCTAGGATGGAGAAGACAGTCGAAAGGATCGACAGTAGGGTCTTTTCTAGTGTTTGCATCTAGATGCTTTAGTGGTGCATTAAATTACTTGTAAAGGTTACAAGTATTTGCCCATTACAAATATGGTTTTCCATTGCTCCCCCCTCCCAAACTAATACTCCAAGTATTGCACTTTTCCTTCTAGTATGGCTAGTGTAGATTGGCAGTTTCGCGCTTATTCTCTTAGGCATGTGAGTACTTTGATTTGATCACAGTATGCCACATTATTTTATACATGAGGCAGCCTTACTATTCTGAATATTTTTTTTCTTCTTGGTATATCATTTTAGACCACACAAATATAATAATATGCATTGGCTTTTTGTTAGATATGATATTTTGAATATGTTGCAATTTATGCATGAAATAACTTCTTTGTTTATTCTTCTGTATAAGGTTTAGTATGCTTAAATATTTTATACTCTTATTTGCGGGATTGAAGTATATATGTACTTGGGTTGAAATGAAACTGGACGATAGTTTGCTTATAACTAAACACTATTTTCCTTTAGACTTGTGGAATGATATAGATTCTTCGATGAGCTTTCATTGTTGAGTTGCTGCTAATTATTGCAGGTTGACGAAGATGAACATAAAGGCTCAATTGGTTGAGGGTTTTAATGATTCCAAGTTGTGTGGTTAGATGAGTTGTTCATATTTCTGGCTTGTTGCTAGAGTTCTCTTTGAAGGCAAGTAATTTCTACATGTTATGTTACTCTCGCAGGTGTGTGTGTTAGTTACTGATATGAAGAAAGTTGTTTGTTTCCATTGTTGTAGGCAATAGTGTTTGTATATTGTTTTATCCAAAGCCGTTGACAACAGTGGAACTGTTATTGGAATCAAATGCAAAGATGGGATTGTATGGTCAGTGGAACTTTATTATTTTTGTTTTTTTTTTCTAAATAAAGGGTTTTTATCTGATGTATGTTTTTATTAAGGGTGTGGAGAATGAAACTGATTGCTTCCAAGATGATGTTACCTGGTTCTAATCAGAGAATTCACTCCGTTCATTGCCATTCTGGCATGGTATTTTTCTTTATTTTCCTTGAAACAATACATCACATATTCCTTAAAACTAACTAGTAATTCACTTCCTTTATTCAGCAATCAAGTATATAAATTATAACTGTTGTTACTTGTTTCTTTGTAAGGAAAGTTCAGTCTACTATCATGCATTTTACTATTTAATTGATTCCAATCCCTATGCAGGTTGTGGCTGGATTAGCAGCTGATGGGAGAAAAATTGTCGCAGGAACCAAGTCTGAAGCAACTAATTATGAAAGGTTAGCATCTTTACTAGTTGCTTAGGATACAGGGGTAATTTTTCATATTTTGAGCTTGGTCCTCAAGTGAGAGATTACCTCCCTAGAAATCTATAACAGGCTAACAGCTGACTTTCTTTCATTTGCATTACAGGAGACACAATGCGAGTCGATCAACGTTGTGGCTCAGTTGGTGCATTTTGTGGCTTAATGCCATGAGAAATAGATAGATTACTTTAATTTAATTCCAGAATATGTACTGTAAATGTAACTATTATATCATTATATACTCAAATCTATTAGCATGTTTTGCTCTACTATTATCATTACTAGCCTCGTGCACGTGTAAAAACACGTGTTGTGTTGTATTTTCTCAACAGGGAAGGTCCTACAAATTGACCAAATATACTAATTTAAGAGTGAATTTACAATTATAGCTCTATTTGTCTAACTTTCCACAAACATAATGGCCCACCAGTTTTGAAAACCTGCTTTAAAAACAAATTTAAAAGAATGAAATTATCGTTTTACTATTCCAAAAAACAAAAAATATTTATAAAAAAAAAAAAAAGAAATTACAATTTTACCTCTAGGACGTACACTAAAGTCACTGTTACTCGACCCCCTACATTTTTCTATAAAGTAAAGATAAACTTCAAATCTATTAGCATGTTTTGCTTTACTATGTATTGTATGTATATATATATCTAAAAGTTAGCATACAATATAAAACATAGTAGAGCAAAACATGCTAATAGATTTGCAATATATATATATATATATATATATATATATATATATATGCAGGACCTATGGGGACCCATACCTGTGAAGGAACTTGCTGATTAGGATGCTAGTTAAGTGCATTTGTGCACACTTTATTGGTGGCCAAGGTTCTAGACAATTTTCTTACTACCGAACTTACATGTGATGTTTCATTACAATTACATTTTATTTTTTTATTTTGTGTATTTGAGCACAATAATAAATTTGGTGCAGACCATTTGGATGTGGGGTAATTCTTGGAGGTTATGACAGAGATAGACCACAACTATACATGATTGAACCTTCTGGTGTTCCTATGTGAGTCAACTTTTTTGAAGATATATACACATGTTACATCCATTTTCGTTAAGTTGCCTATTGTCATTTGATAATTGACTTTCAATATTTAATGATTTTTTTTTAATTGTTTTTAGCGATAGTTTGGCGCTGTGATTGGTAAGGAGGGGAGACAGGCTGCAAAAACGTAAGTACTTATAGTATGTTCATTCCTAAGAAATCTAATTTACCATATTTGATTGTATCACCTTTTGATGATTAGCCACTTGCACTGCAATGCATGCAGTTCTGATTAAGAATGTTGATACCATATTAAACTGTTTTATGTATAGTTGATGTTTCATATTGTTCTTCATATTTGTTGGCTCATAAAGTGGAAAATCTTTAGCATCGGTATTAGGGGTGGAGTATTAGTCAACCCCCGCTAGAAAGACCTCGACACTTTCTTTTGCTTATTAAAAAGCATTTTAGCAGCTATATCAAAGGGGTGTTACCAAGGCTCGCAATCAAGTACAATATTTGACACTCCCTCCCCAAGTCCCTCACATTGACAACTTGCTTGGTCAGCCTTCCATCGACATTTTAGAAAAAAAAATTTAACGTAAACGAAGGATAAGACATAGTTGACGATCTTTTGAAGTTACTTTGGATTTCCACCTGTATTCCTGGATCTATACATATACCGGTTAGTTAGACTCACTCTCCATTAATAGTTGCAATTAGTGTTACTCTCCTATTTTCAAAAATATTAGTGATATCCCCCCTCCATTGCAAGATCCAACGGCTACGAGATGATTTTTTTTTCGGATGAAGAAATATGACCGTTGGATCTTACAAATGGGAGGGGGAGTAACACTAATTGCAACTAGTAATGGGTGGTAAGTCTAACTAACCCTACATATACCTACAATAGTGTGTTAATTAGTACGAATTTGATGTACTTTCATGTTGTAAATGGTGGTTTCTAAGTTTCTAACATGGTCAAGAAAAATGATGTGGACATGGAAATTGAAAAGTTGAAGCTCTCTGAAATGACATGCAGAGAAGGAGTGGTAGCAGTTGCCAAAATGTGAGTAGAAAATCTTTTCATCTTCTCTTCCTAAATATGACAACTATACCTTGGTTTTTTTGTAAAAAGAAATGTATCTCAATTAGTAGAGCACACCATAATTAACATGAGCTTTTAAATTGGACCAACTTTTTTTCTACCACTAAATACCCTTAATAAAATATTCAAATAAATTATTCAATCCCTTTAAAAAAGACTATTTGGTCATTTCAATTTTTACTACCGTTTATACCCTTAACTTAACATAGGAAAAAGAAGGCGTTTGTGTAAATTCAAGTCGAAAACCAAATGCACGCAATATATGAATTATACGCCTATATTAATCATTCATAAATTAGACTTTAATTACCATAAATACACTTTGCTCCTTTCCCCTTCCGTCTCCCCTTTTTGGTAAACAATAAAAAATAAAAAAAGTTGTGCAACAAAAGTCAAAGTTTCTCACTCCAATCTCATGGCTTCTATTCAGAAGCAGGCCTTAGTTGATCAAAGAGACAGTGAGACTTTTCAATAGGAGCAAAACTAAAAGTCTCAAAAACAGCCAAGCTAGAACTCTCCCTCAACATACACTGATATACTTCCTCTTTTTCTTTCAGTCCTTGGTGAATTATTATAGCCAAACTACAAATGGGGTTGTCTTGGATTTTCAGATACAAGAATCATGAGGCCATATTTCTGCATTATTATTATTGATTAAATGGAGTCGTTTAAAGAAGCTTTTGGGGGAATACATTGTCATTAGACAAGAAATAGGAGGGAATAGTTTCAAAAGGACTTCAGCTATGTTTCAACTATTTGATTTTGAATATGCACAGAAAGGTATGTCAAGAAAAGGGGACCATTTCTTTAATTCTACTTCTAATATGAATTATTTTTTGCTTTTGCTTTTTCCTCTTTCAACTAGTAGCAAACTTTTAATGTGTTTGTCCATTGAAGTGCTTTGCAAAAGCTTGCAGTTTGAACACCTCTAATAGTTTAAGCACAATTCCAATGCTTAAACATACTGAACTTACACATACTGAAGTATGTTTCTATGTAATTTTCAGATTGACTGAACGTCTTCAAAGCCTCTGTGGTAGACCGCCTTCTCATTGTAACTAACATACACAACCTTCGGATGGAGAAGTTTTGTCACCCTTTTTCATCTCCTGGGGGGCAGACTGACCAATCTAATGTAGATACCAGTGGGTACTCCACTTTGAGTGGAAATGATTCGTTTGCATATTGTCGTACAAGCTCGGAGATATCAGCTTTTCCTGTACCTACAAATGACAACAACTGTGCTGATGGAAACTCCCTCATACCGGGTCAATTTCCAAGTCGATGGCACATAGTCGCAATCCTTACGAGAATAGAAATGAAGCAAAGACATTGATGTCTTTGAAAGAATAACTCCCATGATCACGACGCAATGATCCGTGTTAGTTCATTTAGTGTAGGCTATCTTATTTAGAAGAAAATGATATCCCTAATGTAATTATTTGCGTATTACTTTAGACTGCCTGAATAGATTTTCTTTCAGATTTTGACATGATGAGGGAAAGATTTTCGAAGCTGTTATTGGGTGAGGACATGTCTGGAAGTAAGGGTGGAGTTTGAGCCGAGGGCTCGGAGCTCGGCTTGGGCTTGGCTCATTTAAGCTCGGCTCGAGCTCGAGCTCGCTTGTTTAACTATATGAGCCGAGCTCGAGCTCAAATTAAAGCTTGTGTAACAAATGAGCTTGATGAAACTTACCTCGTTTAGCTCAAATAGCATATTTATACTGTAAAATAACCGAGTGGCTCGGGCTCGGCTTGGGCTTGGCTCGTTTAAGCTCGGCTCGAGCTCGCTTCGTTTACTATATGAGCCGAGCTCGAGCTCAATTTAAAGCTCGTGTAATTAGCGAGCCGAGCTTGAGCATGGTAAAGCTCGGCTTGTTTAGCTCGAATTCTACCCTTATCTAGAAGTGGGAAGGGTGTCTGCACAGCAGTTGCAGTTTATGGACTCTTCTTTCTCACTGAAAGCTTAGGTTTCAGGTTACTGCTTCTATTTGCTTAAAGAATCTACTCATCTGACTGATAGTTCCCCCATCGCCTATTCTGAACTTAACATTTTTTTTTTTCTTTTTTGAATTGCTTCAGATTGCATAAGAAGTGGATTTTTGCTAATTGATAGTAATCGCGAATCTGGATTAAAAGCCTTTGATGGTGTTCTTCAGTCAAATATTTTATCGAAAATCTCAATCTTTTTGGGAATCACATCGGATATGAAAAGCTAAGGTTAGATGAAGGCCGTATATTTTCAATTAGGGTAAATATTGTACTTGGAACAAATGCAAAGCACCATGTCAACAAGTTTTCATATGTTGCCCTCCTCCATCTGTGTATCGAGTGCCAATGGTAATGATACTAATGTTGGAAGGCTTAGACCAAGAGTAATGTTACTTCCGCACATGGTCAGAGGGGTTGAGGAATAGTTAGTTGTATTTTTAATTTTGTTAACTGAATTGTTTGTGATCTTCCTTTTTCGATACCTCGGATGTCTTGATGTGTCTTCTATAATTCTGTAATTGAATGTTCCTTCCTTCCTATTTGTAGGGTCTGTTTGCTTACGGTTCTCTCTTAAAGGGTTTCTCAAAACGTTGGATGCTTCGAAACTTAGCGCACAAACTAAAGGTACTGGGTAATAATGGGTGTTGCCCATCATCTTCTCTGGCATTCTAATTCTCACGATACTTACAATGGCAAGGAGCGGTTTCCTTTCAGCACATGAACAAAAGGTAATGATGGTATTGAACAAACTATCAGTAGCATTTGTTGATTTTTTCCAGTTTTTTCAAGATCTTAAGCTTCATATTAGTACTGATGTATTGTGATTTTTAGCTTATATTTTTTTGATAATGTACTTTGAGGTGTTTAACTATTTCGAGTACCATGTTATTGCATAGGTACCCCTAAATGAGCCAGCCTTTGCCGAACCTATGGAATTGAAGATCCATATATTTCTCTCTACGTGCATGATAAGTAAATTTTTCATAAGTTTATTGATTTTTCTTTGATTGATTTCTGCTTAGTTATATGAAAACTTTGATAGTTATAAAGTATTTTGGCTGATGTATTTAAGACAAAACTTTATAGGAATGTAGATATGCTAAATCACCGTCAATCATACATCACAAGACCACCAAGTAACTGCTACCACCATTTACTTTACAGTTCTAAATTTCTAATAAGCAGAATCAGGGATCTATATGATTCTAGCTGGCCTAGAGATGCAAGGATGAGACTTATGTTGCATGATGGTACTAGTACTACTGTATCTTATTTTCTCAATAAATACCAAATAGCGCCAAGCAAGTTGATAACCTTTCTTAAATCGATATATGGTTTGTTTAGAATTGCAATTTCTTTAAAACATTAAGCTTCTTCTTTACATACATATTAAATTGGCCAGAACCTTCTTTTCTTTTAAAATCGTCAAAACCTTCTTTTTTTTTTAAAAAAAATGGTCGGAGCCTTCTTCTATGCACTTCTCCTTATAATGGTAGCTAAGTGCACTCATGCATATGGTGAGGTTAAAGTTCAGCAAGGTTTCATGATTAGAGCCGTAGACGTTTGTAAGTCTATTTTCCTTTGTATATATGAGATGATGTCCTCTGATGATTTATAGCCAATGTGTCTTTCTACTAGTATACTGCATGGCAGTGGGGAGTGAGCGGAGCTGCGGGGAGAGAGAGAGTTGGGTGAAGGAGAAAGGGTATTGGGGGTGAAGAAAAAATGAGAGAGAAGTTGAGGACAGATAGACAGAAACAAACCAACATGGTTTTTGTTCGCATACCCCCCCTTCTGCCAAGATCTTTCGCTCCGCTCGCTCGATAATCTTGAACTTGATTGTGTTTAGTTTTGTAGCATACTGGAACTCCAATTCCATTCACTTGCACACCTTCACGTTTGGGTCTACGATGGGAGGCGGCAAATATGGAAATGTAAATGTGGTGGGAAAGGTGAGGAATTTGTAGATTGTGTTATAATATTTCTTCTTTTCTCTCTCCTTTTGCTCCATCGTTACTAAAACATAAACATTTACTCCTTATATAAGCCATTTCCTGAATTAGTTTGATTAAACTATAACTTTCTTGCTTCATTTTTCTTTGTGTGTTTTCTCAATTTGTACTATTCTTCATTCTACACTTCCATCTATACTTTATAATTTTTCATTATTTATGTAAATACGCATTGGTTGCCAGTAATTTCTCTCACTTTATTGGTATTTGTTTTTGTGGAACAAGGAAGATCTTCGAGAAATATTTGAAATTGTGCCAGTGGAGAAGCCCTACTTTGATCCTCCAGTGAGTAATCATATCTTTACATTAGATTAGCTTTCATGTAAAATGTTTGTAACCGTTCTTGCCTTTTTTTCCCACATTTTATACATATCTATTTCATTTTATGTTCTTAGAAAATCTGGTATATGCTTGGAAGCCTTTAGAAGATTTGTGGTTTTTTTTAGAAGCGTGAAATTGGGTTTCTGGTTTTGTTTTCAACCTAGTGTATTTGAAAGTTTTTCCTCAATTTTTTTTCACGATTTTTTTTTTTGGATTCTATTGTGTTTTTTTTTCGCTAAAAGGTAATTGATTAAAAGAATAAAATGAAAGTTACAAAGAAAAAGAATAAGTAGAGTAAAAGTTGCCTAGTGTGAGTACCATCATATGTGTACCCACCTATTACAGCCCAAAATTAATAAGAGAAACGAAAGTAGGTAGTGAACGGTTCTCCGTGTTTTCATGAAAGGGGGCCTTGGCCCCACCATTTACTTTCCCCTTTGTAACGCCGCTCCATGCCTCGAACAACCGTCCGTCCTCCTAAGTTAGTTTTCGCCATGTTTGGTGACATTAATCCATGTGGCTTTCTCCTTGGTTTGCCTCCATTTAGCTCTAACTTTCCAATGTAATCGCGGTCCTCTTTGAAAAGCTTTTAACCAATCGAGGAAGAATCGATTCAACCCAAATGTATTTCCACCAAATTCCAAGGCTCTCAATACCTTCAACAACCGCCACGTTTTTGCCATGTAGTTAGTTGCAATACCCAACCCCAAGCTGCCGCCCCAAGAAATCTCCTTTGTAGTCCCTTAGAACTATGCCCCATCCCCGCCATACACCGGATTTCCCCCTCGAGCTCCCGTCTGCGTTCACTTTTAGAATCCGGGGTTGGGGAAGCCAATAGCATTCAATAATTTGGGGGCTCTTCTCGCTTTATGTGGAAGATTGAATCTGCGGCAGAGCTTTCATGTCCGTCATGCAATTGTTCATAGTACGATGAATAGTGGTAGGCTCGATGATGGCTCTCCGCGAGAAAGCAAATATCCAAAAACTGGATTTCTTCTCTTCATAAATCACCTTGTTTCGATTTTTCCACAAACCGACCATGCAAGTCACCGAGCAAGCTTTCCACATGTCCAAGATCAATGCTTATTTATGATGCTTGCTTTGTTGCAAAATATCATTGAAGGATTCTATACTTGTTCGTGATGTGAAAATTTGCCTCATCCGATCCCAAACTCGCTTTGCTAGAGTAGGGCGATTGGTACGGGGATGTGCTCGATGGTTTCTTCTTCTTCGTTTACATATACAACATCTCGAAGCAAGTCAGTATCTTCCTCTTTTGGTGATCGATCATCAACCGCGATGCCCCTCTTACTAGTTTCCATGCAATTCCTTGCGTTTTAGGTAGTATCTTGGCACTCCATATGAACCTGCATCCCCTGTGCTTCGCAGCCTTTTTTTCTGATGTCTTCATGTGCTGCTGCTACCGAAAATTTCCCTTTTCCATCAGAAAACTATACTCTTTCATCGGCCTTGGAATCATCAGGGTGTTGGAGAGAGCACCTGCGCCCCATTGGAGCGCACCTGTGCCCTAGTCATTTTCTAAAAATTTTATTAATCGAAGCATTCTGGTGCTTTAAGTTGAAAAGCGACTCGCTTCAAAACACTTTTTAAGTCAAAAAACCCCGAGGCGCACTCGCTACCGACTTCCGTGAGAGACCAGAAAATTTCCAGTTTTTGGGTTGTTCCTGTGTCATTTGCGGTACTGTTCTAGAGCGTAGTTTTGAGATGACATCTCCTACAATAATATCGGAACAGTCTTTCAAAGATTTGTTCCAAAGCACTACTTATGGTCCTTGGTTTCGCGAGGTGATCACATACGTAAGCTGGGAACCGCTTATGGTTCTTGTTAGCATTTGTTCTTGGACTTGCTATGCCCGCTGAAAGACAAGACCCATGGTGCTATTGGGTAGATAATATGCATGTCTACACTTACGAAGTTTTTGCATGAGTCGTATGGGGCGTGCATTTTCCGTATCGAGGACCAAGGGGGAATATAACGCGCTTTGGTAGCTTTGTCCATGAACATAGGAACTGTTATGTTTTGGATCATGCTAAACATTTTGGGGAATGGCGTTTTTTTCTTCGTGAATGATGCCACTTGCAACGTCTTCCTTGCTTTTAGCCACGGGACGTATGTGCCATGACCTTCCTTAACCTTGATGTCTAGTTTAGCACGAGCCCATAGCATGAGGCATAAGTACCTTCTTATGCCCGCTCTAATTTCCGTATTATGCTATGTTTCTTCCCTATTTTTGTACACGCTTTCACGGATTGGATTACGGCCGATTAATCGCGACCCACCAATAGTATTATTCGATCTTTCCCGCAATGACTTGGCAGGGTGGAGGATACAACCTCATCAGGTTGCACCCTACACCCCGTCAGACCAAGTGGCGCTTAATAGGTTAGCAACCATAGATGATAAATGGCATGAAGCCTGACAAATTATCATAGCATGGCAGGACGCGAAGGAAACTCACTTCTTTATAGAAGAAGAGGATGAGGAGGATGATGAATAAAAGCGGGAGATAAGGTAAGTTTTTTAATTCCAGTTAGTGTCTGCTTATGTCCCAAGCTATTTAGCTCTGTTAACCCCATAATGGGTGGAACTCTTATAGAGTTGCGTCAGTTTTTATATTAGTATGTTTTAACCTTGTTTTGCAGATGTTCCAAAATTTCACGCGTTTCCATGGTATTTTTCTACCCTCTTTATTTAAATGCTTTGAGGACAAAGCATGCTTCTTGTTTGGGGGGGGGGGCATAGAAACACGTGTAATTAAGGCATCTGTTAGGATATAGATATGTATAATGTGCACTTGTTTTCTAGTTAAAATTTCAAAAATTTGAAAATATAAATAAATAAGTTATGCTATACACTTAGGAATATTGGTATTATTTTCTTTCTCTATGCTCTTAATAATCTAGAAGTCTCACGTAGCTTTTGCATTAGAATAATTTTTAGAAACTTGGGTTAATATGTAGGTAATAATCTTTGCATCTATCTATAAATATATTACATCAGTATCTATGATTGTTAGCGAGAAAGTTTCAAATCTAGGCTAGAGTACTTATTCTACAAATCCTGTGAGAATATAGCCTAAAGCCTTATATGAGTGAAACATTTGAGAAATGACACAAGGGAGAAGTAAAATCCGGATAGAGAAATCACACATCCACTTGCTTGATCACCAAACCATATCCTAAGCAAAAATTTAGGCCCTCTTTGGATCGATATAGCTAGAAATTCAAACCTATGAATTATTTTCCGCTAGTCGCCCCTCTGAGCCTTTCTTTAGCCTTTCATAAACCGCAAATCCGTTACCCTGTTACAAAAACAAAACAAAATAAAAATAAAAAAAATAAAAAAAAATAAAAAAATAAAAAAAAAAATCAACCTACCCAATTTAGAATAAGTCTGATAATAGAATGAGGAAGAAAGAAGAAGAGAAAAACCTGTGTAAACAAAAATTAGTTAGTTGCTTGAGGAAAATAAAGAAAAGAAGTTTCCATCCAAAGAAAAGAAAAATAAAAATAGAAATAAAATAAAAACTCAAAAAAAAAATAGAATAAAAGGAGTCAAAAGCCAAGGAAAAAGAAAAAAATATGGATAAGGATGGAAACAAAGTGTAGAAGCAAAGGTAAATAACAAGGTTTTCTCTAGTTACATAATATGAAGACTCTATTATCTCGTGACTTGTCCTTTTTGAATATCCATTTTCTTCCTTCTTAAACCATTTCCTAATCCCCCAACACCTAATAAAAAGACCTCTAGCTCAATTGGGAATAGGTTAGTGTGATAGTAAGTGGCGGGATGTGTTTGATCGACTCAGACTTCCTTGTGTGTCATTGAGATTCTAAGGTAAAGTGTGCCCATCGCGGACGGAGTAAAATAAACTTGAATGGAAAAATCGAGTGTCAGATCTTGACTATTATTGTGAGAACCTACTTGGGGGCGTTATTCCGAAGTTCGAACGGACTGTTCATACATTTCATAGTATTACTCATTGTATATATGTTTATTGTAAATGATTGATTATTATGCATATATTAGCTTAGGTTTTTGACTTGGCTATTCTTATTCATTTGCTAGTGAGATGTATAAATAGTTGAGACATAAATGAGAAAACAATAGTTTTATTTCTTAGTCGTTGTAGTATAGATGAAGTTTGTGAGTACCTTCACTGGAAAACTCTCACGAGGCTATAACTCGTCCACTAGGGAATTCCTAGTGGTTTAGCGCCTTATCAAGATATGGTAAATGCAATCGCGACTCAAATAAACGGAGAGTAGTTAGAACTCCATTTTTGGTCACTTATTCTAATTTCTCATATTTGCTTGAGGACAAGCAAAATGATGTTTGGGGGTGGTTTGATAAGAGCCCAAAACTGTAGTTTTAACCCCTTAACAATCATACTTTTAGACCAGTTATGTGAGTAATAAGTAAGAGTTAATACTGATTACATGTTTTTGTTCATTTTAGGCTTCAAAGTCAATTATGTGCAGAAATGTGCCACTTTGATGAGATAAAGGAGCAATGGTTGGTTACTAAGGAGTTCTGTGATTAAAGGCCAAGATTCAAGAAGACAAAGCCTTTGTAAAGCCTGGTCAAAAGATGAAAAGTCAAAGTCCACGCGGGCGGAAACAGTGCACAAAGTCAGCAGAACTTCCGAAGACTGTATCTTTGGACTCAGACCTTGGAATTGGACCTATCTTATGTCAAAACGACCGACTCGGAAAGAGCTTTCCAATGGTCCAAGCCTTGACCCAATCAGACGAGCAGAAGTGGACGAAACATCTGTCGAAGCCAACTGCAGCTGAAGAGCCCATTTTGGACTAAAGAAATTGGGTTTTGGGCCCGATTTTCCGGCCTAAAACATGGCTCCTCAGCCCTTGCACGAAAATGTGGATCTGGTCTCCTCCTTTAAAAAAGAAAGACTTAGCTCTTAAGTCTTAGTTAGTGAGGTTAGAAAGTAGCCATTAGAGAATAGTTTTTTAGATCTAGATCTAGTTTTTTTACATTCAATTAGGTAGTTTAGAATCATATTTAGTTTTTAGAATAAAATATTAGTTCTTCATTTCAATTTAGATTATTGATTCAATTCTTAGTTATATTTAGTTGTTTTAAATTCAATTTAAATTCATTTTGAATCATTGGTCTTATTGTTCATTAAATTCATAAATTAGGTTGTCTTCATTTTGATTCTTAGACTATTGTTAAATTTAGATTTATAAAGTTTAAATTAGTTATTAAATTATGACTTGTTATTATTGTTTTTGTGTTGGGAATGGTAGTATAGAAATTTCACATCAAATCATTACTCTCACCATTGTTCCTTTTGGTTTGATTAGTTGAATTCAATTTAAGTCTAGAGAGTTAAGAGTGGAACGAATCCTTACTCCTTGTATTGCATGATTATGTTTTGAGAGTAAGAAGAATTGATTTAAACGTAAGAACGGTAGGATTACGTATTAGTGTTGTTAACATTAATATTTAGGATTCTTCTATTTTTATGGGTTATCAGCAATCAAATCGAACACTCGAACCAATCAAGCCAAACCATCTACCATTCACCCCATACATCCAAGACCACCTAATCACTATCGACAGAGAGTTGAAAAGGGGGAGGGGCTGCAGAACACAGAACAGGCAGAAAAGTGGAGGATTGGAGACGCGTGGAAGCCAAAGCGGAAAGCGAAGAAAGGAGGAGATGACTTCACTGTCGACATGAGTTCTTCTTACCTTTACCTTTGTTTCAATTCAATTGTTATGTCTAGCTAAATTCTTTGCTAGGGTGGAGATGAAACCCTGTTAATAAAGTTGGTTGGTTATTTGTCTGTTGAAATTCCCTACGAATTATGAGTTTCAATGTTTAATGATTTTTCCTTCAATCGATTGTCGAATGTTTTTTGGGCACCGTTAATATCATGTATTCCTGGTAGTTTAGGCTATAGTTCGATCAGTCAAAGCTTGATATATTATTTCATAATTTTAAATACCTGTTATCTTGTGTTTTTCATAATTTGGATACATAGGATGTTTGGGGTTTAAACTGTTCAAGGGAAGAAAAATCAATCTTTGTTTTACAATATTATCACGATCATATACAGAGATAGCAACGATTACCTTTTCGAATTGCTACTCTAAAATATTAAGGAATGAAACAAATAAATAATTAAAGCGATGGAATTAATGGTGGTGGATACGAATACCCTAGTATCTCACCAATCGTTCGATCCACTTTATATTTTTTTTCGTAGTAATTAGTTAATTAATTTTAGTTAATAATAATTCAACTTCCATAAGAAGAACATTGTTCGAATTAGGATAAATCATAAGTTAGTATTCAATTGTCCCTAAATAGCAATCCCTGTGGGATCGACCTCGTTCTTGCGCACCTATTACAATAGACCTCGTGTGCTTGCGAGTGTTATTATTATTAAAGTAGGAGTTAATTAACCTGTTTATTTAGGCTGGTTAAATTCCTATCAGATGTCTAGTATGACTTTGTGCTATTGGAGAAGACTTTTGAAAAAACATTGGACAGGAGGGGATTTTTCTAGTCTATGGTGAGGACATGAATAGAGCAGGTCAGAGAATATATCCCATGCTTCGGAGAATGTCTCACTCAGACTATGTCTGAAGAATTGTATCTTGTTTACTATCTCTTCTGTTTTCTTCGGTGGAAAGTACTTCTTCATGAAGGAGAACACTATCTTTTCCTATGTATCGAAAGAATTGGGCTTCTGAGATAGAAACCATGCATGGCTCTTGCCAGCTATAGTGAACGGAAACATTCTCAGCTTAATTGATCAACGGATACCCCTGGATGATTGAACGTACTACAGACCTCAGAAATCCGGTGCAAGTTCTCATAAGTGAAGTAGACTAGTTTGGATTATCTCAAAGATTTTTTATGTGGTTCACCATAGATTGTTTACAGTTTGAATGTTGGGAGTTGAAGAAAAGAAGGTATACTCTTAGTTTAGGACTTGTATTGGTTTCTAGTTATGAAGAACATTGAAAACTTAAGTTGCTTTGAAGATTGAAAGAACACAAACATGGAAAAAAAGATTGAATTGAAAGATTGGAACAAAGAACAACAAAAAGAAGATTGATTGAATAACAAAGCAAAATAACAAGATTTAAATGAAGAATAATAACGTAAAATGACTTGAATGAAAAAGACTATAAAAATAAATCCTAATGACACTAGATTAAGTCTAGGTGCATTCTCTCTCCCTAACCTTTGGTTCATATACCCCTACTTTATGCTTTTTATTTATTTGCCCTTCTCCATTACATTTGAGACACCTCACCTTTCACTTTATGTTTTTTTTTTCCTTTTGCTTTTTGATTTCTTCTTGATGAAGATAGGTTTTGGAGAATGCCATATTTAGTGCTAAGGACCTCCATCTATGGTCTTCTGAGTTGAGGGCTTTGACCTTTGACCTTGACCTTTGACTTTGACTTTTGACCTTGACCTTTGACTTTAACTTTGATTTATTATAAGTTATATTAATCTTGTTTCGCAGAGTGTAATTGCATTGACCATATGCAACAAGGCCTTAAACTACTAGGAATTCCCTAGTGGACGAGCTTTAAGACTTGTCAGAGTTTTCCAGTGAAGATACTCACAAACTTCTTCTATTTAGTACAAATGGCCTTGTTTCCTTATTTATTAACAGAAGTCCATACATCTCATTAGCGGGGAATAAGGACAAGCTCCTTTGAACTTAGAATAACATATGTACAGTAATTTAATCATCTAAAGATAAATGCGCAAAAAAATAAGCAATAAAATGCAAAAGCTGAGTTGTTTTCGAGAGTTTTGGAGAGCGTCCTTAAGGTAGGTGCTCACAGGGGTGTATTGCAATCACAACTTTCTAATAAATTCACTCAAGGTTCTTTCTCTCAAGTGCAGCGGGCACTTATATTCCTCACATACTCAAAGCAATTGATCACGCTTGCCACTTACTATCACACCATACTATTCCTAATTGAGCTAGAGGTATTTTATTAGGAGTTACATACGGGGCTAGGGTTATGGTTTAGAAGAAAAAGGAAGGAAAAAACAAAATCTGATAAGTTGAGAAGTTGTGTCTTCAAGCTACTTGTAACCAGAGAAGAGCCTCGTTTTGTTCTTTTGCTTCCGAATTGTGATACATTCTTTTAGCCCTTTGGCTTTGTGACTCCATATGATTTTGAATTTTTGGGAGTTCTAACTTTGCTTTTGTTTCTTTTTATTTTGGTTTCTGATATCGTCTCCTTTTTTTATATTGAACTTTTGGAGATTCGATTTTTTACTCCTTTGATTTTTTTGAAGTTTTGGTTTTTGATAGGTCTTTCTTTTCTTTTTATTTTTATTTCGAAGCAACTAACTGATCTGTTTTTGTACAAGGTCTTCTCTTCTCTTTTTCTGATATTCATCCAGTTCTCAACTCGTCAGATGGGTAAGCTTTTTATTGTGTGTTGTAATGGGTTAGGAATTTTTGGTGAAGAATAAAAAGGCTTTTTAGAAAATGGTGAAGGCTCAGGGTAACTATAGGAAAAAATATCTTTTTGGGTTGTTAACGTTTATTTGGCTGTATCGATCCAAAAATGGCCTAAATTCTCTCTTAGGATATGGCGTAGTGATCAAGCAAGTGGACGTGTAGTTTTTCTATCCAAACATCCTTTGTGTCATCACTCAGTAATCATTCAGATGAGGCTTTTGGCTAAATTCTCACAGGATATGGAACTTAATTGTTCTAACCTTAGTCTCGGAAACTCACTGTTATATACAAATAAATGCTGATGCATGCCATTCATGCAAAGATGCATAAACTATTGTACGTATATTAGTCTAAGTTCGAAGAATGAATCCTTACTCTATTGCTATAATGAGACACTACTACAGAAAAGCTCATATACCACTGTTATTTACAGTGGTAAAAAGCCTTTAGCCACTGTTTTCATACCGTGGTAACAACCACCGTGACAAATACTTCTAACAAAACCGTGGGGAAAAGTACCTCTTATATACCACGATTTTAAATAAAACAGTGGTATTAGGATTTACAAACCGTGGTTAATAGTCCGAAAAGTTTGGTCTTATATTTACAAACCGTGGGAAATAGTGATAATATATACGACAGTTGGATACAAACCGTAGGTTATATAAACTGATTATACCTCGGTTCTTATCAAACCGTGGTGTATAGTCATTACAAACCGTGGGTTATATAAATTGCTTATACCTCGGTTCTTATCAAACCGTGGTTTATAGTGTTTTTTTTTTTTTTTTTTTTTTTTTTTTATAAAAACCCCTAATTATTTGATTCTAATCATATTTATTCAACCTGCAACCTGCCCATTTTCACCATATATATCCACACTGGATTTAAAAACACATTGCTCAAATAAACAATTCATAGTGCAACACAAACAAAAGAAATAAATTTACACATCCAACACAAAAACATTGAATTGCTAACACAATTTGAAAACAATCCATTCCCAATCGAAAATCCAAATTATAATCAATACAAATATATTATAAAAAACCTCCAAACCAACTTATTCTATTTTGTTTTGTATTCGAAATAACTTCACCAAGAACATCCTCCTCTATGTTGGCATTCTCGTCCCAAGAACATTCAGCCAAGATTAAACAAAATTTGGTCACCCTACAAAAGAAATAGTCGTGATTAAAAATAAAATAAAAAGTACTCATTCAAGGATCAAAACAATTAAAATCGGTGGCATATATTCATTCAAGGAATTTACCCCCTGGTGGACTCTTTAACAAGCAAGCTTACAAAAAATGCAGCGTTTGGCACCTTTCTAACAGACGAAGGTAAGTGAATGCATGATATAAATAAATATGCTACAAGTACATAGAGCTCGGATAATATAAGCATAAAGAACCCGGATAATACCTTACTCAAATAGCAGTGATGATCGTCAGATTGGAGAGCATGCAATTCCTTTTTTTTCTTTTGGTCTTCTTGCTTTTCCCCCTTCATTGAATTGATACCCTACACAACACACTCAACGACAACAAAATGATCTATCGAGCTAGGAAAGTGTCACGCCCCAAATCTCAAACAACTATATATACCTAAGATACATGACTTTTTCTGGAAAAATTTTAGCAGAATCTCCTCTGTATTTTCAACATTTCATAAATAAAAATCCTGTCATAACCTGAAAATTTAAGCAATATACTTCTCATTGATTAACCCAGCTACTTAACTGTCTCGACCAATGCCAGAGCAGTTAAGTAACCAGTTTGCAAAATGAGATCACTACAACACTAAGACTTAGTACGCCAGATTCTCATAAATTTAAAAACAACATACGAAGCTCTTGGATGCATATGGTAGTCTCTTCTGCTGAATATAAAAGAAAGGACGGAATTAAATAATATGAAGAGAAGTCGTGGTCCAAAGAAGCAAGAACAATATATTGTATACAAGAAGTTGCACTCACAAGATTTGCTATTGCAACTGTATGCAATGTCTGCATGGGTTAAGAAAATATATTAAGCACCCCCTAAGTTCAGTTAAGTAGTTTAATTTGCAGATGGAAGCTAAAACAAACCTGCTCTATTAGCAACAATATATCTTAAAAAGAAAGCACAACCAGGCCAGCACTATAAAAAATTGATGCTGCCGAGCTCATCACAACATACTTGACCAGAAAAATGCCACTGAAAAAACATAAGACTGCAAAAAACTTACATAGCAAACAAGGGCTCGCGTACACTACCGTGATTAGCTAATCTTTTTTTTTTACCTTGTCCTCCATCCAGGCATGAATCAGATGCTCTGCCTCTGTGGTAGGCATTAGCAAGTCACTAATAGAAATAGCCCACACAGAAGACTAGTATAGCCACCGGCCTCCTCTTTAACTTAACCAATTATATATGAAAATCATAAAAGAGAGTGATCCATGGTACAATCTTATAAATAAGGAATTGCAAGAGAAAAAAGTATGTACCATAGTGTTCTCATAGTCATGAGTGGCGATAACAGTAATAAATTCCAATTATGCGAACCTCACATGCATCACGCAAATACACCAAAAGTTCCTATTCAAATAGCTAAGAGAAAACACTAACCAGGGGGATTACGTATACCCTAACCGACTACTAATTGCTTCAAGTATCCTTCATCTCTATCCAAGTTGCCATCTGCACCACAAAATTAAATACAAGAAAGGCCTTAATGATTTATAACAAGGCAAGTCACAACATATAACCAGTAAAAAAACACTGACAACGAAAGAGTTATGTAATACCTACGTGTACTCTTGAGATTCAATTCCTATAGGCTTAGTATCCCGTCTTTCGAGAGCCTATAAATTCAATTCCTATAGGCTTAGTACAAAGTAATAGATTATTTCCAGGGGGTTAAGTGCGTGGTCATTTCTTAGTATAAAATCTCACTTAAAAGTAACTGCATGGTGGGGAAAACTAAGTTATTTGTAGTTTAATGCTTGGAAAGTTGCAGTAAAGTTTAGAATGAGTTTGCATAATTTCACAATGAGACTTCAAAACAAACTGTCCATAGCATATAGTCTATCGATTTCTTTTAAAAAAAATAAAATAAAATTCCCCCAAACGAAAGGTAATGCTGCAAATGCAATTAATTAATTTAATCAAAAACACATTCAGAATTCTAGCTACCATACACAACATTTCAACAAACCAAAATAAGGAAATAACAACATTAAGCTTAAGAATAGTGGTTTTATATACCTTTGAATTGGAAAAGTGGAAATAATAAGCACCAGCAACAATTGCAACAACAGCTACATACAACAATACCCACAAATGAAATTCTAGTATTTTGCAAGAACTCCATTTCCTTCTTATTTTTTATCCCACCAAGAACAACACCAACAACAAAACCCCTCTTTTATTGCTAACTGGCCCAATAGCTAGGCCTAATAGCTACATACAGACATTCTGTAAATGTATGGAGTCGAGTTGGAGATTTCTTACTTCTTGCCGAGGAACAGTCCCATACGAGCTTCCCAACGACCACATTTGTGAAGCGTGACACCTCTGTATTTGGAGCTCCCCCTTGCGAATCCAGTGATATGCATGGCGATGAAGAATGTGGACAAATTATTCCTTCGCAAGCACAACACACCTGCACTTGCACCTGCACCAGCACTACACAACACAACACACATACCAATTACCAGCAGCCTACAGCCATATGTACTTGTAATATAGATTAACCAAAGTCGCAACTAACCAAAGTCATATGTATCAAGATTACTTTATCGATAAAGTGGTCCTAGTCCTCTACAACCCTCAAATGGCTCAATTAAAACTAAGAACAGAAGATACTTTCTCATTAGTTGCTAATATCTACTAAAATATTTAAAAGGAAAGAACATGCACTTACCCGAGAAATAATTAATTGGATGATGACATTGACCCATAGGCCCATGGGGAGGAGGGGGTTTAAGGCATTTGCAAACTGCCTTGGCCGCCAAATTGGGCGTTGTCGAACAAAAGGACTTGCGGAATCTTTTGAAGCGAAGAGGAAAACAATTGCCTTACGTTTTGCGTGAACCTTCAAGTTCTCGTGATAGATACAAGTATCACAAAGGTCGAGCTTATACAGGTACTACAAAAAATAAAAACCAGAAAACAATAAAGATACTGATGAAAGGGAAAGGAAATCCAATAACACTTCACGTACCTCTATCCGCAAAATGCAAGCCACATAGCCAAATGCATACTGCAAGGAAGTCGCTTAGACATTCCCAAAGCAATTTATACTATGCTTAAGTACAAGATACACAAGGACAGATCGAGGTAACAAGAGGAACAATCTAAAGTAACAATAAGATAACCAGTTAAAGGTATTTGTAAATTGTGAAATTGCTTAAAAAAATAGTGAAGTTCCCTAATTAGATCCAGTTAAACTAAACAGGTGAAGTGATTTACTTTTACAGCCAAAAGCCTTTATGTTAATACCAATGATCAACAAAAACACTAATACCACATGCTAAGACACAAATCTACCAACTTAGATTTTAAACTACATAACCTTAAGTCCAAAGAAAATACTTTATATAGTCTAATCCTAAGCAATTACAATATTGGCTAACAATGAGCACAGGTGGGCTTCTACATGCCAAAATCAATTATAAGTGGGGCCATTTCTAGTCAAATGTAATAGAGGCGCAAAAGGTATAAAGACGAAACCGACAAGTAATAGGTTATCATCCTAGGCAAAGTTGATATGCCAGTAGATTTTATTTCACTGATCTACTATATCCATATAAAAATTTACGATGCAAAGCGAAAGCTTTATGCAAAACAATACTAGTATCAAAGATAATTAAACCATTGATTAAATCTTGCTTCTAAATTTGTGCTGAAATGATTAATCAAAGACCTTGGGGAGACAATTTATTAACCCTTAATAAAATCCCCATTATTGCGACATTTTATCAAACACTTTATATATCGACAATAAACCGAAAACACAGATATAAGCTGCTACTTGGTCGTTGTTGCCTGCTTCTCAACACATCATCCAACCAACATACTCGTTCAATCAAACAGTTTAAGGCAAGCAACTCAGAGTACATATAATAAAACTTGCAGATTGGTATAGCTAAAATAAATCACTAGAAAGCAACAAGGAAGAACATAGAGAAAACCCACCCTACTTAAGTATCCAACCCTATTTAATTTAACTGCTAAGAAGACTCATGAGGTTTCCTCAAAAGAACAAATAAGCATGAATTTTGAGGTAAAATTCAGAAATTTAATAGATAGACTTTATAATCACAATTAAAAAAAAAACAAATATGAATTTAGAAATGAGAAACCCAGAATAGCTTGCCTTGGCGGAAGAGAATTTGAGATAGAAATCGAGTTCGAGATATAAGGCTTAACCGATTCAATTCCTTTCTGATTCACTTTGAAGCTCCAGTTGAGAGGTAAATTAAATTAGTGGGATTCGAGCCTCTGCTTTCGTCTCTCCAGAACCACTTCAATCGACGATTGAAAGATGCTCAACACAGTTAAATTAAAATGGTTTCTAAAAAGAATAGTAGAAGTTGGAGAAATGGAGAGTGAATAGCGCAAGGCGGTTCTGAGAGAGTGAGGTTTTTTGGTGTAAAACTTCAAAAGCCACGGTAGCTAATTATTTTGCCCAAAATAAAAAAAGTTATAAATCACTGTTTGAGGAAACAGTGGGGTTATGTAGTTTAAAATACATAAATAATTGGAACCGTGGCTTATGGCAAACTAGACCCCACGGTTTACACGAAACAGTGGTGTAAACTAATAAACAAATAACAAACAAAATTTCGACCGTGGTATAACTATACTAGCCACTATTTTTGGTAGAACAGTGGTATAAAACTTCTTCCTTACCGTGGTAAATGTGTTATTCTGTAGTAGTGAGACTTCTAAACTTTTTATTCATTATAGAAAAAAGAAACAAGACTTTTTAATACTAAACAGAAAAATAATTTTGGTCTTTTTCGAAAAAAAATTTAGAAAGAAAGAAATATACTATTATATCTACTATATAGAAAATGCATAGTTTTTGCAAAATGTTACTATACCACCCCCAAATAGAACTATGTTTTGTCCTCAAAGTATGAAGAGATAAAGAAAGAGATTACCATAGAAACATTAGCAAAAACGGCGATACACCTGTATTCTGTTCTTCATGATGAAGATACGTCACCCCCAAATAAGTTTTGGGGCGTGGGTTGTTTGATATAGAACGAGAAATACATGGTTTATTATACTAGGCATAATTACTCTATTATGAAATCTTTTTGTGTTTTTTAATTTTTGAAAACATATATGAAATGCATGAAAAAAAAATGGAAAATTTTGACATGATGTATCTGTATTACCTTCTACTCATATACCAAATTCCATAAGAAAACAAATAAAACAAGCATATATAATATTAAACATATAATTAAACTTATACTAAACGTCATAAATAAAGAAAAATAAACAACAACTAAAGATAATAAACTATCTATACAAACACTAGGGAGCTGTGATCATCTCCCAAATGTGCATTTTATTACCCTTATATTACTCATTACAGCCCTTCTTACGTTTAATGAAAAGACAACTCATAACTTTTATTACCTTATTCAGGTTACGGAGAATTTCAGGCCACTTATCATAAAAGTTGTGTCTTAGCACCAAAAGGAGCCTTAATCATGCTTATTATTAAGACAAGAAGCTGCTATAAAAAAGTGTTGAAAAAGTCAAAGTCAATGGTCACAGTCAAAGGTCAAAGCCCTAAACTCAGAATACCAGAGATGGAGTCCCTTATCTCAAAATATGGCATTCTCCAAAACCTATCTTGGTCAAGAAGAAATCAAAAAGCAAATGCATAAAGTGAAGTGTGAGGTGTATCAATTGTAATGGAGAAGGGAAAATCTGTAAAAGGCATAAAGTAGGGGTATATAATCTAAAAGTTAGGGAAAGAGAATGTATCCATTGTTTTAGGGTCCAAACCATTTGGTTTGTAGGATTTAGTTATTGTTTTTCAATTCAAGTCTTTTACTTTATTTTTCTTCATTTCTTTCATTTTAATCTTGTTATTTTTGCTTATTTCAATCAATCAATCAATCAATCTTATTTTGTTGTTCTTTGTTTCAATCTTCATTTCAATACTTGCTTTCAATGTTTTCATATCATTTCCATCTTTTAACAACTTAAGTTTTCATGTTCTTCATTAGCTTAAAACTACACAAGTTCTACGCTAAGAGTCTACCTTCCTTCTTCTTCAACTCCCAGATTCAAACTCTAAACAATTTAGGATGAACCTCACTTCTAATGTTTTGAAGACTACACCACCATCTACAGCTTCAAATGGCACTGCCGTCATGGATTGAAAGAGCAAGAATGCTTGGTTGAGAATCTAAGGAGGAAGCACGATTGTCATCTTTCCATTTCTGATTTTTTTTTTTAAATTTTTTGCTATTTTATTTTGTTGTTTTTCAGTACTGACTTACTTTTTTGCAAGTCAGGGTTCGGGATCAACAAGCTGGAGAGGAGCTGAAGCAGTGGACAAAAGCCGATAGAAGTTTACCAAAACCGCACAAGCGACTGCGGGCCCACGTCAGCATACCACCACTTGATTTCTTTTAGTATCAGTTATGTTGAAGTGTTTACCTGAACTCCGAAACTGGATTTTGTAATAGAGTAGGATAAATCAGTGGAACTTGTTTGTAATAGTTAGAGATAAAAAGAAAAACAAAAAAAAATTATAAAAAATTGGGTTTTTATTGATTTTTGTGGATGAACATGAGTTGAACTTGGTTGAAGTTGAATACTTACCAAGGGATGAGAGTTTTCATTGCCTTGGGAAGTTCAAGTGTGTGAGACAAGTTGTGAATCATAGCTCACACACTTTGAATCAACTTGGTAATCAGCACTCTAAGTCCATTTGACTCTAGTTAATCTAGATTATCAATCTAAAGCTAGCTAATCTATTAGATTAGTATAGTATTAGTTTAGTTTTAAGTCTTGGGCCCTTGAAGGCAAACTTGTTTAATTGTCAAAAACCCAACTTGTGGTTTTTTAAGTGGACCTTTATTGTAACTTAAAACAGGGTAAAGCTCGAAATATTGGGCCTGATTCTCAGATCACGCGCCAACCGACGTCGCCTTCTCCTCAAGCAGCATGTAAGCACAGCTTGAGAGATAAATTATAAACCTCCTCGAAGCCCAAGTAAGAGGATACCCTATATGTTCAAGCATGCTTACATGATTGTTTGTAATTTAATTTCCACACTGCAATTTACATTCACGAATGAGGCTAAACCCGAGCCACATAACAACCATTGGGAAGTCATTCCCCAATGTAGGTAAATTGGATGTTGCTTGATTCTTGAAACCCTAGACCAAAAAAATGAATTAAAATCAATCGACTAGAGCTCAAAGTAGTCACGCTCCTCCAAAAAATGACAAAAATATAGCCACGAGGATTTAGAGTAATCAGTTACCAGATTCTGGTGGACCAACTACCTTCCTCACTCCCCTCCCCCAGATTCATCGTGAGTGAGATTCTTGGTAGCACACCACTTGGTGAAGTGACTGCCTACTCTTCTGAGACGTGTAGTACAACCATCCTAGTCTCGCGCCCAATTGTTCCTTTGAACAGGGCATAGTAAATTATAGACCAAGCAAATATTTTCAAAAATCCAAAAAAATGAATTTCTACTATGTGTGCATCATCATTGATTGAGCATTCATGTCTTATCAATATGCATCACAACCATCATGGAATTATAATGCAAACCTAGAACCTTGTTTTTTTTGTGGTAGTCCTTATCACTGGTTATCTCATTGTCCATCATCCTTATGAGTCTATTACGGGAAATCCTTACGATTACGAACTTCAATTTTCAAACTTCCCTAGTACCCCATACACTCAAGAGGTTTCCAGTCATGCCGACAATTCATGGATTTCCATCACAAATAGTCAACCACCATTCATATATCCACCTGGTCAGTCAGAGTACAGTTTCACTCAAAACCCATTACCATTCACATCACCATCCATATCAAATTCATATTTCACTCTACCATCCATCACAGACAAACTCTACTAGGAAATAGCCAAGCAAATATTAATAACTCAGTAAATAGCAACTGCATTATGTTTTCTCTAACCCAATTCACAAGAGGCCACATCTTAGACTAATATTCTTCCCACCAGTCCAGAACCCATCCAACAAGAGAAACAAGGTGTTACTATAATCGGTCAATTACTAAAGCCCATCCTAATACTCATGACCAGTTAAAAACCTATCATCCTCCACCTGACGATCATGACATTTCCAAATCCTATGATGATGACTATATGCTTGAAGTCACAGTTTCTCTCACATGCCTAAACGCATCATCACCCATAAATGAGAAAACTCCGGCAGAAGAAACTCAAGAGCATGTATTGGACTCGACACATTTGGAAAATGGCATCGATAGAAAATTTATGAAGATCTAGGCAAAGAGGACAAAGAAAATGAAGTGCTTGGAAAAGAGAGAGTAAAATCTATGGTGAAAAGTGGAATTCAATTTAGTTGGGCCGTTAAAGATTTATTGATGGAACAAATTTGTGACATTCTTACTATTACAGATATGAACCACAATCTTGTTGAAATGCCAAAACTAAGTGAAGAATTCTCTGAGTTCTCGAGATCATGTGAAGAACCACCACCCAACCATCACCATCCCAAATTAACACCTCTTGAAATCCAACCTCCATTCATAAAAAATCCACCAATTTCTGAGGACGACACCACTAAACCAATTCAAATAAACCTCAAATTCGCACTTAAGCCAATTACCTTTGAGATTATTCATAATTTTCTAAACCTTCCCAGTAAAGAGACTTTGCCCGATATACAAACACAAGAGTCCATTATTTCAGTAGTTGAGAAACCTGGTATGTGCTATTCTACATAATTTGAGCCTCATGACAGACATCTACTACCAACCTCTCACTCTTATGGACAATTCAACTATGACGGGTTATTGCATAAGTTCCATGATGCGTTACATAAACATCCTCTTATTATTCTGCATCTTACACTCCAAATGCATCATTTCATTCTTTTTAGGGGTGTATGCTTTTATATATTTTTCTATGAAGGCCCCCAACTGTTTAGGCTATTAGTATATAGTTAACAGCATATCATCCATCTCATATGCATAATTTTGGGGAATCTGAGTTAAAACGACCCCACATATAGTCTTGAATATCTGACTATAAAATATTCATGTTATGTTTTCTCGATGCATTCCATGGGAGTGCATCATTAAGGTAACCGGACCTCTCCACTTGGAGGGTGTGGTTGTAAGTGCTGGAGCCTTGAGTCCACAGTATATCTTACGCATTCAACTTTAGCACTTTTACTCATCGTTTAAGTAGTGTACCCCCATGGAGCAAGTATACAATTTTTCTTTTCTTTATTTTACACTTCTTTCTAGAATAACTTTTATATTCGTGTCTTTTACAATTCGTGTCTTCATTTTCATTTCCCTGTTTTTTGTTTTTACATAAGCATTTTTCTTTCAATCTTCACCTTTGACGCTGAGAAGTCTTTCCTCTATAAAGAAGAGATGTGAAAAAAAGCAGAGGGCGATGAGAATTGAGTGAAGGTGTCTTACGGTTGCCTCTCATGGTTGTTTAGCATGTCTTGTCTTCCATAGGCATGCCATACCGTGGGATGGTTAGCAACTGGAGCCCTTGATTTCGAAAACTGCTTTTACCTTCTATAGGCGATTTCTAATTGTTTTGAGCTTCGTCTTTCTCTCTGGTTACAATAGCTACCAAATAGGGCTAACTAGAGATTAGGAGAGGAAAGACTAGATTATCTAGCAATAGAGCTAGTCCTTTTCACTAGACTCGCTTTCTTGTAAAACAAGGAAGTGCACAATCTAGGGCAAGCCAAACCCCACGCTGGTTCTCAATTAGAATCACTTAATTTCAAGCACCTTCTATTGGGAGGATCACTTTCGTCATAGTGATTTTTCTTAGTAGTTTTATAGTTTATATTTTTTCTGTCATAGTAATTTAGGAACATAAAAACCAAAAAGCCAAAAACAAATGTTTCTTTCTTTCTTTAATAAAATTGTTGTTTTCACCACGCTTATAATAGATGATTCTCGATACATCAATAGTTCAATGATTTTTTTCAAAAACAAAATGGGCAATGGATTTTACACATATCAACCCCTAGAACAACACAATTTAGGGGCGGTTTAAGATTAGCTTTTCTTACTAAGGGTTGCCTATATCACCGACCTATTCCCCCAACTCACGTAGCTGAAGCTCTGTCTGCCTAGATTGGGTTCGCTATAGAGCAGACACGAAAGTTGCCTGAGATTACTTGTTATGATTTGTTTTCAAAAAAATTAGTGCTTAGAATCACAGCTTTTGAGTACGAGTATCTTAAAACATCTCTCCATACTTTTCAAAACTAGAAGATATAAAAATAAAATTATACGCCCCGGAGTAACCAAAATGATACCGGATCAACGTATAATTTTATCGTCTTGTCAAAAGCTCTATATGGTTAGAGATACATTTAGATTGGAAAACCAAGTATTTAAACACACACACACACACACACACACACACATTTCATATGTGTCTGTATAGATAGTTGTTTACATACTTTTTATTTTTTCAATCGTAGTCTAATCATAATCATGCATGCATGTTAGATTTCCTACATTTCATATATATTTTCAAAAATACAAAAACCCAAAAAGATTTCATAGTAGAATAGTTATCCCTACTATAATAAACCATGTATTTCTCATTCTATATCAAACAACCCACGTCCCAAACTTATTTGGGGGGGGGGTGGCGTATTTTCATCATGAAGAATAGAATACAGATGTATTACCGCTTTTGCTCATGTTTTTATGGTAATCTCTTTCCTTCTCTCTTCATACTTTGAGGACAAAGTATAGTTCTATTTGGGGGTACATGGTATAGTAACATTTTGCAAAAATTAGGCATTTTCTATATAGTAGATATAATATTATATTTCTTCCTTTCTAACAATTTTTTCGAAAAAGACAAAAAATATTTTTCTGTTTAGTATTAAAAAATTCTTGTTTCCTTTTTCTATGATGAATAAAAAGTTTAGAAGTCTCATTATAGCAATAAAGTAAGGATTCGTTCTTCGTACTTAGGCTAATATACGTACAATAGTTTCTGCATCTTTTCATGAATGGCATGCATCAGCATTTGTTTGTATATAGCAGTGAGTTTCCGAAGCCAAGGTTAGAACAATTAAGTTCCATATCCTGTGAAAATCTAGTCGGAAGCCTCATCTGAATGTTTATTAAGTGATGACACAAAGGATGTCCGGATAGAAAAACCACACGTCCACTTGCTTGATCACCACGGCATATCCTAGGAGAGAATTTAGGCCCTTTTTGGATTGATATAGCCAAATAAACGTTAAAAATCGAAAAAAAAATAGTTTCCATCTAGTTACCCCTCTTGAGCCTTTACCCCTTTCTAAAAGCCTTTTTATTCTTTACCAAAAATTCCTAACCCGTTACACACACAATAAAAAACTTACCCGGCTAACAAGTTGAAAACTGGCTAGATATCAGAAAAAGAGAAGAGAAAACTTTGTACAAAAACAGAACAGTTAGTTGCTTCAAAAAGAAAAGAAAAGAAAAGAATGAGAAGAAAAGAAAGAACCATAAAAAACCAGCAAAACTCCAAAAAAAAATCAAATGAGTCAAAAATCAAATCTCCTAAAAGTTAAAAATCAAAGTTAGACGATATCAGAAACAAAAAGAAACAAAAGCAAAGTTAGAACTCCCAAAAATTCAAAATCATATGGAGTCACAAAGCCAAAGGGCTAAAGAATGTATCACAATTCGGAAGCAAAATAACAAAACAAGGTTCTTCTCTGGTTACACGTATCTTGAAGACCCAGTTTCTTAACATATCAAATTTTGTTTTTCCCTTCCTTTTTCTTTCTAAACTATCACCCTAGCCCCGTAACTCCTAATAAAAGACATATAGCTCAATTAGGAATAGGATGGTGTGATAGTAAGTGGAAAACGTGATCAATCGACCCCGGTTTCTTTGGACGTTATTTGAGTATGTGAGGAATATAAGTGCCCGCTGCACTTAAGAGAACAAACCTTGAGTAAATCTATCAAAGAGTTGTGATTGCAACACACCCCTGTGAGAACCCACTTTAAGGATGCTTTTGAAAAGTCTCAGAAACAACTCTGCTTTTGTATTTCATTGCTCATGTTTTGCACATTTATCTTTAGATGATTAAATTACTGTACATATGTTATTCTAAGTTCAAATAAGTTTGTCCGTATTCTCTGCTAATGAGATGTATAAACTTCTGAGAATAAATAAGGAAACAAGACCCTTTGTACTAAATAGAAGAAGTTTGTGAGTACCTTCACTGGAAAACTCTCATGAGGCTTAAAGCTCGTCCACTAGGAAATTCCTAGTGGTTTAAGGCCTTGTTTCATATGGTCAATGCAATCGCACTCTGCAAAACGACATAAATATAACTTATAATAAATCACTCATTTGTGATCTTAGTTTTTTTCTCTCATCTTTGCTTTAGGACAAGCAAGATGCTATTTGGGGGTGGTGATCAACTCCCAAATGTGCATTTTATTACCCTTATATTACTACATTATAGCCTTTTTTACATTTAATGAAAATATAACTCATAGCTTTTATTGTCTTTTTCAGATTACGGAGAATTTTAGACCAGTTATCATAAAAGTTGTGTATTAGCATAAAAAAGAGCTTTAATCACGCTTATTATGAAGACCAGAAGTTGTTATGAAAAAGTGCTGAAAAACTCAAAGTCAAAGGTCAATATCAAAGGTTAAAGCCCTCAACTCTGAAGACCAGAGATAGATGTCTTTATCTCAAAATATGGCATTCTCCAAAACCTATCTTGGTCAAGAAGAAATCAAAAAGTAAAAGCAAAAGCAAAAGCATAAAGTGAAGTGTGAGGTGTCTCTATTGTAATGGAAAAGGGTAAATCTGTAAAAGGCATAAACTAGGGGTATATAATCTAAAAGTTAGGGAGAGAGAAAGTATCCATTGGTTTAGGGTCCAAACTATTTGGTTTGTTTGATTTAGTTCTTGTTTTTCAATTCAAGTCTTTTACTTTATTGTTCTTCATTTCTTTCATTTTAATCTTGTTATTTTTGTTTATTTCAATCAATCTTATTTTGTTGTTCTTTGTTTCAATCTTATTTTCTATACTTGCTTTCAATGTTTTCATGTCATTTCCATCTTAAACAACTGAAGTTTTCATGTTCTTCATTAGCTTAAAACTACACAAGTTCTACACTAAGAGTCTACCTTCCTTCTTCTTCAACTCCCACATTCAAACTCTAAACAATTTAGGATGAACATCACTTCTAATGTTTTGAAGACTATACCACCATCTACAGCTTCAATCTGCCTAGTCAGAATCCGTGTGTGACTTGTCTCGACGTCGAGAACATCCTTCTCCTTGATGACGTCGGGTCCTAGAATGTCTTTTACTACGCAGGAGCACAAATAGAGAGGTGGTGGCAAAAGATAGAATTAAACAGAGAATAGTATCACTTTGGGTTACTCTATTTTGTTTAATTCTCATTTTTAGTTGGTTTACTCAAGCAAAAGATATCTCTAACCATATAGAGGTTTTGATAAGAAGATAAAATTATATGTGAATCCGATATCATTTTGGTTACTCCGGGGCATCTAATTTTCATTTTTATATCCTCTAGTTTTGAAAACTATGGAGAGATATTTTAAGATACTCGTACTCAATAAGCTGTGATTTTAAACACTAAGCTTTTGAAAACAAATCATAACAGGTAATCTCAGGCAACTTTCGTGTCGACTTTTTATTGAACCCAATCCAGTCAGACTGTGGCTTCAGTTATGTGTGTTGGGGGTTTACTGTACAAGACGTAATGGGAAGGTTTATCTTATTGGACACTAGTGGATGGTAGAACTAGGTCTCTTTGGTGGATTTTGGTAGTTCTAGTTAAAATGGGGTGAAACCAATGCTCTGTTCTGATTGTAGTAAGTACTTTGTCCTTGTTTGAATGTATTTGGTGGTTTGATGTGATTGGTGAATGAACCTTGAAGGTGGTTGTGTTTATGGCTTTGGTTGTTACCTCTATGGTGCATTTGATACATTGAAAGCACGTACTTCTTCTGGGTGAAGTGATGATATGTTGGTGAGCAAAAGCCAATTGGTATCTATATGGTTTAAGCTGAGACAAAAAGTGCATGGTGATATGGGCGACCCTTAGTAACACATAACTGATCCTCATACCGCCCTTAGAAGAATGGAGATTGCGTACTCCTAAGGGTTGGTCTATGTGGAATCCAATGCCCGTTTTGTTTTTGAAAAATCACATAACTATTGATGTATCGAGAATCTAGCATAATGAGAACGAAGAAAAACAACTATTTTGACAAAGAAATGTAAAATAAAGAAAAACAAATTTGTATACTCGCTCCACAGGTTCACACTTACTCAAATGACGAGTAAAAAGTGTTTTACAAAGAATATGCGAGATATACGTGGATTAAGGCTCTGGTACTTACAACCACACACTCCAAGTGGAGTGGTCCGGTTACCTTAAGGATGCACTCTCATGGAATGCATCGAGAAAACATAACATGAATCTTTTATTGCCAGATATTCAAGACTATATGTGGGGTCGTTTTAAGTCAAATTCCCCAAGACTATGCATAAGATGGATGATATGTTGTTAACAATATACTAATAATCTAAACAGTTGGGGATCTTTATAGAAAAACATATGAAAGCATACACCCCCAAATAGAATGAAATGATGTAGTTGGAGTGTAAGATGCAGATTGATGAGATAATGTTTGTGTAACCCATCATTGAATTTATGCAATAACCCATCATAGTTGAATTGCCCAACTAAGTGAGAGGTTGGTGGTAGATGTCTTTCATGAAGCTCAATTGATGGGGAAAAGGACATACCAGGTTTCTGAACTACTGAAATGATGGACTCTTGCGTTTGTATATTGGGCAAAGTCTCTTTATTGGGAAGGTTTAGAAAATTATGAATAATCTCATAGGCAGTTGGCTTAAGTGCGAATTTGAGGTTTATTTGAAATGGTTTCATGGTGTTGTCCTCGGAAATTGGTGGATTTTTTTTATGAATGGAGGTTGAATTTCAAGAGGTGCTAATTTGGGATGGTGATGGTTAGGTGGTGGTGTTTCACATGATCTCGAGGACTTAGAGAATTCTTTATCTAGTATTGGCGGTTCCACAAAATTGTGGTTAATATCTGTAATAATAAGGATGTCACAAATTTGTTCCATCGATAATTCTTTAACGGCCAAACTAAATTGAAATCCACTTTTTACCATAGATTTTATTCCCTCTTCCCCAAGCATTTCATTTTCTTTGCCTTCTTTGCCTAAATCTTCATAAATTTTCTCAATGCTATTTTCCAAGTATGTCGAGTCCAATACATGCTCTTGAGTTTCTTCTGTCGGAGTTCTTCAGGCATATAGTAATCATAAGATATGAAATTCTCACGATAGTCAGGTGGAGGTTGATAGGGATTTGATTGGTCATAAGTATCAGGATGGGCTTTAGCAATTGGCTTTGTTATAGTAACACCTTGTTTATGTTTTTAGTTAGGTTCTAGACTAGCGGGAAGAATATTAGTCTCAGATGTAGCATTATTTGAATCGGATTGGAGAAAACATAAAGTAATTGCCATTTGTTGAGTTAGTATTGTTTGCTTGGCCATTTCCTGGTAGAGTTGGTCTGTGATTGATGGTGGAGAAGGATATGAATTTGATATGGATGGTGATGTGAATTGTAATGGATTTTAGGTGAAACCGTACTCTGATTCACCAGGTGGATATATGAATAGTGGTTGACTATTTGTGGTGGAACTCCATGAATTGTCGACATGACTAGAAAACTCGAGTGTATGGGATATTATGGAAGTTTGAAAATTCACTACAAAAAAACAGGTTTTACCCCAAGATTTTAGACCGTCGTAGGACCGTAGGCTTTTTGTGCGTCGGAAATAGTCTAGCAATAGTCATGACCGTGGATAAAGCCTACCAATAGCGACGGTCTTTGCATCAGCTATTGCTGTTAGTATGGCCATGGCAAAAACCGCTGGATAATTCGTGGCAAAAGGTCACTTTTCCCTACGATTTTGATCTGTGGGAAAAGAGCAGTTTTTCCTACAGTTTTGGTCCGTGGGATCTGATGTTTTTGCTATAGCTATAAATCGTGGCAGAGTTATTTTTTTAAAAAAAATTATAATAATTGATATTTCAATTCTTAGATCTTTTCCCCTGCAATCAATAAATCAATAGAGACCTACCAATCACCTAGCTAAGCTTCCATAACCATCCTATAGCTCAAAATCACCATTTCCATTCATTCTCGTCATCCCGAAAGATATAAAAATGAACTTCACAAAACAAATAATTGAATTAACTAGTAGTGTCTCTCTGTATCACATGTATTATATAAACACTTTACTAAAGAAGAAGATAGACAAGTAATATGAGATATTCTATACACCAATAACTAATAAATGCATGGTAAACTCAGATTATTAGAGCGGTTAACACCTGCTATTTCTAAGTACTATACATATTCTCAAGTAGAATACAATATTATAAGATAATACGCTAGATTGTAATCTCAAGTTGCATTAGTGTGAGCCTTTCCAGCTTGTTACTGGTTCAATAAGCTGCAACAAGTCAAGCATAAAGACTACAATAAGTCTTAGAACGAAAAATTACTTAAACATATAACGGAATGCATGATAAATGTAGGAGTCTTACATAGCAAGTCAAAGTGCTAGTCCAAAAACGCAAACCTTGTATTGAATTCGAATCAATCCTTCATAATTTCCTACAAACCAAAGAGGCCGGATATAAAAAAATGAGTGACCTAACTTTGAAAAATAAATTCATAAATCACTAGTGCGTTCAAGAAGCAAAACTGGTGTATCAAGTGTATGTAGACAACTTGATGAAGCCCAATATATGAGACTAACTTTCACCTATCAAACAAATAATATATACTGGGCGCTGTCTAAAAAGGGTCTTATTAAGCTACAAGGTGCTAAAACAGGATGGTCAATTGATATATGTACTAAACTATGGAATTCGGAATTATTAAAACTAAAGTTGAAGTGAAAAAAATGAGGCTAAGAAGCCTTCACAGTTAGGTGGGTGTCAACTAAAAAAAAAAGAAACGTAAATTAGATGTATATTCCTATTACCTCTTTGAAACCATGATCTCCTTACTGCTTGACAGATATCCCGCTCATGTCTCTCCAAGTGTTCGTCATTTTTATGTGAATGAGATCGAGTCAACAATGGCCCTGAGAACTCAACTAGAATATGTAGCTTACTGAAAAGAATATGAACAGATCTTACTTTTAACTTGTCGTTGGGTATAACAGTTGGTAACTAAAGCCCATTCTACTTGATTGGTTGAGTTAAGACTTACCAGTAGGTGTTTATGATATATAGTATCTAGTTGAGATAACTTACCAAATCGTATCAGTGGGTCTTCTTCTCGAGACTTGGTACTTGTCCCATCTATGGATTCTCCATTTTCTTGACGTTTTGACTCGGAAACACTTGACTTCTTGAGCTGGATCTACTGTTTGATCTTATGGACGCTGCATCTTCTTTTTGCCTTCTTGCCCATGCAAAGTCGCTTGAAGACTCTGTCAATGCAGATTAGTGGCATGGACTTGTTCTCATTTTATGAAGCTTTGAAGAAAACAAACACAAAAAATGAGATGGAGGGTTGTCGGGGTGAAATGACAGTATACCATATATTTTTTAGATATGTAAATCGGAAGTTTAGTAATCAGTATAAAGCAACTATTGGAGCTGATTGTTTTGACTAAAGAAGTTCAATTTGAGGATAGGCTCTTCACATTGCAGGTGATTTTTAAAAGGCAGCTCGAAGCCTTCCAATAAGAGCGTCGAGGCTTCCCCAGGCTTGACAGAGGGGACAGGGACAAGGTGCTGGTGGATTAGCGCGTCCATAGAAGGGGCAGATTTGGTTGTGGACTTTGGTTTTGCCAAATTGATCGAGGTAATGAAGAAATTCAAGGACATGAGCACTACTGCACCTAGAGAGTGATAGTAGGGGCTTGTGATTTCTCAAGTACTGGCCAAAAGTGTTCCAGTCTCTGCGCTTCTGGCCTTCGTATCGGCTCAGTGTAGGACTCGATGAAGAAGAAGTAGCGGCCAAGGACAAGGAGCCACTGTTGGTGTTGGTGCTAGTGTTTTCAGAGTTCGAACTATCTGCTGCTCCAATTGCCTCCATGAGATTGATGTGCTTTTATTCTCTATGTATTCTTTGATCCTGAAAAAGGGTGTGCTGGCAGGTTATATATTATTCATCATGGTGATACTTATGCCTATCACAAATTCTTCCTTTACCAGGGTTTTTCTTCCCCTAGGCTTATGTATCAATGAGATGTTAGTTTTTGTAATCAACTTATCTCCGAGAATTAATAGCTGTCCATGTGATCGAGTGAGTTAGAGGGAGAGAGTAGGGTTATTTTGTAGTCGAGAGAAAAAAGTTTAAAGAGTAAGAGGTATAAACGTACTAAGAGTAAAACAAACCAGCAGATATAGATATGCCACTTAAATTGAAGAAGTCAAGCAAACTAACTTTTCTTCTTTACCTACTTCCAGCTGATGTAGTGGGAGACTAGCCGGAGTCTTCTTTGATGTTTGTCACTGTACAGATCGAAGACTATTAGCTCATTAAAAGGGTAGTAGATGATTTTGAATGGATCTTGAATGCCTGAGCTTCAGTTTTTTCACACCAGAGATAAGTAGAACAACAAGCATATATGAGGAACTGAAACTGATATTATATTGGACTTGTTCTCAATCTACTTATGTGTGTGCTGCAGTATACCATATATTGATTTGAGAGGAATAACAAAAGATTTTGACACAAGGAACAACAAGCAAAGAATGGGAAGAATAGAATCTTGAAGGATGTCAAACTACATCTCCAGGTTCAACTCAAGAAGTCAGTATATGCTTACCTTAAATAAAGAAGAAACATAAAAAATTTCCAAACCGAGGAAGTATAGAGTTGCATCCCATAGATATTGGTTCTTATAAGTTTATAAATGATAACCTCGCTCAGGAACACTTCTGACATCTTTAAAGGCCTACCACTATGTTTCTTTATTAAGCAATCCTTAAAATACACCCAAACCGGACCAACACTACAGTATAGATGTTTATCGGAAAAAAAAACACTACAGTATAGATGGCAACAAGAGTAAAACCTACTGTACCTAGCTTTTTCTTCTTTTTTCTGACAGTGTTTACTTTCATCTTCGATGTGACAAATGTAATTAAAGAAAAAAAGTTCAATAAAAGAATCTCATTATACTTGTAATATACAACAATAACATTTATGTGTGACATGACAAGAGGAATAGAGTATTACCCGGAAATGAAAATAACACTAGATTATTTCATTGGAAATGAAAAGAGCTAGTACCATTTCACTCATCGTTGGCAATACACTTGTTTCTTTCTTTTCGTTTTGCAGATCCCCCCTCCAAGGAATAAACAAAACGGGAGTATCTTCAAAACTTGAAATTTCCAAATTTGACTTCTCGGGCAATTTCTTGCACATCAAATGCTTCCGCCTCTGCAATGTCAACAGAATCAAGATGTTGTCTGTATTGATGATAGTTTAACCTGTTTTAATATACATGTTGAATGGGACTGCATCAATCATCCTGCAGTGTACGTACTTTTGAGATACTAGTTCCTCACATTCTTTGAGAAGATGCCACCCAATACCCCTCCTGAAAAGATCCAAATAGGAATTGGGTCACATATAGATGATCCAACATAAAACAGTAGGAGGTTTTGAAGTCAGGACTACACTCCTCTACCAGCTATTATCATCAGTCTTCATTATCTCAATAAAGTCAAATAAGGGTGTAGGTCAATTTGTTATATGTGCATGAATCTGAAACAAATTCCGAAACGAAAAAACTGAATGATATATGTAGTATAGCCTAGGCATGACTTTGTTATATCATTCTCTAATTCAGTTCTCAAATAAAGGAAAAGTGGCAACCATGAGTATAAGACCATACCAGAAGATCAACGACACAACTTAGGCATTAGATTAGGGACTAAGAGACACTTGAATAGGAAAGAGCGAGGGGCATATACTTAAATTCTAGCGGAGACAGTTGAAAAAGGAATTGGTCAATATCAATTTCTAGCTGTGTAGGTTTATATAAGTAATGCACACGAGCACGTTGCAACTGCCACAAACACACAAGTAATATTTAATCACCTTAGGATCTCAAGGTTCAAAAACTTTATGAAATTTGGAGTTATACATTAACATTCAACATTTCTAAAGCTTTGATATGGTATCAGTATGGGGGTATACATGCGTTACAAAAAATTAGTACTCATACATACAAGAAAATGATATATATCAAAGGTCATAACTCAAAAAATAAGAACAAAGAACGAAACAAATTTAATCACTCTAATTCACCCAAACTCTTCCACTCCCCACTAATTGACAAAACTTTTCCAAACAATTAAAACTGTAGAGTTGTGAAATGTTTCCACAAAATCAAAAGGTTGATCCAAAATTTTCTACAAAATTAAAGTTTCCCATTGGAATTATTTCAAAAAATCAAACACCCTTAAACTGCCTAATTCTAAACAATATACTCTCTTCATTAGGTCCTATCATCAACATCATCAACGACACTTTATACAAATTGCTTGATAAAGAAGAAAGAAAAACCATCTAGAGGAAAAGTTATCCACGGACTACGTAGATATTCACATTAGCTCCATTTTGTACTAAGAAATGCATGCATCCAAACAGCCAAAACCACATCATCAACCCCCAACAATTGACTAATCCAAGTACTCAAGGGTACATTATTTCATTTCAAAAACTCGATCGAATCAGGGACTCACCAGCAAAATTGCAAGATTATTTTAAGTTGAAGTTAAAATCCAAGGTCTTTGAGTATCATAAAGAAAAATGGGTCACAACACTAGATAAAAGTCACTAATTGATGAAAACATTCAACTAAATAATTTTAGCTAAGCAGCATACAATTAAGTTGCATATTCACATCCAAAAAAATATATAAATAAATAAACCAGTAACCTCTGTTATTAAAATCGAGAAAAGTAAAATTTGGCGAGATTATGTAAAAGATCGATATGAACATACCTGATCTTATAATGAAAAATGCTGTCTCAAGGAATCACCACTTCGAAGCCTACATAAAATGACCAATGTAGACGATTGAAAGGGGGCGGCGCCACAGAAAAACACTTGAAAACCAAACTGGTTCCTAGAACAAATTTAAATAACGACTGTTAAGAAAAATGAAAATTAATCTAACCACTTCATCTAATGTTTGATTAAAAGCAAAAAAATCAAGAAAAAAATTGAAAAACTCTGTTCTTCCAATTTTAAAATTAAACCGTAGAAAAAACAATCCATGCTTGAAATTACTAATAAATTGTTAAGTTCTAATAAACTTACTACTATTTCAGTATATATATATTCACATAATCATGAAAATAAGAGATAAAAACCTCATACATGAATTCCAGATAACTCATTCCACCGACAAATTAGCTCAATACCAGCATCATCAAACAGATTTTAACGCAAAAACAACTTTTTAAGCTGTGTAAGAACATCAATCCGAGTATCTAATGTTGATAATCTATTAGATGTTAAATCCAACTCAATTAAACTGATGAAATCTCAATTCCTTCTAGATCATGTAGCTGATAGCTCGCGAATTGATTCTTCCACTTCCATTTTTTCGGTTTTGTTTGCCATTTCTTGAGCTTAATTGAAAACCCCAACAATTGATTGAAGAAAATTTGGGGGAAATTGAAGAAATTTGATGGGACTGGAAACCCTAGGGCTTATTTGGTAAAAATGTGAATGCATAAAAAAATCTTCAATTCTGACTTCGATTCTGTTTATTTTTTTTCTCTCTTTCTCACTATGGTAAGTGGGCGGTGGGGGACGAAGCGAAGTGGGTGCGGAAGAAAATAGTTAGTGAAGGTGAAAAGAGAACTGTCCAGTAGCTTTTTCTTCCAAGTGTTGTAGTGTTGGGGAAGCACTGATCTATCCGCATAATAATTGAGCCCTAACGCGACGGTCAAAACGCGTGGAACAGTCGTCAAAGCTAAAAATAACGTACCCACGGTTTCTGTCGTGGCTGTACCCACAGCCCAAATAAACAATTAAACCGTGGCTAAAAGAATTAAAAATACGAAACTAGGACAAACCTATTTGCTACAGTCAAAATTTGTGGGAAAATATGCAAGGGTTTATGACCATGGCAAAAAATACCGGGCATCCGTGGGCAAAAGTCTATTTTCTTGTAGTGATTGAGGTTCATAATCGTAAGAATTTCCCGTAGTAGACTCAAATTCGGTATATGATGGACAATGGGATAACTAGTGATAAGGACTACCGCAAAAAGAACAAGGTTATGAGTTTGCATTGTAATTCCATGACAGTTGTGATGCATATTGATAAGACATGAATTCTCAATCAATGATGATGCACAAACAGTAGAAATTCATTTTTTTGGATTTTTGAAAATATTTGCATGGTCTATAGATTACTATGCCCTGTTCAAAGGAACAATTGGGCGCGAGACTAGGATGACTCTACTACACATCTCAGAAGAGTAGGAAGTCACTTCACCAAGTGGTTTGCTACCAATAATCTCACTCACGATGACTCTAGGGGAAGGGAGTAAAAAAGGTAGTTGGTCCAACGGATCGGAATCTGGTAACTGATTACTCTAAAGAATTTATGACTATTTAGTATCACGTACTTTCATTTTTTTTTTAAATGGTACCTATACTTTTTTTCTCGCCTATTAGTACCACGAACTCTCAATTTGTTTCAATTTAGTACCTCAGTCTCTTTTACGTCCAATTCCATCCAATTTCGCTAACGACGAGCTCACGTGAATAGTTTTTTGAATTTTTTTTTTTTTTTTTTTTTTTTTTTTTTTTTTTTTTTTTTGTAATAATCTTTAATCCATCTTAAAATTTTACATGAATAGTGTTTTTTTTGGTAATCTTTAATCAATCTTAAAAACTTATATGAATAGTGTATTTTTTTTTTGTAATAATCTTTAATCAATCTTAAAAATTTATGTGAATAGTGTTTATTTATTTATTTTTTTTGTTTTTTTGTAATAATCTTTAATCAATCTTAAAAATTTATGTGAATAGTGTGTTTTTTTTGTAATAATCTTTAATCAATCTTAAAAATTTACGTGAATAGTGTGTGTTTTTTTTGTAATAAGCTTTAATCAATCTTAAAAATTTACGTGAATAGTGTGTTTTTTTTGTTTGTAATAATCTTTAATCAATCTTAAAAATTTACATAAATTTTTAAGATTGATTAAAGATTATTACAAACAAAAAAAAACACACTATTCACGTAAATTTTTAAGATTGATTAAAGATTATTACAAAACAAAAATAAATAAATAAAATACTATTCACGTGAGCTCGCCGTTAGTGAAATTGGACGGAAAAGAGACTGAGGTACTAAATTGAAACAAATTGAGAGTTCGTGGTACTAATAGGCGAGAAAAAAAATACAAGTACCATTTAGGAAAAAAAATGAAAGTACGTGGTACTAAATAGTCATAAACTCTTACTCTAAATCATCGTGGCTATATTTTTGTCATTTTCTGGAGGAGAGTGACTTTTTTGAGCTCTAGTTGATTGATTTTAATTCATTTTTTTGGTCTAGGGCTTGAAGAATAAAACAACATCCAATTTACCTACATTGGGGAATGACTTCCCAATGGTTGTTATGTGGCTCGGGTTCAGCCTTATGCGTGAATGTAAATTGTAGTGCAGAAATTAAATTTCAAACAATCATGTAAGCATACTTGAACACACAATGTATTACATGGGCTTCGAGGAGGTTTATAATTTACCTCTCAAGGCGTGCTTACATGCTGTTTGAGGAGAAGGCAACATCGACTGGCGCATGATCTGAGAATCAGGCCCAACCTTTCGAGCTTTTCCCTATTTTAGGGTACAATAAAGGTTCAATTCACTTAAAAAGCCCACAAGTTGGGTTTTTGATAATTAAACAACTTTGCCTTCAAAGGTCAAAAACATAAAACTAAACTAATACTATATTAATCTAATAGATTGACTAGTTTAGTGGTAAGAGCCCAAAACAATAGTTTTAACTCATTAATAATATTACTTTTAAACTAATTATGTTTATAATAAATAAGAGTTAGTACTGTTTACGTATTTTTATGTATTTCAGGTATTGGAGTCAACTATGTGAAGAGATATGTCACTTTTGCAAGAGAAATGAGCAAAGGTTGGTTGCTAAGAAGTTCTATGGTTAAAGCCTAAGTTTCAAGGAGAAAAAACTTTTTTAAAACCCAGTCATAGCTGAAAAGTCAAAGTCAACGCGGGCAGAAATAGAGCTTAAAAGTCAACAGAACTTCCGCAGGCCGTATCTTTGGACTCATCGCTCGGCATTGAACCTACTATATGTCAAACTGACCAGCTCGGAGAGAGCTTTCTAATCATCCAGGCCTTGATCCAATCAGAGGAGTAAAAGTGGACAAAACATTTATTACAGTAATTTTCAGTAGAGAACCCCTTTTTGGACTTAAGTAATTAGGGTTTGGGCTTGATTTAATGGCCTAAAACATAGCTCCAAAGCCCATGCACAAAATTGTAAACCTAGTCCTCTCCTATATAAAGAGGACTAAAGTAAAACTCTAAGTCTCTCTCCTACCTCTTCTCTTTAGTTTAACTTAGTTTATATTTTATTAGCCTGGCCACCATTAATACAATTCAAGTTATTTTTCAATACAAGTATTCCTTTAAATTATGTCTTCTTCTTATTATTATTATTTCCATGATAGTCTAATGAACCATAGCTAAACCTCCATTATAGGGGTTTGATTGAAGCTTTGATGAAGACTTGATGTGTTAGTATAGAATAGTTGTATTAAAGAGCTTCAATTCTAGAGGGTAGTTCATTCACCATAAGAATGGGTTTCAACTTCCTCTCATGCTAATTATTAGTTGGTTAGAGATGCCATGAATAATTATGGATAAAAAGACCTAACCTTTATGTTAAACCTTGTGTGAAAACATATAGATTAGGGTTGCAACAAACTCCACACTAGCATGTTAGGGATTAATCAAGGTGGATTTCAAATCTCTCTATTCTTCTCCATATTTCATTCAACCAGAACCCTCATGAATCCTTTTCAGAGGCCTGGCATTGTTTCACTGATCTTCTCATTGAATGCCCGCATCACAATCTTGCTAACGACATGCTTCTCCGCGCATTTTTCAAAGGCCTTTCACATCATCATAAGGAGGTTCTAGATATCATGAATGAGGGTAGTTTTCTTAGTAAAGGAGCCTTGGAGGCTTATAAATTCTTAGAAGATCAATCTAAGAGAAACAACAATTGGGGAGGTAACGATGTCCCCCGCTACACTCCTTCTTCTTTTGAGGTTAAACCTGATCCCGAGCTTAGAACTCTTATTGATGCCCTCACTAAAAAGGTAAATGTCATCTCTGTTCAAAAGAAACCCACTTCTATCATGAATATAAATTCTACTCGTTGTAATGTCTATTTTAGTCTTGAATATTCCGACTTCTATTATCCTCTTGTCTATGAAAATCCACCACCATAGCCAGAAAATGTCTGTGCTTTTAATAACAACCTTAACACACAATGGAGGCAAAACACTAATTATAATCCACAATAGCAAGCTACACCTCTAGGTTTTAATAATCAAAACCTTAGGCCCACTACAAACTTCAACCAGTTTATTCCGCATCAAGGACAAGGAAACTTAGGTGACCAGAACAGAGGTTTAGTGCCCATGACCCAGAACTATCAACATCCAAACATGAATGCTCAACAAGCCTTAATTCCAGTCAAACCATCTACAGATGAAGTAGTAGTGACCTTGTTGGAAAAACAAAATCAAATTATGCAACAAAACTCTAACTTGATGAAAGATCGGCATGATCAAAACTCTAACATGCTACAACAAACGATGCAAATGATACAGTCTTTGTGCCAAAAGGTTATTGACATGTCTCCTAACCAAAATAATAACCAAATAGGCGTGCTTCCAAGTCAAACAGTGCCTAATCCTACATCAACAAACACCGCCTTCGAAGTAAACAATATTCAATGTAATGGTAATATAACCCTAGGGGAAATACAAGCAATCACTACCCTTTGTTCAGGTAAAGTGATTGATAACGTCATAACTATACCCGTTGATACACCACTAGTGGTCATTGAAAATGAAACTTTACTAGATACCAAAATAGAAACTGAAGATCCTAGCCCTGTAAAGGTACCAGTTAAACCACAACCCAAGAGGAAAGCGGCCAAAGATAAAAATCCTATTGACCCATATGCTAAATATAGAGATAAACCACCATTTCCCCAGAGACTAGCCATGTTAAAAAATGATGCAAATTTTGATGAGATTAGGGAAGTTTTTAAAAATCTAACGATAAACCTACCTTTTCTTGAAGCTATTAAAAAATTACCACAGCATGCTAAGTTTCTAAAAGAGTTGTGCACTACTAGGCGGAAAACAAACATTCCAAAAGACGCCTTTTTAACTTAACAGTTTCCCACTCTATCTGAACATAATGGAATCGTTAAGTACAAGGACCCTGGTCGTCCTACTGTGCAATGCACCTTAGGGGATACCCAGACGACAACTACTCTATTAGACATGGGGGCGAGTGTTAACTTACTCCCTTATTATCTATATAAATAAATAGGTTTACAAGAGATGCAACCAGCTAAAATGACATTGCAATTAGCTGATAGGTCTATTAAGTATCTTAAGGGTGTTGTTGAAAATGTGCTTGTTAAAGTTCAAGATTTTTACTACCCAGCCGACTTTGTTATCCTCGACACAGAAGTCGCTAACAACTCCGTTTCTATCATTTTAGGGCGTCCCTTCTTAGAAACCGCCAATGCGCTCATAAACCGTCGCGTTGGTTCAATGTCCATATCCTTTGGACACTTTTCTATTGAGGTGAATGTTTTCAAAATGATGCAATAGTTACCCGATACGATTATTGATGGAGAAGTTAGCATGATCGAGAGTTTAGCTCAAGATTATTTCAACAACACGTTTCCAGAGAATCAGATGCACCAATTCTTTTCCTTCGGAAGTTCCGACTTTGACGATAACTCTTACGTAGAGGAAGTCAACACCCTTCATGAGTCCCCTCCTATTGACATTCATTCATCCCTTGACGCCATAAAGGAAGAAGAATTTTTCACCTTCTATCCCAGTGATTCTTTTGACCTACCTATTAAGGAATATCTTGCATATCTCAAGGTTTCTACTGATCTCGAACTAAGCAGACTAGCTGAGCACCATTCAGCCACCTCACATCATCCTATCACTCATTCACCTTCCATCACCAATGTTCCTCGCCCTCCACCTTTTCAAATGAACCTTGAGTTTGTACTTGACCTTCTTGTTTCTCTTGTGCTTCATGATTTTCTAAACCCTCCAAATACAGAAATAATACCCAAGGACAAGCCACCTGACACCTTCATTTTCAAATTTGAGACAGTTCATACCTACACCATGAATGAGTTTTGTGCTAAACCCACATTCTCATTTTTTCCATTCATTCCTTTTAAAACTTATCCATATCCCATGTATCTTCTACAACCATCCATTTTCTCATGATCATTCACTTGGCCAACCTTTCGTTCAAAGAAAAAGAAAAAGGTGCATGCTCGGTTATGTTCTAGGTCTACCAAGCTTCGCTCTCATTCAACTAAACTACGTCATATAAAGTCTTGGTGCTTGATTCTATTTGGTGGTGCATTCCATGTTAATTATTTATGGAAAGACCCACAACTCTTTAGGTTGTTGATATATGGTAAACTGCATGTTAATAGATATTTTAGATAAAGTCTATGGAATCTAACTTTAAAAGACCCAAATTTTTATAAGATACCACATTTCTGGAGTATAGGCCAAACAATTTTTTTTTCAAACCTAAAAAGTGTTTTCAAATTTTGTTTGGGGGTGCTGTATTTTGGAATTTCATTTCAAATCTTTTTGCCACCCTTTACCTGTCATGTTTACTCTAGTAGAGTCCATGTTAGTTAGTACGTAACAATTTAATTATGTTTCATGTTATCATATCTTTTTTATAATATTTCTATTATAGTTACTGCCAATTTTTGCCACGTTTCTATGGTAAATTCATTCTTTATCTCTTTACAATTTGAGGACAAAGTGTTCGATTGTTTGGGGGTAGGATAGAAATATTTGCAAAAATTAGGAACTTTTAGGATGTAAATTACGCACTTTTCTTTATAAAATGTTAAAAATCATAAAAATTAGTTAGTTATATAATTTAAGAACATATTAGGTTGTATATTACGTATTAATTGTCATATAAAAATTAGAAAAATATAAATTCATAAAAATAGTTTATACTATGCACTTAGTGATAATGGTATTGTTCTCTTCTCCATGATGATATTAGTCTAGAAATCTTACGTAGTATTTGAATTATGATTTAAGTTTTGAAACTTAGATTAATATGTAGGTAATAGTCATTGCATCTTTTCATGAACATCTTGCATGAGCATCTATGATTGTACTTGGCAGTATTTTTCTGAGACCTAGGTTAAAGTACTTAATACATATCCTGTGAGAATCTAGCCAAAAGCCTCATATGAGTGAAATGTCTGAGTGATGACACAAGGGAGAAGTAAAATCCGAGTAGATAAATCACACATCCACTTGTTTGATCACCATACCATATCCTAACCGAGAATTTAGGCCCTCTTTGGATCGATATAGCTAGAAATTCTGACCTAAGTATATTTTCCGCTAGTCCCCCCACTGAGCCTTTCATTAGCCTTTTCATAAACTACAAATCTTTTACCCAATAAAACAAAATAAAAAATAAAATCAACCTACCTATCTGGATAAGTCTGAGAAATAGGATGAGTGAATAAAAGAGAAGAGAAAAGCCTGTGTAAACAAAAATTAGTTAGTTGCTTCAAAAGAAAAATAAATGAAAGTTTCCATCCAAAGGAAAAAAAAAGAAAAAAAAAAACCCTCCAAAAATAGAATAAAAATGAGTCAAAAGCCAAAACAAAAGGGCTAAGGATGGAAACAAAGTATAGAAGCAAATAAGAACATGGTTTCTCTAGTTACGCAATATGAAAACCCTATTTTCTCAGACTTGTCTTTTTGAATATTCATTTTCTTCCTTCTTTAACCAATACCTACGCCCCATATTACCTAATAAAGACATCTAGCTCAATTAGGAATTGTTTGGTGTGATAGTAAATGGTAGATGTGTTTGATCGACATCAGCATCCTTGGATTGTCATTGAGATTGTAAGGAAATGTGTGCCCACTACATACTGGAGTTAGCAAACTTGAGTGGAAAAATCAAAGTGTTATGTGTCTTGACACATTCCTTGTGATAACCTACTTAGACACGCTACCCAAAAGTTTCAGAAAAAGACCTACCACTGCATTTCATAGCATAATTCATTGTATAGTTGTTTATCTTAAGATGATTTGATTATAATGTATGTATTAATTTAGGAGTTAGATTTATAATCCTTGTTTAAATGCTAGTTAGATGTATAGATATCTAAGATAAATTAGGGGACAATTACTTTTATTTCTTAGTCTTTGTAGTATAAATAAAGTTTGTGAGTACATTATCTAAAAAACTCTCACAAGGCTATAACTCGTCCACTAGGGAATTCTTAGTGGTTTAAGGCTTTATTGCATATGGTCAATGTAGTCACACTCGGTGAAACGAGATTAGTTAGAACTCCATTTTTGGTCACTTATTTTAATTTCTCATCTTTGCTTGAGGACAAACAAAATGCTGTTTGGGGGTGGTTTGATAAGAGCCCAAAACTATAGTTTTAACCCCTTAATAATATTACTTTTAGACCAATTATGTTTATAATAAATAAGAGTTAGTACTGTTTATGTACTTTTGTGTATTTCAAGTATTGGAGTTAACTACGTGAAGAAATATATCACTTTTGCAGAAGAAAGGAGAAAAGGTTGGTTGCTAAGAAGTTATATGGTTAAAGCCCAAGTTTCAAGGAGAAAAAGTCTTTTTAAAGCCCAATCAAAACTGAAAAGTCAAAGTCAACGCAGACAGAAATAGAGCATAAAAGTCACCAAAACTTCCGCAGGCCGTATTTTTGAACTCAGACCTTGGAATTGGACCTACTATATGTCAAAACGACTGGCTCGGAAAGAGCTTTCTAGTCATTTAGGCCTTGATCCAATCAGAAGAGTAAAAGTGGACAAAACGTCTGTTACAATAATTTTCCGTAGAGAACCCCTTTTTGGACTTAAGTAATTAGGTTTTGGGTTTGATTTAATGGCCCAAAACATAGCTCCAAAGCCCATGCACGAAATTGTAAACCTAGACCTCTCCTATATAAAGAGGACTAAGGTAAAACTTTAAGTCTCTCTCCTACCTCTTCTCTTTAGTTTAACCTAGTTTATGTTTTATTAGCCTAGCCACCATTAATACAATTTAAGTTATTTTTCAATACAAGTATTCCTTTAAATTATGTCTTATTATTATTATTATTATTTCCATGATAGTCTAATTAACCATAGCTAAACCTTCATTAGAGGGGTTTGATTGAAACTTTGATGAAGACTTGATGTGTTAGTATAGAATAGTTGTATTAAAGAGCTTCAATTCTAGAGGGTAGTTCATTCATCATGAGAATGAGTTTCAACTTCCTCTCATGCTAATTATTAGTTGGTTAGAAATGCCATGAATAATTATGGATAAAAGGACCTAACCTTTATGTTAAGCCATGTGTGAAAACATACAGATTAGGGTTGCAACAAACTCCACACTAGCATGTTAGGGATTAATCAAGGTGGATTTCAAATCTCTCTATTCTTCTCCATATTTTATTCAAGTCATATTTAATTGCTTTAATTAAATTAGTATAAATTAAATTCATATATTTAGTTTTGTAGTATAAATTTATATCCATAAATATTGCTCTCATCACTATTTCCTTGTGTTTGATTAGTTGAATTCATTTAAGTCTAGAGAGTTAAGACTTGAACGATTTTGTACTCTATATATTGTATGAATATATATGTGAGAGTAGGAAATAAATAATTGATAACATAAATATCAAGTTAGAGAAATCAAGTATTGATTTTACGGTTTATCATTTAGATAGATTATCAAGAATAACTAGAGCTAACTTAGTTAGAGTGTTGATTACCAAGTTGATTCAAAGTGTGCGAGTGATGATGCACGACTTGCCTCGTACACTTGAACTTCCCAAGGCAATGAAAAATCTAATCTCTTGGTATGTGTAGAACTTCAACCAAGTGTTCACCCAAGTTCATCCATACAATCAATCAAAACTCATATTTTCTATTTTTTTTTTCGTTTTTTTTTCTTTATATCTCTATCTATTACAAACAAGTTCCACTCATTTATACTACTTTATTACAAAATCCAGGTCTGGAGTTCAACTACACATCGCAAAACAACTGGATCTGGAAAAATCTCGATGCCGGTGTGCTGACGTGGCCTCGCGGTCGCCCTTCGAAATCCGTCCAAAGTAGTATAAATGCTCAGCCATAGCTTCAGCTCCTCTCCAGTGTTTTGATCTTGAACCTGGATTTGCATAAAAGTAAGTCAGTAATGAAAAACAATGAAAATTAGAAAAATAAGAAATGGAAAAGGTAAGAATAGTGCTTCCTCCTTAGATGCTCAACCAAACACTTTTGCTTCCTCAATCCATGATGGAGGCGCCATTTGAAGTTGACTAGTTTGGAGTATCTCAAATATTTTTTATGTGGTTCACCATAGATTGTTTAGAGTTTGAATGTTAGGAGCTGAAGAAAGGAAGGTAGACTCTTTGTTTAAGACTTGTATTGGTTTCTTGTTATGAAGAACATTGAAAACTTAAGTTGTTTTGAAGATTGAAAAAACACAAACATGGAAATAAAGATTGAAATGAAAGATTGGAACAAAGAACAACAAAAAGAAGATTGATTGATTGAATAACAAAGCAAAATAACAAGAATTAAATGAAGAACAATAAAGTAAAATGACTTGAATGAAAAAGACGAGAAAATAAATCCTAAATGACACTAAATTAAGTCTAGGTGCATTCTCTCTCCCGAACTTTTGGTTTATATATCCCTTACTTTATGTTTTTTACTGATTTGTCTTTTTCTATTACATTTGAGATACCTCACCCTTCACTTTATGCTTTTGTTTTTTGATTTATTCTTGATCAAGATAGGTTTTGGAGAATGTCATATTTAGTGCTAAGGACCTCCATCTCTGGTCTTCTGATCGAGTTAAGGGCATTAACATTTGACCTTGACCTTTGACTTTGACCTTTGACTTTGACTTTTTCAACACTATTTCATAACAACTTCTGGTCTTCATAATAAGCGTGATTAAGGCTCCTTTTGGTGCTAAGACGCAGCTTTCATGATAAGTGGTCTAAATTTCTCTGTAACCTGAAAAAGTAATAAAAGTTATGAGTTGTCCTTTCATTAAACGTAAGAAGGGCTGTAATGCAGTAATATAAGGGTAATAAAATACACATTTGGGAGCTAATCAGTAGGGCAACTCATGCTCAAAACCATGAAAAACAGGGAGAAGATTGAAAACGTTAGGTAGAATGCAAAAATCACTCGTGATAGCTGTGAGAAGTATACAGGATGGAGGCCCATCTTGTAGTGGTGTGTAGAAAATGGAGAGAGGCTCTTCAGCTTGAACTACCTCATCTGCCATCTTAGCAAGTGGGGGATGAGAAATAGGAGTATGTCTAGATCGACGTGCTCTCCTACGTGAGTAAGTTTTAAACGCGCTAAACTTTGTATAGCTTGAGCATAGTCTCATGCAATTGCAAGACTATTTTGAACGCGCACACAAATGTATTGGATACCAAAATAGCGAAATTCATTTGTAGCTTTAAAGTTTTTGAAAAGTTTGCATGTAATGTCTATAGATTAGAAACTATGCCCTGTTTGAATTGAACAGTGGGTGCGAAACTGGGTTTTGCGAACTACACGCGTCAAGGGAGAAGATTGCTACTTCACCATATGGCGTGCCACCAAGAATCTCACTCACGGTGAATCTGAGGGAGGGGAGTGAGTAAGGAGGTGGTTGGTCCACTGGAATATGGTATCTCACTACTCTCTTTGTTCGTGCTAAATGTTTATCCTAATGGATGTGACTAGATTGGCTATGCTTGATTGATTTTATGTTTTAGTTAAGTCTATGTATCAATTTGATTAATCAAAGTCCGTTCTAAGTGGGGCTTAATCCCACTTTTGCTCTTTAAGGGTTCAGGTTTAGCCTTAGCGTTAAATGTAAAGACAATACTAAATTGGAAATCACACAATCATGCATGCATGCTTAGTAACATACAAGTATCCTCTTACACTTTGTAGCGAGGACGTTTAGAAAGTATAGCCCAAGGTATGCATACACGACCCTTGGGGTGAAAGCGACGTGGTGGGGTTGACAAAGTGTTTGGTATCTTGCGTGTCAACCCACCATTCGAGCGTTTCCTTACGATTACAAGTTTAATCTACCTAAAACCATCAAGTTGGGTCGAAATGTGGCAAAGCCAATAACATACAATTGGTTGCCTTCGTGGGCTTAAAACTATGAAAGCGGTAAACACGAAAAGTAACTACGTTTAGCTAATTAACTATTCACTAATGATTAATTAAATGAAATATTATTTTGATTTTGAAAGCTAGAAAGTGTTCGTCAAAGATTGGAACTTCGACCCCCCAAGTTAGGTTGAGATGCGCAAGCGTGATATTACACTACTCGCCTCGCGCATTCAACTGGTCTAAGTTGGTTGAATCCCCAACTCTTAGTAATTAAACTTAAACCAAAAGACTACACTTCTAAACTTAAACTATTTTGTGTTTATCCTAATATATTTTATCATCTCGAAGCCGTTGGATCTTGCAATTGGGGGGGTGGGTGGGGGTAACACTAATTGCAACTAGTGGGGGGGTAAGTCTAACTAACCCCCTTTTTTTTTTATGTTGACTTGACTATATAATATTATCCTAAACTAACATGCATAAACAACAATTAATAGAAAATACAAACTAAGCATGTTACTAAATTAATTTTAATGTTTAACTTTATTGATGGATTACTAAGTTATTTTTAATTAATTAATAAAAAAGTTTAAAATTTAAAATTCTTATTTAATTGATTTTTTGGTTTTGAAAACTCAAAACTTTGCAAATCTATCTACTTTTTTTTATCTACTAACAGTTGAATTAAACTAACTGGGGGAAAGTAAAGATCCCTTACATCTGAAGCAACTATGTCACGCACGAAATAAAAAAATAGCTAACTAACAGAATCTTTGGTAGAGAAATTGGAGGTGCAGGCGGGGGTATGTCACGCACGGACGATGCAAGGGCGCGAGTGCGGATTGTTTACACTCAAGCGCAGCAAGGGTGATCAGCTCCCAAATGTGCATTTTATTACGCGTATTTTGCTGCATTATAGCCTTTCTTACGCTTAACGAAAAGACAACTCATAGCTTTTATTGCCTTTTTCAGGTTAGGGAGTATTCCAAATCACTTATCATAAAAGCTGCGTCTTAGCCCCAAAAAGAGCCTTAATCACGCTTATTATGAAGACCAAAAGCAGCTATGGAAAAGTGTTGAAAAAGTCAAGGTAAATGGTCAAAGTCAAAGGTCAAGGTCAAAAGTCAAAGCCCTCAAATCAGAAGACCAGAGATGGTCAGATGGAGGCCCTTATCTCAAAATATAACATTCTCCCAAAACCTACCTAGGTCAAGAAGACATCAAAAAGCAAAAGCAAAAGTGAAGTGTGAGGTTTCTAATTTGTAATAGAGAAGGGAAAATATGTAAAAGGCAAAAGTAGGGGTATATAACCCAAAAGTAAGGGAGAGAGAAGCCATTCGTTGTCTTAGGATCCAAACCATTTGGTTTGTTTAATTTCTTATCTAGTTTTTCAATTCATGTTTTTACCTTATTGTTTGTTTTATTTCCTTTCAATCGGAACTTGTTATTTACTTGTTCTTGTTTCAATCTTCAATCTTATTTACTTGCTCTTATTTCAATCTTCATCAATCTTTCTTTCAATGTTTTCAAGTCATTTCAATACCAACAACTAAAGCTTTCAATGTTTTCATTAGCTTAGAACCAATCTAATCCATACAAGAGTCTACCTTTCATCTTCACAACTCCCACACTCAAACTCTAAACAATTTAAGATGAACCTCACTTCAATTCTAAAACAAACTCTTTTGAAGTTACCACCACTTACTAAAGCTTCAAATGGCGCCGCTGTTACGGATTGAAGCAGTGAGAGTTATTGGTTGAGAATCTAAGAAGGGATCATCATTCTCATCTCTCCATTTCCATTTTTTTTAAAAAATCATCATTTTATTTTATTGTTTCTCAGTACTGATCTACTTTCTTACAAATTAGGTTGTGGGACAACAAAGCTGGAAAGGAGCTGAAGACACAGCCAAAGAACGACCGAGCTTCACCGGCGCCGGCGGGCTACCGCCTAGTCACCTCCAGAGACGTGGGTCTACTTTTTTGGCAGCTCAGTTGGTTTTTGAGGAATAGTGGCACACCGAGCCCAGATTTTGTAATAGATTAGGAGAAGTCAGTGGAACTTATTTGTAATAGTTAGAGATAAAAAGTAAAATGAAAAAAAAAAATAGGAAAAATTAGTTTTTGATCGATTCTTTATGATGAACATGAGTTAAACTTGGTTTACGTTATATACTTACCAAGGGATTAGAGTTTTAATTGCCTTGGGAAGTTCAAGTGTGTGAGGCAAGTTATGGATCATAGCTCACACACTACGAATCAACTTGGTAATCAACACTCTAAGTCCATTTGACTCTAGTTAATCTAGTTTATCAATATAAAACTAGTTAATCATTACATTAGTATAATATTAGTTTAGTTTTAAGTTTGGGCCTTTGTAGGCAAAGTTGTATAAATTATCAAAAACCCAACTTGTGGGCATTTTAACTGGGCCTTTATAGTAACTTAAAATAGGGTAAAGCTCGAAAGGTTGGGCCTGATTCTCAGATCATGCGCCAACCGACATCGCCTTCTCCTTAAGCAACATGTAAACACAGCTTGAGAGGTAAATTCTAAACCTCCTTGAAGCCTAAGTAAGAGGATACCTTGTGTGTTCAAGCATGCTTATGTAATTGATTGAAATTTACTTTCCGCACTACAATTTACATTCGCGCATAAGGCTGAACCCGAGCCACATAACAATCATTGGAAAGTCATTACCCAATGTAGGTAAATTGGACGATGCTTGATTCTTGGAAGCCCTAGACCAAAAAAATGAATTAAAATCAATCAACTAGAGCCCAAAGTAGTCATGCTCCTCCAAAAAAAGGACAAAAATATAGCCACGAGGATTTAGAGTAATCAGTTACCAGATTTTGGTGGACCAACTTGTAGGAACCGTTATGGTTGTATGTCATCGACTACAAACTGTGAAAACCCACGCGCAGCGGAATAAGGGTGTTCACGATTTTGTTTAGAAATCATACCTTTGATCAGCGGTGTTATCTCTAAGAATCAGCAATCTCTTGATCTTCTGTTGTATTCCTATCTTAGAATGGATGTTGTGTGGGCAACGATCTTCCAGCCCTTTCTTTCTACCTTAGCCGAATTTTTGGTACTAATTGTTCTTGAGCAAATCACTCTTTTTTTGTGGTCAGGAAAGAAGGGTTTCTTTTTATGGGCTACAACAGGGACCATGAGGAGAAATTAGGGTTAGGTCTCCTGACGGGCTTGGGCTTCCCATGTTCGCCCAGAACACACGGCCCAAGTCCGTCAACAAATGGCTTATTCCACTAAAGGCCATTGTTGCACTACCACCCTAATTCCAAATTACGTGTATTACGTTTATGGGCTCCATATTATATGCTTGTTGATCTCCCCGTGTTAAGATATCGAATGCCCGTTGATTAAGTCAAGTTACTGACAACTACATTAATCAACTTCTTATGTCCTTGAGTAGTACCACTAAACCTCATTGTAATGTCGGATTAAATCCACCTACAGGGTTTACATGACAATCCTTATGAGCTCCTCAAGGGGACATCATCAACCCGACTTCTTGCGGGTCATAGATTCCTTCTACAATCAACAGCACACCTTACATACAATGTCATTACCTAATCAATTGAGTTTGTTGATTCACAAATAAATCTCACTCATTGATGATTTAAAGCAATGTACAATGCACGTAAGTGCCCATTATTATATCTGGATTAAGAGGACAAACATCCATAATAACAAAGGTGTTTGTTCTCTTATATAGTCAGTATAAAGAGAAACAACCTCACTTGGTCCTGTTCAATACACATAAAGTGTACTAGTGTAATCCTGTAGTCAAGATAGACTAATACCAGATTATACTACAACCGTACCAATGGTTTGTCCAAATCCATCTAGGTTATGAACGTTCACTTATACTTTATAAGGTACTGATGATATGATCTTCTGTGTGTCACCACACACCATATCATCTACAACATAAAGTATTAGACGTATGCATATAACTAATAACATATATAATATGTATAACATTTGCCCATATAATTCTCATTCAAAATGTGAAGAATTAGAGTTAATACAAAAGTAATGCTTTTAGTATATAACCCTATCACAACTACCTTCCTCACTCACCTCCCCTAGATTTATCATGAGTGAGATTCTTGGTAGCACACCACTTGGTGAAGTGACTGCCTACTCTTCTGAGACATGTAGTAGAGCCATCCTAGTCTCGCACACAATTGTTCCCTTGAACAAGGCATAGTAAATTACAAACCAAGCAAAGTTTTCAAAAAAATCCAAAAAAATAAATTTCTACCGTTTGTGCATCATCATTGATTGAGCATTCATGTCTTATCAATATGCATCACAACCGTCATGGAATTACAATGCAAACCCATAACCTTGTTCTTTTTGCGGTAGTCCTTATCACTAGTTATCCCATTGTCCATCATATACCGAATTCGAGTATACTATAGGAAATCCTTACAATTACGAACCTAAATTTTCAAACTTCCCGAGTACCCCATACACTCAAGAGTTTTCTAATCATGTGGACAATTCATGGAGTTCCACCACAAATAGTCAACCACCATTCATATATCCACCTGGTCAGTCAGAGTACAGTTTCACCCAAAACCCATTGACATTCATATCGTCATCCATATCAAATTCATATTCCACTACACCATCCATCACAGACCAACTCTACCAGGAAATGGCCAAGCAAACAATACTAACTTAGCAAATAGCAACTACCTTATGTTTTGTCCAATCATATTCAAATAATGCCACATCTAAGACTAATATTCTTCCCACTAGTCCAGAACCCATCCAACAAGAGAAATAATGTGTTACTATAACAAAACAAATTACTAAAGCCTGTACTGATACTTATGACTAATTAAAATCCCATCACCATCCACCTGACTATCGTGAGAATTTAAGATTTTATGACAATGACTATATGCCCGAAGTCACTATTTCTCTCACATGCTTTAATGCATCATCACCTATAAATGAGAAAACTCCGGCAGAAGAAACTCAAGAGCATGTATTGGACTAGACACATTTGGAAAATGGCATTGGGAAAATTTATGAAGATCTAGGCCGAGAGGACAAAGAAAATGAAGTGCTTGGAAAAGAGGGAATAAAATCTACAGTAGAAAGTGGATTTTAATTTTGTTTGGTCGTTAAAGACTTATCGATGGAACAAATTTGTGGCATCCTTACTATTGGAGATATGAACCACAATCTTGTGGAAACGCCAAAAATAGATGAAGAATTCTCTGAGTCCTCAAGATCATGTGAAGAACCACCACCCAACCATCACCATTCCAATTTAACACCGCTTGAAATCCAACCTCCATTCATAAAAAAATCATTAATTTCTGAGGACTACAACACAAAACCATTTCAAAGAAACCTCAAATTCTCACTTAAGCTAATTGCCTTCGAGATCATTTATAATTTTTTAAACCTTCTCAGTAAAGAGACTTTGCCCAATATATAAACGCAAGAGTCCATTATTTCAGTAGTAGAGAAACCTGATATGTCCTAATCTCCATCAATTGAGCCTCATGAAGGACATCTACTACCAACTTCTCACTCTTTTAGACAATTCAAATATGATGGATTATTGCATATGTTCCATGATGGGCTACACAAGCATCATCTTATCATTATGCATATTACACTCTGCATGTATCATCTCATTCTATTTGGGGTTGTATGTTTTTATATGTTTTTATGGATTGATCTTCAACTGTTTAGATTATTAGTTTATAGTAAGCATAAAGCTTACTCACATAAGAGAGCACGTCATCCTATCTAGTCATGCGAGCTGAAGCAACAAGTGACGTGAGCGAAGCTAGAGAGCTAAAAACTTTTTCTTAATCATCCCATCTATGAGGATTAACTCCTCTTTTCCGATGTTTCCCTTTCCCACTCCATCTTTTTCTTTAAAGGGGATACATCAATAAGGTAATCGGACCTCTGCACTTGGAGGGTGTGGTTATAAGTGCCGAAGCCTTAGTCCACAGTTTATCTCGCATATTCTTTGTAAAACACTTTTTACTCGTCGTTGGAGTAATTAAGTGTAAACCTATGGAGTGAGTATACAAATTTTCTTTTCTTTATTTTACACTTCTTTTTCAAAAAAGTTTGTTTTCTTTGTGCTGTTAATGATAGATTCTCGATACATCAATAGTTACGTGATTTTTCAAAAAGGCAATGGATTTTACACATACCAACCCCTAGAACAACACAATTTAGGGGCGGTTTGAGATCAGCTTTGCTTACTAAGGGTCGCCTATATCACCGAGCTATTCGCCCGGGTCAGAACATTCCATGTCTTGCATAGTAAATCCCCCAACTCGTGTAGCTGAAGCTCTATCTGTCTAGATTGGGTTCGCCACAGAGCCGACACGAAAATTGCCTAAGATTATCTGTTATGATTTGTTTTCAAGTAGTACCATCTAGAATAATAGCTTTTGAGTACGAGTTTCTTAAAACATCTCTCCATAGTTTTCAAAACCAGAGGATATAAAAATGAAAGTTATACGCCCCGAGTAACCAAAATGATACCGGATTAACGTATAATTTTATATTCTTGGCAAAACATCTATATGGATAGAGATATATTTTAAATGAGAAAACCAACAAAAAAAAAGAGACGAGGCGTCTCTAAACAAGAATTAAACAAATAGAGTAACCCAAAGTGATACTATTATCTGTTTAATTCTATCTTTTGCCTTCACCTCTCAATTTTGTCTCGAGAATCTGACGATAAAAGACTCAAAAAATTTCGAATTTTCAAAATTTTCTTTTCTTAAAAATCTTTGCCCTTTCGTTTAAATCTTTTCCCCTTCTAAATCTTTCTCATTTCTAAAAAACTTTTCAAAAATGTCTTCTGTAGCAAACAAAAACCCTCCACCTAGCAAGACTAGATGGATCATTTTCAATGATTGTGTGCAAACACTTCCTAGAGAATTGCAGCTTAAGATATGGACACATATACCGAAAATCATTCCTGGTTTAGGTAAGAATTCATACGCACGTAAAAGACAAGCTAAGCTATGAGAGAAGGTTGGTGCTCAAATTGTCAAACATCAACTTTCCCCAGTCTTCGACCTCATAGTGAAAATTCAAATTTTTCGGTTTTCATGTGCCAGCCACTTGCTCATCGAGCATAGCTAAAGAGAGTAATCCAACCATCTGGTTGGGATTGACTCAAGTTTTCAAAAACTTCCAAGTCTTGGGAATCTGACTTAAAACGACCCACTTTTTTAAATTTTCAATCAAACTTATTCAAAACCCAAAAAAATTAATTAAAATTTTCCTTCTGATATCTGTACATATTTCCCAATAGTTCCTGTACAGTTTTTTCCATCATCTGTTTTCCATCCATTGTTGGATGTAAGTGTACCCTATACCGTTACGTTGAATTTTCGATGCTGATCATTTTGGTACCTCATGGGTCAAGATCGGACGAGTAATGAAGCACGGATCGGCTTTTGAATTTGGAAAGGCACTAAGGACAAGATCAGAATTTCCTGATTTCATTTGGGCTTGGGCCAAAATTTCAAATTCACTAAAGAGGCATGTGCCATCAAACTATTTAACCCATGCGACCTCCCAATTCCCTTCTTCTTCCTCACGAAAATCCCCAACCCTAGCCACCCAATTCAACTCGCGATCACTCCTATCCAACTCGCGACCGCCCCTACACCCATACACACCTCCACCCAATTTTTTTTATAGCCTGCACCATTTTCAACCCCCATTCTAACAAGAAACCCCAATTTCATCAATTTCTACTCTAAATGGCTCGAGTTCTTAAAATCGTGTCGGAGCAAAATTTTCAAGACCTCTTCTATTCCGATCTGTTTGAAGTGCACTTTAGGGATGAGATTAGTAGAAGAGGATGGGAACCCTTGGTTTTGCTGCTTATTCTCCCTCTCTTACTCTTTCATTTTATAACTGCATGCTTAGAGGGGAGGGTGACCGCATCACGGTTGTCAAGGATGGCCGCTCGCTGGAGCTCACCAAGGAGGTGGTGAGTGGAGTTCTGGGGATTCCTCTGAAGGCTTATGTTCAGATAGAACAGTCCCCAGATGGAAAGACCATCGACGTGATGATGTAGAGACACTTCTTGAGGGGGTTAAAAACCCCAAGTCTCACTGCGCATTTTAGAGTTCGATACGAAGGAACCAACTAGCAATATCTCAGTGGATAGCCTACAACCTACTAGGCTCGGCCAAGCCTTCGGATATAGGTAAGGTGATGCTTCATCTTTTATGGATTCTTCAAGAGCAGAAGAATAGCTTCTGCATTGTCTCCTTTATCTTTGAGCAACTCTGGAAATCGAAGAAGTAAACCGCTCCTCTACCAGTGTTGGTCACCAAGATCATCCAGCACTGGGGGTTCGAAGCCAAAGATGCCCTAGTGGAGGTCAAGGACGCTACCGTAGTTCCTATCTATGCCCACTGCATCCAAAAGTTATGGCTTCCACCTGAAGCCAGAGCCGCAGAGCAAGCACGCCCGACCCAGAAGGTGGATTACTTCATTGAAGATGCCACTCGATAGTTCACTCAGCCCATAGATGGAATTCACTTCCTCCATGGATGCCAAAGGATTCTGCATTCGTACCTCCACCAGCTTAGGGGAACTCAAGGTAATATTATAGTGTAACAGCGGACTATCAGAGAGGAGTTATGGTCCTTCCATCAAGAGCAGTGACGCTTTCGGCACAGCGCCCCCGCGTAGTGATAGACATGCTAGGTCCCGACGTCAGCAAGGAGAAGGATCTTCTAAACGTCGATACGAGTCACGAACGAATTCTGACTAGGATTCCTAGTGTCCGTATAGTTGGATTTATTTATTTTTATGTTTCTTTCTTACGTGTATGACGTAGTATAAGTTTAATTATATGCCTAATATTATTTGCTTGTTTTATTTTGTTTTGTTTTTGTTATGGAATTTAGTATATGAGTAGAAGATAAAACAAATACATCATGCCAAAATTTTCCATTTTTCTTTTATGCATTTCATACATTTTTTCAAAAAATACAAAAACCCAAAAAGATTTTATAATAGAATAAATATCCCTAATATAATAAACCATGTATTTCTCGTTCTATATCAAACAACCCACGCCCCAAACTTATTTGGGGGTGCACTAGTAGAAAAAAGGGTTTTTGTGACTGTTTTAAAATGTTATTTGTGACTGTTCTGTTCGGAACGGTCACAAATGGCAGAAAATGGTTTTTGTGACTATTTTAAAAAGTTTTTGGTGACGTGCATTTTCGAAACGGTCACAAATAGTTTTTTTTTTTTTTCTAAAGAAGGTGTATATATATGTGTGGAGAACTATTTGTAACTATTTCACTAAAATAGTTACATATTATCCGACCCTTAAGTGACAGTTTGACCCATTATTTGACCCAACTAGTTTTTGGTCTAGCGCGCCCACAACTCCACTAAAAAAAAGTAATTCGAAACACAACACTATTGCTCACGTTCACTCTCACCTCCCTCTGTCTCCCGCTTCCTTTAAACTCTAATTTTCTAATTTCTTGTCATGAACCAAACCGATAAAAAATGGTTTGGGTTTTAGTAATTTGGTTTGCTCTTTATCGACCCGAAATCAAATCAAACCGAACCGATAAGATATTGGTTTGGTTTTGGGTTTGCCCTCTACCGAACCGATATAAACCCGAACCGATACGATGTAATTTTAATAATATTTATGATTAGTTTTGTATATGTTTATCAATTGTGTGGCTAAAATTAATTAATTTAATTTAGGATTTAATTGATTTTTATAGTTTTTGGCTCGGGTCGGTTCGGTTTTGGTTTGCAATATATCGGTTCGGTTTGGTTTGGTTTCAGTTCACAATATATCTTATTGGTTCGGTTTCGGGTTCCCAATTTTCTTATCGGTTCGGGTTCAGATCATCTAGAATCCGACCCAAACCGATCCATTGACAGCCCTATTGTCACGGCCCACGAGAAACTGTAACTTGGTTCTTAAAGTTTAAACAGGACCCCGTACCCCACGATCTACACTTTCACAAAACTCGTCACTATCTCTCTCCCCGAAAGCTTTAGTTCCACCTCAATGATGTTCGATCCAGAAACTCTCTCGCTCGTTTCTCTTTAATCTGGTTCATTAATTTTGAAGTTGACGACCGATTAAAGCTCTTTGATTCGGATCTCAGCTTATTTCATTGTGCTCAACGCTACTCTCGCTCTCTCTTCTTTCATTTGGGGCATGCCCACCATGACAGGTGAGAATTTAATTAGAGGTAAGCTTCAAAGCTTGGATATCAGGTTGACCAATTGGATATTCTCTCTTTCATGAAAACAAATTGGGAATTTTATTAAAGAAAACCCGAAAAGCTGAATTTGTTTGCATTTTTCTCTTATTATTATTTTTTTGTATTGCTAGTATGTTTTGTTTAGTTAGTTAGATCATATACTTCTTTCATTGTTCAAGTGATTAATTGTGCTAGGTTGCTTAGTGTTTAATGTTTGCAAGCACGAATTATATATATATATATAATCTGCTTGCATAATGCACTCTACCCCTTCAATTCTATCCACTAGGCTCTACTAATTTCTTACAGTAATGAAGACTGTTTTCTCGGTTCGAGTGTATTTTTCCTATGTTTTGTTTTTGGGAATTGGTTTTGGCCCCCTTAATGCAGCTGGACTATTACTTGTATATGAACAGATGAAGTCCTGATCTTATTGAGTGTCTTTCTTTTATGCTGATAGAGTAACTTCTTGTATAGTGTATTTTCTTTAGAATAAAGCATTTATCAAATGCATGAAATCTTATTCCTTATTGGTACTTTTCCGTGATTCTTTGCAGAGTATGAAAAGCGCAAAGAAAATTTTATGAAGGAACTGGATTTTGTTATAGCCGATGTGGTATGACTCTTCACACTAAACATGGCACACTTTTGAATCATGTGGTTCTTGTGTAGTTTTGTTTATGAAAATGTTTTTGTTCATGTTTGTGTTGGTCAATCTTGTATGAATGATATAGCATTCTTGAGGACCATTCCTTAACCAGTTATTACCACATCAGTTTGGAGGTCAGTATAGACATTGTTACTAAAAGCTTATAAAATCTATCTTCATTGACCATTCCCCAAATAATGGGAAAGATGATATAAGATGCATGGTTTTTCCCTATATATTGTCAATGTTGTTCATTTGTTTATTCATTAGGAATTTATTCAGTTATTTAGAACATTAACATTTATAGCCATTTTTTTCTAGGTAATGGCCATAGTTGCTGATTTTATGCTTGTTTGGCTTCCTGCTCCAACTGTTTCTCTTCGACCATCACTTGCCAGTAGTGCTGGACCCATTGCGAAGTTCTTCTTCAGTTGTCCGGATAATGCTTTTCAGGTTAGTGTTTACTATTTGAACCTATCAACTAAACAGAAGAATGTATATTTCTCCAAAACGTTTTACTTACTATATATAGATATATGAATTACTTACAATTATTTCTTCTTTGTGCGTGTTTGCAGGTTGCTTTGGGTGGAGCTTCTTACTCACTATTACAGAGAATAGGTGCAATAGCTGTAAGTGAACATTAATCGCACTGATCCTCGTATATACTGTATGTAGTAAATGAGATATTGTTTCATTTGATCTTATTGTGGTTGAATTCATTCTGCAGCGAAATGGTGCCAAGCTTTTTGTAGTTGGGATGACTGCTTCTATGGTAGGACATCCATTTCTCTTTTTGTAATGCTCGTTGCTTCCACTTTTTAATTAATTATAATTGTTTCTTTTCCACTCAGTATGCCCTTGGATGTTTCTGTTGTTTGCTGCTCCCATATCTTTTGAACTCTAGAAGTTGTCATGATGTTGCACTCACTTTCCCATGAAACCATGTATTGCTATTATGCCTATGGAGCACTGTTGAAGAGACTTGTTTTAAATGAACTATTGATTTTAGGAAGCAAGGTTTGCATCGATGTGATTGATAAAAATATCTATTTTCTCTTTATTACATTGCTGCAATCATACACTCATACTGTATTTTGATGACCCAACTTGTAGCACGGTGCATACTTCTTTTCTCCTGGATAAGAACAATTCATATATACGCAAAATACTTTAGAATGTCTCAACATGTTCCTTACGTTAGATTATACAGTTCCTAAGAACGAAGGTGCATTCAGTGGTGATTGGTGTTTTCAGGTTGCTTAGATCCTGAAAAGTTCAAGTAGTTCAAACTTGTTGAATGCATTTAGCTCAGCCACAATGTCACTAAGTTTAAGTTTGCTCTTCCTACGAGTTCTTCAGTATTGGGACTTCCAATTGGACAACATATAAGTTGCAGGTTAAACCTTATTCTTAAATCTCCTACCACTTGTTTCCATAATATATTTTTGTGGACTTTCGGAAATCTGTTTCATGTAGCTTGGCAAGGAAATTTTGAGTCATGGGTACAGGACCCTTTACACGTAAGACCTATCACTCATGCAATTTGGCTGCAAGGGATAAAAGCTTGGCTGAATACATTTTTGGCTGCCCTGTATAGTGGATGTGCAAGGGGAAAGTAAGTAGCAACCATATTTATTCATAGCCATTGTCTATTAGTCAGAATTTGAGAATATTGTGCTGTAGCGGTGCAGCCTGGCCATGGCTGCAGCACTGGACTGCTTTCCATCTGTGTTTTGACAAGGTTAGAGTCACATTTAGTTTCAATGACCTCTACAGAATAGTTAGTTCTCTGTGTCTATTTTCTAATGAATCTTGTTTTGTTGCATTTGGATATCGGAGTCAAGAGTTATGCTCTACAGAAAGTGGGTTGTTTAAATTGAATTTTGGACTCCACATCTTTTTGCTTAAATACATGTAGATGTCACACTAATTATGCAATACATTTTTGTTTTCTTTGTGTTTCCTACTTACTGAAGTGGAGGACCCCCTAAGTATTGAATTCAAATTTAAGTGATACAAACTTAGTGCTTTTGACCCTGACTAAGAAACTTGTAATTAAAGTCAATAAAAAAGAACAAGTAAATTAAACTGAGATATGCCTTTTGCTGCTGCCAAGACTTGCCCTTCATTAGTTCTCAATGCCACTGTAGGCCATAACACAGCCCACTACAGGCCACCTACAGACCACTTCCAGTCCACATACACATAGGCCATAACACAGTCCACTGCAGGCCATAACACAGTCCACTGTAGGACACTTCAAGCCAATGTAGGCCACCTACAGACTACTTCTAGTCCACGTACACATAGGCCATGTTGCGGCCACCCTTGCTGCACATGACATCATAATTTTTTATGCTTATCTTTTATTCGATTTCTGAATTAGGAACAAATAGGGCAACCGAATAAAAGTAAAGGCAAAAAAACTAAGTCGCCTAGCCACAACAAAGGAAGCGATCTATGCACTTCCTTTGGTGCAATGATTGGTACAATTATTCAAAATGGTCGACTTAAGTTTCCATATGGACCATAATTATTCGGAACCAACATGGAGTTTTCATACATAGAGACAAATGACGTGAAAAATGTTTGTAATCTTGAATCTGTCGAGTCTCCTTGTATGGTTGCATATATGAGGTGATAAAACTTACGTTGTTACTAACTATTTTATCGAATGTTTAATGCGCTTATAAAATGATAGAGTTGTTGTCTTCACATTTCAAATGCTTGTATGAGAAATTTGTAAGTTCTAGAGATGGATATATATTTGTCAACCCAGCTATTTTTAGTACTGCGGATTCCAAAGCAAAAACTAAACTTGTTCTTGATAGATTGAGGGAAACAAACATGAATGAAATTGTTTTCATTCCTTACAACCCATGGTATGGACATATATTATATTGGTTTTGTTGAACTCACGTTTGGTTATAAGTACATTTTAAATGCTAGTTAACTTCGTTCGGTTTTAGGTTCCATTGGATTGTGATTGTCATCGACTTGTCTAGTATGAATGTTGATTGGTTGGATTCGTTACATGGTAAATGCACCGGTGACATAGAAATCATTATCAACACGCACGTAACTATATATTTTCATGCGCCTTTATTGATATTTTTTTTTTTTTTTATATATGTAGACTTTTTTATTTCTTTTATTGACATTAATTGTTTAAATTTTTAACTTGAAGTGCGTTGATAGCTTTAAGAGGGATCCAAATGAATAGAAGTTCTCAAACACCATGTTGGCACCATATCAAGGTAAACGATTACAGTTACTATTTATCTATGTACTTGATGTATAACATTCCTAATTCAATTTCAAATTTTTGCAGCGCCCTAGGCAACCAGATGGTAAATAATGTGGTATTCATGCAATGCGCTTTATGTGAGACATAATGAGCGATTTTTCTCTTTTCCCATTGAAAGTAAATAAAATACCTCTCACATTTTAACTTAATTTATGCTTGATATTTTTAGCAGCTATGTTTTTAACTTTTTTTTTCTCTATTTTGCAAAGTATTAAACTTGTTGTTTCTTATATTCCAACTAAAAAATCTTAGCCATAAAAAGGCCTTCACCGACAATGAGATAAATGAAGTTCGAATGGATTTTGTTATGTTCATCCAAGAATGTATTATGAACTATCTTCAAGATGAAGATGAACCATAAGGCTGAAGACATATATGTGGGTGATCGAATTTGACGAGATTAGGTTATTTTTTCATTTGGATTTGGATTAGGCTGATTATATTTATATGAAATAGATTGAAAATGTGTTATTTATTTCATTATGCATGTTTTACGATTAAGTACAAATATATATTGGTTATCCAATGTGAGTGGAATGTTTCAATGAAATTAGCAATATATAATTGTTATTTGAAATTTAATGGATCATATTCATATATGTAGTTTATTCAGGTGTGTAGTTTATTGCAGGTCCCTAATTTTGGCAGTTTTTATATATATTCATGTTTTTTTTTAATAAAAAAACAATATATATATATATTATCACTGTTTTACCCAAACCGTCATGACTAATGGTACTTTTTATGACCGTTAAAAAGGATGAATACATAACATTTTATTTAAAACCGTCACAAATTATATGATTTGTTGTGACGGTTTTTGAGCAGTTATTACCGTTTTTTTATGGTTTTATGACCGGTAAAAAGAATGAATGCATAACCGTTTATTTAAAACCGTCACAAATTATATGATTTGTTGTGACGGTTTTTGAGCAGTTGTTATGATTTTTTATGGTAGAGAGGCTATTTGTTGTGACGGTTTTTGAGCAGTTGTTATGATTTTTTATGGTAGAGAGGCTAGTCTGGAACAAATATTTGTGACGGTTTTGGGAAAAAAATAAATGAGTCTCACTCCATCACGATTTTGGAAAAAAAAAAACCAGTGACAAAAGACTTTTTGTCACTGTTTTTAACAGTGATATAAAGCCTTTTTTCTTGTAGTGATGGCGTATTTTCATCATGAAGAACAGAATACAGGTGTATCACCGTTTTTGCTCATATTTATATGGTAATCTCTTTCCTTATCTCTTCATACTTTGAGGACAAAACATAGTTCTATTTGGGGGTGGTACAGTAACATTTTGCAAAAACTATGCATTTTCTATATAGTAGATGTAATAGTATATTTCTTCCTTTCTAAAATTTTTTTTTCGAAAAAGACCAAAAATATTTTTCCGTTTAGTATTAAAAAGTCATTTTCCTTTTTCTATGATGAATAAAAAGTTTAGAAGTCTCATTATAGCAACAGAGTAAGGACTAGTTCTTCGTACTTAGACTAATATACGTAGAACAGTTTTCACATTTTTTCATGAATGACATGCATCAACATTTGTTTGTATATAGCAGTGAGTTTCCGAAGCCAAAGTTAGAACAATTAAGTTCCATATACTATGAGAATCTAGCCAAAAGCCTCATCTGAATGATGACACAAAGGAGGTCCGGATAGAAAGACCACACGTCCACTTGCTTGATCACCACGCCATATCCTAAGACATAATTTAGGCCCTTTTTGGATCGATATAACCAAATAAATGTTAAAAACCAAAAAAGATATTTTCCTCTAGTTACCCCTCTTGAGCCTTCACCCTTTCTAAAAGCATTTTAATTCTTCACTAAAAATTTCTAACCCGTTACAACACACAATAAAAAGCATACCCAGCTGATAAGTTGAGAACTGGATGGAAATCAGAAAAAGAGAAGAGAAGACATTGTACAAAAATAGAACAATTATTTGCTTCAAAAAGAAAGAAAAAAAGAAAGAGAGGAAAAGAAAGACCCATAAAAAACCAAAACTCCAAAAAGTTCAAAGGAGACAAAACAATCGAATCTCCCAAAAGTTCAAAATAAAAAGAGACGATATCAGAAACAAAAAGAAACAAAAAGAAACAAAAGCAAAGTTAGAACTCTCAAAATTCAAAATCATATGGAGTCACAAAGCCAAAGGGCTAAAAGAATGTATCACAATTCATAAGAAAAAGAACAAAACGAGCTTCTTCTCTGGTTACAAGTATCTTGAAGACCCAGTGTCTCGACTTATTGATAAAAGGTAAAATGATAGTTTTACCTACGAATAAGTGATGAAACTCAAACATAAGTAAAACTAAAACTATTTTCTTGTGAAGGGATTATCAAAGTTTTCTACTCTCGATGTTATTGCACTAAGTGGAGTAGAGAATTCATTCCACTCCTAGTTCTTTAGAATTTGTGTTTCCTAAGATTATCAATTTATCCAAAGTTAATGAGAGTTTTACGAACTTATACTATGATGGAAATTTAACTAACAAGATATGATTTTATACGACTACAGAATACTAGATTGAAACTATGATAAGGAATTAGGGGGGATTGATTCCACCTTAACTCAACTCAATCAACTAACAAAGAAATATTGTGATCCAAATCGAAATGCTTTCGCATAACAATTTGGTAATTCTAATCCCTAGTTGTTCATGGTAATCTCTACCAACTAACATCTAGCATGTGAAACAATCAAACCCATTCTCATAGTGAACTAATTACTTTCTAGAATTGAATAGATTATCACGACTATTTCTAAGCTAACAAAAATCAAGTTTTCATCAAGGTTTCTTCAACCCCCTCTAATGGAGGTTTAGCCTAGAATCATTATACTATCATTTCTCAATGAATTTAAACAAGACATGGTATAAAGAATCTAACTTTGCCTATTTTAATTCAAATGGAAATCTAATCATGCAGGAATTAATTGAAACTAGTAAAGACAAATAACTAAATCTATGAATTGAAACTAAATAATTAATGAAAATGAAACTAGATTATGAAGAACTAATTAACTTTATTGATCTAATGAATAACAATAACAATAATTCAATAACTAAATTAAAACAAGGTAAAATGAAAACTAATAAATAAAGTAATTAATGGATTCTCAAAACTAGATCTAAACTATTCTCTAATGGCTACTTTTTACCTAAAACTAAAGATTGCTTAAGAGTTAAGTCTTGTGTGTTGAAATGGAGGAGACCAGATCCACATTTTCGTGCATGGGCTGAGGAGCCATGTTTTGGGCCAAAAAATTAAGCGCAAAGCCCAATTTCTCCAGTCCACAGAGTCCTTTTCAACTGGATTTGACTTCAACAGACTTTTCGTCTACTTCTACTCCTCTGATTGGGTCAAGGTTTGGACTATTGGAAAGCTCTTTCTGAGTCGGTCATTTTGACATAAGGTAGACCTAATTCCGAGGCCTGAGTCCAAAGATATGGTCTTCGAAAGTTCTGCTGACTTTTCTGTGCTGTTTCTGCCCGCGTTGACTTTGACTTTGACCGGGCTTTACAAAGGCTTTTTCTCTGGCCTTTAATCACAGAACTTCTTAGCAACCAACCATTGCTCCTTTATCTCGCCAAAGTGACACATTTCTGTACATAATTGACTCCAAAGCCTGAAATACATAAAAGCACGTAATCAGCATTAACTCTTATTTATTACTCGCATAATTGGTCTAAAAGTATTATTGTTAAGGGGTTAAAACTATAGTTTTGGGCTCTTTTCACTTATCATATTTTGTTTTTCCCTTTCTTTTTCTTTCTAAACTATCACCCTAGCCCCATAACTCCTAATAAAAGACCTCTAGTTCGATTAGGAATATGATGGTGTGATAATAAGTGGTAAACGTGATCAATCGACCCTTGTTTCTTTGGACATCATTTGAGTATGCGAGGAATATAAGTGATCCTTGCACTTGAGAGAACAAACCTTGAGTGAATCTATCAGAGAGTTGTGATTGCAACACACCCCTGTGAGAACCCACCTTAAGGAAGCTCTCCAAAAGCCTCGAAAACGACTCTGCTTTTGCATTTCATTGCTCATGTTTTAAGTATTTATCTTTATATGATTAAATTACTATATATATGCTATTCTAAGTTCAAAGGAGTTTGTCCTTATTCACTACTAATGAGATGTATGAACTTCTGAGAATAAATAAGGAAACAATACCATTTGTACTAAATAGAATAAGTTTGTGAGTACCTTCACTGGAAAACTCTCACGAGGCTTAAGGCTCGTCCACTAGGGAATTTCTAGTGGTTTAAGGCCTTGTTGTATATGGTCAATGCAATCGCACTCTGCTAAACGAGATTAATATAACTTATAATAAATCACTCATTTGTGATCTTAGTTTTTGCTCTCATCCTTGCTTGAGGACAAGTGATCAGCTCCCAAATGCGCATTTTATTACCCGTATATTGCTACATTACAGTCTTTCTTACGCTTAATGAAAAGACAACTCATAACTTTTATTACCTTTTTCAGGTTAGGGAGTATTAGACCACTTATCATAAATGTTACATCTTAGCACCAAAAGGAGCCTTAATCATGCTTATTATGAAGATCAGAAGCTGCTATGGAAAAGTGCTGAAAAAGTCAAGGTCAATGGTCAAAGTCAAAGGTTAAGGTCAAAAGTCAAATCCCTCAAATTAGAAGACCAGATATGGAGGCTCTTATCTCAAAATATGACATTCTCCCAAAACCTACCTTGGTCAAGAAGACATCAAAAAACAAAAGCAAAAGCAAAAGCAAAAGTAAAGTGTGAGGTGTCTAATTTGTAATAGAGAAGGGCAAATCTATAAAAGGCAAAAGTATGGGTATATAACCTAAAATTAGGGGAGAGAGAAGTCATTCATTGTCTTAGGATCCAAACCATTTGGTTTGTTTAATTTCTTGTCTAGTTTTTCAATTCATGTTTTTACTTTATTGTTTGTTTTATTTCCTTTCAATCATAAATTGTTATTTACTTGTTCTTGTTTCAATCTTCAATCTTATTTACCTATTCTTGTTTCAATCTTCAATCTTATTTACTTGTTCTTATTTCAATCTTCATCAATCTTTCTTTCAATGTTTTCAAGTCATTTCAATACCAACAACTAAAGCTTTCAATATTTTAATTAGCTTAGAACCAATCTAATCCATACAAGAGTTTACCTTTCTTCTTCACAACTCCCACACTCAAACTCTAAACAATTTAGAATGAACCTCACTTCTAAAACAAAGTCTTTTAAAGTTACCACCGTTTTGGCTCGTTTTTCTCCAGCAGTCTCCGATGAACCGTCTCGTGTTATTCTCGGACTCCGTTTGCTCAGAAGTTTACTGGAAGTATAAGAAAAAGAAACATCAGTTACAAAAAATAAAAGAAACTTAAAAACAATTGAATTTAGATTGAGAAGAAAAGTTTTAGACTGTTGGTTTGCTTCATCTTCCTCTTTGTTCTAGATCCATGATGGCAGCGCCATTTGAAGTTTTGTAGATAGTAGTGGTTTGGGTTTTGTTGCTCATCTTAAATATATGCAAAGAAGGATGGTTTTGATGATAGAAACTCTCACTCTCTAAGCTTTTCTAATCAAACTATGGGTTGCTTTTGGTGTTATCAAAGTAAAAACTTAGTTGTTAATGGGAAACTTGAAAACTAGACTAGATTGTTAATATGGAAACAAGTATGGAAATAAGTTTGTATTGCTTAGTCATAAAGTAACACTCATTTGAACTTGTCAAATGAGTGAACTTGTGTTTGGGCTTGTGAATGCAAGATTAGAAAGATGTAATGAGATAAGAGTAGTGGAAACAATATTGAAAACTTTGTATTGAAGACAAATAAAAACTTGATTCATTAACTAAAGCTTGAAGAACATGAAAATGGAAAACAAGGTAAATAACAATTAAACTATTAATTAAACCATATTAAACTACTCCTAATGACCAAAGATTAATTCTAGGGTAAGTTCTCTCTCATCTCACTTTGGCTTATATACTACACCTTTTATATTTTACAACTTTGCCCTCATCCTTTAGAAATAAGACACCTCATTAGGGTTGCTTTATGCTTTAGGTATCATCTTGAACAAGCTTGCTAAGGATGCCCACTTTTAAGTTGAGGACATAATCTTTGGTCCTTTAGGTTAAGGACATGATCTTCCGTCTTTTGGTTTTGAGTCCCTAATTGTTGATTGTTGATATTGACCTTGACTTTTTGGCACTTTTTCTCTTAAGCTGGAATCTTCCCAAGCAGGGTCGATAGCACTCCTTTTTGCGCTAAAATGAATGAATTAGGAGTATAAATCCTAAATAGCATGTATCCTACAAAAGGTAGCAAAAGCTATGAGTTGTCTGTTCATTAAGCATAAGAAAGGCATATTTGAAGCATTGTAAAGATAGTTAAACGCACATTTGGGGACTGATCATGCACTTAGTGGAGGAGGCACAAATTTGTGGACCTGTTAGATATAGGTGGATGTATCCGTTTGAGAGGTTAGTAAAGTCCCTTATATATATATAAAACCACATTCTTATGCACACATTATAGCCACATTATCAACATACAAAAGAATTAGGGCTTGGTTTTTTGTGGAGATGATCTCTCCACCATGAAGATTATTCTCATAAAAAATTATAATATTTGGATATGTCTAACTATATAAAAATTAGTGTTCATTTTTGAACTTTTCATCTAAGGTCCAAGAGTTTTGTGAGCATGTTCTAAGGTTAAACTTCTTTGAATGAGCTGAATTTTTGTGAGCATGTTTTCTATGGTGGGGAGATCATATCTACGAAAATCCAGCCTTTAATTCAACTTTTAAGTCTATGATTTGTTTGGATTCGTTTACAATGTGGCTAGAATGTGGCTACAGTCTCTCTCTCTCTCTCTCTCTCTCTCTCTCTCTCTCTCTCTCTCTCTCTCTCTCTCTCTCTCTCTCTCTCTCTCTCTCTCTCTCTCTCTATATATATATATATATATATATATATATATATATATATATATATATATATATATATAGATGACATCACAAGAAAAGAATATATATATATTCTATTCTTGTGATGTCATTTTGTTTTAATTAATGGCACATGCACAGGATGATGAAGACTTATAAAAGGTGTGTGACCAATCAGACTTTTGTAGAGGGTTTCATTCAAGAGCAATACCTCGTGGAAGAGGCGATGATCAATGTACTACATGGAGTACATTCATGATGGCAACTTGGGAAGCCATAAGAATGGGAGAAGGGTGATCATGAATGAGGATATCGTCAAAAGTGCACACCCTATGGATAAAAAGGGAAAGCGCGCAATACGTTCTTCCAAATGTAGAGTATCAACAAGTTCACAAGTGGGTTTTGACGCATTCTCCAAAAAATGTTAAATGGGAATAGTAATTCATGCATTTACCACTATTTTAGTAGTCAATACTTGAATTCTACATGTCAATTGTCCTGAATTTTTATTATTTTCACAGGAAGTACCAAGTATACCTCCAAAGTCATAAATCAAGGGGTAAAAATCGTAGGGGCAGTCAAGCAAAAGAGTTGGATTACATTCCTTGGTTAAGACTATAACTACATACAAAATGAAGAAGTATCTGTTTTCAAGAGGATTGTTGATGGTCCATTTTTTACAGCGATGTCATATAACAGATACATAACGAATGGGTATGTTTTTTATACATCAGATTCTGAATCAAAGACAACAACACATAATAGTGGGGTCTCAATGAGGGTTGTGACTAGTTTTAGGGCAAGTGCTAAGGATAGGAATCTTGTTGATGACGAAGTCACTTACTATGGAGTTGTCAAAAGAATTCTTGAACTTGATTATGTAGAATTCAAACAAACTGTGTTCTACTATGATTGGGTGTGCATTGAGGATAAAACAAATGGTTGCATAGTTTATCCGGATACAAACTTGGTATTTGTAATTCTTGGTAAATCTTGGGAGGTTCATGAGGAATACAAGTGAAGTTAACGAGCCCTTTATTCTCGCTTCTGAAGCTAAACAAGTCTTTTTACTGTAGGGATTTGAGTAGAGATAATTGGCATGTTGCATCTTGGATGCTCCAAAGAGGTTAAGTCAAGAGATAGATGCTTACGAAGACCCACTGGTCTTTGAGGCCATAACAAGAGCTAATGATTCTTTGTCAACAACTTTACTTGATAGCGTTCTAGAAGTTGCCGAAGACTAATTTTAATCTTAAAACATCAAGTTAAAAGTGTAATCCTCTGTGTTAGGAAACTTATCAATGTATTATTGACTTGGTCATTTTTCAATTTTTTTTTTATCTTCTTCTTTAAATATTGCTAGACAATGGGTATGTTTGGGATCAAGGAATAATCTCTTTTTTGAATCAGGTATCTTTTGTTTCTCTTCATCTTTACAAATTCTCAACATGGTACAGGTGAGTTACATAGTGTTTTTTTATTTATTTATTTTTTCTTTGAGTGGTGCAATATATTATAATTGCTACATCTATTACATGCTTTATATTACATTCATGTAGTGAGTACGATTAGTTTAATTCCGTCACCTTAAATGTATGATGCAGATGTTTAATTATGTCACCTTAGATTTTAACCATTTTGTTGAACTCTATATTTAGGTAGAAACAAGTCATGTCAGAAGCATCTGAAGCAAGTGGCTATGAAGCAAGTGAGATGAGGACACAACCAAAAGGTAAAGTAATTAATAAGTTTGATTTGATTATTGGGACTTAATTGGTTATTGAGAATATGTATATGTATATACATATTCACTTAGGTCCAAGATTCCAAGTGGAGTTCACTGATGATGGACAAGCTACTGGACAATATCGAGCAAAGTATACCACAATAGTCGAGAAGGTGGCTAGGACACATTGCCCACCTATATACAAGGACTGGGCAGAAGTTCCAATATTAACAAAGGATGATTTGTGGAAGGATGTCTTGGTAAGTGCAAATCACTCCACCTGATTTTATTTCAGTAGACATTTGAATTTAATTTGTTTTGCATCCAAATTTGTTTAGTGATGACTTTGACATGTCCAATTTATAGGAATAAATTGATCTTCCACTCATCCGAAGAGAATGCACTCTTCGTAAGCTTAATACAGCTTGGAAACAAAAAAATGTATGAACTTCGTAAGGTTTTATGACATGTATTCAACAGATGCAGAGCGAAAAAGAAATGGTCCTAAAAAGGTGAAAAAGGAAGAATGGGAGGCATTTGTCGACATGTGCTCAACTAAAAAGGATAAAACCAAGTGAAGCAATGGCAAATTGGCAAGGGAAAAAATGAAGAACCCACATACAATTGGTAGAATGGGAGCGAGCAGCTCCAGTTATTGAGCAGTTGGTAAACATCTATTTAGTGCCTAAAAATTTATCGTATGCACTCAACTATTAGTCTTTATCTACATATTTGTTTAATATGTTACAGAAAAAGGATAGCCCTACTGGTGAGGTTTCAAGGACACAAGGATATGTGGCCACCCATACGAGGACAGATGGGAGTTTCATCAACACTGAAGCGAGGCAATCTATTGTAAGAGACAACAAGACAAATTTGTATAGCTATTGCTTATGTTTGTATGACCAACTATTATGTACTTAAGAAATGGTGACTTTGATTTCTTTTGTAGGAGTAAATTAATAGACTTGTTAGCATAGAGCCTGACAAAGTGGAAAGGGATCTAGATAATGACCCCGTTGCAATGGTGTGATGATTCTCCTCATCTTGTTTTGGTTTTTTAAATGGGTTTTGTTCAAAGTTTTACCTAAACTTTTGTTTGCTTAATAGGTTATTGGTCGTGATGGAAGGGGACGTGTTCGCGGTCTAGGTGGTGGTGTCATAAAGACTGTTTACCATGTTTCAGCTCCTTATAAGATTGCTCAAAGAGAGAATAGAGCATGTGAAAGCAGTGAGTTAGGTTATGAGGCAATCATGGCAAGACTTGATGAAGCAAACAAGGCTCGCAAGATACTAAAGGATGAAGTTGCAGACCTTAAGTGACAATCTTCAAGGCTTGGAAATGCATCTTAGGTAATAATTTGCTAATTTAATTATGTCTAGACTAAGAATATGAACAGAGCATATGTGTCCTTTATTCTCACTAGAAGGGTGAGATCTATTTAGATAAAAGGTCTGTGGCACTTCTCTTTTCTTAATAAACTAGCTCTATAGCCCGGTACCCCCAAGTAACGGTATTGCTTATGGTTCCTCTTGATTTTTGTGAGATGTGTTACTATTGGATAGTTGGTAAGTATTGGGTTGTCATTGTTCATCTTAAATCTTATGTTGGGGAGAATGGATGGATGGATAAAACTAAACCTTTCTCTAAACACTCATTTCCTATTTGTAGTTTTTGATGTTTAAAAGATGGTGGAAGCACTAGTTATTAGGAGTTAATGATTGAAACATGAATGCTTAATTGGATTGGTTCAAAACATGAAAGTAAATGATGGATTGATGTAACTTGGTTAGCAAGTCATACTCATTTGATTGATTCAAATGAGTATAACAAACTTTTGGGTTGAAATAAAATGAATACCAAGATGTTGAAAGAACTCAAAAAATAAAATTTAAACAATTTTCAATGGTAGAAAATAAATTTGATTCATAAAAGCTTGAGCTTGAAAACAATGGAAAATGGAAAACAATAATAAAACTAATTAAAAACTATATCTAATTAATGTTATATATTCTACTCCTACTAGAGTATAGTTACTACTTAGCTAGCTCTCCTTTTTTGTGGGTAATCTCTACACTTATATAGTTGTGTAGAGTTGTACAAGTTTACCCCTCCTATTTATTCTCATTTAAGTTACCTATTCAAGAACATTCTCTACTCTTCTTTTGTCTTCTACAGTAGAGTGGATAAGACCAAGCCTTTGGGTCTAAGCCCATATCTTTGAAAGGTTGAGCCTTTGGTCTTTGAAGCTTTAAGTGTTGAGCCCAAGTCTTGGAATAGGTTGAGCCTTTGGCATTTGGGTCTTTGAGTGTTGTTTATGCCCTTGAGTCTTTGAGTTGACTTTGACTGTTGACTTTTTTCCCATAATTTTTATTTTTCACAAGAGGTCCATTTTTGTCTCCTTTTGGCTCTAGATTTCGTCATTTGAGATAATTCATCCAGAATAGACTTGTATCCTGATAAAACAATCAGAACATGAGTTTTCTACATTATTGATCATATAATTAAACTAAATTAAAGCAATATAAGGGGATATAAACGCATATTTGAGGTCTGATCAACTACCTTCAAACAACATTTTGTTTGTCCCTAAGCAAAGATGGGAGATAAGAATAGAAGAAGTCAAATGTGTGTTTATTATACTAATCTCATTTCACAGAGTATGACTGCATTTACTGTATGCAACAAGGCCTTAAACCATTAGGAATTCCCTAGCAGACGAGCTTAAGCCTTGTGAGAGTTTTCCAGAGAAGGTAGAAGTCTTTTATTAGGGGTTATGGAGCTGAGGTGGTGGTTTAGAAAGAAAAATGGAACGGAAAAACAAAATCTGATAAGTTGAGAAATTGGGTCTTCAAGATACTTGTAAGAGAAGAACCTCATTTTGTTCTTTTCTCCCGATTTGTGATTCTTGCTTTAGCCCTTTGGTTTTGTGACTCCATCTTATGTTGATTTTTGGGAGTTCTAACTTTGCTTTTGTTTCCTTTGAAATCGACTTTGATTTTGAACTTTGGGGAGTTTTGATTTTTGATATGAATCTTTCTTTTCTTTTCTTTTTGAAGCAACTAATTGTTCTATTTTTGTACAAAGTATTCTCTTCTATTTTTACTGCTCATCCATTTCTCAACTCGTTAGATGGGTAAGCTTTTTATTATGTGTAACAACCAGTGAAGGATTTGATGGCAAAGAATAAAAAGGTTTATTGAATTTTTGAATGCTCAAAAAGGGAAAGCTATAGGAAAAATTATTTTTTTAGGGTTTTTAACGTTTAGTTGGCTATATCAATCCAAAAAGGGCCTAAATTCTCTCCTAAGATATGGCGTGGTGATCAAGCAAGTGGATATGTGGTCTTTCTATCCGAACATCCTTTGTGTCATCACTCAATAATCATTCAGATAAGGCTTTTGGCTAGATTCTTATAGGATATAATGGAACTTAACTGTTCTAACTTTGGTCTCAGAAACTTACTGCTATATACAATCAATGATGCTTATGCATACAGGTGCCGACTAGCAAAGTCAGTAAAACCTTTGGGTGTTGATACTAGAGGTCTGGGGCTCGAACCCCGCAAGCATCAAAGAGTTACTGACCTCATTTAAAACAGGCTTACCAATCCAAAAAAAAATGATGCTTGTGTATGTCATTTATGAAAATATGCATAAACTATTGTACGTATATTAGTCTAAGTTCGAAAAATGAATCCTTACTCTATTGCTATATTGAGACTTCTAGACAATGTATTCATCACAAAAAAAAAAAAAACAATACTTTTAGTACTAAACAAAAACTATTTTTTGGTCTTTTCGAAAATGTTTTAAGAAAGAAATAAATATACTAATATATCTAATATAAGAAGTGTCTAGTTTCTAAATAATGTTACTATACCACCCCCAAACAGAAATATGTTTTGTCCTCAAAGTATGAAGAGATAAAGAATGAGATTACCATATGAACATGAGCAAATACGGCAGTACACCTGTACTCTATTCTTTGTGTTGAAAATATACAACCCCCAAAAAAGTTTGAAGCATGGGTTGCTGGATGTAGAACAAGAAATACATGGTTTATCTAAATATTAAGTTACGTAATTATTCTACTGTGAAGTTTTTGGGTTTTAATTTTGTATTTATTTTTGAAATCATGTACAATGTAGAAAATTCAAAATTTTGGCATGATATACTTGTATTACCTTCTACTCATATACCAAATTCCGTATAAGAAAATCTAAACATGCATACATGACTATTATTATATTAACAGGTTAAGAAATAAAAAGTGGGAAATGTAAAGTACGTAAACAACTATCTAAACGGACAAATATGAAATGTGTGTGTGTGTGTGTGTGTGTTTTAGAGTAATTGTTTTTCTCAATCTAAATGTATCTCTAACCATATAAAGGGTTTCTAAAATAAGATAAAATCATACATTTATCTAGTATCATTTTGGTTATTGTGGGATGTAAGATTTTTATTTTTATATCCTCAAGTTTTTGAAAAACTATTTAGGGATGTTATAAAGATAACTCATACAAAAGCTGTGATTTCTAATACTAACTTTGAAAACTAACCAGAACAATTAATCTTAGGCAACTTTCGTGTTTGCTCTTTATCGAACACAATCCAATCAGACTATGGCTTCAGTTATGTGTGTTGGGGGATTTACTGCGCAAGTCGTAATATGTCTTGTATGAATAGCACAATGATATGAGCGGCCCTTAGTAACACTTAACTGATCCTCAAACCGCCCTTAGAAGTATGGAGATTGTATACTTCTAAGGGTTGGTCTGGTTGGAATCCATTCTCGTGTTTTAGAAAATCATATAACTATTATTATATCAATAGTCATCTATTATGAGAACGGGGAAAAACAATCATTTTTGAAAAATAAGTGTAAAAAAAAGAAATTAAAAATAGTATACTCGCTTCATAGAGTAACACTACTCAAACTACGAGTAAAAAGTGCTAGATATGCAAGAATGCATGAGATATATGTGGACTAAGGCTCCGACACTTACAACCACACACTCCAAGAGGAAGGCCCAGTTACCTTAAAGTGCACTCCCATGATATAAGAATGAAAAGGAATGCACCAAGAAAATAAAATGAATCTTTTATAGTCAAGACTATAAGTGGGGTCATTTTAAGTCAGATTCCCCAAGAATATGCATAAGATGGATGATATGTTGTTAGCTATAAACTAATAGTCTAAACAGTTGGGGGTCAATCCATAAAAACATGACAAGGCATTTACCGCCAAACAGAATGAAATAATGCATTTGGAGTGTAAGATGTAGAATGATAAGAGAAAGCTTATGTAATCCATCATGGAACTTATGCAATAATCTGTCATGCTTAAATTGTCCAAGAGAGTGTGATTGTGGTAGTAGTTATCCTTTATGAAGCTCAAATGATGCAAAATATGACATACTAGGGTTCTCCACTACTGGAAAGAGAGACTCTTGAGTTTGTATGTTAGGAAAAGTCTCTTTACTGGGAAGGTTGAGAAAATTATGAAGGACCTCTGAGGCAATTGGCTCAAGTGTGAATTGGAGGTTTCTTTGAAATGGTTTAGTTTGTGATGCATGGAAATTGGTGGATTTGTGATGCATGGAGGTTGGCTTTTAAGAGGTGTTAAATTGGGAGAATGATGGTCGGGTGGTGGTTCTTCACATGATCTCGAGGACTCAAAGAACTCTTCATCTAGCTTTGGTGTATCCACAAAATTGTGGTTATTGTCGGCAATATTAAGGATGTCACAAATTTGTTCCATCGATAAGTCTTTAACAGCCCAACTAAATTGAGATCCAATTTCCACAATAGATTTTACTTCAAAAAATTCATCCTTGTCATTGTCCAAGTGTGTGGAGTTATTTTCCAACGCGTGTTTTAGAGTTTCTTCTGTCGGAGTTTTCTCATGCGTAGGTGATGGTGTTCTAGGACAAGTGAGAGAATCTATAACTTCAGACATGTAATCATCATCATAAGATATGGAATTCACACGATAGTGAGGTGGATGGTAATGGGGTTTTAATTGGTCATAAATATCAGGAAGGGCTTTAGCAATTGGCTTTATTATAGTAACACCTTGTTTCACTTGTTGGTTGGGTTCTGGACTGGTGGGAAAAATATTAGTCTCAAATGTGGTATTGATTGAAATGGATTAGAGAGAACATAAGGTCTTTGCCATTTGCTGAATTATTTTTGGCTGATCGGCCATTACCTGGTAAAGTTGGTCTGTGATAGATGGTGGAGTGGGATATAAATTAGACATGGATAGTGATAAGAATGGTAATGGACTTAGGGTGAAACCGCACTCTGACTGACCAAGTGGATACATGAATGGTGCTTGACTATTTGTGGTGGAACTTCATGAATTGTTTGCATGATTAGAAAACTCTTGAACTAGAGAAGATTGAAAATTGAGGTTCGTAATTGTAAGAATTTCCCATTGTAGGCTCGAACTTGGTATATGATGGCCAATGAGAAGCCCAATGATAAGTACTACAACAACAAAAATAATATTCTGGGTTTGCATTGTAATTCCATGACGGTTGTGATGCATATTGATAAGCCATGAATGCTCAAACAAGGATGATGCACAAATCAATCGAAATACGTTTGTGCACTTTGGAATTTTAAAAAGTTTGTTGGCCTGTAAATTATATATTATGCCCTGTTTGAAATGGATAGTTGGGTACAGAACTAGATTTTGGGATCTACACACCTCAAAAGAGAGAATCACCACTTCACCAAGTGGTGTGCTACCAAGAATCTCAATCACAAATGATACGAAGGAGGGGAGTGAGGAAGGTAGTTGGTCCATCGGAATCTGGTAGTTTTTTCACTCTCAATCTTCGTGCTAAGTGTTTTGTCCTGTGGATGTGACTAGTTTGGCTCTGCTTGGTTGATTTTAATTTTTTGTTTAGGCTATGTAGCATAATGATCACGCAACGTCCGTTTAACTAAAGTAGGGCTTATTCCCACTTGTTGTTTGTTATGGCTTGGGTTTAGTAATTAGACCTCAAATGTGCGTTTTATTACCTTTACAATGCTTCAAATATGTCCTTCTTATGCTTAATAAACAGACAACTCATAGCTTTTGCTATCATTTGCAGGTTACATGCCTTTTCATACTACTTATCGTAAAAGATGAACTTTAGCGCCAAAAGAAGCTCTAGTAACGTAGCTATGGAAGACTCGAGCTTATATAAGGAAGTGAGGAAAAGTCAACGATCAACGGTCAAGTACCCAAACCCAAAAGACTGAAGCTTATGGCCTTATCTCAAAAGTAGCCTTGCTTAAAACTTGCTCAAGAAGAAACCAAAAGCAAAATCAAAAAGCATAAAGTATAAAGGAAAAAGCAAACTCATGAGGTGTCTTGCATCTAAGAAAAAAACATAAAGTAAACTCATGAGGTGGCTTAAATCCAAGGTAGAAGGGCAAATCTATAACTTGTAAAAGGTGTAGTATATAAACTAAAATGTGAGAGGAGAGAGAGCACCTAGAATTGTCAACCTTTATTTATTGCAAAATCTCAAGTACATCCTTCCTTCATTATCCCCTTTGATCAATTCTGGCAGTTTATGATCCATGGAGGGGGATAAAATACATAGTTTTGTTGCAACATTCATCACTAAGATTACAACTAGTGGTGCTAACTTTAGACAAGTAGTCAGCCAGTTGGTTTCCTTCCCTGAACACATGTCTAACATTGAGCTTTGCAAACTTGAGCCTCATCAAGTCTATATGTGCTACCAAGTTCCTACAGTACCATGGTGGATCCACTTTTTTGTTCAGAATTTGTGCTACTCTGAGAGAGTCTACTTGGACTCCCACTTCCAATATATTCATCTTAGCTACACCTTGGATGCCTTTTAAAACTCCTAGCAGCTCTTGGTGTATGACTGAAAGCTTTTTTGAGCTCCCACTAAAACCCATTTGAACAGCTCCATTCCGATCTCTCAGAGCTCCTCCATACCTTGCTCTCCCATGTTCGACTGATCCATCTGTATTCAGCATTGGCATGTCCAATTCAGTCCTCTCCCATTTAACTTATTTCTCCTCCTTCTGTTTAAAAGTGGCCCCGATTCCCAGCTTCATCAGAATAGTTCTCACAGCCACATCATCTGTTACTATTTTCAATGTCTTCCCCAGGTACTCTTTCATACAGTTCAATGCTTTTGAACCTAGAATTAATCTATGGTCATGTAGGAGTAGTGTAGATTTTCAATTCAAGTCCTTTATTTTTCTAAGTCTTTTATTTGCTTTATTTCCTTTTTGTTATTTATCATTTTTTTTTCAATCCAAGTTGTTTATCAAGTTATTCAACTCAAGTTTCATTTCATTGCTTTCATCCAAGTCTTCATTTTAATATAAGTCATCTTCTTTTTGCAAAACCAATCAAAGTAGGAACTGTAAATGATCAATCCATTGAAACTACCTTTCCCCCTTCATCAAACTCCAATTCATTCTTCTTCAACATTCCATGGTGAACCTCACACTTACCACTTTCTACATCAACATTTAGCCTTAAGCGCGTAAAGTAAAGACAATACGAAAAGTTAAAACACGGAATCACGTAGTCATGCTTATAAATAACCAAGTATCCTCTTACAGTATGTCGAGGAGGATGAAATTCTTACCTCCCAAGTGTACGTACACGTCCTTGGGGATGGAGTTGGCAATGGTGGGGTTTGACCAAGCTAAGTATGGAGTGTCTTGTTTTTTCAAACCCTACCGTTCATGCATTACGTTTTTGGTTACAAATTTTTTTAAACTAAACCTACATGTTGGGTTTGAATGGTGGCAAAGCCAATAAGTTTATAACTTTGCCTTCTTGGGCTTAACTAACATGAAAGTAAAGCAAATACTAACTAAACTAAACTATTTAACTAATGCCTATTTAACTATTAACTATGTGATTATGAAAAGATAAAAAGAATTGTCAAAGATTGAATCTTTAATCCCCAAGTTGATTTGCAATGCACGAGCATTTTGTTACACGACTCGCCTCGCGCATCTAAATGGCTCAAGGTGATCAAATCTTCGACACTTGGTAATTTTGTGAAACTTTAACCAAAAGACAATTACTTTCTATTTTAAACCTAAGTTGATATTATCCTAAACTTTGTATTAAAACTTTAACTAATGTTGATATTATCCTAATCTAACATGTATTTAACAAAAAATAATGAAAATAACTTCAAAACATGATATTAATCCAAAACTAGTGTTTATCTAATATTGTTAATTAACTAATTATTTTAAGTTATATATATTAAAAAACTGAAAACTTGCAACTCTAACTAGTTTCAAACTACTAACAGTTGAATCAAACTGATACCATAGAACTAATCTATACTGAACTACAAAGATTTTGTACTAACAGAATCTTGTTCTGAAAAAATGAGGCGCGGTCGCGGGGTTGAAGTGGCACGGGCGTGGAACTCAGTCGCGCGGTCGCGGGGTTGAAATGGCACGGGCGTGGAACTCAGTCACGCGGTCGCTCCTCGATTTGCTCCGTTTGCTACAGTTTTTGGATGGATAATTCAGGAACTCCTCTTTCTGATGGTGGACTCCATTTCAGTAAATTAAATCTGTATTCAAACACATGAAAATATCAATTAGTAAATGATATGAAAATAAAAACTTTAAAAAAATTATGAAAAAAAAAACAATAAAAAGAAGAGTTTAGATAGTTGTGTTTGTATCCATGAAGGCGGCGCTATTTGTTACTATTGGATTGTGGGTGAGTATTGGGTTGTCATTGTTCATCTTAAATCTTATGTTGGGGAGAATGGATGGATGAATAAAAATTAAACCTTTCTCTAAACGCTCATTTCCTATTTGTAGTTTTTAATGTTTAAAAGATGGTGGAAACACTAGTTATTAGGAGTTGATGATTGAAACATGAATGCTTAATTGGTTTGGTTCAAAACATGAAAGTAAATGATGGATTGATGTAACTTGGTTAGCAAGTCATACTCATCTGATTGATTCAAATGAGTATAACAAGCTTTTGGGTTGAAATGAAATGAATAGCAAGATGTTAAAAGAACTAGCTAGTTGACGGAAAACAAGATTTAAATAAGTTTCAATGGTAGAAAATAAGTTTGATTCATAAAAGCTTGAGCTTGAAAACAATGGAAAATGGAAAAAAATAATAAAACTAATTAAAAAACTATATCTAATTAATGTTATATATGCTACTCCTACTAGAGTCTAGTTACTACTTAGCTAGCTCTCCTTTTTGGTGGGTAATCTCTACGCTTATATAGTTGTGTAAAGATGTATAAGTTTACCCCTCCTATTTATTCTCATTCAAGTGACCTATTCTAGAACATTCTCTACTCTTCTTTTGTCTTCAAGAGTTGAGTGGATAAGACTAAGCCTTTGGGCCTAAGCCCACGTCTTTGAAAGGTTGAGCCTTTGGTCTTCGAAGCTTTAAGTGTTGAGCCCATGTCTTAGAATAGGTTGAGCCTTTGGCCTTTGGGTTTTTGAGTGTTGTTTAAGCCCTTGAGTCTTTGAGTCCTTGAGTTGACTTTGACGGTTGACTTTTTTCCAATAATATTTATTTTTCACAAGAGGTCCATTTTTGGCTCCTTTTGGCTATAGAATTCGTCGTTTGAGATAATTAATCCAGAATAGTCTTGAATCCTAAAAAAAAATAAGAACATGAGTTTTATACATTATTGAACATATAATTAGACTAAATTGAAGCATATTATAAGGGGATAAAAACACATATTTAAGGTTTGATCAAGATGCTAGGTGAATTCAGTGGTCTCATCCCGAGACGTTGCATCCTTAACCGGTTTACCTTCTGCACCTGAACTAGTGTTGTAGAATTCTTGGTTTTCTCCTTGTCTAGTGCGATTTTTAGGTGCTTACGCTCCGAAACATAGTGCCTAATACCCTTGCAATATGAACAAAATTTAGGAGCCTTGGGTTGTGCTGCAATAACATAAGACTTGGACATAAGTGTAGGGCCGTAGAAAGAATTTATTGGAAGTCTAATGTTTCCAAGCACAATATTCGGAGATTGTCATGTCTTGTCGGCCCAAACCCTGATTAAGTTAGGAGGAAGTGGATGGGGTTTCACCAAGTTCTCTCACACTGATTATGTTAGATGGAAGGCAGAGAACAGGATTGTGCCTGGTGTCAGTGCCAAGTTTATTGGATGCCAAGAACCATGATATTTTTACTTAGGCACTTTATCTATTTTGGCTTTAAAAAACCCAATATCAGGAGGACGCCATCTGACTTCCATTATACAACCTGCTGGCTTTGGTTAGTTTACCTCGAATCCCATGTGAATGAAGTATATCTAAATCATCTGCTGAGTTATACATGAACCCAGTAACTATTAACCTAAAGATGTTGTCATTCCCCTTCAGAAGAGTGCACTCAACGTTCTTCACCTCACACGCAGCTGTACGTTGCTTTATCTATTAAACCGCTATGGTCCGAACATTTCAAAACACGGTGATTGTACCACAATTACAATTATTATCAGTTGTTTGATACCGAAATAGCGAAAAGTATATCACACAATCACACAGACGTCTCTTATGACTTCCATATATGTTGATCTAAAATTCAAGTTGTTAACCTCAACCCTCTACCAGTAACTGTATTCTTTGCAAGTCATAATTTCCCTGAAATAACTCCAGTCCTAGTATTGTGCACCCTGAATTATGGATATGCATATGATATTTTTCTCTATTTAATCTCTAATTGTAACCTCTAATTTGCAAAAGGGGGGGAGAGAGAGAGAGAGTTGATAAATCGGCATTACATTATAACTAGTAAATAGGCACGCGCGTTGCGCTTGCAAAAGTTATGAAAGATGGTTGGTTGTTGGTTTTCACTTTTAGAAAGGGTAAATAATATTTGTAAGATAAAGTTTTGCAATTAAAAATCAGGGATGTAGTTCCCTTGGGAACCCATTAAATTACTTGACACGTTTGATATGTCAAGTAGCAAAAAAATGTATTTTCACTGCCAACACAACTTTGAATCCGCATATGGAAGAATACCATATGGAAGGAAAGTTAAAATACAGTATCATCTCCTGAAAACAAGTTCTTAAACATATATAATGCATAAAAAAGAAAATCATCAGTCATCAGTCGCCACAAAATAATATGGAATCTATTTTGAGCATGAAATGTTCTCATATGATGTTCATGTGCATTGGACAACTGGGTATTTCTTGACATGTGCATTCTTCGGATCTAGCACCTTCCCTCCTAGGTAATTGTTGGCTTTGTCAATGTAGGAGCACTTCTCCTAGATTTAGACTCTTGCACATATAAGATGATCATTCTATTCTCAATTCAAGCGTTATTCAATATTGGGTGATTGGCGTTTGGATGAATTTGCAGGTAGGACAGTGTTTTTGGATGTAAAACCATTCTTGTTGCACACTCCAACTGTTCCATCCCAGTGTGACAAAGTCAATTCTAACAGTAGCGTGCTTTGTGTATATTAAAAGTAAGTACTTGTAATAAGATAATATTTAATGACAAAGAATGAAACAGCAACAAATGTATTATCCGTGAAACATTTCTCTACTGAATAAGTATCAAACTGTATCGTACCTTGAGCAATGGTTTCCTTAAACATTTTAGGCCATAACCTTAGCAAAGTTCAACACTTAATAACCTTCGAAAAATCGTAAAACAAAAGGAGATGGGTGTGGAACTTATTGAGGAACTCACGATTGGAGAGAGAGATTGCTGGTTAACTGAAAAAAATGGCTAGAAGATGATCCATTGTTTAGTAAATGCAAAATAACAAAATTCAGTAACTGAACGAAGTGGCTGGAGAGTTTGTAGAGGGGGGAATACAAACTGTTGCATTACACAACAAACCTAAAACACTAAGAGACCTTCGATCCGTCTCTAACCTCCTTAAAGGAAAATAAGAACTTAGAAAGAAGCTATTTGTTTTTCTTCCAAACTAATAGATACTCTAGACTCTAGATAGGTTAATATCCTCTTGACCTTAACACAACGTTAATGAAGAATATACGAACTATGCTCGATGAATAAGTAGACTTCAGCAACATTTGTTTCCATTACCTAGAATGGTGCTTTGCACTATACTTAGAGAATCACACCCTCACATTGTACCTTCTCAGTGAAAAAAAAAACAGCAACTACCAAGTGAATTGCAGTCAAGAGAAAAAACACCAATGAAACCCAATGAATGACCAAAATCCAGTATTAAACAAATGCCCACAAAGAAGACAACTGAACTTTGCATGTAATATACCAAACTAAACTTTATAGGAAAAAATGATGCATCGTATCCACATAAATGCGACGAAAATTCAAAAATAGTGGAAAAAGATACCTTGGAGTTTTGGGAATGACATGTCTTGGAAGCAATTTGCAAATTCCAGGCCACCATTCTATACAATACATGTCTGTTCTCCCTGCAACCCAATCAAATGTCTACACCCACCAAAAAATAAATATAATGAAAATAAAAATAAAGGCACCTGTTTGAAAAGTGTTCAATCTTAGAAGTTCACAAAGTAACAATATGTATACACGATTTATAAGATCGAAAATAACCAAAATATAAGACAAAATAATAACCATATAAAAATTGTAATAACCTTAAGAATGCCAAGTGTACAACCAAAATAGTAATTTAGGAAGTTTGGTATTAGGCCCTGTAGAGCTTTTATCTTTTGTTGGGCCTCCTATAGATAGGGAACTATGTATGTTAGTAGAAGAGGATGTTAAGGGAACTATGTACGCTCGTTTTTCTTGATTAATACAGGTGGGGGTCTGCCTAAACCTAGCTTATTTCTAAAAAAAAAATACGTAAAGATTAAAACAATGGCCGTTGCCACCATATGAGTGCATCACAATAAATATCCAACACAACCCATATGGCAATCTCGTCAGTAACTCCCTAGCTCTAAAACACAAAAGGTTTCTGAATTACTTGTTGCAGATTTAACTTCGTCAGACAACATTGTTGGTAATTAAGAGTTTCATCTTATTTTTTTTTATACAACATCATATATATACTCCACTGTCTTTCTGAAGCTGAAAATTGCCATAACGACATAGAATCACGCATAAAAGACCCAACAAACAAACTCAAAATTGTTACTCTGTGCAGCGAAAACCAGGTACTGCAAGCTATTTCTAGGATGATAAGTTCAAGTAAGCTATCCATTTGCGTTGGATAAGTGGATGTTTGGTGGCGACATGTGTAGTCTTCAAATGTACTACCTTCCTTCCTAGTTAATTTGATGGCCTTGTCGAATATAGCAACCGTTTTTCCAGATTTAGTCTATTACAAATATAACATGGTCATTCCTATCTAGATAGAGAAAAGTAACAAAAACTAATGGCAAACATTAGTGCACTTTCTACCCTTTTTGGCATATAAATTAATGTTAAAAAATTGAAGATTAGTGAAATTAGCAACATGGAAGGTAAATCAGTAATATAAACCAGTAATGTAAAAGTTGAACACATAAGAATTTATCGGCCTCTCTGAAAGAGGGAATTCAATTCATTGATTAAGTTTTGGGGTGTTTACACAACAAAGCCTCGAATGACCGAGGGATACACTTAGAACATTCCTAACTTAATCTTATGGTTTACATGTCCTAAATCAAAATTATTTTCCAACTTGTTAGAAATTCATAATAGGAAGTGATATAGCCTAAGCACAAAAGTATTGAGCATTTCTAGTAGATACGAACAGCCTATCATAAGATAGAGAAAAGGAATGTGAATATTAACTAACATTCAGACAAAGTTAAGGAGTGAAATAAGTGAAAACACAACTTTCATGGAGTAGATGAAAGTGCAAAGTGCAAAGTATTAAATCGAGATGTACTTTCTAACATTGTGGATTAGTAAGAATTATCTATAATTTTGAAGTGTTAACTACCTGTCAACATTGATCAAAGAAGAGCGTTTGAGATCCGTAAAGCCTTCTCATTTTTGTCTTTGCATCAATGAGACTTCCACTGAAATATTCCTTGTGTTCCAATCTCTTTTCCATCATTTTGGGATAGTATAAGGGACAATAAACTTTGAGAGGAAACTGTCGGTTGGTCGAAGCCTTGATTGAAGCAGGCAAGCAATAGAATAAATAAACACTGTAAACTGGTTGGAAATTCACAATCCCAAATGAATGTTAGAACAATGTAAATTGTAAAAAGAAAAAACAAAAACAAAAATAAACATTGGAAATGGCAATGCAAGAAAACAATATCAGGATGAGAGCATACCTTCGAGTAAATACATTAACTGTTACAGATAGTATACAATTGCAATAATAAAATGGGAAGAACATAAGAATAATTAAAAGGGAGAAAAAAAATTGAGACCTGATGGAGCGAACCTGAATCTGAAGACGAAGAAAATCAATTTGCCTTTGCATAGATTTTAGTGTGGTTTCCTACAAATTAGAAAAACAAAATAGATTTAATAGTTTTGGAGGGAGAGAAGAAGAGTACATGGAGCGAACCTGAATCCGAAGACGAAGAAAATCAATTTGCCTTTGCATAGATTTTAGTGTGGTTTCCTACAAATTAGAAAAACAAAATAGATTTAATAGTTTTGGAGGGAGAGAAGAAGAGTACGTGGGATTTCATTTATTGATGTAAAATTGTAGCGAAACGGTGTCGTCTGCTACCGAGTAGTTTTTAATTTTTTTTCTGGGTAATACGTAATGACTAATTTACCCTTCAAACGTGAAGTGTAGAAAATTTCGTGGGTGACAAAATAGGAAACACATATTCACATTTCCACATATAAATGGAGCATAAAATAGGATGTGGGGAACAAAGTAGCTTATGATGTGCACTGGTAACAACTTAAACATGAAAACGTCGGAGAGCCAAATCCATAGTTCTTTTGTTGCATCACATTCACTTTAGATAAATGATCTGTAGCGCTTCTCTTTTCTTGATAAACCAACCCTTTAGCTTCTCAAATATTGGTGTTTGAATTGCATGATGGGAGACATGTTTGCAACTCTGGCATTGAAGCCTTAACACGTTTTTTTCGGTGGTTTTGGCCTTCTTGTGGAAACTGGTTTGGTTTTTCCACCATATCCAGACTGCTTTTGGTCAGCTGGTATATGATGTTTTGCACAATTTAAAGGATTAAGACCACCACAATTTTGATAATTGCATTTTAGTTTTCACTCTTTTAAATAGGGTTGATTGATAAAGAGCTTCTTTATCTGTTTTTTCTTTTCTTTTATGGTATTTAATTTATTTGTTTGATCTGTTCAAACTTTTCTTACATTGGCCCATATTGAAAGTGCAGAACATTGAAACTATTTTTACTAGTAGAAACACATAAAAACACCCTAAAAACTTTCCATAAAATAAACATTGGAAGTGCATAACTTTTGCCATTGTTAGCTGAACTTATTGTTTTTTTCTTATTTCTTTAGGAAATACAGCAATCACCAATTCGTGCCAACTCACACAATATCCGACCTCAATCTGCAACTTGTCATTTGAAGAGTTACATAACAAAAACTGTGGTTGCACTTGGAGAAGTTTGCACCTATTTACTGACACCTCCAAGTTCGTATAATGTACGAATCGATGAGATATTCGATAATTTTGCACCATTATATGAAGGAGATGGAAGACTTGGAGATATCGTGCTTGGTGACATCATTGCTTGGCTAAAGAATTACGTGGATTTTCCATTGATGGAGATAGATATGATATGAATCGACAAGAATGCATCTTCCTTTGGCATGCCTTTTAATCTTGTAAATCCAAGTACATGGTGTATTATTTTGGTCTTTGGATAGTGTTTACTTAGTTGTTGAATGCTTGTTTTGTAACAAAAGTTCAAATATTTTGGTACTGTGTCATACTTGATCTAAGGGTTATTGTATATGGTATACTTCAATGTATACATTTTGGAATGATATAAAGATGTTTTGTACTTCAGTATTTCTTATGCTTTCAGAACAATTTGAATTTAAATTATTTTGGTACCCAATCAAATTGAAGCTGCAGGTGCATCTATTTTCTAGTAGCATGAACCGTCTGTAATGAGAAATCGATCGAAACACTTTTGATGGACCTGGACACAGCACTAGACAGCTTTGAGCTATTATTTTAATCACTAGACGACAGTCATTAACCGTCCACAAAACACATTTATCGGTGGCTTATAGCTGTCCATTTAATTTAAATATTAGACAACCACTAACCGTCGAGAACAAAATCGACGCCATTTTTTACAACAACCTATGAGACAGTTAGTAGCCGTCGATATTGGGCAATCACGACAGATATCAGCCTGTCTTAAATACACTATTATGAAATAGTGGAATAGGCTTGCAAGATAGATTGATGAAGAAACTTTGTGTGGATGCAACTTGTAGACACTCCATTTTTGCACCCCAGGCATAATTCATTCACTATTTTGCATTGAATTAAATTTGATCATATAAGGTGATTTGCATTCTAGAGTCTTTATTTCTAAATCAAAATTCTTTCTTTTCGACTTCTATTAGCGTCTTTATACTCTCCTCATCAAGTTCTAGCTATGGCTGAAGTTTCGTTGCTTTCTGAATTTCAAGCTGAAAGTGACCAAAATGCCCCCTGTAACCCTTTGGAGCCCAAATTTCGAATTTTCCACTATTTATTTGGATGATATTATTTCATATTTTAATTCCCCTCGAAAAATCCTTCGAAATGAGTACAAACTTGCCTAGGTTCCATTTGGATTTCAAAAGCCCTAATCTTACCCTATCCCGTTTCAGCCCGTTGTGCGCGTTGTTCAGTCCAATGTATTTTTTGGAGTAAGATTTCGACCCAAGGGTATTTTTTTAGAGTTCATGGGCCTTCCTAATGGATTAATGAACAACTTTTATGAAGAAGAGTTTGCCTAATTTTGACCCAGTCAAAGGGAGTTTGTAGTGTTAAGAAAATGGTTAAAATGGGACTTTTTGTGGATTTTAGACGCTCGTGGGCTATGGATCCAGCTCATGTTGGAACTTTTCACTAGGTTTTTTGTCCCATTTTCAAACTTCTAAAACCCTAGAGAACCTTCCTTAATTGTTTGATTTGATTTGATCCTTAAAATCAATAATATTCTAGAGAATATACCATTTTTTAGCCATATTTGAAAACCCTAGATTGTGGGCATATTAAGGACATCTAGGATTTTTTTTTTACCTAATCCATCTACCAAAACCTAAAAATCAACGGTCAAGATCGCACCCCTTATCCCACCTCTTGAATCAAGGGCCAGATTTGCTTTATTTTAGGAGGTGCATCCAAAAAGATATCAAGCCATTGGATTTTTCTTAATTAATACTCAACCATTAGATCAAACTCATTACCATATTCAAATCCATGTCTAAACACTAGAAATAGAGGTCTCATTCACCTACAAAAGACATCTTCAGCTAGTTATTCAGAGCTAATAGCCTAGTAGTCTTTTCTTGAGTGTTCTTCAATCTTTCTTTCTAGTTCTTCATTTTAGTAATTTTTTCTCCTAGTTCAATCCTAAGTAGAAGCTCCATTTCGCCAAAAGTTGTTTCTTCTCCCAAATCACCTGTTTCAATCCAAAATTCAAGGTTGTCAATTCAAAATCAAGTTCATCATCAACAATCAATCAAGATCATCAATCAATCATCAATCAACAATCAAGTATGAGGCAACATTCCAAACAAGGTGACATCTTTCTTTTCTCTTCATTTAGCATTGCATATTAGGATTATTTTTTAGTTTATCATAGCATATAGTTATTAGCTTTTAAATAATTTAGCGAAGATCATCCAACTTGGTAGTTAATTTTTAAGCTTTCTACATTCGCCTATCTCAAAACTTTACACCTCAATAGAAGTAAGGTTGGTTTTCACTAGGCGAGTGTTGTGGAGTGCCTAGCACCTTCCTACATCGTACCTTGACTCCCGAACCCAATAATCATCTTGTTTGAGGGCTAGTCCTTCACATTTGTTTTACTGAATTTTTCCTTAATAAAGTTAGTGGCGACTCTAAAATCAATAGCTTAGACCTAGGTACACATTTTTGTGCGTACACTACGCAAATCGGCATACTATAGACATTTGTGGACTCTTACTTTGTGTAAAATTAGTTGATCGCCGTTAAGACTATGTGAAATGGTGTTTTCACAAAAAATAATTGTGTGGAATATTTAAGATCTTTGTAAGGAATGCTTTTTAGTTAATGAAATACATTTTGTTATGATTTGTGGTGAATTGGATACAAAGTTATTGTTTTCTACATAAATTGTATTGGGCATATGATTATATAAATTGAAATGTAGCCGTAATATTAAGCTGTAGATACACCTTTTGCAACGTTTGACGTGTGGCTAAGTGTATGGATACCTTTTGCCATGCTTGATGTGTGGCTAAGTGTATGGACACTTTTTGTCGCGCCTAATGTCCAGCAAAAGGTTTGTCTTTTACAATGCCGGCTGTGTAGCTAAAAGTATCACTTTTTGCGAAACCATTGTTGTCGTTACAAGCTCGATCTCTTTTGCAACACTATGCATTGCAAATAATTTTACAATTAATTTAGTTTTAAAAAGGGCAATAGCAACGACAATAGTGTACTAGCAGCGCCAACTAATAAAAGAGGGCGTGTGCCCTTAATTTGCCACTGTTTAACTTCAAATTTTCCATATAGGTTCCCACAGACGTTAGGAACTTGTTTAGAGGTTGGCTAAAGATTTGGGTGGAGTTTGATTCTTCTACAGCAGTAGAATCTTTCAATGGCGGAGATATCATTTGGAAGCTACAAGCAAGATGGAAAATATGTCTGCTAAAGCTTCATTCCCTCTCAATAACTCACACTTGGCGAGAGGCCAACATCTCAGCGGATATTTTTGTCAAAAACAAGAGCAAGCTTGTAAGGGAATGATTCGATCATCACTGAAGGAAAGCCTTCATGGCGTATCAGATGGGAAAATCCTTATATCAAGTTTGTAAGATTAAGCTAGTTTTATGAAGTGTACCCAGCTTGTTGGTGTTCACTTAGCACTTTGGTTAGAAACTGTGTTTTGAGTTGCCCAAACTCAAACCATTCTTTGTAATTTTTTTTCTTTTTTTAATATATTTCAACTTACCTAGCAAAAAAATTGTTTATGGGGTCGTATTCAGAAAATTTAAAGTAGACACGACTCAATTACGACTAAACTTACTAAGAATCACGAATTACGAAAAGTAATGCCCTAAGACTCAATTGTACCACTGCAATTCTCCAGCAGTGGAGCCAAAAACTTGATAAGAATTTAACTAGCCTAAATTAACAGGCTAATTTAACTCTATTGTAATACTCGCAAGCACACAAGGTTTATTGTAGTAGGCATGCAAATACGAGGTCGATCCCACAGAGAATTGAATGCGTGTTGGGGACAATTGAGTGTTATAATATTACTTAACCTAATTCGAATGAGAATTTGTTTATGGAATTTTGAATTAATATTAACTAAAGCAATTTAATTAAACTATTCTATGAAAGCAATAAAATTTGTATTTAATCTATCAATAGAGAAATCACTAAGGCATTAAAATCTACCCTGCACCTGTAGTAAATATTTCAGTATTAAGTTTCAATGTTTTCGTTTAATACGAGAAACACCCGAATGAGAATTCAGTGTTTCTTCAAAGATATTATTGTGACAAAACAATTACATAATAGCATCTCGATCCTGAAATTCAGCACTAAAGATTAAATCAAAAGCATTATTTGTCTTTTAACGACACAATAATCTCTCAATCTAATATATGTAACAATTGATATCTAGCTATGATTAATAACAATATATTCAAACTACTAAGGATGCATGGCATACAAAGTGAAATAAATTAATTACTATTAATCGCAAATATATCAGAAGAAGATTTAATCTGTTAATATATACCTATAAACATCGAAACCCAATATCAAAGTATATACGGTAAGGCTAAAACTTCATCTTACACCTAGCTTAGTATTTAGTTACTCATGGTGCATGAAGCATTGAAACTACAAGAAGAATATTCCATTAACAAAACCAATATTTTGTTGTAATTTGTCTGACTTCTCTAGTTCGTCTTCTGCTCTTGCTCTTGGCCTCCAAAAGATCTTCCTGCTCTAAAAGTCTCGGCCCAAGTTTTTGTCTTCCTTTCGTTTTTATATGGTTTGGTTTTCATATTAGGGCAACAAGTGTTGGAATTGACTTAGGAAGGTTGCATTCGGTAGTTGAATAGAATTGGAATTTTCTAACTAAAGTTCCAAGCTGCGAGAGAATTAGGATTCGATCCAATTGGAATTGTCGGTTTCCTTCTCTATTTGGATTTATGTTTGTGAGAATTTGAGTGGGTGATTAGGTGGTTGTGGGAGTATGGGATGGATGGTGGGTTATTGTGGTATAGGCTTTGGTGTTCAATTAGATTGCCAGAAAGACTGGAAGTTTATGGGTTCTGTTCATGAGGAAGTTAAAGGCGGGCCGGCGGGCGCCCTAGGTATAATTATGGGTGTGCGTCCTTACACTTTGACCGGACCATTCCAAACTTTCACAACTATCTTAGAATGTCCTCTATATGCTATTTTCAAGTTTGTATTGAGTATCCTATCTGTAACCAAGCATGATCATTTTGCAATCCCCATCGTGTGACTCGTGTCTCATCTCGTTTCGCCTTTTTGTTGCATTCATGTTGATTTCTCTAAAACCAATGAAACAAGCATATTAAAGGAAAATATATTCAATTAACTGGACAACTCAATATAAATGTGGGCATAAAATTGATAGCATTTATGTGCTTATCAACTCTTCTTTAATATAGAGAGATGTGATAGTAGATTAAGATTAAACAACGTCGTATGGGGCTTGATAATGGCCTAAACAAACATGAACATAGAAATTTGAATACAAGTCCCATCTTATCCGGCCCGTTCCCTTCAAAAACTCTAGTATGAGAAATTGTGGGGAACTGGAGCATATTGTTTGTTTGTTTTTTTTTTTTTTTTCCGGTAATAAACATTTGATAATAGCTTATCTACACAACAAACTTTTTCCGTTAGAGGAAGACATTTGATAAGAGCTCTCCATGCCAAAGTTACAACAACTATTTTGCAGGTGTTAATGGAAATTACAATAAAAATACACAATAACTTTATGAAATCCGTGCCGAAGGCATGGGCATTAACTAGTTTGTTATAACATAACAAAATGGCAAGACAAAGAGTGGTGGAGATTTCATAGGGATCTGTGTTGAAGAGAGACACGTGTATGACTTAGATCATTTTGAAACCACTTTGAGGCTAATTCTCAATGGCATTTAAAAAGGTTTACTTGATGAATTAAATGTTGTAAATGACTTAAGCGAACTATTAAGGGCCATAAATGTGGGGTTGGGCTTCTAAATGACTAAAAATAGCAACTTGGCAAGAAAATTCATGTTCGTTCATCTTATCCTATTTAATTTCCAAACTAAAAACGGCTCCACGTGCAAGTTTTATTGAAAAAAAAAACCTGAACACCCCAATAGACTCACGAACTTTCAACACCAATTAAAACGCCTTAAACGCCAACTCATGGAGTTTCTTCAATCTGCGCCTCTTAATTGTACCACTAGAAAACCTCACCTCGCCACTTCCCACTCCCCAAGACTCGCATCAGTTTCCCATTATTATTCTCATCTCCTCTTTTAGCTCCATAGTTTAATTTCTCAATTACTCCTCCATTAATTCCATTCCCCCTCCTAATCGTCTTCCCCAAGCCAAGGTAGAATTTTATCTCCATCTCTCTCATTGACCAACTCAATTGAAGAATAACCACACAATTAAAGACAAAGAAAATGAAATAATGGAAGCCAATTAGAAAAAGAAATGTTGACTCTCTTCATTTTTCTATGAATTAGACAGACTCATTTTCAGTGTTGATTGTTTATGGTTGAAATTTTGTTCTGTTACAAAGGATCAACTTTGAATGCATCGTTTTTTATTTGGGTTCTCTCAAGATCAGGTGAGTTCCTCTTTTATTCTCAATTATTTCTCTTTCAATCAACGTTAATATCTCATTCCCTACTTCAATATTTCCCATTTTTCCATTAATTCCATTCCCAACGTTAATATATTTTCCCATTTTTTTGTAACAAGTTCTTCTTTCTTAGAAAAGTCAATTGGATATCTCAAGGAGACAACATGAGCAGGTTTCATATGACAGGTTTAATTAATATTCCTGCTAGACAATCTACGTATCTTCTATTTGCTAATTGAGTTATTTACCATGTACTGCTTCTCATGTGACTTTACTTAATCAATTTGTGTTGAATGTATGTTTTTGCCCCGTTTTTGTTTTAGGTTTGCGAGAATCGTTGTTCAGATGTGAGCAGTCTCCTAACCCCATTTTGGGTAGGAAATGGTATGTTCCGTTGATTTTAAGGTTTGGCAATACTCTTTATATGTTGTTTTTGAACGCAATGTTAGAAACGGTAATAAAAACTTTCCCATAATTAGCAAATTGTAGTTAAATCTTTCTAAACAAGGCATAGAAACTGAAACTCTTTAACTTCCAATCGTCCATTTGTCCCCAGCCAATTACTTTCTGGAAAGGGGTTTCTCTTGCGCCTTCTCTCTTTTTCATCCTTTCTAGCATGTGCACCATCGCACCAACATGAATCTCATGTATAGTAGGTTATCTCATGAATGTTTATTGTTCTACCTAATTCCTTACTGCTTTGATTTTTGTTATTTCATTTTTTTTTTGTTAGATTGCAAGTTCATAAACCATTTAATCAATGTTGGGTTCCTCGCATGTAAAGGGTGAAAGCTCTTTTTATCAAGCGATCAAAACCAGTTGGGAATACCTCTGTACGTAATCACATATTTTTAGTGTAACCCTCGAGGAATACCAAAGTTCAACAATTCTGCAATGCTTATGATAATTGTTAAGGGTTTTGGATATTTACAATACATAGACGTTGCCCTCTTCACTTAGTATTCCGCTTCACTTGCAAGCTCTACGTAATTCCCTGCGATCTAACAAAAACCTTAATTATGATTGGTGCTTTCGCAGAAATTGCTTAATCTGATTGGTTAATTTCAAAATGTCAATTGACCAAGTTTAGAAGAGTAGTGTATTGCTTTCGGCAGAAATGGGTATCAAATATATAAAATGGTTGTTGCATAAGTAGTATGTTGTCGCTAATTAGGATATCTATTTTAGAAACACGTCAAACACAAAAAAAAATAAAAGAGGTGTTCTGTTAGGGGAGTAGATGGAAGTGTCAAATGTGGAAGCAGTGGTAAATGACATTGCTCAAAGAGAAAAGTTTAATTTCATATCAATCATAATGTCAGTTTACTACGCTTACCTATGCTTAGTTGCTAACTGCTATTGTGTTTTATGTAGGAAACTAAGAGTGAAGAGATCAATTAAGGTGCCAACTATAAGTAACAAGGTTGCTGATATACCACCTAATGAGTATCCATGGGGAAGTACGGTCAGAAGCCAATCAAGGGCTCTCCACACACTAGGTATCTCTATTTTAGAAATACATCAATTCTGTCGCATTTGAATCCATATTTCCATGTTTAGTAGCATAGCAGCCGAATTGTCATTTTCATTCATTTTTAGGTATGTAGCAATTTGTCTTTATTTTTCTAATTGGCTCTGTATACGGGAAATCATGATGGTTTAACTCAATGATATGTCTAGCAGGATTGACAACTCAATGTACACCTCCCTCCCCTCTCTCTTTTATTCTTCTTGCTAATGAAATATGAATAGCTTAATTTAAGCAGTACCATTTATTGAGAGAAAGAATCAATATATGGGTGTTTAAAATAGAGTGAAGAATTATTGGTTTGGATCATCACTTAGGTTCTTTTGCTGAGCTATTTCTTTGATATTTTGTATACTTTATATAAGTTATGCATGGTTTTTTTGGACATTGTTGAGTCAAGATAAATATCAAATTGATTTGTGTTTAGGCTACCGTTACATCAATATGTATTTCCATCAGATTTAACTTTCTAATATATGAGTATTTCTATTGCTTGATATCTAGGTTTTGTGTGGGAAAAAAACAACAAAGAATATCTAGCTTCAGTAATAGTTTCGTTGGGTCATTTGAATTGCAGATGACATAGATAAACTTTTGGTGCTTTTAAGATGAGTTTTTTAGGTTGTGATTTCGAATTCAATAGATTCTTCTCTAAGTTGAGTCAACTTGACTGAATTTATAGTTGACAAAACTGCAGGGCCGGCTCTGAGGGGTAGGTTGTAGGCAGCCTACCTAGGGCCCCCACGAAATAGCCCACTAAAAAGGCGACCAATACTACACTAGACCAAGTTTTGTGTTCAATTTGTTAAAAATGCCTCGACATAGAGTCGAACTTCGGATGGAAACCTAGAATTAAGAAAGTTTAAGGCTATCACCACTAGACCACTCACATTTTGATATTAAAAGGGTTAAATTGGTATTACTCTATAAACAATACGCATATGATTTTTTACCAGATTTTTTGGGTTTTACAAAGGCCTGATTTTAAAAGCTCGCCTAGGGCCCCCTCAATCTCAGAGCTGGCCCTGCCAAACTGCATGGGTTTTTCATAATGCTATTGCCAAACAATCTTTTTTTCAACAGGACTTCAACTTCACTTGCTACTTTGGAATGGGCATTTGTAGAGTAGATGCAACAAGTAACTACACTAAATAAAAAAGGCTCAAGCAAAATTAGAAGAAGTTGCTAGGCTGGACAACAAGGTCGAAGACTTGCATGTACTCAAAATTTTATACTGTAACACAGTAATGAATAAGTATTTGTATGCTTTTACATTGTCTGATGTTATGAAATTGTATTTTTTTTTTTAATCTATTAAATGTGAATCAGATATTGGTGTCAAAACTTTTTTTTTTTTGTGTTAGCATACATAGTTATAGTATACATGGGTGTAGGCTATGGAAATTGTGGATGTACTGATATTCTGCTCATTGTCAATACAATGAATTATGAAGGAGATTTGTCCATATCTACATTTGTGAAATAAGAATTTATTGATAATGAACTAGGTTAATGAGTTGTAGTTGTGATATAGGCGAGTATGCATGCATGCAGTCTGTAAGTAATTTGTTATCATTAATAATAATAATAATAATAATAATAATAATAATAATAATAGGGAGTGGTGTTTGAATTTTATAGAGCGCCTAGGTCTAAAGTATAGTACTGTCTTAGGCTGATGAAAACCAAGGATGTATTGGAATTATGCTCAATGTCATTTCAATGAATACTAAAGCACATTATAAGCATCTGCATCCATATTTATGCTATGAATTCAATATAAATAGTTGCTCAATATCATTTCAGTCGTTCAATTTATTTTTTAATTGGTTATTTACTATGTTGTGAACTAGCGGCTAATAGGTCGATCTTTAGTTTGATCCCTTTTGGGGAATAGACCTAATTTAAGAAACATGCAGTTTAGAGTGGTTGATAGAGACAGCGACTCAATGTCATTTCAATGAATACTAAAGGACATTATGAGCATCTACATCTATTCTATGTATCCAATATTAATAGTTGCTCAATGTCATTTCAGTCATCCAATTTAGTTTTTTTATTGGTTATTGACTATGTTGTGAACTAGCGGCTAACAGGTAGAGCTTTAGTTTGATCCCTTTCAGGGAGTAGACCTAATTTATGAAACATGCAAATTAGAGTGGTTGATAGAGTAGCGATATTGTGTTTCTATTAGTTCAGTTCGAGTAAGGACCCATATATAAGAGTTACATATGCGTTGGATTTGGCAGTTCATCTCTTGCACCTTAATTGTTGATGTGCTTCAGCTTGCTACTCTGCCAAGATTTTGTAGCTCAAAGTCTGCCGGTTTGTAAAGATTGGTTAGTAAATTGAAAGCTGGTTTACTGCAAACCAATGTTTTAGTGGCATTTAGTGACAACAATATAGACACGAGTGGTTTGGCATAATTTTATTGTTTGATAGATTAAGTAGTGTTGGATTCTGTTTCTATACGAGCATATGCATTAATTCCCTAGGATGTGAGCAGGGGCTAAGCTCAACTATGGACTAATAGTACTTGAGACTTGAGAGTTAACTATATTTAGAACCTATGTACAATCCAAAAGTTGTCCTCTGAAACTTGGAGTCAATCATAACTCATTTGTAGTAAGCCCCGCCTTCTCAAGGGTTTTTCAAGAAGTTGCCCTTTCTCAGAATGATAGTTTAAGTCTCTGCCTTAGTAACTATCTTATTGCTTACTATATTAGGGTTTTTATATCATTAGATAACTATCTTAATGCTATCTAATAATAAGCTTGGTGTTTTTAGAGCATCGATGTTGTTTTTTCTACTATAAATTCATTTTATATTTTCAGTTATTTATATCTTATTTGCACAAAAGGAATAACATATGAAAGTTCATCTTGGAATTGGACCTGTTTGAGGTAGTTATATCTACATGCTACAAATAATTACCATTGTCTTTTTTAGCTTGCTTCAAACTGTTATTGCCATTATATTGCTATTCCCAATGTTTCATTTTCCTTATTACAGTATTCTCAATGGTGTCTGTTCTTTTAAAGGAAAAAGATGAAAAATGTTATACTCAAACTTTCTCAGGGTTCCAAATATTTATGAAAATATCGTAATGTATATTTTGTTACGTGTTTAGTACAAGGTCATCATTGTATAGTCATTGTATCTTTATTCTCTCTGCATGTAATTTGAATGAAAAAGTGGTTTAAGTATCGTGGATATTATTAACGTACATTAGTGAATTCATTGTTTTTAATGTTTGTTTCAATAGTTCAATGTATTTCTTTAGCATACTGTCATAGGTGTTCATTCTTTTCATTTTCAACTATTATTGTTATGGAGTAATTTTCCTTTTTTTAAGTAATTTTCCTGCCTATACAAAATTCCCCTCAATTGAGTTACGTACTCATTTGCCCTATTCTGTTGTTGCTCCTTGCTTAGACTAAAAACAATTAGTACCATATATCAATAGCAAAAGAAAGTGTCAAGCCACCATATTAGTTGAGTTGATATATGACACTTCCTATTTATATCATCTGAACCAAGATGCTCTTTACCTTATTTTTGTCTAATTGCATATTTGTTGTGTCATTTTGATTTAATCTAACATTTTGGCTATACATGTGATTTGGTGTAACGTTCCAAGTGCTTTCATTCAGTTTGTAAGCACATTCATATTTGAAATAATGGTCAAATAAAGTTTGCAAGAACAAATGGTTATGTAGTAAATGCAGTTGTGTGTGGTGGCCAGCCAATATTTATCATCAGTTATTAACTTTAAAATCTAAAAAAGGTGGGGACAAAAGTTGTCAAGTATAAATTGTTTGTATCTGTTAATTGTTTAGCAACTAATGATGAAGACAAAGTAGACAAGCATGAACGACTTGCAGCAGATGAAAATTTTGTTCTGCAAACAATTGTTTGATCCTAACGAATGCAGTGTTTTTCTACTTTTCTTTAAATCAAGATTTTTCAAGGACATTCTGTGTCGTACGACATGGGCAATACCTAATTTGTACAAAAATATCACAAGTGCATTAGTATTCAGGTGGTCTTAGTCTCTTAGAGGCTGTTCATTTCCCAATAGACCAAGGTTTGACTCCATTCATTCATTTGTGTTTTTACAAATTAAAATGGTATTTTACTATTATATCATGTTTATATTTGTAATATCAATCTAACATAATAGAGAAGACTGATCTCGAGGAATTTGAGAGCTAAGTAGAGGTCCAAATTGAAACTCCTAAAATTAATTTATGGCTTATATCTAATATATTGCCTCAAGATATGTATTGATACGGTAGGACTCCAAAATCTAATAAATCATGGGAGTTTAAAGCAATCCGAGTTTAAATAGGAAACACATTCATAATTAATGACCCTCTAATTGTGCTAAGTTCCAACTATTAAGGAAATAAATCCATAATTTAAGACTTACAGAATCCTTTCCTTTACATGACAGTAATTAAATAGATTTCGTTTAGGAAATAATTAAGCTCAACCATAACCATGGGACAGAAACTATATAATTTTTCCTTAATAGTTTCCAAATTAGATTATCAAATTAAATATCTATACATCCAAATTGGACTCCAAACTATACATCATATTTCCAAATTAAAGCAAGTATACCACACTGTTTCGTACACAATCATTCGATTTGTACATCAAATTATGCTAAATTAAATTACCAAATTAAATATCGGGACGAAATCACGGACAATTTCTAGGTTATTACAAACTATCAAGACAAGCTATTGTGGCGTGGTGGGAGAGAGCTTCTATTTATTTTACTGGGCGCTCAAGTTCGTGTCTTGGCGAGACAAATTAAAATTTTATTATTCCTAACTTTAATTATGACCTGGCAGTTCGGAGTAAACTGCCCGGGTTGAAGAGGTTTGCTAAAAAAATCCGAGTCAACTGGCTCCAACCTGGGACCACTGCTTAACCGATCTACTAAGTGACCCAACCCGGTTTCGTGACTGGGTCAGCAGTTTACAAGGTCAAACCTCCAGGCCGTCCTGGGTCTGATAACACTGATTATGGGAATTGATAGCGTCGAGAGTTTCTTCATGGCTTCTTTTGCTCACTTCAACTTTGTTTTGGTTGCAAACTTGCAAAGAATTGAGAGGATATTAGGGAATTTATAGTTGAGGATGAACGTCCACATATTCATCTAATGCTTTAGTGGTAAGTTTGAAAATGATTATTCATGCTCTTTTTCTTGGAGGAAACTTCCTTCAAGCCTTCTTGTAGTTCATTATTCTTTGAATCCTACAACATATTGCACCAAAACTTAATCATCAGATCCTCATCTATGGCAGAGTAACTTGAGTTTAGTTTGTGGTAAAACTATGATAAGGAATGGTGATTTAACAACAATAAAAAAATTGTAATAAAGATGTGGTAGATAAGTTTATAACACTCTTCACGATGAGTTGTTTCTGAGTTGAGTGTCCTTTGTTTTTGGTAACCACCAACTCAGCAAGGGAAAATCTCGCAAGATTTGGGATAATGGGGAGGGGCTTTTGCCAAATATAAGAAAACTAGTAGATATTTCGTTTGCTAAGAGCCTAAGACCTAAAATGCTTAATTCCTATTGGTTGGACAGCTAGGATGGCATCCTTTGGGACAGCAAAACCGGACTCATTCACCAACCACATCTCCACCCTTAGAAGCTGATTCCCCAACAACTCCAACCTCCCATAGGTAGTTGTTCACAAGACGTGACAAAGTATGGAGCTGTGGCTGACGCAAAGACGAATAGCAAATCAGTGAGTTTTAGCACAAGGCATTCGATTAAAAGAAAAAAAAAATCAGGGTAGTTTCGATTTCTAATAGCACCATCTACTTGGGGTAACAGTGTTTCCTATTACAAAACGTGAATTCACATGAATATTACCAGCAACAATGTGCGTTATCGTTGTACAATTGGTATCAGAAAAATTAAAACAGAAAAGCTAGTTCAATATTAATGTTTGATATTGATATAGCTAGCGGTAGCTTGTTTAACAAGACATAGTACAATACTTCAATAACAAAAATAAAACACGGGCTTTTTAATATCATCTGTCATGCAAATACTGAAATACGCTATGGTCAGTAGGCTCAGTATCATCCCAGTCTAAAAAATGTAGATCGGCATAACACACAGTTTGCAGTCAGAGAATGAATCTCTAAACCCCAAGCAAAGTGAAATAATACTTGCACATACAAAGTGAAGGGAAAGGGAAATCTTAATAAAATAACATAAAATAAGCACTCGAATGAAATACGAGTACATTTCGTTGAAAACGGGAATCAACAATGTTCAACTATCATAAAAACACGGCACCATACCATACTAAACTCAAATGAAAATCCTACTTCTCTAGAGCAAATGTAAGTCAGAGTCCTTTATCTTTAACATCTAAACACCCAAAATGAACGGGCTTCAGAAAACTGCAGCTAATAAAAGAAACCAAGCACTTTACCACCAACATTCTTCCTCCTGGCTTCCTCGTGATCCATGATCCCAGCAGATGTTGTCAGCACAATATATCCAAACTGCAAAATACACCCATCAACATTTGTTAGATACCGTGTCACCTGAGATGCACTTCAGATTATACCTAGACCATCTTGGTGTAAATATGTATGCTATATATTATTGACAGATATTATTGACAGCTTGGCCACTTCTTCAGAACATGCCTTCCACAATACATTTCATTGAAGTTAAACTACAGTTACGGAAAGCAATAGCAAAATACTATTGGTCGAAACAAACCTGTCTTGATGGAAGCAACCTTGCAGTCCAGGGCTCAATATCTTTGACTCCAACATCAAAACGAGGGCTGATAACTCCACACTTGTTAAGTCTACCATTCAGTTCAACAACAATTTTGCCTGATCTATGATCATCAACATACTCAAACTCCCCAATGTAACCTATAAACGAAAAATTTATAGTCGAGACAAGAGACGTAAATGCAACTAAAGATGAAAAAAAAAATGCATACCATGCTTCTGCATAACCAAGAGAAACTTGATTATCACTTTTGATGAAGGTCTGATCATGACCTGTCGCTTCCCACGCTTCTCAGCATTATACATGCTCTTGAGAGCATCATTGATAACACTGCCTCTCACCATCGTTCCTTGACCCTTATGCAGCAATAAAAAAGATGGTATAAGGAACAAATATACATGCAATCATAATCTTGACTAATAATTTTCAATCCAATACTTTTCTAGTTTTCTTACACAACATTTTAGATGCACATATTCCTAAATCTGCTTCTACAACAATATATCACAACTCATGAAACTAGATTCTCTTTAGCTATATTCAACCACATATGCCAACAATTTTGTCAGAATCTGGGAAAACACGGAGTGTACCCTATAACATTCACGTTTCACTGCTAAGCAGGTCAACTATAACCAGCTTTACTACCTAGATATACTCTTCAGGAATCCTTGAAAAATCAACTGATTATAAGCTTCCAAGAACAAAACTTGGTTTAAATTTCTCATTTTTATCCACCATTTAAATCCTAAGAACATGGCCTTATCTATTGTTAATTTCACCAATGTCAGGTCACCAAACAACAAATTTTCATACAAAACTAGACTAATCACTGCTCATCAATTTTTTAAATACCAATCTAAGAAATTTGTTTTACACAGATTTGGGCTGCGGAGGTGCCATTACCTAAAAGAAATGATAGAACCAAAAATAAATAAAAAATGAAGATATGGAAAATGAGAGATGGGGGTTTTGTGAAATGAGGCGGCTGTAAAACCTAAAGTTTGTGAGTTTGTTTATACAGACGACTCTTTTGGTCTTTTAAGTATTGGGCTTGGACTGCCCATTTATTAAGAGGGTTTAGCCCACATATTTAAGGTCCATTATTTATAGACCAAGATTATATATAGACCAACAGCGAAGTTGCCGAAGCGTACTTGTCCTATTTTTCTATTGCTGCTGAACTGCTTAAGGCATTTACTAATGAAAAGACTATGGGGTTGTTTGTTTTTTTAGCCTCTGGATGCTGAACTTAATGGCCTACCCCGGCCACCGTCTGAATGTTTGAATGCTAATTGGGCTGAAATCTGAAAAATTACATGTTTGTTTTTTGTCAAAATGACGTGGTTCTGAATGCTGAATACAAATCATTTGGACAATTTTATCTTTGTTATCAATTTTAAATACAAACTTATAATTTATAAAAACAAAATATCTGAAATTTTTTAAGATGTTGTGGTGCCGTAATGTAATACCATAATACGTAGTCTCATTTTAATTTCCAGCACTCACTAGTCACTGTGGTGGGGCAAATATATTAAGAACGTGTAAAAATTATCCTATTGTAAGAGTATTATTTTTATCTCTAATCATTACACCAACACCATTAATCATTGCACAACACTCATTGGTCGTTTCCATCAAATTATGAGAAAATTAAACTTGGTAAAATGACATAACTATCGCAGTATCGCTATCATTAGACAAAATGGTATATAAAAAGAAAGTAATCAAATTTAAAAACGACTAGAAAAGAAATGGTACTACCCCCACTTTTACGCATGTTGTTTTTCTATGTATCATCTTTAGAGGCTAGATCTTCTCCGCCCGGGTGGAAAAGAGAGCATTTTACACCTTATAAAATTATATTAACACCTGTCCATTTATTTCACACCCAAAAGCGAAGGATACTAACGGTGTTAGATAGAAGATACAAAAAAAATCAAAACAAAATCGCTACAAATTAGAAAGAATAAGGAAAGATTATGTGTGTGAGAAAAGATTCTGTGCGTCGAAAATGGGTGGGGGGGGGGGGGGGAGGGAATCTCTACCATCTCACCCTCTTCTATAACTCTATCAGAAAAAAAAAAAAAAAAAAAGATTTTATTCATACTCTAAAGGGGAAAAAAAAAAAAACTCTTTAACTAACAATGGAAGATTTGTTATATGAGGGATTGGTTTTTCAATCTGAAGAATAGACATATGCAAGTTATAGTTCCTACGCTCGTAAATTGGGATTTAGTATTAGGAATGACAAAATATATTTTAGAGCAGATAGAACAGTGAGGAGGCGGTTCTTCATATGTTTCAAAGAAGGTGTGCGTAAAAAGGATAAGCGGAATGGAAATGTGAAAATTGATCGTAACGAAACAAGAATTGGTTGCAAAGCTCACATGAGTGTTTCGAATGTGAAAAACAAATGGGTTGTTACTGAGGTTGAACATGAACATAACTATGAGTTGGCAACCCCATCCAAGGCGTATCTATTGAGGTCTCAGAGGCATGTTAAAGAGCCACAAAGAACGGAAATTAGTAGTTTAGATGCTGCATGAATTGTGCCTATTGATGGTTATAAATATATGACACATCAAGCTGGAGGACTAGAAAATGTTGGTTTTACATACATCGATTATAAAAATTATCTCCGTAAGAAGCGTGAGCAAGAACTTGGTAAGCATGGAGATGGGAATGTAATTATAGAATATTTTAAAAGGAAGAAAGCCGAGAATCCATCTTTCTTTTACGATGAGTTGCGTGAAGATGAAAATCAGCTATCAAATATGTTCTGGGCAAATGCAACATTAGTGATGGATTATAATTACTTTGGAGATGTTGTTTTTTATATGACTTATAGAACAAAGAAGTACGGACGATCATTTGCGCTATTTGTTGGTGTCAATCATCATATGCAGTCTATTATATTTTGGGGTGTGCTTTTGATAGATGAAAGTGTCGAGTCTTTTAAATGGTTGTTTAAAACATTTTTAAAACCAATGTCAGAAAAACCACCAAAGACTATTCTTACCAACTAGTGTCCAGCAATGGCGAATGCTATCCTAACTGTTTTTCCCAAAACAAGGCATCGTCTTTGTTTGTGGAATATATATCTAAATGTCGGAAAGCACCTCCAGCATGTATACAAAGTTCCTGGGTTTCTAAGTGTGTATACAATTGTGAGACAGATGATATTTTTTTTTTATCAAGATGGGACAAGATGTTGCGTGATTATGATCTTTTGGGAAATAAGTGGTTGGTTGAATTGATCAAAATAAAGAAGAAATGGGCATTAGTGTATGGGGGCGCGTGACATATTTTGTGCAGACATGACCACTACTCAACGTGAGGAAAATACCACTAGTCTCTTGAAAAATTATGTGAAGAGAAAGTACAGTTTGACTAAGTTCGTTCATTGTTTTGAGTGTCTACTTCAGTCTCGATGATAGACAGAAATTGATCGAAGCTGATTTTAATTCATCTCAGATGTCCCAAAGGTTATTTGTGTCTACACCCATGCTAAAGCAAGCATCTGATATGTACACACATGCTGTTTTTGAAATATTTAAAGTTGAGTATAAGTAACATCTTATGTATAACATCAAGGAATGCAGAGGTCTGGGGTTCGAATCCTGCCAGCATCAAAGAGTTACTGATCTCATTTAAAACAGGCTTACCAATCAAAAAAAAAAAAAAAAAGAAATGCAGTGTTGATGATACAACATACACATAGGGTTGTGCACGGGTCGGTTCGGGTCGGGTTCGGGACAAAACCGACAACCAAACTGACTCTGTCGTTTTATGTTTTTCTAGAACCGAACCGAGCCAGTTGGGATATACTAACTGAACCGAACCGAACCAAAATAAATTTCAACTGAACCGATATCCGAAACGAACTGACTAGGTTACGGTTTAACCGATATTAACTGACCCGAACCGATCGATTTTCATATATTTTAAATTAAATCAATTAAATATGTATATTTTAGTATATATTATATATGGCGGGTCGGTTCGAGTCGGATTTGGGACTAAACCGACGACCGAACGGACCCTATCAGTTTTCATATATACTAACCCGAACCGAATTGAATAATAAACATAATCGACCCAAAACGGATCGGGTCGATTCGGTTCGGTCGGTTTTGTCGGTTTTATGCACACCCCTACATACACATATGAAGTTACTAGAGAAGGGTCTGTTAGAAAAGTCGCAATTGATATGTCTAACTTTTAGACTGAGTGTAGCTACAAAAAGTTTGAGTCCCTTAGCCTTATTTGTCGTCACATATTAAAGGTATTTTATCATAATAATATGGGTTTTTTAAACATTGGTCCTACTATAACTATGCTAATTAGACTTTGGTCCAGAAATGTTGAAATATTAGTTTTTGGTCATACTTCTACTACTTCACCGTTAGTCAACTCAGTTGACTATGGTCATGCTGGTTGCTCTTTTGAAATGGCCAGAATGCCCCTAAGCGTGCATCACACGTGTTTACAAGTAGGATTAAACGCTAATATCTAACTTAGAGTAAGGACCATATCCTAAACGATGAGATTATTACCCGGGTCAAATTCTAACTTAGTTTTAAGAGTGAGAGAGTGAAGGACAAACTAGTGTATGGGAACTGATTTACGAGCAATGTACCGATGGAATACTTTTTGCAACCAATGTCAAATCGTCCCTATGTCTTCGCGCTCTTACGTTCATGAAACATATGATGCAGACTCCAATAAGGATAAGTGAAGCAACTACAATGGCAATTATTGCAGAAACATGTACTCAACTTCCTGGTTCTCCTAGATGCTGAACTACCACTGCCATTGGCAGAGTAGGACACCCCCAAGAGGTGATCCACAAAGCTCAGGATTGTTTGAAAAAGTAGTAGAGCCAAAGTTCTGGATCGTAGGGATGAGAGGAATCGCACCATTAATGAGGTTATTGGAGGAAAGGTTAAAATGAGCTAATCGGCTCAAGTTTCCAAGAGAGGAAGGGATAATTCCCGAGAGCTCATTTTCTGACAAATCAAGAAATTAAATTCGAGATAGTTCCCCAAGACTAGTTGGGATGTTTCCACTGAGGCAGTTTCGGTGTAGGTCGAGTATATTTAGATATGTCATTTTTTGTCATGTTGAAAACATCAAAAGTTTACATTCGATCACTACAACTTCTAATCTCATGTATTCCACCTTGAAACCGGTTAAACGACACATTGAAGTAACTTATATTAGTAAGTCCAATCACATCAAAAGAAGCCAACCCAGTAAAGAAATTATTACCAAGATCCAAAACTTCCAAACTTTGAACTGACACACTAAAACTTGTTCCCTAACATCTCCAACCAAAGAATTACTTCTCAATGAAACAAATGCCATACTTGGTATACCACAAATCTGTGAAGGAAAACTACCACTAATAAGATTATTAAAAGAACAATCAAACCCCATTAAATTCAAACAATTTCCAGTAGATAATGGAATCAAACAAGATAAATTGTTATATGCAAGAGAAATGAACCTAGTCATAAAACAATTCTTGAATAATGCAACAGGTATATACTTTCATAAAACTCATTTCTCGACAAATCAAGTAACCGAAGATTCTGAAACTCACCAATAAGCTCTGGTATCAAAACAAACATTGTATTACTACTTAAATTAAGCTTTCATATATTCTCCATTCCAGTGTATTCCACCGGTTCGTTGCCCGTAAATCGGTTCCCGTACACTAGTTAGTAATGAAAGATACACATTGTTTAAACCATCGTCCTCTCTCACTCTTAAAGATAGGTTAGTATTTGACCCAAGTAATAATATCATCATTTAGGATATGGACCTTACTGTAAGTTAGATATTAGAGTTTAGTCCTACTTGTAAACACGTGTGATGCATGCTCAAGAACATTCTGGCCATTTCAAAAGAGCAAGCAGCATGACCACAGTCAACTGAGTTGACTGACGGTCAAGTAGCAGAAGTAGGACCAAAAGCTAATATTTCAACATTTATGTACCGAAGTCTAGTTACCATAGTAATAGTAGGACTAATATCTAAAAAACCCTAATAATATACATACGATTCCTGATCAATATATACTACAGAGGTGGACTAAAGCAGTGAAACTCGGAGTCGTAAAAGACAATGGTAGCAAACCAAATTTGTCAAATTGCAATGCAGTTCAATCTTTGTGGTATAATGAGCTATGTCATTTGGCAATGAAGCTTGTGACAAAGGGCGCAGTAAATGAAAATGGATATCTAAAACCTAAAGATGCACTCCAAAAGGGGCTGGAAGAAGTTGAGCAAGTTGTACCAACGAAAGAAATATATCCAAGACAATGTTTGAAGTCCAAAAGATCTGGTGTTGCCATAGATGTTGAAGAAAATGATGAGGAAGTATTGGCTGTTGCATCTGGATTTGAAAGAAGGGAGACTAACGAATGGGACCCGACCGAAAGGCGTACTGGAACTTAAAAAGAAAAAGAATCAATCGACCATAACACCATGCCTTCAAAAAAGATAAAGAGAAACAAGAAAGGTTTGTCATACTTCACGTACATTTTTATTTTGCCCATGTGCGATCGCATATATTGTCTCATTTATTTCTCATCTAATATTTTCCTAACATTTTAACTTGTCTCATCTTTTTTTTTAAGAACAAGGTGATATAAATATATTGCTCAAGGATGGTTTGAAGAATTTGAATATCAAAGAAGCCTCATTAATTCTATCCCTATATGGGTTAAATTCTCTGCAGTCCCTAAGTAGCTGCGGACACGTAAAGGAATCAGTTTGATTGCGAGCAAAATTGGGTACCTTTGAGCTAGGATGTAGCAACTAAGAGTAGACAAAGACTCAACTTTACGCGAGTATGCTGATCAGTCCCCAAATGTGTGGTTTATTACCTTTACAATGCTTCAAATATGTCCTTCTTATGCTTAATGAACAGACAACTTATAGCTTTTGCTACCGTTTGCAGGATACAGGCCATTTAGGATGCATATTCCTAATACATGCATTTTTACACAAAAATGATGGCTATTTACATTGCTTGGGAAGATTCCAGCTTAGGAGCAAAAGTGCCAGAAACTCAAAGTCAAAAGTCAAGTCAACTGTCAAAGTCAAAGACTCAAGGACTCAAGGCTGAAAGCTACGGACTAAGGGACCTAAAGCCAAAATCAAGACTTCTATTGTATGGGCTTAGGTCAAAAGCCCATAAGGTTGTTTCTAGAAGGAAGGGCAAAATTGTAAACGGTGTCCTATATAAACCAAATTTGTAGAGAAAGAACATTACCTTAGAGCTAATCTTTGGTCATTAGGAGAAGATTAAATGTTTTAATTTAAATTGTTATTTACTTGTTTTCCATTTTTATGTTCTTCAAGCTTTAGTGTTTTCAGTACAAGTTTTTAATCTTTCAATACAAGTTTTTAGTTTTTTTAATACAAGTTTTCATCCTCTCTTATATACAAGTTTTATCTACTTATCTCATATTGATTCAACCACAAACACAAGTCATACTCATTTGACAAGTTCAAATGAGTATAACTTTGTGAGTAAGATAATCATCAAAACTAAGTTCATTCCATATTTCTCTATTGAATGTGTTTAAGATTTCAACAAGTTAAGATAATAACTAGTGTTTCCACCATTATAACTTAAGAACCATAAGAAAGATTAGAAAATAGTAGAGAAAGTAGTTTCCATCCATCAAACCCATCCTCTAAACAAAGAATTCAAGATGAACATGACAACCCTCAACACCACTATTCTCATACAAACAAATGGCGCCGCCGTCATGGATTCAAATGGGAAGAGGAAGATGGAGAAAAACAACACTCATTGAACCTTTTGATCTTCTCAATCTTCATTTCAATTTTTTTTAGTTTTTTTCTTAATTTCATTACTGATGTTTAATTTTTGTATGTTTCCAGTACATTTCTGCGCAAACGAAGCCCAGGAATAGCACGAGACGAATCACCGGAACTTGCTGTAGAAAATAGAGCGCAAACGGAGCAAAAGAACCCGTGTCGTGCCTGTCACACGTGTGCCCACGCACGAAACACACCCGCATATGTCAGACACAAGTCCGTGTACGACACACACCCGCGAACTGTTCACTCGCGCTGCGCCTCCTTTTTCTCCAACGAAGATTTTGTTGGCTCGAAATCTTCGTGTGTAAGTCCACTTTAATTCCCCCAGGTCTTTTTAATTTAACTGTTAGTAGATAAAAAGTAGATAGATTTGCAAAGTTTTGAGTTTTCAAAAAAATCAAAAAAATTAATTAAAAAATTAAAAGTTTTTATTAATTAAAATGAATTAGTAATACATTAGCAAGGTTAAACATTAAAAATTAGTTTAGTAGTATGTTTAAGTTTTAGTTTTCATTAATTGTTGTTTATTCATGATTAAATTAAGATAATATCATATAGTTAAGTCAAAACACAAAAAAATTAATTAGGATAAATACAAAATAGTTTAAGCTTTGGAAGTTTAGTCTTTTGGTTTAAGTTTACTTACCAAGAGTTGGTAATTCGACCAACTTGGACCGGTTGGATGTGCGAGGCACGAAAGAGTAGTACCACGTGCACACATCACAACCCAACTTGGGGGTTGAAGTTCTAATCTTTGGCGAACACTTTCCAAATTTTTACGTATTTTGTTTAATTAAGTGAATAGTTAATTTAGTTAAACGTAGTTAATTTTCGTATTTACCACTTTCGTAGTTTTAAGCCCACGAAGGCAACCAATTGTAACTTATTGGCTTTGCTAACATTTTGACCTGACTTGTGGGTCTTAGTTAGATTAAATTTGTAATCGTAAGGAAAAGCTCGAATGGTGGGTTGACACGCAAGACACCAAACACTTCGCCAACCTCAGCACGCCGCCTTCACCCCAAGGGTTGTGTACGCACACCTTGGGCGGTAATTTCTAACCTTCCTCGCTACAAAGGGTAAGAGGATACTTGTGTGTTACTAAGCATGCTTAGATGATTGTGTGATTTATATTTCAGTCTCGTCTTTACATTTAATGCTAAGGTATAATCTGAGCCCTAAAAGAACAAAAAATGGGATTAATCCCCACTTTAGAACAGACATTGCGTGAAATGTTTGTTACATAGACCAAATTAAAAAGATAAAATCAATCAAGCATAGCGAATTCAGTCACGTCCATCAGGACAAACATCTAACATGAACAAAGAGAGTAGTAAACTATTAGATTCCAGTGGACCAACCACCTTCCCCACTCCTCTCCCTCAGAAATATCGTGGGTAAGATTGTTGGTGGCACACCATCTGGTGAAGTAGTGGTCTTCCACATCGACACGTGCAGTTCCCAAAATCCCGTTCCGCGCCCACTGTTAAATTCAAACAGGGCATAGTATCTAATATATAGACATTGCATGCAAACTTTTCAAAAACTTCAAAGCTACAAACGAATTTTGCTGTTTGAGCATCCAATATTTTTGTGTGCGCATGTAAGTAGATTCTAAAATAGTCTCGCAATCATGCATTGAGACTAAGCTCAGGCTATACAAAGCTTAGTCTATTTAAAACTTACCCACGTAGGAGAGCACATTGATCTCAACTTTCTCCTATTTTTCATCCCCCAACTACTATGATGGCGGATGAAGTAGTTCAAGCTAAAGAGCCTCTCTCTAGTTTCTACACACCGTTACAAGATGGGCCTCCATCTTGTATACGACTTACACAGCTCAATAGCGATTTCCGCATTCCATCGAATGTGTTCAATCTCTTACCCGTCTTTCACGGTCTCGAACACGAATTACCATAACACCTACGCCGAATACATGAGGTCTACAGTACATTCAATCATCTGAGCGTTTTTGATGTTCAGGTTAAACTGAGAGTGTTTCCCTTCACTCTAGCTGGCAAGAGCCACGCATGGCTTCTATTACAGAAGCCCAATTCGTTCGATACATGGGTAAAAGTAGTTGATAAGAGCCCAAAACTATAGTTTTAACCCCTTAATAATCATACTTTTAGACCAATTATGCGAGTAATAAATAAGAGTTAATGCTGATTACGTGTTTTTATGTATTCCAGGCAGTAAAGTCAATTATGTGCAGAAATGTGCCACTTTGGCGAGATAAAGGAGCAAGGGTTGGTTGCTAAGAAGTTCTGTGATAAAGGCCAAGATTCAAGGAGACAAAGCCTTTGTAAAGCCCGGTCAAAAGCTGAAAAGTCAACACGAGCAGAAACAATACACAAGTCAACAGAACTTTCGAAGACCATATATTTGAACTTAGGCCTTGGATTTGGGCCTACCTTACGTCAAAACGACCAGCTAAGAAAGCGCTTTCCAATGGTCCAAGGCTTGACCCAATCAGAGGAGCAAAAGTGGACGAAAAGTCTGCTAAAGTCAAAGCTAGCTGAAATAGGCTCTGTGGACTAAAGAAATTGGGCTTTGGGCTCGATTTTCTGGCCCAAAACATGGCTCCTCAGCCCATGCACGAAATTGTGGATCTGGTCTCCTCCTTTGCATAAAACAAGACTTAGCTCTTAAAAAAGAGATAGTTAGATAGTTTAGAATAGAAAATAGCCATTAGAATAGCTTGTAGATCTAGTTTTTGAATTTCAATTAGTTAATTAATTAGTTTCATTCATTGTTTTAGATTAATTATTTGAATCATTGTTCTTCATTCATTAGATAAATAAAATAGTAGTTCTTGTTAATTTCGATTTTGTCAATTAGAATTGGTTAGATCTAATTTCAATTTTTGTTTGTTATTCATTCCTTAGTTGCTTAATTTCGAATTGAATTCTTGAGTAGTTAAATTAGTAAAGTTCAAATCTTTATATTATGTCTAGTTTTAATTCAATTGGAAATGATAGTTTGATGAATCAAGGCTAAACCTCCATTAGAGGGGTTTGATGAAGCCTTGATGAAAACTTGATTGTGTAGTATAGAATCGTTGTAAGAATCTATTCCACTCTAGAAGGTCGTTGATTCGCCATGAGAATGGGTGGACAACCTCACATGCTAGTTATGAATTGATAGAAATGCCATGTATAATTAGGGATTAGAACGACCAATTCTTACCGTAAGAACGTAAGAATTGGTTTACAACAAATCTATGCTAGTTTATTAAGTTGGATTCAAGGTTGAATCAAATTCCCCTAACTCTTTATCTAGATTAAACTTTTAGCATTCTATCATTCCGTTATTTGTATCTTGTTATTTGAATTCACATCGTAGTATAATTTCCACCATTGCTCTCATTAGACTTTGGATAGACTAGTCAATTGTAGAAAACTTGAATGCTAAAGAACTAGGAGTGGAACGAACTTTTTACTCCACTCTATTTCGATAGAATTGAGAGTATAGAAATCTTTGATAGCAACGCGTAATTAAGTTTAGTTTTTCTTGCATTTTGAGTTTCATCGTTCATTCCGTAGGAAAACTATAATTTTTACGGTTATCAAATGGTGCCGCTGCTATCTTAGTACTATTTAGTATTGTTTTCTTTAGAATTGATAGTTTTTTCAAAGTCCCATAACCCACCCACCCTTGTTTGATTCTCACTGTGGTTGTCTGTTTCAGCACTAAAATTTTCCTCAAAAAATTACTTGGAGCACGACCCATGCCCTGGGCAAGCCAACTTGGAGCGCGACCTGCGCCCAAGCGCCTGGAACTCCACCTTTTGGCTGAGCGCGACCTGCGCCCTTCCAAGGCATTTAAATACCAATCTAAGAAATTTGTTTTACACAGATTTGGGCTGCGGAGGTGCCATTACCTAAAAGAAACGATAGAACCAAAAAAAAAAAAAAATTTGAAGATATGTAAAATGAGAGATGGGGCTTTTGTGAAATGAGGCGGCTGTAAAACCTAGTTGTGAGTTTGTTTATATAGACGACTCTTTTGGTCTTTTAAGTATTGGGCTTGGACTGCCCATTTATTAAGTGGCCACATGTTTAAGGTCCAATCTATATATCACCTCTCTCTCTATCAAAGACCTGAATACTGAGTAGTTGAGAATGCTCCCTGTGAAACACGTCAGCCTTCTTTTTTCTCTGAGATAGACACGTTAGCTTGGGCAAAAAAAAAAAAAAAAAAAAAAAAAAAAAAAAAAAAAAACAAATCCACGCCCTTTTCATTTGTTCGTACATCTCTACAAAGGAAAAATAAACCTAAAAGCAAAAAGTCAAAAAGAAAAATTGTTGTTCGCCCTCCCAACTTCTCTCTTCCTTTCTCAATTCATTCTCTTGCCTCTCTCAACAACAAAACAGAAGCTCTGATTTTTGCCCCAACCCAAAAAAAAATGGCTTCGTTGATACTTCCAACAGCTTCTATTTTGTACATGTTTATTAAAAGGGAAAAGCAAAAATGTTTGAAAAAAAGAAAAGATTAAAGCAATTATTATGGTGTCACCGAGGTACTGAAAAGAGCAACTATATTTAAATGTTACTTTTTCGTAAAATAGCATCACTCTCGCTTAAGTAAAATGAAACGAAATTAATTTCGACTTACAATTCGTAGTGTTTGTTTGATCAGCGGTACGTACTTGGAAAGCAAAGTATTTACAGTAATCCTCTTCTTTTTTTTCTTTCTTCTGCTGATCAGTTAAAGTATTTGTGTCATACATTTTAATTAAGATTCTTCAAGGTCGATTTTTATTAAAGTTTGCAGAAAAACAAACAAATTCCTGCTTAACAAGTGGTGGTTCTGCCGAAAATTTGTAAATCATGTCATGCACAGGCTTTGTTGTGTAACTCTACCTTTTGTTTTTTTTTTTACTTCAGCGATCGGTCGAGGAACCGTAGTTGAGTTACTCCTGGAGGATGGAAAGCCAGTCAGCGTTGACACAATACTCTCTCTCTCTCTCTCTCTCTCTCTCTCGCGCACGTGTGTGTGTGGAGTTAAACAACCATTACAATATTGTTTGAATTTAAATTGGTCACTGAACAATTTCGGTGTACAAATAGTTTTATGCTCATTTTGCTTCACCCATTGCCTTAACTCGGAAGTTCTCTTTTTCTTTTCTTTGCAGCCTCTGTTTGTTATTGAGCCCTGAAGTAAAATGTGGTGGTACGTGTTGTAGCATGTTGAAAATATACTTAATCTTAATGTTGATCCACAGTGTTTTAACTGTTAACAGATATCCTGCAAATATAACTCTTTTGCGTGGCAATCATGAAAGCCGACAACTTACTCAGGTATTGTATGTTCATTATTTTGAATGCATTCAACCCCCTTTTCTTTTAGGTTTTACCTTCCTGGCACTAATATAGCACATGTGTTGGAGTGTGAGTTTGACCATCCATGATTGTGATTTCAATTAAATAACTGTCTACTGGGTTGATTAAGCTTTTACCATTAGGATTTATTCTAATAGGGAATGGTTGAGGAATTGTGATGAGTGATTTGACTGCTATATCTAAAGCCATATTTCAGTTTTGACCCATTAATGTGTAGATAACAATGTGATAATGTTGATTTATCCCATTAAACATCCAAGCCCTTTGCCACACAGCAAAAAAGGTTTATGGTTTACCAACCAAAAGAGGAGGGAAATGGCGATATGGAGGATCCAATTGATGTCGTGGCTCAGCAAGAAGGTTGTCGATCCTCTTATTCTAATTCTCTGGAAGTAAACCACCGACCATATCTTTTTATTTATGTGGACGAATTGATACAAATTTCAAATTAAATCGAATATCTTTGTGTTTAATATTATCATTATTATTGGGGTGTGCAGAGGGGCTGAACCCAAGCAGCTGGCATTTTCTGCTGCTCTTGGAATCACCTTGGGACTCTTTCCCATTTGTGGTGTGTATATCTTCTTCTACTTTCATCCAATCAAACAATAGTTTTAGCACTCACTGTCAGAACAATCACATTCACACTCAAAATATATATATACATATATGCAAATAATCTAGATCTGCTACTCGGGGTTTTGGAAACCCATCATCCGAAAACCCATCATCTTTCTAAAACCTCTTCCCAAAACCCAAATCCTAAATCATTAATTTTCAATTTCCTTAAATCTAGTCCATCTGACATATGTATACTTTAATCCATAATTGCGATGGGGATTAAATTTTTGGTATATTATGAAGGCAAGCAATGTTTATTTGGGTAATTTTGCATAGGAAGTTGTTGGATTTGTTGGTGGGATTTTGATTTTCGTTTTTAATTTTGTTATAATGAGGGTGTTTGTATTGGAATTGAAAATAGAACAATTGGAGAACTTCTGAACCCCTCCAATTTCCCATTTTTATTTCTTGCTTTCATTTCCTCTATTCTCGCTCCTTCCTCAACAACGGTAAAATTTTCTCTTCATTTATTTCTTTTTCTCATTATAAATTTTCTTGGAGGGATTCTGTCGATTAGAATTATAGCAACTTAAGATCTCTGTTTGAGGTCAGTTCAATAACTTGATTTCTGTCTCTGTTCAAAATTTATAGATTTTCAGTGTTGCTCTATTTTGTTTCGTTGAAATGGTATTGTATATGTCTTGATTTGGAGTTTTGGGGAGCTTCAACTTCTGATTTAGCGTCCTTTGATTCTGTTATGTTTTGCATGTAATGACTAATGAGAGTAAATGAGTAGTGGTACAATACTAAGTAGTTTGAAACAAGATTCAAATGATATTGCATAGGAATTTCAAACTAGCAAGATTTGAGTCAATTAATAACTATTTATGGTATTTGTGTTAATGGACAAATGTGTTTTTTTTGTTCGATGATTAGTATTTCTATTTTTATCAGGTATTTGATGATTTTGAAAAACCAATAATTCTCAAGTTTGGCATGGAACTAGCTTGGTGTTTGATACCGTTGAGAGTTGTAGATTCAGTCAGTCTTAGTATTGTAGAAATGTAACAGGCACGTTAAATATTTGTTTCCAAAAGGTTTTGATTGACTTTTATTACTCATTTTGCTCTTGATTGGATTCTATTTACTGATTGGGTTTTATTTTTTAGTTTTTAGTTTTGAATATTGAATATTTAGTGGCACAATGTGGGAAGATTGGACTGAGTCCGCGGTGCAGGGGATAAGAGGCAACATAAGGAAGGATGCGGAGGAGCAGCGAATCAAGACCACGGAACCCTAGACCGCGGACGTGGCAGGCGTAAGGTCGAAAGGAGAGCCATGGGATAACAAGACAGATGGGCGGTCCAGATAGAAGGAAGGGGATATAAAAAGAAGAGGAAGGGGAGAAAAGAAGAGGCCGCTGGAGAGAGAAAAAAGGGGAGGAATAGTGAAAAAGAGAGAGAAGAGAGAGACTTAGTAGTGAGATATTTTAGGTTTATACATTTGACGCCGTCTGTGGCGAACGAGAGAAAAGCAACTTAGAAATGGCACCAAAGAGAGCAGCGGGTAAGCCAAAGAAGGTGAGGGTTCAGGAAACAACACCGGAAGCGGCGATTGAGGAGGGGAAGAACGAGGAAAAGAGCGAGCAGTGGAAGAAACACGCTTGATGCGAGAGGAGATCGAGAGGCTGAGAGAAGAGAACGATGAGCTGAGAAAAAGAGAGAGAGAAGGCGGAGGAAGAGGCCAGGGAAGAGCTAAGTGAGGGGTCCAAAAATGAGGGATCTGAAGACGAGGAGGAGCCCGGACTGAATCTAGTGGAAAACCCAGTAGCAGGCTTGACAATGGAGCAAGTCCAAGAAATGATAGACAATGATAGGGAGGCAAACCAGCGGCAGGCGAAGGAGCTCGGAGGAGCGGCCAGCGGCCAGTCAGGTGGTGGCTGGGTTGAATCGCAACCCTTTAGCAAACGACATATGGGCTTTAAAGGTTCCAAAGCGGTTTGCCTAGCCGAGGTTCGAGAGGTACGACGGCAAAGGAGATCCAACGGACCACATCCATCATTTTCGGTAGCAGATGCCACTCTGGCAGGAGTCTCGGTATGACGGTCTGAGGTGTATGATGTTCCCGGCTAGCCTTAAAGGAGGGGCGTCAGATTGGTACTACAGATTGCCGGCGGGGAGCATAAAAAATTTCCAGGAATTGGAGCAAGCATTCATAGATCACTTCATACATTAGAAAAAGCGGGTGGTAGACATCACGGCTATGTTCAACGTTCGGAATCAGTTAGGGAATTCCTGTGTCGGTTCAAGGCAGAGACACTGAAGTTGAAAATCTAGATGAGAGGACAGTGGTGATAGCCTTTGAGAAAGGCTTGCGTCCGGGGACAGGAGTGCACCAATCCGTAGCCAAGAACGAGATCGCGACACTACACGAGCTGTATCCGTGAGTGGAAAAGTATATAAGATATGAGGATTATATGCAGAAGGATTCCAAGAGGTCATGGAAGGCTGTATTATCTTTGGAGAAGGAACGGGGACACCGGAAAGCAGAGATATCGGAAAAAGAAAGTGGGAGATACCGCGGATACAGAGCGCGAGCAGAAGGAAGCTAGGAAGACATCCAAAAGGAGTACAGGGAAAGGAAGCCATACCGCGAGGTGGAACAGACTCCGTTGAACAAGCCACTCAGTGAGATCTTGCCCTTAATAAAGAATCTGCCGGGGTATGAAGGACCGCGAAGCATGCCAATAGAGATACCTGAGAAGCACTTTTACACATATCATCAGATAAGGAATCATGAGACGAATGACTATTACGCTCTAAAATGGTTGGTTCAGAGAATGGTGGAGAAAGGGAGGATGGGAGAATTTGTGAGAGATGCCTAGAATGAGGAGCGCATGCCGCCGCAGGGGAGAATACTGGAAACCATCAATGTGATTTACAGCGGGGAAGTTCTGAGCCATAACGCCCACAGGGACAAGATACGATTGACCGTGAGTATCCAGCAGGTTAATAAGAGAATGGATAGGCCACGGCAGAGAGAAGTGGCGGCAGTAGAAAAAGATAGAATTGTGTTTAGTAGCGCGGACCTACGGGCAGTGGACTCACCACATGAAGATGTGCTGGTCATTACGGTAGCGATGGGAAACTACATGGTGAAAAGGGTGTTGATTGATTGTGGAAGTGCAGTGGATCTGTTATTCAGAGGTGCTTTGGAGGAAATGGGAGTCGATCCAAAGCAGCTGCGACCTTCGCAGACTAATTTGTATGGATTTAACGGGAGTATGACAGAGCCCATGGGGGAACTCTTATTGCCGGTGATAATAGGGCCAGTGACAGCCTTTGCTCGATTCATGGTGGTAGATTCTGCTTCGCAATATAATGCAATCTTGGGAAGGCGGTAGATTCATGAGATGAAGGCGATACCTTCAACGTATTATTAGGTAATACGCTTCCCCACACCTACCGGCATGTACGAGGTTTACGGTGATCAGGTAACTGCCAAGAACAGTCATCGGGAAACCGTGAAGTGGTTGATCAGCGGATTAGAGGGGGAGACTTCCACTCCTAGGAAGAGGATGTCATAGCAATTACAGTGCACCTCGGTGGAGCGGAAGGATGAGACATCGGCGGATCTGAAGACGCTCGATGAGATTGAGGTGGTGAATATAGGGATAAGGGAAGAGGAGAAGTTCACGTCGATAGGATCCAGTTTGCCAGAGGAATAGAGGGGTAAGTTGTTACAGTTCTTGTCAGAAAATAGAGAGGTCTTCGCTTGGACAATAGAGGATGTTACTGGGTTGGACCCAGGGTTCGCATGTCACCACTTACATATGAGAGAAGACACCAAACCCGTGAGACGGAAGATGCGCAGTATTAGGCCGAAATACGTCGAGGGAATCAGGGAGGAGGTCGCTAGATTGAAAGGGGCAGGAATAATCTGAGAGGTTGAGTTCATAGACTGGTTGTCTAATATAGTCGCGGTACCAAAAAAGAATGGAAAGGTGCGTATGTGCGTGGATTTTACTGACGTAAATCTCTAGTGTCCGAAGGACAGTTATCCTATGCCGCGAGTAGATGAGTTAGGGGATAGGACGGCAGGGTTCAAGATATTTTTCTTCGTCGATGGGGTATAATCAGGTCGCAATGTATGGGCTAGGTCAGGAAAAGACAGCGTTTGTGGTGGAAGGCGGCACATACTGCTATATGAGGATGCCGTTTGGATTGAAGAATGCAGGGGCAACATTTCAGCGGTTGGGGGAGAAAATGTTTGGAAGCAAGATTCGGAAGGGAATTGAGATTTATATAGACGACATGGTGGAGAAAAGTATGTCAAAAGAGGAACAGATAGAGGGTTTGAGAGAGACCTTCGGGATACTGCGGAAGTACAACTTGAAGCTGAACCCTGAGAATTGTACGTTCTGGGTGACTACGGGAAAGTTTTTGGGTTATATCGTTACTCATAGGGGGATCGAGGCTAACCCCGAGGAAATAAGGTCCCTGGTAGAGATGCCATCTCCGCAGAATGTGAAGGAAGTACAGCGGTTAGTAGGAAGGGTCGCGGCCTTGAATAGATTCATCTCTAAGTCATCCGATAAATGCAGACCGCTGTATCAATTGTTAAGGAGCACACCGAATTTCGTGTGGACCGCGGAGTGTGAGGAGGCATTCCAGGAATTGAAAAAATATTTGGGTAAAGCGCCGTTGTTGTCACGGGCCGAGACTGGGGAGAAGTTGTATCTGTACTTGGGTGCCACGGAGTATGTAATTAGTTCAGTTCTAGTTCGAGTGATAAACAAGGTAGAGAAGCCAGTATATTTTCAGAGCAAGACTTTGCTAGATGCAGAAACGCGATACAGTAGAATCAAGAGGTATGCCTTGGCATTAGTCTTCTCAACCTTGAAGCTAAAACCCTACTTTGAAGCACATGTGGTGGTGGTGGTAGCGAATTTGCCTCTGAGGTAAGCATTGAAGAAAGAAAAATCTGGTAGAATGTTGAAGTGGGCAGTGATGCTGAGTTCCTATAAGATACAATATCAGATAAGAACCGCAGAAAAGGCGCAGGCAGTGGCTGAGTTTCTAGCAGAGTTCCCCGCAGAGGATCCCACGTTGGGAGAGGAAATGGTCATGGAGCCAGAAAGGGAGGGTGAACCAGACCTCCTAGAAACGTGGGATAAGAGGAATGGATGGAGGGTATTCACGGATGGGTCGGCTACCGATTCATGCAGCGGCATAGGAGTCGTGTTGGTTACTCCTAATAATGGCAGAATAGTGCAAACCATGAAACTAGGGTTCACGACATCCAGTAATGAAGCAGAATACAAAGTGGTGATAGCGGGATTGAGAATGGCAGAAGATTTGGGGGTGAAGGAACTGACAGTGTATTCCGATTCAAATTTAGTAGTGTGTCAAGCGAACGGTGGGTTCGCCGTCCGATGTCCTAGGATGGCAAGATATTTGGAGGTGTTGCGTAAACAATCTGCAAAATTCACAAAACTCCGATTCCTTCATTTGGGTTGTAGAGAGAACAGACACGCCGATGCCCTGGCATATGTACCAGCCGCAATTCCCGGGTCGGAAGAAAGAATGATACGAGTGGGAAGGTTAGAGAAACTGAGCACCGAGGACGCAATGGATATTTGTCAGGTCGCGAAAGAAACGGAGGGCTGGATGGAACCAATTAAGGGCTTTTTGGCAGGAAAGGAAGTGACGGACAAGATAGAAATGAGGAAATGGGAGCAAACTTCTCGGAGATACGTGCTGCTAGAAGGAGAGTTATACCAGAAAAACTTTAATGGACCACTGTTGAAATGTTTGGATCCGCGACTATCGCGTGAGGTGTTGGCAGAGTTGTATGAGGGAGATTGCGGGAGCCATTCAGCAGGGAGAACTACGGTACATCGACTACTGACATAGGGGTATTTCTGACCCCATATGAAAAGGGTTGCCGTGGAATTTGCTAAGAGATGTGAAAAATGTCAGAGATTTGCCCAACTGATTTTCGCCCCCGCTGAACCCCTTCATAATGTCTCAAGCCCGTGGCCTCTTGCTATGTGGGCAATAGATATAGTGGGACCGCTGCCCATGGCTAGTGGCAGACGGAGGTTTATGCTCACGGTCACGGATTATTTCACAAAATGGATTAAAGCTGTACCCCTACAGCAGGTGAAGGAGACGCAAATCATCAAGTTTTTATGGGAGAATATTATCTGTAGGTTTGGGTTGCCGTATGCCATCATAGCAGACAATGGGACTCAGTTTACGGGATCAAAGGTGGCCAGGTTCTTACAAGCCTATAAAGTAAAACAGCGGTTCTTGGCCCCTTACAATCTCGAGGGCAACGGACAGGCGGAGTCGTCCAACAAGACCATCATGAACAACCTCAAGAGGAAATTGGAGGATAAGAAGGGGGCGTGGGCCTACGAGCTGAATCAGGTACTATGGGCCTACCGGACCACCCCTCGGTCGTCCACCCAAGAGACCCCGTTCTCATTGGCTTACGGGGTTCAGGCCGTGATCCCTTCTGAGATGGTGGCAGCTACCACGCGAGCAAAGGCCGTGGAGGAGGGCTCAAACTAGAGAATTTTAGCAACTGATCTGAATTTGGCAGAAGAGAGAAGAGACATGCCTGTATAATGCTGGAAGAGTACCACCGGAGACTACAAAGACAGTACAATCGAAGGGTCAAGCTGAGACAATTCCAAATAGGTGACCTGGTACTCCGCCGAGTGACACCTAGTACTAGGAAAGAGAAAGATGGAAAACTGGGTCCGAACTGGGAGGGACCATATACTGTGGTGAATATCGGAGGGGCTGGCACGTACAAGTTGCGGACGCAAGAAGGCAAGTTGATAGAGAAGCCGGGAACGTGAGAATGTTAAAAAAAAAATCACACTTGAATGTAAGGAAAATCTAAGGCAGAAGTCTGTGGCTGTATGTAAATATATAATATGACAACACTTTTGAGAAGAGATTGTCATTTGTAAGAGCAGGAATCCAAAATAAACATGGGACATGGAATACCAACGAGACTGTGGAGGGGATGAGCCCTTCGCTGACACAAGGTCGGAATTAGACCTGGGGCAAGACGAGTTGCCCTACTAACTTCGATGCAAATTAGAGACACAAATTACACATGGGGCATAGAGTCCAAATGGGGAGAACGACGGCGGAGGGGGTGAGCCCTTCGCTAATACAAGGCTAGAGAGGAGCCTGGGTCAAGATTACACATGGGGTATAGAGTCCAAGTGTGGAGAGAGACAGCGGAGGGGATGAGCCCTTCGCTGATATAGGGCTAGAGAGGAGCCTGGGTCAAGATGAGTGGCCCCACGGAACTAAATGAGGTCGTAGAGCCCGCGGAGTGGGATGAGCCTTTCGCGGATGAGAGGCGCAAATTGATAAGTGCTCAAAAGTAATGATTTATAACCCTAATTATGTGTATGTTAGTCTCCATTTTATATTTAAATATTCTAATATGATGCAATTTGAGTTTTTGTAGGTCAAAGAACCTAAATGTGAAATATGGAGGGAAAAGAAGTCAAACAAGTCAAAAAGGAGTCATTGGGAATTACAGCTAAAGTTCAAGGGCAAAAATGTTATATTTGTCTCCATAAGTGCCAAGCCTAATGAGACTCTGAAAGAGGATAATAATTGAGTTAGAAGAGTCTTCAATTTGATCTCAAAGCCTTAATTTCGACTTCATAGGAAAATGAGATCAACATGGAAAAGAAGTCAGAGTTTCACAAGAATTAGGAAACTGAAAGCTGTCAGAAGCTGCAGCTTGGGAAATAGCCTGTAGGGAAAAGTGGGCCACGTCCAAAGTTGGTCCAATTGAATTTAACTTTTCCATGATTGCTTCTAGAACGATTACAGAGAGTTTGACACCAAATAAATATAGGATTAGGATCTCTATCTAGACGAGCATGTAAGCCAATATATAAGGCACAAAAACCTCAGTTTACATCATCTAGAAAATTTAGTGTTTGCATCTTAGATCTAGAATTAAGAGAGAAGAAAGTTCAGACATTTTCACCATTAATAGCTATAAAGATTATTCATTTTCATATTGTGTTCATAACATAGTATGAGGAGCTAATCTCCCTTCTCTTGGGAGGGGAGATGAAGTCTTTTTCTTATGTTTTAGTTTAGTTCTTCTTCTATCATGTTTTAGTTTAAATTCCTCATTGAGTTTCTTCTTATTCATCCATTGATCTAATGTTCCTGTGGAGGTTAGGAGATCTTAGGGTAATTCATGATTGTGTAGAGCCAAATACCACAAACCCTAGATTCTTTTCTTCTAGTTTTTAGTGTTTTTGTGTGATGATTGGATTCTTTATGGCACCTCAATTAGTTGTATGGTTAATGCCACATGTGGATTTTTCATGGCACCTAAAGTTGTATATTGAATGCCACTTAAAGCACAATTTGGTTAGATAGAAGATATCATTGGAGATTGAAGAAGTATTTGATGGAAAGATAGAAAGCACGTTGAAAGCCACATATTATCATCATGGTTATGAGCATAAGGTTTGTAGATATGATGAGTTTCTATTGGTGATTTATATTAAGCATGATAGGTAGATCTATTAGACTAATTCTATGATTTTGGTAGATTCATCTCTCCCAAGATATTCTCTATCTTGATTCATATTCATATATTTAAATTAGTTTATTTTATGCATAGTTTAAATCTCAAATCAAATCAACCACAATATTCATCATTACTTAGCCACATCTTTTACTTCCATCCATTAGAGTAACTTAGATTAGGAATTTCTATTACTATCAACTAGTTATTTAGAGTAGGATTGATACCTTGCTAGCCACTATACTAATCAATATAAAATAGGCTAAATAAGATTTGCAAAAGATACGTAACACAAACAACGACAAAATAATTACGTGTTTCATGCTTTTTCAATGGCGCCTCTGCCCGCTCTAAATTGATTAGGTGATAGAATATTTAATTTAGATTACTTTAATTTAGGAATTTATATAATATAAATTGTATATTTAGCATAATTAGATTAATTTAGCATAATTCAATTAGATTTACATAGTAGAAAGTATTTTCATAAAGTTTAGTATTTGTTTAACAGAAAAGAACAGTACAGAAAACATATTTATAAATTTTAAAGAATTCTGAAATTTTACAGAGTTGATATGTACAGCATCGGTAATTTACTGAATTGTTTTTGAATTTTTAGTACTTGTCTTACCTGGGTAACTAACATCATCTTTGCAGTACCCCGTTTTCAGTTTTTAGGACGCAAGCATCTGTAAAAACAGTCAAGCAGAGTTATTTGCACAATATAAAAAAATCTAAATATTTTACAGGAGGAACCTCGATTCGTCAGGAGCTTCCAGTAAAAATTTGAGTATTGTTTGACCAGTTTTGACTACTTAACTAGTTGTTTGTTTTCAGTGTGTTTCTGCAGCTTTCAGGACCAAGGTCTCAGGAAGAACAGTCGAGAAAAAGGATCGGTAAAACTCCAAATAATCCAAACTTTTTACAGGATCATCCCTGACACGTCAGGAGACTCCAGTAAAACTTTCGTGATTTTTAGTGCTCTTTTACTTATTTATTCAATGGATTGTTTACAGTGTGTGCAGAAAACTTCTTCACTGGACTCTGCAGTATTTAACAGTACAGAAGAGGAACTTAGCAAGCTCTGATTGCTCTGAAATTTTATAGGCTACATCCTGGACATATCAGGTAGCTGCTGTAAAAATTTCCAAATTTTTGGACTTGTTTTTCTTGCTGTAACAGTAAGTACTTCTCTTCCACCGTGAATCTCCTGTTAGCGGTTTCATAATTAGCATTAATAGTTAGCATCATATAGTTTGATAATATAATTTAGTTAATTAAGTGCATATTAGATTATTTTATATAGCTTTATTATCTAGTGCATGAAAACTTGGTTTTGTGATTCACCTCGTAAACGTTTAATTAGAAGAGCTAATTCTTGTAACAATCTTCCAATTATGGTTTTGGAGGAGACCTTACCATCAAACTCAGGATCTGATTCTGATTCTGAAACACACACACCACTAGTAAACTTAGAGGATACACCAGAGAGAGTACCATTAGCCGCCATGGCTGATCAAAGAACTCTTAGCACCTTGTTTCAACTTATCGCAGTTCAACCATCGAACTGCATAGTGATGCCAGACAATAACAATAACTATGAGATTAAACCCACCATTCTTAATATGTTGCCAAGATATTATGGCAAAACAAATGAAGAACCGTATAATCATCTGAGTAAGTTCTTGAGCATATTAAGTACTTTTAAAGCACCTCATCTTTCCCCTAAAGAAACTAGATTAAGGTTATTCCCCTTGACTTTTGAGGATGCCGCACTACGTTGGTATAGATCCCTACCCTCTAATTCTATAACTACTTGGGAGCAACTATCACAAAAGTTTATGAAACAATATTACCCTTTACGTAAAACTGAGGCCATGCAATTGGCTATTTCAACCTTCAAAGGGAAACCTAATGAAGAGTTTCATACAACATGGGATAGATTTAATGATTTACTTGTCCGTTGTCCACATCATGGTTTTGACATACTTAATATAGTACATTACTTTATAAAAGGTCTTTCACCTATGAACCGTCAGTTAATTGAATCAATGAATGGAGGAAGATTTACTAGTCTTACTCCTGATGAAGCCTACACTTTTTTGCAAAACTTTTCTGAGAGTTCTAAGGATTGGGCTAATGGTAGTGACCATGAGGACATGGCACGGGTAGATAGGGGGATGAGTTTTAGTAAACCTGGTATGTATGAGGTTAAAAACGAACTCAATGAGAAACTTGAAGGTGCCATTGCTAGTTTATCCACAGGAATTGAAACTTTAAACAAGAAGTTTGATTCATTTACTTTAAATTCTCCAATGAATAATCAACCTCAACAAGCAATGAATGTCAACCAATTTTGTGAAAATTGTCTTACTATAGATCACGACACCTCAGTTTGCTCTATGTTTGTTGCTCAAGGTACTAATGATGTTTGTGCTTTTAATACATTCAAAAGACAGGGTTATCAAAATAATTTTAACAACAACAACAACAACTATAACCCAGACCTTAGGAATAACTCAAACAATTCATGGAGACAAAACATGTCTCCACAGCAAAATCAATATGGTTTTCAAGGTAATCAAGAGAACAATAGGCAACAATACATGAATAATAGAGGCGCAGTAGCACCTTCTCCACAGTATTACCCACAACAACAACAACAACAAACAAACATGAATAGAGAATTAGCCATAGATCCTATGGCTAATTACCAAACCCAACCCAATACCATAGATGAAACCATGAAAGCTTTAGCTACCAAGACCGAGAATAAATTCAAAAGGATTGACCAAAAATTTGATGTTATGACTCAACAGATGAGCCAACAATTCAATCAGATACTAGCTAGTCTAGCAGACAGACCCAAAGGAACCTTACCAAGCCAACCTGAACAAAACCCAAAAGGTAGAAATGTTTATCAAGTTGAAAGCACCCCTTCATCCGCATCCACAGAGGGAGTTAACTCAATATCTACCCTTAGGTCAGGAAAGAAAGTAGATAACAAAGTTGACACACCTGATTCTGATGAAGTTGTTATAACAAAAGATAAGGAAAAGCCAGTTGAAACTGAGAAAACCAAAGAGCAGGTAACCGAAAAAATTCCACCAGCACCATTCCCCTCTAGGTTAAAAGATAACAAAAAGGAAACACAATATAATGAGATCATGAATATTTTTAAAAATCCACATATCAATATTCCTTTTCTAAGCACAATTAAACAAATGCCTTCCTATGCCAAATTCATAAAAGACCTAGTAAAAAAGAAAACAAATATCCCAAAAGAAGTTTTCCTTGCACAAGGTTGTTCATCTTTTCTACATAACCAAGCCGTAGTAAAACATAAGGACCCCGGTAGTCCTACAGTTATGTGTAGAATAGGAGAGGACTACACTGATCAAGCATTATTGGATTTAGGTGCTAGTGTGAATTTATTACCTTACTTAGTTTATAAACAACTAGGGTTAAAAGACTTGAAACAAACAAATGTTAGACTACAGTTAGCTGATAGATCTATTAAGATTCCACGAGGGGTAATAGAGGATGTGATTATCAAGGTCTCTAATTTTTATTACCCCGTTGATTTTATAGTTCTTGACACTTTACCTACAAATGGAAACCAAATTCCTATCATTTTGGGTAGACCATTCTTAGCAACATCAGAAGCTCTAATAAATTGTAGGAATGGGAGCATGACAATAACATTTGGGAATCTAAAAGTGGAAGTAAACGTCTTTAAGCTTATGAAACATCCTGATGATACCGAAGGGGTAGATGATATGTGTATGATTGAGGAATTAGCATCCGAAACATTTGAACAAACTTATCCATAAGATCCACTGTTAATGTGCCTATCACAATTAGTTATTGATTATGAAAAGGATAGTGTTAGATGTCAGGTTAATACGTTGCTAGATGAGAACATTCCAGGTGCATCTAATAAATTTAAAGAAAAGACACAGGATATAATTGAACCACCTATATTAACGGAACCACCTAGGCATGAGTTAAAACCTTTACCTGCAAACTTAAAATATGTGTTCTTAGATGAGGCAAAGGAATTACCCATTGTGATAGCTTCAAACTTAACTAGTAAACAAGAAACTAAACTATTAGAAATTCTAAGAGAAAACAAAGAAGCTATAGGATGGTCCATAGGTGACATAAAAGGGATAAGTCCTTCAGTTGTCCAACATAGAATTCACCTAGAAGAAAATGCCAAAACTTCTCGCCAACCACAACGACGTCTAAATCCGAACATGAAAGAAGTGGTACTTACAGAAATAATTAAACTTCTAGATGCCGATATTATATACCCAATATCAGATAGTAAGTGGGTTAGTCCAGTACAAGTAGTACCAAAGAAATCAGGTATAACGGTTGTAGCCAACGATCACAATGAGTTAGTGCCTACTAGAGTGCAAACCGGATGGAGAGTATGTATTGACTATAGAAAGCTAAATAGTGTTACTAGAAAGGATCACTTTCCCTTACCTTTCATAGACCAAATGCTAGAAAGATTAGCCGGCCAAGCATTTTACTGTTTCTTAGATGGATACTCTAGATATAACCAAATCCCTATTCATCCTGACGATCAAGAGAAGACTACATTTACATGTCCCTTTGGAACATTTGCTTATAGGCGTATGCCTTTTGGCTTATGTAACGCACCTGCTACCTTCCAGCGGTGTATGATGAGTATTTTTAGTGACATGGTAGAAAAATTCATAGAAATCTTTATGGATGACTTCTCTGTTTTTGGACCTACATTTGACGATTGTCTACACCATTTATCTTTAGTCTTAAAAAGATGTCGTGACACCAACCTAGTACTTAACTGGGAGAAATGTCATTTTATGGTAAAACAAGGGATTGTTTTAGGTCACTCCGTGTCTGATGCGGGTATTGAAGTGGATGGAGCAAAAGTTGAGTTAATAGCTAAACTCCCTGTCCCAAAATGTGTAAAAGATATTCGAGCCTTCTTAGGACACGCCGGTTTCTACCGTAGGTTCATTAAGGATTTTAGCAAAATTGCACGGCCTTTAACAAGTCTCTTAGCCAAGGATAGTGATTTTGAATTTGGGGAAGATTGCCTTACCACATTTGAACAACTTAAACATGCACTCACAACCGCACCAATTATCAAACCTCCTGATTGGAGATTACCTTTTGAAATTATGTGTGATGCATCCGATTATGCCGTAGGAGCTATTCTAGGCCAAAAAGTGGACAAAGTACCTTATGTAATATCCTACGCCAGTAAAACACTTAATGATGCCCAAAGAAACTATTCCACAACTGAAAAAGAGTTGTTAGCTATCGTCTTTTCCCTTGACAAATTTCGTTCGTACCTTATTAGATCTAAAGTTATAGTTTATACTAATCATGCGGCGCTTCGCCACTTATTAGTTAAACAAGATGCTAAGCCACGTTTAATTCGTTGGATCCTTCTTTTACAAGAATTTGACTTAGAAATCCACGACAAACAAGGAAAGAAAAATGTAGTTGCTGACCATTTATCTAGGCTAGTGTGTGAGTCTCTCGTAGAATCCCCACCTATTCGAGAAAACTTTCCTGACGAACACCTCTATAATATTTCACAAGTACCATGGTATGCTGACATCGTGACTTATTTAGTGACAAATCAAATCCCATCTCATTGGACCAAACCAGAGAAGGATATTTTCTTTGTCAAAGTAAAAGATTATTTTTGGGATGACCCCTACCTATTTAAGTATTGCCCAGATCAGATAATCTGTAGATGCATCCCGGAATTTGAGCAACAATCTATTCTATCTTTTTGCCATGACCAAGCTTGTGGTGGGCATTTCGGTTCAAGAAAAACCACTGCTAAGATTTTGCAGTGTGGATTTATTGGCCCACCATGTTTAGAGATGCTATAACCTATTGTAAAGCCTGTTCTAGATGCCAACATTTAGGAAAAATAACCAAACGAAATGAATGGCCCCAACAATCCATTCTCATATGTGAAATTTTTGACGTATGGGGTATAGACTTCATGGGCCCTTTTCTTCAATCTAATGGTTTTCTATACATCCTAGTGGCAGTTGATTATGTGTCCAAATGGGTAGAAGCCGTAACAACAAGGACCGCTGATCATAAAGTGGTCGTAGATTTTCTTAAAGTGTATATTTTACCTAGGTTCGGAACTCCTAGAGCTATAATTAGTGATAATGGCTCGCATTTTTACAATCGGGTATTTGGAAATCTAATGTCTAAGTACGGCATAACACATAAAGTTGCTCTTCCATACCATCCACAAACAAATGGGCAAGATGAAGTTTCGAATAGGGAGATTAAAAATATTCTAGAGAAAACAATTAACCCTTCAAAGAAAGATTGGTATTTTAGACTTAATGATGCTTTATGGGCTTATCGTACTGCGTTCAAAACTCCTATAACTATGTCCCCTTATCGTATTGTCTATGGCAAGACTTGTCACCTACCTGTCGAACTAGAACACCGAGCCTATTGGGCTGTTAGAGCCATGAACTTTGAATTAGATAAGGCTGGAGAACAAAGAAAGCTACAGCTAAACGAGTTAGAAGAAATACGGAGTGACGCCTATGAAAGTTCAAAGAACTATAAGAAAAGAACAAAGCTAGCCCATGATAAACAAATTTTAAGGAAAGATTTCTACTCAGGTCAGAAAGTTTTACTCTATGACTCTAGATTAGAATTATTTCCAGGAAAATTGCGGTCTAGATGGTCAGGTCCTTACTTTGTAAGAAACGTTACACACCATGGTGCAATAGAATTAGAGGATCCAAAACGAGGTACTAGTTTTAAAGTAAATGCACACCATTTAAAACCATTTTTAGAGCTACCTACACAAGATATAGAGGAAACTTTACTTATAGAACCAATATACAAAGACATACCTGATCCGGAAAACAATCTATGGGATAAACTACCCACGGTGTTGCAAGATTATATCCTTGTACTAGCAGAACCAGTTACAATAAACTCCATTCATTTCTTATTTTCTGCCACTAGAAAATGAAGGATAGAGCAAATCAGACCACATTAGAAGATGAGCCTAATTTAGTTAGGGGGGTAAACTTAACTTTCCCCTCTCTGTGTCGGCTGGCGACATTAAACTTAGCGCTTATGGGAGGCAACCCAAGTAGTTTAAATAGATAGTAAATGATTCCTTTTTTTTTAAAAAAAAATGGTGATGTTGTGCATCATTGTTATTGTGTGCTTATATAAGGTAAAATTCTTCTTTGTTTCGAACAAGTTAGGTAGAATCCTTTTTAGTTTCGGAACCAAATCCTACTCTAAGTATCCATCTAGTTAAATGGGCCTAAATACCATAAAAAAACCCAACAACTAGGGTCTTAGAAACAAAAAAAGAAAAAGAAAAAACGATCTTCTTCTTCTTCCAGCCGCACCACCACTCCCTCATTAATGTAACCACTTCACCACACCCATCAACAGGCGTTGCAACCTCCAGTTATACCCCAAATAATCATTACCAACTCTTGCTAATCGGCAAGAGCTGCTGCCGCTTAGTACAAAATCGATCAAATTCCGATTTCATGGTGAATCTACAGTAGTGATTCCGATTATGAAAACTCTCTTGATGGCGTGGTGAATCTGTTTCGCTTTTGATAAGGAAAACAAAACCATAAATTAGAAAAGAGAGTTGAGTTAAATTAATTAGAGATTGGATTTCTGTCTTTTCTTTTTTGTTGGCTGTTGTCGGAGGAGAATGGGCGAAACGTGAAGGTAGTCAGGGGGTATTGACCTGTGAGGAAGGAATGGTGCCGTAGTAATACTTGTTAGGCTTGAAAGATTTCGGACAAAAAAGTTTTTGTGTACAGGACGATTTATTACTGAGCAAGTATTTGCAGTATTGTTCTTGTGGTGTTGTTGTGTCATCTTACCCTCTGTTTGGCCGTACACATTACGACAACTCGAGAACAAGTTCGCAAGTAGTTGAACATGACGACCGAACGAAAGATTCATGCTGAACTCTGTTATGGAGAGTTGTTTGATAACAATGCCATGAACGGATTTTTTAAACAAGAATGTGAAAATCAGGGTTGGGACTGTCTCTTTTATTCTAATGGAGACAAATATCATGAAGGTATTGTTCGACGTTTCTACGACTGCAGAATCGATTATGAAGAGGTGAATGGGAAAATGGAATTGTATTGGGATAATGACTCTGAACCCACCATCATCACTCCTGATTTTCTAGTAGAAAAAATGGGAATTTCAGCACACTATGGACCACAAACAAAGGCAAAACAATCATGTGATTATCGAGTCGTGCTTGGAGAAAGAGTAGAAGTAGATTCTGCAAATCGTGTCCGAGTTTGCTCCCTTCAGGTGAATCAAATTTTGACATATTGTTGGATTTGTTAATGTGATTGGGTCGAGTAATTTTTCTACAATCTATGAACCTGGGGGTCATATCCTATTTATGTTAATGAAGAGGGATAGCAAAATTTGTTTGGGAAAGACTATAAGGAAGAATATTATGGAGAGGAAGAATGCAAATCATGGGTATCTCATCCTTCCAGCTTTTATCACTAGGCTTTTGTGCGAGTTAGAATTGTTTAGTGCAGAAATAGTTGAGGCAAAAGGAATAGAACTTAAAGAAGGACAGATTCCCAGGCAGATTTTACACTGTCCACCTGGAATTTGGGAGCCTAGTTTATTGACAGACGAGGGTGAACCAATTTTTGGTATGACACCAGCTCATCACGACCCTGATTCACCACCTTCTTATTTTGAAAACACTAGTGTCTTTGATGCTCAAATGGATCCGAATGTGCGAGACATGGGTTTAACACTATTTAGGGGTATGCACAAATTGTATAATTATCAGAAAAACAAGGAGGAGATGAGTATTCAGCGACATAAGGAGTTGATGGAACATATTCTTACGCTCCAGAACAACAAAGCTGAAACATCCGTTCAAAAGAGAGGTCGTCCAAAATCAAAATAGAGTCCTTTATCTAGGATTATGTATTCCAGTACTTTTTAATATGATCACTCATGTACTTGATTGTCTATTATGGTTTTATCACTCTTATTTGTAGGCAGAGACAAATCTTGTATTCCGTGCAACAATGAAACTATTAATTTAAGTTATTATTATTATTATTATTATTACTGTTATTCATTGCTTAAAATTTTTAGTCATGTCATTTGTACATGTGACTCTTACATTCTACCTCCACCTTTTTGGAGACGTATAACTCTATGGACATGCACATGACAAATATTTAGTCGTTGTAGTAATTTTAATCCTCACGAATCATTACACTTATTTCTTTTGTTTAGGATATACATTCTACAGATTTTAGCTGATGTAATTTTGCACGCATTTAAGGTAATATCCCTCCTTATCTAATCATTTAAATTATGGTAAGCTTTCAGTTATTTTATTTAGTCATTGAGGACATTGCCTAATTTAGTTAGGGGGGGGGGGGGGGTGAGAATCAAAATTTTGCAATATTTTAATTACAATATTTGGAAAGCTTATATGTGAATTATGGTGATTCTAGGTGAAAAGTATATTTTTATCGTTTAAACTGGCTAATGAAATTGGAAATTATAAGTCATAGTCAGGATTAGTAAGACTTTTAGACTAAGTTTCTATTACTAGAAATAGATCTCACTGATAAAAGTCTTAGTCTATAGTAAGTTCATATAATACACCACTAGAGGAATTTCAAATGAAAAAGCAACTTAGACTTCTACCAAACTAGAGGATTCTGCATTGGAGACTTGACTGTGAGACTTGAGCCTTTCAATTTTAATTTCTTGGAGAGTTTTACGTAAATCTGAGTCCAAGCTGACTCAACCATTTTTCTGTGCTTAAATTCGTTGTGTAGTCTCATTTATTCTTGATTTGGTCAATCACGAGGTGGCATCAACTGGGGAGATAGCCATTAGGTCTTGTAGTCTATTCAAGCAGAATATCATACTGATAAGTCAGGTAGTGAACCAATTAGCCTTTATCCTACCTAGTAGGATTATCATGTTAACCACTTTTGAGCCTTATATATTAAGCCTTTTATTCTTAAACCAATCACCTTGATAACCCATAAAAATAGAAGAATCCTAAATATTAATGTTAACAACACTAATACGTAATCCTACCGTTCTTATGGTTTAAATCAATTCTTCTTACTCTCAAAATATAATCATGCAATATAACGAGTAAGGATTCGTTCCACTCTTAACTCTCTAGACTTAAATTGAATTCAACTAATCAAACCAAAAGGAACAATGGTGAGAGTAATGATTTGATGTGAAATTTCTATACTACCATTCCCAACACAAGAACAATAATAACAAGTCATAATTTAATAACTAATTTAAATTTAAGTTAATCTAAATTTAACAATAGTCTAAGAATCAAAATGAAGACAACCTAATTTATGAATTTAATGAACAATAAGAACAATGATTCAAAATGAATTTAAATTGAATTTAAAACAACTAAATATAACTAAGAATTGAATCAATAATCTAAATTGAAATGAAGAACTAATATTTTATTCTAAAAACTAAATATGATTCTAAACTAACTAATTGAATGTAAAAAACTAGATTTAGATCTAAAAACTATTCTCTAATGGCTACCTTCTAACCTAACTAACCCTTAACAAAGAGCTAAGCTTTTGTTTTTATACTTTTAGATCCAAAAATTGTGCATGGGTTTGGAGCCATGTTTTGGGCCGGAAAATCGGGCCCAAAACCCAATTTCTTTAGTCCAAAATGGGCTCTTCAGTTGCAGTTGGCTTGAACAGATGTTTCGTCCTTTTTGCTCTTCTGATTGGGTCAAGGCTTGGACCATTGGAAAGCTCTTTCCGAGCCGGTCGTTTTGACATAAGGTAGACCCAATTCCGAGGTCTGAGTCCAAAGATACGGCTTTCGGAAATTCTGCTGACTTTGTGTGATGTTTCTGCCCGCGTTGACTTTGACTTTTCAGCTTTGACCGGGCTTTCGAAAGGCTTTGTCTTCTTGAATCTTGGCCTTTAATCATAGAACTCCTTAGCAACTAACCAACCACTGCTCCTTTATCTCGCTAAAGTGGTACATTTCTGCACATAATGGACTTTGAAGCCTGAAATGCATAAAAACACGTAATCAGTATTAACTCTTAATTATTATTCACATAATTGGTCTAAAAGTATGATTATTAAAGGGTTAAAACTATAGTTTTGGGCTCTTATCAAACCACCCCCAAACAGCATTTTGCTTGTCCTCAAGCAAATATGAGAAATTAGAATAAGTGACCAAAAATGGAGTTCTAACTACTCTCGTTTCGCTGAGTGCGATTGCATTTTCCATATGCAATAAGACCTTAAACCACTAGGAATTTCCTAGTGGACGAGTTATAGCCTCGTGAGAGTTTTCCAGTGAAGGTACTCACAAACTTCATCTATACTACAACGACTAAGAAATAAAACTATTGTTTCCTCATTCATGTATCAACTATCTATACATCTCACTAGCAAATGAATAAGAATAACCAAGTCAAAAACCTAAGCTAATATATGCATAATAATCAATCATCTACAATTAACATATATACAATGAGTAATACTATGAAATGTATGAACATGTCCGTTTCTGAAACTCGGAATAGCGTCCTTAAGTAGGTTCTCACAATAATAGTCAAGATACAACACTCTAATTTTTCCACTCAAGTTTTATTTACTCGGTCTTGTGATGGGCACACTTTACCTTACAATCTAAATGACACACAAGGAAGTCGGAGTCGATCAAACACATTTGCCACTTACTATCACACTAACCTATTCCCAATTGAGCTAGAGGTTTTTATTAGGTGTTGTGAGGATTAGGAAATGGTTTAAGAAGGAAGGAAATGGATATTCAAAAAGGACAAGTCCGAGATAATAGAGTCTTCATATTATGTAACTAGAGAAAACCTTGTTATTTACCTTTGCTTCTACACTTTGTTTCCATCCTTAGCCATATTTTTTTCTTTTTCCTTGGCTTTTGACTCATTTTATTCTATTTTTTTTGGAGTTTTTATTTTATTTCTATTTCTATTTTTCTTTTCTTTGGATGGAAACTTCTTTTCTTTATTTTCTGAAGCAACTAACTAATTTTTGTTTACACAGGTTTTTCTCTTCTTCTTTCTTCCTCATTCTATTCTCAGACTTATTCTAAATTGGGTAGGTTTTTTTTTTTTTTTTTTTTTGTTTTGTTTTTTTTAACAGGGTAACGGATTTGCGGGTTTATGAAAGGCTAAAGAAAGGCTCGAGGGGCTTACTAGCGGAAAATAATTCATAGGTTTGAATTTCTGGCTATATCGATCCAAAGAGGGCCTAAATTCTCGCTTAGGATATGGTTTGGTGATCAAGCAAGTGGACGTGTGGTTTCTCTATCCGGATTTTACTTCTCCCTTGTGTCATTTCTCAAATGTTTCACTCATATAAGGCTTTAGGCTATATTCTCACAGGATTTGTAGAATAAGTACTCTAGCCTAGATTTCAGAAACTTAGTGCTAACAATCATAGATACTCATGTAATATATTTATAGATAGATGCAAAGATTATTACCTACATATTAACCCAAGTTTCTAAAAATTATTCTAATGCAAAAGCTACGTGAGACTTCTAGATTATTAAGAGCATAGAGGAAGAAAACAATACCAATATTCCTAAGTGTATAATATAACTTATTTATTTATATTTTCGAATTTTTGAAATTTTAACTAGAAAACAAGTGCACATTATACATATCTATATCCTAACAGATGCCTTAATTATACGTGTTTCTATACCCCCAAACAAGAAGCATGCTTTGTCCTCAAAGCATTTAAATAAAGAGGGTAGAAAAATACCATGGAAACGCGTGAAATTCTGAAACATCTGCAAAACAAGGTTAAAACATACTAATATAAAAACTGACGCAACTCTATAAGAGTTCCAGCCATTATGGGGTTAACAGAGTTAAATAGCTTGGGACATAAGCAGACACTAACTGGAATTAAAAAACTTACCTTATCTCCCGCTTTTATTCATCATCCTCCTCATCCTCTTCTTCTATAAAGAAGTGAGGTTCCTTCGCGTCCTGCCATGCTATGATAATTTGCCAGGCTTCACGCCATTTATCATCTATGGTTGCTAACCTATTAAGCGCCACTTGGTCCGACGGGGTGTAGGGTGCAACCTGATGAGGTTGTATCCTCCACCCTTGCCAAGTCATTGCACGAAAAGATCAAATAATACTATTGGTGGGTCACACAGTGTCGACCGTAATCCAATCCGTGAAATGTGTACAAAAAATAGGGAAGAAACATAGCATAATATGGGAAATTAGAACAGGCATAAGAAGGTATTTATGCCTCATGCTATGGGCTCGTGCTAAACTAGACATCAAGGTTCTGGGAAGGTCATGACACATACGTCCCGTGGCTAAAGCAAAGAAGACGCTGCAAGTGGCATCATTCACAGAAGAAAAACGCCATTCCCCTAAAATGTTTAGCATGATCCAAAACATAACAGTTCCTATGTTCATGGACAGGCTACCAAAGGCGACGTTATATTCCCCTTGGTCCTCGATACGGAAAATGCCTGCCCCACACGACTCATGCAAAAACTCATAAGTGTAGACATGCATATTATCTACCCAATACCACCATGGGTCTTGTCTTTCAGCGGGCATAGCAAGTCCAAGAACAAATGCTAGCAAGAACCATAAGCGGTTCCCAGCCTACGTATGTGATCACCTCGCGAAACCAAGCACCATAAGTAGTGCTTTGGAACAAATCTTTGAAAGACTGTTCCGGTATTATTGTAGGAGATGTCATCTCAAAACTATGCTCTGGAACAGGTGCAAATGACCCGGGAACAACCCGCAGAAAACTGGAAATTTTCTGGTCTACAGAAGTCAGGGCGCAGGTGCGCTCCACTTGGGCGCAGGTGCGCCTCAGGGGTTTTTGACTTACAGTGTTTTGGGCACGAGTCACGCTCAACTTGGGTGCAGGTGCGCTCAGTGTAAAATTTTCAGAAAATGACTAGGGCGCAGGTGCGCTCCAATGGGGCGCAGGTGCGCGCGAGTTGGGCCCAAGCCCAAATTTGATTTTTCGACTTTTGTTGATTTTGCCGGTTCGTTACCGGTTTGATTTTTGCGAATGAGATATGGAAATGATCAGGAGAGAATTTCCAATCCAATGATCCATAAAACACTCTATTTTCCAACCATGGGTGACATATCAGAAAATGGAAAATGCCTCGAAGTACGTGTATGACGTAAGTTATGCGAACTAATAAAATCTAAATTCATAGATTATGTCAACCCAAATTGGAATACTATTAAACGGCCTAAGCAACTCTAATGGGACATAAAACATTCTAGGACGGAAGCACGAACACCCCACCCCCAAACAAATTTTTTACAATAGAGTTTAGAAAATTTGTTTTTTTGTTTTTTTTTTTGAAAGTGGGTCTTTTAAAGTCAGATTCCCGAGACTTCCTAGATTACTATGTTTATTGCTTTAAACTTTTTTACTTTTTATGAATTAGGTTTAATATAAAGGAAAACAATAAGCAATAAAGACATAATTCACACCATAGAGAAACATGACTCAAAAACCGAGAAAACATACAAGAGTGGAAAACGTGAATTATGTGAAACGTGGACTTAGGATCCGGTACTTACAGCCACACACTCCATAGGGAGGACCCGGTTACCTGAATGGTGCACTCACCAATATATGGAAATGAAAGGAAATGCACCAAACACCAAAATTGAGTCGTTTATAGTCATATACTCGAGACTTTATCTAAACATATGTATGAACATGCAGTTTATCATATATCAACAACCGAAATAGTTGTGGATCATTCCATAAATAAATATCACAGAAAACATATCCAAACACAATCAAGCACCAAGATTTCCTATGACGCAACCTAGTGAAATGAAAGCGAAGTCGGATAGACCTATAACGTAACCTAGCATGCACCTTCTTTTTCATCTTTGAACGAGAGGGTGTCCTAGTGAATAAGTGTGGAAAAGTGAATGGTTGTGGAAGATATGGTGGATATGGATAAGTTGTAGTAGAAAGGAATGGAAAAAATGAGGATGTGGGTTTAGCACAAAACTCATTCATGGTGTAGTTAGGGACTGTCTCAATTCTGAAAATGAAGGTGTCAAATGGTTTGTCCTTCTGAAGTATTTGTTTGCTAGGAGAATTTAAAAAATTATGAAGCACAGGAGAAACAAAAGGATCGAGTGCAAACTCGAGATTCCTTTGAAAAGGTAGAGGGCGAGGAACATTCGTGATGGAAGGTGAATGAGTGACATTGGGATGTGAGGTGGGTGAATGGTATTCAACTAGTGTTCTTAGTTCTATATCATCAGAGGCCTTGAGATATGCAAGACATTCCTCAATAGATGGGTAAGAAGAATCACTGGGATATAGGGTGAAAAATTCTTCTTCTGTCATGGCGTCAAGAGATGAGTGGATGTCAATAGGAGGGGACTCGCGAGGTGGCTAAAAAAGGTTATAAAGGAGTCGAAGGAAATCTTCCTCGATGTTATCTACGTCTAGGGAGTAGAAATTGTGATCCTTGTCTTCTTCCATAAGAGGGGTATCTACTAGTGTGGGGACTAAAGCGTCAGCCGCACTAATGTGAGGTACAAAACTCTCAATGGACTTCACTTCTCCTTCTATAGGCAAACCTAGTTGTCCCTATTTTGTCTAAACATGTTAACTTCTACAGAAAGATTTCCAAAAGAAAGAGTTATTGAGCCATCCCGACAATTGATTTGGGCATTGGCGGTTGCCAAGAAAGGACGCCCTAAGATGATGGGAATGGAATCATGAGCAACTTCTGTGTTGAGAATAACAAAGTCGGCTGGATAGTAAAAATCCTGAACTTTAACGAGAATATTTTCAACTACACCCTTGGGATACTTAATAGAACGATTGGCTAACTGCAAAGTCATTTTGGTTGGTTGAAGTTTTGTTAGACCCAGTTGTTTATATAAATAAAAAGGGAGTAAGTTAACACTCGCTCCCAGGTCTAATAAAGCAGTTGTTGTAAAGGTATCACCAAGGGTGCATTGTACCGTAGGACGACCAGGGTCCTTGTACTTAACAATTCCGTTATGTTCAGATAAAGAGGGATATTGTTTAGTTAAGAAGGCTTCGTGGGGTATGTTGGTTTTCCTCTTCTTGGTGCACAACTCTTTTAGAAACTTAGCGTGTCCAGGTAGACTTTTTATAGCATCTAGAAAAGGAAGGTTTATAGTCAAATTTTTAAACACTTCCCTAATCTCATCAAAATTCTCGTCCTTTTTAAACACAACTAGTCTTTGGGGATATGGTGTTTTATCGCTATTTTTAGCAGAAGGGATAAAAGTATTATTAGTCTTTGCTTTATCTCTAGCCGTTTTCCATCTAGGTGTCCATATTGGAACCTCTACCGGTGTAGGGTCTTCACTTTCTATTATTGGGTCTTGTAATGTTTTCCCTTTTGGTTGTGGTTTAACTGGTACTTCTACAGTTGTAGGGTCTTCAGTTTCTATTATAGTATTTGGTATGGTATCATTTTTAGTTTGCGGGTAATCTTTAGGCATAGTCACTTGGTTATCAACTACTCGCCCTGAACGAAGGGTAGTGACTGCCTATAGGTCCCCTTGGTTTATATTACCATTACAGTAAATACTGTTTATTTCAAAGGCGGTGTTTGTTGACTTAGGATTAGGCACTGCTTGACTTGGAAACACGCCGGTTTGGTTATTATTTTGGTTAGAAGATATGTCAATAACCTTTTGGCACAAAGACTGCATCATTTGCATCGTTTGTTTCATCATATTAGAGTTTTGATCATGCTGATCTTTCATCAAGTTAGAGTTTTGTTGCATAATTTGATTTTGTTTTTCCAACAAGGTCACTACTACTTTGTCTGTAGATGGTTGTATTGGAATTAAAGCTTGTTGAACGTTCATGTCTTGATGTTGATAGTTCTGGGTTATGGGTACTAAACCTCTATTCTGGTCACCTAAGTTCCCTTGTCCTTGATGTTGAGTTAACTGGTTGAAGTGTGATGGTTGTGGTGGTGTTTGTGCATAGACAAGAGGATAATAGAAGTCGGAATGCTCAAGACTACAACAAACATTACAACGAGTAGAGTTAATGTTCATGACTGGAGTGGGTTGTTGTTGAACAGAGATGGCATCTACCTTTTTAGTGAGGGCATCGATAAGAGTTTTAAGCTCGGGATCATGTTTAACCTCAAGAGAAGAAGGAGAGGAGCGGGAGGAATCGTTACCTCCCCAATTGTTGTTCTTCTTAGATTGATCTTCTAAGAATTTATAAGCCTCCAAGGCTCCTTTACTAAGAAAACTACCCCCAGTCATGATATCTAGAACCTCCTTATGATAATGTGAAAGCCCCTTGAAGAAAGCACGAACAAGCGTGTCTTTCGCAAGATTATGATGCGGGCATTCAATGAGAAAATCAGTGAAACAATTCGAGGCCTCTAAAAAGGATTCATGAGGATTCTGGCTGAAGAAATGAATCTTGTGAAGCATTTCATCTGTCTTCAGTGGTGGGTAAAACTGTTCCATGAACAATTGAACAAGTTGAGCCCATGAGTCCACAGAGTGTGGCGTTTGGGCAATTAACCAAGACGCCGCCTTATCGGCTAAGGTGAAAGGGAATACCCTCAGTTTAATTTGTTCCGCACCAACCGTAGAATGGTGGAATGTTGTTAGGACTTGTTCAATTCTACGAATGTGCTGATAAGGCTAAACCATGAAAAACGGGTAACAAATTAAAAATATTTGGGGGGATTCGGAAATCCCTCACTGGGTCTGCTAGAACGATTCAAGATTTGAAGCTATCGCTCAAGGCTTTGTAGAAGTCAGAGAGAGGAGTCTCTCTTTCTTCAGCCATTATATCAGGTAGTGTGTGTGGAATAGTAGCTAGAGGTGTAATAGGTGGTATACTAGATAGACGTGTTTGTCGACGTTGCTGTGTAATTACGTTAGTTGTGTTTCTTTGACCAGACCTTAATCTCATGCAAGACTAAGTCGAACTTAACTAAACATGCAACACTCCAAACAATTCTGATATACTAGTAGAAACCTCTAACTGGAGATGCGAGGTGTGGAAGAAAGGAATACCTGATTGCGTCCTTGCTTCGCTTACGAATAGCGTCTTGTATACGCGATCTCAGTGTTTGTATGATGTTAGAAACACTGAATGACTTGAAGAAATGAAAATTTGGAACAAACCTTCACCGCAGTGTTTTTCTCTGTGAATCCGCAGCCCCTATGCCTAAAACAGTGAACAGTTCTGAAAATTCAAGAAATAAGAATGAAAAATTAAAAGGGTGGGTGGGTAGAGAATGGGGGATTGCCCCTTGGATTCAAGCAATTGAATTCTTGTCTTGAACGAGATTAAGATGGCAGCGGCGCCATTTGATAACCCATAAAAATAGTTAAAACATCAATATTAATGTTAACAACACTAATACGTAATCCTACCATTCTTATGGTTTAAATCAATTCTTCTTACTCTCAAAACATAATCATGCAATATAACGAGTAAGGATTCGTTCCACTCTTAACTCTCTAGACTTAAATTGAATTCAACTAATCAAAGCAAAAGGAACAATGGTGAGAGTAATGATTTGATGTGAAATTTCTATACTACCATTCCCAACACAAGAACAATAATAACAAGTCATAATTTAATAACTAATTTAAATTTAAGTTAATCTAAATTTAACAATAGTCTAAGAATCAAAATGAAGACAACCTAATTTATGAATTTAATGAACAATAAGAACAATGATTCAAAATGAATTTAAATTGAATTTAAAACAACTAAATATAACTAAGAATTGAATCAATAATCTAGATTGAAATGAAGAACTAATATTTTATTCTAAAAACTAAATATGATTCTAAACTAACTAATTGAATGTAAAAAACTAGATCTAGATCTAAAAACTATTCTCTAATGGCTACCTTCTAACCTAACTAACCCTTAACAAAGAGCTAAGCTTTTGTTTTTATACTTTCAGATCCAAAAATCGTGCATGGGCTTGGAGCCATGTTTTGGGCCGGAAAATCGGGCCCAAAACCCAATTTCTTTAGTCCAAAATGGGCTCTTCAGCTACAGTTGGCTTCGACAGATATTTCGTCCACTTCTGCTCTTCTGATTGGGTCAAGGCTTGGACCATTAGAAAGCTCTTTCCGAGCTGGTCGTTTTGACATAAGGTAGACCCAATTCCGAGGTCTGAGTCCAAAGATACGGCTTTTTTGAAGTTTTGTCGACTTTGTGTGTCAACGCGCCCGCGTTGACTTTGACTTTTCAGCTTTGACCGGGCTTTAGAAAGGCTTTGTCTTCTTGAATCTTGGCCTTTAATCATAGAACTCCTTAGCAACCAACTATTGCTCCTTTATCTCGCTAAAGTGGTACATTTCTTCACATAATGGACTTTGAAGCCTGAAATGCATAAAAACACGTAATCAATATTAACTCTTAATTATTATTTACATAATTGGTCTAAAAGTATGATTATTAAATGGTTAAAACTACAGTTTTGAGCTCTTATCACACCTCAAACCTAACTCCAGACAAGGAGTATACCCCATATTATTAGCCTTATCCATTTTTCTGAGGATTTCTAAAGAACTAAAGAGAAAGCTAGAACGAAGAAGATTTTGAAGGAAATTTTACCAAAGTCAAATGAAGAAAATCATTCCTTTTGCTCAAAGAAAAAAAAAAGAAATATAAATAATTGAGCAAAAGTAGTGATAAAGTTCAAGTGTTGCAGTCTACAAGTGAAAAAAATTTCCAAGAAGGTCAAAAGCAAAAGGTCTTTAGTATATTCTCAGAAATTTTTGAATCCTTTTTACCCTTTTCTTGTTAACCTGTCCTAAGCCCCATTTTAATACCCAGACTTATCACTAAAGTATGATATAAAGTGTAGAATAGGTGAGAGGATGCTAAAGTGAAGGACCCGACACTTCAAATGTGATTGACATTCTTTCCATGAGACTTTATTTATATATTTGAAAATTTCTGTCTTTTTGACTAAATATGTGGGATGTTCTACTTTTTACTTATTTCCCTGCATATGGAGGTAAAATAGAAAAAACTTATCTGAGAGATTTTTTGTGAGTGTATGAAATGGTGAGATTTGAAGTCAAAATACTAATCCAAAGGTGAGGTAGAAATTCTGTTGCTTGGAAAGGAGAAAAAAAATCAAAATGGTTAAAAATGAATAAGCTCTAGTTAGGATGATTAGTCAGTCTTTTCTATCTTTATGAATAGAACCTTAGCCTAATGTTTTATGATCATGGGTGTGATAAGTAGTAACTTTTTGATTTAGACATTTTAACTGAAAAAGTTGTTTTCTCTAGATTTCACCATAGTTCATATGTAAAATTGATTTTGTGGGTATATCAACTGAAAACCCTCACGAGGCTATAACTCGTCCTTTAAAGGTAACTTAAAGGTTTAAGGCGTTGTTGCATATGGTAAATGTAACCGCGATGCTTGCGAAAGTGAGTTAGTTTATTATTTAATTAGTATTGTTAGCTTTGAACACTTCTTTAGTATAACATATATTTGCTAAGAGACTAGCAAAATGCTAGTTGGGGGTTGTGATAAGTGCTCAAAAGAAATGATTTATAACCCCAATTATGTGTATGTTAGTCTCCATTTTATATTTAAATATTCTAATACGATGCAATTTGATTTTTTGCAGGTCAAAGAACCTAAATGTAAAATATGGAGGGAAAAGAAGTCAAACAAGTCAAAAAGGAGTCACTGGGAATTACAGCTAAAGTCCTAGGGCAAAAATGTCATATTTGTCTCCATAAGTGCCAATCCTAATGGGACTCTGAAAGAGGATAATAATTGAGTTAGAAGAGTCTTCAATATGATCTCAAATCCTTAATTTCAACTTCATAGGAAGATGAGATCAACATGGAAAAGAAGTCAGAGTTTCACAAGAATTAGGAAACTGAAAGCTGTTAGAAGCTACAGCTTCGGAAATAGCCTGTAGGGCAAAGTGGGACACGTCCAACTTTGGTCCAATCGAATTTAACTTTTCCAGGATTGCTTCTAGAACGATTACAGAGAGTTTGACACCAAATAAACATAGGATTCGGATCTCTATCCAGACGAGCATGTAAGCCAATATATAAGGCACAAAAACCTCAGTTAACATCATCTAGGAAATTTAGTGTTTTCATCTTAGATCTAGAATTAAGAGAGAAGAAAGTTCAGACCTTTTCACCATTAATAGCTATAAAGATGATTCCTTCTCATATTGTGTTCATAGCATAGTATGAGGAGCTAATCTCCCTTCTCTTGGGAGGGGAGATGAAGCATTTTTCTTATGTTTTAGTTTAGTTCTTCTTCTATCATGTTTTAGTTTAAATTCCTCATTGAGTTTCTTTTTATTCATCTATTGATCTAATGCTCCTGTGGAGGTTAGGAGATCTTAGGGTAATTCATGATTGTGTAGAGCCAAATACCACAAACCCTAGATTCTTTTCTTCTAGTTTTTAGTGTTCTAGTGTGATGATTGGATTCTTTATGACACCTCAATTAGTTGTATGGTTAATGCCACATGTGGATTTTTCATGGCACCTAGAGTTGTATATTGAATGCCACTTAAAGCACAATTTGGTTAGATAGAAGATATCATTGGAGATTGAAGAAGTATTTGATGGAAAGATAGAAAGCACGTTGAAAGCCACATATTATCATCATGGTTATGAGCATAAGGTTTGTAGGTATGATGAGTTTCTATTGGTGATTTATATTAAGCATGATAGGTAGATCTATTAGACTAATTCTATGATTTTGGTGGATTCATCTCTCCCAAGATATTCTCTCTCTTGATTCATATTCATATATTTAAATTAGTTTATTTTATGCATAGTTTAAATCTCAAATCAAATCAACCACAATATTCATCATTACTTGGCCACATCTTTTACTTGCATCCATTAGAGTAACTTAGATTAGGAATTTCTATTACTATCAACTAGTTATTTAGAGTATGATTGATACCTTGCTATCCACTATACTAATCAATATAAAATAGGCTAAGTAAGATTTGCAAAAGATACGTAACACAAACAACGACAAAATAATTACGTGTTTCGTGTTTTTTTACAAATCACTCATAGGGCATAGAGTCCAAATGGAGAGAGAGACGGTGGAGGGGGTGAGCCCTTTGCTGATACAAGGCTAGAGAGGAGCCTGGGTCAAGATTACGCATGGGGCATAGAGTCCAAGTGTGGAAAGAGACAGCGGAGGGGATGAGCCCTTCGCTGATACAGGGCTAGAAAGGAGCCTGGGTCAAGATGAGTGGCCCCATGAAACTTAATGAAGCCATAGAGCCCACGGAGTGGGATGATCCCTTCGCGGATGAGAGGCGCAAATCACTCATGGGGCATAGAGGCCAAGGTGGAGAGAGACAGCGGAGGGGATGAGCCCTTCGCTGATACATGGCTAGAAAGGAGCCTGGGGCAAGATGAGTGGCCCTACGGAATGTAATGAAGCTATAGAGCCCGCGGAGTGGGATGAGCCCTCCGCGGATGAGAGGCGCAAATTACACATGGGGCATAGAATCCAAGTGTGGAGGGAGACAGAGAAGGGGAGGAGCGCTTCGCTGATCGGAGATTTGAGGGAGTCGTGGACAAGATGAGGTGCCTCGAGCGACCTGAAGAAGCCTAGGTGTCCGCGGGGCGGTACAAGCCCTTCGCGGAATAGAGATACTAATAACACGCGGGGCATGGGGACTGGCTTACAGTTGATTGAATGGCCAAACGAAGAGAAAAGGACAGTGCAAACGCTACATGTGTTTAAGACAAGGAGACTAGACCACAGAAGAAAGGTGGGAGGGGGAAAGATTGTGTGTAGAGATACAGTGTGATTCAAACGAGTAGCAAAGTCAAGAGATAAGGAGATAACTAACATACCAAACAAAATCAAACATCACATGAAAGAGATTAATATCTAGACACAAACAAACACAAGTGTACTGCAATTAGTAGCCGAGATGGGGTAAAAGTGACTTATTACAAAAAAGTACGAAAAGAGTAGTTCTAGTGCATCTCAGAGGGAGAGTCAGTGTTGGACGTTGCAGTAATGTTCTCCAAGGTTACGGTAGAAGGCTCATCTATAGCCGCGGCAGGGTTAAAGATTTCTTCATGCACCGGGGAGTGGGGAAGGGTCTCGGTGGCCGTAACTTCTTCCCTGGAGTCCTCAGGGGAGGCTACCACGGAGGTGGTAGGCCTATTAGGAAGAAGTCGTCCTTCTTGTGTGAGTCGGGCAAGCTCCTCCTGGATCTTCTTGGTTACCCTTTTGTCAGCAAGAAGCTTGAAGCGTTCGCGAAGGGCAGCCATATCATCTTGTTGTTGTTGTAGTAGGGCGGCGGTAGCATCTTTATGCTCTTTATGGAGGATGTCAATGGCAGCTTGGTGTTATTGAGCTAAGGCAGACAGATTTAGCTGATGTTGTTCAAGGAGCATTTCCCGCTAACGACTCAGGCAGTCATTGACCGTATCCATGTACTTCTGGTGAGAGGATTCCGCGGACTGTAGTTCATCCTAGGCCTTGAGCTTAGCCAAGTTAGCAGTTGCTAGATCGGATTGAAGCCCTGTGTAGGCAGCCTTGAGACCGGAAGGGCCATTGAGTTCTTTTTCCAAGGAGGCCAACTTGTTCTTGGCTCTGAAAAGACCGCGGATCATGAAAGAAATGTCCAAGCTCACCTAGAATCAGAAAAAGAGAGGTAAAAAAAAAACATTGGGGTGAGAGAGGCGATGAATGTAACGATTCCCAGTTAGTGTACAAAGAGGTACGGTGCTGATCAAAAGAACCCCCATCGGCATAGGCGATGTCCTTAGGCAGATGGGCATTGTAGAATAGGGAGTCCGCCCTAGGCGATGTCCAAGGCGGAGTCAGCTTTTGTTACTCGACGATTGCGCATGTTGAAGATGGGACAAAAGTCCTCTACAGGAGCTGATTCAGAGACCGGAGCTGCCGGTGGAATTGGTTCTTTGCCAGGCCGGCGTACACATGGGGAAGAGACAGCAGGTTGAAGTGACGAGGTGGGGGCAGGTTCTTCAGACACAGAAGTTTGCAAAGCTACAAGGGCTGGTTCTTCAGGGGCTGATGTCCACTGCCTCTTGGACGGGGGCATTTCGGTAGGAGTTCGGTTGGGGATACCTTTCTCACATCATCATTATCAGAGTCGTTGTCAAACAATTTCTGTTTACGAACATCCATGTCGTCAATGGGGGAGTTGGGAGAGGTGTACTGGTCATCCCAGTTGGAAATGGAGTGGTGTGAGGGGATGTCGTTGGGGGCAGAGGATGTGGGAGAATCACGAGATCTAAAGGAGGGAGAGGAAGTCCGAGGATGATGGTGGTGGGAGGAAGAGGCGTGGGATCTTTTTCTTGTAGGTGGAGAGGCTTTGGGTTTCCACTCCTTGGGAGGCGGAGGGCGGTAAAAGGGAGATGAGAAGCCGCGGAAAGTTTGTGGACTGGGGATTTGCAACATCGGGGTGGTTGTGGTAGGGTGGATGCCTACGTGACTGGCTTGAAAGGGACTGAGATCGCGGAGTCTTTGGAAAATGGGACAAGAGATGCCAGAGTAGAGCTGGGATTTGGAGTCTGGCTGCCAACCTGGGGAACAAAGAAGAACAGCGAGTTAGAGCATGATGGTAACAATGTAATAAGAGAGAAGAGAAGAACAAGGATACTCACCACGGGCTACGAAGGTAAGGTGGTTAAGATTTAAATCTGAAGGAATGTCCGCGGACAGAAATTGTCCTGATAAGTATAAAGGGTAGTGGTGCCACACTTTGTCGGAGGATGTAATACGGAGCAAGAGGGGTAGCTTATGAGGGCGTACACAAAAAGACTGGTAACCCACACCAACGTCTTTAGTACTCTTCTTAATGAAATAGTGGGAGAAGATGTCGTGGCTAGTGATTTTAGGTTCGCCGATTTTATTGTATACATTCGCGGCATACATAGTCCTCCAAAAGTTCCCTATGCCTTGACAGGGGGGAATGTTGAAATGATTGCACACCTCGACATTCAGGAGAGTGAGGGGCAGCCGTAGACCGGCAATAATTTGACCCACTGTGATTACAAGGTACCCCAGACGGCGGAGAACCAAGTGGGGATATTGGGTGATAGATTGCACATGTTCTAAAGTTATGTTGGCTGGAATGCCATAAGCTGCCCTAATTGCGTCCAAATTAAGGCGGTGACATCTCAAGGGTAGAGGTAGCAAAGAGGTTGTGCGCCCGGAGGTGGAAGGGGCCACTGTAGGGGCAATAGGAGGAGGAGATGCTACTCTATGTGAGCGAGAAGTGGAAGAATCGCCGGAGTTAGAGCTCGACATCGGAAAAACAGAAGGACAGACGCAGGGTATGAACAAGAATCAACTATTTAGCCAAGACAAAAATAAAGGAAGCCTAGAAAACGTACCAACTGAAGCAAAGAGAGTGGTTATGTCTGAGTCGAGGTCCGGAAGGATGAAAGAACCGCCTAGAAGCCAAGAGAGTGCCCACAAACTGGAAGTTGATTGGAGAAGAGGAAAGGGGAGAGCAGTGGAAAGTAAAGGGAGAGGGGAAAATGAAATGAGGAAGAAGGAAAAGGAGGGGAGTTTAAATAGGGGAGGGGTAAAAGTGTAATTGCTGGGGTTTGTGGAACTCGAGGAGTCAGACGGACAGTCTAGCTAGCGCGAGACACGTGGAAGCGCAAGGTACGAGGGGCGGCTGAAAACGTGCATGATGATTGTAGCCCACTCCACACGCAAACCAAGAAAAAGCAGGGTCGGTGGAAAGAGAATAACAATGAGAGTTCTTGACCCCGGTTCCATTAATAGGACCGCAGAGTCGAGATGGGGCATTTGTAGTGGCACAATATGGGAAGATTGGACTGAGTCCGCGGTGCAGGGGATAGGAGGCAACATAAGGAAGAACGCGGAGGAGCAGCGAATCAAGACTACGGAACCCTAGACTGCAGACGTGGCAGGCGTACAGTCGAAAGGAGAGCCATGGGATAACAAGATAGATGGGCGGTCCAGATAGAAGGAGGGGGATATAAAAAGAAGAGGAAGGGGAGAAAAGAAGAGGCTGCTGGAGAGAGAAAAAAGGGGAGGAACAGTGAAAAAGAGAAAGAAAAGAGAGGCTTAGTGGTGAGATATTTTAGGTTCATACAGAATCCAATAACAGGCAAATCATTGCGAAGCTTCTGTCGAGATTTTACATTTTCTATTTTCTATTTTGTACAATGTTAGTCTAACAGGTAAGTTTGTGACTTTCATTCTTTAACAAGTAAGTCAACTATTCAATGATGGTCTTCTAAATTTAATCCCTTAATGTCACCTCTAATAGGTCTGTTATTGAGTTGGTGATTAAAAATGTTGTAATAGAGAAACTGGAAGGTCGTCATGCGGAAGGTTTCATGACTATGAACCATTGTGAAATCCTACCGCTGATTGGATTTATAGATGCTATTGTCACTTATGAATTTTAAGTCTAAGGTAATCTATTTCACTGACTTTATATGTGTTAACTAGAAGTTGTGTTTCATCATACATAATATTTTTGGCAATGAATTGGGTTCTTTAATTCTTTAGTCTTCTATGTGCTATAGAGCAAGAAAGCATGACTTAGTGACTGCCCACTTTCCGATTGCGTTCTTATTGTTATTTTTTTTTTATCTTTTATTTTTGTGTGTTGGTATAGCCCTATAGAGCAATAAATCATGATGTCAATCTATTCATTTAGGTTTTTCTGTGAAGGTAAAAGAGAGTTAGCTGTAAGTAATGGAAAGTAGAAAATGACGTCATATATATATTATACAACCAGCGTGTTTGTAGAAAATCATTTTTCATTTGCCTATGGTCATTAAATGATTTTTGTAATACTTTACAATCAGCATGTTTGTTTTTCGTAATGACTATATAAGCTATATTACTATATTCATACAGGGATGTATGTCTTCATTGATTTCTCATGTAGTTATACAGAGACGTTTCGAGCCTCATGTAGTTCATTAGATATGAAGTATCAAGTAGTATTTTGCTTTTTATGTCTTTTTCTCTTGAGCGACAAAAATAGAAAAATAAAATATATATATAATAACTAGAGGTTAGTACAGGGGCCATGGTCAAATGATCGTAACAGGCACCACACTCAACTGATGATTCAAATGACATTCATCATCGACTCTTTGAAGTTGCTTTAGAGTATCCACTAAACTGGGACGAGTTTGGTTATGTAGATGCCGACTAGATAGTATTCAATTCGCTTTAAGGTATTGATATCTTATACAACTGATGGACTGTTTGTGGGACAGTATTCACTGTAAGGTTTTTTCAGAAGTTTTGTTTATGGACACGAGACTTAATCTTAGCAGTGTCAGAATAACATATGGGGCACAGTGATGGACTACTTAGAGATATGAAATTGTGTCTATTTGGGTTTATGAAATTGTAACCTTACTGATGTTTGATGAAACTAATTTCAAAATAGCGAACAACTTGACAGAAGTGGGGAAGTTGAGACTTATATTGAAGCCTGTTGGAGTTGATCATGAAGATAGTGTATAATGGATGTACAATTTTGCAATTAAGGAGTATGAAGTAAATCTAGATAAGATATTTATGATGAATACTTTTAAAACATGTAGCAACTCTTGGGCATGCTTCAGTAGTCAAGAGTATAACAAAGCATTTCAATCACTAGGCTATCAGGTATCCAAGAAGGAAAACATAAGTCTCAAGGGATTTTTTAGAAGACAATTCAAATTAGCAAATGTCATCTACTTTCATAAGATGACTGATACAAGGATAGGCAATCAACAGAACTCAGTATATTACATGGTATACCATTACATAATAGCATAGTGCAAATATATGTATTCATAGGTGTATCTTAGTAAGCTTATGGAATCTGAGATTAAGTGCAATCGTTATACGGTAACTTGAAATTAAGTCAAATTTTTTTTATTCCTTTAGTTCAGGTAGAAGTCGAAAGAATACATGTATCTTTATGTCATATTTGGAAGTATAAAATGATTATTTGTGGCTGTTATGCATGATTATTTGTGGCTGTTTTGGTTTTTAATTGATATTTGGAAGTATCTATTATAAAGCTTGAAGAAGAGTGAATTGTTTGATGTCATATCTCTACTCCTACATACCAAAATAATCTACTCATTAGAGAATAGAAAGGTAAAGTATATACATTGTCGTGATAACAATTTTTTTTTTAATTTTCTTTGATGTTCTTAAATCATGCATATTCATTAAGTTCATTAATTTAGACAAAAAACAGAAGAATAACTTCTTAATGAAACCCAAAGTTAAAATCTTTTTCTCTTCCCTCACCTTAGTCCACATGTTACGCTATTTTTTTATTTTATTATTATTATTATTTATTTATTTATTTTTCAGATTTCATATTATCTTAGAGTCCCAACAGGTCTTCATTGAGGTGTTTTACCATGTAATGGTAATTTAAGTGGCAACGATGTTCTTACTCGACAATGTGGATTTGATCAGGTACGTCAACAACAAAACCTATTACTATTCTCTCTCTTTCTATTGTTAAAATTTTCATTTGATGTCCACTTTATATGCTGTAACTTATTATGATCACTTAATCTATGGTACGTCTGTCATAGATGAGGGAGAATAGTAATGAAAGCATAAAAGGGCAAAAAAGGGCACATATTCTTAGTTTTATGAGTCGTGATTCGTGATTCGTGATAAGTTTTAGTTTTTGAATGGGTAGTTTCTCGAACTACCAAGTAGAAGAATTGGAATGTAAGGCCATTGTGCATTAGTTAGTGTGGTTGTTAGAATTTTTATATTAGTATATGGTCCCTGTGTTATCAACTCAAAAATAGTTTGGTTTGTGTTATTGTAGGTTTGTAAATATTTATATTGATCTCTTATTGCTTTAGCTACATAGGACTATGGGAGTGTTGGTTCTGTTAGTACGTACATAATAATGTTAGACTGTTAGTCATTTATAGGATTAATTAGTCCTAAAAGCGATCGGGAAATAATGGAAGAAGGGTTTGCTGCTACCTCAGCGAGTTCGGGAATGACTGTTGTTGGCTGACCTTGACTTGGATCAGGAGTTCAACTTTTTATTTTTTCCTAGGTTTGAAGAAAAAGTGGCAGTTTCCAACTTGCGCTACGAGTAGAAATCACCAGGTGTCAAATTTCCCGGGGTGGAAGGGAAATGGTGGTTGTTTCCCTGAAGATGCGCAACTGATTGTCAAAAACCCAGGATTTTTTTTTTATTAAAATGGCTTTTTCACTCATAAGACGAATACTCTTAGTCCTCTAAATAGGAAGATGAGTAGCCCTAGGGAACTGAAAAGTGAAAAGCCAATCTCGATGTGTAAAAGCATTACTACTTTTTTTTATCCCTTATCGTAGTTAACTGGAATAAGGCAGTCTGGATGCTATCAAAGAGCTAAGGAGAGATAGAGATAAGCAGGGAAAGGGGACCTAGCACTCTTAATAAAGATACGTACCATATAGTGAGGGATGCCCAGGGGAAGCTTGAACTTATCTATTTCAATGAGGAGATCGTAGTATTTATATAGCTAAGCGAATGTGACTTTGTGCTTCCCCCATGCTGACAATGACTTCACATTTCTTTTCATATATAATTAATAGAAATTAAATTAGTTTGCAGCATTAATGGAACTACAAACAAGAACTACCCAGCCATCAGGATTGGTCTTACTTGAATATTAAGAAATATTAGTTGTTCACGCCTTCTTAACATTTACTCAACGTGTCGATGCATGCCTTTGGCAAGAATGTGAGAAATATTATCTATAATCTTTCTTTGTCATTGGATTTCAAATGTGATGGACAAACTACCTCATATCCCCCAACACCTAATATTTATGCCTATTTGAATAGAAGTTGGCCTTTACCTATGGGAATACCAGTGGCATTTGTATAAACATATTGCTCTTGATGTGTAAGGCTTCTACAACGTCAACTTCAGACTTCTAACGCAACATCAACTTCGATTTCTTGAATTCAAGTACCACCAGTATGTCTCCACGACCACATCTTATTTGATCTACGTCATTTTTGTTTCCCTGTTCTTTTAGTAGTGAATCTTCCTCACGACTCCATAAAACGTCTTCTTCTTTCAAGGTACTGTTATAACATATTGTTCTTGATTGCTTAGAAGATTCTTAGATTTTTATTTATGTGCAATTTTAAGAGTTGGAATCTGCTTTTGGGATTATTATTTTAAATCATTACCGTGAAGTTGTGAAAAATAAAAGGGAGAGGCACAAATGAAAATTTACAGTTCGGAATTGTTATTATACATTGCATTTAAATTGTTTGACAAGAAATAGATAACAATTTAAATGCGCAATGTAAACAGTCAAACAAAGATTAATTTTTTGCAAAAATTTGCATATCAATAAATTACGATGAATTTTTTCAACCACATCAAGAATGAGTGGTTATTTTTTTTGGGTGAATATAAAGAAGTTGGGTGTAGTAGTGAAACCAATGGAAGGTTATGGTAAGGTTTTGGCATAAGTATTGCGATTCAGTTGATGGGTCGAGTTCGGTTAGGTGTTCTTGATACTGAGTTATGGACACTTGATCCTAAACAAGCTAAAAGGTTAGAATTGTGACAAGTGTTTTTTTTTATTGGATGCTTCAGATTAACCATCTGATAACCTTGAAGGTGATATGATCTTGCTTCATGCACCTATTTTTTTGTATGGTTTTACAGTTGGTGTCGTATATTATTGTTTTCAAGTACTTTAATAAATAAAACTTTTATATTCTCTACTGATCTATCATATTTTTTGTTATAATTATCAGTTTTATGTAGGCAGTTTTATCTTCTCGATCAGATTTTTATTGATTATTTCCTTTTGGTTCCCGAAACGGTCGATTTAGACGAAACTATGAAAATAGACAACGAAAATTCTAGCTATTAATTAAACTTAAGTTCATTAAAAATTCCCTCCAAAACATAATAAACTTAGGCATTGTGTTCAACCCATTGCCATTGCATTGTCTTCTAAACATTATATTTTGAGGTATTAGGTTCTCACCATTAGACGTCCATTAGAGTTTGAGGCATAATGGTGTCTTCTCAAGCAATTCGAGAACATGCAGAGATAAATCAGCTGCCATTGTCCACAACAATATCATACATTTAAAATCATGTGCACCATTTTATTAATCTGCTAATGATGTAGTCTTCAATTACTACTTATGGAACAATGCAAAGTTGTTGCAAAGGTAATATATACTTTGCAAAGTTAGTGGCAGAGATGAGTATTGGCATGAGCTATTGCTCCTTTATTAATATTGGCACATGTAGGATAATACTTGCTCATAAATTATTTTTTGGTAAGTGATGGTTAATGAAGTTATTTGCTTTTCATCTTCAGAGGAGAGGTTTATGCTTGCAAATCAGGATAACCAAGTTAAGAATATTGATTGTGTGTAAAGAACTAAAAAATAGGAGACGCACCCAAAAGTTTGAGACCTTGAAGGACATTACACCATATTGCAGTTTATATTGTGATGGAATCGTGCAAAGGGGGGGGGGGGAGAGTTGTTTGATCAGAATGTTAAGAGTATGGTTATGTTCATGCATGTGTTTATACTTTATACCTGAAATTATGTAATTATTAGGTTATATTTTGATCATATCTTGGATAATTTAGTTTTTTTTTTTTGATTGCTATTATCATTTCTTTATTTCGGTGAGTGTATTTCACACTTGATTTGACCGTTTTTGCACTATTAAAACATTAGCAACTAGAGACTCTATAGCAATAAATTCAGAACAAGTTGTGTTAGGATTTTCCCGTTGGTAATTATAAGTTTTGCTTACAACTACTTAACTGAGGTTGGGTTTTGTTTTCTTTAAGTGGAAGTAGCATTTTGTAGTTTTTTTTAAGAATGAGTGAGATAATGGTTGAAATGCAAACTTCAAACTTTTTTAAAGTCTCTTATATTTTTAAATAAATTTTGTTTCAGGGCGGACATAAAAATGAAGCTATTAAACAAACCCTTGAAAAGGAGATTGTCAAAGGACTTGGAAGTCTAGGTAGAGAGTCTGTAGGTATGGTCAGTTGAAGTACAAAGTACAAACAAAAGGTTCAGTTGAAATTCTTCCACTTCAAGAAGGAAAGGTAGTTGCGCCGCACTAACTCCATCAATAAGCACAATCTCATCATGTCACTAGATTGAAGGTAATACCAGATGGTAATCTACACATGAGCTATACAATTATCTAAGTTTATCTGCAGTCGCACTACTCATTCCTTTCATTATAAAGAACGATATATTAACAGTCTAAATTATGGTTGTTGAAGAAATTTATGCTGCGGATTGGTCTTTGTTAAACACTTCTTATTCGTTATTGAGATAAGATTTAATATACGGTGATGTTTATTTCTTGAAGGTAAAACAATTGGTTTGGTATTATGTATGAACTATGAGCAATTGCTACATGAATATGTAGGGTTAGATGGTTTTGTTGAGGTTGTTCTGGTAATGTAGGTTACTTGCATTGTATAAGTTGTGTATTAGGGTTTCTGGAATGTGGTTTGTATATTTATAGTTTTCTTCTTATTCGAGGATTGGTTACTTGACTTAACTGGCATTGGTCGAGATGGTTAAGTAGCTGGTTCTATGAATCAGTATATCTTTTAGTAGTTGAATTTACGATTGAGGTATGAGGTTTTATATTTGGTTTGAATGTATTCTTATTAAATTTTTAGGTTATGACAGGTTTTATATTTATGAAATGTCGAAAATACAGAGGAGACTATATCGAATTTTTTCCAGAAAAATCACGTATCTTAGGTATATAACAAGTGTCTTAGCAGGCTTAGGTATCCTAAATATCTCCTAATCACGCTTAGGTTTAAACTATGGGTTAATAACTGAGTGAGGACGTCCAACTGTGTTGGTTTATAAAGTTATTAATTATTTATTGGTCAATATTTTATCCATGTTTATTAAGTTTACTTAAATTGGATGGAAAAGGTTGAAGCGGGGTTGAGTTGTAAAAGGCTATGCGCCTTTAAAACGGTGGAAGGAGCTCTTTCACAGTGTACACTTAGCAGTTCTTCTACTACTTATTCTTATGTCCCATTCTAGAAGGGGTGGTGAAGCAACTTCGGAAGCCTAAACAAAGATTTCTTTGGGGAGTGGAGGAAGAGTAGTCAAAATTGCACATTATAAGATGGAGCGACATGTATCATATCTGTTGGATCAAGCAGATTGTTTAGAAAGGAGATTTTTCTTTGTGTGCCTAACGTTAGTGTATCTCTGTAAGGAGATCATTGGTTAGTCTCAAAGGGCTTGACAAATCAAATACTAAAGTCAGTCCCTGATGGATAAACTTGAACTCGAGAAGGAGAAAAAAAGAAAGACCAACGCTGGCTAATAAGTATGTGGACTTGGTTGATCCCAATGGTCCAATTGACCCATTTGGAAATCAATATATGAAAAACGAAGGAAATTTTGTTTTGGTGACGAAAAAAGTACAAGGGCAGATTGATCTGCTTCAAGTGATTGATTCATTGCAGTACCTCAAACACCAGTCTCATGTCACTAGATTGAAGGTAATACTAGATGGTAGCCTACAGATGAGCTATACAATTATCGAAGTTTGTCTGCAGTCGCACTACTCACTCCTTTCATTATAAAGAACGACATATTTCTGGATTTAGGCTTTGATAAGAAGAAAATTTATGTTGCTGTGGGAAAAAACTGCAGTTTCTTTTCTATACAGCATGAGGTGTGGCAGCAGGCTCTACTGTAAGTGTAAGGTATGCGTTATCGATTGATCAGACTCAAAAACCATGGAGTACTGCTTTAAGGGAGATAATTGAGTGACAATTTTTTTTAGCTTATTAGTTGAACTTAGTTCTTTGGATTTGGCAATTTTGGTTGTCATAAATGCAGACATTTTATGCTGGCCTTTTTTATTGTTACCAATTTTTTTTTGAAAATACATTATTTTTAAATATTCTTCTGGGTTCTGGAACTTTAGGACGATGCTATGGAGAAGGCAATCAAGAACAAAGTTGCCAAAGCAGTTGTGCCAGCTATCGATGTCATGTTTCAGGCATTAAGGTTCATAGTTTGTTGTGTTTTCATTGTTGAATATGTACTTTACGTATCTACCTCTCAATATGTGGACTGATTGGAAGACACTTAATACTATCTTTTTGCCACTTGGCTTTTTGTGTGTTTGTGTAGTGACTTTGGAGCAAAAGTTGTCCCACCGAAAAGAATTTTGAAGATGCTTCCTAAACTTTTTGATCACCAACACCAAAATGTCCGCACATCATCCAAAGGGCTGACGCTTGAGCTTTGCCGTTGGATTGGGAAAGATCCAGTATATAGTTGTTGTTTTATGCAATATTTTATTAGTTTGTCCCAAACTATGTTAGTAAAGACTGAAACTTTAAATTATACTGAATTAAGTAAATAAGTTTTCAGGTTGATTATTTATTTTCTGGAGTGTAAGATGTGATCACAAACAATCTGATTTTGATGATTGTGAAATTGGGTGTTTGGTGCACCTTTAGCTATTTGTTTCATTGTTTTTGTCACATGACTGTTTATGAAAAAAATTTTAACTTTGAAATTGATGTTATTAGCAATGTTTGGTTAGTTACTTACAACTTTGTCAAATTTAGTACAAAAAATGTTGTATAACTGAATAAAAGACTGGCAAATTTTTTGCTTCGGTATTATTAGAATGTCATGCGTTATATAGAAACTTTAGTGTTTCTAGCTTACTAAATGAAAAATTAAACTAAGGCTTGCTTAGTCTCAATTTCAGTATGTGAAGCATTAGTTGAGTTGCAATTTAATCTGCATTTAACATGTCGTGGCATCTAATCGCTCAAGTTTTATGAATTATGCAACACATAAAATATTGGGCATTTAAGATAGCAATGTAGTATAGAAGTGTTATTTGGATAATATACTATACATTGGTTTGATTGTGATTGTAATTGGTGTAAAAAACAAATTCATGTTAACAAACGTTCTTTGGTTTCGTAAAGATTGTATGCACTATAGGCTTTATATCAAATGGACCTTGGTTGAATAGAACAAACTAAATTAACATCACAAACTGTATAATAGAAGTTAAAAAATAATAAAAATGTTAAACCCATAATTTATAGTGGACTCTGGGCTTTTAAATGATTAGCTATCAATGTAGTAGGCCCTCTAATAAATATATTATTTATTCAAGTAGACTTTGGGCTTTTAAATGATTAGCTATCAATGTAGCAAGTCTGGCCATCGGCTGGGCAGAATGGCTAGTACTATATTAAACTAGAGTACATCTTATGTCATTACGTACAACAAATATGACATATGACATCACTAATTTTACATCACTTTCAGCAAAGTGATGTCATATGAAAACTATGATATCACTTTTCTCAGCATGTGATGTAATAATTGTCACAATTGTTTTTTAACATCACTTATTTCAAAAGTTGATGTAGTAGAGTTGTACAACATCATTTTAATAAGTGATGTCGTGATAGTGATGTAGTAACAGTTTTTTACGTCACTCACTGTGTCACTTATAAAATGATGTAATATCTATGTATTCAACATCACTTTAAAAGTGTTGTCACTCACCGTGTCACTTATAAAGTGATGTAATATCTATGTATTTAACATCAATTTTTTGCCAAGTTTTTGAAATCACTTATAAAGTTATAATATGACTTCCAGAAGTATTATTATTAATATACCTCATCTTAATTAAGTTAATTAGTTAGAAAAAGACTATCAAAAAAATTAGGTTAAATATAAATGAAACAAGGCGCGCACTTGGTTTGCTAGACTAGTCGCCCTTAAACAAAAAATAAAAAACAAAAAACCGCGATATATTTCTACTGAATATATTTTGGTTTCCCTAGTTAGAATCGAAAGATTAGGTTAAATAGAAATTAAACAGCGCTAGTTTGCTCGACTAGCCCTAAAACGAAAATTAGACACTACACTAGAACAACTATTTTGTAACAGGGTACGTAGATTTTCCAACTAACGGAAATAATTGTTACTGTAACACACATATCGACCACAATCGTTACAAAAATCCCCGAATTAATATTTAATTATATGGTCACTATTATGGTAACACTTTTATCCGCGAGAAAAGAAAGGGGAGAAATAAGCAAACCAAATTAAAAGAAAAGTAAAAAAGCAGGAAAAATTTGTTTTTTTTTTATGCGAAGGAAAAATTTGTTCATGCTCACATCTTTCCCCCTTCTATTTTTCGGGCAACAATTGTTAGCCAAATTCTAATTTAAGTTCGCCTCTTTTTTTCGTTATCAAGAGAAAAACCTCTCTCTTAAGAACCTTAACTTCTGTAAACATCTTCTTTTTTCGGGTTTCCTTTTGTTATCTTTTCCATTTTCATTTTATTGTTATCTTTGTAAGTGAGGGGCGAGCAATTGTCGATGAGCCAGGTAAGGTTACTTTCAATCCGTGTTCTTCAATTTCCGTTTCTTCCATCACCTTAGATTAGAAAATGTCGTTTTTTTTCCTAAAAAATCACTTCTCTCCTTCTTTCATTTCACTCGGTTGGTTGTTGCAGAATTTTATGGAGGGTTAGTGTTACTGCGTTACCCAACAAACGGATCAATCCTACACAAAGATTGATCCTTCACACTAGACAAGACTTCAACACCTCTCAAGTAATATCCCAACGCTTCTCATTAACATTTTAACAAGCATATAAAGTAAATATAATAATGCAAAAGAGAACCAACCACAAGACAAGGATATATCGTGGTTAAACAATTTGCCTACATCCACATTTGGCGAGATCCAAGCTTTACTAGAAGTCCGTGAGTAACAGATTAAAGCTCTCAATTCATTCACAAAGAATGAACACTTCACTAAGAATTTCTCTTTACAATCTCTCTTTCTTTCTTTTTGGAAAAGTTAGGTTTTCCAAAAACTGATTTTGTTTTTATACTAAAAAAAAAAAATCGCTGGTTAAAGGCCCGCGAACAAAAGACACGCTTGGCGCTTTTTGTCTGCTGCTGGCGCTTGGCTGGTCGAAAAGCCAAACATATCTTTTTTCTACATTTCTCCACCTGGTGAGGTTTTTTTTGAGCTGGCCTTCGGCCGTGAAAGGGCTGGCTGATCGCCAAACATTAAAGGCTGTCGGTGAGGTTTGGAGAAACAATGTAACCAAACACTTCTCGAACTGGCATTTTGAACAAAAACCCACAAAATGCCCACGAAGAAGCGTCATGCCCACAAATCACAAAGAGTGTCATGCTCACCAAGAGCCACCCACAAAGAGTGTCATGCTTTTTTTGTCATTCACCAAGAGCCACCCACAAAAGAGTGTCATGCTCACCAAGAGCCACCCACAAAGAGTGTCATGCTCACAAAGAGCCAAACAAAGGGCCATGCCTACGAAAAGGCATCAATCAACAATGCATGAGCCTCCACCTGTACCTCCAACCAATGTTGGAACTCAACTCCATAGAGAACCTTCTACAACCCAAAACCCTTTTTGCCTTAGGCAATGAAACAAATTCCCAAGTACAAAACTTGTTTGTTCTCTACTTCCTTCCTTGAAACTATCCGCTCATCATCTTCAATATTTCCAGTCCGGTTTAATGCTTTTTATCATGCCCGCACTTCATAACTTGTTTCACACTTCTCTTTAAGCCAAAATTTTCGAGGTTGTTGTAACTCTTCTTCTTGTTGAATAGTTCTCTTAAATATCTTTTTCATCCTTGGGCTTCAAGATATATATCATGGCGTGTATAATCATCGATGAAAGAGACATAATACCGGTTACCTCCTTAGAAGCCACTCTAGAAGGTCCCCAAACATTGATGCACAAGAACCTTGTCACCGAACTTGAACTTCTGCCATAGAATGCTTTGAGAATCCCACTTGGTTTCTTGACTCGGACAATCCCTTTTGGCTTTTTCGGTATATGCCACAATTTTTTGCACTTAGAATCATCACTACATGTTGCTACATCACTTATCACTTTGTACTACCCAACAAAGTATACAAGTTTATTGACCCTTTAATGACTAAAGAGCCACTAAGGATCTTTAGGACTCCACCATTTCCCAAAAATTTTCCAAGGTACCAAGAGAAATAAGGTTCTTCTTTTTCGGGAACATGCCTCACATCGGTTAAATCACTTTGCATCTTGACCCAGATAGTTCCAATCCCAAGTCTTACAAGCAACGGCGGAACCTCCACTCAAGTTCTCATAGGTAGCAAACCACTTCCTATTTGGACACATGTGGTAGGAACACCCGGAATCAAGAAGGAATGTCGGTTCTTTGTATACACCGAAAGACTTACATCATCCCCGTGCAAGACTTGCTTCACTAACATCCTCATTCTCAAACTTACCACTCATCTTGTTACTCTTTTTTCGGCTAGAGCAATCACATAGATAATGCCCCTTTTCTTTGCAATCAGAAAATGTACATTTTTTACCCTTCCACTTGCTTGTGGAAGTCATAAAATTCGACATCACCCTCGCCATCTTTTCTTTTGCTTCTTTATCAAACTTCTCTCTTTAAATTAGCATTTGTTGCAGGAATTTTATGGAACACCTGTTTAAATTGAGGCACTATGGTTCTTTACCAAAACTCTGCGGAAACAACGTTACCCATGACAAAGCGGATCAATCCTACACAAAGATTGATCCTTCACACTAGACAAGACTTCAACACCCTCCAAGTAATATGGAATATAAAGTAAATATATTTCAATTTGAGCTTTACTAGCGATTACAAGAGCTCTCAATTCACTCACAAAGAATGAACACTCAACTCACTAAAATCGGTTCTTTTTCATTTTTTTAAACCGATCGAAAAAGCAGAAAAAATGTCTTTTTTCTCTACAGTTAGTTTATTGAGGACAACTCAACGGTGGAATTTCAATTTGATAAGCTCCTCAATCGGTTCTCCCTCTTTCATTTAACGGGGATTTCAATTAATTTGTCTATTTTAATGTTGAACAATTATCTAAGTTATCATTTTTTGAAAATCCATTCTGTATATGCACCTTTTTAGTTCAGGTCATGTGTAATTTCCTATTTTTTTTTGGCTTAAATAAACTAGATTTAGCTTTGTAGTGATTGGTTAAGAATGTACGTCTGTATGTTTTTTCAGGAATATGCGAATGTGCAAAGGAGGAATGGAAAATATATATAAAAAAAGAGGCAATGGAGTGCTTTCATGTCACCATATGAGGACAGATATGTGTATGTAAAGTTTGTGGGTGGAACATCTGGTCCCATTAGAGTCTCTGTTGAACAAGGTAGAAATTTATCTCGTTGCTCTTTTCTATTTAGACTTTTAGCTTATTTTGGTAACTGACATTGTGCCTCTTACTTTGTTACATTTTTTCAGCAATGGGCATCTCTACTGTCTCGTTTTCGGAATTTGATCTTTCAATGCTATTTGCACCCATAGTTAGTGAATGGGTGCCATTTTATTATAATAGCAGTTCAAGGGCAGTAGGAGTTTGCTTGTGGTCTTGTTAGTTTCTTCTGTTTCAGGTACATATGATCTACAAGTATCCTTTGATTGATTTTGTTTTTTTCGGAAATTTCTTCAGAAGTCAATTCATTTTATCAGACATTGATTTCTACAAGTTATGTAGCTGAACACCTTGTCGATAATGAATTTATAGTTTTTTTGTCAATGTTAAAATATTGAGAACCATATAACCTAGAAGCCCAAGCTGATCGAAAGGCACAAAATATACACGGACAAGGGAATATACACAGCCACAACACTTCAGCTGAACACACGCTATATATTCCCCTTAAGTCTTGGCGCTAGCCTACCTGCAAGCCCGACCTTGTTGAATCCAGCGGCCTAGTGCCAGTTAAGAACTATTTTCTCCAAAAGCTGATTTGATAGATAGAGCACCCTAGTATTTAATAAAACAATTGCTAGTTAAGTCGGGGAAAATGCACACATGACAACACCCTTAAGACAGGAACAAACCACAGCTAGAATCATCTAATTCTATATTGTGAAACGGTAGAGTTGGTACTTGAAAATTACTTTTTTTTTAGGTAAAATAAGAATATCTTAAGCAAATTTAAAAGACAAATATCTGAAGCAAATGAGGGATTATTTTCAAATAGTGTAGTCATTAAGACTTAACTTTTTTTACTAGACCTAGTGATGTAATGATTTTAGAAGCTGTTTATAATGTGGTTGCTGACATTTGAATGCATAAAGTTCCAGCATCTATTTCCTTATTGCTTTATCATTCATTTTACCTATTTATACTTGGAAATAAATATTTTTTTATTCGGTTTGCTTGAAATGCAGAGTATGAAGGGGACCTTCTACCATGTGATTTCTACATCTTTGATAAGTTTGTTACCTTTTAATGTTGAAGCTGTGTTATATCATCTCATTTGATCTTTAACACATTATTTTATCCTTGCATTTGTCCTTTCAGCTTGGGATTTTGGTCTTTTTCTTGTGCACTACTTCTCTATACTAATCAATTCCATTCTCGTAAATTTCGGGCTAAGTAAAGATAAGTACAACCCTGTAAGTCCTTCTACTTCCTCTTATCATATAATTAAGATTAAATTTTCTGGAAAGTTTCTTCTGCCCATGCATTTAGACCTTCTTTTGGCTCACTGTTGGTACCTGTGTTTGGTATGTCGTTGTACATAATTCGGATGCTTACTATCTTACACAATTTTAAATTATTGTAGTAATCTTAGCATCATTGTACTTCTCGTTTGGGTTACTGGTTTGAATCATGACATTGTAAATATGGGGGTGTTCAGGGTATGACTGGTAGAAATTGATGAAAACACACACGCACACGAGCAATCCAGTCCTTTAAAAGCAAGAATATTCATGTTGTGCGCGTCTTTGCTGGGGATGAGCATGTGGTGGCACTTGATTCTAATGGATATGTTAGTATTCATACTTATCAGTTGACATTCTGTATACTTACATGATTGGCCCGTTGACATTGTCCTAGTAACAGCTAGAGCTCTCTGTAATGGTGGAATTTGTCCTTGTGAGTTACTTAAAAAAACGTGTCCTCTAGAGCTGTTGCTAGCTTTATGCCGGTCCCAATTCAAGCCCGGATAAAGGAGGATGGGAAAGGGAAAGAGTCTTAGACTCTTCAATTATGTAAACCAATCTGGTACGTGCTTCTTATATATATAGCCACATTTTTATGCACACATTATAGCCACATTTTTCACATACAAATGAATTAAGGTATGGTTTTTTGTGGAGATGATCTCCCCACCATGAAGATCATTCTCACAAAAAATTATAATATTTGGATATGTCTAACCATGTAAAAATTAGTGTTCATTTTTGAGCTTTTTATCTAACGGTCCAAACATTTTGGGAGCATGTTATAAGGTTAGATTTCTTTGAATGAGCTGAATTTTTGTGAGCATGTTCTCCATGGTGGGAAGATTATATCTACAAAAATGCAGCCTTTAATTCAACTTTTAAGTCCACGATTTTGCTTGGATTAATTTACAGTATGGCTAGAATGTGGCTACAGTGAATGTGCCTCTATCCTTCCCGATATATATATATTTTAATGTCAAATGGTTGATTATAAACTTGTCTTGTGCTTTCATTCCATACAAAACAATAGCTTACATGAAGCGTGCCTAAGAGAATACACCACATACAGGCACGAAGTGAGTTTTATACTTATTCTTTTGTTCCCCTTGCACCTGAAATTGATTTTTTCCATAAGACGTGCTATGAAATTGGGCTTTTTACCTTCTATGCAGATACCTAATGGACAATCAGAATCAAGGTCAGGAATTTCATGGTATCCGGCTGTCTCAAAACCAGGTTATTGTGTTCTTTTCCATTATATGCTCTTTCTTGGGTAGTTGTAGGGAATCTGCAATAAGTACATTCAGTTGGGTTACTATTACACGCACTTCTTGTCTTTGTACATGATTTACGCCAAATTAGGAGCTTGTACATGACTTGGGTCCAATTGACAGTGTGCATGTTTGCATGTTCTCGTGTTCTTGCATATATTATTACTATTTCACTTTGTTTGTTTATTTTTGCATACGTTTGAGGGTGGTTGTCATGATATAATACGTCGGAGCTCTATAGGATGGATTGACAAGCTTTCTTCTATAAATGAATTATGACAGATTACCTCTCTTTTATGTAGCCAAAGGTCTGACCAAATTAAAATATGACTTGTTGATATCAAGTGAGGAAGTGTGCTACCCTACCTATATCCTTGTGTGGATCTGTTCCAGGCATCCATTAGTAATAGCTGAACTGACTTTTTCTTTCTCAGGCTGTCTCAACTTTCTCATTAATCTAGTTTTTCTCATTGTTGTAGCTGAATGGTTTAAGGATGAGATTGTTGCTTGATCAATGAGATTTTGTAGTAATGTAGGTTGACTAGTCGTTAATGATTCTTGATTTTGTAATATCTGATTAGTGTGTTTGGCGAGGCTTGTATATATAAGATTCCACTGTCATATATGTATGCTTACACGAAATTTTTGTCTTGTTGTTGCTTATACAGGTGTTAGTATTTATGTCTTGGAGACTTTTGAAGGAGTTTGGGATGTGCCTAATTAGCTTATATTGAACAAGCACGGATATCAGTAAAAGGCATAGCTACGAGACTAGCATGCAACCTGATGATTGCACATATGGCATCGTGATTAGTTAAGCTTTAGTTTTGTTATACCATATCGTTGTACGTCTTTAAAGCTAGTTAGCTTGTATTTTGACAATATGTATAGATTAAATTTCAATATTGTCCATGTACCATTCTAAATAAATGAGTATTTTGGTGTTTCGAGCGTACTAGTTAGTACTAATGACAATATAATGGTATATTTCTTCTATATTTGCTGACTAATGGCTTTATTAGGATTTCTATTGGCAAATGTAATTTTTTTATTTATAATTTTTTGGTTACTATGACATCACTTTTACAGTGACTTAAGTGATGTCTATGTTCCATTCTCACATCACTTCCAAAAGTGATGTCAAAACTAACAACTATAATATCACCTAAACAGTGATATATATTTGAATAACGTCACTTTGAGTCATCACTTTCTAAAGTGATGCATCTTTACCAGATCACCAAAAAAACAATGTAAAAGACCTACCAAATCACTTGTTGGCATCAACAAAAAAGTGACTTTAAAAACCCTGACTTTTCACGTCGCCACCATTTACATCACTTTCAAAAGTGATGTGGTATAGTTTTGACATCACTTATGAAGTGACTTTAAATGACATTTCTGTTGTAGTATAATTTCTTTCCTAGGTGGCACATTCTTAAGGCATAAGTACGCCACGTAGACACTCTTAATTAATCATAAGAAGTTTCCTAATACAATATAACTCTAATAAGTCAACCAACATCTGACAAAAAATTTTATATGAGTCCAATTAGAAAACATTGCTAAATGAACTCCAAAAGCTTATGTTAATAATTATCAGTCATTGAATTCCTCACAAAAATTTAGGAGATGTGAATTTTAGAAATGATTCCAGCAATATGGCCGGGTCTAAAACCTTGTATATATAAAAGCTCGCGCATATTCTCTTTTCTCACCATATCGCTCTATTTTCCAACCCAAACAATATTAGTGGTTCCTAAAAAAGAGGAGGTCTTAATAATTAGAAACACCTCCCCAGGTTTGTTTAAATCTCCCCAATCTATTCTTAATTTTCTATGGCCTCCTCAAATTAAAAAAAAAAATATAACAAATTAAATAAACCTTATACAAATTCTACTGAAGCTGCGATTGTAGAAGCAGCCATGCTCTGTTGCATTTTTCTCTACAGAAGAGTGAAATATTCGAGTAAATCAAAAGATGGGGTTTCATGAATCAGGTTTTCAACCAAACCCCTTTTCTTCATTTTCAATATTTGGTACTCTTCTTTTTTGCGCACGCTTTCCAGCCATTTCAAAAGGCAAGAATTAAACATAAAGGAATTGAGTAGATACCTCGAGCGCCGATGTTTATTGGAGATGGGAATTCAACTTTGAGAGGAATGAAGTTACGGTAGGCGAAATTAGATTTGTAAGGTGTTTACTGGAGATGGGAATTGAACTTTGAGAGGAATAACGTTACGGTAGGAGAAATTAGATTTGTAAGAAGAGTGAATTTCAGTAAGATTTAACCCCAAAAAAAATCATTCTAATGAAGATGATGAATGATCGACCTTGAGATGTCAGCTGATGATGCAGATCTTATTGGAAAACCAAAAAGGAAGGGGTAAAGTAGGGTGTGGGTTGAAGTCTAATGGCGAACCCAAACATATATAATCGGTAAAGCAGGGTAAAGCTCCTTACAATGATGATAATTTATCTGTGAATTCGGAAATTGATAGTGAAAAGGACAGGCAGATCAAAGAGAGGCAAACATTCATCAAAATAACATGAGTAGTCGAACTACCACGTCCTATAAGAGCATGGGACAACATGATGAAGTGCACACTTCAAAGAAACTGTAGAGGAAGCTGAAGGAAAGACAAATAGCCAAAAGGTGTGCACTCCTTACTGAAAATTTTCAATATAGTTTGTGCCTTTGTCCTTACTGCTTTTTAATATGTCGGTACTTATTTTTTATAGGCCCTGTTGTATGTTATTTGTTTATATTTTTTTTCCATTGGTATGGGTCAATTATTTGTTTCCACACGCTAATTTTCTAGCAAAAGATTACGGCTTCCTTTTTCCTTTTACCTTTTTCTTGAACATTTCAATACCTTTCCTAAAATTGTTGTGTGTGTATTTTTCTATTTTTTTTGGTGTGTTTGATTTGTCGAAAATTAGTTTCCTTAAAAGTGAGCCCTTCAGTTGTAGGATTGACATACTTAGGAAGAGAATAAGATGACTTCATATTCATTGTAGTTGGACTTTGAATTTTCTTCAAATGTGCTTTACCCTTTGATGTATTATTTTTTTTAGTTTTAAGGGATTAACAATTTGCTTTGAATGCTAACAATGTTCGATTGTTTTGCATGTTTCCTAGGTCCCGATTGGAGGATGCTACAGGCTTATTGATGTACCAATGACCAATTGCATCAACAATGGCATAAACAAGATAGTCATGAAGTTTCAGCTACCACGTTGCATGCACTCATAACTTTGGAAATGATGTGAACTTTGGAGATCGATTTGTAGAGGCATATATATGATGTGAACTTTGGAGATGGATATGTAGAGGTATATTACTTATTGCAAAAGTAGTGCCTTAAAATAGATTATTATTATTATTTTTGAATAGCTAGAATGTTATTCTCTTATTCCTTAAATCCACTTCTCCTGAGTGAAGGTAGGAAACTAGGATTCCAATCGAAGACCTCGGGTGCAACCTCCTAAGGCTTTACCAGTAGACCATTGGACATTATGTTAGAGAATGATAAGGACCCACTTTTAGATATATCTTCAATGACTTCTAATAAGGAGCTTTGGCTTATTCAATGGCTAGTTAATCAAGTAATTATGTCTTTCCACTTATTAATTCTCCCTTTTATTTTATTTTTATTTATTTTTTAACTAATGAATAAGGAGCTTTGGTACGGTTTTTTTAGACTACTGATTTTGATGTGCAAGAGATAACACTCCTTCTAAGTCTTTACCAGTAGACCATTGGACACTATGTTAGAGAATGATAAGGCCACTTTTAGATATATCTTCCAAGTTTTTACCAGTAGGCCATTGGACACTATGTTAGAGAATGATAAGGACCCACTTTTAGATATATCTTAAATGGCTTCTAATAAGGAGCTTTAGCTTATTCAATGGCCAGTTAATCAAGTAATTATGTCTTCCCACTTATTAATTCTCCATTTTTTTTTTTTTTTTTTTAACTAATGTGAATAAGGAGCTTTGGTACGGTTTTTTCAAACTACTAATTTTGATGGGCAAGAGATAATACTTAAGTTGCAAAGGGATGAAAATTTTGCTAGCTTTGAGACTTTATCGAGTAAGATTAATTATATTGTTTGTTGTTGTTTTTTTTGCTTGAATTTGTGGGTTTTAACTTGAGGATAATGACAGGGAAGTCTTACGAGTTAGTCCTGTTTGCTTCTCAAGTACCGGATGCTATGGTTTTCAATCTTCAGCGTCAGACACAAAAGTTGGTAAGTTAGGTATGTTATATCTTTACATATGGATATGAGTGTGTTTATTTGTATGTATACTCCATTGACTAAGGGTTTGAATTCCTTTAGATTCCTTTGAGTCCTCTGTTTTTTATGCTTGCAATAGTCTTTTAGGATATTATTCTAAGGAATTTTGTAGAAAAGGAGATTGAAAGACTCAACATATACTAATGACTCAAAAATATTTTAACAAATTCACCCTGCTTTGTTTCAAGAGGGGGAGGGGGTTCATATACCAATGAGTCAATACCTTATCTATTATATTGTTTGTTTTGCTTCCTACATTTGTGTACCAAACTAATATTGCAAAAATCCAGATATATATTATCGACAATTATTGATTGTTTTATGAAGTTGCAATTTTAAATCTTTCCTAGGTGGTATTAATTCTTTTGGGCAAGCTACCAAGAAAATGGTTTAAACTGTGAGTTCAAAGATGTCTATGAAGTTTGCAGTATGAAAATGTGTATTAATACCTAGGTCAATCTGGTTTCGGTGAAACCATTGTCTTCTGCACATAACCACTAAAACCAATCTATTGAAAATACTTTTGACCTATGTAATATAATAAACACATACATCAATGGTTTGGTGCAATGATTGAGGAAGAAGAAACGGATGCTATCTCCAGTTTGATATCCAATCGTCTATATATTTATTGTACTAATGTTCTTTTTAATGATCATGTTGTACCTTGATAACTTATCATTTCTTCTGTGTATCCTTTCATTGTAATGTAGAGGATCCAAGTGCTATACCAGTTTTCCGTAGTAAAGGAAGAAAACAATGCATAACTAGATCTTGGAACTTTCTTGGATTGGAGCAGAATGGAGAAGTTCCTGCTCATTCACTCTGGAAGAAACCGAGATTTGGTGAAGATACAATCATTGGAAACCTTGAGAATGGTGATTAACTTTTTCATTTTTATTTTTTCGTTCCAAAGAATTCCGTAGAAGATAAATCCCCATAAAAAAATTCCCAACAAGCCATATAGAATAATCGAAGGCTAAGCAGTAAGGCACAACTAGTGTGCATTAATATTGATAAGAAATGATTTTGCTTGATGCGTGGAGCTGATTAACTGTTTCTTGGTTACCTTAGAGTTTGTTGAATTGAGTCAATGGGCGCCTTTGAGTTCATAATCCGTCATCAATTCACTATCTTCTTCTTCACAAGGTTGAAAAACAGTTTAAATCTAAGTATATGCATTTTGATACTAATGAGTTTTTGATTAATCACCAAAGTTGTATTTTTTTTTTTTATTTCCAGGAATGACTGTCTCTCTTTCTTATTCAGTTATTCTGGCTTGCTCTCATTGGGTAAGCTCGGTTTTTCATGAAAACAAAATGCCACCCAAAAAAAAAAAGATTTTATTATATTTAAGTGATTGAATTGAGTTGTTTCATTCTAGAATAACTGCAAATCATGTATATCTAGATATTGAAAAATTAATTGTTTGTGATGGTAGAAAGTTATGTTTTCAGTCGTAGTTAGTTAGTTGATTTTTGAATTGGTCCAAACTATTATAATATATCATCAGGCACATATATTTGCTTTTCCATACTGATTTCTTTGAATGCCATAAGGATCAACATCTTGAAATATTTGTTTGTTTTCCTTATGAAACATCATTTGGATAAATTGTGTAAGCTTGAGTGCCCTTCATTTTGTTTATTGTTGATATGTAATTCATGGGTTTCTGTTTGAAATATTGAATTTTATGTTTATATTAGGTGTTAATAATTGTGTTTTATGTGTATATCTCAGGTTCCTATCAATTTGGTTCTTATATCATTATGGTGTTTTCTTCTTTTTAAAGTTATTAAGCTTCTCTATTCATTTTTCGTGTTAATAATTGTGTTTTATGTGTATATCTCAAGTTACTATCAATTTGGTTCTTATATCATTATGGTGTTTTCTTCTTTTTAAAGTTATTAAGATTTCAAATGTAAAATTCCACAAAAGAAATTTCTAGGTACAAGATCATACCGTTCCATTGCTGACCAACATCCTATTGTGAATCTTCTACAAACGCAGGAACTTGCCTATATATATGTTGACCAACCTGTTAGGAGTGTGCTTAAGATACCACACTGTTGTTCCTATGTTCAGCAACAAACTGACGTGAAAGTGCGTCAGTGTCAGGACAAGTGTTTCATTGTTGAGCACCAACCTGTGGAGTGGTTATTTCGGATGCAGATACACTATTCTAGTTAATGTCATAGAGCATTCACCAGGATGTCATATTCCTCATTATCAACATCTGCAACAGTTACACATACTTGTAGGTATGATTTTAAGCATCATGAATTATGAACAAATAGTAAGCGTAAAGCCCTAAACAGTTCATATTTTAACATATTCATCCTACCATATGAAAGTTATCCTGAAACAAGGAAAGTGTGAACTATCTCACTCTCTTATAGGTAAAATAGCTTTAATACGCAGGATACTAGCATCTGCACAAGGTCAAACCTTAGCACCCCAATTTGGTAGTCAGTTGCAAGAGTAGTAGCATTAAGTCGTGGAATTCCTTAACCATCTCTAAGACCATCGAACTGGGGTGCTAAGGTTTGTCTTTTATCTTCGTTTAACAGAATCTTAATATTTGAGGTCATATATTGGATTGAAGCATTGCATGTTCGATCAGAACGTGATGAATTGGCATATCCTTCTTGATTAACCCCTCCTTTGTGTGGAGCATTATGTGTTCTAATTTGAGGTAAGGTGGTAGATCCTTCTGCATTACCCATTTCAACAGTAGTAGCATAGAGTAGTGAACCTCCTTGACCTGTAGTGAAACCACCACTTTCTAGGTTGTGGGTAGTAGTACGAACTACAAAACTGTAAGGATGACTCCTGGAGCCTCCGGGTTCAGTACATTGTAAGGATGACTCCTTGATTAACCCCTCCTTTGTGTGGAGCATTCTGTGTTCCAATTTGAGGTAACATGGTAGATCCTTCTGCATTACCCGTTTCAACAGTAGTAGCATAGAGTAGTGGACCTCCTTGACCTGCAGTGAAACCACCACTTTTTAGGATGTGGGCAGTAGTACAAACTATAGAATTGTAAGGATCATTCCTGGAGCCTCCGGGTTCAGTACAAACTACAGAACTGTAAGGATGACTCTTGGAGCCTCTAGGTTCATTACGAACTACAGAACTATAAGGATGACTCTTGAAGCCTTCGGTTTTCATTACGAACTACAGAACTGTAAGGATGACTCTTGGAGCCTCCGGGTTCATTATGGCGTGGACTGGTATTTTGAGTACGTAAAGATCCACCAGCCCCTTGAGAATATGCTGTGGGCGGTCTAGGCGGTCTACCGCATCCTCTTCCATAATGGTGGTCTCTTTGTGATGTGTTGTTATTAGTTGCATCTCCAGTTGTAGATTCTTTTGACATATCCATCCTTAAAAACAAAGAAATAAGCTCTAGACCCTCTCAGCACCTCTTTCCAGACACTAGGAGAATCAACCTCGAGTAAGAAGAACTCTGCAATCAGTGACATTTGAAAGAAAAAGGAAAACTAAAAAACAATCTAATGGAAACTAGCATAAGGTGTTGCAGTAAAGAGATTATAGGTCCTTCAGCTATTTGATTCAAGACTAAATGCCTGTAGCATTCTTAATAATGAAAATTTCTTTAAGGCAGGGCCAAAAGGGTGATCTTATTTAAGTTTTGAGCCAGGGACAAAAGATTAAGACAAATTTTTTTGGAACAACATTGTTAAATCTTGCATAATATGCATCAAAATTTGGGAAAGATGATTTTGAAGTTAGCGTGCCTCTGACTTGCAAGTGGTGATGCTGAACCTAATCCTTCTATATGTGTATGTGACTCCTCCTGATATATTTATTGTATTTCTTGAGTTTTCTGTTATGACATTGTGCTTTATTTTTGGGAGCTTATTTTTCAGGTTAGAGCACAATGTCGAGAAGTGACAATAACCTATTTTTCGTGTTAAGCCTTACAAGTGGTTCCTCCACCCCCAACAGTTGAGAATTCGAGAAGTGACAATGAAGAGTTTGGTTTAGTAGCTCTTAAACATGTCAGGCTTTTGGAAAAAACTCTCGAGTTCAAAGACATGAAAGATCTAGATAGCTTCACCATTGGAGTGAACGGTTTGACCATAGATTTTGAGTTCTCTAAGAACAATCGAGAAAAGTACTATGAGCTCTGTTGGAGTCAAGACACTTTCCTTCACGACAATCTTCGAGAATGCATCAATATTAAGTTAGTTGCAGGAGCAATTTCTAAAACTGTAGATTTTGCTGATGCTATAAAAGCCAGCAAGCTTAGTACCCCTCAACAGGACTTTGCAGCATGGGAGAAGACTTTGGGAGTGCTTGTGAAGCTTGGCATGAAAGTATACTTTTTACATGCAAGAAGAGGCAACAAACTCATTCCTTCACAACAATCTTCGAGAAGGGGCATCAATATCAAGTTAGCTGCAGGAGCAATTTCTGAAACTGTATTTGCAGCATGGGAGAAAACTTTGGGAATGCTTGAGAAGCTTGGCATGAGTGTATACTTTTTACGTGCAAGAAAAGGCAGCAGACTCAATGTGCTATAGAATAGCGATAGAGCAACATCTTGAAGAATAATAACCTATTTTCTATATGTGTTTAGGACTCCAATCGCAAAGTGTTTGTGCACCCAGGCTTAATGCTGCAAGTAACATTTCATTTGCTTTGTTTATTTTCTATTTTTAGTCAAGAAAAATATCAGTATGGAGGTATCTTAGAGATGCTACTTTCTCTTTGTATTTTACTTTGGAACTTTGCCAATTTATACTTATGTGTTCGATGTTTTTTATTAGCTTTTGATGGAAGTGTATGGTCACCAAAGAAGAACAAACGGTAACAGAAATGCAAGGGCAAGGGTGCAGGAGAAGTGGACTTGAACTTGAATCAAGTGTTTGGTTGAGGGAACGATAGGAATATATGAAAAAGTGGAAAAAAATAGTGGCTTAAATCATTTCTACTTTCCCACCAATGGAATTTACACTAAATTGTTCAAATGCATAGGTGTCGTTAGAGTTGTTACAACTTCATAATTGACTCCAAGTAACACTACGATGCTCGAACAAGGAAAGAGAGAATAACCCCGACTCAAGGCCATACATTAACACATATCTAAGCACTCGAACAACGAAAGAAAGAAGAACCCCGACTCAAGGCCATACATTAACACATATCTGAGCTTAGGTAGCACTTACTATACGAACTGAGAGAGTCATCAATACCATAGTGAATCAAACCAACATAGTGAGGAAAAATTATAGGTAATCACACAACAACTGTGTTATAAGAGTAGGAAAAGTTGTAAAGACCTCTTTGATTCTCAAGAAACAGAGAAAAAAGAACCATGTATTTACAATCCATTTGATGAAGAAACTAAACCAATAATACAAAAATAAAAAGATTTGAATGTAATTTAATTGTTCAAAATAATCAACAATATCCCCTCGAGCCTCTAGACTGATAAAGCTCCAACCTAGCTTTGGCCTCAGGCAACAATGTTTCAATTAATAGAAGGATCTTGCACCATGAAGATTTGCTTCAACACCCATTCGAGTACTGAGAGTACCTCGACCTGTGCCATTGCCTCATTGTCAGGGACATGAAGTGCAATGTAGCATAGAAGAACCAATGCTAAAATTTGAACAATTTGGTCTCCAAAATAAACCAGTTGTGTCAAGTGCATTGCTCCACCTGCACTGATAATGGCCTTGGAATGATCAAGGTGGAGGTGATTATCGGTACAAGCAAACTTCATAAGAGCAATAATTGACTCTCTAGAAACTTCTGGCTCCCTATCCTCAAGTAATTTCACCAATTGCCCGATGATCCTTACAATCATCATCTTATAATTGATAATCATGACCATATTAGAGACTCCTAAAAAAAGTAAGGCTAAATAATTAGAAATACCTCCCTAAATTTGCTTAATTCTCCCTAATCTATTCTTTATTTTCTATGGCCTCCTCAAAATAAAAAGAAATATATTCTACCGAAAACCTATTCACTTATACACATTCAACCAAAAACCTATTACTATACTCAACCAAAACACTTCCTTACCGTTTCTATACTCAACCAAAACCTGTACATTGTTCACCAAATCAGGTACTCTTCTTACTGTTTATGTTATGTTTGATTCGATTTTTTTTTGCTTGGAGATTATAAGGTACTTAAAGTAGTGGGGGACATAGTTCAGCACCTTCCTCTCAAACTATCAAAGAACACCGATATATTCTTTTTTTTTTTGCTTGGAGATTATAAGGTAGTCAAAGTAGTGGGGGACTTAGTTCAGCACCTTCCTCTCAAACTATCAAAGAACACCGATAGATTTTTTTTTTTTCGTTTCAAGATTATAAGGTAGTCAAAATAGTTGGGGACTTAGAAATTCCACGATACTGTTCAGGGATGCCTAGGCATCAAGGGTCGAAACTTGAAAGTACATGTGTGAGAGGCTTAAATGTTTTTGTCCCATGCATAGGGTTAGTTGAGAATCAAAATAGATTATCCATAACATAATTACACTATATGGAAAAACATACAGGTAGATTACTACGCAAAACAACTTACAATATAGATGCATAACAGAAATTGACATGTTTATCAATTATGAAAACCCACCTTTCACTGAATGGAAAAATGACGAAGAAAAAATAAAGAGAACAAAATATGTATAGGGTTTGTACGAGGGGCACTATTCGTTTCAGTGGACAAAAGCCTATTTGCCATTATTTTGTTGCTTTGGGTCAGATATCCAACCATGAAATCTAAGATTGCAAAGTGAAGCATTGTGCGACCAAATAAAAACATTCTTAAAAAATCCTCTGACCTCCTTTAGAAGAAGATCCAGGTGTTAACATAGCAACTCACTTAAACTGCTATTTGATTGTTCTGAAAATGTTAAGATCATATGTAAATACCAACGACCCTGAAAACATATATCTGGTTGTGAGAGGATCACTGATCAGTCCGCAAATGTTCGCTTTATTACCTTTACAATGCTTCAAATATGCCCTTCTTATGCTTAATGAACAGACAACTTATAGCTTTCGCTAAAATTTGCAGGATACAGGCCATTTAGGATGCATATTCCTAATACGTGCATTTTGACACAAAAAAGATGGCTATATACGTTGCTTGGGAAGATTCCAGCTTAGGAGCAACAGTGCCGGAAAGTTAAAATCAAAAGTTAAGTCAAGGACTCAAGACTGGAAGTTACTGACCCAGGGACCAAAAGCCAATTTCAAGACTTCTAGTGTATGGGCTTAGGTCAAAAACCTATTAGTTTGTTTCTAAAAGGAAGGGTATGATTGTAAATGGTGTCCTATATAAACCAAAGTTGTAGACAAAGATCTTTACCCTAGATCTAATCTTTGGTCAATAGGAGTAGGTTAAATGTTTTTAATTTAAATTGTTATTTACTTATTTTCCATTTTCATGTTCTTTAGTGTAAACCAAGTTCTTAATCAATTCAATACAAGTTTTCTTAATCATTTCTATACAAGTTTTCTTCATCATTTCAATACAAGTTTAAGATTGAGAGTAATTCCAAATAGGCATAAGAGACTAGGAGAGAAGATTTACAAAGTTTAGTGCTTCATCCATTAAAAACCATCCTCTAAAGAAAGAGTCTAATATGAACAACAAAACCCTTTCCACCACTACCAAATACTCTTTTTCAAATGGCGTCGCCGTCATGGATTCATATGGGAAGAGAAGATGGAGAAAAGCAACAATCATTGAACCCTTCTTCTCAATCTTCATTTCAATTTTTTAGTTTTTTTTTTTTTCTAATTTTCGTTACTGATGTTTCATTTTTGTGTGTTTCCAGTACATTTTTTCGCAAACGGAGCCCGAAAGTAGCACAAGACGAGTCACCGGAACTTGCTGTAGAAAACAGAGTGCAAACGGAGAAAATTAACCCGCACCGCACCTGTCACACGCGCGCCCACGAATGAAATGCACCTGCATATGTCAGACACTCGTCCGTGTACTACATGCACACACGAACCATTACCCAGCGCCCACAAATGACACGTGACTGCGCCTCCTTTGACCTGCGCCGCGCCTCGTTTTTATCAGATGAAGATTCTGTTAGCTAGGAATCTTCATATGTAAGTCCACTTGAATTTACCATAGTCTATTTAATTCAACTGTTAGTAGATAAAAATTAGATAAATTTACAAGTTTTTGAGTTTTCAAAAACTAAAAATTTAATTAAAAAACATTTTAAAAATTAAAAGTTTTTATTAATTAAAATGAATTAGTACTCATCAGCAAGGTTAAATGTTAGAATTAGTTTAGTAGCATGTTTAGGTCTTAGTTTTCATTAATTGTTGTTTATGCATGATTAGTGATAAGTGCCCAAAACTGTAGTTTTAACCCTGTAACAGTCATACTTTTAGACCAATTATGTGAGTAATAATTAAGAGTTAACACTGATTACGTGTTTTATTGCATTTCAGGTTTCAAAGTCCATTATGTGCGTAACGTGCCACTTTTAGCGAGATAAAGGAGCTAAGGTCGGTTATTAAGGAGTTCCGTGATTAAAGGCCAAGATTCAAGAAGACAAAGCCTTTCCAAAGCCCCGGTCAAAAGCTGAAAAGTCGACGCTGGTGAAACAAAGACACAAGTCGTGAGAACTTCCGAAAGCCGTATCTTTGGACTCAGACCTCGGAATTGGGCCTACCTTATGTCAAAACGACCAGCTCGGAAAGAGCTTTACAATGGTCTAAGCCTTGACCCAATCAGAGGAGTAGAGGTAGACGAAAAGTCTGTGGAAGCCAACTGCAGCTGAAGAGGTCCTTTTGGACTGAAAGAATTGGGTTTTGGGCCTGATTCTCTGGCCCAAAACATGGCTCCAAGCCCATGCACGATTTTTGGATCTGAAAGTATAAAAAACGAAAGCTTAGCTCTTTGTTAAGGGTAGCTAGTTAGATCTAAAATAATATAGATAATTCTAGATCTGTTTTCATTAATTAAATTAAGTTTTAGTTCCATTTTCAATTCTTGTTTTAGATTAAGTCTTTGAATCATTGTTCTTGATTGATTAGATAAATAAAATAGTTATTTTATCAATTTCGAATTGTGTTATTTCAATCTATTGGATCTAGTTTTAATTATTGTTGGTTACCATTTCTTAGTGTTAATTAGAATTTAATCATTGTTTAGTTTAGATTAGTAAATTTCGAATCTTGATAATATGTTTAGTTTAGATTCATATGGGAATGATTGCGGAATGATTCAAGGCTAAAACCTCCATTAGAGGGGTTGATAAAGCCTTGATGAAAACTTGGTGGTATAGTGTAGAAGCATTGTAGAATCTATTCCAATCTAGAAGGTCGTGTTTCGCCATGAGAATGGGTGGACGACCTCACATGCTAGTTAGTACTCGGTAGAAATGCCATGAACACTAGGGATTAGAACTCGAATTTCTTGCCGTAAGAACGTAAGAATCGAGATACAAGAATCTATGCTAGGCTATTAAGTTGGATTCGAGGTGGATTCAATTCCCCTCTAATCCTTTATCTAGATTCAAAACAATCACATCTCCATAGCATTCATAGTTAGATTCAACATATTCAATTTCAGTAAGTATCGTAGTATATCACCTTCGTAAAGCTCTCATTGACTTGAGACTGGTTAATTAGATTAGAAAACAATTCCATGCTAGAGCACTAGGAGTGGAACGAATTTGTTACTCCACTCTATTTCGATAGACTTGAGAGTAGGAAACTTTGATAAATTAAGATCAAGAGATAGTTTAGTTTACTTACGTTTTGAGTTCATCGTTCATTTCGTAGGTAAGCTATTCAATTTTATCATTTATCAAATGGCGCCGCTGCCATCTTAGTTGCACTTTAGCATTGTTTTCATAATAGAATTAGTCATTTTTAAGTCCCATTAAACCCACCCACCCTTGTTTGATTAAATGCATCTTGTGGTTATTCGCTTCAGCCGTTGAAAAATTCGGGACAAAATTACACCGAGCGATCGCGCTTATAAGGAGCGCTACCGCCTCTATACCGCACACGAAGCGACCACCATATAAAAGCGACAGCGGCCACTTATGGACTAGGAGCGCGATCACGCTTCTATGCGAAGCACTCGCGCCTCTAAGCAAAATTTTACGGATTTCTACAGACGCTATTCATAAGCGAAGCAAGGACGCTATCAGGTATTCCTTTCTTCCATACCTCGCATCTCCAGTTAGAGGTCCATACTAATATATAAAGATTGTTTGGATTGTTTTCGTGTTTAGACTTAGACTTGCATGAGATTAAGGTCTGGTCGGAGAAAAACACCGAACGTAATTAACTGTCAACAAACAAACATATCGAGTATACGAATCACAACACCTCTAACTATTATTCCACCAACCATACCGACATAATGGTGAAGAAAGAGAGACTCCTCTCTCGGACTTCTACAAAGCTTTGAGCGATAGCCCTAAATCTTGCATCGTTCTAGCAGTAATTGGGGATATTCGAATCCCCAAACATATTTAATTTGTTACCCGTTTTTTCATGGGTTAGGCCATGAAAAACCTTACCAACACACGCGTAGGATTGAACAAGTCCTTACAACATTCCATCATCCTACGGTTGGTGCGTAACAAATTAAACTAAGGGTATTTCCTTCACCTTAGCCGATAAGGCGTCTTTGGTTAACGCCTAAGCCTAAGCTTAACTCGTGGACTCGTGGGCTAAACTTGTTCACCTATTTATGGAACATTTTACCCACCCCTAAAGACGGATGAAATGCTTTCCAAGATTCATTTCTTCCCACGTAACCCTCATGAATCATTTTTCGAGGCTTGGAATCGCTTTCACCGATCCGCTTATAGAGTGTCCACACCATAACCTAGCTTAAAGACACGTTAGTGCGTGCCTTTTTCAAAGGACTTCAACATCACCATAAAGAAGTCCTTGACATAATGAATGGGGGTAGTTTCCTAAGTAAAGGAACCTCAGAGGCTTACAATTTTTATAAGAACAAACTAAACGCAATAACAATTGGGGAGTGATGATATCCCCCGCTCGCTAGTTCCTCTTCAACAGCTTAAGGTCACGGAATGTTTGAGATGAAACCCGATCCAGAACTTAAAAATTTAATCGAATCTCTAACTAAAAAGGTGGAGGCTATTTCTATTCAACAAAAGCCTATCCCCGTCATGAATGTCAACTCCAACCCATGTAATTTCTGTTTGAGTCCTGAGCACCCTGACTCCTATTGTCTTCTCGCCTATGAACAACAACAATCAGAGCAAGATAATGTTTGCTCCATTAATAACTATCCTATTCCTAATGCCCCATGGAGACAACATCCCAACTTTAGTTGGCGAAACAATCAACAAGTTACAACTCCAGGCTTTAATAACCAAAATGTTAGGCAAGCAAACAACTATAATCAAGCTCCACCTAGGCAAGGACAGGGACAAGGTCAAGGAAATTATAATAATTATAACAACAAAGCTTAAAACCCGACAAGGTGTAGCACAAGGTCAGAATAATTATAATAGTTATAATACCAATAGAGGTATCGTTTCGGTTAACAATAGTAACTATCACAACCCACCCATTAATAATCAACGTGAGATAGTTCCAGTTGCACCACCTGTGACTACTACACCTACACAACCGGACCGTATCGACGCCTTTATACAGGTTACCCAACAACTTTTCCAATCAATGACTCAATCAAACCAACATATATTACAATCCATAAATCAGGGCATACAACAGTTAGCCCAAGAGAAAGCCCAACCAAAAGGCGTGTTTCCAGGACAAGCAATACCCAACCCTAAAACAACAAACACAGCCTTTGAGGTAAACGGTAATACTAGTACGGAAACGACAATAGTAGGTGACCTAAATGACATCACCACTCTCCGCTCTGGAAGAGTGGTTGATAACAAAGTAACTATGCCTATAGTTACCCCATCAGTACTACCTACACCGGATATCGAACTAGATACCGAAGTAGAAACTGAAGAGCCTACCACTGTAGAAGTACCAGTTAAACCACAACCTAAGAAACATAAAGTCAAAATTACACATCAAGTCGAGCCATACGCTAAATATAGAGCTAAACCACCGTTCCCCCAAAAATTAGCCATGCTAACCAGGGATACAAATTTTGAGGAGATTAGGAACGTTTTCAAGAATCTAACGATAAACCTTCCTTTTCTCAAAGCTATTAAAAAGCTACCTAATCACGCTAAGTTTCTTAAAGAGTTGTGCACTACTAGGCGTAAGACCAACATACCTAAAGACGCCTTTTTAACTGAACAATTCCCAACTCTATCCGAAAATAATGGAATTGTTAAGTACAAGGACCCTAGTCGCCCCATCAAAATGCACCTTAGGAGATTCCCACACGACGACGCTTTATTAGACACGGGGCGAAGTGTTAACTTACTCCCGTGATACTTGTATAAACAAATAGGTCTACAGGAAATGCAACCTACAAAAATAACGTTGCAATTAGCGGACAGGTCTATTAAGTATCCTAAGGGTGTAGTGGAAAACGTGCTTGTTAAGGTTCAGGATTTCTACTATTCTGCTGATTTTGTTATCCTCGATACAGAAGTCGCTAATGACTCTGTACCGATCATCTTAGGGCGCCCTTTTTAGCAACTACCAACGCACTTATTAATTGCCGCGATGGTAAGATGTCCTTATCTTTTGGCCATCTCACAGTTGAGGTAAATGTTTTTAAAATGATGAAACAATTACCAGATTCGTCTATAGATGGGGAGGTTAGCATGATCGAGAGTTTAGCTCAAGATTATTTTAACAACACGTTTCTTGAAAACAATATGTACAAATTCCTTTCTTTTGGAAAGTCAGATTTTGTAAATGACTCCTACTTAGAGGAAGTTAACACCATCCTTGAGTCCACACAAGTTGTAGACCCTGCGGTTGCTCCTTATACTGAGTATGAAGACTTGCTACCTAAGCAAGTATTCATTATGCAAAATGAGGACCCCGATGAAACATCTATTGATTTTCCTTCCACCCCAGTGCTTAAACCCCTTCCCCCAGAGTTAAAATATATACAACTTGATCCGGATGGTAATCATCCTGTAATTATATCTTCTCTGTTATCTAAGGATGAAGAGACACGTTTAATCCGGGTGATTAGGGAACATCGGTCTGCGATTGGTTGGTCCCTAGCTGACATTAAGGGAATTGACCCTAATGTTTGCACTCATCGTATCCATTTGGAGGATAACGCGAAGACTTTCTCGCGAACCTCGGCCTTTTGAACCCCGCCATGAAAGAGGTGGTTAGGGAAGAAGTCTTTACGATTACTCGACACGGGTATCATATACCCAATCTCGATAGCTTAATGGGTCAGCCCCATTCATGTAGTTCCTAAGAAATCAGGAGTTACCATGGTTCAGAACGAAAGGGTGACTATGTTGTCACAAAAGGTCCTATGAAATGGAGGATCTCAGATTGATTACGTGACGTTTAAATGCTATGACCCGAAAGGATCACTTTCCTTTACCTTTTATAGATCAAATGCTCGAACGCCTAGCTGGTCCTGCTTTTTATTGTTTTCTGGATGGCTAATCAGGCTATTTTTAAATTATTATTGATATTAATGACCAAGAAAAGACTACCTTCACATGTCCCTTTGGAACGTATGCCTATAAACGAATGCCTTTTGGCCTTTGTAATGCTCCCGAACCTTCCAAATGGTGTATGCTTCATATATTTAGTGACATGGTAGAGCTTTATGAAAGTTTTCATGGATGATTTTTCTATCTATGGAGACTCCTTCACGATCGTTTGTCTAACCCCGCCTAAGGTTTTGACAAGGTGTGAAGAAAAGATCCTCGTTTTAAACTGGGAAAAGTGTCATTTCATGGTGAAAAAGGGCATAGTACTAGGTCACATTGTATCTAGTGATGGAATCGAAGTAGATAAGGCCAAACTAGATAAGATAGCGACTCTACCTAAACCACGGACTGTCCGTGATATTAGAGCCTTTCTAGGCCATGCAGGTTTTTATAGGTGATTTATTAAAGACTTCTCGAAAATAGCTAGGCCTTTAACTAATTTGCTTTTGAAAGACGCAATCTTTGATTTTAATTTTAACTGTAAGCACGCTTTTGAAACTTTAAAAGCTGCCCTAACCTCTGCACCAATTATACAGCCTCCTGATTGGTCTAAACCTTTCGAACTCATGTGTGATGCTAGTGACTATGCAGTTGGTGCAGTCTTGGGACAAAAACTAGATAATAAGTCCACTGTCATTTATTATGCTAGTAAAACATTAAACGATGCTCAACGAAATTATTCAACTACAGGAAAAGAATTCTTAGCCTTCATTTATGCTTTAGATAAGTTTTCGGTCCTTATTTGATAGGTTCTAAAACTTTAGTTTACACGCGGACCATGCAAATTTTTTAAGTACCTTCTTGCAAAGAAGGATGCTAAGCAGAGATTAATCCGATGGATCCTTCTCTCCGCAAGAGTTCACATTAGAAATAAAAGGACAAAAGAGGGGTCGAAAACGAAGTTGCCGACCACTTATCTAGACTCACAAACGATGATCAACCGATTCGAGTCCATACCGGACTCTTTTTCCCCGATGAGCATCAGATGCCATTTTTCAAAGCACCATGGTATGCCGACATTGTAAATTACCTAGCGGCTGATGTTATGCCTTATAATTGGTCAAGAAATGAACGTGAAGAAGTTTTTGGCCAGAGTTAAGTTATACCTTGGGATAAGCCCTACCTTTTTGAGTATTGTGCGGATCGAGATTATTCGTCGTTGTATTCCCGGTGGGAATATAATGAAGTTCTATCGTTCGCCAAGACAAAGAGTGTGGTGGACATTTTAGTGGGATGAAAAAACAGCCGCTAAAGTTCTTCAATGTGGATTTTATTGGCCTACCCTTTTTAAGGATGCCCAAGTGCATTGCAAGACGGTATAAGTTGCCAACAACTGGGCGGGCTTAATTATTTAAACGTAATATGATGCCATTAAATCCAATCTTGATCGTTAGAAATTTTCGACGTTTGGGGCATTGATTTCATGGGTCCTTTCCGGTTTCCCATGGTTTCATTTATATTCTAGTTGCCGTGGACTACGGTCTAAATGGATAGAGGCCCTAGCTTGCCGTGAGAGAAATGACCATAAGATCGTTGTATTTTTATTAAAGAATATATTTTCTGGCGGGTTTGGCATTCAAAAGCCATCATTAGTGATGGTGGAACACATTTTTGCAACAGAGTTGTTGCATCCCTAGTGAAAAAGTATGGAGTTACACACAAAGTAGCAACTCCTTATCATCCACAAACTAGCGGACAAGTAGAAGTTTCTAATAAGGAAATCAAAAAGATTTTAGAAACAACTCAGTAAAACCCCGATAGGAAAGATCGGTCAAAGCGCCTATCGAATGCTTTATGGGCGATAGAACTGCTTTCAAAACTCCTATAGGTATGTCTCCCTTTAGACTTGTTTTTGGGAAACCATGTCATTTGCGGTTGAATTAGAGCACCGCGGCTCGTGGGCTATAAAAGCCTTAACTTCAATATTGATGAGGCGGTGTCAAACGAAGTTGCAATTGAATGAGCTTGAAGAAATCCGTAGCGATTCGTGACGATCTCATGAAGGATTATAAAGCTAACATGAATCGCGGTTCATGATAAGCATATCTTCGCAAAGAGTTAAGAAGTCGGTCAAAAGGTTTTGCTTTACAACTCCCGTCTACATATTTTCCCAGGAAAACTAAAAACCCGTTGGTCTGGCCCTTTTCTGGTTACTGAAGTCACCCTTTACGGGGCAATCACCTTGGTAAATCCAAATGACAACAGTACCTTTCAAGTTAATGGTCAACGGTTAAAACATTTTCATGAACTTCTGTCCCCTGATGTAGAGGAAGTCTTTTTACAGGACCCTGTCTATGAGGACTGACCTTGTCGTTGGGTGTACTTCCTTTCACTCCCAAATAGTGGTAAGTGCACCATTCAGGTAACCGGGCCCTCCTTATGGAGTGTGTGGCTGTAAGTACCGGATCCTAAGTCCACGGTTAACATAATTCACGTTTTCCACTTTCGCATGTTTTCTCGGTTTTTGAGTCCTGTTCCTCTATGGGGTGAATTATGTATTTATTGTTTTTCATTTTTCTTATAATATACTAATAAAAAAAATAAAAAAATAATAAAAATATTCTTAAAATCATAGAAATAGCAATCCAACAAGTCTTGGGAATCTGACTTTAAACGACCCACGTTTTAAAACAAATTTTGTGTTTAAAAATTTGTTTGGGGGTGGGCAATCGATCTTTCCATCGGGATTGCTCGAACTTTCCATTGGTGTGCTTAGGCCCATTAATTGTAGTTCAATTGGGTTGACGTAATCTAAACTTAGATTTCCTTCGTTCGCATAACTTACATCACACACGCACTTCGAGGCGTTCTTCCACCCTCTTATACGTCACCCATGGTTGGAATTGAATGTTTTATGGATCATTGGATTGGAAATTCTCTACTAATCATTTCCATAACTCATTCGCCAAAATCAGGCCAGTAACGAAGCGGCAAATTGAATTTGAAATTGCGCGAAAAATCGGAAAATTTCGGAATTCAAACTGGGCTTGGGCCCAACCCGCACGCACGTTGTGCGTCTCCTTCCTTCCCAAACCCACACACAGTGTTTCCACTTCAATCCCGCCGGTTACAAGTTAAATAAATTTTGGAAACCAAAATAAAAAAATAAAAATAGAGAGAGGGAATAAAACCTAACTACACCCACACAAAGGAAATCAAATCCACCTAAAATCTACTCTAAACCATTAACACCACCACCCCAACTCCGAAACACAGCCACCAATTATAGTTTCCACCACCACCACCACCGCCACCTACGTTGTTTTTAGTAGTTTTCTTCAAAATCGCCCCCCCCCCACAGTCTACAAACCATTAGTAGTCTAAGAAATTTCAATGGCGCTACGACGTAGAATTTTGTTTAAACACGCCGTTTGTTTCCGATAGTTTAGGCCATTTTACGACGCGGAGATGTTCAAGAGACATTGGAACGGACTGTGGTACTCAACCGAGGAGTTCTATCACTATGATTTGGTAGAATAGTTTTATAAAAAAGCAGAATTGGAAGGGGATAGGATTTTCATAAAGTTAGAGGAACGAGGAGGGAAGTAACGCGGTTGTTGTTTATCGAATCTGTTAGGAATTATGCTTTGAAAGCAACCTAGTAATCCATAATTCAGGAATCCCAAGATAATCGGAGTTCCCGCTTTGATGAATGATACTGTCGTGGAGGGTGAATACAATCCGACATCCCATTCGTCCACCGGATCATTCTCGAACCAATCAACTGGCTGTAGCTCAGTGGATTGGTAGGAACGTCCTCGGGAAAGACAAAGTCAATGATATCGGCCTGCAATGTCGGCACGTTCTCTGGATTTTGCAAACAAAGAAGTATAATTTCTGCATCCTCGATTTAATGTTTAATGTAATTCGAGGAGTAGGGTAGAGCTTAGCGCCTCTTCCCGTATTGATCACTAGGATCATGCTCTCCTTTAGAGCTATCGCAAGATCTGCTCCTATTAAGATCAAATTGCATTCTAATGTAAGTATGTATACGGATTGCATCCAAGAGACTTGGCCGTTGTCTGAAGAAAAAATGGTTGAGTCAGAGGATGAAAGGGAAGATATGACATGTCTGGATGAAGATGCATTAGATAAGTGTAATTCTAATTTAGAACGCATGCAAGTGTTGCAAACTGCCTTGCGGTGCATTTATGGTATTTGTGGAGATATCCGAGATAGACAGATGGTAGTTCAAAAGAAGCAAGGGAACCTTCAGACGAGATTTGAAATGCTCGAAGGGGTTCTAGACGATATCTTGTCTAACATGGAGACTATCCACCAAAGATCAACAAACCCAAGATGCAAGACTTCGGTGCCGAGATGGAAGCCCAAATAGCTTTGTTCCGAATAGAGATGCTCTGACGATGCCACCCGTGGAGGACTCTGTTTCAGTCGAGTCCGACAGGCATGAGCGTCGTCGCCAAAGGACAGATGGTTCAAGCCAATCTCCATCCCAGGGCCCATCATCATCACAAAACTAGGTGTTCACCCCAGTTGGAGTTCACTGTTATTTCATAATTTCGTTTTATTAGAAGGATTTTAATTCAGTAGTTAAATTTAAATAGTAATGTGTTTATTTAATGTTGTTTGGATTTATATTTTATTTTATTTTTAATATAATTGGTTATTTTCGAGTACTGCTTGTTTTATCATTTATCCCACCTTGCCGACTTGTTTGGGGGTGGAAATATTTAGACCGAGCATAAGTCGTTATATGATCATATATATGTTAAGTTGTCTTGGAGGAAAGGTTGATAATTTGGCCGATAACGGCATACCTATGACTTGTGTGGTGGTAGCATGAAATCTAGGAGAGTTTAGAAGTTACTATTCTAAATCCAGTATGAAAGATACCAGGATTTTTAGGAAATCATGAAAATGGCTTGTTTCCGTTTTCGGTTTTGGGAATTTTCCTATTTCCGGAAATTGCCTTCAAACAAATAGGGAACTTCCCGATTCGTTTTGGTAGCTCATAACCTATTTAAACTCCCTTCTTTCTACACTAACAAACCACAATACATCCCACCATCATCCTACACCATCCACTCCAAGTTTTACCTTCTTTTTGCTCTAAACTCCGGTTTCGGCGCAGCTTTTGTCGAGCGCTTTTACATTTACATTTTGAAAAATTTGTCGAGCTAGCGCTGCGCCTCCTCCTTGAGACTTCGGCGCCATAACACTGTAATATCATTTACACAAGAGCGCGAGCGCGCCCTACACGAGCGCGCCCGCGCCCTGCCTTCTGTGAACGCGGATATTTCAAATTTTCAGAGGGTCATTCCAGGATTTTTGTGAAACTGTTCAAATAGTAGTTGAGATGACATCTCCTATAGTCATACCTGAACAGTCTTTCGAAGATGTGTTGGGCACCCGCACCTATGGACATTGGTTCGCATTAACGGGATCCCGCGAAGTTAGGATGGCGCCATCTACCGGTAAGTGATGACGATTCATATTCACCACGACTTCATCGCTTATTTCTACGACCACGTTAAATTCTATTGTAATGTCGGGATGGAGAACAATTATTCTCCGTCAGAGTCGTCGATGACACGACACATAAATTCAATAAAAATGTGGTCGCTTTAGTTAATGGGTTACCAATACCGATCCCGTTTCACACATGGGCATATATGACCGATAATGCATACCAGATGATTATACATATTTCCATGAGTATTATGGGGGAGGGTATTTCGAGTAATGGACCAGGGGCTTATATAGCATTGCCCTTGGTAGCCTTTCCCTAAACGTAGGCACCACCATGTTATTCATCCCGATGAATATTTTGGGGAATGGCGTTCATTTCGCAAACAAGATCGCTGGTAACATTTTCCTCGCTTTAATCGGTGGACGTCGCCCGATATGACATCCCCGAAGTTTTAGTCGCTAGTCTTAAGAGAGCCCAAAGCATGAGGCATAAGTATCTTCTTATGCCTGTTTTGGTAAGCCGCATCATCGCGAAGTTGTTTACCTGAATTATGTGCAAGATTCACAGATTGGAAAAGGGGTGAAGTCATGAGACCCACCACCGGGTGGTTCGCTCATCATAATAATGACTTGGTCGGGATGGCAGGTGCACCCTCATTTATTGCCCCAGACATCCCATCGCATACGATAACACTTAACAGGTTAGCATTAGTCGATGATAAATGGCGGCAAGCTTGGCAAATTATAATGGACTGGCAGGATGCGAAGGAACCTCATCTCGTTAACGAGGAGGAGAATGCTTAAGCGGGAGATATGGTAAGTTTTTAGTTTCAGTTAGTGTCTGCTTATGTCCCAAGCAATTTAATTCGGGTAACCCCATAATGGGTGGAACTCGTATAGAGTTGCGTCAGTTTTTATTTCCTATAGTAGTACTTTCTAACTTTGTTTTGCAGATGTTCCTGAATTTCACACGTTTCAATGGTATTTTTCCTACCCTCTTTATTTACAATACTTTGAGGACAAAGCATGATTCTTGTTTGGGGGGCATAGAAACACGTGTAATTAAGGCATCTGTTAGGATATAGATATGTATAATATGCATTTGTTTTCTAGTTAAAATTTTAAAAATTTTCAAAAATATAAATAAATAAGTTTATGCTATACACTTAGGAATATTGGTATTGTTTTCTTTCTCTATGCTCTTAACAATCTAGAAGTCTCAATGAAGTTTTTTGCATCGTAATAATTGTTAGAAACTTAGGTTAATATGTAGGTAATAATCTTTGCATCTATCTATAAATATATTACATGAGTATCTATGAGTGTTAGCAGTAAGTTTCTGAAATCTAGGCTAGAGTACTTATTCTACAAATTCTGTGAGAATATAGCCTAAAGCCTTATATGAAATAAACATTTGAGAAATGACACAAAGGAGAAGTAAAACTGGATAGAGAAATCACACGCCCACTTGCTTGATCACTATGCCATATCCTGTTTAGAATTTAGGCCCTCTTTGGATCGATATAGCCAGTAAATTCAAACCTATGAATTATTTTCCGCTAATAGTCGCCCTCGAGCCTTTCTTTAGCCTTCCATAAACCACAATTCCTTTACCCTGTTACAAAACAAAACAAAATAAAAAATTCAACTTACCCAATCTAGAATAAGTCTGAGAATAGAATGAGTGAATAAAGAAGAAGAGAAAAACATGTGTAAACAAAAATTAGTAAGTTGCTCTTTAAAAAGAAAAGAAGTTTCCATCCAAGGAAAAAAAAAAAAAAAAAATAGAAATAAATAAAAACTCCAAAAATAGAATAAAAGGGAGTCAAAAGCCAAAGAAAAGAAAAAGAAAAATATGGCTAAGGATGGAAACAAAGTATAGAAAGAAAAAAGAAAATAACAAGGTTTTCTTTAAGTTACATAATATGAAGACTCTATTATCTCAGACTTGTCCTTTTGAATATACATTTCCTTCATTCTTAAACCATCTCCTAATCCCCCATGAACACCTAATAAAGACCTCTAGCTCAATTAGGAATAGGTTAGTGTGATAGTAAGTGGCAGATGTGTTTGATCGACTCCCGCTTCCTTTGTTTGTCATTGAGATTGTAAGGTAAAGTGTGCCCACCGCATTAATCGGAGTAAATAAACTTGAGCGGAAAAATCGAGTGGTTTTTGTCTTGACATTTATGTGAGGACCTACTTAAGGACGCTTATTCGAAGTTTTCGTAAAACTAACCTGCTAGGCATTTCATAGTATTACTCATAGTATATATATTTGTATCATAGATGACTGATTATTATACATATATTAGTTTAGGTTTTTGACTTGGTTATTCTTATTCAATTGTTAGTGAGATGTATAGATAGTTGGGACATGAATGAGGAAAACTATAGTTTTATTTCTTAGTCGTTGTAGTATAGTTGAAGTTTGTGAGTACCTTCACTGGAAAACTCTCACGAGGCTATAACTCGTCCACTAGGGAATTCCTAGTGGTTTAAGGCCTTGTTGCATATGGTCAATGCAATCGCACTCAGCGAAACGAGAGTAGATAAAACTCCATTTTTTTGGTCACTTATTCTAAATTTTCATCTTTGCTTGAGGACAAGCAAAATGCTGTTTGGGGGTGGTTTGATAAGAGCTCAAAACTGTAGTTTTAACCCTCAGAATACCATATACTTTTTTAGACCAATTATGTGAGTAATAATTAAGAGTTAACACTGATTACGTGTTTTATTGCATTTCAGGTTTCAAAGTCCATTATGTGCAGAAATGTGCCACTTTAGCGAGATAAAGGAGCTAAGGTCGGTTATTAAGGAGTTCCGTGATTAAAGGCCAAGATTCAAGAAGACAAAGCCTTTCCAAAGCCCGGTCAAAAGCTGAAAAGTCGACGCGGGCTGAAACAAAGACACAAGTCGCCCAGAACTTCAAAAGTCAGATCTTTGGACTCGCACTCGGAATTGGGCCTACCTTATGTCAAAACGACCGGCTCGGAAAGAGATTTCCAATGGTCTAAGCCTTGACCCAATCAGAGGAGCAGAGGTGGACGAAAAGTCTGTGGAAGCCAACTGCAGCTGAAGAGGCCCTTTTGGACTGAAAGAATTGGGCTTTGGGCCTGATTCTCTGGCCCAAAACATGGCTCCAAGCCCATGCACGATTTTTGGATCTGAAAGTATAAAAAACAAAAGCTTAGCTCTTTGTTAAGGGAAGCTAGTTAGATCTAAAATAATATAGATAATTCTAGATCTGTTTTCATTAATTAAATTAAGTTTTAGTTCCATTTTCAATTCTTGTTTTAGATTAAGTCTTTGAATCATTGTTCTTGATTGATTAGATAAATAAAATAGTTATTTTATCAATTTTGAATTGTGTTATTTCAATCTATTAGATCTAGTTTTAATTATTGTTGGTTACCATTTCTTAGTGTTAATTAGAATTTAATCATTGTTTAGTTTAGATTAGTAAATTTCGAATCTTGATAATATGTTTAGTTTAGATTCATATGGGAATGATTGCGGAATGATTCAAGGCTAAAACCTCCATTAGAGGGGTTAATGAAGCCTTGATGAAACTTGGTGGTATAGTGTAGAAGCATTGTAGAATCTATTCCAATCTAGAAGGTCGTGTTTCGCCATGAGAATGGGTGGACGACCTCACATGCTAGTTAGTACTCGGTAGAAATGCCATGAACACTAGGGATTAGAACTCGAATTTCTTGTCGTAAGAACGTAAGAATCAAGATACAAGAATCTATGCTAGGCTATTAAGTTGGATTCGAGGTGGATTCAATTCCCCTCTAATCCTTTATCTAGATTCAAAACAATCACATCTCCATAGCATTCATAGTTAGATTCAACATATTCAATTTCAGTAAGTATCGTAGTATATCACCTTCGTAAAGCTCTCATTGACTTGAGACTGGTTAATTAGATTAGAAAACAATTCCATGCTAGAGCACTAGGAGTGGAACGAATTTGTTACTCCACTCTATTTCGATAGACTTTAGAGTAGGAAACTTTGATAAATTAAGATAAAGAGATAGTTTAGTTTACTTACGTTTTGAGTTCATCGTTCATTTCGTAGGTAAGCTATTCAATTTTATCATTTATCAATTAGATTAATATAATATCATATAAGTAAGTCAAAACACAAAAAATTAATTAGGTTAAATTCAAAATAGTTTAAGCTTTGGAAGTTTAGTCTTTTGGTTTAAGTTTACTTACCAAGAGTTGGGAATTCAACCAACTTGGACCGGTTGGATGTGCGTGGCACGAAAGAGTAGTACCACGTGTGCACATCACAACCCAACTTGGGGGTTGAAGTTCCAATCTTTGACGAATACTTTCCAAACTTTAACGTATTTTGTTTAATTAAGGAAATAGTTAATTAGTTAAACTTAGTTACTTTTCGTGTTTACCGCTTTCATAGTTTTAAGCCCACGAAGGCAAATTTGTTTTAGGCCCACGAAGGCAATCAATTATAATTTATTGGCTTTGCCAACATTTTGACCCGGCTTGTGGGTCTTAGTTAGATTAAATTTGTAACCGTAAGGAAAAGCTCGAATGGTGGGTTGACACGCAAGACAACAAACACTTCGTCAACCCCACCACGTAACCTTCACCCCAAGGGTCGTGTACACACACCTTAAGAGGTAATTTCTAAATCTCATCGCTATAAAGTGTAAGAGGATACTTGTGTGTTACTAAGAATGCTTAGATGATTGTGTGATTTACATTTCAGTCTCGTCATTACATTTAAAGCTAAGGCTAAACCGAGCCCTAAAAGAACAAAAAGTGAGATTAAGACCCACTTTAGAATGGATGATGTGTGGAATGTTTGTTACATATACCAAATTAAAAAGATAAAGTCAACCAAGTAGAGCCAATTTAGTCACGTCCATCAGGACAAACATCTAGCACGAACAAAGAGAGTAGTAAACTACCAGATTCTAGTGGACCAACCACCTTCCTTACTCTCCTCCCTCATAAATACCGTGGGTGAGATTCTTGGTGGCACACAATCTGGTGAAGTAGTGATTTTCTCCCTTGACTCGTGTAGTTCCCAAAATCCAGTTTTGCACCCACTGTTAAATTCAAACAAGGCATAGTATGTAATCTACAGACATTGCATGCAAACTTTTTAAAAACTTCAAAGCTACAAACAAATTTTGCCATTTGAGCATCCAACACATTTGTCTGCGCATGTAAGTAGATTCTAAAATAGTCTCGCAATTGTGCATGAGACTACGCTCAGGCTATACCAAGCTTAGCGTGTTTAAAACTTACCCACGTAGGAGAGCTTGTCGATCTCGACATTCTCCTATTTTTTGTCTCCCAACTATTAGGCTAGCGGATGAAGTAGTTCAAGCTGAAGAGCCTCTCTCTAGTTTCTACACACCATTACAAGATGGACCTCCGTCTTGTATACGACTCACATAGTTCAATTGCGATTTCCACATCCCACCTAACGTGTTCAATCTCTTACCCGTCTTTCACGGTCTCGAACACGAGTTACCATACGAACACCTACGCCGGATACATGAGGTCTGCAACACGTTTAATCATCCGGGCATTTCTGATGTTCAAGTTAAACTGAGAGTGTTTGCCTTCACTCTAGCTGGCAAGAGCCATGCATGGTTTCTATTGCAGAAGGCCGATTCGTTCGATACATGGGAAAAGGTAGTGTTGTCCTTCATGAAAAAGTACTTTCCAGCGAAGAAAACAGAGGATATAGTAGCCAAGATACAGTTCTTCAGACAGAGTTCGAGTGAGACATTCTCCGAAGCATGGGATAGATTCTCTAACCTGCTCCATTCATGTCCTCACCATAAATTCAAAAAATCCACTCTTGTCCAATATTTTTTCAAAGGAACGTCTTCTTCAAGAACACAAAGTCACACTGGATATCATGAGTAATGAAAACTTTTTAGATAAAGGTGTTACAGAAGCTCTAACCTTTCTAGAAGACCAAGCAGAAAAGAGTACTCTTTGGGGCGACTCAAACAATTCTAGAACACCCTAGCCCAGAACTACCAAAATCCACCAATCAACAACCAAAGAAACTTAGTACAAGTATCCCAACCTACTAATGTCCCATTAGACAAAACATCTGAGATGATGCTATCCTTGATGCATTAGCAATCTCAAATCTTGGTGTCCATACAACAATCTCTAAGCCACCTAACTCAAGAGAAAGCCTAGAAAGGTGTATTCCCAGGACAAGCAGTTCCTAATCCTAAACAAGTGAACTCAGCCATGGAAGCTACAATCACCTAAATTCTCTGTTACGTGATGTATTTCCAATCTTTTCATTCCCTTACATTTGTTTCTTTAGAGTATGTCGGGGCAAAACGTTAACCCGACACTCCCGATGTGATGATGATTTCCGGCGCTCGAAGATATGGGGATTGGGATTTTTTGAGAAAGAGACTGCACCAACGTTAAGGTTGCCTACGCACCCGTGTGAAGAAGAATCCGGATCAAGTCTCTTAAACGAAGTTCGAGGATGTAGAAGCCTCCGTGATATATAGCAATCCCCGCCTTTGGCGGCCAAGAAAGGGATTCTCAGAAATGATGAATCCTAGTATGATCCTATCTAAAATAGGATCATTCCCCAAGATTTCATTCTATCCTTGCGCAAGATCTTATCGGATTGCACTAGGATTTTTAGCTTCCGCGGATCAGATTATTGGATCAGAATCATCCGAACGGATTGGATCCATGGATCTGGGCCACTCGGATGGGCCCTGGACCTGTTCTTAACTTTGATGGATTCGAATAACAAATGATCCGAAAGTGTTTACTTGGACAGCCACTAGACTGGTCCGCTGCTGGGCCCATATCCGGTCCATGGTTCGAGTACATTTTAGACTGAAAATGTATGGTACACACAGAGTACATTGGAAAAGGTAATCGGACCACTCTAGTTGGAGTGTGTGGTTGTAAGTGCCGAAGTCTTGAGTCCACGTATACTTGTATATTCCTTGTTAGCACTTTTACTCGTAGTTTGGAGTAGTATACCTCTATGGAGCAAGTATACACTTTTCTTTTTCTTTATTTTGCACTCTTTTGTTAAAATTAGCTTTTCCTTTTTGTTTTTATAAAAGTTCATGGTTTTTCTGGTTTTTATAATAGAGGATTCTCGACACAACACTAGTCATGTGTTTTTCTTTCAAAATGGGCAATGGATTCTACACGCAATCTAGGGGCGGTTTGAGATCAATTTTGCTTATTAAGGGCCGCTTATATCACCGCGTTATTCGCACGGGTCTGGACATTCCATGTCTTGCACAGTAAATCCCCCAACTCGTATAACTAAAGTTCTGTCTGTCTAGATTAGGTTCACTTAAACCAACGTGAAAGTTGCCTAAGACAATCTATTATGGTATGTTTTTATCACTGCTTTTGTAAGAATCCTTTATATATATCTCTACATAGTTTTCAAAAACTGGAGGATATAAAAATCAAAATCTTACATCCCAGAATAACCAAAATGATACTGGATAAACGTATGATTTTAGCTTCTTGCAAAAACCCTCTATCTTGTTAGAGATATCTTTTAAGAAAAACAAGAACCAAAAAAAAAAAAAAAAACCCTCGACGAGGAGTCGACTTCTAAAATTAACCAAATGGTGTAACCCAAAGTGAAACCTTTATTTGTTTAATTCTATCATGCACCTCTCTATTATTGTCTCGAGAATCTGATGTTAAAAGACTCATTTTGAATAAAAACTTCAAAAATTTCCCCCTATTTTCTAAAACTCTACACAATTTCCAGTCGCTAAAAATTTCAAAAACTTCTTTTATCCCCCCTTCTATAAACCTTTCAAAATGTCTAAAGACAGTTCTTCTCCATTGAGCAAGTGTACCCTCTGATTCAGAAGTTTTTGCATCTCTTCCGATTGATATATAATATGATATCTTGAAGAGAATTCACACCACCACACATGGTGCATGAAAATGTTCCTACGCACGCAGACGACGTGCAATCAGGGCAAACTGGTGCTTGAGATGTCAAACACCAGACTGCCATAGGCTTCAGCCGATAAGCGAAGGCTCAATATTTACAGTCTACATGTGCCTTACACCAAACCACAGAGCTCAGCTTCATAGAGTCATCAAACTATCTGGTTGGGATTGACTCGAGTCTTGGGGATTTGACTAAAAATGACCCACATTTTTACAGTTTTTCAAAATATAATCCAAAAAAATTAATTAGTCTTTAATTTCACGTTTGTATATTCTTTCCACCATCCGTTCCCTTTGTTCTCGTAACACTCTTTTTGATTCATTCCGCTATTCGTGTGCTTTATTTTCAAGTTGGCATACTCTATTTTTTTCAGAGCTTGATAAGGACCCAAAACTGTAATACTAAACCCCCGTAGAGACATAACATTTTGGGTAGTTATGTGTTTAATAATCATGAAATAATTATATTTTCATACTTTTGCCACTTTTCGCAGTTAACGTGAATATGATGATAAAACCTGCATCAAAGCACGAGAATACTGTGTATACTTGAAGTCTTCCCACTCAGCCCGAGTGAAGCCCAACAAAGCTTGACTAGAGCTGAAGATTCTAACGGGACAAAACCAGTGCAGAATGGGACCATGTTCAAAGAAGTAGCAAACTTCCGAAGCTCACATCTTTTAAACCTGGACTCCAATTTTGGCAAGTGATCTACCAGAACGACTAGGGCGATGAGCTTTATGCAAAGACAGAAAGTTGTAAAAATGCCAACATCCCGGGTCACCACTGGACACAGCATGTGGACCCACTCTATGGGCCCACAAAAAGTGATGAGTCATCATGTATGGACAAGTGGCAAGTTATGGACACTCTTGGACACCTTGCAAAACAAGATAAGACAAGAAATTAAATGAATGACTAGACTTTTAATTAGGAAAGGTGTGACAAAATTTGGATGAAAAAAGACAAACTTGTAATAAAAGGTGGGAAGGCTTCATGTGAGAGGGGGGGATATATCTTTTGGGATGTTGGAGAAAGGATTCCATTCATTCTTGCATTTAATTTTTGCTGTTTACATTTCATGTATGGTATTTTCTTCTATTTGAAGCTTTTGTATTAGGTTGATACAGAAAGTCTTGAACTTCTAATAAGATCTATTTTCTTCAAGTTAGATTTCTAGTTCTTACTTTGCTTCCTCTTACTTTTTCATTTCATACATCAAAGACATCAATCTCATCCAAGGACCATGAGCTAAAGCCCTTCCAAAGGGAGGGTTAATGATGTTCATGTGAGGATCAGGCTATATTTTAATAGTCCAGAATCACTACTTAGGAAAATAGGTTTTGATTATACATCCAGTCCCAAAATGATTGAGTCTGATCAAGTTTGGAGTGTTGATACTCTAGATCAATCTCGTGCGAGACCCAGTTAACACTAGGTCAAGTCTCGTGATACTATGGTAACTGTTAGCCCTCTAGTTTGCCTAGCTGGTGTATAACTAAACCAGGAGTTGAAGTGATATTCTAGGGATGGAATGTTAATTCAACTCCTCATGCTAGTGAGATGAACTCAGAGATGAGTACATCTTACTAGGGATCGATACTCGATGCCGTTTCGGGTTTGTCTATGAACTCGAGACGGATTAGAGATGTAGTGATAAGGCGTTCTAAAAGTTTGTAACTGATCTTGCATGATTATGATTAACCCTCTTCATGTATCTCTCTCTCTATCTAGTTTACGAAGAAATTAATCTTTATTATTTTACGTTAACTTACATTCCAAGTTTTAATTGAGAATATTTTTAGCAACATAAGAAATAACCCAAAATCCTACTTACTAATTCCTTTGAAGTTGTAAATTCAGTTGTGAACTTTGCCCAGTCCTAAGGTTTGGACAATCCATTACTCGATCTATGCTACCAACCCACGTGAGTAAGGTAACTTGACTAGTCGGGCGTTTTATGGACTTTGGTCTAAAAAATAACAAACTTATAAAAATTATAATTATCAAATGACGCCGCTACCCGCCTAAGGACTCCGTACACTTAATATAACAACTGGAATACATCACGGGGAAGCCCCCTCCTCCTCTTTTCGATTTTTCATTTATTTTGCGATTCTACCGTTTCTTTTAACTGCTCATACCGATTTTTATTTTTCTACTTATAGGCACCTGTGAACTAGATCAGAATTATCATCCTTAGGACATTCTAAGAACTATGTAAGAAGTTGAAGTACTGCACTTATCTCATAGTCTCGGACGAGACTTTCAAGGGTAGAGCGCGAGACGACCCTGGAGTATCAGCCATCCATTTTTTAAGCCTAAGTCACTTCCCTTCTCAGTGCTGTTTTGGACTCTCTGGATCTATTTAGCTAACTTCCAGTACGTGCATGAGTTCAACTCATTTCAGGAGTTAATTTGATCGCTTAATTCTAATAAGTGGAGTTGCAGGAAGCTTCATGTTTCGCATTCTTCCACTCCTCGTCAAACTTTGTTGAGGAAATTATTTGGTTGATTGCTATAACCTGTTTTACATCGCGTATTTGTATGTTGGCATGAGAACTCTTTGCATGTATAGAATTTTTTCTAAGTATGTGTGGTTCGTCATTGCATATTGAAGTTAATACGGTTAATATGATTCGAATATATTTGGATGTCTGCGTGATTTCAAACTGCCTGCTTAGATTATTTTTGTATGCGTATGTTACATCCATTCGCATACGTGACATTACTTCGCATGAGTTCGTTCTTGATATTCCTCTACCTCGCATCTAGTTGCACGTGTAGGTTGTATGTTATGTATGTGTAGCTATATATTATTGCAAGCGTAGGACGTGTTTCTATTCACGTATGAGTAATATAGGGTTGCATGTGTAGCATTCCTGTGTATAACTAGCATGTGCTTAAAGCATGATTAGAATATTAATTGCATGATTAGTCATCTATTTTGGCATTTCTCGTCTTTATTTGCATGTTTCGTAATCTAATAACATGTTTAGGATACATATATGGTTGGGCGAATATATTATCTGTGTTTTTTCCCCCTTCTCCATAATACATTAATTATGTAAACTTCAAAAAAATAAAAATATAAAATCCTAATAATAAAATTTCATCATAATCATATTAATAATAATCGCATAATATACCATCATCAATCATCATCTTATTCCATCAGTGTCTAGCAAACCCCATATCATAATTCGTTCCTTATGAGCCTAGAATTAAAATTTGTGTTTGCATGAGACTATGGTCTGGTATTAATAAGGAATTCAAACAGACATATTGTCATCGCAAATACAATAAACAATTGCATAAGCTATCCCCTAGACATAGTTCTTCCTCCATAAACCAACCTCGTTAAGAATCTCAGTTGCCATTACCTCCTATAGTTATGGCCCAGGAAAATCCCACAGTAGAGAAACCCCTTTCGGACTTCTATACTGCCTTACAGGAAGGACCTGCTTTCTGCATTAAACTCAATGAGATTGCAGGTGATTTTCGCATTCGACCAAACGTTTTCGGTTTGTTACCTATTTACCATGGTCTAGACCATGAAAAACAGTACAATCACCTTCGTCGGATTCAGTTAGTGGCCACCACTTTCCACCATTCGACCGTTACCTTAGTCCAGTCTTTTTTTAATGGTCTCTCTGAACATCAAAAGGAAACACTAGATATAATGAACGACGGCTGTTTCATGGACAAAGGCGCTATTGAAGCATAAATTTTTCTCGAGAAACAAGCTTAACAAAACACCCATTGGGGTAACACTGATTCTTCTAGATCTTCTAAAGACACTCCTACCAAAGTTACGTCTATGTTCGAGGTCAAACCCGATCCGGAATTAAAAACTCTGATCGAGTCCCTAACCAAAAAGGTCGAGGCTCTTTCTATTCAAGTGAATTATCAAAAACCCAAACAAGTCATGGCCGCCAACACTTCCCCATGTCTTATTTACTTAAGTCCTAAACACTCTGATTCATATTGCCATTTGGCATACGAGTGCCCTCCCTAACCATCTGAAGAGGCTTGTGCTTTCAACATCCCTAATACACCTTGGCGACAACATCTGAATTTGCTTGGCGTACCCCTGACCAACAGCCAGCTCTTCTGGGTTTCAACAACCCTCCTGTACGACCATCCACAAACTACAATTCCTACCATCAAGGGAATCTTTAACAGTTCCTATAAGGGCAAAGTCAGTTTCCCAACACCGCTAATATAGGGTACCAAAACAATAGCAGCCTTGTTCCCGCTACTCCAGGTTATGGCTACCAAAATCAACCTGTAAACAATAACCGTGAACTTGTTCCTGCTGCCCCACTGGTACAATCCAATGCCGATAAAATGGCTGAAACTTTACTGACTTACATGAATCAATAGTCTCAAATCTTAGTATCTATCCAACAGTCTTTTCAGCTATTAGCACAGGATAAAAGTCAAAAGGGCGTGTTTCCTAGCCAAGCATTCCCCAACCCTAAGCTCACAAACACTGCTTTTGAACTCACCAGTACACCAGGATCTAGTAATCCCAGCCAGGGTAAGGTGAATGCCATCACCACCCTTTGTTCTGACCAAACCATTGACAATCACATACGTATGCCAGACTTTCAACCGACGGAAGCTGCGGCTGACGTTCTTCCAACTCCTACCTCGCAACCTATATCGGATGAAGTTGTTCATTCCAAATCTACAGCCATGTCCCTAGGGAAAGACGCCACTGATCCATATATGCAATTCCACCCAAAAGCTCCATTCCCTGCCCGTTTGGTAAAGAACAAACCTGACGAGCATTTCGATGAGATATTAGAAACCTTCAAAAATTTGACCATAAACATACTTTTTCTCGATGCATATAAGCATTTGCCTAAGTATGCCAAGTTTTTGAAGGACATGTGCACCACCAAACGATGAACGAATGTTCCTCATTGAGTGGTTTCCCTCCATTACTGCTACCAATGGTGTGGTTAAATACAAAGACCCAGGTCGACCAACTGTGCCATGCACATTGGGTGACAAGTATACTGCTACTGCCCTTTCAGACTGTGGCGCGAGTGTTAGCTTACTTCTCTACTACTTATTTAAGCAGTTAGGTCTTCATGAATTAAAACCTACTAGCATAACCCTACAACTCGCGGATCACTCCATCAAGTACCCAAAGGGCATAGTAGAAAACGTCCTAGTCAAGGTACAAGATTTTTACTACCCAGTTGATTTTGTCTTTCTAGATACTGAAGTTGCCTATTACTCCATTCCTATCATTTTAGGACGTCCATTACTTTCAACTGCTAACGCTCTCATCAATTGTCGGGATGGTTCAATGACAATGTCTTTCGGGAACCTTTCTGTAGAAGTCAATGTGTTCAAATTAATGAAACAACTTCCTAATCCTGACATTGAGGGTGAGATTAGCATAGTTGATAGTCTGGCACAGGAATATTTCACGAACTCTTTTCCCGTAGATGAGGTACACTAATTTCTTTCTTATGATAATCCTAAGTTTGACGATAAGTCATAAATTAAGGATGTCCATGCATTATTAGAGTCAGTACTACTATTTGACCTTACTGTTGCATTACCAACTGATTCAGAAGAACCTAACTCACTCTTTTCCATTGAAGAGGCGGTCCTTCATGAATCCTTGATCCCCAATCCTCCAACTCCAGATATAAAACCTCTACCATCTGATTTGAAGTACATGCATCTCGATCCCGATGGTAGTCACCCTATAATAATTTATTCCCACTTGACTACCGACGAAGAAGCGCATTTGATTCATGTCATTCGTGAACACCGCTCCGCTATCAGTTGGTCCTTAGATGATATCAAAGGAATACACCCTAGTGTATGCACGCATTGGATACATCTAGATGATGGCACAAAGACATCACGGGAACCGCAACGTCGCCTTAACCCTGCCATGAAGGAGGTGGTGAGGGAGGAAGTTTTATGTTTACTTGATGCGGGTATCATATACCCTATCTTTGATAGTGTTTGGGTTAGTCCTGTCCACATTGTTCCCAAGAAGTCTGGCATTACAGTTGTGTGCAATGATAAGGATGAATGCATCTCCACTCACATCCCGGTGAAATGGAGAATTTGCATTGACTATGGCAAACTTAATGCCGTAACACGTAAAGATCACTTCCCTCTTCCATTCGTTGACTAGATTAGCTGGTCATGCTTACTACTATTTTCTTGACTGCAATTCCGGCTACTTCCAAATTGTCATCGATTCAGCTGATCAAGAAAAGACAACTTTCACATGTCCCTTTGGCACATTTGCATACAAACGAATGCCTTTTAGTTTTTGCATCTCCCATGGTACTTTCCAATGCTGCATACTTCACATTTTCAGTGATATGATGGAATATTATATGGAAGTCTTCATGGATGACTTTCCATTTATGGAAACTCTTTTGACGACTGCCTATCTAACATTTTTAAAGTGTTAACGCATTGTGAAAAGAAAAATCTGGTACTTAATTGGGAGAAGTGTCATTTCATGGTTACCAAAGGAATTGTTCTAGGTCATGTTGTTTCGAAAGATAGGATAGAGGTTGATAAAGCTAAAATTGTTAAAATTGCTTCTCTACCTATCCCCTGAACAGTTAGTGATATCTGTGCCTTTTTAGGCCACGCCGGGTTTTACAGGCGATTCATTCAGGATTTTTCTAAAGTTGCTCGACCCTTAACCAATCTCCTGCTTAAGGATGCGGCCTTCAACTTCAATTTTAATTGGAAACCAGCTTTTAAAACTCTAAAAGTCGCCTTGACTACCACTCTTATCATTCAATCCCCTGATTGGTCTCAACCATTCGAACTGATGTGTGACTCTAGCGACTTTGCTATTGGTGCCGTACTAGGCTAACGATGTGATGACAATCCCATTGTCATTTACTTCGGTAGTACAACTCTTAATAACACTCAACGTAATTACACGACAACTAAGAAAGAGTTCCTAGCTGTTGTCTATGCTTTGGATGAGTTTCGCCCTTACCTGGTCAGATCTTCAACCATCGTATATACATACCATGCCACACTTCGGTACTTACTCGCGAAAAAGGATGCGAAACAGAGATTGTTCCACTGGATCCTTCTCTTGCAAGAATTTACCCTGGAAATCAAAGACAAGAAAGGAACCGAAAATATCGTGGCCGACCATTTATCAAGGCTGGTTGGTGACATTGATAGTGATTCTTACGCCATCTGTCATTCCTTCCCAAATGAGCATTTGTACTCTATTTTCTCCTCTCCATGGTACACATATATCGTTAACCACCTAGTTACTAAAGAAGTTCCTTCCTCTTGGTCACGCCCTGATCGTAAAAAGTTCTTATCTACTGTAAAATATTATTTCTAGGATGACCCCTACCTCTTTAAGTATTGTTCTGACAAACTCATTTGTCGCTGCATTCCCAACTGGGAACACACCGACGTGTTACTTTTTTTCCATGAACAATCTTGTGGTGGTCATTTCAGTGGGAAGAAAACTGCGGCCAAGGTTTTACAATGTGGTTTTTACTGGCCTACCATTTTTTGCGATGCGCACGAACATTGCAAAGCTTGCATTCATTGTCAGCACCTGTGTAACACCCTCATTTTATTAAATGTCCAAAATAATAATAATAATAATAATAATAATATAATATTGACTAAGTTTTAAGTTAAGTGGAGTGAATATGTATGTTTGACTTTTTGAAAAAAAAGAAGGGAAAATAGTTTGTTTGGCTTGAAAATGATTTAATAGGAAAGTTTTTAAGTTTTAAAATAAAGTGTTGGGATTTTACTAATAAGGAAACATGGAGAGAATAATTACGTAATTTATGGGAGAAAATATGGAAAGTTTCTTAAAGTAAAATATGGTAGAGAATTCTTTAGAATGGGATGGTTTATCAAAACTGGAGGATTTTTAAGAAAACTAATTTTTTCATTAGAACTAGACAAGTTAAAACAAAGAAGAACGGAGCATGGATCGTGCGACTTCTAGCTGGCTCGGAATCAATTTTCTTTCATATTCTAGATACGTTTTTGGCGATATAAGGTGAGTAGTTACATTTTTCTATTTCACGTGTATACAGAAAAAAGCTTTATTGTCCAAGTTTTATTCTCGTTCAGTATTTTTTTGCTTAGTTCTTCTGTACTTATTCTGCAAACTTGTCGAATAGTTAAAACTGGTTCCCGTTGCTATATTGATTATGAACTATTGAAACTCTGCTATTAAACTGTTGAAACTCTGGCGTTGACGGCTCAAGCCCAAGAAAAATAGTTAGGTCTATTATTTTAACATTGCAGGTGATTATTTGTTTTGGTTGATTGAATGTTGTTTTGGTTGTTTTGGGTTGTATCTGTTTTGGGTGACCGAGGGTTAGTTGTAGTGGGTGTGTTGGAGAATTGGAGAGTGCTGTGAAGCTTGAAATGTTCATTAATGGCGTTTTCGCAATTTGGTGGATGGTGAGTTGTTGGTATGGGTGCTGTCGGGGTGTATGTGTGAAGTGTATTGATTGAATTGTGGTTGGGGAAGGGTGATTGGGTTGGGTAGTGAGATGTGTGCTGTTGAAGTTCCGAAGGGGACGTTAATGGCGATCGAGATCTAGATTTGGGAGTGATCTCGACAGTGGATAAAAGGGAGTGGTGTGTTTATTAAAGATGGTTGGTTTTTGGTAAGGAGTGAAATCGATGTGATGAGGAAGGGAGGAGAGGTGGCTGGAAACCGAGCTGGTGTGGTGGAGGGGATGATGGCGATTAGTATCCGGTGCTCCCATCTCACCATTTCAGTTTCTATTTCGGTTGGGCTTGGGCTTTTCTTTTGTTTGGTTGGGCCAAAACCAAGGAGTTGTTCCTTTTGGCCGGTTTCTAATTTTGTTGTGGGCTTGAGTGTTTTGTTTAGATTGTGGGCTTAAGTTATTTTGCAAACTTAAGTGTTTTGTGGACTTGTGGGCCGAAACAGACTTGTGGGTTTAAGTTATTTTAGATTGTTGGGTCAGGTTATAAAGGCTTGGGCCTTTGTTTTTTGGCCTTTGTTTTGTTTAGTAGGATTAGGACCATGGGTTGAAGTGTTTTGCATATGGGTTTGCGTCAGGACTTGTTTGGATGACCACTGGTTTAGGACTGTTGACGGTTGGGCTTGACCTGTTGACCAATCAACCTTTTGACTGCTCACCTGTTGACCAGTCAACCTTTTGACTATTGACTGTTGACTTTGTTTATTTTATATATATTAAATTGTATGGACTAGTCGAATGATAGAATATTACGGAAGCCTGTATAGTTTGGTTTGTCATTATCTAAGAAAGATTTGACATTGATATTGTGTATTATGGACACGTGACGAAAGTGAAATTTGTAAGAGACATGATATTCCTAAAATGCTATAAAAACGTTATGCGGTAAGTTTGGAACAATTGTGACATTTTGTGGCATGGGAAAATTGTTGTTCTGTTAAATGATATCATCTCTTAGGATATCTATTAAATGCAATATCTTTGAGAAATAAATGTAAACGCTCCATTATTATATCTATGAGATGCTACTATGAGGTAGTATAGTATTTTTGGATATTTCCCACGGGATTGTGGCTTAGTGCAATAATTTATTTGGCACGTGAAAGAACGAAAGTTGTTAAGAGATGTATTGAGATATTTATAAATATCGTGGCTTAGTGCAATAATGTATTTGGCATGCACGTGATAAAGTGAAATGGTTATGAGATATATATGTATGACATTTGAATAAATAACGTAACGAAAATCCTAGAACCTAGCTATCACAACTCATGTGATTAGCCCTTGTGTAGGGCATGTGTAATTTGATTGGCCCTTCTGGCGTTTCAGTGAATCTGAATGGCCCTTCTGGCATTTTAGTAAATCTGAATGGCCCTTCTGGCGTAGCCGAATAGTGGCTTGATTATCTCGTTCGCAAAATTAGAACGAGACGCACGATATTTTATGCCGAATAGTAGCAGTACTCACATAATGGCTTCCGTGTGAGGGTTACCTGATATGCAATATCCCGCTTAGGGTAACTACGCACGGAGTGGTTCATTATGTGAGAGGAGGCATGTGGATGTACATGTTCGGCGTTGGGAAACGATTGTGGTAGCCAGGGAAAGTAGGTAAAACTTAGAGACGACGTAATTCTAGAGACACTTGAAGAAACTCCAAACAATAATTGTGATGATATAACAAAATGTACGTTAAAGCTCTAATAAATAATTTATTGTGATTTATGTTGCATTCACAATGGTTTTGCAGAAGGGTGGGTTGAATTGATTATTTATGTAGGTGTGACCCACTCTGTGATTTTGCTTACACCAGTGTAAGTATAGAGTAAGTTTTAATTTTGTTCTATTATTATTAGATGTAGTTGATCTAGTACGGTTTGAAGTTAATGCACCTCAGTGGAGGAACTAAATTCCTTATTATTTTTGAATTGGAAGTTAAGGCGCCTTAGTGGAGGAACTACCTGCCTTAATTATTATAATTTAGGAATGTTGTATTATTCATTGGAAGTTAAGGCGCCTCGGTGGAGGAACTAACTGCCTTATGTATTGTGTATATATATATGTATAAGTATATTTTGAATTTTAGGGCTACTCATACCAGCATTGTTTATAATCTTGATCCGATTTGCATGTTTGCTTATCGAGTGTGTTCATAAATGAACATAGTTGATAAGTCTTGACAAAATTAGTGTTGAAGAAGGTTGGTTGCTGCTTGTGGTTTGCGTTAGCATCTCATTACAGGATATGCTTTGTTTTCCATTGAGGTGTAATAGATTTTTAGTTGATATAATGTTTTTATATTTCAGTTGTAATTATAATTAAAGAGTTGTTGAAAGGAAATTTGTAGCTTAATCCTATTTGTGAGTTTTTGGAAATGAAGAGGACTTTTGTTTATTTAAAATTTTTATTGGTTCCAAATTATTAGAATAATTAAATAGATGATGGGTTTTTAGAAGTGGAGAGTGCATCACACCTTGATAATCGAAGAGTCGGGAATAAAAATTGTTTTTTCGTTACACCAGCTTCAAACCGTACTAGATCAACTGCATATAATAATTAAATAACGAAACTAAAACTTATATTACTCTATACTTACACTGGTGTAAGCCTAATCACAGAGTGGGTTACACCTGCATAAAAAATCAATTCAACCCACCTTTCTGCAGAACCATTGTGAATGCAACCTAAATTACAATAAATCATTTATTATAGATTTAACATACACTTTGATATATCATCACAATTATTGTTTAGAGTTTCTTTAAGTGTCTCTAGAATCACGTCGTCTCTATGTCTTACCTAGTTTCCTTGGCTACCACAATCGCTTCCCAATGCTGAACAAGTACATCCACATACCTCCCCTCACATAATGAACCACTCCGTGCGTAGTTACCCTAAGCAGGATATCGCATACCAGGTAACCCTCACATGAACGCCATTATGTGGGTACTGCCGCTATTTGGCATAAAATATCACGCGTCTCGTTCTAATTTTGTGAACGAGAAAATCAAGCCACTATTCGGCTACGATTGCCCAACACATGGGTCAATCAACATCTTATATATACACCTTATACAAGGGCCAATCATATCACATACGCCCATCATAAGGGCCAAATCACATGAGTTGTGGTAGCTAGGTTCTAGGATTTTCGTTACGTAATTTATTAAGGTGTCATACATTTGTATCTCATAACCATTTCACTTTATCACGTGCATGCCAAATAAATTATTGCACTAACCCACAATATTTAGACATATCTCAATACATCTCATAACAATTTTCATTCTTTCACGTGCCAAATAAATTATTGCACTAAGCCATAATATTTAGAAATATCTCAATACATCTCATAACAACTTTCATTCTTTCACGTGCCAAATAAATTATTGCACTAAGTCACAATCCCATGGGAAATATCCATAAATAACCCATATTATACTACCTTATAGTAGCATCTCATAGATATAATGATGGAGCGTTTACATTTATTTCTCAAAAAATATCGCATTTAATAGATATCCTAATATATCATCTCATTTAACAGAACAACAATTTCAACATACCACATGATGTCACAATTGCTCCAAACGTACCGCATAACATTTTTATAGTGTTTTAAGAATATTATGTCTCCTAAAATTACACAATATCAACGTCAAATCTTTCTTAGATAATGACAACCAAATTTATACAAGCTTCTACACCATTCTATCATTGGATTAGTCCATAAAATTTAATATATAAAAAGTAACACAATAAACAGTCAATAGTAAACAGGTCAACAGGTCAAGCCCAACAGTCAATAATCCTAAACCAGTGGTCATCCAAACAGGTCCTAACCCAAACCCATGTTTAAACACTTCCACCCATAGTCCTAACCCAATTAACCAAAACAAAACCCAAAACCAAGGCCCAAAACCAAAGCCCAAAAGTCTACACATCCTATTTATACAACCTGACCCATTTTAAGTTATATGGACCCAGCCCAATCCAAAAATAGAACTGGCCCAAACAAAATAAATGAAACTGGCCCAAAACGCTAATTGATTCGGCCCAACCAAACAACAGAAATGAAACTGGCCCAAAACACTAGTTGGTTCGACCCAAAAACAAAAGAAATGAAACTTGCTCAAAACACTAATTGGTTCGGCCCAACCAAACAAAACTCAAATTTCGGCTCAAGGCCCAACTAAGAGAACAGAGTCGCTGTTCTCTTCTTCTTCCTCACTAGCGCTCTCCTCCACCACCATCTCGAGTTCCGGCCACCAACTCTTCTCTTCATCCACTCTCATCCCCGCAGTTTGACTACAACAAATATGACATATGACATCACTAATTTTACATCACTTTCAGTGAAGTGATGTCATAAGAAAACTATGACATCACTTTTTTCAGCAAGTGATGTAATAATTATCACAATTTTTTTTTAATATCACTTATTTCAGAAGTTGATGTAGTAGAGTTGTACAACAACATTTTAATACGTGATGTCGTGATAGTGATGTAGTAACATTTTATTACATCACTCGCTGTGTCACTTACAAAGTGATGTAATATCTATGTATTCAACATCACTTTAAAAGTGTTGTCACTCACTGTGTCACTTATAAAGTGATGTACTATCTATGTATTCAACATCACTTTAAAAGTGATTTTGCCAAGTTTTCTAAATCGTGACTTCCATAATTGTTATTATTAATATAAGAGTTACTTACTCATAAAGACCATCCAAAAAAATTAGGTAAAACTAGATTTTTGGACCCGTTCAACGAACGGGGACCATTTTTATATGATTTTTTTTCCATTTTATTATTATGTATAAAAAATATTACTTTAAAACTATATTAAAATGTGGGTTGTATACAAATGTGTACTTAAGTCATAAGCCCATTTGGTAGTCTGTAATACGAACTAAATTGATGCATACAATCCAATTTTATCGTTTAGGCCCATAGTGCACTTCTTAGGGCTATATTGCATCTTAGACATAGCCTATAATAAAGTTTTTAACTCATTTAATTGTGGTTGAGTTTAATTTTTTTTTAAAAATGTGTCCTTGGTCTGAGTATTATTTATTAAGAACTTTTTATTGATATATAAACTTGCACTTATTGAATCGTTAAGTTGTGATGGAAATCGAGGACCTCAAACAATGCTAGCAAATTCTTTGAAATTTGGTAATGGGGACCAAATTTTCGGAACCCGGTGGTGATATAACTTAAATAGCTTAAGTGATCCTATGCCCTTTTTTTTGCCGCTTATAGTTAAAATACAAAGAGGGAGACAGGTTCTTATCTTAAAACCTTTAGTTTCCCTTATGTTTTAGGAAAATTCTCTGCAAAGTTTCCTGCTCGCCAAGGAACCCTACCCTTCTCCTCTTGTCTTCTTTGTCTGATCTTATCCCGGTGAAATCCTTCACAACTTGAGTGTGTGAGTTCGGGAAAGATTTCTTGTTAGTTGTCTTGTGTAGTAAAATCCTCCACTGAATTACAGTGTGAGTTGCTCAAGATAGCTGACTCCCTTGACTGCCTTATTGGTAAAATCCTTCACTCTTGAGAGTGAGAGTTCGTAAGGACAGAAAAAGGATGAATCTGTATGAGTTTGAAAACCCCAAACGCTCCAGCTTTGTGGCTATTGGTAACGCCCATATGGTTGCACAAGGCTTACCTGAGCGTAATCCAGTAGCCCCAGCGTTGGGTTCCACTAGATCAACATCTGAGAGAAGTCCTGTTGGCCCTGAGCAAGGTATAAAGCATATGGCTTCAACCAGAAACCCCTCGTCTCAGGCAACAGAGACACGAAATCAACAAGCTACGGTACAAAATAACGGTGGTGGCTCTAGGTGGAGTGCCTTGTTTGGACGGAATGGAAACCAGGAATCTACAGTAGCGTTCACATCATATTCTCCTAGTATTATAGATGGCGTTGCTCAAGTACCAGAGGAACTGGTTGAGCAGGGGATAAAACAATGGGATGAGTACTTGGTTGGATACTTCTTGGATAAGCGGCTGTCATTCCCTATGGTCAAAGACTTCCTGGGAAAGAAATAGAAGCTCAAGGGAGAGTTTGATATTACGACTGATAAGGAGTTGTTCTATATGAACTTTACCTGTTTAGAAGATCGGCAAATGATTTTAGATGAAGGACCAGTGTTTATTGTGGGGAGAGTGTTTGTGATAAAGCCTTGGACAATTGACGTCAACAGCTACAGAAATAAGGAGAATACAATACCGTTATGGGTGAAGCTGATGGATGTACCAAAGGAGATGTGGACTTTGGATGGACTGTCCTTTTTGGCAAGTTTGGTTGGTGGAACACCAAAGTTTATGGACGATGCTACTGCCAAGCGGAAACGGTTGACGTTTCCTCGATTTTGTATTGAATTTTCGGTAAACCACGAGTATAAGGATAACATAAAGATAAAGGTTGGGGATCGCGAACTTGATATTCCTTTGGAGTATCCATGGAAGCCACCGATCTGCGGAGAAGTGTTGTCGCTTTGGGCACACTACTCAGCCTATGTGGAAGTCGGGCAACGAGGTCGGGTCACTTAACGAGATGGGCAGCCGTATGTTGGTGGAGGGACAAGTAGAGTGTGGGTACGAAGGCAGAATGAACACAGAGAAGAAAGTCGCCAGATGGCAACAGAGAGGGATGCTTATAGGGCACAAGAGAGTGTATGTCAGGGTGAGCAGCTGGTAGAAGGAGAATCTTCTCATGCCCTTGTGGTTGCTGGAAATGTTGAGAGGGGATCGGATGCGCGGAGTTTGAGCAGTGGTGAACATGAACAGTGTGGGTTAAGCTATCAGAGGCCTAGTGCAGAAGGCCAGTAGGGTATGCAGAACAGCATTCAACTAGTATCTCCAGGTCAAGTTGAAGGTACTTTTCAAGGGCAAGAGGATGGCGCTGATGAGCTTATGTTGACGGTAGTGCAACCCCCCCTTCAGCAAGGCAGAATTATACATCCTGAGTCTGGAGTGTTTGCTGCTGAGCGGAACATCTTTGAGGAACTTGCGGACTTGGAGGAGGACGACCTCTCGGATGCGGAACCTGAGCTGTTCAGTGACTCGCAATCCACTCCTGTCCCAGTGAGCGTAGCACCAGAGAATAGTGTTGTCCAAACAAGAGCCCAAAAACAACGCAACTCAGAACAGCAGACAGCTTCGGGGAAGCGTGGAAAAGGACGGCCGAAAGGGCGTGGGAAGAGGCGGGGTTACTAAACCTATTCCTCATCAATGATTGGGGTGTGTAGTTGGAATATAAGAGGATTGAACGATCACATGAAAGCGAAAAATTTAAATAAGTTTATTGTGGAGAAGAAGATTAGTTGCATGGGCTTGTTGGAAACAAAAGTGAAGAGGGAAAAACACCTCTCTATTGCTGATTTGGTTTGCCCATCGTGGGAATGTATACATAATTATGCGAGTGATGAACATGGACGCATATGGATTGCATGGGATACGAGCAGTTTGGATGTACATAGAGAGGTAGAAGGGGCCCAGTTCTTACACTGCAAGGTTGAGAGCCTACAGCATGGGTTCTCCTTTTACCTTACCATTGTTTATGCTAGTAATAGGAGTCATGAGAGGCTCATCTTGTGGGATGAGCTGAAAATGATAAGTGCCGGAACCCAAGGTGCGTGGTGTGTGATGGGAGACTTTAACAATGTGCTTTTTTCGCACGAAAGAGTGGGAGATAGGGCTGTTCATCCCAGAGAGACTCTCCCTTTTGCGAATTGCCTAAATACGGTAGGGCTATTTGATCACGCAGAATCTGGATGCTTTTACACATGGAACAGCGGTGGGGATAAAATAAGGAAGTGGTTGAAGATTGATCGGTGTCTCATCAATGCGCCTTGGACATCTATTCCAGTAGCAACAAAGGTGGAGATTCTAACCCAAGGACTCTCTGATCATTACTCGTTGATTCTGAGTTTTTTGCAATCTTTTCGAAGTAACACTCCTTTTCGATTCAGCAATGTGTGGACTATGAGCCAGGATTTTATGCCTACTGTTAGAGCTTGTTGGGAAATCGAGGACCATGGGAGTCCGCCATTCATGCTAACAAGGAAACTCAAAAGTTTAAAAGGTGTGTTGAAAGGGTGGGCACGATCGGTTAGGACTGATACTCAGAAAAGGGTGGCTGAAACAAGAAGTGAACTAGAAGCGATTCAAGAAAAACTGAACGGTCAGCCGCTTGACCTTACTCTTAGTGCACAAGAGTTTGCCGTGAGGAAGAAGCTGTGTCACCTTCTCAAGCTAGAGGAAGCTGAGTGGTACTATAAAACTGATATAGATTGGCTGAGCTTCGGGGATAAATGCAATGCGTTTTTCTTCAATGCTTTGAAAGAGAAACAAATCAGAAATAGGGTGTGGAGTATTACAGATGCGCAAGGAACTATAAGGGAAGGTAAAGAACCAGTGGCTGAAGCATTTCTGCAGTACTATAAAGAGCTACTTGGGGTCTCGTCAGCAGCTTGTTGTGACACCGATTTTCTGAATGGTGTGCATATTACCGAGGTAGAACTCAGCACACGCCAGATGTTAGCTTCCCCTATTAGTGACATGGAGATTAAAGATGCATCGCTTTATGCGATGGGAGACAACAAGGCACCGGCCCGGATGGCTTCAATGCTTGTTTCTTCAAAAACAGCTGGGATATTATTGGAGATGATTTCATTAGAGCTATTCAGCATATTTTCAGCCATAAGCAGATACCAGGTGGTATAAACGCTACCTTTCTGTGTCTTATTCCGAAGATGAAAAATGCCTCGCATATTACTTATTTTCGACTTATAGCATGTTGCAACATCGTGTACAAATGTGTATCAAAAGTGTTAACTAACAGAATGAAAGATTGCATGTCATCTTTGATATCAAGTCCCCAATCTGCTTTTATTCTGGGACGATCGATTCGAGGATAATCTTTTGATGGCCCATGAACCTGCCGTGGGTATTCAAGGAAGAATGGGCGTAAGAGATGTGCAATAAAATTTGGACATTCAAAGCTTATGAGTCTGTCTCTTGGGTAGTAATTGAAGCAATTCTACACAAGTTCAAGTTCCCACTGTGTTCATAGAATGGCTCCGGATGTGCTATACTACCGCCAGATTTCGGTGATGGTAAATGGGTCTCCGAAGGTTATTTTCAAGGGAAGTGAGGCTTAAGACAAGGGGACCCCGCGGTCTCCTTATCCGCTCGCGTGCTAGTCATGGAGATTCTGAGTTAAGCTACTCCGCCAAGGGCTCCGGCCTCGAAAATTTCAGCCCATTCAAAGTGCAAAAACTTGAGATATCTCATTTATGTTTCTTCGATGATGTGCTCTGCATTGTAAAAGGTAATATGGACTCTATTATGGCTGTAAAGGGTATCTTACATTCTTTTCCGGGCTACAGGGACTAAAAGCTCAAGAATGCAAAGACAACTCTTCTAACCGGAAGTATGACTGAAGCGGAAAGGGCTAGCATTAGCGTAAGCCATGAACATCTCTCGTGAACCCCACCAATCACTTACTTGGGGCTGCCACTCACGGCTACAAGATTAGGGGTAAAAGAATGCTTGCCGCTCATAGAGAAGATTACCGGAAGAATCTCAAACTGGAAAAACAAGGAGTTGAACAGGGCGGGCAGAGTGCAGCTTGTGAAGTCAGTGCTTTCATCCTTCCAGAATTATTGGGCCACAACTTTTGTTCTCCGAAAAGCCGTCTTTGGATAAAGTAGCTAAACTGTGTAACAGATTCATCTGGGCAGGACCGAGTATGGCAAAAAAAATGCACCATGCGAGCCACGCTACCCTCAGACTTGACAAGGAGCAAGGCGGACTTGGTTTGGTGGACCCACGGGTTTGGAATCAAGCTGCATATTGTGGATTAGTGGTGAAATTGGCTCAGAAAACTGATTGTGTATGGGTTAAGTGGGCTTGGGAGAACCACATAAAGAAGAAGCATTTTTGGACCATGAAAGTTCCGCAGGACTGCTCATGGGTGTGGCGAGGGATCCTAAAGAACAGAGAGACTGCCTGGAAGTTTGTTAGATACTGACATAGCTTAATGGTAATGGGACGAGCTTTTGGCATGACCCGTGGTGTGCAGGCCCACTCATTTTGGACCCTGATGCAAGGGCCCTTCTGGCTGAAGTCGTTCCAATGGATGCACTGGTCAGTTCGGTGATTCTTAATGGAGAGTGGGCAGAGAGTATCATCGACCTACCTGAATGTGAGGTGAAGAGGCTGATCATGAACACCGAGATTAACTCATACACCTTGGAGGACCAAGTAGTTTGGACGCCATCGAGTTCAGGGCTGTTTTCTGTGTCCTCTGCCTATGCGGTCTTGAAGAATGTTAGAAGTAAAGTAAAATGGTACAAGATTGTATGGGGAAAGTTGTCGGTGTCGAAGCATTCATTCACCGTATGGCAGCTGTTCTCTGGATCGTTACCTACCCAGAATAGACTTATGGCGAAGAAGGTGATTGGGCATTCGCGCTGCTGCCTCTGTGATTTATATGTGGAAAGTTCGGCGCACTTGTTTTTTGACTGCTCCTATTCGAAACTGGTGTGGAGTAGTTTTAAGGAGGCGATGGGGTTGCCAAGCAGAGTTTGAAATTCCCATGCAGAATGGTATTACATCATGTGCATTTGTAGACCGAAATCCATAGCCTTCGAAGTGTTGAGAGCTTAACATGTGCCGCGGTGCAAGTGATATGGAATGAGAGGAATTGGAGGTCAAGAGGCAGCGGTTTCTAAGTCGATGATTTAGTGAGCATGAAGGCCGTGAATAGTATGAAATTGTATCTAGGAAATCATTTGGAAGTAGTGAAGGATGATGTCGCTAAAGGCTTAACCGTTTTGACTAGGCTCGGGATTGGTGTAGCGTACACGCGAAGGGAGGACCCGTGGGTCAAATGGATGAAACCTGACTCTGACATTCTTGTCCTTAACACGGATGGATCTCTACAGCAGGGAAAAGCAGGTTATGGAGGGGTTTTAAGGGATCGATATGGAGAGGTTCTCATGGCTTTCTGCGGAAACTCCACAAAATAGTCAGTCTTATATTAGGAGCTGCTTGGGGTCCAAAAAGGCATTGAAGGGGTGGAAAAACTAAACATAAGGGAGGTGGTAGTGCAGTCTGACTCATTGAGAGTGATACAGATCTTGGAGAAGAGGGAAGCTCCACCTTGGTATTGTAAGAACCTGGTGGCTCAGATTGGGTGTGTAAAAGCAAGACTTGCAGAGGTTAAATTCCAACATGTGTTCAGAGAAGGAAATCAAGTTGCGGATTACCTGTCAAGAGTTAGTAGTAATTGTAGTACTCATATTATAGAATGTAGTAATCAATGCATGTACTTCCTCCCCCCCATGGATAAAAAACTTAGTGCTTTGATCAAGGGGGATAAAGAAGGAAAGTTGTACTTGAGAGTTTGCCAGTAATAAAAGGTTGGGGTCCCCTTAACCCCTAGTTATGAAAAAAAAAAAAAAGAAGTTGTGATGGAAGAAGAATCAAAGAATTGGAACGATAAAACTTGTATTAACCGAACTATTATTTATCTGCTACTATTTATCAACGTTTGTGGAATTTATAGTTAAAATATTACAAACATGTATGCAACTTTGCATAATGTTGTTTGAATATGTTGTAACATTGTTTGAACAAAGCGTTAGAGTGTATTTTGTATGTATGAATAGTGTATTAAGCCCAAAAAATATACGAATAACGTCAAAAGCCCAAAGTCTTCTAAATATGTATGTACTTTACGAAAGCCCAAACTTTGGCCCATGGTCCATTAATTGGTTGGAGTTTTGTGATGGTGTAGTCGTCTAAACATCGAGTTGTCCATAAAATCGTTTTGGCCTCATTGTTTATTTAAAAAAAAATCCAATGCATTTATATAAAGTTTCCGAGTTTTCGTTAATTATTTTTTGAGTTAAGTTAAGTATAGTTGCATCCATTTTAATTAAGTTTTTAGGTTAGTTCAATGCATTTGATCCAGTTTCCAATTTTTTGTTACATGATATTTTTTTGGAATTTTTTTTCAACAGTTATTTTAATGGAGTAGTGTTACACATACTTTCCTTTTAGACATACTATTGCAACTGATTATTTGGATAATGTTGGTTTGCATTGCAATACACACGGACATGTATCTCTATGTAAATCAATGATTAGGACTTTTGACACATCAGTAGATTTAAATAGTAGGTCAAAATGTTAAATTAGTGGGTGGGTGTAACTTTACTGGTTTGAAAATAAGACATATTGTAAACACTTGTCTATGAGCTTTGAAATGGGCTATGTAATTTTGGTTTGGTCTCTGCTTATTTTCAACATTAAAGGTCATGTTTCTGATGGTAGGCAAAATTCATTTTCACTGTATTCCATCTAACCAGATAAAAAGAGTGATTATGCTGAGCAATGGGTGGGTATACCGTCTTTTGGGATTTGTTTCATGGAACTGCCGAGGCAATTGTCTCTTACCCTGTTTTTTCCCCCTGATGCCACTACAGGTATTCCATCTAACCAGATAAAGTTAGTGAATATAACTTTGGTGTTCCCCCTCTCCAGATGGTCAGTATTTATTACATGAGAAGAAAAATAAAGATTATGCTGAGCCATGGGTGGGGTATTTATTACATTAGAAGAAAAAGAAAGATTATGCTGAGCCATGGGTGGGGTATTTATTACATTAGAAGAAAAAGAAAGATTATGCAATACCATCTTTTGGGATTTGACTCTTCGTTTTTACCCCCTGGTATGCTTTGAATTTGTCTTGTTTTGTATTGTACATCTATAAAATCACCACCAAATTTAAATGAAAAGGATTTCATTATTCGTAGTTTAGTGTCCTGACAGCCTCATAATACAATTATAATATATATGTGCATATAAAAATTGCTATATGGCATAACATCAATTAATTAGTGGTGTGAGAGACTGAAAAGTAGCTTTCAATATATTACCAAAGTGTATTCCCTATTACCTAGCTTGACAATGTGTTAAAGAACAACTTACATGAATAGGATGGTGGCTGATAATTTGTCTTTCTGAATGCTGATAGCTTTCAAAATCTAACTCGGCTGCTAGGTTTGAGAGTTTTAAGAAAGTTTGTTTGCTAAGTTTGAGAGTGAGTTTGATATAAGAAGTCGAGTTTTTGGTTTAGTAGGTTTTAAGAATTTTATTTTATTAGGATTCGTATGAAAGGCTGTGGAATGGGTGTTTTTTTAGGAGTCTATGAGAAAGCCCGATTAAGTTAATTGGGGATATCCATGAAATTCAGTTATACAGGTGTAGTTATACAGGTGTGAGGCATTTGCAGTATACACTCAATAGAATTGTCGGGCAAAGTCTGCAAGGAGAAAATGAGAAGTTTCAAACTTACACATTGAGAGTTTAGAGTCATATAGGATCTTAGTTTGCACATTCATTGTTGCAGAAATTTAATAAATTGTTAAAGTTAAAGAAGTGTTTCAGTGAAGTTAGAACCTGTGAAAAATATATGTAAAAGAATAAAAAATTATTGGTTAGTCATTCATCCCTACCAAGTGCACTTGCAAACAAATGTAGTAATTTTCCACGTGGAACACTCAAATAATTTTGTGCGAAGTTCTCGATGTTTTACGACCCATGGATCCAATTCTCACCACTTCAAGGTTTAGTCAAAGTAGCTACCAAAAGTCATTGAAGATCATTGGCTTGCATTGACAAATTTTATCTATGACTTCTTCTGCCTCTCATTGTCCTCAAATGTATCGTCAGTGATTATCAGTAACTACTCACAAGGCCAGAGGCCAGGAATTGTTACATCAAATTAGATAGTGCATACATGTAATCATACTGTTGATTTGAGCCAAGTATTCCTGGTGAATGTTTTCTCCGCTCAATCTCAGAGCTCGATCAAATTGCTGTTTTAAACTGATTAAGCAAACACACACTTACTCTAAACCTAATCAAACACACACTTACACGCAACTCAGTTAAGCCACAACTCTATGAAAGTGCAAGGATATTTAGGCAGAGATTTTCTAAGTCAAATCTAATATACATCAAAAAACAAAAGCATAGTTTCATGGAAAAGCTCAGCTCAAGATTTAATTTACTGCAATAACCCTAGCAGAATTGGCTTCCTGGCCTCAAAGTGAGACTTAAATTTCCTGATCTCACAGGAGTCTAGTTGAGAGTTAATACAATTAAGAAGTCAATGTCGGTATATGCCGAGATTTTAGGTACAGGTCTCGGTCGGGCACAACACATAAATCAAAACAAAAGGTTATAGTTGATAATGAAGTAAGGATATTTATGTCCCGTGATAGAATATTTATGTCTTCGAATCCTCTTTAGCTGCTCCCCGCCTTTATATCTCTTAACTTCACATTAAGTTCATGTAGCACTCGGTGGAGATTCTCCCGAATCTTGTCACCCTAATCAATCAATGGACATTTATTGACGATTACCATCTCACCATCACTATTCATCACCACCAAACTGTAATGCATCAGCTTTCAGTATACGATGCAGTGTTCTTCTTGTGGTGTCTGAAAAAGGCCAAGAACACATGCTTAGATGCCAAAGGAGAATGCAACTAACCACCAGTTCTTGATGATGAAAGAAGCAACTCATTAACATGAAGTTTTAGTTTGTGCCTTGAAACTCCTAAAAGATTCTCACTACATAGTCTACCATCATTTACATTGTAACAATGATTTTCTTATTTCAAGTATCAATTATATGGATTGCAGATATATAGACAATTATTCAAAGTACCTTCGAATACCACCTAAGTTGCATAACGAATGCTTGTAGTTTGTTCCAGTACCACCAATCAAAGCAAATAACCAATCACAACCTTCATGCTGAACCACCTAAAATAGTTCAATTTCAATGTATTAGTGAGATAGACTCATATTCTACATGGCTCAATGATTGCACAAACTTTCTTATACTTTCATCCATTCACTTGTCTCTTAATTAGTAAGGTAAATGTTCAATATGGAGAGCCAAAACATCCTATAACCCATCAGTTAGTGTTGTAATTTCATGTACAGAGTACGGGGTACCTAGAATGTAAAAATGATTTTCCCTTTCATACTGTTCATGTACCTAGCAAACCAATTCTTTAATTAAGTCATTGTTTTTCATAACTATGGTAGGTTAAGTACTTGTTAACCCCAAACCTAAACGAATTGAGGTTTGGTTCAGGTCACTCATAAGAGTTGATGAGCGTACTTGAATCATTATATTATATGAATTCCATTATGTACCTTGAAAAATGAAAAGGGGCAATTGGAATAGAAGTCACAACCACCCCCCTGTTTCTAACGCATCGCATGTTCTCGATTCGTGACAACAAAGCCTTTACAAAAGCTCTTTCTGTGGTTGCATGTTGCGTAACACCCGCAGAAAAGAAAGCCAACACATACTAAGTTCACAATCATCTCTTCATGTGGCTGCACCAAAAATTTCCATCTCATTCATGCAAAAAGACCTATATTAGTTTCTCGACCCATTCCTCCCTCGCTAATTATTATAGGGAGCATCAAAAATCTATTTACCAATGTGTGTACCAAGATCAACTTAGCGCAAACTCGACTTCTCATATTCTAGCTACTTGTTATACTCTTTGTACTCGAAGTTTTAGTTTTTGGCTGATCAACCACTTTCAAATTCTATTACTATGAAGAAAGTTTAAAACAAAAATCATTATCGTGTAATGTTTAGAACAACAAAAATTGATTTGTATATCCTCCCCGCTATTCTCACTTTGGTGTGGACATATCTTAAAATCAGGTGGGTTGTTTTTCCCTATATTCGATAGATTATCTTATGAAAGAGATTCCTTTATTGGCCCGTTGCCCATATATAGCCCCATCTTGTGATTCAAGTGCCATTCGAAAAGAAAAGGATGTCATCGAAAACCTTCAACAAAGTGTCCAACTACTACTCTATGCTCCACACTTTTGAACTTGTCATTTTTAATTAAGAACATAATTGACAAACAACAAACAGGTAAGTTTTGGAATGTAAAGGTTCCAAGAATCTATGTACAATCATACCTGTAGAAGATCCCCAATTTTCACTATTATAGCTCCTTGCCTAGGAGGAACATCCACCGATTGACTTTGATGATGAATCAGAGAACTGTAGAAGAATAGTGATTAAAGTAGGATCCGGCTCCTCGAGTGTGCGGGGATAGTAGTTACCAAGCAATGACCCACTTTTCATCTATTCAATGTGATCAAAGATAATCACGACTAATACCTAAAGCCTCTAAGAGAAGTGAAGAGATCGTGTCTTGCGGTTTGATAATGCTAGCATCGTACTCATCATTTCTCTCTGCCAAAAAGGGTACACAACTATTAGGTAATAAATCCTAAATCTTAAAGAACTAAAGCCAAAAATCACTTGAAACATTTTCCACTTGCAAGGTCTCACTACACACAAAAATCAAATAGGCTAGCAAACAGCAAACAACAACCTAACGACTAAACTTTGATCCGTATAAGTCCAATTTATAGGTCGATAATCTAACGCAAATGAACCATTTACTCGTTAACCAACAAAATCACATGAAGTGACTCATTAGTTTCATTAGTGTGGAACAAAACCTTAATAAATAATTGATGAGTCTATGAGGAAAACAACAATTTGCAAATAGGATCACTTGTTCACGTCAATTTCCAACACTCAAAAATAAATAATGATTGAAAATTGAGAAATCAACAAAACCAAGAAATGAACACAAACATATATTAAACAACAAAAGTTGGCGGTGGTGGCGTTGAAGTGATTAATCATATATTCAATAGAGGAAATAGAGAGTCAGAGTGGAAGACCAAAGTAAGAGGTCTAGTGAAGTAGTCAAACCTGTATGTCAAAGTTGCGGAGAGAAGTGGGTGTAATCTAGAAAGTTGCATTTTTTTTTTAAATTGTGTCTGAACTTTGACGCCCACATATAATGCAGTTTTATTGCACATACTAAGTCCATTTGTTGAATATATAATCCTTGGTCCTGGGGGAAAACTAAAGAAAGAAAGAAAGAAAGAAAGAAAGAAAAAGCAAAAAAATGAAGAGAAAGGGAACACTTTATAAACGAACTTTTGATTTGGCAAAACAACAAAAGCATGCATGTGAGACTGATATACTTGGTGTCTACACAAAGTGGTGTTGGAATTTCTAAAAAGAAAAATAAAATCTCACCCAATAACCTTGTCTTTTTGCAGTCACGAAGTCAAAATTGAAACCCATCTTTAGACATCTCTTAAGATTTTTTTTCAAACAAATAGTTGACACAGGAGTCAGGACTATAAGACACCTAGCATGAAATAGTCCCCTAGATGTTCTTGCCAATACAAACTTGATATCAGCTGCAAAAACATATATAAATACTAAATAAAATAAACAACATATTGAAAAGAAAAGGTTTTGTTTATGAATTGAAAATAAGGATAAAGTAATCATTTTGTGACAGGAACAAAAGTAATGTAAGACATACTTGCAAATATTTTGTCGTAATGACTAATAATGATGAAGATGAGAAAGATGATGCTGAGGATAGCAACCCTCTTCCAATCCTTCTTGACATTATCAAGTACCCCTCGTCTTTACAAAATCGGTAGTCAAACAACAGATTCTCGGTCGTCCAAGTAGTACATTATGCATAAGTACATTGTCTTAAGCCTACACCCTTGGAATGTTGTGCATCTTGTGGGCTCCCTGCAATACAAATTCTATAAGAAGCAAAAATAAATAATAAAAATAAACATATCATAACTGAAGCTTTTTACATGAACAATTGGTTGGAAGAGAAAACTGAAAATAAAAATAAAGTCAATGAACCAAACAGGTTACCCGTGAACTACACTTGCTTTTTAGAAACCGTATACAAATCAAATGTAAAGAACCCATGCTTGGACGAAGAGAGGTTCTACACTGCAAATTCATACTTTCATAGTTTTCATATTTTCGTCACTAAGACTTCAGATCCAAGTTTAGCTTTAGATGGGTCAGGTCATCATGTGTCCATTATTAAGAATGCTACAGACAATTAGTCTTGAATCAAAGAGTATATTTTGAATCAAAAAGCTGAAGGAGCTATAATCTCTTTACTGCAACACCTTATGCTAGTTTCCATTAGATGGTTTTTTATTTTTCCTTTTTCTTTCAAATGTCACTGATTGCAGAGTTCTTCCTACTTGAGGCTGATTCTCCTAGTGTCCGGAAAGAGGTCTTTGAGAGGCTCTAGAGCTTATTTCTTTGTTTTTAAGGATGGATAGGTCAAAAGAATCATGGCGAGATGCAATTAATAACAACACCTCACGAGAGAAACCACAATTATAGAAGAGGACGCGATGGACCGCCTAGACCGCCCACAACATATTCTCAAGGGGGTGGTGGGCCTTTACGCACTCAAAATACCGATCCATGAAATGAACCCAAAGGCTTGAGGAGTCATCCTTATAGTTCTCAGTTAAGTTCGAATGAGCCAGGAGGCTCCGGAGTCATCCTTACAGATTAGTAGTTAGATCTTGAACCCAGGAGGCTCTAGGAGTGATCCTTACAGTTCTGTAGTTTGTACTATTGGCCACATCCTAGAAAGTGGTGGTTTCACTGCAGGTAAAGGAGGTCCACTACTCTATGCTACTACTGTTGAAACGGGTAATGCAGAAGGATCTACCACGTTACCTCAAATTGGAACACAGAATGCTCCACACAAAGGAGGGGTTAATCAAGAAGGATATACCAATTCATCACGTTCTGGTGGAACAGGCAATGCTTCAATCCAATATATGAGCTCAAATACTAAGATTCTGTTAAACGAAGATAAAGGACAAACCTTAGCACCCCGGTTCGGTGGTCTTAGAGATGGTCATGGAATTCCACCACTCAATGCTACTACTCTTGCAACTGACTACCAAACTGAGCTGCTAATAAGGTTTGACCTTGTGCAGATGCAAGTATCCTGCGTATTAAAGCTATTTTACCCATAAGAGAGTGAGAAAAATCTTTAGTTTCTTTAAAACAAAAAATCTATAATTTGTTAACCGGATAGATGAACGCAAAAGAAAATAGGCAAACTATCTGAATAATATTTGCATTGCATTAGAAAGCAAAGTAAAAACAATTACCAGCCATTCTCGGTGTTCTTGAAGATCTTCAATGTTTAGAAATTTTACAACGACGGTAAATTTGATCGAGCCTTAAATCCTTGTCGTAAGTTCTCAAATAAGTTAGTAATATATACTGAGAGTAACTTCGCTTGCACAGGTTAAGAGGTTAAAATATCATCTCCGCCTTCATGAGAGAATAATACGAATCATCAGTTTGTGGGATTCATAAGCTGGATTAAAATCATTAAGAAATGAAATATGTAATAAGCAAGTATTGCCAAGACATCTCTTACCTCCTCAAACACCAGACGTGGAGAAAGACATCCCGATGCAAGCCAAAGAGAGAATTTTGTTGAATAATCAGGTCCTAACATTCCATTTCTTGTCTCTTTGTAAACCCTAATCAAATCCTACATGAAGAGTTTAATAGAATCTAATAATCATGTAATCTTTTTCATAAACATTTACCAAATTTTAAGACGATATAGATTATGGCGCCAAGACACATACTGGATATAAAAACGTTGGTGCTGAAATTTCTATGAACAAAAAAAAGATAGAAAATGAATATTGGATGTATAAGGGCACTCACAGTTAGAGGAACTTAAGTTACTCAACTCTTTGGTGCACTAATACATGCACTGCAAGTAAAGGGTGGGATCTACTGTTCATGCATGTATGCTTTCTGCAGGACATTACCACAACATGTATACTTCTCCTAATAACACTACACTCATCACTAAAAACTATGTTTCATCACAAAAAGTATACAATAAATTATTTCATTTTTCCTACTTGCCAAAAATTAACGTAGATTTCCATAATTTCTTAAAGGGAAAGGAAGACAACCTTCTGAGGACATTGAAGAGACATTGAAGGGAAGATCTGTAGAATTTCTCTTGTTCTTTTTTCTTTTATTCATACTTAGTTTGGTCTTACTGAAAATAAATCCAATGGAGAGACTTGGTCAGCAGATAAGTTGAAAGGTATATCTCATTTTCTTAAAAATGTAATGCAACGTTTACACTTTGTACATATATTTTCAATTTTTCAACAATGCATCTTTAATTTCAGAAACAATATGCAATTCCATGCCAAGAAAGTTATAAGGAGCAATTTGTTACCTTACTCCAAAAGTACTCATTGACTCTGCTCAATGCTGCACTTTCACCTCTAAGACAAAGACATACCTTTGCTCACCTACATCTCATAAAAATAGCAGAGAAACACAGGTTCAGTAGGATTCTCTTTCAACCTCAACTCTGATGGATAGAATACCAGGCCAGTTTTCTACATATTACAGTCAATTTATTTTGAGATTATTGGATATAGAAGAAAGTAAAATGTTGAGATTAGCTTCATGTGCTGTTAGTTGTGTAATTTCCTTGTAAACATACCTTAGTAACATCGGTTTGGAAGTGGTCTTGAGGAAGAAAAGTCACAACAAAGTCAATGCTAGAAATTTCGATGATGGTGATACTTCTCTTGGTAGGCTCAAGAAAGACTTAGTGAAATAGTGATCAGAGTCAAGATAATTGTTTCTTCTAATCAATTATCATAGTGGAGGAGAGTGGAAAGTGTATCATATGAATGGAGAGCATATATTTGATGTTGTTGAGTTGTCTTCTTGAGGGTACATAGATCGAAAAAAGATTATGAAATTTTATAGAGAAGTCTTAATGACGGGTTAGTTTTGGAGGGTTAGTTTGAGGAGAAAGGGGTTCGATTCCTATAACGCCTTCAGGCCATGGAGAACATAACTAATGAGTTAACCGTGTCAAATTGGTTTGTAATCGAAGTCCTTTGTGATCGGCTGAATCCCTTCCCATGAGATCGCTTTCTTTTGCTTCTGTAATTATCTGGGTGGCTAGTTCTAACGAAGACCGAACAATGATGAAGACCCTTGATTGCTTGTCATCTAGTTTCTCAAGTTCTTCTTGGATGAAAGATTTTGGATCGCACGAGAGAAGACAAAGGTGGGAAAGCTGCCGAGTGCTCAATCTCTGCACCTACAGCTTTCAATGCATCTGAAAGAAGTGTCAGGGTTCCTGAACCAGTAGCACCATAGCTATCGTCCTCATAGATTCTAATGACTCTACGCCATCCGTAACAGCCAACAATGGGGATATAGATGAAATACGGATGCTGAAATCAGCTTGAAATGTGTTGTTTGTTGTGTAATTTGCTGTGTAGTACCAGTGTAGAAGAAAAAGCAAAGAATAACAAACCAAAAAGTCAAGACCTGGAAATTTCTTATCAGTGATACTTATCTTGGTAGGGTCCGGGCGAAAATGGAAGTATGCTTGGTATTTTCATGAAGGATGGACATCTTCAAACTAAAGTACTGGACCTTCGAAGCTTACTTTTCTCGTAATGGTCTTGTTAGCAGGAATAATGTTTGGGGGATTTTTCGGAATTGGTGGTGCCGTGGTGGAATGTTAATAACCCCATTTTGTCTTCAGATAGGGTTACAACCTGAGGTATATAGCCAGTTCTACGCAAGTTCCCACTAAACTGAAATCCGAGATGAAAGAGAGAGAAGTTGGGAGGCCGGAGCGTAAGAAGGATTTTTCTGTATCAAAGTTTTTTTTTTGGTTTAAATCGCAGAGTTTTTTTAGGTTTAGGTTTGATCACTTTTCGGAGTTTCTGACTTTCGGGTTTCCAATTTCTACAGTAGTGTGTGGTTTAATGGTCTTTTTGTTAGGGAGATAAATATTATTACTTGATAGAGAAAGGAGATTTAAACAAATACAAGGAGGTTGTATAAGATTTATTTAATTTATTGTTTTTTTTTACTTTGAGGAGTCCATAGAAAATTAAAAATAGATTAGGGAGATTTAAACAAATCTGGGGAGGTGTCACTAATTATTATTACATCTAATTTTGTAGGAGCCAATCATATTGTTCGGAGTGCAAAATAGAGCGATATGGTGAGGAGAGAGAATGTGCGCGAGCTTTTATATATATATATAGATAGAAATGAAACGCGCGCGCTGGTTTGATAGACTAACTGCCCTTAAACAAAATATAGAAAATAAAAAAACGCGATTTTTTCTACTAAATATATTTTGGTTTCCTAGTTAGAATCGAAAGACCATCGAAAAATTAGGTTAAATAGAAATTAAATAGCGCTGGTTTGCTCGACTAGACCTTAAACGAAAATTAGAAATAAAAAACCGCAAATTTTATACTGAAATTTTTGGTTTCCCGCTGAGAACTTGGAAGTGGTAATCGTTATAAGTTATACCTAGGGCAAACTGTTATGGGAAAAGCAAGAAAGTCGGCCGAAAATTATTGCAAAGCAGGTTTGTTTCTTCTTCCTTTCTTCCTCCCCTCTTGATTTTCTTCTCATATACCATTTTGAAATTAACTAATTTATACCTTGTTTTACCGATTTCTTCCAAAAAAGAATCATCCTTTTCAGTAGATCTTGTACGTGAGCAAAGGAAGAAGGCAAACAGGTTCGTTTTCTCTCTCTTTCTCTCTCTTTATTGAATTTATCTGTTTGGTTGTGTACGATTCATCTTTAAGATTTATTGTTTGGGATTGTTTGGCTGTAATCTTTTGGACTATTGCTCAAAAGCTGATATTAGATTGATTTTAGCCTCAAAGTAAAGTTATGTTTGTATTGCTCCAGTTGCTGATATTTTTGTTTCTCCCAAGACCAAATACAGAAAGCTTTGCTTGCATTAGGTATCCTATTTATAGGTAGATTACTAAGGACATTATGGACAAGACATGGAGATCATTATACAGGTTTAGTACACTATAATTCATTTTTGTTATTTTAGATAATTGTTACATATATGGATATTACAATTAATGAGTATATGCTAAAATTCAACAGAGCTACCGATGAGTACGAAGCTGGTGTTGATGAATTCATCGAATTCGCATCTAAACATGCGGAAGATGAAGAAATTCTTAGATGTCCATGCAATGGGTGCAAAAATTTAGAACATTTTGACATAGATACTGTAAAATTCCATTTGATGTCGAAGGGTATTGATATGACCTATGACCCATTCATTTTGCACGGAGAAGAAGTGCAAGTTCCCGTAGAAGACGAGGGTTTTAAAATACAAACATCAACCACACTGAGACATATGAGCTGTTTAAAGCAACAAATGAAAGTAATTCTAAGGAAATTCCTGTCAGTGCAAAAGAAGAAGCTAAGCTTCAAAAGGCGATTGAGGAAGCTGAAAAACCATTGTATGGAGGTTCTAAGTACACCAAATTGGATGCAATGGTTTCTTTGTATACCCTAAAAGCAAAGAGGGGTTGGTCTAACAAGAGCTTTACCCGAAGTTGTTGGAGATACTTGAAGATATCCTTCCTGAGGATAACATTATTCCTCGGTCACATCATTCAGCAAGGTCAATGTTAAGAAAGTTTGATTTGGATTTTAAGCAGGTGCATGCGTGCGTAAATGACTGCATGTTATTTTGGGATAAAGACGAAGATTTGGTGACTTGTCGAAAGTGCAAAACCTCACGATGGAAAGTCGATCCCCACACAAAGAAGGTACTTGAGAAGGTTCCAGCGAAGGTTCTAAGGTATTTTCCTGTGATACCTAGGTTCAAAAGGATGTTTAGGTCAGTCGATACAGCAAAAGATTTGACTTGGCATGCTTCGAATAGAAGTAGTGATGGAATCATGCGTCATCCAGTTGATTCTCCGACTTGGAAACATATTGATAACAGTTGGCCGTCTTTTGGAGAAGATGCCCAAAACCTACGATTGGGATTGTCTGCTGATGGTGTCAATCCTCACCGCACTCTCAGTTCAAGGTATAGTTGTTGGCCAGTCATTTTGGCCATCTATAACTTACCGTCGTGGCCATGCATGCGAAAGAAATATCTAATGTTGACATTGATAATCCCCGGCCCTAACCAGCCAGGTAAAGACATAGATATTTATTTACAACCGCTAATTTTTGACCTGCTGGTTTTATGGAGAGATGGAGTGCAAACTTATGATGCATGCACAAAAACCACGTTCACATTAAGATCTGTTTTAATGTGGACGATTAATGATTTTCCAGCATTAGGTAACCTAGCTGGATGTCCAACAAAGGGTAGAGTGGGATGTCCAAAGTGTGGTGTTAATACACGTGCGGAATGGCTGAAATATAGCAGAAAATTCTCTTACATGGGTAGTAGAAGGTTCCTTCCAGATGATCATCCATTTCGTTTCAAGAAAAGTTGGTTTAATGGGAAACAGGAGCTTGACCCAAAACCAATTCCTTTGAAAGGTGCAGAAATTTTTACGGAGGTAGATACTATTGAAGCTGATTGGGGAAAACGACGTAAAAAAAATTTGAGAGAAGATTGGGGGAAAGCCATAGGACCAAAAAAAAGGAAGCGAGGAATGGGTGTGCAAATGAAAGTTGGATTGGGAGTAGCCACAAAACTGACCAAAAAAAATAGTAGAGAGGGCAAAATGTGGAAAAAAATATCTATTTTTTTTTATTTGCCTTATTGGAGACACCTTTTGATACAACATAACTTAGATGTTATGCATATAGAGAAGAACATCTGTGAAAGTCTGCTTGGAACATTGTTAAATATGAAGAAGAGATCAAAAGATGGTGTTAAATCTCGGCAAGACTTGGAAGAGTTAGGAATAAGAGTAGACTTGCATCCTAAACGAGACGGGAACAGAACATTACTTCCTGCAGCGCCATACACCCTGTCAAAAAATAAGAAACAAATATTTTGTGAAAGATTGAAGTCATTGAAGTTGCCATATGGGTATAGTTCAAATATCTCTTATCGGGTTTCTTTGGATGACCATACTATATATGATTTGAAGTCTCATGATTATCATGTGCTATTGCAACAATTGTTGCCTGTGGCTTTGAGAAATCTTTTACCTAAAGGCCCGAGGAACACAATTTTCAGACTCTGCTCGTTCTATAATGAGCTTTGCCAAAAGACGATCGATCGGGAAAGAATGGAGAGCTTGGAGGATGAAGTGGTTAAGACAATGTGTCTATTGGAGCGATACTTCCCTCCATCGTTCTTTGACATTATGGTGCACTTGACAATTCATCTTGTGGAGGAGGCATGCCTTGGAGGTCCTGTACAATTTCGTTGGATGTATGCCTTTGAAAGGTATTACTATCTCACTAGCTAGGAGGCTTTTTCCACCAAAAGAAATATTTTTTTGAAAAATGTTAATTCCTAAAGCAGACATATATTATTATGTTTTAGGTACATGAAAGATTTAAAAGCAAGTGTAAGGAACCATGCTAGGCCTGAAGGATGTATGGCTGAATGTCACTTGGCTGATGAGTGTGTTAGATTTTGTGCTGAGAATATGGAAAATGTTAAATGTAATAGTGAGCAAGTGAGTAGAAATGACGATTATGATGAAAACTCCATTATTCCTAAAGGTAAACCTCTACTAAAGGCTTACACCAATTACATTAACTGAATCTATGCTTGAAGCAAAGACACCTTTGCCTTTTGTTCAATTTCAAGGAAGTTCAAACCATACATTGAGTAAGTAAATTTACATAGCATGGTAAATTATACTTCGTATTTGTTAGTATTTTTAATTTAACACCTATCAAGCAGAGAACACAAAAAAGAACTCATCCGAAAGGATTCTAGGTTGGGCAAAATGAAGGTGCGTTAAACAGCCAAACACACCGGAGAAGTTCAATTGAGTGGTTTAAAACTGAGGTGAGGAAGTCATGTACTTCATCATGACTTTTTAAATGCATAACGTTAATAATTTAACATTTAAATCTCTTTTTGTGTGCATTTAGATTGAAACTGAGAAGAAACACAAAGCTGTATCCAAAGTGTTGGATTGGCTGGCTGATGGTCCTTCTATAGATGCTTTGAGCTATAAAGGTTATTTGATAAAGGGTCACCGCTATCACACAAAGGATGGTGAGAAAGGAACTCAAAACTCTGGAGTGTCATTGTCAACTAATACCCTATGTAGGGCTAGTGCTAAAGACACCAGGCAAGTTGAGCAAACGGTGATTTATTATGGTGTGATCAAGCAAATTATTTTGCTAGATTATGGTACATTTAAGTATCCAGTTTTTAAGTGTGATTGGGCAAACGCGGGAAGTGGAATTAAAGTTGAGGAGGGATTTACATTAGTCAATCTCCATCAGAGTTTGTACCACAAAGCAAGATCCATTTATCCTTGCATCCCAAGCTGAGCCGGTTTTTTACTCTCGAGAATCAAGTGATAGCAGTTGGTATGTGGTTTTGAGAGCACCTCCTCGTGGATTCCATGATTTTGAATGTGGTGCTGATGAAGATCTTGGCAATGTATCCACACCACCACCGCATTTTGAAAACGTTGAGTTGGTTAATGACATAGAAGATGATGGAGTTCATGCGCATGAGCGTAAGGATTGTCCAGGAACGTAGTACCAAAAGAAAAAAAAGCATTAATTGTATCAGTGTGTCAGTTTTTGTTTTTGAGTTGTAGTGGTGTGTTTTCATTTTTCTGATTTTTAATGGTTAGTTTTATATAAGAAGTAAATGGTTTCTTTGTTTAATTTATTTGAGTTTTTCCACTGTTTTATTGTAACGACACTTCCGAAATGGCTTGAATATTAATTTTGTTTGTTTTAGGGGGACACACAAACTCAAATGTTGATATTGCATTTGTATATATTTGCGATAACTAATTCCTTACTTTTTGTGTATTTGTGAAGAATGTCAGGGGGAAATAAAAAGAGAGAGTTCACCACGGTAAGATATTTTAGATATAATTTTCTCACTTTGCTTAGTTTGATCATGTTATTCAAAATTCTAATTTATGTTTGGTTAAATATTCAGTATCAATTAGCTGCAAGAGTTAAGGTTTAGAAATTTAGAAGGGCAATTGCAGAAGCAAATAAGAAGAATGCACAAGTAAATACAGGTGTGCTCATGATTTTGAAATTGTTAGTATGTATAGCTTTCATGTTTATGAGTATATAATGTTAAATATCAGTTTTGTTAGTCATTTGAATCTCCACTTCCTGATGAGTGCACATTGATAAAAGAAATAAAACTTTATTATAATGACTTAATGATCTCATTACAATCATTTGTTTTTATACTCTTCATTACAAACCTAATCAGTTAGTTACAAGTTTGTTATAAAGGAAGCTTCGATTGTAACTTCCTTGCTGAGCTGGCATTGACTGAAGTGATTCTGGTTCCTTGCTCTCCAAGCTTTCTTCAATACAGTCTATTACTCTAATACACCCCCTCAAGCCATTGCGATGTAACAATGAGCTTGTTTAGGTGACACCCCCTAAATCTGAAGATTTCTTAACTGAAAGCTGTTTCTAAAGCAGTTCAAATCTGGAAGAACTCAATCCTTTAGTAAATACGTCAGCAATTTGATCCTGAGTACAGATATACTGAAGCTTTAGTACTTTGTTTGTGACTTGATCTCTGATAATATGAAAATCTACTTCTATGTGCTTTGATCTTCCATGAAACACTGGATTCATTGAAAGTGCAATGGCACTTAAGTTATCACACCAAAGTATTGGTGGCTGATGTAGGAAAATCTGTAGATATTTGAGAAGAATACATAGCCAAGCCATTTCAGCACCTGTAGATGCTAAGGATCTATATTTTGCTTCAGTAGAACTTCTTGAAATTGTAGAACTTGAGTTACAATCATCTGTTTTTATACTAATCATTACAAACCTAATCAGTTAGTTACAAGTTTGTTATAAAGGAAGCTTCGATTGTAACTTCCTTGCTGAGCTGGCATTGCCTGAAGTGATTCTAGTTCCTTACTCTCCAAGCTTTCTTCAATACAGTCTATTACTCTAATACACATATCATGCATGTTTATTACTTTATGAGATGTACAATCTATTATTACAGGTCAAGTTAAACTGCGTAGCAAGAAAGTTTCCGAAATGGAGAGGTTGCCAAACCAACGACAAAATGATCAAAATATAGAAAGGGAAATAGATGTGGAAATGCAGCCACGACAACAAGAAAATGATCAGCATATAGACATGCCAATCCAGCACCCAAATGATCAGGAAATGCATTGGGAAGACGAAGGAATAGAAACAGAGGGTAACACATCTCAAGGTTCAAACCATCCTGAAGAGCAAGGTACCAAGAAGGGTGTGAGGGGACCGACAATGCTGACTCACTTGGACACAGAAACTGGTAAAAAGAAGGTTGTGGACTTCAATGAAAAAGGTCAACCAATTCGTGAAAATTCCGAAATATACAGCAGCTACTTAGGCAAATTATCAAGGGCTCGTGTTCCAATTAGGTATACTACTTGGCATAAAGTTGACAAAGTAAACGTTAAGGACAAGTTATGGGATTTGATAAAGGTTCTTTTTTTTTTCCATAGTGGAGAACTTGAGATATGATTAAATAAGTATATATTATGATTTTAGTTTGTTTAAATGTTATAGCAACATTTTATAGTACCGGACAGGGTGGTAGTTAAGAAGCAGACATTTAAGACGATTGGGAAGAATTGGCGTGGGTACAAAACTAAGTTGAGAAAGAAGTTTTATGATGCTTTTGATAATGGCGAGGATAGACTTGCGAACTGCCCCAAAAAAATAAGGCTAGATGATTGGAAAGCATTTGTCACCTATGTTTCTCACGACGACTACAAGGTATTTTTGGTCATATATATAGTATGACTTGCACAAAAAAGAAATTATTACTAATTTAGTGTCACTTTTGATTTCCTAGATATTAAGGCAAAGAGGAAAGGAAGCAGTTAAGAAGCACAAGATGCCCCACACTTCTAGTCGTAAAGGTTTTGCTAGATTGGAAGATGACATGGTACTATATTTATACTTAGATGATTTATGTTTAGCTTGCTATAGTTTTTTCTCGACAAATAATTTTGTGTTCACCTTTATTGAATACTATGTTCCATTTATCTATTTTGTAGAGACGTAAAAACAAAAGTCATTTGCCAGTTACAAGAACCACTGTATGGGTTGCAGGCCACAAGAAGAAGAATGGGGAACCAGTTAATCAGTACACCAAAGAAACAATAGTATGTCATTCATTATTTAAAAAATATATTCATAGATATATGCTACTGCGGTGGTGATGACTCAAGTTAATTATTTTTTGCCTTGTTCTCTTTGATTTTAATATAGGATCAACTGAATGAAAAAGACTGTACTATGGATTGTGGAAGAGATGATGCTCTATCACAGGTTTTAGGTCCGGATCCTAATGGTCGTGCAAGAGGCGTTGGATTTGGAGTTACACCAACAACTTTATATGGTGTTCAACAGTATTCAGGGAGGGTGAATGAATTACAACACCAATATAATAATGTCTTGAATGAATTATCTTCTGTCAAGGAGCTTGTAGCCAAATTGTTGAATAATCAAGAGGTATATCCATTTTCTTTTTGTATATTATATATATATTGGCATTTACTATGATATTAATCTTTTTTCAGTTGAACAATTCATTTGTTGAACCTTCTGCCGAGCCTGCCTATGAAGAACAAATTGCCCCTACACAAAAACCCCCTGAAAATCACAGTGACCATCAAAGTCATTCTAAGAAAAGCAATCAGAAGTCAAACTCAGTAGGTTTCCTATACTTAAAGCATTTATGATTTGACCATATCTATAGAGTTTGCTTTTTATTGTATTTTCATGCAGGGAGGTCGTTCATCTAATCCAGTGAAGTGCAAATTGTTTAGACTTGTCCCAGAAGATGTCGTGGCAGAAGGTCTTTGGTACACTGATAATCCTGCGACAACAATGCATCATTCACCTCTCGGCCTTGGTTATTCAAAGGTTTCCATCGACATTGCAATTCAAAAAGATGCACTACTCGTTAGGGGAAATAGATATTTGAAGACAATAGAAGATGCTGTGGGTAGCTTTGTGGCTTGGCCAACAAATTTTATAGTAAAGTCTTGATGTGATGTTTACACCTTTGGAGTGCTTGAGTTTTGGTGTTTTGGAACACTGCCTAAACTTTGAAAACATTTTATTTCCTTTCATTTTTGTCTATTAATGTATTGAAGGCTATCTAAACTTCGAAGTATGTTATTTACTTATGTTTTGGAAGTCTGAATGGTTAAGTTGCTTCTTTTGGTTCTTTATTAATTGTTCATTTTAAAGTTTGTGTAATTGAATGCTACATGTATACTAACTGTTGTTGATTTCATCTTACAGGCAACCATTTTTTTAACTCCGCCTGTGTAAAGCTATAGCTTTACATTGCCGGTCCCAAGCCCGGGTAAAGGAGGAGGGGAAAAGGGAAAATTGAAGAGAAAGCTGATGATGGAGTGAATGATGCCCCTGCCCTTAAGAAGGCTGACATGGAGTGAATAAATGTCTTGATGTTGGTGTAAGTATTAAGGTTGTGCTTTTTCCTTGGAAATGTTGTTGCTGGATCTGTGTAAGTGTAATATAGGTCATATTATCTTTTGTTCTAGAGTGATGGCTATAAGTAATTTGCATCAGGTGGCATCATTGGCTTCGATTCTATTCTCTGTAAGAATCCTATTTGTTAAGTATAAGCCACAGAAGAAAAGTTATTCTCAAGATCTATTAACTGCTATCTACTATATGTTCAGGTGTCTATTAACTGCTATCTACTATATGATCGATATCCGGTTAGAGAATGACAAGAACAATGTTGGTATTCCTCTTCTTCCTTCTAGTGCCAAAAACAAGATGATCTCAGTTCTGTAAGTGTTCCTTCATTTTGTACTTGCGTCAATTCAATCATATATCTTAATTTCCTCTAGGAACGATTTTGAGAGGTGTATACTGTGAGGAAAAAGGGAGGTGATGATAAATTACTCCTGTTGCTTGGGTAATATGATGTGGCGAACATTTCAAAATTTCTTATTTTTCATGGTTACCTCTTTGAGTCTATCCTTAGGTTGGTAAGATAATGACTTAGCTTCATTTGCCTATCAACTGAATGTGTTTAGATGCATCTATAAGTCATGTATGCTGTTCATATTCCATTCATTTCTCCAATCAAATTGAACTTCTCGATTTCTTGATAAGATCCTAAAAACAAGTATACCTTAATTTGTGATTTTAGTATAGAAGAACTATCAAGCAAGATTAAAGACCTTGTCAGAAACGCAAAGAAAGCAGGAGCTGGGATAGTTGCCCTGAAAATTTCATACCTAAGGACATTCCATAGGCACTCAAACATCGTGATCATGGACTCGTGAGTCTTTCTTGACTTTCTCATTATGTTTACTTTGCATCATTTTCAAAGCTTATTACTCTAGCTTGATGATTGGGCGCTGTGTTTATGTGTTTAATTTATACGTGTATCCATCGTTGAAATACTCAGGCACTGTGATAATTCTAAAATCATTGCAAGTGAGCTTACAAGCCTTGGCTTTAAGAACTGTTGGATCGTGTCTGGTGGATTCTCTGGGACCAGGGGATGGTTGCAGAGTCAGTTAGGCACATAGCCAAATGTTTCTTCTTTGGAGGTCCTGTTACCATCTCCTGCCATTTCCCCAGAAGTCTCAGAACTTCAATCTAATGAAATGTTTCTTCCTAATAACACCAAATAGTTGTTGTTAACTTTTATTAATAAAAGATTGTTCACAATTTGCATTTTGGTTGTTTCTCATAACGTACCAAATTTTTATTTTTATATTTTGTGATGTTTGCTTGTCAGATACTAGGAAATGAAGTTTTGAAATGTACAAGCATTAGTACTGCGCCAGATATGAAATTAACACGCGCAGCAGATTCTGTGCCAATCCATTACTATTTTGTGTTTTCCTCCTGCTTGTCTTCAGATGATTGGGAAGGAGCTTGGTTTTCCACCTGCCATTAATTGTTCATCTTCTGGAAATGTGACTTCTAGGTCTGAATCACAGTCACAACAGCCTACACATAGCATTCATGTGAATCCCAAGTATTTAGAGGCGAGGCAGCGCCTTCAGCAATCTGGCAGGGTAAAACCATTTTGCGTATGATGTATACTTATAGCTCTCATTTTCTGAATATGAATTGTAAATTTCTGCTGTGTTATTCAATTTAAAAGTGAATGATGTGTGGTTGGTCTTTAATGCGAACTTCCATTTCTCTAAATTGAGTGAGTTGTTCAAGGAAAGCGCAACAATGTACATCAAGAGACCTTGGGTCATAAGGGAGTCAGACTTGCGTGTTTTTCCTTTTTCTGTGAATAGGATGTTTGGTTGATACTTAGTTGCAGGCTTAACGACCTTTATGGGCACACATCGCCGTTAGGATAAGCTCCTTGGTGTTAGTGGACTAATAAGGATGTTTATGGGGTTAGGACCAAACCTTTTTTTTATTTGGCCTTCCTATGGGTGCTTCTCGAGCTAGGAAGTGGTAATACAGTTTTATTTTATTTGGGATGATTAGAGCAACCACATTCACATTGAGTCACATGCTACGGCATATCTTAGAAAATTTAGGCACTAGGACTATGATGCTCTTTTTTTGCAAGAAATGGAGACATATGAAGGAGCTCCCTCTCGAGTTTATTCTCTTGGGATTTCTTCTCCAAGGAGACTTTGGTGCTCACATGTTCTTTTTTTAACATTTTTTCTATTCTCCGTATTCGTTATGTTGATTATTTTCAGAAAATATCATACATCATTTTGGACTTCACTAATTGCCCAATTGGGTCTATGTGATGTAGGTAAAGGGAGTCAATGCCAATAGTGGGATTTCAGTTCTTCCAGATGATGATGATGTAACTCTTATTGGAAGAGAAAGGGCATGGACAGATCTACCCAGTAAGGTACTTGTAAACAACATGTATTTTGCGACTTAAATACTTTCCCCATCTCTTAAACTGGCTATAACATGAGTTGAACTCTGTAGGAATTTAAGCATCTTAAAAGAGACACATCAAGTGAATCTTTTCATGAGAAGAACAGTGCAGGATATGAAGATAACAATTACAGTTCTGATATTTCTAGGGATTCAGACTTGGGATATGTGAGAGCTGGTGAGAGGATTACTGAGCAGGACGAACATGATAAGCCTTGGTATGGAGCTAACCGAAATGCTGGAGAGGCAACAATTAGCCAAAGGAATGGTTTTGATAGCAAACTGGGATATTCTAAATTAAGGGAACCCAAATCTGCACTAGCTGGTACTCAAGTGCAACAAAAGGCTCCAACTCAGAGCGTCGCACACAGCAGAATAATAAATGAGAACTGGAAAAACTCTGAGGAAGAGGAGTACATGTGGGATGATATGAACTCCAGATTCCCGAGGAAAGAAGGCTGGACTGGTGATGATGCAGATAAAATGGTAAGTGTTTATAGAGAAATAATTATTTTGGACATCAAGATTCTCCAAATCTATTGTGTTGTATGGCTACTTCTATGTATTAGGATGAGAGGTCATGCTGGAAGTCAGTTTGTACCGTGTGGAGCATTCTCTTGTTTCTGTTTCTTATATATTATGATTACTGAATCATTGCCAAGCACAAACTATAATTTCCTCAATTATATGCTGACTTTAGATCTTTGATTTATTATGATTACCGAGTTAAAGTGCTTTTGAATTATTTTGTAATTACTGGTTTATTAACTTTGTTCCTTGATTTCTTCAACTGTAAGCAGGAGATTGAAGATCATCTACCACTACCACGTGTGGAGATGGATATTGGTTCGAGAATTGATAGGGAAACAGTCACTGATTCCTTTTTCGCAGCACATAAAGGACATGTGACTTTCGGGCCTCGGACATCATCAACATGGCTGTCGCGAGAGTCAAACTCAGGAGATGGTTCTAACCTTATTGGCATGAATTCTAGAGTTTCAGGTCAATCCGAAGGGAATCCTTCCCTAGGTGGTTTGTCAACAAGCATTAGCTCATCCCTATCAAGGACAGGAGTTCAAGGTCTTCCAGGGTTTCCGGTTGGTGGAACTCCTAGTGTTGGATCATCTGCTGGAATTTTGGGTCAAAAGTGGCATCAGCCTCTACAATCTGTGTCCCTAGTGTAAATAAGTAACAAATTACATTGCAAATAAGTAACAAGAAATTCCATTCAACTTATTTGCAATGTAATTCATCGAAGGATATGAATGGTGCAAAATGAAATTAATTTTTTTTTTTAAATTTTTTGAAAATTAGACATCACTTTTAGAGTGATTTGGAATGACATTTGACATTAGTTTTCAAGTGATGTACGAAAATGTGTATAACATCACTTTTTAAATGTTATACTATTAGTTTACAGTTCACTCTAAAAGTGATGTTCAAATATTTTCTGAATCACAATTTCGTATCACTTACAAAAGTGATGTTGAACCAATTAATATTCATCACCTAACAAGTGACGTCTATTCTAATAACATCACTTTTGGGCATCAATTTTTTGAGTGATGTGATTTCTTCGCCCCTATGTCATCATTTCAAAAGTGACTTCGAAACACTTACAACAACACTTAACTAAATCGCTTTTAAGAGTGATGTCAAAACTTTTGACTTTCTACGACACCACTATTGTCATCACTTGCAAAAGTGATGTCATAGTATTTTGACATCACTTTTCGAGTGATGTCAAATCTCATTTTTGTTGTAGTCGGCCCTACTACTTTAGTAAACACAAAACTCGATTTCATTAACTTTTGAAATCACTCCCCAACAGATCTCGACCGCCATTAACGCCTTTTTCAAGCTTTTTTAACAGCCCACACACACACACACACACTACAATACTCACACACACACTACAATCCACTACCAATCAACCAAAACAACTACAAAATAATTTATCTCGATAACCCTTCCTCCACACTGGATCGTCCGCCATTAACGACCCTCCAAGCTTCGACAACACCCAAGCAAACATCAATTCACATACCTAACACTTTACAACAACAACCAAACATCATTCAACCATACCACAAGAAAGCAACAAGATTATAAAGGTTAAAATTCAAAATACTATACAGGGCGATTTCTTTGGGCTTGCGCCACCATTAACGGCCCATAAAGCTTTAACAGTTCAATCCCAAAAGTTTCAGTAATGAAGCAAATTAATATAATGACATCTAACCAGTCTAACAATTCGACAAGATGAGAAAAAATAACGACAGAGGAAAAGCCGAACAAAAATTGAGCGGAAAAACTTTGACAGTAAAGTTATCTCTGTATAGACGTGCAATAGAAAAACTAAACTACTCACCTCTTGTATCGCGAAAAAGTATATAGAATATTATGCCAGAAAACCAATCCCAAGCTAGCTTGCACAATCCGCCTTGTCTGTCTCCGTTCTTCTTTGTTTTTAGCTTGTGTGTGTAGTTTTTGTTTTAAAGAAAAACCTTATTTTTCTAGAGACCATTCTAAAGAATTTACTTACCATATATTTAGCATAACTTTTTAGAAACTTCTCATTTTACTAAATATATCTATTCATAACTATAGAATGTTATTATCTATTAAAAGTAGTATATCTATTATATACCTTTATTTGCAAACTTTCCGAATATAAAAAAAATATTTACCAATCATTCAAAATTCAAAAATAGTAATTCCTATAGTAAAATTTTCGAAAATATTAACTTGTTTTTCGCTCCTGTCTCTTTCTATCGAAAAGTCAAGCCCACATTTACTAGCCCGTTGACCAAGAAACAAAATATCAAAATTCCGAAATACTAAATATTGTTATGAAATAATGTAAAAATAATTTGGGCCGGGTCTTACAGCTCCCCTCCATTCGAGTCTCGCACGAGATAGCCCCCAATTCAACTCCAGTCTCGCACGAGACCACCACAACCCCGTTTCAATTTATGTTCCGCCACCAATTTCAAATTCTTCCTCTCATCTCAAAACAATTGCCATCCTCTTCCTCAGATCTTCAAATGGTCGAAAATAGGCGAATTTTAGTAGAAAGGAATTTTGGATAACTTTTTGAAAATGGGATGTTTTCCCCATTTTTTGGTAGTGAAATTCAATCTCGAGGTTGGGAGTATCTGTTGTATGCCAATGGCGGTCTCTATTCGACGGATTTGGTGTTGAAGTTCTACAACAATGGCGGTTTTAATGGCAGCCATTTTTGGGTCACCATCGACGATGTGCGCCGCCAAGTCACACCCGCCTTGATCTCTGGGATCATTGGCATACCTTTGGTCGACCATGTATTAACTCAGCAGAAGTCTGTGAATCCACGGAATTACGACCTAATGCTTGACACGCTAATCGAGGGTGATTGTAATCTTGATAGGAAATGCGCTTATCAACGTTCTCTACGTCGAAACGAACTTGCAGTGACTCAATGGTTGGGTCAGAATGTCATTGGCACCTCTAAGCCATCTGACATTAACAAGACATTTCTCCACCTACTATGGGTCCTCTAGAAGTGAAAGGGAAACTTCTACATTGTGACCTTTCTATTCGACATCATTACTCATGCCACACTTAGGTCAGCTCCTCTCGTCGTTCTTGTCACGCAAGTTATGATAAATTTGGGTTTCCTATTTGCTACACCTTTAGTTCCTATGCTGCAATATGAGAATGTGCATGTTTTCAAGAAGTGCATACAGTTCCTATGGGAACCCACAGCACGCATGATAGTGGAACACGATAACGTGACTCCACCTCCCTTATCCCCTCCAACTTTCTTTGATGAGGCTGCTATGAGCCAGATGAGTCGTCCTATAGATGCCCTACGCACTATGAACAGTGGCATGCGAGACATGTATACTCGCCAAGTATCGATGGAACATTACTTGGGCGAATTTAGGGAAGATATGCGCACTCGCCACGATTCACTGACCATCACCATGGGCAAATTTCAGCAAGAAATGCGCACTTCCATGGATGCATTTCAGGATCAGCTAAGTACTCGCCAGAACCAGTTCTAGCGAATGCTCATGGAAAACCAACACCAGTTTCAAGTCCAAGTGATGCATACTCTAGGCGATATCCAGGAGCAGTTAGCCTCCATGGGAGCTCGTCCTGCAAGCCGTCGCAGGAATCATGGTTCTTCTTCAGCAACCCCTAAGGATTCCCAGTAGACATTTTATTTGCCTGGACTTGTATTTTATTTATATCGGATATTTTATATACGTGTTTCCATTTTAATTTTCTACCTACGTATGTCTTATATTTCCTACATTTTCAAAAAAATTCTGCTTTGTCAAGTATTATATTTGATCTTATATATCTCCAATATATATTCTAATATATATATATATAACGGTTGACGTCACACATAACAACAAGTTTTACCGATAACTAACGATCTACAATGGTCAGAAAATGGTCATAAAACCGCCACCACAACGGTCAGAAAAACGGCTCAATTTCCTTTTTATACATATAAAGTTCACCACATCCTTTACATTCACTCCTTTCATCTTCTCCCCTCTATATTTTTTCTTTAATTCCAATTATGCTTTTGTTCTTACCAATCTTCAACTTCATGGATGCACTAGAAAAGTTTGAGCAGCAGTAAATTGAATATGCTACTCACCTTCAAGCTCGTTAGTTTTATTATCGTAATGTTGTTGATGTAACATATAGTCATATCTAATATCTAGATCTGTATTTTTTCCGTTGTCATTATGGTGTGTTTTCACATCCCTGTACGTTGTTACAACTTAATGTAAGATCCTATTTACGTATTCGCATTACTTGTTCTTCTACTTATGCTACGTCTAGAGATCTTGCTTAAAAAATATATATATTAGGTATAGTGCGCTACTCCTTGTAGTCGCATGCCCTATTCTTTCCCCTCCACACTACATCCACTTTTGCGCCTTGTTTAATTGATTTATGAATATACAAGTTGGTCAAACTACCCTGTGAAACCTTCTCTCGTATATTCTATCTCTTCCCACGTCTGACTCACAGTCTCAGGGATCTGACTTTAAACGATCTTTTGGGCAAGCACCTTGATAGAATTATTTTAGAAGATACATGTGGTCTAACTACCCTGTGACACTTTGATCCATATTTTCTAAACTTTCGGATTGGTGCCTATTTATAGCTAGGCTAGACACCTCTCAAATCCAGTCTTTTTTTTTTTCACTCAATTATCTTCACCACTCCATTCCTTCCATCTTCAATGGCCCTCACTCGAATTTTCATGCCTGAGCAAAACTTTATGGAAAATTTTTAGAGCAGTCTATTTTAACCATATTTTGACAATGAAATTTTACGTCGCGGATGGTTCCCTCTATTACATCATAAGGACGTAGTTTATTCCAAAGAGTTGGTTCTACATTTCTATACACACGGTTATTTCCAAAACGGTCAATTCTTTGACCGTGCAAACGGATGAGAGCGCGAATTGACTCAGGAAATCATCTCCGAGGTCCTTCAAATTCCCATAACAAACCCTGGGGTACACCTTCAGGATTCACCATTCGACAATACAAGGCATCTAATATTTGCAACTATCCTTTATGACGAATACAACCGGAAAAACTACATTGTTTATCAGCGATTCTTGCAAAAGAACCTATTAGCTGTGATCCAATGGCTAGCCTATAATGTGCTCGGCACATCTAAGACTTCCGAAATAACCAAACCCCTCCTCCATCTACTCTGGGTCCTGCAGACTAAAAGCAATGATTTTTGCATAATTTAATTTCTCTGGAACGCGATCGCACATGCCAGGAAGAAGTCAGCTCCTTTGCCAACCATTGTGACACTTATCATGGTGCGTTGGGGTTTCCTATTACTGCTCCTACCACCTATCTCAGAACAGCTAACATTCTCACCATTCACTCCATGTGTATGAATGGTTTTTGGACTCTCGACGTTGCAAAGAACCATGTCGGTGCAGAAACCGGCAAAGCTTTTTCCTTTGTCAACATCTTCGCTGACAATGCAATACACAACATATTTAATAATATGGAAGGCTTTCGTTTAATTCACCAAGGACTAATGACATTATACACACGTCAGAACATCATCATTACCAGTCTTCTTGAGTTTCACGAGCTTCAGACAATGCACGTCGAGGAACAAGCACAATTCTTGCACAACCACAACCAGTTCTTGACAAATCACAATCTCATAATGGAGAACCAATCCGAGATTTACTAGACACAGAGCGCGTTGTTGCAATGGGCTGTTGCACGGATTGACTTCATCAAGAATCTTATAAATGGATTTCTCTCACCTAAGGATCCTCACCATTACCCGGGCCATGGCCCAAATTAAATTTCATGAATTTTCGTTCTTTGTCGTTTTCGATTTTTTCTTTAGTAACCCTTATTACGTGTAGCACAATTTTCCTATTATAATTAATGTCATTTGTTTTTACTCAGTCATTTCCATCAAATTCTAAAAATTAGTTTACTTTTGTCTCCAAGTGGTGTCTTTCATCACATGTCTTTTTTCATCCAGTTCCTGCTTTACTATTTGCATCTCCAATAATGGAACCTCCAAAGATCATCCTTGAACAATCCTTCCAGGCTATGTTAGATTCTCCTTCGTTAGGACTTCATTTCAGACACCTTATCACCCAAGCCGGTTGATCCTCCCTCGTTTTGCAACCTGAGTAGACATACTCTCCATGTTTAGTGGCATATTTTTATGATCATATGGAGAATACAACAACATTTAATGGTGCACGTGGTTTCTTTTTGAATAGATTCGCAATCTGTATGGGTGACACCAGACATATCTTTCATGAGCCAACAGTTGCTATGACTTTGGACCTTCCCTATCACGAGCCCACCCCCACCATTCAATATAGCATACAAAACTCCTTTAATCACTACTATTGGGAAGATTTTGTCAGCCTCTACGGTGATGTCCTCACCCAAATCGTTGAAGGTGAGGAAGATGGCCGATAGCCAAACAAAACAATTCCCCTAGCAAGTATGACAATGAATGTCGAGACTGCCATGTTGTTTATCCTTCTGAACATCATGGGGGATTGACATCTTTCTACTACCACCGAATCAGCTTGCAAGACTTTCCATGCTCTCGCTCAGCAACATACTTTCTTCGACATCACGAACCTCTTAATTGAGAACCTGAAAAAGGTTCGTGATTTTCGACACCATTATATCACCTTACCCATTACCGCATGCCGGATAATGAGGGCATTCTTCCCACAGTTTTCAGCCACTTTTCATGACTGGGTATGAGTAGATTCTATGTGTCTGGTGAACAAGATAATTCGTTCTTTGAGATTTCGGGTCTGGCGTCAGCGCTCTTCAATGTACCTGAAGTACGTTCGTTGCTTCCCCAAAGACGATAAATTGGCCTGACGCCAAAGAATGGCACTTCGATAGAGATGAAGCTAGAATGGACATACCCCTAATTCTTAATTAGGGAAGTGTAAGTTGATGTACATATTTGTTGTTTTAGTTTTTAATGTGCCCTTTCCCTTTTATTTTTGTATATTATATGTTGTGTTAGCATAATTTCTTGTTGTAGATATTAGCCCTATTTTTGCTCAAGCCTCTCAGGTATATTCTTTCTTCCTCTTGACACTTTGAGGATACAACATCCTACTATTTGGGGGTGATTAGAACCTTTCGCAAAAATTAAGCATTTCTAGGTTGTATATAGCTTTATTTTCTGTCTAAATAAGTGTATTTAGTGACAAAGTATCGTTTCCTTTTCTGTGATGAAAAATATCTAGAAATCTCACCATAATATTATAATTAGGATTTGTTCGTAGACATTTAAGTTAATATGTATGCAATAGTTTTTACATCTTTTCATGAGCATTCATGCACTGACTGTCATTGAATGTACATTGCAGTAAGTTTATAAGACCCACGGTTAGACAATTTAATTTCCGTATCTTGTGAGAATCTAACCAAAAAGCCTCAACATGTGTGATATATGAGTAATGACACAAAGGAATAGCTTTTTTGAATAGAGAAAATTACACGTCTACTTACTTGATCACTTCCCGAATCCTAGGCGAGAATTTAAGCCTTCTTTGGATTGATATAGCCAAAAATTCATACTTGTAAAAAATTTACCGCTAGTCGCCCCACTGAACCTTTCATTAAACCTTTCTATTTCACAAAAAATTCCTTATCCATCTATTAACCCCAATAAAATAAACCCACCCGAATGATAAGTATGAGAAATAGGATGAAGAGTGGAAAAATGAAGAGAAAAACTTGTCACAAATCAAAATCAGTTACTTGCTTCAGAAAGAAAAGAAAAAGAAAAATAGAAATATGTTTCTAAAAATCAAAAGAAAAATCAAAGTTAGAACTTTCCTCAAAATCAAATCAAAAGGGAATACAAAAGCTTAAAAGAGCTAAGTATGGGAACTCATGTTAGAAGCAGGAAAAAAATAAGGATTTTCCTAGTGTAAATATCTCGAAGACCTTATTCTCTCATACTTATCATTTTTTATTGTTTCCTATCCATTTTCTTCTACACTACCACCTAAGCCCCATAACACCTAATAAAGACCTCTAACTCAATTAGGAGTAGGATGGTGTGATAATATGTAATAGATGTGAATTCTCGACCTCAGCTCCTCTGACTGTCATTGAGTATGTGAGGAAACGTGTACCCACTGCACACTGGAGTTAGCAAATCTTGAGAGGAAAAATATGAGAGAATTTGTGTTTTGATACATACCTGTGAGAACCTACTTAAGGACGATATCCAAAGGATCCAGAAACGGCCTTGCTCGTACATTTCATTGTAAAGATCACTACATGCATGCTCATATGTAGATGTTTTGATTATTGTATGTATATTAACTTGAATTTCAAAGGAATTAATCCTCGTTTCCCCCACTAGTGAGATATATAGATATCTAAGATTAATTAAGGGAACAAGCCTTTGTTACTGAGTCGTTGTAGTATAGATGAAGTTTGTGAGTATCTTCTCTGGAAAACTCTCATGAGGCTATAACTCGTCCACTAGGGAATTCCTAGTGGTTTAAGGCCTTCTTGCGTACGGTCAATGCAACCTCACTCACCGAAATGAGACTTAGTTTTGAACAGCACATTTTTGGTCACTTATCGTTTTAATGTCTCTTCTTTGCTTAAGGACAAGCAAAGTACTATTTAGGGGGTGGTGTGATAAGCATCCAAAATTGTAATACTAAACCCTGTACAGACATAGCATTTTAGGTAATTATGTGTTTAATAATCATGAAATAATTATATTTTCGTACTTTTGCAGGTTTTCTCAGTTAATGTGAATATGATGATAAAACATACATCAAAGCACGAGAATACTGTGCATACTTGAAGTCTTCCCACTCAGCCCCAATGAAGCCCAACAAAGCCTGACTAGAGACGAAGATTCCAACGAGACAAAACCAGTGCAGAATAGGACCACGTGCAAAGAAGCAGTAAATTTTCGAAGCTCGCATCTTTCAAACATGGACTCCGATTTCGGCAAGTGAACTGCCATAACGACCAGGGCGACGAGCTCTACGCAAAGACAGAAAGTTGTAAAAACTCCTACATCCCATGCCGCCATTGGACACAGCACGTGGACCAACTTTGCATGCCCACAAGAAGTGATAAGTCATCATGCATAGACAAGTGACAAGCTCTTGGACACCTTGCAAAACAAGATAAGACAAGAAATTAAATGCATGACTACACTTTTGACTAGGAAAGGTATGACAAAATTTGGATGATTTGTAAAGAAAAAGAGAAACATGTAATATAAGGTGGGAAGGCTTCATGTGAGAGTGGGGTGGGGAGAGATATATCTTTGGGATGTTGGAGAAAGGATTCCATTTCATCCTTGCATTTCATTTTTGATGTTTGCATTTCATGCATGGTATTTTCTTCTATTTGAAGCTTTTATATTAGGTTGATATAGGAAGTCTTGAACTTCTAATAAGATCTATTTTCTTTAAGTTAAATTTCCAGTTCTTACTTTGCTTCTTCTTACTTTTTCATTTCATACATCAAAGACATAAAATCCATCCAAGGACCATGAGCTAAAACCCTCCCAAAGGGAGGGTTAATGATGCTCATGTGAGGATCAGACTACATTTTAGTAGTCCAGAATCACTACTTAGGAAAATAGGTTTTGATTATACATCCAGTCCCAAAATGACTTAGTCTGATCAAGTTTGGAGTGCTGATACTCTAGATCAGTCTCGTGCGAGACCAAGTTAACACTAGGTCAAGTCTCGTGCGAGATCCTATGGTAGCCGTTAGCCCTCTAGTTTGCCCAGTTGGTGTATAACTAAACCAAGAGTTGAAGTGATATTCCAGAGATGAAATGTTAATTCAACTCCTTATGCTAGTGAGATGAACTCAGAGATGAGTACATCTTACTAGGGATCGATACTCGACGCCATTTCGGGTTTATCTATGAACTCAAGATGGATTAGAGATGTAGTGATAAGGTGCTATAAAAGTTTGTAACTGATCTTGCATGATTATGATTAACCCTCTTCCTATATCTCTCTCTCTCTCTATCTAGTTTACTAAGAAATTAATCTTTGTAGTTCTACGTTAACTTGCATTACAAGTTTTAATTGAGAATATTTTTAGCAACATAAAAAATAACCTAAAATCCTACTCACTAATTCCTTTGAAGTTGTAAATTTAGTTGTGAACTTTGCCCAGTCCTAAGGTTTGGACGATCCCTTACTCGATCTATGCTACCAACCCACGTGAGTAAGGTAGCTTGACTAATCGAATGTTTTACGGACTTTGGACTTAAAAATAACAAACCTATAAAAACTATGATTATCAGAGCTCATTCGTGTATACAACTTATGTCATCTTCATGCTTCAAGGCCTTCATCTATCATCTTGTGTGTCATACAACCTTGGATCAAAGCATGTGATATACCGTTGGATAGGATTTTTTGAACTAATCGTTTAGACAGTTCGTTTGTCCAAATCGGATTGGTAACGAAGTGGGGATTTATATTTTACGCGTTACGAGATAGAACGGGACCTTTTCGGTATTTCCACATTTCATATGGGCTTGGGCAAAAAAATTCAAAACTTAAAAACCCAACAACTGATGGTTGTACATGGGTTTATAACCCAACCATGCGACTGCCCGACATGCCATCTTCTCCACTCAAAACCCTAGCTCACAAAACAAAAGCCGACTCGCGCTCGCGCCAGCCAAGACCCACGCCGCGCCTAAATTTTCACCAAATCAAAAATAATTTCAACTACCACTCGCCCACCTTCACCCTACCTCATATCCACCTTCAATTTAACCAAAACATCCTCCCATGACTGCCAATCGAAAGATTGTTCCCGAGATGGATTTTTTCTAATCTTTTTGATTCGAGGATTTTGATGTTTTCTTTAAAGCACAAATCCTTAGAAGAGGTTGGAGGCCACTCTTGCTAGAACGTAACCCACCGCCCATTACTCCCCTTCTCTTGTTCAAGCTTTTTATCGCGGCTTAGCTCGCGATAACGAAAGTTTGGTTACCGTATCGTTTGGTGGTCGCTCTCGTGTGTTCTCTAGGCAAACAATTGGTACGGTTTTGGGTATTTAAGCGCGACACAAGGTACTCGAGAGTCAGCATTTTCATGGCACAGTGTTTGGTTTGATGCATGCGACTGTGTTAGAGGGCGAGTACATCGTTGGTTGCTCCTGTGCCAGGCATACTTCTTTGAGAAATAACCAGTTAGTAGTGGCAATATGGACTGCACACAACCTTGTGGGGATGATGAAACCTTCAGATATCAGTAAGTCGATCATTCACATTCTTTGGATTTTACAGACCCAGAACAACAGATTCTGTATTGCTTCTTTCATGTGGGACCAACTTTCTTAGTGTAGATGGAGTACTGCTCCCCTTCCTACCGTTGTAACTAGGCTCATGCTTAGTTGGGGAGCAGCAGTTCTGACTGACTTTGTGACAGTCAAGTCTACCACATTCACTCCTGTCTACCTTCATTGTGTTCAGCACGACTGGTCCCTAGAGGTTGTACAAGAGATCGAGCACAGTCTCGATGATGACGACGCTCCACCTCCACCTCCAGTAGACTACTTTGCTCCAGGAGCTCTATCTTAGTGCACGCGTCCCTTAGATGCTTTGTAATGCATGCATGAGGGTCAACGTTTACTACATCAGCAGTTGACTATTATTCAGCAGGAGCAACGCACCCTTCAGGACAGCACTCTCTAGATGCTTCAGGAGTTGCGAGACAAGTTAGTTCCACATGCTTCCATGCCTGAGAGAGCTCAACGAGAGATGAGAGACAGGAGTAGGTCGACGTCGTTAGTTATCCCGCACGGAATCTGACTAGGCAACTCCCAAATGTCTGCATAGTTATATGTAATTTATTGTCGTTATAGTAACTATTTTTACTTTCTGCACTTCTAGTTTTTTTTAGTATCATTTATTATGTTTATCTGTGTTTTGCGGAATGTATGAGGATTTGTGGTATATGAGTAGAAGGACATACAAATACATCATGCCCAAATTTTTCTTATTTTCTACACTATGCATGTTTTACAAATAAAATTTTAAAAAGCCAAAAATTTCATGTTAGAATAATTATGTTTTTTACCTTTTAGATAAACCATGTATTTCTCGTTCTATACCTATCAACCCACGTTCCAAACTTGTTTGCGGGTGGTATATTTTCATAACGAAGAATGGAGTACAGGTTTCTGCCATTTTTGCTAATGTTCCTATGGTAATCTCTTTCCTTTTCTTCATACTTTGATGACAAAACATATTACTGTTTGGGGGTGGTATAGTAACATTTGCAAAAACTAGGCATTTATCATATAACATTTATTATATCAGATACATTTCTATATTTCTTTCTTTCTTAAAATATTTCGTAAAGACCAAAAATATTTTTTTTCTGTTTAGTACTAAAAGTTTTGTTTTCCTTTCTCTATGATGAATAAATGGTTTAGAAGTCTCATTATAGCAATAGAGTAAAGATTCGTTATTCGAACTTAGACTAATATACATACAATAGTTTATGCACATTTCCATGAATGGCATGCATCAGCATTTGATTGTATATAGAAGTGAGTTTCCGAGACCTAGGTTAGAACAGTTAAATTCCATATCCTGTGCGAATCTAGCCAAAAGCCTCATATGAATGATTATTGAGTGATGACATAAGGATGTCCGGATAAAAAGATAACACGTCCACTTGCTTGATCACCATGCTATATCCTAAGAGAGAATTTATTCCCTTTTTGGATTGATATAGCCAAATAAACGTCAAAAATCCCAAAAGATAAATTTTCCTCTAGGTACCCCCCTTGAGCCTTCACCAAATTCTAAAAGCCTTTTTATTTCTTCGCCATCAATCCCTGAACTGTCACCACACACAATAAAAAGCTTACCCAGCTGACGAGTTGAGAATTGGATGATATGTAAAAAGAGAAGAGAAGGCCTTGTACAAAATTAGATTAGTTAGAAGCTTTAAAAGAGAAAAGAAAAAGAAAAGAAAGAAAAGATTCAAAAATCGAAATCTCCCAAAAGTTCAAAATCAAAAGGAGTCGATGTCAAAAGAAACAAAAGCAAAGTTAGAACTCCCAAAAATTCAAAATCATATGGAGTCACAAACCCAAAGGGCTAAAAAAAATGAATCACAATTTCGGAAGAAAAGAACAAAACAAGGTTCTTATCTAGTTACAAATATCCTGAAGACCCAATTTCATAACTTATTAGAGTTTGTTTTCCTTTCACTTTAATTCTAAACCACTACCTTGGCCCTGTAATTCCTAATAAAAGACCTCTAGCTCAACTAGGAATAAGATGGTGTGATAGTAAGTTGATACTGTGATCAATCGACCCCGATTTTCTTGGATGTCATTCGAGTATGTGAGGAATAAAAGTTCCCTCTGCACTTGAGAAAATGAAACTTGAGTGAATCTATCAGAGAGTTGTGATTGCAACACACCCCTGTAAGGACCCAACTTAAGGACGTTCTCCAAAAGTTTCGGAAACGACTCTGCTTTTGCATTTCACCACTCATGTTTTGCACGTTTATCTTTAGATGATTAAACTAATATATATATCTGAGTTCAAAGGAGCTTTTCTTTATTTCCCGCTAATGAGATGTATAAACCTTTGAGAATAAATAAGGAAGCAAGATCCTTTGTATTAGATAGAGCAAGTTTGTGAGTACATTCTCTGAAAAACTCTCACGAGGCTTAAGCTCGTCCACTAAGTAATTCCTAGTGGTTTAAGGTCTTGTTGCATATGGTCAATGCAATCGCACTCTGCAAAACGAGATTAGTATAATAAATCACACATTTGTGATCTTAGTTTTTTCTCTCATCTTTTCTTTGGGGACAAGCAAAATGCTATTTGGCGGTAGTTGATCAGTCCCTAAATGTACATTTTATTACCTTTATGAATGCTACAAATATGCCCTCCTTATGCTTAATGAACAGACAACTTATAGCTTTTGCTACCATATGCAGGATACAAGCCATTTAGGAGGCATATTCCTAATACGTGCATTTTGGCACAAAAAGGATGGCTATTTATGCTCCTTGGGAAGATTCTAGCTTAGGAGCAACAGTGTCGAAAAGTCAAAGTCAAAAGTCAAGTCAACAGTGAAAGGCAAGGACTCTAGACTGAAAGCTACTGACCCAGGGACCTAAAGCCAATTTCAAGACTTCTAGTGTATGGGCTTAAGTAAAAAGCCCATGAGTTTGTTTCTAGAAGGAAGGGTGTGATTGTAAATGGTGTCCTATATAAACCAAAGTTGTAGAGAAAGACCTTTACCCTAGATCTAATTTTTGGTCATTAGGAGTAGGTTAAATGTTTTTAATTTATAAATTGTTATTTACTTATTTTCCATTTTCATGTTCTTCAAGCTTTAGTGTAAACCAAGTTCTTAATCAATTCAATACAAGTTTTCTTAATCATTTCTATACAAGTTTTCTTCATCATTTCAATACAAGTTTAAGATTGATAGTAAATCCAAATAGCCATTAGAGACTAGGAGAGAAGAGTTACAAAGTTTAATGTTTCATCCATAAAAAACCATCCTCTAAACAAAGAGTCTAAGATGAACAACAAAACCCTTTCCACCACTACCAAATACTCTTCTTCAATCACAACCTGATGACACGAGAAACAAATACCTACCTATTGCTATTTGAAGTCCAAGCTTATTTAAGTATTGTTGTTTCTTTTCAAATTTCAGTGCCTATGTGACCAAAGACCTCCCTGTTCCACTTCTTGGTATCTCTTTTTCATTTTTTTAACTTCTGAGAAAAGATGAAGATAGAATGAACCTATACTGGCATAGACCTACTATTTTCCATAAGCTTGAGGAAATTAGGGTGTAGAGTCCACATCTTAAAGAATTTAAAAGGTGAGTTCTTAGGTTTGGGGCAGGCAAATTGTCTTCCTACTAGAGGAGAATGATCTGAGCAAAGCTTACTAACAAGTTTAGATGACCAACCTGGAAATTTGGTACTCCATGCTTTATTCATGAATGCTCTGTCTAGCTTACCCCAAGTTCTGTTGCTTCCCAGTTGCCTATTGCACCATGTGAAATGATACCCTTTGCTGGGGGCGTCAAGCATCATATTATGATTTATAACTTCTCTGAATTCAGTCATTGCTCTATTAGAGGGGCAGAGGCCACCCCTTTTTTAGTAGGGCTTAAGTAAGTATTGAAATCACCAATCAATAGCCATGGCAAGTTAGACTGATTAATAAGAGTAAGTTCTCTCCATAATTGCCTTCTACCAGTGTACAAACAATAATCATGAACAATTGTAATCAGACAACCATTGACATACAGTGCACATATACACAAATTAAAATCACATACATAATCAAATATACAACCTACAACACAATGGCAACAAAGACTTCAACCTTAACCAAAAAATCATCCCAAGTTCAAGCCTAAGCTGAAACGGACTTCACAGTTCACATATATGCAAATTAAAATCACATACATAAGCAAAGAGATAGTTCTGAACAAAATGATAACCAACTACCAAATCTACAATGTCTGTGGCCTGGACAACTACCAAAGGAACAAGGCCTTTCAACTTTAAGCAAAAATACAAGACAATGGCAACAAAGACTACAACCTTAACTAAAAAATCAACCCAAGTCCAAGCCTAAGCCAAAACAAACTTCACAGTTCACATATATTAGACACCACATCTCCTGCCACTGGGCTCTGGACAATCTTTTGCTCTAAGAGCACAAAGTATAACAACTCGAACTGAGCTTTTGATATTTTCAGTTAACTTCTGGAAACTTCTTTTAGAATTTGTGGTTTTAGTACACCTAATATTTTCGGCTCGGTTAGGCATAAGGGAATGTCAGCCTCTTGTGGAGAAGGTAACAAGCAAGATTACAAACTGGAAATCGAGACTGCTTTCTCATTCAGGAAGTGTACAACTAATCCAATCAATGTTGTTATCTTTTCATACCTTTTGGGCTAGAACCTTCATTTTACCCAAGACTGTTCTAGAGCAAGTTGAAAGGATCTGCACCAAGTTCCTATGGTCTGGAAGCTCTAACCACAAAGGCTATCACCAAGCAAGTTGGAGAATGGTTTGTTAGCTAAAAGAAGAAGGTGGGTTAGGATTTATGAACTTGCATAGATGGAATATTGGTGCGTATTGTGCTTTGATCTTTAAATTGGTGACAAAAGAAGATACAATATGGGTTGATTGGACGGGGAAGCAACACATCAAATCAAGTTATTTTTGGACTATGAAGGTGCCACAAGATTGCTCGTGGACATGGCGTAGTATCCTGAAGACAAGAGCAGTGGCCAAAAAATTCATAAAATACACCATTGCAAATGGGAATGACATCTTATTGTGGCATGATATATGGTGTGATCGATCACCACTGATAGAAGATGAAGAAGCTAAAGCAGAGTGGAATTTCCCTGTTGATACAAAATTGAGTGCAATCATTGAAAATGGGAGGTGGAATGGAGAAGTTAATTGTTTACAGTCACTATCGCTGAAAGAAACTATTAGGAAAGTGGAGATTAATCAGCATCTGCCAGCTGATAAGATTGTATGGACTCCACATCAGAGTGAACTTTTCACATCTCACAGTGCCTACGATGCTCTAACTCAGAGGAGAGAAACGAAAGGATGGTATAAACTGGTATGGGGAAGATGGGTACTACCAAGACACTCATTTACTACCTGGCAACTGTTCTCAAACAACATTCTTACTCAAGACAGGTTGGTACAAAGAAAAATCATTTCCTCTTCTGCTTGATGTCTTTGTAGTAACATCAGAGAGTTCTCTGAGCACCTATTCTTTGAGTGCTCTTATTCGAGGGAGATTATTACCAGAGTCAAGCAACTGATGGGCATAGTTACGGATAATAGAACAACAAATAGAGAATGGTCTTCGATCCAAAGACTCTGTAAGAATGAGGAGGTGGGGGAAATCTACAAAGTCTTCTTTTGTGCAGCTGTTGATAGTATATGGAAGGAAAGAAACTCTCGCAGATTCAGGAAAAGTTTTAAATCAGCTAGGATGATATTTGACAAAATGGTAAGTGAGTTAAGAAATTACCTGCAAGTTCTGAAACCGAAAATTAAAGAGTCCATCACTGCCAGGAATTTGTTCCATCGGTTGAATATAGATATTTAATTGAACTCTCCAAGATATACTGACTATTTCTGGACTCCTCCACTTGGAAATCGTGTGAAGGCAAATGCTAACGGTGCGTTGAGTATCAATGGGCCAGGGCATGGTGGTATGATAAGGAATCAAGATGGCAGTGTTTTAGCTTGTTTTAGTGGAAGTGGAGGAATGCACTCAGTGCTCTTTCAAGAATTAAAAGCCATTGATGTTTGTCTACAGAGATGCCTGTCAGAGGGATATAAGGAAGTAGAGGTGGAAACAGATTCTTTGAGGGCAATGAAGGCTATCAATAAACTGGAGAAGCCACCTTGGTACTGTTGGGATATTCTGGAAGCCATTGAAAAGAAAAAGGAAAAGTTTCTCTTTGTTTCTTTCTCACATGTGTATAGAGAAGTAAACAGAGCGGCATATTACCTAGCATCTCAAATTCAGGGTAGTTGTAACCTTTCAATTCAATTTGTCCCTCCATTAGATCATGTACTGCAGAGTATTGTAAATGATGATGCGAGTGGACAAAGGTATGTAAGAAAAGGTTAAATCAATACAAGTGGATGTCTGCCTAACCTCAGCTTAGTTTCTGGAAAAAAAAATAATAAACAAGAAAATCAATACATATACATATTAAAGCTGTTAAGGTTACAAAAATAATAAACAAAAAAATCAATACATATACATGCTAAAGCTGTTAATTACCTGATCTTTGCTCCTTTAACTTTTTTCTTTTGGGTAGGATAGTCGTCCGCACTGCTACTAATAATGTCGTCATCAGCACTACTGTCTAAACCTTTCATGTTATTCCCAACAACTCCAGTTAAAATAGTTTTCCTGCTTCTTTTCGTAACAACTTTATCAGAAACTTGGGTTTTCACTTTCCTAGAACAACACGTGGCTATATCTCCCTTCTTGGTAATAAAATGATTCCAATTTTTTTTTTGCCATATTACGGCTAGCAATTTCTCTTAAAATAACTAAATCATCTTCATTATAACCCGAACAACTAGAATCAATTAAATTTACCAAGCTGCAAGCACATATCCTTCAAAACAAATTAAACAAATTCAATTAGACAAAATATTAGCTGATAAAAAATGTTATTGTTAGTTTAGGATCAAGTGTCCATAATTCAAACACTTTATTAGGAGCACCTAACCAAACTCAACCCATCAGCAGAATTGGAGTACTGATGTGAAAGCCTTACAACAATCTTCCATTGGCTCACTACTACACCTATCTTATTTATATTCACCCGAAAAATATAAACACTCATTCGGCTGAAACCAAAATTAAGATACGCGATTGAAAAAAAAATGTAAAATAAATCATCAAAATAAGTAAATATTAAACAAAAAAGTGCATAAAAATGACAAAAGAAAGTGGTTATGTGAAAATATTTCGCACAACTTACCCATACATGGCGTCTACGGTAGTAGATAAGTAGAACTATAATGAAGATCAAAGCAACAGAGCAGAGAGCGAGGACTGTGAGTTTAGGAGAAATGGGTTTGTGGCTGGAGCTGTAAGGGACGATGAGGGAAGAACTTCTGCCACTTTCACCTTCTAAAACAAACTTGAGACAAAACTTCCTCTTTTTTGGTGTTGCAGAAATCCTGTAGACGTGGTGTTCCCAAGACAAGTGTAAGAAACTTACCAGAGAAAAAAAACTGAAAAGCCGATATAACATAGCTTTGGAAAAGCCTATATAACATAGCCCATTTGACGAATGTATAGAGACAAGTCTTTACAATGCCTCTTGCTTTTATTGAAAACTATTATATTTGTTTTAGTAAATTTTAGTAGTTCTTATAATAATTTTATGTTTTATGCAACTTATAGTTCTAATATGGTTGTAAGAGGGACAACAAAGCGTACTACAAATAGTTGCAGAGCAGCACATAGTACAACTAAACCTAGAGCTGCAAGAAGATAAAGAACAAACATATCTGACCTAGAAAATTGTTTGGCAAAAAAGCCAATTCTTAGTACTCCAGTACTAAGTAAAGAAGAATGTAAATTTAATCGATCTAATCAGATGTCTTCTTTAGGAAAAAAAAAAAGGAATAGACCTCTAAGTGTTGGTGATTTGCAAAATCAGCTAAAGAAGGATTTAATGAAAGAAATTCTCATCCAAAAAAAAACATACCTCAAGAGAAAAAGATGCTATTTTGATTCGCTCATAGATGATGATTACTATTCACAAATCAGTGGATGTCAATCAGATGGTGATGAAGAAGGCAATTCATATGAAGACAGGATGCTTGGAGAAAATGAACATACAAGTAAGAATCTAAATATATGTTATTTTGATATTTAGAATGTAAAAAATGTAGGAAAAATAAAGTTAATTGTGTGTTATTTTGATATTTTTTTACACAGGAAATTTTCAAGAAGCATGGAATTTTGGAGAACCAAACTTTGTGTGTTCTTTTTGTGGAGCAATATTATGGTATGAAGAAAGGGTTGGGCGAAGAAGACAAACCAAAAAACCAAAGTTTGGAATATGTTGCCTACATGGAAAAGTTCAACTTCCTGTTCTAGCTGATGCACCTCCATTCCTAAACCAACTACTAGATTATGAAAGTGGTACAAGGTCAGCAAATTATAGAGAAAATATACGGGCGTATAACTCGATGTTTACTTTCACATCAACTGGAGGAGTGGTTGATAAAAAAATAAACAACAGAAAGGGGCCATATGTTTATAAGATCAGTGGGCAGAATCATCACAAAATTGGAACCTTGCTACCAATTCCAGGTCAGGCTTTTAAATTTGGCCAGTTATACATATATACAGCAAATGAAGTGCAAAACCCTCTTCACAATATTTCCAAATATTATATTCTAAAATATTAAAATATTAGATTGTTTTAGTGTGTATAATTTTCTTTAATGAACAATGTAGAAAATAATTTGGCATTTGATTTTTCTTAACAATTTTTTTTTTGCATGTCCTGTACGTGTTAATTTGGTTTTTGTTCTTTATGTTAGGTTAGATTCCTAAATTTGGTCAGTTATACGTATATGATACAGCAAATGAAGTACAAAATAGATTGAACTCTTTTAGTAAGAAGATTGAAAAGAAAAAACTGTTGGATCCAAACATTATAGTAGGACTCATTGAAATGTTAAATTAAAACAACATAATAGCTGAGAGTTATAGAATGGCTAGAGATAGATTTAAAGAATCTGAAATCGCCGATGTTAGTATAAGACTCATTAGTACAAGACAGACTGACGGAAGAGTATACAACTTGCCAACTTCTAATGAGGTAGCTGGTGTCATTGTTGGTAATGGAGATGATTTTCAAGGTCACCGTGACGTTGTTGTTGACAAGAAAGGATACGACTTGAAGAGAATCAATGAGACTTTTCCAAGTTTTATGTCAATGCAATACCCTCTCTTATTTCCTGATGGAGCTGATGGGTATAGGCCTGAAATCAAATACAGAAATGGTAGTAAAGTTGGTAAGAGACAACATGTTACCATGAGAGAGTATTATGCTTTTAGAATGCAAATGAGAGCAAATGAAGGACTAACAATATTTAGAGGTGGCCAATTAAAGTATAAAAATTGGGTTGATGCATACACTGCTGTTGAGGAAATGAGGCTTTCGTGGGTTAGAAATAACCAACATACGATTCGTGCTGAACTATACCAAGGTTTGGTTGATGATGTTGTTTCTGGGGACACTAAACCTGCATCTGTTGGTAGGTGATTAGTTTTACCATCGTCTTTTATAGGTAAGTTCAATTAAATTCCCAAAACTAACTTGCAACCTTTGAAAATGAATATATAATGACAAATGATTAGTTTTACCATCGTCTTTTACTGGTGGTCCAAGATATATGGTACAAAATTATTAGGATGCCATAGCCATTTCCAGATGGGCTGGAACTCCTAATATTTTCACCACATTTACTTGCAACCCCAAGTGGCCTGAAATTCAAATGGCATTAGACAAGATTTCTAAGGGACTAAAACCTGAAGATGCCCCTGAAATTGTTGCTCGGGTATTCGAAATAAAACTGCACAAGTTAATGACTAATTTGCAATGACGTAAACATTTTGGTAAAGCTTGGGCAGGTCAGACTTTATGTTTAATTATTTTGCCTATCATTTCTGCACATTAAGTTTATAAAATGCATAAGCATAGTTCCATTTGGGATTAACGATCATGTATATATACATTATTTTTAGTCCCATTCCAGTTCCCCTAATTTTTTATGTTTTACTGGATTACATGACAAAAGTTTGAGTCTCAATTGTGCAAAAAACACTCGGGGACTAAATCATTCAACATGTGATAAAAAACATAAGAAGTGTTTCACAGATAAGTGGTACAAAAAAAAGGGCCCAACAGAGACCCTACCACTACACATTTCTATTTTGAGTTTTTGACTAAGAATTTGTATCATTCATTATAAAAAAAAAATAAACATGGATATTGGAAAAGCTAAGAAAGACTATCGTGGATACAAAGTAACTAAAGGTTTACTCAGGAGACAACATCAACTGAAGGCAAACCCATCCCTGAACTTTCACCAATGGAAATTCCTTTTATCGTCTTTATCATTTCAATTCATTGCCACTTTTTGCTACTTGCTTTCTGTCAATCTTTTCCCCCTTTTTTACATTAATACTCTCTGAACCATGCTGATTCATCCTATCACTGTTCTTGAGTTTTTCTTCCTCTTTCTTATTTGTTGCGTTAGTTCTTCTTCCAGTTTGCTTGGGGGTTGATGAACTTAACGAACTGTTCCCAACTTCAGAGGGAAAACCTGTTGAGCAGCTCAGAGAATGTGACTGAACAGTTATTCAGTTAACAAAATCATTTAAGTCAATAAAATAAATTAATCAGAGCACTTATAGAGAAATTCCAATTAAAAATAACTGTTAAGGCCACTAAATTCAAAAACTACTTTTAAATTTGCAGCCTATCTAGAATTGTATATTTTTCCCACTCAAATTCCTTTTAATAGCACAAGCATCACAAATTATGCTAGTGCTATTAAAAGGGGTCTATACCAACCATGGATAAGGGGTCTGATTAAGTATACAATGGCTCCTTTTAATATACTTAATTTGCTGAGTATACAATGTGACATGGTTCTTTTTAATATACTTAATTTGTGACAATGGCTTGGACATTGCTGCACCTTTCACAAAAGTAACCGGACAACTAGCATTTGTCACAATGTAGTTGCTAACACTACCAACCAAGACCCTGCACACAAAAGCTTATCAACAAGTAGTGGACTACATGGGGTTTTCCAATCTAAAGAAATATTTTAAGTGGGGTGTGTACCAAGAACAAATGTCTTAATCTCACTAAAACCTTCACCCTTAATCTATATCAAGCTGATTTACATTTTTGTAGCTGATAATCTTGATGTTGTTCACGATGGCACAAATATAAATGTACTGGTTTTGAAAGGAAATCCCATATTAAGTGTCAAGCAATGAAGTGGTACACATTGGGGAGAGAGGAAGCTGCTTGTACATTTTGATTTTTAAAAATTTGTATGTATGATTCCAAAACTAATAATAAATTCCCTAGATAACAAATAAACTACAGAAATATCAAAATTTATATGTACTTCAACAGACGTCTTCACTTAATACTTACAGTGAAAACAGAAAGATTGGAAGAACCACAAAAAGAAAATATGCAGCCAATGCGATTATGTAGGCATTCCAATTTCTGTAGCCAATAATTGCCTTATCACCCACTTTTGATGACGCCTTCATGATATGTACCACCCACTATTCAATCTCTTTACCTGTCTTTTTTGAATAACAAACATTCACCAAGGCAGGCTTTACTAGCTTGGAAGCTATACAATAATGTTGTTCCAACTAGAGATCATTTGGCTACTATTATTTATATACCTGACAAGAGTTGTATGCTATGTGGCTCTTATATTGAAAGTATACATCATCTTCTATTAGAATGTGATTTTACTAGGGCTCTTTGGTACCAAACCCCTTGGCTTATTAGACTTGAGAAGTTTAGGCATCTTCAAGTTAAAGAATGGATAGGTTTATGGTTTAATCCACCTACAAACTGGCAGATCCACAATGAGACTTGGACAAAATTTTGTTTGCTTTTGTACTCTAATATTTGGAGAGAGAGGTGTTCTGTGTTTCATAATAAAAATATTGCATCCTTATTTAGAATTTCAAAAATTATTGTTAGCTTCTTCTCTGAACCTACAAATCATAGAGTGATTACAAATATCACAAAGGTACCCACATCTGTAATTTGGGAATCACCACCAAAAGGCTATCATAAGCTAAATGTGGATGCTAGTTACCATAGTACAGGTAACAGAGCTGGGTTTGGATATGTGTTAAGAGATGATAATGGAATATTTTTGGCTGCAGGTACCACTCTAGGATGGGCCTCAGACCCAACAGACGCTGAATGCAGAGGACTTCTCTATGCCCTCAAATGGTGCCGAGGGCTTCTTCTAACTACTAACTTAGTAGTAGAGATGGATGCAAAAGCTGTGACAGATCAATTACAAGGGAAACCATCAAGTGTAGGATGGAAATCAAATGGAACTCTATCTGATGCAGCATGTTTTTTGAACTCTTTTGATAATGTAAATATAGCTTATGTTCACAGAAGTGGAAACAAAGCAGCACATATACTAGCTAGCTTTGCAGTAAAATACCCACAGTCCTATAGCTGAACACAGAACCCTCCACCATGGTTGGCTAAAACTGTGGAGGTGGACTATCAAAATGTATTAAGTAGCAGATCTAATGTAGCTCCAATATGGTTGCAACATAACCTGGAGCAAGAAGTGATCAATGTAACACCATGTTTATATCAATAAAATAACAAATGATTAAAAAAAAAAAAATGGTATGAAGACCACACAAAATTTATAGATATCATATTCCATGAATAAACAACGCATTGATCACAAAATAAAAGTATTCATCAGCCAGCACCAGAGAGAATTTCAGCTATTAAAATAGCATTTCCTTAGAAAACTTAGTTTCATATGTGCCACTAAAATTTCATAAAGAATAAGGGAACTAATGCCAATAAATTAAAGGATATCTGAGATACCGATTGATTTTATTAAGCACTGGAACTACTTGGTACGAAGTGCTTTACTCCATATGCAACTAGATTCAGCTACTCTAAATGATGCAGCCAGCCATGCAGGTAGGATGTCTAACTTGATAGTTGAGCATTTCTTAACAATTTCACTTCAGTCATGTGCAGTACTGCAGAGTAGACCAATAACAGCTCTAGTCAGGACTAATTTACGGGTTGAGGAATCCAGATAAGTTAGAGCAAAACCAAAGGAACATTGTTCGGGTGCCAAGTTTAGACTTGGATGTACTTATGAATCCTGAGACATGGCTCCAGATAGAATTGAATAAAACAAGATATATGGGCTATACATTCCAAAAGATGTTATTGTGTTTGGACTAGAACACTATTCCTAATGATTGAAAAACTTGCAAAAGGCTAACATCTTGGAAACACGTGTTAAGGAGGAAATATTGAGCTCATAAAGCACCCTGTTCCCAACTCAAAATCGAAGAAATCACAATCAAAACAATGAAAAAAATCCATCTCAAATTCCTGTTGATGTGAGATTAACAGTGATAGGAGGAGGCTCAATTACCGTGCATATTCAGAAAGAATGATTGATCCTTCTCAGGACTATAGAGGGCCAGGTGACCACATGGTTTAGGACTCTGTTGAGAAATCGATCGATTTTCTTGGAGATGCTCTGTTGGTTGATAATAGTACCATCCATCACTCGACATATTTAACAATCTTCAAAAATAACTTAACCCATCTGTTTCAGATACACAGTTGCAGCTGTATCGAAAAATTTATGTACCATTAGTCTTAGAACCCACTATTTGCCAAATCTAAGATGAAGTATCAAGTGTAGATTCAACAAAAGCTAGGTACCCTGCCAAGTTAATTAAGAACAAAGAGTCAGGAAAGACAATAGAAGGAGGGATATTGATAGTATGAAACTCCTCATTACTAACATCGAGTGCAAGTATTCGCTCTTAGAGAGTAGTTGGATGTGTTTTATCTTTCGTATCAATCATCCAATGGAAAGCATCATCCAAGAAAATAGTCTCTGACCCATACTGGAAACTTTAGTTGTCTCCAAGAACTTTCACCCTCAGTAATGATCACACCAGCTGTCATAGGGCTTTCAATAACATGACCATCATAATAACCACGAAGCTAGTAGTATGGACGGTATACACAAATCACTTTGTATTCTATATATGGTTACAAACATACTATAGAAAGAAATTTAAATTTGAGTACCCTTTGGTCCTATGAATTGTATGAAGGATGTCAAGTACTTCAGGATCAGGAGTAATTCCATATTTTGCTTTGATACGTTCATCTCTCTAAATTCGATAAGAGGATTCAAAGCTGAAAAAAAAACACAGACGCACATATAATCTGTTTCGAAGCAATAATAATATTCTTTTGTACACCAAAGTTTCCACTCAATTTGTTTTTTCAAGTTTTGACTATGTCAGAGAAATAATACTTTCCCACTTTTGTTATGCAACAATATACACAATAGAGTTTCAGAAGAAGGGTTTACCACACGCTCATATATTGCTTTTCTTGGATAATGGTGCGAAGCCAAAGACCCCTGCTTAGATTAATAAGTTAATATCAGCAGAGCTTCCAGACCCAGAAGATAAAGTTGCATATGAAGCAGTCACACAATTTATGATGCGTGGGCCTTGTGGAGATTTAAATTCAAGCTCGACATGTATGTTGGAAAATAAGTGCTCTAGACACTATCCTAAGGCTTTTTGCAATGGGACTTCTATTGATCACAATGACTTCACCGTTTATAGGAGAAGAAACAATGGTCATAAAGTCACGATTAAAGTTTTTGATAAAACTGAAGAACTAGACAATAGGTGGGTGATACCACATAATGTCAATTTGTGTGTGAAATTTCAAGCACACATAAATTTTGAGCACTGTAATAAGGTGAGGTCAATAAAATATCTTTTCAAGTATATTAACAAGGGAAAAGACAGAGCCACTGCCATTATTGTCGAAAATGTCACAACAGATGTAGGCATGGGGAAACAAACCATTAGAAATGTAGACAAAGTTGAACATTTTCTTGATTGTTGTTCTCTTTCTGCTTCTGAAGCATGTTGGAGGTTATTGAATTTTGAAATTCAATACAGAAACCCAAGCGTAGAAGGGTTACCATTCCATCTTGAAGGAGAGCAAATGGTCTATTACAGTGATAAAGATCTACCAGAAGAAGTCATAGAGCGCGAGAATGCATCAAAGACAAAGTTTACATAGTGGCTTAAAGCAAATGCCATGTACCCGTTAGTTAGAGAACTTACTTATATGGATTTTCCCACTAAATGGGTTTGGCAAACCAAAAGTAGGGAGTGGACTCCTAGAAAAGGTGGTGGTAAAAAAAAGATCGAAGATCGATAGTGTCTACTATGCTCACCCTACATCAGGAGAAAGATTTTACTTCTGTATGTTGCTTAATATTGTCAAAGGCCCTAGAAGCTTTGAAGAGATCATAATAGTAAATGGAACTACTTATCCTACTTTCAAAGCAGCATGTTAGGTAACTTATAAAATGAATGCTCCAAAAAATTTAAAAGTTTTTCACAATCAGAGGCACATCTTTGATTTCATTTAGCACATCCTATTATATATATATATATATATATATATATATATTATTAAATTAAATTTACTTGTCAGGCACTAGGTTTGCTTGATGATGACAGCGAGTGGGATGATGCTCTGAAAGAGGCCAGCGGATTTCAATGCCTTAAAGAGTTATGTGAACTGTTTGTGACATTAATGTTGAAGTGCGAGATATCATTTCCTGAAAATTTATGGGAAAAACATCATCATGCTCTTGGAGAAGACATCTTATATCGGTATAGAAGAAACAATGGAAATAAGACATTGAATTTATCAGAAGAGAAAATAAAAAATTACACTCTGTGTGAGATTGAAAATATCAAGCTCAAAAGAGGAAAAACTTTGGCAATTGTGAAGGACTTTTCATTTCCATATATGGAGGACCAAATGCTAGTTGGGAATAAAATAATTGCATAAGAACTTGACTATAACTGTCGTGCATTACGTGATGAATATGTTAAATTGCATGAAGCCCTTAATACTGAGCAGCGTGAAGTTTTCCAATCAATCATAGGATCAGTATATTCACATAATGGAGGTGTATTTTTCGTTTATGGGTGCGATGGAACTGGAAAAATGTATTTGTACAAGACTATCATTTCAAAGTTGAGATCATAAGGTAAAATTGTACTTGCAGTTGCTTCTTCAGGAATAGCATCACCCCTTTTACCAAGAGGATGAACAGCACATTCGAGGTTTAATATTCAAATTCCGACCAAAGAAGATTCAACTTGCAACATCTCAAAACATGAAGCACTGGCCAAGCTCATACAGAAAGCCGATCGTATTTTATGGGATGAAGCCCCAATGACTCATAGGCACGGATTTGAAGCTCTTGACAGAATTTTAAAAGACATAATGGATGAAGAAACCAAACGTTTCGGTGGCAAAACATTTCTAATGGGTGGTGACTTCAGAAAAATTTTGCCAGTTATTCCAAGGGGTAAAAGAGGTGACATTGTTGACGCTTCAATAAATAGGTACGATTTTGGATATATCAAAAAACTCAATTTTATCAAATAATTCGCTTAGTAACCTTGAACAATTTAATTTTTTTACTATCATTATCTATATTTGACAGGTCCAAAATCTGGGAAGAATGTAAAGTCTTTCATCTGACTCAAAACATGAGATTACAAAATAACAGAGTAGGCCCTAAAAGAGTTAGCTCTATAGAAGACTTTAGCAAGTGAGTTTTAGATCTTGGAGATGGAAACTTGCCAGCAATTGCTATATAGAATGATATTGAACGAACATGGATACTATCGCACCCAATTACGTGAAATGTCTTAGAGCTCTCTGTTTTATCGGCTGCACCAACATCTTAGGTTGCCTACGTACCCATTTCGACATCAAGCCGCCGTAGTTCACTATTTTCTCCTCCCCCTCCTCCCCTCCTCACTCTCCTATGAGCTGCCTCTCTTTCCCAGCCTCCTTCCCCCCTGCCCTTTTTTCTCTCTCCTCCCTCTCTTATCTTTAGGTTTATCTCATGGGCTATTGTATGGTTTTGGGCCAATCTCCTAGCCCAATACCTATATGATCCATCTATGAAAATGGCTAATACATTTGCCCCCTCTCGGGTTTGGCGGCGATGACGACGGTGGAGCCAAGAAGTCCTTGAACTTCCTTGTCACTCTCTTTGAACTCTAGATATCCGCAGTATCTTGAGACTGTATGCAGTCTTCTTCTCCTCAGGACATTTTATATCCATGTAATCTACTACTGTACCATATGTCTATGAAGAACTCAGTCCCTACTCTCTTTGTCCGCAAACTCTTGAACTCTGCGCTCTCATCTTTCTTGACCCTGTGACTTTGTTAGCCGTGAATTGTATTATAATCCTCCACTCATCTCACTCTTCCTTCAGAGAATTCACTACCATTTCACAAAGGGTCTCTTTCCTTTGGCACTCACTCTTCACAATAAATCATCATGTCCACAACGTGTCTCAATCTATTGGCTCTCGTTCATAAAACTCATTAGTGTATCCATGAAGGGTCTCATCCCCTTCACTCTCACTCTTCAAACTCAACATCTTGTCCACGTCAGGTCTCATCCCCTCCATTTCTCTTTCATAGAACTTATTATTGTATCTGGGAAGGATAAAAAAATCCTCCGTCTACCAACTGTTTGTATCTCAAATTCCACGACTGATAAAAATGATTTTACGTATTCTAACTATCTATGTGTAAACACAAATAATCAATTTACGTAAATACGTGTTTATATCAATATTCCTATTCTCAATAACGAAGTAATATAAGAGAGTCAGGATTCGTTCCACTCTTAAACCTTCAAGACTTAAATAGAATTCAACTACTCGACACAAGAAACAATGGTGAGAGTAATGTGTGATGTGAAATTTCTAATATCATTATACTATCATTTCTATATGAAATTGAATACAACATAATCTAAAGATTCTAACTTTATGAAATTTAACTAAACAATAATCCAACCCAACATCAATAACTACGAAATGACTAACAACCAAGAAATGAAATTAGATCTAAGTAATAGATAAATGACAAAATCGAATTTGATCAATAATAAACTACTTTATTTATCTAATGAAGCAATAACAATATTTTAATACTTTAAATTAAAACAAGGGAAATGAAAACTAATTAAAATGGAGATTTAATTCTAGATCTAAAAATTATTCTAACCCTAAACTCCATTAACATTAGCTTCCTAACCTAATTTATTTTCTAACCTAACTATCTACCATTAACAAAGAGCTAAGCTTTGGTTTTTATATGTTCAGATCCAAAAATCGTGTATGGGCTTGGAGCCATGTTTTGGGCCAGATAATCAGGCCCAAAACCCAATACTTTCAGTCCAAAAAGGCCTCGTCAGCTGCAGTTGACTTCGACAGACTTTTTGTCCACTTCTACTCCTCTGATTGGGCTAAGGCTTAGACCATTGGAAAGCTCTTTCCGAGACGGTCGTTTTGACGTAAGGTAGGCCCAATTCCGAGGTCTAAGTCCAAAGATATGGTCTTCGGAAGTTCTATTAACTTTGTGCACTGTTTCTGGCCGCGTGGACTTTGACTTTTCATCTTTTGACCGGGCTTTACAGAGGCTTTGTCTTCTTGAAAATTGGCATTTAATCACAGAACTCCTTAGCAACCGACTTTTGCTCCTTTATCTCGCTAAAGTGGCACATTTCTGCACATAATGGACTTTGAACACGAAATGCATAAAAACACGTGTCGGTATTAACTCTTACTTATTATTCACATAATTGGTCTAAAAGTACGATTGTTAAGGGGTTAAAACTACAGTTTTGGGCTCTTATCAAACCACCCCAAACAACATTTTGCTTGTCCTCAAGCAAATATGAGAAATTAGAATAAGTGACCAAAATGGAGTTCTAACTACTCTCGTTTTTCTGAGTGCGATTGCATTGACCATATGCAACAAGGCCTTAAACCACTAGGAATTCCCTAGTGGACGAGTTATAGCCTCATGAGAGTTTTCCAGTGAAGGTACTCACAAACTTCATCTATACTACAACGACTAAGAAATAAAACTATTGTTTCCTCATTCTTGTTTCAACTATCTATACATCTCACTAGCAATTGAATAAGAATAACCAAATCAAAAACCTAAGCTAATATATGCATAATAATCAATCATCTATGATACAAATATATATACTATGAGTAATACTATGAAATGCCTAGCAGGTTCGTTTTTGAAAACTCAGAATAGCGTCCTTAAGTAGGTCCTCACATAAATGTCAAGACAAAAAACTACTCTGACTTTTCCTCTCAAGTTTCGCTACTCCAGTGTGCAGTGGGCACACTTTACCTTACAATCTCAATGACAAACAAGGAAGCCGGAGTCGATCAAACACATCTGCCACTTACTATCACACTAACCTATTCCTAATTGAGCTAGATGTCTTTATTAGGTGTTGTGGGGATTAGGAGATGGTTTAAGAAGGAAGGAAATGGATATTCAAAAGGACAAGTCTGAGATAATAGAGTCTTCATATTATGTAACTTAGAGAAAACCTTGTTATTTTTTTTTTTTCTTCTATACTTTGTTTCCATCCTTAGCCATATTTTTCTTTTTCTTTTCTTTGGCTTTTGACTCCCTTTTATTCTATTTTTGGAGTTTTATTTATTTATATATATTTTTTCTTTTCCTTGGATGGAAACTTCTTTTTTTTTTCAAGCAACTAACTAATTTTTGTTTTACATGGTTTTCTCTTCTTCTTTCTTCCTCATTCTATTCTCGGACTTATTCTAGATTGGGTAGGTTGATTTTTTATTTTTTATTTTGTTTTGTTTTTTGTAATGGGGTAAAGGAATTTTGGTTTATGAAAGGCTAAAGAAAGGCTCGAGGGGGCGACTAGCGGAAAATAATTCATAGGTTTGAATTTCTGGCTATATCGATCCAAAGAGGGCCTAAATTCTCGCTTAGGATATGGCATAGTGATCAAGCAAGTGGGCGTGTGATTTTCTATCCGGATTTTACTTCTCCCTTGTGTCATTTCTCAAATGTTTCGGCTCATATAAGGCTTTAGGCTATATTCTCACAGGATTTGTAGAATAAGTACTCTAGCCTAGATTTTGAAACTTATCGCTAACAATCATAGATACTCATGTAATATATTTATAGATAGATGCAAAGATTATTATCTACATATTAACCTAAGTTTCTAACAATTATTAGGAAGCAAAAGCTACATTGAGACTTCTAGATTGTTAAGAGCATAGAGAAAGAAAACAATACCAATATTCCTAAGTGTATAGCATAAACTTATTTATTTATATTTTTGAAATTTTTAACTTGAAAACAAATGCATATTATACATATCTATATCCTAACAGATGCCTTAATTACACGTGTTTCTATACCCCCAAACAAAAGCACTTTGTCCTCAAAGCATTTAAATAAAGAGGGTAGAAAAATACCATAGAAACGCGTGAAATTCTGGAATATCTGCAAAACAAGGTTAGAACATACTAATATTGGAAATAAAAACTGATGCAACTCTATAAGAGTTCCACCCATTAGGGCATCTCCAATGGAGGGTGTAAATTGTTTAAAGTGTAAAATTTACACTCTAAATGTCAAAAACATGTTTCCAATGGGTGTAAATCCCGGTGATAAGCTAATAGCTAATAGAGGGGGTGGGGAATTCCCCATCCGGCTATTAGTTAATAAACATTTCGGACGTCACTTGAAGTAGCGTCCCCAATCAAAAGAAATTCGGACGTCACTTAAGCGCATCGTCTGTTTTATTTATTTTTAGAATTGTAACGCTTTTGACGGGTAAAGACCGTCATTTATTGGTTGGCCCAGTTTTAATAAACCCGGACGTTACTCAAAGTGACGCGGCGCGGTTTTTTTTGTTAAACCCCTTACGGACGGACTTTGACCGTCGGTTTTTCGAGTTTTTAATTTTACAAACTCTTAAACTTTGTTGCATTGGAAACCATTTTGGAGGTGGAAACTATTAATGTGTAAGAGGGGCCATAAAATCCTAATGGCACCTATGTGGCACTTATGTGGAGGTGTATATATACACTCTCCATTGGAGATGCCCTTATGGGGTTAACATAATTAAATTGCTTGGGACATAAGCAGACACTAACTGAAACTAAAAACTTACCTCCACTCCAGCGTTTACTCGTCATCCTCCTCTTCTATAAAGAAGTGAGGTTCCTTCGCATCCTGCCATGCCATTATAATTTGCCGAGCTTGCCACCATTTATCATCTATGGATGCTAACCTGTTAAGCGCAACTTGGTCGGATGGGGTGTAAGGTGCAACCTGATGAGGTTGTATCCTCCACCCTTGCCAAGTTATTGCACGGAAAGATCGGATAATACAATTGGTGGGTCTCACAATTTCGACCCCAACCCAATCCGTGAAACGGGCACAAAAAATAGGGAAGAAACATAGCATAATACGGCAAACTAAAACAGGCATAAGAAGATACTTATGCCTCATGCTATGGGCTTGTGCTAAACTAGACATCAAGGTTCTGGGAAGGTCATGGCACATACGTCCCGTGGCTAAAGCAAGGAAGACGCTGCAAGTGGCATCATTCACAGAAGAAAAAACAAGATTCCCCTAAAATGTTTAGTATGATCCAAAACATAACAGTTCCTATGTTCATGGGCCGGGCTACCAAAGGCGGCGTTATATTAAGCCTTGGTCCTCGATCTGGAAAATGCCGCCCCATAAGCCTCATGCAAAAGTCATAAGTGTAGACATGCATATTATCTACCCAATAGCATCATGGGTTTTGTATTTCAGCGGGCATGGCAAGTCCAAGAACAAATGCTAGCAAGAACCATAAGCGGTTCCCGGCCTACGTGTGTGATCACCTCCTCATGAAACCAAGCACCATAAGTAGTGCTTTGAAACAAATCTTGAAAGACTGTTCGGTATTATTGTAGGAGATGTCATCTCAAAACTACGCTCTGGAACAGTACGCAAATCACCCGGGAACAACCCGCGAAAACTGGAATTTTCCGTGTTCCGCGAAGCGCTGGTGCGCTTCCACTTTTGGCGAATGGTCGCTCGAGGTTTTTGAAATTATAGTGTTTAGGCGCGAGTCGCGCTCAAGTTGGGGGCGGGTCGCGCTCTAAGTAAACTTTCTGAAATTGTCTAGGGCGCAGTGCGCTCTCTTGAGGCGAGGAAATGGCTCGTTCGTAGAATCTTGGAGAAGTTTAAGAGGAAAAAGAAGGGAAAGCTTGGAGTGAAAGGTGAGAGATGATGGTGGGGTGTAGTGTGGGTTGTGAGTGTAGAATGAAGGAAGTTTAAATAGGTTCTGAGCTTCCAAAACGAATCGGCAAGTTTCCAAATTGTTTAAGGCAATTTCGGGAAATAGAAAAATTTCAAACGCAAAACGGAAACAAACCATATTTTTGATTTTATAACAACCCTGGTATCTTTTATACTGGATTTAGAATAGTAACTTCTAAACTCTCTTAGATTTCATCCTACCACCACATCTAATCATAGGTATGCCAATTACGACAATATTCTCAACCTTCACTCCAAAACAAACTCTAAAATAGAGGATCTTCTACAAATCATGATAGAATAAATAATACCACCCCCAAACAATTCGGGAAGGTGGGATTAACAATAAAATCCATGCACAATTTGAAAAGAACAATATTATATTAAAATTGAAATTCAAACAACATTTAACTACCAAATTCAAAGTTAACTACGGAATTTAACAACGTAACATCCTATCTACTAAAAATAATAAAAAACAACATCAAAACAACAAACAAGGAGAAATCTAGCTACTCTTAAAGGGGGGAGGTGGGGATAAGAATAGGAAGTTTAGTGATCAAGCATGGAAAAACCAAACACCCCACCCCCAAACAAATTTTTGAAAACAGGTTTGTAAAAATTTGTTTTAAAACGTGGGTCTTTTAAAGTCAAATTCCCTAAACTTAAAGTGATATATATGTATTTACATGCAGTTTCCCATATATCAATAATCTAAACAATTGTGGATCTTTCCATAAATAGTTAACATGGAATGCACCACCAAACAGAATCAAGCTCCAAAACTTTCTACTACGCTAAACTTAGTTGAATAAGAAGGTGTCAAGTGAATGATCGTGAGTAAATGAATGGTTTTGGAAAATACTTGGAATGTGGATAAGTGTTAGAAGAAAAGGGTGGGAAGAATGATTGGATTTTATGAGGGATTAACTCAGGTGGATGGTGGTAGGGTGGTGCTCTAGGTAGTGCTTGAGAAGGTGGATCATCACAGGCTCTTAGAAACTCATCGAATTCCTCATCTAGGTTGTTCGCATCCATATAATTATGGTATTCATCTCCATCTTTGAGGAATTCATCTATCTCGTCTATTGTGAGGTTTAGTCTATCTCTTCTATGGTCATAAAGCAGGGTTGAAAATTCTTTCTCTAGTTCAGTTATGTTCAAAGAGTCAAAATTGTGATCTTTGTCTTCTTCTATAAGATGGATATGTACTAGTGTAGGGACGACATCGTCGGAAGCACTAATGTGATATACAAAACTCTCAATAGACTTAACTTCACCTTCTACAGGAAAATCTAGTTGTTCATGCGGTGTTTTATCCCTATACCTAATATGAGGGGGAACATATTTGTTAACCGTTGCTTTATCTTTTATCACTTTCCAACTAGGTTTCCATATTGGAACCTCTACAGGTGTAGGGTCTTCAATTTCTATGGCAAAGTATTTGGTATGGTATCATTTATAGTTTCTTGGGTGATCTTTAGGCATAGTCACTTGGTTATCAACTACTCTCCCTAAACGAAGGGTAGTAGTACTGTAGGTCCCCTTGGTTTATATTACCATTACTAATGAATACTTTTTTTTATTTGGCGGTGTTTGTTAACTTAGGATTAGGCAATCTTTGCTTGACTTGGAAACACGCCCGGTTTGGTTATTATTTTAGTTAGAAGACATGTCAATAACCTTTTGGCACAAAGACTGCATCATTTGCATTGTTTGTTTCATCATATTAGAGTTTTGATCATGCTGATCTTTCATCAAGTTGGAGTTTTGTAGCATAATTTGATTTTGTTTCTCCAACAAGGTCACTACTACTTTGTCTGTAGATGGTTGTATTGGAATTAAAGCTTGTTGAGCGTTCATGTCTTGATGTTGATAGTTATGGGTTATGGATACTAAACCTCTATTCTGGTCACCTAAGTTCCCTTGTCCTTGATGTTGAGTTAACTAGTTGAAGTGTGATGGTTGTGGTGGTGTTTGTGCATAGACAAGAGGACAATAGAAGTCGGAATGCTCAAGACTACAAACGCAGACATTACAACGAAAGTAGAGTTAATGTTCATGGTGGAGTGGGTTGTTGTTGAGCAGAGATGGCATCTACCTTTTTAGTGAGGGCATCGATAAGAGTTTTAAGCTTCGGGATCATGTTTAACCTCAAGAGAAGAAAGAGAGGGCCCGGGAGGAATCGTTTCCTCCCCAATTGTTATTCTTCTTAGATTGATCTTCTAAGAATTTATAAGCCTCCAAGGCTCCTTTACTAAGAAAACTACCCCAGTCATGATATCTAGAACCTCCTTATGATAATGTGAAAGCCCCTTGAAGAAAGCACGAACAAAGCGTGTCTTTTTTCGCAAGATTGATCTTGCGGGCATTCAATGAGAATATCGATGAAACAATTCCGGGCCTCGAAAAGGATTCATGAGGATTACGGCTGAAGAAATGAATCTTGTGAAGCATTTCATCTGTCTTTAGTGGTGGGTAAAATTGTTCCATGAACAATTGAACAAGTTGAGCCCATGAGTCCCTGAGTTTGGCGTTTGGGAAGTTAACCAAGACGCCGCCTTGTGGGCTAGGGTGAAAGGAAACACCCTAAGTTTAACTTGATCCGGACTTACGCTAGGATGATGGAATGTAGTGAGAACTTGGTCTATCCTACGATGTCTTTGGTAAGGCTTCTCGTGGTCTAAACCATGAAAAACCGCTAACAAGTTAAATATATTATGGGGGATTCGAAAATCCCCCACTAGGTCTGCAAGAACGATGCACGACTTAGGGCCATCGTTAAGGGCTTTATAAAAATCAGAGAGAGGAGTCTCTTGTTCTTTAGCCATTGATGCAAGTGTAGTGTGTGAAATTCTAGATAGGCGTGTTGTATTTATTTCTACGAAAAACAAGCCTGATTATACTAGAATTAAAACTCCTCTAATAGAAGAGGCGAGGAGTGGAAGGAGTACCTGAATGCCTCCTTGCTACGCGTTTGAATAGCGTCTTGTATACGCAATCTCAGTGTATTTAACAAGTTAGAAACACTGAATAACTTGAAGAAATAAAAACTTGAACTAACCTATGAAAATTGGGCTGTTCACGCTGAATTTTCCTTCGAGGGCGCGGGTGCCCTCTGTTTTTTCGAATGTCGATGTTTTGGCTTGGTCGCTTCGGTTTGAAGCGGGTCGCGCTCAAGGGTTTTGAAGTTTTAGGCCTTTTATCGTACTCTAAAAAATTTGAAATCTTTACAGTAATTTTGTAAGACGTCTATCAAGTAGCCTGTAAAATTTCAGATCAATCGGAGCTGTGAAAGTCCCTCTACTGCCCTCCAAAGTTTGCGAAACGGTTTTCGGGCACAATACAAACAACCGAATGGTTAACCCATCAAAACAAAGCCAAAAATTTCCAAATTTTTAATGGAGACTCCTGACAGATCCTACTTGTTCCTGTAAAAAATTTAGAGCAATTGGAGTTCTACAACCTCTCCTTATCGGCTGGTGTTCCAGATATTAAGTGTTTGCAACACTGCAGAAACACACTGGAAACACTCTACTATTTAGGAGGTCAAAACAACTCAAAAACTCGTCAAATTTTTACTACAAACTCCTGACTTAGGATAGATACTCCTGTAAAACATATAGAATTTTTAGAACTCCCTAAGTAACCTTACTCGTCTGTTTTTCAAGAACATACGGTGTGAAAACTGAAATGCAGCACTGTAAAGATCGTATTTTTTTTACAAGGTAAACCAACTTTGAAAAATCTGAAAATATTCCAGTAAATTCAACAACACATTAAATATTATGTCTGAAAATTTTCAGAATTTTCGAAAATTTAGAAATACCTTCACCGCAGTGTTTTTCTCTGTGAATCCGCAGCCCCAATGCCTAAAACAGTGAACAGTTTCGAAAATTCAAGAAATAAGAATGAAAAATTAAAAGGGTGGGTGGGTAGAGAATGGGGGATTGCCCCTTGGATTCAAACAATTGAATTCTTGTCTAGAACGAGATTAAGATGGCAGCGGCGCCATTTGATAAAAGTGATTTTACGTATTCTAACTATCTATGCGTAAACACAAATAATCAATTTACGTAAATACGTGTTTATATCAATATTCCTACTCTCAATAATGAAGTAATATAAGAGAGTCAGGATTCGTTCCACTCTTAAAACTTCAAGACTTAAATAGAATTCAACTACTCGACACAAGGAACAATAGTGAGAGTAATGTGTGATGTGAAATTTCTAATATCATTATACTATCATTTCTATATGAAATTGAATACAACATAATCTAAAGATTCTAACTTTATGAAATTTAACTAAACAATAATCCAACCCAACATCAATAACTACGAAATGACTAACAACCAAGAAATGAAATTAGATCTAAGCAATAGATAAATGACAAAATCGAATTTGATCAATAATAAACTACTTTATTTATCTAATGAAGCAATAACAATATTTTAATACTTTAAATTAAAACAAGGGAAATGAAAACTAATTAAAATGGAGATTTAATTCTAGATCTAAAAATTATTCTAACCCTAAACTCCATTAACATTAGCTTCCTAACCTAACTTATTTTCTAACCTAACTATCTACCATTAACAAAGAGCTAAGTTTTGGTTTTTATATGTTCAGATCCAAAAATCGTGCATGGGCTTGGAGCCATGTTTTGGGCCAGAGAATCAGGCCCAAAACCCAATACTTTCAGTCCAAAAAGGCCTCGTCAGCTGCAGTTGACTTCGACAGACTTTTTGTCCACCTCTGCTCCTCTGATTGGGCTAAGGCTTAGACTATTAGAAAGCTCTTTCCGAGCCGGTCGTTTTGACTTAAGGTAGGCCCAATTCCGAAGTCTGAGTCTAAAGATATGGTCTTCGGAAGTTCTGTTGACTTTGTGCACTATTTCTGCACGCGTGGACTTTGACTTTTCATCTTTTGACCGGGCTTTACAGAGGCTTTGTCTTCTTTAAAATTGGCCTTTAATCACAGAACTCCTGAGCAACCGACTTTTGCTCCTTTATCTCGCTAAAGTGGCACATTTCTGCACATAATGGACTTTGAAACCTGAAATGCATAAAAACACGTAATCAGTATTAACTCTTACTTATTATTCACATAATTGGTCTAAAAGTACGATTGTTAAGGGGTTAAAACTACAGTTTTGGGCTCTTATCAACGACCTTCCTTGTTTACTAAATCCTCAGTCTATCAATTGTCTGTGTCTTGAAATTCCACGACCTCTACTCTTATTCAACTTGTCCTCGGCATTTTACATCACATATCTAACTTCGACGGACTCAATGCGCCTTCTATATAGTTAATTTGCCATCATATTATTATCGAGTGTGCTCATTTCCTTTGTGATTTGGAATATGCTTTCTATGGCTGCCCCTTGTACTTTTGTGGATGAATCTTGATCGGCGTATCCTTATTCGGAAGTTAAGGACTTGACTTTCAGCTATTTGGTTATGAGTCCTTGACCTTTGACCTTTGACTTTAACTTTGACTTTTTTAGCACTTTTTCATAGCAGATTCGAGTCTTCATAATAAACATAGATAAGGTTCCTTTTGGTGCTAAGACGCAGCTTTTATGATAGTGGTCTAAATTGCTTTGTAACCTGAAAAATGCAATAAAAGCTATGAGTTGTCTTTTTATTATGCGTAAGAAGGGCTGTAATGCAGTAATGTAAGGGTAAAAAAACACACATTTAGGAACTGATCACCACCCCCAAATAGCATTTTGCTTGTCTTCAAGCAAGGATGAGAGAAAAACTAAGATCACAAATGAGTGATTTATTATTAACATACTAATCTCGTTTCGCAGAGTGCGATTGTATTGACCATATGCAACAAGGCCTTAAACTATTAGGAATTCCCTAGTGGATGAGCTTTAAGCTTCGTGAGAGTTTTCCAGTGAAGGTACTCATAAACTTCTTTTATTTAGTATAAAGGGTCTTGTTTCCATATTTATTGTCAAAAGTTCATACATCTCATTAGCGGGGAATACAGACAAGCTCCTTTGAACTTAGAATAACATATGTACAGTAATTTAATCATCTAAAGATAAATGCACAAAACATGAGCAATGAAATGCAAAATCAGAGTCGTTTCCAAAACTTTTGGAGAGTGTCCTTAAGGTAGGTTCTCACAGGGGTGTGTTGCAATCACAACTCTCTGATAGATTTACTCAAGTTTCGTCCTCTCAAGTGCAGAAGGCAGTTATATTCCTCACATACTCAAATGATATCCAAAGAAACCAAGGTCGATTGATCACGCTTGCCACTTACTATCACACCATCTTATTCCTAATTGAGCTAGATGTCTTTTATTAGGAGTTACGGGGCTAGGGTGATGGTTTAGAAAGAAAAATGAAGGGAAAAACAAAAAATCTAATGAGTTGAGAAATTGGGTCTTCAAGATACTTGTAACTAGAGAAGAACCTCATTTCGTTCTTTGCTTCCGAATTGTGATTCATTAGCCCTTTGGCTTTGTGACTCCATATGATTTTGAATTTTGGGAGTTCTAACTTTCCTTTTGTTTCTTTTTGTTTTTGTTTCTGATATCATCTCCTTTTTTATTTTGAACTTTTGGGAGATTCGATTTTTGACTCCTTTGATTTTTTTTTGGAGTGTTGGTTTTTTATGGTTCTTTCTTTTCTTTTCAAAGAAAATAACTGATCTGTTTTTGTACAAAGTCTTCTCTTCTCTTTTTCTGATATCCATCCAATTCTCAACTCGTCACTTGGGAAAACTTTTTATTGTGTGTTGTAACGGCTTTGAGATTTTTGGTGAAGCATAAAAAGACTTTTAGAAAATAGTGAAGGCTCAAAAGGGGTAACTAGAGGAAAAACTATCTTTTTTGGGTTTTTAACTTTTATTTGGTTGTATCGATCCAAAAAGGGCCTAAATTCTCTCTTAGGATATGACATGGTGATCAATGCAAGTAAGTGGATGTGTGGTTTTGCTATTCGAACATCCCTTGTGTCATCACTCAATAATCATTCAAATAAGGCTTTTGGCTAGATTCTCACAGGATATGGAACTTAATTGTTCTAACCTTGGTCTCAGAAACTCACTGCTATATACAATCAAATGCTTATGCATGCCATTCATGAAAAGATGCAGAAACTATTGTACATATATTAGTCTAAGTTCGAAGAACAAGTCCTTACTCTATTGCTATAATGAGACTTCTAGACTTTTTATTCATCATAAAAAAAGGAAACAAGACATTTAATACTAAATAGAAAAATATTTTTGGTCTTTTTCAAAAAAAAAATTTTTGAAAGGAAGAAATATACTATTATATCTACTATAGAAAATGCATAGCTTTTGCAAAATGTTATCATACCACCCCCAAATAGAAATATGCTTTGTCATCAAAGTATGAAGAGATAAGAAAAGAGATTACCATAGAAACATGAGCAAAAAACGGCGATATGCCTGTATTATGTTCTTCATGATGAAAATATCCCCAGAACCTCACTCACCACCTCCTTAGTGAGCTTGAACGTGCGTCCATCCTATACAACCATGATGCGGTCATCCTCCCCCTCTAAGCATGTGATTATAAAACGAAAGAGTGAGAGAGGGAGAATAACTTGCATCTTCCAACAAAACCAAAGATTCCCATCCTCTTCTTCTAACCTCAGCCTTGAAGTGCACTTCAAATAGATAGGATTTGAAGATAGGTTCATAAATTTGCTCCCACATGATTTTTAGAACTCGAGCCATTTGGAGTAGGAATTGATAAAATTAGGGTTTTTAGTTGGAATGGGGGTTGAAAATGGAGCAGGCTGTAAAAAATTAGATTGGTGGTGTGTATGGGGGCTGGCGGTCGCAAGTTGAAGAGGGGCTGTCGCAAGTTTACTTGGGGCGGCTAGGGTTTGGAGTGTTTGAGGAAGATGGTGGACGGTTGGGCAGTCGCGTGGCTTAAATAGGTTTGATGGCACGTGCAAGGCATGTGCCTCTTAAGTGAAATGAATTTTTGGCCCAAGCTTAAATGAAATCAGGTAATTCCAATCTTGTCCTCAATGCCTTGCCAATTTCAAGAGCTGATCCGTACTTCGTTACTTGTCCGATCTTGACCCGTGAGGTACCAAAACGATCAGCATCGAAAATTCTACGTAACGGTAAATGGTACACTCATATCCACGGTGGATGAAAAATAGATGAGGGAAAGAAACGAAAAGAAATTGTAGGGAAATATGTACAAACAAAAGAATGAATATTTTAATTAATTTTTTTGAGTTTTGAATAAATTTGACTGAAATTTTAAAAAGGTGGGTCGATTTAAGTCAGATTCCCAAGACTTCGAAGTTTTTGAAAACTTGAGTCAATCTCAACCAGATGGTTGGATTACTCTCCTCAGCTGTGCTCGATCAGCAGGTGGCTGGCACATAAAAATCTTGAAAACTAAATTTTTGCTATGAGGTTGAAGACTAGGGCAAGTAGGTGTTTGACAGTTCGAGCACCAACCTTCTCTCATAGCTCGTCTCTTATGTGCGTATGAACTCTTACCTAAACTAGAAATGATTTTCGGTATATGTGTCCATATCTTCAGCTGCAGTTCTCTAGGAAGTGCTTGCACACAATCATTGAAACTTATCCATCAAGTCTTGCTAGGTGGAGGATTTTTGTTCATAACAGAAGACATTTTTGACAGTTTTTGAAAGTTTTCAGAAAGAGAGAGATTGAGAAAAGGGAAAGATTTTTAGAAATAAGAATTTTTGAAAATTTTGTACAAGTTTTAGTCTTTTAACGTCAGATTCTCGAGACAAATAGAGAGATAGAGGAAAAAGATATAATTAAATAGAGAATAGTATCTATTTGTTTAATTCTCATTTGGAGACGCGTCTTTTTTTTTTTTTTTTTTTTTTTTTTTTTTTTTTTTTTTGGGAAATTTTATTTATAATGATAAAAAGTTTTACAAATAATTAGGAAAAGCATGCAACAAACTACGCAGCAAGTCCTTTCTAAATGGCAAATCATATCCTCCTAAATACAAACTCGTTAGAACCAGCTGTCATTACGTTGCAGTCCATAACTTTCTTCTGTCTCTTAAGGAGCTCAACAGATTGTTGTGCCAAGAAACCAAAAGTGTCGAAACTGAACGGAATGAAATAATGCTAATTAGCTCTACAAGCATCCTCGTGTTTCTCAATCTTCCCTGCCGCTACTCTATTAGTTATTTTTTTTTAGTTGGTTTTCCTAAGCAAAAGTTTTCTCTAACCATATAAAGATTTTGACAAGAAGATAAAACTATAGGTGATTTCAGTATCATTTTGGTTACTCTGGGGCGTATAATTTTTATTTTTATATCTTCTAGTTTTGAAAACTATGGAGAGATGTTTTAAGAAACTCATACTCAAAAGCTGTGATTCTAGACGCTAGTACTTTTTCTAGAAAACAAACCATAATAGGAAATCTCAGGAAACTTTTGTGTTGGTTTTGGAGATAACCCAATCTAGACAGACAGAGCTTCAACTACGCGAGTTGGGGGATTTACTGCGCAAGACATGGAATGTCCTGACTCAGGTGAATAGCTCAGTGATATAGGCAACCCTTAGTAAGCAAAACTGATCTCAAACCGCCACTAGATTGCATTGTTCTAAGGGTTGGTCTGTATAGAATCCATTGCCCGTTTTGTTTTTGAAAAATCACATAACTATTGATGTATCGAGAATCTAGCATTAACAGAATAGAGAAAACAACTATTTTTGAAAAAGAAATATAAAATAAAGAAAATAAAAATTGTATACTCGCTCCACAGGTTCACACTTACTTAAACATTGTGTAAAAAAGTTTTACAAAGAATATGCGAGATATACGTGGACTAAGGCTCCAACACTTACAACCACACACTCCAAGTGGAGTGGTCCGGTTACCTTATTGATGTATTCCCTTTAAAGCAAAAGATGGAATGGAAAGGGGAAGGAATACATTGTAAAAAGAGGATGTAATCCTCGTAGATAGGATGATCATGAAAGAAGTTTTTGTGCTCTAACTTCATTCACGTCACTTGTTGCTTTAAAGGATGTGTTTGTTGGTTTAGGGTTTGGAATAGTTTGTCCTAGGAACACATCTTTTTGGGTTTTATCTTGGGCTAACAAGTTCAGAGATTGTTGTATAGAGGCAAGGATTTGGGTTTGTTGTTGCATGACAAATAGCATTATGTCGGTGGGCTTGTCTGTTTGGACACTAGTTGATGGTGTAATAGGAACTAGGTCTCTTTGGTTGTTGATAGGTGGGTTTTGGTAGTTCTTGTTAAAATGGGATGGAACCAATGCTTTGTTTTGATTGTTATAGGTACCTTGTCTGAATGTATTTGGTGGTTTGTTGAAACCTAGAGGTGGTTGGGTTTATGGAATGTTTGTCCATGTGAAGTTTGGATGTTGTCTCCATGGTGCATTTGGTACATTGAAAGCATATACTTCTTCTAGTTGAAGTGATGGTAGGTTTGTGATCAAGGGACAGGTGCCATCTATTTGGTTTAAGCTTAAACCGAAATTGCATAGTGAGGTATTTATGTTCATGACCGGATGAGGGGTTTGGTCTTTTTGTTTGGTTGTGAAGGCATCTATCTTTCTTTTGAGGGTTTCCATTAAAGTTTTGATTTATGGATCCGATTTCACCTATAAAATACCACTAGCCTTAGATGTAATAGGTTGGGTTGTTCTGGAATTGTTTATATCTCCCTAATGGGTACTCTTTTCAGCTTGGTTTTCAAGAAAGGTTAAAGCTTCAGTTCCACCTCTATCCAAAAAATTACCATTACTCATGATGTCGAGGGTTACTTTGTATTCTTAGAGAAGACCTTTGAAGAAACATTGGACAAGAGTGGATTTTTCTAGTTTATGGTGAGGACATGAATGGAGTAGGTCAGAGAATCTATCCCATGCTTCGGAAAATGTCTTACTTAGACTATGTCTAAAGATCTGTATCTTACTTCTTAACTCTTTTGTTTTCTTCGGTGGAAAGTACTTCTTAATGAAGGAGAACACAACCTTTTCCCATGTATCAAAAGAATTGGGCTTCTGAGAAAGAAACCAAACATGACTCTTACTAGCTAGAGTGAAAGAAAACACTCGTAGCTTAACTTGATCGTCGGTGACGCCCGGATGGTGGAAAGTATGGCATACTTCATGTATCCGGCATAGGTGTTCGTACGGTAACTTGTGTTCAAACCCATGAAAGATGGGTAGAAGATTGAACACGTTTGTTGGAATGCAAAAGTCGCTTGTGGGTGGTGTGAGTCGTATACAAGATGGAGGCTCATCTTGCAACGGTGTGTAGAAGTTGGAGAGAGGCTCTTCAGCTTGCACTACTTCGTCAGCCATCTTAATAGGTGGATGACAAGAAATTGGAGATTGTCTAGGATGACGTGCTCTCCTATGTGAGTAAGTTTTATTCTCGCTAATACTTGTAGTGCATGAACGCAGTATCATGCACTTTTAGCAAGAAAGCAAAACTATCCTAACATGCACAAATGATGCAATGTATGCTCAAGCAATCGAAATTTGTTTTTGCAAGTATGGAGTTTTGAAAACTTTGCTTGGTCTATAATTTTCTATGCCCTACTGAAGGAACAATTGAATGCGAGACTAGGATGGCTCTACTACACGGCTCAGAAGAGTAGGTAGTCACTTCACCAAGTGGTGTGCTACCAAGAATCTCACTCACGATGAATCTGGGGGAGGGGAGTGAGGAAGGTAGTTGGTCCATCGGAATCTGGTGACTGATTACTCTAAATCCTCGTGGCTATATTTTTGTCATTTTTTGGAGGAGCGTGACTACTTTGGGCTCTAGTTGATTGATTTTAATTCATTTTTTTGGTCTAGGGCTTCAAGAATCAAGGAATGTCCAATTTATCTACATTGGGGAATGACTTCCCAATGGTTGTTATGTGGCTCGGGTTCAGCCTTATGCGTGAATGTAAATTGCAGTACGAAAATTAAATTTCAAACAATCACGTAAGCATGCTTGAACACACAAGGTATCCTCTTACATGGGCTACTTGGAGGTTTAGAATTCACCTCTTAAGTCGTGCTTGCATGCTGCTTGAGGAGAAGGCGACGTTGGTTGGCGCGTGATCTGAGAATCAGGCCCAACCGTTCGAGCTTTTCCCTGTTTTATTTTATAAAAAAGGTCCACTTAAAAAGCCCACAATCCGGGTTTTTGATAATTAAACAACTTTGCCTTCAATGGCACGAAATGTAAAAGTAAACTAACACTAATACTAATCTAATAGATCAACTAAATTAGATAGATTACCTAGATTAACTAGAGCTAAACATAATTAGAGTGTTGATTACCATGTTAATTCAAAGTACGCGAGCGTATGATTCACAACTTTCCTCGCACACTCGAACTTCCCAAGGCAATGAAACCTCTAACTCTTGGTAAGTTGCACAACTTCAACCAAGTGTTCCACTCACATCAATCCCAATAATCAACCGAAACTCTTTTTTTTTTTCGTTTTGTTTTGTTTTTTTGTTTTTGTTTTTGTTTTTGTTTTTTCTTTCTTTATCTCTATCTATTACAACAAAGTTCACTTATTTATACCAGTCTAGTACAAAATCCGAGTTTCACAGTACAACCACATATGGAAAACAACTGAACTGTGAAAAAACCAACTATCACTTTATGGAGGTGGTTGGATGTTGGCGATGTTCGGTTGTCCTCCAGCTGTAGCTTCAGCTCTTCTCTAGCATGTTGATCTCGAACCTGGATTTACAAAAGAGTAAATCAGTAATGAAAAATAACAAAATAAATCAACAAAAATTAGAAAAATAAGAAGTGAAAAGGTGAGAGTGATGCTTCCCTCCTTAGATGCTCAACCAAGCATCCTTGCTCCCTCAATCCATGACGGCGGCGCCATTTGAAGCTAGGGTAGTAGTGGATTCAAAGTGTTCTAAAGTAAGGTTCACCATAAATTGTTTGGAGCATGAATGATTGGGAGTTTTAGAAGAAAGGAAGGTAGATTTCTTTAGTTTTAGGACTTGTATTGGTTAACTCTATTGTATTGAATAAGCTTGAAAATACTAAGTTGTTTAAATGGTTGGAAACACAAACTTGAAAGAAATGAAATGATTGATTGAAAGCAAGAACAACAAAGAAAGAAATGATTGATTGAATGAAGAACAAAAAGTAAATAACTTGATTGAAAATGAAGAACAAAAAATAAATGACTTGAATGAAAATGACTAGAAAATAAATCCTACATGACACTAGAATAAGTCTAGGTGCATTCTCTCTCCCTAACTTTTAGTTCTTATACCCCTACTTTTACAAAATACTGATTTGCCCTCTCCCATTACATTTGAGACACCTCACCATTTGCTTTATGCTTTTGCTTTTTCCTTTTGCTTTTTGATTTTTTCTTGATCAAGATAGGTTTTAGAGAAAGCATTCTTTTGTGTTAAGAACATTTATCTCTGGTCTTCTGAGTTAAGGACTTGACTTTCAGCTCTTTGGTTATGAGTCATTGACCTTTGACCTTTGACTTTGGCTTTGATTTTTTTAACACTTTTTCATAGCAGCTTCAAGTTGTCATAATAAGAGTAGATAAGGCTCCTTTTGGTGCTAAGACGCAGCTTTTATGATAAGTGATCTGAATTGCTCTGTAACCTAAAAAAGGCAATAAAAGCTATGAGTTGTCTTTTCATTATGCGAAAGAAGGGCTGTATTGTAGTAATGTAAAGGTAATAAAATGCACATTTGAAAGCTGATCAACACACTCACACACAAACAAACAAACTTAAAAAATAGCAGATACCTGAATAAGCAACTTTTCTAACAATGCCAACAAAACAATTGCATTAGTTAGCGGGAGACGAAGAAGGAGACATCTTCTGAACTCTTAAAAGAGATCACACAATACAACAACCCAAATATGACAAAAAAAGAATAAACTCCCTATTGCAAAATTGCCAAAACAATCATAGAATGTGAGTTCCAGGGTATAAAGTTAAAGAAACGGCAGCCCGTAGGTTGCCAAAAAAATAGTTGATCCAACCACATCCAAATTATTTGAATAATGTCAAAGAAGTAATTCACCAGCTAATCTGAGCGACTATGAAAAATATTCAAATCAAGCTTAGATAGTAAGCAACACCAGGAATTATTAACGTTAACTAAATATATCAAATTAGTCAAACTACCATAACTTTGTAATGCCACTAAAGATCTACCATATACACATTCCACATTAGTACATCACATGTTGAATCCTCTAATCATATTAAAATCAACAAATCGACAAAACCACAACCCTCAAAATGCGAAAACACCCCCAAACCTTAAACCCTTTAATAGATCAATACCCATATCTAAAATCATGAAAAAACCCTAGATCCGAATCAATACTAAAATACCTAACATACTAAATCAACCAACAAATAAGTTCAAAATGATATGATACCATATATCAATAAACAAAATGAACAATTAACAACTGATTACTAATACTAAGATAATAAATAAAAGCATTTGAAAGATAAAAATGGGAAAATATAATATACCCTTCGAAAATCTCTAGGTGCAACACTAGGTAGGCAGAAGGAATGTGTTGAAGGGGTGTGAAGAAGAATAATAGAGAAAAAGAAGAGGGTTGTGATCCATAGTTAGTTACCCATCATTGTGTGCGCACACACACACGCACACACACACACACACACACACAGTATGTAGTTTTGAGCAGTGAAGAGAGGAATAATCGAACAGTGGAGATAAATATTTTTTGATGGTGACAATACCAAAATACCCCCGCAAAAAATTGTAAATTAACGATTTTACCTTTGACGGTACCTGAAAAATATTGTTCATCGACCCCCATATATCTATATATTAATATTAAAGCTTCCATAATCTATATCTATATATATATTATCTCTCTCTATATTAAAGTAGAGTACATCTGACGTGGATAGTCCTCTCCTAGGTGGCACTCTCTTAAGAGAGAGTGAAGACCACTGATAAGTGTTCAAAAAGTGCAATTTAACCCTCGATTATGCCTCTTTTTTAGCCATCTTAGTGGACTAATAGTGTTTGTAAGTTATGTTTTATGATTCTACAGGTGAAAAAGAGAGTTTTGTGGAATATTAGAGAAAAAGAGGTCAAATGGAGCAATTCGGAGCATTAAGGATCACATGGGAAGCCCGCGGACAATCATAGAGAGGGCCAAGGAATTGAAGTTATTAAAGATGCGACTTGGACCTATTTTAAAGCCAATTTGGAAGCCCAAGGCAAAAGGATTCGTTGCTTGGACCAAATCCCACAAAAGAAGATAGAAGGATAGAGCAAAAGAGGCAAAATATACTTTCGCGTCTGGGACGCATGGATCATGCGTCCAGTCGCATTGCTCGCGTCTGAGACACATGGATCGCGGATCTAGACGCATGAAATGACACTGTAGCCACTTCCTTCTCAGTTTTGGAGATGAAGTTGGACTCTGAAAGAAGTTGATTTGTATTAGGAAACAAATGGCGGTTTGGAATGCTTCTAGAACTCATTGTAACCTCTATAAATAAAGGACCTAAGTACCTCATGAAATTTACCAATTCACTTATATTCTTGTCTCCAGAACTTGAGGTTAATCACGTTATGACATCAACTGGGGAGATAGCCATTAGGTCTTGTAGTCAATTCGAAACAGAGTATCATACTGATAAGTCAAGTAGTGAACCCATTCAGCCTTTATCCCACCTAGTAGGACCATCATGTTAAACCCTTTTGAGCCTTACATCAAGCCATTTCTTCCAAAACCCTTTATCCTTTACCCAACTCCAGACAAGGAACCAAAATCTTTATCAGCCATACCCATATGTTTCTAAGAATACGAGGGAAACAGTAGGAATAAAGAGCACAAAAGGAAGATTACAATGAAATATTAGAGAGATACAATGAAGACCATCATTATGTTCTAAGTGAAAATAAGCTAGTGGAAAATAAGCATATCTAGTACTAATCAAGGATACACCACTGAGCTAAAAAAAAAGAAAAAAGTTTAACAGAATGGATGGAAAAGCTAAGACAAAGGAAGAATTTTCTCTGCAATATAGAATTTGAATAAATCTTCCAAAGAATGAAGCAAAATCCTTAGTGTTTTTCAGAAACAACCTTTGAATCCTTTTTACCTTTTCTTCATAAACCAATACCCAAGCCAAGTTGCAACCTTATCACTACAGTATGGTACAAAGTCTAGAATAGGTGAGAGGATGCTAAAGTGAAGGACCCAACACTTCATATATGATTGATATTCTTTCCATGAGACTACTTTCATTCAGAAGTCTGTTTTTCAAGGTAGTATGTGGGATGTTCGTATGCACTATTCTTTTCCCCACATACATGAGGTAAAATAGTAAACCATCTTCTGAGAGATTCTTTGCTGAGAGTATGACCGGTAAGGATTGATAGTCGAGATTATCTGCCTATGGTAAACTAGGGATTCCGTTTCTTGGATAGGAGAGTATAGGAGATTGACAGAGTACACACATAAGCCTTGATTGAGAATTTTTTCAATTTTTACTATCTCCCATCATAATCTATTAGTCTTTATAGCAATGTAGTTAGGAATGGAGATCGTCTGTTGGAGTAAGCACTAAGTGGGTAAGGAATTTCTCTCTCTGAAAAATACTATCATTTTTGAATGTGCTATTGATTGATTTTGTGGGTATATCACCTGAAAACCCTCACAAGACTATAACTCGTCCTTTTTAGGGAACTTAAAGGTTTAAAGCCTTGTTGCATATGGTAAATGCAATCGCGATGCTTGCGAAAGTGACTTAGGATTTTATTAGGATGTAATTTTGATCACTTATCTATTTTTTTTATCTTATTTGCTAAGAGACTAGCAAAAGGCTAGTTGGGAGTTGTGATAAGTGCTCAAAAAGTGTATTTTAGCCCTCAATTATGCCTCTTGTTTAGCCATCTTAGTGGACTAATAGTGTTTCTAAGTTATGTTTTATGATTCTACAGGTGAAAAGGAGAGTTTTGTGGAATATTAGAGAAAAAGGGGTAAAATGGAGCAATTCGGAGCATTAAGGATCACATGGGATGCCCGTGGACAATCATGGAGAAGGCCAAGGAATTGAAGTTATTAAAGATGCGACTTGGACCTATTTTAAAGCCTATTTGGAAGCCCAAGGAAAAAGGATTCGTTGCTTGGACCAAAGCCCGCAAAAGAGGATAGAAAAATAGAGTAAAAGAGGCAAAATAGACTTCCGTGTCTAGGACGCATGGATCATGCATCCAGACGCATTGCTCGCATCTAAGTCGCAAGGATCGCGCGTCCAGACGCATGAAACAACATTGTAGCCACTTCCTTCTCAGTTTTGGAGACGAAGTTAGACTCTAAAAGAAGCTGATTTGTATTAGGAAACAAATGGCGGTTTGGAATGCTTCTAGAACTCATTGTAACCTCTATAAATATAGGACCTAAGTGCCTCATGTAATTTACCAATTCAATTATATTCTTGTCTCCAGAACTTGAGGCAGAGAGAGATTAATAATAAAATATTAGGTTTTAACTAGTCGAGTCTTAATTGGTTAGTCTTTCTAGTCTTATGTTCTTCGACTCTTCTTCTTCTCGTTCTTCGTGTTCTTTCTTCTTTATGGAAGGCTAATCTTCTCCTTCAAGGGAGGAGATGAAGCCGATACTTAAGGTTTAATGATTCTTCTGGTTCATGGTGTTCTTCAATCAGGTTAGTTCTTTGTGTTTTTAGTAATTAGTTCAATTGCCCACACCAGGGGATAGAAGTATAGAATAAGGTTTATAATTTGCAATATTAATATCATGCTAGTGTTCTTTACTTTTCTTCTAGTAGTATAGTTCTTTAGAGTTAGGAAAGTATTCTTTGTGTTGCCTTAGAAGGGGTAGCTTAGGGAGTGGCTGCCTAGGAGAAGTATTCTTTGTGTTTGCCTTAAGTGGTGATTCATTGAATGGCCTCCCTATTAGGAAGTAGTCCTTGATGTTGCTCTCGGTAATACATTGAATGGCTGCCCGAGCTTACATAAAAGGAAAGAATATATTAATAGTATAAACATAGGAACAACCTTAAGTAGAATTAATTCTCCCCATCTATAAACGAATCCGGTAACTGTTTCATCATTTTAAAAATATTTACCTCAACAGAAAGATGGCCAAAAGACAAGGACATCGAACCATCGCGGGAATTTATAAGCGCGTTGGCAGTTGCCAAGAATGGACACCTTAAGATGATCAGAATAGAGTCGTTAACGACTTCCGTATTGAGGATAACAAAATCAGCAAGATAGTAGAAATCCTGAACCTTAACAAGCACATTTTCCACCACACCCTTAGGATATTTAATAGACTTATCCGCTAATTGCAACATCATTTGAGTCGGTTGCATCTCTTGTAGACCTATTTGTTTGTATAAATAATACGGGAGTAAGTTGACACTTGCCCCCAGGTCTAATAAAGTGGTGGTCATGTGAGAATCTCTTAAGGTGCATTGTACAGTAGGACGACCAGGGTCCTTGTACTTAACTATTCCATTATGTTCTGATAAAGTTGGAAATTGTTCAGTTAGAAAGGCGTCTTTAGGAATATTTGTCTTATGCCTAGTAGTGCACAACTATTTAAGAAACTTAGCATGGTGAGGTAATTTTTTTATTGCTTCGAGAAATGGTAGGTTTATCGTTAGATTCTTGAATACTTCCCTAATCTCGTCAAAATTTGTATCCTTGTTTAACATAGCTAATTTCTGGGGAAACGGTGGTTTCTCTCTATATTTTACGTATGGATCAACTGGATGTCTAACCTTTGCTTTCTGTTTCTTAGGTTGTGGTTTAACTAGTACCTCTACAGGGGTAAGCTCTTTAGTTTCCATCTCGGTATCTAGTACAATCTCCGGTGTAGGGACAACTGGTGAGGTAACTATAAGCATAGTTACGTTGTTATCAACCACTCTCCGTTCTGGGAGAGTGGTGATAGCATTTAGCTCACCTACATTTACATTTTCCGTACTAGTATTATCGTTCGCTTCAAAGGCTGTGTTTGTTGTTTTAGGATTAGTTATTGCTTGACCTGGAAACACACCTTTGGGTTGTACTTTCTCTTATGATAACTGCTGTAAGGAAAGTTGGATGGCTTGTAAAATCTTTTGTTGGGATTGCATAAGTTGATTATTTATGGGTGGGTTGTGATAGTTATTATTATTAACCGGAATGATACCTTGATTTGCATTATAATTATTATTGTTATAATTATTATAATTACCCTGACCTTGTCCTTGTCGTGGTGGAGCTTGGTTATAATTGTTTGCCTACCTAACATTTTGATTATTAAACCCTGGAGGTGTTACTTGTTGATTATTTCTCCAACTAAAGTTGGAATGTTGTCTCCAAGGGGCGTTAGGAATAGGATAACTATTAATTGAGCAAACGTTATCTTGTTGTGATGTTTGTTGCTCATAAGCTACAAGACAATAAGAGTCGGGATGTTCAGGACTCAAACAGAAATTACATGGATTGGAGTTGACATTCATGACGGGGATAGGCTTTTGTTGAACAGAAATAGCCTCTACCTTTTTAGTGAGAGATTCGATTAAATTTTTTAGTTCAGGATCTGGTTTCATCTCAAACATACCGGCGGCCTTAATTGTTGTAGAAGATCTAGCGTAGCGGAGAGATATTGTCACCCCCCAGTTGTTATTATGCTTAGTTTGATCTTCTAAAAATTTATAAGCCTCTGAGGCTCCTTTACTTAGGAAACTACCCCCATTCATTATGTCAAGGACTTCTTTATGGTGGTGTAGAAGTCCTTTGAAAAAGGCACGAACTAACGTGTCGTTCGCTAGGTTATGGTGCGGGCACTCTATAAGAAGATCGGTGAAACAATTCCAAGCCTCTGAAAATGATTCATGAGGATTCTGTCAAAAGAAATAAATCTTGGAAAGTATTTCATCTGTCTTCAGGGGTGGGTAAAAATGTTCCATAGATAATTGAACAAGCTTGGCCCACGAAGTCCACGAATTAAAGCTTTGGCAGTTAACCAAGACGCCGCCTTATCGGCTAAAGTGAAGGGAAATACCCTCAGTTTAATTTGTTCAACACCAACCGTAGGATGGTGGAATGCTGTAAGGACTTGTTCAATCCTACGCATGTGCTGGTAAGGTTTTTCATGGTCTAACCCATGAAAAATGGGTAACAAATTAAATATATTTGGGGGGATTCGGAAATCCTCCACTGGGTCTGCTAGAATGATGCAAGATTTTAGGCTATCGTTCAAGGCTTTGTAAAAGTCTGAGAGAGGAGACTCTCTTTCTTCAGCCATTATCTCAGGTGGTGTGTGTGGTATATTAGGTAGATGTGTAGTAGGGGGTATACTAGAAAGGCGTGTTTGTTGACGTTGCCGGCTGATTACGTTAAGTGTTTTTCTTCGACCTGACCTTAATCTCATGCAAAGCTAAGACCAATCTTAACTAACACGACAACACTCCAAGCAATCCTGATATACTAGTATAAACCTTTAACAGAAAATGCAAGGAATGGAAGAAAAGAGTACCTGAATGCCTCCTTGCTTCGCTTATAAATAGCATATTGTTTACGTGTGTTCAGTGTTTATAACAAGTTAGAACACTGAAAATCTTGAAGAAATGGAAGTTTGAAACAAACCTGTGGAAATCGGGCAAATCCAAATCCATGCAGTAGCCCCTTGTAGGCCTATGGTGGTGGTGCAGTCGCTGCGGTATGCCTATGGGGCAGTCGCGCTCCGGAAAATTGTGCATTCCTGGCCTTTGGGGGAAGGGTGCACTCTAAAGAGGGCGGGGCGCGCTCTGATCTAGTGTTTTGAGGGCGGGCCTCACTCTAGAGAGGGCAGGGCGCGCTTTGCTCCAGTGTATTGAGGGCGGGTCGTGCTCCAAGTTTGCTAGCCAAGGGCGCGGGTCGCATTCCGTGTGAATTTGCTTGGAAAATTTCCGTTCTGAAATGGATAACCACAGTTAGAATCAAATAAGGGTGGGTGGGTGTAATGAGACTTTAGGAAGACTAATTATACTACAAAAACAATGCTAAAGGGAACTAAGATGGCAGCGGCGCCATTTGATAAACATCAAATTGATAGTTTTACCTACAAATAAATAATGAAACTTACACGAAAGTAAAAACTAAAACTAAACTCGATGCTCGATTACTTATCAAAGATTTATTTCTACTCTCGAATCTATCGAAGTAGAGGTGGAGTAAAAGATTCGTTCCACTCCTAGTTCTTTAGCATTCGCGTTTTCGAAGATTATCGGTCCTACCAAAGTTAATGAGAGATTTACGAATTATACTACGATGCAATTTATACTAACAAGATAATGGGATTCAACTACGAAATGCTACGGGTTGAATCTATGATAAGGAATTAGAGGGGATTGACTCCACCTTAACTCGACTTAATTTACTAACGACGAATCGTCGTAATCCGAATTGAACTGCTTTCGCAGAACAATTGGTTCTTCCTAATCCCTAGTTGTTCATGGTAATCTCTACCAACTAACATCTAGCATGTGAACGATCAAACCCATTCTCATGGTGAACTAATCGTTTCTAGAATGGAATAGAAATTACGACTACTCTACGCTAACAAAAATCAAGCTTCATCAAGGCTTCTTCAACCCCCTCTAATGGAGGTTTAGCCTAGAATCATCATGCTATCATTTCTCAATAAATTTAAACAAGCCATCATAAAAAGATTGAAACCTTGTTTATTTAAACTCAAATGGAAAGTACTCATGCAAGAATTTATTCAAACTAATAATGACAAATAATTGAATCTAAGAATTTAAGCTAATAATTAATGGAAAATGAAACTAATATATCAAGAACTAAATATTTTATTGATCTAACAAATGAATAACAATCATTCAATACTGAAATTAAAACAAGAATCAAAACTACTTTATTAATTTAAAACTAGATCTAGAACTAAGCATTAATGGATACTTGCTACCTAATCTATATCATGCTTAAGAGCTAAGTTTTGTGTTTTGTAAAGGAGGAGACCAGATCCACATTTTCGTGCATGGGCTGAGGAGCCATGTTTTGGGCCGGAAAATCGAGCCCAAAGCCCAATTTCTTGAGTACACAGAGCCTGTTTCAGCTGGCTTTGACTTCAGCAGACTTTTCATCCACTTCTGCTCCTCTGATTGGATCAAGGCTTAGACCATTAGAAAGCTCTTTCCGAGCTGGTCCTTTTGACATAAGGTAGGCCTAATTCCGAGGCCTGAGTCCAAAGATATGGTCTTCGGAAGTTCTGCTGACTTGTGCATTGTTTCTGCCCGCGTTAACTTTTCAGCTTTTGACCGGGCTTTACAAAGTCTTTGTCTCCTTGAATCTTGGCATTTAATCACAGAACTTCTTAGCAACCAACCCTTGCTCCTTTATCTCGCCAAAGTGGCACATTTCTGCACATAATTGACTTCAATGTCTGAAATACATAAAAGCACGTAATCAGCATTAACTTTTATTTATTACTCGCATAATTGGTCTAAAAGTATGATTGTTAAGGGGTTAAAACTACAATTTTGGGCTCTTATCACTAAGCGAGAATTTAGGCCCTCTTTGGATCGATATAGCTAGAAATTCAACCCTTATGAAATTATTTTCCGCTAGTCGCCCCTCTGAGCCTTTCTTTAGCCTTTCATAACCGCAAATCTTTGAACCTGTTACAAAACAAAATAAAAATAAAAATTAGCCTACCCATTCTTTGAATGAGTCTGAGAATAGAGATGAAGAATAGAAAAGAGAAAGACCTTTGAAATTAAGAAATTGTTAGTCGCTTCTAATAAGAAAAGAAAGTTTCCATCCAAATAAAAAATAATAATAATAAACAAATAAAACAAAAATAAAGAGTTATAACTCCAAAAATAGAATCAAAGGAGTCAAAAGCCAATGAAAAAGAAAAATATGGCTAAGGATGGAAACAAAGTGTAGAAGCAAAAGTAAAGAACAAGGTTTTCTCTAGTTACATAATATGAAGACTCTATTATCTCAGACTTGTCCTTTTTGAATATCCATTTCCTTTCTTCTTAAACCATCTCCTAATCCCCACAACACCTAATAAAGACCTTTAGCTCAATTAAGAATAGGGTAGTGTGATAGTAAGTGGCAGTTGTGTTTGATCGACTTCGGCTTCCTTGTGTGCCATTGAGATTGTAAGGTAAAGTGTGCCCACCGCATTAATCGGAGTAGCTAAACTTGAGGAAAAAAAATGAGTGGTTTTGTCTTGACATTTATGTGAGGACCTACTTAAGGACGCTATTCCGAGTTTTCAGAAACGGACCTGCTAGTACATTTCATAGTTGTACTCATTGTATACATATTTATTCGTAGATGATTGATTATTATGCATATATTAGGTTAGGTTTCGACTTAATTATTCTATATTCATTGCTAGTGAGATATATAGATAATTGGGAGCATAAATAAGGAAACCATAGTTTTATTTCTTAGTCGTTGTAGTATATATGAAGTTTGTGAGTACCTTCATTGGAAAACTCTCATGAGGCTATAGCTCATCCACTAGGGAATTCCTAGTAGTTTAAGGCCTTGTTGCATATGGTCAATGCAATCGCACTTGGCGAAACGAGAGTAGTTAGAACTCTATTTTTGGTCACTTATTCTAATTTCTCATATTTGCTTGAGGACAAGCAAAATGCTGTTTGGGGATGGTTTGATAAGAGCCCAAAACTATAGTTTTAACCCCTTTAACAATAATACTTTTAGACCAATTATGCGAGTAATAAATAAGAGTTAATGTTGATTACGTGCTTTTATGTATTTCAGGTATTGAAGTCAATTATGTGCAGAAATGTGTCACTTTGGCGAGATAAAGGAGCAAGGGTTGGTTACTAAGAAGTTATGTGATTAAAGGCCAAGATTCAAGGAGAAAAAGCCTTATTAAAGCCCGGTCAAAGCTGAAAAGTCAAAGTCAACGCGGGCAGAAACAGCGCACAAAAATTAGCAGAACGTCCGAAGACCGTATCTTTAGACTTAGACCTCGGAATTGGGTCTACCTTATGTCAAAATGACCAGCTCGGAAAGAGCTTTCTAATGGTCTTAGCCTTGACCTAATCAGAGGAGCATAAGTGGATGAAAAGTTTGTTAAAGTCAAATCCAGCTTAAAAGGGCTCTGTGGACTGAAGAAATTGGGCTTTGGGATCGATTTTCCGGCCCAGAACATAGCTCCTCAGCCCATGCACGAAAATGTGGATCTGGTCTCCTCCTTTACAAAGGAGAAGACTTAACTCTTAAGAGAATAATTAGTTTTTTAGGTAGAAAGTAGCCATTAGAGCATAATTTTAGATCTAGTTTTTACATGAATTAATTAGTTTTTATTCTTGTTTTAAATTCAGCATTGAATAATAGTTATTGCTATTCATTAGATCAATAAAGTTAATTATTTCTTCATAAATTAGTCTCATTTTCCATTAATTATTTAGTTTCAATTCATATATTTAGTTATTTGTCATTATTAGTTTTAGTCAATTCTTGCATTAGTAGTTTCCATTTGAGTTTAAATAAGCAAAGTTAGAATCTTTTTATCATGTCTTGCTTAAATTCATATAGAAATGATAGTTTGATGAATCAAGGCTAAACCTCCATTAGAGGGGTTTGAGGAAGCCTTGATGAAAACTTGATTGTGTAGTGTAGAAATAGTTGTAAAAGTCTATTCCACTCTAGAAGGTAGTTGATTCGCCATGAGAATGGGTTGAACTTCCTCACATGCTAGTCATTAGTTGGTAGAGATTGCCATGAATGATTAGGGATTAGAACGATCAATTCTTATCGTAAGAATGTAAGAATTTGATTACAGCAATCTATGCTAGTTTATTAAGTTGAAGTCAAGGTGGAATCAAATTCCCCTAATTCTTTATCTAGATTCAAACCTTTGTATTCTCGTAGTTGCATCATCTTGTTAGTATTTTAGTATTTGAATTTCCATCGCAGTATAATTCCATCGTAAAACTCTCATTGACCTTGGATAGATTGATTAGCTTAGGAAACGCGAATCCTAAAGAACTAGGAGTGGAACGAATCTTCTATTCCAACTCTATTTCAATAGTATCGAGAGTAGAAATCATTGATAATACCATACACAAAATAGTTTTAGTTTTACTTGCGTTTAAGTTTCATCATTTATGCGTAGGTAAAACTATCGATTTTACATTTATCATGTTGTGGGCACACTCTACCTTACAATCTCAATGATATACAAGGAAGCCGAAGTCGATCAAACACATCTGCCACTTACTATCACACTAATCTATTCCTAATTGAGCTAGAGGTCTTTATTAGGTGTTGCGGGGATTAGGAGATGGTTTAAGAATAAAGGAAATGGATATTCAAAAAGGACAAGCCTGAGATGATAGAGTCTTCATATTATGTAACTAGAGAAAACTTTGTTCTTACTTTGCTTCTACACTTTGTTTCCATTCTTAGCCATTTTTTTCTTTTTCTTTGGCTTTTGAGTCCTTTGATTCTGTTTTTGGAGTTCTAACTTTTTCTTTTCTTTTCTTTGGATGGAAACTTCCTTTTCTTATTTGAAGCAACTAACAATTCTTGGTTTTAAAAGTCTTTCTCTTTTCTAATCTTCATCTCTATTCTCAGACTCATTCAAAGATGGGTAGGCTGATTTTTATTTTTATTTTGTTTTATAAAAGGGTAAAGGATTTGCGGTTTATGAAATGCTAAAGGAAGGCTCAGAGGGGGGACTAGTGGAAATAATTTGATATAGGTTTGAATTTATGGCTTTATCGATCCAAAGAGGGCCTAAATTCCCGCTTAGGATATGGTATAGTGATCAAGCAAGTGGACGTGTGATTTCTCTATTCGGAATTTACTTCTCCCTTGTGTCATTTCTCAAATATTTCACTCATATAAGGCTTTAGGCTATATTCTCACAGGATTTGTAGAACAAGTACTCTAGCCTAGATTTTTGAAACTTACTGTTAATACAAACGTAGATACTCATGCAATATATTTATAGAAAGATGTAAAAATTATTACCTACATATTAGCCTGAGTTTCTAAAAACTATTCTAATGCAAAAGCTAATGTGAAACTTCTAGATTATTAAGAACATAGAGAGAAACAATACCAATATTCCTAAGTGTATAGCACAACGTTTTATTTATATTTTTGAAATTTTTACTATAAAACAAGTGCATATTGTACATATATCCTAACAGATGCCTTAATTACGCGTGTTTCTATGCCACCCCCAAACAAAAAACATGTTTTGTCTTCAAAGTATTGAAATAAAAACGGTAGAAAAATACCATGGAAACACGTAAAATTTTGGAACATCTGCAAAACAAAGTTGTAACATACTAATATAGATAAATGAAAACAGACGCAACTCTATATGAGTTCCACCCGTTATGGGGTTAACAAGAATAAATTGCTTGGGACATAAGCAGACATTAACTGAACTAAAAACTTACCTTATCTCCAACGTTTAGGCGTTGTTAACCTCTTCTATAAAGAAATGAGGTTCCTTCGCATCCTGCCATGCCATGATGATTTGCCAGGCTTCACGCCATTTATCATCTACAATCGCTAACCTGTTTAGCGCCACTTGGTCGGATGGGGTGTAGGGCGCAACCAAATGAGGTTGTAGCCTCCACCCCGGCCAAGTCATTGTACGAAAAGAACGAATAATGCAGTTGGTGGGCCGCACAATGTCAACCCCAACCCAATCCGTGAAACGGGCACAAAAAACAGGGAAGAAACATAGCATAATACGTCAAACTAAAATAAGCATAAAAAGGTACTTATGCCTCATGATATGGGCTCGTGCTAAACTAGACATTAAGGTCTGGGGAATAGCATAGAGCATACGTCCCCTAGCTAAAGCAAGGAAAATATCACAAGTTTCATCATTCGCAGAAGAATAACGTCATTCCCCTCTAATGTTTAGCATGATCCAAAACATAACAGTGCCCACGTTCATGGACAGGCTACCAAGGGCTACGTTATATTCCCCTTGGTCTTATGTCCTAAAGATTCCAGCCCCATAATCCTCATGCAAATTTTCATAGTTGTAGAGGTATATATTATCTACCAAATATGCCCATGAATCTTGAAATTCAGCGGGCATAGCAAGTCCGAGAGCAAAGGCTAACAAGAACTAGGTAATTTCCATCGGTTCATCCTCAATGGTGATGGAGAACACTTGTTCTCCATCCGGTCTATCAAAGAACTTACAATTATCATAAAAATAAGATGTAAGTGCAGGAGAATAAAGTTCATCAAGACTTACCATTAGTGGTTCCCAGTCTGCTTGTATGATTACGTCGCAAAACCACGCACCATAGGTGTCACTTTGGAACAAGTCTTCAAAAGACTGCTCTGATATGATACGAGGGGATGTCATCACAACAAATACACTTTATAACTGCTGCAAACAACCTAGGAAAAACTCACAAAAAAATCAGAAAATTAAAGTGGCTGCGAAAGTCAGGGCGCGGGGTGCGCTCCAAAATGGCCTGTGAAGGGCGCGAGGTGCTCTTGTCTTGGGCGAGGTCCAGACACTACAGCGCAGGGTGTGCTCTGAATTGGCCTTTGTAGGGCGCAGGGCGCACTCTGGTCTTGCTCGAGGTCCAGAGAAGACAGCGCAGTGTGCGCTCAAGAATGGTGTGTGTATGCAGTGGGCCTTTCGCGGTACTCGAAAGCGGGGATGAAGTGAAAAAGAAAAGAAAAAATTTAAAGGTTCAAGGTGAGAGATGCAAGTGAGAGGTATGGTTGGTACGTGTAGTGTGAATCAAGTATATATAGGATTTTAGTTTCTAAACCGAATATCAACAAGTTGACAAAAAAATTTAAGGCAATTGCGGGAAACAAAATATTCTAAAACCAAAACGGAAACAAGTTAGGTGCATATTCCGAATATAAACCAATAGCTTTTTGGTTGACTTCAAAATAGTAACTTTCTAATTCTATTCATTGAATTTCCATTCTACAACAATATCTAATCTTAGTCACGCCAATATCGGCAACATTCCCAACAACTCATATTTCCACGATTTGCAAGATTTAACTTCTAAAACGGTGGACAAGATAAAAACAATGCAAAAAACAATAATACCACCCCCAAACAATTCGGGAAGGTGTGATTCATTTCAAAAACCATCGCATGCTTGGACAAAAACTAAATTAGAATAAAAATTCAACTAAGGATCAAATATTCGAAAACAAATACATAATTCAAATCTAACTAATAAACTAAACAACTTGGTATAAAATTCTACGAAAACAGGGAAACTTCCTAAATCCAAAATGACTAAACTACCTGCCATTTTTGGAAATACCCATTTTGTCTTTATACGCGCAAAGTTAAAATTGAAATTCTCGACTCGTTAACAGTCCGATTTTTTCGAATGAGTTATGAAAACGATCAACAGAGAATTTCCAATCCAATGATCTATAAAACACTCTATTCTAACCGTGGTTGACATAATAAAAGGTGGAAAATGCCTCGAAGTGCTTGAATGATGTAAGTTATGCGAACAAATGAAATCTAAATTCATAGATAATGTCAACCCGAATCAAAATATGATTAAACGGCATAAGCAACAAAAATGAAAATTTGAGCAATCAAGGATGGAAAGACCAACACCCCACCCCCAAACAAATTTTACATAACAGAGTTTAGAAAATTTGTTTTAAACGTGGGTCTTTTAAAGTCAGATTCCCAAGACTTCCTAGATTACTATTTTTATGGTTTTAATTTTTTTTTACTTTTTATGGATAAGATTTAATATAAAGGAAAACAATAAAGCAATAGAGACATAATTCACACCATAAAGAAACATGACTCAAAAACCGAGAAAACATGCAAGAGTGGAAAGTGTGAATTACGTTAAACGTGGACTTAGGATCCGGTACTTACAGCCACACACTCCAATAGGAGGGCCTAGTTACCTGAATGGTGCACTCACCAATAGATGGAAGTGAAAGAAAGTACACCAAACAATAAAATGAGCCGTTTATAGTCAAATACTCGAGACTTTAAAAAATGACTAGATATATACACATACCCTGCAGTTTGTCATATATCAACAACCGAAATAGTTGTGGATCTTTCCATAAATAATTATCACAGAAAACACATCCAAACACCATCAAGCACCATGAGTTCCCATGATGTGGCATAATGGAATGAGAGAGAATACTGATGAATCTAGAATCTAACCTAGCATGCAAAGTCTTCTTGTTTTTCTAACGAAAGGGTGGGCAAGTGAATGATTTTGACACAATGGATGGTTGTGGAAGATATTATGGATATGGATGAATTGTAGAAGTAAGAAATGGAAGAAATGATAGAGTGGGTTGGTATAATCACACAACTGAAAATGAAAGTATCTGGTGGCTCTGTAGATAGTAATTTCGTACTATAAGAATTTAGAAAATCATGAAGCACAGGAGAAATAAGAGGGTCAAGTGCAAACTCAAGGTTCTTTTGAAAAGGTGGAGGGTAGGGAACATTGATGGAAGGTGAATGAGTGATAGGATAATGTGAGGTGGGTGAATGGTGTTCAGCTAGAGCTCGCAGGTCTATATCATCAGAAGTTTTTAGATATGCAAGACATTCTTCAATGGGTGGGTTAGAGGAATCACTGGGATAGTAGGTGAAAAATTCTTCTTCTATCATGGCGTCAATGTTAGAACTTCCGAATGAAAGAAATTGGTGCATCTGATTATCAGGAAACGTGTTGTCGAAATAATCTTGAGCTAAGCTCTGGATCATGCTAACCTCTCCATGCAAAGTCGTATCTAGGAACTATTTCGTCGTTTTAAAAACATTTAACTTAACAGAAAGATGGCCAAAAGACATGGCCATTGAACTATCGCAGCAGTTTATAAGCGCATTAGCAGTAGCCAAGAAGGGACGCCCTAAAATTATAAGAACAGAGTCGTTAGCGACTTCTGTGTCGAGAAAAACAAAATCAGCCAGATAGTAGAAATCTTGAACCTTAACAAGCACGTTTTCAACAACACCCTTAGGATACTTAATAAATCGATCAGCTAAATGCAACGTCATTTTAGTAGGTTGCATCTCTTGTAGACCTATTTGTTTATAAAGATAATAAGGGAGTAAGTTAACACTCGCCCCTAGGTCTAATAGCACGGTCGTCGTGTGGGAATCTCCTAAGGTGCATTGTACAGTAGGATGACTAGGGTCCTTGTACTTAACAATTCCATTATGTTCAGATAACGTGGGAAACTGTTCAGTTAAAAAGGCGTCTTTAAGAATATTTGTTTTACGCCTAGTAGTGCACAACTCTTTTAGAAACTTGGCATGTTGTGGTAACTTTTTAATAGTTTCGAGAAAAGGTAAGTTTATCATTAGATTTTTAAAAACTTCCCTAATCTCATTAAAATTTGTGTCTTTATTTAACATGGCTAGCCTCTGGGGAAATGGTGGTTTCTCTTTATATTTAGCATATGGATCAACAGGATGTCTAACCTTGGCTTTTTGTTTCTTAGGTTGTGGTTTAACTAGTACCTCTACAGGGGTAGGATCTTCAGTTTCTATTTTGGTATCTAGTAAACTATCAGGTGTAGGGATTACTAGTGGGGTAACAACAGGCATAGTTACACCGTTATCCACCACTTTGCCAGAACGGAGAGTGGTGATAGCATTTATCGCACCTACATTTCTATTTTCATTACTAGTATTACCGGTTACTTCAAAGGCTGAGTTTGGCATTTTAGGATTAGATATAGCTTGACCTGAAAACACACCTTTTGGTTATACTTTCTCTTGGGTTAACTGCTGTAATAAAAGTTGGATGGATGGTAAAATCTGTTATTGGGTTTGCATGAAGGCGTCGAAACGATCCGGTTGTGGATGTGTAGTTGTTACAGGTGGTATGACAGGAACTATCTCACGTTGATTATTAATAGGTGGGTTGTGATAGTTATTATTAACTAGAATGATACCTCTATTAGTATTATAATTATTATTGTTATAATTATTATAATTACCTTGTCCTTGTCCTTGTCCTTGTCGAGCTTAGTTGTAGTTGTTCGCTTGCCTAACATTTTGATTATTAAACCCTGGAGGTGTAACTTGTTGATTATTTTATCAATTGAAGTTGGGGTTTTGTCGCCAGGGTGTGTTAGGTTCGCTATTAATAGAACAAACATTGTCCGGCTGTGCGGATGGTTGTTCATAGACTAGAGGACAATAGGAGTCGGGATGCGCAGGACTCAAACAGAAATTATATGGAATAGAGTTGATATTCATGATAGGGGTAGGCTTTTATTGAACAGAAATTGCTTCTATCTTTTTAGTGAGAGATTCGATTAAAGTTTTAAGCTCAGAATCCGATTTAACCTCAAACATACTTGTAGCCTTAACTGTTGAAGAAGAACTAGCGGAGCGGGGGATATCGTCACTAACCCCCCAGTTATTATTATACTTTGTTTGATATTCTAAAAACCTATAAGCCTCTGAGGCTCCTTTACTGAGGAAACTACCCCCATTCATTATATCAAAGACTTCTTTATGGTGGTGTGAAAGTCTTTGAAAAAGGCACGAACTAACGTGTCTTTCGCAAGGTTATAATGTGGACACTCTATAAGAAGGTTAGTGAAACGATTCCAAACCTCTGAAAAGGATTCACGAGGATTCTGGCGGAAAAAATGAATCTTGGAAAGCATTTCATCTGTCTTCAATGGTGGGTAAAAATGTTCCATAAACAATTGAACAAGTTTGGCCCATGAGTCCGCAGAATTAGGCGCTTGGGCAGTTAACCAAGACGTCGCCTTATTGGCTAGGCTGAAAGGAAACACCCTCAGTTTAATTTGTTCCGCACCTATCGTAGGATTATGGAATGTGGTAAGAACTTGTTCGATCCTACGCATATGCTAATAAGATTTTTCATGGTCTAACCCATGAAAAACTGGTAACAAATTAAATATATTAGGGAAGATTCAGAAATCCCCCACTGGGTCTGCAAGAACGATGCAAGATTTTGTGCTATCGTTCAAGGCTTTGTAAAAGTAAAAGAGAGGAGACTCTCTTTCTTCAGCCATTATTTCAAGTGTAGTGTGTGGTATACTAGCTAGGTGTGTAGTGTGTGGTATACTAGATAGGCGTGTGTGTTGACGTTGACGATTGATCATGTTAGACGTTTTTCTTCGACCTGACCTTAATCTCATGCAAGGCTATATCCAATATTAAAGAAACACGACAACAATCAAAACAATCCTGATATGCTAGTATAAATCCTCTAACAGAAAAGGCGAGGAGTGGAAGAAAGAAGTACATGAATGCCTCCTTGCTTCGCTTGTGAATAGCGTCTTGTATACGCGAGCTTAGTATATTTAACAAGTTAGAAACACTGAATAACTTGAAAAAATGGAAGTTTGCACTAACCTATGGAAATCAGGCTGTTCAGAAAAGGGCGCGGGGTGCGCTAAGATTTTACCTTTCAAGGGCACAGTGTGTGCTCGTGTCTGACTCGAGGTCCAGACAATTCAGCACAGGGTGCGCTCTGAATTGGCCTTGGAAGGGTGCAGGGTGCGCTCGTGCCTTGGCTGATGTCCAGACACTTCAGCGTGGGGTGCGCTCGTGCCTTGGCTAATGTCCAAACCCTTCAGCGTGGGGTGCGCTCTGAATTTACCTTGGAAGGGCGCGGGGTGCACTCAGTGTATCCCTGCGAAAAAAAATCAGTTCTGAAGCAAACAACCACAGTTAGAACCAAACAAGGGTGGGTGGGTTTAATGGCACTTTGGTAGGATTAATACTACTAAAGGAAATGAAACTAAACACAACTCCCCAGCAGTGGTGCCATTTGATAAATGTAAAAACGATAGTTTTACCTACGAATAAGCGATGAAACTCAAACGTAAGTAAAACTAGAACTGTTTTGTGCTTAATATATCAAAGTTATCTACTCTCGTTATCAATGCAATATGTTTAGAGTAGAGAATTTGTTCCACTCCTAGTTCGTTTAGAATGTAACGTTTCCTAGTTCACGTAAGCTAACAAAGTCGTGAGAGTAATGTAATTGAAATTAACTACGATGGTAAATCAACTAATCAAGATGCGATAAATGAAATGACGGCAATTCGATACTAAATTGACAATATGAGAATTAATTAGGGGAATTTGATTACTCATTGATTCAACTTAATTAACTAACGAAGAATTGTCGTAATCCGAATTGAAATGTTTTCGCATAACAGTTGGGTCTATCTAATCCCTAATCATACATGGTAATCTCTACCAACTAACAATCAGCATGTGAAGCAATCAACCCCATTCTCATGGAGAACTAATTACTTTCTAGAATGGAATAGATCATTACGACGATTTCTATGCTAATCGAAATCAAGTTTCATCAAGGCTTCCTCAAATCCCTCTAATGGAAGTTGTAGCCTTGAATCATTGCACTACCATTTCTAACACAAGAACAATAAGAACAAGTCATTTGATATAAATAATTAAACTTTATAAATCTAATTGAACAATAGTCTAAGATTTAAAATGAATTAAACTGAATTTAGAACAAAGAATAACTAATTATCAATTTAAGACAAACTAAATCTATGAATTAAATATTAAATTAGAACTAAAACTTGAAATATAAAATAAGTATTTTATTCTAAAACTCAATCTTGTTCCAACAACTAATTTCCTTCAACTAACTAGATTAATCTATATAAAAACTAATTTAATGAAGTAAAAACTAAGTATTTTGATCATCCACTAATTAAAAACTAACTAAAAACTAAGTAACTTAAGAGCTAAGTTTTAGTCTCTTGATATAGAAGAGACCAGATCCACAAATTCGTGCATGGGCTGAGGAGCCATATTTTGGGTCGGAAAATCAAGCCCAAAACCTCATTACTTCAGTCCGCAAAGGGGTTTTCAGCTGGAAATGACTTCAACAGTCTTTTTTTTGTCCACTTCTACTCCTCTGATTAGGTCAAGGCTTAGATCATTAGAAATCTCTTTCTGAGCCGATCGTTTTGAAGTAAGGTAGGCCCAATTCCGAGGTCTGAGTCCAAAGATACGGCCTTCGGAAGTTCTGTTGACTTTTGTGCGCTATTTTTGCCCGCGTTGACTTTGACTTTTCAGCTTTGACCGGGCTTTAAAAAGGCTTTTTCTCCTTGAATTTTGGCCTTTAATCATAGAACTTCTTAGCAACCAACCTTTGCTCCTTTATCTTGCAAAAGGGACGCATTTCTGCACATATTCGACTCCAATGCCTGAAATACATAAGAACACGATAACAGTACTAACTCTTACTTATTAATCACATAATTGGTCTAAAAGTAATATTGTTAAAGGGTTAAAACTACAATTTTGGGCTCTTATCACGCACTATTGTCTTGCTCGAGTTACAGGCACTTCAGCGTAGGGTGCGCTCATAATTGGGTTGTGAAGGGTGCGAGGTGTCCTCCGTATACCTTGAGTGCTCTGTAGTGAAAAACTAAGAGAAAAGTGAGGAGTGAAAGGTGAGAGTGCAAGGTGAGAGGTGTGGTTTGTAAGTGTAGAGTGAATCAAGTCTTTATAAAGGTTTTAGTTTCTAAACCAACATCCACAAGTAACCAAAATTATTAAGGCAATTGCTGAAAATAGAAAAACGGAAACGGAAACAAGTTAGGTGCATATTCCAAATATAAACCAATAGCTTTTTGGTTGAATTTAAAATAGCAACTTCCTAATTCTATTCATTGAAATTCCATCACTACAACAATATATAATCTTAGCCACACCAATATTGGCAACATTCTCAACAACTCATATTTTCACAGTTTGCAAAAATTTAACTTCTAAAACGGTGGATAAGATAAAAGCAATGCAAAAAATAATAATACCACCCCCAAACAATTCGGGAAGGTGGAATTCATGAAAAATTCATCGCATGCTTGGACAAAAACCAAATTCAATTAAAAATTCAACTAACAATCAAATAGTCGAAAACGATTACATAATCTAAATCTAACTACTAAACTAAACAACTCGAAATAAAATTCTACGAAAACAGGGAAATTTCCTAAACACCAAACAACTAAACTACTCGCCATGAGAGGAAGATGGTCCAATGTCGTCAGTCCTGCGTCGACGACGCTCATGCCTCTCAGAGTCGTCAGAAATAGGACTCTGATAAGGTGGCAAGTGTCTTAGAACTTCGTCTTGGAACCGCCACTGTCCCTCCATAAATTCCCTCATCTCTACCCAACGCTCATCCTCGCGCTGGACTTTCGTCTCCACAGTCTTCTGCAAGTTAACATTTTCATTATGAGTGGAAACCTGCCTATTCCGCAAGTCTTCGCAAACATGGTTCAGAGAACGCAAGCCACGATGCAGCACTGACATCCGTTCCATATCAGAATTGCACTTCTCTAAGGCATTGGCATCAAAACATGCCGTGTCCTCCTCCTCCTCATCCGAATTAACCTCTTCCACAACCCTATCTTTAGGCAATCGCCACATCTTATGAATACATTCCGTATAAGCAATTGCATTTGCATGCAACTTCAACATAATACGTTCAAATTTCGGTTTAGCACCAAATAACAGCATGAGCTTAGTAATCAATGCAGGGTAGGGTGCAATACTTTTTCCAATGCCTCTAATCATATTTAGCAAAAAGTTGATGATGCAAAAATCATACCTCTTCTACTACAATACCCAGAAAACGTGCAGACAGTTCAAGCTGATGTCACTAAACTTCTCTTTCCTAATGACATTCTTACCAACCCACTGAGCTACAGCCAGTTGGTTGGTTCTCAGAGACGACAGTCGAACACAATGCGACTTCGTATTATATTGTCCTTCCAACATAGCCTCTCTCGTCAATGCCTCTATCCCCCCATACTGGGATTCCTGCACTGTGGCTACGAGATTGTGTCTTGCCTGATCGTCTAGAATCTAAGACAACATACCCTTACAAACTTCTCTCCTCGTCGCATTCACCTTCACAAAGATCCTCGTACCCTCAATTTCCCTCTCCCTGTAAAAATTCAAAACTAAATCCGAATGGTAAAAATCAATCTCCTTATACCAAAACCCTTGCCACCTCCTTCTTTGCATCTCATCATTGTAAAACGGTGCAACTGTTCCATTTTGAAAACTTGTTCTAGGAGGATTTTGCAGTTTTGGGCCATTGATGTTTGAATTCGAAAAATGGGTTTAGGGTAAGGTGGGGAACGAGTTTGAATTGAAACTCACTCAAAAATTAAAAATTTTGTTGGTTTAATGGAGGTAGAGTGGAGAAGATGAACTAGATGGGGCGAAATTTGGTGTGGCTGGTTTGATTGGAGTGGAGAAAATCAGTGGTGGTTAAAATTGGTGGTGGTTTTCTTTTTCTTTTTTTTATTTTTTTTTTATTTTATTTTTGTTCTTGGTTCGATGGTTTAATGGAGGCTGATGGCGTGAGGAAGAAGAACGCGATGTGCTTTTGGGTTTACTGTGGACTCACATGCGAGGCATGTGACTACGATATTTTGGGCCCAAGCCCAAACAATTTCGGAAATACCCATTTTGTCCCTATGCGCGCAAACTTAAAATTGAAATTCTCGACTCGTTAACGGTCCGATTTTTTTGAATGAGCAATGAAAACGATCAGCAGAGAATTTCCAATCCAATGATCCATAAAATACTCTATTCTAACCATGGTTGACATATAAAAAGGTGGAAAATACCTCAGAGTGTGTGAATGACGTAAGTTATGCGAACAAATTAAATGAAATGTAAATTCATAGATAATGTCAACCCAAATCAAAATATGATTAAATGGCATAAGCAACAAAAATGTAAGCAATCAAGAATGGAAAGACCAACACCCCACCCCTAAATAAATTTTTGACAACGAAGTTTGAAAATTTGTTTAAAACCGTGGGTCTTTTAAAGTCAGATCCCCGAGACTTGCTAGATTACTATTTTTATGGTTTTAATATTTTTTATTTTTTATGAATACGGATTAATATAAGGAAAAACAATAAGGCAATAAGGACATAATTCACACCATAGAGAAACATGACTCTAAAAATGAGAAAACATGCAAGAGTGGAAAATGTGAATTATGTTAAACGTGGACTTAGGATCCGGTACTTATAGCCACACACTCCATAGGGAGGGCCCGATTACCTGAATGGTGCACTTACCAATATATGAAAGTGAAAGGAAGTACACAAACATCAAAGGTCAGTCCTCATAGACGGGGTCCTGTAAAAGGACATCCTCCACATCAGGGGACATTAACTCGTGAAAATGTTTTAACCGTTGGCCATTGACTTGAAAGGTATTGTTGTCCTTAGGATATATCAAGGTGATTACCCCGTAAGGGGTGACTTCAGTAACCAAAAAAGGACCAGACCAACGGGTTTTTAATTTTCCGGGAAAAATATGCAAACGGGAGTTGTGAAGCAAGACCTTTTGACCAACCACAAACTCTTTGTGCAAGATTTGCTTATCATGAACACATTTCATGTTAGCTTTATAATCCTTTGTGAGATCATAAGAATCGCTACGGATTTCTTCAAGCTAATTTAATTGCAACTTGCGCTTGACACCCGCCTCATCAAAATTAAAGTTAAGGATTTTTAATTATAGCCCACATAGCACGGTGCTCCAATTCAACAGGAAAATGACATGGTTTCCCAAATTCAAGTCTGAAGGGAGACATACCTATAGGAGTTTTAAAAACAGTCTTATACGCCCATAAGGCATCAGTTAGATGCTTAGACCAATCTTTCCTATCAGGATTTACAGTTGTTTCTAAGATTTTTTTGATTTCCCTATTAGAAACTTCTACTTGGCCACTAGGTTGTGGATGATAAGGAGTTGCCACCTTATGTGTAACTCCATACTTTTTAACTAGACACGCAATAACTCTGTTGCAAAAATGTGTTCCACCATCACTAATAATGGCTTTTGGAATGCCAAACCGACAAAAAATGTATTCCTTAACAAAAAAACACAACTGTCTTATGGTCATTGCTACGGCAAGCCATGGCCTATATCCATTTAGACACATAGTCCACGGCAACAAGAATATAAATAAAACCGTGGGAAACAGGAAAAGGACCCATGAAATCAATGCCCCATACATAAAAAATTTCTACTACCATGATGGGATTTAATGGCATCATATTACGTTTGGTGATTTGCCCCAGTTGTTTGCAACGAACACAAGTCTTGCAATGCACTTGGGCATCTTTTAAAAAGGGTAGGCCAATAAAACCCACATTGAAGAACTTTAGCAGCTGTTTTCATATCACTAAAATGGCTACCACACTCTTTGTCATGGCAGAACGATAGAACCTCATTATATTCCCACTGGGGAATACAACGACGAATAATCTGATCCGCACAATACTTAAAAATATAGGGCTCATCCCAGTAGTATAGCTTAACTCTGGCCAAGAATTTCTTACGTTCATTTCTTGACCAAACATCAGGAATAATATCAAAAGCTAAATAATTCACAATGTCAGCATACCATGGTGCAGAAAAAATAGCATAAAGATGCTCATCAGGGAAAGAGTCAGGTATGGACTCCGAATCACTATCATCGTCATTTGTTAGTCTAGATAAGTGGTCGACAACTACATTTTCGACCCGTCTTTTGTCCTTAATTTCTAAGGCTAACTCTTGCAGGAGAAGAATCCATCGGATTAATCTTTGTTTAGCATCTTTCTTTGCAAGAAGGTACCTAAGGGCTGCATGGTCCATGTAAACTAAAGTCTTAGTACCAACCAAATAGGGGGAAAACTTATCTAAAGCATAAACGACAGCTAAAAATTCTTTTTCTGTAGTTGTATAATTTCTTTGAGCATCGTTTAAACTTTTACTAGCATAATAAATAGCGATGGACTTATTATCTAGTTTCTATCCCAACACAACACCAACAGCATAATCACTAGCATCACACATGAGTTCGAAAAGTTTAGACCAATCGGGAGGCTGTATAATGGGTGCAGATGTTAAAACGGCTTTTAAAGTTTCAAAATCCTATTTACAGTTATAATTGAAATAAAAAATGCCATCCTTTAAAAGAAGATTAGTTAAAGGCCTAGCTATTTTTGAAAAATCTTTGATAAAACGCCTATAAAAACCTGCATGGCCTAGAAAGGCTCTAATATCACAAACAGTCCATGGTATAGGTAGAGACGCTATCTTATCTAGTTTGGCCTTATCTACTTCGATGCCTTCACTAGATACAATGTGACCTAGCACTATTCCTTTTTTAACCATGAAATGATATTTTTCCCAATTTAAAACCAGACTCTTCTCTTCACACCGTGTCAAAACCTTAGATAGGTCACATAGGCATTCACTGAAAGAGTCTCCATAGATAGAAAAATCATCCATGAAAACTTACATAAAGTGTTCCACCATGTCACTAAAGATATAAAGCATACACCGCTGGAAGGTACTAGGGGCATTACAAAAGACGAAAGGCATTCATGTATAGGCATATGTTCAAAAAGGACATGTGAAAGTAGTCTTGTCTTGGTCATCAATATCAATAATGATCTGAAAATAGCCAGAGTAGCCATCTAAAAAATAGTAATAAACATGACCAGCTAGACGTTCGAGCATCTGATCTATAAAGGGTAAAGGAAAGTGATCCTTTTGTGTCATGGTGTTTAAGCATCTGTAGTCAATACAGATCCTCCATTTCATAAGAACTCCTGTGAAAACATATTCACCAGCAGCATTACGCACAGTGGTAACACCCAATTTCTTAGGAACTACATGAATGGGACTTACCCATTCGCTATCTGAGATTGGGTATATGATACCCGCATCGAGTAACCGTAAAACTTCCTCCCTGACCACCTCTTTCATGGCAAGGTTCAAGCGACGCTAAGGTTCACAAGAAGTCTTTGCATTATTTTCCAAATGGATACAATGTGTACATACATTAGGGTCAATCCCCTTAATGTCGTCCAGGGACCAACCAATCACGGAACGATGTTCCCTAATCACCCTAATCAAACGTGCCTCTTCATCCACAGACAACAGAGAAGATATAATTACCGGATGACTACCATCCGGATCAAGTTGAATATACTTCAACTTAGAAGGAAGAGGTTTAAGCATAGGGGTGGGAGGAATGTCGATAAATTCTTCTGGAGGGTCCTCATCTTGAGTAGTGAAGACTTGTTTAGGTAGCAGGTCTTCAAACTCAGTAGATGGAGCAAGAGAAGGGTCTAAGGTAGGTGTAGACTCGAAGAGGGCATTGACTTCCTCTACGTAAGAGTCGTCCTCAAAATCTGAACTTCCAAAAAAAGGAATTTATGCATCTTGTTTTCTAGAAACGTGTTATTAAAATAGTCTTGATCTAAGCTCTCGATCATGCTAACCTCCCCATCTATAGACGAATCTGGTAACTATTTCATCATTTTAAAAACATTTATCTCAACAGAAAGATGGCTAAAAGACATGGACATCGAACCATCGTGGCAATTTATAAGTGCATTGGCAGTTGCCAAGAAAGGTCGCCTAAAGATGATCGAAACAGAGTCGTTAGCAACTTCTGTATCGAGGATAACAAAATCAGCAGGATAGTAGAAATCTTGAACCTTAACAAGCACGTTTTCAACTACACCCTTAGGATACTTCATAGACTGATCAGCTAATTGCAACGTCATTTTAGTAGGTTGCATCTCCTGCAGACCTATTTGTTTATATAAATAATAAGGGAGTAAGTTAACACTCGCCCCCAGGTCTAATAGCGAGGTCATCATGTGGGAATCTCCTAAGGTGCATTGTACAGTAGGACGACTAGGGTCCTTGTACTTAACGATTCCATTATGTTCGGATAAAGTTGGAAACTATTCAGTTAAAAAGGCGTCTTTAGGAATATTTGTCTTACGCCTAGTAGTGCACAATTCTTTGAGAAACTTAGCATGGTGAGGTAACTTTTTAATCGCTTCAAGAAAGGGTAGGTTTATCGCTAGATTTTTGAAAACTTCCCTAATCTCATTGAAATTTGTATCCTTGGTGAACATGGCTAATCTCTGGGGAAATGGTGGTTTCTCTCTATATTTAGCATATAGATCAACAGGATGTCTAACCTTAGCTTTTTGTTTCTTAGGTTGTGGTTTAACTGGTACCTCTATAGGGGTAGGATCTTCAGTTTCTAGTTCGGTATCTAGTAAAATATCAGGTGTAGGGACTACTGGTTGGGTAACTACAAGCATAGTTACGGCGTTATCTACCACTCTGCCAGAATGGAGAGTGGTGATGGCATTTAGCTCACCTACGTTTCCATTTTCATTACTAGTATTACTGTTTACCTCAAAGGCTGTGTTTGTTGTTTTAGGATTAGGTATCGCTTGACCTGGAAACACACCTTTTGGTTGTACTTTCTCTTGGGTTAACTGCTGTAAGGAAAGTTGGATAGATTGTAAAATCTATTGTTGGGTTTGCATAAAGGCGTCGAAACGATCCGATTGTGGAGGAGTGTTTGTTATAGGTTATGTGACAGGAACTATGTCACGTTGATTATTAATAGGTGGGTTGTGATAGTTATTATTTACCAGAACGATACATCTATTAGCATTATAATTAGTATTGTTATAATTATTATAATTACCTTGTCCTTGTCCTTGTCGTGGTGGAGCTTGGTTGTAATTGTTTGCTCGCCTAACAATTTGATTATTATACCCTGGAGGTGTAACTTGTTGATTATTTCTCTAACTGAAGTTGGGATTTTGTCTCCAAGGGGCGTTAGGAATAGGATAGCTATTAATCGAGCAAACATTATCTGGTTGTGATGGTTGTTGTTCATAGGCGAGAGGACAATAGGAGTCTAAATGCTGAGGACTCAAACAGAAATTACATGGAATAGAGTTGACATTCATGATAGGGGTAGGCTTTTGTTGAACAGAAATAGCTTCTACCTTTTTAGTGAGAGATTCGATTAAAGTTTTAAGCTCAGGATCGGGTTTAATCTCAAACATACCGGCAGCCTTAACTGTTGAAGAAGAACTAGCGGAGTGGGGGATATCGTCACTACCCCCAAATTATTATTACGCTTTGTTTGATCTTCTAAAAACCTAAAAGCCTCTGAGGCTCCTTTACTGAGGAAACTACCCCCATTCATTATATCAAGGACCTCTTTATGGTGGTGTAAAAGTCCCTTGAAAAAGGTACGAACTAACATGTCTTTCGCAAGGTTATGATGTGGACACTCTATAAGAAGATCAGTGAAACGATTCCAGGCTTCTGAAAAGGATTCATGAAGATTCAGGCGAAAAAAATGAATCTTGGAAAACATTTCATCTGTCTTCAGTGGTGGGTAAAAATGTTCCATAAACAATTTAACAAGTTTGGCCCATGAGTCCACAGAATTAGGTGCTTGGGCAGTTAACCAAGACGCCGCCTTATCGACTAGTGTGAAAGGAAACACCCTTAGTTTAATTTGTTCCGCACCTACCGTTGGATGATGGAATGTGGTAAGAACTTGTTCAATCCTACACATATGCTGATAAGTTTTTCATGGTCTAACCCATGAAAAACTGGTAACAAATTAAATATATTCGGGGGGGATTCAGAAATCCCCTACTGGGTCTGCAAGAACGATGCAAGATTTTGGGCTATCGTTCAGGGCTTTGTAAAAGTCAAAGAGAGGAGACTCTCTTTCTTCAGCCATTATTTCAGGTGTAGTGTGTGGTATACTAGATAGGTGTGTGTGTTGACGTTCACGATAGATTACGTTAGTCATTTTTTCTCTACCTGACCTTAATCTCATGAAAGGCTAACTCCAATTTTAAAGAAACAAGACAATAGTCAAAACAACCCTGATATAATAGTATAAATCCTCTAACAGGAGATCCGAGGAGTGGAAGATAGAAGTACCTGAATGCCTCCTTGCTTCGCTTATGAATAGCGTCTTGTATACGCGAGCTCAGTGTATTTAACAAGTTATAAACACTGAATAACTTGAAGAAATGGAAGTTTGTACTAACCTATGAAAATCGGGCTGTTCAGAAGAGGGCGTGTGGCGCGCTCAGATTTTGCCTTTCAAGGGCGCGGGTCGCGTTCTTGCCTGACCCGAAGTCGAGGCACTTTAGCGCAGGGTGCGCTTCAATTTTGGCTAACAAAGGCGTGTGGCGTGCTCTTGCCTTGGATGATGTCCAGGCACTTTGGCACGTGGCGCGCTTGGAAAATAGGCTAATGAGGCGCGAGGCACGCTTAGTGTATTTCTGCGAAAAAGAATCAATTCTGAAGCAAACAACCACAGTTAGAACCAAACAAGTGTAACACCCCAGATCTTAAAATAGATCATTTAAGACCCAACATGCACTATCCATAAAATAAAGAGACATGGCATTTCACAAATAATATTCTCCAAGTCTAATAATTTATTCCAAATCTCATAATTCAAATAATGACGGTTCAACATAACTTAAATTCCCAAAACATTGATATTATTACCCAAATAACCTCCAAATAAACAATGCTTGTTCTTACAACCAACTATGAATGAATCAATAGAAAAACCTACTACTATTCCTCCTAAGTCCAACTCTAAATTCCCGCTATCCACGAATCCCACAATCCCACGAGCGTAACGTGAAAGCGTACTAATCTGAAAAATAGAATAAAAAGGGAGAAGAAAAAGGAGTGAGCTTCCAAGAAGCCCAATGAATCACTACTAAAGAAAACATGGATTGAAAGGATAACAATACATTGAAATCGCCAATTTTCCTTAAAACATATAATATGCAGAAACCATACAATTATTATATGAGATCTTTATTCTAAAAATGTGAACACCATGTCGACTTAACCGCTCGACAACCATGTTACTATTGGGTCGACTTTCGCATCTGCTCAACCAAACATTCCTTGACGTGTGCACTAACGTCAATACCACGTGGATACAGTGTTCCTTTTGGGTCTTTCACCCTAGGGATATCAACCCCCTTCTTAAGTTCTGAGTATAAACTCAATTCCAGTCACATATCATGAAATAATAAAACATTTACCCATGAATTTCCAAAGGAAATTTAAAGCCACATTCACACATTACATACGACTGTGTATAAATTCCATGCATCCTTGTGAATGTATTAAAATCCGGAAAATTAATCATAGTTATAAAAATACACTTTTATCAGTAGAAAATCGTATTTCCGATATGACAATGAAACTGTATTATAAAGCCAGCAGTACTACAATTTCAAATAATTCTTTGAACCTATATAGAATGATAGAAGTAACATTCTTTCTAACTAACTGAAAGTAAGAAAGGTGTAGGACTCACCTTGGCAATACTAGCAATAGATATTACAAAACCAGCAAGATGATTTCAAGAGTGCTTATATGTAGTGCTGACAACATGAGCAAAAGAACTAAGCCTTTCTTGTGAAAACGTGCACATACAATCCTTGTGTATTGTGCATCCACACTAGAGATATATTTCATGTATATATATATATATATATATATATCTTTTTGAGTCAGCTCCTTATCGACCAAAACCCTTACTCACCATTACTTGATTATCTCCTATATTTTCTCTAACTAACACCCTGTATGTACGACCCCATATTCTTTTTCAGTTAAGTTTTGAAGTCTCCCAAGTTATTAAGACTCTTAGTCTTGAGACTAGTTCAACTCTTTAGCAACACTTCACTCATGTGTAACCCACTAAGGTTTTCCTCATATTCTTAAAACTTATAATACCCTAACACCATCAGTTATAACTATATGCTAATAAAAACAATAAAAAAAAAAGTTAGTTCAGGATATTACATACTACCCTCCTTAAAGGAAATTTCGTCCCGAAATTTTACGTACCTTGTCTTGCGATAAGAAATGGGTATTTATATTGAATCTCTGACTCTAGCTCCCATGTAGCCTCCTCCATGCCATGGTGCTACCATAATATCTTAACCATTTTAATGGTTTTGGTCTGCAACACGTGTTCCTTGGTGTAAAGTATCCGGACAGGTTGTTCCACATACAACACATCTTCCTTAATGAGTAAGTCCTGCCAATCCAAAATATGCGTAGGATCTGGCTTATATCTCTGGAGCATCAATACATGGAACACATTATGTACATTAGAAAATTGTGGGGGCAAAGCCAAACGATAAGCAACCTCACCAACTCACTGAAGAATCTCAAATGGTTCAATGAACCTTGGGAATAACTTTCCCTTCTTGCCAAATCTCATGAGAACCTTGCGAGGTGATACCCGCAAAAAAACATGATCTCCAACCTGAAATTCTAATGGCCTTTTACGGTTGTCAGCATAGCTCTTTTGACAACTTTGAGCTATTCGTAATCTTTCCCGAATCAAATGGATCTTGTCAGTAGTTTTCTGTACAATTTCTGGTCCCAGCAAATTTCGCTCTCCTACTTCTTCCCAACATATAGGTGACCTACATGGCCTGCCATACAAAGCTTCAAATGGTGCCATACCAATACTAGATTGGTAGCTATTATTATAAGCAAATTCAGTAAGAGGCAAATGTTTCTCCCAATCACCTTCGAAATCTATAATGCATGCCCGCAACATATCTTCCAAAATTTGGATAACTCGTTCTGATTGCCCGTCAGTTTGAGGATGATAGGCGGTACTAAATTTCAATTCAGTACCAAGAGCGTCTTGTAAACTCTTCCAAAAGCGAGAAGTGAATTCTGAATCCTGGAAGTGGTTGGGTTTGTGGATTAGTACTCCATGTGTAATTTGGGTGTTGCCTCCATGGAACATTTGGTACATTGAAAGCACAAACTTCTTCTGGTTGAAGTGATGATATGTTGGTGAGCAAGGGACACTTTGTAGATACGTGATTTTAGCTGAGACAAAAATTGCATGGTGAGGTATTTATGTTCATGATTGGATGAAGAGTTTTGTCCTTTTGCTTGGTTGTGAGGGCATCTATCTTTCTTGTGAGGGATTCAATTAAAGTTTTGATTTCTGGATCTGATTTCACCTAAAAAATACCACTAGATTTAGATGTACTGGGTTGGGTTGTTATGGAATTGTTTATGTTGCCCCAATGGGTACTCTTTTCTGCTTGGTTTTTAAAAATGGTTAAAGCTTCGGTTGCACCTCTATCCAAAAAATTGTCATTACTCATGATGTCGAGGGTTACTTTGTGTGCTTAGAGAAGACCTTTGAAGAAACATTGGATAAAAGTGAATTTTTCTAATTTATGGTGAGGACATTAATAGAGCAAGTCAGAGAATCTATCCCATGCTTTGGAGAATGTCTCACTTGGACTATGTCTGAAGAACTATATCTTGCTTACAATCTCTTCTATTTTCTTCGGTGGAAAATACTTCTTCATGAAGAGAACACAACCTTTTCCCATGTATCGAAAGAATCGGGCTTCTGAGACAGAAGCCATGCGTGACTTTTACCAGCTATAATGAAAAGAAGCACTCGTAGATTCACTTGATCAGCAGTGACACCCAGATGGTGGAAAGTATTGCATACCTCATGTATCCAGCGTAGGTGTTCGTACGGTAACTCTTGTTCAAACCTTGGAAGATGGGTAAAGGATTGAACACGTTTGGTGGAATGCAAAAAATCGCTCATGACTAGTGTGAGTCATATACAAGATGGAGGTCCATACCATAACAGTGTGTAGAAGTTAGAGAGAGGTTCTTCAACTTGCACGACTTCGTCAGCCATCTTAGAAGATGGGGGACGAGAGATAGGAGTTTGTCTAGGACGGCATGCTCTCCTACGTGAGTAAGTTTTATGCTCGCTAAACCTTGTAGTGCTTGAACGTAGTATCATGTACTTTAGCAAGTGATTAGTCCCCAAATGTGCATTTTATTACCTTTAAAATGCTTCAATTATGCCCTTTTTATGCTTGAACAGACAACTTATAGCTTTTGCTACCTTTTGCAGGATACAGGCCATTTAGGACGTATATTCCTAAAACGTGCATTTTAGCGCAAAAAAGATTGCTATTGATGCTGTTTGGGAAGATTCCAGTTTAGGAGCAAAAGTGCCGAAAAGTCAAAGCCAACTCTCAAGGACTCAGGACTAAAAGCTGAAAACCCAAGGACTCAAAGATAAAAGCTATGGACTCAAAAACTGAAAGCCAAATCAAGAATTCAATTATATGGGCTAAAGTCAAAAGCCCAGAAAGCTTAATCTTATCCTCAAGGTTGTTTCTAGAAGAAAGGGCAAATATGTAATTGGTATCCTATATAAACCAAAGTAGGAGGAGAAAGAACCTTACCCTAGAATTAATCTTGGGTCATTAGGAGTAGATAACATGTTTTAAATTAATAGTGTAATTTGTTATTTACTTATTTTCCATTTTTATGTTCTTGAAGTTTTAGTTGTTAATCAAGTTCTTATTATCTTCAATACAAGTTTTAAATCTTGTCTTCAATAAAAAGTTTTCATTACTTCTCTAATCTTTGATTCAACCCCAAAAACACTAGTCATACTCATTTGACAAGTTCAAATGAGTATAACTTTCTGAGCAAGATACCTATCAAAACCATTTCCGTACATGTTTTTCTATCAAATCAATAGTTTATTTAAGACTTAAACCCATTCTAGATAAAGAACTAGTGTTTCCACCATTAAAACATCAAGAACAAGAGTAAAGAAAGACTAGAAAGTTTAGAAAGAGATTTTTCAACTATCAAACCATTCCTCCTAACAAAAGATTTAAGATGAACAACAAAACCCAACACACCACTATTTTTACCTCTTCAAATGGCGTCGCCGACATGGATCCAAATGGAAAGAGGAAGATAGAGAAAAAAAAAATCGCTCTTTGAACTCTTCTTCTCAATCTTATTTTCAAGTTTTTCACGTTTTTTTTCTTTTATTTCGTTACTGATGATTCTTTATCATGTACTTCCAGTAAACTTCTGAGCAAACTGAGCCCGAGAATAGCACGAGACGGTTCATCGGAGACTGCTAGAGAAAAATGAGCGCAAAATGAGCCTGATACCCACGCGCCCGTGTCCTTGCCGCGTCCGCACCTGTCAAACACCGCCCGCATGCGTCCCGCGTCCGCACCTGTCAAACACGCTCCCACACCTTGTTAACCCGCGCTACACCTTGGTTTTTTCCAACGAAGATTCTGTTGGCTCATAATGTTTGTGTGTAAGTTAGCTTTAATTCCCCCTGGTCATTTTAATTCAACTGTGAGTAGATAAAAAGTAGATAGATTTGCAAAGTTTTGAGTTTTCAAAACCAAAAATTCAATAAAAAAAGGAATTTAAAAATTTAAAAATTTTATTAATTAAAATGAATTAGTAATCCATTAGTAAAGTTAAACATTAAAATTAGTTTAGTAGCATGTTTAGGTTATTTTCTATTTATTGTTGTTTATGCATGATTAGATTAAGATAATATCATATAGTTAAGTCAAAATATAAAAAAATTAATTGGGATAAATACAAAATAGTTTAAGTTTGAAAGTTTAGTCTTTTGGTTTAAGTTTACTTACCAAGAGTTGGGGATTCAACCAACTTAGACCGGTTGGATGTACGAGGCGAGTAGTGTAATATCACGCATATCTCAACCCAACTTGGGGGTTGAAGTTTCCATATTTGACGAACACTTTCTAAGCTTTTACATATTTTGTTTAATTAATCATTAATAAATAGTTAATTAGCTAAACGTAATTAATTTTAGTGTTCACCGCGCGCTTTTATAGTTTTTAAGCCCACGAAGGCAACTTTGTTTTAGGCCCACGAAGGCAACCAATTGTATCTTATTGGCTTTTCCACATTTTGACCCAACTTGTGGGTCTTAGATAGATTAAACTTGTAACCATAAGGAAACGCTCGAATGGTGGGTTGACATGCAAGACACCGAACACTTCGTCAACCCCACCATGTCGCTTTCACCCCAAGGGTCGTGTATGCACACCTTGGGCGGTAATTTCTAAACATCCTTACTACAAAGTGTAAGAGGATACTTATGCGTTACTAAACATGCTTGGATGATTATGTGATTTACATTTCAGTCTCGTCTTTACATTAACGCTAAGGCTAAACCCGAGCCCTAAAAGAACAAAAAGTGGGATTAAGACCCACTTTAGAACGGACGTTGCGTGAACTGTTTATCACATAGACCAAACTAAAAAGATAAAATCAATCAAGCAGAGCCAATCTAGTCACGTCCATCAGGACAAACATCTAGCACGAACAAAGAGAGTAGTGAACTACTAGATTCTAGTGGACCAACCACCTTCCTCATTCCCCTCCCTCAGAAATATCGTGGGTGAGATTCTTGGTGGCACACCATCTGGTGAAGTAGCAATCTTCTCCCTTGATGTGTGTAGTTCCCAAAACATAGTTTTGTGCCCACTGTTAAATTCAAACAAGGCATAGTTTCTAATCTATATACATTACATGCAAACTTTTCAAAAACTTCAAAGCTACAAACGAATTTGGCTGTTTGAGCATCCAACACATTTGTGTGTGCATATAAGTAGATTCTAAATAGTCTCGCAATCATGCATGAGACTAGGCTCAGGCAATACAAAGCTTAGCGCATTTAAAACTTACCCACGTAGGAGAGCATGTCAATCTAGACATACTCTTATTTCTCATCCCCCGACTGCTAAGATGGCAGATGAAGTAGTTCAAGCTAAAGAGCCTCTCTCTAATTTCTACACACTGTTACAAGATGGCTTTCCATCTTATATACGAGTCACACATCTCACTAGCAATTTATGCATCCCACCAAACGTGTTCAATCTTTTACATGTCTTTCACGGTTTCGAACACGAGTTACCGTACGAACACCCACGCTGGATACATAAAGTATGCAGTACTTTCAATCATCCAGGCATTTCTGATGTTCAAGTTAAACTAAGGATGTTTCCCTTCACTCTAGCTGGTAAGAGCCACGCATGGCTTCTATCTTAGAAGCCCGATTCTTTCGATACATGGAAAAAGGTAGTGTTTTCCTTCATGAAGTACTTTCCACCAAAGAAAATAGAGGAGATAGTAAGCAAGATACAGTTCTTCAGACAGAGTCTGAGTGAGACATTCTCCGAAGCTTGGGATAGATTCTCTGACCTGCTCCATTCATGTTCTCACCATAAACTAGAAAAATCTACTCTTGTCCAATGTTTTTTCAAAGGTCTTCTCCAAGAACACAAAGTCACACTAGATATCATAAGTAGTGGAAACTTTTTAGATAAAAGTGCTACAGAAGCTCTAACCTTTCTTGAAGACCAAGCAGAAAATAGTACTCATTGGGGTGACAGAAACAATTCCAGAACATCCCAGCCTAGTACTTCTAAAGACAATGGTATATTTGAGGTAAAATCCGATCCAGAGATTAAAACACTAATCGAAACCCTCACAAGAAAGATAAATTCCCTTGCAACCAATCAAAAAGATCATACTCCCCAACCAGTCATGAACATCAATATAGCACCATACACTTTCTGTCTCGATCTAAATCACGTATCTACCCATTGTCCCTTGCTCAACAACATAGCATCACTTCAACCAGAAGAAGTTTGTGCTTTCAATGTACTAAATGCACCATGGAGGCAACACCCAAATTTTCAATGGAATACTAATCCACAAACCCAACCACCTCCAGGGTTCACAAATCATGTCAAACCACAAAGTACATTCAATCAGTTTAGAAAGGACAAGGTACCTACAACAATCAGAATATAACAATGGTTCCATCCAACTTTAACTAGAACTACCAAAATCCACCAATCAACAACCAAAGAGACTTAGTTCCAGTTGCCTGAAGCTGTAATATTATGGTGTGTAACTTCAAAAGAGTTTGTAAAAAGTGAGGCTCATCCTAAATTGCTTAGAGTTTAAGTGTGGGAGTTAAGAAGAGGAAATGTAGACTCTTGGTATAGATTTGTTTTATTTAAGCTAATGAAAACATGAAAACTCAAGTTGTTTGGTATGTAAATGACATGAAAACATTGAAAGAAATATTGATTGAATATTGAAATAAAAACATCAAGATAAGATTGATTGATTGAAACAAGCAAAGCAAAATAACAAGATTTTAAATAAAAGGAAATGAAGAACAATAAAGTAAAGGACTTGAATTGAAAAACTAGATAAGAAAATTGAAACAAACCAAATGGTTTGGACCCTAGAGCAATGGATGTTTTCTCTCTCGCTAACTTTTAGATTATATGCCCCTACTTTTGTCTTTTACTAATTTGCCTTCCTCCATCACTTTTGAGACACCTCACACTTTACTTTTACTTTTACTTTTACTTTTACTTTTGCTTTTTCTTTTGCTTTTTGATTTCTTCTTGACCAAGATAGGTTTTGGAGAATGTCATATTTTGAGATAAGGGCCTCTATCTCTGGTTTTCTAAGTTGAGCGCTTTGACCTTTGACCTTGACCGTTGACCTTGAATGTTGACTTTGACTTTTTTAGCACTTTTCCATAGCAGCTTATGGTCTTCATAATAAACGTGATTAAGGCTCCTTTTGGTACTAAGATGCAACTTTTATGATAAGTGGTCTGAAATTCTCTATATCCTGAAAAAGGTAATAAAAGCTATGAGTTGTCTTTCATTAAGCGTAAGACGGGCTGTAATGCAGTAATATAAGGGTAATAAAATGCACATTTGAGAGTTGATCACCACCCCCAAATAGCATCTTGCTTGTCCTCAAGGAAAGATGAGAGAAAAAAATAAGATCACAAATGAGTGATTTATTATAACTTATACTAATCTCGTTTCGTAGAGTGCGGTTGCATTGACCATATGTAACAAGGCCTTAAACCACTAGGAATTCCCTAGTGGACGTGCTTTAAGCATCGTGAGAGTTTTCTAGTGAAGGTAGTCACAAACTTCTTCTATTTAGTACAAAGGTTTTGTTCCCTTATTTATTCTCAGAAGTTCATACATCTCATTAGTGGAGAATACAGACAAGCCCCTTTGAACTTAGAATAACATATGTATAGTAATTTAATCATCTAAAGATAAATGTGTAAAACATGAGCAATGAAATGCAAAAGCAGAGTTGTTTCTGAGACTTTTGGAGAGCGTCCTTAAGGTGGGTTCTCATAGGGGTTCGTTGCAATCACAACTCTCTAATAGATTCACTCAAGGTTCATTCTCTCAAGTGCAGTGGGCACTTATATTCCTCGTATACTCAAATGGCGTCCAAAGAAATTGGGGTTGATTGATCATGCTTGCCACTTACTATCACACCATCATATTCCTAATCGAGCTAGAGGTCTTTCATTAGGAATTACGGGGCAAGGGTGATGGTTTAGAAAGAAAAAGGAAGGGAAAAACAAAATCTAATAAGCTGAGAAACTGGGTCTTCAAGATACTTGTAACCAGAGAAGAATCTCGTTTTGTTCTTTTGCTTCCGAATTATGATACATTCTTTTAGCCCTTTCGCTTTGTGATAACAGTAAAATGTATAGTCTACCTACGAAATGAACGCTGAATTCAATCCGTAAGTAAACTAAAACTAATCTTTTACGCTTAATTATCAAAGCTTCTACTCTCGATGCGAATTGCACTAAGTGGAGTAGGAAGTTCGTTCCACTCCTAGTTCCCTAGCACAGATTGTTTTCTAAGTCTAAGAAATCAGTCTTAAGTCTAATGAGAGTTTTACGAAGGGTAATTATACTACGATGCAATATGAAATTGATTATTTGAAGTTAAACTACGAATGCTATGGAAATATGGTTGTTTTTGAATCTAGATAAAGAAATAGAGGGGAATTAAATCCACCTCGAATCCAACTTAATAACCTAGTATAGATTGTCGTATCTCGATTCTTACGTTTTCACGGCAAGAATTTTGAGTCTAATCCCTAGTGTTCATGGCATTCCTACCGGATACTAACTAGCATGTGAGGTCGTCCACCCATTCTCATGGCGAAACACGACCTTCTAGAGTGGAATAGATTCTACTACCAAATTCTATACTAACCACTAAGTTTTCATCAAGGCTTCATCAACCCCTCTAATGGAGGTTTAGCCTTGAGTCATCAAACTAACATTTCCCATTGAATCTAAACTAAACATAATGTAAGAAATTGAGATTTACTTAATTAACAATAATGAATCTAATTTAATGTTTGGAATGGAATAAGAACAAGAATTTAAATTAGATCTAGAATGGAAATGACAAGAACGAAATTGAATAATAACTATTTTATTTATCTAATCAATCAAAACAATCATTCAAGAATTTAATCTAAAACAAGAATTGTAATGGAACTAAAACTTAATTAATTAATTAAAACTAGATCTAGAATTCTATATATTAATTTAGGTCTAACTAGCTACCATTAACTATCTACCTAACCTAACTACCATTAACAAAGAGTCAAGCTTTTGTTTTTATACTTTCAGATCCAAAAATCGTGCATGGGCTTGGAGCCATGTTTTGGGCCGGGAAATCGGGCCCAAAACCCAATTTCTTTAGTCCAAAATGGGCTCTTCAGCTGTAGTGGGCTTCGACAAACATTTCGTCCACTTCTGCTCCTCGGATTGGGTCAAGCCTTAGACCATTGCAAAGCTCTTTCCGAGCCGGTCGTTTTGACATAAGGTAGGCCCAATTCCGAGGTATGAGTCCAAAGATATGGCATTCGGAAGTTCTGCTGACTTTTGCTCCTTTATCTCACTAAAGTGGCACATTTCTGCACATAATGGACTTTGAAGCCTGAAATGCATAAAAACACGTAATCAGTATTAACTCTTACTTATTATTCACATAATTGGTCTAACAGTATGATTATTAAAGGGTTAAAACTACAGTTTTGGGCTCTTATCAAACCACCCCCAAACAGCATTTTGCTTGTCCTCAAGCAAAGATGAGAAATTAGAATAAGTGACCAAAAATGGAGTTGTAACTACTCTCGTTTATTTGAGTCGCGATTGCATTGACCATATGCAACAAGGCCTTAAACCACTAGGAATTCCCCTAGTGGACGAAGTTATAGCCTCGTGAGAGTTTTTCGATGAAGGTACTCACAAACTTCATCTATACTACAAACGACTAAGAAAATAAAACTATTGTTTCCTTATTCATGCTCCAAATTATCTATACATCTCACTAGCTATGAAGAAGAATAACCAAGTCAAAAACCTAAGTTAATATATGCATAATAATCTATCATCTACAATAAACATATACACAATGAGTAGTACTATAAAATGTTTAGCAGGTTTGTTTCAAACATCGGAATTAGCGTCCTTAAGTAGGTTCTCACAATAATAGTCAAGAAACAACACTCTGATTTTTCCACTCAAGTTTCGCTACTCCGAAAGCGGTGGGCACACTTTACCTTACAATCTCAATGACACACAGGAAGCTGGAGTCGATCAAACACATCTGCCACTTACTATCACACTAACCTATTCCTAATTGAGCTAGAGGTCTTTATTAGGTGTTACGGGGATTAGGAGATGGTTTTAAGAAGGAAGGAAATGGATATTCTAAAGGACAAGTCTGAGATAATATAGTCTTCATATTATGTAACTAGAGAAAACCTTGTCATTTACTTTTGCTTCTACACTTTGTTTCCATCCTTAGCCATATTTTTCTTTTTCTTTTCTTTGGATTTTGACTCCCTTTTATTCTATTTTTGGAGTTTTTATTTATTTCTATTTTTTTTCTTTTCCTTGGATGGAAACTTCTTTTCTTTTACGGAAAGCAACTAACTAATTTTTTTGTTTACACGGGTTTTCTCTTCTTCTTTCTTCACTCATTCTATTCTCGGACTTATCTTAATTGGGTAGGTTGATTTTTATTATATATATATATATATATATATATATATATATATATATATATATATATTTTTTTTTTTTTTTTTTTTTGTAACAGGGGGTAAAGGAATTGTGGTTTATGGAAGGGCTAATGAAAGGCTCGATTAGAGGCTGACTAGCGAAAAATATACTTAGGTCAGAATTTCTAGCTATATCGATCCAAAAAGGGCCTAAATTCTCGCTTAGGATATGGTTTAGTGATCAAGCAAGTGGACGTGTGATTTCTCTATCCGGATTTTACTTCTCCCTTGTGTCATTTCTCAAATATTTTGGCTCATATAAGGCTTTAGGCTATATTCTCACAGGATTTTTGAGAGAATAAGTACTCTAGCCTAGATTTGAAACTTATCGCTAACAATCATAGATACTCAGGTAATATATTTATAGATAGATGCAAAGATTATTACCTACATATTAACCTAAGTTTCTAACAATTATTCTGATGCAAAAGCTATGTGAGACTTCTAGATTGTTAAGAGCATAGAGAAAGAAAACAATACCAATATTTCTAAGTGTATAGCATAACTTATTTATTTATATTTTTGATTTTTGAAATTTAACTAGAAAACAAGTGCATATTATACATATCTATATCCTAACAGGATGTCTTAATTACACGTGTTTCTGCCCCCCCCAAACAAGAAGCATGCTTTGTCCTCAAAGCATTTAAATAAATAGGGTAGAAAAATACCATGGAAACGCGTGAAATTCTGGAACATCTGCAAAACAAGGTTAGAACATACTAATATAGGAAATAAAAAACTGACGCAACTTAATAAGAGTTCCACTCATTATGGGGTTAAGAGAATTAAATTGCTTGGGACATAAGCAGACACTAAATGGAATTAAAAACTTACCTTATCTCCCGGACATGCATATTATCTACCCAATAGCATCATGGGTCTTGTATTTCAGCGGGCATGGCAAGTCCAAGAACAATTGCTAGCAAGACCCATAAGCGGTTCCTAGCCTACGTGTGTGATCACCTCGCGAAACCAAGCACCATAAGTAGTGCTTTGAAACAAATCTTCGAAAGACTGTTCTGGTATCAATGTAGGAGATGTCATCTCAAAATCTCTTTGATCAGTCCCACAAAAATCCTGGAATGACCCTCTGAAAATTTGAAAACTTCGTTCGTAGAAGCGCAGCGTCTTGGCGCTTCGGTATATGGTATGGTGGTCGCTCTTGGTCCCGATAGATGAGGATGGTCGCTTCAAGATATGAGGGCGGTCGCGCTCTGACTAAATTTCAGAACAAAATATAGCCGAGGGCGCCTGCAGAAGCCTTGAAAATGCTTCGGAGTTGCTGAAAATTGAAAAAATGAGACGAAACGTGGGAAACGTGGGAGTGTAAGGTGAGTGATGGAAGTTAGGTGTAGTGTGGGTTGTGAGTGTAGAATAAATGAAGTTTATATAAAATCATGCTGGAATAGATAACACCACCCCCAAACAATTTGGGAAGGTGGGATCACATTAAACAATCACGCACAATGAAAATAACGACATTATATTAATATTGTCATTCAAACAACATTTCACTACAAAAGTCAAAATTAACTACGGAATTTAACAACGTAACATCCTATCTACTAAATATAATAAAAAAAACTATATCAAAACAACAAACAAGAAGAAATCTAGCTGCTCTTCAAGGGAGCGAGGTGGGGTAAGAATAGGAATTTAAGTGATCAAGAATGGAAAAACCAACACCCCACCCCCAAACAAATTTTTGAAAACTGGTTTGTAAAAATTTGTTTTAAAACGTGGGTCTTTTAAAGTCAGATTCCCTAGACTTGCTATATTACTATTTTTATATCTTTAAACTTTTTTTACTTTTTATGAATTAGGTTTAATATAAAGGAAAACAATAAGCAGGAAAGACATAATTCACACCATAGAGAAACATGACTCAAAAACCGAGAAAACATGCAAGAGTGGAAAACGTGAATTATGTGAAAAGTGGACTTAGGATCCGGTACTTACAGCCACACACTCCATAGGGAGGGCCCGGTTACCTGAATGGTGCATTCACCAATATATGGAAATGAAAGGAAATGCACCAACACAAAAATTGAGTCGTTTATAGTCAGATACTCGAGACTTTATCTAAACATATGTATGAATATGCAGTTTATCATATATCAACAACCGAAATAGTTGTGGATCGTTCCATAAATAAATATCACAGAAAACATATCCAAATACAATCAAGCACCAAGATTTCCTACTGACGCAGCCTAGTGGAATGAAAGTGAAGTCGGATAGACCTATAACATAACCGAAAGGGGCACCTTATGTTTCATCTTTGAATGAGAGGGTGTCCTAGTGAATAAGTGTGGAAAAGTGAATGGTTGTGGAAGATATGGTGGATTGGGATAAGTTTTAGAGGGAAAGCATGGAAAAATGAGGATGTGGGTTTAGCACAAAACTCATTCATGGTGTAGTTAGGGGAATGTCTCAAGTCTGAAATTGAAGGTGTCAAGTGGTTTATCCTTGGGAAGTATTTGTTTACTAGGTGGATTTAAAAATCATGAAGCCACGGGGAGAAACTAAAGGATCGAGTGCAAACTCGAGGTTCCTTTGAAAAGGTGGAGGGTGGGGAATATTGGTGAGGGAAGGTGAATGATTCTCAGCTAGCGCTCTCAAGTCCATATCATCAGAAATCTTGATATATGCAAGACATTCCTCAATAGGTGGGTCAAAAGGATCACTAGGATAGAGATTGAAAAATTCGTCTTCCGTCATAGCATCAAGGGATGAATGGTTGTTGGCAAGGGGGGACTCGTGAAGTGGTAAAGAAGCAATGCAAAAGAGTTGCAGGAATTCTTCTTCGATTTGGTCTAGTACCAGGGAGTCATTGTTAAAGTCGGAATTTCCGAAGGAAAGGAATTTGTTAATCTGTTTCTCCGGAAACATGTTTTTGAAGTAATCTTGAGCTAAGCTCTCGATCATGCTAACCTCTCCATTTGTCGATGAATCGGGATACTTTGTCCTCATTTTGAAAACATTTACCTCAACAGAAAGATGGCCAAAGGACAAGGACATCGAACCATCGCGGCAGTTTATGAGCGCGTTGGCAGTAGCCAAGAAAGGGCGCCCTAAAATGATAGGTACAGAGTCGTTAGTGACTTCTGTGTCTAGGACAACGGTCTAAATTTGGGTAGTAAAAATTTTGGACTTTAACCAAGATGCGTTTTCAACCACACCCTTAGGATACTTAATAGGCCGATCGGCTAATTGCAATGTCATTTTAGTAGGTTGCATCTCCTCTAGACCTATTTGTTTATACAAATAAAATGGGGAGTAAGTTAACACTAGCCCCCGTGTCTAGTAGCGGTCGTCGTGGTGAGAATCTCCTAAGGTGCATTGTCTGAGGGGGCGACCGAGGGTCCTTGTACTTAACAATTTCATTATTTTTAGGATAAAGTTGGGAACCTGCTCAGTTAGAAAGCGTCTTTAGGTATGTTGGTCTTACGCCTAGTAGTGCACAACTCCTTAAGAAACTTAGCGTGGTTAGGTAGCTTTTTATAGCCGAGAAAAGGAAGGTTTATCGTTAGATTTTGAAAACGTTCCTAATCTCCTCAAAGTTAGTATCCCCGGTTAGCATGGCTAATTTCCGAGAGGAACGGTGGTTTTGCTCTATATTTAGTGTATGGCTCGACTTGATGTGTAACCTTGGCTTCTCGTTTCTTAGGTTGTGGTTTTAACCGGTACCTCTACGGTGGTAGGTTCTTGGTTTCTATTTCGGTATCTAGTTCGATATCCGGTGTAGGAGTATCTTGATGGGGTAACTATAGGCATAGTTACTTTGTTATCAACCACTCTTCCGAGCGGAGAGTGGTGATGGCATTTAGCTCACCCTACGGTTGTAGTTTCCGTACTAGTATTACCGTTTACCCCAAAGGTCGTGGTTTTTCGTTCTAGGGTTGGGTATCGCTTGGCCACGGAAAACGCCTTTTGGTTGGGCTTTTTCTTGGGCTAACCGCTGTTGGTTTAAATTATTACAGTTATTAGAATGTGTTGGTTAGATTGATCCATGGTTTGGAAAAGTTGTTGGCTCACTTGTATAAAGGTGTCAAGACGATCCGGTTGTGTGGGTATAGTAGTCACGGGTGGTGGTGGACCGGAATTATCTCGCGTTGATTATTTATGGGATTGTGATAGTTATTATTTACCGGAACGATACCTCTATTAGCATTATAATTATTATAACTACATTGACCTTGTGCTTGACCTTGTCTAGGTTGCGCTTGGTTGTTATAATTATTATAATTACCCCGATCGCCCTTGTGTCTGGTGGAGCTTGGTTATAACTGTGTGTTGGCCTAACATATTGATTATTGTACCACGAAGGTGTGACTTGTTGGTTATTTCTCCAACCGAAGTTGGGATTTTGTCTCCAAGGGGTTAGGTTCACTATTAATGGAACAAGAATGTTCATAGGCTATAGGACGATGGGAGTCGGGATGCTTTCGGGACTCCAACAGAAACTACATGGATTTGAATTTACATTCATGACGGGGATAGGCTTTTGTTGCACAGAAATAGCCTCAACCTTTTTTGTGAGGGATTCAATTAGAGTTTTAAGCTCAGGATCTGATTTAACCTCAAACATACTGGTAACCTTAACTGTGGAGGACGAACTAGTGGAGCGGGGGATATCATCACTCCCCCCCCCCCCCCAATTGTTATTGCGTTTAGTTTGTTCTTCTAAAAATTTGTAAGCCTCTGAGGCTCCTTTACTTAGGAAACTACCCCCATTCATTATGTCAAGGACTTCTTTATGGTGGTGTAGAAGACCTTTGAAAAAAGGCACGAACTAACGTGTCTTTTCGCTAAGTTATGATGTGGACACTCTATAAGCGGATCGGGTGAAACGATTCCAAGCCTCGAGAAAATGATTCATGAGGATTCTCGCCGAAAGAAATGAATCTTGGAAAGCATCTCATCCGTTTTAGGGGTGGGTAAAATGTTCCATAAACGGTGAACAAGTTTAGCCCACGAGTCCTGTAATTAGGCGCTTTGGGCAGTTAACCAAGACGCCAGCCTTATCGGCTAATGTGAAAGGGAATACCCTCGGTTTAATTTGTTCGCACCTACCGTAGGATGATGGAATGTTGTAAGGACTTGTTCAATCCTACACATGTCTTTGATAAGGTTTTTCATGGTCTAACCCATGAAAACGGGTAACAAATTAAATATGTTTGGGGATTCAAAAAATCCCCTAATCGGGTCCGCTAGAACGATGCACGATTTAGGGCTATCGCCAAGGCTTTGTAAAAGTCGGAGAGAGGAGTCTCTCTTTCTTCACCATTATTCGTCGTATGGTGTGTGTGATAGTAGTTAGAGGTGTGGGTGGGTGGTGTACTAGATAGACTTGTTTGTTGTCGTGTAATTACGTTTGTTGTTTTTGTTCGACTGGACCTTAATCGCATGCAAGACTAAGTTGAGCTTAACTAAACATGCAACACTCCAAACAAATTACGATATACTAGTAGAAAACCTCTAACCGGAAATGCGAGGTATGGAAGAAAGGAATACCGATAGTGTCCTTGCTTCGCTTATGAATAGCGTCTTGTATGCAGCGTGTTCGGTGTATATATAAGAGATTAGAACACCGAAAAATATGAAAGATCAAAGTTTGAATCAAAACCGTGGAAACGGAAATTTTAACACCTTTGGCCAAGGCATTTCGGTAATTTTCAGATTCTGGTGTTTTTAAGTGGTCGCGCCCAAATGGGGTGGGCCGCTCGGTGAAGTCGAAGTTCCGGTGTTTGAGCTGGTCGCTTTGTATATGGGCGCTGGCTGCGGTAGAAATTTAAATTCCAATAACTTAGCTGGTCGCTCTCCTGCGCTGGCGCTTCCATATTTTTTTCTCGAATTTGTCACGCTGAAATGGGCAACCACAGTATGAAACAAACAAGGGTGGGTGGGTTTAATGGGACTTAAAAATGACTACTTCTACTATGAAAACAATGCTAAAGTCTAACTAAGATGGCAGCGGCGCCATTTGATAACAGTAAAAATGTATAGTCTACCTACGAAATGAACGATGAATTCACAACGTAAGTAAACTAAAACTGATCTTTTATCTCTTATGTTATCAAAGCTTCTACTCTCGATGCGAATTGCACTAAGTGGAGTAGGAAGTTCGTTCCACTCCTAGTTCCCTAGCACGGATTGTTTTCTAAGTCTAAGAAATCAGTCTTAAGTCTAATGAGAGCTTTACGAAGGGTAATTATACTACGATGCAATATGAAATTGATTATTTGAAGTTAAACTACGAATGCTATGGAAATATGGTTGTTTTTTAATCTAGATAAAGAAATAGAGGGGAATTAAATCCACCTCGAATCCAACTTAATAACCTAGTATAGATTGTCGTATCTCGATTCTTACGTTTTCACGGCAAGAATTTCGAGTCTAATCCCGTTCATGGCATTCCTACCGGATACTAACTAGCATGTGAGGTCGTCCACCCATTCTCATGGCGAAACACGACCTTCTAGAGTGGAATAGATTCTACTACCAAATTCTATACTAACCACTAAGTTTTCATCAAGGCTTCATCAACCCCTCTAATGGAGGTTTAGCCTTGAGTCATCAAACTAACATTTCCCATTGAATCTAAACTAAACATAATGTAAGAAATTGAGATTTACTTAATTAACAATAATGAATCTAATTTAATGGCTGGAATGGAATAAGAACAAGAATTTAAATTAGATCTAGAATGGAAATGACAAGAACGAAATTGAATAATAACTATTTTATTTATCTAATCAATCAAAAACAATCATTCAAGAATTTAATCTAAAACAAGAATTGTAATGGAACTAAAACTTAATTAATTAATTAAAACTAGATCTAGAATTCTATATATTAATTTAGGTCTAACTAGCTACCATTAACTATCTACCTAACCTAACTACCATTAACAAAGAGTCAAGCTTTTGTTTTTATACTTTCAGATCCAAAAATCGTGCATGGGCTTGGAGCCATGTTTTGGGCCGGGAAATCGGGCCCAAAACCCAATTTCTTTAGTCCAAAATGGGCTCTTCAGCTGTAGTGGGCTTCGACAAACATTTCGTCCACTTCTGCTCCTCTGATTGGGTCAAGGCTTAGACCATTGCAAAGCTCTTTCCGAGCCGGTCGTTTTGACATAAGGTAGGCCCAATTCCGAGGTCTGAGTCCAAAGATATGGCATTCGGAAGTTCTGATGACTTTTGCTCCTTTATCTCACTAAAGTGGCACATTTCTGCACATAATGGACTTTGAAGCCTGAAATGCATAAAAACACGTAATCAGTATTAACTCTTACTTATTATTCACATAATTGGTCTAACAGTATGATTATTAAGGGGTTAAAACTACAGTTTTGGGCTCTTATCACTTTGTGACTCCATATGATTGTGAATTGTTTGAAGTTCTAACTTTCCTTTTGTTTCTTTTTGTTTCTGATATCGTGCCCTTTTGATTTTGAACTTTTGGGAGATTCGATTTTTTTGACTCCTTTGATTTTTTTTTTAAGCTTTGGTGTTTGATGGGTCTTTCGTTTCTTCTCTTTCTTTTCTTTTCTTTTTGAAGCAAATAACTGTTCTATTTTTATACAAGGTCTTCTCTTTCTTTCTTTTTTTTCATATCCAAGTTCTCAACTTGTCAGCTGGGTAAGCTGTTTATTATGTGTTGTAACGGGTTAAGAATTTTTTGTGTAAAATAAAAGGCTTTTAGAAAAAGGTGAAGACTCAAGAGGGGTAACTATAGGAAAATTATCTTTTTGGGTTTTTAACGTTTATTTGGCTATATCGATCCAAAAAGGGCCTAAATTCTTTCTTAGGATATGGCGTGATGATTAAGCAAGTGGACGTGTGGTTTTTCTATCAGGACATCCTTTGTGTCATCACTCAATAATCATTCAGATGATCAGGCTTTTGGCTAGATTCTCATAGGATATGGAACATAATTGTTCTAACCTTGGCTTTGGAAACTCACTGCTATATACAAACAAATATTGATGCATGCCATTCATGAAAAGATGCAGAAACTATTGTACGTATATTAGTCGAAGTACGAAGAACGAATCTTTACTCTATTGCTATAATGAGACTTCTAAACTTTTTATTCATCATAGAAAAAGGAAACAAGACTTTTTAATACTAAACGAAAAAATATTTTAGAAAGAAAGAAATATACTATTATATTTACTATATAGAGAATGCCTAGTTTTTGCAAAATGTTACTATACCACCCCCAAATAGAACTATGTTTTGTCCTCAAAGTATGAAGAGATAAGGAAAGAGATTACCATAGAAACATGAGCAAAAACGGCGATACACCAGTATTTTGTTATTCATGATGAAAATACGCCATCCCCAAATAAGTTTGGGGCGTGGGCTGTTTGATATAGAACGAGAAATACATAGTTTATTATACTAGTAATATTTATTCTACTATAAAATCTTTTTGGGGTTTTTTGTATTTTTTTGAAAACATATGTAATGCAGAAAATCTAACATGCATGCGTGATTATGATTAGACTACGATTAAAAAAATAAAAAGTATGTAAACAACTATCTATACAGATACATATGAAATGTGTGTGTGTGGTTTTTTATTTTTTTTATTTTTATTTTTATTTTTTTTCTTTAAGTAGAAATTTTATTGATGAAGATAACGAATTTACAAATAATTAGGACAAGCGTGCAACAAGTTGCACTACAAGTACTTTCTAAATGGCAAATCCTATCCTTTTAAATACAAACTCGTTAGAACCAGCTGTCATTACATTATTGTCCGTAACTTTTTGCAACCTCTTAAGGAGCTCAACAGACTGTTGTGCCAAAAAACCAAAAGTGTCAAAACTAAACGGAATGAAACAATATTGGTTAGCCTTACAAGCATCTTCGTGTTTCTCAATCTTCCATACCGTTGCTCTATTAGCTGTTTCTCCCACCTCAAAGACTCCATTCCCAAACCCTACCAACGGAGAGGCTCTAGTTACATCAACACATGCATGTTCCCCTTCAGACCAACTGTAGATTAATACATCCGCAGGCCGAAGTGTCGATCTTCCCTTATTCAGATTAGTGAGAAAATTGACAAGAGCCTCCTTCTTCACTTGTACCCCAGCCATCCAAAATACATCGCATAAAATGTCTCTAACATGATCATGTCGGTATTTGAAAGCTGGAAAATGTTGACAATGTGCTGCATGGTCCCCGAAGGCATCCAATCTACTCTTTTTGCAAACAGGGCATAAACCACCGTCAGAGTACAAAGGAATCATGAGACGGTACTGGAGGCGACAAAACCTTCGGATATAGGTAAGTCGATCCTTCACATTCTTTGGATCTTACAGACCCGGAACAATAGGTTCTGTATTTGTTCTTTCCTGTGGGACCAACTTTCTCAGTTTAGACGGAGTACTGCTCCCCTTCCTACCCATGTAACTAAGCTCATGCTTAGTTGGGGAGCGGCAGTTCTGAGAGACTTTGTGGCAGTGAAATCTGCCATATTCACTCCTGTCTACCTTCATTGCGTTCAGCACGAATGGTCCCCAGAAGTTGTAGAAGAGATCTAGCATGGTCTCGACGATGACTCCGCTCCTCCTCCACCTCCAGTAGACTAATTTGCTCCAGGAGCTCTGTCTCAGTTCACGCGACCCATAGATGCTCTGAGATTCATGCATGAGGGTCAGTGTCAACTACATCAGCAGATGAATACAATTCAACAAGAGTAGCGTGACTTTCAAGCCAGCATTCTCCAGATGCTTCAGGAGCTGCGAGATGAGATAGTTCCACAGGCTCCTACGCCTGAGAGAGCTCTACGAGAGGGAAGATATTGGAGTAGCTCGAGTCCGTCTCGACGTAGTTTCTACAATTCTAGTTTTTATTAATGTTATCTGTTATGTATGCCTGTGTTTTGTGGAATGTGTAAGGATTTGTGGTATATGAATAGAAGAACATAGAAATACATCATGCCCAAATTTTCTTATTTTCTACACTATGCATATTTTTACAAATAAACCCAAAAACCCAAAAATTTCATTTTAGAATAATTACGTTTTTACCTTTTGGTTAACCCATGTACATCTTGTTCTATATCTATTAACCCATGCTCCAAACTTGTTTGGGGGTGGTATATTTCCATCACGAAGAACAAAGTACAGGTTACTGTCGTTTTTGCTCATGTTTCTATGGTAATCTCCTTCTTTTTCTTCATACTTTGAAAACAAAGTATATTTCTATTTGGGGGTGGTATAGTAACATTCTATAAAAACTATGCATTTATATTATAGCATTTCTTATATTATATATATTAAGTATATTTCTATATTTCTTTCTTTCTTAAAATATTTCGAAAAGACAAAAAATATTTTTCGGTTTAGTACTAAACGTCTTGTTTTCCCTTTTTTATGATGAACAAATGGTTTAGAAGTCTCATTGTAGCAATAGAGTAAAGATCCGTTCTTCGAACTCAGACTAATATACATACAATAGTTTCTGCATCTTTTCATGAATGACATGCATCTGTATTTGATTGTATATAGCAGTAAGTTTTCGAGACCAAGGTTAGAACAGTTAAGTTCTGTATCCTGTGAGAATCTAGCCAACAGCCTCATCTGAATGATTATTGAGTGATGACACAAAGGATGTCCAGATAGAAAGATAACACATCCACTTGCTTGATCACCACGCCATATCCTAGGAGAGAATTTTGGCCCTTTTTGGATCGATATAGACAAATAAACGTTAAAAACCTAAAAAGATGGTTTTTCCTCTAGTTACCCCCTTGAGCCTTCACTAATTTCTAAAAACATTTTTATTTCTTCACCATCAATCCCTGAACCGTTACTATACGCACAATAAAAAGCGTACCCAGCTGACGAGTTGAGAATTGGATGAACAGTAAAAAGAGAAGAGAAGGTCTTGTACAAAAACAAAATAGTTAGAAGCTTCGAAAAGAAAAGAAAGAAAAGATTCAAAAATCAAAATCTCCCAAAAGTTCAAAATCAAAAGGAGTCGATTTCAAAAGAAACAAAAGCAAAGTTAGAATTCCCAAAAATCAAAATCATATGGAGTCGCAAAGCCAAAGGGGTAATGAATAAATCATAAATTCATAAGCAAAAGAACAAAACGAGGTTCTTCTCTAGTTACAAATATCCTGAAGACCCAATTTCTTAACTTATCAGAGTTTGTTTTCCCTTCCCTTTATTTCTAAACCACTACCTTAGCCCCGTAATTCCTAGTAAAAGACCTCTAGCTCAACTAGGAATAGGATAGTGTGATAGTAAGTGGATATTGTAATCAATCGACCCCAATTTCTTTGGACGTCATTTGTGTATGTGAGGAATATAAGTGCCCTCTGCAATTGAGAAAACGAAACTTGAGTGAACCTATCAGAGAGTTGTGATTGCAACACACCCCTGTGAGAACCCACCTTAAGGACACTCTCCAAAAGTTTCGGAAACGACTCTGCTTTTACATTTTGCCGCTCATGTTTTGCACGCTTATGTTTAGATGATTAAATTATTGTGTATATGTTTTTTGAGTTCAAAGGAGCTTTTCTTTATTCCCCCGCTAACGAGATATATAGACTTCTGAGAATAACAAGGAGACAAGACCTTTTGTACTAAATAGAGGAAGTTTGTGAGTACCTTCTATGGAAAAATCTCACGAGGCTTAAACTCATCCACTAGGGAATTCCTAGTGGTTTAAGGCCGTGTTGCATATGGTCAGTGCAATCGCACTCCGTGAAACGAGACTAGTAGAATAAATCATACATTTGTGATCTTAGTTTTTTCTCTCTCAAAAATACTCTTTGGGGGTAGTTTATCAGTCCCCAAATGTGCATTTTATTACCTTTACATGCAATACTTCAATTATGCCTTTCTTATACTTAATGAACAGACAACTTATAGTTTTTGATAGGGTTATATACTAAAAACATTACTTTTGTAATAACTCTAATTCTTTATATTTTGAATGAGAATCATATGAGCAAATGTTATGCATATTATATATGTTATTAGTTATATGCATGTGTCTAATACTTTATGTTGTAGATGATATGGTGTGAACACATAGAAGATCATATCATCAGTACCTTATAAAGTATAAGTAAACGTTCACAACCTAAATGGATTTGGACAAACCATTGGTACGGTTGTAGTATAATCTGGTATTAGTCTATCTTGACTATAGGATTATACTAGTGCACTTTGTATGTATTGAACAGGACCAAGTGAGGTTGTTTCTCCTTATACTGACTATATAAGAGAACAAACACCTCTGTTATTATGGATGTTTGTCCTCTTAATCCGGATATAATAACAGGCACTTATGTGCATTTTATATTACTTTAAATCATCAATGAGTGAGATTCATTTGTGAATCAACAAACTCGATGAATTGGGTAATGACATTGTATGTAAGGTATGATGTTGATTATAGAAGGAATACGTGGCCCGCAGGAAGTCGGGTTGATGATGTCCCCTTGAGGAGCTCAAAAAGATTGTCATATAAACCCTGTAGGTGGATTTATTCCGACATGACAATGAGGTTGAGTGGTACTACTCAAGGACACAAGAAGTTGATTAATGTAGTTGTCAGTAATTTGACTTAATCAACGGACATTCGATATCTTAAACACGGGGAGATCAACGAGCATATAATATGGAGCCCATAAACGCTGACACGTAATTTGGGATTAGGGCGGTAGTACAACAATGGCCTTTAGTGGAATAAGCCATTTGTTGACGGACTTGGGCCGTGTGTTCTGGGCGAACATGGGAAGCCCAAGCCCGTCAGGAGGCTCAACCCTAATTTCTCCTCATGGTCCCTGTTGTAGCCTATAAATAGAATGCTCTCTTTCTGGCCGAAATTCAATATTCACAGTGTTAGAAAAAGAGGTAAGGAAAGATACATCCAAAATTGGATCTAGCTTTGTGAGATGGAAAGGGGTTGGAAGATCGTTATCCACACAACGTCCAATCTATTCTAAAGGAATACAACAGAAGATCAAGGGGTTGATTGTTGATTCGGATTCATAGCTTGGATTCTTAGAGATTAGATCTAAACTTATTCTAAAAGGTATGACCTTTCTATCCAAAACCGTGACACCCCTTATTCCGCTGCGCGTGGGTGTTTCACGGTTTGTAGAATATTCATTCTGAAATAACGGTTCCTACAGTTTTTCCTACCTTTTGCAGGATACAAGCCATTTAGGACGTATATTTCTAAAACATGCATTTTAGCGTAAAAAGGATTGCTATTGATGCTACTTGGGAAGATTCCAATTTAGGAGCAAAAGTGCCAAAAAGTCAAAGTCAACTCTCAAGTACTTAGGACTAAAAGCTGAAAACCCAAGGACTCAGAGCTAAAATCTATGAACTCAAGGACTTAAAGCCAAATCAATAATTTAATTATATGGGCTAAAGTCAAAAGCCCACAAAGCTTAATCTTATCCTCAAGGTTGTTTCTAGAAGAAGGGGCAAATATGTAATTGGTGTCCTATATAAACCAAAGTAGGAAGAGAAAGAACCTTACCCTAGAATTAATCTTTGGTCATTATGAGTAGATAATATGTTTTAAATTAATAGTGTAATTTGTTATTTACTTGTTTTCCATTTTTATGTTCTTGAAGTTTTAGTTATTAAACCAAGTTCTTATTATCTTCAATACAAGTTTTCAATCTTGTCTTCAATACAAAGTTTTCATTACTTCTCTAATATTTGATTCAACCCCAAAAACACTAGTCATACTTATTTGACAAATTCAAATGAGTATAACTTTGTGAACAAGATATCCATCAAAACCATTTCCATACATGTTTTTCTATCAAATCAATAGTTTATTTAAGACTTCAATCAATTTTAGATAAAGAACTAATGTTTCCACCATTAAAACATCAAGAACAAGAGTAAAGAAAGACCGGAAAGTTTAGAAAGAGATTTTTCAACCATCAAACCATTCCTTCTAACAAAGGATTTAAGATGAACAACAAATTAAAACCCAACACACCACTATTTTTACCTCTTCAGCAAGACTAGCAGAACTACCTAAAAATGTGCAAATGATGTAGTGGATTCTCAAAACAATCAAAATTCGTTTTTGCAATTTGGAGTTTTGAAAATATTTGATTGCTCTATATATTACTATGCCCTATTCGAACGATCAAGTGGGCGCGAAACTAGGTGGAATCTACTACACGGCTCAGAAGAGTAAAATAATCGCTTTACCAAGTGGTTTGCTACCATGAAACTCACTCACGGTGAATCTGGCAGAGGGGAGTGAGGAAGCTAGTTGGCCCACCGGAATCTGGTAATTATTTACTCTAAATCCTCGTGGCTATATTTTTATCCTTTTCTAAAGAAGCGTGACTACTTTAGGCTTAAGTTTATTGATTTGAATTTTTGTTTGTCTAGGCCTCAAGTAACAAGTAACGTCCGGTTACTACATTGGGTCATGACCCCCAATAGTTGTTATTTGGCTTGGGTTTAGCCTTATACGTGAAATTAAAAAAACAGTGTGAAAATTAAACTCAAACAATCAGGTAAGCATGCTTGTAAAACTCAAGGTATCCTCTTACAGGGGTTTCGAGGAGATTAAGAGCTTACCTCTCAAGTCGTGCTTACACGTTGCTTGAGGTATTGTTGACGTTAGTTAGTGCATGATCTGAGAATCAAGCCCAACCGTTCGAGCATTTTGTTTTGTTACAAATTTTGACTTACTAAACCCACAAGTCGGGTTGAAAATATGGCATAGCCAATAATTTACAACTTTGCCTTCGTTGGTTTAACTTAACACAAGGTAAATAAAAGCCTAACTACTATACTTAACTATATAACTAATTAATAAGATTAATGAAAAGAAAGATGTCAATGATTAGAAATTTAATCTTCAAGTTGACTTGAAATGCATGAGCATATTGTTACACTACTTACCTCACGCATCCAAATGGTCTAAGTTGATCAAATTTCTAACACTTGGTAAGTTATTAAACTTCAACCCAAAGACAAATCACTTTTCACTTTAGGAAAAAGGTTGGTATTATCCTAAACTTTATCCTACTTTATCCTAAACCTTATGTAAGAGTATATTATCCTAATTTTTTTTTATATTTTTCAAAAATAATAAAGGTAAAGTATAAACATGTTATTATCCTAAAACTATTATTTATCTAATATTGATGATAAAATATATTTTTTTGTATTTTTAAATATTTATATATTTTTTTATATATTTTTTTTAAACATTAAACATTCAAAATCTAACTAATTTCAAATTGCTAACAGTTTGATTAATCAAACCCTAGTTTATTAAACTACTAGAAATATAAAAAAAAGAATTTGTACCTACGGAATCTTGTTCCGTCAAAGAGGAAGCGCGGTCGCGGCTGAGTTTGCTCGTTTTTATCCGAGCTTCTAATGGTCTCTTCAGGATCTCTGCGGTCTTCCAATGGTGGTCTCCATTTGATTGAATCTGCAGTAAAACAAGAAAACATGAATAAGTAAGTGTTATAAAATAAAAAAACTTGAAAAGAAATGAAAAAGAATGAAGAAGAAGAGTTTAGAAATGGTTGTTAGTATTCATCTTCTTCCCAAGCTCAGATTCATGACGGCGGCGCCATTTGACATTTAGATAGTATTTTTGTGGTGGTATTCTTTATGTGGTGAGTTGAAGTTTCATCCTAAATCTTAAGATGGGAAAAATAGTTGATGACTAAAAACAAGAACTTTTTCAACTTTTCTTATTCATTGTTCTAGATCTAAATGGTATTGAAAAACAAGTTGCTTATGAAGGGAAAAAAATTGAAAACATTAAGTTGGTTGTGGATTAAAACATGAATTGAAAAGAGAGGAAATGAGATGACTTTGTTACCAAATTACACTCATTTTATGTCTTCAAATGAGTGTAACTTGTTTTCTTTAGATTTAAATGACAAGGAAAGTTTAAAAACAAGTTGATTGAAATGACAATATATTGAAAACAAGTATTAACTGCGATGAAAAACTTGAAAACAAAGGAAAGCAATAAGATTGAAATAAAAGGAAATAACAAGACAAGAAAAATAAATTGCAATAATATAAATCTATCTAAGAAATCATGATAAAATTGATCTCAATTCTTGGGATGTCAATTCAAGAATTGGATAAATGGTTTCTCTCTCTACTTTTTGCTTTTATACTCCTACTTTTACAATGACTGATTTACCTTCTCCTTTTACAATTAAGACACCTCTCACATTTGCTTTTTACTTTTCATTTTTCCTTTATGCTTTTGCTTTTGTTCTTTCTTCTTGAGCAAGCTAGGGTTTAAGCAATGCTACTTTTGAGACAAGATCATCCATCTCCAGTCTTCTGAGTTAATTAAGGACGTAATCTTTAGTATTCTGGGTTTGAGTCCTTGACTGTTGACCGTTGACCATTGACTTTGACTTTGAATTTTCAGCATTTCCTCCTATAAGCTTGAGTCTTCCTAACAAGTGCTTTCTGAATTTTGAGCTGAAAGTGACCAAAATGCCCTTTAACTCTTTGGAGCCCGAATTTCGAATTTTGCACTCCTTCTTTGGATGATATTATTTACAATTTTAATTACCCTTGAAAAATCCTTTGAAATGAGTACAAGCTTGCCTAGGTTCCTTTTGGATTTTAGAAACCCTAATCTTGTCTTATCCCGTTTTAGCCTGTTGTGCGCGCTGTTCAATGCAATATATTTTTAGAGTAAGATTTAGACCCAAGGGTATTTTTAAGAGTTCATGGTCCTTCCTAATGGAGTAGTGAACAATTTTTGTGAAGAAGAGTTTGCCTAATTTTGACCCGGTCAAACAGAATTTGAATCATTGAAGAAAATGGTCAAAATGGGCCTTTCTGGTTGGATTTAGACAAGTGCTCATGGGCTGTGGATCCAGCTCGTGCTGGACTTTTTCATTGAGATTTATAGACTATTCTCAAGCCTCTAAAACCCTAGAGAACCTTCCTTTTTTGTTTGATTTGATTTGATCCCTAAAATCAAGAATATTCTAGAAAATATGCCATTTTGGAGCCATGTTTGGAAACTCAAGATTGTGAGAATATTGAGGACGTCTAGGGTTTTTTTTTTTTTTGCCCTAATCCATCTAAAAAACCTAGAAATCAAAGGCCGAGATCGCACCTCTCTTTCTACCTCTTGAATCGAGGGCCAGATTTAGGAGGTGCATCCAGAAAGATATCAAGCCATTGGATTTTTCTTGATCAATGCTCAGCCATTGGATCAAACTCATTACCATATTGGAATCCACGCCCAAACACTATACATAAGTTTCTCATTCACCCATAAAAAAAAATCTAGAGTTAGTTATTCGAAGATAATAATCTGGAACTAGTTATTCAGAGCTAAGGATCTGGAGCTAGTTATTCGGAGCTAATAATCTGGAACTAGTTATTCAGAGCTAAGGATCTGGAGCTAGTTATTCGGAGCTAATAATCTGGAACTAGTTATTCAGAGCTAAGGATCTGGAGCTAGTTATTCGGAGCTCATAATCTGGAACTAGTTATTCACAGTTAAAGATCTAGAGCTAGTTATTCGGAGCTAATAATCTGGAACTAGTTATTCAGAGCTAAGGATCTTCAACTAGTTATTCAGATCTAATAGCATAGTAGTTTTCTTTTCTTTAGTGTTCTTCATCTTTCTTTTAGTTCTTCATTTTTAGCCATCTTTTCTCCTAGTTCAATCCTGAGTAGAAGCTCCATGTCATCAAAAGTTGTTTCTTCTCCCAAATCACCTGTTTCAATCATCAAAATTGTCAATTTAAGATCAAGTTCATCATAATCATTCATCAACAATCAATCAATCAATCTACAAACAAGTGTGAGGCAACATTCCAAATAAGGTGATATCTCTCTTTTCTCTTCATTCAACATTGCATATTAGAATTATTTTTTAGTCTTACTATAGTATATAGTTATTAGCTTTTAAATAATTTAGCAAAGATCATTGATAAGAGCCCAAAACTGTAGTTTTAACCCCTTAACAATCATACTTTTAGACCAATTATGCGAGTAATAAATAAGAGTTAATGTTGATTACGTGTTTTTATGCATTTCAGGCAGTAAAGTCAATTATGTGCAGAAATGTGCCACTTTGGCAAGATAAAGGAGCAAGGGTTGGTTGCCAAAAATTTCTGTGATTAAAGGCCAAGATTCAAGGAGACAAAGTCTTTGTAAAGCCCGGTCAAAAGCTGAAAAGTCAACACAGGCAGAAATAGTGCACAAGTCAGCAGAACTTCCGAACACCATATCTTTGGACTCAGGCTTCGGATTTGGGCCTACCTTACGTAAAAACGACCAGCTCGAAAAGAGCTTTCCAATGGTCTAAGCCTTGACCCAATCAGAGGAGAAAAAGTGGACGAAAAGTCTGTTGAAGTCAAAGCTAGCTGGAACGGGCTCTGTGGACTGAAGAAATTGGGCTTTGGGCTCGATTTTCCGGCCCAAAACATGGCTCCTCAACCCATGCACGAAATTGTGGATCTGGTCTCCTCCTTTACATAAAAGAAGACTTAGCTCTTAAGAAAGATATAGGTAGATAGCTTAGAATAGAAAGTAGCCATTAGAATAGCTTGTAGATCTAGTTTTTGAAATTCAATTAGTTAATTAATTAGTTTCATTCCTTGTTTTAAATTAATTATTTGAATCATTGTTTATCATTCATTAGATAAATAAAATAGTTGGTTCTTGTTAAATTCGATTTTGTTATTTAAATTTGTTTAGATGTAATTTCAATTATTGTTTGTTATTCATTTCTTAGTTATTAATTTAGATTTCAATTATTGTTTAGTTGAATTTAATAAAGTTAGAATCTTTATATGATGTCTAGTTTTAATTCAATTGGAAATGATAGTTTGATGAATCAAGGCTAAATCTCCATTAGAGGGGTTTGATAAAGCCTTGATGAAAACTTGATTGTGTAGTATAGAATCATTGTAAGAGTCTATTCCACTCTAGAAGGTCGTTGATTCGCCATGAGAATGGGTGGACGACCTCACATGCTAGTTATGAATTGGTAGAAATGCCATGTATAATTAGGGATTAGAACGACCAATTCTTATCGTAAGAACATAAGAATTGGTTTACAACAAATATATGCTAGTTTATTAAGTTGGATTCAAGGCGGACTCAATTCCCCTTTAATTCTTTATCTAGATTCAACCTTAGCATTCTGTCATTTCGTTATTTATATCTCGTTAGTTAAATTCACATCATAGTATAAAATCCCCTTCGTAAATCTCTCATTGACTTTGGATAGACTCGTTAATTTTAGAAAACTTGAATGCTAAAGAACTAGGAGTAGAACGAATCTTTTACTCCACTCTATTTCGATAGATTTGAGAGTAGATATTTTTGATAAACAATCGAGCATCGTAAATATAGTTTAATTTTACTTGCGTTTAGAGTTTCATCGCTTTATTTCGTAGGTAAAACTATTCATTTTTTACATCTATCAAATGGCGCCGCTGCCATCTTAGTACTCTTTAGTATTGTTTTCTTTAGAATTGATAGTTTTCCAAAGTCCCATAACCCACCCACCCTTGTTTATATTCTCACTGTGGTTTTCTGTTTCAGCACTGCAATTTTTCTCAAAAAATTACTCGGAGCACGACCTATGCCCTGGGCAAGCCAAATTGGAGCGCCACCTGCGCCCAAACGCCTGGAACTCCACCTTTTGGCTGAGCGCGACCTGTGCCCTGCCAAGGCAAAAAACAAGCGCCACCTGTGCCCACACACCTGGAATTCCACTCTTTGGCTGAGCGCGATCTGCGCCCTGCCAAGGCAAAATTGGAGCGCAACCTGCGCCCACATGCCTGGAACTCCAGCTTGACCGGAGCGCGACCTGCTCCCTACCTAGGCCTATTCTGAGCGCGACCGCACCCTCTGCTATAACTGCCCGATTTCCACAGGTTTGTTTCAAACTTCCATTTCTTCAAGATTTTCAGTGTTCTAACTTGTTATATACACTGAGCACGCGTAAACAAGACGCTATTCATAAGCGAAGCAAGGAGGCTTTCAGGTACTCTTTTCTTTCACACCTCGCATCTTTTGTTAGAGGTTCATACTAGCATATCAGGATTGTTTGGAGTGTTATTTTGTTTCATTAAGATTGGTCTTAGCCTTGCATGAGATTAAGGTCAGGCCGAAGAAAAATGCCTAACTAACGTAATTAACCGACAACGTCAACAAACACGCCTTTCTAGTATACCACTCACTACACCTCTAGCTAGCACACCACACACCACACCTGAAATTATGGCTGAAGAAAGAGAGTCTCCTCTCTCTGACTTTTACAAAGCCTTGAACGATAACCCAAAATCTTGTATCGTTCTAGAAGACCCAGTGGGGGATTTCCGAATCCCCCCAAATATATTTAATTTGTTACCCATTTTTTATAGGTTAGACCATGAAAAACCTTATCAGCACATGCGTAGGATTGACCAAGTCCTTACCACATTCCACCATCCTACGGTTGGTACGGAACAAATTAAACTGAGGGTATTTCCTTTCACCCTAGCCGACAAGGCGGCGTCTTGGTTAACTGCCCAAGCGCCTAATTCTGTGGACTCGTGGGCCAAACTTGTTCAACTATTCATGGAACATTTTTACCCACCCCTGAAGACGGATGAAATGCTTTCCAACATTCATTTCTTTCGATATAATCTTCATGAATCATTTTTCAGAGGCTTGGAATCGTTTCACCGATCTTCTTATAGAATGTCCACACCATAACCTCGCCAAAGACACGTTAGTTGGTGGCTTTTTCAAAGGACTGTCACACCACCACAAAGAGGTTCATGACATAATGAATGGGGGTAGTTTCCTCATTAAAAAAGCCTCAAAGGCTTATAGGTTTTTAGAAGACCAAACAAAGCGTAATAATAATTGGGGGCGTAGTAACGATATCCCCCGCTCCGCTAGTTCTTCTTCAACAGTTAAGGCTACCAGTATGTTTGAGGTTAAATTCGATCCTGAGCTTAAAACTTTAATTGAATCCCTCACTAAAAAGGTATAAGCTATTTCTGTTCATCAAAAGCCTACCCCTGTCATGAATGTCAACTCTATTCCCTGTAATTTCTGTTTGAGTCCGGAGCATCCCGACTCCTATTGTCCTCTCGTCTACGAACAACAATGTTCATAGCAAGACAATATTTGTTCCATTAATAGTGAACCTAACGCACCTTGGAGACAACATTCCAACTTGAGTTGGCAAAATAATCAACAAGTTACACCTCCAAGGTTTAATAACCAAAATGTTAGGCCAGTGCCCAATTACAACCAAGCTCAACAAGAACAAGGACAAGGTCAGGGTAATTATAATAATTATAATAATAATAATTATAATGTTAATAGAGGTATCGTTCCGGTTAATAATAATAGCTATCACAACCCACCCATTAATAATCAACGTGACATAGTTCCTGTCACACAACCTGTAACAACTACTCCTCCACAACCGGATCGACTTGACGCCTTCATACAGGTTAGCCAACAGCTTTTCCAATCAATGGCTCAATCTAACCAACAGATTTTACAGTCCATGGCTCAATCTAACCAACAGGTTTTACAATCCATTAATCATTTAAACCAACAGTTAGGCCAAGAAAAAGCCCAACCAAAAGGCGTGTTTCCAGGTCAAGCAATACCTAATCCTAAAACAACAAACATAGCCTGTGCGGTGAACGGTAATACTAGTACGGAAAATGTAAACATAGGTAAGCTAAATGCCATCACCACTCTACGTTCTAGCAGAGTGGTTGATAACAATGTAATTATGCCTATAGTTACCCTACAAGTAGTACCTACACCGGATATTGAACTAGATACCAAAATAGAAACTGAAGATCCTACCCCTGTAGAAGTACCAGTTAAACCACAACCTAAGAAGCAAAAGGCCAAGTCCAAACATCCAGTTGATCCATATGCTAAATATAGAGAGAAACCACCATTTCCCCATAAATTAGCTATGTTAAATAGGGATACAAACTTTGACGAGATTAGGGAAGTTTTTAAAAATCTAACGATAAACCTACCCTTTCTCGAAGTAATTAAAAAATTATCTCACCACGCTAAGTTTCTTAAAGAGTTGTGCACTACTAGGCACAAGACCAATATACCAAAAGACACCTTTTTAACAGAACAGTTTCCAACTTTATCCGAAAATAATGGAATTGTTAAGTACAAGGACCCTGGTCGTCCTACTGTGCAATGCACCTTAGGAGATTCCCACACGACGACCGCTTTATTAGACCTGGGGGCAAGTGTTAACCTACTCCCGTATTATTTATACAAACAAATAGGTCTACAAGAGATGCAACCTACTAAAATGACGTTGCAATTAGCGGATCGGTCTATTAAACATCCTAAGGGTGTGGTTGAAAACGTGCTGGTTAAAGTTCAAAATTTTTACTACCCAGCCGACTTCATTATCTTAGACACTAAAAACATTAACGACTCTGTTCCTATCATTTTAGGGTGTCCTTTCTTAGCAACTACCAACGCGCTCATAAACTGCCACGATGGTTCGATGTCCATGTCTTTTGGCCATCTTTCCGTTGAGGTAAATGTTTTTAAATCGATTCAATAGTACCCAAATACGATTTTGGATGGAGTGGTTAGCATGATCGAGAGCTTAGCTCAAGATTATTTCAAAACCACGTTTCCTGAGAATCATATACACAAATTCCTTTCCTTCGAAAATGCCGACTTTAATAATGACTCCCTGGTAGTGGACGAAATCGAGGAAGATTTCCTTAGCATCTTTTGCAACTCTTCTTCACCACCGCTAGAGTCCCCTCCAATTGATATCCATTCATCCCTTGACGCTATGACGGAAGATGAATTTTTCACCATCTATCCTAATGATTCTTTTGACTCACCTATTGAGGAATATCTTGCATATCTCAAAGCTTCTGATGATTTAGACCTGAGAGCTTTAGCTGAGCACCATTCACCTTCCATCAATGTACCCCACCTTCCACCTTTTCAAAGGAACCTGGAGTTTGCACTGGACCCTCTTGCTTCTTCTATGCTTAATGATTTTCTAAATCCTCCTAATACGGAAATAATTCCCAAGGGAAAGGTACTTGACACTTTCATTTTCAGTTGTGTGATAATACCAACCCATGCCACAAATGAGTTTTGTGATAAACTCCCACTCCCATTTTTTCCATTCTTTTCTTCTAAAACTTATCCATATCTACCATATCTTCCATAACCATCCATTTTTTCACACTCATTCACTTGGACACCCTCTCGTTCAAAGATGAAGAAGAAGGTGCATGCTCGGTTACGTTCTAAGTCTATCAAGCTTCGCGTTCATTTCACTAAGTTGCATCATAGAAAATCTTGGTGCTTGATTCTATTTAGGGGTGCATCCCATGTTATTTATTTATGGAAAGACCCACAGCTCTTTAGGTTATTGGTATATGGTCAACTGCATGTTCATTATATACATATGTGTTAGATAAAGTCTTGAGTATCTGACTGTAAAAGACTTATTTTATTCTTCGGTGTACTCCATTCCAATCTTATATTTTGGTAAGTGCACCATTAAGGTAACCGGGCCCTCCCTATGGAGTGTGTGGATGTAGGTACCGGATCCTAAGTCCATAATTTACGTTTTCCACTCTTGCATGTTTTCTCGGTTTTTGAGTCATGTTCCTCTATGGTGTGAATTATGTCTTTATTGCTTTTTATTTTTCTTATAATAAACATCATGCATAAAAAGTAAAAAAATATTAAAACCATAAAAATAGTAATCTAGGAAGTCTCGGGAATCCCTATGGGTGGGGTGTTGGTATTTCCATCCTTGATTGCTCAACCATCTTCATCTCGTGGCTAGTTGTTTAGGAAAATTGTTTTTATTAATTCAGTAGTTAAATTTTTGAATTCCGTAGTTAAATTTGAATTTGGTAGTTAAATGTTGTTTGAATTTCAATTTTAATATAATATGGTTCTTTTCAAATTGTACGTAGTTTTTATTGTTAATCCCACCTTCCCAAATTGTTTAGGGGTGGTATTATTTATTCTAGCATGATTTTTATATGATCCTCAATTTTAGAAGTTGTTTTGGAGTGATTGTTGGGAATATTGCCAATATTGGCATGCCTATGATTAGATGTTGTGGTAGGATGAAATTTTAAAGAGTTTAGAAGTTACTATTCTAAATTCAATCTAAAAGATATTAGGTTTGTTATAGAATCAGGAATATGGTTTGTTTCCATTTTCGATTTTGGAAGTTTCTGTTTCCGGCAATTGCCTTAAAACATTTTGGAAACTTCCCGATTCGTTTTGGAAACTCAAACCTATATAAACTTCATTCATTCTCCACACAACACTCACATCTCTCACATTCACATCTCACTTTTCACTCCCAAGTTTCCCTTATTTTTACTTCGCACTTTCGCGTTTCAGCACCTCCGAGCGCACCTGCGCCCCAGTGGAGCGCCACCTACTCCCTAGACATTGCCAGAAAAGTTTTACCCATAGCGCAACCTGCGCCCTATCAAGCCCACACCTGAGCGCGACATGCGCCCAAAACACTGGAATTCTAGTTTTTCACCAGAGCGCGACCTACGCCCTACCCAGGCATAGAGTGAGCGTGTGACCAGCCAAATGCCCGGAAGTCCAAAACATCGAAGCAGCGCGCGCTACACACAGTTAAGCTTGAGCACCCCGCACTCCCCCCGCGGAGCACGAAAAATTCCAAATTTTTTATGGGTTGTTCCAGGATCGTTGTGGCTATTCCAGTAGGTAGATTTGAGATGACAACTCCTAAATTCATCCCCGAGCAATCTTTTGAAGACTTATTCCAAAGCACCGCCTATGGTGCTTGGTTTCGGGAGGTGATCGTACACGTCGGCTGGGAACCGCTAATGGTAAGACCTAATGAACATTATTCTCCCGCACTTACATTGTATTTTTATGATAATTGTGTGTTCTTTGATAGACCAAATGGAGAACAAGTGTTCTCCATCACCATTGAGGATGAACCAATGGAAATTACCAGGTTTTTACTAGCATTTGTTCTCGGACTTGCTATGCCTGCTGAAATACAAGACCCATAGGGCTATTGGGTAGATAATATGTATGTCTACACCTATGAGTTTTTCCATGAAGCTTATGGGGCAGGAATTTTTCGTATTGAGGACCAAGGGGAATACAACGTCGCCCTTGGTAGCCTGTCCATGAACGTGGGCACTGTTATGTTTTGGATCATGCTAAACATATTAGGGGAATGGCGTTTTTCTTCTGTGAAGGAAGCCACTTGCAGCATTTTCCTTGCTTTAGCCACGGGACGTATGTTCTATGACCTTCCACGAACCTTACTTTCTAGTTTAGCATGAGCCCATAGCATGAGACATAAGTACCTTCTTATGCCGGTTTTAGTTTGCCGAATTATGCTATGTTCCCTGTTTTTTGTACCCGTTTCACGGATTGGGTTAGGGTCGACACTGTGCGACCCACCAATAATATTATTCGATCTTTCCGTGCAATGACTTGGCAAGGGTGGAGGATACAACCTCATCTGGTTGCACTTTACACCCCATCTGACCAAGTGGCGCTTAATAGGTTAGCTATATATCATAGATGATAAATGGCGTGAAGCCTGGCAAATTATCATGGCATGGCAGGACGCGAAGGAACCTCATTTCTTTCTAGATAATGAGGATGAAGAGTAAGCGGGAGTGCAGGTAAGTTTTTAGTTTCAATTAGTGTCTGCTTATGTCCCAAGCAAATTATTTCTAATTAACCCCATAACGGGTGGAACTCCTATAGAGTTGCGTCAATTTTTTCTATATTAGTCTGTTATAACCTTGTTTTGCAGATGTTCCAGAATTTCACGCGTTTCAATGGTATTTTCCTACCTCTTTATTTAAAATACTTTGAGAACAAAGCATGCTTCTTGTTTGGGGGGGGGGGCATAGAAACACGTGTAATTAAGGCATCTGGTAGGATATAGATATGTATAATATGCACTTATTTTCTAGTTAAAATTTCAAAAATTCAAAAAAATAAAAATAAAAAGTTTATGTTATACACTTAGGAATATTTGTATTGTTTTTTTTCTCTATGCTCTTAATAATCTAGAAGTCTCACGTAGTTTTTGCATTAGAATAGTTTTTAGAAACTTGGGTTAATATGTAGGTAATAATATTTGCATCTATCTATAAATATATTACATGAGTATCTATGATTGTTACCAGTAAGTTTCTGAAATCTAGGCTAGAGTACTTATTCTACAAATCTTGTGAGAATATAGCCTAAAACCTTATATGAGTAAAACATTTGAGAAATGACACAAGGGAGAAGTAAAATCTGGATAGAGAAATCACACGTCCACTTGCTTGATCACTATACCATATCCTAAGCGAGAATTTTGGCCCTCTTTGGATCGATATAGCCAAGAAATTCAACCCCTATGAAATTATTTTCCGCTAGTCGCCCCTCTGAGCCTTTCTTTAGCCTTTCATAAATCGCAAATCCTTTAACCTGTTACAAAACAAATAAAAATAAAAAAAATCAGCCTACCCATTCTTTGAATAAGTTTGAGAATAGAGATGAAGAATAGAAAAGAGAAAGACCTTTGAAATCAAGAATTTGTCAGTCGTTTCAAATAAGAAAAGAAAGTTTCCATTTAAATAAAAAAAACAAAAAACAAATAAAACAAATAAAATAAAATAAAGAGTTAGAACTCCAAAAATAGAATCAAAGGAGTCAAAAGCCAAAGAAAAAGAAAAATATGACTAAAGATGGAAACAAAGTGTAGAAGCAAAAGTAAGAAACAAGGTCTTCTCTAGTTACATAATATGAGGACTCTATTATCTCAGACTTGTCCTTTTTGAATATCCATTTCCTTCCTTTGTAAACCATCTCCTAATCCCCGCAACACCTAATAAAGACCTCTAGCTCAATTAGGAATAGGTTAGTGCGATAATAAGTGGCAGATGTGTTTGATCGACTCCGGCTTCCTTATGTGTCATTGAGATTGTAAGGTAAAGTGTGCCCACTGCACACTAAAGTAGCGAAACTTGAGCGGAAAAATCAGAGTGGTTTTTGTCTTGACATTTATGTGGGGACCTACTTAAGGACACTATTCCGAGTTTTCAGAAACGGACCTGCTAGTGCATTTCATAGTATTACTCATTATATATATGTTTATTGTAGACGATTTATTATTATGCATATATTAGCTTAGGTTTCGACTTGATTATTCTGTATTCATTGCTATAGTGAGATGTATAGATAATTTGGAGCATGAATAAGGAAACAATAGTTTTATTTCTTAGTCGTTATAGTATAGATGAAGTTTGTGAGTACCTTCACTGGAAAACTCTCACAAGACTATAACTCGTTCACTAGGGAATTCCTAGTGGTTTAAGGCCTTGTTGCATATGGCCAATGCAATCGCACTCAGCGAAACGAGAGTAGTTAGAACTCTATTTTTGGTCACTTATTCTAATTTCTCATATTTGCTTGAGGACAAGCAAAATGCTGTTTGGGGTGGTTTGATAAGAGCCAAAAACTGTTGTTTTAACCCCTTAACAATCATACTTTTAGACCAATTATGCGAGTAATAAATAAGAGTTAATGCTGATTACGTGTTTTTATGTATTTCAGGTAGTAAATTCAATTATGTATAGAAATGTGCCACTTTGGCGAGATAAAGGAGCAAGGGTTGGTTGCTAAGAAGTTATGTGATTAAAGGCCAAGATTCAAGGAGACAAAGTCTTTGTAAAGCCCGGTGAAAAGCTGAAAAGTCAACACGGGCAGAAACAGTGCACAAGTCAGCAGAACTTCCGAAGACCATATCTTTGGACTCAGGCCTCGGATTTGGGCCTACCTTACGTCAAAACGACCGGCTTGGAAAGAGCTTTCCAATAGTCCAAGTCTTGATCCAATAAAAGGAGCAGAAATGGATGAAAAGTCTGCTGAAGTCAAAGCCAGCTGAAATGGGCTCTGTGGACTGAAGAAATTGGGCTTTGGGCTCGATTTTCCGGCCCAAAACATGGCTCCTTAGCCCATGCACGAAATTGTGGATCTGGTCTCCTCCTTTACATAAAAGAAGACTTAGCTCTTAAGAAAGATATAGGTAGATAGCTTAGAATAGAAAGTAGCCATTAGAATAGCTTGTAGATCTAGTTTTTGAAATTCAATTAGTTAATTAATTAGTTTCATTCCTTGTTTTAGATTAATTATTTGAATCATTGTTTATCATTCATTAGATAAATAAAATAGTTGGTTCTTGTTAAATTCGATTTTGTTATTTAAATTTGTTTAGATCTAATTTCAATTATTGTTTGTTATTCATTTCCTAGTTATTAATTTAGATTTCAATTATTGTTTAGTTGAATTTAATAAAGTTAAAATCTTTATATGATGTCTAGTTTTAATTCAATTGGAAATGATAGTTTGATGAATCAAGGCTAAACCTCCATTAGAGGGGTTTGATGAAGCCTTAATGGAAACTTGATTGTGTAGTATAGAATCGTTGTAAGAGTCTATTCCACTCTAGAAAGTCGTTGATTCGCTATGAGAATGGGTGGACAACCGCACATGCTAGTTATGAATTGGTAGAAATGTCATATATAATTAGGGATTAGAAAGACCAATTCTTATCGTAAGAACGTAAGAATTGGTTTACGACAAATCTATGCTAGTTTATTAAGTTGGTTCAAGGCGGATTCAATTCCCCTTTAATTATTTATCTAGATTCAACCTTAGCATTCTTTCATTTCGTTATTTATATCTCGTTAGTTAAATTCGCATCGTAGTATAAAATCCCCTTCGTAAATCTTTCATTGACTTTGGATAGACTCGTTAATTTTAGAAAACTTGAATGCTAAAGAACTAGGAGTGGAATGAATCTTTTACTCAACTCTATTTCGATAGATTTGAGAGTAGATATTTTTGATAAGCAATCGAGCATCGTAAATATAGTTTAATTTTACTTGCGTTCAGAGTTTCATCGCTTTATTTCGTAGGTAAAACTATTCATTTTTTACGTCTATCAATCATCAAACTAGGTATTAAAGTTCAAGCTTTCTTTATTATTCACCTATCTTCACAACTGCACACCTCAATAGAAGTAAGGTTGGTTTTACCAGGCGAGCGTGGGTGCCTAACACCTTCCTACATCGTACCTTGACTCCCAAACCCAATAATCATCTAGTTTCGAGGGCTAGTCCTTCACATAGGTTTCACTCAACTTTTTCTTAACAAAGTTAGTGGCGACTCTAAAATCAATTGCATAGACCTAGGTACACATTTGTATGTGTACACGTTTTTTGGCCACTCCGCTGGGGAGATCCCTAGAGAGTCAGACTTACGTTTTCTTTTAAGGTGTTTCAATTAAGATAGGAAAGAATAAGGCTTATCCAGAAGCCAGTTGGAATAGAAGGCCAGGGTTAAGGTTATCTCGTGCAGCCATTAACTCGCTTATTCAAATGGAGAATCTACCAGACGGTTCTTCTCAAGCGTTATCTCTGCCACCTATATCTTCATCACAAATGTCTATGCCACAAGGAAGTTCTCCACTAATACCTCTGCTTGAAGAGCAAATTTTATCAAGTAACACCCGAACTCCTTATACAAACGGCTTTGGTGAATCATCAACCCCTACCAATCAAGAGAAATTGATGGAGAAGGCGATGGAAAAGATGTTTCTCAAAATGATGTCAAAGTTTGCAATAACTCCAAGTCTGGGGTCAACCACAACAACCAAGCATCACACTACCCCCCATGGTTAGTACCAACCCTACCAGTCTGCCAACCTCATTACCCACACACATGCTACACATAGATCAACCCAATTGCATGTTCCTATGCCAACCCATACTCCATCCCAATTTTTTCCTCAGAATAACCCAACATACATGCCTCAACCGTCAACTCATCAAACTTTCCAAAGTCCAAACCAATATCCCACTATAACCATGATGTCTAACCCATTCATGTTACCAACCCCAACCTATTTTCCACAAACTGCACAACCACTATTCTACACGAAGCCCCAATACCAAGTGCAAAACCCAATCCGACCACAGGTTGACCCCATAATGGAGGAGATTAAGAAATTGAAAGAAGCAATGACCAAGATGAAAGGTGAGGACTTGGACCTTGATAATCTATGTCCATATCCACAGATCAAAGTACCACATGGATTTGAATTTCCAAAGATGGAGCGATATGAGGGAACCGGTTGTCCAAAGGCCCATATTCGTATGTATACAAGTTATCTACAATCTATGGGAATCGGGCCAGAACTAATGGTTCAACTATTCCAAAGGAGTCTTAAGGGTGCAACCCTTACTTGGTGGATGAATACTGAGACACAAAAAATCAAGACTTGTCCTGAACTGGTAAATGCTTTTGTAGCTCACTTCTCGTACAACACTGATATCCAAATGGGCCGAAGGCAACTTGAAACTTTGAAGCAAGGTCTAAATGAGAGTTTTACTGAGTACATTACAAGATGGAGGACAAAAGCAGTCCAAATCATTGATAGGCCCACAGAGCAGGAGCATATCAGGATGGTTATGAAGAGCTTGAATAAAGAGTATGCGACTAGGCTCAGTGCTAGTTATCATCCAACATATCAAGCCTTAGTTGCAGCTAGATCACAAATTGAAGATGTGTTATCATCTGGCAATATTTCTCCCCTCAGCTCAACGTCTACGGGATCTAGCCCATAGAAGAAGAAGCCTCCCACTGTAATGGTGAACAACAAAGAAGCCAATGCGGTTGTTGCACAAGTTCAACCTCAGCCACATACACAAATTCAGTCAAAGGTGGCAAACAATCCTTCTTCCAATTAGATTGCATATCCTCCAAGATAATAAGGATATCAAAATAGAGGGTTCCCTAAGCCACAGAGGCAGTTCACAGAGCTACCGTACCCATTGTCTGTCATTCTCAAGGCTTTGATCCAGCAAGGCCTAGTTACACCATTGCAGCCTAGGCCTCCACTGAACCCGATTCCATACTGGTATGATACTTCAAAACACTGTGATTTCCATCAATCTCCAAGACATCCTACAGAGAAGTGTGGTGCTCTTAAACATACGATCCATGATTTGATTGAATCGGGAAGAATTGATGTTTCACATCTTGGTGCTCCGAATGTGACAACAAATCCATTGCCATACTATAATGGGGGAGTTCACACATTAGAGCCGGTCAAGACTAAAGATCCAGCCTCTTTCATTACTCCTATCAAGCAAGAATCTAATGTTAGCACCACAAGGCTAGTCAATCTTAAAGATGCAGTTAGAAGATGCATGGAGCAAACAAAGCCTAGAGGTATCCAACTAAATGAGGTGGTGGCACCATTTCTACATACTCCACAGATTCAAAAGTTGTTTAAGTTGACTAGAGAGCATTTGGAATCCTTTATGATGCAGAGGATCGTTGCGAAATAGGTAGATCCTTTGAATACATCTCAATCCGCCACATCACAAGTTGGGTCAAAACCTCAGGGACCAGTGATTTGCCAGAATCCAACTCAGCAACAGGTAATCCCAAATCCTATCACAATCCCTAAGGTCCAGTTTGTGCCAGCCAAGAGTCACAATACAGAGCAGGTTCTAGAAGAGAAGTTTATTGAGCCTGAGAAAAGTGAAGATGACTCAGTAATCTTACTGCATCAGTTGAAGCAATTAGAACCTAGTTTGACAGAGGAATGTGTTGAGACTCATGGGTTAACAAGAGGAGGAAGAATATACAAGCCCCCACACTTACAGAAAGATCAGGTTTTGGCCCAACAGCCTAACCCTCCCACGTCTACTGAACCAGAGAAGCAGGATGGTAATGAAGTAATTCAACAATTGTAGAAAACCAAGTCCAACATTTCCATATGGGCTTTACTCATGGCAGCGCATCACCCCAACATAGGCAAGCAGTTCTTCAAGCCTTGAACCAAGCTCATGTTCCAGCTTCTATCCAGCTGAACGATTTGGCACGTACAGTCGCTTCCCTCAGGAAGACAAACTTCATAACATTTTCTGATGATGATCTGACAATAGATGGAATAGCTCACACGAAAGCATTGACTATTACGGTACATTGCAATGACCATAAGGTGCCATTTGTACTTATTGACAACGGATCTGGTTTACATATCTGCCCGATCAATTCCGCTAAAGCCATTAGAATCATACCAGAAGACTTCACTTTCACTAAGGATACAGCCAGAGCAGTTCATGGGTTTGACAATCGGAGAAGAGAAGTCCTTGGCGAGTTCACAACTGACGTCCAAATAGGTCCAGTCACATTCAAAGTCACATTCTTAGCTATGGACATCGAGGCTAATTATAATTTCCTTTTGGGCAGACCATGGCTACACCAGGCCAGCGCAATTCCATCTACACTTCACAGAAAGCTCAAGTTCTTATGGCAAGCGAAGATTATTTGCATCACTGGTGATTAGGAGGATCTGGACTCTTCAGAGGAGCATAAGGTAAGGAAATTGTAACTACACTGAGGAACCACTAGGGATTGTGGAGTTTAGAGCACCCAACAAGGAGAAGCTCCCTACCCCATTTTGCAATTGAAATCCCAAGACGACTCAGTTGTTCCGTGAGCAGAACTATTTTCCAAGACATGGATTGGGGAAAAACCAATAGGACATCTTAGAACCATTGTAGATTCCTAGTCAATATGATCGCAAAGGGCTAGGCTATACTGAGGAGATTGTGGAAGGACTGTCAGAATTGTTTACCGATTTTAGTGCCACGGTGAATTCTCTCGGATTGGCTTTACCTGATCTAGGGGTGGAGATTCAGGCTATATATTACTGATTCAAACTCACTTTGGAGTGAAGACGATGACCCAGATCCAAACTCAGAAATTGCTGCTTCAGAGCCAGATATTAATTCCTATTCAGGATATCACCAGCTTAGGTTGGATCATGAGGCTAAACAGTTTGCCTAGATAAATGAGGTTGGATCGACATCTTCCTCCTCAGGTATGGACTATACTCCATCTTTTACTTTTGCCACTTCCCCAGGGTTAGGATTTGACCCAGGAGACAAGACTGTCACACCTTATAATGTCCATTCGGGTCCTCAGACCATTCTTGAGTTGGATGGTCTGTTGAATATGGAATCTATTGTAGACCATGTTCTAGTGGATGTTGGGAACATGCCACTTTCTGACTCCCAGACACAATATGAGATTTGGGAAAGGTTTTTAAAGACCTTAAATTCTGATGAAGATCATTGATGGAGACTATGATGAATGGGGAACACAAGTCATTACTGATCCAATCCCCAGCCATCATATTGCTCCAGATGAGTCCGACATGGCTCGAAACTCATGAGACTTTCTGTTCTAACTCCTTTTGTATATAGTTATATTTCAAAAATCCAAAAAATTCATATATTTCAAAACTCCAAAAAAATTCAAATATTCAAAAAAAAAAAACAAAACAAACAAAAAAAAACAAAAACAAATATTTCGAAAATCCAAAAAAATCCAAATATTTCAAAAACCCAAAAAAATTCAAAAAAAAAATCAAAAAAAAATCAAAAAAAAAAATCAAAAATCAAAAAATCAAAAATCAAAATCCCACATAATATGATTTACCCACTTGCCTTAGTGCAAGATAGGGGTGGGAATTTGGCCCTAACGACCCTAACCCGGCCCTGACCGACCCGACCTTAAGCCCTATAAAGCCCTCACAACTAAAGCCCTCACAGAGTTTAGGGTAGGACGTGACGCCCTAATGCCTTCTAGGGGGGCTAGGCTAAGATTCTAAAACATAGGCCCGACCCTAACCAAGCCCTAACCGGCCCTGTTTCATACTTTCACTATAAATACACATACCATAATTGTCCAACTCTTTGTTAAATATTTTCAATTAAAATAACATTGTCCTTTGTAATTTATCACTTACACCCAAGGGTACTTCCAATAACTTGTTTTATATAACAAAAACTTGTCAACTTAGCAGCCATGAAGAACAATGAGCACTAACCTAATAAAAAATAAGACTTTATTCCTTTGATCATCAAGTCAAAGTCCATAACTTATTATTCTCAATTTCTTTTCTCATTTATTTCTTATAAATTATATTTTTATTCACATCCAAGCCAAGTCTAAAACTAAAGGTTTCCTTCCACACCATTAAAAGCAAAATCTGAGCGGACATTTGTAACATAGAAACCAAAACAACCTTTGTCGAGGAAAAATGACATTTGTAATCTCAAACATTTCTCCATCACTTGTTCAAAAGCCAATATTTTAATTTCCATATACAAAGCTTGAATCACTTTTAAATTAGAAGAAAGGTAATATTATATTTGTTTGAATCTATTATAGAAATAATTTATGATATTACAAATAGTTTAACAACTTCCATGACCCTTAACCAAAACTATTATGTTTCTTCTTTATATCTATTACTTCTTCCTTTAAAATGATAATATAATTATTTGTCTATGTATTTCAATGTTAAATGTAATTTTAGTGAGGTTTGAATATAAGGAAGAACAAATTCCGAACTCTCGATGTACTTCAGTTCATTAGATTGTGGATGTGCATTTTAAATTTTTGGACTTATACAAGATTATTACTAGATTGGTTGGACTTTGAGTTTGTAGATTATTGTACATTTTTGTAATATAAATGAGTTTTAAAACTGATGTAGTAAAAAAAAAGAAAATATATAGGCCCGGCCCTAAAGCCCGACCCTAAAGCCTTTAAAGAGGGCTAGGGTCAGGGTCAGGGCTTGAGGTTTAGACTTGTGACCCGGCCCGACCCGGCCCTATGCTGACTTTAGGGCCGGGCCGACCCGACCCTAATATTTGAAGGGCTTTAAATGTTTAGGGCCGGGCTAGCCCGACCCGGCCCATTGCCCACCCCTAGTGCAAGATGATTGAATGGCTTGTGCAGGTTATTATGACCCCCTCCCCTCGACAATGAAGAAAGAATGGACAATGAAGTTGCTGAGTCCATTCTTTGTCATGAGAAATCTGAGGATAGACAGATGCTAGTCATTATGGAGACAAAGACCATCAACTTTGGCACCACAAATGAACCACACTATGTGCAGATTGGTATAACCTTGGTCCCCTCTGAGCATAGAAGCCTGAACGAGTTACTGAATGAATCTAGTGAAGTGTTGAGAGCTACGACAACCAAATTGTCGTAAGGTGGCATATGATTTCAATTGGTCGAAGATGAAGGAATTACTCACTAAGAAGAAAAAATTGATGAGGAAGCAAGTTTAGCAGTTATGTTTGAGAAGATTTTTCAAATGTCCAAGATCACCCAATATCAACATTCAACATTATGCATTTACCTTTGTAGAAAGGACAAAGCTCTACAACATCATTTAATCAACTACCCTACTGAAGAAGGGGAAAATTCTACTATCCATCAGTCAACGGCTACTTAACCAATCATCCAACCAGCTACCCTACCGTGGAGAGGGCAAACTCCATATTGCATCATTAGCATCCATTTGTATCGATCGAAGACATGAGAGATATCTATCAAAGAAGTCAGCTCACTCAAATCTGACCACATCAAATAGTAGAATGCTAGTTGAGAGGAGTTCATCTATGATCAACATTCTTGAAAGCCGAGATATGAAGGAGGACATTGATTTTCTAGTGGTACTTAGATACCAATGGAGACAGATTGTTGCAAGTAAAGCTGGGCAAGCAGACCCAGAATAGAGTGGAATCAATGAACCAAAAAGTTCAAACCCAACAGTGAATAATGTCCATTCACTATGAAGATTCTACATGGAAAATCCTACCAATGCTGACCAATTAGAGAGGTACTACTTTTTACCCAACTTTGTTTATTTTGAGACAAAGAGTATAGTGGAAATCTTAGAGAGACGATGGAACAGACCATCTTTGCTCGTTTTGTTTTTAGCCCGATCAAGTTACCTAATATCATATGTTCCCAATAGAAGCCCATTAAGCCTTAGCCTATTCTTTTGTTTCCCACAATACAAGTCCATATCCTTTAGGAAGCCTAATAAATCCTTAGCCTACCCATAGATTACCTATACCTATTTTTATAGAACTTGTCATATTCCAAGGACATCATTCCATCCATCTTTGATCACGAACACAATCACCCCCATGTTATTTATCCCAAGAAGGTGTTGAAAAAAAAAACCCCCCCGTTAGAACTCAAAATGCTTAAAGTTGCACAAAATAATCAACACCTGTCCAAAATGGAAAACCTAAACAAGGGGCAGTTTCATTTGAGATTTGGGATCCATATGATCATCTCACTACCATCATTCCAATTGTTCATCCCCTTTCATATGACAAGTTCTACACCAAAAAAAGAAAATTTTGATCCTATCCTTTCTTTCTGAGCCTATCACCTAAGCCTACATTACAATCCCATGAAAGTCCGCTCTTGATCTCTAAGTCCACTATGTCTCCTAGTTGAGAAGCACTCAAGGCAAAACAAAAAACAAAAAACAAAAAACAAAAAACAAAAAACAAAAAACAAAAAACAAAAAAATGAAAAAAATAAAAAATAAATAAAAAAATGGAAGGCATTGGAAGATTCACTACTAGTGATTGCGATGTATGAGGAAGTTGTCTCTAGGAAACTAGTCCTATGCTTTATGCTCTGTCTGTTTTGGAAGAAAGTTTTTGGGCGTCGTTCAGTGCTTTGTGAAGGTCAAGCAATCAAAGGGAAAAGAATATCATCTAATTCATAGGTGCCAAGTTTTATCGTACTTCTATCCTGTGGTTGTCCTCATGCTTATCTTCTTGTCGGTAACTCATTCCCCCACCCTCACTTGTTATTCAATCATTTGTGGTATTTCTTATTCTGTGGAACAAAAAAAAATGTTTTTGTTTTTCATTGTTTTCAAAATGAATTTAAAAAAAAAATGCTTTGTTTTCTAAAAACTTGGTTTAATTTGAATTGGATGTCTTATGATGAAAAATCTAGGATGACCCTACAAGCACATAGAAAATTTTGAAGCCAATATATCCTAACTAAACCATATACTTTTTCTACTAATATTGCATGCGAATAATTTGGTTCGTGTATATATCATAATCTCCAGTAGTATCTATTCACTCATGCATATTCTAATTAATAACATAATTCCATTATAGTTTTATGTATATATATCATGTATATTGTACTAACCTGTCATGGAGAGAAATAATGCCCGTGCCTATTCTTTGCCAAGAAATTGTTTTTCTAGTTTCATAGGCTGTCCAACAAAATTCTAAGACGCGAGATTGAGGTTAAAGCTGCCAAGTATGGATAAGGTAAGTGAAATTTCATTATATGTTGCGCAAAGAATCACTGTTATGAGACTGATCTAGATTATGAATAACAGTGAAAGTCCACCGTGGCACTGTAGGAACTTAGTCTCCCAGATTAAAATTTTGGCTACGCAGTTTGAAGATATCAAGTGGCAGATTACCTATCGAAATTCAGTCAAAAGCTCCTTATGTAATGAATCTATGTTCTATATCTCCCCCCTATGGATCAAAAACTCAATGAGTTGATTAAAGGGGATAAGGACGGAAAAATGTACTTGCATATTTTGGCTTAATAAAGGTTAGGGTATCCTTAACCCCTAGTTACTTAAAAAATAAAGAATCACTGTTAGTTCGAAATAAAAGGAAAAAAAATGTGTTACCATAGCCAGTGCCGGCCCTGAGGCAAAGCCACACAAGCAAGCGCTTTGGGCCCCCATTATTTTGGCAAAGTAAGGAGTCACCAATCCACCACTAGAGTCCACTGAAACAATTTAACGCACCTTGTAATGTACACTTACTAATAAAAACAGTATAATTATAGGCTTAATTGAAGCTTATATATAGCTAATGAAATTATTAAATTTACTTGCTATTTCATAGATTACAAAGTCAAAAGATGCATAAAATTTTATTTGTTACATAAAACAAAAAAGAATTCTACTAAAAAGCGGAGAAAACAAATAATAACGCAAGACAAAAAATGCATCGATTTTTGTTTTTAACATGTAAATGAAGACATATATGGCCACATTTTAAGAGTTGGCTTCGGCCACCAGAAACTCAGGGCCGGCGCTGACCATAACATGGCGTGGTTTGGACTATGTGGCGTCGCCACAGCTTCTTCTCTCCTGGACATCTACTAAGGTACGGCTCTCCCATCACTTTATTCTTCCTAGACGTCGGCCAAAGGTATGTCAATTTTCGTTTGTGCTTGAGTTGTGTGTGTTTATATAGGCTCTGTGCGATATTAGACGTAATGATTGGTTAGGAAAGCACACATGTGAAATAGGAAGCTTGTTTAATTAGACATGGGTTTATTTGGAAGAAGACGAAGCTGTTTGACCGTTCAAAGATTCCTTTCTCTCAAAATCAAAGATCAGTTTTTGTAAAATGATACGGTGCAAGCACCAGAAATGGAAGTTCGGTACACCTTACCAGCTTCTCACCCGGTTTGGTCTGGTTCAATATGTTTGGCCCAGGTTGACCCGGTTGGTCCAGTCTGACCCAGTTTTCACTTGTACGACCCGGTTTTAACCTGTTTGACCCGGATTTGACCTGTTTGAGTTGGTTTTGATCAGTTTAACCCAGTTTTGACTAGTTTGACTGTTGGCCAAGTTTGAAAAAAAAAAAAAAAAAAAAAAAAAACTTTTCAAAAATAAATAAAATGATGAATAATATTAGTATCATGGGGTTCTTACCCTCCCGTATGAGAAAATATTCATCAAGTTTTTGTTATCACCGCACTATTGGCAACCACTTGATCATTAATATCATTTCGGTAACCAAATTGTGCAACATAAAAATTATTTGCAAGAACAATGTCAGTTTTTACTGACAACCTCATGGATGGATCAGCCTGAACTCATAGTGACAATCTTTTCCAATCCAAGTATACTTGAACGTAATTGATTGATTGATTGATTGATTGAACTTGAATATCAACATCCCCAGCATCCATCTTTCATCTCTAGCATGTCATTCATCTTCCCCAGCAGTGTTCTTCTTTGTCTTCTTCCCTCATCTTTTGAATCTCCTATCCCCAGTGGATCTTCTTACTCTCCCCGGTGAGTCTTTCGTCAGTGTTTGGTTATCACCATTATATGAGAATCTTTAATCTAAGTCAAAATCATGAATTGAATGAATTGATCTATCCATTTGATTTCACCGGCCAGTTTTCCAAAATGAATTTGAAAATATTAGATTTTAAAAAATTTGTCGCTTGATTTCAAAGAGTTGTTCATCCTTATCCATCACTATTTTTAGCCTAAGTGCCTGGCCTGAGCACCATTATCCTGGTACACACTGATATAATATAAGACGTAAAATACACGCATTAGAAAGAGTGATACCTTTGGTTGACTATTGAAAAAAAGTAATACGTAAAACACGCATTTGTAAAGTACGATACCATCCTATCTTGAGTGACAACCATTTTCAACTATGCTTTCACAAACAACTTGAAAAAATTGAGGATTTCAAATATCCAGGCCGGGAAATGCCCTCTTTCAAGAATATTTTTCAAATGAATTTTCAAAAAATTGCATGAGATCTTTTGGTTGGAGCTCGGCAAAAATGGTCTGTCTCCATTGTTTTGTCGTTCCGTTGCAAGCAACCTCCGCCAAAGAGGGGCAACTGTAGACACCCCATTTTTGCACCCCAGGCATAATTCATTCACGATTTTGCCTATTAAATTTGATCATATAAGGTGATTTACATTCTAGAGTCTTCATTTCTACATCAAACTTATTTCTTTTCATCTTCTATTAGTGTCTTTAGACTCCCCTCATCATAATCTAGCTATGGTTGAAGTTTCGTTGTTTTCTGAATTTTGAGCTGAAAATGACCAAAATACCCCTGTAACCCTTTGGAGCCCAAATTTCGAATTTTGCACTCTTTCTTTGGATGAGATTATTTCATATTTGAATTTCCCTTGAAAAATCCTTTGAAATGAGTACAAGCTTGCCTAGGTTCCTTTTGGATTTCAGAAATCTTAATCTTGTCCTATCCCGTTTTAACCTGTTGTGCGCGCTATTCAATGCAATACATTTTTGGAGTAAGATTTCAACCCAAGGGTATTTTTAAGAATTCATGGGCCTTCCTAATAGATTAGTGAACAATTTTTGTGAAGAAGAGTTTGCCTAATTTTGACCCGGTCAAAAGGAATTTGCAGCATTGAAGAAAATGGTCAAAATGTGCATTTCTGGTTGGGTTTGGACATGTGCTCATGGGCTGTGAATCCAGCTCGTGTTGGACCTTTTCATTAAGGTTTCTAGAATATTATCAAGCCTCAAAAACCCCATAGAACCTTCCTTTTTTGTTTGATTTGATTTGATCCCTAAAATCAATAATATTCTAGAGAATAAGCCATTTTGGAACCATGTTTGGAAACTCAAGATTGTGAAAATATTGAGAACGTCTAGGGTTTGTTTTTTTACCCTAATCCATCTACAAAACCTATAAATCAAAGGCCGAGATCGCACCTCTCTTTCCACCTCTTGAATCGAGGGCCAGATTTAGAAGGTACAACCAGAAAGATATCAAGCCATTGGATTTTTCTTGATCAAGCCATTGGATCAACACTACACCATATCTGTTGAAAAAAGACATGACAGATGCATCGTTTTTCCAAAAAAAAAACACTTTTAAGTGTCGTATGGTGACCTTTTTTTGCAGTCGTTTTTTTTTCTACAACACTTGACAAGTGTCGTTTTTCATTTTTTCATTTTTTTAAAAAAAAGGCCGAATCAGGGCCAAACAAAGCCCCAAAGCCCCTAGCCCAAAATCTACTAAATCATGGCCAAAAGAAGCCCACCCAATACAAGGTAATTGGATCCATTCTTTCCTGATCCCAAAATTCTCTTTAGAAGCACAACCCATATCCAAATATACCTTCCATAAAAAAAAAATAAAGAAACTTCACAAAGTGAATAATGGGTCCATGCTCCCACAGCACTTAACAAGCCCAAAAGCTGACAGCAGTGACCGCGATGTACTAATGTTAGTTTGTCCATAAACCACTATTTAACCAAAGTCCTACCCTACCCAGCTGATGAAGCCCAATCCAAACTTTCCGTCAAAACAAGCATTAGAAGCCACCCTGCAGGGAGTTAAATAGTTTAATTACTAATTAGAGACAAAGATGAAAATTAAGCAATGCAAACAGCAAGTGGGCTTTTGAAGGCACTTGCACCTCACGGTTCAACTTCAAACATGGTAACCCTTTTTCTAGAAAGTAAAAATGTATTTACGCATTTCTGATGGTTAGCCACTTTGTAGATAATATCAAACTGAATGCCAATCGAGATAAAATTATCCGGTGAAAAGCTAAATAACATTTAACAAACAAAACTAAGCTGATTGGCCCAGGAAATAAATAAGCTTAATATTCCTGAAATTTATGATATTGAGTTGCAAATTTGAGGAGCAAAACCAATGTCAAAGATAATGCATTATTAAAAGTTACTCGGTTCAGCCCCCATATAATCAAAATCCAGTTCACCCAGAAGGACACAATATACCTAGTCTAACTCAAGATAAAAGTAAATAGATAAATAGTATCAGTAAAATGGAAAATTATGGCATTGAGGATAGTAGAATTCAGCATACTCAAGTTATGGCAACTGACTCTTAACAAGATACCCACCAAAGTTGAAACTTGAATATAACGAATTTAAAAGATAAGAACAGAAGAAGATAAAAGAACAAAGCATACAGACGATTTGTAATAAGTTGTAGTAGTATCAACAGCAGTAGTTTCTAACATGGTTAAATACCTGAAACGGTTCTCAGCAGCATTCCAAGAAGAGTCCAGAAGCAGTACTCCCCCATTTGAATCGGTTGGTAGGGGTGGATCTGAGCCAAAAATTGACAGGTTGACGGTGGATGGCATAGGAGTTCCAAAATCTTCTTTGTCGGCCAGCAATTCCAGTGTAACCTCCAACTTATCCACTTCAGTCAAAGCTTCCTTTGTATTATGTCTAGGTGGAAATACTGCTTCTTGTTCCTTGGTGTTAACATCACGTAGAGCAGCAGAAACTAACTTGCTGCTTTGACCTGAAACGGGCAAAATTGAATTTTCGCGGTGGCTGAATGGATTTCCTAAAATAGTTGTTTTGCAGAGATTATTGGTATGATTGCATCCCAATTAGATAAAGCCACATAATCTGACATCAATGATCATGTGCCCTGTCTGCCTGACATCATGTAATTTTTACCTGAACCCAAAATATTAGCTATGAGTCTACAAGCAACAGTCATCTCCTCTTGGCTTAAGCCAGAACTCTACAGTTTGAAATTTTATATCAACTCAATCAAATTAAGCAAGATAACACAAAGGATAAAACAATCCCAAATATTCTGCATCAATGTTCAAAGTCAGCTAATAGAGGTGCAATGAGAAAGTACGCAGAGTTTGTATGTTCATGAACTTATGTAATCTAAACGTAGAGTAATGTTGTAATGCGTCAACATTTTCTAGTGATACTTTGCAAAACGAACTCTTGTAGACTGGAGTCTGATGTGGTGTCACACATGCATATAAATGGTTTTCCTGGGTACACTTCTACCAAAATATGCATCCATGCTTACCTCCACCATACATTGGTTACTGGATTTAAGAGTTACGAACCTTTAATCACTATAAGACTTGTGGTCTAAGGGCTGCAGTTACAAAAACCTATACTAAAGTCCATGCAATTTGGATCCCGACAGCTCTCTTTCTTGGATTCCTGATTTCAAGAAACCAATTGCTACAGATACTTAAGTATCAACTCCACTTGCTTGCATCAAATGATTTTACTGTCTCACTGACATACATAGCAGACCTTGTATTATGACAAACACTTTGAACATGAATCCCAACCGAACAATATGTAACAGCATATGCCTAAGCTACAGTAAACTGAAATAAAAACTTAAATATGGAATGAATAATTAAATTTCACCTTGTGGAGGAGCAGTGGAAGAAATGGAATGCTCAGCCTTGACAAGAAAAGACACTCTCCTTCTAGAACAAGGAAAGGAACTTCCCTTCTGTAACCTTAGCTGAAATGCGCAAACAGACAAAGCATGAGCATATTACAAAGAAAAAAAATTATAATTAAAAATCAGCAAGTGTACAAGAATACCTGCGGTGGAGGTAAAGATCAATGGTACTAGAACTCCAAAAGTCACCCAAGCTAAGCATATAAATATTTGTACCTGAAAAACAAATATCAATCATTAAAACCAAAATCTCAAAAATAAAAATGTGCTAGCTAGCTAACTACCTAACTACCTGGAAGTTTATACACGTCCAAAATAACTGCTTCCAAAACACTATTCACAGACAGAAAATTCTTCTCGTATATAGAATCAACCGTAACCGTATTCCCAAGTTTCTTTCTCCTATATTCCTTTTTCATTTGAGTTATACAATCATTCCTTCGTTTCTACAATCTAGAACTGGTAAAAGCAATTAAATGGTATCACAAAATGAAACAGATTTTCACTCATATAACGTCCATGCTAGATAGAGGTCCATTACCTGTTAACATTGGCCACCAATTATTGTAAAGGGCACATGCCTACAACACCACACATAGAATTGATTAGGTAATGGTAATGGTAATGGTAATGGCACCACAATGTTTAACTAGAGAGATTGTTGTTTACCAAAATTTGTAACACGATTCCAGCAGAGACCAAAATTGCCAATAATGCAAGTCTCCCAGTATGCAAGCAGGCAATCAAATAACGAGGAACGTCTGCCATAAGCTTCACTGGCTTCACCACATAGAAAGAATATCTAGTGACACAAGAAATAGTTTATTACAATTACGATGATATTTTCTTTCACACAAATTAATTCGGTGGAATTCAAACAACTTTTCTGTTGAATTCCGCGATATCGGTATATTAGAAGAAGTTGATTCGGAAATTTAATAGAAATAAACAATTGTACTAGCTGGAATTATATAGATCAAAGTTAATAATAATAAATTAAAAGTGTGAACCTAGACGATTCATGAAGCCTAAACCATTCTTAATACCATCTGAGGGGAAACATCACAAGTTATATTCTCCAAAGAAACAACCTAGGACAGCAAGTTCAGGATTACAAAGAAAGTATATATTACCGAGACGAATCGAAGAATAACCTAACTATTCAACAAATTAAACACAAGTAGGCATAACGTTCATAGTTGAAGAACCAAAAAGCAAAACAAAGATATCACACCAATTAGTAATTCAAACCGAAATCTCAAATCGAGAACTAAAATAGCATACTCTATTTAGTGGCAATCAAACCTACAGTCCCCAACTCCAAATGTTCGATGGCGCTTTTTTAGTCCTTTGTGCCTAGGGTGGATCCAATGTCATACTAGGACTTGGGGTAATAGGCTACTTGTGTGGCACATGTAGGGGTGTTTTGTGCATTTTCGTGTTCCTGTGCTCATAGGCTTTCTCAACCTACTTTGCTTCATTTATTAATGAAATTCTATTTTACCAGGAAAAAATTATAATAACATATACTATAGGATAACTTATCATCAGCGAGATCCTCACACTTCCCTAGTTTTATAGGTTTATAAAGAAAAAATGATAACAAGAATGGAAGCATCAAGTTAGTAAGCTAAACATGCGAAGGTTAATCAAATGAGAGCTGAAGTGTTAATTGCTAAACCATATCATCATTTCACTAAAACTAAAAAATAAATTAAATTAAATATCATCATTTCACTTACAACTGTACTTTAGTCATTCAACTTCAGAAATCGGACAAGAAATTGTGCTTACCGGCCGGGGTTCCGCCTTTCAAGTATGGTTGGGTCATTGGTTTAACGAAACTAGGAAAACCATTTTCAAGTTTCGACTTGAATCCTCACTCTTTCCATCACGGGGTTGACCCTAGAATCCTCATTTGTTTCTATCACATGGTTGACCTTAGATTCCTCTGAATACTCTCTGTTGACAATCCGATTTGATAAATTAAGTACATTACACATTATATCCCATCAGACAATCTTCTAAATACATATACATAACCACAAACCTCGTAGGACTTTCTTCGATAACAGTGGGATCCTGAAAAATGAACATTTGGGGGTAAGTGAACTTCAAAATGCAATGTGGATATAAAGGGAGTAACTTGGGTCGAAGAGAAAATGACTCACTTCTTTGTCCGATAATTACTACTGGAGTTGGCAATTTAGAAATACGGGATGATCTTCTTTCTCCGATAATTACTACTAGAGCTGGCTTTTCTTTGTATACACCAGTTGGCAATTTAGCCCTAGTCTTTTCTTCGTATATTGGAGTGGGCAATTCAGCAAACTCATTTCCATATCGGAATCCACGCCTAAACACTATAAATAGGGGTCTCATTCACCCATAAAAAAACATCTGGAGCTAGTTATTCCTGGAGCTAGTTATTCGGAGCTAATAATCTGGAACTAGTTATCTAGAGCTAAGGATCTTGAGCTAGTTATTCGGAGCTAATAATCTGGAACTAGTTATTCAGAGCTAAGGATCTGGAGCTAGTTATTTAGAGCTAATAATCTGGAACTAGTTATTCAGAGCTAAGGATCTGGAGCTACTTATTAAGAGCTAATAGGCTAGTAGTCTTCTTTTCTTTAGTGTTCTTCATTTTTTTTTTTTTCTAGTTCTTCATTTTTAGCCAGTTTTTCTCCTAGTTTAATCTTGATTAGAAGCTCCATTTCATCAAAAGTTGTTTCTTCTCCCAAATCACTTGTTTCAATCATCAAAATTGTCAATTCAAGATCAAGTTCATCATCATCATTCATCAACAATCAATCAATCAATCTACAATCAAGTATGAGGCAACATTCCAAACAAGGTGATATATCTCTTTTCTCTTAATTTAGCATTACATATTAGAAATATTTTTTAGTCTTATTATAGTATATAATTATTAGCATTTAAATAATTTAGCGAAGATCATCTAACTGGGTAGTTAAAGTTCAACCTTTCTTTATTCACCTATCTTCACAACCGTACACTTCAATAGAAGTAAGGATAGTTTTATTATAGTATTATAATTATTAGCATTTAAATAATTTAGCGAAGATCATCTAACTGGGTAGTTAAAGTTCAACCATTCTTTATTCACCTATCTTCACAACCGTACACTTCAATAGAAGTAAGGATAGTTTTACCAGGCGAGCGTGGGTTCCTAACACCTTCCCACATCGTACCTTGACTCCTGAACCCAATAATCATCTAGTTTCGAGGGCTAATCCTTCACAAAGGTTTTACTAAACTTTTCCTTAATAAAGTTAATGGCGACTCTAAAATCACTTGCATAGACCTAGGTACACATTTTTGTGCGTACAGCTTGTAACCTGCAAAAGGCAATAAAAGCTATAAGTTGTCTGTTTATTATGCGTAAGAAATGTAAAGGGATAAATATGCACATGTGGGGTCTGATCAAAGTACAACACATAACTAGAAAAAATGTTTACCATAATTAGTCTGCTCCATGTCATCCTCTGAGTCACTTCTGGACAAGTCCAAGTTATTTTGAGATGGAGTTCCCATGAAGGATGTTGTATATATTGTAAAAAGTTTCAGAAACTCTTAATATTCGAAACATGCATTTTTCAACTATCTAAAACATGATGTATCAAAACACAGATATTGCATAACATTTAATCTATCAAAAAAATCATAAAACATGATATCCATTTATAATTTCTTAACCTGAAAAATCAAACACAGATATTCAAAATTCAAACACTGATTCAAAATTCAGACATAGTTAATACAAATAAGCATTTAGTTCAAGTGAACTAATTCCTTTTTTGTATTTTCTTCCTCCTAGTGTCTTCAACAACCACAAACATATAGTCTGGATCGTTAAAAATCAGATCATATGTGAATGGTTCAAGGTTACTAGGCTCCGCATAAGAAGGATCAACTTAAATTGGGTCATCAGATAAAAGACATGTTTCATCTTGATCACAATACACCTTTCTTGGGACTTCCAAAATCACATGCCAATCGGGATCCTTGGATCTTTAGAGTAGAAAACCTGAGAAGCTTATCTGCAAGAATGAATGGTTTGTCACTCATATTATCCAAACTAATTTGATTTGACAAATTTACCAACTTAAGGTTCACTTCCACATCTAGCTTCACACCATGTCTAAGTTTAACCCATTCACACTTGAACAAAATAGGATGGTACCCATCTCGATACTTCAACTGAATGATATTCGTAAGAACACTGCAATATTCTGCAATATCTTTTACTAGGTTCTTATCCTTCGCACTAGCCCGGAATGTAGTTGGACACTCTGTGGAAACACCACTATTTTGGTTCTTCTTATTCTCCTGATAGTCTTTTGTAATAAACCATTGAAACAATACTTCTTGTACGCCATGGCACAGCTCACTAGTCCGGCCACTATATTTTTGAAAAAATCTTTCTCTATGTCTTCAAACTCAGGCTGTCTTCTCAACCAAGGAATGAACTCGTCGTCCATGGATACCTTATATTGGCATGCCTTCCTCCCTGCACACTGCCTACGAGATTCCAGATCCACAGTGTACTCCCCGAATAGGATATGATATTACGTTTATAAATATATATATTAATTAAAGCAATAGTATGTTTAAATATATACATAGAAGTTATAATTTCAACTTTTAAAATATAGAAATGCATACGTGTACCCCCAATCGTATCTTGGATGGCTTTTCAGTACCCAATTGCGTGCTTGCTTATATTCAACACCTACCAAATGATAAGTTTGACCCAAACCAACTCGGCCAACTTCATCAGTCCCATCAAATTCACTATCAAACAGATCTGATGGTATTACTTCTTAACCACTAGACTTTCGCTCAAGCTTCTGGAGAATACTATTCCCTCCTTTGTAACAAGTGCAATAGTTCATGGTTTCCTCTTTCAAGTATCGCTCTGTGATACAACCTTCAGGACGTGCCTTGCTTGTGACATAATCCTTGTAGAGCTTCATCAGATCATCCTTCACAAAATTAAGAATTTTATAACATAATAACTTAACATAAACCAACCATGAAGCTAAGTAAACAATCTTATTAGTTAGATGTAAAGTCCGGAATTATTATTAAGGGTATTTTCGTAAATTTCCTATTAAATCTAGGGTCGTTTATGTAAGTTGGTCGTCGGGTTTATATTTCAACCGTACGTAACTTACTAAAACTTAACTCCGACTCATAAGGCACGTTAGGTAAGCGACTATAGGCGGAAATTTGGCAAAAATGTCGGTTAGCGGCTTTTCCGCGTCGAAGCTGGCACGAGTTAACAGCTTACACGCATGAGTGGGTTATTGTCATAGCCTGCGGTGAAATAGAATATAGCAGATTAAATTTAGCGGGATGAGCCGGAAAAATAATTACGACGCTGACGTCAAACGAAAGTGGTGGTTAGGCGATTAGGACCTTAAGTCCAATTGGAATCGATCGGGCTTGGGCCCAAAAATATCGGCGAAATCGAAAAAAAAAAAAACCGCATCTAAACCAACGGAAAAACGAAAATCGCGAAATCCAAATCGCGACCTTCTTCCCCAATTCGACAGTAACAAAAACCTAGGAGAGAGAAACCAAAAATTCTCTCAATTCACCTCGATCCAAACCTCAAATCTTCACCCTCAAGCCTTAGAAACCTTAAACCCAAATGTGAGGATTCGAAATTTGTGGGAATCGCGTCGTATCAAGGTAAAAGGTGAGTGTGATTTCGTATATATGTGCTGATTTGATTTAAATTGTTGATGGAATTGATATCTCGATTTTAATTGAGTGTATTGGGGGTGTTGAAGGTCAAAGATGCGATTGATGGGAAATGGAGTGGAGTGAAACAGTGGTGTAGCCGAAAATTCGTGGAGTGCATCGGGTTTTCGCGAAAGGTTAGTGAATTTCGCATACAAATTGATAGTGTAAACTCGATTTCGAGTTAATTAGTGGTATTGGTTGAAAGATATTTGAATGGGTTGGTGGTACGCCGCAAAGCTTCGGTTTGGGAGAAGGAGAGCCGCATTTTTGGTGGAGCCATGAGCTAGGAGCGATTGTTGCTTCTTCGACTTCGGTAAGAATTTGATTATTCATTACAATTTCAAAGGGATTTATGTCGATTTATAACTGTATAAGAGTTGATTGAGTAACGACCGAGGGATAAGGAACACCCACCGATTTTACAGAATAGAATTAATGTTAATTGAGAGGTGTCAAATTGGTTGTAGTCGAAATTGGGAATTTGAATTGAGATGTGATAGGATTGGCGCCGATATGAGGGCCTGCCATGGCGAAATAGCCAGAGACCCGTCGAGTAACGCGTGCGAGAAATGGCCCAGAGCTCTGATAACGATGGATTAGATGGAAATTTACCGAAACCAAATCCTTAGCGTCGAGATTCTTTTCGACGTTAAGAGATAAGAATTTTCTCGTTAGTTTGATAAACTCTAACGAACCGACGATACATTTGATGTTATAGGAATGATCTCGAGTGAATTTGATTAAGTGGGATTGATTCAGTTAAGTGGGCTTGAGGAGAACGGAGCTTGCTAAGGTAGGAACCTACATACCAATATATAATCTGCTTATTTTCATGCATGACTTGAGTTGTTTAAAATGTTAAGAAATAGTTTCATGATCAACCATGCATGTATATATGATATTCATGTTTTTGCATTGTAGTTTTCCTCGATATGAATTAAGTATATGGATAGCTTTCGCGTGAAATGGGTTTTCTGTAAAATCGGAGTAGCGAGGGATTGTTTTACGGTTAAAAGTGAAAACTGGTTTTGGGGAAAGGTTCGTCTCTTGTCACCGGCAAGGAGAAGAGAGATGGATTTTGTGTCGCGGGTAAGGATTACCCGGTTGTTTGTAACTAGGTGCGCAGGTTCTCGGATTGGTCCGGGATGGTCGAATTATTTATTTACGATGATTCGCCGTTTGGGAATCATCGGTTGTTATTTACTATGATCGCCCGTTTGGGGAGTCATAGGTTGTTCTTTCGATTTCGGGAAATCCATGAACTCACACCTATATAATCAACAGTTTAAAAAAAAAACTAGATATGTAACTAGAGTATTTGAAAATAATCGGTAATACTAGTATATATATATATATATTACTATGTTTATCACGAGGAGATTTAGAAAAGGAACCGTGAATTCTATAAAGAAGGAACTGTTGTCGATTTCGAGAGGCGGCAGTCATTTCTAGGATTCCAATGTGGTGTACACCTTCGAGGTGGTGGGCCACCTTTAAAGGGATGCATCATTGGATGTAGTCCGGGAATTCTTTTCTACTTTTCTAGATAACCATGCTTGTAGTGTCACTTATTTGTATGGTGATTAGCTTGAGTGGGGTTACATGTTACCTCGATGAGGTTTAGGCCGGTGAGTGAGAGTTTAGTCCACTCCTGGATGTGTGTCAGGATCCTGAGCAGTCTGCAGTCGTCGAACGGTTGACCACCGTAAGTTAGGTGACAGCCCGTATGGGGGTCGTGGTCACAGGGCCCACCTGAGCCCTAAAAGCTTTGGGGATTTTGTGTGTACGAACACAACAACGGCATTTCATCTCCCTGCCGGTAAAATCAGGAAAACAACGGTGCATGGTTCACACTGGGAAGTACTGAACCGAGATTGCTCGCGACTGGGGCTGAGTACCAGTCGTACCCTCACCATTCTAATAGGATGCAGCGGCCACAATAGTTGTATGATGATTGTGAAAACTCTATTTTGAATATAAATGAAGCATGTCGAGATGATTTCTGCTAGTTAGTGATGTATATATACATAGTCACAATATTTGAATACTATTATAGAAACCCTGCATGTTTTAAATGTTTTCTATAAGTAGTCTATTTATTGGCTATGTGCGTTTCTACTGGGCATAGTTGTTTGCTCATCCTACTTAACATTTCAGACGAGCCAGTTGCGGAGGAGGGTTTCCCTAACCCTAGTGATGACGGGTATGGTGATTTGGGAGGATTCCCTTATGCTTGACGAGAGACAGAGTCAAGTTTACATTTTGGGCTGTATAGAGATAATCTAGGTTATTCTTTTGCTGTAGATAATGAGCATAGCTCTTTTCTTTGGATGTATAGAGATAGTTCCTTCTTTTGTTGTATATATATAGAGCTCCGCTCAATTTGATGTAAAAATTTGATGTATTTAAGTAGCAGTTACACTTACATAGTTGGTGGATGGGATGTGATGTTGTTTAGAAGGTTGGGTTGTATATATATGGTTGTTGGAAGGGTATTATGAAGTGTCCAAGGTTACCAAATGGGTTTATGAGCAAAGGTTATGACAGGTTTTAGGGTTTACGAACGTCGATCAAACAAAGGAAACTCTGCCGAAATTTCGGTAGAATCGGGATAGGTGTCGGCCTCGAGATTCATTCCACGTCCTCGGGATGTGTGTTGGGTCTCGGGGCGTGACATTAGAATTACCTCAAACAAATACATCCAACGGTAGAATACTGGTCCACACATACGAGCCTCATACACTAAGTGAATAGGTAGATGCATCATTATTACAAATACCGATAGAGGACAAATTTTTTCAAGCTCACATAAAGTTCGGACCATACCCTCTCAAGTGCATGTAAAGTGTCAACATCAAGTCTCCTAGAATATAATGCACGAAAAAATGTGTAATTCAGGATCACATGTCGGACTTCCTTCCTATCTCGATATGCATGTTGGATCAGCATTGGAAGCAAATGTTGCATCAAAATGTGATAATCATGAGACTTCATTCCACTCAAATCCTTCGCACAACCTTGGACAATATTCTTCCAGTTACCACTAAACCCAACAGGTACTTTGAGATCTCTTAAGCTAGTAAGGAACCAGTTACCACTTTTCCTTTTGTGTTCAACATAATAGCAATTAGGAGTTCACAAACATTTTTTTCAATGTGCATAATGTCCAAGTTGTGACGGATAAGAAGCTTTCTCCAATATGGAAGCCTAAATAATATTAATTATTTGAAAAAACGTGTCCTATCCCCGTTGTCCTCTTTTTGTTTTCTACTGCCCTTCCATTTTTTTTTTTCAGATTATGTGTCATTTGTTCAACTTGTAGTCCAGTCAATCTCAAAGGATGTTCTCTAAGCTCTTCAGTCTTATTAAAGGTGCTTGGTCTAGTGTCCATCCTACTAGCATCCGACGAGGGCAAGAATTGTCTACTATCCATGTAAGCAAATTTATGGCCATGTTAGAGTCTCAATAAGGATGTATTTGGCCACAAATGGGACAAGCATATTTGCCATAGGTTCTACAACCAAATCTGTTACCAAACGCAAGAAAGTCATGGATAGCCCATAACAAAACTGCTTGCATATTGAACATCTTACCTCTATTTGCGTCCTTCACAATCACCCTGGTATTCCACAAAGATTACAATTCATGAAGTAGAGGCTGTAAATATATGTCGATATCCTTTCCTGGTTGTCGTGGCCCTTCGATGAGTAAAGAAAGCATGGTAAATTTGGGTTTCATGCAAAGCCATGGAGGAAGGTTATAGGCAGCACACATTACAGACCAAGAGCTGTATAATGTGCCACTAGTTCTAAAATGATTGAAACCATTTGTTGTTAGTCCTAATCGAACATTATGAGCTTCAGCTGAAAAGTCCTTATACTTACGATCAATTAATTTCCAATTAGATGAGTTAACTGGATGCCCCATCTCTCCGCCTTTTAATCGATTTTCCGAGTGCCAACACATCTCCTTTGCCACCCATGGACTATACAACCTCTTTAACCTCTTCGTAATTGGAAAGTATCGAAGTATCTTTGCAGGAATCCTAATTTTTTTTTTCCTTTCGATATCAGTATATTTGTACCTCAACACTCCACACGTAGTACAAGTATCCCTCCAATCATCATCTCTCCAAAATAGCATGCAATCATTCGAACAAGCATCAATTTTCTCATATTTAATGCCTAACTCTTTTATTAATTTTTTTGGCCTATAAGTATTCTCTGGAGTCTTGTTGTCACGTGGAAAAGTCACACGAAGTAATTCGAGGAGTCCTGTAAAACTATTGTATGTCCACCCATGTGTAACCTTTAACTGATCAAAACAACTTGACGACAAATTTCAAAACTGTAAAGTCCTCACAATCAGGATATAAAGGACTCAAAGCCTCACGAAAATTGTCGGACTCAATTGTGTCATGCTCTTTCTCAACTATAGGATCTTCCTCAACTATTCCTCGAGCACCATCTGTTAAACATTGTTCAATAACAGCATCCAAGTTATCACCATCAAGTTCTTTTACTATGGTATTGAATGCAACATTCTCCTTAAAATTAAAAGGGGAAGTCCCCTCCCACCTCAAAATTAGGAATTTGACCTTCCACCCCTTTCAAATGCCACACTTGGTGGTTGACTCGTCTCTCCATGCATTCTCCAAAATGTATACTATTTGTAAAAGCCTTTTTGGTAACAATGCAATGTGACCACCTCATGGGTTAGTGCTCGACCCCTATTTCTACAGTTATCGCATGGACATGGGATCACATCCTTATGGTGACAATTATCCCTTGCAAATTGTACAAATTGATTAACACCATGAATAAAACGATCGTCCTCTTTTGGTAGATCAATCCAACTTTTATCTATCACCACAGACCCCTCCATACTATATTTCTTGAAATACAAATAAATCAAAAATAGTTAGAGCTGAAAAAACAATTGCAGATAACCATACACATAATAGACCACCACATAAGTAAATAACTAACTCCACGCTGGGGAGAGACTAAAATAGCACAAGTACTACATCCAACAATTAATCTAACCTAGTTGCACCTATAAATTGGAAGCACACAAAAAAAATGGATCGATTGAGGCATGCATACGAAAAGAACAAACTACATTCTCACTTAAAAATAAATAAATTGAAACTAGATAAAGAACAGTAACAACAAAGATGATATCATATGCAACCAAGTAGGATGTTATCTAGAAGAAATATAATTATACCACCTACATTAGCAACGTATTTGACTTAACCCAGTAGTAATATCTTAACTTGCAATCAGTATAATATAGAGTAGGAGCATAAAAATAAAAAGAAAAGTAAGGGCTCTCCTACCACTTCTACCAACTACCACACACTTAAACAACAGACTTGATATTAAAACGGTTACTTCTTGAGACTACTGCGAACACTAGGCTTTGGTTTAAAAGAAGTATCAATAACAACAGTAACATCCAAGTTACTAATCTTGGTATCGACAAATGGATTCTTAGGGTGCTTAGAATCATGATGAATTTGTATGTGAGACACTCTCACTTACAATATAATAAAAATTAAATATATAAAATTATTTCTTTCAAAAATGAATAACAAATGGGTATATTTGACCTTACAAAACATTGATTTGAATTCCATAAATGCCCAATACTTAGCTAAACAACACACTACAACTTACTGCAATTAACATTCTGAACTACACCTTAGGCAGACAGATATAATAAATAGAGAACATAATGCAAGTACGTCAAGTCAACAAGTAGCAAATATCTATCATCTAGTAACTCATATACCAAACAAATGTGATTTTATTGAACTTAGTTATACCTTAAAAACTTAAACGACCAACACAAACCCATTTTAACTTAGGATCAGGACTAACATATAACAAGAACACACCCCGTTTTGTGATAGAATCAGTACTAACAATATCTATAACCAAGAGAAGTAAAACAAAACAAATTTCAACTTTTCTAGAAAAAAACCATTTCAAGTTAACACCAAACCAGAGATGGGAGAAAAACTCACCTTGATGTAAATGAAAAAAACAAGAATCCGGACCTGTTCATAACAAACATAAATTTTAACAGAAAAAACCTTACAAACACTACATTTTCATCGAAATTGGTAAACACTAACCCTTAAAAAGCAAGAATTGTGAGAGGAGATAGAGAGACATGAGGGGAAAGACGAAGAACAATTACCTAGTGATTAAAGATGAAGTTTTTCTCGAAAAGATGACAATCTAGAGATGTTCGAAGTGAGATTAGCAGAAGAAGAAAAAAAAAACAGAGAGAGAGGGGGGTGTGTCACTACGTGAGAGAGGAGAGGGGAAGAAAACCGAGACATAGAGAGTATGTGTTGGGCGGTTTACATTAGGTAGAATTTTTGGGCCGGTTCAATTTGCGCTCCATCTAATTTTCATTACATCAACGGATAAGAAAAACACATGTCTATATCAACGATTAATTGATCATGGCAAAAAAACCCACTTAAACTCAAACCCCACAGAAATTTTGCCACATGTCAAAAGTTTTAGCCACGGCTAAATCCCGTGGATATTATGCAACAACCTATGACTGTGGCTAAAGCTAATCTGTACCTGTGGCCAAAAGTCATTTTTCTTATAGTGAAACCTCTAAGAGTTCCCAAAACAACCTAGTTTGCAATAAGTGGTGTCAATACAAGTGTATAAAGAAAAGCATATTCATGCGAAACATGAGCTAGCAATATCACATATACATGCATGGCTCGATAATCAAACTATCTTTTACCAACTTAAACAAACAAAACATGCATGAAAATAAGAAGGCTATATATTGGTTATGTAAGTTCCTACCACCAAAATTACATTTAATATTGAAAAGCACGAAGACAAATACGAGTTTGGAATAAGCTTTTACTAACGTCAACCTATTTTTCATTAGGCTAGCTAGTGCTCATTATTCTTCTTGGCGGTTAGGTTAGATGAGGAGTTGTGAGTTGTGAGATAGAAACAAATCAACAATTAGGTTTACAAGTTTTTCTTATATAAGACTAGTTATTAGAAGTACCCCTACTGTAAGTGATAAATTGCAAATGACAATGTTATTTTAATTGAAAATATTTAACAAGGAGTTGGACAAGTATGGTATGTGCATTTATAGTGAAACTATTACTATGGCTTGTTAGGGTTGGGCTAATGAGGACTGAATTAGGGTCAGGCCTATATATGTTTCAGAACCTTAGCCCTGACCCTGCCTTAGAAGGTATTAGGGCCGGTCCTGCCCTGCTCTAAATTCTGAGAGGAGTTTAGTTGTGAGGGCTTTATAGGGATTATGGTCAGATCGGTTAGGTTGTTAGGGCCAAATTCCCAGCATACACATGTCTAACATAATTCAAGCAATGCACGGATAGGATAAATTAACGTGAAAAACATGTTTTTGGCACTTTTAATATATATATGTATGGCCCTTCTCTAAAAAGTAGTTACTTAAGTTAACTTAAAATAAGTATGTAAGTAAAACTTCACCTAGAAAATTAATTGAACCCTAATTTTTTGTGGTTATGAAGCATTCATCATAAAGATTATCTCCACAAAATTTTAACTCATTTGGAAACCTCTAACATAGATAAAAAATTGTTGTTATCTTTAAAATGAAATCTAATAGTCCAGAAATGTGGAGTTTTTGCAATCATTTTTTGCCAATGTTAGAGGTTTCTAAATGAGCTGAAATTTTGCGGAGATGATCTTAATATTGAGTATATCATATTCACAAAAAATTAGGATTGAATTCATTTTCTAGGTGAAGTGTTACTTACATACTTATTTTTAGTTAACTTAAGTAGCTACTTTTTAGAGAAGGACTATATATATATATCGATATCGGTTTGGCTAGGGTGACATCCTAACTGTGACATCCTACCATGACATCCTATCAAAAAGTGCATTTCAACAATGAATTAGTGGCTGATTTTTTGTGGATATAATCTACCCACCATGGATTATATCTATACAAAAATTTAGTTCAATCCAATATGTGGAACTTTGTCAAACTTAAAATTATTTCTAGACCGTTAGATAAAATTGCTGACAAAGTTCCACATATTGGATTGAACTAAATTTTTGTATAGATATAATCCATGGTGGGTAGATTATATCTACAAAAAATCAGCCACTAATTCATTGTTGAAATGCACTTTTTGATAGGATGTCACGGTAGGATGTCACAGTTAGGATGTCACCCTAGCCAAAACTATATATATATATATATATATATATTACTAATTAAACTTCTTTACAGACAATGTCAATGGTACCAGTTTCATTCAAAAGTGTACTCAAAAGAACACTTAGGAAAATGTATACGCCTCAAGCAGTATATGGAGGCAACCTGAACGAAAACAATCAATTTGAAGCATAGGTAGAAATTGAGATCACTACATACAAAACATATACGCAAAAGATTCTCAAAGACAAAATTGAAAACACACAGTAATTGATTCAAAGCAGGCAGTAGCAAAAAACATAATAAAACACTTACAAGCATAGCTAGTAAATTTACGGAGGGCAAAAATTTGATACGGAAATAATTCGTCAAAAATTCAAAATTTTGAATAATAATACGTTTAAAAATTCGGCCAAAAAAATGAAAAAAACGCCAAACATACAATTCGTCTTTTATACACATATAATACGGAAAAAACTAGATATACTTTGTTGCATTACAAGTTTAGAATGTAATAATTTGTTAGAATTGCTCATTTGTTTTTTTTTTCTCCAAATAAGCTAGGGTTAGGCAGACCCCCACCTGTATTAAAATCAATGTTTCTTTACATAAGTTTTTCCATTTGCATCCTCATTTATAATGATTTGTAACTCATAATCTAAAGGACTAGCAAAATGTACAGTAGACAACTCATGATTATGGACAAGTCCTACAAGGTAGTCAGCTACCCTATTCACTTCTCTAAAGACATGTGAAAATGTTATATAGCTAAAACTATCCTTTTTTCTTTCAATAGCAGCCACCACATTTCTACAGTACCATGGAGGTTTCTCTAGCCTGTTAATAGCATTTATGGCTCTCATGGAATCAGATTCCACTTCTACCTCAGCAAAACCTTCTAGTAAGCATCTCTCCAGACAAACCTTAATAGCCTTGAGTTCTTGGAAAATTACTGATTGATGACCTCCAGTCCCACTAAAAGCTGCAACAACTATACCTTCTTTGTCCCTTATCACACCTCCGTTACTTGGACCATTGTTGTTCAAAGCCCCATCTGCGTTAGCTTTAATCTTGTTCCCCATTGGATGAATCCATGAACAACTAATGTTCACCTACTACTTGAACTGGATGGTGATGTTTAACCTGAGGAAGAGATTTCTAACAGTGATAGTATCTTTGACATCAGGTCGCAAGACTTGTAGATAATTCCTTAAATCTTGTACCATCTTGTTAAACAGTATCTCTGAAGGTTTAGAGGTTTGTTGAAACCTTCTGTCATTCCTTTCTTTCCAAATACTATTTACCGATGCACAAATGAATACTTTGTAAATCTCCCCTACTTCTGCGTCTTTACACAATCTCAGTAGAGAAGCCCATTCTCGATTTGCATTACTAGTATCAGTAGAAATACCCAACTACCTCCTTACTCTTGAGAATAAATCCCTAGAGTAATGGCACTCAAAAAATAGATGTGCAGAGAATTCTCTACTATGGGAACAAAGATAGCAGGCAGACTGATTACTGATTTTCTTGCGAACTAACTTGTCTTGTGTGGGGATACTATTGGAAAAGAGCTGCCAAGTAGTGAGTGAATGACGTGGCATCACCCATCTTCCCCAAACCATACGACACCATCTTTTCTTCTCTCGAACAGGCGACAAAGCTGCATAGGAACTGTTGGAAAAGAAAATACCACTATGATGTGGTGTCCAGACTATAAAGTCCGAATCAATGTGCTTGTTTATGTCCACTGCCAATATGCTTCCTTTCAAAGTTTGAGATTGTAAGCTATGTACTTCAGCAATCCAGCTTCCAGAAGTCATGATAACACTCACTTTAAAGTTCAAGGGAAAATTCCAAGCAGCCACCGCCTCTTCATCTTGGATTAGGGGTGATCGAGAACACCACATATCATGCCATAGTAGAGTGTTTTCCCCATTTGCAATCGCATATTTGATGAATTTTTTGGCAACGTCTCTGGTACTCAAAACATTCCGCCAAGTCCACGAGCAGTCTTCTGGAATACTCATGGTCCAGAAAAACTTCTCCTTAATGTGCTGCTTCCAAGTCCAATTGACCCATATAATGTCCTCTCTTATCACCAGCTTGAATATTAGACCACAATAGGCTCTTGTGTTCCATCTTTGTAAATTCATAACTCCCAAGCCACCCTCATCTTTAGTGAGACAGACTGTACTCCAACATGTTTTAGTGAGACAGACTGTACTCCAACATTGCTCATTAACTACACATACATAACTCAAATTTTCATTTATATTTACTTGCTAACACTTTAGTTCTTCGATATTCTTTAGGTATGGAAGGTTCTAACTTAAGTGGATTTTCAAAATCTTCCATTTTGAAGTTGCGTCATACCTTTTATAGTACATTTTTTTCATTTAAAAAATATGGATCTTATTATTCGGCGATTATAAGCCTAGATCATAGAATTAGTGTATTAATCCCTATGTTTGAAACGTTCGCCTTATTATTCATATTATACGAAAAAAAATGTATAAAATGTGTATAAAACAGGTATTCAACGCGAATTTACTAGCTATGCTTACAAGGGGTTAAGAAATCTACAAGACCATTATGATATTCTCCAACACTACATTGGGATTAATAAAGATCTCTATAAAGTTATTTGTACTAATATTATTGAAGAAAACAATGATTTGGAAGCCAAATTAGCAATGACAAGGGGTAGTGTGGGAAATTCGATATGCATAACTAACGACAAAGAATAATTCATTGATATGTATTAGCAATGATTTTGAAGTAGCATTGTTACAATTATTAGTTTGTTTGTTTACATCAAATATTTCAGTTATTAGTTCTGAGGATTTTTTAGCACTTATTTCCATAGACAATAAAGTGAAATCTATTACCAATAAAATTTAATTAAATTTTTAAAAACCCATTGCTATATCTTTACTAGAAAGTGGGCCCGTGCATACGCACCGGCTCTTTTAAAAACTTGCTCAACAATTATAACAAATCGTGATTCCTGTTTTCGTCGCTAACTCGTTTTAATTTCCTAACAAATTGTTTTAATCAAGTCTTAACAACCCGTTTTAATTTCTCAACGAATTGTTTTAATTAAGTTTTAAAAACCCGTTTTTTAATTGGGGGAGAGATCCCATTTTAATTTAGAAGTGTGATTCTCATTTTTAATAGAAGAAGGATTCATATTTTAATTAAAAGTGCTAGACTTTTCTTTTTCAATAGGGGAGGAATTTCCATTATAATAGGAGAATGATTCCCATTTAAATTCCAAGTGCTAGAATTTTTCTTTTCAATAGGAGAGGAATTCTCGTTTTAATAGGAGTTGATGATGTGGAATTTTAAGAGAGCTAGAAAAATACCCTTCGTGGGAGCTTTAATATTAATATTAGAAAGTAGACTCGTGCGTACGCCCTGACTCTTTTAGAAACATACTCAACAATCATAACTATATATATAGAAATTGTTTAACATATCGTGATTCCTGTTTTCGTCGTTAACCCATTTTAATTCCCTAACAAATTGTTTTAATCAAGTCTTCAAAATCCGTTTTAATTTTTCAACAAATTATTTTAATTAAGTTTAAAAAAAACCCATTTTTTAATTGGATGAGGGATCCTGTTTTAATTTAGAAGTGTGATTCTCATTTTTAATAGAAGAATAATTCTTGTTTTAATTAGAAGTGCTAGAAATTTTCTTTTCAATAGGAGAGGAATTCCCGTTTTAATAGGAGTTGATGACGTGGAATTTTAAGAGAGCTAGAAAAATACCCTTTGTGGCCGTTTTAATTTTTCGATAAATTGTTTTAATTAAGTTTTTAAAATCCGTTTATTAATTGGATGAGGGATCTCATTTTAATTTAGAAGTATGATTCCCATTTTAATTAGAAGTGCTAGATTTTTCTTTTTCAATAGAAGAGGAATTCCCATTATAATAAGAGAATGATTTCTATTTTTTAATTGGAGGAGGGATCCCATTTTAATTTAGAAGTGTGATTCACATTTTTTTTATAGGAGAATGATTCCCATTTTAATTTGAGACACTTTGAATTTTGAAAACAAATTAATTTCAAATATGCAATTGATTTTTTCCTCAGTTGCAAATCAAAGAGATCAAAGATAGTCATTAAATTTCTCTATCTACATGGCTTCACGGTTTAGAATGGGGTTAAATTTGTAACACATGCAATTTGTATAGTCGAAGAGCTCCAAGGTAAATATTCAAGTGTTTAATAGGTGCATCGACCTCTACTGAAAAAGAAGCAATGCACTTTTGGTGTTGACCATCTATAGTAGCTTGATCTATATAGAGTATTCTTCTCCCTCCTGGTGATTCCCTTTTTATTGATATAGCAAGGTTATGGACATATATGAAAGCCGATGAAAAAATAAATTGTCTGAACTTTATAATAGAAACTTAAGGAATCAATTAAATACATCTTTTGAGACCTCAAGTAATTGATTGTACCTTTCAATCATCCGTTCCTTGCAGTTCGTTATTTGGGGCAGCCCCTCCTATTGGTTTGCGGAAATATCCCATCCTAACACAAAATATCAGGATCAATAGAAAGCTTAGTAATGCTGAATAAGTTGCAGACTTCTGTGAGCCCTTTAGTAAATCTAAAAACATCCAATTGCATCGGAAACAAACCCAGTACCCTATAATGCTTTAACATCTCAAAATCAACATTTGGTTTTAAATAGATATTGGCGGCAATTTTTAAGTGGAAAGTGAAATTCAATATTATGTATTTGAGAGGGAAATTTTTCTTTCAAAAGCTCAATACATGCATCAATCTAAAACTAATGTGCAATAATGTTTGTTCATCAATCTAAAACTAATGTTCAATAATATTCTAGAGTCAATGATTGCCAATCAAAACTTATATATTGTAGTTCAATGTACATAAGAATCAAATATGAAAATCCGAAGTTAAAAAAAAAATACATACGAAGGAATTCCATTTTAGGAGTTACAAACTTGCTCCAAGAGACTAAAGTTGGGATATTAAAGTGAATGATATGATTGTAAAGTAACTACTAATTATTTAAACAAATGATATAAGAAACCATGGCTTGACAGGCATGATGTAGGGTGAACTCATGATCAAACTGTTGCATAATAAAGAGAGTAAATCCTATCTTTTTTCTATCTGCTAGGTGTAATTTTGTTTTAATTCAACCATAAGCATCAAAATCCCCATTAGACCCACCAAAAGGACATTAAAAGTACACACAAACAAAATTATTAGCGCTGCCCATAGAAAAAAAATTGTAGTCAAAACACTGAATTCATAACACACTAATATAGATGACAGACAAAAAGAGGACTAAGAAACTAATGCTTTTGATCAACTTGAGAAAATATGCTTCTTTTGGTGAATTAAAGAGCAGGTGGTTCAAGGCATAAGATACAACTTCTTTGATGCGAAAAAAACAAAAGTGCAAAGAAAACACACTAAAAAAATCAGAGAACTTGTTTTCAGCATGTACCTTCATAGACTTCATATCAATTAGAGCGGCAAGTATGTCCATCTCTCTTTTAGAATCCAAGGTTCTGCTTTCCAACGATTTCATCTGCTACCTGAAAGAAAAATATATGTACAACCTTAGCAATTAATTCCAAAATTACGTTCTAAAGTGTATTGGAACCATACCGACAATAAAACTCATAAACAAATATCCACAAATTGCAAAGCACGTCTTATCAATTAGTTTTTTTTTTACCTCATCCTCCGCACGCCAAGGCTTAAAGTTGCGGGTAGCAGCTGACTCAACAACATAGTTTGAATTTCATGGGTCAGTATTCATAGTCAGTTTAGCTGACCAGTTGGTGCATTTGAAGTAGAACCTGAATATTTGAATTCCCAAATATGTCTGTATTACAACAACCAAACCACTTAATCTTAAAACAACCCCAATAAATATATTCTAATCATATTTAATTATTTATTACAAAATTAAAAAGGTAAATAGCTCAAAAGAAAGATCAAAAAGCATTATTGCAAATGTCAAAATGACTTCACGTAATACCAAATCTCAGACTGCTCAATCAGTTTACATGAAAGGATTTTACCAGTCATAGTTCACAATCTCCATTACATTACATAATTTCAATGGATGATCAAATTATCTTCATAATGGAATCGATAACCAAGGCATTACACAGTGAAGCCGGAGCGTAAAATAAATATCTAAGTTTTATAAATTAGTAACTCACCTTGGCCAAATTTTGTAGTACTCATTCCTAACATGAGTTATAAACAAAATGGCTTCAAAAAATACTTAAATTCTATAAAAATCAAAGCTTCACCAAATACCAAGTCTGAGACTCAGTCAATTGAGTGTCCGTTAGTCATCACTATCCCCATTACTTCACATTAATTCAATGAAATATATGCTTACATAGATAGTAAAACATAATCTGAAAATGTTGACATGCATATGAAATATCTACACCACTCATCGTCTTAGAGCTTATGGGATGTCCACAACACATAGAAGATAAATTTAAAAAGCAAGTAACAAAAGCGAATTTTGGGGGGCCTAATTTGCCATTTGTGAAACTGGTATTAAGTCCATTGCAAATTCAACGAATCAATGAAAGTGATTATGCTCTCACTCTGAACATTAGTAGTCCAAAGGGACTATAGTTAGTACGTAATCACTCACCTTCATAGCATAAACTCATTATAGTAACACCTTTTCCAACCGATTCACACTTTATATCCACAAACTCTGCCCGCCTACGACGCCATTCGCCTATTTGAAATTCACAAATGTGGTTATGTCAATAGAATTGAAGTAAATCATAATTATTTATCTAACTAAACCAATCTGCATGTGCTTTCTCTAAAACCCAAATCTAATGCAAAACACATAAATCTCATTCTATATTTAATTTCATTTTGTGTATCAATACCATTACCATAGTGCCACATTAAGCATGTTGTATGAACCTAAAAGATCTCTTACAAGAAAAATCACTATTCACTCTCACTAGTCTCTCTCTCCTTCCTTTTTTTCTTTCATCATTTCTTTAGGTTTACTGTTCCTTTTTATCCCTTTCCTCCCCTCTATTCATCCGTCGATCTCTTTCCACATCCTTTGGTCAGCTTTTTCACACCTGTCCACCTAGGGTTCTGCGGCCTCGATCCCATGCACCTCATTTCTTCTTTCTTACCTTGCCCTCACTTTGACCCTGACACCCCCTGGGTCCTTCGCACGTGCGTGACTCACGCTCTTCTAGAAGACCGCGGACTTGCTCCAGTGTTTCATGTTCTCCACTCCTTATTTCACTTCGGGCCCTCGGTCATAGCATCTCAGCTGATACAGATGCCCCTTTTCGGCCCTCGGATCTCGAGGGGTCCGCGGGCCGAGACTCACCAGCTGGGATGCACAAAGTCGTCCCAGCAGGGGCCTTTCATTCACTCTCATCTCATTATCTCTTCTGACATCCATGATCACGCTTCTGCATTGGACTTTGAATCTGTGAACACGTGTCGTTAGGCACATGCCCCCTTTCGGCGCACGCATAGTCACTCTTGTCTCTTCGGTTTCCGTGCGGACAGGTGTCTCCTTTCATATGGTTCCTTCCCCTGCCACGTGTCATCACTTTCCTCTTTTGCCCTGGTCTCTAGATATCCCGCCCAAAAGAACCCTCACGTAATCCTTCACCTTTTGTATTCCACAATCTTTCAACTTCATTCTCCCATACTTGCTGCTCTCCTCTTCTCGTGCATGCTCAACCCTCTCTCTCCTCCTCCGGTGCATCTACCCCCGCCCCTGGCCCTCGTTCCACCGTCAAGCCATTCTCAGCCGTTGCTTGACTTAGACCAGGTTCGTGTCTCTCCCCTTTCTTCCATTTACAGTGCATTTCCATTGTTTTCGCTCTTCTCGTTTGGTTTTTCTTTGCTAGTGTTCTGTTATTTTGCTCATCCCCACCTCTTTGGGGGTGCCATTCGTTAGCTAGTTTTCCCCAGTTTTCGTTCATCCTCTTGCTTCCCTCATGTCTAACTTTGATTCGGGTAGCTTATCCGCTACCAGATCTGCTAGATCGGGGTCCCTATCCCTTGAATCCATTAGTAGGTCCGCCGACTCTGCATCTTCCTGCCCATCTGCTGATCAATCTGAGTCCCCTGTTCTGGAACCACTTCATCCATCCACGGCTCCTTCAACCTCTGGAAGACCACCCGTACTTCCACCACCACCTTCCCATTACCGCAGACCTAACCTTGCCGCAGTCCAAGTTGCCTACGGCATTCCCAGAGATTTAATTTTAGAACATGTGCCCAAAGTTGCCCACTTTCCTCACCGGTCCCACCGTGACCTAGGTTTTTAGTAGCCACAGTGGGGCAAATAGCAGTTGGATTGCAATTTCCCCTGTCTTTATTGGATGTTAAAGTTTGTAACCACTTCAACATTCCGCCATGCCAAGGCATTGACAACTTCTGGTGAATCATGTATGCCGCGAACTATTACAACAAATCGAATACTCCCCAGATTCGCCTACATGACATCACCGCCCACTACTATCTCTCACTCTCAAGCACTGGCCAAGAAGGTCGCCACTGCCAAGAAGCGTAAGTCTCCTACTGCCCCTTCTCCGATCACCGCCGGAGCCAACCTGAGATCGTATTCTTCTATTGCTGACTGGGAAGATGACTTTGCATGCCCCACAGACACCACAACGGCCATGGACGTTACCAAGCTTAAGCTCTGGGATAGTGACTCCGAGGGTGATGCTCCCAATGACGCATAAGCCAAGGGTCCTCCTGCTAGCTAAGAAGGCTAAAGTCACTGCCTCCACCACCTCTGCTAGGGAATCTCGGCCGGGTTCACCGCCGCCTACGGCTACCACACACCGCTCTGGGAAAGAGGCAATTCCCATTGGTCCCCTGCCTACTGGGCCAGTGGAAATATAGCATCCGCAATTCAAAGTTAGGGACCGGGATGTAACCACTCGAGACTCCTCTCTGGACAATCCGGCGGTGGCCGTGTCTCTGTTCTTCAACTCCCACCTACCCAGGGACCAGGTTTACGGAGATTCCAACTCCTTCGCCTCCCATTGGGCTGCGATCTACACCGGTTGGGAAAGGGTATGCCCTTCCCATTTTTTTTTCTTTCGTATTATCAATTCCCCTAACTTTATCTCCGTCTCCAGCTGAGCCTCGATGTTGGTAATGTCCTCCGTGGCCTCACCAACACCCTGGATGCACTCGAAACCGTGAAAAATAAAATCCACGGTACGGAAGGGTGGAAGGCTAAGCACGCCCAGATGGAGAAGGAACGAGACAACGCCCATTTCGAAGCGCATAAACATCACAAGGACCTCCAACGCGCTGAACAAGCTCATAAGGATTATGTGGCGGGCGTCACCTTGAAGCTAGAAAGGCGAGGGAGACTGACAGAGCTGCTACTCAAGTTGCCTCGAACAAGCAATTGGCGGATGCCGCGGAACACTTCAAGGCCTTAGCGGCCAAGAAGATTGCCCGGGAATTGAAATAACAACTGGAGGCCCCTTGCAGCATCTGGCCGGCTTCTTCCCGCTCCGCTCCCAGTTTCTGCAACTTCAGACTCTATTGCCCCTGCTCAATCATTTGAGCCAAAGGCCACCGTCCATCCAGGGGTGGCGACCTCCCCATCGATGTTTATAACCCCACTGTGGAGGAGGTTGGGGGACAGCAGTCAGAGGATGTGACCGAAGACCCAAAGTGAAGACAGTTCCCATGCTTATGTAATGCATTTTAGCCTTTCGTTCCTGCACAATGCTCTGGATATTTTTTTGGAATGCGCAACTGCTTTTGAACAATGTTTTCTGATCTACGTATCAAATTTTGCTTAGCTTGCTGCACCTTACTTTTTATCACATGATTTTTTCACACATGACCAACACTTGCTTGTTTAAATGCATTCATCCTACCATCTCATTCCTATGGCTTAATGGGGACCTCCTCGTTCGCGAAGGGCTGATCCCCTTTCACTACCATGTAGGTGTCGGGGGTACCTCGGCTTGCCCCCAAGTTGAACATGGAGGAGTTGGGGGCAGATCAGTTTAGCCCCCCAGTTAAATTCGGACCCTATCGGCCGCTGCCATAGAGATGTTGGGGGCAGATCAGCTTAGCCCCCAAGTTAAATTCGGGGCTCGTTATCCGCAGAGGGTTAACTCTCTCCGCTGCCCTGGAGATGTTGGCGACTACCCGGGTTGCCCCCAAGTTGAATATGGAGATGTTGGGTGGGAGGTCAGTGTAGCCCCCAAGTTGAATTCGGGGTACGTTGTCCGCGAAGGGTTCACTCCCCTCCGCTGCCCTGGAGATGTTGGGGGCTACCCAGGTTGCCCCCAAGTTGAATATGGAGATGTTGGGGGTAGGTCAGTTTAGCCCCCAAGTTGAATTCGGGGCACGTTGTCCGTGGATGATTCACTTTCTCTGCAGCCCTAGAGATGTTGGGGGCTACCCGGGTTGCCCCCAAGTTGAATATGGAGATGTCAGAGGTAGGTCAATTTAGCCCCCAAGTTGAATTCGGGCCTCGTCGTTCGCGGCCCTAGAGAGGTCGGGGGTGACCTGGGTTGCCCCCAAGTCGAATATGGAGATGGTGGGGGCAAGTCAGTTTAGTCCCCACGCTGAGTTCGGGCCTCGTCATTCGCGGTCTTTGGCCTAAACCACATACAAACGAATAAACATGCATCAGATAGAGGAAATTGGCTATCACTTCCATTGACATTTTAAAGGGCTCAAAATATTATTACAGAGTTTGATGTTCATATATTACGAAGCAAATTGACTTTCATTTCATACTAACAACAACGGTGTACAAAGTTACTCATGGAATTTCTTTAGCATCCTGATATTCCACGGTCGCTTGACACTCTCTCCCTGGGGTGTCTGCAACCTTTATGCCCCGGTCATTCCAGCCTCTACCACGATGTATGGTCCCTCCCAGTTGGGGCCCAACTTTCCATCCGTCTCTTTCTTAGTGGCTGGGGTCACCCGCCGAAGCACCCAGTCACCGACGCTAAATTTTTGCGGCTTCACCCGCTTGTTATATTGTCTCTGCAGCCTCCTGTGGTACTCTTCCAATCTGATGCTCACGGTGTCCCTCCTTTCCTCTGTAAGATTCAGTTCTCTGGCTAGTATTGACTCATTAACTCCTGTTTCAACAGCCTTGGTTCTAGTTGTCGCGGCCATCATTTCCATCGGAATCACCGCTTCCACGCCATATACCATAGCGAATAGCGATTCCCCCGTAGACGTCCACGGAGTCGTGCGGTATGCCCAAAGTACCTTGTGCAACTCCTCTACCCAAGTCCCTTTGCGCTCCTCCAACTTTTTCTTCAGATTGTCCAATATAACTTTGTTCAAGGACTCTGCCTGCCCATTCCCCTCTGGATTGTAGGGGGTTGAGAAACCTTGCTTTACTCCGAACGCCTGGAGGAAAGCTTTCACTTTTCCCCCTAGAAACTGGGTACCGTTATCCGCAATGATGGTGTGGGGGAGTCCGAACCTACATATGATATTTTCCCATAAGAACTTCCTCACCTGTTCCTCCTTCACCTGTTGCAGAGCCACGCCCTTGACCCATTTTGTAAAGTAATCTGTCACGGCTAGCATGAACCTTCTTTTGCCGCTAGCCATGGGTAGGGGCCCGACGATATCCAATGCCAACATAGCAAATGGCCATGGACTATAAACCTGGTGTAAGGGCTCAGCTGGCGCGTGTATCAGTGGTGCGAAAGTCTGGCATTTTTGGCACCTCTTGGCATATTCGGTGGCATCCTTCTTCATATGAGGCCAAAAATATCCCTGTGCTAGAAGCGGGTGGGCGTAGTCCTCCTTGCCGAATGGCTCCCACAATCCCCTTCATGAATTTCCCCCAACACCTCTTGCACCTTCTGCGGTCCCAGGCATTTCAGCAACAGTCCGCCGACACTACGCCGATATAAGTCTCCATTCAGTAATGTGTACCTCCGCGATACCTGTTCCATTTTCCTCCTCTCTCACTTGTCATCTACCTCTATCCCTGAAAGAAAACTCTTAATGGGCTCCATCCATCCCGGTTCATGATCAGTAGTTAACCATACCCCTTCTTCCTCAGCGGTGCTCAGTTTGCTCAATACCCTGACCTCGATGGATCTTCCCTTAGTTCCAGGAAGTACCGAGGCCATATATGCCAATGCATCGGCGTGTCTGTTCTCTCCCTTGCCTAGATGAGCAAAACTGATCCTTTTGAATTTGTCTGCCCTTCTCCGTAATACATCCAAGTACCTCGCCATCCTTATGCATCGGGTCGTGAACCCCCCATTGACCTGGCATATTACTAAGTTTGAATTTGAATACACTGTCAGCTCTCTCACCCTCAGATCCCTGGCCAAGTCTAAACCTGCTATTACCGCCTCATACTCAGTCTCATTGTTTGACGCAGCAAAACCCAGTTTCATTGACAACTCCAGGCGTGTATTCTCAGGTGTGACCAACACCACCCCAATTCCATTCCCCGTGTCAGTAGCTAACCCATTTGCAAAGATTCTCCATCCATTCCGCATGTCCCAAGGATCCAGAGGGTCATGGTTTTGGTCCACCTCTTGTTCCATGATCATCTCTTCCCCTTAGGTGGGATCCTCAGCTGGAAACTCGGTCAGAAACTCAGCCATGGCTTGTGCCTTTTCCGCAGTCCTGGCTTGGTATTCAATGTCTTATGAACTCAACATTATCGCCCATTTCAACATTCTACCTGATTTCTCCGCCTTCAGGGACTGCTTCAGTGACAAGTTGGTCACCACTACCACCGAGTGAGCATCAAAATAAGGTTTCAATTTCAACGCCGAAAAGATCAAAGCCAAGGCAAACTTTTCAATTCTACTGTATCTTATTTCAGCGTCCAACATGGTCTTGCTCTGGAAGTACACCGGCCTCTCTGTCTTGTCTACTACCCTGATTAGCACTGAACTGATTACATGTTCTGACACCCCCAAGTACAAAAACAACTTCTCCCCCTGCCCTGGGAGTGATAAGATCAGTGCCTTCCCCAAATACTCTTTCAACTCCTGGAAGGCCTTTTCGCATGTCGCGGTCCACTGAAAGTCGGTTGTCCTCCTCAATAGTAGGTACAGAGGCCGGTATTTATCCGAGGACTTTGATATGAACCTGTTGAGAGCCACGACCCTTCCGGCCAATCTCTGCACCTTTTTCACATTCTGCGGAGATGACATTTCCAACAAAGCCCTTATCTGGTCCGGGTTCGCTTCTATTCCACGGTAAGTGACAATATATCCCAAAAACTTCCTGGATGTCACCCCGAATGTGCACTTTTCTGGGTTCAGCATCAGCCTGTGTCTTCACAGTATAGAGAAAGTTCACTTAGCCCCACCAGATGCTCATCCTCGGTCATACTCTTCTCCACCATGTCATCTATATAAATTTCCATCCCCTTTCTGATCTTGCTTTCGAACATCTTCTCCCCAATTCTCTGAAACGTTGCCCCCGAATTCTTTAGACCAAAAGGCATTCTGGTATAACAGTATGTTCCCCCTTCCACTATGAACGAGGTCTTCTCTTGGTCAGGGTCGTACATCATCACCTGATTGTAGCCCATCGATGCATCCATGAATGAGAAAATCTTGAATTCCGCAGTTCGGTCCACCAACTCATCTATCCGCGGCATGGGATAACAATCCTTTGGACACTCCTTGTTGATGTCTGATAGGAAATTAAACAGTCTAATTAAATAGACTAATCTAACCCTATAATTAAACCACAAATGTACAGCTATTGTTGAAAATAGTTGAGGCAAACGGGTCGATCCCACAGGGATTGCTACTTATGACAAACGAGTATTAAAATTGTACTTAACTAATTCAGACAATATTCTTTTTATGGAAAATTGAATTAACTACTCACTAAACTATTTAAACTACGAAAACTATAAACTAAATAATTGGATTTTATCAAATGGAGAGAATTTTAAGACTGTTGAATCCACCTTAGACTTTTGTTTATATTTCTAGGAGTAATTTTAATATTCCAGATTTAATACGAGTAGCACGAGGGAAAGGTAACCCTTGCTTTCTCGAAGATATGATCGTGACAACTCTTAACTAAACATGTATCTTCTAAAAGTTCAGCACTAATGATCAAACTCAAAAGATTACTCGTCTTTTTACGGCACGAGTAATATCTATACTTGATACAAACAGTTAAAACAGGCTTAATCAATAACGACGAATATCGAACTATATCGCATGCGTGACATACTATATGAAAGATAAATTCTTGCTATCAAATTACGAACTTAGAAAAATATAACGATATTAAACCAACTGGAAATCATCAAAATCAATCCCAATACACAAACAATAATCTAAAATTTCATCAAAGTCCTAGACAGAGTTTAGTTACACATGATAATAATAAAACTAAAATTAAAGTAAGGTAAAGAAAAACTCAAGTCGACAGCAAATTCGGCTTGGCCTTCCTTCTTCTCGCTCTTCGGCTCTCTGTTCTTCTGTCTTGTGGAGCGCTCCCTCAACTCTTTGTCTCCCCTATTTATATATTGGACGGTCACCAAGAGTTTGATTCTAATTAGAAAGTTTGGAGTTCGGTAGAACATATGCTAGAGATTCGGAATCGAATTGCAAACCCAAAGATCGACCTACTCACGTCTCTTAGGAATTGGATACTGTTTTTCTCCCAAAAAAGGGAATTAGAAATAATGGTTTAAGCCCATGGGTGATCAGATGGTGCGGCTTTACTAAAATAGTGGTAGATTAGATATGGTGTGGGCTAATTTTTGTAAGGGAATTAGATGGGGTTTTGGGTTTTGTTCGTAAGATAAGAACAGAGAAATAGAAAAGATAGGTGCTGGTGATCCAGTGCTCCAAGTAGCTAGGTAAATAACAAGGCATAAGAAACCAATGGCCTGGTGGGTTGCGGCCTTTAAAGTGTATATAGGCTGGTCTATTTAGGTGCTAAGAAATGGTAGGTACACATGGTCCGGTTTTTAGCTAATGGGCCTAAACTTAACTTTGGCCCATATTTCGACAAATAGATCCCTTCCTCACTTTGATAGTCACGTGCCCACTAATAAACTTCTAACCAGCTCACCAGTTTCTGCATTCTCCCAAACCATCACATTAATTTCTTGCCATACCACAAACAATTCCATATTTTTCATTGGTGCATTCTACTTCCTGTTATTCTTTTATATTCTCTTTTCTTTCCTTAGCCCAATATTCACAAGCCCAACTAAAGGTAGATAATAACCCAGTAGTTCACCAATAATATTTCGGGCACCTCCACTGAACTGCACAACCCTGCCAGGCAAACCAAACCAGGGGAACTCATGCACTGACATCCCAAATCTCGACAGTTTCCACACTTTTAATCATGTTAAGTCCAATTCCTGTAAAATCACCAAAAATGCACTAACTAAATCAAACAAATAAATTAAACGAACTAACTAATATAAAATTGAGCGTAAATATATAGCATTTACGTGCTTATTAACGTCTGTAAAATCCACACACATTCTTACCTTCCAGTTCTTTTTGGGGACTGCCACTATGTTAGACAACCACTCAGTAAACTTGCATTCGTAGATGATACCAGCATCCTTCAGCTTCCTTACCTCATCCCAAATTCCTTGTGCGTACTTTGGTTTCACGCTCCTCATTTTCTGTTGTACTGGCCAGGCACCTTCCCTCATATGCAATCCATGGCATGCGAACTCCAGGTCTACCCCCGCCAAATCATCGATCGTTCATGCAAACACATCGCTGTTCTCAGTCAATAAGGCAATCAACTTCACTTTCCAACTTTCTGACAAACTTGTCCATAAATTCACAAACTTCTCTTCCTCTGCGACCCTGATATTCACTACTTTAATCTCTTCCATTGTCTTAGTCCCGACGATCGGCTCTTTCTCGCCGGCCACAGTCTGTAATTGTTATGCGGACATGTCATCCTTCACAGATGCCTCTTTCTCTGGTGCGTAGACTAGCCCTTTCGCAGTCACCTGTTGAATGTTTTGTGTCGCGACCTAATCCCCTCTTATCTCATATGTTCCTCCATTGGTTGGGAAGCGGATCACCTGATAATATGTGGATGGGATGGCCTTCATCTCGTGAATCCATCTTCTACCTAAGATTGCGTTGTAGTGGGAGTTGGTGTTTACTATCATAAATCGGGTAAACACTGTCACTGGCCCTACAGTCACTGGTAGCATCAATTCCCCCAACGGCTCTGTCATGCTGCCGTTGAAGCCGAATAAGTTGGTCTGCGAGGGCTTCATTGCTTGCTTTCGATGCCCATCTCTTCCATCGTGCCTTTGAATAACAGATCAACTGACCTTCCGTAGTCTATCAGGACCTTTTTCACCATGTAGTTACCCATCGCAATGGTGATCACCAACACATCCTCATGAGGCGAGGCCACTGACTCTAAATCTCTTCGAGTGAACTCTATCCGGTCATTCCCCTTGCCGACGCCTGGAACAGGCCTCAGATTGCTCTGCACCTCATTTATCTGCTGCAGAGTAGCAGTTCTCCACACTTTATCTCTGTGAGCATTTCTCCCCACCATCTCTCCACTAAAGATGACATTAATCATACCTAGGATTCTGGCCGCGGCCTGAACTCTTTCAACTGGTTGCACTTCCTTGATGAACTCCTTCAACTTCCCTCTCCCAATCATCCTCTCTACCATCCACTACAATGTGAAACATTCATTGGTGGCGTGATTCCGGACCTGGTAATATGCACAAAATGGCTTTCCCTCTATTTCCCTGGGTGTACTCCACGGAGCTTCATAGTGCTGTTGTCCATTGATTAATGGCAAGATCTCTTCCAACAGTTTATTCAGTGGAGTCAAATCTGTCTCGCGATAAGGTTTTCTTTCCCTATATTCTCTTCTAGCTTGCTCCCTGACTCTTTCTGCTCTCTGTGTTTCACCTCTGTAGTTTCCCCCCTCTCGTGCCACGGTCCTTTCTCTGTCTCTTCGATCCTCCACTCCCACAGCATGTACTGACTTCTCTGGCTTCTTGTGTTCCTTACTAGTCCTCTGCAAAATATCCTCGTACCTTATGTATCTCTCTACCTTCAGATATAAAGCGTGCAAAGTAGTAACATCAATCTTGGACACCGAGTCATGGACCCTGGTTCCCTATTTCAATCCATGCTGGAATGCGATGACTGCGGTGCGCTCATCTAGGTTTTCCACTCGTAGTGTCTCCTCGTTGAATCGGCACAGGAAATCCCTCAACGTCTCGGTGGACTTTTGCTTGACGTTAAAGAGATCTGCGACATCTACTACCCTCTTTCTTTGGTAAATAAAATGATTTACGAAAGCTTGCTCCAGTTCCTCGAACCTTCGTATAGTCTGCGACCCCAGTCGGTAATACCAATCCGAGACTCCCCCTTTCAAACTAGCTGGGAACATTATACAGCGGAGTCCATCGTACTTCTCTTCTTGCCATAAGGGCATCTGCTGCCTAAAGTGGTGCAAATGGTCAGCCGGGTCTCCTTTCCCGTCGTACATCTCAAACCGGGGTTGCGTGAACCTCTTGGGTACCTCAGAGTTCCAGACTAAGTCGGCCAGCGGGTTTTGATTCAAATTGGCCACCACTTTCTCTGCCGCGCCGTGCTTCTCCTTCTCCGCCGTGCGATTAGCTTCTCTGTCCCTTTCGATCATCGCCTGCACCATTTCCATGGTAATGCCTCCAGTGTTGTTCGCTCCGGTCTCATGCGGGAGTTCCATGCCTTGACCTTCTGCCTCACTACCCTCAGGTTCTGCTGTATTAGCTCCCCCTTGGGTGGTTTCTCTATCAATATCCGGTGTAGGGACTACTTGTGGGGGTAACTATAGGCATAGTTACATTGTTATCAACCACTCTGCCAGAACGGAGAGTGGTTGTTTACATTTTCTGTACTAGTATTACCGTTCACCTCACAGGCTGTGTTTGTTGTTTTAGGATTAGTTATTGCTTGACTTGGAAACACACCTTTGGGTTGTACTTTCTCTTGTGCTAACTGCTGTAAGAAAAGTTGAATGGCTTGTAAAATCTGTTGTTGGGATTGCATAAAAGTATCGAAACGATCCGGTTGTGGAGGAGTAGTTGTTACAGGTTGTGTGATAGGAACTATGTCACGTTGATTATTAATGGGTGGGTTGTGATAGTTATTATTATTAACCGGAATGATACCTCTATTTGTATTATAATTATTATTGTTATAATTATTATAATTACCCTGACCTTGTCCTTGTCGTGGTGGAGCTTGGTTATAATTGTTTGTTTGCCTAACATTTTGATTATTAAACCCTAGAGGTGGTACTTGTTGATTATTTCTCCAACTGAAGTTCGGGTGTTGTCTCCAAGGGGTGTTAGGAATAGGATAACTATTAATTGAGCAAATGTTATCTTGTTGAGATGTTTGTTGTTCATAAGCTAGAGGACAATAAGAGTCGGGATGTTCAGGACTCAAACAGAAATTACATGGATTGGAGTTGACATTCATGACGGGGATAGGATTTTGTTGAACAGAAATAGCCTCTACCTTTTTAGTGAGAGATTCGATTAAAGTTTTTAGCTCAGGATCTGGTTTCATCTCAAATATACCGGCGGCCTTAACTGTTGTAGAAGAACTAGCGGAACGGGAGATATCGTCACTACCCCCCCAGTTATTATTTTGCTTTGTTTGATCTTCTAAGAATTTATAAGCCTCTGAGGCTCCTTTACTTAGGAAACTACCCCCATTCATTATGTCAAGGACTTCTTTATGGTGGTGTAGAAGTCCTTTGAAAAAGGCACGAACTAACGTGTCCTTCACGAGGTTATGGTGTGGACACTCTATAAGAAGATCGGTGAAACGATTCCAAGCCTCTGAAAATGATTCATGAGGATTCTGTCGAAAGAAATGAATCTTGAAAAGCATTTCATCTGTCTTTAGGGGTAGGTAAAAATGTTCCATAAATAGTTGAACAAGTTTGGCCCACGAGTCCACAGAATTAGGTGCTTGGGCAGTTAACCAAGACGCCGCCTTATTAGCTAAAGTTTAATGAAATATCCTCAGTTTAATTTGTTCAGCACCAACCGTAGGATGGTGGAATGTTGTAAGCACTTGTTCAATCATACACATGTGCTGATAAGGTTTTCCATGAAAAACGGATAAGAAATTAAATATATTTGGGGGGATTCGGAAATCCCCCACTGGGTCTGCTAGAACGATGCAAGATTTTGGGCTATCGTTCAAGGCTTTGTAAAAGTTAGAGAGAGGAGACTCTCTTTCTTCAGCCATAATGTCAGGTGTTGTGTGTGGTATACTAGAAAGGCGTGTTTGTTGACGTTATCGGCTGATAACCTTAGGTGTTTTTCTTCAACCTGACCTTAATCTCATGCAAGGCTAAGACCAATCTTAACTAAACACGACAACACTCAAAACAATCTTGATATGCTAGTATAAACCTCTAACTGGAGATGCGAGGTGTGGAAGAAAGGAGTACCTGAATGCCTCCTTGCTTCGCTTATAAATAGCGTCTTGTTTACGCGTGCTCAGTGTGTATAACAAGTTAGAACACTGAATAACTTGAAGAAATGGAAATTTGAAACAAACCTGTGAAAATCGGGCAGTTTCGATAAAAAGTGGTCGCTCGAATAAGCCTAGCTAGCGTGGGTCGCTTCGAGAACAACCGGAGTTCTAGGCATTTGGGGGGCGTTGGGTTTATGCCTTGGGAGGGCGCGGGTCGAGTTCAGGTCAAACGAGAGTTTCGGTTTATGCCTTGGGAGGGTGGCTCGCTCGATTTGATTTTGGGGCTGAGTCATGCTCTAATTTAGCCTTATTTAAAAGGGTCGCACTCCATGTAATTCTTCGATGAAAATTTCAGTGCTGAAATAGACAACCACAGTTAGAATCAAATAAGAGTGGATGGGTTTAATGGGACTTAGAAAGACTAATTATACTAACGAAAACAATTCAAAAAGGAACTAAGATGGCAACGACGCCATTTGATAATAGGTAAAATGAATAGTTTTACCTACGCATAAATGATGAAACTTAAACACAAGTAAAACTAAAGCTAAATAGGTATGCTAGGTTATCAAAAATTTCTACTCTCGATACTATTGAAATAGAGTTGGAATAGAAGATTCGTTCCACTCCTAGTTCTTTAGAATTTGCGTTTCCTAAGCTAATCAATCTATCCAAAGTCAATGAGAGTTTTACGATGGAATTATACTACGATGGCAATTCAAATACTAAAATACTAACAAGATGATGCAACTACGAGAATACTAAGGTCTGAATCTAGATAAAGAATTAGGGGAATTTGATTCCACCTTGACTTCAACTTAATAAACTAGCATAGATTGTTGTAATCCAATTCTTACATTCTTACGATAAGAATTGATCTCCCTAATCATTCATGACAATCTCTACCAACTAATGACTAGCATGTGAGGAAGTTCAACCCATTCTCATGGCGAATCAACTACCTTCTAGAGTGGAATAGACTCTTACAACTATTTCTATACTGCACAATCAAGTTTTCATCAAGGCTTCCTCAAACCCCTTTAATGGAGGTTTAGCCTTGATTCACCAAACTATCACTTCTATATGAATTTAAGCAAGACATGATTAAAAGATTCTAACTTTGCTTATTTAAACTCAAATAGAAACTACTCATGCAAGAATTGATTAAAACTAATAATGACAAATAACTAAATCTATGAATTGAAACTAAATAATTAATGGAAAATGAAACTAATTTATGAAGAACTAATTAACTTTATTGATTTAATAAATAGCAGTAACAATTATTCAATACTGAATTTAAAACAAGAATAAAAACTAATTAATTCATGTAAAAACTAGATCTAAAACTATGCTCTAATGGCTACTTTCTACCTAAAAAACTAATTTATGAAGAACTAATTAACTTTATTGATCTAATGAATAGCAATAACAATTATTCAATACTGAATTTAAAACAAGAATAAAAACTAATTAATTCATGTAAAAACTAGATCTAAAACTATGCTCTAATGGCTACTTTCTACCTAAAAAACTAATTATTCTCTTAAGAGTTAAGTCTTCTCCTTTGTAAAGGAGGAGACCATATCCATATTTTCGTGCATAGGCTGAGGAGCCATGTTCTGGGCCGGAAAATCGACCCCAAAGCCCAATTTCTTCAGTTCACAGAGCCCGTTTCAGTTGGATTTGACTTCAACAGACTTTTCATCTACTTTTGCTCCTCTAATTGGGTCAAGGCTTGGACCATTGGAAATCTCATTCCGAGCCGATCGTTTTGACATAAGGTAGACCCAATTCTGAGGTCTGAGTCCAAAGTTACGGTCTTAGGAAGTTCTGCTGACTTTTTGTGCTCTGTTTCTGCCGCGTTGACTTTGACTTTTCAGCTTTGACCGGCCTTTAATAAGGCCTTTTCTCCTTGAATCTTGGCCTTTAATTACAGAACTTCTTAGCAACCAACCCTTGCTCCTTTATCTCGCCAAAGTGATACATTTCTGCACATAATTGACTTCAATGCCTGAAATACATAAAAGCACGTAATCAGCATTAACTCTTATTTATTACTCGCATAATTGGTCTAAAAGTATTATTGTTAATGGGTTAAAACTACAGTTTTGGGCTCTTATCACTACACACTGGAGTGAGCGAAACTTGAGTGGAAAAATCAGAGTGTTTTTGTCTTGACATATATGTGAGGACCTACTTAAGGACGTTATTCCAAAGTTTCATAAATGGATCTATTATTTCATTTCTAGCATAGTTCATTATATATATGTTTATTCATAGATGATTGATTATTATGCATATATTTGCTTAGGTTTTGACTTGATTATTCTGTATTCATTGCTAGTGAGATGTATAGATATTTGAGAATAAATAAGGAAACAATAGTTTTATTTCTTAGTAGTTGTAGTATAGATGAAGTTTGTGAGTACCTTCACTAGAAAACTCTCACGAGGCTATAACTCGTCCATTAGGGAATTCCTAGTGGTTTATGGCCTTGTTGCATATGGTCAATCAATGCAATCGCACTCAGCGAAATGAGATTAGTTAGAACTCCTTTTTTGGTCACTTATTCTAATTTCTCATATTTGCTTGAGGACAAGCAAAATGCTGTTTGGGGGTGGTTTGATAAGAGCCCAAAACTGTAGTTTTAACCCTTTAACAATATTACGTTTAGACCAATTATGTGATTAATAAGTAAGAGTTAGTATTGTTATCGTGTTCTTATGTATTTCAGGCATTGGAGTCGAATATGTGTAGAAATGCGTCCCTTTTGCGAGATAAAGGAGCAAAGGTTGGTTGCTAAGAAGTTCTATGATTAAAGGCCAAGATTCAAGGAGAAAAAGCCTTTTTAAAGCCCGATCAAAGTCAACGCGGACAGAAATAGCGCACAAAAGTCAGCAGAACTTCCGAAGACCGTATCTTTGGACTCATATCTTGGAATTAGGCCTACCTTACGTCAAAACGACCGGCTCGAAAAGAGCTTTCTAATTGTCCAAGCCGTGAACCAATCAGAGGAGCAGAAGTGGACGAAAAGGTTGTTGAAGTCATTTCCAACTGAAAACCCCTTTGTGGATTGAAGTAATGAGGTTTTGGGCTCAATTTTCCGGCCCAAAACATGGCTCCTCAGCCCATGCACGAATTTGTGGATATGGTCTCTTCTATATCAAGAGACTAAAGCTTAGCTCTTAAGTTACTTAGTTTTTAGTTAGTTTTTAATTAGTGGATGATCAAAATACTTAGTTTTTACTTCATTAAATTAGTTTTTATATAGATTAATCTAGTTAGTTAAAGGAAATAAGTTGTTGGAACAAGATTGAGCTTTTAGAATAAAATACTTAGTTTATATTTCAAGTTTTAGTTCTAATTTAATATTTAATTCATAGATTTAGTTTGTCTTAAATTGATAATTAGTTATTCATAATCTTAGTTCTAAATTAGTTTTAAATTCAGTTTTAATTCATTTTGAATCTTAGACCATTGTTCAATTAGATTTATAAAGTTTAATTATTTATATCAAATGACTTGTTCTTATTGTTCTTGTGTTAGAAATGATAGTGTAATGATTCAAGGCTAAAACCTCCATTAGAGGGATTTGAGGAAGCCTTGATGAAACTTGATTTCGATTAGCATAGAAATCATCGTAATGATCTATTCCATTCTAGAAAGTAATTAGTCCTTCATGAGTATGGGTTTGATTGTTTCACATACTAATTATTAGTTGGTAGAGATTACCATAAATGATTAGGGATTAGATAGACCCAATTGTTATGCGAAAACATTTCAATTTGGATTACGACAATTCTTCGTTAGTTAATTAAGTTAAATCAAGGCGGAATCAAATTCCCCTAATTCATTCTCATATTGTCAATTTAGTATCGAATTGCCGTCATTTCATTTATCGCTTCTTGATTAGTTGATTTACCATCATAGTTAATTTCAATTCCATTACTCTCACGACTTTGTTAGCTTACACGAACTAGGAAATGTTACATTCTAAACGAACTAGGAGTGGAACGAATTCTCTACTTTAAACATATTGCATTGACAACGAGAGTAGATAACTTTGATATATTAGGCACAAAACAGTTCTAGTTTTACTTACGTTTTAGTTTCATCGCTTATTCGTAGGTAAAACTATCGTTTTTACATTTATCAGTGCGCCCTGCGCCCTTCATAGGAAAATTGCGAGTGCACCCCGCGTTGTAGTGCCTGGACCTCGAGCAAGACAGGAGCACACCCTGCGCCCTTCACAAGCCAATTCTGAGCGCACATTGCAGCCACTTAAAATTTCTGATTTTTTGTGAGTTTTTCCTAGGTTGTTTGCAGCACTTCTAGAGTGTATTTGTTGTGATGACATCCCCTCATATCATCCCGGAGCAGTCTTTTGAAGATTTGTTCCATAGCAACACCTATGGAGGATGGTTCCGTGATAGAATCGTGCAGTCAAAATGGACACATCTACTGGTAAGTCCTGATGACTCGTATTCACCTCAACTTACTGAATGTTTCTATAATAATTCAAGGTTCTTTTGTCGACCAGATGGAGAACAATTGTTCTCTGTCGTAGTTAATGTTACGACTATGGATTTCAGCAAGTTCTTAGTTGCCTTTGTTCTGGGAATACCTATGCCTATTCTTACAAACTCATGGGGATATCTGACTAATAATGCATACCTTTATAACTATGAGTACTTTCACGAGATTTATGGGGGAGGGGTTTTTCGTGTAATGGACGGAGGGCAGTATAACATAGCCCTTGGTAGCCTGTCCCTGAACGTAGGCCTTACCATGTTCTTAATTATGATGAATATTTTAGGGGATTGGCAGTTTACTTCTGCGCATAGTACCGCTGGTGATGTTTTCCTTTCTTTAGCTGAGGGACGTCTCCTATATGACATTCCTAAAGTTTTAGTGGCTAGTCTAGCTAGAGGTCATAGTATGAGGCATAAGTACCTTCTTATGCCTGTTTTGGTTTGTCGTATCATGTGTTGTTTTTTCCCTGATTTCTGTGCCCGCTACACGGATTCGGTTGGGGTTGAAATTATGAGACCTACCAATTGCATTGTTCGTTCATTTCATGTTATGACTTAGCCGGGATGGAGGGTACAACCTCAATGGGTTGCTCCTTACACCCAATCAGACTGAGTAATACTTAACAGGTTAGCACGGGTTAATGATACATGGAGAGAGGCTTGGCAAGTTATCATGGCGTGGCAGGACGCAAAAGAACTTGCTTCTATGTAAACGAGGATGATGACGCTTAAATGCTGGATAGGAGGTAAGTTTTATTTTTGTTCGTGTCTGCTTATGTCCCAAGCATTTTACTTCTTGTAACCCTATAATGGGTGGAACTCATATAGAGTTGCATCTGTTTTTATTTATCTATTTTAGTATGTTTTAATTTTGTTTGCAAATGTTCCAAAATTTCACACGTTTCTATGGTATTTTTCTACCCTTTTTATTTCAGTACTTTGAGGACAAAGCATGCTTTTTGTTTGGGGGTGGCATAGAAACACACACAATTTAAGGCATCTGTTAGGATATAGATATGTACAATATGCACTTGTTTTCTAGTAAAAAAATCAAAAATTCAAAAATATAAATAAAAAGTTATGTTATACACTTAGGAATATTGGTATTATTTTCTTTCTATATGCTCTTAATAATCTACAAGTTTCATGTTAGCTTTTGCATTAGAATAGTTTTTAGAAACTTAGGTTAATATGTAGGTAATAACCTTTGCATCTTTCTATAAATACATTGCATGAGTATCTATGTTTGTATTGGCAGTAAGTTTATGAAATCTAGGCTAGTATACTTATTCTACAAATCCTGTGAGAATATAGCCTAAAGCCTTATATGAGTGAAATATTTGAGAAATGACACAAGGGAGAAGTAAATTCTGGATAGAGAAATCACACGTCCACTTGCTTGATCACTATGTCATATCATAAGTGAGAATTTAGGCCCTCTTTGGATCGATATAGCCAGAAATTCAAACCTTATGAAATTATTTTCCGCTAGTCACCCCTCTGAGCCTTTCTTTAGCCTTTCATAAATCGCAAATCCTTTACCCTTTTACAAAACAAAATAAAAATAAAAATCAGCCTACCCATTCTTTGAATGAGTCTGAGAATAGAGATGAAGAATAGAAAAGAGAAAGACCTTTGAAATCAAGAATTTGTTAGTTGCTTCAAATAAGAAAAGAAAGTTTCCATCCAAAGAAAAGAATAAATAAATAAATAATAAAATAAAATAAAGAGTTAGAACTCCAAAAACATTATCAAATGAGTCAAAAGCCAAAAAGAAAAGAAAAAAATAGCTAAGGATGGAAACAAAGTGTAGAAGCAAAGTAAAGAATAAGGTTTTCTCTAGTTATATAATATGAAGACTCTATTATCTCAGACTGGTTCTTTTTTAATATCCATTTATTTCATTCTTAAACCATCACCTAATCCCCGCAACACCTAATAAAGACCTCTAGCTTAATTAGGAATATGTTAGTGTGATAGTAAGTGGCAGATGTGTTTGATCGACTTCAGCTTCCTTGTGTGTCATCGAGATTGTAAGGTAAAAGTGTACTTTGCGCACAATTGGAGTAAATAAACTTGAAAGAGAAAAATCAGAGTATTTTTGTCTTGACTTTTATGTGAGGACCTACTTAAGGACGTTATTCCAAGGTTTCAGAAACGGACCTGTTACTGTATTTCATAGCATTGCTCATTGTATATATGTTTATTCGTAGATGATTAATTATTATGCATATATTAGCTTAGGTTTCAACTTGATTATTTTGTATTCATTGCTAGTGAGATGTATAGATATTTGAGAATAAATAAGAAAACAATAGTTTTATTCATAGTCGTTGTAGTATAGATGAAGTTTGTGAGTATCTTCACTGGAAAACTCTCACGAGACTATAACTCATCCAGTAGGGAATTCCTAGTGGTTTAAGGCCTTGTTGCATAGGGTCAATGCAATCACACTCAGTGAAACAAGATTAGTTAGAACTCTATTTTCGGTCATTTATTCTAATTTCTCATATTTGCTTGAGGACAAGCAAAATGCTATTTGGGGGTGGTTTGATAAGAGCCCAAAATTGTAGTTTTAACCCCTTAACAATATTGTTTTTTGACCAATTATGTGATTAATAAGTAAGAGTTAGTACTGTTATTGTGTTCTTATGTATTTCAGGCATTGGAGTTGAATATATGAAGAAATGCGTCCCTTTTGCAAGATAAAGGAGCAAAGGTTGGTTGCTAAGAAGTTCTATGATTAAAGGTCAAGATTCAAGGAGAAAAAGCCGTTTTAAAGCCCGGTCAAAGATGAAAAGTCAAAGTCAACGCGGACTGAAATAGCGCACAAAAGTCAATAGAACTTTCATAGGCCACATCTTTGGAATCAGACCTCGGAATTGGGCCTACCATATGTCAAAACGACCGGTTCGGAATGATCTTTCTAATGGTCTAAGTCTTGACCTAATAAGAGGAGCATAAGTGGATAAAAAGGCTATTGAAGTTATTTCCAGCTGAAAACCCCTTTGTGGACTGAAGTAATGAGATTTTGGGCTCGATTTTCCGACCCAAAACATGGCTCCTAAGCCCATGCATGAAATTGTGGATCTAGCCTCTTCTCTATAAAGAGGACTAAGACTTAACTTTTAAGTTATCTAGTTAATTATCAAGAAATTAGTTTTTAGAATCAAATACTTAGTTTATATTTCAAGTTACTTAGTTTCTAATTGAATACTTAGTTAGCTTTAGTTTGTTTTAATTTCATAATTAGTTAGTTATAAACTCAAGTTCTAAATTAGTTTTAATTCAATTTTAATTCATTTTGAATCATTAGACTATTGTTCATTAGATTAATAAAGTAATTATTATTCATTAAATAATATCTTGTTCTAGAAATGATAGTTTAATGATTCAAGGATAAAACCTCCATTAGAGGGGTTTGATGAAGCCTTGATGATGACTTGATTTTTTATTAGTATAGATATAGTTGTAATGTTATATTCTACTCTAGAAAGTAATTAGTTTACCATGAGAATGGGTTTGATTGCTTCACATGCTAGTTATTAGTTGGTAGAGATTATCATGAATAATTAGATATTAGAAATACCCAACCTTTATGAGAAAACATAAAGATTATGATTACAACGTATTCTATGCTAGTGTATCAAGTCGAATCAAGGTGGAATCAAATTCCCCTAATTCCTTCTCATATTATCAATTTAGTATTGAATTTCTATAGTTTGATTTATATCATCTTGATTAGTTAATTCACCATCGTAGTTAAATTCAATTCCATTACTCTCACAATTTTGTTAGCTTACACGAACTAGGAAACTTCACATCTAAATGAACTAGGAGTGGAACGAATTCTCTGCTCCAAATATTGCATTGATAACGAGAGTAGATAACTTTGATAGTAAGCACAAAATAGTTTTAGTTTTACTTACATTAGACTTTAATTACTTATTCGTAGGTAAAACTATCGTTTTTCATATTATCAGTTTTCAAAATTTAGAGTTCAGAATCATTGCTTTTTAGTACGAGTATCTTATAATATCTCTACATAGTTTTCAAAACTTGAGGATTTAAAAATAAATATTATACGCCCCGGAGTAACCAAAATGATACCGGATTAATGTATAATTTTATCTTATTGTCAAAATCTCTATATGGTTAGTTAGAGATACATTGTGATTGAGAAAAGCAACCAAAAAAAAATAAAAAGAAAAGACAAGGCATCTTCAAACAAGAATTAAATAAATAGTGTAACCCAAAGTGATATTATTCTCTATTTAATTCTATCTTTTGTCTCCACCTCTCTATATTTGTCTCGAGAATCTGACGTTAAAAGACTCAAACTTGTACAAAATTTCAAAAATTCCCCCCTTCTTTTTAATCTTTAAAACTCTCTCTTTCTCAAACTCTTTTAAAAAATTCTCACATTTTTCAAAAATGCCTTATGTTCATAACAAAAACCCTCCACCTAGCAAGAGTAGATGGATCAATTTCAATGATCATGTTCAAGCACTTCCCAGAGAGCTGTAAGCGAAGATATGGACCCATATACCAAAAACCGTTTCTGGTTTGGGTAAGAGTTCATGCGCATGTAAGAGACACGCTATGAGAGAAGGCTGGTGCTCGAACTGTCAAACACCAACTTGCCTCGATCTTCAACCTCATAGTGATAATTTAATTTTCAAAGTTTTTATGTGTTATACACATGGACACCATGCATAGGTTAATATAGTAATCAAACCATTTGGTTGGGTTTGATTCATGTTTTCAAAAAATTCAATAAGTCTTGGGAATCTAACTAAAAACGACCCATCTTTTTTTTTTTTTTTATTTTTTTTTTCAGTTTGAAAATTTTAATTCCCCAAAAAAAATTAATTAATCTTTATCTTTTAGTTTGTAAATACAAAATATAGATCCTCCTTCCTTTGACCTCGTAACATTCTTTTTGTCTGATCACGACATTCGTACATGCTTGCTTTCAAGTTTGACACACTCTATTTCTTTAGAGCTCCATCGTGTTTAAACTTATGTCATTTATGCACCTCAAGGCGTTTGTGTTATATGACCTTGGATTGAAGCATACGATATACCGTTGGATAGGATAATTTGCGCTGGTCGTTTAGACTGCTCGTTTGTCCAATTCCGACTAGTAAAGAAGCGGGGTTTCGTGTTTTATGAGTTACGAGACAGGAAAGGACATCTTGGGTATTTTAGAGATTCATAAGGGCTTGGGTGAAATTTTCAAAACCCTAAAAACCCAACGCCTGATGGACGTACGCGGATTTAAAACCACCCACGCGTCCGTCCGACTCACCTCATTCTCTCTCCCCGAAAATTAGTTCCCAAAACCCATAACCAGGCACGACCACGCAAACCAAACCTGCGCCCACTCCTTGAATTCCACCAATTTTAAATTCCTTCCATCACTTTGCAGAAAATCTTCACTCCACCTCAACTCAACCTTCAATTTCACAAAATATCCACTCATGGCAGCCGATCGAACGATAGTTCCCGAGATGGACTTTTCCTCTCTCTTCAATTTGGGGATCTATGATGTGTTCTACAAGGCACATATCTTAAGGAGAGGTTGGAAACCTCTAATGCTAGACTCTATAACTCGTTACTCCCCCTCTCTCGTTCAAACCTTCTATCGCGGCTTAGCTTGCGATAACGAGGGTAGCACTTTCGTTATGGTTGGGGAGGAGATGTTTGAGTTTAGCAGAGCGGTTGTTAGAAGGGTGTTGGGTATTCCTACGAGGCACGAGATTTTAGAGAGTCAGGAGTTCCACAGTTTGGCTTTTGATTTGAAGACCGCCACGGTTATTGAGGGAAACTACTCCAGTGGTTCTACATGCACCAAACAGAGCTCTTTGATGAAGAACTAGTTGGCTGTAGCAATGTGGATAGCCCACAACTTGGTAGGAACGAAGAAACCTTCTGATATAGGTAAGTCGATTCTCTACATTATTTGGATCTTACAGACCCGAAACAACGGGTTCTGTATTGTTACTTTTTTTAGACTAGCTCACGCAGTCTAGATGAAGTACTGCTCCCCTGCCCACCTTTGTCACAAAGATTATGCTTGCTTAGAGAGTAGTAGTACCTATAGACAATGTTGTAGTTTGGACTGCCACAATCACATCTGTATACCGTTATTGTGTGGCGCTTGACTAGTCGCCAATAGAAGAACGTGCCACAGAGCATGCAACAGAGGATCTCCCGCCACCACCTCTGGTCGACTACTTCGCTGCTGGAGTGATTTCTCAGTTTATACGCCCATTGGATGCGATTGCATTCATGTATGAGGGTCAGTGATGCCTGCACTAGCGTGTCCTTAACATGCAGGATGAGCAGCGCGCTTCCAGATATATAGGACCAAGACATTTTTCAGGATCGCGTCACTCAAATTCCTAATGAGTTATGAAAAGCGATCATTCCTGAGTCCAGAGCTCAGAGAGTCCGCTGAGAGTCAGGAGAGGTAGCTCGAGACAACCTCGACATTAGATATCACGCACGGATTCTGACTAGGCAGCTCCCTAGTGTTTGTATAGATAGATGTTTATTTTCCTTTCAGCACTTATGTACATAACTATTAGTGTAATTTTAAATTATCTGCATGTTTAATTTTTCTTATGTGGAATTTGGTATATGAGTAGAAGGTAATACAAATACATCATGCCAAAATTTTCATTTTCATTTTTGCATTACATATGTTTTCAAAAATTCAAAAACTCAAAAATGTCATAGTAGAATAATTATGTAACTTACTATTACAATAACCCATGTATTTCTTGTTCTATATCCAATAACCCACTCTCCGAACTTGTTTAGGGGTGGTATATTTTCATCAAGAAGAACATAATACAGGTGCACAACCGTTTTTGCTCAAGTTTCTATGGTAATCTCTTTCCTTATCTCTTCATACTTTGATAACAAACATTATATCTGTTTGGGGGTGGTATAGTAACATTTTGCAAAAACTAGGCATTTATTATATTAGATATATTAGTATATTTATTTCTTTCTTAAAAAAAATTCAAAAAAGATAAAAAATATTTTTATGTTTAGTACTAAAAGTCTTGTTTCCTTTTTCTATGATGAATAAATAGTCTAGAAATCTCATTATAGCAATATAGCCAGAACTTGTTCTTCGACTAATGTACGTACAATAGTATATGCATCTTTTCATGAATGACATGCATAAGCATTTGATTGTATATAGCAGTAAGTTTCTGAGACCAAGGTTAGAACAATCAAGTTCCATATCCTGTGAGAATCTAGCCAAAAGCCTCATCTGAATGATTATTGAGTGATGACACAAAATATGTCCGGATAAAAAGACCATACATCCACTTGTTTGATCATTGTAGGGGAATTTCCAAGTATCTCCTGATCTTCTTCTATGCCTTGTGATCTAGAAACTTTTACTTGGTAGAGAAGGGACGAGATGATTATGAGTTCAGGGTTGAACCGCCTGGCGGCTGCCAACGTATCTCCTTGTTTATTTAGGAGAATCAAAACCTCTTTTGCGTAGTTCCTAAGAGCGAATCCCTATGGTTTATATATGAAGAGCTTTAAGAGTCCTAGGGTTAAGGCTGTCCTCACCACTTCTGAGTTCCCTTCCATCCTTGGACTCTGCCTTCCTATTAGGAATTCCTTATGGAAGTCTGAATCTAGACCATATCTTATGAGAGGTAAGTTTACTTGTTGATCATAATGACCCATCGTGCATGAGAAGACTATATCTAAAGGGTAACTCTTAAAGATATGACATCACGATTCTTTCCTTATAGTCAAAGATCGCCCTCTTCAATTTTCTTCTGTTCAGGAACTATCCATATCAGTTCCTAACGACTTGGAGAACTGTTATGCTTAGAGGCGGGTTAGTCACGTGCCTACTAAACACTCGTGCTAAACATGAGATCACTTATCCGCAGAACTGATCTGATGGTCCTCGTCTCATTTCAGATATCTATAGGCCTGGGTCATTTCCCATACACGTGTCATCTAATCAATGACGGGAAATCCCCCTTACAGATGCCCCCTCTCGTGCCCTCTAGCACATGGGCGTTTGAAGCGACACTGCTTTTGGCACGAGAATATTTTTCATAAATAGTTGTTAGAACTACTTATATAATCAACTAATTAAGGCTCTAAAAAGATGGCTCGAACAGACACGTCATTTCCCGATAAAGGTAATGATGGAAGTTCCATCCCGAAAAGAAGCAATGCTTGGGCTAATTGTAACCGTCCATCTTATGTGTATATAATGGATCTGGTGAGAGAACCCTTATTATCTCTTATGCTACTTTTTCCCTATCTACTGAATCCTTTGATCTCCCGTTAGGGTTTAAACAAAACTCCAAACTTTCTTTCTTTTCCGATCATGAATCCCAACTGGTCACTTATAAACTTTGGGGATCTTTCTTCCCTGGAACTAATCCGAGATAAATTTCACATCCCTGACGATATAAGTCTTGAATGGGGGAGGTTGTCTGATGAGTTGGCCTACAAGGAAATAACACTCATCACCATCGATCAACTTAGGGCTGGACTTACCCTTCCCCTCCACCCACTGTTAAGAGAGTGTCTAATTCACTTCAATCTAGCTCTTGGTCAAGCAACACCCCTGTTCTACAAAATGGTCATGTACTCTGCCTTACTGGCAAAGAGGCATGGGTTCGTTCTGAATTGTTGGGTGTTTGGATATTTTTACGAGGTCCAGCGTATTCGGGACCAATCTTACTACTACCTCATGACCAGAGGCAAGAACTCTCAGATTGTCTTTTTCGAGGGGAAGTAGAGTGACGAAGGTTGGGCTGATCACCACCTTCGTGTGTTAGGTGATGCGTAGGACGTTCATCCTTCTGATGCTGATGACGAGCCTGTGGGAATTCCTATTCTCAGAAAACACACTCATGCTCCAACTAGTAAGTCTTTTTTCTCACGAATTTTGCAATCATTATTAGAGTCTTTCGATTGAGTTTCTTTGCTATTTTTCCTTAGATGACTTTTCCCCCTGGAATCAACTAACTGCAACTGATACTGCTACGGTGGACTTCATCAAGAAGATCCCCAAGGAACAATGGATGCCTTGGGTGATAGTTCCTGATCCCACCCGTCTTTCTAAATATTTCAACATGTCTGCTGAAGAATTGCAACAACTCACCCCCGAATATTTCCCTTTTGGGATAAACACTGTGAATTCTGGGTGCACAGTACTCCCTCCTCCTGTGAACCAGGATGTTGGACTTCTTCCTCCTCCAGTTCAGGATGAATCCTCTTTGAATACTAGAAGAAGAGGAAACCACAAGGAGAAGAGTTATGTGGCCGCCTCTAGTGATGCTGCGACATTGGGCTTGGTTCAGGAGCCTGCTGTCAGTGATGATTGTGTGATTACTGGTGGGAGGGGCCCTGAACTGCCTCATGAACTGCTGGAGGCAAGCAATTTTAAAAAGGAAGTACGTGCGTCCAACCGTTCAAGACTGAAGGGAGTTGATCCTGCTCCTGTTTCTGATGTTGCCCCATCTAATAAGAAAATAAATTTTCGCCCTCTCACTATGAATGAAGAAACACTTTTCAAGGTTCTTGATAGTATGCCCCATTCTGGTAAGTCTTTTGAGGAAGTAGTTGTATCCCTACTAGTTCCAGATCCTCCTATAGGTTCTGAACAAGCTGGCGACAATGTACCTTTGACTGTTGACCCTTCCCTCCCTGATAACCGTAAGGGGAAGGGCATTGCCGAGATAACTACTGTAACTATCGCTCTCCTTCCTCCTTGATTTGGTGATAGGAGGGTGAGTGATGACATTCCCTTCTTGCCACAATCTCCAGATTCCCTTGAAAAGGAGATGATCGTGGAGATGAGGCGTTGGGGCCGAACTGATGAACTACCTGTTACCAACAAACACTCTATTAATGATGTTGATATCGACCTTGGAGTTATGGAAGCTGCGTGACTTCCTATTGACAAAGCTAAAGTTAATATGACTGGGAGCCTGGACTTGTCTTTTCACCGATCTGCTATTCACCTTGCCAAGGTAAGACTTTCCTCTCTGTTCAATGTTATGTTCTCTCATTGTGTCACTTACACACTCTATATCCTTTTCCAGTTAGTGAATAACTTTTTGGCCATGAAAGAATGTAACCAATCTTTACGGCCTTATCCGGTACAGCCACTGACGACATGGCTGGTCTGGGTGAAAGAGGCTGCTGAGAAAAGAGTTGAGGAGCTGCAAATCCAGATTGACTAGCTCTTGGCAAAAGAGAAGAAATCTGATATTGGTTTTAAGAATATGACAGATATGATCTCCAACCTCCGTAGCTCTCTAAAAAAAAGCCCATATAGGAGTTGTTGATGCTGCCACTTGGAAACTGAAGTTCTTGGAACTGCGCTCCCACTTCACCACCCAACAAACAAAGCATGGCCAAGTCTAAGGGGAACTTCACTGTAGGAATTTCGAGATGAGAACCATTGGCCAAGCCATTACCCATACAAATGAAGTCATGTCAGGCTATAAGAGGGCTCTTAAAGAGAAGCATTTACATTCTGATAAGAAGGCTGGTGATCTCTTGGCAGAGACCTCTGAGTTCTATTCCAAAGTGGTGTAGGAGGTGAAGAAGAGGTCAGCTGAAAATGTCATTCGTTTTGCTCTGAGAGTACTTGATATTTCTGAAGAGTCCTTCAATGCAGCCAAATAAGTTAAGTTTGAGGAGGCTATTGAGGCTACTGGGTATGTTTCTCAGTTGGATGATCAGGGGCGGGTGACCAACCCTTTCATCTTATTTCCTAATCTGAACACTAGTATCTCATCTATCCAGAATGACCTTATGCCTGATGGCTCCTCATCTTCTGAAGAAGACACCGATGATGGCATACCTCCAGTTGAACTTCCTATTTTGCTAGTGCCAGCTTCAGGTGAGTGTTCTGTTCAGCCTTCAGCCGTTCCAGCTAACCCAACCACATAGTCTGTTCTTGAGATTGATCCAGGAGTTCTTGATGATGGTGCAGTAGCAAGTACTGATGCTGAACCAAAGTTTGATTCTACCCCTACTCAACAAGCTAAGACTTAGCTCTTCAGTTCATGATTTGAAAAACAATTATTCTATAAGTCTGTAATATTGAGCTATGTAGCTCACTTACTATTTACTTACTGAGCTCTACAACTCTTCTAGTTTATGCATGCATTTAAAGCATCTTATGTTATGTGACATGTACTACTATGCATATTCTACCCCTAATGCCCCCAAAGTTCATTTAGAACAACAATAGGTGACCCTAGTAGGCTAAACAGATTAAAATGAGGCATAACCAAAATATGATTAAGATATCATGGGAGCCATTCAAGTTAACTGTAACTGACAATTCGATTGCAATAGAGACATGTGTCTTTGCAAAAGTAACTTGGTGCTATGAGCACAACACTGTGTTTAACAACAACAGGTTCTATTTATTTTAAAAAATAAATAGGTTATCACCAGAACAGCAGTGGGGGAGTCTTCCTCAGTGCCATCATGCCGATATAATTCCAGACCAATGATTGCGTGCTAGGATCTGGATCCAACCCTGATCTACCCAGCAACCCCTATGTTTGATGTTATGAGATCTCCAAGAATTGGCATACAGTTCGGGCTCTCAAGAATACTATATCTTGTTCCAAGTCAAACTGGCATACAGTTTATGGAGCAGTTAGTGTGGTCAGATTCCCTAAAGGCTTAACCCATCGAGGATAATTGCAGTTTGAAAGAACTGGCATATAGTTCAAGTTGCATGGGGATGAGAAAGGAAATGGCTTATAGTTCAACTTCCCCAAACTCAGTATCACTGGTTCTAAAGCAAATTGACATACAATATTCTTGAACATATAGTGAGAAGATAATTCCCTAAAGGCTTAGTCCATTGTGGATAATAAATAAAGAACGTGCAAGGAATAAATTCGATTGCAAGGTGAGAAACTTTATTGATAACTAGAGAGAATAAACAATGCATAAAGAAGCATGAAATAACAATTTACTAATAGTACTTACGAAGGTGCTATGCGTTCCATGGTTTGACAAGAATGTCCCCTTCAACAGTACGTAGGTAGTAAAAACCAGTTCGACCAACCTTGTCAATGATGTATGGTCCTTCCCAGTTGGGCCCAAGCTTTCCATTATTCTCTGGGATCTCACGCAGAACCAGATTGCCAGATTTGAAAGCTCGAACTCGGACTCTCTTGTCGTATGATCTTTTCAGAATCTACTGGTTGGCAACCAAGCGCAGTGCGACGCCTTCCCTCTTTTTATCTAGGAGATCCATTTCTCTACATAATAATTCCTCATTGTCCAGGGTGTGCACAACATCTGACTTCTTAGTGGGAGCTACCAGTTCGGGAGATATGACATCTTCAGTTCCGTAGGTTAGTGAAAATGGGGACTCACTAGTCAATCGTCTAGGCGTAGTGCGGTATGCCCATAGGACCTTAGGTCGTTCCTCTACCCATAAACTCTTTGCGTCATCTAATTTGCACTTCATATTATCCAAAATAACCCTATTGGAAGCTTCAACCTGGCCATTGCCTTGTGGATACCTTGGAGTTGAGAACAGATGGGTAATGTGAAACTCTTCATAGAGTTCAGCGACCAATCCACCAGCGAACTATTGCCCATTATCTGATATGATAACTTTGGGTATGCCAAACTTGTAGACAATGTTGTTCCAAATGAACTTTCTGACGTCTTGTTCCCGAATGAAGACCAGGGAAACTTCTTCTATCCACTTGGTGAAATAATCCGTCGTGACCAGTAAGAATCTGACATTGCTGGGAGTGGGTGGCAAGGGTCCCACAATGTCAGTTCCCCACTGTGCAAATGGCCATAGGCTGGCCAATGGGTGCAACTCTATTGCTGGAGCATGGATAAGTGGAGCATGTCGTTGACATTTTTAACATTTGTGGGCAAAAACTTGTGCATCATTTTATATATAAGACCAAAAGTATCGTTGTCTTAGGATCTTGAGAGCTAGTGTTCTGCCCCTAGTGTGGTTGCCACAAATTCCTTCGTGAACCTCTTGCATGCCCTCTTCATCAAGGTCTGGGGAAGACATCGGAGATGAGGTCCCAAAAAAGACTTCTTGTATAGATCATCTTCAATGAGGGTGAATCTTGGTACCTTTGCAAGCAGACGTCTTGTTGTGTTCTTATCCTACGGGAGTGTTTCGTCTTTAAGGTAAGACTTGTATGGATCCATCTAGTTTGGTGTGGTGGTTGGAATGACATAAACTGTTGTAACATTGAGTGCTTGGATGCTAGGTTTGTCTTGGAACTCTATAGAGATGGAACGAGACTCGATGTTGCCCATCATAGAGGCAACATATGCCAAAGCATCTACGTGTCAATTTGCTGATCAAGGCAGCTAATAAAACTAAATATTCTCAAACTTACCTTGAAGACCCTTACCAGTTCTAGGTATTTAGCCATTCATTCATCCCTGGCCTCGTATCCTCCACCAACCTGAAACACAACCAGCTATGAGTCACTAAAAACTGTGAGGTGTGTTAGGCCCAGGTCGAGAGCCATTGTGAGGCTAGCAAGTGTCACCTCATATTCTACCTCATTGTTAGAGACATTCCAACCTAACCAAATGGATTTCTCCAGCTGCATGTTGTCAGGAGTAGCTAACACAGCTCCAACTCCTGCGCCTTTGTCATTTGAAGATCTATCCACAAACAGTCTCGATCTGGAGCTTGGCTCCCAAGGGTCTGGTCGGGTGTTTTGGGATTGAGGTAGGACCCCATCATCTAAACTGGGGGTGGTTGAGTCGTACCCAGTGTAGATCATTAGGAAATCTCCAAAGAATTTTGCTAGTGCTTGACCCTTCTCTGAGATTCTGGGGACGTAAATAATATCATACTCTAACAGTTGCACGGACCACTTAGCTAACCTTCCTGACCTATTCGGCCTTTCCAGAACTGATCGTAACTGTATTCTGCAATTACTATAATAGTGTGGGACTGGAAGTATGGTGGTAATTTCTCTACTGCAAAAACAAGGGCTAAAGCAACTCTTTCGAGTTTAGGGTCCCTTGTTTCTGCTGGTAGGAACGTTCGGCTAAGGAAATAGACAAGTTTTTCAACCTTCTTTTTGTCCACACGTATCAGTACAAAACTGATACCGTAGTCAGATGAACAGAGATAAAGACACAAAATTTCTCCCTCAACTGGTTTGGAAAGGATTGGTGGTGCCCCCAGGTACATTTTGAGTTGATCGAATGCTTTTTGGCATTCCTACGTCCATGAAAATGAGGTATTCTTTCGCAATAACTAAAACAGAGATTTGCACTTATCTGAACTTTTGGAGATTAACCTGTTCAGAACTACTAACCTGCCTGTGACTTTTTGAACTTCTTCCCTGTTTTTAGGTGAAGGCATTTCTATGAGTGCCTAGATCTGATATGGGTTTTCCTCGATTCCTCTCTTAGTAACTAGATATCCTAAAAACTTCCCTGATGAGACAGCGAAAGCACATTTTGCAGGGTTGAGTTTCATGCGATACTCTCAAAGAATGTCAAATGCTCGTTTCAAGTAGGAGAGATGATATCCACTTCTTAGGCTTTTGATCAAGAGATCGTCTACATACACCTCCACAATGTCGCCTATCAATCCTTCAAACATTTTATTTATCAAATGTTGGTACAAGGCTCATGCATTTTTTAGTCCGAATGGCATGCCCTGATAATAGTACAGGCCATCATCGGTTGTGAAACTAGCATGCTTGTGGTCTTCCTCATGCAATGGGATCTGGTTGTAGCCAAACGACCCATCTGTGAAAGATAATTGTTCATGTCCAGCCGTTGCATCTACCAATTTGTCAATCTGTGGCAGAGGATAATTGTCTTTTGGACACGTGCGGTTCAAATCCGTAAAGTCAATACAGATCCTCCATGACCCATTCTTCTTACATACTGGGACAATATTAGAAATCCAAGTGAGGAAATTGATTTCCCTGACAAAATTAGTCGCCTTAAGCTTTTTGACTTCAACTTTCACTGCTTTGGATCTGTCAGCACCTACTTTTCTCAGTTTCTATTTGACTACTACTGCATCACTGCAGACATTGAGTCGGTGGCATGCCACATGGGGGTCAATTCCTGGCATTTCTTTGAATGACCAAGCGAACATGTCTTTGTGTTCTCGGAGGAAGTATTTTAGAGCCTTGTGCTCTTCAGAACTCAATAAGGTGCCGATGAAAGTGGGTTTTGGCAAGCTGCAACCCATAATTTCCACTTATTTTAATGGCTCTAGTGAGGGGGAATTCTTCCTATCTCTTGAGACCAGGTCCAGGAGAAGGGGATCCAACTATAATTGCTATTTGGCGGGTTGCCCCACCTTCATTGGTTCAAAAGGGAGTGGGGACTGCTTTGTTGCCAGAGCATAGCACATTTTGGCAGCCACTTGATCTCCTCTAATTGTCTCAATTTTCCCATTATGTGGGAATTTTAGACATTGGTGATAGGTGCTGGGAACAGCGGGGAGTCTGTGTAGCCAGGTCCTGCCCAAGATCATGTGATAAGGTGTGTTAGCTTTTACCACAACAAAATTTATAATGAAAGTTACCAGACCAGTACCTACGGGTAGTTGGATCTCCCCAATTGTTAGAGTTTTGTCTCCGCTGAATCCATATAGGTTGGAGTTGGTGGCGGCCATCTCCAAATCAGGAATCTGTAGTTTTTTGAATGCATCATAGTATAACACATCTGTTGAACTTCATGGGTCAACCAATGCGATGCAAATCATAATCTCCAAAAGGGAGTGTAAGAACCAGTGCATCCTCATGTGGACTCTGGATGCTGAGGCAGTCAGCCTCACTGAAAAGAATGAGTGTATCTTTATGGGGTGATGTGTCGATTTAAGCACTCGTGGTCAGTTCACTGTTCATGATCCTCATTTGCTTGGCAACACGCATTTGGTACCGCGCCCCCTTTTCTGTAAGCTGCCCACTCCGTTTGCTTGCCTTTCCTGAAATCATGTTTATCTAGAGTTGGCCATTGAGCGGTCTAGGACCTGGTGGATCCTAAACTGACGTGCTGATCTCCTCGGGTTGTACAGCGTTGGCCTGTTCATGTGCTACGAACTGCTTCAAATACCCCCTTTCAAACAGATCCTGTAGTTCATTTTTCAGGGTCCTGGAGGCTCTGGTACTGTGACCCTTACTCTTATGGAACTTGCAGTAAGTCCTCTGGTCTCTAGTACCCAGGGAGCCTAACTTGAGCGGAGCTGGCCATTTGAGGTAACTCTGGTTCTTGATCGAGTCCAGGACCTCATCTGGTATTTTGTTTAGAGGGGTGATGTTTCTATCTATCGAGGGAAGAGCTTCTTCAGCTCCTTCCATACGTGGCTTCTTTTGTGGTTTTCCATCTGCACTACTGGCTACATTTTGGTACTGCCCTCTGGGCATTCATCCCTTTGATGGGGATTCAGCCCTTTGGCGACCACGATGACTGTCTCTCTTTGGCTTATGAGGGTAAGAGTTCACGTTCTTCTCTCGAGGGGCCACAGGAGCTGTTCGATTAGTCTTCTTTGCTTCCTGGCGTCTGTTCAAGACATCCTCCTCCCACCTAGCATGAGTTTCGACCCTGTCTAGGAGTTTCTCCAAATCACGGGATGGTTTCCTGGAGAGGGATCCGAATAAAGCATTATTTTCATCCAACCCTTGTTTAAAAGCTATTATAATAGTTTGTTCATCACAAGACTCTATCTGGATTGAAATTTCCATGAACTGTTGCATGTAGGACCTCAATGCCTCTTCGTCCTTTTTCTTGATATTGAACAGTGCATCGATCCATTTTGGTTGGTGCTTGTTGCACGAGTACCTATCTATGAAGGTCCTAAACAGTTCTTCTGAGGACCTGATTTGTCATTCAGGCAGCCTGTGGTACTACTGGACCATAGATCCAGACAGAGAAGCTTTGAATTCCTGACACATAACGTGATCATACCTTTCATATTGTCCTATAGTGGCACGATATCTGTACACGTGATCTACCGGATCTGACTTACCACTGAAGACACTGAACTTCAGCTGTCGGTAACCACGGGGATAAGGCTTTCCCATTACTCGTGATGCGAAAGGAGATTTGCCTGCCCCCATTATGGTGGATTGAATAAGGGAGTCTTGCATTTTTCTTCCCTTCCTTGTCATCCGATGCATCTGACGAATCAGGTCATTCTTCTCAGTTTCCCATGCACTTTTTTTGGTAGAAAGTTTCTTGTTCTGGGTTCTTTTATGTTGTTGAGGGTCGACATCATGATCCTGATTAGTTGACTCTGACTCTGACGCTGTATCCGAGTCCTCATCTGAGTTACTGTATTCTGACTCTAATGGCTCAATTTGAACTGGATCCCTACGCCTTGGGTTCCTAGTGTGGCCGCCTTCTAGAAGTTCATCATCATCGAGATCGATGAGTGGGTCCTTCCCTGTGTCAGATTTTTACAAATGCCTCAGCAGCTGTAGCTCTCGCTCAAGATTGCTTCTTTGTTGTTCTAGAGCATGTACTGCCTGGCTTACCTGAACAGACTCTGGATTGGTGAGAACAACAATCTCACCATTTTGACGTTCCTCTTGAGTGTTATTCTTGGGGCCTGCACCGAGAGCAACTGGTCCGTCGGTGCTGGTCACAGGTCCTTGGAGGGGATTATTCGCATCATGGTGATTGACATTCTCCCCCTCACTCAGACATCTCGTGCTCTTCTTCTCTCACAGCGACGCTGCGTGTAGTAGCGCCATGATAAGAGCCCAAAACTGTAGTTTTTACCCCTTAATAATATTACATTTAGACCAATTATGTTTATAATAAATAAGAGTTAGTACTGTTTACGTACTTTTGTGTATTTCAGGTCTTGGTGTCAAATATGTGAAGAAATGTGTTACTTTTGTAATAGAAATGAGCAAATGTTGGTTGCTAAGAAGTTCTATAGTTAAAGCCCAAGTTTCAAGGAGAAAATGCCTTTTTAAAGCCCACTCAAAGCTGAAAAGTCAAAGTCAACGCAGGCAAAAATGGAGCATAAAAGTCAATAGAACTTCTATAGGCCGTATCTTTAGACTCAGATCTCTAAATTAGGCCTACTACATGTTAAAACGACCGGCTCGGAAAGATCCTTCTAATGGTTCAGACATTGATCCAATCAGAGGAGTAAAACTAGACAAAAAGGCTATTGCAGTAATTTCCAGCAAAGAAACCCTTTCGGGACTTAAGTAATTAGGTTTTGGGCTTGATGTAATGGCCCGAAAAATAGCTCCAAAGCCCATGCACGAAATTGTAAACCTAGCCCTCTCCTATATAAAGAGGACTAAGGCACAACTCTAACTCTCTCTCCCATTAGATAATAAATTAGTTTTCTTCTTTAGTTTTAAATCTAGTTATTGTTTTATTAGCCTAGCCACTATTAATTCAATCCAAGCTATTTTCAATACAAGTGTTCTTTAATTATGTCTTCTTCTCCTTATTACTATGTTCATAATAGTCTAATGAATCATAGCTAAACCTCTATTAGAGGGGTTTGATTAAAGCTTTGATGAAGACTTGATGTGTTAATATAGAATAGTTGTAGTAAGATATTCCACTCTAGAGGGTAATTAATTCACCATGAGAAAGGGTTTTAATCGCCTCACATACTAATTATTAGTTGGTAGAGATGTCATGAATAATTAGGGATAAAAAGACAACCTTTATGTGAAAATATAAAGATTAGGGTTGCAACAACTCCGTACTAGCATATTAGGGATTAATCAAGGTGGATTTCAAATCTCCTTAATTCCTTCTCCATATTCACCTCTTAGTATTAAATTGCCATAGTTTAATTTAGAATATCTTTAATATTAGTTCTCACCATATTAGTTCTATTAGAATTATTACTCTCATCATATTGTTGAATTGTTTAAATTAGTTAAATTGTTATGTTCTAAGCAACTAGGAGTGGAACGAATTCTGACTCCAGTTTTATTATAAGATAATCGAGAGTAGAACTTTGATAACAATAGTCAAAATAGTTTTTTTACTTCTGCCTAGTTAATTAGCTAAATAGGAGTAAAGAGATAATTTTACATTTATCAAATGGCACCGCTGCCATCTTAGTTGTCTTTAGATTTAAATTTTATTAGCTTTTCCAATTCTACAATTAGCCCAAGTCACCCACCCACCCACCCTATTGTTTGTGTTCTAAATGTGTTTGCTGTTTTTAAAAAAATAGGATTTTGCTCCTGGAAGTCTATTGGAATTTTTCGCACCTGTAACTCTGAGCTCGCCTGCGCTCAAGTTATACTATTTCTAAGCGTGCCCGCGCCCTTCTTTTCAGTAAGCTAATTTAGAGTTTTATTTCTAAATTGCAGGCCAAGCCCATTAAGGAACCGCGCGAAAGCCTTCTTCTAAAAAAATCACGGAGCGCGCCCACGCCCCTCTGAAGACAGCTCGATTTTAAAATAGGTTAGCTACAGGTCCTTGTTTTCGTTGGAATTTATTGTTTCTTCATTATTCCGAGCATCCACAGGACAAGTAAGTTCGTATTAAAGACACTATTCATAAGCGTAGCAAGGAGGCACTCAGGTTCTCCTTCTTTTACTCCTCATCTCTTCTGTCAGAGGAGTTTTAATTCTAGTATATCAGGTTGTTGTTTGACTGTTGTTAGTGTTTCTTTCATATTGGACTTAGCCTTGCATGAGATTAAGGTCTGGTAAGAAAAAACCATCTAGCGGTATATATCGTAAACGTCAACGCACACGCCTATTTAGAATATCACACACTACACCTGCATCAATGGCTAAAGAAGCAGAGACTCCTCTCTCTGATTTTTAAAAAGCCCTAAATGATGGCCCTAAATCATGCATCGTTCTTGCAGACCCAGTGGAGGATTTTCGAATTCCCCCGAATATTTTTAATTTGTTACCCGTTTTTCATGGTTTAGACCACGAAAAGTCTTCCATCATATGTGTAGGATAGAACAAGTTCTCACTATATTCCATCATCCTAACGTAGGTTCTAAACAAATTAAATTGAGGGTGTTTCCTTTCACCCTAGCCAATAAGGCGGTGTCTTGGTTAACTGCCCAAATGCCTAATTCTGTGGACTCATAGGCCAAACTTGTTCAATTGTTTATAGAACAATTTTACCCACTACTGAAGACAGATGAAATGATTCAACGGGTTCATTTCTTCCACCAGAACCCTCATGAATCCTTTTCAGAGGCCTAGAACCGGTACACTGATCTTCTTATAGAGTGTCCACATCATAATCTTGCGAAAGACACGCTTATTCGTGCCTTTTTCAAGGGGCTTTCACATCATTATAAAGAGGTTCTTGATATAATGAATGGGGGTAGTTTTCTTAGTAAAGGAGCCACAGAGGCTTATAGGTTTTTAGAAGATCAATCTAAGCGTAATAATAACTTGGGGGTAATGACATCCCCCGCTCCGCTAATTCTTCTTCCACAGTCAAGACTGCCAGTATGTTTGAGGTTAAATCTGATCCCAAGCTTAGAACTCTAATCGAATCTCTGACAAAAAAGGTAGAAGCTATTTCTATTCAACGTAAGCATACCCCTGTTATGAACATCAATTTTCTTCCATATAATTTATGTTTCAGTATTGAGCATACCGACTCATATTGTCCTCTTGTCTATGAACAACTATCACAACCACCATCATAGCAGGATAATGTTTGCTCTGTTAATAGCCTTCCTAATGCACCTTGGAGAGAAAACCCCAACTTCAGTTGGCGTAATAATCAACCAGTTACACCTCCGGGGTTTAATAATCAAAATATTAGGCCAGCAAACAACTACAACCCAGCTCCACCAAGACAAGTACAAGGACAAGGTAATTATAATAATAATAATAATAATAGATGTATCGTCCCCGTTAATAATAACTATCACAACCCAACCGTTAATAATCAATGTGAGATAGTTCCTGTCACACCACATGTGGTCACTACACATTCACAACCGGATCGTTTCGATGCCTACATGCAAGCTCAACAATAGATTTTACAATCCATTCAACAATACATACAACAGTTAACTCAAGATAAAGCCCAACGAAAAGGTGTGTTTCCAGGTCAAGCTATACCTAATCTTAAAACACCAAACACAGCTTTTGAAGTAACCGATAATACTAGTAATGAAAATTTAAACGTAGGTGAGTTAAATGTCATCACCACTCTCTGTTCTAGCAAAGTGGTTGATAACGCCGTAACAATGCCCATTGTTACACCACCAGTGGTCATTACAAATAAAAATTTACTAGATATCGAAATAGAAACTAAAGATCCTACCCCTGTAGAGGTACCAGTTAAAACAACCCAAGAAAAAAGTGGTCAAGGTTAAACATCTTATTGATCCATATGCTAAATATAGAGAGAAACCATCGTTTCTCCAAAGACTAGTCATGTTAAACAAATGATACAAATTTTGATGAGATTAGGGAAGTTTTTAAAAATCTAACGATAAACCTACCTTTTCTTGAAGCTATTAAAATGTTACCACAACATGCTAAGTTTCTAAAAGAGTTGTGCACTATTAGGCGGAAAACAAACATTCCAAAAGACGTTTTTTTAACTAAACAGTTGCCCAAGCAAAACAACACCAAAAAGAATAGAGATATGAACATCGAGTCATCCACCTTCTATTGTGCCTTGAACAGGTACCAAATGATATTATAAGAACTAAGACCTAAGACCTGTTTACAGGACCGGTCCTATGTTTTGAAGGGCCCAATGCAAAGTCTGAAAAATTGAATTTTTGTCTGCGTTTCTAACACTATAGTGAGCTTTTAAGAGCTTCACGGAGGGGGTTTTGGTTTATATTGGGGTCTATGCAAAGCATTAGACAGCATAGGCCTAGGCCTGCATGTTTATGAGTTAAACTGAGATGGTGAAGTGGTGAACCATGATTTATTTTGTTAGGGAATTATTATTATTACTATTATTATTTATTTTTATTTTTATTTTTATTTTGTGAGTGTTTTGTTCGGATTTCATCCAGAGAAATCTGGATAAGATCATAAATTTGATTGTACTGGTTCGTCTATAAATCGTGACTTCGTGCAATCGTGCTAGGTTCGTCTATAAACGAGCCCAAAAATGAGGTTGAACTCGCGCTCATATAGTTAACCGAGGAAGCTTGACCTCGACCTGACGTAGAGAGTCCAAGCCAAGCTCGAGCAGCTCGGAAGTTTGATGATTTCTAAACAAAAAAATACCGTACCACATTATACTTTGAACTTTTGAGCCTTTGAAAGTTTGAAGTGCCCACCGTACAAACAATTAAACAATCAATATTCGCCCCTTTATTTTTATGGGAAAAGGCCTTGCATATATGCCGTCAGTGTGGCAGGGAGTCATGGACTTTGTCACAAAATATTTCTTTCTTCTAATCATAGACCATAAACTACGCTACTTCGTCTTCATGTCAACGTACATACAATCCATATAGAAATCTATCCAATTCAAGTTGATATACATTTTACTAGTACTAGTGGCACGTAACTTTTCTTCGACATTCAACCACCACCACATCCACCGCAACCATTAGCAACACCAGTGGCGGAGTGAGGAATTTGTTTCAAGGTGAGCCAATGACCACTACATGTTTTCAACTGAACTCAACTAGACAACTAGAGTGTAGGCGTACTGTCCACAGCTACATGAGCTTAATTAGTTTGTTTTCATTTAGTTAAACATTTGTTAATCTATATACAATATTTATAAATATTTGTGTAACAAACTACTCTTAATTTATTTTTTCAATATAATATATGAGAACTAAAGTTATATTAATATCTTTAAGTAATGGGGATTTTCTAATTTATAAGTGTTGGATCACAACTTACATCAACCAGAGGTATGAGGCTCGAACCCCGCTAGTATTAAAGAGTTACTGATCTCCTTTAAAACAGGCCTGCCAATCAAAAAAAAACTAATTAGGTTAATTAATTTAGCATTTAGTTTATTGGATTAATTGCATAGGTTTATCAATTCATATGTTATTTGATTTATAAATTGATATAGATTTTTCGTAAACCAGTCTCTCTAGTATACTTTCCATTTTTCTATTTCCCTAAGTTTTTCTGATTCCTTTAATTCCTAATAAAATCATGTGAAATGTCACATTCATAAATGCCTAATGGTTTTTTTTTAAGTGGCAATTTTATTGATACTAATAAGAAATTTTACAAATAATTAGGACAAGCGAGCAACAAGCTGCGCCGCAAGTCCTTTCTGAATAGCAAATCATATTCTTCTAAAAACAAACTCGTTAGAACCAGCTGTCATAACGTTACTGTCCATAACTTTCTGAAGTATCTTGAGAAGCTCAACAGACTGTTGTTCCAAAAAACTGAAAGTGTCGAAACTAAATGGAATAAAACAATGTTAGTTAGCCATGCAAGCTTCCTCATGCTTCTCCATCTTCCCTGTCGCTACTCTCTTAGCTGTTTTTCCCACATCAAAGACTCCATTCCCAAGCCCTACCAACGGAGAGGCTCCAGTTACATCAACACATACATATCTCCCCTCAGACCAACTGTAGATCAATATATCCGCAGGACAAACTGTAGATTTTTTTTTTTCGATAACGAAATGCCTCATGGTTGGTAACAATATATGCCACAGTGTTTTAACAAGTAAAATATGCATTCTTTACTAAAAAAAAAGTTAAATATGCATTCAAGCGTGTGCTAGACTAGCTCACCATATCACTTTTTCTTTGTTTTCAGTTGAAGTGGATCCATGTGCTATCATAACATTACAATTACCCAATTAGCCTTCATAGTTCTCTTGTTTATAACAAGTTGAAACCCTTATTCAATGAACGGACAAGTGAGGGAGAATTCATGGCATAGTAAGGGCAAAGTTATGTCACTTAATTCCAGATTTACTAAATCAAGACTCAAAAAAAAAATTCTCTGCCCAAATTTCAGGGCCTCGGAGCCTCTGCCCTGCCACTGAGCAACACAAACCATGTTGATCATTAGGACGCCATTGACATATTGATTAACTCTAGTTAAATTAAATCTAACCAAATATTTATTTTACTCTCTCTCCAAATCATCCTATTTTTTCTGCACAAATTTTTTCTTTCTTTATGTTTCCATAAAAATAAAATAAAATATTATTTTTCAATTAAAAATTTTAAAAATTTACAAATAAATTTTTAATTTTATGTTGCAGATTTTTCAAGGGGTTCTCCTTCATTCAATTACAACGCAGATTTCTCAATTTTATTTTTTATTTGTTATTATCATCGGTATTTTGGTTTGAAATAAATTTGTAATTTGTAATTGCATTTAAGTTTTTTTTTAAAATAATTATGATAAAATTTTAAGTGTTTTTTCCCCATAAATGTTAGAGTAGTTTTAATTTTATTATACAAGGTTTTTCCTTTTCTTTTTTGGGTTTTTCAGACATACTCCCTACCATTTAACACTTGATGTCAATTAACTAGATTTGACTCTCATTGACCGTTAGTCTAGGTTTTCTATTTTCTTCAAATAAAAAAATTAATATTCTAAAACTCCCATGGTGAAATGCCGAATATGCTCTCAATGATTTCTATTTCGTATGCAATTTGCTATTTAAAATCAAGTCTTTCTATTCTATTATTTAACAAGCATGAACTGATGAACGCACTCAACAGGTGTTTAAAATTTTAATTCATGTATTTGATGGTCATTGAGAGCATATTCGGCATTTCATCATGGGAGTTTTAGATTATTATTATTATAAATTGTTTTATTGAAAGAAAATAAAAAACTTAGACTAATGGTCAATGAGAGTCAAACTTAGTTGACCGGCATTAAGCGTTAAACTTAGTTGTGGAAAAGTAAAGAAATGAAATATTTGTAGAGAAAAAATAAATAATGATTTGAAGAGAGAATAAAATAAATATTTTGTTAGATTTTAATTAACCAGAGTTAATCATTATTAGTTAAAATATGGTGGATAGGTGTTTAGGAGACTTTTCGCTCCTAAACGCCAAGGAGCAAATTTTTTCTCCCAACCTTAGCCATAATGAATGGAGATAGATATCTATTGGATCGAAAATTGTTTGAATCTCACATTTAAAACCCAACACAGTAAAAACATTATTGGGATTGTATGTGGACTGTATGTCCATCACCTCTCATATCCAATTCTCCGTTGTGCCCAGCAACGTTCCAACTGGAGTAGCTGATGAGCTGTGAAAAGAGCAAACTAAGTAAAAAATATTAAAATTAAAAAAATAAATAAAATAAAAAATGAACTCAGTGTGAATCTGATTCATAATTTTGACTTTTTTTTTTGGATTGTAAATAATTTTGACTCAAGGTTCTTTGAGGGATGTACATATTTGGATTTGGTTCATTTTCTACATTACGTAAATCAAATTTTTTGAGCCCGTGGGACCAGGGGCGGATCCAGGGGGTGCGGGGGTGTGCTGCAGCACACCCAACTTTTCCGTCGGAAAAAAAAATACTAGGTATAATAGTGTATAATTCACCACAGTACACCTAACTTTTCTGTCGAAAAAAAATACTAGGTATAATAGTGTATAATTCACCACAGTACACCTAACTTTTCCGTCGAAAAAAAAATACTAGTTATAATAGTATATAATTCACCCAAAAAAAAATATTTGTAGTGTATGTTAGTTGTAGCAACTCCCCTTTAGTGGCAATCCTAGATCCGCCCCTGCGTGGGACTGGGCATAGAATACCATATTGTAGCTGAGTAGCTCCATGCTTGAACTGTTAAGATTCTATGACCTGCTAAGTTGTTCATCAAAATCACGCCCGTTATGGCAAGTTCAATTGAGAAGTCCAAATCAAGCATTTCGAAGGGCATGGGAAAGGATTGAGAGGATTTTATAGTTTAGAATTTATTCATGACTACCTTAATTGTAAATAAATTTTCTTCCAAGTCCTAACCATATACCATAAAACTACTTCATTTCATGAAAGCAAACACAGATGGCGCCTTAGATAATTATGGGCTAGGTCATGGAGGAGTGATTAGAAATTATGAAGGCAGAGTTATGGCTGCATTTAGTGGAAGTGGAGGTATGGCGTCAGTTATATTCCAAGAACTGAAAGCTATAGAGGTCTGTCTTGGTCGATGTCTGATAGAAGGTTTCTTAGAGGTCGAAGTAGAATCTGATTCATTAAGAGCTGCATGAATGCGATCAACAAAATTGAGAAGCCTCCATGGTATTGTCGAGATGTAGTGGCTACTATTGACATAAAGAAAGAAGACTTCAGTTTCATCTCTTTTTCACATGCTTTTCGAGAAGTGAATAGGGTAGCTGATTATTTTGCTAGTTTACATAGAAATGTTGGAAATGTTGAATTTTCTACTGTCCACTTTGCACATCCTCTGGATTTTGATGTACAGAACATTGTAAACGAGGATAAGAGTGGAACTATGTATGTAAGGAAAAGTTAAATTAATACAGGTGGGGGTCTGCCTAACCCTAGCTTATTTGGAAAAAAAAATTAATATATCTATATACAAATTTATCCTCGGTTGATATATATGTGATCGAAAACTAATGGTATGTAACTGTTTTCTTCACATTAATCCAACCACCACCACCACATCCACCGCCAGCCATGTTCATCGTGACGACGCCATTGCCTGTGTTGGTATCCATATTTCTTGCTCGTCGAGTAGCTTTAGCTTTGCAAGGATCGCTACTTGGTCCTTGTCCTTCCTCATTATCTTTCACTTTAGGGACACAACAATGACAACAAACGACGCATGTAAACTTTAAGAACAAGAATGGCTATACATCCAAGGGTAATGTATAAACCAATATGTTTATTTCCTCTTGACTTGTTATACATCTTCAACTAGTCTTCTGTGATAAAAAGAAAAGGCACTGAGAAAGAAGGTGTCTAATATCGAGTTGCTCATTGAAGTTTGATTGAAAATCTACTAATTCTTCATACTAGAATAATTTAAGTGTATAGTATTATTGAAATGATATTTTAGGCATGCCAATGTGTAAACATTTTGGTAATTGCCTGAATCGGCCATGATAAATCCATATTGTTCTCCAACCGGCCATGCCTTCTAATTTTGACTTTTTCAATGGGTTTTTTTACCCTTTTGCCCTTCCTTACAACACTCTCTTTCCTCTGCCACACTCTCTCTCATCTGCAACACACTCTCTCTCCTCTTGTACTTCTGATGTTGACATGCATAGTGATAATTATCTGTTAGATTCTCTTAGCGATACGTACTAGCGATTAATGACCATTGGATTTCAACCCAGCAAAAATGAAAACGGACTTTAGCTATTGTGGGATCAGGAACCAGCAACTTATGGATCTACTGTCAGCAACTTTTACGTTGTTTTTGTAATTCAAAGACGAGACAATATTTATCTCGTTTTTTGTGCCAACCTCAAAAAAAATTACAAAGCTCAAAAGCTACACTTTTTTCTCTGGGTTCTTCTTTTTTTATCCTCTACTCTGTCTTCTCCTTTTCAATTTTTCTAAGGATTGTGATGGATGAAAAGAACTCAAACCTCGATAATGGTCAGTTTTGATGTTTGTTTAGTTGTCTTTACTGTTGGTTTGTTTCTATGTAGGTTTATGTTTCGGTTTGCTTCTTTGTAGTTTTACGTAGAAATGTGAGTGTTTTTTAATAAGGTTTCCATGGTGGTTTACCATTTCCAAGTTGATTTTGTTGTCATAGTTATGGTATTTATACAAGGGTTATACAATGTCATAAATGTAGAACAATAAATGAAAGAACTTTATTGTCGTTTTATTAAAAGCTCCTACTTTTTATTGTGCTAACTTTGTATTTTTTTTAGGTTCATTTGATATGCTTATTTATTATGATGGCGAGATGAAATCTGACAAGCATGGTGTGATGAAATCTGACAAGCATGGTCTGATGAAGTATCTAGGGGGTGAGGTGAAATTGAGAGTGTTTGATGTGGATACTCCCTTTGAAGGATTCATGTGTCTTGTTGAAACTATGTCATCGCACATAAGATTGGGTTTTTCTGTTAGGTATTTTATGAACAAGTCCCCTTGTAGAATCGATGAAGAAACCGACTACTTGAACATGATTAAGAAGCAGAAGAAGACTCCAACGAAAGCAATGAAAGTTTGGATTATCAATGAAGCAATCGTCATCACACCATGTGGTATGGGAGCAGGACAAATTAGAAGATCAAGTCCTGGACAACCTACTGTGAAGAACAAAAAAGTTCGTACTGAGCTGTTTAAAACAAATAGTGTTATTCTTGGAAAATATGGTGGACAGTCTAGAGTGAAGAATAAACCGGTTAGTAGTGAGCTATTTAAACAAGAAATGGTTAGAAGTGCAAGTCCTGGATCAAGTTATGGAATTCCTAGTACGAAAAAGAAACAAGTTTGTAGTGAGTCGTTTAAACCTTCTCTGCCAAAGAGTGCTTATCCTGGATCAAGTGGTGGAGAACATTGTAATAAGAAGAAACTCAATGAAGAAATTCCAATTACTGATTCTCCAAGGAAACAATCTTTGTTGAAAGAAAAAGTGCTAGCTTGACAGAAATATTCTTTTAATCAATTTAAACTTGTGGACGAACCAATAGGTAAATCACTAATTTTATTTTAGTTATTCTTAGTTCTAGTAAATGGTTTGGTTGCTGACGGTTATAAACGTTGTGTTCCCTAGACAGTCCGCTAGACCAACCTTCAACTGCAACTCATCAATTGCAAGATGTGGAAAATGAAAATATCATTGAAAATGTCCCACACAGCTTGGAGACGTTAAAAAAGGTCATGGCAGGTGAGGGATAGGGAACAAGTAGTACACCTGTAAATATGTTAGTTACACATAAATGTCTGTTCAATTACTCACATTTAGTAACCATTTTAGATTTGTTCCCAAAGGGAAGCTAAAGTGCAGTTGGTAGTTGCAAATCAATAGAAGAAAGGATACCTCTTGCAATTGTCATTGAAGGTGAGTAGTATAAACATTGCAGGGGATAATTATAGTTTGAGTTGCTGATAGTCCGTGCACTAATGGTTGCCCTATTATAATGCAGAGGATGATCCCACTGGTATTGAAGATGTTGATCAACCAAACTATGAAGAGTTTGATTCTCAAAATCCATATGGAGATGACATTCCTAAAGAATACATAAATGAGGATGTTGAATTTCAAAATGAAGATGAAGTTCAATACTAAATGATTTAGTTGATACAGGTGACATTCCTAAAGAAAACATAATCATCAGTTCTCAAAGTAATGAGAAGGTTGAATTTCAAAATGAATATGAAGATGAAGTTCAAATACTAAATGACTTAGTTGATCTGACTAACATTCCTCAAGAAAACATTTGTGGTAATGAGGATGTTGAATTTCAAAATGAATATGAAGAATGTGAAGTTGTGGTAGTTGAAGATGATAAAGATGATCAAGTTGGTGAGATCGTGATGATGGAGATATATGGTGGAAGCTCGAAAATTTGTGGGGGGAATGGTTGATGGTTGTGAATGATGGCGATGAGGAAGGTGAGATTGATTTCAAATTGGAGGGAATGGTTGATGCTAGGGCTATTGGTGCTAAAGATCTGAATTCTGAAAACCTCCGTCAAGGATATGATCCTTTGTGTGGTTCCCGTAGTCCAAAAACCACTACAAACCAAAGTGAGGTTGTAAATCCTTGTAATGAGGGGTTGAAGTTTGTACCCCCTAAAGTAGGTCAGCATTACGCCACTCGAGATGATCTTGTGAAGGACATGAAATCTTATGCAATTGCACATATGTTTGATTTACGTCGTTGCAATACTACCTCCCAAAAGTTAGTAATCAAGTGTAAGGCAACTAACTGCCTATTTCATTTGTATGCAAAACATGCAACTGGGTCTGATATGTGGGTGGTTATAACTTTTAGAGATGCACACACTTGTGTACAAGATAAGGCTGTTTCAAAAAATTCACATGCAGACGCAAAGTGGGTTTCAGAAATTTTTATGTCCAAGCTTAAGGACAATGAAGAACTGACTGCAAAGAACCTTCAGTTGGAGGTGAAACAGTCATAGCTAACTAATTCGACATATAAAGTTGCGTGGAGGGCCAGAGAAATTGCGTTATAAAAGGTCAGAGTACTATTGTAACTGTCAGCAACTATGAGGATAACTAGTAGCAATATGTAAAGTCTTAGTACAATTCTATTTTTAGGGTATACTATGAAGAACATCTAGTTGTACACCGAATTATTCTTTATAGTATGTTATGAAGAACATGTATCATCTTTTTGATTAACTTATATCTGTCATGGCGTGTAACTGGTAGCCATATGTAATCTGAGTTGGTGTATTTTGTTTCGATATAGATAAGGGGCAGCTTCAGTCAATCATACCAGATGCTGCCAGTTTATTTTAAAGAACTGAAGAAAATTGATCCAGATTGCCACACTGATATAATAACAACAAGCGAGCACAGGTTTGAGAGTTTGTTTCTGAGCTATGGCGTAAATGTTCGTGCCTACAGAAGGTGCCTTCGTCCATTGATTATGATCGATGTAACTTTCATAAAGGGTAGATACAAGTATGTCATCCTAACTGCTCTTTCTGTTGATAGAGATAGTCATTGCTTTCCAATTGCAGTTGGTGTAGTCCCAAAAGAGAATAATGAACATTGGGATTGGTTTCTTCAAAAACTCAGAGATGTTGTAGTTGGTCCTACAGATAAGTTTGTTCTATTATCAGATAGACATACAAGCATTCTCCAGGCAGTGCCAAAAATCCTTCCAAATGCGTACCATTGCTTTTGTGCACAACATATCTCCAAGAATGTTAGCAAAGAAGACACCAAAGGGAGAGTTAAGGCCGCAGCAGAAACTTATGATAAAGCTGACTTTGTGAGAATCATGTGTCGCATTTGGTGTAGTGATAGTAAAGGTTACGCAAAAATAATAAAGATTCTGAAGGAATAGTGGTCATTTGCCTATACTGAAATGAGAAGGTATGCAATTTGTTATACAAATCATATCGAGAGTTGGAATAAGATGATTATGCCTGAGCGAGCTATGCCAATTACTTCTCTGCTAAATGGTATTCGAATGAACATTATGAGACACTTTTATGACTATCGGGTCATGGCTTCAAAGCTGAAGACAAAGTTGATGAAATCAGCTGAGGATGTAATCATTTCCTCTCATTATGTTAGTCGGTCGTTCACTACAATAAGAGCTAGTGAGTACATATACTTGGTTACCAACGTAGGGCACACAGATATAGTTGACTTACTAAAAAAATGTTGTACATGTGGTTTTTTTCAACAAGTTGGTATTCCTTGTAGCCATGCAATGAAGGTCATTAACGATGGTCGATTCTGTGTATATGACTTCTGCTTGTCGTGCTACTCAAAGGAAACGATGATGGATACCTATCAAGAGAATTAGACACCGATGAAGGGCAAAGAACATTGGCATTGGGGAAGTTACAACATCATGGTTCGTCCTCCCACAGATGAGGTAATGCATGGTAGGCCCCAAAAGAAGAGGAAACGTTCTAAAGGGGAGGGTGTGCCAATGCAAAGGAGAAAGTGCAGCCGTTGTGGTGCCCTTGGACACAACAGAGCAACCTGCCCTAATGCGATAGATAATGCTACTTGGATTGACTTCTCAGCTGGGGTTCTAGCTGATTTTACCAACGAAGACAACATTTGAGTCAACCATCAACGACGAATATAAGTACTGTCAGCAACTAAGCTTGTAATGTTATTTGGATTTTCTTTGGCCTTTCAATGACTATGTAAGTTATTTGGGAATCAATGTAATGGTATTTTGTTGTTTATACTTGCAGGTGTTTTGTCTATTGAAGTTATCAATATGTAAGGTAGCAAAAAAAAACAAAAACTATAAAAAATACTATAAAATTAACGCCACAATTGAAACACTTAGGATTGTAACTTGAAAATTAGAGACGTTATCTAAACAAACCACTGACTTCAAAATATTATGTTTATCAAAATGGAGTACTGCAAAATTAGACACATAAGTTCCAAAATAATAACAAACATCTGAAAATGAGAGCATTTTGATGTCCCCTAGTTCTTGTCTTCAGCTATTTTCTCCTGCTGGTCAGCAGACCCATCTTCAGCATCCTTAGCTTTGTTGTTTTCTGCATCCTTCAGTTATACCTGGCTTCCAGCTGTATCATCATGAGTCTATTTATCTGGGTCAATGTGGAGTTGGTCCTCAGTAGCAGCTTCAGCATCCTCCTTGACTTGGTCACTTCCAGCTGCATCTGCTGCACTCTATTGGCATTGGTTAGCCTCCATTTGGACCAACTCATTAGCAGGTTCAACATCCTCCTTCACTTGGTCACTTACTGCTACATCTGCTTCACTCTGTTGGCATTGCTCAATCTCTACTTTGACTAACTCAGTAGCAGGTTCAACATCCTCCTTCACTTGGTCACTTGCAGCTGCATCTGCTTCCCTTTGTTGGCATTTCTCCGTCTCCACTTGGTTCTCAGTGGCAGGTTCAACATCCTTGTTCACTTGGTCACTTCCAGCTTCAACATCCTTGTTCACTTGGTCACATCCAGCTTCAACATCCTCAAGTTTAACATCCTTGTTCACTTGGTCACTTCCAGCTTCAACATCCTTTATCATTTGACTATGTTGGCATTGGTCAATGTCCACTTGGTTCTCAGTAGCTGCTTCAGCATCCTTAGGCTCTTTGTCAATCCCAGCTGAATCTGCTTCACTCTGTACCTCTATGCCAATGTCAACTTGCTTCAATGCCTCTGTCCCAGTAGCTGCTACATCCATGGATACTTGGTTCTCAGTAGCTGTTTCAGCATCCTTGGGCTCTTTGTCAATCCCAGCTGAATCTGCTTCACTCTGTACCTCTATGCCAATGTCAACTTGCTTCAATGCCTCTGTCCCAGTAGCTGCTACATCCTTAGACACTTGGTTCTCTGCTTGCAGACTTGCTTCTGTCAACTTCTCTTCAAATTCTTTTCTCTTCTTAGCCACTTCATATGGATTTAATCCACAAGATATAATGTCCATTCCAATCCTCAGCCGCATTCTAAATGGTTGCATGTCAATATGGTTTACCCTCTCAGGAACACCTCTAAGAAGACTATCAATAAATGCAAGGCAATATAACCCATAGCTGTTGGAATCTGGTTATTGTGTGACACTAACAAATTCACGAGCCCATGATGTGTTCAAATCAACAGTAGAGCTTGGATCAACACAACTAAGCACATAAGGAATAATTCTCTCTAAAGCTAGTTGTTCATCAGAAATTTGGTTTCCACCAAGAGAATCATAGGTGCACACTTTCATCTCTTTAAAGTTAAAGACATCAACAATCCAGTGACTACCATGAACTTGAAGAGGTACAATTACACCCTTACCCTGTACTGGGTGCGGTTGATTTCTAATCCTTCCTTCAAAGGGATCCAAATACTCTTTCACAATTTCATCTGTATGGTACAAACCATTAACCACTCTCTCCTCTAGGTTTGCAGCTCGAAAACTTGGGTCTTGTAGCTTATTCTTGAATATCCCATACTCTCTTGTCATGAATTTCTACATCCACAAAGTGATGATTAAGCTTATCAAACTTAAGTAAGAATAGTGATTAAGCTTTAACAGAAACTTAGTATTAAAGTATAGAGAACTCACAGCAAAATAAACATCCTCCACAACAATATACACTTCATCTTCCGGAATGGCATGTTCCTTACAATGCTACTTATACCACCTTATCAATAGCTTGACATATAAGCTGAGAACCTATAAAATAATCAAATAGGAATTAGTAACAATTAACTTTCTATAGTAGTTTACTTTGCACATTAATACCAAGTTGCTGATAGTTTTAGAGCAAATTACTAATGGTAGATTCATTACCTCACCATCCACCCATTGTCTTCCATGTAACAAATGAAAATTATGCACTAAAATAACTTGATCATACCCAAAAACTCTCATATCTGGAGAGCTCTGTTGATCCTTCTTCCTACTAAATTTTTTCCAGTAATAATTGACAACATTTACCTCACCTGCGGTAGTTGTTTTCTTGTAAAAGGTTGATGATAGAGCAACCTTGATTAATGAGTCACAGTTTTTTCCCATCTTCTCTTCCCATAAACTAGTACTTTCTTTTCCCAGTTTTTTCTCCCTCCTCCTTCTTCTACGGCCACTCTCTTCAGTTTTCTTATCCATTTCCTTCTCCATCTGAGTGTGAATGAGTACCACATCAAGTTCCTCCACATCACCAGCATGTTGACCCACAGTGTTCTGATCATCATCTACAGCTGCCACAACATGTTCAGTGCTTGCTCCTTCTGATGGTGATAGGGTCGGCGATCTGATTCGTCGGGGAGCTCTCACAGACTTCCAGCCAATAGAGAAACAAAATTGAATTTTTCCATTTCTCTATTCAAGACTGCTTCCCTATCAAGATCACCAGGAGGAAGGACTAAAACAGAAGCCAAAGGATATGCATGTTTCCCCATCAAGATCCCCAGGAGGAGGGACAAAAGCAGAAGACAAAGGAGAGTAAAAGGGAACATGATCAAGCATTGAAGATTCAGCATAAGGTACTATAACAGTCTGTACCCCTACCAGGTCCTCCTCTAGCTCCACACTATGTTCTTAGTATGTCCCCTTGGGTATGACCTCACTAATCTCTTGCAAAGAACTTGCAGCAACTGACTCCAAATAATTTTGCCCTCTTTGTTGTTATGCAACATCTTCATCTTCATCTGACTCAGCCTGAATCAACTTCCTTCTTTGTTTGGGTATCTCAGCTTCCTGAAGCTTCAGCTCCCTTTCCCTTGTTCTCTCACTGATTTGATATTTTTTTTCTTCAAGTTTTGCCTCTCACTAGCCTTTATAGCCTCATTTTTGCTTGCCCTAGATGGCTGAACTCGAGTACCACAAACTTTGACCACTTTCCTTTTATTTCTTTCATACTGAGCAGGTATTGAAGTATCTCCCACAACTTCAAGGCTTTGATCCTTGTCCAATGCTCTTTTTCTTTTATATGAGGAACTAGGAGAAACATCAAAGGTAACTTTCTTAGAAGCAGATGAACTCCCTTTCTTAGGTTCTAAGTGAACCTTCTTCTGGGAAAACTTCTTCGGGGTAGACTTCTTCTGGGAAGACTTCTTCTAGGAAGACCTTGTTGGTGTTTTCAGTTTAGCATCAGCACCTACATTGCTTGGCTTCTTTGGGCTTGGGCTTCTAGTTGTAGCTCCTTTCATAACCTTAACTTCTAAACTTCTGCTCCTTGTTCTACCCTTTGTTTCAGGCCCTTTCACAACCTCAACCTCTGAACTTTCCATACCACCTTTTAACCCACCATGAGCAATCTCTTGAATTATTGTTTCCATGCCAGTCCTTATTTCACTCTGGAGTATATCCCCAACAACCCTAACCTCCTTACTGACATGTTTTAGATTAATCAAAGCACATAACAAAGAATATAAGTAAGATCCCACTTCACTATTTGTAAACTACTACAGATACATTGTAGTGGCTGATCGACATATCATGTTTCACAATAGCTCACTCATGGTACATTAACATATTACTGCCTCATATATGAAACAATGCTACAACATGCAGTTCCATAACAACACATTATCAGTGCTTCATATAACAACATGGGTCCTAACAACATTTGCAATTCCAATTCAGGACTATGTAATAGGGTACCCATATCATATTACAACTTTCTATAACATTTTAAGATTATATAAGTACTTCAAATGTCAAAAACTGGTTACCCATATATTATCATAGGTACCCTATATATTATCATTCTGGGATCAACATGCAAGATCTCACTTCACTATTTGTAAACCACTACAGATACATTGTAGTGGCTGACATATCATGTTTCACAATAGCTCACTCATGGTACAGTAACATATTACTGCCTCATATATAAAACAATGATGTAACATGCAGTTCCCTAACAACACATTATCAGTGCTTCATATAACAACATGGGTCCTAACAACATTTGCAATTCCAATTCAAGACTATATAATAGGGTACCCATATCATATTATAACTTTCTATAATATTTTAAGATTATATGAGTACTTCAAATGTCAAAAACTGGTTACCCATATATTATCATGGGTACCCTATTATTATTCTAGGATCAATATGCAAGATCCCACTTCACTATTTGTAAACCATTACAGATACATTGTAGTGGCTGACATATCATGTTTCACAATAGCTCACTCATATATGAAACAATGCTGCAACATGCAGTTCCATAACAACACATTATCAATGCTTCATATAACAACATGGGTCCTAACAACATTTGCAATTCCATTATCATATTACAACTTCTATAACATTATAAGATTATATGAGTACTTCAAATGTCAAAAACTGGTTACCCATATATTATCACGGGTACCCTATTATCATTCTAGGATACAACATGCAACATTGTTGAACACAATAAAGAAAACAAGTTACTTACAAGGCCTTTAATTACTTTTGCCTGTCTTTGAAAAAATTCCTCATTATTGTATGTCCCTGAAACTACTGCACCACTTTGCATGGGTTGTTGCCCCAAAGCATCCTTTAGCACTTCTTCATTCAATTCTCCTTCAGAAAGATCTAGACTTTCCAACACAACTGCCTTTCCCTTAAGAGGCTGAAGATTTTTCTTATAAGTATGTAGATGTATGTTTCCGGAAGGCAAGTCTACCCAATCTAGTATTCTGGAGAACCTACCATCAACTTGTCTCCGAGCCCCAAGAGATGGGATGTGAAGATATACCCAAATAACAAAACAAATTAAACAGCCATAAACTGTGAAAGAATCCTTTCCAACACTCACCAAGTTAGACATGTCTTCCAAAGACTCTTCCAACATTTCAAACAGAGGTGTGCCCCAAGGAAAGCTGTCAAATGCATTTAAATTCTTGGCCAAATCAATATACCTCCCATCAACTGTCCTAGCAGATCCTGGAAGCACAACCTGCAACAGCATATACAACATATTCAGCCTAAACACATCATTCTGACTTTCTTCACCAACACTTGATTTTGCTAATTTTCTAGCTTCCAATATTTCTGTTTCAGAAACCGTGGTTCCTTTAAAAAACCTTGCACGAAATTAGGATGGGATCTTGATGTTTGCCGTGTAGAATGAATTAGAAACCGGCTTCACACTAAGACCCATTATAAGAGCAACATCACTTTTTTTAAACACCGAATCCTTCCTACCGATTCGGTAGCAAAGTTTACCTACTTGGTGTCCCAAAACATCATACACTAACGTAGTAGTGGTGTGCATTCTCTCGTTAATGCTTAAAAACTTCCCGAAGCAAGACTTCTCAAAATCTTCCCTCTCTTCAGTAGTGAATGTCTTGAACAATTTATGCATTTTATCGAGTGACATACGAACAGTCAAATTAAGCTTTCTCATTTTTGAAAGATTGGAAATGGTCGGAAAATTAGGGATTCAAGGTATTCAATTTGGGCAGTTTTTTTGGTCCGAAAATGAACACTGAACTGTCCTTATACCCTCAAACATATTACTACCGACACGTGCCAGTTAAAGGTTAAAAACCCATCATTTCTTCAACAGTTCGGCGAATAATTAATGCTATCGTATCGTTCCTAACACGTGGCAAAGATTTTTCCCACCCAAACTAGATTCTTCATCTCACCAGTTTATCTTAGTACAAACATATTTTAATGTACTAATAACTATCAACAACTTCTGAGTCTGGCCATTTTACAAAGGGTGGGACTTCCTAACATTTTGGCTATTTGTATAAGAAAACTTTATAAATATTGAACTACGGACAAGCTTGTAACTGAGTTGGGTGCGAACAATGGTGAAATATGGCACTGAGATGCTAGTTACTACTTCTCAACTTCAGTATGTGTTATTAAATGCTACACTTTTGCTTTACTTGATATTGAATAAAGGGTTTAATAAACTTATCAAAGTTAACTTTTGCTTAACTTGTTATTAGATAATACTATTTTGTACATAAGTTATAGGTGTATATTAAAGTCAACATGATAGTCTTAATTGTGTTCTTGTTTATGGCTTCCGTTACTGATATATCATACATAAAATGCTGCCAATTACCTCTGTTTCGAATAACATGTCCAGCCCAGTTTTGTGAATGCTAAATGCACTTTTTCTTTTTTCTTTTTATTGAGTTTCCATGCAGATTTCTTTCTATTAGGGTCTCATTATCTCCTGTAAACAACAACAGTGATATAAGGGTACCCCTGATATAATCACAAACAAAACATATGAATATTAACAGTTACTGTGCTGACACTCAAGCACAATGGACCGGCCGTTTCATAAACAACAAAATACCATTACATCGATTCAAGCCCAAACCTATACAGTGAAACATACTTCCAAAACTCCATAAGGTGATATGTGAAGTGGAAGTGGGATTTCAAAAGAAACCCAAGTTACTGACGATACATTTAAATGTCACTTATGGTGACATACACAGAGTCTTCATTGCTAAAACCTGACGGAACCGCGACTAAAAAGGCAATCCAAGCTCACCACAATGACTGCTCAGTTGTCTTCTTCTGCTTTTGAATCATGCCTTGAATCATATTCAAGTAGTCAATTTTTTCATTAATCTAGAAAGGGACTTGTTCATCAAGTACATCATACAAAAACTCAATTTCATGCACTTGGACAAACCTTCCACAAGACACATGAATCCTTCTAAGAAAATATACACATCAAACACTCTCAATTTCACCTCACCTGTTACATACTTCTTCACTCCATGCAAAAAGAACAAAATCAACATGGAAATAGTAAACATAACTATGGAAACCTTAAAAAAAAAAAACTCTATACACTACTACATAAAAACAAACCCAAGTTGCTGACGATACATGTAAGTGTCGCTTATGGTGGCATCCACAGAGTCTTCATTGCTAAAACCTGGTGGAACTGCGACTGAAAAAGCAATCCAAGCTCACCACAATGACTGCTCAGTTGTTTTCTTATGCTTTTGAATTATGCCTTGAATCATATTCAAGTAGTCAATTTTTTCATGGATCTAGAAAGGGACTTGTTCATCAAGTACATCATACAAAAACTCAATTTCATGTGCTTGGACAAACCTTCCACAAGACACATGAATCCTTCTAAGAAAATATACACATCAAACACTCTCAATTTCACCTCACCTGTTACATACTTCTTCACTCCATGCAAAAAGAATAAAATCAACATGGAAATAGTAAACACAACTATGGAAACCTTAAAAAAACTCTATACACTACTACGTAAAAACAAACCCAAGTTGCTGATGGTACATGTAAGTGTCGCTTATGGTGGAATCCACAGAGTCTTCATTGCTAAAACCTGGCAGAACCGCAACGGAAAAGGCAATCCAAGCTCACCACAATAATTGGTCAGTTGTTTTCTTCTGCTTTTGAATCATGCCTTGAATCATATTCAAGTAGTCAATTTTTTCATGGATCTAGAAAGAGACTTGTTCATCAAGCACATCATACAAAAACTCAATTTTATGCGCTTGGACAAACCTTCCACAAGACACATGAATCCTTCTAAGAAAATATACACATCAAACACTCTCAATTTCACCTCACTTGTTACATACTTCTTCACTCCATGCAACAAGAACAAAATCAATATGGAAATAGTAAACACAACTATGGAAACCTTAAAAAACTCTATACACTACTACGTAAAAACAAACCCAAGACAACCTAAGAAGAAACCAACACTGAAGACAACAAACCAAAGTTCAAAACATATCAATAAACAATGAGAACCGTAGATGGATAGGATAATCAAGAAAATGAACCTTAGAAAAATCCATTATCAAGATTTGTGTTCTTGTCCTCCATGAAAAACCTTACCAAAATCACAAAGGAGAGGATAACCAAGAAGATGAAGTAAAAAAACTGGAAGCTTTGGAGGTTTTGTAAACACTTTTATAGTTTGGCACAAAAATCGAGGTGAATATTGTTTCATGTCCGTACAACAAAAACAAGCCAGAATTTGCTGATAGTAAGTCCATAAGTTGCTGGTTCCTGATTCCCACAATAGCTAAAGTCCGTTTTCATTTTTGCTGGGTTGAAATCCAACGGTCATTAATCGCTAGTACGTATCGCTAAGAGAATCTAACGGATAATTATCACTGTGCATGTCAACATCAGAAGTATAAGAGGAGAGAGAGAGTGCATTGCAGAGGAGAGAGAGTGTGGCAGGAGGAGAGAGAATGTTGTACAAAAGGGCAAAAGGGTCAAAAACATGTTGAACTGGTCAAAATTGAAAGGCATGGCCGGTTGGAGAACAATGTGGATTTATCATGGCCGATTCAGGCAATTACCCATGATACCCTAAACATTTCATATTTTGGTATGACAATAAGTGAGAGATTTTTATGCTTAGTATAGAATGGGTGGAGTACAGGAGTTATATAGCCTTAAATCTCAAATGATTTGGATGGCTTTTTAAACCCGGCCTAGCACAAACATACTTGGGCTTTTGGGAATTGGGATCTTGTATTTGGATTTATGTGACTTGCCTCCATGTTCATCCCTCATTCCCTTGTGCCCAACAGCCAAGTAGCTGATGAAGTCAAAATAAAGATTTACCAACTCAATCCTGATCTTTGTCAATCATCATAGAGATCATCATAATATGCAAATGAAGACCACTTGCACAAAACATTGTGTGCACTCTGTAAATGTGTGTTTTAGTCACGACCTTTTGGGTCTGGGTGATTGGGGAAGATGATGTTATGACTGAGTTCGAATGATCGAACTGCCTACGTATCCAGTTCTCCGATGAACTGGAATCAAATCAGGCGTAGTTCATATTGGAATTAAGTGATTGAATTGGAGATGGAGAGAATGTGAGCATAGAGCTCCCCCCTTTGCCTCGCCTTCTCCACTTGCTTTTGTAGTGGTCTTTGAGACTCTTCCCTTTCCACTGCGTCAGGTCGGGTCCTATTAATTGTTAGACTTCAATCAGCTTAAATAAGTGCATGGCTGCTATTACAGAATAGATGTAACAACTGCATTTCCATCTTTGAGCGTTACAAGACCTGGCTGAGGTCTTAGTATAAGCAACTTGGTTGAGGTCTTGATATGAGCGACCTGGTCGAGGTCTTGGTATAATCGACCTGGTGAGTTATGCTGGACACGTATATAATATACATTGGTTGTGTATATTAGTCCCTCACACACTCATTGAATTTTGATTCATAATTTCGATCAAGTTCTTTAAAGGATCGATGCACATAATTGAATTTTGTTCATTCTCTGTGTAAATGTCTAATTTTGTCTCGTGGGATTAATAGGACATTACACCAATGATTTAAGACTTAGCTCTAGTTGTCCCGTGGGATTAATAAAACATTACACCAATGATTTAAGACTTAGCTCTAGTTGTCCCGTGGGATTAATAAGACGTTACATCAATGATTTAAGACTTAGCACTAGTTTGGGTGAAGGAAGGGGATGGTTTTGATTGATGGAAATGTTTGTTCTTCGCATGGCCCAAAATATCGCCGAGATATCCGATATCTCGCCGATATATCTCGGTAAATTGGTACACCGATATCGATATTTCCGACATATATCCACCGAATATTGAACCCCTTTTTTTCCGAGATATATCAGAATTTCCGATATGAAAGTTTATATCGCCGATATAATCGATATATATCAGTTGACTTTTTGACCAATTGTTAATAACTTAATATTGAAATTTCCGAAATATCCGATATATCCGAGATATATCGGCGAGATATCCGAGATATATCGGTGAGATATCCGATATTTTAGAAACTTTGGACTGGTCACCAAAAAAACCGAGATATCCTATATATCTCGATTTTTGGGTACACCGATATATTGACCGATATCGAAATTTTGGGCCTTGGTTCTTCGTGAGTGAGAAGATGCCTATGTATCCGGCACTGTGTATGAGAGTAGAATCAGAAGTGCTGAAATCAAGCCAACATAGTTCTGAGGGTGGTTTTTATAGGCATTGAGGGTACGTGTTCATCTGGTAAGACACGTATGGTGGTCTGGACAGATGTGCGGTTGAGATGAGCATGTGTGTAGTGAGGGTGGTTTTTATAGGCATTGAGGGTACGTGTTCATCTGGTAAGACACGTATGGTGGTCTGGACAGATGTGTGGTTGAGATGAGCATGTGTGTAGTAGCTTTAGGTGTTAGGTTGTTTGAGCTAGCATAAGGCGTAATAATGGTGAGACCACCGTAATTATGGTAAATGCAGGGCCGGCTCTAAGGGGTAGGCAACATAGGTAGTCGCCTAGGGACCCCATATAATAGCCAAATAAAAAGGCCCCCACTCAGTGACAAGTAACTATACTAGGCCAAATTTGCCATTAGTGTATGGGAAAAATACTGCTGGAAGGAGTTGAACACGGGATATACTTGTGAAAATTGAAAGTCATCACTGTTAGACTACAATCATTTTGATGTTATTAGAGCCTTAAAATGTTTTATTATTATTTTCAACAAATTTGCAAATGATTTTTCACTTGTTTCTTTGAGTTTTACAAAGGCCCAATCTAAGAGCTCGCCTAGGACCCCCACATACTCAAAGCCAGCCCTAGATAAATGGTTGTAATGATTTGAGTATTACGGTGGGTGGAGGCCTAATGCTAATGATAGCAATGATGAAAGTATTGGGTGATGATGTCACAAGACGAAGCCGAGTGTCAAGTCATGAGATGTTGATCTGATGTCGATCGAGTGAGCGAGTACTCGTGTTCTCGTAGTTAGTCTTGTGGAGTCGCTATGTGTGGACTGTGTACATCACGTGCTTGATAAGATGTCCCTTACACTTTGCATTCCATAAATCAAAATTTTATGTACAAGGCAAGGGACTGCCCATAAAGCATGATTATTGTAGCTCCATGCATGCTTGAGTTGTCCTGATTCTGTGACTTGTAAGTTGTGTTAGAATCGGTGTGTGGAAACAACAAGAAGTTAAGGACAGAAAGAACAGTAGCAACCAAGGTGTGTATGACATTGTCCTTAAGGAAAGATTTCGCCTTTTCTGGTGCAGAAAGGCTATAGTGGCGTCTTCCTCACAGGACACAATGGTTAACAGATGGTTCAATTTTTAATACAGTATTGGTACAAGGTGTGTATGACATTATTTCACCCTTTCTAGTGCAGAAAGGCTATAGTGGCGTCTTCCTCACAGGACACAATGGTTAACTCTTCAATTTTTAATACAGTATTGGTGGATAAGCAAAAACACTTTATAGAATTGCCCAAGCCCATTATCCGAATTCAAACCCAACATGACTCAACTCGGTGCGGGTGTGTGTGGCTTTGTGTGCGTCCTCTCTCCTAACACAAAAACATTTGTACCCTCAGGGCACACCCTTATGCTAGAGAAAGTCCTTAAATATTTGCGAAGTTAGAGATAAGTTACCAATATGGGACTATCAAGAAAGCACAAAAATGGATAAAACACTCGTTGTTCTTCTCCTCCACTTTGCACACGCATAAGCAAATTGAAATAACTAAAGAGATACCAACAAGTTATTCATCAAGCATTTACCGTGCATATTCTATTGAGCAGTCTAAATCAATCATTTAGAAGGGTATGGGAAAGGATTGAGAGGATTGTATAGTTACGAATTATTGAAAACGATAAAGATTGTTCCCACAAATTACTGAAAAAAAGAGGCACTTTCTTTTGTGTCACATGGAAACACACTCAAAAGTCAAAACCAGCTCATAGGTGATTTGGGCATTTACAATGTGAGGGCAAATTAAATGAGCAATAGCTGCCAAAAACATTTGTATCGTCGGCTCATGAACCTGCGCATTGTGAATCAATGTCATGTTGGAATATTGGATGCCATGGGATTAATCTCAAGAAATATATTGTGCCAAGTTAAATCGTTTAGTAGACTAGTAGTGAGTGACCAAACAAATTATTTTCCCCAAAAAAAAATACACGCAAGGTGTTGCATTTGCAGGAAAATCATGAAACCGAATGTCGTCATTTTTTTTCAACAATAAACAACTTCCGGACTAGTGGTGTCAAATGGGCTGGGCCGGGCTGGCCCCGCCCTCAAACAATGAAGCCCTCATGTTTTGAGGGCCGGGCCAGCTCTACCTTCATTTACTTGAGGGGTCGGGGGTCGGTCGGGCCAATGCTTAAATCTCGAAGTTTTATCCGCCCCTCAACCCCTCGAGGGGCTTGAAGAAGGCGGGCCAAACGCAAGCGTGAGGGCCGGATACTATGTTATACATTTGATTTACAAAATAAATTTAAACATTAGTTAAAAATGATAAAATCGAATGCACTTCACAATTAAACCTTCAAACTACTAAAAAAACTTGTTAAAGTTGTATTAGTCAATTAAGATCAATTAAATTCATTTCATAAAATATTATAATGAAATTATAAGGTTGGCAAACTTAATAGATAAACGTTTTTTTAAGTGATTTTTAGCATATTAATGTTAAAATAAAATATATTGTAAAAAAATTTATTAAAATATATGTAATAAATGTTGAGGGCCTAATGAGGGCCGGGCTTAAGGGAGGGCTTAAGTTTCAAAGTCAGGCCCTTACCCCCCTCCCCTCAAAGGCTTGAGGGCCGGGTCGGCCCAGCCCACGAATGTGTGAGGGCCTCATTTTGAGGGCTTTTTGGGCCCATGGGCCGGGTCGGGGCGGGCGGGCTAAGGGTTTGAGGGCCATTTTGACACCCCTATTCCGGACCAGTCAACCTCTTCTTGTAATATATTATCGATATATGACTTGATTTTTTGGTGTGATGTTAATCTCCGTCACTCCGTGTCGTCTAGATCATCATCAATGACTACCCCATGATCCATGTATTCAGTGGCGGAGCCAGGGGGGGCCCAGCATACACCTGGGCGTACCCTCACTTTGACCAAAAAAAAAAAAAACTATTAACTAGTTATGGCGCAAGTACACGACTGTTTGTAAAGTTACACAAACTTAACCAAGACGTTTAGATTCTTCTATTGAATGGGAACCTATTAAAGATGGTTCTCAAGTTAAGTTGAAAACTAGATATGGGAAATTTTTAAGAGCTAATCGTGCTTTATTATTATCACCTTGGGGAAACTCTCTTACTCATGACATTCCACATAGAAGTATAGAACTACTACTCAAGAATGGATTTTATGGGATATTGATGTTTTAGAGTTTCAAGATCATCTTTGATTCACTACCGAAACCCATAGAAGAAGAACAAGTCTTAGAGATTGGGTCTTTTGAGTCTTGATTTAATATTGTATTCTAAGAAAAGGGTATTTGTCAAAATTTGAACCTGGGCTAATTTGTGTTTGTAATTTTGGATTTTGCAGTCAAGTGGTTCTTTCGCTAATTCGATGCAAAAGGCGGGAGATGATCAGATTATATATTATCGTACTGCTGATAATAATCAAAATGTTAACTACGCGATTGAAGAGGATTCGTTTAATTTTAAAGGGAATGAAATAAATGAATTGATTCAGAAGTTGGAAGAAGAAACTGGAATTGATAATATTACTGTGAGTACTCCAGTATGTATATTTCAAATATTACTATGGGTACTCGTCATGTATGTTGTTAAGTATTTATACGTATTTGATGATTTGGCAAATGGAGTTAACTAATTTCAAATTTTGAATGTTGTCAATTTTGACCGTTGTACAATTATGAAGCAAACAAATTTTGACCGTTGTAAAATTAGTTGACTCTGTTCGCCAAATCATCAAATACGTATAAATACTTAACAGCGTACATGATGAGTACCCATATTAGTAATATTTAAAATATACGGTATCCTATTCTGCAAAAAAAATAATACAGTACCTATAATGTAAAACCCACTATAGTTCAGTACCTATATCAATAATATTTTCAACAAAAAATAGAGCCCCCTTTTCAACAATTGCATCACTTTATGTGACATGCATTAGTAAAACCTAATCATATCTAGAACCACCTGAGAGGATTAAGAAAATAAGAAATGTAGATGCAAAAACTAATTAAATTAGAGTTATTATCGAAGAAAAAAAAAAAAAAAAAAAACTACTTAAATTATTTATAAAAATCTGGATATTAGTACATAAACAACATTAATGGGTCTAGAGATTTGCACGGAACATTCAGTTTTGATTCTTTTCATTTTGGGTGAAATAAAAACTTTAAATAAGAGTTATGAATAATTAGTTAAAAATTGATTTTTACTTTTTTTTTTTTTTTTTTTTATACTTTGTAGTTAGGGTTGGCTCACCCTCATTCTATTTCCTAGCTCCGCCACTGCATGTATTGACTCTTTTGTCTTGAGTCCAAGTTACAGGATAGCCGCATACATTTGTGATTGTGTAAACCTCAAAGATCACCAAATCAACGTATGTAAAATTGTAAACTACCAACGTATATATGAATCTCAAATGTATAAGTAATTTATTAGAGAAAAGGTAAACTGTATAGCACGATGGAGAAGGTAAACACGCAAGATTACCACACACACAAGTCACAACACGAAAAAGAGAACAAGGTTACAGACTTCACAGCAGATTACAACACACGCAATCACACAACACACCACAAGCCTTTAGTAATTCACACAAGATTACCACACGCACGCACAAGTGCGCGGTACAACACACAATTACCAAAATAATTGCACCTTCCATAGGGGAATGATATGATTGAATAATCTAACTTCTTTAAAGAAAACGGTGGGAGGAACAGTGAAATTCATCACGCCATTAATTTTTTTTCTAATTTTGCCCCTTTCCAAACACGAATATTACAGCTCATGCCATTTGTTTGTTTTATTTTTTTATTTTGTTTTTTGCATGGGTAAAATAGTAGTTTCACGTCTATAAATTAATGAAAAATAAAATAAAATCAGAGATTGTTAAAGAAAACGAGAGTTTCAACAGTAAATTCATCACGCTATTTTTTTTTTTTTCCGATTTTGCCCCTTGCCAAACCCAAATATTATAGGTCATGCCATTTTTTTTTGTTTACGTGGCAGAGACACGTACAAATAGGCTAGTAATAATTAAAAGCAGGATAGGAGGATAACAACGGATATGGGTGAAGATATCACGTTTACCAGGACCCACATAACAATAAAAACAGTCATTTTTGTTTTCTAGTGTAGTAAAGTCTTCACCTCGTTTGCGTATTTGGTAAGAAGTCCCATGCCAAAATCACACATATCTCATTTCCTTCATTCATATTTATAGTATATATATGTAGTACACTTTCATTATGCTATATATATACTCTATAGTTGTTGAAAAGTGAAGATGGGGATGATGAGAGGTGTTTCTGCTATCTTTGTTATGTTTCTTTTTGTTATTGCTGTAAATGGTCGTGGACTTGGTCCTAGTATATCCAAACCTGACCCAGCTGATGGTGTTGCTACTGCTAGATGGTTGGCTTCTCAGAATACTTGGGGAGTTTTAAGGTACTCTAAATTTTTCTTTTTGATCTTTCGTTTTATTACTTTGGGGGTGTATAATTTAATTTGGTTTGTTTATTTCTTGGTTTTATGCATTTTTTTATTATTCTTATTGTTGGTGTGGTTTGAAACTTTGCTAAAGTGATTTTTGTTAGGGAAATTCAAGAAAGAGTTATCCAATTTTGGGCAATTGGTCTCTTTGCTAATCTATTTAGTTATACATTTGGATTATTGTGTCACCACGGATGTGATATCCCAAAATCTATTTGACAATTTTAAAACAAAACAAGAGATTATATCTGTCATGCACATGACTATGGACAGATTACAATTAGAAAGATTCATTAGTTTCAAGTATGATAGAACTTTTTAGTAACTAGGTGTGTCTGCAATCTGCATCTATCACACTTATCGTTAGAGATGTAAAATCATGTATAGGTTGTATTTTCGCTTTTAACAATGTCTATAGTGAAGTGGTTTGTTTATATTATCATTGATACCATGTCTGATGTCATTGAAAACATTACAAGCCTGATATTTTGTCTGTCACAGAAGAAATTGTATCGTGTCAACACTTTTTTTTTTCTAAATGATACGTCATTTTCGTCTTGCAGTACTATTTCAATTGAACTAAAAGGAGCTCCCTTTGGGTAAGTTACTCTACTTTTAAGTTGATATGCTAATTTCTTGAACATATATCAACTCTGGTAAGTTGTTAGCTAACTAATTTTGGTGAGTTGTTGATTGACGTGTCTGAATATCATTCAGGAATGTAGTTTCGTTTAGTGATGGATTACCTGATAAGGGCCTTGGTGTCCCGTATTTCTATATGTCAACTCTTGATCCTACTCCAAGAAACGCGTTGAAGGATGAGCGAGCTTCATTTGCAGTCAGCGAAGTCCCTATTGGATCTTGTGGCAAGGCAGACCCTGAGAACCCAACTTGTTCAAAGCTTACCCTTACAGGAAAGGTTTGTGAAAAATATAGAGAATACTCATTGTCTATTTGCTTTATTGATTCTAGTTCATACTTAAAACTGTTCATGTGTTTTTACTCGAATTAGGCTTGTATGGTGGCATGTTGATTTTCTTCTTCAACCGTTATTCAAGAAAGTTACATAATTGAAAGTTGAAATCTCCTATACTATACATAAGGGATGTATAAAGAGCAGATCAAATAGTAAATCAGAGTTATCGATCCTCATTTAATACATACAATATGAAAGTCACACAATGGGAGTTGGTGTCAACTGTTAACGTTAAATTACTGGGGTATGGATACTGTTATTATGCATCTTGAGTTATTCTTGGGCACACAGGAGGGTCCAACTGTAGGATTTTCTTGACCCGTAAACCTTGTGGACTCAGAGTCTCAGACTACTAGCATATCACAATTTTTATGGTGTCAGGATATTATTTCACGTCTTTATACATTTGAAATGCCTGTTTGCATGTTTTACCAGTGTCATGTTGTGCCAACTGCCAACAGTGGGCCCAAGAACATCTCTCGCTCTCCCCATTGCTGTCCCTCAAAATAGAGGGTCATATCAGATTATGTAGGTCAATTTGGAAGTCTTCAAAGTTTTTAAAAGAGGAATCCATCTTCTCTACAACTGGGTTGATGGATGAACCCCTGCAACTGTGTTCATCCACCATTAAAGTGTGTCTAGATATTCACTGAAAGCTTGAGATATGTGTAGTCCATATCTGGATGCACTGTAACGGTGGATGAGCACGGTTGCGGGGGTTTAATCCCTCAACACTGTTATAGAGGAGCTGATCTCTTACAAGAGAGGTTGTCCAGTGCGCACATGACTTATTGGTTAGTCACGAGTGGTGTTGTGGCAAATTGTTGGGCTTGGATTCTAGAGACCCATAGGTTTGCTTGTTATGGTGAGCATATTCTCTTCATGTTTTGTACAATGCCAATGAAGTTTGAAACCCAGGCACCTTATCGAAAAATCATAACAAATTGTCAAGTAACCTGAGAAACCATTTGCAGTGATTTCTAAAGCGTAAAAAGTTACACATAACTTGTAGTTATGGCCCAAACTCTGTAAAATGACCTTGAAGAATGACGGACTTCTTCTAGGATGACAAAGGAATTTACCTTTTGGTAATATTGGACTGCCTTTAAGGTTTAAATGTGGATTGTAGTTACACGCAATCTTCAGTGATTTTACTTTTAATGATAAAGGACTCTATAAGGATGACTGATAGGGTCGGCAATATAGTGGCTGAATTGGAGGTGACTTTTTATGCTCCAACCTCGAATATGAAGGTGGTGTTACATACAAGTGCTGCACTGTATATGACTAGATGCCCTTAACACACCTTAGGAGTACGAAGAACTGAACTAGAAAGAACCTTTATTATTATTAACGATTTATGAATCTCTGAAATGGTATCGTTTCTTGCCATTGGATAAGAATTCTGATATATCTAATTGGACGTTCAATTTGGCTGGAAATAGTTATTGTGTTGTACTAATTTTAAACTGTAAGTTGCATGTATGCCACTTGGAGGAATTTTGCGACATCGGTTACTGAAGACCTTATCTGTTTATAGGAAAACTATGCAATCTGTACATTCCATCTTTACCTCGTGTATTCTCGGAATTGATGTGTATTTGTATCCGTTATACCTCAATTTTCCAACTTCTAATATAGTGAGCTATTACTGATCCGTGTTTACCTATGGCACAGTTAAAGTTGGTCAGTCGAAACACCAAGGAAGCAGAGTCTGCTGCATCTGCCTTATTTTCAAAGCATCCTGAGATGAAAGGTAACATCAGAACCTCAAGATTGCTTCTCTTCTGCTTTCTGTGTTGTTTACAAACATAACACTCATTTGTCCAGCTGCTATTAACTATTTCATTATACATATGCTGTGCATGTCTGTGTGTCCACCAAACCTAAACAAGAACAGAAACAGCTTCGTGTTAGCAAGGTGTTGAAAGGACCAACTTTATGACAATCATTACGAATTCAAGATGCATAGGGAATGATCATTAAAATAAATAAATAAAAGGATGCCTAAAGGCTTTCAACGCATTACATCAGCATCAAAAGTTAGAACACCCCCCCCTCTTTAAAAAAAGGCCTTTGAATGTTGATAATTTCTCTTCCCTTTGTATAAATTGGTGACTTACCATAATTTTTTCTCGGTTTTGGTGATGACAGATTGGCCCAAGGATCACGAGTTCGAGATCTACAGGCTAGATATTGAGGATATATTTTTGATCGACTGGTTTGGTGGTCGTAAACCTATCACTTTGGCCCAGTACTTGCATCCCAGAATGTGAGTTATAGAGCACACTCATACTAATGATTAGGCTAGTTTCCAAAAACAAATGTACTTTCGAGCTTTCCATTTTCGAAAGGTTTAATAAAACTATGAAATAAGTTCGGTATGCGACGAGTACTTGTGCTGATTTATTTCTTTTTTCCGGATTATGGGATTTTTATCTACAGGGACCAACTTGCTTCCGTGGTGTGAATAGCAATCCATTTTCATTAGGATTCTCTGCATGTGTGCTCGATGTTAACTTTATTCTATGTCGAGTGTTTGTCTTGTAAATAAACATGATGAGATTGTCTGTACATCTTTAATTGTTGTAAGTTGTAACTATTCTGGCTCATACCTATTGCTTGTGTGCATATAAATTTATGCACAATGTAATAGCAGTGTAGATTTGTAAATAACTAAATAAGATACATTCTTGCCTTTGGATGCTCTTATTGCTTCTGTAAATCATACACTTTGGTCCACTTCAGAGCTTTTTTTTTTTTTTTTTTTTTCGCTAAAATACTTGACATATATATTATAATAATATAGGAATACACTTAGAGTCCAAACAATATTTTGGAAGAGTACCCATATCAGATGAGCTAAATGCCCATTTTACAAAATCATAGGCCTCTCCATTAAAACATCTTCTTAACCGAAACATGAATAATTAAATTTACTAGAAATTCTAATAATAACTTTTGCTATGTTTTGTTACCGCTAAGCCAAACTGGACTCCTGGGCTTCCAAGCTGTTGATGACATTGATGTTATCACCTTCAAACACAAAATTTCCCCCTCCTTAGATATTTTGCTAGTTGCTACCTCAGTTGCTAAAAGTTCACTCTCTTCAGCTGACTTTGCCTGAAATCTCCTTACTGCAGTAGCTACTAGAGATCCCTCCTCATTCCATGCCATGGCAGCAGCAGCACCTGATAGGGTTCTCTTATTGAAAGCCGCATCAAACCTGACATTTATATAATCAACTGAGTGAGCTGGTTGACACCTACCAACAGCCAAACTAGTATTATTGCCACTTGTAGAAGTGGTAGCTTGTATGTTAGTGTGATTATTGCTACTTCTATTTACAAAATTAGAGCTAGAGTTAAGAGTCTCCCTTTCATAGGCTTTGATTCTTCTATCCCATTTGATTTTAGTGTCTGTCAGGATTGCATCTCTGTCCAAAGCCCTTTTGTCAAACTTTTCTAAGTTTCTATTGTCCCACATAGCTTGTAACAAAGTGCAAGCGTACGCCCCCAACTTTGCTATATTAGTGTCTTTGTTTTCACACCATTCCATGATTTCATCCATCCATCTCTTTGAACTCCATCCATTATAAACCTATGTTCTTAACCCTAGTAGTGAAGCAACCACAAAGCTTTAGCCCAGTCACACTCAAAGAATATATGTTCCTGGGTTTCTTCCTTTCCAAAACATGTTCCTGGGTTTCTTCCTTTCCAAAACAGAAACCACACATGGTATCTGTATTTTTTATCCTCTTCTATATTTTCTCTCCATTAGGCAGAATGTTCATATACATCTTCCATAAGAACACTTGTTCTCTAGCGGCTACATTTGCTTTCCAAATTCTTCTAATAGTTTTAGGTTGGAAAGTTGAGTCACAAATTTCCCATTCCTTAGCTTTTAGCATGTTGTAGACAGATTTGACAGAGAATTTACTCTTAGTGTCAGGCCACCAAGTTAACTCATCATCCCCTCCTTCTTGGGGTATGATATGTGTCCCTTTAATAAGCCCAGCCACTACCCATTGTAATTTGTATAAAAGCAATCTGTCGTGTTATTCATAATTTCCTTTATAGTGTTAAGCATTGATCATATCTTTAGAAGAAACTCGGAGCGGCACCAGATCTACTGAAAAGCAGAAATTTGTAGACTGGAGATATGATGCACGTACGACAGATTCAACCATAACCTATTGTTGCGTTCTGCCATCAAATTTTCCAACCTCAACATGCCTTTAGGCTTTAGCTTAGTAAACTCTCGATAAGTGTCACTAGAAATATTCTTGTTACTTCGACTATGTCAATCTATTATTTTCATTTGTATTTGGTATTATCTAATCATTCATGCCTACTTCCTTTTGGTTAACCTCTTTGTGTTCGTTTCGTGAAGGAAAACCTCTGGAGAATTTACCGATTGTGTAACTCAGTCTTGACAGGCTAATCGATCAGACCATTTCAGCTTGTTGCAAAGTGCAAACAGTTTGATAATATAGTGTTACTTCGTAAACAGGCAATACAGAGCTCGGGACCTAAATATATATACTACGCTAGAAGTTTTATGATCCATTTTACAAGTAGTTCATCTTTCTCTTCAGGCAGAATTAGAAGAATTCTCCACCTTAACATCTAAAAGTTGATCAATAGGTTCTGGGATCTGCTTCTCTTAATACACTAGCAAACAAAGCCTTGTACCAACTCAGATATCCACTTCATATATGCTGCCAATACTTAAAGTTTCCATCAGTTTTTTTCCTTAGTTCTCATCATATATTTATTGTCCTCACATTCACTTATAGCCATTATTTGCATGTTCTGCACTTCCCAATTTCTCATGCATTGTACTAAAAGTTTCTTGTAACCAAGTGAGTTTCATACCTCATACACATGGCCCATCCGGCCATCCTCACACCAAACTGGCTTGGTGGATGATTATATATACAATTATACATTCATGCAATCTTTAGAGTTTAGACTATACAAGAAAAGCTCGCAATTTAATGGGCTCAACCATTTGCATTTTTGGATCTTTTCAGACCAACATCATCTACTTTCCCAACCACCTGAACAGCAGAACAGAATTTATTTATGTATTAGAAGGTTAGGATGATGCAAAACAAAAAATCTATTTAGACTCCCTTAATAATTCTCTATGAACTCCACATCTTATATGGTATTCAAATTATATTTCTCTTTCCAAAAATCAAAAAACAAAAATAGAAACAAATAAACAACTAATAACTTACCCAATTAAATAACTAAAACTCAAAATAGTAACAAATAAATAACAAAAAACTTAATTATATTTCCAAAAAAAAAAATTATTTCCACGCTTATCATAATTATTTGTAAAATTCGTTTTCATTCATTATCAAAACAAAAAAATCACTTAAAAAAAACACCCAAACAAAAAGTTAGGTGTCCTAAAAAATTCACCTTCCTCATTCTTAATCTTCTCTCTCTCTTTTTCTTCTCAAAAAATTTCACTTTTTATCACTTTGTTTTGGTTTATATTAATTTAGAATGGTTCTCTATCTATTGACTTGAACAAATAGTTTTTTTTTTTTTGCTCGGTAAGATTAAAATTTGATTAAAAAGGGAAAAAAGAACAGTACAAAAAGATTAGTAGGAACAACAACCTGCACCCCACTAAGATTCAAGCTAGATAATCCTAACTACTACCATTCATAAACGTACATGGTGTAGCAATCACACGAACCTAAAGAACCTCTGAAAAGGTACTTCATATCTATGTAGCCAAGTAGGTTTTCCATCAGTAATGATTGCTTCATTGATTGGTAGAGCAGCTCCTTTTTTGGACAGCACATCTGCAGTGATATTGCACTCTTTCCAGATAGAGGTTATCTTCCAATCATGAATCTTATTCAAACAATTCTGCCATCTTGCTTGTAGCTGCCAAGGGAGATTGCCACTTCTGAAAGTTGTTGCTGCCGGTTCCAAGTCAGTTTCAACCCACAAGTTTACCCATCTCTTCATCACTGCTCGCTCAAAGCCTTCAAGGATCGCCATACATTCAGCTCGATAATTGGTTCCAGTGCCGATATTCTTAGCGAAGGTCATCTTAACAAATGGTTCATATGTATGGTTGTATATATAAATATCAAAAAATATAATGATTTGTTTCGCACTTGGGCCTTTTTTTTTTTTTTTTTTGTGGTATTTGTGTGGAAATATATGTAAGTTTTTATTTATTTATTTGTTACTATTTTTTGTATTAGCTATTTAATTAATTAGGTAAGTTATTTATAATTAATTTGTTTATATGTTTGCTTTTTGGAAAAGGAGAATAAGATTTGATGTCTAGGAAATGGAGTTATAATGAGAGTGTAGAACTACTCTACGCAAAATGAAGTCAATTTTACCAAAAATCAGCTATACTCTGTCTTATATTAATGAGAAACAAAGTTAAGGAAAAATGCGGACATGCGCTGACTAGATCCTTATATGCTCAACATTTTATGTCCTTGTTTCCAGGCAACAAAGGGTCTTTCAAAGTGTGGAGTGTACATCTATAATGATGATATATGATGGAACGTAACTGTAGAAAAACAAAAAATGCTCCATAAGGAATCCTTTGGCACCTCGATGAAAATAATAGAAGCAAATGACTTTGCCATTCTTGGAAGAAATGGTCCCCAACAGTTGCTTGTTATGGTGGTTAAGACAGTTCCATGGACTATCTTATAAACTTTTCCTGAGGGAATGAAAGAACATGCATTTTCTAAAGTAGATCGATGAAGAAGAATTTTCAACTTTTTCATGAAAGCCTGTGGACTCGAATTTCACTGGGCCCAATAGATTGGCAACAGAACCATCAATCCATCATGTACACACCAATCAGGAACACACATCCTCTACGAAAAATTTGTCTGCCATGGACAAGCGACAAGAGAAGTTAGGACCCTTGACACTGAATGTTTCTCGCTGATCAGATTTTTACAATTTGACGTTCATTGGTGCTAAATTACTGTGATTCTCATTGTGTTTTACTACTGGCCTGGCAACAAGAAACTGAACAAATAATTCGAGTATCATGATATGGAACTATGGAAGTAGTACGATTCGGAATAAAATGGTCACAAGCTAAAAGGTTCTTTGGATATGTCCTCCCCCCAATAACAATAATAAAGTGCTCTAAAATATTGCTGAAAAATATGTTTGTGTGTACATATTTTAGCAAATTAATATGTGACACATGACAACATTTTTCTATTGTTCGGATATAGTTTTAGTATGGGTAGGATGTACCAAAACACACTTCAAGTTCAAGTCCTGAATAACTCATTTCCTAGGTTCAAAAGTGAAATAAGAAAAGGAGGTTCAGAACTAGTTAGAGTAGAGGTTTGGAGAACAAGGTTCGAAATTGGTTAGAATAGTAGGTTCGGAAAACCACTTCCTGACTAGGAACTCCAACTCCGGAGTTCAAATACTCAAGCTTGGAACTCCAGCTCCTACTCCAAACTTAAACAAGTTTCCTTGTTGTTTAAGTCAATAGAAGAGACCTATTGGCTTAGGAAACATTAATTAGCTTCTAGAAGAGTCTGGATAAGACTTAATAAAATGTTATTTTCTAGTTAAACTATAATTAATTACTTAACTCATAAGTAATTATGGAAACCTAATCTATTTTTATAAATATTATAGTTGAACTACGTTTTGAGTTTGATTAATCTTCACAGTATATATGTAGGTAGCCATTAAAGAACGTGGTTCAATTCATCATATTCTATATCTCTTCTTCTTCTTGATTTGATACTTCTCATTATTCTTTGATCATCAACAAAATACTTGTGTTTCTAGATTAGAAAAAGTCATCACACAATTGGTGTCATCTGTGGAGAACTATACATAATTGATTTGATTTCTTGGTCGAAATTTTTCGGTTCTAGGTTCTCTAACCCAAGGACCAAAATATCAATATCGGTGAATATATCGATGTACCCAAAAACCGATATATATCGGATATATCCATTTTTTGTGACCAGCCCAAACTATTTAAAATATCAAAAATATCGGATATATCAGAAATATAATATCGAAAATATCAGAAATATATCGAAAATATATTGGAAATATCATATTTATATTAAAAAATGGTCAAAAAGTCAAACGATATATATCGTATATATCGATTATATCGGCGATATAAAGTTTTATATCAGAAATTTCGATATATATCGGAAAAAAAAGGTTCAATATTCGGTGGATATATGTCGGATTATCGATGTCGGTGTACCAAAAAAACGATATATATCGGCGATATATTAGATATATCGGCGATATTTTGGTCCTTGCTCTAACCCACCAATTTTTCTTGGGCTTTTTGTTCTTTAAAAAAAAATTATTTTCTTCACTTTGATTCAAAATCATGGTTACTACAATAGCCAACGCAAATCAAGGTAATTAGGAGAATAATGAGATCAATAACCCACATGTTATTGATCAAATATCAAAGATAATCTAGACATAGAGGAGCTCGTCGTTTTGGGCAATGGCATAAAGAAGATGGGCCTAACAACGATACTCTCCAATCTGCCATAACTAACCAAGCCAACATGGATGGTGTGATGGCTGAACGCGGTTGACAGGTGGCTCGTTTGCATTTTTTTCCAAGACTAACTACTATCGCACGAAAGAGGGTCGTTCACCTCCAAGGGTGTTGCCTGCTGATGGAAACTTGAGGGGGGCAGTTCCAGCCACCAAGTCCTAAGGGTTACGTCCTTATGCCTTGTATCCCTTACTTCGTTGATTGGGTACCATAGCGATCAACCATATTCATATTATAATCTGGAATTGGATCCAATCCGACACTCGAGTTCACACAGAACTGACTTCTCTTGGTATTCAAGTTCTTGAGGTACTAGGGATGGACGTCCAAATGTGTTTGCCCCGGAATCCACAACTCTCAAGGTCACCCTCGGTACGAAGAAGACTTTCAGTTCCAAGGGAACCTTCATTGCCTCAGAATCCCTCAGTTCCCCGATCCAGTTTTGAAAACTCTTCCACTCGATCTTGGGAACTAACCAGAACCGCATTATCATCGAGATAATAACTACAATAGTCTAGGTCCGAGGTGCAACAAAGAGAGAACTCCTGCTCATGAATCGACTACTCTTGCGTAGCTCAAGGCGCAAATACTCTAGGAACTGCAAGGTTCGAAACTGACCAAGATGGATGAGTCGGTCGTTCAGTTTGCAATCGAATGAGACATTAGAAATCCTTTTTCACGACATGTTATGAGCAAATAGATACATTCCCCATGATTATAAACCACCAAAGTTCTCTAAATTTAATGGGAAAAAAAAATCTAATCTCTCATGTGCTTGGTTATCATCAAGCAATGGTGGGTCGTTCCAAGGAAGATCATTATTTGTGTCGATACTTTGCTTCAAGTTTGACAGCCTCGGCACTCATCTAGCACACAAAGGTGCCCAGGGGCAACATTCACGAGTTCAACAATCTATCCAAGAGCTTCGTTACAAAATTCAGCTGCAACCAGCACCAAGACTGTTGACTCACTATTTGACATGAGGATCCGAAATGACAAGTGTCTCTGAGATTACACCAAAAGATTTAATGAGGTTCAATTGCATGTTTACAACGACGTCAATGAAACCCTCGCCATATTGGCTTTTATGAAGGGATTGGATCCTTCTTCTAGTATATACACGTCCTTGAAGAAAAATAACACTACTAAAAAAATGACTTTTTATGACGGCTATTTTTTTTTTACCTTGACGACTTTCGTATAAGCTATCATTATATGTATATCAAAATTAACTTTATGACGCTTGATGTCAAATGTTGACGGTTATAGAATACCCATCATAAATTTCTTGACCCTTTTTTATTTAAGTGTCAAGGTTGTGTCTAGCAATTGTATACCTACCATTTAGTTTATGACGCTTGATGTCAATATTGACGGTTATAGGCGAGCCGTCGTAAGTTTTTTGACTCTTTTTACGGAAGTGTCAAGTTTGACGTCTAGTTTATGAGTTCTATTTTACAAGCGTCAAGTCAAAATTTGTCTAACTTTATTCATTAGCAAGACCGGTTAATGGTTTAATTAAAAAAAAAGTAAAAAAAAAAAAAAAAACTCTAAAAAGAACACCCATTGTGACTGGTAGAGTGAACCATATTGAACAGGGTTAAGTCTCGGGTCAGTAACTCAGTATAGCCTTTTCCTTTTTAGCCAGTATACGTATATCCAATTCTTAAAAAACCAAAACTCTCGATCAAAATTGAAAAACCAAAATATATCTAAAACCCTAACTAATACTGGAGAAAATAGAAACCGATATGGATAAAAGATTTCCCGGCTCGATTTGGCAAAGTGAGAGGGAAGCAACTCCATTTTTACTCTCTCCATTTTAAGTGCTCTGTCCATCACTGAAGCTTTGAGAAGGTATGCTCTTACTTTCCCAGTTTAGTTTATTGTATCTGATAACGTAGTTCTAATGGGGGTTACAAAAAATGGGTTTGTAGTTTAATAGGGTTTCATAAAATGGAATTAGATAACTTAGTTTTGTTGTGAATGTGGGCTTCATTTACTGTTATGGTTGTTCTTCATTTTGGTATTGCAATATGTTCTTAAACCAATTGTGGTTTTCTGGGTTTGGGTTTGTAAGCTAGTTTTCATCTTCATCCAGTCGGGGTTTTGCTGAGATATAATTTCGTTAACATTTAGAAAAACTCAATTTCGACTATCAATGTGAATACATAACTTTTGATTAATGCCTTGTGGAGTAAAGAGTTTGTGATATTAGTTCATTTCTGTATGGATTTTTTTTTTTTTTTTTTTTTTTTGTAGTTTACTTGTTTAAGAAAATTTTTTCGGAAAGCGAGTGATTCTTCTTTGTGTGAATTTATATCTTCAGTGCCACAAAACAAGGTGGAAACATTGGCTTTGAATGTAGAAAGAATGATCTTCAACTCGTCAACCCGAACAATTTATTATGGGATTGGAGATTGGTTACCCCGCGAAAGAGGTAAAAATTCCTGCTTATTTTCACTCGGATTCTTGTACTGAAAATACATGGGTTTTCTGTTATTGTACTAAAAATTCAATGGCCCCTCACTTGAATGCCCAGTGTGTGAGTTAGATTCATAGATTGTTGACCTATTGTGCGAAAAAAATTATATTGCAAAGTGTGAGTTAGCGATATTTTGTTGTTCATAGTAAGAGTTAAATCTCGGTAGATAGTCCTGCCACTAAAATCTCTAAATTTTTTACTGACATGCACTTTGTTCTGTCCTCACAAGGGACTGTTGTTGTCTGATTTTTATTTCCCACTCATGTAACTGAAGTTTCTTTCTTGTTATTTTCCAAATGTGAGGATCTCCCTCAGACACTCACAACACTTCCTTTTTCTTTGACCCAACTTATACTCTTGTATCAGTTTCCCAATTATTATAGTTTACTTGTCAGGAAGAACTTAGTTGAGATTTTCCACCTACATACTTTCCAAGTGAGATTCATAGATCATTATAAAAACTGATTGGACAGAAGCTTGTATTACTTTGAGTGATTTTGACTTTCTAGTGTGAAGTAATAGATTGGACAGAAGCTTGATAGGTATTTATGTTGATTTTATCTATGATTATTGTGTGGTGTATTTATTGATCTCTTAACATTTAAATTTAGTTTAGTTGTCAAGGTCATGGTCTGCCCATTGCTTAAGTTGTAAACATTATGCTCCCACAAATCACAAAGCTTTGTAATTTTGATTATTCTCATATTAGCTCTCACTAACATAACTAATAATCTTGAAGCGATTATTTTTATTTTTATTTTCTTAAAGAAATTAATAACTTTTTTTCTAACCATTAGGAGAAGAGTAAGTTATAATCTGCACAAAGGGCAAAGGGTAAGTATAATTGTCGAGTTAGTAGGCTTGGATATGCTGGTTTGACGAATAAGATGGTAAGGACTTGTACAACTATTTTAAATCTTAGTGTACATAGTAAACCATAACAAATACTTCATAACTATTTTTTTTTTGTATATCTCATTATAGCAAGAAGAGTTAGGAGAATCATTTGATGAGGAAGATAGAGCTGGCATGTGTCTTTTAGTTCGACATAACAAGAATGGCAAATACTTTAACGATATGATGATACAAGGTGGCAGAAAAAATTGTAAGTTTTGAGCTATACTAGCACGGGTAATAGACTAAATTACTAATGTCACAGTCCACCTGAAGTCTAAATATCACCAACCTTGTAGTCACAGTGGTCTAGAGTGAATTTTAACTAGATTTTGTAAATTGAGGTTTGGTGTTCCACCCCATAGGCTAATTTCAAGTACTTTCAGGCCAATTTTAGGCTGTGTTCAACATCTCACAGGCCAATTTCAGGCCATGTCAAACCCTTATCAATCCATAACAGGGTAGTATCAAGCTCAATCAGACCATTCTATGCCAATTTCAGACACTTTCAAGCTATGTTCAACACCACCCCACAGGCCTATTCTAGCCCATGTTAGACCCTGTTCAGTCCTTAGCAGGTCAATATCAAGCTTAACCAAACCATGTCCCTACAATTCAAGGCCACCCGCAATACTTGACCGGTCCAAACAGCACTTGCAATCCACCAGGAGCCCATGACAAATATATATGTAATTATTTATTGTAAATGTAGATCATACTAATGCTAGTCTATATTTAAAGGACTTCTTTTGTTCAGTGGTGCACCAATCTTGCTTAGGTATATTGCTTCTGAAAGGAACATGATCATCCCAGGGTATGTATGCTCTCCCCTATCGACTAAATGGTTGTGTTGTTGGGATAGATCTTGATTCAATTGTTTATAAGTAGATTCGGTGGTGGAATGAGTTCAGTTAAAGCCGCATTATTAGAGTGATACTCGAGTTAGTTATTTGTTCTCACTGCCCCACTTGTCTTTTACTTGTGGTTTCTTTTCTTGACAAGTCCAGGGCCCTTGTACAATGGTTTCTGCTTAATGTAGGTTCTTGCTTTTGAAGATGGAAGGAACCACAAATCGATTTAGAGCTAATACAATATCTGCTAGTACACTCGTTTTATATTGCTATAACTTTGTAAGCATTGAGCAATGAAGTGTAGTCGAACCATCGAGTTGTTTATACATGTTACAATCATATCATTGTAGAAGTCTTATTCAAAATTTTGTGAGCTAGTGGAAGGCGAGCTGAATTCGTAAGTATCATCTCGTTTTAGTTATACATGCACTTTATATATGCTTCTTTTAGTAGTAAAAAATATGTTGGAGAGAAGATTTTCTAGTTTTTTCTTGCTCTGACAAATTCCTTCGTTTATCTTTGCAACTTCTTTATTTCTAGGTTAGGTTGCCAGCGACCCCAATCATTTGTTGTATTGTACATACTTCAAACCTTTCTAATAACTTTTAAACTTCGTATTTGTTTTCTGTATGCATTATTAGGTATTCATCTTGGTTGCATTATGGACTACGCAGTAAGGGTAACGTAGGATTCAACTCTGGTTCTGAATCGACTAGCAGTCCCACAAGATTTTATATATGTATGCACTACTTCCTCATTCCCTTTCCACACTAGTATTGTTTAAGTTGTCCCATATTTAAATATTTTTCACATTGTTCCATGTGTCTTATACTTCACTAATAAAAAAAAAAAATCAAACTATGAATCTATTTTCAATATTAAGAAAAAAGAGGTGATAGTTATTTTCCAGTCCTGCTGAAAATTTGAATGTCATACCTATATGTATCAAGGGATCTTGATCTCCTATTGTTGGATTCTGTGCATATGAAAGTTTGCGTTCCATGTGCTGGTTTTGGTTGGCTAATAATTTGTTGCTTTTATCTTTTACGACTATAAAGTTATGTTAAAATAAACTTTCTAGCCGACCATTACTTTTGTTATGACATGCATAGTTATTTTTGACTTCTTGTTAAACCTTTGGTCTCCTTCTCTTATGGCTTCTCATAATTACTTTGTGCCTAGCTAGTACCAATTTTTGGTTAGACTGCTAGGTGTGTATTCTGCTGTTTGATAAATTGTTTTTGCAATTGGTAAGCTAATTCTTCCAGCACTAAAGGACTCGCAATAACCTATAATTCATGTCGGGGCATTTACTCACAAGGTATCAATATGCACCATTTGTAAATTTCCCTTATTTCACATATATCTCTGTTTTTTCTCCCCGGTGTTCAACTAAAATGATGCCTAGTGGCAGTTCTATTTTGTGTTATTTCTTGGTTGCTTCATAAGTAAGCAATATGCTTTATAGAAAGCAAGAATGCTTGTTTGTAAGCAATATCGCTTGTTTGTAAGGTGTATATGCCAAGCCAAAGGTATGTGTATGTATTGCGAAAATAGTATTTTGTTTTTCTTTTGTTTGTTTTGAGGTATGAGATGGCTTTAGTCAAGATTTGTGCTATGACCCTTGCATTTGTGGGTCTTTTTTTGTTTTCAGCTCTCTTAATAACCATGTACTATATATAAATGTAGTAGTGTATATCTTGAACTACAGTCCATTTGCATTGTAGGTATTTTCATTTATTTATGTACTATATATATAAATATAGTAGTGTATATCTTGAACCATAATACATTTGCATTCTAGATATTTTATTTATTTTTCCTTCCATTGTGAGAATTAGGTCCATCGCAGTGTTCCTCTCATGCCATATATAAAATAGCATGTTTTTGGTCAGTGGCTTGAGCTTTTGGTAGCAAATTTACTAATAATGTTTGTTTAATGTTTGTTTACTTTGTTTCTTAGGTTTGACAACATTCGATGGATCGATGGATAATACTTAATTTGTTGATGATGGAGTTGATTAGAATGATTTTTAGTTTTGTTAAATATGCTATAGCATTTTTAAATAATGTTGGATAAAGGATAATAACTAGATATTTTTTCTTGTTGAATAAATTGATGTAAGGAATAAGTATTTTCGAATGGTTTGAAAATATATGAGGTGTGGTTGAAATTACTGTGGATGTTCTAGTTTTATGTTTGAGAATTTTATAATTGTTTTATTGGTGAAATAAGTTTACAGGTTAGGAATTGAATTACAGGTTATTATGCAGTATTTTTGGGAAGGAAAAATATAATAATAATATAATTTTTTTAAAAAAAAAAAAAAAAAAAAAAAAACTTAAATGACGGTTTTAGAAGAACGGTCATAGTATAAACTATTTGTTGACGTATTTTTCTTTCATAAAATGACGGTTCCATAGTAGTCAATGGGCATTTTTTGACGGTTTTCACGTAAAGTGTTAGAAAATATTGTGAATTTCTTGACGGTTCTAACTATAATTTATGATGGTTACATATGAGGTGCCATAATAAAATTTACCTACTATGACGTTTTAAAGACTAATATATGTCATAATAGGAGGAACTTTTAAGACGTCTTTCTAAGAACCGTCATAATTTTGATGACGATTTTGGCTGACTTTTTATGACACCCGCAGTAATGACGGCTAGTTTTTCCATCAGAAAGTGTCATGATATATATTTCATGACAGCTAAAAGCTATCATAAAAAGCCCTTTTTTTAGTAGTGGTTCACTAGCCAACGTCGGCATCTATGTAGACTATGTCTTGATCAAAAGCCTAAGACCTAGATATCACCTCTCCCACCTGAAACATGCATTTGACATTCTTTGAGAGTATCGCATGAAACTCAACCCTGCGAAATGTGCTTTCCCTGTCTCATCAGGGAAGTTTTTAGGATATCTAGTTACTAAGAGAGGAATCGAGGCAAACCCATATCAGATCCAGGCGCTCATAGAAATGCCTTCACCTAAAAACATGAAAGAAGTTTGAAAAGTCACAGGCAGGTTAGCAGTTTTTAATAGGTTGATCTCCAAAAGTTCAGATAAGTGCAAATCTCTGTTTTAGTTACTGCGAAAGAATACCTCATTTGCATGGACGTAGGAATGCCAAAAAGCATTCGATCAACTCAAAACATACCTGGGGGCACCACCAATCCTTTCCAAACCAGTTGAGGGAGAAGTTTTGTGTCTTTATCTCTGTTCATATGACTACGGTATCAGAACTGTACTGATATGTGTGGACAAAGAGAAGGTTGAAAAACCTGTCTATTTCTTGAGCCGAATGCTTCTACCAGCAGAAACAAGGTACCCTAAACTTGAAAGAGTTGTTTTAGCTCTTGTTTATGCAGCAGAGAAATTACGATCGTACTTCTAGTCCCACACTACTCAAGGTCACCCTCGGTACGAAGAAGACTTTCAGTTCCAAGGGAACCTTCATTGCCTCAGAATCCCTCAGTTCCCCGATCCAGTTTTGAAAACTCTTCCACTCGATCTTGGGAAGTAACCAGAACTGCATTATCATCGAGATAATAACTACAATAGTCTAGGTCCGAGGTGCAACAAAGAGAGAACTCCTGCTCATGAATCGACTACTCTTGCGTAGCTCAAGGCGCAAATACTCTAGGAACTGCAAGGTTCGAAACTGACCAAGATGGATGAGTCGGTCGTTCAGTTCGCAATCGAATGAGACATTCGAAATCCTTTTTCACGACATGTTATGAGCAAATAGATACATTCCCCATGATTATAAACCACCAAAGTTCTCTAAATTTAATGGAAAAAAAAAATATGATCTCTCATGTGCTCGGTTATCATCAAGCAATGGTGGGTCGTTCCAAGGAAGATCATTATTTGTGTCGATACTTTGCTTCAAGTTTGACAGCCTCGGCACTCATCTAGCACACAAAGGTGCCCAGGGGCACATTCACGAGTTCAATGATCTATCCAAGAGCTTCATTACAAAATTCAGCTGCAACCAGCACCAAGACTGTTGACTCACTATTTGACATGAGGATCCGAAATGACAAGTGTCTCTGAGATTACACCAAAAGATTTAATGAGGTTCAATTGCATGTTTACAACGACGTCAATGAAACCCTCGCCATATTGGCTTTTATGAAGGGATTGGATCCTTCTTCTGGTATATACACGTCCTTGAAGAAAAATAAGCCTACAAACATGATAGAGTTACAAGCTAGGATCGATAAGTATGCCGAATTGGAGGAAGACCAGTTGAATGGGAAACTTCTAGCGATACCACCTCCCCTCCTTGTCACACCCCAAATTTTGAAAAAATTAAAAATATGGAATTATCCACACCCTATTCCATCTTCTGAAAACTCAGGATGAAACGAAACCCTAATAACCCATTACTAAACATGATATAGAAAAAAAAAATGAGATCAAATTAAAACCAAAAGAACAACTCTTAATTCACAAATAAAAAAAAAATACTAACCAACTCTATTACATCTGTTTCAAATCAAAACTTTCCACTTCAGAAAACTTAAACCAGTAAGGCTCCAAAAGCGAATCCAAATCAAACGTTGTCATCTACTGCATTCTACCATCTATGTTTCCAAGAACACACCCACGTTGCAAAACAAAACAAACATGGGTCAGCAAATTGAATTTGCTGGTATGAGTAAGACTAAAATAAAATATACACTACTACATTCCATCTTCCAAATAAATAAATATAACATTACCAACCATTTCAACTTGGAAGACAAGATAGTTCCGTTTTCCAAAACGGCGTGTAGTTTCTTCCCAAGTAAGATTTCAATCCCATTATCTCGTAAATTAATTTAATTAAAATCTTACCTATAACCGCTTATGTGTTAGGGTAGGAAAACGTCTCTGCATAAAAAGTTAATAAATCCTACTCGCCTGCAAAATAAAGTTAGATTTCCCAAACGTAATCCTTAAAAATCTACATTTAGTTCACTCTCACTGCAACCATCATGGGTTACATAATATGGCATAATATATCGCCAATATTAACATTCATGTCACACCACCCTGTCCATCATATCACGCTAACCACATTCATGTACATTCCTTCATAAGAAATTATATGCATACACTCATCTACTTATGAGAACGAGGAAATCACAACCAGAGAGTACATTCATCCCTCGTGAGTATCAACTCACACAACCTACGTATATATTTCGTGTAAGAAATCATGTGCATCATAATACATAAATATTCATATGCAATAACTCCATCATACTTAAAATCAATATTTTACTAATTAACCACTCGTCTACTTATGTAAACGAGGAAAATATCACAACTAGGGTGTACATTCATCCCTCGTGAGTATCAACTCACACCAACCATGTATATATTTTTTTTAAGAAATCATGTGCATCATAATACATAAATATTCATATGTAATAACTCAGTCATACGTAAAATCAATATTTTTACTTTGCTTATTAATTATCTCGTTGGCTCATTTATTAAAAGACACAGCCCAACCTTTAGTTCCTACTCCACAATTTGCACTTCACATATTTGCCAAATCACACATATCCGTGTGCCTCACTCACACCGAGTACCACTACAAGACATATGTTCTAAGCGGGGATATCGCCTCTATGAATCATATTTTCATCTTGTAAACTCGTAACTTGTGAGTCACAGCCATTTCTGGGCTTTCCATACACATACACAAAGCTTCTTTTGGGCATAACAAAATATCAGGTCATTCATGGCACATTCAATGAATACTTTGGGTCATTCCCGCCACATTCAAGGAATACCCATCATAACACTAACATGTCATTCATAGCACATTCAATGAATATCTTGGGTCATTCCCGCCACATTCAAGGAATACCCATCATAACTCTAATTGGTCATTCATGGCGCACATTCAATGAATACCTTAGGTCATTTTCGCCACATTTAAAGAATCCATACCTACATTCCCGTACACTTAAAGAATATAGCCCACCCGCAAGGCAAATGGCTTAGTTCCTCTCTAAGGCGGCTTTTCACATGACATCATTAGTCATAAACATTTCTTTTCATCAAAGAGGCGTGGAGAGATCTAAAGATATGGGCGACACATTAAATTTTCATCGGACACTTTTACACCAGATTTTAACACTCAAGAGTTCTCATTTATTATAATATTTTTATTACAAAACAAACATCGTCTCAAACAATAATTCATTACTAAAGATTCCAAACACAATAACTAATCAACTCACCTCATTATCAATTATATAAATCATAGATATTAAAAGGTTCAATCAGGAATAACGCATTAGTTAAATGTCTCATGAATACATTGTAAACAACCATAATCACGTACACAATTAAGTACTAACATTGTTCACATATAGTTATCATAATAACTAATATATAATATATAATATAGTATAGTGTAGTGGCTGCACTTTTGCTCAAAGTTGCCTACGTATCCAAATTTTTCAAGATTGGAATCAAGCCTTCGTAGTTCTTATCAGCCACATTATCAAAGTCAAAGTCCATTAATGCTAATATATATTATTGCATAATACCACGTCAAATCTTTAGCTACCAATATACGCTCTATACATACAATATTCATCAAACAAGTATGCATGCAACTCTTATTCCAATACATGTGATAAAACTCTTTAGACAAATAAAATAATTACTCCTCCCATCAATACACATTTATTTGAAATATTAATACGATACAAATTGCATGATCACTATATTTTTTTTTCTTGTATAACTAAAGCCTACACTAATAAGTTATGTATATTGTTCTATGCATGAGAAATTGGTTAGGACAGTTTGACCTTTATCCATTCTAAAAATTCTAGAGAATTCATATAATCAAAGTTTTGAATCAATTATACCATTCTGAAAGACAGAAAATCCATTTCAATACAAAAATTCCTAAACACTAATTCGTTTAGTATGTACCATAAACTATGTGATGGAACAGACCTAACAACTTAAATTCTGCTATTAAAATTTCTGGCACACTTTCTTGTAAAATTCACATCAAATAGAATATAAATTGGAATCAGTCAAGGCCAATTGGAAATGCAAGATGATTCAAAGAACTAAAATTGTTTAGCTCTATAAAAAAAAACTAGTTACATCAACTAATTAGTCAAATTCAAGTCACAAGTCCGTACTTGTGCAAAATTCTGAAAACATATCACCGTTCCAAACGACAATTAAAATTACAAAACAAATATCAAACGTTCATAATTAAAGATGAAACTTTTATAAAATGATGATGAAACAATTATGAAGCAAACAAGATAAAAATCACAGAAAAATAATTTATATATTTTTTTGATAAAAATATGTCTACTCACCTGAAATTGAATTTGCAAAAGAATACCCATGCTTCCATTTCTCCAATCCCTTTTCTTCTTCTTCCATACTTTTTATATCTTTCAATCAAAAATATTCTTTTTAATGGAGGCTAGGGTTTTTCTTTTGAACAATAATATTTTTACAGAGGAAATTCACAGGTATTGTTTATTCAATGTTTTAAGTCTGTTTAAGTTAACTTATGGGCCTCAAATGGGTCTAAAAACACCCAAGGTCTATACCTATATGAATGGGTACATTTTAACAATGTTTTCAAACCCAAAAATGATTCTAAAATACTCACACAAGTTCTAACAAACAATTCAAGTAAAAACAATTTTGAAAAATCAACAACAGCCAAACAAATTCTAAAATAAGCTAGACTTCACAATATAATAGTTATTTTCAATTCAAATAATATAATTTATGTTGTTTAAAAATTGGGGTTGTTATACTCCTACTAGTAGAAACTCTACTACCCAATCCAATGACAGGAAGTCCCACGGGCAACAGTCGGAGCAGAAGTCATTCGACAAGAATTCATATAAAGATAAGTCCAAGAGACAGAAGACTGATGACACATTCGGAAGTGGTAAACTACCCCCGCCGGATAGGGACTAGCTTTACCACTTTAACTCATCTTTATGAGGACATCTTTAGAGTCAACCAGGAATAAGCTAAGAAGTTGATGAAAGATCCTCCAACGATAAATCCCGATGCCAACATGTACTGTTTCCAAGTAATGTTACGCTACTCTTAGCTTATAATAACGAATTTTGATTTGTGCCCACTATAGGGGTGGGCAATGGGCCGGGTCGGGCTAGCCCGGCCCTAAACATTTAAAGCCCTTCAGATATTAAGGTCGGGTCGGCCCGACCCTAAAGTCAGTATAGGGTTGGGTCGGGCCGAGTCACAAGTCTAAATCTCAAGCCCTGACCCTACCCTAAGCCTTATTTAAAGGCTTTAGGGCCACGCCTATATATTTTCTTCTTTTTATAACATCGGTTTAGGCAAGTGCTCATTGTTCTTCATGGTTGTTAGGTTGACAAGTTTTTGTTATATGCGACAAGTTATTAGAAGTACCCTTGGGTGTAAGTGATAAATTACAAAGGACAATGTTATTTTAATTGAAAATGTTTAACAAAGAGTTGGACAATTATGGTATGTGTATTTATAGTAAAAGTGTGAAACTATAACTAGGGCTTGGTTAGGGTCGGGCTAATAAGGGCTGAATTAGAGGCCTATATTTCAGAACCTTAGCCCTAGCCCTACCCTAGAAAGCATTAGGGCAAGCCCGAGCCTGCCCTAAACTCTAGGAGGGCTTTAGTTGTGAGGGTTTTATAAGGATTAGGGTCGAGTCGGTTAGGGCCAAATTCCCACCCCTACCCTACTACACTGGGGGCAGGATCTATGCCAATCAATTTTCAATAAAAGTTATATTTCTCTTTTTAGAGCATTGTATCTTTTATAATTTTTTGCTGGGATACTTTTTGGATGTTGGGTAAGAGATCCCATATGCTTGTCAAAGTTGTATCAAAACATTTATAAAGTTTTCTCGAGATGATGAGTGAAAGATATCATGTGTTGTTTCTTGTGTGATTGAGAAAGTTTAACTGAGTATGGATTTTAATTATCCTCCTAAGAGTAGTTCTAATGCCTTATGTAGGGGTTTTCTGAGTATCCCCTGATCCTCCTCTGTGCCTTACGATTTTGGAGCTTTTTTCTTGATAGAGAAGGGATGAGATGATTTAGAGTTCAAGGTTGAACCGCCTGGCGGCTGCCTATGTATCTCCTTATTTATTTAGGAGAATCAAACCCTATTTTGCGTAGTTCCTAAGAGCGAATCCCTATGGTTTATATAGGAAGAGCTTTGGGAGTCCTAGGGTTAAGGTTAATCTCACCGCTTGTGAGTTCCCTTCCATCTTTGGACTCTGCATTCCTATTAGGAATCCTCTCCTCATGGAAGTCTGAATCTAGTCTATATCTTATTAGAGGTAGGTTTCCTTATTGATCATAGTATCCTATTGTATATGGGAAAATTATATCTAAAACGTAACTCTTAAGATATGTCATTACAATTCCTTCTTTATTATCAAAGATCGCCCTCTTCAGTTTCTTTAAATTCAGGAACTGTCCATATCAGTTTCTAACGACTTGGAGAATTGTTATGCTTAGAGGCGGTCAGTCAAGTGTCTGGCACATGCTTACTAAACACTCGTGATAAACACGAGATCACTTATTCATAGAACTGATCTGATAGTTCTCATCTCATTCTGGACATCTATAGTCTTGGGTCATTTCCCATACACATGTCATCTAATCAATGACAGGAAATCCCCCTTACAGATGCCCCCTCTCGTGCCATCTAACACGTGGACGCTTGAAGCAACATTGATTTTGGCACGAGAATCTTTTTCATAAACAGTTGTTGGAACTGCTTACATACTCAACTAATTAAGGCTCTAAAAAAATGGCTCGAGCAGACATGTCATTTCCCAAAAAAGGTAACGATGGTAGTTCTATCCCGAAAAGATGCAATGCTTAGGCTAATCATAACTATCCATCATATCTGTATAAAAAGGATTTGGTGAGAGAACTCTCATTATCTCTTCCGCTACCTTTTCCCTGTATACTGAACCCTTTGATCTCCCGTTAGGGTTTAATCGAAACTCCAAACTTTCTTTCTTTTCTGACCATGAATCCCAACTAGTCACTTATAAACTTCGTAGATATTTCTTCCCTGGAACTAATCCGAGAGAAATTTCATGTCCCTGCCGATATTGGTCTTGAGTGGGGGAGATTGTCTGATAAGTTGGCCTACAAGGAAGTAGTGCTCATCACCATCGACCAACTTAGGGTTGGACTCACTCTTCCCCTCCACCTACTGTTAAGAGAATGTCTGATTCACTTCAACCTTGTTTTTGGTCAAGCAAAGACCTCGTTTCTCTGTAATCGTCATGTACTCGCCATACCGCCAAGAAACATGGATCCGTTCTGAATCGTTGGGTGTTTGGATATTTTTATGAGGTCCACCGTATTCGGGACCAATCTTACTACTACCTCATGACCAGAGACAAGAATTCTCTTATCGTCTTTTTCGAGGGAAAGTAGAGTGAAGAGGGTTGGGCTGATCACCACCTTCGAGTGTTGGGCGATTCCTGGGACGTTTGTCCTCTAGATGTTGATGGTGAGCCAGTGGGGATTCCTATTCCCAAAAAACACACTCATGCTCCAACCAGTAAGTCTATTTTCTCATGAATTTTACAATCATCATAAGAGTTTTTCGACTGAGTTCTTTTACTATTCTTCCTTAGATGACTCTTCCCCCTGGAATCAATTAACTGCAATTGATGCTGCTACAGTGGACTTCATAAAGAAGATCCCCAAGGATCAGAGGATGCCTTGGGTGATAGTTCCTGACCCCACCCGTCTCTTTGAATATTTCAACAAGTCTGTTGAAAAACTGCTGGCACTTGCCCCCTGCTTTTCCCATTTTGGGATAAATATTGTGAATTCTGGGCGCACAGTACTTTCTCCTCCTGTGGATCAAGATGTTGGTCTTCTTTCCTCCAGTTTAGGATGAATCCTCTTTAAGTACTAGAAGGAGAGGAAGCCGCAAAGAGAAGAGTTATGTAGCAACCTCCAGTGATGCTGCAACATCGGGTTTAGTTCAGGAGGGGCCCTGAACTGCCTCATGAACTTCTGGCTACTAGCAATTTCAAGAGGGAAGTACGTGCGTCCAATCGTTCAAAGTTTAAGAGAGCTAATCCTGCTTTTGCTTCTGATGTTGTCCCACCAGGTAAGAGAATTAAATTTCGCCCTCTATTTGTAAATGAAGAAACACTTTTCAAGGTTCCTGTGACTATTCCCCATTCTGGTAAGTCTTTTGAGAGAGTAGTTGTACCCCTACCAGTTCTAGACCCTCCCATAGGTTCTGAATAGGCTGGTGACTTTATACTTTTGACTATTGATTCTTCCATCCCCGATGACCGAAAGGGGAAGGGCGTTGCTGAGACAACTGCTATAAATGTTGCTCTCCCCCCTCAATTTGGAGATAGGATGGGGGTGAGTAACAACATTCCCTTCTTGCCGCAATCTCCAGATTCTCCTGAAAGGGAAATGATCATGGAGATGAGGCGTTGGGGCCGAACTGATGAGCTTCTTGTCACCAACAAGCACTCGGTTAATGATGTTGATATCGTGCTTAGAGTTTTGGAAGCTACGCGACTTCCTGTTGATAAAGCTGAAGCCAACATGGCTGGTAGTCTGGATCTGTCATTTCACAGATCTACCATTTATCTTGCCAAGGTAAGGTTTCCTTCTCTATACACTATTCTATTTCTCTCATTGTGTTACTTACACATCATGTATTCTTTTTCAGTTAGTGAATAACTTCTTGGCTATGAAAGAACCAATCTTTGCGACCTCAGCCAATACAACTGTCGATGACATGGCCACTGGCGAGCTGAACTGGGCAAGAGAGGCTGCTGAGAAAAGGGTTGAGGAACTGCAAACCTAGGTAGACCAACTTTTGACCAGAGAGAAGAAGTCAGACGCTAGTTTCAAGAACATGAGATAGACCATTGCCAACCTCTGAAATTCTCTAGACAAAGCCCAAAGGGGAGCTGCCGAGACTGCTTCTTGGAAAGTGAAATTCTTGGAACTGCGTTCTCAATTCACCACTCTACAAGCAAAGCATGACCAAGTTCAAGGGGAGCTTCACCGTAGGAATACTGAAATGAGAACCCTTGGCCAAGACATTACTCATGCAAATGAAGTCATGATAGGCTATAAGAGGGGTCTCAAGGGGAAGCATCTACGTTCTGAAAAGAAAGTTGGTGATCTCTTGGCAGAGACCTCTGAGTTCTATTCCAAGGTGGTCCAGGAGGTAAATAAGAGGTCAGCTGAGAATGTTATTCGTTTTGCTCTGAGAGTACTTGATGTTTCTGAAGACTCCTTCAATGCAGCCAGACAATTTAAGTTTGAGAAGGCAATTGAGGCTACTGGGTATGTTTCTCAGGTGGATGATTAGGGGCGGGTAACCAACCCTTTCATCTTGTTTCCTGACTTGAATACCAGTATCTTAGCGATTCAGAATGAACTTATGCCCGATGCCTCCTCATCCTCTGAAGAAGATACCGATGATGACATACCTCCCGTTCAGCTTCCTTTTTTGCCTGTGTCAGTTTCAGGTGAATGTTCTATTCAGCCTTCAACCGTCCTAGCCAGTCCAACCACATAGTTAGGTCCAGGAGTTCTTGATGCTAGTGCAACAGCAAGTATTGATGCTGAACCGAAGTTTGATTCTACCCCTGCTCAACAGGCTAAGTAAAGACTTAGCTATTCAGTTCATGATTTAGAAAACATTTATTCAGAAACAATTTTTCTATGGGTCTGTAATATTGAACTATGTTGCTCACATACTATTTACTTACTGAGCTCTGTAGCTCTTCTAGTTTATGCATGCATTTAAAACATTCTATGTTATATAGCACTAGGGTATGCCCGTGCCTACGGCCCGCGAGACCTCGACGCGCCTGCGACATTATCCCGACAACTCATCGCGCCTTCGTCGCAAGGCATACACGCATCTTAGGCGTAAAATATTCAGTACAAGACCAGCGAAACAACTCAATTTATAAATACAGCCGCAAGGCCATCCCAATTACCCATTATTTATAAGCCCAAATCAATTGGAGGCGCTAACAGTTTATGGGCTAGCCCAACAATTTATAAGTCCAGCTGCAATTGTTGACTTTTGGTTGATTTTTGGATAGATCCCATAGTATTGATTACACTTAATAAAATTACACCAACTCTCCAAACACTTGGATCTGCCATGTCACAACTTAGAAAAGACAATGGCAACCATTGGATGGAGTCTCTGTGGGCTCCACACCATTGCTTTTTATTAGATAGATATAACGACATGAACTACTATGCATATTCTACCCCTGATGCCCCTAAAGTTCATTTGGAACAACAATAGGTGACCCTAATAGGCTAAACAGGTTAAACTGAGGCATAACCAGAATCTGATCAGGATATCATGGGGGCCATCCAAGTTTAACCGTAATTGAAAGTTTGATCGTAATAGAGAAACAGCGTCCCAGAGGAACCATTTGTCTATGCGAAAGTAACTGGGTGCCTTGAGCATAACACTGTGTTTAATAACGATAGGTCCTTTTTATTTAAAAAATAAATAAGTTATCGCCAGAACAACGGTGGGGGAAGTCTTCCTCAGCGCCATCATGCCGATATAATTCCAGGCCAATGATTGTGTGCTAGGATCTGGATCGAACCTAGATTTTCCCAGCAACCCCCATTTTTTCTGTTATGAGAGCTCAAAGAACTGGCATACAGTTCGGGCTCCCAAGAACACTATCTCTGGTTCTAAGTCAAACTGGCATACAGTTTACTGAACAGTTAGTGTTGTTAGATTCCCTAAAGGCTTAACCTATCGAAGATAAACTCAGTCTAAAAGAACTGGCATACAGTTCAGGCTGCATGGGGATGAGAAAGGAACTGGCATACAGTTCAGCTTCCCCAAACTCAGTATCACTGGTTCCAAAGCAAATTGGCATACAATATTCTTGAACAGATAGTGAGAAGATAATTCCCTAAAGGCTTAGTCTATTGTGGATAATAAATAAAGAACTGATGCAAGGAATAAATTCGATTGCAAGATGAGGAACTTTATTGATGGACTGGAGAGAATAAACAATGCATAAAGAAGCATGAAATAATAATTTATTGATAGTACTTGCGTAGGTGTTGTGCGTTCCATGGTTTGACAAGAATGTCCCCTTTAACAGTACGTACGTAGTAAAAACCAGTTTGACCAACCTTGTTGATGATGTATGGTCCTTCCCAGTTGGGCCCAAGCTTTCCGTTATGCTCTAGGATCTCACGCAGAACCAGATCACCAGATTTGAAAGCTCGAATTCGAACTTTCTTGTAATATGATCTTTTCAGAATCTGCTGATTAGCAGCCAAGCGCAGTGCAGTGCCTTCCCGCTTTTCATCCAGGAGATCCATTTCTCTGCATAATAATTTCTCATTGTCTAGGGTGTGCACAACGTCCGACTTCTAAGTGGGAGCTACTAGTTTGGGAGGTATGACAGCTTCAATTCCGTAGGTCAGTGAAAATGAGGACTCACCAGTCGATTATCTGGGTGTAGTTTGGTATGCCCATAGGACCTTAGATAGTTCCTCGACCCATAAACCCTTTGAGTCATCTAATTTACGCTTCATGTTATTCAAAATAACCTTATTGGAGACCTCAGCCTGGCCATTGCCTTGTGGATACCTTGGAGTTGAGAAAAGATGGGTAATGTGAAACTCCTCACAGAGTTCAGCGACAAATCCGCCAGCGAACTGCTGCCCATTATCTGAGATGATAATTTTGGGTATGCCAAACCTGCAGACAATGTTGTTCCAAATGAACTTTCGGACGTCATGTTCCTAAATGAAGACAAGGGGAACTGCTTCTATACACTTAGTGAAGTAATCCATTGCGACCAGTAAAAATCTGACATTGCCAGGAGCGGGTGGCAAGGGTCCCACAATGTCAGTTCCCCACTATGTGAATGGCCATAGGCTGGCCAATGGGTGCAGCTCTGTTGTTGGAGCATGGATAAGCGGAGCATGTCATTGACACTTTCACATTTGCGGGTAAAAACTTGTGCATCCTTTTGTATATAAGGCCAAAGTACCCTTGCCTTAGGATCTTGAGAGCTAGTGTTCTGCCCCCAGCGTGGTTGCCACAAATTCTTTCGTGAACCTCTTGCATGACCTGTTCAGTGAGGTCTGGGGAGAGACATCGAAGATGAGGTCCCAGAAAAGACTTCTTGTAAAGACTATCTTCAATGAGGATGAATCTTGGTACCTTTGCAAGCAAACGCCTTGCTATGTTATTATCCTCTGGGAGTGTTCCGTTTTTTAGGTAAGACTTGTATGGATCCATCCAGTTTGGTGTGGTGGCTAGAACAACACAAACTGTTATAACAGCGAGTGCTTGGATGCTAGGTTTATCTTGGAACTTTATAGGGATGGAGTGAAATTCGTTATTGCCCAACATTGAGGCAACATATGTCAAAGCATCTGCGTGTCTATTTTCTGATCGAGGCAGTTAATAACACTGAATATTCTCGAACTTGCTCTGAAGACCCTTTAACAGTTCCAGGTATTTGGCCATTCATTCATCCCTGGCCTCATAACCTCCATCAACTTGAAACACAACCAGCTGTGAGTCACTAAAAATTGTGAGGTGTGCTAGGCCCAGGTCAAGAGCCATTGTGAGGCTAGCAAGTGTCACCTAAATCCGCGTCATTGTTAGAGGCATTCCAACCTAACCAGATAGATTTCTCTAGTCACATGTTGTTAGGAGTAACTAACATAGCTCCAACTCCTGCGCCTCTATCATTTGAAGATCCATCCACAAACAGTCGCCATCCGAAGCACGGCTCCCAAGAGTCTGGATAGGTGTTTTGGGATTCAGATAGGATGTTATCATCTGAACTGGGGATTGTTGAGTCGTACCCAGTGTAGATCATTGGGAAATCTCTCAAGAATTATGCTAGTGCCTGAACCTTCTCTAAGATTCGTGGGACGTAGATAATATCATACTCGGCGGTTTACCTGGACCATTTGGCTAATCTTCTGTCTGTTCGGCTTTTCAGTAACCCGATCGTAACTAGTACTCTGTAATTACTCTGATAGTGTGGGACTAGAAGTATGGTCGTAATTTCTCTGCCGTAAAAACAAGGGCTAAAGCGACTCTTTCGAGTTTAGGGTACCTTGTTTCTGCTGGTAGGAGCGTTTGGCACAAGAAATAGACAGGTTTTTCAACCTTCTTTCCATCCACACGTATCAGTACAAAACTGAAACCATAGTCAGATGAACAGAGATAAAGACCTAAAACTTCTCCCTTAACTGGTTTGGAAAGGATTGGTGGTGCCCCCAGGTACATTTTGAGTTGATCGAATGCTTTTTGGCATTCTTCCATCCATGCAAATGAGGTATTCTTTCGCAGTAACTAAAACAGAGGTTTACACTTATCTGAACTCTTGGAGATAAACCTATTCAGAGCTACTAACGTGCCTATAACTTTATGAACCTCTTTCATGTTCTTAGGTGAAGGCAGTTCTATGAGCGTCCAGATCTGATCTAGGTTTGCCTCAATTCCTCTTTTAGTAACTACATGCCATAAAAACTTCCCTTATGAGACAACGAAATCACATTTTGCAAGATTGAGTTTCATGCGATACTCTCAGAGAATGTCAAATGCACGTTTCAGGTAGGAGAGATGACATCCACGTCTTAAGCTTTTGATCAAGAGATCGTCTATATTCACCTCCACAATGTCGCCTATTAATCCCTCGAACATTTTATTTACCAAACGTTGGTACGTGGCTCCCGTATTTTTCAGTCCGGATGGCATGACCTGATAACAATACAGGCTATCCTCGGTTGTGAAACTAGCATGCTTGTGGTCTTCCTCATGCAATGGGATCTGGTTGTAGCTAGACGACCCATCTATGAAAGATAACAGTTCATATCCAACCATTGCATCTACCAATTTGTCAATCCGTGGCAGAGGGTAACTGTCTTTTGGACACGCGCGGTTCAGATCCTGAAGTCGATACAGATTCTCCATGACCCATTCTTCTTACGTACTGGGACAATATTAGAAATCCAGGTGGGGAAATTGATTTCTCTGACAAAATTAGCTGCCTTTAGCTTTTCAACTTCGGCTTTTACTGCCTTGGATCTATCAACACCTATTTTTCTCGGTTTCTGTTTGACTACTACTATATCACTACAGACATTGAGCCGGTGGCATGCCATATGGGGGTCAATTCCTGGCATTTCTTTGAATGACCAAGCGAACACGTCTATGTGTTCTCGGAGGATGTGTATTAGAGCCTGGCGCTCTTCAGAACTCAATAATGTGCTAATGAAAGTGGTTTTTGGCGAGCTTCCTTCCATAATTTCCACTGCTCCAGTGAGGGGGGATCCTCCCTCTCTCTTGGGACCAGGTCCGGGAGAGGGGCATCCAACTGTAATTGCTATTTGGCGGGTTGCCCCACCTCTATTGGTTCAAAAAGGAGTGGGGACTGGTTTGTCGCCAGAGCATAGCGTGTCTTGGCAGCCACCTAATCTCCTTTGATGGTTTTAATTTTCCCGTTATGTGGGAATTTTAGACATTGGTGATAAGTGCTGGGAATAGCGCAGAGTCTGTGCAGCCAGGTCTTACCCAAGATCATATGATAGGGTGTGTTAGCTTTTATCACAACAAAATTTATAACGAGGGTTACCAGACCAGTAGTTATGGGTAGCTGGATCTCCCCAACTATTAGAGCTTTGTCTCCGCTGAATCCATACAGGTTAGAGTTAGTGGAGACCATCTCAGAGTCAGGAATCTGCAATTTTTTGAATGCGTCATAGTATAACACATCTACTGAACTTTCTGGATCAACCAATATGTGATGCAAATCATAATCTCCAAAAGGGAGTGTAAGAACCAGTGCATCCTCATGTGGACTCTGGATGCTGAGACAGTCAGCCTCAGTGAAAAGGATGAGTGGATCTTTGTGGGATAACGCGTTAACTTGAGCACTCGTAGTCAATTCGCTATTCATGATCCTCATTTGCTTGGCGACGCGCATTTGATATCGCGCGCCCTTTTCTGTGACCTGCCCACTTCGTTTGCTTACCTTTCCTGAAATCATGTTTATATGGAGTTGACCATTGAGTGCTCCAATACCTAGGGGATCCTGAACTGACGTGTTGATCTCCTCGGGTTGTACTGCGTTTGCCTTCTCGTGTGCTACGAACTGCTTCAAATACCCCCTTTCAATCAAATCATGTAGTTCATTTTTCAGGGTCCTACAAGCTCTAGTACTGTGACCCTTACTCTTATGGAACTTGCAGTAGGTCCTCTGGTGTCCAAGGAACCTGGCTTAAGTGGAGCTAGCCATTTGAGGTAGCTCTGGTTCTTAATCGAGTCCAGGACCTCGCCTGCCATTTTGTTCAAGGGGGCGAAGTTTCTATCCATCGAGGGAAGAGCTTCTTCAACTCCTTCCATCCGGGGCTTCTTTTGTGGTTTTCCATCTCCATTGTTGGCTACATTTTGGTACTGCCATCTCAACATTTGTCTCTTTGATGGGGATTCAGCCTTTTGGCGACCACGATGACAGTCTATCTTTAGCTTTGAAGGTGAAGAGTTCTCGTTCCCCTCTCGTGGGACCACATATAGGGGCTGTCTGATTAGTCTTCTTTGCTTCTTGACGTCTGTTCAAGATATTTTCCTCCCACCCTGCATGAGTTTCAACCCTGTCTAAGAGTTCTTCCAAATCACGGGGTGGTTTCTTGGAGAGGGACCCGAATAAGGCGTTGTTTTCATCCAACCCTTGTTTGAAAGTTATTAAGCAGTCTGTTCATCACAAGACTCTATCTGGATTGAAATTTCCATGAATCCTTGCATATAGGACCTCAATGCCTTTCCGTCCTTTTTCTTGATGTTGAACAGTGCATCGATCCATTTTGGTTGGTGATTATTGCACAAGTACCTGTCTATGAAGGTCCTAAACAGTTCTTCTGAGGACCTAATCTGCCGCCCAGGTAACCTGTGGTACCACTAGAGCGTAGATCTAGATAGAGAAGCTTTGAACTCTTGACACATGACGTGGTCCTACCTTTCATATTGTCCCATGGTGGCACGATATCTAAATACTTGATCCACCGGATCTGACTTGCCACTGAAGATACTGAACTTTGGTTGTCTATAACCGCAGGGATAGGGCTTTCTCATTACCAGTGATGCGAAAGGAGATCTGCCTGTCCCCATTATGGCGGATTGAACAAGGGAGTCTTGCATTTTTCTCCCCTTGCCTGTCATCCGATGAATCTGATGGATAAGGTCATTTTTCTTAGTTTCCCATGCACTTTCTTTGGTAGAAAATCTCTTGTTCTGGGTTCTTTTTCGGTGTCAGGGGTCAACATCACGATCCTGGTCAGTTGACTCTGACTCTGATGTCGTATCCGAGTCATCATCCGAGTTACTGTATTTTGACTCTGATGGTTCGCATCAAACTGGATCCCAACGCCTTGGGTTCCTAACACGACCGCCTTCTGGAAGGCCGTCATCTTCGAGATCGATAAGTGGCTCCTTCCCAGTGTCAGATTGATACAAATGCCTCAGCAGCTATAACTCTCACTCTTTAAGGTTGCTTCTTTCTTTGTTCGAACTGTACGCTGGCTCACCCTTGAACTTCACGGGTTGGAGAGAACAACATTCTCACCATTTTGACATTCCTCTTGAGTGTTATTCCTAGGGCCTGCACTGGGAGCAATTGGTCCATCGGTGTTGGTCACAGGTCCTTGGAGGGGATTATTCACATCACGGTGCCCGACATTCTCCCCCCCCCCTTCAGGCATCTCGTGCTCTTCTTCTCTGACAGCGATGCTACGCATGGTAGCGCCACCCTTTGTTTTCTTTGCTCCTGCCATCACAGTGGTAAAAATTTTTAAACTAAATCAGTCATTCGAAACGAATGTTTACCTGCTTTCGGTCCCCACAGACAACGCCACAAGATGTAGGGGATTTTCTGAGTATCCCCTGATCCTCCTCTGTGCCTTGTGATTCTGGAGCTTTTTTCTTGATAGAGAAGGGATGAGATGATTTAGAGTTAAGGGTTGAACCGCCTGGCGACTGCCTACATATCTCCTTGTTTATTTAGGAGAATCAAACCCTATTTTACGTAGTTCCTAAGAGCAAATCCCTATGGTTTATATAGGAAGAGCTTTGAAAGTCCTAGGGTTAGGGTTAATCTCACCACTTATGAGTTCCCTTCCATCTTTGGACTCTGCCATCCTATTAGGAATCCTCTCCTCATGGAAGTCTGAATCTAGTCCATATCTTATTAGAGGTAGGTTTCCTTGTTGATCATAGTATCCCATTATATATGGGAAAATTATATCTAAAAAATAACTCTTAAGATATATCATTACGATTCATTCCTTATCATCAAAGATCGCCCTCTTCAGTTTCCTTCTGTTCAGTAACTGTCCATATCAGTTCCTAACGACTTGGAGAACTGTTATGCTTAGAGGCGGTCAGTCACGTGTCTGGCACATGCTTATTAAACACTCATGATAAACACAAGATCACTTATTCACAGAACTGATCTAATGGTTCTCGTCTCATTCTAGACATCTATAGTCCTGGGTCATTTCCCATACACGTGTCATCTAATCAATGATGGGAAATCCCCCTTACACCTTATGTTTATAACTGTCAGTTTATACATTAGATATGAGATAGATCGTTTAAAGACTTTACAGGAAATAATACAAGGGCCCATCCTATATTCCCACAAAGCCTTATTTCTTAGCAACACTAAAGGTATTTACAGGAATTGACACAGGGGTAAACCCTATTTTCCTACAAAATCTTATTTTTCTAAGATTCACAATACAAATTTGCATGAAATATAACTCGACACTTTTGTCATTTTCCCTCAACAATCGAATGTGTGACCCTCGGAGAGAAAATAGGGGCATGTGTGTGTACATATTTATGCAAATATAAAGTAGACTCATGTCAACACTTCTGTAGTAATTGGATAACGTATAAGTATGGGTAAGAAATAACAAAACATACTTTGAGCCCACTTCTAGATCAACTTATTTCTTATGGAATGGAAATGGAACTATAAAAGGAGTTGTTAGGTCATCGAAACTGACTAGTATTGCAGGGCCAGCTAGTCAGGAACTCCAAGTTCGGAACTTTTCTAAGTTCAAAACTCCACTTCTTAGCTACTCAGGAACTCAACATTCGGAACTTGTCTAAGTTAGGAACTCCACTTCATAGCTAGTCCAGAACTCCAAGTTCGGAACTTGTCCAAGTTCAAAACTCCACTTCCTAGCTAGTCAGGAACTCCACGTTCGGAACTTGTCAAAGTTCGGAACTCCACTTCCTAACTAGTCAGAAACTCCAAGTTCAAAACTCCACTGCTTAGCTATTCGAGAACTCAACGTTCGGAACTTGTCCAAGTTCCGAACTCCACTTCCTAGCTAGTCCAGAACTCCAAGTTCGGAACTTGTCCAAGTTCAAAACTCCACTTCGTAGCTAGTCATGAACTCCACTTCGTAGCTAGTCATGAACTCCACTTCGTAGCTAGTCATGAACTCCACGTTCGGAACTTGTCCAAGTTCGGTACTCCACTTCCTAGCTAGTCAGGAACTCCATGTTCGGAACTCGAAATTCCACTTCTTAGCTACTCAAGAACTTAACGTTTGGAACTTATCTAAGTTCGGAACTCCACTTCCTAGCTAGTCCGGAACTCTAAGTTCAAAACTCTACTTCATAGCTAGTCATGAACTCCACGTTTAGAACATGTCCAAGTTCGGAACTCCACTTCCTTGCTAGTCAAGAACTCCGTGTTTGGAACTTTTCCAAGTCCGTCACTCCACTTTCTAGCTAGTCTAGAACTCCACGTTCGGAACTTGTCCAAGTTGGGAACTCCACTTTCTTGCTACTCAGGAACTCCAAGTCTTTGGAACTCCACCTCTTACCTATTCAGGAACTCCAAGTTCGAAACTTGTCCAAGCTAGGAACTCCTAGCTAGTTAGAACTCCAAGTTCGGAACTTGTCTACGCTCGACTCCAAGTTCGGAACTTGTCCAAGTTCGGAACTCCACTTCCTAGCTAGCTAGTCAGGAACTCCAAGTTCATAACTAGTTCAAGCTCGACTCCAAGTTCGAAACTTGTCCAAGCTCGGAACTCCATTTCCTTGCTAGTTCAGAACTCCATGTTTGGAACTCCACTTCCTAGCTAGTCAGGAACTCCAAGTTCGGACCTTGCATAGCCATATATGCAAGGTCCGGATTACATTTATGGTATGTCTGGATTTATAGTTCTTTCAGCTAAAATGATGCAAAATTTTGTGTATAAATTTTAAAGAGAAAATAGAGGTATATTTCTCACTATTTTTTATGCAGTTCCATACGTGACGTGCACCTACACTTTTACCTTTTTTCCTTAAGGGTTTGAAAAAAAAAAAAACCCCATATGTGTGTACATATTTTAGCAAATTAATATGTGACACGTGACAACAACTTCTTATTGCTCGGATATGGTCTTGGTGTAGGTAGGAAGTACTAGAACACACTTCAAGTCCAAGTCCTGAATAGCTTACTTCGTAGGTTCAGAAGTTAAATAAAAAGATGAGGTTCGGAACTAGTTGGAGTAGTAGGTTCGGAGACCGAGGTTAAACTGGTCGGAGTAGTAGGTTTGGAGAACCACTTCCTGACTAGGAACTCCAACTCCGGAGTTCAAATACTCAATTTCGGAACTCCAGCTCCTACTCCGAACCTAAGTATGTTTCCTTGTTGTTTAAGTCAATATAATAATATAATAGACCAATTGATCCTACTCCGAACCTAAGTATGTTTCCTTGTTGTTTAAGTCAATATAATAGACCAATTGACTACGGAAACATTTATTAGTTTATAGAAGAGTAGGGATAAGACTTAATATATATAAGAGATAATTTCCTAGTTAAACTCTATAATTCAGGAGTAATTATAGAAACCTAATCTATTCTTATAAATAGAATAGTTTAACTACGTTTTGAGTTTGATTCATCTTCACAGAATACGTAGGCATCCATTAAAGAACGTGGTTCAACTCATCATCTTTTATATCTCTTCTTCTTGATTCAATCTTTCTTATTATTAACAAAATACTAGTGCTTCTAGATTAGAAAAAATCATCACAGAATGCTAATTCAAGAGACCAAGATATTATTGCAAAAGACTATTGCTTACCCAGTTACCCATGGTGTGTTTGGAACTCCCATTAGTTATGTTTCAGATAATAACGATATAAAATGTCCCCCACTTTATTATTTTTATTTTTATTTTTTAACTGCTAAAAAACTTTGGTTAGTTAGAAATGTTTAACTCTTTATAAGATTTTTTACCCAAAATAAAAACTGTTTATTCAAAAATGTTTGGAAGATCATTTATTTCATATTGCACAAAATTTAGACACTTCGTAATCAGCGACATTTTTATCATGAGAGAGCAAGTCATCTACAGCCTCCAACACCTTGTTTTTCTCCTATAATAAATGAAAGTGATGAATTTAGATAATTCTGGTTCATCTTCACAATTTCTTTTGTTAAAATTAGTTCTAATAAATTCTAGGTGTATTTTTTTTATTTAACCCCCCATTGTATGGTAGCATTTATGAAAAAAACCCCCAAAATTGCAATCCCTCGATAAAAAAAATAATGATCGTCCTTCTTACTTCAGCTCCTCTGTCAGCAATGTTCTATGATTCATAACCAAACAAAGCTACAATTCAAGTAGCAACAGATTATGTTCCTCACCAAATTCCTGTTTCTCGAATCCCCTTCACGAACTAGTTAATACAGTTGGAACAAATAGATTGATTGCTATAGAAGAATCCCAATTTTCTAAATTGAGATAATATAAAATTTGGAATCAATAATTATTCCTTCAAATTTTCTGGCAAATTAAACCCAACTCTTCAATCTTCTCAAGTGGAACTTTGCAATTAATCCATGGGCAACAACAAATCGAGGGGCAGTGAAAAGATAGTACGGATTGAGAAAAAGAATCTACAATTAACGTAAAGGGATGGATTCATATAACAAAGTGTGGCAGTCATGGTGGATTCATATAGCCAAATAGTAGTCGGTGCACCTCTAGAAGTGGGAGTGGATTCTTAGACATCGATGATTTTAGCAATGCAAGTGTTTTGTTTGGGGGTTAAAGATGGGTATTGGATTGATGCTTTGTCCAAGAGTTTACAGTATCTATATTTTGTTTTCCATGACAAGATTAAAGGGTGTTTCTCAATTACAACTATGAAATCGAGTATTGGCAAGGCTTTCTTCATTTCTTCATTATTTTTGTTCTTAAATATTTCCCACTAAATAAGCAACTGAAGAAGATAGGATAGAGATTCGCCATTGAATATGCTTGTCATGTCTATTGAAGAAGAAAGAGTTGTGAGATTTCGACGATGACCGTCGAATTTTAAGAGATGAGTGGGCTAGATTTTGACATGTGACCATCAACTTAAGTTTTTGTTAATCAAAGGGTAATATTGGTATTATGTAAAAATTGAACAGTGAACTACCATTTTTGGTGGGGGGTAATTTCTAAGGCTGAGTCCAATGGCTCTCTGTCCCTTTAAAAGTAGTAGTGTTAAAGTCAATAAAGTAGAGCTAAAGTCAACATATTTTACTCTCTATCTCTATTTTACTCTCTATATGGCCTAACAATGCTAGAAACATATAGAATTTTGGTCATCCACAACCATCATTGTCAAATCCCAATCCTAATTAAATCTCTAGTAGAGTTAGAGATCCTAACCATTGAAATTAAGAAAATAGCTAAATTTACCATTATTACTTCTGATTTGTGAATCGACTACTGGTCAAAATCTTGTTTAAACTTTAAAATGCGCTACCATCAATCAAAATATGCCCTCATTTGTTGATTTGTCTAGATCAATGGAGCAATGATTTGTTTTACTGTTTTTTTGTGGAAATTAAAGGCACACATTGATCGATTTCATTGATTATCAATGGAAATCTCAAGTTTGTAGAACTGAAGAAGCTGTATCATAGTTTTGTACCATCACAGTGTAGCTATGCCCCAATTTCCAATTTGCTTCAACTATTTGTTGGGCCTCAGCATGTAATTTTTTAGATGATAGTATGCGACTCTGAATTACAAAATGGCCTTACCAAGAGGCTAATGATGCCTAACCTCATTGAACCATGCATAAAACAATATTGGGGGGCTTCAATCCAGAATATTTGAGAAAAAAATATCTTAGAAAGCGAAATATAATAAGCTAACTTTGAATAAAGGTTAGGCTGCTTTATCGATGCAGGAGAAGATCAGTTCCCACTTTGTGTGAAAACTTCAGCCTAACCCACATGCACAGATGCTTATGAGTTATGACTCTCCATTCTTGATCGAATTTAACAAAACTCGCTTTCATTATTCATTACCATAGTATAAAATATCAGGATATGGATATTTATCGATATTCAATTTTTAGATATATATCGTTGATATATCTTCTTTTTTTTTGAGATATTTGATATTGTTTCACATGCAAATATCGTAGATATATTCAAAATATCGACAAAAATTATGGATATTGTAGATATTTTTTGATATATCATGATACATTATTTATATTTATTTGAAATATAATGGTAAATATTAAATAAAATTGTTATATATATAAAATATCGTCAAATATCACAAAATATTGTAAATATCATCGAAATATCATCGATATTTGCAGTCGTATATATCTCTAAACATATCGTGATATTTACATATCTTTCTCTGAAATCTGGATAGATATCCCCAAATATCACGATATATCGGGATATTTTGTACTATGGTCATTACCACCCAACAAATATCTTTTGTCCTCCACTAATTAGTATATATATATATATATATATATATATATATATATATATATATATATATATATATATATATATATATATATATATAGGATTATGCATTTACGCCATGCTACCCATATTAACCATTGAGTGCAATGTCTTTATGGGCCGTCTTTATGTCCCAACTTTGAAGGTCCTTCAATTCCCTTTTTTTTTTTTTTTTTGGATACACAATGTCATATATTAATATTATGAGGGGTTCTAGGGACATATCTTATTTTAATACGTAAACAAACTCAAAATGGTCATTTATAAGTTTTGGATTAGGTTAATTTTTTTATAGATATGACTTCCTAACTATTCTAAACATTGTCACAAATAATCAAAAAAATTAAAATTTTCTAAACTTGCCAAATATAGTATCCAAAATGGTAAAAATGAACGGTCTATAATTAGCCAAATTTTGTAAATTGTTAACTACATTTTGTAAGTTTGAATTTTTTTGATTTTTTTTATTATTTGTGACAATATTTAGAATAGTTGGAAGATTATATCTACAAAAAATTAGCCTAATCTAAAACTTATAAATGTCCTAACGATTTTGAGTTTATTTACGTGTTAAGATAAAATATGTTCCTAGTACCCCTCCCATTAATCTTTGTGGAGTTTGATATGAATATGTTTTCTCTTAAACGGACTATCCATTTAAAGACATGTTATATAGTGTTTTGCACAATTTATATAGTGTCATATATAAACTGTCTACGAACAAGTTAATAAATGTAAATTAAAAAGTTGTTCAAGACACTATATTAGTTATTCAAGATACTATATAAACTGCTCCACGAACATATCTGCTGTCTGTCCGTTCAAGAAAAAACCTAGTGATATGAATATACAATCGGAAACAGATGAGCACAGTGATAACTGACCCAAAGGTTAAGACTTAAAACCAATAATTCAACTATCCCCACAAATGAGGTGTAAACTTTGACAAGTCAAAACATGGAATGTCTTGCCAAAATTTTGAAGACTTTTGGCAGTTTCGGAACTTTCAACATATTCTAGTAAGCATGTGTCGGTATTTGATGTATGTTTGGATGGGTCGGTATTTGATGTATGTTTGGAAGGGACAAGAATTTGGAAGAAGACAAGAAGTATTCGTGAGAGCTTTTGAAGATGTTATCGGAAAAAAATGATGAGAACTTTTGAAGGCGGAGAATTCCTATTCAATGCTCATATTTCACGATATTTTGAACCATAAATTGTGAGATTCATTTTACAGTTTCAACCGATGCACCATAGAGTTTTGACTTTATGGCCCCAACCAAAAAATAGACCGTACAAAAAGTGTAGAAGGAAACGTCCTTCCTTGTAGAGATGGAAGTTGGATCAGGACAGCACTGTCCTTTTCTATCGTATCATTCTGAAAACCACAACACAAGAACAAGGGAAGGTTTCATAGCCTAACTACGAAAGCCGTTATGAATCTAGTGTCCTTTTTCTTGTGCTCTTTTACTTATCTACAAAATAATGTGGTCTCCATCAAACCCTCAACACTTCGAAAGCATTTGTACAAAGATCAAAATGGTATAGTATCCAACATACATGTACTTCTGATCTTTTACCAAAAAAAAAAGTGTACCTGAGTTGTAACATTGTTATAATAGGGAAACCAAAAATGAGAAGAGTGGAGACTGGGAGAATAGGGTTTGAGAGTATATTTCTCTATCCCTTAGTTCATATATTTATACTTTATTTACTTGGGTGTCAAGCTACTCAAAACAGCAACTACTAAATACAGATCCATACTTATAGAAACATGGGATACTTTACATACTTCACACACTCCCCCTCAAGCTGTAATTACACATATTACAGCTTGGATGATAGAAATAAAGATAAGAATATTGTTCCTCCTTTCTCATAGAACTGTCTTTAGTTAAAGGATTCAAACAACTGTTAAGACGTTCTAGAAAGCGAAATTGTCGATTTAAATAATGGCCTAACCTGAATACTGAAGTAGTCCCACAGTCACAAATTATAACCATAACATATGTTTAGTGGCGCACTTTTTGGCTACTGCTTACTCCATTTGCTGTTATGACTGTCACAATACAAATTGCAAACAATAACACTGATTTGATGTGCACTTCTTAGTATAGCTGCTACTATGAATATCATTGTTGAAGTCAACAAAATATTGTTCGCAGGTACTCCTAAATCTTTGAAACATGAGTGCGGTTTTAGGATGGATCGCTATTTCAAATCTTGAAGACCGAAAAAGTGCGGTTTAAAGTGATTGCTACCTGAATAGAAGAGTGCAATTTAGGCTTGACTGCTACCTGAATAGATGAGTTCAGTTTAAGCTTGACTACTACCTAAATAGATGAGTGCAGTTTAGGTTTGACTGCTACCTGAGACATTAGTGCTGAATAGTGGGGACGTCATTGCTCATACTGTTGAGATGCAAATTAAGGGGGGAACACATCCTGATAAAATGAGTACTCCAAAATATGATGGAATATGAAGACATAAGTACTCTTCCACATATGCCTCCATATTCTCCTTGCCTCATATACTACTCAATGTCCTCATTTCTCCATATCCTGCCCCTCAAGTTGAAATATACAGGTCTAAGTTGGAATATACATAAACTTGTCTATTCTGACTTGAACTTAAAATAGAAGAAACCAAATACCAACACAAGAAATAGTCTGACCATCCCCAAAGTGGAACAACCAACCAATAACCAATACCTACTTTAAAAAAAATGCAAAGACGAATTTATACGACCAAAGATCAACCAATGCCCATGTCAAAGAACAATATTGTATTCACCAATAGCTATATTCTCATAAGTCATAAGAATTAACAAAGACCGAAAAGGAAAGCAAAAGATACTCAAAGTAAGTAGAAAACTAATTGGGCATTTTAACAAATACTCGGATGCAGAAACATACATGAACAAGTTGTGGAAAACTTGAGTTTTTTTTTTTTTTTTTAGCCAAAGAGCTTCCAAATAGAGTGCATCAAGAGAAAGGGAAGATCATATCAGCAAAGGTGAATAGTAATTGTGAATAGTGTTATAAACAGTATCTATAAATAGTGCCCGTTAACAGTACTGTGAATAGTGCAGTGAATAGTGTCGTGAACAGTGAACCCAAGAGCATAAAAAGAATAGAATCAGATCTGCTCGCCGGAAAAGAAAATCTCCAACTCAAATAAACAATACCACCAAAAAGAATAAAAGACAGATAAACTTGAGTCTTATCAACCAATTCAAAGAGCTTCCAAAAAGAGTTCATCCAAAGAAAGAAAAGACTAGATCAGCAAACACCAGCGGAAACGTGTTATTTTATATAGATGGGCGCGCACCTATGATTGAGGGCAAAAATATAGGCGCTCGCCTATGAACCGAGACAGAAGAACTTTAAACTTTATTGGTCTCTTCTTATGAGAAAGATTAAAACTTGATTACTCTGAAAACTAAAAAAGAATTGTTTTTTTTTTTTTGTATATTGATTTTGAGGATACCTCTCCTAACATATTACTAAACTTATATTTGAACCTGATGTTCTGATACTATATTAGTAGTGATGCTATGAGAATTGTGATATTATTGTAATGGGAAAACCAAGAACGAGAAGAGTGGAGGCTTGGAGAATAGGGTTCGAGAGTATTTTTCTCTATCTCTTAGTTCATATATTTATATTTAACTTATTTGGGTGTCAATTCAAACTACTCAAAACAACAACTACTAAATACGTATCCATATTTATAGAAACGTGAGATACTTTACATACTTCAACAAATGACAATGACACCAGATTGCACTTCTACTACCGACTCCCTAAAACTAATTCCCTTTTCCAACTCCTTAACTGGATATTCAATCTGATTTGCATTGATATACATTGAAATACACATGGCCACATATGTGAATGCGAATCAATAGTGGTTAGTTATGTATGTGGGAGTTTGGCTTTTAGAAATGAACAGTAAATTATTGACCAGATTAGCGATAAACACAATGGTCCCAGGCCCTGTCTGCCTATAGTTTGGTACATTTTAGATGGATATATCAAACTGTATGGCATAACGGACAGGGTCCATTTAACAATGACCTTCATGCATGCACATATACTTTACCTAAAAGTGATTTATAAATAATCCATACAGCTAGGGTCACATTCATCGGATATTAAGACTCAAGTGGATTATCTATGTATGCCATGGTCCTGTTCGCCACTGTTATTTTCGTTTCGAAAAGGCAAAATGGCTTAGTCCGGTTAACTACAAATGTGCATACAATTGTTGACATGGGACAACTTATGGATAATGGATTACATATGGGTTCATGTGATGAGTTCTGACCGCAACTGTGTTAGGCTAAGAATTTACTCCTGGCATCAGTGATTCATTTACAAAACTAATCGTTGTCTTCGCGTAAATAAAGAAGATTTATATACCAACATTTAAAAAACATAGGGGTAAACCATTGAGCTGCAACCACACAAAGTCCTTCCCCAGGTTCAACAGTCGAACTTATTATTACTTAATTCCGACAGAGTGCGCTTGATTGTTCGGATGTTGGTCGCGACTTTAAAATGCATTTCTCAGTTCCTTCAGGGTGCAGGATTTGTTTTATTTGGGTGGAGGACTTGAAACTCCCTCTCAACTCTCAGGTGACTAAATAAAAGGCTTGATGCTAGGTCAAGACTTCAAATACTCATAAGTTTAGCTGTTTAGGCTACAAGATTAGCATTATCGAAAAAGAAAAGGCTACAAGATTAGTATATAATATTAAGAAAAGAATCTTCGTTATGAAATCAAGGGTGTTTTCGATTTGTCCTCCCTACTCCCTACCTATAGGAGCTGAGCTACTTCAGACCCCCCATCATGAGGGACATGGAACCATTGACCTTTTGAGCTTAGAATCATTGAATTTATGTGTATAAATGTAGCAATCGGCTGAATTATGTGCAAATTAAACCTGGATTCTAGAAAATATTTTTTTAATTTCATAATCTGTCCGTGAGTAAAATCATTTCAGCTGGGAAGCAACTTTGGAGTGGGCTACATAATAGAGCTTTAAACAACCTTGTCCAACTAAAATCACACCGACCTTCTTTCCTTCGTGGGCGACCACCACAGTGATTGAAAAGAGGGCAAGGTTCCTCTTAGAAGCTGCAGCTCACTTCAAAATCTTACTCAGCTGCATTTTGGTTGGATTTGTCGTAAGGGCCTCAAATGTCCAAAAATGCTATGAGCCAATGCGTAAAAAGTTTTTGTCATCCACTGGCGCACACTGTATGAGCAAAAATGATATGAACCAATGAACCAAAAGTGGAAAAAGAATTCTCTTTAGATGATGCCAGAGTAGTAGAGTACCCACTCTGATTACTCACACAACTTGAACAGTTCATTTGAGTCCTACCCTCCTTGGTCTAAAATACTCCTCAGCTTCCACCTTAAATATCTTCGAACTTCCCCCTCCAACGCAACTGCCTCATTCTCTCCAAATTCCAAAAAAAAAAACATGGGGATCATCCCATGTTCTTTACCATGTCATTCAGACAAGAATTCCCAATCTCACTCCAGCCACTTTTACTCAGATCACTCAACCTCATTCTCTTCTCAACCAAGTCTTGCATCTGTTCCTTCACTTGCCTCTAAATCCTCCCAGATACAAGAACAGCTCTCTCTTACACACTACCAGTGCATCTCAACACTCAAAGGCCACTCTTCATATGTTTCCTCTCTTACTCTCTCTGGTAAATACCTCTATAGTGGCTCTTCCAACCAAGAAATTAGAGTATGGAACCATGAACCTCTGAACTCAGACCCAATTCATCATGATGACAACGTTGTCGCTATACGTAATGGAGCAGTTAAGTCACTAGTGATATTGGGAAACACTCTTTTCAGTGCTCATCAAGACAACAAGATCAGAGTGTGGCAAATCGATGACGACATGAACCAGAAATACAAGAAGTTAGCTACTCTTCCTACACTTGGTGACCGAGTCATGAAACTACTACCTCCTAAAAATTATGTACAAGTGCGTAGACATAAGAAATGCACATGGGTACATCATGTTGATGCAGTATCAGCTTTGGTTTTTTCAAGAGATGACGCTCTTCTTTACTCTGCTTCATGGGACAGAACGTTCAAGATTTGGCGAACATCGGATTTTAGATGTTTAGAATCAGTTAACAATGCTCATGATGATGCTATCAATGCCATTGCTGTGTCTAACAATGGCTTTGTCTATACTGGATCAGCTGATAACAAAATTAAGGTGTGGAATAAGGCATATGGAGATAAGAAGCATTCCTTAGTGGACACACTAGAGAAACATCGTTCGGGGGTTAACGCTTTGGCACTAAGTAGTGATGGGTCGATTTTGTATTCAGGTGCGTGCGATCGATCAATCGTGGTGTGGGAGAAAGACGGTAGTAGTGGTCGCGATGGTGATGATTGTGGAAGTGAGGCTCATATGGTGGTTGTGGGTGCTCTTAGAGGGCACACCAAGGCTGTATTGTGCTTGGCCATAGTATCAGATTTGGTATGCAGTGGGTCAGCTGATAAAACAGTTAGAATTTGGAGAAGGGGTGTTGGTAGATGTTACTCATGTTTGGCAGTGTTGGAAGGACATAATGGCCCAGTCAAGTGCTTGACAGCTAAAGATGATTATAATTCTACAAGTTCTACTTCTACTGCTTCTTATCTTGTTTACAGTGGTAGTTTGGATTGTGATATCAAAATTTGGCAGATTTCACTTCCCCCGCTCATCTGAGAACTGTGCTTTATGTGCCCACACACACACACACACACACGCAACTTTTTTTTTGGCGATATATAAATATGGGAGTGAGCAAAAAAATTAAGAACCTTTAGTTTACTCTGAATTGGTCATCTGTAGAGAAATTACGCACATTTACAAGAGTGATATTCTTTGGTTTGTTCAAATTTCAGAAGTTCAAGTAGTAATTAGTCTTGAAATTTGTATTTTATAACTCTGTCTGAGATATATGGATGTGTCATGTGTGATTAGATTAATCAAATTTATACTAGATTTAATTATTTGTCTATACCTTTGACCATGCTCACAAACATCATTACTATGGGCTATAAGGCTATTGTACTCAAAATAATTCTCAGAGGAAAAAATGTAATCAATCCGAATTTGGGAGAGGAGCAAAGGCTGGAAAGCAAAAGCAAACATAAAGATGTACAGATAAAATACAATTTTCATATGCTTCTTTTGATCTTTGATTGATTGGTAGTTTGGGATATAGCTCCAAGTACAGTTTTGCAGATTTTGATCTTTGACTGATTGGCTGTTTGTAAGAATAAGTATCTCATCTGACGCAAAGTATGCAGATAAAACGCTTCCAGTTATGTGAAGACGAGAGGTCCTTGAACCAGTTTCAAAATGAAATCGGTTGCCAGGTTACCATCATTCTTACATAGTTGCATTGCCCCCTGACAAATATATTGGATTCAAAACAACAGGAAAAAAACAAGGTGAATGAGACTTATATTCCCTCGATTTGACAGTAAGGTCCAAGCAATCCATAGTTTTCAAAGAAATGAGTAAGTATCTCATTCTTTCAGTTCAAAGTTTTCTAAGTCTATCCAATGAGCATTTCTAGCAAAACATTAATAAACTCAGAAACTCTACTAAAACTTTTGACTATAACCAAAGCCTAAATTCCAAGTCTTAAACAGTGTAACCATGGAGGTCCTTGTAGAAAGTAATTGTGGAAGCTTCTGCAATCTTTTAATTTGCTCAACAAAGAGGGCAAAAAGCATTAGGAGCTAGGTTAGGTTTTCTATATTTTTATTGCAATTTGTGTAAAATTAAAGTTTGGGAAAAAGGTGCAATCTCCTACGGTCCTACACTCCTACCTACATGCTTTTGTTGCCTTTAATTTCCACCATTTCAACTTGTTCTAATTATAATGGTATTTTTAAATATTTCATGCCTGCAGGAAACATAGGACGCAATAATACCCATTATTTAGACCCTAACAAGGAGATTAGATCATAATTAGAACTGACATGACTCAACCCCCTCTAGGCTCTAATGCTCTATTGATGCCCCATTCTCCTCATTTGTGGTAATTGTATTATTCTATGTTTAAGAACAACCTCACATAACTAAATATAATTGATTCTTTTCAACAGTAAACACTGACTAAAACAAGGAATTATCAAATCAAGATTCTAACACTTTTCAATTCTCTTCCTTTCTTTTTGCCATGCCTTTATGTCTGGCTATATAAAGTTAACTGAAAGATTCAAAGTACCTGTGTTTACACTTCACTAACTACTCAAAACTCATATCATATGGTATCAGATCGATACTCCACCAGTCCACCCTGGTTCAAGTACACATTCATCTTAATTAAGACCTAATAGTTAATATTCATGGTGCAAAATTAGGGTACCTAACTTAAAGAGACGAGATCAGTGAACATGGAGTGTGGTGCAGCTCTGAGAATAATTACTAAACGTGTTCATCTAATGGTTCAAAGTTGTATCAGCGGTAGGCGTAAAGCTACAGTCGTACTTTGAGTAAACTAATGGAAAATAAAAGGGGTTCCAAGCAAAAATGTTTACCTATATCACAACTATAAACAACATCATTAGAGTTAGTTGAATATATAACCTATATATTAGTGTGATTTGTGCCTAAAGCCACAGCTTTAAAACACTGTTAGTTCTTTACAATCCTCTCTCAGTTTTCACCATCTTTTTCCATGGCAATTGTACATGGAATCATCTTACCGACCCGCACGCTTGTAAATAAGCCATTGACTTCTAGCTGAGGCCCGAAGTAGACTGGTAAGACTAGATGACTAGAGTGGCTAAAGTCTATAGAACATTTTATTTGTTTTTTGATATAGGTCTTTAGAACATTTCAACACCTATTACAGATTTACAGGTGCATTGAATCTAACATGTACACATTTCGTCTTGGGACCAAAATGGATAATCTGATGGAGGACCACAATTTTGGGACATTGGTCGTTTTGAAGGTTGAAAAAGAATACACGTCCCTTTTCAAGGAAAATGCCATGTCCCAGAGTTTGAACAAAAGAGACATTAGCCGTCTTTAATGGTGTTAGACCAGCAAGTATAACCAGGATATTATCAAGGCAGACATATTTCTCTTATAGTCTTATGTAACTTCTAAACACAATTACTCCATATACAGGAAATTCCGTCAACCCTGGAATGACCTCTATATCTGTTATATAACCCCTCTATGGAATACACGCCCAAATTACAAAATTTCGAAAAGTTCGTTTTGTTTCTTGGGGAACCCAGTTTGAAATATATCTATAGATTCTCCAAAGGTTAATTTTAGTATAAATTATGAATTTGTATGGTTTCTTTTAGTAAACAGATATCATAGAATGAAATATATTAGACGATTTTGGTGCAGATGCTGCAGCAAAGAAGGGATCTCATTTGAGTCATAGAGAAGCGCTAATGCACTATGGAGCTTAACCAGGCCTTCCTTTATCACATGTGTAGAATGCCCGTTCAGGACATACTATAGATTTGACTAGGGACCTCATGTAGCTAGATGAATAGTCGTAATTCAAACATTTTTTAAATTATAGAATAATAATATATCTTTACTTGCGTGCCCAAAAAAAAAGATATAGAAAATAGTCTCAAAGTTTTTGATAATATATAATAACGCCTATAGGTAATGTCGACAGAGATTATAATGATAGAAATGTATAATACCAATAGATAGGTATGATCTAGCTACAACTTCAGTACTAATAACATAGAAAATACCTACAGGACAGAATATGGTAAAGGACGTCAAACTGTATAACATAAAAAAATTGAATAATTAGGATAACAACTATTATCGATTTACAAGATTAACTATGTTAGGAGTGTATAAATAAAGTGAGTTTGACTCTGAATCTGCGTCAGAAATACAAATTTCTCCCAAACTCAGAAACTTATAATAGAGTTTATTCTAGATTAAGCATGTTCAGCTCCAGTATACTCTTCCAAAGAAGAATTTCCAGAAGCATTGAAAATATAATAAGCTTGATTCTGGCAGTTTCTCCTGATTAAGAAGCGAAAAAAGTGACCAGAGACATGATGAAGCAAAGACTCGCATTCTCCTGATTTTTATGAATTTGAAATGATATTCTAATAAATTACAAAATATTACTAGATGATTATAGAAAAATGAAGAACAAATGAGTTAATCATTATAATCACACTATATAGATCGTCGTCAAATTTAAATTTAAGAGGCTTTTGAGAGGTTTTTCAGAAGACATGTCCAGAATTTGACTTCCAAAAAATGTCTAGAGACAAACAAAAACTGAAGGAACTGTCTTGGTAAGACCAGACCCATTTGCAGGGATCTAGGTTCCACTATTTCACCTTCGCATGCAGTTATCCTGGGCCACTTCTGCTTTATGACTACCGTTTAGTAGCATATGTAGAAACTTTAACTCTTCATTATTAAGTTAAGTGCAAGTGGAGTGGGAGTTAGGTAATAGTCTATCTCCCATAGCTGTATTATAACCTTACTCTTACAACCTTTCTGCTTGAACTTTGTACTTTTTAATTCTGTGTAACTTCTGTGAAGATGATTGAGATGGAACTTTGGAAGACACAAGATATCAAACCAAGTTTATTACTCTCCTCAAAGATGATTAAAAAGTAGATGTCAATCCTATTCCATATACAAGAGAATCATACCTTCTTCAGTTCTTCCTACTGGTGGTTATCGTGTACGAATATGTTAGGACCACGTTAAAAAAAGTTGTAAAAGTATGCTCTAATCATCTCTTTTAACCCAAAATCCTATGTCATGAAAGAAATTAGCGTAATCAAATTAAAGTTTTTAATTTTTCGGATCATGTGGGATTATACAGGAAAGCTCAGCCAACTAAATGTTGTAAAATCAAGGGTTAGTTAGGGATGACTCGCCATTAATAGTTGCAATTAGTGATGGCCCCCATATTCAAAAATATTAGGGATTCCCCCCCCCCCCCCCTTGTAAAATCCAACGGTAATGCTGGTAATGCTTCTCCATGTAAAAAAAAAACAATCTCGTAGCCGTTGGATCTTGCCCTAATATTTTTGAAAATGGGGGATTATCCATAACTAACCCTAAATCAAACGCTTATTATAGGAAAATATTATTATTATTAGCATGGGAGGAGAATATTATTATTAGCTTATACAAAACCTGAAAGTTACAGTTTATCCATCAAACGCTTATTATAGGAAAATTAATTTACTGAACAGATCAGCACACACATGTACTATATCTATAGCAACATATCCAAACTAGCGAGCATAGATTGGTTAATATATTGGCTGCTGCTTGTTGGCAAATTTAAACGCAGCAAACTGGGATATTATAATATTGCATTATTAGCAGATAGTTCAACTGCTCAAGTTGTAAATTTAGATTAGTTGATCTGTTGAAGGAATATGTGGCAATCAGACATATTATCATCTATCGTGACACTTGTGCACTCATGTTCCTTAATCATTTATTAATGAATATGCTATCACATCATACAAAAGTTATAATATGAATATGTGAACTCAACTCTCACATCAAATGGATTATGTTGTTTTTATTAAGGCAATAAACAGTTGCAGATTGCATTCTTTATATAGACTAGAAGTTATAACTTATAACAGGAGTTATTTAGCTCACCCATGTTAATAATACACAAAGTAATGGACAAACCAAGGATTTCAGAGAAAAAGAAAAGCATAGTAAGAAAGAAACAAAAGAATATACCAGCATACTGCTTCATCGCCTCAGCTATACAAGTGGAGGGCCATAAAAAAGAGAAAGAGTAAATGTCATCCTGCAAATGCATGTCTGAGGCAGCTACAACCGTTGAATATGTATGTCATTGTAACAACACAACTTTGGTGGATACCAGGATGAGCTCAAGAGTAAAATCTTCTTATTAATAGTTTTTTAATTCACAGAATCAATTGTTCAATAGCATAAACGTAATCCATCATGGACCAACGCAAACTGAAAAGTGGATGATGTGTATTTTTTACAGTGGTACCTTTGCTGGCGTACCAGGATCACGGGGATACTTCCTTGGCGTAGGACGATCTTTTAAGCAAACAACGGCAGTTCGCTGACCATACGGGCTATGTGATTCCACTGGCTACAGAAAAAGCATCTTAGTTTCCTTCATTTTATTTTTTTGTTGGATCAGTAATCATAGCACATTTATTAAACTTCGAGAAGCGCGCTAATGAAATAACAATTATAACTTATGCCATTTAGGGTGACTAGAGTAGTGAGACACAAAAAATGATGACACTAGCTAGAAAACCATCAATCAATTTACTTATACGCCCATTAAACCCCATATGGAAGTAAACTAGGATACGCTGTCCTTACGGACCTCAAATGGATCATATCATGATCAGCTTACAGATAACCAAGAATTAGAAATTGTAATATAGACCATTATTTCCATGCCACTCTTCTAAAAGTTGGGATTATCTCTTCACTCAAGCAAGGCACCCATCTCAGTTAGAATGTTACCTAATATCAATTTCTCCATTCATGCAAACCGTCTGATATAATTTCGTTTTCCTTTTATCTTACCAAAATCTAGGGCCATTTTCCTTATTTCACGGATATTGTTATTTCTAATTTGGCCTAATCTAACTGCTCAATGTTCATCGGTCTCATCTGTCTCAACTCTCAACTTCACCTATGTTTCCTGGTTGTCCAATTTATAAATGTGTAATAGAAAATGAAATAACATTCATAAATGAATAAAAGGATTAAGAAATGTTTCTGCCCTCTGCATGATGTAACTCTAAGTTATTTCTCCAGTATTAGGGATATCAGAAGCTATACAATGTAAATTTCTCTTCTTCGGGATACTTCAATTACATATTAAGTTAGTGCAAGCATTATCGTTACTAGAGTTTCATCCTAGGAAGTATGTATACTGATAAGAGTATCATATGCAACACGGAAAATTTTGAAAAAAAACAGGATACCGTAGGCCGTTAACCTTCTACAGGACTATTTGACACTAAGCGACATTGGCACGAATATGTGTAGGTGTCCAACACGAGTAAGAAGTGTCGTACACGGCATTTTGAGAGCACTTGGGTACAAGGGCAGAGTAGTTTAATTATTTTAAACATCTGTGCTCAGACATCAGATAAGCTGATCCTAATTCTTATGAATATTCAGTATAATATGTGGTTTCTATTGAACACAACAATACCAGGTTATCATAGCGCTCTTTAAATAAACCTCAAACATTACCCGAGTCCATCTGTAACCCGGAATTTAGATGGAGAGAAGGATATTTTTCTATACTCTTAAAATGAAATTTGGTCAAGGAATGTGATTTTTCTTATCTCTCCATGTTGGTCACTTCTTTTCCGTCTTCTGTTAGCGTGGGGGAAGAAAGAGCATGAGGGCGTGCGCCCCCTGGTTTGGGTATGAACAAAGGGCGTGCACCCCCTAATCAAGTTTGGTCGGTTTGGGCTTTACAGCGTAGTTTCTATAAGTAAAACTCCACCCTTTTAGAAACAGCAATGCACGATTGTGCATATATATAGATCTCTGTAATAAACCCTAGAATAATCAAGCAATAAAACACCCTTTCTTCTCCAGTGGACGTAGAAAGCCGCAATGGCTCCGAACCACTATAAATCTTGTGTTTTGTCTCTTTAATTAGTTGTTGTTTGCTACATGGTATCTGAGTGTAGTATTTAATCTCTTCTCTCCATCAATCTCTTCTAAATTAAACCCAAAAGCTTGCTATGACAAATCCAAATACAAACCCAAAGTCTTTTGTAATTACAAAGACTGTATCTAATTTTGATTGGAAACTGCCTTCAATTCTTTTGAATGGAACAAATTATATACTTTGGCCTAGGGCTATTGTTTTATCTCTAGGTGGAAAAAGAAAACTAGGGTTTATTAATGGTGCAAAAGAGTGTCCTGCCATTAGTGATGCCGAATATGAGAATTGGGTTTCTAATGATCAACTTGTTAGTTCTTGGTTGCTCAATTCAATGGAGTCAACTATTGCTGGCATCTTTACCTTCTCTGATTATGCAAAGGAGATGTGGGAGTCGATTGAAGATTTATACGGAAACCAGAACAACTCTGCCCGTGTGTTTGAACTTCAACTTGCAATCGGTTCTTTGCAACAAAGTGAGAAAAACTTTACATAACACCTTGGGAATCCAAAGAAATTGTTGGATGAATCAAACATATACATCACCCACACACCATAGATGCTAAGACACTTTTGAAACGGGATGAAGAGGATAAAATCTTCGCATTGTTTCATAGTCTCAAACCAGAATATGAAAATCTGGAGAGCAATATTCTAATGGAAAGCACTCTTCCATCACTTGTCGTTGTTTGTGCAACCATTCAGCGAGAGGAAACAAGGAAGAAAACCATGAACTCCAAGTTGAAGTCTCCAATCTCTGAGTCTTCTGTTCTGCTTATAGAGAACGGTTTTCGAAAGAAGTCACAGGAAAAAGGGATCCACTTCACTGTGCTCATTGTGGAAAAAACTGACACACCAAGGACCGTTGTTGAGAATTGCATCCGCAACTTAAAAAGGAACCGTCCAAGAAAGATCACGTTGCAGTAGCCGAGACATCAATCTCCAACTCAGATATCAGTCATCAGTTGAGTCAAATTCTCCAATAGCTTACCAAGTCCAGTCCATCTGACAAAGGTCTGTCTGCTTCAACTCATGTGACAGGTAATTTACATGTCTATTTTACTATGCCAGAAAATAGTGATTCATGGATAATTGATTCAGGGGCAACTGATCATATGGCTAATTGCCCTTCATCTGTCCATAATTTTGTACCCAAGATAGGGAAACATAATATCTTCATGGCCAATGGATCCACCGTTCCTATTCTAGGTAGTGGTCAAATAAATTTTTTATCTCAAAAACCCAATAATGACGCTCTTGTTGTTCTGTCATTCCCCGTTCAGCTTCTATCTGTTGAAAAAATTACAAACTCCTTAAATTGTGATCCCAACTCTGTCGTCTTTCAGGATCGAAAGTCGAAGAGGACGATTGGTAAAGGCATTTATTCGAATGGGTTATATTTGCTGAATTCTCATAAGAAGGCGTGTCAAGCTAGTGGTTTAGTTGAGAGTCGTATTTTGCACAAAAGACTTGGGCATCTATCAAGTCGTGTCTTGTCACATTTGTTTCCGTTTGTTTTTATGAACTCTAATGAAGTTTGTGATGTTTGTCAATTTTCTAAACAAACTCGTTTACCTTTTCTAAACTCACATACTATGTCTAATAATTTGTTTGGTTAATCCACTTTGATTTGTGGAGACCTGCTCCTGTTAATTCTTATGATGGCTATAAGTATTTTGTGTTGTTTATTGATGATAAATCTCGTGCTACATGGATATATTTGTTGAAATCGAAGACTGAGGTTGTGACTGTTTTCAAAGATTTTCATAATATTGTTACTAATCAGTTTGGTGCTAAAATCGAGATGTTTAGATCTGACAATGGTACTGAGTTTTCCAAAGGCCTGTTACATGAGTATCTTCGTAGCAAATTAGTTGTGTTCGCACACCTCAGCAGAATGGGGTGGCTGAAAGAAAAAACAGACATCTTTTGGAGACCACTCGTGCTCTTATGATGGGCATAAATGTTCCTAAGTAATACTAGTGCTCAAATCTAGGCCGCTGGATCTCTCTCATCTGCGAGTTTTCGGGTGTGTTTGTTATGTGTATCAGTAAGCAATTCATCGAGATAAATTCGATGCTCAGGCTACTCGATGTACCTTTTTTGGTTACTCTTCCACAGAAAGGCTATATATGTTACAATCTGGCGACAAGAAAACTGGTTGTCTCTCGTGATGTATGATTTGTAAAATCTGAAACTTTCTTTCAAGCTCTAGTTGTGCTTGGAAATCGGTCCCAGGGGGAGTGTTTATCAGATTTGGCACCTCTCCCAGTTGGTGAAGTTATGGTTCTTGCCGCAGAAGTTATTGAACCTACTGCAGAAGTAATTGAGGGTGTACCACTCATTGTTCCTGCTGAAGAAATCGTGACTGATTCAAGACAGCATTGCAGGGCGCGGCGCTTCACCTAATGAAGCAACTAAAGGCCGCCCCCTTCAATCGCCGATGTTCCGATTTATCGGATGGGGAGGGCATGCCCCTCACCTATTGAGTATTTAAGGGGCATGCGCCCTCCACCTGAGCCTCAAGCTCCTCCAGTTCCTCGACAATCTGAAAGAGTGAGACGACCTCCAGTAACTCTCAAGGATTACTATAAATCTGATAGGGAAAGGTATTCTCCAGAAATTTTTATTTATTGCATGATGTTTCATATCCTCTACAGGAGTATATAACATATGTCAATATCACTTCATCTCATCATGCTTTCTTGAGTGCAGTTGATGATATGTAAGAACCAAAAAACTTTAGAGAAGCTAATTCTTGTCCAGTATGGAGAAAGGCGATGCAAGAAGAACTTCCTACTCTAGACGAGAATGAAATTTGGGAGATTGTTATGATACCTTACGGGAAGAAAACAGTTGATTGTCGTTGGGTGTTCAGAAACAAGTTCAACAATGATGGTTCTTTAGAGAGACCTAAAACTCGACTCGTTGCAAAGGGATTCACCCAAACATATAGTCAGGACTACAATGAAACTTTTGCACCAATTGCTAAGATGAACACGTTTAGAGTTTTGTATCTCTAGCTGTAAATCAAAACTGTAAATTATTTTAGATGGATGTTAAAAATGCATTCTTGCACAGCGATCTTAAAGAAGAAGTGTAAATGAGCATCCCACCTGGACATCCGAAGGAGGCTAAGGTTGGATTAGTAAGCAAGCTAAAAAAGGCCCAAGCAGTCTCCACGAGCGTGGTATGCCAAGCTCAGTTCTGTTTAGGTAATAGCTGGTCTTAAGTGGTGTGATGTTGATCCTTCATTGTTTGTTAATCTAGCAAGTCTGCCTTGGTTGTTGTTCTTATTTATGTTGATGACATAGTTATCACTGGTAATGACCATATCGAGATTTCTAAGCTCAAGGATCTACTGCACAAGAAGTTCTTCATCAAAGATCTGGGTATTATGAAGTACTTTCTAGGGATCAAAATTGCCTATTAAAAAAAAACATATTTCTTAATCAGAGAAAGTACGTGTTGGATTTTTTACGTGAAGCAGGAAACTGGGGATAAAACCATCTAATTCTCCAACTGATAATGGAGTTAAGTTAGACAACACTGGTGATCCCTTCACTGATGTTGGTCAGTATCAGCGCTTAGTTGGTAAACTAATAATCTATTTAACTATTACTCAACCAGATATTTCTTATGCAGTTAGCTTGGTTAGTCGCTTTATGCACGCTCCAAGAATTCAACACATGAATGTAGTTTCTAGAATACTGCAATATCTAAAAAGGTAGCCAGGAAGAGGTATTTGGATGCGAAAAAATGGGCATACATCCATTACCGTATATACAGATGTTGATTGGGCAGGATGTCCAATTGATAGACGGTCTACCTTGGGTTATTGTACCTTTGTCGAAGGTAACTTAGTCACTTGGAAAAGCAAGAAACAAAATGTGGTGGCTCGTTCTAGTGTTGAAGCCGAGTATAGAGCTATGGCTTCAACCACCAGTGAAATTATTTGGTTGCGAGCTCTTCTGAAGGATTTATGTTTTGGTCTTCATCTACCAACTACACTTTACTGTGATAATCAGGCTACAATGCATATTGTTGCTAATCTTATGTTCCATGAGAGAACTAAACATATTGAGGCTGATTGCCACTTTGTGCATGAAAAAGGTGCAGGCTAACATAATTACTACCTCATTCGTTCGTAGTGACCAACAACTTGCAGACATTTTTACCAAGGGACTTCCAGCATCGCAGTTTCATGATATCCTCTCCAAGTTGGGCTCACTAGATATCTTCACACCAACTTGAGAGGGAGTGTGGGAGAAGAAAGAGCGTGAGGGTGTGTACCCCCTGGTTTGGGTATGAACAAGGGGCGTGCACCCCTAATCGAGTTTGGTCAGTTTGGGCTTTACAACGTAGTTTCTATAAGTAAAACTCCACCCTTTTAGAAACAGCAATGCACGATTGTGCATATATATAGATCTCTGTAATAAACCCTAGAATAATCAAGCAATAAAACACATTTTCTTCTCCAGTGGACATAGGAAACTGCAATGGCTCCGAACCACTATAAATCTTGTGTTTTGTCTCTTTAATTAGTTGTTGTTTGCTACAGTTAGGGTTAAACACTTAACCTGAAATTCATTTTCATTAGAATGTGTATCCGACAGTGTCCGTGTTTCCAAGTCTCTGACACGGATTTGTCTGAAATATGAAGTGTCGATGGTAAAATAAATTTTACATATCCTTACATCATACTGGAGTATAAAAGGCTATTCATAAGGTATATTCTTGATAAATCTATTTGTGTGACATTTGGCACAGGAAATGATATATGACGCAAACTGTCTCTGTGAAAGGCAATGATTAATTGATGGAAAAGAGCAAAACCAGACCTGAAGACAACTGTAATACAGAAGCTCCCAATAAAGTAATTGCTCTACCTGCGTTCCTTACTTCCTCCTGTCAGAACAAAATGATGAGTATGGGAGAGAACAATTAAGATACAAAATTCACGATATACAGATGAATGAAGTAAGCATTGGAACTGCATATAAATCAGGTGTATTTATCTTTCCCCACTTATTAATGATTCCCATTTTCAATTGTACATTTGTACATGCTAAGGGGAGTAAAGTAAATTTCTACAACCACATGTGTCAAGTATAACATTTCCCCATTTTTTAGTTTACTTATCCCAACCTTACAGGTAACAAGTCATCTAGTAATTGACAATTTATTGCATCTCATCTTTCTAAATTGCTAGTTGCTTAAAAGAAAAATTATCATTCTACATTGTACATCCTTTATTTTTTTTCGTTTATCAATAGAAGATAAACTTTACATTATACATCCTAAAAGAAAGTAATTTTATACAATCGTGTGTGTCAAGGCACAAGTCATCTAATAAATAAATGAAAATTCTACTGAAAACTCAAAGGGACGCGCTAGATGAAGTTTCCCACAAAAAACAAATAGTAGAATGGACTTGACTGAAGCTATACACCAGCTTCTATTTCCTTTTTGTTTTGGTTGTTTCCTACTTTGATCAAAGCTTGTATGTTCAAATGATGATGATAATGTGTGGAAAAGGGTATGGTTTGCTAGTGAGAATCTTGTGATGCAGCAATAACCAGTGAAAACAGATTATAGAACATAAACATATATTATAAAACACAAGCCACTAAGTTGCTGACTGTGGAACATATCCATTCCATGTGATTAGAAAATCGTCTCACAAAAAGATCCAGATGGTGTAAGAAGATGCTACCTGAGGGTCATGACCTTTTGCTGCAATAAACAAGCCACCAACGCGAACAAGTGGAAGACAGTATTCAGCTAAGAGAGAAGAAGTCATCGACAACAAATAACCGTTCATTAAAAGTTCAAGAATCAGACATAAATGAATCCCCGTCATAAATGTACATCTTACCTAAAACTCTCATTTCTGCTACAGCTCTTGCCACTGCTACATCAAACACCTCTCTAAAATCCAGATTTTGACCCACATTCTGTCATATAACAAGAATTGGAGGGTATCCATAATTACAATCGCACAAAAAATAAAAGTAGCAACTAAAATATACCCTACAGTAGATATGGAAAGCAATTGAATTATCAGATGTCAGGGCTTAGTGGCTTGCCAAGGCACTGAAATGTCTAAAGGGCATACTCGATGACTATTTCTTAATTTCTTACAATATTATAAAGTTCAGCACTTATGAAACAAATAATGTAACCATTGTCACTCCGAAAGTATAGAATGTGTTCTGCTTATAATGTTTACTTGTAAATGCCAATGTCAATAAACACTCTCTAACATTATCCTATTTCAGAAAGAGAATCATGTCTTGTTATCTTTCACTACCAAATTCGCATAACCTACTACTGTTACCAACAAATTGAAAACAGAAATACTTTATAAAAAAAAATATACCTCAGCTCTTCCGCGTAAAACCTCCACATTAAATAAACCAGTAACACTAACCGCATGCTCCAAAAACAAACACCGTTTATTCATCGATTCCAACAACGTAACTTTCCAACCTACCAATCACAAAAAACACAACAAACCCATTTTCAACCTCTACTAAAACACACCAAAACTCAACTCTTACTTAACATTAGGACTACTATAAAAATAACCTGGGCACGCGATAGCGAAAATTAAACCAGGAAGTCCAGCCCCACTACCGACATCAACAAGGTTAATATTTTCATAAGAAGATTGACAATGAGACGTGTATGAGTTTTGAATAGGTGGAATGATAGCAAGTGAATCTTCCACGTGTCTTTTCATGACCTCATTTGTTTCTGTAACAGCTGTAAGGTTCATTTTCTTGTTCCATTCTTGAAGAACGTTTATGTAGAGTGAAATTTGTTCTTTTTGGCGGGAATTGAGGGTTTGGAGAAGAGGTGAGACTTGGTTTGAGCAGGAGGTTGTTAGGTTGGGTCTACTTGTAGAGAAGTGCGGTGCTGGTGTTAAGTGTTTGATGAAAGTCGGAAGAGAAAGGGAGTGATAGATGTTGGGGATTTTATTGCTGCACCATGCTGCCATTTTCATTTCTTTTTGGGCGCGCGCTAGTTTATATACTAGCAAAGATGCACCTGCTTTGCACGCGATGTCTTTTTTTTTTTTTTTTTTATAGTAAAACTTACCGAAGAGTGTAAACATTATTTCGGTGAGCATACTTACAATTCACATTATGCCTAAGCATACACACTGGCAACAGTTTAAAATTTTACTTAAAAGGGATCTCCAATTCTATTTGATTTCATAGACACATGTAAGCAATAAACTAATAAATTTATCTCCAAATCACACGTACTTTGAGCCTCTCATCGTAGCAAGTGCACACTGCAGACGACAAAGATAAAAAGTTAGTACATCAAAAACATTTCTGTAACGTCATTCACTGAAATCAGTATACAAACCTTAGGTAAATAGGTAATATACAACCGAAGGTATTGAATTAGAAGAATGGTACATAACCTCCAAAACTTAGTCATTTGGTTTGTCAATCATTCATCAAAAATGGAGTTACAATGGCATCTGCGGCACAACGGCATACTCAGTCTACATAGGATATTACATCAATATAAGAATTAAAGTACACCAATAAAAAAAAAAAGTATGTCGCTCTGACTTGTCCTCTACTATAATAGCTGATATGTTGCAACCATCTACTCGTAACCATCTACCCCTCAAGCGATGATGGATCAGCTGATATGTTGCATTGTCCTTATACATCAAGAACTTGTCCCAACACTTTAGAAAAACACGCTTAAAATCTCACAATTCGCATTGAGAGCTAGATGAGAGCCTACTGGCATGGCAATTAAGAATCAAACACTTGGACTACTCTCTACAACATGGAGAGAGCTGATAAATCTTACAATGGAAGCGCCTTCCTCTCTCAAAATGAGAGAAAATGGTGGGAGATTATTGACCTAGATATGAAGGCTAGCCGTTTCAGTGCTCATTGCTCGTTTTCTTGCTTTTAATAGCCCAAAGAGCTTGATTTAACTGAAGAAAGCTCATGTAATGTGACTAAAAACTAAGAACGGTATCTAAAAATTCAGCTTATATCATAAATTATTGTCTAAAAGATAAGTACTCATCCATCATTCATTATTCTCATATATCGTCTTGAAAGTCTCTGCAAATTAGTATTTAGGGATGCAAAAGCCACCAACTATTCTAACAATTCTAGCACCAAATATTCTTATATATTAGTGCTCTAGAGAAATATATTAATTTTAAAAAATGAGTAAGGTAAATGAATCCCCGACTACCTAAGTATTTTCTAGGTGAGACCATCATAGGCTCTAGCGACTATATATAATGAAAATATTATCAACTGGCATGTTAGCTCTTCCCTTCACAATACCTCGTTACAATGATGGACATGATATAAGTTGGATAATCACAATAACACAAAGATAGAGGTTAATGAAGTATTAAAAAAAAAAATCATAATGAAAATCACACCTGCCATTGACTTCAGACTAAGGTCAATTTTCCCATAGAACAATTCTTGCATTGAAAAAAATAATAATAATAAATAAATAAATATATATATAGGGGAGGGATCCGTTTACCATGGTTTTTTATACCATGGTTTATACCACGCTCCTTTGCAAGATGAGTTAAAAGCTAATATTTTGTGGATATAATCTACTAACTATGGATAGATACTCCACAAAAATTCAGCTCATTTGGAAACCTCTAACCTATTTTAAAATTGTTGACAACTTTGAATTTTTTTTAACGGCCTAGATTTTTCGATTTTGCAATCATCTTTTGACATTGTTAAACACCATCAAATAAGTTGAAATTTTGTAGAGGTGATCTTCATGGTTTGTTGGACATATCCACAAAAAATTAGGTTCTAGTTCATCTTGTGGGTGAAGTTATGGGGCATGGTATAAACCATGGTATGAAAACCATGGTATATTGATCCCTCCCCATATATATATATATATATATATATATAATAATTAGACTGTCCAAAACCATCATTAAGCTTATTAAGTGCAACATATATGCATGTTACATTGCTGATATCAGATATATATAAAACAACATAATTAAGATACTCACCTTTGATGAAGCACTCTCATACTTCATGTTGTTCGACAGAAGTGGCTATTGACAAAAGATTCGAGAGAAAACCTAAGCGAAAATAATATCCGAAATAAGAGTCACTCAAATAAAGGTATACATATGAATCAAATTGAATAAAGCGTTGATGAAACCAGACTCTTGTTCATCCTCTTCTGTGGCCAAAGCCCCAATAAGTGGTTTCTCTTCCTCTTCTGCGGGAAGTCGTTGTAAAATTGTCATCAATCCTTGAAGAAAAAAATATTTCAGGTGGCAAGTGCAATATATATGTAAGAAAGTGACGTCATTGTAATTATTCAAACGAATGCATGTACAAACAAATTAAAAATTATGTAACACTTTCGTGGCTATTAATTGTGCTTAAATGTTATTCTTGTGTGCTGTGAATATTTGGAGTTGAGGGTATGTAGTTTTTAGATATCAATGCTTAGACTCCCTCAATGAAGACCTATCAAGCACTTGGTATGGCTAGTTGTCTAACTCATAGCCTTAAGCATACGTGGAAACTTAAACCCTAGAGTCTAGACTATTTTGCTCTACATATATAAAAGTTGATAATATCGTTCAGCATTACACAAAATACATATGCCTAGCAGCCATTCTAATTCTAAGTAGAATATATAGAAAGGAATCAAAAATCAGAATTGAGCTAGGAACAACTTTGTTGCACTGGACTGCAAATTTGCATGTTCAAGAGTTCCATTTCATGATATATGATATATAGAAGTGTGAACACAAAGGTATAATTGGTGATTTCACACAGACACTCACTTAATTGCAAGTTAGTTAATTCCAATTAATTTGAAATGGGTACACAGTGATTTTCAAGCCATTGCAATTCATATTCGAGAGGAGACCCAATTATATTAGATCTGTTTTAGTAGAATCCAAGTTAAAGTGATAAATAGAACTAAAGAGTCCATCAAACATGTAGCTCCCCTCCAGCTGATTTGTCTCTCAATCAAACTCTGAGTTGCATAGCACGTTAAAACAATCTGTACATATGATTCTAAATTACTAACCTATTCAACATAGTACATGGATGCGTCCACTGGAATTCTATATCCAATACGACAATACAATAGTCTCTATGTCTCAAAGCACAAAACCAAATTTTGAGAACACCGCCAAAAGAATACAAAACCATTTATAACGTGATTTGAGAACGAAATCACAACATAATAGAAGAGGGGAAGAGATTGAAGGGACCATCTATACCCAACCCAGCAACAAAACCGCACTAAAAGACGAACCCATTTTAATGCAACTACCAAACCAACGTTAAGATCAAGAATACCAAACCAGTAAAAAGGAAAAAAAGAACAAAAAAGAAAAAAAAGTAAAGAAAAAGTACAAAAGTCTAAAATCGAATAAAAAACACAAATAAATGCACCATACCTTCAAGCACTCAAGGCGTACGAATAAGAAAAAATAAATATTTAACTGGTACCGCTATAGACAACATAAATAACACTGTCATACCTGGCAAGTCACTGAAGTAGTATATAAATTAACTGAAGTTGCAGGACATAGTTTGAATTCCAAACATTTGCCCCTGTTCAAAGGATATATCAGCTTTTTCAGTGATATAGATAAAGAAAGGATGCAATAAGGCTACAGAAAGTTAAATAACAGTATGCATGTATAGAACCTTTTAATGGCTACAAAAGGGTATTTGCTCTTTTCTTTTCTCCTTTCCTCTTATATGAAGTGGAAGAGAAGAGAGCACAAAGAGTGAGTGGTTATTATAGAGAGAGAAGAGGGAAAGAGTTGGGGTTCTGTTGGGTTTTGGGGGCATGTGAGGTGGCCGGCCTGGGAGTTGTCTAATGGATTTAAACATAAACTACGACACTACAATAGTATATGTCTCAAAGTTCCAAACCAAAGTCCGGGGACAATACTGAAAGGAAACAACACCACTTAATATATTTTTTTTCGGAAAAAAAAATGTACATTCGAATTCAAATATAGTTCACAGTCTTCACACATAAATAAAGCATGCATTCAAACACCAAAGGCCCACGATTAAGACAAATTTAAAGATATAACTGGTAACACTATAGACAATTTGAAAAACAATACCGTATCTGGCCAGCCACTAGAGCAATTTTGCTGAGTTACTTACGCAGTCACCTCTGCTAGCTTTATATTGGCTTCTACTTATATTTCCTTCTACTAAGTCACCTACACCATCACTATGCATAACCACTCTAGAAATTCAAACAGGCACATTTAAATTACTTTAGTGCGTATCATCAACCTCAAACGTAGTGAACTCAAAATAAGGTAGGAGAGAGATTATCACCAATAATACATATTTTGACAATATCAGTGAGAACACACCTATAAAAGCATGCTCACAAACAGTAAACCAATAACACAGAAAGGCATATTGGATGTACATACAGTCCAAGGTGTCCTGGAAAGTCTTTTCATCTCTTTATCAACACCCCACACCAACTTATCATCCAAAAAACAAAAAAAAAAATAGCAGATCAACTTCATTTTAGATCAAAGAGTTGAGAAAATAGGGAAACCACAACTTCAATTGCTCCCAATTAGTATACCACTAAGCACATATAGTTATGCTATTTCATCACTATCTAATGTAGAGACTCAAAATATAGTGCTAAATTTAAAAACATGCCTGATTTTGATATGAAATACTCTTCAAGAGATTATCAAACAACCATTTCGGCATTCAGAGTATATGTAAGATTATAAAAAAATAAACCAAAGTACATATAAACAAAAAAAAAAAAAATCAAGGTGGATTAATGGCCTTAAAAATATGAAGATTATATGGCTTTCATTTACCTACAATGCCTTTGCCAGCCTTGCAAATAAATCACACCATCGAACCCACCCCTTGATCACTATATACGGAGTAGTATTTATTCTGGAAGACTCATATGCCGTTGAGGAGCTATTGACCCTGTAAATGGAAGGCGCTGAGATGCAATGCAATCTTATGTAACACTTTTATAAAAAGGCTCATAGTATTGAGATCAAAACATATATGAAAATAAGGATTTAACAAATATATGAATAATCAAAGCTACAATCTAAATAGAGAGATACCATTAACCGTTTGTTAATAAAGAGATCACCGTCTGTGATAGAAACCGCCCTTCTTTGATCTGAACCTTTCCAGGTTTCCTTATATGCTTTGTACAACTTGATTGTTACCTATATGATTTTTATTGTCGATTAAAACATTAACTCTTGTGTTTGAGAAGTTCAATTGTATTGAGTTGTCAGGTACAACAAAAGGTACTCTGGACTTGAACAATGTGAATTGACAGATGCTTTTCCTATTGGTATGTATTAACACGAAATATGCATGATGTCAACACAGCGTACAAAAACACATGGAATTTATTTCTTCCAATTAAACGTAATTCGTGTAAACAATGTTAATGACTTAATGACCTTTAAGAAGCCAGACATTACAATTTAAATGGTCATCCAATGGGACTGAATGACTGATACCTTTTACGTAGCTAGTAGAAGTGATTAACTAACAGAAACAGAGCTAAAACGTACATACATTATAGTAGAAAAGTTTTACCTCATTAGCAGATATGAAGAAGCCATTTTGATCTTTATCAAATACCCTGAAAGCTTTTTTCAGCTCTTTGTCAGTGGCTTAGAGCCGCTATACTTGGTTCAAATGATGGACTGCTTTCTACTACTTCACTTATGCTTGGTGTGGCAGCTGCAAGCAAGGATCGGTGGGATATGATCCTGGTAGGAGTTGTTATTTTCATTCTTTGGGTGCTTGTAGCATGGCTGTTGGAGAATATGTGTCACTTGCTACTCAGAGAGATATTGAGGGGGTAGGTCAGACGAAAAACTATGATCCTAACTTGTTTGGCCAAGAGAGTATCCAGCCTGAATTCATTCCTAGTCTAGCTAATAAGATGAACACCAATTCCATGCTTGTTTTGCTGACATTGGCGGCCCCAGCAAAGAAAAACCAAGGCAAAGAAGCAACTAACCAAAAGAGGATCCGTCTATGCTAGATCACCTGGAAAATCGCCTACTATGAGAGGGATGTCACCAGCAATGGAATTGCTATATATGTCGCCTAAGAGGTCTCCATTGATGAGGGTGATTTCAGAGGAAGAAAGAGTAGTGACGATTGACAATGACTATGAAACCTTACCGAACCCTATGAAGGTGGCTTGTGCATCAGGTTTGGCATTCTTGTGTGGCTCACTTTGACCACTGCTGTCAGTCATGATTGACATCAACAGAATTCTGAAGCTTGTCATATTAAAACTTCGCTAATCATCTGTTGGAGTTCCTCCTGCGCTAGGTTTTGATCCAATGACTGTTGCTAGCTCCTCAATAGTAATGTAACCTAAAGAGCAGATCAATTCATTGGAAATAATTCAGAAATACCACAAAAAGAAGAGACAAATATAGTTGAATTCAGACATACTTGCTTAATTAACACACTTCATGTTCTGCTCTTATGTTATAGGACACTAGGGATCACTTTAATGTATTAAGATTATATTGCATACAATGTTCAAGGGAAGATTTATTTGTGTGTACGTATCCATCATATAATTAATTAATACAAACCGGACAGTTCACATAGAGCCATGAAACAAATAACTGACAGTTTGAATTTTAAACACAGGAAGAACGTACTCACCATCTCCATCATTGTCAAATAAACAAAAGAATTCCCGAAACTCAGAGAGAGAAGAAAAAAACAAAACAAACAAAAACAAACAAACAAACAAACAAACTTAAGTTTAAAGTGATGCATGTACTGAAAAATCTTAAAACTTGCGGTTCCGATGAGTTTAACTCAACATATAAAAGAAAATGACAAACGGTGAATGGTTCCCAAGGTCATAATCACTTTGGTAAAACTAAAATAAAGATAACAAACAACAAAGTCTTCATCAATTACCTGAGCTCTGGAATCAAAACGGTTTTAAACCAAGTCAGTGCTTATAAACCCATGAGTAAAACTTCAATCACTTGCTGGAGTCGGAAAACTAATGCTAATCCAACCCTGACAGGATTTCAAACAGGAACTATATCTGAGAAACAGTATATGCTTACACATTAATATACATTTGGAGACAGGGTATCAATTGCGGGGAAGTTTCACAGTTGGGCTTTGTGAGGATTAATGGCTTATGATTCTGTTATGCCCAACACTTGCACACAAAAAAAAGGAATAGTGTTATAGTAGTACTGTTTGGATCCCTTTCCATTGCAAGGATGACTTCTGACGATGTAAGGTCTTCGTATTCTTGCAAAATAGAGAGAATAGAAGAAGGATCCACAACACTACCACATATTTAACTAAGAAAATTATTTGTGAGTGATCATTCCTCATGGTCAAGTGGTAAGTGTTCTTCACTTCTTTTCATATGCAATATTTAATGCTATAGTGCTATACAATAAATATTCAGTTACTGTATAAGCATAGCTAACACTGACATCCTCATTACTTATGAGAAAGATCAAGTATAACATCACAATCTTAGTTCCAGCCTATATTATCAACAAAGGGTGCAACGTGTTAGGCTTCTCAACTAACGCCTTGGGTCACCTTGGCAACGCCTTTGACAACGACCTACAACTATTTTTCACTAAATATTTCTGCCTACCTCGCTTCTGCCTTTAACAACCTACACTACACCAGGTGAGCAGCTAGAAGTCCTTGTATATTTCATAATGGGGGCAAGTGGAGCACTTGGGGGTATATTTAATTATGTTATGTACGACTAACGTGATTTACACATAATTAAATTGTGATACAGTAATGATTATAAAAAGCATTACATTTAGGTAGCTTCTGGAAGCCAACCAAGACCAGGTCGAGAAACAGAAAGCATAGAAGTCAACAGTGCAGAAGTAGTAGCAATAGCAGTGTGAAATGGTAACAATGTTTCCACAGCACAACTCAACTCAACCGGTGACTTGACCCATATAATAAAACACATTAAAAAACAATAATAAAAGAGTAGTAGTACAATTAGTTAATTAATAGGGGGTTATTGAGATAAGACCTGAAAATTCGACTTGCGAGAGGGTTTTGCTCTAGAAGTTGGAATGGACAGCGTGCGGCTTTTGATGCAGTTCGGAAAGTGGTTAAGCGGAGAAATGATCTGGCGCACAAAAAAAATTCCACTAAGCATATCCTTAATCACATATTCACATGTGTACGTAAAATTCTGTTAGCTGGTACCATCAGAGTTAATTGATGGTGCCCTTCATGGATCCCTCGAGCAAGCCCATCGTGAGCCAATGATCTCTTCAACACCAGCTGCAGTGCTGTCATTATATCCATTGGCTCGCTTAGAACTGGAGCAGCAGTCTCAGTTGGTACACCCTCTTCGCCTGACATTTTTCCAAGGTGTAAACGGTTCAAGTTAGCAGCGTCGATCAACATTTGTTGTTAAGCAGTGGCGTGGGTAGTAAAAGTGGTTAAGGAGGATGCAACCTCAATGTTTCCTTCACCACAACGTGCAGAAATGGTAACTTCCTTATGTCAGTTTCTTCAACCTTATTGCCTTCACCGACTACTTGGTATAGTTTGGCCTTAGGACAAAGTATTGGATACTAAAAAAAACCACGACTCGTTATTTTTCCAAATAATCTAAAATTGCAGCGCAAATCTAAATATAGACAGTAACATAGTAAACCAACAAAGGTAGCAAAAAATAACGCAGTGTAGAAACACGAAAAAAATAGCTAGGCATTTTCCGAGACGTAACATATTAAAATCAATGAAGGTTTTCATCATTTAAAAGGTTCGTAGTGGAAATATCTGTCTACGAATCAGTATGATCAAAGTCTTGAAGCAACATAACATTTTTTTATGACCTGCCACTTTACTCAATTACATAATAACTTATTCCATCTTCCACAACTACTATATAAGCATTTAAAGAAAAAATATTGTACTCACTGCTAGAATAAGTTGCGATTGGGCAAATTCATCCATATCATGAAGTCCGGCCACTATAATCAGCAGGATAGTGAAGTAAGCTCATAAGTCATCATTGTTGCTTTATTTTTGATAATAAGTACCATTCATCTAAATAAGAAAATCACAGCAAAGGCAAATTAAACACTCTTCATAGCATGCTGAAGGTCAAAGATATGAAGTTTTTGGTATTGGACCACTAACAGCTCATTCAATAATGTGCAATTTGAAAAGTTGGATTGTTTTTGGATCTTTAAATTAAAGAGTTTCCTTCAAAGCTCGAACACAAAAGTTTTAAAAGGACATCAAGGTTGTTACACAACATTGGTAAGCATGATAACTTTCAGAGTTCATGCTGGACATATATTGTCAAAGCCTAATAGTAGAGACACAAACCTAATCATTATCAGCTAACAAAATCAACTCCACTTAATGGAATTTCGAGCCAAGTTGAGCATTTAAATCTTGAGACCAAGAACTTGTGGAAAGATGATAAAACGTATTACGAAAAGTCTTACTGAAAAATAAAAAAACTTATCACTGGTTCTTGGTGATGCTGTGGAGGTATAGGTTTATAACTAAGAGAAGGCTTTTATAGTCCAAGTAAAACGCGACGGTAGAGTGCCTGGTTGAACTATCACTGGCACACCTCACTAAATAAACAGTTACTAACAACGCCAACTAAACGTCTGAAAACATGAAACTGGCAATTTTCTAGAAAACGAACAATAGTTAGTTTAATACGAACTCAAACCAAACGGATAAGTTGAAGGTAAAATTTAATCTGCATACCAACTCAATCAGATGTTGAATGTTTTAGTTTACCTCTAGTTGCATCCATGAATGATCTTTTGAACTCGGTAATTTACAACAGAAATTGAACATCGAAAAGTGATTAACTCGGAAGCAAGAGCTCTGACAACACCCCTATGAGGCCCAATAAGCAACCCAGGCAGTATCATAGGCAGAGATGCTTATTTCTCCATCTCCCATAGAAGCCAACATGGATTTTATTGTTTCAATCCATTATGTTAACTTATTTAAACAGCAAACTCAGCCTTAATTGAGGAATGTATGCATATGCTAAGGAACCGAAAATTAGAATCAAAACCAACCTTAAGAACATCCCCTTCTTCACTATCTTGATTGGTAATATCTTGCCATTTACTAAGCGTCGTACTTTGCTCTAAAACTGCTTTGAGGAATAGCTGAAATACCTATGATAGTCCAGAACGTCCTTCACAGGCTTTTCCATTGTATTTACAAGGAATTCCAGCTTTGGTTTCAAAATTTTATTGATGTTGTAGCCCAGTAAAGGAGAAAATCTACACACCATGCAAGCCACCTCTTTCTTAGACAACCCAATGTTCATCAAATACTCTATCCTGTCACACGTAGGTACAACTCCAAGTCAAAATCTCAAGAATGCATATATAGGGTCAGAACTCATTGATATGAGTAGGAATTCAATGTCTTCAGACGATCAAAAGAACTTCAGAAAACCACCGATAAAATGGTTCATATCCTTCTTAGTAACACGTAAAAACCACGACCACTAATAACTACTTTGCACAAATGTAAAAATAAGGATCAGGAGTTGCCTCTAAAGTTATAATCCATTATTTGGAAGACAGATTATTCAGATTTGGGAGAGAGAAGAAGAAAAGCGACGTCTGGTTTCTTGCCTTTAATTTCGGTATAAAAAGTAATTATTTGGCAATTAATGAAGGATAAGTCGCGAACAATTGAACAGTGGCGTGTAGTTGATTTCCGACCTGAATTTACACATACGTCCTTAAGTTACTATGTAATCCTAAGGGTATAGATGGTAGTAAAATTTGAAATTACGAAGTAGCCCTTCTTAAAGGCATTGAATAATTGATTTTAATATTTTATTAAGGGTATTTCATGGTAGAAAAAAGGCTGGTCCAATTTAAATGTCCATGTTAATTATGGTATACTCTACTAATTGAGATTGTGAAAATGTTGGACCAAGGCCCAAAGTGTCATGTCCACCCAAACATTGGACCTTGGTCAATAATTTTGCAGAGAAAAAAAGATTATGGCTACAACACCTACGTATAGTACAGACTACAGAGATACCATTTGGCATTATGCTCTATGGTTAAACCCAGGGTCGTATATAAAATCAATAAAATGACATAGACAAGAAAAATAAGGAAAGATACATATATAGTAGGGCTGGCACACGAGATTTTTCAAAATATCACAAATTCAATCATAAGAAACTGAACCACAAAATGTCATAATTGTATGCTCAAGGCAGCTCCACAAGGTGACAAGGGTACACATGTAGTAGTATACTGAATCCAAAATGCCATTGATCATGAAAAGGTCCAAGTTCTGTGCAGACCATATAGCATGACAAGTTCCACATCAAATAAACTAACCATCACTCTGGATAAAAAGTTCATACAGAATACCTTAATACATCCAAAAAAATAGTAATGTGCCTGAGGTAAGACTCAGAATTGGCAGTAACAAGTCTCTTCAAAAGGACTAGCGCATGCACCCCATAACAGATTAACAGATAATCACTCAAGCATATTCACAAACCATAGTCATCAATGAGCATAAACAGTATCGCTGAGTCCTGGAAGCAGTGTTCGTGATTCCGAACGAAACTTTGGAATTCCATTCAATATTTTGGTTTTACAAAAAACCGGAAAAACCAATATAGAGTCGAAATATGGATGATTCTGAAATCAGTTGAAATTCCAAATATAATAGAGGTCGAAATTTGATGAATTTCAATTTTTGAATTTATCGGAATTTCAAGAATTCCAAAATTCCGAACTATGCCTGGAAGTATCAGGAATTGTTCCGGGCTTGAACTTTGAGGCTTCGTGCCTTTCAAGCTCAGCAGGGACAGGACTGTTGCTCTGAATGAGCATTTGTTTGAGATCATAAAACACATCTTTGTCATTAAGAGTCAAAAAAGTGTTGGAGTTATCCCTCACATGAGAAGAGAAAGAAGTTCAGTTTGCGTGAAGAAGGCTGAGCGCGCGCGCGCTCAGTTTGGTCTTGCCTAAGGCGCGCCCCATGCCGTGAACAACTTTCAGTACTTTGAGGGGGAGCGCGCTCGACATTGGCCTTGCCCAAGACGCGCCCGCGCCCATGCCTATTTTCGGCAGAATTCTATTTTTGTGAAACCGCGAGTTTGCAATATATGTTGGGGTTTTTTGTAAAACCTAACACACGAACCAAGACAACACAAGAGAGAGAAAACTCGATCTTGAAAACAATCAAGATTGAGAGATAACATTTACATAGAGACAAACCTGTAAAGATATATGAGTGATCTAATAAGGGGAGAGACTGAAATGAGTAATTGTAATTTTTCTTTCTACTTTATAAAATAATTAGCTATTGAAGAAGTAGGCATCATTGGCCAAACAACGGTATATCTTTATATTTGTTATTCTCTTTATATTACTACTAGTAAACGGGCTGCACGTGCTAGGAAATAAAATTGGGGCGGAGAAAATCAAAGGAATAAACACATGTAAATTAGAATAGTGAATTAAAAACTTCAATAAGGAAAAAAAACACTTCAATACCTAGTTGTATTCTTTGTTTGATTCGATTTTTGATGCTCTGTCATGTTGTGAATAAATATATTCGAAAAGGTATTTAACCGCCTGTAATTTAGTCAATATATAATTATTAGTGCATATGCCACAAACTAATTTAACAAAAAAATAGGTACTGAGAAAAATGCTAGTGTTCTTCATTAAAAAAAAAATTGTTGGACACTGGTATTAAAAACTCTAATATTGCTTGCAATAGACGGAACTTCTGTATGTCAAAGGTGTCATGTTGAATAAAAATCTCATCTACAAAATTGGGGTGGAGAAAATCCAAGGAATGAATGCATGTAATTAAATTAGAATAATAACGTATTACATTTGTTTTAATGAATTATGTAAAATGTTTTAGAATAATACAGGCTGAGGTCTGACAAAAAACTTCAATAAGAAAAAAAAAACTTCAATACGCTAGTTGTATTCTTTGTTCGATTCGTTTTTTGCCGCTCTGCCATGTTGCGAATAAATATATTCGAAAAGGTATTTAACCGCATGTAATTTAGTCAATATATAATTATTAGTGCATATGTCACAAACTAATTTATCAAAAAAATAGGTATTAATTATGTTAATGAAGTTAACCTTTGTGCTGTTAGTTGTGTAATTATTTTGTCGAACATTTATATGTGATTAAGGAACATTGTTGGATTCATATGAGTGTACTACCTGTAAGATATAAGAATATTATATCATAATGGTGTGCAACATAATTGTTATTCTACACTGAAGAATAAAATATCTAAAAAAAATGCAAGAAAAATAACTTTTTTTTTTTTTATCATTGTCTTCAAAATGATTTAGCGAATCCTTCAACTCTTTTTTTGGTCGGTTTAAATAAGTATGTAGCTTGGACAGAGAAAGAATTTGTAGCTAGCTAACAAAAGTATTTATTTATTTAGAAACGATCACATTGGGAAACAATTATAAAAAATGCATTGGACACTATTAATATTTGTTCTATAGATCTATTAAGTCGGATATAATATGTGGAGTGAATTGAATGTGTAAATAATAGCTTTTCGGAAGATGGCTATGTGGCAAGATTACAATTTAAAAGCTTTCAATATAATGTGGATCTTATTTTATGTGTATGGAGATTGAATGATTCTTTTTTTTTTCGATAAAGAGATTGAATGATTCAAATGATGGATTGTTGATTTTTTTCAAACCATCTGTATGGAGCCGACAAAAGGAAGAAATTATGGATGCCAAAATAGAATTTAAAAAAAAACCAAAATAGAATTTAAAAGGGTTGACACTTTGACATTCCCAATTGACTATAGTAGTTCCTCCAGATAAGGCTTTAGTGACACATTGAATGCCTCCAAATATGTGTACTTGTTGCAGTCCTAGCCATTGTGTAGTGTTTATGTATAGCTAGATTTATATATAGCTTTTGGGCATGCTCGTTGAGCATGAACTGGTGAGGTGGTTTTGAATAATTGTTTCTATTTGACTGAGGATGTTGGCTCTGGTATTTCGCAACATCAATCTGTTGACATGATGACATGTGCTGGAGAACGTAAACATAACAAAAAATTTGAATTTTTAAACAAAATCTTCCTTGTGTATCTCAAATACATGGCAACAAATTAAAAAATGACAAAGATATGTTGGCAAATGCTCCCTGCAAGTAATATGGCACTTGGAGTAGCGTTCGGCAGTAGAAGCACAAATTTATATATCGATCTGATCACCACGATCCAATATGTTAACTATTTTACTTGCCAAAGCAATGGCACCAATCCCAAATATAAGAAACACTAAAAGCCTTGCAACTGATATACAAATTGTTGTTTTTATTCCAAATTTACAATCATTTAGGCCTGTACGATGCACCACTAAAAATTTCTAGACTACATGTGAAGAAGGATAGAGGAGCATCATATCCAAAAATAGATCCTTTAGTGGTAACAGAGATGTTATAGTTGGGGGTTGAAGGATATATTGTATAGTCCAAACACGTTTTGCGCTTTATTCAAACCTTCTGAAATAGCTCACCAATGTTTCACACTATATCTTCTGTAATGTTTTACGTTTTACACTTTGCCCAATGGCCCGATTAACTCAGAATGGGTCAAAATTAGGGCCAAAATCCAGTCTTGGCCTGTTAAGTCCCGAGGCACCCACGTGCCATGTCCAAGTTTGGAGACATGAAAGGGTGGCGAACCTTGACCCATAATTACAAGGGAATTTTTCGAGCTGGTCCATTGCACTACCTTCAGTCTTCACAGTTCACTCTCTCCCTCTCCCTCAAAACATTAAAGTATACAACGAAACTGGAGATAAGTTAAATTAGTTAATGTATTGTTTCTTGAAGCAGAAGCCTTCTAAATGGATTTGATTTTTCGGACTTGCAAGAATAATGATGAAATAATGTATAGAACAAAACATAAACATCTCAAAAGAAGAAATAAAAAATTCATTAATCTTCGGTTGACTTGAGGGTTTATCTCTAGCTAGCAATCTCTTTTGTGCAAAATGTAGATTCCGTTATTTTAATCCTAGTCCGGGAACCTGTCACCCTTTTCGCGGATCAAACCGGGTATCACCTGGATTATAGAGGTCCGGGTTATGCGACGATGCACGACCATAGAGAAGAGCATTCTTTGGAATAGGATATTCATCTCTCCATGATTCAACAAAGTAGTAGACTTCGAAGATAGAACTGGCCGACCCAAAATCGACGAGCCCAATCTTCAGCCCTTATGTTTCACATACCAACATTATCCAAACCCACATAAATTGCACTCCATGACTTTGGATACACCTGCCAGAAGAAGTAATAACAAAAATGAATACAAATGTTGGGTTATAGGCCATGACTAAAAAGGTTTACATAATCTCCTTAAAATAGCTTTGTTGGAGTCTAAACAGAACACCATCCTCCAATAGGAATGAATATACATAACCTATCCTTCCATATGAACATTTTAAAAATGAATGGATACCATGTTCTGCAACTCATGGGCTATGCTCGGGAATGTGGGCAGTCAATGTGTACTGAGAACCATTCAATATTTTTATCGCATTGTGATTTGCAAAAAAACAGTGAATAAGCTTCCCTCCTTGTTAAAACGGATACATGGGTTTGCCTTGGTATAGAGAAGGTAAGAAGATGAAGATAATAATATACTTATTCTAATAAGAGCATATGATCAAAAGTATGAAATAATAAGAAACAATGATTCACTGGTAACCTGCCCCAAGCATCCATAGCTGTCAAGAGGCTAACAATATCCATATTCCATATTCTAAATACAGTTAATTCCTTCAGGAAAATAACTATTTCAGGTGTATCAAATTGCACAACTCTGCCAGAATATTTGTGAAATATTTGGTCTGTTCTCCTCACAGCCCCTTCACTTTTATTATATTCAACAATGTAAGACTCCCTTAAACCAAAGCGCCTGAAACCTAATAAAGAAAACTCAAATTATAAATCACCTAAAAAAATAGTAGAATGAACCTCGAAAACGACAGGTCGTGTCAATAAACCTCGAGCCTCCAACACTGCAAGCTCTTGTTGTGCACCACTTACAGGAGAATTCCCGACGTAATTAGTGGATTTCTAAAAATTTTATGTATTCTCCATGTGCACAAAAAACTACATCAAATCGAGTAAAGAGATTTGATATGTCCAGAATTTAAGCTTGATGATAAATTTCTATAAACAACAATTTGACTTGTAGAATGTCAGAATATATGAAGTTTCTAGTCAACCTGCAATCCACGAGCCAAGCAAGCGGGGGGTAGGCAACTCTTCCTCCACCCCTCCTCTTTTTTCTTTTTCCCCTTCCCTCACTTTTCTCTCACTTATATCTAATATTAGACATATGTACATAGTTTTACTACACACACAACACACCAACTTCTTGGGGGAACTATATACTTCCCCAGTATCACCCTATTGAGTTGTTGTGGAATCTACAATCTATAGGTAGATACTTAGATATACATCCCTTTGCTACACTCAAGTACTTAAATGAGGAAAAAGTGGAACACATACAAAGAATCAAAAAAGGAGCATACAACAACTTACTAACATCCACGCATCAAGGTAATTACAACAAAATTGCAACTCTTAAGGAAACCAATCCATCAATCCTTAAATTGCATTAGAAAAAATGACATTCCACATACCGGTTTTTCGCCCACAATGGTTTAAAATGAACTGTCAAGCAAATCTTTCCTCCTGTATACATCTGGGTTTTAAAAAAAATATTTAATTAACAAAACCCCAACAATTAATTAGAAACAATAACAAAAATAACCAATCAAACATTGTGAGTTTTTCCATCGAGTTAAGGCAATTCAAGTAGAAAGTTCTTTGAATCCAAAGACAAACAAATTTTAGGATGATTTGGAATACCTAGCAATGTGTATTTCAAAAATTTAATCATCTCTTCATGGCAAAGCAATGTGTTGAAAGAGGCATAGCTAGCACAGTATGTACCTTCCTTCAAAATGAATACACGTAACTAAAAAGACACATGGTAGTTCAATCAGCAACTACATAAATTGACTACGAATACCTTGAGTGGTTTGTACGTACTGTTCTTCTTGTTTGATACATGGAAGTGGGACAGCCAATGTATGCATACTTAGAAGAACCGGAATCTTCTAACACAACAGTGAACTCAAGCTTGTTATGTGGGAGGGAACCCAAAGTAAACAAACTCTTTTCCCCATCATACGCAAAGTGTTTTCTTCCAATGCCCTTTCCATCTACAGGACGGTCATCTTCATAGAAAAGAGCGATTTGCTTCCACTTAGTGATAGAAAAGAGCAATTTGCTTCCGCTTAGTGATAGAAAAGAGCGATCTGCTTCCACATCATGCACCTGGAGAAATACAAATGAATAATCTTGAAAGTTAATTACTTACACTTTAGTGATAGAAATCGCCATCTACACCACCGTCCATGTAGAATCACATGATTGTCATTCCCTTCCTATTTCAGTAAACCAATTCTGGACAATATTAAATATGTTGCCAAACCAAGATACAAAACAGGGCTTTGCGTACTTGCTATCATACACCTAATAACATACTAACATGTAAAATTTAAAAAAGTAGTGAAAAAGAAGACAACGATTCTGAAAGAAAATATAGTTTTAAAAAAGCAAAAAATATTTAGAAATAATAAATATTCGGAAGCATACCTGGCGGCAGCAATTTGTAATTGACAAAGTGAGACTAACCAATCCAAATAAAACATAAAAGTGAGATGAAATTGTCAAATGATTAAAAGTGAACGATTAAAATTTATCTAAGAAGAGAAGTTTTTCTGCAGTTACCTGCAAATTAAATGAACCAAAGAATATACTCGTGATTCGTAAAGAATAAACCCACCCACGGAGAATTTATTCGCTATGGAATTTAGATCGAAACTTGGAGGGATAGAGAAAAAGAGAGCGTCGTTTTTATTCGTGAAATTGGTACACTCCAACTGGTGCGTTTTTGGGAGAAGATAACGAACAATTGGTATTGTCAATTAGGAATATCGGGGAAATGGTGTGTCTGTTCTGCAAAAGTTTTTTTTTATTAGTCTGAGAATATGTAATTTGACCAATTATTCGTGAATGATACTTTTTCATGGTGTACAATAAAGGCATAATGATTACAATTATTGATCAAGGGTATGGATGCTTAGACACAGGTAAATTAAAATGAAATGTTATATCTAAACCACATAAGCATTTTGAGAAACACAGAGTCATATGCTGTCATTCATCACATCTTATGGAAATCAAACATTAAGATGGAGCAAGAGGGATGCATGAAGAATTAGTACATATGAAATCATAACTCGTTTTTTGCAATGGATATAGATGAAGTCCTTTCGGCATTAATGGTTCAAATCATGCATGAAAATAAAATAGAGGAAGGCAACGTACAATAAATGGTTTAAGATTAAATTCAAACATAAAGTAAAAGTGAAATTAGGAAATAAGAACCTTGCCTCTTCCATTACGGTTGCAGAGGTAATGGAGAGTATGTAGGGGGAGAGACTAATTAGAGGGAGAAGTAGTTAGGGATTAAAGGATGATTTACTTTTCTTTGTTAAATCTGGAAACGGTGTTGAAACGGTGCAAAGAATTTAGTGTGGTTTCCTACAAATTGGAAACAAAGAATTGTATCGAAGAGTTTTATTTACTCACTTGCATTTATAACGAAGCAAAGCATGCCACCGGAATAATCGACTGGTTTCGGAATTTTTCTGATCGACTGATCATCTTCATAGAATTGGTTGCAAAGTGTTTGATTTGAAATTTCGAACTTGACGGGTTTTAATTGGGAATATCAGGAATGGAGAAGATGAACGAACGGTTTTCTTTTTTTTTTAATTGGGAAAACGGGAAACGGTGTCTATGTCTGTTTTCTGAAGACGTTGAGTTTTATAGTCATGCTGGGAATGATGTAAATTACCGATGAAACAGAATAATGATACCAACTATAAAATGAAGAACAAAAGCAACAACATAGTATGACAATCTAGTATAGTATAAACAAAGAATCCTAGTAGAAATCGTTAAACAAAAATTTGGAATAAAACTCGGATTCGTAGATAGTTAGATAAATTCAAAAGTAAGGGGGTGTTTGGATCCTATTTATTTATTGCTAAAAAGTGTTTATTAGTGAAAAAACATTTTTTGAAAAAATAAATGTGTTTGGTTTCTATTTAAAAAAAAAATAGTTTTTCATCCAAAAAACACTTTTTGGTCCCAAAAACTTGTTTTATGATAATTAGGTAAAACTTGTTTTTAAGTTAAAAAACTATTTTTTTTGAAGGAAACACTTTTGGAGCTAAAGGCAAATGAACTCCCAGGATGTTTTAGACTTTAGTGATGATTTATGCCAATGATATGCCAAAATATATCGAGAAACATAGTGTGAAATCTGATTTGATAAAATAGCTTTTAAGAAAAGTCACAACCAAACATGTTTATTGAAAAACTGTTTTTAGAATAAATACTTTTTCATAAAAGTGTTTTTTAAGAAAAAATACTTTTTTGAAAAAATGAGAACCAAACACCCACTAAGAGTATTTGACATAACTGTGAAGCCATTAAGGCAGAAAGTTGTAAAAGAGGCAGAAGACCATACCTTTACGTCGTGGGGACAAAAAATTGTTGAGGAGAAAGTCAAAACATAAATAAACATTCAAAACCGCAACAACAAAAAAACACCATACAAAAGTCTCAGACAACAGATTGAAAGAAAATATGATTATTGAGGAAATCAGGTTTTGGCATTATAAGTAAACTAAATTAAATATCTATGCATTTACAATAAATCATTCAGGGTCAAGAATGGAGAAGACGAACCTTTTATTTTTCTCTCTCCAATTGGGGTTCTTGTGGTTATGATAACCCTAAAGTGTGCGCAATGAAACTTGAAGTTTTAATTTGGATAACCATAGCAACCGAAGACTTTCCATGAATTTTCGTAGAGTTTTATTAATTATTATGAAGAAATTGACAGAGATTGAGTTTTAGAGTTGTTATAAGAGGCGCACTGTTTCAATTAAACGGTTGTGAAATAATGACCAATATACCCTTTCTTTTAAAGCTCTCTGAATAAAAAGTTTGGTGTAAAATGGAGAATACGGGGACTAATAAACGGGGCAAGTTTTCCCATTATATATAAAAAGTTTGGTGTAAAATGGAGAATACGGGGACTAATAAACGGGGCAAGTTTCCCATTATATATAAGATATGTTGTTAATAGTTGTTTAAAGAGTTGGACATGTTAGCCAGATTGTAGTTAATATTTAGAATTTGTCTAGAGTAGAATTTGTAATTATATGTGTGTAGTGGGGATCGATTGGTATCGGTGTTAACCCAACAAAAAATAGTTGCCACTCCAGTCTTACCAGCAGCACGACCTGTTCTTCCAATACGATGAGTATAGTTGTCAATACTCCCAGGCATATCATAGTTTTATAACACGGGCGACATCAAGTATATCAATCCCACGTCCTGCTACATCTGTTGCAACAAGCACATGATTATACTGCTTATTCCGAGACGAAAATAGTTTCGCGTTGACTTTTGGAGAGGAAAATGTAAATTTGAGACGAGGCCTGATAGTATGTATAGTTCGGCTTTACATTTGGGTCGGGTTGGTTTAGTTACCCGCTTGGGTTTCAGTAGTAGTGCGGTTCACAGGCCGAAATCTAAACTGAACTCAAAAGATGGCTTGGTGGAAACTAGTAGTAGAGCAGATTATTGAAGGTTAGTATTGGATTGGATATTTTCCATTGCTGTGTGAATCTTGGTTTATGTTACTAGTGTACATACTATTGTTGTTGTTGATTTTATTTTTTGATCGCAAGCAAAATCTTATATATCCCTTTTATTAGAAACCGAAACAATGTTACATTTGAACTAATACCTTTATTTTCGAACTAATCAGACTATTAGTCTAATAGTCTTTACCATATTGTTTGAGTTTACCAAACAACTAGTTCACCAGCCTCCTCCTGCCTTTAGACCTTAGCTTCGATGTCGGGCATGATAGCAAAGGACGACACAAAAGTTTCACAAATTCCTTTGTAGAAATATGGGGGCATCTCTGTCCAGGTATCTTCAAGGTACCTGTACATTAAAACTTCACTAACACCATTTAAGTTTGAGGATACACATACCATCACATAGTCTTCGAACCCAGCACATTGAATAGTAATGTCTACAACAGAGTATTCTGCAGATAGGGGATATACCGTGCTTGCTTTTCTCCACATCTTTGTACGGTCGTCAAACCCTGAAAATCGAAGCCGGCACTTACCTTCTGAATCTTCCACATGAACCAGAACTAGGATACGTCCCCTACATTCAACCAAGTGATAAGGAGTTTCATGTGTCTCACCGTGATTAGGGAGGAGTGGATATGTATACGCCGTGAATTGCTGCATATCGCAACTGACTAATCCATACACGGGGTGAATGTAGTGCACCATGGTGTTCCCACAACTATCGGTTGTGCTCAATCCACACCGTTTAAAAGATGTGTAGTAATCAACAAATTCTTCTTCAATTTCTGCTACAACATTTCCCAATGCTCCTTCATCAGCCAGTCCTTCTCCTTCATAAGCCAGTCCTTCGTCTTCGTTAATCATACTGTTCTGATTATCCGGATACAGTAGTTCCTCCTCCAATGGTATTGTAGTCCAAGTTGTATCTTCTGATGAGTATACCTTCACAACAAGTTGAGATCTTCTCCTCCCAACAACAAAAACTTTATACGATGATCGTGAGGCATGCAAAGTGATTGCCTCAATGTCATCGTTTATCTCAAAATTTTCTGATATTGATCGTTGTGACCCTGTTAATGGATTGCAGACAATTAGATTGTTTTCTTTTGTGGTAATGCACATAAGACCATTGGAGGAAACCAGTACTTCATTATCCCTTAGGATAGCGAAAGGACGTTCACACCAAATACTTTGTTCAACATCATAGACTATGTCGGCATAGCAATCAGTGTTCACCATGAAGAACCATGGTAGACGATGAACGACCTGGTGAGAGGTGTTTTGAAAAGTGGGGGAGTGTATAATTGAATCCCATCTCTTGCATACAAGTTGGCAGCGAATGAAGTCAATTACAAATAGTCGAGCTAATATGAACTCTATAACTGCATTGTCCAGCTTTGACCACTGGTCAATGTTGGAAGGGATGAGGGTTCTTTTTTTTCTTCTGTAGACATTTTTAGATCGAAAACGAGAACTGCTGGCCTTGGCGTCCATTGATGAATTTGAAAACTGCAGAAATAGATTGATTCTTGTTATGCAACTATCACTGCATTAGCCATATTAAATAGAGTAAATAGTTAGAGAAGATAGCTATCCAAAAGCAGGTGTCGACTAGCAAAGTCGGTAAAATCTTTGGGTGATGATACCAGAGGTCTGGGGCTCGAACCCCGCCAGCATCAAAGAGTTACTGATCTCATTTAAAAACAGGCTTACCAATCAAAAAAAAAAAGATAGCTATCCAAATAATATGGTGTGCTTTATGGCTAATTAAGCCACTCCTAATAGGAAACTGAAGAACAACTCCCTACAACCACTAAACATGTTGTCCGAGTACCATGCTGAAGATGTGTACACATCACTTCTTAGTCCTTACACACCAAGTATTTATTTTCAGATTTGCATGCCTTCTCCATTTGATTAGATCACTCATCACTGGAGAGTTTCAACATCACCTTTTTTTCTATCTAAAAGAGAGATATGAGACTGGTTTATCTTAATTTCCTCCATAATTGATAATAATAGAAAAAAATCTGACATGCGTCTCTCCGAAAAATCTTCAAATACAATTGATTAGCTTTTCACTACACTCTCCTAAGCTCGCGGTAGAATTTTGCTCGTTAAGACTATTGAACTGAGTATTTTCTTTTATAATTTCTGACACGTGTTTATTTTCAATGGAGTTTAAATAATGTGATGTCGATTCATTGGAAGAATATTCTTTTTCGTTAGCAAACAGTTGCATACTTGTATCAGCAGTACCGCGAAAAAAAAATACTTTAACTGTGAAGGAAGTCCTCCACAATATACAAAAGAAGAATCTTGTTAGTTAATGGGTCAAAATTGTTTGTAACAAAAAGTTGAAGATAAACAGAACAACAACAGAACCAATATAATTATTATCTGTATGTATATAGCGTAGGAATCATACTATGTAAGTACGATATAAAAACTAAAGAAATAAAATAGAAGTGAAGCAGAGGAAACTTACAATCCTTTTCTCTAAGAGTGAAGATGCGTCAAATAATATGAATGATTAGGTTGATAATTGGTCTAATATATAGAGGGAAAGCATACCCCGTGTCCTTGGGTATTTATTGCTTCGTAAACTTTTTATGGAATGCCACACTCATAGAATTTGAAATTCTATAAGAAAGGATGCTACCTTTGGTTCAACAGTCTATTTTTTGTTTATTTTCTTTTCTTTTTTGGCCTTTGTAATCTGCACAACGGTCTCATTTTTGAAATATCAGTCTTTTTATGATATGTTCTATTGCATTTAAGGACCAGAATTAAATTTTCATTCTTATATGTAATTTCTAATTTTAGCTTATACATTGTAGGAGGCTAAGCACGAGTGGTATCACGTATGTAATGGCTGTGATCACTGGCTCTTGTGGGTGGGGGGAGAGCAGTCTGATTAGGCTGTATTACTCTACTAAATTTATACGCATTAAATGTACTTTCTAAATATCGTATCATCCTCATAAATTGTTGCGTCTTTCTTCTAGACTTCTATTCTCTTCTAGTTTTAACTAGAAAATATACCTTTGAAAAACGGTTTCCTACTCCCAGTGTTTTAACACAGTAGGTTGTTGTGATATAGTGATGTAGTGTTCTTTTTATTATTATTATTTTACAAAAAAATATAAATAAATAAATAAATACTTTTACCGATGTGTTAGAATTTCTCATGCCTTAACATCTTTTTGTAACAGTCAATGTTCATAGGAGCTGTTAGACACACGAGACACATTTATTGTAACATATTCTCCCGACACAGTCGATGGCGGTTACTCTGTCAGTCTATTTTGCAGACATCTTTTGGCACTTCATTTGTCATATCATGATCAGGCCCAAAGTTAGAAATGTGCATTACCTTCTGAAGCTTCAAGGCAAAGTATCAGAATCCCCCCTGGAATCCAGGACTACCAAGTCATTACTCATTAAGCACATTCCTCGTTGGTGAATCATAGGTATAAATGTAAAATATATGTATTAGTACCACCGGTGAACGTAGTTTATAGAGACTTGTCCATGATTATCGGTTGCGCTTACCCCGTTGGTCCAACGTCCACAATTACTAATTATGCTCACTGGAACCAATCTTGTCCAATTCCCATACATAATTTCTTTGGCCATTAATCTTGAAGATCCCTCGTTGTTGACAATTGTCTGATTTTTGACATTTCTAACCACTATGGTAGTTTATTTTTTATAATTTCTAATTTTATTCAGCAGAGGGTACAACCTATTGAAAATAGAGAGGGCAGTCCTAACATGAGCGTATAATCTTACAAAATTAAACGAGGAAATCGCTTAAGTCCACCCCATTGTTCTTGAAAAACCCTAAGAGCTAGGTCCCCGCCTTAGGCGAGGCTCTTGTTAGTATAGACAATAATTGATCTTGTTTTCTGGATAATCTTTTGCTAGATAGTGAAGTAGTCATCTTGGGAGCAGGTACAAGTTGACCATCTTTGGCTGTCTCCAAGTGAAGCTGATGTACTGGTGGTAAAGCTTTTGTGGAGATTGCAAATGACAGGGTCTGACTGCAGTGTTTTCTCAACAAGTTCCAGTTTGGTACACACCTATATTACCAATGCAGAAGCCCGGAGGCGAGGTAGATGGGCTAGCTAGCGATCTTGGTTCGCTAACATATTATGGTTATGTTAAAGTACTACGTTGGAGTACTGTGCAATCATATCCGGCGCTTCATCACTCCATTGCCTTCTTTTTGGATCATATTTTGATATTTGAATCACTGTACGGTTATTCGAATCTACCTTTAGAATGACCACAAAAACTCTGCCCTTGCAATCGACCAGACCAAAGTATACCCCCGTGTTTGGGACTTTGGGATATACATAGGCAGAAATGCCTTCATCAAAGATTGAAGATTACACAGTCAAGATGTGAAAATTTCAACTTTAATTTATAACTATCTAAGAAAATGATATATGCTGCGTCAAAAAAGAATTCTTCATCCAAAATTTCACATCTTCTATGCATCTAAAATTGTTGTGTTTACAGACAGACAGTATTGCTTCACCTAATTAAAACAGGCTTCGAACCGTCCAACATCCGAGTCATCGGAAATGCTGATCTCTTCTAAAACAGGCTTGCCAATCAAGTGATTTTCTGAAAAATCCAACTTTTTACAAAGATTTTAGCACATTCCGTTACCAGAATATATACCACTCCGACCATTTAAGAGACGGATATATTTAAGAATCGGAAAACTCCAATTGAAATTTTGATCTACATTCACACATTGTGGACAAAAACAATCTATAATTACAACCAAACAAACTTAACAAATTGAAACAAAACAATGTTATTGCGTTACACTTATTGTCAACTCAACAAGCTTTAACAGATGGAATACTGCTAGTAGATGACTTGTTACTAGAAGCCACCATAGAAGCACCACAATCTTTACTATTCCTTGCATCAAAAGCAACCAAAGACTTGTTCACAACCGCCTTTTCTTTTCCTTCATACCCTTTGCAAGCATGATCAGATGGGAATCTATGTGCAAGAAACACCCATCGCAAGGAAATCAAGTTGGTGACAACCAGGGTCTTGGCAATGTCTTCCGATGTCTAATAAATCTAAGAAAAAAATATTGACACAAACTATAGTGGATTTTACATTATGAGTAATTATGGGTACTGTATTTGTTTTAGTGGATTTTACATTATGAGTAATTATGGGTACTGTATTTGTTTTTTTCAAAATAGGTTACCGTATATTTTAAATATTGTTAATATGGGTACTCGTTATATACGTTGTTACATATTTATATACATTGTTAAGTATTTATACGTCGAAATTTCCAATAGGTTTCTCAATACCAACACTAGTATAAACAGAAACACGACTTCGCTGACATAGGGGAATGGTCTTTAAACTGATAATCATATAACGGACGTGCTGGTGCTGGTGAAACCCTAGGTGGCTCCCATTTAATTAGTTGTTCTATAAAATCAGTTGTTGGAAAACTAGGATGATGGTCTTTGATATAACGAAAAGGGGGTCGATGGGGTAAATCATAATTTGGGCGGTCAGGGTGGTATGGTGGAGGTGGGAGACTGTAGAGAAAAAGATGTTTTTTTTTTTTTTTCATTTTGGTGTGAAGGGCACGACCCGAGCTCCATTTACACCTAGGTAAGGCGCGACCCGAGCTCATGCTTTGGCGACCTCCAGTGATTTAAGCACGACCCGCACTCCACTTTGTCTGGTCGAGGGCGCGACCCGCGTTCCACCTTATTTCAGCACGAATTTGCCCTTTTTCGAAAGTTTTCTGAAATAGTATAAATATAGGTTTTTTCTGTAGAAACCTAACTTTTCCAAAACCAAGAAAGAGAGAGATTATAAGAGAGCAATTCTATGTGAGTTGAGTGTTCATTCTTTGTGAGTGAATTGAGAGACTTGTAATCTGTTACTCCGGACATCTAGTAAAGCTTGGAACTCACAGTGTGGAAGTAGACAAATTGCTGAACCACGATATATCTCGTCTTGTGGTTTGTTCTTCTTTTACATTAATTGTTTTACTTTATATGTTTGTTATTTGATATTGAAAAGTGTTGGGATATTGCTTGGAGGGTGTTGAAGTCTTGTCTATTGAGAATGATCGATCCTTGTGTTGGATTGATCCGTTTGTTGTGGATAACGTTGTTTCCGCAGTTATTTATTCACAACAATTGGTATCAGAGCATAGGTATACAACCAATGATTTTGAGTTTAGTGCTCGAAATTTGTGTAGACAAGGTGTTCGATTAAATTCCGAAGTGAATTGTTTTTTGTTTTGGGTTATTGTGTGTAACTTGAAAGATGGCTCCCAAGATGTCAAACGCAAGGTTTGAAGTAGAGAAGTTTAATGGAAAGAATAACTTTGGGATTTGGCAAGTCCAAGTAAAGGACATCCTCATCCAACAAGGTTTGTACAAGGCTTTAAAGGGGATTAAATCTAAGGCGGCGAATATGAGTAATGATGATTGGGAAGAGTTCGATCTTCAGGTTTGTTCATCAATCCGGTTATGTCTTGCTAATGAGGTCATGTATAGTACGTGTGATGGGAGAAAATACCGTTGCCGATATTTGGCTTAAACTAGAGTCTATGTATATGACCAAGAGCATGACAAACAAGATGTACCTTAAGAAGCATCTTTATCGGTACATGATGGTCGATGGTTCAACGATGCAAGAGCACGTTAGTGAGTTCCGTCAACGTCTAACAGATTATTTGAATATTGGTATGAAGATGGATGATGAGAATCAAGCAGCATGTTTAATATTCTCCTTGCCAGAAAGCTATGAGCATCTAATGACTACATTTATGAACAGAGAAGTCGTCGATCTTGACAAAGTTCAGAGTGCACTTCTTTCTTATAAGTTGATAAAGAAGACACGTGTAGAGAATAGCATTGATGCAGGTCAGAGGCTAGTGGCAAGAGGAAATTCGTATGAACAGAATTCTACAAGTAATGAGAATTCTATGTCCAAGTCAAAGAAGCCTTTAAAACATGTACAGTGCTACAATTGCAATAAAAATGGACATTGCGCAAGTAATTGTCCTCACCCGAAGAAAGAGAACAAGAGAGATGGTCAGAATAAAGGTAATGCAAAAATTGAGGCAAGTTATGCTTCAGGCTCTGAAGAGGATGAGTTCAGTCTCTGTGTGTCCACACAAGACTATATGACCGAAAGGTGGATTCTTGATTCCGGATGTTCTTATCATATGTGCCCGAATAGAAAGTGGTTTACTTCTTATGAGAGCATTGATGGTGGTTCTGTTTTGATGAGTAATGATGTTGCTTGTAAGACGGTAGGAATTGGAACTATACGGGTCAAGATGTATGATGGTGTAGTAAGGACTTTAACCGATGTGAGACATGTTCTTGAGCTAAAGAAAAGTCTTATTTCTCTGGGTACCTTGGATTCCAAAGGCCACAAGTTTGTGGGCGAAGGTGGAGTCATAAATATTGTTAATGGATCTTTAGTTGTTATGAAGGGTCAAAAACATGGAACCTTGTATACTCTAATAGGTAGTACGGTGATAGGCGATGTAACAGCGGGTGCATGTAGTAATGATTATGAGTGCACTAAGATATGACATATGCATTTAGGGCATATGAGTGAAAAGGGTTTGTCTGAGTTGTGCAAGCGAGGGTTCTTGAAGAATTTGAAGAAGCCAAGTATGGGGTTCTATGAGCATTGCGTCTATGGGAAGTAGTGCAGGGTCAAGTTCAAGTCAAGCAAGCACACGACAAGCATCCTTGACTATGTGCATACGGATGTTTGGGGACCCTCCAGGGTGGCTTCAAAGGGAGGTAACAACTATTATGTCTCATTCATTGATGATCATACTCACTATGTGTGGGTGTATATGATGAAATCGAAAGATGAAGTGTTTGAGACATTTAAGAAGTGGAAGGCAAGGGTTGAGAATCACACAGATAGGAAGGTAAAGACATTACGATCTGACAATGATACTGAGTATACCTATGGACCTTTCCAAGAGCTTTGTGCGCAATAGGGAATTGCTAGACACTGGACAGTCAGGGGCACGCCACAACAGAATGGAATGGCAGAGAGGATGAATAGAACCTTGCTTGAAAGAGCGAGATGTTTTTGTCTAATGCCAGTCTAGGCAAAGAGTATTGGGCAAATGAAGTGTCCATGGCGTGTTACCTGTACAATAGGTCACCAGTACCAGCTATAGATTGCAGGACACCTTATGAGGTGTGGTCAGGTAACCCAGCTAATTATAGTATTTTGCGAGTGTTTGGATCGACAGCTTACTACTATGTGAGGGAAAGCAAGCTAGATCCTAGAGCTAAGAAGGCCATATTCTTAGGCTTCGCAAATGGGGTAAAGAGATACAAATTGTGGTGTCTAGAAGACCACAAGTTCCTGGTCAGTAGAGATATTACCTTTGATGAGACTTCCATGTTATCTTTCAGTAAACCGGAAGTAGCTGGGCAGAATGGTGAGTCTATAGAAGTTCAAGCTACTGAGCTTGAGTTGTCTGATGCAGCAGATGATTGGTTAGATCATGATGAGGTACCAAATCATGAAACCACACAAAGAACAGGAAGAAGTGCAAGAGCATCCGCGAACTTGTAGTAGTCGACCCAGGCCAAAGAGACAAGTTAAAGAAGTACACAAGTATGGGCACGAGAAGCCGGTGAAACACTATGGTCAAGTGGATTTAGTGGCATATGCACTGAATATCGAAGATGATGAGCCAGATAGCTTCAAGGAAGCTGTTAGAGATGTTCATTACAGATATTGGTTGGTAGCTATGCAAGCAGAGATGGAATCTCTTGATAAAAATCACACATAGGACCTAGTTTTATTGCCAAAGGGCAAAAGGACTATCAGTAGTAAATAGGTATTCAGAAAGAAAGAGGTCATTCCTGAGTCCGACAGTACTGGGTACAAGGCAAAAGTGGTAGCAAAGGGTTTTTCACAGAAGGAAGGAGTCGACTACAATATAATGAGGTATTTTCCCCGGTGGTCAAACATACGTCCATTCGTGTGTTATTGAGTTTAGTTGCTCACTTCGACTTGGAGTTAGAGCAATTTGATGTGAAAACTGCTTTCTTGCATGGGGACTTGGAGGAAGAGATCTATATGAGACAACCTGAAGGGTTTGTTGTTGCTGAGAAAGAAGATCATGTATGCAAATTGAATCGGTCACTGTACAGGTTAAAGCAATCGCCCAGGCAATGGTACAAGCGCTTTGACACGTTCATGATGCAACATGAGTACACCCGAAGTAAGTATGACTGTTGTGCCTATTTTAGAAGGCTTCGTGGTAATGACTTCATTTATCTCCTGCTTTATGTGGATGACATGCTTATTGCTTCCAAAAGCATAGTGGAGATAGACAAGTTGAAATCTCAACTTAGTTCTGAGTTTAAGATGAAAGACTTAGGTGGAGCCAAGAAGATATTGGGCATGAAGATTGACAGAGATAGGCAGAATCGACGGATAGTTGTATCTCAGAAGAAATACCTTCAGAAAGTACTTTCGTGTTTTGGTATGGAGAATACAAAGTCGGTTTCTACACCTTTGGCTGGGCATTTTCGGCTTTCAGCTAAGTTCTCTCCTAGTTCGGTGGATGAACAAAAGCATATGGCACATGTTCCTTATGCTAATGCAGTGGGCAGTTTGATGTATGTTATGGTGTGCACACTCCCAGACATTTCACAGGCAGTTAGTGCTGTAAGTAGGTATATGGCTAATCCTGGGAAGCAACATTGGGAGACAGTGAAATGGGTATTAAGGTACTCGAAGGGTACCTTGGATGTGGGATTAGTTTATGGTGGAAGAACTTGTTATGTCAGTGGATATGTGGATTCCGATTATGCAAGTGATATAGATAGAGTACGATGATCGACTACTAGTTATGTGTTTATGATGCATGGTGCACCAGTTAGTTGGAGATCGATGTTACAGCTCTGATTGCTCTATCTACTCTTTCGAAGCGAGTATATGGCGATGGCGAGGCGATGAAAGAGGCATTATAGCTTCGAGGTCTTCTGGATGATATGGGTATTGAGCATAATAGTGTTGCTTTGCATTGTGATAGTCAGAGTGCTATTCATTTGGCGAAAAACCAGGTTTATCATGCTCGGACCAAGCATATTGATGTCCGTTATCACTTTATACGGGATGTCGTTGAGGATGGTGATGTAGCACTTGAGAAAGTGGACACCCATGACAATCCTGCTGATATATTGACTAAGGTTGTCACCAGAGTTAAGTTCCAGCACTGTTTGGATTTGCTCCAAATCCTACATGCTTGATAGAGCCCTTTGTGGGCATGGCCTTTAGGGGCGGATGGACTGCGAGTTTCTGGATGGATGTGTTCTTGCTGGATGTGTTCGGCTCGGTTTTATGTGTTAAAACCTCACCGAGGTGGAGAATTGTAAAGAAAAAGACGTTTTTTTTTTTCCATTTTGGTGTGAAGGGAGCGACCCACGCTCCATTTACACCTGGGCAAGGTGCGACCCGCGCTCATGCTTTGGTGACCTCCAGTGATTTAAGCGCGACCCGTGCTCCACCTTATTTCAGCACGAATTTGCCCTTTTTCGGAAGTTTTCTGAAATAGTATAAATATAGGTTTTTTCTGTAGAAACCTAATTTTTCCAAAACCAAGAAAGAAAGATTATAAGAGAGCAATTCTTTGTGAGTTGAGTGTTCATTCTTTGTGAGTAAATTGAGAGACTTGTAATCTGTTATTCCGAACATCTAGTAAAGCTTGGAACTCGCAGTGTGGAAGTAGGCAAATTGTCGAACCACGATATATCTAATCTTGTGGTTTGTTCTTCTTTTACATTAATTGTTTTACTTTATATGCTTGTTATTTAATATTAAGAAGTGTTGGGATATTGCTTGGAGGGTGTTGAAGTTTTGTCTATTGAGAAGGATCGATCCTTGTGTTGAATTGATCCGTTTGTTGTGGGTAACGTTGTTTCCGTAGTTATTTATTCACAACAAAGACGTTGGTGATTGTGAAAATTTCGGCCATCTAGAAATAATCTAGGTGGTGGTGGAAGAGTAGCATACCTGTTTTCGTTGCTGTGTTTGGCGGTGGAACGGTGAACGTGGTTCCATTGGATCAGATCTCTCTATTTATTTTTTGAGGAAGATTTTTTTTCGGTTAACTAATTTTGCAACGGTCAAAATTTATAAGTAATTGTATTATAGTCAAAATTGACAACGGTCAAAATTTGAAATTAGTTTACTTTGTTTGCCAAATCATCAAATACATATAAATACTTAATAGCGTACATAACGAGTACCCATATTAGTAATATTTGAAATATATGGTACTCTATTTTGCAAAAAAAATAATACAGTACCCATAATGTAAAATCCACTATAGTTCGGTACCCGGCCAAGTCAATAATTTTTTCTAAAGCTAATGTTGCGTCTTCTCTCATGTTTTGGTTTTTTTTTCCTGTCTCCTTGTTTCTCTTATTCAAGAATTTCAGTTTTAGGTCCGGATAAACAAAAATTTCGGTTTTAGGACAAAAATTGCCTGAAATGAGCAGCTATCATTAATAATTTCGGTTTTAGGTTTTAGGACATTTTTGAGTTAACGTAAGTAATTTATTTTTGTTTAATACCAATTATGACATTCTTCTCCATCTAGCAAAAAAAATTCAAACTATAAACTTGTAAAAAAAATTGAGATCTACTTGTTTCCATTTTAAGTTAGTTGATTTGTGTGTTATGATTAGTGATTTAAACTATAAGAAAACATCTTATTCTCTCATGACAAACACTCTTCTCACTTAATTTAATTTGCATGCAACCTAATTTTCACTTTTCAATTATAGATTATTGATAATTGAAGAATAATTTGGTAGATTTCGGCACCGGTTCAACAAGCAATTAAACAACAATTAAATTTCTTTTTTCAAATCCTCGAATCTTGTATGATTTATCTCGATTTCGATATTGTTATCGTCGATGATATTTTAAGTTTGGAGTAGTAATCCGATAAACATGCAAACACGACTATGTATGTGTACAACACACATATATACAAACACCACGATGCATGTATATACAAACATGCACACACCATTATGTTGTATATGTGTATAACACATATGCAAACATCACTATGCATGTGTGCAACAAACATGTACACACCACTAAGTATGTGTACAACACTATGGCTGTCAATGGATCGATTTGGGTCGGGTTCTGAAAAATCCGAACTCGAACCGATAAGAAAGTTAGGAACCCGAAACCAAACTGAACCAATAAGAAAGTTGGGAACCTGAAACCGAACCGAACCGAACTGATAAGAAATATTGCAAACTGAACTTGAACCGACCCGAACCAAAAACTATAAAATCAATTAAATCTTAAATTAAATCAATTAATTTCAACCACACAATTGATAAACATATACAAAATTAATTATAAATATTACTAAAATGTCATCTTATCGGTTTGGGTTCATAACGGTTTGGTGGAGGGCAAACCCAAAACCAAACCAATATCTTATCAGTTCGGTTCAGTTTCGGGTCGGTGGAAAGTAAATCAAATTACCAAAACCCAAACCGTTTTTTATCGGTTTGGTTATCAGGTTATTGAAACCCATTGACAGCCCTATACAACACACATGCAAACACCACTATGCATGTGTGCAACAAACATGCACACCACTAAGCATGTGTACAACACATGCAAATACCACTATACATGTGTGCAACAAACATGCACACACCACTAAGCATGTGTACAACAAACATGCAAACACCACTATGCATGTGTGCAACACACATGCAAACACCACGATACATGCATATATGAACATGCAAACACTACGATCCATGTGTATACGAACATGCACACACAATTATGCATGTATCTAACACATTTGCAAACACCACTAAGCATGTGTACATACAACACACATGCAAATATCATGTACAACACAAAGAGAAAAGATAGGAAAGGAGAGGAGAGAGAGAGCGAGAGAGAGAGAGGAGAGAGTGAGAGTCAGAGTCAGAGTCAGAGTGAGAGAAAGAGTGGCTACGTATGTCATTTTTTTTGTTTTAAATTAAAACACTTAAAGGGGCAAAACTATCTTTTTACATTTTTGTCCTAAAATCATAATTCCCAGCCGCACTTGTCTAGAGACATAATTCTCACCCAATTCTGTGTTATGGGCCCGATTTCTGATAAGATAAACGAGTGTGTGTTTGATTTTCAACTTGGAGTTGTATTCTTGTTTTTCTATTGGTTTAGGTGGTTCCATAAATATTAGGCCCAAAGTCTAAATCCAGAACATTATACCCATGGTCTAAATCCATACCAAATCCTTATCCCCCTCACCTTCTGTATGCAAATTTGTTCATAGTTCAACGTATCGATTCCGACGAGAATAACACTTGATATTGCTCTATATCAACTGACACCAAAAAGACGAAAAATGTCGACACAGGTGGTATCAGGCTGTCGGCACTGTGTATCAATCCAACATTCGACAGACACAGGGTCGACCAACTAGAGCCAACAGGGCTAGCTAGTTGGTCAAATTTTGGGCCCCCAAGTATAATTTTATACCCATTAGGCCACATGTAAATGTTGTTCAGTCTAGTCAAATTATGTGTAGTTCAATGACTTCGGTCCACTCAAACATTGGGCCACAACCCTTTGTATAAAAGACTTGTTTTTTTTCTCAATAATATAGACCCATTTTAAGAAACTCGCCTTGGCCCTCAAAGTTCAGGGCCGGCCCGGACAGACATTGTGATATATTTTATAATACTTCATGGCAAGTCTTTTGGGCCAAGGTGGGGGATAATCTTCTTAGCTTCTCGGATCATATTGTTATTGACTATTGATCAAGATTTCAGTCCGTATTGGTTTGGGCCGGATTTTTCTTAAGATTAACAATGGTGAGTTTGTGACAATATTTTGAATAGAGAGACTCATTTTTAGGGAATAGGTAATTGAATCTAACAGATTTGATTCAACTTTCAGATAAATTTAATGTCTCATAAACCTTTAATGCTTTATTTTCCAACTTCAGCATTTCCAAAGCATATGTTCCATTCTTTTTTCTTTACTTTCAACGGCATAGCAGTCCCTACAAATCAAATGGCAACTTAGTATGTACTATCTAGAACCGTTACAATCTTCTTGTGGTCTTGGGACAATCAATCTCGTTCTTGCTTTGTTTTCAGGTTAGGAAACACACCGCGTTAAAGCGGACAGAGTGAACTCGGTGTTGTTTTCCAACAAGGACTTCTGTGTTTGTGCCTTTCAGGACCATCAGTGCCAGAAGATTTTACTGCAAAACTCGGCCAAACCCCAAAGACGTGAGTATGGAGTATGGAGTATGAAGACACTTATATTTTCCTTTCATTATAAATTTATAGTCATACTTTTTAATGATATATATATAACACGTAGGAGCATTTTTCATGAATTCGTTCATGAATTCGGTAGCATAGGGACATTTAATTGGGTTTGCTAATGAAAAGGGGATTTTTTTTTTGATAAAATGAAAAGGGGATTCGGAATGCCTATTTCCACTGAAAAAATCAGCTTGGTTCGTGGCCCAAATTAAAATCTGGTCCCAGAACTGCAGGTTGCAATGTTGCGTACCTACATTGTTATATGTTGACACTTAACATAATCTTGTTTTATTAAGGAAATGGGGTGCTTGAAAAAAAAAACTTTGAGGAGATAATTTGATGAAAGGGTAATTGCCTGAATCGGCTATAATAAATACACATTGTTCTCCAACCGGCCATGCCATTCAATTTTGACTAATTCAACGGGTTTTTTACCCTTTTGCCCTTCCGTACAACATTCTCTCTCCTCATGCCACACTTTCTCTTTTGCAACATACTCTCTCTCCTCTTGTACTTTTGATGTTGACATGCATAGTCATATCTATCCGTTAGATTCTCTTAGCGATACGTACCAGCGATTAATGACCGTTGGATTTCAACCCAGCAAAAATAAAAACGGGCTTTAGCTATTGTGGGATCACTTTAACGAACCAGCAACTTATGGATCTACTATCAACAACTTTCTGGCTTGTTTTTGTTGTACGGACATGAGACAACGTTCACCTCGATTTTTGTGCCAAACTATAAAAGTGTTTTCAAACCTCCAAAGCTTCCAGTTGTTTTACTTCATCTTCTTGGTTATCCTGTCCTTCGTGATTTTGGTAAGGTTTTTCATGGAAAACAAGAACACAAATCTTGATAATGGATTTTTCTAAGGTTCATCTTCTTGATTATCCTCTCCTTCTATGGTTCTCATTGTTTATTGAAATATTTTGAGCTTTGGTTTGTTGTCTTTAGTGTTGGTTTCTTTCTAGGTCGTCTTGGGTTTGTTTTTACGTAGTAGTATATAGAGTTTTTTAAGATTTTCATAGTTGTGTTTACTATTTCCATGTTGATTTTGTTCTACCTTTGTTCTTGTTGCATGGAGTGAAGAAGTATGTAACAGGTGAGGTGAAATTGAGAGTGTTTGATGTGTATATTTTCTTAGAAGGATTCATGTGTCTAGTGGAAAGTTTGTTGATGTACTTGATGAACAAGTCCCTTTCTAGATCGATGAAAAAATGGATTGAATACTTGAATATGATTCAAGGATTCAAGGCATGATTCAAAAGCAGAAGAAAACAACTGAGCAGTCATTGTGGTGAGCTTGGATTGCCTTTTCAGTCGGGGTTCTGCCAGGTTTTAACAATGAAGACTCTTTGGATGCCACCATAAGCGACACTTACATGTACCGTCAGCAACTTGGGTTTGTTTTTACGTAGTTGTGTATAGAGTTTTTTTTTAAGGTTTCCATAGTTGTGTTTACTATTTCCATGTTGATTTTCTTTTTGCATGGAGTGAAGAAGTATGTAACAGGTGAGGTGAAATTGAGAGTGTTTGATGTGTATATTTTCTTAGAAGGATTCATGTGTTTTGTGGAAGGTTTGTTGATGTATTTGATGAACAAGTCCCTTTCTAGATCGATGAAAAAATGGATTGACTACTTGAATATGATTCAAGGCATGATTCAAAAGCAGAAGAAAACAACTGAGCAGTCATTGTGGTGGGTTTGGATTGCCTTTGCAGTCGCAGTTCCGCTAGGTTTTAGCAATGAAGACTCTCTGGATGCCACCATAAGCGAAACTTACATGTACCGTCAGCAACTTGGGTTTGTTTTTACGTAGTAGTGTATAGAGTTTGTTTAAAGTTTCCATAGTTGTGTTTACTATTTCCATGTTGATTTCGTTCTTTTTGCATGGAGTGAAAAAGTATGTAACAGGTGAGGTGAAATTAAGAGTGTTTGATGTGTATATTTTCTTAGAAGGTTTCATGTGTCTTGTAGAAGGTTTGTCCAAGCGCATGAAATTGAGTTTTTGCCTTATCGGTCCGCGAGTTTAGCCGAGTGTTTAGCAAGCAAAGACTCTGTGGATGTAACCATAAGCGACACTTACATATACCACCAGGTTTCGGCAACTTGGGTTCCTTTTGAAATCTCACTTCCACTTCACTTCACAGATCACCTTATGGAGTTTTGGAAATGTTTCACTGTATAGGTTTGGGCTTGAATCGATGTAATGGTATTTTGTGGTTTGTGAAACGGTCGGTTCATCAGGCTTGAGTGTCGACCGAGATGGTATTAATGTTCATATGTTTTGTTTGTGATTATATCAGGTGTACCCTTATATCATTGTTGTTGTTTATAAGGAGATAATGATACCCTAATAGAAAGCAATCTGTATGGAAACTCAATAAGAAGAAAAAAGAAAAAATGCATTTAGCATTCACAAAATTGGGCTGGACGTGTTATTTGAAACGGAGGTAATTGGCAGCGTTTTATGTATGATATATCAGTAACTGAAGCCATAAACAAGAACATAATTGAGACTATCAGGTTGACTTTAATATACACCTATATCTTACGTACAAAATATTATTATCCAATAACAAGTTAAACAAAAGTTAACTTTGATAAGTTTATTCAACCCTTTATTCAATATCAAGTAAAGCAAAAGTGTAGCATTTAATAACATATACTGAAGTTGAGAAGTAGCATCTCAGTGCCATATTTCACCATTGTTCACACCCAACTCAGTTACAAGCTTGTCCGTAGTTTAATCTTTAAAAAAAATTCTTATACAAATAGCCAAAATGTTAGGAAGCTAGTCCCACCCTTTGTAAAATGACCAGACTCAACGATTCGATAGTTAGAACGCATCAATAATATGTCTGTACTAAGATAAACTGGTGATATGAAGAATCTAGTTAGGGCGGGAAAAATCTTTGACACGTGTTAGGAACGATACGATAGCATTAATTATTCGCCGAACAGTTGAAAAAATGATGGTTTTTTAACCTTTAACTGGCACGTGTCGGTAGTAATATGTTTGAGCTATAAGGATTGTTCAGTGTTCATTTCCAGACCAAAAAAACCGCCCAAATTGAATACCTTGAATCCCTAATTTTCCGACCATTTCCAATCTTTCAAAAATGAGAAAGCTTAATTTGACTGTTCGTATGTCACTCGATAAAATGCATAAATTGTTCAAGACATTCACTACTGAAGAGGGGGAAGATTTTGAGAAGTCTTGCTTCGGTAAGTTTTTAAACATTAACGAGAGAATGCACACCACTACTACGCTAGTGTATGCTGTTTTGGGACACCAAGTAGGTAAACTTTGCTACCGAATCGGTAAGAAGGATTTGGTGTTTAAGAAAAGTGATGTTGCTCTTATAATGGGTCTTAGTGTGAAGCGGTTTCTAATTCATTCTACACGGCAGACATCAAGATCCCATCCCAATTTCGTGCAAGGTTTTTTAAAGGAACCACGGTTTTTGAAACAGAAATATTGGAAGCTAGAAACTTGGCAAAATCAAGTGTTGGTGAAGAAAGTCAGAATGATGTGTTTAGGCTGAATAGGTTGTATATACTATTGCAAGTTGTGCTTCCAGGATCTGCTAGGACAATTGATGGGAGGTATATTGATCTAGCTGAGAATTTAAATGCATTTAACAACTTTCCTTGGGGCACACCTCTGTTTGAAATGTTGGAAGAGTCTTTGGAAGACATGTCTAACCTGGTGAGTGTTAGAAAGGATTCTTTCGCAGTTTATGGTTGTTTAATTTGTTTTGTTATTTGGGTATATCTTCACATCCCATCTCTTAGGGCTCGGAGACAAGTTGATGGTAGGTTCCCCAGAATACTAGATTGGGTAGACCTGCCTTCCAGAAACATACATCTACATACTTATCAGAAAAGCTTCAGCCTCTTAAAGGGAAGGCAGTGGTGTTGGAAAGTCTAGATCTTTTTGAAGGAGAACTGAATGAAGAAGTGCTAAAGGATGCTTTGGGGCAAACAACCCATGCAAAGTGGTGCAGCAGTTTCAGGGACATACAATAATGAGGAACTTTTTCAAAGACAGGCAAAAGTAATTAAAGGCCTTGTAAGTAACTTGTTTTCTTTTGACATTTCAAGTACTCACATAATCTTATAATGTTATAGAAGTTGTAATATGATAATGGAATTACAAATGTTGTTAGGACCCATGTTGTTAATGAAGCACTGATAATGTGTTGTTATTAAACTGCATGTTGCAGCATTGTTTCATATATGAGGCAGTAATATGTTATTGTACCATGAGTGAGCTATAGTGAAACTATATACGTCAGTAACTACAATGTATAAATAGTGAAATGGGATCTTGCATGTTAAACCCAGAATGATAATAGGGTACCCATGATAATATATGGGTAACTAGTTTGACATGGCTACCCTTTTGACATTTGAAGTACTCATATAATCATATTTAAAAGTTATAGAAAGTTGTAATATGATATGGGTGCCCTATTATATAGTCTTGAATTGGAATTGCAAATGTTGTTAGGACCCATGTTCTTATATGAAGCACTGAGAATGTGTTGTTCTGGAACTGCATGTTGCTGCATTGTTTCATATATGAGTGAGCTATTGGGAAACATGATATGTCAGCCACTACAATGTATCTGTAGTGGTTTACAAATAGTGAAGTGGGATCTTGCATGTTGATCCCAGAATGATAATAGGGTACCCATGATATGGGTAACCAGTTTTTGACATTTGAAGTACTCATATAATCTTATTTAAAATGTTATAGAAAGTTGTAATATGATATGGGTACCCTATTATATAGTCTTGAATTGAAATTGCAAATATTGTTAGGACCCATATTGTTATATGAAACACTGATAATGTGTTGTTATGGAACTGCATGTTGCAGCATTGTTTCATATATGAGGCAATAATATGTTAATGTATCATGAGTGAGCTATTGCTAAATATGATATGTCAGCCACTACAATGTATTTGTAGTGGTTTACAAATATTGAAGTGGGATCTTACTTATATTCTTTGTTATGTGCTCTGATTAATCTAAAACAGGTCAGTAAGGAGGTTAGGGTTGTTGGGGATATACTCCAGAGTGAAATAAAGACTGGCATGGAAAAAATAATTCAAGAGATTGCTCATGGTGGGTTGAAAGGTGGTATGGAAAGTTCAGAGGTTGAGGTTGTGAAAGGGCCGGAACAAGGGGTAGAACAAGGAGTAGGAGTAGAACAAGGAGCAGAAGTTTAAAGGTTAAGGTTATGAAAGGTGCTAATGCTAGAACAAGGAGTAGAACTAGAAACCCAAGCCCAAAGAAGCCAAGCAATCTAGGCTCTGATGCTAAACTGAAAACACCAACAAGGTCTTCCCAGAAGAAGTCTACCCCGAAGAAGTCTTCCCAGAAGAAGGTTCACTCAGAACCTAAGAAAGGGAGTTCATCTGTTTCTAAGAAAGTTACCTTTGAGGTTTCTCCTAGTTCCTCAAATAAAAGAAAAAGAGCATTGGACAAGGATCAAAGCCTTGAAGTTGTGGGAGATACTTCAGTACCTGCTCAGTATGAAATAAAGAAAATGAAAGTGGTCAAAGTTTGTGGTACTCAAGTTCAGCCATCTACGGCAAGCAAAAATGAGGCTATAAAGGCTAGTGAGAGGCAAAATTTGAAGAAAAAATATCAAATCAGTGAGAGAACAAGGGAAAGGGAGCTGAAGCTTAAGGAAGCTGAGACACCAAAACAAAGAAGGAAGTTGATCCAGGCTAAATCAGACGAAGATGAAGATGTTGCACAACAACAAAGAGGGCAAAATGATTTGGAGTCAGTTGCTGCAAGTGCTTTGCACAAGATTAGTGAGGTCATACCTAGAGGGACATACCAAGAACATAGTGTGGAGCTGGAGGAGGTCCTGATGGGGGTACAGACTGCTATAATACGTTATGTTGAATCTTCAATGCTTGATCATGTTCCCTTTTACTCTTCTTTGTCATCTGGGGATCTTGATGGGGTATTATATCCTTTGGCATCTGTTTTAGTCCATCCTCCTGGTGATCTTGTTGGGGAAGCAGTCCTAAATAGAGAAATGGAAAAATTCAATTTTGTTTCTCTATTGGCTGGAAGTGTAGAACTCTCTGACATAACTGAATTGCCAGCCCTATCACCATCAGAAGGAGTAAGCACTGAACATGATGTGGCAGCTGTAGATGATGATGATCGAAATCGATGATCGGCATGATGATTTGGTGATGTGGAGGACCCTGATGTGGTACTCATTCACACTCAAATGGAGAAGAAAATGGATAAGAAAAGTGTAGAGAGTGGCCGTAGAAGAAGGAGGAGGGAGAAAAAACTGGGAAAAAAAAGTACTAGTTTATGGGAAGAGAAGATGGGAAAGGACTGTGACTCATTAATCAAGGTTGCTCTGTTATCAACCTTTTACAAGAAAACAACTACACAAAGGTGAGGTAAATGTTGTCAATTATTCTTGGAGAAAGTCACGATGGGAAGAAGAATCAACAGAACTCTCCAGATATGAGAGTTTTTGGGTATGATCAAGTTATTTTAGTGCATAATTTTAATTCGTTACATGGAAGACAATGGGTGGATGGTGAGATAATGAATCTACCATTAGTAATTTGCTCTAAAACTATCAGCAACTTGGTATTAAAGTGCAAAGTAAACTACTATAGAAAGTTAATTGTTACTAATTCCTATTTGATTATTTTATAGGTTCTCAAACTTATATGTCAAGCTATTGATAAGGTGGTATAAAAGACCTTGTAAAAGAATATGCCATTTAGGAAGATGAAGTGTATCTTGTTGTGGAGGATGTTTACTTTCTTTGTGAGTTCTCTATACTTTAATACTAAGTTTCATTTGAAGCTTACTCACTAATCTTACTTAAGTTTGATAAGCTTAATCATCACTTTGTGGATGTAGAAATTCATGATAAGAGAGTATGGGATATTCAAGAATAAGCTACAAGACCCAAGTTTTCGATGCGCAAGCCCGAGAGGAAAGAGTGGTTAATGGTTTGTACCATACAAATGAAATTGTGAAAGAGTATTTGGACCCGTTGACGGAAGAATTAGAAATCAACCGCACCCAAGGGGTAAAGGGAGTAATTATACCTCTTCAAGTTCATGGTAGTCACTTTGGATTGTTGATGTCTTTAACTTTAAAGAGATGAAAGTGTGCACCTATGATTCTCTTGGTGCAAAGCAAATTTTGATGAACAACTAGCTTTGGAGAGAATGATTCCTTATGTGCTCAGGTGTGTTGATCCAAGCTCCACTGTTGATTTGAACACACTATGGGCTTGTGAATTTGTTAGTGTCACACAACAACCAGATTCCAACAGCTGTGGGTTATATTGCCTTGCCTTTATTGATAGTCTTCTTAGAGGTGTTCCTGAGAGGGTAAACAATATTGACATGCAACCATTTAGAATGCGGCTGGGGATTGGAATTGACATTATATCCTGTGGATTAAATCCAGATGAAGTGGCTAAGAAGATAACATAATTTGAAAAGAGGTTGACAGAAGAAAGTCAACACCTAGCAGTAAGGGTGGAATTCGAGCTAAACAAGCCGAGCTTTACCATGCTCAAGCTCGGCTCGCTAATTACACGAGCTTTAAATTGAGCTCGAGCTCGGCTCATATAGTTAAACGAGTGAGCTCGAGCCGAGCTTAAACGAGTCAAGCCCAAGCCGAGCTCCGAGCCCTCGGTTATTTTACACTATAAATATGCTATTTGAACTAAACGAGCCGAGCTTCATCAAGCTCATTTGTTACACGAGCTTTTATTTGAGCTCGAGCTCGGCTCATATAGTAAATGAGCGAGCTCGAGCCGAGCTTAAACGAGCCAAGCCCAAGCCGAGCTCCGAGCCTTCGGCTCAAATTCCACCCTTACCTAGCAGCTACTGGGACAGAGGTACTGAAGCATGTGTCCAAGGATGTAGCAGCTACTGGGACAGAGGTACTGAAGCATGTTTCCAAGGATGTAGCAACTACTGGGACAGAGGTACTAAAGCAAGTTGACATTGGCCTAGAGCTAGAGAGTGAAGCAGATTCAGCTATAATTGACAATGAGCTCAAGGATCTTTGGGCACTCTTGAGATAAAGGATGATAAAAATTTGGTGAGCAAGTGGACAAAGATGTTGAACCTGCTACTCTGAACCAAGTAGAGATGTAGCAATGCCAGCAAAGTGAAGCAGATGCAGCTACAAGTGAGGAAGTGCAGGAGGATGTTGAACCTGCTACTAAGTGGGTCCAAGTGGGGACCGAGCGGTGCCCACAAAGTGAAAAGGCCCACAAAGTGTGTGAGAAGGAGGATGTTGAACCTGCTGCTGAGGAGGATGTTGAACCTGCTGCTGAGAAGGATGTTGAACCTGCTACTAAGGAGGTTGTTGAACCTGCTGCTGAGTTGGTCCAAGTGGAGGCTAACCAATGCCAACAGAGTGAAGCAGATGCAAAAGCTGGAATTGAGCAAGTGAAGGAGGATGCAAAAGCTACTACTGAGGACCAACTCAACATTGAACCCGATGAAGTGAATCATGATGAAACAACTGGAATACAGGTACAGTTGTAGGATGCCAAAAACAACAAAGGTAAAGATGTTGAAGATGGGTCTGCTGACCAGCAGGAGGACATAGCTGAAGATAAGAACTAGGGGACATCGAAATGCTTTCATTTTCAAATGTTTGTTCTTATTTTGTTATTATTTTGGGGGTTAGATAGACTTACCCCCCCCCCCCCATTACTAGTTGTCAATTAGTGTTACCCCCCCATTTTCAAAAATATTAGTGATACCCCCCCCCCCCATTTGTAAGATCCAACGGTCAGATTTCTTCATCTGAAAAAAAAAACATCTCGTAGCCATTGGATCTTGCAATTGGGGGGCTATCACTAATATTTTTGAAAATGGGGGTAAGTCTAACTAACCCTTATTTTGGAACTTATGTGTCTAATTTCGCAGTGCTCTGTTATGATAAACATAATATTTTGAAGTCAGTGGTTTGTTAAGATAATGTATCTAAACAATAGACAAAACACCAGAATTTAGTATTTGTTTAGATAATTTTCAAGTTACAATCCTAAGTGTTTCAATTGAGGCGTTAATTTTATAGTATTTTTTATAGTATTTGTTTTTTTTTTTTGCTACCATACATATTGATAACTTCAATAGACAAAACACCTGCAAGTATAAACAACAAAATACCATTACATTGATTTCCAAATAACTTACATAGTCATTGAAAGGCAAAAGAAAATCCAAATAACATTATTTTGAAGGGGTTTGAACTCAGTAGTTTGTTTAGATAACGACCCTAGAAAATGTCTCTAATTTTCAAGTTACAATCCTAAGTGTTTCAATTGTAGCGTTAATTTTAACCCTTAATTTTATAGTATTTGTTTTTTTTGCCTACATATTGATAACTTCAATAGACAGAACACCTGCAAGTATACCCAACAACAAAATATCATTACATTGATTCCCAAATAACTTACATAGTCATTGAAAGGCCCAAGAAAATCCAAATAACATTATAAGATTAGTTGCTGATAGTACTTATATTCGTCGCTGATGGTTAACTTAAATGTTGTCTTCGTTGGTAAAATCAGTCGGAACCCTAGCTGAAAAGTCAATCCAAGCAGCATCATCTATCGCATTAGGGCAGGTTGCTTTGTTGTGTCCAAGGGCATCACAACGGCTGCACCTTCTCCTTTGCACTGGCACACCCTCTCCTTTAGAACGTTTCCTCTTTTTTTGGGGCACGCGGACATTACCTCCTCATCGTGGGAGGACGAACCATGATGTTGTAACTTCCCCAATGCCACTGTTCTTTGCCTTTCTTCGGTGTCCAATTCTCTTAATAGGTATCCATCATCGTTTCCTTTGAGTAGCACGGCAGGCAGAAGTCATATACATAAAACCGACCATCGTCAATGGCCTTCATTGCATGGCTGCAAGGAATACCAACTTGTTGAAAAAAAAACCACATGTACAACATTTTTTTAGTAGGTCAATTGTATCCGTGCGCCCTATGCTGGTAACCGAGTATACGTACTCACTAGCCCTTATTGTAGTGAACGGCCGACTAACATAACAAGAGGAAATGATTACATCCTCAGCTGATTTCGTCAGTTTTGTCTTCAGCTTCGAAGCCATGACCCGATAATCATAAAAGTGCCTCATAATGTTCATTCGAATACCATTTAGTAGAGATGTAATTGGCATAGCTCGCTCAGGCATAATCATCTTATTCCAACTCTCGATATGATATATATAACAAATTCCATACCTTCTCATTTCAGCATAGGCAAATGACCACTGTTCCTTCGAAATCTTTATTATTTTTGCGTAACCTTTACTATCACTACACCAAATGCGACACATAATTCTCACAAAGTCACCTTTATCATAAGTTTCTGCAGCGGCCTTAACTCTCCCTTTGGTGTCTTCTTTGCTAACATTGTTGGAGATATGTTGTGCACAAAAGCAATAGTACGCATTTGGAAAAAAAATTGGCACTGCTTGGAGAATGCTTGTATGCCTATCTGATAATAAAACAAACTTATCTGTAGGACCAACTACAACATCTCTGAGTTTTTGAAGAAACCAATCTTAATGTTTATTATTCTCTTTTAGGACTACACCAACTGCAATTGGAAAGCAATGACTATCTCCATCAACAGAAAGAGCAGTTAAGATGACAAACTTATATCTGCCCTTCATGAAAGTTCCATCGATAATAATCAACGGACGAAGGCACCTTCTGTAGGCACGAACAGTTACGCCATCACTCAAAAACAAACGGTCAAACATGTGCTCGCTTGTTGTTATTATATCAGTGTGGCAATTTGGATCAATTTTCTTCAGTTCTTTAAAATAAACTGGCACCATCTGGTATGATTGACTGAAGCTGCCCCTTATCTACATCGAAACAAAATACACCAGCTCAGGTTACATATGCCTAATAATTACACGCCATGACAAATACAAGTTAATCGAAAAGATGATACATGTTCTTCATAGCATACTATAAAGAATAATTTGGTGTACATAGTATACCCTAAACAGAGAATTCTACTAAGACGTTATATATTGCTACTAGTTATCCTCATAGTTGATGACAGTTACAACAGTACTCTGACCTTTTTCTAACGCAATTTCTCTGGCCCTCTACGCAACTTTATATGTCACATTAGTTAGTTGTGACTGTTTCACCTCCAACTGAAGGTTCTTTGCAGTCAGTTCTTCATTGTCCTTAGGCTTGGACATAACAATTTCTGAAACCCACTTTGTGTCTGCTTGTGAATTTTTTGAAACATCCTTATGTTGTGCACAAGTGTGTGCATCTCTAAAAGTTATAACCACCCACATATCAGACCCAGTTGTAGGTTTTGCATACAAATGAAATGGACAGTTAGTTGTCTTGCACTTGATTACCAACTTTCGGGAGGTAGTATTGCAACGACGTAAATCAAACATGTGTGCAATTGCATAAGATTTCATGTCTTTCACAAGATCATCTCGAGTGGCGTAGTGCTGACCTACTTTAGGGGGTACAAACTTCAACCCCTCATTACAAGGATTTACAACCTCACTTTGGTTCGTAGTGGTTTTTGGACGATGAGAACCACACAAAGGATCATATCCTTGATGTAGGTCTTCAGAATTCAGATCTTTAGCACCAATAACCCTAGCATCAACCATTTCCTCCAATTCTAAATCAATCTCACCTTCCTCATCGCCATCATTCACAACTATCTTAGGTGTGTCCCCCCACAAATACTCTTGACTTCGATTCGGAGTCGACCATATATCGCCATCATCACGATCGTATTCTTCAACTTGATCATCTTTATCATCTTCAACTACCACAACTTCACCCGCAGCAGCATCTTCATATTCATTTTGAAATTCAACATCCTCATTACTTTGAGAACTGCCGATTATGTTTTCTTGAGGAATGTCAGCTATATCAACTAAATCATTTAGTATTTGAACTTCATTTTCATATTCATTTTGAAATTCAACCTCTTCATTACTTCAATAACTGCCGATTATGTTTTCTTTAGGAATGTCAGCTGTATCAAATAAATCATTTAGTATTTGAACTTCATCTTCATTTTCATTTTGAAATTCAACCTCCTCATTACTTCAAGGACTGGCAATTATGTATTCTTCAGGAATGTCAGCTGTATCTCCATATGGATTTTGAGAATCAAACTCTTCATAGTCTGGTTGATCAGTGTTTCGACCAAATATAATCAAAACACTAAGTGGTGACGAAAGAGATGAAGAACGTAGAAAAATAGTTAGAAAAGTGATGGTGATCGGGGGAATGATGAGACTGTACCTTGCGGTTGCCTACGTACCCAAATTATCAGTGGGATCAAGTCTCAAGAACGTAGTTCTTTATGAAAAATAGTTTGGTATTTATATAGGTAGAGTAGAAAATCCTTGTAACTCAAGTATTCTTGTAGCTTGAGTAATTGTGATAGAATATAAATCTCAACTGATAATTATCTCTTTGATAAGAAACGAATCTGGACATAAATCAACGTACATTCATGGCAAGCCATGTAGCTAAGGTTCAACCTTAGACACATGAGTTAATGGGCATGTACATTGATCCATGATATTGCGAATTGGGCTTTAGCCCTGTCGATTAAACAAATAAAATGGAGACTCCTACCAATGGACGTTTGCCATGTAGGTGGGGGTCGAAACAATCAGCATCTTCAATACCAGTGGGATCATCCTCTGCATTATAATAGGTCAACCATTAGTGCACGGACTATCAGCGACTCAAACTATAATTATCCCCTGTAATGTTTATACTGCCCACCTTTAATGACAATTGGAAGAGGTATCCTTTCTTCTATTGATTTGCAACTACCAACTGCACTTGAGCTTCCCTTTGGGAACAAATCTAAAATGGTTACTAAATGTGAGTAATTGAAAAGACATTTATGCGTAACTAACATATTTACAGGTGTACTACTTGTTCCCCATCCCTCACCTGCTATGACCTTTTCGAACGTCTCCAAGCTGTGTGGGACATTTTCAACGACATTTTCATTTTCCACATCTTGCAATTGACGAGTTGCAGTTGAAGGTTGTTCTAGCGGACTGTCTGGGGAACACAGTGTTTATAACCGTTAGCAACCAAACCATTTACTGGAACTAAGAATAACTAAAATAAAATTAGTGATTTACCTATTGGTTCGTCCACAAGTTTAAATTGATTGAAAGAATGTTTCTATCGAGCTAACACTTTTTCTTTCAAAAAAGATTGTTTCCTTAGAGAATCAGTAATTGGAATTTCTTCATTGAGTTTCTTCTTAATACAATGTTCTCCACCACTTGATCCAGGATAAGCACTCTTTGGCAGCAGAGAAGGTTTAAACGGCTCACTACAAACTTGTTTCTTCTTCGTACTAGGAATTCCATAACTTGATCTAGGCCGGACTTGCACTTCTAACAATTTCTTGTTTAAATAGCTCACTACGAACCGGTTTATTCTTCACTCTTGGTTGTCCACCACCTTTTCCAGGAGTAACAATATCTGTTTTAAACAGCTCAATACGAACTTTTTTGTTCTTCACAGTAGGTTGTCCAGGACTTGATATTCTAATTTGTCCCGCTCCCATACCACATGGTGTAATGACGATTGCTTCATTGATAACCCAAACTTTCATTGCTTTTGTTGGAGTCTTCTTCTGCTTCTTAATCATGTTCAAGTAATCGGTTTCTTCATCGATTCTACAACGGGACTTGTTCATCAAATACCTAACAGAAAAACCCAATCTTATGTGTGGTGACACAGCTTCAACAAGACACATGAATCCTTCAAAGGGAGTATCCACATCAAACACTCTCAATTTCACCTCACCCCCTAGATACTTCACACACCATGTTTGTCAGATTTCATCTCGCCATCATAATAAATAAGCATATCGAATGAACCTGAAAAAATACAAATTTAGCACAATAAAAAGTATGAGCTTTTAATAAAACGACAGTAAAGCTCTTTCATTTATTGTTCTACATTTATGACATTGTATAACCCTTGTATAAATACCATAACTATGACAACAAAATCAACTTGGAAATGGTAAACCACCATGGAAACCTTATAAAAAAACACTCACACTTCTACGTAAAACTACAAAGAAGCAAACCGAAACATAAACCTACATAGAAACAAACCAACACTAAAGACAACTAAACAAACATCAAAATTGACCATTATCGAGGTTTGAGTTCTTTTCATCCATCACAATCCTTAGAAAAATTGAAAATAAGAAGACAGAGTAGAAGATCAAAAAAGAAGAACCCAAAGTAAAAAGTGTAGCTTTGGAGCTTTGTAAAAACTTTTTGAGGTTGGCACAAAAAACGAGGTAAATATTGTCTCGACTTTGAATTACAAAAACAAGCCAGAAAGTTGCTGATAGTAGATCCATAAGTTACTGGTTCGTGATCCCACAATAGCTAAAGTCCGTTTTTATTTTTGCAGGGTTGAAATCCAACGGTCATTAATTGCTGGTACGTATCGCTAAGAGAATCTAATGGATAGATATAACTGTGCATGTCAACATCAGAAGTACAAGAGGAGAGAGAGTGTGTTGCAGAGGAGAGAGAGTGTGGCAGGAGGAGAGAGAATGTTGTATGGAAGGGCAAAAGGATAAAAAACCCGTTGAATTGGTCAAAATTGAATGGCATGGCCGGTTGGAGAACAATGTGTATTTATTATGGCCGATTCAGGCAATTACCCTTGATGAAATGTCCCTTCTTCCGAGCAAATTGACCCTAGCTACAATTACAATCATAAACGAATAGTATACACTCATAGACAAGCTTTGAACACTAGACACTATATTTGCATACGCACCATATACTAGTAGAGTTATTATACATAAAAGTTAATCTGATAGACCAATTCCTCAGGTTAACCCGACTTTCTTTTAGATAAAAAAAAATGTTTTGTGGCTGCGGGAGTGGATGTGGTGTTAAGGGTGGATGAAGAAGATATTTTTGTACTATGATGGTGGTCTTTGCCCTGTATGCAAAAAGAGTAGATTAGATGCTTATAGGGACCATGCAGTACATTATAGACATTTCTCGGGTTTTAAATACCGACATTATCATGTTAGAGACATTTTGTGTGATATATTTTGGAGGGCTGGAGTACAAGTGAAGAAAGAAACTCCTGTTAACTTTCTCACTGATCCGAATGAAGGCAGATCAACACTTCGTCCTGCGAATGTCTTGATCTACAGTTGGTCTGAAAGAAAACATGCATGTGTTAATGTAATTGGAGACCCTCCGTTAGTAGGGTTGGGTAATGGTGGCTTTGAGGTAGGAGAAGCAGCTAAGATAGCAGTGATAAGGAAGATAGAGAAGCATAAAGAAGCTTGCAGAGCTAACCAACATTTTTTTATTTCGTTTAGTTTCGACACTTTCGGTTTCTTGGAACAACTAACAGTCTGTTGAGCTCCTCAAACAACTTCAGAAAGTTATGGACAATAACGTTATGACAGTTGGTTCTAACGAGTTTGTTTTTAAAATGATAGGATTTGCTATTCAAAAAAGACTTACGGCACAACTTATTGCACATTTTTCCTAATTATTTGTAAAATTCGTTATCATATATGAGTGAGCTATTGGGAAACATGATATGTCAGCCACTACAATGTATCTATAGTGGTTTACAAATAGTGAAGTGGGATCTTGCATGTTGATCCCAGAATGATAATAGGGTACCCATGATATGGGTAACCAGTTTTTGACATTTGAAGTACTCATATAATCTTATTTAAAATGTTATAGAAAGTTGTAATATGATATGGGTACCCTATTATATAGTCTTGAATTGAAATTGCAAATATTGTTAGGACCCATATTGTTATATGAAACACTGATAATGTGTTGTTATGGAACTGCATGTTGCAGCATTGTTTCATATATGAGGCAATAATATGTTAATGTATCATGAGTGAGCTATTGCTAAATATGATATGTCAGCCACTACAATGTATTTGTAGTGGTTTACAAATATTGAAGTGGGATCTTACTTATATTCTTTGTTATGTGCTTCGATTAATCTAAAAGCAGTCGATTAAGGAGGTTAGGGTTGTTGGGGATATACTCCAGAGTGAAATAAAGACTGGCATGGAAAAAATAATTCAAGAGATTGCTCATGGTGGGTTGAAAGGTGGTATGGAAAGTTCAGAGGTTGAGGTTGTGACAGGGCCTGGAACAAGGGGTAGAACAAAGAGTAGGAGTAGAACAAGGAGCAGAAGTTTAAAGGTTAAGGTTATGAAAGGTGATGATGCTAGAACAAGGAGTAGAACTAGAAACCCAAGCCCAAAGAAGCCAAGCAATCTAGGCTCTGATGCTAAACTGAAAACACCAACAAGGTCTTCCCAGAAGAAGTCTACCCCGAAGAAGTCTTCCCAGAAGAAGGTTCACTCAGAACCTAAGAAAGGGAGTTCATCTGTTTCTAAGAAAGTTACCTTTGAGGTTTCTCCTAGTTCCTCAAATAAAAGAAAAAGAGCATTGGACAAAGATCAAAACCTTGAAGTTGTGGGAGATACGATTGCACTTTCCAAGATGAAATAAAGAAAATGAAAGTGGTCAAAGTTTGTGGTACTTTCGAAGTTCAGCCATCTACGGCAAGCAAAAATGAGGCTATAAAGGCTAGTGAGAGGCAAAATTTGAAGAAAAAATATCAAATCGGTGAGAGAACAAGGGAAAGGGAGTGAAGCTTAGGAGCCTGAGACACCAAAACAAAGAAGGAAGTTGATCCAGGCTGAATCAGATGAAGATGAAGATGTTGCACAACAACAAAGAGGGCAAAATGATTTGGAGTCAGTTGCTGCAAGTGCTTTGCAGAAGATTAGTGAGGTCATACCTAGAGGGACATACCAAGAACATAGTTGGAATTTGGAGGAGGACGATGGGGGTCTGATCTGTTATAATACCTTATGTTGAATCTTCAATGCTTGATCATGTTCCCTTTTACTCTTCTTTGTCATCTCGGGATCTTGATGGGGTATTATATACTTTGGCATCTGTTTTAGTCCTTCCTCCTGGTGATCTTGATGGGAAGCGATCTAAAGAGAAATGGAAAAATTCAGTTTTGTTTCTCTATTGGCGGAAGTGTAGAGCTCTCGACATAAACTGAATTGCCCGACTCTATCACCATCGGAAGGAGTAAAGCAGCGAACATGATGTGGCAATTTGTAAATGATGATCGAACATCGATGGTCGACATGATCTTTGGTGATGTGGAGGACCCTGATGAGGTACTCATTCACACTCAAATGGAGAAGAAAATGGATAAGAAAAGTGTAGAGAGTGGTCGTAGAAGAAGGAGGAGGGAGAAAAAACTGGGAAAAGAAAGTACTAGTTTATGGGAAAAGAAGATGGGAAAGGACTGTGACTCATTAATCAAGGTTGCTCTGTTATCAACCTTTTACAAGAAAACAACTACCACAGGTGAGGTAAATGTTGTCAATTATTACTGGAGAAAGTGCAGTAGGAAGAAAAATCAACAGAACTCTCCAGATATGAGAGTTTTTGGGTATGATCAAGTTATTTTAGTGCATAATTTTCATTCGTTACATGGAAGACAATGGGTGGTTGGTGAGGTAATGAATCTACCATTAGTAATTTGCTCTAAAACTATCAGAAACTTGGTATTAAAGTGCAAAGTAAACTACTATAGAAAGTTAATTGTTACTAATTCCTATTTGATTATTTTATAGGTTCTCAGCTTATATGTCAAGCTATTGATAAGGTGGTATAAGCAGCACTGTAAGGAATATGCCATTTCGGAAGATGAAGTGTATACTGTTGTGGAGGATGTTTACTTTGCTGTGAGTTCTCTATACTTTAATACTAAGTTTCTGTTGAAGCTTACTCACTAATCTTACTTAAGTTTGATAAGCTTAATCATCACTTTGTGGATGTAGAAATTCATGATAAGAGAGTATGGGATATTCAAGAATAAGCTACAAGACCCAAGTTTTCGAGCTGCAAGCCCAGAGGAAAGAGTGGTTAATGGTTTGTACCATACAAATGAAATTGTGAAAGAGTATTTGGACCCCGTTGACGGAAGAATTAGAAATCAACCGCACCCAGTACAGGGTAAGGGAGTAATTGTACCTCTTCAAGTTCATGGTAGTCACTGGATTGTTGATGTCTTTAACTTTAAAGAGATGAAAGTGTGCACCTATGATTCTCTTGGTGGAAATCAAATTTCTGATGAACAACTAGCTTTGGAGAGAATGATTCCTTATGTGCTCAGGTGTGTTTATCCAAGCTCCACTGTTGATTTGAACACACCATGGGCTCGTGAATTTGTTAGTGTCACACAACAACCAGATTCCAACAGATGTGGGTTATATTGCCTTGCCTTTATTGATAGTCTTCTTAGAGGTGTTCCTGAGAGGGTCAACAATATTGACATGCAACCATTTAGAATGCGGCTGGGGATTGGAATTGACATTATATCCTGTGGATTAAATCCAGATGAAGTGGCTAAGAAGAGAACATAATTTGAAAAGAGGTTGACAGAAGAAAGTCAGCACCTGGCAGTAAGGGTGGAATTCGAGCTAAACAAGCCGAGCTTTACCATGCTCAAGCTCGGCTCGCTAATTACACGAGCTTTAAATTGAGCTCGAGCTCGGCTCATATAGTTAAACGAGTGAGCTCGAGCCGAGCTTAAACGAGCCAAGCCCAAGCCGAGCTCCGAGCCCTCGATTATTTTACACTATAAATATGCTATTTGAACTAAACGAGCCGAGCTTCATCAAGCTCATTTGTTACACGAGCTTTTATTTGGGCTCGAGCTCGGCTCATATAGTAAACGAGCGAGCTCGAGCCGAGCTTAAACGAGCCAAGCCCAAGCCGAGCTCCGAGCCCTCGGCTCAAATTCCACCCTTACCTAGCAGCTACTGGGACAGAGGTACTGAAGCATGTGTCCAAGGATGTAGCAGCTACTGGGACAGAGGTATTGAAACATGTGTCCAAGGATGTAGCAACTACTGGGACAGAGGTACTAAAGCAAGTTGACATTGGCCTAGAGCTAGAGAGTGAAGCAAATTCAACTATAATTGACAATGAGCTCAAGGATGCTGAAGCAGCTACTGAGATAAAAGATGATGAAGCTGGAAGTGAGCAAGTGGACAAAGATGTTGAACCTGCTACTCTAAACCAAGTAGAGATGTAGCAATGCCAGCAAAGTGAAGCAGATGCAGCTACAAGTGAGGAAGTGCAGGAGGATGTTGAACCTTCTACTAAGTGGGTCCAAGTGGGGACGGAGCAGTGCCCACAAAGTGAAGCAGATGCAGCTGTATGTGAGAAGGAGGATGTTGAACCTGCTGCTGAGGAGGATGTTGAACCTGCTACTAAGGAGGCTGTTGAACCTGCTGCTGAGAAGGATGTTGAACCTGCTGCTGCGAAGGATGTTGAACCTGCTACTAAGGAGGCTGTTGAACCTGTTGCTGAGTTGGTCCAAGTGGAGGCTAACCAATGCCAACAGAGTGAAGCAGATGCAACAGCTGGAATTGAGCAAGTGAAGGAGGATGCAGAAGCTACTACTGAGGACCAACTCAACATTGAACCCGATGAAGTGAATCATGATGAAACAACAAAGGTAAAGATGTTGAAGATGGGTCTGCTGACCAGCAGGAGAATATAGTTGAAGATAAGAACTAGGGGACATCGAAATGCTTTCATTTTCAAATGTTTGTTATTATTTTGGGGGTTAGATAGACTTACCCCCCCCCCCCATTACTAGTTGTCAATTAGTGTTACCCCATTTGTAAGATCCAACGGTCAGATTTCTTCATCTGAAAAAAAAAACATCTCGTAGCCATTGGATCTTGCAATTGGGGGGCTATCACTAATATTTTTGAAAATGGGTAAGTCTAACTAACCCTTATTTTGGAACTTATGTGTCTAATTTCGCAGTGCTCTGTTATGATAAACATAATATTTTGAAGTCAGTGGTTTGTTAAGATAATGTATCTAAACAATAGACAAAACACCTGAATTTAGTATTTGTTTAGATAATTTTCAAGTTACAATCCTAAGTGTTTCAATTGAGGCATTAATTTTATAGTATTTTTTATAGTATTTGTTTTTTTGCTACCATACATATTGATAACTTCAATAGACAAAACACATGCAAGTATAAACAACAAAATACCATTACATTGATTCCCAAATAACTTACATAGTCATTGAAAGGCAAAAGAAAATCCAAATAACATTATTTTGAAGGGGTTTGAACTCAGTAGTTTGTTTAGATAACGACCCTAGATAATGTCTCTAATTTTCAAGTTACAATCCTAAGTGTTTCAATTGTAGTGTTAATTTTAACCCTTAATTTTATAGTATTTGTTTTTTTTGCCTACATATTGATAACTTCAATAGACAGAACACCTGCAAGTATACCCAACAACAAAATATCATTACATTGATTCCCAAATAACTTACATAATCATTGAAAGGCCCAAGAAAATCCAAATAATATTATAAGATTAGTTGCGGATAGTACTTATATTCATCGCTGATGGTTAACTTAAATGTTGTCTTCGTTGGTAAAAACAGTCGAAACCCTAGCTGAAAAGTCAATCCAAGCAGCATCATCTGTCGCATTAGGGCAGGTTGCTTTGTTGTGTCCAAGGGCATCACAACGGCTGCACCTTCTCCTTTGCACTGGCACACCCTCTCCTTTAGAACGTTTCCTCTTTTTTTGGGGCCTGCCAGACATTACCTCATCTGTGGGAGGACGAACCATGATGTTGTAACTTCCCCAATGCCACTGTTCTTTGCCTTTCATCGGTGTCCAATTCTCTTAATAGGTATCCATCATCGTTTCCTTTGAGTAGCACGGCAGGCAGAAGTCATATACACAAAACCGACCATCGTCAATGGCCTTCATTGCATGGCTGCAAGGAATACCAACTTGTTGAAAAAAAAACCACATGTACAACATTTTTTTAGTAGGTCAATTGTATCCGTGCACCCTATGCTGGTAACCGAGTATACATACTCACTAGCCCTTATTGTAGTGAACGGCCGACTAACATAACAAGAGGAAATGATTACATCCTCAGCTGATTTCGTCAGTTTTGTCTTCAGCTTCGAAGCCATGACCCGATAATCATAAAAGTGCCTCATAATGTTCATTCGAATACCATTTAGTAGAGAAGCAATTGGCATAGCTCGCTCAGGCATAATCATCTTATTCCAACTCTCGATATGATATATATAACAAATTCCATACCTTCTCATTTCAGCATAGGCAAATGACCACTGTTCCTTCGAAATCTTTATTATTTTTGCGTAACCTTTACTATCACTACACCAAATGCGACACATAATTCTCACAAAGTCAGCTTTATCATAAGTTTCTGCAGCGGCCTTAACTCTCCCTTTGGTGTCTTCTTTGCTAACATTGTTGGAGATATGTTGTGCACAAAAACAATAGTACGCATTTGGAAGAATTTTTGGCACTGCTTGGAGAATGCTTGTATGCATATCTAATAATAGAACAAACTTATCTGTAGGACCAACTACAACATCTCTGAGTTTTTGAAGAAACCAATCCCAAAGTTTATTATTCTCTTTTAGGACTACACCAACTGCAATTGGAAAGCAATGACTATCTCCATCAACAGAAAGAGCAGTTAAGATGACAAACTTATATCTGCCCTTCATGAAAGTTCCACCGATCATAATCAACGGACGAAGGCACCTTCTGTAGGCACGAATAATTACGCCATAACTCACAAACAAACGGTCAAACATGTGCTCGCTTGTTGTTATTATATCAATGTGGCAATTTGGATCAACTTTCTTCAGTTCTTTAAAATAAACTGGCACCATCTGGTATGATTGACTGAAGCTGCCCCTTATCTACATCGAAACAAAATACACCAGCTCAGGTTACATATGCCTAATAGTTACACGCCATGACAGATACAAGTTAATCGAAAAGATGATACATGTTCTTCATAGCATACTATAAAGAATAATTTGGTGTACATAGTATACCCTAAACAGAGAATTTTACTAAGACGTTATATATTGCTACTAGTTATCCTCAAAGTTGATGACAGTTACAACAGTACTCTGACTTTTTTCTAACGCAATTTCTCTGGCCCTCTACGCAACTTTATATGTCACATCAGTTAGTTGTGACTGTTTCACCTCCAAATGAAGGTTCTTTGCAGTCAGTTCTTCATTGTCCTTAAGCTTGGACATAACAATTTCTGAAACCCACTTTGCGTCTGCTTGTGAATTTTAAAAACATCATTATCTTGTGCACAAATGTGTGCATCTCTAAAAGTTATAACCACCCACATATCAGACCCAATTGTAGGTTTTGCATACAAATGAAATGGACAGTTAGTTATCTTGCACTTGATTACCAACTTTTGGGAGGTAGTATTGCAACGACGTAAATCAAACATGTGTGCAATTGCATAAGATTTCATGTCTTTCACAAGATCATCTCGAGTGGCGTAGTGCTGACCTACTTTAGGGGGTACAAACTTCAACCCCTCATTACAAGGATTTACAACCTCACTTTGGTTCGTAGTGGTTTTTGGACGATGAGAACCACACAAAGGATCATATCCTTGATGTAGGTCTTCAGAATTCAGATCTTTAGCACCAATAACCCTAGCATCAACCATTTCCTCCAATTCTAAATCAATCTCACCTTCCTCATCGCTATCATTCACAACTATCATAGGTGTGTCCCCCCACAAATACTCTTGACTTCGATTCGGAGTCGACCATATATCGCCATCATCACGATCGTATTCTTCAACTTGATCATCTTTATCATCTTCAACTACCACAACTTCACCCGCAGCAGCATCTTCATATTCATTTTGAAATTCAACATCCTCATTACTTTGAGAACTGCCGATTATATTTTCTTGAGGAATGTCAGCTGTATCAACTAAATCATTTAGTATTTGAACTTCATTTTCATATTCATTTTGAAATTCAACTATTTCATTACTTCGAGAACTGCCGATTATATTTTCTTTAGGAATGTCAGTTGTATCAACTAAATCATTTAGTATTTGAACTTCATCTTCATTTTCATTTTGAAATTCAACCTCCTCATTACTTCGAGGACTGGCAAATATGTATTCTTCAGGAATGTCAGCTATATCTCCATATGGATTTTGAGAATCAAACTCTTCATAGTCTGGTTGATCAGTGTTTCGACTAAATATAATCAAAACACTAAGTGGTGACGAAAGAGACGAAGAACGTAGAAAAATAGTTAGAAAAGTGATGGTGATCGGGGGAATGATGAGACTGTACCTTGCGGTTGCCTACGTACCCAAATTATCAGTGGGATCAAGTCTCAAGAACGTAGTTCTTTATGAAAAATAGTTTGGTATTTATATAGGTAGAGTAGATAATCCTTGTAGCTCAAGTATTCTTGTAGCTTGAGTAATTGTGATAGAATATAAATCTCAACTGATAATTATCTCTTTGATAAGAAACGAATCTGGACATAAATCAACGTACATTCGTGGCAAGCCATGTAGCTAAGGTTCAGCCTTAGACACATGAGTTAATGGGCCTGTACATTGATCCATGATATTGCAAATTGGGCTTTAGCCCTGTCGATTAAACGAATAAAGTGGAGACTCCTACCAATGGACGTTTGCCATGTAGGTGGGGGTCGAAATAATCAGCATCTTCAATACCAGTGGGATCATCCTCTTCATTATAATAGGTCAACCATTAGTGCACGGACTATCAGCGACTCTAACTATAATTATCCCCTGTAATGTTTATACTGCCCACCTTTAATGACAATTGGAAGAGGTATCCTTTCTTCTATTGATTTGCAACTACCAACTGCACTTGAGCTTCCCTTTGGGAACAAATCTAAAATGGTTACTAAATGTGAGTAATTGAAAAGACATTTATGTGTAACTAACATATTTACAGGTGTACTAGTTGTTCCCCATCCCTCACCTGCCATGACCTTTTCGAACGTCTCCAAGCTGTGTGGGACATTTTTAACGACATTTTCATTTTCCACATCTTGCAATTGATGAGTTGCAGTTGAAGGTTGTTCTAGCGGACTGTCTGGGGAACACAGTATTTATAACCGTTAGCAACAAAACCATTTACTGGAACTAAGAATAACTAAAATAAAATTAGTGATTTACCTATTAGTTCGTCCAAAAGTTTAAATTGATTGAAAGAATATTTCTGTCGAGCTAACACTTTTTCTTTCAAAAAAGATTGTTTCCTTGGAGAATCAGTAATTGGAATTTCTTCATTGAGTTTCTTCTTAATACAATGTTCTCCACCACTTGATCCAGGATAAGCACTCTTTGGCAGCAGAGAAGGTTTAAACGGCTCACTACAAACTTGTTTCTTCTTCGTACTAGGAATTCCATAACTTGATCTAGGACTTGCACTTCTAACAATTTCTTGTTTAAATAGCTCACTACGAACCGGTTTATTCTTCACTCTTGGTTGTCCACCACTTTTTCCAGGAGTAACAATATCTATTTTAAACAGCTCAATACGAACTTTTTTGTTCTTCACAGTAGGTTGTCCAGGACTTGATATTCTAATTTGTCCTTCTCCCATACCACATGGTGTGATGACGATTGCTTCATTGATAACCCAAACTTTCATTGCTTTTGTTGGAGTCTTCTTCTGCTTCTTAATCATGTTCAAGTAATCGGTTTCTTCATCGATTCTACAAGGGGACTTGTTCATCAAATACCTAACAGAAAAACCCAATCTTATGTGCGATGACACAGCTTCAACAAGACACATGAATCCTTCAAAGGGAGTATCCACATCAAACACTCTCAATTTCACCTCACCCCCTAGATACTTCACACACCATGTTTGTCAGATTTCATCTCGCCATCATAATAAATAAGCATATCGAATGAACCTGAAAAAATACAAAGTTAGCACAATAAAAAGTAGGAGCTTTTAATAAAACGACAGTAAAGCTCTTTCATTTATTGTTCTACATTTATGACATTGTATAACCCTTGTATACATACCATAACTATGACAACAAAATCAACTTGGAAATGGTAAACCACCATGGAAACCTTATAAAAAAACACTCACACTTCTACGTAAAACTACAAAGAAGCAAACCGAAATATAAACCTACATAGAAACAAACCAACACTAAAGACAACTAAACAAACATCAAAACTGACCATTATCGAGGTTTGAGTTCTTTTCATCCATCACAATCCTTGGAAAAATTGAAAATAAGAAGACAGAGTAGAAGATCAAAAAAGAAGAACCCAAAGTAAAAAATGTAGCTTTGGAGCTTTGTAAAAACTTTTTGAGGTTGGCACAAAAAACGAGATAAATATTGTCTCGACTTTGAATTACAAAAACAAGCCAGAAAGTTGCTGATAGTAGATCCATAAGTTACTGGTTTGTGATCCCACAATAGCTAAAGTCCGTTTTTATTTTTGCCGGGTTGAAATCCAACGGTCATTAATTGCTGGTACGTATCGCTAAGAGAATCTAACGGATAGATATGACTGTGCATGTCAACATCAGAAGTACAAGAGGAGAGAGAGTGTGTTGCAGAGGAGAGAGAGTGTGGCAGGAGGAGAGAGAATGTTGTATGGAAGGGCAAAAGGATAAAAAAACCCGTTGAATTGGTCAAAATTGAATAGCATGGCCGGTTGGAGAACAATGTGTATTTATTATGGCCGATTCAGGCAATTACCCTTGATGAAATGTCCCTTCTTCCGAGCAAATTGACCCTAGCTACAATTACAATCATAAATGAATAGTATACACTCCTAAACAAGCTTTGAACACTAGACACTATATTTGCATATGCACCATATACTAGTAGAGTTATTATACATAAAAGTTAATCTGAGTGACCAATTCCTCAGGTTAACCCGACTTTCTTCTAGATAAAAAAAAATGTTTTGTGGCTGCGGGAGTGGATGTGGTGTTAAGGGTGGATGAAGAAGATATTTTTGTACTTTGATGGTGGTCTTTGCCCTGTATGCAAAAAGAGTAGATTAGATGCTTATAGGGACCATGCAGTACATTATAGACATTTCCCGGGTTTTAAATACCGACATTATCATGTTAGAGACATTTTGTGTGATATATTTTGGAGGGCTGGAGTATAAGTGAAGAAAGAAACTCCTGTTAACTTTCTCACTGATCCGAATGAGGGCAGATCAACACTTCGTCCTGCGAATGTCTTGATCTACAGTTGGTCTGAGAGAAAACATGCATGTGTTGATGTAATGGAGTCTCTCCGTTGGTAGGGTTGGGGAATGGTGGCTTTGAGGTAGGAGAAGCAGCTAAGATAGCAGTGATAAGGAAGATAGAGAAGCATAAAGAAGCTTGCAGAGCTAACCAACATTTTTTCATTTCGTTTAGTTTCGACACTTTCGGTTTCTTGGAACAACTAACAGTCTGTTGAGCTCCTCAAACAACTTCAGAAAGTTATGGACAGTAACGTTATGACAGTTGGTTCTAACGAGTTTGTTTTTAAAATGATAGGATTTGCTATTCAAAAAAGACTTACGGCACAACTTATTGCACATTTTTCCTAATTATTTGTAAAATTCGTTATCATTATGAATAAAACTTTCACTTATTAAAAATTAAAAAAGAAAAAAAAACCCAATTTTGCACGCTATCAACCGCATAGTGTATGCTAACAGTGACAATACCTCTCTTTCGATGCTGCTTGTAGATTTCCAGAATGCTTTCAACATGGTTAATCGGACTACCATGTTGAGAGAGGTTCAGATTGATTCGTTTGACTATTGCCCCTTGGGTTGAGTACTTGTATTGTCAACCTGCGAGGTTATATATGGGGGATGGCTACATATGGTCTGCTACTAGGATCCAGCAAGGCGACCCTTTGGGTCCCCTTCTATTTACACTGGTGTTGCATCCTCTGATTATGCGGATCCAGTCCAGTTGTCAATTGTTGCTACATGCTTGGTATCTAGATGATGGGACTCTGATCGAAGATACAGAATAGGTGGCGACAGCTTTGGGTATGATTCAGGAAGAAGGACCTTCTTACGGGCTGGTTCTTAATGTGGCTAAAACTGAGATATTTTGACCATCACTGGATCCACGTCGCTCCACTCCTGGTCTCTTTCCTTCAGATTTGTCCCGTCTTCAGCAGGGAGTCAGGTTGCTTGGAGGTGCGGTCAGCACTGATTCATCCTTTGTCATGGACCTTGCTCGCAAGCGTGTTGAAAAGGTTGTGACTTTGATGGATCGTTTAACTATATTGGAAGATCCACAGTGTGAGTTAGCTCTCTTACGTGCTCGTGCTGGGCTCTCTAAGTTGGTCTTTGCGATTCGTACTTGTCCACCTTCCCTATTTAGAGAGGCAACTAAGCCTTTTGATCGGCATCTCTGCAGTGTTCTCCAGGGTATTATGGTTTCTGATGGTCCTAACTTCGGTGATTTGCAGTGGCGTTTATCGACACTCCCATTACGTCTTGGTGGGTTAGGTATTTATTGTTGGTCTTTGCGATTCGTACTTGTCCACCTTCCCTATTTAGAGAGGCAACTAAGCCTTTTGATCGGCATCTCTACAGTGTTCTCCAGGGTATTATGGTTTCTGATGGTCCTAACTTCGGTGATTTGCAGTGGCGTTTATCGACACTCCCATTACGTCTTGGTGGGTTAGGTATTTATTGTGCCACTGATGTCTCTACTTTTGCTTTTGTGGCCTCCCACTGTCAGACTTCTGAGCTTCAGAACCACATTCTTAGGAGTTGTGGGCTAGTGCCTTTGGATGAGATTCTTGATGTTGCTAGCAGTGCATTGAATTTTTGTCTACCCAATTTTGACCTCAGTTTTATGGCTGTGAATGCTACCGTCCCCTCAAAACCACAAAAAGTTTTGGCGGAAGCGTTCTATGGTAAGATTGTTGCTGGTCTTGAGAGGGAGTTTGTGTTATCGCTTTCGTCGAAAGCGGTCATTGGATGCTTACAGTCAGAACACGCAAAGGATTTCCTACTTGCTATTCCGATAGAGGGACTGGGACAGCGTATGTCGTCGGTGGAGTATCGTTCTATTCTCCGGTACCGTCTCATGATTCCTTTGTACTCTGATGGTGGTTTATGCCCTGTTTGCAAAAGGAGTAGACTAGATGCTTCCGGGGATCATGCAACACATTGTAGATATTTTTCAGGTTTCAAATACCGAAATGATCATGTCAGAGATATTTTATGTAATGCATTTTGGAGGGATGGGGTATAAGTTAAGAAGGAGCCTCCCATGAATTTTCTCACTGATCCAAATGAGGGAAGATCTACACTTCGGCTTGCGGATGTATTGATATACAATTGGTCTGAGGGGAGACATGCATGCGTTGATATAACTGGAGCCTCTCCGTTGGTAGGGCTTGGGAATGGAGTCTTTGAGGTGGGAGAAGCAGCTAAGAGAGCAGCGACAAGGAAGATGGAGAAGCATGAGGAAGCTTGCACGACTAACCAGCATTGTTTCATTCCATTTAGTTTCGACACTTTCGGGTTCTTGGAACAACAATCTGTCGAGCTTCTTAAGAGACTTCAGAAAGTTATGGACAGTAACGTTATGACAGCTGGTTCTAACGAGTTTGTTTTTAGAAGAATATGGTTTGCTATTCAGAAAGGACTTACGGCGCAGCTTGTTACACGATTGTCCTAATTATTTGTAAAATTCCTTATCAGTATCAATAAAATTTCCACTTACTAAAAAAAAAGGATATTTTGGTTAGATTTTATATTTTGGTCAAATAAATATCTAAATGTATCAAATCATACACGAGCCCGTTATATGAACTCCAAATGAACTCCACCACCAAAAGTGGATTATAAAATGAATTGAGGGCTGATTTTTTGTGAAGATAGTCTTCTCATAATAGAGAATCTTTCTATAAAAAAATTAGCCTAAACGAAAATGTTTAACCTTGTCAAAAGTTGTTTTGAAATTTGAAAATTTTGGACTGTTAAATAATTTTATAACACTGTAAGCAAATTTTGATACGTCTAGACATCTTCAAATGTATTAATTTTTTCTAAGGATGATTTATATTGTGGGAAGAACATCTCCACCAAAAATCAGCTTCTAATTCATTGTTTTTCATGGTAGAGTTTCTTTGAAGTTCGTATAAGTGGAGTTCATATAACGGGCAGGAATCATAAATAATTAAAAATTCATGGTACTCACCGTTATGGAAACCAAACAGATTGAGACAGCAAGGGAACTAAGATACTCAATTGACGCAAATTGAGAGTACATAGTACTAATAGATGAGGGGAAAAAATCCATATACCATTTAGAAAAAAAGAATGAAAATTCGTAGTACTAAATAGTTATAAACTCTAATTCTAAAATTCTAATTCAAAAACAACATTTAAGTCCAACAAACTCAAAAACTCTTGTATTCAATTAAACTCACAAACCAAAATTACTCATTTAGAATTCACCTTCATGAAAACCCATAAATTTCTCAACTCTCTGGAAATTTGTTTGAAATTTCAGAATAAATTTGTGGACAAGCAACTGTTTGCTGTCCACAAGACCTCAGTTTTTTATTGGTGGAGTGGCTGCCCAAAAAAACTGTGCCTACTGCCCAAAAAAACTGTTAAACTGACCGAAAAAACTATTAACCAATAGAATTGTGTTGTTTGTGGACAAGTCTATCCACAAATTCGGACTCTTGAAATTTTTATTTGAAGTTGAATTTGAAGTTTGAACTTCAACATTTTTTAAGAAGGTAAACTGGGTTTTAATAATGTTGAAATGGCTAGTGTTTGAAGAGCTTTGCTCTATGAATTGTGTTCTTAAATTGCTTATCAACTGCTCTCCAATTGCAATTGTAAGAGATCTCTATATTGTGAGAAGAACTGAAGAATACATATAGGTTGTTGATAACTTGATACATTTGAATGAAGGGAGAGAAAATTTTGGGTAATAGTATAAAACAGATAGGAAGAAGTATGTACCAGAGACGTTCAAGGATTTTACTGTTTGTTCCTTTAGTCCTTTTTTCTTGAGTACATGATTTTATTTTATGTGGCCAGCTGGGAATCCAACTCAGCATTTAGTTGCCTGGATTTTAAGATGACAGCCATTGATTTTTTGGCCTGAGGAATTTTTTGGCCAACCTTTCTGTATAAATGTATAATAATTCAATCTAGTAAACTACCTCCGAGGAAGCTTAAAGACCAAGTATCTGCGAGGTACAAATTGACCACTATTTAATTATGGTGGGCCGTGGACTACACACAATTTTGACCATCTTGACATCTTCATTTGTCACTACCAAGATTAATTCAAAAAGTGCTTTACAAGTGGAAGAACAGTAAAATCCAAAAGAAGACCACTAAGAAAGGGAACACTGTTTTTGTAGTTTTGACTTTTTGGCGAACAGATGTGAGATGTCTAAGTTGATCGTTTTTATTAATAAATTTATATATAAGATTTTATTAGTAAAGTTGATCGATTGTTAATAGGTGGATTAATAATTTGTTCGGTTAAATTTGTTAATTACTTTCATGGAGGTGCCTAATTATGGGTCAATAATTGAGAATGGTGGAAGGCAAGTGGAATCTTTGCTTTTCAACTAACATATTACATATCTGATATCCCTCGGGACTTGTTCAACTAAGCTTCTTTGCCAAACTGTTGAGACTTAAGATTTCCTAAATATCAAATCAAATTGTACTAATAGAACCTGATAATTTAGTGATTATAGTGTCCAATTTTATACTTCGTTTTTATTATTCCCTATAGAATTGTTTTTTTTGTTTAAGGCGCTCGCTAACTCACGTGCTTCCTTTGACTTAAAAAAATGCATGTGGTTCTGTACTTCTGTGCATGCTTGATGCCAAGCGGAAGTTGCATATTAATTTAACCGGCATTCCAGTTCAGCCCCATGCCCCCATGACAACATCTAGTCAACCTGGAACAGCTACGACAACTAGGCAAGGGAGCCACACTAATTTATTTCCTTTGTTCTCTTCTAAAACTTTTATTTCCTTATATTCTAACTTTTTTTTTTTCATATAATCCAAATTTATCATATTTTATACCTACTAAGAGCAAGTCCAATAGAGAGCAGCTATAATGGGCTGCTAAAAGGTGTTATATAGGCCATTTAGCAGCCCCAGTCAAATTTGGCATCCCAAATTCGAAAAACTAGTCCAATGAAAACTTTTAGCAGCTGTTAAGTTCGGGATACGAACGACATAATTTCTGCCGTCTGTAAGTTAAATTGCAACGGACAGCATAAACTCTGCCGTCTGTCTAGTCCAGACATCCCAACGGCTAGAAAGGGTTAGTTTTTCTGAAATTGCAAATTTATAGCAACTACTTCATATAACTCTCTCACCATTTGCTCCCAATTCTCATACAATTTCTATCTACTTCAACAACAACAATCACTACTCCAAGTATAACAATGGATCCAAATGAACATGCAACCACATCAAAAAGAAAAAAAATATACAAGGTCCGCCAATTTTTCAATTCAAGAAGACGAAACTCTTTGCAAAGCGTGGATATATGTTAATGAAGATCCAATTGTTAGTGCGGGGCAACGAGTCACACACTATTGTGAGAGAATATTAGAGAAATTTCGAGAGAGAGTTGGCGAAAACAACAAGAGAAACAAGGATTCGGTGTCCACTCGATTTGGACACATCCAAAAAACTTACAACCGGTGGGCGGAAATTATCTCATTTTCGGAAAGAACCGCAAGAAGTGGCACAACGATCCAAGATCGGTTAGCCGAGGCAGAAACAGCATATATATTGGCTCATAACACACACTTTCAATTTGAGCATTGTTGGGCCCTCCTCAAGGATAGCCCAAAATAGAATGAAGAATTGGAGAGTCGGTCCACAACTACATCGAGAAGACGAACCAACGTCATTCTCGATGTAGATGACGAAATCGTGCCTTTAACACCCACAACGCCATCAGCAACTCTTGGTGGCGTTCCAATTGATCTGTTTCCTACACAAGTTGGGGATAGAAGTGGAAGTGGGGGTAGAAATAGAAGTGGAACCAAGAAAAAACGACCACCGGGAACAAGGGGTGAGAAAGAAAATATGAAGAAAGAATGAGAGAATTACAAGATTATGGAAAAGTATTTGGCACAAATGACGAATCCCGCCACCGATAGGATGAAGATGATGGAGCTCAAGAAGTGGAAAAAATACAACAAAATATTAGCACAAGATACTTCTACTCTTGAGTCGGAAGTTGTCAAATACCTCAAGACGATGAAAATAAAGATAATTCGCCAAAGGAGAGAGAGTGGAACGTTTGGAACTCCAAGTGGTGCTTCTAGTGGTGGTGGTGTTTCTACTACTTAGATTAATTTTAATGTTGTTTTAGTTATTTCATTTCCATTGTTGTTGATAGTTCATTTCCAATATTATAATTTCAATTTTAATTTGAATTTAATTTGAATTGTCTTGAAATAGCATAAAGTCAAACATAGATAATACTTCAACTATAGAACAAATATAGATAATACTCAAACTACAAACATAGAAATACTCATACTACATTCTGTGATCCACACAAAATTGCCAAAGGTGATTGGTGAGGTCAACTCTTAGTTGAACATTAGTTTCTCTGCTTTGAATGTGACGAAGTGTGTTGAGTCTTCTTGTAATTTCCTCATTTCGATTCCCGACAACATGCAATGCCACTGGTGGCTCCTAATCCATGTCAATTTGCCAATTTTCGATATCAATCTCTCGTTCATCCTTGACAATCATATTATGTAAAATTATACACGTCTTCATTATCCGATTAATATCATCCCTACTCCATATTCGTGCTGGCCTCTTGATTATCCCCCATCTAGCTTGTAAGACACCAAATGCACGCTCCACATCTTTGCGACACGCTTCTTGCATCTTAGCAAAGAATCCCTCTATTTGAGTTGTTGGGTGAGGGATTGTTTGTACAAGTGTAGCCCATTTAGGATAAATCTCATTGGTTATATAGTAACCCATTTTGTATTGGCGATCATTCACGGTGTAATTGCAATGAGGAGCATCACCACGCATAAGATTGTCAAAGAGGTGAGAATGTTGAAGCACGTTGACGTCGTTGTTCGAACCCGCCATACCAAAAAAATTGTGACAAATCCACAGGTCTTGATTGGCAACGGCTTCCAAAATGATTGTAGATTTCTTCTTATGTTCTACATGTGTACCTTATCATGCCGTATGACACATTTCATATTGTCAATGCATACAATCCAAACTTCCAAGCATACCCTGGAAGCCACGATATTCACCTTGTGCAAGTAGACGTTGAATGTCTTCTTCGTTTGGAGCCTTCAAATATTCTTCTTCAAAGACCGCCAACATGACATCACAAAAATGCCTCAAGCTTTCGAAAAGGGTTCTCTTTGCGATTTAAACGTATTCATCCCACGCATCCGCACCACACCCATATGCAAGCAAACGGATGCAAGCAACCACCTTTTGCATACCCGTCAAACATGGTTTTCCAATGCCATAAACCTTGTATGTGAAATACTTGTCATGGTCGGAGACGGCTTTCAAGATTCAGAGGAAAAGATGGCGGTGCATCCTATACTTCCTACGGAAAATATCAAGGGGATAATTCGGGTATTGCACGAAATAATCCCTCATAATTCTATTGTGAGCGTCAATTTGATCACGATAAATGTACTTTCTACATGGGACCGAGCCTCGATGATCACGAGTAGCTTCGTGCATGTCTTGCAACAATAAGAAAATAGGTACGAACATGTTCTCATCGTCATTCATCATGTTCTCATCTTCAAATGAGGAGCTTGATTCAACATAGCGAGAAGAATAAGCCATTTTGAATGTGAGAAAAAAAGTTATAAAGTTGAGAATGAATGTGAGAAGAAAGGTTGCAAAGTTGATAATAGTAATGCAAAAAGTGTGAGTGAAGGCAAAGTTGAGAAATTTGTGGTATATAAAGTTGACACAAGAAATGAGGTTGGTGGTTGAAGAGTTAATGGTTGAGGGTTGAGGCTTTGATGACAAGTAAATGCATGTGAGTGAAAAATTAGTTAAATTTAGCTAAGTCTTAATCGTGTTGTGTGTCTGGAAGGTACGGACAGCACAGTGTCTGCCGTCCGTCCATTTAATTAAAACTAAAGACGCATAAACATAGTTTCGTAGATGCATGCGTAAAAACCAATGACGGGTAAAACAATATCGTCCGTCTCCCGAAACTTATTATAGCAGCTGCTAGCAAAAGTCTTAACTTTGGCTGGGTTTTTAACTCCTTTCAAATTTAAAACCCTTTTAGCAGTCTTATTAGAATGACATTTTTTGTGATTGGAGTGCTGTATTTGTATTTAACATTCCATATAACCCCATTTGACTTGTAGAGTTATAGTCTTGTAGAGTGGTATGGGCGTATAGCATATGGATTACTGCCATTACCTCATTTGTGAAGCGAAAAGACAAAGGATTACCTCATCTTCATAAATAAAAAAAGAAACAAAACAAACAAATTGACCTAGCTCTCAACATTTTGTGTTTAAACCAAAACAGCTTACATTTTCAGCTTAAACTCTAAACCAAAGAGAAGAATTTGTGGGCATACAACAAAATCCAGTCTACGGGACAGAAGAACCTAATTGGTCCACTCAACACCACCACCACTTGGACCAGTCACTTAATACTTCCTTTTGACAAAAGAAAAAGTTTAACAAAAATCAGTAATATACACTTTTTTTCTATTCTTAAATACAGTCAAATGAACTATTCATCTCCTCCATGATGAGCTTGAATCCTAATTTTTCTCAACGCAAACAAGAATTTCTTTCTCTTATACACCTGTACATAAAATACAAGTTGGATTTGTTCCAAATGTGGAAGATGTTTTTCGTCTGAAAATTTTCATCAATTTCTAGGATAAATGAATGGTGTCATGGAAATCAAAGACCAAACCTACAAAAGTATACTTGAAATTGATGAAAAAAAGAGAGAATATATAAACAAAATTGAACTATTTAAATAGATTTGGTTAAGATTGGAGCATATATTCAACAAAACCAGCAAACCGCAATTCGAAAAATCAACTTCATAATAATTGTGAAGCTATTGGGACAAACAAACAAGATAGAGTCATAGAGATACGAAATTTCCATGAAAAATATCTAATTTTACTAGAGAGAAAAATGCGGTGACCCCCTTGATAAATGATGATGAGTAATTTAGTGCTTAACCCCCATTAGTAATTTAGTATCATCATGTTTGTATAGTCCAATAATACAAAAGTCAATTTTGGAAAAATTAAAAAGCTATCATCCTAGGATTCCTAAGTCAGGGATTTGGTAAGTAGGCTTTCTCTTTCTTTCTTTTTTGTTTTCAGGCAGCACAAATTTTAGCTCGCAACACTTGGTGAGGCCGTGAGACAAGATCACGAAAAGCTCTGGTGCTGGAACAAGACCAAACTGAGAGACGGTGTAAATGTGTATTCCAAAGTTCCCAAGAAGTTGCATTGCGTAGATGGTTGTTTCATTTGTGCATAGACATAACCATAGCCTTGTTGGACTCATAATTCTTGACCGATTTAAAAATGAAAAAAAAAAAATCAGTGATTTTGAAAGAAATTTTCACTCAAAAATAGGTGTGGGACCAATTTCTTGAAAAATATGTGGGTTTAAGAGTGATTTTTTACTGTGTTTTTTGTCCGTGAGAGTTACTCTCCGTTTCACAAGGGCTTTAGAAACAGATTAACAGACTTAGAAAAACCAATTTTGTAAATATATTGAAAAACAAGGTAAATATCAACATTTCATCAGCATTCAGCATATCTAAACTTGAGCTGCAGACGACTTAGTCTTCTACCCTTCTTTCTCTCCACTGTGCAACAGCATCAGCTCACCTTTACCTTTCCAAACCAAAAAAAAAGATTGTGAAAAAACACAAACAAGATGGGCAGTGGTGGGAAAAAAAGATGGAAATTCTCATTCCATAGAACACCATCATCAAACACTTCAAAACCAGAAACAGAACAAGCACCTAAAGAATTCATATGTTCAATATCAGGCTCAATGATGGCTGATCCAGTTATAGTTACCTCAGGCCAAACATTCGAGGGGAACTGTGTACACGTTTGTAAAAATCTGGGGTTTACTCCATTACTCTCAGATGGTACTAGACCAGATTTGACTTCTCTAATACCAAATATAGCTTTCAAATCAACGATACTTAATTGGTGTGACACTCATCGTGTCGATAGGCCAGTACCTATTGCTGTTAATGTAGCGGAGAAGCTTGTTATGGACTTAATGGAGGTACAGAAAGAAAGGGTAGTCATTAAAGATAAGGAGTTTGTTAAATCGGTTACTGAGTTGACTCGGTCTCATTTTTATTCTAGTTCTGAAGAATCGGTTATTACTACCCCATTACCGTTTTCGACTCGGCCGGCTTGTTATTCGTCTTCATCTTCAATTTCATCTTCGGAAATAGTTTCTTCAGATGAGTCATGTTCTGAAGAGGAAGAGATAGTTATGAAACTTAAGAGCACACAGGTTTTTGAACAAGAAGAAGGGGTGGTGTCATTAAGAAAGTTGACAAGAATGAGAGAAGAGCTCAGGGTTTTGTTATGTACACCCCGGTTACTTTCAGCCCTTCGATCGCTTATGGTGTCCAGATATGTCGTTGTGCAGGTAAATTCAGTTGCTGCTTTGGTTAATATTTCGTTAGAGAAGAGTAATAAGGTTAAGATTGTTAGGTGTGGAATTGTTCCTGTGTTAATTGATGTGCTGAAAGGTGGATTTAATGAAGCGCAGGAGCATGCGGCTGGGGCCCTTTTTAGTCTAGCTCTTGATGATGATAATAAAATGGCTATTGGTGTTTTAGGTGCATTGGAACCTTTGGTTCATATGCTTAGATGTGATAGTGAGCGTGCTAGGAATGATTCGGCACTTGCATTGTATCATTTGTCATTGGTGAATAGTAATAGGGTTAAACTTGTTAAGCTTGGAGCAGTGAGTGTGTTGTTGAGTTTGGTGAAAGTAGGGGAATTAGCGAGTCGAGCGTTGCTTATTTTGTGTAATTTAGCTGTTTGTGATGAAGGGAGATCCGTTATGTTGGATGAAAATGCTGTTGAGTGTTTTTTTGGAATGTTGAAGGATGGGGATTTGAAGTCCGCATCGTCGGTTAGGGAGAATTGTGTGGCGGCATTGTATTCGTTGAGTTTGGGAAGTTTGAGGTTTAAATCTTTGGCAAAAGATGCTGGAGCGAGGGAAGTGTTGGTGGAGGTTGCAGAGAAAGGAAGTGATAGGGCGAAGGAAAAAGCAAAGAAAATGTTATTGATGCTGAAAGAGAGGACCGGAAGAGAAGGAGATGAAGAGATTGATTGGGAAAGTGTAATGAATTCAGGTGTGGTGAGTCGAATTCATCAGTATCGGCTTGGGGTTGGGGATTGTGCTAATTCAACTGGGTTTTGATGTTTGATTGTTTGTGATATATAAGTTATCCTGATTCCAAGACTAGTTTACTCCAACATTTGAGCTGATTGCAACTTTGTGTATTACTACTGTGCCTCATTCCAGATATTGGAATCATGTACATAACATTGTGTAGGAATTGTGTTTATTGCTGAAATCAAGCAGAATGAGCTTTTATTACTTTTTGGTCTTCCTTTATTTAATGGATTAGTGGCACAAAAGAGCAGTATCTAATGCAGTAGTTTAAAAGATTAGAACATTTAGTCTCTAGCAGGCCGGGTCTGGATTCTCTGGCATGGGTGCTTGAAGCCTTGAACAAGATTAAGAGATGCCTGCGCGGTTGCGCTCCTCGGCATGAATGAAGTGCATCTCCATTGTAGATCTATTCAGATCTTAACTGAGTTGGTCTTGGTGGTTCATTTCCATGTCCCAAAACATGTTTGCCGATTCTGTAGTTGAATGGTGTAAGATCTCAATTGTTCATCGTCCTATTTTCCTCTTGACAGACTTCCTGTTACTTTGAATGAATCAGTTTGGTAATCGATATGAGAACTGTGATATTCCCAGAGCCTTATTGATTTTTTGGCTCAAGGGTCCTATGAAGCTATGACATTAGAATCATTTTTCATGTGCATGTAACAAAAGGTTGGACAGAACTTATCAGCATCTTTCAGTGCGCAAAGGCTAAAGAAAGTGGCAAACTGGAAACTACTTTCACAAACTAAGGAAATGGGTATCGAAATAGGGCGCTAGAGGAGTAGAGCATCAAAGTATGACATGAAATCGGTGATGGTCCATTTTTCAGATGACGTTCAGGCATTCAGCCCATGAGGGAACATTTGTGTAACTCTCTTGATTTCTTTAATAATTTATTATCATCTTCTCTACTGAATGTTTTGCATTTTGTATATTCTTCGTGGCATCACTGAACCCCTTTGGAATTGGATTTTAGCCTAAGCCCTAATGTAGTAGTCTTTGGGAGATTTGGTTTTAGCACAAGTTTTAATCCCCATTAAAGCTGTCTACCAACTCCAGAAACTAATCATTTTCAGAGATACTTTAGATGGACCTCAACTTCCATACGACTAACTCCAACCGTAGCAGTACTTGGATGGTATTCCCCAAATTTATGCAAATACCCCTTAACAATATTTACCAATATACCCTTATGAAAATGGTCCACTAACTAAAGTGTAACCGACACGTGTCTTAATCAAAACGGTCCAGATCATAACAATCGAACGAATACAATTTAATCTAAGGAAATACACTTGATTTCATCTGGACTGTCCTTCTAACCCAATCTAACCACTCCTGCTCTCCCTTAATTAATCACTATTCATCTTCATCCTCCAAGTAATACAGGCTATACATTTCTCAACAGTTTAGAATTACAACCTCACCAAAATGAATACTTGACACAAAATGATCAACACTTTTGAACTATGCACATAGCCACATAGTAGTTGATGTTACAAAATAAGTGCCAGTGCCATTGCAATACATGGAATCCCAAATCCGAGACCCCAGTTCAAGTTATCCTGGATGTATTTCAAGACAAAGATTGTAACGGCTGTACCACCACATAAACCAAAATACCATCAGTTGAAAAATGAGCTCTTGGACTTGCTCTCAACTAAGTGTCGTCTGTCAAATTGATCAGCTCCAAAAGCCTGTACACATGGTTTATGCCCTGACTGTGCAATTGCTACTAGATACAAAGATGAAAAGAAAAAGAAGACTTGGAAAGAATAAGGGGATGCACAGGAGGTGTTGCTGCTGCCACTGTCCAAGCAGTCAGGTGAGCTTTGTTTGGGAAGAATAGCTGATAGTGTTAACAATGCAAGACCCTGTCACTCATGCAAGGTTTAAAACAATTGAGTAAAATTATACAGTTACCTACTTACTTTAAGCCTTTAGTAGATATAGATGCAACCTACAATGCAAGTTAACTCTACAAGTAAGAAAACCAACTAAATTTTACATATTATTCTTTTTTCATTGCCTATTATTTGTTTAGCATGTTGCTATAACCCAAAATCTTAAGTGATAAAACTGAACCCAACACACAAAACCACCCACTTATAGGTGTTGCCTATTACTAGTAATCAACCCAGGCGGCGGTGGACTTCACAATAGTAATCAACCCAGTTGATGTTATCCATTTCGGATGGATAGTAGACTTGACACAGTAGTAGACAAGAAGAAGATGAATAGTAACCATAGAAATAATAGAATTTCGAAATCGAAATGTAATGGAATTTCAAATCAAAATGAAACAATAGAATATTTTGTTACAATTTCACGTGCAAGTCACAAGAAGGGTAAAGTTGTCATTTTGAAAAATACATACGGTGGAGTTAAAGTTGACTGATTTAACTAACAGAACTGGGGCCAAAAACGAATTTAGGAACTTAGGAGAGCCAAACGCTAATATCCATATATAAAGTGGGGCCAAAAGCTAAATAACCCTACAGATAACTATATAGCAATTTGGTCTCCAACACTCCAAGTCATGTAGAGTGTGGGACTGCGACCAGTTTGCTATATTGCCAAAACTGGCCATATATTTGACAACCGCATACATGGCAATTAGATGCTCCGTTGGAGTTGGTCTAAGACTCTAAGTTCAAGTCCCCTTCCGATGTATAACTCAATCCAAATTCTAGCCACCTACCTACCCAGCCAGATTTAGTTCAAATCCCATCTAACGCACATCATGAAACGTACAGAGTTACAGACCGATGGGGGTGAGTAATGATAATAGGCTCCATCACTCCTTCAGAGTAGTGCATCCTACTACTCAGCTAAGAAACAAATTCATGTGCTAGTGTCTCACTCAAAGAAATTAAGAATCTAGATTTTGTTCCTTCAGATATTGGTCTTTTTATCCCTAATAAAAAAAACGTGCCCTTCAGTGGGCCGAAATCACTAGTAAATAAATAGTGGCCCAAACTTGGGTAGTGCAAACTACGAATGAAGCCCAATTAAACTTGTGAACGTAAATAGGCATTTTGCATGTTAGCAACTTGGCAAGTTTGGTTGGAGAGAATTTTTCCAGCAAAGATTTCTCCTCGTCCTCTTAACCGACTTTTCATATTATTATTCTCCAGTCTCCACTGCACATTACCCATTTCAATCAAATCCTAGAACGTGGGTTTTCTGGAGTTGCATCAGTGAAGCCTTACTTGCCACCCCGTCCGCTTCATTATATTCCAAGGTATTTTTTGCTGCTTGTCTTGAATATGTAAGTTCAGTTTCTTTATGCAGCTCAATTATTTTGAAAACAGGTTTTTATTTAAAAGTGGGATTGAGTGCAGGGAAGGAGGAGGGCATGACACAATGTGCTTGATGTCGAGCTTTTAAAAGGAATGGACCTATTTTCTGAACATGGTATTTACTCTAATACTCTTATTCATCCATGTGTGTTCTAAATTTACTTGTTTCATATTATTGTTATTACTCGTGTGGCCTTCATTTGTGCATATTCTTAATAGTGATATACTGATATGGATTTTTTATGTAATATATATGGTTTCAGTTTAGCCAGATGCTGCAGCTTTGGGTTTCTTTTGTTTTTTTGGTAAATATAAATATTTGTACTTGGGTAGAAAGGGGTATGCAGGATTAATTTGCTGTCAAACTTTGAACTGCCATGTTTGCTTTACTTGCAAACTGTGGAAACCTTTTTAGTTCTTTGCGTAAAATGAAGTATCTAATTACTGGTCATGGATTGCGTATCAATCATTAGGCAGCTGAAACTTAATTATATGCTATATTTACTTTCATTAGCCTAGGAAGATAAGGCCCTGTATAGATAACTGTGAAACATGTGGATGTTTTACTCTATCCAATATTTGTCAAATCATTACCTACTTGATCGTATATTTTCTATATTATAAGTTCATATGGCTATTTTATTGAATACATGCATGCACGAAATTGCATATGTTTCTAGAATCTCAAATGTCAGGCACCGATAAGGTATCCAAGACACAACTACACGACATACAAGTTTAGAATATTCAAAATGCCAGTGTGCGAATAGAACATATGCCCATATTTGGGTGGAGAACAAACAGGATAAACAAGTAAAATGTTCAAGTAGTGTGCTGAACCTAGAAGTGATAGTTTATATATATGTCTAATCAAGTTTAATAGCAACTACGAACTGAAGTGTCCAAATGTAACTTGAGGCTTCTGAGGAAATTTTCTTGATCTCTTTAACGTTAAATGTTGCATATTCTTTGTGCAGTCTAGTATCTAAAAGTGGTGTTACGGTCTTCAATGTTGAACTGCTGCAGGTTTTTCGTGCTTTAGGAAGTGAGTCACTGAGTTGTAAATATCTCTTAGGAAGTTGCTTAACAGTGGAAATGTGGAAGAGATTGTTGCCTGGTAAGATGGCACAAATGCACAGCGTCAAAATAATTGTGTGTCAGTGGTTTAAAAGATATATACTAGATTTCTGAATGTTTTCACAGATTTTTATGTTCTATGGATGGAGTTAAGAGCTATTGAGGTATATGAGCTGTTTGCCCTGGACATTTCGTCAGTTAGAAGTTAGAACAACACCCACGCGGAAATAAACTCACTACAGGTTATCATTAAGTGTAGCATTATATGCTTGTCTCCAACATAATTCTCTTCAGTGAACACATTATTTTTTAAGCGCATTTAGGACAAGTTATCTGAGATCACATATATTCCTTGATATACATTTGGATTTAAAAGAAAGCATTCAAGGACCTTTGAAGTCTTTCATTTTTTTATTATTATTATTTTTTTGTAGTACTATTGAACATAAACTAGAATTTCAGGTTAGAGACACATCACTACAAAGACACTTAGTAGAAAACGAGAGGACCGTACATGCATACAGTATGTTGATCAACTAAACTAACCCACCCCCACGCTATGTTCGTATCAAATTATGTTTTCCCACCTAAATATAAAATCTTCAAGTCTAATTTCTTCGAACTCCCCTAAGTAGTGTTAAATCCCTGTTGTCACTTTCGTTCCATATCTCCACCAAAATAACTGCAGCGACTCCTCCCAAAGCCTAGCTTCGCCAGGGAAGAAAGCCTCATTAATCTGTGTACTAGGCCTAAATAATCGGCAAAAAAAGACCCCTAAGAAAGTGCTTGGTACATTTACTAAAAGATGGACAAGGAATTCAATCCAGCCCGCAATGTCCTCATCACCTTAGCTGGAGCACCTGAAATTTTCATGGGAGCCTTTGTTCATATGAGTTTAGGTTCCCTTCATTTTGAATTTAGGTTCCCATCATTTAGACCTCCTGATCATGCCTGAAAATATCTATCATGACATCCAGCCTTGTATGCAACTATGATCTATCTTTTATGTATTACTGGAAAAAATAATAACAAAGAAAATAGAACCATATTCTCTAATCAATCATAACAATGGTAGCTTCCAGCACCACTGGGGCTGACTGTCGAAGACAAAAAACAGGAAAGAAATAACTTCATGATTACTTATATCCCCCCTCCCACAGATTCATTTTTTTTTTTCTCAGTAAGCAAAATTTTTGTATTGAAGAAAGTGGGGTAAGGGGGATGGAGTACCTAAGTACAGGGGATACTTACAGCCTACACATCACTGTAGCACCATAAAAAATTAACAAAACCTATAATAAACATGCTCTGGAACCTCCCATTTGGTTATCCATGGGGGTTTTACAAGAAAGCTAACTTGAACATTGTCTTGAATATTGACTGCGTACATTGCCAATTGGTCTACTGTAAAATTAACTTCTCTCCAAACTGGAGTCAATTTGCAGTAATCTAGGTGTTCTATGCATCTCTTCCATCACTGCTTCATACACAGATTCCTTGTCTTCTTGAAGAAGCAGTGAAATACACACGATGAAATAACTTCGGAAAATTGTTGTGTTGTGTGAGGCATGTTATAGTTCTCTTCTAAAAGATCTGTTGCTATGGCTGCTACTCTGCTTATTTCTGTGGTGATGCATATTAATACCTCCTGCGATTGATTAATATATATATAATATAAATTTGAACACGTAATGCGAGATACAACTTTGTAGATAGCTCTTTTATGTGCCTAAGAAGTAGGTACAACCTAGTATCTCTGCCCTTAAAATTATATATCATAGTTCCATTTCCACATATTTGGCTAGGATACTGAAAAACCGGTTTTGAACAATAATTAAATATCGACTCGGTGGGTGAACACTTTAGCTCTTATACATAGAATTCATGCGACCACCGATCCAGCCTTCTGGCTGGTAATATCAGTCGACGGTAGACACATTGGATTCCTTTGTTGTGCTTTATCGGGAAGTTTCTATGAGTCTCTTTGGATCCGCCTTTTACTTAGCTACCTGATAATTTCAAGACTAAATTGAAGATAGAATTTTCAATTTTGGCATGGATGATTGGTAACCTTTCCTTTTGCTGACAATGACATTAGACGTGAATTGTTCGGCAAGTTTTTTTTTTTTTTTTTATTTCTTCTTGGTTTGCTTGTATTTAACTTGGTCAATCTTGTACGTCCTTCTGTCTTTTTACTGCTTGCAGAAGCCTAGATAGGTTGTAAATGTTGATATTCTGTTGTGATAATCATGGTTCCACTCTTGATAGCTAAGTTTATGAAAATTTATAATATCTTTCGTATGTTATTTGTTTTTAGTCATTCTCACTTTATATTGTTCTTCGAATTGCGTAGGATGTCATCATTGTTAGAATGGATTCAAGGTGATTTTGTTCTTGTTGTCCACATTCAACGACACAATTTTCAGGTGAATATATGAATAATCAGAACCATTATCACATGAGATGTTTGTCAAATAAACTAATAGTGGGATTCAACATATTTGTATAGGTATTTCAAATTACAAATGCCATCTAATGGAAACCCAGGGAAGCTGACAGGAAAGGTACTTTCGTCTCAATGAAGACATCCTTTAACATTTTAGTTTCCATCTGAAATGTTTGCTTGTTATTATTTATTTATGAGAACTTCCATGGATGTACACCAAGAAAAGGAATAACCTGTGAGTAAGATAATACAATTACGGCCATATAAAATTCGTGCCGCACTTACATATATTAAACAACTGTTGTATCCAATCTAATTGGCACATAAAGTCAAGATTATCATTCTTAGATTTTTATTTGTAAATGGGACTATCTAGACTACTGGAAAAAAAAATATGGATGAGAAAAGATTTGGGGTGACTCATTGATAGGGCCACTATTAGATGCTCTTATCTCGAAATGAATTTAGATGAAATATATCAATCAGCAAACCAACCCACCCATCACCATATACCAATTCTTTTTTTACTATGTTACTTAAGATAATGAATGGTTGATGACTAGCACGCCTTCTTAGAATTTTTCCTTATACAATAGAAAGCAAGAAAATAAATTACAAAGACAAACAAAGTGGGAGTTGATGAGAATGAGAGAAGGCTATTGGTGAGAAAGAAATCTACCAATAACGGATCTAGTGAGACAATGAAATAATAACACAATCCCAGTGTTTCTATCATGTTCCAAAGCTATGCACAGTGGGGTCCAATTAGAACAACTGTCTAACACAAATGCTGCTTATTTATTCAATAATAGGAGCTGATGACTTCATTCGGCTTTAAACCTATGCTTTTGGGTATAAATAATGAGTTTCCAAGCTCTAAGAAGATATGCCAAGATCTTGTTTAAGACCTTAATAAGTTTAAATGCTGACATCATACCACTTCTAATATTCCATCAGGCAACTACCCCCTTTTTTTAAGTTAAATAGCATCCTCAAACATTAGTCTAAAAATTGACAGTTTTTAGTTTTTTTTTAGATGCTTGTGATTAAAGATGTTACATAGAAACTTCATAATGTGCTAGATCACCACAAGGCTACAGAAATTGAATGTGTTAAGATATTTTTTGTATCCATAATTGTGGATGGGACTTGGCACCAACAGCCAACATGCATGGCGTCTATCGTTATATATATATATATATATATATATATATATATATATATATATTATACGACAAGCTAAGCTAAGGAAGATACATTAAGCCAATATATATATATCACAGTAAATGGTCAAACAAAATATTATTAAAAACTCGATTAAGTACAGTGGAAGATATATCACAAAGTCTAATTGCCTTCCTTCATGGTTATTGCATTCCTACCTCATTTGACTTTATGGATTATCCTTAATCTAATATCATGCTTTCCTCTTCAAGTGTGAATTATGTTCTTAAAGGCCAAAGTGGTGCTAATACAGTTGCTTGAATTGTGAACATAGATCATAAAGTACTAATATAAATGTATTTCTCATAATAAAACAAGGCTGAATCCTCTGTGACAGAAAAGTTGATGCGTATCTAGTATAATATACAAAAGTTTAAACCAATATCACACGACGACTATTTGGTGCGACTATTTTTCTACTTTTATTGACTCATTCGGTATGTTTAGATGCTATTCATAGTTTTTAAACCAATGCAGTTGAGGTGCAATGCATTGTTGGCCTGAGTGAGTCATCTATAAAAGGCAGAGGGGTCAAACAACTAAGGTACATCAGTTCTTTAGGACATCATAATCCACCCCTTTAGTGATGGAAAAAGGAGGTTGTGATAGAACTAATATGGTTTCTCACAGTTGGGATGGTGATAATATCCTCAATGTCAAAACACATGTAGCGGAGAAGAAGCTCCGGTTGTTTGGTTTTGAGTTGAATCCTCACTCAAAAGAAACCGAAGAAGGAGATGAAAGCGTGAATTCCTCAAACACGGTATTATCTCTGAGGGAGAAACCTGTCAAAGAGAAAAGCCCAGTGATTGGTATCGAAGATAAGAAATATGAATGTCAGTTCTGTTACAAGGAATTCGCAAACTCACAAGCTTTAGGAGGGCATCAGAATGCTCACAAAAAGGAAAGGCTGAAGAAAAAAAGGCAGCAACTTCAAGCAAGAAAGGCGACTATCCATCAATATCTTCAGCCTCTCCAGAACCCGAATGCTTTCAGTTACTACGGATCGCCAGCTTGGTTTTATGAACCTTCTTCCTACAGTTCAGAGTTCACATTCATTGACGAATCTCAGATTAGTTTTAACCCTTATGATCAAAGTGCAAACGCTAACAGGTCCCTCCATTCACAGTCATATTCATTACCTACACATCTTCCAGACCAACAAACTTGTAAGTTTAGCCTTCTACAAGCACACGGCTCACATGAGAACAGACCAGCTATCATCAGACCGTCCCCTTCTCTTCCCAAGAAAAGCTGTAAAACTTTGGATCTTCACTTAGGCCTTGATACATTATAGCGTAACAGACTCCACAAAAGATGAGAAAATGGTAAGATAGATGTTGTGATAAACAGCTGCCAGGAAGCCACAAAAATAGCAATCTTCTCTCATTAGAGACGATACCCTGGGACCAGTTCGAGGCTCTGACTTCCACGATTATTATGGGAAATGCAATGACCTCCGTAAAACTGATTGTGAAAATATATCGTACAAGGATGTAACCATTTTTTCGTAACCAGACCACATACCAGATGAAGAGTTAACTATTGAGTCTGTGAAGCAGGATTGCCGCCAGTGCAGACAGAATTTGCGGTCATTTCTTTTGGTGTAGCCAGATGTTAAGTTGTTTCTTGTTTTGTTGCAAGTTACCTATTTTATTAATTGAATTAGATTAAAGCTAAAATGGGACGTCCATAGTGTAACCATGACCATATAATAAAAACATGACAGACAAAACTACCTATATTTTTCTTATTGTTTCTTTATTTTATGAAAAGGTTTATGCCAAGGTTGGTGTACATTAGCTCTTCATACAATGTTACATAATGTTAAATCTACTTGGAGAACTGAGAATAATAGACAGGCCTGCAAAAAAATCAACTGTACATCAAGGCAAAACTCATACTGAACCCAAGAAAAGCTGTTGTTGATCTACTTCATAGCCTTCTAAGGTTCGGCATCTCATACCGGGCTGTGATCATAAGCCCCTAGACTTTGTTCTTTGTATCAAAAGTGAAAAGAATTCAGCTCATCTCCTTCACTTGAAATGCATCATAAGGTCGTGTTAACCTATGTGTCATCAAATTATATTCCCTCCATAGTTCCATAAGCTCTTCATTTTTACTTCATAACTCTATCCTTGCCAAGGGTGTACGTGGAAAAAACCCTAGTGCTCCCCCAACTGGATAGCACTCCACCCTGCGAGGTTTTCCTATCATCCGTCTTGTTTTTTCAGTCTCAAGTAATGAAGAAGCAATAGCAAGTGTGCAAGATTTTATCACGATGGGTATATACAAAAGAAAAAAAATCAAATCAAAGAAATCATGCTTTACATGCAACTTAATTATACACGATATGGCGGCATGGCGCCCTTTTTTTATAAAGAAAAGTTGCTAAAAAATTACCACGATGTTCATTTTAAGTTTTTACAACCATTCCTACAAATTACAATAATTTGATATCCAACTATTTGATAGATTATTTGTTGAGTTTAACTTCGAAATAACAACTGCAGAAGAATGGTTTTGCAAAGCCTGAAACACTTTGACAGTCTTCACATATCTGCATGACCTTTTTTTGGGTGCAAGTAAGGCTTTTATTAATTGATAAAAAGAATGATGCAGAGTATCTACATGACACCCAACTACCCAAGTTGTCAATGAAGGAACTAAAAGGCGCTCCAAGTACTCATTGAAATATATTGAGTGTGGAGGTGAAGATTGTTTCATCATTTATTAGAGTTTGGGACCACAATTTTAATGGGGTAAAAAAAGGATACTGAGAATCAGGCATCGCAACATCAATGACCATGTAGACTATAGACTATAGAGCCATTTAATATGTAGAGATGTATCTCTTTTTGTCTAAATTCCGTAAACGTTCCTTGTCACGATCAATTTTTAAAGCTGTGTTGCAAGTTGGAACCCTGTGATACTAAGCAGACTCTGTTTTTGTTTGTCAATTCAGAAGTGAAGTATTATCTTATTCCCACTACATAGAAAATTATGCAGAGAAAATGATCGTAGGGTATAAAGGAAGGTGCATAAGGATCATTCAACAGAACTCCCCGGTCTGTTCAATGGACTGTCAACTTCATACAGAGCACAGAGGATTGGTGATTAACATACTGAAAGCCATTTCAAGTAGGAAGTACAACCATGCTAACCATCTTTGTAAAGGCTAAAAAGACCCTAAATCTGCCGGAGCAGATCCACAAAGGTGACAAAGATAATAATTATAAGCATTTGCTATACTGAAACGGAAGATAAAGATAACAGTCAATGGACGGAAAGAAACACGCCATGTAAAGTTAGCATGAAAAGATATTCTGAAAGCAATCTCTTGCTGATTATTCTTGTTTCAGGCAAAACAAATATTAAGTTACAAATGACTCATCAGTACAATCACACTTAAGTTACATTACATGCTAAGGAGTAAGGCCTCAGGTTCTGAACTGACCATCAGGCATCACAACTTGAATTGTCGAGGAAGCCGACCACTGCGACTCTGCGCTCTTAAAATCTCCTTTGCAAATGCTTGATTTCCAGTCAGTAAAAGCCCATTCAAAACTCGATTGAAAGTAAATCTCCGAGGCATGAACCCTCTATCCACCATCTCCACCAATAACTTCCCTGCCAACACCAAATCATCCACTTTCTTTCTCACAAACATTGCGCTTATAAGGATGTTATAAGTATCCAAATTAGGCAAGCAATCCCCACTGCACATCTTCTCAAAAATCTCTAAAGCCTTCTCAAGATCCCCTGCATCAATAAAATACCGAATCACAACATTATAAATCTGTAGATTCGCCTCACACCCATCATCTTTCATTCTCTCCATAAACTCCATTGCCCTATTCATATCACCAGCATGGCACAAACCTCTAATGACCACAGCATAAGTCGTAACATTAGGTACATACCCTTTTCTCAACATCTCCTCAAAAACAACAATAGCATTCTCAACATTGTCCTTCTTACACAAAACTTGAATAAAAGCAGTATAAGTCACCACAGAAGGTAAACACCCCTCCTTAATCATCCCATTAAACACCTTCCTCGCCTTAGCAATCTCCCCCACAACACCAAACCCATGAACAAGAGTAGTATAAGTAACAACATCAATCACACAACCCCTTTTCTTCATTTGCAAGAAAAACTCCCAAGCTTCTTTAATCTGTCCAGCTCTAAAAAACCCTTTAAGCAATATATTATAAGTGGAAACACTCGGTTCATTTCCTCTTTCCACCATTTCCTTCAATATCTCCAACGCCCTCGGCGTCCTCTTGACTAAACACCACCCATTAGCAATTATATTATAACTAATAGTATCCGCTCTAAACCTGTTTCTAAACACTTTAAAAAACGAGTACGCCATTTCAACTCGTCTAGACTTACACAACACATCTAATAACGTATTAAAAGAAGGCAAATCTTGAACACACCCATGTTCATGCATCGATAAAAATACCTTAACCGCTCTATCCGGCTTCCCTACGGACACATACCGTTCGATAATTACAGCAAAGGTTTTAGGTGTGGGGCCAATGCGGAGGGAGCGCATTCTAGATACTAAGTACCATAACGTCTTGTAATCACGCAACCGAGCGGATAGGTCGATGGCGTGATCGTAAGAGGTTGGGCAATGTGTGTAAGTAGGGTGGTGCGTGTCTAAGTGTTTGAAGAAATGCAATGCTTTGGGTCCATCGTTCCATAGGTGTTTGAGGATATGGTTAACTAAGGGTGGTGACCATTGTGGGTTTAGGGAGTCTAGGGTTTGGGTTAGGGTTTTGTGGTTTTGGGTTTTGAGGATTAGATTGATTATTGAGGAATGAGGTGAGGTGGGTTTTGGTGTTGGGGTTTGAGTGTGGAGTGTCAGATGTTGGGGTTTCAGGAATTGGTCTATAAAGGGGAGGGAACATTTCATATTTGAATGCATTTTATCAAGGCAAAAATTGAGTTCAATGAGTTCAATCCAATTAACCTGATTTCAAGATTTCGGTACTTATTTCGGGAAATTTTATGTTTTTTCTATTCACCTAGAAATATAATATGTACAGGAACTATCCAATGTACGATCACTTAAATGATCAAGGCAAAAACGTGATGATGGACCCGTAATGAACAGGTTAAGTGATGATTGAATAAGGCATGAGTTAGGCACTTAAGTGGAAAAAGACCTTAATTTAAATATGTCAATTTTCAGATTTTTTTTTTTTTCCGATAACAACCACCCTATCTATGTATTTAATCTCAATTATAGAGTTGGAAATACTAAGGGCATCTTCAATATAGGGTGTAAAGCGTATAATGTGTGAAATTTACACCTCCACTTTAAAAAAACTCTTTCGAATGGAGGGTGCAAACTGTATGCAATAGTTATTAGTTGTTAAAATTTGGTGGAAGTTCCCCTCCCAGTTTATTAGTTAATAAGAAACACGGACGTAACTTTAAATATTGTTGGTGGGTTTTTACAGTTCGGACGTCGCTTCAACAGATGTGGTACTTAAAATATTTCATTTGTAACATGACTGTTGCTACTCTTGTTTCCAGATTTTTAGAATACGGACGAGAGTTAAAGTGACATGCGTTCTCCCCTTAATTTTTTTTTTTGCAAACTTGCAACGGTTAACGTATGTCGTTTTACTCTTTATTTCCACACCACCACTGGAAGAGCCATGAGGTATATATTTATTACTTTAGAAATAAGGGTGTAAAATCCTATTGGCGCCTACATGGAGCCTATGTGGAGGTATAGATTTACACACTCCATTGGAGATGCTCTAAGGGGAAGTTGAGTCCATGAGGCTCTTTTTATAGTCCAGGAAGCAATCTCATGTGCCAATTTAATTCCCAGATCGCTTGATCCAACAAAATTTGCAGTCAATATGTCAATTTCTAGGTGAGGCATTAATTCTTGTATCTTAGAGCTTGTGGGAAGCAAATAATCATAGCAAGACAAATAGGTATTCTGTCTCTCTCCAATCTACAATCCCAAGTGTATGTATATATATATAAAAGCACATATACTAGAGGATAAAAATGAACTACTCCGACAGCTTAGTTGCTTACAAAAAAATACAACTGGCTAATTTAAAGGGAATTTATATCCAGTAGTATTTAGTGGGGTGCCAATGGGTACCCGATTATTCGGAACCGAAACCGAATATTTCAGTTTTGGGTCTTAAAAAGTTAGACCTATTTAAAATTGGGTCATTAAGAACCGTATCGATAAATAACTGAATAGTAAAAAACTCGTGGGTACCAGAACCAATTATTATGATTTTGATATATAAATTTTAGTACTATATTATATTTAAGATAATCAAACTCATACATTATAACATAAAATATATTTGTTACATGTAAAAGTCTATTAAATATATATAACATAATAATGAATGTGTGTTGTTAAATATATATTTTATAACTATATGTTAAACAAGTGTATCATAGATGTTAATAATAATGTCAATGTATATATTATGAATTAAATAATATATTTTATATTTATTAATTTATGCATATATATATTTAAATATGATATACATGTTTGATATATTGTGGTACACACACTTATTATAAACCAATATATAGTGTTCATGTTAAAAATTAGTGATAAGATGTAATTGTAATATGCATGTACTCACATGTTCGATTTAAAATGCGAGTTATAATACACGTGTACAAATACATGTGTATGTACATAAAATATATCAAGATAACAAAGTAAATATATGTGATTGCACGTATACACAATCGAGTTAATACAATAAAACAAATGTATGTATATGCACGTAAAAAAAATTAAATTTTTAGGGTTATGATATTTGATTATTTTAATTTCTACGTGTAAAAGTCTATTAAATATATATAACATAATAGCGAATGTGTGTCGTTAAATGTATATTTTATAACGTTACGTTAAACAAGCGTATCATGTATGTTTTTTTTTTTATGCAACTCATACTACTATATATTAACCAAAATCAAACGACCAAAGGGCAGCAGTTTGAGGCCACTATACAACTTGAAAGATCTGAGCTTCCTAACTGCTTTTGGATCCATGCAGCTAGCAAGTCAGCATCCCCATTAAAGTTCCTACTGATCCAACTAAACTCATAAGATTTACTACCAGATAACAAGGAGATTATAGAAGTTTTTACAGCCTCACATTCCCATCTGCAAGAGCTTTGTTGTAAAGCTCAAATAACTTCCAAGTTATCCCCTTGGATCACAAAAGCTTGGCTTCCCAGATGCTTTGCCAGAATGGCTGCCACTTCTGCTCCTTCCAATTCAGCCGCTGCTACCTTCAAAGCCTTGAACCTCCTAACAGCAGCCCCCACTATACATCCTTCCTCATTTGTTGCAATTGCTCCTGCTCCAGCCCATCCAATTTGCCTGCAGAAATATGCATCAAACCTTATTATTATGCTGTCATTTGGTATGTTGTGAAAAACTTCCTCAAGCTGAATAATATCTATATTTGGAATAGATTTAGGGTTAAGGAATTCTTCTCTGTATGCCAAGTAGCATTTTTCAGCTCCCCCTCTGCTCTTCCTGATCATCCCTTCTCGATTTGCCTTTTTTTTTCTCAAACTTGATTTCATTCCTGGTTTGCCATATTTGTTGGAGCATGAACATGAAGTGGGTACCAGCCAACCTTTTCTCATTGTTCTTATTGCAACACCACCTCACTGCCTGATCCAATCTATCTCTGACTGACATCTTTTGCTCCTTGTGGATTCTCATCCCTACTTGTGCACCAAACCAGACAGTTCTTACCCATTCACAATTAAAGAATATGTGCTATGTAGTTTCCAGTTCCTTGAGGCAAAAGGGACAAGAGAACTCTCCTATCATGTGCCTCTCAGCAAGGGTAGCTCCCATAGGTAGCACATGCATATACATTTTCCATAGGAATAGCTGTATGTGTGCTGGGACAGGGGCTTTCCAGATATGCCTTAGAGTGATAGGATTGCAACTGAAACTTTGTCCCACTTCTTCCTTAGAATGGAGAAAATGGTAGGCAGATTTCACAGTGAAACTGCCATATCTGTCTTTTGCCCATCTTAGCTTATCAGCTGACTCCACTTGTGGCCTGATATTAACCTCCAGGATCTTTTTACATATAATAGGATCCAGGTGTTGACTAATCTTAGTCTCATCCCAGCCCCTCTTGTCTATACAAAACAGATCAGAGACCACTTGGTCTTGCCAAGCTGGTACCTCCACCCCTAACTCCTCCAATGTCATAGGAGTACCATTACATATAAGCCATGGGTCCTTCATAATAGAGATGGAATTCCCATCACCAATGGCCCAGATGAGCCCACCACTTATCTCATTAAAGGTTTTATGGATGCCCTTCCAAAAATATGATGCCTTGTCAGGGGGTTTTTTCACATCCCCTATCCAGCCTTTCCCATAAATACTGAACATTGTCCTCATCCAGAGAGAGTTCACATCAGTGACAGCTTTCCATGGCAGCTTAGCCAACATTGCCTTATTCATATCTCTAGCTTTTCTCAAACCCAAGCCTCCAGAGCTTTTTGGTTGGCATATATGCTTCCACCCTATGGTGTGAGCACCTTTTGTTTGATCCTTTCCAGACCACCAGAAATCTCTACATGCCTTATCAATCTTCTTGCATGATGCCACAGGAAGCAGATAAGTTGACATGGCATATAGAGGGGTGGCATGGATCACAGCTTGGATTAGAGTTGTTCTCCTAGCCTGTGATAGGACTTTGGCCTTCCACCCTCTAATCTTATTATTGATTTTATCTATCAGATAATCAAAGTCCTCTGACTTTTTCCTAGTCAGCATGATAGGTACCCCAGGGTACTTTTCTTTAGTGGCAAAGTTTCTAACCTTCCAAAATCTTTTAATCCTTATCTTTTGTCTGTAGGAGACATTTCTACTAAAAAAGATATTGGATTTCTCATAGTTAATTTTTTGACCTGAGGCCTCACAATAATCATCTAGAATCCTTTTAAGATTCCCACTTTCAGCTATGCTAGCTTTAGTAAACAGGATAAGGTCATCAGCATATAACAAATGAGTTAGAGCAGGAGAGTTCCTTTTTATCTTTATACCATGTATCTCCTCCCCTTGCTCAGCTCTAGCCACCATCCTAGATAAAGCTTCAGAAACAAAGATGAATATATAAGGGGATAAGGGATCCCCTTGTCTGACCCCTCTTTCAGGGCTAAACCTATCCAAAGGGGACCCATTCAACATGACTTGAAAGGACACAGTAGATACACATTGATGTATCATATGCCTCCACTTTTGGTTAAAACCCATCTCAAAAATACCATCAATAAAGGACCATTCCACCCTATCATAAGCCTTGGCCATATTTAGCTTGAGAGCAATCCACCCTTCATTCTTATTTCTCATATTTTTCATGTTGTGGACGACCTCACAAGCTAGGCCCATATTATCTCCTATACTTTTGCATTTGATAAAAGGCCCCTTGGAAAGGGGAAACAATTCTATTTATCATACCTTTAAGTCTATTGGCCAGAAGCTTGGAGATGATTTTGTACCCAAAGTTACAAAGACTTATGGGTCTGAACTTTGGAGCATGATCAGGATTCTCTATCTTAGGAATCAGCGTGAGGTGAGTCTCATTCATACCAAGATTCAGAATTCCTTGGATGAAGAAGTCCTAAACAAAGGCAATCACAGCAGGCCCTATGATGTCCCAGCATTTTTGATAGAAAATGCTTTGGAACCCATCAGGCCCAGGAGCCTTATGACTCCCCATCTTCCTAACCACATCCCAGATGTCCCCACTACTGGGTATAGCTGTGAGAATCTCATTTTCCTTATCTGTCACACAAGGCTGGAACAGCTCAAGGATATGCTCATTCCTCTCAGGGTGATCTGAGGTGAAAATGTCTCTGAAATATTGATTTAAAGAAGCTCCCACCTCAATCCTACCTTCTGTCCACTCCCCTTCATTATTCCTGATCTTAGTAATGGTATTCTTTCTCCTTCTATAGATGGTAGAGAGGTGGAAATATTTGGTATTCCTGGCCCCATCTTTTAGCCAGGAATTGGAAGACTTTTGTTTCCAGTAAACCTCCTATTTATTATACCACTCAAGAAGATCATCTTTAAGCCTTTTTGCTTTAGTATAATTATCAATGCTGAAAGGCTTAGTGAGCACATTATCAAGCTTAGCTTGGGTAGCTTTGATATTAGTAAAAATATTATCAAAAACATGTTTATTCCACATAGATAAGTCTAGCTTAGTCTTACCCAGTTTTTTCACGAGATTCCTGTCAGGGAGATCATGCTTAATAGAATTTCAAGCTTTCTCAATGACCTCCAGACAGGTCTCATGCTGAAGCCACATATCAAAGAATTTAAAAGGTCTAGAGAGTTTTTCTTCTTGTTTCTCAAGATTTATGAATAAGAAAATATGATCTGAAATAGCATTGGCCAAAGTTCTGATCTGGGCATTAGGAAATGCCACAAGCCATTCAGGGGTTGCCATAGCTCTATCCAGCCTTTCCATTATATGATCTTTTGGCTTTCTATTATTACTCCAAGTATATTTGGGGCCTTTAAAACCTAAGTCTACTAGGCCCAAATCATTTATGAAACCATTGAAGTCATGCATGCTCTTAGTGATTCTGCATTTCCTTCCAATTTTTTCATCCAGACTTGAGATAGCATTAAAGTCCCCAAACATACACCAGGGGCCTGGAACTAAAGGGGCTACCTCCCTCAGTTCATCCCACACCTTGTTTCTGTTATTAGCAATCGGTTCTCCATACACAAAAATAAAATACCAAGGATCATTATGAAAATAATTTGCAAGTTTACCTGTCACTTGATTGTGAGATGCTCCCAAAATGTCCAGCTCCACACCTTCCTTCCATAGAATAGCTAGACCCCCACTTAAACCTCTGGTTGGCACCGCAAAAACTCCACTAAACTTCAACTGCTTTCCTATCTTTACTATGTACTCCTTAGTGGCCTTAGTTTCTGATAAGCACACTATATCAACATCAAACTTCCCTATTAGGTCCTTTAGTTGTTGAACTGCCGTGGTGGTACCTATCCCCCGACAATTCCAAGCGTGTATCGTCATGGATACCAAGATAGCTGTGATGGGACAGCCACCGCGAACCCTGGGGGAGACATGCACAGACCCCCACTGCTAGATGCTTCCTCCTTGCTTTCTCCACTCATATCTCTTCCATGGGTATTTTCCCCTTGCTTTCCTTTGCTGCTGACCTCTTTTTCTGAAAACTCCTCCTCTGAGCTCCCATCCCCATTGTATCCACTTGAGTTACTTATGCCCCTTATCTTGTTTCCATTATAATCATCTTGTTCTCCTTTACTCATTTTTTCCCTTATAACTGTAGAATCATCCATGGCCAGCGGTGTTGGTTGCTCCATACAACTTCGAGATACTCTCCTTTCAGCTTCATACCCACTCCCATATGGACTTCCATGAGTCAAGTCCAGAGGAGCATTCCCACTGAGACCTCGTCTTGGGAATCTGCATTGAACACCACCATATCCATATCTTCTTCTTCTGTTGGCTCATCCTCGTCTTCATCTGTGAAAGCATCGGATGGGATGTCCTCCTCCGATATTTCTGGACCCCATCCTTCTTCTGATTGTCCACTAGAGCTCAAAGAATTATTTGAAATATTTGGTTCCACTGACTCCCTTGAGTCACGAGATATATCTATGATCGGAGTTTCTTCTGGAATCAGCAAATGTCCTAACCCTTTTTCTCTCAAGTCATCTGCCTCTCTATTGGCCCTTTTTGAGTGTCTAGCCGCCACTCTTAAGCTGTGCCTTCGCCATTCCTCATCATCCATCCTTGCCACAGATTTTTCCAGCTCACCACACACTTTCCTCTTACTTCCCACACTAAACCCTTCCACTTCTCTCACTCTTCTCTTAGATTTTCCTTTGCTCTGTCATTTTGAAACAAGAGTTTTATATCCCCTCCCACGTTTTGGTGACCCAATAAAGATGAAGTTTGGTTTCCCATAACCTGTTGGTGCAGACACGTGATCTCTCCTATCAGCTTCACACTTCTCTATATTGGGAATGATTGTTTGGGGAAGGGGGGAGCCCAAAAACGGAGAGGCATGATCCACTAAGAGATTTTCTCTTTTTCCCACATAGACACCCTTCATAGCTGGCCTCCCTAGCACGACAGCTTGGCTACTCACCTTTTCCTTTTCCTTATTGCAACCCTCCATCTGATCTCCTTTTCCCAACAAACCCGATACAAAGGCTATTTCCTTATGGCTAATATCTAGGTCCATTTCCGCAGCCCCAGATGCTGGGCTCCACACCACCACAGCTCCCCTATGGGTATCAGACCCACTTAACTGCTCTGGGCTAAGGCATTTTTTTTCCTTTTCCTGGGCTTGGGTCTGTCCTACTTGTTTTTGACCTTCAGTTTGCATCAAAAGGCCTCCATAATTTAAACCTGCCCCTCCAACGGTAACTAACCCTTCCACCTCAGCTTCTAAACTAGCCGTTCTATTCTCTCGTACTTCATGCTCTCTGACCTCCGTACTCCTGCCCCTGACATCCGATGCACTTTCCACTGTTCCCATTGATAGTGGTGATGTCAACACTCCTCCTCCATACCATAGCATTTTCCCCGGTAAACTTCTATTTCTGGGCGGAATTTGATCTGGTCTTGGTTTTCTTGGGGTTCCAGATATAGTAACAGAAACTGGCCCTGTGCTAGCCTCACCATTGAAGAAGACATTGGCTCTCAACATGAAAGAGAAGTTATTTTTAATATCTCTGGGGGATCCTCCTTGTTTGCGCATCTCTATGCTATATGTCTCTTTTTTATTGCAGTAGTGAATATCATGCCCTATGCATCCGCAAAAATAGCATAATATCTCCAATTTTTCATATTTGAAGGTCAATGGGATCACTTCCCCCTTCTCTGTTCGCAGATCTATGCCTTTCATCAACCTTTCCTTTATATTCATGCGTACCCTTACCCTTGCTACCGGAGTCCGAAACTCCTTTTGGCAGCCTAGATCCATAGCCTTTACTTTGCCAAGTATGTCTCCCATCCTTCGAACATTTTCTTCTGTTATTCGCTCTCTTGGGATTCCATAGATCTGGATCCAGAAATCCACCAAATCAAACTTCTTTGCACTTGCCACCTCGTCGATATGAATCCCTTTATTAACTGAAAATATGAACCATTGTATCAACCAAGGGCCATTTTCCTTAACATGGTCCAATTCCTTTTCTTCTTCAAACTCCATCTTGTAGTATCCTTTTGCTATCAGCTCTATCTTTGTAGGCCCCTTTATTTGCCAACATTGATGTAGCTCATCTGCAAGATCTTGTAAAGAGATAGCTTTGCCTCCATACAGCTTACCCATCAATGTGCGCTGTTCAGCGGTGTTATCGTCGTTATTCTTACTTACAATCTCTACTATTCGTTTTTCTTTTGAACAGAAGAGATTACCCATCTCCACTTGGAGTTTCTCTATCTTGGCTCTAGCCAGCCCATCTTGTTCAAACATATCAACCATATCTTCTACAAGATTTTCTCTTAACATCTTAGTTTCTCAGAACCCAGTGAAAAAAACCACTTTTAACTACACTTAGTCCCCAGAAAAACACCCCTATGCGGGTATTATCGGAGACAAGACTTGTTACCAAGCTTGTGAGAACCTCTAGTCCCTCGAAAGGACCAAGAGAAAGGTAAAGGTGGGAATCAATGGGGAAGGGGAAACAAAGGATAGGGGAGCTGCTTTTAGCTGCAGGAGAGCTCTTTGTACTTTAAAAAAAGAAAAGTACTCATAATGTCAATGTGTATATTATGAATTAAATAATATATTTTATATTTATTAACTTATGCACGTGTATATTTAAATATGATACACTTGTTTGATATATTGTGGTACACACACTTATTATAAACCAATATATAGTGTTTACGTTAAAAATTAGTGATAAGATGTAATTGTAATACACATGTACTCACATGTTCGATTTAAAATGGCGAGTTAATACACATGTACAAATATATGTGTATGCACATAAAATATATCAAGATAACAAATATATGTGATTGCACGTGTACACAATCAAGTTAATACAAGGAAACAAATATATGTGTATGCACGTAAAATAAAAATAAAAATTAGGGTTAGGATATTTGATTATTTTAATTTATATATTAAAACTTGAAATTATCACATGAATGGTAAATATTTTAACGTGTATAATTGATATATGTTCATATATTGATGTAAATATGATTGTTGATACATCACTAATTATACATAAAATATTATCATGTAGTAAAAGAAAAAAATAAAAATAAAAACAAGTTTTAGAATAATTGAAATTATTTAATAATCATAATAAATAATAAAGATCCGAATCCGTTGGTTTTTATAGTTTTGAATTGGATTTTATAATTCTCATACTAAATTGGTGAGAACCGAACCCGATAGAAGCATAAATAATAAAATTCAAACCAAAACTATTAAAACCCAAATATAGCATATGTTTTGTTCCCATTTATAGATCTATCCGGTTCGGTGTTAGTGCAAACCTGCGAAAATAAAAAAAGACAGTTTTGCGTGTAAAAAAGACCAAAAGCATCGATGCGTACTACGCACCTCATTTGAAATTTCCCCATCCATTTTCTCTGTTCTTGTTGGATGAAATGAGAGTAGGAATTGTTTGGTTGTAGGTCTGAAATAAAGGTGAAAATGCCGGGGCATGGGTTTGGTTCCAAGAAGAATAGTACTAGTAGTACTAGTGAAGCTGCCAAAGTAGAAAGAAAAGATCCATATCAAGTTCTTTCTGTTTCTAGAAACTCTACTGACCAAGAAATCAAATCCGCTTATCGCAAATTAGCTCTCAGGTTACTTTTTCTTCTTAAAGTTTCAATCTTTTCTTCAATTTGTTAGTTTTATTAGTGATTTAAGTGATGTTGTGTGTTCATTTATTCAGGTACCATCCTGATAAAACAGGAAATGATTCTGAAGCAGCTGATATGTTTAAGGAAGCCACATTTTCTTACAATATTTTGTCTGATCCGGATAAACGCCGTCAGTATGATACAGCTGGCTTTGAGGTAATACTACATTTCATTTTTAATCCTTTTCGTCATGGGCAATTTTTTTTTACTCTCTAATTACTGTCACATAGTAGAAATGACAATGAATGGAGTTTGCATAGATAAGTAAATAAGGCCATAGGACTCATGAGTTAGTTGCTTGCTTGAGTGTAATTTCCGGATTAAAAGTGTGTTGATATAGGGGTTATCCTAATACCCCATTTTCTATCAAAATAGGCTTATATTTGGCCTTGATTTATCAATGGCATGTTGATTCAGAGTTGCTTCCGCATTTCAATTCACATCAATATTGGACAAGGTGATCCCCCGATCTATAATGATTTAGAAATGAAGAATGGATCTCCTGCCCACTACAGTAGAGTTTATGATTCAAAAAAATAACATTTAAAAAAAAAAAATGAAATTCTGAAGATTAGTTCATGTTGTGAAGGATTCTAAATGTCATTCCATATTCCTTCTTAGACTATGCAAAAGGAATTTGTTTGTAGGTCTATGAAAGTACTACATTTTCTCATAGTGTGCATCAGAGTAAATTGTTGTCTTTGTCTGTCATGACAGAATTCTTGTCATTAGCAAGGAGATCTGTTAGAACATACATCTTAGTTTAGTTCATTAATTTAAGTTTCATAATCCATGACGACGATAAAAAGGTAGAATGGAGTGGTGATGTTGGAGCTTCAACTAGGGTGCGGTGGCAACAGGTGGTGGCGAGGTGCAAGGAAGGGAACGGACTGGTGGAGGAGGTCAAATGATCAGGATCCATTGGCAATACTGGAGTTTCCAGTAAGGAGGGCTTCAACGGAAGTGCCGACTTCAATTCGGATTGGGTCAAGGGCGCGTGGATAGGTTCCATAGTTGATAAGGAGGCAGTTGAGTTAATGAGATAAGATGGGGTGTAATGGTGTATAAGATTGGTTGTATTGGGGGTATGATATTGGGTGCATTGGGGCGTGGAATTTGGTGTAGGGGAAATGGGACCTTACACCTTCAGCTTCTTGCTGATGTAATCTTTTGGTCATCTCATCTCCATAAACTTACCTTTTAGGACTAAACATATCAACGGTTGTGAAATTAGTTACATATTTATATTTTGTGTTGTTTTGTTCTATGAATAGTAGATCTCCATCATGTTCAGAATAGTTTGTGGTTTGGAGGAAAAAAATGAAAGAAAGCTTGTTTCTCTTAAATTTATGTAGCCAAGTACTCTAAATGTCATTTCCGTGATCCTTCTCAGACTATGCATTTGATGATACAAAAATATGATTTTTTTAGAATTATGCTTCTACTTTGTTCGTCTATGAGTTTATGACATGTTCCCGCTTTGTTCGTCAAAGTTAATGGTTATCATTTGCTTGTCGGGAAAAATACTTTTTGATTTGTAAGGAGGTCTTTTAACGTATATAGTAGGGGTGTGCATAAATCCGATATACCCGACGAAACCGACCGACCGACCGACCCGACCCGTACCGTAGGGTCAGTTAGTTGTTTAAGATCGGTTCGGATCAGTTAAATATATGGTGTAACCGACTAGGTCGGTTTGGTACTCAGTTTGTATTTGTGAAAACTGAAAATAACCGACCCGACCCGCAATATACTAGTATGTTAGAATATAAATATTCAATTTAATGTAAAAGTATATATACTAGAAGAAGCTAACACCCTAACCTAATAACTTATGTTTACACTTCATTTACAAGGGCTAGCCGCCACCCCCTCCAAACCAAACCTCCATTTCTTTGTATTCTCATTATTTTGTTTTTTGATATTTGATTGACTCTTGCCCATTTGATCTAATGGTTCTTTGATTTATTCACTATTTGATTATTTATTGGAATGATACTTTTTCGAAAACCTATTATTTGTTTTTCCTGGATTTGATTTAATGGGCTTGAATCAATATATGTTTCTTTCCGAAATTTGGTATTCAAAAGACCCTTTCTTTGCCCTTTAATCCTCTGATTGTTTTCTTTAAAATGGATCTGATGAACTTTTTTATTTAGTTTCTGTGATGAATTTTCTTGAGAAAATTTCAGTAGACTTTAAGCATTGTTTGGATTTTTTTAAGTTCTAATAATCGTTTGGATGCTTTTAAGGATTTGGGGTTTCCTTGTTTCTTGTTTCTAGAACATTAATGGGTTGCAGGCAAGAAGATGTTGAGTTGGCAAGAATGTAGCCAAAGCTGGCACAAATTCATAAACAGTCGTATAGCAGTTGAGATATCGAGTCGGTTAAGATTGGTTAAATCGTAACACAGTCGGTTTCGGATCGGATATCGGTTGTGTGGGAAATTGGTCGGATCGGTTAAGTCTAGGTTATTGGTTCGGTTCGGTTACTGATACACACGAACCGACGGGGTTGGTTTGGTGGTCGGTTTTAACCCTAACCCGACCCGAACCGACCTGTGCACACCCCTAGTATATAGTGTATATTTTGTTGTCACATATATCTACACGCGGAAGTATCTTTTAGCGTTTTTGGCTAAGTTACATTGACACGGACACGTGTGTCCAAATCCGACATGGATACGGAGTGTCTGACACAGCGAAATATCAAAAACTAAGGTATATCACACACAATATGTGTCCGTGTGTGTCCGATACGGATACGTGGATACGTATCCGACACGGATTATTTTTGAAATATGGTGTGTCCATGTAACAATCAGTGACACAGATTATTTCTAATCAACTAGTGAATTTTTAAATTTGAAAAAAAGTATTTCCAAAACTTGACGAATCTTACTAGACAACCAGTTTTCCAGTGTGGATGAAATCAATGAAAAGATTTATTGGCTGAATACTGTTCTATGATCCACTGCGATATGGCAAAATGTCTTTTAAGTTATTAAGTAATTTTAGTATGTGTATAGATTGGTTTTATTGCATAGATATCAATAATTGATGAAAATACTAATTTGAAAGATCTTGCCAGGCTATTGAAGCAGAAAGTCAAGAATTGGAGCTAGACCTATCGAGTTTGGGAACTGTCAACACCATGTTCGCTGCACTTTTTAGGTGAGGTTATTCTTTACTGACTGTTGTGCACATTAGGTTGTGGTGAGTCTCATATGTCCGAACCATCTGGGATGCAAAACAATTAACTGATTTCAGTTTTCACATTCAAAAAATGGCAGTAAGCTAGGTGTGGCAATAAAGACTACTGTATCAGCAACGGTGTTGGAGGAAGCACTGAATGGTGCGGTGACTGTTCATCCACTTCAGCTGGGACAATCTTGTTCTAAGAAGGTTGGTCTTTAATCGTGTGATATATCATATGTCTTGCTTTAGGTCTAATGAAATTAAATGCCTCAATGCTAGCAGATGCACCTAAACATTGCCTTCTTTTTCACAGGTTGAGAAACAGTGTGCTCACTTTTATTCTGTCAACATAACCGAACAAGAAGCACAAGCAGGCCTTGTTTGTCGAGTCCAATCATCGGACAAGAGCAAGTTTAAGGTTTGTATATTAATGGTATTCAAATATGTTTAATTAAAGATTATTCTCTTTTGCTTTTGTGCTACTTATATTTCCTCATGAATAGTTGGAATATGGATTATATACAACAAATTTGGCGTTAATTTTTACCGTTAAGTTAGAAAAATATGCTTGTTCGATCAGTTAAATAAACTAGACTCAATTACTTGGTTTCGTTTTTCCTTTTTTTATTGACTAGGTTTAAATTGAGATGCGAGGAAATTGTTTTTCAAGATATGTATTAAATTCATATTGTTTTTATTGATAAATGTTAAACTTTCAAAGCATCCAACTCAACCATTTGGTGATGAGTGTAAAGGCCCAATAACTTACTGATTGTCACATATGAGCAAGATATGACTTTGAAACCGAATTCCAAGGCCTATGTCAATTTATGGGTTCAACAATCTTGTTCCCTACGAAGAACACAAAGAAATGATCTGAGAAAACCTCAACCAACAGGACCTTGATTCGATGGGTTGGTGCCCCGAAAAGAAAGAGATCTTTTCTACCAAGTCGTTCTACTTTGCTCTTCGTTCTTGGTATCCCCCAAGCAATGTGATTGGTTCCATTCCCCATATTCCAAGTTCATGAATTTGGGGTTCCAAAATCCCTATGAGAATTGCTTTCTTTGTTTGGTCTGTCGCTTTAGAGCGTATTCTTACTGTTGATAATCTCAATAAAAAAAAAATTGCCCATTATGTTCAATGGTTGAGGAGGTGGTTAATCATGTGCTTTTGTGGTGTTCTTTTTCTTGGATGGTTTGATCTTTCTTTCATTGCGAGTTTGGGTTGGTTTAGGTATGTCCTGGTCGGGTGGTTGATCTCCTTACTCAGTGGCATACAGGTTCATTTTCATCTAGAAGGCAAAGGATATGGAACATGCTACTGTTTGCGATTATATGGGGTATTTGGTTGGAACGTAATAGACGCATCTTTGAGAGTACAACTATGGTGATCCAAAAAGTCATACTAGTCATCAAAGGGTTTCTTTGTTATTGGAGTAAAATTTATGTGAACCTAAGAAACATTCGCTTTGAACAATTTGTTATTATGTATAGAGAGTCTTGAGTAGGGCGATTGTTTTACTTTTGGGTTGTTTTCATTTTTATTCTATGTAATTGTAGGTTATCTCGACCTATGTTTTTTTTTATCTAATAAAATTTCGATCAATTATCTAATAAAATTTAGATGGTACCGACTAACAAAGTCGGTAAAACCTTTGGGTGATGATACTAGAGGTCTGGGGCTCGAATCCTGCCAGCATCAAAGAATTACTGATCTCATTTAAAACAAACTTACCAATCAAAAAAAAAATCTAATAAAATTTAGCCTTTACCGATAAAAAAAAAGAAGAGAAAACCTTTCTTTAAACTCCTAAAATTTTATTAAGCTACAACTCTATTTGTAGACCCAAGCAACAATTGAATTTTGAAGTTGGACTTTTAATTCAATTAGGAAACTAAAAATAACAAATTTTCAGGATGAAAATTCAACCTAAAAATAACATATGCTAAAACATCAAAATAGCAATCAAACATGCTTCTAAAAATCTCCAATAATACATAGAGTCATAGACCATTATAGGAATAAAATCAAGGGTTAAAACCCTGGATGCATCACTTATATCCTACACTACACTACAAGGCTTTAAGCATCCCATGTGGGATTATAATAAACACTCAACACGCCCTCGCACATGTGGCGTTATTCGAGCGTAATACGTGGACAACATAACTTGGGTGACGTGGGACTATGCTAAACATCTAAGCTGTAAATTAAGTGAGGATGGTGTGAGATAAAGATATGAGTTCTACCATTGTGTCGTGGCTCCTCTCCCATTAAATATTCCGAAACCCCCAATATATGAAGTCAAAGTTGTTTGAGTATTCAGCTCTTGTAATTTAGAAGTTAGAACTAGTTGCCAAACTACATTGTTTGTCAATGAGCAAATTTAATTCTAAAGGTTACTCTTGAGAGCAGAGCTTTAAACAGTTTCATGTATGGTCTGCCACTACAAGTCTACAAGCAAATTTCAGAAGTCTCTGTACTTAAAAACAATGCTTCCTATTTTGATGGGGTCGTGCCATACGTTTTTACTGCATGGTCTGTGTAAGACAACAAAGACCCAAGTATGCACTTATGCACCTATTTGAAAATCAAGATAGGTAAGCAAAATGTTTTTCGAGTGCAACCCAAGCAGAAAATGTGATTGCTTCTTTCAAGCTTATCAGTTCTACCTCTAAAGCATTGTTTAGCGTGCCCGTATTGCAGAAGTACTAAGTTTCTCAAGTATTTGACTAATGTCTGTTTGATGATTGTCTCAAGAAACTTGCAATTGTATTTTGATCTGATGTATTCACCTTTATCTTGTCATTAACATTCCCATGCAGCTATTGTATTTTGAACCGGAGGATAACGGTGGATTGAGCCTGGCATTGCAGGTAATTAACAATTATAGGGTTGTCATTTTGAGTATTGTTTTTTGCTCAAGATGCTGTCCTCATCCCCTGGGAAGCATTGTTTTGTGTGTTTCTGCTTTTTGTTTTTTCTATAGTAGGAATTGATTCATTCAATAGGACTTGGGTGCTTTCTGAAAATAATCAAATCGATAGTACTACTGACAATTTGCAATGTTAAAATGTCATTTGTGATACAAACAAGCATGTCTAAACTGCACTCAATTACTTGATGGTTATATGCATTTATGTGATTAGCGGATATATATATACGGGTCGGCTACGTTGACATACTATTCTAACATACTATCTTGACATATCCAGCCGACTCTCAGATCAAACAAAATCTAATGGCCAGATCTACTTCTAGAAAACCAAGTAAATAAAAGAAAATGGGCCACAAATAATGGGGGCAAAAATGTCATTTTCTTTTAGGAAAAAAAGAATAACCATTTCTTCCTCTTCATTCACGTTGCTTTTTCATGGCACCTATACTATACCCGATCAAAAAGGGAAAAATCCTAAAATTCTCCTTTTTAAGGAGGCTCCAACTCTAAATCATCCAATCCTGAACTCAGCTAAGAGTTGTTGTGTATTTGTACGGTTGTGCACTTGTGCCTAGCAAGACGGTTTTAGTACCACAAAATGGCCCATTTATGTAGTATTTGTCTTTTCTCTTGAGATTACAGCTTGTGAGTGTAGCTTCCTCAATTTCAATAAATTCTCAAATATAGATTAAAGGGGAGAGATAATTTATCCACTCTCTCGCTCAATCAGTCCATTATTCAAAGATTTAAAATCCATGTTGAGCACTTGAACATGTATATAGTTCTGTGGGTTAAAGAAGTTAATTAGACTTTACAAAATTATCATACAATTGGCGATCATAATACAACAAAGGTGTCTGCTAATAATAAGACAAAGCCTTATCTATTAAACCTGTGGGGATAGGTTCATTGGCAAGACCCCATCTGTATTATTTCAGAATTACAGTACTCAACTTGAGCATTTTGTCCTCACGGCAAAACAGGTCACTCAATATATAGCATTTCCCCACCGTCTCCATTTAACCACCATAGCTTAGCAGATTGTCGCATCTCCCAAAATATCAAACTGCTAGTGCTACACAATAACAAGCTTGGACTTTCCTAGAATAAAAGAGCTCAGGAACAATATTTCAACCTACGAGGATGAAGTACCCTACCATGATGAAGTGTATCAACCATATGGGATCCTTGACACGCAAGATGGGAGGTTTTATTTCTTGCACTGAATGCAAGAGAAAAGGTGAATTCTAGCCGCCATCTGCACATGAGTAATTCTTATGAACAAGACAAGTGAGCCACGTTCATATGGTTCCTTGGCTTATTTCTAGAAACAAAGGTGTCTGCTAATAAGACAAAGCCTTATCTATTAAACCTGTGGGTTTTTGCGAAAAAGCAACGTGAGTGAATGAAGAAGAAGAAAGGGTTTTTCTTTTTTTCTAAAAGAAAATGATATTTCTGCCCCCGTTATTTGTGGCCAATTTTATTTATTTGTTTGGTTTTCTAGAAGTATATCTGGCCATTAGATTTTGTTTGATCTGAGGGTTGGCTGGGTATGTCAAGATAGTATGTTAGAATAGTATGTCGACGTAGCCGGCCCGATATATATATATATATATATATATATATATATATATATATATATATATATATATATATAGCCTGACTCCTAAAAGGACCTTAAATAAGTACCAAATCTAAAAAAACCACAACTTCACCTACAAAATGATTTAAAACCTAATATTTTGTGCATATGATCTACTAACTATAAAGAACATCTCTACAAAAATTCAACTTGTTTGACAATTTTTAACATTGGCAAAAGATGATTGCAAAAACTAGACATTTATGGACCGTTAGATATTTTTACAAAAGTGGACAACAATTTTTATCTAAGTTAGAGGATATTAAACGAGTTGAATATTTGTAGAGATGTTCTTTATAGTTCGTAGATCATATGCACAAAAGATTAGGTTTTAAATCATTTTGTAGGTGAAGTTGTAGTTGTTTTAGATTTGATACTTATTTAAGGTGTTTTTAGGAGCCGGGCTGTATATATATGCATTTCTGTAAAGATGCGTGTACAAAGTTATGAAACATGTTGTTCGTTATTTTCTTTGATGTTACCTGGTGTTATAGTATATCCGTATCCTATGCATGTTGACTTGTTGAGCTATCTCTTATTAAATAGACTGGTCGTCAGGATGCATGCCGTAACAGATTGCTAGATACTCAGTTACGGCCTAAGGGGTTAGCATAGTCAGTTTGGTTTCCGGTTTTACTTCAAATTGTTTAGTAAATTATATATGATTTTTTTATCTGGTCACTGGTTTTACTTGTGACAAAATACCTGAAAACGTAACACAGTTCTATGAAACTAATCTTGAAGCTCAAGTCAGATAGTCTCTGTCCCTTGATGGCAGCAGAGTGCTTCTGCATTAAATTATATTCTTGGTGCTTTGGATTTATTGAGGTTGCATAGTTGAACTTTGATTACTTCTACCGGACATCTAAATATCTAATCATTGATAACCTTAAGGTTTTTTTCCGGTCTATCTATTTAAATTATAATGTGCTTGTGACTACTGTTGAAGCATCAAAGTTGGTCTACATATTAGTTGTCATAGTTTGACAAAATACTTGAAATATTTTCTTATATACCTATTGGATGTATTATTAACTATTCAATATCTTGGTAGGTGCTGCCTGAAACACTGAGTCCATTCATCCTGATCTTTGTAGTTTATAAGTTTATTATACATGTTCCTTTTGCGTACTTGGTGTCGGAAATGTGAACTTTACAGAAGTGAACTACGTGCATCATTCAGTCACGTAAGTCGTTCAATCTGTAACATTATTTCTTTTGATGTAGGAGGAGAGTGCAAAAACAGGAAAATGTACCTCAGCTGGGATGTATTTTCTTGGTTTTCCTGTTTACCGGTTGGATCAAGCAGTCAATTCGGTAGGATAGCATCATTCTATTTCTGTACAAGTTAACATCTAGCTTAAAAAATTTATATATGTGTATATTGCTTACTTTTCTACATGCCTTATAAAACCCGGTGGGTCCAGGTGGCAGCAGCAAAGGATCCTGATACTGCTTTCTTTAAAAATTGGACGGATTTCAGCCATGTGAAATATCTGAGCTAAAAGCAGGCACCCATGTATTTTCTGTTTATGGTCAGTTCTGCTTACTTGATCTTTGGGAAATGGTACTTTTTGGATTGAGCAGTGTCTGTATTCTTAGCCTTTCGGCCGTTTTCTTAATCTTTTTGGAATGGTATCTGAAATCTTCGGTCCTTATTACTGTACAGGTGACAACTTCTTTAAAAGTGCAAGCTACGTAATAGAAGTTCTTTGTGCTGGACCTTTTTCAGAAGAAAAGGATAAACTCAGGGCTGTGGAAGCTCGAATCTTGACTAAAAGGGTGGAACTATCCAAGTTTGAAACCGAGTATAGAGAGGTTAAATTTTTTGCGTAGGCACTCCTTCTATCCTGTATAGATAAGTTCATTCTCACATTTGTTCTGCATAGCAGGTGTTGGCACAATTCACAGAGATGACCAGTAGATATGCACAGGAAATGCAAGCTGTGAGTTTACCTTCACTCTTTGTCTTGGATTTCATAGTCTTATGAATTGTTCCACATCATTGACTATTGAACTGGAGCAATTTTTACTTATATAGATTGATGAACTACTGAAACAAAGAAACACAATCCATGCCTCCTACTCAACTGCTCCTCCTCTGAAACGAAGTTCGAGTAGTAGCAAAAGCAGTGATTCCTTCAAAGAATCCAAGAAGGAAGAAGAACGCCAAACCAGTCGTAAAAAACATTGGGCAAAGGATAGGCCGAAGAAAAGCAAATGGTTCAACGTTCGCTTGAAAATGGATAAGGACAAGCCTTGCTGAATTGGAGTATATGATTTACCTTCCTAATGGGTCTTCATGTGTACCGAAGGTCCGATTCTGTCATCTTCTTGGGTTGTACACTATCTGAATCTGAACAATTGTTGAATGACTTCCCAGCAACTTAAGGGTGATCTGCTCTTTGTACTCGACATTTTTTGCAGCAGTTGTGCATTCGCTCAACTACAACCTTGGTCTGGCATTTTGCTCTCCTATTCCTCCCACAGCCATGAATTGATGGCTTAGTGAAGGAGATGATGTTCCTGGTACAATATTTGCGTAATCTTGCATGTATAGGATAAATGCTGCGGTTGTAAAATTCATGCAATTTATTATTGCTTCTCTTGTTATTCAATTTATAAGCATTTTGCTTGTTCCATGCCTAAATCATTCTTACGTGTGGAAAAGTTGGAATTGATTTATTGTGTTCTGTTCTTGGGTCCATATGTTTTCATTTCTGATGAATCTTGGGTCTACACGTTTGTATGTTACTACACAACACACTTGCACAGGAGGTGGCTTACAAGGTTTTAGGCTAAACATGTAAGTAATATTGAAAAGAAAAAAGGCTAAACATGTAAGACATACGCATTGTAGTTGTGGACTTGTGGTCACAAGATGTCAAGATTCACAGTTTAATATCTACGTTCTAATTATTAGATCCAAAAAGCCTCTTCGGCTCACTGACAGTAGGCGGCAGTAGGCTCACTGACAGTACTGTTAGTAGTTACAGTTGCATTTTCTGAGTCCAACTGTTGAAGAGATGCCATAAGGCTGAGGCCAACGGTCTGATACCCCTCGTCTTTAGAAATTAGAACAGCAAAGAATAGTAGTAGATAAGAAGTGTTTTGTTTTTTTTGGTAAAGAGATAAGATTGAAGTGTTGAACTACAGTGTTTGGATGTTCACTGGAATAGGCATGGGTGAAAGAATCAAGAACTCTTTAAAAGACATTATATTTCTCGGACAGCTCAACCCCAGTCACCCAGTGTGCTCTTCTTCTTCAGTACCATCACTACCTTCTTCACTTTAAACCAATTTTCCTCCATTCTCCATCCTAAATTTGGCAAGTTTGTAATCCTTTATTTTTTATGGGTTTTTCTTATTTGATTCATGAAACATTTTTGTTAGAAATTTGGATGAAACATTTTTAATTTTCTTTTCTTTATTGGTTAGATTTTTTTTTTTTTTTAATTTGTTTGTTTATAAAGTTGTTATAAATTCCGTAGTCTGCGTAGGCGCGCTAGAAATATTTGAAATTTGTGTAATATTTGTTGAACATTGTTCATCCAGTTCCAGCTGACCAACATGGACAGCTCCTCACAAGCTTCGGTAAATGATTCTCAAGTGCAAAGAAGTCGTTCGTCAACAATAAAGCCGGACGGGAGAGACAAATCGAAACGCAAGATGAGAGCTGAAACAGATAATGCATCTACTCTAAGAAAACTTGTGGATTATTCTCGAAGACTGACAGAAGCCCTTGAGGAGTCACTTGAACATGGTAAAAAACTCAATGAAGTTTTCGAAGCCGGTAAAAAGAATGCAAGAGATCCTTTAAAACGTAAACTTGCAAAAGAGGAAGAGTTGCTCAAGACACTGAAGTGGGAGGAAGAGATCATGAGCACGGATACTTCAAATATGACACCACAAGGGAAAAAGTGGTATAGGATAACAAAATGTCAAATTTTGAGGGACTTAGAGCATCATCAACGCATTGCTATTTGCAATTGTGACACATCAGCATTTTAAGGAATCAAAAAAGTCAAAAATGAATCAAGTACCAACGCGAAATAAGAAAAATTCTTGTTTTCATTTCGCACGGCTAAAGTTGTCCCGTGCAAACATTAATCTTTTATAAACGGCACAAGTTGTCCCGTCCATCAATTCCCCCCATTTTTATGGCGCCAATCCATATTGGCGCCCATTGTTTCCCTCCACTTTCTACGTTATATATCACATATGAATCACAGTTGAAGCATCCATCATTTCTTCATCTCCTCTCATCAATCAAACTTTTTATATTTTGTCATGGGTTCTAGTAGTCATAATAGCAATTGGTGCGAAAGAGTAAGTGAACTAATTTTCGACGATGATGATGAAAATACCGTAATCGTTCAACAAATGCAAAGTGATGCAGTTGTAGTGGCGTCAATGATTCCGGCTTTCAACGCTTTATCTGTACCAAAATGGGGTGGATCTGTTGATGGTAGAGAATACACTAACCGCGATCGTGTTGGTGCGCATGAACGGTTGGTAGGCGATTATTTTTGTCGATAGACCAACTTATAAAGCAGGTAAGTTTCGTCGTAGGTTTCGTATGAGAAGACCACTTTTTAACAATATATTGAAAGTTGTCACTAATTTTGATTCATATTTTAAGCCTTCTTGTGATGCTCTTGGTTTGCACGGGGTTTGGGTTTGGTAAAATGGCGGTACCGCAATCTGGATGCTTGCTTATGGTTGTCCGGTGATTCAATGGATCACTGGATAAAACTTCCGAGAGTACGCCCGAGAATCACTTCATCATTTCTGCAATGCGGTTGTCAAACTGTTTTTGAAGAACAATACCGAGAAGCCCAATGAGAAGAAGATGTAACACGTTTGCTTGCGATGAAGTGAAGAACGCTGTTGGTTGGTGTATGTTGGGTAGTTTAGATTTGTATGCCTTTGGGTATGGAAAAATTGTCCAACCGCGTGGCATGGAACTCATTTAGGCCATGCTAGAAAAGTTTAATCGTGATTTTGGAAGCGGTTGTAGACCGAGAGCTATGGTTTTGGCACGCATACTTTGGAATGGTGGATCGTGTAATGATCTTAATGTGTTAGATAATTCTCATTTATTTGATAATTTAGTCGAGGAACGACTCCGACTTGTGTTTATCAAGTTAATAACAATCCTTACAATATGGGCTACTACCTGGCGATGGAATATATCGACCATGGGCTACTAATCGATTCAAACAATCCCATCTCCCCGCTACTCCTATGGATACTAATTTTGCAAAAGCGCAAGAAGCAAACTTCGTAAAGATGTGGAGCGTGGTTTTGGTGTTTTCTGAGCTAGATTTGCAATTGTTAGCGAGGGCACGCTTTCGTCCGATTGGGGACGGAGGAGCTCTATCCCGTGATAATGAAGACATGTATTATACTTCACAACATGATTGTTGAGAATGAACGTAATGTACAACTTCCAAAGTGGAAACCACCTTCAGATGAACGGTTGCGGCATGAAGTTGAGATGCAGAGTAATGACCATCTGTTTGTGCAAAACATGGTAGCTAGGACATTAAGTATTCGTTGTGGAGCTACTAATCAACAATTGAAGAATGATCTGGTTGAACATCATTGGGCACATTATGGTGCACGCCACAACCAAAGGAACAACTAATAAGTTTGTTTAAGTTTGTTAACTGTGTTTTTTAAGTGTGCTTTATGTATTTTCTATTAACTGTACTTTCATCATGTTTGTTTAAGTTTGATTTGTCATAGTTGAATTTTCTGTTAACTGTACTTTCATCAAGTTTTGGTGCTTTCTGTATTTTCTGTTAAGTGTAATTTTATCAAGTTTGTTTTGTTTAAATAAGATTGTGATTTGTTGAATAAGATTTGCACATAGTTGAAATTAAAAACGTTACAACATACTTGAAATTAAAAACGTTACAATATAATTGGAATTTAAAACGTTACAACATACTTGAAATTAAAAACGTTACAACATATTTGGAATTAAAAACGTTACAACATACTTGGAATTAAAAACGTTACAACATATTTGGAATTAAAAACGTTACAACATACTTGAAATTAAAAACGTTACAACATATTTGGAATTAAAAACGTTACAACATACTTGAAATTAAAAACGTTACAACATATTTGGAATTAAAAACGTTACAACATATTTGGAATTAAAAACGTTACAACATATTTGGAATTAAAAACGTTACAACATACTTGAAATTAAAAACGTTATAACTAAAAATCATCATCTTCGTATTCTTCATTTTCATCCCTCAGAAATGGATTGGGAGAGCGTGGTTGCGTACCACGAGACTGACTAGCACTGTTTGTTGATCCAGAAGAAGAAAAAGACCCAAACTGTTGAGAATAATGAGTTGGAATGTTTGGACTAGGAGGGGTTGGAATGTATGGACTAGGAGGGGTTGGAATGTATGGAGTAGAAGAGGTTGGATAATTAGGAATAGAAGGAGCAGCAGGAATACCTTGTTCTTGTTCAACCCACTTACGATAGATAGCTGCTTGCTTAGCTTCCCAAAATGTCAGTTGAATACCGCTAAACTTGCTTAGATCAAGCATCATGATATCTTGTTCTTCTCGTGCTTCAAGCCTCAATATTTCGTCTTCTTTTCCTTTTTCATTGAGAGGAACATTTGTCGCTTTAGCTCTGTTTGTTCTTGCGGATATTTTGCGGTTGTAAGTTGATTGTCTCGACCTCCTCCGAGTTTGTGCCATTTGGTGTGCAACTTCATCAAAGCATCTCTTTTCTTAAACTTTCTTTCCTTTGGACGCGTTTTTCGATCGGGGCACTTCCCTCGATGGTTGACTTTCTTCATCTAACGAAATATTGGCTATTCCAATATTGTTAGCGGTTGATCCACCACCGATGCCACCACTAACATCACTACTAGAAGTGGTTTCTGTTTTTTGAACTACTATCACTTCTAGCTTGATATAAATGATTCCATTTTGGACTTAATATTAAAATCCAATAACAATGCTCAAATTTAAAATGTTCCTTTTGAGCGCTTAAAAATATAGTACGAGCTTCGTGACATTGTATCATCCGCATTAGTACCACTAGCATTCATTCTCAATTGTTGATCATAATAACCTTGAAATAAACTTACCGAATGTTGGATGATGTGAAAACGCGCTTGAACCGATCCACCAGTTCGTGGTTGCCTGCATGACCAAAGCCGGCTCATACGCTTGTTCATTTCATCGGCAATTTTCAAAAAAAAAAACATGCCTATTTTGGCCCGCTCCAACAACTGCATCTTCTCAAATAAAAATCCAACTATGACATAAAATTTCATCTTCAACAGGTTGTGAAATTTTTGAGCGACTTTGAACATAGGTATGTTGGCTGTTTTATTGGTTTTGGTTTTCACTATTTCTACCACCTCTGTTTCCTCTACCTCTAGATCTTTGTGAAGACATTTTGTGATTTTGGTGAAGAATAAAAGAAGAAAGAAGAAGATGAAGTGAATTAGTGAAAAATGAGTTAAGCATATATGGAATATATATAGGCCCAGTCCAACGGAACTAAATATAGTCGTTAATATAGCCGTTAATTCCAACGGTACAAAATCGAACCGTTTTAATTTTTTATTAAAAAAAAAAAAAAAATTCGGGACTGGCTAAAAAGTAGACCCGTGCACACATTTCTACTCTCGGACGGGTCTAGTTTTCCCGTGCGTAATCTTGGACGGGTCTAGTTTTACCGGGCGAACCATTTCTATTTTCTTAACCAATTTGGCTCCACTTTTGACAATTCTTAAAATAAAAACGATCATTTGACAACGCGTTGGTGACGGAAATTGCTAAAAAAATTGTCAACTGTCACATTGAAAATCAAAAATAACAACGCGTTGATGATGCTCTTAGAAGATCGTCAATCCAAAACATCAAGGAGCTTGAACTTCGCAGACGACGACTAAGAAATCTTATGTGTTGTGTTTCTTTGTAATTCATCTTTTTTTCTTGTTTTTTAAAAATTTATCTCTTATTATGTATTGTTGTTTCCAATTTTATGAATGAAGCATTATATAAAACAAAATTATCGTATTTGTGTGAAATGAAGATAAAGTAATGTATAATGATATGGATAATGGGTTACAATTCGTTGTCACTTTTTCCTTCTCTTTTAATGGCATGGTGCACCATTGCCCATTGGACTCAGCTTAGTAACTTTGTCTCCAGTTTGTGCTATCATGGATTCATGGCTACGCTTCAGCCGTTCAGGACTTAACAGTGGTTCTGCCGACAAAATAGAACCACAGCACCTCAAGACGAGTAGGGTCTGATATGTTTTGCCTGCAATTTGCTCCTCAATCCTTTTATGTTTTTATGAAACAGGCTGCAAGAATATCATGGAAGGATCTTCTATTTTTTGTGTGTAAATTGTTTATCCCAAAAGCTCATTAAAGCAACCTGGATTTGGTAATGATTGATGAGAATCTGGTTGTCCATGTTAACTGGAAGTTTGGAACAGACTTTCATTGTAATCACTTCCCAAACTAACTTGAGAGAATTGTTTCTTAGCTACGGACTACGGCAACAAGTGCACTAGATTAATTGCCAAAAAAAAAAAAGAGTGCATCAGAGTAGCATGCCTGTCAGTTATCATGAAAGCTCTAAAGTAGCTCACAATTTAGAAGTGTGGGTTCACTTCACTCTATAAAATTCAACGCGCATGTCATGTGATTTGCTCCGTCAATACCGCTCAAGAATTCAATCAGAACATAAAACAACTCACTTCAAACCTCAAACCAGAACACACCCACTACACAAAACTATTGTTTAATCATATACAGATTCGAAATCCCACATTCCAAGTTCACTCAGCAAATTAATAGTTTCTAGGACTGACGTACGCTATCAGGCAGAAAATTTGCAAAATAAAACTCCTAACGTGAATATAGCAACAATGCACAAATAAGTGTGCTACGAAACTGTAGTAGTATACCCACCTCTATTAGTATCAGACTATCAGGCTATTAAGTGTGCTACAAAACACATGTCAATTATAGAATTCACACAACTTCGGTCCAAGTTTGTAGTACGCGTTTGGTCGTTTTGGAGCAACATCATTGTGAACAGAAAAAAAAAAAATTCTTTCATTGCAAACCTAACATCCCTCCTTGTTTCATGTGGCCTACCCCGTTCATATATATGGGATTAAGACAAAGATGATGATGATCACTCACTCTTTCCATGTCGCGACTTCCCAGTTCCCACATGCACCGAAAACCAAACCCCCCACTCCCAACAATAATAATCTTTTGTTTTTTGATAAAACCTTTTCGTACATTATATTAAAATAGGTAAAATATCCCTATGACAGTACAAATAAAACTGTTTCGGACCATCAGAACTAGCCCACTCTGCTAGCTTTATAGCCCAATTATTTCCTGTTACAGAAGTGTACCTAAACGAAAATTCTATCATATCTGTCAGCTTCATGTTCATCTCTTCTACTACGATCTCTATTTGAGTTCCTTGATGGATTAGTTATGATTTTGATCACTTGTTGATCAGTTCCTTCAAAGATCGCATTCACCACTCTCTTTTGTCTGACGAGATCAACGGCAAATTCTGCGGCAAGAAGGCTAGCTTCAGTGCGAGAGAGCTTAGATTTCATAAACAAACCATAGTAGTTCACTTTGAACTGACCAAAAGGAGGAGCAATCCATTCCCCCTCACTTTCAGAAAGTTCCATCTGTTGTGAAAAGATAGCCAAGGGGCTATCCACAGTAGTCCTGCCAATCAGCCAAAGCCTTGACAAGAACTTGTTCATGGTTAGGTCGAATAAACCTAAACCGACAGTCATTTCTATGCCACCAAAGGTGGTACAACAAAGCAAAAGCATATAGGGAAACATTGTGAGAAGGACTATCTCTGCCTTGAAAAAAGTTAAACCATGTTTGAGACATAATAGTCAATACTCAATACATGATCAACACTTTAGAAAGACATTAAAATAGTGATTGAGATTTGAGAGAAGTTAGTGAATTGAAAATTTGAAATACAACAACATGTCAACATCAGTTGTTATCTACTTATCCCAATGGTAATGTTCTACACATTCTTTTATTTATTTTTTTCGCTTAATGTTCTACACATTCAACCAAAACATCCATTACAATTGTATAACTTAACTTGGTACAAATATATATTTGGTATTTCATAATAAAAAAGAATTTAAGTAAATTATGAAAACACACTCAATTCAGATTTCATTCATCAATCCATCAAAATGATCCACTAAGTCTTGATATTGTTAAAAGCATCACATCTATGCCTAACTTCACCCCACCTTCCTTGTTTCACACCAAGAAAACTAAGCTTCTCCATTGCTCTAGCAAAATCTTCAAAAAATGTAGTTTGATTATTAGCATACATCATTGCAAAAGGCCTAGTCCTCGAATCTTCAATCATCGCTCGATCGGTCGCCAATAGTCCTAATCCCCTCGGCAAATTTTGATAGTACATATTATCAAACTTATTCGGAGTCATCAAATCGTTAAATACCGACATTGTAGGCTTGGACTGAAAATTAGCACAAGCATTTTTCAACCCTTGAGCAAACCTTGGGTTCAAAGTAGGATCAACTGAAGAATACTTACTAAAATTGAAGATTCTAGTTGCAAACTCTTTACAATGAGAAAAACCAATAGTATGTGCACCACTTAAAGCAACTGTTTCTTGAATTGTGAACCCCTTGGAAGTAAACAAAGTAATGATTTCAGACATACCCATTGTGGGTTTCGGTACATTTAGTTCAACTCTTGAAGCTTTTGAGACATACCCATCTTTTCTACCCAGCCATACTTGATAAAAAGGACCACCAACCATTGAAACAAGATCACGAGTAGCAAGTGCTAGTATATCTGAACAAGAAACAGTACCTGGACATTCAAGTTCAATAGCTGTTTTAGCACGAACTATAACATCAAAAGCGTCACCAGGTAAAGATAAGTTGATATCAGCGTCACGTTCGGCTTTGTTAAAAATATTTGATGATATCAAAACTGATGCATCACATCCTTCTACCATACAGTCATGGAAAAATAAACGTAGTGTACCTGCTGCTGTTGTTGGGCTAGTTATTTGTTTACTGGTTATAATGTCTAGAACTATTTGTTGAGCTCTGGGGCATGTTTTGGAGTAGTATGTTGTAGAGAGACTTGATTCAGCTGGAACTGAAGTGAGTGAAAAAATGATGACAAGTATGAATGGAAGTAAAAGTAGAGACATTGTGAATGAATGTGTTTGGAGAAGATAGCTAGATCTTGTTTTAGATTGTTTTTGGGCACTAGGAAAAAGGAGAGGAGAGAGTGGGTTTGTTTTGTCACTCTCTTTATTTCTTTTTTGACATAAATTTTGGGTGGTTTTAAGGGAGGTGGTGGGGTATAGGAGGAGAAAAGAAAGGGTTGTAACTGAACTGGCATGGGGCACATGGTGGCATGCAATTTTAGTTTCGTTTTTAGAAGACAAAAAAGCTGTGCAGGTATTGTATCTCTTTGGTTGTACATAACATAGGTCAGTACGTTACTGTTGTTGAGACTTGAGACATTTGGCATAAGCAATCAACGACCGACGTGGCTGACGGAGTACACCAACACTTAGCGATCTTCGCTATGCTGTTGCAAGCTAAATGGATTTAACTAAAGAAAAACAATCGAAAAATAGAGTGTATAACAGTTAACAAACATGAAAAAAATGTATTAGTTTCATGTCTTGTCAATTTTTTTCAGTGTTTAGACTTTTAGCGTTAAGAGTGTAGACATATATATATATATGAACCTTGAGACTTTGAGAGTAAATGTGACAGATAGGTGGCACTAAATATCAATATATGCAGATTTTAAAGCTTGGGACACAGAAATACAAAAGTTAGAATTTAAGACGGGCAGCCCAATTATGATCTTTTGTTTCCCAAAAGTTGCAACTGAAAATAATAATAGTGGCAGTCACGAGTGAGAGTGATTAACGGCATGAAAAAAGGCAAGTGAATGAACTGGCCCGCCAAATGAGAATTCTGAGCGCCCAATCTGATACTTAATTACTGCATACATATACATACATAGAGTATTTATATTCTCAGCAAGTTAGTAATATTATCTATTATAATAAAACAAAATAGGAGGACGGTGGGATTGCATGGGAATCTGCATTAGATTAGATGGAGAGCAGATGTGCAATGGGGATCGTTTTGAAACACCTATGAGTAGTCTTTTAATGGACATCTACTATCACCTCTCTCTATATTAAAGTAGAAAACATTTTATGTGACAATCTCTTTCCTAGGTGGCGCATTCTTGAGACATAGGTATACCACGTGGACACTCTTAATTAATCATAAGAAGTTTTCTAATACAACATGAACTCTTAATCTTAAGAAGTTTCCTAATACATCACAACTCTAATAATTCAATCAACATCTGACAAATTTTTTTTATTTATAGGACTCCAATAAAAAAATATTGCTAAATCAACTCCAAAAACTTATACTAATAATTATCAGTTATTGAATTCCTCACAAAAATTTAGGGGATGTGAATTTTAGAAATGATTTCAGCCATATGGCCGAGTCTAAAACCTTGTCTATATACTAAAATAGAGACTTCTAAGGGAGATTTTTCTCTCTCCTAAGTAGCACTCTAATATGAAAGATATATTTTTCTCTCTCGGCTCTCTAATAATAAAGTTTTTGAATCCATTATGCCACGTGTAATTAAAACTTAGTATAATTAAAACTCTTCTTACTATTTGAGTGCGAGTGTGAGTAAGTGCGAGTTAAATAGTTTCCTATTACAATTACGACTCTATTAGAAATAGTTTTCTCTATTATGATACCTCTATATGCTCGGTATCTATAAGACTGCCCAAATAATCAAGTAAACATGTTATTGAGTTCTAGGGCATACAAATAAAATATATTGAATTTCAGGGCATACAATAAAATATTATTTTGATCTTTTATAGAATGTTGTTTTGATAATTTTATTTCAGGGCATACTACGTATAAATTAGGCATTACCTCAATACATATCTACTGCTATGATGTGAAGAAAATATCAATTTATCATCTTTTCCCACCTATAGATAATAGAAACTAGATAGTTTAGAGTTTAGAAAATATAGTCTGCTTGGGATTTTCTTACAGATGCTCATTCAAATGCCTTTTGTCATTATATGTTTTTCATACAAGCTTTATAACTTTAAAGTCACAGGGTGCTTTGAGCTAGATTTGATTCATGTTTTAGCTCTCCCAAAAAGCTTCAATTATAGTAATTCACTGTTCTGTATTGACAGAAGATCAACTACAAAATGATTATTGTAGTTTTGGAGAAAAATCGATCTAGAGTGGATTTAAGGGAGTAGTGACCACGGGTCAGGTCACCTGAGCATGGCTGGAAAGTGATTAACGAACAATTGTTCATGATGAGAGGTCATTGAGGATTTTTGTTTAGATCGCTTAGACCAATTTGTTGAATTGAAGTGATAGGGATTCAAACCCAACGAAAAAATAAATGATTAAGAGTACGTGGAGCGGAAAAAAATGTATCAAAATGGAAACAATATATGAGAAGTTTGTTGCTATATATTGATGTATCCTAGAGGCGTATGTATGGTATTTAGGTATTGGGACGGAGAGGTTGTCGATTTAGTGTATCCTCGATTGTCTAAACACTACGTTCTCTGTCTAGGTTCCATCTCTACATAGAATCATATCCATTAACTAATTTTTGTTTAACATGTTATTATTCTACCAGGTCTAATATTACATGAATCAATCACATTATCAAAGTGATACTTGAGGGTATATCACCCACAGTGCTCTAGACAAAGAGATCGTTCTGATGGAGCAAATAAATGCTTCTTCATTTACCAACCATATAATTCTAAAAGATGAAAAAAAAAAAATGTATTGTTATGCTATGAACTTATATAAAGTGATGTTAGTAGAAGAGTAAGTAGATTTTCAAGTGATGTTAGAAAATTTAGTAGTGGGTCATTGGCCAGGTTAGTAACTTATACTTAAAAGAGTCGTCTCCATGAAACCCCACAAAAATTTATTTATCCAAGTGATTAATTAGTAATGGTTTCTCAACGACAAGACATGAACTATAATCAAGTTGGTTTGATTTGATTGATTTAATGAAAATTGATCTTTCTGTAAAACAGCGGTCGGGTTTGTCATTACGTTCACATTTCAATAAAATTACAAAATGTTATTTATAAACAAAACTAATTTGATCACGGGAATTTGTGAAAATGGATTTAGGTGAGAAAATGATGAAAGTAAAAGAAAATAGACTTTGATTTCGAAGATAGAAAATCCGTTTGTGCGAATCATATCTCCGTTAAAAGAGTTAGTCTCGATTTTTTATCCCTAATAACAACTCTTCATCTTTGAACGAGCCTTATAAGCGCATGGAATCGATTTAGAACCCCATCTCTGGGTGAACTTACTCGATTTCTAATCGTTATAATTATCGAAACACCCTCTCTAATGGAGATAATCATCACTCGGGCAGAGTTTCTACTCCGAGATCACAGAACTAAAGTGTTATTCTAATTAATATAAAATAAAATTGAATTAAAAACATTTTAATTAAAAACTGAAAATTAAATTCTTCATTACACTAGAAAAGCAGTAAACTACTCTAAATCCTATGATTGAATGCTAACAATTCAATGAGAAAAACTAAAACTAGACCCTTGTATTTATAGTTGAATGGACGGTCGTGATCGAATCTAAAAAATCTTATCCAACGACTGAGATTTGATCACTATTCAACTTTTTGACTTTGAGGAATAGTAATCAATATTTGACACTATTCAACATTATTCATCTTTTGACTTTACAAAAAGTTAAATAATAAAAAATCTAAAATATCTACGTCGTCTTCGATAAATAGTGACGTGCTTGGCTTTATCTCTGATTTCAAACCATACGTCCATTTTATAGAAGCAATATACCATTGCGTAGAGTTTTCTGCGTTGATCATTTTGACAGGTCATATGCTTCAATCGGAGTTAGGAGACGGAAGATGTCACTGTTTGAACTTTCTCTTGATTTTCGGACTGTTACAGGTCAGTTTGATCAAGTTTTGACCCAAACATGACTCCTTTGGCTGGCTCAGGGGCTTAGGTTTGTTCTTTTGACTTGTTTCATGACTCTTTCTATAGTAGGGCCCATTCCTATGGTGGGACCCATAACTTTTACCAGTGAGACCCGAAAGTCGACTTTTTGGCACTATTGACCTATTCTAGCCGGTTGAGTCTATGAGCTTTATTTTGGCATCTGTGAGTTTTAAACGGCTGAGACGGAAGATTTCAAGACCAAACTTTATTCAACCGTATTAAGTGCTAAAACGCAACTTTTGTGTGTATTTTATCATTGATTGTCGAAACCTGTGAAAACATGAAAATACAATTAATTTACATTTATTAAATACATAATTGACCCAAATGTAATGTCTCTATGGGGTTTAAAACACAGTTTTTGCTACTTATAAAAAAATGCAACAAGAATTCGATCAGGTGAAGTGCTGGACCAAAACCTTAAGTGGAAATGGGGCTTGAACGACAGTTGAACTTCAGAGGGGATTGGGAATGGAACACATAGGAATATGAGATAGGTTGATAGAGTACGCAATCAAGTTGAATATTAAGGTAGAGTTAAATTAAAAGAAAATAGATTTAATGCTTTGAATTATATTGTTTGCTACAATTTGTGCCTCCATAGATTATTTGTGATGTAGTTGACGTGTTCATGTGTGGGTGTTCGGAATTTTGCTACCAAATGTGTAGTTAAGACCTTTTGTACCTCCAATGAAGGATTTTCTCTCTCATATATGTGGCATCTTCTAATGTAGTTGTGGTGACACGGATATCTACTTGATTGGCAAGCTCAAATGAGACTATGAGAGTCCATCAATTGCAAACGTTGATTATCTTTAAATTAATAGCAATTATCTTTAAATAAGAAAGATCTCACAATTACCCCACAAATTCATAAGGAAACCTCTTTCAATTTGGAATCTATAGTTATTATTTCCTAAAAAAATAGGAAAGATTATTGCAATTATTTCCTAAAAAATAGGAAATTAAGATCTTATAATCACGGCTTTTATGATGGTGGATAGATTAAAGGATGTAATAAAAAAAATTGAACTTTTAGTTTGGGCGTATATATAATGTAGAGAACTATCTTATCGATCATTTCATTGTGCGTATATATACTAACTATTGTATTTGATAACAAGAATAAACATACACAATGACATGGTACTGAACATAGGCAACACAATGATAAAAGGTAAACATTTAGATCTGAAGCAAACAATAGATAAAGAGGCAATGAATTGGTGAATGGTGATGTTGTTATCTTGATGTTTCGTGGCTGTCCTTTGCCGAAATCAGATAATTAACATCCTTATTGCTGGTGGAAAGTTAGTATTCGATAATCAAGAGAGCGACTCTTGAAGGAATAAATGTTATATCACTAGCGTGATTCTATTTTCCATTTAGAGCACATAATTTCTAAGGTTGGAAAAAACGACTCCATAATCAATGGAGCAGTTGTGATGGGAGAGAATGAATAGCTAGAGGTTAGCATATGAGGCCATGATCACCAGAGGCACACTCAACTGATTCGCCATGGACTCCTTGAAATTGCTTTAGAGCATATATCCTTTTTAGTTATTCAAATCGGCCTTTGTAATATATGGTTCGCACTCACGAATAAACTAACGGATAAATGTTGCTTCTTGATTGTTCGTGGTTTCAATAAAATGCAACTACTGGAGATACATAAGTAGAAAGTTTGCTTAAAAAATTAGAGAAAAGCAACTATGTTAACAACTTATGATACACAAAAATTGAATGAACAGGGGTCCTGAAAATATTGAAAGACAACAATAATATACGAGAAGTCACGACATTCCTGTGTGAAGTTCTCATAATAGGTTTGTGAAGTCATGACATTATCAAAGCGATATACTGGAACACCCAAGCAATGGCTCTAAACATTGTGCAAGATGAACTTATACTCTTAGGAGAATTACGTGAAAGAGCCATATAACTTACATATTCTCCATCAAACCACACAAAAATTGATTTATCCAAGTGAGTAGTGTTGGTGTCTCAGCATCAAGATATGAACTATAATCAAGTTGGTGTTATTTGATTGAATTAATGATCATTCACCAAGAATTCCATCATGTGAAAGTGCTAGCTTGAATGACACCTCAACTTCAAAAGTGCTTCGAAAGGGGGCATATGCTAGATTGCTAGAGTACGCATTGAAGTATAGAACACACTTGATCTTAATAAATACATAAATGTGCTGTGTGGTTTTCTAATAGAAGAAAGTTCAATCTGCTCTGCGCTGCCTACCTGGCACATGAGAAGGAAACATGGTTTTGGAGTCTAACTATAAGAAAAACTTTTTTTTTTCAAAGAGTTGTGCATATATTGTTTATTTAGTAGAAGTGTTTTAGTACATAAACAATGTTCGGATATTGCAATTTTAATACGCAAAATACCTAAAAGATCCCGAGCGTATGCCCAAGTCCAAAATCTAGTCTATATATTAATATTAAAGCTCCCACAAATGTATTTTTCGAGCTACCTTAAAATTCCACGTCACTAACCTAAATCTGGATTTAAGAAACCAACTTAAAACGGGAATCTAACTCCTATTAAAATAGGAAATCCTTATTTCTATTTGAAAGGAAAGTCTGTAACTTCTAATTAAAATGGGAATCACACTTTTAAATTAAGTCAACTTTTATAATATAATATCTCTCATAATTAAAAACAGGTGTTTTAAAGAACAATTAAAACGATTTGTTAGGAAATTCAACTATGACATACGATTTTCTTTTAAAATTCCATGTCATCGCCTATTAAAACGGGAATTACTTTCCCTATTGAAAAAGAAATTCAAGCAATTCTAAACTAAAACGGGAATTACTTTCCCTATTGAAAAAGGAAATTCTAGCAATTCTAAACTAAAACGAGAATCCTTCATACTAAAATTAGAAACATAATTCTAAATTAGGTCAACTATTACAACGAGATCTCTCCCCAATTAAAAACGGGTTTTTAAAGGACAATTAAAATGGTCTTCTTAAGAAATTGTATATGTTCTTAAGTAAGTTTTGCGTATGCACGGGCCTACAAGCTAGTTAATATGTAAAAATGCCAAAATTAAAAGTTGGAATAAAAGCCATAAAATAATGCTTAATTGTTGGGTTTAATTCGTTAAATGTAACTGTTGTATTAATGGGACCAAAGCACAATTTGTGAGTTAGGCACGTTAGAGCATCTCTAGGTGGTGGTAGTATACTCTTCAAATTTGAAGAAATTTTTTGGAGAATCTGGTCGCAAATTTCGACAAACTCTAGGTGGTCGCAGATATCGACCGCAAAATTGATTGTAGACCCCACCACACGCGCCATTAGTAATGTCGCGCGCCAGTACCACTGTCGCTCGCCATTGGTACTATCGCGTGCTACCGAGTAGAAAGTCGGGAATTTCACAAATTGCTTCATTCTCACCCAACACTCCAAAACTATCTCCACAACCATTTCATTTTACCATGACTTCTTCTTCATCATTGTAAAAAACTAGCCAACATACTGATGTTGGCGAATCAACTCAACAATCATGTTATTTTGATACTGTACTCACAAAAATGTGTACTTAGAGCATCTTTAGGAGTGATATCAACCTAGCATCAAACACTAAATTTCCAACAATTTGGTATTTTTTCAACTTCAGGAGAGTCACATGTTGATGAAAACACAAAAAAAACACTAAATCGGCCAATATTTGGTTCCAGGTTTGATGCTGTATTAAATCACTCACGCGGTTTTAGCAAAACCGCTCGGTTTTTCCAACACCGCGTGGGCTTGGGCTGCTAAATGGGTTTCTATGGCGCGGTTTTGCCAATACCGCGTGGGCTTGGGCTTCTATAGGCGCAGTTTTGCCAACACCGCGTGCGTTTTTTTTGAAAATTAGAGTTGTGGTGCTTAGAACTTGACAAATTATGAATTGTGCATAGAAGTTGAGAAATTTATAATTGTGCAATTGAAGAAATTAAGAATTGTAATTCAAAATCGAAAAAATTAAAGAAATTATAAACCTATGATTATGATTATGATTATGATTATGCAGTCCAAAATCTATGATTATGATATAATCATATAATATCCAAAATGATCCAAAACCTATCATATTACATCAAATTTATTTAGCTCTCTTCTTACGCCCCTTACCACTCGATCCCTCTCCTCTCTCTATTTGGATATTCCTAAGCTGCTCCTCTAAGTTCCTAACCTGAGAATCAAGATCTTCTCTGTCTGCACGAAGGTTAACTACCTCAGCCTGAAGTTCCTCATATCCCTGATGTTGTTGCGTGTACACCTGCTAAATATCCTCATACGCTTTTCGAGTCTCGTTATATGCACGCTGGGATTGCTGATATGTCTGAGAATATGCCTCCTCCCTTTCTTGGCTATAATAATACACGGTAGTCCTCATCCTATCAAACATACAAATTTGGTTCTCATATCTTTCCTAAATCTCAGCCTAAAATACATTGTGAGTACATATTATATATATAATGAATAAGAAAAATAAAATAACTAAAGTCACCGTGGTATACTGATCAATCTGCGACTCTAACTCATGACAACGAGCACGAGGCACCTCAGGAATGGAAATGTAAGTAGCCTTTCCATCAGGACTACACACGGCAAACATCTGAGGATTACTGGCAGACACAGGAGCTGGATGATATGCATTCAAAGGTTGTGGGTTGTAAACAGATTGTGGCGGATGAGGAATACGTAGCTCACATCTCATCCCTTCCAGGCCCACAAACTCGAAGTTGCTAGCCCGACCAACAGGAGGCAACAACGGACCCATGAAGACACGGTTCTACCATCTATAATACTGATCAGCAGTCTGCTCAACAACAAAAGAAGACGCATCTGGCGAAGGACCACCACTAGCATGAACTTCATGAACTTGAATTCTACCCCACGACTTCGCATCACTAACATCTGGCATGGGAGCACATGGAACTTCATAACGTCCAGTCATCTGCCTCCAACATCTATCACCACAGTACCAAACCATACAGTCACGTGCGGCAAACACAACTCTGTGACGTGACAACACACAAGCATGCTTCACAACAGGATCGTCAAAGGCAGTAGTCTAACGCCAAGGTCTCCACTCAATAGATCACAATGATCTAATATCAATCTGAGCACGAGCCATACAGACATTATTTCTAATATGCCCCCTGTTACGAGTCAAGTGAGGCCCTGACCAACTAACAAATCTAGGGCGAGTATCAGCAATCATGTCTATGTTAGGGCAAAGAGTTCGAAAGTACTCATAAAACCAAATCTATAAAAGTCCTGTGAATCCTGCAATTTGAGGACTTCTACTTCCGAATGTCTGTGAAGCTTTATCTAACGCCACTATCAATGTGGCATATACTGAGCTACCCAGGTCATAATCTCTCATACCATGCAAATCAGATACATAAGCATAATATCCCATTCGTAGTGTAGAATGACCATTGGGAAACAGAACATGCCCAATAAAAAACATAAAAAAAGCCCTAACATATACATCAACACCCTTACTACCAGGTAGAATAGTCAAAGCTAACTCCGCTCGTGTATCAGGATCTAAGAGGGGTTCCATATATGCAGTCTTAATATGAGATAGCTTAATACCAGAAGAATCATAAGCATTCGCATCTAAGCGAGGAAAACTTATAAGCATACTATCCATATTCTCATAATTTGTATGAAAAGGTATCGGTTGGCCTATACTGATACTCAACCCAGAAATCATAGTGAAGTCTAGTGGTGTGAACCCTAGCTCCGTACAAGGGAAATGAAATGTATGAGTTCTACTCCACCATCTTTCTACTAAAGCTATGACCACTGCCCAATCAGCCTTCTTATAATCCACATCAACCAAAAGACCCAAAGGTGTATACAAAATACTATCTCTAATATGTACAAACTCATCCAAACTCTTAATAACCTTCCACCACTCTCTAACACCATGTAAAGCCGATCTAACTTGGTAGTCAATAACATGCTGATATTATGAAAAAAAATAATGCGTATAAGATAAATAATTAATTGGTCCAACTTAACTAATTAATATTCAAAATATTTAATCAAAACTAATTAATTACCTGAGTATTACCCATCGCTTTTCGACCGTGTTTTGTATCACATGTAGAAAAAACAACTTCCATATCAAGTGCTTCACTGGGTGCAAATTGCCAATCGAAGTCGTTCATCTGATACTCCAATACATAGGGATGTCTATCAGTCGGCGCGACATCCTCGGGTTCTTCTCCCCCACCGTATTCTACTTCCTCGGGTTCTTCTCCTTTATCGCCAATGTCGTTTATGTACTGCCAATCATCACCGTCGAAAGGTTCAAAAGGATCCATTCAAGAGTTTAGGTAGGTTTTTGGTTTTTTTTTAACTAAAGAGAGGGTTTATAATTGAGAGAAAAGTTTAAAGTGATTGAACCACGCGGCTTTGGTCCTGATTATATAGAAGTAGCACGCGGTGTTCTGAAAACCGCGTGGGCTTGGGCATGTCAGTTGGGCTTCTATGGTGCGGTGTTGGAAAAACCGCGTGGGCTATATGGCGCGGTTTATCCAAAACCGCGTAGTTTGATGTCGAAAATTTGATGTTGCTCCTAAAGTTGCATAATGTTTTTTTGGTTCAAAATTTTGGTGTTTTTTTGGTAGCTCTCCTAAAGATGCTCTTAGGTCTATGCAATTGATTTTAGAGTCGCCACTAATTTTATTAAGAAAAAGTTGAGTAAAACCTATGTGAAGGACTAGCCCTCGAAACTAGATGATTATTAGGTTCGGGAGTCAAGGTACGATGTGGGAAGGTGTTAGGCACCCACACTCGTCTGGTAAAAACCAGCCTTACTTCTATTGAGGTGTAATGTATTAAGATAGGTGAATGAATAAAGTTTGAAATTTTATTACCAAATTGGATGATCTTCACTAAATTATTTAAAATCAAATGACTATATGCTATAGTAAAACTAAAAAAAAAAAAAAAATCCTAATATGCAATACTAATTAAAATAAAAGAGAAAAGAAAGATGTCACCTTGTTTGGAATGTTGCCTCATACTTGATTGTAGATTGATCGATTGATTGATGATAAACTTGATCTTGAATTGACAACTGTGATTTTTGGATTGAAAAAGGTGATTTGAGGAAAAAATAACTTTTGGTGAAAAGAAGTTTCTACTAAAGATCGACGAGAAGAAAAGAAGGCTAAAATGAAGAACTAGAAAGAAAAAATGAAGAACACTGAAGAAAAGAAGGCTATTAGCTCTGAATAACTAGGTCCAGATTATTAACTCCGAATTTCTAGCTCCAGATTATTTTTGTGGGTGAATGAGACCCATATTTATAGCATTTGGGCGTGGATTCAAATATGGTAATGAGTTTGATTCAAAGGCTGAGTGTTGATGAAGAAAAATTTAATGGCTTGATATCTTTCTGGATGCACCTCCTAAATCTGGCCCTTGATTCAAGAGGTGGGATAAGGGGTACGATCTTGGCCCTTGGTTTTTGGATCTTTTAGATGTATTAGGGCAAATAATCAAACCCTACACGTCCTTAATGAGCCCATAATCCAAGATTTCCAAACTTGGCTCCAAAATGGCATATTCTCTAGAATATTCTTGATTTTAGGGATCAAATCAAACAATTAAGGAAAGTTCTCTAGGTTTTTGGAGGCTTGAAAATGGGCTAGAAAACCTAATGAAAAGGTCTTACTCGATCTGGATCCACAGCCCATGAGCATATGTCCAAATCCAACCAAAAATGCCCCTTCTGACCATTTTATGAACACTACAAATTTCCTTTGACCGGGTCAAAATTAGGCAAACTCTTCTTCACAAAAATTGTTCATGAATCCATTAGGAAGGCTCATGAACTCTTGAAAATACCCTTAGGTCGAAATCTTACTCCAATAATGTATTGCACTGAACAACGCGCACAACGGGCAGAAACGGGATAGGGCAAGATTAAGGTTTCTGAAATCCAAAAGGAACCTAGGCAAGCTTGTACTCATTTTGAAGGATTTTTCAAATGGAATTCAAATATGAAACAATCTCATCCAAAGAAAGAGTGGAAAAAACGAGATTTGGGCTCCAAAGGGTTATAGAGGCATTTTGGTCATTCTCAACTCAAAACTCAGAAAGCAATGAAACTTCAGCCATAGCTAGAACATGATGAGGAGAGTCTAAAGACGCTAAAAGAAGATTGATGTAGAAATGAAAACTCTAGAAAGCAAATCACCTTATATGATCAAATTTAATTCAAGGCAAAATCGTGAATGAATTATGCCTGGGGTGCCAAAATGGGGTGTCTACAGTTGCTCCTCCTTGGCGGAGGTTGCTTGCAACTGAATGGAAAAGCCATGGAGACAAACCATTTTTGCCAAGCTCCAGCCAAAAGATCTCATGCAATTTTTTAAATCATTTGAAAAATATTTTTGAAATAGGGCATTTCCCTGGATATTTGAAATCCTTAAATTTTTTTTCAAGTTGTTTGTGAAAGCACAGTTGAAATTGGTTGTCACTCAAGAGAGGATGGTATCGTACCTTACAAATGTGTGTTTTACGCCTTACATTTTTCAGTACTCAACCAAAGTATCACACCTTCTAATGTGTGTATTTTACGTCTTATATTACATCAGTGTGTACTAGGATAGTGACACTCAGGCCAAAAAATGGTGATGGATAAGGATTAACAACTTTTTGAAATTAAGTGACAAATTTTTTGTAATCTAATATTTTTCAAATTCATTTTAGAAAACTGGTGAAATTAAATTGATAGATCAATTCATTCTTGATTTTGACTTCGATTAAAGATTCTCATATAATGGTGATAACCAAACACTGACGAAAGACTCACCGGGGAGAGCAAGAAGATCCACGGGGGATGGGAGATTCTAAAGAAGATGAACGAAGACATAGACAAACACTGCTAGGGAAGATAAGAGATGTGTTGGAGATGAAAGATGGATGCTGGGGATGATGATATTCAAGTTCAATCAATCAATCAATCAATTACGTTCAAGTATACTTGGATTGGAAAAGAATGCCACTGTAAGTTCAGGCTGATCCATCCGTGAGGCTGTCAGTAAAAACTGACATTGTTCTCGCGAATAATTTTAATGTTATACAAATGGAGTTACCGAAATGATATTAATGATCAAATGTTTGCCAATAGTGCGATGGAAAACAAAATTTGATGAATATTTTCTCATACTGGAGGGTAAGAACCCTATGGTACTAATATTCATCATTTTTTTATTATTTATTTATTTATTTATTTTATTGGTCAACTGTCAAACTAGTCAAAACCGGGTCCAACAGGTGAAAACCCAGTCAACTGGACCATCCGGGTCAATCTGGGCCAAACATGTTAAACTAGACCAAACCGGGTGAGAAGTAGGGGTGGGAATTTGGCCCTAACGACCCTAACCCGGCCCTGACCGACCCGACCCTAAGCCCTATAAAGCCCTCACAGAGTTTAGGGCCGGGCCAGCCCGGCCCTAATGCCTTCTAGGGCAGGGCTAGGGCTAAGATTCTAAAACATAGGCCCGACCCTAACCAGCCCTAACCAAGCCCTAACCGGCCCTGTTTCACACTTTCACTATAAATACACATACTATAATTGTCCAACTCTTTGTTAAATATTTTCAATTAAAATAACATTGTCCTTTGTAATTTATCACTTACACCCAAGGGTACTTTCAATAACTTGTCTTATATAACAAAAACTTGTCAACTTAACAGCCATGAAGAACAATGAGCACTAGCCTAATAAAAAATAAGACTTTATTCCTTTGATCATCAAGTCAAAGTCCATAACTTATTATTCTCAATTTCTTTTCTCACTTATTTTTTATAAATTATATTTTTATTCACATCCAAGCCAAGTCTAAAACTAAAGATTTCCTTCCACACCATTAAAGCAAAATACAGAGCAGACATTTGTAACATAGAAACCAAAAAACAACCTTTGTCAGAAAAATGACATTTGTAATCTCAAACCTTTCTCCATCACTTGTTCAAAAGCCAATATTTTCATTTCCATATACAAAGCTTGAATCACTTTTAAATTAGAAGAAAGATAATATTATATTTGTTTGAATCTATTATAGAAATAATTTATGATATTACAAATAGTTTAACAACTTCCATGACCCTTAACCAAAACTATTATGTTTCTTCTTTATATCTATTACTTCTTCTTTTAAAATGATAATATAATTATTTGTCTATGTATTTCAATTTAAAATGTAATTTTAGTGAGGTTTGAGTACAAAGAAGAACAAATTCCGAACTCTCGATGTACTTGAGTTCATTAGATTGTGGATGTGCATTTTAAATTTTGGACTTATACGGGATTATTACTAGATTGGTTGGACTTTGAGTTTGTAGATTATTGTACATTTTGTAATATAAATGAGTTTTAAAACTGATGTAGAAAAAAAAAAAGAAAATATATAGGCCCGGCCCTAAAGCCTTTAAAGAAGGCTTAGGGTAGGGTAAGGGCTTGAGGTTTAGACTTGTGACCCGACTCGACCCGACCCTATGCTGACTTTAGGACCGGGCCGACCCGACCCTAATATTTGAAGGGCTTTAAATGTTTAGGGCCGGGCTAGCCCGACCCGGCCCATTGCCCACCCCTAGTGAGAAGCATGTGGTGCACCGAAATTCCATTTCTGGTGCTTGCACCGTATCACTTTACAAAAACAGATATTTTATTTTGAGAGAAAGGAATCTTTGAACGGTCAACGTCCAAACAAACTTCTTTATTTCTTTTCGGTGCCTTTTCTATTTTTGTCTTTTTCCAAATATAAGTACCGCCAACGAGACGATCCTTTGTATTCTTTCCAAACTCTAGATTAATGCATGCAAACATTCCTATTCTTTCCAACGGCCGTTTTTTGCCTGTTGGAGCATGCGACAGTACCACTAGCGCGTGGTGCTGATCAAAGTAAAAAAAAAAATTGGAGCTACATTTGCAATGGCGTGCGACATTACCAATGTCGCTCTTCCTCAGCATCCAAATTGTCAAATTTGCGAACAAGAATGCAAACGAACAGGTGATGCGACCGAATTTGAGGCCACTTAGAGTTGGAATTCCGGGAAATTCCGAAATATTTCTTCAAATTTGAAGATTTTGACGGGTTATACTACCACCTAAAGATGCTCTTAAAACATTATTAAAGAGTTTGTGGGTTTGGGCCTCTAATACAGCCAACGTTTAAGGGCATTAACTTCCATGGGCTATTCTCATAAATTTTCACACTTATGAGTTGCGTTATTAAACCCTTCAACTTCTTCTCCTGAGAATAGGAAGATATAAAACACCACCTCTCCAGTCAATCTAGTGTCTCCTACTATTTTTCAGTTTTTCTTACAATTTCCATTTGGTATGGATTTTCTCCAAGCTTTAGATATGATTACAACTATCATTGAGAAGAAAGAGGTACATACTTTACCTTCTTCAAGGTACAAATTTATCTATATCTACATGTTGATTTTATTTTTATTCTTTCGTGCTTATTTTTTCACTATTTCAACAAATATTCAGTGCACTGAAAGATTAGGGGATTGGTTTTCAGGTTACTAATTCTCTTGAAATTGTGTTTTGAGCGTTCGGTTCAACGTATGACAAATTCTAAAGTTGATTCCACGACCAATGTCCGGTGAGTTATTCTAAAATAAAGAGTTATTGTAAGATTATATTACAATCAATAATTGTACTTTGCAGCTGTTGCATTTTATTTCATTTGCATTCACAGTAGAAGTAAGGAATCATTTATTTTCTTGATTTCTCAGTTTCATCACAGAAACTACAAATAACACAAATAATAAAAATTAAACACGGACTTTAACTATCATTTAATTTACAAATTTTCAACATGTATCTATTTGCCAATCTATTTTATGTTTTATTTATCATTATCTGTCAACAAGTAGATTATTTTAATAATTTTGTCTTATAAAATAGGGCACTCAAAGGACCACCACAACCACCTAATGGTCACCTCATCTCTTCCAAAAAATCACATGTAGTTGGTGTATACACTTCTCACTCTACTCAAGGTTCTTTTGTTCTTGACTATTTTCTTCCTGTAAACTAAATCAAGGGTTTGTGTCATAAACTCATAACTGTTGAATTGTATTTTAATAGGGTTAAAAATGGTCAAAGATTGAGTCTTTCGCCCCCTCCTTATCTGGAACAATCACCAACTAGGATTTTTTTTTCCTTTTATTTTCTTTTTCTTTTTAAGTAAAGAAAAATAATAATAATTACAAAAGAATGGTTAGAATTGCTCTTTGCAAAAGACCGAGAAAATACATGGTTAGGGTCTCATCAGTGGTTGTCTATGCCCACATTAGTAATAATGGAAATGAGTTAAGTGTTACTAAATAAGTATATGTTGGAAGAGCCACCGTTCCCTCCTTCCCCATGCCTCGACCTGACTGTGAACTAGGCATTGGTAGAAAGTGTAATTTGTAATCTAGGTGGTGTAAAAGTAGCTGGTGGGGGGCTTGGGAATTTAGGAGTGCTGATGGTCTGTAGAAATAGTTGACTCTTCCTATTTTGCGTCATGAATGTTGAGGGTAGTGATGCACTTATTGTTGCTGAGCTATCTCTAATTACCTCGGGTTTTTTTCTCTCTGTTTGTTGGAGTGAGTTTTATTTAGTGCATGTTTGTATTGGTTGTTGAGGGAAGTTGACATTTTCTATATAGCTGATTGTTGTTTCCTAATCAACACAATTCTAATTATAATCTATCTTCTATAGTAAAAGAACATGGAACACCCTTTCGGCTATCGTCATCTCCTTTTTCAAAATAAAGTTGGAGTTTACTATACATTGTCTAGTTGTGATTAAATGGTTAGACCACTTTGGAGAGGCCATGCTCCCACATCATACTCTCACATGATACCCTGTTAATAGCCCACTATTAGTCGGTTTCCAATGGGGAAGCTCCACCATTCAACTTGGGTTGCAATTGTCTCAATTAAAACCCATGATCCCATCTCGTAAATACTTCCTACATAGAAGTTAAGAAACCAAAAGGGCAATTATGGCAAAATATGTATGTACTCTATAACACTCTCTGCGACTCTCCTAGTGTTACACGATTTACAACTCTATCTTGCACTACCTTATCAAATGTGTGTTCATATTTTCTTTCTTTTGCATACAAGTAGGTGTGAATTCGTTATTCGTTTCTGCATGAAATAGTTCATTAACTATATTTTTCATTTTAAGTTATTGATTTGAAATTTACCATGTTTCAATGATTTTGCTATTGTTAACTATATATACATGCTATGTCATTTGAAGTCCAACATTATTAATTGGCTTGGCTATATTTCTTCAATCTGCTATGGTGTTTCATGGGATAATCTGAATTGTGCCTTCATTGTATTGGTTTTGGCGTTCTTCACTTTTACTTGATTTTATAATGATTGGTTGGTTTCTTGGTGCTATCATAACGGTAGGTATTGTCGCTAACTTCTCTTACATGTCTATTTCTTTTTCTAGAGCTCTAATTACTTAGTAGAGTCAAAAGAGACTTCATCAGTAGAGAGACTGAGTGAGTTAGCCGCCAATTTTAGCAAGGCTTCTTTGACTTAAATCATAATCTTCTGCCTTAGGATTCAACCTGCTCTGAATCTTCATCTTTGTAATGTGGTTTTTAGATCCCATTGCAACACCAGGGATAAACATTCTATGGTAAATTTTATCCCGTTTTATCAAGCTATTTTTTGTGGCTTATTTGGTTAGTTTGTGAACTGATGAAGATATTACGTATGAGCATAATGTTGTAGCTCCTTTTAGCTTGGTTTCAAAGTGCTAAAATATTGTTATGGGTTGTATAACAAGTGTTGGAGAAGTGCCATGGCCAAATTATATTTCTCCTGCAGGGTTGAGCTTTAATTGAATGAAAAAAGTTTAGACTGCATATTGTTTTGATTTCGTGGAGTTGGAAAAACAGTTGAAATAGACTATTAAGTTTCAAAAACAGTCAACCGGTAGAAAGAGTAGTTTACATGTATTGTTATTTACTATATTAAGTGTTGTTTTCTTTGTAAGGGAGTCAACTTGTTGTATATGAAGTGTTTTTTTTTTCCTCAATAATCTGTGTGAAATTTTTTCCCGCTCAGGCTCAGCAGCTACGATGTTGAAATTGATAGCAAAATGGTTGAAAGAGACTTACAATGAATGGTGTGGAGGTAAATATTGTTTTTGTGCCAATTGTTAGGGTTACTCTTCATTTTTCTTTTTGTTGTTAATATGACCATGTGTGTCATCTCTTTTTGTTTCCTTTCAACAGCAATCAACTATGAAGAGTCTAAGTTGTTGTAATGGTTTAGTTAAAAAGAACTTATTACTTCCGTTTGGATTCGCAGTTTGGTGTACAACTATAAAAAGAAAATGAATATCAACAAGTAAAATGTTACCATCGGAATTGACAACATGCATGGTGGGGTTTAATGACAATTTGTAGTTGTGCTTTATACTTTCTCTATTGTGTATTTCATTATTAATTTAATCTAATAGAGCAAAGAATACACTAGGACTTTGGAACTCATTATAAACCAATCTCATTTACATGATGAGGTCAACCCTTCCACCATGCAAGTATCTAGAACCACTATGTCTATACTCTATAGTAATAAGTTGTGTATCTTGGATTCCAAATTAGTCTACATGTATAACACGTGACCTTCGACAGGATTATACTTATACAAACCAACTAATAAAGGAAAAGGACTACGGTTCACCATTACAATGGTTGTTAGAACTTCATAGGAAAAACATTTCGTTGTATTGTGCTTAGTCTAGGTAGAAAGTAAAGTAGACAGTGAGGACACAAAATACATTGGGCACACTATCACTGCATTTTTGGCATCTCATAGGAAACCAAAGACGGAGACATCAAACTCTTACTCAAAAGCGTGTTGTCTAATACTACTTTATATGGTTAAAGGAAATTGCTAGGTGAATTAATTTATAACTTATTTTCTTTGAGGGTGGTATATATTTTTGTATTTCCTTAAGTACCTAAGGACGCTCAACGTGTTGTCAGCAGTCTCCTGGGTGAATAAAATTCCAAAGAAAAGTTTGATATGTTGTTACGAGTATATATATTATATTTTAAAACCTTATTCATTACTTTAATTTCTTTTAGGTTTTTTATTCTTTTTGCTGGAAGTAGTTCCGTATTTTTCTGATTAAGTACAATTGAAATTGCAATTACATAGGAAGCCATGACTGATTGATTGCATGATACGACATGTCCACTTTCCCAAAAAAGACGAACTGACACCTCAATCTCCCCTCTCTTTCCATTGCTGCAATAGTTTTAATATTCTCTCCCCAAACAGGTTCGACTTCTTCACTAGACCTCTTATTTTGGTCTTCCACCTTGACTCTCTATTTCCTTTATTGAACATATGGTTAATCACTTCGACACTACCTGCCTACTTTTGTTGGTCAATCTATGTTTACGTGTTCATCGTTTTGTTGATTTTTCAATTTTCAGCGGGTGTCCTTTCATCATTTTCCTGAAATTTCAATTTGTTAGTTTAATTTGCTCCATTTATGAACATTCATTTTTTAAGTTGCTTGATTTTTTTTTTTTATATTACTTCTTTGTCCACTAGATATCACATCCTTTATGATATCATACCCTTTAGAATTTTTTCTTTGGGTTTTTGTTTAGTGTTAACACGACATTATTTTGTAGTTTTTGATAGTCTCCTTATGGACATCCCCATTTTAGTTGATTCGAGTTAGAGACAAGTAGTTAGTTCATGTCGTGGTTTGAAGTTTTGAAACCCATTATTTTGTTTTATAAGTACAGGTTGGTTGATACTTGATGGCGTTGTTACTTCTAGCTAATTGAAGACTGATTTGAAAAGACCAGGCTAGGGTTCAAACAATGAAAGGACTACTACTGACGTTGTTGTTTCAAGTTACCAACATAAAAGAAACTAATTGGAGGAAGATCTAATGGAACAAGGTTGCTATAAGAGAGTATGTTGTGTACCTCGCCAACTATTTAGACACGTATATTCGCAACAATTGTTAATGCCACGAGCATTTTTTTCATCACCAACTTCAGTAATTTTATGTTATCTCATATTCTCACTCTTCATTCATAAGTGTAAATTTCTACATTCATGGTTCTAAGGCTTAAAAATAGAGGTTTCCTCCCTTTTTGGGGTTACTAGCTAGACCAAGACCTGTAAAACCATTTATTACCTTGCATAATTATTTGACCTTAGTTCAATTTCTGTATTGTTACATTTTCCAACAGTGAAGACAATCTACACCATGTTCATAAATTGGGTTAGGTGCAATCACTCGAAGTCAAACTTGGCACATATTTAGTGCAAGTTTATTAGCATAAAAATAGAAATCGAGACATATCAAGGACATTTCGTGCCAAAGATCCATAATTAATTATATTGTTATTCGGCGGCTCCCTTTTTCTCTGTTATTTAATTTGCAGCTATAGCCAATTGATAAAAGACGCAATGATCACATAGATGGAGCTTAAGGGAGGGGTAAAGAAAATGAAAGAGATGATTGGTGTTACGCAACACAAAGCTATACTCGAGAAAACCATATGTTAGGAGACAACTAAAGTCTGAAGAGTCGGGTGAAATAAATTTCCTTCAACATCATGGGATTCTTCCCCATTTTCCTAATTTGTTGTCACTCCCACAGTCCCACCTCCACACAATCAATATATAACATCTAATGAACATTTTCCTAACTTCACTTTCTTAACGAATTGAACATTAATTTCTAACTAAATCCTCCTCTAAAGTTACTCCCACACCGTTAGATTCTTCTCCTTCTTTATGTTTTTGTGTCATTCTTAGCTCTATAAATTTAATTATTTCACCAAGCATGCCTATCAGGTTTCACTCTACTCTCAATAAATTTATTTCACCCCTATTTGTCTCCACCCATGCATACAAACAAACCCATCTATAAATAGTAACGTTAATAGTTTCGGCAAGCAAAACCAAGATTATCTTTGTACTTTGTTATATTGACTGGTGGTGAATTTTTTTTGTCAAGGTAAAGATATTTTGTTGTGATGATAATATAAAATCAGGTCAACGGTGATAATGGATTTGACTAGAACCTGGGGGTTATGTGCCAAACAAAGATGGAACATTGCCGATCAATGACTGTGGATATGGAGATCTCATCAAGAACTCAAGAATGTGGATAATGGATATGGCTGTGATAATGGATATAAAGATTGTGGGACTCCACTAATTTGAAAAATAAAAAACAACTCCTGGGCTTCGAACTTCTTCTGTTTGTTTTTTTTTTTTTTTTTTTTTTTTTTTTTGGATTCGAAGGTAGGCACTATTCAGGTTTCATACTTTTTTTTTTTTGCATCACTATATTTTTTTCCAATGGGTAAGGCAGAAAATCTCGACCTCATTCGAGATCTCGGACCACCCAAAAACTGAGATGTCTCGTTCATCTCGAAAATCTCCAATTTGGTATAAACTGTAAAAAATATCAGAAATCTCGGGAATATAAAAAATTTCAGAAATCTTGGAAATCTCAAAAATTTGGTTAAAAAGTGGTCAACAAGTCAAATGAGATATTTGTACATCTCATTCATCTTGGAAATTTGGTTAAAAAGTGGTGAACAACTTGTAACGCCCGTATTTTTAAATACGTATTTTTCTATTTATTAATTGATTATTTATTTATTTTCAAAATTCGTCGGATTGGACTCGGGATATGTGGGCCTGGTTTTGGGCCTGAGTCGATGTTGGGCTTGGGTTTCGGACCCAAGTATATAAACATTTTTTTTTCTAGAAAATAGGGTTAAGAGAATAATAAAATATTAAAAATGGAGGCAGAGATGAAAGTTGGATTTCTGGAGGGTGGAGCGCGACGGCTCGGACTCGGAGAAATTAAGTAGGAATTTATTCATCTGGTGAGTAGCTATTTTGCTATTTCACCGAAAGTTATAGTTTTCGTATATCGGTGTATAGGTTTCTGTTTCTATATTTTGGTTAAACTGTAATACTGTTATAATGTTGAACTGTTTGAACTGTTGGGACTCGGAAGTCGTCAATGGCGGATTCGCGAGTCCAACAGCAAGGAATCGTCCCATATTTTCATGTTAACGTTTATGATTATGTCTACTGTATTGTGGGGTGGGTTATTAAGTGAGTATTATTTCAACTATTTTGTCTTTTGTCGACAACCTTTTCGGGCGTTTCATAGTTCTCTTTAGGGACCATTGGGGTTCTGATATGTATTCATGTAGATAGTGGGTATGCTTCAAGTACTTTAGGATGCTGTTTTTGTTTGTCAACAAGGAAATAAAAGAAACTGGGTTTATAGCATTAATGAACATTTGTATATTAAACAACCTCTGTTGTAGGCTTGCTGATGTTTTTCATTGTGATTAAGTTCTTATCCAGTTTGGAGGTTAGATTTCCTGTGTTTCGAACTGATGGGGCGCGACTGTTGGTTTCTTTGGGAACGTTAGAAGCTTTGAACCACTGTGTTAATGGCGGCTTTAAATCTTGATTTGTTGTTTAGGTTTTGGTTGGTATTTGAATGGGTTGTGGATGATGGGGTTGAAGTGTTGAGGTATATTGGGTTGTGTAGTGCGTGATGTCCGGCGATGAAGCTTGGAGCGTCAACGGCCGGTCATCGCATTTTTCTTGGGTTTAATTGGTTGTTGAGTTTTGTGGATGAATGGGTTGATGTTTGGTTGTGAGGGGGTGTGTTTGAGGTTTTGTGAGGTACATTTGAGTGGGTCATTTGGAAGCTTGAGGCCAGCCATTAATGGCGGCAGTAAAAATCTTGTAGATCTAGTTTTGGGGTGAGGGTTGGATTGTAGGATTTGGGGTTTTTGTGTTAACAAATGTTGTTTGGTTTTGGTTTTAGTGTAAAACCGATTGGATAAAGTTTGGAATAGTGGTGGCCGGCGATTTGGTGGTGGTGGAGGAGAGAAATGGGTGAATGTGATGAACAGTAATTTCGATTTCGGGTTTGGGCCGGACCAGTTTGGTTCAGTTCAATGGGCCGGTTTATTTTGGTTTTGTTTGGGCCGCTTTTGTTTGGGCCAGTTCTATTATTTCATTTTGGGGCTGAAATCTAATTTAAGTGGTTGGGCCTTAGCTAGATTAGATTGTTTTGTTTGGGCCCGATTTCGTTAAGATTGGTGGACCAGTTCATATTACAATTTTTGGACTGAACCACTTAACTGTTTGGGGCCAGTTTCTAATATTGCTTGGGGCCAGTCCATAGGACTTAAAATAGACTTTTTTGGGTTTTTCTATGTTTAAACTTTCGGGTTCTAAGGTTTGGGCTTGGCCAGTTGGGTCCGGACTATGACCTTGGTCATGAGCCCATGAGCCATGCACCTTTGACCTTAGCCATGAACCATGGCTATGACCCTGAACCTGTCGAACACGGAAACGACAGTTTGACTTTGACAATGATGAATTGACTTTGACCATCGACCGTTGACTTTGACTTTGACCAGGACATGTTGACTTTGACTTTGACCATGACATGTTGAGTTTGACCTTGACCATGATGTGTTGACTTTGACCGTTGACTGTTGACCGTTGACTTTGACTGGGAATGTTGACTTTTCCAGTTTTTCACATATTTGATTATATGGATAAATATAGTAATAAAATATTGTTGAGATTGTATAACTTGGTTGGTCATTATCTAATTTAGATTTGATGTGAGTAGTGTGTAAAGCATATATATATTAGGCTTTGATTGTGGACTGTGGACTGTTTATTTGTACTACGTTTTATGTGTATATTATATGGACACATATAGTAATAAAATGCTGTGGAAGCTTGTATAATTTGGTGGTCATTATCTAAGAAAGATTTGACCTTGATGTTGTGTATTTTTGACACGTGACGATATTGAGATGTTAGGAGACATTATATTCCTAATATGCTATCAAAATGTATGTGATACGTTGAAGCATTGTGACATGATATAATATGTTGGGATATATATATATTAATGCAATATCTTGGAGAAATGTATATACGCTCCATTATTATATATGTGAGATGCTACTATGAGGTAGCATAGTATTGGTGAATGTTTGCCCACGGGAGTGTGGCGTAGTGCAATAATATATTGGCACGTGAAAGAATGAATTTTGGTTATGAGATATAATTGAGATGTTTCTAAATATTATGGCTTAGTGCAATAAGGTAATTGACCTGCACGTGATATAGTGGAATGTTTATGAGTCATTAACGTATTTTTTGAATAAATTACGAACGAAAATCCTAGAACGACTACCACAACTCATGTGATTGGCCCTCTGGCGTAGCGAATAGTGGCTTGATTATTCCGTAAAAAAATAGAGCGATGATGCGCAATATTTTATGCCGAATAGTGGCGGTGCTTACATAGATTTGGCTTCCGTATGAGGATTTACGGTGTCGCGGCATCCATTTCGGGGGTGGTTACGCACGGAGTGGCTCATTATGTAAAGGGAGGCATGTGGATGTACATGTTCGTTGGGTTCGCGATTGTGGTAGCTAGGGAAACTAGGTAAGACATAGATCTGACGTGATTTTAGGGACACACAAAGAAAGCCCTGAAATAATCTAATTATGGTAATATGTTAGTTAATGATGTATCTTTAGATAGATGATTATATATGCCGGGTTATAGTTTAGTTAGAACCCTAAAGCCTCGATGGAGGAACTACATGCCTTATTTATTATGAGTATAGGTTGTTTGTGGGTTTAGTGGGAAGTTAAAAGGCTACTCGGTGGAGGAACTACTGCCTTAGTTATTGAACTTAAGGATGTTGTATTAGTCGTTGAAAGTTAAAAGGCCTCGATGGAGGAACTAACTGCATTATGGATTGTGTATGTATATGTATAATTATATGTTGTATTTTAGGGCTACTCACACCAAGCATTTTTATAATGTCAACCGATTGCATGTTTGTTTATCGGGTGTGTTCATTAAATGAACATAGTTGATAAGTCTCTTGACGGGGTTTAGTGTTGAAGAAGGTTGGCTGCTGCTTGTGGTTTGCATTAGCGTTACATCTCCGGATACGTTTTGTTTTTACCTTGAGGTGATATAACTTTTCAGTCTAGACAATGTTTTTGTATTTTCATTTGTAAATTTTATTAAAGAGTTATTGAAAGGAGAGTTGTAACCTAATCTTATTTGTGAATCTTTGTCATGAAGAAGACTTTTGTTTAAGTTAAAATTTTTATTGGTTTTTATTATCCGCATATTTAAACTGTTTATGGGTTTTTGGGAGTTGAGAGTGCGTCACACCTCGGAGATCGAAGAGTCGGGGACAAATAATGTTTTTTCCGAATTCTGTCGAAATTCGGGGTGTGACACAACTCAAATGAGATATCTCGTTCATCTCATAAATCTCGAAAATCTTGTCGAGATCAAAATTCATCTCGAAAATTGCGAGATATCTCGGAAAAAAATACGTTGAATATTCGGTTGAGATATTTTGGATATCTCGATCTCAGACCCTTGAAATATCGAGATATCTCATTGAGATTTTGGAAATCTCATCGAGATTTTCTACCTTGCCGACATGCAACTAATATATTTGTCGAAATCTTCATCACAGACAATGTACTCATGTCCTTGGAGTTTTACTGGATAAATATTTTTCAGAATTCAAAAGTGTATTAGAGAACAATATATTGCCGATCAATGGGTGTGGATATGGAGGTCTCATCAGGAACTCAGGACACGCTCAATGCTTATCCTGACAACTCTAGCAATTAGTCAGTTGTGTTCTAGGATTTGCAAGCACTAGCTAAATGACTGCAACAAGTATCCGCTATGGGTATATGACATTGTGGTCAAAATTGAGCAGTTAACACCAACAACAAGATAGACAAGCCACACTGGTATGTAGTGTACGTAGTGTAATTCTACCTCTACTATATTTTAAAGTAAATTGTGGATGAGTACTTGAGACTATAATTTTATGCAGCTTGGGTGGGGCAGCCAAAACCTTTGTCTATTTTCAAATAATAATAATAAATTAATTAATAAATAAATAATAACTGGTAGATAGATGCTTTGACCGGCAGTGGCGGAGCCAGGATTTTGAGTGAGGGTGAGCCGCAAAAAGGGAAACATTTGAGGCCTTGTCTGGTACAAAAGTAAGAGATTGCATTGCATACAATTATTTTGGTGTATGTTAAGACACTAATGTTTTAGTTTGATCTAGTTCTGTTTTTGCTCCAATTATATGTCACCAAAGAGATATCGATTTCAATTCTTACAAAAGATATGTTGTAACAGTTTTGATGGACATACACCTCTATCATTTGATGAGAAAGGGAAGTCAAATTGTATTCTCTAATAAAACTTGTGTATAAAATATTACATTCCCACATCTTTTGTTTTGAATTTTTTGCTTTACACCAAACTGAGACTATTGCTAGTTGCTACTACTTTGGGATGGACTCAATGCGTACAGAAGATATTTCCTCAATATTTAGATGGTTGGTCCATAGGGAAAGGAGCTACTATGAGTTTATGTGGTTTTTTATGAATATAATATAAATTGATCCAACTTAGAAATTAAAACACCGAAAAGAAGTATAAACTGAAAAGAGAGGAACAACTTATCAGTACTTTGCTATACACAAAAAAGCTATAATGGAATTTGCTTGCCGAGGCACAAATTTGGCACTGACGAAGTATCTGAATAAGTCAAAATTCATGTTCTTTGCACAGTTTGGCTGTTGTACAACCCTCTATATGTCTTGAAGAATTGTCTAAAAGCTTCCTAGAACTTCTAACAGATCTTAGGGCTAGGTGCAAACTTTCTCCGTCAAAACAGTATATTATTTTATACTAAACACAGTGTATACTAAATTTAGAAATAAATTAGAGGTGATATACTCTTCATACGAGGAAGAGTGCATCCTATGATCCTAAATTCCTAATACATACGGACAAACCAACCCACGTAGAGTGAGTTATACCTACTTCCATGACTACTAAAACAGAACTACATGAGAAAGGTAATGCAACATTTAGAATTTTAGATACAATTTTTTTTCAGTATATAGGCAGGGAGGGAGGAGAGAGAAGTCAAGAAGGTTGAGAGTAGAGAGAATGTGAGGGATTTTTGGGTTTCTTTTTCTTTTTGTACGGGTCGTGGTTTTGTTTTGTGCGTGTTAATTATATTTTTTGTTTTTTTTTGAGAAATCTGAGGGTGAGCCAGGGCGTACCCTGGGCCCCCTGGCTCTGCCACTCCCGACCGACAGATGTGTTGATTTATAATTGGTTTAAGGGTAAGCATACATGTGTTAATGTTACTAGAGTGTTTCCAATGATCGGGTTTGGGAATGAAGATTTATGTGTAGGAGAAGTAGCTAATAGCTAGTGCAACTGCAACAAAAATGGAGAAACACGAAAGACCATGTGTTGCTAACCAATACTGTTTCGTTCTATTTGCTTTTGATACATTTGATTTTTTAGTGTCAGAAGCAGTTTAGTTGTTTAGGAGGGTGCAGAAAGTAATGGACAACAATGTGATGATTGTTGGTACCAATGAATATGTGTCTAGAAGTAGGATTAGTTTTGCCATTCAAAAAGGTCTTCCAGCTCAATTTGTTGCATGTTTGACCTCTAAATCTTTTGTATGATTTATTTTCAAAATCTAATTAAATATATTCTTTTGTCAAAAAAAGAAAAAGAAAAAGAAAAACAATAACAACAACAACTTGCGTGCTAAAATATCTAAATAAAAATATGTGTCGACCACAAAAGCACAGAGTAATATAATTGAAAGAAAGAAATTGTATGTTAAAATTTACGTGTCTTAGGAATATATGTTTTTTTTTTCCGTGAACACTGATATTTAGTGAATATTGAAGTATGACCTTTCTTTTTATAACAACAAAATGCCATCAAGAAATGTGCATACAAGTGTGGCGAATGCACGGGTTATACCTAGTTTTCAATAAAATATGTGTTGACAGGTTTGTAAGTAAACAATAGAGACTTGCTTGATCATCTGGAAAAAAAAAACATAGACTTGATAAGGTATTTTTCTTATTTGTTATCATGGCTGTCTAAGTTTCTACTTCTCCATGGCAAGAGTTGCCGCCGCAACATAGTCCATGGAATGTAGTGGACATCTGTTGATACGTCGCGATTTGTAAGCTTTGATGACGTGGGATGGTTCCCAACCAGGACAATAGGAAGACGGACATTGATTTTTTAGCTGAGTAGCAATTGAGACAGTATTTGGATCGACTTTTGTGATTGAATGTCAATCGGTAGAAAACTTTGTGAGATTTTAGGTGGACTGAAGAGACATAGCAGATGGTCTTTATAGGACGAAATGCAAAAGAAGTTGAAAATCATTAGATTGGAGCAAATAATGGGCTCATGGGCCGGGCCGACCAAGTTGGTAATGCATTTCTTTTTTCATTATTTTTCTCGAACTCATCATCAAATCTCTCAAAAAGAGAACCATGTTGCACTCCAAATCACGGGTTCTTGTCATTTTTATAACTCTTCTCACTATCTCTAACGTTGTTATGTCTGAGGTTGATATACGCGAAGCAGCTAAGAAAAGAAACATGAAAGAAAAAGTCAGGAAAATGTAAGTTGAAATTTATTGATTGTTTATATATTTTGAAGTTTCTGTGATTTGGTATTGTTTGGTTTTGAATGTTTGATCAGTTTCTAGTTTGTTTTGTTCATGTTAAAATTTATAACTTGGTAATTTTATGAATGTTTGGGATAAAGGGGTGGTGTAATTTTGCTTGGATTTGTTCCATTTTGGTATATTTTGTGTCTGTTACAATAGTTTTGATCTAATAACTTGGTTTTATGTCTTTGTTAATGTTTCAAGACACTTGGTCATTGGAAATTATAGTTTTGTTGATTTTGACAGGCTATTGTTTAATTCTATTATCTTCGATATACTTTGTAGAGAGACACAATTTTTCATCTCAATTCAGTTGTTTTTCCTCCTATCAGGTTTTACCATGCTTACAACAACTACATGACACACGCTTTTCCGGTTAGTTTCGAATTCATTTCATTATGATATTTGCTATCCTTTGGAACAATTCCAGTCTCTGTTCACTATTTTCGGGAGAAGTAGAATGAGGGGTTTGTTTTTAATATGCCTTGTTTTATGTGTAATTTATTTAAATGTGTTTCAGCACGATGAGCTAAAACCACTTACAAAGACTTTTACCGACTCTCTAAGTGAGCTTGGAAATCTTAAGGTAATAATTCTTTTATTTGATTATGTAGCAGACACTCTGTGAAAGTAATTAAGCCATACTCTCTTTACTCCCAAATTTTTTCTGTTTCGTTAGCTATAATAAAATTTTACTATCATATTATGAATTATTTAATTTTTCAAACGAGTGTTCTGTTAACAGAAATTTATCTCAATGTTAGCTCGAACGTTTACCTCAGAACTACAATGGCTCAGCCTTGACACTAATTGAATCATTGTCCAGGTATATAATACATTCTTCTTTGGGTACAGTGTGTGCATATTACCTAGTATATCATGTTAGCATGTGCTGTTATTACAATTTGGGCAATAGATGGGATTTTGGTGCTATGAGAAGCACCTGACTGGATCACTAATCTCATCGGGACCAAGAGTTAGTCACCTAGTCCTCATCGAGATAAGTTATCTCATCTAGACTACATTGCCTCCGAATGATTGTCAAGAGAGCTAAAGCTAGACCTTCAGTGCTGGGATTTTGACATGGTCATTTGGGCCCAATAAAATTGTTTAATTACTTAGTCAATGTAGTAATTTGAAGGTTGGAATAGTGGTAAGTATCAAACATCAATTAATATAATAATTTCATGGTCTGGTTAACGATAACAAAGAATCTCTTTCACACACATCAGTTCGATTAGTTAATCTTTATATGGTTCAGTTCGTTTTATATTTTCTTGAAATTCCTCTGGGTCACAATTTTTCATGCCTTGGGTTCTATCATTCTTTTCTTATAGCTGTGGTTAGAAGTACTATGTGTGCTGTTCTTTCATGATACTGCTTGCCAAATTTACCTTATAGAATTACGTAGTCAAAGTTGTACTTGAAAGCTGTGGTTTGCATCTTTCAGGTTTTTTGTTTATTTTCGAATTGAGGACGTAAAATTTGGATGAGATAGATTGGGTATGAACCGCGTATAGCATAGTGTGTTGGCGGAAGCACTGAATGGTGCACAGTCAACTATCTTCAATTTTGACTGTTTTCTTTTTCAGTCTTGTTATCTTGGGCAACACCACAGAATTCGGAAGAGCTGTCCTCTGGCTTTCTGGAAATCTGTCTTTTGATGTTGATGCAAGGATAAATCTGTTTGAGGTATTGGATAAAATTCTTCTACTTAGTTTCAATTTAACCTTCCTAAAAGTTAAGTGAGATTAGAATTATATGAGTATTATCTTGTCAAAAAGAGGAAAAGACAAAAAAATATATGAGGACTAACTTGAAAGCAACTCAGATAACCTGTGATGTAATGGTGTTATTTTCCTTTCTGTCAATTTTGTAGTGCAACATAAGGGTTCTTGGAGGGCTTGTTTCGGCTCATATTCTTGCAACTGATTCTAGAAATAGGTTAGCTCCAGGAGCATACGATAACCAATTACTAAATTTGGCGGAAGATCTAGGGCAACGATTCTTGCATGCATTTGATACCCCCACTGGATTGCCTTATGCGTGGATCAATCTAAAGGTGCCATCCAAAAACATGCTTCATAGCGGTCATTTTACCTTTTAAGTTTTAAGAGACATCATCTTTTTAAGGTACCTGCAGTAATCTTGACAGAATGTGCCAGTGCCTCTGCTCTACCTTCAGTGTGCATGAACTTGGTGGCTCTCTCTTTTTTTTTAGCAAAAATTGTTTTGAAAGTTTGTTTTCATGGTTAATGTAAATCTGATTCTAAATGGGGTTACTAATATAAACATTTACAATTATACCTGATAAACTGTATTTCTAGTTTTCTATCAAGGTGAAGGTTTCTGATATAAGTGGATTCCAGCAGTGAAAATGGAGATGCACATCGTTTTGGTAATTAAGCTTAGGGGTAAACTAAGTTGGAAGTTAGAAATTAAAAGAATACAATTACATGTATGGGGTAACTTTCTTTATAGAATGACACTATCATTGACTAGCTGAAGTACTGGAGATAATATTGAGATCATTGGTGAAAAGATTAGAAATGATGGAAATAAGGGAACCATAGGCGTATCTTTATTAAGGATACATGGGCAACCAGCTGATGTGTTATGGGTAGGTATTGCAAAGACTAATTGCAGCACTCGTGAGGAGGAGGATACAGATGCTAGATAGAATGGTAGACTTAAATTACCGACATCAGATGTTATGGGCCTCAAATAGTTGTTGTAAGGAAGTAGTGCTGATGGGTATAATTACTTCACCGCTGCTAATAATCCAAGTATTTTTCCGAGTAGGGTAGCGACAAATTGATGAAATGAGAAGGTCCTTGGTGGCAAATAAGAAAATTCGATCCAACTATCTCCATTCCCGTACCTTTGCAAGAATATGGATAGGGATAGTCTAACTACTTTCATCTAAGATCTCATGGACCGCGAACATGTTCCTGTAGCCGTTATTTGACCATTTGGAAAGAAAAGAGTGAAGTCTTCAACATTGTGGAAAACGAGTTGCAACTTACGTTTGTTTGGGGTGAAGATACTTTATTTTATTGGGTAGTTGAAGTACTTTCTTCCAAAACTTTAGGTTTCATGATTCTGTATTCCGCTGGGACTTACTGTTTCTCTCTTGCCCACTTAGGATTAGCGCCATGGATTTTAGCTGCTCGCTAAGTGGTCAAGCTCTTTCACCTAGAGTTCCCTTGCTCTAACCTAATAGTGTTCAACCCACATCTTGGCTAGCCATAGCATTGGTTCTGGAAAGTGGAACGACGAATTGCAGATTTGAATGGTGATAGGGAGTAGGCTTTTTGAAGCACATCTCGTCACTTATTGCTTCGTGTTTTGCATAAGTTTCAATTTACCCGTTAAAAGAAAAAGAAAAAGATGTTCTCCATGGCATAATGCTTAAGTATTTGAATAATATCTGCTCATGCAATTGAAGCACTAACATCTGAGGTCACACAACGAGTTTACTTTCAAAAAGCCGTGGAGCTGATAATCCGTTAGATGACAACGTCACTTGTTATTTTTAAAAGAGGATGCATCTTGGATAATCTATATTTTCTGGGCTATAATGTTAGTGATTATATTTTATGAAGATAAGTTAGTTATTTTAAATTTCATAAAACTGTTAATGTTTCCTGCTGGTTGGTTATAATAAGATTTTATGATCACGTCAATGAAAAATTCTTTGATGGGCAGTATGGAGTGATGAAGGACGAAACTACAGAAACAAGCACATCAGGGTGTGGTGAGTGGCTTAGCATTTGCAGTCTAAGTTTAAGTAAATCAAACTGCAAGTCCTGCATTTTATGTAATACTTTTTTCTCGACTTAGGTTCCCTCATCCTTGAAATGGGAGCACTTTCTCGGTTAACTGGTGACTCCAGGTATGAAGCCGCAGCTTTGCGTGCTCTTCGTAAATTATGGAGCATGAGAAGTCCTTTAAATCTCGTTGGCACTACGCTGGATGTGGTCACGGGCGAATGGATAGAGTACTCATCTGGCATTGGGGCAGGTGCAATTTCTTGTGCTTTCAGTTTCATGTCATAGCGTCCCTCACTAGTAAATCTTTTGGTTTTGTTTTAAAATTTTTTCTTTTAGAGTAATTGGTTGAGTATTTCCATTTGGCTGGGTTATTGCATTGCTCGCCAGTGATATGTGTGGTTGAACTTGGTCATTGCCACCCGCAAGCAATGTCTGTTACTTCTGATTTTCTGTTATTTGCCACCTCTTGTAGGAGTCGACTCATTCTACGAATATCTAATGAAAGCCTACATTCTTTTTGGAAGGGAGGAGTTCTGGGATATGTTCCATCCTGCTTATATTGCTGTTCAAAAATACTTTCGACATGGCCCATGGTACAGAACTGTGCATTTCTGTTCTTATTTTGATGATTGGGTTGTGGTTTTTCTAGTTATTCACTTTATGTGCAAACCTTCTTAAAGAACCGATCTGTACACACGACCTTAATTATTCTCAAGAATAAAGCTTTTTTGATTTTTCATAGTGTTCTCTTCCCTTTTAATTTTGTACAATATAGGATTTAGTGAACTGCCAAAGAAAAAGAAAGCCCTACCCTCCTAACAAGAATCGTATGTGGGTTAATGGAAATGTCAACCAAACGCAAAGGAATGACAACTAGCTCTTAGGTTGTTACCTATCAAAATCTTCTTTTTTTTTACTATATGGTTCTTAAGTTATACTGATGCCATTGGGATCATGTTGGACTAAAGTCACATTGACACGGGTACGTGTGCCAATGTTGACATGAATACGGAGTGTCCGACACGGTGACCTATGTGTTGAAAGACATGGGGACACAGCTAATAGAAAAGAAAACTATTACTATTCTTTAGTTACATTACTAATTCTTGGGCTCAAGACCTTACAAAGCATGTCCTTACAAATAAATTACTATGAAAGTGGCTTATCATGGAGTTGTAACTATGTTAATATGTTATGTTCTTAGTCTTTTAGGTTTTAAAAGAAAGCCTTAGTTTGAAATTGTATACACAATGTGTCCGTGCGTCTGACACGAGTGTCTTTGTGTCCATGTGTGGGACACAGATTCTCTTAAGAATATGAAGTGTCCATGTTACTTTGTTATTGAGAGAACTATTTTTCGTTCAAAAGATACGGAATTATTGTTGACTAAATGATTCTATTGAAAGAAACACTAATCCTAGGATTTTAGTCAGGGGTACTAGTTGAACACTTGAACCATCCTCCAACTATTTACATCATTTACGTTTCATCTTTGTACATCACCCAAAAACATCTGGCTTAATATGATGCCACCTAGTGAGAGTATGTTAGGTGGATTGACTGAAAACCTGACTGGCACTGTAGCCAGATCACTGGGTGCACTAGTGCCAGAGGAGACAAATACCAGCAGGAGAGACCTGCTTGTGAGAACATGCTTGTATGGCAGGTCTGCCAGTTCACTATTTTGTTTGTAGGCAGCCGATGCCCCATGGTATATGTGTCTGCCAGGGGCAACAACGACCATGAAGGTCTATAAAACAGACCCTAAATTGGGCCAACTATAAGGTCATTCTATCGCCTGCACATTCAATCTCAGCCATCCACAGAAGCACTAATCCAAACATAGGTTCAGAGCTACTAATCTTTGGCATTTTGTCTTTTTGCAAAAAATGTTTCATCTCCCTGCAGTTTGTCTGCTTCTACATGTTTACTAGTCAGTGTTTCTTACTTTGGAACTTCATAGTCATCTTGTTACTGAAGAAATGATGAAGAACAAATATATCTAGTGTGACAAATTCTCAAGTGTCTTTACTGTGGTCCAGGTACCATGATGCTGATATGAGGACAGGTACGGCAACCTATTGGCAACTTACAAGCCTTCAAGCATTTTGGCCTGGTCTACAGGCAAGTACTTGATGACCTTTACATTTTGGCTGGGGATTGTTTGATGCCTAAAACAGCTTTTGAATGATGTTGCTGACTGAGTTCTGTTGTAATAAAATACTAGGTTCTTGTTGGAGATGTTGCTGCTGCTAACGCATCACATCGTGAATTTTTCAGTGTATGGGAGAAGTTTGGGGTGTTGCCAGAAAGGTAAGCATGTTTTTCATAATGTTAATACCTTTGAACATCTTACATCTATTTTGATGTTGATGGGACGTAAGTTTTGACATGTATGTTCTCTTCTGTTACTCTTAGTTGCTTTTCTTTCTACTGGTTGACTATGTTGATAAAACTTGCACCCTTGAATGATTTTTAAAGTTCAAGTTAGCTTTTGTCTGTTATGAGTTTGATTATTGAACATCTCAATGTTTTTTAGCTTGTGGTAAGTAGCACATATTTACAACTCATCTGTAGCTTGTGACCTTGGTTCATGTACTTCCATAAATTTCTCATTTTCTGTTAATAATTATAGTGTCAGTTAAATATGCATAATTGGAACTTCACATTTTGCGCAGGTATTTGCTGGATCGTGATATGTTGCATCCTACAGAGAAATATTATCCTTTACGCCCAGAATTAGCAGAATCGACATTTTACCTTTATCAAGCAACCAAAGGTCAGGAATTAACTTCATGTGTGTTAGAGTTCTAACAGGACATCTCCCGAATATTTTAGAAAGTTTCTATTATTTTGAACTCTTATTTTTCATATAAATATTGAAGTGATACAAGGGCGTATCCTCTTTTTCTCTTTCCTCTCCAAACTTCCTCTCCATTAACAACAATACAATTTTACTATGTAGTTAATATTCTCTTAGATTGACAACAAAAGGGGATATAGTCTTTAAGAATGTTGCAGTAAAAGGTGTTGACTCAGACAAAGTATAAGATAGCTTGTTACAATAAAAAATATGCCATGAAATCAAATCAAATATACAAGTGATCTGGGAATTAGCTTTTGCATTGAGAGCTATTTAATTTTTAGTTTTTGCAGATTTATTAACACTCATCTTTGCATAATAGACCCTTGGTACTTGAAGGTGGGTGAATCAATCGTGAACTCTCTTAACCGTTACACCAAAGTGGAAGGCGGATATGCAAGCATCAAGGATGTAGCTACAATGAAACTAGAGGATCATCAGCACAGTTTCTTTCTTGCGGAAACGTGAGCCCCTCTATTCCTCTGTAGGAGAAAAGCATATCTTTCAGATATAGTGTATCCTTCCGTTCTTAAACTTGATATTAAAAATGCTTACCTCTTGTTTTTGCAGGTGCAAATATCTTTACCTTTTGTTTGATGATTCATTTTTGCTTGATCAAAATTACGTATTCACAACCGAGGGTCATCCTCTTCCAGTAAAGTGTGCTTGGCATGAGAGGCTTCCAGACGCCTATATACCAACTAACTGGACATCTTTCATGGTACTGCTTCTAATCTGTCTTTATGCTTCCAAGTTATGTATCCCAATTCCCATGAGCTACTAAAGTCTTAAGTTGACAATGGAAAATTAATAAATTATTGAGTTATTCCACATCATTTCTAGGTATGCCCCATCTATTCTTAAATCTGAACATCCTCCTCATAAATAAAAAATATGCCCTCTCTACAAGTTCAAGCTTTTGGGTTAGTCAGCAATTTGGCATGGTATAAGAGCTTTAGTTATAAGAGATCTAGGATTTAAGTCTGTCCAGGTGCAGTTGCACAAAGTTTGCCCACCTGTGGTATTTCGAACGTGTTTACACTGAAGTGGAGTGTTGAGATTTTTCCACCCTAATCTTTGATGTGCCCAACCTATGTTGTATCCTTGTTCCTCTTCTTGGTATACGCAAAAATTTGCCCTCTCTGGAAGGTTAAGCTTTTAGAGTAACTGGCAAATTGACAAACTTTGAAATTCAATTTAGACTAAGTTTTGTTCATTGCGTCTTCATTTGAATGTTGATTTGTTCATTCCCTTGACACTCCCCACTGAAAAGGATAAAATTCCACCTGTAAGGCCTTGAATAGTCTGGTTCCTCACCTCTATAAATTCTTTCGTATTGCTTCTTTATCACGTGTATATTCATTGTTATTTGGCTGGTCGAAGTAGATTTCAATAGCTTGAAGGTTTGAAATTATGTTTCATTTTCCCCATCCATGAGGTGATACTATTAATCTTACACTAAATGAAATTAGTGAGCATCCTTCACTTTCTTCCTTCCTTACACTTAGGTCAGCAATATGTTCATAAGCTATGCTACTTTCTCTTGTTAATTAATCATCCGAAAAGCATCAACATAAAAATGGAAGTGTCTGGGTGCAAGCACTTGCCCCATGAGAGGGGGTGGCGTAGTAATCCAAGGGTGCAACTAATTCATGGTGCCCAATTTGATCTGTGTGATGGGTGAATGCTAGCATTTGGATTTCCTTTTGCTTCAATTACCTCTCTGATTATCAATTCAACGTATATGTTTTATGCCAAATTGTGACATCCATGGTCAATTCTTTTGGGTCCAGACTCCAGAGTGTGAACCCTGTGTTGCTATTCACTTCTAGTAGTAGCTATACTGTTTTCCAAGGCGTATAATGAAATTAAAACTTTGCCTCTTTTCGGCCTTTCTGAATTCTTCAATTGTGATGATGACCAAATTGTCCAATTGATTCTTCTTCACCCATTTTATATAAGCTGGTATCATTTGTTCAGACTGTCGTGTTAATAGGGAAATGAAGAGAACTAAGAAATACTTTCTTCCGTGTAGGCTTCAAAGTATGGAACAAGGCGTGCAAGTGCAATGTCTTTGCAAGTTTGTCCAAGTACTACTTTAACTTCAGAAGGATTTTATAGTCATCTAGTTGAGAGTGCTTGCCATATTCCCGACCTCCATGTTGACCACAGATGTATAACTGGTGAAGATTGTGGTATAGACTCGACTTCTTGTAAGAGAAGAACATGCAGCATGGCTGGCTATTGTGGACTTTGGCTGTTCACAACTTGATTTGATTCTCTGCTAATTTATATTTTGTTCGACAGTACATGACCATTCTTTTTCGACATGGAAGTAGATGCATATCTGATGAAAGAGGAAGCCTATAAGGGTTTGTGTACTGATGGCTGGAGTGTAACTCGACATCGAGTCACCGTGTGAAAGGACGACTGTAAAGATTCTTTATATGGGTAATCCCAGTGAGATATGATACATTTTGTATATAAAGCACTTTTGAACTTTATATGTTATGGGTTTCACCCTATATTTTGTAACAACTTGTTCATCTTTTAAAGTCCCTAAATTCCTACTGAGATTGGCGCATCTTGATAGTTTGTAAACATGGTTCTCAAATTCTGAATGCTAAATGAATCATTTCAAAGTAATTACTTTCAGGGCTGTCCATTGTTCACAAGGTAACAGATTTATTACGTACTTTCTCTGGCCTGTCTATGTGTCTAGTCAGGCTGTCATATTCATCAGGGTACGGCGGAGTAGAGAACACCCAACTCTTGTTTTCACAAACATTATAGCTGCTCAGATATTTTATTTTGTTTGATTAGAACTGTGGATTGTGGAACACATATGAACATTAACCGATCATATCAAATCAAAATCTTTAGTACGTGCACTAGAAAGTAAAGGCTGGCTTTGCGTTAAACATTCAACAGTGCATAGTATGGTCTCATGGGACCAAAGCTTTAACGCTGATGGTACGAGCACCCTCCGTGTACCATTTATGAATTATGATCTGCCATTTAACACGCAAACAACATTTTTTAGGAAAATTACCTAGAAACAGTGTGTTCAAATATAGACCATACATGACAAATATATGGTATTTTCTACCCAGATAAAAGAAGTAGAAAAAGAAGAAGAATTTTCAGACTGTAGGGCAGAGTCCTAACTCCTAACTACCATATTCTCCAATTTTTGTTATAGTGAAAGATTCAAAGAGTGTATGGATGTATCGAATTCGTACACATCTTAGAAGCATTTCATATCACACGTATATGACATTGTCTCAACGGATTGTGGGAATTTTCTACAAATATTTCGGTTTTCTAAAAAACAAAACGGCATTGAAATATTAAGGTCTATGTTGCTTGTAGGCCCGTGCATACGCACTGGATCTTTTGAAAACATTTATATTTTTTTTAGAAAATTGGGACTACCATTTTAGTCGCTAATTTATTTTAATTTTCCAATAAATTGTTTTAAATGAAGTTTTAATTATATTTAAAAAAAAAACCCGTTTTTTCAATTGGGAGAGATCCTGTTTTAATAGGAGAATAATTCCCGTTTTAATTAGATATGCTAGATTTTCTCTTTTCAATAGGGGAGGAATTCCCATTTTAATAGGAGAATGATTTCCGCTTTAATTAGAAGTGTTCAAATTTGTTTTAATATGACATGAATTCCCGTTATAATAGGAGAGGAATTCCTGTTGTAAAAAAAATATTATTGTTTTTCAAATAGGAGAGAAATTCCCGTTTTAATAGGAGATGATGTTGAATTTTAATAGAGCTTGAAAAATACCCTTGTGGGAGCTTTAATATTAAAACTAGCTTGTAGGCCCGTGCATACGCACCGGCTCTTTTGAAAACTTACTCAAGAAACATATACAATTTCTTAAGAAAACCATTTTAATTGTCCTTTAATTGGGGAGAGATCTCGTTGTAATAGTTGACCTAATTTAGAATTATGTTTCTAATTTTAGTATGAAGGATTCCTGTTTTAGTTTAGAATTGCTAGAATTTCCTTTTTCAATAGGGAAAGTAATTCCCGTTTTAATAGGCGATGACGACGTGGAATTAAAAAAAAAAATCGTATGTCTTAGTTGAATTTTCTAACAAATCGTTTTAATTGTTCTTTAAAACACCCGTTTTTAATTAGGAGAGATATTATATAGGGTCCTGTTATTGACAGACCCCATTTTGTGTTGGGCAGACCCCACCCCAATTTGGGGTTTGTATTTATGTTAGGCGCAACAGAGAGTTTTGGGCAAACCCCGTGACCAAACCCAAACAAAAAGAAACCCGAGATAACCAGTTACCCTTCGTCTCTGCGAATTCATGTCAATCTCTTTTAAGTAAACAAAGAAGATTCGAATACTACCTATATATAATCCAAACCACCGAAATTGAATCACAACCCTCTCTCTCCACATCTCTATATAAAGTTCAAACTGATAATTATTAAATGTGTACTACAGTTGTTCCATAGTATCATCTTTAAAACTCAAAAACCACTTTTAAGTCTGTACAAAGTTTGTTCTAGGAATGAAGCTACTTGATACCAAGAACTGCTGCATACAATCACCATTATTTGTCAAGAAACCTCGGACGTGAAGGTGCTTTTTTAAAGAACATGCCACTGCAGCAGCTGAATATTCCGCTTAATAAAAAAAGGAGACCTTTGTCTTTGGAATTCATTCCCCATCTAGAGCGGAGATTGTCCGAAGGTATGATTCCGATCCTCGATTCGACGAGTTTGATCTTTTCTTTCGAGGGTTGAGGACAAGGGAAGAGTAGGGGCAATCAAAGCCAATGCCACGGGGAAGGGTGACACGAACCGATTCAACAACAAAGGAAATAACAGCCTATTCCAAGGAGGTGGGAAGGGCTTTCAGCCCAGACTAATTCTTCTAGGTTTCAATTCTTTTCCTCCATAGAAGGGTTGGGTCTGTCTAGGATCACTTGACCTTGAAACAACCATTTTTCTAAATAGAAATAGGTTCCTTATGCAAAATGAGATCTTTTTTTCCAAAGGTGGTTGGTTCGGGAGGGAATTCGATGAATATGAAGCAACAGATACCAAAACAACAAATGAAAGAAAGGGAACGAGTGGAGTATACGAAGCGAAAAAGGGAAGATGGGAGGGTAATTGTCAGAGTTTCAAATGGTCTAGCTATGCTGTGTATATTGGTCTCGAACGACACCACGAGGTTGTTCCAATGTGCAAGGTTTCAAACGGTCTAGCCATGCCGTGTATATTGGTCTCGAACGACACCACGAGGCCGTTCCAATGTGCAAGTTTTCAAACGGTCTAGCCATGCCATGTATATTGGTCTCGAACGACACCAAGAGGTTGTTTGAAGAGCATCCATATTTAAAACGCTTGTTTTTCAAATACACGTACAAAGTTTGATCAAAATTACATTAAATGAAAAATACAAACAAAAAATTGATTTCATTACATGGGATAATTATTATATTGACCCTTAATTTCATTACTTCAGCCAACATTTTTTAAAATATATATATGGTGTAGTGGAGGTTGCAACCCGTGTTTTTTTTTTTTTGGAAGTACCCTATTGCCTTTTAGGGTATTGATGTAGGTGGGGGGTGCCCAACATAAATTACAATGTTTTTTGTCAATGGCAAATTTGTAAAATAATTTTTTTGGGGTCCGCCCAACACAAAATGGGTTGTGCCTGTAGTGAGTATCTTATATTATAAAAGTTGTCTTAATTTAAAAGTGTGATTCCCATTTTAATTAGAAGTTATATAATTTTCCTTTCAAATAGAAATAAGGAATTCCTATTTTAATAGGAGTTAGATTCCTGTTTTAAGTTGGTTTCTTAAATCCAGTTTTAGGTTGGTGACATGGAATTTTATGGAAGCTCGAAAAATACTTTTGTGGGAGCTTTAATATTAAGACTAGAAAATAGACTCATGCATACGCACCAGCTCTTTTAAAAACTTGCTCAACAATCGTATATATAGTTTCTAACAAATCATGATTCATGTTTTCGTCGCTAACTGGTTTTAATTTATCAACAAATTATTTTAATTAAGTTTTAAAAACCCGTTTTTTAACTGGGGTAGAGATACCGTTTTAATAAGAGAATGATTCGTGTTTTAATCAGAAGTGTTAGAATTTCTTTTTTCTAATAGACGAAGAATTTCCGTTTTAATAGGAGAATGATTTCTGTTTTAATTAGAAGTGCCTAAAAAAAATCAATATGAGAGAAATTCATGTTTTAATAGGAGATGACGATGTGGAATTTTAATAGAGCTTGCAAATTACCCCATGTAGAAGCTTTAATATTAAGACTAGCTTGTAGGCACGTGCATACGCACCGGCTCTTTTAAAAATATTTAGATTTTTTTTAGAAAATTGGGACTACCGTTTTAGTCACTAACCCGTTTTAATTTTCTAACAAATTGTTTTAAATAAAGTTTTAATTAAGTTCTAAAAACCCATTTTTTCAATTGGGAGAGAGGTCATGTTTTAATAGGAGAATAATTTCCATTTTAATTAGATATACTAGATTTTCCCTTTTCAATAGGGGAGGAATTCCCATTTTAATAGGAAAATAATTCCCGCTTTAATTAGAAGTGCTAGAATTTGTTTTAATAGGAAAGGAATTCCCGTTGTAAAAAAAGATTCCCGTTTTTCAAATATGAGAGAAATTCCCGTTTTAATAGGAGATGTCGTGAAATTTTAATAGAGCTCAAAAAATACCCTTGTGAGAGCTTTAATATTAAGACTAGAAAGTAGACCCATGCATACGCACCGGCTCTTTTAAAAAATTTCTCAACAATCCTAACAAATCGTGATTCCTGTTTTCGTCGCTAACTTGTTTTAATTTCCTAACAAATTGTTTTAATTAAGTCTTAAAAACCCGTTTTAATTTCTTAACAAATTATTTTAATTAAGTTTTAAAAACCCGTGTTTTTTAATTGGGGGAGGAATCCCATTTTAATTTGGAAATAAAGAGTTTTTATGCTACTATTTGAGTTTTGGTTTTAAAAGGAAAGAAGATTCCCGTTTGAAGTTGGATTCTAAAAAGAAAAGAGTTTCTCATTTTAAGTTAACTATTAAGTTGATGACATGGAATTTTAATAGAGCTCGAAAAATACCCCTTGTAGGAGCTTTAATATTAAGACTAGCTTGTAGGCCCCGTGTATACGCACCAGCTCTTTTGAAAACATTTATATTTTTTTTAGAAAATTGGGACTACTGTTTTAGTCGCTAACCCGTTTTAATTTTCTAACAAATTGTTTTAAATTAAGTTTTAAAAACCCGTTTTTTCAATTGGGAGAAAGATTATGTTTTAATAGGAGAATGGTTCCCGTTTTAATTTGATACACGCTAGATTTTCATTTAATTTTCAATAGGGAAGAAATTCTCATTTTAATAGGAGAAAGATTTCTGCTTTAATTAAAAGTGTTAGAATTTGTTTTAATAGGAGAAGAAAATAGAAGAGAAATTCTCGTTTTTAAATTAGGAGAGAAATTCTCGTTTTAATAGGAGATGACGTGGAATTTTAATAGACCTCGAAAAATACCCTTTGTGGGAGCTTTAATATTAAGATATAGATATAGATATAGGTATAGATATATATTAAATAATATAACATTATAAACTAATTCATGGGTATTTTCAGTGAAAAAAGGGCTTCAATACAACTTATGATTGGTCAGTTTTATAAATTGAATGGCCCAACTTATAACAGCCCAACTAACTAAAATAATGCGCCCAAGTTACAATATACAAAGCAAGCCCATATTGGTGTGCTAATAAGTTAGAAATCCTAACTCTCTAATGGTGTAACCAATATATGTTGGGCATATGAGTATAGGAGGAATGTATTTCTTCTTATGGCAGCGAGCAATTCTTCTAACGGGAGTGTTCCAAGACCACCAAAGTTTGAGATCTCTTTTATTCAAGCTTAAAGTAGATGGAGAAGGACAGTTCAAGCTATTATCTTATTTTTGCTTTTCTTCCATTATCTTTTTTCTCTAGTGGTTTTGACCGCGTCTTATATGCGTCCAACTGCATTCACCACATCTTGACCATGTTGACTGCAAAGACGCGTTCGAGCCACATCTAGTCCGACGCGGACACAATACTTTTATAGGTGCATCCATACTTTAGAGATTAAGGTAGGTGTAAAGAAGCGTTTTAGTTTCCTTCGCATATAAGGGAGGAAGGAGAATGAAATTGGAATTGGACGTGGGAAAGGGTTTAGACCGAGTTCGTTGTTGAGCGAACTGCCTACGTATCTTCTCTTGATTCTTGGGGGAGAGAAGAATCAGGTCTCACGTAGTTCATATAGGTGGTATTTATAGGCCTTGGAAGGTCTAGATTTCTGAGACACGTGTACTGACATGTACATATGTAGGGTGGAGATTGAGTATGAGTGTTGGGTTAGTTTTGGTAGGAATTGTGTGATGATTGGGAGTGGGTGCAGTAGTTCATATATTATGGTGATTGGAAGTACATGTACGGCTACGGTGATGATTGCATTTGGATAAGAGATGTTGTCATCACTCGAAGCGTTCTGCTTGAGGTCGCCTATCCGATTCGATGTATTCTGGTGCGATCTGAAGTGTACCACCTACATAAAGCTAGTTGCTCACGAATTGATCTTGGAGGTCGATGATATGAGTTCGCTACGATCTCTGCTTATGCTTAACGCCTGCTTAATATTCCTTAATGAGAATATTACTCCCTTACATAGCCCCTTCTCAGTAGATTGTGTTGTACATTAAAGCAATCTGCTGAGAGAAAATGGTAGTATGTGTTGAGCATGAGTGGAAGAGTGGCTGGTGAGAATGGAACTGGATATCGTATTGTGGAGGTCGATTCGTACTGTGTGACGACTTGATGCGAGGTGAAAGGTGGCACGTGACAAAATCGTAGCAGTTGTTGAGGAAACGTGTTACCGCATTTTTCGGAATCTTGAAAAGACAGGTCCTTGAGACACGTGTGCGGGCTAGGGCGTAGGTTGTAATCATAACTTCTTGGGAACTGAACGGGCGGTTACACAAAATCAAATTTGGGGGAACTGAAAAGCTATTTTCTGTTTTCTTCTACAGCAAAACTGCAAGCTAGGGTTTCTTAGGTGATGGTTCTCACTACCGCTGTTTTTCCATTTTTAGTTTTCTTTCTGCTTGGGCAAGTGTTGTGTGTCTTATAAGTAGGTCAGCGTCAGGTTTTGTTGTTTTAGGTTTGGTTATTCGATAAGAAGAAAACACAAAAATGTCTAACTCTGACGATACACGATTGGAAGAGGTTCAGGAAGTATCTTTAAGTTGTGGTGAATATGAGGAAGATATCGAAAAGTCAATGAGTCTTGAAAGTCGTTCTGAGTATGGTGAGATTAAAGTTAGGGAAGATGAGGGTGGTATATGATCTGGCTCCGTGTTGTGGCTAGCACGTCAGGTCGTGATGAGGGGTCGTCCTCAAGTGGGTTGCCCCCTAGGACGGTAGATCGGCTTGCAGCGAGTGCGTTCCCCGAATTGAGGGCAGCTTACGGGATAGATATACCTGACCTGGAGATATACGAACCAGGGTCGAGTGAAAATGTGCGGAGTGAGGAATACAACCCGCAGAATGGTGGGGTGATAATCTGTGAGGGTCAGCTGAGAGCGCATATGCAACTACCATTTTCAAAGCTGGTTTGTGACTTTTTAGCTCATTGTTGGAAATCCCCTTGTCAGTTTGTTGGTAACACTTGGCGGCTGTTTAAGGTGTTCGATCTACTGAATGTGAGTGGTGAATACCACATAGGGGTATCTGATATTACTGAGCACTTTGTTGTAAGACGATCTGGTAATTTCAATTTTAGCTTGCAAACTATGACGACGCGTTCCAATGTGATTGACAGTGTAAGCAACGAGGCTTGGACAAAGAGGCCATTACTGCTAGTTGGCAACTACTATGCTAGCGGATGTAGGTTGCAAACTAGGATTTGCAATATCTCCGGTGGGTGGGAGTGTCTTGCTCATGTCGTTTCGATGGGTGAGTTATTGTTATGTTAACTGACCTGTGTTTTTGTTCTGCTTGTAGATTTTTCTATAAAAATACGAACTGATCGGCAAGAGATAGAGAGGTTCGCATGGTTAACTCGAGCTCAGAAACAAGCAAAACTGCCAGAAGTAGCTCATTTCTTTGTAGAAACGGGAGGTCCAGCGATCAGGGAGAAAAAAAGAGTTCAGAAAGATAGGGCTCGAGGTCAAGCTAGGAAAGGGGTGATGGAGAGACGAACAAGCGACCTAGTAACTAGGGAAGATAGGAACCGAGGTCGTGGTAGTTCTAGACTACCTTCTGGAGGTGCTGGTGCCTTGGGGGCGGGTGGGTCGGGCTTGTGACCTGAAGGGGGGTTGATTGACGTGCCGGTGGAACTAGAGAGGGTGATCTTCAACCCTCGTGCACGGAGCAGTTCGCTGAAGAGGAAAGCGGACGTGTCGGAGCAGGACGCTGCCAAGGCTTCCAAAGCTGCGAAACATGCACTTGGGGAGAGTTCCAGTACGGGGGCCGGTTCTGGTGGTGGTTGAGCTGATGGTAAAGCCACTCGCATTACTCGGTCGAGACCAGAACAGGTTATGGATCTGGTAACTTTTAGAGCTAGACCAAGCTCGTCTCCTGTGTTACGAGAGCCTACCCCGTTGGCGAAGGCGAAGGGTCCAAGTAAGGCTAGTGGGAAGTCACCTGTGACTGCTGAGGACTTGGAGTCGGCAATGGTGTACTTGGACGACCAGGGGGTGCAGTGGACTGTGAGGCGAACTGATTGCAGCTTCAGGTCGAGTAAGGTATCGACTTGTTTGCTTGAACATATAGCTATGGATGGCAACCGTAAGGAGCTGGATGTTAAGGGGCTGGCTGATAACCTGAGGCGGATGGAGATCGCGCAATGTCTGGTACGTGAAATTGTCTAGATTTGGTTTGTTTGTTCGCTTATGAAAATTGCTGCGAATTGATTGCTATTATATGTGCACGATTGCAGCTTGTAACTGGATTTCAAAAGTTGAAAGAGATTGCCCATTTCGCTGAGTCAGATAGAGAGGTTGTGGTGAAGTTGAAAGACAAGCTGAAGGATGTTCAGGATGCGTATAGCATAGATCGCCATGAGCTTGAAGTGGTGAAGAAGGAGTACCAAGAGCTTAAGTTGGCGAAGCTGCTGAGGAACACAGAGGTGGACGAATTGAAGCTAAAACTACAGGCTAGGGAAAAGAACGTTCACGCTGCTATTGTAGAAATTGGTAGGCTGAATGAGTACGCCCTACACTGCAAGGGAGTTGCTCAGGACGCTACCAGGGCTTATGACATTCTTGATGCCGACTTCGTTGAACTGGAAGCCGATTATAAGGCTTTGAAAGAGGAGCATGAACGCGGGGCTCCTCGTACCTCCGTGGTACAGGTACAGGGAGATGCGAGTGATGCTGCTACTCCTACGGTCGTTGCACAAGAGATTGCTGAGCCTCGAACTGAAGCTGTTATGTCAAATGTGTTTGTGAACTTAGATGTGGATGGTGTGTCAGTTGTGATTGAGGGGAGGGATGCTGAAGTTGAGGACTCGCTGGCGGCTGCCAATTTGGTTGTTCTACCTGGGGCGGGTGAGTTGTAAAAGTATATTGCTGATGTTGATCTTTGTAAGCTATGATACAATAGAGCTGGTTTCCCGGGATAACCTGGGCAGTTCGCTTTTTCTTGTTCTTGTTTGTTAAAATACTGAACGATCTGGTGCCCCGTATCGGTCTGGGGTGCCAATATGATGATGAATGGTGGTTAGCCGAGCTGGATTTCTTGAGTAGACTCACCAGTTCAACTTTTTACTTATATGCTATGTTTGTTGTTTGCTTCTCTATTTTGTTTACCTCTTGCATGGTTGAATGTATGAGTAGTGATATTGCTATATCTGTTTGGTTGCGTAGATGACTCCTTGTAAAAGTAGGTGAGTTTAGGTAACCGGTGGTCCTGAGTGAGTGTCCTGTCCTTTATTTGTCCATAACATTGTAGGTCGCGCTAGATGAGAGTTAGTGACTCTGTACGAACTGCGGATATAGTAGGACGCATGTCGTGCTCTTTATTCTGGAGAGCTGAGATATTTCTGCACGTGCGTGACACGTGTAGAAATATGGATGGTTAAAAATATGAAATGATGGCTGCCAGGTGGCCTGACGTTTGGCGTCTCGATGTAATTATGACGTGCCTAGGGAAAATACGTTATTTCAGAATAAGTAGAACTGTTCCTAGAATACCGAAAACATTTGTTGTTTTTCTCGCTGCATTTCCTCTTCTCCAAACCGTTGTGCGCCATTTTTGTTGTTGTTTACTCAGGTATGTTTGTTTCCATATTTGGCTATACCTTTCGAACAGAAACCTGTGTGTGGGTTGCTAACTCGCTTAATGTTAATCTTGCTTGTAGATTTCAGTATGGCCAGGTGTCGCAAATACACTGAGGGGATGGAAGTTTGAGGGAAACCTCCCCTCTTATAATGCAAGAAATGGAGTTCCAACCTCATGTGCATGGTGATCGTGGTAAGAGAAAAGTTGTTGCGTCAGAAGCTAAGGGCAATAAGCGACCCAGGAGTTCAGGTCGCTCGACTGGTGGCATTGTATTCAGGTCTCCTCGGCAGATGGATGAGGTCGATCTGGCTGCTGAGGAGCGTAATGACCAGGGTCAAGGCCACTACATTGCTAGTGAGAGTTTGCCCCAGCGTCTCGGAGACGTGGGGAGTGAATTCTACTATGTGGGGAAGACGGGGAAGAAGCGTGCTGTGAAACGTTCTGACTGCAGCTTCCACTCAGCACCCATAGCGACCAGTCTTCTGAAAGGCATCGTGTTGGATGGTGATAAGGCTGAGGTTGAGGACGAAAATATGGAGACGCTGTTGGGGACCATGGATATGGCTACTTATTTGGTGAGCTTGTCATTTGTTATGTTTTTCTTTTTATTTCCTGGGCGACTTTAACTTTGGTATTGTATTTGTAGTTTCTTGCGGGTGCGACGAAAAAGTCGAAGAACGCTTATGCACCATACCGGTAATCGATGTTAACTTCGCGACGCCGGTGGGATGTATGTGAGCTACGTTGGAAGTTAACAAGAAAAAACTGGAAGTGATGACCAAAAAGTATCGGGATGCTGCTGATGAGAATTTTGTGCTTGTTAAGGCGATGACTAATCTGCAAGGGAAGCTAGCTGAAGTCACCGAGTATGCCAAGCAATGTCAGGGGGTTCCACGCAAAGCGCAAGATGCGTACACCATGGCCTATGCCCAATATGCCGAACTGGATGAGAAATATTTCCAGCTGAAAAAGGCGTGTGGTAGTGGGGATCAGGGTACGGGTATGCGCGTGGTGCTGAGAGCTGCAAGGCACACCCCCTCGACCAGTGTTGCCCCGAAGGATAAACATGTTGTTGCTGCTCCTTGATGGTGATTTCCGTTTTTGTCTTTGTCATTATTGAAAATTTGTAAGTATTTTGTCTATTCTCCTCTTTGTATGAGAGTTAAACAATAAAGCTGAGTTTTCAGGCTTGCCTGATCAGTTCACCTTTTTGGTACTGAGACACCGTGAACTGGTTTCCACGAAAGTGGCAGTTCGATATTTTGCTAAATTGTAAGAAACACCGATCTAGATTTCCTGGGTAGACCCAGCAAATCGGTGGAACTGGTTCTCTGGCGTTGGCCAAGCAGTTCTATTGAATGTGTATGAAATGCATGTTTTTTCTTGATTGCTTGTAGCTAGTATTCTGTTTATAATGCTTATGGTGTAAAATGGCTGAGGAGCCCTTAAGGAAGCGTTTCGCTTGTAACTATTGTTCTCCTTTGTGGGCTGACCACAAATTAAGACGGTATAGGCAGGTTAGTAACATGTTGATATGTGAGTTGCCCACATGTAATAACCATATAGACTGTGAAGCCTGGTAGCGTAGGCGAGCGTGCCAGCTTGCTATGGCGTAAGGCTCGTTGAGAGCGTTCTTGTTGATCTGACCCTAAAGTTAAGGGTTTTCAACTAGGTGAATTGGAGAGGCGTTGGAGCATATTAGCTCGAGAGAGCGTGCTGCTCATGAAGAGCGTGTTAGCTTATGAAAGCGTATCGCTCACTGAGAGCGTTCTCATTGAGTTGATCATAGAAATATAGGTCCTCAACTAGCGAGACTCGGAGACGCTATGGAGCCTGTAAGCTCAAGAGAGCATGTTGCTCATGGAGAGCGTGCTAGCTTATGAAAGTGTATTGCTCACTGAGAGCGTTTTCACTGAGTTGATCCTAGAGATATAGGTCCTAAACTAGCGAGACTCGGAGAGGCTATGGAGCCTGTAAGCTCAAGAGAGTGTGTTGCTCATGGAGAGCGTGTTAGCTTATGAAAGCGTATTGCTCACTGAGAGCGTTCTCACTGAGTTGATCCTAGAAATATAGGTCCTCAACTAGCAAGACTCGGAGAGGCTATGGAGCATGTTAGCTCATGAGAGCGTGTTGCTCACGAAGAGCGCAGTAGCTTATGAAAGCGTATTGCTCACTGAGAGCGTTCTTACTGAGTTGATCCTAGAAATATAGGTCCTCAACTAGCAAGACTCGGAGAGGCTATACAGCTTGTTAGCTCATGAGAGTGTGTCGCTCACGGAGAGCGTGGTAGCTTATGAAAGCGTATTGCTCAATGAGAGTGTTCTTACTGAGTTGATTCTAGAAATATAGGTCCTCAACTAGCAAGACTCGGAGAGGTTATGGAGCCTGTTAGGTCATGAGAGTGTGCGTCTCACAGAGTGCGTGTTAGCTTATGAAAGCGTACTGCTCCCTGAGAATGTTGAGACTTCAGAAAGTGTCGACAGTGTATGTGTACTGGTGGTGCTTGCGGTGCAGATTGCGTGGCTTGACGATGGAGTAGATTGTAATAACAAACATAAGTAAACTAAACTTGAATTTACAGTAAATGAAAACATAGAATATACAACAATATAATTTTATTGATAAAACTTCTTTAACAAATAAGTGTTCCAAGGGCGTGGCAATAATTTCCCTTCTTGGGTCTTGATCCAGTATGCTCCATTGCCGACAACTCATTCCACTATGTACGATCCTTCCCATGTTGGTGCTAGTTTGGAGTCATCTTGAGTCTTTTTCAGAACTAGATCACCAGGTTGAAAAGATCGAGGGTGTACTCGCTTGTTGTAGGACTTCTTCAGAGTTTGTTGATAAGATGCTACTCTGATGGCGGCTAGGTCGCGCCGTTCTTCTAGCAAATCGACCTATCATGCTAGGACAGAGTCATTGTGTCCAGACTCGACAAGTTCTGATCGAGTCGTAGTGACGGTCAGCTCGGTGGGGATAACGGCTTCTGTGCCATAGCATAGGGAGAATGGTGATTCGCCTATGCTGGAGCGAGCTGTGGGTGTGATAAGCCCACAATATATTTTCTAATTGATTTGGCCACTGGCTCTTGTTCTTTTCAATCTTTTTCTTTAGATTTTCTAAGATTGTTTTGTTGCTGGTCTCTGCTTGGCCATTACTTTGGGCGTACTGAGGAGTGGAGAACGCATGAACGATCTTCCACTTGGCTAGAAACTCCTTGCCTGTTTTTCCCTTGAATTAGGAACCATTGTCCATCACCAATGTGTGTGGCAAGCCGAATCTGGTAATGATATGAGTCCAGATGAAGTTTATGACATGTGACTCTTTGACATGTGCTAATGGAATTGTTTCAACTCACTTAGTGAAATAGTCGGTTGCAGCTAAGACGAAGCGGAAGCCGGTGCTTTTATGGGGAATGAATGGTCCCGGGATCTCCATGCCCCACATGTGAAATGGCCATGGGATCGCGATGTTGATCAACTTATGAGCTGGTTGTATGATGTTGTGGCCGAAAGTCTGACATTTGATGCACTTGAGTACATATGTTTTGGCGTCGATCTGCATTCGAGGCCAAAAGTATCCTTGGGAGATCGCTTTGTGAGCCAAAGAGCAGCCTCCAGTATGGTTTCCACATTCTCCGTCATGAATCTCAGTAAAAATCAATTGACCTTGTTCTGGGTTTATGTACCTCAAGTGAGGGCCGCTAGCGGATTTTCTAAACAACTTGTTATTGACCAAGCAGTAACGGCGCACCTGATATGGGATTTGCCTGGCTTTGGTACGCTCTTCTGGGAGCGTGCCGTGTTGGATGTACTCTATGATGGGCTGCATCCATGTTTGACTCATCTGATTTCTAGAGAGTGGGCGTAAGTCGTTGATTTCTAAGACGCGTGCGGTCAACCACTTGGTAGGGGCGCAGTCGGTTCAACTACCTCAATGTTCCCGAGTAATTGTATAGGGGCTTTCTTGAAAGAAGGTGTTTAATTAACCAAATAAGCGGTCAACTACCTCAATGAGTAATTGTCTAGGGACGCAGTTCGGTGTTTGAGTAGCCAAATAAGCTAAACTGTCTGCGTGACGGTTCTCGTCACGCAAGAAGTGGTGTATAGTGGCTTTCTTGAAAGAAGGAAGTAATTAATTAACGACTTGAAGGTATTTAGAAAGGTTACCTTCATGGGTAGTGTACTCTTTTGCAATCTGGCGAACAACCAGTTGCGAGTCACTAAAGACCTGAAGTTCCTTTACGCCGAGTTGCAGTGCCATGCGAAGCCCCATAATTAATGCCTCGTACTCCGCTTCGTTGTTGGAGGTCGCAAAGTCGATGCGAACTGATTTCTCCATCATTGTTCCATCTGGCGATACTAGGACAACTCTGATTCCACTTCCTCCAGGATTGCTAGATCCATCTACAAAGAGAGACCAGACGGTCTTGTCATTCTTCTTTGTGGATGGAATATCAGTTTCTGGTTCCCAATTTAGGTCATCGACAAGGAAGTCTGCTAAGAAATCTGCAACGACTTGTCCTTTCTGTGAGGTATGTGGGACGAACTCGATGTGGTGCTCCCTGAGCTCTTCGGCCCATACTGCCATGCGAGTTGTTTTGTTCTCCTTATGAAGGATTTTCTTCAACGGGAGGTCGGTGAGTACTTTGATTGGATGTGCTTGAAAATAAGGTCTGAACTTTTGTGCAGAATATAACAATGCTAGTACTGCTCTTTCGATGTAAGAGTAATTCTTTTCAGCTGGACTGAGTGTCTTACTTGTAAAATAGATCGGCTTCTCTGAGTTATTTTTCTCTTTGAAGAGAACCGAACTGATGACAAAGTATGATATTGCTAGATGAAATTTCAAATAAGCCATCCGCCATCCGGGCTTTGCCGGGGACGGGAGGAGTAGTCAGGTACTCTTTGAGGGTGGAAAACGCTTGGTGGCACTTGTCGTTCCACGAGAACTGCTCACCTTTTTTAAGAAGTTGCAAGAAAGGTCGACATTTGTCGGACGCTCTGGATATGAATCGGTTTAGTGCTGCAACCATGCCTGATAGCTTATGTATTTGCTTCTTCGTCTGTGGATCGGGCATGTCCAAGAACTCTCGGATTTGGTCTGGATTAGCTTCGATCCCTCTTTGTGATACTTGGTATCCAAGGAACTTCCCGGAGGACGCTCAAAAGAGGCACTTCTTTGGGTTAAGCTTCATTCGAGTTCGGCGCAACCTGGAGAATGCTCTCTTGAGATGAGTAAGGTGGTCTTCCGCTTTCTTACTTTTGACGACCATGTCATCGATGTAGACTTCCATGGTGTCACCCAACATGTCTTGGAGCATGTCAATAACGAGATGCTGATAAGTTGCGCTAGCATTTTTAAGGCCGAACGGGAGAACGTTGTAACAATAGATTTTGTTGCTCTGTGATGAATGATGTTTTCTCTTGATCTTCTTCAGTTAGTGGGATTTGGTTGTATCCACTGTACGCATCCATGAAGGAGAGGAGCTCATGGCCACAGGTCTGGTCCATAAGTCGGTCGATGCGAGGTAAATGGAAGCTATCCTTTGGCGTTTCCTGATTGACGTTCATGAAGTTGACGCAGAGGCGAACTATGTCATTCTTTTTTGGAACTGCAACGATGTTGGCGATCCAGTCTGGATAGTCTACTTTTCTGATGAAACCGACTTGCTTGAGTTTGTCGACCTCATCATTGATGGCTTTCTGGAATCGCAGGGATAATCGGCGAGGTCGTTGAAGAACTGGTCTAGCATTAGGGTTCATATTTAGTCTATGACACGCAACATTAGGATCTATTCCAGGCACATCGACATACGACCAAGAGAAAACATCTTTATTCATGGCTAAAAAGTTTACAAGCTGGGCCTTGAGTGTGGGTCGTCTTCTATTCCTAGGTTCACTCGCTCTCTGTCTGCAGGTTGAGATGTTGTCTTTGACGCTGATACTTCCTCAGTTGGACTAATCTCTAGAGATACTTTGTCGATCTGAGGGAGAGTGGAACTGGCAGCAGGATCTGGAGCGACCTCTGTGGCGACGACAATGGGGGTTGAGGTGGCCTCTGTGGTCATGACAACAGGGGCTGGAGTGACCTTTGGAATCAGTGCTGGTTGTGCGACACATGATGGTGTAACCTCTGGGGTCCTGACTGGTGGGGCAACAACAACTGAAGCGACCTCTGTGGTCCTGACTGGTGGAGTAACAATGGTTTAAGTGACTTCTGGGGTTTGAACAGACGAATAGACCTTCTTGTTGGAGCCCCCAGCGTTCTGTGTTGGTGCTTTGGCTCTGACCTCAGCGACCAGGTCCTTGGCCATTGCGTAGCTGGTGGGCTCATTCATTGTGCTGAAGGGTGGATCGGCGGTCTTGTTCGCTGAGAGGATTTGGTTACAATGATAAGCCTCGAGCTGATTGCTTCGAAGCTCCATCATGCCCCTAGGGCCTGGGAAGCGGAGAACTTGATGCAATGTGGATGGTATAGCTTGCATTTGATGAATCCACCATCGTCCTAGGATGGCATTGTAAGACTGGGAGTATAATATCACCAATTGGGTCGGCTCTGGAGCCATTGAACCCGTAAAGAAGAGCGATGGGGTCTATGAAGACTGACTTGGGCAAATTCATCTTTTGAATGGTATGGTAGAACATAATGTCACATGAACTACCAGGGTCAATCAAAACGCGCTTGACGGTCCAGTCACTGATTTTGACGTGGACTACTAGTGCTTACTAGTGCATCAGTGTGGGGGAGGAAAACCTTGTTGAGGTCGGCCTCCGTAAAAGTGATCTCGCCTGAACTGCGACCGGAACTGCGTGGGGCAGGTGCGGCCTGGGAAGAAAAATGATAAACTTATTGAAGGGCGCCTAAGCGCCGTCTTTTCTCTCTGGACAATGTTACTGAATCATCAAGAAACGTTATCATGTGAATGGTCCTATCATTGTCTCGATCTGATGAGTGCTGATGACGCTCGTGGCGAGAGCGATCTCTGGACCACCCTCTGTTGCGGGAGTGAGCTTGGACATTGTGACGTTCATGGCGAGGTGGAGATCGACTGCGCACTCTGCAAGCCATGAGCTTAATATGATCGCCATCGGCAATGTTGGTATCGCTTGATATGTCCCGCCGATGAGGTCCCGGCGGAATGTTTTAGCCCCCAGCACGCATCGGTCTCGTGACATTTGGCTCTGTGAAAGGCACAATAAGGTCTGCTTGATTGATTTTCAGGTTGTCGTACTGTAGGTCGGTAATAGGTAGCTTTCTTGATTTTCTCTAATATGTAACTGGGAGATCGTGTGAGAACAGCGAACTCACGGTCATTGTTCATTTTGTTTGCCGACTTTCATTCTTGTTGTCGGGGTCGCTTTTTGGAGATTAGGGGGTCGTTGGATATTGCTGTGACCTCCTCTTCTTCTGTTAGGCCTTGGCGCTTCAGGCCTTCCTGTAGCTTAATGTACTTGTCGACTCAAGCGTATAGCTCAGATAAAGTCTCAGGGAGTTCTTTTATCGATGATTCGGCGAAAGTGCCGGTTGTTGCATTACGCCGGCAGCGTTGGAGAATGCCAGGGTGGCGAAGGACTCTTTCAGACCTGTTTCCATACACAGTAGTTCGGCTTTGAACCGACCTAGAAATTTGTGAATTGTTTCGTCTTCGCCAAGTGAGAGTTGGAACAGCGAATCCAGATCAGTTTTCTTACGCCTGTTATGGACGTACTGACTAGCAAATGAATCGGTAAGCTGCTCAAAGGTCTTTATCGAGTCTGGCTCGAGTGAGAAAAACCAATCGAGTGCGCCATCTTTGAGACTGGCGGGAAACAAACGACACTAGAGATGATCGAACTCTGGTGCACTATATAGTGCCAGGCTTTGAATATAACGAGCCACGTGTTAACCAGGGCACGTGCTGCCATTGTACATCGGAAAACGTGGCTGAACAAAATCTTGAGGAGAGGGTTTTTTGAGTACCTCAGTAGTGAACGGCGATGCGCGATACGTCTTAAGCAGTTTTTGAACGATCTGGGTCGCGTCTTTTCTTACTGCACTCTGGCCAATCCTTTGCGACAGTTCGTTAATCTGTTGATTAACTTCGTTGATGCCATTCTCAGCGACGTTCCCAACTGATTGTTGTTGTGCGTCTACTTGTGCACGTAGAGCAGCATTTTCCTGCCTAAGCAAGGAAATGCTCTCATTCGTTAAACCTAGCTGGTTTGCGAGGCTTTGAACTTGAGCTTCGAGGCTTGCCATGCTTCGTGGGCTTGAGATTTTTTATTTTTGGTTTTTGATTTGTGGGAAAGTGGTTTCCCAAGTAATTGAGACCACAAACGACGCCAATGTAAAGGAGTGTTTTAGTTTTCTTCACATATAAGGGAGGAAGGAGAATGGAATTGGAATTGGACGTGGGAAAAGGTTTATACCGAGTTCGTTGTTGAGCGAACTGCCTACGTATCTTCTCTTGATTCTGGGGGGAGAGAAGAATCAGGTCTCACGTAGTTCATATAGGTGGTATTTATAGGCCTTGGAAGGTCTAGATTTCCGAGACACGTGTACTGATATGTACATATGTAGGGTGGAGATTGAGTATGAGTGTTGGGTTAGTTTTGGTAGGAATTGTGTGATGATTGGGAGTGGGTGCAATAGTTCATATATTACGGTGATTGGAAGTACATGTATGGCTACGGTGATGATTGTATTTGGATAAGAGATGTTGTCATCACTCGAAGCGTTCTGCTTGAGGTCGCCTATCCGATTCGATGTATTCTGGTGCGATCTGAAGTGTACCACCTACATGAAGCGAATTGCTCACGAATCGATCTTGAAGGTCGATGATATGAGTTCACTACAATCTCTGTTTATGCTTAACGTCTGCTTAATATTCCTTAATAAGAATATTGATCCTTTATTGATTCTCAAGGAAATTTTGAGAGTTTAATGGAATTCCGGTTTTTGGTGATGTCGGAATTCCGAAAATTCCAAAATCATGTAAAGTTCACAAGAAAGAGTTATTGATCAAAGTATCAAACTATATATCAGAATGACAAAAATGTGACTGTCCAAAAGGGTTACAGGGTTGCTTTCCAAATTAATTCCTGGTAATTAAAACTAAAATGTACGTTTTTTCGCTTACACTTCCAAATAGATCTTTATTTTAGTGACAAGCCACCAATGTGGCCCGTCCGGCCGTCCCTACATCTTATTGCACCATGAGCGTCCCCATCAATTCATGTTCATCACGTGCATTTCTTCCCCCACAGCTACCACGCGCGTTGTCACTCTTTTCATCACACACCCTTTAAACATTTTAATATAAAAGGAGTATCCAATTTGATTTGATGTATCAGTGCACGTGTCCAAGTACCCAATGGTCCATCAGCCATTCAGCTCACATGTATCACTATCCTCACTCTGCCTTTGAAGTCCCTCTAGCAAACGCTATCCTATGAAATATGAATATCGGATATCCCGATTAATCGATTTAATTACTGATTAATTGGGCGAGATAACCGATTTCTCGCTAAATCGAGAAAAAAAAATTATTAAAAATATTAATTCTCCATCCAAAAAAATATGTAAAATTAATGAATTTGATTTTTAAACTGTGTTAATAATAATATAACCCAATCAATACACAAAGCTAAGAGTTTACTTATTTTTTCATCCTTAATGAAAGTTAAATATATAAATTATTGTATTATCTCTCTAATAAATATTATCGCTTCTCAATCTCTTTATTCCTTTAAATATAATGTATTTTTTGTGTTTGACATATCTGTAGTACTCCAAAATTGAACTAGTTAGATGTGATTATGAGAATTTGATATTTTTTGTTGTATCTCATATCACTGTTTAGGAACATTTAGTATGATTATAATATTATATATTTTGAAAACGTCAAATATATACATCCGATATAATCGATTAACTGCATATCGCTCCTCGACCGATTAGTTTTGAAAACCGATTTTAACTGCTTAGAGCAAACGTGCTTAATGTGCAAAACTATAATCCGATCAAATAATTGTTTTAAATATTATCAACTATATATTATATAATGTTTACACCTAATCACCATGTGTGATTGCGTCACATGGTGCTTCACCGATTTGGAATTGAGCAATCAATATGCCTTTAGGTAGGATTGCTTTCATTCGATAAAAAAAAAAGGATTGCTTTCATTTATCTCAAAACATTGTGTAACACATGGAATAGCTCAAAGAATATATATATTAGTACGGTCCACTACCATTAGTTTGTTAATGTTGAAAAAAGTGTTAGAATTAAGAATGTGTCAGAAATTTGGTTAGCAAGTGCCGTGTTGCTAATAGATGATGTGAAAGTTTAGATTATGTTGTCCTATCATTTTGGTTTTTTGCGTAATATCGAGTATACTCTCATAGCCTCAGCCCCCAAACTATCCCCCTTTTTGTGTGCTACTGTACGTTCATCGTAATATAGACCGGGTACAGAATTATTTTTCTGGATTGAACTACGTAAGTCATATTTTTTAATAGATTATATATAGTAGACCTTTATTCCTATGAAATGAAATACAAATCATGGCCACAGGTGAGAAAGAAGCTCACACATTATCGTCAAGGACTCGAGATCTCTACAACCGGGTACAGAGATTATCTCTGTAACCGTGTTATCTCGCCGTTGATCCAAATCCGAGATGTGTGTGTGTCTCGATATCTGTGTGTGTGCTCCGAGATATGTGTGTGTGCGCCGAGATACGAGATGTGTGTGTGGTATAGAGATTGATCTCTGTACAATCTCTGTACCCGGTTATAGAGGAACTGGACTCTATCGTCAATGCACAAAGTATAAATTGATTATTTTTGGGCTGCAGTATTGACACCCTATAAATGAGACTAACACCCCTTTGACCAATTCAAATGTATTAACACCTTTCCATTAAATACACAAAAAACACTAACGGCAAGCAGCTGTCGCGGGATCGCACAATTCACGTCATTAGGTTGCTGTGAGATCCCATATCCCACGGAAAGTAGTTGCCATAGGTATTTTTTTTTAAATAATTTATTTTAATAGCCACTGTAAAAAAAGTTAGTTGCCGCGAAATGATTTTGTTTACTAAAATGGAGTATTTGTTTGTGTTAATTATTAAAACTCTTCTTCATTAATTTGATCACAAAATTTTCTTATAACATATGAAAATATTTGCTGCGAAATAGCAAAATTATGGCTCGATTGTATATTTTTTTTGTCATGGTTTTGGTATTGTTCTTGGAGTGTATAAAAAAACTTTAAAGAAAAAAATAAGGTATCCATATGTCGTGGGAATACGCAAAATTTGAAGTGAAAAAAAATAAAAAACACAAAAAAAATATACTGCGCAACTGCCTGCCATGAGATCTCGCGGTAACCCGATGTCGTGGATTGTGCGATCTCGCGACAACTGCTTGCTGTAGAACTATGGGCATGTGGGGTGTAAAAGTACATATAAGAAATAACCATTATTGTTTTACTTTTTGTCAAATGGGTGCTAGTCCTATTTATAGGGGTGCCAATATCGCACCTTTTTTTTTGGCAAGCATGTTTTAAATGAGATCAGTAACTCTTTGATATTGGCGGGTTCGAACTTCCAACTTTTTATATTATTATCCAAAAATTTTACCGACTTTGTTAGTTGGTATCTGCAAAGTATAAATTGAATTAATTCTCTTTCTCTTATTAATTTAATAGTGAGTCAACTTTAATTTTAAATTTTTGCATGAAGAAACAGGTTATCAGAATGTTTAATTTTAATTGAATGTTTTTATGACTTTTTCATATTTTATTTTTCCAATTGCTTTGTTTTTATACATTCAGGATGCAGTTATCAGATTGTCTATTTCTCCATTGAGGTCATTTTACCCGACTATTTTGAACACAACTTTTTTTTTTTATGTATTTATTTATTGTTATTGTTGAGACTTGAGAGAGCTAGAAAAAAAAAAGAACGTGCTACTTTGTCCTTCCTACTTACATGTAGGAAGATTTGGTAGTACACATCAAAACACGTGAGTCAGCAACGATATTTCGGTTGTATCTAGGCCTCTAATTACTTGATAATGGAATGCATAAAAGGGCCATAGAAAAAGTTCTCACATCAGTTTCCTTTGTAGTAGACTAGTAGCGGAAGGTGGCTATAATATAACTTGTTAGCCTTTGTTTTGCATTTTCTATCTGCCTCAGCGATTAAGTGAGACATGAACCAATTCCAACTCTCCTTATTACTCTTCACCTCTTTTGCTCTCACCTTCAGTACTACATGCACTAGTCTACAGCATTCTTGCTGTGAACAAGGCCTAAATTCAGATTCTCATCAAAGCTATCATAACTCTTCAATAAAAGATGAGATCATTAGGCTTGCTAATCTTCCTGAGACTACAAACTGGCTCAAGAAGATAAGAAGAGATATTCACCAGTATCCAGAACTAGCTTACGAAGAATTCAAGACAAGCACACTCATTAGAAATGAGCTTGATCACATGGGTGTCAGTTATAGATGGCCTGTGGCACACACTGGTATAGTTGCCACTATTGGGTCTGGTTCACCTCCTTTTGTTGCTCTAAGAGCAGATATGGATGCTTTGCCAATTCAGGTAAGTTCTTACATACTATACTAATTTTTTTGTTCTTCTACATATATAAAGATAATAGGGAAACGAATAGGCAAAAAATATCTTCATCAATGACTAATTCTAACTTCTAAATTTTTAGATGCTTTGTTTGATGTTATTGTATTACTTTTCTACCGAAGACTAATGCTAACTTCTAAGTTTACCTTAAAATAGGTGGTCTTTCACTCTTCATGATCCATGACATCTGATCAAAGCTGGAAAAACTTAAAAAATGGAACTTTTCCGAATTACAGGCATGAATATCTATTGTTATGGAAGAACATATATTACCTAATATATTCTATATGTGGAACAGATTCTTTGTAAGGATAAAACTACTGAAGACATGATACTAAAACAGGAATGATGCCAAGATACCCATGTGAGCCCAAGTAATGCTCTCCCTTTGGCATCTAGGGTTTTGAATGATGAATTGATGACATGAATACTATACTATACATGCATATATGTAGGCCAGTACCTTAATACCTTATCCATACTTTACTGTATAATATTAATGTTGGTTGTTCTAAGATGTAGTTTAATTTACATTCTTATTCATCGAAAAAAAAAAGTTTAATTTACATTCCTAGTGTATGTATAGCATTCATAGAATATATAAGATCGATCAGATTCCATATGGTTTTGTGTCAAAAATTGAGTTAGGCACACTTTTCTTTTGTTAAACTACCTTACAATATATATATACCTACCTACTTGATAAAAACCTGCAGAATATGTTTAATTCTTGTTCTTTATAGATGTGTTCACATTCAGATCACCCTCTTCACCACAATAGCACTTTCAACAAGACAGAATGGTGGACCATCCATTTTCAGCATTTTTCTTTGGATTCCACTTTGTGGGGATGGGGGTTAATTTTCAATTTCAATTTTACCCAGCAAAAAAAAATAGGGGTTTTATATTTTCAGAATGGTCTTATATCGTTGGACAATATCTTCTAAAATTAGTTTATACATAAACTTCTTCGTGGATCGTTAAAACATAATTTGAATTTGAGAAGAGCAAGACACGTTTATAATTTTATATGCACCGAAAATAACTATGTTCAAGTTGTGGTGTACAAACGTTTCTCAGTTTCAACTTTCAACCCAATTTTGATGCTCAACATACTGCTCAAGCGTATGTAGGAAATGGTGGAATGGGAGCATAAGAGCAAAGTAGATGGTAAAATGCATGCCTGTGGACATGATGCACATGTTAGCATGCTCCTTGGTGCTGCAAAGATATTGCAAGAACTTCGAAATATGTTGCAGGTAACTAATTAACATATCACACTGCAAGTCATAAATACAGTATAATTCTTGTAAACCATGTATCAATAATCTAATTTCGTTTGGCATTACGACAACATTGACATTGCTGCTTACTGCTTAGGGAACTGTTATTCTCATATTTCAACCAGCTGAGGAACGAGGTGAAGGAGCGCAGAGAATGATCAAAGAGGGGGCACTTGAAAATGTTGAGGCCATCTTTGCCCTTCACACAGCTTATAGATGGCCTACAGGTGTTGTTGCATCGAGACCCGGTGAATTCTTAGCAGGATGTGGAGCCTTCAAAGCAAAAATTAGTGGTAAAGGAGGTCATGCAGCAATTCCTCATGACACTATTGATCCTGTCTTGGCAGCGGCGGCATCAGTAATTAGTTTACAGAACATTGTTTCGAGGGAGACAGATCCTTTGGATTCTCAGGTAATGTTAGTACTACATTCAAAATATTTATTGGTTTAATGTTATGAAGCTAAACATCTATCTTGAAAGGATTCTATACAAGTCGAGAAAAACATAACAGTTCTATTATTGTCTCATACTAATCTGTTGTGGGACGGTCCATGGCGATTCCAGAATCATTGCAATGAACTTATTTGGTTATATTTCAACATCATAAATTCAGGAATTATGATGTGGTGTTAGAGTCCAGCTGCTTTCCTTAAAACATGCATCTACTTGGTAATAAAAATGAGAAGTCCCACATACTCACATACGAAAACGTACAGGCCAAAAATTAGTTGGACTGCACAAAAAATGTGCACAGTAAATCCACTGTCCGATGAGCGAAAGTATTATTAATCTTGGTCCCATTGCTCGTGGAAGAAGACAATGTTTTCACCAAATTATATTAATTAGGTTGGTGAGCAGTAAATAATGTCCTCAGCTCGCAGGTGGTTTCTGTATCCAAAATTCATGGGGGAAGTGCATTCAATATTATACCAGAATCAGTGGAAATTGCTGGGACATTCAGGGCTTTCACAAAGAACAACTTCAATGCGTTGAAGCAAAGAATAGAAGAGGTACTCCAAGGTCCAAGGAACTATTTTCGTCATCACCTTTCATTGATTGTTATTTTTTTTTCCTTCATGTTAATATCAATTTTTGAGTGATTGGGGCGTGCCTCTCGCCTAACCATGAAATCATTGCTGTGGTCCAAAAGCTATTGTTGAATGCATGGACCATTGAATCATATCATATTGCATGGACCATTATTGATCGCGTTTTTCCTGTCTCGACTAGGGACGCAATTTGAAGCTCCCATATCATTTTTATTCATTTATTTTTTTATTTTTATTTTTATTTTTCTGAAAAAAGTAAACTGGGGTTAAGATATTATTGCAAAAGGTTAAACCTTACGAGCCTCCCTAAGAGTTAGATCATTGAAAGGAGAACACAAAGACACTATATCGACAGGCTTCAAACCTAACATACAGTCATCCTACAATCGAACCTAAGAAAATAGAGATAATAGTCCTACTTTCTAGTCATAATTTCTTTAACAATTTTAAGATGTTTTTTTTTTGTCTCCACTAAGGATGTAATTTGAAGCTCCAACTAATTTTAGTGTTAACACAATTAATCTGTATGCATGGTATGCCTTGTCTGCAGAAACAGTAACATAATTTGACCTATATGCATCAGGTAATTACAGGACAAGCAGCAGTAAATCGATGCACAGCTGAAGTGGACTTTCCTGAGAACGAGCATCCAACGATACCTCCAACTATTAATGACGAAGGTGTTTATCAACATGTACACCAAGTCTCGTCGCACATTGTAGGAGAAAAGAACACATTAACGGCTCCTTCCTCCATGGGGAGTGAAGATTTTGCTTTCTATTTAAATCATGTCCCAGGCTCCCTCCTTTTTGTAGGTACAAGGAATGAGAAGACGGGATTCTTCCACCCTGCCCATAGTCCTTATTTTGGTATCGATGAAGATGCGCTCCCCATCGGGGCAGCAATACATGCTTCCTTCGCACATTCTTACATTCAAAAATTGAAAGGTAGTAATCGAAATTGATTTTTCATTATTACAAAAGAATTTAAGCTGGTTAATGTTATCTCTTAATTTTATTAACAATCCCGGTAAAGTTTCTTTTTTCTGAGCTTGATAGGGAGATTTGGTGAGGTTATTGGGTAGAAGAAAAGAAAGGTCAATTATTAGCCTACTATTGATGTTAACTGCTATAAGTATGGTCTCCAATATAACTTTGCAAAACCACTGCTCATAGTGGACACGGGACATAATCGATATTTAAGGATCTCCTCATTATCATATCAAGATCATATATCATGCACAAATAGGCTAAAAACATGCGCTAAATCTTAGAAATTTAATCCAGATCATATCAAAAATGAAACTGAGAGATCTCAATATCGTTTTTTTTTGCAATTACGGGAACATCATCATCATATATATATATGGAGGGATCAATATACCATGGTTTATACCATGGCCCACGATTTCATCTTAATTTTTTGTAGATATGTCCAATAAACTATGAAGATTACCTCTACAAAATTTTAGCTCTTTTGACGATGTTTAACAATGTCAAAAGATTATTGCAAAATCTAAAAATCTAGACCGTTAAAAAAAATTTAAAGTTGTCAACAATTTTTAAATAGGTTAGCCATAGTAAACAGATCCATCCCCTATATATATAAGAATGTTCATATATATATGAACATTCTTATTCAGAGTTTATTGATTATGTAAACATATTGCATGACATATCACCCAAAGGGAAATTATTAGTTAACAAACTCATGTAGTAAGCAAAGACCACATAACCAACCCGGCCAAATAGCGAAAAAAGGGATAAATAGCACAAACTACATATTACATTGCTTTAGTTCCATATATGGAAAGCCAAATGAGATGAAAAGGCTTAAATGCTGTCTTTGAGCACCAACAGTGAAGCAACAATGCCAAAGAGCCCAACAACCATTGAAGGGAGAGAAGTGAAAGAACTGTTTGGAGCGGGAGCAGGTATTGGATGATGCATGCCAGGCATGTCATGAGCAACAACACTCAATACCAAAATGGCAAAACAAACTGTAGTGAAGATAACAGCAGTTTTGGTGAAAGCCATTTGTATATAAGTTTGATGAAATTATGCAGCGCACGCCTTTGGCCTTTGTTAGTTATGTTATCAGTTGTTTGCTTTGTATTATGTTCCTCACTTTGACCTCTATATATAAGATATGATCAGGTATAGTACACAATCAACTGTAGTACAAAATGGGATCATATGCCATCGTACATTCGTACATACTCTGGGAAGTCAGAGGATGTAGTCTATGGCTATTGTATTGTCTTGTAACATAACTTTGCCGGTAGACTAGGAGGAGCTGGATTTTAATATTTTTTTTTGGTAAAGGAGCTGGATTTTAATTGATAGAGTAATATGTTGCAACTTCAAATAATATGTTTATTGATGTCACGACCAGAAGACCAAAGCCTTGGGTGCAATTTGTTTTGGAGCTTTCGGAGAGGGGAAAATCACTAAGAGAAGTTTAAGTTTTGGAGTAAATTGATTTGGTGTGTTATCCCAATAAAAATGAGTGCAACTTATATTTGATCGCAAAGCAGTTTAGCAAAAATTGTATCTCTGTTTTCTCATGAAAAACTCACGAGTAAACCCATTAGTTTTTGTGACGAAATTAATAATGGAAAGTCGATGGTTTTAGTCATGCTGGTAAAGGGTACTACAGTCTACAAGGCAGGCTCAAATAATCACATATAGCATTCAATCCGCTGACTTATTTTTCATTAGAGACTAGTATGTGCAAGTGCCGTACTGCACTGATCAGCTCACTACGCCTTCAGCGCTACCGTAAACACAACATATCACCACCATTACCGCGCCTTCAGGGCATCCCGTAAACTATAACACTACAATTAGTCAATTACTGCCTAGTGGGTAGTCGGTGCCACAGTTAATCCATTGTTGGGACTTAAAGTCCAATTCTTTTTATTTTCAGTTTTACACCAACAGACCTAAATAGTTAAAGCCCGGCCCATAGTCCAACAATTATTATTGACTAAAAGTCTAAAACGTTCCCAATCTATTTTATTAACCACAGACGACAGTCCCTCTCTTCTCCATTTTTACTGTATCTCTCTCACCGGAAGGAAGTTCTTCACTCATAAAAGTAGATTTGATAGAGGATACTTGAGGGCTTGAGATGATGATCCATGCTTTTGAGTTGGGATAATGTTGCTCCATTTCAGCACTATCCTGTAGAGTGTAAGGTGTTAGAGCATTTCCAATGGGTGGTGTAAACCGTATAGAGTGGAAAATTTACACCCCAAGTGTCAAAAAACTCTATTTAATGGGGATGCTAACCTGTAGGTATAGTAATATACTATTAGTTGATAGAGGGGGTGGGAAATTCTCTATCTCGCTATCAGTTGATAAATAGCCCGGGCGACACTTGAACAAAAGAAACGTTCGAACGTCACTTGGCGTCCCTATCTATTTCTAAAGTTACAATTTAAAATTTTTAAACTTGGACGTCACTTGAAGTGACGTCCCTCTTTAAATCAAACTTTTTTACATTTCTCCATTGGGAACAATAGAGAGTGAATATTTATGGGCTATACAATAATTTACAATTAGAGTTGTAAAATTTTAATGGCATATGGAGGTGTAATTGGAAATGCCATTAGTATTCATTTCTTCATTTTACAATGTATACTCTAATGGTAAATATAAGCCCATTTTTTTGTGTACCTTCTAGAGGCCCGGCTCATAGCCATTGATAATTCCTTGAGAGAGACACAAATAATAATTGTTGCCATTTGAATATTATCTCATGAAAAGGCCTATTTGGAACATTTGAACACGTCAATTTTTGGATTTTAAGAATCATATTGGGCTTGCGCAAAGTCAACTGAGGACAATATATTAGATTGAAAATCCATTTATATATTATGAGTACTTGATAATGTTATTGTTTACTTCCTTATAGTCATTATAATACCTAATGCTTACACTGATCTCCCTTTCCCTTCTAAGATTTGTTCTTACGTTTGAAACATGTGCTGAGCCATTGATGTGGTTCGCAATCCTTTACCATCACTCGCTAGGTCAATACATGTAACCACATACTCTCCAATATTGTTCGTCCTTCTTACAGTACACAACCAAATGTTCATGCAAATTTTTGTGGAGAAGTTTTTGGAGGTATATAATTCAGTTAATTATGGGTTGCTCATATAGGGTTATATGTTTATTTGTTGAATTAGCACTTTTATCAGTTTATCCTGCATACCATGGGTGATGATGAAATGCAGCTCACACCCCTGCTTCCTAACCTGTTATGCTAAACCTCCCTCATGGCGGCCCAACCCACTTAACCTCCCTATTTTTAAACCCCAACCCCTCCCCCCCTTTAAATAAACTTCCTGTTTTTCTAAAACTAATGAATCTCGGTCTATTTTTTTATTTCCAAACAAAATTTATTTCCTTTTTTACCCTTTCTCTTTTCAGCAAACTATTTGTTCGTTTTTGGGTTTATTCTCAATATTTTTTACCGGCAACAAGGGCGAAGAACACACCGATTTCAACCTTAAATTTTTCTATGCTCCTGTCAATTTGTTGCATTAACGAATCAAAAGCGAGTTGAGTTTCTGTGTCATGAGAATAACGAACCACAGATTTGATTGCTTTTAAAAGACGTGGGTCAACTTCTGGTGATATTGAATTCGTTGCCTTCTCAATTAGTGTTAACACTTTCCCTTCTCCTTCTCTTTCTCTCTCCCCCATCATTCAAATCTCAACTACATGGTCAGTTCTTGAATGAGTTGAGGGAGATGTTGGGTGAAATGGTAAGTGTCCCTAGGCTATTTATTAAAGGGAGGTACATAGGAGGTAGGGGTGGGAATTTGGCCCTAACGACCCTAACCCGGCCCTGACCGACCCGACCCTAAGCCCTATAAAACCCTCACAACTAAAGCCCTCACAGAGTTTAGGGACGGGCCGGCCCGTCCCTAATGCCTTCTAGGGCAGGGCTAGGGCTAAGATTCTAAAACATAGGCCCGACCCTAACCAAGCCCTAACCGGCCCTGTTTCACACTTTCACTATAAATACACATACCATAATTGTCGAACTCTTTGTTAAATATTTTCAATTAAAATAACATTATCCTTTGTAATTTATCACTTACACCCAAGGGTACTTCCAATAACTTGTCTTATATAACAAAAACTTGTCAACTAAACAGCCATGAAGAACAATGAGCACTAGCTTAATAAAAAATAAGACTTTATTCCTTTGATCATCAAGTCAAAGTCCATAACTTATTATTCTCAATTTCTTTTCTCACTTATTTCTTATAAATTATATTTTTATTCACATCCAAGCCAAGTCTAAAACTAAAGATTTCCTTCCACACCATTAAAGCAAAATACAGAGCAGACATTTGTAACATAGAAACAAAAAAACAACCTTTGTCAGAAAAATGACATTTGTAATCTCAAACCTTTCTCCATCACTTGTTCAAAAGCCAATATTTTCATTTCCATATACAAAGCTTGAATCACTTTTAAATTAGAAGAAAGGTAATATTATATTTGTTTGAATCTATTATAGAAATAATTTATGATATTACAAATAGTTTAACAACTTCCATGACCCTTAACCAAAACTATTATGTTTCTTCTTTATATCTATTACTTCTTCCTTTAAAATGATAATATAATTATTTGTCTATGTATTTCAATTTAAAATGTAATTTTAGTAAGGTTTGAATACAAGGAAGAACAAATTCGAACTCTCGATGTACTTCGGTTTATTAGATTGTGGATGTGCATTTTAAAATTTTGGACTTATATAAGATTATTACTAGATTGGTTGGACTTTGAGTTTGTAGATTATTGTACATTTTTGTAATATAAATGAGTTTTAAAACTGATGTAGTAAAAAAAAAGAAAATATATAGGCCCGGCCCTAAAGCCTTTAAAGAGGGCTTAGGGTAGGGTAAGGGCTTGAGGTTTAGACTTGTGACCCGGCCCTATGCTGACTTTAGGGCCGGGCCGACCCGGCCCTAATATTTGAAGGGCTTTAAATGTTTAGGGCCGGGCTAGCCCGACCCGGCCCATTGCCCACCCTAATAGGAGGTGTGGATGAGGCGATTGAGCTGAATGAATTGGGTAGACTCAATAAACTACTCAACGCAGTTGGCAGGAGTAGAGAACCTAGGAGTGGTGTCTGTGAGGGCTGTGGAGGATCTAGGTTTGTTCCATGTTTGGAATGTGTATGAAGTTGTAAGGTATTGATCGTGGATAATAAAGAACGATGTGCTCAATGCAACGAAAATGGGCTAGTATAGTGCCCTATTTGTCATTGATGGTTGAGTTTTCACATGTTCTTGAGTAAGAAACAAACTAAATTGTAAAGTTTAGTTGAGTAATATTTTGTTTTCAATGATGATTGATGTGTCACAAATTCACAATGCCAAATTCATAAGGTATACATTATGTTGATATTGGTTGTAAATCGATATACAAAGAAAATGAAGAGTTTTACTATCTAGCTAGTTTGTTGAAATATTCATAATTCCTATGTTATAACTTCTAAATCGTTGTAAACATTGAGTGTCAACATACTGATACTTGTGGAACTGAATATATGAAATATGCTAGTGTGTGACCAGACAAAAAACGGAAGCACAACATAGGTGCTGCAAGAGGTAGGAAGAAGAACAAGCGCCTTTGCTATGACCACCGCAATCCAAGAGTGGGCTCCATTTCTACGACATGCTCTGCACCGATTCATTGATTCAACGATTCAATTTATTGAATATTTTTCTTTTTCTTTTTTCTTTTTTCTTCTTATGTTGGATGTCGATGAACTTTCATTTTTTTTCTTGTTTGAATTTTACATTTTGATGTTATATAGACACATTTGTAAAACTATATTTACAGCCACTAAATTTTCATAAACATTTTTTTGACATTTGAGTTCTGGTAGGTGATACGGGTTATGAAGATATGAATTTACATAGGAAAATATGAGTTGACATATGCAAATATGAATTTACATATGTGAATACAAATTTACATATGTAAATATGAAATTTCATAGACATTTTTTTTGACATCTAACAAGTGACACAGGTTATGTAAATATGAATACAGATATGAAAATATTAATTTGCATATGTAAACATGCATTTTCATATGTAAATATGAATTTACATATACACATTGATTTTCACATACGTTTTTTTTTCTGTCATCTGACTGGTGACATAGGCTATGAAATGTGAATTTACATATGCAAATATGAATTTTAATAAACTGTTTTCTGACATAGCTATGAAAATTTGACAAACTAACAAACTCATCAGACTCATTTCTTGCATTACATCCAGAATTCAAAGATAGTATCCAAAAGTTACATCCGGAATTCAAAGACAAACTGACATTACATGAAAGATCAAAGATTTACGTCCATAATTCAAACAAAATTAGTATCCCAAAGTGATCCACCAATAAAACATAACACATCATTTCATGATCTTCTTTCAATTCTTTGGTATGTTACAGCTACGTCAGATGGAGCTAAGGGCACCAACTTATTTCCAATCTTGAACTTATGCTTCTCCTTGCACCAACTGCCTAACAACTTTATTATGAGGCCATGTTAATTCCAATTTACATATGCAGATACCAATTATTACTAGATCTATGACTTCTAGTGACTTTACTCTTGATGCCTCACTACCAACTTTCTTCTTTCTTTCTTTTTTAGAATTCGAACATTGCTTCCTTTTAGCTTGTTTCTCTCCTTCGATCATTTCGTCAACGTTGTTGAGCGAAGCTTGAAGAATAGTTTTAGATTTTTTCTTCATTTTTTTGGGGTTTTGTTAATTTTGAGTTTTAGATCTGAAAACCTGGGTTGGAATGGTTAGAATGATTGTTAATTTTGAGTTTTAGATTTGAAAAAGTAAAAAGTCTAGTTAGGTTGGGTTTTGTGTTCAAGTATGAAAGTAAAGAGAGAAAGAGTTAGGATAATTTTTCAGGGGTATTTTTGTCAGTTTATTTTGTTTTAGAAAAGAGGGGTGTTTCGTGAGTTGATCTAATTAGAGTACCGATTTTTGTAGCAGGGAGATTAAACCCAAATTCTGGATGAATTATTAAAATTGAAAATAATGTTGATTGGTTCTTTCAGGTCATTCATTAATCATCGCACATGAACACATTATGGAACCTGTAAATTTTTAAAGGCAATGACAGTAGCGTGAAATTGAATATTGGCAAAAGTGATTCTCACTTTAAACTGCCTAGAGATTTTTCAAGGTAGTAAAATACTTTAGAGTATGTAACTATTGATTTTCCTCGCTTTCATTTTTTTAGGTATTTTTCAGAAATTATTTGGCAATAATTGAGGTGGTCTTGAATATGGACAAGGCAAGGTACAATATGTATTGTCATGTGTTTTTATCATTCATTTGTTTATTTTTATGGGATCATAGGGTGTGGCCTCGAATATTATGGTTACTTGCATGAAACACAATGTTCCTTTTCATATTGGTAATGTTAAGTTGCTCCTTGAATTGATCATAGTTTTATGTGGCTCACCAATCACACCCAGTGCAATCCCAAATCCCAAGTAATTATATTCTTCGTGACTACTCTATGATTTACTTTAGAGAGTTTCAATCTCGAGATGATGATTTATTATTCAATCCTTGATCCCACCTACCGTATGTATTTTCAGTTGGTATATTCTCCTATAATTTTAACCACCAATTTGTGAGTCTGTGCTATATGGTAAAGGGTCATCCATTTGGCCAATTTGTGAGCCTTGCAATTGTAGCTGTTTGAAATATTTGAAGGTATATAAGAGCTGCTCCGTGAGCCTTGACTGTCTGTGTATTATCTTAGCATTCTATGGAATTTTTATAGCTGAACGGTCAGTAATAAGCACCTTCTTAGTGGATTTTTAGTATAATAGACATCATTACTACTAGAATTTTTGAAAAATTCTACGTATGTGTCAATGAATTTATTTTAATTTGTGTATTATCTTGGGTATTCTCTTCTTTTTAATTCCTTCATTATACTGCTTTAGTGGTTTTTAATCAGCATCTATCACGAGACTAATAAGTATTAATATACAAGATATTACTGCTGCGTCCAAAGCTGGGAATTCTTCATAAGAACAAGCCTGCTCAGCTGGAGTTCTTCACCTCATGTTTATTTGTTTTTTTTGTTTAAGTTCTTCATCTCATGGAGCACATTTGGAAAGCTAAAACTTATCAGTTTTGGAAGACATTTCTGTTCAAGCTAAGCTTTTATTATTGATAGTAATAATGATATGTGAATCATAGGTCGATTAGCTCATAAGAGGAGATTTGCAGGGATCTTTGTATGGTTTTGGTATAACAGGTCGAATTGGGATGCATCAAAGAACAATGGAGCTTTCTTTGCATCCGCCTGAACAAATTGAAATCAATGTTCTAGGTAACCCAGGTCGGGGAGGTGCTAGGATAGTATGCATAGATCATGATGCTAACTTAATTGGTATCATGGCAGGGGACTAGCTATAATAATTGATTTTGAGGCATAATACAACATAATGACATTAGCAATTGTGATTGCAGCTAGCAAGAATTGGAACATAAAATGGTTTGAAAGTGACTCCGATGCTGTGGTACTTGCTTCTAACAAGAGGCCAATGCCTGGGAAGTTCAGAGCAAGGTGGGAAGGAGCTTCAACTCAGATTACAGAATGGAGACTCACATTGACATGGAGAATTAATTTTGTAGTTGATGCGCCGCAAAGGATGCCTCAAATTTGACATTGGGCTCAGTTTTTACAGTTTTAAAGTGGCCGATCATACTAAAGGTTTTTATTATGTACTCTTCTTAGTAGGCTATGCTTCAGATTAGATTTAAAGAGCTTGGCCTCCATTCCTATAAATTGATGGTACCAATTTTATTGTTATTATTTATAATATTTCTCACATTACTTGCACAAGAAACATTTTCTTAAAGAGTGATTTTCTAGCTGCTTTCGTTTCTTTTGATTATATTCAACTCTATCACCATCTTAGCTTCAAGAATAGTTTTGTAATTGTTTGATTTCCAATTAGGCAATTACCTATGTTTACCCTCTCCAAGGTTTACCTACTTATTACAAATGCTTTCGATGAATTAGTGACATAATTTATAAAAATAAACTAATACGCATCACTAAATAAGTTGTTGTTTAGTACATTAAATTCCATTTTCAAAGTAGACTTCATTTCAAATTTTGTTTTCCATTAGAAATAAGACACGTGTGATTTTATATCACACTGTCGAGAAAGCACATATACTAAATAGTGAGTTGTAAAGGTTATGTTTGGTTAACCTTACAAATGTAGGCAGTTTATGGGGGAGATGGTGTTTGGAGTTGGATTTGACCGAGTTCGTTTGGACGAACTGCCTCCGTATCAAGTTCTTTCTGCTGGGGGGAGACTTGAATTAGGTCAGACGTAGTTAGAGCAAGAACAGAGTGGATGGGCTGTTAGAGCAAGAACAGAGTTTTTGGAGGCAGAAATCGAGATCGAAATGGGATAATGACTTCGATAGAAGTACCAAATACTTTCATGCACAACCCAATCTCAAAAGAAGTAAATTAGTGATCATTGAGATGAGGAATAATGAAGGGATCACTATGGATTCTCAAGAAGAGATTGGAGAATTCTTACTCAGGCACTATTCGGAGAAATTCAAAAGAGTCGAGCATGACATTGACTGGGACCTTATTCACACTATGCCTCATATTATCTCGGAAGCAGATAATGTAGCTCTGACAGCACTACCAACAGCTCAAGAAATAAAGGCAGTAGTTTTTCTTCTAAATGCGGATAGTTCTCCAGGGCCAGGTGGTTTCACTGGGTTTTTCTTCCATCACTGCTGGGACATAGTGGAATATGATGTAGTAAGGGCGATAAGGTATTTCTTCAGGAGGTCTAGTTTGCCCTTTGGTTTTAATTCTAACTTCATAGTCTTAATTCCAAAGGAAAGAAATGCAAATCAGGTGAGCAAATACAGACCAATATGCCTCTCAAATTTCGTCTACAAGGTGATCACGAAGATTCTTGCTTCTAGATTAAGTCCACTAGCTGAACGGATTATCAGCAAGGAGCAGTATGGATTCATCCCGAATAGAAACTCACAACAATCCATTGGTTTAGCCTCGGAGTTAATCAATGAGCTGAAAGCTCCCAGACGTGGAGGAAGCATAGCCATAAAGATTGACATTTCTCAAGCTTTCGACACTATGGATTGGGAATTCTTATGGGCTGTACTCCAGCAATTGGGATTCAGTGGGACATGGATACAGTGGATTAAAGGTGCATTCACAACCAATTCTCTATCTATCATGCTAAATGGTGGCCCCCAAGGTCACTTTACAGCACAACGAGGTCTCAAGCAAGGTGACCCCCTCTCTCCCTTGTTATTTGCGTTGGCTGAGGACTGCTTGAGCAGAAATATCAGCCATATGGTCAGGGAAAAGAAGATTCTGCCAATGGTGGTGAATGTGAAATACTCTAGTCCGTCTCATCTTATGTTTGCGGATGATGTGTTCATTTTCAGCAATGCTAACTTAAGAAGCATCAAGAATCTGGTTAAGATTTTGAACAAGTATCAGGATTCCTCTGGGCAGCTCGTAAACAAGGACAAATGCAAGATCTTTCTCAATCCTATGAACAATAGAAGAAAGAACCTAATCAAGGGGAGTCTGAACATGAATGAAGGTACCCTTCCAGAAAAATATCTAGGGGTTCCTCTCATCATTGGGAAAGTAACCAAGGTGGCTCTAACTCCTTTGATCGACAAAATCAGAACAAGAGCCTCAGGGTGGGCTGGGAAGATGCTATCATTCCAAGGAAGGGTGGTGCTAGCAAGGCATGTCCTTAACAGTATCCCTGTCCACAACATGACCATTTACAAATGGCCAAAAGCAGTGGTAAAAGAATGTGAAACAATTATCAGGAACTTTATCTGGAGTGGCAACCCAGCGAAGAGGAAGGCTATCACCGTATCTTTGGAGAAATCATGCAAACCAACAGAGGAGGGAGGACTAGGAATAAGGAGGCTCAAATATATCAATCTATCCATGCTTATGAAACAAGCTTGGATTTTATTAACTGAAGAAGGAGATTGGCCAGAATTCATGAGAGGTAAATACATTAACCGAACTGGAGGTTGGTCCAACTACAAAACTTCAACAGTTTGGACGGGTATTAATTGGGCGCTCAATGAAATGGCACCTCTACATGGCTGGAATGTTGGAAATAGAGAGGCAATAAATATCTGGAGGGAGAATTGGCTGTTGTAAAAACCCATATGCGATTTTTTTCAGGAGGAAAGGAAAGAGATTCTAAAGTATCAGGCTAGACTTAGTGAATGCATTCAGGGGGATAGATGGGCTTTCTCCATTGAAATGACGCAAGTTCTTCATCACCTGGGAATTGATATTTCTAAGCTACCACAGCCGGATAGTTCAAAAGAGGACTCAAGAGTTTGGATGGCTTCTACAACTGGGAAGTTTACAGTGGCAGCGGCACATGAGGCAATCAGAACAAAGGCACCACAGCCAGCATGGAGTGAATTTATTTGGAGCTCCAAAGTACTTCCACGAACACAAGGTATTGTGTAGAAACTAGCACATGGGGTGGCAAGAACTGATGATCAGCTACAGAAAAGGAAAACCCACCTCGCATCTCGATGCTGTCTATGCAGAAATCAAGAGGAAACTCTAGATCATGTTCTCTTTCACTACCCATTCGCCAAGAGGGTTTGGAAGTATGCACAGCAGATTTTCCACATTCAGCGAGAGATGGAGTCATTTTCAGATGTGCGACAACAGAGCAAACATTACAGCTCACTCATCTTGGACATGTGGAAAGCGTGTTCATTGACGATCATGGTAAGTTTGTGGAAAAATAGAAACAAAGTCATGTACGATAACAGAGTTTCAAGCTATCCACAAGTGTGATTCCTCGTCAGGAGAGCGATCATAAGAGCTCATCATAAGTCCTCGGGACATATGGAGAATTCGGTACATGATCTCCAGATTCTCAGACACTTCAAGCTCCGAAGACAAAAATTCAAGAGCCCTAAAAATCTTGAATGTTTTGGCTCTTACCCGGGTATACTCAAGATAAATAATCTTGGGTGCTCGAGGGGAAACCCGGGACGGTCGGGGATGGGGGTTTGTGTTCCAAAACTACAAAGGAGAATTTCGGGAGCATTTGGCCGGAGGAATGGGGTACGCCCACAAATTACATGGCAGAAACAATGGCAATTGTGCAGACCATTAAGCAAGCGCTCGAACTGGGATGGAGATATATTTGGGTGGAATGCGACTCCTCATCAGTTGTTCACACCTTCCAGAATAACAAAATGCATTGGAGAGTGAAGGAAATATGGAAATCTCTTATAGGACAGGCAGAATGGATAAATGTCACTCCATCATGGAGAGAGACTAATTTGGGAGAAGACAGCTGTGCCAAACAGGGGGCAGCTCTATCTCAGGGAGATAGTATATGGTGGGAATCTAGACCCTCTTTCATGAAAAATTTGGAGAACTACTATACTACCTATTTTCGTTTTGTTAACTAGATAACCATATTCTAGTAATGACCTTGTATTCCTTTTTCTATTTCTGTCTTGTTACTTTGGATTCCATGTAACTCTTATTCTTTTATTAATCAATTACCTTTAGCCAAAAAAAAAGGTCAGACGTAGTTCCTCCTCTTCTTTATATAGGCAAAGATGCCCGCGCTTCCTCCTCTCCAGCGTTCGGTCATGTTCTGGACTTGATGACATTTAATGAGTCATTAAGGCGTCCTACGGTGGAGTAATGGTGTGCGCATCTGAAACTCTGGTCTTGAAGATACCAGCTGTGGCATACGTTACTAGTCGTTGTGGCGATGGCTTATGTTGGCGTTCTGGACTCTTAACGTTCTGGACGTGGACGTTCTGGGTGATGATGAGGTCGCTTGACCTGTATGAACTGATCATCAATGACCTGGACGTGTGGATGAGTGTGATCGTCCTGGTGTGCTGGACATGTGGATAATATTTAATGGAAGTGTATATTACTCCCTCACATAGCCCCCTCTCAACAGGTCATTAAGTACTGGATATCAATCTAGTGAGAGATTTAAGTTGGCACGTGGATGGCACGTGGGACGATTGATTTGAAGGGTCGCAAGCTAACCGCCTCATTTTGTGGAGCAACGTGGCACGTTAGGGTTGAATAACATGATTGTGTTTCTTTGGGAAATGGACCGGTGGCTTGCAATATACGCTTGGAGAACTGAGGAAGTTAAGGTTATTTTCTACCATTTTCCTTTGCGCTATAGTTACTTGTTGTTGTGAACTTGTATTAGAAGAGGAAGTATGTCTGATTCAGATGATACTCGATCTGATGAGATTTGAAAGGTTTCATTGAGTGAGGAAGTTGAAGATGTTGGTTTTGACTCCGTGGTCGCTGTGGCGAGCAGTTCTGGTAATAGGTTTTCGTCATCCTCTAGTGGTTTACTGCCTAAGGTATTAGATAAGCGTGCTGATAGAGCTTTTGTTAAGTTAAGGGATGCTTATGATATACATGTAAGCAACCTGGAGATACACGGACTTGGGGAGGATGCAGACATGTTTAGCAACGGTTATATACCGCTAGGCTTTGGGGTAGTTGTCTGTGAGGGGCACATATGAGGATACCGTTCTCGAAACTTACTTGTAGTTTTTTGAACTTTTGTAAGAAAGCGCCATGCCAATAGTTCGTCGACAATACCTGGCGGTTGCTAAGAGTTTTTGATATGTTGAACGATAGCGAGGAGTACCATATTGAGGTTGCTGATATTCTTGACCACTTTGCTGTGAAGCGATCTCGTGCCAATAATTTCAGTTTGCAGACGCGGACAAGGAAGTCGAGCGTTCTGGATGGTGTGAGTAACAAGCCTTGAGAAAGAAGGTCGTTGTTGTTAATTGAATTTTTTTGTGCTAGTGGGTTTGGAGTGCAAACTAGGGTTTGCAATTTTTCTGGTATGTTTTGATGTCCTTTGTTGTATATTGAGCAATATTTGTTTTACTGAATTGACGTCGGGGTTGTTTGTTTTGCAGAGGTCGTTATTACAAGGTGAACGAGTCGTGGTGTAATTGAGAAGTTTGCTAAGCTTAGACGAGCTGAGAAGCAGAATAAGCTACCCGAGGTAGCGACCTACTTTGTAGAAAGGGGAGGTCGTCATATAAGGCTGAAGAGGAGCAGTCATAAGAAAAGAGTTCATGGTCAGGTTGATAGTGAGTCTTCTAACGAACTTGTTATGGAAAGGGAAGAGAGTGACATTGTAACTAGGGAGGTTAGGAACAAGAGCCAAAGTGGGCACAGGACCTCTGGGGGTGATGGTGGGGTGCCCAAGCTTAGTGGTGGGAAGGGTCACCAATCTGGCTCTGATCCTATTCCCCGGGAACAAACCAGGAGGCGTGTGTCCGTTCTGGTAGACATAGGTGAACTGAGTGTTCCAGTTCGTGAACCTGGAAGCTTGTGAAGAGAAAAGTTGTTGCTGATGATGATAGGGTGGCCAAGGCAGCTCATCTAGAGGGCATAATGAGGGGGGAGTCAGGTCATCATTTTGCAGGGAAAAAGGTAGGGCGATCTGAAGGGGGGAGCTCCCGGGTGAGGTCGATCTAGGCGATGTGGACATGGACCCACTCGAGAAGGAGAAGAGTACGACTGCAGTGACTGTTGTTCCCCCTGCTAGTAAAGGAAGATAAAAGTCTTCTAGCAAGAGTAGTGCCAAGACTAGTCTTGGTAAGGGGAAGGGTGGCGCTCGTGAGACAGGGGTCACTTATGTTAATCCCGATAATGGTGAAACCCAGTATGTGATAAGGTCTTATTGTAGCTTCCAGTCGGCTCTGATTGCAAGTTGCTTACTACCCTGGATAACATCGCTCTTGATGGAGATCGGCGTAACCTGAATGCTATAGGCGACCTTGCTGCAAACGTAAGGGCCATGGACCTTGGATATTGCTTGGTAAGACTTGTAATCTTGGTTTTTTGCTGTGTATGATTAGAATGATTTATTGATTTATGGACATATTGCTGCTTCGTAGGTACTATCTAGGTATCAGAAGTTGAAAGAGCTCGTCATGATCGCTGAGGTTGAAAAGGGCGAGCGAGAGAAAATGAAGGAAGAACTAGAGAACGTACGTACCGTTCAACTCTCGCTCCAAGCTAGCTTTCACGAACTGAAGAATCAGCACGATCAGGTCGCTCTGGAGAAAATGGTCTTGGCGGGGGCGTTGGAGGAAGCGAATGACGAGGTGGCATTGTACACGAGGTACGTGGAAAAGGCGACGACTGTGGCTAAGACGACAAAGGATGCCTATGAGGCTTTGTTTGGAGAGGCAACCGAGCTAGCCAAGCACTACAATGAGCTGAAGCAGAAATATCTTGCTTTACAGGAGGAACCAGAACGTGGGGCCCAAGGTGCAACAATGTTAGATGCACCTGGAGATGCTAGTATCATTCTTCCTATGTTTGCAGGTCTTACTCTTGTGAATGATGTTGCCTCAGGTCCTGTCCTAGATGGAGCCACTTTGGAGGACGCATTGGAGCCCCTAGCCACTGAGAATTTGTCGAATGTTTCTTGAATCTTGTCAATTATGAGTGAATGCTCCCTTTTTTTTGTTGTCTTTATGATTGGTTGTTATGATACAATAGAGCTGGTTTCCTGGGCTTGCCTAGGCAGTTCTCCCTGGGTTTGCCTGGGCAATTCTCCCTGGAGAACGTGACAGAATCGTCCTAAAAGGTAATCATGTTGATGGTTCTGTTGTTGTCTCTGTCAGAGGAGTGCTAGCGACGCTCATGATGAGATCGCTCACTGGAGCGTCCTCTAGCATGAGAGCGAGCTCTGTTGTTGTTGTGGGGTGGAGTTCAGCTTCGTTCTCTATGAGCCATGAGTTTGTGGCGCAGGTCACCATCGGCAATATCAGTGTAATGTTTGATATGCCCTGCTTCAACGAGGTCTTGTAGGTAGTGCTTAAGCCCCCGGCACTCATTGGTCTCATGGCACTTTGCTTTATGGAAAGCGCAGTACAACTTTCCTAGTGTGTCTTCTGGCTGTTTTACCTCAAGTCGGTAATAGGCCGCTATTTTTACTTTCTCCAGTATATAGCTTGGAGATCTTGTCAGCACATCGAACTTACGCTTCGTGTGCATCCTGGTACCAGACTTCCGTCATTGTGGTATGGGTCGCTCTTTTGAGAACAGGGCAGTGTCTGAGATTGCTGCAACTTCCTCCTATTCACCGTCGTGATCTAAAGCTTCATGTAGCTTTATATATTTGCACACGCGAGCGTACAAGTCTTCCAGTTTTTCAAGACGCTCCTTCATGAGCGACTTGTATAGCCAAGGTTGCAAAAGACTCTTGGAGGTCGCTTTCTATAGACAGCAAGTTTGCCTTGAATCACCCTAAGAAGGAGCGGATTGACTCGTCTTTCTTCTGAGATAGCATGAAGAGTGAGTCGACGTCGGTTTTCTTACGTCTGTTGTGGATGTAATGATTAGCGAACTGGTTGGTTAGCTTCTCGAAGCTATCGATGGAGTTTGGCTCTAGTGAGTAGAATTAGTCGAGGGCTCCTTCTTTCAGACTTGTAGGAAACCAAGCGGCATTGCAAGTAGTCGAACTCTTGCACACTGTAGAGTGCGAGGCTCTGGATGTAGTGAGCTACGTGTTGATCGGGACACATACTGCCATCATACATCGCAAAGCGTGGCTAAATGAAATCGTGCGGGGAGGGTTTAATGATTACCTTCGGTGTGAATGGGGATGCTCGATAAGTTTTCATCATCTTCTAGACGATCTGAGTGGCGTCCTTCTTCACAGCACTCTGGTAAATTCGCTGGGACAGCTCGTTGATATGCTGGTTCACTTCATTAATACCGTCATTAGCGGTGACTCCATTCTGCCACCTGACTTTTGAGTGCGGCATTTTCCTGTCGTAAGAAGGTGATGCTATCATTCATGGTTCCTATCTAGGCGGCCATGGTCTTCATTTGTTCTTGTAGGTTGTCCATGCTTCGTGGGCTTGAGATTTGTTTTAAGGTTTTTCTTGTTGAATGGTTGTGAACTCAAGAAATCGAGCCACAGACGGCACCAATGTAAAAATTATGTTTGGTTAACCTTACAAATGTAGGCAGTTTAAGGGGGAGATGGTGTTTGGAGTTAGATTTGACCGAGTTCATTTGGACGAACTGCCTACATATCAAGTTCTCTCTGCTGGGGGGAGACTTGAATCAGGTCAGACATAGTTCCTCCTCTTCTTTATATAGGCAAGCATACCCGCACTTCCTCCTCTCCAGCGTCCGATCAAGTTCTGGACTTGATGACATTTAATGAGTCATTAAGGCATCCTGCGGTGGAGTAATGATGTGCGCATCTAAAGCTCCGGTCTTGAAAATGCCAGCTGTGGCGTACGTTACTAGTCATTGTGGCGCTGGCTTATGTTGGCGTTCTGGACTCTTAACGTTCTAGACGTGGACATTCTGGGTGATGATGAGGTCGTTTGACCTGTATGAACTGATCATCGGCGACCTGGACGTGTGGATGAGTGTGATCGTCCTGGTGTGCTGGACACGTGGCTAATATTTAATGGAAGTGTATATTACTCACTCACATGAGTGTATTAACACCAACGATTGATTATTTTTTTTTTCTTTTTTTCTTTTCGTTCGTTAATATATTAACGCCAACTATTCATTAGTTAATATTATGGATGTCAATGGGCCGGGCCAGGCCCAAAGCCCGATTGAATCCGAACCGATAAGATAGGGACTTAGAACTTAAATGTTGTCTGATAAGACTATTGGGCCAGTTATGGACATACCCCTGTCCAACCCGATAATGGCCCGGCCCGAAAACTAAGGTTATTTTTTTAGTTTTTCAAATAAATATTATTAAATTTGTAACTACTAGTATACATAAAATGTTAGTGCCACATATAAAGTTTGGGTTCGAGTCTTTACTATACTCTATTTTACTTATTGGACCTAGGCCATGCCCGAATCCGATCATGTCCAACGGGACCTAGACCGGAACTTGAGCCTTCTAAATGTAAATATAATTTGGACAGGACTTCGAAATAGGTGAGTCCTGTTCAAGTCTGGCCCGTTGACAGCCCTAGTTAATATTAGGTTATGTGTACTATAATACCCCTAATGTGTTCATCATCAAGTCATGAAACGGTTTGCTAATCACTATAAGTAATGCTACCTTACATGGAACGACACTTACAATTATATAGCAACAAAAACAACTACAACAATTAATTCGCGGATGTTAATAATAATAAATAAAAAAGGCTCTATAATAAAGTTCCACAATAAATTTTAAGTATATAGACATTAAACGACCTTTTGAAATTAACTAAAGTTGTATATATGAAATAGGAAAGAATACAAGCTTGCAACTGTCATAATTCTTTTAGCGTGAATGATATAAGCGAGACACATGCATGAATGGATAAACAGTTATACATACATACGAGAGGCTGCCGGCTCGTATTTCAAGCAAAGATTGGTGATTTCTTCCCACCTTATATATATGGAGATTATTATACAAATCTCTATTTTGAATGATTCAAACTTAAGTACAAAACTGGCGATGAAATACAATTCATTTCAACGGATTTACTAACCATGCATTGTGCCATCATATCCTAACTTCGAACCATTCAAAAGCGTCCTCAATGTCATAGCTTAGTTCACTAAGCTGTTCCACCAACTCTTGTACGTTCTGCTTCCGTTCAATGTTTTCCTCCTAATTTTATTTGATTTGGGCTACCACGAGTATATCCCTATAGGGATGAGTGTTTCAAGACCGTTGGATCTCGACGGTCCGAAAATCAAAAACAAAAAGGAAGAGAGAGAATATGGGTTTGTTTTTTATTTTCGGACCGTTAGATCTCGGATCCAACGGTCTCGGCTGGTGTCCCTATAGGGATATCCTCGTGGTAGACGAACTCATTTTATTTTATAGCAATCCCTGTATAGTTTCTTTTTTCTAAGCTTGATATGGAGATTTGGTGAGTGTTAGTATCCTCCACTCTCAATCACTCGTGGCAGCCCACGTGTCAAGATCCCAACCACGACCTATGAGCACACGACTTGGAAGAAGCAACTACTACGCCCTAAGGTCAGGTTGTCTAGACGACCTAGGAAATGTAACCGATGTACACTACAAGCTAGTCAACAACACTTTTAATAGGAGACTGTACTCGGTAACGATCTCCAGGTCTTTACTTCGTAACAAACGCATCCAGAAAATGAAGGGACAGCTCTATGCCTAAAAAAAGAGGTACTGAAAAATTAAAGAGAAAAAGAGATTTGAGAATATTTACTTGATTGATTTCTAAGAAGATTACAATTGTTTATATAGAGATTACAAATTCTAAATAGAGATTACAAATTCTAAATAGAAACAAAACAGACGGTGCATATTTAACTAACTCGATGCGTGGGCGCGCTATATCTACTGGACAATTGTTATGCACGAGGCGCGGGGCGCACTCTAATTGTGTTATGTACGAGCGTGTGCGCGCTCTGCACTATGATGTGAAGAACAACTTCTAATACTCCCCCTCAAGTTGGAGAGTGAATGTCAAGAACTCCCAACTTGCGAATTAATCTCAGAAAGGTGTCCTTCCTAAGAGGTTTAGTGAAGGCGTCAGCCACCTGATCTGAGGATGGAACGAACGTAGGAGATAGTAACTTGGCCTGTATCTTGTCGTGTAAGAAATGACAGTCCAATTCTATGTGCTTCATTCATATATTCATGAAAAACTGAATTTTGAGATACATGAAGGGCGGCTTGATTGTCACAGAACATGTTCATCGGAGAAGGATGAGAAATGCCTAAGTCAGAGAGAAGATACTTCAACCATTGAAGTTCACAGGCTAGGGTAGCCATGGAACGATATTCGGCTTCAGCAGAAGAACGGGATACAGTGCTCTGTTTCTTTGTTTTCCAGGATATAGGGCTATAACTAAGAAAAGTGCAATAACCACTAGTAGAACGATGAGTGACAGGGCAGCCAGTCCAATCAGAGTCACAGAAACTAGAGATGTGTAAAGAACTATTAGCGGATAAGAGAATCTCTTTGTTGATCAAACCTTTAAGATAGCGAAGTATACAATGAGCAACATCTAGATGTGGAGTCCCTGGGGACTTCATGAAACGGCTGAGATAATTTACAGAATAAGTAATATCTGGAAGTGTAACAGTGAGATAAAAGAGACGCCCAATCAAGTGACGATAGACAGTAGGATCCTGAAGTAATGTGCCATCATCGGTATGGAGGTTAATATTTTGTTCCATAGGAAACTCAAAAATACGACCACCAGTGGTACCACAATCATATAGAATGTCCAAAAGACATTTGCGCTGTGTAAGAAATAATCCTTCTTTAGAATGAGCAACCTCGATACCCAATGAATATTTTAGACGTCCCAAGTCCTTGATATAGAACTTTGCTTCTAAAAATTGCTTCAAGTTCTGAATGAGAGATGGATTGTTGCCTGTGATCAGAATGTCATCCACATATACAAGGACAAATGTAGAATCAGAATCACAAATATTTGTGAATAGAGAATAATCAAACTTAGACTGAGTGAAGTCGGCAATGATAAGAGTGGTAGATAGTTTGGCAAACCATTGCCGAGAAGCCTGCTTTAGTCCATACAAGGACTTATTGAGGAGACATATCCTGTGCTCCGCCTGTTTGGCGAATCCAGGAGGTAAGGTTATATAAACAGTTTCATCTAAATCGCCTTGGAGAAAGACATTGTGGACATCCATCTAATGAAGAGTCCAATGTCTGATAGCAGCAATGGAGATAAGTAATCGAAAAGTGACTAATTTAGCAATAGGTGCAAAAGTGTTATGATAGTCTTGGCCTTCAATCTGATTGTAACCCTTGGCAATAAAACGAGCTTTGTAACGTTCAATAGAATCATCTGAATGATATTTAATCTTAAAAACCCATTTACAACCAATAGGCTTATGATGAGAGGATGACGGAACAAGAGTCCATGTGTTTATTTCACTTTGCTTAAATCTTTCTGGGATGAATTAAGTTCTTTGTCTACTATGTCTGCTTGTATTTGTGGTCATGCATCTATTTTTGCCAAAGAGGTTGAAGACGGTCGTTTTATGAAATTCATGCAAGGCCTCAATGCTCGTTTTCAATCCATCCGCAGTCAAATTCTCTTAATAGATAAATTTTCCTCGTATGTCCAAGATTTATTCTTTAATCCGACAGGAAGAGAAGCAACAAGAGATTCATGCACTCTCTATTCTTTCTACTCCAGACGTTGCTGCCCTGAGTACTCATTTTCAAAAGACCAACTAGGCTTTTTCTTCGAAATCAGGCCCATCTAAACCTTCGCAGCACAATAATGGTTCGCCTCAGCCAAGAGCATGCGCGCCCTCCGATACAGGGCAACCAGAGCGTGCACGCGCTCGTCCATTCTGCAACCACTATAACTGAGTTGGACATCATATTGGTACATGTTACAAACTGCACGGTTATCCACCCAAGCCTGCTTAAGCCAATTCGGTTGCTACAGGCTCCACTTCTCCTGTTTTCTCCATAGAACAATACAACCAACTTCTCAGTTTGCTTGATTCAGGTAGTACCACTTCACAAGCAAATCTGACAGGACCAGTTATCGAAGAAGAAGATTGGATTGGGCCGACTTAATGGGGGACTCTACCATCTCCAACTAGCTTCCGTTTGCTCATCCCATAACTCCACCACCAATAATTTATGGCATTATCGCTTAGGACATCTCTCTTCCACACCTTTGCAGATTTTAGCTAAGCAGTTTCCTTTCATTTCTAGTTCCAATAATGCTACTTACACTATATGTCTGCAAGCTAAGCAAACACGTTTATCTTTTTCTCATAGTTCAATAAAGACTATTAGACCTTTCCAAATGATTCATTGTGACATTGGGGGTCCTTTTCATTTACCATCCTATTCTAATGCTCGTTTTTTATTAACTATTGTCAATGATTTTAGTCGTGCTACATGGATTTATCTTATGATTGTTGTTTCGACCAAATATGATCAAAACACTAAGTGTTGATGAAAGAGACGAATAACGTAGAAAAGTAATTAGAAAAATGATGGTGATCGGGAGAATGATGAGACTGTACTTTTCGGTTGCCTACATACCCAAATTATCGATAGGATCAAGTCTCAAGAACGTAGTTCTGTATGAAAAATAGTTTGGTATTTATATATGTAGAATAAAGACTTTTCTTGTAACTCAAGTATTCTTATAGCTTAAGTAATAGTAATTGAACCTGACTCTTAATTGATAATTATCTCTTTGATAAGAAACGAATATTGACATAAATTAATGTACGTAAGTGGCAAGCCATGTGGCTAGGGTTTAGCCCTAGACACATGACTCAATGGGACTGTACATCAATCCATAGTATTGCAAATTGTTTTTTAGCCTTGTCGATTAAACGAATAAAGTGGATACCTTTACCAATGGACGTTTGCCACGTAGGTGGGGGTCAAAACACCGCCCCCTCTTTGACATGTGAACGAAGAGAAAAGAAGTTCATATGCCAAAGAAGAGAAAAGAAAATCAACTAGAAAAAAGAATGAAAAATAGTTTTGATAATGGAATGAGATGACATTAGAAAATATAATTTGACTAGAATCTTAAATTTAATGGAAGTCGGTAACGTGAAAATATCTGCTAAAAATGTTGAATTAAATTAGTGCATTTTCGATGATTTTGTAGGAAATCAAAATAATATATGAAAGTGTGGCAAAAGTGTAAATTGTTCATTGAAACCAAAGTGTTGCAACTGTAGAAGAAGAAATGCATTGGTGGCGTCTGAATGGCCTTTGAAGTTTTTAGTGGCGTGAGCACATGAACTGATGACATGATTCTCTAGCTTGAATTGTTGGTTGGACCTTGGTTGGGCCCTTAAGCATTTGAATTGAGAAAAAATAGAAATAGAAGGGGAGGGACGTGACCAACATGAAGTCGTTGTTATGCACATGCCTTACTAAAGGCCACACCATTTCCTATCCATCCTGGATGCACAGTGTCATCCCTTCAGGCTCTCCCATCTCTCACGAACAGAGAAATCTTTGCTTGGAGTATCGATTGAATTCCGAAATTGTAGGGGAAAGCTCACCGATTTAGAAACTCCCTATCATTGCAAACACCAAAGTGAAATCTTATCAGTGATATTTTACTCAAAATCTTATCAAGACTACCTCTGAAAACTCTATCTAACTTTCGTTGGGTATGCAAAACCTTGTACAATCTAATCTATCATCCTCGTTTTGCTATGATGCATTACGTCTATGCACTCCCAAATATGTCCCCTAGCATAGTCATGTCAGTAGATAAAACCGATATTATTTGATAGATCACCAAGTTTTCGACAAGCATCAGGTTTCAACAGTTCCTTTTGTTTAATTTCGTCTTAGTTGTCTTGTCTTTCTAGAGTCAGGGTGTTGAGGAAGAGGCCGCTAGGCTTGCTAAAGAGGAGAAGAGAAGCGATGGAAAAAGAGGAAGACAGGCTGCCTGCTAAAGCTGCACAGAAGATGAAGAAGGTAAAGGAGAAAGAGAAGAAGCTCTTGCGTAAGGAGCGAAGCTGTTTGCGAACACTCTCAGCACCTCTTGTAGCCAAACACCTACTTAATCTAACAGAAGATGATGTCGAGAGTTCGGGTATGTCTCTTGACATGGATCGGTTTGAAACAACGAATCGAATTTTCACGTTTGAAATTTCAGAACTTTTCGGGACATAAGAGGAATTTCTGTAATTCATTTGTACTTGGGCCAAAATTTTGACCCGACCCAAAAACCCAAGATCCGGTACATAAAAGCCCGCGGGGGCACCCACGCCGCCCACCCCCACTTCTTCTTCCACAAAAATGGATCTTGGTCCCCTCACCATCCACTTCAGGCGGCATACCAAGAAGATGAATTAGGACGCCACAAGACGCTGGCCAAACTCCACCAACCTCAACCCCCTTCCTCCCACGTGAATTATCAAACCACATTGATTCATTTTTATCTACCACATTAAAACAAAGTGACACCTTGCTTTTTTTTTTTCACTATTAACACCTAATCTAATTTATTACATGCAAGGTGTCAACTTTGCACCAATAATTTGTTATCTTTGTCTTGACATGCTCCATGATTGATGACTCATCCAATCTTGTGGCCCCCAAGATAGTGGGTCCATGTATGCGATCCGATGGCGATCCGGTATTTTGGGCAGCTTTTTACAACTTCCCGCCTATCGTAGAGTTTATCATACGATTGTGCGAGCAGCTCTCTTGTCGATTCGAGTCCCTGTTCGAGAGGTAGGAGCTTTGGAAGTTTGATGCTTCTACGTGGATTTGGGAGAATTCATATATCGCCGTTCCTCGTGCTTTTTATTGCAGGTTTAACCAATATTTCCATGTTTATGCAAATACCGCAAAAGTATGAAAACATATTTATTTCATGATTATTAAACACATAATGAACCAAATTTATATGTCTCAATGGGGTTTCATAATACACTTTTGGGTGCTTATCACACTACCCCAAAAGCACTTTGCTTGTCCTCAAGCAAAGAAGAGACACTAAAATAGATAAGTGGCCAAAATGTGTAGTCCTAAACTAATTCTCGTTTAGAGAGTGCGATTGCATTGACCATATGCAACAAGGCCTTAAACCACTAGGAATTCCCTAGTGGACGAGTTATAGCCTCGTGAGAGTTTTCCAGAAAAGATACTCACAAACTTCATTTATACTACAACGACTTCGATGTGAAACTTGTTTCCTAAATTAATCTCGGATATCCATACATCTCCTTAGCGGGGAGGAGGATTTATTTCTTTGAAACTCAAGTTAATATGTATTCAATAATTAAAACATCTACATATGATTATTCATGCAGTGAACTTTTCATTGAAATATACTAGCAGGGTTGTTTCTGGATCCTTGGAGAGCATACCTAAATGGGTTCTCACAGGTATGTGTTGAAACACATATTCACTCAAAATTTTCCCACTCAGGTTTTGTTAACTCCAGTGTGCAGTGGGCACACGTTTCCTTACATCTCAATGACAGTCAGAGGAGCCGATGTCGATCAATCACGTCTACTACTTATTATCACACCACCCTACTCCTAATTGAGCTAGAGGTCTTTATTAGGTATTGTGGGGCTTAGGTGATAGTGTACAAGAAAATGGAAATGGATAATCAAAATTTACGAGTATGAGAGAATAGGGTCTTCATATATTTATACTAGAGAAATCCTTTTTTCCTTTCCTTCTTCTAACTGAGTTTTTCCAACCTTGTTCTTAAGCCTCTGGATACTAAGGATTTTTTTTTTTTTTTTTTTTTAAATTTTTATAAGGCTTAAGAACATGATTCTATTTTCCTTTTCTGAAGCAAGTAACTGACTTATATTTGGGACAAGTCTTTCTCTTTATTCTTTCCACATTTCATCCTATTTCTCATACTCATCACTTAGGTAGGTTCTTTTATTTGGTTTAATAGATGGGTAAGGAATTTTTGTGGTGAAAGTGAAAGGTTTGATGAAAGGTTCGATTGGAGTGACTAGCGGTAATATTTGTAACAGGTAAGAATTTTTAGCTATGTCGATCCAAAGAAGGCCTAAATTCTCGCCTAGGGTTCGGGTGGTGATCAAGTAAGTAGATGCGTAATTTCCTCTAATCGGAAAAACTACTCCTCTGTGTCATCACACACAAATCACTCATATCAAGGCTTTTGGTTAGATTCTCACAGGATTTATAGTTTAAGTAACTAACCGTTGGTTCCAGAAACTTACTGCTATGTACAATCAATGATACTCAGTAGATGAATATTCATGAAAAGATGTATAAACTATTGCATACGTATTATCTAAAATTTCTTAAAAACAAATCCTAATTCGGATACTAATATGAGATTTCTAGACAATTTTCATCATTGAAAAGGAAACAAGACTTTGTCACTAAGTACAATTATTAATATGAAAATAAAAACTATATATAGGCTACAAGATGCCTATTTTTTTTTGCTATAGGTTTAAAGCACCCCCAAACAGAATGATGCTTAGTCCTCGAAGGATCAATAATTAAAGAGAGAAAGTACCTGAGAACCGTGAGCAAAATTAGGGCTAGATTGCTGGAACAGAGAGGTTGGAGATCATAATATATTATTCAGAAAGAACAAGAAAATGTTCAATAGCACACTAAACATAGCACACGATATAATAAACCACAGCATACGAAACATGAAAAACAATAGCACACCAAACAAAAGGTTTAGCTAGATATATGTACAATGGCAAACTCAAGTTTACCATCCAGCAGGACGTGAAGGTCTGGCGTCCTCTTTAAGGAAATGCATTTCCTTAGCATCGCGCCAATAGATAATAGTCTGCCAAATTTCTACCCATTCTTTGTCTCCGGATTCCCTCAAATTGGTCTTCATCTTTTCGTCCTTTGGGTAACATCGAACATGCCTCAGGTATTGGCGGGGACGCTTCCATTGATGAAACCTTAATGGCGAATGATTACATTTCTTTGGGCACATGGAATCCACCTCATTGATCATGAAAAGTAGCCGCAAACGTGGGAAATGTGTCTTCATGATTCGCAAGCGGTGACTGGTAAAAGTATATACTTATCCCGAAAAGTGCGAGAGCTCGTTTCAATTTGGAGAGACAACACAACCTAAAATGTTAAATAAAGCATGACCCGAGCTAGTGCGAATGAATACTACCATAAAGGCCTCATTGGCGAGAGAAATGCCAATCTCCCATAATGTTGAGTACAAATAACATTGCAGTCCCCATGTTCATGGTCATGCTTGCTAATGGAATGGTGATGTTACGCCATGGTACATGGCCATCTCCTTCTCGTTTGATCTCAAGACCATCACCATAAGAGTCGCGAAATGCTTGCCACTGAAAAGAACGGTAAAATTATGATAGATGTAATGCCAAGATGCAGCGGGTTAAGTGATATGGAAGGTCCAAAGTTAGAGCAAGTTGTTGTTCGAGAAAAGATATGAGGTGTGTCACCAACTTCGGATTGTGAATCCGTCTAAGTAGAAACCATGCGCATGGTTGAATCTCGGAGTGTCATCCATATTAGCATAAAAGTATGCAGCCCAAACTAGGAGAATAAGTTTGGTCAGGTTGAAGAATTAGGGAAGACCACCCAATGTTTGTGATGTAATCATGGAAGAGATGGCCATAGGCATTGGAATCCATCATAGATTGAAAGGATTGCTCAGGAATGAGTTTGGGAGGTACCATGGATGATGAAGATGCAATGTTTGATGAAGATGCCATGGTGGATGAAGTAAAGAAATGGGTAACGATATCGGCGGCTGAATGGAAAAATGAGTATGTAAGAAAATACACCCTCCTGTAGCACATGTTAAAATTATATTAGTCACAACGGAAATGATGACAATCCTACTAAGCATTTCATACAAAATAAAACAAAAAGATAAGATAAAATACATAGATGCACGGAAAAAGCGTAATAACATATATGATTATATACTTATTGACTTAGTAATATCATGGATTACGATATTGATCTAGGAGATGCATATTTTTTGCACGGTTTGTTTGTTTAGGTCATCTATTTGTTGGCGAAAGCTGCATCGAATGTCCCCTTGGCTTGGCAGAGAGAGTGAGTTTGATTTTCCATTAGGAGAGCATGATTTTGCAAGAATTGAGAATGATTTTCCAAGATCTCCTCTGTTCAACATCATCGTTGCTTGACGATCTTGGAAATCCTGAAGAGTTGTGATGATGATATCCGAAATGGCGTGTAGTTCCTCAAACCACGATGAAGAAGTTTAATGCCTTCCATGGGATTAATAATATTGACATGGCATTTTCATCAAATAAATTGTCGAATTTGAGCTTGAGGTGTTACGCTCATCTATCGAGTATCGGGGTCAAAACCCAGCGGAGTAATCTGTTTGAAGTACCTTTATATATGCTCTTTGAAGGGGTGTCTCGGAGATATTATTGGATAACCCCAACACATCATAATCTGCGTAACCAAAGTGGGTAGAACTGGCGACCTTCTTGTTTTTCTTGGTGATTACGTTCGGAGGTGTTGGATCGGACAAAAATCATCTCTTTGAGTTTGCAAAATCCAAAGTAGGTGAAGTTGAGGCTTTGTGACTTCGGTTTGGTGTGATGTACCTACCACATTATGTCCCCGGTGGAGCACAACCGTTGATTCTGTTTCAAAGAGCGTTGAAGAACCATGTGATGTGTATGTTCGACGTCGCCATGAGATCTGGTAGCTCATGATAAAAGTTTTTTGAATCGAATGATGACTCTTGAACAAGGGACTCTGGTTTTTAATGGGATTTGAAGTATGTAGGAGATCATTTCCTTATTCAATTCAATGTCGTTGTCCATAGGCATTGAAGTAGAATTTTCCATCTTCATAACCGCTAAATTGGTAGAATATCAAAACCAATTCTCGGGAATAACTAGCTGCTTTGAATGATATAGAAGAGCGTCCATCCTCGACGTATGATTTGGTGTCAAAATAAGGAGAAAACCGGCCTTCTGAGAAGTTTTTAGGTAGTCTTTCTCTGCGTTATTTTTTTCTTGGTTGAGCCATTCTTTGAGGAAGGATAGTGAAAATTGTATGAATAAGAATGGCTTAAAAGAAGAGATTTATAGGCAATCTATTAGGCTATACCAATCACGGAGTCCAAGTGTATTTAATGACCCATGTGATTATTATGAGCGACATCATAGGGGATCCACGATAAGTCTTTGTCATGTCGGATATCCAAATACAATTAATGAGATGGTTTAATGTTTAGAAAAATACGGAGGAAAGTTTCACGGGGTAGTTAGACTTACCGTAATTTCAGAAATGATGATCATAACTTCGGTAATAGAATATGGATAGAATAATCGAAATTTTGCATGTGTGACAAGTGTTATGTGTACCTTGTAGCATGCTTGCGATTTTCTCTGAACACTATGTGTATCCATTAATTATTTGGTGAGTTACGGATGGCATTTCTTTGTTATGGTTTGTTTATTTATTTCCTTATTATTATTTTTTATTTTTTTTTTTTTATTTATATATATATATATTTTTATTTTGTTATTTTTTATTTTTTTTTTTTTTTTTTTTATTATATATATATATATATATATATATATATATATATATATTATATATATATATATATATATATATATATATTTATTAGAGAGGAAAAACAACTAATATACACAACTAATTAATCTGGAACTTCTCCATTTAATCGTAACCCGTACAAATGTGTGAGAATTATTTAACACACCATACTAATATACAAAATGAAAAACAGAAAAAGGGAGGGTTACATAGATCTAGATGTTACGGATCAAGTTATGCATGAGTGACAAGAGAATAATGATAAACACGTTATCGATTAATGTGATAGCCCATAAAGCGTTGCTCCTTTTCCCATCGCTCTAGTTTATTCATTATTGTCAAGAAATTGAAAATTTGTGAATAAGAAGTTGTGAAGATTGAGAGAAGGGAATGAGTGAAAGAGGAAAGGAGAGTTGTATTTATAACTTGGTTTCGACCGTTGGGCATGTGACCGTTTGGATCGATCCGTTGGGTTCGACCGTTGGGCTTGTGAGAGTAGGCCCAATGAATCAAGGATCAAACTCATATTTTTGAAAGTACTATATATTAAGCATAACATAAATAATTTCTCATTTAAACGATGCGGAGATACAAAATTATGAGAAATCAACCGATATATAATAATTTAGCACTAAAAATAAAAATGCAATGCATTAGGGAAATAAATGACATAGTCATTTTAAACCAAAGAAAATAAACGACTCTTGGGAATCCTCGGGTTAGCGAAGATGAACCGGGTTTCTCGTCTTGACCCACGGCGAACTTCATTTTGAGTTGGATTTGGCGAGGAATGTGGCCTATAGATGTAACAAACCCGATCTTGGAATTGCTGGCGATTAGCCATCATCATTCTCTGGAATTGGCCTTGGCGATTTCTCATTTCTTCTTTGGAATTCATTCGGGAAGTAATCATCTCTTCTGGCGAAGAAACATCCTGCGCATACTAGAATTCATGTTCCTCAAGGCATCCATAGGAGTATTGATTTTAGCATGGTATCTTCATTAAAAGCAGTTTGGTGGTGAAAGGAGGAGGAGGTATGCGTTATCATGCTCAATATCATCTCTAGCTCTTTGGGTCCCGATGGTCTAAAAACACAAGTCTCAAAAATTCCAAAATTCTCGAAAGACCTTGTTTCAATGAAAGGAGTAGCATTTGGAACCCTAAGTTAAGCATAAAAGCCGAAAGTAACAAAGTCTGACAAGAGGAGCTGACCTATTTGACGTGGTCGTAAGAATATGGCCCGGAAGTGGACCATACAGAAAGTGTGCTTCCTCTCTGTAGGATCCGCGGAGGTGCAAGAAAGTCTTGTTCACGTCGGGCGTCTTTGAAGTTCCAATGGCGTTGTGTGCCAACCATTGAGTGGCGGCTAATTGGTTACGTCACGGCGAATCTTTGGTACACTTGATTCGAGCGATGTTGTACTCCCCCCTCGAAGCGTGTCAAACATCAAATCCCTCGTGGTCGGATACTCGACAATAACAGGGTCGGGCTATCGAGTTAATCGGAATCGTGGCGGCGGTATTGAAATCAACTCGGCGTGAGTTCACGTTCCATCCATCGCCCGTAATCCAAAATTCGTCACCCGGAAACCTCCATTATTATAAAATTTCAACACCAATTCTTGAATATTGAGCTGGGATTGATGCAATAGATATTCCCACTCTCTACTTTCAATTTCCTCATCAAAAATGGGTGAAACATCCGGGAATTATAGAGATTTATGAAATTTCTCTCGATTGTAATTTGTCTTCGTGCTGCCATAATAGCGGTATAATTTAAATTTTTATGGTGCAAATAGCAAGAGGAGGTGGAGGAGGTGGTCTTTGGAGGAAGGGGTTGAGGTTGGTGGAGTTTGGCCAGCGTCTTGTGGTCGAATTCATCCTTCTTTGGTATGCTTATGGTATGAGTGGATGATGAGGGACCAAGATCCGTTTTTGTGGAAGAAGAAGTGGGGGTGGGTGGGCGTGGGTGCTTTGGCGTGGGCTTTGTACCCGGATCTTGGGTTTTGGGTGGGTCAAAATTTTTGGCCCAAGTACAAATGAATTACAGAAATTCCTCTTATGTCGAAAAGTTCGAAATTTCAAAGCGTGGAAATTGATTCGTTTCAACTCGAATTTAACGGATGAGATATCGAAATGATCGATATTAAAAATGTCATCCACTAGAATATGAAAAATCACATTCAAACATAATTTTTTTTTTTTTTTTTTTTTTTTTTTCAACCAAACTTTGGTTTTATTTATTTATCCTTTATATACAAATGTACAAGTCGAGAAAGAGCGTGTCAACAACACCGGAAATCCAAATAAAACAACACATCAAAAGACTTAACTTTCGGGCAACTTTCATGTCGGCTCGGGTGAACCCAATCCGGCCCGGTGTGGCTTATCCTTTATGTTTTGGGGGCCTAGGGTTTAGGGCGGTACCATCCTTGACCAATGTGCAATGGTCTAATAATAATATTACCCTTAGTACATATGGTATAGCCTCAAACCGCCCAAAGCGATCACATAGAAAACTGAGCGGGGTTGGCACAGGGGAATCCATTGCCCCGTCTGAACTAGGAAATGTCGAGATGGTGCATATCCACGACTCTCTTTGGGCACCATCTTTGGGTGCTAATAAAACAAAAGCGTGTATATACATGTTGAGTCTTTTAACGTCGGATCCTCAAGGCGAAAGTGAGTCTTTTAACGTCGGATCCTCAAGGCGAATGTGAGTCTTTAACGTCGATCCTCAAGGCGAATGTGAGTCTTTTAACGTCGGATCCTCAAGCGAATCCCATGGGGGAACAGCGGGACGGCGGCGAAGTTTATCTGTTGAGCTGGTGTCGGACAATAATATACCTTATACCGGCTCATCTCGGATAAAAGATCAAGACACGGACGAAAGGAGTTTGGCGGTTCATACACCACCCCATCCTTTTTAAACCGTCGCTTTTCGAGCAAAAGTACTACTCGACCATTACCAATTCGAGATGGGTGAGATTTGGACCAAATGATGAGTTGGAGTTCGCGAGGAAGAGAATAGAAAAGGGAGGAGAAAAAGGAGTTGAAATTTTTGGTACCCATTGTTTTCCTGGAGGCACGTTTGCTTTCGATTATCGAAGACATTTATACTCGGTTGAAGTAGAGTTTTTCGTGGACTAAAAGGTTAAGCTTGCAACCACACACTCTAGGAATTTTAGAAAAGAAAATAGAAGAGGGCCGGCTACCCTAATGGCATACTTTTCTGTTTAAATACATGGAAAGAAGTACACCAGCGAATCTATTAGTGCGTAGATTTGGATCATTGAGAAGAGTCTCTTCGACATCCGGAGAGCATAACTCATGATAATGTTTAAACCGGCCATTTACTTGGAATTCGCTACCATCATTTTCGTTTTTCACGAGAGATAGCCCCATAAGGGGTGACAGTGAGACGATGAAAGGACCGGACCATCGAGTTTTAATTTTCTGGAAAAATGTGTAATCTTGAGTTGTACATCAAAACTTTTGACCGACTTTGAACTCTTTTTCGCAATATGTGCTTGTCATGCACTCTTTTCATGTTGGCTTTATAGGATTTAGAGAGATCATAGGCATCACTCGAATTTCCTCAAGCTCATTTTAACTGCAATTTTCTTTTTAAGCTGCCATGTTAGTGTTATAATTGAGGCTTTTGATGGCCCATAGAGCCACGGTGCTCAAGTTCAACCGGGCAGATGACAAGGTTTTCAAAAGCGAGGCGATCACGGAGACATCCCTATAGGTGTCTTAAAAGGCATTACGTATGCCCACAAGGCATCGGATAATCGTAGAACCAGTCTTTCCTAGATGGATTGTGATTTTTTTCCAAAATGGATTTTATTTCTCGATTAGAGACTTCTACTTGACCAACCTTGGTTTTGAGGATGATACGGAGTTGCCACTTTGTCGTGACTCCATATTTCTTTACTAATGATTCAAAAATTTTATTGCAGAAATGTTTTCCCCGTCACTAATTATAGCTTTTGGAACACCAAATCGAGAGAAAATATTTTCTTTTACAAACAAAGCGACTGTTTTATGATCGTTAATACGACATGCCAATGCCTCAATCCATTTTGACACATAGTCAACTGCTACAAGTATGTATAGGAAGCCATGAGAATTTGGAAATGGACCCATGAAGTCGATGCCCCATACATCAAAGATTTCCACAATTAGAATGGGATTTAAGGGCATCATATTACGTTGAGTAATGCGACCCTGGCTGGCGGCGATTGCATGCTTTGCAATGCTCATGTGCATCTCTAAGCGGTGTTGGCCAATAAAACCACATTGTAGAACCTTGGCGCGGTTTTCTTACCACTAAAATGACCACCACAAGATTGTTCATGGCGGAAGGATAACACATCGTTGTGTTCCCGGTCGGGAATCTGCGGCGGATTAGTTGGTGCGAACAATACTTGAAAGGTAGGGATCATCGAAATAGAATTTCCACGGTGGATAAAAACTTTTCCGGTCATTCTGAGACCAAGATAAAGGAACTTCCTCGGTAACTAAGTAATTTACTATGTCGACATACCAAGGGGCGAAAAATAGAGTACAAGTGTTCATCACGGAAAGGAATCCGAGATAGGTTCGATGTCGATTATCAACATCAGCGACAAGTCTTGATAAATGGTGCGCAACCACATTTTAAGCTACCTTTTTATCTCTAATTTGAGAGTAAAACTCTTGCAAAGGAGAATCCATCGGATCAACCTTTGTTTTGCATCTTTTTAAGCTAATAGATAGCGAAGTGCGCATGGTGAGTGTAGACAATAGTTGGAGAACCCACTAGGTAAGGGCCGAAACTTATCTAGCATATCTGGCGAGAAACTCTTTTCGGTGGTGGTATAGTTTCGTTGAGCTTCATTAAAGGGTTTTACTCGCATAGTAAATGACATCTTCACCGGCGGCTTATCTTCGGCGTTGCCCACACATTAAGGGTTTTACAGCTCAATAGCATAGTTATCTTCTCGGCGTTGCCGCGTCACACATTAATTCAAAAGGTTTAGACCAATCGGTGGTTGAATTATGGGGGCGGTAGTTAATGCGGTTTTAATACCTCAAAGGCTTGTTTGCAAGCTGGCTGAAATAAAAGCGGCATCTTTAAGCGGGGAGATTGGTTAAAGGTCTAGCAACCTTTGAGAAATCTTGAATAAATCTCCTATAGAAACTGCGTGTCCTAAGAATCTTGTAGCGAATGTCTCGAACTGTTTTTGGTATAGGAAGTGAAGCAATTTTTTTCTATCTTAGCTTTGTGGAAACCGATTCCGTCCTTTGAAGCGATATGTCCTAAAACTATTCCTTTAGTAACCATGAAATGACATTTTTCCCAATTAAAACAAGGTTTTCTCTTCTGGCGTGTAAATACTTTTCAAGATTTGATAAGCGACTATCGAAAGAATCTCCATAAATTGAAATTAGTCCATGAATACCTCCATAAACCGTTCAACCATATCGAAAATATGAAGCATGCGGCGTTGGAAAGTACCGAGGTGCATTGCAAAGGCCAAAAGGCATTCGATCTATATGCAAATGTACCAAATGGGCCAATTGAGCGTTGTCTTTTCTTGATCGGCCGGGGTCTATGACTATCGAAAATAAGCGGAATAACCATCAAAGCGGTAATAGGCATGACCGGCTAAGCGTTCGAGCATCGATCGATGAATGGAAGTGGAAAGTGATCTTTACGGTGGCGGCATTAAGTTTGCGATAGTCGATGCATATTAAGCCATTTCTTTGGGATCTGGCGGAAATGCATTCATCTTTATCATTTCGCACAACTGTAATGCGGATTTCTTTGGAACTTCGTTAATGCGGGACTCACCCAAACACTATCGGAGATAGGGTAAATAATACCGCATCTAGTAATTTTTTAACACTTCCTCCGGACCACATCTTTCATGGTAGGTTTTAAGCGTATTTGGTTCCGCGGCGTCTTTGCATTTTCTTCGGTGTATGCGATGGGTGCACACATTAGGTTCAATGCCTTTAATGTCATCTAGGGACCATCAATAGCGAGCGATGTTGTTGAATGACATTAATTAAGCGAGCTTCTTGATCGTCGGTTAATTGTGAAGAAATAATAATTGGGTGGCGACCATCGACATCAAAGGTATGCGTATTTTAATTCGAAGGAAGTGGTTTTTTTCAGGGTGTGGGAAGTGGGTATTAAAGATTCTTGAGGAAGGTCATCATCCATGTAGTAAGCAGTTGATGATCATCAAGTTACTTGACATCAACTGTTGTAGGGTCAAATAATGATGCGACTCTAATAACTCATTTACTTCTTGTGTATAATCATCGTCCTCAAACTTCGAATTAAGCTAAAGGAAAGAAATTGGTACACTTCATCTTCAGGAAAAGAGTTTGTAAAATACTCTTGCGGAATGCTGTCAACCCTGTTAACCTCACCATCAATGTCAGGCTTTGGAAGTTGTTTCATCAACTTGAACACATTCACCTCGATCGAAAGATTTCCGAAGGACATGGTCATGGAACCATCTCGACAGTTAATAAGAGCATTAGTAGTGGCGAGGAACGGACGTCCTAAGATGATTGGAATGGAATCACATGCAACTTCTGTATCCAAAATAACAAATTCTACAGGATAGAAGAAATCTTGGACTTTTACAAGGACGTTTTCCACAATTCCTTTTGGATACTTTATGGAGCGATCGCTAGCTGTAGAGTCATGGTGGTAGGTTTAAGTTCATGAAGACCTAGTTGTTTAAATAAATAATATGGAAGTAAGTTCACACTAGCTCCTAGGTCTAGTAGGCGATGGCGTGTATTTGTCACCTAAGGTGCATGGAACCGTTGGTCTACCGGGGTCCTTGTATTTTACTATACCATTGTGTTGTGTTGATGGATGGAAGCTGTTGGTGAGAGCGGCTTGTTGAGAACGTTAGTTCTTCTTTTTGTGGTGCACATATCTTTCAGAAATTTTGCATGTTTTGGTAATAATTTTAAGGCATCGAGAAAAGGTAAGTTTATTGTTAAATTTTGAAAAGTCTCTCGAATTTCAACAAAATTGTCATCAGGTTTATTCTTTGCCAAGCGTCACGAGGAAAGCGGTGCCTTAGGGAGGAATTTGGCAAAGGGTCTACTTGCTTTGTTTCCTACATTGGAGGTGTTGACTTTGTTGAATCTGGGGAATCTTCCGTAGGTTCATTCTTAGAAATAGATTCCTTGGAACCCTCTGTTCTTTTGGTTGATCATCGGCATCGTATCGATTGTCGGCCAGTTTTCGGATCGTAAAGTAGTGATTGCATGGACCTCACCTTGGTTGGGGGTGCTTGTACCGAGGGGGCATTGGTGAGTTCAAAGGCTGTGTTTCTTTGGTTTAGGGTTTGGAATTGCTTGTGCGAGGAAACCGCCTTTTCGACTCTTTTCTTGCGCCAATTCTTTGAAGTGATTGTTGGATAGGCGTTAAAATTTGAGGCTGTTGGTTCATGTAAGCCGGGGAAAGTCTCATTTGTCCTATCGTAATGGTTGGCGAGGTTGTGCAACGGTAGTAGTTCTCGATTATTGCTTAGAAGTTGTTGATTATAGTTGGGATTTGGATTAAATTTGGAACAAGGCTGCGGTTAGTCGATAATTAGCATTAAATTATTTTGAAATTGACCTTGTTGGTATTGTTGATTATTTCCTTGGCGGTATGGAATAAAATTATTGGTAGGTCGAACAGGTTGATTAGCGAAACGGGGAGGAGCCCCATTTGTTGGTTATTTTTGCCTTGGCGAAATTCGGATGTTGTCTCCACGGTGCATGGGAATGTTGAATGCACATGCCTCCTCCGCTTGTTGAGTAGGGGAAGCATATAACAAGGGACAATATGCATCGGGATGATCGGGACTAAGACAAAGGACCACAAGGAGTGGTGTCAGCGTTCATATTTGGTTTTGGTAGTTGATCGTTTACTTGAGCTGCAAAGGGCATCTACTTTTTAGTTAGGGATTCTATCAAATTTTTATTTAGGGATCGGGTTTTACCTCAAAAATAGATGTGGCTTTTTGTAACGGTATCCTTTGATGATCTAGGCGGCTCGGTGTTACCCGGTGTGTACCTTTTTAGCTTGTTTTCAAAGAAAAGTATAAGCTTTAGTAGCTCCTTTGTCCATGAAGCAACCTCCGTTCATTATATCAAGAGTTTCTTTTTGATGATCAGACGGACCATTAAAGAATGAGCGAACAAGGACGACTTTTTCTAGTTGGTGGTGAGGACATTCTAACGAGAAGATCGATAAAAGCGACTCCATGCTTCCGTAAAAGGATTCATGAGGGATTTTGCGGAAGAATTGAATTTTTACGAAGCATTTCGGTTGTTTTCTTCGAGTGTAAAAGCTGAAGCATAAAAGCTTGAACTAGTTTATTCCATGTGTCTATGGATTGTGATTGTTGTCTGCTAGCAGTTGATGCTTTTCGCTAAAGTGAATGGAAGCGGTCGAAGCAAGAGTTGTTCCTTAGAGGCTGGCTGGATGATGAAATGTTGTTGCCACTTGTTGAAGTCTACGAAGATGATTATGCGGTTTTAGTGCTCCAAACCATGATATATTGGTAACAAACTGAAAGCGTTTGGTGGGATCTGAAAATCACCGACAATGTCCTCAAGTTTAATCGGGGAAGAAGGTCCTTCTGTATGTGCGATATAGAAGTCGAGAGGGGCTTTCTGCTGCAGTGGAGGATCGTCGGCCATAATGATTTGAAGTTGATGGCGGCGAAGGATTGTGATGAAGGTAATTAATTAGTAAAGAAGAACAATTTTTATGTGAGAACTTACGCAATTGCTTATCGTATTTTTTTCGGCGATAGGTTTGTTCAATTTCTTTAGTGGAACCGGACCTTAATCTCATGCAAGCATAAAATTAGATCTAACTACGGAAGGAATTATGAGGACTCGAATTTTATTATTATCTTAAGCATTAGGGTTGAACAACATATGCCTAAAGTGCTTTGCTAGCGTAGCGATGAAGCTAGGAATACGTGTGCATAAACCAACGGCCAGTCACAAGATAGATATGAGGGAGGATTTCCGTGCAAGCCGCGGTTCTAATTAAGTAACCTCAATCTTTCAAGTTTCCTAGACACCATTGGAATATGATTAAGATTTATGGAATTAAAATTTATGCAAAAAGGTGATTTTATTTTTAATTAATTTTTTAATTTTTTTAATTTAATTTAATTTAATTTTTTTTTTTTTTTTAAAGATTTTTATGCAAGGTTTAAAATACAAACATACAAATATGATCTACTCATACAATACTAGGTGCAGTAGCATGTGAAGGTACTCTACTAAATGCATTATAGCTATCATGAATAGGCAAGCTTGTGTCATCGATAAATATTTCCATACGATGCGAGGGCAAATATACATCGATGTCGTATATATGCAGCTAATTTGTAAATCGATATTACGTAAATGTATATCAAGCGGTAATAGGTGAATTTGAATCACTCATGCATTATCTAAATACCTTAGCATCTGAATCACGATTATACATCACATGAGAATAGATGACAAAACTAAACATGCAAAGTATTATACCTAAACTAAAATCGACTCTTGTATTGCATAATAAATCGATTTCGACAATACTCATTGAAGTTGCGAGATGTCTATAGAAGCGGCTTTACCCGTAGGGTTTAGAAACAACTTACCCAACTAAGATTTTAACCCTCGTTGGAATGTTCTCCTCTTTCTTGACAAAATCGACATATTAGACAAGACCGGTAATGCATTATCGTGAAATATCAAACATTTAACAAGCAACATTTATCGTTAGAAAGACATATACCCATACCAAAACAATACCATTAATATGTAAATATACATTCATATGCAATTCATGTCCGTGTGTAATCTTATATAAATATTTACGGTATCAAATTTGATTCATGCATAATTGAGGGCTAAAGCTTAAATAATAATCCATAAATTTTTCCTAATACTATATACATGGCATACATGCAGAAAAACATAATAATAATAATATAAATAAATTACAATAATACTGAAAAAATTGGAAACTGTAGCTTCCGGGCGTTTTAAGCCGGAAATGGATATGAAACAAAGCGTTTGATTAAATTATTGCGCGCGATTAATCCCAAAAGGATTATCAATTTTTTCGATCTTGGACCAAATATTTAGGCACTGGAAAGGATCAAGGTGGATCGGGGAGATGTTGGTGGCTGAAAATGAGCAAAAACTGAAGAAATTAAAAGGAGGGGAATGGGGGTCCAGCTCAGATCTTGCGACTCGACGTTATATGGCGCCGCGTGGCGTCATTTTATAGAATGACTTGAATTTTCTCGAAGTCTTTATAATTTGCTGCAATGATGTTTCTCCAGTCCTAACTTTTGGGAACTTGAAAGTGGAGCGAAATTTTTTTTTAGCGCGAGGTTGTTTCTGAGGCAAAAATACGAAAAAACACAAAAAATAAAACAAAAAAATGGTAAAAGGAAGAAGAGAATGGGGGTTCCCCTTGATTGACTTGATCAACTTCGATCTTTAGCATGTACAAGTTCTATGGCTTTAGAGAACATTACTTAGAGTTTTGAACTTCTAGAATTTGATATATGTCTTTAATTCTTTTTAGTAATTTGTAAATTTTCTTTTAAATTTGCATTTGATTTCAAACTTAAATGTTTTGCTTTAATGTTTTATTAATAGGAAGAAAACCTAGCATTATTTATAACCTTACTCCTTAAGTTCCTTATTGTAACATCAATTTGTAGTTGTTCTATACTTTAGGTAGTTCGAATCCTTATTCATTAAAAGCGAAATCATGAGTGATTTAAGGTACTTTGAGTGCTTTTTCACCAATTTAGAGAGTTAAAACTCAAAGTAGTCTCAAGCATATATCAAATGTTAGGCATTTTCTTTGTTCTAAAGCCATAGAACTTGTGCTAAAGATCGGAAGTTGCATCAAGGGGAACCCCATTCTCTTTCTTCCTTCGTTTCATTTGTTTTGTTTTCATTCGTTTTTTTTTTTTTTTGGTATTTTTTTTTATTTTTTGCCTCGTAAACAAACACATTAAGCTAAAAAAAAATTTCGTTCTACTTTACCGAGGGTACCAAAAGTTAGGACTGGGAAACATCATTGCAGCAAATTATAAGACTTACGTGAAAATTGGAAAGTCATACGAAAAAAAAAGACCAGCGTCTTGTACAGGTGGAGTCGGCGTCTTCTTGAGTGGGACCAGCGTCCTCGGGGGTTAATTTTTTCATTTTTTTGCTCTTTTCAGCCACCAACATCTCGGATCCACCTTGATCCTTTTCGGGCCTAAATATTTGATCACGTACGGAAAAATTCGATAATCCTTTGGGATTAATCGTCGCGTCGGCAATCGAAAGCGAAACTTTCATATCTTTACTGAAAATATTCGATAAGCTTTGGGGAAGCTTCTGAGGTTCAATTTTCAGTATTATTGTAATTTTTTATATTATTATTATTATTTTTTCTGCATGTATGCCATGTATATAGTATTAGGAAAAATTTATGGATTATTATTTAAGCTTTAGCCTCGAATTATGCATGAATCAAATTTTGTATACGGTAAATATTTATATCACGATTACGGACATGAATTGCATATGAATGTATATTTACATATTAATGGTATTGTGTTTTGCATGGGTATATGTCTTTTCATTATAAATGTTTCTTGTTAAATGTTTGATATTTCTCTCATTATCATTACCGCGGTCTTGTCTAATAAGTCGATTTTGTCAAGAAAGGAGAACATTCAGCGAGGGTTAAAATCTTAGTTGGGTAAGTTGTTTCTAAACCTACGGGGTAAAGCTGCTCTCTATGGGACATTCGCAATCTCAATGAGTATTGTCGAAATCGATTTATTATGCAATACAAAATTAAGTATTTTATTTTTAGGTATAAAACTTTGCATGTTTAGTTTTGTCATCTATTAGCATTATGTATCTTGTATTAGGTATGCTAATGTATTTAGATCGTATGAGTGATTCAAATTCACCTATTCTTGTTGATATACATTTCGTAATATCGATTTACAAATTAAGCGTACATATCATTATTCTTGATGTATATTTGCATGCATTATGGAAATATTTATCGATGACACAAGCTTGCCTATTCATATAGCTATCATTATGAGTAAAGTACCTTCACATGCTCTTGCACCTAGTATTGTATTGTATGAGTATTTGTATGTTTGTATGTTTGTATTTTAAACCTTGCATAAATCTTAAAAAAAAAAAAAAAAAAATTAAATTAAAAAAAATAAAAAAAAATTAAAAATTTAATACCACCTTTGCATAAATTTTAATTCCATAAATCTTAATCATATTCCAATGGTGTCTAGGAAACTTGAAAGATTGAGGTTACTTAATTAGAACCGTGCTTGCGGAAATCCTCCCTCATATCTATCTTGTGACACATTTTGTTGGTTTATGCACCGCGTATTCTAGCTTCACTTTCGTTAGTTAGCGGCTTAGGCATATGTTGTTCAACCCAATGCTTAAGATAATAATAAAATTGAGTCCTCATAATTCATACGTAAGTTAGATCTAATTTTATGCTTGCATGAGATTAAAGGTCTGGTTCCACTAAAGAAATTGAACAAACCTATCGTCGAAAAAAATCGATAAGCAATTGCGTAAGTTCTCACATAAAAATTGTTCTTCTTTTACGCTAATTACCTTCATCACAATCCCGTTGCCATCAACCCGGTCATTATGGCGGCGATCCTCCACTGACGAGAGAAGCCCTGCCGGACTTCTATCTTTGCATTCTGGGGAAGGACCTTCTTCTGCATCAAACTTGAGGACATTGTCGGTGATTTTAATTATCCCGCCAAAGCGTTTCAGTTTGTTACCAATATATCATGGTTTGGAGCCACGAAAAACCGTACAATCATCTTCGTAGACTTGACAAGTGGCAACAACATTTCATCATCCGGCCGGTCTCTAAGGAACAACTCTTGCCTAAATTTGTTTCCATTCACTTTAGCGGAAAAAGCATCAATCGGCTAGCGGGACAACAATCACAATCCATAGACACATGGAATAAACTAGTTCAAGCTTTTATGTAGCCAGTTTTACACTTTCGAGAAGAAAACAAGCGAAATGCTTGAAAATTCAATTCTTTCGTCAAAATCCTCATGAATCCGCTACGGAAGCATGGAGTCGTTTTCTTGATCTTACGTTAGAATGTCCTCACCACTGACTAGAAAAAATTTGTCCTTGTTAGTTCATTCTTTAATGGTGCAGTGCGATCATCAAAAAAAACTCTTGATATAATGAGCGGAGGTTGCTTCATGGACAAAGGAGCTCTTGAAGCTTATACTTTTCTTGAAAAACAAGCGAAAAAAAGGTACACTGCTTTGGGGGGTAACTTGGCGAGCCGTCTAGATCATCAAAGGATCTTTGTTACAAAAGCCACATCTATTTTTGAGGTAAAACCGATCACGAAATAAAAAATTTGATAGAATCCTAACTAAAAAAGTAGATGCCCTTGCGGTTCAAGTAAGCGATCAACTACCAAAACCGGTCATGAGCGTTGACACCACTCTCCTTGTGTCCTTTGTCTTAGTCACGATCATCGATGCATATTGTCCTTGTTATATGCTTCCCCTACTCAACAAGCGGAGGAGGCATGTGCATTCAACATTCCCGATGCACCGTGGAGACAACATCGAATTTCGGCTTGGCGTCAAAATAACCAACAAATGGGGGCTCCTCCGGGTTTAAGCTAATCAACTGTTCGACCTACCAATAATTTTATTCCATACCGCCAAAGGAAATAATCAACAATACCAACAAGGTCGATTTCAAAATAATTCTAATGCTAATTATCGGACCAACGCTGACCTTGTTTCGGCTAATCCAAATCGACTATAATCAACAACTTCTAAGCAATAATGTCGAGAACTACTACATTTGCACAACTGCGCCAACCATTACGGATAGGACAAATGAGACTTTCTTGGCTTACATGAACCAGCGGTCTCAAATTTTAGCGTCTATCAACAATCACCGACAATTGGCAAGAAAAAAAGAAGAAAGGCGTGTTTCTGCCTGGCAAAAGCGGTTCAAACCCTAAACCGGCAAACCACGACCTTTGAACTCGACCCAATGCCCACGGTACAAGCACCCCCACCAAGGTGAGGTCCATGCAATCACCGACTCTACGATCGGAAAAAAGCGCCGACAATCGGATCATTATGCGGATAATCAACCAAAAGAGCGGGGAGGGTTCAAAGGAATCTATTTCTAATAATGAACCTATGGAAGATTCCCCGATTCAACAAAGTCAACACCTCGAATGTAGGAAACAAGCAAGTAGACCCTTTTGCCAAATTTCGCCCTAAAGGCACCGTTTTTGCCGCAGCAGCAAAGAATAAACTGATGACAATTTTCTTTGAAATTAGAGACTTTTCAAAATTTAACAATAAACTTACCTTTTTCGATGCCTTAAAATTATTACCAAAACATGCAAAATTTCTGAAAGATATGTGCACCACAAAAGAAGAACTAATGTTCCTCGACAAAGCGTTCCTCATTTGAGCGGTTTCCCTCCATCACCGAACCACGATGGTATAGTAAAATACAAGGACCACGGTAGACCAGCGGTTCCATGCACCTTAGGTGACAAATACCGCGACTCTTGCTTTCTACTAGACCTAGGAGCTAGTGTGAACTTACTTCCATATTATTTATTTAAACAACTAGGTCTTCATGAACTTAAACCTACCACCATGACTCTACGGTTAGCGGATCGTTCCATAAAGTATCCAAAAGGAATTGTGGAAAAGCGTCCTTGTAAAAGTCAAGATTTCTTCTATCTGTAGACTTTGTTATTTTGGATCTGAAGTTGCATGTGATTCCATTCCAATCATCTTAGGGCGTCCGTTCCTTGCCCACTGCTAATGCTCTTATTAATTGTCGAGATGGTTCCATGACCATGTCGCCGGAAATCTTTTCGGTCGAGGTGAATGTGTTCAAGTTGATGAAACAACTTCGAGCGACATTGATGGTGAGGTTAGCGGGGTTGATGACATTCATGAAGAGTATTTTACAAACTCTTTTCACGAAGATGAAGTGTACCAATTTCTTTCCTTTAGCGACTTCGAGTTTGAGGGGCGATGATTATACACAAGAAGTAAATGAGTTATTAGAGTCGGTACCATTATTTGACCTACTGGCGGTGATGTCAAGTAACTTGGATGATCATCAATCTGTTTACTACATGGATGATGACCTTCCTCAAGAATCTTTAATACCCACTCCGCCCACCCCTGAATTAAAACCACTTCGCCGAGATTAAAATCGTCTGACTTGATCTTTGATGGTGCGTCACCGGTTATTATTTCTTCACAATTAAGCGGCGATCGGGGAAGCTCGTTTAATTAATGTCATTCAACAACATCGTTACGCTATTGGATGGTCCCTAGATGACATTAAAGGCATTGAACCTAATGTGTGCACCCATCGCGTACACGGAAGAAAATGCAAAGGCGTCGGCGTGAACCACGGCGTCGCCTAAACCTACCATGAAAGATGTGGTCGAGGAAGTGTTAAAATTACTAGATCGCGGGTATTATTTACCCTATCTCGATAGTGTTTGGGTGAGTCTGTACCGCGTAGTTCAAAAGAAATCGGCATTACGGTTATGCGAAATGATAAAGATGAATGCATTTCATTTCGTATCGATAAAATGGCGAATATGCATTGACTATCACAAACTTAATGCGTCACTCGTAAAGATCACTTTCCACTTCCATTCATCGATCGGATGCTTTCGAGCGTTTAGCGGTCATGCCTATTCTTTGCTTTCTTGATGGTTATTCGGTTATTTTCGGATAGTCATAGACCTGGCGATCAAGAAAAAAGACAGCGTTCACTGTCCATTTGGTACATTTGCATATAGGCGAATGCCTTTTGGCCTTTGCAATGCACAGGTACTTTCAATATTTGCATGCTTCATATTTTCAGTGATATGGTTGAGCGGTTTATGGAGGTATTCATGGGCGACTTCTCAATTTATGGAGATTCTTTCGATAAATTTGTTTATCAAATCTTGAAAAAGTATTTACGCGTTGTGAAGAGAAAAACCTTGTTCTTAATTGGGAAAAATGTCATTTCATGGTTACTAAAGGAATAGTTTTAGGACATATCGTTTCAAAGGGCCGGAATCGAAGTCGACAAAGCTAAGATAGAAAAAATTGCTTCACTTCCTATACCAAAAGCGATTCGAGACATTTGGCATTCTTAGGACCGCTTGAGGTTTCTATAGGAGATTTATTCAAGATTTCTCAAAGGTTGCTAGACCTTTAACCAATCTCTGCTTAAAGATGCGCTTTTGATTTCGGTTTCAGTTGCAAACAAGCCTTTGAGGTATTAAAACCGCATTAACTACGCTCCCATAATTCAACCACGATTGGTCTAAACCTTTTGAATTAATGTGTGGCAGCGACTATGCTATTGAACTGTACTACTAGGAGTCACAGTAAAACCCGAGGAAGATAAGCCGGTTGTCATTTACTATGCGAGTAAAACCCTTAATGAAGCTCAGCGAAACTATACCACCGAGAAAAGAGTTTCGCCGTTGTATATCGTTAGATAAGTTTAGATCCTTACCTAGTGGGTTCTCAACTATTGTCTACCACCCGACCATCGCGGCGCCGTTATCTATTAGCGAAAAAGATGCAAAACAAAGGTTGATCGATGGATTCTCCTTTTGCAAGAGTTTACTCTCGAAATTAGAGATAAAAAGGTAAGCGAAAATGTGGTTTGCGGACCATTTATCAAGACTTGTCGGTGATGTTGATCGCGATCTTGAACCTATCACGTGATTCCTTTCGGATGAACACTTGTACTCTATTTTTTTCGTCCCTTGGTATCGTGACATAGTAAATTACTTAGTTCCGAGGAAGTTCCTTTATCTTGGTCGTAATGGCCGGAAAAAGTTTTTATCCTTTGTGAAATTCTATTTACGGGATGATCCCTACCTCTTCAAGTATTGTTCGGACCAACTAATCCGCCGTTGCATTCCCGTGGGAACAGCGATGTGTTATCCTTCGCCATGAACAATCTTGTGGTGGTCATTTTAGTGGTAAGAAAAGCTGCGGCCAAGGTTCTACAATGTGGTTTTATTGGACAACTTGTTTAGAGATGCACATGAGCATTGCAAAGCATCTGCAATTTGCCGGCCGATTAGGTCGCATTACTCGGCGTAATATGATGCCCTTAAATCCCATTCTAATTGTGGAAATCTTTGATGTATGGGGCATCGACTTCATGGGTCCATTTCAAATTCTCATGGCTTCTATACATACTTGTAGCGAGTTGACTATGTGTCAAAATGGATTGAGGCATTGGCATGTCGTGCTAACGATCATAAAAGCGATCGTTTTGTTTGTAAAAGAAAATATTTTTCTCGATTTGGTGTTCAAAAGCTATAATTAGTGGCGAGGGAAAACATTTACGCAATAAAATTTTTGAATCATTAGTAAAGAAATATGGAGTCCGCACAAAGTGGCAACTCCGTATCATCCTCAAACCGGTGGTCAAGTAGAAGTCTCTGTCGAGAAATAAAATCCATTTTGGAAAAAGCTGTCAATCCATCTAGGAAAACTGGTCTCTACGATTATCGATGCCTTGTGGGCATCTGAGCGACTTTTAAGACACTATAGGGATGTCTCCGTATCGCCTCGTTTTTGGAAAACCTTGTCATCTGCGGTTGAACTTGAGCACCGTGCTCTATGGGCCATCAAAAGCCTCAATTATAACACTAACATGGCGGCGAAAAAAAAATTGCGGTTAAATGAGCTTGAGGAAATTGAATTGATGCCTATGATCTCGAAATCTATAAAGCCAACATGAAAAGAGTGCATGACAAGCACATATTGCGAAAAGAGTTCAAAGTCGGTCAAAAAGTTTTGATGTACAACTCAAGATTACACATTTTTCGGAAAATTAAAAACTTCGATGGTGCGGTCCTTTCTTTGTCTCTGCTTTGTCACCCCTTATGGGGCTATCTCGTGAAAAGCGAAAATGATGGTAGCGAATTCAAGTAAATGGCGGCCTTAAACATTATCATGAGTTGCGCTCTCCGGATGTCGAAGAGACTCTTCTCAATGATCCGGTCTACCGGACTAATAGATTAGTTGGTGTACTTCTTTCCATGTATTTAAGCGGGAAAAGTATGCCATTAAATTAGCAGGGCCCTCTTCTATTTTCTTTTCTAAAATTCCTTAGAGTGTGTGGTTGCAAAGCGGCGGAACCTTAGTCGAAAACTCTACTTGAGGCGAGTATAAATGTCTTCGATGTCGAGCAAGCGTGCCTCGGAAAACAATGGGTACCAAAATTTCAACTCCTTCTTTCTCCTCCCTTTTCTATTCTCTTCCTCGCGAACTCCAACTCATCATTTGGTCCAAATCTCACCCATCTCGAATTGGTAATGGTGGTAGTACTTTTTGCTTTCAGCGGCGAGCAAAAGGATGGGGTGGTGTATGAACTATCAAACTCCTTTCGTCAGGTCTTGATCTTTTATCGAGATGAGCGGTATAAGGTATATTATTATCGACACCAGCTCACGGGATAAACCGTCGTCGTCGTTGCTCCACAGGTTGGGATTAGTCTTGAGAATCGGCGTTAAAAAGACTCACATTAGGTCTTGAGGATCGGCGTAAAAGACTCACTTTTCGTCTTGAGGATCGGCGTTAAAAGACTCAACATGTATATACGCGTTTTGTTTTATTAGCACCCGGCATGGTGCCCAAAGAGTCGTGATATGCACCATCGGACATTTCATAGTTAAATGCGGGCAATGGATTCCCCAGGCCAACCCGTTCAGTTTTCTATGTATTTTTTTTGGCGGTTTGAGGCTATACCATATGTACTAAGGGTAATATTATTATTAGACCATTGCACATTGGTCGAGGATAGTGCCGATCCTAAACCCAGGCCCCCAAAACATAAAGGATAAGCCCGGTCGGCTGGATTGGGTTCACCCGAGCCGACATGAAAGTTGCATGAGTTAAGCTGTTTGTGATGTGTTGTTTTATTTGGATTTCGGTGTTGTTGACCCGTTCTTCTCGACTTGTACATTTGTATATAAAGGATAAATAAATAAAACCAAAGATTGTTAAAAAAAAAAAAAAAAAAAAAAATTGATGTTTGAATGTGATTTTTCATATTCTAGTGGATGGCATTTTAATCTTGATCGTTTCGATATCTCATCCGTTAAATTAGGGTTAAAGCGAATCAATTTCCGTTTGAAATTTGAACTTTTAGGGACATAAGAGGAATTTACGTAATTCATTTGTACTTGGGCCAAAATTTTGACCCGACCCAAAAACCCAAGATCGATTTACAAAGCCCGCCTGGCGGGGCACCGCAGCGTCCACCCCTCACTTCTTCTTCCACAAAAAGCGGATCTTGGTCCCCTACCATCCCATCCATCCTTGGCGGCATACCCGGTGAGTGAATTCGACCCGCCGCGTGGAACAAACTCCACCAACCTCAACCCCCTTCCTCCGGCACCACCTCCTCCACCTCCTCTTGCTATTTGCACCATCAAAATTTAAATTATACGCTATGGCAGCCGCGAAGGCAATTACGGTCGAGAGAAATTTCACAAATCTCTATAATTAGGGATGTTTCACCCATTTTTTGATGAGGAAATTGAAAGTAGAGAGTGGGAATATCTATTGCATCGAATCCCAGCTCAATATTCGAAGAATTGGTGTTGAAATTTTATAATAATGGAGGTTTCGGGGTGGCGAATTTTGGATTACGGCGGATGGGATGGAGCGTGAACTGGCTTATTTGGAGTTGATTTGAATACGGCTTGATTCGATTAACTTTCGATAGCCCGACCTGTTATTGTCGGAGTATCCGACCCGAGGGATTTGATGTTTGACCGCGCTTCTCGAGGGGAGTACAACGGCTCGAAGCTGCGTGTACCGGCATTATTTCGGGCGTAACCAATTAGCCGTCACTTTCGATGGTTGGCGCCTGGCGTCATTGGAACTTCAAAGGCGTCGGCGTGAACAAGACTTTCTTGCACCTCTTTGTGGATCCTACGGGGAGAGGAAGCACACTTTACGTATGGTCCACTTCACGGGCCATATTCTTACGACCCAGCGTCAAATAGGTCGACTCCTCTTCTTTGCGTACTTGTTACTTTCGGCTTATGCTTAACTTAGGGTTCGATCTGCTACTCCTTTCATTGAAACAAGGTCTTCGAGAATTTTGGAATTTTTGAGACTTGTGTTTTAGACCATTGGGACCCGGTAGCTAGAGATGACATTGAGCATGATAGCGTACCTCCTCCTCCGCCTTCACCACGAATTTGTTTTAATGAAGATACCATCGCCCGAATCAATACTCTATGGATGCCTTGAGGAACATGAATTCTAGTATCTTGTGAGGATGTTTCTTCGCCCGAGGAAGAGATGATTACTTCGAATGAATTCGGAAAGAAATGAGAAATCGCCAAGGCCAATTCGGAGAATGATGATGGCTAATCGGCGGCAATTCAAGATCGGTTACTTCTGATCTATAGGCCACATTCTGCCCGATCATTTCGGCTGAAGTTAAATGCGTGGCGAAGGCGTAGAAACCGGGTTCATCTTACGCTAACGGGAGGATTCGATAGTTGTTTATTTTCTTTGGTTTAGAAATGACTATGTCATTTATTTCCCTAATGCATTGCATTTTTATTTTTAGTGCTAAATTATTATATATCGGTTGATTTCTCATAATTTTGTATCTCGAACGGTTTAAATGAGAAATTATTTATGTTATGCGAATATAGTACTTTCAAAAATATGAGTTTGCTCCTTGATTCATTGGGCCTACTCTCAAAGCCCAATGGTCGAGAACCAGCCGGACTGATCAAGCGGTCACATACCCGGCGATTGAAACCAAGTTATAAATACAACTCTCCTTTCCTCTTTCACTCATTCCCTTCTCTCGATCTTCACAACTTCTTCTTCACAAATTTTCAATTTCTTGACAATAATGAATAAACTAGGCGATGGGAAAAGACAGCGAGAATGGGCTATCACATTAATCGTGATAACGGTGTTTATCATTATTCTCTTGTCACTCATGCATAACTTGATCGAACATCTAGATCTATGTAACCCTCCTTTTTCTGTTTTTCATTTTGTATATTAGTATGGTGTGTTAAATAATTCTCACACATTTTATGCGGGTTCATTATTAAATGGAAGTTCATTATTAATTAGTTGTGTATATTAGTTGTCTTTTCCTCTCTAATAAATATATATATTATTTATTATATATTATATATATTTTATATTTATTTATATATATATATATATATATATATAAAATAAAAATAAAATAAAAATATAAAAAAAAAAAATAAAAAAAAAAAAATATATATATATAAAAAAAATAATAATAATAAAAATAATAATAAGTAAATAAATAAACAAACCATAACAAAGAAAGGCCATCGGAACTCGAAATAATTAATGGATACACATAGTGTTGAGGAGAAAATCGCATGCTTTACAAGGTACACATAACACTTGTCACACATGCATTTCGATTATTCTATCCATATTCTATTCTTGAGTTATGATCATCATTCTGAAATTGCGTGTAAAGTCTAACTACCGTGAAACTTTCCTCCCGTATTTTCTAAACATTAAACCATCTCATTAATTGTATTTGGATATCGACATGACAAAGACTTCTTTGTGGATCCCCTATGATCTTTATTTCATAATCACATGGGTCATTAAATACACTTGGACTCAGATTGGTATAGCCTCATAGATTGCCTATAAATCTCTTCTTTTTTAAGCCATTCTTATTCATACAATTTTCACTATCCTTCCCTCGGCAATGGCTCCGACCAAGAAAAATAGCGAGAAAGACTACCTAAAACTTTCGAAGAAGGCGGTTTTCTCCTTATTTTGACACTGAAATCATCGTCGAGGATGGGCCTCTTCTATATCATTCATTGACTAGTTATTCGAGAATTGGTTTTGATGTTCTACCAATTTAGCGGTTATGAAGATGGAAAATTCTACTTCAATGCCTATGGACAGCGATTGGAATTGAATAAAGGAAATGATCTCCGACATACTTCAAATCCCAATAAAAACCGAGAGTCCCTTGTTCAAGAGTCATCATTCGATTCACAAAAACTTTCTTTGCGAGCTACAGGTATCTCATGGCGGCGTCGAACATACACATCACATGGTTCTTCAGCGCTCTTTGAAACAGAATCAGCGTGTTGTGCTCCACTGGTTGGGACATAATGTGGTAGGTACATCACCAAACTGAAGTCACAAAGCCTCAACTTCACCTACTTTGGATTTTGCAAACTCAAAGAGATGATTTTTATGCGATCCGACACCTGCGGAGCGTAATCACCAAGAAAACAAGAAGGTCGGCAGTTCTACCCACTTTGGTTCGAGATTATGATTCGTTGGGGTTATCAATAATATCTCGAGACACCCCTTCAAAGAGCATATATAAAGGTACTTCAAACATATTACTCCGTTGGTTTTGGACCCACGATACTCGATAGATGAAGCGAGAACACCTCAAGCTCAAATTCGACAATTTATTTGATGAAAATACCATCTTTGAATATTATTAATCCCATGGAAGGCATTAAACTTCTTCATCGGGGTTTGAGGGAACTACTGCGCTCGTCGAGAATATCATCATCACAACTCTTGGGATTTCCAAGATCGTCAAGCAGCATGATGTTGAGCGGGAGGAGATCTTGGAAAATCATTCTCAATTCTTGAAAAATCATGCTCTCTAATGGAAAATCAAAGCTGTACTCTCTGCCCGACCAAGGGGACATTCGGATCGCGGCTTCGGCCAACAAATAGATGACCTAAAGCGATGCGGTGCAAAATATCATCTCCTAGATCAATATCGAGAATCCATGATATTACTAAGTCAATAAGTATATAATCATATATGTTATTCGTTTTCCGTCGTACTATGTATTTTATCTTATCTTTTTGTTTTATTTTGTATGAAATGCTTAGTAGGATTGTCATCATTTCCATTGTGACTAATATAATTTTAACATGTCTTTCTGGGGAGGGTCTATTTTCTTACATACTCATTTTTTCCATCCGGTTGCGTTACCCTAGTTTATTACTTCATCCACTATGGCATCTTCATCAAACACAACATCTTCATCATCCATGGTCCCTCCCAAAATCATTCTGAGCAATCCTTTCGGTCTATGATGGATTCAATGCCTATGGCCATCTCTTCCATGATTACATCACAAACATTGGGTGGTCTTCCCTAATTCTTCAACGACCAAACTTATTCTCCTAGTTTAGCTGCATACTTTTATGCTAATATGGATGACACACCGGCATTCAACCATGCGCATGGTTTCTACTTAGGCGGATTCACAATCGAGTTGGTGACACACCTCATATCTTTTTGAACAACAACTTGCTCTAACTTTGGACCTTCCATCCGCGAACTTTCTTTGCATCTTGGCATTACATCTTTCATAATTCTTACCGTTCCTTTTCGGTGGCAAGCGTTTTGCGACTCTTATGGTGATGGTCTTGAGATCAAAAGAAGAAGGAGATGGCCATGTGCCATGGCGCCAACATCACCATTCCATTAGCAAAGCATGACCATGAACATGGGGACTGCCATGTTATTTGTACTCCTAAACATTATGGGAGATTGGCATTTTTTTTCTCTGCCAATGGGAACGCTTGCGTTGTATTGATTACACTAGCTTCGGGTCATGCATTATTTAACATTTTAGGTTGTGTTGTCTCGGCTGAAGCGAGCTCGCACTTTTCGGGGATAAGTATATACTTTTACCGATCCGCGCTTGCGAATCATGAAGACACATTTCCCACGGTTTGCGGCTACTTTTCATGGTTGGGTCAAGGTGGATTCCATGTGCCCGACAAAGCGAGAATCATTAAGCTCATTAAAGGTTTCGTCAATAGGCGTCATTTCGATACGAGGCATGTTGATGTTACCCAAAGGGCGAAAAGATGAAGACCAATTTGAGAGAATGGAGACAAAGAATGGGCAGAAATTTGGCGGACTATTATCTATTGTAGCGATGCTAAGGAAATGCATTTCCTTAAAGAGGGCCTTGACCTTCAAATCTCTTTGGATGGTAAACTTGAGTTTGCCATTGTACATATATCTAGCTAAACCTTTTGTTTGGTGTGCTATTGTTTTTCATGTTTAGGTATCTTTGTGATTTATTATATAATTATTGCTATGTTTAGTGTGCTATTGAACATTTTCTTGTTCTTTCGAATAATATATTATGATCTCAACCTCTTTCGCAATCTAGCCTAATTTTGCTCCGCGGTTCTCCGGTACTTTCTCTCTTTAATTATTGATCCTTGAGGACTAAGCATCATTACGTTTTGGGGGTGCTTTAAACCTATAGCAAAAATTAGGCATCTTGTAGCCTATATATAGTTTTATTTTCATATTAATAATTGTACTTAGTGACAAAGTCTTGTTTCCTTTTCAATGATGAAAATTGTCTAGAAATCTCACATTAGTATCGAATTAGGATTTGTTTTTAGAAACTTTAGATAATACGTATGCAATAGTTTATACATCTTTTCATGAATATTCATGTATCTTGAGTATCATTGATTGTACATAGCGATAAGTTTACGGAACCAGCGGTTAGTTACTTAAACTATAAACCTGTGAGAATCTAACCAAAAGCCTTGATATGAGTGATTTGTGTGTGATGACCGCGGAGGAGTAGTTTTTCGATTAGAGGAAATTATGCATCTACTTACTTGATCACCACCGAACCCACTGGAGAATTTAGGCCTTCTTTGGATCGACATAGCTAAAAATTCTTACATTTACAAATTTTTACCGCTAGTCACTCCTTTGAACCTTTCATCAAACCTTTCACTTTCACCAAAAATTCCTTACCCATTTATTAAACCAAATAAAAGAACCTACCTAAGTGATGAGTATGAAATAGGATGAAATGTGGAAAGAATAAAGAAAGACTTGTCCCAAAATATAAGTGGGTTACTTGCTTGAGAAAAAGGAAAATAGAATCATGTTCTTAAGCTTTAAAAAACATTAAAAAATATCTTGGGTAGACTCTTAGGTTTTAAGAACAAGGTTGGAAAAACTTCAGTTAGAAGAAGGAAAGGAAAAAGGATTGAGTAGAGTTAAATATATGAAGACCTAAATTCTCTCATACTTCGTAAATTTTGATTATCCATTTCCATTTTCTAATACTAGGTTTCTTCCTAACAAACATTAAAAAAAACCTTTAAGTTTGAAATTAGGAGTAAAAGGGTGGTGTGATAATAAGTAGTAGACCGTGATTGACATCATGGCTCCTCATTCATTGAGATGTAAGGAAAGCGTTTTGATTCTTCCTGCTGGAGTCCCTAATGGAAAAATAGTGGGAAAATTTTGGTGAATATGTGTTTCATACATGCTAGCAAACCCATTTAGGTATGCTCTCAAGGATCCGAAAAAACCTCATTGTTTGATATTTCAATGAAAAGTTCACCAACTATCATTGAATAATCATATGTAGATGTTTTAATTCATGAATACATACCAAACTGAGTTTGAAATAAATCCTGTTTTCCCTAGGAGTTGTATGGATATATGAGATTAATTTAGGAAACAAGTTTACGTCGATGGATTAAAACTAGTATAAATGAAGTTTGTGAGTATCTTTTTCTGGAAACACGAGGCTATTCCTTGGAATTCCTAGTGGTTTTAAAGGCTTTGTTTATCAAAACTCATTTTTCTCTAAGAAAGCGAGAATTAGTTTAGGAAAATACATTTCAAAGTAATTTATCTATTTTAGTGTCTCTTCTTTGCTTGAGAGGACAAGCAAAGTCTTCTCCATTTAAGGGGTAGTGTGATAAGCACCCAAAAGTGTATTATGAAACCCCATTTGAGACATATAAATTTGGTTCATTATGTGTTTAATAATCATGAAATAAATATGTTTTCTTTGTTTTGCGGTATTTCATGATTAAACATGGAAATATTGGTTAAACACTTGATAAATGTGCGATCGATGAGGAGCGGTATTATATATGAATTCTCCCAAATCCGCGTTGAAGCATCAAACTTCAAAGCTCCTACCTCTCGAACCAGGACTCGAATGCGACAAGAGAGGCTGCTCGGACAATCTTTGGAAGTTTGAACTCTCGTGGATTTGGGAAGTTCATAAAGCGCCCAAAAAATGCGGTTGCTTTGGGTGCACATGGACCAATATTTATCTGCGGGGCCACAAGATTGGATGAGTCATCAATCATGGAGCATGTCAAAACAAAAATGATAACAAATTATTGGTGCAAAGTTGACACCTTGCATGTAATAAATTAGATTAGGTGTTAATAGTGAAAAAATTTTTTAAAGGTGTCACTTTGTTTTAATGTGGTAGATAAAATGAATCAATGTGGTTTGATAATTCTAGGTGGGCATGTAAAGAGATTTCTCAAATGGAGAAGAAATTAGACAAATGTGGGGACACTCAATTACTCCCTTGACTTATTTTCCTCACATGACATTATTTTAGTTCCTTAGTGAAAATGAGTTTTTAAGTTTTTGATTTTTATTAAAAAGCTTGTAATAGTTTTAATGGAGGAACACTTGTTCTAAACATAAAAAAAATAATAGAAGTGAGTTTGGTTGTGGATTTTTTCTCTCTCTCTCTCTCTCTTCTTTCAATCTTTTGAGTTTTTATTTTTAATCTTTACCCGTAGGATCATGAGCTAACTTCCCTTTTGGGGAGTTAAATGTTCTCCTGTGAGGGAAAAAAACCAATTTAGACAGTTTGGTAGGTTTTAGGATGAACAACTAACTCTACATCATTTCCCCAAAATGGTAGTTGGTGTAGTGTTTAGTTAGAAATCAAACAATGAGCTTAGAGATAAGTCATTGTTTGGTTTCACTTGCTGCTAGCATGTATGAGCTCTTTTAGTGAGCCATGCATGCTAGGGATCAATCTTAAATATTTTTCCATTAGGGACTTGTCTATGAGTTTAGGAAGAATCAAAACCTTTTCAAAAATTACAACTAATGATAGTTTCACATGAGGAGGTTTTTACTCTCTCAAGCTTTCAATTTTTTATTAATTTCAAATTTTGATTTTTTTAAGTGCATGATTTAAGGCATGTTTTAAATGTTTTATGTTTTTATGTTTGTTAGGAAGGAAAAACCTAGCATTAGTAATTATAACCTTACTCTTTAGTTCCTTATTGTAACATTCTAATTTGTAGTTGTTCAAATTTTTTTAGGTAGTTGAATCTTTATTCTAACTTTCTACTCAAGTGAAGATAAAATTTTTAAGGAACTTTCTTTTTTTTTCAAAAATTTAAAAAGTTCAAAAAACTCGAAGTAGGAAAGGATTGAAGAATATATCAAATGCAACTTCGATCTAAAACATAGAACTAATGACTTTAGAATTGCATCGAGGGAACCCCATTTGATATATGCTTGGAGAACACTACTTAGAGTTTTGAACTTTCTAAATTTGAAAGCAATCAAGGTTCCCTTTCCACGATCTTCACCAAAAGTTAGAGTTGGAATAAAGATTGAACTAAACTAAAGCTTAGAACAACTACAAATTAGAATTTACAAAAGGGAACTAAAAGAGTAAGGAGTAATTATTAATGCTAGATTTTTTCCTTCCTATTAATAAAAACATTAAAATGAAAACATGCACTTAATACCGAAAATGGAAATTTGAAAGAAAAATTGGAGAGTTAATCCTCCTCATGTGAACTACCATTAGTGTTGATTTGAAATAGGTTTTGATTCTTCCTAAATTTTTCATAGACAAGTCCCCATGCGGAAAAATAGATTTGATCCTAGCATGCATGGCTCATTAAAGAACTCATACATGCTAGCAAGTGAAAACAAACAATGACTTATCTAAGCTCATTGATTGATTTCTAACTAAACTCTACACCAACTACCATTTTGGGGTAGGATGTAGTGTATAGTTGTTCTTCCTAAACCTACCAAACCAACAATTGGTTTACCTCACATGAGTTAGACTAACTCCCAAAGGGGAAGTTAGCTCATGATCCTTGGGACAAGGACTTATGAACTAATAAAAACTCAAAAAAGAAAGAGAGAGAGAGAGAGAGAAAATCCACAACCAAACTCACTTCTATTAGTTTTTTCTTAGAAGAACAAGTGTTCCTCCATTAAAACTATTACAAGCTTTTTTTTAATAAAATCAAAACTAACTTCTCATTTTCACTAAGGAACTAAAATAATGTCATGTGTGAGGAAAATAAGTCAAGGGAGTAATTGGGTGTGTCCCCACATTTGTCTAATTTCTTCTCCATTTGAGAGAAATCTCATTTCCTCCCCGTGAATTATCAAACCACATTGATTCATTTTTATCTACCACATTAAAACAAAGTGACACCTTGCCTTTTTTTCACTATTAACACCTAATCTAATTTATTACATGCAAGGTGTCAACTTTGCACCAATAATTTGTTATCTTTGTCTTGACATGCTCCATGATTGATGACTCATCAATCTTGTGGCCCATAATAGTGGGTCCGTAATGCGATCGATGGCGATCCGGTATTTTTGGGCGGTTTACAACTTCCCGCCTATCGTAGAGTTTTCGCCATACGATTTGCGAGCAGCTCTCTTGTTGCATTAGTCTTCACGGAGGTAGGAGCTTTGGAAGTTTGATGCTTCTCGTGGATTTGGGAGAATTCATATATCGCCGTTCCTCGTGCTTTATTGCGAGGTTTAACCAATATTTCCATGTTTCTTGCAAATACACGCAAAAGTATGAAAACATATTTATTTCATGATTATTAAACACATAATGAACCAAATTTATATGTCTCAATGGGGTTTCATAATACACTTTTAGTGCTTAGGTGTTACACTACCCCAAAAAACACTTTGCTTGTCCTCAAGCAAAGAAGAGGTAGATAAAATAGATAAGTGGCCAAAATGTGTAGTCTAAACTAATTCTCGTTTCGCAGATGCGATTGCATTGACCATATGCAACAAGGCCTTAAACCACTAGGAATTCCTCACATGACATTAGTGGGCCGAGTTATAATGAGTTTGAGAGTTTTCGAAAAGATACTCACAAACTTCATTTTTATACTCTGGCGACTTCGATGTGAAACTTGTTTCCTAAATTAATCTCGGATATCCATACATCTCCTTAGCGGGGAGCATGAGGATTTATTTCTTTGAAACTCGAGTTAATATGTATTCAATAATTAAAACATCTACATATGATTATTCATGCAAGTGAACTTTTCATTGAAATATACTAGCGGGGTTGTTTGGATCCTTGGAAGCATACCTAAATGGGTTTCTCGCGGTATGTGTTGAAACACATATTCACTCAAAATTTTTCATTTTTCGGGTTTTGTTAACTCCGATTAATGCGGTGGGCACGTTTCCTTATCTCAATGGCGGTCGGAGGAGCGATGTCGATCAATCCGTCTACTACTTATTATCACACCACTACTCCTAATTGAGCTAGAGGTCTTTATTAGGTATTGTGGGGCTTAGGTGATAGTGTACAAGAAAATGGAAATGGATAATCAAAATTCTGAGTATGAGAGAATAGGGTCTTCATATATATTTACAGAGAAATCTTGTTTGTTTCCTTTCCTTCTTCTAACTGAGTTTTTCCAACCTTGTTCTTAAGCCTCACGGATACTAAATTTTTTTTTTTTTTTTTTTTTTTTTTTTTTTTAAAGCTTAAGAACATGATTAAGAACATTTTCTATTTTCCTTTGAAGCAAATGGCCGACTTATATTTGGGACAAGTCTTTCTCTTTATTCTTTCCACATTTCATCCTATTTCTCATACTCATCACTTAGGTAGGTTCTTTTATTTGGTTTAATAAATGGGTAAGGAATTTTTTGGTGAAAGTGAAAGGTTTGATGAAAGGTTCGATGGAGGTGACTAGCGGTAAAATTTGTAGCAGTAAGAATTTTTAGCTATGTCGATCAAAGAAGGCCTAAATTCTCGCCTAGGGTTGGTGGTGATCAAGTAAGTAGATCGTAATTTCCTCTAATCGGAAAAACTACTCCTCTGTGTCATCACACACAAATCACTCATATCAAGGCTTTTGGTTAGATTCTCCACGGGGTTTATAGTTTAAGTAACTAACCGTTGGTTCGAAACTTCTTGCTATGTACAATCAATGATACTTTCGATTACATGAATATTCATGAAAAGATGTATAAACTATTGCGTACATTATTATCTAAAGTTTCTTAAAAACAAATCCTAATTAGGATACTAATGTGAGATTTCTAGACAATTTTCATCATTGAAAAGGAAACAAGACTTTGTCACTAAGTACAATTATTAATATGAAAATAAAAACTATATATAGGCTACAAGATGCCTAATTTTTGCTATAGGTTTAAAGCACCCCAAAGCGAGAATGATGCTTAGTCCTCGAAGGATCAATAATTAAAAGAGAAAGTACACGAGAGGCCGTGAGCAAAATTAGGGCTAGATTCTTTGGAGCAGAGAGAGGTTGGAGATCATAATATATTATTGAGAAAGAACAAGAAAATGTTGATAGCACACTAAACATAGCACGCGATATAATAATAAACCATAGCATCTGAAACATGAAAAACAATAGCACACCAAACAAAAGGTTTAGCTAGATATATGTACAATGGCAAACTCGAGTTTACCATCCGGCCGGGGCGTGAAGGTTGGCGTCCTCTTTAAGAAATGCATTTCCTTAGCATCAGCGCCAATAGATAATAGTCGCCAAATTTCTGCCCATTCTTTGTCTCTCGGATTCTCTCAAATTGGTCTTCATCTTTTAGTCCTTTGGGTAACATCGAACATGCCTCGGTATCGGCGGGGGCGCTTCCATTAATGAAACCTTAATGGCGAATGATTACGTTTCTTTGGGCACATGGAATCCACCTTGACCCGATCATGAAAAGTAGGCGCAAAGCTGTGGGAAATGTGTCTTCATGATTAAATAGCGGTGGTGGTAAAAGTATATACTTATCTGAAAAGTCGAGCTCGTTTAAATTTGGAACAACACAACCTAAAATGTTAAATAATGCATGACCACGAGCTAGCTAGTGCTTTGAATACAAAAGCGCAGCCTCATTGGCGGTAGAAAAATGCCAATCTCCCATAATGTTTAGAAGTACAAATAACATGGCAGTCCCCATGTTCATGGTCATGCTTGCTAATGGAATGGTGATGTTGCGCCATGGCACATGGCCATCTCCTTCTCGTTTGATCTCAAGACCATCACCATAAAATTCATGGAAATGCTTGCCTTTGAAAAGAGCGGTAAAATTATGAAAGATGTCTTGCCAAGATCGGCGAGGTTAAGTGATATGGAAGGTCAAAGTTAGAGCAAGTTGTTGTTGAGAAAAGATATGAGGTGTGTCACCAACTTCGGATTGTGAATCCGTCTAGAAGTAGAAACCATGAGCATGGTTGAATCTTTGGTGTGTCATCCATATTAGCATAAAAGTATGCGACTAAACTAGGAGAATAAGTTTGGTCGGGTTGAAGAATTAGGGGAAGACCACTGATGTTTGTGATGTAATCATGGAAGAGATGGCCATAGGCATTGGAATCCATCATAGACTTGAAAAGGATTGCTTTCGGGGAATGATTTTGGGAGGGACCATGGATGATGAAGATGTTGTGTTTGATGAAGATGCCATAGTGGATGAAGTAATAAACTAGATGCGGCAAAAATGGATGGAAAAATGAGTATGTAAGAAAATAGACCCTCTGTAGCACATGTTAAAATTATATTAGTCACAATGGAAATGATGACAATCCTACTAAGCATTTCATACAAAATAAAACAAAAAGATAAGATAAAATACATGATGCGACGGAAAAGCGTAATAACATATATGATTATATACTTATTGACTTAGTAATATCATGGATTCGATATTGATCTAGGAGATGCATATTTTGCACGGTTTTTTAGGTCATCTATTTGTTGGCAGCTGCATCTGAATGTCCCCCTGGGGCGAGAGATGCAGTTTGATTTTCCATTAGGAGAGCATGATTTTGCAAAAATTGAGAATGATTTTCCAAGATCTCCTCACATTTGACATCATCGTTGCTTGGCGATCTTGGAAATCTGAAGAGTTGTGATGATGATATTACGGCGTGTAGTTCCCTCAAACCACGATGAAGAAGTTTAATGCCTTCCATGGGATTAATAATATTGACATGGCATTTTCATCAAATAAATTGTCGAGAATTTGAGCTTGAGGTGTTACGCTCATCTATCGAGTATCGGGGGTCCAAAACCAGCGGAAGTAATCTGTTTTGAAGTACCTTTATATATGCTCTTTGAAGGGGTGTCTCGGAGATATTATTGGATAACCCAATGAATCATAATCTGCGTAACCAAAGTGGGTAGAAGCTGGCGACCTTCTTGTTTTCTTGGTGATTACGTTCGGAGGTGTTGGATCGGACAAAATCATCTCTTTGAGTTTGCAAAATCAAAGTAGGTGAAGTTGAGGCTTTGTGACTTCAGTTTGGTGTGATGTACCTACCACATTATGTCCCCAACCGATTGGAGCACAACCGTTGATTCTGTTTCAAAAGCGTTGAAGAACCATGTGATGTGTATGTTCGGCGTCGCCATGAGATCTGGTAGCTTCATGATAAAGTTTTCTTGGAATCGAATGATGACTCTTGAACAAAGGGACTCTGGGTTTTATTGGGATTTGAAGTATGTAGGAGATCATTTCCTTATTCAATTCAATCGTTGTCCATAGGCATTGAAGTAGAATTTTCCATCTTCATAACCGCTAAATTGGTAGAACATCAAAACCAATTCTCGGGAATAACTAGCTGCTTTGAATGATATAGAAGAGGCGTCCATCCTCGGCGTATGATTTGGTGTCAAAATAAGGGAAAACCGGCCTTCTTGAAAGTTTTTAGGTAGTCTTTCTCTGCCGTTATTTTTTCTTGGTTGAGCCATTCTTTGAGGAAGGATAGTGAAAATTGTATGAATAAGAATGGCTTAAAAGAAGAGATTTATAGGCAATCTATGAGGCTATACCAATCACGGAGTCAAGTGTATTTAATGACCCATGTGATTATGAGCGGCATCATAGGGGATCCACGGTAAGTCTTTGTCATGTCGGATATCCAAATACAATTAATGAGATGGTTTAATGTTTAGAAAATCACGGAGGAAAGTTTCCGGGGTAGTTAAACTTACCGCGTAATTTCAGAAATGATGATCATAACTTCGGTAATAGAATATGGATAGAATAATCAGAGCTGCATGTGTGACAAGTGTTATGTGTACCTTGTAGCGTGCAGCGATTTTTCTGAACACTATGTGTATCCATTAATTATTTGGTGAGTTTGGATGGCCTTTCTTTGTTATGGTTTTTTTTTATTTACTTATTATTATTTTTTTTTTTTTTTTTTTTTATTTTTTATTTTATATATTTATTTTTTTTTTTTTTTTTTTTTTTTATTTTTTTTTTTTTTTTTTTTTTTTTATATTTTATATATATATATATATATATATATATATATATATATATATATATATATATATATATATAAATATATATAATATTACAGGAAAAAGACAACTAATATACACAACTAATTGGAATGGAACTTCTCCATTTAATCGTAACCATTACAAATGTGTGAGAATTATTTAACACACCATACTAATATACAAAATGAAAAAGCGAGAAAAGGGAGGGTTACATAGATCTAGATGTTACGGATCAAGTTATGCATAGTGACAAGAGAATAATGATAAACACTTTGTTATCACGATTAATGTGATAGCCCATTCGTTGCTCCTTTTCCCATCGCTCTAGTTTATTCATTATTGTCAAGAAATTGAAAATTTGTGAAGAAGTTGTTGTGAAGATTGAGAGAGGGAATGAGTGAAAGAGGAAAAGGAGAGTTGTATTTATAACTTGGTTTCGACCGTTGGGCATGTGACCGTTTGGATCGATCCGTTGGGTTCGACCGTTGGGCTTTGAGAGTAGGCCCGATGAATCAAGGAACAAACTCATATTTTTGAAAGTACTATATTAGCATAACATAAATAATTTCTCATTTAAACCGATGCGGAGATACAAAATTATGAGAAATCAACCGATATATAATAATTTAGCACTAAAAATAAAAATGCAATGCATTAGGGAAATAAATGACATAGTCATTTCTAAACAAAAGAAAATAAGCGACTCTTGGGAATCCTCGGGTTAGCGAGAAGATGAACCGGGTTTTCTCGTCTTGACCCACTGACGAACTTAAATTTAATTTGGTGGCAGTGGGAATGTGGCCTATTTTGTAACAACAACTGATCTTGGAATTCTTCTTTGATTAGCCATCATCATTCTCTGGAATTGGCCTTGGCGATTTCTCATTTCTTCTTTGGAATTCATTGCAGGAAGTAATCATCTCTTCTGGCGAAGAAACATCCTGCGCATACTAGAATTCATGTTCCTCAAGGCATCCATAGGAGTATTGATTGAGCATGGTATCTTCATTAAAAGCGATCGGTGGTGAAGGAGGAGGAGGAGTGCGTTATCATGCTCAATGTCATCTCTAGCTCTTTGGGTCCCGATGGTCTAAAAACACAAGTCTCAAAAATTCCAAAATTCTCGAAAGACCTTGTTTCAATGAAAGGAGTAGTATTTGGAACCCTAAGTTAAGCATAAAATTTGAGTAACAAGTACTGACAAGAGGTGACCTATTTGCGGTCGTAAGAATATGGCCGGGGAAAGTGGACCATACGAAAGTGTGCTTCCTCTCTGTAGGATCCCAGCGAGGTGCAAGAAAGTCTTGTTCACGTCGGGGCGTCTTTGAAGTTCAATGGCGTTGTCGCCTGACCATTAGTGGCGGCTAATTGGTTACGTCGGCGAATCTTTGGTACGCCTTGATTCGAGCGATGTTGTACTCCCCTCGAAGCGTGTCAAACATCAAATCCCTCGTGGTGGATACTCGACAATAACGGTCGGGCTATCGAGTTAATCGGAATCTGCGGCGGTATTGAAATCAACTCCGGCGTGAGTTCACGTTCCATCCATCCGCCCGTAATCAAAATTCGTCACCCGGAAACCTCCATTATTATAAAATTTCAACACCAATTCTTGAATATTGAGTTGGGATTGATGCAATAGATATTCCCACTCTCTACTTTCAATTTCCTCATCAAAAATGGGTGAAACATCCAGGAATTATAGAGATTTGTGAAATTTCTCTCATTTGTAATTCGTCTTCGTGCTGCCATAGCGGTATAATTTAAATTTTGATGGTGCAAATAGCAAGAGGAGGTGGAGGAGGTGGTCTTTGGAGGAAGGGGTTGAGGTTGGTGGAGTTTGGCCAGCGTCTTGTGGTCGAATTTCTCTTTGGTATGCATGCTTGAGTGGATGGTGAGGGGACCAAGATCCGATTTTTGTGGAAGAAGAAGTGGGGGGTGGGCGTGGGTGCCTTGGCGTGGGCTTTATACCGGATCTTGGGTTTTGGGTGGGTCAAAATTTTGGCCCCAAGTACAAATGAATTACAGAAATTCCTCTTATGTCGAAAAGTTCGAAATTTCAAGCGTGGAAATTGATTCGTTTCAACTCGAATTTAGCGGATGAGATATCGAAGCGATCGATATTAAAAATGCCATCCACTAGAATATGAAAAATCACATTCAAACATTTTTTTTTTTTTTTTTTTTTTTTTTTTTTTAACAATCTTTGGTTTTATTTATTTATCCTTTATATACAAATGTACAAGTCGAGAAGAGCGTGTGTCAACAACAGGAAATCAAATAAAACAACACATCACAAGCGGCTTAACTTTCGGGCAACTTTCATGCCGGCTCTGGGTGAACCCAATCGGCCCGGTTGTGGCTTATCCTTTATGTTTTGGGGGCCTAGGGTTTAGGGCGGTACCATCCTTGACCAATGTGCAATGGTCTAATAATAATATTACCCTTAGTACATATGGTATAGCCTCAAACCGCCCGAAATAGTCACATAGAAAACTGAGCGGGGTTGGCACAGGGGAATCCATTGCCCGTCACGAACTAGGAAATGTCGATGGTGCATATCACGACTCTCTTTGGGCACCATCTTTGGGTGCTAATAAAACAAAGCGTGTATATACATGTTGAGTCTTTTAACGTCGGATCCTCAAGGCGAATGTGAGTCTTTTAGCGTCGTCAAGGCGAATGATCCTCGGATCCCTCAAGGCGAATGTGAGTCTTTTAACGTCGGATCCTCAAAGGCGAATCCCAACTTTGTGGGAACAGCGGGACGGACGGCGAAGTTTATCTGTTGAGCTGGTGTCGGACAATAATATACCTTATACGGCTCATCTCGGATAAAAGATCAAGACACTGGACGAGAAAAGGAGTTTGGCCGGTTCATACACCACCCCATCCTTTTTTCGTCGGCTTTTCGAGCAAAAGTACTACGACCATTACCAATTGAGATGGGTGAGATTTGGACCAAATGATGAGTTGGAGTTAGCGAGGAAGAGAATAGAAAAGGGAGGAGAAAGAAGGAGTTGAATTTTTGGTACCCATTGTTTTCACGGAGGCGCGTTTGCTTTCGATTATCGAAGACATTTATACTTTCGGTTACGAAGTAGAGTTTTTGTGGACTAAGGTTCGGCTTGCAACCACACACTCTAGGGATTTTTAGAAAGAAAATAGAAGAGGGCCGGCTACCTAATGGCATACTTTTCTGTTTAAATACATGGAAAGAAGTACACCAGCGAATCTATTAGTGCGTGTAGGCTGGATCATTGAGAAGAGTCTCTTCGACATCACGGAAGCGCAACTCATGATAATGTTTAAAGTGGCCATTTACTTGAAATTAGCTACCATCATTTTCGTTTTCACGAGGAGATAGCCCATAAGGGGTGACAATGAGAGCGATGAAAGGACCGGACCATCGAGTTTTTAATTTTCTGGAAAAATGTGTAATCTTGAGTTGTACATCAAAACTTTTTGACCGACTTTGAACTCTTTTTTCGCAATATGTGCTTGTCATGCACTCTTTTCATGTTGGCTTTATAGGATTTGAGATCATAGGCATCACTCGAATTTCCTCAAGCTCATTTAAGCTGCAATTTTCTTTTTAAGCCTGCCATGTTAGTGTTATAATTGAGGCTTTTGATGGCCCATAGAGCCGCGGTGCTCAAGTTCAACCGGCGGATGACAAGGTTTTCAAAAGCGCGAAGCGTCACGGAGACATCCTATAGGTGTCTTAAAAGGCATTACGTATGCCCACAAGGCATCGGATAATCGTAGAACCGATCTTTCCTAGATGGATTAATGCGGTTTTTTCCAAAATGGATTTTATTTTCGATTAGAGACTTCTACTTGACCCTTTGGTTTGAGGATGATGGAGTTGCCCTTTGTCGCGTGACTCCATATTTCTTTACTAATGATTCAAAAATTTTATTGCGAAATGTTTTCCCCGTCACTAATTATAGCTTTTGGAACACCAAATCGAGAGAAAATATTTTCTTTTACAAACAAAGCGACCGTTTTATGATCGTTAGCCGACATGCCAATGCCTCAATCCATTTTGACACATAGTCAAGCTGCTACAAGTATGTATAGGAAGCCATGAGAATTTGGAAATGGACCCATGAAGTCGATGCCCCATACATCAAAGATTTCCACAATTAGAATGGGATTTAAGGGCATCATATTGCGTTGAGTAATGCGACCTAGCTGGCTGGCGGCGATTGCATGCTTTGCAATGCTCATGTGCATCTCTAAGCGGTGTTGGCCAATAAAAACCACATTGTAGAACCTTGGCGCGGTTTTCTTACCACTAAAATGACCACCACAAGATTGTTCATGGCGGAAGGATAACCATCGTTGTGTTCCCGGTCGGGAATCTGCGGGCGGGATTAGTTAGTGCGAACAATACTTGAAAGGTAGGGATCATCGAAATAGAATTTCCGCGATGGATAAAAACTTTTTCCGGTCATTCTGAGACCAAGATAAAGGAACTTCCTCGGTAACTAAGTAATTTACTATGTCGTACCAAGGGGCGAAAAATAGAGTACAAGTGTTCATCACGGAAAGGAATCCGCGGATAGGTTCGATATCGGTATCAACATCAGCGACAAGTCTTGATAAATGGTGCGCAACCACATTTTAAGCTACCTTTTTATCTCTAATTTGAGTAAACTCTTTGCAAAGGAGAATCCATCGGATCAACCTTTGTTTTGCATCTTTTAAGCTAATAGATAGCGAAGTGCGCATGGTCGGTGTAGACAATAGTTGGAGAACCCACTAGGTAAGGGCCGAAACTTATCTACGCGTATCTGGCGAGAAACTCTTTTCGGTGGTGGTATAGTTCGTTGAGCTTCATTAAAGGGTTTTACTTTCATAGTAAATGACAACCGGCTTATCTTCGGCGTTGCCCTAGTACAGACTCAATAGCATAGTAATTTCGCGTCACACATTAATTCAAAAGGTTTAGACCAATCGGTGGTTGAATTATGGGGCGGTAGTTAATCGCGGTTTTAATACCTCAAAGGCTTGTTTTGCAAGCTGAAACTGAAATAAAAGCGGCATCTTTAAGCGGGGAGATTGGTTAAAGGTCTAGCAACCTTTGAGAAATCTTGAATAAATCTCTATAGAAACTGCGTGTCCTAAGAATCTTGTGAATGTCTCGAACTGTTTTTGGTATAGGAAGTGAAGCAATTTTTTCTATCTTAGCTTTGTCGACCGATTCCGTCCTTTGAAGCGATATGTCCTAAAACTATTCCTTTAGTAACCATGAAATGGCATTTTTCCCAATTAAGAACAAGGTTTTCTCTTCTGGCGTGTAAAGACCTTTTCAAGATTTGATAAAGCGACTATCGAAAGAATCTCCATAAATTGAGAAGTCGTCCATGAATACTTCCATAAACCGTTCAACCATATCACTGAAAATATGAAGCATGCGGCGTTGGAAAAGTACGGGTGCATTGCAAAGGCCAAAAGGCATTCGATCTATATGCAAATGTACCAAATGGGACAATTGAGCGTTGTCTTTTCTTGATCGGCCGGGGTCTATGACTATCTGAAAATAACGGAATAACCATCAAGAAAGCGGTAATAGGCATGACCGGCTAAGCGTTCGAGCATCGATCGATGAATGGAAGTGGAAAGTGATCTTACAGTGGCGGCATTAAGTTTGCGATAGTCGATGCATATTAAGCCATTTCTTGGGATCTGGCGGAAATGCATTCATCTTTATCATTTTCGCTGGTTGTAATGCGGATTTCTTTGGAACTTCGTTAATGCGGGACTCACCCAAACACTATCGGAGATAGGGTAAATAATACCCGCATCTAGTAATTTTAACACTTCCTCTCGGACCACATCTTTCATGGTAGGGTTTAAGCGTATTTGTGGTTCCGCGGCGTCTTAGCATTTTCTTCGGTGTATATCGATGGGTGCACACATTAGGTTCAATGCCTTTAATGTCATCGAGGGACCATCAATAGCGAGCGATGTTGTTGAATGACATTAATTAAAGCGAGCTTCACGATCGTCGGTTAATTGTGAAGAAATAATAAGCGGGTGGCGACCATCGACATCAAAGTATGCATGCGTATTTTAATTCGAAGGAAGTGGTTTTAATTCGAGGGGTGGGGCGGAGTGGGTATTAAAGATTCTTGAGGAAGGTCATCATCCATGTAGTAAGCAGTTGATGATCATCAAGTTACTTGACATCAATTGTTGTAGGGTCAAATAATGATATGCGACTCTAATAACTCATTTACTTCTTGTGTATAATCATCGTCCTCAAACTTCGAATTAAGCTAAAGGAAAGAAATTGGTACACTTCATCTTCGGGAAAAGAGTTTGTAAAATACTCTTGCGGAATCTTTATCAACAACCTGTTGACCTCACCATCAATGTCGGGCTCACGGAAGTTGTTTCATCAACTTGAACACATTCACCTCGACCGAAAGATTTCGAAGGACATGGTCATGGAACCATCTCGACGGTTAATAAGAGCATTAGCGATTGGCGAGGAGCGGACGTCCTAAGATGATAGGAATGGAATCACATGCAACTTACGTATCCAAAATAACAAAGTCTACGGGATAGAAGAAATCTTGGACTTTTACAAGGGCGTTTTCCACAATTCCTTTTGGATACTTTATGGAGCGATCGCTAGCTGTAGAGTCATGGTGGTAGGTTTAAGTTCATGAAGACCTAGTTGTTTAAATAAATAATATGGAAGTAAGTTCACACTAGCTCCTAGGTCTAGTAGAAGCGATGGCCGTGTATTTGTCACCTAAGGTGCATGGAACCGTTGGTCTACCCGGGGTCCTTGTATTTTACTATACCATTGTGTTCGGTGATGGATGGAAGCTGTTGATTGAGGCGGCTTGTTGAGGAACATTAGTTCTCCTTTTTGTGGTGCACATATCTTTGAAATTTTGCATGTTTTGGTAATATTTTTAAGGCATCGAGAAAAGGTAAGTTGATTGTTAAATTTTGAAAAGTCTCTTGAATTTCAGCAAAATTGTCATCGGGTTTATTCTTTGCCTAAAGCGTCTTTGGAAAGCGGTGCCTTAGAGTGAATTTGGCAAAAGGGTCTACTTGCTTGTTTCCTACATTTGGAGGTGTTGACTTTGTTGAATATCGGGGAATCTTCCGTAGGTTCATTATTAGAAATAGATTCCTTGGAACCCTCTTTTTTCCTTTGGTTGATCATCGGCATCGTATCGATTGTCTACAGTTTTCGGATCGTAAAGTAGTGATTGCATGCACCTCACCTTGGTTGGGGTGCTTGTACCGAGGGGCAGTTGAGTTCAAATTTGTGTTTCTTTGGTTTAGGGTTTGGGCGCTTGTGCAGGAAACACGCCTTCGACTCTTTTCTTGCGCCAATTCTTTGAAGTGATTGTTGGATAGGCGTTAAAATTTGAGGCTGTTGGTTCATGTAAGCCAAGAAAGTCTCATTTATCCTATCGTAATGGTTGGCGAGGTTATTGCAATGGTAGTAGTTCTCGATTATTGCTTAGAAGTTGTTGATTATAGTTGGGATTTGGATTAAATTTGGAACAAGGCTGCGGTTGGTTTGATAATTAGCATTGGAATTATTTTGAAATTGACCTTGTTGGTATTGTTGATTATTTCCTTGGCGGTATGGAATAAAATTATTGGTAGGTCGAGCGGGTTGATTAAGCGAAACACGGAGGAGCCCCATTTGTTAGTTATTTTGGCCTTGCCAAAGCGAAATTCGGATGTTGTCTCCGCGGTGCATTGGGAATGTTGAATGCACATGCCTCCTCCGCTTGTTGAGTAGGGGAAGCATATAACAAAGGGACAATATGCATCGGGATGATCGGGACTAAGACAAAGGACACAAAGGAGTGGTGTCAGCGTTCATGGTTGGTTTTGGTAGTTGATCGTTTACTTGAAGCGCAAGGGCATCTACTTTTTAGTTAGGGATTCTATCAAATTTTTATTTCGGGATCGGGTTTTACCAAAAATAGATGTGGCTTTTGTAACGAGTATCCTTTGATGATCTAGGCGGCTCGGTGTTACCCGGTGTGTACCTTTTTTAAGCTTGTTTTCAAGAAAAGTATAAGCTTCGGTAGCTCCTTTGTCCATGAAGCAACCTCCGTTCATTATATCAAGAGTTTCTTTTTGATGATCGAGACGAGACCATTAAAGAATGAGCGAACAAGGGCGACTTTTTCTAGTTGGTGGTGAGGACATTCTAATGAGAATATCGATAAAAGCGACTCCATGCTAAAGTAAAAAAAGGATTCATGAGGATTTTGCGGAAGAATTGAATTTTCGAAGCATTTGGTTGTTTTCTTCGAGTGTAAAAGCTGAAGCATAAAAGCTTGAACTAGTTTATTCCATGTGTCTATGGATTGTGATTGTTGTCTGCTAGCGATTGATGCTTTTCGCTAAAGTGAATGGAAACGATCCGAAGCAAGAGTTGTTCCTTAGAGGCTGCTGGATGATGAAATGTTGTTGCCACTTGTTGATCTACGAAGATGATTATGCGGTTTTCGTGCTCCAAACCATGATATATTGGTAACAAACTGAAAGCGTTTGGTGGGATCACGAAAATCACCGACAATGTCCTCAAGTTTGATGCGGGGAAGAAGGTCCTTCTGTAATGCAGTATAGAAGTCCGAGAGGGGCTTCTCTGCTGGTGGAGGATCGTCGGCCATAATGACTGAAGTTGATGGCGACGAAGGATTGTGATGAAGGTAATTAGAAGAAGAAGAACAATTTTTATTTGAGAACTTACGCAATTGCTTATCGTATTTTTTTCGACGATAGGTATGTTCAATTTCTTTAGTGGAACCAGACCTTAATCTCATGCAAGCATAAAATTAGATCTAACTTACAGAAGGAATTATGAGGACTCGAATTTTATTATTATCTTAAGCATTAGGGTTGAACAACATATGCCTAAGCTGCTGCTAGCGTAGTTGATGAAGCTAGGAATCGTGTGCATAAACCAACGGCCAGTCACAAGATAGATATGAGGGAGGATTTCCGTGCAAGCACGGTTCTAATTAAGTAACCTCAATCTTTCAAGTTTCCTAGACACCATTGGAATATGATTTAAGATTTATGGAATTAAAATGTATGCAAAGGTGGTCTTAATTTAATTTATTTTTATTTTTTTTTTTTATTTTATTTTTTTTTTTTTTTTTTTTATTTTTATTTTTATTTTTATTTTTTTATTTTTATTTTTATTTTTTTTAAGATTTATGCAAGGGTTAAAATACAAACATGCAAATACGATCTACTCATACAATACTAGGTGCAGTAGCATGTGAAGGTACTCTACTCATGCATTATAGCTATCTGAATAGGCAAGCTTGTGTCATCGATAATTATTTCCATACGTCTGAGGCAAATAAACATCGATAATCGATATATATATGCGCTAATTTGTAAATCGATATTACGTAAATGATATATCAACGATGATGGTGAATTTGAATCACTCATGCACGTATCTAAATACCTTAGCATCTGAATACATTATACATACATGAGAATAGATGACAAAACTAAACATGCAAGTATTATACCTAAACTAAAATCGACTCTTGTATTGCATAATAAATCGATTTTGACAATACTCATTGAGATTCTTGAATGTCCTATAGAAGCGACTTTACCCGTAGGGGTTTAGAAACAACTTACCCAACTCAGATTTTAACCCTCGTTGGAATGTTCTCCTCTTTCTTGACAAAATCGACTTATTAGACAAGACCGTTAATGCATTATCGTGAAATATCAAACATGTAACAAGAAACATTTATCATTAGAAAGACATATACCCATGCAAAACAATACCATTAATATGTAAATATACATTAATATGCGGATCATGTCCAAGTAATCGTATATAAATATTTCGGATTATCTGAACTTGATTCATACATAATCTGAGGCTAAAACTTAAATAATGATCCATAAATATTTCCTAATACTATATACATGGCATACATGCAGAAAAACATAAAAAATTAAAACAATACAATATCTTGAAAATTGGAACACAGTAGCTTTCGCGATTTTCCCCTGAAAACAAAAGTTTCAATTGCCGACGCTTGATTAATCCCAAAGGATTATCGAATTTTTCGGTCTGAGGATCATATATTTAGGCCTGGAAATGGATCAAGGTAGATCGGAGATCTTTGGTGGTTGAGCAGAGCAAAAACTGAATAAATTAACCAGCTGACGCTGGTCCCACTCTTCACAGCGACTCCCACCACAAGCGCCTGGCGTGTCGAGTATTCGAGAATACTTTCAAATTTTCTCGAAGTCTTATAATCTCTGCGTAGTTATCTCTCCTAGTCCTAACTTTTGGTTTTTGAAAGTGGAGCGAATTTTTTTGGATTACGAGTCAATCGAGGCAAAAATACAAAAAAACAAAAAAAACAAAGCGAGCGAAAATGAAAGGAATGAAGAAGAGAATGGGGTTCCCCTTGATGCAACTTCGATCTTTAGCACACGTTCTATGGCTTTAGAACAAAGAAATGTGGCGCCATTTGATATAAGCTTGGAGAACACTACTTAGAGTTTTGAACTCTCTAAATTAATGTAAAAGCAATCAAGATTCCTTACTCACGATCTTCGTTTTAGTAGAGTTTGAATAAGGATTGAACTAACCTAAAGCTTAGAACAACTAAAAATTAGATGTTACAATAAAGGGAAATTAAGGAGTAAGGATATAATATAAATGTTAGATTTTTCCTTCCTACACAAACATTAATAAAAACATTAACAATGAAAACATGCACTTAATACGAAATGGAAATTTGAAAGAGAAGTTGGAGAGTTAATCCTCCTCATGTGAAACTATCATTAGTGTTGATTTGAAATAGGTTTTGATTCTTCCTAGACTCATAGACAAGTCCCTAACGGAAAAATAGATTTGATCCCTAGCATGCATGGCTCACTAAAAGAGCTCATACATGCTAGCAAGTGAAACCAAACAATGACTTATCTCTAAGCTCATTGCTTGATTCCTAACTAAACTCTACACCAACTACCATTTTGGGGTAGGATGTAGAGTTAGTTGTTCTTCCTAAACCTACCAAACCAACAACAATTGGTTTACCCTCACATGAGTTAGATTAACTCCCCAAAGGGAAGTTAGCTCATGATCCTTGGGACAAGGACTTATGAACTAAGAAAAACAAAAAAAGAGAGAGAGAGAAGAAATATCAACAACCAAACTCACTTCTATTATTTTCTAGAAGAACAAGTGTTCCTCCATTAAAACTATTACAAGCTTTTTCAATAATAACTAAAAACTAACTTCTCCTTTTCACTAAGGAACTAAAAAATAATGTCATGTGAGGAAAATAAGTCAAGGGAGTAAATGGAGTGTCCCCACATTTGTCTAATTTTTCTCCATTTGAGAGAAATCTCATTTCCTCCCACGTGAATTATCAAACCACATTGATTCATTTTTTATCTACCACATTAAAACAAAGTGACACCTTGCCTTTTTTTTTTCACTATTAACACCTAATCTAATTTATTACATGCAAGGTGTCAACTTTGCACCAATAATTTGTTATCTTTGTCTTGACATGCTCCATGATTGATGACTCATCCAATCTTGTGGCCCCTATATAGTGGGTCCATGTATGCGATCGATGGCGATCCGGTATTTTGGGCAGTTTTTACAACTTCCGCCTATGCGTAGAGTTCATCGCATACGATTGTGCGAGCAGCTCTCTTGTCGATTTGGAGTCCCGGTTCGAGAGGTAGGAGCTTTGGAAGTTTGATGCTTCTACGTGGATTTGGGAGAATTCATATATACCGTAGTTCCTCGTACTTTATTGCGCAGTTTAACCAATATTTCCATGTTTACTGCAAATACCTGCAAAAGTATGAAAACATATTTATTTTATGATTATTAAACACATAATGAACCAAATTTATATGTCTCAATGGGGTTTCATAATACACTTTTGGGTGCTTATCAACAAATATAGTGTTATATCTATCTGTGATTTTATAAAAAGTGACATAACATTCGAGTATGACATATATAGTGTCATATCTATCAGTGAGTATCCAAAATTATATGACATAACTCCTAGGAGGTCGGAAGATCTAAAATTATTGTGAATATACCTGCTGGTTCCTCCTCGTATGATGAGGACTTCCCTAATTAGTACTAATTACAGTAATGAGATTAAGAAACCAATTCTTGATTGTAATGCGTGGGGAGAAAGGGACTATGAACATCTCATTATTCATAGCTACCGAACTATGAACAATTCTACTTTCCGGTATATGTTTTCTCAGATAATCGCATGCGTTACTACTTAACAATCAATGTTCATAGTCATGAGCTATGAATATTCTTTGTTCATACCATAATTCGACTATGAACAATGATTGTTCATAGTTCGGTATCTATGAACAGTGATTGTTCATAGTTCGGTAGCTATGAACACTCAATGCTATGAACAATGAGAACAATGAGTGTTCATACCACAATTGACTATGAACAATGATTGTTCATAGTCATGAGCTATGAACATTCTTTGTTCATACCACAATTGGACTATGAACATATGAGAAGGGTTGGGCTTTGTAGAGGAATATGTCATATGTTAACATAACATTCTAGTATGACAAATATAGTGTTATATCTATCTGTGATTCTTATGATATACTACCAAACTAATATATTATAAAACTCGACATAACATTCGAGTATGACATATATAGTGTCATATCTATCAGCGATTCACATAACATTTGAGTATGACATATAGTATCATATATATCAGTGATTGTAGAACTTATGACATACTACCAACTGTATAAAATTCATACTATCATATATTATAAAAAGTAACATAATATTCGAGTATGACATATATCTAATTGTGATGGCTACGCTTATGAGACCCAACTTATAAAACTCTTATTGACATAGCTTATTAAAAGTAACATAACATTTGAGTATGACATATAGTCATATATATAAGTGATTGTATAAAACTCTTATTGACATACTACTACCAAACGTATAAAACTCTTATTGACATACTATCCTCTTAAACAATTGTTTTATTGTACCATCCATAAAGTATGATATACTTTCTGTTTATAGAACATGAGTACGATATACCATAAAGTATGATATACTACATCCTATATGACATTTTTTATAACATATATTCATGCTTTTACAATGCAATACCGGTAGTAGGTCAATGCTCTGTACTCTATGAAATATTAACTTATGAGTAATACTCGTCACACCCGATTGTCTCTCTACACACGGCAAATTTATTCCAAAAACTGGTGTTCTTTCTCTCCACACCCCATTTTTTGTTAATATGACCATTATAACCTTAAATAACTCTCAACTCTCTCCACACCCATTTTTTTTGTTAATATGACCATTATAACCTTAAATAACTCTCCACACCCCATTGTAATTCAAACGAAGCTCTTCACCGATTACTTACTACTCCACTAACACTCCTACCACTCATGCTCTCTGAAATTTCTCCCCTCCCTCTGTTGTTCTCTTAGGTTAGTCTTGAGTCTCCCACAAAATTGTTGTTATTCCCACCAAATTTTCACTTTAAGAATGGACTCATGTCTTTGGAAGCAGCGTTCAAGATAAATTCTCCGCCAAAATCAAAATGATAACTTTGATTAGTGTTAAAAGTGACATGGAGTCAGCTTTTAACACTACCGCAATCAAATTATTATTCGATGATGAACTTTACAACAATGTTGAAATTAGCTATCCCGATATAGTAGAATCATTTACAACAATTGAGGTAATAATGTAATTTGAAAGCTTGTATTTTTTATTTATTTTATCAATAACTTAGCAAAAAACAATTTTCGTCAATAGTATCTAAGATCAAGGGTTTACGCAGGTCTTCGAAGATCGTCACTCGTTGATCCGATGGTGTTCGACAGTTGGTATGACTGTTGGAGTTGTGGTTGTGATATCAAGGTCCGATAATTTGGGACTTGGGCTAAGACCTAGAGTTTTCTTGAGTTGCGAAAAGGAGGGAAAATTTAGACCATCCGTAAAGCCGAAAATATTGAACAAAAACCAAAGAATATAAGCAATCCAAGTTCGAGAAGAAATGTGTGGTACATCCATTTGTGTTGAAAGGGGAATTACGAAACGAAGGTGGATGGATACTGAGTGTTATGTGTGGAACTCATAATCATACTATTGGGGAGCATCTTATAGGTCGTGCATTCGTCGGAAGGTTAAAAGCTGAAGAAAAATTGATTGTTCAGATTTGTCTTTGAGTGGTGTTAAACCCGTGAAATTTTACCCTCTTGAAACAGAGAGATGACAATAATTTGTCAAACAAAAGCACTTTATACAATTATCGCCACAAGAATCGGTTGGTTCGGTTGAGTGGAAGAAACCAAATGCAAGAATTTCTAAGAAATTTAGAAGAATTTGGGTACGAGTTTCATAGGGATAACCCGAAGAATGTGAATGTAGAGATTTGTTGTTTGCACATCCCCAATCAATTCATTTGGCAAAGTGTTTTCCCGAGGTCATTGTCATGGATTGCACGTACAAGACGAATGTCTTCAAGATGCCATTGTTTGAAGTTGTTGGGTTCACATCCACGATGAAGACATTCATAGTCCATACTGTACGTACTACGAACAATCAATGTTCATAGTCATGAGCTATGAACATTCTTTGTTCATATCACAATTGGACTATGAACAATGATTGTTCATAGTTCGGTAGCTATGAACACTCATTGTTCATAGCTATTCATAGTCCAATGAGTGTACTATTAACAATCAATGTTCATAGTCATGAACTATGGCCATACGAGGCAATAATTCGTAAAATATCGATCTCGGTTTGCTAAAAAACAGGCATATATGATATATCGTTATATTTCGCGGCAGTGGAGGACTATAACATAATATATGTCATACGTCAAAGTTATGTCACTCCCTGTGACATAATACATTGAATTTTTCATATTCGGAACTCTACTGCATGCGGAACAGACACATTGGTACGTGTATGGCACCAACAGTGTCATACCCCAAACTCCAATCCCCAAGTATGCCATTGGTCCCAAAAAAGTTGAATTCGAAAACCCCAAACTTATACGACCCGGATAGGTCGTTTGGGAATCAGTACAAACGACTTGCCCAAGTCGTTTGAGACTTAGTACAAACGACTTGGCCAAGTCGTTTGAGACTTAGTACAAACGACCCGGCCAGGTCGTTTGGACTAAGTCCCAAACGGTGTGGCCAAGTCGTTTGAGACTTAGTGCAAACGATCGGGATTGGGTCGTTTGGACTAAGTCCCAAACGATTTGGCCACGTTTGGGACTTAGTCCAAACGACCCGGCCACACCGGTCAAGAACCCAAAAAACAGAACTTTAAATTTTTTTCAAAGTTCAAATCTCAAACGACATGGCCATACCGTCTGGACTGAGTCCAAAACGATGTGGCCATATTGTTTGGGATTTGGACTTAGAAAAAAATGGCCACACTGTTTGGGACTTAGAAAAATCCCCAACGATATGGCCACACCATTTGGACTAAGTCTCCAACGATATGGCCACACCATTTGGACTTAGTACAAAACGATGTGGCCATGTCATTTGGGATTTGAACTTTGAAAAAATATAAAGTTCTGTTTTTTGGGCTCTTAACCGGTGTGGCCGGGTCGTTTGGACTAAGTCCCAAACGGTGTGGTCAAGTCGTTTGGGATTTTAGTCCAAACGACTCCAGCCAGCGGTCGTTTAAGTTTGGGGTTTCGAATTCAATTTTTTGGGGACCAATGGCATACTTGTAATAATTGTTTTTTTAGATTTTTTGAAACCAATGGCACACTTGTAATAATTGTTTTTTGTGGGAGTCTGCCCAACACAAATTGGGGTCCGGCAGTCATCTAAATAGGACTCATAAACAACCAAAGCAACTAATGATCCGAACAAAATATACATTTTCAGCACCATATACAATGGATAATCACATTAGCATCCAGTATCCACATTCTAAATTTATAGGCAAAAAACTAACTAAAGCACCGAATGACCCCTGAAAAGATATGCAGTTTCAGCAACAAACACAAAATGGATCACCACTTTAGTTCCCACTTCCCACATTCCAAATCATTTTTTGGCTAGATGATATAGCAACCATTCCCTACGCCTCTCAAAATTTTAACACCATGAACACCCTTGCTTTTTTGTCATCATCAAGGAGCTCTAAAGCTTTAATGAAAGTAATCTTTGTCTAGGTCGGGCACATTTTCTAATTCAGCAATGATCTTTGCTTCTTCTCGTATGTTCAACACTAGAACAAGTAATTTGTTTCTTCATATTACGACCCTTTTTTAGAAATCTGCAACGGTTTCCATGCCATGAATTGCCTCTTCCATACCCTCTCCGGTGATTTTTCGCAGGTTTCCTAGCATTGGATTGATTGCTTGATCGCGTTGATCGATTCCTCTTAGCATTAGTTGATGGGACTTGAACATTGTTCATCACCTTTTGCCTTCGTTCTAAATAAAAGACATATTTACTTAATCGATCAGTTGATAACCTTAATACCTGACAGTAGTACGACATAGAAAATGACGCCAACAATACATGTGTTTACCAAGTTACCAACTAAGTCTGTGTATAGTTCATTTATCCTATTCATAATCCATAAACCAAAATGACAACTGAAAAGGGACTGACCATTTTGACCCTTACCATGGCCCAAAGCAGCTAATTCTTCATCTACTAAGTTGATCACTGCTGCATTTGGGGGAGGAGTCACAGTGGCTCCTGCTTCAGCTTGGGCCGCTCTTGCTGCCTATATCTGATATATTGATTCAAGAAGAATCTGCGCCTCGTACCTAGACTACCTAGAACGACGCATGATACGCATGATACGTTGATTTCTTTCTTGAAAGTTCAGACCATTTCCACTTCGATTTGTCTGAGCCATATTAAACCTGAAATAAAAAGTTTTTATAACTCTCTGAGGTACCAATCAACCATCCTACCTCTACTAAAGACTGTGCAGTTAAATCGCTACCGCTTGGAAGAAAGTAGTAGTGAGTAGGTGTAATCGGTCGGGGATTAATTGGATGATTTTTCATAACACTACATTTCTTTACAAATAATTATTAAATATATTTAACTTTGAAATACCAACATAATGAAGCCAATTAAGAACCCAATCAATCAATAAACAATTAAAACACTCAATCAACTAAAATAAATATGATTAAAGTGTAGAACTTTACGTAATCGAGGGTTGGTCGAATCAGCAAAATGTTGAGTTCAATGTTTAACATTGAAATAGTAAACACAATTACTCGGCTAATCGGGCCTAATCGGCCGAGTACTTGAGGAGTTTTTGAGCCCGATTGTGATCGGGGATTAAATTGTTAGTCGGGTCGGCTAAGCAAATTGAGTAGCTTAGTACTTACCGATTACTCGGGAGTACTCAACGATTTAATAGCCCAGACTTAAGCTCTATAAAGATGTACAAATGCTCCAAAATAAAATGATTTCCAAAATGATATATTACTTAAGTTTGGTGACGTGGTGGAGACTGGAGAGAGAGAGGAGGAAATTTTAGTGATTTCGTGGGGAAGGAAATTTTGCTAAATTATCACGCGTCGGAGGGTCTGGTGGGAAATCTGGCGTTGGTTAATGGAAGAAAATTTACCGGAATTTTTGATTCTTGATTTAATCCAAGGAGTTCGGAAGATCTAAAATTATTGTGAATATACTGCTGGTTCCTCCGAGGATAGGATGAGGACTTTGCCTCGATTAGTACCAATGGCAAAGGCGATGAAGCCTCACCTCCACTACTTAACCCTAACATCTTCATCACTCAAAGTTCTCTCAATCCACCGATCAACATAAACTTCCCCACTCAAACTATCACCGGTCATTGACATTGCAAAATAAAAAGAAGAAGAAAGATCAAATTTTTATTAAAAGCACGACTTTTGATAGCAAAGGATGGAAAAATTTCTTTCTTTCTAGCGCTCTGCGCCTTTCCTTTGATTGAAGAATGAAGGGACGAAAACCTTTCACAAAACCGTAAAGGCAAAACCCTTACCGCACAAACCTCAAAACCGACAAAAACTTTCGCATTCCCATAATGAATGATAACTTCACAAAAACCTGTCCAACACGTGTTCCAAAACTTTATTTTGCCTTTATTTTAGGCTAAATCTATCGCGAGGATGTATGTATCGCGGCCCCTCACATCTGGGCCACTCACACATAAGGGGTGGCGTGTATTGCATCACGGCATCTGCATCTATGGTCTCTAAGATGTATCGCGGCGCGAGGATGTGAGGGCATTTGGATCCGTGCCATTGATGCAATACACATACAACCCCTGTGGATGAGTGGCCCAGATGTGAGGGCGTACCATACATCTTGCGCACAGTAGATTTAGCCCTAAAATAAAGGGAGCTTGTGTAAGTACTCTCCGTTCTACACCCAGTACACGTGTCCACACATCGTCGTGTTCCACCGGTTTCGTACCAAGTCATCGGTCGTTGTCCCTAAACACCAAACCCGCACAATTGATTAGGCTATTTCATTATGACTGCTATTTGATTAGGGTGCTACAAACAAACAAATTGATTATGTTCTCGTTTAATTGCAGTATAATCGTACTACATTGGCGTATAACGAAGCTACATTGTTTATTTAAAGAACAAGCATAAGAAACCAGAATCGATAATAAACAAGAAAGATTGATGTCTGACATGAATGGGAGAATGGAGTGATTGCCGATGGTTGGGATTCTTTTGACAAATAACAACTTCTCTTCACTGAAATCGTACCCAAGGATCTTTGTCGTTGCATTCAAAAACTGCAATATTTTTACGTGGAAAGGTCAACGAAAAATGGGTGACGGTAATGTAGTGAATAGTGAATACAATTTGTCCAACGAATCGCCCTCGGTTCACTCCACAACCTGTTGTTGTAATCATGTAAAACCCTAAATTCTAATTTCTCAAGTAGCATTGTTCTCCTCACTTTTAGAACCCGAACATAATAGCAATAGTACCATTAAACTGAAACGGTTTGTGCGACTTTGGTGGGGATTTAGTCTGCGGTAGCCCAATCCTCGCCCAAGATTCGAGGGCAATGTTAAATACCAATATGCCTTCCTCATAAAGAGACCCGGTGAAGATATTTTTTGCAGCCACCGCTGGTCGCTTTCCCTCGATCGTTCATCATAAAATGCCAAGTCCAAGTTGTTCAACCTTCTCCATTCCAAACTTCGGGAATCAAACAATTCAACATACTTGATGCGAGATAGCTTCGTTTTATCTGCTCGGGTAGGCCTTACAGAGTTGAATTTGGAATCTGACAGTCGAAACATAATGGTTCCATTGAATTCACCAACATTCCATAGGATTTTATAAGGAATCTAACCCTAGGAGTATGATTTGATACTCATGACATACTTTCTTGGATATGACTATTCATATGACATACTATCATGTATGTCAAACATATTGATATAGACAATTATTTGTATATACTAATTTTTAGTGAAGCGTTTTTAATGGCATACTTTACTACGTAAAATGCTTTGTGAGTTTTGAGTGTTAATGAAGTGAGCTAGGATTTTGCAGCTTCCATGGAGCCTTGGAGGAATGAATGTTGCACACAGCACACATAATGAATGCTACGAGTTAGGAAAATTTTCTAGTAGGGTGGAGTCCAATAGGTACACAATAGCATTTTGGATAGTGATGGACAAATATGATGATCTATTTTAGATGATACTTAGGCACCAAGCTTTTTGGATAAGTGTGTAACTTCGGAACATAAATAATTCCAAAATATAATATTTGGTTGAATATGGATTTTGTTAGTTGGTTCAAATTTTCGTTTCATATGATTCTTAGGAAATTCGAAAAAAATAGTGGAATCCGAAAAAGAGAAGCAGTGAAATTCCAAGTAAATGGCATCTAATCTCGAGTCCAAGTAAACAATTAGTAGTTAATCTTACTTATCGATTTTGTTTACAATCATTAACTCACTGTTTTTATTGCTCTACCTATCACTAGTCGCAGAACGTTTTGCAACATATTAATTCTTGAACATGAACTAAGTAAAATACTTTACTCAGGTAACTAATTGAAGTCATAACCAAGGAAATTCCACGCTCGAAGAGTCTTGAGCTAGACCTAATGCCCTAGTAGGTCTACGGTTTAGCAAATCAACATTTAGAAGAACATATGAAATGTGCATGTTTAGAATCAATAGTAAGAGCTCACCAACACCTGATGCAAAGACAATAGTGTTAAGGTATTACAAATCTAAAGGCTACATTCTATTGACTTGTTCAATAACCCTAGAAACCTAATACAAATATATACATACCCCAAATATATGCCCTGCAGTTGATTACAATACCCCTTACAGAATGACCTAAATATCCTTATTATCGTAACAAAGGTAATGCAAGGAAAGATGCAAGCAATAAGCATTTCAAGTTTTTCTCGATTCCATAGAGATGGAGGTAATCGGTACAATGCTATGATGCAAAGAACACTTCGTGCAAGCAATTAAATTACGTTGAGAGCGGTAAATGGGAAAGGCTTAGTCAAATGCGGTGTTAAGAGATCGACCTCTTATTTTCTTATAGTTAACTAAACTGCAAGAAATTTGAGCACCACAAACAAGCTCCAAATGACTTGTTTAAGAAGTGTGAATGCAGTAAATGTAATGTTTTTGTTCTTTTTGTTATGAAAAGGTTAGGGGTTGAGGCAACCCAAACCTGCATTCAATGAGTTGTATCCCAAGGCAGTCTTTTTCCACAATACACTGTAGGCTTTCATTCAGTGGAGAGTAGAGTACAAAATTGCATCCCCAGGCATACTCAAATACATTACAAATTGAAAAAGAGATGAACGATATGGAAGATAATCGAGTGAGCGGAATTGAAGCGATTTTGGCGAGGGGGGGATATGGAGACAAAACCAACTTGGTTGGTTTTCATGCATCTCATCCTCACTTCTCTCTCATTTTTTCTCTTTCTCCTTCACCCATCTCTCCCTCTCCCCTGCATCACCCAATTCTCTCTCTCTCTCCATAGCTCCACTCACTCCCCACTGCCATTGCATTTATAAGCAATATTGAGTATTTGATAGTTTAGTACGCATGACAATAGAGCATTAAAGCTTATTGTTTTTAATACCCATTTTCTACCAATGTAGAATCACTTGCCTTTAGTTAGAGCTATACCAAGCAAAAGCCCTGACCTAGCATTGTTCCCAAAACACTATCCTCCAATATCATCAATTTACCTTTTAAGTCTGTTTGAAACCCTAACTACTCTAGTAAGTTAGCCACGTATCCCAAATGATGGGTATGAGATACTAGGAACTGCCCAAGGATTAAAAAAGAAAAGAAAAAAGGTAACTTAAGTTAAAGAGAATGTACATCAAAATCAAGAAATTTAGATACAATTCAAACAAATGGGGATATTATATCCAACCATAATTGGGTCAACCATCCCGTGTCTGTCTCAATTGCTCCGTCTCCCACATTCTTTTCTTTCTCTCAAAAGAGACAACTCACTAACAAGACAAGTAAACAAACCTAATCTCACCTTCACAAACTTGAGACGTGGCTATATGCAATGCAACACATCCCGTGCACCTAGTATAAAATGTTTGGTGCGAGAGTGGTATTGTATCCTGACATGGATATAACACCATGACATAACCGATGTGTACCAATCCGGTCAACATATGGGGATTGGGTCAGCTGTAGCAATGAAATCACATAACATGGAACAATCTATTTATTTTCCATGACTCTTAAGCCTAAGCAATTTATGCATCATTTATATAGAAAAAGTTATCAAGGTCCCTTTTGGGGCATACTGGTTGTGGAACGCACCTGTGGTGACTCGATGACGCGAGTCCTCCGAACAAGCCAAGTTGCCACCCACAAGGCCACAACACAAAAGATAACACAAGTGCGAAAGCTTTGTACAAAACTAAACACCACTGCTTCATCGTGTGGTGCCATTTACACAAGTTAATATATATAACAAACTTAAAGAAACTACAAATTGTCCAAAATACATGATGAACAACAACAAAATTATACACAACCAGAATATTTAATGTAGTCCTACTCTAATTACGAGAAGTATGGTCGGACACAAAATGAACACCTAAGTGTAAACACACTAAGCAAACATAGATGACCAAGTGAAGTAGTCCTAGTCTGCATCGAACTCGTCCTGCATATATATAGCGTTTTTTTAATTATTGGCTAAATATTGTAGATATTTTTGGTAGTACCCTATGCGGGTTGCATATTTATTTTTGCTATGTATACTTTGGACAGATTTATCTAGTTTTCTTGGAATTTAAACTTTTGTACCAAATATGTAGAATGTATATGACATGATTTGGTCAGATGGTGAATTTTAACTAACTTAAATACCTGACACATTTTAATATAGCTATACATTTTCTTTGCCATGGGTTGCAAGTGAATAAGTATTTGGTTCTACTATCTTGAGGCCTCGTTCTTGTGAGTGAATAGGTCCGTTCCAGTACCAATGCTCCAAAGTGGGGCTTTGAGGGACGGATTTAAACCAACCAAACTCCCTTTTGTCCCCGTAACCCCCCTAGATAGGATTACGTCGCTCACTTGAAAATACGTCCAATTTACTCAAGAAACAAGACTTTTTTTTTTGGCTCTATTATTTTTTAGAGTTTATGCGGAAATTGAAACACCCCATAATTTCAAAGCGAAATAAAATCATTGTGAAGTAAACACCCTTGAACCAACCAAAATTATAACGATTATGAAGATACTAATTTCAAACAAAATAAGATAAAAATAAAGTATCTTCAAACCAAGCAAAACCGAACGATGTATCGATATATTAAATTCACATCAATAACTAACAAAATATAAAACATCCTCGTAAAACATACCTTTGAAGCAAGAAAATCAAAGCGAGAATCAATGCAAGCAAAATCTAAGAAAAGCGAAACGAAAAACCATAAATTAAGAGAGAGATGAAAAACAATTTGTTAACAATTAATGGAGAGATGAGTGGAGTATTCTACTTACCCTAGCTAGTTTAGAATATATACGTGGCAGTTAGAAAAGAGTGTGTACTAGCCAGTGAGGCAGTGAGGGAGAGAGGAGAGAAAGGGAGGTTTTGTTTCCTCATATATGAGCGATTGAGCGGGGATATTGAGGTTTCCAAAAGGATTCAAAATAATGATAGAGCGGGATTTTTTGGTTTCCAAATTTCGCAAAATTTTCGGGTTGCTTTGGTTTCCCTCTTTCGCAAAATTTTGAAATTTGCATTGACTAGTATGACCCTATGAAATTTGAGTATCAGAAGTCAGAACCGATGGAAATTTGACTAAATTTCGTCAACCTTACCCGATTTGGGTCAAAGTCAGAACTGGTTTTTTGACCGGATCAGGTTAGACAACTAGTTCAAATAAAACCAGAGCAGTTCTTTGTTAGAGAAAAATCGTCCGCCATTAGTTTTGGTACAGCCCGCACACAGCACATCGTAGATTTAGCGATATGATTATATAACCTGTAATTATAATGGCTCAATTATAATTGAGGCAACTAAAGGAAGTATTTGGTTGAATCAACACGGCCATGTTAATTGAAAACTCCAAAGTTAAACACATTTTTTAACATTTGAACAACCGAGTTGACCGGTTCACCAGTTCATAACTTGAATCGGGCAGTTCAAACTTCAAACCATAGTACAAAATATCAGGATATGAGTGTTTATCGATACTCAATTTCTTGATATGTATCGTGGATATATCCCCATCTTTGGGGACATTTTACATTGTTTGATGGGAGGGGTTCAAGGTACATATCTTATCTTAACACTTAAACAAACTCAAAATTGTTAGGGCATTTATAAGTTTTGGATTAGGCTAATTTTTTGTGGATATGATTTTCTAACTATTTTAAACATTGTCACAAATATTTAAAAAAAAATATATATATTATAAACTTGCTAAATACAATATCAACAATAGTGAAAATGAACGGTCTACAATTAGCCAAATTTTGTAAATTGTTAACTACATTAAACAAGTTTTGAATTTTTGGATTTTTTTATTATTTGTGAGAATGTTTAGAATAGTTAGGAGATCATATCAACAAAAATTAGCCTAATTCAAAACTTATAAATGCCCTAACGATTTTGAGTTTGTTTACGTGTTAAGCTAAAATATGTCCCTAGAACCCCTCCCTTGTTTGATATGCAAATATCGTAGATATATCTAAAGCAATCTACTATCTATATACTAAAGCAGAGACCTATTGTATTTTCTATCCTACAATCCATTGCATGGGATCTCTTTGGAAGGTATGAGTATATTTCCAATTCTTATATTTAGAGAGTTTGAGTGTATTTTCAATTCTTATCTATTTGATTAAATAAAAAAAAAAATACTAGATAATATGTGATTTGTAGAAGGTAATTTCCTATTACTTAATCAAACACTTTTAGTGTTCTAATTCTTATATATTTGATCAAAAAAAAAAATACTATAAATTAGGTGATTTGTAGAAACTAATTCCCTATTACAAATCATACAATTTTAATGTCTATGATAAAGCACCGACATATTTTGAATATATCCTTAACATGGCCTCAAAACATAGTTATTATACAAAAATAACATCACAAAATAACAGCAAAACAATAATGACAAATATTTTAAAATATGTATTCTAAATGAAACTAATGTCAAAAAACAATTAATGGGGAATCGAAAACTGGATGCAAATGTATCGAACTAACCTCAAATAATATTTAAAGTAAAATTGAAATCGGATGCAAATGCAAGCATTAAACTAATCTTAAAAAGTAATTAATATAAAATCGGAATATGGATACAACTACATTAAACTAACCTCAAAGAATAATTAACAGGAAATCAAAACTTGGATGGAAATACATCAAACTAACATGAAAAAATAATTGTTGGAAAATCGAAAATTGGATGCAAATGCATTGAGCTAACTGCTAACCCTCGAAGATTAAATTAACGGGAAATCGGAAACTGGTTGCAACTGCATTGAACTAACCTCAAAGAAAAATTAATTATAAATTGGAAACATATAATGCAAATGTGTGGAACTAATCTTATAAAATAAGAGTTAGTCTTCAGTGCGCATGTTGTATGGTATGCATGCAGTATGGGCCTTTGGATCAGTACTTCTTTGATGAAATACACCCACCCTCTGTGTGTGATCGAGTGGCCCAGATGTATCTCGCGCACCATAGATTTAGCCATAAAATAATTAATGGGAAATCAAAACCGGATGCAACTGCACTGAACTAATCTAAAAAAATACAGTGGATGCAAAACCTCAAGAAGTAATTAATGGGAAATCGGAAACTGGTTGCAAATTAATTGAACTAACCTCAAACAATAACTAACCTCAAATAATAATTTACATTTATTGAATTTGGATTAATACAATAGTTATCTGGATGCAAATGCATGGAACTGACCTCGAAGAACAATTAACATGAAATTTAAAATTGGATGCAAATGTATTAAACTAACCGAAAAAAGAATAATTAACGAGAAATCATAAATTTGATGCAACTGCATTGAACTGCTCTCAAAAAATAAATAACGGAAATTGGAAATTGGATGCAACTGCATTGAACTAACATCAAAATATAAATAACGGAAAATCAGAAACTGGATGCAAATACATTAAACTAACCTCAAAACATAGTTGGGTTATATGTTGTGGGAATATCTCGATAAGTATAGTTTTGCATTTAAAATGGTGTTTATCTTATCTCTTTCCGTATGATTGGGATATCCTTGCTATTCAAGTAGCTTCAATATATATGAACTTCGCCTTATTAGGTAATCTCACAAAACTTCAATCAAACTTCTATTATTAAACAACAAAATGAAGTTGAGGGGTTTTATCAAAGGTGAGTTATTTTTTTTTAATGGAGAGTGAGATTTTCACGTTATAAGAAATTTGGTTGAGTAATCAATATAATGGTGTGTTTGTTAAATTTTAACTCATGGAAAGGAAAGGAAATAAAATGGGTGGTCCACTATGGAATGGAATGGAAAGGAAATAATTTTAAATGGTATGTGTTTTGGTGGGGGAAAGGAAAGTAAAAACTGGGGAAAGGAATAATCATGTTTGTTTGCAAAAGCTATGGAAAGGAATAATTGTATTGTTGAGTGGAGTGTATTAGTAGTAAGTCCCTATCTATCTATTTCCTTTCCTTTGCTTTCCACAAAATTTTCAGGGATTAGCTAAAGACACAAAACCTTTTCCATTTGTTTCTATATGGAAAAGCCCATTTCCTTTCCATGGGTAAACAAACGCCTTAAAAACTATGGAAAAGGTGGACCACTCTTATTTTCATTTCCTTTCCATAGTGTTTCCATCATAACAAACACACCCTAATATTAATATATAATAGTTATGCATATTTGCAAATATTTTTTAGAATAATTAATATAACAACACCCGTTTGTAGATAATATTTGAAGATTCCACATAGCGAGCCATGCATAATTTAAATAATAATTAACGGAAAATCGGGAACTGGATAATCTTCGATGATCCCACATATAATAATTAATGGGAAACCGGAAATTGGATACAAATGTATTAAACTTAACTCAAAAAATAATTAATAGAAAATTAAAAACCGAATGCAACTGCATTGAACTAACCTCATAGAATAATTAGTGGGGAATCAGAAACTAAATGCAAATGCATTTAAATAACCTCAAAGAATAGTTAACGGGAAATAAAAAACCGGATATAATTGTATCGAACTAACCTCAAATCATAAATAATCAGAAACTAGATGCAGATCTATTGAACTAACCTTAAAAAGTTGAGCATGTCTTTAGTGCGCAGGTCGTATGGGCCTTTGGATCAGTACTTTTGCATTGCAATACACACGCACCCCGGCCTGTGTATGAGTGGCCCAGATGTGATGGCACACCATACATCACGCGCACCATAGATTTAGCCTAAAAAGTTATTAACGGGAAATCGGAAACTGGATCCAAATGCAATGAACTAATCTCAAAGACTAATTAACGAAACATTGAAAAATGGATGAAACTGCATTGAACTAACCTAAATGAATAATTAACGGGAAATTATAAATTTGATGTAACTACATTGAACTAACCTCAAAAAATAATTAACGTGAAATCTGAAACTTGATGCAAATGCATTAAACTAACCTCAGAGAACAATTAACATTAAATCGGAAATTGGATGCAACTGCATTGAACTAGCCTCAAAGAATAATTTAACAGAAAATAAAAAACTGGATGCAACTGTATTAAACTAAAATCAGAGATTAACTAACGGGAAATTAGAAATTAGATGCAAATACATTGAAATAACCTAAAAAAATAGTTAACTAGAAATCGGAAGTCGGATGTAACTACATCGCACTGACCTCAAAACATAAATGTCCACCTTTTTAGCCTTCTCACGTGAGTAATTAAGAACCCAAAATGAAAGTGAGTTTATGTAAAGCCCGTATTTAAAATGGCTAAATCTATTGTGCGCGAGATGTATGGTACGCCCTCACATCTGGGCCACTCACACACAGAGGTGAGGGTGTATTGCATCAAAAAAATCTTGATCCAAAAATATGTATTTATTTATTAATTAATTAATTTAATTATTTATTTAAAATTTCGCTAAATTGGATTTGGGATACGTGGCCTGATTTATGGGCGAAGTGCGTGTTGGGCTTGGGTTTCAAACCCAAATATATATTCATACTTTTTCAGATAATAGGGTTCTTAGAAAAATAAAATAAAATAAAAAGAGAGGGGAGATAAAAGCTTGTTGGCTAGAAGCGTTGGGAGCGCGACGATTAGGATTATGAGGGATTAAATCGAGCTTTTAATTTTAAAGTGAGTGGTTATATTTTTAAATTGGACTCGAGATCTCTACAAACCGGGTCTGAGATCATCTCAGAACCGTGTTATCTCGCGATTGATCGAATCCGAGAGATGTGTGTGTGCCCTCGATATCTGTGTGTGTGCTCCGAGATGTGTGTGTGTGTGCTCCGAGATACGAGATGTGTGTGTGTGTGGTACAGACTACAGAGATCAATCTCTGTACCCGGTTATAGATTAAATCTGAAACTATGTTGTATTGACTGTCGAAGCTTTATGGGCGTTAATGGCAGTTAAAGCCCAACATAAAGAAATCGGCATGTTTGTCTGTTTGAACTTTTTCTTTGTTGTGGTTTGGAATTTATTGATTGATGTCGGGGGGAGTAAGGGTTTTATGTTTGGTTATGGAGGTTTGAATGGGTGGGCTGTTGAAGCTTTAAAAAGGGCTGTAATGGCGTCGCAAGATCAAAACCGTCCGGATTATTGTTTGAACTCTCCTTTTTGTTGTGGTATGGTTGGTTGATGTATGATTGAAATGCGGGATTGGGTGTGGGCTGTCGAAGCCTGTGGAAGTCGTTAATGGCGGCGCGAATTCTAGATCTAGTTTTGATGAAGTATATGAATTGAATCATTTGAGGTTTTTGGTTTTGTTAAAGTTGTAGGGGTTTTTATGGGGGTTAAAATCGGTTGGTTGAAATGGGTGGGCGATTGGAACTTGATGGTGGTCGATTTGGTGGTTGCCTGGTTGGTGGTTGGTGGAGGGAGCTGGTGGTAGCTGATGGAGAAGATGACAGGTTGGGCCTTGGGCCAGTTTCAGTTATTGGACTTTAGTTTTTAGTTGTTTGGGCCAACATTAGATTGTTTTGTTTGGGCCGGTCCACATTAGTTTAAGTTGTTGGGCGATTAGTTTAGTTTAAGTGTTTGGGGCCAATTTCTAATATTGTTTTGGGGCCAGTCCATAGGACTTAATAGAGATCCAAATGGGTCTTTCAACATTTAGACTTTTGGGTTATAAGGTTTGGGGTTTGGGCTTGGCTAGTGGGTCCGAACCATGACCTTAGCCATGAGCCCATGAACCATGCACCTTTGCCCTTAGCCATGAACCATGGCTATGACCCTGAACCTGTTGAACATGGAAACGACAGTTTGACTTTGACAATGACGGGTTGACTTTGACCATTGACCGTTGACTATGAAATGTTGACTTTTTCTAGATTTTCACATATTTAAGAATATGGACAAATGTAGTAATAAAATGTTGTCGAAATTGTATGGACAAATCAAATGATAGAATGTTGTGGAAGCTTGTATAAACTTGGTTGTCATTATCTAAGACAGATGTGACGTTGATAGTTTGTATTTTTGACCTGTGACAAGAGTGAAATTTTAGGAGATATAATATTCCTAAAACATTATAAAAATGTTATGCGGTATGTTTGGAGCTATTGTGACGTTATGGGGTATGTTGAAATTGTTGTTCTGGTAAAGGATATCATATGATAAGATATCGATTAATTGCAATATCTTTGAGAAATTTATATAAACGCTCTATTATTATATATGTGAGATGCTACTATGAGGTAGTATAGTATTGGTGAATATTTTCCCACGGGATTGTGGCTTAGTGCAATAATATATGGCTAAATCTACTGTGCGTGAGATGTAGGCGAGAAGTAGTGCTCATAATATATTGGCACGTGAAATGATGAAAGGAGTTATGAGATGTATTGAGATATTTCTAAATAGTGTGGCTTAGTGCAATAATTAATGAGCATGTCTTCAGTGCGCGAGATGTATGGTGTGCAGGTAATGTGGGCCTTTGGATCAGTACTTTTGCCATGCAATACACACGCACCCCTACCTGCGCTCAGGTTGACCACATTGTTTGTGCTGAATTTCCTGATCCAGATACTGAACCTGAATTGTTCCGCACTGTTATCAAATGTATGGTTCATGGGCCGTGTGGCTTAAAAAATCCAAGTTGTCCATGTATGGTAAATAGGTGTTGCAAAAATCAGTATCCCCATGCTTTCGAAAATGTTATGACCATGGATAAGACTGGATATCCTATCTACCGTCGTCGTGACACTGGCAAGAAATATAATGTTAGAGGGCATGAAGTTGATAATAGGGATGTTGTTCCATACAATCCTTATCTTTCTAAGATGTTCGATTGCCATATTAATGTCGAAGTTTGTGCCGGGATACGTTGTGTCAAATACATTCACAAGTACATATTCAAAGGACACGACAGGACAACAGTGGTGTTCAATGACTTCATGCCACCTGAAGCGGTTTGGAGGTTGTTCGGGTTTTCTCTTCACCAAGAGAAGCCGGCTGTTGTGAGATTAGCACTTCATCTCCCTGGAATGCACCGAGTGGTTTACAATCCTAATGAATCAACGGATGCTATTCTCTTAAGGGCTCAGCAACAAAAGTCAACTCTAACTGCATTTTTCGAGCGGTGTGCTTCAGATCCTGATGCACGAGGGCTTACATATCAAGAATTTCCAGAACATTATGTTTGGAGTAAAAGGTGGCATAGATGGACAAAAAGGACTCAAGCACCTGCTATTGGCAGAATGTACTTTGCAAGTCCTAACTCTAGTGAGTGGTTTTATTTGTGGTTACTTCTAACTGTTGTAAAAGGTCCGCAATCCTTTGATGATCTAAAGAGAATTGGGAATGGTCCTCCGCTTCGTACTTTCAAAGAAGCGTGTGTTATGCGTGGACTTCTTGAAGACGACAGCGAATGGGTGCAATGTTTACAAGAGGCTGCAATCATGCAAACTGGGTATCAACTTCGTCGACTTTTCTGTACTATTCTCACGGAGTGCAATCCGGTGCAACCCGAAGCCTTATGGAATGAATTTTGTGAAAGCATTTGTGATGACCTCCCGTACAAGCTTCAAACCATGTTCTTCATTCCTCATCCTACGATGATGCAAGTACAAGATTATGGCTTATTTCTCCTAAATGATATTCTCTCTACGAGTCGGTGGTAGAACTCTAGCTCATTTTCCTACAATGCCGCTCCCAATTAGAAATTGGAGCTTGGTTGTTGGGAACAGACTTATATGGGAGCAAAGGCAATTTCAATTTGATCCACACAATGAAGAGGCACACGCCAATGCCATCCACTTAAATGCTGAGCAACACTTTGCATATAGTGAAGTGACAGATTCAGTAGCTCATAACAGCGGACTACTATTTTTCTTGAATGGAGCAGCCGGCACGGATAAATCTTTTTTTGTTTACAACACCATTGCTGCTCGTGGTCGGTACTCAAGGACACATTGCTATTATGATGGCTTCATCCGAATAGCTTCTTTGCTATTGGTGGTGGTCGGACTGCTCACTCAACCTTTTGCATCCCATTAGATATTATGGATAACTCGTATGTGGGTTCGATGGCGTTCACCACAAGCTGAATTATTCGGACAAGCTAACCTAATCATATGGGATGAGGTCCCAATGCAAAACAAGTTCGTTTGGAAGTCGTTGATCGCGACACTTCGTGATATTCGAGACAATGACAACCCATTCGGGGGGATTACTGTGGTTCTTGGTGGTGACTTCCGTCAATGCCTACCAGTTATACCCAGAGGGGCCCGAGAGCAAATTGTTTGTGCTTCCTTGCGATGCTCTTTTCTTTGGAATCACGTCAATGTTCTCACCCTGCTACAGAACATGAGATTAGAGCGTGGCACTTACGAGAATTTACTATTTGCAGAGTTCTTAACAAAGGTACAAACATTTCTGTCCTAATTTATAATATTCCTCTCTATTAGAATTCTCATAATATTCTATTTCACATTTTATGTCATCAGGTTGGAAACGATCCTGAAGCGGTTATTGAGCTACCCTCAACGATCCATCATTGCACACATCTTCAGGACCTGATTTATGCTACTTATCCTCATTTGGATGAAACTTCCACTGTCACCCCTGACTATTTAACTGAGCGGATAATTCTTTCTGCGAGGAATGATGATGTCAATGCCATTAATGCAACAGCTTTACATATGTTCCCAGGAGAAACTATGACTTTTCTAGCTGCTGACAAGTTGGATGAGGCAGATGCAAATAATCCAAGAAATATTAATCAGTATCCAAATGAGTACCTAAACTCACTTGATCCCCGGGTCTGCCGCCAAGCATTTCGACTCAAGCTAAAAAAGGTTGTCCAATAATGTTTTTGCATAATATTGCCCCGAGAGATGGGTTATGCAATGGGACTCGCTTTGATGGTGTTGCAATGTCAACCACACGTTATCGGGCCAGAATTCTTACGGTGAAAAATTGGGTAACCGTGTATTTATTCCAAGGATCTCTTTGTCACCATCCTCTTCAGATTTTCCTTTCAATATGACGAAGATAATTTCCTATCCATTTGGCTTATTCCATGACATAAATAAATCACAAGGTCAATCTGTGAAGTTTGTGGGAATCGATCTTCAAACCTGAAGTTTTCAGCCATGGCCGATTATATGTGGCATTATCTAGGTGCACTTCGCGAGCCGAATAAGTATTCTTTTACTTCAAACGCTGAAAAACTTACTACAAATGTCGATATCTGCTGAAGTCTTGCTTTAAGCATTTGTCGTCGGTGCATAAGTAGTTTCTTTTCCTTATTATTAGTTTTATTTTCTTTTCATGGTTGTTTACATTTACTTATTCAACAAGTCCATCTATTGGCACTCACTTTATTTAAAAACTTTACTTCCTGCAGTTGAATAGATATTCAATTTTTGTTCACACTAGCCAAGAGTCTTTCACAACCAGTTTTGCAACGTGGTCAGTTTCTATTTACTTTTACTATAACATCGCCTTCTGTCTTTGTTTCACTTCGAATATTTAGTTCCTATTTTCACTTTCTACTTACGCTCTTATTTAAGCTCCTTATTTAATGTTTTCCAAGCAGACATACAAGACAATTACTTAATTTTTCAATTAAGTGTTCTTGAGGCATGGGATTTACAATAGAGGTGCTGACCTTGGCTACTCAAATTAAGGTCCTCAGGGGTTTATGAACAAGTTTTGATCGTAAATAATGATATTTCTCCTTAGGGCATACTTTTGTGGGGTGCTCTTAAGGCCCCTTCTTTGTAATATTTTGCTGGCTTTCTCCTTAATATACCCTCACTTTGGTGGAACATTGTTTTATCTATTACTCTATTATGCTTCTCATATCTTATTGATATATATATGCTTGTATTAGTGTTGTTTTATGTTTAAGTACATTTAGAAGATGGACGAAATTTCGCATTTTCATATATCCATTTAATGCATTTCTAGTGATACACTTGCTGGATTCAATCACAGTTAATTGTATGCCCAGCCTTCTTACAGTATTCAAAACAGTGGAGAGTCGCATCGAGGTCTCATGGCCCGTAGGCATGGGCATAACTGATAACTGATATAACTGATAACATTGATTGACAGGTTCTATTTTCATTCATACCCACAATAGGTATGAACATTGATTGTTCATACCTACCCATGCTGAACATCAGCTATGAACATTGATTGTGGCTATGAAAACATGAACCCAAAACATATATGAACAATAACTGTTCATATCCCAAATTATGAAAATTAGCTATGAACAATAGGTATGAACAAAATAGATATGAACAATAAATGTTCACACCCAAAACAGATATGAACATTGATTGTTCATACTCAAAACATATATGAACAATAAATGTTCATACCCAAAACAAACATGAACATTTATTGTTCATACCCAAAACATATATGAACAATAAATGTTTCAAACACTGAATGTTAATAGTCCAATAAGAGTATGAACATTGATTGTTCATGGTCCAAATTTCAAACACTAATTGTTGATGCTGAACTTTATCAGGTAATTGTTGATGCCGAAGCTATAACAGATGAGGAAAGAACATTGCTGCAGAACATATCCAGCGACGTTGCACCCTCTGATCAGGTAGATTTCAACCTATATGAAGTGTATAAATACACACTATAGTATTAGTGTATAAATATACTATAGTATTAGTATTATTAATATCCAATAGTAGTTATGAAAAAATATTGTTCATAACCCCAAATAGGCATGAACACTGAATGTTCATAGTCCAATAAGAGTATGAACATTGATTGTTCATGGTGCAAATTTCGAACACTAATTGTTGATGCTGAACTTTATCAGGTAATTGTTGATGCCGAAGCTATAACAAATGAGAAAATAGCATTCCTGCAGAACATATCCAGTGACGTTGTACCCTCTGATCAGGTAGATTTCAACCTATATGAAGTGTATAAATATACACTATAGTATTAGTGTATAAATATACTATAATATTAGTATTATTAATATCCAAAAACAGTTATGAACAAATATTGTTCATACCACTAAACTGGTTATGAACAATCATTGTTCATACCCCCAAATAGGAATGAACACTGAATGTTCATAGTCCAATAAGAGTATGAACATTGATTGTTCATGGTCCAAATTTCAAACACTAATTGTTGATGCTGAACTTTATCAGGTAATTGTTGATGTCGAAGGTATAGCGGATGATGAAATAGCATTGCCCGCAGAATATATCGATTGGCGTTGTACCTCCGATCTAGAAATGATTGTCCGACCCTATGGTGAAGAAGATGATGAGGCCATGTCAATAAGACTGGAGAACCAAATTTTGAGGGAGAAGGTCAACGACTCGAACAAGACCTTCATTTGTACAAAGAAGAAATTGAACAATTGAAGGAAGAGTTGAGGGAGAAGGTCAACACACTTGAACAAGAACTTGTTGTGCAAAGAAGAAATTGAACAATTGAAGGAAGAGTTGAGGGAGAAGGTCAACACACTTGAACAAGAACTTCTTTTTGTGCAAAGAAGAAAATGAAAAGTTGAAGGAAGAGTTGAAAAAGAAGGTCAACACACTTTCGAACAAGACATTCAGTTGTGGAAAGAAGAAAATGAAAAGTTCAAGGAAGAGTTGAGGGAGAAGGTCAATACACTTGAACAAGAACTTCTTTTTGTGCAAAGAAGAAAATGGAAAGTTGAAGGAAGAGTTGAAAAAGAAGGTGAACACACTCGAACAAGAACTTACATTTGTGCAAAGAAGAAAAATGAAAAGTTCAAGGAAGAGTTGAAAAGAAGGACCGGCAAGAGGGGATAAGGAAGAAGTGCAACCTCAAACTGAAAAGCAGTCCCACCATCATAAAACCGAATGAGGATGCAGAAATGGTGTTCGATAAGGATGCAGAAATGGTGCCAAATGAGTCTCCGGACTTTAGAGGTCCATCAATTTCCATCCGTATATTCCTCATCACCTATACCCAAGGAGAAAGAAAAAAGAAACGAGAGAAATGATGGGGAGAAAGAAGCCGAGAAAGAAATTAAAATGACTTCCATAATCAGGAAAGTGAAGAACAACAGAGATAGGAAAACTATGCAGATGGACCCCAATTTCACCAAAGAAGGGAAGACGAAACCACTCAAAAAATTAATGAACCTTGACACTAGCAAAAAAATTCTTGATAAGGGGAAGCAAGTCAGAGATATTGACATTGGGCCACTGCTAGACCCTAAGACAAGTCCCTACTATCATGGATTAGAAGAAAGCAATAGACAAATTATTGACACTTTCTTCAAAATGGCGGACACCAGGTAAATCTAGGAAGACTGTAAGTGTTTTACTAGTTTAAAATGACATCAAATAGCATTTTTTACTGATGCTAATTTCTTGGGGTTTTTGAGCATAATAATCGGGGGAGATGGTGACAATTTCCAAATAGTTGGTTCTCTAGTAGAAGACCTTTTGTTTGATAGGGAAATTGATTATCAGGTAAATTTTGATACCCCTTTCTTGACTATGAACAATGAATGTTCATACTCTTGTTGGGCTATGAACATTCAATGTTCATACTTCATACACCTAGTCGACTATGAACAATGAATGTTCATACCATTGAACTATGAACAACAAATGTTCATACCTGACCTTACATCAACCGAATAATGTTTATACTTTGCTATTTTTTAATTTTGATATCTGACCTTCCTTTATTTGTAGAACTTACTTCATTTATACTTTGTTTTGAATCTAAAAAATGCTCAATTCAACAAAGTCATTTTGGTGGTCTCTCAACTTCGCAAAAAGTTCCCAACCAAAAAAAAACATGTCTACTTGCCTCGCCAACTCAAAGGTGAATTATTTATTTCAAATTATTATTTCATATCTATTTTGTGGTTGGTCTCACATTCTTATTATTTCCACGACTCAATGTCACAAAGATATATCTTTGGAAGGAGGCATTGCAAAAATAGTGGACACAATCGACTTGAGTGCCAAATTCTTGGCGATTCCAATACATTCAGAAAACCATTGGACACTCACCGGGTTGCGGAGTTAAGTAATGGGACAACAAGAGAAATGGTTACATTTCAACTCCTTAAAACACGAGGAAAAGTCATTCAAAATTGCAAAAGACATGGTAATTTCCACACTAAAATGAGAAGAAACTTTTGTATCTTCTAACATAAATAAAGGAATAACTTCTTTATATTTTGCAGAAGACGAAACTGGTTGAGAAAATAAATCTTCGGATCAAAAAGGAGAAATTGACAATTAATATGCTCAGTAGTCTAGTAAGAATAGAGTCTCCAAAATGTCCACAGCAAACCAATAGATAAATGCATAATTATTCACTGAAATTCTTATAAACTTCTACATTAAGAAAATTATAATTGACCTGAGATTTGTATTTTCTAAATTGCAGCACTGATTGTGGACTCCATGTTTGCAAAATGATGGAAATTCTTTTTTTAAATGGTGGATGTGATTTCGAAGCAAAAGAAGCACAGAAGATGCGCCCTCAACTTGCATGCATGTTACTGACAGACAGCCCAAGAAGCTGGACTATAGAACATCATTTGTTTATGCAAAATTATCGAACGGGGTTGTTTAATGAAGAATTAATGTAGGAAGGATAAAACATTATATTTTGACATGTATGAATGTGCGTGAATGCATCAGTATATCTGTATATCAGTTGTTATGAAAGACAAATAAAAATCTGTATATATGTATATCAGTTGTTATGAAAGTGAACTATTATTGATGTTTATCATGTGTTCTCTTAATCTTTATGTTCTTATTTGAAACTATTATAAACTCATGTCTAAATTTGTGTGTTGACTATGGTGATAAGTTTTTGTAAGTTTTTCTCGTCAGAAATAGGTAGTTGAAGTAGGTAATAAACATTACCATGACCACGAGAAACCAAAGATAAACCTACAAAGAATAAATTCCGAAGGTAACATGAACATCAACACTTGCATAAACTAGAAAGATTGATGTCGATCACCCTAAATATATGTAGTACATTACAAGATATTACTTAATTTTAAATAAAAATATAAGCTCCGTTAAATATAACATGAATGGTGACATCAACTACGGGTTAAACCGAGTTGCAGTTAAGTCGACATGAATGGGAGAATGGAGTGATTGCCAAAGGTTGGGATTTTTTGACAAATACGAACTTCTCTAGACTGAAATCGCACCAAAGGATCCTGTCGTTGCATTCAAAACTGCAATATTTTTCGTGTGAGTAGGTCGACGTGAAAACGGGTGAGTAGGTCGGCCGAAACACGCGGGTGACGGTGAGAGAAATACAATTTGTCTAATGAATACGCCCTCGGTTCACTCCACAACCTGTTGTCGTATTCATGTAAAAGCCTAAGTTCTAATTTCACAAGAGCAATGTTCTCCTCACCCCGAACACGAACATAATAGCAATAGTACCATTAAACTGAAAGCGGTTTATGCGGTGTGGTGGGGATTTAGTCTGCGGTAGCCCAATCCTCGTCAAGATTCGAGGGCAATGTTAAATACCAATATGCCTGCATCATAAAGAGATCCTTTTGCATCCACCACTGCGGCTGGTTCTTGATGTGTTCATCATTAAATGGCAACTCCAAGTCGTTCAACCTTCTCCATTTCAAACTTCGAATCGAACAATTCAACATACATGATGATTGAGTGATTATAGGTTTTCATGGATTTTCATGGCTTAGGTTGTGCGGATGTCTCAATAGTAATGAGAATTGAATTTCGATTGGGACATAGTAAGCCATGGAATCTATTTGATTCTATCCTTAAGCTTCCATGGAATCTATTTGACTCTGCATTGATTAAACATCTTTCTTTAGTTTCCAAGTCTTGAAGAAGCTTACAATCTTCTGGATTTGTATCGGCTACTTCAAACTCAGATTGTAACTTTGTCACCTGATTATTTACATTGCCAAAATACTTGATGAAGAGAAACACTCGATACGTTTTATGAAGAGAAACACTACGCCAATGTAACATTGCTTTGGCGTAAAACTCCACAAATGTCGACCTTCCGGGCCTTCTTCATCGATCTTGTAATCCCGGCAACTTTAGGAGTGGAATTTGACTCTTTAACACCAAGCTTCCGCTTATTCCCCTTCTTTTAATTTGTTTCCCAACGCGTCGACTACATCTCTTTGTAGTTCTTTGCGCGAGGGGTCCTTCTAGCTGAAAATCGATGCCCCACCTTTGTCGTTACACTCCGCTTGTGTTTCCTTGACAATTGTGGAATTAGGCAATGGAGTGGATGCCTCCAGAACATCAGTATATGTGAAAAAAAATAAAATACAATTAAGAACACTATATTGTCTTTAGCTATATTGTCAAATATATCAAATGTCCTCTAATATACCGAAATAACAAATTGAACTATTTAAGTAAAGAACAAATTCACAGTCAATTGACTCTCAAACGGCCGAAGAAATATAGATATAGGGAATGGATCGGTTTACTCACTTTCGTACTCTAAATAGCGTGTCGTATCAATTAATCTAATGGCCAGTTTTTTGCTTAGGTGGGCAGCCGGCAGCCATGTACTTTGTTCAGAAGGAATATGGCTTTGAGCTTGAGTCGAGAACTCAAGAGCCGAAACTAGTAATGAGTTAAGGACAATCATGGGTCCCATTTCTTCTCTCTCATTCCTTTCCTTTGTTGTTCATACTCAGTGTTCATAGTCCACTAGGAGAACCGAATTATGAATGTTCAGTGTTATTGTTGGACTATGAACATTAAGTGTTCATACTCTTAGTGGACTATGAACATTCAGTGTTCATACTCCTAGTGGACTAAGAACATAGAATGTTTATACTCTTGTTGAACTATGAGAATGGATCGGATTTCTTCTAATACCAAAAGAGCGTGCAAAGGATCGACTTGACTATTAGTGGCGCAATATTGCTAGTGTTTGACTATCACACATGGCCAGTACTACGAAGTCAAGCCTGATTGGTTTAGAAAAATGACGTGGCGAGAATAGATAACTAAAGTGAGAAATAGACGAGAAAAGTAAAGGTAAATATCACAGTGAGTTCATTCTATCTCCTTTTACTAATCTCTCTCTTTCTTAAATTAAATCGTTGATCTTCGTTGGTGTTTGTATGTTATATTCAGAGTTTGATCTCTCACATTGATTCACCAAAATCTTATTTAACATAAATGATGAAGGGATAGAAAACATATTGCAACACAGATGGATACTGATGAACGTAAGATGAATTCATAATCTGTTGCTGAGTATTTACAGGACTAGTGCTACATGGAGACAGAAAATAGCCCCATCATTGTTAATCAACCAAGTATTGCTCTTGTTGTAAGTTTTAGAAGCATAACACATTAACACCAAACATAACACATTAACTTCGTCTCTTTCATCTTCCTTGGCCTTGTGGACCTAGCCTTAACTCAAGCTTTTTCTCTATCCTTGTGTATCAAATCTGTTTCAACTTAGGGAAATCCCGAGGAAGAAGAAAGTGAACTTGTCTTTATTTCGGATCGGTTGTTTTATTTTCTCTCTTTTTGGTTATCTCAATTTCTCCTTCCCTATTACTGCGGACCCCAATTTGTGTTGGGCAGACTCATAAAAAAAAAACTATTATTACAAGGGTTCCATTGGTCCCAAAAATCTAAAAAAAAACAATTATTACAAGTATGCCATTGGTCTCCAAAAATTGAATTGAAACCCCAAACTTAAGCGACCCGGATAGGTCGTTTGGACTAAGTCCCAAACGACTTGGCCACACCGTCCCAAACGACTTGGATTAAGTCACAAACGATTCACATATTCTCTTTCCAAATGTCCAAAAGGACCTTTTCTCTCTCCAACTCGAAAACCCTTATTTGAGGCTTTCTCTCTTCAATTTTCCAGAACCCTAAATTGAAATCCCCTAATGAAACACAAGACTCAAACCCTAAATTGAAAACGAAATTGTATACCCGATTTGCATCTGCTGAGTGGAAGGTACACTTCAAGTTTTATTTTAATTTGACGTGATTGTATTCGTATTTGTGCAATTATATTTTCGGAACCCTTATATTTTCACCATTTTCCCATATTTTTTTTTCTTGAACAAATGTGTAGTGTTATTTCCTTACATTTTAGGTTAAGTTTGGGTAAAAGGTTTAGCATCATGACAAATATAATAAGGGAAAAATATTTGAAAGGAAGGTTATGATAGAGTTGGCTATCGGTGGGTGTTAGGTTATAATGATCTGTCTTCTCAATTTGAAAAAATTTCAATTTGAGAGGATAGATCATTATAACCTGCATATCCACCGGAGGTAGGTAACTCTTTCATGTCCAAGTTTTCAATTATTTCTTTACGTTTTAGGTTAAGTTTTGGTACAAGGTTGTTCCATAGATATAGATAAATATCTGCCACACAGTGATACATCACATAAGACAGTGCTGCTTTAGTTATTTTCATTGTCGAATTTGGTAATTACATTTGATCATGAGATATCTTATTGTAGTTATTGGTAGAGGTGGAGAAGGTATTTTGATTGGGGAAACAATGTTTACTATTTCAGATTGGTGAAACTGTTGGCTAATTAGGAAGAAAAATGTTATTATGTTTTATGTTATTTTTTCTAGGATGAAGAAAGATGTGTATAAATATAAGCCTAAAAAAGTTGAAGACGGTCGACCTCGAGGTGGTATCAAGGTTACCAGTCGATGCCTTGTCGAAAATGCTCGAGGATAAGTTGTTTTCGACATTTGATATAGATGAAAGGGTTGATTTCAGGAAATCACCTTTTGGTTTTCTTCTAGATATTAATCTGATAGATCCGGACCGACGATAAAAGGTATACTATGCTTGCCCTTTTGCAATCTGATTATGGAAGCGTTGCAAAAAGAGAATTTTACCAGCGACTTACAAATTAAAAGAGGTATACTTAACTTTCAAGGAGTCGGACGTGGCCCTTCTTACTAATTTGTCCCACAGATCGACCTCGACCGGTATTTCCGGATGGATTCAACGGTGCCCCACGCCTTCGGTTAAGGTATTCCGGGACAACCAAGCTTCGGCACGCGATTCTTGTGGCGATGTTTTGCTAACGGAGATTTTGATGGCACGGATGTTAGCTAAGACAAAGTCGATCAGAGGAATAAGGCGACTAGGAATGACATATACGCTGAAGAGATTGTTTGTGGTCGGGCTTTTTATTCCAAAGTCTACTTAACGGAGTTAGTGTACTTCATGTCGACATTGCACAAGTTTTGGAACAGTTTGATGCATTTCCATGGGGCTATCTTACTTTCGAAGGCATTAAAGGCTGGTGTGGAGCATCTAAACACTGAAATGGAGAAAGCGGTTTAAAAGTTTTCAGGAGAAGCCGTTTACACACACCCTAGGCGGGTGTGCACTTGCTTTCACCTTGTGGATATTCCTTCATGTTCCCTCTTTGGATGCATACCGATTGGATAGGAACGTTTTCCCTCGGTTTCTAGGGTGGGTTAAAGTTGCAAGGAAAACCATGCGGGACGATAAGTGGGACCCGGTTTGAAGAACATGAGAAAAGTTCGTGTGGTGAATGACTTACAAGTTCCACGGAATGTGCAAGCAATGAGAGTCTGAGAGATGCAGATTCGGGTTAAGTTGTAAATTTGTTTTTTAGTGCGGATCGATCCCTTGTTTGTTTCTATTAAAAGTGTTTTTGATTGGGTTGTTTGTTCTGAGAGAGAAGGCTGGCGATAACCGGGTTCCTCGGACATTTTTTTTCATCAAGCAATGCAAACAGAGGTAATGTTCTATCTTCCTCTGTTTCTTTGGTTCATCAGTCTAATAAGTATCAGTGATGTATGTTGGCATGAATCTCATCTTGTAATGATAGGTGATTAAACGAAAAGCTGAGGAGATGTTATGGGAGCTTTCAAGCAAAGCTGCTGGACCTGTTGTGGTAGTTGAGGGAACTGAAAGGCAAACTGTGGTACCGGAGGATTGTGGTGATGATGCGTTTGCAGAATCGTCGGCAAAGAGGTTCCCAAGAGGGAGAAGTCTCACTAAGCAGAAAAGAAAATCAGACACCAAGCAAGTTTCGCAAAGACGAACGGCGAGGAAAGAGGCAACCATCAACTAAACATGTAGTCACAAGACCCAAGTCGGTTTGAAGATTCTACGCTTTACTAGGAAGCCCGGGACCCAAAAGCCAAAACTTTCTAATGATAATGATTTATCTCAACAAATTGCGAGAAGAATGTTGTTGAAATTGAAAAAAAAGAACGTGAAGAGGGAGATGACCGCCCAATGAAGTCTTAAGCATAAGTTCATTGGAAAATGAGTCCGTTGGGGGTTCTCAACTGCAAAATGTTGGAACACCGGTGGTGGAGTTGTTGAGAATAATGGCAGTGAAGTGGTGGTTGATAACTTGTGTCATGAGTACAAACATCAACTAGCCGCAAAATTGGTATTTCCATGCATTTATCTTTTTGTTTGTATTAATCGTGGTTGGTAGCAATCTTGGATGCATCTTTCTTCCCTTGTTTTTGGCGGTCACGAAGGGGAAATCTCAATTGATCCGAACAAGTCAATTTATGATGAAGGGGTGGTGGTTTATTGTGTTGGAAGGATTCTATCTACTTACGTCTTAAATATTTACAAGTTATCGCGGAATAAATTCAATTGTTTTGACCTCAAAGTATTTTGTAAGCTCAAATGTTGATTTTGCGGAATCATGGAGACATGGATCTTTGCTAACGATTAAATCGGACGGTCGAGTGCTCATTACAAAATTGGCTTAAAAAGTGTGGTGGGTAGAGATAGTATGTCTTGTTACACCAAATTTCAATGCTGCAATAAACAGTGTAAGAGTATGCAGGTGAACTTTTAAACATGTGAGGAATGAATCCATAACTAAAAGTGTGCTTTACATGGCTTTGCACATTGCACAGGGTAAGAGTATAAAGGAAAAATAACCTGATATTCCCTGTGAAAAAGAAAGGGTTATGTATGCGGCAATGATTGGCTAAAGAAAGTGAGTACGAAGCATTGGCTAATGAAAGTTCTAGATTGACATAAGGTTTACTTGTTTGAAACTTTCCACTATTTAGAGTGTATAGTGTTGACTCACGCACTTATTTTTACTAATTGTATCCATATTTTCTTCATCTATTAATAGGACGGAGAAACTGGAAAGGTTGATGATGGTGACAACCGTGATGATGCTGACAATGAAAATATTTGTTTAAAAGTGGTGCACTTTTAAGTATGCGTATATTTACGGATCCTTATATTTAAGAGTAAACATTACTGCGTGTTACATTTTTTGAGGGGTGAGTAAATTTTAAGTGAGTCACTGTATTGTATGTATGCGACAATGTAGTGTAGGCTGGTTATGAAGCTATTTTATCGCGATTCTTGTTTCATAGCGATTGACTCAGTTGAGGTGAAAGCAACAGGTTATTCTCATGGATGATTTGTACTAGAGGTGAAGGAATGCTACACTTGAAGAACTACGATGTGATACTATCTCTGTACAATTTGGGAAAAACTCAAAACCAATTGTTTATGCAGATCAAATATTTATTTTTTTCTGTGACAATGTAGTTTACCTGTGCGACAATGTAGTATAAGGTTTATTCTATGTGCAACTAACTCACATTTATCTTATGGTCTTATATACTGTTGTAATTTTTATCCTTATATTTAAGAATTCTATCTTGTTGATCCTGAGCACTGTCAGAAGTCCTAATAAGGCTATATTGGCAAGTATAACCGCTCAAACGCCAACCCACAAATCAGGTAGCTTTCAAGAACTGGTAATTGTACCAACTAACAATAAATAGGATAAGAGCACAAGAACTTTCATGTCAAGATGTTTCATTTTTATTTGGAAATGATGTATCGGAACTGGATACCCTCCTAGAATTTATGAAAGGGGATGATGGGAAAAATGTTTAGTCCGTAATGTCTCTTAAGCCGTTGTAATTCAGTTTTTTTGTGGTGCATAAGTATTTAGTTCGTGATGTAATACACACGCACGCCCTGTGATGAGTGGCCCAGATGTGAGGGCATACCATACATCTCGCGCACAGTAGATTTAGCTTTATAATAATCAAATTCTAAGTATGAAGGATCCGAAGTTATTGATAATAACTTTTATTATGACTGCTCTTTTATTATTTCCTCCAGATCCATTTTATTTCCTACCTAGATTCATAATTAGTAATCGTAAAGACTATATAAATAGGATGTATAAAACTACGTAGGATCCTACCTAAAACATAACCTAGAAGCAGATCCTCATTATCTAAAACGAACCCGAAACAGACCATTGTGAAGGGATTGATAATTAAACCTTCATGTATCCATTTTTGTTGTAACTCATTGTTCAAACAACTATTCAGACTTGATTGTCTAATAGAGAGCTCGCTTAATTGTGGAGAAAAAGATGGACTAATTTTAAACTTTTTAAATTGAATAAGCGTTTAATCGACCTATTCCTCAAAAACACTTTAGCACCAGCCAAGCTCCACCCAACATGGGAGGACCCCTACATTGTTGACAAAGTCGTTCGAAATGGCGCATATTGGATCAAAACCCAGCTTAGTGATAGGCTTCCCCGACCTTGGAATACAGCTCTCCTCAAACGCTTTTATCAATAAGTTTTTCTCCAAGTACATAAGTCGATATGAATGAAATCTCATCAACATTTTATGTGCAGCTATCATTTTTTTTTCTTTCTTTGAGCACCTTGCATTTCACACTACGCAGCCCGGCTTAAGACGTCACAATGTCAGGTCGGATACCAAAGATGGAGTTCAGAAACAACTAAACAACAACAGCCACGCAGTGGTTAAGTTCAATCAATTCAAATCAAGGTCCCCCAAAAGGACCCTAAACCAACCTAACACCAACGCCAGGGTTAGGTATGGTTCAACTGTAATTGCCACTCAAAGGCCAATTATCAGACAAATTCAATCTAGGGGTCCCCCAAAAGGACCCCAAGTCAACTTACGACCTCACAGAGGGTTTAAGTCAGACTCAAATATAATGGCCACTCAAAAGCCAATTATATCCGAAGTTCCTCCAAAAGTGACAAATCATGGCGTAAACTAGGGACAAGACGAAGCCTAGATGCCAACTACACGAATGAACCAGGTCGTACCGAAGAGCTCTACGACCTGTGATGAAGGACGACCTGGCAAAGTCAAGCAGTCCATCAGGACTAGTGCTACGTAGCACAGGTCGTCAAACAACAATTCAGTCAAAACAAAAGCCATCAAATGCATACTTCAAGACGACTTAAACAAGTAATTTAAATATTTCTACTTACAAAACCGGTCAGATACTGAGGCCCCCAGGTTATCCCGGGAAAACGACCTCAGTATCCCCATCAAAAATAATATTGTATCAGTATGAAGAACAAACAGCTGTTTAAATATTGTTCAATACATCCCAACAACAAGACAATCACAAAGCACAAGACGTTCAGAAACATTTCACAAAAAGAGAGTATGCACATTCAAAGGGTCCAGATCACCGCCCTCTACAACACCAGAACTGGTAACCTGATCAACAACAACTTAAGAAACATCCAAATCAGAAACAATAGAAGGAACAGCCGGTGGCACAACGACATGGTTAGATGGCAGATCAGATGGTCTACTAGCACCTACATCAAAGATCCGCAGCAATTAATGGCGGTCCACTTTCAAAAGCCATCTTAAAGGCAATTATACTTATCCAACTCCTCATAATAATCATCCAACAGCACGTACACTTCGCCACTCTCCACATCGTCCACCACGTCGTTGTAAGCAGTCACAGCTCGTTCAGCAACGGAGCGCAACCTCTTGCACTAAGCGACCCATTGCTGAACCTTCAGCTTTGCAGAGTCCAGAGCGGGTTGCCACAGTGCCACTTTACCACCAGATCGTATATGACCAGGTCGGATTTCACCCAACCAAACTCCCTCCTCAAAGCTGTATAACAATTCACCGACTTAGACTTCCTCTCATCTACCGTCTCAAACGTGGAAGACGACTAAGCCTCATCACCACTACAAACCCTCTCCTCAACTTCTTCACTTACAGTTCTCTCTCTCCATTCATTAACTTCAGCCTCACCACTCAAACTATCACTAGTCATAGACATTGCAAAATCAAAGAAAGAAAGAAAGCTAAAAGTTTTAAAGTTGAAAGACGAACCTGATCCAAAAAGTACGAGAAGATTTTTTTTTTGTTTTTTCTTCTTTCTTTCTCTTTTTCCTTTTCTTTCACTCTGGATTATTGATAAACGTAAAAATGAACAGTCTACCTACGAAATGAACGATGAATTCAAAACGTAAGTAAACTAAACTTAATGCGATGCTATCTTGTTTATCAAAGAATTTATTCTACTCTCAACCAATTGAGATATAGGGGAGTAGATAGAGTTAGTTTCCACTCCTAGTGCTCTAGCATGGATGTTTTCTAATCTAACTAGTCGATTTTTTAAGTCTATGAGAGTTTTCTGAAGGGAATTATACTACGATGCAACTACCCACAAGATGCAACTAGTCGGTTATCAGAATACTACGGGAATGCTACGTTGATTCTATGATAAGGAGTTAGAGGGGGATTGATTCCACCATAACTCAACTTAATCCACTAACGACGAATCGTCGTAATCCGAATTGAACTGCTTAGCAGAACAATTGGTTATTCCTAATCCCTAATTATACATGGCATTTCTACCAATTATAACTAGCATGTGAACAATTAAACCCATTCTCATGGTGAACTAATCATTTCTAGAGTGGAATAGAAAATACGACGATTCTACGATAATCGGAATCAAGCTTTCATCAAGGCTTCACAACCCCCTCTAATGGAGGTTTAGCCTTGAATCATTCCGCAATCATTTCCATTTATATTAAAACTAAACATAATATAAAGCATTGAAATTTATTTAATTAAACAATAATGAAATTTAATTTAATGACTAAATTGAACTAAGGACATGAATTGAAATTAGATCTAGAATTGGAATTGACAAAATCGAAATGGATAAAGAATACTACTTTATTGATCTAATCAAATGAAGAACAAGATTCAAAGGTTTAATCTAATAAGGGATTTGAAACTAATTAAAGAAAAACAATTAAATCTAGATCTAGAAGCTATTTTAATGGCTACTTTCTATTCTAAGCTATGAACCCTAATTCTCTACTAATTAATCTACCATTATCTATCTACCATTAACAAAGACTTAAGCTTTTGTTCTTATACATTCAGATCCAAAATTCGTGCATGGGCTTGGGCGGGGTTTTGGGCGAAGAGAGAATGCCCAAAACCCAAGTCTTTCGATCCAAAAGGCCTCTTCAGCTGCAGTTGACTTCCACAGACTTTTCGTCCACTTCTGCTCCTCTGATTGGGTCAAGGCTTGGACCATTGCAAAGCTCTTTCCGAGGCGGTCGTTTTGACATAAGGTATGCCCAATTCAGGTCTGAGTCCAACGATCGACTTTGGAAGTTCTGCGACTTTTGCTCCTTTATCTCGCTAAAGTGGTACATTTTGCACATAATGGACTTTGAAACCTGAAATGCATAAAAGCGTGTCGGTGTTAACTCTTACTTATTATTCACATAATTGGTCTAACAAAGTATGATTATTAAAGGGGTTAAAACTACAGTTTTGGGCTCTTATCAAACCACCCAAAGCAAACATTTTGCTTGTCCTCAAGCAAAGATGAGAAATTAGAATAAGTGACCAAAATGGAGTTCTACCTAATCTCGTTTATTTGAGTCGCGATTGCATTGACCATATGCAACAAGGCCTTAAACCACTAGGAATTCCCTAGTGGACGAGTTATAACCTCGTGAGAGTTTTTCGGTGAAGGTACTCACAAACTTCATCTATACTACAACGACTAAGAAAATAAAACTATTGTTTCCTTATTCATGCTCAACTATCTATACATCTCTCTAGCAATTACATAAGAATAACCAGTCAAAACCCTAAGTTAATATATGCATAATAATCAATCATCTACAATAAACATATATACAATGAGTAGTACTATCAAATGTTTAGCGGGTTTGTTTTCAGAACTTCGGAATAAGCGTCCTTAAGTAGGTTCTCACAATAATAGTCAAGAAACACTCTGATTTTTTGCACTCAAGTTTAGCTACTCCGATTAATACGGTGGGCACACTTTACCTTACAATCTCAATGACAAAAAGGAAGCGGGGTCAATCAAACACATCTGCCACTTACTATCACACTAACCTTTATTCCTAATTGAGCTAGAGGTCTTTATTAGGTGTTCACGAGGGGATTAGGAGATGGTTTAAGAAGGAAGGAAATGGATATTCAAAGGACAAGTCGAGATAATAGAGTCTTCATTATTATGTAACTTAGAAAACCTTGTTATTTTCTTTTTGCTTCTATACTTTGTTTCCATCCTTAGCCGTATTTTTCTTTTTCTTTTCTTTGGCTTTTGACTCCTTTTTATTCTATTTTTTTTTTTTTTGGAGTTTTTATTTTATTTCTATTTTTCTTTTCTTTGGATGGAAACTTCTTTTCTTTATTTTACGAAGCAAGTAATTTTTTTTTGTTTTACCACGGGTTTTTCTCTTCTTCTTTCTTCACTCATTCTATTCTGGACTTATTCTAAATTGGGTAGGTTGATTTATTCTTTTTTTTTTTTTTTTTTTTTTTTTTGTTTTTGTTTTGTAGGGAGGGTAAAGGAATTGTGGTGTATGGAAGGCTAAAGAAAAGGCTCGTGAGTGGCGACTAGCGGAAAATAATTCATAGGTTTGAATTTCTGGCTATATCGATCCAAAAGCGCCTAAATTCTCACTTAGGATATGGTTTAGTGATCAAGCAAGTGGGCGTGTGATTTCTCTATCCGATTTTACTTCTCCCTTTGTGTCATTTCTCAAATGTTTTATTTCATATAAGGCTTTAGGCTATATTCTCCACAGGATTTGTAGAATAAGTACTCTAGCCTAGATTTTGAAACTTCTTTGCTAACAATCATAGATACTCATGTAATATATTTATAGATAGATGCAAAGATTATTACCTACATTATTAACCTAAGTTTCTAACAATTATTACGATGCAACAGACTATATGAGACTTCTAGATTGTTAAGAGCATGGAGAAAGAAAACAATACCAATATTCCTAAGTGTATAGCATAAACTTATTTATTTATATTTTTAAATTTTTGAAATTTTAACTAGAAAACAAATGCATATTATATATATCTATATCTAACGGATGTCTTAATTACACGTGATTCTATGCCCCCCAAACAAGAAGCATGATTTGTCCTCAAAGCATTGTAAATAAAGAGGGTAGGAAAAATACCATTGAAGCGGCGTGAAATTGAAAAACATCTGCAAAACAATGTTAGAGCGATGCTAATATAGGAAATAAAACGTACAACTCTATAAGAGTTCACCCATTATGGGGTTAAAATAATTAAATTGCTTGGGACATAGCGGAACCTATGAGAAACTAAAACTTACCTCCACTCCCGGTTGTTATTAGTCATCTTCGTCATCCTCTACTTCTATAAAGAAGTGGGGTTCCTTCAGCGATCTGCCATGCTATGATAATTTGCCAGGCTTCACGCCATTTATCATCTATGATTGCTAACCTATTAAGTGCCACTTGGTGCGATGGGGTGTAGGGTGCAACTGGTGAGGTTGTATCCGCCACCCATGCCAAAGTCATTACCTGCGGAAAGATCGGATAATACTATTGGTGGGTCGCGTGTCTACCTTAATCCAATCCAGGTGAAGCGTGTACAAAAAAAGGGAAAGAAACATAGCATAATCATTGAAATTAGAGCGAGGGCATAAGAAGGTACTTATGCCTCATAGTATAGGCTCGTGCTAAACTAGACATCAAAGTTACGGGAAGGTCATAGAAGGCGTCCATTGGCTAAAGCAAGGAAAAGCGGCGCAAGTGGCGTCATTCCACGGTAAAGAAAAACGCCATTCCCTAAAATGTTTAGCATTATCAAAACATAGCAGTTCCTATGTTCATGGGATGGGCTACCAAGCAGCGTTATAGTCCCCTTGGTCCTCAATCTGGAAAATGCCGCCCCATAAGCCTCGTGCAAAGACTTCATAGGTGTAGACATGCATATTATCGACCCAATAGCACCATGGGTCTTGTATCTCGTGGGCATAGCAAGTCCAAGAACAAAGGCTAGCAAGAACACGGTAATCTCCATTGGTTCATCGTCAATGTTGATGGAGAACACTTGTTCTCCATCCGGTCTCAAAAGAAAATGCAGTTATTATAAAAATAAGATGCAAGTCTTTGTCGAATAAAGTTCACCCGGTCTTACCATAAGAGGTTCGGCCAACATATGTGATCACCTCATGAAACCAAGCACCGTAAGTAGTGCTTTGGAACAAATCTTGAAAAAACATTTCGGTATCAATATTGGAGATGTCATCTCAAAATTACGCTTTGGAATAGCTGCGAATGATTCGGATACTACCGCGAAAAACTGGAAAATTTCTGGTCGGGGAGAAGTTAGCGTGGTAGCAACTTAAAGCCTTGGGCGCTCTTTGTATTTTTGATTTCCGGTAACTTAGCGTGGTCGCGCTCGACTTAAGCGGCAAAGGCTTTGTATATTTTGATTTCCAGTAACTTTGGTCGCTTCGACTTGAAGCTAGCGGCGCTCGACCAAATTTTCCTCGGCCGAATTTTAAGCATGGCCCAGCGCTCCAGCCTAGAAGATTCTTGAGAATTCTTCGAAAATGAAGTGAAGCGGGAATCAGCGGGTTTGAAGGGTGAGTGATGGAGTTTAGGTGTAATGTGAGTTGTGAGGATAGATTGTATCAAGTTTATATAGGCTTAAAGTTGCTAGAATGGATCGAAAGTTGCCAAAACTAATTGCGGCGGTTTAGGAAATCCTAAAATCTCCAAACTTCTAAAAGCGGAAACAACTCATATCCTGGATTCTAATTCAAACCCAGTATCTCTTATTTGGATTTTATGACTGAATGTACCTATTTAATCTAGATTTCATCCTACAATGATTCTCAATCACAGATATGCCTAAACTACCATATTTTCACCTTACTCCGCAGTAAATTCTAACACTAGGGTTTTTTATTAAGAATACAGCTTGAAATAATCAAACCACCCCCAAACAAGTTTGGAAGGTGTGGTCAATATGAAATAAGCACACAATATGAAAATAAACCCTTATATTAAAATTTCATTCGGAGTATTACTACTAAAATTCAAATTCTTGAAATAAAAGTTACATTACAATAAAGACAACAAAAGTAAATAACACAACAACTACTAAACATAAATAACTACCACTATCACTCGTCATCTCTCTAAACACCTGCTTTGGTGGTGGCTGAGGCCTGGAACTTCAGTGGTGGCTCACGGGCTCCGAGGAAGGTCAGCCGGTGATCGTCTTCGTCGGACTGACGCTCATGCCTAGCATTTGTGTCCTCGAGGCGAGTCTGTATGAGGTGGGAAGCGTGCTAGCATCTCTACTCTAAGCCCGGCTGGGCTTCCATCTCAGCCCCTCGCCTGCTCCCATCTCTCATCCTCCCTGCGGGTGCGAGCTCGAAGTTGCGATGAATAGTCGCTGTCGAGTCCGGAGGTCGGCTGAGAGTGTTGAGTGAGCAGCGATGCCCCTATGAAGCATAGCATGCGCTCGGCATCGGACCAACACCTGCGGAAAGCATCCCGTATCAAAGCGCGTGGCGTCCTCCTCATCCTCCTCCGGCTCATCCTCATCTACCCCGCTCCTCCCTCCTCCGCCTGTTCCCTATCCTGCGGCAATTTCGGACTTGTTGGACACACTCCCTATAGATGCGGGTTCCGATGCGGGGTAATGTAAATCCTCTCGAAGCGGGAGTTGCCTTCATCTTTGACATGATCTTAGTGATAAGCCGCGGGGAAGAGGTGCTTGACGACCGTCGAACCTCGATCATGTTCGGCAAAAACTCGGGATCTGAAATCGTACTTCGCTCCGGGTATCCATGGGGCGTGGGCGGTGGACCCGATATCGCGACCTTGTCCTTGCCTAGGACATTCCGGCCAATCCACGGGCGGCAGTTGGTTGGTTGAGAGAGAAGCTTTGGCGCACCTGATATGAAAATAAACCCTTATATTAAAATTTCATTCGAATTATTACTACAAAATTCAAATTGAAATAAAAAGTTACATTCAATAAAGACAACAAAAGTAAATAACACAACAACTACTAAACATAAATAACTACCACTATCCTCCTCATCCTCTCACCTAAACACCTGCGCCTTGGCTTGGGTGAGGAGCCTGGAACTTCAGTGGTGGCTCACGGGGCTCCCGAAGGTCCGCCCAGATCGATCGCCGTAAACGGCGGCTCATACTAGCATTTTGTGTCCTCAGGCGTATGCGTATGAGGTGGGAAGCGTGCTAGCATCTACTCTAAGCCCGCTATTCGGGCTTCCATCTCAGCCCGCGCTGCTCCCATCTCTCATCCTCCCCTGCAGGTGCGGATCTCGAAGTTGTGGTGAATGGTGGCTGTCGGTCAGGAGGTCTGCGAGAGAGTGTTGAGTGAGCGCGATGCCCCTATGTAGCATAGTCATGCGCTCGGCATCAGACCAACACCTGCGGAAGGCATCCGTATCCAAAGCAGGTGCCATCCTCCTCATCCTCCTCAGACTTCATCCTCATCACCCTCTCCTCCTCCTCGGCTGTTCCCCCCCATCCTCGGGCAATTCCGGACTTGTTGGACACACTCCTATAGACAGCGCGGGTTCCGTAGGGGGTAATGTAAATCCTCTCGAGGCGGGAGTTGCCTTCATCTTGACATGATCTTAGTGATAAGCACGGGAAGAGGTGCCAACGGCGACCGTCGAACCTCGATCATGTTAAACCAAAAACTCCGGGATACGAAATGCTTACTTTCGCTGGGTATCCATAGGGCGATGGAAGCGGGTCGGACCGATGTCAGCGACCTTGTCCTTGCCTAGGACATTCCGACCAATCAATTTGGGGCGTAGCCGGTTGGTTGGTCCTCGAGAAGCTTTGGCGCACAATGGGAGTTTGGATTGTAGCTCCCATTGATGGCGATGCGCCCATCGGCGGCTCAACCCGTCAAACTGGGGATCTGTAAAGCGGCATCAGATTGATTCTGGCGGAATGCCTAGAATCTCGACCCAACGAACAAAGTAGTCGACTCCCTCCTCTTCTTCACAAAACAAAATCCGACTCCCCTCGACTCCGGGTGTTGTAGAACCGTCGACCAAGTCTTCATGGTAGAAGTCTTCGATTGAGTACCGAGACTATTCCAGTCTCTCACTAGCCATTTCGTCACTTAGTAAAAGCGGCGAAATGGTTGCAGAAAATCTGCTCGGTATAATCTGGCGTTGAGCCATTTAGAGTTTGATTACGGTTTGGGGTTTTGTAGAGGGTGTGGTAGTGGTGGTTTTACTTGACCGACTTGAAGAGCAGTGGAGGTGGTGGAGTGGTGGTGCAGCGGCACCAATTGGTTTGATTTTTCGGTGGTTTTGAGTTTTAAATTGGTGGAGTTTGTTTTGATTGGTGTTTGCAAACAAAAATGGGGTTTGGATTTGCTTTTTGGCGTGGGTTTTTAGTTTCTTTTTTATTTTTGCTTTTCTAGGTTTGGAGGTTGTTAATGGCGGTGGAAGATGAAGAACGCGATGAACTGTAGCTGAAAAGGTAAGAATCTCCGTTTCTCCATGGGCGGTTGAAGTTGGGCCCAAGCCAAAATCAAAATTTTCGATTTTTTTTTGATTTTTTTTTGAATTTTGAATCAAAATTCCGCCGTTACCGGTCCGATATTTCGAATGAGATATGGAAATGATCAGGAGAGAATTTCCTATCCAATGATCCATAAAACACTCTATTCCGACTTAGGATGACATATGAGATAGTGGAAAACGCCTCGAAGTGCGTGCATGGCGTAAGTTATGCGAGCGAATGAACTCTAAATTAATAGATCATGTCAATCGAATCGTAATACAATAAAACGGCCTAAGCAACTCTAGTGGGACATAAAACATTTAGTGCGGAAACACGAACACCCCACCCCAAACTATGTTTATTTTAGCGTTGGGTCTTTTAAAAGTCGATTCGAGACTTCCTAGATTACTATGTTTATTTTATTTTTTTTATTTTTTATTTTAGTTTTAGAAGGAAAAACAATAAGCAATAAAGACATAATTCACACCATGAAACATGACTCAAAATCCGAGAAAACATGCAAGAGTGGAAAGCGTGAATTATGTGAGCGAGTGGACTTAGGATCCGGTACTTACAGCCACACACTCCATAGGGAGGGCCCGGTTACCTTAATGGTGCACTCACCAATATATTGGAATGAAAATGCACCAACACAGAAATTTGAGTGGTTTATAGTGGATACTCGAGACTTTATCTAAAACATATGTATGAACATGAAGTTGATCATATATCAACAACCGAAATAGTTGTGGATCATTCCATAAATAAATATTGAGCAAACATATCCAAATACAATGAAACACCAAGATTTCCTACTGACTTCGGCCCTAGTGGAATCCAAACGAAGTTGGGTAACCTTATTGGTAACCTATCATGCACCTTCTTTTCATTTTTGAATGAGTGGGTGTTCTAGTAAATAAGTGTGGAAAAGTGAATGGTTGTGGAGAATATGGTAGATATGGATAAGTTCTAGAAAGGCGGCTTTGTACCTGATGAGGATTTGGTTTTAAAAACTTCATTCATTGTGTGTGTAGGGGCCGTCTCAATTCTGAAAATGAAGGTGTCAAATAGTTTGTCATACAAGTATCATTTCTTGCTAGGAGGATTTAAAAAAAATTATAGAAGCGAGAGAAGAAACAACAGATCGAGTGCAAACTTCGGGGTTCCTTTGAAAGGGTGGAAGGGGAATCGAGGTGGATGTTGTGCTAGTTAGTTCTTGATAGGGTGAATTGTCACCTACCTCGAAGAAACTCATCAAATTCCTCATCTAGATTGGTCATATCCACATTACTATGGTAGTCCCTCTACATCTTTGAGAAAGTCATCTATCCGGTCCTCATCGATAACATGTGTATCGACTAGTGTAGGAATGAAAATGTTGGAGTCGACTTTCCAAAAGGAAAGAATTTTGGGCATATGACTATCGGGGAGCGTGTTGTTGAAATAATCTCGAAAGCAAAGCTCGATCATGCTAACCTCTCCATCCATGAGCGAATCGGAGATAGCTAGCGTCCTTGTTTAAAAACATTGACTTCAATAGCAAGATGGCCAAAAGACATGGACATTGAACCATCCGCACGTGATTAATGAGCGCATTGGCCATTTGCCGGAAAGGGCATACTAAAATGATGGAATGAGAGTCGTTATTTGTACTACATGTCGAGGACTACAAAATCAACCCGGATAGTAGAAATCCTGAACTTTTACCAACACATTTTTCGACTACACCCTTAGGATACTTAATAGGCCGTCGGCTAATTACAGCGTCATTTTAGTGGGTTGCATCTTGTCTAGACCTATTTGTCATACAAATAAAATGGGAGTAAGTTAACACTAGCGGGTCTAATATAGCGATTCGTCGTATAGGAATCTCTAAGGTGCATTATGCAAGATGGGGCGACGGGGTCCTTGTACTTAACAATTCCATTATGTTCGGATAAGGTTGGGAATTGTTACATTAAAAGGCGTCTTTTGGTATATTTGTCTTACGCCTAGTAGTACCTGATTCCTTAAGAAACTTAGCATGATGTGGTAGCTTTTTAATAGCGAGAGGAAGGGAAGGTTTATAGTTAGATTCTTGAAAACATCCCTAATCTCCTCGTAATTTGTATCTCTAGTTAACATGGCTAATTTTTGTGGAAGCGGTGGTTTTACGTCGATATTTTAGCAATGGTATCACCTGGATGTTTAACCGTGGCTTTTTGTTTCTTAAGTTGTGTTGTGGGACCTCTACAGTGGTAGGCTCTTGGTTTCTATTTGGTATCTAGTAATATAGCGGGTGTAGGGGACTCTTGGTGGGGGTAACTATAGGCATAGTTACCTTGTTATCAACCACTTCTGCCAGCGGAGAGTGGTGATTGCATTTATCTCACCTACATTTTCATATTCATTACTAGTATTATCAGATTTACCTCAAAGGCTGTGTTTGTTGTTTTAGGATTAGGTATTGCGTTACACTGGAAACACACCTTTGGTTTTGGGCTTTATCTTGAGCCAATTTGTTGGGTTAAATTAGTTACAGTTGTAGAAGCTATTGGTTGGATTGAGCCATGGTTTGGAAAAGTTTTTGGCTCACTTGTATAAAGGTGTCAAGGCGATCGGTTGTGTGGGTGTAGTGGTCACGGGTTGTATTCTTGGAACTATTTCCGTGAATTATTTATTGGTGGATTTTGATAGTTATTATTTCCAGGAGCGATACCTCTATTAGCATTATAATTATTATAATTACCTTGACCTTGTGCTTGACCTTGTCGAGGTTGCACTTGGTTGTTATAATTATTAAAATTACCACGACCTGTCCTTATGCGTAGTGGAGCTTGGTTAAAAGCTCTGCGTTAGCTTCTTATATTGATGATTGTACCCTTGAGGTGTGGCGTTTTGGTTATTTCTCCAACGAAATTGGGATTTTGTCTCCAAGGGGCGTTAGGTTCACTATTAATGGAACAAGCTTTTTCATAGGCTATAGGACGATGGGATTAGGGATGCTCGGGACTCAATGGAAACTACATGGATTTGAATTTACATTCATAAGGGGATTGGCTTTTGTTGTATGAAATGGCATCTACCTTTTTTTGTGAGGGATTCAATTAGAGTTTTAAGCTCGGGATCGATTTAACCTCAAAACATCTTGGTAGCCTTAAGCGTGGAAGAAGAACTAGCGGGCCGGGGAGTAATCGTCACTACCCCAATTATTATTAAACTTAGTTTGGTCCTCTAAAAATTTATAAGCCTCAGGGGCTCCTTTGTTTAAGAAACTACCCCGTTCATTATGTCAAAGGACTTCTTTATGGTGATATTGAAGTCCTTTGAAAAAACCGCGAACTAGCGTGTCTTTCGCTAAGTTATGATGTGGACACTCTATAAGCAGATCGGTGAAGCGATTCAAGCCTCTGAAAATGTTTCATGAGGATTTTTGTCGAAAAGAAATGAATCTTAGAAAGCATCTCATCCGTCTTTGGGGGTGGGTAAAATGTTCCATAAGCGGTGAACAAGTTTAGCCCACGAGTCCGAGAATTAAGCGCTTGGCAGTTAACCAAGCCTTTATCGGTAAGGTGAAAGGGAATACCACTTAATTTAATTTGTTAGAACCCGGCCCGTGGGATGGTGGAATGTTGTTAGGACTTGTTCAATCCCTACGCATGTCTTTGGTAAGGTTTTTCATGGTCTAAACCATGAAAAGCGGATAAATAAATTAAAATATTTGGAGGGATTACGAAATCCCATTTGGGTTTGCTAGAACGATGCAAGATTTGGGGCTATCGAAAACAGAGACTTTGTAGAAGTCGAGAGAGAGGAGTCTCTCTTTTCTTCCCATTATTATATCGGTGGTGTGTGTGGAATAGTAGCTAGAGGTGTAGTGTGTGGTATACTAGATAGACTTGATTGTTGATGTTGTTGTGTATTTACGTTGGTGTGTTTTGTACAACCGGACCTTAATCTCATGCAAGACTAAGTCGAGGCTTAACTACACATGCAACACTCCAAACAATTCGATATACTAGTATAAACCTCTAACGAGGAGAGAGGTGTGGAAGAAAGGAATACGATGCGTCCTTGCCCGCTTATGAATAAGCGTCTTGTTTCTGGCGTGTTCGGTGTATATAAGAAGATTAGAACACTGAAAAACTTGACAACTTCGAAGTTGAAACAGGCTGTGGAAATCACTGTATTTTTCGAGGAGAAGAGCTGGCCTTCGGTCTTAAGCGCTCAAAGGCAAAGTCGAGCTCGATATTAAGATGGCGCTGGTCGCTACCTTTGAAGCGTGGATCAAGGCAAAAGTCGAGCTCGATGAAGAAGATAATTGGCGCTCTCTTTGAAGATGCTATTCAAGGCAAAGTCGAGCTCGAGAAGATAGCGGTGGCGCTTTCTTTGAAGAAAGCGCTTCGATCGCGTTTTCTGGCGAATTTTTCCAAAACTGAAGCGGCAACCACGGTATGAATCAAACAAGGGTGGGTGGGTGAAATGGGACTTAAAATTACTAATTCTATTATGAAAACAATGATAAAGTGCAACTAAGATGGCATGCGCCATTTGATAAGCGTAAAATGAGCAGTCTACCCTCTGAAATGAGCGATGAATTCAAAGCGTAAGTAAACTAAACTTATTACCGATGCTATCTTGTTTATCAAAGAATTTATTCTACTCTCAACCAATTGAGATATGGGGAGTAGATAGAGTTCGTTTCCACTCCCTAGTGCTCTAGCATGGATGTTTTCTAATCTAACTAGTGTTTTTAAGTCTATGAGAGTTTTACGAAGGGAATTATACTACGATGCAACTACCCACAAGATCAACTAGTGGGTTATCAGAATACTACGGGAATGCTCACGTTGATTCTATGATAAGGAGTTAGAGGGGATTGATTCCACCATAACTCAACAATCCACTAACGAATTAATGTCGTTAATCGAATTGAACTGAGCTGCGAGACAATTGGTTATTCTAATCCCTAATTATACATGGCATTTCTACCAATTATAACTAGCATGTGAACAATTAAAACCCATTCTCATGGTGAACTAATCATTTCTAGAGTGGAATAGAAAATACGGCGATTCTACGATAATCGGAATCAAGCTTTCATCAAGGCTTCACAACCCCTCTAATGGAGGTTTAGCCTTGAATCATTCATAATCATTTCCATTTATATTAAAAACTAAACATAATATAAAGCATTGAAATTTATTTAATTAAACAATAATGAAATTTAATTTAATGACTAAATTGAACTAAGGACATGAATTGAAATTAGATCTAGAATTGGAATTGACAAAATCGAAATGGATAAAAGAATACTACTTTATTGATCTAATCAAATGAAGAACAAGATTCAAAGGTTTAATCTAATAAAGGGATTTGAAACTAATTAAAGAAAAACAATTAAATCTAGATCTAGAAGCTATTTTAATGGCTACTTTCTATTCTAAGCTATGAACCCTAATTCTCTACTAATTAATCTACCATTATCTATCTACCATTAACAAAGACTTAAGCTTTTGTTCTTATACATTCAGATCAAAATTCGTGCATGGGCTTGGAGCCGGGGTTTGGGCGGAGAATGGGCCCCCAAACCAATTCTTCGATCCAAAAGGCCTCTTCAGCTGCAGTTGACTTCAGAACTTTTTCGTCACTTCTGCTCCTCTGATTGGGTCAAGGCTTGGACCATTGCAAAGCTCTTTCCGAGCGGTCGTTTTGACATAAAAGGTATGCCCAATTCGAGTGCGAGGTCAAAGATCGACTTCGGAAGTTCTGGCGACTTTTGCTCCTTTATCTCGCTAAAGTGGTACATTTACATAATGGACTTTAAAGCACGAGAAATGCATAAAAAGCAGCGTGTCAGTGTTAACTCTTGCCCAGTATTCACATGGTGGTCTAGGTATGATTATTAATGGTTGTTTATATTTTTTTTTCTTCTCTCTCTCTCTCTCTCTTTCTCTCTTTTGTGTTTTTCTTAGTTCATAAATCCTTGTCCCAAGGATCATGAGCTAACTTCCTTTGGGGAGTTAGTCTAACTCATGTGAGGGTAAACCAATTGTTGGTTTGGTAGGTTTAGGAAGAACAACTAACTTTACATCCTACCCCAAAATGGTAGTTGGTGTAGAGAGTTGAGTTAGAAATCAAGCAATGAGCTTAGAGATAAGTCATTGTTTGTTTTCATTCTTGCTAGCATGTATGAGCTCTTTAGTGAGCCATGCATGCTAGGGATCAAATCTATTTTTCCGTTAGGGACTTGTCTATGAGTCTAGGAAGAATCAAAACCTATTTCAAATCAACACTAATGATAGTTTCACATGAGAGGATTAACTCTCCATTTCTCTTTCAAATTTCCATTTCGGGTATTAAGTGCATGTTTTCATTTTAATGTTTTTATTAATAGGAAGGAAAAATCTAGCATTAATAATTACTCCTTACTCTTTAGTTCCCTTATTGTAAATTCCAATTTGTAGTTGTTCTAAGCTTTAGTTTAGTTCGAATCTTTATTCCAACTCTACTAAACGAAGATCGTGGAGTAGGAACCTTGATTGCTTTTTCACCAATTTAGAGAGTTCAAAACTCTAAGTTGTGTTCTCCAAGCATATATCAAATGGCGCCGCTGCTGTTCTAAAGTCATAGAACGTGTGCTAAAGATCGGAAGTTGCATCAAGGGGGAACCCCCATTCTCTTCATTCCTTTCATTTTCGTTCGTTTATGTTTTTTTTGGTATTTTTTTCGTATTTTTGCCTCGCGATTAACCTGTAAGCCAAAAAAAAATTCGTTCTACTTTCAAGTACCAAAAGTTAGGACTGGGAGAGATAACTACAGACGATTATAAGACTTCTGAGAAAATTGGAAAGTATTCTGAAATACTGGACACGCCGCTGGCTATAGAGTCGCTAAGGCGCTGAGTGGGACCAACGGCCCGCTGGTTAATTTATTCAGTTTTTGCCCCCGCTCAACCAAGAGATCTCCGATCTACCTTGATCCATTTCCGTGGGCCTAAATATCTGATCCTCAGACTGAAAATATTCGATAATCCTTTGGGATTAATCGCGTCTAAATTTAATTGAAACTTTTGTTTCAAAGGCAAAACGGAAGCTCTGAAGTTCCAATTTTCAGTATTATTGTAATTTTTTTTTATTATTATTATTATGTTTTTCTGCATGTATGCCATGTATATAGTATTAGGAAAAATTTATGGATTATTATTTAAGCTTTAGCCTCGAATTATGCATGAATCAAGTTTGTATACCGGTAAATATCTATATAAGATTACTCGGACATGAATTGCATATGAATGTATATTTACATATTAATGGTAATCAGATTGCATGGGTATATGTCTTTCTAATGATAAATGTTTCTTGTTACATGTTTGATATTTCTCACGATATCGCATTACACGGCCTTGTCTAATAAGACAATTTTGTCAAGAAAGAGGAGAACATTCCAACGAGGGTTAAAACTGAGTTGGGTAAGTTGTTTCTAAACCCTACCGGGGTAAAGCCGCTTCTATAGGACATTCGCAATCTCAATGAGTATTGTCGAAATCGATTTATTATGCAATACAAGAGTCGATTTTAGTTTAGGTATAATACTTTGCATGTTTAGTTTTGTCATCTCTCGCGATATGTATAATCAGATTGTGATGCTAATGTATTTAGATATGTATGAGTGATTCAAATTACCATTCATCGTTGATATACATTTACTTAATATCGATTTACAATTTAGCGTACATATAACGTGACATTGATGTATATTTATTTGCATCGCATGGAAATATTTATCGATGACACAAGCTTGCCTATTCAGATAGCTATACGTATGAGTAGAGTACCTTTACATGCTAATCAAGACCTAATATTGTATGAGTAGATCGTATTTGTATGTTTGTATTTTAACCCTTGCATAAATCTTTAAAAAAAAAAAAATTAAAAATTAAAAATTAAAAATTAAAAATTAAAATTAAAAATTAAAAAATTAAAAAATTAAAAAATTAAAAAATTAAAAAAAAAAAAAAAAAAAAAAAAAAAAAAAATTAAAAATTAAAAATTAAAAATTAAAAATTAAAAATTAAAAATTAAAAATTAAATTAAATTAAATTAAATTAAAATTAATTTAATACCACCTTTGCATAAATTTTAATTACATAAATCTTAATCAAATTCCAATGGTGTCTAGGAAACTTGAAAGATTGAGGTTACTTAATTAGAACCGTGCTTGCACGGAAATCCTCCCTCATATCTATCTTCTGACCTGGCTGTTGGTTTATGCACACGTATTTCTAGCTTCACTGCTACGTTAGCAGCAGCTTAGGCATATGTTGTTCAACCCTAATGCTTAAGATAATAATAAAATTCGAAGTCCCTCATAATTCCTTCCGTAAGTTAGATCTAATTTTATGCTTGCATGAGATTAAGGTCCGGTTCCACTAAAGAAATTGAACATACCTATCGCCGAAAAAATACGATAAGCAATTGCGTAAGTTCTCAAATAAAAAATTGTTCTTCTTTTACTAATTACCTTCATCACAATCCTTCGTCGCCTTCAACGGTCATTATGGCCGACGATCCTCCACTCCACCGCCAGAGAAGCCCTCTCGACTTCTATATCGTGATTACATGAAGGACCTTCTTCCTCAGATCAAACTTGAGGACATTGTCGGTGATTTTCGTGATCCCACCAAACGTTTTCAGTTTGTTACCAATATATCATGGTTTGGAGCCATAATTTAAAACCGCATAATCATCTTCGTAGACTTCAACAAGTGGCAACAACATTTCATCATCCAGCCAATCTCTAAGGAACAACTCTTGCTTCGATCAAGTTTCCATTCACTTTAGCGGAAAAAGCGCCAATCCGGCTAGCGGGACAACAATCACAATCCATAGACACATGGAATAAACTAGTTCAAGCTTTTATGCTTCAGCTTTTACACTCGAAGAAAACAACCGAAATGCTTTAAAATTTAATTCTTCCGTCAAAATCCTCATGAATCCTTTATGGAAGCATGGAGTCGCTTTTATCGATCTTCATTAGGAATGTCCTCACCACCAACTAGAAAAAGTCTGTCCTTGTTCGCTCATTCTTTAATGGTCTCATTCGATCATCAAAAAGAAACTCTTGATATAATGAACGGAGGTTGCTTCATGGACAAAGGAGCTACTAAAGCTTATACTTTTCTTGAAAACAAGTTAAAAAAGGTACACACCGGGGTAACACCGAGCCGCCTAGATCATCAAAGGATATCGTTAAAAGCCACATCTATTTTTGAGGTAAAACCCGATCCCGAAATAAAAAATTTGATAGAATCCCTAACTAAAAAGTAGATGCCCTTGCAGTTCAAGTAAACGATCAACTACCAAAACTACCATGAACGTTGACACCGCCTTGGTCCTTTGTCTTAGTCCCCGATCATCCCGATGCATATTGTCCCTTGTTATATGTTTCCCCTACTCAACAAGCGGAGGAGGCATGTGCATTCAACATTCCCAATGCACCGTGGAGACAACATCCGAATTTCGCCAAGGCCAAAATAACCAACAAATGGGGGCTCCTCCCCGGTTTCGCTTAATCAACCCGTTTCTACCTACCAATAATTTTATTCCATACCGCCAAGGAAATAATCAACAATACCAACAAGGTCAATTTCAAAATAATTTAATGCTAATTATCGGACCAACCGCAGCCTTGTTCCATTTTAATCCAAATCCCAACTATAATCAACAACTTCTAAGCAATAATCGAGAACTACTAATTGCTGTAACAACTGCGCCAACCATTACAGATAGGACAAATGAGACTTTCCCCGCTTACATGAACCAACGCCTCAAATTTTAACGCCTATCCAACAATCACTTCAGAAGGCGCGAAAAGAAAAGAGTCGAAGGCGTTTTCCTGCACAAGCCTTCCAAACCCTAAACCAGCAAACACGACCTTTGAACTCAATTAATGCCCTCGGTACAAAGCACCCCACCCAAGGTGAGGTCCATGCAATCACGACTTTACGATCTGGAAAACTGTCGACAATCGATACGTGATGCCAGATGATCAACCAAAAGAACAAGAGGGTTCCAAGGAATCTATTTCTAAGAATGAACCTATGGAAGATTCCCCAGATTCAACAGAGTCAACACCTCCGAATGTAGGAACCAAGCAAGTAGACCCTTTTGCCAAATTCCGCCCTAAGGCACTGTTTCCTGCACGCTTGGCAAAGAATAAACCTGATGACAATTTTGCTGAAATTCGAGAGACTTTTCAAAATTTAACAATAAACTTACCTTTTCTCGATGCCTTAAAATTATTACCAAAACATGCAAAATTTCGAAAAGATATGTGCACCACAAAAGAAGAACTAACGTTCTCAACAAGCGTTCCTCATGAACAGTTTCCATTACCAACACAATGGTATAGTAAAATACAAGGACCCCGGTAGACCAATCGGTTCCATGCACCTTAGGTGACAAATACACTACACGCTTCTACTAGACCTAGGAGCTAGTGTGAACTTACTTCCATATTATTTATTTAAACAACTAGGTCTTCATGAACTTAAACCTACCACCATGACTCTACAGTTAGCAGATCGTTCCATAAAGTATCCAAAAGGAATTGTGGAAAACGTCCTTGTAAAAGTCCAAGATTTCTTCTATCCTGTAGACTTTGTTATTTTGGATACAGAAGTTGCATGTGATTCCATTCCAATCATCTTAGGACGTCCGTTCCTCGCCACTGCTAATGCTCTTATTAACCGCCGAGATGGTTCCATGACCATGTCCTTCGAAATCTTTCGGTCGAGGTGAATGTGTTCAAGTTGATGAAACAACTTCCCAGAGCCCGACATTAATGGTGAGGTTAACAGTGGTTGACAAAGATTCGCAAAGAGTATTTTACAAACTCTTTTCCGAAGATGAAGTGTACCAATTTCTTTCCTTTAGCTTAATTCGAAGTTTGAGGACGATGATTATACACAAGAAGTAAATGAGTTATTAGAGTCAGTACCATTATTTGACCCTACAACAGTGATGTCAAGTAACTTGGATGATCATCAATCTGTTTACTACATGGATGATGACCTTCCTCAAGAATCTTTAATACCCACCCGCCACCCCCCTGAATTAAAACCACTTCCTTCGAATTAAAATACGCATTGCCTTTGATGATGATGGTCGCCACCCGCTTATTATTTCTTCACAATTAACCGACGATCGAAGCTCGCTTAATTAATGTCATTCAACAACATCGCTCGCTATTGGATGGTCCCTAGATGACATTAAAGGCATTGAACCTAATGTGTGCACCCATCGTGATACACCTAGAAGAAAATGCAAAGACGCCGCAAGGAACCACAAATACGCTAAAACCCTACCATGAAAGATGGTCCGAGAGGAAGTGTTAAAATTACTAGATGCTGGTATTATTTACCCTATCTCTCGATAGTGTTTGGGTGAGTCCCAGACACGTAGTTCCAAAGAAATCTGGCATTACAGCTTGTGCGAAATGATAAAGATGAATGCATTTCCGCCAGATCCCAAAGAAATGGCTTAATATGCATTGACTATCGCAAACTTAATGCCGCCACCGTAAAGATCACTTTCCACTTCCATTCATCGATCGATGCTCGAACGCTTAGCCGGTCATGCCTATTATCGCTTTCTTGATGGTTATTCCCGTTATTTTCAGATAGTCATAGACCCCGCCGATCAAGAAAAGACAACGCTCACCGGCCCATTTGGTACATTTGCATATAGATCTAATGCCTTTTGGCCTTTGCAATGCACCCGTACTTTCCAACGCGATGCTTCATATTTTCAGTGATATGGTTGAACGGTTTATGGAGGTATTCATGGACGACTTCTCAATTTATGGAGATTCTTTCGATAGTCGTTTATCAAATCTTGAAAAGTATTTACACGCCAGGAAGAGAAAAACCTTGTTCTTAATTGGGAAAAATGTCATTTCATGGTTACTAAAGGAATAGTTTTAGGACATATCGCTTCAAAGGACGGAATTGAAGTTTCCACAAAGCTAAGATAGAAAAAATTGCTACACTTCCTATACCAAAACAGTTCGAGACATTCGCAAGATTCTTAGGACACGCAGGTTTCTATAGAGATTTATTCAAGATTTCAAAGGTTGCTAGACCTTTAACTAATCTCCGCTTAAAGATGCCGCTTTTGATTTCAGTTTCAGTTGCAAACAAGCCTTTTGAGGTATTAAAACCACATTAACTACCGCTCCCATAATTCAACCACCGATTGGTCTAAACCTTTTGAATTAATGTGTGACGACGAGTTTAACTATGCTATTGAGTCGCATCAGGGCAACGCCGGTGAAGATAAGCCGGTTGTCATTTACTATGCGAGTAAAACCCTTTAATGAAGCTCAATCTAAACTATACCACCACCGAGAAAGAGTTTTCGCCCGTTGTATACGCGCTAGATAAGTTTCATCCTTACCTAGTGGGTTCTCCAACTATTGTCTACATCGACCATGCGCGCACTTCGCTATCTATTAGCTTAAAAAAGATGCAAAACAAAGGTTGATCCGATGGATTCTCCTTTGCAAGAGTTTACTCTCAAATTAGAGATAAAAAGGTAGCTTAAAATGTGGTTGCGCACCATTTATCAAGACTTGTCGCTGATGTTGATATCGATAATCGAACCTATCTCGTGATTCCTTTCCGTGATGAACACTTGTACTTTATTTTTTCGGCCCCTTGGTACGCCGACATAGTAAATTACTTAGTTACCGAGGAAGTTCCTTTATCTTGGTCTCAGAATGACCGAAAAAGTTTTTATCCATCGCGGAAATTCTATTTCGGGATGATCCCTACCTCTTCAAGTATTGTTCGCACTAAACTAATCCGCCGTTGCAGATTCCCGACCGGGAACACAACGATGTGTTATCCTTCCGCCATGAACAATCTTGTGGTGGTCATTTTAGTGGTAAGAAAACTGCGCCAAGGTTCTACAATGTGGTTTTTATTGGCCAACACCGTTTAGAGATGCACATGAGCATTGCAAAGCATGCAATCGCGCCAAGAATTAGGTCGCATTACTCAACGTAATATGATGCCCTTAAATCCCATTCTAATTGTGGAAATCTTTGATGTATGAGGCATCGACTTCATGGGTCCATTTCCAAATTCTCATGGCTTCCTATACATACTTGTAGCAGTTGACTATGTGTCAAAATGGATTGAGGCATTGGCATGTCGCGGCTAACGATCATAAAACGGTCGCTTTGTTTGTAAAGAAAATATTTTTCTCGATTTGGTGTTCCAAAAGCTATAATTAGTGACGGGAAAACATTTCGCAATAAAATTTTTGAATCATTAGTAAAGAAATATGGAGTCACGACAAAGTGGCAACTCCAGATCATCCTCAAACCAAGTGGTCAAGTAGAAGTCTCTAATCGAGAAATAAAATCCATTTTGAAAAAACCGCCAATCCATCTAGGAAAGATCGGGTTCTACGATTATCCGATGCCTTGTGGGCATACTGTAATGCCTTTTAAGACACCTATGTGGATGTCTCCGTGACGCTTCGCTTTTGAAAACCTTGTCATCTGCGGTTGAACTTGAGCACCGCGGCTCTATGGGCCATCAAAAGCCTCAATTATAACACTAACATGGCGGGCTAAAAAGAAAATTGCGCTTAAATGAGCTTGAGGAAATTCGGAGTGATGCCTATGATCTCAAATCCTATAAAGCCAACATGAAAAGAGTGCATGACAAGCACATATTACTTAAAAGAGTTCAAAGTCGGTCAAAAAGTTTTGATGTACAACTCAAGATTACACATTTTCCGTGAAAATTAAAAACTCGATGGTCCGGGTCCTTTCATCGTTTCTCTCTGCCACCCCCCCTTGGGGCTATCTCTCAGAAAAACGTAAAATGATGGTAGTGAATTCCAAGTAAATGGCCACGCTTTAAACATTATCATGAGTTGCGCTTTCCAGATGTCGAAGAGACTCTTCTCAATGATCCAAATTTTACAATGACTAATAGATTCACGGGTGTACTTCTTTTCCATAAATTTAAACAGAAAAGTATGCCATTAGGGTAGCCGGACCTCTTCTATTTTCTTTCTAAAATTCCTTAGAGTGTGTGGTTGCAAGCTCCGGAACCTTAGTCCACTTAAAACTCTACTTTAATCGAAAGTATAAATGTCTTCTCGATAATCGAGCAATCTTGCCTCCGTGAAAACAATGGGTACCAAAAATTTCAACTCCTTCTTTCTCCTCCCTTTTCTATTCTCTTCCTCGCTAACTCCAACTCATCATTTGGTCCAAATCTCACCCATCTCGAATTGGTAATGGTCGAGTACTTTTGCGAAAAGTTTATTTGAGTTTAAAAAGGATGGGGTGGTGTATGAACCGGCCAAACTCTTTTCTCGTCTGTGTCTTGATCTTTTATCCGAGATGAGCGGTATAAAATATATTATTGTCCGACACCAATACTCAACATGATAAACTTCGCCTGCCGTCCCGCTGTTCCCCATTGTGTTGGGATTCGCCTTGAGAATCTGATGTTAAAAGACTCACATTCGCCTTGAGGATCCGACGTTAAAAGACTCACTTTCGCCTTCGGAGGATCCGACGTTAAAAGACTCAACATGTATATACTCGTTTTGTTTTATTAGCACCCAAAGATGGTGCCCAAAGAGAGTCGCGGATATGCACCATCGGACATTTCCTAGTTCAGACGGGCAATGGATTCCCCTGTGCCAACCCCGCTCAGTTTTTTCTATGTGACTGTTTCGGGCGGTTTGAGGCTATACCATATGTACTAAGGGTAATATTATTATTAGACCATTGCACATTGGTCAAGGATGGTACCGCCCTAAACCCTAGGCCCCCAAAACATAAAGGATAAGCCACAACTCGGGTCGGATTGGGTTCGCCCTGAGCCGCACATGAAAGTTGCCCGAAAGTTAAGCTGTTTGTGATGTGTTGTTTTATTTGGATTTCCGGTGTTGTTGACACGCTCTTTCTCGAATTTGTACATTTGTATATAAAGGATAAATAAATAAAACCAAAGTTTGGAAAAAAAAAAAAAAAAAAAAAAAATTGATGTTTGAATGTGATTTTTCATATTCTAGTGGATGGCATTTTTAATAATCGATCATTTCGATATCTCATCCGTTAAATTCGAGTTGAAACGAATCGAATTTCCACGCTTGAAATTTCGAACTTTTCGACATAAGAGGAATTTCTGTAATTCATTTGTACTTGGGCCAAAATTTTGACCGACCCAAAACCCAAGATCCGGTATAAAGCCCACGCGCCGGGCACCCACGCTGGCCACCCCTCACTTCTTCTTCCACAAAAACGGATCTTGGTCCCTCACCATCCATCCATAGGCTGCATACCGATACCAGTTGAAGTGAATTCGACCACAAGAGACGTGGGCCAAACTCCACCAACCTCAACCCCTTCCTCCAAAGACCACCTCCTCCACCTCCTCTTGCTATTTGCACCATAAAATTTAAATTATACTGTGCTATGGCAGCACGAAGACAAATTACAGTCGAGAGAAATTTCACAAATCTCTATAATTCCGGATGTTTCACCCATTTTTGATGAGGAAATTGAAAGTAGAGAGTGGGAATATCTATTGCATCAAATCCCAGCTCAATATTCAAGAATTGGTGTTGAAATTTTATAATAATGGAGGTTTCCGGGTGACTTAATTTTGATTACGGCGGATGGGATGGAACGCGGAACTCACGCCTGGAGTTGATTTCGAATACCGCAGATTCCGATTAACTCGATAGCCCGACCTCGTTATTGTCGAGTATCCGACCACGAGGGATTTGATGTTTGACACGCTTCTCGAGGGGAGTACAACATCGGCTCGAATCTGCGCGGTACCAAAGATTCGCCGACGTGAACCAATTAGCCGCCACTCAATGGTTGGCGACAACGCCATTGGAACTTCAAAGACGCCCCGACGCGGAACAAGACTTTCTTGCACCTACCGTGGATCCTACAGAGAGGAAGCACACTTTCTCAGATGGTCCACTTCCTCGGGCCATATTCTTACGACCATCGTCAAATAGGGTCTCCTCTTGTCAGACTTGTTACTTACCTTATGCTTAACTTAGTGGTTCCAGTCTGCGCTACTCTTTTCATTGAAACAAGGTCTTTCGAGAATTTTGGAATTTTGAGACTTGTGTTTTAGACCATCGGGACCCAAGAGCTAGAGATGACATTGAGCATGATAACGTACCTCCTCCTCCGCCTTCACCACCAGACTGTTTTAATGAAGATACCATGCGCCGAATCAATACTCCTATGGATGCCTTGAGGAACATGAATTCTAGTATGCGCAGGATGTTTCTTCGCCAGGAAGAGATGATTACTTCCCAGAATGAATTCCCAACAAGAAATGAGAAATCGCCAAGGCCAATTCCAGAGAATGATGATGGCTAATCAGCAGCAATTCCAAGATCGGGCTTTGTTATAGCCTATAGGCCACATTCCCGCCAAATAACTCAAATTAAGTTCGCCGTGGGTCAAGACGAGAAACCCGGGTTCATCTTCTCGCTAACCCGAGGATTCCCAAGAGTCGCTTTATTTTCTTTGGTTTAAAATGACTATGTCATTTATTTCCCTAATGCATTGCATTTTTATTTTTAGTGCTAAATTATTATATATCGGTTGATTTCTCATAATTTTGTATCTCCGCACGGTTTAAATGAGAAATTATTTATGTTATGCTTAATATAGTACTTTCAAAAATATGAGTTTGCACCTTGATTCATTGGGCCTACTCTCACAAGCCCAACGGTCGAGAACCCAACGGATCGATCCAAACGGTCACATGCCCAACGGTCGTAAAACCAAGTTATAAATACAACTCTCCTTTCCTCTTTCACTCATTCCCTTCTCTCAATCTTCACAACTTCTTCTTCACAAATTTTCAATTTCTTGACAATAATGAATAAACTAGAGCGATGGAAAAAGGAGCAACGCGAATGGGCTATCACATTAATCGTGATAACAGTTGTTTATCATTATTCTCTTGTCACTATGCATAACTTGATCCGTAACATCTAGATCTATGTAACCCTCCCTTTTTCTCGTTTTTTTCATTTTGTATATTAGTATGGTGTGTTAAATAATTCTCACACATTTGTATCGGTTACGATGATTAAATGGAGAAGTTCCGTATTAATTAGTTGTGTATATTAGTTGTTTTTTCCTCTCTAATAAATATATATATATAATAAAAATAAAATAATAAATAAAATAATAAATAAAATAATAAATAAAATAATAAATAATAAAAAAATAAAAAATAAAATATATATATATAAATAAAAAATAAAAAATAATAAAAAATAATAATAAGTAATAAACAAACCATAACAAAGAAAGGTCATCCAGAACTCACCGAAATAATTAATGGATACACATAGTGTTCAGAGAAAATCGCGCACGCTACAAGGTACACATAACACTTGTCACACATGCAGCTCGGTTATTCTATCCATATTGTATTACTGAGTTATGATCATCATTTCTGAAATTACGTGTAAGTTTAACTACCCTGTGAAACTTTCCTCCGTATTTTCTAAACATTAAACCATCTCATTAATTGTATTTGGATATCTGACATGACAAAGACTTACTGTGGATCCCCTATGATGCTGTTCATAATCACATGGGTCATTAAATACACTTGGACTCCAGATTGGTATAGCCTCATAGATTGCCTATAAATCTCTTTTTAAGCCATTCTTATTCATACAATTTTCACTATCCTTCCCTCAGCAATGGCTCAACCAAGAAAAATAACGGCAGAGAAAGACTACCTAAAAACTTTCGAAGAAGGCCGGTTTTCTCCTTATTTTGACACTGAAATCATACATTGAGGATGGACGCCTCTTCTATATCATTCAGCAGCTAGTTATTCCCGAGAATTGGTTTTGATGTTCTACCAATTTAGCGGTTATGAAGATGGAAAATTCTACTTCAATGCCTATGGACAACGATTGAATTGAATAAGGAAATGATCTCCGACATACTTCAAATCCCATTAAAACCCAGAGTCCCTTTGTTCAAGAGTCATCATTCGATTCCGCAAAAAAAACTTTATCGCGAGCTATCAGATCTCATGGCGACGTCGAACATACACATCACATGGTTCTTCAACGCTCTTTGAAACAGAATCAACGGTTGTGCTCCAATCGGGTTAGGACATAATGTGGTAGGTACATCACACAATCTGAAGTCACAAAGCCTCAACTTCACCTACTTTGGATTTTGCAAACTCAAAGAGATGATTTTTGTCCGATCCAACACCTCCGCACGAATCACCAAGAAAACAAGAAGGTCGCTAGTTCTACCCACTTTGGTTACGCTAGATTATGATGCGTTAGGGTTATCCAATAATTTCTCCGAGACACCCCTTCAAAGAGCATATATAAAGGTACTTCAAACAGACTACTCCGTTGGTTTTGGACCCCGATACTGGATAGATAAGCGAACACACCAAGCTCAAATTCTGACCATTTATTTGATGAAAATGCCATGTCAATATTATTAATCCCATGGAAGGCATTAAACTTCTTCATCGGTTTGAGGGAACTACACGCCGTCGAATATCATCATCACAACTCTTCAGATTTCCAAGATCGCCAAGCAACGCATGATGTTGAACAGAGGAGATCTTGGAAAATCATTCTCAATTCTTGCAAAATCATGCTCTCCTAATGGAAAATCAAACTGTACTCTCCCACCAAGGGACATTCAGATGCAGCTTCGGCCAACAAATAGATGACCTAAACAAATGGTGCAAAATATGCATCTCCTAGATCAATATCGAATCCATGATATTACTAAGTCAATAAGTATATAATCATATATGTTATTACGCTTTTTCCCGTCATTACTATGTATTTTATCTTATCTTTTTGTTTTATTTTGTATGAAATGCTTAGTAGGATTGTCATCATTTCCGCCAGGACTAATATAATTTTAACATGTGCTGTGAGGGTGTATATTTTCTTACATACTCATTTTTCCATTCCGCCGATATCGTTACTCCATTTCTTTTACTTCATCCACCATGACATCTTCATCAAACATTGCATCTTCATCATCCATGGTACCTCCCCAAACTCATTCCCCGAAAGCAATCCTTTCAATCTATGATGGATTCCAATGCCTATGGCCATCTCTTCCATGATTACATCACAAACATTGGGTGGTCTTCCCTAATTCTTCAACCCCGCCAAACTTATTCTCCTAGTTTGGCTGCATACTTTTATGCTAATATGGATGACACACCAAAGATTCAACCATGCGATGGTTTCTACTTAGACGGATTCACAATCCGAAGTTGGTGACACACCTCATATCTTTTTCTGAACAACAACTTGCTCTAACTTTGGACCTTCCATATCACTTAAACCCGCCAGATCTTGGCATTACATCTATTATAATTTTACCATCTTTTTCAGTGGCAAGCATTTCGCGACTCTTATGGTGATGGTCTTGAGATCAAACGAGAAGGAGATGGCCATGTACCATGGCGCAACATCACCATTCCATTAGCAAGCATGACCATAAACATGGGGACTGCAATGTTATTTGTACCTCGAACATTATGGGAGATTGGCATTTCTCTCGCCAATGAGGTCGCTTGCGGCGTCAGATTCAAAGTGCACTAGCTCGTGGTCATGCTTTATTTAACATTTTAGGTTGTGTTGTCTCCAAAACCAAACGAGCTCTCGACTTTTCAGGATAAGTATATACTTTTTACCACCGCCATTTAATCATGAAGACACATTTCCCACGGTTTGCAGCTACTTTTCATGATCGGGTCAAGGTGGATTCCATGTGCCCAAAGAAATAGAATCATTCGCTCATTAAGGTTTTCATTAATGGAAGGCCCCCCCGCCGACACCGAGGCATGTTCGATGTTACCCAAAGGACTAAAAAGATGAAGACCAATTTGAGGGAATCCGGAGACAAAGAATGGGCAGAAATTTGGCAGACTATTATCTATTGGCGCGATGCTAAGGAAATGCATTTCCTTAAAGAGGACGCCAGACCTTCACGTCCTGCTGGATGGTAAACTTGAGTTTGCCATTGTATATATATCTAGCTAATCCTTTTGTTTGGTGTGCTATTGTTTTTCATGTTTCGTATGATGTGGTTTATTATATCGTGTGCTATGTTTAGTGTGCTATTGAACATTTTCTTGTTCTTTCTGAATAATATATTATGATCTCCAACCCTCTGCTCCAAAAGCAATCTAGCCCTAATTTTGCTCACGGTTCTCCTCGTACTTTCTCTCTTTAATTATTGATCCTTCGAGGACTAAGCATCATTCTGTTTGGGGGTGCTTTAAACCTATAGCAAAAATTAGGCATCTTGTAGCCTATATATAGTTTTTATTTTCATATTAATAATTGTACTTAGTGACAAAGTCTTGTTTCCTTTTCAATGATGAAAATTGTCTAGAAATCTCACATTAGTATCCGAATTAGGATTTGTTTTTAAGAAACTTTAGATAATACATGCGTACGCAATAGTTTATACATCTTTTCATGAATATTCATGTAATCGAGTATCATTGATTGTACATAGCAAGAAGTTTTCGAACCAACGGTTAGTTACTTAAACTATAAATCCCTGTGGAGAATCTAACCAAAAGCCTTGATATGAGTGATTTGTGTGTGATGACACAGAGGAGTAGTTTTTCCGATTAGAGGAAATTATGCATCTACTTACTTGATCACCACACGAACCCTAGGCGAGAATTTAGGCCTTCTTTGGATCGACATAGCTAAAAATTCTTACCTGTTACAAATATTACCGCTTAGTCACTCCTAATGAACCTTTCATCAAACCTTTCACTTTCACCACAAAAATTCATTACCCATCTATTAAACCAAATAAAAGAACCTACCTAAGTGATGAGTATGAGAAATATGATGAAATGTGGAAGAATAAAGAGAAAGACTTGTCCTAAATATAAGTGGGTTACTTGCTTCAAGAAAGGAAAATAGAATTTTTTTTTTTTTTTTAAAAAAAAAAAAAAAAAAAAAAAAAAAAAAATCTTTAGTATCCGAGGCTTAAGAACAAGGTTGGAAAAAAACTCAGTTAGAAGAAGGAAAGGAAACAAGGATTTCTCTAGTGTAAATATATGAAGACCCTATTCTCTCATACTCAGAATTTTGATTATCCATTTCCATTTTCTTATATCGCACACTATCACCTAAGCCCCACAATACCTAATAATAAAGACCCGGCCTCTAGCTCAATTAGGAGTAGGGTGGTGTGATAATAATAAGTAGACGCGGATTGATCGACATCGGCTCCTCGACCGTCATTGAGATAAGGAAACGGTGCCCACCGCGACAATCGGAGTTAACAAAACCCCGAAAGTGGAAAATTTTGAGTGAATATGTGTTTCAACACATACCGCGGAGAACCCATTTAGGTATGCTCTCCAAGGATCGTAAAACAACCCTCGCTAGTATATTTCAATGAAAAGTTCACTACATGAATAATCATATGTAGATGTTTTAATTATTGAATACATATTAACTGAGTTTCAAATAAATAAATCCTCGCTCCCCGCTAAGGAGATGTATGGATATCCGAGATTAATTTAGGAAACAAGTTTCACATCGAAGTCGCCAGAGTATAAATGAAGTTTGTGAGTATCTTTTCTGGAAAACTCTCACGAGGCTATAACTCGTCCACTAGGGAATTCCTAGTGGTTTAAGGCCTTGTTGCATATGGTCAATGCAATCGCACTCTGCGAAACGAGAATTAGTTTAGGACTACACATTTTGGCCACTTATCTATTTTAGTGTCTCTTCTTTGCTTCGAGGACAAGCAAAGTGTCGTTTGGGGGGGTAGTGTGATAAGCACCCAAAAGTGTATTATGAAACCCCATTGAGACATATAAATTTGGTTCATTATGTGTTTAATAATCATGAAATAAATATGTTTTCATACTTTTGCGTGTATTTGCAGTAAACATGGAAATATTGGTTAAACCTCGCAATAAAGCACGAGGAACGGCGATATATGAATTCTCCCAAATCCACGTAGAAGCATCAAACTTCCAAAGCTCCTACCTCTCGAACCGGGACTCGAATCGCGACAAGAGAGCTACTCTGCATAATCGAGGCGATGAACTCCCACGATAGGGGAAGTTGTAAAACCGCCCAAAATACCGGACTACCATCGATCGCACATGGACCCCACTATGGGGGGCCAAGATTGGATGAGTCATCAATCATGGAGCATGTCAAGACAAAGATAACAAATTATTGGTGCAAAGTTGACACCTTGCATGTAATAAATTAGATTAGGTGTTAATAGTGAAAAAAAAGGCAAGGTGTCACTTTGTTTTAATGTGGTAGATAAAAATGAATCAATGTGGTTTGATAATTCACGTGGGAGGAAATGAGATTTCTCTCAAATGGAGAAGAAATTAGACAAATGTGGGGACACTCCAATTACTCCCTTGACTTATTTTCCTCACATGACATTATTTTAGTTCCTTAGTGAAAATGAGAAGTTAGTTTTGGTTTTTATTAAAAAAAGCTTGTAATAGTTTGAATGGAGGAACACTTGTTCTTCTAGAAAATATAGAAGTGAGTTGGTTGTTGATATTTTCTTCTCTCTCTCTCTCTCTTTCTCTCTCTCTCTTTCTCTTTCTCTTTTGTGTTTTTCTTAGTTCATAAATCCTTGTCCCAAGGATCATGAGCTAACTTCCCTTTTGGGGAGTTAGTCTAACTCATGTGAGGGTAAACCAATTGTTGGTTTGGTAGGTTTAGGAAGAACAACTAACTTTACATCCTACCCCAAAATGGTAGTTGGTGTAGAGTTGAGTTAGAAATCAAGCAATGAGCTTAGAGATAAGTCATTGTTTGGTTTCACTTGCTAGCATGTATGAGCTCTTTAGTGAGCCATGCATGCTAGGGATCAAATCTATTTTTCCGTTAGGGACTTGTCTATGAGTCTAGGAAGAATCAAAACCTATTTCAAATCAACACTAATGATAGTTTCACATGAGGAGGATTAACTCTCCAATTTCTCTTTCAAATTTCCATTTCGGTACTAAGTGCATGTTTTCATTTTAATGTTTTTATTAATAGGAAGGAAAAATCTAGCATTAATAATTACTCCTTACTCTTTAGTTCCCTTATTGTAAATTCCAATTTGTAGTTGTTCTAAGCTTTAGTTTAGTTCGAATCTTTATTCCAACTCTACGAAACGAAGATCGTGAGTAAGGAACCTTGATTGCTTTTTCACCAATTTAGAGAGTTCAAAACTCTAAGTAGTGTTCTCCAAGCATATATCAATAGACATTGTGAAAAAACTTGCGCAACGGATATTCGATAAGCTTAAGACGTCTGACAGCATGAAACAAGGCCAATACAATTTTCTCAAAGTAAGAATGCCTCCATTCAGCTGAAATAAGAGCCGTACTAACAAATAATATGAGACGACCATCGTCACTATCAAACGACAATGGACAAATATGAATTAGATACGCTTTGCTGAGATTCGTGAAAAGTAACCATTGCAAAATCTGTATTTATTGTCTTGAATTCATGGGCAATCATTGCGAACAATGAAAATCTAATCATCACCACTTAAACGATCCCACATGCAACTATATTGTTAGCGTGTGTTACGTTGTGGTGTGACAGATATAACACCATTTTCGAGAGGAATGGTTTGTTTCAGACGACGTTTGCAGTAGTTGTTATGTTTGTCGTACACTTGTGCACTTTTGAAGAAGTGTTTCTCAAGACATATGAATGACATTATCCGCAACAGATGACGAAGAATCGTCAGAGGCAATAACTTCGTGCCGAATAATTTGGCGCATCAGTGAAACGGTAGCTGGGTCGCATGCAATCGGGTGTTGAAAAGGAATAGGAGAGAGTAGTCCGATACCGCCATGTTGACCTTGAACCTCACATTCACGATGATCATCAGTAAGTGCATCAAGAACCTAGGCTCATCAAGTATTTATCATAACTTTTGTAGAACATGATCGTCGGTTTTGAATAAGAACCGCAGACGGCGCCAATTATGTGTCGACCAAATATGATCAAAACACTAAGTGTTGATGAAAGAGACGAATAACGTAGAAAAGTAATTAGAAAAATGATGGTGATCGGGAGAATGATGAGATTGTACCTTTCGGTTGCTTACGTACCCAAATTATCGATGGGATCAAGTCTCAAGAACATAGTTCTGTATGAAAAATAGTTTGGTATTTATATATGTAGAGTAGAGACTTTTCTTGTAACTCAAGTATTCTTGTAGCTTAAGTAATTGTAATTGTAATTGAACCTGACTCTTAATTGATAATTATCTCTTTGATAAGAAACGAATATTGACATAAATTAATGTACGTAAGTGGCAAGCCATGTGGCTAGGGTTCAGCCCTAGACACATGACTTAATGGGCCTGTACATCAATCCATAGTATTGCAAATTGGGCTTTAGCCTTGTCGATTAAATGAATAAAGTGGATACATTTACCAATTGACGTTTGCCACGTAGGTGGGGGTCGAAACAACTATCAAATCTGAAATTGTCATGCATTTACAATCTTTTTTTTGCTATGGTTCATACTCAATTTCATTCTACAATACATTCACTCATATTTGGCCATAGCAACATTGATGACCATTTTCATGAAATCCAAGTCCTTCGATCCAACAATGGATCCGAATTTATATCCCATAACATGCAATAATTTTTTTCAAAACATGGAGTAATCCACTAACGTAGTTGTGTTGCTACTCCCCAACAAAACGTTGTTGTTGAAAGAAAATATCGTCACTTACTCAATGTTGCACGAGCGTTACATTTTCAAGCTCATTTTCCATTATCTTTCTGGGGTGAATGCATTCTCACCGCAGGCTATCTCATTAACAAAATCCCTAGCACCTTGTTAAATGACAAATCACCTCATGAGCTTTTATTTATAACACCTCCCACTCTTGCCCATCTTCGTGTATTTAGTTGTTTATGTTTTGCTCACAACACTTCCATTAAAAATAAGTTTGATCACGCGCTCGTCCGATACCGGGCAACCTGGCTCCGATACCATGATAAATTAGAGAGAGAGAAAGATTTGAGAATATTTACTTGATTGATTTCTAAAGAGATTACAATTGTTTATTGATAAATGTAAAATGAATAGTCTACCTACGAAATGAACGATGAATCCAAACGTAAGTAAACTAAACTTATCGTTTTACGTGTCTATTATCAAAGCTTCTACTCTCAATGCGAATTGCACTAAATGGAGTACTAAGTTCGCTCCACTCCTAGTTCCCTAGCATGGATTGTTTTCTAAGTCTAACTAGTCGCTCTTAAGTCAATGAGAGCTTTACGAAATATTATACTACGATACTTAATTAAGATGATTACTAGAAATTAACTACAAATGCTATGGAAATACTATTGTTTGACTCTAGATAAAGGAATTAGAGGGGAATCGAATCCACCTCGAATCTAACTTAATGACCTAGTACAGATTGTGGTATCTCGATTCTTACGGTTTCACGGCAAGAATTCCGAGTCTAATCCCTAGTTTTCATGGCATTTCTACCAAGTACTAACTAGCATGTGAGGTCGCCCACCCATTCTCATGGCGAAACACGACCTTCTATAGTGGAATAGATTCTACAACGTTTCTATACTAAACAACTAAGTTTTCATCAAGGCTTCATCAACCCCTCTAATGGAGGTTTAGCCTTGAGTCATCAATCTAACATTTACCATTGAATCTAAACTAAACATAATGTGAGAAATTGAGAATTACTTAATTTAGCAATAATGAATCTAATTTAATGGCTGGAATAAAACAATGACAAGAATTGAATTTAGATCTAAAATGGAAATGACAAATTCGAACTTGATAAAAATACTACTTTATTTATCTAATCAATCAAGAACAATGATTCAGAGATTTAATCTAAAACAAGAATTTAAATGGAACTAAAACTTAATTTAATTAATAAAACTAGATCTAGAATTCTATATCTTAATTTAGGTCTAACTAGCTACCATTAACAAAGAGCTAAGCTTTTGTTTTTATACATCCAGATCCAAAATTCGTGCATGGGCTTGGAGCCATGGGTTGGGCCAGAGAATCAGGCCCAAAACCCAATTCTTTTAGTCCAAAAAGGCCTCTTCAGCTGCAGTTGCCTTCCACAGACTTTTCGTCCACTTCTGCTCCTCTGATTGGGTCAAGTCTTGACCATTGCAAAGCTCTTTCCGAGCCGGTCGTTTTGACATAAGGTAGGCCTCAATCCGAGGTCTGAGTCCAAAGATATGGCATTCGAAGTTCTCACGACTTTTGCTCCTTTATCTCGCTAAAGTGGCACATTTCTCAAGATAATGGACTTTGAAGCCCGAAATGCATAAAAACACGTAATCAGATTAACTCTTACTTATTATTCACATAATTGGTCTAACAAGATGATTATTAAGGGGTTAAAACTACAGTTTTGGGCTCTTATCAAACCACCCCCAAACAGCATTTTGCTTGTCCTCAAGCAAATATGAGAAATTAGAATAAGTGACCAAAAATGGAGTTCTACCTAATCTCGTTTCGCTGAGTGCGATTGCATTGACCATATGCAACAAGGCCTTAAACCACTAGGAATTCCCTAGTGGACGAGTTATAGCCTCGTGAGAGTTTTCCAGTGAAGGTACTCACAAACTTCATCTATACTACAACGACTAAGAAATAAAACTATTGTTTTCCCCTTCATGCTCAACTATCTATACATCTCTATAGCAATTACATAAGAATAACAGTAAAAACCCTAAGTTAATATATGCATAATAATCAATCATCTACAATAAACATATAACAATGAGTAATACTATGAAATGTTTAGCAGGTTTGTTTCTGAGAACTCGGAATAGCGTCCTTAAGTAGGTCCTCACATAAATGTCAAGACAAAAACCTCTCTGATTTTTCCACTCAAGTTTTCATACTCCAAAGCAGCAATGCGGTGGGCACACTTTACCTTACAATCTCAATGACAACAAGGAAGTTCGGGTCGATCAAACACATCCGCCACTTACTATCACACTAACCTATTCCTAATCGAGCTAGAGGTCTTTATTAGGTGTCATGGGATTAGGAGATGGTTTAAGAAGGAAGGAAATGGATATTCTAGAGAACAAGTCTGAGATAATAGAGTCTTCGTATTATGTAACTTAGAGAAAACCTTGTTATTTACTTTTGCTTCTACACTTTGTTTCCATCCTTAGCCATATTTTTTTTTTTTCTTTGGCCTTTGACTCCATTTTATTCTATTTTTTTTGGAGTTTTTATTTATTTTTTTTTTTTTTTTTTTTTTTTTTTTTCTCTTTGGATGGAAACTTCTTTCCTTTATTTTCTCAAGCAACTAACTAATTTTTGTTTACACAGTGTTTTTTTCTTCTTCTTTCTTTCCTCATTCTATTCTCGGACTTATTCTAAAATGGGTAGGTTGATTTTTTATTTTGTTTTGTTTTTGTAACAGGGTAAAGGAATTGTGGTTTATGGAAGGCTAAAGAAAGGGCTCAGAGTGGCTTACTAGCGAAAATAATTCATAGGTTTGAATTTCTGGCTATATCGATCCAAAGAGCGCCTAAATTCTCGCAGGATATGGTTTAGTGATCAAGCAAGTGGACGGTGATTTCTATCCGGATTTTACTTCTCCCTTGTGTCATTTCTCAAATGTTTCGCTTCATATAAGGCTTTAGGCTATATTCTCACAGGATTTGTAGAATAAGTACTCTAGCCTAGATTTCAGAAACTTCATCGCTAACAATCATAGATACTCATGTAATAAATTTATAGATAGATGCAAAGATTATTACCTACATATTAACCTAAGTTTCTAACAATTATTCGATGCAACAGCCTATTGAGACTTCTAGATTGTTAAAAGCATGGAGAAAGAAAACAATACCAATATTCCTAAGTGTTTAGCATACTTATTTATTTATATTTTGAATTTTTGAAATTTTACTAGAAAACAAGTGCATATTATACATATCTATATCCTAACAGATGTCTTAATTACATGTTTCTATGCCCCCCAAACAAAAAAAGCATGCTTTGTCCTCAAAGCATTTTAAATAAAGAGGGTAGGAAAAATACCATTGAAACGCGTGGAAATCGGGAACATCCGCAAAACAAGGTTAAAACATAGAACGCACTAATATATGAAATAAAACCGACGCGAACTCTATAAGAGTTCCACCCATTATGGGGTTAATGTGACTTAAATTGCTTGGGACATAAGCGCACACTAACTTAACTAAAACTTACCGCACCCCAAAGATTTACTCGCCATCCTCCTCTTCTATATGAGGTTCTTTTCGCGATCCCCGCCATGCCATAACAACTTGCCACGCTTTACGCCGCGGTATCATCAACTAATGCTAACCCTCTAGTGTTATTTGGTCCGATGGGGTGTAAGGAGCAACCAAATGTGGTTGCAGACCTCGCCATCCCGCCAAGTCATGGCTCGAATGATCTTACCACACGATTGGTAGGTCTCATGATTTCGACCCTTTTCCAACTGCGGTAATCGCGGTACGTAATACGGTAGGCAAGCGCCGATAAGGCGGCAAACCAAGACAGGCATAAGAAGGTACTTATGCCTCAAGGTATGGGCTCGCTTCAGAGTAGCAACTAAAACTCGGGAATGTCATACCTACGACGCCCCTCGCCTAAAGCAAGGAAAACGCCACCGGTATTATTGGCGTATAAACCGCCGTTTTTCTAGAATGTTCATCATGATGAACAACATGGTTCAGGCCTACATTCAGTGATAGGCTACCAGTATGCATATGTTATATTGGTCTTGGTCCATGATATTTAAATACCCCTCCCCATAATACTCATGGAAATAGGCATATTCATATAGGTATGAAGTTATCCGTCATATATCCCCACGGTGCATAGTGGTCGTAATGGCAATCCCAAAACCAAAGCTATCAAGTGTTTATGAATTCCATAGTCGCATTCATCAATAGTAAGGGAAAATTTTTGTTCTCCTTCTTGGGTACAAAAAAAAGTAATATTATTATAGAAGAATTCAGTTAGCTTTAGGTGAAAAGAATCGGCATCACTCACCGTAAGATGCCGCCATCCTAATCGCAAGATCCGCCGCCGAACGAACGATGCTCCATAGGTATAGGTTCCCATCAAGTCTTCAAAAGACTGCTCAGAATGACTATAGGTGGTGTCATCTCAACACTACTTTGTAGAATAGCTGCGAAAAACCTGGAAGAACCTCAGAAAATCTAAAATTCCCGTGTTTATTTAAAGAGGCGCTGGGCGCTGCCAGATAGAGCGAAGTCGCTCTTTTTTGGTTTTGAAATTACAGTTGTTTTAGCTGGTCGCGCTTTACTTGCTGGCGCTGGCGCCGGCCGCTTTTTTTTTGATTTCAGTGTTTTGGTCGCTTGGTCGCTTACTTCGCTGGCGGCGCCTAGTGAATTTTCGATTTACAAGAAAGTAGGGCGAAGTCGTCGCCGCTTTGGGCCAGAGGTGCAGAAAAGTGAGTTTCTAAAAAAAACAAGAAAAAAACTAGAAAAAAAGGCTCGAGAGGAAAAGTGAAAGATGATTGTGGGGTGTAGTGTGGGTTGTGAGTGTAGTATGATGGAAGTTTAAATAGGTTCGGTTTCCAAAACGAATCGGCAAGTTGCCAAATTGTTTTAAGGCAATTTCCCGAAATAGAAAACCGCCAAAACCCAAAAACGGAACTAACCATGTCTTTGATTTCCTAACAACCCCGGTATCTTTTAAACTTGGTTTAGAATAGTAACTTCTAAACTCTCCTACATATCATGCTACCGCTACAAAAAAAATCATAGATATGCCGCAGATCGGCCTAATTTTCAACTTTTACTCCAAGACAACTATATGAAAAGATAATCAAAATAAATTATATTAAAATAATATGAAATCCAAGCAATCCAAAACAAACAACTTAATACTCAAATCTAACTACTGAAATAAAATTCCACTAAGAAAAAACAATAAAAACAATGTAATTAAAGGACAATAATCGATGGTGCACACCTAGGCGCAGGAAGAAGATGGTCCCCGAGATGGAGATCGGCTCTGTGGTGACGAATGGCTTGAGCCATCCGCCTCAAGGGCGACGACGCCATGCCTCTCGACTCACCGAGATGCACTCATCCACGAAAGTGGCATATGTCGAGCATCTCTATCCCGAACAAGCCGGCTTCCATCTCGCCTTAAGTATCGCGATAATCGGGCTTGGTGATTCTTGTGGATAACCTCCATGTTAAACAATATATCTCCCGACTTTTCGAAAGCATTTCAACTATCGCCTCGAAAGTTCGCTTTGCTTATTTCAATTACAATTTGTCTATGTCTAATATCTTCACAGATATGATAACCGCGATCGCAAACCGGTTTTGCAAAGATTATCATTCGCTCTAAATTAGAAGTATGACTATCAAAATTATCCTCAACCAACCATGTCATATCTTCCCCTACATTATCCGACTCAACTTCCTTCTTCTGCACGACAACGCCAAGTCTTTTGAATGCATTCCTTATAAATACTTGCATTAGAAGGCAATTTGATCTTAATAGGAGCATATCTAGCGACGGCTCTAAATGAGAGCATAATCTTAGTGATCAATACGGGAAGAGGCCGTGCTCTTTTCCCACTCCTCTAATCACATTCAAAATTAAATCAAGGATGCAGAAATTATACTCCTTCGCTTGCAAATTCCGAGAACGCGCGCATTAATCAAGTCCGATGTCGCCGACTTTGTCTTTCCCGAGGACGTTTTACCAATCCATCGAAGCGACGTACCGGTTGATTGGTTCTCGTGGTCGCCCGCTTAACGAATGAGATATCGATTGTATTCACCCTCTATGACCAGATCTTTCATCAAAACAGAACCGCAGTATTCTTGGATTCCTGAATGGTCGATCTAGGTTGGTTACTGTGGGTGATTCCTAATAGCTCACCCAACAACCGCCTCGTGAACTTCCCCTCCGCTCCTCGCTATCCTAATGAAAATCCTATTTCCTCCACTTCTCGCTTTTTCTTATAAAACTGTTCAACCAAATCAAAGTGATAGAAATCCTCTCGTCAATACCACAAGTCCGTTCCAATTTCTCTTAAACATCTCTCCGCCATAAAATGGCTTAAACCGCCGGAAACAAACGCTTTTCCCAAGTAATTCTACGCCGTCGCCATTGAAGTTATTTAATCGATTGGGGTTTGTAGATGGTGGTGGATGCGAAGTTTGATGAAAACTAACCAAACCAACAGTGGTGGTTATGGTAGGTTCGGGCGCAGGTTCGAAAAACTCGAATTGGTGGGTGGTTTGTTGGTGGAAACGGTTGAGATTGTGTTGGTGTTTGACAATGGGGGTGGGTGGTCTTTCTATTTGAATGTATTCTATTTTTATTTTTTTTTTTTTTTTTATTTGGGTTGCTAGGGTTTGGATTTAAACTTTGTGTCAAGCTGGCTGGAGAAGAAGAAGATCGCGATTTGGTTTTGGAAAGGGGCTAGGGCGCCATTTTAGGTGAGTTTGAGTCGCCCAAGCCCAATTCGATTTTTTCGACTTTGTCGATTTTAGCTAATTTCAAACTAGATTTCCGCCGTTATCGGTCCGATTCTTGCGAATGAGATATGGAAATGATCAGGAGAGAATTTCCAATCCAATGATCCATAAAACACTCGATTCCAACCGGGGTGACGAATAAGATAGTGGAAAACGCCTCGTAGAGCGTGCGTGCATGACGAAGTTATGCTTAACGAATGAACACTAAATTTGATAACGCCAACCCCAATGAACTATACTAATGAACCTAAACAACACAACTAGAAAGTTCGAGCAATCCCGGATGGAAAGACTGATTTCCTGACCCCCAAACAAATTTTTAACCACAAAATTTGTTTACAACGCGGGTCGTTTAAAGTCGATTCCCAAGACTTGTTGGATTGCTATGTCTATGATTTTTATGAATTTTAATTTATTTTTATTTGTTTACTATAAGAAACACTTAAAAACAATAAATACATAATTCACTCCATAGAGGAACATGACTCAAAAAATCGAGAAAACATGCGAAAAGTGGAAAACGGAATTATGTGAACTGTGGACTTAGGATCCGTACTTACAGCCACACACTCCATAAGGAGGGCCCGGTTACTGAATGGTGTACTTTATCAAGATATGGAAATGAAAGTAAGTACACCAAATGACAAGGTCAGTCCTCATAGACAGTGGTCCCGTAAAAGGACTTCCTCCACATCGGGGGACAAAAGTTCGCGGAAAATGTTTTAACCGCTGACCATTAACTTGAAAGGTACCGTTGTCATTGGGATTTACCAAGGTAATTGCCCCGTAAGGGGTGACTTCAAGAACTTAAAAGGACCGCACCAACGGGTTTTTAGTTTTTCCGGGAAAATATGTAGACGGAGTTGTAAAGCAAAACCTTTTGTCCGACCACAAACTCTTTACGCAGATATGCTTATCATGAACACGCTTCATGTTGGTTTTATAATCCTTCGCGAGATCGTAAGAATCGCCACGGATTTCTTCAAGCTCATTTAATTGTAACTTGCGCTTTGACGCCTTCATCAATATTGAAATTTAAGGCTTTTATAGCCCACGAGCACGGTGCTCTAATTCAACGGGCAAATGACATGGTTTCCCAAATACAAGTCTAAAGGGAGACATACCTATAGGAGTTTTGAAAGCAGTTCTATATGCCCATAAGGCATCCGATAGACGCTTCGACCAGTCTTTCCTATCAGGGTTTACTGTTGTTTCTAAAATCTTTTTGATTTCCCTATTAGAAACTTCTACTCTTGTCCGCTAGTTTGTGGATGATAAGGAGTTGCTACTTTGTGTGTAACTCCATACTTTTTCACTAGGGATGCAACAACTCTGTTGCAAAAATGTGTTCCCCCATCACTAATGATGGCTTTAGGAATGCCAAACCTACAGAAAATGTATTCTTTAATAAAAAATACTACGGTCTTATGGTCATTGCTACGCAAGCTAGGGCCTCTATCCATTTAGACACGAGTCCATGGCAACTAGAATATAAATATAACCGTGGGGAAACAGGGAAAGGGCCCATGAAATCAATACCCCAAACATCAAAAAATTTCTACTATCAAGATTGGATTTAAAGGCATCATATTACGCTGCGGATTCGCCCAAGTTGTTGGGCTAATACACGCCTTGCAATGCACTTGGGCATCCTTAAAAAGGGTAGGCCAATAAAATCCACATTGAAGAACTTTAGCGGCTGTTTTCATTCCACTAAAGTGGCCACCACACTCTTTGTCATGGCAGAAGGATAGAACTTCATTATATTCCCAATCGGGAATGCAACGAATTTAATAACTGATCCGCACAATACTTAAAAAGGTAGGGCTCATCCCAATAGTATAACTTGACTCGCCAAGAACTTCTTACGCTCATTTCTTGACCAATTATGAGGCATAACATCAGCCGCTAAATAATTTATTTATGTCCGCGATACCATGGTGATGAAAAAAATAGCATACGATGCTCATCGTGAAAAGAGTCGTATGGACTCGTAATCACTACTATCGCCATTTGTAAGTCTAGATAAGTGGTCGGCAACCACGTTTTGACCCCTCTTTTTGTCCTTTTATTTCTAATGTGAACTCTTGCGTGAGAAGAATCCATCGGATTAATCTCGCTAGCATCCTTCTTTGCAAGAAGGTACCTATGGTCGCGATGGTCCGTGGTAAACTAAAGTTTTAGAACCAACCAAATAAGGACTAAATTTATCTAAAGCATAAATGACAGCTAAGAATTCTTTTTCAGTAGTTGTATAATTCCGTTGAGCATCGTTTAAAGTTTTACTAGCATAATAAATAACAAGTTGGACTTATTATCTAGTTTTCGTCCCAAGACAAAGACTAACCGTGATAGTCACTAGCATCACACATGAGTTCGAAAGGTTTTGACCAATCAGGAGGCTAGATAATAGGTGCAGTGGTTAGGGCGGCTTTTAAGGTGTCAAAAGCCTGTTTACAGTTAAAATTAAAATCAAAGATTGCATCCTTCAAAAGCAGGTTAGTTAAAGGCCTAGCTATTTTTAAAAAAATCTTTAATGAACCGCCTATAAAACCCCCGCAAGATGGCCTAGAAAGGTTCTAATCTCACCTGACAGTCCGTGGGTTTAGGTAGGGTCGCTATCTTATCTAGTTTGGCTTTATCTACTTCGATGCCATCACTAGATACAATATGACCTAGTACTATGCCCTTTTGACCATGAAATGACACTTTTCCCAATTTAAAACGAGGCTCTTTTTCTTCACACCGTCAAAACCTTAGACAAAGTTAGACAAACAACCGTGAAGGAGTCTCCATAGATAGAAAATCATCCATGAAAACTTCCATAAAAAGCTTCTACCATGTCACTAAATATATGAAGCATACAATCACCGGAAGGTACCGTGAGCATTACAAAGGCCAAAAGGCATTCGCTTATAGGCATATGTTCCGGCGGACATGTGAAGGTTGTCTTTTCTTGGTCATCAATATCAATAATAATCTGAAAATAGCCGAGTAGCCATCCAGAAACAATAAAAGGCATGACCAATTAGACGCTCAAGCATCCGATCTATAAATGGTGCGGAAAGTGATCCTTTCGCGGTCATAGCATTTAAACGCCCCAGAATCAATACAGATTCTCCATTTCATAGGACCTTGAGTGACAACATAGTCACCCTTCCCCGCTACGCACTCATGGTAATTCCCGACTTCTTAGGAACTACATGAATGGGACTTACCCATTCGCTATCGGAGATTGGGTATATAATACCCGCGATCCAAGAATCGCAAGACTTCTTCCCTAACCACCTCTTTCATGGCGTGGTTCAAGCGACGTACCCGAGGTTCATGAAGAAGTCTTCGCTATCCTCCAAATGTATACGATGAGTGCGCACATTAGGGTCGATGCCCTTAATGTCACTAAGGACCAACCAATCGCAGACCGATGTTCCCTAATCACCCTTATTAAAGATGTCTCTTCATCTTTAGTTAGCAGAGAAGATATAATTATCGGGTGACTACCATCCGGATCAAGTTGAATATATTTTAACTCCGGGGGAAGAGGTTTAAGACCGGGTGTGGACAGATCGTCCGTTGATGTTTCATAAGTGTCCTTATTCATGTAATGAATACTTGCTTAGGTAGCAAGTCTTCATACTCAAGATATGGAGCAACCGACGGGTCTACAATTGGTGTGGACTCCAGGATGGTGTTGACCTCCTCTAAGTAGGAGTCATTCACAAAATCAGAAGTTCCAAAAGAAAGGAATTTGTACATATTGTTTTCGTGAAACGTGTTGTTAAAATAATCTTGAGCTAAACTCTCGATCATGCTAACCTCCCCATCTATAGATCTAATCCGTAATCGTTTCATCATTTTAAAAACATTTACCTCGACGTAAAGATGGCCAAAAGATAAGGACATCTTTCCATCGCGACAATTTATAAGCGCATTGGCAGTTGCCAAGAAGGGCCCTAAGATGATTGGTACGAGTCATTAGCTTAATTTTTGTATCGAGGATAACAAAATCGCCAGGATAGTAGAAATCCCGAACCTTAACAAGCACGCTTTTCCACTACACCTTTAGGATACTTAATTGACCGTCCGCTAATTGCAACGCTATTTTTGTAGGTTGCATTTCCTGTAGACCTATTTGTTTATACAAGTAATACGGGGAGTAAGTTAACACTCGCCCCGTGTCTAATAAAGCCGTCGCCGCGGTGGGAATCTCCTAAGGTGCATTTTACAAGAGGGATCTACCGTGGTCCTTGTACTTAACAATTCCATTATTTTCGGATAAAGTTGGGAACCGCTCAGGTTAAAAAGGCGCCTTTGGGTATGTTCGCCTTTACGCCTAGTAGTGCACAACTCTTTAAGAAACTTAGCGTGGTTAGGAAGCTTTTAATAGCTTCGAGAAAGGGAGGTTTATCGTTAGATTCTTGAAAACGCTCCTAATTTCCTCAAAGTTTGTATCCCTAGTTAGCATGGCTAATTTTTGAGGGAACGGTGGTTTCGCTTCTATATTTCGTGATATGGCTCTACTTGTCGCGGTAACCTTGGCTTTCGGTTTCTTTGGTTGTGGTTTAACCGGTACCTCTACCGTGGTAGGCTCTTCGTTTCTATTTCGTATCTAGTTCGATATCCGTGTAGGAGTATCGATGGGGTAACTATAGGAGAAGTTATTTTGTTATCAACCACTCTTCCGTAATCCGAGAGTGGTGATGGCATTTAGGTCACCTACGCATTGTAGTTTCCGTGACTAGAATTACCGTTTACCTCAAAGGTCGTGGTTTGCTGTTTTAGGGTTTGGTATAGCTTGACCGAAACGACGCTTTTGGTTTGGCTTTCTCTTGGGCTAACCGTTGTATGCCCCGATTTATTGATTGTAAGATCCGCTCGGTTTGATTTAGTCATTGATTGGAAAAGTTGTTGGGTAAACTCAGATAAAGGCGCCGATAACGATCCGGGGTTGTGTAGGTGTAGTAGTCACGGGTGGTGCGACCGAACTATCTCGCTGATTATTTATGGGTGGGTTGTGATAGTTATTATTATTAACCGAACGATACCTCTATTGGTATTATAATTATTATAATTATTTTGACCTTGTGCTTGACCTTGCCTAGGTTGCGCTTTGGTTGTTATAATTATTATAATTCCCTTTGACTTTGTCCTTGTCCTTGTCTAAGTGAAGCTTGGTTATAATTGTTTGCTTGCCTAACGCTTTGATTATTGTACCCGGAGGTGTTACTTGTTGATTATTTCTCCAACTGAAGTTGGGATGTTGTCTCCAAGGGCTTAGGAATAGGATAGTTATTAATAGAGTAAACATTATCTTGCTCTAGTGGTTGTTGTTCATAAGCTAGAGGACAATAATTGTCGTGGTGCTCGACTCAAACAGAAATTACATGGGTGGAGTTTACACATTCATGACGGGATAGGCTTTTGTTGAACGTAAATAGCCTCCACTTTTTAGTTAGAGATTCGATTAAATTTTTAAGTTCGATCGGTTTTATTCTCAAACATACTAGCGGCCTTGACCGTTGAAGAAGAACTAGCGAGCGGGGATATCATCACTCCCCCCAATTATTATTCCGTTTAGTTTGGTCTTCTAAAAATTTGTAAGCCCCGAGGCTCCTTTACTTAGGAAACTACCCCATTCATTATGTCAAGGACTTCTTTATGGTGATGTTGAAGTCCTTTGAAAAAGGCACTAACTAACGGTCTTTGCTAGGTTATGGTGTGGACACTCTATAAGGAGATCGGTGAAACGATTCCATGCCTCGTAAAATGATTCATGAGGGTTTGGCCGGAAGAAATGGATCTTGGAAAGCATTTCATCCGCTTTAGGGGTGGGTAAAATGTTCCATAAACAAACAACAAGTTTAGCCCACGGTCCACGAATTAGGGCTTTGGGCAGTTAACCAAGACGCTTTATCGGCTAATGTGAAAGGAAATACCCTTAGTTTAATCTGTCCGCACCAACCGTAGGATGGTGGAATGTTGTAAGGACTTGTTCAATCCTACGATAGCCGATAAGGTTTTTCATGGTCTAACCCATGAAAAACGGGTAACAAATTAAATATGTTTGGGGATTCAAAATCCCCGTTGGTCCGCTAGAACGATGCAAGACTTAGGGCTATCGCCAAAGCTTTGTAGAAGTCGGAGAGAGGAGTCTCTCTTCTTCACCATTATGTCGTATGGTGTGTGTGATAGTAGTTAGAGGTGTCGTGGGTGGTGTACTAGATAGACTTGTTTGTTGTGGTGTAATTACGCTTTTGTTTGTTTTGTTCGACTGCACCTTAATCTCATGCAAGACTAAGTTGAGCTTAACTAACATGCAACACTCCAAACAATTTCGATATACTAGTATAAAACCTCTAACCGGAAAAATGCGAGGTATGGAAGAAAGGAATACCCGATAGCGCCCTTGCTTCGCTTATGAATGAATAGCGCCTTGTGTACGCGCGTGTTCAGTGTATATAAGAGATTAGAACACTGAAAAGCTTGACAACTCGAAGTTCGAATCAAACCGTGGAAATCCTGAATTTTTCGAGAAGGCGCTGGCGCGCCAAGATTGTATGCTGGCGCCAAGGCAATGTCGAAGCTCCAAGAAGATAGCTGGTCGCTCTTTTCTTTTGGCGCTCTTGTAAACGAAATTCGATAAAGAAGATAGCTGGTCGCGCTTTTTGGCCTGGCCAGTGTATTTTTCTCGAATTTTTCCAAAACTGAAACGGCAACCACAAAGATGAATCAAACAAGGGTGGGTGGGTTTAATGGGACTTAAAAATGACTACTTCTACAAAGAAAACAATGCTAAAGTGCAACTAAGATGGCAGCCATTTGATAAATGTAAAATGAATAGTCTACCTACTTAAATGAACGATGAATCCAAACGTAAGTAAACTAAACTTATCGCTTTTACGGTCTATTATCAAAGCTTCTACTCTCAATGCTAATTGCACTAAATGGAGTAACGGTTCGCTCCACTCCTAGTTCCCTAGCATGGATTGTTTTCTAAGTCTAACTAGTCGCTCTTAAGTCAATGAGAGCTTTAATTAAATATTATACTACGATACTTAATTAAGATGATTACTAGAAATTAACTACAAATGCTATGGAAATACTATTGTTTGACTCTAGATAAAGGAATTAGAGGGGAATCGAATCCACCTCGAATCTAACTTAATGACCTAGTACAGATTGTGGTATCTCGATTCTTACGGTTTCACGGCAAGAAATTCGAAGTCTAATCCCTAGTTTTCATGGCATTTCTACCAAGTACTAACTAGCATGTGAGGTCGCCCACCCATTCTCATGGCTTAAACACCACCTTCTATAGTGGAATAGATTCTACAACGCGTTTCTATACTAAACAACTAAGTTTTCATCAAGGCTTCATCAACCCCTCTAATGGAGGTTTAGCCTTGAGTCATCAATCTAACATTTACCATTGAATCTAAACTAAACATAATGTGAGAAATTGAGAATTACTTAATTTAGCAATAATGAATCTAATTTAATGGCTGGAATAAAACAATGACAAGAATTGAATTTAGATCTAAAATGGAAATGACAAATTCGAACTTGATAAAAATACTACTTTATTTATCTAATCAATCAAGAACAATGATTCAGAGATTTAATCTAAAACAAGAATTTAAATGGAACTAAAACTTAATTTAATTAATAAAACTAGATCTAGAATTCTATATCTTAATTTAGGTCTAACTAGCTACCATTAACAAAGAGCTAAGCTTTTGTTTTATACATCCAGATCCAAAATTCGTGCATGGGCTTGGAGCCATGGGTTGGGGGCCGAGAATCGTGCCCAAACCCAATTCTTTCAAATTCCAAAAGGCCTCTTCAGCTGCAGTTGGCTTCCACAGACTTTTCGTCCACTTCTGCTCCTCTGATTGGGTCAAGTCTTGGACCATTGCAAAGCTCTTTCCGAGCCGGTCGTTTTGACATAAGGTAGGCCTCAATCCGAGGTCTGAGTCCAAAGATATGGCATTCGAAGTTCTCACGACTTTTGCTCCTTTATCTCGCTAAAGTGGCACATTTTTCAAGATAATGGACTTTGAAGCCCGAAATGCATAAAAAAACACGTAATCGTATTAACTCTTACTTATTATTCACATAATTGGTCTAACAGTATGATTATTAAGGGGTTAAAACTACAGTTTTGGGCTCTTATCATTTATATAGAGATTACAAGTTCTAAATAGAGATTACAAATTCTAAATAGAAACAAAACAGACGATGCGTATTTGACTAACTCGAGGCACGGGCGCGCTCTGGTTGAGCGCGGGGCGCGTTATATCTATTTGACAATTATTATGCACGAGGCGCGGGGCGCACTCTAATTGTGTTATGTAATGAAGCGCAGCGCGCGCCGCACTATGACGTGAAGAACAACTTCTAATACTCCCCCTCAAGTTGGGGAGTGAATGTCAAGAACTCCCAACTTGCAAATTAATCTCAGAAAGGTGTCCTTCCCGAGAGGTTTAGTGAAGGCGTCAGCCACCTGATCTGAGGATGGAACGAACGTAGGAGATAGTAACTTGGCCTGTATCTTGTCGCGTAAGAAATGATAGTCCAATTCTATATGCTTCGTTCGTTCATGAAAAACTGAATTTTGAGATAGATGAAGGGCGGCTTGATTGTCACAGAACATGTTCATCGGAGAAGGATGAGAAATGCCTAAGTCAGAGAGAAGATACTTCAACCATTGAAGTTCACATGCCAGGGTAGCCATGGAACGATATTCGGCTTCAGTAGAAGAACAGGATACAGTGCTCTGTTTCTTTGTTTTCCAGGATATAGGGCTAGAACCAAGAAAAGTGCAATAACCACTAGTAGAACGACGAGTGACAAAGGCAGCCCCCAATCGAGTCACGTAAAACCGAGAGATGTGTAAAGAACTATTAGCGGATAAGAGAATCCCTTTGTTGATCGAACCTTTAAGATAGCTGAGTATACGATGAGCATCATCTAGATGTGGAGTCTGTGGGGACTACATGAAATGGCTGAGATAATTTACAGAATAAGTGATATCTGGAAGTGTAACTGTGAGATATAAGAGACGCCTAATCAAGTGACGATAGACAGTAGGATCTTGAAGTAATGTGTCATCATCGGTATGGAGGATGATGTTTTGTTCCATAGGGAACTCAGAAATACGACCACCAGTGGTACCACAATCAGACAAAATGTCCAAAAGACATTTGCGCTGTGTAAGAAATAATTCTTCTTTGGAACGAGCAACCTCGATACCCAATAAATATTTTAGACGTCCCAAGTCCGTGATATAAAACTTTGCTTCTAAAAATTGCTTCAAGTTCTGAATGAAAGATGGATTGTTACCTGTGATTAGAATGTCATCCACATACACAAGGACAAAGGTATAATCAAAACCCCAAATATTTGTGAATAGAGAATAATTAGACTTAGACTGAGTGAAGCCGGTAGTGATAAGAGTGGTAGATAGTTTGGCAAACCATTGTCAAGAAGTCTGCTTGAGTCCATATAAAGACTTATTGAGGTGACATATCCTGTGCTCCCCCTGTTTGGCGAATCCAGGAGGTAAGGTCATATAAACAGTTTCATCCAAATCACCTTGAAGAAAGGCATTGTGAACATCCAGTTGATGAAGAGTCCAATGTCTGATAGCAGCAATGGAGAGAAGTAATTGAACAGTGACTAATTTAGCAACAGGTGCAAAAGTGTCATGACAGTCTTGGCCTTCAATCTGATTGTAACCCTTGGCAACAAGACGAGCTTTGTAACGTTCAATAGAACCATCTGAATGATATTTAATCTTGAAAACCCATTTATAACCAATAAGTTTATGATAAGAGGATGACAGAATAAGAGTCCATGCGTTATTTTGTTCCAAAGCTGCAATTTCAACAACCATAGCAGCTCTCCATTCTGGAATTTTGACAGCTTGAGAAAAAGATGTAGGAACAATTGAAGAAGACACTTTAGACAAAAAAGCTTTATGACAAGTAGAAAAATTAGTGTCAAAAACATAGAAAACCATTGGGTATGGAGTGGAAGACTGTGTTACCTTAGAGTCTGATTGGATGAGGTTGGCCGAACAAGGGACTGTAAGTGCCTTGGTGAGAGTAGGACAGTGATAATCTTTGATGAGAAGTGGGGTTGTTGCACTCTAGTAGATCGAGGTAAGGTAGGAGGATTAAGGTGTGATGGCTGAGGGCGTTCTGAAATTGCGGGCGATGGAGCTGTGGGAGTGAGAAGATTTTCAAGAGAGAGGGCACGGGCGTGCTCTATTTGTACTAGAGCAGAGGGCGCGCGCGCTCTGTCTACTGGAAGATGGGGAAGAAGAGAGTGCAGGGTGCGCTCGATTTGGACTGGATAAGAGCGCGGGCGCGCTCCGTCCACTGGAATTACATGAGATGATTGAATATCGAAGGTTTCATTGTCTGATATGGGTAAAGGATAAACTGGCAGATGTGATGGTGGGGAAGATAAATGTTAACAGGGGAATACAGTCTCATGGAAAATCACATCACGGGAAGTATACATTTTCTTAGAAGATAAATTATAAATGCGATAGCCTTTCTGAACATAAGGATAAGCAATGAAGATGTCAGGTTTCCCGCGGTGATCAAACTTATTCTTAATGGAAGTGTTATAAGAAAAACATAAACAACCAAATATACAAAGATGGGTAAGAGTGGGAGGTGTTGTAAATAAAAGCTCATGAGGTGATTTGTTATTTAACAAGGTGCTAGGGATTTTGTTAATGAGATAGCCTGCAATGAGAATGCATTCACCCCAGAAAGATAATGGGAAATGAGCTTGAAAACGTAACGCTCGTGCAACGTTGAGTAAGTGACGATGTTTTCTTTCAACAATAGCATTTTATTGGGGAGTAGCAACACAACTACGTTGGTGGATTACTCCATGTTTTGAAAAAAATTGTTGCATGTTATGGGATATAAATTCGGATCCATTGTCGGATCGAAAGACTTGGATTTCATAAAAATGGTTATCAATGTTGCTATGGCCAGATATGAGTGAATGTATTGTAGAATGAAATTGAGTATGAACCATGGCAAAAAAAGATTATAAATGCATGGCAGTTTCAAATTTGACAGTCATAAGATAAATCCATGTAGCACGACTAAAATCATCGACAATAGTTAAGAAAAAACGAGCATTGGAATAGGATGGTAAATTAAAAGGACCCCAAATGTCACAATGAATCATTTAGAAAGGTCTAATAGTCTTTATTGAACTATGAGAAAAAGATAAACGTGTTTGCTTAGCTTGCGGATATATAGTGCAGGTAGCATTATTGGAACTAGAAATGAAAGGAAACTGCTTAGCTAAAATCTGCAAAGGTGTGGAAGAGAGATGTCCTAAGCGATAATGCCAAAATTATTGGTGGTGGAGTTGTAGGATGAGCAAACGGAAGCTAGTTGGAGATGGTAGAGTCTCCCATTAAGCCGGCCCAATCCAATCTTCTTCTTTAATAACTGGTCCTGAAAAAGGCAAGAATCATTAGTGAACGTGATAGAGATAGGGTGAGATTTGATAAGGTCACTAATGGAAAGCAAGTTAAAATGAAAGGTGGGAACAAAAAGAACATTGTCAAGACGCAATAGAGGAGAGAGAATAACACTACCAACATGAGTAATTAAATAGTTTGTGCCATCCGGAAGTTTAAGAGTAGAATATGTTAAACAAGTATGATAATGAGAAAACAGATGTAATCATGAACAAACATGATTGGTAACACCAGAGTCAATGATCCATATGGATTTAGAAAAACACGAGAGAGATATATCTATCAGATTTGCTTGTGAAGTGGTACTACCTGAATCAAGCAAACTGAGAAGTTGGTTGTTGTTCTGTGGAGAAAATAGGAGAAGTGGAGCCTGTAGAAACCGAATTGGCTTTAGCAGGCTTGCGTGGATAACCATGCAGTTTGTAACATATACCAATATGATGTCCAACTCGGTTATAGTGGTTGCAGAATGGACGAGCACGCGCATCTCGTTGCCTCAGATCACATGCCGCGACGCTCTTGGTCGAGGCTTAACTATTGTTGTCTTCGCTGGAGGTTTAGACGAGCCTGATTTCGAAGAAGAAGCCCAGTTGGTCTTTTGAAAATGAGTACTCAGGGTAGCAGCGTCTGGAGCAAAAGGAATAGAGCCTATCGGATTAAAGAATAAATCTTGGACATACGAGGAAAATTATCCATTAAGAAAATTTGACTGCGGATGGATTGAAAACGAGCATCGAGGCCTTGCATGAATTTCATAGAACGACCATCTTCAACCTTTTTGGCAAAAATAGATGCATGACCACAAATACAAGCAGGCATAGTAGACAAATAACTTAATTCATCCCAGAAAGATTTAAGCAAAGTGAAATAAACACATGGACTCTTGTTCCGTCATCCTCTCATCATAAGCCTATTAGTTGTAAATGGGTTTCTAAGATTAAATATCATTCAAATGGTTCTATTGAACGTTACAAAGCTCATCTTGTTGCCAAGGGTTACAATCAGATTGAAGGCCAAGACTATCATGACACTTTTGCACCTGTTACTAAATTAGTCACTGTTCGATTACTTATCTTCATTGATGCTATCAGACATTGGACTCTTCATCAGCTGGATGTCCACAATGCCTTTCTCCAAAGCAATTTGGATGAAACTGTTTATATGACCTTACCTCCTGGATTCGCCAAACAGGGGGAGCACAGGATATGTCGCCTCAATAAGTCCTTATATGGACTAAAGCAGGCTTCTCGGCAATGGTTTGCCAAACTATCTACCACTCTTATCACTGCCGACTTCACTCAGTCTATGTTTGATTATTCTCTATTCACAAATATTTTTTGTTCTGATTCTACATTTGTCCTTGTGTATATGGATGACATTTTAATCACAGGCAACAATCCATCTCTCATTCAGAACTTGAAGCAATTTTTAGAAGCAAAGTTCTATATAAACGACTTGGGACGTCTAAAATATTTCTTGGGTATCGAGGTTGCTCGTTCCAAAGAAGTATTATTTCTTACACAGCGCAAATGTCTTTTAGACATTCTATCTAATTGTGGTACCACTGGTGGTCGTATTTCTGAGTTCCCTATGGAACAAAACATCAACCTCCATATCAATGATGACATATTACTTCAGGATCCTACTATCTATCGTCGCTTGATTGGGCGTCTCTTATATCTCACAGTTACACATCTAGATATCACTTATTCTGTAAATTATCTCAGCCGTTTCATGCAGTCCACACGGACTCCACATCTAGATGTTGCTCATCGTATACTCTGGTATCTTAAAGGTTCGATCAACAAAGGGATTCTCTTATCCGCTAATAGTTCTTTACACATCTCTGGTTTTTGTGACTCTGATTGGGATGGATGCCCTGTCACTCGTCGTTCTACTAGTGGTTATTGCATTTTTCTTGGTTCTAGCCCTATATCCTGGAAAACAAAGAAACAGAGCATTGTATCCCATTCTTTTTCTGAAGCCGAATATCGTTTCATGGCTACCCTGGCATGTGAACTTCAATGGTTAAAGTATCTTCTCTTTGACTTAGGCATTTCTTATCCTTCTCCGATGAACATGTTCTGTGACAATCAAGTCGCCCTTCATCTCTCTCAAAATCCAGTTTTTCATGAACGAACGAAGCACATAGAATTGGACTATCATTTCTTACGCGACAAGATACATGCCAAGTTACTAACTCTTACGTTCGTTCCATCCTCAGATCAGGTGGCTGACACCTTCACTAAACCTCTCGGCATGGACACCTTTCTGAGATTAATTCGCAAGTTAAGAGTTCTTGACATTTACTCTCCAACTTGAGGGGGAGTATTAGAAGTTGTTCTTCACGTCATAGTGCAGAGCGCGCACATGCTCGTACATAACACAATTAGAGCGCGCCCCGCGCCTCGTGCATAACAATTGTCAAGTAGATATAGCGCGCCCGCGCCTCGAGTTGTTCAAATACGCATCGTTTGTTTTGTTTCTATTTAGAATTTGTAATCTCTATTTAGAACTTGTAATCTCTATATAAATAATTGTAATCTCCTTAGAAATCAATCAAGTAAATATTCTCAAATCTCTCTCTCTCTAATTTATCATGGTAACGGAGGCAGGTTGCCCTGTATCGGACGAGCGCATGATCAACTTATTAACATAAACAACCAAATACACGAAGATGGGCAAGAGTGGGAGGTGTTGTAAATAAAAGCTCGTGAGGTGATTTGTCATTTAACAAGGTGCTAGGGATTTTGTTAATGAGATAGCCTGCGGTGAGAATGCATTCACCCCAGATAGATAATGGGAAATGAGCTTGAAAATGTAACGCTCGTGCAACGTTGAGTAAGTGACGATGTTTTCTTTCAACAACAGCATTTTGTTGGGGAGTAGCAACACAACTATGTTGGTGGATTACTCCATGTTTTGAAAAAAATTGTTGCATGTTATGGGATATAAATTCGGATTTATTGTCGGATCGAAGGACTTAGATTTCCTAAAAATGGTTATCAATGTTGTTATGGCTAGATATGAGTGAATGTATTGTAGAATGAAATTGAATATGAATGGCAAAAAAAGATTGTAAATGCATGGCAGTTTCAAATTTGACAGTCATAAGATAAATCCATGTAGCACGACTAAAATCATCGACAATAGTTAAGAAAAAACGAGCATTGGAATAGGATGGTAAATGAAAAGGACCCCCAAATGTCACAATGAATCATTTGGAAAGGTCTAATAGTCTTTATTGAACTATGAGAAAAAGATAAACGTGTTTACTTAGCTTGTGGACATATAGTGCAAGTAGCATTATTGGAACTAGAAATGAAAGGAAACTGCTTAGCTAAAATCTGCAAAGGTGTGGAAGAGAGATGTCCTAAGCGATAATGCCATAAATTATTGGTGGTGAAGTTGTAGGATGAGCAAACGGAAGCTAGTTGGAGATGGTTGAGTCCCCCATTAATCCGGCCCAATCCAATCTTCTTCTTCGATAACTGGTCCTGTCAGATTTGCTTGTGAAGTGGTACTACCTGAATCAAGCAAACTGAAAAGATGGTGTTATTGTTCTATGGAGAAAATAGGAGAAGTGGAGCCTGTAGCAACCGAATTGGCTTGAGCAGGCTTGGGTGGATAACCGTGCAGTTTGTAACATGTACCAATATGATGTCCAACTCGGTTACAATGGTTGAAGAATGAACGAGCGCGTGCGCGCTTTGGTTGCCTTGTATCGGAGGGCACACGCGCTTGGCTGTGGCGAACCATTGTTGTGCTGTGGAGGTTTAGACGGGCCTGATTTTGAAGAAAAATCCCATTTGGTCTTTTGAAAATGAGTACTCAGGGCAGCAGCGTCTGGAGCAGAAGGAATAGAGAGTGCATGAATCTCTTATTGCTTCTCCTCCTGTCAGATTAAAGAATAAATCTTGGACATACGAGAAAAATGATCCATTAAGAGAATTTGACTGCGGATGGATTGAAAACGAGCATCGAGGCCTTGCATGAATTTCATAGAACGACCGTCTTCAACCTCTTTGGCAAAAATAGATGCATGACCACAAGTACAAACAGACATAATAGACAAAGAACTTAATTCATCCTAGAAAGATTTAAGCAAAGTGAAATAAACAGATACCGGAGGATTGTCTTGCTTGAGAAGAGTGACGGAATCCTTCAGTTGGAAAACCTTGGATGCATTAGTTTGTGAAAAACGATCACCTAGACCTTTCCAGATTTCGGATGCAGAGTCGGCATAGAGGATGCTTCCACGGATATCTAGAGAAACAGAATTGAGAATCCATGAAGCAACGAGGTCATCACAACGCGACCACTTGGATTTTTCTTTAGGAGTGCTGGTAGGTGTGACTAAGCCGCCATCGACAAAAACCAAACTTATTTTTTGCTCGAAGGGCTCTAGAGATAGACCGTAACCAAGTCGGATAATTGTCACCAGATAACAGAGGAGATACGAGAATAGTCGTGGGGCTATCTGAGTGGTGGACAAAAAAAAAATCATTAGAACCTAGAGGAGAGTCATTATTTGGGGTTTAAGGCGTCGTCCATTAAGAATTGAGAGGAGGTGGAAGCTTAGAGTGGTTAGGGTTAGGGTGTGGATCGAAATTAGGTTGATATCATGATAAATTAGAAAGATAGAGATTTGAGTATATTTACTTGATTGATTTCTAAGGAGATTACAATTGTTTATATAGATGTTACAAGTTCTAAATAGAAACAAAATAGACGGTGCGTATTTGACTAACTCGAGGTGTGGGGCGCGCTATATCTACTGGACAATTGTTATGCATGAGGCGTGGTGTGCGCTCTAATTGTGTTATGTACGAGCGCGTGCGCGCTCTGCACTATGACGTGATGAACAACTTCTAATAGGTACGAACTACGTAAGGCTTGATTCGAGTCGAGCTAAATGACTCGATACGTAAGGCAACTCTTCTCCAAAGGAAGTGCACAGCCATTTCCGACCAAACTCAATCTCAGTTTGTAGGTATAATTCGATACATCTACAGTGAGGTTATTGGGTTGAAGAAAAGAAAGCTCAATTATTATTCTTGCTTGTATAATTAGCCTACTATTGATGTTAACCGTGATAAATATGGTCTCCAAATGACTCCAATATAACTTTGCAAAACCACTGCTGATAGTGGCCAGTGGGCAGAGGACATAATCGATCTTTTAGGATCTCCTCAATATCATATATCATGCATTCATGCACAAATATAAAATAGGCTAAACATGCGCTAAACCTTATAATTATCGTGTTTAGTAGAAAATGAAACTGAGAAATCAGGAAGTTTTGCGGGAACATGAACATCAATTGAGATAGATATATAGAAATAGTATCCGAACTTTCTTATTCAGAGTGTATTGCTTATGTAAACGTACTACTACATGATCGACATATCATCCAAAGGGGCATTATTAGTTAACAAACTCATGTAAGCAAGCCAAAAACCAAAAGGAAGAAAATAGCACAAAATACATAGCACATCTTTTTAGTACCATATATGGAACGGACCTATATGGAAAGCCAAAGACGAATTAAAAGGTTAAGGCTTAAATCCTGTCTTTGAGAACCAACAATGAAGCAACAAAGCCAACGAGCCCAACAACCATTGAAGGGAGAGAAGTGACAGAACTGTTTGGAGCGGGAGCAGGGCTGTCCATACCGGGCATTGGAGGCATCATGCCCGGCATGCTATCAGCAACAACACTCAATACCAAAATTGCAAAATAAACTGTGAAGATAACAGCAGTTTTGGAGAAAGCCATTTGTATTTAAGTTTGATGAAACGATGCACTCCTTTAGCCTTTGGTAGTTATGTTATCAGTTGTTTGCATTGTATTATGTTCATCACTTTGACCTCTATATATAAGATTTAACAAGATTTAATCAGGTGTATAGTACAAAATGAGATCATTTGCCAGCGTATTCTGGGAAGTCAGGCGGTGTAGTCTATGGCTATTGTTTTGTGTTTTAACATGACTTTGCTACCAGACGAGGAGCTGGATTTTAAAAGATGTAGTACTATGTATGTTGCTGTCACGACGAGAAGACCAAAGCCTTGGTGCTTGCTGCTTGCATTTTGTTTTGGAGCTTTTGGAAAGGTGAAAATCACTTAGAGAAGTTTGAGTTTTGGAGTAAGTTGATGTGGTGTGTGTTTTACTTATCCTAGTAAAGATAACTTAAAATTTGATCCCGAAATCAGTTGATCACCGTTAAAATTGTATTATCAAGAAATTGGTCTCAAGGCCCATTCCAAGTGAAATGTTTTTTTTTAATCACTTTCAAGGACAATTTTCGGGTCTAATTAACCCGGAAAACTAATTTTCGAGTGAAAATAACTTATAAGGACAAATAGTTCGGATTTGAAATAAATATTTTCCAATTTTATCCTTTCAATCGTTTTGATATGAATAATGAGTGTTCATACCTTATGTTGTTGTATGAACATTGATTATTCATACCCAAATAGATTAATGTACCTCATAAAATATGTTGAGGTATGAACAATGATTGTTTATAACTCATGTTGAGATATAAAGAATGATTGTTCATATTTCAATATGTGTTAGTTCTTACTGATCATACATTATGTTGAGGTATGAACATTGATTGTTCATACTCCAAATAGATATGGACAATGATTGTTCACAGCTCATGTTGAAGTATGAACAATGATTGTTCATACCCAAATAAGTATGTGTTGAAATCTCTATTGTATTTTTAAATACTAGTGTGTGTGTGTACAAAGTGGAGGAGATGAACAAAGAGTGTTCTCTCCACTTTAGTGCATAGAAGATAGTCCCACATTGGTTATCCACTACTAGCAAGTGAAGTATATGAGGAATTCCTCTACCATAAGGGCGTGCCCTTAGGGTACAAATACTTTTGTGTTAAGACGGATGACTCACCCAAAGCCGCACCGAGCTGAGTCGCATTGGGTTTGGGCTTACTGTTGTGTCTAGTGGGTAATGGATTGATCAATTGCCTAAACTTGTTTTTGCTTTTGCTTCAGCAGCAAGTTTTGGTGTTCAATTACGAGTTGGTCTTTCTTCCTTATCTGTTTAGGAGGCCGACTGCTGTGACTGACCGAACCTCTATATAAACAAGACTGTGCATCCATAGAGGGTATTCAATTCAATAGAACTTGTTAAATAATCCTAGAGACAGCAACTCACACATCCAAAGAAACAGAACTCGCAAACCCCAGGCCTATTCTTCTTCTCTTCTTACTGTAGCTACCAGAGAGAGTTATATTGCTGTTATAGAGAGTAGTTTGTTCTAGTGCAAGTCAAACTGTTGTACACCATTGTATCCCGTTAGGAAAATGTCATTGTTGCCTTTCTGCACCACTGGAAGGGGCAAAATCTTTCCTTAAGGACAACCTAATCCGCGCCTTGGTTGTTCCTTGTTACTACTGTCCCTGTCTCTTCATTGTTTTCTTTATTCGGATACAACAATCTTAAGGAAAGAATCGAGATGTCTACACCAGCAGACACGCCGAACAAAGAAACCAATTCTGGAGTCATGCATAGAGGTTACTTTGACTATGAGAGATGCTGCACCTCTACTGAATGCTCGCAACTTACCCAATGTGTCAAAGATTGAATCCTTCAACGGTTCACACTTCAAGCGATGGAGAGAAAGGATGTTCTCAGCCCTAGATATACTCAACTATGCAAAGTATCTCACTGATACATCAAATAATGATTTCGAAAGAAATCAAGCTGCTTGGCTCAATGGGAATAAGGTATGTCGTCATGCTATTTTGAGTACCTTGTCCAATGAAATTTTTTATATTTATTATTCAAATAATAATGCACATAATATATGGAAGGGTTTGAACAAAAAATACATAATAGAGGATGTTGGTACTCATAAATATGTTGTTGGGACTTTTCTAAAGTTCCAGATGAGACAGGATAGAGATGTAACGTCCCAAATCCATAATTTTTATGTCCTAATTAATGATTTGAAAACTGAGGGTATTGATTTACCCGAAACCTTTGTTGCTCGATGTTTGATTGAGAAACTCCCCGAGTCTTGGAAACACTATAAGAATAGTATGAAGCATAAGCACAAACAGATGACTCTTGATGATGTGATCATTCACATTCACATAGAGGAAAATAATAAGACTTGGGATGAGGTGTTGTCTAAGGAATTCCATTCCAAAGCCAATATCATTGAAGGTAATCCCAACAAATCCAATAAAACCTCTAAAAAGTAGAAGTACAACAAAAATAAGAATTTCAAGGTCAAAGACACTTCTTTTAAAATGAGTGGTACTGGCAATGGTAATTGTTATGTTTGTTAAACCGGGACATAGGGCTTTTCAGTGTAGGCACAAGAAAAACATTGATGATCCTCCCAATGCTAATTTAGTTGAGAGAGATGATATAATTGTTGTTGTATTATCACAAGTGTTCATGGCCACTAGGAAGAAGAACTAGGTACTAGATTATGGTGCCACCCGCCACATCTATGGTGATGTTGAAGCCTTCTCATACTATATACTAGTGAAAGATGAAAAAGTTTATATGGGTGACTCAAGGTTTGTTCCTGTTGAGGGAACATGCAAGATCCTTCTGAAGTTAACTTAAAGGAAAACTTTTTCACTTAGTAATGTTCTCCATGTTCCTGAGATTCGTCAGAATCTAATTTCTGTGTCATTACTGGGAAAAGCTGACGTTAAGGTGACTTTTGAAAGCGATAAGTTCGTTCTAAGTAAGAATGAGAGTTTTTTTGGGAAAGATTATTGTAATAACAATGGTCTTTTCATGTTGAATGTACTTGACAACATTATTATTAATAAGAATGAATCTGCTTCTGCTTACTTGCTTGACTCTTTTAATATATGGCATGGTAAACTAGGACATGTGAATGTTCAGTAAATGAAAAGGAAGAAAGCATGTGGTTTATTGTCTGATTTTTCTAATGATAAATGTGAGATATATGATGAGACTAAAGCCACAAAGAAACCTTGCATAACTGTTTCTAGAGATAAAAGTGGATTACTAACTCTTATTCATATGGATTTGGGTGAATTAAGAAGTATCATGTCTAGAGGGGGGAAGTTTTATTATATTACATTCATAGATTACTTCTCTAGGTACACCATGGTATATTTACTTAGAAACAAGCATGAGGCAGGTGAGATGTTTCTCAAGTACAAAGCTGAAGTTGAAAACCAGCTTAACTGTAAGATTAAAAGACTTTGGTCTGACAGGGGTAGAGAATATGAGTCTAACCCCTTCTAGGACTTTTGTGACAATAATGACATTATTCATGAGACCATTCCACCATAGTCTCCTGAGTCTAATGGAGTAGCCGAACGGAAAAACATAACACTAAAAGAGATGATGAATGATATGCTTGTAAGTTCTAGAGCTTCCTTGACCTTGTGGGGGGAAGCAATCCTATCTGCTTGCTATATATAGAATATGATACCCAACAAGAAAACAGGGAATAATACACCATATGAATTATGGAAAGGTCATGTACCTAACCTGAAATACTTCAAAATGTGGGGGTGTCTTGCAAAGGTTCTAGTGAACGAACCTAAAAAGAAAAAATTGGGACCTAGAACTGTTGATTGTATGTTCATTGGTTATGCTCATAATAATGCTGCATATAGATTTTTAGTAGTAAAATCTGATAATAACCTTGTCGATGCTAACACTATTATAGAGAGTAAAAATGCTGATTTCTTTGAGAATATGTTTCCTTTGAAAATTGGCATTGAGCGGTTGGTTGCTCCTAGTGAACAACAACAATCAACAGATCCTAAAATTTCTGAACAAGAAATTCAGAAGAGTAAAAGAGATAGAAAATCCACCAATTTTGGTGATGACTTTTACACGTTTCTTGTTGATGATGATCTTGTGACGTATAATGAGGCAATCAATTCTAGAGATGCACCTTTCTGGAAAGATGCTATAAACTCAGAACTAGATTTGATTATATCTAATCACACATGGGAGATAGTTGATCTAGCTCCTGGGGCGAAATATATACGTTACAAGTGGATCTTCAAAATGAAACTGAAGCTAGATGGTTCCATTGATAAATACAAGGCTAGACTAGTAGTCAAAGGATTCTCCCTAAAAAAAGGCATTGACTATTTTGATATTTATGCTTCTGTAACTAGGATTTCTTCTATAAGAGTTCTAATGGCTCTCGCTACTATTTATAATTTATTTATTCATCAAATGGATGTAAAAACTACATTTTTAAATGGTGATCTTGATGAAGAAATATATATGATGTAGCCTGAGGGTAAAGTACCAGGGAATGAGCATAAGGTATGCAAATTAGTTAAGTCTTTATATAGGTTGAAACAAGCGCCAAAACAATGTCATGAAAAGTTTGACAGTGTCATGATGTCCAATGGATATCAAATAAATGATGTTGATAAATGTATTTACTTTAATTCTTTTGATGTGAATACATATGTGATTATCTGTCTATATGTGGATGACATGTTAATCATGAGTCCTAGCCTTGATGTTGTGAGAAACACCAAGATGTTCTTATCCTCCCAATTTGAAATGAAGGATTTAGGAGAAGCTGATGTGATTCTTGGAATCAAAATCATCAGAAGCTATGATGGCTATATGCTTTCACAAGAGCATTATGTTGAGAAGTTTTTGAAGAAGTTTAACTATTATGATAGTAAGCCTGTGTCGACACCTTATGAGGCAAGTAGTGAACTTCAGAAAAATAATCAACATAGTGTCCTTTAGTCCAAATATGCCCAAATTTTTGGTAGTCTCATGTACTTGATGAATTGCACTAGACCTGACATTGCTTATGCAGTTAGCAAGTTAAGCAGATACACTCATTGTCCTACCAAGGAACATTGGAGTGTGTTAGAGAGACTAGTCAAGTACTTGAGAGGAATAATGAATTACGGCATACGTTTTAGACAAACTCCACTTGTGATAGAGGGTTATTGTGATGCAAACTGGATATCTGATTCTCATGATATCAAGTTCACCAGTGGTTATATATTCACCCTTGGTGGAGGTGTAGTCGATCGCTTGGAAATCTTCTAAGCAAACCTTGATAGCTCGTTCAACCATGGAGTCTGAGCTTATTGCTTTAGATAAAGCAAGTGCTGAGGCTGAGTGGCTTAGAAACCTCTTTGCAAATCTTCCTATTGGTACAAAACCGCCTCTAGCTGTACCTATGCACTGTGATTGTTAGGCCACAATAACAAAGGCAAAGAGCAAATTGTATAATGGGAAAAGCAGACATATCCGTCTGAGACTACAATCTATAAAGAAACTACTGGAATCTGGAGTTGTGGCTCTAGATTATGTGAGGTCAGAATTAAATTTGACATATCCTCTGGCCAAACCACTTAGCAGGAGGCAAGTGGTTGAAACGTCGAGGGGGATGAGACTTTTGCCTAAAATAGAGGGCGACACTGACAACAACCCTACCTATGTGATTGGAGATCCCATGAAGTAGGTTCAAATGGAAAAACAAGCCACCTAGTCGCTCTGGTATGCTATCATCTTTTTTTAGACGTCCCACCCTATGACGAGATAATATTTTTGTATACTTTGTAGAACTTGAATTGCAATGAGTAAGGATGAGTTATTTTACTCTTATTGGAATCCATAGTCCATTTTATAATGAGATAGTGTATTTTAACTGCAATATACACTTGATGGATATCCACCTACGTGAATGTAGAACTGGGTCGGTTCTTATGAGTATTCGGGCAAATACTCTAGAGCATTCATGGAACACAGGCAGTGCAGGGCCAAAAAGTGCAACACCGTAGCACATGCATATAATGAAAGGGCAGTGTGGGTGCATGTGATCTATTTTACTACAAGAGAATGTTGGTTCAAAGATTTTTTAATCCACGACTTTCACGTATTATAAGACATGTTACTCTATGACTGGTTTAAGCCCGTAAAGCACCAGTATCTTAGGCATTGCTTTTTCAATTCTCTCTGACATTTTGTTAATCCATTTCTTTTGTAATATCCGGCCTATTCCAAAATAGTGGGGGACTATTAGTATTTTGAAATAGTGGGGGATTGTTGGAATCTCTATTATATTTCTAAATACTAGTGTGTGTACAAAGTGGAGGAGATGAACAAAGAGTGTTCTCTCCACTTTAGTGCATAGAAGATAGTCCCACATTGGTTATCCACCACTAGCAAGTGAAGTATATGAGGAATTCCTCTACCATAAGGGCGTGCCCTTAGGGTACAAATGTTTTTGTGTTAGGAGGGATGACTCACCCAAAGCCACACACGCGCACGCGCCCGACCGCACCGTACCACACCGAGCCGAGTCACGTTGGGTTTGGGCTTACTGTTGTGTCTAGTGGGTACTGGATTGATCAATTGCCTAAACTTGTTTTTGCTTTTGCTTCAGCAGCAAGTTTCGGTGTTCTATTACGAGTTGGTCTCTCTTCCTTATCTGTTTAGGAGACCGACTGCTGTGACCGACCAAACCTCTATAAAAACAGGACTGTGCGTCCATAAAGGGTATTCAATTCAATAGAACTCGTTAAATAATCCCAGAGACAGCAACTCACACATCCAGAGAAACAGAACTCGCAAACCCCAGCCTATTCTTCTTCCCTTCTTACTGTAGCCACCAGAGAGAGTTATATTGTTGTTCTAGAGAGTAGTTTGTTCTAGTGCAAGTCAAACTATTGTACACCATTGTATCATGTGAGGAAGACGCCACTGCTGCCTTTCTGCACCACTGGAAGGGGTGAAATTTTTCCTTAAGGACAACCTAATCCGCGCCTTGGTTGTTCCCTATTACTGATGTCCTTGTCTCTTCATTGTTTTCTTTATTCGAATACAACAATATGAACAATCATTGTTTATACTAGTCCAATAGGTGTTTTTACTGATCATACATTACGTTGAGGTATGAACAGTGATTGTTCATACCCCAAATAGATATGAACAATAAGTGTTCATAGCTCACGTTGAGGTATGAACAATGATTGTTTATAACCCAAATAGGTATGAACAATCAGTATGAATAATGATTGTTCATACCCCAAATAAGTATATATGAACAACGATTGTTTATACTCCAATAGGTGTTCTTACTGATTATACATTATATTGAGGTATGAACATTAATTGTTCATGCCCCCAAATAGATATGAACAATGATTGTTGATACTCCAATAAGTGTTCTTACTGGTCATATATTATATTGAGGTATGAACTAGTGATTGTTCAAACTCTAAATAGGCATGAACAATGATTATTCATAGCTCATGATAAGGTATGAACAATGAGTGTTCAAACACTAAATAGGTATGAACAATGATTGTCCCATTGTTCATACTATATACACGGGGTTATTTCGGTTGGGCCGGGCCGCTTATTATTTCGTATTAGGAGTATACTTGACATTTCATCTACCTAAACCGTTTTTAATTTTGCGTCAAGAGTATACTTGAACTTTCATCTACCCTTTCTTTGTGAGCGATTAAAAAAAAATGTCCTTACGAGTTACTTTCTTCCCCAATCTGTCTGGGAGAGTTTCTCTCTAATTGTATTATTTCACATGAAAAACTAATGACTAACTAATAAACACAAGTTTCGGCTCAGTACACTACAAAGTACAAACAATATCCATAGACTGTACTTAGTACACAAACAATGAAAAAGAGAGTACTATGGGTAGTTGCATTTTTTAGGTTGAGCCCATGTTCAGGCCCAGTTATGTGCATTTTATTTTCTATATTTATATCTTAATATTAAAGCTCCCACAAGGTGTATTTTTCTAGCTCTCTTAAAATTTCACGTCATCAATTTCTATTAAAACGGGAATTCCTCTCATATTAAAAAGAGAAATTTTAACACTTATAATTAAAATGAGAATCTTTCTCCTATTATAATGGAATTTTTTTTCTTATAGAAAAAGAAAAATCTAACACTTCTAATTAAAACGGGAATCATTCTCTTGTTAAAAACGGAAATCACACTTTTAAATTAAAACGTGATCCCTCCTCTAATTAAAAAATGGTTTTTTAAAATTTAATTAAACTAAATTGTTATGAAATTAAAACGGATTAGCGACAAAAACAGAAATCACAGTTTATTGTTAAATTTATATATGTATAGTTATGATTGTTGAACAAATTTTTAAAAGAGCCGGTGCGGTTACTTTCTAGTTTATTATTATTTATTTTCTATATTTCTTATTATTTTGGAAGTACCCAAACTCTTTTATCGTAGTCAGAATTCAGAAATCAGTAAGCAGCTAAAAACTGGTCTTTCAGAAAAGCCGCTTTTTTATCTTCTTCACTGTAGTAGTAACAACTAACAAGTAGCATTTCTCTTCTATGCTTTCATAACTCACCTTCTACACTTCATTACCAATGACTTCACCTTCAACCCTTTCTCTCTCTTCTCATCCCAAGGTAAACAAATTTTCTTCACTCTCTTTTTTTCAACAATTCTATCTCTGGGCTCGTTTTAAATATGCTTATAAGTCATTTTTATAGCTTAAATGCACAAAACAAAGTCAAAAACCCCACAATTATTAACCTTTTTTGCAGATTAGTTTTGTTTCTCATTCACAGAAGCATGGACTAAAAAACTCAATCTTTGGTTTGGGTTATGGTGGGCATTTTGTGTTGTTTCCAACTCCTAGTTTAAAAGGAAGATGTGTTCAGTTGAAAAGTTTGGTTCCTAGAGCTGCTGCTTCTAGTGTCAATGGGGGTTCTAGTCGAGGAATAGGGGGTCGAAAAGTGTATAGGCAATCTCAAGCTGAATCTTCAATACCCTTTGTTAAGGTTAAAGAGGTTGTGTCGTTCGTTGTACCTGCTGGAGTTTTCGTTGCGGTGACATTCGGTATGAGTTTGGGCATTTTAGCTTTAAATTTATGTTTTACATGGTTTTGGTTTATGTACATTGATCTATTTACTTGTTTTTTGCTGTCAATCCATTTATTAGTATTAAGTATATGAAGCAATCACAGTGTTGAGAATGTAACTTATTGTTTGTTAGCTGAAACACTTTATATGTATGTCCAATGATTTTAGTATTTTACACCGTTTCCACATTGCCTACACTCTCCGCCCAAGGTCGGTCCATAGTTGTCACTGATAACAGTTGACCTTCTGTTCTTCAATTAGTAGAAACATTTTATGTTTTAGTTGCTTCTACTATTTAATGTAGAACGAAGTAGAGATTTAGAAGAAAGAGATACGGAAATCTCGATTAGAAGAGAAGTGAAGAAGAAAGATAAGAGATTTAGATGAACAAGAACAATAAGTAAGAAGAAGATGAAGATTTAGAGTAGAAAGATAGACAATAACAAAGATAACTCAATTGAGAAATTCTTGAATAATAATCAAATCATAATAATCATAATGGGTTCGTTCACAAAATACTAGAGAAGCCATATTTATAGATATGGTTTCTTGGACTCTAAACAATACAAAATAGAAACTAATACTAATTCTAATTTGACACAAATTAAGAAATAACTTAACTACTAATAATAGTATTCTAGAATCATCTAGAACATAGGTATTCTATCCTACATCACTATTAGTGATTTTTCAATAGTAGAAGCAATAGACATATCTTTCTATTTATGGTTTCTATCTAACTGGCTAACTTAGTGCCTTCATAAGGATATAATCGCTTTGGACTTTAGCTCCCCTCGTCTAGGGTGTATGCTGACCCAAATAATAAACCAATGGGCCTAGAGCATGATCAAACTGTGGGTTGCCCCTGGAGACGTGTGGCTAAATTCCTAGGAGTTATGGAGATTGCATTCACCTGGGTGAGCGCCACTATCTTTTAATTGCTCTTTTTATTAACGCAGTTTTTGTTTACCAATAACCAGTATTGAGGAAACGAGGCAATGCCACTGCTATGTATGTTGGATTATGAGTTTTGAGAGGTTTGTTCAAAGTTGTCGTCCTATTGTTATGTAAGTGACCAAGTGGATGGAGACAATACCAAATCACCAAATGAGCGTAACACCCTACATTGTGTAAGTTTGATATATCCAAATAAATAGGTAGAGTTCAACCTCACTTAGATTATGCTAATAGTTGGTCTGTGCATTATCTTGGACAGCAACGCCTAGGAATGCAATGACATTCATGGAATCATGGTTGATTGGCCCAGGTCAAGGATGTGAACAATGTGGCCGGGTGCTCCATCATTCAATGGGGTGTGCAGTTATTTTTGGGGGAAGAGGCTTTAAATTTACCTACTTTGTGGCATTTGTGCATCATCTTTCTTTCTACCATGATTTTAAATACTGAGAAGTGAGAACTAAAAAGAGGAAATTATGAGCTCAGAAGGAATAGAATAGGACTTGGAATTGTTTGAGAGACTAGCATTTGGTGTCAGAATGAGTAGCTGCTTAGACCAGATTGAGTCAATAAGTACCTAAATGGATGGTGATAGGATCAATAGGGATAACCTGAACTCCTGGAGAAAGAGCTTGGAAAAGTATCAAATTAGAAGAAATTCCAAGGAGAAAGATTAGAGTTTAATGGATTAAGAAAGATGATCAAAAGTTGGATTTAAATGAACCAAGTGGTTGACGCTAGAAGAGAGTCGACTCTTTAAACAAGATTTGTACCATGGAGAATAGTACCAGGATGGGCGACCCCTTGAGAAGTCCTTGTATTGCACCCTTTTATATTATAAGGGTCCATAATAAAAGGTGTGATAAAGCTGTAGATCCTAATGCCTTATAAGTGGGAATTCTTGAAGCGTTAAGAACTTAAGATAGGATCATTGTGAGTTCATAGAGCCATTGCAAATGATGTATTGGAGTCTTGGTTCCCAAGAAATCCTAGATTATAAATTAATGCCTTGTTGTATAGGAAAATCATATGTTTAGTTTGGGAGCTCAAGTGGAAAATTTTGGATTTTACGACTCTTCCCAATTTTCCCTAGTTTGTACATGGTTTATAGGTTTGCTGGTGCTCATCTCGATCTTTTGCCTCCGCTGGTTGAGTTTTCATCGAAGCAGTTGCATTGAGAAACCTCTTCGTACTTGTTTATTTTTTATTAACACCTTTGGTTACTATTCTGAATGATATGGTGGTCGATTTTATGAATATGGATTTATTGCTATTTATATGTATGCTTCTTTTGACCAAGTGTTCTGATGATTGTCTCATTTCTCATTTTTTAACCTGTAAGTACGTTTGAGTGAGGTTGTAGTATGCAAATTGCTGCTATGTGCAAATTAGTCTTTGATAATGGCCATATAATTTATTTTATCTTTGAGATTATGGAATAATTATGTTTTCACCAAAGGGTACAGCTTCATGTTTCATTTGGAGCATCCCTATTTTGAAGAAGCTGTTGCTTTATTGAATTTACCAAAGACCAATTGTTCTCATGATTATCTCATTTCTCAAGTGCATTCAATTTCTCAAAAAAATAGTTTTCTTACTAAAGGCAAAATAACATAGCATATTATACTAATTTGTGTTTTCAGCTGGCAGTGTTGTGGAAGCTGGTTGAGAAAGTACTTGTGCCAAAATCTGGGAAGCCTGTATCTACAGGGGAGAATAAATTTTCTTTACCAGGAATCAAATGGTCATTTGCACCGGGTACAAACTTGTCTTCAGGTCTAAGTTTCACAGATGAAAAAGATCGTAGAGAGAAGAAACAAAAGCTCAGTGACTTTGCAAAGGAGCTTCGGGCATTCAGTGATGTTAACATGTCAGGTATGTTAAGTGCAAAAGTAAGGTCTGCAGGTGTATGAAAATTGGATGTGCTTTATGCTTTCATTTTGATTGAGGATAAAAATGTAATAATAATGACAATGCACGATAGGCTGTTGGGGGGGGAGAGGAATATGTCTAACTGGCGTTTGACTTGGGGTGGGTGCTCTTTTTGTTGCATGGTTTAGAACCCAGGTGAATGAGGTTGTCATTGAGGTTTGAACAATTTGGTAGTTGATTAGAGGTGATGGCATTGAAGCTTTACACTCTTCTTTGTAATGTTAAAACCCGTAACTGGAGATACTCGTACTAATTAGAGTTGCATTATCCGCTGAAAAGTGAAATGCTGTTATGGTGCTCAAGTTTCTAGCAGATAGGCAGATGGCTTGATTCCAATGATAAGATAGTGCATACACACTAACCACATAGTTAAAGTACACAAACATTTAACACATACCAAATTTTATTTGACTTATCTTTAATTTTTCTTTCTTTCTTTCTTTCTTTCTTTCTTTCTTTATTGATTTTGTTTTATTATGGGAAGGGATAAGTTGAGTTGGGTAGACCCTACAAGGAGGGTCAAATATCTTAGTATTAATTTCTATGATAGATAGCTCCTTTTGGAGTATGGACCAGTTTTATTGAATTCATGTACAATTATACTCTCTGCTCACCAAAGACATGCTTTTGATAGGTCTAAAATTTGGGGATGATGGACTGTTCTTTCTCGCTGAGAGCTTAGGCTACAACCAGGTTACTGCTTCTATGTGCTCAAAGAATCTACTCATCTGATTCTCTTCTTGATAGTTTCCCCGTTTTCTGATTGCTATGTCAGAGGTTTGTCAATGTTCTTTTTCTAATTTTTTTTTTTTTTTTTTTTTTTGAATTGCTTCAGATTGCAGAAGAAGTGGATTTTTCTGCTAATGATATAACTGCAGCTGGATTAAAAGCCTTTGATGGTGTTCTTCAATCAAATATTGTATTGAAGACTCTCAATCTTTCTGGGAATCGCATTGGAGATGAAGGAGCTAAGGTCAGATGAAGGCCGTATATTAAGAGTAAATATTGTGCTTGGAACAAATGCAAAGAACCATGTCAACAGCTTTTCATACGTTACCCTCCTCCATCTGTGTAGGGAGTGCCAATGCAATGACAATAATACTAATGTTGGAAGGCTTAGACCAAGAGTAATGGGCCAATATAGTCAAAAAGGCAGCATTGCTTCCACATGGTCGGTGGGGTTGAGGAGTATTTGGTTGTTTTAGTATGTCATTATCAATTGAATTTATATAATAAATCTTTCTGGTCTTGATTCTATAACCTCCTTCGGTTCCCACCTTTGAGCACCATAAAAGACCTTGGCTGTAATCTTAATTTTGTTTGCTGAACTCTTTGTGATCTTCCTTCTTCTGTACCTCGGATGTCTTAATGTGTCTCATATAATTCTGTATTTTTTGTAATTGAATATTCTCTCCTTCCTGTTTGCAGTGTCTATGTGAGATCTTGGCCGGCAATGGAAGTATCCAAAAGCTCCAGTTGAATAGTACTGATGTGGGAGATGAGGTCAGTTCAATAAACCATAAAACTAGTAATCGTGGAAGCATTTGGAGTGATGCTCCTCGGTCTTTTAGTTGAGATGTAACTTTTGTACTGCCCCTTTTCCACCCAGGGTGCAAAGGCCATTGCGGAGTTGCTTAAAAAGAATTCAAGCTTGCGTTTTCTTGAACTGGACAACAATATGATTGAATATTCTGTATGGCGTTCATATTCCCCAGATAACTCATATTCTAAGGCATTAGCTTAAGTTCTGATGCACCTGAAACCTGTGATAGTGTGATCCAATATTTTGTTTCTGATTTTTGTCAGGGATTCACAAGTCTTGCTGATGCACTTTTGGAGAATAACACAATTCAATCAATACATCTTAAGTGAGTAAATACTCCTCTAACGATTCATTGTATTAAGACCCTGATTCGCCGTAAGAATCTGTCATCTATTCAGTATCGACTGTTGTTGACATTATACTCATTTGGTAATTTGTTTTCTATCAACTGTTGTTGACTCAAAATCGCAAAGTTTGATGAAGAAAAAGTGTAAGATGGGGTGTTTTAATTTAACACTGTTATTAATTTGTATCAGAACCAAAGTACGTTGTATGCCTATTTGGTGATAGAGGAGTTATCTGAAGCTTTTAAGTAGGACTTAGAAGTTTGTATAAATTTATGATTGAGTAGATCATATGTTATCAATTAAGGAAGAAATATGTTTATTAAATTGAACGGAGGAAAATATTGTTTGGTTGATTTGAAATATACGCGTGTGCTCTTGGTGTCCACTCTGCTTCTTTAACTACTTATGTTGTTTTTTTGCGCAGTGGCAATTACGGGGGTGCTCTTGGTGCAGCTGCTCTTGCTAAAGGAAGTGAAAGAAACAAGTCCTTGAGGGTATGATTTGCTATTGATTTCAACTCTTTTGATTCTTCTAGTCAGCATTAATTTCAACTGTTGATTGGCAGTTGTTTAGAATCTTGACAAATGTATTGAGAACTTTTCCAAATCATTTTATTTTGGTACTGTAATGATATAAAAGCTGATTGTAGAACTAACAGTGTAAAAATTTCAAGAACCATGGCATCTTGCAACATCTCATGGTATTTTTCATGGTTGCGGTTGCTTATCACTACTGTAACTGTGTGCAGTGCAATATAAATGTAATTGACATGTGTTAGCTTCTTGTTTCTTTGAGGCAAAGTCTCCTATATTAGAATTGTGTGTGTGTATGTTTCTATTTTTTTTAGATGCTGGGGTTAGACAACACTTTAGATTAGAGAACTGTATGTTGGTTACACTGAATAACTTGTTACACTAGAATGACTAGATATGTTATCAAGTTTGAGGAGCTCCAATAAAAAAGATATGGCGCTAGACTAGACATTCTACAGGAATCAATAAGTGATGTAGATACTTCAGTGAACGAGAGCTTTGTTTCTTCCTTGTGATTCTAGGACTGATTATGAAATATTAACAGTTAGTGCCAAATGTGGCAAAATATATGGTCGACCTTCTTGTTTTTTCATGGAACGTCAAATCATTTGTACTATTTCCTGAGTCTATGTCATGATGTACATTTGAACTTTATACGTAACCATAAATATGATGTAAAGAATAACACATAACAGCAATAGAAGTATATGGTGCTGAAACAATAACTAGTTGTGAGTCCAAGACCTTTTTCTTGGGGAGGTTTAATAGTAAATGGACAAGCATTTGTTTTTGCACAACTTTGTGAGGCACGGTTCAGGATGGAAATCTAAATGGGTTCATTTGGACTATTCAGGATCACCAAATGAATAATTGTGGGTTGAAATTTGACTCGCTCAGGACGTCAGTTCATTGGATTAGATTCCCAGATTATTATCTACTTGTTATTGCAGAGAATATGAGTCTAGAAGGTTTCCTGAGTTGTTCTTAAGTCTTTGAGTACGGTTTGATATGTTGGTTTAGATCTTGGTGAAACATATTCTTGCTTTTAACTCATGATTATGGAATTTCTCCAGACAATTTACATGTAATTGGTACTTATTAGTAGTAGATATTTGCTGTGTGTGTGTGAATCCAACATAATCGGTCAAAGTCGACACATACATAATCTAGATAACATATTTATACTTCATGAGCTGTCGTATGCTAGTTCAGCATGTGGTGGATCAAAAGCAGATATGTTGCTTATATCACTGTGAATGTGGGATGTGCTTATTCTTTTCATGGTCAAAGGATTCATTGAATTTTTCTTCAGGAACTTCATTTGCATGGAAACTCTATTGGTAATGAAGGGGTCAGGGCTTTGATGTCAGGTTTATCTGCACATAAAGGTTGGCTCTGTCATATTCTGACAATTCTTTGGTTTTTCTGGTTCATGTTCACCTTCTTTCTAATAACTTCTTTAGTGCGCGTGACATGAATAGTTGTTGTGTAGGTAAATTCACACTTCTTGACCTCGGCAACAATGAAATTGGCCCCAAAGGTGCCTTCCATATTGCTGAGTTTATCAAGAAAACAAAAGGCTTGCTATGGTTGAATCTTTACATGAATGACATTGGTGACGAGGTATAAGTAGTGATTATTGCTTCTCTTCTTTGCACTAATTTAACCTATATTTTTTTTGTTCTTTAGAAATTAATATACATTATACACAGAAGAAAAATATACTTTGGGTTGTAAAAGGAGAGACATTGTCCACTATAAGGACAAATGTCTTGCGGTGTTCATGGCTAGCACTAGGGGTGTGCATAAAACCGGCCGAACCAACAAAATTGACCGAACCGAACCGAATCGGTTGGTTTCAGGTTGGTTATACTTATTAGTCGGTTCGGTTAAGTGTATGTGAAAACCGATAGGGTCTGTTCAGTCACCGGTTAAGTTCCAAACCTGACCCGCCATATATAATATATATTAAAATATACATATTTAATTGATTTAATTTAAAAATATATGAAAACCAGTCGGTTTGGGTCGGTTAATATCAGTTAAATTGTAACCCAGTTGGTTCGGTTCGGATATCGGTTTTGCTGGAAATTAGTTCGGTTTGGTTCGGTTCTATAAAAGTATAAACCGATAGGGTCGGTTCAGTCGTCGGTTTAGTCTCAAACCCAACCCGTGCACACCCCTAGCTAGCACAACAAATGCAACCCACTCACCCGAACACTAGACAGCAATATTAAAATAAAATTTTCCACGTGATAGAACAATATGGATGACATTGTCCTCATGTTCCTTGGTTTCACGAATTTCATCTTCATATGGAAAGTAATCGGACTCAATACCGTACCAATTGGAGGTTGTCCCTAGCTATATCGTCTCCAGTGGAATTAATGAGTTGGTTGCTTAATGTTTTGTTCATTTTATGACATTTTACACCCAAAAATGTATCAGGGGGCTGAAAGAATAGCAGAATCTTTAAAAGAAAATCGCACAATTACAACTATTGACTTGGTGAGTTATAATCCTCTTAAGCATCTCCAGAAATTTACATTTTAACCGGGGAGGTTTCATACAAACCATTTCACTTGAGATTTTTGTGGGATTTGATTCAGGGTGGAAATAACATTCATGCTAAGGGAGTCACTGCCATATCCCAAGTTTTAAAAGACAATGCCGTTATCAAATCAGTAAGTAATATAGATTTATTTATTTTTAGATGATTAAAGCGTGATGTCTCTCTTAGAACCAGTTTTATTTTGCAGTTGGAACTTGGATACAACCCCATTGGACCTGATGGAGCAAAGGCTATAGCTGAAGTTCTTAAATTTCATGGGAAGATAGAAATCCTTAAGCTGGGTTGGTGTCAGGTAATACATACGTGGCATTAATTTTATTTGAGTCCAGGTTAACATAGTATCTGACAGTGAATGTTGACAACTTGGCATGTTGCAGATTGGACCAAAAGGTGCTGAGTACATTGCAGATACTTTAAAATATAACACAACCATAACAACGCTGGATCTGCGGGCAAATGGACTCAGAGATGAGGTTTGTTCCTGTAAATTCATGGCATGTTTTATATATGGGTGTCTAGTTTCCCTTTCTCATGGTTCTTGGATTTGTTAATTTATAGGGTGCAGCCTCTTTGGCCCACAGCTTGAAGGTGGTTAATGAAGCCCTAACATCACTTGACTTGGGATTCAATGAAATCAGGGTTTGTACTTTGTACAGTTTGCCTACTGTAATAGTGAGTTCATGTTAAGTAAATTACTTGCGGAATTTTATTTTATTTTCATTCTTACAGGACAAGGGAGCATTTGCTATTGCTCAAGCACTCAAGGCAAATGAAGATATTACACTCACATCCCTGAACCTTGCCAGCAACTTCCTTACAAAATATGGGCAGGTAAAAAAAGCACATTCTTGTTACTGGCTTAATTGAGCTTTTCAGCATCTGGCTGTAGCTAATAATCCAAGAACCACGCAGGTTGCTCTAACAGATGCAAGAGATCATGTATACGAAATGAATGAAAAGGAGGTTAATGTTTTTTTCTAGATGCCTTTATAAAAGAGATCCATCTTTTGTGCAAATACCTTAATGAGTTCAAGCATGTCTGAGGCTTGGTTCATTTTTCTTCCGGCTATAATGTGGTAAGAATTCTCTTGTTTCCACTTTTTGAGTTGGAATAGAGTTATTTATACATATAGTCTTAGTAGTAGTGACTGTAAATTTTGATCGAGAAATTATAGCTTAGATTCATTCTTGAGATTATACCATGTAAACTTTTGTCTGTCGGAAAGAATATGGAAATTAGACAGAACAATTGTTTAACTTGTTAAACCTTAATTTGAGATAGTAACTTTATTAGCTGATAGATTGCAAAGTTGAAGTTTGTTTCTTCTTTTCAATTGACAGATCTCGGAGGTCATTGATATTCTAACATGATAACCAAATTCTAGGATGCCTGGAAACTTTATTTTACCAGGACTGGAACATTCATGACTGCCTTTAGATTGTCGTTTGGTTCCTTTTACTTGGAAAGAGAACTAAGCATTCTTTTCTGTCGTTGCACAAAGCACCCTTTGGTGGCTCGCTGACCAAATGGTAGTTTAAACAAACTTTTAATATGCACCATCCTCCAGTGACAGCTTTACCTAAATATTATTGTCGTTTTTTGTTAAATTTGGAGCTTCCAACTCGAAATCCAATTGGCTACAAGTGGAGCGCCCCCAATATCTTATATCTCAACAATGATCTCCATTATGCCTTCAGCCCTTCACCAGTCAGTGACATATGTTGTTTAGCATCCTGGCTTCTTACTGAGCTGCCATCCACATTGTGGTTGACACTTTTGTCCACCACTAATCACCATTGTTTCTGAACTTCTGGCCCAGTTGAAGATTTTCTCTTCCTCAAGACATTCCTGTGTTATGCATGTCTTTGTTCATGTAGCCTAGTGCATGCTGATCAGCCGATGCCAGTTCATTTTCTAGTTGGTATGCTTTTGAGCTACTGCAGTATTTTGTGTGGTTCTGTGTTTATTAGTTAAGCCATCATCTATCTGTCTAAATCTGTGTATGAACAAGCAAGTGAATTGATAAATCATGAGGTGACTCTAAACCTTGGACGGAATGTTTGATTCCGTCTGAATGTAAAAATCGAAAAAATGGCATCTGGAAAAAAAAAAAAAAAAATCGAAAAAACATGCAGGACGGAATGAAAAAAAATTGGGTGGACGAAAAAACACACGAATGATTCCATCTTGTGTGTTTTTTTATTTTTTATTTTTTCAGTTTTTTTTTCCGGACGGAATGTTTCATTCCGTCCGAAGCTCACAACTCAATGAAATTCTCAGTAGCAAGTGCTATCCTCGTTGTGACTTAGTTACAAGTCACTGACTTTGTCACCCTTGCATTGGGTATGAGTTTTTTGGTATTCAAAGGTGAAAACTCTCAATTTCTCCTCATAGTGACTTGCATTGGGAATGCTCTAAGTTGATGTTTTTAAAATATCGTGACACTCTATCTTTTTTTTTTGTTCCAACTTAACACCTCCTCGAGCTATCTTCTCTCTTACACTAGTCAAAGTTAATTCATTTTCTCTCCACGAAGTAATTAGCAATGAAATCTTCTGGGAAAAGGCATTGATATTTTGTTTTTAGGATAATGAGAGAAAAAAGTCAAAGAACTAATTAGAAAGAAAGTTGAGAGGTGAGAGGTGACAGTGATTGATGAAGATGGAAAATTTGACACAAATTAGAGTTGTGTTTGTCATTTTCTTTAAATCTGATTTGAAATTCTAATATTGAAATATTTAATGCACTTCCCCCTTTTTAATTCGGATGAATTATCTCACCTAAATACTCAATCAATTAAAACTTTCTTTTATTAATTTTTTATATAAAATATCATTAACAATTTCCTTTTATTGTTCTAATTTTCTTTTAAGGGTCAATTTCCATTTAAATCTTAGTTGGTAAAACCTTTGGGTGATGATACTATAGGTCTAGAGTTTGAATCCTGCCAGCATTAAAGAGCTATTGATCTCATTTAAAATAGGTTTGCCAATAAAAAAAAAATCCATTTAAATCTTATTAACTTTATACCAATCAAAAACATTCTTAATTGATACTCTTTGGTTAACAAATTTTTCATTTCCTTTTACAATAAATATCAAAATTTACCACGAAATCCTTGATATATGTGGATATATCGCAATATATTCACGATATTCGTATATGCTCTAATGTAAAATACAGGGAGTGACTCTCAAGGATAAAAATGTCGAAAAAGTAACTCTCAAGGACCGGGTAGATGAAAGTTCAAGTATACCCTTGACGCGAAATAAAAAACGGATCGGGTAGATGAAATGTCAAGTGTACTTTTGACGCGAAATAATTAATGGCCCGACCCAGACGAAACGACCTGGTGTATTTAGTATGAACATTGAATGTTCATAGTCTTTGGGTATGAACATTGATTGGGTATGAACATTCAATGTTCACAGTCCTTGGGTATGAATATTGATTGGGTATGAACATTCGATGTTCATAGTCCTTGGATTGGGTATGAACATTCAATGTTCACAGTCCTTGGGTATGAATATTGATTGGCTATGAACATTCAATGTTCACAGTCCTTAGGTATGAATATTGATTGGGTATAAACATTCAATGTTCATAGTCTTCTAGGTATGAACATTCGATGTTTATAGTCCCTTGGATATGAACATTCAATATTCATAGTGAACATTCAATGTTCATAGTCTTTGGGTATGAACATTCAATGTTCATAATCTTTTTTTCGATGTTCATAGTCTTTGGTCTTTTGGGTATGAACATTGAATGTTCATATGAACATTGAATGTTCACTATGAACATTCAATGTTGTACGAACATTCAATGTTCATAGTCCTTTAGGTCAATGTGCATACATCAATATATTGTATAAGGTACATTCACCTATTTGGATATGAACAATCATTGTTCATACACCAGCAGAAAGTATGAACACTCATTGTTCATAGTAAAATGACAGAAAAGGTAAAATTGAAAAATATTCATTTTAAATCTGAGTCATTTGTCCTTGAGGGTTATTTTCACGAAAAAGGTATAACTGACATTTAAAAAAAGTAAAATGGCCGGAACAACTTATTTTGTCCTTGAGGGTTACTAAATTTGAAATCGTGGGTTCGTGAGTTACTAATTGTTAGAATTTGTCCTGAGTTACTCACCAAAAACCGTGTCCTATAGACTTCATTTTCTCCAAAATTGGGTGTTAGGCCTAATTTCTTGTGTAAAATATCCCCACATAAAGAAAATATATCCACATACATATCTATAAATCACACGTCGATATATTATACCATAAATCACAAGATACATATCCCAATATTTTATACTATGGCGCCAAAGGGGTGGCAAGTTATGGGTGTAGCAAGGCAGGGCAAACGCTATCTTAAAAATCACATGACAGACATGATTTTTTTTTTTTTTTTCATAGTGATGACAGGCATTGACACAGGTGAGTCAATTTTGATAGATGGAGTGTCTAGTTTGCATCTACTATAAGCTTAAAGTTTGTGTAACAGTTGGCATTGGCCCCATTTTACATTGCTACTGAAGTACTTCCGAGTGTTTTTCCCTTCAGATTTTGGACTTCCAAAGTTGTATGAACTGCGTTTGCACGAGTGCTATTTGAAAATTTTGAACTCTACCTTCAAAATCGGTTTTTTGGAGTGATTTACTCATCTGAGTTGAATAAAAAATCGTATGCAACTTGGTATAAGACACAAATTTAATGGGAAAACCATTTTACAGTTTTAGCAATAATGCTAAATACACACTGAAACGGGTTATCGGAAAACATTTTTTTTTCCCCTCAATCCTGGCACACTCTCGTAATTCTGTTTCTTAAAGGTGCGAGGAGTCCACTTTTAGGAGACATCTATATATCTCCAACAACTGCAATGATGTGAATCTCACCTTTTTTCAGGGAGCAAGTATTCTATAATCTATATACGTCAAGTTCACAAGGTGGAGTAAGTAGAGAAAGTTAGCAGAAAATTTGAGAAAGATGGGAAGTGGTGTTTGGAAGAGAGTGAGAGGAACAAAGTTTGTGTACGGTACAGTGAGGACATCAACATGATTGTCACTGAAACTGCAGACTGCCTGCTTGCTGGTGATCACTAATAAGCTGGATCTAGCTGGCCAGGTTGTCCGTTCATGGCAATGCCCATATAATTCATTAACATATGATAATAGAGCTAGCCAACCACCCTAGCAAGTACGTCCCCCCAAGCTAGCTGTTTTCCACTTCAGAAATACGGTTATCCTCCACCAAGTAAGAACAAAATGTGTATTGAAGACGTATCAGTATATGTTTGTCTTGATAATTTTTAAAATTCATGAGAAATTGTAAGATATAGCCATATGGGTAGTGTTCTAATCCTACCTCAAACAGAGCCTTGAAGTCTCAAACTTTGAAGTAAAGCACGAGATATGTTTCCTGTATTGATAATTGGACGCGCACGCATATTTTCACTCAGAGGTGCATCAAAATTCAAAATGCGCCAGCACATACGAAATTAAATTCAATCAACTAGATACATTCCTCTTCAACTTAATATGTGTCAAGATCATGTGAATCTACATGCCCACCGCAGTGATGCTGAATTATGGCAGAAACATTGTATGGTACTACTATGTAAGTAGGTATACAGTAGACGATGAAACACTCGTGCAAAAACGAGTTCAATTATTTTTTATTCGTCCGGATGTACTGTTCAGCTCAACATATAGGCATCTTAATCTTATTATCGTGCATTGGCACGTCACAGAAAAAGTCTAACTGGCTAGTCGGCATGGTCTCTTTCTTAGCTGTCTACAGCCTGCAAAGTGCAAACACGCTAATCTCTCTTTACTTCAGTTCACAGTTTACACAATACCCTATAACAATAGTAGTCCAACACAGTCTGAATGGCACCTGTCTCCAATCCTCACCGTCAATTTGTGTACACACTCTCATCTTATTCATGTGTGCAGTATGGGAGTGTGGGGCTCTTCCAATAAATCAAGTTATATTAAGTTATTAACCCTCAAGTGCATGACTAATCTTTCGAGTTATATATGGCACAGGTCTTACGTAGAAATTGATTTCTATTGTATTGTGGATGACAGAAAATTAAACACTATATAAAGAGAGCTAAGTACTAACACCAACCATTGCTTCGATAGTTCAACCTACACACTACTGATTAACGTACACACTACACAATGGCTTTACGTGTGCTGATTCTCTTGGCAGTCTTGTTTTTCTGTTTTGCAGATGTAAGTTTTGTATCATCTCTAGTTCTATACGTAAACCAGAAGTACTATTATATACCTGATATCAAACAAGAGGTTGTTAATGTACGTAATCTATCTCACTTGAAGTACATCTCTTGAATGTTATGCAGGTTTCAACAGTTGAAGGTGAAATGGCTGGGGATGTGAGTCAGGTAGTTTCTTAACTAAAACTTGAAGACACTCTTCCAGTCTTCCTTGAGTTCCATTTTCACTATGTTTTACAATCTTGTTCTACATAGGCCATATGGTAAGAACTAAGAAGTGACTCATAAAAGAGTTGCATACATGCAACTTCACATTATAAAGTACAATTTTTGTCGCGACAAATTTGAAATGCTAAATCATGGAGAAAACAATTGGGTGGTATGTGGTAATTCAGTAAGTGGTAAGGCCGTAAGGCAGGTGTTTTTTGCCTAAATTATTGTATGTTTTATTGCTTCAATCAGGTTGTTAAAGCCGCAAATAAGAGGCTCATGCAAACTGTAGGTGGGTTATTATCTGTAATGTATTATCTATATATGCTATATTGCTCTCTTTCCTTTTGGCTTTTTTGAAGGGACCCAAGAACTAATTATTGTGTCTTTATTGCCGTGGTGCTTCCAGACTGCGGTGGGCAGTGTGACAAAAGATGCAGTGTACATTCAAGGCCAAATTTATGCAAAAGGGCGTGTGGGACGTGCTGTGTGAGGTGTAAGTGTGTACCACCAGGGACTTCAGGGAACAGAGAAATGTGTGGGAGTTGCTACATGGACATGAAAACTCATGGAAACAAGACCAAGTGCCCATAAGCCCACAATAGGCCCATGAACTAGAACTCATCTTCCTTGAAATAATGAAAGGGTGTAACACTGAAACTGGTGTACTGTGTACCAGTGTGTTTGTTACCTCTAGTATATCATTTTGTAATGTTGGTTGGTGAGAAGGTGTATTTAATGAGTTTGTTGAGCATATTAAATTAGTTCTAATTACTAAATAAGCAGGAACAATATGTACTCTTGTCTCATAGCCTCATAGGTATACGGTGCATTTGTGTTGCTCAAAAGTGGACCTCTCACCTCTGTTTTTGAACAAGTGAACGTGACTGCAGTCTGAAACCATGAATACACGAAGTAAATAAAGGGAAAAATAAGATGTAAACTATAAGCAAATAAGGATCGACTATCGAGTACACACCTGACACCTGTTTCTCTAAATCCATAAACTAGCAGTAACTATCCACCATTAGGGATCAGCTTACCTCGTGAACGAACTAGTTGCAATTTTGTAAAACCTGTACATATTATAGGTTACAGCGTCAGTGTCCAAGCAGAGCTACAAATTACATGATTATCGGACGAAATGTTGTAGGTTCCAGTGTTCTACAGCAGTACAGCGTCACAAGATGTTATTCGAAGGCAACAGAACAAAAATGAAAGATGTAATGGTCTACCGAAAAAGTGCAGTGTCGTGCAGTCATCCATTCAATGTGTATGGATTCCATACACATTGCAGTCAGCATTTGTGTTAAATACGTAATAGGTCCATTGGAAACATAATTGATGGATGAATTCAAGTTGATTTTTTTTTTTGGCCAAATCAACATTTTTTTTAAATATATATATTTAGAGGGTTAAAGCAGACCCATAGTCTCATACTAGTTATATTGAAAGACCTTAACCCGAAGACTTACCTAGCCGAACTCTGAACATCAACCCCAAAAAAACCCTAGCCAAATCAACATTGCATGCAAAGTTGCAAATAGTGATGCTTATATGCCTAAATGGATTGAAGATACTAAGATCCCCTCGTGTTCTTAGATTGTTGATGTCAGAAAACATAACTTAAATATAATATTTAAAGATGCATAATATATATTTTTCAAGTAACTAGATGCATAATATATATTTTTCAAGTAACTACGAGGCCATATAGCTTGAATGTTTTCTTCCATTAAAAATAAATAAATAAATAAATATTAAAATTAAAATTAGCGATCCCCATTTACTTGTTATATATTCATAATCATGTCGAGATTAATAAAAGGCTGAAACCTCCCATGGCCCTGCCCAAGAAGTTCACAACTTCACATTACCAATAAAAAGGCCTCTAACAGTCTAACTTAAGTCTTAAACACACTCTGCGTAATGCTTTATCTTTAGTCCCAAACCCAAACTCCATCTGGTTGCGCACGCACTTGGACAGAAAAATGCAAAAAACAGAAAACTGGAAGAAGAAAAAAACTGTAAAATCAGACCCAAGTAGCTGAAAGTCTGAAACTAATACTTTTCATTGTTAATTAGAAATTTAGAACTATTACATAATACATATTCATGGCACATGTCCTTGCTACTAATTGAGACTAGGGTGCATAAGAGCGCTGAGGCTTCGGCAGTTGGCCTTCAAGGGCACTTGGGCCTATTTCCATGGGTAGTCATTTCAGTATAGCACTTCCCACACATCTCCTTGTTGCCAAATGTACCAGGTGGAACACATTTGCATCGTTGACAGCATGTAACACAAACTCTTGTGCAGTGCCTAATCCTGGAATGCAGTTTGCACCTTCCTCCACAAAGTGTGGGACACGCTGCAGCCAACCATGAAAAATATCATCAACATCCTACAAGTTAATTGACACCGTTGATGATTTCTAGCCATCATTGGCTTTTAAACAAAATTTTCAGTCACAATACAAAAGTAGCAAACGGAAACCTGATCCATGATCACCTCTTTAAAATGGTCCAATTAAGAGCTGTGAAGTAATACTTAGGTCCAGCATGGACTTGGGAATTCGGATCACATGATCTTAATTAAATGATACGATTTAAGGCATTTTATTTCACCTGTTATGCTCACTGGAGGCAACAATTTTATGGATGGAGCAGGTGCCTTGACTGGAGCTGGGCTTGGAGCCTTGACAGGGGCCTTGGCAGGAGGCTTCACAGGGAGTGTAGGAGCCTTGACAGGAGCTTTCGCGTAAAATGTCTAATAAAGTACAAAGATCAAGCAGTAAACTCATTATTGTTAAATAAACACAACATTTCTTAGTTATGGAAACAATTCTTAGTTATGGACTTTGGTGCATACACTTTCTTGCTATAGACCTATAGTAGAATCAAAATATCTAACTATATAGTTAACTATGGCACTATGTACATCTACATTTACCCAAAAAAACAAAAGTACGGGCACTATGCACATAAAAAAGGAGTAGTCTTCAAAACACTTACCTCCCAAGATGATTCCTCATCAGATGATACCTACAAACAACAGAAGCAATCAGTATAGCGTCCAAATCTGAAAAAGAGATTTGTTTCGGAGTGGGATAGAGAAATTTCTTACCCTTGTGCTTACTAAGAGGAATGAGGCCAAGAGAAAGATCATGACTTTGAAACCCATTGTAAAAGAGAAGCTAAAAAACAAAGGAATAAGGAGCTGTCAAGTGATGATAATACAGGCAAGAGTGTATGTGGTATTTATAGAGGGAGTGAGAGGAAACAGTATTCATTGGAAGCCGAGGAACAGTGTACTGTATTGTCAGCTTCCCACATGGTTCCATAATGTAATGTTGTTTTCACTCTCTATTTGGTGCAACTTTTTTCATATCTCTTGGCTCAATGACATTGTCTAATTAAGTAAAATATATCTATGCCTTGATTGCCTTCACAACTCACAAGGCACAATTGATCAGGCATAGTTAGATTAGTTGCGTTGGTGATTTGGCGGCCAATTGCTCTTTGAATGTGCGGATTTCGTGTATCGGGACTTTTTTTCATTTTTGTTAATCAGTATATGCATGGGGACTTGGGGTTGATGCGTTGCTGCCCAATTCAGAAGAATAGTTGAACCTTCAACCTTGTACAGTTGGGGCCAACCTAGGTTGAACTTTGAACCTTGTACAGAAGAATAGTTTATAGAGTCATGATCACTTGATGTATAAATCTTTAATTTTGTGTTCATGCTATTCTTGCCTCCACTGTAGCAAATCGTTTATGACAATAAAAAACTTGCTACAACAAAAAAACAAGATTTTCAGAGGCCAGAATGTCTGAAGATTTAGAGCATGGTAATGTGGATTCTCTACGCTCTACAGCTCCACTAGTCGTCCTCGCATGTGATGTCACATGGTTGAAACATTAGTCAAATCATTCTAATACACTAAGCTTGTATTCAGTAAGACATAATGGGTTTGTTAGATGACTTAGATCTATGGTCTGTACAGAGTTAATGGAAAGCTTGGAATGTTTTGTGGAACCAAGGTTTGTCTGAGCCTCCAGTGCTCGGTGGACATATGCAAGATCGTCGAACCACAATTCATTTCGTTTTCTTTCTTTGTTACTCAGGTTTTATTTAATCTTTTGTGTTGAAGGTGATGGTTACATTCAGATAGTATAATCTTAACTTCAACATGTATACCCAGGGGGGGTTCGCAAATATTTGCAAAAACTACGCAATCACTGTCTTAGATTATTAGTAATTTGCTATAATATTTTCCAAACTGTAAATATCTGCACCCCCGAGAATTTTACAAAAGTTTGTTGTATCACCGAACCCGACCCCTAATTCAATTAGGGTACCCTTCAATTATGGGTTTTATCACTTTTATATACTTCTTACAACCCTACATGTTGAATCCTGATTCCATGTCTATGTATCACAAATTACAACTAACCATGTACGTGACAAATTTATCCATCCGTTGCTACACAATTGCATATTTATATATGTAAGTTGTATGTAGAAGTGGCATTAGTAAGATGAGGAAATGGTTTCATACTCAATGCAAGCAGTACACATACTGCTTAACAAGGAACAAGCACTTTGGGAATGTTGGAACATCAAAACATAAAATTTAGAGGTTGCATCGAGATTTCTCTCTATAGATTTTATTCATGTATACCGAGAATGTAATAGAGCAACCAATTTATTGGCTTCTCTTGAATTGCTGTAGACTACAACTACTTTATACCTCCTCTAGTACCTATATTATAGAGAATTGTGGAAGAGATAAAGAAAGTCATGTATATTTGCGTCTTTAATGAAACAGTGGAGACTGCTCGTTGTATCGTCGAACCCACCCATGACCCCTAATTCAATTAGGGTGTCCTTCAATTATGGGTTTTATCACTTTTATATACTTTTTGCAGCCCCACATATTGAATCCTGATGCCATCCCAATGTACCACAAAGACAAATTTATCCATCTGTTGCTACACAATTGCAGATTTATATATGTAAATTGTATGTAGAAGCCGCATAGTAAGATAAGGAAATGGTTTTAGACTCAATGCAAGTAGTACACTTACTGCTTAACAAGGAACAAGCACTTTGGGAATGCTGAAACATCAAGACATAAAAGTCAGAGGTTGCATTGAGATTTCTCTCTATAGATTTTATTCATGTATACCGAGAATGTAATAGAGCAACCTATTTCTTGGCTTCTCGTGAGACTGTCACAGGCTACAACTACTTTATACCTCACCTAGTACCTCTGTTATACAGAGAATTGTGGAAGAGGATAAAAAAGGTCATGTATATTTGCGTCTTTAATGAAACAGTGAGAACTGCTCATTGTATCACCGAACCCGCCCCGGCCTCTAATTCAATTAGGGTACCCTTCAATTATGGGTTTTATGACTTTTATATACTTCTTGCAGCCCCGCATGTTGAATCCTGATTCCATCCCTATGTACCACAAATTACAACAAGCATGTATGTGACAAATTTATCCATCCGTTGCTACACAATTGCAGATTTATGTAAAGCGCTGCATGTAGAAGCGGCATAGTAAGATGAGAAAATGGTTTTATACTCAATGCAAGCAGTACACATACTGCTTAACAAGGAACACGCACTTTGGAAATGTTGGAACATCAAAACATAAAATTTAGAGGTTGCATCGAGATTTCTCTCTATAGATTTTATTCATATATACCGAGAATGTAACAGAGCAACCTATTTCTTGGCTTCTCTTGAGACTGTCGCAAGCTGCAACTACTTTATACCTCCTGGCATTTAGTTGTTACTAGGGTATGCCCGTGCCGTACGGCACTGATAGAGTCGCCTGCGACGCTAACTTTGTAGAAGCAGCCTAAACTTGAACACACCCCCCTCCCCGTTTTGATTCTATTATACTGGATATTGTTCCATTTATGGTCAAGAATGATTATTAGGTTGAGAAACTCGACATCACACTAACTTGAACCACCTAAGGGGTAATTTGGATAAAACCTCCCCATTATTTTATGACTTTCCAATGTTTTGGATCATGTTAAAAGGCTGCAAAGACAATTCTCATTCAATAAATCCGGTAGTGATTTGCACAGATGTTCTAGATTCATTCATCTAAATGGACTTAAACATGGAAGAACACCAATTAAACCAAATGAAATAAGAACAATATGAGAAACATATAAATAATCAGACTCCCACAAGTGGTTTGAATGAGGACATCAAAACAGTACCAAAAAGAGCACCCACAAAAGTACGCCAAGTACAAAAAAAAGTAGCGAAAGTACAGATAACATTGTTGACAATCATAACTCTTCCAGAAACCCCATCCTCATTCGCCAATGTCAAGGTCATTATCATAAATCCCAAGCCTTAAGGAAACTTCATCGAAAAAGTATGTAATTACCTGTTTTAAATTCGTTAAATAGAGTGAGTAGGAAATACTATATATAATGAAGGGAAGAAGAAATTGACAATTTAGAAGTGAAACAATGAACGATTGTATTCACCTCTAGACTCTTTTTAAGTTTTGGAACAAGCAAATATGTAATGCCCCAAAACTCAAACAATTACAAACCTATGACACGTGGTTTTTATAGTAAAATTTTGGCAGCATCTCCTCTGTATTTTTGACATTTCATAAATATAAACCTGTCATAACCTGAAAATCACAATCATATATTTCTCATTGGTTAATCCAGTTACTTAACCGTCTCGACAGATGATGAGCGATCAAATAATTGGCTTACAAAAATGAGAGCACTTCAACATTATGACTTAGTACGCCAAAGTATTTGAATGTCCCGACTAATGCCAGATCATCAAAGCACCTCATACAAAGTCATTACCGAAAACACAAGTAAAATACATACATTCGAGTCCCATAACTATCAAAAGGTCTACACACCCTTAACAAATGATATTTACAATGTATACATATACCATATTTCCTAAAGTTTCCATTGGGGTAGTTCCATAAACGCGACTTTCTGTAACAACACTAATAAATCAAAGAACAAACAATAGCCACCGAAATGCTACCTGCACTAAAATACCTATAAAAGCAGCAGAACCAAATCAAAGCTCAAATCAATCAAAACTAATACTTTTCGACAAACCCAAAACCAAAAAATAGAACCCTTAATAAATAAGCAAATAAATACCTGTAACAACACCAGAAGAAGCTCAGACTAAACCTTTACATAGAAGAAAACAAATAATTCATCTCTGGCTAAACGATTTTAAAACGAACTGAATCTTTACATGGAAAATCAAAGAGATTGAGTTATAAGAGAAGAGATGTTACCTGTTTCACTTGACTTGAGAATCAGTAGAGATCACTAAGTTATAGTGATTGGCCAAGGTCCCATCACCACGTTCACGGATGAAAAAATTAAACAACACAATAAGTAGAGAAAGGCTAGGGAAGGAAAAATGAAAAAAATGAAAAGGAACATACCTGAGAATCAGCAGAGATCACTAAGTTTGAAGATATGAGAATTGAAATTTCCTCGTTCAGCTAAATACCATATAAACAGACGTCACCATTTAGTAGGAATTGAAATAGATTTGTATAGACCTATATATTCAGGTGTTGTAAGATCAAAAAGAAGAAATTAGGGGGGAAAAAACTAACCAAGGTTCGCAAAAAGTTCTTCAACGCAATACTGACAAAATGTAATTACACACCAATTCGCAAAACCTACATAATTTGAACGAAGCAAATTAACCAAGTAAGTGCAAATACAAATATATCAATTTGATGACTATAAATTCAATGAGTAACTACTCAACACGTGACTATAAATGAAAAGAACTTACGGATTATAGTAAGACTTCTGGGTAAACAAAGTTTGGGGTGTGACTTTCCGAATTTGGAGGGAGGAGAATCTCGATTAAATGCGAAGAAGTGCACCTTGATAGTCGCGACATATAATTGATTTGTGGCTGAAAACTTCAATCACGAAGGTCAATCCCCACATACTTCACCGATTGTCCTTGTGACTTATTTATAGTCATTGCATAAGCAACACAATAGAAACCTGTCTTCTTGTCATATGAAAAGGAAAATCAGGAAGGCGGCGATGACAAAGATATTCTTGGAATAAATGCATGATTGCCCGCTTTTCACCGGTTAAAATTCTTGCGAAAAGAGCGTGAATTAACGACGGTGGACCACCATCAATCGGGTTCCATTGCATAATCCATCTTTGGGAGCAATATTTCAACAACATTATAGGACAACCAACTTTTAGGTTGAGGCGAAATGGTGGTAGACCATTTGGATCAAGTGAGTTTAGGTACTCATTTGGGTATTGATTAATATTGGTTTGGATTCATTGCATCCTCGTGTCGGCTTGTGCGCAGCTAGAAAAGAGTACTTTCCCACGGGAACATATTTAAAGTTCTTTGCATTAATATCATTGACATCATCATTGCGTGCGAGATAGAATTGTGCTTTCGGTTAAATATTCGGTGTAAGCGTGGTAGGTTGATTTAATTTGAGGATATGTAGTAGAAATGAGATCACGAAGATTTGCACATCGATGAATTGTTGATGGTAGTTCAACTGTCTCGCTTGGGTCACTTCCTATCTAATTAACCATAAAATAGTAATGAATATTAGTACGAATAAAAATAGTACAAAGAATGATGTAAATGAATATCAATATTAAGCAAAATAGTATAAAGAAAAATACACAGTTTGGTACCTCCATTAAGAAATTTTCTTAACGCCAATATTTTGCGAGTTTCCATTTTCCAATCGCATGTTTTGGGCAAGAGTTAGAACATGAATGTGACTCGAGGAGGAAGGAAGACCGCAAGGAAGCACGCACAATCGTTCTCGAACCCCTTTCGGTATAAGCTGGAAGGCATTGACGGAAGTCACCACCAAGTACAATTGTTAATCTACCAAAAGGTTTATTATTGTGCGAGTATCCCGGTGTGCGATCAATCGCCTCCACACAAAACTTATTTTGCATTGGGACTTCAACCCAAATAATAAGTTTAGCTTCCCTGAATAATTCGGCATGCATTGAATTCTTACTAAACCCACAAACAGAGGTATCAAGAATATCTAGTGGGATGCGAAAGGTCGAGTGAAGAAAGATCGACCGCCGACCCAATAGTAATGAAGCTATTCGGATGAAGCGACCATAATAACAATATGCCCCTCAAAGACGACCGTAGCAGCGATTGTGTTGTAAACAAAAGTTTTGCACGTTTCCTCGCTGCTCCATTCAAAAGAAGAGTTTCCCTAGATTTTGGGAAGCGGAATCTATCAACGTTTGATATGAAAAGCGTTGCTCTGCATTTAGGAGAACCATTTGCCATGTGCTTTTGCATTTTGAGGATCAAACTGAAATTGTCTTTGGTCCCATATGAGTTGGTTTGCAATAACTAAGTTCCATCTTGTAGTTAAAGAGGCAGCGACATTAGAGGGAAATTAGCCCGATTGATTTACGACTCTATCAAAATCTCATTTAAGAGAAATAAACCATAATCTTGCACTTCAGCCAGGGTAGGTTACGGAATGTTGAACATTGTCGCGAAGCTTATGTGGAAGGTCATCACATATATTTTCCCAAAAATCATTCCACAATGTTTGGGGTTGCAAAGGATTGCACTCTGCGAGAATAACACAAAATAGTCGGCGAAGATGATATCCAGTCTGCATGAGTGAAGCTTCCTGTAGACATTGCACCCATTCATTTGTCATCTTCTAGAAGTCCACGTGCAACACATGCATCTTTAAAAGTTGGAAGGGAGGACCATTACCAATCCTTTTCAAATCATCAAATGATTGAGGTCCTTTTACAACGGTTAGAAGTAAAGCGTAGGTAAAATCGCTCACCGAATTAGGATTTGGCGAAATACATTCTACCAATAGCAAATTTTCCCTCATTATCCTTCTTGTCCAAGTCTGAGATTGTTTGTTCGGACATAGTATTCGGGAACTCTTGATAAGTGAGGCTTCTTGCTCTTAAATCGATGCACAACAATCAAAGAAGGCGATCAAAGTTGACTTTTGGTGCTCTGCCCTTGATAGTATATCATGTATTGGTTCATCAGCTTTATAAACTACGCGGTGCATTCCAGGGAGATGAAGTGCCAAGCGCACAACTGTGGGAATCTCCTCATGTAGATGGAAACTTAATAATCTCCAAACTGCTTCCGGTGGGCCAATGTATCTCGCATCCAAATATTGTTGGATCTCATCCAACTCATTCAACACTATTGTTGTCATGTCATGCCCTTTAAATATATACTTGTGAATGTATTTAACACAACGGATCCCAGCACAAACTTCGACATTAATATGGCAGTTGAACATCTTAGAAAGATAAGGATTATAAGGAACAACATCCCTATTATCAACTGTATGCCCCCTCACAATATATGATCTACCGTTGTCACGACGACGGTAGATAGGATATCCATCTTTATCCATGGTGGTAGCATCTGCAAAAGTCCGGGGATAGTGATGCTTGCATCTACTATTTACCATGCACGGAGAGTTAGGATTATTTAGTCCACATGGACCATGAACCATACATGTGAAGACGGTCTGAAATAACTCAGGTTCGGTTTCTGGATCAGGAAACTCTGCACATACAATGCGATCAACTTGAGCAGGTATACGGATCTTGTCGGAATGTCGAAGATATATAAGTGCATGCATATGGGGCAACCCGCGTTTCTGGAACTCAATGGTGTAGACATGTGCAACGGCAGTACCAAGCACACCTTTCTTTTTAATTTCCTTCATCAAGGCCCTTCGCTTTAGTTCAAAGACACGGGCCACGACCTCTGGTCGATGAGTTGCAGTTTGGTGCTCAGACAATGCCTCGACAACTTCGTCCCAGTGCAGATTTGCAGTCATTGTGAGAAATATATCAGGATGCTTATTGTAGCGTGTGATGGCCATTGAATCCGAAAAATTTGAACATGTGCCTAGGGCTGCCGACACAAGATCTTTGGTAAGACCACTTTCGTCTTCCAATCTGGTTTGGGTCGAAAGCTTCACCGCAACATCGGTGATACCTTGATAAAGTTCACCGAAGCTTGTCTTCTTTGTAACCTATAATATCTCATTTTGTTCGTTCGATCCATCGCCCATCCATCCACCAAAACTCTTGAAACGTTTTGTGCTGCGTAAGATTGCGGAATATTCTCGAGCGTTCAAATATCCGATAAGAGTAGAAATCCATCCGTGTCAATCGGTCATTAGTATTTGAGCGCCTCATATCGGTGACCACCCAAGCTCTCCGTAAGGAAACATTAGCACATAATGCAAAGGCAAGTAATTTGGATGACATTCATCGATCTGCATGAATTCTTGCCCTCATTTAAGATATATCACAATATCCCTCATATTATTCGCTTTTGCCATCCCGGGTAAAATGACGGACAATCTCATCTGCGGTTGGCAAGTTGTAACGGCGTCTGTCTCTCTAGTAGCACTGTAATGCAAATAAGCGGGTACATTGAAGTTCTCACCATGTTAAAGAGAGGCGGATCTAAGAACATCGTATGCATGGCGAAAAGTAGCGAGAGAAACAATTATCTTTGGAGCATAGTTGCATGAATTATCTTGAACATCGTGTTCAAATGGGGATTACTGAAGTTGGCGTATATCAATGCAAAGACTGGGATCATATATGTAAAGCCGAGAGTTAGTTGGCTGCCGCCCGATGTCGTCGAATTAGAGATCGGTTCTATGGACGAACCCGACCATGTATAGTAAAAGGCCTTGGACCTCGTCCAGTAAAGACACGCTCATTTCCTCCAAGGCTCGTAAATGCGAAAGCTTGGTTGTATTGTCTCATGTACTTCCGAAATGACTTTGACTTGCGATCATTTCCATCATATAAAGCTTTAAGGGCTGGAGGTAATGGTCGTAGTGGAGGCAATTTGACTTTCCCTTGCAAACAACAAGTCCCGAATCGAGGACGTGATAATGATGAATCTTTTAGTCGTTCATCCATCCAATGGAGTGCACTACAAAATGGACACTGAACATCCATTCTCCCCAAGGAGTGTCTTCCTTGTTCAATCAGATGGTTAGAAACAATATTGTCAACTTCGTCTTCATCATCACTTATGTCAGCATTATTAGCAGAAATTGGTCGGTCAAAACCATTATTGTGAACCTCCTCACAATATTGTGCAGGATCCCCAAATGGTTGTTGTCTACAAGAGAAATAATTGTATATATTTAGACAAAGGTGCCATTTTTTTGGTATTCCAATTTCAATAAGTGTGGAGAAGTATACCGCGAATTTCGGTTAGTTGATGATGATGCAGAAGCTGCATTTGTCGAATGTGATATTGGATGGACAAAAGATGAGGTAGAAGACCTGCAGTTACGCGTACTGCGAAGAAACTTGTGATGTTAGATAGGATCTTATGGTAACCAAACCACAAAGAACCAAGAGAAAGATGTAATAAACCACATACTAACCTTGCATTTTGGTGAGACGGTGTTGGTACAAAGTTCTCATTGGTTGAATGTGGAATTGCATGAGGTAAGGATGAGGAAGCAGAAGAGATACATGTACTGCAATGAAACTTGCACAGGTGAGTTATATATAGATTTTGATTAAGAAAAACTACTAAGTGAAGTACTCACGTGTTGTTTTGATCCGATGAATCAGCATGGGTACTTGATGTGACACGTTCTTCGGGGAGCGTAAATAGCCTTACGGGATTAAGGAATGATAAAGATTTCCGAAGAGACTCTGAAGAAGAAAGACGTCGGTATGGTGTTGCATGAGGTGTAACTGGACTATTATGTGTTTGATGCTTGTCAGCTTGAAGTGGAGTTTGTGGAAGTGAATGAGAACCATTCAATGTTGAACCTTGTGCACCTTGGATGGTGAAGTTTGTGCTGCCAATTAGTTTAGTGCTCCTTTCTCTTTCCCTTCGAGCACGCTATCCTAGTATTCTATTTGTTATCTGCACCTAATTATAAGTATAATCAACCGAATAGAGTGGGAGAAAGAGGAATGCATGGATAATAGCAAAGATGGCAATTAGTATTAAAATTAGAAAACACGAAATGTAAAGATATGAAGAAAGTAGTGAAAGGTAATAAGTGATCGAAGACTCAAAAGCAAATTATAAATGAATAGATGGATGACCACATGCAACACAGTTGGTGGGTAAATATTATACATATAAGCAGGCATTAAATGGAAGTTATTAAATAGTAGTGAATTTACTACAATTATAGTGTACAAAAACACCTTTTGGACAATGCATGAGCAATCATAGTATTATTTTAATTAAAGCTCATCTTACATGAGAACCGGATGGCGGGAGAAGTGTTTGAAGTGGAGTTTGTGGAAGTGAAGGAGAGCCATTCAATGTTGAACCCATTAGTTGGTGGTCAATGACATGACGTGTGACTACTTGTGCACCTTGGATGGTGAAGTTTGAGTTGCCAATTAGTTTAGTGCTCCTTTCTCTTTCCCTTCGAGCATTTGTCCTAGCATTCTATTTGTTTATCCGCACCTAATTATAAGTATAATCAACCGAATAGCAAATATGGCAGTTAGTATTAGTGGAATGTAAATATATGAATAAAGTAGTCAAGGATAATAAGTGATCGAAGACCCAAAAACAAAAACAAATTATAAATGAATAGATGGATAACCACATGCAACATAGTTAGTGGGTAAATAGTATACATATAAGCAGGCATTAAATTGCAGTGAATTTACTACAATTATAGTGTACAAAAACACCTTTTGGACAATGCATGAGCAATTATAGTATTACATTTTAATTAAAGCTCATCTTACATGAGAACCGGATGGCGGGAGATGAGATAGAGAAACACTATCTGATGAGCGCTGCACATTTATAAAGCAAAAGAAGAAATAAGACAATGCAATATACATAAGCAACAGTGTAGAAAAATAAATAAGGCAATGCAACTTAGCATAAGACAATGCAAGCAAGAAATACCTGGAAGCCAAGAGGCGGTTGAAGATTGAGCCTATCTTGGGGGGCAACAAAGACATGTTTGTTTTGGTTTGAAGGTTCCTAAAAAGGAGTCCATAGGGGTTTTCCTTTGTCAAGAATTGGTTGCGTAGGAAGCTATAAATATTTGAAAGAGAGTTCAAAAACATTATGTGAAACCAATAAGAGTGTTAATATAATTTGGGTAACTCAAAGTATGTTAATAGAAGTTATCAATAACGTATATTGTTGATTGTAATACACGGGGAGCTGGGTGTCGTTGAGGAGTAGGTGGCTGAAGGTAGAGTCCATCTTGAACTGGAACATAATTATTGTTTTTCTTGCAAAGGTCCTTATCCCATTAGACGTTTACCCTTATCTATGGGATCCTGTAGAAACAAATAAAAATAGCTAGATACTCAATAAAATCTGTAGAAACAAACATAAAAAGGATGGGTAGGGATAACATACCATTGAGAGGAAAATCTGCAACAAAAAATGGTGCCTAAAAAAAAGACAAAGCAGCAGTGATTATGTACTTGATCAGCTTAATCAAAACCTAAAGGCAACTTAAAAACACACTAAATCAGTAAATTGATTAGTACATGTTCTATCCGGAACAATCATAGATAAACGAAAAGAATTTTCTTGTTCATAACCATCATCACTTATATTGCAATTGAATAGTGTTAACACCTATGTCTCCACCATGAGACACCCCCCAAGGAGTAGAGTGGAATTACTGTGGCCCCTATCCAAACCCACGGTCACATTCCTCCATAGGGTAAGCTTCTTAACTTATATAGAACAGGCGCACCTGGACTCCACCGGTTGTAAGCTCAATTAATGTAGGCTAGTTGGCACTTGGGATTAAGCCTAGGCAAATTTTTCAGGAAAAAGTCCATCAACATCCCATGTAAGTTACTTGCTTCATCATAACCTGACCCATTAGGAATTACTGTTTCTCTCCTGCTTTTAAATTTCAACTGTCACATCGCTTCTGGTGGAAAATTTTCCCTCCATAAGAAAGAAAGAGTTTTACTTAGATTAATTGAGTGACATCTAACCCCTATATTTTAAAACAATAGAATTAACACATTTAAAATCTGACTAAATTGAGTACTAAAACATATAACTACACACGGGACACTATTAGGGTGTCATCGCTCGCTTTTATTTTGCTTTTCTCCAACTCAAAGTTTTTTTTTTTTTTTTTAACTAAAGACAAAAAAAAATACATTTCAAACTTTAGGAGAACTAACATAAATGTTGACCGTTTAAAGGTTCTAAAAGGTTTCCTTGCTTACCTTCCAACTCTAGCTCCTATACGCCCATGAGACTTTTTGGAGAACTGGTGAGTATAATGAGCTGAAGTCCCAAACTACAAAGGGTTGAACAGGTTTGATAAAACAAAATAAATTAGGAAAACAAAATAATCACACATTACGTTAAAGAATATTTTTTGAATAATTATTAGTTGGAAGTCCACTCTATAAGGGATACATACATATTTAACATTGCCTTTAACATTTCAGCATACACATAGTAGAACTTTGATTACTATACTCAAAAGTCAATCCAATCTTCAAGCTAGACAAAAAATCATTGCCATTTGTTCGAGTGTAAAAGAAGGTGGACCCCAAAGAAGAGCATGTGGAAGACAATCCAATATCCTCATGCATTTTTGAAAGACAAAAGTTTCTCTAAAAATCTTGGTGATTTTTTAATCTTGTACAAGTCAACATTGTAAGTGGGAAGAGCCTAAAAGCCGAAAGGACCACATATCAAGGACCAAAATATCGATATCGGTTAATATATCGGTGTACCCAAAAACCGATATATATCGGATATATCTTTTTTTTTGTGACCAGTCCAAACCAAAGCCCAAAATATCGATATCGATAAATATATCGGTGTACCCAAAAACCGATATATATCGGATATATCCATTTTTTTGGTGACCAGTCTAAACTATTTAAAATATCAGAAATATAATATCGAAAATATCAGAAATATATCGGAAATATATTGGAAATATCGGATTTATATTAAAAATTGGTCAAAAAGTCAACCGATATATATCATAAATATCGGACATATCGATTATATCGGCGATATAAAGTTTTATATCGGAAATTCCGATATATATCGGGAAAAAAAGGGTTCTATATTCGGTGGATATATGTCGGAAATATCGATATCGGTGTACCAAAATACCGATATATATCGGCGATATTTTGGTCCTTGGTCCAAAACTATTTAAAATGTCTGATATATCGGAAATATAATATCGAAAATATCAGAAATATATTGGAAATATCGGATTTATATTAAAAAATGGTCAAAAAGTCAAACGATATATATCGTAAATATCGGATATATCAATTATCTCGGCAATATAAAGTTTTATATCGGAAATTCTGATATATATCGGAAAAAAAGTTCTATATTTGGTAGATATATATTGGAAATATCGATATCGGTGTACCAAAATACCGATATATATCGGCGATATTTTGGTCCTTGGTCCAAAACTATTTAAAATGTCTAATATATCTGAAATATAATATCGAAAATATCAGAAATATATTGGAAATATTGGATTTATATTAAAAAATGGTCAAAAAGTCAAACGATATATATCGTAAATATCGGATATATCAATTATCTCGGCAATATAAAGTTTTATATCGGAAATTCTGATATATATCGGAAAAAAAGTTCTATATTTGGTAGATATATATTGGAAATATCGATATCGGTGTACCAAAATACCGATATATATCGGCGATATTTTGGTCCATGCCACATATATAAAAGTAGTAGGGTAGTGGAGGTCGTCTTCCCCATTTCCGCTAACCCCAACTTTGCACCAAAACAAAAAATGAAAAAACATAAGTGTTTTGAATTTGAGCAAAAGAAAAATGACACCAAAAAATATTAACCTTAAAGGGAAAATGGAACCAAGAGATCTCAGATTGAAAGCTGGCGAAACCTTTTCAAAAGGGAGATTGAAAAAAAAAAAAAAAACGAAAAGAGACCCATCCGATCCATTTGAAGGAAAAAGTCGGTAGCCCTTTTAACCACATCAACACTAACCATAAAACCCTACGACACAATCTCCCATGTATATAAAATTGTATATAAAAGTAAAAGTGTATATAAACACATCAACACTAACCATAAAAAACACTAACCAATCTCTCAGATTAAACAAGAAAAAGCAGACAAATTGAGTAAACTCATACATTGAATTTGTTGGGTATGTTCTTGATCATGACACATGTATATAAAAGTAAAAGAAAGGAAAAAAAACATTTGCTTTAGCTTTGAATAGCAAAATAAGAGCGGATGTATCCAAAACATTTGGTAGACATTGACTTCGATAAAGTCCGGAAGGTATTCTTTGCTTTAGCCATTGAGAGTGAGCTCACGAAAAAAAAAAAAAAAAAGTGGCTTAATCAGGTAGAAACGGTATTTCGAGATCCCGTAGCTTTGTAGAGTTCACAAGGCTCCGGTCATCTACATTTATAATATTTGCTGAATAATAGGGGAACAATTATACATTCAGTCTTCTGCAAGAGGCGTACATAAAGAGGGAACTTACAGGTTATATTTACGGTATTATTAACACATGAACTGAACCGCTCCTTCAAAGAACAAACAATAGCCAGACCTCATTTTATTAGTGTACATAAAGAGGCGTACATATAATATTTGCTTTATTAGTGTACATAAAGCATTGTACATAAAGAATGAATCAAATGAAAACTGAAGTCAGAATGAATGAACAAAAGCATTGTACATAAATAACAAAAGATTGATTAATAAATTAAAAGAATGAAAACTGAAGTCAGACTTCATTTTACATTAGGCTTCTTCCGTCATAATCTGAGGCAATCAATCTTTTGTTAAATGGAATTAAAGATGCACGGCCCAAAAATAGCCATGCATGTGTTGTCTGCAGAATGCTGATGAGTTCTTTCAATTCACAATATCTTATTCTGCAAAATAACCAATTAACTAACTTTAGTACATTTTTTTTTTTTCCAACTTCTGTAATAAATTTTGATATTGGAATACTTAGATAGTGTGAAAGAAGCAAGTGCGCAAACCACCATCTTCATGAAAATAATAACCTAATACATCATTTCCCTTTTCCTAGACACTAAATTAATCAAGACTGGTTCTTAGAAAAAAAATTAAATGGTTAAACAATACTGCTGTTTGGATACGGCGAGAGAGAGGAGAGATGAGAACCAAATTATTGACTAACTATACATGCGACCCATATGATATGGACTTCGGACTATTGGCAGAGGATGTTTGGATTTCATTTTGCTCTACAGTGGACTACTTGTGGATCATTAATCCTATCCAATCATGAATCATCCAACAGAGTAAGCATCATTCATGTAACAAATCACAAACAAATTGGTGCGAACCATTAGTCTCCCATTCCATCGAGCGATTATTACCAATCCGAGGGCAAATAGTTCAGGTTAATGAGAAAATATGATTACCAAGCATACATTCCAAATGCTAAACGCACTTCTATGTCAAAGCTCTTTGTTTAAATGGTACATGTTTTGATGTTTAGCACTCGCTCTCACAACGTAAAACCGACTCATTATCTATTGATTATTGTTGATTGAGAATATGGCTTGGGAAGACACGATCGCCCTTAAAGGAGATGTATTTAGTTCTGAGGGGTTCTACTCTTAGAGTTGATAAATGAGGAAAACGGCTACCGACATTGACATTCTGTTTGATCAAGGTTTGAGTTTGGGAGAATGGGTGAAGAGTCTCTATCCATACAATCTTGAGCCCCTAGTTAAACAAACTTTGCTAAGGTTTTCACCACCAGAACCCCCAGTGTACTCTGCCAAGACTTTGCAAGATGTTATCTTTGAGATGATTGAGCTTGGTCTAATGTGCACACATCGATCTCCTACGATGAGACCAAGCATGCTTGATGTAGCTCATGAAATGGGCTGGTTAAAACAGTATCTTTCTAATCCTTCCACCCCGAACATTGAGGAAGCTTCTTCTTCAAAAGATGGTGCTTCATGTTAGTAAACGACATAAATGAAGTTGGCTAGTGCAGGGCTTGTTCTCCTTTCTGAATTTTAAATAGTCCTCGTTCATTTTTGGTTCTTCCAATATTTGTGAGTTTCAATTCATTGTAAGACTCTGCAATTCCTTTGTACACAATGTTTAAAGCATTCTTTGGTTATTCCAGTTTATATTTTAACACCAATCAATTGATAGAGATTTTGAGATTGATTAATAAAACAAAAGATTGATTAATAAATTAAAAAAATGAAAACTGAAGTCATACCTCATTTACCTGTGCTTCAAGCTTCGTCATTTATCATTTACCTGTGTTGGTTGTGGAAATGAAACAAGTCAGACCTCATTACCTGTGTTGTTTGAAGAATGAACTCTAGAGTGACGGCGGCAGGAAGAATGAATGCTAGGATAGGGCATACATAGTTTGTTTGAAGAATAAGATCTAATAGATCCCAGTGTTAGGGCATAAGGGAGCATACTCTTTGGGATTGGCTTATTTTGCCATGTCACAACTTAGAAAAGACAATAATAACCACTGGATGGAGGCCCTACGAGCCCCACACCATTGCGTTTTATTAGATAGATATAGAATTGTGAAATAGAATAAAGAAGGTTATGTATATTTACATCTTTAATGAAATAGTGAGGACTGCTAAACCCAAATTTTATTAAAAAAAAACTAAAAAATGAGGAGACGGTAGAGAAATGCGTTTACTTGAATAATTGAGTTATAGATAAATATTGTTTAATGTTATGATGCAAGACACTTTTCCCATCGCACTGGTATCCACTTGCTACAATACCGATACAATACCGATACGGGTAAAGAATACGACACGGCAGATACTTATCCCCCTCATTTATACTGAATTTCAGGCCCATTCCAAATATCTGACAACTGATTCTCCAGAATGAAAAATGAGCATATTATTTGTTTTTTCTTATTAGTCTCAAAAAGTAGCCGTACAAATTTAGGAAAATCCAATGTCATACCCCGTACCGTGTCCATGTATCGGTGCTCATATACGTCCGTAACCCCGTGCATCATAGGGGTTTTATGGAAGAAATTGTCACATGAAAAGAGTGAGGTTCTAAACGCCACGTGAGCCCAAGTGCAGGTTTGAACACTAGAACATTTAACTGACCTATGCGGATGCTATCTTATAGATAGGGCAGGAAATGGAGCGGGTTCGGGTCGGGTTTTTACTCAAAACTCTTTACCATATCCGGATCCATCTGGATTCGGGTCGGATTTCGGATATCCATATCCACTAAAAACACACAAAAAATACACTATTTTAATGATTTTCATATATAAATGTAAGATATAAATTATTTTTAGGCATCAAAATATGAATCTTGTTAAAATAGTTCGGGTTTTCGGATATTCGGGTCGGATAATTTATATTCGGATATGGTCAATTCGGATAAAAATGAATTCGGATATGGATCGGATTCGGGTTGATCCCGTACCATTCCTAGCCCTACTTATAGAACACACAAGGGCATTCTCGTAGAACTTGGACTATCCAAGTGCAACATGGCGCATGATCAAGTTTGATGGGCCCCTGGAGTGGGAAACTTGCCCTTCCGAATGTGGCTAGCTAGAGGCCACAATATGCATTGGATACCAACCCAGTTACTATCACCAAATCCTTGATCGCATAAACAAACATTCGATCTGCTGCCCTTTGGGCTTTGGGTAAAAATGTGAAATTTGCATTAGGCGAAAAGGGGTCCATGTTGCTCAACATTCCAGAGATCAAACACACGCACATATATTATCAGGAAAAATGAATGGCTACATTCAGATTAACCATTTGATTTTGAAATAATACTTTAACATCTATAATTATCAATTGCTAATTTGCTATTATACACCAAATTATCTGTACAAAAGTTAGGTTTTGTAAATATTACTTCACAGCTACTGTTCAACCAATTGAATTAAAAATAAATAAATATAAATTGTCAACTTTATTTTCTTATTTGTGAATGACCTTGTCAACCCATATTGACTACCTATAAATAGTTGCTCCTTTGCAAAGGTCTTCGTTTGTGAGGAAGAATTGTCCTCCAAAGACACTTCTCTTTGCTACTTGCTACTACATTCATAAAAATGGGTTTTCTTTTTCGGATATATGAAAGATGATGCAACAACTTAAAATCGTCCAAACTTGATAACAACGAATATTAAATTAAATTTCTATATATTATGTTGAAATTAAACTAAAACTGTAAATGTCTAAATTTATACTAAAAATTAAGATTTAATTCTTAGCTCTTAAGTTGGGATTGTAAAAAAGGGATGCTTTTATTTAGTGTTAATAGCTGCTCTTCATGAATAAGAAAATGCCTACGTATCCAGCTAGTACTATGTTAGCGAGGCTGAGTCAAGTCACACGTAGCTCTAGAGAGTGATTTTTATAGTCATTAGGAGTGAGCATTAGGTACGACACGTGTATTAATGAGTATAGATGTACGGTCGAGATGAATGACATGTGCCTGTGAGAAGCACGTGGATAGCAGTTATAAATGTTTAGCTTTATCTGAGTTGGTATATGATGTAATGATGGTGTTTTCCGTAATAATGGTGGATGGCTGTAATGGTGTATGTATTACGACGGAGAAAAAAACTTAAATATAAAGTTAATAATGATGACAGTGGCATGTGATGATGTTACGAGATGGGTTGAGTGAGTAATGAGTCACTGAGCTGTTGAGTATGTGAGTCTTCTGATATAGTGAGTGTTTGGAGTTGTTCGCGAGTGTTTGTACGCTCGTATGTCTGGAGCCTCATTATATTGGGGGAGCATGCACATCACATGACTAGTGGATGTCCCTTACAAAAACTTTGAAAAATTAAAGTCTTAAGGACCCTGATGTAAGTTATACGTTTCTTTCATCACGTTTACTACTCAAGGAGGCAAGGAGCACTACACATTTGAAAAGTAAATTGTGTAAAACTTCAAAGCTGCCAAATTAGCAACCCTTATCAACAACACACGGAGCTTCAGTGGTCACTCAATGAATTCTCATATATTCGAACAAATGAACATTTTTTTGGTCTTCAGGTAATATAGATCGAAATCGAAGTAGAATACTTATCTATTGTTTATGTGTTTTTTTATGGAAATTTATACCGCCAATTATATTACAAATTTACAACTGTATACCGAAATTTTGAAAGAAAAACAATAATAGATATTGTGTGAACAGCGAAACCCAATTTTCTCTCCATAACCAATTTCAACCAAAGCAACATTCTGTACCATTGAAGCGGGATTGCTTCAGAAGTAGGGTCTTGTTCTAAAGCTACCTAGAGTACCAACAATCAAATATTGTAAATGGGATCCTCCATATGCAGGGGGATTATAAAGATCAACACAGATGGCACCTCTCAAGGGAATCCAGGCCTAGCTATGGAGTCGACTATGTGGCACCTCAGAACTAGCGTGGGAAAAAGATGTAAGTCAAGAGTAAGCTATGTGGTGCTTGGCGTGAAGTCATCTTTGCCTACTACCAACAAGAGAGAATCAGACAAACCCAAATGGGAATCTCTTTACGTCACTTATTATAGATTTAAAACATGTTAATTAGGAAACATGCTCCTAATTAATTAGGCCAACCTCTTGTACTGCTAACTAAGATGAAAGATGATCCATGATATGATGGTCCACTTGACCCATGACCCACGATAACAACTTTTGCTACGCGCTATGAACGCGGCTTAAATAATCTTTCTTTCTATCTTTCTATCTTCTATCTCACTCAACACAAATAATAATTCCAAATATTTTCAATAAAAACACCATCATCACTGTTTTTGGAGTTTACTCATTTAGTAACAAGTGTCGTTATGCTTTGGTTATACACTCGTTATCCTCTTCTTCTTCTCTACTTGCTCTGAATGAATGGTCTTTCAAGTTGCCCATGAGAAAAATCTACTTGCTAGTTTGAATTATGTCGCAGAAACGTCAGCCTGATGATGGGAAAGTTGGTAGTAAGCCTGAAGAGAAGCGTCAGAAAGTCCCTGCTTTGAGAAAGTTTTTTTTTTTTTTTTTTTTTTGTTTAATATGAATTGGGTATGTTTAATTATATTGGTGATATTTTGATTGAGTTATGACTTATATATGCGAATTATCTACTTGGAAATAGAGGTATAGTGTGTCTAGAAGTGATTATGCAAACAAATAGATAAAAAAAAAAAAAAAAAAAAAAAAAAAAAAAAAAAAAAAAAAAAAAACTAGTGGGACAATGTTGGAGTACCTGTTGGTTATATGATGTTCTCTGTTAATGTGTTCAGTGTGATACTGGAAGCGATGAAAATGAATGCGTTTCAGAAGTTTCTGTCGGGGCTGGAGCCCTTGATTCGGAAAGTTGTAAGTCCATTTATTTCCCTACAATCAGTCATTGTGTATCTTTGTTCTTATGCTTGTATAGTTGTATTATTGTATCTGATTTTTGTTATGCTCTTCCTGGTTACTTTGTATATTTGTGTACGTTTGGCTTAGCTATGTAGTGATAAATTTTTTTGAAATCCACTCTCTGATGTAGTTCCTTATAAACAGATTTTAAGTGTATGATATTGTGGAGTTTTTGCGTGGTTCTTCACTTAATCTTCCAGTGATGCATTATCATATTGTACCAGGCTAAAGAGCATTTTACCCTCTGTCGTGGTTAATAGTTATTTCTTTTCTGTGCTTGTCTGTATCCACTTGGTGTTTTGGTTTGACATGTGGAGGGTAAATTGTGAGTCACCAGTAATGCCCTTTTCGCCAAAGCCTTTAAAATTTGACGTTTTATACAATTTCCAGAAGTACCATACTTTATATTGTAAAGAAGTAGAAGGAAAACCTATAGATATATAGTGGACTTATTATTTACCCTACTGGGACAATTATATGATTTCAAATGTTATTTATGCTTTCACAAAATATTTTGTGCCAAGTATTAGTTACTTCCAAAAGTATTTGGTAATTGCTGCTAGCTCATTCGTTCACTGTGTGGTCTTTCAGGTTAAAGAGGAAGTGGAAGTAGCATTAAAGAAACACTTTAGTAAGAAGCAGTAAGAATTTTGATCATTCTTAGTATGTGTTGAGTTGCTTGCTTGGAAATCTATTATTGAGAAAATAGTTTTAGGAGCACACTTTCTTTCAGCAAACTTTTCCTTTCAGAAGAACTCACCCTTGTAAGCTGTTTAATGACAAATTCTTCCTGGGAATATTATATTATTTGAAGATGAAATTGTTTTAAAATTGAATTAGCAGTTCATCAAACACATTTGCTAAAAAGTCAGTTAATTCTGATGATGACAATATATGGTTGATACATTTTCTATTGGTACAGTTTTGATACATTGTTGCTCTTCTTCTTCAGAAGTTTTGGAAACCAAGTACATCCTTCTTCCTCAAGAAGCTTAGAATTGCAGTTCAGAAACAAGCTTTCTCTTCCAGTTTTTACTGGCTCTAAGATTGAAGGAGGAGAAGGTTCTATTGTAGAAGTAGCTTTAGTCGACACCCTTACTGATACAGTTGTTTTGTCTGGTCCTGAATCCTCCGCTAAGGTGGAAATAGTCGTTCTAGAGGGTGATTTCGAACTGGATGATGATGGAAGCTGGACAGTTGAAGTATTTAACAATAATATTGTTAAAGAAAGGGAAGGGAAGAGACCACTTCTTACAGGGGATTGTATTTTAAATCTTAAAGAGGGCATTGGTGGGATTGGTGATCTGTTTTTTACAGATAATTCAAGCTGGACGAGAAGCCGTAAGTTCAGGCTAGGTGCCAGGGTTGTTGGTGATAACTATGACGGAATTAGGATAAGGGAAGCAATGACTGAATCCTTCGTGGTCAAGGATCATCGTGGAGAATGTGAGTTCTACAGAATTATTTATTTATTTATTTTTAATATCTGGAAGTTGTCTTGCAACATGGCTTACAGAAGCTATCCTAGATTTAAGAAATATCGACAAAACCTTTCCTTTTTTCCTCGTAACGAATGTATGTCCTGTACATAAAAATATTTTTCAGTTCAACATACAATTTGCGTATTAGTAATATTGTTTCCTAGTACATGATGCTCACGAGGAGTTTGCTTACTTACACCTTATGGATTGGGCTGTTGGCGGACTTAAATTCAACCAGTTTCTGCTTGCAGTGTACAAGAAGCACTATCCTCCATCTCTGGCTGATGAAGTATGGCGCCTAGAGAAGATTGGAAAAGATGGTGCTTTTCATAAGCGTCTGAATAAGGAAAACGTCAATACTGTGAAGGATTTTCTGACATTGCTCTTTGGAGATGCACTACGCCTCAGAAATGTACTATTCCATTGCTCCATATACTTTATACATAATTACAATGAACAATTGCATGCTCACCTTGATTATCAATAGCATAATAGCATACCTCTACTGTAGTCTAGTTAATTTATTTTGCGACATGTGTTAAAAAACCAGTGTTCTTGACTTCATTTTGATACATCACTGTCACACGCCTAATTTCTACTTTTAAGGATCACTTTCCAAAAGAGTGCTTATGGCTCATAAACACTCACTTTATGCAAAAAAGACGAAGAAAGAAGATCAGCACATCAAATTATTATTTTCTCTATAAGTCCAACAAGCAAGCACCCATCCTGAATATTACTGGTGTTAATTAGATTTGGTTGTGCCCATTTAGATATATCGTACAAGGTTGCAGGCTTCCATCTGGAATGTGGGTTGGTTTTTGTATAGAATAGTGTTTCAAAGGTCTTATTGTGTTTTGGCACTCAAATGTTCATATCATGGAGGGAAATCCAATAAATTTTTTCTCTGCTGCTAACCATACTCCAACCAAAACTGAAAATAAGTTAAAATATCATGTTCAAATTTCCTTCACTGTCCAACTTTCTCTCGTTTGCCAGTTTGCAATCTTTTACAGAATGCCAAAGAGGGCCATTGTACCATGAACAAGTTGTGTTTATAATGCACAAGTTTCTTATTGTCTTGAACCAACAGAATTGGAAATTAGTACAAAAGTTCATAACCTGCTTCATTTTCATCATCATTTCTTCGTTTCTATAACATAGGATAATTATTTAATAGTATTTACTTCTTGCTGTATGTTCTTGATACTTTCTCCAACACCAGAAGTAATTGAAGCGGTAAAGAAGTGTAAGTTATGTTCTCACTTCTCGGTCACTAAATTAAACACTTGTATGATGAACAAGAAAATGTTATCTGCCTGCCTAGCGTTAGATTTTTATGAGGTTATACTCAATAAATTCCGACAGCAATATCTTATATTACTGCCAAAGACACCAAAGAATTTCTCATCCCAACCACCGTATGAATTCCTCAACTGTATATTTGTTTCTGTGCTTGTCTGCAGATCCTAGGAACTGGTATGTCTTCTAAGATGTGGGAAATCACTGTGGAGCATGCTCAGACTTGTATACTCGATAAACGGATGTATGTGTACCATCCTACCAGTGCTCAGCAAGGAGTAGGTGTGGTGTTCAATGTTGTTGGTCAGATATTAGGGATCTTATCTGCAGGACAATACATTACGGTTGATAAAATCTCAGAAACTGAAGAGGTATGGCGTTTAATCATCTTAATTTTTTCCTATTGATACCTTTTGTGTGCATTTGGTGGGTGGGTTAAATTTGTCTACATTATTCGTTGATCTTCATAGTGTAAGCTATTTCTAGGTGAATGCACAGAGACTGGTAAAGCTTGCATATGAACACTGGGATGAAGTTGTCTCTTTTGATGCTGGCAGCATGATGGATGGCTCTTTCCACATACCTGCTCTTTCTTTTCCTTCTAGTTTAAATGCAAGAGGGAGTTCCTTCACCAGTCAGATCCAGAGTTCCCACAATTCGGATGAAGTGAATATTGCCCAGTTAAGTGATTCATCTTCCGATGTAGTCTCTTCCATATTATCTTTGGAAGGCTTCAGAAACACGGATATCACCTTACCAGGATATGATAACATGGACTTAAGATATGACCATTTCTCCAGCTTCACAGACTCTGTCGCCAACTCTATTGACTGTGATGCAGAAGCCATGGTCCAGTCTTTTTGTGGAGATCATACACAATATTATCAGTCAGACACTTCCTTACTGCCTCAAAATTTTTGTCTGGAATCGCAAGCCGACCTACAAGCTGCTGTCAGTGGCTTCATTGCCAGTTCAGCTCGATCTGCAGTTGCTGCTACTGCTGATAAGGCTCAGACTAAATGGAGTGTGTTATACAGCGTGTTGAGATGGAGATTCTCAATAAGAAGAATTGTGGCTTCAAAAAAGAGTGGAGGGCGCGAATCGAAGCGATAAAGTTAACTGCCAAAGTAGTGTAGTCTCTCTTATAAGCTTTGGAGTTGCAGAGCTTTCGTGGTTGTATAAATCCTGATACCTTTTGTGGTTGATTGTCATCACACGTGTAGGAGAGAGATCACATTTTGTTGGAGATTAAGGTGTACATAGCTTTAGATGCTTTGTATAGATTAAATGCAGGTAGTGATGGCTGTTCGTCAGTTGTATTTCAAATGATTCAGTCGTGGCTGTTAGTCAGTTGCATTTCAAATTAGTCTAAGTGTAAATTCTGTAATCTACGATGCTTGAATAAATGCCTACAAAAGCGTACTTTCTTCCTACCTTAGGTCCTACCCTCCCTCCTCTCTCTAGGTAACATATTCCGTATTTTGGTGAAGTGACGAAAGTTGAAGTAGACTATTTTGATTCCTTAATTTGTGATTTAAGTTACAAGTTCAGGTTCAAGAATGCGAATAGCCCTGGTTGGCTGTGTATAGCATTGACATCTAGTAGAATTTATCCACGTTGGTAAGAAAATGATATCCAACTATCCAAGAAGCATGAGCTTCTGAGTTCATAATGCCAATCTTGTCATCTGGACTCAATTTGCATGGATAAGAGTTGTGGAGCTGGCACTTCTCAAAGGTGCTTGTCAGCCAACTCGGCTACGGGTAGAATCCATGGACATCGATGAACTATTGCAACTTTTCATGTATATCAGTAGGTCAGTAAGCATTGAGTGCTTCGGAAGTTCTGCAGTTAAGCATACATTTGGATAAGAGACTCAGGGACCTATAGAATGCAAAAAAATTGTACTAGAAAGGAAAAAAGCAAGTGCCATTTTGGTTGTGACGTTACCTTCGCCAATGCTTAACTTGTAAGTTGCTTTGTTGAACTCGAGAGCCAATATAGTGTGTCGCGTGCGTGTATAGTAGTGTTTGAAAAGTAGAGCCAAATTAGATGCTGACTTGTACTGATTGCACATTCAAACTAGCAAAAGAGATTGTCTAATGTAGCATATATAGTTATTATCGAAAAAAAAAAAAAAAAAATGTAGCATATGTACTGCGCAATGATACTGGATACTTCAAGATAGCTTTTTATGGCCAGTTTTGCGTAGTATCTTTAAAACTTGTACTGATCAGTAGGACCAAGATGCACACAAGACGGTGGTACTTTATCCATCGAACCCAAATCAACCCAATATCCATCTTGATGTGGAGTAGAAATAACATCAGCTGTACCGTTCATCAAGTCATGAATGTTGACACTATGTCTCTGAAACACATTACGATCAGACCAGTCTACGTACTGCCGCAAATCATAAACTTTCTTACTTACTTTGGTTTCCTTCACAGTGAAGTTATTATTCTGGTAATATACGAACCAGCTCCTATTCTCAACATCGTCATGATTCAACTCCACCCAACTGGATTGACTATCGTTTAACTTGAAGAAGCTAAACGTTTTCAAATCAGTACCTCTATCAATCTTCAGTATCTCTCCTTCTTCAGACTCCACAATGCGCCACTGATAAAGGTCTGTACAGTATCCTGTATCACCTGCTACTTCTCTCCATAAAAGATTGACCATGTTAAAAATAAACAATCCTCCTGACATGTCAAGACAGTAGACTTCATGTCCAAGAACAAGTAAACTAGCGGGGGATGGCATGTGCATCCCATTTCGGTATGAATGCTTTATCCAATTTTCTTCACCAAGTTTGGCAATATAGAAGCAGGGTCTAGAATTAGAACTAATTAAAGCGAAGACTACATGTTGCGGAGTACCATCATCAGAAGAAGAGAAAGATGCAATCGATCCTCGTATATTTTTTCCTGGGCCAGACATTATAATTTTTGCATTGGTGTGGATGTTAAGTAACACAATTGGATATCCTTGGCCAGTAATCTGGAACTCATGTAAGAGCAACCATCCACGTCTAGAAAAGAGCAAGTGATTTCTACCATGAAATTCAGGGCGGTCAATAATGAGTTTCTCCTTGGTCAACAGATTAACGAACTCCCATGAAGTGCTGCATTGGAATCGGTTCACGAGCCAAGGAACAATACATTGTTGCGTTGGTTTGGATGGATAACTAAGAGATGCAGATTTCCAATTCTTGCAAACAAAAGATACACGAGCAGTGTCAGCAAAGTTCAGGCGATCCTTGATCATCCATACAAGGAGAGTTGGGAGTTGGGACCATTTTTCTTGTTCTTCATCTTCTTTCATGTTGTTGCTATCCAATTCAAATTTGGAGTGGTCGGCAGTAAGGACTATGGTAGCAAACTTTGCACTCAGCGTAAGCTCAACCTATGTACGAGATTATAAAACATAAATTATCTATGCCATCAAATAGCGAATCCTAGTTCATTCATAACATAAGAAAGATAAACCAGTGTAAGACATGGGCTATGTGCGTACGTCCAAGTTGGATAAAGACTCGAGTCTCCAAGTAAAACAAAACTCTACTTGTTGAGATTGAGATAAGTATCAATTTGGATACGTATATATCACTCTTTCCCAGGGGCGACTTCGGATCGGCTTTGGAAAAAATTTCAATTTTTTTTCGGATAGTAAATATCCTTTCCAAATCCAATCCAATTATTTTTCGGATGACAATTTTTTTTTTCGAATTCCAAAAGTTCGAAATCCGCAAAATATATAATCGGATTCTCTTAGAATAACTATTTTTTATCCAGTTAATACATGCATTTAGCAATCATTTAGAAATGTATTAATTCTAAAAAACAACACTTTTTAACTCGTTCATTCAGCAAACTTTTTCTTCATGCATGTTAATGCATTAATTCAGTAAATAGCTCTAAAGCACGGACGCACCTCCTAATAGGTTGTGTCCGCATTGGACGCGGTCAACATGGTCAAGACCCAGTCAACTAAATCGGACGCAGGTCAAGACACAGTCAGGACGCGGATTTTGACCTAAAAAAATAAAAATTAAATCAAAATAATATTAAAAAACTCAATTTTTTCATTTTTTCATTTTGTTAAGACTTATGACATGTTTTTAAAGTTTGATTAGGAAATATTAAACTTAATTTTGTGGCTATTTATCTTTAATAGTTTTGAATTTATGAATGTTGATACATTTAATTTAGTTTTTAATGTTTAATTTATATAAAATAAAATTATAAATATTAATTAATTTCCGCGTCCTACTTTTTTGAGATATAACCGAGTCGCCGCGTCCGCGTCTATGTCCGTGCAACATAGGTAAATAGGAATATGGGATAAATAATTGAGATATGTACTAGAATGAAAATATTGATTTCTTGAAGTTGTGAGAGAGACAATGTTCTATTTTTCTAGGATTTTTATTTGGTTTGCAAACTATATGTAGTTTAATTTAGTTACTATATGAAGTAGACCGGATATATTAAAAATTCGGAAATTAATCGGAAATCGGATCGGATCGGATTTTGAAAACATATCAAATTCCAATCCAATTATTTTTCGGAAAAATTGGATATTGGAACACAAATATCATTGCTAAATTTGGAAAAATATCGGATTAGAATTCAGAAAAATTGGGTTTTCGAAAAAAAAAAAGACACCCCTACTCTCTCCCCATAAAAAGGAAATAGTAAAACCAAAGTAGGTAATACAAAATATTCCCAATTCTCACTCTTAATTCTCTGAATTCATTAGTGGGAAGCTCCTTAGGGTTTTACTGTGTGAAAACAAAGTTACTATTTTAATAACTGTGGCTACGACAACGAGAAGAGACGTATTTTTTATCATCGACGATTTCGCTTCCGCTTTCGATCTTTCTGCTCTCTATTTGGACAAAAGGTAAAATGTATGCATTATTTTGTCTACAACCAGAATGCTTGATGTCATTATTGGCAATCTACTAGGAGCAACTTCAACAATATATTGTTGATTTGTAGCATTCTTTAAACTCATAAAACAAATTAAAAATCACCATACGAACTGACAACCACAAAGTCCTAAGATGAACAGAAACAAAGGAGTGACACGTAGACTATCAATAAAACCTAGTCTGACACATAGGCATGAAGAAAAAATCTAGCTTCTAAAGAGAGAAATTTTCTTCTGCACTCCAAATATATCAGTCTAGATAAAAAAAATTCAGACTAGAAAAGTGAGTTACCATAATACTAAAGTTGCGTGTATATCCCAGACTTTCATACCTTGAACCAGTTTTCTGTTTTACGTACAGCAGTTGTTGATTTGTTGTTACTTGTTACTAGTTTGTTTGTTATCTACTCTTTTTTAGAAGCATCGCTATTGCCATGTAAAACGCATGTCCATTGAAACTAGTGAGAGCTAGTATAAACTATAAAGGTAGAACATGGATATATACGCTGGTGGATAACTAGTAATTAAGTGAGACAGAGAATAATGAAAATACATCGAGTCAGGGACGGAGCCAGGATTCTAATTCAAATGGTGCGAGATTATATACACACCCCACCCAAAAAAAATAAACGTATGCAATTTTTATTATATTTTTTTGTCAGAAGGTCTAAACAATAAATATCAACAAAATTATGCATTTATTTCAATTTACAAAATTAGAGTGCGTTGACTACTAAGAATTTAATATGGATTGATGAAATTAACTACTTAAGCATTTAAACTATTAATTGATACTACTATGTCTATATATATCTACATAATCTAGTCTACAAATCTACAACAATTCAACAAATTGTTAATTTTCTATAATGTTATAAGTCTATATAATATTATATAGACTTGTAAAATATTAACATTGAAAATAAAATATTAACATTGAAAATAAAAAATTACATTGTTTTGTTTTGTTTTTTTTTTAAGTGGAAATTTGATTGATAATGATAATGAGTTTTAAAAATAATTTAGATAAGCATGCAACAAGTTGCGTTGCGCTGTAAGTCCTTTCTAAATTTGTGTTTTTTTTATTTATTTTTTTTGGGTTGAGGTCTGATCGTTTGTTTAAGAATTGAGAGTGAAAGAAATGAAGGAGAGCATACGAGTTTGTTATGAGTGATTAGAATTATACAAACTGACCGATTGGGCTTTGGGCCTTTAGCTATTTGTTTTAGTCTCATCAACCCATCAAATATTCAAAGACATATTTGTCCCTCTTTAATGGTTTTGAACTTAAAATAAATGATAATGATAATTTTGTAAGGCAAAAAGAGAAGTAAAAAAAAGTTGGTTTATTGGAATATTTTTTATTAGTTTTTTTTTCATACTATTTTTTTTGTTGATAATATTCTTACTATAGTTGTGAAAATTTTGGGAGTGCGGTAGTGGAAGTTTGCTAAAAAAAATTGGGGGTGCGAGTCCTTATAGTTTGAAGATTTTTCTAGACAATTAGTTATGTGGTAGTGATTTGATTTTCTAATCTTATCGAGTAGAATCATAACTCACCAGCTAATACATTGAAAGATCTGCCTAGCTAGTTGTAAAAACAAGTAATTATGAATAGAAAGAAGAACTTGAAAAGAAAGTTGAAACATGAAGTAGTAGCTGGATAAACAAGTACTCGCCCCGTAGTTATCTAGGTTACCTCATCACCTCATGTATAGAGAGCCCTATTCGTTCTATACTTCTTTGTGAAATACACTAATATTTCTCATTTTCGATTTGGCATAAAAAAAAAAGGAATAATTTTTGAGATATCTGCAATACATTTGGGAAATCAGGGTATTATTGTTTTCTACGTTAGGTGATCCCAAGTGTATGAAACTACCAACTGAACACGTTTGACCAGCTGGTTAACTGGTTAAGGGAATTTGTCGAGGAGTCAAAGGCGCACCATACATACACACCTTGTTAGTAATTCGGGATATGGTAAAAATTAGGTACGAGAATAATTCGAGAATTATTCGGTGATTCAAAAAAACAATACGGTCAAGTATTCGGTCAAAAATTTTCAATACGGCAGTTATGCCGTGTTTAATTAATACATGTTTTAAACGTTTAGTTGCAAAAATTCGGAAGTTAAAAATCCGTAATATTATGTTAGTAAATATTAGTAATAGTTGTCGTTCTTTACAACATAACAAACATATCTAAACAATTTAGCTACAAAAATATTGAAACCAATTAAATGGTCCACATATGTACTTTCATTTATTTGTTCTTGGATTGAAATTACCGTTCAAATTTCAAAATACACACATACCATGACATGACAATTTAAATATTGCCCAAAAAGTATAAAAACAAAGCTTTTGGATTAATTTATCACTAAAAATGTAAGAGTGAGGGACTTAAAGTAAGAGTGAGGACATAAAGTATATAAAAAATAACAAAAACGCAACCGAATTTTCATTATTATTTTTTTTTATATTTATTTTTTAGTCGAAAATTCGGCAAAATCCGTATTATTCATTTCAAAAGCAAAAAATCGCGAATTATTGCGAATCTTTCAAACATTCGGAAATATTATACGTTTTGCCCTTCAAAAATTCGATTATTGAATTATTCGAATAATTCGGCGAATTGCTAACAATGCATACACAACCACACAACCATAGAACAAAATGCATATCGAGCTAAGTGAAGTCTGTCTGGATATACAAGTACAAAGAAAACATCTCTGTATTGAAAATTTATCCAAAAAAAAATTGTAAAAAAGTCGGTACCTACTGGAAGCCAATTGATATGTTACAAAAAAGAAGGTAGCACATAAATACTTGAGGTATTAAGTTATTCATGTCCAGGTATGTGCCTTCAGTGACCCATACATGGTTGGATCATGAAAGAGCAACTTGGCTGACTACTGTGTGGACGTGTGGACTCATACGGAAGATCCTAACTTTTACAAGGAGCTTCCACCCCAAGCAAACAACAATTATTTTTGCTGCACCCCCCCCCCCCCACCCCCACCCCCACCTCCAAAACAGAGGGGAAAACAAAAGCAAAACAATTATCACCATTTCTCATAGGCTTCCTTCCATATATTATATTGGAATGAATTTGTATTACAATAATTTACACCAAAAATTATGAAAACTTTTTCCCTATGTATACAGGAATCACTATTATTCTCTAAGTGATTATTGCATAATGAATCTCAATTAGTATTTTTTTTCCTGAGATTTCTTACATATAGTAATGATTTACTAAAACAGCAGAATTGTAATTCAATGTCACCTCAAAAAGCAGCTGCCCACCAATAGATAAGATATATCCTATCAGCCTTCCACATTTCAGAAACAATTGACCTCCACTGCTGGAAAACATAGTCTTCTTTTGGATTTCCAGAGATAAAGCCATCCCATTTGAGTTGCATATTTTGCAGAGAGCAACTTGCCAAAGACCGAAGCACATAAGGGTGTATAAACCCAAGATTAGTGGATATTGAGTCAACCAAACACTAATCTATATAATAAAACAGCTTGGTTTTTAAATGGTTTGTGTGAAGTCTACATCAGATAGCTAATAGTTAATACAATCAGTACATCTGACGGTATACCGACACGATTAAAGAGTAAGTTGATTCCAATTAGGAAACAATTTTTATGAAAACGTACTCAAATAAATTACTACTAACTTATCTAGAATTTATTAAATTTATCTAACTTATTTAAATTCTAACTTATCTAGAATTTATTAAACTTATCTAACTTATTTAAATTCTAACTTATCTAAATTTATCTAAATTTATCTAAATTCTAACTAATGATATTAATCTTTATAGCTTTCTTATCGACAAACTCTCTATAGCCTTCTCCAGACTGCCCAACACCTCCTCACATATTACTTTCTTCTCAATCTCGAATAGCTTGGTTTTTAAGTGGTTTGTGTGAAGCCTACATCGGATAGTTAATAGTTAATACAATCAGTATTTCTGACGGTAGACCGACATGATTAAAGAGTAAGTTGATTCCAATTAGGAAACAATCTTTATGAAAACATATTCAAAGAAATTACTACTAACTTATCTAGAATTTATGAAATTTATCTAAATAACTTATCTAACTTATTTAATTAAATTCTAACTTATCTAAATTTATCTAGAGTTATCTAAATTCTAACGTACTGATGATATTAATCCTCATAGCCTTCTTATCGACAAACTCTTCGGAGAGTATTTTCCGGGTGTTGTAAATTCTCTAAATAATAAAGCAGCCTTGGTTTTTTATGTATTTATATCAAGCGGTCAGGGAGAAAACAGTTTTGGAATGATTTAACGGTAATTATAACACTTACTGATACTCACAAAATTAGAAAATAAGAATAAGAATCCTTCATCGGGCCAATCTCTCTTTTTCCTTCAAATCACTTTTAGTTACCAATAAACAAATCACTTTTAGTTTTGGGATGATCTGACGATAATTATAACACTTATTAATACCCACGAAATTAGGAAATAAGAATCCTGGGCCAATCTCTTTTCATTACCAATAAACAAATCACTTTTAGTTACCGAAAGAAAAGAAAAAAAAACCTTACGTCTTTCACTCTTTCCTCTTCCTCATAAAGATACCTTATGACCCTTTCTTCTTCCTAACCAGTAAGGTAACACCCTTCTTCTCACCCTGTCACGTTTGAGTGCAAGGATCTACTGATGCAATCCTCATTTTAACGTTTGTCAGTGAGTTTTGTTACTTTTTCCACACTGTTTTTTCAGTAATCTAATGATGTTGTCTCTTCTCATTACTTCGTTGTCAGTGAGTTTTGTTGCTTTTTCCACACTGTTTTTTCAGTAATCTTCTTCAATACTATTTTCTTCTCTTTAATAAGAATTTTTAACATGATTTATCTATCTCGGTTCTCTCCACTGCGTCATGCTCTCTCCACCACTCTAAGTCTCTTCTTCAACAGGTAATATTAATTTGTATTTAGTTTACATAGTGGTTCAATGCATAGTTTTATGGGGTAATGAAAACTATGCCTTTAACACTCAACTTGGATTTCGGCGGGATGGGATTTCGACAAAATCCATTGATACGTGAATAAATCTTTTCTATTGAATAAGATTTCTCGGGATTAAACGACAGTTGTAAAGGCAAGTACATTTTAACGTCATTTCCTTTTAATTGTTCAAAATTATTTCTATGCACAGAACAACAAAAAATCTACATTCATTTCGGTATGTACAGAGTGCAGAGACTTCAACGCTTCTTTTGCAAGATTGAACTAATCAATAGAAGGTTTACGTATTGTTGAATGGGAACTTTTTTCACCAACATGGTGAGAATGTGTTTGAGTTACAAGAGAATGTAAGAGTGAAGAATTAGCTATAATGGAAGCAAGTAAGTTAGTGAAAAAATTATTTTTCACTATTTATATTTGAAAAGCTATGTCTTACTTGTCTGTAGATGTATGCTTCATTTTGTGCATTTTGTAGTTGTAAAGACGTGTTGAGTGGGAGACTAAATGCAGAAGAATGTATCGTTTTCCAATCCCAAATGTTTGTGCTGGACTCATTTCCCATGTTTATTGTATTGCATAAGTGCATGGTCAAGGATGCAACAACAACCAAAAGAGTATAAGTCAAGGCACAAATAGAACTTCTACTTTTTATGATATAATCACTCGAGTATCGAGGATCAATATCCTCTCTTCTTATAAGATTTTTGAATCCTCATGATTTATAATATGATATTTTAGTTTCGATAAATTTTTATATTAAGGTTGTAGTTTCTTGGATGTTTTCGGCCTCTTTGTATTGTGACTTTGTGTGCACTTATTAGGACTTCATAACCGTATCTCACAGTATATGAATTTAGTTATCATTTGACAGTTATTAATTAAGTTAAATCAAGGTACAAAGGATTGTTGGTTGAATTGAAACCAACATTTTGAGAATGTGACACATGAAGACTACCTCACACTAAGATCGGAACAAGTAGATAAAGGTAGGCTATAAAGGTAGGCAAGAAAGCATCCTCTTAATCAGATACGATTGAGTTGCATATTCGGGTCAGAAGTTTAAAAGCTAATGGTTTATATCCCTGGATTGTCTAACGAACGTAGCCGGATTGACAACATATTATATTTTCATCATTGCATTGTGAAAGGTTGACAATGATTTTGTGATTAAGATTTAGTTTACAAGAAGTGGCTACAGAAGTTCAGATTTCATTGTCAATTGGGCTCACTTCTTAATAGCTAGCTACTAAAATGCCCTATGTTGTCTTGAGCATTGGTTGTGGGCTGTCTTTAGCTTCTTACGCAGTAGTGTTGGTTGCATATATGTTGGATTTAGCAAGTATCCATTTTGTTTTTACTTATTAATGGATCTATGACTTTCACTATTATTATATTTATGCAGGAACTATCCAACGAAAGAAATAAAGACGATAATATTTTGGCAACTGACAGATTCCCCACCCATTGAAGTTTGCAAATTGGGCATTAGAGGCATTAAGAGCAAATTTTGGAAGTTCATTTGAGTAGCAAACCTATTTCCAGTGATATTTTTGAGTGGCAGATCGAACTATTCCCAGCACAGTAGTATATTTGAGTAGCAGACTTATAAATTTGTTTACAATAGTCATGTTTTAATTGGGCCTATTTGAAGCTCCATGGGCTCTATGTTGGTCATTTGAAATATTTTTTTTTGTTCAATGTAATGACATAATTTGTAGTGCATCTTACATATGATCTCTTATGCATTTTTGTAGTAATTGTGTAATGGACGTGATTAATTAGATGCATTGAATTCATTTAGTTACTATCTTTGAACATTTGATGTTGACAAAATCAAGAAAACTTGAGAACTTTTTGTTACTTCAGCAGTTCATATTAGTTACTGCTTTTGTTGTTGGTTGTTGACATTTCGTTTGGCAGTCTATTGGATTGCAGACTTGCAAACATGTCATTTAGCAAGAAACATTTGATATCAATTTGGGATCTTAGTTGTTTGATCCAAGCATGTTCTACCGTAGGACTATCTGCAGAACTATTGATGATAATAATTATGTGCTCATGAATAAGCTAATCTCGCTATGTATTTAGCAAGATTAAAAACAAGTAAACCAAAAGACCCACAAAATTTCTCTCAAGAAGATTGTCATTGGCGAAAATTGCATTTGCTTGCTTAACGACGCGGATGAGGTGTACTTCAATGTTCACTCTAAGTATACACATGTGTGACAAGTTCTCACTAAGAACCTAATAGTGCTCCAACAGTGTTTGTATAACCCTTAAGTTTTAGGTTTTTATTGATAGCAATATATACTTTGGATTATAGGAGTTTGCTATTGACTTTTTATTTATTTTTCTAATTCGTATAAAGGGGCTTAACAACTATTCAGGTTTTGTTGGTGTAAGACATATTTACTCATAGGATTTGAAGCACTTGTGGGTGCATCACTTTTATAGGCATATTGCCGTGTGAAATTGAGTATGTATGATGCACAAAAGTTCAATTTAAATGTAAAATAATAATGGAAACACTCTTGATTTTTTCCCAATAAAATTGGGGTTAAAATAATAAATTGCCACGATTTTATTTTGCTAAATTCACCCGTAATGACTCGAGTGGTGTAGCCACGGGTTATATTCTAGTATAATAGACAAATTAGGATGCCCCTTAGACTGTCATATGTAAGTGTATAGCATACCATAAGAATTTTCAAATGTCAGGAGACTTGTCTCTGCATACTTCACCCTGTAAGTAGTGAAGCCGGAAAAATCAGCTCGTTAGCACAACTAAGATTAACGTGAATCATAGAGAATATTTCAAGAAAAAAATCCTATTACAATCTTGACCAGAAAAAGTTATAATAATAAGGTGATGGGTAAACTACATACAAATATGTAAGAACATATAAGATCTAGTGTCATACCCTGTTTTTCCTTCGTGCCTCAAAGACATCTTCTAGAGGAGGCCGACCTACAAACATTAAAATGATACAGTAAAAAGATAGGCCTGTATCAGAAACAATCAGAGATATATGAACTAGCTACATAGAAACCAAAAGAACTAGCAAGTAGTCCAATCCATAGGATGGACATGTATTGTTTGACTTTGACATGTCAAAACAGAAGAGTAATTACAGTTTCCCATGTGCTCTTCTTTTCTTCTAAGCTATGCATGGTCCAGGTAGTATGATGAACAGCAGCAAAGCAAAATTGAGGCACAACTTTGTGACGAAGCACTAATGGAGTTATCTTGCCTTTTCTCTTGGTCGTTTTTTGGATAAGAAAGCTATCATACATTTCTTATAAATGAACTCTCTGTTATAAGCTGAATCAACACTAAATACAAGTTTAGTCAATATCGTTAAATCATAAAGGAACCCAGTGAAGTACAAAGTTAAACCAATACACTTTACATTCAATATTACCGTATTAACTAAGTTTAGCAAAATGGGCAGAAGTATGCACCGTTAAGTTATTTAGTTATGCTGAAGGTTATTTTGGGTGGGTGGGGTGCCAGTGAAAGACTGAAGTTAGGAATAATGTGGAGTTACAAGTTTTAAACAGAGACCTTATTATAGTAAAGGAATCTAGTATGCAAGCTGAAACTTGAATACAAGAATTCCTTTATTTCTACTTTCTTTTATAATATAAAACGGTTAGCACGCTGCAGAAGTTCGTGTTAAGAGAAAGTAACGTTTAAGCTTGCAGGTTAAGGATATGTATGCATGCTACTGCAAAGCAAAAATCACCTTCTGGATTGAAATGATATTGGAATGTCACTTACCAGTAATTTGCATACGGTATTTAGCCCAAAAACCATACACTGCATTAGCTACAGCTCCAATCTGCAGATACAGTGCCATATTCTTGTTAAACATGCTATTTGAATACAAAACCATAGAGGCTTCCCAGACAAGGGAGGAAAATGAAAACTTCCTATTACACTCCATATTCACATTCTAGACAAAGAGGACTTACTGGCTCGTATTTGGTAATGGCATACACCCATCCAAGGCCGACTTCTTCATAAAGTCTTCTGAATGCCTGCAAAGTTTAATCACATGGTTTCAGATCTGAAACGTATGCACAAGATCAAACTAAGAGTTACTACAACCAAATTTTGAGATGATAAACAATTTGGTTGATAGAAGGAACCTGTTAAGAATTAAAATAAAAGGACAGGGTGTGTGGGGTGGGGGGGGGGATAGAAATAAAGCCAGGCCATATTTTTCACTTGGAAACTACGGCGAAGAAGTTATTAGAAAACAACTTAATTACATTTACTACCGACTCTGCTGAGAGTGCTTATTTACTTCTTCAGCTGAGAGCAATTGTATTACAAAAGCAGAAAACCAATAGTTAACTTCCTTGGCCTTCAACCTCATCACATCTCCTAAGAGAACCTTCCATTCTATCGTGAACTTACCATTGAAAAAGATAAAAAAAAAGCTAAACTACTTATCCTTTCTGTCATAGCATTTCAATACAATAACACTACTGTCAGGACTTTTTCAAACAAACAAGTATAACAGTAAATTCACTTTGATAGTGAAATTCATATGTAAAAGTAAAAACACCACAAATTAGAGATAATCATAAATCTGAAATTAGACGTATAGATAGAAATTGGATGAATTGGAGAAACGAACATACCTCAATGTCTGTGACCACAGTACCATCTGACTGAATTGCATGGATACTTCCCATAGCCTTGAACATGACCAAATAAGGAAAGAATAGAATAAGAAGAGGTCATCAGTTGTTGCTATCATCTATCAAATCTTACCAAAAAGAAATTGCTCTTTAGTTGGTGTTGTACTAAACAGTCAACATTATATTGTTGTCTGTTTTCTGATCCATTTTTCAAACTAAACTACAGGGAGGGATAACTTGAAGAAAGGCAATACATGTAGTTTTGTATGCAGGAAGATTTCCTTCTGCAGTTTTAAAACTAGGACCAAATAGAACACGGACATGTTATTTACACATAGACGCACACATACATATGGACAAACTTCAAGCAATATGACAGCAGCAGGCCATCATCGCATGAATTCAGGATGCTTCCTTAATCTGGTGCAAAATAGAATGAAAGAAACAAAGAGTTTGGTAGAAATAAAGTCTGAACATACAGTTTCATAGTCAAGGCCTTGATTCTCTTCAGGAGTGTAGTCATCTGAGCTTATGTCAACAAACTTGATTGTATTGTACTCCTTATTCCTCTCCTTAAGCATGTTAACCTGACAAAAGAAGAAGCGTTAAAAAAAGGAAGTAGATGTGTGTTCAATTTCAGCATTATGTTTCACCTGTAAATTTAACCCTTACTATAAGATTTGACCTTATAAACAATCCTTTATGAACTTTATAATGTAGTTATTCTGAACTCGAAGGAAATCATAAGAGCCAAAAACATAAAACAAACCTCTTTCAAGCAGAGTGGGCATTCACCATCATAAAGCATTTTAATCCTCCATTGTTCATCTTCCTTTACAGGAGGCTTTGGTTCTACAGTGGTCTCTGTGTTTATGGCACGGATACGCTGCTGGAAAGTGGGTAAAGTATTCCTATTTCTCCCACCTACAAAGTAATAACAAGACAAGTAGAATGAGTACACTTAGGAACGACTGAAATTCCATTTTTCTTTCTGCTAACGATTGGAATTCCTGTTAAGAATACAACTTGAAATTTTCACCTTCCAATATCCTTGTTCCATGATTTTCCGCATATTACACAGTACTAGTTCTTTGAGATTTTGTTTCTTTTTCAATTCCCGGGTTTCTTTTTTTCCTTTGCTATGGTGGCATGGCATCATAAGATGAATCTAGGGGGTGCCTGTGGGGGCGGTCGCACCCCCAAAGATTTGTAAAAGTCACATAATCTGTTAGTAATTTGTTAGAAAAATGGCTAGACTATAAGGATTCACACCCCAAATGTTTTACAGAAGTTCAATTACTAGGTTGCATATACTCTTGCACCCCCAGACAATATTGAATCCTGATTCCGTCCCTGGCTAAGAATGTGCATCCAATAAACTAGTTTCTATCTGTTTCATAAAATTCTGATATATGTATGTACTCATTTCTCATATTTAAAGTCTAATATAAATATTCATACATTGTCACCAAATTAATACAGAACATCTCCCCGTTTGATTCCCATCTTTTACATTTTATCAATCACCACATTCATGAGTCATCGCATTCAACAGTAACTTATACAACATGAGATCATGAAAAGAATTGGTACAACCAACATATATAGAAAAATTCCATTTCATTTAGTACTTAAAATACAACTTATTTACTTAACAGAAACAAGAAATATAAATATACAAAAAATAGTTTAAAAGAAGAAATACCTTGTGATGGTCTAAAAAGACATATTAGACCAGCAGCAGAAGCAGAAGCAGAAGCATTATAGTAAAAGTTGGTTCTAACAATCATACGAGGGATACAAAGGTTATTTATTCCTCCTCCTCTTCCCACACGTACAACACCTCTCAACGCCATTTCTTTCCTCTCTTCTTTATAATTATATATATACGGTTGAAGAAGAAGAAGTAGACTTAACCGTTTTGCATGCGTGGCCACAAACAGTTTCAACTTATGCTACACCCTTAATATAGTTAAAGTACCATTTTACCCTTCCACCCACCCCTACTAAAAGGGCCTTTGGGCAATCATTTATATTTTCTGGTCGAGAGAGAGAGATGGCTTTTCTACTGAGCAAAACCTTTTCTCGATCTTCTTCTCAGGTAAACATTCTCATCTTTCGATTCACTCACTCATTTCTTTTTATTTATTTATTTATTATTATTAAAAAAATAAGCAGAATAATATTGGTGAGTCATCATCACTACGGAGATTTCATGTCGAACCTGGACCTCGTGAGATAGCTGTAAGTTTTTATTTCCCCTCCAATTATAATAAGTCATGTCTTTTCTTAGCAATCTTTATGGATTCAAATATTCTGTCTGTACAGCTTCTGAAACCAGACCCTGCATTGAAACGATACAAGTCATATACGAAGAGTGTATATCGACTCAAAAGAGTTGGAGAAGTTCTTACTATTGTTGTTGCTGCTGGTAACTTCTCATTCCCTTTACAATTATTCAACAAGATTGCTTATTTACTTAATGGAAGACTGAGTTCCATCTCAATACACATAGAAAAACAAACAACTAAAGCATTCTACTTAATGTCTATTTCTCTTTATGATTAATATTTACTTGGTTTAATAGGCCAAAAAAAACATATTTGTGCTTGTAATGGCATTGCTTAATCAATTTCTAGTACTGTGTAAATTCTCCAAGGCTGATAGAATTTTCAATCAGAAAAGTTTCAGTGCTCCACTAGGGTTATTTTGGTAGAGTGAGTTGTGGAAGAACACATACATGATACATCTGACCTTCAACCTTTAGAATGGTTGATTTAGAAATTTATTCACGATAAGTATCTTAATGAATACGTTAATAATAAAGGAATGTAAAAAACCAAGATCAACTTTTTAGAGGTCATTATAGCGGAAAGAAATTCTAGTTTTAAGGATACTGTATGTACCACTGTACTGGTACCCCTACGAACGACCATCATTGGGTACCACTATAAGAGCCGGCCACTAATGAGGCGGGCTTGCTTGCCCGCTACTGTGGCAGTCCCGCTTGTCTACTAATGTGGCATTCGGGCATGCCCTCTATTGAAGCAATGACACTGCCCACTAATATGACACCCAAGTTATATATAGCAGGTCCGGAGATATGTCAAGAGATTTTTTCCATATGAAGCTTTAGGAAAGATTTCATACAAAGAGGGAAATATCTCGTCAAATAAGGAAAGGGTATTTTTAGCAATAAGATTCCTATAAATACCCAACAATCATTTCAAACAGAGAACTACGTGCATTTATTGAGACTTGATTCCAGAGAACAATTTGGATACATAGGCAGCCATTGGTGGTACAGTCTCTTTCACTCTCTATCAACCTCTCCAACAAGATCATTGGTGTGTTTGTGTGAGTCATCACCCAAACAGATACTATCAGGACAATAGAAAAAGTCTGCTTATGTACGTTTTGTATTGGGTCTCGATGTTGCTATGAAAATCTTGGTAGTAGTTTTCGATTTACATCACATATCTCACCAACAGACTTCAGCTTAAAGTTAAATTTCTTTGACGAAATAATGACACAATAACCAAATGCTTTAAACGGAGGACACATTACTTAGTAGAAGATAGAGACTTGGGGAATTGGAGAAACTTAAACAGGTGAAAGACACATTTCTTAGTGTTACATTTAGTGTTTAAACTCTGAAGTGCTTAACAGCACGCAAGGTACCATTTATGTACCCCATTTAAATGAAATGCAAAGTTTAAAATTTTCTAATAGAGCAGTACTTATGGAAACTAACAAGATGCATGTGCTATGCATGCGATGTTAAACAAAACTTGCTGAAAAGTGTAAACATAATTTGGGTGAGCTCACTCTTTATTATGATGTATCTGATATAAGACAGAAAGGAGGAGAGAGGATCTTAGATCCACACCCAATTCAAGATAAACCCCAAAAACCAAAATCCAATAACTCTAACTTTGGGGGGGAAAAAACAGTCTAAAGAAAGAAAATTACACCGCTTTGTGGTACAATGACATAATGTGGTACTTCAGGCTAGATCCATGAAGAAGCCAATGAAGATGAGCACATCTATATTTGATGAAAGAAACACCTATAACTCTATGAAATTGACAATTTTCTAGAAAACGAACAATAGTTAGTTTAATACGAACTCAAACCACAAACGAAATAGTTCATTTAATACGAACAATAGTTGTGCACTTGATCAACCATCTTAGATTGCTAATTAGTTTCCATTTCACCCACAAAAATGAGTCAAAGACCGCAATGAATTATTAATCAACAGCTTTCGAACTTTTGTTGTAGTTAAAAATTATGGAAAAGGCCGAATCTCGGAAGCCTACATATGGCATTATCCTACATATGACATATGGCAATGCGGAAAACAACAATATAGTCTAAACTTAACACTTGCCAGTTTTCACTAAAAGATGAAGTATGGAACAGAAAACAAACAAAACTATATACGGCACATACCAATCCCTTCAGACACAATTTCAAGCTCCGTAGTGCCCAGCCGCCCAGTTATCTATGAAGAGCTCGAGTTTGATAGCCACCTCACTGTACTTGCCACTTGTGAATTATAAAATGTCTTCCCAATATTTCCATACTTCGTGTAGCACTCCTTTTCAAGTAAGGTGACAGATACCTCAAAATTGATTCTACAAAAGTCACAAAAGACATATTAGGTGTTATACTCTATAAGAACACGCTTAATGGTGAAATGATCAAACTTATTTTCTTAGTTTCCTCTCCATTCCCCCAGCTACAAACCCTCCTTTTCACGCCATACAACAGATATACACTCTTCCCACCACCAGAAAGTGATCTCTAAGTCGGCAATTGGACTGATCAAAGATCTACGCATGTTATATATTCATGTGTTTATCTTTCCAATTGCACTTTCCTTCCCTCTCTAAAAGTACTACTACAAAATATTTAGGATTACAATATTTAATATTTAGGATGACATTTTGAGATAATGGTTTCCTTGACAAATCAATAAAAAAAAGGTGGTCCTTACATGCAAGCTTAGAAGAAAGTCTTTAGAATAATAAAATCAAGATATATTAGTAATTAAAAAGAAAACATGTGCTTACTTTAAGTCGCCGGAGCCACTGCTGGGTTTGCTTTAGAGCGTTTAATAACCTTTGTTTGCATGTTTCTCTCAATGCCTCAGGTACAGCCTTCTTGTCGAGGCTTTTCTGCTAAGTTCCAACAGGGATTAGTAGTTGCATATAGCCAAAAAATAAAAAAAATAAAAAATCACTACATATGGTCAATGATTGATGGGATTCCACCATTTCCCTGATAGAAATTGCACACTGATTTGGAGAATCAAAGGGAGGCAAACAACTAAAGGTTCCAAGAGTCCAAAACATTTGCACTCCTATGAGTTTGTGGTATATCCCTCTTCTCAAAGTCAGAGTTGTGCTACAGAAAAGGGCTATGTTAGGTTGTGGAGATAATCTAGACTTGTACATCCAGAAATAACCCCTCACGTAGTATTGCAGAAAGCTAAGTTCTGATTGTCAAAAATCAAGGTGTTTATAATCGGCATACTAATTGCATAGTGCTACTGCTAAGCATGGCAATGGCTATCTTAGACAGCGTTTGTTTGCCACTAAAAGGTATTCTATTTAATATCTTGTACTTTACTGGGCAATTAGAATCAACTGATGACCAAGAGAAACTATTTACCAAGTAAAATGGTTTTATAATTTTATCAATACTGCAAATCCAGTGCTTTTAAAACTTAAATACGCTGCTTTTAAGAACCACCTCCGTTGCAAGATGGTCCTTAATTATCAATATAACTCACTGCTAACAGCCTCAACTGCAAATCCGAAGCGAGTGCTTACTGCTTACACTGGTGACAGACTAAATTGACTATTTACTATACAAAAACTGTACAAAGAAAGAATGTAAAAAGAACATGTCTGTTAAGGGGTTTTTTGTGATAATAACTCTCTTCTAGCTACTCCAGTTGTGCCTGAAAATGTTAAGGGAACCAAGAATTAATAAGTCTATATAAAGGAAATGTAGGACATATGATTAAAACACAAGTTTGAAAATCAGTGCAATACCAGGCATCAAAATAAATATCACATTACTACACAAAACAAAAAGAAGATCTCTATGGGAAACAAATGGCTCGAGGATGAAACACACAAAAAAAATACCTCTGCCAACCGAACTGTCCCAGTTTCCACAAATCAAACATCTGAAGAAAAAAGCAAAAATGCATGGCGAGTCTAAGTGATCACAGAGGAGACTGCCTTATGAAGTAGGAACTGACTAAAATGTTTAAAATGAGTAAATTGGTCACAGTCAATTGTGCCACTGAATCAAGAAACAGACTGTTCAGCTTTTGGGGCATTTTGAGTGTCTCCCATGAAGAAAAAGGACTGAACAACAAGGAAAAAATTGCACATCCCAAAACTATACGCACGTCAAATTCTACTAAACACGACACCCATTGATTGACCACACAAAATCAACTATGAAAGCGATAGACAAAAGCTCTTTGAACACGGTACAGTCATTGCTGAAAAGACCTAAAATTAAAACTCATGAAATTAAAAGCAATTACACCGGCTCCTTGAACACAGGTTCCTTGGGTGAAATAAAAACCCGAAATAAAAAAATGGAAATCTAATATTTTCTTTTTGATAATTGAAACTCATACAACAAAGTAATCGGCTTGCTAGAGACATCGATTCCATATTTAATGTCATTGGTTTTTATAAAGAGAGAGATGAACACGGAATTATAGGATTAGAAACTTACTTTTGATAAGATGAAAAAGTAGATAGGAGATAAAGAGAGTGGTTTTCCTCCATGGCACTTTCTTCTCCGAGCTCGTCTTTAATGGTTTTACACTCAATTTTTTGATTTTTTTTTTTTTCCTTTGGTCTTACGGGGAGAAACCCAAAATTAAAAGAATGAGAGTAATAGTTTCATTGTAATGAGAAAAAAAAATATGAGAAGCAAAAGAGATGGGAGACGAAGGGAAAAGAATCGCTTCGTATTCTCTCGTTAGACTTTTCATTTTCTTAATATTTTATTAAATAACCCAATTATTGCTAATTAAATATCATTTATAGTAAGGCGTACAATTCAAAATGGTACAATTCAAAATGGCGTGGAATTGGTTTTTTAATATACCGCCACATGAAAAAGACTGATTGCTCCTATTCAAAGGTGTTAAGCAATATTTTAATTTAAGGACAATATCGGTACTGAAAATTTATAAAGGCATAAAAAGACAAAGTAGTTCTCATTAATAAATATCTAGGCATTTGATTTAATTATTCATCCAGGGGTATTATGCGTAAGAAAAATACCCGGATGAATTTAAGATGTCACGATCATTATAGGATATGCTACTAGTAGAGATATCAGAATTAGCGTACTAGTGAAGGACATGGTAGCTACTGAGCCTTCATGAGACCTCTCATAAATGTACATTAAAGTGGTTCGGCTGTTCTTTCTTTTACTTGTAATAACCAGGTTCTCAGAAGTATTACTGGTTTTTTTCAGGGTGCTGCTATGAGATTTATGTCAAAGCAACAATGCGGGAAGAGGCAAGAAAACAAGCACGGGCTGCAAGTGAGGCAGCATGATACTCTTTCCCTTAATTCCTTGTGTTTTTTGTTGCAAAGTTTGTAGTTGTTCAAATAAGTAAGTTGCCAAAACTGTTGCTTGAGAATTAAACTTAGAAGCAGGAGAATATAACATTCAGCTTTGAAGTGCATGTATCTGAAAAGTTCGGGTAATGAGGTTAAATAGGAATTATTACAGTATTGTGGATCCCCGGGATACATGCTTTCGTCAACAGCCATACGTTTAGTAGTTCCTTAGTGTGTGCTAAATTTGAATAATACTCATTTCTGTTTGAGTTTTAGTGGAACCATTTAATATCTACCTGCAAGTTATGATGAATTGCATAATAATTTCTTTAGAGGGAAGGCCTAGCTTTAAGTTGTTGATTCTTGTATTGCCTTGCATCTACTAGAATGGGGACCTCCCTCTGTTCACTCTTATATTCTGTCTCCCCTTTTGGTCCACCAAGTGAAGTATAGAGAGAGAGATGCATAATTGCATATACCCGGATAAGCACCTTGGTCTAATGCGTATTGTACTATTGTGAGAGATGAAATTGATAAACAACCTTAGAAGATGGACATATAAACAAAAGTAATTGGACGTATTGGTTGGAGGAATGATGAAGACAGCTTGTAATGTATAATAATGTATAAATGAATGTGCTTTGTCAGTTGCAGATATAAAACAAGTATTTGGGATGTAGACAGACTTCGTCCGTAAGCTTTATCATCTCATATTTCAGCTGTCAAACTAATGGAGTATGCATTGCCATTATCTTATTTAGACCAGTGAAAAGGATTCTTGAATCTGATACTTTATCCTAATACCGTTTCGTATTGGTTCTCTCCCATGGCATTTTGTGGATGTTGTGATATGTTAAGATTGTCAGCCGATAACTAGAAAACAGTCAAAATGATTCTGGCCAGGGTAGAGGACTGGGACGAACATGAAGCCATGAAGGTATGAATTCATTGAAATGTAAAACTTCGTCACAAAAACAGGAATGAGAGATTCCACATTGCTCAAGGTTTCTGGTTTCTGTGCTTGTTATTGGCTGTTCATGAATGGTTGATTTACTAGGCAATTTTTGTTTTTTTCTCACCGCTTGTCACTAAGTAGAGCTAGAGTTCAAAAAAAAGGAGCTCCTATGGTCACTTTGCTTCTAGTAATCTTGTACTCGTAATTACTGAACTCTAAAACTCTGCACTGTCTCTAAAATACTCTTATCAACACTGCAACTTTATATTTCCAAGAAATGAGGCTCAGCCTCTTGGTTCTAACTCGGTTGAATATAAACTCCCTCCCATCGACCTATATCACATAACCTCCATATTATTTAGGTTTTGTTAAATAACCTCTCTGTTTTTCAAAAAAGAGATAAAATCTGGTCTATTTTTATTTCCCATTTTATTTTATTTCTTTTTTTACCTTTTTGGGATTGAAAATTTCTCGACTATATGTAAATGTATTTTTATATATATATATTTGTAAAACTATATTTGCATAGTCTTTGGAGCGATAAAAACTTAAATTTACATAGTAACTTTTGGGATTGAAAATTTCTCCCGACACCTGACATAATATATGTAAATGTATTTTTACATAGTCATATATATGTAAAACTATATTTATATAGTCATTGGAGCTATGAAAACTTAAATTTACATAGTAACTTTTGGAATTGAAAATTTTCTGACACCTGACAAAATATATGTAAATGTATTTTTACATAGTTAAATATATGTAAAACTATATTTACATAGTCACTGGAACTATGAAAACTTATATTTATATAGTAACTTGATCTATGTAAATTTAAATTTTTAAATTTACACAGTAACTTGACCTATGAAAAATTAAATTTTCATAGAGAAAACAGGTCGATCATAACTTATGCAAAATTATTTGAAATGAACAACAACCCAAAAAGATTTCATTTTTGAATTTAAAAAAACTTGACTTTCATATTCAAAATATTCAAAGAGATTTCATCTTTAAATTGAAAAAGTAGACAATTTTTAGATTTGGTTTTGAGTGGAAGAAACAAAATTTCCAAATCTTGATATTGTTTCTCAAATATAATTTGTTTGGTTAGAGAACAACAAATTTCAAGAGAAATTAATTGAGAGAAATAAAAGAAGAATTTCGTATTTGAAAAAAATGAAAGAATTAGAGAAAGTGAGAAAGGAAGAATTTCGGTTGTTTTGTCATCTTATCTTCTATGTTAATTTGGTTTTGCATGATATCTAGGGTTTACAAGAAGAGAGAATGCGGCGAGAAGAAAGAGAGAAGATAAATTTGAGATTTAGGGTTTTATGTGTAGGGGGTATTTTAGTTAGTTTGGGTATTTTAAAAAAATAGGAGGTTTTTATGGGTTAGTACGTAATGAGGGGTTTTTTATGCCAAGTATGTATCAACCAGAGAGATTAAACCCAAAATCCTATTTCATGGCTCGAATGAGATGAGATCATTTGTGTCGAGCGAGCCCTAGGAACGTGTATCAATATATCATACATGTCATATTCACCAAAAACAAGGCTTACGGATATAAGGGAAACCGGGCGTAAGCAATCTTCACTAATAATTTCTATTTTAGGACAAATTTTTATTAATAATTTTGGCCTGAGGACAAACCAGGCTGATGTCATCATATGTAAATTGCAAATTTGATAATATAAGTTTACACAATTTTTCTTTACCTATGATATGAAAATGTTAATTTACATAGTATTTTATATATGTATATTTGTATTTACATATGATAATGTATTTTACATGTGAAAATTTAAATTGACATAGTATTTTTTGCAACAAGAAATAAACCAAAAGGGTCACTTTCCAATTTTAATCATAGTCTAGGACAATTGGGTTTTGAAACTATTGATAATGACATTTTTTGGCTTATAACTACTAGAAAAACCAGATTTCACGTTTTAATTATTAATAAGGATATACTTGATTTTTTTTATTTTTTACTATTTCCAATTTTATCTTTCTATGTTTGGTGTGCACAAACGTTTGTACATACTTTACATACCAAGAGGTGATATGCACCGACACTTGTGCATACCATTTTCTTTGTGATGTTTGGTATACATAGACATCTGTACATACCTCACATACCAAGAGGTGGTATGTACTGACACTTGTGCATACAAAATTATTTTGTGATGCTTAGTATATACAGACGTCTGTGCATATATAAGGTGGTAAAGACGTCTGTGCATATATAAGGTGGTAAGTATGCACCGACACCTATACATACCAGGGTACTATAGTCTTTTTCGGACAAAAATCAATTATTGTCATTGAGAGTGTTTTTGAAATGAGGGTGGGTTTTTTAGTTTTTTAGTTTGTTATTTCGGAATTTTGTCATTTTCAGTTTTGTCCATTTTTTGTAATTGAAGAAGTATGTAAAATTATATTTACATAGTTGTCTACATATGTAAATGTAAATTTACATTGTTGATGTCAAGCACGTATATTTTTTTAAAATCCGTAATTAAAATTCAACGTGGACTTGGGCTGAAAAAATTGTAAAATTGGGCTCTCAGCCCAATTACTTGGTGCAAAAAACAGGAATGGCCCGCTTCGCACTTGAACAATCTCTAAGAGCATTCCCAATGCAAGTGAAAATAATTCCTTTCTTATCATCGCCACCTCAGCACTTATTCACCATCTTTTCACCGTTTTGGTGAAAAACAAGGTGAAGTTGTGTAATGCAAAGGTGAATAAAATATCTCGGATGGGATGTTAGATTCTGTCTGGAGGATTTTTGATCCAGACGGAATGTAACATCCCGTCCGGTATTTTGTCTGAAGTTAAAAAAAATCACAAAAAAACCGAAAAAACAAGCAAGACGGAATGAAACATTCCGCCCGAAAAAAAAAATAAAAAAAAACACACGAGACGGAATCCAACATCCTGTCCGAAGTTAACAAGTCAGCCACTATCTCGGTAAAAGGTTTCACCTTGAAATCAACTGGGGACTAAAGTCACCAGTTTTTCACCTCTGCATTGCACAACCATTTTCCAACAAAACTAGTGACTATAGTCACAAACCCTCCTTATTCACTTGCATTGCAAATGCTCTAATACTGATACCGTAAACTGCTCTAAATTAGTATAGTAAAGGCGTTAAAGCGCACCTAAGACGCAACACCCTCTTGTGCCTTAGGCGCAAGGCGTGGCGCGCGTCTGATTGAAGTGAGGCACGTAGTAATAAAAATATATATATATATATATATATCAAATAAAAAATAAAATAAATATTAAATATGACATGAATTATCACTGATTTACTTAGCCAAACTTTAAAATTAATTTTATGTGATTGTAAACATAAAATTATTGTAGTCATTTAAAAGAAAAATCTTAAACAATAAGTAAAGAGCAAAATAAAACTCGTATCTCTCAATACAATCTAGCTAAATTTCAATAAACTAAAATAATGAACCGATCGAATTGAGTCAAATGAGTTATTCATAAAATAGAACACGTGATTCAAATTTTAAAATCCCGTAAAACTTCATTTAAAATTTAATCCATCTTTGTGTCTTCTCTCAATCTATACAACTTAACAAAAACTAGTCAAAATTAAGTTTAAAGTGTACTCCACAATGAAACTTACTAAATTTGTATAATTTCTTATATCATACAACAATTGGATTGAGTGTAAATGTGTCACGTATAGTAAAAATTATAAAAAAAACGAAAAAAATGTAAAAGTTGATAAGGCGGGCGCCTTGTGCGCCTCGACAAAAGACGCAAAAAGGCACAAAAAACGCACGCCTTATGTTACCTCTTGCGCCTTGGTCAAGGCGAGACACTAAAGTGTGCCTTGCGCCTTATGCATGCCTATGCGCGCGCTTATTTGCGCATCGACTACACTGAGCTCTAAATAGACAAGAAGGTTGTCTATGGGCTCAAGCAGCAATAATTAGTACCACACACATAATCACGTGTTGATCGCTTAACCCCTAATCTTGCATTTCTGTCTGATTCCATCTCACTTTACAAGAGTGGCGAAGTCTATATTCACCAACCTCCTTTTATATCAACTATGTTCTTTACTTCGAAAGTGCCAATTTTTCTAAAAGTGCCCGATAAATTGCTCCCTAAATCAAGTAATCAACCATTGCTGGTCTGCTGTCAGACTTGAATCAATAGTACTAACTTTGGTTAACTAGTAGTACTGATTTTTTTTTCCTATAATATCTAGTAGTATTGATGGTGTCAAATGTCAATACATCGACATATTTTTTTCAAATGGTTTCTTTTGCTGTATTTTTGGATAACTAGGAAAGCAAATTATAAATTTTGCTTGCTCGATTTAATAATATAGTGTTCATTTGAGTTGACTGATACAAACAATCTGAAAATTTAACTGGTTATTAAATAAAAAGATATAGAAACAACTTAATTGGTGTCTAACTCAAGTCACATACGAGCGAAAAACCGTCAAATCTATGTGTCGGTACTGAATTCGATTTTATTCACCAATATCTCCTATGTGCAGTTTTGAGTCCAATCGCCCCATTATAATTTTAATGTGGACTGGCTAAGTGGTTATAGAATCATCATCTAGTCATTCTAGTGGTAAAATGAACAAATAAATTTTTGATGTAGCTGTAAGTTTTGTGTATGTACAGTTCATGGCTTTGTACTCTGTAGATGAGGGGCAAAGGAACTAGATGTGTCGATGAGGGGCTCTGTAGCATAGTTAGTAAGTTTGTGGACGGTAAAAATTCGGTACGGAAATTATTCATCAAAAATCTGAAAATTTGGATTCTAATTCGTTTGAAAATTCGGCCCAAAAAAAACGAAAAAAATGGCCAAACATATTATTCGTGTTTTATACGGATATAATACAAAAAAATTCGGTCATATTTTGTTGCATTATAAGTTTAAAAGATAGTATTTTGTCCAAATTGTAGTGTGTTTTTTTTCATTTAAAAAAATAAAAATTTTATTATTCAGCAATTATAAACTTGGATCATAGAATTTAAGTATTCATTCTTAGGTTTGAAACATTCGCCTTATTATTCATATTATACAGAAAAATATATAAAATATGTATAAAACAGATATAAAACGGAGTATTACTAGCTAGTATGTAGCATTGAGAGGTTGTTTATGTTAGAAAAATGATTTGCTCAAATCCATTTAAATATGAATGAGTAGTTTGTCTCCCAAGTTACCCCACTTAAGATGAAATGGGTTTTTTCAAACAAGACGAATAATGAGAAAAACCTTTTCAAAATGATGCATTTGTTTGAAACAAGACATTATGCCGAAAAGGTGCGACCTTTCGAAATGTGCACTTTGGTTCAAACAAATCAGTGCATCATCTTAGAAAAAGTGCAACCTTTCGAAATAGGCACCGGTTCTAAAAAATTGCTATATGCCGAAATGGTGTGTCCTTTCAAACATGTGACTTTTCAAAGAGTTGCTTACTTTTTCCCAAGAGTCACCGTGTTGTTTGAAAAGGCACCACTCACCTATAAATAATGGATGAATTTGGAGAGAAAAATACACCGCATCATCACGAAGTTCGATCTTTCTCTTCTCCTCCTCGTTCTTAGTCAAATACTATGTTGTGTTATTTGAGTCATAGAATTGAAGTGCTATCTTTCTATGAAGGAAATCCGTTCTATCTTGGGAGATAGTTTCCCATCAACCTTCAAGCACCATGAGGGGAAAAAATGTCTTAAGGACATAGTGTATCTACACTAGGCTCGGATTTAATTAAGAAGTACAAGACACTTACAAGACAAAAGGTTTGTATAGTTTGGTAATTGGTAAAGAGTAAGTACAATTAAGTTGTATATTCCTAACAACTTAAGACAGATTTTCCCCCTCATGGTGCTTGAAGGTTGATGGGAAACTATCTCCCAAGATAGAACGGATTTCCTTCTAACAACTAAGACAGATTCCTTTTTCTTCTTCTTCTTTACCGAACAGAATTTGTTTCTGTTTTCTTTTCTTTTTTGGTTTAAGGAAATAACGAAGGTGTGTTTCTATTTTAGAATAGAAATGACAACACCACCAGGTTCTCCTATTCATGCTGTTCCTATTTCATTTGTTAGACCTACTAGTTCGTTGAATGGTATGAACATTTTGGTCCCCGATGACGACCTTATGTTCGTAGAAGTGGAACTCAATAACTACGGGTGTATACTAGCAATGGTAGATACTGGTTCAACTCATACGTTAATCTCTGAGTATGTATACGAGGCTATTGGATTGAAACTCGCAGAATGTACAGGCTCTATGAGAGGCTTGACCCAAGAACAATTAAGACGAACTAATGTGCTATCTTTCTGTCTTGTATTTAATACCAACTGCTAGGAATTCAACGAACTAATGTTAGGCTTGTTCTGCTTGAAGGTTGACTTGTAAGACGAACTAATGTGCTATCTTTTGTGTGATTTTCCCAAGACAATTAATACCATTCAACAAACTAGTAGGTAAAGCAAATGAAATAGGAATAACATTAATAGGAGAACCTGGTGGGGTTGTCATTTCTATTCTGAAATAGAAACCCACTCTCTTATTTCTGAAAACCAAAAAACATAAACAAATTATGTTCACTTAAGAAGATACACTCGTAAATTCAACTAACCTTCTTTGTTCGCTATTCTCAAGAGCCTTTTATCGCTTTGCTGCTCAAGAGGCTTGAACGCCCCCCTCGTGTATAGACCAAGTGATTGTTTTGCCAAGTTATTAAAAAAACAACACGGTCGATTTTAAGTACTTTTCGCAAACCAAAATAATGAAAAGCCGCGCCATTTGTTTAAAAAATTTCGAACGTCGGGACACCAAGCACCAACGGTTGCATTTGTATGCGTGTTTAAACCAAACGGTTTAAATCAAACGGTTTAAACCATTTCTTGCTAACAGGTGGTACCGTGTTTAGCCTTTTCAAAAATTCGCTTTTTTCCAACTGATGCCTTGTAACATACTCCATGCACCGATTCAAACATTTTTCCAAAGTCAGTACTTTCCCAAATGACCAGGTGTCAATCCAATATCTAAAAATCTTGAAAAAACCAAATTGAGTTGTAAACAGGCCAATAAGTAATTGAAAATCTTCTTGACCATGCTTCAGAATCTTCTTGACCATGCGTTGATTCCCTGTCCCACCTTTTTCTTTTAACTCACATTTGCACCTTTGTTTTTGAGGATTTTTAGATATTGTACTTCTTAATTAGAGTAGAAATTGTTAGGAATATACAACTTAATTGTACTTACTCTTTACCAATTACCAAACTATACAAACCTTTTGTCTTGTAAGTGTCTTGTACTTCTTAATTAAATCCGAGCCTAGTGTAGATACACTATGTCCTTAAGACAGATTTTCCCCCTCACGGTGCTTGAAGGTTGATGGGAAACTATCTCCCAAGATAGAACGGATTTCCTTCTATAGAAAGCTAGCACTTCAATTCTATAGACTCAGCGAACACAACATAGTATTTGACTAAGAACAGAGGGAGAAGAGAAAGATCGTAACTCGCGGTGATCCGGTGTATCTTTCTCTCCAAATTCATCCACTATTTATAGGTGAGTGGTGCCTTTTCAAACAACACGGTGACTCTTGGGAAAAAAAGTAAGCAACTCTGAAAAAAGTCACATGTTTCGAAAGGACACACCATTTCGAAGATATATAGCATCTGTTTTGAACCGATTGCCTATTTCGAAAAGGTTGCACCTTTTCGGCATGATGCATCGTTTCAAACCCGGTGCACATTTCGAAAGGTCGCGACCTTTTCGCATAATGCAATCGTTTCAAACAAATGCATCATTTTGAAAAGGTTTTTCTCACATTACGCATCGTTTCAAGAAAAACTCATTTCATCTTAAGTGGGTAACTTGGGAGACAAACTACTCATTCATATTTAAATGGATTTGAGCAAATCATTTTTCTAACAATCCCCACATGAATGAAAATTTGGCTTCTTCTATCATAAACATCGGATTTCGTTCTTTTACAAATGAAAAGATACGCATCAGTCAAGTAGCATGGGAGGCCTTGAACTTGCCTTAGTGAAAGACGATCGGATTTAATTCGACGATCATGAGACTTCAATTAATGTCCTTGAACCGTCACCGCTTGTATAAACCTAGACAATCATCTTCACGCTAATACCGCCTCAAATCTTTGTTGGTTCTCACGTTTGTGTTCATTTTGGCCTTGAACACTTCTTGGTTTCAGATAGTGCTTTTGAGACATTTGTCTTTAAAATTTCATAGAAGCGGCCCCACCGACTAACATAGGTGATTTCTATAAAGAGTATCCTGCAATACTCCACTTGGATAACATAACTTTCCAAGATATAGTAAATCATTAAAAGCTTGACTTATCCTGGTTCTCGCGGCAGATATGCACTGTCTTATATAGGAATGGGTTAGAGTATAATATTACTCTCCAGTGCTAACTGAGTCACAAACATAATTCAGTTGGCCCATTGAACCTAGATCTTGGGATCTCCAGTCAACTAGGTTGGTTTTTCCATTATGAGGACTCTTGGTTGATTATCTCAAAAGCTTTAAGCCCATTCCCCTTGATAATCTTTCTACTTGCTCTCTTGTTAAACCTTTTGTAAGCGGATCCACAATGTTATCTTTTGACCTTACATAGTCGATTAAGATAACTCCATTTGAGAGCAATTGTCTAACGGTATTATGTCTACGACATATATGTCGAGACTTCCCGTTATACATGCTACTGCGGCTCTACCAATAGCAGATTGGTCGTCGCGGTGTATATACGCCATCGCAACACGAGGTTTAGATTTGGAATATCCTCTAAAAATTTCGAAGTCAAAAATTCAGCCTAGATCCTCCAACGCAATGAATTATGATTCCATATATAGTGGACCTTGCTATGCCGCGTTTGCTATAAGGATTTCTTTGAAATTTATGCATCTCTTTCTAGAGAGCAAAACACCACATTTGATGTCTTTTTGAGTAATGCTTCAACAAATTTCCAATTTTGAATTGAGTAATTCAAGAAGATACATAATCCCCACATTTTTCCAATTTCTCATGACAAAGTCAATAAATGGAAAACCATTTAGATATATGTTTTTCAAGTGAGGCTTCTTCTTAAAGAATGTCACATATCATTCATATAGTAATTAAAACAACTACTAAGACCTCAATTTTGCTAACAAGTATTCTTATAAAACAATATCTTAAGCAATCTTCTTTATTGACACTTTCTTGGTGCAATAGTAAAACACATATATCTTACAAATAATACAATATTTTAAGAACCCTTTTTAGCACCCTCCATTCTAACATCACGGAATGAAGCAAGGATTCTCGGAATCTTGGATCATAATTCCCCAAGTGTGGCATTACCACCACCTTGTTTGCTTTCAAGAAGTCCATTCCAAGAATGACTTGAAAATGGTCTAAGCGAGCTACCATCAGGTCTGCCTTTCCTGCCGCCGGTTTGCATCTTAATGTCAACTTCAAAGAGTCCTTTCGGTTCGACTTCTTGGTTCAAGCCTCCATAGCTCGTACATTACGCTAGTTTCAATCAATAGCCTCATATACATACTCGAGAGATTAACGATATGAGTTGAACCAGTATCTACCATTGCTAGTATACACCGTAGTGAGTTCCACTTTGTCATCGGGGACCAAAAATGTTCATACCATTCAACGAACTAGTAGGTCTAACAAATGAAATAGAACAACATGAATAGGAGAACCGGTGGTGTGTTGTCATTTTCTATTCTAAAATAGAACACACCTTCGTTATTTCCTTAAACCAAAGAAAAGAAAACAAAACAAATTGCGTTCGGTAAAGAAGAAGAAGAAAAGGGAATCCGCCCAACAACTTTAACACGCATTCCTTTTCTTCTTCTTTACCAAACGCAATTTGTTTTCTCGCTTTTCTTTTGGTTTAAAGAAAAATAACGGTGCGTGTTTCTATTTTAGAATAGAAATGACAACACCACCAAAAGTTCTCCTATTCATGCCGCTCCTATTTCATTTGTTAGACCTACTAGTTCGTTGAATGGTATGAACATTTTGGTCCCCCGTTTGATCCACCTTTATGTTCGTAGGTGGAACTCAATAACTACGGTGTATACTAGCAATGGTAGATATCGGGTTCAACTCATAACGCTAATCTCTCGAAAGTATGTATAATGCAGGCTATTGGATTGAAACTCGCAGAATGTACATGTGCTCTATGAGAGGCTTTGAACCAAGAAGTTTAACCGTGAAAGGACTCGGCTTTGGAAGTCGACATTAAGATGCACAACGGGCGAGGAAAGGTAGACTCGATGGTAGCTCGCTTAGACCATTTTCAAGTCATTCTTGGAATGGACTTTTGAAAGCAAACAAGGTGGTGGTAATGCCACACTTGGGGAATATATGATCCAAGATTCCGAGAATCCTTGCTTCATTCCAGATGTTAGGAATGGAGGGTGCTAAAAGGGTTATAAAAATATTGTATTATTTGTAAGATATATGTGTTTTACTATTGCGCCAAAGAGTGTCAATAAAGAAGATTGCTTAAGATATTATTTTATAAACATACTTGTAAGCAAAATTGAGGTCTTAGAAGTGTTTTCGACACTATATGAATGATATGTGACATTCTTTAAGAAGAAGCCTCACTTGAAAAACATATATCTACATGGTTTTCCAATTTATTGACTTTGTCATGAGAAATTGGAAAAATGTGGGGGATTATGTATCTTCTTGAATTAATCAATTCAAAATTGGAAATTTGTTGAAGCATTACTCAAAAGACATCAAATGTGGTGTTTTGCTCTAGGAGAGATGTATAAATTTCAAAGAAATCCTTATAGCAAACGCAGATAGCAAGGTCCACTATATATGGAATCATAATTCATAGCGTTGACGAGGTCGTAGACGGCCGAAGTGACTTCAAATTTCTTAGAGGATATTCCAAATCGGGCTAAACTCGTACGCAAGAAGGTATATACATCGGATGACAGCCTAATCTGGCTATTGGTAGAATGAGTAGCATGTATAACGGAAGTCTCGACATATATGTCGTCAGACATAATACCGCTTAGACAATTGTTTCAAATGGAGTTATCTTAATCGACTATGTAAGGTCAAAAGATAACATTGTGGATCCGCTTTACAAAAGGTTTAACAAGAGAGCAAGTAGAAAGATTATCAAGGGAATGGGCTTAAAGCTTTTGAGATAATCAACCAAGAGTCCTCATAATGGAAAACCAACCTAGTTGATCGGAGATCCCAAGATCTAGGTTCAATGGGCCAACTGAATTATGTTTGTGACTCGCTTAGCACCGAGAGTAATATTATACTCTAACCCATTCCTATATAAGATGCTGCATATCCGTCGCGGTGAGAACTGTGATAAGTCAAGCTTTTAATGATTTACTATATCTTGGAAAGTTATGTTATCCAAGTGGAGTATTGCAGATACTCTTTATAGAAATCACCTATGTTAGTGGAAGTGGGGGCCGCTTCTATGAGAATTTTAAAGACAAATATCTCAAAAGCACTATCTCGAAACCAAGAAGTGTTCAAGGCCAAAATGAACACAAACGCGGAGAACCAACAAGATTCGAGACCGCATGATGCGGAAGATGATTGTCTAGGTTTATACAAACGGCCGACAGTTCAAGGACATTAATTGAAGTCCATCGATCGTCCAATTAAACCGATCGCCTTTCACTAAGGCAAGTTCAAGGCCTCCCATGCTACTTGACTTCGACGCGTATCTTTTCATTTGTAAAAAGAACGTAAACCGATGTTTATGATGAAGAAGCCAAATTTTCATTCATGTGGGGATTGTTAGAAAAATGATTTGCTCAAATCCATTTAAATATGAATGAGTAGTTTGTCTCCCAAGTTACCCCACTTAAGATGAAATGGGTTTTTTCTTGAAACAAGACGTAATGTGAGAAAACCTTTCAAAATGATGCATTTGTTTGAAACAAGACATTATGCCGGAAAAGGTGCGACCTTTAAATGTGCACCGGTTTGAAACAAGTGGCATCATGCCTAAAAGGTGCAACCTTTCAAAATAGGTAATCGGTTCAAAACAAGTTGTTATATGCCGAAATGGTGTGTCCTTTTTCAAACATGTGACTTTTCAAAGAGTTGCTTACATTTTTTTCCCAAGAGTCACCGTGGTTTTTCAAAAGGCACCACTCACCTATAAATAATGGATGAATTTGGAAAGAAAAAATACACCGCATCACACACCGTGAGTTTCGATCTTTTCTTCTCCCTCCCGCTCTTAGTCAAATACTATGTTGGTCGCCGAGTCTATAGAATTGAAGTGCTAGCTTTCTATAGAAGGAAATCCGTTCTATCTTGGGAGATAGTTTCCCATCAACCTTCAAGCACCGTGAGGGGGAAAATCTGTCTTAAGGACATAGTGTATCTACACTAGGCTCGGATTTAATTAAAAAGTACAAGACACTTACAAGACAAAAGGTTTGTATAGTTTGGTAATTAGTAAAGAGTAAGTACAATTAAGTTGTATATTCCTAACACTTCAAACTTGAAAAAAAAAGTCTTGTTCCTATTAAGAAATTGTCTTAATTGGTAAAGAACTTAAGAATTTGTTTTTCTACGAGTTTGGCAGTTGGGATAGTATTTGACTTGGGAGATAGTGTCTATTCTACGGGAAAATCTGTCTTAAGGACATAGTGTATCTACACTAGGCTCGGATTTAATTAAAAAGTACAAGACACTTACAAGACAAAAGGTTTGTATAGTTTGGTAATTAGTAAAGAGTAAGTACAATTAAGTTGTATATTCCTAACACTTCAAACTTGAAAAAAAAAGTCTTGTTCCTATTAAGAAATTGTCTTAATTGGTAAAGAACTTAAGAATTTGTTTTTCTACGAGTTTGGCAGTTGGACATAGTATTTGACTTGAAAGTTTGGCAGTTTGTCTTGTAAGTGTCTTGTACTTCTTAATTAAATCCGAGCCTAGTGTAGATACACTATGTCCTTAAGACAGATTTTCCCCCTCACGGTGCTTGAAGGTTGATGGGAAACTATCTCCCAAGATAGAACGGATTTCCTTCTATAGAAAGCTAGCACTTCAATTCTATAGACTCAAATGAACACAACATAGTATTTGACTAAGAACAGAGGAGAAGAGAAAGATCGTAACTCAGGTGATCCGGTGTATCTTTCTCTCCAAATTCATCCACTATTTATAGGTGAGTGGTGCCTTTTCAAAACAACACGTTGACTCTTGGGAAAAAGTAAGCAACTCTTTGAAAAGTCACATGTTTCAAAGGACACACCATTTTCGCAAGATATAACACTTTTTTCAACCAACTGCCTATTTGAAAGGTTGCACCTTTTCGCATGATACAATCGTTTCAAACCAAAGGCACATTTTCGAAGGTCGCGACCTTTTCGCATAATGCAATCGCTTCAAACAAATGCATCATTTTGAAAAGGTTTTTCTCACATTACGCATCTTGTTTCAAGAAAAACCCATTTCATCTTAAGTGGGGTAACTTGGGAGACAAACTACTCATTCATATTTAAATGGATTTGAGCAAATCATTTTTCTAACAATCCCCACATGAATGAAAATTTGGCTTCTTCTATCATAAACATCGGATTTTCGTTCTTTTACAAATGAAAAGATACCGCATCGACGTCAAGTAGCATGGGAGGCCGTGAAGGCCGTGAACTTGCCTTAGTGAAAGACGATCGGATTTAATTGGACGATCAAGAGACTTCAATTAATGTCCTTGAACGGTCACCGCTTGTATAAACCTAGACAATCATCATCTTCACGCCAGCACCGCCGCCTCGAATCTTGTTGGTTCTCACGCGTTTGTGTTCATTTTGGCCTTGAACACTTCTTGGTTTCGAGATAGTGCTTTTTTGAGACATTTGTCTTTAAAATTCTCATAGAAGCGGCCCCACTTCGCACTAACATAGGTGATTTCTATAAAGAGTATCCTGCAATACTCCACTTGGATAACATAACTTTCCAAGATATAGTAAATCATTAAAAGCTTGACTTATCCTGGTTCTCGCGGCAGATATGCACTGTCTTATATAGGAATGGGTTAGAGTATAATATTACTCTCCAGTGCTAACTGAGTCACTAACATAATTCAGTTGGCCCATTGAACCTAGATCTTGGGATCTCCAGTCAACTAGGTTGGTTTTTCCATTATGATGACTCTTGGTTGATTATCTCAAAAGCTTTAAGCCCATTCCCCTTGATAATCTTTCTACTTGCTCTCTTGTTAAACCTTTTGTAAGCGGATCCGCAATGTTATCTTTTGACCTTACATAGTCGATTGAGATAACTCCATTTGAGAGCAATTGTCTAACGGTATTATGTCTACGACGTATATGTCGAGACTTCCCGTTATACATGCTACTCGCGGCTCTACCAATAGCAGATTGGTCGTCGCGGTGTATACATCCGGGCAATGTGTTTAGCCCAGCTTTGGAATATCCTCTAAGAAATTTGAAGCCACTCGCTTCTTCTCCAGCCTTGTCCAATGCTATGAATTCTCGATTCCATAGTGGACCTCGCTATGCACGCTTTGTTTTTTGAGGATTTCCAAGAAACAAATGCACCTCCAAGTGTAAAGACATATCCACTTGTGGACTTTGAGTCTTTAGTGTCGATATCCAATTAGCATCGCAGCACCTTCCTCGAACGGCCGGATATCTTGTATAGTGCAAACCAAAAATTCGAGTATACTTTAAGTATCCCAAAACTCTCAATATGGCGGTCCAATGATCTCTCGCCAGATTACTCAGATATCGACTTAGTTTGCTCACGAGTATGCTATGTCGGGCCTTGTACACAGTTCATGACATACATTAAACTACCAAGTATAATGAGAGTATTCTAGTTGAGATATGCTATCTCAAAGATTTTTGGCTAAATGAAGATTTACGCCAATCGGTGACCTTTTTGTGTGATGTTATATTTCTTGAACTTGTCAATAATCGCCTCAATGTAATGAGATTGTGATAGAACAAGTCCATCCTCCATCCTAGAGATCTTAATTCCTAGGATAACATCACGACACCTAAATCTTTCATGTCAAACTTACTAGACAACATTTGTTTGGTAGATTTTATGACATCCATATTACTACCCAAAATTAGCATATCGTCTACATAGAGACAAACAATGACACATCCCTTTGAGTGCTTTTGACATAGACACACTTGTCACACTCGTTTATTTTGAAACCGGTTTGACAACATTGCATTGTCAAATTTCTCATGCCATTGTTTAGGTGCTTGCTTTAATCCATATAAAGATTTAACAAGCTTGCAAACTTTCCTTTCTTGTCCAGAGCAATAAACCCCCGGGTTGTTCCATGTATATTTCTTCATCTAACTCACCATTCAAGAATGCCGTCTTTACATCCATTTGATGTATCTCAAATCCATGTATTGATGCTATTGCTATTAGCATTCTTATGGAAGTTATTCTTGTAACTGGAGAGTAAGTGTCAAAATAATCCAATCCTTCCTTTTGTCTAAAGCCTTTGACCACAAGTCTAGCTTTATACTTGTCGATTGATCCATCAGTCTTGTAATATAACAGAAAATTTTCTCGTCGTAGATACACACGGAAAGTGGCAGTTGGGATTACATACACGCATAAATCCAAAAGATGACGTGTTTAATATAAATGAGTTTGACACTTTGACTCACATAGAGAATGTTAGAAACTAACAGGAGATAATCACTTTGAAACAACCAAAGTGTGTTGCACCCTTTCTCATAAATTAGGACTTAATATCCGTTTGTTTCTTTCTTAATCATTGCATGTGCAAATGTGAGTTAAAAGAAAAAGGTGGGACAGGGAATCAACGCATGGTCAAGAAGATTCCGAAGCATGGTCAAGAAGATTTTCAATTACTTATTGGCCTGTTTACAAATCAATTTGGTTTTTTCAAGATTTTTAGATATTGGATTGACACCTGGTCATTTGGGAAAGTACTGACTTTGGAAAAATGTTTGAATCGGTGCATGGAGTATGTTACAAGGCATCAGTTGGAAAAAGTTTAATTTTTGAAAAGGCTAAACACGGTACCACCTGTTAGCAAGAAATGGTTTAAACCGTTTGATTTAAACCGTTTGGTTTAAACACGTACACAATGCAACTGTTGGTGCTTGGTGTCCTGACGTTCCAGAATTTTTTAAACAAATAAGCGGCGGCTTTTCATTATTTTGGTTTGCGAAAAAGTACTTAAAATCGACTGTGTTGTTTTAATAACTTGCGCAAACAATCACTTGGTCTATACACAGAGGGACGTTCAAGCCTCTTGAGAGCAGCGAACAGTAAAGGCTCTTGAGAATAGCGAACAAAGAAGGTTCGTTGAATTTCTGAGTGTATCTTCTTAAGTGAACATAATTTGTTTATGTTTTTTGGTTTTCAGAAATAAGAGAGTGGGTTTCTATTTAAGAATAGAAATGACAACACCACCAGGTTCTCCTATTAATGTTATTCCTATTTCATTTGCTTTACCTACTAGTTTGTTGAATGGTATGAATATTTTGGTCCCCGATGATGACCTTATGTTCGTAGAAGTGGAACTCAACAACTACGGGTGTCTACTAGCAATGGTAGATACTTCGGTTCAACTCATAACGTTAATCTCGAAAGTATGTATCCGAGGCTATTGGATTGAAACTCGCGAGAATGTATGCTCTCTATGAGAGGCTTGAACCAAGAAGCCGAACCGGTGAAAGGACTCGCTTTGAAGTTGACATTAAGATGCACAACCGGGCGAGGAAAGGTGGACCTGATGGTAGCTCGCTTAGACCATTTTCAAGTCATTCTTGGAATGGACTTCTTGAAAGCCAACAATGTGGTGGTAATGCCACACTTGGAGGGAATTATGATCCAAGATTCCGAGAATCCTTGCTTTATTCCAGATGTTAGGAATGGCTGGTGCTAAAAGGGTTCTAAAAATATTTTATTATTTGTAAGATGTATGTGTTTTACTATTGCGCCAAAGAGTGCCAATAAAGAAGATTGTTTAAGATATTATTCTGTAAGCATACTTATAAGCAAAATTGAGGTCTTAGAAGTGTTTCGACACTATATGAATGATATGTGACATTCTTTAATAAGACGTCTCACTTGCTAAACATATATCTAAATGGTTTTCCAATTTATTGACTTTGTCATGAGAAATTGGTAAAATGTGGGGGATTATGAATCTCCTTGAATTAATCAATTCAAAATTGGAAATTTGTTGAAGCATTACTCAAAAGACATCAAATGTGGTGTTTTACTCTAGGAGAGATGCATAAATTTCTTGGAAATCATCAAAAACAAACGTGCATAGTGAGGTCCACTATGGAATCAGAATTCATAGCATTGGACAAGGCCGAGAAGAAGCGAGTGGTTTCAAATTTCTTAGTGGATATTCTAAACTGGGCTCCACTCGTGCAAAGAAGTGTATACACCGCGGATACCAATCTGCTATTGGTAGAGCACAGAGTAGCATGTATAAACGGGAAGTCTCGACATATACGTCGTAGACATAATACCGTTAGACAATTGCTCTCAAATGGAGTTATCTCAATCGACTATGTAAGGTCAAAAGATAACATTGCGGATCCGCTTTACAAAAGGTTTAACAAGAGAGCAAGTAGAAAGATTATCAAGGGAATGGGCTTCAAGCCTTTGAGATAATCAACCAAGAGTCATCATAATGGAAAAACCAACCTAGTTGACTGGAGATCCCAAGATCTAGGTTCAATGGGCCAACTGAATTATGTTTGTGACTCAGTTAGCACTGGAGAGTAATATTATACTCTAACCCATTCCTATATAAGGCATGCTGCATATCCGCCATGAGAACCGAGGATAAGTCAAGCTTTTAATGATTTACTATATCTTGGAAAGTTATGTTATCCAAGTGGAGTATTGCAGATACTCTTTATAGAAATCACCTATGTTAGTGCGAAGTGGGGCCGCTTCTATGAGAATTTTAAAGGCAAATGTCTCAAAAGCACTATCTGAAACCAAGAAGTGTTCAAGGCCAAAATGAACACAAACGTGAGAACCAACGAGATTCGGAAGGTGCTGGCGTGAAGATGATTGTCTCTAGGTTTATACAAACGGCTAACAGTTCAAGGACATTAATAGAAGTCTACTGATCGTCCAATTAAATCCGATCGTCTTTCACTAAGGCAAGTTCAAGGCCTCCCATGCTACTTGACCTGATGCGGTATCTTTTCATTTGTAAAAAACGTAAATCCAATGTTTATGATAAAAGAAGCCAAATTTTCATTCATGTGGGGATTGTTAGAAAAATGATTTGCTCAAATCCATTTAAATATGAATGAGTAGTTTGTCTCCCAAGTTACCCCACTTAAGATGAAATTGGTTTTATCTTGAAACAGTACGTAAAGTGAGAAAAACCTTTTGAAATGGTGCACTAGTTCAAACAAAGGCATCATGCCTAAAAGGCGCGACTTTTCAAATGTGCACCGGTTCAAAACGGTGCATCATGCTGAAAAGGTGTGACCTTCGAAATAGGCACCGGTCAAAAAACAAATTGCTTTATGCCGAGATGGTGTGTCTTTTTCAAACATGTGACTTTTCAAAGAGTTGCTTACTTTTTTCCCAAGAGTCACCGCGGTTCTTTTCGAAGAGGCACCACTCACCTATAAATAGTGGATGAATTTGGAGAGAAAAATACACCGCATCACACTGAAGTTCCGATCTTTCTCTTCTCCCTCCGTTCTTAGTCAAATACTATGTTGTGTTCACCGAGTCCATAGAATTGAAGTGCTAGCTTTCTATAGAAGGAAATCCGTTCTATCTTGGGAGATAGTTTCCCATCAACCTTCAAGCACCGTGAGGGGGAAAATCTGTCTTAAGGACATAGTGAATCTTCACTAGGCTCGGATTTAATCATTGGTAAATTAAGTTCATTAGTTGAACTAAAAGGTTTGTTTGTTTGTTGATATTAAAGGTTTGTTCATATCAATTTGATTTTCTTGTTTATTTAACAATAAGTATATTTTTGGAATAAGTTTCCTACAAATTTGGCTTCTTCTATCATAAACATCGGATTTCTGTTCTTTTACAAATGAAAAGATACCGCATCAGGTCAAGTAGCATGGGAGGCCTTGAACTTGCCTTAGTGAAAGACGATCGGATTTAATTGGACGATCGGTAGACTTCAATTAATGTCCTTGAACCGTCACCGTTTGTATAAACCTAGACAATCATCTTTAATACCGCTAATACCGAATCTTTTGTTGGTTCTCACGTTTGTGTTCATTTTGGCCGGAACACTTCTTGGTTTCAGATAGTGCTTTTGAGACATTTGTCTTTAAAATTCTCATAGAAGCGGCCCCACTTCGCACTAACATAGGTGATTTCTATAAAGAGTATCCCGCAATACCCACTTGGATAACATAACTTTTTCCAAGATATAGTAAATCATTAAAAGCTCGACTTATCCCGGTTCTCGGCCGGATATGCGCATCGCTTATATAGGAATGGGTTAGAGTATAATATTACTCCCCGATGCTAACCGAGTCACAAACATAATTCAGTTGGCCCATTGAACCTAGATCTTGGGATCTCGGTCAACTAGGTTGGTTTTTCCATTATGATGACTCTTGGTTGATTATCTCAAAAGCTTTAAGCCCATTCCCTTGATAATCTTTCTACTTGCTCTCTTGTTAAACCTTTTGTAAGATCGGATCCAATGTTATCTTTGACCTTACATAGTCGATTGAGATAACTCCATTTGAGAGCAATTGTCTAATCCATTATGTCCACGTATATGTCGAGACTTCCGATTTATACATGCTACTGCTCTGCTCTACCAATAGCAGATTAGGTCATCACGGTCATATATACACACTGCGGGGTTTGTGTTTAGCCCAGTTTGGAATATCCTCTAAGAAATTTGAAGTCCTTTCACCGTCTACGACCTCGTCCAACGCTATGAATTCTGATTCCATATATAGTGGACCTTTTTATGCACGTTTGCTATAAGGATTTCTTTGAAATTTATGCATCTCTCCTAGAGCAAAACACCACATTTGATGTCTTTTGAGTAATGCTTCAACAAATTTCCAATTTTGAATTGAGTAATTCAAGAAGATACATAATCCCCCACATTTTTCCAATTTCTCATGACAAAGTCAATAAATTGGAAAACCATTTAGATATATGTTTTTCAAGTGAGGCTTCTTCTTAAAGAATGTCACATATCATTCATATAGTGTCGAAAACACTTCTAAGACCTCAATTTTGCTTATAAGTATGCTTACAGAACAATATCTTAAACAATCTTCTTTATTGGCACTCTTTGGCGCAATAGTAAAATACATACATCTTACAAATAATAAAATATTTTTAGAACCCTTTTAGCACCAGCCATTCCTAACTTCTGGAATAAAGCAAGGATTCTCGGAATCTTGGATCATAATTCCCTCCAAGTGTGGCATTACCACCACCTTGTTTGCTTTCAAGAAGTCCATTCCAAGAATGACTTGAAAATGGTCTAAGCGAGCTACCATCAGTCCACCTTTCCGCCGGTTATTGCATCTTAATGTCAACTTCAAAGCGAGTCCTTTCACCGGTTCGGCTTCTTGGTTCAAGCCTCTCTCATAGAGCACAGTACATTCTCTGAAAGTTTCAATCAATAGCCTCGGATACATACTTTCGAGATTAACATTATGAGTTGAACCAAGATCTACCATTGCTAGTAGACACCAGTAGTTGTTGAGTTCCACTTCTACGAACATAAGGTCATCATCGGGACCAAAATATTCATACCATTCAACGAACTAGTAGGTAAAGCAAATGAAATAGGAATAACATTAATAGGAGAACCGGTGGTGTTGATTTCTATTCGAAATAGAAAACACCTTGTTATTCTTTAAAAGCGAAACAAATTTCGAAAATAAAAATTCACTCACAAAATAATATGTGAACTTCTTTGTCGAGAAAGAATTGGTGTTGAAAGTACCTTTTCGATAACGGACCAACAATGCATGAGATGTCCTTTTCGGAAGGTTCAAAATTGAAAACAATTTGTCGTTCTCGGTAAAAGACAAAGACCATTTTGAAACAATCTTCTCGAAATGCGACCTCTAAAGAATGTTTTGTTTCTGTACAAACCAATTTCTTTGGTTTCCAAAAGCGTTAAGCGTCGTATTCACAATTGCCCGTAAAAGTTTTAAATCGTCATTACTGGCAAGCAGGTGTGGTCCCATGGTCTAATGGTAATGACATATCCTTGTCTCTTGGTTTGGACAACGGTTTTTACCACCGCCACGTGTCTTGTTACCAATTAACAAGTGCATTTCGTTCACAACATTAAAGTGTGCTTTGGCGGTTTGACCAACACATGTTTGAAAAAAAAAAAAATTATGACGTCAATCTTAGTTAGTTGCTAACTAATAACCAACTCGTATGCGACGACCCACGTTCCCTTTTTTTTTTTTTAAAATATTGAACCTTTCGGATGGATATCTAAGACCAAGGTATTTGTCATGTACAACTATCAACAATAAAATTACTTAACAAAGTCATGTCGAAAACATGCGACTTTCTTTGTGTTCTTGAATTGTACTAGTATTTTGTAGACACTTTCATATTGTCTCACACCAATAAAGATTGTTAGTGCATTCAAAATTAACAATAAGTATAGCCTAAATTAATCAACCAAATTAATTCAAGGCAATAAAAAAGATCTGTCTTAAGTTTGTAGGAAACTTATTCCAAAAATATACTTATTGTTAAGTAAACAAGAAAATCAAATTGATATGAACAAACCTTTAATATCAACAAACAAACAAACCTTTTAGTTCAACTAATGAACTTAATTTACCAATGATTAAATCGAAGCCTAGTGAAGATTCACTATGTCCTTAAGACAGATTTTTCCCCGGTGCTTGAAGGTTGATGGAAACTATCTCCAAGATAGAACGGTTTTCTTCTATAGAAAGCTAGCACTTCAATTCTATAGACTCAGCAACATAGTAGTATTTGACTAAGAGAGGAGAAGAAGAAAGATCTGGAACTTCGTGTGATCGGTGTATCTTTCTCAAAAATCCATCCTTATTTATAGGTGAGTGGTGCCTTTTCGAACAACACGGTGACTTTTGGGAAAAAGTAAGCAACTTTTTTTGAAAAGTCACATGTTTGAAAGGACACACCATTTCGCATATAGCATCGTTTTTGAACCGGTGCTATTTGAAAGGTTGCACCTTTTCGACATGATACATTGTTTCAAACCAATTGCACATTTGAAGGAAGGTCGCACCTTTTCGGCATGATGCTTTTGTTTCAAACAAATGCATCATTTTGAAAAAGGTTTTTCATTTTACGCATCTTGTTTCAAGAAAAAATCATTTCATCTTAAGTGGGGTAACTTGGGAGACAAACTACTCATTCATATTTAAATGGATTTGAGCAAATCATTTTTCTAACAATTGTTAGAAAAATGATTTGCTCAAATCCATTTAAATATGAATGAGTAGTTTGTCTCCCTGTTACCCCATTTAAGATGAAATTGGTTTTATCTTGAAACAAAGACGTAAAAGTGAAAAAAAACCTTTTAAAATGGTGCACTAGTTCAAAAAAAGTGCATCATGCCTAAAAGGTGCGACTTTTCAAATGTGCAATCGGGTTCAAACAAGGCATCATGCCTTAAAAGGTGTGACCTTTTCAAATAGGCATCGGTTCAAAACAAAGGCTTTTATGCCGAGATGGTGTGTCTTTTCAAACATGTGACTTTTTCAAAGAGTTGCTTACTTTTTCCCAAGAGTCACCGTGGTTCTTTTCAAGAGGCACCACTCACCTATAAATAGTGGATGAATTTGGAGAGAAAAATACACCGTGATCACATGAAGTTCCTCGATCTTTCTCTTCTCCTCGCTCTTAGTCAAATACTATGTCAGGTTCACGAGTCTATGAATTGAAGTGCTAGCTTTCTATAGAAGGAAACCGCTCTATTGGGAGATAGTTTCCCATCAACCTTCAAGCACCGTGAGGGGGAAAATCTGTCTTAAGGACATAGTGAATCTTCACTAGGCTCGGATTTAATCATTGGTAAATTAAGTTCATTAGTTGAACTAAAAGGTTTGTTTGTTTGTTGATATTAAAGGTTTGTTCATATCAATTTGATTTTCTTGTTTACTTAACAATAAGTATATTTTTGGAATAAGTTTCCTACAAACTTAAGACAGATCTTTTTTATTGCCTTGAATTAATTTGGTTGGATTAATTTAGGCTATACTTATTGTTAATTTTGAATGCACTAACAATCTTTATTGGTGTGAGACAATATGAAAGTGTCTACAGGTAAATACTAGTACAATTCAGTAACACAAAGAAAGTCAGGTATGTTTTCGGGACATGACTTTGTTAAGTAATTTTATTGTTGGATAGTTGTACATGACAAATACCTTGGTCTTAGATATCCATCCGAAAGGTTCAATTTTTTTAAAAAAAAAAAGAAAGGAACGTGTGGGTCAGGTGCATACAGGTTGGTTATTAGTTAGCAACTAACTAAGATTGACGTACAGAATAATTTTTTTTTTCTTTCCAAACATGTGTTGGTCAAACTGTCAAAGCACACTTTAATGTTGTGAACAGTCGCAATTGTTAATTGGTAACAAGACACGCATGGTGGTTAAAACCGCTTTGTCCAAACCAAGAGACAAGGATATGTCATTACCATTAGACCATGGGACCACACCTGTTGGCAAGTAACGATTTAAAACTTTTACGGGCAATTGTGAATATTTGACGCTTAACTGTTTTGGCGGTGAAACCAAGAAATTGGTTTGTACAGAAACAAAACATTCTTTAGAGGTCGCATTTCGAGAAGATTGTTTCAAATGGTCTTTGTCTTTTATCGAGAACGGTAAATTGTTTTCAATTTTGAACCTTCCGAAAAGGACATCTCATGCATTGTTGGTCCAGCATCGAAAAGGTACTTTCAACACCAATTCTTTTCTCAAACAAAGAGCAAGTTCACATATTATTTTGTGAGTGAATTTTTATTTCAGAATTTGTTTTCGCTTTTAAAGAATAACAAGGTGTGTTTCTATTTCGAATAGAAATGACAACACCACCGTGTTCTCCTATTAATGTTATTCCTATTTCATTTGCTTTACCTACTAGTTCGTTGAATGGTATGAATATTTTGGTCCCCGATGATGACCTTTATGTTCGTAGAAGTGGAACTCAACAACTACGGGTGTCTACTAGCAATGGTAGATATCGGTTCAACTCATACGCTAATCTCTCGAGTATGTATCCGAGGCTATTGGATTGAAACTCTGAGAATGTACAGTGCTCTTCCCATGAAAGGCTTGAACCAAGAAGTTTAACCGGTGAAAGGACTCGCTTTGGAAGTTGACATTAAGATGCATAACCGGCGAGGAAAGGTGGACTGATGGTAGCTCGCTTAGACCATTTTCAAGTCATTCTTGAATGGACTTCTTGAAAGCAAACAAGGTGGTGGTAATGCCACACTTGAGGGAATTATGATCCAAGATTCCGAGAATCCTTGCTTTATTCCGGATGTTAGGAATGGTCGGTGCTAAAAGGGTTCTAAAAATATTTTATTATTTGTAAGATGTATGTGTTTTACTATTACCAAAGAGTGCCAATAAAGAAGATTGTTTAAGATATTGTTCTCAGAAGCATACTTATAAGCAAAATTGAGGTCTTAGAAGTTGTTTCGACACTATATGAATGATATGTGACATTCTTTAATAAGACGCCTCACTTTGCTAAACATATATCTAAATGGTTTTCCAATTTATTGACTTTGTCATGAGAAATTGGTAAAATGTGGGATTGTGAATCTCCTTGAATTAATCAATTCAAAATTGGAAATTTGTTGAAGCATTACTCAAAAAGACATCAAATGTGGTGTTTTACTTTAGGAGAGATGCATAAATTTCTTGGAAATCCTCAAAACAAACGCAGCATAGTGAGGTCCACTATGGAATCAGAATTCATAGCATCGACAAGGTCGAGAAGAAGCGAGTGGCTTCAAATTTCTTAGAGGATATTCCAAACCTGGGCTAAACCTCATTGCAAAGAAGGTGTATATATCGTGATGCCTAATCTGCTATTGGTAGAGTTAATGCGAGTAGCATGTATAACGGGGAAGTCTCGACATATACGCCGTAGACATAATGGATTAGACAATTGTTTCAAATGGAGTTATCTCAATCGACTATGTAAGGTCAAAGATAACATTGCGGATCCGCTTTACAAAAGGTTTAACAAAGAGCAAGTAGAAAGATTATCAAGGGAATGGGCTTAAAGCTTTTGAGATAATCAACCAAGAGTCATCATAATGGAAAAACCAACCTAGTTATTTGGAGATCCCAAGATCTAGGTTCAATGGGCCAATCGAATTATGTTTGTGACTCGGTTAGCATCGAGATCGGAGTAATATTATACTCTAACCCATTCCTATATAAGACAAGTGCATATCCGGCGAGAACCGGGATAAGTCAAGCTTTTAATGATTTACTATATCTTGGAAAGTTATGTTATCCAAGTGGAGTATCGGGATACTCTTTATAGAAATCACCTATGTTAGTCGTGAAGTGGGGCCGCTTCTATGAGAATTTTAAAGACAAATGTCTCAAAAGCACTATCCGAAACCAAGAAGTGTTCAAGGCCAAAATGAACACAAACGTGAGAACCAACAAGATTCGAGCGGTGATCTGCGGAAGATGATTGTCTAGGTTTATACAAACGGTACCGTTCAGCTCAAGGACATTAGTTGAAGTCCACCGATCGTCCAATTAAATCCGATCGTCTTTCACTAAGGCAAGTTCAAGGCCTCCCATGCTACTTGACCTGATGCGGTATCTTTTCATTTGTAAAAGAACAGAAATCCAATGTTTATGATAAAAGAAGCCAAATTTTCATTCATGTGGGGGATTGTTAGAAAAATGATTTGCTCAAATCCATTTAAATATGAATGAGTAGTTTGTCTCCCAAGTTACCCCACTTAAGATGAAATGGGTTTTATCTTGAAACAGTACGTAAAGTGAGAAAAACCTTTTCGAAATGGTGCACTAGTTCGAAACAGTGCATCATGCCGAAAAGGTGCGACTTTTCGAAATGTGCACTGGTTCGAAACAGTGCATCATGCCGAAAAGGTGTGACCTTTCGAAATAGGCACTGGTTCGAAACAGTGCTTTATGCCGAAATGGTGTGTCTTTTCGAAACATGTGACTTTTCAAAGAGTTGCTTACTTTTTCCCAAGAGTCACTGTGTTGTTTTGAAAAGGCACCACTCTAGTATACACCCGTAGTTACCAAACTTCACACCATTCTATAGAAGAAGCCAAATTTTCATTCATGTGGGGGATTGTTAGAAAAATGATTTGCTCAAATCCATTTAAATATGAATGAGTAGTTTGTCTCCCAAGTTACCCCACTTAAGATGAAATGGGTTTTTTCTTGAAACAAGACGTAATGTGAGAAAAACCTTTTCAAAATGATGCATTTGTTTGAAACAAGACATTATGCGAAAAGGTGCGACCTTTTCGAAATGTGCACCGGGTTTGAAACAAACAAGATCATGCCGAAAAAAGGTGCATCCTTTCGAAAATAAAGGCATTTGGTTCAAAAAACGATCTTATATCTTAAAATGGTGTGTCCTTTCAAACATGTGACTTTTCAAAAAGAGTTGCTTACTTTTTTCCCAAGAGTCACCGTGTGTTGTTTGAAAAAAGGCACCACTCACCTATAAATAATGGATGAATTTGGAGAGAAAAATACACCGGATCACACGAGTTCGATCTTTTCTCCCTCCCTACGTTTCTTAGTCAAAATACTATGTTGTGTTCATTTGAGTCTATAGAATTGAAGTCTTATCTTTCTATAGAAGGAAACCGTTCTATCTTGGGAGATAGTTTCCCATCAACCTTCAAGCACCATGAGGGGAAAATCGTCTTAAGGACATAGTGTATCTACACTAGGCTCGGATTTAATTTAAGAAGACACTTACAAAGACAAAAAAGGTTTGTATAGTTTGGAATTCCAGAAAGTAAAGACTGATTAAGTTGTATATTCCTAACAGTTTATATCTCGAAACCGAATGCATATATGGACGGAAATGTTCTATTTCTACCACTTCAAACCGTTGAAAGAGTGTTTCTTGAAAGTGATTTCCATTAATCCAACTAACTCCATTCAGAAAAGAAGTAGGAAAGATAAGATTTTGAGAATAAATACAAAAGCAATCCAAACTCTGATATAGAAATGAAAAAATAGTACATCCACACTGCCACACACAAGTATCCTAAGTTACCAACAAACTCACTTTGTCTCTTTGTTGTATTGTTTTCAACCGAGAAAACAGTTTATGTCATAGATAGATGTACGTTCCAAATGATTTCTTACAGTGTATCCAACAACAGTTTACTGTAAAAAAAATAAAATAAAATAATACTCATGCAGCTTGAAACACAGTGCCGTTAAGTCTGACTAAATTGAGCTGGACTTGACAGAAAGTCACCAAACAGAGTCAGCTCTCTTTCCATTATCAACACATTTGTCAATCTTTCATTACAAAGAATATTTCTTTTCTTTGCTTCTTCAAACTTGAAAAAAAAAGTCTTGGGCATCTGTGATATTGCTTAAAAGAGATTTGAAATGGCAACTTTTGCTGGAACAACACAGAAATGTAAAGCATGTGAGAAGACTGTGTACTTAGTTGATCAACTTACTGCTGATAACAAAGTTTATCATAAGGCTTGTTTTCGTTGTTATCACTGTAAGGGTACTCTCAAGGTACAATTCTTTTGCTTATTAATTGTGTTTTAGTATTGGGTCTGTTTTTGTTGGTTATTATGCATCATTCTCATTTTTTGTCTTTCTTTTATTCTAGTTTTGAAATGAGGTTTCTTTGTTTTTATTAGCTGTTTGTTTTACTTTTTGTTGGTTGGAAGTTTGTACAATTTTAATTTTAAGACTATGTATTTGATGATTTTTGTGAAGATCCTGATTTGAAGTTGTTGAATTACTCTAAGAAAATAGTCTTCTTTTTTGGTCAAGCTTGATGTTACGCAATCTAAACTAATTATAAATCAGACCACTGATTATTTTTATTCTGTTATGAAAATTATCAATTTGGTGTTTTCCGAACTTGGAGATTGTTGTTGGTGATATTTTGAGTTTAAATTGAATTTCCATGTTAGCCAGAACATCGATGAATTACCATAGAAAATAGTCATGACTTGCTGATGGCCCTATGAGTGAATTTAGAGCTTGGACATTTAGCAAAATGATTATGTTGTTACGAAGAAGCTCTTGAATTCTGGCTATTTATGGTTTGTCTATCTTTCGATTATATTATATCGGGCAATAAAGTGAAAGGCATCAAATGAAGTGTATGGGAAACTGAAAGTTATATGCTAGATCTTTTTCACATTTGCATGAGCTGAGCTAGGAACCACGAACTTAATATTAAGCTATAAGTACTAACAGGATTTTGGAGATCCTGGTCTGAAGCAGAAATTCATCCTACTGTGTGTCTGACCTATCATCTCCGAATATGATCAACTTGTTGAAATAGAATGTTGACTACTAATGCACATAAGCGAAGATATAGTTGTCTTGAATAAAGAATCTATTGAGTGAAGTCATTGTTTGTGTAGTTGACCATCTGCTTACTGTCCTGTTCTAATAATTAATAAGGTGTTGTGTAGGAGAGGGTGATTGTAATCGGTGATTCAATGTATTGTTCTTATAATTCTGAAATTGGATGCACATGCCTTAGCAATTAGAAGCACCAATTATCTTACTAGTTCAATCCTTGTATCTTCATTGTTCTCATCTAATATGTTTCTTTTCTCTTTAGCACATTGTGCCTTTAATTTGTTTGATGCTTCATATCTTCACTAATAATTGGTGTTCATTTGCAGCTCAGTAACTACTCCTCCTTCGAGGGGGTTCTGTATTGCAAGCCTCACTTTGATCAACTCTTTAAGAGGACTGGAAGTTTGGACAAAAGTTTTGAAAGTGTGTGGTAGTCAATTCGTTGAATAGATGTTTTTACTTATTAGTTCCATGTCATCACTGCTCATTTCCTTTCTCACTTTTTGTAGGTGCTCCTAGAGCTGTTAAAGTTGACAAATCTGTTGATGAGGTACTAAATTACAAGATTTATCCCTTGAATTACCCATTATCCTTCATATATGAACAAGCTATATGCAAACATTAAACATATTTTTGAGTTCATGCAAACTCTTTGTACAACACTTTTTAAGTTGTTTCTGGTTGTGGATTGAATTGCACAGGGCCATGCCAATAGCAAAGTTTCAAATATGTTTGGTGGAACTCAAGATAAGTGTGTTGCTTGCAAGAAAACCGTTTACCCAATTGAAAAGGTATTAGGAAAATGCTTATCAAGTTTTACTATCTTTATATGTATTGTTTAACTCTTTGGCGATAGCCGAAGCGTTGGTTCAAAATTATAGCATTCTAGTTGATAGAGTTGGGTAAGATCAACTTAGGTTGGCAAGGCTGAAAACTTGGGGTCTACCCTCAAAAGTTTTAGTCTTTCTGTAATTTTGTATTAGGTAGACTTCCAGGATTAATTTTAAAGTTGTACCTAATTATGCAATGTGGTGTAATTGCAGCAACATTCGAAATCAATTTCACTTGTATTAGGTACAACTTACATGTAGATGAATTTTTGGACACTTCCCTAAATATGTTGGTCACTGCTACACACTTAGACATGCCCACGGCAGTAGAATGTAGTGTAAACAGACTAGCGCTGACCCGTGCAGCTTGTGACATTATGGGTACCTTTCGCACCCCTCAAGATACCTCTTCTCTGCCATGGTGGCGATCCCTTCTGCGCCGTATGTCTTGTCTTCGACTAAAATATTGGTGCCTACGGCATCCCTCCTGGCGGCTGCGGCTCGCCCATTCGTGAGTCCATGACTACTAATAGAGAAGATGATGTTGTAACTTATATTTTACTAGATAGTCTTCAAAGGGCATCTAGAAGATGGAAGATAAACTTCTCAAGTAATCACAGCCTATGAAGCACCGATACGTCCCTAAGGGTGAAGTATCGGTGTCCGACACGGATACGCTCCGATACACGTCCGATACATGTTGGATATGCGATTTGGAGTATCCGATTTTATAATTAATTTTTTTAATTTCCGACACGCGGGGGCGGGGGGGGTACGCAGGGACAGTAATCTCACACATGCAAGAATTTTTTTTGGAACTTCAACAAAAAAAAAACAAGTGAAATAAAATCCAAGTTAAGAAGAGATGCAAGAGAAGAAAGATGAAGTGATTAAGTGGTACCTGACTAACTAATTTTAATCTGCAACCTCCATGGATAAATCTTCAAAACCTTCCTTTTAAAACCCCATGAAGAAAGAAGAAAGATGAATTGCCATTTTAATTTGAATTTGGTGAAAAATGTTCAATTATATAATATTTATATATATATTATTCAAACGTGTCCATGACGTATCCGTGTCCTATATTTTTGAAAAATGTCGTGTCCGCGTATCCGTGTCGCGTATCGGTATCCGTGCTTTTGAAGTGTTGAACTTGTGTAATTTGACATGGTAGTGAGTGTAAGAAAGGTTAGAAGGTTAGTAAATTATAGGGTCAGATGGGAGTAGGTTAGTAAGAAAGGTTAGAAGGTTCATTTGGATGTTGATTTTAACATAATCTTGGGGAAATTGACCAATATCCCACAGTGTATTTGTCTTTGACCCTGCACCTTAACTTCATACAAATTTGTATTGGAGTTATTTTGTTAGTGTTTGTCATCTACAGACTCATATATGGTCTCATCCCTCCATGAGGAGTGGCATTTTGGTAAGCCCAACCTGTATATTTTTGCAACCTTGTAGCATATTCATAATCAATAAAACAACATGAAATTGTATTATTTTGAGCTCAATAAAGCGTTATTTGTTGTGATGATTAAAGCGTGATTATCTTGTATATTTAATTTGGCATACACTGCTTGCTTTGACTATGGTATGGTAGATGCCCTGTTATTAAACTAATGTTTTTTCACCAAAGGAGTAGCACATGATTAGTTGTCCTGGACTTGTGTTCACTTCCAGTACTCTGTAATGTGAAGGGCCAATTCAGCTTTTGTAGAATCAGTAAATCCTAGCAGTTTGAATAAAATTCAATTTGCAATAAAAAATTTCACACAATATAAGTGATTCATTTTTGCTGTAGTTGTTCTCTCTCGCTCTCTCTCTCTCTAATCCACTGGACATTATCTAGATGATACTACTGTTTTTTTTCCAGGTAGCAGTCGATGGCACCTCATACCATAGGCCTTGTTTTAAGTGTGTGCATGGAGGCTGTGTAATCAGTCCATCTAACTATGTTGCACATGAGCACAGACTCTACTGTAGGCACCACCACTCTCAGCTTTTCAAGGAGAAAGGTAACTTTAGCCAATTTGACAAGAGTGAGAACTCAAAAGGAGTGACTGAGAACACAGTATCCGAGTGAAGTTACAGAGAATTTCTGGCATATCTGTCTTAAGCATGATTACATCTGTAGTCGGTTGGTTACCATGGACATGAGGCAGATCATGGAGTTTATATATAGGCTTGAGTATGTAGGGTCTTTCGGATGAAGTTAAGTTTTGAAGAGATGAATATTGAAACATGGAACTTCGGTTTTTGTTAATTAATTGAAATGTGAGGTTTGGATAATGATAATACTGGTAGAGATAGAATCTGTTCTTAGAATAAAGTGGATCTTCAGACAAGATCTTGTGCAGGTTGTGCTTGAAGTTTGGCTGTTGCTTTTATGTTATCTAGTGTTTTCTTCCATATAAGCATGTATTTGGCTATTTACAGTATTCCTGAGTGACCGTGCTATTAGTATTATATACTCACTTACCGATGTTTGTTGTACAACAATGATATTGTTCATCAACCTGGACCATCCAATTGATCTTTTCTTACGAGTATGTTTGTTGGTTCATTGTTTAAATATCTGAATCTATTAAAAGGGCAATTTTATTGAAAATGATTCCCATTGCAAATTAGCTTCCAAACGTAGTATTAGACTATTAGGAACTGAAACACTTCACTGAAATTCCTTTTTGTGGGAGCTTGACGCCTTCTTTCCAACTTTGATGGTTTAACTCTGTACGTCGTCATGTATATGTAAGATCTAATTATCGTGGAGGAGCGTTAGCCTGAGTGAAACTATGTGGTCTCTCGGTTGAATTTTGTTGATTATCAAAGGGTTTCCGATGCTAATAACACTGATCTATGCGATATTTTACTGAGCAGAATAAGGGAAAAAAAAGTAGTTTAGGTTGAGAGTCCATAAAGTAGACGAGAATATGGATGCTGGCCGGTCTCTGCTGACATTTCTTGCAGATGGGCGAGAAACACTTCCAACTTGCTCGAAGGTGGATTGTTCTGCAACTTTGGCATATGGAGTATTTATACATGTTGGAATTCCCTTCAGAAAATTATGGGAATTCGAATAGTATGCATCCATACTGACTGTCCGGCCTTCTCCTACTCAAGGAAGTGTCTTGGATATTTAATAGGAAACGGAGCTTGAAATGCTTCAGTGAAAAAGGTCATGCATAGCAATTTCTTTGTTTCTTAAACGCACGTCACGGCGTAAGGTAAAACATGACTACGAGGATTCAAAACCGATTGGAAGTGCAGGTACAACAAGAAAAATTCAACATATATTAAAGCTGGAAAAATTGGGTTTGTGCCTTTGTAAGGGAATTCGACTCAAGTGAAACTGGGGCCTGTACTCATGGGAATCAGCTTGCTTAAGAAGAACATTCTCTTTACATAGTTTATTTTCCTTGTGCACTTCGACCCACTCTGCATCATACTTTGGAACATTCTTGTTCAAGTTTTCATAAGTTACACCAACACCACCTTCTCCTCCATTCTTTGTTTCTATACCGCCTTATGCCGCTGATGCAAAAGTAGAAGAAGCCGTATTTTGCTTTGGTTACGTATTGCCAAGAAGAGGGTGAAGTTTCAGAGAAGGGGTTGAAATTGTTTTCAGTGGGTTTGTTGTTGCTACTAGGACAACGCAACCTCTTATTAGAGATAGTAGGTGTTAGCCAATAACTAAAAATAACTGTGCAGACATGTTTGTAAAGAGTCCTGGTTCTATTGTGCCTCATTACTATCTAGATCCACCGAACTAACGGGAAACAAAATCTAGAATGTTCCAAATAAAATCAACAAGCTAGTCTTCACGTCAGATGTGAATCTGGAGACAATTCTGTTACTACTAACTAAGTTCTAACCTAACTCAAATTGAATTCGTGATCCAAGTCGAATAGTAATGCATATACATTCATAGTAAAACTTAACTTCTCATGCGTAGTCTATAAATAACGCTCTCACACCCCCAAGGCCAGCATAATCATAACACACAAAGTTTTAATTTGCTCTTCAATAATCATGTCTAAGTCCAGATCCGTGCTCTCTATTGTTCTACTCTCAAGTTTTTTCTCTCTTCTTCTTTTGTGTAATGCACAACCCCGGAGCTGTAACTACAATGCAATCTATCAATTCGGAGATTCGATTTCCGATACGGGTAATCTTATCCGTGAACCAGCTGGTGCCCACACTGCTTTTGCTAGCCTCCCTTATGGCCAGAGTTACTTCAATAAAGCCACCGGGGTCGTCTCATGATTGATTTTATTGGTAAGTTTAATTGAAATTTTAACTATATTTTTGTTTGCAGTAGTCTAGTATAGTTTGTGAATTTCATGCGCCCAACCTATATGATGCGCAAAGAAAAGGCCAAGTATACGTTTTGTTTTGTTTTTGCTTTGTTCTCTGTACGTAGTGTACTTTTACTATGAAAGAAGGCTGATTTGTATTAGTTTAAGTTACAGCGTTGCAATGCATGTAGAGAAACAATATTATTCATAAATCCATTATATAGTGTACTTTTTACTATGAAAAAAGACTAATTTTGTATAACTTCACGTTACAGCCGTTGCAATGCATGTAGTTTAGGCTAATAACACTGATCTTTGCGATATTACTAAGGCAGAATAATCTACAAACAAAGTTTAGGTTGAGAGTCCATACATATATATATAGGCGCCCAAAGTACTCATTGCCCATATTTACTTAGACTCTTAGATCTTATTATTTTTTTTATTCTTAGTTTAACATATTGATCAGTCCTTGCCGCATCACAAGGTGTGACCTTGTTTCTATTTTCATCGGTATAAAGTTTGATTTTTGCATCATGATTAACAAAACTTATGTGTGTATATTTTATGTTTTAGCAGCTGAAGCACTTGCCCTGCCTTTACTCAATCCATATCTACAAAAGAATGCTTCATTCAGCCATGGAGTCAATTTTGCCGTAGCAGGATCAACATCACTTAGCAAATCAGTCTTGCTTCAGAATAGAATTGTTCAACCTGCCACCAACAGTTCCCTTTCCGTCCAATTCAATTGGTTCAAGAACCATCTCCAAACCCTTTGTTCCTTTAAAACAGGTAGAACTATTTATATGATTTTCTAGTCATATTCAGCATATATTTGTTTTAGCATATTTCTTGTCCACATCTCATTGACATATTTGTTTTGTTGGTTGTTTTAGAATGCGCTCATATACTCAAAAACGCCCTCTTCATGGTGGGGGAAATAGGGGGTAATGATTTCAACTACGCCTTTCTACAACGTAAAACCCTTGATGAAGCCAGGAGTTTAGTGCCTCATGTTGTTCACCAAGTTGTAGACATTGCCGACGTGAGTATTTCAAATCATCTTGTGAAACTTACATAGTTGTCTCTTTGCAACATATAAAGCTATTATATTCTACAATTTGTTATACTAATTTGGTGGTACTTGTGGGAGAAGAAAGGCAAGGGCGCAGTCGCGCCTTGACCAAGGCTAGTTGGAGCGCAGGTGCGCCCTAGTCGGTGTTTGTAGAGATTTATCAGATTCTTATGTTTTCTATAAAGGAAAGTCTCCAATCCTTTATAGAAACATATAAACACGAATATGCACTCATGTTGTGCTATATAAACTCTCTATAACCTAAACTCCTATTATCTCAAGCAAAATAAAAAACTTTTCTTCTCCCGTGGACGTAGGTCGCCACATTGGCACCGAACCACTATAAATTAGTGTCTTGTCTATTTATTTAGGTGTTAAATTCTACATGGTATCAAAGCGGAGCTCCTAATCTCTCTCTAAATCAATCTAGATAAACACAATACATTATATCATATCCAAATCCAAACCCAAAGTCGGCTGTTACTACAGAGACTGATTCTAATCCTGGTTGGAAGCTGTCATCAGTTCTTTTGAATGGAACGAACTACATACCTTGGTCTAGGGCGGTTTCTCTATCGCTTGGTGGAAAGAGGAAATTGGGGTTCATTAATGGTGCAAAGGTATGTCCTGCCATTGATGATGCCGAATATGAGAATTGGGTTTCTAATGATCAGCTTGTTCGATCTTGGTTACTAAATTCTATGGAGTCTACTATTGTTGGGATTTTTACTTTCTCTGATTCTGCGAAGGAGATGTGGGATTCAATTGAAGATTTATACGGAAACCAGAATAATTCTGCCCGTGTGTTTGAACTTTAACTCGCAATCGGTGCTTTGCAACAAGGTGAGAAAACTTTTACAGAACACCTTGGGAATTTGAAGAAATTGTGGGATGAGTTAAACATTTACCGTCCCCACACCACTGATGCGAAGACTCTATTGAAACGGGCTGAGGAGGATAAAATCTTCACAGTATTTCGTAGTCTTAAACCAGAATATGAAAATCTGGAAAGCAACATTCTAATGGAAAGCACTCTTCCATCACTTGCTGCTGTTTGTGCAACTATTCAAAGGGAGGAAACAAGAAAGAAAACCATGAACTCTGAGGTAAAGTCCTCAATCTCTGAATCTACTGTATTGTTTGCAGAAAACGATTTTAGGAAGAAGTCACAGGGATTTGAAAAGGGTAAAGGAAAAAGGGAACCATCTCACTATGATCATTGTGGAAAGAACTGGCACACCAAGGACCGTTGTTGGGAATTATATCCACATCTTAAGAAGGAAAAGGAATTGTCCAAGAAAGAGCATGTCGCTGTTGCCGAGACATCAATGTCCAACTCAGATATTAGTCATCAGTTGAGTCAAATTCTCCAACAACTCACTAAGTCCATGTCTTCAACTCATGTATCAGGTAATTTACATGCCTATTTTACTATGCCAGAAAACAGTAACTCATGGATAATTGATTCTGGGGCTACTGATCATATGGCTAACTGCCCCGCCTCTGTCCATAATTTTGTGTCCAAACCTGGAAAACATAATATTTCCATAGCAAATGGTTCCACAGTTCCCATTCTAGGTAGTGGTCAAGTGAAATTTTTTGATAAAAATCTCAAGAGTGATGCTCTAGTCGTTCCGTCATTCCCTGTTCAACTTCTATCTGTTGGAAAACTTACCAATTCGTTAAATTGTGATGTCATTTTTTCTCCTAACTCTGTCGTCTTTCAGGATCGAAAGTCGAAGAGGACGATTGGTGAAGGAATTTATTCTAATGAACTCTACTTGTTGAAGTCGCATAAGAAGGCGTATCAAGCTAGTGCTTTACTTGAGAGTCGTATTTTGCATAAAAGACTTGGGCATCCATCTAGTCATGTCCTTTCAAATTTGTTTCCGCATGATTATTTAAACTCTGATGATGTTTGTGATGTTTGTCAATTTTCTAAACAAACTCGATTATCTTTCCACACTCGAATTCTGTGTCAAATAAGTTGTTTGAGTTAATTCATTCTGATGTATGGGGACCTGCTCCCGTTAATTCCTATGATGGCTATAAGTATTTTGTGTTGTTCATTGATGATAAATCTCGTGCTACATGGTTATATTTATTGAAATCGAAAACTGAGGTTGTGACTGTATTCAAGGATTTTCATACTATGATTACTAACCAGTTTGGTGCTAATATCAAGATGTTTAGATCTGACAATGACACTGAGTTTTGTAAAGGTATGTTACCTGAGTATCTTCGTAGCCAGGGGATAATTCATCAAACTAGTTGTGTTGGCACACCTCAGCAGAATGGCGTGACTGAAAGAAAGAACAGACACCTTTTGGAGACCACTCGTGCTCTTATGTTGGGCATGAATGTTCCTAAGCACTACTGGTCTCATGGCGTCTTAACTGATGCATATTTGATTAATCGTCTTCCCAGTCGGGTCCTTGGTTTTAAATCGCCATTGGAAGTGCTCAAAGCCGGTCATTTGGATCTCTCACCCCGCGAGTGTTTGGGTGTAATGCATTATGTGCATCGCCAAAGCCATTCATCGAGATAAATTTGATGCTCGGGCTACTCAATGTGTGTTTGTTGGTTATTCCACCACACGAAAGGCTATATATATGTGATCTGCGACAAGGAAATTAGTTGTCTCGTGATGTCCGCTTTGTGGAATCTGAAGCCTTCTTTCATGATTCAGTTGTGCCTGGGAATCGGTCCCAGGGGGAGTGTTTGGCATATTTGGCACCTCTCCCAGCTATTATTATGGCTGAGTTGGCTCCTCTTCCAGCGGTTGGTGAAGGCATTGCCCCTGTCCCAATGGTTGGTGAAGGTATAGTTCCGGCCACTAAAGAATTGGGCGCCATCGAAGCAAAGTGCAGAATTAGCGCTGGGGGCGTAGGTAGGGCGCTCGGTAATCCACGACTTCGGTAGATGGGGGCAGTGCGCTCGGTAGGGTAGCAGCGCGCTTGCAGATTGAGCAAAGTGATCCACGACTTCCAGTAGACGGGGCGCAGGTGCGCTTGCAGATTGAGCAAAGTGATCCACGACTTCCAGTAGATGGGGGCGAAAGCGCTTTTGCAGATCGAAAGCAACCGAAGCGGGGTGCACTCTGGTGATTCTCCAGCCCTTCCAGCTCCTCCAATTTCTAGACAATTTGAACGAGAGAAATGACCTCCAGTAACTCTCAAGGATTACTATAAATCTGATAGAGAAGGCATCCTCCAGTGACTCACAGGAATTTTTATTCTTTGCATAACGTTACATATCCTCTACAGGAGTATATAACGTATGCTAATATCACTTCATCTCATCATGCTTTCCTAAGTACAGTTGATGACGTGCAAGAACCCAAGAACTTTAGAGAAGCTAACTCTCGTCCAGTATGGAGAAAGGCGATGCAAGAAGAACTTCGTGCTCTAGACGAGAATAACACTTGGGATATTGTTATGCTACCGTATGGAAAGAAAACTGTTGATTGTCGGTGGGTGTTCAGAAATAAGTTCAACAGTGATGGTTCATTAGAGAGGTCTAAAGCTCAACTTGTTACAAGGGGATTCACCCAAACGTATGGTCAAGACTATAAGGAGACCTTTGCACCAATTGCAAAGATGAATACGTTTAGAGTTCTTGTATCTCTAGTTGTGAATCAAGACTGGAAATTATTTCAGATGGATGTGAAAAATGCATTCTTACACGGAGATCTTAAAGAAGAAGTGTATATGAGCATCCCACCTGGACATCCGAAGAAGAAGACTAAGGTCGGATTAGTATGCAAGTTAAAAAGGCTATCTATGGACTTAAACAATCTCCACGGCGTGGTATGCCAAGCTTCGGTTCTATTCTAGCTATGACCGGTCTTAAAAGCGAAGTGATCTTTGATCCTTCCTTATTTGTTAAATCTAGCGGACGGGCTTGGTTATAGTTCTTATTTATGTTGATGATATATTTATCACGGTGATGACCTTATCGAGATTTCTAAGCTCAAGGAGTTCTTGCACAAGAAGTTTGCCATCAAGGATCTGGGTATTATGAAGTACTTTCTTGGGATCGAAATTGCTTATTCAAAAAAAATGTATATTTGAATCAAAGAAAGTATGTGTTGGATATTTTGAGTGAAGCGGGGAAAGTGGGGTAAAAAACCATCGATTCTCCAACCGATAGTGGAGCCAAGTTGGACAACACCGGTGATCTTCTTTTACGACATTGGTCAAGATCGGTGATTAGTTGGTAAACTAATATATTTAACTATTACCCGACCGGATATTTCTTATGCAAATTGAGCTTGGTTAGTCGTTTTATGCATGCTCCAAGGACTCCACATATGAATGCAGTTTCTAGAATACTGCAGTATCTGAAAGGGTCACCAGGCAGAGATATTTGGATGCGGAAAAATGGGCATACATCTATTATGGCATTACCACGGATGCCGACAGGGGGATGTCCGGTTGATCGGAGGTCTACTCCGGTTATTGTACCTTTGTGGGAGGTAATTTAGTCACTTGGAAGAGCAAGAAACAAAATGTAGTGGCTCGTTCTAGTGCAGAAGCTGAGTACAGGGCTATGGCTTCAACCACCAGTGAAATCATATGGCTTCGCGCTCTTCTGAAGGATTTGTGTTTTGGGTTGCATATGCCAACTACACTTTACTGTGATAATCAAGCTGCTATGCACATTGCAGCAAATCCAGTGTTTCATGAGAGAACTAAGCATATCGAAATTGACTGTCACTTTGTGCGTGAAAAAGTAGTCCAACATTGTCACTACCTCCTTTGTTCGAAGTGACCAACAACTTGCAGACGTACATTTTTACCAAGGGACTTCCAGCTTCCAAGTTCCATGATATTCTCTCCAAGTTGGGTTCGCTGGATATCTTCGCACCAACTTGAGGGGGAGTGTGGGAGAAGAAAGGCAAGGGCGCAGTCGCGCCTTGACCAAGGCTAGTTGGAGCGCAGGTGTGCCCTAGTCGGTGTTTGCAGAGATTTATCAAATTCTTATGTTTTCTATAAAGGAAAGTCTCCAATCCTTTATAGAAACATATAAACACGAATATGCACTCATGTTGTGCTATATAAACTCTCTGTAACCTAAACTCCTATTATCTCAAGCAAAATAAAAAATCTTTCTTCTCCCGTGGACGTAGGTTGCCGCATTGGCACCGAACCACTATAAATTATTGTGTCTTGTCTATTTATTTAGGTGTTAAATTCTACAGTACTGGATGCAGAAATTGATAGAGCTTGGTGCTGCTAGACTCGTCGTTCCTGGAAATGCTTTAATAGGATGCATGCCTATCTATCAGAGTTTGTTTGAAAACGATGCGCAATTTACTCTTGACGAGAACTATTGTGTGGCAGAACTTAATGAATTTTCTAAGTACTACAATGAGCAGCTCCAAAGTGCCTTGGAATTATTAAGGACATCTCACCCAGAAGTGTCCATAGTATATGCTGATTACTACAACGCTTTCCAATGGCTCTTTGACAATCGATCTGAACTCGGTAAGTTCAAATTCAAATTTTCAATTTCACTAAAAAAAGTCATGTGTAATTATTTTTATATTGACACGTTTTTTTTCTTTTCTAAATTTTAGGATTTTCGGGCACACAAGCTTGTTGTGGAAGTGAAAGTGGAGGTTTATATAACTTTGACTTAAGAAAAATGTGCGGTAAAGGAACTAAAGTGTGCCCTAATCCAGATCAAACCATTAGTTGGGACGGAATTCACTTGACACAGAAGGCCTACCAAATTATGGCACAACAGCTACTTGAGAGTCATCTGTTCGAGTGCACAGCTTAGGCGGTCAGAGATTGAAGTTTATATATCCCTATTCTCTAGTTTTAGTCGATTTTGTTTACTTGCAGTGTTTGTTTTGAAGATTAGGAGAATACTATTTCATTGTTTTTGTCAATGTCTGGAAGATCAACGTTAAGACGGTGCTTGCTTTTATGTAGTAGTTGTTTTTTGTTAGTTCTCTGGGATGTGAGATGGTAATTTAGCCGAAGGTAGAATCTGGTCTTTCAATAATCAGATTTTTAGTGTATTTTCTTTAGCTCCTATCTCTGATAACTACTTCCAAGCTCTAAATAACCAAAATCAAGTTGTTGAAGCTAGAAAATTTATGTAGCACTTCTATTTTCTCCGCAAAGGTGTACTTGCTGCACTTCCAACCTTTGTGCAAGCTTTGCTGCTAATTCTCTGCAGCAAATTCTGCTTTTAAAGCACGTACTCTTGGCAGCGCAAAAAAACAAACTGTCCATTTTCACTTCAACGCTCAACACCAACAGCTCGTATATAATTAGACCAGCTGCTAAAAGCGCATCATTAATGAACAGTAGCTTAGGCCAATTAATTTTTCTTAGTTTGAGTTGCAGCCGTGATAACAACAGTAGTATTCTCTACAGCGTCTGTCCAAATGGATTTTGAGAGAAAGCTGAATCGAGGAACATCCTTCACCCAATTGATTTTAGTTAAACATTGTAGAATGTGTTTCAAAAGCTATCTTATACCTCTGACACAAGCAAAGAAACAGGTACAGAAAAGCTCACGAAAAGGAAAGGTTACGTTTCTCTTATTACAAGTGTCCTTTACATACACAAAACATGTAGAGCAAAAAACTTGTGACCAAAAGATATTGTCTCAAACATGCCATGTTCACCAGTTTCTGAAGTTGGGTTTTTAGCTACTTCCTTCTTTCTATGCTTCTTCTTCGGCGCCATTTGAATGTGTATACTTGCAGAAGAAGCCTTTTTAAAAAAAAAAAAAAAAAACCACCACCTCCACCTGCCTGTTTCCTATTTGCTGCTGAGATTGCACGTGCGTTCAAACAAATGATATTTTAGAACTTAAATTCCGAAACTGAAATGGTCGAAATATCTGCGTACTATCTGGAAACCTGACGAAAGTTTTCGACATAGTTGAAATGTGTCGAGTTATGTAATTTTGGTTTTTTGGACTTTGGAGAGTGAAAATATGAAATGCCTGGAATCTATTGGGATACGGTTCGAAATATTGAGATCTCCAAATGAAAGATAAATATAATGTTTTTCACATTGAAGTATTGAACTCGAGCAAAGTGAACAAACTTGATTAAACCAAGTTGCTAAGCTCCGCCCGTACAGGGGAGGATCCAGTATTGCCACTCAATCTGCTACAACTAACATACACCACAAATATCATGATTGCCACTTAAGAGGGCTGCTACAATTAATATACACTACAAATATTTTTTTAGAGAAATTATATACACTATTATAACTAGTATTTTTTTTTTGACGGAAAAATTGGGTATGCTGTAGTACACTCCCGCCCACCCCTGCGTACACTGAAACACTCTCCTTTTAAGTAGCCACTGTGTGACAAACTGGTATGCCCTCTCAGTTAAGTGAATTCCGTCCCAACTTATGGATTGATCTGGATTAGGGCACACTATAGTTCCTTCCGCTCCGCACATCCTTGTCAATTCAAAGTTATACGAACCTCCAGCTTTACTTCCACAACACGCTTGTAAGCCCGAAAATCCTAAAATGTATATAAGAAAAACAAACGAGTTACTACCTCCAAAATAATTACACATACATTTTGGTTTGAAATTTAAGGCGTGGATGGGAACTTACCAAATTGTTTATGTCTAGAGAGCCACTTGTAAGCATTGTAGTAATCAGCATACAATATGGACACCTTTGGGTGCGTTGTCCTTAATAGTTGCAAGGCGTTTTGAAGCTGCTCATTATGGTGCATTGTAAATTCATTAAATTGTGCCAAACGAAAGTCTTTGTCAAAAGAAAATTCCGTATTGTTTTGGAAGAAGGTTTGATGTATTGGTAAGCATCCCATTGGAAAAATTCCAGGAACGACGAGTTGAGTGGCACCAAGCTCAATCAGTCTCTGCATCCAATGTCACAAAGTAAATATTTTATTTTGTTTGCAATTAAAATAAGTTTCACCAAATTATTACAAAGATGCTCACTCTGGCAACGTCTGCAATGTTGTGAACAAGAAGAGGCACTAAACTTCTGACCTCCTCCAGGGTTTTACCCTAAAAAAAGGCATAGTTGTAGTCATTAATTCCAATTTCCCCCACCACGAAGAGAGCCTTTTTAAGTATATTAGCGCATTCTACAAATAACCAACAAAACAAAAATATTAATTCGAAAACAATCCTGAATGCTGAAACTTGGACAATAATTCAAACGATTATATACACATTCTTGTATAGTGGTTATATATATTTACTTGTTTTAAAGGAACATATTGATTTGGTATGAGTTATGAACTAATCCAATTGCACAGACAGGGAACTATTGGTGACTGGTGAAATGATTCCATTCTGAAGCAAGACTGAATTGTTCAGTGCTGTTGATCCTCCTACCGCGAAATTCACGCCATGGCTAAATGAAGCGTTCTTTTGTAAGTATGGATTGAGTAAAGGCAAACCAAGTGCTTCCGCTGCAAAAATGCAACAAAACATGATATGTATATTAATAGACACACACAATTTTGTTAATTAAACTCAAATTGGGTACTTATGAAATGGAAATGTAGGATGTTACAATCACATGCTGCAAGGCTAAGTACAATTGTGATCCCATGGTTAAGGGAGAAATATCTCTGTTCGAGCATTAACATTTAATGGAGCTGATGAGATAGATTTGAGGTATTTGATTGTTGGCCAGCATCAACTGTCATAAACTCATAATCATATAAAACTATACAAAACTAGTCTTTCCTTTATATAGTAAAAAGTATATACGTTTTTGCTTTGGACACCACACTGGACGCATGAAATTCACAAATTATTATAGAATACCAAAATTTGGAAAAGAAGTTACCAAAAAAATCAATGATGAGTCGACCATTGGAGGCTCGCCCAGTGGCCTTATTAAAATAAGTCTGACCATAAGGAAGGCGCGTAAAAGTAGTGTTTGCACGAGCAGGTTCACGAATAAAGTTTCCGGTGTCTGAAAACGAATCTCCAAACTGATATATGGCATCATAAGTACAATTCCCATTGTGTGCATTACAAGTAAGATATGGAATAGAGAAAGAAGTTGAAAGTAGAAGGAAAGATAACACATATATTCTCTTGTTATTTGGCATGATTGAAGAGCAAAACTTGGCTGGTGTATGATTAAGCCTTGGTGGTGACAAACTGACAACTGACAAGACTATTATTTTATACACTAGTTATAATTTGTGCTTATAATCCCTGGAAATAGTATACATACGTACATGTGTCCAAATTCAACACTTGAATGGACTATTAGAAAAAAACTACCATAATTGTCAAAGCACTTTCCATGGCCACAAAATATATTCTTATTCTTGGCTTGATTATGTGCAATATATTTACTGATATTTTATCGACTAGCCTCTCTGTACGTGTCTCTGCCACGTTAACAATCTCTGATTTTATTTTATTTTTCATTAATTTCTAGATATGAAACTACCATTTTACTCCTGCAAAAGACAAAATAAAAAAATAAAACAAAAAAATAGCATGAATTGTAATATTTGTGTTTGGAAAGGGGCAAAATTAGAAAAAAAATTAATGGCGTGATGAATTCACTGTTGAAGCCCTCGTTTTCTTTAAAGAAGTTAGATTAGATTAGATATTAGATATATTTCGTGAAATATCGGAGTAGTTTTGTCACAGCCCGAATTTCTAAACAATAACAAAATGAATATTTGAAATATAAATATCTCAAACATCACTAGGTTCACTTGTTTAAAACCCAGACTATGACGGAGGATACTACACATACAAACCCTAATAGCCATGTCATAAAAGAAACAACTTAAAATAAAATAATCTCAATAATTATCCGCAACTTCTTTATTAAGATAACATCCTTCCAAATAAAATATCAAACAAACTCTCAAAATAAAATTCCTCACTACCATGTTCTCATGCCATGAAAAAGGTAAATTACGTTATTACATCATTCCAATAGGAATCAGACCTAAAAGAAAACTAACGGACTGCTCCAGGGAAGAATCTCAATCACACGCCGTGGTTCCACTGCCTTCTACCTATGTTCCCAAGAACACACCCACGTTGCCAAAACAAAGAAAACATGGGTCAGCAAAATGGAATTTGCTGGTATGAGTAGACTAACTACATATAAACATTTCAAACTTTACTTATCCAACTAACACTTTAAATCTATCATAACCTAATCATTCTCAGCTTGGAAGACAGGTAGTTCCGTCATCTCAATCGGCATAGTTTCTTCCAAAGCAAAATTTCCATTTTATTAACTCATTCTAATAACTCATTTTAATATTTAAATAATTGAATTACACTTACCGATGTCCGCCACTGTATAAGGGTAGGACCGCGTCCCTGCAAAAATATTATTAAGTCCTACCCTCCTGCAAAAGAAAGTTATAACTTGTATATAACATATGTAGATATCCTATATGGATTCAAAAGTAAGCCCAAACACACTCGCATAATCAAATCAATTTCTCTTGTCAATTAATCAATTATTTTTCTTATACACCCACCCTTTAATACCTACTCCACAATTTGCACTCCACACATTTGCCAAATCACACATTCCTGTGTGTCTCTCTCCCACCAAATACCACAATATCATAGCCATCTCGGGCTTTCATACACATATTTCGCGCCTCTTTGGGCACAAAACTTCAGTCATTCATGGCACATTCAATGAACACCTTAGGTCATTCCCGCCACATTCAAGGAATACATATCATATCACTAACGGGCCATTCATGACACATTCAATGAATGCCTGGGTCATTCTGCCACATTCAAGGAATACCTAATCCTACATTCCCGTACACTCAAGGAATACAACTAACCCAAGGCGAATACCTTAGTTCCTCTTTAGGGACGGTCAAACCATCGGTCATTCATGACACATTCAATCAAATACGGGTCATTCATGGCACATTCAATGAATACCCTTATATAACGCTTAACGGGCCATTTATGGCACATTCAATAAATGCCCACCTAACATATGACTTCATCGGTCATAAACTCAATTCAAAACTTGAAGTGGAGAGTTCTAAAAAGTGCGGTAAGTTTTGTTTACGATTATTGAAATTTATTGTATTTATTATTTCAGAGAACGAAAGAATATCTTGATTCAAGTATTTTTGGTTTACGCGTTATTAATTTCATGGATGTACAAGTGTCATAACGTGTGTATCGTAAAAAACTGAAAAATCACAAAGCAGTAAATACACGTACACAAGTATATTTAGAAAGGTCCTAGCCTAAGTCAAACATGCTAATTGTCCTAGACTTATCCTAATAGACCGAATCATAATTTTAGGAAAAAGTCAAATTTTCGGGTCAACTGGTCAAAGTCAAAGTCAACTCTGTTCAACAATCAAAGTCAACTCTGGTCAACTATCAAAGTCAACCATGGTCAAACTCTTCTAACCCCAAAAGCCCAAAGCCTAAAGCCCATAGTCTAACTGTCACAGCCCGATTTTCTAAACAATTAAAAATAATGAATATTTGAAATATAAATATCTCAAACATCACTATGTTCAATTGTCTAAAAACCCAGGCTATGACGGGGTGGATACAACACATGTCAAAACCTAAAACCCACATCACAACAGGATCAACTTAACAACAAAAATCTCCAAATTCCTCAACTATCACTTTATTAAAAACTTTCTTCCATCCCGATACAAACATAAACAAACTTTAAGAATAACAATTTCCAACCTCGTATTCTCATGTCATATAAAAAAAGTAACCTACGTTATTACATCCTTCCCAAAGATCAGACCTAATAAACTAAACTCCCAGACTGCTCCAGGCGAGAATCCAAATCACACGCCCGCGGTTTCACTGCCTTCCACCTATGTTCCCAAGAACACACCCACGTTGCCAAAACAAAGCAAACATGGGTCGACAAAATGGAATTTCTTTGGTATGAGTAGACTAACCACATATAAACATTATCATACTTTAATTATCCAAACAATCACTTTATATTTTCCCATAACTTAATCATTCACGGCTTGGAAGGCAGTGTAGTTCGTCATTTCAACAGGCATAGCTTCTTCCCAAGCAAGACTTCCATCTTATTAACTCATTCTAATAACTTGTTTTAATAACTAAGTCATTTAATTAAAACTTACCGGATATCATTTCTTTGTATAAGGGTAGAACAGCGTCCACGCACAAAATGTTATTAAGTCCTACCCTCCCTGCAAAAGAAAGTTAGAACTTCTAACATTTGTCGATATCCTATAGGTATTGAAAAGTAAACTCAGCACACACTCGCACAATCAAATTAATTTCTCTTATTAATTAATCAATTACTTTTCTTATACACATATTTCACAACCTATGTACCTTAGGTCATTCCCCACATTCAAGGAATACCCAACCCTACATTCCCGTATGACACTCAAAGAATACAACTAACCCGCATGGCGAATACCTTAGTTCCTCTCAGGGTAGTCAAACAACCGGTCATTCATGGCACATTCAATGAATACCGGGTCATTCATGGCACATTCAATGAATACCCATAGATAACGCTTAACGGGCCATTTATGGCACATTCAATAAATGCCCACCTAACCTATGACATCAGCGGTCATAAAACTCAATTCCAAAACTTGGTGAAGAGTTCTAAAAGAGTCGCGGTAAATTTATTTACGCATTATTGAACTTTATTTTATATATCATTTCAGAGAACGAATGAGTATCTTGATTCCTGTATTTTTTATTTACGCGTTATTAATTTCAGGAATGTCTTAGTGTCATAACGTTGCATATCATAAAATACTGCAAAATCACATAGTAGTTAATACACATACACATGTATATATAGAGGTCTTAGCCTAAAGTCAAGTATGCTAATAGCCCTAGACCTATCTTAATAACCCAAATCATAATCCGAGTTAAAAGGTCAAATTGGGTCAACTGGTCAAAGTCAACCCTGGTCAACAGTCAACCCTGGTCAAAGTCAAAGTCAACCATCATGGTCGAAGTCAAACTTTCGTTTCCATGATCAACAGGTTCGGGGTCATAGCCATGGTTCATGGCTAAGGTCAAAATGCATGGCTCATGAGCTCATGACTAAGATAATGATTCGGACCCAACTGGCCAAGCCCAAACCCCAAGCCTTAGAACCCGAAAGTCTAAACATTTAAAAACCCAATTAGATCTATTTTAAGTCCTATGGACTGACCCCAAGCAATATTAGAAACTGGCCCAAAACAGTTAAGTGGTTCGGTCCAAAAATTTAACTGAAACCGGCCCAAAAACTTTAATTTAAACTAGTCCACAAATAACATAAAATCGGGCCCAACAAGAAATAGAACTTGGCCCAGCTAACAATAAGGGGTTTGGCCCAAAGAAAATCGACCCAGGCCCAGGCCCAAGCCCAAATCGTCATCTTCTCCAACAGTTCTCCTCCACCACCAAAGCAGCCCAAATTTCCGGCCACCACCATCTCCCATTTCATCAAGTCGGTTCGACTCTATACACAAACCCCACTACTTTAATTAACACCGAAAACCTCAAATGCTTAAATCTAGATTTACCCAAAACTAGATCTAGTTCAATTCGGACCGCCATTAATGGCTTCCCCAACCTTTCAACAACCCCATCCACATCCTTCTTCCATTCCGGTGATTTGAATCCTCCCCAAAACCCAACACGCCAATACCACCCAATTCAATGTCATCACTCTTCAAAAAGCGCGTTTTGGCGCCATTCTTGGACCTTCAAGCGTCAACACCACCCATGTCCGACCCACAACCACCACCACCAAACCATCCATTCAAGCCGACACATTAAATATAAAACATCACGAAGTTCGACCAACATCATAACACGGTAAATCTAATACTAACGGTTCAAACTAAAATTATTGGAGGATGGGCGTGCGCCATTGACAGCTCTAAAAGCCCGATAGCACCGGCGAAAAACTCCGACCACCAACAACAAAGTTTTCTTAAATAAAATGGCGAAGTTCTTGTCGGCCGCCATTGATGCTCTGTCGAAGCTCCAAACAGCCTAAATTATAACCGACTTTACTAATACAAAAACAGAACAAATCATGGGCCGAGAACGAGCGGGGAAAAATCACGAAAACATCGTACTCGCATAAAGCGTTATACTCCCGTAAAACTGTTATCTATGAATAAACTGTATAGGCGATATGCTAGAAAAAGAAAACTAAAATACTCACAATAGCAGTTTATATGGACATAAATTCATAAATTCTAAACAGTGAAAATCATAGTTCTAGTAGTGGTGAGAGTTAACTTTCTACTCACTGTGGGCTCTCCGATTATCAACAACCTACGGGAAAAACCTTCCTTTCCTTCCTTCAGTAAAACTCCCATTTTTTTTTTTTTTTTTTTCTAAAACCCTCGCTGTGTTCTTTTTCCAAAAACTCTACGTGAGAAAACTCCCCGAAAAACAAGGACAACACTTATCCATTTACCTACGGGCTTTTATCCGTATCTGATAGTTATCATCTATCCATTTTATCTATTTTCATTATTATTATCTTTATTATTATTATTATTAGGAAAATAAAATAATAAAAACACGGGGTGTTATACTAACTTAAGCCAAAAATAAAAATCCAAAAGTAAAAAGATATTAGCCCACCACGATTTTGGCCAAAGCCCAAAGTCGTTTTTGCTACTGTTCATCTCCTTCCTCTCAAATTTCCACCAACGCCTCCACCACCGATGCAGCCACCACCGGCCATCAATAACTAAAACAAACCCAGTGGTTTTCATCCCCACAAAAACCCCTACACACCTATCCTAACAATTCATGATTTCGTTATACTGCAAAAATCGCATCCAACGCCATTAACAAAGCTTTGGAGCTTCGACAGCTCCTCTCCAGCACCCAATCCACCGCCAACCCATTCACCTCAACCCAACAACAATGTCCCAACAAAATCCAAACAACAAAACATTCAAACAACACATTAAAAATCGGAACGGTTTGGATCTTGGTCGAACGCCATTACTGGCTATTTCAAGGCTTCCCCTCACCCAATCAACCCAAACACCAATTCAATACCCAACTCTTCATTACCACAACCAAACATCATCAATAAACATTCAAAGTTTACAATTCAACATTACCACAAATCAAATAAAAAACCATACTTTAAAAAAAACAAAGAACGGTTTGGTGCTGGCGATGGCGGCGCCATTTAGCCACCGTGTCGGAACCGGCGGTTTAAATGCCAAAACTTCGTCCCTAGTTTATCTCTGCGTGGTTCAAAATGGTATCTAACCATTATTAGAGTCGGCAATATTGCAATTAGAGAAAACGGCATTCTCGATATGATTAATCAAAACCAATAAAAGAAATATAACATATTATGACTACTCACCGATTTAAAACCGAACTGCTTCCGAAGTTTAAACCCCGAAGCCCGACGTCTATTGTCGCGAAAAAAATAATCTTCCTCGTTCAAAACTTTTCATTAAAACTCTCCATTTTTTTTATAAACCTCCATTGTGTTTTCCTTTAAACTCTCGTGAGAAAACTCTATTTTTTCTAGTTTTAAAACCTCCCGAAAACAAGGGTTTTAGACTTATCTACTTACTTACGGGCTTTTATCCAAAACTACTGGATATCTTATCTCTGTTTTATTTATTTACATTATTATTATTATTATTAATATTATTATAGAAAAAGAAATTAAAAGACGGGGTGTTATAATATACACACCTTAAAAGGATCTCGTCCCGAGATTCAAGGTAGAGTGTCAGAGAAGAGCTCAGGGTGCATCTGTCTTATCTTATCTTCAAGTTCCCAGGTCACGTCATTTTCCCTTTCACTCTACTGCACTTTTACCAAGTTTACAATCCTCCTCCTAAGTTGTTTCACATCCCTATCTACTATCGTGATAGGCCTCACTGTAAAAGTTACATCATCGTTCAACTCTAGCTCTGCTGGCTGAACAACCTCAGTAGGATCTTTCACACATTTCCGTAGCATAGACACGTGGAAGACATCGTGAATCATCGCTAAGTTAGGCGGCAAAGCAAGACGATACGCCAAACTACCAACGGAGGCTACTATCTCATATGGTCCAATATATCGTGGACTCAACTTTCCTTTCATGCCAAACCTCATAACTCCTCTCATAGGGGAAATCTTCAAAAACACAAAATCACCTACAGAAAACTCTACCCGTTTCCTCTTCAAATCTGCATAACTTTTCTGCATACTCTGTGCTGTCTTAATCCTTTCTCTAATGACTTTAATCTGTTCAGATGTCTCTCTCACTAGGCCCAAGCAATACTCGGTCTCCCACATCTGCCCAACAAGTAGGTGATCGACATGGACGCCCATACAAAGCCTCAAAGGGTGCCATACCAATGCTCGACTGGAAACTGTTATTATATGCAAACTCCACCAAAGGTAAATGCTCCTCCCATCCTCCACCAAAATCCATTACACAAGAGTGTAACATATCTTCTAATATCTGATTCACCCTCTCCCAGATGCGTCCATCAATGCGGGAGGATGGTAAGTGATTACTCATCGCCAAACTAGTGCCCATAGCTTGCGGCTGAAAACTCTTCCAAAACTCGAAAGTGAACAAAGGATCTCGATCTGAAATAATACTCACTGGAATCCCATGTAACCTGACCACTTCCCGAATGTACAAGGAAACCAACTTATCTGTATTTCTACGTACGTCAATAGGAATGAAATGAGCAGATTTCGTTAGACGATCAACAATAACCCAAATAGATTCATTACCTTTCCAAGACTTAGGCAAACCATCAATGAAATCCATAGAAATGTGCTCCCATTTCCACATCGGTATCTCTAATGGCTGCAATAATCCAGAAGGCCTCTGATGCTCTGCTTTAACTCAACGACAAGTTAAACACTGAGAAATATATTCTCCGACATCTCTTTTCATTCATTCCCACCAAAAGGTCCTCTTCAAGTCTTGGTACATCTTCGTTCCTCCAGGATGAATTGTAAACCGAGAACGATGAGCTTCATATAATATTTCCTTCTTTAACTCGCATCATCGGTACACATAATCTCTCATGAAATCTTAATCCTCCATCGAATCCATCGCTTAATCGGACGGACAATCATTTAAAATATCAATGACCGGATCATCCAACCGACTCAAAAGAAATCGGTCTCTGTGTTGCATGGCAATCACTCTACTGAAAATCACCGGCCTAACCTCCAAATTACATATATACCCCCTCATCGTATCGGTGTAGTCCGGACATCATAAGCTGCTATAGTCTCTAAACTCTTCCACTCTTTGCACCATAAGAGTGGTCAAAACACTGTGCAATCGACTAAGTGTATCCGCAACTACATTGCCCTTGCCTGGGTGATACTGAATCTCAAAGTCATAACTACTTATGAACTCCATCCATCTCTGCTGTCTCATATTCAACTCCTTCTGTGAATAAAGATACTTCAAACTCTTGTGATCTGTGTAAAGCTTGAACTTCTCACCATATAAATAATGTCTCCACACCTTCAAAGCAAAAACCACTGCCGCTAACTCCAGATCATGAGTAGGATAACGTCTCTCGTGTATCTTCAACTGTCGTGAAGCATACGACACCACCTTCTGGTCTTGCATTAACACACAACCCAAACCCGGTTCCACTAGCATCTGTAAAACCACTAGCTTTCAGCCCTAGTGGGATTACTAGAATTGGAGTCAGAGTCAACCCTGTTTCAATTCTAGGAAAGCTTTCTCACAATCATTAGTCCACATAAACTTCACATCTTTCCTAGTTAACTTGGTGGCCGGAGCTGCAATAAGTGAGAACTTCTCAATAAATCTCCGATAATATCCATTTAACCCCAAGAAATTTCTAATCTCTCGTAGCGGTGGTTGGTTGTTTCCATTCTTTCAACTGCAAAGAACCTTCTCGGTCTACAGACAATCCCTTCACTAGATACCACGTGTCCCAAGAAACAAATTTCTTCTTCCCAAAATGGCACTTGCTAAACTTAGCATACAACTTCGTTCTAACGCCACGCATCACTATCTTCAAATGTATCTTATGTTCTTACGTGTTTTGTGAATACACTAAAATGTCATCAATGAAAACAATCACAAATTTATCCAAAAAGGGCCTGAAAATACGATTCATCAGGTCCATAAAGAATGCAGTGCATTACAACCCAAAAGGCATCCACGAGAAAACTCATACAACCCATACCGAAGTTCTAAATGCGATCAAAGGAATACTCTTCTCTTCAACTCCCATCGATAATAACCGGTCCTTAAATCAAACTTTGAAAATATTTTAGCCCCTTTCAACCGGGTCCAACAAATCATCAATCCTAGGAAGCGGATACTTATTTTTATAGTCACTGGTTCAAATCCACGAAGTCAATACACATCCTCAAAGTACCATCCTTCTTTGAAACAAAAATAGCGGCACCCCATGGTGAGTTGCTCGGTTATTATGAACCTAGTCATACACACCTTAAAAGATTCAAACCCATATACTCAAAAAGATATGGTTAAGCCAAAAAACAAAATCATTAAACATTAAACTCTTACCCCTTTTGAGTAATTCCTCGACTTGCACTTTCATTTTAGATCAATAGCTTAGGTGCCAACTGTAAGCCCGACTTTGAAACCAGTGCGGTCCCCGGTAACAAGTCTATCGAAACTCCACCTCCTCTTGGGTGGCAACCACGGAATCTCCGAAAAACATCTTGAAGTCTCTCACTACTTCCACATCAGCGATATCCCTCGTGGGTATCTCATAAAGCACGTGAAACTAGACATCACCGAAGTCCTCCTTACTAACACAGGTGTGAATCAACCTTGGCATGCCAGGTGTATTCACTATAACCTCCCTCCTCGCACAATCCAAGGTAACATGATAACGCGTCAACCAATCTATACCAAGTATGAAATGGAAACCCTCAAACCCCAAAACGATCAAGTCTACCATAAAGACACGTTCTAAGAAACATAACTTAAAACCTTTGCACTCGTCATACAAGGTAACAGAACCTCCTAACGGTGTCTCAACACACAAGGGCTTAGATAAAAGGGTAGTTTTAAAACTTTCTTTCTCAACATACTGACGAGATATAAAGGAATGTGAAGCACCTGAATCAAACAAAACTCTGAATGTAAACTGAGATGAACTAAAGGTACCTTCAACATTCCCAGGTCCTGGCATAGCTGCATAGGCTCTAAAGACGAGTGACCGTCTTTGGTGCTCGATTCTGCGATTTCCACTGCTTGGTAGGGCAATAACGAGATAAATGCCCCACTGCTTACACTCGAGGAAGCCCTTTCAGCGGGAACTATGGCTCGAGCATTGGTCTTTGGTGCGGGGTAAAAGTAATCTTCTTCGGTCGATCACGGAAGAAGCGGAGCTCGACCAAGCCGGGACCCCGCCACGCCATCGATTCCCCTCGAAGTCTATAGCCTCGATCCGCCCGGTGGCCTATAACCATCCTGGCGATGAAATCCTCCCGGGGTCGATATACCCTGGCGATGAAATCCTCCCCGAAACCCCGGGATGGTGGTCTGCGAAACGGACCCCCGAGGTATATTATAAGGCATAAACCTATTCGGTTTTTTTGCTCTCAAAAGGCCTAGGACCAACAACCGGTATCTCACCAAACTTCCTCTTCCCCTCGACTCTCTTGGGGCTGCATTCTCGCTCCTCATATCTCAAGGCCAAGTCCAACACACGATCAAAAGTGTCCCCATCAAAAGGAATCAACTTGCTTGGGACAAGTGACTCTCTAACCCACGATGAACTTTTGGGTTTTCTTCTTGTCGAAGATCCACAAGATAGGGAGCAAACCTCGATAACTCATTAAACTTGGTCACATACCGGCCACCGACTTCCGTCTTGAGTCAACTCAGAGAACTGTTGAGCCAATTGCTTTTTTCGCCTCCGGAATGAACTTACTCTCAAATCTAATCTTGAAGTCTTCCCAAGTCAAAGTTCTAGTGTCGGACTAGGGGTGAGAGCTTCGCCACCAAAACCTAGCAGCGTCATCAAGTTGGTGAGTCCTTGACTCTCGCTTCGAATCTCAAGAGTGCATGATACGCCAAATACATTTTCACAACTTTGAATCAAGACTCTGCAATCGATGATTCCCAACACCGAGAAATCGGCTGCCCACCAAGAGTACCAAACTCCTTATCAAGGCTTAGCAAAAGGATCTCCTCGAACATGATGGTTATTCGCATAGCCCAGAATAACTGATTAATTTGTCCTCGACATCTATCTTTGGAGTGTTCACTGCAGGTCCAATAGTATTACCATTACGTGTCTCAACCATGATCTACAGTTCAAACAAAACTCCCATTAATATTCACATATATCTAAAACTCTCAATACTATAATCCATATTCCACATCCGAGGATCACTTAGACTTTCCAACACTAAGCTAACCTAGGCTCTGATACCAAAATGTCACAGCCCGAATTTCTAAACAATAACAAAGTGAATATTTGAAATATAAATATCTCAAACATCACTAGGTTCACTTGTTTAAAAACCCAGACTATGACGGAGGATACTACACATACAAACCCTAATAGCCATGTCATAAAAGAAACAACTTAAAATAAAATAATCCTAATAATTATCCGCAACTTCTTTATTAAGATAACATCCTTCCAAATAAAATATCAAACAAACTCTCAGAATAAAATTCTTCACTACCATGTTCTCATGCCATGAAAAAGGCAAAACTACGTTATTACATCATTCCAATAGGAATCAGACCTAAAAGAAAACTAACGGACTGCTCCAGGGAAGAATCCCAATCACACGCCACGGTTCCACTGCCTTCCACCTATGTTCCCAAGAACACACCCACGTTGCCAAAACAAAGCAAACATGGGTCAGCAAAATGGAATTTGCTGGTATGAGTAGACTAACTACATGTAAACATTTCAAACTTTACTTATCCAACTAACACTTTAAATCTATCATAACCTAATCATTCTCAGCTTGGAAGACAGGTAGTTCCGTCATCTCAACCGGCATAGTTTCTTCCCAAGCAAAATTTCCATTTTATTAACTTCCATTTTATTAACTCATTCTAATAACTCATTTTAATATTTAAATAATTGAATTACACTTATCGATGTCCGCCGCTGTATAAGGGTAGGACCGCGTCCCTGCAAAAATATTATTAAGTCCTACCCTCCTGCAAAAGAAAGTTAGAACTTGTATATAACATATGTAGATATCCTATATGGATTCAAAAGTAAGCCCAAACACACTCGCATAATCAAATCAATTTCTCTTGTCAATTAATCAATTACTTTTCTTATACACCCACCCTTTAATACCTACTCCACGATTTGCACTCCACACATTTGCCAAATCACACATTCCTGTGTGCCTCTATCCCACCAAATACCACAATATCATAGCCATCTCTGGGCTTTCATACACATATTTCACAGCCTCTTTGGGCACGAAAACTCAGGTCATTCATGGCACATTCAATGAACACCTTAGGTCATTCCCGCCACATTCAAGGAATACCTATCATATCACTAACGGGCCATTCATGACACATTCAATGAATGCCCTGGGTCATTCCTGCCACATTCAAGGAATACCCAATCCTACATTCCCGTACACTCAAGGAATACAACTAACCCGCAAGGCGAATACCTTAGTTCCGCTTTAGGGCAGTCCAAACCATCTGGTCATTCACGGCACATTCAATGAATACCTAGGTCATTTATGGCACATTCAATGAATACCCTTATATAACGTTAACGGGCCATTTATGACACATTCAATAATTGCCCACCTAACATATGACTTCATCAGTCATAAACTCAATTCCAAAACTTGAGGCGTGGAGAGTTCTAAAAGGGTGCGGTAAGTTTTGTTTACGCATTATTGAAATTTATTGTATTTATTATTTCAGAGAACGAAAGAATATCTTGATTCAAGTATTTTTTGTTTACGCGTTATTAATTTCATGGATGTATAAGTGTCATAACGTGTGTATCGTAAAAGACTGAAAAATCACAAAGTAGTAAATACACGTACACAAGTATATTTACAAAGGTCCTAGCCTAAGTCAAACATGCTAATTGTCCTAGACTTATCCTAATAGACCGAATCATAATTTTAGGAAAAAGTCAAATTTTCGAGTCAACTGGTCAAAGTCAACTCTGGTCAACTGTCAAAGTCAACCATGGTCAAACTTTTCTAACCCCAAAAGCCCAAAGCCTAAAGCCCATAGTCTAACTTAAGCCAAAAATAAAAATCCAAAAGTAAAAAGATATTAGCACACCACGATTTTGGCCCAAGCCCAAAGTCGTTTTTACTACTGTTCATCTCATTCCTCTCAAATTTCCACCAACGCCTCCACCACCGATGCAGCCACCACCGGCCATCGATAACTAAAACAAACCCAGCGGTTTTCATCCCCACAAAAACCCCTACACACCTATCCTAACAATTCATGATTTCGTTATAATGCAAAAATCGCATCCCACGCCATTAACAAAGCTTTGGAGCTTCGACAGCTCCTCTCCAGCACCCAATCCACTGCCAACCCATTCACCTCAACCCAACAACAATGTCCCAACAAAATCCAAACAACAAAACATTCAAATAACACATTAAAAATCGGAACGGTTTGGATCTTGGTCGAACGCCATTACTGGCTGTTTCAAGGCTTCCCCTCACCCAATCAACCCAAACACCAATTCAATACCCAACTCTTCACTACCACAACCAAACATCATCAATAAACATTCAAAGTTTACAATTCAACATTACCACAAATCAAATAAAAAACCATACTTTAAAAAAAACAAAGAACGGTTTGGTGCTGCTGATGGCGACGCCATTAGCCACCGGTGTCCAGACTTCGACAGTTTAAATGCCATTAACAGAGTCGTCCTAGTTTATCTACTGCAGTGGTTCAAAATGGTATCTAACCATTAACAGAGTCGGCAATATTGCAATTAGAGAAAACGGCATTACTGATATGATTAATCGAAACCAATAAAAGAAATATAACATATTATGACTACTCACCGATTTAAAACCGAACTGCTTTCCGAAAGCGAAACCCCGAAAGCCCGACGTCTATTGTCACACGAAAAAATAATCTTCCTCGTTCAAAACTTTTCAGTAAAACTCTCATTTTTTTTTTTTATAAACCCTCGCTGTGTTTTTCCCCCAGAAACTCTCGTGAGAAAACTCTATTTTTTTTTCTAGTTTGTAAAACCTCCCAGAAAACAAGGGTTTTAGACTTATCTACTTACTTACGGGCTTTTATCCAAAACTACTGGATATCTTATCTCTGTTTTATTTATTTACATTATTATTATTATTATTAATATTAATATTATTATAGAAAAAGAAATTAAAAGACGGGGTGTTATAATATACACACCTTAAAAGGATCTTGTCTCGAGATTCAAGGTAGAGTGTCAGAGAAGAGCTCAGGGTGCATCTGTCTTATCTTATCTTCAAGTTCCCAGGTCACGTCATTTTCCCTTTCACTCCACTGCACTTTTACCAAGTTTACAATCGTCCTCCTAAGGTGTTTCACATCCCTATCTACTATCGTGATAGGCCTCACTGTAAAAGTTACATCATCGTTCAACTCTAGCTCACGGGTGAACAACCTCGATGGGATCTTTCACATTTTTCCGTAGCATAGACGTGGAAGACATCATGAATCATCGCTAAGTTAGGCGGCAAAGCAAGACGATACGCCAAACTACCAACGGAGGCTACTATCTCATATGGTCCAATATATCGTGGACTCAACTTTCCTTTCATGCCAAACCTCATAACTCCTCTCATAGGGAAACCTTCAAAAACACAAAATCGCTTCTACGAAAACTCTACCCGTTTTTCTCTTCAAATCTGCATAACTTTTTCGCCGCCTACTGTGTCTTAATCTTTAAATCCTTTCTAATGACTTTAATCTGTTCAGATGTCCCTCTCACTATCTCAGGCCCAAGCAATACTCGGTCTCCCACATCTGCCCAACAAGCAGGTGATTGACATAGACGCCCATACAAGGCCTCAAAGGGTGCCATACCAATGCTCGACTGAAAACTGTTATTATATGCAAACTCCACCAAAGGTAAATGCTCCTCCCATCCTCCACCAAAATCCATTACACAAGAGCGTAATATATCTACTTACTTACGGGCTTTTATCCAAAACTACTGGATATCTTATATCTGTTTTATTTATTTACATTATTATTATTATTATTAATGTTAATATTATTATAGGAAAAGAAATTAAAAGACGTGAAATATCGGAGTAGTTTGTTTTTTCAGTTAACAGAAAATGAGAAATAGTTTTGTTTGAAGTAGAAATGGCACCGAAGAAGAAGGGAAGAAAGAAGGAAGCAGCTAAGAACCCAAGTTTAGAAACAGATGAACATGGCATGTTTGAGGGTATGCTCGTTTACTTTGTTGAAAATGGTGTACAATCTCGAAGACTACAGGTCATTTTCTTACCCCCACCCAAATATGAAAATATCCACACTCATTTTTGGATGAAATTTGTTACCTTTGACTTGTTTCCATGTTTTTTCTACACTTTTGGACATTTGACTCAATTCATCTTGCATTCTTAACATGTATGAAAGCAATGCTTTACCACTTTTTTTTATGGTGTTTTTTTAGATTTTTAGAGGAGGGTGGATAAAGTTGGAAATGTATTGCGTTGTAGAGTTGTGTTGCTTATAGGCATTCTGATTAGAAATTTGGTCATAGGTTGAGTGTTCAGAAGATGATAATTTTGAGATGAATCATGTCAAAAGGTGTTGTAAAAAGAGAACCTAAATAAGTTTTGAAATTCATGTTCTAGGGAAGTGGCCAGGTTGTATTGACTGATCAATGAAGTGCGTAAAAGACTTGAAATTAGTGAGGATAAACACTTGTCACTGTGAGTCTGAAAACTAAAGTTTCTAAAAGAGCGAGTAGAAAGTTGAGATCAGGTGTAAAAGACACAATTTAGAAATAGAGAAGATAAAAACCATTTTGGCATCAAGACTTTATGTTCTTGAGTTTCACGAATTATCCTATTGTTTTTCTTTAGATTTGGAAAGAGAAGTTGGTGCTAATGGGAGCTACTGTTGAAGACCAAATCTCAAAGGTAGTTACTCATATTTTTGTTTTGGACTTAAAGACCCTTCTCCAAGTCGGTAACGAGCACCTGATGCGCTTCAAAGGAGTGAGTTTGCGTTCTTTCTTATGTAAGCTGATTCAAGTTTTTTAGTTGATCTTAAAATGTTTTTTGAGAAGTTAATGAAACACTGTTCAGTTTAGTAGCACATAGAGAAATTACGTCAAAATTGTATTCATGACTAGCACTTGATGGACAACGCAGAGCATTCTACTTTACCAATGGTTGGAAGAGAGCTTGAAATCAGGAGAAAAGGTCTCCGAGGGTTTATACAATCTAAAAACACAGATGGGAGGAGTTGATGAGCGAGGCAAATCATTGAAATATTTTTCTTCTGGACAGTTAAAGGAAAACCAATTTGATGATGATGAACTACCACATGTAAAAAAGGTCAGAATGTTTCCTGAGACATCACAAGTTGCATGTGCATCGCAAGGGGATGATAACAGTAGTAGCGCTGGAGATGAAGCACCAAATACTGGTACAGGATTTTGTGACTCTATCAGCAGTCACGACAAATCTAATCCAAATAACCAGAATTCTTTAGATAACAATGTACGGTTCGGCTACTAATGAATCATAATTATATCCTAAGGTTTTAAGTGCCATGTTCATTTCAATTTTTCACAATTCACAGTGTAGCATCTACTCTGGCAATGATTGACTGGTTTATTACTTTATTTGATAGGAGGTTTTAAATGCCTTTAAAATTTACTTTACTCATTTTGTTGACGGAGTACGCAATTTACAGCAATGCATGGCGTACAATCCACCTGACTTAAACAGCAATTTAACAGAAATATTTGGGAAGCTTGTTGGTATATATAGGGGTGAGAATGTATTTTCAGTTATTTAAATTCATAAATTTCTTAGTTTAGATTTCTAATCTAGATCTGATATCCATTATTATTTTTCAACAACAGCTTTAGGAGATGACCGTCGGTCATTTAGCTATTACAAGGCTATTCAGGTGATTGAAAAGTTGTCTTTCGAAATCAAAAGTGTGGATCAAGTCAAATGCCTACCTACAATTGGGAAATCGATGCAAGATCATGTAAGCTCCTCTAGACTTCCATCTCTCAGCGTAAGCTCTACATTGAATAAGTCACGTTTGGTAATGGCTGATTCTCACCTGATCCCCTGTTCTTATTACAATTGTATTGTACAGAGAGATTTCGTGATATCTATCTAGTGTTGTGCACTAAGGGTTTGATTCTTCTGTTGGTAACTTTTTGCTTTTCTCATGATATACCATGGGGATAGAACAAAGAGCTATATATTTACTTGATTAATTTGCAGCAAAGATTTAACTCTTAAAGTGATAAAGTCTGTGAAGTGTGAGAATGAAGGTTCTTCACAAGACTAACGATGCTAATGAATTTGTTTTAGATACACGAGATAGTGACTACTGGGAAATTATCAAAGTTGGAGCACTTTGAGACTGATGAAAAGGTGCATTCCTAAAATCTTTTACCAACATTTAATTTTCGGCATATAATATAACTTTAATGACCGGACATTTTACATCCTCTTCTTTCCTTTTATCTTATGCACAAATTGGATATTATTTTGGATCAACTAGAGCCTCAAACTCTCTGGTCACTTCAAACTGAAAGAAGTCTGGCTTACCTTTGTTTCAAGATAACAGTATGATTAATCTGTTCTTCGAAGCTTGTAGATGATAGATGTTGGATATATCCAATCTGGTGTGTCTAAGACCGCCTGGAACAACTCATTGAAATGTAGCTAAAGTTATAGTCCATATCACCATTTAGTGGTGATACTTGGATGCTTGGTCTTAATTTCTTAGGGAATATAGTGAATACATTTCGGACAGACTTTCTGCCGAATCATTGACTGTGCTACTGTAACCAATTGTAGAATGATTGTGGTATTTTAAGCGGAATAGAACAGAAGGTCCTGGATCCCCGATTAATATATGACAAGAACTGCCAGGTTTTCTAAGAAAATAACCCTGGCCGTGATTGAATCTAACATGCTCTAGATGTGAGGTTGATATTTGCATATGATCTCGATTTATTTCTCCCAGCTAAGTACGTACAGTTGATTCTACACTACCTCAACCGCTATCTCATTTTAGGGAAAATGAACACAATACTCTTAAAAAATAAGTTCGTTACATGCTGTGGATTCCCCTCCCCTCGTAATGTTCAATAATATGAACCTGTTCCATAATCATCTAATGTCTACTTCTTGTATACAAATTCTGAAGGTTCGGACTATATCCTTATTTGGAGAAGTTTGGGGGATTGGTCCTGCCACAGCACTGAAATTATATGAAAAAGGTCATCGGACATTGGATGATCTGAAGAGCGAAGACTCTTTAACAAGCCCACAGAGGGTGGGGTTGAAATATTTTGAAGATATCAAAGAAAGGATTCCACGTGATGAGGTTTGGCAACTTCTTTTCCATGGGCGTTTATACTTCAGATTTTAAATGCATAATACTTATTGTTTCTCCCAAGCAATTTATGCACTTTCTGGTGGGCGTAGGTTCGGCTTATGGAGATTCTTCTACAGAAAGCCGGAGAAGATATTTTGCCTGGGGTGAGTTCAGCATTTGAATTGCCTATAATGGTGAAATTAAACTATTAAGTCTGTGTTTGGAGGGAACTTCAAGAAATTATCACATCTGTCGAGTTTAAACTCATTTAGGCATATCTGTATATTACAATTCTATATTATTTTTGAAATCCTACTCAAGTCCTTGACCTCCCACTCTCAGGTTTTGTGATGTTTAGGTGGGTCATAAACTGAACTCCTTTCATAAATTTTTCGGGAAATTTCTTAATATGCATAGTTGAAATTAATTAGAAGTGAACTCCCTATTAATACAACTTATAACTACCAGAGTTAGTCCCAAAGACAGCTTTGGTAAGGCTGTTGCTTTCCATTCTTATTAAAATCTAACATCAAACGTAATTAGGATGACCCAATCATAGAGAAGAAAACAAGGTTGTTCGGGTGAGTAGCAGTTATATTATATGCCACTAATGGATTTAAGATGAAAGAGACCATAGTCATTGTTTTCTTGCCAAGTCTACTTTTAGATTTGGCTTGGGTTACGTAGCTTTTATATCTGTTTAGACCCACCTGGTCAACTTTGATCTCCTCTTGGAGATGCATGTCCTAAAAAGTCCTAGAACAATGAACAGAGAGCCTTGGACTCTTTGCTGTGAAAGTAGAAATCATAGAGGAAATAACAGTAATGTTATGCTTTTTGTTCTTGTTGTTTGGGGATTGACTATTCTTTTTGTTTGCAATTTGAGTCTCTCTTGTTGTATTTGCCTGAATATAATCTTTGCTTCTTCTTATAGGTAGTTATTGTATGTGGAGGTTCGTACAGACGTGGAAAATCTACTTGTGGGGACCTGGATATCATAATTACTCACCCCGATGGAGAAAGGTAGAAATTTATTCACATTGATACATGCTCAATTTCTTTTTAGTGGTGTACCCTTGTTAGGTTCCATATTGGTTGTGTTGCATACAATCATACAGATGGAGTGTGATATCTTTGTTATGTATATATTTTTTCTAGTTATTTATTGTTCTGTCTTCACTAATGGTGGTAGAATTAGAAGGCGTCCTGTGACCTACTGATCTGATCAAGCCTTGTGAGGTTGGCCCAAATGTCTTGGCATCAGATCCCACCTTCACCGGGGAAAACGTGTGTGTGTGTGGGGGGGATGTTGTGACAGTTAGAGGGGCGGAGGCAGGGTGAGAGATTGTGGAAAATAGTGATAGAAATGTAACCCCAGCCACTTGGATATTCGTCCCATTATGTACCCCCAAACTTCAAGTTCTTTCAGATAATTGATGAGACACGAAATTCTCTTATCACTAAGAATTCTTCGTGCATCTTTTTTGACATAGTAATGATGATCTATACTGAGATCAGCTTTTTAGTGCTACTGTTACTTTTTCAGGAATGACCATCCTTTAAAGTGTGTTTTAAGGTTCAAATACTTCAATATCTAAGTGCCCTTTTCTTCATCCCTAACTTCTTTATCTGTATAATATGTTAATGTTACAGATGACACAAAGAATAAGATGGAGATGCAATATGAATACTTTCACCATCTTAAAACGTGTGTGCACTTGATCTATCTTATGTCTTTGCATGATTTGTCTCCGCCTTGTTCTTGCTTGCATAGTTTTATTGGATGTTCGATTTCCTGTTGTAGTTTCTTTTTCTTTCTTATCGTAGTCCTTCCTTTTTTTCTCCTGACATGGGTTTAGGATGGTTAACCGACATTTTTTTTTGTTTTCTTTTTAATTTCCTCCAGCCATAAGGGTTTTCTAGCTCGATACCTGAAGCACCTAAAAGATATTATGTTTTTGAGGGAGGATCTGATAATCAGTACCCACAGTGAAGAGGTAATAACATTCTCAAGTGTTTTAAAGTTGTTCCTATAGGTTTCCTAGTATCATTTATTATTTTGAAGAAGTGTGATACATGTATGAATTCTTGATGAAGAGCAGTGCGTTCTCTTGATTTTAAGCAATCATAGCTGCATCGACATGGATATTTGGTTGAGCTACAAACAAGTTCTAATTGTTATATGTTGTATATATTCATATTATAACTTATTATACACTAAGCGGATTTCTTCTTACAAACTGAACATCTGCTAAGGCCAAACTTCTACATGTTTGATCTATGTTTTGTAATCCTTAGAGGTTTTTCTTTATTAATTATAATACTTATTATTCTTTGCAGCAGTTTTTAATATTTCACTAATTACCTCTCATACAAGTAGTTTTCATTCTATTGAGCCCATTATGAGTCATGGCTATTATCACAATTTACTCCTAGCGACTTTTTACAGGGTGCTGAGTCTGTAGTTGACACATATTTTGGTCTTTGCACCTATCCTGGTCGAGAGCTACGGCGTCGTATAGATTTGAAGGTGTTACTTTTTCTCTTTTATATTCTCTCTTGTTTATGTGCGCTTTCCTTTTCATTTTTCTCAGTCTTTCATGATTGAGTATCTCTATTGACTGTTAGATGAATCATTTTTTAGTTGTTGCCTTCTCTCTCTTAATGGTAAATCCAGTATATAAAATCTATAAACATGCCTCCCACAGATTTAATATCCCACTCAAAGCATGTCTAGTCCGAAAAATATGCCTGAGGGAGAAACTATCATTGCTTCCACTTGACCACTTCTACCTTTATGTTTTTTTAATATTATTTTCTGAACATTTCTGTGAGCATACTACTAATCAGTGTGGGTGCTAATTATAGTTTTTTTAGAATGTTATTACCTCTCAATTGTGAGCTGTGGGTATACATCCTCCCTCAAAAACATGATATCGTATAGGTGCTTTAGGTATATAGTGTCTTAGGTTCAACTCCCACTTTCATGGGGGAAAGGGATTTAAGGGGTTATGAAATAAAAGTTCCAATTATCAAAGGAAAAATATAGTAAGGAACATTTTAATGAATTGTTTATATTAACTTCAAGGAGATTAAAGACCTAAGCTGGTGCCACCTTGAACATGCTTTATGTTCTTAAAACTCATATAGATGTGTATTAGATAGAGCACTATGGAAGAACAGACTATGATGTTTTATTTGCTTTAGCTTTTTATGATCAACTGCAAGGTCTCTTTTTTGGAGAAGTAAAAATTGTGCAGTGTATACAGTAGCAGAAGATTTGTTTTTTTGGAATCAGTTACGTCTAATGATGGTTTCATCTTCCTTTCTCCCTACTCCAACTTCAGCCCCATCAGATGTTGACAAAGAACAATGGATATCACATCTACATCTGATTATTGCAATTGTGCTCTGACATATTATGATTCGTCTTTCCTAGGTATATCCAATGAGTATATTTGCGTTTGGTCTAATACATTGGACGGGAAATGATGTACTAAATCGGAGGTAGGTTTCTTTGTTACAATATAGCATTTCACCCTAGTGTTTCCTTGCATGATATTTACTTTCATTATATAAATGGCGAAAAGATGCAGAAAGCACTTGCTAGCATTAAAATTATTTACATAGGTGAGTTTTTTCATGGTTAGGTTTGTTTCATAAAATAATGATGTTGGTAAGGTTGGCAGACTACAATCTGAGATATGACTAGATCTTTGAATATTGTGGCATTGGTAAAGGAAGACTTGTTGTTGCTTAAAAACATGTAATGCAAACCATTAATTAGTCCTTGTGCCAAGGGGCAATCAAATTTCAGTTTTCTCCCCAGTTATTGCATGCTCTAAAAGGCTAGTGTATGAAAGAAGATGATATATATGCATATTCTCGTTGGTTTCAGGTTGAGGATACTTGCAGGATCCAAAGGTTACCGACTTGACGACACAGGGCTATATCTGGCTACTCAAAGTTCAGGCGGGAAACGGGTATATTTAAAACTATAGGTGCATTATTTCTGTTATTCTTTCCTCACTCGTTACTGAAATCTGTATTTGATTGCAGGGTTCTATAGCTAGTACAAGTTTGAGCTTTAAGACTGAAAAGGAGGTTTTTGATTTCTTGGGATTTCCTTGGTTTGAACCTCATGAGAGGAATTTGTGACAACATAATATACGTTTGTACTTGACTAGTTCTGTCTATTTTCAACGAACCATACCAAATTGTGGAGGTGTACTCGAAACCTGTTAGCTCTACTGCGGCTAAAAGCAGCTCTCTTATTTCTCTTTTATCTTTACTGCTTTCCGAACCCTTTCCACCTCTCTTCTTCTGATTCTTTCCTTGTCTTTTCTCATATAGGGCTCAACTGCCTACTGGTTGAGTCTGAGTAGAGGGGGTTTTTTTTTTTTTTTTTGAATCCCTGATAGTCTTCCTGTTTTTTTCTAGTTGTGTCTCCTATCATGGGGTCTCCACAGGTTGAAAGGGAGAGCCCCTCGAAACAAGATAGTTCTATTAAAACAAGAGTAGAAAAATTACAAGCTGAAATGCAAAATCTGTTCTGCACCAAAGAGAAAAGGGTGGTGACAATTGAAGGTAAGAATATGGAAGAAAGTACCTATGAAAAAACTACTCTGATGGGTAAGTTGTATGGGAGCAAAACCATAGCACTACAAGATCTTGCAGACGAACTACATCGATGCTGGCAAACAAGGGGCAACACAAAGGTAGAGCTGATCTCAAGGGGTTATTACAGACTGGAATTTGAATTAAAGGAGGAATACGAGCATGTGAGGAAAAATGGCCCATGGGTAATACAAGGGTTTATTTTCTCTGTGAAGAAAGGGATTCAGCCAACAGAAGTGAACACAACGCAGAAGTTCGACTTGGTAGACTTCTGGATTCAAATGTATGGAATCCCACGAGAACGCATAAATGAGGAAAACATTCGAAGAGTGGGGACTAGCTTAGGCAAAGTCACTATGGTCGATCTGTGTTGTAGAGCGGAGTTTAGAGTTCCAGTAGCCAGGGCGAGAGTTAGAATGGATATAAAAGAAAGGTTATTGAAAGAAATCGAGCTCCGAACTGAGGTAGGGGAAATGATCCCAGTTACGTTCAAATACGAAAAATTGGACATTTTCTGCTACTTTTGTGGGTGCATAGGCCACGATATCCACTACTGCAACCAGAGAGAAGCTTACAGCTTAGAGATGCGCAAGTGTGGAGGATCCCCCAATACCATTAAAAACAATTTTTCCTTTACCTTAAGAGCCACGGTGTTCTTCAATGGAGTTGCCAGCTCCGGACCAGACACAGTAACTTTTTCGGGTACCCCAAAGAAACCCAGGCCTGACCAAATTCCAGCCAGGAATAGGGGATCACCGATCAAAAGGGTATGGAAAGGGGCGGGGTTGGTGGCTACACCGATAAGCGAGGCTGGGGAGAGTGGAGCTGGCGACAGGCCTAGGAGTATGGAGGAAAGAGAGGGCTTTGTGTCAGGATTCAGAACGGCTAGTACAGAGGATGCGGATAGTGGCTCAGTGACCGTTGGAAATTCAAACTTGATGATAGAGGGGCTGGGCTCTCTAGATGGGTCGCAGAAAGGGAGGACTAAAGCCCACCAGAATCTAGCCCATAGGAAACAATCAGATGAAGGTGATGGGCCTGAGGCCCATGTGGGGGCAATGGTGGTTTGGACCTTAGTAACAGAGCCTGTGGGCATGGTGTTGGACGAAAGACCAAGGGCCTTGGACGAAAGACAAGGCCCGTCACAAGATAATTTGTCGGAAATAGAACAAGATAAGATAAAGGAAAAGGTAGGATGCTGCGCTGGAGAGCTAGAGTGGATAGCTGGGGTGGGTGGCTGCTTGGGGACTAGGGGAGATCTGAAGGAGGATCACGCCTCGCCGTTTCTTGGACTCCCAACCACCAACGCTGTCATTACCAGCCTTGAAAATATCAAGAGGGATGGGAGAGAGCAGACGCACCCAACAGGAGAGATTGCATCGTCTGTGTTTCGATTTAAGGGTTTATCGACGCGTGGAAGAGGTTACAAAACAAGTATGTTTAGAGGGTCGAGGAAAAGGAAAGCAAGGAGAGATAAACAAGGGCTACAGGTGGGAAACAAAAGAAAGAGCTCAACTTTGGAGGTTGACAAAGGCACAAGCATGGACGATGATAGAGAGAGTAGCCAGAGTTGGAGGAAGGCGGCAAGACAGTCAAAAAAAGTAAAGAGAGAGGCTGATGAGCTAAGGGCAAAGGGATTGGGACATTTGCTAATTCCATAAGACGCACCGATCATATCGATCTCCAGTGAGGCGCTGGAATCAGAAGAACCATCTTTTTCAAACCACTCCATGGACTCAAGTGTATATTCAGAGGGGAGGTGGGGGCCAGAAATACCAGAGGAGGAGATCCCTTCGGATGTATTCACTGATGAGGAAGAGGAATATCAGTCTGAAGAGGAAGATCTGAAAATGGCAGTGTTTAACATGGAGTCCCAAGAAGAGGTCTCAGTGGGTACTGCACCTTTGGACCTGAAACAAGGAAGCCAGGAGGAAGATGGTTATGAGTCTGAAAAAAGTAAGGCTTTGATATATCATGATCAGCCACAGCCTTTGGCCATCGATGATTCAACAGTAGCACGACCACCAGCTGGGAAAGGCAAGCAATCCAGTAAGGGGGGAAAGTGTAAGAATAAAGGAAGTGTGTCTAGTGGATACAGTGGGGATGCCAGTTCTAATGGAGAGAGTGTTAGCCAAGGGAGCAAAAGAAGGGGCAAACAAGGGGAAGAGTCCCCAGCCAAAGGTATGAAAGAAGTAGCTAGAACTGAAGAAGCAATTGGGGAATCAGATTTGTCTCCCTCTAGGGTTCGCGGGTACCGCCCCTTCAGTTGCCTTTGTCCCCATGACGATACAAGTCTGGAATTGCCGGGGGATAGGTACCACCACGGCGATTCAGCAACTAAAGGACCTGATGGGGAAGTTTGATGTAGATATAGTGTGCCTTTCTGAAACCAAGGCCAGTAAGGAAGGAATAGAGAAGCTTGGCAAGAGCTTGAAGCTAAGTGGTAGGTTTGCAGTTCCAGCAATAGGTATGTGTGGGGGGTTGGCTGTCCTGTGGAAGGAAGGAGTGGATCTGGAGATTCTTGGAGCATCGCGTAACCAAGTGACAGGTAAAATTTCAAATTATTTTTGTAAAGATCCTTGGTATTTCTCGTTCATATATGGGGAGCCAGCTGCCCATAATAGAAACAAAGTGTGGAATGAGCTAAGGGGTGTAGCCCCTCTAGTTCCTGGACCTTGGTGCTTGTTTGGTGATTTTAACGCGATATCCAGCCTAGATGAAAAGATAGGGGGCAGAAGTATTATCACAAAAAGTATGAATGAGTTCAATAGCATGATCACTGATCTGGGCTTGGTGGATTTGGGGTTTAAAGGCCCTAAATACACTTGGAGCAACAACAGGAGAGTTAGTGATCACATTCTGGAAAGGCTTGACAGAGCCTTGGCCACACCTGATTGGTTGACGACTTTCCCCAATGCCCAGATCAGGACATGGGCAAATGCTATCTCTGACCATATATCTCTGATAATCAATCTGAACAAACATGAGGAAAAATTACCTAGACCTTTTAAATTCTTTGATATGTGGCTTAAGAATGAGTCTTGCTTGGATGTTATTGATAGGGCTTGGAATTCGATTACCCATGACCTCCCTGACATTAACTTTGTGCATAAATTAAAAAAAACTAGGAAGGACCTTATGAATTGGAACAAATATGTTTTTGGGAATATTTTTACCAATATCAAGGCCACTCAGACCAAGCTAAATGAGGTGCTGGCCAGGCCTTTTAGTGTTGATAACTATAACAAAGCGAAAGCTTTAAAAAATGATCTTCAAGATTGGTATAGCAAAGAAGGGGATTTTTGGAAACAAAAGTCCTCTAATGATTGGCTGAAGGATGGGGGAAGGAACACCAAATTCTTCCATCTCTCCACTATCTACCGAAGAAGAAGGAACAATATTGACAAGATCAGAGACAATGAGGGGGACTGGAAGGAAGGCAGACATGAGGTGGGGGTCTCTTTAAACCAGTATTTCAAGGAGATCTTCACCTCAGACAGCCCAGAGAGAAATGAACACATACTTGAGTTGTTCCAACCTTGTGTCTCCCAAAGAGAAAATGAGATCCTCACTGCTATCCCCACAAAAGAAGATATCTGGAAAGTGGTGAGGAAGATGGGGAGTTTAAAGGCACTAGGGCCAGATGGTTTCCAGGGCATTTTTTACCAGAAATGCTGGGGTATCATTGGGCCAGTGGTGATAGCTTTTGTTCAAGATTTTTTTCACCAAGGGATCCTGCACCCTGAGCTTAATGAGACTCACTTAGCTTTGATCCCTAAGGTGGATAACCCTGACCATGCTTCTAAGTTCAGGCCCATCAGCTTATGCAACTTTGGATATAAGATTATATCCAAGCTCTTGACCAATAGACTTAAAGCCCTTATAAACAAGATTATTTCCCCTTTCCAAGGGGCCTTTATTAAGGGCAGGAGCATAGGAGACAATGTGGGCTTGGCCTGTGAAGTCTTCCATAATATGAAGAACATGAAAAGCAAGAAGGAGGGATGGATAGCCCCTGTCGACATGGCAAAAGCTTATGACAGGTGGAATGACCTTTTCCTCGACAAAGATCTTTTGAGAAACTTGGTTTCAATGCCAAGTGGAGACGGATGATACACCAATGTGTCTCTACCGTCTCATTTCAAGTTATGTTGAATGGATCTCCTCCGACAAGTTTGTCCCTCGAAAAGAGGGATCGATAAGGGGATCCCATATCCCCTACCGCTCATCTTGGTCTCGAGGCCTTGTCAAGGATGGTGGCTAGAGTCGAAAGCAAGAGGGTCGATGCATGGTATTAAGATTAAAAGGAATTCCCCGCTTCTAACCCACTTGCTTTATCGCCGATGATCTCATTCTCTTTACCAAAGCTAATGTGGGGAAAGTGGGCAACTGAAAAAGATACTGGATGATTACTGTGAGGCCTCTGGTCAAAAGATCAATTATGAAAAATCCAGTATCTTCTTCAGTAGGAATGTCAATTACAGACAAAAACTTAAGCTAAAGAGGTTCTGGAGGATTAGGAACTTTGCCCCTAAAGAAAAATATCTTGGTGTCCCTATCATGCTATCTAGGAAGAAGTCTGAGGACTTTGACTACTTAGTGGATAAGATACATCAAAAGATTAAGCGGTCGGAAAGCTAAGGTGCTATCCAGTTTGGGAGAACCACTATGATCCAAGCCGTGATCCGTGCCACCCTCTATATGCTATGTCAACCTATTTACTTCTCGCTCTACATGCAATAAGATTGACATGGCCCGTAGGATTTCGGTGGTCCGGATCGAAAAAAGAAAGCGGATCCATACCAAAGGGTGGGATCACATCCGCCAACCCAAACAAGCCGGGAGGGTCGGGTTGAGAAAGACTAGAGATATGAATTTGGCCATGTTAGCTAAGCTACCATGGAAAGTCAGAATCGATGTCCAACCACTTTGGACTAGAACTCTTTTACAAAGATATACGGGAAACACCGGATTGGTGATGTGAAGAAACCACCGTGATAAGGCCTCTTTCTTCCGAAAGGTATTCATAAAACCTTTAATGCCATTAGTAAGGGGCCCGATTTGGGGCATGGGATCGGGATACTACCTCTCGTTCTTCAAGATCCTTGGATCAAATGCAATGAGCAACCAATGACCTTGACAGAGTGGGGTGATTGATCCACTCCTACGTAACCCGATGGTGTCGATCCGTTCTTGCCGGATAAGAGTGGGTGGGATGAGGCTAAGATCAAAGCCCCATTTAACCCTCTCTCATATGTCATCCATCTTAGAGATCAAGGTGAGACACGAGAATGCTCCAAACTGATAAGATGAGATGGAATAAGGACAAACATGGAGTCCTCACCGCCAAATCTACTTATAGTTTTCTTAAGTCCGACGAGGAATCGGGCCAAAGTTCAACCCGCAACCCCCCCACTCAAGCACATTTGAAGACTCCCATTCCCCGCATACATCCAAATGTTTCTCTCGAAGATGTATACGCAGATCTTCGCCAATGGGAGATGTGATGGCGAGAGGAAGTTGCAGGAGAGTTCTCCGCCTCTTTTCGCTATAAGGAAATCGAGTCTGCAGAACACCTGTTTTTTAGTTGTGACTGGATTAGAAGTCTGTGGTTCAGCTCACATATAGGAATGAGGATGCAGAAGCTACCATACCAAACTCTGAGAGAAAGAGTGGATAACTTTGTAGCCTGGAGTTGCAGCTCCAACACAGACAAGAGTATGGTAGGTATACAATCTGCATTCTTGCTAAATCAGATCTGGAAGGCGAGGAATGAATGCAAGTTTGAGAATAGAAAACCCAACAGAGAAAGGATGCTCAGAGACAGCAGAAAACTGGCGGACAACTGCCTTCAGGCACACAGAGAAGAACATCTCAATTCTAACCCATCTTTAAGTTTATTAGACAAATGTTTTGGGAAAGTTTTTCCAAATATACCAAATGAGTGTATAATCATTAGATTTGATGTGTCATATCACAAAAGCGCATGTGGTGGGTCGGAGTCGGAGCTATAGCAAAGAGATAGTGAGGGAAGAATAGTGGGAGCAAATTTATCCGGAAGGTTCGTGGCCTTGGATGCAAAGCAGGAGCCGAGCTTGAAGCGGTGAAGTTTGCGGTTTTGTCGGCACAACATCTTAGAGTGAAACATTTTGTTTTGAAGGAGACAATCTTTGAAGTAATCCAAGCCTTACAAGGCAACTCATACCGTTGGGGATGGACAGCTTTAATAGCTAACATTACCTCCTTGTTATCTAGTTTTAACTCTTCTGTTTTTAGATGGATTAGTAGACTGTTGAACGGGATGCAGATTTCTCGGCAGCTTTGGGCTTACCACCACCTACTAAGTCCGAGTTGCCAAGTTGTATGATTCAGTCAAACTGTGTACCTCTAGTAGTTTGATGATATATATCCTACCTATATTAATATCCGTTTCTCCCAAGATGCTCATAGTAAGCCACGTCAGCAAAGTTTTTAAAATAGTCCCTATTTGAAAAATAATTACTTGCCTTCTTACCAAACTAACCCTCGAATTTGGCCGCTCTAATTTAATATAAATTAAAATTGTCCTTTCATGTGTTATGCTAAAACAAAAAAATAAATCTACGATTATTTCATTATTTCAAATGTACTGGGATAAAAAACAAATTCTAAAAAACAATGGATTAGTTAATTGATATGTATTAGTTATTGGATATGGATATGGATATGTATTAGTTAATAGATATGGATATGTATTAGTTAATAGATATGGATATGGATATTAATATCCGTTTCTCCCAAGATGCTCATAGTGAGCCACGTCAGCAAAGTTTTTAAAATAGTTCCTATTTGAAAAATAATTACTTGCCTTCTTACCAAACTAACCCTGAATTTGGCCTGCTCTCTAATTTAATATAAATTAAATTTGTCCTTTCATGTGTTATGCTAAAACAAAAAACAAATCTACGCATTATTTCATTATTTCAAATGTACGCATGGGATAAAAAAAAACAAATTCTAAAAAACAATGGATTAGTTTAGTTATTGGATATGGATATGGATATGTATTAGTTAATAGATATGGATATGGATTACTCATTATTTCATTATTTCAAATGTACGCATGGGATAAAAAAAAACAAATTCTAAAACACAATGGATTAGTTAATTGATATGTATTAGTTATTGGATATAGATATGGATATGTATTAGTGGATATGGATTACTTATTGGATATGGATATATTAAACTTCCAAGTGCTTCCCTTAAATATAGGCCCAGACATGATGGGTTTAAGAATAACAGGCCCGGCCACAGGTCGGGATGCATGGCTAGTATATATAAGAGTATGATTTGCACCCAAAAAAAAAAAATACCAAATTACCAACGACATCTCGGCACACGATATATGCAATTCCAATCTCCTAAAATCCTACGGAGCAGCTATAAATCTGTGTAAAAGATAAGACACGTACTACATTTTGTTGTTTGTTAACAGAGAGAGATGGCAATGAGCAAAGCTTTGATAACTTGTCAATTCTCACTTAAACACTCTTCTCCTCTTTTCTACTCTTCTTCCTTAACTTATTCCCTTCTTTCAACTCTTAAACGAAAACAACAACCACTGTTATTCTCACCTTGTCTTCTCTTCTCAACTTCCTTACGAATGAGTAAACACCACTTATGTAGAGCAGAAGCTGAGTATCAGTTTCCAGACCCCATTCCAGACTTTGCTGAGGCTGTAAGTTTTGTTTTTCTCACCCCATCACTTGCTTTCATGAAAAGATTAAAACTTTTTTTTATTGGTTCAGGAAACTGACAAGTTTAAGAACCATCTACTTGAAAAGCTGCCAAAGAAAGAAATATATGGAGGTTCTGTTCAAGATGTTGTTGGAATCTGTACTGAGGTATTCGAACTCATATGTTTTTAATGCATTTTAAAATGTTAGCTAATGAATCTGGAGTCTGTAATTATGTATAGTGCTGTTGATACAAACTTTAGAGTTTGAGAAGGATGAGTGGGAAATTTTTGCTAAATAAGCCTACTTTGCACATATGGCTGAGAGAAAATTTAAGTGCAAATAAGCAGATAGCTAGAAATGTGAAACTAATACTCAAAATTTGAAATCTCACTCGCAATTACGTAATTAACAGATATAGAGTGTTACCCAGCTCTACTAAAGTGAACTTGTTGACGGTATAGTTAGTGCTTGCTTGTATCTGTATGGTAATAAGATATAAGTGATTTTAGATTCAAATTTAAGACATAAATGAAGTATTGAAATCAAAAGAATTATGGTTGAGGAAAGGAGCTAATCTTTGTTATCGAAATTTAAGACAACTTATTTGCTAATCTGAAAATGACTTATTTATTTTTGGTTTTTCCAATACCATGTTATTTGTGATAGTGTGATGTTTATGCTTATACATGCTGTGGCTAAGAAACTTCCAACAGTTGACATTGTAATCCGGCAGGCTTGTATTGATAATCAGAATTATTCTTACACTGATACACAATGTCAAAAACTAGCAGACATAACATTCATGCTCTACGAGATTTAGACCTTATGTTGTTCTTGCATATATCTATATCCTGAAAACATATAACTTTTTGACTGAAAATTCTTTATCCTTGCAACGTATGAACCAATAAGATTACAACTATTTTGTTAGTTTAAGTGAGTCTACCACTGTTTTATATCTAGTTTAGCATTGCAACATGCTGAATGTGCTTGCTATCATGTTTTAAACAGATCTTCAGTACTTTCCTACACACTGAATATGGAGGTCCAGGAACGCTATTAGTAGTTCCTTTCATTGATATGGCTGACACCATTAATGAAAGAGGACTACCTGGGGGTCCACAAGCTGCGAGAACAGCCGTAGTTTGGGCGCAGAAGCATGTTGACAAAGACTGGAATGAGTGGACTGGTGACGAAGATAACAAGTAGCAAAGCTTCTTTAAGTGTCCAATTCTCTGTGAGCATCTTGGTTCAAGTAAAGAATGAGTTAATCAAGCATGGATGACCAAATTAAATTGTGCCCTTTGTCCGTTCTGCCGTAATAGTTTCTTCTGGCACCATGCTGCAGGGATAAGGGATGGTGGAATTGTGTCAGGTTCTGACTGAACTAGTGTAGCAAATTGAAGCGAAATTGTTGTTGTGAGATGTGTAGTTCTTGCAAGTTGCAATGTTTAGAGAAAATTGAAAGCAGATAAGAGTATTTGGAACTCAATTATTTCCATTTTTTTCTGTCTATTTTTAACCTTTTTACTCTTTTGGTTCTCCCTGAATCGTCTTTCAAATTATATCAGTCAGCAATGCATCAGGCCATCAGCCCGTGTACTGTCTTGAGCAGATAGATGAAAGCGGATATTGTTTTCCTTCTTACCAGAGCCTTATAAAACTGGTACGGTTTGAGGATCTTGATAACCGAAAAACCATATCAAGGTGGGGTTGGGTTTTGGGGAGGAGGGGGAGGGGAGAGGATGTAAATACACTGTTTGTCAGAACTCCAGAAGGGTTTGAATAGATTTGAATAGATTTTGTATCACACTGCCTCCCGGTCCCTTTCAATTGTCTCAAGTCTTCTTACTGTAGAAGCTCCGTGACATCATGAGAGAAATAGAAGGCGATGACTCCATCACTTAAAATAAGCCTCTTTTTCCCTCCCTTTTATGGTAAGTTTCTATCGGAATACTCTGATCAATGCCTTTTTTCACCAAAGAAAGCTTTGATTCTATCTCCTTCTTACTGTTAGTTTGCTGCTAACAACGTTGGGTGAATAGAATCCTTGCAGTCTTAGTGAGCAATACCCCTTCCCTAGCAGAGAGAATTGCATACATCTTCTTAGGTGTGAGTTCGGGCACAAAGTGTAGTTTTCATCGTTAGTATGATCGGGATCTTAAATGCTCTCTTTGGGTTGTAGTTTGTAGATGCAAAAAAGTGATTAACTTGCTTGTTTCTATTATGGCTTCTGGGTCACAACCACAAAACCCTGTAAGCTGGAGCTCCCTGTTTTCAAATCCAGAAACTAATTTCTCTGAAGGTCAGCTTGAATGGATTGAGACTGATCTGGATCTAGATGTTATTGATGTTCCAGAAGATATATTAGAAGAGGGAAAAGAGAAATGGAAGGAACACTTAGTGCGGTTTTTTGTGGATAAAAGGCTACCCTTTCCAGTAGTTAAGAGAGTTCTAGAGAGAACTTGGAAAACTAAAGCAGAATATGAAATAGCAACAGACAAGGAACTCTTTTATTTCAAATTTCGAGAAGTAGAAGATAGACAAATGGTACTAGAGAAAGGTTCCACTGTTCATAGCTGGAAGAGTTTTTATGGTAAGACCATGGACTGAGGATCTGGAAGCTCAGAGGAAGAATATGACAACTCTGCCTATTTGGGTGAAGCTATGGGGAGTTCCAACACAGATGTGGACAAAGAGAGGAATGAGTTTTATATCAAGTAGAATTGGAAAACGCCATTGCTGGGATGATGCAACACAGAGGAATCTGAGGTTGGATTTTGCGAAGTGCTGTATCGAGGCCCCTATTAATGCCAAATTTCCAGATTCCTTGAGCTTCAACCTTGGAAGAGGCAATAGAGTCGTAGTTGGTGTGGAATACATGTGGTTGCCTACCATATGTAGATTATGCAACAAACTTGGTCACCAAGAAGCGAAATGGCCATTAAAGGATGTAGGTTCACCTAGTGATGAAGGAACTAGACAGAATACTGGTGAAGCTCGAGAAGAGGTAACACCAACTACTGTTGTAATTGCTGAAGTAGATCTTCAAGCAATGGTGACTTATCAAGAAGCAAGGGGAGAGGAGATGGTACAGGTGGAAGTACAGGCAGTACAACAGTCAAATGTAGTGGTGAATAATCAATTGACCCTACATGAGAGTGTAGAATTGGCACTAGATAACCCCATTGATCTAGCAAATGTCGCGACTGAACAAGAACATAGGTTAACAGAGTTTTGCATCTTGTTACCTAATATTACTCAGCAGTTGAAGAGTCTCAACAGCTGCAAGTTCAAGCTAGAGTAGAATCTAGAGTGGATAACTTGCATTCAACTAGTCCTGCTAGTAATAACTCAAATACTGGAAATGCAGGAAAGAGGAAAGACAAGGAGAAGTCTATACAATGCCAAGTTGAGAGAAACCAATTCGAAGCTTTAGCAAACAATGAAGAGAAACTAGAAGATGACATTTCTGAAAATGAGGAGGAAATCTTCTCTGACCATGAAGTGGAAGCTATTAGCAATGAACAACACACTTTAAGAAGTGGCAAAGTGAGAAGTACAAGTTCAGCAGCAACGGCTAGCTCTACTAGTGATCAAGCAAGAGTGAAAGCAAAAACTAGAGCACAGAGAAGAGGTTCAGATGAGGTTACATCACCAATGACAGAGAAAAGTGGCAAAGGAAGGTCAAAGAATTCTAACAAGAAATCCAACTCTAAATGGAAGTAAACATGTGTGCATGGAATGTGAGGGGGACGAATCAAATAACTAAAGCAAAGGAAATTAATTGCTTTAAGGATAAGAATAGATTAAGTTTATTAGGCTTACTTGAGACTAAAGTTAGACAAGTTAACTGTAGGGATATAAGGAGATGGTGTTGTCTCTCGTGGCAGTAAATGGATAACTATTCAAGTGATGTTAGTGGTAGAATATGGCTACTATGGGATGAACAGATAGTAGATGTTCAGAAGTTGAAGGAATCCTCACAGTTTTTACACTGTATGGTAACATTCATTGCCAATGATCAAAGTTTTACAATGACAATGGTGTATGCAAGCAATAGCAAGAGAGAAAGACTTGAGCTATGGAGTGATCTTAGGAACCTGTATACCAGTATAAGTGGACCTTGGTGCCTATGGGGTGATTTTAACAATGTATTATTTTCCCATGAGAGAATAGGGGGTGAGATTGTGCAGCCGAGAGAAACTATTCCTTTTGCAAATCTTGTAGCTGCAATTGGACTCACAGATCTTAAAGCTACGTGGAGTTTTTTTTACATGAACTAATTTTGGGGAAGATGTAAGGAGATGGTCCAAGATAGATAGAGTGTTAGTTAACTCTCTTTGGTTAGATACTTTCAACAACTTTATAGTAGATTTCCACACTCCAGGAATCTCTGACCACTCTTCGATGGTCATCAGTTTGTATGAAAGGCCTAAAGGATTTTTTCCTTTCAGATTCTGTAACTACTGGTCATTACATCCAGATTTCTTACAAACTGTTCAACTGTGTTGGGATGAAGAGGTATATGGGAGCCATTCTTATGTACTAACACAAACACTCAAGATTGTTAAATCCAAGTTGAAAGGTTGGGCAAGAGTAAATCTCTCTGATTTACAGAAGAGAGTGGAGCCTGCAAATAATGACCTTCAAGAGATACAAAGGAGATTACAGGTAAGGCCACTTGATCAAGCTCTGTGGCAGAAGGAGAGAGAAGCTATAACCATCTTTAGTAGGTTACTAGAGATGGAAGAGATGAACTTTTAGACAGAGAACAGAGTGTGACTGGATGCAGTACGCTGATAAATGTAATGCCTTTTTCTTTGAATCTATAAAAGAGAAGAAAAATCTGAATTTTATTTGGAATGTTGAGGATTTAAATGGAGTGAAACAGCAAGGTCAACAACAATTTTCTCAAGCTTTTGTAAGCTATTATGAAGGAATTCTAGGTGAACCATCAGCAGCAGAGTGTGATGCAGACCTTTTGGAGGAGTTAAATGTAAGAGAAGAGGTAACAGTTGAAGATGCTACAAAGTTACAAGAGGAGATTACTAATGCAGAAATCAAAGAAACACTATTCTCCATGCAAGACAACAAATCGCCTGGACCAGATGGCTTTAATGCTTTCTTGTTTAAGAAAGTATGGCCTATTGTTGAGCATGACTTTACACAAGCAGTTAAGTCTGCTTTTGAGCTTCAAAGCATTCATAGAGGTATCAATGCAACTTTCTTATGCCTTATACCTAAGAAGCTTAAACCCTTTAGAATAGATGAGTTCAGACCTATATCTTGCTGCAATGTAAATTACAAATGTATTTCTAAAGTCATTAGTAATCGTTTGAAGTTATGCATCTCTCAGGTGATAGAATTGAATCAATCAGCCTTTGTACCTCAAAGAAACATACAGGACAACTTGCTACTGGCACATGAAATGTTAAGAGGTTACAAGAGAGTACATGGTGCTCCAAGATGCTATATCAAGATAGACATTCAGAAGGCTTATGATTCTCTGAGTTGGGATGCTTTGGGGAAGATTCCGGTAAGATTTAAGTTTCCTACAACTTTTATCTCATGGATTAAAATATGTTATTTTTCTCCAAGTTACTCTGTCTTGGTAAATGGATTCCCACAAGGATACTTTAATGGCAAAAAAGGTCTCAAACAAGGAGATCCTCTCTCCTTACCTATTTGTTCTTGTGATGGAGATTCTTGGGGGTCTTTTGAAGAAGGTTATCTCTTAAAAAAATGATTCACTATCATTCTAGATGCAAGAGATTACAGTTAACTCATTTGTGCTTTGCAGATGATGTTTTGCTCTTTTGTAGAGGTGATGCAATATCTCTAAGAGGAGTAAAGGAAGTTATAGAAAGTGTTTCTATCTTGACAGGTTTGAAAATTAATGTCAACAAGACAACACTGTTGATAGGAAGTTTAAGTGCACAAGCAAGTGATGATCTAGCTGGTATCTTGGGTGTTTCTCTTGCTTCCCTTCCTATTTAGTACCTTGGGCTTCCCTTGACTGCTTCTAGACTAGGGATAGCTGACTGTTTGCCCCTTATAGAGATGATAACTACAAGGATTACTAACTAGAAAAATAGGTTGTTGACCTTTGCAGGAAGGATTCAACTTATTAAATCAGTTCTTGCTTCTTTCCACACCTACTGGGCTAAAACTTTCATCTTACCTATGGGAGTAGTGGACAAAGTTTCAAAGTTAACTAACATTTTTCTATGGTCAGGTCCTAGTTTGAAGAGGAAAATACATAAAGCAAGTCATGCAACTTTGAGATATAGTCAGATGGAAGGAGGGTTAAATATAGTAGACCCCAAAATATGGAACATTGCTGCTTACTGTGGGTTAGTTTTCAAGGTAGCAAAGCTTCTTTAAGTGTCCAATTCTCTGTGAGCATCTTGGTTCAATTAAAGAATGAATTAATCAAGCATGGATGACCAAATTAAATTGTTCCCTTCGCCCCTTCTGCCGTAATAGTTTCTTCTGGCACCATGCTGCAGGGATAAGGGATGCTGGAAGTGTGTCAGGTTCTGACTGAACTAGTGTAGCAAATGAAGCGAAATTGTTGTTGTGAGATATGTACTTTTTGCAAGTTGCAATGTTTAGAGAAAATTGAAAGCAGATATAAGAGTATTTGGAACTCAATTATTTCCATTTTTTCGCCCTCTATTTTCCACCTTTGTACTCTTTTGGTTCTCCCCAAATCCTCTTTCAAATTATATCAGTCTGCAATGCATGAGGCCATCAGCGCCGAAAAACCATATCATCCTTCGGTTCATATTTGATACTAAACTTGTGAAAAGAGGTGGGGTGGGGGGAATGTAAATATACTGTTTGTCAGAACTCCAGAAGGGTTTGAGTGAATCAGTCAAATATATTTTGTATCACACTGCCTCACGTATGTTAAGTGCTTATTTTCCCCCAAGATAGTAGGTGCATTGATCGGGCATATGCATTCCTCAAATTATTATTCACTGAATTGCTTGGGGATATTTTTCACTGAATTCCATGTGAGGCCCCAAAATTATATGAAATCCCATAGCACTGCCTCGATACGTCGATGGATGGTCCAAAAAGGTACTTTGCAAGGCTGCCTGTCAATCCTTTTGCAACATCAATATGTTCAATGGCGTACGAACCAGACATTGTAAAATTATGTACATATATCTGGACTTGCACAAGGTACTGAGAAAAGCAATGACAAAGATCTTACAAAGCAATTTAGTTTGTAAATATCTTCCTCAAAAGTGTAAAGAAACATGGTCTTTCTCCGACATTCTTTCCTGTAGTTACCATATACAATGTAAAAGAACAAAAGAACTGTGTTTTTCTCTTTCAGTCATACTAATGAGCATCTAAAACAAGCTCATTAATCCTTCCGTCGGCTCTTCTCTACAATTTCTTCCCTGTCAATGAAACGCTCTAGCATCTCCATTTCCTGCAGAACGATGCAATCATCATCTTTGCCAAACCACTTGTAGCGATTCTCGGCGACATAGTCATAGACAGCATCCCTCAAAGGAGTTGGTAATATTAGAAGACTGCTTAGAGCTGAGTAGGGTAATGGTAGATATGACGCAACTTTCAGTGCAGCTGAAAAATCACAACATCCCACAATAGTTACAAATTAATTTATTTAAGCAAGATAAAACAAGAGATATCTTTTGATGAACTTTAGTATATACATGGAATGAAGTTATGAAATACAAGTCAAAGATGACTGAATGACACCTGACACTATTCCTTCAAACGATTGCCAGTTAACCATAACTATACAAACTGTAACGGGTCATAACATAAACACTACGAACAAAAATGTCAGTTTATTTATTGTCTTCATGTTAAGAGAAAATATAATGTATATATACATTGTTGTTTCTTTCAACTAATCATACATAAAGAACATTCCACCTTTTAAGAATTTGCTGTATCATGCCTCCACATATTGTAAGTTTATCAAGGACCTGTTTCCTCTGTAAGATACAATTTATATTATTGACTATACAAGTCTGCTAGCAGTAAAAGTGTAGAACCATTTGAACTATCAACTCTATGATTCAGTATAATGTCTTTCTCTATGCCATAACTCTGACATGTTTAACATGAAGTCGTGATTGAAGTTTCATGGACCCAAAATTTAAATATTATTTTCACCTTTTCTTCTTAAAGAAATATGTTGTTGGAAAGAAAACCTGTTTCTTGATGTCATGAGACAACATAGCTTCAAAGGGGGTTCTTGTTTTCTTCTTTTTATAGAGCATTACTGAAAACTGAGGTTACTATTTTTTATGAGCCACAAAATCATGAACCAGAAATACAGGAACTTTCCAAAAGAAAAATTAACTACAAACTTAGAGAGAAATATTTGTGTTAACAAGATGGTCCATTGTACCTGTGGATGCTTGGTGGTATACACCTGGACCTTCAACAAATAAGAAGCGACGAAGAACATCTTCTCGATCAAGACCACAGGCCCTCAAATAGGGTTCAGCAGCTCTAGACTGAAGGCAACAAAACTTTATTTTATCATGCTTGTCTGCATTGATCACCCACTTCACCCCTGCATCATCATTAAAAGATTTAAGTATCAACAAATTACAAGTTAAAGCCACAAACTACTAAAATACTCGAGCCTCAAGCAAAACAACATGAGAAAATATACTAGAGGGAACTGAAAAAGCCTTTTCCAGAGAAGAAGGCTATGGAACGAGATTTCTCTTCTCCCTTTACGTTTTCCTCAATGATGAAAACTTCTCTTATTCTTAGACATTTCCTCATTTCTTTCTCTCTGACAGTCATTGCCTGTTTTCCTTCTCTTATTGATACACTACTTCCTCTCCTCATTTTCCCCACTGCATTGTGGTATTCCACAAGTAATGACACAATGACAGCTAAGGCAAAGCAACAAATGAAAACCCCCCCACTTGCTCTCAGTCAAAAAATAGTAATCTGAAACACAAAAAATCCCTACCCACTAGTGCCAAATCAGGAACAAAAATATATTATCGAGTTTAACCATAATCCCCTTGCTTTCCACATTGGTGTAAGCAAAAAAAAAAAACTAGTCCTTAAATGCACCATTCAATTCCTATCTCTTACAATGTTACAACCTCTCCAAACCCAACCACATTTACAACATTTCAATCTAACATGACAAAACTGCATTTAAAATAAACAAAGAGGGCATTCAGTTTTGTCCTTAAATCAAACAAAAAATATAAGACGCAAACACCCTCCATTTCAATGGGTCAAACATGGTACCTGAGTGGCAAAGATGGCAAACCCCATCATAAACAACAACTCTAGGTTGAAGAACAGATGGAAACACCACTGGTTTTGAACTTTCTTCTTCTTCTTCAGTGAAAATAATATCTTCTCCTCCCCCTGGTATAACTTCTGCTGCAGCAGAAGCATTTGCTATTGACTTTGACGAAGAAGAAAACAGGTGCGAGAATGTGGAAGAAGAAGAAGAAGAAAAGTGGTTTTTCCTTGTTGGTGCTGACGTGATCACTCTTCTTAATGCCACCGCCATTTTTTTTTTCTTTCTTTCTTTCTATGCTGTGATTTTTAGCGATCGATATGTCGTTCAAATATCAGAAAGTTTCGGAATGTTGGCATTGTGTAAATTTCACCAACTTTTAAGGGTTAAAAACAAACTCAATGCCTTGGTAAGCACGGAACATCTAGAAAAGAAAACCTCTCTTTTTACGGCAACTGCTGCCTCCGGCTGAGTCCAATGGCTCTCTATCCGGAGAGCTAAAGTCAACAGATTTTACTCTCTATCATTAATTTCCTCTCTATATATAGAGAATAAAATAGAGATAGAGAGTAGAATCCTTTGTATATATACATAGAAAAATAATGATAGAGAGTAAAATATGTTGACTTTAGATAAAGCTCTATTTTGTTGACTTTAGCTCTACTTTATTGACTTTAACACTACTTTTAAAGGGATAGGGAGCCATTGGACTCAGCCTAAGGAACTATCTACAAGAAAGTAAATCATCTAAGATATTGTTCACTTTTTTCACTTGCACTAAGATATGAGTTTAAGAATGTTTTTTTTTTTTTTTTGTTGAATTGTTGTGATTCTACTTGTGACGTATATTTTTTCATTGTGTTTGCAGGTTATGTCTTCCATTGCTGCTTCTCCTCTTCTTTCAGACTTCTTTGATATAAGTTGCCTCTATCTCCCAAATCATTCAATGCAGGTAAATTATTGCTTCCTTTGGTAATGATTTCCTGCATAAATGATTTGGGGACACTTGTATCAAATATAGGTTTTGTTTTTCATTCTATGAGAAAACCACACTGGTATGGGGGGGTGTCCATTTTGTTGATAAAAAAATATAGGTGAAAATTCATTACTAGATGGAAGCATTTTCGTTACAATGCAAACCAAAGATTTGTTTAGAGTGTCATATATAGGAGTAGTATTATATTTAGATTCAAAACACGATCTTGTAATTATTAGTGTAGAAAATTGTCCAGTGTTGCTAGTGGCAACTCTTGCCCCTCATTGCTCTTTTCCTCCAGCGTCTTTATCAAGTGAACATGAGCTCTCCATATGTTGTTTAGATTTGTTTGATTTTATTAGTGAATATCGAGTCTACATGCACACTTTCGATAAATCAGAAATCACAAATTGGTGTGGAGAGCTACTTCACTTTAAATGGAACTCTCAGGTAAATAATGTATTTTTTTTTTCTTATCATTGAATTTTCCATTATAATTATACTTATATCCAGGGGCGGCTCAAGGCAATCGGGGGCCCTAAGCAAAGTTCCAATAAAATTGTTACATCTTATAGATCGATATGATTTATTTACGTTATTTCATATGAATGCAAATGCTTAGTTTATTTAACAAAAAATTTAAAAGATAACAATTATTGTAAAAATTGATCATAACATTTTCTTTTTTTCTTTCTTGAATAGTCACCCCCACAAACATTTTTTTTTATAACAAAAAATTTAGAAGATAACAATTATTGTAAAAATTGATCCTAACATTTTTTTTTTCTTTCTTGAATAGTCTCCCCACAAACATTTTTTTTTTATAACAAGAAATTTAAAAGATAACAATTATTGTCAAAATTTATCCTAATATTTTCTTTATTCTTTCTTGAATAGTCTCCCCCACAAACATTTTTTTTTTTAATAACAAAAAATTTAGAAGATAACAATTATTGTAAAAATTGATCCTAACATTTTCTTTTTTCCTTCTTGAATAGTCTCCCCCACAAATTTTTTTTTATAACAAAAAATTTAGAAGATAACAATTATTGTAAAAAATGATCGTAACATTTTATTTTTTCTTTCTTGAATAATCTCCCCCTCAAACATTTTTTTTTTATAACAAAGAAATTTAAAAGATAACAATTATTGTCACAATTGATCTTAACATTTTCTTTATTCTTTCTTGAATAGTCTCTCCACAAACTTTTTTTTTTAATTGAATTTTATTAATAAAAAGAACAGAAATACAAAGTGAAGTAGAAACATAGGAGTGTTGTTAGGGAGATCCTCACATACAGAGAGATCTAAGACAAAACACCATAAATACATGAGGAATAGTGGAAGAATAAAAAAATGTCCTACACCTATAACATTATAGCAGATCATGGCCAAACAACAATGTCACAAACTTGAAATTTCAATATATTTATTTATTTTTTTTTTTTTTTTTTTTTTTTTGAAACGTTTATGAGGGGTTTGGCAGACCCCAACCTGTATTAATCAAACTCTCTGGTACAACTTACCAATAGCATCTTCCTCTACTATAACATTAAGCTCATACGTAAGAGGAGGAATGCTTACAAAAGTAACTCCAGGATTTATAATTCTATCCCGAGTAGTACTAGTCTTAGCCATTAGGTCTGCCGCTCTATTCTTTTCCCTATACACATGGGACACACTAACCGACCCACATTGGCTCTATTTAATAAAGAATTACACAAAAGAAGAGAGAGAGAGAGATTAGAGAGAGAAATTAAACAATATAGAAAAATCAAATAGAGAGAGAAAGAATGATAGAAATAATATTGGAGTGTTGGAATTATTCAAATTAAACAATAAATTGTCATATAAGGCAAAAAGGGTGTTGAAGTTGGCTTCAATTTTAATTTGTTAGGAAGAAGTTTAATTAGTTTATTTATTTATTGGAGAAGGCAAAAACGCTAGGGAAACGAAGAGGTTTAATGCAATTTTCTAATTTCCAATTTTCCAATGGAAAATCGTTTATCTAACGGATTAAAATAAATGAAAAACAAATAGTGAGCTTTTTTTTCACAATAAAACAATAATAGACTTAGAACTGTAGGTGGGTTAGGATATATTGGGCCCTTTGGACAGCGGGCCCTAAGCGGCTGCTTATTTTGCTATAGGGTAGAACCGGCCCTGCTTATATCTTAATGCAAAATTTGGTTGTTTTTGTGTAGTCTTGTTCAGGGGTTTTGCTCAATCTTCAAGATCAAGTTGTCAGATTCAAAGGGAGTAGGTGCCAATTTATCAACAGGTGTTTGCATGTCTTGCCAATTGACACAATCGTTAAAAGTTTAGACTCACAGACACAGAGGTACGTATTTTTTGAAGTTTGTGCACTTTGAAGTTTTCATTTTCACTTAGATTATTCTAGTTCTATGGCCTTGTATATTTTCAGTACGTCCCAAGTTATTTTAGATAAATTATTTATTGGTGTTGTTGTACAATTCTTTTAGAAGAAATTTCATGTAAAGACTCTTTCTTGGTTAAATTGTAGATTGCTACAGAAATCTCATCACATTGATATTCGGCATCCCCAGGTGAATTTTTGTTCTTTTCCCAATTGTTTATTTTTTTCCCCCATTGTTAGACATGGTTTATTTTACATTTGCATTTGTAATTGAATATTACTTATTAAAGTTTCTAGATTAAAGATGCATTTTATAAGATCTTCCTGATTGTCACGTTGTATTGTGCCCTTTTTAATCTTACCTGGTTTTCTCTTTTCTATCGACTTGCCCACATGTCTCTTCTGAAATTTGGCCGTATACATTTATGACTTATTAGTAGACCCTGAGGAACAAATTGCGTCCCTCATTCTTAAAATTAGTAGTAGAAAGGTGAACTAATGGTAAAATCCTTTTCTATACATATTGTTACACCATATTTGAAACATATGTTCCTTGGATTTTCATGATATTAAACTGGCTATGAAATTTATCAGTTATGAGTCATGACACGGCGGTATAATTTCATTTTGAGCATCTGTGTTGTCTCCACCTTGATGACATACAAGTTTTGCCTTTGATAACAAACCATTGGCATACCGCTTTGTCTCTAACCAAGATTTGCTAGTAATTTTGTATTGTCAAGTAGGCTTCTTCTTACACGTTAGTAATCCGTTTTTTGGTAAATAAAACTTCATTTTACAAGGAGTAAAATTTTCCAGTGAAGGAGCATTTCACTAGTTTACAGCATAAAGGGGGTTGCACCCACAAGTACACACGCATCTTACCTTGCATATAGTGTACAAAGGTATAAGAAGCCAGAAAGGTCAACTTTTATACATTAGCAAAACACTTACTGCAATTTCAGCTACTCGATGTGATGATTGATTTCCAATTTATCATAAGCTCCTCGAGTCTTCATTATTTGGGGGGCGATACAAATATTTTATTCCCTTCAATCTATTTAAACAGCGATATGATGTCGTTTGGCTTTGGTTCTTTTTCTTACATTTCTTGGATCTGTTTTTTCTACGTGTCCATGTCAATAATCATGCCTCGTATTTTTTCCCCCCCAAATAGTTTGTGCTGATGTAGAGACGTGAGAAATGAGTCCAAATTGTTTTTTTTTATACTTAAGTTATGTGGATTAGAGTTCTATACTTCTATTGCTCACGTACAAAAGTTCCTAGTGGTATTGAGTAATTAAAGCTAATAAGTTTCACAAAAAACAAAAGAGTTAAAAACTTAAAACTCATACTAGCAGTGGTAAACAAATGAGTGGTATTTTTTGTGTAATAGAATGGTTAGATTTTTACATTTTATTTGCTATTTGCTATTTTTTTAGTGGTATTTAGTTTTGATTTATTAAAAATTCAGTGTGCTAAATATCACTAATATTTGTTTTTGACAACAAAAACTATAGTCTCATATGTACCATGTATAACAAACATATGCATTTGGTGGGTTTGGGGACTGTGTATATAGAAAAAACTAAGGGTGTTGGGTTTGTTCTTCTTGTTATGTTTGTTTCAAGTAAAGCTATGCTAGACATTGTTGTGATATTTGTTCTTTGATTTTAAACTCATGGTATGTTTTTGTGTTCCTTTTTTTTACAAGTAATAGTATAGTAGTTTATTAACCAATTATGGTTGGTACTGCTAAAGTCATTTGTTTCTTGTCATCATTGTGATATTAGAGATCTTTCACGTTAAATACTTATCGCATATTGCAGTGGTGAATCATTCATAGCAATGTTTTTTTTTTTTGAGACAGGAACTGAATATTGAAGAATTGGAGACCAACTAATTTGTCCTTGTACATGGAGGAGGTTTTGGTGATTGGTGTTGGTACAAAACCATAACACTTTTAGAGGAAGGAGGATTCAGAGTTGATGCTATAAATTTAACTGGATCCGGAGTTCATTCATGTGATACAAACAACATTACTAGTCTTGCTGAATATGCAAAGCCACTTACTGATTTCCTAAAAAATCTTGGAAATGGGGAAAAGGTTCATTCTGTTCTTTTAAGTTATTTATTGCTTTCTTATTATTGTTGGTTTTTCACTTTCTGTGACATGCATATACTTCGAGAAACCTGCTATCATGCAATTTTAGTGTCTCGAGTTTAGGAATCTACCATCTTTTTTTATATTCACTACCCAATTCTCTAGAGCTTCACTTTCACCTAATAAAAAAATTGAAAACATATGATGTTATCATCAAGGGGGTACATTTAAAATTCCATCTTTTAAGGTAACATGTAGTCCTATACTAACCATTAAAGGCTTTTCTTTCAATATCTATGCTATTGCAAACTAGTAATGTTTCTTTTGGCCGTGTAGGTTTCTGCTAAAATTTCTTTTGTGATGCCTTTGTGATAAATTGATTGTGTGTAACGTGTCCTGAAAGTGCTTGTATTTAAATTGTTCTCTGAGAGTAAATGGTCAGCAAGCTTTCTAACACGATGATTCTCATATTTCTTGGCTATGGTATCATTAATCAGTTGAGAAAATCATAGAGAAGTATTACCTTTGCATGAGATTTGCCGTCCAAACTATAAAGTGTGAAGAGACCAACTTTTCATAATTCACCCCAAACTCACATGCCTGCTAGGCCGAGTAATCTTTCCCATCACTTTTTATTTTTATTTTCCTGAATATTGTCCATCCCATAAAGGCCTTCTGAAAATAAATGTGTCCAAGTACAATATCAGGAAGCCAAGAACTGATTATTTTTGTCTTAAATGTGCTCATGTATAGTGTTTTACGAACACACATATTAGGTAATTCTAAAGTTGAATTTGTTCACAGTGGCAGTTGGAGTGCTTCTTAATTTGGTAGGGTAATTTTTTTTAGAGAAAGTTTCACTTTTGTGATAATCATATATATAAATGTTGGTGCAGGTGATTTTGGTGGGGCATGATTTGGGTGGTGCATGTATATTGTATGCCATGGAGTTGTTCCCATCCAAGGTTGCAAAAGGTGTTTTTATTGCTGCAGCAATGTTGCTTGATGGACAGAGTACTAATGATATGTTCTCCCAACAGGTTTGGCATCACTACTTATTGATAATGTGCTATTTGGCTAGGTTTCAAGTTGCTTTAGAATGTTACGAGAATGTCTAACATTATTTTTTGGTAAATGCATGGTTCCGTGTATCAAGTTACTCATACATGATTATTAATCTGCTTGAAATCAGTTTAGAGATTAACTTAAAACTAGTTGTGGCATTATAATTTCCATTTAGACCCCTTTCTTGTTTGTGGCTTGAAACTAAATTTCTTGGGTGATCTCAACAACGCGTGGATTGAATAGTTAAATTGATTTATGTACAAATGCTTGTGAATTTATTAATCAGTGGATATATACTGGTTCTTTGCCTTCCAATTTAGAAAAACATACCCACTGATAGCATTGATATCCTATTGAAAAGTCCAAGGAGATGATTATGGTAAGTATGGTTGTATGTTTGTTGATTTGCTTAGTGTTTTGACTTGCTATAAGATTTTGAACATATTTGTATGTTAAGGTAGTGAGGAAGTGGAGACACAATGTAATTGTTATAACTGACTTTTGTATTCTATTCATTTTACAGGCAGGTTCGAATGATCTGAGGAAGGCTCAGATACTTCATTATGCAAATGGAAATGACCGTCCTCCCACTGCTATTTCTCTCAGCAAGCCATTATTAAAGGACTTACTATTTAATCAAAGTCCTATTAAGATATGTTTTATTTTTTCCATTTGCTTAGACAAGGTAGTGGTTGCTCAAAGCCTGCAATGTTCATAAGATTTTATTTGTATATCAGATTCAGGCTGAGCTGCTTAACAAATTATAAATGGGCACTCTCTACTGTTCTTTGTTTGCTATTTATCCATAATTAATATACCAATTCTGGACTATTGTATGGGAGCAGATTCATCTACCCAATGTTAGATGCAGAGGCGCACAATAGATCCCATCATGAGTTGTCAGTTTACTTTAGATTGAAAACCTCATATATATATAGTAATTCTCTAAAAAGTAGCTACTTAAGGTAACTTAAAATAAGTATGTACCTACAACTTCACCTACAAAATAAATTCAAATCTAATTTTTTGTGGTTATGAAACACTCACCATAATGATTATCTTCCCAAAATTTCAGCTTATTTGGAAACCTCTAATATAGATAAAAATTGTTGTTATTTTTAAAAAAAAATCTAACGGTCCAGAAATGTTGAATTTTTGTAATCGTTTTTTGCCAATGTTAAAGGTTTCTAAATGAGCTGAAATTTTGTAGAGATGATCTTAATATTTAGTATATCATATCCACAAAAAAATAGATTTAAATTTATTTTGTAGGTGAAGTTTTACTTACGTACTTATTTTAAAGTTAACTTAAGTAGCTACTTTTATATATATGCCAGATTTTAGAAGTACATACTTATTTTAAGTTAAAATAAGTACGTAAGTAAAACTTTAGCTAGAAAATGAATTCAAACCTAATTTTTGTGGATATCATCTATTCACCATAAATATCATCTCTACAAAATTTCAACTCATTTGGAAATCTCTAACTTAGGCAAAAGATGATTGCAAAAATATTATTTTTTGGACCGTTAGATTTCTTTTTGAAGATGACAACAATTTTTAGTTAGGTTAGAGGTTTCCAAATGAGCTCAAATTTTGTGGAGATGATCTTTATGGTATGTAGGTAATACCCACAAAAAATTAGAATTGAATTAATTTTCTAGGTGATCTTATAAGTACATACTTATTTTTTGGTATGTAGGTAATACCCACAAAAAATTAGAATTGAATTAATTTTCTAGGTGATGTTTTACTTACGTACTTATTTTAACTTTAAAATAAGTATGTACTTATAAGATCGGGCCTGTATATATATACAACAATTCTCTAAAAAGTAGCTACTTGAGTTAACTTAAAATAAGTACGTAAGTAAAACTTCACCTAGAAAATGAATTCAACCCTAATTTTTTGTAGATATGATATACTCAACATTAAGATCATTTCCACAAAATTTCAGCTCATTTGGAAACCTCCAACATTAGCAAAAAATTATTGTAAAAACTCAACATTTCTAGACTGTTAGATTTATTTTTAAAGATAACAATAATTTTTATATATATTAGAGGTTTCCAAATGAGTTGAAATTTTGTGGGGATGATCTTTATGATGAGTGTTTTATAACCACAAATAATTAGCTTTGAATTCATTTTATAGGTGAAGTTTTACTTACGTACTTATTTTAAGTTAACTTAATTAGTTACTTTTTAGAGAACGACTGTATAACTTAAAGTCTTTCTCTAAAAAGTAACTACTTAAGTTAACTTAAAATAAGTACGTAAGTAAAACTCCACCTATAAAATGATTAGTGCCATTGTGGTTTCGAAATATATGTCTTCATATATATATATATGTCCTTGATGGTTATGAAATATTATATATTGTCTTCCATTTGTGGCAACTAGTGTGTACAATCGTGATTGGTGCAGCCTATTCCTTATTTACAGCGACTGTCATTTAAGAATACAGGGGACCCTAGGTTTTGTTAAGATGATCTGGAAGATGCACATTTTGGTTGTGGGCGAAAAACCTTTTTGGCACTTTGTAAATGGAAATTAAAGTAAAGAAAATGGGATGTAATGTGATAGGGAAAATCACACAACACCTAAACCCAAAAGATTACGTCATTAATTAACCAATACACGGTTTACCCACCTAAAGCACAATGGAACACTCAAACCTCCAGCCTTTCTCTGCACCTGTGTAATGCAGCTCCTTGTGAGGTGAAATGTCCTGTTTTTGGAAATACCCAACTTTTGGTTGATATTTTAGTTTTTATTTCTTCCCTTTAATGATACTTATACTCACGTTATAGTGATCAACTCTTTTCTTTTTTTGTTAGGATGTTGCATTGGCTTCAGTTTCGATGAGGCCGATCCCGTTTGCGCCAGTTTTAGAGACGCTTTCTCTTTCTGATGAGAACTATGGTTCTGTCAGGAAATTTTATATAAAGACTACTGATGATGGTGTCATACCGCTACCTCTACAACAGAGCATGATAAATGCAAATCCTCCAGAACGGGTCTTCCTGCTAAAAGGCTCCGATCACTCACCTTTCTTTTCAAAGCCAAAATCCCTGTACAAACTCTTGGTGGAGATCTCTAAGATCTGATAACATGAAATTTTAGGACTCACTGGTATATGTGCAAGCAGAATGATGCTGCTTTTGTGATTCAGTCCGCTTAATGCATATTCCGTACAAGCACGAGATTGTATATATGTTGCAACCATGCCTCACCGAGGATACATGCATGTGATATACTTCCATGTATGGAATTTCCGTTGATTTTTGTCTAGAAATGTTGCATCCTCTTTGAATCAGGTGTTTCTTCTGGTTATGGAAGTGTTGTTGTTCGAACTGACTGAAGTGTAGCTTTCCCTTTAGATCGACAGCTCCGCTGGTGGGAAGTTGGAAATTGTCATTTAGGCATTGTTCATGAATTGTCCGTATCTAAAATCTAAAAACAAGTATTTAGACTGGTTCACAATAAGCCAGGGACAGAAAAACGTCTCTTTGGTTCTCGAGGGGAAAACATATGCTAATGCTACTCGGGTTTTGCACTTTGGCTTAGTTGGAGACAAAACATATAAATCTTTGTTGTTGGTCATGGCGTTAGCGTTTCTGACAAAAAGATACATGAAAATTTTCCGAGACTCTGGTATAAGTATCAAAGCTGTCTATACTCTATAGTAATTATACTGAGCTTTGCTTTTGTTACTTGGGAACGTGACCAGCCAACAACACCTTTTAATTGAATATATATATACTTTTACTCATCGATCTTGCTTTTCATCCCTTTCCATATCTTCATTACATCTTTTCTTTTGCTGTGGCAGTGATATTTTAAAGGGTTAACTAGTATTACCCCCACTAGATGAGCCAATTAGGATATTTCTCCCACTAAATGGGACATTAGGGTCTTTCCCCAAATACACACAAAAAAACACGGTCAACTTAGTTAAATGAGCAGGATATTGCTATCTAGTGGTCATCTGTAAACACGATCCATCTAGTGGGGGAGAAATCCTAATTGGCTCATCGGGGGGGACACTAACTAACCCTATTTTAAATGAGCAGGATATTGCTACGCCTATGCGTATGCACTACCAAAAAAAAAGACTTAATGAGTCACTTTTAAAGTGCCTTAAAAAGTGATTTGTGTCGGTTCTAGGTTCAATATAAAAGGCGTCTTATCTGTTGGCATCACTAAAAGTAGGTAAAAGCGTCTCAAAAAATATACTTACGTGTCGGTTTCTAGTTTATAAGTGACATAGAAGGCAGGTTACTTGTGTCACTTTTTGTAAAAAACTGACATTGAAGTAGTTTAAAAGCGTCACTACAAGGTAGCTGTGTTGTGTCGATTTTTAGAAGCAAGGATTTAAAAGGAGCTTTCGGCATAAAAAGTGACACATATGGTCATCTGTTCTGATGGTTTGCTTAGAAGCAGGATAACCTCTTTGTTTTTTCTTTAAAAAAGAAAGAATATATACTGAATATGGATTATATTACCAATAAACCTGCAATATATATGAATCAGTTGCAAAAGACTATAGCATTACCATCACTAGACCTGCTATATAAAAGCTCCAATACAATAGAGGTAGCAACAACAGGTAAAAATCATTTCATTAATTACAAAATAATCACCATTCGAACTTTGGTACATTAAAAACAATACTCGTCCAAAAAACATTACAAGCTAGTTACGTCATTCATCAATAATAACATATCAACATGCAAAAATAATTTCACAGTAGCCCAAACGAAACCAAATCAACCTATCCATCTGTGCGCACTTGACAAAAGATCTTGCCATCTCCATTTTGAGTTCCTTAGTACCTACAAAATACAAAATGATAACAATAAGATGGTCAATAAGAGATTATTTAAATTAAAACAACCAAAGGTAGTACATGTTCAGAATTCCATCTAAGAGCTTAAATAAAGGCACGTGTTCAAGTCAGATCTCCTCAATGCAAGATTCAGTGGAAGGAAGAGCTCTAAGTCGCTTAGCATACTAGTCCAATTAACAAAACCTATTGTGTACTTGGATGCCACATGAACCAACAAGAGCTCAACTGAACACAAATGGATCCTTGAGCAGCAATGGTGTATGTCGATCATGGGGAAAATCTAAATGGCTTTCACTGGGAAAGGGTGGGTTGTTGTCAGTGCTCTACTAATCACTCTAAGTCGCGTCCCACACGTTTAACAGTGCACATTTCTATATATGGGACTGAATTTAAGTGTATATATTCTAAGGAACCATAGTCCTAGGTAAATTATGGAAGCACATCACATTTAATCAAATGACTACCCGGAACCACAACGTAACAATGACCAAAAGGGTGACTAAATTTAGGTTCCAAACATACAATTTTACATAAGGGCTAACAATATGAAATTCAGTGGCAACTAAGTAGACTAACAAATCACTCTAAGTACGGACTAACAAATTCTAGAATCAGTATTCACACAAAATAAAGATGAAAGCAACACCAAATCATAAACAAAATCAGTGAGCTACAAATAAATATTTAATGAGGGTCAAAAGTAGATTAAAACTTGTTACCATGGTAAAAAAATAAAAATAGTACCAAAAAATGGGTAGCACGTTAATTATACAACTAGCACACAGATAAAACAAGTAACAAAAGTCAAACAATGCCCCAAGGTCCTAGTTACAGATACAAGTATTAAACAATTTAGACCCTAGTTATAAATGCAAATAAAGAAATCCGGAGAAGAGAACCTGAATGAGTGTTCAAGGGAGACATACACCTCGTGTTATGTTTACACCACCGTCCCCTGCCAATAGCCAATTATCCACTTGCACCTCAGTTGGCTAGATTTCTGTCCAATGCAGCCACATTACAACACAAGTGTTGTACGGCACTCAATAGAAGCAAACGTTAGTAATTGAGATTATTATAGAAGTCAACTAGTAACAATTGAGAAGACCCCAAGAATTTGACTTCTATATAAGCCCTAGAACAAAGCATGTAATTGAATGCTATATCAACAAGATAGAAGACCCCCCCCCCTTGGTGCTGCCAAGAATGGTTAAGGCCGCTCAAAGCAGATATAGAAGTCACCAAGAAGGAAAAATCATTGAGTGCACCAAAGGATCGGAAACTAGCTACTACATCATTAAAAGGACCAATAACCAGAAAAGAAGTCTGAACTGGAAAGAGTTTTATAAAATAAAGAGCAAGATGTCTACAAAAAAAAAGCATCTAAGAGCATCTTTAGGAGAGCAACAAAAAAAACACCAAAATTTTAAACCAAAAAAACACCAAACCAAAAAAACACCAAGCAACTTTAGGAGCAACATCAAAAAAATACCAAGTAACTACGCGGTTTTGTCAAAACCGTGCCATATAGCCCACGCGGTTTTGACAAAACCGCGCTACTAAAGCCCAACTAACAGGCCCAGGACCACGCAGTTTTGAGAAAACCGCGTCATATAAGCCCAATTAAAAGCCCAAGCCCACGCGGTGTTGGCAAAACCGCGTAAGTGATTTGATACAGCACCAAACCTGGAACCAAATATTGGTCGATTTGGTGTTTGGTTTGGTGTTTTTTTGGTGTTTTCATCAACATGTAGTTCTCCTGAAGTTGAAAAAACACCGCTAGGTTGATATCACTGCTAAAGATGCTCTAATGGGCATAGCTACATTTCAGATAAGACGTAATAAACTTGAAAATCCGTCCACCTCGTTCAAACTCAATTAGATAAAAATCATAAAAGAGAAGAAGGGATAAATAGATAGTGTACTATTAATTATGCCACATTTCAATAATTCACTAACGCGTCTAAAGCTTTGTTACGTTTCAATAATTATGCCACGTTTAAATGACTTTCCCACGTCAACAAACACAACAAGAATGAATCAGAAGCCAAAACTAAGCGTATATGAAAAAAGAAAGACAAAACATAGCTGCGTTTCATAGAAGACGTGATCAAATTTGATAATCCATCCAACTTATTCGAACACAACTTGGAAAGAAAATAAAAGAAAGGATCAAGCAATTAGTCTACCATTGAAACTTCCACATCTTAATCAATTTATGAACGAATCTAAAGCTTTAGTTAAAGGAGGTAACGAGAATAAACATAGAAATTGTTTAAAAGTAGAGCATGTCTTCAGTGCGCGAGATGTATGGTGCGCAGGTAATGTGGGCCTTTGGATCAGTACTTTTGCCATGCAATACACACGCACCCTTTGGTATGAGTGGCCCAGATTTGATAGCATACCATACGACCTGCACACCATAGATTTAGCCTTAAAAGTAACCTACAAGTACTTACAAAGAGGACACACAAAATCAGTAGAATAAGACTCCAAACATATAAGCTTGTGTTTTATTTAATGCCTATACCTATTGATATGATATATATAGTAATGTCTTGTTGTGGGTAAGGTAGCTTGGAGTTAAAAGCACGGGTGAGCCTAGGGGGTGGTTAATCCGCCCAGGCGACACTAGGTTCTTCTAGACGTGAGCCTCAGGATGCCTAAACTGTTAGGACCATATACATCCAAGCTGATGAACCCATGCAAGATTTTAACTGCATAGAGATGGGGTTGTGGCAAAACCCACTTAGTGAGGCATTTCTCCTGTAGCTGACTCTAGTAAAATGTATCTCAAAAAGAAGAAAAAGAGGTAAATTAAGTTCCCGATTACTAATGAGTCTGATATACATCTCTTTTCAGAAAAAAAAATAAAATAAATAACACCGGATATTGAATATTGATAGACAACTCATTTCAGCAACATTTAACAATCGCACTCCAGTAAAAATAAACAAGCCATTTTTCACAAGTAAATGCAATACCTCTGTCCTCTACTACAACCGTGCATTGGGACAATGGCATCAGGCACAAAATGAATTCCATGCCTCAAATAAAAGCATGATTCAGAAATTTACTTTCGTAAGGATAGGCATAGAAACTTAATGGCATTCATTCACAATAACCAGCTCAAACGCGCACTACCAAATCAGTAGAACACAATGGAACAATTTAATCTCCCAGAATAACTACATAGGTTGCGATCATCATTATTAAAACTTGACCCTTCCCCATACTCCTCATTTATGAAGAATATAACTCCTTATACTAGATTGTTTAGATTTAAAATAAAACTAGGCAAAACAATAACCATTAGAATATGTCCTATATATCAAGTTCCACATTTCTATAAGTGTGGACATCCGTATCTAGTAAGTAGTTTCTATTCTTATGTTTTAGGTTAGTATAAATATGTAACTCTGGGTAGAGAACAACAACTCAACAACTCTGAACTCCAACCCTAATCAATCTCTATTCTTTTCTATTGTTCTTCTTCTTGGTTTCTCTTAATATATCAATATCACAACTCTCCTAGCATCACCACTAATATGGAATTTAACATGGTATCAGAGCATCAGGTTCAAATCAAAGTTTAGTAGTATGTTAGGAGATGAATTTTTCACCAACAATCAAAATCAAAATCAATTTTTTTTTTTCAATTTTCAGTATTCAATTCAAGTTTCAATCTTTCTCACAAGAAGAAGTATTCAAGGTTCCGCAATCTCTCTGTCTCATTATTCTCTATGGTTCGGAGTCAGTATTAAGGTTCCGAAATCTCTCTATTTCATTATTCTCCATGGTTCGAAGTCAGTATTTAAAATCTGCAATCTCTCTGTCTCCATAATCTATCTATTTCGAAGTAAGTGATATAGGGCGCGCACGCGCTTTAGAGTGCCTTCATCAAGGCATGCACACCCTCTTCAGTATTCAAAGTTCGTTGAATCTCGTAGTTTCTAGTGGAATGAAGGCGTGCACGCGCTCAGTCTAAGCCTTCTGCTAGGTGCGCATGTGCTATGGGTTGTTCGTCTCTGTATCTCGCAGTTATTATTTCCAGTACTTTCCTCTATTTCCAGCACTGTCAGAAGTTATCCACCTTCGTATCTTGATTGGAAGCTTCTGTGTCATTTTGGTTTTCTCAACAACTTGCACGTTTTAGAAACTTTCATTTATAAGGGTTTGACTCTCTTTTCATGTCATGGTTCTGAGTTCTATGGTGTTTCACCAGCTTTATATTTTAGCCTTCTTATTGAGGAGCTTATTATATGCTGCTGTCGTTGCATGATGGTTCAGCTTTTCAGGTTTTGATTCTTTTTATGCCGCAGTGGTGCCAAGTACTCAGGTGTTTTCACTGACTTTTACTATCTCTTGTTGAACTCTTTGGCTAAAAAGCACGAGATTTCTATTCATCTCTCATATTGCAGTCACATCATAAAATGCACTATTCAGTATTAATCTCTCAGGTTGCAGTCACATCATCACTGCCCTATTCAGTTTTTATCGATATCTCAGGTTGTAATCACATCATCACTGTATTATTCAGATTCATCTCTTAGGTTACAGTAGTCATCACACAGGTGTTCTATTTCCAGTTTGTGCCTGTGGTACAACTTCAGTATTAAGGTTAGGTCATTGTCTACACCGACAATTTCACTTTCCAGAACGTCTCGTCTCAACAGTTGTTTGAGTTCTTCAACTAAAGGCTATGTGAAAGGGGGAATTGTATTCTTATCTTTTCTTTATACCATTCAAGCTATAATTTGCATAATTTACAAAGCATTACTGGCTTAAAAGGGGTATTAGTATATCTATATGTCAAGTCCCACGTTTTTATAAGTGTGGACATCCATATCTAGTAGTTTCCATTCTCATGTTTTATGTTAGTATAAATATGTAACTCTGGGTAGTGAACAACAACTCTGAACTCCAACCCTAATCAAGCTCTCAATCAATTAATCTCTATTATTTTCCATTGTTCTTCTTTTTGGCTTCTCTCAATATATCAATGTCACAACTCTCCTAGCATCACCACTAATATGAAATTTAACAGTAACAAACACAAAATGAAGTGAAACCCTAAATTATCTACTGCCAAACCAAAACCAAATATAGGTAGAGGAAGTAAATCTATTCATTGGCAAACACACAAGTTCAATCTAACATAAAAGATGGATTATACACAACAAGAGTGCAGACATAATAATTTACCTAAGAAGCACACTAATAGGTACGACCAGCCACTAATTCGTGCTTGTGGGACCCTATAAGAGATCATTGGCATATAGCCAATGGGTGAGGGGTGATCGAGTGAAGATGGGGAATTAGGCCCAAAAGATTGGTTGCGAAAACAAACCTTACTAAAACTCCATTCACCAAATCTGCACGTTGTATTGTGCCCTTTTTAATCTTACCTCCTTTTTTTTTCCTATCACTACTTCCCCATACATCTCTTATAAAATTTGGTAGCATAATTCTCCCCATATATCTCTTATAAAATTTGGTAGCATAATTTTTTCCCCCCATACATCTCTTATAAAATTTGGTAGCATATATATATATAGTGGGGACATGTAAATGTCTAAAATTATCATAAATGGATTAATAAGACATTATACTTATAGTGGCAGGATGTAGCACCGGAATATCAATGGTGAGATGGGCCGGGTCAGCATAACACATAAGTCCGCGATCCACCGGATCGGGCTGACAGCGTGGGGTTGCGGTACGGAAACCCTACACATGGAGCTAAGAGGACCGCGAGATGGAGGGACAGGTGGAGGGCCATGATGGATGGAAAGAAAGGTATAAAGAGTAATAGTGGGTGAGAAGAAAGGAGAGATCCATTAACCTAAAGAGAGGAAGACCTAAGAGAGAGGAGGGGAGTGAGAGGGCTGAGAAGGAGAATATTGCTTAAGGGCTAGGGAATAGTGCTCATAAGAGAAAGAGGGTTGTAACATTTGGCGCCGTCTGTGGGGAACGAAGTAGAAATAGCACCAAAGAAGGCGGCGGGTAGGCCCCGAAAGATAAGGGTTCCAGAACAGATGCCAGAAGCGGTGGTAGAAGAAGGGGAAGGACGAGAGGAGGAAAGAGCAGAAGAAGAAGAGCGGCTTATGCGGGAAGAGATTGAAAGGCTGAGGGAGGAAAATGAGGAGCTGAGACGAGAGAAGGAGAGGGTGGAGGAGGAGACCGAGGAAGAAACAGGGGAGGAAGCAGAGAATGAAAAGGCGGAGGACGAAGAGGAACAAGGACCGACTCTAGTGGATAATCCGGTGACCGGGTTAACGGCTGAACAAGTGCAACAAATGATTAACAGTGACCGAGTGGCGAATCTTCAACAAACAAGGGTCCAAACAGGCGCGGCCAACCAAGTGGTGGTGGGGCTGAACCGCAACCCACTTGCAGATGCGATATGGACTTCGGAGGTACCAAAGCGCTTTATTAATCAGCCGAGATTCGAGAGGTATGATGGAACGAGTGACCCGGCAGATCACATCCATCATTTTAGACAGCAGATGCCTCTTTAGCAAGAGGTGAGGTATGATGGTCTGCAGTGCATGATGTTCCCGGCCAGTCTTAAGGGTGGGGCTTCTGACTGGTACTACCGATTGCCTTCGAAGAGCATAACCAATTTTCAAGAGTTAGAGCAGGCGTTTGTTGACCACTTTATACATCAGAAGAGGAGGGTTGTGGACATCGTGGCCCTATTTAACGTTAGACAGAGATCCGCGAAATCGGTCAGAGAGTACCTGTGTCGCTTCAAGGCAGAGACCCTAAAGGTAGAGAATTTGGATGAGAGGACAGCGGTAATAGCATTCGAAAGGGGGCTGCGACCTGGAACGGCAGTTCATCAGTCCGTGGCGAAGAACGAGATAGCAACATTGCACGAGTTATATCCGCGGGTAGAGAAGTATATAAGATATGAAGACACCATGCAGAAGGAGTCGAAGAAAGGAGCCAAGACAGTATCGGCGGTAGAGAAAGGGGGTGAACGTAGAAAGACCGAGGGAAGTAGCCGAGGCGGGGAGAGGTACCGTGGACAGTCCTCAAGGCCGGAAAGAGGGAGGGAGATAGCGCAGAGAGAGCAAAGGGAGCGGAAGCCATACCGCGAGGTGGAACATGTTCCGTTGGCGAAACCGTTAAGTGAGATACCACCGATTAAAATGTGCAAGGATATGAAGGGCCGCGAACCATTCCGGCCGAAATGCCCAACAAGCCATACTGTGAGTATCACCAAGTGCGCAATCACGAAACCAATGATTGTTATGCCTTGAAATGGTTAGTCCAGAGATTAATAGAAAAGGGGATGCTGAGGGAATTCGTTGGGGAAACCCCAAATCGGGAGCCCGGGCCTGCCGCGGGACGAATATTGGGAACCATAAATGTTATCTTCAGCGGAGAAACGTTGAGTCACAATGCCCACCGGGATAAGGTCAGGAGGACAGCGAGTATTCAGCAGTCAACGAGTCCCACAGCAGGCGAGATACATAGCAGATTCAATGAGCGGGGAGGAGAAAATCACGTTCTCCAAGGCAGACCTCCGAGGCGTGGATACGCCACACGAGGATGCGTTGGTTATTACAGTGGCGATGGGCAATTATGTGGTCAAAAGGCAACTGATAGACTGTGGTAGCGCCGTGGATTTGCTATTCAGAGGAACTCTTGAGGAGATGGGGATCAACCCGGGGCAACTGAGGCCTCCGCAGACAAATTTGTATGGATTCAATGGGAGTGTGACAGAGCCTATGGGGGAACTTCTGCTGCCAGTAACAATGGGGCCCGTGACATTGTTCTCAAGGTTCATGGTGGTCGACTCCAATTCCCAATACAACGCAATCCTGGGGAGGAGATGGATACATGAGATGAGGGCGGTGCCGTCGACTTACTATCAAGTTATCCGATTCTCTACCCCAACGGGAACATATGAGGTCCACGGAGATCAGGTGGCATCCAAGAACAGTCACCAGAATACAATCAAAAGGATGTCCCGCGAACCAGAAGAGGAGTCGACGAAGCTAGGAGGAAGAGGCCGCCATAGCAATTACTGATCTTGGGCCGTGGAGGAAGGAGAGGAGGTCGCGGAGGATCCCAAGACTTTAGACGAGATAGAGATAGTAAACTTGGGGGAGGGCGAAGAGGAGAAGTTCACATCGATAGGGTCGAGTCTTACAGAAGAATGGAAGGACAGGTTGGTCCAATGCTTGGTGAAGAATAGAGACGCCTTTTGCGCGTGGGGATAGAGGATGTCACGGGTTAGATCCGGAGTTTGCGGTCATCGCTTGCATGAGGGAGGGACGACAAAGCCGGTGAGACGTAAGATGAGAAACATGAGACCCAAATATGTAGAAGGAACTGGAAGAGGTTGCGAGGCTAAAGGGTGCGGGATAATAAGGGAGGTGGAGTTCACGACCGGTTGTCCAATGTGGTCGCGGTCCGAAGAAAAATGGAAAGGTAATGCGGATGTGTGTGGACTTCACGGACGAATTTAGAATGTCCGGCGACGCTTATCCGATGCCGCTGAAATGGATGAGTTGGTAGACGCGGGGCGGTGGGGTTCGGCTTTCTTTTCATTTATGGATGCGTCTATGGGGTACAATCAGGTGGCAATGTATGGACCTGATCAGGAAAAAATTGCCTTCGTAGTGGAGGGGGGCACATACTGCTATACTAGAATGCCATTTTGATTAAAAAATGCGGGAGCCACCTTCCAGCGCTTGGGAAAGAAGATGTTCGAGGGCAAGATCCGAAAAGGCATTGAGATATACATCGATGATATGGTGGAAAAGAGTATGTCAGAACAGGAGCACTTGGGAGGGTTGGAGGAGACATTTCAGATACTGCGAACACACAATTTGAAACTCAACCCCAAGAAGGGCACATTTGGAGTCACCACAGGGAAATTTCTGGGGTATATTGTGACACAGCGAGGAATAGAGGCCAACCCAGAGCAGATAAGATCGTTGGTGGAGATGCCATCACCAAAGACAGTGAAGGAGGTGCGCCGGGTTCGGAAGGGTCGCGGCTCTCAACAGGTTCATCTCAAAATCATCCGACAAATGTAGGCCGCTGTACAGACTATTGAGAAACACCACAGATTTCACATGGACGGCAGAATGTGAACAGGCATTCTAGGGGCTTAAAAGGTATTTAGAGGGTACGCCGTTGTCGCTAAATTCAAGAGGGAGAAAAATTATATTTATACAGGGGTCACAGATTATGCAATCATTTCGGTCCTCGCTCGAAAGTAGTGGATAAGATAGAAAGGCCAAGATACTTTTCAGAGTAAGACGTTGTTGGATGCGAAACCGTGATATACCGAGTGGAGAAGTACCGCCTTGATATTTTTCAGCTCAAGTTGAAGCCCTATTTTGAAGCCCACGCAGATGATCGTGGTCACTTAACTTGCCTCTTAAGCGCGGGCTTTTTGAGAGCAGAGAAGTCGGAAGAATGTTGAAACGGGCCGCGGATGCTAAGTTCGTGATGACATTCAATATCGTGAGGACAACGGAGAAGGCTTCAGCAAAGGCGGAGTTCTTGGCGAGTTCCCCGCAGAGGATCCTACATGGGGAGGAGATGGTTTTGGAACCAGAGAGGGAAGAGGAGTGGATAGCTTGAACCCATGGGACTAATGAAACGGTTGGAGAAGTGTTTGCGGATGGGTCAGCTTACGGACGCCGGCTTGTGAATTGGTGTAGTATTGGTCACGCCGCACAACAACAAGGCTAGAGTCGACAATGAAATTGGGGTTCGCAAAGCATCCAACAACGAAGCGGAGTATGAGGCGGTAATCGCCGGCATGAGAATGGCAGAGGGCCTGGGGGTGAAGGAACTCACTGTATACTCCGACTCCAATTTGGTAGTGTGTCAAGCAAATGGAGGGTTCACGGCGAGGTGCCCCGGGATGGCAAGATATTTGGGAGTCCCGCTGGTTGGCGCCGGGTTCGCGACAAACCGCTTTGTACATTTGAACCGAGGGGAGAATCGCCACGCAGATGCTCCGCTTATGTAGCGCTGCCATGCCGTGGTCCGAGGAAAGGACCCTCGAAGTGAGGAAGTTGGACAAGCCGGCATCGAGGAAGCATTGGGAGTGATGAATACCGCGGAGAGGGTGACGAAGGATGGGTGATGCCAATCAAGCAGTTTTTGATGGGGAGGGAGGGATTTGTCCCGAGAGAAAGACGAAGGTTGGAAACGACATCACGTAAGATACTGTGTTGGTGGGAGGGGAATTATATCGGAGGAATTTCAATGGACCGTTGTTAAGATGCTTGGGGCCGAAACTGGCTCAAGAGGTGCTCAGTGAGTTGCACAAAGGGGATTGTGGGAGCCACTTGGCGGGTAGAACAACGGTACACAGGTTGCTAACACAAGGCTACTTCTGGACTCACATGAAAAGAGACGCCGTGGAATTCGCCAAAAAATGTGAGAAGTGTCAGAGATTTTCTCAATTGATATTGGCCCCAGCCGAGCCGTTGCACAGTGTGTCTAGCCCGAGGCCGTTCGCGATGTGGGCCCTTGACATAGTGGGACCGCTGCCCATGGCTCGCGGTAAAAGGAGATTCTTATTGGCCGCGACTGACTATTTTACAAAGTGGATCGAAGCCGTACCGTTGCAGCAGGTGAAAGAGGTGCAAGTGATCAAGTTCTTGTGGGAAAACATCATATGCCGTTTCGGGGTGCCCTATTCTATCATTGCGGATAATGGAACCCAGTTCATGGGATCAAGGGTTAAGAATTTTCTGCAAACATATCACATCAAACAGGGATTCTCGGCCCCCTACAACCCCAAGGGAAACGGACAAGCGGAGTCTTCTAACAAAACCATACTTAACAATCTCAAGAGGAAACTGGAGGGCAAGAAAGGGACCTGGGCCAACGAACTAAATTGGGTGCTTTGGGCTTATCGGACAACCCCACCTAACCTTGACCAAGGAGACCCTTTGCATTGGCGATGGATGGAGAGAGGCGCGGATACCGCACAGAAATGGTGGCGCAACCACCAGGACCGCTGGCCTGTCAATGATGGGTCAAAACCGGGCATTCGCCAAAGACATGAATCTAGCGTAAGAAAGGAGAGACACAGCCACAAGATCAAACCGAAGACTATCGCCGGCCCGCAAAGCGCAAGACAACAAGAAACTGAGAGTGAGGAAATTTAAGGTGGGAGACAAGGTGCTTCGACGAGTGACACCCAGCACCAAGAAAGCCAGCGAGGGGAAATTGGGTCCGACATGGGAAGGGCCTTACGTGGTGGTCGAGGTGGGGGGAACAGGCACCTACAGGTTACAAACTGTGGAGGGCACAATGGTGGATAGGCCGTGGAATGTGAGGTTGCTGAAAAAATTTCACGAGTAAATGTAATAGGAGAAACTGGAAATGGCATGAGCTATCTTACATATATAAAACCGTAGCACTTTTGAGTTAAATATTATTGCATGAGTTTTCATTGCCCCTCAGAGTGAAGGGAAGGGAGGGGGTGAGCCCTCAAAGGACGAGAGGTCCAAACTTTAGTGGGGCAAAACGAGTTGCCATGCGAAGATGAGGTCTCACAGTGCCGGGGTGAGAGGAGTTGCCCCGGACCTATGTGAGATAGAGGCAAACGGAAGCGAAGAGGCTTCCGCGCGCCGCATGCAGAGTGCCTGCCAGAGGTAGAGAGAGTGGCGGAGGCCTGGTCTGGGCGTGGGGCAAGCAAATCAAATATTCCCAACCAATGAGGGTAAATACACTAATAGGGGCCGGTTATTGCTGGATTCATACACGAGTAAGAGTATCAACAGAAACAATCCAGACAAACAAGCAAAACATAATATGAACATCCCAACTAGAGGGGGTGAAAATACAACAAAAGGTAGCAAAAATAGTATGACAAAGTAACATCAAAGGAAGCCTAGCTAGGGCATAAACAAGTTATTTTCAAGCCGCAGCACTTTCGTGGATCACGGACTCAGTGGCTTCTGCTATAATTTCATCCGCAGCCTCATCTATCGCCCCGGAGACCAACGCAGCGACCTCTTGCATTTCAGGAGTGGAGTCCGGAATGGGCACAGAGACCTTGGATAGGGGAGCAGCGGCAGGGGCTTCAGGAAGGAGACGACCTTCTTTGGTGAGCCGGTCAAACTCCTCCTTGACCTTCTTGGCCACCCTCTTCTCGGCTTGGGCCCGAAAGCTGGTCCGGAGCTCGTCCATATCGGCCTCATGTTGGTTAAGGAGAGCCGATACCTCTTCCTGATGCTTCTGAGAGAGGGCGTCTAGAGCGGCGGCGTGTTTTCTTTGGAGGGTCTCGCTACTGATTACTCAGCGGTCATTAACCTTGTTCATGTAAGCAAGGTGGCTGCCTCTACAGTTTTAAGCTCGCCCCGGCCCCGAGCTTGTCCATGTCATGGACGTCGCGATTCTCTTCCAAATGGGCTTAACTTCCTTTGTCCAACTCATCGATCCGTGCCCTCGCACCAAAGAGGCCGCGGATCATGAAGGAGATATCCAAACTCATCTGGAAAAGGGAGTAGGAGTTAGAATACTCGGAGAAAGGGAAGAAAGATACTTGAATGAAAAGAAAGGGTTACCTTCTTCCAGCCGGTGTAGAACGAAGTCCGGTGGGACTCAAAGGTGCCCCCCTCAGCGTATGCCATATCTTTGGGGAGATGAGACCCAAAGAATAGGGAGGAAGCCACTGCCGGATTTTCCAAGGCAGAGTCATTGACGGTTAGAATGCGGTTGCGAAGTTTGAACGCGGGGCAAAAGGGAGGAACGGGTCCAGCGACCCCCTTATCAGTCCAGGGCGCTACCTCCTTCCCGGGCCGCTGTTCCGCATGGGGAGGCGCGGTAGGTGGAGATGTGTTTTTAGCTGGGGGACCCTCTTCAGGAGCTGAGGGCCGTGGACGTTTGGAGGCTGGGGGAGGAGAGGAATGAGCAGCGGCGAGGGGGGCAGCAATGGGGACGACATCCTCATCCGAGTCACTGTCGAAGAGTTTGCGTTTATTAACACCCATGTCTGAAGCCTGAGAGGTGGTGGAAGGGAAATGAGAGGATGAGTATTGATCTTCCCAAGTGGTCAGAGATCGGTAGGGAGTAGGGGCTGCGGAGGGAGAAATGTTCTTGCGAACAGGCTTGGGACGGAGTGGGTTTCGTGGTATGGCGCTTTCCCTTAGGAGGTGGAGTGTCACGTGGCTTTCTTTCTTTGGGGGGAGGAGGACGGAAAAATGGGGAGCAGTATTTTCCTATGGATTTCAATTCAGGATCGGACAATAGGGGAGTGGCGGTTGCAGGGTCAATCCCAAGTATCACGGCTTGAGCAGGTCCCAGGTCGCGAATCTTCTGGAAAGTGGTGGAGGAAATGTGGTCGTAAGGTCGCGACTTTGAGTCGGGGCGCCAACCTGAAAAAGAGAGCCGTCAAGTCAGATGAGAAACCAAAAGATATACATCAAGGGGTGTAGATAAAGAGAGAGACTCACCACTAGGAAGAAAAGCCAAGTGGTTAAGATTCAGCCGGATGGAAGATCTGCGCGGAAAGGAAATTGCCCGAGATATAAAGAGGGTAGTGATGCCACAATTTGTCCGGAGGAAGTGACACGAAGAATAAAATGCCGCTTTCTAGGACGGACACAAAAAGAGTGATAGCCATTAATCGACATCCTTGGTGCTCTTTTTGATGAAGAAGTGAGCGGTCATGTCGCGAACCGTTATCTTGGGTACTTCGGAACGGTTGTAGTGGTTCGCGGCTTACATGACCCTCCAAAAGTTGCCGATGCCTTGGCAAGAGGGGATGTTAAAGTGATTACACACCTCGACATCAAGACGGGTGAGGGGCAAACGCAGGTCGGCAACAATCTGGTCTCTACCGGGCTACAAGGCACCCCGGCCTGTAGGGAACTAGATGCGGGAAATGAGTTAGGTCAGGCACATGCTCTAAGATGACGTCAGCGGGTATCCCATAAGCCGCTTTAACAACCTCAAGGTTAGGTCTACGGCTGCGTGGTGGGGGCGGCGGGAGGGCAAAAGCTTGCCCAGAGGTTGAAAGGGCCTCGGTCTGGTCGGGGAGAGGTGGGGAAGCACGGCTATGGGACTGGGAAGAGGAAGAAGTGGCGGATCTCGGAGCTGACATCGTGGTCGGAGTGGAAGACACACAGCCACAACAAGGCGGAGAAGGAAGGGAAGATGAACAGATTCTAATACCAAGGACAAAGGAGAAATGCGTAATATAGCAATTAAACGGAGCTAGAGAGAAGAGGAGACCAACCTGAGGTAAAAGGAAAGCAGTCGGAGCAAGAATTTCCGCGGAAGAAATCAGAGAAGACGACCGTGAGAGCGACCGGTGCTGGAAAACAAGAAGAAAGGTAGAGGGAGAGGTTGAGAGGAACTAAAAGGCAAAAGAAAAGCTAGGTGAGAGAGGAAAAATCAAGCGGGCTTTTTATAAGAGGAGGGGGTAAAAAAGTAATTTGAGGGGAGCTGAAATCGAGGGGACACCAAAAGGAACCAGCCAGTGATGGACGCGTGGATGCACAAGAAACGAGGGGGCGCCAACTGATAAGAGTGAAATGAATAGTTTACCTACGAAATGAACGATTAATTCACAACGTAAGTAAACTAAACTATCTTTTGTTAGAGCGTTTATCAAAGTTTTCTACTCTCGATCCTATGAGATAAAGTGGAGTAGGAAGTTCGTTCCACTCTTAGTCCTTCCGTATGCTTGTATTCTAGTCTCAATACTCTACTTAAAGCCAATGAGAGCTTTACGAAGGGGCAACTAAACTATGGTGCAACTACCCACAAGATGCAACTAGTCGATTATCAGACAACTATGGGAATGCTACGGTGATTCTATGATAAGGAGTTAGAGGGGATTGATTCCACCTTAACTCAACTTAATCCACTAACGACGAAGTCGTCAGAATCCGAATTGAATCGCTACGCAGAAACAAGCGGTTCTTCCTAATCCCTAATTACACATGGCATTTCTACCAATTAATAACTAGCATGTGAACAATTAAACCCATTCTCATGGTGAACTAATTATTTCGGGCGTGGAATAGAAATTACTTATTTTAATTTTACGATAAACGGAATCAAGCTTTCATCAAGGCTTCTCAACCCCTCTAATGGAGGTTTAGCCTTGAATCATTCGCAATCATTTCCATTTAAATTAAAACTACACATAATAATAAGCATTAAAATTTACTAATTTAAACAATAATGAAATCTAAATTAATGACTAAAATGACATAAGAACAAGAATTGAAATTAGATCTAGAAATGGAAATGACAAAATCGAAATTGATAAAAAATACTACTTTATTGATCTAATCAAATGAAGAACAAGATCCAAAGGTTTAATCTAATAAAGGATTTGAAACTAATTAAATAAAACAATTAAATCTAGATCTAGAAGCTATTTTAATGGCTACTTTCTATTCTAAGCTATCTACCTAACCTAACTGCCATTGACTGCCTTTAACCCGAGGTCAACTTTTGTTTTTATACATCCAGATCCAAAAATCGTGCATGGGCTTGGAGCCATTTTTTGGGCCAGAGAATCAGGCCCAAAACCCAATTCTTTCAGTCCAAAAAGGCCTCTTCAGCTGCAGTTGGCTTCCACAGACTTTTCGTCCACTTCTGCTCCTCTGATTAGGTCAAGGCTTAGACCATTGAAAATCTCTTTCCGAGCAGGTCGTTTTGACATAAGGTAGGCCTCAATCCGAGGTCTGAGTCCAAAGATATGGCATTCGAAGTTCTCACGACTTTTGCTCCTTTATCTCGCTAAAGTGGCACATTTTCGCACATAATGGACTTTGAAGCCCGAAATGCATAAAACACGAATCAGATTAACTCTTACTTATTATTCACATAATTGGTCTAACAAAGATGATTATTAAGGGGTTAAAACTACAGTTTTGGGCTCTTATCAAACCACCCCTAAACAAAGATTTTGCTTGTCCTCAAGCAAAGATGAGAAATTAGAATAAGTGACCAAAAATGGAGTTCTACCTAATCTCGTTTCATTTGAGTGCGATTGCATTGACCATATGCAACAAGGCTTTAAACCACTAGGAATTCCCTAGTGGACGAAGTTATAGCCTCGCGGAGAGTTTTCCAAATGAAGGTACTCACAAACTTCATCTATACTACAACGACTAAGAAAATAAAACTATTGTTTCCTTTATTCATGCTCCAAATTATCTATCGCCTCACTAGCTATGAACAAGAATAACCAAGTCAAAACCTAAGCTAATATATGCATAATAATCTATCATCTACAATAAACATATACACAATGAGTAGTACTATAAAATGTTTAGCAGGTTTGTTTCTCGAGAACGGAATAGGGTCCTTAAGTAGGTTCTCACAATAATAGTCAAGAAACAACACTGATTTTTTCACTCAAGTTTCGCTATAAAGGTGTACAAGTGGGCACACTTTACCTTACAATCTCAATGACACACAGAAGTTCGGAGTCGATCAAACACATCCGCCACTTACTATCACACTAACCTATTCCTAATTGAGCTAGAGGTCTTTATTAGGTGTTACGGGATTAGGAGATGGTTTAAGAAGGAAGGAAATGGATATTCTAAAGGACAAGTCTGAGAGATAATAGAGTCTTCATATTATGTAACTAGAGAAAACCTTGTTATTTACTTTTTGCTTCTACACTTTGTTTCCATCCTTAGCCATATTTTTTTTTTTTTTCTTTGGCTTTTGACTCCCCTTTTATTCTATTTTGGAGTTTTATTTTATTTCTTTTTTTTTTCTTGGATGGAAACTTATTTTCTTTATTTTCTCAAGCACTAACTAACTTTTGTTTACACAAGGTGTTTTCTCTTCTTCTTTCTCCATTCATTCTATTCTCGGACTTATTCTAAATTGGGTAGGTTGATTTTTTTATATATATATATATATATTTTTTTATTTTGTTTTTGTTTTTGTAACAGGGTAAAGGAATTGTGGTTTATGGAAGGGCTAATGAAAGGCTCAAAGGGCTTAATTAGCGGAAAATAATTCATAGGTTTGAATTTCTGGCTATATCGATCCAAAGAGGGCCTAAATTCTCGCTTTTAGGATATGGTTTAGTGATCAAGCAAGTGGACGCGTGTGATTTTCTATCCGGATTTTACTTCTCCCTTGTGTTATTTCTCAATTGTTTCACTCATATAAGGCTTTAGGCTATATTCTCACAGGATTTGTAGAATAAGTACTCTAGCCTAGATTTTAAACTTATCGCCAAACAATCATAGATACTCATGTAATATATTTATAGATAGATGCAAAGGTTATTACCTACATATTAACCTAAGTTTCTAACAATTATTCGATGCAAAAGCTATGTGAGACTTCTAGATTGTTAAGAGCATAGAGAAAGAAACAATACCAATATTCCTAAGTGTATAGCATAACTTATTTATTTATATTTATAAATTTTGAAATTTTTACTAGAAAACAAATGCATATTATACATATTTATATCCTAGCAGATGTCTTAATTACACGTGTTTCTATGCCCCCCAAACAAAAAGCATGCTTTGTCCTCAAAGCATTTAAATAAAGAGGGTAGTAAAAATACCATTGAAGCGTGAAATTCGTGAACATCCGCAAAAGAAGGTTAGAACGCATACTAATATAGGAAATAAACCGACTCAACTCTATAACGAAGTTCTACCCATTATGGGGTTAAAAGAATGAAATTGCTTGGGACATGTCGACACTCAACGTAAACTAAAACTTACCTCCACTCCCGTTGTTATTCGCCATCTCTCATCATCCTCCACTTCTATAAAGAAGTGAGGTTCCTTCAAGCCCCGCCATGCTATGATAATTTGCCGTGCTTCACGCCATTTATCATCTATGGTTGCTAACCTATTAAGTGCCACTTGGTCCGATGGGGTGTAGGGTGCAACCTGGTGAGGTTGTATCCGCCACCCTTGCCAAGTCATTGCACGGAAAGATCGAATAATACTATTGGTGGGTCGACCGCGGTCTACCCTAATCCAATCCGTGAAACGTGTACAAAAACAGAAAGAAACATAGCATAATACGTGAAACTAGAACAGGCATAAGAAGGTACTTATGCCTCATGGTATAGGCTCGTGCTAAACTAGACATCAAAGTTCGGGAAGGTCATAGAACCGGGCGCCCATTGGCTAAAGCAAGGAAAACGCCGCAAGTGGCGCCATTCACGTAAGAAAACGCCATTCCCTAAAATGTTTAGCATAATCCAAAACATAACAGTTCCTATGTTCATGGACAGGGCTACCAAGGGCAACGTTATAGTCCCCTTTGGTCCTCAATACGGAAAATGCCTGCCCCATAAGCCTCGCGGCAAAAGACTCATAAGTGTAGACATGCATATTATCGTAATCCAATAGCACCATGGGGTCTTGTATCTCTCCGGGCATAGCAAGTCCAAGAACAAATGCTAGCAAGAACCGGTAATTTCCATTGGTTCATCGTCAATGTTGATGGAGAACACTTGTTCTCCATCCGGTCTCTCAAAGAAAATGCAGTTATTATAAAAATAAGATGCAAGTCTTTGGAGAATAAAGTTCACCGGTCTTACCATAAGAGGTTCCTACCAACGATGTGATCACCTCACAAAAAACACCGTAAAGTAGTGCTTTGGAACAAATCTTCAAAAGATCGTTCGTATCAATGTTGGAGATGTCATCTCAAAATTACGCTTTGGAATAGCTCGCGAAAAGATCCGGATACTACGCGAAAAACTGGAAAATTTCTGGTCCACGGAAGTCAGCGCTGAAGGCATTAACTAGGGCGAATCGCTTTTTGTAATTTGGAATTCCGAAGAAGTAGGGTGGTGGTCGCTTTTGACTTGATGCTGGCCGCTTCTTAGTATTTTGAATTCCAGTGTTTTTAGCCGAAGTCGCGGCGTTGCTGGGGCCGAAAGTAAAATTTTTGTGGCCGAAGTGTAGGTATGGCCGAAAGCTTACTACGGGAACACGGCGCCCGAAGTTTGCGATTTGCAAAAATGAAGTCTAAACGTGGGAATCGCGGGTGTGAAGGGTGAGTGATGGAGTTTAGGTGTAGTGTGAGTTGTGAGAATAGTTTGTATCAAGTTTATATAGGTTTAAAGTTGCTAAAAAGGATCGGAAAGTTGCCAAAACTAATTACGGCAGTTTCCGGAAATCCTAAAATTTCCAAACTCGAAAACGGAAACAACTCATAACCTGGATTCTAATTCAAACCCAGTATCTTTTAGGTTGATTTTATGATAGAATGTACCTATTTAATCTAGATTTCATCCTACAATGATACTTGATCATATTTCTGCCTAAACAACCATATTTTCACCTTGACTCGCGAATTAATTCTAATACGAGGGTTATACAAAAATCATGCTTGAATTGATAAAACCACCCCCAAACAAGTTGGGAAGGTGGGGTCAATATGAAACAACCATGCATCATGAAAATAGGCCCTTATATTAAAATTTCATTCGGAGTACCACTACAAAATTCAAATTACGGAAATAAAAGTTACATTACAATAAAACAACAAAAATAAATAAAACAACAACTACTATCAATCCTCGGACTTCTAAACAGCCTCGCCATCGGTGGCGGAGGGCACACTCTCTAGTGGTGGCTCCCGGGCTCCGTAGAAGGTCCAGAAGCAGCCGTCCTTCGCCGACGACGCCATGCCTCAGAGCTGTGTCCTCGAAGCCGAAGTCCAGATGAGGTGGGAAGCGGCAAGCATATCCACTCTAAACCGGCGGGCCGGGCTTCCATCAGCCCCGCCGCTCCCATCTCTCATCCCTCTATGGGTGCGGATCTCGGTTGTGATGAATAGTCACCGTCGAGTCCGGAGGAGGTGCGGCAGATAGTGTTTAGTGAACGATGCCCCTATGAAGCATAGCCATGCGTGCTCGCGTCACCAACACCTCCGAAGGCATCTACATCAAAGCAGTCACGCCCTCCTCATCCCCGGAGGCATCCTCATCCTCCTCCTCTTCATTCTCAGCTCCTCCATCCTCTTCTTCTTCTTCTCTATCCTCAACCCTCCTCCAAACTTGTTGGACACACTCCCTATAGACGCGCTGTTACGGTGCGGGGTAATGTAAATCCTCTCCGCATACCGGAGTCGCTTCATCATCAAAGATGATCTTGGTGATTAACACGGGGAAGAGGTGCCAAAGACCTTCCGACCCCTAATCATGTTTCAAAAAAACTCCGGTGATACGTAAATCGCATTTCGCCCTCGAGTACCCATAGTATCGATGGGAGGCAGGTCGACCGATGTCGCCGACCTTGTCCTTCCCTAGGACATTCCGACCAATCCATCGGTCAGTAGAAATACCGGGTTGGTCCCGAGGGATGCCATTTAAACAATGGGAGTTTGTATTGTAGCTCCCATTGATGACAGTAACGCCCATCAATGGCTCTACCCCGTCAAACTGGGGCTCCTGTAAAGTAGCCTCCAGATGGATTCTAGGCGGAATGCCTAGAATCTCAGCCAACAGTCCCGTAGTCAACTCCCTTCTCTTCTTCCTTACCATCACAAAAATCCTACTCCCCTCCAACTCCCTGGTGTTGTAGAACCGTCGGACCAAGTCTTCGTGGTAGAAGGCTTCGGTCGAGTACCAGAGACTATTCCAGTCTCTACTAGCCATTTCGTCACCGCAGTAAAAACGGAGCGAAATGGTCGGCAAAGGAAAACTTGCTCCGGTGATAATTCGGCGTTGTTGAGCCATTTAGTGTTTGAAATGGATGAGGGGTTTAAATATGATGTGGTGGTGGTGGTTTGACTTGACCGACTGAAAGAACAGTGGTGGTGGTGGAGTGGTGGTGGCGCAAAGACCAAATTTGTGAATTTTTGGTGGTTTTAGGTATTTAAATCGGTGGGGGGTTTGGTTGTTTGGTTTTAAAAAAAATTTTGGGTTAGGATTTGAATTTTTGGCGTGGGTTTATGGTATTTTCTTTTTAATTTTTATTTTTCTAGGTTTGGAGCTTGTTAATGGCGGTGGAAGATGAAAAACGATGAACTGTTGCTGAAGAAGGTAAGGGCGCGAGCGCGCTGGTCGTGGGCGCGGGTTGGGCCCAAGCCCAAAATCGAAATTTTTGATTTTTTCGATTTTTTTCGCGAATTTCAAATCAAAATTGCCGCTTCGTTACCGGTCCGATTTTTGTGAATGAGATATGGAAATGATCAGGAGGGAATTTCCTATCCAATGATCCATAAAACACTCTATTCCGACTTCGGATGACATACGAGATAGTGGAAAACGCCTCGGCGCGTGCATGACGTAAGTTATGCTTAACGAATGAACTCTAAATTAATAGATTATGTCAATCCGAATCGTAATACAATAAAACGGCCTAAGCAACTCTAATGGGACATAAAACATTTATTACGGAAACACGAACACCCCACCCCCAAACAAATTTTTTACAACGAAGCTTAGAAAATTTGTTTTTAGCAGTGGGTCTTTTAAAGTCAGATTCCCGAGACTTCCTAGATTACTATGTTTATTTTTATTTTTTTTTTTTTTATTTTTATTTTTATTTTATTTTTAGAAGGAAAAACGATAAGCAATAAAGACATAATTCACACCATAGAGAAACATGACTCAAAAATCCGAGAAAAACATGCAAGAGTGGAAAACGTGAACTATGTGAACCGTGGACTTAGGATCCGGTACTTACAGCCACACACTCCATCGGGAGGGCCCGGTTACCTTAATGGTGCACTCACTAATATATTAAAGTGAAAGAAAATGCACTAAACACAGAAATTGAGTCGTTTATAGTCAGATACTCGAGACTTTATCTAAAACATATGTATGAACATGAAGTTGATCATATATCAACAATCGAAATAGTTGTGGATCATTCCATAAATAAATATCACATAAAACATATCCAAACACAATGAAACACCATTTTTCCCTATGACTCAACCTAGTGAAATGAAAGCGAAGTCGGATTACCCTATTGTGTAACCTATCATGCACCTTATTTTTCATTTTTGAATGAGTGGGTGTTCTAGTAAATAAGTGTGGAAAAGTGAATGGTTGTGGAGAATATGGTAGATATGGATAAGTTCTAGAAAGACAGCTTGTACACAATGAGGATGTGGTTTTAGTACCGAACTCATTCATTGTGTGTGTAGGGACTGTCTCAATTCTCAAGATGAAGGTGTCAAATAGTTTGTCCTTCCAAGTATCTGTTTTCTAGGAGGATTTAAAAATTATGAAGCAATGGGAGAAACAAAAGGATCGAGTGCAAACTCGAGGTTCCTTTGAAAGGGTGGAAGGAGGGGAATCGAGGTGGATGTTGTGCAAGTTAGTTCTTGATAGGGTGAATTGTCACCTACCGAAAGAAACTCATCTAATTCCTCATCTAGATTGGTCATATCCACATTACTATGGTAGTCCTCTACATCTTTGAGAAAGTCATCTATCCCGCCCTCATCAATAATATGTGTATCGACTAGTGTAGGGATGAAAATGTTTGAGTCCGACTTTCCAAAGGAAAGAATTTTGGGCATATGACTATCGTGGAACGTGTTGTTGAAATAATCTTGAGCTTAAGCTCTCGATCATGCTAACCTCTCCATCCATAGATCTAATCGGGTAACGCGGTCCTTGTTTTAAAAACATTGACTTCAAAGCAAGATGGCCAAAAGACATGGACATTGAACCATCACGGCAATTAATGAGCGCATTGGCGGTTTGCCAAGAACGGGCCTCCCCTAAAATAATCGGACAGAGTCGTTAGCGATTTCAGATCGAGGACTACAAAATCAGCCGGATAGTAGAAATCCGAACTTTTACCAAAGACATTTTCGACTACACCCTTAGGATACTTAATAGACCGATCACTAATTGCAACGCCATTTTAGTGGGTTGCATCTTGTCTAGAGACCTATTTGTCTATACAAATAAAATGGGAGTAAGTTAACACTAGGCCCCGTGTCTAATAACGGTCGTCAGATAGGAATCTCCTAAGGTGCATTTTACAGTAGGACGACCAGGGTCCTTGTACTTAACAATTCCATTATGTTCAGATAAGGTTGGGAATTGTTCTGTTAAAAAGGCGTCTTTTGGTATATTTGTCTTACGCCTAGTAGTACACAATTCCTTAAGAAACTTAGCATGATGTGGTAGCTTTTAATAGCTTCGAGGAAGGGAAGGTTTATAGTTAGATTCTTGAAAACGCCCCTAATCTCCTCGTAATTTGTATCCCTAGTTAACATGGCTAATTTTTGTGGAAACGGTGGTTTCGTCTATATTTAGCAATGGTATCACCGGATGTTTAACCGTGGCTTTCTCGTTTTTAGGTTGTGTTGTAACCGGTACCTCTACGCTGGTAGGCTCTTGGTTTCTATTTCGGGTATCTAGTAAAATAGTAGGTGTAGTGGTTATCTTGGTGGGGTAACTATAGGCATAGTTACCTTGTTATCAACCACTCTGCCTGAAACGGAGAGTGGTGATGGCATTTATCTCACCTACTTTTCAAATTCATTACTAGTATTATCCGTTACCTCAAAGGTGTGTTTGTTGTTTTAGGATTATGTATTCGCGGACTTGGCAACACACCTTTGGTTTGGGCTTTATCTTGAGCCAACCGTTGGGTTAAATTATTAACGGATTGTAGAAGCCGTTGGTTAGATTGAGCCATAGTTTGAAAAGTTTTTGGCTCACTTGTATGAAGGTGTCAAGGCGATCCGATTGTGTGGGTGTAGTAGTCACGGGTGGTGTGGATGGAACTATTTCACGTGAATTATTTATAGGTGGATTCCCGATAATTATTATTGACCGAACGATACCTCTATTAGCATTATAATTATTATAATTACCTTGACCTTGTGCTTGACCTTGTCGAGGTTGCACTTGGTTGTTATAATTATTAAAATTACCCCGACCGCCCTTGTCGTAGTGGAGCTTGGTTAAAGCCGCGGCGTTGGCCTAACATATTGATTATTGTACCCTTGAGGTGTGACTTGTTGGTTATTTCTCCAACGAAGTTGGGATTTTGTCTCCAAGGGCGTTAGGTTCACTATTAATGGAAGAAGCCCTGCTCATAGGCTATAGGACGATGGAGCTCGGGATGCTCGGGACTCCAACAGAAACTACATGGGTTTGAATTTACATTCATGACGGGATAGGCTTTTATTGTACGTAAATGGCCTCTACCTTTTAGTGAGTGATTCGATTAGAGTTTTAAGCTCGAATCGTGTTTAATTTCAAACATACCGGGCGGCCTTAAGCGTATTAGTAGAACTAGCTGGAGGGGATATCATCACTACCCCCATTATTATTTCGCTTAGTTTGGTCCTCTAAAATTTATAAGCCTCCGAGGCTCCTTTACTTAAGAAACTACCCCATTCATAATGTCAAGGACTTCTTTATGGTGATGTTGAAGTCCTTTGAAAAAGGCAACTAACTAACGTGTCTTTTGCTAGGTTATGGTGTGGACACTCTATAAGCAGATCGGTGAAACGATTCCAAGCCTCACGAAAATGATTCATGAGGATTTTGTCGAAAAGAAATGAATCTTGGAAAGCATCTCATCCGCCTTTAGGGGTGGGTAAAAATGTTCCATAAACAAGTGAACAAGTTTAGCCCACGAGTCCCATTGTAATTAGCTTTGGGCGCTTAACCAAGACGCCTTTATCGCCTAAGGTGAAAGGGAATACCCCTTAATTTAATTTGTTCGCACTCAACCGTAGGATGGTGGAATGTTGTTAAGACTTGTTCAATCCTATGCATAGCCGATAAGGTTTTTCATGGTCTAAACCATGAAAAACGGGTAACAAATTAAAAATATTTGGAGGGATTCTCAAAATCCCTGGTCCTGCTAGAACGATGCAAGATTTGGGGCTATCGCCAAGGCTTTGTAGAAGTCCGAGAGGAGTCTCTTTTTTTCCCCATTATATCGTGGTGGTGTGTGTAAAATAGTAGCTAGAGGTGTAGTGTGTGGTATACTAGATAGATTTGTTTGTTGGTGTTGTTGTGTATTTACGTTAGGTGTTTTGTTCTACCGGACCTTAATCTCATGCAAGACTAAGTCGAGCTTAACTAAACATGCAACACTCCAAACAATTCGATATACTAGTATAAAACCTCTAACAGAGAGATGCGAGGTTTGGAAGAAAGGAATACCGATTACGCCCTTGCTTCGCTTTTATAAATAGCGTCTTGTTTACGCTTTGTTCAAAGTGTATATAGCGGTTAGAACAAAAAATATGAAAGATCAAAGTTCGAATCAAACCGCCGAAATCCGAAAAATTTAAACGCCAAGCCAGATAGCTTCAGGCTCGAGGTATTTTCAATTTATGTGTTTTAGGCAGGGTCGCTCCACATGGGGGCTGGTCGCTCTTGTCCAAGAACATAGGCTGGTCTCAAGGAGGATGCTGCCGCTGTGTAAATTTTGCTCGAATTTTCAATTCTAAAATGGACGACCACGTATGATTCAAACAAGGGTGGGTGGGTGAAATGGGACTTTAAAAACAGTACTAACACTATAAAAATAATACGAAAGTGAACTAAGATGGCAGCGGCGCCATTTGATAAGAGTAAAATGTATAGTATACCTACGAAATGAACGATGAATTCACAACGTAAGTAAACTAAACTATCTTTTGTTAGAGCGTTTATCAAAGTTTTCTACTCTCGATCCTATGAGATAAAGTGGAGTAGGAAGTTCGTTCCACTCTTAGTCCTTCCGTATGCTTGTATTCTAGTCTCAATACTCTACTTAAAGCCAATGAGAGCTTTTACTGAAGGGCAACTAAACTATGGTGCAACTACCCACAAGATGCAACTAGTCGATTATCAGACAACTATGGGAATGCTACGGTGATTCTATGATAAGGAGTTAGAGGGGGATTGATTCCACCTTAACTCAACTTAATCCACTAACGACGAAGTCGTCAGTAATCCGAATTGAATCGCTACGCTGAGAACAAGCGGTTCTTCCTAATCCCTAATTACACATGGCATTTCTACCAATTAATAACTAGCATGTGAACAATTAAACCCATTATCATGGTGAACTAATTATTTCCGGGCGTGGAATAGAAATTACGGCGATTTCTACGATAAACGGAATCAAGCTTTCATCAAGGCTTCTCAACCCCTCTAATGGAGGTTTAGCCTTGAATCATTCATAATCATTTCCATTTAAATTAAAACTACACATAATAATAAGCATTAAAATTTACTAATTTAAACAATAATGAAATCTAAATTAATGACTAAAATGACATAAGAACAAGAATTGAAATTAGATCTAGAAATGGAAATGACAAAATCGAAATTGATAAAAATACTACTTTATTGATCTAATCAAATGAAGAACAAGATCCAAAGGTTTAATCTAATAAAGGATTTGAAACTAATTAAATAAAACAATTAAATCTAGATCTAGAAGCTATTTTAATGGCTACTTTCTATTCTAAGCTATCTACCTAACCTAACCGCCATTGACTGCCTTTAACCACGAGTCAAGCTTTTGTTTTTATACATCCAGATCCAAAAATCGTGCATGGGCTTGGAGCCATGTTTTGGGGCGAGAATCGGGCCCAAAACCCAATTCTTTCAAATCCAAAAGGCCTCTTCAGCTGCAGTTGGCTTCCACAGACTTTTCGTCCACTTTGCTCCTCTGATTAGGTCAAGGCTTAGACCATTGCAAAGCTCTTTCCGAGCCGGTCGTTTTGACATAAGGTAGGCCTCAATCCGGAGGTCCGAGTCCAAAGATATGGCATTCGAAATTCTCACGACTTTTGCTCCTTTATCTCGCTAAAGTGGCACATTTCTCGCATTACATAATGGACTTTGAAGCCCGAAATGCATAAAAACACGTAATCAGATTAACTCTTACTTATTATTCACATAATTGGTCTAACAAGATGATTATTAAGGGTTAAAACTACAGTTTGGGCTCTTATCACCAACTGTAATCACATGGAAACTCGTGAATCCAGTGGTGAAAGGAAGACGGAAGGCTACGGTTGGAAAGGTTAATGTGGAGAACTCTCGACTCCCCGATCGAGATACTATCGCGAACTCGAGAGGGGGCATCTGTAGTGGCAGGATGTAGCACCGGAATATCAATGGTGAGATGGGCCGGGTCAGCATAACACATAAGTCCGCGATCCACCGGATCAGGCTGACAGCGTGGGGTCGCGGTACGGAAACCCTACACATGGAGCTAAGAGGACCGTGAGATGGAGGGACAGGTGGAGGGCCATGATGGATGGAAAGAAAGGTATAAAGAGTAATAGTGGGTGAGAAGAAAGGAGAGATCCATTAGCCTAAAGAGAGGAAGACCTAAGAGAGAGGAAGACCTAAGAGAGAAGAGGGGAGTGAGAGGGCTGAGAAGGAGAATAGTGCTTAAGGGCTAGGGAATAGTGCTCATAAGAGAAAGAGGGTTGTAACAATACTAATAAAAGGACTCTTAGCTCTTAAATTAGGATGAAGAAAGGGGATGGTGACTGCTCTTCATAAGGTAGAAGATGCCTACGTATCCAGTTGGGAGAGATGGAATCTAGAATCTGGAATCAAGTCAATGTAGTTCTGTAGGTGGCTTTTATAGGCATTGGGGATGTACATCTGATGAGACACGTGTATTGATAAGCACAGATGTATGGTCGAGATGAATGACATGTTCGTGTATGAAGCACGTGTATAGTAGCTATAGGTGTTTAGGTCATTTGAGCTGGCGTAGAGTGTAATGATGGTGAGAATATCGTAATGATGATAGGTGGCCGTAATAGTCTGAGTATTACGGCATAAGGAGGCTTAAGGCTAATGATAGCAATGATGAGTTAGGGATGATGTCATGAGCTAGAGTCGTTGATGGGTGTTAACTTGGTCTTGTAGCGAATGCTTGCGCTGTAGGAGTCGTTGTTTGTGTAGGAGTCTCATGTGTGCATCACGTGCATGGTAGGATGTCCATTACAGACCCGTGAGAGTCACAGACTCACGGATACCTAATTCATTCATTACTTAATAATAATTTTTCCAAAATCCTATTACATACTTCCTTTTAGAGGAGAATTGTCTATTTTGCCTTAGCTAGAATCACTACATTTTCTATGGTAAATCTAAAGAAAACAGAATTAAACTTCCTAATATTACGAGAAATACTTAGTAGCACTGGGAGCCAGGTCCAGAAAGATGTTGCATCAATATTTCTACATGCTTGTATTACCTTCTTTGCATCTCCTTCCAGAATGCCCTCCTTCCGAGGAAAAAATATTTATGAATTTGCATTCATTTTGCATCTTTGCATCAATATTTATGACTTCTTAGTAGACCCTGAGGAACAAATTACGTCCCTCATTCTTAAAATTAGCAGCATAAAATTTGAACTAATTTGTGACACCATATATAGTTGAAACATATGATCCTTGGAGTCTAATAATATTAAGGGTTTTTTAGATATTGGTCCTACTATTATTACGGAATTAGACTTTGGTCCATAAATGCTAGAATTAGGTTTTGGTTCTACTTCTGTTACTTGACCGTCAGTCAACTTAGTTGATTGTGGTGATGCTGTTTGCTCTTTTGAGCATGTGTCACACGTACTTACAAGTAGGACTAAACTCTAATATCTAACTTACAGTAAGACTATTCTTTACTTAAGAGTTCTAATTGACCATTCAGATGGAATTTGATTCCCATATTGAGGAAAGTTTTTTTCACGTTCTAGAATAAATTGCCTCGAAATTGGCTAATATGTTGCATAAACCAATTTTCTCAGTGGGGAATAAATTCAAAGCATCGCCTTCAGTGATATCTTTTGCACTAGAAATAGTAATATATATGATAGATAAAAAACTAAATAACATATAACCAGCATCGGACACTATAATTATTTTAGGATCTATAGGATTTTCTGTTAGAGTAAAGATTTTTTTTGTTTGTTTATTTTTAATCGTGATAGGGTTCATATTTTCACGACACATCACGTTTTTAATCGATGGATGTTTTACAAGTGTATGTATTGAATCTCTGTGGGTATCAAGAACGTGTATCCGAGAAAAAGATTGTTGGTATAATTCCAAAAAGTAGAATTGTCATTCATTGTTCAAGCTAAGTAAAAGCTTAATTAATATGTTCCATCGTTCCACCTCATATATAATGGACAAAACATGTAAAGATTATATGAACCTTTATGTCCTTGATTTGGATAACATGTTCTAAGATCCTACTATAAAGATGCATATTTATTTCTTTTGTGACTACTTACTTTGTAGTGAGATACTCACAACACCATAGTGCTTCTTCTATGCATGTGTTTTCAAAACAATTTTTCTAGTTTCATTCTTCTATGCATGTGTTTTCTAAATAATTCTTCTGGTTTCCTTTTGTTTTTTGATTCTCTGCGAGGCATATACTATGGAACTAGAAGAAAAACTTGCAAAACTTAGAGAGCATAAGGAAGAATTGTAAAAGATCGATCGAAACAGGAGTATTGGAATATACATATTGTCTAAACCATCGTTCTTTCTCACTCTTAAAGATAAGTTAGTATTTGACCCAGATAATAATGTCATTGTTAGGACATGATCCTTATTATAAGTTAGATATTAGAGTTTAGTCCTACTTGTAAACGGCATGACCACAGTCAACTAAGTTGACTGACGGTCAAGTAACAGAATAGCTAGGACCAAAACCTAATATTTCAGTATTTCTAGACTAAGTCTAATTACCATAGTAATAGGAGGACCAATGTCTAAAAAACCCTAATATTAAACTGGCTATGTAATTTATATATCAGTCGTGACACGTACGGTGGTATAATTTCATTTTGAGCATCTCTGTCTCTACCTTGAGATTTGAAGACAGACAAGTTTTGCCTGTGATAACAAGCCATTAGCACACCGCTTTGTCTCCAACCAAGATCTGTTAGTAATTTTGTATTGTCAAGTAGGTTTCTTCTTACAAGTTAGTAATTCGTTTTTTGGTAAATAAAACTTCATTTTTCAAGGGGGTAAAATTTGCTAGTGAAGGAGCATTTCACTAGTTTACAGCATGAAGGGAGTTGCACCCACAAGTACACACGCATCATCTTACCTTGCATAGTTAGTTGCGTATATAGTGTACTGTGTACAATGGTATTACAAACCAAATCAACTATTATACATCAGCATAACACGTACTGCAGCTACTAGATGTGATGATTGAATTCCAATTTATCATAAGCTCCTCGAATCTCCATTAGGGTAATGGGTGATGTTTTTTGGGGAGCGGTACAAATTTTTGCAGTAGGTCCAGCTTTGCAGTATACGTCCCGCTTTGCAGTATATACATGTCTGAGTTTGTAGTCGTCATGGTTCCCTTGGAGTCTTGGACAGTACAGTAGTGTGGTTAACATGAATATGGATAATTCCCTTGCAATGAATTAAGCTTGGTGTTCTTTCTTCTAAACTAATCTCGTTCCTCTTCCTCTGTTTCCAAGTACTTTACGACGATATGTGGTCCTGCACTCCTGCTGCATTTCAAATTTGTCACACACTCACACCACAACCTCTGCACACTATTAGCCCCACTATAGATTCCAGAGTTTCCTCCTCCTTTCTTAGTGTAGTCTAAACAAACAAACCAACAAACAAAAAACAAAGGAGAGGTGGGTGCGGGCGTGCGGCCATCTTACCAAGCCAAAGAGCAACTACTCGAAATCAAGGAAAAGAATTCATCAAATGTTCAAGGAGCAGCTTGACAAGCCACTCAGAAAGTGCGATAAATTCTTCCCAGCTGGTGGTTTCCTAATATATAGAGTCTGCACAACGATTAACGCTTCAGTACAAGGCCCCTTTTTATATGGCACATAGGAATCCCTGTCTTGCACATAGACGCTTGTTTATTCACTTTTTGTGATTGATCGAGTTCAGAATAGCATCTTGGCACATACTTAAATTTGACGGTTTCAGATTGAAAAAGCATCTCATGCCAATTTCATACTTTCACTTTTGGTAGGAAAATGTGCAATAGCGCGCAACAACAATAATCAAAGAAGAAAAACAACAAATAATCGCCCAACACTAGATTCACGTGGTTGTTCCCTATTGAAAAACATGCGCTCACACTTTTGAGTCTAATAGAACTACGATCAACCATTTATAATGTATTACAAATTTACAATTAACTTGCTTGACTCCCCAATCGTGATGATAAAGATCGACTACTATGCCATGTAAACCAGTGGTACCAAAATTTAGGCATGTAAACTAAGATGATACCACTTGACAGAATATGTACGTTTTATGGCCGTAACTAGAGTATAATGTCACGGAAAAAAACATATATCTCAACTAAGAAAGTAAGAATGCACACTATAATATCCTGATCCTGACTACATCACGAAAACAAAAAAGGATCCTGACTACATCCTACTATCTTAGTACTGAGATGATTTTGTTGGGGACCATTTATAGTGACACTATTTACAGACGAACAGAGAACTTGTCACATCCAATGTGCTCTTAGTAAACTTATTTTTGTTGTCAAATTATTTTCTTCGTGGAATTGAGTATGCTTTTAGGTTCACTCAAATGTTGCCAATTAATGTAACATATAAGTCGAAAGATAATTGTATAAGCTTGAAAAGAACCAAGTCACCGAGATATATTGCCAATTTGCAATATTAGCGCCGCCTGATTCATTGCTGCCCCTTAGTAAAACACAAAAGAATTGAAATTTTGAAAAACACGTTATAGATAAGAATAGTAGAATACACAAAATTAAAATAAATGAGGTGAAAGCAGATGATTGAGAGAAGATATGAATTTAACAAATGAATTGAAACATACAAACACAGGGTGTTGTTGGACTTGTTGGTCTCAAAGTAACGACTGAAGTTGAAAATGAAGAAGAGAAACACCCATTGTACTTGTATGATTCCGGCCTGTAGTGCATGGAGAGATTGTTTATTAGTAATTAAGAGTGTTGTGTTCAGGCAATAAAAACTACCACTTGTTCAGTTGTTCTCCCTTTTTCAAACTGAAAGTGATTTGGATGGTTAGGTAGAAATGTAGAATATACGCATTATTCATCTTTCTTTATCACGTTGTAGGCAATATATGATTAATATATGGTTCTTTTTTTCTGATTGGTATATATATATACCATTGCGAATAGAGAATTAAGTACCCAAAACTTCATATAATGCATATATACATTGTCTAATACAGATCTATGACCTTACTTCATAGTTTAGCTAAATATGTATAGTAGCGAATAGTTGAGTGCATTACATTTAGATTAAAAAACACACGCACAAAAGAAAAATGAGAAAATAGTAATAGCAAACAGAAGCACAGTCATCTCCACCAGTAGGTCTATCGCCCTCCACCATAACCACCGATAACCCAGTAGTCTCTCTCACGATGTCAAACAGGTGATCATATCCCTCGCGACCTTTGTTATCAATGTCGTAGACGATCTCCACATCCTTCTTCAGCTTCTTCCTCAAGTACAGTCGTAGTTTAGCAGCGTCAATACTTCCACTCACAGTCACCAAGTTTTCCTTGTAATCAACCCAAATGTTGTGAACACCTGTGGTAATTGGAAAAGTTATAAGTATGAACTGCATATATGAATGATTTAACTAAACTTAAAAATTCAATAATTTTGACCTTTAACTTCGCAATGGTCTTCTGAATCTTTTCAGCACACCCCCCGCAATGAAAATCTATGTGTAAAACCAGTGTAGTCACATTAACCTACAACACAATCCAGCAGACTTGTTACCACTAGTCCAGGCATAAATGCCAGAGCTACCATACATCATCAGAATTGGTTTCAAGATAAATTCAAGGTTGAGAACAAGAAAATCAAATTCTAAACGTTCCCACCAAGGCACCAAGCTATAAATTGTCATGACGCGATTGGGATAAATAAATTTCTTACATGCTAACCAATGATCTATATTCATACTTTTCTTCTGCATTTTGAGACCATCAAAAAAAGTAAACATATAAAAAAATTGGGTTGATGATGAAGTTGTGCTTCCAAGTTCCAACTACGCATGCAGTAGTCATTTCGATTCTAACATGTAAATATACTGAACTAAGAATGGACTTGTTTAAAGCCAGTTCATAACAAAATCTTCAAGATATAAATTTGCCTTCGTCTCAATCATCACCATTAGTATGAAACTCAAAAATGTTGATGAAATGTGTGATATATGCGAGATACTATGATGTTCACTCACTATCAAGTCATAAATCCCAAAATTGATGCATGTGCGAACAACATTGAAAAACTAAGAAAAACAAAATCAACATATACAATTGTCATGTATGCATTTGTCATTCAAGATATTACATATCACATGCATATATGTAATTCTTTTTTATCGAGCACAGATTTCATTTTGAAACAAAATTTAGTTACAAAGAAAAACAAGCAGCTAGCAAACAAACGTAGCGAAGTCAAAGTAACCAAACCAATTCATCAAATTAAACAGAAAAGTTTGAAACAATTTATAAAAGTTAGTTATGCCATTGAACGTCTATATGTAACTAGAAGTAATGAATCATGAATGTAACAGTGTAATCCAACTTCCACTATTCTTTAAAACACATATCAAATGCAAGGTGTTAGAATAGTTGTATGAACACAGCAACTAAAGTAGAACAGAAGGAACAGTGGCAATGAAGAAACAAGGACAGCAGTAACTGGGAATAACCAAGGCGCGGATTAGGCTGTCCTTAAGGAAAGATTTAAGCCCCTTCCAATGGTGCGAAAGGCAACGGTGGCGTCTTCCTCACAGGATTCAATGGTTAACGCTGACGACTTTGCACTAGAACAAACTACCCTCTAGAAAAGCAATATAACTCTCGGCGGCCGACAGAAGAAGAGAAGAAGAAAAGGGTTGGTTTGAGTTTTCGTTTCTCTGAGTTGAGTTTCTAATCAAGTCTATTTTCTCTATGGACTCACAAGTCCTATTTATAGAGGTTAGGAGAAAGAGAGACCAACTCCTAATAGAACACCCAAACTTGATGCTCAAGAAAAAGGCAAAACAAGTTTTAGGCTATTGGTCAAACCCACTACCCACAACAAGAAGCCCAAGCCCGGGCCCGAACCTACCCGATGTGGTGGATAACCAATGTGGGACTATCTACTATGCACTAAAGTGGCGAGAATACCATTTGTTCATCTCCTCCACTTTGCACACACACACTAGTATTTAGAAATACACAAGAGATTCCAACAATCCCCCACTATTTCAAAATACTAATAGTCCCCCACTATTTTGGAATAGGATATTACAAAAGAAATGGGTTAACGAAAATGCGGAGAGAATCGAAAAACAATGCATAAGATAATCGGTGGTTTTCACGGGCTTGAACCAGTCATAGGGTAACATGTCTTATAATACGTGAAAGTGGTGGATTAAAAAATCTTTGAACCAACATTCCCTTGTAGTAAAATAGAGGACATGCACCCACATTGCTCTTTCATTATATGCCTGTTCTGCGGTGTTGCGCTTTTTGGCCCTTGCGCTGCCTGTGTTATGTGAATGCTCTAGAGTACTTGCCTAAATACTCATAAGAACCGACCCAGTTCTACATTCACGTAGGTGGATATCCATCAAGTGTACATAGCAGTTAGAATACACTATCTTATAAAAATAATGGACTATGGATTCCATTAAGAGTAAAATAACTCGGCCTTTTCTCATTGCTATTCAAGTTATACAAAGTATACAATAATGCTATCTAGTCATAGGGTGGGACGTCTCAAAGAAAGACAATAGCATACCAGAGCGACGAGGTGACTTGTTTTTCCCTTTGAACCTAATTCATGGGATCTCCAATCACATAGGTGGGGTTGCCGTCAGTGTCGCCATCTATCTAAGGCAAAAGTCTCATCCCCCTCGACGTATAACCACTTGCCTCCAAAGAAGTGGTGCAGTTAGACATGTGGCCAAACTAAGTCCAACCTAACATAATCTCTAGCAGCTGCTTGATTAATTTATATCTCAACTTACATGTATTCTTTTCCCATTGCACATAAGATAACATGTCTTAGCTATTGCAATGAGACAGTTGCAAAGCATATACACATCAAGAGGTTGTTTTAGAGCCAATGGGAAGATTTGCCAAGAGGTTGCTAACCCACTCAAGATCATCACATGCCTTTTTCTAAAGGCGATTAGCTTGGATGATATCCAAGACACTCAATTTCCACCAAAGGTAAACACATAAACATTCTTTGGATCCGGTTTATAACATATTACCCTTCTAACAATGATGGAAATCTACTAAATATCAGTCCATAATCAATGGCTCGCTTATAGTACTTGGATAATCGACAATATACATCAAAGTTCCTTATAAGGACACAATGGGTTATATTTCAAGATGCCATTAATGTAGGCAATGTCATGTCTCACATACATTATCCATCAAGTACAATTGGCTACCAATGATATTGACATATTTAGTATGAGAAAACACAAAGAGATTATTTTTCATAAGATGGATATTTGCCACAAAATGTGTTAACACATGCTTACTATCATAATACCCATACTTTTCAATGAAAAATATTTCTACTAAGTGCTATAACAATATAATGAGACCAACATGAGTTTTAATTCCTATATTCACCAGTCATTCAATTCTGTAGTGCCCGAAATTCCCCTATACCATCCGGCCGGTCTGGTTTAAGGTACGCTGTGGCCTTCAACCATATTCAAACGTCAACATCTTGACAACTGAATATATAGATTCTGAAATGAGTTTAACAACATAATAAACTATCATTTTCAATGACGGTTTATGACGTGTTTCAAATAGGAATTTCTCTGTCTCATACACATTCTCAATGCTAGCACTCATGATATTAAATCATCTAAACAAAGAGAGATTAACACATATGTCTTGCTTTGCTCTAAAGAAAGTACACATTTTTTTTATCAACAACGGTACTTTGACATCTATATGACACTAATATGTTGTTGAATTGCTCATGCCATTTATAGGCTTGAATCAACTCATACAAAGATTTAACTAAATTGTATACCTTCACTCATCACCGGTACTACTTGGTATTGTAGTTCAAGACAACTACTCAACTAGAGTCTTTAGAATTCGTAGTAGAAATTCTAGTTATATGAGCAAGGTTTCAAAATAGTATAAATTTTGTCTCGATTGAAACCCCTTGGCTATTATTATTAACATTGTATTTTGCAATACAACTATCACGTTTTAGTTTTCTCTTGAAGATCCAATTCAACCTATAGATCCCCCAATAAATCAAGAGTCCGGTTTAAAGGAGTTGTATCCGCCAAAAAGACACTTCTCATGATTTGCACAACTTCCTTATAGGTTAATGAATCTTCCTTAAGAAACATATAAACATCATCACCGTTAATGATGGAAATACTCATTGATAGTCTTCCAAATTTCTTTGTGCAGAAATAATGGGATTATCTTATGTAGTTCATTATGAACATTCAACCACTCTATGCCAATTTCTCGAAAAGCACAACCTCAAATAAAATTAGCATATAAGACATTCAATAATAGTGTGGTATCTACAAAATTGTTATCACTCATGACAACCTGAAAACAAACATCACTATTATGAGTTTCACCAATGAACATCTACTTGATAATTCTAGGTCAAAAAAAAAAATATATATATATTTCTTTTTAGATTCATTCACAATAGCCTTGGGCAAGACCCCCACATTTTGAAACATTTTGGATAGGCCCAAGACCTTTCCATACTTTGTAGTTCAGTGTCTTTCCAATTATCTTGTGAGATGAACTATGGTAAAATAGTGTCATGCATATGGGTCACTACCCCCCACAGTTCAATGGTTACTCAACCTAATCAAACTTACATGCAAAACACATTATACCGCTACAAACACTAAAAGAAACAACAACAATAAAATGCACTCTTATGACAAGAATATACTTTACTCAAGTCTATGATTCTAGATCATATTAAACATAGCCATATTATGTTCATGCTATCTATATGAAAGGAAATCCACAAGTGATTCAAATGAATTTTAAAGAATAGAAGAATTAGATGAAAAAGGTTTTACCCGAGATAATATCATTATCATCCTTCTTTTCATCATTCAACATTCCAACTGTCATAGGGAGACAATCCACGCACTTGTATATCACCTTGGCTATTTATCCATAGTCATAGGAGGATAATGCCTAATAAGACAATCTACAAGCGTTACATCTCCTTGTCTAAAATAGTCCTTTGGAGGATATTGTCTAAGAAGACAAACCATTACCTTACATCTCCTTGACTAAATTAGGTTTAAGAGGATATTGATTGTTTCCCATATTGTTTCCTCTCGTAGACAACGATGCTCATTACTTAATAATATATGACATGGTTAAACTTCATGTCAATGTTAAATAATGCATTCATGCCAAACATGGTAAATATCATATCATAGGTTCAGAAAAAGTAAACTTTAACTGTACCCCTCACAACAAAAAGTATACAATATTTAAGCAAATCTAGCCACTGAATATGCAAAACAACTAAGGACTCCACCTCCTCTTTTTATATGAGCTCAAGTAAGATAGAATACCCTATCAACAAGACCTCAAGTACTACCACAACATCTAATGGCTCAATCCATTAATGTCTTCAACTAGAAAAATTTACCAATAAACTATTATCAAGTTTAAAGTAAATCCACGATGATTAATATCCAAAACTAGCATGCTACACAACTTTAACATATGCTATATTGGATATAAGCTACAAGTTACTTCATCTAACATGTATTTTCACAACAGTACAATTATAACCATCGTCTAACAACACGTTCACTCAATAAAGATAAACAATTATGCATTGAATACATTATAATTACTATCCAAGATTTGAGTGTGGTTGATATTAACTATCTTAAGGTCTCTCTTAGACCATCTACATACATCTATATATGTACAAAGAAAATTAATATCAAACTACTTCTAGTCAAACCAATTAATTCCTCAGTGATAAACACGTATAATTTGTTGACTAGGTTATTAAAGAAGTTTAAGCTTAGAGATTTCCCTCCTAAGAAAAACTAGTATGCAACTCAAGGCAAGAATATCACCATATAATCAAACCAAAAGAATTGTAAAGAGTGAAAGAATACGATACCTAACCGATTGAAAAATCGGATTACCATATTTTCCTCCTAGAAAAAACAGTTCAAAAGAACTGTAATTCTGAACCAGCTCATGAAGAATTGGGTATCAAGCCTTATACCACTGGAAAGCTCTTTGAATCAGCTTTTCAACCCAAAAAGCAGATTGCAAAACCGAGTTCTGAGCTGAAAGTTATAGCAGTTTCGTGAACGAAAGTGACGCAAAGCAGTCAAAAAGACGAACTTTGACGTTTTTCTTGATAGAAATCTCATATTTGACTCCCACAAACGTAGGAGAAAGGTCTACAACCATATAGGGTTTGATAAACCACAAAAGATCAATAAATATTGAATCTTTAATTGGTTTCCTAACAAAACGAAATTATTAGAAAATTTCTAAAGTCATAACACAATAACACAAAAATAATTCAAAGTAAAAGACTTATCTTTTGATTGCCAGATTAAAACACTCTCCTTTGTTTCTACTACAAAACTCTTTCCTTAAGATTGTTAGAATAGTTGTATGAACACAAAGAACCAAAGTAGAAACGTATGAACAAAGAGCAATGAAGAAACAAGAACAAAGAATAACGGGAATAACCAAGGCGCGGATTAGCCGTCCTTAAGGAAAGATTTAAGCCCCTTCCAATGGTGCGTAAAGGCAACAATGGCGTCTTCCTCACAGGATTCAATGGTTAACAAAGACGACTTTGCACTAGAAACGGACTACCCTCTAGAAAAGCAATATAACTCTCTCGGGCGGGCCGACAGAAGAAGAGAAGAAGAAAAGGGACTCGGTTTGAGTTTTCGTTTCTCCTCGAGTTGAGTTTCTAATCAAGTCTATTTTTCTATGGACTCACAGTCCTATTTATAGAGGTTAGGAGAAAGAGAGACCAACTCCTAATAGAACACTGAAACTTGATGCTCAAGAAAAAGGCAAAACAAGTTTAGGCTATTGGTCAAACCACTACCCACAACAGTAAGCCCAAGCCCAGGCCCGAACCCTACCCGATGTGGTGGATAACCAATGTGGGACTATCTACTATGCACTAAAGTGGCGAGAATACCATTTGTTCATCTCCTCCACTTTGCACACACACACTAGTATTTAGAAATACACAAGAGATTCCAACACAAGGAGTCATCTTGTACACTTTACCCTGTGTTAGAGAGAGAAGAGAAGGGCATACCACGTTGTAGCTCGCACAGCACATCATCATGAATCCCAGAAAGAGAAGTCACCCCACTACTCCAGTCAGTATTTCTGAAAATAGGAAACTTAATCTCCAAGTGTTAAAAAGTACCTATTATATAGAGTCGTGAGAGATTGATCATGTTTGCAAACAAATGAGAAAAAATGTGACCTGCTCCCATTTTTTAGCCATGTCATCAAGCAAACAATCCATCTTTTTTTCTCAACTCTTCAGTCAATAATGGTCAAAGCTATTGTACTTTGTAGCACACAAATGATACGATACTCTCATAATCAGTTCATGAGCAAGCCTAAAGCACGAAACAACCTAATCAGCATTTGATACAATACATCAGTTAATTCTGGTGTTTGGATCCATGAAATTGGTCCCACTGTCAATCCAATTTTACCTTAAAATGACCAACCACATTACCATATCAAATTTGATCAGGGGATTGTGAGTAAGAAGTAAAATTACTCTAAGAAATGCAAGTAGCATGCACAGATGCATGCTTTTTGCTTAATTAGGAAAAAGTGGTTAGACGTCTGTTGTGGAATATATAGCTAGAATCATTGCAATACATCTCAATTCTCACTTGCTTGTGCTGTTTTTTACTGGAATTTTTCACGATTTTTAGCTAAGGTCATATTAAACGAGTGGCAATCGTCTTTTGATTCTTTGCCATGAGACTCTCACTTGGTTACCTAGCTAGTAGCTAGTAGCTACTATGTTATGTGGTACATTTCTCCTGGGATTTCTTCATTCTTGAGACCATCCTCAAAAATATCTTGACATAACCTAAGAATGGTGATATAGAAAATACATATACATCGGAAGATATAAGGCGATCAATATTGTTACATCGGCATGTTAGAATGCAACAACAGATTTCAACTGTTCTACCACACCTGTCTTAATTTTCAATTACATTGACCTCAAAATAGCATTCTGATATATTTTGATACATTGAATTCCAAGTAATAACTTAAAACCATATGTGTTTACCATATCAAAATGAGATTACATTTCTATTGATAGACTTAAGCTAATTTTAAACTGTACCCAAACTTCCAATAGTAGAAGGTAACCAATGTTACATCTTTCCTCCAAGCGCAAAAGTTGTTTCTTCTCTTTCACACTAGCTAAAAAAACTTTATAGCATAAACAATTTGCTCAGATACTCTTATTAACTGAAAAAGTCAGAAAAACTCATCAGTGAAACCGGGAGAATTGCCACCATGATGGGATTAAGGTGTAGTATTCACTTTATTGAGATCTCACTCGAAAGTCAGGGAACGGATGCAAATCGATCATACATTTGTACTCTGGTACTGCTCGCAAAATTTTGAGTAATTTGCATTGCTTTCACGGTGACTTTTGTAGTAAGATTATGGATTACCATTTATCGCCTGGCCACCTGGCCAAGGCCAGCAAAACACCTTTTGCTGTCGGCGCTAGCATCTGCCTGAATGGCTCTACTACTTCCAGCACACACATTGATCACGAGCTTCAACTCTTCTGAAACAGTGAAGGCCAACAGTCAAAAACAGTAACAGGGTCATCTCAAGCAAATATTGAACAAAGATAATCTCGTGCGGATATCGAACAAAGATAACGGACATGGAGTACATGGCCAAAAGTCAAATCAGTAATAGGATCCTCGCATAGAAATATCAGATAACGAACAAGGAGTACATAATTTGAACTCAGATGGAAACTTGAAAGCAGTCATTGGTGATTACATTTGTAGCGTTGTAGCTGCTACACATGGCCGGTCAAGCTATAAAACTATAGCACTGATTGAGCTAGGACTCGAAGTATAACATCACAAAGCAAAAGGCAGAGACCGACTCGACAAATGAGGTTTCATTCATAACAAAAGGAGATCAGGCACCCATGGCAAGCAATCAAAATGATGATGGACATAAGCAACTCCAGAATTTCTCTATCATACATGTATATACAGAGACAAAATAGATACAAAATAGACTAACGGATTCGCTAACATCAAATATTACTAATGCTAGCTGCATACAGTTAGTGCCTAGTTCGAATCTGAAATCACAAAAAGTTTAGGTAAAAAGTCATCAATTACAAAATCAGTCAAGGGAGAAAGCACTTCAAGAGGAATGCTCGACCTGCCCACAATATTGCTTTAACCACTCCATCCGGCAATCTTCTGGCCATGTCAAGAAGATCTCCTGGAAACCCTTTTGATCGAGTAATTCAATAGCGTTGACGGCAACTTTTGGTGTGATAACATTTGACTGCGCCATGGTCACCAAGATATCATTACATCGTATCCATGCGCCCGGTTGACATTACTGAATTTCCTCTTGCCCTTTTAAAAACAGAACACGTTCCTGTGAAACTTTGGCAAGTTTCCAATGAAGATGGTTCCTTTGATGAAGATAGTTTCCTTGTTGATTCAACAATGTATTTAAGATCGGGCTTGAGCACTTCACTGATGTTACCCTACACAAAATTTTATACAAAATAAGAAAACAGAATTGATATGAATTGAAACATGACGAAAGAACAAAAAAAAAACCAGGACTTATTACCAGTGTTGTTAGATGGATCTTTTTCAATCTGGCCAGTTTCTGCCGGATTTGAACTTTTGATACCTTTATCTTGTAAGACTTGTTTACCGTCAGAGTTATATCGTCCCATTCATGTTGTTGAAAAATGATGTTTTTTTTGTTGCATTGTTTTCGCTTCACCTCCATTTTCTTCTTCACAACTCGTAAGAGTGTCTTCTCCATTTCGAAAGTAAATACGCTACTCATCTTGGGTTTTGCTGGATAGATGTAATATATTGTCTTTACTCTTTATCAATGCTTGCCAACTGACTACAACATTATGCATACTTATGTAGCATACTAACAGAGAATACAACAAATTATGTACTTTATTTCAGCCAAACCCCTAAACACATATATAAACTAACTAATTTTTATAACCAACGAATATCACACCACAAATATTTGATAAATAAAAACCAACAAGTTAGCAAATTATCACTACACTTGGAAATGAAGATTAAACAGTGTAACCCAAGAAAATAAGCAACGTGTAAAATGCATAACTAACAAGTAACAAGTGAGTGAAGCAGGTTTCTAGTTAAAAGGGTACCTAATAAGCTGTCGATCGTATCTGTAGCAAGCTTAGCAACAAACAAGCTCTGAAACTCGGAAGAGTTTGAGAAGTGGTTTTTTCAGTTAATGGCACTAGCTATATAGTTTGGCTTCTTTGACAAGCCACAGTGTACATAGAAGTTGGTGCCAATTTCGACAGAAGTGAGTCAAGTGACCCAAAAAATGAGGCCTCCGCCTCCACTATTTTGAAAAGATATCCACAAACCTGTCCCGTGTCTTATACAAAAAACCGAGCTGGCTATCTCAAACTGAAGTATTGAACATATTGTGGGTGCGGTTAACCAAGGCAACCAAATGTTTCGTTTGATCAGTTCTGTCTCTTACAACTTTGGTTTTAGGCAAGGTGTATAACAATAACAACTGGGCTTGATTAATTAATGAGCAAAAAGGAAACGAACATAAGATATGAATCAACAAGCTGAAATTACAAATTGCTGGACTTTACAATCTCTCAATAAATGACTGAAATTCGAAACCATCAATGACAACAAAGTTTCTCCAGAATAAAATCAGTTTAAGGATATCAGCAGCAATCAAGAGTCTTAACTAGTCATCAAGCAATGTCTTCTTCATCCTCAAAACTTAGATTCAAAGTTTGTAACTTGAATCCAGATCCTTGAATAACCTCAACTAAATTTGAAGCCACTCCTGTAGCTTGAACCGTTGTCTGCTTCTTTAACTAAAAATAATAAAAATGAAAAAAAAAAAATGAATAAATAATAGGTCAGAGGTGTCAGCAAATTTCTAGAGCCAGTGCAGCTCAAAGACAAAGAGTACTACACTTCATGTAAAATGCATGCAGGCCTTACTCAATCATCCGCCACAAACTTGCTTCCATATATGGCTTCCATGAGATAACCATACAGGAGTCGCAGTCTAACGCAGTTACCAAATATTTGAAGAATTCTAATTCAACAGTTTGTGAAACACAAGACTAGGGCATTATTTAATGGGCCACATTATAGATCACACGATACAAACTGAAGAGCGTAACAAGTAGAGCAGAAAATGGTTTACTCCAACCCACTTCTATGAAAAGTTGCACATCTAAAGAAACTCGCCTTCCCTAACCAAAGGGGGGTTTGGAAGTGCTTACATATTGTTACTTCAAACTGTACATTCTTGGCAAGGACAAGACATCCTTGCAACCAATAGTTTGATAAATGGAACAAAAGATAATTAGTGCAACATGCTTCTAGCAATCCACCACAAATTCACATTAGTTGATTCACATTGAAGGGACTACTCATTGTTGGGAGTCTCTTGCACTTTCAAGACTCTCCAACAGAGTTGCTTAATGCACGGAATATGAAAATTTTCAACTGGTTGGGCATGTTTCCTCTAAAACTTATTTATGTTTCATTCAAGAGAAAATGTAACAGAAGAATATGATCAAATGCGGGGAAGGATATGGAACTGAGCTCCTATTTTTTTTATTTTATGTTTTTGCTAAACTCTGAACTCCTAGCTTTACAAATCATTTACAATTTCTAAACTTAAAATCCCATTTAATTCACGCTGGAGGTCAATTGAGAATCTATTCATTAAAATTGAGGCCTCTCATTTACGCGCTTAATCTTTTCTGGAATTGATTTGCTAGGTACTCTATGCCAAACAATACTAACAAATACTATTCTAATCATCAATTCTTAAATCATGAAAACACAACAAACGAGTAAATCGACACATATCAACCGCTTTACACTCCAGTTTAAAAAAAGAACAAACACTCTAAATCTTAGTTTCCTGTAAGCAGAACAACTGCTCATACAAATGCAACTTTCGAAAGTACTGACACTTTAGATACTAGGAACAATATATCCCCATTCATACTCAAGCGTGTAAATATGGCTTAAGGAAGTTCATAGACATACCTCAACACTTGCAATACCCTCAAGAACTCGAACGTTCACATCGCTGATACCTTCCACTTCCTACATAACATAGGAAACACACTTTCTGAGATCAAAATCCAGTATGTTAACACAACCACAAATCACACAACAATATGAGAATGCCCTCCGCTTCGTTATATATATAATAGTTTGTTTGATGGACTACATTTACATCATTTTGGTGTCAAGTAACAAAATGTATACATTATCCTGCTTCACTGTTCCCTTTTCTTATTCTACAAGAGCAACAGAATGAGAGCATAACTGCATAAGCCTGACCATACAATATATTCAAGCAAAGAAGCAAAGTGGGGAAAAAGCACATTCTCCATACCTCTAAGGCCTTGGTCACCCTAGGAACAATTGATTCATCCATTGCTCCCTCTGCCTGCAAGTCGTAAAAAAAGTTAAACCAATTCCTCATCAAGTTTAAATATTTCTACCAAAGATTATGAAAAATAATTCCAAAATGCAAATAACTTGACCCCATCATAAAAATTTCAATACCGATGAAAGAATAATTGGAAAAAAAAAAGAAACATACTTGAAAGAACATAGTGAGAATATCAGAAGGCGAAACTGGCACAGAAACAGGTTGTTCAGAAACCAAAGCTTCTTTCTCCACTTGTACTTGTTGTTGTTCTTCTTCTTCTGCAACTGCTTTGATTATTCTTGTGTGAAGCTTACCAAGTCTCTTGTTTGTTAAACATTTATTGTTATTTCTTGTTTTCAAACGAAGAAAAGAAATGGGATGGGTATTCAGCATGCAGAATGAGGATGAAGAATAAAGTGAGGGAAATGTTGTAGCCGTTGCCATTTTTTTCTTCTTCTTCACGTGAATGCTTTTTCTGCTATATATCTTCTATCCACTTCATTTTTACCAATATTTCAGTCGGCATTTCGCATTTCGATTGGTAATTTTTCGGACACTAGAGAAATAAATCAAGAATAACAGAACGAAATATGAATGTCGGAATAATTGGTTGATACATTTTTGTTACTAAAAGAGCAAATAGATAAAATCTATAAAGGCACTTGAAGCAGTCGATAATTTTGTAAACTTCAGTCATATTCATGGTGTGCAGCTGACCTCCAGCATTTTCAACAAAAGAAACAGTTTCTAATTTCAATTTTACTTTCTTCTTTCTCTTCTTTTTTTCTGAGGGATTGGATAAACAGGAAATGGCTAAAAATAGTTCAATTGCGTCATATTATATAAGTTATAAGTTTCCAAAGTACATCCCATGCATTTGAGTTGGCATTAAAAATATACCATGCAACAAATTAACACTGTTTTCTGTTGCTCTTCTTGTTAAGGTCATGTACCCTAGACTACTCCATTTATTTCTCCTCGCAGGTCTCCGCAACTTCACCATCTGCATTAGATATATCCAGATCAGCAAAGCGGAATCAAACATACCAAAAAGGGATATTCACAAGAAATGCTTACCCCAAGAAGGAGTGCCAAATTCGCCTGAGTGTCAGCTTCGGAGTTGAAGTCCTTGAAAGGTGCATGGATGGGATGTTACTATGTTAGAACATGAAATAATTCAACAGGGAAAGAAGCCAAGAGCTTTTGTAAATAGACCAAATCAGAGCACAATAGAGAGAATAAGAAGAAGATTCCCAATGTATCCATTCCACATTAACCAAAATATTTTGAGTAGCATGACTAAGTTATCTGATGCTACCACTAATTTCCCCTTCTAATAAATAGGAAGAACAAATAATAATCTACTAAATTGCAGACAAAGCTCAAAAAACAGTGACGAAGTTTGTGTGTTGCATGTGTTACTTACAGAAAGGATAGAAGACCGACATATTGGCACCAAATGACAAAGGGCACATCAACACGTTTGAGATTTTGGCCACAACACATTAATCAAATTTGACAATGACACACCTTAAAACCTGAGTATATTACCAGAACATAAACGGGACAACAATCTTAGGGATTCAATTAAGGCATGTTCAATTAATTTTCTGGAAAATCCATCAGAAAAAGGAGAACAACTAGGGAGAGAAAAATAGGAAAGGGAGATCAAGAAAAGATACATAGAGGATTTCACCATGTATATTTTCATGCCAAATAGGCAAAAAAATGAAAATAACGTTATTATTGGATAATGAGAATTCGAGAAATCCCGTATCTCTAGGGAAAGTTCGTTTTAATGTGTCTTCTCCATTTACAATAGTATAAAAGTCTAGGTTTCTGGATAACCAGTTTACCAACTAAGCCAACACACTTTAATCACCAACCACTTTCTCAGGGCCCAAAGAGTTGTACGCAAAGTTGATGGATATCTGAAAAACTTGCACCACGTATAATAGGAATAATCAATACATAGAAAGAGAATATATGTTTCTGGAATAGAGCACAACAGTTCCAAAAATTGCATGTCTAACACAAGAACTGCCAAACCTATCATCCTAGAGCATCTCTAAAATAATACAGAGAGCAAGCTTCAGGTCCTGCCACATGCTCCTCAATATTTCGCGAAACAACTAATGCGCGAAACAGACGAAAACCACTGTGTCCCAGTCAAATTCCTTCATAATTAACCATAGATATGTATGTCCAAAGCATATTAGAATTGAAAATTTGATCCTCAAATGAAAAAGGTTTAAATTTTATTTTCTTATCTGATCCAGAATCTACTAATCCTAGAAGCAAGAACTAGTGTGTAAACTATATAATATCCATATGCCACTGAAAGCTCAGCAATTTACACAGATATTGATACATGATGGTGAGCTCAGTTTATCAAATCAAGACATAATATCACAGGCTACTATAGCAAGTATAGAATAGACATGTTTCAAGCCATGCTAAACAATAACTAGTGACTTAGCAAAGTGTAGCACAAATTTGGAATATATCATACCCTCAAAACGTGACTGATTTGGAAAGAAACAAACTTATCCACAAGCTCCTTAACCTGCTTGCATAAGATAGCCATGTTGTCATTCTTGGTTTTCCATAAACCCTGTACCTGCTCCATAATTCATCCGTAGTTAAAAATAAAAACAGAGAAAAAACATACAATCATTCAGCCCATTATAAAACAACAAGTAATATGGTGGACTTAAAACAACAAGTAATATGGCAGACTTACAACTAAGGTTGTCTAACACAACAAAGACCAGTGCTATAACAAAAAAACACACCTGCATACAGACAAGTTTAGAGTCGCCTTGCACACGAATTTGAGTAAACCCTTTTTTCAGTGCGTGCCTCAATCCTAAAATGATAGCTCGATATTCGGCAACATTATTGGTCGCAATGCCCACACCTTCACGGACTCGACAAACCTTTACAATAGAAGGATTAGAAAGTAAAGTTTGTCAAGGCATTTAACAACAATTAACAAAGTCAAATGAAAAGCATATAACGTATTGGAGTGTACCAAACTTCCATCATCGGCTCGTATGACAGCTCCTGCGCCTGATAGCCCAGGATTTCCTTTTGAAGCTCCATCGAACTCAATTGAACAAGAAAACTGTAATATAACGCTCAGGTTAAGGTTGCATTATACCTTACTAAGAGGCATATAAAGGATTAGTTAGGGATGACTTCATGTCTCCCCACTATTAGTTGCAAATAGGGATAACCCTCCATTCTTAAGAAAATAGGGGTACTCCTCACCCCCAGTTTCAAGATCCAACGGTTATGCTTCTTCACGTGAAAGAAAAACTTCATCTCGTAGCCGTTGGATCTTGCAACCGTGGGGGTATCCCCAATATTTTTCCAAGTTACACTTGAGCTATGCTGTCAAAGGCGGGGGCGGTAGACCCATTTCAGCCCGCCTGGGCAGCAGTGCCTTTGACCAGTCAACATACAGTTTGACCACTAAAAAAAGTCCTATGTTTTGCAAATTAGATATACTATGTGTCTACATCTCAGAAAGTATACTTCTTGCAAATTGTTTATTCTTACAAGGCGAGGCGTTCATGCTGAAAACCAGCCAAGGCAGCGCGCTGGTTGAATAGAAAGTTAAGCTTCTAGATGGCTCAAGGAACCCTAAGATACTAAGTTCAGAAATGTTTTTCAAGAATGATCAAGTTTATGTCTTTAGCTTTACTGACCCACGATTGTACAATAACCAATTTCAAGAGCAAATAGTAAAAATATGATGGTGAGGCTGCATATTGAATCCATACGCTATGACCAAGACATCTACTTACACATTTTCGAGCTTGTGACTTGACAGAGTTCTCTAATTTCATGTGCTTTGATTGCCTTTTTAGGGTATCTGCAGAAGTAGTCCACTCAAATGCTTCCTGCTGAACAATAATAACAGTACCGGATTAGGGGACAACAATTTCTTTATATGATATTGCAAGTAAGTCTAAATAAGTCAGCCCGTAACCAAATAGGAAATACATTTGCAACGGCACAGCCATAGTTAATGTCTTTAAAAAACTGTTTCAGGCATGACCAAAGGGTGTGTTGTGACCAAGTTACATAACAGTATGATACCCATCGTGCTTACAACCAGCCACTGCACCTGGTTTGTGCTCCACAATTCCAACAAACTCATATTCCACACTCCGCACTATAGCTGCTTTCAAATTAACAGTCACACTGATTGTTGTCCATATTGTCTCACACTTTCTCTAACAAAAAAATCTTTCAACACAAGTGAAAAAATCTTGTCATCGTGGTATGGGGAGAGAAGAAAAGGAAAATAAAACCCAGCGACGGGATGTGTTTGGTTGACTTTTTAAACAAGAGAAAGAAACTTGCAAAAAGTTGAAAAACTAGTAACAAATTCATCAAGGACAAAAACATATTTTTATAAATCTCTCCCTAGATGACCAATACCAAAGCTGAGCTTAACCAGAATTTCCTTCTCCTTAAGGTTTTACTGTTTTTTTACCTTTCAAAACATCAAGAGAATGGCTTAGAGCTTAACTTACTCAAAAAGAATGATGATGATGATGATGATGATTTTAGTAGTTAGTGATTAAGAATAATATAATGATTAATAACGATAATTAGTGTAACGATAATAGTTATAATAACAATAACAACAATGTTAAAAATAATGAACTAGCTGAAAAGGCCTTCTTAGTGTATCATTGTATCAACCACTAGGGTGGCGTTGAGGGCTTCCATGAACAATACATTACATCAAATGCTTGCATAAAATACAACCACAGTAAAAGGATAATTATAGCAACAGTAGCAAACACATGACTGTTGAATGGAAGTTGCACATAAGTATGTAATGCATCATGATTCATGGAGAAAGAAACGCCTCCAGTTCAAAAACAGTCCACAAATAATGTGCTCTAAACGTTTGCTAACCAATTACACACAAAGGAGCATTGCAGCTAAGCTGCTTTATAGGTAAACTAGAAGTTCACGGGATGATGCCTCATTTCTGAATTTAGATTTGTTTTGGAAAGATTAAACAGAATGATAAATACAAATCCTATAATTAAAATACAGCACTCTTACAATGTCTAAAATGTGCGGGAAACACAAAATTCAAGATACATCAGATAACGTTTAGACAAACAAGCATGCATTCACTCCATACGTGGCCTTTTCCCAAGTGAGATCGTCCGACTCCTTTGTTGTTGTGTATATGTTGATGATTCTTCAATTTGATCTAGGGAATCAAGAAGCACACAACATTCTCGATCATCAATGGCTTCAATGTCAATATCCAAGTTATCATCATTAGCATATACATCCCAATTCTTATATGTTTCCTCATGGTTGCTTTTACATTGTGATAACAGCCGATGATTATAGTGAACATATACCAGAGATTCAGCACGATCAACATTCATCTTGTTCTTCTTTACACCATGGATGTAAGAATACGTACTCCACTCTCGTTCTGCAACAGATGTATTGACACTTTGGGATAATACTTTAATAGCCAGGTTGTAAAGTTCATTTGTTGTTATCCCATACATATCCCACCAAGATATAGCAGACATTGTCTCTCTATCTTCAATTGCTTGAGGACGGGCAAATGTACCCTTGCTACTAATAAATTCGCTTAACTGATGACGTACCACGCTACGTTCCATTGGATCAATTACAAGTCTTTCCACCACATCTAAGTAAACACTATCAATGTATGGATCAGCATGAGGTTTTCTCCTACTTTCTCCTCCTGAACAAGAAAACACAAACTTAATCCCCCCCCCCCTTTTCATATGCATATTTAACTATTATTCAGAACTTGACCATTTAGAGTAAGAATAAGAAACTTGAAAGGAGTAAGTAAACATTTGTCATACCTCTCAACCAAGTTTGTGAATAGTAATAGGGAGTTAGCACATAAGCCAAACAATGCAAAGGACGTATCATCTTGTCCCATCTTTCTGAAATAAGGCTTACAATAGCATCATGTGTATCCATTTTATCAACCAATGCATCCTTCATATTTGTCAGCATGCCATTCATCCTTTGATAAACTTCACCAATCACAGCTTTACCCGAATCACACAAACGAATCATCTCCCAAAGTGGCTTAATAAATGACAAAACAAGTTTTGCTTTGTACCAAAAATCATCATCCAAAATAATACGTTTCACCTGTTCATGCTCCGCATTCTCAAAAGGCACTTCCTTAATCTTTTCCCAATCTTCACTTAAAACCATGTTAATCAAAGTATTTTTCATCCGAACAACTCGTTCCAACAGCACACAACGAGATCCAAATTTTGTTTTCTTTACTAGAAACACCTCTAATGATGAAAACTTGTGAAATATGTACGAAGACAAACTATGATTCTTTATGTACTTAACAATTGCTTTTGCCCGTTTGTACACATCACTAGCAAAATCCAAGCCTGAACTCTTCGAGTGAACAATATCTTTCACTAATAAACTTAAAGTGTGAGCCGTGCAACCAGACCAAAATATATTAGGGTTTCTTGCTTCAATGATCTCTCCGGCACTCTTACAAGCGGGGGTATCATCAGTCAAGACTTGGACAACATTATATGCACCCACATAATCAATAGCCTTTAACAAATTTTCAGATATAAATTCACCTTTCTTCTCATTTCCCAAACAATCAGCACTACTAACAAACATCGTCTTACCTCCAGAGACTGCCAATACATTGATTATAGTTTGATTTTTAACGTAACTCCAACCCACTGAAACGATTGAGACTCCATATATTGGCCATTGCTCCTTCACAGGTAATAAAGCTTTATCAATCTTATCTTTTTCACCATCAAGTAGAGTAGTTTTCATCATCTTTGCACAAGGTGGCTTGTATCCTTCATGTGCTTCATTTATAGCTCTCACCATATCATACCAAAACGGAGATTGTGCCACATTAATAGGAATTCCATTAGCATAGAAGAAAGTTGCAATTACAGCATCAACATCAAGACCATTTTGAGAATTTGCCTCAATTGTGCACATAACGCTTTGATTTTCCATCTTCATGGTTGTATTGAATTTGCCTAATGGTGAAATAGTTGGAACAACTGTAATTGGAAGTCTACTGCCACCTCTAAACACTCTCTTAGCTTCAGCTTCTTCGATTTTCATCTTTTCCCTTTCTTCCTTATTCACCTTAGAGCATAATGCTACACCTTGCGCTTTTTGACCAGGAAGTAATCCAATCAAGTGTGCTCTAATACGAGAATATGTTCCTGTATATGGCTCTTTCTTACACCCAAAATTACATATCCACTTACTAGCACTTCCATCCTTTCTATTGCCAAGAAATGTTACATATCTTTTCAGGGGAGTGGCTGTTAACTCCCCAGCCGCAGCATTTCCAATATCATCACTCACAACAAAATGATTTTCTGTTGATATCAATTCGATTCGCTCATGCTCATCCATTTTAACCTAAACAGGGAAAGAGATTACGTGAATTACTAACGTGAGTTAAAACTTTAAGATAGGATTTCATAGTAAGCTTTGCCTACGGTAGTGGAGAACTAAAAATAAGTTTTATTTTAAAACTATTTCATTCCTCTCCCATCATATGCCCTAAATTAAACCATCTGCATTGGATAGAATTTTGTGCACTTCAATTACTAAGGGTTTGAAGACCTCTTATGATGGGACAATTTATATGAAAGCTACTTCTACTCTTTTAGATAGCAGTGCACTTCCCTCCAACACATTGCCCTCTTTTAGCAAAATTGTTTCAACGGAGAAAATGGGCACCATCTGCCATTTCTCAACATCATTTCTTTAGCACCTCCGAAATATACACTTCCCCAGAAATCGGTCAGTGATATAAAGATGAGAAAAATGCAGCTCCAAGGAAATGTGCCATCTATAACCGAGAAAAGAGAAATGCTTTTCAAGCTACTCTAAAAAGACCGTAACAAATTAAGAGCCAAGTAATTTACAAGAACAGGGTGCAATGTCCATGTCCATGTATTCTAATTATTACCTGATACCAAAACTTTGAAGCATTAAAGCCAGCTTTAATGCTACCACAAGCAAGTGCCAAGGAGGGCACCAAACATAGAAGGGAAATAAATTAAAGAGGTCTATAATACATCAGAATAATATATCTACCATCTCACTAAAAGCCTGTGCAATCTTAGTCCAGAGCTTCTCAAGTATTCGTAAGCTACTGTTACTGTGGGCCTTCAGTTTTACAAATGGTTATCGACTCCAGAATGTTGATAATATGAAATGAGTAATAAAACCTTCATATCTGATACGTTGGTAAAACAAACAAAAAATAAACCTCCAACATTACAAGATACATAATTTCCCCTCCAGCAAACACACTCAATTGTCACAGAATATAAAGTAACTTACTGAATTGCTGGCGGATCCAAATACTTCTTGCGATCTTTTTGGTGGAGAAGGCTTGCTCGAAATATTAACTTTACAAGAATCAGGTTGCTGAAAGTGAAAAATCCATCAATAGAAGTGATAAGAGAAAATTTTCGAAAGTGACAAACAGATCCAAACCCTCAGAATAGTTAAAAGCTAAGTTACATTGACATCTTTTTATCCCACACCGTGGAATACATCCAACAAGGAATTTTTCAAAAACATGGTGTGTCGTTATATTATATATGTTCAAAGTATATCCACTAAATACGCAAGTCATATAATAATTAATAAGTCATCTGACCACTGTGATTCTATTTAGTGCTGAATTAGTTATATGCGCTCAAAAACAGTGTGCATCACATTGTCAAATGAGGTTGCAGCAAACCCATCTAATAACAGATGATTACTGTCATTATCTCAAAATCCTATGACCGTATCAAATCAGAATGCAATTTACGCCACAAACGAACCAATTAAGGAAAAAGGGGGAGGCAGAGAAAGAAAACAAACTGTGGTCCTATCAAGCATTGTTTTCCATAGAGAAAAAAAAAAAAAATTATATAGATTCTGGATCTTGAGTTCAAGAATTTAGGAAAAGACAAATCAACAGATGACTCTGAGACAGAGATAGTTATGTGTCTTTGACCATCATTTCAGCATATATTTCTTTCTGCACAAATCCCAATCCACCCCAAAACATGTACACCATAGTATGTGTGTTACTGCCTTAGGTTTAACTTCATGATTCAACAAAACACTTTATGAATCAACCAAACACTACGTCACGCTGTTTTCAATTTTTAATGGCCAGATTGATTACGCTAAACTGTTAAGTCACAAAATGTTACTTTTAAAACAAAGAAGGATGTACACCAAAGTATTCCATCATAAAACACAATATTGTATCATCCAGCAAAGTAAAAGTTAGTGCTACAACAGTTTATAACTGGGAACATTTTTGACTTACATAACGAGGATATATGGGTAATTTAATCATCAATATACTAATAAAAAAAAGGGAGCGAATTTACAGAAACTAAATGTTTACTTGACCAAATGAGCACATAGATATACTATACAGACATAAACATAAAAAACAAGAAAAATACTAGAACCGTCTCACCTGAAAAGGACAAGAAACAAGTGCCCCAAAAATATCATCTTTTGCATCAGCAGCATTAATTACATAGCTAGCATTCTTAAGCCCACGCGAGGTTAAGTATTCTTCAGCCTCCTTAGGCAATGAATAACCTTTATACACACTCACTGAAGGATCACAAACCTACACGAAAAGAAAGACAAAAAACCACATTCATACTTACAAATAACAAAAAGGGGTAACTATTTCTGCAAAAAGAATTACCGAGGAGCTAACTTGTGCTTGACAATCATTCAAAGTCTTATAAACACCAACGATATCACCTTTCCTAACAACATAAAAAGCATCCTTCTCTTCCTCCATTGCGGGGCTGTTATCCAACTTCTTTTTACTAGAAGGACGACGTCGAGCTGGTGGAGCACTAGTAGTAGACAAACACTGAACACGAAACCTCCAAGTCAAGGTAATATTCAAAGAAATCCTTCTTTTCCAGAATAATGTAATTGAAGGGGACAAAATGGGTGTTGGGGAATACGAAAAGAAAGATGCCCTTTGAATGAAATGACTAGTATTCTTTGAAAACAATGCCGCGGTAGACGACAGGAAGAAGAACCGGTTCATCACATCAACTTCAATTTTCTGGAAAACAAAAACTGCTTGTTCTAGTGGGATGAAAATATTGCTTTTTTTTTTAAGGGTTTAGGGTTTTAAGTATTGAATAAAAAGTTTTAGTGGTTTAAAAGAAACGGAATAAATGTAAAGAGAAAGAAAAGGAGTTACCTTAAAACCTGAGATTTGAGATTTTGAGAGAAAATGAAGGAGTTTGGGGTTTAGGGGGTACAACTGTGGGTTTGGGTTGGATCAAACCCAAAGGCCCAAACAATAATCGGAGTCCTACTTAGGTATCATCTATTTTAATCAGCTTATTAGATTGGACTGGGGTTCTCTAATAAAATGTTGCTTCAGCAAAATTCAAATGTAAATATGCGTGCAAATATTGGATGGATGAGAAATTTTCACATATTGAGGAGCATACATAGGGGTGACTTCGGATCGGATCGGATTAACCTCCTTCGGAATTTTTCCAAAAAATTTTCGGAACCTAATATGCTAGCCAAATCCGATCCAATTTTTTTTCGGATTCAAAATATATTTCCAATTTGAACTTTTCAGAAATTTCAGAATAACTTCGGAAATTTGAATACTTGGTAAATTTTAAAGATCTCTTTACTTTCAATTATTTTTGGAATATCATGCCAATGTTCATTGTAGGAGAGAAAACCATGTCCACAACACCAATGTACCAAACAACAATACGCACTTGTTTTATCGAGAAAACCCATTTTCATTCAAACAAGTGATCCAAGAAAAACGAGAAAAAGAACCCCGACCACCAATAGCAAGCATTGCATTACATTTGAGGTGCGGGTATTTGTAATGTTTCAATCTTTTTTTCGTGTGTGGAAATTGAAGCGTGAAGTATCTGATAAATAATAGATTATGGTCTTAGACTCTAAGTAGCTTTACATAATATTCTATCTATTGGAATTTGGCTTTTTGGATTGGTCTGGAAGTCATTGTATGACTCAATGACATTTTTTTTCATATCATTGTTATTATGGCGGACGGTGTAATGACGATAGAAGTGGTCCAATTCAAGTGGGGAAGTAGCGGCTGGGTTATGTTTTTGTTTTGTTTTTGGAAGTAAAAAACTAGAAAATGAATGAACGGTCGAGATCTAATCAAGTGGATAGTGAGAGAAGTATATATTTTTGGAATAAATTGGCAATAATATCGGAAATTTCAGAAATTTCGGATCGGATCGGATTTTAGAATTATATCCAAATCCGATCCAATTTTTTTTCGAAATTTTTGGAAATCGGAAAATCGGAAAATCGGCCCATGAAAACTACACCCAGAACCAGACCAATTTCGGGTCGGATTTCGGAAAAATCGGAAATTCGGCAAAAAGAGACACCCCTAAGCATACATAGCTCGTTTTACGCTTCTAGTTGGTATAAGGATTTTTTTTTTTGTATAATACAATTACAAAGGCCTGCCGCAGCATGGGTCTTATTGTCATTATGGTGGCATCATCGGAAATTGCATCTTTGTTATTGTCTAGTGGACACACTACTCATTCTACATTTAAGATTCTAATTAATGTGATGGATACCACTTTTTGCGGTTTCGCTAAACATTTTGACCTTGCTGACCTATTTAAAGAAACAAAACTAATTGTGTTGGGACGAGGTGCCCATGCAACATAGATACTGTGTTGAGGCTGTGGATATAACACTTCAAGATATTTGTGGAAACAAGAATGTAACGCCACCAGATCCAACACACATCCCGATGACATGGAGATGTATCTCGAGGCATTACGTCATCCTAATGTTATAAAATTTCGACAGAGTTTCCTTTGAAATATCGATATTTCAAATACCTAAATCCTGTCATAACCTGAAAATCAAAATAATATAATCCTCATATATCAACCCTTCCAAGCTACATATCTAACTTAACTGTAATATACATGACAGTGATAACGTATATATACAAGACTGTTTGAGTGTGAACTGTTATACATATACATTAAGTATTTACAACAAAATAAGCTGGATCCTCTCTCATAAAGCATAGTGAAAACCACCCAAGTCACCATAACCATCATCACTAGTAGTAATAATTGTCTCCTCCATAACGGTTTCATCTTAAAGGTATTAATATAGGAATGAGCAAACAACGATGCCTAGTAGAAATGTACATAGCCAATAAATAATCTACTTATAGCAAAACCATTTAAAGCATGCAGGGTTTCCATCATAATAATCAAAATATCGTGACTATATAATAAATCACTAACTAGTATAAATCATATCAGCATGCTTCTTTAATACTCAAAATAGATTTTTCACAATCATCATACAAATATTGTGGCCGCTACATCCTATTAGAATGGTGAGGATATGACTGGTACTCAACCCCAGTCCCAGGCAATATCTCGGTTCAGTACTTCCCAGTGTGAACCATGCACCGTTATTTTCATGATTTTACCGGCAGAAAGCTGAAGTGCCGTTAGTTGTGATCTTACACACAAAACCTAAAGCTTTTAGGGCTCAGGTGGACCCTATGACCACGACCCCCATACAGGCTATCACCTAATTACGGTGGTCAACCGTTCGACGACTGTAGACTGCTTAGGATCCTGACACACATTCAGGAGTGGACTAAACTCTCACTCCTCACATCTAAAACCTCCTCGAGATAATGTGTAACCTCACACAAGCTAATCACCATACAACGTGGCATGTACAAAGATGGCTATCTAGAAAAGTAAACTGGAATTCCCGGAATACAACTATCAATGTATCTCTTTATAAATGGCCCACCATCTCTAAAGGTGAACAAGGTAATTGTAATTCTTAGAAAAAACTGCCGTCTCCGAAATTCGACAACAATTCATTTTTTGTAGGAATTCAACAGTTATTTTCTAAATTTCCTCATGATATGTATAATCTAATAAATAATTATTGCATGTCCTCTCAAAATAATATAAATATATATAGTTTTCTTTTGAAAATGTTGAATCATGTATGTGTGAGTTCCGGATTTCCAACTAATCAAAAACTACATCAACCTATGACTCCCAACGGACCCAGTCATAGTAACCCCCCTACTAGATGGGAAATTAGGGTATCCCCCCTAAACACATGGTCAACTTGATTTGACCGTTAACTTTCAAGTCAAACAATTGAAAATTACACAAATGCCCTCATTGTTTTCAAAAAGAAAATGTTCAATTTTAATTAGGTGGGGGCTTTATGTCATTTTCAGTTGTTTGACTTGAAAGTTAACGGTCAAACCAAGTTGACCGTGTGTTTAGGGGGGAGACTCTAATTTCCCATCTAGGGTAACACTAGTTCACCTATAACATAAAACAAATCCAAATCAATTGAACAATCTAGGAACCTCACACAACCGGGTATCCCATACCCGCATTTCAAAATCAATCTCCCTTTTTCCTTACTGAAAACGAGAGACGAGAACCCCTTTTCAAGACGAGTTTTTCCTTTTAAGAAAAGAAAATTAATCCCAATAACCCGAATTTCACAAAACTCCTTTTTCACGCAAAAGCTATCCATATATTTAGTTTATATCAATTTAAAAATAAAATGCGAAAATGAGTATCACATATACATGCATGGTTCGATAATCAAACTATCTTTTATCAATTTAACAAATAAATCATGCATGAAAATAAGCATACTATATAGGGTTAGTTAGACTTAACCATTTTCAAAATATTAGTGATACCCCCCCCAATTGCAACATCCAACGGTTGATTCTGAGATTTTTTTTTTTCAGATGAAGAAATCTGACCGTTGGATCACTTAAATGGGGGGTATCACTAATATTTTTTTGAAAACAGGGGGGGGGGGGTAACACTAATTGCAACTAGTAATGGGGGTAAGTCTAACTAACCCTACTATATATTAGTATATAAGAGCATCTTTAGGAGTGATATCAACCTAGCATCAAACACCAAATTTCCAACAATTTGATGTTTTTTCAACTTCAGGAGAGTTATATGTTGATGAAAACACAAAAAAACACCAAACCAAACACCAAATCGGCCAATATTTGGTTCCAGGTTTGGTGTTGTATCAAATCACCTATACGGTTTTAGAAAAACCGCGCGGTTTTGCCAACACCGCATGGGCTTGGGCTGCTAAATGGGCTTCTATGGCGCGATTTTTCTAAAACCGCGTGCTCTCAATGACAACAACGGGCAAAAAACGGCTATATCTTTCTAACCCTATAAATTGAAACACTCACACCATAGTTTTACACTCACTTCTTTTCTCTACTCTCTACTCTCTACTCTCTACTCTTAAAACAACAATGACTAGTCAAGAACCAAAATCAAAATCTAGAGGGGCTTCATGGATACAAGAAGAAGATGTTGCTCTTACTAATAGTTGGCTACAAGGTAGTCAAGATGGTGTAGTAGGAAATAAGCAAAAGTCGAACGATTTTTGGACTAGAATTCTAAATGCATTTCATGCAAATCTATGAAGAATGACCAAACGCAACTTGACGGGCATGAAACACCGTTGGACTCTCATTCAAGCTAATATCAACAAGTTTCATGATATTCTTTCTAAGATTCAAGCATCTCCTCCAAGTGGCTATAATGACAATATGATGGTAATTATTTACTTTTTATTTGTTATTTTGATTCACAAATACATTTTTTAATTCTAATTTAGTTTTTGCTTAATTGGTAGGTTGATGAAGCAATAAGTGCATATGTGATGCATAATGGGGTTTGGAAGTGGATGCAATGCTATAATATGGTGAAAGACTCACCCAAATGGAAGAGGCTACAGTTGAGAAATGATTTGCATCTTACCAAAAAGTCGAAGTCAAACAGTGGGGAAGGAGGTTCATCCGTTCCAATATCAACTGTGACAACTCAACCAATGGATTATGATCCACACCAAGTTCATGGGCTTGAGGATAAGCCTCTTGGAAAGAAAGAAGACAAGAACAGAAGGCAAAAAGAGAAAGAAGAAGGTGATTCTAAATTGGAGGAATCCGCTAAGAAACTTGATGATTTTCTGGTAGAACTTTCTAAAACCACTAAAGAAGGCTATGAATTGGAAGCTCAAAGACAATTGAAGAAAGATGAGATGGAATTCGAAAAACTTCAATTGAAGAAAAGTTCAATGGATTGGAAGCTCCAAATCCAAAAAGAAAAAACTTCAATTGAAGAAAGATGCGCTCTGAGTTCAAGAAGATGAAAATGATGCAAAAATACTAGGAATGAAATTAGAAGGATTACCTGAAGACGAGCACGAAATTTGGCAACTCAAAAGGGCAGAAATTTTACAAAAAATGAAGAATTGACTTGGCAATATCACTGGTAGTAGTCAAAGTAGTGCATAGTCTAAATTTGAGTTTGTATGTCTTTTAATTTGAGTTTGTATGTCTTTTAATTCGAGTATTTTAATTTGTTTTTTAATTTATGTCTTTTAATTAATGACGTACTTTAATTTGAGTTTGTATTTTGATTTTAATTAGAATGTACTTTAATTGAATATTTTCTTTTAATGTGAGTTAAGTTACCTTAATTTAAAATTGATACTTTTTATCATTCTAAAAAATATTTGGTAGAGTCTACTTTGTATTTTCAAAATTCTCATATACACAAATCCTTTCATAGAAATAAACTTGGAACACAAATACATAGAAATAAACTTGTTGCACAAAATTCTCATAAAACCACAAATACATAGAAATAAACTTGGAACACAAATACATAGAAATTGAAACGATAAATAAACACAAAGTCCAAATGAAGTGCAAACAGAAATAGAAATCAAGTCTGACCACACCGCCCACGCCTACTCCACAAATGCTCAACCAAGTCATTTTTCAATCTATCATGAACAACTTTTGAATGAACCCTCTCAATGCCAGATGCCCAACAAGATAGAACAAATTGGCGTTGATCTTCAGATGCACCTTCTCTACTTGGTATTTCCAAATCAGGAATATACTGCGGGATATCCGTTTCGCGTTCATCTTCCACAATCATATTATGTAAAATGATGCAAGCCCTCATAATAGTAGCCATATTTTCCAAATACCATAACCTGCACGGATTCGCTAAAATAGCCCAACGCGACTGTAATATACCAAACGCCCGCTCTATGTCTTTTCTAGCAACTTCTTGCTTCTTTGCAAAATGTTTGTCTTGTGCAATAGTCGGTTTAGCAATCATTTGAATCAAGGTGGCATAATTAGGATAAATACCGTCAGCCAAGTAATAGCCCATATCATAATGATGGTCATTCACAGTGTAGTTACAAGGAATAACTTCATTATTGACTATATCATCAAATATTGGTAAGCGGTCAAGCACATTAAGATCATTGTGAGAACCCGCCATTCCAAAAAAAGCATGCCAAATCCACGCGTCATGATCGGCAACTGCCTCCAAAATCACTGTTGGTTTATGCTTATAGCTAGTGTGAGACCCTTGCCACGCGGATGGGCAATTCTTCCATTGCCAGTGCATGCAATCAATGCTTCCTAGCATTCCAGGCCATCCGCGTTCCTCAGACTCTTTAAGCAAACGTTGAATATTTGCATCATTTGGTTTGCGCAAGTATTCACCTCCAAAAATTCTAATAATTCCATCACAAAAATAGTGCATGCATTTATGAACAGTTGGCTCTGCAATATGTAACGTATCATCTACTAGATCAGCTGCAGTCCCATAAGCAAGCATTCGTATAGCAGCAATTACTTTTATTTTTGGGTTAATCCCAAACTTATCCGCACTATTAACTTTTTGTTAAAAATATGGTACATTATGATTAAGATGATTGAAAATACGAGTAAATAATGACTGACCCATACGAAATCGGCGTCGAAAGTCGTGGTCACGAAATATAGGATTTGCGCCGAAGTAGTTAGCATTTACACGAGCCAATATTGCCTCGTATTGACGATTCTTATATTTTCTTCCTTTTCTTGAACCACCATGTGGTCTATAAGAAGACTCGCTTCTTGCCGACCTTAATAAACTCGAGGCGATGTTGAACCAAAGGTAGAGCAATAGCCACTAATTTACGAGTTTTAACTACAGTGTTATCATTTGAAGAGCTCGAGCTCGATGAAAAATCAGAAGAAGATGAATGATCCATTGAAAAATCATCAAGAGTTTTGGTTTTTTTTTTTTTTTTTGCTCAAGGAGATGAGGAGTTTAGATGAGAGGGAACATGAAAAATGAAGAGAACCTCGCATGACCAAGAGGGTTAAATGGTTATAGCACGCGGTTTCTAGAAAACCGCGTGGACTTGGGCATGTTAGATGGGCTTCTATGGCGCGGTTTTAGAAAAACCGTGTGGGCTATATGGCGCGGTTTATCCAAAACCGCGTAGTTTGATGTTGCTCCTAAAGTTGGTTGGTGTTTTTTTGGTTCAAAATTTTGGTGTTTTTTTGTAGCTCTCCTAAAGATGCTCTAAGTTCCTACCTTAGCACGCTTCGTTTCCTTAATCCCAACAAGCAAATAACCATATCCAACTCTTATAAAATCATATAAGCATAACCATAAATCTATTAGAACCCGAAGAAAACTAACTAATATTTCCTTTCAACTTAAGTCGAAAGAAATAATTAATTGTTGATTATATTAACTACTAATGTAATTAACTAACGTACTACTTTTCTAGTTACCAAAAGTTTTGTTCTAGACTGCTATAGGCCACCACAAGTCGTTACAAGACACTGACAGGCTGCTGCCAGGCCATTTTCAATTCTTACATATATTTTATTAGTAGCTTAAATAATTCAAATGCTTCATATACAATTTCCTCCCATCCAAACACCAATTTCATTTGTAATAAACTCCCAATCCATGTCCAAATTTCAACACTCTCCAAACCATAATAACTTCATCAATGAATGGGTGTGAATTTACTCTAATACATATATAAACTTTGAATCATTGTTTTTATAATTCCAAGGCATGTGAAACGAAGTATAGAACTAGAGGATATAAAAGTTTCTTACCAAATCAGTAAGAATTTCTTCCTTTAGCTTTCTTCTCAACTGATTTCATTAAGCCATTACCTCTCCAAATAGCTACTGCCGAAATATAAAACCACCCCATTCAAATATCTTGAGTAATACATCAAATCCATTGAAACGAGTTTAAACTAGCCATTTGGGAAGAAGACTAGATTCACCTCTAAACTAATTAAATGGAAGTTGACGGAACTCAATCTCGCCTTGCGCCGAGAATAAAGGAAACCCTAATAGCCATACCTAAGTCCTGTTTTGAAATTTCACACTTAACTTTATTGTTTACAAGAGATGGGTTGTAGAAAATCTTAAGGTCGATAGATGGGTAAGTGAACTAGAATGGTAGAATGGGATAAAAGAAATTTCTCTCTCTTGGTGTTATTCTATAAGCGTAAAGAAGATAGCTATCTTTATCTTGTTATTCTTTTTTAGTTTGTACTAGATTTTGAACCCCGGCATACGCCCGGGATCTATTAAATATTTTGTGTGCTGAAAAGGCTTTTACAAAATGTCTCACACAAATTTTCGAATTAGAATATATTTTTATTGAAAATAAACTGAAATACATTAATGAGCAATGATTATGATGTATAAATACTTGGAAACTAAAGGGATCAAATTGAGATAGTCTCTTCACTTTGTGGTTTAGAATATTAATCCATAATTTTCAAATAGAATTATCTTAAACTCTATCTAGCTTGTATAATAGTTTTCTTAGATTTATGGTGATTTAGCGGCAAATTTTCAAATTAGAAAATATTTTTATTGAAAATAAACCGATACACTAATAAGCAGCGATTATGGTGCATAAGTACTTGGAAACTAAGATATCAAATTTAGATAGCCTCTTCACTTTGTGGTTTAGGATATTAATCCGTAATTTTCAAATATAATTATCTTAAACTCGATCTAGCTTGTATAAAAGTTTTCTTAGATTTATGGTGATTTAGCGGCAAATTTTCGAATCAGAATATATTTTTATTAAAAATAAATCGAAATACGTTAATGAGCAGCGATTATGGTGCATAAGTACTTGGAAACTAAGAGATCAAATTGAGATAGCCTCTTCACTTTGTGGTTTAGGATATTAATCCGTAATTTTCAAATGAAATTATCTTAAACTCGATCTAGCTTGTATAATAATTTTATTAGATTTATGGTGATTTAGCAGTAAATCATCACCGCTCAGTTTATGTACTAATGTGTACAAATTACTAAAACAGATTGATTGTTTCCATATCCTCAAAGAATACACTACTCCCACTTGAAAATATTTATCACATGAACGTGTCCTACGAACGAGTGTCGTTATATTAAATTATTCTAAAAAATATTAGCAGCTATGCATAGCTATGAGATATGAAAATTATATTAATTACCCATTTAAATTTCTTGCACCACTCTCTATAAAAAGGAAGCATCAAACCTTGATAAAACTCATCGACTTCTTTTTATTGTTAGGTTTAATAATAGAAGTTTGATTGAAGTTTTGTGATAATACCCAATGTGGCGAAGATAATATTGAAACTACTTAAATAGCAAGACATTCTCAATCATAATAAAAGAATTATGATAAACACTACTTAAAATACAAAACTATATTTGTCGAGACATTTATTCCCCCTACATATAATACAAATATGTTTTAGGGTTATTAGTTCAATGCATTTGCATCAAGTTTCTGATTTTCCATTAATTATTCTTTGAGATTAGTTTAATGTAGTACGTTGCATCCAATTTCCAAATTCTCATTAACTATTCTTTGAGGTTAGTTCAATGCAGTTGCATCAAGTTTCTGATTTCCCATTAATTATTATTTGAGGTTAGTTCAGTGCAATTGCATCCACTTTATGATTTCCTGTTAGTTATTCATTAAGGTTAATTCAGTACAGTTGCATTCAGTTTTTGATGTTTCGTTAATTAATATTTGAGATTAGTTCATTGCATTTGCATCCAGGTTCCAATCTCTCATTAATTACTCTTTGAGGTTAGTTAAATGCATCTGCATCCAGTTTCTGATTTCCCGTTAATTGTTTTTCTAGGTTAGTTCGATAGTTTACAATTTCTATATAGTTTGCATACATGTAAGAGTCTGTTTTTACAAACTCACTTTCGTTTTGGGTTCCTAATTACTCGTAATTACTCATGTGAGAAGGCTAAAATAACGGACATTTATGCTTTGAGGTCAGTGTGACATCCAACTTTGGATTTCCAGTTAACTATTTTTTTAGGTTATTTCAATGCATTTGCATCCAATTTCTAATTTCCCGTTAGTTAATCTCTGATTTTAGTTTAATGCAGTTGCATCTAGTTTTTTAGTTTTTCGTTAATTATTCTTTGAGGTTAGTTAAATGGAGTTGCATCCTGTAGTGGCACAGGGTTGGAAGTCGGACTGGGTCAGCGGTGCAGCGGATAGGACGTAACATAAGATGGAAAAGAGGGGAAGTACGGGATCAATGCCGCGAAACCCTAGACCGCGACGTGGCATACGTACAGTATGAAGGAGCGCCATACGATGGGGCGACAGGTGGAAGGAGAGAGGAGGGATATATAAAGAAGAAGTGGGATGGGGAAAAAAGGGGAGGCCGCTAGGGTAAGAGAAAGGGAGAGAATAGTGAGAAAAGAAAGAAGAAAAAGAGAGATAGAGTTAAAGTGAGATTTAGGGTCACTACATTTGGCGCCGTCTGTGGGGACTAGAGAAAAGCAACTTAGAAATGGCACCGAAGAAAGCAGTGGGTAGGCCAAAGAAGGTTAGGGTCCATGAGCCGACGCCAGAAGCGGTGATTGAGGAGGAAGAAGAACTAGAAGAAGAGTGAGCAGCGGAAGAAACACGCCTGATGCGAGAGGAGATTGAAAGGCTGAGAGAGGAGAACGATGAGCTGCGAAGAGAGAGAGAGAAGACGGAAGAGGAGGTCGGAGAAGAGGTGAGTGAGGAGTCCGAAAATGAGAGATCTAAAGAGGAGGAGGAGCCTGGACTGAATCTAGTAGAAAACCCAGTAGCGGGGTTGACCATGGAGCAAGTCCAAGAAATGATAGACAATGATAGGGAGGCGAATCGGCGATAGACGAATGAGCGCGGGGGAGCGGCAAGTCAGGTGGTGGCTGGGTTGAATCGCAACCCGCTAGCAGACGACATATGGGCTTCAGAGGTTCCAAAGCGGTTTACCCAGCCGAGGTTCGAGAGATATGACGGCAAAGGGGATCCAGTGGACCACATTCATCATTTTCGACAGCAGATGCCACTCTGACAAGAGGCTCGGTATAACGGGCTGCGATGTATGATGTTCCCGGCTAGTCTTAAAGGAGGGGCATCAGATTGGTATTACAGATTGCCAGCGGGGAGCATCAAGAATTTCTAGGAGTTGGAGCAGGCGTTCATAGCTTCGTACATCAGAAAAAACAGGTGGTGGACATCGCGGCTCTATTTAATGTACGACAAAGATCCACAGAATCAGTTAGGGAGTTTTTGTGTCGGTTCAAGGCAGAGACATTGAAAGTTGAAAATATAGATGAGAGGACAACAGTGATAGCCTTTGAGAGAGGCTTGCACCCGGGGACAGGAGTGCACCAATCCGTGGCCAAGAATGAGATCGCGACACTACACGAGTTGTATCCACGAGTGGAGAAATATATAAGATATGAGGATTCTATGCAGAAGGAGTCCAAGAGGACGTGGAAGGCCGTGTTATTTTTGAAGAAAGACCGAGAACGCCAGAAAGTGGGGACGTCGGAAAAAGAAAGTAGGAAATATTGCGGGTACGGAGCGCAAGCAGAGGGAAGTCGAGAAGGAATCCGAAGAGAGTACAGGGAGAGAAAGCCATACCGCGAGGTAGACCAAACTCCATTGAACAAACCGCTTAATGAGATCTTACCCTTAATAAAGAATTTGTCGGGGTATGAGGGATCGCGAACCATGCCAATGGAGATACCGAAGAAGCCATTCTGTGTGTATCATCAGATAAAGAATCATGAGATGAATGACTGTTACGCTCTAAAGTGGTTGGTTCAGAGAATGGTGGAAAAAGGGAGGATGGGAGAATTTGTGAGAGACGGTCGGAATGAGGAGCGCGTGTAGCCGCAGGGAAGGATACTGGGAACCATTAACGTGATTTACAGTCGTGAGGTTATGAGTCATAACGCTCATAGAGACAAGATACGGCGGACCGCAAGCATCCAGCAGGTTAATGAGAGAACGGATAGGGCCCAAAGAACGGCGGTGGCGGCGCGAAAAAAGGATAGAATCGTGTTTAGCAGCACGGACCTACGTGCAGTGGACTTACCACATGAAGACGCATTGGTTATTACGGTGGCAATGGGGAATTACATGGTGAAAAAGGTGTTGATTTAGATCTGTTGTTTAGAGGTGCCTTGGAGGAAATGGGAGTGGATCCTAAGCAGCTGCTCCCTTCGCGAACTAATTTGTATGGATTTAACGAAAGTATGACAGAACCCATGGGGGAACTATTGCTGCCCATGACAACTGGGCAGGTGACAGTTTTTGCCCGTTTCGTGGTGGTGGATTCGGCTTCATAATACAATGCGATCTTGGGAAGACGGTGGATTCACGAGATGAAGGCGGTCCCTTCAACGTATTATCAGGTAATAGGGTTCCCCACCCAGACGGGCATGTATGAGGTCTACAGAGATCAGGTTACCGCAAAAAACAGTCATCAGGGAACCGTGAAGTGGTTGATCGGCGGATCAGAAGGAAAGGCTTCCAATCCTAGGAAGGGGCTGGCATAGCAATTGCAGTGCACCTCGGGGGAGGGGGAGGGCGAGACAACAGCGGATCCAAAGACGCTCGACGAGATAGAGGTGGTGAATATTGGGATAGGGGAAGAGGAGAAGTTCACATCGATATGATCTAATTTGTCCGAGGAGTGGAAGGGTAAGTTGATACAGTTCTTGTCAGATAATAGAGATGTCTTCGCTTGGACAATAGAGGATGTTACCGGGTTGGACCCCGAGTTCGCATGTCATCAGTTGCATATGAAAGAGAACGCCAAACTAGTGAGGCAAAAGATGCGCAGTATTAGACCAAAATATACAGAGGGGATCCGGGCAGAGGTAGCAAGGTTGAAAAGGGCAGGAATAATCCGAGAGGTAGAGTTCACAGACTGGTTATCTAATGTAGTCGCGGTACCAAAAAAGAACAGGAAAGTGCGTATGTGCGTAGACTTTACTAATGTGAATCAAGAGTGTCCAAAGGATAGCTATCCCATGCCACGAGTAGATGAGTTGGTAGACAGGACGGCCGGGTTCAAGATGTTTTCCTTCATAGATGCGTCGATGGGGTATAATCAGGTCGCGATGTATGGGCCAGACCAGGAGAAGACCTCATTTGTGGTGGAGGGCGGAACATACTACTACACGAGGATGTCGTTTGGTTTGAAAAATGCAGGGGCAACCTTCCAGCGGTTGGGTGAGAAAATGTTTGAAAGCAAAATTCGGAAAGGGGTTAAGATTTATATAGACAACATGGTGGAGAAAAGTATGTCAGAAGAAGAACATATCGAGGGGTTGCAAGAAACCTTCGGGATACTATGTAAATACAACTTGAAACTGAACCCTGAGAAATGCACTTTCAGAGTGACTACAGGAAAGTTTTTGGGGTACATCATTACTTATAGGGGAATTGAGGCTAACCCCAAGCAGATAAGATCCCTGGTGGAGATGCCATCTCCGCGGAATGTGAAGGAAGTATAGCGGTTGGCAGGAAGGGTCGCAGCCCTGAATAGGTTCATTTCCAAGTCATCTGATAAGTGCAGACCGTTGTACCGACTGCTGAGGAGCACACCGGATTTTGTATGGATATCGGAGTGCGAGGAGGGAGGTTCAGTGAATTGAAAAATATTTGGGCAAAGTGCCTTTGTTATGTGACCCGAGGCGGGGAGAAGTTGTATTTGTATTTGGGGTCCACGGAGTATGCAGTCAGCTCGGTTCTAGTTCGGGTGGTCGACAAGGCGGAGTAGCCGGTATATTTTTAGAGCAAGACTTTGTTAGATGCAGAGACACGATATAGTTGAATCGAGAGGTATGCCCTGGCATTAGTATTTTCAACCCTGAAGCTGAAACCTTACTTTGAAGCACATGTGGTGGTGGTGGTAACGAATTTGCCGTTGAGGCAAGCACTGAGAACGGAAAAATCTGGTAGAATGTTGAAGTGGGCAGTGATACTGAGTTCCTATGTGATACAATATCAGATAAGAATGGTGGAGAAGGCGCAGGCGGTGGCTGAGTTTCTGGTAGAGTTCCTTGCCGAGGATCCCACGTGGGGAGAGGAAATGGTTATGGAACCGGAGCGGGAGAATGAGCCAGACCTTCTAGACCCGTGGGATAAAAGGAATGGGTGGAGGGTGTTTGCGGATGGATCATCTACAGATGCATGCAGCGATATAAGAGTCATGTTGGTAACACCTGATAATAACATAATAGAGCAAACCATGAAACTTGGGTTCTCGGCGTCTAGCAATGAGGCGGAGTACAAAGCGGTGATCGCCGGATTGAGAATGGCCGAGGATTTGGGGGTGAAGGAGCTGACAGTTTATTCTGATTCCAACTTGGTGGTGTGTCAAGTGAATGGGGGTTCCCCGCTCGATGTCCCAGGATGGCAAGATATTTGGATGTGGTGCGTAGACGAGCCGAGAAATTCACAAAGCTCTGTTTCCTTCACCTGGGCCCGGGAGAGAACAAACATGCTGACGCCCTAGCATATGTAGCAGCTGCAATTCCCGGGTCGGAGGAGAGAATAATACACATGGGGAGACTGGAGAAACCGAGCACCGAGGATGAGATGGAAATTTGCTAAGTCGGGGAAGAGGATGAGGGTTGGATGAAGCCTATTAAGGACTTTTTGACAGGAAAGGAAGTCCCAGATAAAAGGGAAAGGAGGAGATGGGAGTAGACATCTCAGAGATATGTCCTATTGGAAGGAGAGTTATATCGAAAAAACTTCAGTGGACCACTTCTAAAATGTTTGGGCCCACGGCTGTCCCAAGAGGTGTTGGCAGAACTACACGAGGGAGATTGCAGGAGTCATTCTGCGGGGAGAACAACGGCACATCGGCTACTAACACAGGGGTATTTCTGGCCCCACATGAAGAGGGATGTCGTGGAATACGCTAAGAGGTGTGACAAATGTCAGAGATTTGCACAGTTGATATTCGCTCCTGTTGAACCCCTTCACAATGTATCAAGTCCGTAGCCTTTTGCTATGTGGGCAATGGATATAGTGGGATCGCTGCCCATGGCCAGTGGTAAAAGGAGGTTCATGCTCACGGCCACGGATTATTTCACAAAATGGATTAAAGCCGTACTCCTACAGCAGGTGAAGGAATTGCAAGTCATCAAAGAGCAGGTGAAGGAAGTGCAGGGGTGGAGGCCGTGATCCCGTCGGAGATGGTGGCAACTACAACACGAACAAAGAGCATGGAGGAGAGTTCAAAATGGAGAATCTTAGCAGCAGATCTGAATCTAGTAGAGGAAAGAAGAGACAGTACCCGTATAAGGCTGGAGGAGTATCACCTGAGGTTGCAGAAACAATACAACAGGAGGGTCAAGCCGAGACAGTTCCACATAGGCGACTTGGTGCTTCGACGGGTGACACCTAGCACCAAAAAAGAGAAAGATGGAAAGCTGGGTCCAAACTGGGAGGAACCTTACACGGTGGTGGATATTGGAGAGGCGGGCACCTACAGGTTGCGGACACCAGAGGGCAAACTGATAGAGAAGACGTGGAATGTGAGAATGTTAAAGAAATTCCACACTTGAATGTAATGGAAATCTATTGCCTGAATTTGGTGTTGTATGTAAATATATAATGCAACAGCACTTTTGAGAAGAAATCATTGTTTATAGAGGTAGGAGTCCAAAATAATTGTGAGACGTGAAATGCCAAAGAGACCACGGAGGGTCTCCAATAGTTAGTCAAAATCTATGAAACCCGCAGAGCGGGAAAAAGGCACACCTAGTACGTGGGGCATGGGGCCAAGGACAGAGAGAGAGACGGCGGAGGGGATGAGCCCTTCGCTGATACGAGGCTAGTGATGAGCCCGGGGCAAGAGGAGGGGCCTCAAGGGACTTACTGAGATTGCAGAACCGCGGAGTGGGATGAGCCCTCTACGGGGGAGCGGTGCAAATCGCATAGGGGACACGAAGCCCCAGTGCGGAAAGAGACAGTGGAGGGGAGGAGTCCTTCACTGATGAAAGGAAAAAGTCTGCGGAGCGGGGCGAGCCCTTCGCGGACTAGGGATACTAGCACCACAGGGGGTCATGAAGCCCGAACAGGAGTAGAGAAAGAGGGGAGTTGGAGCCATTTGCAGCTATACTCTAACATCATAAAACAACGAGGGGATCGAGCCTATCACTAATGCAAGGAACTAGTCAAGGAGCATGGAGGCTGGCTTAAAGTTGGGGGAATAGCTAGACATCGAGAAAAAGATAGGGCAAGAGTTATATTGTAGTAAAGTAAAGAGGCCAAACCACAGGGGAAGAGATGATAAATATGCCAAGCAAAATCATACATCACACATGGAAAAGATTAATATGCAAACATGAACATAACAATTGTGCTGCCATTAGTAGCCTAGAGGTAGGGCAGGGATCGGGTTGGATATGGCTATATCCGAATCCGAATCCGAATAGTTTCATAATATTCGAACCCGAACCCGATTATATCCGAAATTTAATATCCGAACCCGACTTGAGCCCGACCGAACCGACTAACCCGATCGGATAATACTAGAAATTCAAAAAAAGCCCAAAAAATCTAAATCTGACAGACCCGACCTGAACCTGACCTGAATAAATAAACGGATATAAAAATTAACCCGAACCTGAACTATTTGGGTTCGGGTCGAGTCGGATTCGGGTCAAACCCGATCTGATTCCCTGCCCTACCTAGAGGGGATAAAGTGATTTATTATAAAAGCTGCGAAAAACATAGAGCATTTTTTAGTGCCTCTCAGAAGGAGAGTCGGCGGCTGGTAGGATATCAAAGTCTTCTTCAGAAGGTGCGGTGGTGTGTGCGGCAGTGACGTGCTCCAGTGTCTCGGCAAGGGTTTCAACGGTAGCTGCAGTGGGGTTTGAAATCTCTTCATTCACTGGGGAGCGGGGAAGATTGTTGGTGGCAGCCATTTCGTCATGGGCGACGCTGGATGGGGCCGCTGTGGGGGTGCAAGGCCTTTTAGGTAGGAGCCGCCCTTCTTGGGTAAGGCGGGCAAGTTCTTCCTGAATTTTCTTGGTTACCCTCTTGTCAGCAAGAAGCTTGAAGCGTTCGCGGAGAATAGCCATGTCATCCTGGTGTTGCTGAAGTAGAGCGGCGATAGCGCCTTTCTGTTATTGGGAGATGGTGTTGAGAGCAGCTTGGTGTTGTTGGGCTAGAGCAGATAGGGTAAGTTGATGTTGTTCAAGGAGCATTTCTCGCTGACGACTTAGACGGTCATTGACAGTATCCATGTAGTGCTGGTGTGAGGATTCCGCAGACTGCAATTCGTCCTGGGCCTTGAGTTTGGCTAGGTTAGCAGTGGCTAGCTCAGATTGAAGCCCTGCGTAGGAAACCTTCAGACCAGAGGGACCGTTGACCTCTTTCTCTAGGGCAGCCAACTTGTTTTTAGTGCTGAGGAGACTACGGATCATAAAGGAAATATCCAGACTTACCTAGAAACAAAAATAGAGAGGTAAAAAATAAAAAAAAAAGGGGAGAGGGGCTTACCCGTGCCCAGTTAGTGTAAAAGGAAGTACAGTGGGTGTCAAACGAACCCCCATCAGCGTAGGCAATGTCCCTAGGCAAATGGGCGTTGTAGAATAGGGAGGAGGCTACCGCCGCATTGTCTAAAGCGGAGTCAGTGGTGGATACTCGGCGGTTGCGCACGTTAAAGATAGGGCAGAAGTCTTCTGTGGTTGGGCCGATTCAGAAACCGGAGCTGCCGGTGGAACCGGCTCTTGACCAGGTCGGTGAGTTCATGGAGAAGGGACTGCGGGTGGAAGTGACGACGTGAGGGGTGGCAGGTGCTTCAGATTCGGAGGTCCGCGGAACTATAGGAACTGACCCGTCAGAGGCTGAGGTCCGTTGTTGCTTGGACGGGGGCATTTCAGTAGTAGCCACTGCCTCAGTCACCTTGTCGTCCTCAGAGTCACTATCGAAAAGTTTCTGTTTATAGACGTCCATGTCGTCAGTGGGGGAGTGAGGAGAGGTATACTGGTTGTCCCAGTTGGAAATGGAGCGGTAGGAGGGGATGTCTGCGGGCGCGGAGGTGGCGGGAGAGTCCTGGGATCTTATGGATGGAGAGGTGGTGCAAGGACGACGGTGGTGGGAAGACGAGAGATGGGATCTTTTTCGGGTAGGCGGGGAGACTCGGGGGTTTTCGCTCTTTTGGAGGGGGAGGGCGGTAAAAGGGAGCTGAGAAGCCACAGAAGGTTTGTAGGTAGGGAATTTGCAACAACGGAGTGGCGGTGGTAGGGTGGATGCCTAGGTGACTGGCTTGAGTAGGACCGAGGTCACGGAGTCTTTGGAAAATGGGACAAGATACACCGGAGTATAATTGGGATTTGGAGTCCAACCGCCAACCTGCAACATAGAGAAAAACAGCGAGTTAGAGAATAAGGGTAACAGTGCAGTAAGAAATAAGGGAAAGACAAGGTTACCTACCACGGGGGATGAAGGCAAGATGATTAAGATGTAAATCAGAAGGAAGGTCCGCGGACAGAAATTGTCCTGATACATATAAAGGGTAATGGTGTCACACTTTGTCTGAAGATGTAATGCGGAGCAAGAGGGATAGCTTCTGAGGGTGTACACAAAAGGACTGGTATCCCACGCCGACGTCCTTAGTGCTTTTCTTAAGGAAGTAGTGGGAGAAGATGTCTCGGTTGGTGATTTTGGGCTCGCCGGTTCTATTATATCTATTCGCGGCGTACATAGTTCTCCAAAAGTTTCTTATGCCTTGGCAGGGGGGAATATTTAAGTGATTGCACACCTCGACATCCAAGAGAGTGAGGGGCATCCGCAGACCGGCGACAACTTGACCCACCGTGACCACAAGGTGACCGGGGCGCCGAGGAACTAAGTGAGGGTAGTGTGTGATGGATGGCACGTGCTCTAGTGTTATGTTGGCTGGGATGCCATAAGCAACCCTAAGGGCATCTAAGTTAGGGCGGCGGCAACGTGAGGGTGGAGGAAGCAACGAGGCTGGGCGGCCGGAGGTGGAGGGGGCCGCTGTAGGGGTAGAGGGAGGCGGAGACACGACTTGAGGTGAACAGGAAGTGGAAGAATCGTCGGAATTAGAGCCTGACATCGGAAAAACGGAGAGATAGAAGCAAAAAATGGAAAGAATTTACTATCTAGCTTGAACAAAAATAAGCAAGGCCTAGAAAACGTACCGATGAGAACCAAAAAGAGAGTGTTATGCTTGACCAAATAGCCAGTAAAGGGAAGGAACCGCCGGAAGACCGAAGGAGCGCACGCAAGCCGAAAACAGGTAGAAAGAGAGCAAAAATAGAGGAGCAGTGGGAAAAAGAAGATGAAGGGGGAAATAAAATGAAAAAGAGGGAGAAGAAAGAAGTTTAAACAAGAGAAGGGCAAAGAGGTAATTATGGGTATTAGGGAATTCGAGGAGTCGGGTAGCCCGCCAGCCAGATCGAGACACGTGGAAGCGCGAGGTACAAGGGGCGGCTGAAAACGCGCGTGATGAGTGCAGTCCCATCATACGCAAATCGAGGGAAGGGAAACGTGCATAGTGAAAAGAAAGTCACCAGGAAGGTTCTCGACCCCGGGTCCATTAATAGGACCGCGGAGTCGAGAAGGGGCATTTGTAGTGGCACAGGGTTGGAAGTCGGACTGGGTCAGCGGTGTAGCGGATAGGACGCAACATAAGATGGAAAAGAGGGGAAGTACGGGATCAATACCGCGGAACCCTAGACCGAGACGGGGCATACGTACGGTATGAAGGAGCGCCATACGATAGTGCGACAGGTGGATGGCCTGGAAGGAGAGGGGAGGGATATATAAAGAAGAAGTGGGATGGGGAAAAAAGGGGAGGCCGCTAGGGTAAGAGAAAGGGAGAGAATAGTGAGAAAAGAAAGAAGAAAAAAAGAGATAGAGTTAGAGTGAGATTTAGGGTCACTACACATCCAATTTTCGATTTTATGTTAATTGTTCTTTGAGGTTAGTTCAATGCATTTGCATAAAGTTTCCGATATTAAAACTAATCTGGGTGGAATCCGACTCTACTGCGGCAGTAAAATCTTTTCAGAAGGATCAGGTCCATTGGCGTGTTCGAGCAGCTTGGGACAAAGTGAAAGGGCTAGCAGACTGGATAATAGTGAGTAACACTTGGCGGGAGGTTAATTTTGGTGTGGACATTTGTTCCAAAGAAGCAGCTAACCTGGCTAAGGGAGAGAAGCAGTGGTGGGATGGCAGGCCGCCATTCTTGCATAGAATTGAGGATATGAACGCCACATACTATAGATTTGTAAACTGAGCTTAACAGCTGTGAGATAGTGGTTACTATCAATCCTATCCGATTTTTTGTACTTTGTAACCTTTATTTTATTAATACAATTACCTTTAACAAAAATAAAAATAAAATAAAGTTTCCGATTTCCCATTAATTATTTTTTGAGGTTAGTTCAATGCAGTTACATCAAATTTATAATTTCCCATTAATTATTCATTTAGGTTAGTTCAGTGCAGTTTCATCCATTTTTCAATGTTTCGTTAATTAGTCTTTGAGATTAGTTCATTGCATTTGGATTCAGTTTCCAATTTCCCGTTAATAACTCTTTAAGATTAGTTCAATACATCTGCATTTAATTTCTAATTATTTATGCTTTGAGGTTAGTTCAAAGCAATTATATCCGATTTCTGATTTCTTGTTAATTATTATTTTAATGCATTTGCATTTAGTTTCTGATTTCCCACAAATTATTCTACGAGTTTAGTTCAATGCAGTTGCATTCGGTTTTTGATTTTATGTTAATTATTTTTTAAGTTTAGTTCAATGCATTTGCATCCAATTTCCAATTTCTCATTAATTATTATATGAGGTTTGTTTGATGTATTTGCATACCGTTTCCGATTTCCCGTTCAATATTTTTCAGCGATTTGCATCCAATTTCTAATTTCCCGTTAGTTATTATCTGGCGTCAGTTTAATGCAATTGCACCCAATTTTCGATTTATAGTTAATTATTTTTTGAGTTTAGTTTATTGCATTTGCATAAAGTTTCCGATTTTCCATTAATTACTCTTTGAGCTCAGTTATGTATTTGAATCCAGTTTCTGATTTCCTTTTAATTATCCAATGTGGTGTATAATACCAACTTCTACTGATCTATCTATAGTGTCCTTGCAAACATGACATAAAAAGTAAATTATGCTTGATTTACTATGTGGGATCATCGAAGATTATCTAGTTCCCGATTTCACATTAATTATTTTTTAAATTATGCATGACTCACTATGTGGAATCTTCAAAGATTATCTACGAACGGGTATTGTTATATTAATTATTCTGAAAAATATTTGCAAATATACATAACTATTATATATTAATATTATATTGATCACTCAACCAAATTTCTTATAACGTGAAAACCTCACTATCCATTAAAAAAAAAAACTCACATGTGATAAAACCCTTCAACTTCATTTTGTTGTTTAATAATAGAAGTTTAATTAAAGTTTTGTGATATTGCCTAATAAGGTGAAGTTCATATATATTGAAGCTACTTGAATAGCAAGGAGTTCCCAATCATATGGAAAGAGATAAGATAAACACCATTTTAAATGCAAAACTATACTTATCGAGAGATTACCACAATATAACCCAACTATATTTTGAGATTAGTTCAATGCATTTGCATCTAGTTTATGATTTTTCGTTATTTATATTTTGAGGTTAGTTCAATGCAGTTGCATCCAATTTCCAATTCCCGTTATTTATTTTTTAAGATCAGTTCAATACAGTTGCATCTAGTTTCTGATTTTTCGTTAATTATTCTTTTCGATTAGTTTAATACATTTGCATCCAATTTCCAATTTCCTGTTAATTGTTCTTTGAGGTCAGTTCAATGCATTTGCATCCAGTTTCTGATTTCCCGTTAATTATTCCGTGAGATTAGTTTAATGCATTTGCATCCAGTTTCTGATTTCTCATTTATTATTTGATAAAATTGCATTTGCATCTAGTTTTCGATTTCTCGTTAATTATTGTTTGAGGTTAGTTCAATGAATGTGCATCCAGTTTTCGATTTCCCGTTAATTTATTTCTTGAGGTTAGTTTAATACATTTGCATCCAGTTTATTTTTTGAGATTAGTTCAGTGTAGTTGCATCCGGTTTCCGATTTTCCATTAATTATTTTTTAAGATTAGTTCCACGCATTTGCATCATGTTTCCAATTTATAATTTATTTTTCTTTGAGGTTAGTTCAATGCAGTTGCATCCAGTTTACAATTTCTCGTTAATTTAATCTTTGAAGGTTAGCTCAATGCATTTGCATCCAGTTTTCGATTTTCCGACAATTATTTTTTTATATTAGTTTGATGTATTTGCATCCAAGTTTTGATTTTCCGTTAATTATTCTTTGAGGTTAGTTTAATGCAGTTGTATCCATATTCCAATTTTCTATTAATTACTTTTTAAGATTAGTTTAATGTTTGCATTTGTATCCAGTTTCTGATTTCCCGTTAAATATTATTTGAGGTTAGTTCGATGCATTTGCATCCAGTTTTCGGTTCCCCATTAATTGTTTTTTGATGTTAGTTTCATTCAGTATTTTTTTTTAAAATATTTGTCATTATTGCTTTGCCATTATTTTTTTTTCATTTTATATTATATATTATGTGATGTTATTTTTTGTATAATTGTTTTTAATTATGTTTGAGGCCGTGTTAAGGACATATTCGAAGTAAGTCGGTGCTTTATCATAGACACTAAAATTGTATGATTTGTAATATGGAATTAGTTTATACAAATCACTTTTTTTTAGCATTTTTTTTTTATTTGATCAAATATATAAGAATTGGTACACTAAAAGTGTTTGATTTGTAATAGGAAATTACCTTTTACAAATCACCTATTTTTTAGCAATTTTTTTTATTTGATCAAATATATAAGAATTGAAAATACACTCAAACTCTCCAAATATAAGAATTAGAAATACACTCAAACTCTCCAAAGAGGTTTCATGTATGTGGGATTGTAGGCTATTAGAAAATATTATCTTTCATATTAGAGTGCCACATAGGAGAGAGAAAAAACTAACTCTCATATTATAGTACCACATAGAAGAGAGAAAATCCTCTATTAGAGGTCTCTGCTTTAGTATATAGATAGTAGATTAGATAGTAGATATTTATTATGATTTGGAATCATTATAGTCCCTCAAGTTTGAGTCACCCCAACGTAAGGTTTCTCCAGCCATGAGCAGTTTACAGGGCTATTACCGTCTTAAACCACAAAATAACAAACACACGGAAAAGGAAACAGAGATGGTTGTATCAATTTACTTTACTATTCACTGTCAAAACGATTAATATTTGGCTTATTGAAAGTGTTGCCTTTTTGTATGTCTCAACTTGGCTTCTGGCTAAATCCCTAGGTGCAAGAGTGCATTGATGACACAGAGGACTATGTTAATATTCAACTTGACAACCAGAGAAATGAACTGATTCAACTGCAGCTGACATTAACCATTGCATCATTTGCCATAGCTACCGAGACTCTTATAGCCAGAATATTTTGTATGAACATTCCTTGCGTATTGTATGAAATCAACGGTGTCTTTGGGCCCTTTGTAGGTGTCATCTCAGCCATCTGTTTCTTACTCTTTCTGCTCCTGCTTGGCTATTCCAGATGAAGCTGTTGGGTTTGTAATTTAGATGCATTATCAGCTAAGACATTGTGTAATCTTAAACAAAAGGCATCAACTATAATGAATGTTGAGATAACTTAGAATTGTATAGTATGGAGTTAAGGAGGCGTGTCAAAATTTTTGATTGTTTGCTCTGCACATGCCATTGGTTGATTGTGAAAGTTTACATGCGTTGGCTAAGCACCATTTACATGAAAATTTTAATGGGACTTGGAGACTCAATCTGTAGTGACCAGTTTATTTGATGGAGTCAGGAAATCGTCTAGCACATCAAACTTGCAGGACAAAGAATCAATTCAAAAAAGCAGAAATCATAACATAGTTGTTGCATTCATCAGACATGGTTATTGTTTGATTGTAAACTTTTAAGTACACGTGGAAAGTGTTTCAATTAGAGTAGTATTATTCCTTAATTACACGTAGGAAGTGTTTCAATTAGAGTAGGAAGGGTTTCAATTAGAGATCCACGTGGCGTAGTAGACTCAAAAGCTTTGATATTAGAGTGCCACGTGGCATAGCAGACTCAAAAGCTTTGATATTAGAGTGCCACTTAGGAGAGAGAAAAATCTCACCTAGAGGTCTCTACTTTAGTATATAGATAGTAGATTAAGTACGGTGACAAAACATTATTTAGTATTTATATGTTAAGTTAATTAAAGCCCAAGCCCACAATATCTAAACTAGGCCTACGATCATAACTAAACTTTTACCCACTAACTAATTTGACTTAACGTCGTAATTATTTTTCTGCCCATCAAGCTTAATTTAATTTCATACATCTTATTCCGCAGCATGCTATAATGATAACACACTCATGCATGTAAAATATTAAATCGTGCAAGCTTCGAACGCAGAAAAACCGCTAAACGACATTTTTGTCTAATTTTTGCATATGAGCTGCTTACCTAACGTGGCTTACAAGTCGGAGTTAAGTTTCATTAAGTTATGTAAATTTGAAATGTAAACCCAACCGACCAAGTACGTAAATATCCCTAGGTTTGATATGTAATTTACAAAAATACCCTTGACGAGAATTCGAGACTTTACAAAGAAGATATTTGGTGGTATCACTACAATTCTTGGTGGTGATTTTTGACAAACACTGTCTGTTATATCGTTAGGTCAGAGAGAGCAGTTTGTTAGTGCATCACTACGGCGCTCTTTCCTTTGGAGTTATTTAGAAGTTTTGCACTTGGTATAGAACATACGACTTGAAATGGTGGAGTCCGAGAATGTTGAATTCACCGATTTTTTGTTGGAGGTGTGCTACTAATGCCTTCTAATTAGAATGTTTTTTCTCCATTAATTCCATATATAAATGAACTATTTTAGAAACCAATGAATTTATTTTTTGCTTTGATTCATTTAGATTGGTTTGAATCCCAAAAAATGCGTACAATTGCCGGATGGAATACGCAACTATACCATTATCCAAAAACTCATCTGCTTTGTCTATCCCCAATTAGATGTTATGGACACACTGTCTCCAACTTTCTTAACTGATTGTACTATTATTGTTGCCCGTACGTAATGATTATGTGAGTGCAATTAATGAGGCTGCACTGAATTTGTTCCCTGGTGAAGCGCTCGAGTATTTAGCTGCAGATAAAATCGTTGAGGATGATATTGATATATCCAAGTGAGGCTTACTATCCCACCGAGTTTCTGAACTCCCTTGACCATTCTAGTTTACCACTTTTCAATCTCAAGTTAAAACATGGATGCCCTATAATATTGCTCAGGAACATCGCACCTAAAGATGGCCTTTGCAATGGGACATGACTTATGGTGCTTCAATGTACGAGTAAAGTCCTTCAAGCCAAAATTTTGATTGGAGAAAAAACTGGAAATCCGGTACTCATCTAAGAATATCTTTGGCTCCCTCAAATTTGGAGTTGCCTTTCAAACTATCAAGGCGACAATTCCCTGTTTGACTTGCTTATGTCATGACAATTAATAAATCACAAGGTCAGTCAGTGAAATATGTTGTCATTGATTTGAGGACACTAGTTTTTAGTCATGGACAACTCTATGTGGCCATGTCCAGATGTACTTCTTCAAAAAGAATATCTGTGTTTCGTCCACCTAATGCAAGAAATTGTATCACAAATGTCGTATACCCAGAAGTTCTACTCTAAGGACATCTATACCAATGAGAAAATGCGAGTGAGAAATTAAATAATGCTACTTTTATTGGTTTAGAAATTAAAAAATATGTTGTATCCATATATTCTATGTAAGTTTTTATGATAGGTTTTCTTTTTTTTCTACTCCATGACATATTTATCTATAGGGTAGCAGAATGGTGTGCAACCATCTGAAGTTGTTCCAGGAGCTCCTAATCAATTTCAAGTTAGTGTGAGTAGTATGCATAGAGGGGAGAATGAGAGAAATGAGGAACTCGATCAGTGGGCTTGGAGTATTTATTTTATTTTTCCCTTTCGTTACTAGAATTAGTCCCAGGTAAAAAAATATATGCAGAGTCTTCTTTAATGTTTAATGAGTTGTCTTTAGTTTTAGAACTAATTTGTGTTATGTATAAATATGAAGTTATATATCTTGGTATGGTTGATCTATGAGAATTGTATTGTTTTGATTTTTAGGTTATGACATGATTTTGGTTTTTGAAATGTTGAAAATACAGAGGATCGAGACTCTGTTGGATTTTTTTATTTAAAAAAAAAAAACTGATGATGCTCTTAATTGAAGACTCTCTCCCCTTATTTTTCTCATTCTCATTCTGATATGTGTTGAATGTGTAAGGGGTGTGTGTAATGAGTTGGTTTGTGAGAAATGAAATGCATAGAATTGCCATAATTAAGCTCACTTGAGTATGCGCATGAAATGATTATGAAGTATAAAACTGCTGGAAATGGTTATAGCATCGATCTAGTGCTACCATAGAGATGGTCTCTTGGGGTGTTGTTCAAAAGCAATGTGTCTACCATATACTAGTGACATTCGGCACTCTAGACACATATATGTACATCCCGGCTCCTAAAAGGACCTTAAATAAGGATCAAATCTAAAACAACCACAACTTCACCTACAAAATGATTTAAAACCTAATGTTTTGTGCATATGATCTACTAACCATAAAGAACATCTCTACAAAAATTCAACTCGTTTGATATCCTCTAACTTAGATAAAAATTGTTGTCCATTTTTGAAAAATATCTAATGGTCCATAAATATCTAGTTTTTGCAATCATCTTTTGCCAATGTTAAAAATTGTCAAACGAGTTGAATTTTTGTAGAGATGTTTTTTATGGTTAGTAGATCATATGTACAAAAGATTAAGTTTTAAATCATTTTGTAGGTAAAGTTGTGGTTGTTTTAGATTTGGTCCTTATTTAAGGTCCTTTTAGGAGTCGGGCTATATATATATATATATATATATATATATATATATACTACCTTAACATCTTATTTTGACACTTTATCTTGACATCCAAAACCTAAAAGAAAACTTGCACATTAAACTAAGGGCTGATTTTTGGAAGAGAAAATCTTCCTACCATAGATATAATCTCCACCAAAACTCGTCTCAATTGGATATGTCTAGCTTTATTAAAAATAGTGCTAAAACTGTAGACCGTTAGATAAATATCGAACTTAAACACAACGTTTGACAAGGTTAGACATGTTCAAATGCCTTGATATTTTGTGGAGATAATCACTATTGTATGGAGAACATATTCCCAGAAAATCAGCCCTTAGTTCATTATGTAAGTTGTGGATGTCAAAATACTTTGTGAGAATCGAGAATGGGGGTTTTGGGTTCTTCAAATCGAATTTTAAGATGGGTTCTTCAAATTTGGGTGCTAAAAATCGAAAATAGGGGGTTTTGGGTTATTTTGATTTCAATTTTGGGTACGTGAAATAGAATAGTTAGTTGGAGGAGAGGCGTTTGTTTTCGGAGGGAAAGAATAGTTGGTTGCTTTCTTTGGAGAGAGGCGAATTGGAGAGGGAGAGAAACCTTACGTTTGTTTTGGGAGAGAAGAAGATTGTAAATTACGTTAATGCCCCCCTTTCATTTCATTTCATTTGCTCTGTTTAGTTAAGGGCAGATTTGGGCCTTTGATTCAAGATCTCAATTTGGTGATCCAAGAGTCTCAATTGGTTGTACGTTACCGGAAAACCAATTGAGAATTAAAAGAATTTTGGTGTTTTGAGAAGATGAACAAAGAGAATAGATCAGTAGACCCAAAAGATGTCTTCGATAAGTAAATCCACTGATTCTTCTCTAATAAGTAATATTCATTTTTGTCTCAATCCTAGGTCAGATAAATTGAAACTATGAGTTTCTCCGGTAAGTTCTTTTGGTTTAATATTTTTTTCCCAAATTTTTACGTGATTATATATTGGAAACTACTAAATAAGGTACTTCCAATTTATTTTTGGTAATTAGCAATAGTGTTTTGAAATAATTAGAGACTTTGTAAATGCTCAAAAAATAGATTGGTGAAGGTATATATAACTATAATATATGTCTAAGGACCATGATAACATGTACTAACTAGAGACATCGCCGTCTATAACCAATAATACACCACATATTGTAATTTCGGCCACTTGCGGTCATGGACTGCACTATGCTAGACTTCAGAAGTCCAATTTAAGGGTTATATCCCATAAGAATATTTCTAATCATTTGAATAATTCTTTTTCCTTGAGAAAATTCAGGCATGCCTGAAATATTGAACTTGAAATCTTTATATATATATATATATATATAATAGCAGTCCCTTTTGGAGTGTTGTGAGGGTGTCCACATCGGCAGGGGGATTAAAAAAAAATAGGAAAAAAAAAACTGTCGAACCAAGAGTCCCAATTAATTATGTTTTCTTTATATACTAAATCTCTTTCCAAGAGTCCTAATTAATTATGTTTTCTGTTTTCTAATCTATACACTTCGAAACAACTAACGATTTCCTAATCTAACAGCTATACATTCGGTCCAAGAGTTTGTAGCAATTACTAAACTTCAGACTTCATAACAGCTCCCTATTGTTCTCTTTATTTCTTCATTATTGTTAGACCAGAGAAAATTCCTTATGGATCCTTTTGCTTCTTCAACTAGCTAGACTTTGTGGCCATTTGTAATCAGCAAGACTGTAAAAGGTATACTAACTAATACAACTTTGTTTAGTATATTTCTCCACAAAAGGATAGTAGGCTCTATTATTATATTGTCAAGAAGACCGCCAACACCAGCCCTGGTAACCTAGCTTGCGTTCAAACAGAGGTACACCTAGGTACTTTAGAGAGAGGTACCCTCTTTTAACACCCAACTCAAGTGATATTTGTCACACCCCGAATTTCGACAGAATTCGGAAAAACAATATTTGTTCCCGACTCTTCGATCTTCGAGGTGTGACACACTCTCAACTCCCAAAAACCCATAAACAGTTTAAATATGCGGATAATTAAAAACCAATAAAAATTTTAACTTAAACAAAAGTCCTCTTCATTACAAAAATTTACAAATGAAAATACAAATAACTTTGTCTCAACCGAAACTCTATATCACCTCAAGGGAAAACAAAACATATCCTGAAATGCAATGCTAACGCAAACCACAAGCAGCAACCAATCTTCTTCAACACTAAACCTGTCAAGACTTATCAACTATGTTCATTTAATGAACACACCCGATAAGCAAACATGCAAATCGGTCAAGATTATAAAAATCTTTGGTGTGAGTAGCTCTAAAATACAACATATAATTATACATATATATACACAATCCATACGGCAGTTAGTTCCTCCATTGAGGCGCCTTAACTTTCAACGATTAATACAACATCCTTAAGTACAATAATTAAGGCAGGTAGTTCCTCCACTGAGGCGCCTTAACCTCCCACTAACCACACAACAAACTATACGTATCATAAATAAGGCATGTAGTTCTTCCATCGAGGCGCCTTAGGTTCTAACTAAACAAATAACCAACCAAACATATTATATCCGTACCGTATTTCATGCTCAATAACAGAGTGAGTCGTCTCTGCCCAAGTAATTAGTTTGACCCACCCTTATGCCAAACCATATACAATCATCTATCTAAAGATATATCATTAAGCAACATATTACCATAATTATATTAATTAATGCTTTCTTTGTGTGTCCCTAAAATCACGTCGTATCTATGTCTTACCTAGTTTCCCTGGCTACCACAACCGCTTCCCAACGCCGAACATGTACATCCACATGCCTCCCCTTACATAATGAACCACTCCAGATGCGTAACTACCTCGGGAATGGATGCCGCGACACCAGGTAACCCTCACACGGAAACCATTATGTAAATCGCCACTATTCCGCTAATTGAAAAAATAAAATATCGGCGTCTCGTTCTATTTTGCAAATATAAACGGAATAATCAAGACACTATTAAATTACGCCGTAAACAAAGGGCTATTCAGATTCATCAAACGCCGGCAAAGGGCCAATCACATTACTTTACCAAGGCCATTCAGATTCATTGAAACGCCGGAAGGGCCAATCACATTACTTACCGAAGGCCATTCATATTCTTTGTAACACGAAGGGCCAAAACATTACTTCGCCCGAAGGCCATTCAGATTCATCAAACGCCGGAGGAAAGGGCCAAATCACATGAGTTGTGGTAGCTAGGTTCTAGGATTTTCGTTACGTAATTTATTCAAGTGTCATCCATTTATGACTCATAATAATTCCACTCTATCACGTACAGGTCAAATACCTTATTGCACTATGCCACAATATTTAGAAATATCTTAATTATATTTCATAACCATTTTCATTCTTTCACGTGCCAATATATTATTGCAATAAGCCACAATCCCGTGGGAAAATATTCACCAATACTATACTACCTCATAGTAGCATCTCACATATATAATAATGGAGTGTTTATACATTTATTTCTCCAAAACTATTGTATTTAATATATATATCCCAACATATTATATAACGTCACAATTGCTTCAAACGTATCGCATACATTTTTATAGCGTTTTAGGAATATTATATCTCCTAAAGTTTCTATCACGTCATGTGTCAAAATATACACCATATCAACGTCAAATCTTAATTAGATAATGACAAACAAGGTTATACAATTTCGATAATATTTTATTACTACATTTGTCCATATTCTTAAATATGTGAAAAACTGGAAAAAGTCAACATTCCACAGTCAACGGTCAACAGTCAACAGTCAAAGTCAAAGTCAACACGTCATTGTCAAAGCCAACACGTCATGGTCAAAGTCAACGTCAACACGTCATGGTCAAAGTCAAACTGTCGTTTCCATGTTCAACAGGTTCCAGGGTCATAGCCATGGTTCATGGCTAAGGGCAAAGGTGCATGGCTCATGGGCTCATGACTAAGGTAATGGTTCGGACCCAACTGGCCAAGCCCAAACCTTAGAACCCGAAAGTTTAAATGTTGAAAGACCCATTGGATCTCTATATTAAGTCCAATGGACTGGCCCCACACAATATTAGAAACTGGCCCAAAACAGTTAAGTGGTTCGGCCCAAAAATTGAACTGAAACCGGCCTAAAAACTTTAAATTAAACTGGCCCAAACTAAACAAATAGAAAAATGGCCCAACCCACTAACTAAAATCAAAACCGGGCCCAAACAAAACAACTAAGGCCCAAAACTGAAACCGGCCCAAGTAGCTAATTAATTGGTTCGCCCAAGGCCCAACCATTTCTGATCGTCTTCTTCCATTAGCTCTCTTCCTCCACCACCCCAAAATCGACCACCACAAAATTCCAATCGCCACCCAAAAATAACCAACCGAAATGGGTTAGGGTGAAAAACCCCAAAACATTAATTAACCAAGAACTCCCAATTTCCAGTTTCGAAATCACTCCCCAAATTATGGATCCGACCGCCATTAATGGTTTCTTGGAGCTTTCAACAGCACTCACACCCCTCACACCCTACACTAGCTACCCATCATCCACAATCCATTCCAACCCAAACGACAACATTTCACCTAATCAAATCTAAAGGGGCGATTTCTCTGGCCGCCATTAACGATTTTTATAGAGCTTCAGCCTAACTAGAAAAGCCCCACTCCTCAATCCCGACGTCCATTCTCTAAACTCCTGACCTCAACCAAAACAAAATAGCAATAACACACAACAAAACAACATAATATAAGGGCAGTAAGATTCATGGGCTGGCGCCTCCATGAACGCATGTTCATAACTTCAACAGTCCACCCAAATTCCATCCCGACATCCAACCAACACACCACATACAAAACATAAGAACAGTTCCACTAGAATACAGAGATGACTTCTCTATCTCGCGCCGCCATTGGCGACTTCTTCCGAGTTCCAGTAATACGGACAGTTTCAATAATAACTAAAACAATATACTAATAACTATCCAGTTTAATAAATAACGCGACATGACGAATAATGATGAACAATAAAACTGTTACTGTATACGGTGAAGTAGAAAACTAACTACTCACCTGTATTAAAACCCGACGAATCCTTCTAGTCCGAATCATCGCGCTCCACCCTCCAGCAAACGAGTTTCTAGCTCTGCCTCCATTTTTTATTATATTTTATTCTCCAAAAACCCTATTCTCTAGAACAATGTGATTATATACTTGAGTTTGAAACCCAAGCCCAACACAGACTCGGGCCCAGAAACCAGGCCCGCGTATCCCAAATCCAATCCAGCGACTTTTAAATAAATAATTAAATTAATTAATTAATAAATAATTACATATTTTAAATACGGGCGTTACAATATTGCTCTTCTTCAGCCCGTAGTTATGCCACCCATAAGTAGATTGTCTTTTGTTTATGAGTTGACCAACACCTTCTTGATAGTTTTGCAAGATCGAGTTTGTGAAGATAAGGATATTGTCAGAACTCAGAAAAAAAACAAAAGGGACTAGCAATACCTTTAGTGATCAGCATAGGCTTTATAAGGTTTCTTATTGCAAGTGACTGATCCCTCTACTAAGGACTGATCATATTGTGTCGTTGGATATCATGAAAGAATATCATTAAGAGGGGGGATTAAAATAAAATAGGAGAAAGAAACTGCCAAACTAAGAGTCACAATTAATTATGTTTCATGTTTCCTAATCTATACACTACGAAACAAAGAATAATAAGAGATTTTCCTGTTAATTATTGCTCATCTCTTTATAGCTTCTTTCTTAAACTTCTGTTGTTAACTATCCACTCGAGTTCTTCAATTTACAAGTATTATGCTGATTTCAAAAGTTTTCTTTCTACAAGTCTTCTTTCTGAGTGCATCAAACTAATCTCAAAGAATAATTAATAGAAAATTGGAGACTGATGCAACACTGTAATGAATTGAACTAACCTCAAAGAATAATTAAAGGGTAACTAGAAATATGAGACTAGATGCAAATGCATCGAACTAATCTTAAAGAGTTATTAACGCAAAATTGGAAAACCAGATGCAAATGCATTGAACCAACATTAAAGAATATTAATGGGAAATCAGAAACTTGATATGTATTGAACAAACTTCAAAGAATAGTTAACAGAAAATCGGAAATTGGATACAACATTGCATTGAACTAACCTAAAAGAATAATTAACGGGAAATCGAAAACTTGATGTAAATGCATCGAAGTAACCTCAAAGAATAATTAGTGGAAAATCGGGAACTGGATGCAACTGCATTGAATTAACGTCAAAGAAAAGTTAACGAGAAATCAGAAACTGGATAAAAATGCATTGAACTAACCTCAAAGAATAATTAACGAGAAATCAAAAACTAGATACAACTGCATAAACTAACCTCAAAGAAATAATTAATGGGAAATAAAAAAAACTGGATGCAAATGCATCGACCTATTCTCAAAGAATAATTGACGTGAAATTGAAAACTGGATCCAAATGAATTTAACTAACCTCAAAGAATAATTAATGGGAAATTAGAAGTTGGATGCAACTGCATTGAACCAAAGAATAATTACCATGACATTGGAAACTGGGCGGATGCAAATCCAGTTAACTAACTTCAAAGAATAATTAATGGGAAATCGGAAACCGGATGCAAATGTATCGACTAACATCAAAGAATAATTAACGGAAAATCAGAAATTTAATGCAAATGCATTGAGCAAACCTCAAAAAATAATTAGTGGGACAAATTTTGAAAACTAGATGCAAATGTAACGAACTAACCTCAAAGAATTATTAACAATGAATCGGAAATTGGATGCAACACTGCAATGAACTAATTAACCTCATAAAATAATTAACGGGAAATTGAAAACTGGATATAACACTGTAATAAACTAACCTCAAAGAATAATTAACGGGAAACTAGGAACTTGATGCAAGTGCATTGAACTAGGGCTGGTCATCGAGCTACCCGAGTCGAGTTTTGCTATACTCGAGCTCGACTCGCACATGCAGAAGCTCGACTCGAACTTGCATTCGAGCTTAATATTAAAGCTTAAGCTTGACTCGCCTATTTATACTAATAGCTCGAGCTCGAGCTCGGCTCGACTCGTTTTACACTTCGAGCTCGAGCTCAGGTTCGAACTCGAGTTTAGTTATGCTCGTTTGAACTCGAACTCGAGCTCAAACTCGAAAAAAAATGTATATAAAACATTAAAACTAGTATAAATTGTAAATTATAGTTGGGTATAAAGTATAAAATGTCGTATAAATTATAAATTATATACTACGTATGGGCTTATAAAACGAGTAGCTCGCGAGCTACTCAAGCTCGAGCTCGACTCGAGTAGCTCACGAGTAACTCGCGAGCTACTCGAACTACTCGCTATCTAGAATGAGCTTTAAATTAAGCTCAAGCTCGACTCATATTTTTGTGCGAACGAGTTTAGGTCGAGCCGAGCTCGAGTTACTCACGAATAACTCGACTCGATGACCAGCCCTACATTGAACTAACCTCAAAGAATAATTGATAGTCAATCGGAAACTGGATGCAATTCAACAAACCTCAAAGAATAATTAACGAGAACTCGGAAATTGGATACAAATGTATCAAACTAACCTCAACGAGTAATTAATGGGTAATCGGAAACAATATGAAACTGCAACAAACTAACCCCAAAGAAAAATTAACAGGAAATCGGAAAGTGGATGCAACTGCATCAAACTAACCTCAAAGAATAATTAACGGGAAATTGAAAACTGGATACAACATTGCATTGAACTAACCTTAAATAATAATTAACGAGGAAAAACCGGATGGTTTGTGAAGGAACTAACTTTAAAGAATAATTAACAGGAAACCAGAAACTGGATGCAAATGAATGGAACTAACCCCAATAAATAATTAACGGCAAATCAGAAACAAGATGCCAATGCATGAAACTAATCTCAAAGAATCATTAAGGTGTAATCGAAAACTAGATGCGAATGCATCAAACTAACGTCAAAGAATAATTAGATGGAAATCGAAAACTATATGCAAATGCATTGAACTAACTTCAAAAATAATTAATGGGAAATCGGAAATTGTATGCAAATGCATTGATCTAACCTTATAGAGTTATTACCAGCAATCCAAAACTAGATGCAAATCTATGGAACTAACCTCAGAGAATAATTAACGGAAATTGGAAAATGGGAAATCAAAAACTGGATGTAACTGCATTGAACTAACCTTAAAGATTAATTAACAGAAAATTAAAAACTGGATACAAATACAATGAACTAATCTAAAAAAATATTTAACGAAAAATCAGAAATTAAATGTTAATGCATTGAACTAACCTCAAAACATCGTTGTTTTATGTGTAGTGGGAATGTCTTGACAAGTATATGATTGGGAATGACTTGCTATTCAAGTATATTTAATATGAATTTCGCCTCATTGGGCATTCTCACAAAACTTTTATCAAACTTCTATTATTAAACAACATAAAGAAGTTGAAGGATTTTATAAAAGTGTGTTATTATTATTATTATTTTTCTAGAGTGTGGTTTTCATGTTGCAATAAATTTTAATGAGTAACTAATATAATATTCATATCTTATAAATAGATTTGCATAATTCAAATATTTTTTATAATAATTTAATACAACGGCACCGTTCGTAGGACGGGTTCGAAAGCTAGTTTTCATTAGAAACTTAATATTAGGCCCAACTAAAAAACTTCATGCTATAGGCTTGGGAATGGACTTCTAGTTTTGGTTTTGGATTTCGGGTTTGGGCAAGTTTTGAGGTTGTCATGGCTCTGGTATTTTGGGCATTTAACAATGTATACGGACTACGGTCCCCTAACGAACAAGTGAACTAGTCAATTTCTAATAGCCGTCTTTAGGAATCTTGACTTGGCGTACCGTATTCATGTGAAGTTGTGAACTGGTAAATTTCTAATAGCGGTCAACTGGGTTTGGACTTTGGAGTTTGACCTAGAGTGGAGTATAGTCCTCATCTGAGAAAATTATTAGTCTTTTTTAATTTGTTTGAAAATTATTTTGTCATTATTTGGCCTTCTAAGTTTTAGAATCTTAATTTAATAATTTGATGTCTTAAGAAAAGAATGAAAACATTTTGCTACTCAATAGCATTTTGCTCAATAATTCTACCACTCACTAACAAACTTTTGTGTCATGAATTTGGAGTATATAATTATATTGTAATCTCGGAGATACATTGTTAACTACCATGTTTTGTACAAGCATAATTTCAACCTAAAAAATCTCGAACAACTTGTTAAAAGTTTTTTTTTGCTAAAAGATGTTAAAAGTTAAAGGATGAAAGTTTGATTAGGTAATATTAATAACACAAACCGATGATTTGGCTCAGCTCACTAAGCTAGCATGTGCTTGTAAATGGAAAAGTAAGAAAAAAAAATCAAAATCCCACAGTAAGGGAAAGTGCAATATAATTTAATCAAGGCACAGCTAATTAAGTCTCCATGCACTTCAATCGCCACAACGACAGTCAGGCGTCTAGTCATGTCTTTAGAAAATTCAAACATGTGGTGTACGCAAATTAAAGACGAGGATCATTCCGTCTAAAATGAGCAGCATCCCCTATAAATGTCTAACTTTGTTAGTGATTCTAACATCAATTAATCCTCATCAAATCTTGATAAACTAAAGTCTCTTGGCAACTTCGATCCTAATGGCTCTCAAAAGCTCTTTTCTAGGATTGCAAGCCTTTCTCCTTCTAGTTATTATGTTTATGTTGCCATCCTTGCTTTTCTCTAAACCAAATGGGAAATCCTTTGACCTCCAGCATCTTGAAGGATGTCACAAGGGTCAAAAAGTGAAAGGCGTGAATCAAGTCAAACAATATCTTGAAAGATTTGGTTACCTTCATTATAATAATGATCCAGCTCATGCAAATGCAAATGACGATGTGTTTGATGACTTGTTAGAGTCTGCAGTGAAGGAGTACCAACTCAACCACCAACTAAAGCCAACTGGAAGTCTCAATTCTATGACTGTGAAACAGATGATGAAGCCTAGATGTGGTGTGCCTGATACCACAAGAATGAGTTCTGGCACTGTTTCACATTTTACCTTCTTTCCGGGAACCCCAACTCCAAAATGGCCAGCGGATAAAAGAAGTCTTACCTATACATTCCGTTCCGGTGCTGAAGTCATTGATTTACAAACATTAAGGCCTCTTATATCTCGAGCTTTCGCAAAATGGGCAGCTGTAACCCAGTTTACATTTGCAGAGGCTCAGGCTGGCGCCCAGTCTGATATCTCAATTGGGTTCTATAGACGCGCTCATGGTGATGGTGCAAGCTTTGATGGGCCTGGTCCGGTTGGTCGTATTTTGGCACACGCTTTTAGACCAACCATTGGTTTGTTTCACTATGATGCAGATGAGAATTGGAGTACTAACCCAACCACCACTGAGATTGATTTAGAATCTATTGCCGTACATGAAATTGGACACCTTCTTGGTCTAGGCCATAGCTCGATTCCGGAGGCTATAATGTTTGGTTCCATTGAGCCAGGACAAAGGAAAAGAGGACCACTGCAACCGGCTGACGTTCAAGGCATTCGTACCTTGTATGATCTGCCACTGCCTATTTAATTAGTAATAGTAACTAGCAATAACTTGAGACATTTGTTTTTGTCTCTTATAAGACTTACATGTCTTATAAGATGTGGCTTAGTGATTTTGGACATTTTTTTAGTTTGTTTTTTTGCCTCTTATAAAGGCATTCTACTAGAAATATTTTATAATAGGTTCCAATTCTATAAGTACTAAAATTGGATATACTTCAATTCTATAAATTTTATAATTTGAAAAATGACTCAAATACCCCCGTCTATATACCCCTAGTTTCATTTATCTCTTCTTTCCTTTTCATTATCTTATTCTCCAAATAACTCTATTGTCCTAGCCACCACCAGCTACCACCACCACTACCACTGCCGCCACTACCACCTCCACCATCATCACCTCCACCACCATTACCATCGTACTATTAAGACTATCACCACCACCACTACCACCACCACCGTGCTATTAAAACCACCACCACCATCACTACTACCGTGCTATTAAGACTAATATCATCACCTCCACTACTACCACCACCGTACTATTAAGACTATCACCACCACCACCACCGTGTTATTAAGATATTCACCACTTTTACTACCACCACCATCACCGTGCTATTAAAACCAATATCATCACCTCCACTACCACCACCACCACCATCGCGCTATTAAGACCACTACCACCACCACCGCCAATTAAGGTAGTTTTCTAAAATCTATATTCTAATTATCAAAATTAATTTGAAACCGAAAATCAAACTATACGTTTGTTTCAAATTAATCTATTCAAGTTAAATGTGATGTAAAGTAGGGTTATATTTGTCAAATAACCATCTATAAGATGTCATGTATTTATTTTTTATATTTTTATAAGTGGTTATAAGAGGAACTTAAAATAAAAAACAATCCACTTTATAAGACCATCTTATAACACATGGTCTTATAAGACCCTCTTATAACTTAACCCAAAAAAACAAATAGCCCCTTATATTAAGTACATAAGAATTATATTAAGTACATAAGAAAAATTGATAATACTTCAATTTTGAATAAGTTAGTAATAAACGACCATGTTTGAAATGATTGTTCTTAAAAGAGCAATATATTTATTTATCAGAATACATATATGTAGCTGATATATGATGAAACAGTGGTGGCCGGTAATTTGATGATGGAAAAACTTTTGGTTCTGACTTCTGTGCTCATATGTGCTCTATTTGCTATTTCTTCTCTGCTTTATTCGTTTCAACGCCTACCAAATATTATTATCTGTAAATGAATCATTTAATACAAGTTATCATTTCATATGTGGATTGAATGAATATATAAATTAAAACACCCATATACTATTTAGAAGTGGTGTTTCGTCTTTTTCTCCCTCTGCAAATTTGATATACCCATTTTATCCTTACATTGAAGTATTATTTAACCCCTTTAATGGGAGTATTCTATAATTCTATGTGGTCTTACATTAAAATTCCAAATCCACACAATCCTTTTCTACTTGTACGCCACCATATATAATATATATAAATGCCCATTTAATTAGTCTTTAATTATTAGTTATTAGAGCATCTCTAATGGAAAGTGTATATATACACCTCTATATAAGTGCCACATAGGTGTCACTAGGATTTTATGGCCCCTCTTACACATTAATAGTTTTCACATCTAAAATAGTATCCAATGCAACAAAGTTTAAGAGTTTGTAAAATTAAAAAACTGAAAAAAATTGACGGTCAAAGTCCGTCGCAAGGGATTTAACTAAAAAAAAATGCACGTGATTTTGAGTAACGTATGTAGTTTTTTTAAAACTGGGCCAACCAATAAATGACGGTCTTTACCCGTCACAAACGTTATAATTCTAAAAAAAAATAAAACAGACATGAGTTTAAGTGATGTCTGAATTTCTTTTTAATTGGGACGTTACTTCAAGTGACCCCGAGATGTTTATTAACTAACAGCCGAAGGGGAATTCCCCACCCCCTCTATTAACTATTAACTTATCACCTGGATTTACACCCCCATTGGAAACATGTTTTTGACATTTAGAGTGAAATTTATCACTTTAAACAATTTACACCCTCCATTGGAGATGTCTGTGATTGCCAAGAACACATAATCCTAACTAATGTTCTCAACTCACACAACTCATGATGTAGATATGAATGAAAGATTTTCAAGAATTGAAGAAAAATGATGTGTTTATTGATTGATGATAAAGTTTGTTACAATTTCTCTCTGGTTCACTCTTTCTCTCTCCTGTTTTACAGTTTTTTTTGTGATATGAATTGAATGAATCCTTTCTTCCTCATCCAGCCTTTTTATAGTCTTCCCAAATGCCTTTGACCCAACCTCCTTTCGTCACGTGTCCTTCCTCTTTGTATTTCCTTTCCTGCCTTATGCCTGCAAAACATTTCAAATACCCCTGACATCTATCGAGATATTGGCCTATCTATGAGTACGATATTTGCCCACTACATTGCCCCCTCTCGAAATTTTGAAATTTTCATTTGAAATTTCAACTTTTCGAGAAACGGTTATATCAGAGAACGAATTTGAAAACTGTCGGGCCCAAATATCCACCCGGTCCAATATTTAACACTACAAATCTCAAAAAATGAATCATCTTTCACACTTTAGCTTCTTGAATACGCTTCTTCTCCAACCAAACTCTCGTCTCATCGTCCTCTTTTATCAGCAAACTTGACAATCTACAACTCTTGCAACTCAGCAGGTATGCTTTTTTTTTTCCTGCACTTTGTTAAGCTTTCCATACGATGTATTGCAGTACTTATTTTAGTAATACTAGATACAATAATCTGTCTTAACTTTAGTTTGTGACATTTGAATCCCTTAAATTTGCATGTGCTTGTGTGCAAATGCTTATGCAATGACATACATTACTACCTTAAACTTCAAAACATGTAAAAGTTCGATTCTTTTTATTCATAACATTATTTGTATCTTCTTGTTTGTTTTGGCTTAACTATCGGCATATATCATGATATTTTCGATAATCCAACACCAATATATATATATATATATATATATATATATATATATATATATATATATATATATATATATATATATATATATATACATCGGTATTTCCGATGATTCAACTTTTATATCGACATTGCTGATACTCTAATATCATTATACTAATAATGTTTTGTAAATCTTGAATTGACAATATATTAAAAATACCTTTGTCACCCCTTCTTTGTGTATAGTCGTTTCAATGACCAGTGGAGATACCACCTCTAATGCTATCCTCCATTATGAGGATACCATATCGAATGATATCCTTTCTGATGATATACTTCCTGATGATAGACCTCATAGCCAAAACTTTGCTTCCACTTCGACCACATATAATTTTCGATATCCTCAACCAAAAAGAGAGTATCAACGATACTTAGACTTATATTAATCCGAGAATATAATTTTTGATACCCTCAACCAAAAAGAGAGTATCGGCGATACTTAGACTTATATCAAATATAAAATATAATTTTCGATACCCTCAACCAAAAAGAGAGTATCGGCGATACTTAGACTTGTATCAAATAGAAAATATAATTTTTAATACCCTCAACCAAAAAGAGAGTATCGGCGATACTTAGACTTGTATCAAATAGAAAATAAAATTTTTGATACCCTCAACCAAAAAGAGAGTGCCGGCGATACTTAGACTTGTATCAAATAGAAAATATAATTTTCGATACCCTAAACCAAAAAGAGAGTATCGGCGATACTTAGAATTGTATCAAATAGAAAATATAATTTTCGAAACCCTCAACCAAAAAGAGAGTATCAACGATACTTAGACTTGTATCAAATAGAAAATATAATTTTCGATACCCTCAACCAAAAAGAGAGTATCGACGATACTTAGACTTGTATCAATCTGAGAATATAATTTTATCTTTGTTATTATTAACAAACATAAAGCATTGCAACATACCTCTATTCTCGAATGATCTTTAATGCCTCATCCTTTGCTGATATCTTGCCTGATATTATCATTTCTGTATTTCTACGAACTTTTCATGCTTGATATCTGCCCCTGTTTTTTATATCAGGACTTTTTGACAATACGCCTGAGATCAACCTTTCTGTCAATCTTAGGACTTTTTATGCCTGATATCTGCCTCTGTTTTTGATATCAGGACTTTTTCACAATACGCCTGAGATCAACCTTTCTGTCAATCTTAGGACTTTTTATTTATGATATCTGCCTCTGTTCTTGATATCAGGACTTTTTGACAATTCGCTTGAGATCAACATTTCTGTCAATCTTAGGACTTTTTATGCCTGATATCTGCCTCTGTTCTTGATATCAGGACTTTTTAACAATACGCCTGACATCAACATCTCTGTCAATTTCAAGACTTTTTATGCCTGATATCTGCCACTGTTTTTTATATCAAGACTTTTTGACAATATACCCGATATCAACACGTCTGTCGATATGAGGACTTCTTATGCCTAATATTAACATTTCTGTCAATATTAGGACTTTTGACCATATGTTTGATACCAACACGTCTGTTGATACCAGGACTTCTTACGCCTGATGTCACCATTTATGTCAACACCAGGGCTTTTTATGCCTGATATCTGCCTCTGTTTATGATATCAGGACTTTTTGCCGATATGCCTAATATTAATATTTCTATCAATACCAGGACTTTTTATGCCTGATATTTGTCTCTGTTTCTGATATCAGGTCTTTTTGACAATATGCATGATATCAATATTTCTATCGATACCAGGACTTTTTATCATATGATAACACCATATATATTTACATGAAAATTTAGATTTGAAACTTGAATCCATTTGTATTGAACTGCAAATTCATGCTACACATGTTAATTTCCTATAAAATTTGAAAAAAATACACTATTGATAGAATACCTTCAGATTATTGATATTCTGAGATTTTGCTAGCAATTCACCATCAGCTTTCTTTAGATAATATGCTCCATTTATCCCCACCTTGTGGACAATGTATGGACCTTCCCAATTTGCTGATAACTTCTCAGCTTCCTTTTCTTTTGTCGCCTGTGTAACCTCTTTTAGCACTAGGTCACCTTCTTGGAAATTTCTTTCTTTAACTTTCTTATTGAATGCTTTTCTGAGCTGCCTGTGATAAGAATCAAGCTTCATTCTTGCTTGCTCCCTTCTCTCTTCCAAATTCAAGATTTCTACCTGCATCCCCTGGTCATTCAACCTTTTTTCTACAAGCATTGTCCTTGATGTAGATACTACTATCTCAGCTGGAGTCACTGCTTCCATACCATACGCTAGAGTAAATGGCGATTCCCCCGTTGCTACTCTTGGCGTTGTTCTGTATTCCCACAACACACTGTTTAACTCATCAACCTATAAACTTTTCTTATCCTCCAGCTTCTTTTTGATGTTGTCCATAATGGTCTTATTTGTTGATTCAGCTTGCCTATTCCCTTGAGCGTAGTAAGGTGCCGATGTAAAGTGCTTAATCTTGTATGATTCTAAAAAATCTTTCACTTTACCACCAATGAATTGAGAACCATTATCCGATATAATAGCATATGGCAATCCATATTGGCAAACCACTCTTTCAAACAGAAAACCGATGATGTCCTTCTCTTTGACATGTTACAAGGCTATCGCTTCTACCCACTTAGTGAAGTAGTCAGTTACTGCTAACATGAATCTTTTCTTCCCTTTTCCAGGTACTAGAGGACCCACTATGTCCATCCCCCATAATGTGAATGGCCATGGGTTCGAGACACAATGTAACTCCTCTGCTGGTACATGAATGGCATGTCCATGCTTCTGACATTGGATACACTTTTTTGCATATCGCAGATAGTCCCTCCACATTTGTGGCCAGAAATATCCTTGCCTTACAATCTTACTTGCCAACGATCTTCCTGCCGAATGATTCCCACATTCCCTTTCATGTATTTCTGCAATAATTTTTTGAGAATCTTCTATCAATATACATTTTAAATATGGCCCCCCTGGATTTTTTTGATACAGTTGATCGTTAATTAATAGATATCTTTCAGCTCCTCCTTTTACACTTCTAGCCTCATTCTTATCTGCTGGCAGTTTTCCTTCTGACAAAAACAACATATAATAGCTCAACCATGACGCCCGCCCCCAGCGTGTCTATTTCCATCACCTCTGTATGTTTTATACTAATACTTGGAATTTGCTGAACACCGATATGCAACAGACGACCTTCCTCATTTTGAAGCATAGTAGCTACATATGCCAATGCATCAACATGTCGGTTTTCTCCCTTGTCGAGATGCTGAAAAATAATCTTCCTGAAATCATTGAGCTTTACTCTTACCAAATTCAAATAATCTATCATGTTATCGCACTTTATCGAATATCCTTTATTGATTTGGCTTATCACCAACTGGGAATCGCTGAAAACTGATAAGTCTTTGATGTTTAATGATTTAGCCATCTCCAAACCTGTTATTAGAGCCTCATATTTAGCTTCATTGTTAGAAGCATGAAAACCTAAAGTAACTGCTGACTTGAGTCTTTGGTTTTCTGGAGTTATCAGCACAGTGCCGATACCACATCCTTTTTGGCCTGATGATCCATCTACAAAGAGCCTCCATCCATTTGTGCCGACCCAAGGATCATCCTCATCCATTGCATTATCAGGCTCTTGTAACAGTAGAAGATTATCCTCTTCAGCCTCCCAATCTTCATCTTTTGTAGAAAATCTGCTAAGAAATCCGCTAGACTTGGCTTTTCTCCGATACTCTATTCCTATATTCAATTCCAAACTTATCAATAAGAACTGACCACTTTGCCATTCTTCCTGATTTAGCTGTCTTAGCTAAAGTTTGCTTCAGAGGAAGATTTGTCATTACTACTACTGAATGGGATTGAAAATAAGCCTTTAACCGTTGAGTAGAATATAGGAGAGCTAACACATATTTTTCTAACATTGAGTATCGAGTTTCAGCTTCGAGAATTGTTTTAGATTGAAAATACACAGGTCGCTCAGCTCTATCTTCCACTTTGACTTCCACTTTGACGAGTACTGAACTGATAGCAAAATCTGAGATGGCGAGGTATAAGAATAACGTATCGCCTTCTTCTGGTTTTATCAGAGTTGATACTTCTTGCAGATACTTTTTTAACTCGGTGAACGCGAGTTTGTATTCCTCACCCCCATACAAACTTTGTATTCTTTTTCAACAGTTTGAATGAAGGTTTACATCTATCGGAAGTTCGAGATATAAACCTATTCAACGCTGCAAATTTGCCTGTACGCTTTTGAATCTGCTTTCTTGTACTGGGTGAAGGTATCTGTTGGATAGCTCGAATCTGATCTGGGTTAACATCAATTCCTCGCTTTGTGACGATATATTCAAGGAATTTCCCTGAACTTACCCCGAAAGTACATTTTCCAGGGTTAAGCTTCATATTGAACTGTCGGAATATTCGAAACACCGTATCTAAATCTTGAACATGACTACTCGCCTTTTTTTATTTGATAACCATATCATCTATGTATACCTCCACAATATGCTTAATCAGATGTTTGAACATCTTTTCTACCAATCGCTGATATGTTGCCCCTGCATTTTTCAAACCGAATGACATTCTAATGAAACGATAAAGACCCCCTTCAATAACAAATGTTGTCTTCAATTGATCTAATATTGACATAATAATCTAGAAATATCCGGAATGACCATTGCAGAAACTCAACAATTCGAATCCAGCTGTTCTATCCACCAGTTCATCAATTCTAGGCATCAGATAGTAGTCCTTCAGGCATTGTTTGTTAACATCTGTGAGATCAACACATATCCGAACATTGCCATTCTTTTTCGAGACAACCACAATGTTTGCAACCCATTCTGAATTATCAATCTCTTTGATGATTCCACATTCTAGCATTTTCTGAATTTTATTTTGTACTGCTTGCGCGTATATCGGCCTGACCCTTCTATGACACTGATGAACTGGGGTTGCTCCTTCTCGCATATTCAACTTATGGGAACATATCTGAGGGTCGATACCAGGAAGATCCGCTATCGACCAAGCAAATACATCTTTATTTTTCTTTAGAAACTCGATTAAATCACTCTTGATTTCTGAACTCATCTCTGTTCCAATGAAAGTGAAGTAACTATCATTGTCTTGTCCTATATTGATCTTTTGCACTTCTTCCATTGTCTTACTTAGGTTTATCTCGAGCTCCATCTTCATCTCTGACGTGAATCTAAAATCCTCCTGATGGTTTTTGCTATAGGATTTTGGAGATGAACTTTCCATTAATTGCTATCTAGCGACTTCTGAGACGCCCCCAATGTCCACTTTCTCCCCTTTCATCATACCCTTTACCGTAACAAAATTGCATTTCTCCGATTCTGACTGGTCACCTCTTATCTCATGTGGCCCATATAGGAGTGTAAAAAAAAACCGTTGACCCATCATCCGGTAGGGTACCCGGTCTTCACCCGCCATCCAAACCCGCACTGACCCGAAAATAGACCTACCCCGCCCCGCCATCGTTTTTATGCGGTCGGGCTATGGGTGTAGGTTCTATGCTCAAACCCGACCCGTCAAACCGCCCGACCCGTACCATGTCAAAAGTCGTTGACCCGCACAATTTCAAGACTCTAACTCTAATATTTTTGTATTTTGTTTATAATTTCTTTTAACTTTTGTAGGAATTTGAGAGATATGAATACAAACTTATGAGTTCAACATCAATTTCACATATTCAAGTTTAAACATTGGGAAAATATCAAAAGTTCAAATTCAACTTTCGAATTTTAGAGAAGATAAATCATTCATCCTTGTATTAATTTCGAATTCTTTTAGTTTATATTTTATTGTTTTGTACTATAGATTCTTGCTCCCATCTTCATTTTATCATACTATGGAAAATAATCAATTTACAAATGGTAAATCACGATAAATAAATTTCAAATTTACAGAAATGGTTTTGGGTTCAAATTCAAGTTTTTTTATTTTTGTTTATTTTTTATTGATTGATTCCATTTTTTTCTCTATGCTGTGAATTGGAAATATATTACTTGCAGAATTAGAAAGTTTTTTTTTGAGTGAAATTGGGTTAAAATGATAATTTCCACCCGACCCAGATGACCCGCCCAAAACCCGCCCCGTAAGCTGACCCAACGGGCCGGTTGATGGTACTAAGACATGACACTTCAACCCGCCCCGCCCCTCCCCATCGGGGATCACTAGATTTGTATCCCCTAGACCCGCCCCGCCCCGACCCATCACTATTTGACTCGCGGTTGACTCGGCCCGCCCCGTATTACACCCCTAGACCCATATGCTGTCAAAAATCTGATCACTTGATAAAAAGTACTTGGAATTGCTCTCATCGCATGTATCCATTTTATTCTCAAAATAGCATTATGATTTGAATGATGCTTTATGACTATAAATTTAGTCATAATAGTCTGTGGGCCTGCCCTTATTGGCAACTTAATTTCCCCCGCTGGTCTTGTTAAGGTTCCATTGAAACCAAACAGATTAAACTGTGGTTCTTTTAAATAGGATTCATCAAATCTGATGCCTGTATATGCTTTCCAAAATAGAATATTGACGGAACTACCACAATCCACCAAAATCTTTTGCACATCATATCCTGATATTCTTAATGTAATCAACAGAGCATTATCGTGAGGTAACATTACCTTTGACAAATCATCAGGTACAAATATAATAGCTCCAGGTATATTTGCCGATATGAGAGTAGGGTCTACTGATATCAGCTCCACATTTACTTCCAGCACCTCTTTGACTGTCGATATCTTTTGAATTTTATCCCTTACGATTTTCTTCTGTGGGATAACCCCTTTATATATCATATTGATCACCCCTAAAGGCTTATCATTCATCACCGCTGCTACCTCTGGTCTAGCATCAGCTCTAAACTCCCTGAGTTTTCCATCTCTCATTAATCGATCTACTTCCCTGAGCAATTGAAGACACTTGTTCGTCTCATGATTCTTTACCTTGTGAAAATTACAAAAGGGTTTATCTTCTATCTCCCGAAGTTTGTGAGTCGGATGCTGGAAATAAGGCTCTTTCCCAACCCTTCTCAAGATGTCTTCCAGTGTAGTATTAATAGCGATATAATTGGACGGATCCAACTCCTCTCTCAATGACCTATCGAATTTCTTATTCTGTGAAGGTTGACCCTCGGATTTCGAACAAGAATCATTCGCCTTTTGCTTATCGGATTTATGATGGGTCTCTTCTTTAGCTGAGTTGCTTGCCTCAGATACTTGTAACACAGGTTGAGCTAAAGCTGATAGAACACCCTCTTCAACTTGCACGTATTTCTCGGCTTTATCATAGAGCTCTCTCAAAGTTTTAATATCCTTTCGAAGCATATACTTGTGCATATCGGATGCAGGAATGAGCCCTGTTTGAAATGCCATTACTGCTGTCATCTTTGACTCATCCAAATGTTCTACTAACTACGCTTCTGCCTTGAATCACGATAAGAAACCTTTCAGAGATTCCTTCTTTCCTTGCTTCAGTTGGAACAAAGCCGACACCTGCTTTGGTTTCACTCGCTAATGCCCATAATTGGTTAGAAATTTTTCTTCAATCTCCCTATAACATGATATTGATCCCTCTTGTAAAGAACAGAACCACTTTAATGGCTTCCCCTTCAGACTTGACGAAAAGGATTTGCATAGCAATGAATCAGATATGCAGTTCCCTTATATATCGAAAACTGGTGCCAGTATGCAAAGAGATGGTCCATTGGATCCGATGAGCCATCATATTGAGTGAATTTAGGTAGTTTAAACTTCAGCAGAACAGGCATCATTTCGATACTTTGATGTATCGGATTCATACTAACATCATCCGCCAATTTCCTTATTGACACTGAAGTCTTCTCGAGCACTTGGTTTCCCAATTGTTTCAACATCATTTCTTGTATCATCTCCTTAGTGATGGGCTGTGGTATCGGCATTTCAGCTACTAGCGATACTTCTGCCCTTTTCTCATTTCTTATTGATGCCTTTCCCATATCACGACTACCCAATTTCAAACTACATTCCTCCTCTTCTTCCTCCTAAAAATTTCTAACCATATTACTTGGACCTCCTTTATTCAACACTGATTCTTCTTTCTTCATCTCTCGATTCTCCTTTAATAAAATAGCATTCCGCCTCTCTAATTCTTTCAGTTTTTTCAACACTTCCTGAAACGACACCTCCACATTCACATTTGTTTCCATCTCCCTTCGACTTACTGAAACTCTTGTGTTCCTTGTATCCGATTGATTATCATTCTCAATTCTTTTACTGTTTGCTTTCTTCCTATGAGCCATTGTAACCGAATTCAGATTCTTCTAACACACTTCCTTCACTCAAATCTGTAGAAACCCTTTGGATTCTGAATCTTAGAAGAAGAAAATTGGAAATTTTCTTGTTCTAGATACACAGACGGCGCCAATGTGATTGCCAAGAACACATAATCCTAACTAATTTTCTCAACTCACACAACTCATGATGTAGATATGAATGAAAGATTTCCAAGAATTGAAGAAAAGCAACGTGTTTATTGATTGATGATAAAGTTTATTACAATTTCTCTCTGGTTCACTCTTTCTCTCTCCTGTTTTACAGTTTTTTTTGTGATCTGAATTGAATGAATCCTTTCTTTCTCATCTAGCCTTTTTATAGTCTTCCCAAATGCCTTTGACCCAACCTCCTTTCGCCACGTGTCCTTCCTCTTTGTATATCCTTTCCCACCTTATGCCTGTAAAACATTTCAAATACCCGAGATATTTGCCTTATGTCAATATCTCAAGTTTTAAAATAATGAAAGAAACATATCTATCACTACGATATTTGCCCACTACGAGGGCATTTGGAAAATGAATGAACTGGAGAGAGTACGAAGGGATGAAAAACAATTAAAGTCTTGCTTTGTGTTAAACTAAATCCTCATCTGCCTCAACTTATTCCACCCAATACCATATGATAAATCAATCAAAAGAAACTTGAAATTAATCTTTTTGTTAATCCCCATTTTGATGATCCATGAGATTGCCATTAAATATGATCTCGCTATAGAAAAATCTTCAAGAAAGTTTCCGATGTCGCATCCGTCATGCAGGGGTTGATAGATTGCCAACTGGATTGCTTTATAGCAACCAGGAGATCCAAGAAATTTAAGAAAGCCTCACTGCACTGTTAAATACGCAATAAAGAAAGTGTTGACACTAAAAGAGAAGAAAGAAGGAAACCTATTCAGAAAGGGATTGTTGACACTGTTAATTCGCTTCTATATTTTTGAATAATACATTGTAAAACTGGAAAACGTACTTAACCGACTATGAACAATCATTGCCCCTGCACCTATTGTTCATATCATCGAGTTTTTAATTTTCTTGGATAATTCATTATATTATTAATTCGAAGAATTCAAGTGATTGCTTTTGGTTTGGAGAATTGTTTTTTTTTTATAGTAATCAATTCGTTCAAGTTCTTCTTCACCACTAATAAGAAATTTAAGCTTTATCAGGGTAAATTAACCCATTGCTTTTTCTATCTTCCTCCTATCCTCTCTCAATGGGTCACTTCAATTTAAATGATTTCTCCAACGCCAGCCTCTTCCCCTTCCGCAAACCCCATACTCTTCATCATTTGGATTTCTGTTGGTGATTTGATATTTGTCATGTTTCATTGATTTCTACTTGATTTCATTGGTGTTTCTCTTTCATTTGATTTTTGCTATATAAAGGTGTGTTGCTAAATTAAAGGCTCCCAAAATTCAAACTCTCACAATTTGGGCATACATTATAATTCAACTAAGGATATATTTGAAACAGTTGCATAGACTTGGTTTTCTTAAAATAGCAATTCTCATTGCATGTGAAAACGCTTTGAGAATCAGTACCCATTGTTAACTCTCTTTTTTCCTGATTCTTTTTCTACAAACTATTTCTAAAAGGAACTAGCATATGCAACAAGGTAAACTTTCCCCACTCTCTTTCTCTTTGCGGAACTGTGGCAAGATATTCAATTCTTATCATCTTTTTTGGTCGGTATGCTATTGGGTTTTTTTTTCAGCACCCTAATTTTATTTTCTGATTTTTGATGTCTTTGCAATAAAATTGTTGTGCACTTTTGCAACTTTGAGTGCTACTCTAATACTTCAGCTATTTGTTATTCTCACTTTGACTATGAATTCATTGAAGCATTGATTGGATGCTCCAATCATTTTAATGAAATTTTTTTAATTCACTTTTGCTTTTTCCCTGGCTCCATTACCCTTTGTGGTGAATGTTTGCTGCACTCCTACTGATCAACATCTTCTATTTTACATAATGTTATATCTTCTTCTTCTTTTGTTATTTATTTTCTGATGCGCGTTGTGCTTTATTTGATTGGCAATATTCAATGTCGTTTTCAAACTTAACTTGGGTGGAGATGGAAGAACAACCTCAGAAACCACCGTTTAAATCTCAATTAGGACATACTGATTAGGTGGGGAAGGTAACTAGACTACAAACCTGTGTCTGAGTTTTAGAGGTCATGAACTTAGACGTTTGCTTTAAAGCTCTTACAGGTGAGTTAATTATAAATCTTTTAGTTTACATTTTTGAGAATTGGTGGTTGTTGGTTAATTATTGTGCATGCTTATGCTTTCATTGTAACTTTTAATTCATTTTGAGTCCTAAAACTAATTAGAATTTCACCTGTTTTGGATATCTCAGTTACCGGGATCAAATAACATTATGAAACCAGAATGGATTTCATATATGTCGATTTTGTCCGACATGTATGACATACCTGATATATTGAACAATCAATCACTTATCTAAGAAGTGCCATGGTTTATTGGTCAAGAGGTTGTGTGAAATATACTACATATATTGAGTGTGGGCCGCGTGGATATCTTCCTTTCTTTGATAATCACTGTTATGACTATTGTACAACCTAGCATTTGTTATAAGTATTATGAGAGTGTTATTTTATTTATCTGTATCTATATACCTACTCACTTGCATGTCCCTGGTTTTTTCCTTTTTCTTTTCAGTTCTTTTATTCCAAAAATCTGGTACTTATAATGTTAAGTTGGCTAGTGCAATCACCATTATCATTTATGGTATCTATATGAGTCAGAAGGGAACTGTTGCTACTGAAGAATGAGAAAGCAAGGAAGGTGCGTTCTGGGCTTGGTCTCAAATGCATGTATATTCCTTCTACTTTATGTTCTTTCACTTGGTCTGTCATCTGCTTGCTGTGTTTTTCGCTTTTGTGTAAAAGTATCTTTGGGATGATCACGCAAACTTCTTCTTCTACTATTTCAATATATTCTGAGATGCATTGTCTCAAAGATATCTTCTTTTACTGCTTAGATTCTCGAAATGAAGGAAGGCGAACCCGAATCTGTTCTTAGAGAATTGACAAAGCAGGCTGCAGTCGGCGTCGAAGTCAATATTCCTCAGTTGCCCGGTTTAATATCCATCTGATATCTTTAATACAAAAGGACATGGGAGAAGAGTAAGTTCCTTTTCATGTGCGTTTAAAATGAAATGTTACCATTTCGGCAATTGATTGTTTAAACTGTTACCCTTTTACTTGTAGATATCCCTTGAGTCAAACGAGCAATTGAAGTTCCTGGTTCCAAGAGCTTGGGAAATGCATTTCCGAGTCTCAGTGTGCTTTTAAAGAATTTTCTTTGGATTGTTTTAATCACGGTAGTGATGGATATGATAAATTAGATTCCTCAAAAAGGCTGAGACTATTGAATTTTCTGTGTGACTTCCAAGCACTTGGGAAATGCATTTCCGAGTCTCAGTGTGCTTTTAAAGAATTTTCTTTAGATTGTTTTAATCATGGTAGTGATGGATATAATAAATTAGATTCCTCAAAAAGGCTGAGACTATTGAATTTTCTGTGTGACGAAGTTATTTGCACTGCATAGGTGAAAGAGCTGTTAATTTGCATTTGCGACCTCTCTCTCTCTCTCTCTCTCTCTCTCTCTCTCATGTACTCAAAGTATGTTTTGTGAACTTATCATTGATGTGACTCTCTTTCAGAGACTTGAGAGGTTGGAATGACAAACAAAAAGAAAGATTGGTAAAGAGAGGGAAGGAAGCAAAACCAAAAGTTCTTGCTGCAAGAGATAAGGTAAACACTACTTTGTGGAAAATTCAGCACTCTAAGATATACTTCTAAAGTTAAGTTGTGTACAGGAACGGCGTTTGAAGCAACAGATGCAGGATGACATTGCAAAAGCAAATGGTGCTCCTCTTTCTATATGAGAACATGAAAGTCTTATTTCGAGAATAAAAGATGAAGCAGCAAAAGCGCGTGCAGAGAAACTAGAAGCGATAGAGTTGGTGCCAAAGAGTATGTTCACCATTTGTTTCCTTTACCTTTCAGCAGTTACTTTGCTTAAAATTATTCAGTATTCACCTACTGTGATTTTGCATGCTTGACCAGATATTGTCTCGTAGTTGTTACATTGACACTGTTCACATAGGCGAAACTTTATGACCAATTTCTGCATTTTTTTGTTTCTTGGGGTTCATCTTTGCAATTTCGCAGTAGACCATGAATGTAAGACTTTAGTCAGGATTTATGGTTTCTACATTACCAGTTGTCAATCTTTTTGTCTAACCTCTCGAGATTCCTCTTCTCATGGCATTTCCAACGACTGTATCCGCACCAATGTCAAGTCCTAAGATCTTAACATCCATTTACACAATAGAAGAATGAGCACAAAGTAAGAGCAACTAAATCATTTATTGATCTATATGAACTAGCAACTAAATCATTTATTGATCTATATGAACTCGCTGAAGATTACCTTCAAAATGTAGTCTGTTCGGAGGCTCCTTTTTAATCCTTCAATTGCAATTGCCTGTTATTACAAATTGAGTTTCTCAACTATTGCCAACATGAGAATAAAATGAAAATACGAATAGTACTGATGTGCGAAAACATGTTCGGAAGAGTTAAACATCTTTGCGCTTAGTTTTCAGCTTGTTTTATGTATCTCAGGCTTATGCAAGGGAATTTTATTACGATAATAGTTTACAACATTTATGTATATTACCTTCATGTAAGTGTCTACATCAGATTCTGGGACAATTCCAGCTTGCTTCTCCTTCTTTGAGTAAATTAAACAAACATCAAGAATATTATTTTGTAGAAATAAGTACACTATGCTATAGACTATAGTTCAACGTGTACATAGTCACACAGATACCTTGAAGGCTTGATGATACCACTGACATCTTTGAGAATGCTTATCTTGCCTTATGCTGACTTGAAACCAGATAGAAACTGCTTTACACATTGCAACAACCTCCATTACTAGTGAAATTTTGACAAAGTGCAAGAATTGAAAGGTATTCATAGAAATCAGTTGGTACTATGAGCTGAGTTAGAAAAAGAGAATAAAAAGCGTCACATATACAGTGGTGATAATGGGCATCTGGCCCAGCCCGTAGTCCAACAAGGCCCAGAAGCAAGAAATAGATCGATCACTCACCGAGAAATTGCTTTTGAGAGAGTTCCATAATGTAGGTAGGGGCTTTCCATGGACTACTTTACATTTTGCATCCACACAAACATTCTCATACCTCACTTCCACTGTAGGCAATTTCACACCAACTCTGCAAGAAATAAACTTGAAAAAAATGTTGAACCCAGACACATCTATTCAAAATAATTATAGGCGGACATGCACTCCGGTATTTACATAGACAAAATATATCATGAATGAATACAATTAATGAAATTATTGACAAAATATATCATGAATGAATACAATTAATGAAATTATTGCCGCATAATAATAGTTTCTAACCAGCCTGTGTACTATACAATTACATCGTCCTGTCATTCACAAGCATTGCATGTTTCTCAACTTAAAAACTTACACAATTTGCATTGCAGTTTGAGTTTCTGCAACTTGGATAAACAAAGAGGGGAAGTATATAGTAGAAAGGTATGTGTATTGTTTTGAAATTTAATTATTGGTTTGATAAATTTTATTAGTACATTCTGAGCTGGAATTTTTCTACGTTAGGTCAGAGGTGTGCATACTTGATGGCAACAACAACTCGATTAATCATGGAGCTCAGGTCACTGAAACTGACACGTCGTTGATGTTTGAGAAAGATCAACATGTGTAACACCTGTTCTACTCTATAGTCTAGACCGAATTCTTGAACAATGGTATTTCTCATTGCTACATTCAGATGAGCTGCACCAACAATATAGATTTGTGTACCATTTCTTCATTTTGAATCCATAGATATCCATATGATCACTATACGCCTGGTGTATAAGTTGGTAATCTGATGAAGAACCTACACTCCATCAAGAACGTTAGAGCACAATAGTCTCATGTTCTACTGAATTGCTTACATGAGTTTTGAATTGGATGTCATACTCTGTGTAATGTTTTGTTTATAAAATCCTCTATTTTTTTGGATTATATAGCAACTATTTCAGTGCCAAACTCACATCTGAAATGAATATGTAGCAATTATACGACTTTGTAAGATTCATTATTAACAACATTTTCAAACAAAAGAGGTTTGAAAAGTTATGCCCAACTATCAATTTTAATTGGAATAAGAAGTATTTGTCATACATGTTAATTTTTCTTGTTTTTTTTTCCCGGATGAGTGTATATCTATTACAACTGTATGTGTGTTCATATTCATATACTCTCGAATAAGATTTATTTGTCATTCATGTGCAGAGCACGTGCATTTTGCTAGTTAAGATAATGACACTGGAGTATGGAGTTCAACAGAGTTAAGGCCTGCTTTGAGTGGACAATACCCTCACATGAACTAGTATGGGTTCATTTGGAGCATAAGTGGCATGTGTCTTAATCTGGAGATATTTTGTCAGACTGCACGTCAAGTGTGTATATTATTGGGATGGCATCTTGATACCGATAAAGTGAGTTGGAGATGACAACTTGTTACCGAGCAAATGAAGTTCTTTTGGTATCTTGTTACCGAATTTAAGAAAACAACCTGACTAATGGTTTTTTTTTTCCGGTATCCCAGTACTGAAAGAAGTATGACATCTCGGTATCCTAGTACCGAATGTAGTATGATATTTTGGCAGCCATATGCCGAAATGAATTGAAATTTCGTATTTAACCGAAATTTCAGCTACACTATAAAAACAAAGTTAGGGTTTTGACCCATGAGAATGAGAGATTTGTGAGTTTTTCTAAAATGGGACTTTGGGTGTTCTATTGAACGAGGTGAGTGCGTAACACTATTAGATTCTCTCAATTTGAAGCTTCTTATTTGGTTGTGGATTAGGTGTAAGTCAAACCACGTAAATCTTTGTGTCTCTACTACTTGGTTGGTTATTTCTTGCATAGTTCATCCTTTGTTTATTTTGTTTGTGATTCATCACCCCTCTCAAGTTGTTATCGTCGTTTGTTATTGTTATCGCTTCCGTTGCACAACAAATTGGTTTCGGAGCCTAAGGTTCTACCTAGGGTTTGTACTTGTGGTTATTTGAGAAGTCCAAGTGTTTGAAGAAATTTCCAAGTGAGTTTCTTAATTGATTATTGTGGTTGTGGTACTTGGGTTCTCTTGTGACTATCAAGTGTTTGTTGAAATTCCTAAGAGGATGTTTTTTTGGTTATTGTGGATTGTTTGGGATGTGTGAAAGTTTGAAAATAGTATGTCAACGGAGTCCACCGTTACTCATATGACTTCTACTTCTACGTCTAAAGAGAATCTCTTACGACTTTAAATAGCAATCATGCGAGAATTGATGTGGAGAAATTTGATGGATTTAACAATTTTAGTATGTGGCGTTGTGAAGTTATAGATCCACTATGCCAACAAGACTTGGATGATGTATTAAATGAAAAACTATCAGATATAGAGGAGAGTGTTTGGTCTAAGAAAAATCGGATATAGAGGAGATGGGAGCATTTTTGTTACACTGCAAAACAAAGATTCGTACAGAATGTCGTATATAGGAGTAGTTTTATATTTAGATTCAAAACACGATCTTGTAATTATTAGTGTAGAAAACTGTCCAGAGTTGCCACTGGCAACTCTTTTCCTCCAGAGTCTTCTTCAAGTAAACGTGAGTTTTCCATATGTTGCTTAGATTTGGTTGATTTTATCAATGAATTTTGAGTGTACTTGGTGTGGAGATGAGCTACTTCACTTTAAATGGGACTTTCAAGTTTGGTAAATAATGTTTTTTTTTCTTAGAATATATATATAGTAGTTAATACAGTCCAACAATGGTATGGTTATGGATTTACACAATGAAAAAAGGAAAACCTACTTTGGGGTTGGCACTCAAAAGAATGAAGAGTCATGATATAGTAGTAAAATTAAAGCCTAATTGTGTTGTTAGATACTCAGAGACTAAAAATTAAAATTTAATATTGTACATATAAAATTTAATATATATATGTACAATATTAAATTTTAATTTTTAGTCTTTGAGTATCTAACAACACAATTAAGCTTTAATTTTACTACTATATCATGACTCTTCATTCTTTTAAGTGCCAACCCCAAACTAGGTTTTCCATTTTTCATTGTGTAAATCCATAACCATACCATTGTTAGACTGTATTAACTACTATATTATCATTTACTTCAAAGATATATTATTATTATTATTAATTTTTGTAATTGCAATTTTTTTCCCCACAATTGTAGTAGTTCCCTCCCCCCCCTGGAGAATAAGCTAGGGTTGGGCAGACCCTCACCTGTATTAATAAAATCTATACTTTGTTGTACAATTTTCCAGAAGCGTCTTCCTCCACTATTACACTCAAGTGAGAATCTAGTGGTGGGCTTAAAAAGATACAAAAGGTACAACTCTTTTGACATAGACCTGCAAGATAGTTAGTTGCCCTATTACACTCCCTAAAAATATGATGAAAAGACACATAATCAAATGCATACACATGGTTATGTATAACCTTGACAATATCCTCACAATACCAGAGGGGTTTCTTAAGCTTGTTGATAACTTGTATTGCTCTCTTGGAGTCAGATTCGACTTGGACTTGTTTGAGCTGCATGCTAGCGCAATGAGCAAGCCCCACTTCAATTGCCTTTAGCTCCTAATGTATTACTGATTCTGGTCCACCACTCCCAATATAGCCAGAAAACACATTACCATGCTCATCTCAAATGATGCCTCCATGGCCACACCCATTTGTAGCCATTGATCCATCCGCATTAAGTTTGACCTTTCCTTCTTCAGGATACTTCCATGGATATAGCTTTTGGACTGGATCTTTCAATTGTACCTGTATGCCGATGCATGAGATAACCCTCCTTAAGTCAGGAGCATCAGTCAAGTCTCGAAGGGTGACCTGCAAATAGCTTTTCAAATCTCTGCATAACTTTCCAAACACCACTGCCACTGGTCTTCTAGTGTTGTGAAATCATCAAGCATTCATTTCCTTCCAAATAGCATTAACACCAGCACAAATATATACCTTACACACTTCAGACAAAGGTCACGATCTTTGACATAACCTGATGATCGATGACCATTCACGGTTTGAGTTTCTATCATTAGTTGTAAAACCGATCAGCCTCTTGATGTTGCTAAACAATTCCTTGGAATACTCACATTCGAAATAGAAATGTTTAGAGAATTCTCTACTTCGATTACATAGGCAGCATGATGATTGGGTGAGAATTTTCTTTTGTATCAGTTGGTCTTGTGTAGACAAACTATTCGAAAGGAGTTGCCAGCAAGTGAACGAGTGTTTGGGAATCACCTATTTCCCCCAAACTACTTTGCTCCATTTCACCTTAGGAGAGACTGATCTTAAGGCCATGTATGCATTATTGGAAGTAAACTGACCTGATTGATGTGGCATCCAAATGACTCTATCTTGATCTAAATTCTTGTTTATGCAGACCCCAAGAATTAGTTCTTTCAGTTGACTGTTCTGAATATTGTGCACAACATCTGCCCATACTCCATTCTCAATGATGTGGCTTACTTTGGCATCAAGTGGAAACTGCCATTCAGCCATAGCCAAGGGATTTTCCAGTAGAGGAGAGTCACCACACCATAAGTCATTCCACAAAAGAGTATTCTCACCATTTGCGATGCTATATGTGATCAATTTTCTGGCATTAGTCCTCGCTTGAAGCACATGTCACCATGTCTAGAAGCAATCTCTTGGAACTTGCATAGTCAAAAAATAATTATCCCTGATGTGTTGTTTCCAAGTCCATTGAACCCATAGATTGTTATCCCTCAAAGCTATCTTATGTACTAACCCACAATAAGTTCCTCGGTTCCAACATTGTAGATTCATAATACCAAGTCCTCCCTCATCCTTGAGTTTACTGATTGTACTGAAACTAGCTTGATGAAGTGTCCTTTTCATAGCCACACCACTCCAACGAAATTGAGCACAAATTCTTTCAACACTCTCTAACCAAGTTTTAGGGAGAATGAATGTTCTTGACTAGTTTGAGTGAAAGGACATGAGCAGTGAGTGAATACCTTAGGTCATTCATAGCACTAACAGGTCATTCATGGCACATTCAATGAATACCTTAGGTCATTCCCGCGACATTCAAAGAATACCTATCATAACACTAACAGGTCATTCATGGCACATTCAATGAATACCTTGGGTCATTCCTGTCACATTCAAGGAATACCTACCTACATTCCCGTACATTCAAGGAATACAGCCAACCCGCAAGGCGAATGCATTACTTCCTCTCTAAGGCGGCTTTTCACATGACATCATTAGTCATAAACATTTCATGTCTTTTCTTTTCATCAAAGAGGCGTAGAGATATCTAAAGATGTGGGCGACACATTAAATTTTCACCGGACACTTTTACACCGAATTTTTAACACTCAAGAGTTCTCATTCATTATAATATTTTCATTACAAAACAAACATCGTCTCAAACAATAGAATCATTACTAAATATTCCAAACACAATAACTAATCAACTCACCTCATTATCAATTATATAAATCATAGATATCAAAAGGTTCAATCAGGAATAACGCATTAGTTAAATGTCTCGTGAATACATTTTAAACAACTACAATCACGTACACAATTAAGTACTAACGTTATACATATATATTTATCACAATAAATAATAACTAATAACTAATAACTAATATATAATATAGTGGCTGCACTTTTGCTCAAAGCTGCCTACGTATCCAAATCTTTCAAGATTGGAATCAAACCTTCGTAGTTCTTATCAGCCACATAGTCAATGCTATAGTTTTTCTTACATTCATACAAATGACATTGAACTTAATTATTTAGAAACTAGGGTATGTAGATATACTTTTTCATGTAGAACTCGAAGTTCTAACCTCAGCCCATCTAGAAGAAAACTTAGGTTGAAAACGGTAAAAATCCTAATTTTCAGCAAACTAGATTTCTGACAGACTATCTTCTGAATGACACAACTCTTTCCACAGGTATCCAAACGCATCGAGGTTTTTTGTGTTGAAAATCTGACACACATAAATTACTTTCTTATGTTTTACAAAAATACTCAATCTCATCCTAATGTGCCAAAACTAGGCTCGAACGCGCAGAAACTGATTTCTGACACAATGTTTTCTGCCAGTCAAACTTCCATACACCATAATTAATTCCACAGGCCTAGGAACGCGAGGAGGCCAATTGGAATAGAAAGCAGACTTCCAAATCTTTCATGTTTTCATAAAAATCTAGTTCAAACTCTAACTAAATTAAAACTGGACTTGAACATAGTGTATAGAAACTGATTTCTGACGCACTGTTTTCTGTCGACCAAACTCCAGATATCATGTCTACCACCATAGACCTCGGAATACGACGAAGCCAATTGGGTTAGAAATAAGACTCATAAAACTCACATTTTCATGTTTTACAAAAACTCAAACTCTCCCCCTAGCTTTATGCAATTTGTGATCAAACCCTATGCAGAAAACTGTTTTCTGACGAATAGAATTTCTGACGCAGAGAATTCCCTGAGATTTATAGCAAGACAAAGGTAGCATATCAAAGCATCCAAATATCTGGTCCAAAAGCTCCAAAATTATCCTTTCTTAATACGGGGCTACCACATGGTTTTCACACCCTAAGTTTTACATTTCAGGCTTTAGAAATAGATAAGAACACACACAGTGAACCTATTTATTCGAATACATCCAATTGACCACGTCAACAGTAACTAAAATAACTTATTTTGTTTAGGGAATAAGAAGGATTATTATAACTAGAAAATAAGTTCCTCATATTCAACAATGAAATCAGTCCAATAACATACTTCAATTAAATGGAATTATTGTAATTGAACTGAAACTACCCATGATAAAGAATTAAATTCTAATACAATTACCTAAAATACCTAATATGCATAGTAACATACCCCAATTTAATATTTAATCATATACCTCACCATATCAAAGGAATAATTAGCTAGTAACAAACCTGTAAACTAAACAAATACCAAATAGTAGTCACCCTTCACGGTCATCAAGAAAAACAATTCCCATGCACATATAATAATTAGCTAAAGAGGAGGTCTGTATAAGACAAGAAATATACCAAATCATTCTAATCAAGAAAGACAACAAAATGAATAGAAAGAAATGATTACTACCCACATCTATGTTTTCCTCCCTTTTACACTTTGTTATTCTAACTTCCTATTTATAATGAGATGATTAAATTCATTTAATGAAAGCATACTTACCTAAATTCACCCCTCCGTTTTCCAACTAGCAGGAGGTGTTGATTCCATAAAATAATAGCTATCCCTTGCTGAACTACCATGCAACACGCCAAAGGTATTGTTTCTCATGCTATGCTATCCAATATAAGAGAATGATACTTGCTGATCGACTTGTATGCTTTGAGAAGGAGATGTCACTTTTGGTGGTGTTATTCCCTGGTTCATTCCCGAACCTTAAACTCCTGTGTTACCACTCTCTGTATAAATTACTCTACGTGGGGGGCCCTTTTTTTTGAAAACCCCGTAAAAATAGGGAATGGGGTTTATCCTCTTTACCTTTTCTCTTTCTAATCTTTATCCTTTTTATTTTTATCTATTATTATTATTATTTAACTTTATATATATTTAATTAAAAAGAAGAATAAAAATAGGGGTGTTATAGTAACCATTGTATCCTGTAAGGAGAAGACGCCACTACTGCCTTTCTACACCATTGGAAGGAGTAAAATCTTTTCTTAAGGACAATGTCATACACTCCTTGGTTGTTTGTCGTTCCTGCTGTTCTCGACTCTTTACCGTTTTCTTATTCCGATTCTAACACTACTTTACCTAGCTGAGAAGCTTGATAGTAGAAAAAGAAGCAGAATGCAGTTTTGTTAGTAAAAAATGACTTCCAAGAACAAAAACCAATACACCAATAGACTGAGGCGCGGACAAAGCCTTCGAGTCTTCTCTAGAACAGAAAATTTTTGGTTAATGACCCGTGAAGATTGGATTCAACATTACTGGATAAGAAAGATCAAGTCAAATACAACTAAGAGATTCATACCATAAAAAGCCTAAGCCCAAATAATAAGTGTATTTATATTAAAATATATCACCAAGTTTTCATAAACATGGAGCGCCAAAAGAAAAACAAGATACTAGGCCAATCCACCACATGCACAAGATGTCTGATGTACAAATGGTTTCCTAATTCGAATCAGATACATCTTTGTCACGCGTTTTTCATTCTCTATAAAGTTAGTGCTGGAAAACCATTGAAAGTTCATTTGAAAGGTGAAGTAAAACAACCTAATTAACAAAACCAAGAAGAAGATGGCAATAGTGTTTGAAGAACATGAATATTGGAAGAGGGGAGAGATGTTGGGCCAAGGTAGTTTTGGTACAGTGCACTTGGCATTCACAGATCCAACAAAAACAAGTTTTTTCCCACCTGTTATGGTCGTGAAGTCAACTGCATATTCTTAGGCAAGCTCGCTTATGAAGGAGAACGACAAACTCATTGAGCTTCAGGGTTGCCCTTACATCATTGGCCACTATGGTGACGATGATAACGTCGAGGATGGGCGTGCCTACTATAATATGTTTCTTGATTATGCATCCTTAGGCAGCTTAAGAGAGCGAATTAAATAGCGTTATACTGACTGTGGCGTAGGGTTACCCGAAGCGGAAGTCAGGTATTTTACTCCTTTGATTCTTAAAGGTCTTAAACATATTCATCAACATGAATATGTCCACTGTGATATAAAACCCGACGACAGCCTCTTGGTTTCATCTTCTTCAGACTCTTCATTGATTAAGATTGTGCCGAAGATAGCTGATTTTGGGCTTGCGGAGAGATTGAAGAAAGAGGTGAAGACGGATAAACCAGTTTATTTAAAGGGTACTCCATCCTACATGGCACCTGAATCCATTTGCCGTAATGAATACAAGCCTCACTCTGACATATGGGCGTTATGGATAGTTGTTCTCGAGATGCTAACAGGATAAGAAGCCTGGAGTTTTGATGTCAAAGATGATTCTGTGGATTTTCTCTTGAGCCGAATTGCTTACAGTGACGAACTTCCATCAATACCTAGCAATCTTTCAAGTGAAGCGCGAGATTTTGTGAAGAGATGTTTGGTAAAGAACACATCAATTAGGTGGAGTATTGACGAGCTACTTAGTCATCCATTCCTTGCTGCCGACAACAAGAATAAAAAAATAGAGGGAATGCAGAACGAGGGGTTGTTCTGTCTCCAAGGGCCCTTTTCCAGCTTAAGTTGTGGATTTCTGAATTTTACTTCTGCTATTGCTAGATTGGTGATAAATATCTAATGGGAGGCTTGGGCAGCAACACAGGAGTTGCAGCAACAGGACTGAGACCGGGTGAAGTATGCAAAAACTATTGTACATTCCACAACTTAAATCACCATAAGAAGGAATTGTTTTGGCATCCTTACAGAAAGCTACCTTAACATTGCGGCAGCAGATTAGGCAGTAAAGCATGAAGGAAGACTGGAAAAATCAAGAGAGGATGCTGATGGAAGGAAGATCCATATGTTGCATGCCTACATTGGTGGGAGAATCCTTATACAGACTATTATAGATTTACTGACATGTAAAGGAATTCAGATTATAACAATAATTATGTTGAATATGTATAAAGGAAGAAATTTTATTAAAGCTCTGCCTTAAACTTTTTTATTTTGGAATTACTAATGTAGAGATTGAGGAACCATGTCAGATTCAAAAGAAGAAAGGAAGCAAGACAAGGGGGAAAGATGTGGATCCGACTCCTCTTCCACCCAGGGATAGAAACATTCCAGCAAGATATAAATGAATTACTTTTACTGGAAACACACGTGGTTTAGACATTAGAATGAAGGCTTTATTACCTTCATGGAATTTACTTTTTAGATTCAAAGTGGGAACTTAATCCAGTCCGGGTGGTGCTTAACCCCTATATTGTAACTTTATTATTATATATAATATATTCACATTTTGCCTGCAAAAAAAAATGTAGAGATTGAGTTAAAAAACAGTCTCCAAACATTATATATCAGGAAGTAAATAAATGCAGAAGGCACTTGTACCAAAGAAGTGAATAATAGGTACTGGGCTTGCCTTACTTTTTAGCTTTGTCGATGCTTTAATTTGGTAGCTTGTAAAACCATCTTCTGCCACACTTTGTTAGCTTTTTCTATGTATTTTGCGGATGTACGTAAACATCTAAGTTGGATTTCCTCTTTAAGATTCAGGGGATGACAAGATTTTCTAACGGACAGACAACAATAGGTAGGGTGAGGATGGTGATCAAACTTGATTTTACCAGTACATGCATAGATTTTTAATTTTCTGTTTTAGGAACCTTTGCGACTTTTCTAGATTTAGATAGATTTATATTTGCAAACTTAGCTAATTAGTGCTCCTCACCTGCTCTTCGCTTTGCTACTCTAAGTAAAGAGGAACTTAGATGTTCATTTGTGCAAGTGGTCTGGTTGAATTTCTTTTTCTTCTACAGTCATGACTCAGTTTATGTCAGGCTTCTCAACAGGGTAAATTACAACTGTTGCATATTTTGGTTTGAGTGGAAAGCGCAACTGCTTACTGCTGTGATCCCAGCGTTGTTACTTGCTTGCCTTCCCTCAATATGCAATCTCAAGGAAGAAATTACAAATTTCTAAGTGTGTAACGCTATCTCTTGCTCTCATGTTTCAAAAACCAACTCCAAGTTAACTGTGACTCTCGCTTGTCTGTAAGTCCTTATCTCCATCTTGTAAGTTGGTAGAACTACATCTTCCTCATTACATAGAGGCATTGAAGACCTCTCTTGTCTTAGCCAGAGGAGAGAGGAAAATGCAAGGAATATGAAAAGGAGAGGGGCACCAGTCAATAAGGGGCTTAAGTATGAACTATGGAGGCTCCGAAAATGCATCATATGTTTATATCGTATGCATGCTTACATATATCTGAAAGGAAATTTTGTTTCATTACCTTGAGTTGTTTATGGCACACATTCAATCTATTGCCTTGTATCATATGGAAAAAGTGTGAACTTGTCAAGTTCATTCAGTGAGTCTGAACCTTAAGTATCTACATCTAGAAACACGTACACAGCATCGGTTTGAACTCTTTGTACATCAATATAACCGGTTCTTGAAGCCACTTACATATACTAGCTAGGCAATTTTAACTCGTCTCTCTGTTCTATGGTAATCAATTTCCGCATAGCTCAACTAGTTTATCAAGGTTTCCATTGGCCATGTGCTCATAAACTAAGACCAATCCTTTCCACTCAGGACACCATCTTAAGAACTGAACCAAGTGCTTATGTTTCAAGTGTTGTATGCAGATAAAAGAAAACAATAGAAGACAAGGACAGAATAAAAGGTAATAACCAAGGCGCAGATTAGGCTGTCCTTAAGGAAAGATTTCGCCCCTTCCAATGGTGCAGAAAGGCAACAGTGGCGTCTTCCTCATAGGATTCAATGGTTAACAGTAGCCTGACTTTGCACTAGAACAGACTACCCTCTAGAACAACAATATAACTCTCTCTGGCGGCTGACAGGAAGAAGAGAAGAAGAATAGGAGTGAATCTCTGTTTCTGAGAAGTGGGATGAAGACTGATAGAGTATTCACAATTTATGGTTTTCTCTTGAATTGGATTCGCTAGTGTATAGAGGCAGCAGCACGACTTCTGGTATACACGAGTTCTCTCTCTCTGTGTCTCTCTCTCTCTGTTCTGTGATGATCTCTCTCTATGAACACAGCAATGTTTATATAGAGTATGATCGGTTATCATAGATGGAGAAGGACACCTCTCCAAGTCGGTTTCACAAAACCAATTCGAAGTAGAACTCTAGCTAGCTGAAACTTGCTGCAAAAGCAAAAAACAAGTTTAGGCAATTGGTAATCCACTACCCACTAGACAATCAGCCCAAGCCCGAACCCGACACGACTCGGCTCGGTTCGGTGTGGGGCGGGCGGGTGTGGCTTTGGGTGAGTCCTCCCTCCTAACACAAAAGCCTTTGTACCCTAAGGGCACGCCCTTATGCTAGAGGATCACCTCATATACCTCACTTGCTAGTGGTGGTTCACCAATGTGGGACTAAACAACACACAAGTATTTTGAAATACTCATTAGAGATTCCAACATCAAGCAACCCACATTTGCCGCTAACTCATTGGTGAAGGGGTCGCTGATGGGACCGAGTTGGTTTATCTGACTGAATCTCTTGATCGCAACTTCCTTTCCAGATTTGGGGACCCCTCATGTACAACACCTGATGCTTCCTCACCGATGATTCTACTTTGGCGGAATCCTTTTGTGGCTGCCTTTATTTCATAAAGTGAGTCTTGTTGGTAAACTTCTGGCGATTTCTCGTGTTCTATTTCATCCTTCAATGCTCCTATCATCCTATGCCACCTAAGATTCAATTATCATTCATTAGGCAACAGAGAGAATTTGACAAATAAAATTTTCAGATTTTATACATAGATTTCCAACAGATACTACCTGAACCAAAATCCTATGATGACAAGGGAGACCGAGAGAAATGCTACTGCTCCTCCCTCCAAACCTAGGGGTTGCAAAATGAAATGCAGCTCTTACCACCCTTCTCCCCCCAAAGTCCCAAACCAAAAAAACTCATCCAGAAACCAAAATCTCTGTAATGTCTTGTCAAAGATCATTGCTTAATTTAACTCCTTCACAAAGTAAATTAGCATTATAAATGCACCTTAGCCAATGGTGCAGTTTCAAGTATAATATACTTAACAACGATGCTCAACTATTCATTGAATGGTAGTTGCATATCAGGAGACCTACATGCTGTGCTTATTAAGTTGTTAATGAAGAAAAATGTTGCAGACTCGAGATACGTAGTCTAGTACTAGCGGCAACAGTTTCATAGCAGTTTAAACTTTAAAGATCCCTAGATCTCATGCATAAACTGAAATGCATTTGAACATGAAACACACATTGCCAGTTTGCCACCATGTTTTAATATGCTCTTGCAAGTTGTTCACTAAAGAGTCTTTCCCCTTTGTATAAATAACTGACAACTACTTATCTTTGATTCAGTGTTTAATGGGTAGAATTATTTTCGATTACAATAATCTATCCTACATATTCAAAACAGAGTTTGATCTAACCACAACGTGCATAACAAACACGCGCGTAGACTACTATACATTTTATATATCATCAGTATAAGTAAATCACCCTCACATATAATATGTTTCTAGACAATTTTGATCAGTCATTTAAACCAGCTTAGTTCAGAATATAATGGCTAAAATTATCCTTAGACTCCAGTAGTTACAAAATATAGGTGGCTGTAGAAAATTCTATTATTGGATCAAGATGATACGAAAGAAAGAAAAACGAAAAAAAGCCCATGGAGAACTCACTCTGCCGATTATCCTAAGTAGCTTGGCCGCAAAGAAATTAAGTTTCGAGTCCATTTTGGAGAAGTACGTGAAATGGATGTTGCATAGAAAATTAGAAATGAAGCAGAAGAATCCTTATTTGCTTGGAGACTAATATGATTTTGATGAGGAATTAGAGACTCAATCAAATGGATGAAGAGGACAGCAAAATAATGATGAGAAACGAATCTAATGGATCAAAAGGACTACAATACATTTGAGAATCACAAGAAATGTATAGTCACCGATTGGCACGGAGATCAAACGGCCAATGGTAATTGCTTGGAGAAGTGGATATCGGTTTGGAACTCAGCTGAAATTAAATCGGACTCCAAGTACAAACTCTTCTCGGATACCTGTAGAAATGCCGACATAACCACCCCAAGTGTACGTCTATAAATAAACGACCATGTTATATTCTTTCTCACAAAACCCTCTACAAGCTAGCTAGGTTTAAGCACAAACAAAACTATTTGCATTAACTTGATCGAAGGAAGATCCAAGAAGAAGAACTCAGAGTTGTTTGCAAGTCTAGAAAAAAAAGTAATATTTTGTTGAGGAGCACGTAAAGATGATGCCCGTGGGATTTCATTTTGTTCCAACTGACGTCGAACTCATATGTTATCTATGGGAGAAAGTCTATGGAGAAGGTCTACAAGGTATAATGAAGAACATCATTGTGGAACACGACCTTTATGGAAGTGAATCGCCAAGGGAAATATTCAATGGGACTTCGGAGACTGAGTTATATTTTTTCACAGTCCTCAAAAAGAAATTTGGTCATGGAGAGAGAATGGATCGAACTGTTGGTGCAAAAGGAACGTGGATGATGCAGAACAATGGCAAACATGAAGGAGGTTGCAAAATCCCGGCGATTTATGACCCTGTAGATAACTCTGAAATAGGATATAGGAAAAATCTGAGCTTTGCACCACCAAAAGGTCAGGAAGTAAGGATAGTGAGTGGTAAGAAAGAAAGTTGGGTAATGCATGAGTATACCTTGAGAGTCTATCCAGATGGTCAAGATGTATGGGCTCTTTGTAGGATCATCAAGGGAAATAAGAGTGATAATAACGCATCTTCACACTACACCATATTCATTAGAAAAAGACAAAGATACCCGGCCTTATTTTTTGTCATTTGTTTCAAGACGCACCACGTCGTCGTGGAAGAGCGTCGGAGTGGCCTATCAAAAAAAAAAAAAACCCAAAAAATTTTTTTTCTTATTTCTCAAAACAGAAAAAAAAAAAAAAAAAAAAAGGCCTCCACTCTCTCTTTCTCTCTGGCGATTCTACTCAAATTGATAATGGAGATTTGATGATCCTCAAATTCGACAATGGAGATTTCTTGATCCTTTTGCAAAGCGTGATTATTCAACAATTGAATCGACAATGGAGAAAGAAAGGTAATTTTCTTCTCAAAATCTAGTTCACTCATTGTTTATGATTGTTGCGGTTGTTAAATCGAATTAGAAACCCTAGATTGTTGATTTTGATTTGAGTTATTTGGTTGTTGATGCTTTACTTCATTTTAATTTATTATGTAACTATGTAGTAACTTGTTGCTATTTGGGCTTTGATCGACACTACTCGAAGTAGGCTCACACCCGGCCAAATTTGCTTGACCGATTCACATGATAATTTTGATTCTTTATGAAACATAGAAGTTATGGTTTACTTTCACATTATAGAAGTTATAGTTTACTTTCACCCTCATTCTTTATGAAACATAGAAGTTATAGTTTATTTTGATTTTATATCTTATTGCTTGCTCTCACGAGAGAATTGTAACTAGTTTGGAACTCACATTTACCAAAATTGTAAGGTCGCTAAATTCAAATTCAAATTATTTTCTAAATTTGGTGCTTAACCCACTCACCAAAACAATTCTCTCACTCTCACTCTATAACTCTCTTCAACAACCAAGTGACCAACTCCAAAGAAGACACTCCATTCTCGAGAGAGCTATTTATGTAAAAGGTATGTTTTGTTGTTGTTTTGTTGTTTAAAACTTCAATCTTTTTTTTTAAATCGATTTGTACTTCATATGGGTTTTAGGCTTTGATTTGAAATTTTGAGTTCTTGGTTTTCGACAATGTTTTAAAGTTAAGTGAAGAAAATGGAGAAATCTAAGAAAACATCATATGAAGATATATGTAAGCAAAGAATAGAGGAAAACAAGAAAAGAGAATGCGAAATCAGCCTTGTTAAACTTGCTCAAAATGTTCATGGCGCCTCTAAAAGCCGGTAATTCTTCCTTTTCACTTTGCTCCATTACTGTTATTTTGTTTTTCAATCTTCTAATTGGATAACAGAGGAAGCAGTGAGACCTCGACCTTCTCGCAAAGAAATGACTGCTCTTGAACCAAGAAGATCATCTCATGATTTGAATTGCCAACTCCGATTATCTGAAGAAAAGACTAGGGCTAAATTGCCAACTGGTGTATCTGAAGGAAAGCCGACTCGGTAGCAATTATCGGAGAAAGAAGATCATCAAGATTACTAAATTGGCAACTCCGGTATACAAAGAAGTGAGTCATTTTTCTCTTGACCCAAGTTACTCCCTTTATATCCACATTGCATTTTGAAGTTCACTTACCCCCAAATGTTCATTTTTCAGGATCCCATTGTTATCGAAGAAAGTCCTACGAGGTTTGTGGTTACGTATATGTATTTAGAAGATTGTCGATGGGATATAATGTGTAATGTACTTAATTTATCAAATCGGATTATCAACAGAGAGTATTCAGAGGAATCTAGGGTCAACCATGTGATAGAAAAACGGTGACGATTCTAGGGTCAACCCCCGTGATGGAAAGAGTGAGGACTTGAAGTCGAAACTTGAAAATGGTTGTCCTAGTTTCGTTAAACCAATGACCAGATCATACTTGAAAGGGGAACTTGGTGGTAAGCACAATTTCTTGTCGATTTCTGAAGTTTGAATAATGATCAGGTTGTAAGTGAAATGATGATATTTAATTTAATTTATTTTTAGTTTTAGTGAAATGATGATATGGTTTAGCAATTAGCACTTCAGCTCTCATTTGATTAACCTTTGCATGTTTAGCTTACTAACTTGATGCTTCCATTCTTGTTATCATTTTTCTTTATAAACCTATAAAACTAGAGAAATGTGGATGATCTTTGCGATGATAAGTTATCCTATAGTATATATTATTTTAACTTTTTCTGGTAAAATAGAATTTCATTAATAAAAGAAGCAAAGTAGGTTGAGAAAGCCTATGAGCACGGGAACACTAAAATGCATAAAACAGCCCTACATGTGCCACACAAGTAGCCTATTACCCCAAGTCCTAGTATAACATTGGATCCACCCTAGTATAACATTGGATCTCACCCTAGTCTCATGCTACTATTATTATACATTCTTCTTTTCGTAATATTTCATTTTCTTATATAGGTACCAAATGAATGGTTTCGTTGGTTGGTGTCACTTTACAACAATCATTTGAATGGGATACTTGCGATGAAATGGGTCTTGGCAAAACTGTTCGTATATGAGCATTGAGAAATGAGAAAATTGGTAACTTGTGATTCGAAAGATATGGTAACTTGTGATTCAGGATAAATGACCGATAATTTCTGCCTTTTACAGGTTATTTCTCTAATCTGTTACCTAATGGAAGCAAAAATGATAGAGGTCCCTTTTTGGTGGTAGTTCCATCATCAGTTCTACCAGGTTGGGTGACAGAACTTAACTTTTGGGCCCCCGGTATAATCACGATTGCATATTCTGGCCCCCCTGAAGAACGTCGTAGACTATTCAAGTAATGACATGTTTCATACCTACAAAATAAAATACATGTCATTTGATTAGTAAGGAACTTGTAGTCTCATTTAGTTTTGTCATGTGGAGGTGACTTCGTCTTTGCAATTTGATCCTGCAGGGAAACTGGGAAAGAATCGTGCAACAGAAATTTAATGTCCTGACAACGTACGAGTATTTGATGAGCAAACATGATCAACCAAAACTTAGCAAAATTAATTGGCACTATATTATAATTGACGAGGGCCATCGAATAAAAATGCTTCGCAAAATTTGAATCTGACCTTAAGCACTACCAAAGTGCTCACAGATTGCTCCTTTGGAACACCTCTACAGGTGGATTTGCCTATCCTCTTTTAGGTTGCTTTATGTTCATTTATTGCTTTTATTCTTTTATGTTTGTCTTGGGGAAATAGTAGATTTTTCAAGCTTGGGTTAACTGGAGCCTCGTGTCTTTCCCCCTTTGTCGTTCTGTTTCATTTATGGTGTAAGACAGGACACTTCAAGTATCAAGTTCCATACTCGAGTTTGTTTCCCCTTTCTATAACACTTTTCCACCATTCTCTATGGCTTGCTTGAGAGTGTTCAGACACTTTTCCAACATTTTATATCAATAAACCTTTTGAGAGTGGTGTTGATACTTCTCCTAATCAAGTAAGTTTTGTTCTTCCTTTAAACTTTTAAGTTTTAAATAAAAGCAGTTTTTCAAGTGTGATTTTTCGAGTTTCTTTTCTCGGCAGGCTTCTTGATTAGAGCTGTTCTACTTGTGTAATTGTTGAATTACACAGTTCCTACTTGTGTAATTGTGGAGGTGTGTTGTTACTGTTACTAGTTATAACCTGTGACTACGTCACTCATGCCATGTTTGAACTTATATCCAGAGAACATGTTTGTCTCTCTTTTTTATATCTTTGAACTCATATTTGGAGCACATGTTTCTCTTTTTGGAGCATATGTTTGTCTCTTTTTGAACGTAGGGTAGGGGAGGTAACGTTAAATTTTCAAGGGAATGGTATTTTAGGGAGGATTCAATTGATATAAGAAACTGTCCTGATTAAGAAACTTTATACATAATGAATTAAAGGATTGCATGTTTGCTTAAGACGTGTAGCATGTTTCTTAACATAATTCTTCTTAAATAGGTTTCCTTATTGATCAAATTTTTACTACCTTAGATCTCTCAAGTCTACTTTTATCAACCACCCTTTATGTGCACACAATTTTTAATTTTTAAATAACTTCCCCTCGACACCGAAAGCAATAATGTAATATAGATTGTATCTACTATTGTTGTTTATGTGCGTATGTTTGGCTAGAGAAAGCTACTGTTGTTACCAACAATGTTTCATTTGTTTCTTTCTTTGGTTTATCTTTGCAAATTTTTGGTATTGATGAGGAAAAATAAGTACCATTTTTCCCCTAGAAATTTTCTAGGGGGGCACTGGACAGAGTAGGAAAATGTTTACTAAAGAAAGTGGCTGACAATGTACAAAGACTGGGCTGTCAGTTGATTAACCTCAATATTTAAAATCCTTATGCGTTATCTCACTTAGCTGTATAAAGAAGAGAGAACATTGCAGATCTTTCTGAAGTTGTTCACCTTTGAGTTTGACCAGCTAGTCTGAATTCAATAATAAGAAATCTTGTATATATTTGCATCAAACTGTCCGCAGATTTGAGATTTTAAGGTTATGTTGGTCTGAAATCAATGTGGCTTGCTTCATATATCTGAATGACTAAATTTTAGAGGTTGGACATGGGAGGGGATAAAAAACTAAAAGAAATATGCACATGTTGTGCTTTTATATTAAGTAAGTGCGCCTTATACGAAAACAATGCAAATTTATTTGGATCTTGATCAAGATATTACGGATATATGGTCGGTTTAACTTCGATGTGGTGGAATGACTAATTAGGGAGGAGCTGATAAAGTCCAGGGTTTAGCCTTCTTTCACGGACCAATATTATGTATTGTTTAAATAAACTGTTTGTTTGCTTTGGTAGCGAAACAAAGAACATTTAGTTGGGTTCTCTTCATTTTTTGTTTAGTGTTGAGTTGAGTTCGGAGTTCGGACTCTTTCTGATTACTTTGTATATAGTGCTTTTGTTGTCATCGTTTCTCCCATAATTTACCCCTGTCATTATGCAAGTTTCCCCGTTTTGTTTCATTCTTTCCTTAATGGTGTTTGGGTTAGGTGGAAAATTAATAAAGGAATAAAGTTGCATAATGAGCCATCTTGACTAAAATTGTACGTAAGTAGGAATAAAGGAAAATCGAGCCATCTTGGCGCCATTATATATTTACTAATCTTGTTGAGACAATTAGATTCATTTTGACAAGATACGAAGAAATCATAGTCTATGGCCAATATGCAAGATAACTGTTTTGCGGCTTTTGACAAGCAAATGAATGTATTGAGGATTAATTTGTTTTCTTTGTGGACTAAGGATTAGCTAAAGTGGTTAATTAATTGCGTGTTGGAGGGCTGAAGTCTTCCTTAAGCCCTCAACTTGTCACATCTTTAGAAGGAGCATTCTTTGTCAGTGATTGACATGACCGTGGGCAGTTATGTTTAGAAGGAGATATTTGCTATAGGCTTAAATTCAGGTTCATTAAAACCTCATGTTGAAATCTCACTTCGAAGTTAAACTGAAAGTTCTCTGCATGAGATTTTTAGAGTACTTAGATTTTTGTACAATTTAGATAATTGTAAGTGTATGAATTGAAATTTTAAGTTTAGAATTTTGTTGAGTGGTATGACTGTATTATTTAGTAGGTGTGGAAATGGAAAAGAATTTGAATTTACTTATATTTGGCTTCCGTTGTTATTATTGTATGAAGATGGGTCTGTTTAGGAAGAAATGTCCATTTTGTTTGGTTTCCTCTATGTAGAATGGGCTTCTTTTAGCTCATTCAACGTTTTAAAAAACAAACATGAAAATTTGATAAACGACGCACCTTTAGTGTGAAATAAAAGAAACGACTGCTAAAAAAACGGGTCACCATCCGACACTTTAAAGTGTCGTTTTTTTTGAAAAAACGACGGCTCTTTAATGTCTTTTTTCAACTGTTCTGGTGTAGTGTCAAGCATGGACCAAAATATCTCCAATATATATCGGTATTTTGGTACACCGACATCGATATTTCCGATATATATCCACCGAATATAGAACCCTTTTTTCCGATATATATCGGAATTTCTGATATGAAACTTTATATCGCCGATATAATCGATATATATCGGTTGACTTTTTGACCATTTTAAAATATAAATCCGATATTTCCAATATATTTCCGATATTATATTTCCGATATTTTAAATAGTTTGGATTGGTTACCAAAAAAATGGATATATCCGATATATATCGATTTTTGAGTACACCGATATATTCATCGATATCGATATTTTGGGCCTTGGTGTCAAGTTCATCTGCCTCTGTTTCTTCCCAAGGTCTAGAGGAGAATGAGGAATTCCAGCCAAGAGAAAAACTCCCCAGAACAACTTCGGTATCCACTTCCGTACCAATGGCCTCTTCAACAACATCAGCTTTCAATGAGGGAGTAACGACAACTCCGACATACTTATATGGGAATTTGTTGCAACAAGACCATAATCAGTTCTCAGCATCAAGTGTGTCTGGTATGCCTATGCACAGGGCCGGCTCAAACCAAAGTGTAGCCTAAGGCGGATTTCATAATATTGTTATATTGAGGCCTTTTTTTCTCAACAATTTAATAAAGAAAAATGGTATATAAGTAGTAAGAAACTAAAAATTGAGGCCTATAAATTTTGGGAAGTTTTTTTCCCACGTATTCTGTGTGGAGGCCTAATTTTCAGGAAGGAATTTACATTTTAGATTCTTAGTTTTAGAAATTTCTTTTGGGTTTTATGATATAAGCGAAATTAAGGCCTATTTTTAAGGTGAACTTTGGGGATTTTCCAACAAACCATGCAACTTACGAGGCCTTTTTCAAAGTGAGGCCTTAGGCGGTCGCCTTTTTTCTATAAAGGACGAGCCGGCACTGCCTATGCAACAACATGGCCATGGAAACAACGCGTCTCAAGAGACTCCTCAGCTCATTGATGCGTCTAATAACTTCGATCCATTAGTAACGACATCAATTGGGAGTCTATCTACTTGGTAGCAAGTCAAGCGTCTCAAGAGGATTGTCAACAAAATTTTGATGGAAATTTGTTGCAGCAAGTGAGCAAGACCACAATCAGGTCTTAACATCTAGTATGCCGAATGTGGAGCCTAAGAGTAATTATCTACCACGGTCACATATGCCTATGGGGAGAAGCCTAGAAATTCAGAAGTCATATCTGGTGGACAAGTCAATACCTTAATGTCGAATTTTTACTAAACGTTATTTATTTTTAGCAAGGAGATGTACAAAAAGAACATGTTTATATTATAAATTGGAAGGGTTCAATGTTTTGTTAATTGAAGAATAAGATGCTTCATTTTTCCTATGTTTAGTTTTTTCAAGTTATTATACGTCTTTCGTTTATGTATGCATTACTATAGTTTATCGACATTCGTAGTATATCTTCTCACAAGTAGACAAAGATGTATGTCTGTAAGTTTGACTCGCATCTAATTACCATCACAACTTCTGCTCTGCAAATGTCTAAACCGTTTGTCACATACTCACAGCATAGTTAGAATTAATCTAGCGCATGTTCCACGGAACATCTTGGTTGCACGAAAAAACTGATTCCGAAACCTGATAGCGGGCTGCTTCCTGCTTAACCAGCTTCTGGAGTTCTGCCATGTCTAATTTTTCCTCTAAATAGGAAGTGAAGCGTTAATGATTTTGAGTTTTTCATAGCAGAATGATGGCACATAATTGAATAATAACAGATATAACTATACAAATTAAGAACTGTATAAGCATATATACTAAGTAATGGAACATAATGCAGGTCCAGCATTTTTCACTTGTGGGGGAATAGGCCGGATGCTGCAGGGACATGGAAATTAGGTTGACAAAGTGGTGGGCTCACAGATATGTATGATCAGATACATCGAGACGATACATTCCCTTAGATTTTAGAATGTCAAAGAAGACTTCTCAGCAGATATCACATAATACAGAACAGCTTGACCATGGTACAATAGGTAGTCCGTAGATGATAGATGTTGCATTCTGATTCCATAAATTTTCGCGGAGGATCTTGATTCTTGACAAATTGCTCTTTCTGTACATTGCTTCTCATGGATCTATGTTTTAATTGTCGTTGAAGTGCTCAACCAGACCAAGCATTGATTCTATTGGTTAAAGAAGTTACACTTCTCTTCTCACATAATAATCGAAGCCCCTTCACTATAGATGGGGACATGGGGTAGCTAGAAGAAAAACAGCAGAAAATACGTTATACAGGATTGTCCATCTGCCACCAGATCCGCTTTTAAGCATGCTGATATTATATGTGCATATGAGTGCAACCATGGATATTCAAAGGAAACCCATAGGTTAAGACTTGCATCATGAAGAGTGACGGATAGAATCCTACAGTCACGTATGTTGGACTTAATATTGACTGCCCTGCAACATGGACTTTGTTGCAGTTGGATTTTTGTTGTCATTTGATGTGTTGCTATCTTGCCAAACACCTCCCGGAGGACTTAGCTAGTCCTGCTTGGTAAGTCGCTGTTGCAATTAGTGCTGCTATTACCAAAGCATTTCGAGCATCACTTGGGCAATCTCTCCCTCTATGAAATTTGAACTACTCCACCAAGCGGTTAAGTGGGGATTGGGATGGTGTTCGTTCGTTACAGAGAACCTGACCAGCGTAATTATTTTTGTTACTACTTCTGATAGGTCTTCTGCTCTCATAGCTCCAGTGCCTCGTAGGATTCCCTCGATTTCACTTGGGAATAGAATAGTAGTAAGAGATCAAGAACGGAAATACTGCTTTTGTTTCTGGTCTCTATATCTACCACTCCAATTGTAATAAAAGCAACAGATCCACCACCTGTTTGTGATTCTATAAATCATCATGTAAAGTAATTTTTCCATCATTTACTTTCAAATGATCGATCTATACGGTTCTTAACCAAGTATACATAATTTTTTGAATTCCAACAGTAAGTCAAATTGCTTTTACTATAAAGGATTCAGACAAAAAAAAACGAAGTTTATATAAAGGGACGAATAGATCTATTTGTTCTGTACAAACCCTAGATTGTTGCGCTTATTAAATCGTGTTAGAATATATCAATATTAGAATAAGTCAGTATTAGAATATGTCCAATATGGATAGTCCCATGTTTCTATAAGTGTGGACATCCATATCTAGCAGTTTCTATTATTATGTTTTAGTTTTAGTATAAGTATGTAACTCTGGGTAGAGAACAATCTCTCTCAGACTCTCTCAACCTCTTTAACCCTAATAAATCTCTAGTCTTCTTTGGTCTTCTTCTTGGTGTCTTTAATATATCAATATCACAACTCTCCTAGCATCGCCACTAACACGAATTTAACATGGTATCGGAAAGGGTAGGTTCGGTGGTATCTTTAGGAGAGGGAAACCTCAATAAAAAAAAAAAATCAAAATCAGTTTGTTTTAATTTTCAGTATAGTATTCAAGTCAAGTTTCAAGAAGAAGAAGGATTTCTCACAAGAAGAAGTTCTTATATCTCAATTCAAGTTTCAATTTTTTTTCTCTGGCGGTTTCATTGTTCACCCAAGATCGCTTCATTTTAATCGTTTCATCGTCATGTTAAAGTAAGTTTTTAAGATTCCGCTAGTGTTTGAAGAATGATAGGAGAGAGATATGAAGACATTCAGTATTGGTTTCTTAGTATTGTTTCGCTTCCGCAATCTACGTCTGCTGCAATCTCTCTGTCTTAGTATTGATAAGAGGGCACAACCTCTCTCAGATCCCGAGTCTTTGAAGTTAGTATTGATGAGTGCACGTGCTAATATGCCTTTGACGCCCAGCTTCAAGCTTCCACTCATCAGTTTTTGAGATTTTTGAAGTATCAAGCCTTTGGAAGGTAGTTTACACTCTCATCCAGGATTGGAGGAGTAGTATTGTTTGTATACAGTTATGGATGTTTGGGTTTCTAGCTTCTGCGCAATTGGTATTGATGTCATCTTCTCTCTCAGTTTCTAGAACATGATCAAGTTGTTTGTTTGAAGTATTATAGGGGCACATGACCTCTATCTCACGAGAAATTATTCTTTTCATCTTCCACTGTTCCAGAAGTTTGCAGTCATAAAAAGGCGCGACCCACCCTCCACCCTCTATAGTGAGTATTGTTTGATGCATGTTCTGTTAGAATTGTTTTTGTGTATTGGAGTATGAAGTATTGTTTTTTGAAGTGGGCATTGGTTGGTTGTATAAGTTGGGATTTAGTTTTCTTAGTTTCAAGTTCAAGTCGGAATAGACAAGCCTTTGTATATTTCAACAGCCTTGTATATTCCAACTTGAGAGGGGGAATAGGGAGATATGAAGACATTCAGTAGTATATGAAGGAAGGAGAATATGGAGACGTATGAGGAAGAGTACTCATGTCTCCATATTCCAACAAGCCTTGACGAACTCTTCATGACAAGGCAATCCACTATTCGGATCTTGAAGATGACATCCCCACTCTGCAGATCTTCAAGATTCGGTAGCAGATCAAGCCTAAACCGCAAACAAGTTTCGTGTAGTGCTTGATCAAGCCTTAATCGCACGTATGTTTTGTGTAGCGATCAAGCCCTCAATATGCGTATGTTTCGTGAGTACCCATAATAGTATTTTGTTGACATTAGCGGTGATATTGATAGTAGCAAGAAGAAGCACATCAAGTCACTGTTATTGTTTTCAATTTATATTATGACAGCCATAACAATGAATGAAGTGAGTAGTAGCCAAGCAGCACGCCACTACACTGGTGTTATGATTTCGGTTGTGGTCGAGGTACATCTTCAAGATTGAGGTTAGGTCATTGCCTACACCGGTTTCAACTTAACGCGTCAACAGCGGTTGTTCGAGTTCTTCAACTGAAGACAGTTCTATGCGAAAGGGGAGCAGTATTCTTATCTTTTGTTTTTTTGTAATCCAAGTTATAATTTGCATAGTTTGCGTAATTACAGCTTGAGGGGGAGTGTTAGAATATATCAATATTAGAATAAGTCAGTATTAGAATATGTCCAATATGGATAGTCCCATGTTTCTATAAGTGTGGACATCCATATCTAGCAGTTTCTATTATTATGTTTTAGTTTTAGTATAAGTATGTAACTCTGGGTAGAGAACAATCTCTCTTAGACTCTCTCAACCTCTTTAACCCTAATAAATCTCTAGTCTTCTTTGGTCTTCTTCTTGGTGTCTTTAATATATCAATATCACAACTCTCCTAGCATCACCACTAACACAGAATTTAACAAATCGAATCAGAAACCCTATATTGTTGAGATGTTGGGTGTGTGGAGAAATGATATAGAATGAGCAGAGTACCCATTCTATATTGGGTCACTTTCTATTACATGAACACAAGGTGAGGCCATTTTGATGTCAGCGATAATTTAGTTTCGTGTTTTCTCTCTTCATGATATGGCCTACTCCATGTTAACTTATTCCACGCACTTGTTTTAATATCTTGCATTGGCTAGCTGTTTACAACAGCACCATAGCTGTACTTTTCAAAATGTTATAGCCTTGATTTTTTACAATTTTAGTTGTCATTTCTTGTTCACCGATGGTAAATTTTCTTTTACAGATATTTTCTCTATGGGTTGTCAGTCCTAGAAAGCTAAGAGGACTAGCTGAGGTGGGCAATGTTCTCTCAGTCTCAGGTCTTAATTTAGAACTCGTATTGTCTTATGAGAACGAAGAAACTTCCTCCTATAAAACCTTATTATGTCAACATGTCAAATAATGTATTTTGCTCTCTTGAAATTGTCACTGTAATGCTCATTTATACACTGATTTTTTGTATAGATTCATTTCTTGTGATATTGGCAAAATTCTTAGCTCAGTTTCAGTCAATCTAGGTTGCTTGTGATCATCTCGTCATTTCAGGTAAGCTTTTGGGTTGCTTTGCATGATATTTCAATCTTTTTTTGTTATCAATTTTAAGGGAAGTTTCACTATTTGTAGAGCACCATAGATGCTGCACATTCGGGGGTTTATATATATACGCGCCTTTACAGAGTCCTCACATCACGTATCTAGGCTTGCAGCTTTTCACTGCTTAGGGTGATATTATTAGTTTAGGGGCTGTATTATCTGCTATATTAATTCTTGTTAGCATTAATTAATGATATTGTACAAAGTCATTCAGTAGCTGTTTTTGCTGCAGTAGTAAACAGATCTTCTCAGCATGGTGATGATTATGACATGGTGAGCTTTGTGCCGCTCGACTTGAGGAAGTAAAGCAGGTAGTCTCTCTCTACACAGCTTTCATATCTGAATTTATCAATTAGGTTCCTCTGAAGATCAGACACCACCATCTTTATATAGTTTCAGACCTTCATTTATTGGCTTTACGCGTGCATTTGCCTTACAAAAAAATTTAAACTGATTATAACACACACACATATATATATATATATATCTAACTACTTTAAAGAGTTTGGTTCGGTGAATAGTGCCTTTTTCCGGTTATACCCCTGAACAAGTTTTGTTATTACAATTATTATTAAAAGGTAAATTCGTAATAAGATATGTTATGAAAGGGTAAGACCAGAATTTGACCAGTAAAATTTAGACGTTTCCCTCTCAATTTAGCACATTATCCTCAGTTTTGCAAATATTTGCAATATTGCCACTTCCTAAAAAACTGACACGTGGACTCCTCTTTTTAGAATTGAGACATTACCCTCTCTTTTTGCAAACAATTACGGAACTGCCACTGCCCAAAAAACTGCCCGCGCCACGTGTCAGGAAGCTAGTATATATATATATAACGCTAGAGTGTCCACGTGTCAAGGCTAATTAAGAAAAAATAGGAGATAAAATAGGAAACAAATATTTATCTTTATCCTTAGATATATATTATAACTATACCCTCACAAAGACTCCAATTTTTTAAAAACTCTATTACTAAATATAAAAGCAGTTTTTTCTAAACTCTATTACTAAATATAAAAAAGTATGATATAAATAAATAAACAATCCCATCTAGAGTTTTACATACTCTCTAACTTTTTCTAAACACTATAGCTAATTATGAAAAAACAATCATATCTAGAATTTCACAAAATCTCCAACTTTTCCTAAACAATATAGCTAATTAAGAAAAAAAAAATAGTAAACAAAAAACTAAATTGCTAAAAACAATAATTTTCACCGAAAACGATTTTTCTAAAACCCTTTCGATTTGATTCGCCATCCACTGTGTGATTTAGACATTTATTAATAGTTAAGGATTCAAAAATCAAATTTATTGACCATTAATTATGACATATTCCAATTCTTTATATATATATATAAAGAATTGGAATATGTCATAATTATTGTTACACCCTCACCAATCTATTTTTTAGAACACTCGCATAGACTCCAGTTTTTTCTAAACTCTATTACTACTTATAAAAAAGTAGGATATAAATAAGAAAACAATCTCATATAAAGTTTCATAGAGTCTCTAACTTTTTCTAAACACTATAACTAATTACGAAAAACCAATTTCATCTAAAGTTTCACAAAAACAATCCTATTTAGAGTTTCATAGAGTCTCTAACTTTTCCCAAAAAATATAGCTAATTACGAAAAAAAAATATGAGACAAAAAAACTAAATTGCTAAAAACAATAGTTTCCACCGAAAACAATTTTCCTAAAACCCTTTCGATTTGATGCGTCATTTACAATGGGATTTCAACATTTATTCATAGTTAAAGATTCCAAAAATCACAATTCTGGTCACAATAATTACGGCAGATTTCAATTAAATTTATAAATTTTCAACACTATATATATATCACAATTAAATACAATATATATATATATATATATATATATATATATATATATATATATATATATATATATATATATATATAATTTTCAGTTAAAGTGGACGTTGGGCTTAAATAAATTATATACCAAATCAAAACAAATTACATGTGAAAAATTAAATTATACAAAAAATAACATCACAAAATATATAATATAAAATGGAAAAAAAAAATAACGGCAAGCAATAATGACAAATATTTCAAAACATATATAATACTGAATGAAACTAACGTCAAAGAACAATTAATGGGGAACCAAAAACTAGATTCAAATGCATCGAACTAACCTCAAATAATATTTAACCGGAAATCGGAAACTGGATGCAAATGCAAGCATTAAACTAATCTTAAAAAGTAATTAATAGAAAATCGGAATATGGATACAACTGCATTAAACTAACCTTAAAGAATAATTAACGAGAAATCAAAACTTGGATGCAAATACATCAAACTAATATAAAAGAAATAATTGTCGGAAAATCGGGAACTGGATGCAAATGCATTGAACTAACCTAAAAAAAAAATTAATTATAAATTGGAAACATGATGCAAATGCGTGGAACTAATCTTAAAGAATAATTAACGAAAAATCGGAAATCGGATGTAATTGCACTGAACTAATCTTAAAAAATAAACTAGATGCAAATGCATTGAACTAACCTCAAGAAATAATTAACGGGAAATTGGAAATTGGATGCAAATTTATTGAACTAACCACAAACAATAATTAACAGAAAATCGAAAACTAGATGCAAATGCAACCTTATCAAATAATAAACGAGAAATCGAAAACTGTATACAAATGCATTAAAGTAATCTCACAGAATAATTAACGGAAATCAGAAACTGGATGCAAATGCATTGAGTTGACCTCAAAGAACAATTAATAGAGAATTGGAAATTGGATGCAAATGTATTGAACTAACTGCAAAGAATAATTAACGAGAATCAGAAATTAGATTCAACTGCATTGAACTAACCTCAAAATATAAATAACGGAAAATCAGAAACTGGATGCAAATGCATTGAACTAACCTCAAAACATAGTTAGATTATATGTTGTGAGAATGTCTTAATAAGTATAGTTTTGCATTTAAAATGGTGTTTATCTTATCTCTTTCCGTATGACTGGTAACTCCTTATTATTCAAGTAGCTTCAATATATATGAACTTCGCCTTATTAGGCAACCTCACAAAACTTCAATCAAATTTATATTATTAAACAACAAAATGAAGTTAAAGGGTTTTATCAAAGGTGAGTTTTTTTTTTTTAATGGAGAGTGAGGTTTTCACGTTATAAGAAATTTGGATGAGTGATCAATATAATATTAATATATAATAGTTATGCATATTTGCAAATATTTTTTAGAATAATTAATATAATAACACCCGTTCGTAGATAATCTTTGCAGATTCCACATAGTGAGTCATGCATAATTTAAAAAATAATTAATGAGAAATCGGGAACTAGATAATCTTTGATGATCCCACATAGTAAATCAAACATAATTTATTTTTTATGTCATGTTTGCAAGGACACTACAGATGGATCAGTAGAAGTTGGTATTACATACCACATTGGATAATTAAAAGGAAATCGAAAATTGGATTCAAATACATAACTGAACTCAAAGAGTAATTAACGGGAAATCGAAAACTTTATGCAAATACAATAAATTAAACTCAAAAAGTAATTAACTAGAAATCGGAAACTAGATGCAATTGTATTAAACTAACATCAGATAATAACTAACAGAAAATTAGAAATTGGATGCAAATCCTTAAAAAATATTTAACGAAAAATCGTAAACGGTATACAAATACATCAAACAAACCTCAAATAATAATAAATGGGAAACCATAAACTGTATGCAAATGCAATGAACTAAACTTAAAAAATAATTAACAGAAAATCAAAAATCGAATGCAAATGCATTGAACTAACCTCATAGAATAATTGGTGGGAAATCAGAAACTAAATACAAATATGCATTAAAATAACCTCAAAGAATAGTTAACGGGAAATCAGAAAGAGGATGTAATTGCATCGAACTAACCTCAAAACATAAATAATCAGAAACTAGATGTAGATGTATTGAACTAACCTTAAAGAATTATTAACGGAAAATTAGAAACTAGATGCAATTGCAATGAACTAATATCAAAGACTAATTAACAAAACATTGAAAAATGGATGAAACTACACTGAACTAACCTAAATGAATAATTAACAGGAAATTATAAATTTGATCTAAATGCATTGACTAACCTTAAAAAATAATTAACAGGAAATCAGAAACTTGATGCAAATGCATTGAATTAACCTCAAAAAATAATTAACATAAAATCGGAAATTGGATACAACTGTATTGAACTAACCTCAAATAATAATTAACGGAAAATCATAAACTGGATGCAACTGCATTAAACTAAAATTATAGATTAACTAACGGAAAATCAGAAATTGGATGCAAATGCATTGAAATAACCTCAAAGAATAGTGAACTGGAAATCGGAAGCCGGATGTAACTGTATCGCACTGACTTCAAAGCATAAATAACTAGAAATTATAAACTATCGAACTAACCTAGAAAACAATTAACGAGAAATCAGAAACTAGATGCAGATGTATTGAACAAATCACAAAGAGTAATTAATGAAACATCAAAAATTGGATGCAACTGTACTTAATTAACCTTAATGAATAACTAACGGAAAATTATAAAGTGGATGCAATTGCACTGAACTAACCTCAAATAATAATTAACGGGAAATCAGAAACTTAATATAGCTGCATTGAACTAACCTCAAAGAATAATTAATGAGAAATTGGAAACTGAATGCAACGTACTACATTGAACTAACCTCAAAGAATAATTAATGAAAAATCAGAAACTTGATGCAAATGCATTTAACTAATAACCCTAAAACATGTTTGTATTATATGTAGGGGGAATAAATGTCTCGACAAATATAGTTTTGCATTTTAAGTAGTGTTTATCATAATTTTTTTTATTATGATTAAGAATGTCATGCTATTCAAGTAGCTTCAATATTATCTTCGTCATATTGGGCATTCTCACAAAACTTCAATTATTAAACCTAACAACAAAAAGAAGTCGATGAGTTTTATCAAGGTTTGGTGCTTTCTTTTTATAGAGAGTGGTGCAAGAAATTTGAATGACTGATTAATATAATTTTCATATCTCATAGCTATGCATAGTTGCTAATATTTTTACAATAATTTAATATAACGGCACCCGTTAAGTAGGGATGGGTTCGAAAGCTAGTATATATATATATATATATATATATATATATATATATATATATATATATATATATATATACCACTAAAGTTATATATATATATATATACCACTAAAGTTGTTGCATATTTTTTCTTTGATGTTTCTCTTTGATTTTTTTTTTTTTTGATCGAGAATTTGAACTTCTTTATTTGTCTTGTCTAACTTTTGTGTATATATTTTTTTTGTCTTGCAGGATTTTGAGGCGCTTTCTGATTGTTTGTCCCAATTCTTGTTTCTTTCTGCTCAATCTTTAACAGTATTGAGCTTTATCTGTTGAGGATTTTTGTCGATTTTAAAATGATCAGAGTCTATATGGAAGTTGTCATATTATACTCACACAAGGATATACAAGGCTTGATAGTTATTAGCCAATGATATACAATTAGTTTGTTGTTTGTTGAGTGACTATTGGTTTGAAATATTAAATTTCCTAGCAGGTTCCTAGCAGATCTGCATCCCTGTTGAATTTTACTCCCTGTTAGTTGAATTATGCTGCAGATTCAGTGGGTTAAATAGGGACTTAGTTGGGTTAAGCTTAAGTCCTTCAAAAATATTTTATGGGCCTCACTAGAAAGCTCTGCTGAGCCTGAATGTCCAGGTCAAATTTCTTTATTTTTTTTAAAAATTGAAACCCAAAAACCACGCCCCAGAAGTGTCTGTTCAAAAAACCATGCTAACTTAGGAGTGGTTCTTTCTTAAAGTGGCTATTGTATTTTCCAAGGCAAAAGACGCTTACCAAAGCGTGGTTTAAAATTTAAGACATGCTTATAAATGGGTCACCATCCGTCACTTTTTGTGCGTGGTTTTTTAGGATAAAAGACGCACTGTACATATCTTTCTTAGGTGATTCTGTTGTAGTGAGATCACTTGCCTCTCATTGCTTTTGTTGGGAAATAACGATACTAATCGATCCCCACTACTAAGATAACTTGCACTTTGACCAACAACAACTCTAGAAAAATCTAAACTTTCACTACAGCTAAACTAGCAAGCCCAACTCTCTAAACAACTATCACAAACAAGTTATAATAATGCAAAAAAAAAAAAGCATACCACAACACAAGATGTAACGTGGTTCAGCCAATGGTGCCTACTTTCACAAGAGCTAATCCATTCATAACGTGGGAAGGAAGATTACAATCACTTCTCTCAAGTCTTTCCACCTTATTAGATCACTTCTCTCTCTTTACAAGCTTTTCTCTCTGCAAATGTTCTCTCTCAATCTTGATTGCTCTCAAAATTGGATTTCTCTGTAAGACTTAGGTTTTCCAAAACCTTGTTTCTGTTTATATAGTAAACTGCAATCTTGCGGTTACTGTAGCAAAATAGAAACTGCAAAATTAGACATGGGCGTGGGCGAGCTCTTGGCAAGGTCAAAACCGAGCGCGCGCGCCCTCAACAACCTGTTCCATGAGATGTTTAGACATAGGCGCGGACTCGCTCTTGGCAAGGCCAAATCTGAGTGCGCACGCCCTCAACAGTCTGTTTCGTGAGATGCTGAAAAAAAACTATCTTCTTTTTCTCTCCAAGGCTCCCTTGGGCAAGACCATTTCCGAGCTTTCGCTCGCTCAAACTTCTTCACGCAAATACTACCGGATTCTCTCCTTCTTCCTCATGATAACTCCAACAATCTCCCCCTCCCGAACAGTGAGAGGGGATACCTCCATTGCAATTTCCAAATCAACAGGAGGAGTGTGCTACCATTCCGGCGGTAGCACAACAAACATCAAACTTACCTTTCGGTAAAACTTTGGTCATCATATCTAATCCATTCTTGTCGGTATGGATCTTCTTAATGCTCAAATGCTTGTCTTCGAGAACTTCTCTAATCCAATGATAACGCACATATATGTGCTTGGATCTAGAATGAAAACTCGGATTCTTGCTCAAATGGATAGCGCTCTAACTGTCACATATAACTACAAATTGTTTCTAGTTTAGTCCTAGTTCATTGAAGAACCTTTTCATCCATAACATCTCTTTGCAACACTCAGTGGCTGCAATATACTCGGTTTCTGTAGTGGAGAGGGCATCACACTTTTGCAACTTAGATTGCCAAGAAACTGCTCCCCCTACAAAAGTAAACAGATAACCGGAAGTGGACTTCATCGAGTCAATATCACCTGCCATGTCTGTATCAGTGTAGCCTTCAAGTAAGGGCTTACTTCCACCAAAATACAAACACGCTTTGGAAGTGCCCTTAAGATATCTCAATATCCACTTAACACCTTCCCAATGCTCCTTATCTGGATTTGACAGAAATCGGCTTACAACACCAACAGTGAAAGCAATATCCGGTCTAGTACACACCATTGCATACATCAAGCTGCCCACTACGGATACATAAGGAATATTTTCCATCTGACTCTGCTCATGCTCACCCTTTGGACACATCTCTTTGGTCATGCAGAATTGGCCACCAAGCGGACAACTGACTGGCTTCGCTTGATCCATGTTGAATCTCTTCAACACCTTCTCAATGTAGCTTTCTTGAGAAAGCCACAACTTCCCACTCTTTTTGTCATGAGTGATCCACATCCCAAGTATCTGCTTTGCTTGACCCAAATCCTTCATCTCAAAGGACTTACTCAAGTCTTTCTTCAGCTTGGATATCTTGTTGATGTTTTGGCCAACTATCAACATATCATCCACATACAACAAGAGCACTATGAAATCCCCATCTGGAAATTTTTGAACAAACACACAATGATCGGAAGTGGACTTCATGTAGCCATGCTTCACCATAAAGGAATCAAACTTTATGTACCACTGTCTCGGTGCCTGCTTCAACCCATACAAACTCTTTATCAGCTTGCATACTAGACATCTTCTTCAAGGTCTCCATGAAGAAAAGTTGTCTTGACATTTAGTTGCTCAACCTCTAGGTTCATACTTGTGGTCAGACCCAATACCACCCTGATAGAAGTTATTTTAACTACAGAAGAGAAATTTTCATCAAAGTCAATACATTTCCTTTGACCGAATCCCTTCACAACAAGGCGAGCTTTGTGCCTTGGGTGTGGATTATTTTCCTCGTGCTTGACTTTGTAGATCTACTTATTCTTGAGAACATTTCTTCCTTTTGGTTTCTCAACTAAGTTATAAGTGTGATTCTTATACAAAGAATCAATCTCATCATGCATGGCCTTCAACCACCTCTCTTTGTCTATACCTTCAAGAGCCTCTTGATAGTACATAGGTTCCCCACCATTAGATAGTAAAACATACGTATGTGGTGGATACCTGGTTGAAGCTTGTCTCTCTATGTCGGACCTCCTTGCCCCATTTTCTTGTGGCTCAAGAGGATGCACTTCTTCTTGCTCTGGTGGTGGTTCATGCACTTCATTTACATCTTCTATATCAATAGGTTCTATCCCATCATGAGCAATATGATCATCATCATGAGCTTCAAACCCATGGTTCTCCGTATTCTCGATGCCTTCTGCACATTCCACAGTAGAAACTTCTGGTTCTGAATCAACAAGATCATTAGTGAAAGCTTCTAGCTTCTCACCATCCTCAAAGTCTGCTATGGTTTGGTCTTCTAAGAACACAACATCTCGACTTCGGATTACCTTCTTGTTAATTGGATCATAGAGTTTGTATCCAAACTTCTCATCCCCATAACCCAGAAAAGTGCACTGCTTAGTTTTGTCGTCAAACTTGGATCTCTCATCCTTGGGAATATGAACAAATTCCCTGCACCCAAATACCCTCAAGTATCCATAATTAACATCTCTGCCTGACCATACTCTTTCTGGATAATCACTATTCAGAGGCTTTGACGGTGATAGGTTGATCACATGTTCGGCTGTGTGCATTGCTTCTACCCTGTAACTTCTCGATAACTTAGAGTGAGACAGCACGCATCTTATCTTCTCTACAATGGTACGATTCATCCTCTCGGCTATATCATTGTGTTGTGGAGTCTTGGGAACGTTCTGCTCATGACGAATCCCATGACTCTTGCAATACTCTTCGAACGGCTATATGTACTCACCCCCATTATCTAAGCGAATACACTTCAAAGGCTTCCCTGTCTCTCTTTCCACCATGCTATGGAATGTCTTGAACACGCCAAGTACTTCATCTTTGGTCTTCAGACTATATGCTCATATCTTTCTTGACGCATCATCAATAAAAGTCAAGAAGTACAAAGCTCCCCCATGGGACTTTACTTTCATAAGGCCACATAAATCAGTGTGTACAAGCTCAAGGACATTGTCCTTTCTGTGAGACGGGAATCTTTGGAAAGACATCCTGTGTTGCTTTCCTACCAAACAATGAGTATATCTATTTAAATGCGTACATTTTATATTTGGCAAGGCCTTTTGCTTGGCAAGAACTTCCATGCATTTTTCTCCCATATGACACAGTCTCTTATGCCATAGTTTGGAGGAAGCTTCTTCTTCTGCTGCATTTACTTCTGCTTTACACAAACTAGCCTGTGTTTTGTAAAGAGAGCAAGTTTTCTTCCCTTTGGCTGCTATAATGGAACCTCTGCTCAGTTTCCATACCCCGTTACCAAACGAGTTTAGAAAGCCATCATCATCTAACTTCCCTACGGAAATTAGGCTTAGCCAAATATCAGGGACATGTCTTACATCCTTGAGTGTCAAGGTGTAGCCGACATTCTACATGAACATTACCAATACCTATAATCTTTGAGATGCCACTGTTACCCATCTTTACCTCACAAAATTCACCACAGCTATAGGTGGTGAAGAATCCCCTGTGCGGTGTGACGTGATAGGATGCTCCTGTATCTATCACCCACTCTGTATCCTTGCATGAGGTACTAACACAACACTCACCACAATCTGACACAATTCCCACTAGATCATCGTCTACTAGTGCGGTAGTATCTCGGCCTGTGTTTTTGTTCTTATTTACCATGTCTTCATGTACACAGTTATTCTTCTCATCCCTCTTCAGTGTTCTGCACTCATACCTGAAGTGACCCTTGGTGGCACAATAGTAATGTTGTCTCTCTACCTTAGGAGTTCTAGCTTCACCCCTAGATTTGCTTCTGTCATCACCTCTAGAATGAGATGGTTTTCTGCTCTTACCTCTCCCCCGCTTCTCTGTGACAAGGATCTCTGAGTGAGAGGAGCTGCTTCTTGAACCCCTTCTTGTCTCCTCATTCAACAATGCCCCGATAGCCATCTCCATGGAAATAACTCCATCCTTAGCGGCTCTGTTAAGAGAAACTGCTGACATCTCCCAATTGTCGGGTAGAGAACTTAATAAGAACAAAGCCTCAACTTTGTCACCCATATCAATCTTCATCAAGTACAACTAATTTATGATATTCTATACTTCATTAAGATGCTCAGACATTGAAGAACCTTCTTTGTACTTCGTGTTTGCAAACTTCTTAATGAGCAGCACTTTGTTTCCGGCCTACTTCCTCTCATAGAGGTCTTCGAGTTTCTTCCACAAGCCAAAAGCGATAGTCTCTTAGGATACATGGTGGAAGACATTGTCGTCAATCCACTGTCGAATGTACCCAATTGCTTTTCTGTCAAGCTTGTTCCACTCAACCACGGCAGTCACTTCCAGTTTTACTCCCCTATTCTCAATGGGTTGTGCCAAGTCCTTGCAATATAGCAAGTCTTCCATCTTAGCTTTCAAAATAGTGTAGTTTGCTCTATTCAGACTAGTCATGCGAGTGTTTACAGAATGATCCATCTCTACAAGCTATTTCAACTCAAACCTTCTCTCAGGAATTTTGTCAAACACCTTCCGAGCAAAATTTGGATAACAACCTAGATTAATCTAACCAAGGCTCTGATACAACTTGTTGGGGAATAACAATACCAATCAATCCCCACTACTAAGATAACTTGCACTTTGACCAACAACAACTCCAGAAAAATCTAAACTTTCACTATAGCTAAACTAGCAATCCCAACTCTCTAAACAACTATCACAAACAAGTCATAATAATGCAAATAAAATAGAGCATACTACAACACAAGATGTAACGTGGTTCGGCCAATGGTGCCTACTTCCACAAGAGCTAATCCTTTTATAACGTGGGAAGGAAGATTACAATTACTCCTCTCAAGTTTCTCCACCTTACTAAATCACTCCTCTCTCTTTACAAACTTTTCTCTTTGCAAAGGTTCTCTCTCAATCTTGATTGCTCTCAAAATTGGGTTTCTTTGTAAGACTTAGGTTTTCCAAAACCTTGTTTCTGTTTATATACTAAACTGCAATCTCGCGATTACTGTAGCAAAATAGAAACTGTGAAATTAGACATGGGCGCGGGCGCGCTCTTGGCAAGGCCAAAACTGAGCGCGCGCGCCCTCAATGACCTGTTCCATGAGATATTTAGACATGGGCGCGGACACGTTCTTGTAAAGGCCAAATCTGAGCGTGCGCCCTCAATAGTCTGTTTTGTGAAATGCTGAAAAAAAAACTATTTTCTTTTTCTCTCCAAGGCTCCCTTGGGCAAGACCATTTCCGAGCTTTCGCTCGTTTAAACTTCTTCACGTAAACACCACCGGATTCTCTCCTTCTTCCTCATGTGAGGGATAACTCCAACAGCTTTGTATAGGTCGCAAGGTTTAAAACTGTACTTCCTCGTTCGTCCTTCCTATTTATTACATATTCCTTATCAATAAGTTTTAACCATGACTTTAAATGCTTCAAATTGTCTGTTCTGCACCGCAAGATGAAGAGCAGTTTCCTCTTGAATGGTCATGTCCTCAGTAGGCTCTGGACAGGTTGAAAGTAACTCACTAATGACATATATTCTACCTTTTGTGAGTAGTCCTTCTGTCTTTACTAGTGAGACGACAGTAAGCAAGGTCAATCTTCAAAAGCTCCCTTACAATCTCCACATAGTCAGTTGCAGAAGCTATATGTATGGGGCTAAACCCATCTTGATTAAACTCTGTTGCAAACTCAGGCTTCAATCATATCATCTCCTTCACAAAACTAAAATGCCCAGCCATAGCAGCAACATGCAAAGGATTCTGAACTGATGCTAGGGCAACACCATAGAGCAAAAGTGGTTGTTCTTTAAGCAAATGAAGCAAGCCACCAACATCTCCTGTTAAAGAAGCCTCAAACAACTTCCTATTTGGCCTAGAACAATGAGATTTGTTCTAGGACAATGAATTAAATGAAACTTCCACTTTCAAATTTGGCCTAGAACAATGAGATTTTTAAATAGTTGAACCAACAAATGTGAAACAACGCAAGAATGTTGTTGAGTGCATGCATTTATTTATAAGACTTGCAACTGAAGCAAAAGTATAATATGCAAAACTAGTTCTCTAGATTCATACATAACTAACTGTCATTATGACCGGAGTTTAGAATAAAGAAGTGACTTTACTTCGTAGTTCTTATAGTATTTCATTACGCAAGAACTTAAAGTTCCATGTAACAATTGTAATAAGGTGTTATCTACAGAGAGTGACCCATAGATATTGCGATCAAAGACGAATCCTATTATCTGCAGTGTTATTATATATACTAGCAAGATGCACGTGTTATGCACGCGATATAAAAAATGCACGTGTTCTGCACATAGATGACAAATAAATGTTTAAAAAAAAGTACGCTAACATAGTTTTGTGTTCCAAGTTTTTTTTTCTTAATTCTTTTATAAAATTATGTTACAGTTGTCAATTACTCGATTATAAATAAATTTTGTTGAAGACCCTATCTTACATGGCAAACATACGAAGTGAACTTTGTCAAAATGTTAATAAGAAAAATACAATAATTACTCCCTCTATAGAGATGTGGAAATGAAAAGAGAAAGAAAAAAAGAAAAAAACACGCTTCTACGAAATAAGCAAATCCCTTAAGAGTAACACCTGAGATCCTTGACCGAACTACATTACTTTTAAGGCTCTGCAAAACATATAAAAGTTAGTTTAGAAACCATGTTATTGAAATTTGAAAGCTCGTCAAAGTCTCATAATTGTTGATGCACTGGAACAGATAGAGTTTGTCAAAAACCAAGATTGCACTGAAGCTTTTGCACAAACCTTGCGTTGGACAAACAACCAAAGTTCTACATAATGTTCACTGCATGCTAGGATAGCATAGCCATCACATTCAAATTTGTATGTGTGTAGACCCCCACCTTGTGGCTCATTAAGCCCAAGGATCCAACCCAAATCAATTAAGCTCAAGGGCTTAATCCTAGCTACACCCAATAACTGGTCTATTTAAGAATATGTCCAGGTTCATTATTGTAGAAAGATAAGGATAAAAGTTCAAAGAGATAACAATTCTTGTGACACAAACAAGCACAGTCCTCTTAGGACTCAACCTCTTCATTCATATAAAAACCATTTTTTCTCATAATGTGAACTACATTGAAACTTGATCTCTAGATAATAGATCTTGGGTACGTAGGCAGCCATTATCTTGATTCAGTTTCATCTCCTTATACATCAAATTTCCTCTGTTTCTTAGTGTGTTCTTTATCATTTGCTCTCATTGTGTTGAAGCAGGTTATTGCCGAAACATAATTGGCGCCGTCTGTGGGTTTTTTAGAATCTATTATCACGTGAAACAATCAAGATGGTAAGCACAAGAAGCAGACCAAATAGTCAACATATTCCTCCTGCCAATAGGAATTGCAACCCTCGAAATTCAAGTCGGCCAATATAAGAATCGTTGAACAATCGAGTTGCTCCTAGTGGTAGGATCAATTCTCAACATCTAACTACAGCAACGCCACCACCACTGCAAACGGTAGTACAAACGCCGCCGCTACCACCCTAACAGTCTTGCAACAAGAAAACCTACAAGTCGGTAATCCTCCACGCAGTCCGCCATCCATCCATGTCGATCCTTCAGTTGACATGAATATGGACGTGGACATTACTCTCACACCAACTAACGGAAAAGGTGATAGTAACAGCCAACTCACCCCTAATACGGTTGAGCGCGAGTTACGACAAGTCAAAATTTTAAATAGGAACTTGAGAAGGAAGCTGGCAAAGTGGCGAAGGCCGGTGGACGATGTTGCCAATTCAACAACATCAAGGTGACCATGCAGGGACGCAGGCCATTCCAGTGTATGGGATCATCTTGAAGATCCACCTCATCGTCCTTAACAACGTGTTATTTCTCAAGCACAATCAAACAGTGCACGCTCTAAGAGTTACCCGAACTTATGGGGAGAATCGAATTGGTAGGGATAACTACTACCCTAGACATGTCTGATCTCAAAGGGAAGATTTACCTCTGAGAAGCAATTTTAGGGAAAACCACCATCCGAGATATATCCGACATGACTGGGAAGGCGGGCATCGCAGACAAGAGCAACAAAACATGGAGGATCGGTATAATTATACCGACCACCCTGCTGAGGGTGACTACCGACCTAGACAGGCTGGTTATAGGGATAGAGAAAGACAATCACCGGTCGGAGCTAATCGTGCATACCGCCAAAGATCTCTAACTCCAATAAGAGACAATGGAAGGTATCCTTCTCCACATGGGCACGACCGGGGGCGTCTAGCTGTTCGAGCCGATACTTTAACTCTAACAGAACAACAGTTGAAAGAGTTGATTGCAAAAGAACTTAACGATAGAGAGTCAAGGGATGTAAGAATGAAAAACTTGACAATCAATGCAATGATGGCGTACTTGATAAGTTTTCGCTCAACATTCAGGAAGCTTACCACCATCCTGACTTCAAACAACCCGATTTTGAACTTTATGATGAGTCGAAAGGAGATCTTAGCTTGCATGTTCTTTCATTCAAAACCCTATGTTGTGATGCCTATCAAAACAGGAAGAACTTCAAGTTTTAGAAGAGATTCACTCTGGCTTATGCGGAAGCCACTCCAAGGGACGAAGTTTAGCTCATAAGGCTATGACACAGGGCTATTGGTGGCCAGAGATGCAAAAGGATACAAAACACCTATCTGAGAGGTGTGAGTCATGCCAAAAGCATGACAATATGAGTAAAATCCATGTTACTGAGTTACATCCCATGCTTAGCCCATGGCCATTTGCCAAATGGGGCTTAGACATTATTAGACCTTTACCTAAAGCTCCAGGTAGTATACGATTCCTACTTGTGGCAACCGATTACTTTACCAAATGGGTAGAAGTGAAGCCTTTGGTTCAAATCCATGCTTCCAACGTCAAAATGTTTTTATGGAGATATTGTCTGTTGTTTTGGCATCCCTGCTGCACTTGTATCAGATAATGGTAAACAATTTGATGCTGAAGAAATTCATCAGTTCTGTGCTAATTTGAAGATATGGCATAACTTCTCCACACCTTATGATCCGCAGGCCAATGGGCAGGCCGAAGCCACCAATAAGGTGATTTTGGCCAACCTAAAGAGACGTTTGACAGGCGCCAAAGGAAATTGGGTCAAGGAGTTACCAACTGTCTTGTGGGCTTATAGGACAATGCCAAAATATTCAACTGCATTATCACCTTTTAACCTTGTATATGGTGCTGAAACAGTCTTACCTACAGAGTTGATTTCCAATACATCTCGGTCAGTTGTTGTTGAAATAGGCTCCAATGACAATACTTTGGCTCAGTCAAAAGCTTTTATTGATGAGGTCTGCTCTGAGGGACTACAACAGCTTATTAAGTATCAAGTTAATATGAAACGGAACTATGACAAGAAGATCCGTCCTAAGTCTTTTGCTCCTGAGGACTGGGTTCTATGTAGAACCCAAAGCTTATAGAATCAGGAAAGTTTGGAGAAAATTGGCAAGGACCCTACATCATAGATCATCCAGCATCTAATGGGTCATATTTCCTCCGTACTGTTTCTGGAAGAATGATAGAGAAGACATGGAATGTTTACCACCTTTGCAAGTTTTACCATTAGGAAATCTTTTGTATTTTTATATTTACTCCATCAATAACAAATCTATCCATCTATGTAGTTCGTTCTATTTTATCCATCAATAAAGGCATTCAAATTCCATTCTCATATTTTTGGTTGTCATTTTATATTACTTTATTCTTCTGTACTCTTCCTTTCAACAATGTCATTCATTAATGTTAATTCCAGAGAGGTCATTCATATTATGCCTTCTTCGGTCCGAATAAGTCGCATTCATGCCTACTTGAAGGAAATCCGAGTCAATAAGATGGTTATTCTTGCTCGGTATAATTATTGCAATACTCCTAAATTACAATATTCGTGCAAATTCTACTACTAAGGCAATGACGTTGTGTTTTAGTTTGGTCCCAGTGCAAGGATGACGACCTTGCACCTGTGAAAACTCCAACAGTTGTCAGGCCTTGCCTCACGTTCGGTACAAATATTTTGACACCTGAATAGCTAGGTTCATTGAGGACGATCATGGCCCCTTTACCTTTTAATCACACTTTCTCCAATGGATTTTATATTGGGGGAGTCTGCTTTCCCCTCGTTATATTGCTATCATATTTTTCTATCCATACTATGTATCAATATGCAACAAAGAAATCAAGATGATATATTATTATCAAATTATTGCTGATGATGCATGTTCATTCAAGGTTGGTAGTATTTTTACTACATTTATTTCAAAATCAGCAGTCTATTAAGTTCTCTCTGGAAAAGGCACACCTTTCAGAGCAACTTTAACAATCTCCATACACATTAGATATAATTTATTATAGGTCTTCTTTCTCTCTTCATTCTCTTCCAGAATATCTGCCCAGAATATCTGCCTTTTGCATAACTGCTTGCATCCTTTCCATCTCCTTATTTCCTGTCTCTAGAGAAGCTTGTGTTAACAATTTCTTGTTTTACACATTCTCTTTCTTAGCAACACTTAATTCTTTTTCTAACCCCAACACTTTTGCAGTCATCTTTTTGTTTTCTTCTTCCTGAGTTTTCACCCGAGATTTCAAATCTTCTAATTCTTCGGTCCTTATAGCGGCGTTCCGCTCCTGTTCTTCTATCTCATTTAATTCTTTCATTATTCTCACTACCTGAAACATTAACATAACATTAAAACGCATGTTACAGATAAATAATAAACAAATAGAAACATAATTTACCTCATTCCTTTTCTCCCGTTGCATGCTAGCTGTCACATGGATTAAATTGTTGGATTCACCTTGCGTTTTGTGATTTTTCTTCAGTGCTAAAATGCCAAATCCAACCTGTACAGTATCGTCTTTCTTCTCTAAATTTTTAGCCACAGTTTTCTCCTTTTCTTTTACGCTCTCTTCTCTCCCATAACCATCTTCTAAAAATTTATAAGTTTCACCGTCGTCCTTCAACTGTAACTCATAATCTTTTTTTCTTAACGTTCTCTTTTTTTTTTGAAGTATTCACTTCTTCCTCTATATCACTATTACTATCTTCATCTTCTACGATTATTCACTTATTCCTAATAATATTGTTTTGATATTTGATCTTATTTTGTCTAATTAATTGTCCACTCATAACTTTAAATTTTTTAGTTCGCTTTTTCTCCACACCTCTTTTATTATTTTTTTCTTCCTACAACTTTACAACTCTCATCTTCATCCTCTCCTTCAACACTTCCTTCTTCTTCTCCCTCATCACTTTCTTTTTCACTCTCTTGCCCTTCACTCTCATCCTCTTTTTCTGCCTCTTCCTCCACCTCACATAGGAAGTCCATAATATCATCTGGGAAACTTAGGTCAAATACTTCATATGGTATTTTCCCATGGAAGTAAAATTTTAAGTTATCCTGTGTTTTGCTATCCATGTCTACCATATCAATCGGCGGAATTTCATCTACAAATACAACCAACAACAAAAACACAATTAGTAATTAAGTTTTTACAAAATCTTCCTTTCCTAACACAAACATAGTATCGACTTATGCGTAAACACAGTACAGTTTCTTACCAGTAAAATTGTTTGGAACATCCCTTCCTGTCGTGTTCCACTTCCCTCGTATGTGATACGGATAATCTTCCCAATGCTTGTAGCTATCAGGAAGACCACTAAACCTCTCCCTTCTATTTTTAAAGTGCACGCCGAGCATTATGAAATTGTCTTTCAGAGTGACACGAGGCCTTGCAATTGAGTAAAGCTCTTGACACCTAAATCTTTGTTTGTATCGTAATTGTAATCTTCGCATCCTTGAGATTATTAACCAAAACGGAACTGACATCTGTGCAGGTGTAACATGCTACCATTCTAAGATCCTTACAACGGTATTATCCAAGGAAAATTTCAACCCATATGATAATTGGTGCCATGTTGCTACTACTTCATCTTCTTTGGTCTTTTGTAAAACACTTTTCACACCATCCACGTTGAATTCTTGTAATGGAAAATATTTTTTCATCTCCGTTAGTCTTCATTGGTTGACCTCGTATGTAGAGAGTACCCTTTGTCTTAGTCCATCTTCATTGAAGTTGAATTCTCGTCATTATCGTATCAAATTCTCGCTTCTAATTTGTTAAATCAGATTACCTAATCTCTCCTTCCTGTTATTTTTTCTTCCTTCAATATGTATTATCTATATGTCGTACCTTATTTTTTATAATGATGCAATCTTTTGTTTCAGTTGAACTAGAACTGTAAGTCTGTTTCCCTTGTGCAATGGGACTCTAAATTCGAACAACTTCATAACTTTTTTTATTGGTTTTCTTATACTACTGTATTTGCTCTTCACCTTTTTCAAAAAGTGAAATCGCAAAATTGTTTCGTTTTCGTAAAGGTCTTACAGCCTGCCGGTCTAGTGAGTTTTGTCTCTTCCTAAAACCAAGAAAAACCAAAATAGATCAAGGTCGGCCCTACCTATTCACCAAAGCTTTTACGTATTCACATGGCCAATCTTTTATTCATATCTATATATGATGACCAGCTCAAGAACCAAGTTCCAAAACATAAATTATATTACCCAAGACTTTTAGCCGGTCATATCAATCATCCATACCAATACCAATTCCTTTTTTATTTTATTAGTTTAACTTATCACTCCAACTTTTTTAGTGGGTCCTATTGTTATTCTATTTTTGGGCAAACATACCTACGTCCCATTAAACCGGCCAAATCCCATGCGATTAAAACTGGCCAAGTATTTTTACTTCATTTAAACCGGCCAAATCCCATGTGTTTTTCTAAGTTCCAATTTGGCCGGTCCTATCTTGTTATTACTTTTACCACTCTATTATTTTTAGCTTTTTAGCTGACCCCACACAATCTATTAAGCTTCGCCAATTATTTCCGCAAAAAACTTCCGCTAATATCTTCTACCAATAATTTCTGCTAATTATTTCCACCAATAATTTCCGCCAATTATTCCAGCCAATAAACTTCCGCCAATAATTTTGGCTAATATCTTCCGCCAATAATTTCCGCAAATTATTTCCGCCAATAAACTTCCACCAATAATTTTTGCTAATCATTTCCGCAAATTATTTTCACCTCCTTTCGCCAATAACTTCCGTCAATAATTTTCGCTAATTATTTTTGCCAATAACTTCTGCTAATAATTTTCGCTAATTATTTCCGTCAATAATTTTTGTCAATTATTTCCGCCAATAATTTTCGTTAATTATTTCTGTCTTCTGTCGCCAATATATATTTTCTGCCTCCTTTCGCCAATAATTTTCGCTAATTTTTTCCAATGTTCTTCCATTATTTTTTCTATATTAATTTCTTTGCCACGTGGGTTTTACCCATCCACTAAAGAGGGGGCGATGTATAGACCCCCACTTTGTGGCTCATTAAGCCCACGAATCCAGTCCAATACTAGGCCTAGTCCAACAGTTAAGCCCACGTGTTTAACCCTAGCCCATCCAATTACTGGTCTATTTATGAATATGTCTAGATTCATCATTGTAGAATATAAGGATAGAAATTCAAAGAGATAACAATTCTTTTGACAAACAAACACAGTCCTCTTAGGACTCAACTTTTTCATTCATATAAAAATTATTTTTTCTCATAATATGAACTACGTTGAAACTTGATCCCTAGAGAATAGATCTTGGGTATGTAGGCAGCCATTATCTTGGTTCAGTTTCATCTCCCCTAACATCAAATTCTTCTGTTTCTTAGTGCGTTCTTTATCATTTGCTCTCATTGTGTTGAAGCAAGTTATTGCCAAAACAGTATGTACTTTAAGTTTCTCCGAAGTAGCGCATCATAATCAAAAGAAACATTTTCTTGGAAAACTTGCAATGTATCAAATCCAAATTGCTATTTCATTGTTTAAACAGGGACAATGTCGGAATGAGAATTTGTGCTCCCAACTTTTTCCTAAAGTGAAAAGGCAATAAGCCAATAACAACTTACCTGCAGAAGTACTCAGCAGGGAAAAAAACCAAGTAAGATGGTTCTCTTGTCCTCTATTGAAAGACATGATAACATTACCAATATGCAGTAAAGTAATTTGAGGTACACCCATCACTGAACCAATATCACATCATATCACCCACTGAAATTCAAATCAAGTTCTAATTCAGATTAACCAAATGAAATAAAAGTCGACATATTAATTGGGGGGAAAAGAGTATAGCGCACATATTTAAACATGGTTTCTTAAATATCAATAGCCACTATCTTTCCTGTAAAGCAGATATTAATGCCATTACACATCTAAATAATCAAACAAAACAACTAAATATTCATTACCAGTACACAAAAGTGTAATTTCATTAATATGTCAAGATTCTTGAAAATAACTAACAGTCAGACTAACTATCATACACTTTTAACCACATTTTACTACTACTAAATTCCCCAACCCCTAAAACAAAAGACACCATAACCAACTACTCCTATCCAACCCCAAATTCTCAGATCTAAAACCCTTTCACCACAGATTCTCCAAGCCAACTGAATATCTTGGGCATAACAGTAACCCTCTTAGCATAAGATACTACGCTACCTATTCATATACATAAGTCAGTGCAAAGTGCTAGCTGATACCACAATGAAACGTTTACCGATCTTAAATTCATTAGGAGTAAGACCTAGGTAGTGTAATGCTTGAACGTTTTGCATGCCATTAGGGAGTGGTTTGAATTGGTTGTTGCCGCTGCCATAAAATGCATAATCGTTACCTTTGACTGGAGAATTTTCAGCGAGCCAACATAAATTATATTCTCTCTTTAAGAATTGAGATAGGTGTATATCTGATAAACTACATCTCTATAACTTATTATAAATTTCAAGACTTAACTACCTTTTAAAAAAATCATTCTAAAAAGAAAACATTGAATTTCATATTAGATAGTCCTAAGGAAACAATAAGTCCAAATCGCCAAATCCAGGAGCAATATACTTGGTCTCTCCTATTGAGATAATGTATCCCTTAAAAAATGCCACGTTAAATGGTGTGACAACGCATCACGTGGATATCCGAGACAACTTGGACAATCTCAGCTTGAACTATATATAATAGAAAATCAGGACGTGTTTTCTACTTATAATAGTTAGACTTATACTTATAAGACAGTAAAGGCGTATAACACTTCAAATATACAAAGCTACAGTAATAATGTGTCTACTAGATCAATATTAGAAAGCAGATTGATCAAAATAGAACAATGTGAATAACTAAAATAGTAGTGAAAAGAAAGTTACTCACACTACTTGGGCTTAACAAACACGTCAAAGATAGATGGAACATGTCTCCTTAAGTGATGGATATCTACAAGTATAGATAGTTATACCAAGCATACATCGAGATGAAATTGTACAATATCTTGGCACCAACGTCTGAGTATTTTCGACCACCACACTGAAGAAGGCTCCAGAGCTGCAATTATCATTACCCACTCACAAAAAAGAGTTGCTCATCACTTACTACAAAAAACAGTATTCAAGATTCATAAGGCAACGTTCAGGCTATACATTTCAAAGTTTTAAATAGAAAGAAAGTAGACACTCTCTTGTATCTCAAAGTACTTAAGTTCATCTTTTGACGCTGCTCAATTTTCAAGCGATAGATATGCACCTATAGAAATAGACTCCAATTATAATAAATCTAATAAAGTCTTTTAGTTATTAAAACATAAAATTTTTGTCATGTGATGGAAAATTAGAGCGCGTCAGCAATTAAGGTACAAAAGATGGACAACTACCTCTTATGCATGCATAAATTTCGTCACTAACTCTTCAATATGAGTCCATAGGTGAACTGAACTATTAGAAGCAGAGTCACATTCTATCTATCAACCAATCTAAACTGCATGTTTCTTAAATTTGGCATACTATGAAGATTCCTAGATATATATTTCCACACTTCAACCACATAAACACACAACACAGACACACTCTCCAATAGAAAGCATAGTTTTCCAAATTATGGAAAATGAAAAGTAGAAAGCCTACCTTTCATCTCTTATATGTTCCCATATGTAACAGACAAACGTGCTTAATACGTTCACAACAATGTCCAAATGGTTCTAAACACATACTGATAATATAAACTTGGTCACTATAATCAAACACAATTGAACATCACATTAGGTTATTTAAGTCTCCAAATGCCAATATATAATAAAAATAAAATGTAATAGAAGTGTCAACAAACTCTGATTTCCAGGCTTGCTAACGATCGATCATGAATTAAATGTGTAGAAAAGGGTCAACAAAGTCTATTGGACTGGGCCACGGATCTCTAACATTCAATTTCCATCATTAGCAACGGAAAATTCCATCAGATCAATAGAACTCCATAGATCAAAGTTATTCTGATCTATATCAAGTACCATGAGAGAAATCTCAGAGAAGTATGCTCAAGTTATTTAGCATCATTATAGCACAGAGTCACAGACTGCAATACTCAGATTCTATTCCAAGAAACTAAAACTCGTAAGAAAATGTTGTTCCTGCCAACAGTGTCAAAGCTACCTATAGCACCAGGTCAAATCTCAGAGAAGTATGTTCCTTAATATATGTAACAAATCAGTAGGTTAGACAATAATGAATTACACAATGCATTATCGATGTATATTATTGGATATTTGTTCACTTACACCCATAATTCATGAAATCAGTTGGGTAGCCAATAATTAGGTAGAAAAATCATTACAACAACTGCCAAAGTATGTGAGGAACAACGTTGCCTGGAAACCCAAGACGATATTCAGCACAACAATCATTTTTGAATGGTTGCACCAATGCCACCTAAAGTCCGAAACTGAAATACTCTACACATAATATAATTTTTTGGACCTACCACACCAAAAATTAATAAAAAAATCAAAATGGCTTATTATTTGTGCACTCATTATATTCCAAAAAAAAATTCCACAAACTTAATTCACAAATAGAATGGGAAGAAGAAGATGGATATATATAGTGGAACCCTTTAGATGAACTAAAAAGTTAAAACTTTCGAAGGACCTACCTTAGGCAATGCACGTCGGGGAGTAGGTCTTCCTAAAAAAGCAATACGTAAAAAAGTAGATATTAAAACCCAACTAAAACTATCTGGTACGTAATAAAAGAAAAAATAAAACAAATTAAGAAAGTCACAAGTACAATATAACTCAGAAAAAATTGGATCACTCAAATATGTATTAACAATATATACAAAGTAGATGCCTAAACCAACATTATAAGCATTGCCATACTGACATATTATCCAACTCTTGAACTAATTATTATACCCCAACTATCTAGAAACTAAGCTCTAAGTATAATATTAAAACCAACAAACAATAGATGGGCTTAGAAAGAAAATCAATTCTATGAAATCATATATATCCATCGTTAACTTTCACAAACAGCAACCCCAAACCACTAAAACATGCAATACAACAATATGGTTTGGGGCAGCAAAAAAATCTCATCAATGCTGCATGAATGGTCCCGCAATCACAATAACAGTGCTCAAAGTAACTAAATGATCAGCCTAAATGAAGTGCCAATATGAATGGGTTGTACGTAGCTTTAATTCTTTCAAAAATAAAAAGAAAGAATAAATAAAATAAAATAAAGAATTGGACTATAAATAGTGATTGTTCATAGTTCGGTAGCTATGAACAATGAGTGTTTATAGTCCATACTGTACGCACTATGAACAATCAATATTCATAGTCATGAGCTACAAATATTCTTTGTTCATATCACAATTGGACTATGAACAATCAATGTTCATACCACAATTGGACTATGAACAATCAATGTTCATAGTCATGAGCTATGAACATTCTTTGTTCATATCACAATTGGACTATGAACATTGATCGTTCATAGTTCGGTAGCTATGAACACTCATTGTTCATAAAAATTGTGGTATGAACAAAGAATATTCATAGCTCATGACTATGAACATTGATTGTTCATAGTACAAGATGGACTATGAACACTCATTGTTCATAACTCATAGTTATGAACAATGAGTGTTCATAGTCCATACTGTACTATGAACAATCAATGTTCATAGTCATGAGCTATGAATATTCTTTGTTCATACCACAATTGGACTATGAACAATGAATGTTCATAGTCATGAGCTATGAACATCCATTGTTCATACTCTAGTAGGTATGAACAATCATTGCTCATACTTTATAATAGGTATGAACAATGAAATGAGGTATGAACAATGAGTGTTCATACTCCAATAGGTATAAACAATGAGCTCGCATGTTTTGTATATGAACAATGATTGTTCATACTTTATACACTGGGTCAGGGGTATACTTGACCTTTCATCTACCCGACCCATTTTTTATTTCGCATCAAGGACATCTAGCCGGTCCTTGAGAGTGATTATGAAAAAATCTTGGGTTTGGGAGTGATTATTTCACTCGATTTGTCCTCGAGAGTCACTCTCTACTACCCAACAACAACAACAACAACAGTAATAACTGAAACATTCTTTCTTCCTTCCATTCATTCTTTAATCTATGATTCATAATTGTGAAGTTTTTTTTGTGTATGTTTGATTGAAAGAAATAACTAGTAAAGTATGGAGATGGAGTTTGGGGTTGTCTTATATAATCTGGATAGCTGCTAGTTTTGTTGTTCAGTCAGTACTCAGTAGTTGATGAAAGCATGCGGATTTTCAAGAACAAGTTGTCGGATTCAAAGCAACAAGTGTTTGCATGTCTTGCCTATTGAACTTTTCATTTTCACTTAGATTATTCTACTTCTATAGCCTAGTATATTTTTCAGTCCCAAGTTATTTATTGTACAATTCTTTTAGAAGAAATTTCATGTAAAGACTCTTTCTTGTTTAAATTGCAGATTGCTACAGAAATCTCATCACCTTGATATTCGGCATCCCCAGGTGACTTTTTGTTTATTTATTTATTTTTGTTTCGAACGTGGTTTATTTTACATTTGCATTTGTAATTGAATATTACTTGTTAAAGTCTCTGGATTGAAGATGCATTTCATAAGATATTCCTGACTGTCACGTTGTATTGTGCCCATTTTAATCTTACCTGGTTTTCTTTTTTCTGTCAACTTGCCCATACGTCTCTTCTGAAATTTGGCAGGATACATTTATGACTTCGTAGTAGACCCCGAGGAACAAATTACGTCCCTCATTCTTAAAATTAGCAGCATAAAAGTGAACTAATGGTAAAATCCTTTTCTATTCATATTGTTACACCATATTTGAAACATATGTTCCTTAGATTTTCATAATATTAAACTGGCTATGAAATTTATCAGTCGTGTCATGGCGGTATAATTTCATTTTGAGCATCTGTGTCTCCACCTTGATGACAGACAAGTTTTGCCTTTGATAACAAGCCATTAGCATACCACTTTGTCTCCAACCAAAATCTGTTAGTAATTTTGTATTGTCAAGTAAGCTTCTTCTTAAACGTTAGTAATCCGATTTTTGGTAAATAAAACTTCATTTTACAAGGGGTAAAATTTGCTAGTGAAGGAGCATTTCACTAGTTTACAGCATAGTGCAATCTTCAAGTACTTTTTTTTTCTAAGTTTGCACCCACAAGTACACACGCATCTTACCTTTCATATAATGTACAAAGGTATAAGAAGCCAGAAAGGTCAACTTTTATTCATCAGCAAAACACTTACTGCGATTTCAGCTACTCGATGTGATGATTGATTTCCAATTTATCATAAGCTCCTCGAGTCTCCATTAGGGTTAGGTGATGTTTTTTGGGGGGTGGTACAATCTATTTAAACAGTGATGTTGTTTGGCGTTGGTTCTTTTTCTTACATTCCTTGGATCTGTTTTTTCTGTGTGTTCATGTCAATAATCATGCCTCGTATTTTTTTTCCCAAAATAGTTTGTGCTGGTGTAGAGACGTGAGAAATGAGTCCAATTTTTTTTTTTATACTAATGTTACGTGGATTAGAGTTCTGTACTTCTATTGCTCACAAATGTTCCTAGCAGTATTGAGTAATTAAAGCTATAATAAGTTTCACAAAAAACAAAGAGTTAAAAACTTAAAACTCATACTAGTAGTGGTAAACAAATACGTGGTATTTTTTGTGTAATAGAATGGTTAGATTTTTACATTTTATTTTTTATTTTTTATTTTTTCATTGGTATTTAGTTTTGATTTATTAAAAATTCAGTATGTGGCATTTAGTTGCTAAATATTACTAATATTTGTTTTTGACAACAAAAACTATAGTCTCAGGTGTACCATGTGTAACAAACATATGCATTTGGTGGGTTTGGGGACTGTGTATATTGAAAAAACCAAGGCTGTTGGGTTCGTTCTTCTTGTTCTGTTTGTTTCAAGTAAAGCTATGTTAGACATTGTTGGTTCAGTTGTGATATTTGTTCTTTGATTTTAAACTCATGGTATGTTTCTGTGTTCCTTGTTTTTTTTTCAAGTAATAGTATAGTAGTTTATTGACCAATTATGGTTGGTACTGCTCAAGTCACTTGTTTCTTGTCAGCACTGTGATATTAGAGATCTCTTCACGTTAAATACTTATCGCATATTGTAGTGGTGAAGCATTCATAGCAATATAGTTTGTTTGTTTTTGAGACAGGAACTGAACATTGAAGAACTGGAGACCAACCGATTTGTCCTTGTACATGGAGGAGGTTTTGGTGCTTGGTGTTGGTACAAAACCATAACACTTTTAGAGGAAGGAGGATTCAGAGTTGATGCTATAGATTTAACTAGATCCATAGTTCATTCATGTGATACAAACAACATTACTAGTCTAGCTCGCTAAATATGTAAAGCCACTTATTGATTTCCTCAAAAATCTTGGAAATGGGGAAAAGGTTCATTCTGTTCTTTTAAGTTATTTATTGCTTTCTTATTATTGTTTTATGTGAATTAATTCATTATTATTGTTGGTTTTTCACTTTCTGTGACATGCATATACTTCGAGATACCTGCTATCATGCAATTGTAGTGTCTCGAGTTTAGGAATCTATCATCTTTTTCGATATTCACTATCCAATTCTCTAGAGCTTCACTTTCACCTAATAAGTTTTTTTTTAAAACATATGATGTTATCAGCAAGGGGGTACATTTAAAATTCCATCTTTTAAGGTAACATGTAGTTCTCTACTAACCATTAAAGGCTTTTCTTTCAATATCTATGCTATTGCGAACTAGTAGTGTTTCTTTTGGCAGTGTAGGTTTCTGCTAAAATTTCTTTTGTGATGCCTTTGTCATAGACTGATTGTGTGTAGTGTGCCTTGAAAGTGTTTGTATGTAAATTGTTCTCTGAGAGTAAATGGTCAGCAAGCTTTCTAACACGATTATTCTCATATTTCATGGCTATATGTTATATTAATCAGTTGAGAAAAATCATAGAGAAGTATTACCTTTGCATGAGATTTGCCATCCAAACTATGGGCATAAAGTGTGAAGAGACCAACTTCTCATAATTCGCCCCAAACTCACATGCCTACAAGGCTCAGTAATCTTTCCCATCACTTTTTATTTTTATTTTCCTGAATATTGTCCATCCCATAAAGGCCTTCTGAAAATAAATATATCCCAAGTAAAAAACAGCAAGAAGCCAAGAACTTATTATTTTTGCCTTAAATGTGCTCATGTATAGCATTTTACGAACACACAGATTAGGTAATTCTAAAGTTGAATTTGCTCAGAGTGGCAGTTGGAGTGCTTAATTTGGTAGGGTAATTAGTTTTCTAAAAAAAGAAAGTTTCACTTTTGTGATAATCATATATATAAATGTTGGTGTAGGATTTTGGTAGGGCATGACTTGGGTGGTGCATGTATATCGTATGTCGTGGAGTTGTTCCCATCCAAGGTTGCAAAAGGTGTTTTTATTGCTGCAGCAATGTTGCTTGATGCACAGAGTACTAATGATATGTTCTCCCAACAGGTTTGACATCACTAATTGATATGAGCTATTTGGCTAGGTTTCAAGTTGCTTTAGAATGCTAAGAGAATGTCTAACATTATTTTTTGGTAAATGCATGGTACCGTGTATCAAGTTACTCATACATGATTATTAATCTGCTCGAAATCAGTTTAGAGATTAACTTAAAACTAGTTGTGGCATTACAATTCCCATTTAGACCCCTTTCTTGTTTGTGGATGGAAACTAAATTTCTTCGGTGATCTCAACAACGCGTGGATTGAAATGGTTAAATTGATTTATATACAAATGTTTGTGAATTTATTAATCAGTGAATATATACTGGTTCTTTGCCTTCCTATTTAGAGAAACACACCCACTGACAGCATTGATATCCTATTGATTTTTTTTTTTGCCTTCCTAGTGAATATACCCAAGTTGATTTTTTTTTTTTTTTTTATTATTTTTTTTTTTGTGGTGGGAGGTAATACTAGTAAACCCAATTATAAATGAGCACTTTCGGCTGTTCTTTGTTTTCTACTAGTATTGGTCCGTGCTACGGCACTAAAAAGCCCCAACAGAAGCCCGACGAAAAAAGCCCAACTGTTCACCCAAAAAGCCCATACACATTTGTTGACTTCAAACAATGATCTAATACTCCTATTGTCATGTACTTATTATACTGTTCACTCCCCATAAGTCTTAAGATCCGCCATGTCATAAACATTATAAATACATCTAAAAATTAATAGATCTAAAAGTTAGAGTTGGTTTCTAGGGCCCACACCACCCTTATATAGATTTATCTATAATTAATATACCAATTGCATGGGAACAGATTAATCTACCCGATGCTAGGATCCCATCATGAGTTGTCAGTTTGCTTTAGATTGAAAACCTCTTCAAATATATATATATATGGTTTCGAAATATTATATATTGTCTGCCATTGTGCAAATAGTGTGTATGTGCTGCAATCGCGATTGGTGCAGCCTATTCCTTAAAAATAAAGAATACCATTTTTTTTTACCAAATTAACAATATTAAATGGGATGTAATGTGATAGGGAAAATCACACAACACCTAAACCCAAAAGATTACGTCATTAATTAACCAATACACGGTTTACCCACCTAAAGCACAATGGAACACTCAAACCTCCAGCCTTTCTCTATAATGCAGCTCCTTGTGAGGTGAAATGTCCAGTTTTTAGAAATACCCAACTCTTGGTTGATATTTTAGTTTTTATTTCTTCCCTTTAGTGATACTTAATACTCATGTTATAGTGATCAACTCTTTTCTTTTTTTGTTTGGATGTTGCAATGGCTTCAGTTTCGATGAGGCCGATCCCGTTTGGCGTTTGCGCCCGTTTTAGAGAAGCTTTCGCTTTCTGATGAAAACTATGGATCTGTCAGGAAATTTTATATAGAGACTACTGATGGTGGTGTCATACCGCCATCTCTACAACAGAGCATGATAAATGCAAATCCTCCAGAACGGGTCTGCCTCCTAAAAGGCTCCGATCACTCGCCTTTCTTTTCAAAGCCAGAATCCCTGCACAAACTCTTGGTGGAGATCTCTAAGGTCTGATAACATGAAATTTTAGGACTCACTGGTATATGCATGCAAGGGAAGCAGAATGATGCTGCTTTTGTGATTCAGTCCGCTTGGTGCAAAGTCCGTGGGATATTATGTTGAGTAGCATATTCATTAAATCTCATATTTTGTACGAGCACGAGATTGCATATATGTTGCAACCATGCCTCATGTGATCATGTATGGAAGTGAAGAAAAATGAGGAAAGAATGATTTTTTATTTTGTTTTTTGAGGGTTTAGGGTTTTGAGTATTGAATAAAAAGTTATAATGGTTTAAACGGAATAAATGTAAAGAGAAAGAAGAAGGGCGTTACCTTTAAAACTTGCTATTTGAGATGGCTTCTCCGTAGAATTGCAAGGAGTGAGTGAGCTTGGGGTTTAAGCGGGTTTGAGGGTACAACACTACAACTGTAGAAGTGAAGCACTTGGGTTTAAGTTTGGGCTTGGGTTGGATCAAACCCAAGGAGCCAAACTGGGCCCAGTTCTTAATAATCAGAGTGACTCATGATTATTGATTTTGAAATTTGAAGTAGGGTTAACCACTAGATGAGCCAATTAGTTTCCCCCACTAGATGGGAAATTAGGGTCTTCTCCCCTCCTCTATAATACACACAAAAAAAAATAGGGTCAACCCAATTTGACTTTTGTTTTGTGTGTATTGGGATTTCCCATCTTAAGGGAGGGGGGGATGTGGTTAATACTCGTTAACCCTTTGAAGTATGATGCGTGGTATCAGTTACAAATCCAACTTGGGTATCGTCTATTTTATAGTTTGAACAACTTGTAACATTGGACTGGGGTGCTTTGATAAAATGTTGTTACAGCAAATTAAAATGTTAATGTGCGTGCAAATATTGAATGGATGAGAAATTCTCTCAAATGTTGGTTAAGTTTCTAGTTAATTTTGCTCTTTTCTAGTTTAGTGAAAAAAAATTGAAATGGAGAAGGCTACCTATCTCTTCACACAGCTACAGGGCAACTAGAAAACTCAATTAAATGAAATGGAATGGAAATGTTTGTCTGTAGAGTCAATTAAAATTCATTACTAAAAACTCACCAGCATCCCCTCCAGCTCGGGACCATGTACAACCAAATAACAACAACAAAATATTCCATCAATTACATTTTTCGGGGCCAGGTATAGTTCCTGTAATGATCTAAGTTTAGTTCAGACTGATGCCATCATATCCCATCAATTACATAGTTAGAATCATTCTTACAAAAACGACCAATAGAGTTCTAGGTTTAGCTCAGACTGATGGCATCGTACTTCGCCAATTGTACACCTACTAACCTAACAAAAAAAGTTTGGGTGTTGACATAACATTTGTCTAATGGTTTAGCATTATTCTACATTAGCGCTCTTTTGTTAATGCCAGTGAAACTTTTTCCCCATACTTGGAGAAGACATCTGCTAGAACAGCCTTCTCCTTGACCTTCAATCTGCACAACAAACAGAAAATGTGAAGAATGTGTTCCAGACCTACAGTTAACATTAGGGACTGAACACGACATGTATGCATAGTCTACCTCTTTGCTGATCCAGGAATGTTCGACTTTGGAGACTTATGTGATCTTCCTTTGACAGTTGGCTTTTTCTTAATAGTTGGCTTTTTCTGTTGTTGCTTCACAGGCAAAGGATCAATTTTATCTGCTGCTTTTGGTCCTGCATTTTCATTGTCATTCATCTCTGACAGGGTTATATGTGCAACGCCCTCTTCTATTGCTTGTGAGGTTGCTGATATAGACTCATTAACCTGACCATCAGTATCAACAGAGGAGCTTACATCACCCGAGTCCAAGGAGATATCTACCAGGTCAGAATCTGCATAAGAGTGTGGTTCCATACTTGGAAGCAATTGTTCAGGAGTAGATGTAAGCAATTGTTCAGGAGCAGATGCATGAATATCATCTGCTGAATGTTCAGAAAGGTCGGAAGATTTGGGTGGATTTGTTATCTCACACGTTATCTGCTTTTCAACTTTACCAAAAGTTATACATCTCCCGGAATAAGTTTGGACGAACCTACAAAATTAGAACATGTGGTTAATCACCTGAAGTTTGAATTGAGCCAAACTCAAGATTTTGAGACATCATGTCCCAAAATTAGGTGTAAAGGCTTGCTTGTTGAACATTTATAATCAATGTACTCTGCAAGCCAACAATGCACACTTCAGATTTAGTCTTACGAGTATCCTCAATAAGTTGGCAGGCTCATTGCTAGTCCAATACAACATGCTATTTTAGCAACCAATACCAATCACCAAGCCTATGCATCTTCCATATTTAGCAGCCAATAAGTCACGAATGGCATAATATCTGGCGTATGTTGCACACTTATGCAACATACGGCACAAATTCTGCCTTGCGGTAAGCACGTGGTATATGTTAAGGGAGAAGAAGTGGACAAACGACACAATTTCTGTGGACAAACAACACAATTTCTGCTGTCTGATGTACAGACGGCACAATTTCTACCCTGATTTATAGCATTATTAATTATTGCTATCTCACTGCCAAACTTACCAGCGAATATAACACCTAGTAAAATGGCAGGAGAGATAACACATGGGTTCCATTGCATTTCTGACCTCATTGGGTGAAAAATATGTATAATAAGGGTTTAGCACATGCACCGGACTTGCTCTCAGTCTAATGTTTACTCAGGCCTTAATCAGATATTGGTCGGTGTGGTGATGGCAAGGTTCTCAGGCTAACAGTAAACAAGAAGCGTATAAAAGAGTACACCACATCTTCTCATTTTTTTGTCTTTCGTGGAATTAACGACACCTTTGAGGAGAGAATCAAGCCAGTAAAATAACTAGCAAAGTTGCTGCTTCTCATTTCAGTAGTTAATAGAACTTTCCTTCTTGCCAAAAAGAAAACTTTTATTAACTTACAGATCTTGCCTCAAGTTTCTTCAATGTTTGAGAAATGAACATAAAGATTGTTTAGAGTAATCAATAGTGAAACCTACATACAGTTTTCAAAGTTCACTGCATAATAAACACAGACTGGAATTGTTTATACAAAGCATACCAAATAATATCCTTTTCAAAACGTTATTCTTCTCCTAAAAATGGCTAAACAGAACTTCACAAAAAAAAAAAAAAAAAAAAAGTAAAAACAGAAACAGAAACAGAAACAATAATAATGATAATAATCATTAAATTGTGTACTTTCAGATCAATGAAATCATGCTAAAAAGAAACTCTAATCGTGATTAAATCCCAGAAGAATAAACATGACCTAAAACACTTCACTGAACAGGAAAAAGAAAATAATTGTAAGAGTAAATAAACTTGGACTGCCTAGAGATATTTCATATATAACTTTTTACCTATTGGCAGCCTCCAGAGATTCCAGATTGACAAAGGCAAACCCCTTGCAAATAGGATCCCTGGTCTTTTTGCTTCCTGAAACAGCTGGGCTTATATTGATTTTGGCCGTAAATTCTTTAAACACCAACTTCAAATCTCTTTGGATATTCTTTTTCCTCGGAAGATTCCCAATACGCACACGAAATCCACTAGGAACAGACTCAGATGCTGCAAATCCCCAGCATAGCAAGGAAAAATAAGAAACTGCGGATATGCAATAGTTGGGGGGAGTTGAAAAATATATATATAACAGACCACCAGTAAACCAATTCAAATGCAAGAATACTACAGCAGAGTCCTTCCCAGATAAAAGAACTATGATAAAGCAAAAGCAATAAAACATAAAAGCGTAGAGGATGCTACAAAGAACAGAAACATTCAAACGGCCATTAGGACATCATGCAAACACAATGGGAACCTAATTCGTCTTTGATAAGCAATTGGTAAAGTTAGCTGTGTGTGAGAGAGAGAATTACAGTGTATGCATCATTGCTACAACATCCTCGAAACTCTACTCAACATGTACAACCAAATACAAGATCCTCAAAATAAATGACCTAAGGAAAGATACAGCTCTTTGACTCTTTCCGAACTACAAGGCCAAGACCATCGTTTACCAACATACAAGTTACATCTACGGGAGATAGAAATTGCTTACCCAAGAATTATATCAGCTAACTAATTTCATTATCATATTGGAAAATTTGTACATGTACAAAAAAAAATTCCAAAAAAAATAAATAGAAAGGAAATTTATCTCTTTTTCATCACACATAATCACTCAAATCCCATGATATTATGCACTAGTTGGTCTAAGGACACACAGGGAACTATCTTATACTCTTAGAGGCAACACTCATATTTCAAATGAAAGACGTCCTTCTCTAAGAAAAGTCTCTTTACTTGTGTGATCCACCCCAGATAAAAGTAACGTCCAAAAGGGATCCACCTTTATTTGGCTGCGCAGTCAACACATTTTTGAGTTAGTACCGGCTTTGCAAAGTGTAGGACCGGCTTAAAATGTTATGTGGAAGGACTGCATCATTGTACAATAGGGTTCAGTACATATCAAGTATAAAAAGGGGAAGGACTGCATCATTGAATCAAGAAATTCATCGCCTGAGAGATTCGAAGACTATGGCGTGGCCTCTCTGAACGGTTTCTCTTACAGTTCCTTGACACTGGCATTCTGGCCTAACGTCAAGAGCTGCTCGATCTTTGGTTAGAAGACCATATTTCATGTTAAGACTACACCAACGGGTGGATGAAGACTTAATGACTGGAATATAAAACTACAAGGTAGAGGATTCAGGTGATCTCAGCGGGCGATCACTACTATATGAGCATGGTGGAGAACGAGATCAACTAATCAGAGGTAAATGAAACAACAAGCTTAGAGAAGACAAATCAAGCAGATAGGTATGTGCATATATTAATGGCCCTCCATACATTAACTCAGCAAATATTGCGCGAAAACGTCTTGCCCATACTCTGCACATGCTCTACAATGTCAAAAAATTTGGTTAGGTCAGCTGGCATGATCCTCCATAGTAGCACATTCAAAAATGTGCATTTTCCTATCAGTAGTGGTCATTTTTACCGTCATGCCGCAGAAGATCTATCGTTGGGATGGAGTGACTGGTTTCCTTGAAGTAGTGTTGGTCCACCACCTCCTAAGTAAGTCCTACAGTGATGGTGAACTATCTAATGCTTTAAGGGAACTAGCATCTTTTTAGCAAGACGTTGCTTGCTGGTCTTAGAAGTTCATTTTGATTTCTACAACATGAATAGTTAGAAAATATTACTTTTGAGATTTTTTTTAATAAGAACACATCATTCTGAAAAGCTCACAAAATTGTTTCTTGCAAGGGTGAAAGTCGTGATACAAATAATTGTTCCTGTGTTGACACAACTAAATACAACTCAATGAAAAAGTTAACATCTTTTCAACAGATTTTGCATCTATCTTACCCAGCTATTGGCTTGCTAAGTACCATATTTGAGGATTAACCTCTCTCACTTGACACTATAAACCATCAACATAACCTATATAAAACATAGTCGTAACTAGAGAAAAACACTACACTACACAAAAGGGATCATTTTATTTATCAATATAAAACCCTACACTACGCAAAGGAGTCTAGCAATGTATGTTCTCTTTGTTTTCCACAGGGCAACACCCAACATTATGCAATAAGTATATTCCACACAAGATTAATATAATCACATAACAAACTGGAAAACGCACAACATATGCAAACTAAACAATGCACCTTTTGTCACTTGCTTTTCCTTTTTTGAACCAGCCAATGAAGGATTACTCTTAAGCTTAGCAATATTAGCAGCCTGTGCTTTTCTACTTTGTTCCAATTCCTCAAACAACTTTTCCTCAATAGAAGTATCATATTCTTTCCCTACACCAAACCCAGAAGGCTTATTCTCAAACCATTCCGACATACCCGAAAGCGGTATAAACATCCCCTCTTCTTCCCCATCTTCCTCATCTTCCTCATCATCATCAAGTTCATTAAAAGCAGCTAACTCCAATAAATTCTTGCTACCCCTTTTCTGCTTTTTCACAGCAGAAACTAAAACCCCGACATTTCTTCCCTGTGGAAACAGAGCGTTTGAGTTGGGGTTTTGAGGTTTGTTTGGAGTTATAAGTGATGGAAAGAGATGGTGTGAACATGGTGTGGAGGGTTTAAGGAAGTGTTTGAAGCCCATCATCTTCTTCTTCTTCTTGTTTTCAAGTTTGAGTTGTCTACTCAAAGTGTTCAACTTTAGCACTTTGCTGACAAGCTTATCACTAGATTTTGGACAGTGAGTTGACTCGGGGACGATTAAAATGGCCGAGCTGGGCTGGGCCTGGTTTTCGTAGCCCATTTACACGTAGGGGATACTTTATCAGGTTGACTGGAAGTTATTAGATATATAATCATCCTTTATCTAAGTAAATGTATATAAGATGCTCTAATTCACCTTCGTCTCTTCAACAATACTTTCGTATTTTTTATATTTATTTTAATTTCTATTTTTATTGACTGTTGGTCCAGACTTCTTTTGCTAATTGAATGCATTAATGCAAACTGGCGAAGAGATTGAACCCTCAACTCTGCTTTCATATACACATTTCCAGTCCATAAAACTTTGAACTCTCTGCAAAAAAAAAACAAAATAATCTGTAATTTGTAAAAGAATGTTATTATTGGGAAGAACAAAAGAGAATAAGTTTTTCTTTTATATACTGTAATTTTATTGGTGTATTCATAAATAACTTCCAAATGTTAACTCTTCACTTTTAAATTGTCATTTTTAAGTTTCGCTCCACTACACGATCTTAATGGCGCATTCGATAGTACAACAACTTTATTGTTGCTGTGGTGTTGAAATTTTGGGCCATCATGACTTGTGGCAGGAGTCCGAGAGAACTAACATGGGCTGGGCCGCCCTCATTGTTTTTGTAATTTACTAATTTTTCTATTTTTTGAGCTAGAGAATCATAATAAATTAATTATTGTGCTTACATAATAAAATTTGTTAGTCCGGACTTGACTAAATTAATAATTTCGCTAAATTGATAAGATAATATATTTAAAAACAATCCTTGTAGAGTTTAGTGGAACTCATTTATTACATAAATTAATAAAAAAAATAAAAATGAGGCGAAATATTGTACCTTTTTAAAATATGAGTCTTGTACTCCCATGTGTGCTTGTCTTGTGGTGAAATTTAAATCAAGTTGAATCTTAAATGACAGGGATCATATAAGATCACTTTGATACATATCTATTTCCTAAAACATTAAAGCATAAAAGAACAAGTTCTTAAAGTATAATGAAATATATATGAAGGAATATAATACGATCTTTAACACCATAGAAAATATTTCTAGAATAAATTTTGAAAATTCATAAATATTTAGATAAATTAATAACTATTAATTTACTGGTAATTAAAACGCTACTTAATTAATAGATTTTACCTTGTCCCATGGGTATTAAATTATCGAGGTTCTATGTATTCTAATTTTCAAAGTAACAAAATATCTGCATCCAGTTGAAATTTTAGGAAATAGAAAAGAAAATATTGGCCACAAAATAATTGTTAGAAAGAGTTAGTACTAAAGAGTGAATCGAACCGGTGAGTTTATAGAAGAAAAAAAATCGAACCGGTGAAACACCTGTCAAGACTCAAGACCAAACCTGTTACTCACACTTATGGAACTAGGCGAATGATATATTGTTAGTAACTTACATGTATGAACGAATGGACGATCAACTTCGTCCTCTTGGATTATGTACGCGTACTTAAAAGGAACACCAAATTGCAAACTTGATGGAATGTTATAGAAAGTGTGCATTTTAGCTTTAAAAGATCTCACTATTCTCTTGGATTTGATTATTGAGAGAGTGACTCTCAAGGACAAAACAACCAAAAAAGTAACTCTCACTACCAATTTTTTTTTAATCACTCACGGTAAAGTCCTGAATTCTTATTAAGGGTAAATTAGTAAAAAACACGTGAACCTTAGGGACGATTACGTGCGTGGCCAGTCGGATAGACGTTTAGCATGACGTAACGTAAATTAATTTAACACCGACTGAGAAACCTTAGTTCAGGAAAACCACTTGAAAAATTCTAAGGTTTCATATCATTAGTTACCTAGAATATACGAAGATCGAAAAAAAAGATAAATAATAAGTGATAAAATAATTCGATACATGGTAAATTCGTGTGTGCATAACTAAATACTCGCATAGTCAATACGAGTCTGTCGCCTATAAACCCGAAAACTTTAGAACTGGACAAGTCATTTGACGATAGCTTAGTAATTACTGGATAATGTGCACTAACTTAGACCGTTACACGCGAGAGCATGGGAGCAAGCCTTGATTGATAATAGCTAACAAAGTAAGGGTAGGATAGTCTTATTACAAAAACCTTAGCTAATACCCATAGAAATCGCACCAAACTTATCGCACCAAATTTCTTTTCTTCTCCATTTCGCCAACTTAGAACCCTAAGAGAGAGAGAAAACCCAATTCGCCCAATTTCCATTGCTCCAAACCTAAGGTTTTCACACCTAATCCTTAGAAACACTAGATTCAAGTGTGAATATTCAAAATTTATTGGAATTGCATCGTATCATAGTGAAAGGTGAGTTAAATTTCGTCTCAAATAGACATTTAGACTCAATTTCAATGGATTTGGGTGTATTGATGAAAATAATTGAACTGAGTGTGTTGAATTTCGACAGTAGCTAGTTGGTGAAAATAGAGTGGAGTGAAATTGGTGGAGCATAAAGCTAAGGAGCTATTTTTACTGACTTGGTAAGAATTATTATATATTCACTCTAATTTAGAGAAATTTATGTTAGTTTCACACTTTGTTTAAGATCAGATTGATTAATGATTGATTGAGAAGAAACACACCCGTAATTATTACTAGATTTAATGTGAATTGAAGGGTGTGAAATTGGTTTGTAGTTGAAGTTGGGAAAAATCTTAATCGTTAGTGGAATGGATATGATGGGTGTTGGCATAAGGTCCTACAATGGCTAGAAATGACCTGTAACCGCTGTTAACTGTAGTTAGAGGAAAAGTTGCTTGAAACCAAATTCTTAGTGTTGAGATTTCTTCTCGTCTTACGTTAAATAAGAATTTCTCGTTAGTTTGATAAATTCTAATATCCTACTTATGTATATGATGTTATAGGAGTTAAATAAGAGTGGATTCGGTTAAGTGGGGTTTGAGAAGAACGGAGCTGGCTAAGGTAGGAACTTACATATCAATATCTAGCATGCTTATTTTCATGCATGATTTGATTGGTTTAAATTGGTAAAAGATAGTTGCTTATCAACCATGCATATATATGTGATATTCATATTTTGTATTCGTATTTTTCCTCGATAAAAACTAGATATATAGATAGCTTTTGGGTGAAAAATGAGTTTTGTGAAATCTGGGTAGTGGGTATTGTTTTCTTTCGTTAAAAGAGCAAAACTGGTTGTGGAAAGGGCTCTCGTCTCTTGTCTCAGTAAGGAGACAGAGAGATAGATTTTGTAATGTGGGTAAGGATTACCCGGGTGTTTGTAACTATGTGTGAGGTTCTGGATTGTTCCATGGATATAGTTCGTTGTTATTTTCTATGATTCGCCGTTTGGGAATCATAGGTTGTCATTTACTATGACTGACCCGTTTGGGAGTCATAGGTTGTATTTAATCGATTTTTGAAAATCTAGGAACTCACACATACAGAACCAGCAGTTTTAAAGGAAAAACTAAATATGTATTTATAGTATTTAGAAATAACCGGTAATACGAATATATATTACTATGCTTATCACAAGGGGATTTAGAAAAGAAATTGTGAATACCTATAAAGAAGGAATTGTTATCGCATTTCCGTAGACGGCAGTTCATTCTAGGATTACAACTGTGGTGTACACCTTTCGAGGTGGTGGGTCATCTTTAAAAGGATGCATCACAGGATGTAGTCCAGGAATTCCTTTTCTACTTTTCTAGATAACCATGCTTGTACGTGTCACGCTGTATGGTGCTTAGCTTGTATGAGGTTACATGTTACCTCGATGATGTTTAGACATGAGGAGTGAGAGTTTAGTCCACTCCTGGACGTGTGTCAGGATCCTGAGCAGTCTGCAGTCATCGAACGGTTGACCACTGTAAGTTAGGTGATAGCCCGTATGGGGGTCATGGTCACAGGGCCCACCTGAGCCCTAAAAGCTTTGGGTTTTGTGTGTACGAACACAACAACGGCATTTCAGCTCTCTGCCGGTAAAATTAGGAAAACAACGGTGCATGGTTCACACTGGGAAGTACTGAACCGAGATATGTCTGGGACTGGGGCTGAATATCAGTCATACCCTCACCATTCTAATAGGATGCAGCGGCCACAATAGTTGTATGATGATTGTGAAAACTCTATTTTGAATATTAAAGAAGCATGCCAAAATGATTTATGCTAGTTAGTGATGTATTATATAGTCATGATATTTTGATATTATTATAGAAACCCTGCATGTTTTAAATGGTTTGCTATAAGTAGACTATTTATTGGTTATGTGCGTTTCTACTGGCATAGTTGTTTTGCTCATCCTACATTAACATTTTCAGACGAACCAGTTGTGGAGGAGACTATCCCTACCACTAGTGATGATGGTTATGGGGATTTGGATGGTTTTCCTTATGCTTGACGAGAGACAGAATCAAGTTATTTTGTTGTATAGGGCGAATCTAGCTCATTTTGTTGTATAGAGAGAGTATAGTTCATTTTTGGTTGTATAGAGAGAGCTCAGTTCATTTTGATATAATACTTTATGTATTTGAGTAACAGTTACACTTAAACATTTTGTGGATATATATATATATATATATATATACATCACTGTTGTGTATAAAGTTAGTTTAATATAGATATGGTTGTTGGAATGATATAGTATATGATTCCAGGTTATGACAGGTTTTAAGTATATGAAACGTTGATTAAACAAAGGAAACTCCGCCGAAATTTCAATAGAATTGTGATAGTGACTGCCTCGAGATTCATCTCTACGTCCTCGGGATGTGTGATGGGTCTCGGGGCGTGATACTCACAATGACCAGGGTAGATAAAATGTTAAGTATACCCTTGACGCGAAATAAAAAATGGCTCGGGTAGATGAAAGGTCAAGTATACCCCTGACGCGAAATAATAAACAGTCCGGCCCAACCGAAACGACCTGGTGTATATAGTATGAACAATCATTCTTCATACTGAACAATCATAAACTATAAACAGTCATTGTGCATACCTCAACATAATGTATGATTAGTAAAAGCACATATTGGAGTATAAACAACCATCATTATTCATACCTATTTGGGGTACGAACAATCATTGTTCATACCTCAAACATTAGTTATGAACAATACCTCAACATGAGCTATGCACAATCACTGTTCATACCTTAACATGAGCATTGTTCATACCTTAACATAATATATGATTAGTAAGAATACTTATTGGAGTATGAACAATCAATATTCATACAACAAACATAGTATAATTTATTTGGGCACAAACAATCACCAAATTTCTCTGCTTTATAGACATAATACATAGGGGTGAAATTGGTATTTAAAAAAATAAAATTTTATATGCTTTATATCTATAATAACATAGAGGGGTAAAATTAGTATTTAAAAAAAAAAAAAATGTTGGGCCAACTTATTTTGTCCTTGAGGATTATTAAAATTGAAATTATGGGTTCGTAGGTTACTTAATGTTGGAATTTAGTTACTAAAAAAAACGGTGTCCTCTAGAGTTACTTTGGCCCAAAATTAGTCTTGTGGACTCTTTTCTTGTTGATTATGTTGGATGTTAATTTTATCACTCTGTTTGTATCAATGCATTTTTGGTGACATGATTACCTAAAGGTAATTTTTGATATTCTACCTTTCACCCTTTTGTTATATATCTTTATATCCTACGAAGTGAATAATTAATAGTATTTTCAAGATAAAAATTTCTAAAGTAACACACAAGTTGAACCGAATTTCATAAACACACTGATGTGGCAAAGGCTATCACGTGCAACAAAGAAAAGACCCAATCAAGACTTGTCTTCCTTGTAATAAGTAGGACATTTCTATTACATCAATCACACCTGTTCGTCTGAGAAAACTGTTTAGTTGAGTTATTTCCCTTAATCATTCAGGCTTTCTAACTTTGAATTACGCTCCCAAATATGTACTTTATTAGCTTAATATTTATTCATAGATCATTGAACCTTAGTAGTTTGTGAAGAAGTGAAGAACTAAAGATCCTTGTGGCCAATTATCTGTTGATTATGTTCACTCATTGTTTATATGCTTCAAATTCAGCATCAGCCTCAATCAAGTATGACTTACCAACAACTACAAATAGTATATCATCAAAATGAGATTGGATTATATAACAAAATGATATAGAGAAAGTATATCATCAAAAGAACCCCAAGTTGGATTTTTTTACAAATTAAGACATTTTCGGATTTGTAGAAAACAATTTCAGTATGTGGAAGTGTGGAACAAGTGATGCAACTTTAGAACACGACTGAACCTATGTGGTCTCGCATCACTGATCCAGTGTCATCTACACAAAGGAGAAAGGTTAACTGGTTGGGTCGGTCAGCGGGTGAGAGAGAAAACTAAAAAAGAGAAATAACAACAAAAATCATGTGCTATCTACTGCCACGTTAGTGTGTTCCTCAATTCGGTTCAATTTTTGTGTTGCTGTAGAAAAACTGTTTCAAGATAATAAGTACACAACTGTGTAACTTATGAATCTGCCTAATCCCAACATCTTTTCAAAAAAAAAAAAAAAAAAAAACCGTGTAACTTTTATTTTTTCAAAAAGTGGTTGACTATTAGGCTATTAGCTAATTTGGTAATGGGATCAAGTCGTGGTAAAACACCAAATAGAAAGTGGATGACTGAATGTCCGAATGTCTACAGTCAATTCATATAGCACTACTTTTCACTATTTCTTCCCCTAAAACTAGCAATGTTTAGCACTTTAGCCTACTACTTCAAGATAATTCTATGTACTGCAGGTCTATTCTCTCTTATTTTATCGAAAAAAAGTCTATTCTCTATTATTATTTCTCCTTAACAGTGCAACCATAGACCAGAAACTTATTAAAATTAAGTGTTGTTTCAATCGCAATCGACGTAACCGACCAAATCCAAAGAAAAAACAGTGAACAAATTGTTTTACTGGTGAGTGTAAGACTCTTTCCTCATATATTTTCCCATTGTTCATGGAATCTAATTTTCCTCTCGTTTGTTCCAAATAGAATACGATTTGACACTATTATGTTTAATATGCCAATTGGAAGTAACTTAATACAGTAATAGTTCCACTATATGCTGGAACTCAAATCATTTTCTTGAAGCTCACTCTTATGTACTGGATCCGCTTGAATTGCTTTCAATGACCTGGCCTAGTACAAAACCGATCCCAATTTATAGGCCTTCTGATACATGCAAATGGATTGTCTTTTTTTTTGTCAGGTGCCCGAACAAGTCCTTAACTCCTTATATTTATCTTAGTCCAATGGACGAGCGTATATATCTTTTGAGTTCGGGAGTGACAATATTATTTCATACATATTAGCTAACCGACTAGTCAAATAAAGGAAATAAATGAACCCCCAATTTCCTCTATCTAAGAAAATATTATGTCTGGGAACTCAAGCTAGCATGTCCTTAACATCCTCAGCTCTGTGACGTTAAATATAGGCCACCTACCAACAATAATTGTATTTGCTAGAAATTTTATCCCCACACAAAACTTGTCATGTCTGATCATCTAGAAGTATTTCTGCAACTTTAGCAACCATATTCCTGGGCCAAAAACCCAATTAAAAAGGTTACTAGCTAGTGTGATTTCGTTATCATGGTGAAAAGATTGATTGGTTAAATAGAATTATCATCGATCAAATGCCCTCACCTCACCCCCAACTCCCCAAGTGCCAGCTAACGCTAGGAACAACTAACAAGCCAAGCTATAATGTTGTATGGACTTTGAGTACTCGCCTAGTTTTTACTTGCTCAGTTGCTCGAGCTAGTTTTTGTTGCAATATATATAAGGCAGAGTTTGAACAGTTTTTGGGCTCGTTTATATAAAAAGGAGCTTATTGGAACCAAGCAATATTCGGGCTCAGTCGGAGCTTGGTCCGCAACATAAGCCAATCCAGAACAGACTTTTCCTTGGCCTGCTCGGCTCAATGTGATGGCTTTTAGTAGGAAATTTTTATGTTATTATTATTATTTTTTGCAAAAGATCAATATGAATTGAATGGTTTCCAAGAAAATTGTTGCTATTGCGAAAAACATATAGCTTAAAATGTTGTATTAAGTATCTTTGTTAAATGTCCAAATAAATCAGGAATTATTCTCAAATATTCTCTCTATAATTTTCTCCCGTGTCAAATTGTTAAATGGAAGATCACCTCTTAAAATGGGCACAACAGTTTGATATCTAATCCCATGATTTTTGTCTTAGGCATGCTAAGCTATGAAGTATGAATATCGTGGTATATACATTTATACATTTAACTGAACCAAAAAAAAAAAGGATAAATAATAAAATGTATAAGCTGTCAATTTGATAGACCACTCTTTGTCAAATGGTGGAAAAAATTGTATATGTAACTACTAGATAACTAACAAAACACGGGCATTGGAAGGACCACAGGTACACAAGGTCAATCAGACTGGCCCAAAATATTATAGTTGGCCTTGAGCTATAAAGAATAATGCTGTTCTGCATTCCCATAATCTGATCTAAAGAAGACATGCATTTTATTATTTCTCATTTTTTTTTAACCTCAATTTTAAAAGAAGAAAAGAAAAACAAGTATTAATAGAGTGACATTGAAGCTTGCCTCTAAAAACTCAACCATCTCCTCTCAACGACTCCATTTCCCGGGAAAAAAAACACCAACTCACTTCAACACATCCAACCCATGGCATTCTCTTCTAAGAAGTGCTAGTCATCATCAACAATCATGTCGTCTTCAGTCTCTAGCTCTGATTGGTTTTCAGACCTTCTCTGCTGTGAAGAAGCCGAAATCTTAAGGGATGACTTGCCAGATTATTACTCACCTAATACCGAATTCCCTGAGGATATTGAAGAATCCATAGCTGGATTAATTGAAGACGAAGGGGAGTACATGCCACGGTTTGATTATCAAGAAATGTTTCAATCTCAAACGATTGATGCTTCAGCTAGAAGTGACTCTATTGCATGGATTCTTAAGGTACATATGAATCAGATTAACTCTTCAAATGTTTGTCTAGGCCTTCTATATTAACGCTAACAAGGCGCAAATCAAGAAGTATGACAAGTTGGCATCATATGACATTGCTATCACTGGGCTTGTTTCAGATTTCAATAATTAATCTTTCAAGAAATGTTTAGCAGTTGATTAACATTAGAATTATTTGATGTAGGTTCAGGAGTTGTACCAATTTCAACCGTTAACGGCATATCTCTCTGTTAATTACATGGACCGGTTTCTGTCTTCTCGTTGCTTGCCGCGTTTGCCAGTAAGATTCCTTCTCGGACCTTATAAAACTCTACATGATGTAGCTCTTAAGGAATTTTGTTTACATATTTATTTTCTTTATTTGCCTTAGCTTGTTGAATTCATCTTTCATTTTAACCAAAAAGAAAAAGAAAAAAAAAATACATTTTTCATCTTTCTTTAATTGACTTATAGTATCACGGTGATACTAATGTGAGTCTATGAGGTTTTGCATTACTGCATTAAGTTTTCACCATGTGAGTGAAGAGTTAAATGAAATGCTACTGCTGTTATTTTGTTATTTGAGAGCATGCAAATTGCAGATTTCCAACCTGTCTAAATTAGTTTCTTTCTGCAAAGTACACGATATATACAAAATTACAAATACCATTGACTAGAGATCTGTGGAAATGAGTATCATGTGTGGTGTTCCATTTTTTTGATATATTAGGCCCACTTTTAAGATTGTGTTAGTAACATCAACATGCACTGTGCTGTAAAATTTGTCTTGCTTTTTAGGGGGCATACAAGCAAATGTACTATGCTTTAAAGTTTAAATAACAACTTTTCTGTCTTTCTCCGCCTCCCCGCTCCTCCTCCTTTTTTGTTACTTTTTTTCCTTTAACTAATCAAGATATGTTAGCTTAAGTCGTTATCATATTGTTACTATATTCTGATTTTTAACAATATATTTCGGATCAATGTTTTATTGCTCGGACTTTGTAGTGGCATGGGGTATGCAACGTGTCCCATACAAAAATTAATTAAGAAAGAAGAAAATAAAAAGGAGTCTCTATTTGGACAGATTATATGAATCAACTTTGATGTGACTAGGGATATTTTAGTTTAATCGTATCGAAAATACTAATAACCAAAATTAATTCTCAAAATCTTGATATTAGTATCAATAATAATTTTCTAAGCTGATTTGATTTGATTTGATTTGGTTTTTCAATTTTTTTTTTTGACAATGTAGAAATCAAATGGATGGCTAATGCAATTGGTATCGGTTGCTAGCTTGTCCTTGGCTGCAAAAATGGAGGAACCCCTTGTTCCATCTCTCTTTGATATTCAAGTATTTAATCTCATACAATATACCCTTTCCATGATATCTTATATTGTCCTTGCAAATAAAAAGTATGGTTAACCAACTAAATTCATGACATGTTTTGTAGGTTGAAGGTACCCAATTCATCTTTGAACCAAAAACAATTCGTCGAATGGAATTCATCATCCTAAATGCATTGGATTGGAGACTACGATCCATAACACCCTTCGACTTCGTTAGTTTCTTTGCAAAAAAAGTAGAATCAACTGGAACCTTTACAAGGTTCATTGCTTCACATGCGACGCAAGTAATTCTAATTATCATGAGAGGTATACACAAACTTTTAGATTATGTGTGTGTTGGACTGTAAAAATATGCAGTCTTCCCATCCATCTGAACAATTTTTCAATGACATAGATGTTAATTTCCTACACTATCGACCTTCTTCAATTGCTGCGGCCGCTGTAATGTGTGCTGCAAATGAATATACAAGTATCTCTCTCAGTAATCCTGGAGTTGCTGCAACATGGTGCATTGGTCTAAGCAAAGTGAGAAGCACTGATTACTACTTGATTATACGTTTAAACTGAATGACTATAACTAATGGAAAAAATTTAATTTTGCAGGAAAAAATTGTAGGTTGCTACAAGTTCATACAAGAAGTTGTGGTTGACAATAGTCCAAAAACGCCTCCAAAAGAAGTACCACAACGTTGGGTGCTCAGTACTACTGCTAGTGATTTATCTTCTTCTTCACTGTCCTCATCCTCTACCAAAAGGAGAAAACTAAACAATTGGTTATGGCCCTTATGGGCAGATGAAGAAAGGGACAAATCCTAAAGAAAGAAAAGAAAAAAAGCTTGAAAGTTGGAAGTTGTCTCGAGTCGTAATATTTTTAAGGAGGTGTGGAGATTGATTTGACTATAGAGGATGTAAATAAGTGTGCCTTATTGGTGAGGGGGGAGCGTGGACTCGGTCTCCTATATTCTTTTTGCGTTAGATTATTGTAGCTGATTAGAGGTGCTGATTCCCAAGGTGTTGGAATATGTTTATATAATTTTGATTTTTGAGTGACAAAATTTCGGAAAGAGACGCAAGTTGGAGTAATATATTGAGTGTGAAAGAAGTGGATATTGAATTCTATGGTATATTGTTGGATGGGGTCAGGTAGGTTTTGGAGGAAAATAAAGGGAAATGAAGTTGGAGCCTTGCAGGGGGATTATAGTCAAGGCGTCAAGCTTCCATTCAGGGATCATCATTGCTGCAAGCTAGCCTTCAAGTCTTCAACAATGACGAAAAGAGCAGAATAATAATTGAATAAGAAAGACATATAAACTGACTCCAAAATGAACTTTACTATATGTGCACATCGTATATCTTGTAAGTTGTGTGTATGAAATTTGAGTGTGCAACTTTTTTGTTTTTTTGGCGGGGAAGCCTGATTTATGGCCAAAATATGGCCTAACCATATCAGACTTTTGAGTGGTATACACATGTATCAGCACACATGTATATGGATTAATTTTCATTCTTTTCTTTTTTCAGATAATGTTGGGAAGGGGTGCCCTTCTTCGGCTGAAGTTTGGCCCAAGTATACAAAAGGTCTTTGGGACCTTTAAACTTTAAAGGCTCAGCTTATGTAACTAAGTTAATCATGAATGGAAATTCAGATATTTTATATTTAAGCCTATTCATATTTCTTTACATCCTCTATTCGTCTTCCTTTGCAACTATCATGTTCCGTTTACTGAATGGCACATTGGACCTGGACTTTTGTGAACATTGAAGTTTGAAGTTTATGCTTTTTGGGTTTTTACTAAGTTCAATATTTTACTATATTAGAAAAATATAGGGTTGGAGGAATATTATTTTAGTGTCACATTTGTGTCCGTCACAGGAGCAAAATTATAATTATCTGATTTTCAAAAACTTAAAAAAACCAAAACTAATAATGGTAAATATTTGAATGTTTAAGTCTTAAAAATAAAAACAGTGGGCCAAGAATAATAGTGTCCATATATTATTTTTTATTTTTATTTTGTCATTTTTATTTATTTTTTATTTTTTTTATAGATTCTACTAAAATAAAATAATTAAAAAATATAAAAAGAAAAAGAGACTATTTTTTTTCTCTCTCTCTAACTTTAGTGGGTGTTTGGTTCTCATTTTTTCAAAAAAGTATTTTTTTCTTAAAAACCACTTTTATGAAAAAGTATTTATTCTAAAAACAGTTTTTCAATAAACATGTTTGGTTGTGACTTTTCTTAAAAGCTATTTTATCAAATCAGATTTCACACTATGTTTCTCGATATATTTTGACATATCGTGGCATAAATCAATAAAGTCTAAAACATCCGGGGAGTTCATTTGCCTTTAGCTCCAAACAAGTATGCGAACCTTGCTACGCATCGGTGTTTTTTCAAGTCTTTAAACTTGTCGCTCTAATATTTCTCAGATAGTATGATTTTTGTCGCTCTAATCTATGTCTCCGATAATATAATTTTTTGAATTTTAGTTTTAATCTAAAAAATAATATAAAAATATTAAGAAGGGTTGAATATAATATCAGTAATGTGAAGGAAGTTTTTTAAATTATTTTAAATAATATGAAACTAATTCTAATTTCAGTAAAATGGAGGAGTTTTTTGCAAATTGTTTAAAAAGAAAAGAACTGATTAGAAATTTAAAATAATTAAGGGAGGTGGTTCTAAAATCTTAAAATAGAGAGATTGAAAATACACTGTTCGGTTGAGAAGTGGGACTCCTAAAGACCCGCCTATCATATAGTGTAGATAAGTGTTTCCTTCAAAGAAAAATAGTTTTTTAACTTAAAAAACAAGTTTTACCTAATTATCATAAAACAAGTTTTTGGGACCAAAAAATGTTTTTTGGATGAAAAACTATTTTTTTTTTAAATAGAAACCAAACACATTTATTTTTTCAAAAAATATTTTTTCACTAATAAACACTTTTTAGCAATAAATAAATAAGATCCAAACACCCCCTTAGGCTCTACGTATTCTAAATATATTTTTTACTCACGGTCCATAACACGTACTGTTTGCTAGTTTCAGTAAATTAAAGTGTCAAAGGAGGTTATAACAAAAAAAAAAGTTAAGTGTCAAATGAGTGAGGAACATTGACGTTGGAATTTTGTGGGACAAATGCGAAGGACAAGTGGTCCCTAAATCGAAAAACAAGGGCATCTGTTCTAAACTGAGAATGGCCAATTGTCTGATCGAGCATCCCGTGACGTTCTGATGATCTTTTAGTGAGGCAGCAGCATTAATTTTTCATAATGATTATGGAATATTGTTCTATAGTTCTATTCACTTCCCTCGGTTCCATGTTTTTTGGGTAGCTGGATGCCTGGAATCCCTGGATACACAATAGAGTGATAGACAACCTGCAAAAGTGTGAGTGTGTGACAGATTTGATAGTTTTGGTTGACAAAAATCTCTGGCATAGTCATTGATATCTGAATTTTGTGTTAATCATTAATGACAATTTCAATGATCATTTTTTTTATTTTTTTAATCTTTTGGTAAAGAGACTGAATTTATTTGGTTCTATTATTTTAGGCTGGTGCAATAGCTCTCCAATCTGTCAAAAGTGGAGGAATCTCCATAATGCTCTCCATATATAGGGAGTAATATTAAGAAATAGAGAGTGCATTCCACACGAGTTGAAATGATGTAGTTTATAAAAACCTAAACGGCGCCACTTGAAATGGCGTGAAATGCATTTTTTAATTTCATACCGCGCTATTTGAAGTGGCGTGGTTTGTAAAATCCCAAACGGCGCCATTTGAAGTGGCATAGAATACATTTTTTTCTTTTTTTAATTCCGCGCCGGTCGAAGTGGCGTAGAATGGTCTGAACCATTGGACACCAAAATTGACTCTCCATCCTCAAAACACTGTTTTTTGGTGGAATGGAGATAGAGGGTGATGCACCATTGGACTCAGCCTTAGGCTTCTAACTAGTGTACTAAACCCTCTAACCATTTTAAATACAGTATGAGATCTCATAGAGTATATTGGAAATAAAATTTATAAGCAAGTAGAGGGAGGAGGACCACTTAAGAAAGTATGAAAAACCTTTTTAGAATAAGGCCAAGTCAACATCTTTTTGTACATTCAAGTTTCAACTACCTTCAGAAAGAGTTTCTTCAGTTTGATACTTTGGTTTGCTTGAAAATAAAAATAAAAATTGATGCTTGAATATTGAGATCATTCATTCAGTAATATTTCTAGTCATGCATTGCAATCCTGAAGATCCACCCATTTTTACATAGGGTGTATGTAGAGGTCATATTCCTGACATAGGAGGTTATAGGAGGTAAATGGGATGTAGGCAAGTTAAGATGGAGGAGACATGCTGCAGTAGATCATATCCTCAGAACCCCAACTGCTTGAAACTGCCGCGACAGGTGGGGGAACAGATGACGCTGGATTGATAAGAGATCAACGAAGGACAAAAGGTGACATAAGGCAAGTGGGCCGTAGGCAAGCTAAGAAGGAGGAGACATGCCACAGTAGATCATGTCCGCAGAACCCCAACTGCTAGAAACCGTCGCGACAAGTGGGGGAACAGATGACGCTGGATTGAGAAGAGATCAACGAAGGACAAAATGTGACAGAAGGCAAGTGGGCCATAGGCAAGCTAAGAAGGAGGAGACAGGCCACAGTAGATCATGTCCGCAGAACCCCAACTGCTAGAAACTGTCGCGACAGGTGGGGGAACAGATGACGCTGGATTAAAGGGAGATCAACAAAGGGCAAGAGGCGGTTAAGAAGAGAGAGGGAGAAATGGATAAAGGGAGGAGGAAAGAGAAGAAAAAGAAGAAGAAGAAGAAGAAGAAGAGAGAGAGAGAGAGAGAGAGAGAGAGAGAGAGCTCTGAGGTTGTAATTTCTGATAACACATTTGGCGCCGTCTGTGGGGAAACTAAGCAAAAATGGCCACCATAGCGAAAAGAGCAGTAGGGAGACCTAGGAAAGAAGCGGTTCGAGAGGCGGAAGAAAATGCAGCGAGTGTAGAGATAGGAGTTGGGGAAGAAGAGACATCGGAGGTGGCGACGGACGCCACCAGACTACTGCAAGAGGAGATAGTCAAGTTATGTAATGAGAATGAGGGGCTGAGAAAAGAAAAGGAGTCCACCCAGGTGGAAACAGAGCGGAGGGATCTACAAGATAGTGAAATAGAGGGGGCGAATGAAGAATTTCCATTCGTAGGTGTGGAACAAACAGCGGGCATCACGTTGGAGGTGGTACAGGCGATGATTGAGAAAGATAGGGAAGCGAACAAATGAGTAGAAAGAGTGAACCAGAGCGCAACGCAGAAAGAGATTGCGAGTCTCAATAAGAATCCACTGGTAGATTCGGTGTGGAACTCTGAAGTGCCTAAGAAGTTCAGCCAACCAAGGTTCGAAAGGTATGATGGGAAAGGAGACCCGACAGATCATCTACATCACTTCCGGCAACAGATGCCATTATGGCAAGAAAGCAAGTATGATGGACTCCGATGTATGATGTTCCCGGCTAGTCTTAAGGGGGGAGCATCAGACTGGTATTACAGGTTAGCATCGAGGAGCATCAGCAGATTTGAAAAACTAGAGCGCGCATTTGTCAATCACTTCATACACCAGAAGCGGAGGGTGGTCGAGATCACGGCCCTATTCAATGTCAAGCAAAGGTCAGCGGAATCGTTGAGGGAGTTTTTGTGTAGATTCAAGGAAGAGATGCTGAGAGTGGAAAATTTGGAAGAACATACAGCGGTAATAACATTCCAGCATGGTTTGAGACAGGGAACTAGAGTCCATGAGTCAGTGTCCAAGATTGAAATCACCACTTTGCACGCTCTATACCCGAAGGTGGAAAAATACATACGATATGAGGACATAATGCAGAGAAACGCAAAGGAACAGAAGAGATCAAGGAAGGTTGTACAGGCTGTGGACAAAGATGATCGGAGGGATAAGAGCAGTAGAGAGAAAGGAGAAAAGATATCATACAGAGGGCAGAACCGCGAACCAGAGAGGACTGGGGATCGTGGTAGGAGGGACATTCGGGAAAGAAAGTCGTACCACGAGATAGAGCAAACTCCACTTAACAGACCTCTAGAGGAGATCTTGCCACTAATTAAGGGGTTGCAGTACTATGAAGGTCCGCAGAACACGCCAGGAGAGATAGAGGGGAAACCATTTTGCGCCTATCATCATATCTAGAATCACGCAACTAATAAATGTTATGCCTTGAAGTGGTTGGTGGAGAGGATGATTGAAAAGGGAAAGCTCAGAGAATTTGTCACTGAGGTGCGTCAAGTTGAAAGGTTGTCGACACCAGCTAGAATCTTAGGAACTATCAACGTTATATTTAGTGGGGAAACACTTGGGAGAAATGTACACCGCAAAAAGATCAGAAAGACAGCAAGTCTGCGGCAGGTCAATGAAGTGGTAAGCATACCACAGTTAGTTAGTGGAACCGCGAAGGGAGACGAAACCATAATGTTCACTCCAAAGGACTTGGAGTAAGTAATTTCACTGCATGAGGATGCATTGGTAATCACTATAGCGATGAGAAATTATCTGGTAAAAAGGGTATTGATCGATTGCGGAAGTTCAGTAGATCTGCTGTTCAAAGGAGCCATGGAGGAAATGAATATCGATAGAGACCAGATGAAAGCACCACAAACTAATTTATTTGGGTTCAACGACAGTATGATCGAACCCATGGGCGAACTAGTATTACCAGTAACTGCTAGGTCGACGACCATATTCACCAGGTTCATGGTGGTGGACACTAACTCCCAGTACAATGCAATCCTAGGGAGACGATGGATTCATGAGATGAGGGCAATTCCATTGACATATTACCAGGTAATCCGTTTCCCCACAAATGGAGGGACGTATGAAATAAAAGGAGATCAAGTAGCCGCACAGACCATTCACCAGGTGACAGTAAAAAATATGATCCGAGGAATGAAAGGGGAGGTCGCCGCCAGAGCCGGGAGTGGCATAGCAATTGAGGAGGTGGCTTTATCGGTAATATACGAGCCTCCGGCTGGACCAAAAACTTTGGATGAAATTGAGATAGTGAACCTGGGGGTAGAAGACGAGGAGAAATTTACTTCGGTGGGGTCGGAATTGCCAGATGAATGGAAGAGTAAGCTAGTACAATTTTTGGCAGAGAATAAAGATATATTTGCATGGGCAATTGAGGATATTACTGGGTTAGATCCAGAGTTTGCCTGTCATCGCTTGCATATGAATGAAAATGCTAGGCCAGTAAGACAGAAAATAAGAAGTGTGAGGCCGAAGTACGCTGAGGGTATTCACGAAGAGGTTACAAGACTAAAAGGGGCCGGAATAATTAGGGAGGTTGAGTTCACAGAATGGTTGTCGAATGTGGTCGCAGTGCCAAAGAAGAATGGCAAGGTTAGGATGTGCATTGACTTTACGGATGTCAACAAAGAATGTCCTAAAGATTGTTACCTAATGCCGCGGGTTGATGAGCTGGTGGACAGAATGGCAGGGTTCAAGATATTTTCTTTTATGGACGCGTCCATGGGATATAATCAAGTCGTGATGTACGGGCCATATCAGGAGAGGACGACCTTCGTGGTGGAAGGTGGTACTTACTGTTATACGAGGATGCCATTTGGGTTAAAGAATGCTAGGGCCACATTTCAGCGGTTAGGAGAAAAAATGTTTGAGGGTAAGATTCGGAAGGGAATAAAAATATATATTGACGACATGGTGGAGAAGAGCATGTCAGAGCAAGAACACTTAGACGGTCTCCAAGAGACTTTCCTCATACTGCGGAGGTATAAACTGAAGCTCAACCACCAAGAAATGCACCTTTGGGGTAACTTATGGAAAATTCTTGGGATACATAGTAACACATTGCGGAATAGAAGCAAATCCCAAACAGATAAGATCACTTATAGATATGCCGTCCCTTCAAAATGTGAAAGAAGTACAAAGGTTGGCTGGAAGAGTCGTGGCATTGAACATATTTATTTCAAAATCATCTGATAAATGCCGACCACTGTATCATTTGTTAAGAAAAACGCCGGATTTCCTATGGACCGCGGAGTGTGAAGAGGCCTTTCAAAAATTAAAGAGTTATTTGGGAAAATCACCTTTACTATCACGGCCAGAACAGGGGGAAAAGTTGTACCTATATCTGGGAGTGTCAGAGTATGCAGTGACTTCAGTTCTAGTATGAGTGGTGGAAAAAGTAGAAAAGCCAGTTTACTTCCAAAGTAAAACCATGCTGGACGCGGAAACGCGATACAACAGAATTGAAAAGTACGTTTTGGCCTTGATATTTTCGGCCTTAAAGTTGAAGCCTTACTTCGAGGCCCATTCGGTGGTGGTGATAACGAATTTGCCATTAAAGCAAGCGTTGAAGGCATACAAATCAGGCAGAATGCTAAAGTGGGCGGTGATGCTCAGTTGTTATGAGATTCAATACCAGATTCGAACTGCGGAAAAGGCTCAAGCCATGGCTGAGTTTTTGGCAGAATTTCTGGCGGGGGACCCAACTTGGGGAGAAGAAATGGTCATGGAACAGGAAGGGGAACTGAGCCGCGATCCGTTGGATCCTTGGGACTCGCAGAATGGGTGGAGAGTGTTCGCAGATAGGTCCGCGACAGATACAGGGAATGGAATTGGAGTCGTCCTGGTGACGCCTGAGAACAATAGGCTAGAGTTGTCAATGAAATTGGGATTCACGGCTTCTAATAATGAGTCTGAATATGAGGCAGTAATAGCGGGATTGGATCTTGCAAAAGATTTGGGGGTGAATGAATTGTCTGTTTACTCTGATTCAAACTTAGTAATTTGTCAAATGAATGGTGGATTTATGGCCCGTTGCCCAAGGATGGCAAAGTACTTAGAGGTCTTACAAAGGAAAGCAAGCAAGTTTGATAGAATTAAGTTTGCACATCTTGGCCGCGGTGAAAACAAACACGCGGACGCATTGGCTTATGTGGCTGCAGTACTTCCGGGAACAGAGGGTCGGTCGATTGAAGTAAGAGTCCTAAGCAGACCAAGTACCTCAGAGGAGGAAAGCGTTTGGCTTACTACTGAGCAAGAGCAGGGATGGATGACACCCATTAAGACATTCCTGATGGGTGTAGAAATAGAAGACAAACAAGAGAGGCGGAGGATGGAACAAACGAGTCGACGATACACATTGCTCGAAGGGGATTTGTATAAAAGAAACTTCAACGGACCAATGCTGAAGTGCATAGGGCCGCCGAATATACAAGAAGTTCTGGCTGAGATACACGAAGGGGATTGCGGCAGTCACTCGGCAGGGCGTACGACAACCCACAGATTGATATCACAGGGGTATTTTTAGCCACATATGAAGAGAGATGCCACAGCGTATGCCAAGAAATGTGAGAAGTGCTAGAGATTTGCACCGCTTATACATTCGCCAGCAGAGCCACTACATAACGTGTTCAGCCCATGGCCATTCGCCGTGTGGGCATTGGATATAGTTGGATCGCTGCCCATGGCAAGTGGCAAAAGAAGGTTTATGTTGGCCGCAACAGATTATTTTACCAAGTGGGTAGAAGGAGTAGCGTTGCAGCAAGTTAAAGAAGACAATGTGAAGAAGTTGCTTTGGGAAAACATCATATGTAGATTCGGGTTGCCACATACGATCATCGCGGATAATGGAACCCAATTTACAGGTGGAAAGGTTCGAGAGTTCCTTCAAGCATTTAGGGTGAAACAGGGGTTCTCAGCACCATATAATTCAGAAGGAAATGGGCAAGCGGAGTCTTCTAACAAAATCATAATAGATAATATAAAGAGAAAACTAGAGGCGCAGAAAGGAGCATGGGCAGACGAACTGAACCACATACTCTGGGCATACCGCACCACACCGCGAACCACGACTAAGGAGTCACCGTTCGTAATGACATATGGAGTGGAGGCAGTCATACCAGTGGAAATGATAGTATCCACAACCAGAACCAAAGCTGTAGAAATGGGAAGGAATAAGAGAATATTGGCCAGTGAGTTGAACCTCATAGAAGAAAAAAGAGAAATAGTCCGCATACGATTGGAGGAATATCATCGAAGGTTACAACGACAATATGACAAGAGAGTGAAGCCGCGCACCTTCGAGGTGGGGGAGTTAGTTCTGCGGCGTGTTACACCAGCAACGAAAAAGGAGAATGAAGGTAAACTGGGGCCCAACTGGGAAGGACCCTATGTTGTGATGGAAAAGGGTACATTTGGAACTTATCAATTGCAAACTTCAGTTGGGGAAAAGATCGAGAAACCTTGGAACATTAGAATGTTAAAAAAATTTCATGTATGAATTGAAGATTGTCAGTTTTTATTACTTATCATATATTAAAGCGTGCACTTCTTCCATATGTCTTATGATGTGAACAAAGGAATTAAACTGATTTGAAGGCAAACTGAGATGCCCCACCAGGCTTCGTAGCCGCTAAAAGACAGAGGGAGGAATGATCCCTTCGCGGACTATGGTCCATTTCAAACTAGGGGCAAACTGAGCTGCCACCATGAAGTTTCACAGCCACAAAAAGCAGCGGAGGGGATGAGCCCTTCGCGGACCGAGGTCCGAATCAAACTGGGGGCAAACTGAGCTGCCCCCTAAGGCTTCACAGCCACCTAATGACAGCTGGGGATGAGCCCTTCGTGGACTGAGGGCCGAATAAAACTGGGGGCAAACTAAGCTGCCCCCTAAGGCTTCACAGCCACCCAATGACAGCGGGGGGGGGATGAGCCCTTCACGGACTCAGGTCCGAATCAAACTAGGGGCAAACTGAGATGCCCCCACAAGGCTTCACAACCACCCAATGAAAGCGGGGATGAGCCCTATGCGGACTACAGCCGATCAAAACCGGGGGAACTGAAGCCTGCCCCATGAGGCTTCACAGCCACACAAAGCAGCGCGGGGGGGGGGGGGGGGGTGTTGAGCCCATTGCGGAACGAGGTTCTAATCAAACTGGCGTGAACTAAGCAGGTTCCACCAGGCATAACAGCCGAACAGAGATAGATAAAGGGAAGAGAGATGAAATTAGACATCATACATTACTAAAGGACTTATGCTTTCAGATTACGAAACTAGGGAGAATATAGTGAAGTTCAAAGTTAAAAAAGCTTGAGTTGTACCCTGCTGGGCTTACCCAGAAATCCAGGCTACAGCCATATACACAACTCAAAATGAGTAAGGTCAAAAGTATATCAACTGCAAAGAACAAAATTATAAAGTTCACTCAATATTCAAATCTTCAGAGTCACCTTCTCCCATTGGCTGGCCTTCACACCCTTCCTTCTGTGAGGAAACCTCAGTCACCTCCCCAACAATTATAGGATCATCACCCTCGGCAATTGGGGAAATGATCGCGATGTTAGTGGACAGGGGGTGCGCGAGCATATCAGACTCAGATGGCACCAACGTTGGAGTATCAACGACTGGAGGTGGAATGACCGGAGGAGGCAGAGGAAGAAGGCGGCCAGCAGCAGTAAGCTCATCAAGTTGTTGCTGTAGTGGATGACCTATCTTCTTCTCAGCTAGGACTCGAAAGCAGTCAACGGCTTCCTGCACCGCTTTGTCCACCGCAGCCTGAGTAGACATCTTATCCGCCTCCCGTTGGCTCTCCATTTTGGAAGCGACCCTAGATACATAATCGTGATGCTTATCTTCGGCTTGCTGAAGTGCTTTCTGTGCCTTCACTGCCACTATGCGCAGATTATCCCGATCCTTCTCTAGCTTGGTATACTTCGCTTTCCAGCCGTCAGGACCATTAATCTCCTGCTTCGTGATTTCCAAAGAGTCCAAGGTGCTGGTCAAACCGCGGACCACATGTCCAATGTCCAGGCTCAGCTGATGAAAAATATACCTTAGCAAAGAATGTGCGGAAAAGAAAGTGAAATAAAGAAAGGGGAACCTACCTTTTCCCAACCAGTATAGATAGACGATTTGTGAGAGGCAAAGGAGCCAGAATCGCCATATGCTTGATCCTTCGGAAGATGTGAGCCAAAAAAGAGGGAAGCTGCAACAGCTGGGTTGTCCAAGGCTTAGTCGCGGATGTTTATATCACGATCCCTAGCCTTAAATCACGGTTGCCAGACTTCAACCATTCCAGAGGGTAGGGAACCGGATGCAGTTGATTCCTTCCCATGCCGACGCCCTGGAGCTAGTGGCTGCGACGGTTCAACATAGTGGACAGGGGCTCCCAGAGGTGTATTCATGGCCTTCTTCTTTGGAGGACTCGAGGCAGTGACTTCTACGGCCTCATCACCATCTGAGTCGATGTCCCACAGTTTGAGTTTACTTGCGGCCATGTTAGCGGCAAAAATGTTGGAAGGAGGAGGACTAATATCGTCTTCCCAGTCCGCTAACGCAGAATACGAAAAAGGGGCGGTACGGGGAGCAGGGGAGTGGGATTGAGCAGCGGCTCTTTGTGCAACGGATTTGGAATGGTAGATCTTGGTGGTGTATTTGAAGGACCTGAGGGTTTTTCTTTTAGGGACAGGGGAGGATTTGGGTTTTCTTTCTTTGGGAAGCAGCAAACGATAGAGGGGACCTTGGCAGTCGCCGATGCTTTTAAAGGATGGATCAAGTAAAAGAGGGTTGCCTTTTTCTAGGTCAATGCCGAGAAGTGCGCACTGAGCACTACCCAAATCGCGGAGGTGTTGAAAATTTTTGGATGAAATGCCGGCGTAGATTTGGGATCGCGAATCAGTTCTCCAACCTGGATCACAAAATAAAAACAAGTTAAAAACATAGTTAGAAAGGAGCACTGCGAAGTAAAAGGCGGTACGTACCACTTTTAAGAAAATTGAGTTGCCTTAGAAAAACTTTTGATGAAAGGTCCGAGGAGAGAAAACTCCCAGACACATATAACGGATAGTAATGCCATATTTTGTCAGATGTGGTAAGGTGGAGGATAAAAGACTTCTTCTGTGGACGAGTACAGAAGGACTGGTACCCTATGCTACCAAACTTGGTGCTCTTCTTTATATAAAAATGAGTAATTATATCGCGGAGTTGGATTTTAGGGGACTGGGTTTCATTATAATGGTTCGCGGCATACATGACACGCCAAAAATTACCTATGCCTTGGCAGGGCAGAATATTTAAGTGATTGCATACCTCGACATCTAGAAGAGTTAAAGGAAAACGCTAAGCCCGCCCTTATCCGCCCCAAGAGCGATGAGAGACAAACCAGTGTCGCGGTTTTACCAAATATGGAAAATGGGTGACGCCGGGCACATGCGCAAGGACCAAGTCGGCTGGGATGCCATAGGCAGTTTTGATTGCATCTAGATTTGGTCTACAATGATATGACGGTGGGGGAGAACGAGTAGTCTTTCTTCCTGAGGTAGAGGGTTTAGCGGCAGAATTGGAAGAACCAAAATTCTAGGATTCAGATCTGTTCGCAGTATGTTTGCTAGATCTGGACTCCAACCCATCGGATCTAGTGACTGAGGTATTCGCAGACTCAGATTTCGACATATCGGACTAAAATGAAGGAAGGAAATGGGAAACAATAATGGTGGGAGCGAGTTACAAAGGGAAAAGTGAGGGCAGTAACACAAGTGAACACAACAAGATAACAATAGAAGGGAATGGAAAGGGAGAAGACAAACCTGAATTGCAAGGCAGCAAAGCCAAACGGAGTAGATCAAAAGGAACCCGATCGGAGCTTGGAAATCACACAAGGGAGAAGAACAACAAGAAGAAGTTGGAGAGGCTGGAAGAAAGATGCAATGCTAGAGTGTGGGATTTGGAGTGGAGAGAGGGGTTTAAGCGGGAGTCTAAGCGGTAGGGGCAAAAAGGTAATCCCGGAAAAAGGAACCATGGGAGTAAGACACGTGGGGCCTTGAAATTCTAAAAGGTCAGGTTATATGCGCATGCGCATGGGACAGCTGGAGGTAATGATGGACCACGTGCCAATAAAGAATGGGAGGGTAACTGAACCAAATATAGAGAAGCATACCACAAAGTGAAGAAGGGATTGAGATGGTGGTTCTCGGTCCCATTGGCTGTTCGCTGACCACCAAGGGGTTCACTCGACGTCGATGGGACCGAGAGGGGCATCTGTAGAGGCCATATTCCTGACATAGGAAGTAAGTGGGATGTAGGCAAGTTAAGATGGAGGAGACATGCTGCAATAGATCATGTCCGCGGAACCCCAACTGCTCGAAACTGCCGCGACAGGTTGGGGAACAGATGACGCTGGATTGAAAAGAGATCAACGAAGAACAAAAGGTGACAGAAGGCAAGTGGGCCGTAGGCAAGCTAAGAAGGAGGAGACAGACTACAGTAGATCATATCCGCAGAACCCCAACTGCTAGAAACCGCCGCGACAGATGGGGGAACAGATGACGCTGGATTAAGGGGAGATTAACGAAGGGCATGAGGCGGTTAAGAAGAGGGAGGGAGAAATGGATAAAGGGAGGAGAAAAGAGAAGAAAAAGAAGAAGAGAAAGAGAAAAAGTGAGAAGAGAGACAAATAAGTTCTGAGATTGTAATTTCTGATAACACTGTACATTTACAGTTTTACACTAAGCAGTCATTTACATTTCAGAGTTCTGGATGTTTGTTTAGATTTGGGCCAATGTATATAATAAATATATCATCATACTGATATAGATATTGTAGCACAATATGCAGACATAAGAGTAATGATTAATGAATATACGTAAAGTTCGCATAATATATCAATTAAGTGCAGTAGTATGCTATGTTGGATCAGCTGTTTTATATATAACTATATGAGTTCGGACTTCAACATTTCATAGTGGCAAGCACCTAGTGCCCCATGAACTTGAGAGCCGCGCTACCTCGCAGTCAGTACTCAGTAGTCAGTATTACATCAAAAACCATGTTCAAAGCCTAGGATTAGGAATGATTCCAACTTTTGACGCCTTCATCCTGGACCTACACAGTACTGCTACATTTCTATATTACCACATGAGCATATTCTATTTTACAATGAAAAGGCCAGACTAAAGCTTAAAATCCTTTCTCTTTTATCGTGGCCGCATAAAGCTGAAATCCGCCCATGAAATGAATGAACTGGATAGTTAAAGTGCAAGGTTCTAGCTGCATTTTCATTTCGCCATGCACCATACATTGGAAGGAAGACTCTTTGTCTTTTGGGTTTATTCAAAAGATTCTCACTTTAACAGAGCTTAATAAGAGGCAAAGTGTAGTGTGGGAGTGAACATGCATACAGGAGAAGGTATCTTAAATTTTTTGAAAAAGTACCAATTTTGGTCCTCTGTACTCGACTACTTCTCTAGCTAGTACTAGTGTTGAGGAGTCGGGACTTCATGTTTACAAGATTTTTCTTCTATTGTTTCAAGTTCTTTACCACTTAAAGTTTTGAGTGATTTTACACAGTTACATCCCGAGCGTGCATTCTGTAACCTATGGGGTCATGTACATACACTTTGTATAAAATGTAATAGTAATTGCATAAAGGAATATTAAACCATTCTTAGAGACTCGTATAAGTTAATTTAAACACACTTCTCTTAATTCTTTTTGTCAAAGTGAACTCAATATATATTAAGAATACGTAAGAAGTTACAGAGATAATTTGAATGTTGTAAACTGACTTTTTTTTTGGCAACTGACTGGAAGTGAAGTAGTGGTGCAAAGCCGTTATCCATGACAAGCTGAAAGGTATTGGTGAATTGTGTTGCACCTTGCACAGTTGTACTTGCACGTGGAATGGTGCATGTCGCTTTAGAAATAGGAAAAATAAAGATTGACTAGTCGAAATGAAAACAGTTCGTTAACGAAACAAATATTCAGAAATACTATAGTTTTGAAATGAGACTAAAATTGAAGTGTGTAGAGAATTTATAAAGAGGTAGAAATAAGCAGCAGGGAGAACCAAATCAAGGTAGTATTGTTTTTGAATCGTATTAGACCGCTGCATGGACTGCATCGACTTCCAAAGACGCGTAATGTAGCACTATCTTACTAGTGAGCAGTTTCAAAATCTAAAATTGTGTTGTTGCACCCCTAGACTAGGGGCCATATGAATCAAATCTACAAGGCCTACATAGATATTGAGAGCCAATTTCAATTTTGTAAGCAAGTGGTATGTGGATCAAATTGCTTCAGAAGGCTACCCCAATGTTTAAGCTTTCCAACTCATAATCCTCCAGTTTGAGTTGCTATCAGAAGTTGATAGGCGTTCACTTTGAGGGAGCGTCTATGCCTTGGTTTTTGTTTAAATTGCTTTCTCATAGCGCACGCCCCTACCTCCATTCAAGGAGTGGAGACAAAAGAGTCGTCGGCCCAATCATCAGAAACAATATCTCTAGCTCCTTATTATACCCATCAATTCTACCTTTTCTTTATAGTCATCTATAGTTTTTACCCCCTACTATCATAATCACAACATTAATTAAAAACCAGAGATTACAGCCAAAGACAAAGCCCAATAACAATTTTGCAATAGTTCCGCTTTGATTTTTCATTTTGCCACAAGTCTCAAACCAGGCTGACATCATTATTTTTAACTTACAATTTTGATTGAATAACACATTTTCAATTTTAATTTCGCCACAAGTCCTATCTATTTAAATTTACATATCATATATTAAATTTGCATATGTAAATTTATATTTTCATATGAAAAGAAAACTATATAAATTTAAATTTGCAGATAAAAATAATATACAAATTTAAATTTATATAGAACTTATGACAAAATTAAAATTGAAATAGATTTAAGGGCGAAAATATTTGAAAAAATTGGACTCTCAACCCAATTACTTGTAATTAAAACTATTAGTAGGAATTGTTCTAGCGAATGAAATTGGACTAGGCTGCAACTTGGGTGGGCTAAGTTCTAGTCTAATTTTGGGCTGTAGATTCAAAGGTCTTTGATTGGGTTCTGGTTAGAATTTTGAAGCACGGCCAGAGCTTGGGCTGTGTTCGGGTTAAGACGTGGCTTAAACAGTGATGTGTATAAAGACCTTTGACTTTGATTATAAAGTCCTTGTTTTTACGTCTTAGAAAAAACTTATTAGAATTAAATTTTGCGTGTTGGACAGTTTTTAGAATTCAATCTTGCGAGTGACAAACCTTTGGGTGATATACCAAATGACTTTACATAGAACATTGCCAGCATCACTAAGTTACCGATCTCATTTAATTTAAAAACAGGTTTGTTAACTAAAAAACAAAGAAAAAAAATGCAAAAAACTTCATAGATTATATAGGCTAGACTTTAGGTAGGGTAGGGTTGGAAATGGAGTGGGTTTGGGTCGGATTCTCACTCAAAACTCTTATCATATTTGGATCCATTCGAATTCGGGTCAGATTTCGGATATCTATATCCATATCCATTAAAAAACACAAAAAAAATACACTATTTTTATACTTTTCATATATAAATGTAAGATATAAGTTAATTTTTTGATATCAAAATATAAATCTTGTTAAAATGATTTGGGTTTTCGGATATTCGGGTCGAATTCTAATCACAAACATAGAAACCATATCCGTTAAAATGGATTCGGATATGGTCGGAATCAGGTCGCATCCTGTACCATTTCCAACCCTATGTAGGGGTGATAAAGGGCTGGGCCGGGCTAGCCTGGCCCCTCAAACCATAAAAGCCTTCATGATTGAAAGTCGAGTCAACCCGCCCCTATTTTGTATTGAGGGCCGGGTCGAATAGGGTCAAGCATGAAAACTCAAGCCCTTAACCCACTCTTTGACCCTCATTTTTGAGGGCCAAATGAGGGCCGGGTCAGACCCCGTCTAATTATACTTTACTATATATATATATATATATATGGGGGATACCCAGAATAATGTAGCCACATTGTGGACACATACCGATCCACACCTTTCATCTCTCGGCATCAACAGAACCGATCCTACGGACAACAGAAATCAGAAAAACAAAAAACGAAATTCCAGAAAAACCAAAATTTCAAGAATTTTGAAAACAAAAAACACGAAATGTTTACCTTCTTCTCCAAAAAAAAATCAGTGTTTACGAATCAATCTCCTCCAATTTCACCGATCTCTCTCCAAAATCTATAAAGGAGAAAGTTTAAAACAAATTTTTTTGTGTTCAATCCATAAAAGAGATTCATTTGAAGAAGAAATTAGGTATAACTATTCTCTCAACTTAATCTTATTTGGTATTAATGGTTCTTGACTGATTATGTATTTATGTGTAGTGATGATTAACCTTTATGTATTCTCCACAAATTCGTATTAATGGTTCTTGACTGACAGTTCACAAATTCGTATTAATCTTATTTGGTATTAATGGTTCTTTACTGACAGAGTTCACAAATGTCTTCTTCACGAATTTATGTGTGACTGATTATGATTATGTATTCTTTTCCTTGCAATGAGATAAGCTAGTGTGTAGTGATGATTAACCTTTATGTTTCTTATGTCATCTCATGGAACATTCTTCATGACTTTAAACAAATTTTACCCCAACTACACAAGCAACCGCTCCACCTACCTCCGCGACCCGACCAAAGACCAGTAGATGTTCCTCTTCCGTGAGTTGCCATGTGGTTCTAACTTATTATTGTACACTTAGTTTGTTGATCTCAAGTACTATACTCTTTACGGTTTCAGTAATTGAATTTACATTGCGGGCCCCAAAGAAGTTAATCGGATCTAATTCCATACAGGAACGAGCGAGTAAGAATTTTTTTTTTTTAATAATTTGTTTCTAATTTTGATAATTTTTTTTTGTGTACTTTCATGTTAAACACAATCTTTCATGTGATACATGAAGTTTTTGGTTCATCGATGAATCAGACTTTATGATGTCAATCGACACCGAAATTACTACCGGAGACAAGAGTAAAATGTTGGTTGTTAAAACTTATATGTGATGGTTTTGGTTCATCGATGAATCGACTTTATGATGTCAATCGATTAATCGAAATTACTACGGAGACAAGTAAAATGTTGGTTGTTAAAACTTATATGTGATGGTCATTGGCTCGACTATGCAAGTAAATGTTTTGATAATCGATATGAAAAATGCATCCGCTTTGACTTGACCGTATATTGAGCAAGTATTGACTTGAATTATAATGGAAGTCTTCCTTTTGTAGGACAAGCTTTAGTTAGTCTGGCGATGTTGTGTAAAAAATTTAGAAACCACAACCTCTACTTACTCATTAGTGAGTATTATCTAGATCTCTAAATTGTTGAATGAAAGGGAACTATTAATTGAGTCGACAACCCAGCCTTGTACTCATACAATCCAATAAATAAATGTCACCAATTGGATTAATATTATTTAAAGCCGGTAAAGTTACATCGATATGATTAGAAACCACAACCTCTACTTACTCATTAGTAATACATCGATATGATTAAACTTTACCGGCTTTAAATAATATTAATCCAATTGGTTTTGAACTCTATCAGAGTTTTGAACTCTGTCAGAGTTCAGAGTTTTGAACTCTTTCAGAGTTCGGTGAACTCTGTCAGAGTTTTGAACTCTGTCAGAGTTCGGTGAACTCTATCAGAGTTTTGAACTCTGTCAGAGTTCAGAGTTTTGAACTCGTCGAGTTAGGTGAACTCTTTCGAGTTCGAGTTCAGAGTTTTGAACTCGTTAGAGTTCGTGAACTCTTTCAGAGTTTTGAACTCGTCGAGTTCGGTGAACTCTTCGAAGTTCGAGTTTTGAACTCTTTTCGAAGTTTTGAACTCGTAAGAGTTCGTGAACTATGTAAGAGTTTTGAACTCTTTTCGAGTTCGTGAACTCGTCGAGAGTTTTGAACTCGCCGAAGTTCGCTTAACTCTGTCGAGTTTTGAACTTAGATATAGATTGGCATGCACACCGCCTTATTTCGTTCTTTGTTTTTCACGTTGGTATTGCAACAATTTGAATTAGTTGAATGTCTTATATTTTAACTCCTATTTATTTTGTAGCAATGCCTCGAACAAAGAATCTGAATGTGAAGAATGCAAACAAAAAGTGTTTTCACGGGTGCTAAGAAGTTGTTAGGTGGGGGGAGTAGTAGTTCGGTCGCGATGAGGAGCCCGAGAAAAAGAGAGGAAGGAGAACAACCACTTCGCATCGGTTAAGTAGAGGGATCGGAAAGCGGATGATCCCAAAGAATGTTGTAAGTGGTGTAGAGTTAGGAAATCAAAAGAGAAGAAAGGGGACAGTTCTTAGTGATGTAGATGTAGATGTAGATGTAGATTTAGATTTAGATTTAGATTTAGATGTAGATGTAGATGTAGATGTAGATGTAGATGTAGATGACGATGACGATGACGATGGCGATGACGTAAATATGGATCGTGGGAAGAGTGTAGTTCTAAGTCATGCTGATAGTGAAGAAGAGGGTGTTGATGATGCAGAAGAAAAGACTGACGAGGAGGAAGAGGACGCGGAGGAGGAGGAGGAGGATGACGAGGAAGTCCATGTACCTGTACCTCCAGTGAATATTGTGAGAAAGTCTAACAATGACTTGGAGTTCAAGAGAGGTGTTTATGGAGGTGGCCCTTGTGTGTCACATCTGTTGTATGACTATGCAGCATAACGGCTCGCGATGTTTGGGGAGGCAGGTAATATTATCATTTAGTGTCTATTAGTATTTAAATTTTGTATTACGAAACTTGTGCATACATTAATACTAAGTTTTTGTTGTTTTAGGCGGAGCGAGGGGTGTGAAGTGCCATGGGCACCTAAACAAGTTGGTACAATGGGATATCCTGGAGAGTGTTCAAACCTGTTCTACTTTTCACGGAGCTTCAAAGAACCGCTTATGTGCTCGGGTCTTAGGTGTATACAGCATCGGGATCCCGTGTTGGTCTCGCGTTTGTGGAGAGGTGGCATCCGAGACCAACACGCTTCATATGCCGTGGGGCGAGATGACAATCACGTTGGACGATGTTTCCCAACTCTTAGGAGTTCGATCGAGAGGCAAAGCGGTGGATCGGGGACACCGATTTGACCTTGGAACAGATTAAAAAGACTCCTCCACAAAGATCTTGGCATACCCATGGATAAGATAGATCGCGGAGATGAAATCCAATAAGTTCATTTCCAAAGTTAGGATGGATTTCTTGATGAAGCGCTTTCTTTGGGAAGGTAATGAGATGAAGATTTACGTGATGAAAATGGGGTTGTTGTGAAGAAGCGCCAACCCAAAAGAGGTGATTTCTTTGTGAGAGCTTATCCGTTATTTTTCTTTAGATGTACCGCCTTCACCGACGTCGCCCTCGAACCAGTTCTCGTTTGTTATCCGAGATCGCCAAATTTGCCGAGATCGAGACTACGCGTGGGGTGCAGCCTTTACCGGGCTTACTTGTGTGGGTCTGGGGACCGCCACAAGTGCCAAGGTGAAGGGTGTTTCGTGCTATTTCACTCTCCTACGGTATTAGTTTTTTTGTTTTTCTTTTCAATGTCAATTTTATCTATCTATTACAATATTAACCGGGTGTCTATATTAATGTAGGCATGGATTTATGAGTACTTCCGGTGTTCAAGGCCATACCCAAAATGAGGACTATCGGTTGAGCATGTGCCGTGCTTTCGTAGGTACTCGCCATTTCGATCTTTTATGCTAGCTAGCAACAATGCATTGAAGCATACCGAGCCACCATTGATAATATGACTTGTACCGATGTAAGCATTTTTGTATGTAAATAGTTTTATTTATTAATTGATATTATTAGTATGTGGTTAATGATTAATTTCCTCGATCATATGCTATTTGACAGGTTGAATGGTATCCCTATGTGCAAGTCCGAGCTACACGGCGGTGGATGAAATAACATTTTTCGAGGGATTTATATGCTTTCTTGATAATGTCGAAAGCAAAGATAATGTTTCAAGGGTTGTCGTCGGTTGGGTCATATGCAGTTTGTACCCTCGATCCCCAAGACCAAAGACCTCGACACTAACTACTTCCGGACCGCGGGTATGATGTGAAATTTAATATTGCATCTTCCTATCGGAGTAAATGGCGAGAATCACTTGATTCAACTTGAACAACGAGGACCCATTCCGCCTTATCCATGGGAGTGTGTTAGTAGATACATGAGTTGGTAACGAAAACAATAGTCATTATGAGAATGATAAACCCCGATCATCTTAGTCACTACTCCCTACGAGTCTTCCATATCATAATCGGTGAGTTAATATCTTACAACGTTAATTTTGTTTTGTTTTGTTTTGGTATTTTATAAATGTAAATGTATATACTAATGTAGTTTTTCGTTTTAATTTTGACAAAGACCGTCGTCGTCGATGAAATTTCTCGCTTGCTCAATCAAGGCCCGCAATTGGGTGGGGCTGCGATTCCGTGACGATGCACGTAACGAGTTCATGGAGGCATACAATTTGACCCCGGTGCAAGTTCATTGGCGGACGATATCGTGAATGAGCATAGGATTTAGGTATGTTGAGTTTGGTTAGTTTAGGGTTTAGTGGTTAGCATAGGATTTAGGTATGTTGAGTTTGGTTAGTTTACCTCCTTTTATCTTGTGTTGGGACGAAAGTGTTGGAAATGGAAATGGTGAACATGAGGAAGCAAGTGGAGAGGTTAGTTTTGCAGGAATAAAGCACACACACATGTTGACTTTGAAACTGGAAAGCTTTAAGGATTGTGCTAGTGTATAACAGATTAGGAGTAAAACAAACTCGCGATTTGTAGCTGCTATGTTGTTTGTAGAGTTTTTGAACCTTGAGGATTTGATTTGTTGTGTTAGAGTACATTGAATGAGGAATTAGTGCACATGGACTTGTAGTTGATAGGTATTTACTATAGTTCCGAAGCTTGAGTAACTTAATTGCTCGCTCTAGGGTACACTCTATTTGGACTATTCCTTTAGCCGATTAATGTCCGCTAGATATATGAAGACAATGATGTTTCTGCAAATTTAGAATCTGTGATAACTATTCCTTTACGAAGTTTCATGATTGTGAGATCAAGTTTGGTTTGGAGTTTGGATTTAGAAAGCCATTCTTATGAATACCAAAATCTTTTTGTTGTGTTTAGATACATTCTCATAACAGAATGTATTATCTTCACAAGGGCTATCATCACCACTCACCGGGACATTTGTCCAATTTGCCTTGATCATTACTTAACTTATCTTATAGGCTGTTAATAGAAGCTTGTTTGCTCTTCTTGATATTATGTAACTGAATCTTTGGATGGAGACCTTAATAGAATAGATATTACGCTTAATGATTGCAAAAGGTCTATTGCATAGTTAATTATATTTGGCTTTATCTGAAACATTTGTAATACGTTGTTGCTTACAATGTTCATCCTTATAAGACTTGTAGTGTTCCTCTTGGTGCAGGTTGCGATAATGGTTCTGCAAAGAATGTTGAAGAAGTTGAAGTTAAGAAAGTGAGGAAACGGGTTCAGACTTCAGAGTGCCCTCTCTTTAGGCAGTAAAGCAGTGGTCTATTATATATCCGCTTATTTGCTGAAAGTTATGTCCACTTACTGGAGAGATTGCAGACTTTTAAGTACTGGAGAACTGTAGTGTCATTTGTTGGGATGTCAAAGTATTTGAGCATGCGTAACAAACATGTTAACCCTGAAATTCTGTTCCTGAAACATGTTACTACAGTTCCTGAAGCTTGAGTAACTTATCTGTTCACATTTTAGATTTTGATAACATAGATTTTGAAAACTTATTAGTACTTTCAGAGGGTGTCTGGTTATTATTCAGGTGGTCAGGATTGATTACACAAACAAACACTATTCTTTTGCCTGACCTGATTGATTACACTTTTATTTTTTTGTTTGTGTTCTGTGCAAAATGTTGTGTTGTGTATTATTGCCTCTATGAGTCTATGGATTCATCATAGCACGAAAGTATATGGACTTGCAAAGGGGCTTGAAACTTGACCCGAGCCTGATCTAATAATTTTTTTCATTTCATTTTGTTGGTCTCCTCAGATAAACGTGCATTGCTTCATTTGAATTTATTGCTTAGCCCACGACAATATCCTGCTTCATTGCGTTTGCTAGAAAAGTGGCCAGACTATAACCCCACGGTTTTCACAAAATGTCTACCATTATCCAATCAATAACAATTTACACACAAATCTAATGCAGAACGCAATGTTTTTGCCAAAACACAAAACATCTGTTTTTTTGCCTCTTGAACGGTGTGGCCATGCTGTTTGGGACTAAGGCCAAACGGTGTGGCCACACCGTTCAAGAGTCAAAAAAATAGACAACACCATTTTTAACCCAGTTCAAATCCCAAACGGTGTGGCCACACCGTTTGGGATAAAAGGCCAAACGGTGTGGCCACACCGTTTTGGGACTAAGGACAAACAGACAACACCATTTTTAACCCGGTTCAAATCTCAAGCGGTGTGGCCACACCGTTTGGGATTAGGACAAACGGTGTGGCCACACCGCTTTTTTTAAGGCCAAACGGTGTGGCCACACCGTTCAAGACTCAAATAAAACAGACAACACCATTTTTAACCTAGTTCAAATCCCAAACGGTGTGGCCACACCGTTTGGGACTAAGGACAAAACAGACAACACCATTTTTAACCTAAGTTCAAATCCCAAACGGTGTGGCCACACCGTTTGGGACTAAGGACAAACGGTGTGGCCACACCATTTTAGGATGCTTAAGGCCAAACGGTGTGGCCACACCGCTTTGGGACTAAGGACAAAACAGACAACACCATTTTTAACCCGGTTCAAATCCCAAATGGTGTGGCCACACGTTTGGGACTAAGGACAAACGGTGTGGCCACACCGTTTTGTACTAAGGCCAAACGGTGTGGCCACACCGTTTGGGACTATGGACAAACGGTGTGGTCACACCGTTCAAGAGGCAAAAAAACAGACACCACCATTTTATCCAAGTTCAAATCCCAAACGGCATGGCCACACCGTTTGGGACCTAGTCCAAATGGTGTGGCCACACCGTTTGGTGTGCAATACAGACTACCTAGCCAGGTCGTTTTAGCCTCGAATTTTGTCTCTCAGTCCAGTCCAATCACTGTACACATCAATAATTACTACATGCATAATTACGTTTAAATCAACTGTTATACTAAAACTCAAGTTCATATAATTTACACAAACTTCTGACATGTAAAACTTCTGAAAGGTAATCAAGTTCTGACATATAATCAAGTTCATATAATTTACTAAACTTCTGATTGGTTCCAAAATGAATAAATAGTTTACTAAAACTATGATAACTAAAACTCTGACAATTCACCCAAATAACTAAAACCCAAATAAAACTCAAATCACTAAAACTTCTTCACAATTCCAGAACTCTGACAGCCCCACCAAATAAAGTTGGTGACATGAATGGCGTAGATATTCGTGTCCTCAAACAGCCCCACCACCGCTCCTTGCTAGGTTCCATAACGAAAGCGGGATAAAAACTGGATAAAGGGAAATGTTATCATTTTGTGCCCTCGTCTTCGTTCTCCTCCCCATCCTCGCGTCTTCGTTCTCCTCATCGCCGCCGTCTCGTCCTCTAACTCTACATCCAATCGTAAATCAAAAAGAATGGAAAACGTTAAGTTTTAAAGGCAATTGTGTAAGATAGGATACTACTTAATTAAGCTTTAAGGAAACAATATTATACTTACTTGGGCCCTTCTTTTTGTTTGGATTTTCAGGACAATTTCGTCTGTCATGGTTAACACCAACTTTGTTACAACATGTACATCTCCTCTCTGTCTTTGCTTTGGCTTTTGCGCATGCTTGTTCAAGACCCCCTTTTATTCTACCATCGTCCTTAGTTTTCTTATAAATCTTCACGACTTTTTTTCTTCCTTTTGTTTGAGAGATGTTAGGATTCAAAAGTAAAACTTGGGATAGGTCAAGTGGCGGTGCTGAACTATCAGCAATAGTGCATGAATTAACAACTGAAACACCAGGGTCAACTTCCTTCTGTTTCTTGAGCTCCACTGACAGTTCTTGCAGTCTTTGTAGCATTAATTGGTAAGCTGAATCAGTTTCCGCAGCTTCATAAACCAACTGATTAGCAACCATTTGAAGTCGAGTAATTCTCAGTACCGAGTTCTCATGGCCACTTACCAGTCCACGGTCATACTCAGCTCTATACTTATTTGCCCCTTTCATCCACCTCTTAAGAATAAAGAGCTCGGGAATCTCAATATCACGACTCTGAAATACCTTTATGAGGTGTCCACAAGGTATCCCGAAATTCAAAAGTTTTGCATTCACAATTACCTTCTTTTGTCATTTGGGTTGAACTTCACCTTCCATTCACATTTCACACCGTAACTTCGCGACTTATAAGTGTAGGTTACATTTGCCGTCGATTACCTTTTCATCATCATGCGGGACATACTCGGTTCAAAGCTAACTTTCGAATTCTTGCTTGAATCTATCATAAGCATTCCTTGTGTATACACTTGTCGCGACTCTTCAAGAGAAATGAATTCGCCTATAATCCGATTCGAAAGTGTTCAAGTAATATAATCCTTTTTTTTTCTCTTTCAACAATCCTCATCAAACACTTATCATTCTTCACTACAAACTCTCTAAGAGTTGTCGTAGATGTGAAAAAGTTCTTGTAAACGTAATTCATGCTTTTTAACTTCCGGTAGTCGAAGTGCCGGCATAAAAAGTATCCAAGTGATAAACTGGAGCCCATTTGTGTCGAATCTTGTACATCTCTTGAAGCCATTCATTCTCCTCCAACTTAAAACTAGACATCAATTCTGCCCACCTCCTTTCAAACACATCAGGAATAAATATTTGCCGAATACAGTGTTTGAATTCTTTTTTGAATTTTGACTTCCGATAATAATAATTTGGAAGTTTTTCAGGGAACTTCTTCATAATATGCCATAGGCAGAATCTGTGTCGAGTATTAGGGAATACCGTACCAATAGCTAGAGTCATAGCTCTATCTTGATCTGTGATAATTGCAGATGGGGCACGTCCGCCCATAGCTCCAAGCCAAGTCTCAAAAACCCACTGAAAAGAATCTTCTGTTTCATCCAAAAGTAGTGCACAACCAAATTGGATTGATTGCATATGGTGGTTAACTCCGAGTAAATGGGCTTAATGGCATTTCATATACATTCTTACGATATGTGGTATCAAAGAAAACCACGCCACCAAAATATTGAAAGCGGTAATGCGACCGACTATCTACCCGGAAAAATTAATGGCCCTTGCTTCATGATCCATCCGTATTGCATAAAAGAAATTAGGATCCTCTATACTTTTTTTCTTGAAAAAATGAAGCACCGCTTGGTAGCATCACCCTCTCCGGTTTCTTGTATTCTTTTCGAGGGGCCCAAATGGTTCCAACAATCCCTATCATCAAAACCAATTTGTACTCCGTCAAGTATATCAACAACTTTATTCACGTGTACACCACCATCACGAAATGAGTCAATCAACACCTTAGCTGCAGCAGGCATATTTCTATTAACGGGGCATACCCATTCTTTTTGCGGACTAACCGGGTTGTGATTGTGCTCGCTACTAAATTTCATCACTTTCCAGATTCCACTATTTTACTTTGTCACCCTCATTGAAGCAAGGCACCCACATTTAAGCGTATTTGTGTTTCTTTTTCTCACTTCTTTCTCGGTTCCATCCACATTCTTATTTTTTTGCCTCCTCGAACTCTATAAACCCCAAATCTCGAGCAAGTCATTTGACAACTACTAACTTCATCCGAACGCGAAACTGATTTTTGAGCTTCAATTCTTGGACTAAATCCAAACGATTTTTCCGTAATCTATATAGAATTGTTTTGCAGCCTCAAGAGTTTCAAAACACATTCCCAAACATGGTGGCTTCACAATTTCCACTTCCACTTCAAACTCTCGGAGGTTGAACAGAGGAAGAAAATGCCACGAAGGTGCCATAAAAAGACTTCGGTACTTGCAAATAAATGTGTCCACGTCAAAAAAACAAATAAACTAACACGGTACAATAATACAAGATATTGAATTCGTTGGTAGAAATTGAAAATAAAATTGAAACATTAGCTCACCTGAACCGTATTCTTCCTTCTCTCCGACTTCATCAATCAATATTGAGTCCGTCCATCTGATAACAAAAATGTCAAAATTGTGGAAACAAGGGCATTGTGAACAAAGTATAGTAGCAACTACAACTCAAACAAATTGTTGTCCATTTAAGCAAGTCACAAGTGTAAATGTATAATAAGGCTAGTCGAGAAAATGCATAAGGAAATTCAAAATAGAGAAATTAATGAGAAATAGAGAAATTACCTTTTGTGAAAGAAGCACACAGCCCAAAGAGAGAACCCAGCTCGTGAATTATGGAGAGAAGAGGGTAGAAATTTTTGGAGAAGAATTCTCGATGTAATTTTTGGAGAAGAATTCTCGATGTAATGTTTTGTTTATTTCGTGTTTTTGCTTTGCAAAATTTTGTTTTTCTGAAATTTCGTTTGGGATTTGGCGTGGATCTGTTTTTTCTCTCTTGAACGGTGCGCCACACACCGTTTTTCACTAGGTCCCAAACGGTGTGGCCATGCCGTTTGGGATTTGAGCTTGATAAAAATGGTGGTCTGTTTTTTCCCTCTTGAGCGGTGTGATCATACCGTTTGGATTTAGTCCCAAACGGTGTGGCCACACCGTTTTGATTTGAATCCCCAAGCGACATGGCCACACCGTTTGGGACCTAGTCCAAACGGTGTGGTCATGTCGTTTGGGATTTGAGCTTGGATAAAAATGGTGTTGTCTGTTTTTTGCCTCTTGAGCGGTGTGGCCACACCGTTCAAAAAGGTTTAGGGTTTAGGCCACACCGTTCAAGATGCAAAAACAAATTGTTTAAATGTTTTGGCAAAAACATTACGTTCTGCAATGACAAACTAAAATCAGTTGTCGGAGTGTAAAACTAGTACGGACTTGTGTTATGTTATGTTAGCTTGTGCTTTTTCAGTCGGTGTTCTCATTGTCTTTTTCTATTCTACTTGCGGTTTTGTATGTTTACGTGAAATACCAATACTCGACGGCTTGTACTTGTTTCTCGACGGCTTGTAGGAACTTGTTTATCTTTATGTTTATGACAGCAAAACTATTTAAGTTGTAGGAACTGTGGCGGCTTTTATTTAGCTTTTATTTTCGATTAAAACTATTAGAACAAACTACCAATCAAACTTATTCATTGTTATTAGAACAAACTACCAATCAAATTTATTCATTGTTACATCAACACAAGATTCTAGCAAATAAATCGAGTCATAGTTCTGATTAGATAAGCACAAGTTCACCACAAGTTCATAACCCGAGTCATAGTTACATGAGTCATAACCACAAGTTCACCACAAGTTGTTACCAAGATAAGCAAAATGGATTAACCAAACAAGTTCACAAAATGAATTAACCAAGCATAATTACATTCACCACAAGTTCACAAAAAACGCAATACAAAGAACTTGAAATCAACCACGACTCATCTAATTTTACAATGAAACTTCGAATTCTTTTCGACAAACCATCGTCGTCAATTTCAAGTGTAATTTTGACTTTTTATCTTTTTTTGAAGGCGAGGAAGAGGTGATCGTGTGGAAGAGCTTGAACTCGCTGCCAACTCAATGTTGCTCCTTAACCAAGCTAACAAAGTATCCAACGATTCAAAATCCTTCCCACACTCGGTGCAATTCAAGAATTTTTCTGCCTTCATTTTCCGTTTTCTTCATTGTTGTGTTAACCTTTTCGAACCCCGCAATTCATTATTTATGCGCATCTTAGATTCTCTAGAGGTACTAATGACGATGCTCTCGCGTCTTCCAACCATTGGAAGTCTCCTAAAAGCTTGACAGTCAAAATTTTTTTCCCAAGAGATTGGATTTGGCTCATTTTTTTGAGGATCCTACTTCCACGACATTTTCGAATGCAACAAAGGCGTAGACAACCAACAACATTTTCTCGATGAATGAGTGTTATCACCACACCTATTGCCGCGAGTTCTTTCCATCTACAGTAACAAAAATCCAAACAAACAAACATCCATTTAGCTACACTTGTCTAACAAACCAATAAAAAAAAATTACGACCTATTTGAACTAGGACACAAGGACACGACTAATTAAAAAGAAAACTATTTCTATTCTTTAGTTACACAACTAACTCTTGGGTTCAAGACCTTAAAAAGTGTCTCTTTACAGATAAATAACTATGGAAGTGGCCATATGTCATATACAAAGTGTCCATGTTACTTAGCAAAAATCCAAAATTTGATTTTTTGTCATCACTCGAAATTTGAAGATATCTCTTCTTGGACACCTCTGATTGTATAACTATCCAAATCACTTTTTCCTTTGCAACTTCATCTCTAAAACGTATTTAAGAATTAGCCTCACGCCTTCACATTAGATATTCTAACTTCAACTTCCCAATTTTGTATCAACAGCTCCTTTTTTCATATAGACTTTAAAGAAGTAAAGTACGAGGTACTAAGTAAAACTTCACAGTAAAAGGCTTCCATTAGCCTATAGTAAAAGTACATAGTCAAAAGAAGGAAAACCAACCACATAAAGTATCTTCCCTGCAGTAACCTTTACAAAAAGGGGTCAAGTCTATTACCCTAGTCCAACTGGGTCATTACTCATGAAAGTATTTTGACCACGAGTTTGGTGAACATTTGGGCTTTAAACCTAGTGTTAGAGGAGGCTGGAAATATGGCTTAGAAGACTTAAGATAAAATCAATGCAATCGATGTCATATGTCGTACTTTGTACAAATTCCAGTCTCTTACAATGATTGTTAAGGTGAACTAAAGAGAAGAGGGTATTCCACACTCTCTTCATGGCAAATGTGAACGAAAAGAGATAAAGAGAGGCCTCCGGTTTTCGCAAGAGAACCAAATGTCTTTCAAAACCAAAACATCGCAAGCTTCAAACACATTTCCACGTAAGTCCCTGATCCGACTAAATACAAAAGAAAGCCCATGCACAACCATAAAAGTGAGTTCTTCCCTACTTCACTTGTCCAACAAACCAATAAAAGTTGAGTTTTCTAATTTTATATAGAAAGTCGGGCTAAACCGAGAGATCCAAGAACAACTTAAAACCTAACTACACAATGCGGATGCATCTAAAAAAGCTTGTTGTAGCTCGCTCCGCGGCATTATTTGGAGACAAAGAGGAAAAAGTATACATATTTCGAGGGTGGCTCCTAACTCACTTCATTTCAAATGAGCCAATTCTGTTAACTCTGAACTCTGACAGAGTTCAAAACTCTGACAGAGTAGTTCAAAACTCTGAAAGAGTTCACCGAACTCTGACAGAGTTCAAAACTTTGAACTCTGAAAGAGTTCACCGAACTCTGACAGAGTTCAAAACTTTGAACTCTAACAGAGTTCAAAACTCTGAACTCTGAAAGAGTTCACCGAACTCTAACATAGTTCAAAACTCTGAACTCGAAGAGTTCACCGAACTCTAACGAGTTCAAAACTCGATAGAGTTCACCGTTCATAACTTCATTGCTTGATTTAATGATTTATTTATTTTGAATCATTCATCTCTTATAATGAGTTCAAAACTTTGAACTCTTCAGAGAGTTCGATGAACTCGACAGAGTTCACCGAACTTCTCGAAAAGAGTTCAAAACTCGAACTCTAAAAGAGTTCACCCGAACTCTCGACAGAGTTCAAAACTCTGACAGAGTTCACCGAACTCTAACAGAGTTCAAAACTCTGAACTCTGAAAGAGTTCAAAACTCTAACAATTCACCGAACTCCTCGACAGAGTTCAAAACTCGAACTCGAAAGAGTTCACCGAACTCGAACGAACTCGACCGAGTTCAAAAACTCGACAGAGTTCAAAAACTCGAACTCGAAAGAGTTCAAAACTCGATAGAGTTCACCGAACTCGACGAGTTCACCGTTCATAACTTCATTGCTTGATTTAATGATTTATTTATTTTGAATCATTCATCTCTTATAAATCCAATCAAGTAAACAAACAAAATATCTTCAATTAATAATTCAATCCCACTTAAATGTTTATAAAGCAAACAAATATCAAACAAACCCATAGCAACGCCAATTAGTTCCATAAAAAAGAAGCAAAATCTCAATTTATGAACAACAAAATCTTGTTTGAATGGAAGAAACAAACCTGTGAAAATAAAGGTTGCTCCGACTTAAACCAAGCTTGAAACGAAGATTGATTCGTCAATGAACACCTTAATTCAACACAACAATGGTTAATTAGCACATTGTTTTCGAGTGAAACACTGATTTTTGGAGATAAGATTAAAAGAGAGAATGTAAACACAAACCTTAATTGTTTTCGGAGAGTGTAGCTGTGTCCACTGATTTTTTTGGAGAAGAAGGTAAACATTCGATTTTTTATTTGAATCCTATTTCGTGTTTTTTGTTTTTCACACTGATTTTTTTTTGGAGAAGAAGGTAAACATTTCGTGTTTTTGTTTTCAAAATTCACGAAATTTTGGTTTTTCCGAATTTCGTTTTTTGTTTTTTTTCGATTTTACATTGTCCAGTAGGATCGGTTCTGATTGATGCACGAGATGAAAGGTGTGGATCGGTCATGGTCCACAATGTGGCTACAAAAGACTGTATGTATCCTATATATATATATATATATATATATATATATATATATATATATATATATATATATATATATTTATTTTTTTTTTTTTTTTGTGATTTTTTATTTATTTTTATTATACTTTGATTATGTATATCAATTTTAACTAAGAATACAAAACTAATTCTTATTCCTTTAGAAAAAATAAATAAATAAATAAAAAGAGAGATAGAGATGGTGGAAGAGATGATATTTTTAAAACATTTACATTTTTCATACTTAACTATATTGTTAGGTTGGATTTGCTTTTATATATGATTTATATATCTATCATTCAATCAATTATAAAAAACACATATATTATGTTATGTTCTAATCTATTCTCTATTGAAAACTAATTTAGTAATTTTTTTTATATAACTTAGATAATTAGAATATAATACATAAATATAATGTAAAATAACAAGAAAACGTATGAGGGCTAAGTGAGGGCTTAATGAGGGTCGGGCTCATGTTTCAGAACCTAGGCCCTAGAACCCTTCAAATCTATGAGAGCCAACTTTTGAAGGCTCAAACATACAATTTTGAGGGCCGGGTCGGAGCGGGTTGAGGCCTGAGAGCCAAATTATCACCCGTAACTTTAGGTTCGTCTCGGGCGTGATAGCGTGGGCTATGGGTTGGAAAATAGGAACTTGGTTACTTCTCTATCCGACCAATCCGCGCAGGTTGTAGACAGATCAACTTGCATCCAAATTCTTGGATCATGCAACTTTTGGGCTTGCTTCGTCTTGGACTTTACCTGATTTTCCAATTGTGCATTTTGAGACCATCTAATGTTTGGGCTAACCAGCCTTGAAAGGGCTTCAGTTCTTACTGTTCAAGCCTCGAAAATGCCTCCGAATGACCGCAACCATGCATTATTCAGAGAAGTTTGTAACGAGTGATTTTTTGCTCCCAGCGATATTGCTCCAAGGGCTCCAAGCGGACTCTAGAACCAACCACCTGTCAGTAAAATCAGAAAGCCAACTAGCCAAAAACCATGGAAAATCTTGACTTCCTATATTACCCTTATAAAATACAAAATGAAAAAGAAATAACGTACTGTGCTGGGTTTCCACTCCCTCTGGTTATTTCATCGAGAGGAAAATCAACAATGTTCTAGCCATAGCCCACAGTTTTGAGCAACACTACAAATTTTGATTTAGTTAGAAATACAAGTAGCCTTTCATTAATCACTGTTATTAGCAGTAGTTGAAATAACTCAAATAAGATCGAAATTTTGGAATGGTTATCAGTGGTAGCCTTTCATTACCACCGATTTCGAAGCCGGAATCATTTACTCAGCCGAGAAAACAAAGAGAAATTTCATTAATTTTGTTTTGATATAAGGTAAAGGACAAATTAGGAAGTGGAAAATAAGGTCAGTTACTGCTAGGCTGGTTTTCAAATGATGTTGAACAGGTGGTTGGCTGTAGAGTCCCCTGGAGGCCTTGGAGCAATATTGCTGGGAGCAAAAAATCACTCGTTTGTAACCATCTCAATTTTTCATGAACCATCTCAATTTTTCAAGAACAGTTTGAGGACACTAGGACAGCATTGGTCTTCATGGACTCTTAAAGGTAATGTTTCTACCTTATGTTTTTTTTTCGATTATCTGTAATGTTTCTACTTTCTACCTTAACGCAAACCTAAACATTAAAATGGTATTGGGTTCATGTGCATGTTGTATATATGTGTTTAGTTACTTTTCAAAGTATGACTTAAAAACGAAAACCACAAACGAGGCGAGATCGTCAATTACCATTTTGACCGTTTTCAACACCTCTTTTGTCAACTATATAATGCTCGTGTATGTAGTTGTTTTTCTTTTATTTTGTTTTGCGATAACCACCAACCAATATGTATGTAGTTGCTTAATTTTTAGGGTGCACTAATTTACTAGTGTTGGCCGCTGTTATTGCACGTGTAAACCAGTCATAAGAACATCGTTTGATTAAATTTTACTAGTGCAGTTCCTGTGTGATAAAATCTATGCTTACTGAAAAAGGAAGGTGTCCTAAACAAGTTATCATTTCTATGGCATTGCAGTGTTAGGCGCTTTGGTCTCATTTAAGTTGTCAAATGTTTTAATCTAAATACGTCTACACTTGATATACTAGATGAATCATTCTATGCAATTATGTCAACCATATTTTCTATTTTGAATAGGTTAGTAAAACCGGTTTGTAAGGATAAACTGATGCCAAATGACCCGTAGTGAACTCCAAATAATGATTTTACTTGGGCACGATACACAGGAAAAGTTCACATTGTTGAGAAAAAGATCTTTGAGGAACATCTGGCCCAGGATTACAGTTTTTTCTTTGTCAATCAGTTACATTTATTGGTAGTTGAGTTTGTTCATATAACAAGTTTCTCTCATCCTTCTTCCGCTTGAAGTTGCCAACACTTTTCCTTGGAAAATAGTGTCTGGGAGAGACCTGGTTCTCAAATCTCAACTTATCCTCTTGAGTGGGATTGATCCTTGAGACGGGCGGAAGATAGTTTTTGTCCTGTTCCAGACTTGTTTTTTTGTTTTTGCTTATTGACTATGGACAATAATTCTTCTTGGGGACAGGCCTCTCTTGTGGTTTTGACATTGCACACAACGACCTGTGAGTCTGTGACTGACCATTCCTCTTGTCCAACCACGAAACAAAGTTACATAGGTGTTGAAGACGTGTTGTGCAGTCTATCAATCACCATGTCCATCACCATCATCTTAAGTAACTGAACAATCTAACAACATAGGGTTTGACGAGAAAAATGTACACTTAAATTCCTAGCTTACAGCCTTATGCTACAATAGAAAATCTAGATGCCGGCATCAGAGTATGCTTCAGTCACTTACAGACAAGAAATTGCCTAAACATCTTAAATCGGCCTATTTGTGGACATCAACTTAATCTTATCCAGATGTATGTCTATCCATTTAAATGTGAACAAAAAACATTTGAAAGCAAAATATATAAATACAGAGGGGGACTAAGAGTCTAAGACTGTTAGAGATCTTACCGTGTTTGGCCTTCCAAAGGATAAGTTATTTGATCTTTTATCTCATAGGAAAGCTGTACTTGAACCCAAGTCATTCTTGCAAACAGTCTGTCCTAACTAATATTGCAATGACATACTACTAATCTTATAATGAGTTTGTTTTGTATCTTCTCAACCTAGTGAGCTGTTTACGCTAGTGGAGAATAAGGATATATATTGATTGATTTGTGAATAATGAATTAAGAAAAGAAAGAAAAATGAAGGAATATCTAACAAACAAAATCTCCCTTATAGTAGTTAGTGAAATAAAAAATCATTCAGTTGGAATGTTGGATCATGGATGTCCTTTAGAGTTTAGAGTACTGTTGTCTTCTGAAAGAATCAAACTTTTGCCTCCCATTATGTATTGCAGATTTTGACTTGTTCTGACTCAAAAATAGCTAGCTGTAAGTATTGAAGCCTGTGACAAGATTACGAGCTTTCCATATGAGGCATAGTTAAGTGGATAGCTCTATAAAATAGTTTCCATCCTTTTTGCAGGCTAAGTGACATATTCACATAGTTTTGGATAATTTCTGTGCATCAGTGCATGTACTGATTAATTGCTGAAGAACATTCCATTACGGTATGAAACTATGAATGCTTTGAATCTCTACGACTCAAACTAGTTGGTTTGTAGCTCTGTGGTTTGGAATGGTTGCTCTTAATTGAAATTTTAGACATGTTCCAAATAGCCTTGTTTCAGCGTGGTTGGGAAACTCCACGCGTAAATTAAGAATTTACCGCTTGTTGAGAACTGCAGCGCATCTTGAAGCTAAGGCTAATTACATTGTGAGAGACTAGTACTGAACTACTGATTATAACAGAAGTGGATCATCCTTTTTCTTAATTTTACAAGGGTTATTTAGCCATGGAATGATTCAAATGCTGGAACTGTATTTCATTCAGAAATCACTCAGCGTGCTATCCTGCTCGATGAGGGTTCTATTTTTCATTTACCCAGATCAAGAACTCCATCTGATTGGAATAGTTGTATGTTTGAGACAGTCCAGTACTCTGTTTGCTAATCGGCCGTTTGTTCTGTTTGCTTACACAAGTGTGAAAGATTGAAAGTGCAATCAGCTTCCAGCCTCAGAGATGCTCTGTAATGACGGGCGCCACTGTCTGGATCTTGCCATAGATGCAGAGGATGGCGTCTTTTGTCGGTTTCTTTCATGTTTCACTGGCTGAAAAATGTTGGTATTTTATAGTTAGCACCCCTTAACTTGGCATGAATTGTATAAAAAAAACACTAATAATGAAATTATGTGAAATGAAAACCTAACATTTTGCTTCTATGAATGAGAGTTAAATATATTTCTTGTAATTCAATTGAGCTTATAAACTTACCTAAAGTATTAGTATTATATATTTTGAATACTTGTGTTAGATATATCTGAAGACAGAATTCGCATTAAAGATCTCATACTAGGGAGTGTACCTGATTCATCTTCTCTGACTCTGACCGTCTTTTCGCTTCCATTTCATGTTGCAAATCCTTCTTTTCCTGCACTCTCTCTAGCGGTCTCTCAGTTGATTGGAATTCTTTCTTCTTCTTCATTTTCGCATATTTCTTTTCCCACAGCCCTTTCATAACGTCTACAATAGTAAACATATCAAGAATTAAGCTAGACACTACTTCAGTTTCAGCAAAAGTTATTTGGAAGAACCTACTGTAATTCAATCATCAAAACTGAAAATATTACCTTCGGAGGTAATAAGTCGATAAGCTTGGCCAAGAACAAGACTATCAGTAGGCCGGAGTAGTTTAACACGAGTGTAGCGGATGCCACCCCCCTCACCGTGGTTCACAGCTTTCTCTTCCTGTGATGGAAGAGCAGGCAAAGTGATTACAAGAGCAACATAATGACCTTGGTTCATTCTCATCACCTCACTAACTGTCAGTGGCCAATAAAACCTCTCAACTCTTCCACTTGGATGTTGTATCACCAATGATGCTGCATCAATTGCTTGACAATTTCCCATCTCTCTCTCTCTCTCTCTCTCAGACAAGAAAAAAGAAAGAAGAAGTAGAAGAATGGAAGGAGGTGAATTAGTTAAAGACACAGTCTCTATCTAGCACCACCCACCACTTTCCATTGGTGTCAGTGTCACTAAGAAGGTCTTCTATTCACTTCTCCAACTCCAACCAACTGTTGTTATTGTATCTTAAACTAGTAATGGGGTTTATACTAACATATTATATTTACTATCACCGAGTCACCAACCATTGGGAAGCACCGTCCCTTGGATGTTGGTATGAATGCCACATGGTGAGATGTCATTAGTGATCATCCTGGATAGCATGTTAGGTTAAGGCTGGTTAGTGTCTATGTGGCAATGAGGGGTGTTAGAGCTTGTAGGTAAAGTGAAGCGTGTGATTTGGCGTGAAGAAAAATCATCTCATTTTATTTTTGTTGGTATGTAGGTCCAAAGAACACCATACACACACACCACACAGGCACACACATTGAGTCTCCTTATCTTCTGTTTTCCATCTTTTTCTTGCACCTGATAATGGTAATAAGTGTTTCGTGGTCTAAAAAGCTGGAAATAAGGCATCCCCATCTTGTTGAACTCCTAAACCAAATTTTAGTCTGACTTCATTATCTTAATCGGTTCTTAATTTGATATTATGTACAAGGAACTTATATATAAAATATAATGAAATGCAACTATTAGAACTTTTCACGGACTTCTCCATGACAAAAAAAAAAAAAAAAATAGTCGATGCTATCGACTTATCGAGTGATGGTATCACACGTAACGTACGTGCGTCAGTTCACGCTTGACTAAGTGAAAATGAAGTGGGAATCTTGCTCAATGCGAAAACAAAGTTACTAATTAATAGTACCCTACGGAGGCATCATAGGTTTTAAGTTCAGGAAATTTGTCATTTTCCAATCCACCCACTACGTATATATTATGTAGCATTCTGCACCTTATTTCTTAATCAAAGTGCTAACAACACTACTCTGTTTAAGACCAAATAAGTACAGAAAGATTCGTGGAGCTACACTTCAAAAATTATAGTGTGGCGAATTCTTTTACACGCATATATTGGTCAAAATCATCACCACATAGGTATTCTCTTCGTGCATGTCATGCCTTGTCACTATCTATGTTAATTAAACCTTTAAAATTGCTCGCAATACCGGTAAGTGCAAGGTGTCATCACAGCAACTATGAGACTCCTGAGAAGAGTTCTGAAATGCAGCTCCAGGAAACCCCCCCATTACATATCTTAGTATAGTACTATAGTGCAACTAAAGTATATTATATACTAATAAGCACCACTTTCTTAGTAAAAGCTCCTCAGTTTAAAGCAAAAGAACTAATCTGATCATCTGAACCTGGCATGCAACTAACAAATAATTAAGTTTTCTCAAAAGATGCTTTAATAAACTATAAGTGGCTTTATACGATCTTGTTAGAATTTAGAAGTGGTAGGCATTCTTTATATGTGCACTTCGTAAAGAATGTCTGCATAATTGATCATGAGAATCCTTCATTGCATCTAAAGTAGTTTAGAAAAATTAAACATGCTAATCTCATTATTTCCAAGAAAAGTGTCAGTTCACTTTGAATCCGTACAATTTAAGGCCTTGCGGGTAAATCCCGGGTTGTTGGAGTTATCCCTTGTTAGAAAAATGATTTGCTCAAATCCATTTAAATATGAATGAGTAGTTTGTCTCCCAAGTTACCCCACTTAAGATGAAATGGGTTTTTTGAAACTTGATGCGTAATGTGAGAAAAACCTTTTCAAAATGATGCATTTGTTTGAAGCGATTGCATTATCTTAGAAAAGGTCGCGACCTTTCGAAATGTGCCTTTGGTTTGAAGCATTGTATCATCGAAAAGGTGCAACCTTTCGAAATAGGCCTTTGGTTGAAGCAGTCTTATATGCGAAATGGTGTGTCCTTCGAAACATGTGACTTTTCAAAGAGTTGCTTACTTTTTCCCAAGAGTCATTTGTATTGTTTTGAAAAGGCACCACTCACCTATAAATAGTGGATGAATTTGGAGAAAAATACACACCGGATCACACTGAGTTCCGATCTTTCTCTTCTCCCTCGTTCTTAGTCAAATACTATGTTGTGTTATTTGAGTACATAGAATTGAAGTGCTAGCTTTACATAGAAGGAAATCCGTTTATCTTGGGAGATAGTTTCCCATCAACCTTCAAGCAACCGTGGAGGGGAAAATGTCTTAAGGACATAGTGTATCTACACTAGGCTCGGATTTAATTAAAAGTACAAGACACTTACAAGACAAAAGGTTTGTATAGTTTGGTAATTGGTAAAGAGTAAGTACAATTAAGTTGTATATTCCTAACAACTTAAAAGATGATTTCTTTTTTCTTCTTCTTTATTTGCGAGCGGAATTTGTTTACATTTTTCTTTTCTTTTGGTTTAAAGGAATAACAAAGTGTAGTTGTATTTGAATATGGCAACACCACCGGTTACTCCTGGCATTCAGCATCATTCCCCATTCGTTTCCTCATGGGGAGAAGCACGAAAAGTTCAATGGGCCCGATTTCAAAGCGGCAACAAAAGATGCTCTTCTATATCGACCACCCTTAACTTGGCAAGGTTTACGTGGGATAAGGCTCGATGTAAGCTCGATGAAACCGACAAGGAGAAGGTTTTGGCCAAGGATGCTTGGTTTCATCTTGATTTCTTGTGTAGAAATTATGTTCTTAGCGGGTTGGGTGACTCATTATACAATGTGTATAGTGTGTTCAAGGCTGCTAAGGAACTTTGGGATTAGTTGGACAAGAAATACAAGAGTGAAGATCTTTGGCATGAAGAAATTCATAGTTGGTGATTTCTTGATTTCAAAATGGCCGGATAGTAAGACCGTCATAAACCAAGTCAAGAACTTCAAGTAATCTTCCATGATGTCATTCTTTGAAGGAATGACCACTAGGAGAATCTTTCAAGTGAGGCTGCTATGATTGAGAAATTACCACCATCTTGGAAGGATTTTAAGAACTATCTTAAGCATAAACGCAAAGATATGAATCTTGAAGAGTGATTGTCCAAATCTAAGGATAGAAGAAGATAACCGCCAATCGAGGAAGAAGGGCAAGGATCCCATGGTGGCAAAGGCCAATATTGTGGAAGGATCTAGTCTTGGGGGGGAAGAGGAAGCCAAGACAAAGCTCAAAGCGAAGAGAGTAATGCGCTACTAAGTTCAAGGGCAAGAAGCTTCTATTTGTGGTGGAAATTTGGACATAAGGCAAGTGAATGTCGCATGCCAAAAAATTACAAAAGCAAAAAATTGGAAAGCAAATATGACAATGGATGCGGCTTTACGATAATGTTAATGACATGAACCTATCTGCTGTGGTTTACGAATGTCTCATGATTGGAAATGAAAGGGAATGGTGGGTGGATCTTGGTGCTACTCGCCACATATGCTCAACAAGTCGATGTTCACCACTTATCATCTTTGTGGAAAAGGAAGAACAACTCTTTATGGGGAACTCTTCTACGTCCAAGGTTGAAGGCAAAGGAAAGTGGTGGTGATGAGGTTGACTTACGGGAAGGAACTAACTCTAAATGAGGTGCTCTATGTGCACGACATTACTTAAGAATTTGGTTTAAGATTATTTCTTGAGCAAGAATGGCTTTAAGTTAGTCTTTGTTTACGATAAATTTGTACTAACTAAGAATGATGTATTAGGTGGGAAAGGGCTATCTTCGGGATGGACTCTTTAGGATATCTTGTTTTACTATTGCCAAAGCCAATAAAAGTTGAATCTTTTGTTTACTTGATTGAGTCTTCACATGTATGGCATGGTAGATTAGGACATGTTAATTATGATACCTTGCGTAGATTAATTAATTTGGAATATATACCAAAGATAAAAATAGACCCACACCATAAATGTGAAACTTGTGTAGAATCAAGTTTGACGGATCATCCTTTCATTCCATTGAAAGAAGTCTTGAACCTCTAGACTTAATACATCTGAGGATATATGTGATCTTAAGTATGTACAAACTAGAGGTGGTAAAAGTATTTCATTACTTTTATTGACGATAGCACTAGATATAGTTATGTTTACTTGTTGAGAAGTAAAAGATGAGGCAATTGAAGTGTTCAAGCATTATAAAAATGAAGTTGAAAATCAACTAAGCAAAAGATTAAGGCTATAAGGGTGATAGAGGAGGTGAATATGAATCACCTTTTGAAGGTTTCTGTTACGAACATGGAATCATTCATCAAACTACTCTCTTATTCACCTCAATCAAGCGGTATTGCAGAACGCAAAAACCGAACTCTAAAAGAGATGATGAGCAGCTATGTTGTTAAGTTACGGTTTGCCCCGAGAATTTGTGGGGAAGCTTTGCTTTTCGCCAATTACATTCTCAACAAGATTCTAACAAGAAGGCGCTTTAAAACACCATACGAATTGTGGAAAGGTCATCGGACTTCCCTCCGAATTCTTAAAAGTGTGGGGGTGTCTTGCTAAAGTGGAAGTCCTAAACCTAAGAAGGTGAAGATAGGACCCAAGACTATTGATTGTGTATTCATTGGATATGCAAACAATAGTAGTGCATATCGTTTTACGGTTCATAAATCAGGAGATTCAAGATATACATGTTAATACAATTATAGAGTCAAGGAATGCTTCATTCTTTGAAAAGATGTTTCATTATAACATGTGTATAGAGTCAAGTTCAACAAAGAGAACTTTAGATGCTACAACTAGTAACCATCCTACACAAAGCGAAATTGAGGAGGAACCTAGGCGTAGCAAAAGGTCAAGGGCGTCAGCGTCTTTTGGACCTGATTTTCTAACATACTTGTTGGAAAATAATCCTCAAAGCGTTCAAGGAGGCAATGTCATCTCGAAGCTACTTATTGGAAAGAAGCAATAAATAGCGAGATTGAATCCATAATGCAAAATCATACATGGGAATTGGTAGATTTACCTTTGGGTTCCAAGACTTTGGGATATAAGTGGATATTCACAAAGAAATTTAAAAGGCCCTGATGGATCAATCGACAAGTATAAAGCTAGACTTGTGGTCAAAGGCTTTAGACAAAAGGAAGGATTGGATTATTTTGACACTTACTCTCGGTTACAAGAATAACTTCCATAAGAATGCTAATAGCAATAGCATCAATACATGGATTTGAGATACATCAAATGGATGTAAAGGCGGCATTCTTGAATGGTGAGTTAGATGAAGAAATATACATGGAACAACTTAGAAGGGTTTATTGCTCTGGACAAGAAAGGAAAGTTTGCAAGCTTGTTAAATCTTTATATGGATTAAAGCAAGCACCTAAACAATGGCATGAGAAATTTGACAATGCAATGTTGTCAAGCGGTTTCAAAATAAGCGAGTGTGACAAGTGTGTCTATGTCAAAAGCACTCAAAAAGGGATGTGTCATTGTTTGTCTCTATGTAGGCGATATGCTAATTTTGGGTAGTAATATGGATGTCATAAAATCTACCAAACAAATGTTGTCTAGTAAGTTTGACATGAAAGATTTAGGTGGTGCTGATGTTATCCTAGGAATTAAGATCTCTAGGATGGAGGATGGACTTGTTCTATCACAATCTCATTACATTGAGGCGATTCTTGACAAGTTCAAAAATATAACATCACACAAAAAAAGGTCACCCGGTTGGCGTAAATCTTCATTTGGCCAAAAATCGGAGATAGCATATCTCAACTAGAATACTCTCGTATACTTGGTAGTTTAATGTATGTCATGAAACTGTACAAGGCGACATAGCATACTCGTGAGCAAACTAAGTCGATATCTGAGTAATCTGGCGAGAGATCATTGAATTTTGCCATATTGAGAGTTTTGGGATACTTAAAAGTATACTTTCGAATTTTGGTTTGCACTATACAAGATATCCGGCCGTTCGGAAATGCTTGCGATGCTAATTGGATATCGACACTAAAGACTCAAAGTCCACAAGTGGATATGTCTTTACACTTGGAGGTCATTTGTTTCTTGGAAATCCTCAAAACAAAGCGTGCATAGCGAGGTCCACTATGGAATCGAGAATTCATAGCATTGGACAAGAAATTTGGAGAAAAAGCGAGTGGCCGAAATTTCTTAGAGGATATTCCAAAGGCTGGGCTAAAACATTACCCTACACGGTGTGTATACTTGTGACGAGTAATCTGCTATTGGTAGAGCACTGTGAGTAGCATGTATAGCGGGAAGTCTCGACATATCGTCGTAGACATAATACTGGATTAGACAATTGCTCTCAAATGGAGTTATCTCAATCGACTATGTAAGGTCAAAAGATAACATTGCGGATCCGCTTACAAAAGGTTTAACAAGAGAGCAAGTAGAAAGATTATCAAGGGGGAATGGGCTTAAAGCTTTTGAGATAATCAACCAAGAGTCATCATAATGGAAAAACCAACCTAGTTATTTGGAGATCCCAAGATCTAGGTTCAATGGGCCAACTGAATTATGTTTGTGACTCGGTTAGCCTTTGGAAGTAATATTATACTCTAACCCATTCCTATATAAGGCGATTGCATATCTGCGAGAAACGGGGATAAGTCAAGCTTTTAATGATTTACTATATCTTGGAAAGTTATGTTATCCAAGTGGAGTATTGCGCGGGATACTCTTTATAGAAATCACCTATGTTAGTCGCGAAGTGGGGCGACACATGAGAATTTTAAAGGCAAATGTCTCAAAAGCACTATCACGAAACCAAGAAGTGTTCAAGGCCAAAATGAACACAAGCGTGAGAACAGCGATATTCGAGATGATGCTGCGTGAAGATGATTGTCTAGGTTTATACAAGCGGTGGCGGTTCAAGGACATTAATTGAAGTCTCTCGATCGTCAATTAAATCCGATCATCTTTCACTAAGGCAAGTTCAAGGCCTCCCATGCTACTTGACGTCACGGTATCTTTTCATTTGTAAAGAACAGAAATCCGATATTTATGATAGAAGAAGCCAAATTTTCATTCATGTGGGGATTGTTAGAAAAATGATTTGCTCAAATCCATTTAAATATGAATGAGTAGTTTGTCTCCCAAGTTACCCCACTTAAGATGAAATGGGTTTTCTTGAAGCGATGCGTAATGTGAGAAAAACCTTTTCAAAATGATGCATTTGTTTGAAGCGATTGCATTATGCGAAAAGGTCGCGACCTTCGAAATGTGCCTTTGGTTTGAAAGCGAGTGTATCATGCGAAAAGGTGCAACCTTTCGAAAAATAAACCTTGGTTCGAAGCAGTCTTTATATCTTAGAAATGGTGTGTCCTTTCGAAACATGTGACTTTTCAAAGAGTTGCTTACTTTTTCCCGAGAGTCAGCGTATTGTTTCGAAAAGGCACCACTCACTATAAATAGTGGATGAATTTGGAGAGAAAATACACACGGATCACCACGAGTTCGATCTTTCTCTTCTCCCTCGATTTCTTAGTCAAATCTACTATGTTGTGTTGAGTCTATAGAATTGAAGTGCTAGCTTTCTATAGAAGGAAATCCGTTCTATCTTGGGAGATAGTTTCCCATCAACCTTGAAAGCACCGTGAGGGGAAAATCTGTCTTAAGGACATAGTGTATCTACACTAGGCTCGGATTTAATTAAGAAGTACAAGACAACTTACAAGACAAAGGTTTGTATAGTTTGGTAATTGGTAAAAGTAAAAGTCAATTAAGTTGTATATTCTAAAGAGATGTTAAATGGACTTGTTCTATCACAATCTCATTACATTGAGGCGATTCTTGACAAGTTCAAAAATATAACATCACACAAAAAAAGGTCCGCAGAGGGATGGAGTTGTTAGGAATATACAACTTAATTGTACTTACTCTTTACCAATTACCAAACTATACAAACCTTTGTCTTGTGTAAGTGTCTTGACTTCTTAATTAAATCCGAGCCCCCTAGATACACCATGTCCTTAAGACAGATTTTCCCCTCACGTATTGAAGGTTGATGGAAACTATCTCCCAAGATAGAACGGATTTCTCTATAGAAAGCTAGCACTTCAATTCTATAGACTCAGTGAAAACAAACAACATAGTATTCGACCAAGAAATGTAGGAGAAGAGAAAGATCGAACTCTGTGTGATGCGGTGTATTTTTCTCCAAATTCATCCACTATTTATAGGTGAGTGGGTGCCTTTTCAAACAATGCTGACTCTTGGGAAAAGTAAGCAACTCTTTGAAAAGTCACATGTTTCGGAAGGACACACCATTTTAAGATATAGCATTGTTTCAACCGATTGCTTTTATTGAAAAGGTTGCACTTTTCGCATGATAATAATATTTCAAACCGGTGCACATTTCGAAAGGTCGCACCTTTTCGCATAATGCACGTGGCTTCAAACAAATGCATCATTTTGAAAAGGTTTTTCTCACATTACGCATCTTTTCAAGAAAACCCATTTCATCTTAAATTGGGGTAACTTGGGAGACAAACTACTCATTCATATTTAAATGGATTTGAGCAAATCATTTTTCTAACAATCCCACATGAATGAAAATTTTTTCTTCTATCATAAATATCGGTTTTGTTCTTTTACAAAATGAAAAGATACCGCAGTCGAAGCGAGCATGGGAGGCCTTCGAACTTGCCTTAGTGAAAGATGATCGGATTTAACCGACGATCGTAGACTTCATTAATGTCCTTGGAATTAACCGCTTGTATAAACCCTAGACAATCATCTTCACGCGATAGCACCATCTGAATCACCGTTGTTCTCACGCGTTTGTGTTCATTTTGGCCTTGAACACTTCTTGGTTTCAGATAGTAGCTTTTGAGACATTTGCCTTTAAAATTCTTAGAACGCCCCACTTCTGACTAACATAGGTGATTTTCTATAAAGAGTATCCCGTATCATCTACCCACTGGGATAACATAACTTTCCAAGATATAGTAAATCATTAAAAAGCTTGACTTATCCCGTTCTTCTCTACGGATACGCATCGCCTTATATAGGAATGGGTTAGAGTATAATATTACTCTCGTGCTAATCGAGTCACAAACATAATTGGGCTTGGCCCATCAACCTAGATCTTGGGATCTCCACCAACTAGGCTGGTTTTTCCATTATGATGACTCTTTGGTTGATTATCTCAAAAAGCTTTAAGCCCATTCCCTTGATAATCTTTCTACTCGCTCCTTGTTAAACCTTTTGTAAAGCGGATCCGCAATGTTATCTTTTGACCTTACATAGTCGATTGAGATAACTCCATTTGAGAACAATTGTCTAAGCGGTATTATGTCTACGGCGTATATGCCGAGACTTCCGTTATACATCTTTCTGCTCTCTACCAATAGCAGATTATCCGCAGTGTATACACATAACGGGCATTGTGTTTAGCCCGGTTTGGAATATCCTCTAAGAAATTTGAAGCTAATCAGCTTCCTCCATACCTTCTCATTCGATGCTATGAATTCTCGATTCCATAGTGGACCTCGTATATGCGTTTGTTTTGAGGATTTCAAAGTTTGGTGCACCTCCAAGTGTAAAGACATATCCACGTGGACTTTGATGCTTTTCCTAGTGTCGATATCCAATTAGCATCGCGTTACCATTTTTCCGGCTGAATTTGGATATCTTGTATAGTGCAAACCAAAAAGTGCATTATACTTTAAGTATCCAAAACTCTCAATATGTATGTTCAATGATCTGCGGGATTACTTCGATATCGACTTAGTTTGCTTCGCAGTATGCTATGTCGGGCCCTTGTACGATTCATGACATACATTAAACTACCAAGTATCTGAGAGTATTCTAGTTGAGATATGCTATCTCCGTATTTTTGGCCAAATGAAGATTTACGTCAATAGTGACCTTTTTTTGTGTGATGTTATATTTCTTGAACTTGTCAAGAATCGTCTCAATGTAATGAGATTGTGATAGAACAAGTCCATCCTCCATCCTAGAGATCTTAATTCCTAGGATAACATCGGCCCGACACCTAAATCTTTCATGTCAAACTTACTAGACAACATTTGTTTGGTAGATTTTATGACATCCATATTACTACCCAAAATTAGCATATCGAGTCTGCATAGAGACAAACACGACACATGACTTTTGCAGTGCTTTTTAGCGTAGATAACGCTTGTCACACTCGTTTATTTTGAAAACCGTTTGACAACATTGCATTGTCAAATTTCTCATGCCATTGTTTAGGTGCTTGCTTTAATCCATATAAAGATTTAACAAACGCTTTGTCCGCAACCTTGTCGGGGAGCAATAAACCAAGAATGGTTTTACATCCATTTGATGTATATTTCTCCATCTACTTCGCCCATTCAAGAATCGTCTTTACATCATTTGATGTATCTCAAAGTTTTTTTTTGATGCTATTTGCTGTAACATTCTTATGGAAGTTATTCTTGTGTAAGTGTCAAAATAATCCAATCCTTCCTTTTGTCAAAAGCTTTTGACCCGCAAGTAGCTTTATACTAGTCGATTGATCCATCGGGCCTTAAATTTCTTTTGTGAATATCCACTTATATCCCAAAGTCTTGGAACTGGTGGTAAATCTACCAATTCCATGTATGATTTTTGCATTATGGATTCAATCTCGCTATTTATTGCTTCTTTCAATAAGTATTTCGGAGATGACATTGCCTCCTTGAGCGTTTGAGGATTATTTTCCGGCAAAGTATGTTAGAAAATCAGTCCAAAAGGCGTTGACGTCCTTGACCTTTGCTACGTCTAGGTTTCTCCTCAATTTTAAACTTTGTGTAGGATGGTTACTAGTTGTAGTGCATCTAAAGTTCTCTTTGTTGAACTTGACTTCATACACATGTTATCACGAGAACATCTTTTCAAAGAATGAAGCATTCCTTGACTCTATAATTGTATTAACATGTATATCTTGAATCTCGATTTATGAACGAGGAAAACGATATGCACTACTATTGTTTGCATATCCAATGAATCCACAATCAATAGCCTTGGGTCCTATCTTCACCTTCTTAGGTTTAGGGACTTCCACTTTTAGCAAGACACCCCCACACTTTTAAGAAGTAGAAGTCCTAATGACCTTTCCACAACCAGATGGTGTTTTAAAGCGTTCTTTGTTAGAATCTTGTTGAGAATGTAATTGGCGAAAAGTAAAAGCCCCCACAAATGCAGGCAAACGTAACTTAACAACATAGCTGTTCATCATCTCTTTTAGAGTTCGGTTTTCGTTCTCGCAATACCGTTTGATTGAGAAAGAATAAGGAGCCGTGTTTGATGAATGATTCCATGTTCGTAATGTAAAACCTTCAAAAGGTGATTCATATTCACCTCCTCTATCACTCCTTTATACCTTTAATCTTTTGCTTAGCTTTTCAACTTATTTTTATAATGTCAACACTTCAATTGCGGTCCCATCTTTACTTCTAACAAGTAAACATAACTATATCTAGTGCTATCACAATAAAAGTAATGAAATGCTTTTACCACCTCTAGTTTGTACATACTTAAGATCACGTATATGCGTATGTATTAAGTCTAGAGGTTCGATGCTTCTTTCAATGGAATGAAAGGATGATCCGGGTCAACTTGATTCTACACACAAGTTTCACATTTACGTGCTGGTCTATTTTTATCTTTTCGTATATAAATTCAAATTAATTAATCTACGCAGCGTATCATAATTAACATGTCCTAATCTTACCATGCCATACATGTGAAGACTCAATCAAGTAAACAAAAGATTCAACTTATTACTTTTGGCTAATAAGAAATGATATCCTAAAAGAGTCCATCCCTAAGATAGCCCTTCCCCACCTACATTACGCATCGCTTTCAAGAAAAACCCATTTCATCTTAAGTGGGGTAACTTGGGAGACAAACTACTCATTCATATTTAAATGGATTTGAGCAAATCATTTTTCTAACAATCCCCCACATGAATGAAAAATTTGGCTTCTTCTATCATAAATATCGGATTTCTCTTTTTTTACAAATGAAAAGATACCGCGACGTCAAGTAGCATGGGAGGCCTCAACTTGCCTTTAGTGAAAGATGATCGGATTTAATTGACGATCAAGAGACTTCAATTAATGTCCTTGAACCGTCACCGCTTGTATAAACCTAGACAATCATCTTCACGCAGCACCATCTCAATACCGCTGTTTCACGCTTGTGTTCATTTTGGGCCTTGAACACTTCTTGGTTTCGATAGTGCTTTTGAGACATTTGCCTTTAAAATTCTCATGAAAGCGCCCCCACTTCGCTAACATAGGTGATTTCTATAAAGAGTATCCCTAATACTCCACTTTGATAACATAACTTTCCAAGATATAGTAAATCATTAAAAGCTTGACTTATCCTCGGTTCTCGCGCAGATATGCACCGGGCCTTATATAGGAATGGGTTAGAGTATAATATTACTTCCAGTGCTAACGAGTCACAAACATAATTCGGCAATTGGCCCATCAACCTAGATCTTGGGATCTCCAAATAACTAGGTTGGTTTTTCCATTATGATGACTCTTGGTTGATTATCTCAAAAGCTTTAAGCCCATTCCCCTTGATAATCTTTCTACTTGCTCTTTGTTAAACCTTTTTGTAAGCGGATCCGCAATGTTATCTTTCGACTTTACATAGTCGATTGAGATAACTCCATTTGAGAGCAATTGTCTAACGGTATTATGTCTACGACGTGATATGTCGAGACTTCCCGCTATACATGCTACTGCGGCTCTACCAATAGCAGATTGGTCGTCACAGTGTATACACACTGCCGGGCACAGTTTTAGCCCAGCTTTGGAATATCCTCTAAGAAATTTCGCCACTCGCTTCTCCAGCCTTGTCCAATGCTATGAATTCTGATTCCATAGTGGACCTCGCTATGCACGCTTTGTTTTGAGGATTTCCAAGAAACAACAAGACCTCCAAGTGTAAAGACATATCCACTTGTGGACTTTGAGTCTTTAGTGTCGATATCCAATTAGCATCGCAAAGCACTTTCCGAACGGCTGGATATCTTGTATAGTGCAAACCAAAATTCTCGGAGTATACTTTTAAGTATCCCAAAAACTCTCAATATGGCAAATCCAATGATCTCTGCCAGATTACTGTATATCGACTTAGTTTGCTCACAGAGTATGCTATGTCAGCCTTGTACAACCATTACATACATTAAACTACCAAGTATACGAGAGTATTCTAGTTGAGATATGCTATCTCCAAGATTTTTGGCCAAATGAAGATTTACGTAACTGGGTGACCTTTTTTGTGTGATGTTATATTTCTTGAACTTGTCAAGAATCGCCTCAATGTAATGAGATTGTGATAGAACAAGTCCATCCTCCATCCTAGAGATCTTAATTCCTAGGATAACATCAAATACACCTAAATCTTTCATGTCAAACTTACTAGACAACATTTGTTTGGTAGATTTTATGACATCCATATTACTACCCAAAATTAGCATATCGCCTACATGAGACAAACAATGACACATCCCTTTGAGTGCTTTTGACATAGACACACTTGTCACACTCGCTTATTTTGAAACCGCTTGACAACATTGCATTGTCAAATTTCTCATGCCATTGTTTAGGTGCTTGCTTTAATCCATATAAAGATTTAACAAGCTTGCAAACTTTCCTTTCTTGTCCAGAGCAATAAACCCTTCTGTTGTTCCATGTATATTTCTTCATCTAACTCACCATTCAAGAATGCCGCCTTTTACATCCATTTGATGTATCTCAAATCCATGTATTGATGCTATTGCTATTAGCATTCTTATGGAAGTTATTCTTGTAACTCGGAGAGTAAGTGTCAAAATAATCCAATCCTTCCTTTTGTCTAAAAGCCTTTGACCACAAGTCTAGCTTTATACTTGTCGATTGATCCATCGGGCCTTTAAATTTCTTTGTGAATATCCACTTATATCCCAAAGTCTTGGAACCCGTGGTAAATCTACCAATTCCCATGTATGATTTTGCATTATGGATTCAATCTCGCTATTTATTGCTTCTTTCCAATAAGTAGCTTCTGGAGATGACATTGCCTCCTTGAACGTTTTGAGGATTATTTTCCAACAAGTATGTTAGAAAATCAGGTCCAAAAGACGCTGACGCCCTTGACCTTTTGCTACGCCTAGGTTCCTCCTCAATTTCGCTTTGTGTAGGATGGTTACTAGTTGTAGCATCTAAAGTTCTCTTTGTTGAACTTGACTCTATACACATGTTATAATGGAACATCTTTTCAAAGAATGAAGCATTCCTTTGACTCTATAATTGTATTAACATGTATATCTTGAATCTCCGATTTATGAACCAGAAAACGATATGCACTACTATTGTTTGCATATCCAATGAATACACAATCAATAGTCTTGGGTCCTATCTTCACCTTCTTAGGTTTAGGGACTTCCACTTTTAGCAAGACACCCCCACACTTTTTTAAGAATTCGTAGGAAGTCCGATGACCTTCCACAATTGCATGGTGTTTTAAGCCGCCTTCTTGTTAGGAATCTTGTTGAGAATGTAATTGGCAAAAGCAAAGCTTCCCCACAAATTCTTTCCGGGCAAACCGTAACTTAACAACATAAATGTTCATCATCTCTTTTAGAGTTCGGTTTTTATGCTCGCATACCGCTTGATTGAGGTGAATAAGGAGCCGTGAGTTTGATGAATGATTCCATGTTCGTAATCAGAAACCTTCAAAAGGTGATTCATATTCACCTCCTCTATCACTCCTTATAGCCTTAATCTTTTGCTTAGTTGATTTTCAACTTCATTTTTATAATGCTTGAACACTTCAATTGCCTCATCTTTACTTCTCAACAAGTAAACATAACTATATCTAGTGCTATCAGCAATAAAAGTAATGAAATACTTTTACCACCTCTAGTTTGTACATACTTAAGATCACATATATCCAGTATGTATTAAGTCTAGAGGTTCAAGACTTCTTTCAATGGAATGAAAGGATGATCCTCGGGTCAACTTGATTCTACACAAGTTTCACATTTATGGTGTGGGTCTATTTTTATCTTTGGTATATAGTCCAAATTAATTAATCTACGCAAGGTATCATAATTAACATGTCCTAATCTACCATGCCATACATGTGAAGACTCAATCAAGTAAACAAAAGATTCAACTTTATTGGCTTTTGCAAGCAATAGTAAAACAAGATATCCTAAAGAGTCCATCCCGAAGATAGCCCTTTCCCACCTAATACATCATTCTTAGTTAATACAAATTTATCGTAAAACAAAGACTAACTTAAAGCCATTCTTGCTCAAGAAATGACCCGTAAAACCAAATTCTTGCGAATGTCGTGCACATAGAGCACCTCATTTAGAGTTAGTTCCTTCCCGTAAGTCAACCTCATCACCACCTTCCTTTCCTTTGCCTTCAACCTTGGATGTAGAAGAGTTCCCCATAAAGAGTTGTTCTTCCTTTTCCACAAAGATGATAAGTGGTGAACATCGACTTGTTGGAGCATATGTGGCGAGTAGCACCAAGATCCACCCACCATTCCCTTTCATTTCCAATCATGAGACATCGTAAACCACAGCAGATAGGTTCATGTCATTAACATTATCGAAAGCGTGTCCATTGTCACATTTGCTTCAGCCTTTTGTTTGTACTTCTTTGGCTTGCGACATTCACTTGCCTTATGTCCAAATTTCCACAACAGTAGCACTTGCCCTCAACTTAGTAGGCGACTTCACTCTTCAGCTTTCGAGCTTTGTCTTCGCGCTCCCTCTTTCCCTTAGCACTAGATCCTTCCACAATATTGGCCTTTGCCACCATGGGGATCCCTTGCCCTTCTTCCTCGATAGGCGGTTATCTTCTTCTATCCTTAGACGACAATCACTTTTCAAGATTCATATCTTTATGCTTATGCTTAAGATAGTTCTTAAAATCCTTCCAAGATGGTGGTAATTTCTCAATCATAGCAGCCACTTTGAAAGATTCTCCTAGGGTCATTCCTTCAAAGAATGACATCATGGAAGATTACTTGAAGTTCTTGGACTTGGCTTATGACGGTCTTACTATCCGTCATTTTTGAAATCAAGAAATCTGCCAACTATGAATTTCTTCATGCCAAAGATCTTCACTTTGTATTTTTGTCCAACGAATCCCAAAGTTCCTTAGCAGCCTTGAACACACTATACACATTGTATAATGAGTCACCAACCCGCTTAAGAACATAATTTCTACACAAGAAATCAGCATGAAACCAAGCATCCTTGGCCAAACCTTCTCCTTGTCGGTTTCATCGAGCTTACATCGTGAGCCTTATCCCACGTAAACCTTGCCAAGTTAAGGGTGGTCGATAGAAGAGCATCTTTTGTTGCCGCTTTGAAATCGGTTCCATTGAACTTTTCGTGCTTCTCCCATGAGGAAACGTAATCGGGAAATGATATGCTAGGACTAACCGGTGGTGTTGCCATATTCTCAAATACAACTACACTTTGTTATTCCTTTAAACCAAAAAAAAAAAGAAAACGTAAACAAATTCTCGTTGGCAAAGAAGAAGAAAAAAGAAATCTGTCTTAAGTTGTTAGGAATATACAACTTAATTGTACTTACTCTTTACCAATTACCAAACTATACAAACCTTTTGTCTTGTAAGTGTCTTGTACTTTTAATTAAATCCGAGCCTAGTGTAGATACACTATGTCCTTAAGACAGATTTTCCCCCTCACGGTGTTTGAAGGTTGATGGGAAACTATCTCCCAAGATAGAACGGATTTCCTTCTATAGAAAGCTAGCACTTCAATTCTATAGACTCAGCGAACACAACATAGTATTTGACTAAGAACAGAGGGAGAAGAGAAAGATCGAACTCCGTGTGGATCTGGTGTATTTTTCTCTCCAAATTCATCCACTATTTATAGGTGAGTGGTGCCTTTTCAAACAATACAGTGACTCTTGGGAAAAAGTAAGCAACTCTTTGAAAAGTCACATGTTTCGAAGCGACACACCATTTCGCATATAATCGCTTTTTGACCAAAGGTGCCTATTTCGAAGGTTGCACCTTTTCGCATGATACAATCGCTTCAAACCAAAGGCACATTTCGAAGGTCGCGACCTTTTCGCATAATGCAATCGCTTCAAACAAATGCATCATTTTGAAAAGGTTTTTCTCACATTACGCATCAAGCTTCAAGAAAACCCATTTCATCTTAAGCTGGGGTAACTTGGGAGACAAACTACTCATTCATATTTAAATGGATTTGAGCAAATCATTTTTCTAACAATCCCTCACATGAGGAGAGAAACCGAGCCGGACGTAAACGGCAAACTCGATATCGCTAGAAGTCGAAGATACCAAGGCCAGATAGCAGCCACTTCGGCCGTGAGTTCCAAGAATATTGCTAACCAGCCAAAGTGAGTGAGCCAAGGCCAGTCTTCAGTCTTCAAGGCACTCAAGCCAGAGTGAAGCGCCCTCGCCAGTCTATTTTTCGGGGCTTTGCTAAAGATTCGCTAATTTGGTTTTGGAGATAAAACCAAAATCAAGGTTTTGGAAAACCTAACCTAACGTAACCAAACAAGTCGGAAGGATTGGAATCCGGACTAAGACAAAGAGATAAAACCCAATCTTGAAAGCTATCAAGATTGAGAGAACCCTTTTACGAGATACAACCCCAGAAAGAGATAAGAGTGATCTAGTAAGGTGAGAGACGTGTAGAGAGATTGTAATCTTCCTTCCCATTTTATTAAGAACCGGCTCTTGTGGAAGTAGGCATCATTGGTCAACCACGGTAAATCTTTGTGTTGTGGTTTGCCTTTTACCGCTTTTACATTATTATTTGTTGTTGATAGTTGTTTAGCGAGTTGGGCATGTTAGTATAGGTTGTAGTTGATATTTAGATTTTGTCCCGAGTTGAATTGAGTTCACATACAAGTTATCCGTGTAGTAGGGGAACCGATTGGTATTGGTGTAATCCCCAACAAGTGGTATCGAGCCTTGGTTAGAATAGCCTAGGGTGTTATCCTAATCTTGGTCGGGCGGTGTTTGACGAAATTCCCCGAGAAAGATTTGAGGTTAAATAACTTGTAGAGATGGACCATTCCGTGAACACTCGATGATGAGTCCGGAATAGGAAGAACTACACCATCCGGAAAGCCAAGATGGAAGACTTGCTATAATCCGCAGGACTTGGCACTTCCCATTGAGAATGAGGGGAGTAAAACCGTAGAAAAAAACCGATGAGGCCGAATGGAAAAAGCTTGACGAAAAGCTATTGGGTACATTCGACAATGGATAGACGGCGATGTCTTTCACCATGTGGCCCAAGAGACTACTGACCTTCCCGGCCTATGGAAGAAACTCGAAGACCTTTATGAGAGGAAGTCGGGTGGAAACAAAGTGCTAGTCGTTAAGAAGTTTGCGCATTAACGGCAAGTACCAAGAAGGTTCTTCAATGTCCGAAAGCATCTTAATGAAGTACGTAATATCATCAATCGATGCATTTGATGAAGATCAATTTGGGAGACGGTTGAGGCTTTGTTTCTATTAGGCTCTCTACCCAAAGTTGGGAGACATTAGCGGTTTCTACATGGAGCGACCAAGGATGGAATTGTTACCATGGAGATGGCTACCACGCCTTTGTTGAATGAGGAGACTAGAAGGAGTGCAAGAAGCAGCTCTTCTAACTCGCAGGTCCTTTTCACGAGAAACGGGGAGAGGTCGAAGCAGAAAACCATCTCGCTCTAGAGGTGATGACGTATAAATCTAGGGGGTGAAGCTAGAACTCCTAAGGCGCAGAGAGGCAATGTTACTATTGTGCCACCAAAGGCCACTTCCGGATATGAGTCTGCGAGAACACCAAGAGGGATGAGAAGAACAACCGTACATGAAGACATGGTGCGAGGAACGGAAACACGGTGAGATACTACCGCACTAGTCGGCGACCTAGTGGGAATTGTGTCGATTGTGGTGTGTCCGCCTTAGTACCTCATGTCGAGATATCTGAGTGGGTGATAGATAGGAGCATCCTATCACGCCACAATCAAGACGGGGATTCTTCACTACCTACAAACGTGGTGAATATGGTGAAATAAGGATGGGTAACGATGGAGTCTCAAGATTATAGGCATTGGAGATGTTCATGTAGAAACCAATGTCGGCTACACCTTGACACTCAAGGATGTAAGACATGTCCCCGACATACGGCTAAGCCTAATTTCGGCCGGAAATTAGATGATGATGGCTTTGTAAACTTCGTTTGGTAACGGGGTATGGAAACCGACCGGAGGTTCCATTGTAGAGCCGGAGGAAAGAAAACTTGCTCTCTTTACAAAACACAGGCTAGTTTGTGTAAAGCGTAGTTTAATCGCGTAAGAAGAAGCTTCATCCGAACCGTGGCACAGAGACCGTGGTCACATGGGCATAAAAGGGATGGAAGTTCTTGCTAAGCAAAAAGGCCGCGCCGGACATTAAAGGTACACATTTAAATACGTGTACTCATTGTTTGGTAGGAAAGCAACACGGGTGTCTTTCCAAAGATTCCCGTCTCACGAAAAGGACAATCGCCCTTGAACTAGTGCACACCACCACACTTATGTGGTCCTATGAGAGTGAAGTCCCACCGGGAGTTTCGTACTTCTTGACATTCATTGATGATCGTCAAGAAAGATATGGGCCTATAGTCCGAAGACCAAGGATGAAGTACTTGGCGTGTTTGAGAAATTCCACAAAGATGGTGGAAAGAGAGACCGAAGTTGTTGAAGTGTATTCGCCGATAATGGGGGTGAGTACATTGGGCCATTTGAAGAGTATTGCCGAGTCATGGGATTCGCCATGAGCGGACCGTTCCCAAGACACCGCAAATGAGAATGGAATAGCGAGAGAATGAACCGCACTACCATTGTAGAGGGATAAGATGCATGTTATCTCACTCTAAGCTACCTAGAAGCTACCGGGTAGAAGCAATGCGTCTGACCGTGCATGTGATCAACTGTCACCAAAGAAAGCCTCTAAATAGTGATTATCCGCAGAGAGTATGGTCAGCAGAGATGTTGATTATGGATACTTGAGGGTATTTGGGTGCGTGGCATTTGTGCATATTCCGGCGATGAGAGATCCAAGCTTGATGACAAAGCCAAGCGGTGCATTTTTCCTGGGTTATGGAGATGAAAAGTTTGGTTACAAACTCTATGATCCGATTAACAAGAAAGTAATCCGAAGTCGAGATGTTGTGTTCTTAGAAGACCAAACCATAGCAGACTTTGAGGAGGGTGAAAAGCTACGGGGCTTTCACCAATGATCTTGTTGATTGAGAACCGAAAGTTCCTACCGTGGAACGTCGTAAGGCATTGAGAATGCAGAGAACCATGAGTTTGAAGCTCATGATGAGAATCCTATTGCTCATGATGGGATAGAACCTATTGGTATAGAAGATGCAGATGAGATGCATGAACCACCACCGAAAGCAAGCGAAGTGCATCCTCCGAGGCACCGCCAGATGGGGCAAGGAGGTCCGACAGAGAGACTAGCTTCAACCAGGTATCCACCACATAACGTCGCGCTACTATCGGATGGTGGAGAACCTATGTACTATCAAGAGGCACTTGAAGGTACGCATAAAGAAAAGTGGTTGAAGGCCATGCATGACGAGATGGATTCTTTGCATAAGAATCACACTTATGAAGTTAGTTGAGAAACCCACGGGGAGAAAAAGTTCTCAAGAATAAGTGGATATACAAAGTCAAGCATGGGGAGAACAATCCTCACCCAAGGCACAAAGCTTCGCCTTGTTGTGAAGGGATTCGGTCAAAGGAAAGGAATTGACTTTGATGAGATTTTCTCTCCTGTAGTGAAGATGACTTCTATCCGGGTGGTATTGGGTATGGCCGCAAGTATGAACCTAGAGGTTGAGCAGCTAGATGTTAAGACGCCTTTTCTTCATGGAGACCTTGAAGAAGATGTCTACATGGACCAACCGTAGGGTTTGAGGTCAAAGGCAAGGAGCACCTAGTATGCAAGCTGATAAAGAGCTTGTATGGGTTGAAGCAAGCACCGAGACAGTGGTACATAAAGTTTGACTCCTTTATGGTGAAGCAAGGATACAAGAAGTCTGCTTCCGATCATTGTGTGTTTGTTCGAGAGATTTCCGGATGGGGATTTCATTGTCTATTATTCTTTGTATGTGGATGATATGTTGATAGTTGGCCCAAACATCAACAAGATATCCAAGTCAAGAAAAGACTTGAGTAAGTCCTTTGAGATGAAGGATTTGGGTCAAGCAAAGCGGATACTTGGGATCACGGATCACTCGTGACGAAAAGAGTGGAAAGTTGTGGCTTTCTCAAGAAAGCTACATTGAGAAGGTGTTGAAGAGATTCAACATGGATCGCTGGCCCGGTCGGTTAATCCGCTTGGTGGCCCGGTTCGCATGACCAAAGAGATGTGTCCTAAGGGTGAGCATGAGCAGAGTCGGATGGAAAAGATTCCTTATGCATCCGCGATGGGCGGTTTGATGTATGCCATGGTGTGTACTAGACCGGATATTGCTTTTCGCCGTTGGGGTGGTAAAGCGATTTCTCAAATCCGGGTAAAGAACATTGGGAAGGTGTTAAGTGGATATTGAGATATCTCAAAGGCACTTCCAAATCATGTTTGTGCTTTGGTGGAAGTAAGCCCTTACTTGAAGGCTACACCGATCGCATACATGGCGGTGATGTTGACTTCGATGAAGTCCACCTCCGGTTATCCGGGTTACTTTTGCGGGGGGGCGGTTTCTTGGCAATCTAAGTTGCAAAAGTGTGTTGCCCTCTCCACTACGTAGTTGAGTATATTGCAGCCACCGAAGTGTTGCAAAGAGTTGCTATGGATGAAGAGGTTCTTCGACGAACTAGGGCTAAAGCGTAAAACGGTTTGTAGTTCTATGTGATCGAGGCGCCATCCACTTGAGCAAGAATCCGAAGTTTTCATTCTAGATCCAAGCACATACACGTCGCGTTATCATTGGATTAGAGAAGTACTTTCGAAGACAAGCATTTGTGTATCGAGAAGATCCATACCGACAAGAACGGGTCGGATATGATGACCAAAAGTCTTACCGAAAGGTAAGTTTGATGTTTGTTGTGGCTATTGCGGAATGGCGCCAAGACACTCCTCCCGCTGATTTGGCAATTGCATGGAGGTATCCCCCTCACCGCTCGAGGGGGAGATTGTCGGAGTTATCCCTCACATGAGGAGAAAACTAGAGCCGACGTAAACGGCAAACTTCGACATCGCTCGAAGTCGAGCGCCAGCCGCCAGATAAGATAAGCGACTTCGCTCGAGTTCCAATAACATAGGGCGACCAGCTCAAAGTGAGCGGCACCGCCAAATTTCTTCAGTCTTCAGTAGCGACTTCGCCAGAGTGAAGCGCCAAGCCAGTCTATTTTTCGTGGGCTTTGCTTCTGATACCGCTAATTTGGTTTTGGAGATAAAAACCAAAATCAAGGTTTTGGAAAACCTAACCTAACAGAACCAAACAAGTCAGAAGGATTGGAATCCAGACTAAGACAAAGAGACAGAAACCCAATCTTGAAAGCTATCAAGATTGAGAGAGAACCTTTACATAGATACAACCCTGTAAAGAGATAAGAGTGATCTAGTAAGGTGAGAGACTGTAAGGAGAGATTGTAATCTTCCTTTCCATTTTATTAAGAACTGGCTCTTGTGGAAGTAGGCATCATTGGCCGAACCACGGTAAATCTTTGTGTTGTGGTTTGCCTTTTACTGCTTTACATTATTATTTGTTGTTGATAGTTGTTTAGCGAGTTGGGCATGTTAGTATAGGTTGTAGTTGATATTTAGATTTTGTCCGGAGTTGAATTGAGTTCACATACAAGTTATCTGTGTAGTGGGGAACCGATTGGTATTGGTGTAATCCCCAACAGGCGGATCAATCAAATCTAAGATCAAACAAGTTCTTGTATGAACACTATTTAGTCTGACAACTTCGATCGGCTGCTGGGATCAGATTCATAGAGAAGAAACTGAAAATGTGGAACATGTTGGAGACTAAGACCCCTATCTAGAGACATTATCAGATGACCAAAGTGATATGCTGTTCTAGATAATTTTTGTTAATTCCATGTTGTTTTATATATGTTGTTGGGATTATGTGCAAAGACTCAGATTGGTTAATTAAGAGACAAAAGCAATTATCTTCAGAAGATCTTTGACTCTTGTAACTCTGGACTCCTCTTAATCTGTTTTAGCTTGTTATACAATGTTTTTCCTCTAAGAAAAAATTGTTTGTGTAAACTAAAATCTTCCCCTCATAAGTATGGTTTTACAAAGCCATGTGTAGTGTTGAGGATCTGGTGTACATATTTAATGGACAGTGTATTATTCTAAGTTGATGGAAGTGGAAAGGGGGGCTACATCCATTAATATTAGATTAAAGATATATTTTCCAATGGCTGGGATTTGACTACTAAACTCAAGTAGGTAATATTTAAATCCATCTGTTCATAAGTTGTACAGTGTGGGCGCAACATGTTTTTGTCCCAAAGTGATTTCTTGGCTTTAATTAACCTCAAAGCATAATCTTCACCCTACAACATGGAGTTTCTTAAGGGTCTTGTGAGGGATGGGGAGAAAAATCTCTCACCTTCAATGAACATGAGTACAGAAGTTGCAATTCTTTAACAATGTAAACTCACAATAGAAACCAAAAAGTAAATGGTGTTCTCAGAAGTATTTCAATGATTGCAGAAGACCAAATAAATCTTCGAGCCTTAGGGGTCTACTACTCGATTAGGACCTTAATATTTCACTTTGCTATTGATCAATTGTATTAATAAGTTTGACTGGAGCATGATCCTTTATTTTCTGAATCTTAAGTTATAGCAAAACTGATTATATTATGATCACGACTATGACGCTGATTGATTTGAAATCGGGTTTTTGTTATCAATATATATAGGTGATCGGTGATCCCCTGCACTTAAAACAACTTCACTATTATGATCCTTTAATCTGATTAAAGGGGTGGACTACTCATTGCATGGGACTCTTGATCTGAGATGTTGCTTGTAAAATCCTTTTTCTCACTACACCGGTAAACTGATAAGTGGAGAGTACCTTTATCAAAATTCTCTTTCGGCAGCACTTACATAACAACTGTAGAGTATATGGTGGATTCGTGTGTTCTCTTAAATCTTGTAGGGCATGAGGCTATAATGAAGCATCTCCAAAGCATATTTGCTAGTAAACAGCTTTTACAACTCTAACTAACTGAGCATGGACTTACAGAGTCACAGGGGCACCTAGTCACTGTAGATCCATAGCACAGATATGTCATAGTTTATATGATACCTACATGTGAAATCTATGCTCTCACCTGGACTATGATCAGATCTCTTTACATGTATATATATATATAGTATTTGTTATGCACTAACTAGGTGCTTACTGTTGGGTTTGTGGAACTTTTTGAGCTTTGCTCCGGTGTCCGATGCCGCGTTCACGATTTTTTCTGTTTGGAGAAGGGGGCGCGACCTGCGCTCGAGTTGGCCTTGGAGAAGGCACGATCCGCGCTTTGGCCTTACGAAAGTTACTGGAAGTTGGGCGCGACCTGCGCTCAACCACGTCTTATCCGGGGCGCACCCCGTGCTCATACCTTCTGAAATTTTCACTTATTTTTTATATTTCGGCCTAAAGCCCATTTTCTCACATTTTTCTATGTGTACCTATATAAAGGAAATAGAATAGGGTTTTGAGACAACTTTTGAGAGATTCATTTCTTGGGTATTGTGGGAGCTCTATTGAGCTAGGGTTTGAGTGAGGCCTCTTGTTCTTGATTGTTGTTATCTCTTGTAAACTCTGCAATCTTTACTATAAAGAAAACTTGGCTCTTGTGTGGATGTAGGTAACATTTACCGAACCACTTTAAATCTTTGTGTCTCTTTACATTATTTACTTCCATATTTATTGTTGCTATGAATTATGATGTTATATTAGTGGTTTTGCTATGTTGCGTTTGTTGTGATAACTACCAAAGTTTTGGGTGGGTGATTTTCTTGATGTGAGCTCCAAATTGAAATTATTTGGGATAGAAAGTAACTAGATTGAGGTGTGACTTTCTAGTGAAATCTTCCAACAAGTGATATCAGAGCTTCAGGTTGAATCATTGTATACAAGGTGTGTGAGGAAATACTCCACCTTTAGCATTGAAAGCTAGGTGTTTGAAGAAATTCCTCTGAGAGGTTCTCCACCGTTGTTTTGGTTCAGTGGAAGTCATAATGACCGACAAAGAAAGCTAAAAGATAGAGAAGTTTGATGGTACAAACTTTGGCTATTGGAGGATGCAAATTGAGGACATACTCTATCAAAAGGATTTGTATGAACTTTTGATGGGAGAGAAGCCAGCGAGTTACGAGCAAAGTGAATGAGATTTGCTAGATAGAAAAGCATTGGCGACAATTCTATTGAGTCTCTCAAAATCGGTGGCCTTCAATATTAAAAATAAGAAGACGGCAGCGTCTCTCATGAAGGCACTCATGTACATGTATGAGCAACCTTCGGCTGCGAACAAGGTCTATTTGATTACCAAGCTCTTCTCCATGAGAATGTCGGAGAATGATTCCTTCAAGGACCACTTAAATGAATTCAACCAAATGAAAGACCAATTGGAGTCGGTTGAGATTACATTTAGTGATGAATTGAGAGCGTTGGCGATAATAGGACAAATGCCTCCAAGTTGGAAGGCTACGGTTGTGGCTATTAGTGGCTCGGCGGGAATGAATAAGTTGAAATTCGACGATGTGGTTAATATGATACTAGCGGAGGAAATTCGAAGGATTTCGGATGGGGCCTCGACATCGGGTTCGGCTTTGAGTACTGAGAGCGAAGGGATGCATGTGCACAAGGGTCGTGGTAGACCGAGAAATAGAAGGGGGAGAATGAACTCTCATGCCCCCAGTGATGAGCCTAGAGATGATAGTATCATTGTATATTACAATTGTGGTTTGCCTGACCACTATAGTAACCGATGTCAAGCACCAAGGAATGACAACTACAAGAAGAATCAGGAAGCTAATGTAGTTGAAGTGGAAGATGATGCCTTGATATATTCGATGGAGAACAATAAGGAGTCTTAGGATTTAGATTCCGGCGCATAATTCCATGTGACCTCAAATCGAGAGTTCTTTGAAAACTACACCAAAGGTGACCATGGAAAGGTCTTTCTTGGTGATGACCAATCTTGTGCCATTATTGGCAAAGATGATGTCTGTGTCAAGTTGAAAGACAGGACATGGTTATTGAGGGATGTTTGACACGTTCCAGATTTGAGGAAGAATTTGATTTTGGTGGGTCAATTGGCTAGTGAAGGATTTGTTACAATCTTCACGAGGGATACTTGGAAAGTCTCTAAGGGTTCTCTAATAGTCGCTAAAGGCGACAAGGATGGTACTCTCTACATGACTGCACATGGGTGTGGGTCGAATGCCGTGACAAATGGCAAAGAGGATCCAAATGTTTGGCACCGCAGACTTGGTCACATGAATGAGAAAGGAATGCAAATCCTTCACTCCACTGGTAAACTCCCGTTAGAGTCGACGGACTTTGACTTCTGCGAGAATTGCATGTTTGAAAAGCAGAGAAGGGTGAGTTTTCAGGAGATGGGTCGAACTCTGAAAGCTAGGAAGCTTGAGTTGATTCATACTCCTAGCTAATGTCTCTTCACTTGGCGAAAAGTTATATTTTGTGACTTTCATTAATGATTATACTAGGAAGGTGTGGGTCTATTTCTTGAGACACAAGTCCGAGGTATTAAAAGTGTTCAAGACGTGGAAGATCATGGTTGAGAATAAGACATGTTTCAAGATGAAAAAGCTGAGATCCGATAATTGTGGAGAATATGTTGATTCAGGGTTTGAGAAGTATTGTGCTAACAATGGCATCAAGATGGAAAAGACTTTGCAAGGGACACTTCAGGAGAATGGGGTCGCAAAGCGGATGATTAGAACACTGACAGATAGGGCTAGGTGTATGCATACACTAGCAGGCTTGCCTGAACAATTCTGGGCAAAGAGTGTTAGCATAGCAGCTTACCTTATCAACCGAGGACCGTCAGTACCTTTGGATTTCAGGATTCCAGAGGAAGTGTGGAGTGGGAAGGATGTGAACCTTTCCCATTTGAGAGTGTTTGGGTGTGAGTCCTATGTGCACACTAGTGACCAAGCTAGGAGTAAGCTTAATGTCAAGTGTACCTTCATTGGATATGGCGATGATGATCTTGGTTATCGTTTTTGGGATGACCAAAACCGGAAAATTATTCGAAGCAAAGATGCCTTGTTCAGTGAGATGGTTTTGTACAAGGACGAGAAAAAGACTGTGACTGTGAAGCCGGAAGCTGACGATAGTCGACCGAAAGTATGTTGAGATGGAAGGCTCTGATGTGAGTCGTGGTGTTGTGGAAGTTCCACAGTCAGATGATGATAGTAGTGACTCGGGTGAAGAGACTACGCCACCAAGTCCATCTCTACCTCGTGCACTAAGGAGGTTATCCAGAAAACTGCATCGAGAGCATGAAGTATCCTCCTCCACCCTATTTATTTTACATGATGATGAGCGAACGCCATTGCTATGATGCGGCATTAGAGGTTGGTGATGCTAGCGAGTGGGAGCTTGTTATGCATGATGAGACGAAGTCCCTCGTCTTTAGTGTCACTTGGGAGTTGGCCAAAGTACCCAAGGACATGACTTTACATAGCAAATGGGTGTATCGAGTCAAGAAGGAACATGATGGTTCCAAGAGATATATGGCAATGATATTCTCTCCAAATACTTTTCAGTCAGTGTTTAGTATTATTGTAGCGGAAGGTTTAAATCTTAAGCAGTTAGATGTGAAAACTGCTCACCTCCATTGTGACCATGTTGAGGAGATTTATACGCGATAACTGTTGGGTTTCCTACGGAAGGATAGAGAGAATATAGTGTGCAAGTTGAGAAAGAGCTTGCATGGTTTCCAACGTGCCCCTAGGCGATGGTACATGGTCTGCACGCACCGGATATATCCCATGCAGTGAGAGTTGCTTGGAGGTTTATGGCTAACCTTGGCAAACATCATTGGGAAGCGGTGAAACGGATATTGTGTTATTCATGGAGTACCACTGAGACATGTCTATGTCATGGTAGGGGTGTTGTGAAGATGAAGTTGAAGTGTTCAACTTCGTCGGGTCTTCTTGCTTGGAGACCATGATGGATGAGCCGAGTGTTTCATTAGTAAATTGGATTTGGATTGAGTTGATACAATTAAGATGTGATGTGCATGTAGAATCTCGAAGGTTTCAAGTGGGAGATTGTTGGGTTTGTGGAACCGTCGAGCTTTGCTCCGGTGTCCGATGCGGCATTCACGATTTTTTCTGTTTGAAGAAGGGGGCGTGACCTGCGCTCGAGTTGGCCTTGGAGAAGGCGTGACCCGCGCTCTGGCCTTGTGAAAGTTACTGGAAGTTGGGCGCGACTTGCGCTCGACCACGCCTTATCCGGGGCGCACCCCGCGCTCATACCTTCCGAAATTTTCACTGATTTTTTATATTTCGGCCCAAAGCCCATTTTCTCACATTTTTCTATGTGTACCTATATAAAGGAAATAGAATAGGGTTTTGAGACAACTTTTGAGAGATTCATTTCTTGGGTATTGTGGGAGCTCTATTGAGCTAGGGTTTGAGTGAGGCCTCTTGTTCTTGATTCTTGTTACCTCTTGTAAACTCTCCAATCTTTACTATAAAAGAAACTCGACTCTTGTGTAGATGTAGGTAACATTTACCGAACCACCTTAAATCTTTGTGTCTCTTTGTATTATTTACTTCCATATTTATTGTGAATTGTGATGATATATTAGTGGTTTTGCTATGTTGAGTTTGTTGTGATAACTACCAAAGTCTTGGGTGAGTGATTTTCTTAGTGTGAGCTCCAAGTTGAAATTATTTGGGATAGAAAGTAATTAGATTGAGGTGTGACTTTCTAGTGAAATCTCCCAACACTTACCAGTATGGTTTCAAGAGAATGATTCCCCTGCTCAAACATTGCTTAAAAATGGTTCGTTTTAGTTTAACAGTGAACAGAAAGTGCATACTCTTGTATAGTGATTGCACAAAGAATCAAGCTCAATATATATAGTGCGCAACAGTACACTCTAGTACTCTGTTTGGATTGCAAAATAAATAAAAATCACTAGTTGAATAATTTCCAGCAAAAGAATCTGTGTAGTACTTTTAAATAATGATATTTTGTGTCCTAGAGCATTATGCCTTAGTAATGAGGAGGCTTATCAAAGTATTTGTGGTTTCATTTGTTTGCTTTAGATGTGTCACTGAGCCCTGATTAAGAGTTACATTATGGCTGCAAAAAGACATCCAAATTGGAATGATATAGAGAAGATCAGGATTGCCCTGGGAGAGTGTTGTTAGAAAAATGATTTGCTCAAATCCATTTAAATATGAATGAGTAGTTTGTCTCCCAAGTTACCCCACTTAAGATGAAATGGGTTTTTTCTTGAAATAGTACGTAATGTGAGAAAAACCTTTTCAAAATGATGCATTTGTTTAAAACAGTGCATTATGCCGAAAAGGTGCGACCTTTCGAAATGTGCACTGGTTTGAAACAGTGCATCATGCCGAAAAGGTGCAACCTTTCGAAATAGGCACTGGTTCGAAACAGTGCTATATGCCGAAATGGTGTGTCCTTTTGAAACATGTGACTTTTCAAAGAGTTGCTTACTTTTTCCCAAGAGTCACTGTGTTGTTTCGAAAAGGCACCACTCACCTATAAATAGTGGATGAATTTGGAGAGAAAAATACACCAGATCACACAGAGTTCTGATCTTTCTCTTCTCCCTCTGTTCTTAGTCAAATACTATGTTGTGTTCGCTGAGTCTATAGAATTGAAGTGCTAGCTTTCTATAGAAGGAAATCCGTTCTATCTTGGGAGATAGTTTCCCATCAACCTTCAAGCACCGTGAGGGGGAAAATCTGTCTTAAGGACATAGTGTATCTACACTAGGCTCGGATTTAATTAAGAAGTACAAGACACTTACAAGACAAAAGGTTTGTATAGTTTGGTAATTGGTAAAGAGTAAGTACAATTAAGTTGTATATTCCTAACAACTTAAGACAGATTTTTTTTTCTTCTTCTTCTTTACCGAACAGAATTTGTTTTTGTTTTCTTTTCTTTTTTGGTTTAAGGAAATAACGAAGGTGTGTTTCTATTTTAGAATAGAAATGACAACACCACCAGGTTCTCCTATTCATGTTGTTCCTATTTCATTTGTTAGACCTACTAGTTCGTTGAATGGTATGAACATTTTGGTCCCCGATGATGACCTTATGTTCGTAGAAGTGGAACTCAACAACTACGGGTGTCTACTAGCAATGGTGGATACTGGTTCAACTCATACGTTAATCTCGAAGTATGTATCCGAGGCTATTGGATTGAAACTCGCAGAATGTACAGGCTCTATGAGAGGCTTGAACCAAGAAGCCAACCGGTGAAAGGACTTCGCTTTGGAAGTTGACATTAAGATGCAATAACCGGCGAGGAAAGGTGGACCTGATGGTAGCTCACTTAGACCATTTTCAAGTTATTCTTGGAATGGACTTCTTGAAAGCAAACAAGGTGGTGGTAATGCCACACTTGGAGGGAATTATGATCCAAGATTCCGAGAATCCTTGCTTCATTCCAGATGTTAGGAATGGCTAGTGCTAAAAGGGTTCTAAAAATATTGTATTATTTGTAAGATGTATGCGTTTTACTATTGCGCCAAAGAGTGCCAATAAAGAAGATTGTTTAAGATATTGTTCTGTAAGCATACTTGTAAGCAAAATTGAGGTCTTAGAAGTGTTTCGACACTATATGAATGATATGTGACATTCTTTAACAAGACACCTCACTTGCTAAACATATATCTAAATGGTTTTCCAATTTATTGACTTTGTCATGAGAAATTGGGAAAATATGGGGGATTATGAATCTCCTTGAATTAATTAATTCAAAATTGGAAATTTGTTGAAGTATTACTCAAAAGACATCAAATGTGGTGTTTTACTCTAGGAGAGATGCATAAATTTCTTGGAAATCCTCAAAGCAAACGTGCATACAAGGTCCACTATGGAATCAGAATTCATAGCATTGACAAGGTGGAGAAAAAAAGCAAAGTGGCTTGAAATTTCTTAGAGGATATTCCAAACTGGGCTAAACCTGTGCCAGCAGTGTGTATACATTGTGACAGCCAATCTGCTATTGGTAGAGCACAGAGTAGCATGTATAACGGGAAGTCTCGACATATACGTCCTAGACATAATACCGTTAGACAATTGCTCTCAAATGGAGTTATCTCAATCGACTATGTAAGGTCAAAGATAACATTGGGATCCGCTTTTACAAAAGGTTTAACAAGAGAGCAAGTAGAAAGATTATCAAGGGAATGGGCTTAAAGCCTTTGAGATAATCAACCAAGAGTCATCATAATGGAAAAACCAACCTAGTTGACCGAGATCCCAAGATCTAGGTTCAATGGGCCAACCGAATTATGTTTGTGACTCGGTTAGCAGCGGAGAGTAATATTATACTCTAACCTATTCCTATATAAGGCGGTGCATATATCCGCCACGAGAACCGGGATAAGTCAAGCTTTTAATTATTTACTATATCTTGGAAAGTTATGTTATCCAAGTGGAATATTGCGGGATACTCTTTATAGAAATCACCTATGTTAGTCGCGAAAGTGGGGCCGCTTCATGAGAATTTTAAAGACAAATGTCTCAAAAGCACTATCAAAAACCAAGAAGTGTTCAAGGCCAAAATGAACACAAACGCGTGAGAACCAACAAAGATTCGAGGCGATGCTTTGCGTGAAGATGATTGTCTAGGTTTATACAAACGGTGACGGTTCAAGGACATTAATTGAAGTCTACCGATCGTCCATTAAATCCGATCGTCTTTCACTAAGGCAAGTTCAAGGCCTCCCATGCTACTTGACGACGCGGTATCTTTTCATTTGTAAAAGAACAAATCCGATGTTTATGATAGAAGAAGCCAAATTTTCATTCATGTGGGGATTGTTAGAAAAATGATTTGCTCAAATCCATTTAAATATGAATGAGTAGTTTGTCTCCCAAGTTACCCCAATTAAGATGAAATGGGTTTTCTTGAAACAAAGATGCGTAATGTGAGAAAAACCTTTTCAAAATGATGCATTTGTTTGAAACGATTGCATTATGCCGAAAAGGTCGCGACCTTTCGAAATGTGCACCTGGTTTGAAACAATGCATCATCTTGCCGGTGGTGCAACCTTCGAAATAGGCACCGGGTTCGAAGCAAGATCTTATATCTTAGAAATAGTGTGTCCTTTCAAACATGTGACTTTTCAAAGAGTTGCTTTACTTTTCCCAAGAGTCACCGTGTTGTTTTGAAAAGGCACCACTCACCTATAAATAGTGGATGAATTTGGAGAGAAAAAATACACCGGATCACACAGAGTTCGATCTTTCTCTTCTCCTCTACGTTCTTAGTCAAATACTATGTTGTGTTCGGCGAGTCTATAGAATTGAAGTCTTGGCTTTCATAGAAGGAAATCCGCTCTATCTTGGGAGATAGTTTCCCATCAACCTTCAAGTGAGGGAAAATCTGTCTTAAGGGCATAGTGTATCTACATTAGGCTCGGATTTAATTAAGAAGTCTGAAATGACTTCAAGAGAAAAAGGTTTGTATAGTTTGGTAATTGGTAAAGAGTAAGTACAATTAAGTTGTATATTCCTAACAAGTGTATCACATCATATTCACATAGCAGGAGCTCAGAGCGATGTAGCTAGTGTAATATAGAGCTTTACTCTTTTGTAGCCTATGGCACTTGCTACGTTGTCTTCGTCTCTTAATTAGTCACTTCAGTGCAATCCCAGTCAGTAATTAGACCCCACCTCCCGGCGCCAAACCCCCCCCCCCAAAACCCCATTATTAGGCCATTACTAAGACAAAAGAGATTATCACCAATACACATTGCCTGGTTCTTACGACAAAGATTGATGTATTATGGCTTGCGATATGTCACTTTCATCAAAAGTCGTTCTTCTATTTGTGTTATTCGTTACTAGATCTGCGTGTCTGGCGGGTTTTGAATACGTTTTGGTTTTAATAGTAGCGAACCATAGACTGCAAAACTACAATTTTTTTTTCTTTATGATTAGAAATTCATTTCGAAACCACTTAAATTCATTTTCCCCGTGAAGGTGATTGCAAAATGATATCCGTAAATGTTCATCAGGCGATCAGCTTGAGAAACAAGCATGCACATAAAAGTATAAAACCTGCACTTAACAAGAAGGCCCCATGCAAATTATGTGATAGATATTATTAGTATAACTTGGTAATTGTTGGATGGATGAAGATATTTCAGCGTTCATATCTCAACTCATTTTTCTCTCTTAAGATTCTTCCAACTAAGTTCTAACGGTAAGATTGGCCTACCACAGAGTCTGAATTATTGCTCATGCAGGTGCTCCTCCTTGTGTGGCGTAGACCATTCATTATAAGATTGTGAACTAGATTAGTCGTAGATAGAGACACAACAAGTTGTGTGGGTTTCACCCTTGCTTAGCTAATCTGCTTATCATCTTATCACATCACTGGTGGGGTTTACACATAGAACATAATGTGTATGCAGCAAATATGTTTTGGTTTTTTCGATTTTGAGTTTGTGAAGGCATTAAGAACAATAATCTCGTTGTTGTAATATATATAGTTCTGTCAAGTACGTTTACATGAGGGATCTAGCACTCGTTTGAACGTCTTTTGCAATAAAAGAGAGATTTTAATCTGAAGACATCCAAATAGGAAAAACTTAGAGATCTACTCTGAGAAAACTAAGAAACTATTCAAACATTTCAAATTATACGACGGAGAAATTTTGTGAGGCAACAAAATCTTTGTAAATACTAGTATCATGATTACCAAGAAGTCAAGTGTTATAAGATCAACTTAACGGTGGCTATAAAACCAATAACCATGAAATCGGGTTGTCTTAACAATACATTTTGGTTGTCTTAAGTCTTAACAGTACATTTTTCAAAGTGAATCAATGATCAACTTTAAAATGTAAACTAGTCACTGCCCACTGGAGATGCTTAAACCAGCATCAAGTTTGTTACGCTTTAGAATTTCTTTGGGCCTTATGGGCTTCAAGGAACTCTATGTCATAGTAATAGGATCAGCTCAACTCTAGGATAATTTGTAACTGTTTTGACATTTGAATAACTTGAAAATGTGCACATCAAATCAAGTGATGGATTGTTTAGCAACTAACTGATCGTGTCGTTCAAATTTAACTTAGAATTTCATACGCGTGGTCCATCGTAATTGATGTTTACCAAGTTATGAATATTAATTGTTTTAAGAAGTCTCACATCTAACATAATGATCTAACCAATAACATGAGAACCCTTGGCAAGTTACTAATCAAATCTAATATTTGGTAATTGAACAAATAGTTTGGATCCCAGGTCATGCATAGGAAACGACATGGGATCCTTCCATGACACCACTGCGAAGACCACTATCCTAATATGATGGCCTAAGTAACACAAAATTTGTTGCAATCAAACAGACCCTAAAAATAGTCAGAATCCCACATCGGAAACATGAGTACTAAGCAATTGTAGTAGAAGCCTATAAAAACAGAAGATACAATCTCTTTTTAACTTACTTACCTGGACGGGGTCAATGGATGATCAAGAATGTCCATGGCCTAGGCTGGTAATCACCATTGCACTTTCGAAGAGGCCTGCCTAATGGCACCCTCGGGAGAGTATACGTCATAATTTTTGGAAGGGGATATGCGTTCGCGCGACCCTTATAAATTGTTTATTAAATTATTCTAAAAAATATTTGAACTATGTAGATAGATCTATTTATGAGATATGAATATTACATTAGTCACTCGTCCAAATTTCTTGCAACATCAAAATCGCACTCCAGAAAATAATAATAATAATACACTTTTATAAAAACCTTTTGAGAGTTATTTTTGTTGTTTAATAATAGAAGTTTGATAAAAATTTTGTGAGAATGCCCAATGAAGGGGATATGCGTTCGCGCGACCCCTATAAATTGTTCTACGAACGGGTGTCGTTATATTAAATTATTCTAAAAAATATTTGAATTATGTAGATAGATCTATTTATGAGATATGAATATTACATTGGTCACTCATCCAAATTTCTTGCAACATCAAAATCGCACTCCAGAAAATAATAATAATAATAATGCACTTTTATAAAAATCCTTCGAGAGTTATTTTTGTTGTTTAATAATAGAAGTTTGATAAAAAATTTGTGAGAATGCCCAATGAAGCGAAATTCATATTGAATATACTTGAATAGCAAGTCATTCCCAATCATATACTTGTTGAGACATTTCCACTACACATAAAACAACAATGTTTTGAGGTTAGTTTAATGCATTAACATTTAATTTCTGATTTCCCGTTAAATATTTTTTGAGATCAGTTCATTGCATTTGTATCCAGTTTTTTGATTTTCTGTTAATTCATCTTTGATGTTAGTTTAATGCAATTACATCCAGTTTCTGATTTTCCATTTTTCAATTTTTGTTAATTATTCTTTGAGGTTAGTTCCATGAATTTGCACTTAGTTTTGGATTGCACGTTAATAACTCTATGAGGTTAGATCAATGCATTTGCATCCAGTTTCCTATTTCAAGTTACTTATCATTTGAGTTTAATTAGTTCAATGCATTTGCATCCAGTTTCCGATTTCCCGTTAATTATTTTTTAGGCTAGTTTAATGTATTTGCATCTAGTTTTCGATTTTCAGTTAATTATTCTTCGACGTTAGTTTGATGCATTCGCATCCAGTTTTCGATTACACCTGAATGATTCTTTGATATTAGTTCCATGCATTGGCATCCTATTTCCGATTTGTCATTAATTATTCCTTGAGGTTAGTTCCATTTATTTGCATCCGGTTTCTGATTTCTTGTTAATTATTCTTTAAAATTAGTTCATTGCAATTGCATCCACTTTTCAATTTTCCATTAATTATTCTTTGAGGTTAGTTTGATGCAGTTGCATCCACTTTTTCGATTTTATATTAATTTTTCTTTGAGATTAGTTTGATGCAATTTCATGTTATTTCCGATTACCCGTTAATTATTCTTTGAGGTTAGTTTGATGCATTTGTATCCAGTTTCCAAGTTCTCATTAATTATTCTTTGAGATTTATTGAATGCATTTGCATCCAGTTTTCGATTGTCTGTCAATTATTCTTTGAGGTTAATTAGTTCAATGCACTTGTATCAAGTTCCTGGTTTCCCGTTAATTATTCTTTGAGGTTAGTTCATTGCAGTGTTACATTCAGTTTTCGATTTCCCGTTAATTATTCTATGAGGTAAGTTCATTGTAGTGTTGTATCCAGTTTCCGATTTACCATTAATTATTCTTTGAGGTTAGTTCATTATTTTTGCATCCAGTTTTCAATTTTCATCCCATTAATTATTTTTTGAGATTAGCTCAATGCATTTGTATCAAGTTTCTTATTTTCCATTAATTATTCTTTGAGGTTAGTCGATGCATTTGCATCCGATTTTCGATTTCCCATTAATTATTCTTTGAGGTTAGTTAGCTGGATTTGCATCCAGCTTTCGATGTCATGTTAATTATTCTTTGGTTGAGTGCAGTTGCATCCAGCTTCTAATTTCCCGTTAATTATTCTTTAAGGTTAGTTAAATTCATTTGGATCCAGTTTCCAATTTCACATCAATTATTCTTTGAGGATAGTTTGATGCATTTGCATCCAATTTTTTTATTTCCCGTTAATTATTTCTTTGAGGTTAGTTTATGCAGTTGCATCTAGTTTTTGATTTCCCGTTAATTATTCTTTGAGGTTAGTTCAATGTATTTTTATCCAGTTTTTTATTTCTTGTTAACTTTTCTTTGGCGTTAGTTCAATACAGTTGCATCCAGTTTCCAATTTTCCACTAATTATTCTTTGAGGTTAGTTCGATGCATTTGCATCAAATTTTCGATTTCCCGTTAATTATTCTTTTAGGTTAGTTCAATGCAATGTTGCATCTAATTTTCGATTTCCCGTTAACTATTCTTTGAGGTTTCTTTAATGCATTTGCATCAAGTTTTCGATTTCCCATTAATATTCTTTGACGTTGGCTGGTTCAATGCATTTGCATCTAATTTTCCAATTTTGCATTAATAACTCTTTGATATTAGTTCGATGCATTTACATCCAGTCTCCTATTTTCAGTTACCCTTTAATTATTCTTTGAGGTTAGTTCATTGCAGTGTTGCATCCAGTCTCTGATTTCCGTTAATTATTCTTTGAGATTAGTTCGATGTACTCACGTCCATTTTCCGGTTACCCATTAATTTTTCTTTGAGGTTTGTTCAATGCAGTGTTGCATCCATTTTCCTATTTTCCATTAATTATTCTAAGTTAGTTCAATACAGTGTTGTATCCATTTTCCGATTTCTCTTTAATTATTCTTTGAGGTTAGTTTAATGTTGTTGCATCCAACTTACGATTTCTCATTAGTATCCTATTTCCCGTTAATTATTCTTTGTGGTTGGTTCAATGCATTTGTGTCTAGTTTCTGATTTTCTGATAATTATCAAAGTTGGTGTGTAATACCAACTTCTATTTATCGTTATGTACAATCCTTAAAACAGATAATAAGAATGTTCATCGTTTGCTAATTCATGTTAGCACGTAAAGAGCATGAGCACTGATATGTTTATTGATTCAATGACCATTTTTCCAAAAAAACTCAGGTACTCCTCTTCATGGTTTAATATTTGAAAACCATCAGAGACAAATGTGGAATGTGGTTCGTGATAGAAGGCAAATAAATACTTAATTTACTAATGGTGCAATTGCAATTAAAAAAAAAAAAAAAATCACTCTTAAAAACAAGAAAATTTCAAAACAAACCTGTGATAAAAATTTCAATTTTGTTCTACGAAAAAAATTTATCAATTAGAACCCCATCACAAATTAAAGTGAAGTAATTAAATCATAAAAAAGAGTCGAATTAACACTGAATCACAGCATCACTCTATATTATAAATGAATTCAGACTGCAACACTAACAAAAATAAAAAGTTGGATAAGTTTCCTTTAAATATATATCAGTTGCTCTGTAAAGTCCATCATTAATAACTCGGGTATAGTCAAACAAGATTTCAATGATAGCAATGAATTTCCGTAGATCTAGATATGGATCAGGCGCAATTTTCGCTAGATAAGCATTAATGAGTCGTCCAACCTTCAGGACTAAGCCATGACTTAGAGAACCAAGACCTTCAAATCCATACCCAAAATGTGATACTTTTTTAGATTCTTCATCTTCGATTTGTTGCAAAAGAAGCCAAGTACTAAGAAATCCTTCCTTTTGTATTTGTAAGTGGGACGAAAGTACCAATGAAATAGCTTAAGGCTAACAAAAATATAGTAAAGCAACGCATGTGAAAGAAAATCAGCATTATATTAGATTAATAACACACCTGAATCTAAGAACATACAAAACAATCAGGTTAGAAAATCAATCAAACGTGATCCAATCAATTTAAAAACGCAAGATCTTGACCGCTTTAACTTTAAAATACATTAAACATTAATTTGTGAACCGAAAAATTGGGGAAACTGACTCTCACAAAATTTAAGAAATATCAAATATGAATTATGTTGTATGCCTGAACTTCAATTTTAAGAAAACAAATCCATATGAGCATATTACTCAACTATTATGGTACGACATGATCATGGAACCTTTTGGTTTCCCTCAAGTATCTATATTATCATATAGGTTTACATCATTTTACTTTAAGTATGCATTTGAAGAATGGTAGTCTGAACGAACGACACAAATGTTCCAACATAGACATATGTACACCAAAAAATTTAGAAGTACAATTTCAAATTTTGAATATATAGTCCAACAACTTCACAAAACACAACCTAACTCAGTTATATCGTATTAGATTTGCAAGGTTTACTTATGATTATATATATATATATATATATATATATATATATATATATATATATATATATATATATATATATGGGGTAGGTTCCGTTTACAACACTTTTTATACAACGTTTTATACAACACCTTTTGAAAATATGAATTAAGCATTGATTCCTTGTAGATATGATCTCCACACCATGGAGATCATCTCCACAAAAATTCAGCTCATTTGAAAACTCCTAACCATGAGAAAATTTGTTCTCAACCTATGAATTTTTATCAACGGTTTAGAAATATCGATTTTGTAACTTTTTTTTGGCAAACTTAGAAATGTTCAAATGACCCAATTTTTTGTGGAGATTATATCCATAGTGAGAACATCTTATCTACAAAAAATTAGCCCTTAAAACATCTTGAAGGGTCCGGTGGGGGGTATTGTATAAAACGTTGTATAAAAAGTGTTGTAAACGGAACCTACCCCTATATATATATATATATATATATATATATATATATATATTATTCAGCAAAACATACCTTAAAAAATAAGAAAACCTCATTTAAGTCTACTAACTCATCTTCTGTTAAAGAATCTCCTATTTCTGGCAGTGCCACTGACACTTCTTGAGAAATTTATCTACTCCAAAATACCATCGGCATGCAAACTACTAACACACAAACCTTAAACATGTACAAAGTAATTAATTCCCATTTGAGTACACTACTAACGCCAAGAACCCCATTTAAAATTTAAACAACTACCATGAACTTATCAGATTATGCAAATATAACCAAATAACAACCATGAAAGTAAGTTTGGATTACTTCAACTTCTAAAGATATTATGGATAGAATCATTGATGTCTACTCATGCACAAATTGGTCTAGAAATACTCTTAGGAAATTAAAAATGAAGAATAAAAAATAGGGTTAACTAGTATTACCCCCCCACTAGATGAGCCAATTAGGATCCCACTAGATGGGAAATTAGGGTCTCCCCTAAATACACAAAAAAAAAAAGTCAAAGTGGGTTGACCGAATTTTTTTGTGTGTATTTAGGGGAGACCCTAATTTCCCATCTAGTGGGGGAATCCTAATTGGCTCATCTAGGGGTTAATACTAGTTCACCCTAAAAAATAACAACCACATATTGAAATAAATAAAAACAATATAGAATATGGGGAAAAAACACTTGGTTATCAGATCCATCAATAAGTAACTATATTTACATCTTTAGGATCCACTGAAATTTTATTATTATGTCAAAAGAAGTTTATCCGTTAGCATGGATGGGGCATGCTAATAACTATAGAAAAAGGAAATATAAGTCTTAAACACATTATATAAAATACAGCTAGTAGATGAGGATTAAGTGAGTGAAAATAGTTACTTGAAATTTTTTATTGATCAAGAATTGCTCATATGAAAGAGAAGTTCAAAGCTCCAAAACTATACATGTAAGGTTTAAAGCTTTAGATCCACTTACTAACGTTCTTATGAAAAATACTAAAATATGTGGATAGTATATAGATAGTGACAACTAAAATAAATAACTTAACATTCTCTCTAGATGAGGAAGTAGACTGAGTTGATAAACAATTAGGGTTGGTATATATACGTAAAGTGTATGGTTTGTCAATCTTAGAAGTCATAGTCAAACGTTCTAATATTAGACCTGCATTACATTCTCCCTTAACACTCCAAACTTTATGGAAAACACAAATCAAAATAAAAAAGACTTTTGAAATCAGCACATATTGGGGACTTTTAGTTCCTATTTAGTTTTTTTTTCTTGCAGCTTGTTTCTCTAGCTTTTTTATCAGCAATTTTTTTCTCCTGATTTGAATAGAGTCTCCTCTAATCTTTATTATTCTTTGTTTGGATATGTATAGATTAGGAACAGAAAACATAATTAATTAAGACTCTTGAAAAAGAAAGTCTCTCCTGTAATCTTTATTATTCTTTGTTTGGATGTGTATAAATTAGGAAACAGGAAACATAATTAATTAGGACTCTTGAAAAGAGATTTAGTATATAAAGGAAACATAATTAATTGAGACTCTTACTTACTATTTTTTTTAACCCGCTACTTACGCGAACTAGTGAGCCTGAAAAAGGACTGTTATTATATATATATTTATATATATATAAGAGTGAATTAGATTTCCACCCCCAGCAAGTTTGCCAATTAGATTTCCACCCCCAGTTCTTTCAATATTAGACTTCCACCCCTAACTTCACACCAAAATACATTCCGTCTGTTTGTTGCATGTGCAAGTACACATCTACCCCTTACCAGGTAAAATGACAAATAAACCCTTTGACTCCCCCAAGACCAAAACTCATCCAATTGCCACGTGGCATCATCACACCCATCTAACTCCATCTAATCCAATGAACCTAAATTTTTTCCCTAAATGACGTCCACTACCCCTTCCACCTAAAATTTCCAAAATAATCTCACTCAAGTTTTCTCAATGGACATGTGGCAAAAATAGCCGTTTGGTTCTAAAAACGTGACCATTGTTCATTGTTCACTTAGAACAAAGGTTCTGAACTAGAAGAAACTCAAAGGGGAAGAAGAACTGGAAGAAAGAAAAAGCTGAAAAAATGGGAGGTGGTGGAGAAATAGTCGGGTCAAAAGCAACGTTGGAGAAGGTATTTCCACTTTGTACCTATTACTTCTTGTTACTTAGAGTACTCTGTTACTTATTAGTTCTTGTTACTTAAATTTTGTTAAGAGTACTCTTTTGTTAATTTTAGGATCGTGGTTGCTTCTCATGTGGAAAGCTTGATCATTGGATTTAGAATTGTCCCTGGAATGGCTCTCCTTGCAAGAGATGCGATGTTGGCCGTGTTGTGAGAACTTCACAACAACCTCATTCATTTGGTGAAAAGTTTTTGAGTTGCCCAAACCCAAAGTGCCGAGGCTTTCAATGGATGAAGGATGCTCTGAAGGAGTCAATCGAGCAACAAACTCAAAGAACAACCTAGTAAGTTGTTATCCGTAGATGGGGAGCTCTTCGTAGGGAGTTCTAATGGGAAGTGGAGAGTTTCAATTGAAATAGAAATGGATAATTTGTGTGATGGGTTCGAGGCAAATGTGACTGTGAAAGGGAAAGAGAAGGGTTAAGTTTGTAGTTTGTTGAGTACTCTAGTTTGTTAGAGTACTCTTAGTTTTATCAGTATTGTTGTTTTGTTTTGGATATTTCGTTATAATCTTGTAAGAGTCATCTTGTAATCCTGCCAAGTTTAAGGTTTTAGTTTTAGAGTTAGTTTTAAATGTTGAAGTGTAGTTTTAGTTTGGTAATGAAGTACTCATGAAGTTTTAGTTTGTTAATGAAGTTTGGTAATTAAGTTTTGGAGTTTTGAGTACTCTGAAGTTTTACTCAAGTTTTAGTTATGTTGTAAATGTTCGTTCAATTTCAATCAAGAGTACTCTTCAATCAATTAGTCTTCTCAAATATGTTGAACTGTATGCAAAACAGTATTGCAGAGGAGAGTATGTTTGTCAGTCTTCAATCAATTAGTGTATGTTTGAAAACAGAGGAAAGTAGTAACAAAAAGAGTAAAACAGTATTGCAGAGAAAATAGACTCGAGAAAAAACCAGAGAAAACTAGCACTGACTCTAAACATTGAAACTAGAGTACTCTTGACTCTTGAAACTAACTAATAGGACAAAACATTGGAACTACCATAGGAGAGTACTCACCATAGGACACTTGACACTGACTTGAACTCCTAACTTGACTCTAAACATAAATCTTCAAACATAGAATGCTTGAACTTCAACCATAGAGCACACCATGAAACAGGACAAACTTGAGATTACTTATTCTTGTAGCTGGACTTCTTCTTGCTCATGCAGACTCCAGCTGCTTCTAGTGCCAAGACAATTTCTTTAGCTTGACGTGCAGGTGATTGTGATGGACCAGGTGATTGTGATGGTCCTGGACCACCTACTCTTGATGATCGCCTGAGAAGAAGAGGATGTGCTTTTGTTGGTGGTGGTGTTGGTTGTGGTGGTTCTGGTTGTGATACAAATTTCAAATCAAATCCCTTGGCTGGTGGTGGAGGAGCAAACCCTGGTTTTGGAGCAAAGCCAGGTGGAGGATATGATCCTAATTCATCTTCACATCGACCAAAAATAAGAGTCCAATCAGAAATAGCACATGCAATTGCAAAGGGTACTTCTGACTTTGAGACTTAACCTACCATCGTTCTCCATCATCTCCAAGAACACCCTCTGATCTTTCTTGTCTTTGAGCAATGACTTGATTTGCTCAAAAGATTGTTCAATTTGTTTGCTATCTAACTCAAATTTATTCATTGTTCCTGCTTTCACCATTGTTTGTTGAGTTTGTTTTGTTTGCATTTTTGTGTGAGGAGATGAAAGATGTGATTGGTGATGTGAGTTGTGCTTGGGGGGTGGCTATGCCTTTATAGAACAGAGATGAACAATGTTTATTCACGAGGCATTGACTAGCCAGCCTAGAAAACTCCCTAGAAAACAGATGTAAAATTATCACACTAACTCATCACAATATTTCTATTTCTATAGAGTACTCATTTCTATATGAGTCTCTTCCTATATAAGCAAACACAATATCACAACTTTCTTTCTTAATATGCTAACTTGCTAACTTAAGAGTATAAATCCATAACTGCCAATTTTAAAAGAGTTTTAAAACCCAAGATCGCCATTAATCCATCACCAGAAACAAAATAAGCTATACATTGACACATACCAAAATAAGTTTTAAAACCCAAGATACACCATGTTTTCGTCCAAAATGAGTAAAAACAACCAAAACAAATGCAAACATACTAACTTACAAAAGTATCATTCATCCAACTATACATTGACTGCATTGTTCCAAAAGTATCCCAAAAGTAACTCCAAAAGTAACAAGTCTAAACCCACCACCTTGAACTTTGGTCTAGGTTTGTACTGGGCTTCACAGATAGCTTCTCCATCGGGCTTGGATGTGGGTGCCTTGAAAGGATCCCTAACACTAGTAGCTACTCACAACTGTTGGTGCCTTTGAAAGGAGCCCTAACACTAACAACACTAGCAATTCGTTTTCTTTATGATCAGCATGTAAAACACTTGCACTATTCTTTTTCTTCTTTTTCCCCTCTCCTTGCTTCATGATCAAGTCACCCATAGCAGCATGTAAAACACTTACACTATTCCTTTGCCCCTCTCCTTGCTTCATGATCAAGTCACCCATAGTATGTCTGTGCTATGGTGCTTTGAAAAAGGTATGTCCATTGCTTTGGCTCTTCCTTGGGTATTCATGTCTTGGTGGTGCCACTCTAACTGGTGCATTGCTTGGTGGTTCTGCTATAGGGTCACTTGCAGGAGCATCACTGCCATTTCTTAATACCTTGTATTTTGACTTTTTAATACCACTCTGAGTCTTCCGCTGACAATTTTTCTACAAAACAAGACAAAAAAACAATTTAGATTTGGTATCATTTTAGTAACAATGACTAACCCAAGACAATCACAACTTACTTTTCCCCCCGCCCATGACAAAGGACTCTCCTCATCCAGATTCTAGACCTTGTCCAAGGTTTAGGTTTCAGTCTTGATGTTGTTTTCTTTGCATTGCTTCCATTACTTCCATTGCTTGATACTTCTGATGCAGCAGGACCCTTACATGACCTTGCATTATGCCCTTCTCCTTGACATTTGCTGCAAGTCATTTTCCTCTTTTTATAGACATGCCCATTTTTATTTTCATCCTCAGCCCTCGTTCTCTCCTTTCTAGGCCTTCCAATACCCCTCACCAAAGGAGGTGGTTTCACATGTTTGGTTGGATCCTAAGAAAATAGAACACTTTACAAATTTTTTTAAAGAACATAAATTTGTTTGAAGAACATTAAACTTGGCAAATATGTAAAACTCATATATAAATACATACTTACAGATTTAGGCCAATCTTTGACATCTTTCATGGGTTTGACATTACTTGTGTAAGCTAGCTTGTACTCTGAGACCCAAAAGTAAAAGCTGCAGTACTCAACCCACTCAACTCTCCTTGGTAAGAGCACTCTCACCGCATGAACACACACAATCCCAAATATCCGCCATGCCCTACATTCACAAGTGTGGTCCACAATATTGATGACCCACCTATCACCATGGTAATTTTTCACCACAAAAGATGATCATCCGAACCTTCAAATGTGTAGTGGGGACATACTTCAATCATCTTGGATATATGTTTATTCACTCTAGGGACCAATCCATTTTGATCCCATTCTTTACAAGCCTGTTTTCTCTTGTACCTTAAACTCATCAACAAAATGTGATATTTGTCAAGTAAACAGGTAATTGGAAGGTCTCTCAGTTCCAAGATCCAACTATTGAAAGACTCTGAGAAATTACTACTTACTTGTTCAGCTTTAAGTTCCTCAGCAAAATGAGACCTAGCCCATGTTTCATATTCCTCCTTTTGCAACCACTTATGTGCTTCAATGTTTCTTTTTTTATCACTTCCATCCACCTCTCAAAGCCTTCCTTTTTATATGCCTTTGAGGCAGGCCATACAAGTTGTTCCATATACTCACCCTTGAACAACTTTTTGAAGTTCTTATACATGTGTTTGAAATAGAACCTATGTTGTGCTCTAGGAAATATGCACTTAACAGCTTGAATCAAACCCTTTTGCCTGCCGGAAATAAAGGTAACAGGCCAAGGGTGTAGTTTTAGCTTCTCAGCCATGATACTCAAAAACTCACTCCATGACTGCTTACACTCAGATCTACAAATGTATATAGCCAATGGAAATAAACCATTATTTCCATCTAAAGCAACCATGCTATAAGCACCTGGCCTCCATATTTCCCTTTAAGGAAACAACCATCCAACCCCACTAATGGCCTACAACCAACTGAAAAACCCTGAATACAAGCATCAAATGAAATACACACTCCTTCAAACTGAAGTGTGTCAACATCTCTTGAGTATTTTGCAATAGTTGATAGACCATTACTCTCATGAATCTACAAGCAAGCAACAAACATGCAATTATTCAGTACAATCAATTTGGATAGTTGAAATCACAAAGTGTAAACATTTATAAAGTGTATACCATGTTACATAGCACTGGGATCATGTTGTAGCTTTCCTCATAATCACCATAAATCTGTTGTAAAGACTTGAATCTTGCATTCCAAGCTGTCCAATAACTTATATTGACATGAAAAACCCTCATGACTTCTTCTTTTATGAAAACAGGAGTCATGGTTTTGAAATGAACCTTGGACAAAACAATAGAAGAGTTACTACATTAGTACAATGTAAAAAGACAAATATGAGATAATTAAACTCCACACACTTATAATTAACTAACCTTCATTTGATCTTGAATTTTTCTGACTACCCAATTTGCATTGGCCATTCTGTTCAACATATCACAATCACCGACAAGTATGTATTGGCTTTCCAAGTATTATTCATCTCATTGTGAATCCATCTTCATCTCTCCTGAAATAAGCTACCCATGGACATTGTACCTTATTTCTGTCTTCCCCTAAACAAACCACTCTAATTCTTAATGGGTCATTCTTGATTAAGTCACCAGCAAACTTATTTCCTATACAAAAATCTTGTATATCATCTCTCAAAACATCAATGTTAGGCCACTCCATTCCCACCTCCCAAATTAATGGTTTGTTCACAGACTGCTCACTTCCCTCATCTATATCAATAATACTGTTAGTCCCTGCAATGAAGTCAACAAAGTCTACTTTGTTTGCAATGACATGGTCCTCCTCATCCTCAGAAGAATGTGTACTCTTATACCCCTCATCATCCTCAATCTCATCTATGGGTCTTGGTGGTGGTGGTGGTGGAGGTGAAAAAGGTGTTGGTGCATGTGAAATGGGTGTTGTGGAATCTGAAATAAAGGATGGACCTGAAATATGTGGAGTAGATGCATTGGTTGTATGTGGTGGTGGAGGTAATATATCAGCTTGTGGAGCTAATATATCAACTTGTGGACCTGAACTTAGAGGTGCTATTGGTGGTAAATCCTCATTCCAGTCATCCTCTCCATTAGAATCATCTAATGCACCAATACACTTCTTTGAGTAAAAATCATCATTATCTTTAATGCTAGACTTATTCTTAGTGATACTTCTTCTCCTTGTACTCATTTTCTTTACATTTTTGGTAGGCTTCCTACACTTTGGAGTTGTAACTTGTGGAGTTGGCACAATCATAGTTTCAACTAGCTCTATAAGTTCCCCTTCAAGTTCAACAAATACATGACTCCACCCCCTTGTATCTACCTCCATTTTAGCCCACATTTGCATCAAATCATTGTCATTCTTAACATACACCTTCTCACCATTCAAAGTGTACAATATTTCAAATCCTACACTAATATCAAACAAATAGTTCTCCTTTATATCATCTACTAAATCCATAAAATTTATCCTATCCCCGTCCACATTCCTCATTTTCTCCATAACACCACCTCGATAATTATCTTGGGAATATAGTGAACCATCAGGTGCCTCTTGAAATGTCCCATGATAATGAAGGATCAAGTTTCTTTTAGCCAAACAGTCCCTTTCCATCTGATTATTATAACAACCAAACAAACAAAATATCCAAAATTACAATACAAGCATGAATCAAACATATTTATAAAACAAAACATTCCACCATTATACACGTTTTTCAACTATATAAACAATAACTCATGTTACAATGACAAAAACTTAAATAGATTGTACTCAAACATAGGTTTTTAACAATAACATTATCATGAAAGTTAAACACTGGACTAAAAGTTTTACATTTCTCACTTGACACACTTTAAACCACCTAAAAACATGTTAAAACTGATTAAATGTGCGAAATTTAAGCAACTTACCTTGAAGTTTTTGTAAGATCACGTGTAAGTAAACCAGCTACCACCTACTTACTTGCTTCAGTGTACTTGCTTTGAGTTCTTGTTCATATGGATTTGTCTAGTAAACTAGATAAAGTTGGGTTTGTCAAGATGGAGCTTTACATCATGTTGGAGTTCACAATGAAAAAGATAACTTAGGATGATTCAACGATTTTTTTCTTGAGCTTAGCTTAGCTAAGAAGAGTAACATGTGCCACTGAAAATGTTCTCTGATGAGACGTGTTGTGCATGTTTTGTTCTCCACCGTTGATAGATTTCGTTAGGATGATGACACGTGGCCATTGAGAAAACTTGAGTGAGGTTATTTTGGGAATTTTAGGTGGGCAGGGGTAGTGGACGTCATTTAGGGAAAAAATTTAGGTTCATTGGATTAGATGGAGTTAGATGGGTGTGATGATGCCACGTGGCAATTGGATGAGTTTTGGTCTTGGGGGAGTCAAAGGGTTTATTTGTCATTTTACCTGGTGAGGGGTAGATGTGTACTTGCACATGCAGCAAACAGACGGAATGTATTTTGGTGTGAAGTTAGGGGTGGAAGTCTAATATTGAAAGAACTGGGGGTGGAAGTCTAATTGGCCATGTTGCTGTGGGTGGAAATCTAATTCACTCTATATATAAATGTCAAATTTTGCTCAGATCATGGTGCCGTTGGTGTGGGTGTTTGACGCGTTAGTCTTTCCGAGATCTTAATGACAGGAAATCACGAAATCAGTAAGGAATGCGCTTTTTCTAGTTGACTTTACAGAGGCTAAGTTTAATATTTCTTTGGTCAGACGCTATTAAAACTTTGTTTTAAGGAAATCAAGCTGCCACTCTGAGCAAAGCGTCCATTGTAGTGTGGTACTGTATGCAGATATGGGTCAGGGTAATGGCAGAGTTCTCATCATGAAAGGGGGGTGATAATTTTGTTTCTCTTTGGTCTCCTATTGATCGTGCACCCCTTTTCCATTCTAGATGTAGCCATTGGTCAATGCGTTTTCTGTAATTCAGAATTTCAGATTGTACAGTCTTCCTTTTTCTTCTTTACCTTTTGAGAGGAAGCATATGGAGCTGGACTAGTGGTGCTCTAAATCTCTACAAGGTGGACCAAAGTCCATGGTCAGCAACAACTGCCAATCATGCCAACGTATTGAACTTGATAAGGCTTGCTAAGTGAGCAATACACGAACGCGTTAAATTTCGCCGATTGCCTTAATCAGAAATTGCTATTTTGTATTACATTCTTTAACATGAATGAAAAGCCTGGATAGAAACCGTTCTTTATGTTCGAGTTACAAACTTATAATGACTGGATGCAACCTGTTCCTTTTTCTTTCTTTTTTGGCGTGTGGACAAGCAAGCGATTTGTTTGTCAAAATAACTTGTACTGCAATCCCAGATAGGAACCAACTCAACCTAATGCAAAGCAGTTAAAAACTCAACATGGCACTTGATGCAAGATATGAAGGTGGAATTTGTTTCTACAAGTCGATTTCAATCAACATCTGATGTACACAAGTGCAGAATAAAGAGTCATGTCAACCTATCTCATAAAATGAACAATTCATGTATCTATACCGTGAAAAGGTGTTTCGTTGAACTAACAACAAAAAATTGAGATTTTAGCGTAGCCCTCACCAAAAAGCTATTGGGGGGAGGCGAAAGATCTGCTTGCAACACTGCTTTGGAGCTTTTACTTCAATAACATGTCACACGGAGGGGAAGAACTTGTTGAGATTGAAAGGTAGGGAGTAGAATTCCTCACTTCTTGTATCAGTCCTGAAGGAGCGAAACTTGTCCCACCAATGCACGCCTCTATCTTTCCTGGTTGCACTGTCATTTCTATGCAAGGTGACGTCGAGGAACAGCGCCAAGAAGCCTGCAACAAATGCTTCAGACTGGAAAGGGACATTGATCATATCGTTGAACTGCAAGATTTTCAAGAGGAACATTTAGTGAAAGGAAGAACAAGCGAGAAAGTCAGCAAAAGATTTGTATGCATACCCATCTAGCTTTAGTATGAACTGGACCAAAACCCTTAACTACAGTGTATTCGTTGAAGTACTGTGGCACTGATAAACCCATGAAAATAGAGAATCCTAATATGAATTTTGTTCTGAAGCTGTTGAGGTTACAGAACTGAAGGAAGCTGAGACCAGCTGAACCTGTCATTGTGTGAGAGAATAATAAGCTTAGAAGTAAGGACAAGAGTTACATTATAGGTCACCTAGTTCTTGAAAATACATACCAACGTAGGCAAAAAACAAGCAATACAAAGCAGCAATAATAGGAGCCGGAATGGAAGCAAAAACTGCACCAAATTTTCCTGCAAATCCACTGAGAGTTTAGTTCACTATTACGAATGAAACTTGACAGCAGCAAAGTACAAAGATTTATTAGCTTACCAAGGATTGAAAAGAATATCATGAATCCAGCTGATATCTGCACAACTCTTCGGCTACCAACACGTGTCAATGCTAACAGACCAGCATTCTCGCTGTTATACGACAAAGCATGAGAAAACTTGTGTCAACGAAATTTTTTTTTTTGAACTCAGTGCTAGAGGTTGCTGATTAAAAATTTTAGATGTTTAGTCTCAACGGTCTTACGCAGACACTGTAGACCCGGTTATAGTTCCAAACAGTCCAGAGAGCAAAATGCCAATCCCCTGAATTCAGAAATATCACATATAAAAGGATGTTAAAGTACGCTTACACATTTGCTTTTACAGTAGCAAAATAATTGTCCCACACAGTCAGCATTGATGGTTTCTTAACTAACAATGCAATCACTTCCAATATAGTGATATATATGTTACTGCAAAGTGCACAATAATTCAGTACAGAAATATAACAAAACAGAATCTCTTCAATACCAATCCATCATATATTTGTTGAGGCCAATCAACATGAAATACTATTCTTTCATAGTCAGGTAAACGATTTCTTACATTTTATAGTTAACTTGTACTTTTTTCTTACTTTTAATCTACTCAGTACACAAACAAAGAAGCATATTATTGGAAACAAAAACATTGCAACATAATATGTTTGTTACCTGCCAACCAATGCCCCGACTGAGAATTGAAGGTGGTAAGGGAGTTGCACTTGCATACCTCGACACAGCAATGTAGGTACCAGTAGACTGCATTTAACGTAAATAGGATGGATGAGGTAACTAACACGATGAAATAGTCTTCATAGTTCACTACACCAGCAGAATAATGTACAAATGTATATTTTTTTTGATAAGTAAAATTTATTGATTAGGATGCAAAAAGGGTACAAATGTGAGAGAGAAACTCACTAACATGGTACATCCAGACACCTCCCGAGACCTAACACCCATTCTAAGATTCTAAGGTTAAGCCCTATAACGATCCCAATATCCCAATTACAAGTTCTCGACTAGCTACATCCGAAAGTTAGACAAGAGATCCCACTTTTCATCCCTATCTCTAACAAATACATCATTGTTAGCGATATATTCAGTTAGTCTACAAGATTATCATCATGTTCCCTCTCCATGATAGACTGATTATTGTCCAAATCAAGCCCCATTGTTTGAAATGTGGAATATGCACGCCTAGTCCATATCTAAAGAACTAGCCACCGGTAAGACACAGATCACTTAATACTTTGAAATAATTGACTGAGGATTGAAGATCTATGAACAACTGTATAATATAATTATTTTCCTCAGGACCAGTGCTTGTAAATTTTAATCATAAGCATGTACACTAAAATGATATCTTTTCTTAAATATAAATAGTGCTGGAAGTGCACAATAATTTCTGCACTCTACAACGTAATCATCCTATGAGTCCATATCCTACTAATTATAATGTGAAAAAAATCAGTCTTTGATTAATTGGCTATTACAGAAACTGGAGGATCAGGCATTCAGATGGAGATTGTGGAATGAACATAAAGAGCTTATTCATATAGCTAAGTTGATGGGTGGTGAAACAAGAAAAAAAGAAAAAGAAAAGAGATGAGGGGATACCGACCTCTACAAGAGCAACAAAAGAAGCAGCCATCATGGCAAATGCTTCTCCTGCATCAAATGTAGGTGCTCCCCATTGAAATGGATACGGAACTCTTATCCTGCACATAATTCACCAATAATAATAATTATCAATAACATCCTACAAAAAGGCAATCCGTGTACATCAGACACTGTCGTACACAGGCTCAACATGAATAAGAAAAAGGAATCCATTCACAAAGAACACACGAAATAGGATTTAAACTAGGTTAATAGATATCACATACTGTCATAATTGCCACATATATTAGTAAACATTTTAAACCTTGAAACATATTTTCTCAGATTCTTAAACCAAATTAAGCATTTGGAACTTTGCAGTATTAACTATCAACCAAAGGATTCAGAGCAATTTGTAAACCTTACTAAAGTTAATATTCAGACAAAGTAAGTACTTCCTTACGTCTACAATCCACCACTTAAAAGCTGAAGACAAAATGAATCAAGTGCTAGTGCACTAGAACTTGTTGGATCCAGTAACTCAACATATCAAAACCAAATTTTAAACAACATCAACACTTACATTGAGATCTAAACTTCTATTGTGGATTATCAAATTTTACATTGTTTGCCTCATAAGGAATGAGGCAAGTGAAAATTACATGTTGTAGTGTTGACAATACCATGTAATTAGTAAGAATACAATTGTACTACAATAAAATACAAGGAGGCCGAAGCAAATTACCATGGAGAACCACCAACAATTCCAGCACGATCAGTACGGCAACTAATTTGAGTGGTAAGTGGTGAATGCTTATAGGCACCTCCAACAGTGAGGAGATGGGCAAAAATCCAAACAATTACCACAGAAAATATCACAGCAAACCGTTCAAAGACATGGCTCTTAGACCGTATCATATTAGGTATAAACTGTAGAAACAATTGACACAATAAAGCAATTAGTCTGACTAAAATACAATAAAGGAGACATATGTATGATTGAATGTACCATCATTCACTGTGCATTAAAAGGCGGTCATTTTAACATGCAACAATTAGAAATCTTTCGTTTAAATATTCCGTTAGCATTTAGACCTGATAGAATACTGTTCAATGCATACTTAAATCAATTCTAGATATCTTATGTCACCACATGGTCCACCATTTCTCTTAGTATGTGTTTGTTATATTGTTTTAGTTGGGTTCTTGGTTAACAAGAATCCCTAGTTATAAATAAGCCCTGTTCGCCTCGCTCTACAGAGGTAGTTATATTTTTCTGTTAAGGAATAATGATTTCTTTTTTACGAGTGTGATTCTCTTTGTGAGAAAATTATGATTTTGTTATGTAAATTCAAGGTTTTACGTCAAAACCTTAACATTAAAGACATTGGTTTTCAACCATGTTTTTGCTTCGGCGGAAGATTCTCATCATATTGTTTATTAAGCTGTTAAAGGAAACCATTACAAGACATTAAAAAACTACTACTTTTACCAGTGAAAATTAACAATATACACCACACAATTTTCCTACAATCTGGTCAAGTAGACTGCTATTGTGTTTGATCATTTTATGAAAAAAATATACCACCATGTTATGAGTACCAGATGTATAAATCAGGCTCAACAAAATAGAATCATTGGTAAATGAAACAGTCCAGAACAAGACTCAAATAGAACTCAAGATTATTAGTTTAACATTTATATGATTTGATTTTAACAAGGACTTAAGTATACAAGATTCATAAATAGAGTATCACCTGCGAAAATATCAGTAACACAATGAGCTCAGTGAGTCCGATTTCCACACATTTGGCAACCTAAACATTCAAAGACAACAGTTAGATACACTATTTTGTTGATTATAAGTTTTAAAAGATGGAAACGAGGGAAAATAAAAAAGGAATTAACCGGTAAAGAGAGTCCATTAAGAAAGTATTGCGGAAGTATTTACCCCAGGAAATCCAAACTCATAGAGACCAAATCCAGCTAGAGCAACCAAAGGAATAGCTGATAACGGACTTAAAAACCTGAACATATATTACAAGTCAAAAGATGATCTCAACGAAAAAAATATTAGAGGTTCTAGATAAACAAGTAATGGTGTGAGTCAAGGTTTTGATCACACAGACAAAAGGCCCAAACAGATTAATCTTGATGAGATAGAGTGTGTATTCCGACTTGGAGTTGAATGGTATCAAACCATCGAAGAAATGGCTCTCAGTAATGCTATGAGTCAAAAGATACATTCTAAACCAACCTTGTAACATTACGCCAAAGTCCACTGAAGCCAAAGACGATCTGAAGAGTTGAAGAAACAATAAGGGCACCCTGAATGCCCCGCATAATTCTTTCAAATTTCTGCACAGACAACAGAAAATGGTCCACCCATAGGATCAATCAAGTGAAAACATAAGTACACGGTTCAGTCACTAACTTGAGTGCTAAAAGTCAGATCATTATACCACATGAGGATCGACAATATTACTGTATCTTCCAGCCAGAATTATGGAAATGGTGGTAGGCACAAAACTGAAAGATCCACCAACCACTGCAGGTAACCGAGTCCCAAACAATGTTTGGGCCAGTGTGTTCAAACCAGCAACAAACAATATTGTCTGGATCACCCTAGCTTTCTCCTCCTATCAACAGGAAAATGTGATTAATTAAAATGAAGAAAAATGAAGCAACAAACTGAATAACATAGCCCATTTACTAGTTCAGAACTCACATTCCCTCCTCCCATCTGGGGAACAAGAGCTGTGGGAATGAGAACAGTAGTACCAAGCATTACTAGATAATGCTGGAATCCTAGAAGTATCGCCTCCGCTGCTCCAGAAATACAGAGACTTCATTAACTTGTCTAATAAAATCAGTGCAAACACCCTAAAACTTTTTTGCATCAAATGAAATAGTGCTACACTTTTATCTTGAATAACAGAAAATGACAGGACTTAAAAGTAAGAAAGAAAGAGATGAGCTAAAACTCACGCCATGGTGGAGGACTAGTTATGCAATAAGCAATGTTGGGCAGCTGATCCTTCACTGGATGTGGATGTAACTCATCTTGTTTCGGCGCTGGCGCCGCTCCTCCTGCCATTCTTCCTCTCTTTCACTAAAACCCCAACAACAAAATCAAATAATGCCTACACACTACAACACCCAAATCTCCACAAATCACTCTCAAAAACAAAATGTACTTAAAAACAGCCACCCCAACACACCAAAACAAAACAACCCCAGAAATCCAAGCAGACAATGAGCTTCCAGCTGAAAACCCAGATAAGAAAAAAAAAAAAATTCCAAGTTTTCAAGTCCAAACTGAAAACTCCTTTACTTTTCCTCAAAAGCCCAAGCCAGAAAACAAGAAAGCAAACCACACTACCCTTTTAACAATCTTCCTCACTTAAACTTACTAACCAAGCATAAAACAGTAGCTCAAAGTCACAAAAAAAAAAAGAGAAAGTTAAACTAACTACACCTCAAATCCCATTTCAAAAGAAAAGAATGTAAATTATTATGAAAAAGCAAATGAACCATAATAAAAGTATGTAAACAACATACCCTCTCTGCCCAACACAAGGAATCTTACCCACCTTTCTTCTTCTACTTTGCTAACCTTTAAAGTTAAAGTTAAAAAAAAAAAGCAACTCACTACTCTTTTTTCTCTCTCTCTCTCTCTAACAAAGCTTTATAGTGTGAAGTGAGAGAAGTGTTTCACACTGTCTTTCAGAGAAGAAAGCAGGAAAAGCATTTTTTTTCACGCTAAGGGACAAGTGAGGAATTGTAAGTAAAGGAAAGGGTAATAATGGGAATGTCTTAAGTAATAGTAGAAACAAATTTGTTTGACCGACAATTGAAATATTCTGTTTTCAGTCTTGGTCTGTTTTCTACGTGAAAGTCATAAATGATTTTGTTTTGTTATTGAGTTTGAATTTACTGATTACTCCTTTTGTAATTTTTTATAATGACCAATTTGCACATGCTTTTCGTAACCTTTTGGTTTCGAACTTCGAGGAAAAAAGATTGACAGATGAGCATGAGTTGTTTTGTTTTGTGTGTTTTATATTTTTTTTATACACTTCCGTAATTCCATCTAACTCTCAACCATTTACTTGTTTAATTTGGGATTAGGTATTAATCATCATCATTAATATGAAAACTAAGGAAGATTATTATAAGTTTGATATTAAAATCTACTTAAAGTAGTGTGATTCCTTTTGGCGGGAATCTCATTGCTAAGCTAATTACTTGAAAATTAATTAGTGTTATTGTTGGTGGAGAATGGTGGTCATCTTATTTGGTGATTTTTGGGGGTCTATCTATTCTATGCCACAGGAATGTTACATAAACATGCAGCTAGCATCGTATCAAAAGACATAAATTTGTGGTGTTGGAAATCTATAGTACCACAAACACATTAAAAAAACAAATTAAGTATCGTTATTCACTATGTGTAACGGAATTTGACATTGCAAGTTGCAAAGATACAAGTATCCATCAATAATCAATTTATGAAAATAAAATACATTCAACGTGCCTAAAGAACCAAAGTGAAACTATTTTTTGACATCCTTAAAAAAGCGGCCCTTCAATTTGTTAGGTGAGAGTGTGAGACTCAGACTGTGAGAATGCATGTGAGATCACTAAAATCCTTTTTATGATCATTGGTGCATTCGAATGCGTCTTATTAAGTGGAGGATTATAATCTGAAAAGCATAATGTGCAAGTTGTAAACAGAGTTTATGCTTATTCCAATTTAACAGGATAATCCAAGCTCTAACATTCAAAGTTGGTTGAGATGTCACGTTTTGTTTTTCTTGACACGTTGTTTAACAAGATACTTTGGAACTAATTTCAAAAGGTAGAAAAAAAAAGTGTAACTTCAAATGCAAGGAAAAAGCACACTTCAGAGTTTAGTCAAGTTAGCTTTGGAACACTCAAGAGATGACAAGGTCACAGCTCACGAGGATGAAAGAGTACTTGAGGGCGAGGCAGTTGCATGTTCTTGTCCTAAATCAGAATACCATCAAATGATGTGAACGGAATTTGGTTACTAGTCGTTTCTCATCCACCCAAATTAATCTCTTGAGGCCGCTTGCCCGCTTGTAGCTAGAGTTGTAATTATGGACTTATATGGGTGTTGAAGCCAGCGCGCCCAAAGACTGGGGGCTACGCACCAGTTCAGTAAATTAAATGTCCGTGCATAGGTAAGACTCAAAGTTTATTCACTTTGCAAGTGATATTTGTGCCAATTGTGCACCTTTCCTTATTACCCAACTCGTCTAGGAACTGCTGTTCACTAATCGCTAGTAATTGATGGTTCTATATGTCTATGATTGTAGCAGAATTTTGGGAATGGTATGAGTAAGGTAGCTGCTTGAAGTTTAGCTTGGGCTAAATTTGCCAATCTTAATATGCCACCACAAAACTGACTTTGAAAAAGCTTGGATTTATGCAAAATTTTGGAAGACCACTTTTAACAGGGAATGAACAATGAGATAGTTAAAATGTTAAGTACTTCATAGTTCGTGTTTCATGTATGGCCTATACGGCTATACATACCCAAAAAAAAATGTACTGTATCTTTTTTTCGATGAACAAAAAAATGTACTGTATCTTTTTTTCGATGAACAAAAAAATGTACTGTATCATGCATGTACTCATGTCAGTCATGTGCGCCACTTTATTTACAGAAGCTTATTAATGTAACAGAAGCATTAAAAAGTAAAAACTGATCAAGAAAGGCAATTGCCATCCGTAGTTCCTGTCGTGTTTGGGCATCAAGTCATTATCAGATGGTGATATAATAAGCATATATTGAGTTGAATAGGTAAGTAATCAAAAGCTAATGATGAGATTTGAATCACTTGATTATAATAAAACCGTAAAGAGAGAGAGAGAGAGGAGAGAGAGACTGTACTAGAAAAGGAGAGAGCGCAGGAAGAAAGGAACAAAAGAAGAGTAACGTGAGTGTTGCCTTTCACTGCTTTACACAACACCACTACACATACATCTGGACCCACGCCATGCATAAAAAGCCAAGGCTCCTTCCACCTTAAGTTAATGTGAAAGCGTATATACTATATAGTAATAGCAAATGTTACGTTGATTCAGGTATTTAATTGACCTTATGCTTCCTGCCCATCCCGTCTCCAGGCATCCATCGTGCCCATATCTCATGTGTCTACTAAATCATTGACTCCTACTCGGTGAAATTTTGTAAACAATGTGTCTCCCCTTTAATTACTTACATTACTTGATTAATTGAACTTTAGAAGTCAATGTTTAACGTTAACCAAGTGCGTATTTTGGTGTAGGCCAATTTAGTAGTTCTTCTGTAACTCAAGTACTCAACCAACTGCTACTCACCTACTCTACTACTTTCAAAAATAAGTATACGCGTTTTAAATCTGATGAATCAGTCGGGCTCAAAAATATACCAAGTGGAAATTCTAACTATTAAACGTCCAAATAAGATTGGTAAGATCAAGAAACTACTTATTATAGTATGGCTCCCCTTATAGTATATATAAGTCACCTATTTGTCGCGAATGTACATACAAATTAGTTTTTTTTGGTAAAGTACAAATTAGTTATTGATTGGATACTTGGATGTTAATATGTTATTCAACTGAACTGATGCCGTTGGTTTTTTTTTTTCTCCCTTTTCTTTCCATTCTTATTTTCTTTTCAATTCGTCACTTCCCCTACTATTTAAGGCCATTTGCCATTGCTGAATTACCCAAGTGTTTTCTTTAATTTTTTTCATAAGATTTGCAATGCAAACTTGCAACTCCTAATTAGTGAGAGTCTGTTCACATTATAGGGGTGGGAATTTGGCCCTAACGACCCTAACTCGGCCCTGACCGACCCGGCCCTAAACTCTGTGAGGGCTTTAGTTGTGAGGGCTTTATAGGGCAGGGCTAGGGCTAAGATTCTAAAACATAGGCCCGACCCTAACCAAGCCCTAACCGGCCCTGTTTCATACTTTCACTATAAATACACATACCATAATTGTCCAACTCTTTTTGTTAAATATTTTCAATTAAAATAACATTGTCGGCTGTAATTTATCACTTACACCCAAGTCTTTCCAATAACTTGTTTTATATAAACAAAAACTTGTCGACTTAAAGCGCCCGTGAAGAACAATGAAAGCACTAGCCTAATAAAAATAAGACTTTATTCCTTTTTGATCATCAAGTCAAAGTCCATAACTTATTATTCTCAATTTCTTTTCTCACTTATTTCTTTATAAATTATATTTTTATTCACATCCAAAGCCAAGTCTAAAACTAAAGGTTTCCTTCCACACCATTAAAGAAAAATACTGAGCGGACATTTGTAACATAAAACCAAAACACCCTTTGTCGGAAAAATGACATTTTGTAATCTCAAACCTTTCTCCATCACTGTTCAAAAGCCAATATTTTCATTTCCATATACAAAGCTTGAATCACTTTTAAATTAGAAGAAAGGTAATATTATATTTGTTTGAATCTATTATAGAAATAATTTATGATATTATAAATAGTTTAACAACTTCCATGACCCTTAACCAAAACTATTATGTTTCTTCTTTATATCTATTACTTTTCCTTTAAAATGATAATATAATTATTTATCTATGTATTTCAATGTTAAATGTAATTTTAGTGAGGTTTGAGTCTGAGGAAGAACAAATTCGAACTCCGATGTCTTGATTAAGTTAGATTGTGGATGTGCATTTTAAATTTTTGGACTTATACGGATTATTACTTAGATTGGTTGGACTTTGAGTTTGTAGATTATTATACATTTTTGTAATATAAATGAGTTTTAAAATTGATGTAGTAAAAAAAAAAAAAATATAGGCCTACCTTAAAGCCGAATCACTAAAGCCCTTAAAGAGGACTTGGGTCGGTCGAGGCTTGAGATTTAGACTTGTGATCCGGCCCGACCGGTCCTATCTTTTACTTTAGAATAATCCGACCGACCTAATATCTGAAGGGCTTTAAATGTTTAGGGCCGGGCTAGTCCGACCCGGCCCATTGCCCACCCCTTGTTCACAAAAGTGATTTTGCAAAGTTTGTTTTCTTTTCTCTTGGAGTTTACTAAAGTTTGAGGACGCCCCTATACGGCTGCTATACCAGAAAACCTCAAAGTCCATATATCAAAAACTAATGGGATTGCCAATGTGTATCCCTACTGGTCCACGAAAACTCATAATTGTTGTTGTTGTTTTTATTTGGTAAAGAAAACTCATAATTGTTACAGTCCCTTAAAATATAGTATATTTTAATGTAACAAAAACCTGCGGCATTAGCACTTTACCGATTCACCATTTCGTGGTCATCTCTGGTGCACAAATCAATAATGAATATCACATTCATTGCACAATGTCTGTGCAATCATTTGAATTAATTTTTTTTTTTTTTTTTTGGTAACTGCAATTTCTTTATCTGATACATAGTTCGGGATTTTGGAATTATTGGAATTTCGATAAATTTAAAAACCGAAATCCATTAAATTTCGACCTTATTATATTCGGAATTTCAAATTCTTTTAGAATTTCGGATATTTCGACTCTATATTCGGAATTCCGGAGTTTCGTTCGGAATCACGAACTATGATCTGATGTCTCTAAATGTACATAGAGCAGTTTTGTCATTAAACAGTAAAGTAGACACAAAGATAGGTGTTGTGTTGCACCATAACGAGGTATATTCCAAATGAAAAGTCGACAATTCTTCTTACTTCTTAATGGGAGTAGGATTTATCCACTAATTATTATTAGCCACTTGATCTTAACTAATTTTCGCAAACTTGTCAGCCACAAAATTGCTCTCTCTATAGCTCCATCTAAGTTCAAAACTTGTGTTTGATGCTAGTAGCTCCTTGATGTTTGTGATCACTAATTGAACCTCCCAAGGTATGTGGTGAGAAATCCTCACAATGCAGTTATACAGATATTGTGAATCAGTTTCAAAGATCACATTTGACATATTTAGCTTATGAGCTAAGCTTAAACTGGTTCTCAAAGCGGTTGTTTCAGCTAGTAGAGTTGATCCTCTAGAAATTGGTGTAGCGAAACCTAGTATAAAGGCACCATCAATATTCCGTAGTACACCGCCTACGCCTGAGGGACCTGGATTACCATATAAGACGGTCCATCCACATTGAATTTTAGGTACGGCGAAGGGGGTGATTGCCAAGAAATAGCAATAGTTGATATGGCCGGTGCATATGTGGTGGCAGTTGAATGCACCCGTATGAGCTCATTTGTAAACTTTTTTGCTCTTTGGATCAGTTCAGAAGGGTTGGGTGGTCCCGCCGGTGGCTGGAAACGATATTTGTTTCTCTCTAACCAGATGAACCACATAATCAAAGTGAAAAGCGTTTGCAGATACTCCGCCTCATTTGTATGGCTTTACACACTAGTATATATCAAACATCCAAGACTTAAACTTGACTCTCTAAGCTGAATTGATGGCTTGTGATAAATTTGCTCCATACCACACCGCTCAAGTAAAAGTACAGTTGGCAAATAAATGGAAAAGTGACTCATCATGTTGAGCACAAAGATAGCACATAGGATCAACCACAAAAGTTTTCGTGGCAAAAAAATCAGCAGTTGGAATAACACTTTGAGTACCTTGCCAAATGAAGAAACGAAGCTTATACGATACCTTCATAGACCATATTCTCTTATAAAAAGGAGCATAATGAACATCATCAATTCGAAGAGACTGCATGACATTGGCATATATATGTGCTCTTGATAGTGTAAACTCCATGCTTATCTGGTGCCCAGAAACGAGTATCTTCTTGTGGTTGGAAACTGAGCGGGAGAGATAGAATTCTACGAGCATAATTTTCAGGCCAGTTATTAACAACAAGCTCGTGGTTCCAACAACGTTGAGCTGGGTAAAAAAAATCAGCAACTCGATCAAGATTGCAACCAGGAGGTTGGGGTAAAAGAGTTAGTGGGATTGGGGTATCAGGTACCCATGAATCAACCCATGCTCGTACTTCTAATCCATCCCCAATCTGCCAGCGAATGTCGTGAGCCAACAAATACCGCAGTTTATATATGGACTTCCACCCAAGAGATGCACTTTTCAACGAGCTCTGAGAAAATTTTTATTTGGAAAATATTTGGTCTGCATAGGGCCCACATAGAGTTTGGTTGTAGAAGAGACCGAGCTTGTTTCCCTAAGAGCGCAACATTTTGAACTTCTAGATCCTTAATGCCCAAGCCACCTTGGGTAACATGCCTGCATGCTAAATTCCATGAGAAATAATGCATTTTGCAGTGATCCCTATCATGATTCCAGAAGAAAAACTTTCTGTACCTATCCAATTCTTCTATAATATACACTGGTAGATGTATACACGACATCACATGAGTTGGTAAAGCAGTTAGAACCGCATTTATTAATGTAAGTCTACCACCCTTTGATAACAGTGATGATTTCCACCCAACAAGTCGAGATTGAAATTGTTGGACTAAAGGAGAAAAATGATCCATAGTTGCTCTTCCTAGAATGGATGGCACTCCCAGATAATTTGGAAACTTTGTGGTACAAGGCACATTATGCAGACCATGTAACTGGTATCAAATTTCGTGGCATCGCTTTGTGATGTATGAGTTGAGATTTTGATATATTAATCTTCTAGCTAGAGATGTTGCAATATGATTGAATGGCTGTATCAATCTCGTGAGCCTCTTGAAGATAATCTTTTGCAAAAATTAAGAGATCATCTGCATACATTAAGTGGCTTAATGGCTCACAATTTGCCGCGATTTTGAGTCCTCTCACCTTTTTTTTATAGTCAGCAGCTGATGTAACTTCAACGATAACACTTCCGCGCAAAGGATAAAAATATAGGGCGATAAAGGATCACCCTGGCGAATGCCACAAGTGGGTGTGAAGAAACCCGAAGGTGTACTGTTTCAGCAAGATTTGCCAAAACACACCAGTTGAGGGTTGGAAGTAATGTTTTTTGGATATGGTGATTGGGGAAAGATAAGATTGGACTTCGGTTTTGAAGTTGCCTACGTACCCAAAGATATTGCTTGGGATCAAGTCTCGATTGCGTAGTTCTGGAAAAATGACGAAGGTTTGATTTTATAGGTAGCATTGTTGATAGTTACTTCCTCGTTCTCCAATATTCCAATCGTGGGATGAAGTTGGAGAACTGGCGGGAGAACTGTCCAATCATAGGATGAAGTTGGAGAGCTGGCGGGACAACTGTCAGCTCGTGGGATGAAGTTGGAGAACTGGCGGGAGAACTGTCAGCTCGTGGGATGAAGTTGGAGAACTGGCGGGACATCTGTCAGCTCGTGGAATGAAGTTGGAGAAGTGGCGGGACATTTGTCAGCTCGTGGAATGAAATTGGAGAACTGGTGGGAGAACTGTCAGCTCGTGGGATGAAGTTGGAGAACTGGCGGGAGAACTGTCAGCTCGTGGGATGAAGTTAGAGAACTGGCGGGACATCTGTCAGCTCGTGGGATGAAGTTGGAGAACTGGCGGGACATCTGTCAGGTCGTGGGATGAAGTTGGAGAACTGGCGGGACATCTGTCAGCTCGTGGGATGAAGTTGGAGAACTGGCGGGACATCTGTCAGGTCGTGGGATGAAGTTGGTGGAAGTTGTTTGACTCGCAAAACATCGTGGGATGTAGGCTTTGAGCGTGGGCTTTTTGTAGATAAGCTCTGAGCATGGGCTCTGAGCGTGGGCTTTTTTATAGATAAGCTCTGAGCATGGGCTCTGAGCGTGGGCTTTTTTGTAGCAAAGCTCTGAGTATGGGCTTTGAGCGTGGGCTTTTTTGTAGCATGGACTTTGAGCGTGGGCTTTATATTGAATAGGGCTTTTATTGGGCCACATTTGTGTGGGCCGGAACATCGCCCTCTCTTTGTTACATGGGCAAGGCCCGTGTGGCAAAGAAGTAATAATGATTGTATTCGTGGGAAATATAAAAGTGGTTGGAAAAATTCTTGAAGAGTTTGACATGAAATCGGTATAAAAAATCAAATTTGTTCGATAAAAGATGGTATTTTGGTAAATCTGGGAGGAATTGGAATTGGGATTTGATAATGGGCTCTACAAGATTTAAAGAAATACGAGGAGCAAGGGACTAAAAGAGCTTGTAGGATCGGTCTAATTCGAAAGTTGGAAAAATGAGAAGAAGTTATCACCAGCGGCTACTCAACTGTGACAAAGGTTTTTAGGTAGGTGTTACTCAAATTGGGTGGGATATTGATCGGAAAATTTTGAATTTGGTTTATTTCGATAGAGAATGATCGGCCAAATTGGATTGGCAATGCGAGCGGTATTTATGGGATCTGCGATGTGAGCGGCATTTATGCGATCCGAAGCTGATAATTCAAGCAGTGGGAAATTTGAATTGCTCTGAAAACACACATCCAACGCATTTCAATACAGCGGCATTTCAATCAAGCGGCAACATATCCAACCATCTGACCATATCTTGGTCCCATTAGCAGTATCTTTGACACACAAGCTTTGAAACCAAATTTACAAGTTATATATATATATATATATATATATATATATTTTTTATAAATATATATATATATATATATATATATATAATATATATATATATATTTTTTTTTTTTTTGAAACCAAAGGCATATCTAAAAAAATATTCTATATCTAACACTTTGGGTCGGCAATTCAGGGATCGGCAAATTATATTGAGCTTGTGTTTTGGCAAAGATTGGGTCGGCAATTCGAATCTCCATCAGCGGCTGTGAGAGCGACTTCTGCCTGTGTCTTTTCAAAACCCATTGCCACAAGCTTTTGGAGCTCATCTTCAAAGGTAACTGCACCCTGGTGTTGTGAAGGAACTGCTCCTGCACTATCCACACCTGAACGCCTTCCCTTTGGATTCAAGCATTTGGAGCAGGACAAAGGCTTTGTGCAGGCAACATGCTTGCTAGGATTCAACTTGCCATTTTTCTTCATCATTTGGTCACGGGCTTCCTCTTCCAAAACCAGAAGACAGACTCGAGATTGCTTTCAGTACAATATGAAGAGATCTTATGACTTGCAATATAAGTTTAGCTGTGATGGTTTATTATCTGTACTTTATGTTTTATGAATATCAAAGTCTTGGCTTACTGTTTAGAAAGCTAAAAACATGGTTTATTCTAGCAACTCCAAATGGCGACTCTAAAAATCTAAACCCCGGATGCTAGAACCGATAAGGATGCTTTATGTTGAAGAATATGCTCATCACTTTAAGTTGATGCAAATCATCAGCCACCACTATTTTAGAAGAATATGCTTTGCGGCAAATTCAACAAGCAACAAATCAAGCAGCGGCAATTTGAGTTTACTATTGGCAGCGGCAAATCAAGGTTACTATAGCCAGCGGCATACAGCAGCAATGCGACAATGCGAGCGGCATTATTGGATTGACTACTCGAGCGGCAATAAAACAGTGTAGATAGCCATCGAAAATCTGAATATAAAATCCCACCCATACACAGATAATGTTCCATCTCAGAATGTGTTGCCAATCACAGCCTAGCCCAGCGTATTCTCTACCTGAGTACCACCTTTGCCGCCCCATACAAAAATTTTTTCTGAGAGTATTGGTATTGGGCTTTTGCTTAGGGGCTAATTAGATATTAGGATTAGATATTAGATATTAGGATCAACAGAAACAAAGAGAGAACATCACAGCATATGGGCGGCAAAGAAAGATAATGATATTTATCTCAATCTCTAAAAACAAGAATATTCTTTCAATTCAAAAGGATCGGCAGTTGATTCCAACCCAACTGCGATGCCATTTAAATTTTCTTTGATAGCGATTCGGACCCAACCCAACTGTCATGCCATTTTTCAAACTCCAAAAATGAATGATATTCAGCATAGCTTGGGGTCGGCAATTTAATGGATTGGCTGGTTTGGGGTTGGCAACTCATGCGACTTTATTTCTTTCTTAGTTCAGGAGCGGCAATAGAAATCCGTTGTTTGTGAAAGACCCAACCAGTTCAGGAGCGGCAATAGAAACCCATTGTTTGTGAAAAACCCAACCAGTTCAGGAGCGGCAATAAAAACCCATTGTTTGTGAAAGACCCAACACAAGAAACCAATGAATTTTATTGGTTGTGAAACACATGAAACCTATTGGTTTACGTTATTTATTAGTCCTTGGATATAAAAAGAACGCAAGTCGGCTCTTCATCAGTCATAATACAGAGAGAGAAGAGAAAAAAACAAAAAACAAAATAAAACAAAGTTTTGATTTTATAATTCTTTTCGTTTGTCTTGCTCAGTAAGGTTTGCACGTTGGAGACTCTAGTGCTTACCAAGGTGATTACATGTTTGCGGGTTTGATCAATTGAATTGAGGTTTGTGAAAAGGTTAGATTTTTATTTTGTTTAGTTTTTGACAGTATTGAAAATATTTGTTTAATGGAGAGGAATTATAACTTGAAGAGGAGATGGGGTGATAAGGGGGATTTTAATATGAATAGGGTGGCGAAAGGAATTGATGCTGATAGTTTGAGAGCAAAGTATGATATTGGAGATGATGTTTCTATTGAGTATGTTGGTAGCGATATCGGCCAAAAATGTGAAAAGGATGAGATAATTTTATTGTTTTCACATTTTTGGCTTGGTTATAGTGTTCCATTTCGGAAATCAGTTTCCGAGTTATTAGCTCGATGGAGAGTACATCTTTTACAATTATCTCCTGGCTATTGGGCTATATTTGCCCGTGTAGCGAGAATTTGTAAGGTTTATCAAAATAGTATGTCGTTAGACCTTTTGTTTGAGTTATTGAAGCCTCTGCGGCAAAACAAGGCCTCTTCTAAAAGTTATGCATTGGGATATCATAACCATCACAAACCGAGAATTATCGGTTTTATGGGATGCCTTGAACTACAAGAATCTTTTGAAATTGTATGGTTTTAAGATTAAAGGCAATTGGAGGTTCAAGATATTGATTATCCTAACAATATATCGTAAGATATTAACTTAATATTCTTATAATTATAATTTTAAATAGTTAGCATCACATTTTGATTATCTTGTTTTTTTTTTTTTTTTTTTTTTTAATTTTTATAGGGGATTTTCTGAAGTTTCCAAATAAATCAATGTTTAGCAGCGAGATGATAAAAAAGAAATTTGTTAGTTTGTTTAGTCATAATGCGATGTCTATGATCTTTCGTTTCCGAGACGATATAGTAGATTATTATCATGATATAGAAACTAGATCTGGCTTGAATGAGCCTAAGGAATTAGCACCTTCTTGGGCTCAAAGAAGAGAAAGAATATTACTGTGGATGATAGCAGTGAAGATGACGAAGAAGTAGAAGGAGATGACTCTGAGGATAGTGGACAAGAAAATATTAGAAAGAAGAAAAGAAGTGTACGTCCAAAAAAGAATTGAAGGAAAAGAAAACTGGGGATAACTCAAGTAAAATTGAGGAAGGGATTGATAGTCGAGAACTGGTACGTATATAATATTTCTTTTAAAATATCATATATGTAATACCTATAATATGTTTTGGAATGATGTTTCATTGTCACAGGTTTTTTGTCTTCCTGTACATAAAACTACTGATGTGCTTGATATTGATGATGATGATGATATCGGTGGGGAAGCGATGACTAACAGTATATCTAGACTTGATGTTAGTGTTGATCTTGCTTTTGTGATTTAGAATAATATTCGTTATTGATTGTTTAATGGTTCTTTTGGTAATGTAGATGGAAAAAGTTGACAATGGTGGAGATACAATGGGTTCAACTTCTATTGTCAAGATCAATTTTGGAGTGCCAACTCCTTTTGGTGGAAGTAGTATTGGAGTTCCAACACCTGTTGTTGGCACCAATGCTGGTGTAGCAACTTCTGCCGATGGCACCATTGCTGGTGTGTCGAGTTTAGTATCAACTGTTGTTTGCACTAGTGCTGGATTGCCAACTTCTGTTGTTAATACCGATGCAGGTATGTTAACAGAAGTGTCAACGATTGTTGGTACAAATGCTGGATTGCCGACTTCTGCTGACACCGATGCAGGTGTGTCAACAGAAGTGTCTACTGTTGTTAGTACCGACATCATTGTTGGCTCAACTGTACCTTCTTCGTTGCATCCAGGGATGAGCGGTAGTTCTACAACACCTATGCTCATCACTCCAGACGTGCAAGCCTTGGCAATTGAATGTTAGATGTTGAATAGCTATTTAAATAGTATTTACTGATTATTATATATTATTATTTTAAATCCTTTTGTCTAACATATCAGATCCAGAGTTACTGTGTTTGGATTATCAACGAAGTGTAGATTTTGGAAAAACCGTTAATATGTTGAATTCAAAGCTTGCAGAGGTAATTTTTAGTGTGTGTGTGTGTGTGTGTGTGTTTTTTTTTTGTTTGTTTGTTTGTTTTTTTTTTTGAGTAACACATTATTTTTTCTATTAGGCGTCGAAGCTTGGGGATTGTGCTAAAGAAATCTTAGAAGCAAAAGAAAATTATAATATTAAAACCAGTGAATATGCGAGATTGAGAAATATTTGGAAGGAGAGAGATCTCATCTTTCAGGAGAATGAACATTTGAGAGGAGTACTTATGAGAAATGAAGTAGTTTTGCAATGCGACTATGAGATAAAATGAATATCATGAAAGCCGAAGTGTCGAAAACATAATCAAGAAATTGTTGTTCTCAAGGGAGCGAAGGTTTTGAGTGATGAAGTTCGCGATTTTAAAATGTGAGAAATTGGAATTGGCAAAACGAGTTTGAAAGGTGAGGGATTAGAGGAGACTACAAGGTACTATTGGAAGAGAATGCATTTTTGAAGAAGGAGTTAGATGAATGTCATGAGAGGGTGGAAAATTTTAGAGTAGGGTGTGAAGAGAAGGATGATATAATTGAGAAGCATGCGGTTGAAACTAAGAAATCAGGGCGTGTTGTGTGAAGCATCGGCAAGTGTTGGACTTTGGAAATCAAGAGATTCCGAGAAGGGGAAAAATTGCGGCATTTGTCAGATTATTATACTATGTGTTATAGGAAGTTGGAAGAAGTATTTCCGTCGGATCTATTAGGTGTTCCAGTTCGATGGAGGATAGCATTATGCATAACTTCTTGAGTGAAGTTTTATTTTTATTGTTATGATGATGTGAGATTAGGTTACGGTTTTTTCTTTCTCGATTATGTTTATTTTTCCCACTGTATTCATGATATTTGGTTTTTATCTATTTTTTATTAGATTGGTAATCAGAATAGGTCGGTCAAAATATATAATAGTTGTGTAATCTTGCCTTGAGGTAGGTCGGCAAAATAGATATAAGTATTAAGGATAACGAAATTGGGGTGTCGCCGCCCCCATAATATAATAATAACGTAATGAAATTTGGGGTGTCGCCGCCCCCATAGTGTAATGATAACGTAATGAAATTTGGGGTGTCGCCGCCCCCATAACGTAATGCAATTTGGGGTGTCGCTGCCCCCATAGTGTAATGATAACGTAATGAAATTTGGGGTGTCGCCGCCCCATAACGTAATGCAATTTGGGGTGTCAGCTTTGCCCCATAGTGTGTAATGATAACGTAATGAAATTTGGGGTGTCGCCGCCCCAATAGTGTAATGATAACGTAATGAAATTTGGGGTGTCGCCGCCCCCATAGTGTAATGATAACGTAATGAAATTTGGGGTGTCGCCGCCCCCATAGTTTAATGATAACATAATGAAATTTGGGGAATCGCCGCCCCCGTAGTGTAATGATAACATAATGAAATTTGGGGGGTCGCCGCCCCCATAGTGTAATGATAACATAATGAAATTTGGGGAGTCGTCGCCCCCAAAGTGTAATGATAACATAATGAAATTTTGGGAGTCGCCGCCCCCGTAGTGTAATGATAACATAATGAAATTTGGGGAGTCCTCGCCCCCAAGTGTAATGATAACATAATTAAATTTGGGGAGTCGCCGCCCCCATAGTGTAATGATAACAAAATTTGGGATATTTGATCTCTAGTTAAAACGAAAGATGGATCGAATTTTATTGAATTATAAAATGATTACAATGAATGAAAAACAAACATTCAACGATAAAACTTTTTCAAATGAAAAACATTCCATTGCTTGGCAAATTTTTCTTCGGTGATTCGACGAAGGAAATAAGACCCTTTGGATGCTGGTCTATCAATAATGAACGGACCTTCCCAATTCTCGACGACTTCCCGTTCAATGAGCTTACGTTTTGCGGCTAAGTACCCAATCTTCTGGTTCAAAACTCTTGAGGCAAAGCTTTTATCATATTTGGCGTTTCATGGCTGCCCCGATATTTTATTAGACATTGTAAAGCTTCTTCTCGAGTTTTATCAATTGAGTCCGCCACCAAAGTTAGAGCGAAATCATTGTTACCGGTTTATCTTTATACGTCCCTTTGTAGTTGGTGCAATTAATTCTGTCGGGAGGACATCATCCATGCCATAAGCTAGATTGAAAGGGGAAAGATTGGTAGAATGCTTTGGAGTGGTGCGATAAGCCCAAAGCACTGCTGGCAACTCTTTAACCCAATTTCCTTTTGCTTCATTAAGCTTCTTCTTCAAAGTCGAGAGAATCGTCTTATTGGTTGCTTCTGCTTGTTCATTTGCTTGTGGATAATATGGAGCGGAGAAATTATGCTAAATTTTTAGTAAGGCGCAAAATTTGTGAATTTCTTCCGCATCAAATTGTTTACCGTTGTCAGAGACGATGTTAGATGGAATTCCAAAGAGACAAACGATGTCTTTCCATAAGAAACGCCGCCGTACATCCGCTGTTCTTTGAGATGTTGACAAGCGGTTGAGCTTCTACCCATTTAGTGAAATAATCAGTCGCAACCAATAAAAATCGTACACTTCCAGGAGCCTTTGGTAGGGGTCCCACAATATCCAAGCCCCATTTCGCAAAAGGCCAAGGGCTTAGAATTGGGTGGAGTTCCGTTGCTGGAAGTTTGCCCATATTTGCATGTTTTTGACATGGTATGCATTTTTGGGCAAATTCTGTTGAGTGTCTTTGCATGCTAGGCCACCAGTATCCTTGAGTCATGGCTTTGTGTGCAAGACTACGTCCCCCAGAATGGTTTCCACAAAGTCCGGAGTGTATCTCTTTGAGAACTAGATGACCTTGATCTTTGGAAAGACATCTGAAAAGAGGACTGAAATTATTTGCTTTCCTATAAAGTAGGAGATTTCCTTTAGAATTTGGAATTATGACAAATTTCCAGGCATCTCTCTTAATTTTGTAGGAAAGCGACGAATCCTCAGGTAGAGTTCCATGTTGCAGAAATTCTAAATAAATAGGTCTCCAATCATCTGGTGAAGTGTCACCGTCGATAGATTGGAGATCCAAATGTGGTACTTCTGGAGAATTATCTGCTTCGTGGGACTCATCTTCCATATCAATATTGATTTGGTCGGCATCATGTGTGGGTGGAGAATCACTCTCAACACGATGATTGGCCAAACCTTGATGGTCGGCTAAATCTTCTTGAAATTTGCTTCCTCGAAGTGAGATTCTGAACTTGTGCCGGCCGATTGAGCTAGCTATTCTCTCTTTCTTTTCCTTGTTGTTCGACATTCACTTGCTCGAATTGAATTTCGAGATGTCGATGCGGAAATAGCATAGATGAGCAATATATAAGTTTTGAACATGTTCTTCTATGCGGTTATGCTTGGAAAAGGTTGGAAATCAATATAGATTTTTCTTTCATTGTTAACATCAACTGCTTGCGAGAGATAGGTTAAGGCATCGATGACGATTATCATTCATGAGCGGGTGAACAGCAATGGATTTGAAATGAATGGATAGCCATGCATTTTTTGGACATATGTAGCCATCCTATCATTTCGAGCAACAAAAGATCCGCCAAATTGATTCGCAACAAGCTTTGAGTCGTGAATAACTTCGATTTTGTCGCCCCCAGGTCAAGTGCCGTTCGCATTGCATAAAGAACCGCTTCATATTCAGCTTCATTGTTTGATGCGCAAAATCCGAGGCGAACAGATTTTTCAATTTTCTCGCCATTAGGTCGGATCAAAACACAACCAAGGCTTGAACCTGATTTGTTCTTGGAACCGTCCGTGTGTATAGTCCATAAAGTAGGGTCGGCACTTGTGGATGGATCGGCCGATCCTTGTTGTGGATTAGGAGGAGGTTCGTCAAACTGCTCTTCCATGGTCGGTATGTCATCGACAGGAAAATCGGCCATAAGTGATGCCATTGCATGGCCTTTCTCAGATGATCGGGCTTTGTAGATAATTTCGTAGGCACTCAAATATGTTTCCCATTCTGCTAATCGGCTCGAATCAACATTTCGAAGAACTTTTCTCAAGGGGTATTCAGTGTAGACATTGATGATCGTCCTTGAAAATAAGGCTTCAATCTTAGGTGCACTATGGACAAGTGAGAGAGCTATTTTCTCAATCTGTGAATACCTTGTTTCTGGAGCTGTAAGGGTCTTACTTATGAAGAAAATTGGTTGTTCATTTTCATCATCAATGAATAAGACGGCACTCACAGCTATTTCTGATGCTGCCAAATAGATGCCAATTGTTTGTCCGGTGGTCGGACTAGCAAGAATTGGCGGCTGTACTAGGTATTCTTTCATTTTCTGAAAAGCTACGTCACACTCATCTGTCCATTTTGGGGATCCCTTAATGGCTTGGAAAAAGGGGTGGAGCCGATCTGAATATTTTGAGATAAATCTACCCAAAACAGCTATCCTACCCGTAAGTTGCTAGATTTGCTTCTTGGTTTTTGGCGAGGGCATTTCAGTAAATGCACGGATTTGATCAGGGTTAGCTTCAATGCCTCGTTTGGTCATAAGATATCCAAGAAATTTTCCCGATACTAATCCAAATGCGCATTTTGATGGATTTAGACGCATTCGAATATGCATCAGCCGATCAAAATATTTTTGCAAGTGATGAAGGTGTGATGACTCTTCATTCGACTTGATGACCATATCATCAATATAAGCTTCCATAAACTTGCCTAAGAAGTCTGAAAATGATGTATTAATGAATTTCTGATATGTTGCCGGTGCATTTTTTTAGACCGAAAGGCATTACCTTATAGCAAAAGAAGCCTTGGTCTGTTATGAAAGTTGTAAGTTCTTGTTCATCTTCGGCTAATGCAATTTGATAAAATCCCATTGAGGCATCCATAAAAGAAATTCGTTTAAACCTTGAAGTGGCATCAACCATTTCAGAAATACGAGGCAAAAGGGATAATTGAAAAGGACATTTTTATTGACATCGATAAAATCAACACGATTCTAAGTTTCCCATTTTTCTTAGGGATTTGCTACTACATTTGATATCCATTTTGGATATAGTACAGGCCTAATAAAATTAACACTTAGAAGTTTGTCAATCTCTTCTTTCACTTTGAGCTTTCGATCGGGAGCCATTCGGCGAGGCTTCTGACGCACTGGCTTTTGTGTTTTATCGATATCCGACTGTGACATGCAAGTGAAGGATCAATCCTGCATTTGTTCGAACCGTCCCACGCAAAAATCTTGTGCAATTTTTCTTCAAAAGCTCAATGAGATTGTCCTGTTCCTTCTTGGAAATTTCCGCAGAAATAAAAGTGGTTTCTTCTTCCTTGTTGCCGATCTGTACTTCGAGGAGTCTGTCGATGGTTGGGGGGCCACCTAAACGCTGCTCCATAGCGTTTACCCGGCTAATGGAATTCTGTAATTGCTACTTTATCCCATCGACATTTAGGATGGTGTTACCCTTGACTTCCGAATCTTTATAATCTTCGAGTACAGACTCATGGCACTTCAAAGCTGCCATCTGATCACTTCGAACTTTGCATACCCTACCATCACACCAGAACTTGATAGCCTGATGGAAAGTAGAAATGACAGCTCCCATTGAGTGAATCCAATCTCTTCCCAGAATGACATTGTAGGAGGAGTTACAATCCAAGAGAAGAAAATCAATTGTAACTTCCTTGTTCATTAATGTCACCGGAAGATAGCATCTACCAACTGATGTTGCTGCTGTCCCATCGAACCCAATGATAGGATTTGGATCGGGAACTATCATTTTCTCGGGGAGGTTGAGTCCTTTGTAACAACGCTTGTAGATCACACTTGCCGAACTACCTGTATCGATCATAATTTTCTGCACACGATGAATTCCAATAAAAGCTTGTATTACAATGGCATCATAATGAGGATGGTGCACTCCTATCAGGTCATTGTCAGTCCAACATAGAGGTCCTTCCTCATAAGTTTCAGTACCCATTTCGTGGAGAAAATCATATCCACTATAAACATAGTGGTGGCTGAGATCAGTGATCTTGGAGTGATTGAAATTCTTGCGCTGGGTGTTAGACATTGAATCAACTCTGGCATGACCAACTTTGATTATATTGTGTGCGGTAACGACTAAAGCTTGTTTCGTTTTACCCAGCACGTAATCCTGGAGCATACCCTTCTCAATCAAACCTTGGATTCTACCCCTTAGAGATCGGCATTGTTCAGTTTCATGACCAAAATCATCGTGGAAATTTGCACGGCGGGATTTGTCACGTGTAGCCTTGGTATCTTCGGAGAGAGGAAAAGGTGGAGATAAGATATTCTTTCCCTTAATCTTCTCATAGATAACAGCGTACTTCTCGTTGAGGGCGGTAAGCTTTAACTCTGGAAGTTTCTTTTGTTCTTTGTCGTTCCATTGTTGTGGCCTACCATCACTCTTGGACTTTTGATCGGTTGTTTGTTGAAACTTCGGTTTTTGACTCTGTTCCTGCGGCTTACTTATTCGATCCCTATCTCGGTGAACTCGTGCCGATGCATCATCTTCAACTCGAATAAACTGTTGAGTTCGAGAGAAAAGTTCATAACGAGTTGTTGGGACGTCTTTTACAATAGAGTTGTAAATGTCGTCCCTATCATAATTAATGCCTTCCTTGAAGGCATAAATGACAATAATATCAAATGCATCTGGGATTTCAACAGCCGCTTTCCGAAATCTCGCAACAAACTTACTGATCTTTTCTTCTTTTTGTTGTTTAATACTGAATAGAGAATCAATATGTTTCGGTTCTTTTCAGTTGTGACGAAAATGCTCGGCAAACTTGTAAGCCAGATCAGTAAAATTGTGGATGGATCTTTCTGGAAGCATGTTAAACCATCTCATCGACTCAATTCCAATGAGTGTGGACGGGAATAACTTGCAAAGAAGAGCATCGTCGAAAGTCTATAAGATCATCTTGTTTCTGTAATTAACAAGATGCATCAAAGGATCTCCATCAATCTCATCATACTTTTCGAATTCTGGCTACTTGAAGTCCTTGTGATGAACAGTTGTTTGGATTCGGAGAGAGAAGGGAGAATCGATACCAGTCTCGATAGCAAGATTTCGTATTTTATTTTCTCGTGACTCCTTATCATTTACGCCTTCAAGATCATTTTAAATGTACGCGTCGTTCAGAAAATGGAACATTCTCTTGACGATGGTCACGGCCGAACTGTGGATGTTTTGGCCAAGATTTATTCAGAGGAGGTGGAGTGTGTTCTCGTCGACCCGTCCATGTAGGTGAAGGTGACCGAGCCAGTAGAGGAGTTCGGTTCCTTCGTCTCCTATGGTGAACATCGAGAAATAATGGACGGATGGAGTCTTTGGACTGTCACAACCATTTTCTTGACCTGATGCAAGTGAGTCTCCATCTCCATGGCTACCATTGTCAACATACTTTAGCCGACAATGAGCTCTTGGATTGGGACTACAACTTGAGCGACTTGGTTGTGAACTGGAACTGCTTGGTGAATAGTCTTCTTTGTCGAGATCGGCGATATCTCGCTTTGTTGCGACGAGGACTTGCAGTGGCTTGCCTACCCCTTCTATAGCTTGGGGTAGGAACTTCATTGGTTTTTCGTTGGTTGAGTAGTCTATCTTGCCGACCTATATGAATATTTTGCCGATCTCCCTTAGTACGGTTCGAATCGGTAAAACTAGTTTTCGTCATGAGATCTTTTGTGAGTTGGTGATCCCTGACAGGGTGGTCGGCATCAAGGTCGGCAGAGGAGTTTGTGGATTCGCTTACGATTACACTGAAAAGTGTAGGCTTTCGGCGTTGCACATTTTGTTTGTGCAAAGCCTTTAAATAGTTTAACTTCGCCGCGATTTCTCTTAGTCGCGGAGTTTGTACTTTCGGAGTTTTTGACGCGGTGATGCTTCAGTGTTCAAACGATCCCAAACACTTTTTGCCGTAGACCCTGAATCATCTTCGAGAAGTTGTCGCAGCTGTTTCTTCAGATTGTTATTCTTGCTCTCCAATTGTCGGAGATGACGGTCTACCTGAGTTGATGGATCGGATACATGAATACCCACTCTCTCAATCGCAGATAGTCGAGGACCATCAGACTTGGAAAGTGAATTCCCAGCAGAAGGTGAATGCTGAACTTGTGCAGTAAAAGGGATACTTTCACCGTTGTTTGTTTTTCGAGAAGCCATTGACGTAACTTTTGTTTTGTGGTTGAGGGTAGGAGCACAGACGACACCAAATATGTTTCAGCAAGATTTGCCAAAACACACCAGTTGAGGGTTGGAAGTAATATTTTTTGGATATGGTGAAGGAAATGGTGATTGGGGAAAGATGAGACTGGACTTTGGTTTTGAAGTTGCCTACGTACCCAAAGATATTGCTTGGGATCAAGTCTCGATTGCGTAGTTCTGGAAAAATGACGAAGGTTGAATTTTATAGGTAGCATTGTTGATAGTTACTTCCTCGTTCTCCAATATTCCAATCATGGGATGAAGTTGGAGAACTGGCGGGAGAACTGTCCAATCATGGGATGAAGTTGGAGAGCTGGCGGGACAACCGCCACCGTGGGATGAAGTTGGAGAACTGGGCGGGAGAACTGTCACCGTGGGATGAAGTTGAGAACTGGCGGGACATCTGTCAGCTCGTGGAATGAAGTTGGAGAACTGGCGGGACATTTGTCAGCTCATGGAATGAAGTTGGAGAACTGGCGGGAGAACTGTCAGCTCGTGGGATGAAGTTGGAGAACTGGCGGGAGAACTATCAGCTCGTGGGATGAAGTTGGAGAACTGGCGGGACATATGTCAGGTCGTGGGATGAAGTTGGAGAACTGGCGGGACATCTGTCAGGTCGTGGGATGAAGTTGGAGAACTGGCGGACAACTATGTGGGATGAAGTTGGAGAACTGGCGGGACATCTATCAGCTCGTGGGATGAAGTTGGAGAACTGGCGGGACATCTGTCAGCTCGTGGGATGAAGTTGGTGGAAGTTGTTTGACTCACAAAACATCGTGGGATGTAGGCTTTGAGCGTGGGCTTTTTGTAGATAAGCTCTGAGCATGGGCTCTGAGCGTGGACTTTTTTATAGATAAGCTCTGAGCATGGGCTCTGAGCGTGGGCTTTTTTGTAGCAAAGCTCTGAGTATAGGCTTTGAGCGTGGGCTTTTTTGTAGCATGGACTTTGAGCGTGGGCTTTATATTGAATAGGGCTTTTATTGGGCCACATTTGTGGGGGCCGGAACATGTACCATTAATCAAAACCGCACAAGGAGTGGTAATACAGAACATCATCCTTTGTACCCATTGATCATGGAAGCCAAAATCTTACTAACATTTCTTTGATGAAATTCCATTCCAGTCTATCATAGGCTTTTTGCATGTCAAATTTTAGAGCATAATATTGATGCTTTCTATTTGACTTGGCTCTAATATGATGAAAAGCCTCATGGGCAAGAAGGACATTGTCATGTATTAATCTTCCCGAAAGAAAAGCACTTTGATTTGGGCTAATAAGAGCTTGCAATATAGGTCACATTCTGTTCACCATAATTTTAGAGATGACTTTGTAGGTGACATTTGTAAGACTGATTGGTCGAAAATGTCCTGCTTCAGTTGGGTTGCCAATCTTTGGGATCAATATAATATATGTCTGATTAAGCTGCTTTGTAAATGATCCGTACAGAAAGATTTCTTTCACCATATAAATTACCTTTGGGCCTGCTTCTTTCCATAATTTTTTACAAAAAATAGATTGAAACCCATCCGAACCTGGTGATTTAAAAGAGCCAATACTTTTCACTGCATCCCATATCTCTCCATCAGTCATTGGGGCTATGAGGCTAGCATTCTCAGTAGGAGTGACCTTAGAAGGAATTAAATCTAGCATATCAGCCTCCATTGTCGGTTGCGAAGTAGACAACAAATTCTGGAAATAAATTACCATGTGATCTCTGATAGCATCTTGAGATTGTAACAACCTTTCCCTCATAATCGAAGAGTCTACTAATATATGTTCTATGCTTCCTTCTCGCGACAGTTGCATGAAAATACTTGGTATTCAACTCATTATAGAGTAAGTTGTCTGCTCTGGCTTTTTGAGCCCAGTGCACATGGATTCTCTTTGATAATATATTATATCTTGTGAGTAAGATGTCCTTTTGTTAAAGAAAATAATCAGCCATCTGAGTATTATTGGCTGCCAACTGTTGTTGCTCCTGTAACTTCTGAATTTGTACTATGAGTTGTGACATTTGATGATGGATGTTACCAAAATGCTTGGAGTTCCATGCCTGTAGATTTTTCCTACAGGTGGCCAAAGTTCTACACAATGTATAAGAAGGGGAGCCATGAAAATTTGACTGTAATGCTCCCTTTACAACATCTTTGCAGGTGGGATCTGAGAGCCACATAATTTCGAATCAAAACGGTTTTCAATTTTTGAGGTTGTGGAGCACAGTCTAATAGTAGTACTTTATGATCCGAATCCAATGTAGGGAAGTGGATAACATGGGCATTTGGAAATAAACTTTGCCATTGAGAATTACACAAACCTCGATCAAGTCGTTTGAGAACTCTTTTGCGTCCTTTTTGGCTGTTACACCAAGTGAAAGGTGCTCCTCTATAACCTAAATCCATCAGAGCACATTGATGAATCATCTCATTGAAATATACTTTATATGAGACAATGGAACCGGAGGTCCTCCTCTCTTTTCCTCTTGGCTGGATACATCATTGAAATCACCAATGCATATCCAAGGTACGTTATTTGTTGGGATAATATTTTGCAGGAAGTTCTACTGACTTCGGTGGGGTTGGGGATGTGGGTTACCATATATACAAGACAAATACCAAAAGTTGTCATTCATGTCATTAACTGAAGCATGTATGATCTAACTATCAGACCATACAATTTGTACATCAAGTTCATGTTGCCACAAACACCATAATCCCCCTGATAACCCTCGTGAGCCTATTACAAAAGACTTATAGGAACTAGCAAAAGGAAGCAAAATACAAGACGACTTATGTACATCAGACTTAGTTTCACATAGAAAGATAATATTTGGCCTCTCCACTCTGATATGATCTTTTAAGCACTGAATTGTCGAGTCGAGACCTACTCCTCGATAATTCCAAGCTAATATCCTCATTGATCAACTGGGGGCTGTTTAAGGCCAACGCCTTCTTATACATAGTACGTCCTCCAACTTTCGGACCCCTTGAAGAACAAACAACAGCTTTCTGAGATTTTGGTCTAAACTGAATTGGTGTCTTCCTATACTCCTCACGACTCATGAAGTCTTCCATATTTTCAGTATCTTTTTTCTTATTCAGCTTGCCACGATAATCTTCACATGTTATGCCCTTTCCAATTTCCAATCATTTATGAATTTGACTATCTTGTGCACTCTGATTTTCTGCATTTGCTAGAAAGGGAACTTGAAAAGGAACTGTTTCTTCCACAAACTCAGGAGGTGGAATTAGAAAATCTAGAGATGAGAATTGCTCTTTGTTGTCACCCATAATTAAGTCCAAATAAGAGTTTGAGTATTCCACAGGACTCGAAAGAATTTGTTGAGGAAAAAGATCCAACAGAGCTGATTCCAGTGGTGAAGGAAGTGTTGTAGATACATTTGCTTCATACTCAGTGAGTGCATAATTTAGATGAGCTTCACTTTGGTCAGGTGATGAAAGATCCACAATTGTAGGATGTCTGAAATTCTCAGTTCTATATACTTGTTAAACATGTGGTAGTGCAAAAAAGTGCGTTTCAACAAGGGGCCGTGGAGTAATATTTGGGCGTGCACCACTTAATTCAGCATTAGTTAATTGCATGTTAGTGTGGTGACTTGATCCACTAAATTGTTTTGGATGGGCATCAAATTCATCATCAATATTGAACCGGTCAACCTTCCTATGTACTAATGATTGAGGTATAACCCTACTACGAGGATTGTATAACTCAACATTATCATCAGACTTGCTAGATGATGCTAAAGTCGGCATTGCTGCAGCTCCAACATTGCAGTTTGCGATGATATGTCCCAAAAAATCACACCTGAAGCAAAACATCAGGAGGTATTCATATGAAAATTGTATCCACTAGGTTTGATTCCCTTTGAAAGGGGTTGGCATAAGAAAACCAGGTGGTATAGGATCCCTTGCGTCTAACACAGCCTTGATGTGCACAAAAGCAGGTTCATTACCTTGTTGTTTATATAGTTCAATTAACTTGATCTGTGTTGGAGTTAATAGCCTAGAGTCGAAAATATTATCCATCACAATATGGGAGTCCAGAAATATAGATGGATAATTCAGCAAGTTTCCACACATTAAATTTAAAAAAAACTTCTTCTCCAGACTCATTGAATTCCTCCCAGGATACGGTTTGGAAAATATGATTTGACACTATCCAAGGTTGCTCCTTGAGTAGAGATTCCATATGGTCATGAGAGGATAACCATATTTGATATAAATCTGGCTTGATTGTCTCCATATGCGGAATTGCATTTGCATTCCATAACATTTCTAGAGCCGTCTTTATAGTCTTGTAGTTAAGTTTTCCATCAAGGAATCGGCCCACCACGCTAAAGCGATTGTACTCCCTGACCTTGTTTTTTATGCGATTGTTAAAAGTGACCGTTGGGATTGCCTGGATAGGTAACCTCATTTTGCTAGCAAAAGCTGTTGAGAGATTGTTGATCTGATCAGAATTTGAGGTGGTAATGTGGGATTTGCCTTTAACATCAGAACCCATCTTGAAGATATAGGAAATATAAGAGTGGAAGGAGGAATGACAACTGTAGAGATGGCTCTCAATAAGCCACATTATATTGATGAGAATATATAGTGTTCATTTCCTCCATAATCTTCTACATGTATCACCTTAATTATTTCAATAAGTGTTGTTGTTAACACTGCCCAATTACCATTCTTGATTCCTGCAGATGTATCACCACAAAGATCTTGCACAAACTATGGTTAAAACCTCCAATTTATAATCCAAACATGATACGACCTTACACAATCGAAATCAATAAAAAACAAAGTAAAAAGACAAAACAAACGCTTAGTTAGATCTTACTCCAGTCTTAATATGATAGAAAAGTTAGTGCTTGTAATCATGATCAAATTAAAGAAATAGCAATCACAAACCCATCTGATCACGCTTTGTGAGAGGTAGAAGGCGTGATAGACGAGGTTGGAGAGCGGAGTAATACACTCATTATGAATTTAAATTGATCTGCTCTCCCAACAATAATTTTGGATAGCCTAAGATTCTTTGTACCAAAAAATATGTATACTCTGTCCTTAATTAATTTTGAATACTCTATTCTTTGCATAAACAAATTTTGAACGTGTTCCTTTTATATAATCAAAACAAGAGAACAAATAAAGCAACCATCAAAAGAAAAATAATCATCATCCATTATTTAGGAAAAAATAAAAATAAAAATAATAATAAACTTTATTGAACGTGCTTTTAGTTGCATGCATGGAATTCTTGGAGTTGAGGGACATCTTGTTTCGAGAGTCAAAGTATAGAGAGTTTTCGCTCGAGGCTTCCATTTCTCTCTTGTTTGATCCTCCTCTATCCCCCATATCTGTATAGTTTTCCTTCTGTTTAACAATTTCAAGTTTGATTGATGCAAGAAACTTTCAAAACTGAATAACATCAATTTTTAAATAAATTAAGCTAGTATATGGTAATTTGCAACCTTCCAAAAGTCATACCAGATTATGCATGCATGCACAAAATGGTACATACATACCTTAACATTCGAAGATCCAAACCTGCATACTCTCTGTGTTTCTCAACCCTATTAAATACTTAAGTAAGAGATCGAGTTTGATTCTCTGTTGGGATTTGGGAAGAAACTTTGCCGTAGATTTCTACACTGCAGCTAAATATGTACCGTCACACAGAAAATTTACGTGTAAAATAGGCATATTTCATATATATCATTTGACTATGTTTTTTTTTTCTTTTTGACTGGTTGACCGATTTGTTTTGACTGGTTTACCAATATTTTCGATATATATGGTTATATATCTGGAATATATAGATATATTTTGACTGAGATAAACGATATATATCTTCGATGTATACCTGACCATGGAAATATTCGGCCCTGGGTAAAATGTGTTCTTGGAGGAAGAAAATGCACTCTCATTTTTCTCATCTCATCAAAAGAGGAAAAATGAGCATTTCATTCAACCTCTATAACAAACTAAAACATGACTATAAACTACTAGCATTTCTGTACGCTCGATGAGCGTTGAATTAAGCATAGCATTAAGAAATTAAACATCTCAACAATTTAATAGAAAAGGCTATTTCTTAAACTAAATAGGTATAACAAAAAAATCTTAAGCCCATAGGCCAATCATATCGCCACGTTAGAAGCAACCAAATTACATAGTGTTCAAAACATTCATGATTGGGTCCCATTTTCTTGTCTTTTATTGTTTCATTTATAATGGAGGACAAATATGTAATTTCAGCAATACAGTGAGGGCAATAAAGGAAACAAAAATTAATGACGTGATGAATTCACTGTTACTCCCTCCGTTTTCTTTAAAGAAGTTAGATATGGAGTGGATTTAGGAAGGGAGAGGGTTGACTTTTCCAAAGTGGTGTTCAAAGAAGGGTGGTATTTTACGGTCCAATGCAGTAAGTATTAAGGTTATTAGGTACGTAGTAATTTTTTGTTGTGGTTGTTATAGTTGTTAGTTTTTTGTTGTGGTTGTTAGTTTTGGATAATATATATAAATCAATGGATATTTTGTTAGGGCAAAGCTTTTAGTGCGGTGGATTTAGAGATAGTCTCCGACCATTTAAACACTAATGAAAAATGATAAGAATAGATTGCTTTTGTATTCGGGATTATTATCACCATTGTATACCTTATGAACAATTGAAGAAGGTTTTAAATTTATTGGAATCGTATGATGCTTGTTGTTATGTTGAACTTCTGGAGTACACCTTGGTTGATGAGAGAGACACCTCTTGAGGCTAGAACAAAGATCAAAATGGCTTATGAGCAAACTTACAAGAATATGACTGAGATTAAAAATCTCAAGGATGCGCATGCTGCGGCTGAGATCTTACAAAGGTTGATCAATATGTATGATCATCGGAATGTTCTGGATAGGAAAAGGTATGGAGAGGTTGCACCATTTTTACCTAGGTTGAAGTAGGGGTGTAAAAAAGGCCCTCAAGCCCTCGGCCCGGCCCATGGGCTAAAAATGCCCTCAAATTTAAGGCTCTCACGTTTTGAGGGGAGGATAAGGGCCTAGATATGAAAGCATGAGGGCGGTCCTCAACCCGACCCTCACAAAGCCCGCATTAAGGCCATCACAACTTTTCTATGTAATTTTATTTATATTTTGTTAAAAAGTATGTAATTATATAAATAGAAAAATGAAAAGTATGTTTTACATAAGTTAGTGCTTTGTGTAGACTCCTACAATGTTACATGAAAAATCTAGTTCGAAATAACAAATTGTTCTATTGTCGGGATATGAACCCGGATCACTTCTCCATGTATAAGCAAGAATAATATATAAATCAGAGTGATGTGATATGATCATTGGTATATGGTAATGAAGTTTTTAATCAACTTCAACTAATCAAACACAAGTTATATTCTACAATCTACAACACCACATCATATTTTTTGCCTCATATACATTTCTTATTGATTCATGAAATACATCGGCACATAAAACCTAAGAACGAAGTTTTTGAATTTTATTATCTTACAAATTTGAGCCAAATTATTAATTAAGTACATTAGCCAAAGTCAAGATTGAGAAAACCTATTATTTAAACGTGATAATTAATTTATCACGTATCAATTTAGCAAGAGTATACTGTAAATAAAGAGTTTAAGAGACTAATCAAACCCGACCCTCTGGCCCGACCTTAATTATCTAAAAAGAGGGCTGAGGTGAGGGTTAGGGCTTCACAATTTTAGCATTGGCCCTCATAGGCCCGCCCCTCACTATATAAGAGGGTCCGGCCAGCTTGACCCTCAAGTTATACAGGCTTCATGGTTTGAGGGTCGGCCCGACCTGTTTTACACCGTACCCTAGGTTGAAGTTTCCAACTGACTACTATATTGAACAACTCTAGGTTATTCCCTCTCAAAAGTCCAGCTGAGTTTTGTAGGTGCCCCCAGTACCCAATTTTGTTGTAAGAAGAAAATAATTTGGAGAGATTGAATTTCTTGGGACAACTAATATATGTTTGGAGGCTCGATGTTGAGTATTTCATTAGATTTGATATCAATAAAATATTACCACCTCTGTGAAAGTCCTCCAAAAGGAGGGGAATTGAACAAACCATCGATTATCACTTTTTTCTCTCACGATGGAAATATGAGGTTTGAAGTCCCTCATTTTATGATAAAGTTTTTTTTGACAATACTATCGAAATACCAAAAGTCTTTCTTGTACAAAATCGTCTGTATCTGATTATCATATTGGAAATATAAACAATTATTTGTAATTTCCTTTTTTGTTGTTGTTTTTTTTTAATCATATAATGGATGTGTTGTTTAAGTTAATTACAATTTACAAACACTTTTTCTTTTAATCACTTTTGCATCGAGTCGTATAAATTCAATGCTGATGGCCCCATTATTTTTCATATTAGTTGGTTTCCACATCCTCGTAACACGGACCTTGATCTTCCATAGGTTCGCTTTTGTGTGAAGTTTGTCAAGATTGTTGAATTCCTGATTCAATAATTTTTCTCAAAGCTTTAGTGATAAAACTATGATTTCTCAAATTGTAATACCCCACATTTATGTATAGTAACTGTGTAAATTGATTTGTCGCATTGAGTTCCCTTAAGTTACATGGTTTGTTTGATTTGGAGGTCAAGTGTTGATACTAAAAATGTAATATACTTTTTTGTATTAATGAGTTATGTGAACGTACGTGTTGTGCGGGTTTTGATATTATTTAATCGAGTTGTTGGGTTGGCGCCAATGTAATGACTTGGAATTTCATGGAAGGGTATTCTAGTAATTCTATGTGCTATTTTAGCGTTAATATAGAAAATTTTGTGTAAACTTATTTTGTCGGAAATTATTTTGTAATGACGTTAAATTAGTCTCCACTCAATGGGCATAATGTACAACGTATTTTACATCTTTTTGCAATTTAGATACTTGATTTTATTTTATTTTTGCACTGCAGTACATTATACAATTAGGTTTATTGCACTTTGAGACTATGACTCAATTCTGGTCCGTCAATGCTGATGTGGCCACCAGAATACACAACATGTCCGTTCATTTCATTAGGTGGCACAAATAATGCACATGAGAAGCACGTGATGTTGGTTTTTCTTTCTTTATTTTTCCTAAAAGACTAAAAATTAAATACCAAAATTCAAATCCAGCACTCAAAACCAAAAATCACAACTTCTTCTTATCTACAAAACCAAAAACCAATTCAACAATTTCTCAAGTTATAAAAAAAAAAAAAAAAAAAACTTTTTGGAATGAGATCTGGTCAACAAATTGGTGGTGTTAATTATTATTTAAAAGTTCTTTATACAATTTCTTGATTTATGAAAGTTTCTGAAGATGAGAAACTGCAGTGCGATTTGCGGATTTGATGTTTAGAGGAATGAATTCAGAATGAGAAGTTTGTAATTGAAGATAACAAGATTTGAAATATGAAATTGTAGTAAAAATAGAGGAAATTGGGTTTGGGGAATTGGGATTTGTTTGGTTTGGTGAGTGGAATTGGTTTAATTACTACAACTCATTAGTTGTTAGTGATAATTTCTTCTTCTGAAAGAGAAAGTGTTTGGAACTTGTTGTTTTCAAGTGATGATTATATTCTTCTTCTTCAGTAAATAATTTAATTATTTCGGCCTTGAATGCGATGCCAAAAGTTTGAGGCATTTCTGAAATTTGGGAAAAATGGGGAAGGAGAGTAAAAATGGGGTCACATGCCTTTCATGTGTTGTGTTTAGTTGTTGTGGCATACCAAACAGTGATATGACGCCACATTAGCAAACAAAAATGACATGTCAACATTTTTTTACCGCAATTTGGCCTATGGTTGTTACCTGAAAGAAATATCATTGTACAATGTACTGCAGTGCAATATATATATAGTAATTCTCTATAAAGTAGCTACTTAAGTTAACTTAAAATAAGTACGTACATAAAACTTTACCTACAAAATGAATTCAAACCTAATTTTTTGTGGTTATGAAGCACTCACCATAATGATTATCTTCCTAAAATTTCAGCTCATTTGGAAACCTCTAACATAGATAAAAATTGTTGTTATCTTTAAAAAAAAATCTAACGGTCCAGAAATGTTAAATTTTTGTAATTGTTTTTTTGCCAATGTTAGAGATTTCCAAATAAGCTGAAATTTTGTAGAGATGATCTTAATATTGAGTATATCATATCCACAAAAAAATAGGTTTAAACTCATTTTGTAGGTGAAGTTTTACTTATTTTAAAGTTAACTTAAGTAGCTACTTTTAAAAGAACGTATATAAAATATATATATATATATATATATATATATATGTTGTACTATATATTTCTAAAAAAATGTATAGTATGTTGTACATTTTGCCTATTAAGTGAGTTAGTCTCGGTTACAATGTACATATATTTTATTATTTACTTGATTTTGTATGAATTTCTAGGCAATGTAATTTCATGGACCACATAAAATATATGTTTTTTTAATTGACTAACTAGCTCATAAGTGGGCTAATGTATATGTGCATGTGAGATGAAGAGGAGGCAGACAAGGTATGTAAAATAGGTGTGGCAGTTTATTAAGCTAACTAGACACTTCTTCATTAGTTGAAGCATGAGTTGGTCCAGAGAATATATTGTTGAATTTATGGACTTGGCTTTAGGACAAAACAGTAGAGACTTGCTTTCTTGAATTTATTGTTGTTGTCCTTGCTAATCTCAGTATGTAACTCAGTATTTAAATTTTGGTGTGTGAATATCAATCGTGGAAACTCAGGACTTGGTTATATGATTTCAAAATAGGTAGCTAGTAATGGAAGTATTAATTAAAGCGTTATCTACTACTTTTGGGTTTCATTCCTAAGATGAGTAATCGTCTTTTAATTCTGTTTTTATGTTATTTGAACATGTTTAAGATCAGATTGATTGTGTGGTGTAGTTGTTGAATTTAAATTGATGAACTGGAAATTTTATGTTTCTGCCTCCTACTTTGATATTACATATAAAATTGAACGGTTTATATTTTTAATTGAATCCAACTTTGAATGAAAGTTCAGTGAGTCCTTTGTTCAACGCAGAAAACCCCAACTCATTTGGATGTGTGGGGAGAAAGTTATGGTTTCGACAACTTAGGTCCTCATAGTTTTCTCACTGCAGAAAACAGTTTTAGTGCACTGGATTGGGGTCATCCTTTTATATGGTTAAGTGTTGATTTAGGCTTCATTAAAACATGAAAAAATAAGGTTTACAAGTCTTCGTTCCATACCAAGTGATCTCGTAACATTCCATGGACTGTAAAGAAAAATATGACATCTAGAAATTTGAATGACAGAAAACAGTGAGTGATTTGATAATACACTAATTTGACCACTATTAGTTGATAAAATGATTTCTTTCACTTCTGAATCCCAAACAATTCGACTAAGAGTCGGTACACATAGATTTAAAGTCATTTCTTCAATTTGCTCTTCACATCTAAGTTCATAGCCTTCGCGGTAACTTCATCGATATTACCTACCAAATAAAAGGCCCGTTCCGGAAGACCGTCTAATTCTTTGAAAAGAATCAGTTGAAACCCCCTAATTGTTTATGTTAGACCAACATATTTTTCGGGAGAACCGGTAAAAACTTCTGCTACGAAGAAAGGTTGTGATAAGAAACGCTTAGTTTTTCGTGCTCTTGCTACGGTTAAACGATCCTCTTCGGATAATTCGTCCAACCCAAGGATAACTATAATGTCCTGAAGTTCTTTGTAACTTAACGTTGTGAAGTTTGTGACATCAAATCCTATTCTCCCTTTCCAAAATTCAAAAAGCAAACATAGAAACAAATTAATTATAAATAATTTACCTAATTAAATAACTATATTTCCATAAACAAATCAAACAAATAAATTAAATAACAAAAATAAAGAAATAATAAACCTTAACAAAAATAAATAAATTGAATTGGGTGCCCAAGTGCGAAAAAAAATCATCATATGTTTTTATATTTATATATACAACTGTACATATGAACCATTTGTTCAAGGCAATAGATAGAGAACCATTCTAAATTAATATAAACTAAATCAAAGTGATAAAAATTGGAATTTTGTGTGAGAGAGAGAGGATTGAAAATGAGGAAGGTGAATTTTTGGGCCTTTTTTTTTTATTTGTTTGTGGAAATATAATTATGTTTTTTGTTATTTATTTGTTACTATTTTGGATTTTAGTTATTTAATTGGGTAAGTTATTAGTTGTTCATTTGTTTTTATTTTTATTTTTTTATTTTTGGAAAGAGACATGCATTTTGGATGCTACATAAGATATGGAGTCCCTAGGGAGTTATTAAATGAGTCTAAATAGATTTTTTGTCAAAATTAATTCCGGATTAAATGTGTATTAAATATTTTGGGTTTTAGTTATTTAATTGGGTAAGTTATTAGTTATTTGTTTATTTATTTTTATTTTTGTTTTTTTTATTTTTGGAAAGAGACATAATTCGGATGCCACCGGTTTTAAAATTAAATCTGAATAAAATGTGTATTAAATTTGTTTTAAAGCATCCAATGTATAATTACTTTACCTCTATGGAAATGATTTAAAATTAATTCTGGATTAAATGGATATTAAATTTTACTTTACCTCTATGGAAACGTTTTAAAATTAAATCCAGATTAAAGTTCAGAATAGATCTACACAAATCCCCGCGCGCATCTAACTCAAATCCCTATGAAATTTCGACCGCTCTTTAAATGTGTAAAAACGTGTATTAAATTTTACTTTACCTTTATAGAAACGTTGTGAAATTAAATATGGATTAAAGCTCAGAAGAGATCTACACAAATCCCCACACGCATGTAACTCAAATCCCTATGAAATCTTGACCACCCTTTGTTTTCGTTTTTTATTTTGTTATAATAGATAAAAGATAGATAGAGATTTGATTTAATTTCACATAGTGTCGTCACACCCCGAATTTCTAAATCATTTAAAATAGGGAATTATTCAAGATATAAGTATCTCAATCACCACCCTATCCAATCATCTAAAAACCCAGGGGTGAAACGAAAAGCTAATAACCTATTACCAAACATGATATAAAAAATAAGATCAAATTAAAACCAAAAAGGAACAATCCTTCAATCACATTATTAAATTAAAATGAAACTAACCAACCCTATTACATATGTTTCAAAACAAAATATACAGTACACTTCAGAAAACTTAAACCAGTAAGGCTCCAAAAGCGAATCCAAATCAAACGTCTTCATCCATTGCATTCTAACATCTATGTTTCCAAAAACACACCCACGTTGCAAAAGAAAACAAATATGGGTCAGCAAATTCAATTTGATGGTATGAGTAAGACTAAAAATAAAATATATAGTACTATATTAAATATTTCAAATAAATAAATATAATGTCACCAACTATTTCAACTTGGAAGACAAGATAGTTCTGTTTTCCAAAGTAGCGTGTAGTTTCTTCTAAGCAAGCTCACTATACATAATTTCAAACTAATAAACAAACAAATTATATCTTACATTTAATCTATCATGTCGTGTCAGGGTAAGATAACGTCTCTGCATATAAAGTTAATAAGTCCTACCATCCTGCAAAACAAAGTTAGATTTTCCAGACGTATGTAATCCTTTAAAGTATATATACATCTATTTCACTCTCACTGCAACCATCATGGGTATACATAATCTGGCATAATATATCGCTAATATTAACATTCATGTCACACCACCATATCCATCATATCACATTAACCACATTCACATTCATTCGTAAGAAATCCTATGCATCATATCATAATACACAACTAATCATATCCAACAAGTCACTCATACATAAAGCCAATATTTTACTTAAAAACCACTCATCAACTTACGAGAACGAGAAAATGTCACAACTAGGGAGTACATTCATCCCTCGTGAGTATCTAGATACTCACACAAATCACATACCACATAAACATTCATTTCTAATAAATCATATACATCATAATACATAAATATTCATATGCAATAACTCAGTCATACGTAAAATCATACTTCACTTTGCTTATTAATTATCTCGTTGACTCATTTATTAATAGACACAACCCAACATTTAGTTCCTACTCTACAATTTGCACTTCACACGTTTGCCAAATCACACATACTCGTGTGCCTCTCTCATACCGAGTACCATTACAAGACATATATCCCAAGAGGGGATATTGCCTCCAGGAAACATATTTCCATTTTGTAAACTCGTAACTTGTGAGACACAATCATCTCTAGGCTTTTCATACGCATAAACAAAGCCTTTTTTGGGCATAAAAAAAATAACAGATCATTCCTGTACATTCTAGGAATCCAGACCTATATTCCCGTACACTCAAGGAATACAACTAGCCTGCAAGACGAATACTTTAGTTCCTCTCTAGGACGGTTTTTCACATAACATCATTAGTCATAAATCTTTCTTTTATTTTTCTTTTCAACAAGGAGGTGTGGAGAGATCTAAATATGTGGACGACACATTAAATTTTCACAAACACTTTTACACAAGATTGCAACACCCAAGAGTTCTCATTTATTAGTTCTCATCTCATAATATATATATATAATAATAATAATAATAATAATAATACTTTCATCATAAAATCATCTTCTCAAGCAGTAGAATACTTACGAAACATTCCAACACACAATAGGCCGACATTTAACTTGCCTCAACAACAACTATATAAATTATTCGTATAAACATTTTCAATTATGAGTAACGCATTAATTAAATGCTTTATAAATTAAAATACACTCCCAATCGAGGAGCAACACTTTGAAAGAGCACAATCAAGTTCCACATACTGTTTATAACAAATACTTTAAATCACCGAGATACAACAGTAAAATCCAATAACTAGCCATAACCAAATCTATATACATTTGAACATTTACAATAATTAGAAAAAAATTACATCCTTTCATTCCACACCAATATTTTAATAACAATAAGAATATATTAAAACTAAAAACACTACATAACATACACTTTCATCATGCCAATAACCAATTTAAACACCTAACCATTTCCATTCACGACTTAACCAATATTAATAGGCTCATTTTCTATGCTGCCTCGACAGATAACCCATCGTTGGATGTCTCTGAAATTTTAAAATGTTAAACTAATGTGTGTGATAAATATATAGATCAAATTTGACATATATCCGACAATGGATCGACCTCCAACTAATTAAAAGAAAACGACTGTGCACTGCAGTGTTTCTGGTGTAGAAAAACTACAACCAATCACATTTATGCGTTCCTCGACAGATATCCAACCGTTGGTTTCGTCTATAATTTTAATATGCCATACTATCATATGTTATACAACTATCGATTAAATTTAAACTCCATCCAGTATAGAGTCAATCTCCATCTGAGCATAAACATTCAACTTCACATTGCAGTTTTCTACAGAGAGTTGAACTAGAAACCAATCTTGCTAATAAAAGTCTCGACCTCCAACTATTCAGAAGAAAACGACTGTGCATTGCAGTGTTTCTGGTGTAGAAAAACTACGACCAATCACGTTTATGCGTTCCTCGACAGATATCCAACCGTTGGTTTCGTCTATAATTTTAATATGATATACTATCATATGTTATATAACTACCGATTAAATTTAAACTCCATCCAGTATGGAGTCAATCTCCATCTGAGCATAAATGTTCAACTGCACATTGCAGTTTTCTACAGAGAGTTGAACTAGAAACCAATCTTGCTAATAAAAGTCTCGACAAATATCTAGCCGTTGGATCTGTCTGAATATCAAATATGTCATACTTCAATGTGTGAGGACACTATGGTTTAAATTTGACAAGTATCCGTATAGGTAAAGGTCTCCATCTAGGCAAAAACAAATTACTGCGTCAGAGAAGTTTTGTAGAGTAAAGTTCATTGTACTCTATTCATCTTCTTCAAATACCACTATACAGTTTATTAATGGCTCATACTACCAATCAAGATTCATATGAACAATACAAATTGTAATAGTATATCATGTTACTACATAAATCATAAAATCTAACTCACAAATTAAATTGACTAAGTTCCAACCACCAATGAAAGCATGTAAATAAGCGAATTAATACCATTCTAATATTGGGTATAAAAATATTGCTTAGCATGCACAACCAACATAGCTTAGTACAAGCAATACAAAGACCTTTACATGGCATGAGACTTTAAAATTGATTTTGTCCATATATGTACCACCCTCACGTGAGTAATTATCTAATTTAATAGAATGGTTCATTGCTCAGGTATGAGTTTTACACAAAAGAAAGTCAATAGAATCAATTATAAACTAATATGCAAGCGAGGCTCAAGCCCATTGTATCCTTAACCTTATAAAATTATTAAGTGAGCCAAAAATTATCAACATGCTCATGCACTATACTAATGTATGATTTAACCTGGTATAATTATTAGATGGGCAAGACTTCCTAAAAACTAGTTCCTACATTGTTCATGCAAGGACATCATATGTTATTTCTTATCTATAAACAAATCAACATATTCCAACATCATTAAGTTCATTATAAGTAACTAGATGCCTAGACCTTAGCCATAAAGAAAACAAGCCGTATGACATAAACCACAAAGTCAAACATAAAGGGATCCACCACCAGGCAAGTATATCACAAGAACTAACGTCAATTACCCATATCAATTTCTACTCACAAAAATCATAGCGTACCATATGCTATAACCATACTTTGTGACCTCCTCAACCCACAAAACATTGATTATCATAAGAACAAAAATATGTGTGAATATATGTAAAAGAAAATAGTCCACTTTCTTTGGATTGAATGCTAGTAAAAAAATATCAAAACTTCTCCAATCCTTTTTCTTATTCCTCTTCTCTTTCTTTCAATAAAAAATATTCTTATTTTTTATTGGAGGCTAGGGTTTTGTTTTTAAATAAAAATATTTTTATAGAGAAAATTCGCGGGTTTGTTTACTTCAAAATTTTAAGTATGTTTAGCTTAACCTATGGGCTTCAAATGGGTCTAAAAACATCTAAGGTCCATACCTATATGAATGAGTACATTTTAACAATTTTTTCAAGCCCAATATGATTCTCAAATACCTACAAAAGTTATAACAACAAATTTAAATAATATACTTCATAAAATCAACAACAATAAGAATATCAATGTTCTACTATAGATTTTTTTTTTGTAACATGCTAGAATTCAAAATAATTAGTTTCAATTTGAATAATATTATTTACGTTGCTTAAAAATTGGGGTTGTTAGGCCTAGTCCAAAGGCCCCATAGCCCCTTAAAAGTAGAGTGGGGAGTGGTGGTTTTTACTCCTCATCCAGATTTCACTATGTATATATAGAGAGTGTTTTTGAGGAATGCAGAGTGCATTCTACGTGAGATCTATCAGTTAGAGTGGTTTGGAAAAACACAAATGATATGTCATTTGGCGCCATTTGAAGTGGAGTAGTATTGTTTGTGTCCCCACCAAATTTGGAAGGTATCAAACTACTCCAATCAATTGGAGTAGAATGTTTCACACCATTGGTTGAACAATTACTACTTTGTATCCTCTGGATAGGGAGTTCTCAACCATTGGACTCAGCCTTATAAAATGAATCTCGTCCCGAGATTCTAGGAGTGAATGTAGATTAATCAAACAAACATTATGCCAAACAATAATGCTTCATAGAGTTTAAAATTAACAGATATAATCTCAACGACTAAGCTTTATGTAATAATCTAAAACATGCCAAGAAGATTAATTAAACACATCATTTACAACTTGCACAAAAAGTATGATAAACAAAGATCAGAAATGTGATATAAGTGTATACCCAAGTATACACACCTTAAAAGAAATACACATATACAATACCGTATAATCTTACATGTAGACATACGTAAATTAAAACCATGTAATGAGAAACATCACTTTATACGGAAATGCATAAGACCAAAATCCAAAACGAGAACAAAGTAAACTTGAAAACAACAAGAAAACTTAACACTACAAAGAAACACTCTTACTACACATATACCACGATCCGAGGAATCACCTAGACCTTCTCATTCTAGACTAATCTATGTTATGATACCAAACTGTCACACCTAAAATTTATAAATAAATTAAAACAAGGAATTATTCAAGATATAAATATCTCAATCACCACCCTATTCAATTATCTAAAAACTAGGGGTGAAACGAAAAGTTAATAACCTATTACCAAACACGATATAAAAAATGAGATCAAATTAAAACAAAAAAAGGAACAATCCTTTAATCACATTATTAAATTAAAAAGAAACTAACCAACCATATTACATGTGTCTCAAAACAAAACGTACACTTTAGAAAACTCAAACCAGTAAGATTCTAAGAGCGAATCCAAATCAAGCGTATTTATCTACTACCTACCATATAAGTTTCTAAGAACACACCCACGTTACAAAATAAAGTAAACAAAGGTCAGCAAATTGAATTTGCTGGTATAAATATAGTAAGACTAAAATAAAATATATAGTATTACATTAAATATTTCAAATAAATCTCAATTAGTAGAGTACACCATAATTAACATGGACATTTAAATTGGACCAGCCTTTTTTCTACTACTAAATACCCTTGATAAAATATTCAAACAAATTATTCAATGCCTTTAAAAAGGACTACTTTGTCATTTCAAAATTTACTACCATTTATACCCTTAAGATGATATAGTACCCTTAAGGACGTATGTATAAATTCAAGTCGGAAATCAACTACACACCACTATTCAATTGTTCGCGAGGTACTTAGGGCCATTAATACCGACTTTATTGTCAGGAAACTAGTCGTCTTCTCTTCTCTTCTCTTCTCTTTTTATGGCGCTTTCTCTCTCTCAAATCTCTCCTCATTCGCTTTCGCCTAAAAGGTAACAGCCAAGAAAAAAAAACAATGTGCCCTAATAATATCTCTATTTCAAAAGGTAAGATATTTCATTTAACCCATTCAAGAATTACATAGATTGGAAATTACTCATTCGAGGATCTGCAACTATTTCGCTACTTTGGCAGGAAGGTTAGTTTCATTCTACTGGCCTCTAATCATTATTATTTGAAGATTTATGATTTTTTTTTAAGAAGCATGAAATATCTTGATGACTTTTTGTTAGTTTTTGAAATTGGGTTTTGGGTATTGCTTACTGTAGTGACCAGGTAAAGAGAAGTGGGTTAAGATAGTTGGGCTCAGAAGAGATTGAGAGACTAAGAGAAGAGAATGACGAGCTGAGAAGAGAGAACGAAAGGGTGGAGGAAGAGACTGGGGAAGAAGAGAACGATGGATCTGAGGGCGATGGATCTGAAGACGAGGAGGCTCAGCCAGATCTTGTTGAAAACCCAGTAGCTGACTTGACAATAAAGCAAGTCCAAGAAATGATAGACAATGACAGGGAGGCGAACAGGCAGCAAGCAAAAGGCTACGGAGGAGTGGCTAAGTAGGTGGTGGCTGGGTTGAACCGCAACCCACTGGCAGATGACAGTTGTGCTTCGGAGGTCCCAAAACGGTTCACTCAGCCTAGGTTCAAGAGATACAATGACAAGGGAGATCCAGCGGACCATATCCATCATTTCCGATAATAGATGCCTTTATGGCAGGAGGCACGGTATGACGGCCTGCGATGTATGATGTTCCCGGCTAGCCTGAAAGGAGGGGCGTCGGACTGGTATTACAGATTACTAGTGGGGAGCATAAAGAATTTCCAAGAGTTAGAGCAGGCGTTCATAGATCATTTCATACATTAGAAGAGGTGGGTGGTAGATATCGCGGCTTTATTCAATATGCGATAGAGATCCGCGGAGTTTGTTAGGGAATTTCTGTGTCAGCTCAAGTCGGAGACGCTGAAAGTTGAAAATCTAGATGAGAGGACGGCAGTAATAGCATTTGAGAGGGGCTTGCGCCCGGGAACAGGAGTGCACCAGTCCGTGGCAAAGAATGAGATCACGAACTTACACGAGCTATATCCGCGGGTGGAGAAATACATAAGGTATGAAGATACCATGCACAAGGAGTCTAGGAGACCAGGGAAGGCAGTGTTGTCATTGGAGAAGGAAAGGGAACACCGGAGGACTGAGACATCTGAAAAAGAAAGCAGGGGATATCGCGGTCGGGCAGAGGCGCCCAAAGGGAACACAGGGAAAGGAAACCATACTGCGAGACGGAACATACACCGCTGAATAAACCAGTGAGTGAGATCTTGCCCCAAATTAAGAACTTCCTAGGGTACGAGGGACCGTGGATCACACCAATAGAGCTACCAGAAAAACCTTTCTGCGCGTATCATCAGATACGGAATCATGATGCTACTGACTGCTATGCACTGAAATGGCTGATTCAGAGGATGGTGGAGAAAGGGATGTTGAGGGAGTTTGTGGGAGGCGCCCAAAATGAGGAGTGTGTACCACCTCAAGGAAGGATATTGGGAACCATTAATGTGATCTACATCGGGGAAGTTCTGAGCCACAACGCTCACAGAGACAAGATAAGGCGGACTGCGAGTATCCAACAAATCAATGAGAGAACAAGTAGACCGTGGCAAAATATGGTGTCTGCGACAAAAAAAGACAGAATCATATTTAGTAGCACGGACCTCTGTGCAGTGGATTCACCACATGAGGATGCCCTGGTCATTACCGTAGCAATGGGAAATTATATGGTGAAAAAGGTATTGATTGATTGTGGTAGTGCAGTGGATTTGCTATTCAGAGGTGCTTTGGAAGAAATGGGGGTCGACCCCAAATAGCTGAGACCTTTGCGAACCAATTTGTATGGATTCAATGGAAGTATGACCAAGCCCATGGGGGAGCTCTTATTGCCCGTGATAATGGGTCCGGTGATAGTTTTCACTCGATTCATGGTGGTCGATTCAACTTCGCAGTACAACGCAATTTTAGGAAGGAGGTGGATTCATGAGATGAAAGCGGTCCCATCGATGTACTACCAGGTGATACGATTTCTCACCCCTACCGGTATGCATGAGGTATAAGGTGATCAGGTAACTACCAAGAACAGACATTGGGGAACAGTGAAGAGGTTGATCAGTGGGCTGGAAGGGGAGACTGCCAACTCTAGAAAGAGGTAGGCATAGCAATTACAATGTTCCTCGGTAGAGGAGAAGTCGGAGTCCTCGGCGGGGCCGAATACTCTCAATGAGGTGGAAGTGGTAAATATTGGAAAAGGGGAAGAGGAGAAGTTCATGTCGATAGGATCCAGTTTGCCAGAAGAATGGAAGGATAAGTTGGTACAGTTCTTGTCAGAGAATAAAGATGTTTTCGTGTGGACGATTGAGGATGTTACTGGGTTAGACCCTGAGTTCGCTTGTCACCATTTGCACATGAGGGAAGACGCTAAACCTGTGAGGCAAAGGATGCGCGACATTAGACCTAAATATGCCGAGGGAATCTGCAAAGAAATTGCGAGGTTGAAGGGGGGCGGGAATCATCCGAGAAGTGGAGTTCACAGACTGGTTGTCTAACATAGTCGCAGTGCCCAAGAATAATGACAAGGTTTGGATGTGCGTAGATTTTACGGATGTAAACCTCGAGTGTCCAAAGGACAGTTATCCCATGCCGCGAGTAGATGAGTTGGTGGACAGGACGGCGAGTCACGCCCCGAATTTCGACAGAATTCGGAAAAACATTATTTGTCCCCGACCCTTCGATCTCCGAGGTGTGACGCACTCTCTACTCCCAAAAACCCATAAACAGTTTTAGAATATACGGATAATTAAAACCAATAAAAATTTTAACTTAAACAAAGCCTCTTCATTATAAAACAATTTACAAATGAAAATGCAAATAATATTATCTCAACTGAAAATCTATATCACCTAAAGGGAAAACAAAACACAGACTGAGATGCAATGCTAACGCAAACCACAAGCAGCAACCAATCTTCTTCATCCCTAAACCTGTCAAGACTTATCAACTATGTTCATTTAATGAACACACCCGATAAGCAAACATGCAAATCGGGTCAGCATTATAAACAATGCTGGTGTGAGTAGCCCTAAAAACAACATATAATAATACATATATATATACACCATCCATAAGGCAGTTAGTTCCTCCACCGAGGCGCCTTAACTTCCAACAACTAGTACAACAACCTTAAGTATACTAATTAAGGCAGGTAGTTCCTCTACTGAGGCGCCTTAACTTCTCACTAACCACACAACAAACTATACGCATCATAAATAAGGCAGGTAGTTCCTCCATCGAGGCGCCTTAGGTTCAACTGAACAAATAACCACACAAACGTATTATATACGTACCTCATTTCCTGCTCAATCACAGAGTGGGTCGTCTCTGCCCAAGTAATTAATTTGACCCACCCTTCTGCAAAACCATATATAATCATCTATCTACAGATACATCATTAACAAACATATTACCATAATTATATTAATTAAGGTTTTCTTTGCATGTCCCTAAAATCACGCCAGATCTATGTCTTACCTAGTTTCCCTGGCTACCACAATCGCTACCCAACGCCGAACATGTACATCCACATGCCTCCCTTACATAATGAGCCACTCCGTGCGTAACCACCTCGGGATGGATGCCGCGACACCGTAAATCCTCACACGGAAGCCAAATCTATGTAAGCACCGCCACTATTCGGCATAAAAATATTATGCGATCATCGCTCTATTTTGCGAACGGAATAATCAAGCCACTATTCGGTTACGCCGGAGGGCCGCCGAGGCCATTCAAATTTTAACCGGAACGCCCGGAAGGCCATTCCATTCAGATTAATCAAACGCCGGAAAGGCCAATCACATGAGTTGTGGTAGTCGTTCTAGGATTTTCGTTATGTAATTTATTCAGTGTCATACATTAATGACTCATAAACATTTCTACTATATCACGTGCAGGTCAATTACCTTATTGCACTAAGCCATAATATCTAGAAACATCTCAATTATATCTCATAGTCACTTTCATTCTTTCACGTGCCATATATTATTGCACTACACCACACTCCCCGGGGGCAAATATTCACCAATACTATATTAGCATCTCACATATAAAATAATGGAGTGTATATACATTTCTCCAAGATATTGCATTAATATAAATATCCCAGCATATTATCTCATGTCACAATGCTTCAACGTATCACATACATTTTTATTATAACGTATTAGGAATATAATATCTCCTAATACCCAATTATCGCCACGGTCAAAAATACACAACATCAAGGTCAAATCTTTCTTAGATAATGACCACCAAATTATACAAGCTTCCACAGCATTTTATTACTATATGTGTCCATATAATATACACATAAAACGTAGCACAATTAAACAATCCACAGTCCACAATCAAAGCCCAATATGCTTTACACACTACTCACGTCAAATCTAAATTAGATAATTTACCAACCAAGTTATACAATATCCGACAGTATTTTATTACTATATATATCCATATAAACAAACATATGAAAAACTGGAAAAGTCAACATCCACAAATCAACGGTCAACAATCCAAAGTCAACGGTTAACGGGTCAAAGGCCAACACCTCATGGTCAAGGTCAAACTCAACATGCCATGGTCAAAGTCAAACTGTCATCGCCAAAGTCAAAGGTGAAAGTCAACCGTCCCATGGTCAAAGGTCAAAAGTCAATCGCCCCGGTCAAAGTCAATGTGTCCCCGTCAAAGTCAAACTGCTGCTTTTTTTTCGACAGTTCAGGTCATAGCCATGGTTCATGGCTAAGGACAAAGGTGCATGGTTCACATAGTTCATGACCACGGGCCCCGTTCGACCTAACCGCCAAGCCCAAACCTTAGAACCCGAAAGTCTAAAAGTCCACTTATTTATTCTACCTGACCCAATTGGATCTATTTTAAGTCCTATGGACTGGTCCATGCAATATTATAAACGGGCCCAAAACTTATCTTCGAATCGCCCCAACAGCTTAAGTGGTTCGGTCAAAAATAATTGGATTTGGCCCAATCAAAACTTTAATATAAACCGTCCACACATACAAAGGCTAAAAAGAATTGGTCCAACACAAAACTAAAAAGAGTTGGCCCAACCAAAACCGATGTGTGGTCCGGCCCATAACACTTAAACTAAAATCGGGCCCAACCACAACAAAAAAATTAGAACCGCCCAAATAACTTAAATAGAACCGCCCACATTAAAACCAAAAGGGTTAGGCCCAAAGCCCAAGCCCAAATCGGTGAACAGTTCACCTTCTTCCCTCCTCCAAAGACCTCCACCTCCACCAAAAATCCGCCACCACAAGTTCCCACACACGACCACCCACTTCAAAACACACGGTTTTGATCCTCATCAAAACCCCTATCTCTTTAACAAAACCAAAACTCTAATATCGGTGATTCCATACCCTTCTTCAAACTAGATCGAGATTTTCGGCCGCCATTAATGGCTTCTTTCACCTCCACTCGACAGCCCCCATCCACATTCCAACATCAACCAAACATCGACCACCCATCAAATCAAACAAACACAGGTTCAAACGATTTAAAAAAAACGAAAACCCTAAGTCCCAAGAATGGCGATGAACGGCCATTAGCTTCTCCCTCCAAGCTTTATCGCCCCACTCGACCTTCCACCGCCACCAAATCATCCCCAATCATCAATCACTCCCATAACCACATACAACAGCTTTTAACACAAACAAAAACATAGTTTATATACAATATGATGAATGTGGATCTACTTCGCTTCCTCATCGGGCGACGCCATTGGACGCCCATTCCGAAGCTTGAACAGCTTAAGCTCGAGTTTCCAAAACCGAAGTTTACCGCGAAACACAAACCGACATCGGCTGTGGGGCTTATTACGCGCCGTGCGTACTTCAATTTCGAGCTTTCGACAGTTCTAAGTATCGAAGTCTCAACAGAGTTTGAAAGATAGTTTAAACCAATGTAACAACCACAGATCTAATAACAATAACCTAATAATGAACGAAAACTTTGAACAAGATAATTATAATGTGAGATAGAAAACTAATCTACTCACTGACGTAATAGCTCGACGAAATCCTCCTAGCCCGATTCGTCATACCTAACGCCCAAAGAAACCAAATTCTCATTTTAATTAATATTCTTATTTTTTTCTCTGAACCCTATTTTCTAGAAAAATGTGTTTATATACTTGGGTCCCAAACCCAAGCCCAACACCGACTCGGGCCCAAAACCCAGGCCCACGTATCCCAAGTCCAATCCGACGAATTTTGAAAATAAATAAATTAAATTAATTTATAAATAGAAAAATACGTATTTAAAAATACGGGCGTTACAGCGAGTTTCAAGATATTTTCGTTCATGGATGCATCGATGGGCTACAATCAGGTCGCGATGTATGGGCTCGATCAAGAGAAGACCGTGTTTGTGGTGGAAGGCGGTACATACTGCTATACGAGGATGTCGTTTGGCTTGAAGAACGCCGGGGCTACATTTCAAAGATTGGGTGAGAAAATGTTTGAAAGCAAGATTAGAAAGGGGATCGAGATTTATATAGATGACATGGTAGAAAAGAGTATGTCGGAAGAGGAGCATATAGAGGGTTTGAGGGAGACATTCGGGATACTTCGGAAATACAACTTGAAGTTGAACCCTGAGAAGTGCACATTCGGAGTGACCACGGAAAAGTTTCTGGGTTATATCGTTACTCATAGGGGAATAGAGGCGAACCCCAAACAGATAAGGGCGTTAGTGGAGATGCTGTCTCTGCAGAATGTTAAGGAAGTACAACGGTTGGCAGGAAGGGTAGCAGCGCTGAATAGGTTCATCTCCAAATCATCCGATAAATGTAGACCGTGATAATCATAAAATGATAGTTTTACTAATGAATAAAGCGATGAAACTCTAAACGAAAGTAAAACTATAAATTGAACTTGTACTAGATTTATCAAAGATTTCTACTCTCGATACTATTGAAGTAGAGTTGGAATAGAAGATTCGTTCCACTCCTAATTCTTTAGCATTCAAGTTTCCTACGACTATCAATCCTACCAAAGTCAATGAGATAATTACGAATTATACTACGAAATGCTACGGAATACTAAGATTTTAATCTAGAATAAGAATCAGGGGGGAATTGAATCCACCTTGAATCCAACTTAAGAAACTAGCATAGATTGTTGTAATCCAATTCTTACGTTCTTATGGTAAGAATTGGTCGTTCTAATCTCTAATTATATATGACATCTCTACCAATTCATAACTAGCATATGAGGACGTCCACCCATTCTCATGGCGAATCAACGTCCTTCTAGAGTGGAATAGACTCTTACAACTATTCTAAGCTAACAAAATCAAGTTTTCATCAAGGCTTCATAAAACCCCTCTAATGGAGGTTTAGCCTCATTTCATCAAACTATCATTTTCAAATAAATTAAAACTAGACATCATATAAAGATTCTAACTTTACTAAATTCAACTAAACAATAATTGAAATCTAAATTAACAACTAAGAATTCATTGAATAACAAAAATTGAAATTATATCTAAACAATTTTAAATAGCAAAATCGAATTTAACAAGAACTAACTATTTTATTTATCTAATCAATGATAAACAATGATTCAAATACTTAATCTAAAACAAAGAATGGAAACTAATTAATTAACTAATTCAAAACTCAAAAACTAGATCTAGAACTAAGCTTTTTAATGACTACTCTAATGGTTACTTTCTAACCTAAACTAATTGATTGATAAGAGCTAAGTTTTGTATGTGGAAATGGAGGATACCAGATCCACATTTTCGTGCATGGGCTGAGGGTCCATGTTTTGGGTCAGAAAATCGAGCCCAAAGCCCAATTTCTTCAGTCCACAAGCCCCTTTTCAGCTGGCTTTGACTTCAATAAGCTTTTTGTCTACTTCTGCTCTCTGATTGGGTCAAAGTTTGGACCATTAGAAAGCTCTTTCCGAGCCGGTCGTTTTGACATAAGGTACACCCAATTCTGAGGCCTGAGTCCAAAGATACGATCTTCAGAAGTTCTGCTGACTTTTATGTGTTGTTTATGCTCGTCTTGGCCTTTAATCCCAGAACTTCTTAGCAACCAACCCTTTGCTCCTTTATATCGCCAAAGTGGCACATTTCTGCACATAATTGACTTCAATGCCTGAAATACATAAAAACACGTAATTAACATTAACTCTTATTTATTACTCGCATAATTGGTCTAAAAATATTATTGTTAAGGGGTTAAAACTACAGTTTTGGGATCTTATGAAACCACCCCCAAACAGCATTTTGCTTGTCCTCAAGGAAATATGAGAATTAGCATAAGTGACCAAAAATGGAGTTCTAACTAATCTCGTTTCGCCGAGTGCGATTGTATTAATCATATGCAACAAGGCCTTAAATCACTAGGAATTCCCTAGTGGACGAGTTATAGCCTCGTGAGAGTTTTCTAGTGAAGGTACTCACAAACTTTATCTATACTACAACGACTTAGAAATAAAACTATTATTTCCTTATCTATGTCTTAATTATCTATACAGCTCACTAGCAATGAATACAAAATAATCAAGTCGAAATCTAAGCTAATATATGCATAATAATCAATCATCTATGAATAAACATATATACAATGAGTAATACTATGAGATGAACTAGCAAGTCCGTTTCTGAAAACTCGGAATAGCGTCCTTAAGTAGGTCTTCACATAAATGTCAAGACAAAAACCACTCTGATTTTTCCGCTCAAGTTTAAGCTCTCCGGTGTCGCGGTGGGCACACTTTACCTTACAATCTCAATGACACACAAGGAAGCGAGTCGATCAAACACATCCGCCACTTACTATCACACTAACCTATTCCTAATTGAGCTAGATGTCTTTATTAGGTGTTGCGGGGATTAGGAGATGGTTTAAGAAGGAAGGAAATGGATATTCAAAGAGGACAAGTCTGAGATAATAGAGTCTTCATATTATGTAACTAGAGAAAACCTTATTCTTTACTTTTGCTTCTACACTTTGTTTCCATCCTTAGCCATATTTTTTTTTCTTTTTCTTTGGCTTTTGACTCCTTGATTCTATTTTTGGAATTCTAACTCTTTATTTCCTTTTATTTTTTATTTTTTATTTTTTTATTTGGATGGAGACTTACTTTTCTCTTCTGAAGCGACTAACGAATTCTTGATTTCAAAGGTTCTTCTCTTTTCTATTCTTCATCTTTATTCTCAGACTTATTCAAATAATTGGGTAGGTTGATTTTTTATTTTGTTTTGTTTTGTAACAGGGTAAAGGATTTGTGGTTTGTGAAAGGCTCAAAAAAGGCTCAGAGGGGCGACTAGTGGAAAATAATTCATAGGTTTGAATTTCTGGCTATATCGATCCAAAGAGGGCCTAAATTCTCGCTTAGGATATGATATAGTAATCAAGCAAGTGGACGTGTGATTTCTTTATCCGGATTTTACTTCTCCCTTGTGTCATTTCTCAAATGTTCACTCATATAAGGCTTTAGGCTATATTCTCACAGGATTTGTAGAATAAGTACTCTAGCCTAGATTTCAGAAACTTACTGCTAACAATTATAGATACTCATGTAATATATTTATAGATAGATGCAAGGATTATTACCTACATATTAGCCTAAGTTTCTAAAAACTATTCTAATGCAAAAGCTACGTGAGACTTCTAGATTATTGAGAGCATAGAGAAAGAAAACAATACCAATATTCCTAAGTGTATAGCATACTTTTTTATTTTATATTTTTAAAATTTTTGAATTTTTTTTAACTAGAAAACAAGTGCATATTATACATATCTATATCCTAACAGATGCCTTAATTACACGTGTTTCTATGCCCCCCCCAAACAAAAAGCATGCTTTGTCCTCAAAGTATTTAAATAACTAGGGTAGAGAAATACCATTGAAACGCGTGAAATTCTAGAGCATCTGCAAAATAAGGTTAAACATACTAATATAGAAAAGAAAAACTGACGCAACTCTATAAGAGTTCCACCCGTTATGGGGTTAATGAGAAATAAATTGCTTGGGACATAAGCAGACACTAACTGAAATAAAAACTAACATTAACTCCTGTTTAAGCATTTTCCTCATTTCCCTCTCCAAAGAGAGGAGGTTCCTTCGCATCATGCCATGCCATGATAACTTGCCAAGCCCGCCGCCGTGTGTCGTCAACTTGTGCTAACCTGTCTAGTGTTACTATGTCTGATGGGGTGTAAGGAGCAACCAAATGAGGTTGTACCTGCCATCCCGGCCAAGTCATTACTCGAAATGAGCGAACCACCCAATTGGTGGGTCTCATGACTTTAACCCTTTTCCAATCCGTGAACTGGATACAGAATTCAGGTAGACAACTGAGCATGATGCGACAAACCAAAATAGGCATAAGAAGATACTTATGTCGCATGCTTTGGGCTCTTTTAAGACTAGCCACTAATACGCGGGGAATGTCATATCGGCGACGTCCCTCAGCTAAAGCAAGGAAAACGTCACCAGCGGTACTATTTGTAGAGCTAAACTGCCAATCCCCTAAAATATTCATCAGGATGAATAACATAGTGGTGCCTATATTTAGGGACAGGCTACCAAGGGCTATGTTGTAACGCCCTTGGTCCATTATACGAAATACCTCTCCCCCATAATACTCATAGAAATATGTATAGTCATAAAGGTATGCATTATCGGTCATATATCCCCACGTGTGAATAGGATCAGGTATTGGTATTTCTGAAACTAATGCTACTACATACTTATTGAATTCTAGTGGTGTGTCATCGACCGTGACAGAGAATTATTGTTCTCCATCTTGGTTATAATAGAACTTAACATTATTGTAAAAAAAAATTCAGTAAGCTTAGGTGAATACGAGTCGTCTTCACTTACCAGAAGATGCCTCCATCCGAACTGCATGATCCTTTCGCGGAACCAATGTCCATAAGTCTCGCTCCCCAACAAGTGTTCGAAAGACTGCTCCGGTATTACTATAGGAGAAGTCATCACAAAACTACTCTTTAGAACAGCTGCAACGATCTTGGAACAACCCACAAAAAATTGGAATTTTTCTTGCCCACAGGATTCTGGGCGCGGGGTGCACTCCACTTATGCCTGGATAGGGCGTGGGGTGCACTCCACCTATGCCTGGATAGGGCGCGGGGTGCGCCTTGGTGATTGTCGAGTTATAGGCACTTGGCAGGGCTTTTACTTTGTGCTCGATGGGCGCTGGTCGCCAGATGAAAACCGGAATTCCGGTGTTGTGCGCAGGTCGTCGCTTCATTTCGAGGCTTGGTAGGGTAGGTGTGGGTCGCTCGATGAAATTCTCATGCCGACGATTGCCTAGGGCGCAGTCGCACTCCATCAGGCAGCCCGAAATCCAGCCTTGAAGTTATGAAGTGAGAAGGAAATAAGAAGGAAAACGTGGGAGTGAAAGGTGAGAAATGAAAGTGGGATGTAGTGTGGGTTGTGAGTGTAGAATGAAAGAAGTTTATATAGGTTGTAAGCTTCCAAAACGAATCGGCAAGTTGCCAAAAAAAAAAAAAAATTAAGGCAATTGCCGGAAACAAAATATTTTCGAAACCGGAAATGGAAACAACCTATATTCTTTAATCCAAAACAAACCTAATATCTTTTAGGTTGAATTTAGGATAGTAACTACCTAACTCATTGAGATTTCATCCTACCACACATCTAATCATAGGCATGCCAATATCGGCAATATTCCCAACAATCATCGCAAAATTACATAATAAATTGTGGATCATATAAAAACTATGCTAAAAGAAATAATACCACCCCCAAACAATTCTGGAAGGTGGGATTAACACAAGAATCAACGCAGAATTTGAAAAGAACCACATTATATTACAATCGAAATTCAAATACAGTTAACTACCGAATACAAATTTAACTACTGAATTCCAATTTAACATCCGAACTAATAAAAACAATAAAAACAACATCAAAACACAAATTTTCCTAAACAACTAGCCACGAGATGAAGATGGTTGAGCAATCAAGGATGGAAATACCAACACCTCACCTCCAAACAAATTTTATAGAACAGAGTTTAGAAAAATTGTTTTAAACGTGGGTCTTTTAAAGTCAAATTCCCGAGACTTCATAAATTACTATTTTTATGGTTTTAATATATATATATATATATATTATGAATACGGATTAATATAAGGAAAAAAAAAAGCAATAAGGACATAATTCACATCATAGAAGAACATGACTCAAAAATCGAGAAACATGCAAGAGTGGAAAACGTAATTATGTTAACCATGGACTTAGGATCCGGTACTTATAGCCACACACTCCATAGGGAGGGCCCGGTTACCTAATGGTGCACTTACCAATTTATGGAAGTGAAATGTAGCACACCGAAGAATAAAATGAGTCTTTTATAGTCAGATACTGAAGACTTTATCTAACACATATGTATATAATGAACATGTAGTTTACCATATATCAATAACCTAAAGAGTTGTGGGTCTTTCCATAAATAAATAACATGGAATGCACTCCCAAACAGAATCAAACACCAAGATTTTCGACGACACAACTTAGTGAAATGAAAGCGAAGTCTGATAGATCTAGAATGTAACCAAGCATGAACCTTCTTTTTCCTCCAACGAAGAGGTGTCCATGTGAATGAGTGTGAAAAAATGGATGGTTGTGGAAGATATGGTGGATATGGATGAATTTTAGAAGTAAGGAATTGAAAAAATGAGAATGTGGGTTTAGCATAAAACTCATTTGTTGCATGAGTTGGTATCATCACACAACTGAAAATGAAGGTGTCAGGTGGTTCTTTAGGTAGTATTTTCTTAACAGGAGAGTTTAGAAAATCATGAAGCACAGGAGAAACAAGAGGATCCAGTGCAAACTCTAAGTTCCTTTGAAAGGGTGGAAGGAGGGGAAGCGAGGCGGTTAGTGCGCAAGTTAGTTCTTGATAGGGTGAATCATCACCTGCTCTAAGAAACTCATCAAGTTCCTCATCCAGCTTGGTCATATCCACATTACTATGGTATTCCTCTGTATCCTTGAGAAAGTCATCAATCTCGTCCTCATCCATAAGATGGGTATCGACTGGTGTAGGGATGAAAACGTCAGAGTCTGAACTTCTAAAGGAAAGAAATTTGGGTATCGGATTATCAGGAAACGTGTTGTTGAAATAATCAACCTCTCCATCGACAGTCGTATCTGGGTACTGTTGAAACATCTTAAAAACATTTACCTCAACAGAAAGATGGCCAAAGGATAAGGACATCGAACCATCATGCGCTTTATGAGCGCGTGTTGGCGAGCTGCCAAGAAGGGACGCCCTAAAATGATAGGAACAGAGTCGTTAGTGACTTCTATGTCGAGGATAACGAAGTCGGCTGGGTAGTAAAAATTTTAAACTTTAACTAGCACATTTTCAACCACACCCTTAGGATACTTAATAGAACGATCCGCTAATTACAACGTCATTTTCGTTGGTTACATCTCTTGTAGACCGATTTGTTTATATAAATAATAAGGGAGTAAGTTAACACTCGCCCCCAGGTCTAATAAAGTAGTTGTCATGTGATTATCCCCCAAGGTGCATTGTACAGTAGGACGACCAGGGTCCTTGTACTTAACGATTCCATTATTTTCCGATAGAGTTGAGAACTGTTCAGTTAAAAAGGCATCTTTAGAAATATTTGTCTTGCACCTAGTAGTGCACAACTCTTTAAGAAACTTAGCATGGTGAGGTAACTTTTTTATCGCTTCCAGAAAAGGAAGGTTTATCTTTAGATTTTTGAAAACTTTCCTAATCTCATCAAAATTCGTATCCTTAGTTAACATTGCTAATCTCTGGGGAAATAATGGTTTCTCTCTATATTTAGCGTAAGGATCAACATGATGTTTAACCTTGACTTTTTGTTTCTTAGGTTATGGTTTAACTGGTACCTCTACAGGGGTAGGATCTTCAGTTATCATTTCGGTATCTAGTTCGATATTTGGTGTAGGGACTACGGGTGGGGTAACCACAGGCATACTTACAGCGTTATCAACCAATCTGCCAGAACGGAGAGTGATGATAGCATTTAACTCACCTACGTTTCTATTTTTATTACTAGTATTACCGATTACCTCAAATGCTGTGTTTGGTGTTTTAGGATTAGGTAACGCTTGACCTGGAAAAACGCCTTTTGGTTGGGCTTTCTCTTGGGCTAACTGTTGGGTTAAATGGTTAATTGATTGTAAAACCTATTGGTTAGATTGAGCCATGGATTGGAAAAGTTGTTGGTTAGATTGAGCCATGGTTTGGAAAAGTTGTTGGCTAACCTGTATGAAGGCGTCAAGACGATCCGGTTGTGTAGGTGTAGTGGTCATAGGTGGTGTGACTGGAACTATCTCACATTGATTATTAATAGGTAGGTTGTGATAGTTATTATTAACTGGAATGATACCTCTATTAGCAATATAATTATTATTGTTATAATTATTATAATTACCTTGTCCTTGTCTTTGTCTCTGGGGAGCTTGGTTGTAAATGGGTGCTGGCCTAACATTTTGATTATTATACCCTGGAGGTGTAACTTGTTGATTATTTCGCCAACCGAAATTTGGGTTTTGTCTCCAAGGTGCGTTAGGTTTGCTATTGATGGAATAAACATTGTCCGGCTGTGCGGAAGGATGTTCATAGACTAGAGGACAATAGGAGTCGGGATGCCCAGGACTCAAACATAAATTACAGGGAATAGAGTTGACATTCATGACAGGGGTAGGCTTTTGTTGAACAACAATAGCCTCAACCTTTTTAGTGAGAGATTCGATTAAGTTTTTAAGCTCAGGATTGGGTTTCATCTCAAACATCCCTGGCCTTAACTGTTGAAGAAGAACTAGTGGAACGGGGGATATCGCCACTACCCCCCCCCCAGTTATTATTATGCTTTGTTTGATCTTCTAGAAATTTATAAGCCTCTGAGGCTCCTTTACTGAGGAAACTACCCCCATTCATTATGTCAAGCACCGCTTTGTGGTGGTGTAACAGTCCCTTGAAAAAGCCACGAACTAACGTGTCTTTCGCGAGATTATGGTGTGGACACTCTATAAGAAGATCGGTGAAATGATTCCAAGCCTCTGAAAATGATTCATGAGAATTCTATTGAAAGAAATGAATCTTGAAAAGCATTTCATCGGTCTTCAGTGGTGGGCAAAAATGTTCCATAAATAGTTGAACAAGTGTATCCCACGAGTCCACAGAATTTGGCGTTTGGGCAGTTAACCAAGACGCCGCCTTATCGGCTAAAGTGAAGGGAAATACCCTCAATTTAATTTGTTCAGCACCAACTTTAGGATGGTGGAATGTAGTAAGGACTTGGTCAATCCTACGCATGTGCTGATAAGGCTTTTCATGGTCTAACCCATGAAAAATGGGTAACAAATTAAATATATTTGGGGGGATTCAGAAATCCCCCATTGGGTCTGATAGAACGATGCAAGATTTAGGGCTATTGTTCAAGGCTTTGTAAAAGTCAGAGAGAGGAGACTCTCTTTCTTCAGCCATTACTTCAGGTGGTGTGTGTGGTATATTAGTTAGAGGTGTAGTTGATGGTATACTAGAAAGGTGTATTTGTTGACGTTGTCGGTTGATTACGTTAGGTGTTTTTCTTCAGCCTGACCTTAATCTCATGCAAGACTAAGCCAATCTTAACGAACACAACAACACTCCAAACAATCCTGATATGATAGTATGAACCTCTAACAGGAGATGCGAGGTGTGGAAGAAAATAGTACATGAATGCCTTCTTGCTTCGCTTATAAATAACGTCTTGTTTACGCGTGCTCAGTGTGTATAACAAGTTAAAACACTGAAAACTATGAAGAAATGGAAATCTGAAACAAACTTGTGGAAATCGGGCAGTTTCAGCAAAGGACGCAGGTAGCGCTCATAATAGGCCTAAGTAGGGTGCAGGTAGCGCTCATGTTTGAGCTGGAGTTCTAGGCTTCTGGGCGCAGGGCGCGCTCCAATTTAGTCTTGGTGGGGGCGCAGGTAGTGCTCAGGGAAAACCTCAAGGTCCAGGCGCTTCAACGCGGGGGGCACTCGTGTTTTGCCTTGGCAAGGCGTGGGTCGCGCTCAGCCAAAGAGTGGAGTTCCAGGCGCTTAGGCGCGGGTTGCCCTCCAATTATGCCTACCCAGGGTGCGGGTCACGCTCCGTGTAATTTTTCGAGGAAAATTTTCAGTACTAAAATGGACAACCATAGTGAGAATCAAACAAGGGTGGGTGGGTTATGGGACTTTGGAAAATTAACAATTCTAAAGAAAACAATGCTAAAGGCAATTAAGATGGCAGCGGCGCCATTTGATAATCGTAAAATGATAGTTTTACTAATGAATAAAGCGATGAAACTCTAAACGAAAGTAAAACTATAAATTGAACTTGTACTAGATTTATCAAAGATTTCTACTCTCGATACTATTGAAGTAGAGTTGGAATAGAAGATTCGTTCCACTCCTAGTTCTTTAGCATTCAAGTTTTCTACGACTATCAATCCTACCAAAGTCAATGAGAGAATTACAAATTATACTACGAAATACTATGGAATACTAAGGTTTGAATCTAGAATAAGAATCAGGGGGGAATTGAATCCACCTTGAATCTAACTTAAGAAACTAGCATAGATTGTTGTAATCCAAATCTTACATTTTTACGGTAAAAATTGGTCATTCTAATCCCTAATTATACATGACATCTCTACCAATTCATAACTAGCATATGAGGACGTCCACCCATTCTCATGACGAATCAACGTCCTTCTAGAGTGGAATAGACTCTTACAACCATTCTAAGATAACAAAATCAAGTTTTCATCAAGGTTTCATCAAACCCCTCTAATAGAGGTTTAGCCTCAATTCATTAAACTATCATTTCCAAATGAATTAAAACTAGACATCATATAAAGATTCTAACTTTACTAAATTCAACTAAACAATAATTGAAATCTAAATTAACAACTAAGAATTCATTGAATAACAAGAATTGAAATTAGATCTAAACAATTTTAAATAACAAAATCGAATTTAACAAGAACTAACTATTTTATTTATCTAATCAATGATAAACAATTATTCAAATACTTAATCTATAATAAGGAATGGAAAATAATTAATTAACTAATTCAAAACTCAAAAACTAGATCTACAACTAAGCTTTTTAATGGCTACTTTCTAACCTAAACTAATTGATTAATAAGAGCTAAGTCTTGTGTGTGGAAATGGAGGAGACCAGATCCACATTTTCGTGCATGGGCTGAGGGTCCATGTTTTGGGCCGGAAAATCGAGCCCAAAGCCCAATTTCTTCAGTCTACAGGCCCCTTTTCAGCTGGCTTTGACTTCAACAAGCTTTTTGTCAACTTTTGCTCCTCTGATTGGGTCAAGGTTTAGACCATTGGAAATCTCTTTCTGAGCCGGTTGTTTTGACATAAGGTACGCCCAATTCCGAGGCCTGAGTCCAAAGATACGATCTTCGGGAGTTCTGCTAACTTTTGTGTGTTGTTTTTGCCCGTCTTGGCCTTTAATCCTAGAACTTCTTAGCAACCAACCCTTTGCTCCTTTATACCGCCAAAGTGGCACATTTCTGCACATAATTGACTTCAATGGCTGAAATACATAAAAGCACGTAATTAGTATTAACTCTTATTTATTACTTGCATAATTGGTCTGAAAGTATTATTGTTAAGGGGTTAAAACTACAGTTTTGGGCTCTTATCAGACCGCTGTACAGGTTGTTAAGGAGTACACCGGATTTCGTGTGGATTACAGAATGTGAGGATGTGTTTCAAGAAGTGAAAATGTATTTGGGCAAAGCGCCTCTGTTGTCTCGACCTGAACAAGGGGAAAAACTGTATTTGTATTTGGGGGCCACGGATTATGCAGTTAGTTCTGTACTAGTCCGAATAGTAGACAAAGTAGAGAGGCTGGTATATTTTCAGAGCAAGACATTGCTGGATGCAGAGACGCGGTATAGCAGGATCGAGAGGTATGCCTCGGCATTGATTTTTCAACCTTGAAGTTGAAACCTTACTTCGAGGCGCATGTGATAGTGGTGGTGACGAATTTTCCTTTGAAGCAAGCGTTGAGGGCAGAAAAATCGGGCAGAATGTTAAAATGGGTAGTGATGCTAAGCTCCTATGAGATACAATATCAGGTAAGGACTGCGGAGAAGGCACAAGCAATAGCTGAGTTTCTGGCGGAGTTCCCCGCAGAGGACCCTACTTAGGGAGAAGAGATGGTTATGGAACCCGAGAGGGAGGGGGAACCTGACTTCCTAGACCCGTGGGATAAGAGGAATGGGTAGAGGGTGTTTGCAGATGGATCTGCAACCGATGCAGGCAGCAGCATAGGGGTCGTATTGGTTACACCCGACAACGACAGAATAGAGCAAACCATGAAGTTAGGATTCACGGCATCCAGTAATGAGGCAGAATATGAAGCTGTGATAGCGGGGTTGAGAATGGCCGAGGATTTGGGAGTGAAGGAACTGACAGTATTCTCCGATTCGAATTTGGTGGTATGTCAAGCAAATGGAGGATTCGCAGCCAGATGCGCTCGAATGGCGAGATATTTAGAAGTGCTAAACCAAAGAGCCGCAAAGTTCACGAAGCTCCGGTTCGTCCACTTGGGCCGCGGTGAGAATATACATGTTGACGCCCTGGCATACATAGCAGCAGCGATTCCTGGGTTAGAAGTAAGGACGATATTAGTGGGAAGGTTAGAGAGACCAAGCACTGAGGATGCGGTAGAGGTTTGTCAGGTCGAGGAAGAGAGTGCGTGGGAGTTGGATGGAGCCAATTAAAGGCTTTTTGTCAGGAGAGGAAGTGACAGACAAAAAGGGAAGAATAAGGTTGGAACATACTTCACAGAGATACGTCTTGTTGGAAGGAGAATTGTACTGAAATAACTTCAATGGACCACTGCTAAAATGTTTGGGTCCGCGGTTATCGAATGAGGCGTTGGCCGAATTACACGAGGGAGATTGTAGGAGCCACTAAGCTGGAAGAACTACGACACATCGTTTGTTGACACAAGGGTATTTCTGGCCCCATATGAAAAGGGATGCAGTAGAGTTTGTGAAGAGATATGATAAATTTCAAAGGTTTGCCCAGTTGATCTTTGCCCCCGCAGAACCCCTACACAATGTTTCGAGCCCATGGCCATTCGCGATGTGAGCAATGGATATAGTGGGGCCACTGCCTATGGCCAGCGGTAAACGGAGGTTCATGCTCGCAGCCACTGATTACTTCACGAAATGGATTGAGGCCGTGCCCTTGCAGCAGGTGAAGGAGACACAAGTAATCAAGTTCTTGTGGGAGAATATTATATGCAGATTTGGATTGCCATATGCCATCATACCAAACAATGGGACCCAGTTCACCGGAGCAAAGGTGACCGGCTTCCTACAAGCTTATAGGGTGAAACAGGGGTTCTCGGCCCCCTACAATCCTAAGGGCAACAAACAGGTGGAGTCATCCAACAAAACTATTATGAACAATCTGAAGAAGAAGTTGGAGGAGAAGAAGGGGGCATGGGCAGACGAGTTGAATCATGTACTCTGGGCCTATCGAACCACTCCTTGGACGTCCACCCAAGAGATACCGTTCTCGATTGCTTACAGCGTGGAGGCTGTGTACCCTCGGAGATGGTGGCGGCTACAACGCGGACATAAGGCTGTGGAGGAGTGTTCAAATTGGAGAATATTAGCAGCGGATCTGAATCTAGCAGAGGAAAGAAGGGACACTGCTGTATCAAGTTGGAGGAGTACCACAGGAGATTGCAAAGACAATACAACAAGAGGGTCAAGCCGCAGAAATTCCAAATTGGTGAGCAAGTACTCCATCGAGTGACTCCTAGCACAAATAAGGAGAATGACGGGAAGCTGGGTCCAAACTGGTAAGGACCGTACACCGTGGTAGATGTGGGAGGAGCGGGCTCCTACAAGTTGCAAACAAAGGAGGGCAAAGTGATAGAGAAACCATGGAATGTGAGAATGCTCAAGAAATTCCACTTTTGAATGTAATGAAAATCCAGAGCAAGGATATGTAGCTGTATGTAAATATATAATACAACGACACTTTTGAGAAGAGACCATCAGTAATAATAGCAGGAGTCCCAAACAGAGAGAGAAATAGTGATGGGGATGAGCCTTTCACTGATACATTGCCAGAGGGGAGCCTGGGGCAAAGGGAGTTGCCCCAACGACCTTTCGGTGGCCGTAAAGTCGCAGAGTGGGCTGAGCCCTTCGCAGGTGAGAGGTGAAAATCACACCGGGGGCATGGAACCTAGGTGTAGAGAGGGACATCGGAGGCTAGGGGATGAGCCCTTCACTGATATAATCTTAGAGTTGAGTCTGTGGCAAGATGAGTTGTCCCAGATAGCTTATGGAAGCTTCGGAGCTGCGGAGCGGGATGAGCCCTTCGCGGACGAGAGATACAAATCACACATGGGGATGAGCCCTTCGCGGATAGTGTGCGCAGTTTATACGTGGGGCATTGAGAATAGGCTCCTTCTGGCTAAACAACTTAACAAAGAGGAAGCAACCAGGCGAGTGGACCTATTAGTTAAGTCAGTAAAACTAAATTTCAAGAGAGAGAGATAGAGGCATGAAGAACCAAGAGATAGCACATACATGGAACAAAATCAAACATCAAATTAAAGAAAACCTGCACGCGAGTTCGCAGAGCAGTATGAGTAAATAATAACATGTCATAAGTTTCAAAGACATCATAACACACAAGAGGGGGGCCCTACTGCGTCTCAGTAATGGTTTCATCAACAATCATCGCTTCGGAGGCTTCTTCTATGGGCGCTTCGGTCATATCAACCGGTGCTGCTATCAGGGTTGGTGATCCCCTGGCCGCAGTGTCATCAGGAGAAACCTCCTTGGCGGTGTTTAGTCCCTCCGCGAACACTGGGGTTTCAACCACAGGGGGAGCCGGCCTTTCTAGAAGGAGACGACCCTTTTGAATAAGTCGGGCATGCTCTTCCTCAATTTTTTGGGACACCCTCTTGTCAGCCAACATCTTGAAACGTTCGTGAAGAGCTTCCATGTCCGCCTCTTGCTGCTGCAACAACGCGGCAGTGGCCTCCTGATGTTTTTGGGTGAGCTTAGCAACATCGTTCTGATGCTGTGTGGTGAGGGTATCGACTGCAGTTTGATGTTGTTGGAAGAGCGCGGTCTTCTGATTGCTCAGACGGTCATTAGCCAAATTAATGTATTTCAGATGGGAGTCCTCTGCGGCCCTGAGCTCATCCTGGGCCTAGACCTTGGCCAAATTAGCAGCCACCAAATCTGATTGAAGACCGGCACAGGTAGCCTTGAGACCATCAGGGCCATTTATTTCTTTCTCTAGGGAGGCCACCTTCGTCTTGGTGCTAAAAAGGCCGCGGATCATGAAAGAGATATCCAAGTTGACCTATAATCAGAAGGATAGATGTAAAAGAGAGAGAGAGAGAGAGAGAGAGAGAGAGAGAGAGAGAGAGAGAGAGAGAGAGAGAGAGAGAGAGAGAGAGAGAGAGAGAGAGAGAGAGAGAGAGCAAATGTACCCTTTCCTAGTTGGTGTACAAAGAGGTGCGGTGCTGATCAAAGGAACCCCTATCCGCATAAGGTGCGCATTATAGAACAATGACGAGGCCACCACGACATTGTCCAAAGCAGAGTCGGCGGTGGTAAGTAGGCAGTTACGCACCTTGAAGACAGGGCGGAAATCCTTTGCAGGGGTAAGTTCAGAAGCCGGAGTTGCAGGGGGAACTGGTTTTTTGCCAGGTTGGTGCGTGTAAAGGGAAGAGACCGCGGGGGGAAGAGGAGTGGTGACAGGGGGAGATCCTTCGGATTCGGTGGTCTGCGGCCTCTTGCCGGGAGGATTCTCAGAGTTAGCCCTTGCCCTGGTAGAGGGAACCTCCCTCACTTCACCCTCATCAGAATCATCACTCTCGAACAACTTTTGTTTGCGGTTGTCCATATCAGTAGGAGGGGAGTCGGCGGAGGCGTATTGATCGTCCCAAGTGGAGATAGAATGATAGGAAGGGACAATTTCAGGAATGGAAGAGTGGGGTGGCTCTCGGGGTTCAAAAGGGGCGGTGGAATGCGAAGCGGTGCGGGTATGTCGACGGCGGGAAAGACGAATGCAGGTTTTCTTCTCGGGGGGAGGATGGTAAAATGGAGCTGTAAAGTCACCGATCTTATGTAGGGCGGGATTGTGCAACAAGGGAGTAGCAGTGGTGGGATGGATACCTAAGCGATCGGCTTGAGCAGAACCGAGGTTGTAGAGACTTTGGAAAATGGGACAAGACATACCGGAATAGATGCGAGACTTGGAGTCTGGTCGCCAACCTGCAGAACAAAGAGGAACCGCAGTTAGGGTATAATGGAGACATCGTGACTAGAGAGATGGGAAAAGTAAAGATACTTACCACAGGATATGAAGGCGAGGTGATTTAGAGTTAAATATGACGGAATGTCTGCCGACAGAAATTGCCCTGATATGTATAGAGGGTAATGGTGCCACACTTTATCCGAGGTGGTGACACGGAGTAAGAAGGATGACTTCTGAAGACGTACACAAAAGGACTGGTATCCCACACCTACATCCTTGGTACTTTTCTTAATGAAAAAGTGAGAGAAGATATCGGGGCTCACGATCTTGGGGTCACCGGTTTTGCTATAGGAGTTCGCGACATACATGTGTCGCCAGAAATTCCCTATGCCTTGACAGGGTGGAATGTTAAAATGATTGCACACCTCGACGTCCAGGAGAGTGAGGGGTAGCCGTAGACCGGCTACTATTTGACCTACAGTGACCACGAGGGACCTTGGGCGACAGGGTACCAAGTGGGGATAATGAGTGATGGATGGCACGTGTTCTAGGGTTATATGGGTCGGAATGCCATAAGCTGCCCTAATTGCGTCCAAATTAGGTCTACAACAGCGAGAAGGCGACGACAACAAGGAAGGCTGGCGCCCGGAGGTAGAGGAGACCGTAGGCGGGGAGAGAGATGGAGGGGAACCTATACTATCGGACGGGGAAGAAGAGGAGTCGCTGGTTTCTAAATCCGACATCGGAAAATAAGATAAATAGAAGCAAAAATGGGGAAACAAAGCAAAAACAATTAAACTAAAGAAGGTGAAGACTAGAGACGTACCAGGTGAAAAGAGAGAGGAGTGATGAGTCTGAAGGGGATGCTCGAGAAGTAGAAGCTTCACCAGAGAAAGGAGCAAACGCAAGCAAGCCAGAGGTTGGACAACAAAGGGAGAGGAAAGCAGAGCAATGAGAGAGCAAGAGAAAATGAGAAAATGAGAAAATGAAGAAGGAAGGAGAGGGAGAAGAATTTAAATAGGAGAGGGGTAGGAAAGTAATTATAGAGGTGAGAAAACCGAAGAGACGGGACTGTGGTCCAGCCAAAAGGCGACACGTGGGGGCTCGAAATACAAGGGGCGGCTGAAAATGCGCGTGATGATTGCTATTAATGATGTATATGTATCGATGAAGGGAAAGGTGGCTGCACAGAAAACGAAGCGGTAGAGGTTCTCGACCCCGAGTCCATTAACAAGACCGCGGAGTCGAGAAGGGGCATTTGTAGTGACCAGGTAAAGAGAAGTGGGTTAAGACAGTTGGGCTTAGAAGGGGGAGCAACATATCCAAGGAATTCGGGGAGCATGGGATCTTGACCGCAGAACCCTAGACCGCGACGTGGCATATGTACGACGGGATGGGTGACCATGAGATAAAGAGACAGGTGGATGACCCAGATGGGGAGGAAAGAGATATAAGAAGAAGAAGAGAGAGGAAAAAAAAAGGGGGGGGGGAAGGCTGCATTGTGAGAGAAAGGGGAGAAGAGTGAGAAGTCTAAGAGAGAAAAGAAAAGTGAGAGAGAGAGAGAGCTACAGAAATTGAGCGAGATCAGGTTCATACACTTACAACTTAACATGTAGCTTCTAAAATTGGGTTTTGGGATAAAATTAAGAATCAGGAATTCAAATGGTTTTCTCATTGTTTTTTTCGGACTTTTTGTCTTTGAATTCTATAATGAAATATTTTTCATGTTTTCTATCTGATTTGGCCATTCACTTCTTATTTCTTACTTGAAAATTATTTTTTCTGGCCATGGAATATGATTGTTGTTGTCTGCGTTCTTGATTTTTGCCCCATGCATACATGCAAGGCCAATTGCTAATCTGTAATGATGATGCTCGCTAAGCAAGATGTGTTTTGGTGATAGCCTCTAGACATTAGGCCAGTTCCAGCACTCGAAGTTCAATTACCCACGTAGCATTGCGGGTGCAAGCTAAAAATCACGTTGCGCCTATGCCCTACCCAACTTCTCTAGAAACATGCAGTTAGTTAAAGTCTCCAAGTATACTTTTTGAATTCTTATGAAAACGATAACAAAGACATGTATACCTAAGTTGATTTATCATTATCCTGAGCAAATCAATAGCATAAAAGAGGAATCGGAGGAAATTACTATTGAAGAAGAAGTCTTGAAAAGTAAGTTTTAGATAACAAAGCATATATGCATATACGTTGAATTGAATTTGAGATGTATTGTGAATATAATAATCTTATACATTTGAATTGTCATGCATGTTATAATCCGCCAAGTTTCTAAGTATATGCTTTTGTAGCGATCAATTGAATTGCTGTGTTAAAAGTTTTATAAGTTCTGTGCTATTCGGAAAATTGGGAGTTTGAAGAACGAGAAGTCGAATGACCTTCATCATTTGATAGAGATGCTTTCATTTTTTCTAAACCTTATTGGATTGGATTATTGCTCCTCTAATTAGTAAGTGCAGATTTTGCAGTATTTTAAGTGTGGGCAAGTTTGTATATGCATGCTATGGTTTAATTACATTACATGGTTAAAGAATTTGGTAAAAATTGGTGGGGTGGGTTTAATTAGAACAAGTAAAGGTTAGTAATTGGAAGAATAAAACCTTGGGTTAATAGTTCGAAAGAAACTAAAACTATCATATTTCAGTCGTAAAATTTTCTGATTAGTATAGTTTGTCAACATCTAATTCTTCTTCAATTCCAAACTCTCATTGTACATAGAGTGAGAGAATAAGACAGGCAGAAGCAAAAAGCAACAATGGTGAAGTACTCGAAGGAGCTTGATGATCCTACCAAATCATGCAAGGCCAGGGGTTCTGATCTTCATGTTCATTTCAAGAATTTAAGGGACTAAGGGAGACTGCCCATTCAATCAGACATGTATGAAGTTATACATGTATTACTTTATTAGTATGTGGAACTATTACTGAGACACCACTCATTAAGCTTATTATCATTTTTTTTTCTTGTCCCTTAATGCTGACTAGCCATAGTAGTTCATTTGCATACATTGCTAAAAGCATCTGACATATCATCCAACAATGGTGCCATGCTATGACTTCTTTTGCCAAATCCATTTTTACATTGTTTATGTTAGAGCAAAAGGTTCAAGAATGGTCATCTCTGAAAATTCCTAGGCTGATATAGGAAATAATAATCAACTAGACACAACGACCTTTTTGTTGGTGGTAAGTCGACTGATCTATTCATAAATAACAAGATTTATTATGATTTCATTGTATTTTTTAAAACTTTTTGTAGGTCAGAAGGTTTTTGGATGGGATCAAGTGATCATATGCTCCCTCTTTCAAAACAAGGGTCGGTCAGATCAAGGAGATTGAATCCTACATATTGCAGTACAAGTATGCCTATGACTATGTTCTTTGGTTTTGATCATTTATAGGGAAAACTTAGTTAGTTTAGTTTCATATTGTCAGAGATGATATATCTTGATATAAGATTGTGGTTTTGAATCAATTATACCTAAATGATTGAGAATCGGTATAGATGATACTAGAGATAACAATGCAACCACTTGTGTACTTTGGCATAAGATTGTTTTCATCAGTTTCTAGGAATTCAACTCTTCACAAGGTTTCGAATGCAAACAAATTTTTGGTTACTTTTTCCATTTTCCCCCCTTTTTAAATTTGTGGCCTTCTTTCTTAACTTGTGTTGAACAAATTGCAAATACTTTAGCCAAAATATGTTCTATTATGATCTTTGGATGTCTACTTTGACTGCCTTACTAAGCAACATAACAAGTGCTCCTTTCACACCTATTTGCCATTTTCACATCCATTCATTTTTATTTTTATTTTTTTATTTGTATTGTTTATATTTTATATTTTTTTATATCTTAATGTGCTTAACTATTTGTCTCAATTCTTACATGTTATAGGGATTAGCAAAAATGGGAAAAGCATCATAGTTGATTGATTGGCTACCACCCTTTATACAACAATGCAACTTCACATTAACACTCTTCCAAGCCCAGGTATTTTTTCTATGGCCCTTCAATAAATTAAGGCGATGTGGTATTAGGTTACCTTAGTTTCTGGCTTCAAAATACCATTTTTAAAGGATGTTATGAGCTCAAGTCAAAGTTCTTGGTTATTCTTTCTTTCTTTTCTTTTTTCCTACCATTACACATTCAAGTAAATGCGCTAACATTGGGTTTCTAAAAGATCAGTGCATAAGAAACGAAATAAATAAATAATAGTAATGGACAATTTGCTTGGGTTGTGCATCTTCCCAAAGGTTTGTTTTCATTTAATGCCTCTTTACAATGAAATTTCTTAAACCTTGCCTCTACTTCCGGTGCCCTCAAATATCTTTCTCCCTCTGTTCGAAAAGACACTGCAACCGTCAAGAGATAGTTTATCCATGTTTCAATACCTACCATTAACACCATCCAAATACTAAAACAAGTGGTTAAGGATAAATTTGGGGATTCAAAAGCAAGCTTGCCATTTTAAAGTGTTTGTTTGTGCATCATTCCCATTTTTTGAAACTTTTTCAAAATGCACATGTTAGATTTGAAGTTTAGCCTTCAACACAAATACATATATTTTCTTTTAGGATGACGGGTTATCTCAATTTCACTTGAGCCTCATATGTCTATATTTAACGCAATGGTTTTTCCATTTGGTCGATTATATAATTTGCCTGAAATATCATATAGTTTGTTACTTTGTTCTTTATGCACTTTTAGCAGCGGCATGTATATCTTGAAGATTGCAGAATTGCAGTAGGAGGAATGCTTTGCTTCTGACAGGTTATTATATAAATAGGATTAGTAGAGGTTTCATCCTCTATGAGTTGGTGGATGCAAGACCAATTCATGGACAGATTAGGTATGTCTATTATATTAGTTTGATCATGGGGCAGAATCCTATACTCTAGGGTATAATCTATTGGTTAATCTCCTAGCCACCACCCTCCATAACCATAACGTGGAAGCACTATCACAAGGTCCTTAGTTGTTTTTATCTATCGGTTGATCCATTGATAATTGGGAGGTAGATAAAAGTAGTTGTTCTCTTTTGGCTAATTCCATCAAGATTGCATCCACGTCGGATAACTTATTCATCATGTACGTTGTATGTAGTATTATTTTTTTAGGTAGCTTTGAAAGTTATTCGATCCAAGATACCAAAACCAAAACAGGTAACATAAAATATACATTTAGTCATCTATACCTTCCTTGTGGTCAGATTAGTTACATGTTTTGGGCTTTGTTCTGATGTAGTGCTCTGTTTTCTATAGTTTCTTCTTTGAAACTACTCCTGGTCCTTTAATCAGTACTAAAAATGACCATGAGCTATCTTAGCAGTGCCGAGTCTACAGATTTTAAATGACAATTGATGCCATTAATATTATTTGCTTTTGTTAGGTTTGAAATGGAAGAACATTTTTTTTTGTCTTTAGGTTCTTTTTGTAGTTAATAACACACTGTATTTTTTTACTCAAAAGTAGTTTCCTCATCGTATTATTTTTGGCTTCAATACGTTGGTTTCTTATTGTAGCAAAAATACTAAAAATTTGCCGGTAGCAAAATGTTTTCATCGCTTGAAGGCTTTTTGCAAATTTTACATATTGCGACCTGCTCACTTTTTGTAAGACTTCATCTCTATGGTGCTTGGTGAGTACCTACTAGATATGGACAACTCAATCCTTCTTTCATGAATTTTTCAAGGAGGATCTTAATGTTTTATTATTGTTTGTTGGTTAAAGGATGTGTTGAACAAGGGAAATGATTGCATGCTGACCTTATGGTATATTCTATTAGGGTGCTACCTATTGTAAAGCGGAAGAAGAGGAAGAATGGGTACAACTCCGAAAGGAATTGAACAAACACAAATATGAGGTATGTAAAAATGAATTCTATACTGATTGTTTAAACATTGTTTAATACGATGAAAATTTGATTGCAATATATGGTATCACCTCTAATTAAAAGTGTTCAAATTTGAAATTTTGATTTTTGTCTTTTTCAGTGACTGGATTGTTCTTTTTGAATGATGAATTATGTCCAAATTCCAACTATTTTTGTTTCTCCAACTATTCCAAGTCCAGCATATATATAGTTTACCTTAATGTTCACTAACAATATAGGCATTGCACGGTGAATATAGTAAGCACTAGGCAGGGCTACATAATTTGATTTCACACCCTTAATTCCTTTCAGAAACAAATTATGGTTCATTTTCTTTTTCTGGGAACCAACTCGGTGTTGATTCCGAACAATGGCCACAAACGAGAAGGGAATGGGGCTGCTAATAACAGAGTAATAGAGGACAATGACTGAGCTTCTCCCATGAAGCTCAAGTACACTAACAGACCAAGGGGGTGGTCTACTTTAAAGACATCAACTATATGGAGAGGCATCACTTTGTTGATAAAATGTCTCGCATACATTGTTACAGACTTCTATTTCATCATTTTCAGTGTAATGAGAGAAGGATAGATGATAAAACCTTCATAATGCACGTTTATTGATTTCAGTTACTTATTTTCTTAAGTCCGAGGTCCACAGTCCAAAGTCTGAAGTCCAAAGACCCAAGTCCAAAGTCCAAAGTCCAAAGTCCAACGTCCGTATAGTCGTACATTTTAGTCAAGTTACCTTACTCACGTGGGTTTGGTAGGATAGGTCGAGTAAGGGATCGTCCAAACCTTAGGGCTCGGAAAAGGTTCACAACTGGAATTACAACTTTTGGTGAGTAGGATTTTAGGTTTTTTAGTTGGATTTAATTAAATTAACGGTAGTGCAATTAATGTAAATTACTACGGTGATTTTGATGTAGGTAAACAAAGATGGAGAAACAGGGAGAAAGTTAATCATGCTCATGCAAGAATCGTTTTTCAACAGTTTACTATTACATCACTACATCTCTAATTCGTCTCGTGTTCGGAGACGACGTCGAGTATTGATCTCTAGCGCATGCCCACATCTCTAGGTCGCATTGCACTAGCATAAGGAATTTAACTAATATCTCATCTTTGGTATATTATTTCAGCTCCTGGCTTGATTTCACATCAGCTGGACAAATTGGATAGCTGTCTGACACCAGAGAGTCGCACGCGAGACATTTTGGGTCGCGCACGAGACTGTTTTGGAGCATCAACACTCCAAATTGGTACATTCTCAGTCATTTTGGAATCGGATGTCTAATCTATGCCTAAATCCTAAGTAGTGATTCTAGAATATTAAAGAGTCAATCCAGATTTTCACACGAGCAGCATAACCCTCCCCCTGAAGGGGGGGATTAGCTCATGGTCATAGAAAGAATAATAAAACTTGTTGTATATATTAAGTAAATAAATGCAGGACAGGAATTACACTAGAAAAGAAATGACTGTTATTAAGGGTAAAATAACTTACAGTATTTAAGCTGTTGAAATGGAAATGACAGAATGTAAGTACTGAAAGAAAATGAACTAAAGCTAAGCGGATGCTAAACATGAAAATGCTGAAGGGGAAATAATGAAGGCGACCCCCTCATATATATAGGCGGATGTCTTGTGAAGCCTTAATTGAGTTTTGTTCATTAGCTAATTGATTTGTTCAAAACTTTGAGAATCAAAGTTTTGTTTTCATCTGTTATAACTTTTGTCTTTTACTTATTAAGTTTTCGTCCTTTTATGTTTTGTTTTCGTCTTTTAGCCCAATTCAATTCAAACATTGAATTGGTACGTGCCTTTCCTCTTGCAAGGTGGCACCAAATTGAACCTATCACTTGCCACTTGCCTATGCTGACTCTTCATGCCTTTGGGCCCGCAGAGTGGGTCCATTTAGTGTGTCCAATGGCGGGCAGCGATTTTTGGCGTTTTTTACTTTTTTCGCTAGCGTAGAGTTAAATCGCCTGGTCGCTATGGCGGCAGCTTCACTAGCCAATGTCGGCATCTAGATTTATCCGATTTGAGCTTCGGAAGTTTGCTGCTTCTTTATATGTGGACCCGTTCTGCACTGGTTTTGTTCTTTTGGAAACTTCCGCTTTAGTCAGGCTTTGTTGGGCTTCACGGGGGTTGAGTGGGAAACTTCAAATATTCCAGTATTCCCGTACTTTGATGCATGTTTTATCATTATATTCATTTTAATTGTGGAAACCTGCAAAAGTACGAAAATATAATTATTACATGATTATTAAACACATAATCGACCAAAATGCTATGTCTCTCGGGGTTTAATATTACAGTTTTGGGTGCTTATCAATAGACTTTAGGACTTATAGTCTATTGTGTTCCTAATTCGTTTTGGTGCTTGGTTTAGAGTATCTACTACTCCCTTTTTCATAGCATACCTCTGATAAATAATAGTTCAAGATAGGGATATGAATCACTTCAAACTTTATTATATTTATGAATCTTTTTTATTCACTTTAAGGGTTGAGGGAGTAATTAACGATTGGTTTAGGGAAGTCAATACATTGTTAGTGCATTCCCTGTTAGATGTCTTATGATGATTCTCTCATAAGTGTTGGATCTATAAACCAAATGTTTTATTCAGACGCTTGCTACCATTAGAGAATAACCAACTCATATTTTTTAAGTTGTTATATGAGGAAGAGCTCACTAAGTTGGCTACAAATTTGCAAATGAAGTAGCAAACATTCATTATTGGTAAATATGAACAAAGAGAGCTTCCTCCATCTAGCATGTGGTCTTCTCAGACCCTCATCGTATTCCCTTTATACCATTCAGAGACTGTATGGATATGGTAAGTTTTCATTCCATAAAATTAAATGTTGACTTAGTTTGATACCCTATATAGTTACAACATTATTTCCCTAATAAATTTCCTTTCCCCGCTGAAGGTGGGATTTTATCTTACGGATCTTAGTTCTCGGTCATTAGAGTTTACCCCCAAAAACACACTTTTACTTACATCTCATAGCAGTAGGACTCAATCTATTCGGTTTTGATGGTTCATGAGAATTTCCTGTTGAAACAGTTCTTTTTGTTGAGTTTTTGAACTTTTATAGTTTTAAAAACTCGGCGTTGATGTTAACTTTTTCATAATTCTCTATATATTAGTAGCTATTTAGGTCAATATACAAATAAATGAGTTTCTTGCACACTTAAGGTTGATAGAGAAGGAGGGAGGGCTTTGGAGATAAATGTGTAGGCATTAGATATAAATGGTTTATCTACTAAACAAGAAAGAGCTTATAGCAAGTTTCTACCACCATGCGTGTTCTGTGCAAATTAAAATTTGGTTTAAGCAACGGATCCTTTTTTAGGGAGTATCAAAGAAGTAATGCATTTTAATATCTCAATGATCTCAATTACTCTTACTAAAGGAAGATCTCACAATTTTATTATCCACATTTATATTTATGTTTTGCATTATTCAAGAGCCATTGAAAACTGCGAAAGGGCGTCAATTTCTTCTGATTTTGATCTGTGTTCCGATTAGCACTGGTAACATCAAAATTGAAATTGGACGGGGTTGGATTGGTCGATTAATTCCACAATGGATGGATCATATCAGATGAAACTTAATTCTAGACTCATATCTATATCTTCATCACTTGGAGGTAATACCTGCCTCATTATAGTTTAAGAATTATATGAATAAATGAATAATACTTCCAGTTAACATTTCGTCTTATTGTGCTTCTTATAGGAGCATAAGATTGTAGATGCCAACCCTTCCAATTGGCAAAAGGCTTCGAGTTATCAAGTGATATGATCTGATCTGTAACACCACCCGAAAGTTTTCATAACACTTTCCAAATTCACAGGGTTTTTTTGTTGGAGTAAAAATGTCTGAATCTGGCATTTACCAACAGGTATCATCTATCTTCTTCATCAATTAGTTTTTATTATTGATTTGTAGATTGTTCTTAATTTCTCTTAGAAGATGGTGGGTTTTATTGCTGGAAATTGGAACTCCACATTCCTTAATTATGTTTTCCTATTCTACAAGCCGGTGACATACAACGTCAATCAATAGAGTTAGAGTGTTTGTTTACAATAATCATTTTGGTTTTGGAACAACATCAGTTTTTGTTATCTTCTCAAATGGAACAATTTCGCAAAAGGCATATTCACATTATCAAAATGCTATCCCTTTTGTTGTAGCTTTGCAACTTATATAACTTCATCATTTGGCCCATCTCTCTCTCTAGCATGATGGTGTTTTTCGGCCTATTGGGTTTTATCACTGAAAGTTGAAAGCTTCATTTTAATATTGAATTTCCCAATTGATGAAAGCTGATTTGGAATTCGTTTGAACATAATTAAAAAACCAAGTTCCAAAGATGTACGTGGCTTTGGGGCCGCCTCCTATATTCAGTTGACACACCAAAGGTTTGCCTTTCAGAGAAAATCATTATAAGAGCTTTCATTATTGAGCTCTACAAAGTGTAAAATTATGTTAAGACTTCATAGGTGCATTGTTTAGTTTCAACGCGCTTTAGTGACTTTAATCAAACTGAATCCTAACCCCTTTCTTAAGTCCGCGGTTTATGAACTTTTTGGAAATTTTACCGCTATTGGCGTTCTTCATGTGGGCGGTTGCATCTGTAAGTACCCTCCGTTCTACACTACAGAGCACGTGTCCACAAGGAAGGACATCTTACTTCAGCTCGTCCACAACATCATATCGGACCAACGACCCAAAACCCAGGTTGTCATCAGTAGCAGTTACAGCCATATCATGGAAAGATATCAACTAGCGCAATCCTGGAGCTCAATCAGCGCAACAATCAAGGAGACATTTACTTTGTAACATCAGAGTAATGGTGAATCATCAAGATAACATACAAGGTGGATCTGCAATCCATAATAGTTCAACCACACATCTATAAATAGAGAGAGATGAACTACGTAAGGCTTGATTCAAGTTGACCCCGAGAAACTTGATACGTAGGCAACTCTTATCCCAAGAAGAGTGTAGCCATTCCCTATCCAACAAATCATCAGGTCGTAGTCCCCAAATAACCAACATCTACATTGGCACTGTCTGCCGGTTCGTTTCCTTAAGAAAAGAACAACCACTCTTTTCTCAAGCCCATGAAGCTGGCTAGCAAAACCACAATGGAGCCCAACCTACAAGCATTGGCAGACCAAATGAAGACACTCCAAGAAGCCTTCATCATTTTGCAACAAGAAAACCAGACAATGCGAGAGAATGCCAACTCCAACACCAACAATGGAACCACAGAAGCCGAGGAGCACAACACTGTTGCAGCCCTAGCCAACACCACCAATCAGCGTTTAGAAGACTTCGAGCAAAAACTAGAAAAGTCAAGCGAAAGAGCCAGCGCGATCCAGATCGCTCAGAAGATGCTAGAAACGTACAAAGCATCACCATTCATCCAAGATATCCAAGACAAACAACCTCCTTCAGAGTTCATCCAACCAAAGTTTCCATTGTACGACGGTACCTCCTGCCCAGGCGAGCACGTAGCTCGCTTCAGCCAAATCCTAGCACTCTACAGCCACCCTGACTACGACTACCTGAAGTGCAAACTTTTTCCAGCCAGTTTAAAGGACGGAGCAATAGACTGGTTTTACATACTCCTTCCAGATTCGATTAACAACTTCGACAGCCTTGTTGAGACGTTCGTAGCAGAGTTTGTCCACAACAGAAAGAAGCGCGCCGACCTGGACTCCTTGTTCCAGCTCAAGCAAGCTCATGGAGAAACGATCCGAGCCTTCTTAGGACGTTTTAAGAAGGACCTACTCTCCCTGGAGTCAGGACTCAATGACGGTTTTGCAATCTCTGCGTTCACAAACACCCTCTTGGACGACTCCGACCTAGCAGGGTCCCTCATGCGCAACAAGCCAGACACCTCAGCCGACTTGTATCACAGAGTCGACAAATACATCAAGTACGAAGAGTTGATGGCCAAGCGCAAAGGCAAAGAGGTCTTCGCAGTTAGCAATGAGCCAGACCCCAAGGAAAGCAAACAATATTCAAACAACAACAACAACAACAAGAGATCCAACGCCAGCAAACCCTCATACACAAAGAGGGAATTCTCCAACTTCTCCAGGACGCCAAGTCAAATCCTGAAGAAGATATATACAGTGCCGTACTTCAAACCAAACATCAACAAGGTGATAGCCATACCAGAGCGTCCATACTGCCATTTCCATAAACTCCACCACCACGACACCAATGATTGCTGGAGCCTCAAGCACTACCTCCAAGACCTAGTGGAGGAAAGCAAATTAAAAGAGTTCTTGCCAGAAAGCGATTTGAGGCACAAGCTGGACGCCAAACGCCATAGAAGCAGGAGCCGCAGCAATGAATGACCTGCCAACAACAGAAACAGAAGAAGGAGCAGATCAACTCGACGATCTAAGTCTCCAGGTCGGTCAAGGCACAACAGGAGATAGTACTCCTCTGACCAAGATGAGGACAAAGTAATCAACAAGATTACATACACCTCAAACGATGAAACCTCAGGTCGGGAGAAGCGCAGAAGAGTGGGAGCAATCTAATAAATCTACCACCTCTCACACAAAGTCGAGATGATCAACCCCACCGACCCTAAGAAGACAACAACAATTTCATTCATAGAAGAGGATCTAGACAAGGTGTGCCTACCTCACAATGATGCCTTGGTAGTGAATGTCAAAATCAACGGTTGGACGGTCAAAAGAGTCCTCATTGATCCAGGGAGCTCATGCGACATACTGTTCTATCAAACATACAAGGACATGCACCTACCGGACTCGGTGATGATAGACTCCAATGCACCGCTCTATGGGTTCAATGAAGATCGTACAGATGCCATCGAGATGTAATCCTACCAGTCTCTATTGGCGAAAAAGAGGACATGGTCAAAACTTCAACACGCTTCAGTGTTATCGATGTCAGGTCGTCCTACACTGCCATTCTAGGGCACCGTTGGATTCACAAAATCCAAGCAATTCCATCAACCTTACACCAGGTCCTATGTTATCCTGGTCCTAGAGGCATCATGGAGCTCATAAGCAACCAACTAGAAGCTCATCGATGCAATCAGGTCAGCACTACGACCTCACCCAAGCCTCAGGTCGTCGAAGCCAAGGACGTCCCAAAGAGGCAGGATCCTCAAACATCCAGTCCTCCAGCAACGACATCAGAAAAGCTCAAAGAAAAACAATCTCAGATAGAACCAGGAGAAAAAGTCAATTTGGGCACAACTGATGATCCAAAATTTGTTTATGTAGGGGCTGACATAGACCCCAAGCTCAATGAGTAGCTTGTCAAATTTCTATCTCTTAATAAAGATGTTTTTGCTTGGTCGTATATCGATATTCCAGGAATCGATCCTCAGGTCGCTTGCCACAAGTTAAATGTAGATCCAGCCATCAAGCCTATCAAATAACGACCTAGGAAGCTAGCACTCAAGTTTCAAAAAGTCATCAATGAAGAGATATAAAAGCTAAAAAATGTGGGATTCATCAGAGAAGTTGAGTACCCGACCTGGCTTGCTAACATAGTAGCCGTTCCAAAATAGAACGGTCAGGTACGACTTTGCATAGATTTCACCAATGTCAACAAGCACTGCCCAAAAGATAGCTTCCCCTTACCAAGAATCGACATACCGGTAGATCAAACTTGCGACCATGAGCTTTTGTCATTCATGGACGCATACAGTGAGTACAACCAAATACCACTTGCAGAAGAAGATCAGGAAAAGACGTCCTTCATAACCGAGCAAGGTACATTCTACTATAACGTCATACCTTTCGGCTTGAAGAACGCAGGAGTGACCTACCAAAGACTTGTCACCAAAATGTTCAAAGACTTGCTAGGAGACACTATGGAGGTCTACATAGACGACATGGTGGTCAAAAGCGAAAAGGCAGGTGATCACATCTCCGACTTACAAGAAGCCTTTGAATGACTTTGCCAAAACAAGATGAAGCTCAACCCAGCCAAATGCGTATTTGGAGTAGCCTCAGGAAAATTTTTAGGTTACCTCATGTCACAAAGACACATTGAAGCAAACCCAGAACAGATACGAGCTCTCCTTGAAATTCCAGAACCAACCACAAAGCAACAAATCCACAAGTTATCTGGCATGGTTTCAGCCCTCAACAGGTTCATCTCAAGAGCATCTAACAAATACAGACCATTCCTGCAAATTCACAAAAAGGGAGCAACTTTCACTTGGACAGTCGAGTGCCACAAAGCCTTCACTGACCTGAAAGCCTATTTATCAACTCCACTCGTTCTGTCCAAACCAGAAAAAGGAGAAACACACTGGCTATACCTTGCAATGACCGACTTCGCAATCAGCTCAGTTCTCTTTCACGAGCATGATGGAGTCGAGAAGCCGGTCTACTTCACCAGCAAGACGTTGGCAGATGCAGAAAAGCACTACTCTCCGATGGAGAAAGCAATGCTTTCTTTACTCTACTCAGCTCGGAAGTTCCGACCTTATTTCCAATCTCACAGCATCAAGGTCATCACTGACGTACCCATTAAACAAGTATTGAGTTCTAACAACAAAACAGCCTGCATGGCCAAATGTGTTGAAGAACTCGGAGAACATCACATTGAGTTCGTTCCCAGAACGTCTCGCAAAGGCCAGGTCGTTGCTGATTTCTTGGCAAATTTCCCCGTCGAAGACGTCAACTGGGAACCTAAGCCAATCACTTCCCTCCATCAGCAAGCCACCCCAGACACATGGCACCTCCACGTAGATGGCGCATGCAATAGCAGTGGTAGTGGACTGGGGGCTATATTAACTTCACCAGAGGGAGCCCAGCTACAGAAATCAATCAAAATCGATTTCACAACGTCCAACAACAAAGCAGAATACGAAGCATTGATCACAGGCCTCCGAATGGCACAGCAACTGCAAGTCTCAAAGCTTAAAGTTTATAGTGATTCCCAGCTAATCGTCAAGCATATAACCAAAGAATATGTCACGAACGGAGCAAACTTGGCAAAGTATGCTCAAGTCATTTATGACATAATCAGATCGTTCAAAACATTCTCCTTATACCATATTCCTCGATAGGACAACAGACATGCAGACAACTTGGCTTTCCTAGCCTCCAAAACACAAGAGGCATGTCCGATCACAGTCTACATTGACATTCTGGAATGACCTGCTTACCAGAAAGAAAATATCAACAGCCTCACAGATATCCAGCCTTCATCTGAAGAAGAAATCAATCAATCTTAGATGTGCCCATTCCTCAAATTCATCTTACATGGTGAGATCCCATCAGAAACAAAGCATGCTCATGCAATACAACTCCGAGCCCCAAGATACACAGTGATCAAAGGAAGACTGTTTCGCAAATCAGCAGGAGGACCCCTCCTAAGATGCATAACTCTAAGGGAGGGACAACTCATTTTCGATGAAATCCACAAAGGTGATTGTGGCAACCACGTAGGAGCAAGATCACTGGCACACAAAGCAATCGCCCAAGGATATTATTGGCCAGGCATGCATATTGAGGCAAAAAGGTACGTTCTTAAATGCCTCCAATGTCAAACTTTTGGCCACAATCACCTAAGTCGAACAAGGGAATTGATCAACATAGCCAGCCCATGGCCGTTCCACATGTGGGGGCAAGACATTATGAGACCGTTCATCCCACAAAAGAAATCAGGGCTCAAATACGTCCTAGCAATCACAGATTACTTCACCAAGTGGGTTGAAGCAATCCCACTAGTCCAAGTCAAGGAAGTCAATGTAATCAACTTCATCTAGACTAATATCATCACTAGATTTGTCGACCACACACTCTAGTCATGGACAATGGAACACAATTTGCTGGCACACAAGTCAATGATTTTCTACAAAAATGGCGCATCACTCAAGCATTTTCTACACTTAGATATGCACAAAGCAATGGCCAAGCAGAGGCCACCAACAAGGCCATCAAAGAAAACCTCCAAAAGAAATTGGAGAGCAAGAAAAACCAATGGCCAGAGCAACTCGAAAATATTCTATGGGCATACAGAACAACAGCTAGATCTAGTACAAATGAATCTCCTTTCCACACTTTGCTTTGGAACGGAAGCAGTGATACCATCAGAACTCATAATCACAACTACACGTTCTGGCATTGTTGAATCAGGAGTCAATGGCAACATATTGGCAAAAGAAGTTGATCTCCTAGAAGAACGTAGAGAAACTACCGCAATATCCCTAGCTCGGTATCACCAAACAATCCAACGTTCTTACAACAAGAAAGTTGTCCCAAGATCTTTCCAAGCTGGCGACCTAGTCCTCAAAAAGACTTTAGCACAAGCCAAGCTGGACCCAACATGGGAGGGCCCCTACATTGTTGACAAAGTCGTTGGAAATTGCGCATATTGGATCAAAACCCAACTCGGTGATAGGCTTCCGCGACCTTGGAATATAGCTCTCCTCAAGCGCTTTTATCAATAAGTTTTTTTCTCCAAGTACATAAGTCAATATGAATGAAATCTCATCAACATTTTGAGTGCAGCTATCATTCTTGCATTACATGAGCACCTTGCATTTAACACTACGCAGCCCGACCTAAGACATCACAATGTCAGGTCGAATATCAAAGTCGGAGTGCAGAACGACTTAACAACAACAGCCACACAGTGGTTAATTTCAATCAATTCAAATCAAAGTCCCCCAAAAGGACCCTAACACCAACCTAACACCAACGCCAGGGTTAGGTATGGTTCAACTGTAATTGCCACTCAAAGGCCAATTATCAGACAAATTCAATCTAGGAGACCCCCAAAAGGACCCAAGTCTACTTACGACCTCACAAAGGGTTTAAGTCAGACTCAAATATAATGGCCACTTAAAGGCTAATTATATCAATCAGAAGTTCCCCCAAAAGGAACGAATTAGGGCGTACACCTAGGTGCCCACTACGCAAATGCATCAGGTCGTACTCAAACGCTCTGCGACCTATGACAAAAGACGACCTAGCAAATTCAAGCAGTCCATCAGGACTAGCACTACGCGACACAAGTCGTCAAACAACGAATCAGTCAAAACGAAAGCAATCACATGCATACTTCAAGCTGACTTCAACAAGTAAGTAATTTAAATTTTTTCTAATTACATAATCGGTTAGATACCGAGGCTCCCAGGTTATCCCGGAAAAACAACCTCAGTATCCCTATCAAAAATAATATTGTATCAGTATAAAAAACAAAGAGCTGTTTAAATATTTTTCAATACCTCCCAACCTAAGAACAAGAACCAACACAAGATGTTCAAAGACCTCCCAACCCAAAGACAAGCACAAGACGTTCAGAATCAGTTCACACAAAGAGATTATCCACATTCAAAGGGTCCAAATCACCACCCTCTACAACACCAGAACTGGTAGCCCTATCAACAACAACTTCATAAACATCCAAATCAAAAACAACAGAAGGAACAGGTGGACCAACCGGGGCACAACGACTTGGTCAGATGGCAGATCAGATGGTCTACTGTCATCTACACCAGCATCTGCAGCAGATACTATTGCAGCCCCACTTTCAATAGACATCTTTAGGCGATCATACTTATCCAACGCCTCAACATAATCATCCAACAGCACGTACACATTGCCACTCTCCACCATATCCACCAAGTCGTTATATGCAGTCTCAGCTCATTCAGCAACGGAGCGCAGCCTCTTGCACTCAACGACCCATTGCTGAAGCTCCAGCTTTACGGAATCCAGAGCGGATTGCAACAGAGCCACTTTACCACCAAGTTGTTGCACTTGATCCCTCAACCCTGCAACCTCCGTTCTCTCCACTTGCTGTACATCCACCAGTCTGCTACAAGTTTGCTTGCTGACATCCAACTCTTTCTTGTAACGGTCGGAGATAGACGCCATATCCTTCAGCTTCCTATACATCGCGAGAACCTAGCAAACAAGATAACAAATATAGACATTAAAATGGATCAAAGTCAACAATAACAAAAGGCGCAAGCTCAGAACGGAAGAATACTAACAAAGCACAAAGATCGTTCCATCTCCACGAAGTTCATGTCCAGGCCCTTACCATCCAGCTTGCGCCTATCCCCAGCAAGCGCGATACTCTCCAACAACGCCCCACCAATCAAAGGGGACTTGAAGCTACAGTCACCATTCACAACAAACTTCGGCAACAAACTGTAGGGGTCCTTATAAGTAACCAGTCTATCAAGGATAACACTGTCACTCTTCTTACTTGGGTCCGTACTTCCTAACCCTTTGCCCTGCTCAGTAACAGGCTCAGCTTCACCAACTTTCTCCTTTCCACGGGCCTCAACCACCCCAACATCAGCAGCCACTTCAATCAGTTTCATCCTCTACAGAGGAACCCGACCTGAAGACGAACGACCTTCAACAACACCAGTTCGGCCTTCAAACTCAGTTCCGGCCTTCTTAGCCCCCTCCGACTCAACCACTTCAGAACGCCTTTTCAGATTAGGTTTCTAGAACGAAGTGGGAGCATCACCCTCCCTACCAGCACTACCACCTGCAGCACCACCAGTACTTCCAACACCCGTATATCCAGAAGAGAAGCAGTTGGATGTAGAGCGATCTGCATCACCAGAGGAGAAGCGGTTGGACGCAGAGCGCCCTCCATCCCCCAGCTCGGAACGTTGGGGTGCCAAACGATTTGCATCACCCAACTCAGAACATTGGGATAACAAACGATTTGCGTCACCCAACTAAGGATGTCTGGAAGGCGTCACACCTCCAGCCATCCTCACCGCCCCCAGAATGGCATTCAGCAACCCCACCAGACGTCCTAGCTCCACCTGAACGGCTGTCACCAGCACCTCCACTCCTTTTCACTCCAGAAATAATACTTTCTTGTGACTCTCCCTCTCCATGGCAGATTCCGAGCTAGAATCAGAAAGTTCAACCACTACCTTACGAGCCCTAGCCTTTTGCTCCAGCCTCTTGCGGTTGATTTTCTTCCCTCCACGCCTCTTAAAGTAATACGCAACCTCCCCCAATAAAGCTTGCTTATCCTCCAAACTCAAACAAGCAAACATTTCAATCACACCGTTCTTCGTATGACAAGGGATAGAAATCTTTGCAAAAACATACCCAAATAAATCAGAACGTCCAAATTATAATTCAAAACACACAAATTACGAACTACAACCAATGACCTACCACGAGATTGTACAACACGTTTATCAATCTCCAAACCAGGAGGACAATATCTACCCGCAGCAAACAACGGGCTACGACTCCAGTCCTCCTTGCTCACCCCCACAATAATAGGAGACTTCCCCTTATAAACATGAAAACTAAAATTCATAACACCCGACCTCCTAAAAACAAAGTGCTCTATCACATCGTTTAAACAGATGTTGTAACCCCTGTCATTCAACAAGTCCAACACATGGAGAACCCTCCAACTGTTCCCAACGAGCTGATAGGGGGCTTTCCCCAAAAAGTTCAACACTTCCACAGTAAGACGGGAAAAGGGCAGCCTCATCCTAGCCTTCAACTGCCCATAACAAACAACTACTCCTCCACCCCAAGGAACGTAGTCGTTAGTATACAAATTCTTCTCCCCAGTCAGATCGTACATGACCAGGTCGGATTTCACCCCAGCCAAACTCCTTCCTCAAAGCGGCATAACAATTCACCAACTTAGGCTTCCTCTCATCTATCATCTCCAACGAGGAAGACGATGAAGCCTCATCACCATTACGAACCCTCTCCTCAACTTTTTCACTGACAATTCTCTTTCTCAATTCATTAACTTCAACCTCACCACTCAAACTATCACTAGTCATAGACATTGCACAATTAAAGAAAGAAAGAAAGTTCAAAATTTTAAAGTTGAAAGACGAACCTGATTCAAGAAGGAAGAGAAGTTTTTTTTTTCTTTTTTCTTTCTTTCTTTTTTTTTTTTCTTTTCTTTCACTCTGGATTATTTTATCCTTTGGTTAAAAAGTGAACAAACAAAAAGCTTCTACAAGTAAAAAACCCCTCAACTGCCCAAACACATCGAGACAATCAAAACGTTTCGTGTTCCAAAAACTTAAATCATTACTCGCCCACAAATCGTCGTAACTTCGGGCCCACGAATCTAGCCCAACAGTTCCCGCACATTCCCCAAAACCTAAATTCAAAACAAAACAGCTGTCAGACACGTGTTTTCAAACTTTACTTTTTAAACCATTTTTTTTTCATGCAACCGCTGTCCACAGAACGGATAAAAAAATAAAGGGGGCTGTGTAAGTACCCTCCGTTCTACACTACAGAGCACGTGTCCACAAGGCAGGACGCCTTACTTCAGCTCGTCTCACAAGATCAGATCGGACCAACGACCCAAAACCCAGGTCGTCATCAGCAGTAGTTACAGCCATATCATGGAAAGATATCAACTAGCGTAATCCTGGGGCTCAATCAGCGCAACAATTAAGGAGACATTTACTTTGTAACATCAAAGTAATGGTGAATCATCAAGATAGCATACAAGGTGGATCTGCAATCCACAACAGTTCAAACACACATCTATAAATAGAGAGAGATAAACTACGTAAGGCTTGATTCAAGTTGACCCCGAAAAACTTGATACGTAGGCAACTCTTATCCTAAGAAGAGTGCAGCCATTCCCTATCCAACAAATCATCAGGTCGTAGTCGTCCCAAAATAACCAACATCTACAGCATCCGATTTACATATCTCTGCAACTTCCCTTGGAAAAGGTATTCAACCTCAATCTTTTTTCTACTTTGGAAATAATTTGTAGATTATTAAGTGACATTTGTTTCCTGTTTTGCATCACGCATATATAGATTAGTAAAATATAGGTCGCTTTCTTTTATAAGTGTTTTTCATCCTTTACTTTTTATTAAGTTATAAGAGTTTTCTTCTTTCTACTCAATTGTAATAAGATTTGGAAATGTCTTCTTCTTATTGGAAATGCATATGTATTTACAGGGTTTTTTTTAATAAGTTTTTTTTTTATTATTATTTTCTTTTTATGAAGTTAGTGGAGCTTTCTTCTATCTACTTAATTGTAATAAGTATTTGAAGATTTTGTCTTATAGGATCATAGTATTCTGATTTTTATTTTTTATTTTTTTAAATTTTATAAATGATACTAATTGCAACATCTATGGAGTTTTAATGATGGCCTGGTGGTTAATGGTTATGCGATAGCTACTTCAATTCATTGTGTATGATGCATTCGTGCCGATTGATTTATAAGAGGTAACTGAGGCTATGACACTTATGGAAGAAAGAAGAGTTGCAGAATTCATAGCTATAATGTTTTGATTGATGGTTTCAACTAGATGGGAAATGTCGTCAAATGTAGTAGTAGTTCAATTGTAACTTGTAATAGTAGGCTATATGCTAGTGGGAAATGTGTTCAAAGGAATTGACACCTTTGGCCATAAGTACCAGACTTCTTACAACACGTATCTTTGCTAATGTTATTTCAAGTTTGGTGATTTGGAAGTGGTTTGTATAAAGTTAATAAAGAGATTGATTACGAATTCGACACTTTTTTAAATGGGCGTTGTTCTTATAATACGGTTTATGTCTGTTACAAATAGAATTTTAGGTGATGTGGATAACAATTGTTGTTCTATGTATGATGTTTTTATGAATAGTTGATTTGGCTCAACACTGAGGTATTTGTGTTCCGAAACCTGACCTGTGAATGCATTGACAAGGAAACACAAACTTCAGGTACTAGTAAATATAATGTCACCAACTATTTCAATTGTGTTTTCTAAAACTCCTGTAGTTTCTTCCAAGCTCAATATACAAAACAGCTCAAAAGCGTTTTGCCCACGATACTCTAATACAATACGTTGTACCCAATCACTCCTCTTCTTCTTATAAGACAAAAGAAAAATAAAAGAAAATAAAAGAAAAGAGAAAAGCATGGAAGCAAGCAGCAGTGAAGAATTCGTAGTGGGTTGTTTAATAGCTATTAAAACAACCTTAGGAGATGAGTTCGAAGGCCAAATCATCACTTTCGATAAACACTCCAACATTCTCGTTCTCCATATCCTTTTTATTTATTTTTTTTATTTTTTATTTTATTATAAATCATTATTATGGAATTTTTATTGTGGTTCTTTAACTATTATAATGAATGAATACAAGAAGGAAAGAAGCTAACACCGAGAAGGAACATTAGATTAGTGAAAGTGAATTACATTAAGGAGTTTGCTGTATTGGGCCAAGGAGAAGATCCACTTAATCTTGATGAATGTTTTGTCGATCTTAAACAACTTCAAGCTAGAGAAGAAGCTGCGATTAGGTTTGTTTTTCTCTTTTTGACAATTTAAGCAATGCCCAGTTTGTTGTTTTAGTGTAAAGTTTTGATTTTTTTGTTTTAGGCAAGCTGAGATGGAAGCAGAAAGGATTGGTGTTGGGGTTACTAGTGAAGCTCAGAATATTTTTGATGCATTGGCTAAGACGTAAGTTTGTTTCTTCACTTGTTTGGCACTGCAAGCTTGTATGAGTAGATTTTACTCTCATGGGTTGGATGTTTTAGCTTATAGTTGATTAGTTATGAATTGGTGTTTCCCGTAAGAATGGGGAAAGAGAATAGTTATTTAGGAGGAGGAAAACTTTGTATGTCACGTTAGGCTGTTAGCGTGTCTGTCTTTACGGGGGTAGTTATTTTCCTCCGCTGGTTGAGCATTTGGCTTGCCAGTTGCCACATGCTCCTTGTGAAAAACGACTTTGTTACTGAGTTTCCAATATCACTCGAGCTGTTCTCTTATTGTTGAAAGTAGTAACAGCTTCTGTAAAGCATACTGACTAAGAAGTCAGGTTGTTCCGTACGCAAGAGAAATTTTGAATTAGGTGTCGGGATGGTATTCTGATTTTTTTGATACTTGAGTAGCAGATATTATAGGTATTACCTACTTGATAATATGATTCAGAGTATCTGTAAAGCATACTAACTAAGAAGTTAAGTTGTTCCGTTCGCAAGAGAAATTTTGGATTAGGTGTCAGGCTGGTATTCTGATTTTGTTGATGCTTGAGTAGCAGATGTTACAGGTATGACCTATTTGATCATATGATTTTGAGGATGGAGGACCTACTGTATGTCGCAATAAGTGAGATCACTTTTGATGGAAAATCAGCTTGATCGTATGATTGCAAGTGCATAACTAATTATTTTAGGGTGAAAAACAGCAGAACAAAGGTACAATAAGCATATGTAGCCACACTTGAGTGAAGATGGATCATGTAGGGGTGTAGAGCTACTTTTCCCTGAATTTGTTATTCTATATTGTGTAGTTATCAACCCGTATATCGTATCATGTATCAATTTAATTTTTAATGTATCGAGTATCAAATCGTATCATGTATGGTTTGATACGTTTATAATATATTTTTGTAAGTGCTGAGTGAAACCATTGCTCATGCTATTACGTGGACCATTTGGCTGGAAAGAAATCAAAGGATATTTGACGATAGATTTTGTGATTCAAGTAGTATTATTTGTAATGGCAAATAAATCCTTTGGGGTTGGGTATCTCATCTTCCTAGTGTTAGTAATTTGAGTTTTTATTCAATTGTAAGTGATTGGGCAACTTTGATGTAACTATTATAAGGGAAGTATGGACCTCTCACACTGGTATTCTAATACAATATTGTTTTATCGACCAAAAATAAATATGTGTATTTTTGTATGTGCTTGTGCATGTGCATGTAAGTTTCATCCATAAACATACAAAAATTAAGTCTTATCATGTACAGTACAAGTGTTTGGTTAAAATGTCATCACTTTCAATCATTAGGCGTGAATCAGTATTATACACAAAGGGTTAAGCTAGCTGTTAGATGAGTAAGTAAAGGTTCTTTTGGCATAGGGTTGTTATCTAAAACCTAAGATGGCTTTGCATATCAAAAGTGGTAACAACATCTCTAAAGCATATCAACTAAAGAAGTGAGGTGGTTCCATTTGCAAGAGGAATTTTAGGTTAGGTGTCAGGCTGGTAGTCTGATTGTGCTGATGTTTGAATGGCAGATATTATAGGTATGACTTACTTGATCAGTTGATCCCATGATTCTAAGTATTTAGGACCTCATGTGTGTGACATCACTTTTGATGGGAAATCAGGCTGATCGAATGATTGCAAGTGCATAATTGATTTTTCTAGGACAGAAAACGGCAGAACAAAGGTATCATAGGCATATCTAGCCGTACTTGAGTGAATCTGGATCATGTAGTGATGTAGAGCTAATTTTCCCTGGACTTCCTGCTCTGTTGTGTTTCATTAGTTAGTTTAGCTCCCTAAGTAACTAATGATGGCCTGATTGTGGCTCTGAGTCTACTCCGTGTACAATCAGATATGATGTTTTCATACTCCTGGGTATTCACACTTTTGAACGAGCTTATAGATATTTCTCTTCCTTCAGCTGTAATTTATTCTAGTTTGATGGATTGCAAGTGTCCTCCAGGGCTCCGCATATGTCATACCATTCCATCAAGTCTTGTGATAAATATTTTGAGTACGACCAATTCGCATGTTTGGAAAAGTTAGTACTTCCAGGTAGGGGTATCAATGGGTTTTCTGATATGTGGAAACGGAGCTGATAATTGGTAGCATTAGGAGAGTTAAATACTAATGAGATGTTTAGTCCCACATGGGATATGTTAAGCCATGGATAAAAATTATAATTCTTGGGGCCTCTGCACTTATCGCCAATTGGTTTTAAGTTTGATGTCCATCTTTAATATTTTATAAGAGCTGACTATTGTGTTTGGCCCAAAGGGCCATGTTGTTTAATCCATGTAACCCAAGTATGTTTGTCCACGAGTTACTGTGTTAGGCTCAAGTATTGCCACACGTGAGGGGGCGTAATGAGGTGTGTAGTCTCACATGGGATATGTTAAGCCATGCATAAAAATATATAAGTCTTGGGGCCTCTCCACTTACCGCCAATTAGTTTTAAGTTGGATGTCTATCTTTAATAAATACATTGGAGGAAACTTCTGTACTTTCAATAGAATGAGATGGTGGAATCATGTAATTACAGAAGAAGTCGTCCCTGGTTATGTGATAGATGCTTATGTATATTAAACGAATTACGCAAGGGACCCATACCAATAGGCATTTTCCATGTAGGTGAGGGTTGACACATTGGTATCTGGTATTGTTCGTGGTCATGGATGTAATATCATTGAGGAGCTCACTATTGTCGAACCATTGATGCATATTAGCTAATTAGCCTGCTCTGATTGGAGACAAAAATTTAGGTCCAATAAGAGAAACCCATTGTAGTGCTGGTGGAGGGTAAAAAGCTATTGCCGAGTGAGTTACAACTTACAAGTTAAAACACTTCTTCATAATGTAATACTGCTCTGTAGCTCTGCATTTGTAGCTGACCCAAGTTGGTTGTACTATGAATTTGGGAGATGTCTTTGCTGTATATTTATTCAAAGTGCCAATAGCATTTACGGACTGGATATGAGCAATGGACTGTATAAGAGGAAAGATTTAGTATCCTTTTGTGTTTAGTCCTTCTTCTTTTGTAATAGTTATAATTAGATGTTACATTACAATAGCTTCTAATAGTTTTGGATCAATGTTTATCTGTATATGTAAGTTCAATGGTAGAACTCTCATGGGCTGGATGATTTAGCTTATAGTTGATTAGTTATGATTTATGAATTGGTGTTTCCCATAGGAATGAGGAAAAAGATGCACATAATGGTTTATGGAGATGTTTAGGAGAAAGAGGAAAACTTTGTATGTCATGGAGGTATCTAACAGAAAGAGGAAAACTGTGTATGTCACTTTAGGCTGTTAGCGTGTCTTTAGGGGGTTATTTTTCTCAGCTGGTTGAGCATTTGGCTTGCCAGTTGCTACATGCACCTTGTGGGAAAACAAGTTTGTTACTGTATCTCCAATTTCATTCGATCTGTTCTGTTATTATTGAAAGTAGTAACAGCATCTGTAAAGCATACTAACTATGAAGTAAGGTTGTTCCATTCACAAAAGAAATTTGAGATTAGGTGTCACCGTGTCAGGCTTCTTATATTGTTGATGTTTGAGTAGCAGATATTATAGGTATGACCTACTTGATCATATCATTCTGAGTGAGGACCTCCTGTTTGTGACAATAAGTGAGATCACTTTTGATGGAATATCTGCTTGATCGTATGATTGCAAATGCATAACTTATTCTTCTAGGACAAAAAACAGCAGAACAAAGGTATCATAGGCATATCTAGCCACACGTGAGTGAATATGGATCCTGTAGAGGTATAGAGCTAAATTTCCTGGAGTTTCTATTCTCTATTGCATAGTTATCGCCTCATATATCATATCATGTACCGTTTTTCATTTTTAATAAATCTGAGTATCGTATGATACACTTGCGATAAGTTGTTATAGTTTTGTATGTGCTTCTGCATGTGTATTTAAGTTTCATCCATAAACATACAAAAAATAAACTCTTATCACGTACAATAATACTAGTGTGTGGTAAAACCTAAGATGGCTTTGGAAAAGCTTATAAAAGAAAAGAAATAACTAATTGTCGAAAGTGGTAACAGCATCTGCAAAGCATACCAACTAAGAAGTAAGGTTGCTCCATTCGCAAGAGAAAATTTGGATTGGGTGTTAGGATGGTATTCTGATTGTATTGATGTTTGAGTAGCAGGTATTATGGGTATGACCTACTTGATTCTATGTTTTTAAGTACTGAGGATCTCCTGTATGTGACATCACTTTTGATGTAAAATCAGCTTGATCGGATGATTGCAAGTGCGTAATTGATTCTGCTAGGACAGAAAACAGCAGAACAAAGGTATTGTAAGCATATCTAGCCGTACTTGAGTGATTCTGGATCATGTTGAGCTGATTTTCCCTGGATTTACTACTCTCTAGTGTTTCATTACTTAGCTTAGCTCACTAAATAACTATGATGGCGTGATTGTGAATATGTGTCAACTCCACGTACAATCAGCTATGATGTTTTCAGACTCCTGGGTATTCACAATTTTGCATGAGCTTATAGATATTTCCCTTCCTCGCTCAAAATTTATTATAGTTTGATGAATTTTAAGTGTCCTCCACTGATGTTATATCATTTCATTGAGTCTTGAGATAAATATTTCAAATACGATTACTTCCCAATACCCATAGTTGGAGAAGTTGTACTTCCTTGTAAGGGCGTCAATGGGTTTGCGAATGATTGGAACCGGAGCTGGTAACCACTACCGTTAGGAGAGTTAAATACATTCAAGGAAACTTCTGTACTTTCAATAGCATGTGATGGTGGATTCATGTAGAAAGCGTTCTAGTTATCTGAAAGATGCTTATGAATATGAAGCGAATCACACGAGGACCCATACTAATAGGTGGTTTCCACGTAGGTGAGTGTCGACATGATGGGTATTTGCTATGGTTTTTTGGTCATGGATATATAATCATTGAGGAACCGACGGGTATTGAAACATCGAGAAGCCTATTCCAGCCTGCTCTGATTGGAGACTGAAATTTAGGTCCAATAAGATAAACTCATTGGAGTGCCGGTGGATGGTAAAATAGTAATTGCAGAGTGAGTTACAAGATTGAAACACTTCTCCATAATGTGTTAATGATCTGTAGTTTTGCATTTGGAGCTGAATATGGCCTTTCCCTAGTTGGTTGCATTTGGGAAGCCTTATTGCAAGTAGGATGCAAGATATCGTAATACCATCTAATTCTAGTTAAACCACATTTCATCTTGAATATATATCTGCTTATATGAGGCAATGTCATTTCACATTTTGATAAGGTCACTGAAGAACTCTCATCATCTAATAATCAATTTTTAGAAGAAGTTTGTTTAATGCATGTACTGATATTAAGCTACCCTTGTGCATGAGCAGCCTTCCAGTTCGTTGGGATAGAACAGTCATAGTTGTGATGAATGAAGTGCGCGTTAGCAGTCCCTATCATCCTGAAAATGTTACAGGAGGAACTCCGGCTGCCAATGAGCGGGTGAAGAAAGTGGTAATTTAACAATTTATCTGTAGATTGAGAGTATCTGTTGTATGTCTGTGTGTGTGTGTGTTTTTTTGTTTCTTTTCATCTGTTTTTGTTTTTCCTTTTAGGTCATACAGTGAAGAGGAAATACTCTTCACTCTTTATCAGGAAATGTTTGTCACTTTTCTCTCATTTTCATTTATTTAGGTTGATTTTGAAAGAAAGAGGTTGCGGTATCGTGGTCCTGGTCACTGATTATGTGTCTCTTCACTATTGCCTGATGAAGAAGTGTAAGGTGGCAAGAGAACCTGTCAATGCTAGTTTCGTGCTTTTTGGTGATTACTTTGAGGTATGCTCTCTGGTGGCTGGATGTGTGGTTTGTACTTCCTACACATGTTTATCAGAGTAGAAGGATCTATGCAACTTTGACTAACAATCTATATAATATATATGCTTTATATGGGTGAACAATTCCTGGCTTAACATCAAGGGAGTTTATGAAATTACTGCTTGGTGCTTTTTTTTCATAAGTGACCTCTTTGCTGAGAATGTTCTTTCTCCATTTTTTTTTCATTTTTTTTATCGGTAAAGTATAGTGTGGATATATTTATATCGAAAAGAAAAGGATAAGATATCCTATAGTACAAGTACAAGCTACAATGTAAACTGAGCAGGAAAAAACATAGAAAAATCCTATTGTCGGCTCATAATGGACTCCCAACACAAAAGCCTCCAAAGGGATGTCTCGAAACTCGTCGTGCACTTTCAACCAGAAAAATAATCGCGCTTTGATGGCCAAAACCACCTTTCCTCATAGACATCGTAGTAGTTTCAAAATGTCTATTATTCCTCTTCAACCATATACCCCATAGGATTGCAAAAGGAAGCATGCGCCAAAGACGGCATCCCTTCTGAGAATGGACCCTCAAAATCCATGAGGCTAAAACCTTCTTCACCGTACCAGGACACACCCAAGAGACACCAAACTCAAACAAAAAGAACCCCAGTTCTCCAAGAGAGAAGACATAACAAGAGAATATGATTCACATACTCCCCATCTCTCAAGCACAATGGACAAAAATTGACAATCACCTCTTTGATATGTCTTTTTCTGAGGTTGTCTATAGTCAAGATATTTCTCCAAATTTACTGTTACATATATATATATATATATATATTATTGGTGTTTGGTATAGTATTCTCTAATCAGTTAAAGCAAAGTTTTATTTTAAAGAAATAAGATTGTTCAGGTATCACACAGACCAAGAAACCAGTCCACACATTTTACCCTCTAATAAATAAGCATGAAACACTACTAAATATCCTTCTTTTCATGCTCTAATCCTTACATATTGTAAAACATTATCAACTTCTTCACAAAATGTTTGACCATATAACCTTTTGACCAATATCGTGTTTTCTTGATTGGCACCTTTTGACTGATAATTTAATGTGTTACCGTACTCTTGTCTGACTTATACTAGTAGTAAAGAGTCAAATGCTAACGTGCATTGTAAGTAAAGCATTTGGTCAAAGCCTCTGCTTAAATATTGGTATGGTTGCTGAGTTATGAGACTGTCTGTAGATAGCGTTGAGTGTCTAGGAGGGCGTACTATCCAATATGAACAGGATTTTTGATTCACACAAGAGTTTTAGTCTGTGGATAGTGTGATGTCATGTGACCTTGAAGATCACCTTTGCCAAGAGACTTTCTTTAATTGAACGGGATTTTGAGCCACACAAGAGTTTTAGTCTGTGGATGACAATATGACTGTGAAGATAGTCATATAAGGACTTCCGACTTCACAGAGGCTGTATAAGTCTAGTTTGAAGATAGTTCAACTTCACCTCGGTATTCATTTCATGAGTCAGAACTATGCAAACTGGCCAACGAGTTGTTCCGGAAATCAATTCACTTTCAAAAATCCCAAGACCTAACTAGGTCGGTAAGCAGTTTCAACAATACGGCAATAGGCTTTAGGCCCAAGAAGAAAATTCATCAGCTTCATTTGTGAATTTTGTCCTGGAAGCTAGAGGAGGAAAAGTGCATCATGCAAAGGAACATGATATCAAACAACTTGGTTCAAGGAAATATCCCTAAAGGCTATCATCAACTTTTAGGGACAGCCAGACAACTCTGGTAACAGAGTAGTCTCCGGTTCCAAAACTTAAAATTATGCTCATCAAGTTTCTGAGCAACGAATAAATTCACGGAATGAAAATGTGAGAAAACTATAGGTAATGGTGGCGCCTCCACCATTCAAGTTGCTGAAAGGACATACCAAGAAATTTCTTGCTACAGATGACATACTAGTCACTAGTGGATATTCAACACCACGGCGTTTATGCACCTTATATGAGCAAGAATTTACATTCCGCTTCTAAATTAGATAGCGGATCAACAAAGGATCACATTTATGAGGGGGTTTATGAGGATCAGTCGAAGATCATGTTTCATGAGGATGCAGTAAGTTCAGTCAACTGCCTAGCGGAATCTCCCAACACAGTTTGTTAGGTAGTTTATGGAGAATTAAGTCAAAGTATCAGCTGCTGAAGGTCAGTAGGAGAAGACATCATCCCAAGCAACCTTGAACTACAAAGATAAGGAGTACACACAAAAGGGCTCTAATCTATGAGCATCTGAGGATGTGCAGGTGCAGGATTCAAGGAGATCATTTTCAAGGTCTGGAACAAGAGGACTGTCAGATGAAATGTAGGATGTGGCTGGTGCTTTTGCTGAGGAACCTGTTAGGGCTGAAGCACCCCAGCTGAGGAAGTCCCTTCCGTTACAGTTTCACTGTCAGGAAGGGCAGGTCATTGTCGAGAATTGTTGGTGATATAGCTCGATCACGGTGGCTTGCACGTTTGGAAACATATAATTCAACTATCAAAACAAGTTGCAAGAGCTCATCAAATGAGTCAGTGAGCAGTGAGAAGTGGTTTTCTAACCATGAGGCAGATGAAAAGGATCGTTAGAAAGTCAAGAAGGGAAGAAGAGGCACGCCAAAGTTGCACAGATCATCTGATCAACCATCTCTTCGGGAAACTAGACCCAAGAGCCCAGTAGGTGCTTCAGAAGGTTTAACAAAGATATTGCAGATCAAGGCTGACGCAGCTGCCCTTTGGATTGTGTAGAATGCACTCAATGCAGTTCAGCATCTAAAGGTGCTTCTTCAGCTTCAAAAGAGGGGAGTGCTAGTTGCAAATTGGGTGAAACGAATCAAGGACTTACAACGACTAGTTTGACAACAACCTCAATACAAGCATTGCCATCTAGACACGTCAGAGGTTCCTGCTGTCAAAGGCAGAAGTATCAGAGAGTAATAAAGCTGATGTATATATAATGCAGTAGGATGTCAGAGATCCAACTGAATCCTCTGGAACTGACTTCAAAAATAGAAAATTGATACACAGAAGCTTCAAAGGAATAAGCATCCTGAGAAAGAAACGTTTGAAAATGGGAAGAAGCCAAAATGGGAACAGAGAAAAACTGATAAAGAATCTAAGAAGGAAACTCGTCCAGAGTTCTAGAGTTTCACTTCCAATTTTTGCCGCCTGATTTCATCAAATTCGTTTTAGGGAATATGGACATGTGGTGAGGACTTGAAATATCTGTATCTCCTCCTCGTTTTCCCTGATAACATGTTTTGGGCAGGACATAAAAGTTGATGTAACACTTGAATTATGCTCTACGTGCGCTGGTTGCATTCTTCAAGCCAGAGTTGATAGTAGTATGGGGTGGGGTGCTTCCAATAAGCTTTTAGCTCCATTCTTACAAATCAACCAGCTGGCCCAGTCCATCCAATCCACCCAATAATGACAAGTCGACTAGTAGTGCAGTTCTTTCAGCTTAAGAGAAGAAATTAGATGCACCATCGTCAAGTTTGCATGTGTGATATTTCTCATCATCCGTCAAAGCCCCTCCAAGCAGCTAAGCTGCATATATTGCAATATATGACATGCTGCGCTAGAACATTTAGATAGCCGAACAATGTCATTTTATTTGATACGTAGATTGCTTTTCTGTAACATATATAACAGGAGATGTGGACGTGGTGTTGTTCCAATTTCTGTAATTTTTTTTCATAAGCAAAACAGATCTTCTTTATTAGATGCGCCCCAGTAAATGCCCGTAAGTCCACACACAACTTCCATAACATACAACTTTTGTTCAAAAGTACTTGTGCTTTGTATAATTCACTTAATTTTTTCAAATAGTAAATTAGGCATGTTTTCAGCATCAACGATCAGAACATTAAAAGGACAAAATCACAATAAGGCAGAGAAGTTTAGTCAAGTCTGAAAAAAATACAGAGCTCACATATCCAACATAAACACTCACTGCAATCAGCAATCCAATCTGGAAAAAGTGTAGGCACACATGCAACATCAAGACTCGGATCAACAGAAACGTGAAAACAAGAGTCGGGACAGGCCAGTTTGAATAAGGACCAAATTCACACACTATAAGTCTATAATATGGAGCTTAAACTAGTAACATAGATGAGAAGGTAGACAAAGGAACTTTACTCATTATTTTATGTGTCCGATCTTTGAAGAGTAAAAACTGCTAAAAATCCTGTTGTTGTTGTTGTTGTTGCTAAATTTCATAATTCTACAGAGCAATCGCACGCCCAACGACAGGAACAATCACATAAGTAACAGTCCATGCGCATTGCCTTCACCTACAAGAAGCCCCAACGGGGTATAAATTCAAAACCGAAGGCAACAATGAACTAGTGACACCTTCAGAGGAGCTGTTGCGGTTGCTGTAAGTAGTTTGTATCTTTATATTTTGATTTTCGTCCGATCTCCCCAGGAATTCTTGCTTGCAAATTATGGAGTGGGCTAGTAGTAGCCGTTGAATTCAAAAAACCAATATCACGTTTATAATTAACACTACAATTCACCGTATATATGCAGTAGCGGTACATGTACATTAATGGAATGTACATATAAAATTGAGATGCACTTCAAAATCTGTTTATATTCTGAACAAAAACGATATTTGAAATGGGAAGACAAAAGAATGAGTTATGTGATAGAAACAAAACTGTTTAAACTTTCTTCAAATCCTACGCAATTCAAAGGTAAACTGTTTAAACTTTCTCCAACTCCACCACTTTCAGTCATCTGGGAACCACCAGACCCTGGAGAATGGAAACTGAATACAGATGGAAGCATTACACTTGAGGATGCGAGATCAGGGGGAGTCATAAGAGACCACAATGGAGAAGTCAGAGTCTGTTTTTCAGCAACAGGAGGGAAAAGAGCAGTAATTAGCCAGGAGCTTATGGGTATACTACATGGACTGAAATTATGCATCACAGAAGACCTACAAAAGATGAAAGTTGCCTCAGAATCGAGGAGGGCTGTTCGGATTCTGAACAAGGAGGAACATATGCGATGGACAGTTGAAAATGAAGTAAGGGAAATCTGGGCGATTATGGAACAATTTCAACAAGCGAAGATAGTCCATGTGTATAGGGAAGCTAATCGAGTTGAAAATGAAGTAAGGGAAATCCAAAGGGTGAGAACTTCATCATCAACCCTCAGGATGAAAATCTAGCAAACATAATCCATGATGATGGAACCGGAAATAGATATACTAGAAAGCAATGTGAACAGCTTAGCCTGTGAGAGAGGGATAATCTCTACGAAGACTATATGTCTGAATTGTAACTATTTTTGAATAGAAATTTACCGCTTGCATGTTGCTAAAAAAAAAAGGTAAACTGAATAATACGTATAGAGCTTAACTGGTTTCTATCTCAATTTCACGATTGATCTAAGACTCTAAATTTTAAATAGTAGTAACATTTCTTTCGCATTTTTCTTTTTCTTTTTCAGTTAGACTGAGGAGGCCTATACAAACTTATAAAAAAACCAATAAACTCTTACTCTTAAATGATGAAGTAGAGAATTGCAATTTTTTTGGATTAGAATTAAAAGCTTGTATTCTAATACAAGACTTACATATAATTAGCGGAAAAAAAAACATTCTAAGATATAAAGTCCCATTGCATCACCGTTCACAACTTTCCTAATGTCCTCACTCAGTGAACTATGACCAATATCAACACAAGAATGTGTTGGTATGTCATGTGCAAGTGCATCTGCTAGTTGATTTGCTTCCCTGTAAGTATGCTTCACTTCAAACTCCTCCATCTGGTCTCTCGTTTTGCAAATACTGTTCAACGTGTACCTGAGCTGCTATGGAGCTTTCCTTTTCCCCATTGATGAAAGAAACCACATTCGTAGAATTTGTTCATGCATGCATGCACTTTCTTGATGTTCTTCCTTCGTGCAAGCTTCATGCTTTGTTCTAGCCCTTGCAATTTGACGTACGCAATTGAGCTGTAGTCTCCTCCGTACGATGTGTTGCTGCCAATACATTACCAGTACCACCCCTAATCACTGATGCCCATCCTCCCTCATCACCCTGTAATGTACCATCAGTGTTTAAAATGCAAACATCTGTCTCACTACCTTCCCATCTGCAGTACGTAAGTTGGTTAATGCTGCGTGATTTGTACATCTATGTTCCCTATATATGCTCATAATCCTCTGCCTTTCGGGTCCCATTTCCATGGTGAAGCTCAAAGAGCTTAGCTTTGTTCTCACATCATTTAGAATCACCTGGGCTAGCTTTGGTGAAGTGCATTCCTTCTTTTCGAAGATTCTGCTACTATGTTCTCTCCAAATCCAGTATACATAGGCATTGAACATTAATCTAGGAGCATCCTTTACCTCTTCCAGCCATCCTTTGCCATCATAGTATACTGAATTTCATCTGTCCAAGTTTGCGCTAGCTGCCTCGCATAACTTCCTGCACTCAATACAAGACTCCACACAACCCCATTTTATTAGGAGAGCAAAAAGGCGAAAAAGCCCTATAAGTTACGACCAAGTGTCTCGTAATAATTAATACATATTTTGTGGTACCCACTATTATTACCAAGACAAAAATCTACACAAAATTAACACACCCAAATCTGCTGGCAGGAGTCAGCAAAGATAATAACTATTTTGCCCCTCGTAAATGTTGTGCAACCAGAGTTCTTTAAGTTATTAACGAAGAACGCCTTATTCGACTGCTCTGTTGCCTTATAGCCAAAATAATAATTTAACCCGTCGAAGCTAATCATACTAGCAGCATCAACTTTGGACCAATCCATAGTAAAAGGATCGAACTTGCAAACATTGGAAACACGCAAATCGCGATTAAACGTTGAGATAGCAAAAAGCTCATTCTCACATACAGACATTCTCCATTTCAAAAAGCCCGGGTATGAACTATTTGGATTTTACGTCAAGACACTTAAGGCCAATGGGATAAAGCCATTTAAGGAAGGAGAAAAAATAGTTGAATGGATGGATGCTGAGATGAGGAAAATAGAAGTAGAGGAAGTAGAGAAAGCCAAGGAGAATGCCAGCCTCAATAGCAGGTTTTAGATTTGAAGCATTGGATGTCACCAAATTATGGCCTTATATGAATCCGTTTCCATTCGCCGGTGGGGTTAAAGATCGTGTACAAAATGATTGTGTCCATTGGTGCTTACCAGGGCCTATTGATACATGGAATGGAATGAGGACGTACATAACACAGTACTTTTAGCTCGACAAAGAGAATAAAGTGAAAAGGATTTCATTTGCTTTGTGGTTTTGAAGGAAATCGAAAGGACCTAATCTTACCCGAGAAGATTATGTTTGTGTTATATGAAAATCACTCAGATAGATAGTTGAAAGAACTATTATTATGTACTTGTACGTATAGGCATATATCATTCAATTTTGCATCCAAAGTTTTTGTATTGCATTTTTTCAATTATTTTTATTGAATAATTAGGACATTGAATTTTGAATAATTGTGATACATGTATCTACCTTTTGGAGTGTACTAGTCCAAATGCGTTGAAAATCCAGTCTTCTAATTGTTGGTATTTCTTGTGTAGAAGTATAAAACCCATAATTTTAGTAATTCACTAAGCTGGTGTACTTAATATTCTTCAAGTTTTACATTATCGAAAAAAAAAATTCTCAAGTTTTCGAATTTGGCCAAATTATGTATTCTAATTTCTAAATTTTATCTACTTGTTCTATACTTCTATGTGACATTCAAATTAAATATCAAGTATGTGCCATTATGTGAAGGGTTAAGATTGTGTAACCTAAAAAAAAAAGTTGTGTAGTTATTGAAGTAACCGTGATTGACCTTCCCACTTCTTTTTGTCTAGGAGCGGTTCGGTTTTAGTGATTCAGGTTCGGTTTGGTAATGGGTTCAATATAATTTTGAGTTATTGGTTTCGTCTAGGGCCTCCGATAAGATTACATTTTAGTAATATTTATGATCAATTGTGTATATGTTTAATTTTATCAATTGTGTGACTGCAATTATTCGATTTAGTTTAGGATTTGATTGATTTTATAGTTTTCACATGAAATACAATATTATCGGTCCGGTTCAGTTTGGTTTTAAATTTTCCATAATCCGACCCAAACCGATCCATTAACAGCCTTAATCATGTTAGAATTCTATTGCGCTCCACGTGCTTAATTACGGTGACTAGTAAAATGTTAATGAATGGGTGTAAATCAATGCACCCAACAAAAAAATCTATACAAGAATTGTTTTTCTCGTCTAACCAAATAATAACCAAACAAGACACTTGCATATGTGCCTAAAAGAGCATGTGAGGAAAAATATCAAATAGACAAAAGAACACGCGCCATAGAGAAAAGCAAACAAAATTAAGACAAAATTATATATATAACACATGTAGGGCTGTCAACGGGCCGGTCGAACCTAAACAGGACACACCTTAGTCCAGTGTCGACCAATAACATATATGATATTTCGAGTCAAAGCCCAATCTAAATCCTATTGGACAAATTGGCCTAGGTCCATTAACAATACATGGAAAATTTAAAAATCAATCAAATTTGTAAGTGGTAAGAGTCAAACCCACATCTCTGTGGCAAATACAATACTAATAAACATCTCTAAACCGACATCTCCTGTGTGGTAAATACAATACTAATAAATCTCTCTCTCTCTCTCTCTCTCTCTCTCTCTATTAACTATAAAACACACAAAACAAATTTTTTATTTCGAATCGGACCGTTAGTGGACCAGACAAGAGTATGTCAAGACTTCGCCTAATAATCTTATCGGGCTAAATTTAAAGTGTAAGTCTTTATCTTATAGGTTCAAATTCAATCAAGCTTGTCCCGGCCCTTTTACAGCCCTAAATACATATAAAGAAAAGCAAACACAATCAATCATGTCAAAATAACATATACAACACATGCAAAGCCAAAAAAACAAGATCAAATGTCTAGACAAATTTCATTTATGTTGAGTTATTAGCTTATTCATTTATTTTTTTAATTAAGTTTACGGGAAAATAATAAGTGCCCATGGTAAATCATGTTTCCAACTGATTGAGTCATATATTTAACACAAAACCATGACTGGGTGAAATTGTAACTCCACTCCTTGTAATATAAATTCATTTGCTACGTGTCGTGCATTAGCAATATTACTATTACTTGATTTAAGAAAACATAGTTTAAAAATATCGGTTAGGTTTACAACATCGGTCATTTTGTTTTAGCATGTTATTATAAATTCAACATTTCTTGTGAGCAAATGGTTGTTGTTGTGTATATCACCACATGTCACATTATGATTGGTGATCGAGTACCGCAAAAACTCATCAAATGGGCCCACAACCAAGCAAGAATTATTAGTTTTGAAAACACGCACGGGGCACACATACAAAAAATGGGCAGGGTTTGTTTGTTTAGAATACAATCGAAAAGAGAGAGAGAGAGAGAGAGAGAGAGAGAGAGAGAGAGAGAGAGTACATAAAGAGTGGAGAGTCACAAGAAAGAGAGAAAAAAAAACATATCTTAAATTTTTTTCAGAAAGGGAAAGCTGAGAAACAAGGAGAGAGGAAAAAGAAAAGAAGAAGCGTGAGGTGTGTTAAACCTAACTCTAACTTATTGATTATGTGAAATTGAATCATATTCAAATAAGAATAAACTTGAAATTTTAAATTTTAAATTTTAAATAAATTTGATATTTGAGTTGAATTTGTTATTTATTGCAGATTGAATAAATGGAGGAGAAGAACTTGGATCCTGCTTTGCATCAAAATGATGACCAAGGTAAACAGTTTGATTTAATTTTGTTCAGTTTCCGTTAAATTGTTTAAATCTAATAGTTAAATTGTTTGTATTAAATTGTTTAGATCTAATTTTGAATCAATTCTTATTCCAGATCTTGCCCCAATTTAACAAAACTTCAAAGTACGTGGAATGAGAAATTGAGTAAAATGATTATTAAGAAAGCATTGGCGAAAACAGATGTATCCGCTTTTGGCGATCTCCCCAACTCCCCTCCCTTGAGAACCACTGGAAAAGAGACGGCCGATGGTGTTGCGAAGTTAAGAGACACACTAACTAATTTAGTGAGGTTGGAAAGTGATGTTGCAAGATATACAGAAAGGGGATGTTTATTAATTGATTCACGCATGGAGCCAAGAGATGGCCGAACTAACTGTGCATCAGAATATATGATTCAGACCAAGCTAAATGATACTTAGTTAAGAGCTGATTTTTATTATTACTGTTAAATTGTAATTAATTAGGTATTAAAATTTGTTGCTAATACTGTCATTATAAATGTTTTGAGTTTGATTTAATAGATGAGATTTAATATGTGTTTTGTTAATGTGAGAACTCATTTAGAGTATATGTAGTGACATGGGTTGAAATGGTTTTTAATTTGTTTAATAATCACACACATACCCTTAAGCAGTGGAGTAGAGTTTAGAACCATTTTGTGGTAAACTTTAACGTGCAACTCTTTGGTTCCTTTTTTTTTTGTAAAGATGAGATATGTGTTTATGAAACAGTTTGAAAATCTTATTTTGAATAGAATGATACATCCTTATTATCCTTATTATGATAACTGAAGAGGTATATTATTTTGAAATTGAAGGTGCTTAACTCAAAGGATTTTGAACACAACATTGGGTAAAGTATATGGAGTTTGATGAGTGCATCGTAGGCGATAAGACTGTTGTTATGTTCTTCAAGGCTAGGAATGGACAAGATAATATGCTTTTTCGATTATTGTTATCAACTCTCTTTTTTTCTTGTTATTACTTGTGTTATGTTATTTATGTTTAAAGTTTTTTACGTGCAGTCGCTTTGATGAAACCTGGTGTTACTTTATTCCTCCATAATGTGAAAATCGACATGTTTAGAGACTTTATGAGGTTATCTGTGGACAAGAGCGGTCATATCGAAGTGATCGATCTTGCAACTTTTATTGTGGAGAAAGATAACGAAAACAAAAATATAGAAATTTTCGAGAAATTTTCGCAAAAAGTAAGAGAAAATATGCGAATACATCAACAAAAAAAAATGGTATACCAACTATTCTTTTAAAGTTAAATGTCTATACACCAAAAATGACCCAAATAAGCAACTCACTTTCTCAAAATTAACAATCCTCTCAAATAGACATATATGATATATCTCAATAATCAAATGTGTCCCCATAAAAAAAATAATAAATAAATAAATAAATAAATAAATAAAAAATAAAAGGGAAAAACAACAAGGATGGCAAGGTGAATACTAAATGCTAAATGTTTGTTTGAGAAAAATTAGGTCTTTAATGTTTAGTAACTAGTAAATACTAAATGCTAAATGTTAAATTAACAAAAATAATTTAACTACTATATAAATTATTTATTGCATTTTCTACCATTTGAAATTTTCTGTAAATTTCGTGAAAAAAATGTATAATAGTGTACAACATGAACGAAATCGAAAAAATGGTCGAAAGTTCCGTGAAATTACTTCGAAAACTTGCAAACAGAAAATGTAGGATTTGAAATGTTTCTATGCCCACCGAAAATGAAAACTTTCGTAAAAATATCGCAATTTTTTTTGAAATTTAGTTCCTTGCTAGCAGCATCAACTTTGGACCAATCCATAGTAAAAGGATCGAACTTGCAAACATCATAAACATGCAAATCACGATTAAACATTGAGATAGCAAAAAGCTCATTCTCACCTACAAACATTATCCATTTCAAATCAATGAATGTCGTATAACTCTTACTTTTCTTCAAATGTAGATCTTTGTCAAAAGCCATAATTCTATTGCAAGAAAACCAGTAAAACTGGTCGTCACACAACCAGGCAGTATATACTGCGTCGGGAAGAAACTTATGAGCATTCCATGCATTAATACCATTCTTCCATGCATATATGTATGTAGTATGTGTACTACTATTATATCTGACAACAATCACACAATTGGGACATTTCCAGAGAGTCGAAAAGGTCCCACAGTTTACTATACTTGCCGAACTAATCCCCAACTTTGGTAAGTCGATTTTAACCGGGGTAAAAGGGTTAAGCAAAACATACTTTTTTTTTTTTTTTTTTTTTTTTTTTTTTCTGCTAAGGGTAATTGGTTGTATTGATAGCAAAAATGAAAGGGTTAACTAGTATTACTCCCCCACTAGATGAGACAATTAGGATTTCCCCCCACTAGATGGGAAATTAGGGTTGATCTCCCCCCCCCCCAAAAGTCAAATTGGGTTGACCGTGTTTTTTTTTGGTATGGGAATGAAATAATGTTACATTATGTGCTGATGAGAACCTTGAGTAGGCTCTTTGACATTACAAGAGTTCAAAACAAAGATCGAAAATATATCAAATGAGAGCTTTCCACCTTGCGCACAAAAATAGGCCTGTTTGACTACCATTGATTCACTCCTTCAGGCAGTGTTTCTCCTCTCTTAGCACAATGGTCGACAACAAAGTTTACTTCCCTCCAAGTGCTTGTGAGAATGCTGTTAGCTTTATGCTTCACTAGGTTCCATTGTGATCGAACTTTCCAGTGAACGTTATCTCTTTGGAAGGCTTTAAATGTAGTGGTGGCATCTGACTCAACCCATATGCAACTTGCACCCATGTTTATGGCCTTTTCAATTCCATGCACTAGAGCTTTCGACTCAGGAATGTAGCTTGTAGTGATGCCAAGCCCTCCACCTCCAATGTATGCTCCAATAACTTCACGTGTGTGTCCTTAGCAGCAACCACCCTTCTTTGACATCTGTATTTTTTCCTTAGCAGCAACCACCCTTCTTTGACATCTGTATTTTTTCCTTAACAGCAACCACCCATCTTTGCAGAAAAGGAAATATGAGTCTTCTAAATTAGGTTTGTTGTTCAATGGCCGATAAATCTCAACCTGAGGTAATTTATTTTTTTGTTATTAGCCAGGGGAGTGGATCATTGGGCAAGGGAGGGCAACCACAAACTGTGGAATAACTCTTGCAAGCTAATTTCCAATTTTTGCAAACCGCTGATATACTATGGAAACCAATGAAATCAGTGAGATGTATGATCAACCATAAAATGTCACGTGGAAGTACACACCAAAACGAGTAAGCTTTTTCATCCATCTCAGTCTAACGACTATTTCAAAATGCTATAAGTTCAATCCTGATAATACAAGCAAATAAACAAGTGGACATTTATGTAAGTAAAGGCAATGTGCTATCAACAACATATCTACAGATCTGAGGAGGTTGAGTTACGTTAAACGGGCATGCCAGATATTACTTGGACTGCAAGGTTGTAAAATGCTTGACTGAGGTAAAGTTGTGGTGGCAACTGCTTCCTTAAGAGCAGTGCATAATTTGAAGAAAAAAGACCACCACCATGGCATTTTGGTAACATAGTAGCTGCCATTCAGGAGTGCACAAATTTACTTGTATTGATTTCTATCATGTGTATCGAGAATTAAATAAGGTAACTGACTACCTTGCTAAGTATGGCTACTACTATATATGGTTGTAACTATTTCCTACCTCCACTTGATATTAAGTAGTCTAATATTATATCTCTATCTCTGATTCTCTGGTTCTCTGCTCTTTTTATAAAAGGGTTAAATAGTATTACCCCCCCCCCATTAGATGAGCCAAATAGGATTTCTCCCCCACTAGATGGGAAATTAGGGTCTCCCCCCTAAACACATGGTCAACTTAGTTTGAGTGTTAATTTTCAAGTCAAACAATTAAAAATTACACAAATGTCCTCATTGTTTTCAAAAAAAAAATATTCAATTTTAATTAGGTGGAGGCATTTATGTCATTTTCATTTGTTTGACTTGAAAGTTAACGGTCAAACCAAGTTGACCGTGTGTTTAGGGGGGAGACCCTAATTTCCCATCTAGTAGGAGGGGGCGGAGGAAATCCTAATTGGCTCATCTAGTGGGGGGGGTAACACTAGTTCACCCTTTATAAAATGCACACAGGCGCTTTTCTTTCATTGCCATTTTTCCATATTGCCAATGTTGCTCACAACATTTTCACCAATAATTTAAAGTTGGTCAATTATATTGGTTGAGAAAAAGAGTAAAAGGAGTGATGTGATGAAACAAATGAGTTTTTTTATAAGGGCCCAATAAGGACGCAACACATTTGTATTGAACAAAACCGACGTACCAAAGGTTAAGTTGTAATTAGATGGGTCTAATCTGTTAGAGTGTGTGGACCAAAAAGAGGAATAGTCCCACATTGAACAAGAAAGGAGTTCATTATGGGTGAAGCTCACTAACTAGTATCGATGCCTTTTAAGATAAAACCCCACACCCATGGCCAAGATGTGGCCCAAAGCCCAATGAGTGGTTAAGTGGGGGACAATATCGGTACTAGTTATCTCATGGGCGCGAAGGCCCAGGCTTGGTGGGTGTGCCCAGGTCCTAACAACTGGTATCAGAGCCGATGGTTCGGCAGGGACGAAGGCACTGATCATGTAAAATCAAGAGACGAAATCATTCAAGCTGCCAGGTGGAGTTGCTTAACGAAGTGTGCCCGTTACACCAAAGATTGGTGCCTAGTTCGGCAGGAACGAAGGCACTGATCGTGCAAAATCAAGAGACGAAATCATTCAGGCTGCCAGGGGGAGTTGCTTAACGAAGTGTGCCCGTTACACCAAAGATTGGTTACCCTTGGATGTTGTGGAGATTCGAGAGGGTGTAACTCGGTGAATCTAACAATATGAAATGATGTTTGAGGTGGAATAGGCTCTGGGGTTAAGAAAAAAAAGCCACCTCCCTCAGAGGCCCAGACACACCGAGGTGGAGTAGGCTCTGGGGTTGAGAAAAAGCCACCTCCCTCAGAGGCCCAGACACACCAGAGCTCTGGCATTGGATCGTGCTCGATGATGAACGAATAGAGTCAGTTCGGTCCAAAGTGGAGATTGTTAGAGTGTGTGGACCAAAAAGATGAATAGTCCCACATTGAACAAGAAAGGAGTTCATCATGGATTGATAAAGTGGAAAACTCACTAACTAGTACTGAAGCCTTTTAAGATAAAACCCCACACCCATGGCTAAGATGTGGCTCAAAGCCCAATGAGTGGTTAAGTGGGGGACAATATCGGTACTAGTTATCCCATGGGCGCGGAGGCCCAGGCCTGACGGGTGTGCCTAGGTCCTAACATAATCTTTGCAACAACACATAATCAGAGTTCTGAAGAGCAGCAGAGAGATTTGAACCTAAGACCTTGAGTTGGTGAAACCATGACATCCTAGACTCCTAGTTTGCAAATTTGACTATTTTTTATTTATTTTTTGAAATAACTATGGCTTCAGGCACCCACCCCAACCTTTTATTTTTTGAAATTTGACTAACTATTTGGATACAAAGTTGCAGTTTTGATCATCTCAATTCTCAAGTATACTAACATCTCCATTCTCCATTTCTTAGTCTTAGGCTTAGCCAAATTTCATTGTATAATAAGAACTAAAAGCCGTCATACGTGTCAAACTAACCAAGACTACCCATGAGGACATAGTCTCCATGACCAGATCATGTACAACAACACTTATTACACGTTCTGCTGAACTTTTTAGAGAACAAATAGTAAAGATAGACCACTTTTCTTTGGAATGCCATCAAACATTTGGACAATCATATTGGTAGGTATCCACCATGGAGAACCCCTCCACCTACCGCGGAGTTGGTAGTGTGTAGACGGCTGGACGCATTAATCGGTTCGAAGGGTCACTGCAATCTTGTGGGGGCTGAGCTGGTCCTCAATACTTGTCTAATAACCTTATAATCACCATCGAATTTGGATTTTTAGGGCCTTGAATTGCATGTAGAATTATTTCTAAATCATCTTCAATGGCGTACTTGGTTTGGGTTTTGATAAAAGTGCTTATAAGACATTGATTTTGACACTTTAACTACTGTTCATTTTAGAGTCTGTTTGTTATGATGGAAACACTATGAAAATAAAAAGAAAATAAGAATAGTCTATATGTTCCATAGTTTTTAAGGCGTTTGTTTAACTATGGAAAGGAAACAAGCTTTTCCATATGGAAACAAAATCATGGAAATGGAAAAGATTTTGTGTCCTTAGTTAATTCCTGAAAATTCTGTGGAAAGAAAAGAAAATAGATAGCTAGGGACTTACTATTATTAACACACTCATGACCCAACAATACAATTATACCTTTCCATAGCTTTTGCAAACAAACATGATTATTTCTTTCTCTAGTTTTTACTTTTCTTTCTCCAGTTTACCAAACACATATCATTTAAAATTATTTCATTTTCATTCCATTCCATTCCATAATGGATCACTCATTTTATTTCTTTTCTTTTCCATGAGTTAAAATTTAACAAATACACCCTTATATCTTATATCGTTCCGATTTATTGCATTGCACCTTTTTTGGCATTTTAATTATTTTTCAATTGTGATTATTCCAAAATATATAATGAAAGAGGAATAACATGTTTACATCCGACTGAGGATTCAGATCTAATATATTGTTAATTTGCATGTTCCACAACTCCACTACTTGACCTCTAGAAATTAGAGCGTGAAGGCCGGTGCTGAAGGTGAAGTTGCCTAAACAGTCATGGGCAAAGTCTGATTTGCTCCGCTATTCAATATTTTTTCATTGTTTATTTTGTAATTACTTAATATTTGTTAGCGTGCTCCGGATTTACACCATGTGGGTATGTTCTTGCAAGCTCCAATAAACCAACATTCTCTTCTCAAAATTTGAGAAAATCTAAGAAGAAAACATATTGATAAGTTAGCTTAATTGGTGGGATACGAATAGATTATTAGTAGCTTTCTTCCCAATGTCACGGCCAACCATAGTTAATTAGTAGTATACTTTTTGTTTTTAAGTCCGTTGCATGTACTGTTTGGCCTTCTCATTACTATCATCTCTCAATCTATAACATATAATCCCATATAATAATGTTGATTAAGTCAATAGATTGGACCTATGTGACTACACAATTGTATAAGCCTGACGTCTTGAACTGTGAAAAGCACATTGAGAGAAAAAAAATTAAAAAAAATTAAATGTTATAAAAATAATTCCGATAAATTGTACGCATGTACAATTCTAAAATCTACTCTCTTTTTTCCAATAAACATTTTGAATTCTACACTCAATAGTATGCTTATTTCTTACACACTCTTTACCTGCATGAATATAAAGCACATGATACAATTGGTGTTTGTTGGACAGTTGGAGAAGCAATTTTGAGGCCCTCTTCTGTCTGATCTCTAAATGAGTATATGTTCTCCAAAAATGTTGATTTATGAAAAGTCCCTTGGTGAGGGGTCCAATCTTGTGACATTTTGTGGGGGCATTGAGTATAAGACTAGATTATGCATGGCACTTTCTAGATTATGTAGGACACTTTTTGAGAGAGTGAGAGAGAAAGAAGAGAAACATTTGATTATGGAAAATTGATAATTATAAATCATTATATGAGTACTCTTATTATATTACCTAGCTTAGAGCAACTCTAAGTTTAAATACAAAAATAAATAAAAGGATGAGCTACTCCCACATGTTTTAAGAACTTGATAACAACATCAATGGCCTAGCTTAAAAGAACAAAAAAAAGGAAAAAAGGAAAATGAGTAGGCTCATATGTGATTCTTAATGCAAGCATTGACTATAAACTGCTCCACTAACCCTTTTTATCTCCTCCATACAACTCTCTTCGCAATCCAACTCATCATCACATATTGTCATAATGTCATCACATCCATGATCCATCTCTTTCTCTCTCTGCCCAACAAGTAATCCTTATTTCTAGAACAACTACTGTCTCTCTTATTCCTCTCAACCTCAAACCAAACCAAACCAAAGAGAGCACAAACTGAAAAACCATTGTGAAGTAGGAAATGAGATGGGTGCAAAAACCCCATTCAAAGATCAACAGTCTTACTCTCTTACTAAGAAACTCGTACCTTATGCTCTTTATGCACTTGTTCCCTTGATCTTCATTCGCTTATATCTATACCCTATACCCATTACTCAATCTCAAAGAAGTCAGGAAGAGTTTCATACCAATCCCATCAGCTCTACTTCCTCCATTTCTACTCCCTCTCCAGGTACTTACTTAACTTTGCCAATTTTCCATATTTATGTTTGTTTTTTTTATGTAAGTGTTATAGTTCTGATTTGCTAACTTGAGTTGTTTTATGCTCGATCATTCTTTTCTTTTTTTTCTAAATTCAGTACAAGAGAAAAGACCAAAACCAAAAGAAAACCAATGTGATTACTTCAACGGAAAATGGGTACATGACAAGTGGGGTCCATTATACAATGGTACCACCTGTAGTACTATCAAAGATGGCCAGAATTGCATCACTCATGGTAGGCCAGACATGGACTATTTGTATTGGAGATGGAGGCCTAAACAGTGTAAGCTGCCCAGGTTCAATCCATCTAATTTTCTTCAGCTTGTAAAGAATAAGCATTTAGTGTTCATTGGTGATTCTATGGCTAGAAACCAATTAGAATCACTTCTATGCTTATTATCAAGTGCATCACTCCCTGATCTTGTTTATGCTAATGGTGAAGAAAATAAATTTCGTAGATGGAATTTTGTGTCGCATAATGTTAATATTTCAGTATATTGGTCACCATTTTTAGTGAAAGGAATAGAAAAATCCAATGAATTCAATTACAATAAACTGTTGCTGGATTTGGTTGATGAAAAGTGGGCAGCTGATATGGACCAGTTTGACATGGTAGTTCTATCAGTTGGTCATTGGTTCCTTCATCCCGCGGTTTATTATGATAAAGATGTGGTACTTGGGTGTCATTACTGCCCGGGTATGAACTATACAGAGATTGGATTTTACGACGTATTTAGGAAGGCGTTTAAGACAACACTTAAGGCCATTATTGATCGGCGGGGTAGCAATGCAGTTGATGTATTTGTTACCACATTTTCCCCTGCGCATTTTGAAGGCGAATGGGATAAAGCTGGCGCGTGTCCTAAGAAGGAGCCATTTAAGGAAGGAGAAAAAATAGTTGAATGGATGGATGCTGAGATGAGGAAAATAGAAGTAGAGGAAGTAGAGAAAGCCAAGGAGAATGCAGCCTCAATAGCAGGTTTGAGATTTGAAGCATTGGATGTCACCAAATTATCGATTATGAGACCCGATGGCCATCCGGGGCCTTATATGAATCCGTTTCCATTCGCCGATGGGGTTAAAGATCGTGTACAAAATGATTGTGTCCATTGGTGCTTACCAGGGCCTATTGATACATGGAATGAGATAATGCTAGAAATGATCAAGAGATTGGAGGGTCACTCAAGCAGAGAAAGCTGAAATCTGTTGCTAATGAGAAAGACATAACACTGTACTTTTAGTTCAACAAAGAGAATAAAGTGAAAAGGATTTCATTTGTTTCTCTGACTACTGGTGTGGTGGTTTTGAAGGAAATCGAAAGGACCTAATCTTACTCGAGAATATTATGTTTGTGTTATATGAAAATCACTCAAATAGATCGTTGAAAGAACTATTATTTCGTACTTGTACATATAGCATTCAATTTTGCATCCAAAGCTTTTGTATTCCATTTTTTCATTTATTTTTATTGAATAATTAGGACATTGAATTTTGAATAATTGTGATATAGTGTACTAGTCCAAATGCGTTGATAATCCAGTCTTCTAATTGTTGGTGTTTCTTGTGTAGATCTGTAGAAGTATAAAACCCATAATTCAGTAATTCACTAAGCTGGTGTACTTAGTATTCCTAAATTTTTGAATTTGGCCAAATTATGTATTCTAATTTCTAAGGCTAAGTCCAATGGCTCCCTATCTCCATAAAAAAGAAGTCATTTCCGGTGGTTTTTACTCTCTATCTCCAAATTATTTTCTATATATACAGAGCAATTTAGAAAGTACAGAGTATGTTTGGCGCTGGTTGATTTGTCGCGTAGAATGGAACTTCATTTGGCGCTGGTTGATCTGGCGTAGAATGCAATATATAGTTTTTGTTTGTTTTTGGTTGTGGCCTGTGGGACCAGATAAAAGATGAAGTGGGGTAGAATTATGGGGAGCTCATTCTACACCATATGAACTGGAGTAATATTGTTGCAACCACTGGACACAATATTCAATTTTGTATATGTAAAACACTGTATTTTTTTATGGGATACAAATGCAGAGTCCAAAACCAAAACCATTGGACTCAACCTAAATTTTACCTACTTGTTCTATACTGACATTCAAATAAAATATCAAGTATGTGCCATTATGTGAAGGGTTAAGACTGTGTACCAGCTTATACAAAAAAAGTTGTGTAGTATTGAAGTAACCGTGATTTGTGTCTGTGGACCTTTCCACCTCTTTTTGTCTAGGAGGGGGTCCGTTTGAGGATTGATGGCCTGATGGGCAGGATTCCAAAGTACTTCCTATTTCCTCTAAACGAGTACACCAGTCGGTGCATACCAGATTCTGGAGTCTGGGACCTGAAAATACAAGGCAAATGTCTTCTTCACAACGATAACAAACTCTATAGAGGCTTTTATAGGAACTATAGAGGGTAGAGGCCTATAAGAGGCTTGCTTTTGAATTCTTCTTCTTCTTCACAAAAGCTGCTATGGCCCACCTTGGTAAAGAGTTGCACTTGTTATGGTCCTCGAGATTTGTTTGATAACACATCTCACAACCTCACGGTTATGTTATTAACACCTGGGCTAGGAGTCTTATGGGTAGGGGTGCCAATGGATACCCAATTATCCAGAACCGAAACCGAATATTTCGGTTCTGGGCTTTCAAAAGTTAGACCTATTTAAAATGGGTCATTAAGAACCGAACCGTTAAAGAATCGAAACCGTTGAACTGAATAGTAAAAAACTCGTAGATACCCGAACCGAAATCGAAACCGATTATTATAATTTCGATATATAAAATTTAGTATTATATTATATTTAAGATAATCAAACTCATACATTATAATAAAATATGTTTTTTACGTATAAAAATCTATTAAATATATATAGTATAATAGTGAATGTGTGTTGTTAAATTTATATTTTATAACAATACGTTAAACAAGTATATCATAGATGTTAATAATAATGTCAACATGTATATTATGAATTAACTAATACATTTTATATTTATTAACTTATACACGTATATATTTAAATAGGATACTCTTACTTGATATATTGTGGTACACACACTTATTATAAACCAATATATAGTGTTCATATTAAAAATTAGTGATGAGATGTAATTGTAAGACACATGTACTCGTATATTCGATTTAAAATGCGAGTTAATACACGTGTACAAATATATGTGTATGCATGTAAAATATATTAAGGTAACAAATATATGTGATTGCATAACAAATATATGTGATTGCACGTGTACACGATCGAGTTAATACAAGGAAACAAAGATATGTTGTATGCACGTAAAAAAAAATCGAATTTTTAGGATTAAATATTTGATTATTTTAATTTCTATATCAAAGCTTGAAATTATCACATGAATGGTAAATGTTTTAACGTGTGTGATTGATATATGTTCATAGATTGATGTAAATATGATTGTTGATACATCACTAATTATATATAAAATATTATTATGTAGGAAAAGAAAAAAATAAAAATAAAAACAAGTTTAAGTGTTTAAATGATTGAAATTATTTAATAATTATAATAAATAATAAAGACCCGAATTAGAACCGAAACCGATAAAAAATCGTGGGTTTTGATGGTTTTGGGTTAGGTTCTATAATCTACTATCTATATACTAAAGCAGAGAGCTCTAATGGAGGATTTTCTCTCTTCTATGTGGCCCTCTAATATGAGAGTTAGTTTTTTTTTCCTCTCCTATGTGACACTATAATATGAAAGATAGTATTTTCTAATAGCCTACAATCCCATATACATAAAACCTCTTTAGAGAGTTCTCTTTGGAGAGTCCTATGTAGCACTCTAATATGAGAGTTTGTTTTTTTTTTCTCTCCTATGTGACACTCTAATACGAAAGATAGTATTTTCTAATAGCCTACAATCTCATGTACATGAAACCTCTTTGGAGAGTTCTCTTTGGAAAGTTTGAGCGTATTTCTAATTCTTATATTTGGAGAGTTTGAGTGTATTTCCAATTTTTATATATTTGATCAAATAAAAAAAATTACTAAAAAATATGTGATTTATAAAAGGTAATTTTCTATTACGAATCAAACACTTTTAGTGTTCCAATTCTTATATATTTGATCAAATTAAAAAAATTGCTAAAAAAGAGGTGATTTGTAAAAACTAATTCCCTATTACAGATCATACAATTTTAGTGTCTATGATAAAGTACTGACTTATTTTGAATATATCCTTAACACGACCCCAAAACATAGTTAAAAACAATTATACAAAAAATAACATCACAAAATATATAATAGAAACAAAAACGGCAAAGTAATAATGACAAATATTTAAAAAAATATATAATACTAAATGAAACTAACCTCAAATAATCGGAAACTAGATGCAAATACAACTTTATCAAATAATAAACGAGAAATCGGAAACTGGATGCAAATGCATTAAACTAATCTCACAAAATAATTAACGGGAAATCAGAAACTGGATGCAAATATATTGAACTGACCTCAAAGAAATAATTAATAGGAAATTGGAAATTGGATGCAAATGTATTGAACTAATCGAAAAGATTAATTAATGAGAAATCACAAACTGGATGCAACTGCATTGAACTGATCTCAAAAAATAAATAACGGTAATTGGAAATTGGATCCAACTGCATTGAACTAACCTCAAAATATAAATAGCGGAAAATTAGAAACTGGATGCAAATGCATTGAACTAACCTCAAAACATAGTTGGGTTATATGTTGTGGAAATGTCTCGATAAGTATAGTTTTGTATTTAAAATGATGTTTATCTTATCTCTTTCCGTATGATTGAGAACTCTTTGCTATTCAAGTAGCTTCAATATGTATGAACTTCACCTTATTAGACAATCTCACAAAACTTCAATCAAACTTCAATTATTAAACAATAAAATGAAGTTGAAGGGTTTATCAATGGTGAGTTCTTTTTTTTTTTAATAGAGAGTGAGGTTTTCACGTTATAAGAAATTTGGTTGAGTGATCAATATAATATTAATATATAATAGTTTTGCATATTTGCAAATATTTTTCAGAATAATTAATATAACAACACCCGTTCGTAGATAATCTTTGAAGATTCCACATAGTGAGTCATGTATAATTTAAAGAATAATTAATGGGAAATCGGGAATTGGATAATCTTCGATGATCCTACATAGTAAATCACACATAATTTACTTTTTATGTTATGTTTGTACGGACACTACAGATGGATCAGTAGAAGTTGGTATTACACACCATATTGGATAATATAATTAAAAGAAAATTAGAAACTGGATTCAAATACATAACTGAGCTCAAAAAGTAATTAACGGGAAATCGGAAACTTTATGCAAATGCAATAAACTAAACTCAAAAAGTAATTAACTAGAAATCGGGAACTGGGTGCAATTGGATTAAACTAATGTCAGATAATGACTAATGAGAAATTAGAAATTGGATGTAAATCCTTGAAAAATATTTAACGGGAAATCGGAAACGGTATGCAAATACATCAAACAAACCTCAGATAATAATTAATGGGAAACCGGAAATCGGAAACTGAATGCAAATGTATTGAACTAAACTCAAAAAATAATTAACAGAAAATCAAAACCCGAATGCAACTGCATTGAACTAACCTCATAGAATAATTGGTGGGAAATCGAAAACTAAATGCAAATGCAGTGAAATAATCTCAAAGAATAATTAACGGGAAATTAGAAACCGGATATAATTGCATTGAAAAGCATACATAATAAGAAACTAAATGCAAATGTATTGAACTAGCCTTAAATAGTTACTAATGGGAAATCGGAAACTGGATCCAAATGCAATGAACTAATCTAAAATAATAATTAACGAAATATTGAAAAATGGATTAAACTGCACTGAACTAACCTAAATGAATAATTAACGGGAAATTATAAATTTGATGTAATTGCATTGAACTAACCTAAAAAAATAATTAACGGGAAATCGGAAACTTGATGCAAATGCATTGAACTAACCTCAAAGAACAATTAACATAAACTCGGGAATTGGATGCAACTGCATTGAACTAACCTCAAAGAATAATTAAAGGAAAACCAAAAACTAGATGCAACTGTATTAGACTAAAATAAAAGATTAACTAACGGTAAATCAAAAATTGGATGTAAATGCATTGAAATAACCTCAAAAAATAGTTAACTGGAAATCGAAAGTCGGATGTAACTGCATCGCACTGACCTCAAAGCATAAATGTTCGTTTTTTTAGCTTTCTCACATGAGTAATTACAAGTAATTAGGAACCCAAAACGAAAGTGAGTTTATAAAAACAAACTCTTACATGCATGTATGCAAACTGTATAGAAATTGTAAACTATCGAACTAACCTAGAAAAACAATTAACGAAAAATCAGAAACTGGATGCAGATGTATTGAACTAACATCAAAGAGTAATTAACAAAAGATTAGAACCTGGATGCACATGCAATGAACTAATCTCAAATACTAATTAACTAAACATCGAAAACTGTATACAACTATACTGAATTAACCTTAATGAATAACTAACGGGAAATCATAAAGTGGATGCAATTGCACTGAACTAACCTCAAATAATAATTAACGGAAAATCGAAAACTTGATGCAACTGCATTAAACTAACCTCAAAGAATTGGAAACTGGATGCAACGTACTACATTAAACTAACCTCAATGAATAATTAATGGAAAATCATAAACTTGATTCAAATGCATTGAACTAATAACCCTAAAACATATTTGTATTATATGTAGGGGGAATAAATGTCTCGACAAATATAGTTTTGCATTTTAAGTAGTGATTATCATAATTATTTTATTGTGATTGGGAATGTCTTGCTATTCAAGTAACTTCAATATTATCTACGCCATATTGGGCATTCTCACAAAACTTTAATCAAACTTTTATTGTTAAACCTAACAATAAAAAGAAGTCGCTGAGTTTTATCAAGGTTTGATGCTTCCTTTTTTATAGAGAGTGGTGCAAAAAATTTAAATGAGTAATTAATATAATTTTTATATCTCATAGCTATGCATAGTTGCTAATCTTTTTTAGAATAATTTAATATAATAACGACACCCGTTCATAGGACACGTTCATGTGATAAATCTTTTCAAGTGGGAGTAGTGTATTCTTTGAGGATATGGAAACAATCAATCTGTTTTGGTGATTTGTACACATTGGTACGTAAGCTGAGCGGTGATGATTTACCACTAAATCACCATAAATCTAATAAAACTATTATACAAGCTAGATCGAGTTTAAGATAATTTAATTTGAAAATTATGGATTAATATCCTAAACCACAAAGTGAAGAGACTATCTCAATTTGATCCCTTAGTTTCTAAGTACTTATGCACCATAATCGCTGCTCATTAACGTATTTCGGTTTATTTTCAATAAAAATATATTCTGATTCGAAAATTTGCCGCTAAATCATTATAAATCTAAGAAAACTATTATACAAGCTAGATCGAGTTTAAGATCTATTTGAAAATTATGGATTAATATCCTAAATCACAAAGTGAAGAGGCTATCTCAATTTGATCATTTAGTTCCCAAGTACTTATGCACCATAATCGCTGCTCATTAACGTATTTCGATTTATTTTTAATAAAAATATATTCTGATTCGAAAATTTGTGTGAGACATTTTGTAAAGCCTTTTCAGCACACAAAATATTTAATAGATCCCGGGCGTATGCCCGGGTCCAAAATCTAGTTCTCATACTAAAACCGTTGAGAACCGAAATCGATAGAACTGTAAAATAATAAAATCCAAACCAAAACGACTAAAACCCGACCCAAAACCGATCCGTTGGCACCCATACTTATGGGTATTTCATATTTGTGATGTGTGTTCCACGAGGCCCGTGTATAAATTAAATGAGCTGAATTTGGGACTTTGCCTGCTGAAAGAAAGAAAAAGGCCTAGTTGTGAGAAGTTAATGTGGGAAAGTTTACTCTGTGTCTCAACTCTCAATTGTTGCAAAAGTGTTACGAGCACTAAGATCATGTGAGTTGTAGTCTCATGCATCCTAAAGATTACTCAAGCTTAAAACAACATCGTTTTCATGAGAAGGAGCTTCCTACATTTTGCTTTAATCGTGCAATTTTCCATCCTCACGAGAGCCGCACTGAGAGGAAGACAAAGTTAATACATGCCTAAGTAAAACCACTGACGCACCCAATCCATCAATTTCAACCTCACCTCTTCAAGTGCTTTGAGTACAGGTAGTTATCATTTCAATTAGGACAGGAAGGCCAACTGAGTTTTTGTGCATTTTCTTTCTCTTTAATTAGAATTCAAGCTGCACTTTGACATGAGAAAATAACAAATTGCATCTTAGTTAACCTATAAGTGTTTTCAAGAAATTGGTCCGAAGACCCATTTTAATTTTGAGTGAAAACCACTCTTAGAATCAACGTTTTTTTAAAATCACTCTCAAGGACAATTTTCCAGTGAAAATAACTATGAAAACCAAATTTCGAGTGAAAATAACTCGGATTTGAAATAAATATTTTCCGATTTTACCTTTTCTGTCATTTTGTTATGAACAATGAGTGTTCATACCTTATGTTGATGTATGAACAATGATTGTTCATACGTAAATAAGTGAACGTACCTCATACAATATATTAATGTATGAACATTGTTCATAGCTCATGTTGGATATAAACAATGATTGTTCATACTCCAATAGGTGTTTTTACTGATCATACATTATGTTGAAGTATGAACATTAATTGTTCATACTCTAAATAAGTATGAACAATGAGTGTTTATCGTTCATGTTAAGGTATGAACAACCCAAATATGTATGAATAATGATTGTCTGTATGAACAATGATTGTTCATACTCCAATAGGTGTTTTTATTGATCATATATTATGTTAAGGCCGGCATAAACAATTATTGTTCATACCTAAAAATAAGTATGAACAATGATTGTTCATAGTTTATGTTGATGTATGAACAATGATTGTTTATACTCAAAATAGATATAAAGAATCATTGTTCATACTATATATACCGGATAGTTTCAGTTGGGCAGAGCCGTTTATTATTTTGCGTAAAGAGTATACTTGCCTTTTCATCTATCTGAGCCCGTTGTCCTGGATAGTAACTCCGTGTAAGTGTTTTCCAGTAAGTGTTTTCTAGTAGCGTTTCAGTTCACGTACCAAAATGTCCAGCATCCCTACATAATGTTCGTATGTTCCATACTTAGATTTGACTTTAAGCCAAACCTGTGTTATCTTTACAAGACTTTATACTGTCTGCTTTCCAAGCTAAAAAATGTGAAACCAACTAGAACAGATAAATTCCTTAAGTCAGAACTCTGAGGCTCTAACTATGATCTGCCATCACTTTTCCGGACAACCACTATAAAAGTTTTGACTATTGACTATTGTGGGAGAAGAAAGGCAAGGGCGCAGTCGCGCCTTGACCAAGGCTAGTTGGAGCGCAGGTGCGCCCTAGTCGGTGTTTGCAGAGATTTATCAGATTCTTATGTTTTTTATAAAGGAAAGTCTCCAATTCTTTATAGAAACATATAAACACGAATATGCACTCATGTTGTGCTATATAAACTCTCTGTAACCTAAACTCCTATAATTTCAAGCAAAATAAAAAACTTTTCTTCTCCCGTGGACGTAGGTCGCCGCATTGGCACCGAACCACTATAAATTATTGTGTCTTGTCTATTTATTTAGGCGTTAAATTCTACATGGTATCAGAGCGGAGCTCCTAATCTCTCTCTAAATCAATCTAGATAAACACAATACATTATGCCAGATCCAAATCCAAACCCAAAGTCGGCTGTTACTACAGAGACTGATTCTAATCCTGGTTGGAAGCTGTCATCACTTCTTTTGAATGGAACGAACTACATACCTTGGTCTAGGGCGGTTTCTCTATCGCTTGGTGGAAAGAGGAAATTGGGGTTTATTAATGGTGCAAAGGTATGTCCTGCCATTGATGCTGCCAAATATGAGAATTGGGTTTCTAATGATCAAACAGCTTGTTCGATCTTGGTTACTAAATTCTATGGAGTCTACTATTCTTTGGGATTTTTACTTTCTCCGATTCTCGCGAAGGAGATGTGGGATTCAATTGAAGATTTATCACGGAAACCGAATAATTGCCCGTGTGTTTGAACTTCAACTTCATGATCGGTGCTTTGCAACAAGGTGAGAAAACTTTTACTGAACACCTTGGGAATTTGAAGAAATTGTGGGATGAGTTAAACATTTACCGTCCCCACACCAATCGATCGCGAAGACTCTATTGAAACGGGCCGAGGAGGATAAAATCTTCCACAAGATTTTAAGTAGTCTTAAACCGAAATATGAAAATCTGGAAAGCAACATTCTAATGGAAAGCACTTTTCCATCACTTGATGCTGTTTGTGCAACTATTCAAAGGGAGGAAACAAGAAAGAAAACCATGAACTCCGAGGTAAAGTCCTCAATCTCTGAATCTACTGTATTGTTTGCAGAAAACGATTTTAGGAAGAAGTCACAGGGATTTGAAAAGGGTAAAGGAAAAAGGGAACCATCTCACTGTGATCATTGTGGAAAGAACTGGCACACCAAGGACCGTTGTTGGGAATTATATCCACATTTTAAGAAGGAAAAGGAATTGTCCAAAAAAGAGCATGCCGCTGTTGCCGAGACATCAATGTCCAACTCAGATATTAGTCATCAGTTAAGTCAAATTCTCCAACAACTCACTAAGTCTATGTCTTCTAGCAAAGGTCAGTTTGCCTCAACTCATGTGTCAGGTAATTTACATGCCTATTTTATTATGCCAGAAAATAGTAACTCATGGATAATTGATTATGGGGCTACTGATCATATGGCTAACTGCCCTGCCTCTGTCCATAATTTTGTGTCCAAACCTGGAAAACATAATATTTCCATAGCAAATGGTTCCACAGTTCCCATTCTAGGTAGTGGTCAAGTGAATTTTTTTGATAAAAATCTCAAGAGTGATGCTCTAGTCGTTCCGTCATTCCCTGTTCAACTTCTATCTGTTGGAAAACTTACCAATTTGTTAAATTGTGATGTCATTTTTTCTCCTAACTCTGTCGTCTTTCAGGATCGAAAGTCGAAAAGGACGATTGGTGAAGGAATTTATTATAATGGACTTTACTTGTTGAAGTCGCATAAGAAGGCGTATCAAGCTAGTGATTTACTTGAGAGTCGTATTTTGCATAAAAGACTTAGGCATCCATCTAGTCATGTCCTTTCAAATTTGTTTCCGCATATTTCTTTAAACTCTGATGATGTTTGTCAATTTTCTAAACAAACTCGGTTATCTTTTCCACACTCGAATTCTGTGTCAAATAAGTTGTTTGAGTTAATTCATTCTGATTTATGGGGACTTGCTCTCGTTAATTCCTATGATGGCTATAAGTATTTTGTGTTGTTCATTGATGATAAATCTCGTGCTACATTGTTATATTTATTGAAATCGAAAACTGAGGTTGTGACTGTATTCAAGGATTTTCATACTATGATTACTAACCAGTTTGGTGCTAATATCAAGATGTTTAGATCTGACAATGGCACTGAGTTTTGTAAAGGTATGTTACCTAAGTATCTTCGTAGCCAGGGGATAATTCATCAAACTAGTTGTGTTGGCACACCTCAGCAGAATGGCGTGGCTGAAAGAAAGAACAGACACCTTTTGGAGACCACTCGTGCTTTTATGTTGGGCATGAATGTTCCTAAGCACTACTGGTCTCATGGCGTCTTAACTACTGCATATTTGATTAATCGTCTTCCCAGTCGGGTCCTTGGTTTTAAATCGCCATTGGAAGTGTTCAAAGCCAGGCCGCTGGATCTCTCTTACCTGCGAGTGTTTGGGTGTGTTTGTTATGTGCATCAGCAAGCCATTTATCGAGATAAATTTGATGCTCGGGTTACTCAATGTGTGTTTGTTGGTTATTCCACCACACAGAAAGGCTACATATGTTATAGTCCTGCGACAAGGAAATTAGTTGTCTCTCGTGATGTCCGCTTTGTGGAATCTGAAGCCTTCTTTCATGATTCAGCTGTGCCTGGGAATCGGTCCCAGGGGGAGTGTTTGGCAGATTTGGCACCTCTCCCAGCTATTATTACGGCTGAGTTGGCTCCTCTTCCAGCGGTTGGTGAAGGCATTGCCCCTGTCCTAATGGTTGGTGAAGGTACAATTCCGGCCACTAAAGAATTAGGCGCTATTGAAGCAAGGGCGCAGGTGCGCTTGCAGATTGAGCAAAGTGATCCACGGCTTCTAGTAGATGGGGCGCAGGTGCGCTATGGTGAGGCGCAGGTGCGCTTGCAGATTGAGTAAAGTGATCCACGACTTCCAGTAGATGGGACGCAGGTGCATTCTGGTGGGGCGCAGGTGCGCTTGCAGACTGAGCAAATTGAGCGCGGGGTGCGCTCTGGTGATTCTCCAGCCCCTCCAGCTCCTCCAGTTTCTAGACAATCTGAACGAGAGAAACGACCTCCAGTAACTCTCAAGGATTACTATAAATCTGATAGAGAAAGGCATCCTCCAGTGACTCACAGGAATTTTTATTCTTTGCATAACGTTACATATCCTCTACAGGAGTATATAACGTATGCTAATATCACTTCATCTCATCATGCTTTCCTAAGTACAGTTGATGACGTGCAAGAACCCAAGAACCCAAGAACTTTAGAGAAGCTAACTCTCGTCCAATATGGAGAAAGGCGATGCAAGAAGAACTTCGTGCTCTAGACGAGAATAACACTTGGGATATTGTTATGCTACCGTATGGAAAGAAAACTGTTGATTGTCGGTGGGTGTTCAGAAATAAGTTCAACAATGATGGTTCATTAGAGAGGTCTAAAGCTCGACTTGTTGCAAGGGGATTCACCCAAACGTATGGTCATGACTATAAGGAGACCTTTGCACCAGTTGCAAAGATGAATACGTTTAGAGTTCTTGTATCTCTAGCTGTGAATCAAGACTGGAAATTATTTCAGATGGATATGAAAAATGCATTCTTACAAGGAGATCTTAAAGAAGAAGTGTATATGAGCACCCCACCTGGACATCCGAAGGAGACTAAGGTCGGATTAATATGCAAGTTAAAAAAGGCTATCTATGGACTTAAACAATCTCCACGAGCGTGGTATGCCAAGCTCAGTTTTATTCTAGCTATGACTGGTCTTAAGCGAAGTGATGCTGATCCTTCCTTATTTGTTAAATCTAGCAGGACAGGCTTGGTTATAGTTCTTATTTATGTTGATGATATAGTTATCACAGGTGATGACGTTATCGAGATTTCTAAGCTCAAGGAGTTACTGCACAAGAAGTTTGCCATCAAGGATCTGGGTATTATGAAGTACTTTCTTGGGATCGAAATTGCTTATTCAAAAAAAGGTATATTTCTGAATCAAAGAAAATATGTGTTGGATATTTTGAGTGAAGCAGGAAAGCTGGGGGTAAAACCATCTGATTCTCTAATTGATAGTGGAGCCAAGTTGGACAACACTGGTGATCTTCTTACTGACATTGGTTAGTATCAGCGATTAGTTGGTAAACTAATATATTTAACTATTATCCGACCAGATATTTCTTATGCAGTGAGCTTGGTTAGTCGTTTTATGCATGCTCCAAGGACTCCACATATGAATGCAATTTCTAGAATACTGCAGTATCTGAAAGGGTCACCAGGCAGAGGTATTTGGATGTGGAAAAATAGGCATACATCTATTACTGCGTACACAGATGCCGATTGGGCAGGATGTCCAGTTGATCGGAGGTCTACTTCCGGTTATTGTACCTTTGTGGGAGGTAATTTAGTCACTTGGAAGAGCAAGAAACAGAATGTAGTGGCTCGTTCTAGTGCAGAAACTGAGTACAGGGCTATGGCTTCCACCACCAGTGAAATCATATGGCTTCACGCTCTTATGAAGGATTTGTGTTTTGGGTTGCATATGCCAACTACACTTTACTGTGATAATCAAGTTGCTATGCACATTGCGACAAATCCAGTGTTTCATGAGAGAACTAAGCATATCGAAATTGACTGTCACTTTGTGCGTGAAAAAGTACAATTCAACATTGTCACTACCTCCTTTGTTCAAAGTGACCAACAGCTTGCAGATATTTTTACCAAGAGACTTCCAGCTTCCAAGTTCCATGATATTCTCTCCAAGTTGGGTTCGCTGGATATCTTGGCACCAACTTGAGGGGGAGTGTGGGAGAAGAAAGGCAAGGGCGCAGTCGAGCCTTGACCAAGGCTAGTTGGAGCGCAGGTGCGCCCTAGTCGGTGTTTGCAGAGATTTATCAAATTCTTATGTTTTCTATAAAGGAAAGTCTCCAATCCTTTATAGAAACATATAAACACGAATATGCACTCATGTTGTGCTATATAAACTCTCTGTAACCTAAACTCCTATAATTTCAAGCAAAATAAAAAACCTTTCTTCTCCCGTGGACGTAGGTCGCCACATTGGCACCGAACTACTATAAATTATTGTGTCTTGTCTATTTATTTAGGTGTTAAATTCTACAACTATATATCAGTTGATTTTGGAGCCAAATAAGAGAACGATCATCTAGCAGTCCAAGAATTTTCTGACGCCAATTTTACCAGACACCAATTTGTGTTTTTGAGTAAACAAGACTTCCAACCTGCAAGTGTTTATGCCACATGATAAGCATCATAATCCTTTACTTTGACAAGTAACAGCATAACTTTTTCGTAAGTCATAATTCAGCAATGTCTTCGATAATCAAGAGCATAGTTTGGACTTATAAAGTAGCAACCTGAGAGCAATGTAGTTTGAATGGATCAAAGACATGTAGTTGAAACAGGTAATGTAAGCATAATTTCACAACAAGAAGCAAGAATTGAAGGCTGTTTAAGTTCAGCGCACCCTCTTTCCCTTCTAGTCGTACTGGCCGGTAGGAAGCGAGTTGCTTAGCTGTTTCTATGGAATTGATAATACAAACTAGAAAAGAGGCAAAACACTTCCCAACCGGTGCATCATATATACAACTAAGCCTACAACTAATCTACAGAACACCTATAACAGATGATGTCGAGAAACTTGAACTCCTAGAATTAAACTGGCGATTCGTCACAGACACATCTGATGACTCAATAAATGAGGGAAACCAAAGTACGAGCAACTGAGCAACATAACTCTTACCTAATATAATGCTATCTGACGAAATTATATTGAAGGAGAGAGACATGTACTATAGCTTATGACTAGTAAATTTCATATAATTAAGAGACCACACACTTGTGTGATCGAAGTATCCGTTGCATGTATTCCTTCACGACAAATAAGATGACCATATTTCTGAAATCTAGCTATTCCCTTTCCCTCCCCCCCTACTGTAGGATATTAGATAGAGAGAAAGCAAGATAAATTTTGTGCCCAATACTAAAAGAGAGTCTGGTCAATCCAGTACCCTATATAGTATATAGGCAAATTATCAAAACTGTCCTTCACATGTATTTCTCCAGTTCCATCCATCACAGATTTCACAAATGCCATCAATTGTCAGTGTCAATATATTTCCTTATTTTTAGGTAAGCTATGGGCACAAATATATGATACCGTAACTACGAAGGACCAGTATAATCGCAAACTCATGAGAAAAACATTGCAATGCGCAAACTCTAAACGAACATCAAATTTTTTCTTCGTGTTGGTGACCAAAATGTAGAGCCAAGATAGCTAAATTAGGGGTTAACGAGTATTACCCCTCCACTAGATGAGCCAATTAGGATTTCCCCACTAGATGGGAAATTAGAATCTTCCTCAAGTGTCAAGTACACACAAAAAAACACAGTCAGACCCTAATTTCCCATCTAGTAGGAGGTGGGGGTAATACTAGTTAACCCAAAAATTAGTAACACAAAAGCACCAGCTCATAGATAACTTTCAGGAGTATTCGACATGAATAAACAATGAACTCGTTGATTTTCATTTTTAAGTGAATTGGAGCATTTATTACTAGCCCAAAGCAAAGTTTAAGAATAAATACAAACTTGCAAAGTATGTACTTTTCAAAAGCACAGTAGTATTAGTAATAGTTGTTAAATATTCTTATAGCAGCTGAAATCAATGATCATCAGAATGGTTAGGCATGTCAAAGAATACCGTACCTAAACATCTCAATGAATATTATTCTAACAGATAGAACTGAAATTACACATTATTTACAAAAAATTGCACTATTGTCTTCTTGTAGCAAGAAGCTTATCATAACATTCTCAAGACATGACCAACTGAGAAACCCACGACGAGACTATAATTGTAGTAAAAGAAAATGTTATAATACTATTGGACAAGGCAATAATCATGAATATTGTGAAACTTGAGTAGAAAGTAACAAATAGCTCTAGTACCTCATCATTCTGCAGCATTCCCAAGAGCAAACGAAAAAACCTCGCGAACAGGGGAAAACTCCACTAGTGCTATATCCATTCCACAACCATTAACAGGCAACTTCAAATCTCGCAAAACACTAAAAGCCTCCGCCACTCGGTTTTTAGGGACATCTTGTGCAACAATGCATTGAGGTACCCATGAGTCTGGACAATACTCTTCACCTATTTCAATGTTCACCTTTTTCAGCTCATCCCACAACTGCATTTGAAATCGAAGCAGCGACAATGTAGGCGTCGGAGAAAGAAACAGAGTGTTTCCTGTACTTTCAAAGCTTCCAATGCTGGAGAAAGTTAAAGACAATGGTTCTTGCGTGGAAGCAAAGCTTTTTAAGACTTCTTTAAGTTTTGGGAGTTCAAGAAATGGAATAGAGAACAGAGTAATGTGTGGTCTAGACTCAATTTTGATGAGTTGGGAAGTGATCTGCCGGAGAGAAAGAACATTCCAAGCTTTCAAAACTTGGTTTTCAAGTGCAGGATCGAAGTAAAGCTCGATTGCGAAGCCTTGTGACATTGTACTCAAATGGAATTCAATGAAAACAGAATCAACTCCTAAGAACAGCGACAAAAACAAGTCACCCAATTATGTAAAACACCAAAACAAATGATCTTGAATGCTTGTCTTACAAGGGGGAAAGTGGAATTTAAATTAAAGTAACCCCAACATGATAATATTTTTAATCTTGAGTGAGCATAGGGAGAAATCTGTATATGCAACAAAATAAAATAAACAACCAATTCAAGGCCAAGAAATATATATAGATTGAATAAAGAAAGAGTTAAAATTCAAAAGAGAAAATACCTTTGATCATAAACAAAGCTGGCAAACACTGAAAGGAAAGAATAAAGATAGTTCACCAAAGTGTGATGTTGATAATGAGTCTTGGGTGGGGGGAGTATTGACTTTTTAAATACAGTAGAGCAATGGAGTTAGATCAAAGAAAGTGAGAGATGAAGCGAAGGCTATAAATGATGGTGCTGAAAGTTCCCATACCCAAAGACCTTACCACTTTTGTCCATTTACTGAATTTCTTTCTTGGTGCTGTTGAGTGTACTGCATGCTAAGTTCAACTTAAGAGACAAGAGTTCTAGTTATCCAGGTAAGTGTGCTGTACGTGTGTAATGTAAACTGCGTCAAGCATTGTCATTTTTGGCAGCATGGTATGTCACTGATATTTCACTATGGTCAATACATACGTGATATGATTATGATAATTGGGATTTAAGGTAGCTATCATATTCTCTTCACAGTTTTTTTTAAAGAGGAATCAGAATTTTCTGCTTCTCAAATAGAAATTCATTTCAATTTCGTGGAATGTTCAAAACATTGACAACGTAGTTCGGTTTTCAGTTTTCTCATGTGTTAGGACTTAGGACTTAGGACTTAGGCATCATATTCTGAAAGCGTCTTGTTAAAAGGTGGGTTTTGACATGCTGGAATTCCCAAGATTTTGAGATTTTTTGACAGTACGCCGCATGTCCGCATATAGTGAACCACTGATTATTGTGAAAGTTTCATTATCAATAATGGGATCGGGGAATAATACCTACCTACCATGTTGAAAATCAGCTCCAATAGGGAAACTGTCATCTTCTGAAATGCAGATAACCTGCCGTACTAGTTCTTCTTTGCTGACGAAAGGAATATGACTTGTTCGTGACTTGCCGACTTGTACAGTTGTACTAGTGAATTGTGAGTCTGAATCCTCAGAATCTGCATGTTCTTTTTCCGAGTCTCTCATTAGTCATTAGTCCCCAAGTCCCCAACTCCAAAAGCTACATACCAGGTACGGTGGGAATGTTTTTTTTTCAATGAGTTGATTGTATGGTGAAAAACCATTAAACCAGACTGATTTAATTAGAATCATTTTGAGTATTGGGAATGTGATATAAACTGCCAAGAGCCCAACATAGTATACTGATTTTCGTTTTCCATGACTGTTTGTTTTTGTACGTATCTACCAGTTTTAACCATCGTTAGTTAGTTCGGGGACGGAAATTATTCGTAACCTGAATCAATAGGGAATTAGTCTAAGGGGGTGTTTGGATCCTATTTATTTATTGCCAAAAAGTGTTTATTAGTGAAAAAACATTTTTTGAAAAAATAAATGTGTTTGGTTTCTATTTAAAAAAAAATAGTTTTTCTTCCAAAAAACACTTTTTGATCTCAAAAAGTTGTTTTATGATAATTTGTTTTATGATAATTAGGTAAAACTTGTTTTTCAAGTTAAAAAACTATTTTTCTTTGAAAGAAACACTTTGGGTGCTAAAGGCAAATGAACTCCCCGGATGTTTTAGACTTTTAAATTTTATCTTGATATATTACCAAAATATATCGAGAAACATAGTGCGAAATCTATTTTCATAAAATAGCTTTTAAGAAAAATTACAACCAAACATGTTGATTGAAAAACTGTTTTTAGAATAAATACTTTTTCATAAAAATGTTTTTTAAGAAAAAATGATTTTTTTTAAAATGAGAACCAAACACCCACTAATTCATTTTCAATTTGGAAAAATTCATGAAAACATTCGGTTAGATAGTCGCAGTATGAGAAATATTCGCCTAAACAGTAATTCGTGAATAATTCAATATTCATCAATAAAAATTTGTAGATATAAACCACTTTCAATTCACAAATTTAGGTCAAAACCATAAGAAATTATTTGTATTTAGTATTCTAACTAAATAAAGCATCTTTAACAATGAAAAATATTCAAAATTCCTATTGAATTTCATATCTCATCCTAACACATAGGAGTTTATCTAATAAAAGTTTTTAAATTTTTTATGAAAATTCCGAATTTTTGGGCCGAATCCAAACGAAAATTAGAATTCAGGGTATCATACTGCATTTTAATTACTTTTAGTCTACGTGATGACTGGAATAATACTTCTTATAAGACTCAATTTAATTAAGAAAGCATAAACGATATGTTCATAAGTCCGCCCACAGAAAATCACCAAAGATATTGATTTTGGTCTCGTCGTACCAAATCCAGTAAGAACATTATTTGTAACAGCCAGACCTAGCGTCAACAAGTCCGCTCTGCACTGAGAGCTGCAAGACCGAAAGATACCACATAAACTAAGCATAGCAATAAAAGACCACACAAATTCAAACTGCTAACAAAATGTGTTATGGAAAATAGAGAATTAGTAACTCATAGTTACAACTACTCCACAACAACGACTTCTTCTTTCAAATGGTCTTTGATATATAATTCAAATATCTTATATATAAAGCGGATACTGGATTTTCCAATTAGTTCCCGTATTTCCGGTTTTAAACCAAAATTTTTAATATAAAGGGTACCGGAGAGAAGAGGGGACAGCCAATTTCTTTTTGCTATTTGCAGAAAGGATAAATCGGTAATTTAAACCATTCCCAGACTATGACATTTTCGGACACACCGTTTCGATCGCCTCCTTCCCGAAAGAAAATATAAGAAAAAAAAAAACCGTTCCGACTCTGTAACTTCCCTATTCCCAAATCCCCTCTCAGATACTCTCTCCATGATCTCTTTCGTAATATGATTTTGTTATAACAGTTATCTATCAGAATAAATAGAATGTTTGAACGTGTCGTGATCGCTTGATTTGGGTAAACAACACTTTTCCTTACTCCTTTTTTTTTTAATCCTCTTAGTTAATTCTTCTTTGGTAATGTCTAACTATAAATCACATTCAATTCTACTACCATACGTTAGTTTTTGAACATTTCATGTTTGACAAAATATTTTGGTGTACATTTACATGGATGTTTAATTGAAACAATGCGTCTCTTCCCATCTCCGACTCTCCGTATTCCTAATAAATAAATAAAACCTCAATTTCCTTCACTTTCTTCCCAATAAAACTTGACGAAAAGTTTTTGATTGCTTTGGTTATCCAGATTAACGCTTCCAACAGTCAATGACCATTGGTTCACCACAGAAGAGGTGTCTTCAATTTTCCTCTTTCTAATTTCAATGTTTTATCTAAGTGATTGAAAATTTTACCAAATTACAGATAACCCGTCATTCTCAAATTGTTCGCACTAACGAATTTTAGGATGACTTATTTTCAGTACATTTACTTTATATTGGGTTGATAGTATTCTATCGTTCTACTTAAATTTCTTTGTTTATACAATGATATCAGTCATTGTACATTTGCAGGCCTTATCAATTACTAAATGTGTTGTCCTGAGTTTGGCGATCATTAGGTTTGACACTTAAGGATTTGTGGACTATGGATGCATTACTTCGCCATGGAAGAGGTCAGCTTAGTGTTCATACTTTCAGATATTAGCATTTAATTTATTTTTTCAGTCTAACCTATGCACCAATGGTGTTATGTAAGTCTAACAAAATTCCAGACATCCAATTGTTGTTTCATTTCAATTAGCTTCAAAATTTAATCGACTTTCACTTGCCCTCTTTTAGTTCTTTCCTACCATTCTTCTGTGGGCTTGACCGTTTGACAAGGAACAAACTTAAAACTTATCAACTTCTGATCTCAGTTGAGTGTTTTCATTTCCTGTATTGATTGCATTCTTTTTTGGTTTATTCTGTTATGGTCCTGGTAGCGTATAATGCAATTCTAAGGTTGATTTTTCTTCTTCCCAAAATTATCATTCCAATGTATTCTTTTAGTTAAGGTTGATGATTCTCATGGTGTTAATATGATGTAGAATGGACAAGAGGAGTTAATATTATATTTCCTCTATGTTTATTTAGAACTTTTACTTTTTTTTTTTAAGTCCCGAGTACGTGGTATTTTCCCAACATAAGTTGTCATCTAAATGCATTCAAATTCATACTTGTCAGTTATTCCTCAAGTTTTAAATGTATGTAATTATCTTCTTTCAGTTATTTGAAGGATAAAAATGGAAGGACTCATCACTCACATTCTGCCGTCACGCCGTTCTGTGAAGAGGTACCATTATTTTCCCACCTTTCCTTTTGCTTAATAGTTCCATTGCTTGCTAATCCTCGACGTACATCACCATTGAAATCCAACATTTATGTGTACGTAAATTAGTTGTTGCAGACTTACTGTTGGTGAAAAGCAAACATTGATTATAGAAATTTTCTGTTTGTATATATAGAAAGCTAGACGTTATCTTAGTTGTTTAAATAAAGTAGGCTAGGTCTCTATCCCCGGATTCACTGATTCAAGGGTTTTAGATGGGATGGGGGGCTCATCCAATTCCATGGGTCTCCCTGACGCCCTCTCGATCTCTTCCTTCTCTAAGTCAACCCCTCGCCTATCGAATGTAGCAGGGAAGCAGCCTTGAATAATGTGTGTCAACTTATAAAAATTGGTAAGGAGCGCCAAATTTATACCCCCTACTTAAAAAAAGTTGCTCAAGCAATTCACAGAAGAAGATATGAAGTGAACAGGACCTTCAAAAGTTCAATATGTTGATATTGATTTTAATTGTTTATTGACTTTTTTTTTATTTGATTGAAAAGTTTAATTTTATCTATAAATCCAGTGATAGCGGTTACATCGACTAATGGAGGCCTGCTTATAACAAATTGTTATGTTGCGGGAGTACACTATTTAGCTATTTTAGCCGTGTTAAAATTTTGAGAGCCTCTTCCCATAACCATAGCAATCATTCGGTGTGTTTTTCTTTGTTATACATTTGTCTTTCTCATTGTGCGATATAGACCGATTAAATATTTTAGACAATGTCATTGTGACTTTGATGTGTTTTTAAAAATTAAAGTGCCCCCCGTATAAATTGGCGAGTCTAACATATCAATTAGAAGAACTCTATATTATAGTGTGTTTCGTTTCAAGGTTTTTCTGAGTAGTTGCACTGAAGTGGTCCCTATTTCTTTGATACAATTTTTTTTTTTTGGCCTTAACGTTTACTTAGCTTCCTCAAAATCTCCTCTTATCTCTGCCAACATAACCTTCAAAAGAATTTGCCTGTTTAATATTGATATCCTCACTTTTCTTACTGAGAATCTCCTCTTAGTTTAATTAATATTTATGTTGTATGTATGAGGACCATGTATAAAGAAGTTGTGTTATGATTCGTAATAAAAGAATTTTACTTTATTAACTTACTTTTTAGACTTTTAGTTGCATTATCTACAATGACGTATTCTTTGAGTAATTTGATTATTACAGTAGCTATGAATTATAGTTGATATCATACCTTACAACAAGTGTCTTCGACCTGTTACTGAGATAGTTCCTTTTCTTTCATGCGAAGATCTTATGTGTGCATACCTCTATGCAGTGGGCACAAGTGTTGTGAAATCCTCAATGGAAGCACATTATCGTCGGGTCTTATTGTTCTAACAACTTGGAGTTTATACCAAAGAGGAGTGGGGAATCCAAAACTTTGACCATATCGTTGATGTCTAACAGGTATACAAAACTTGCATGCAATCTCTTTGCTTCCTATTAATATTACCATGCTTTGTGATACCCTCATATTCTTGTTTAACATGCAATAGTTTTCCTTCTAATTTGAACTGTTTTATATGGAGCCCAGTTTTTGTTTTTAATTTTCAATTTTGCAGAGTCAGGATAGCAAATAGAGACTGGGAATGATAATTCAGTTATACACGTGGAAAAATTTCTAAGAACAACTGATCCAGTTTTAAAATACCTTGGCATGCTAAGAAAGCTTGATACATTTCCCATTGGTGGTGCTCTTTGTGGCTTTAACAGTCATTTCCAGTTTGTAGTATGCCCATTAGTTCTTTGTGAATTGTTGAGTGTTTTAACGGCATATACACCCCCCCCCCCCCAAGGTTCGGAAAAAACAAGGAATATATTTAATTGAAAATATGTTGGACGATTATCTGTCTCTAATACATTGTAGTTGAAACAATTGCTATTTCTTATAATCTATGTTTCCCTCTTAGAAGCATATTACACTGTACCATAAATCTTCATTTCCCCCCTTCCTACAAAGTACAAACCAGTTACCACATGCATTTTTCAGACCTCCATGCAGAGATATTGCAAAATACTTGCTGTCAATCACGTGCGCACGTGCCATCTACTAGTGCATATAAAGCATATTACTACTTAACCATGCATGTAAGTATGGCTAGTTCTCAACACGGCGAACCTATACTAATGTGATCAATTGTTTTAACTAATTTGACTAGCCCTACAGGCCTGAAATAAGAACATGTCGCCAATGAGATATGGTACGCAAGTACAGTCAAAGTTACTGGAAGTCTGGAACCATAAGTTACAAAACCGAAAAGAACAAAGGCATATTTTACAAAATCTGTTAAGGTAACACATACGAGAAATGGAACAGAGGTTGAAATTCTTAAGGATCAACAATATGGAAGATAAAGGAAAACAGAATCAACCTTGACATGGATCCATTAGCATTAAGCACTCTAAAAGACTTTTGCATGTTGGCCAGCTGCAGAAAAAAGTCCATGATAACCTAAAACAGAGAACGATAAATGGAAATCACAACTTCTAAGTCAATAAGGTTAAGGCATCTTGATCCGAGCTAGTGTCATAAGCACTGTGACTGTCTTCATATTCATCTAGGTGCTCATATATCGGTCCTATTAGAAGTTGTTCTGTATGTCAGAGTGCAGAGTGCGTACACGCTCTATTCAAGCACAATTAGAGCCCGCTCGCGCCTCGAATCATGTTTAGAAATCCACCGTTTGTGTTTGTACAGATGACACACGCTCCTTTTGTGTGTGTAGATGATATATAGATGATGTAGATGGATGATGGTCGTTGAACAAATAGAAACGTATCAAAACCTAATTATCCCTCAATAAGTAAATGATGAGTAGGGTATCGTTCCACTTTTAAGTGTATGTTATGTGAAGGATAAGACTGGAAAGGGGGTTTGAGAGATTAAAAACTATGATTATAGAGATTTTAGATTCTAATGCTAAACTAAACTAAATTAACTAAACTATTGAGAATTTATAAGAGAGGGAATTCAAGAGATTAAAATCCACCAATACTTTTGATCTATGACCTTTTGCTTCATGGTTGTTCTTACAAGTAGACTACAATTAGGCAATCGAGCGAGTGGCGAGGCCCTCTTGGACGAAACATCGTTAACAATTAATTCTACTTAAGGTTGTTCCTATGTTTATGCTATTAATGTCTTCTTTCCTTTTATGTAAGCTCAGGTAGCCATTCAATGTATTACCGAAAGCAACATCAAGGAGTACTTCCTAATAGGGCGGCCATTCAATAAATCACCACTTAAGGCAAACACAAAGAATACTTCCCCTAGGCAGCCACTCCCTGAGCTACCCCTTCTAAGGCAACACAAATAATATTTCCCTAACTCTAAAGAACTACACTACTAGAAGAAAAGTAAAGAACACTAGCATGATATTAATATTGCAAAATATGAACCCTATTCTATACTTTCATCCCCTGGTGTGGGCAATGAAACTAATAGCTAAAAACATAAAGAACTAACCTGATTGAAGAACACCATGAACCAGAAGAATCATTAAACCTCAAGTATCGGTTTCATCTCCTCCCTTGAAAGAGAAGATTAACCTTCCATAAAGAAGGAAGAACACAAAGAACGAGAAGAAGAAGAGTCGAAGAACATAAGACTAGAACTTTTTATTATTAATCTCTCTACCTCAAGTTCTGGAGACAAGAATATAAGTGAATTGGCCAATTACATGAGGCACTTAGGTCCTCTATTTATAGGGGTTACAATGAGTTCTAGAAGCATTCCAAACCGCCATTTGTTTCCTAATACAAATCAACTTCTTTCAGAGTCCAACTTTATCTCCAAAACTGAGAAGGAATTGGCTACAGTGTCGTTTCATGCGTCTGGACACATGATCCATGAGTCTCAAACGCGAGCAATGCGTCTAGACTCATGATCCATGTGTCCCAGACACGGAAGTCTATTTTCCCTCTTTTGCTCTATCTTTCTATCTTCTTTTGCGGGCTTTGGTCCAAGTAACGAATCCGTTTGCCTTGGGCTTCTAAATAGGCTTTAAAATAGGTCTAAGTCGCATCTTTAATAGCTTCAATTCCTTGGCCTTCTCCATGATTGTCCACGGGCTTCCCATATGATCCTTAATGCTCCGAATTGCTCCGTTTTACCCCCTTTCTCTAATATTCCACAAAACTCTCTCTTTCACCTGTAGAATCATAAAACATAACTTACAAACACTATTAGTCCATTAAGATGCCTAAACAAGAGGCATAATCGAGGGTTAAATTGCACTTTTTGAGCACTTATCACAACTCCCAACTAGCCTTTTGCTAGTCTCTTAGCAAATAAGATAAAAAAATAGATAAGTGATCAAAATCACATCCTAATAACAAAAATAAAATCCTAACTCACTTTTGCAGGCATCGCAATTGCATTTAACATATGCAACAAGGCTTTAAACCTTTAAGTTCCCCAAAAAGAACGAGTTATAGTCTCGTAAGGGTTTTCAGGTGATATACCCACAAAATCAATCAATAACATGTTCAAGAATGATAATAGTTTTAAGAGAGAGAAATTCCTTATCCACTTAGTACTTACTCCAACAGACGGTCTCCATTGCTAACTACATTACTGCAAATACTCATAGATTATGATGGGGGATAATAAAAATTGACAAAATTCTCAATCAAGGCTTATGTTTGTACTTAGTCAATCTCCTATACTCTCCTATCCAAGAAACAGAATCCCTAGTTTATCTTTAGACAGATAATCTCGACTTTCAATTCTCACTGGTCATACTCTCAGCAGAGAATCTCTCAGAAGATGGTCTACTATTTTACCTCATGTATGTGGGAAAAAGAATAAAACATACGAACATCCCACATAATACCTTGAAAAACAGACTTCTAGATGACAATAGTCTCATGGAAAGAATGTCAATCACATATAAAGTGTCGGGTCCTTCACTTTAGCATCCTCTCACTTATTCTAGACTTCGTACCATACTGTAGTGATAAGTTATGGGTTGTAACTTGGCTTGGGTATTGGTTTATGAAAGAAAGGTAAAAAGGATTCTAAGGTTGTTTCTGAAAACACTAAGGGTTTTGCTTCTTTCTTTGGAAGATTTCTTCAAATTTTGTATTGCAGAGAAAATTCTTCCTTTGTCTTAGCTTTTTCATCCATTCCGCTTTTTTTTTTTTTTTTTTTTTAACACTCGTGGTATATCCTTGATTAGTCTTGGATATGCTTGTTTTCCACTAGCTTACTCGCTTTAGAAACGAATGATGGTCTTCATTGTATCTCTCTGATATTTCCTTGTAATCTTCATTTTGTGCTCTTTCTTCCTCCTTGTGCCCCTCATATACTCAGAAACATATGGGTATGGCTGATAAAGGTTTTTGGCTATACTCCTTGTCTGGAGTTGGGTAAAGGATAAAGGGTTTTATGAAGGAAAATGGCTTATTGTAAGGCTCAAAAGGGTTTAACATGATGGTCCTACTAGGTGGGATAAAGGCTGAATGGGTTCACTACTTGACTTATCAGTATAATACTCTGTTTTGAATAGACTCTACAAGACCTAATGGCTATCTCCCCAGTTGATGTCACTTCCTGATTAACCAAATCAACAAATAATGAGACTATATTATAACGACATAGAGAGCTGAAAGATGTTGAGTCACTAAGACTCAGAGTTTTCATAAGAACTCTCCAAAGAATGGGTATAAAGCTCAAGTCTCAAGGGCTAAGTCTAAAAATTCTTCTTCCAATTTACTAGGGGTTTAAATCTCTCTTCTAACAAAAGTATACAAAACTGACCAAGTACTATGGTGGTGCCTTGATAAAGGATTCTATCAACAAGAACTATGTACAAGCATAATAAATAGTCTAAGTGGTAATGAAATCAATAATATCAACTATCTATCAAACTTAACGCTAAGCAGTATAGAATATATATCCCATACTCATCATCAAAATTCATTTTTCTCATGCTGCTGATATAGAAACAAAAATATTTTAGTTTTTGAAAACTAATTTTCGAAATTCATTTCTCAAGTACACCCTCCCCCTACTTATGCATGCATTGACCTCAATGTATAAAGAAGTAAATGAAATGGATGAGAAAAAGGTAGGATATTACCATTGATGCCGAATTTTGATCTTTCTCTGTCATATAAATGTTAAGCTCACAAAATAGAGAAAATCAAATAGAATTAGTTCAAGAAACAAAACAAATATTTTTAGGTCTTTTTACGTCAGATCCCCAAGACGTAATGTGAGTCTTTTAAAATCAGATTCTCAAGACTTTTGAGTCCTTTATAGTCAGATCCTCAAGACTAGTATTCCCACCCAATAGGTTTCACTTTGTAGGAATTCTTCTAATCTCTCAACAATATGCTTACTTCCTATAAACATTTTATACTCGGTCTACTAGAGTTATGAGACTTTGACTCCGGCGCTTGCAACTCCTCTCAGTAAAGGATAAAGTGATGAAAATATGAGGGCCCGGCTATCGGTGGCACTTATACTAATGAGATCCTAAGGAGTCAAGCTTACGATGCTTGGCTTCCTCATGCAAAAAACTTAAACTAGACAGAGTAACAGGTTCAGCAAGACATATAATGTAATCTTTAAGGTGTGTAGGTAACTTACCCCAATTTTTTGCTTCAACAGTGGTCTGATAAACTAGATCCTTGAGAAAGACGGCCTCCACGTCTCCAGTAGGTAACTCCAGAAAAGGCTTCAGTCGATGAGCGTTGACTTTGAAACGAGTCCTTCTCTTTATGTTTTCTACTTCAATAGCTCCAAAAGGTGTGACATGTTTTACTACAAACGGTCCCGTCCATCTAGATCTCAACTTTCCAAGGAAAATTTCTAGACGAGAGTTGTAGACCAGAATCTTCTGTCCAGGTTCAAATTCTCTCTTTAGAATTCTTCTATCATGTAATGCTTTAGTCTTATCCTTGTAAATCCTTGACTTATCATAAACATCACTTTTTAATTCCTCTAATTCACTGATCTGAAGTCTCCTCCTTTCTCCTGCTTGATCTAGACTGAAATTCATCTCTTTTACTGCCCAGTAGGCTTTATGTTATAACTTAATAGGTAGATGACGCGCCTTTCCATATACCAAGAGATAGGGCGACATCCCTATGGGTGTTTTGAATGCTGCTCTGTATGCCCATAGTGCATCTTGGAGTCTAAGAGACCAGTCTTTCCTAGAAGGATTAACTGTCTTCTCCAGAATACTCTTGATTCCCTATTCGAAACTTCTGCTTGACCATTAGTCTGAGGATGATATGGTAAAGCTAGCTTGTGAATCACTCCATACTTTGCCATAAGATTTCCAAATATACGGTTACAGAAGTAAGAACCGTTATCACTAGGATGTTCCAAATCTTGGTAGAATGTTCTTCTTCAGAAAGTCCACGATGACTTTATGATTGGCGGTCTTTGTAGGAACTGCTTCAATCCACTTTGAAACATAGTCCACAGCCAGTAGAATGTAGGTGTAACCAAAAGAAGGCGGAAATGGTCCCATGAAATCTATACCCCATACATAAAAAATTTCTGAGATAAGGATCGGTTGTTGAGGCCACTCGAACCTTTTCGAGGTCTTACCCAAAAATTGGCATCTCGGACATGCTTTGCAATAAACATTTGCATCTTTAAAAAGAGTAGGCCAATAGAATCCGGCTTGTAATACCTTGTTTGCAGTACGTTGTGGGCCAAAGTGTCCTCCGCAAGGCTGATCATGACAGAATGATATAATGGATTCCTGTTCCGATTCTGGGATGCATCTTCGAATAATCTGATCCGAACACTTCTTGAATAAGTATGGATCATCCCAAAAATAATATCTGGTCTTTGAGTAGAATAAATCTTTTTTTTGCTTGCTCCAATGCGATGGTACCTTGTCGGTCACAAGATAATTTGCGATGTGACCATACCATGGTACTTCTGATATACTGAACAATTGTTCATCATGAAAAGTCTCACAGATTTGTAAGGTGTCTTCCGTATTCTCCACTAGCAATCTAGAAAGGTGATCAGCAATGACATTCTTTGTTCATTTCTTATCACGTATCTCCAAATCAAATTCTTGTAAAAGTAGTATCCATCGGATCAACCTAGGCTTGACATCCTGCTTAGCAAGTAAATGACGCAAGGCAGCATGGTCAGTATAGACAATCACCTTTGAACCTATCAGATATTGTCGAAATTTGTCAAGAGAATAGACGACGGCTAAGAGTTCCTTCTCAGTGGTAGAATAATTAATCTGAGCTCCACTTAGAGTCTTGCTAGCATAATAGATTGCGTACGTCACTTTCTTGTCTCTTTGTCCTAGAACGGCTCCTATAGCATAATCAAATGCATCACACATGATCTTAAATGGCTGGCCCCAATCGGGCGCACGAATGATTGGTGCTGAAGTGAGTGCTTCCTTTAAGTTCATAAAAGCTTCGACACATGAGGTATCAAAATCAAAGACAATATCTTTCCCTAACAAATATGATAGCGGTCTTGCAATTCTGCTGAAATCCTTAATAAATCGACCGTAGAATCCCGTGTGACCTAGGAAGGCACGAATATCTTTTACAGTTCTCGGTTTAGGTAGATCCTTTATAATATCAATCTTCACTCGATCTACTAGAATTCATTCCTTTGAAATTTGGTGACCCAACACTATCCCTTCCTTTACCATGAAGTGACACTTTTTCCAGTTCAGAACTAAGTTGGTATCGCAACAACGTTTAAGGACTAAGGAGAGATGGTGTAGGCAATCCTCAAAAGATGATCCAAAAACTAAAAAATCGTCCATAAAAACTTCCATGTATTTCTCTACCATGTCGTAAAAAATACTCATCATGCATCGTTGAAAAGTGGTCTGTGCATTGCATAGACCAAAAGGTATATGACGGTAGGCGAATGTTCCGAACGGACATGTGAATGTGGTCTTCTCTTGGTCCTCAGGGTGAATATGGATTTGAAAATATCCTGAGTAACCATCAAGAAAGCAGTAGTAAGCTTGTCCAGCTAATCTTTCTAACATCTGATCGATAAATGGCAATGGAAAATGATCTTTCCTCGATGCGCTATTCAGCTTCCTGTAATCGATGCAAACTCTCTATCCAATCTGAATCCTGGTTGGAATCAATTCATTATTCTCGTTCTCGATCACTGTGGTTCCGGACTTCTTCGGCACAACTTGAACTAGACTAACCCATTGACTATCAGAAATAGGGTAGATATTGCCGGTGTCAAGGAGTTTGACGACCTTTTCTCAAACTACTTCCTTAATCTTCGGATTAAGCCTCCTCTGTGGTTGCTTAGAAGTCTTGGAATCCTCTTCCAAATAAATCATATGTTGAACTATCATTGGGCTGATCCCCTTGATATCATCAATTGTCCAACCTATAGCTGACTTGTATTCCTTTAAAAGTGCTACTAACCTGGATTCTTGCTCCTCAGTCAAATCGGATGCAATGACTACTGGGTAGGTTCCCAAATCTCCCAAGAAAACATACTTGAGTGTAGACGGCAAAGGTTTCAATTCTAGCTTAGGTGGCTCCTTCTTAAGCTCTTTAGATGGTCCATCAGACATAGGCGATTCAAACTTTTCTTTGAACTTGCTGTCATCCATGACAGGTGATGAATCCAAAATCGCATTGATTTCCTGGACACTAAGTTTTTCACAGTCGGAGTCTGTCAGAGCTTTCAATAACTCGCCAGCAGGATATGAATGGGTCAGATAATCTTGTGCTAATGCTTCAATCATGCATACCTCGTTCATAGCACACACCTCCTGTGGTTGCTGTAACATATGGAAAACATTAGTCTCGACTCTCATATTACCAAAGGATAACGTCATATTACCGTTTCGACAGTTAATGAGTGCATTTACAGTGGCCAAGAATGGTCTGCTTAGAATGATTGGTATCTATCTGCCTACCAGATGTAGGTTCTGTGTCGAGTACTATAAAATCAACTGGATAATAGAAATCTTCGATCTTGACTATGACGTCTTCAATGATTCCTCCAGGTATCTTCACTGATCTATTTGCAAACTGTAAAGTAACATCAGTCGGTTTTAGATCCTTCAAGCCCAACTTCTCGTAGACGAAATATGGTAGAAGATTCACACTGGCACCCAAATCTAATAAAGCTTGCTCCTCCAAAGAATCTCCAATTCTGCATGTAACAGTTGGACTTCTAGGATCTTTCAATTTCACAACCGCTAGATTCTGTAGGTATGATGAACATCTTTGAGCGATAAAAGCTTCTTTTAGAATGTTGGTCTTCTTTTTCACTAGATCTTTCACGAATTTGGCATACGAGGGAACTTGCTTGATGGCGGTCAGAAATGGGACATTAATATGCAAATTCTGAAATATATCGCAAATTTCCTTGTACTGGTCATCCTTTCTGGTATTCACTAGTTTCGAAGGAAACGGTGCTGGCGAATTCTTCAATATCGGTTCTCTTCTTTCGGCTTCGGTTGGCTTGGTAACAGATAGTGGAGTGACAGGTGGAGTCACTCGTGATGGCTTCTTCTTACTTACTTCCACAGTAGTTCCTTCAACTTCTTTTACAACAGTTTCTTCAGCAGGTGGTACAACACTAGATATATCTAGAATGTTAGAACTGGGTGGGATGGTGGGGACATAAGTTACCTTAGGCTCTACAGAATCTTTTCCTGGTTCATAGACAATCTTGTTATCAACTTTCTTGCCTGACCTCAGAGTGGTGACATAATTAACTTGGTCATGAGTAATCTCCAGGTTATCCACCTGCAAGACACCTCTTCTTTTCGGATTTGGCTCCGACTGGCTTGGTAATGCTCATTTTGATCTCTTTGTCAAGGCTGCAGCGATTTGCCCTATTTGGCCTTGAATGACACTAAAGTTATTCTCCAACTTTTGGGTTCTTTGATTTGTATGTTTCAGCTCATTGACAATGGTGGTGATAGCTTCTTCCAGATGTGGGATAGCTGCTTTGCTCGACTGAGGCGTAGGGGCAATGTATCCACTCATAAGATTTTGTACTAACTCTCTGTTTGTGTTGGCTTGGTATTATTGGTTCTGATATGGCTGCTGACTTCTGTACGGTTGATGGCGGACTTAGAACTGATAATGGTTATTCTGGAGCTGATTTGACTAATTTTGGAATCCTGGAGGAAAATTCCTCTGATTTGCATTTTGTGGCTTCCAATAATTCTGTCCCTGATTGAACTGGTTATTTCTTCCTAAAGAGTTGATACTACATGCCTCTGCATTAGTATCCATATAGTACGAACACTTTTCAGTGGTGTGGCCTTCATTAGAATATAGCTCACAAATAGCATAACAAGGCTTGGATGGCTGAGGTTTAGCTTGGAAATTGTTTGCTTTTGGAGGATTCATGGAGAACTGATCAAACTTCTTGTTCAAAGTTTCAAGTCCTGTTGATAGGCTTGCCATAATTGATAGCATCGCTTGATTTGGGTCTTCTTGAATTTGGTTGCCAAATTGTTTTGACACTCCCTCCACTCTAGTTACGTCCTCGTTGCTAGTACTCCATTGTTAAGTGTCTTTAGCTAAATTCTCGAGAAAGTTGTAGGCTTCCTCTCCATCCAATGATGTAAACTTACCTTGATGCATTGATTGTATCATCTGCTTATTCATAGTAGAAAGTCCTCGAAAGAATAAATGAGCCAGTGTGCTCTTATCATAACCATGATGTGGACATGAGACTAGTAGATTATTGAATTTCTCCCAGCTTTGATGATATTCTTCAGTCACCTTCCCTTTGAAATTGTTGATGGCTTGCTGCATGGCATCGGTCTTCTGGGGTGGGTAGAACTTGTTCATAAACTTTGTTCTCAACTTCTCCCAGTTGTTGATTGAATTGATCGACTGTGCAGTTAACCATTCAGATGCTTTACCTTCGAGTGAGAGCGGAAAAAGAATCAACTTGATACTCTCATCTTTGATATTCTGGTTCTTGAAAGTTCTGAAGACTGATAGAAATTTGTTCATGTGAACATATGGCTGAACATTGTCTGAACCATTGAATTTTGGAAGCATAGAGATTACTGATGCTTTAAGTTCAAACTGGTTAGATTCTGTCTCTGGAAAAACAATACTGCTGGGTGGGTCTCCAATGATTGGCGAATAGAAATCACTCAACTTCTTCCTCTGTTGTGCTTGCATGGGTGGGATAGCTTCACCATTATTCGGTTCCATAACACCTCCATCATTACGTGCGGCCATTGTATCAATCTCGTCTAGTATTCTTGTGAGTCAGTTGTTGAACCTTGTCTACTGTTGTGTTCTTATCGGACGACGATATGGACGACGGGGCATACACTAGAAAATGCTATGCAAAAAATGACGAACACTATTCTACTATTTAACAACAAAAAAATGAAAGTGACACTTAAATTCAATTTAGCTAAGTAGTTTATATGGTCTTTAAACGACCTGAATAGCAGTTCAATAAATTTCACGAAGGTTAAAAAGGAAAAAAATGGTATCGAGAGAACACCCAACTTGATGTGATATCGAGAGATCAAGGAATGATACATATCCAATATGCTATGAGAGAGTTTCGTGGAGAAATCAGTAGTGGAAGATGGTTTCTAAAAAGACTAACTAAAAGAGAATGACTCTACGCAAAGTTAGAAAAAAAAAATCAATAAAACAATAGCACGGCTATGAATCTCTGCAGGTGAACCTATTAGTGAGTTATGGCCTAACTTAGGCCAGAGAGAGGAAGATCTCTAATAATGAATAAGCTGCCTTTCTTTCACTCGTAAGATAATATCTCTAATAAGAACTTCAACAATATAACTATAACTATAAGTTCATAAAAATTCATATGCACTAATAGTTTAATAACTAATAGTTATATTTTTGTCATAAGGACTCTCGGGAAGCACGCTTATGTTAGTAAAACTATTCACGACATTCAATTATTCTAGGAAATGACATTGCAACCATTAGCACATCTCACCCTACACAATCTGCAAGGGGTTAAGTGCAAACTGAGGAAGCCAAAACCTCAAGGCATGATCCAAGCGCATATTTAGCTTAGAAACCTTACTTAGGAAGCAATTAAAGTGAACAACACAAACTGTAATGAAAAAAAAATGCTCCATTTGTAGTTAAAATACCTAATTGGTATACGAATTGCATAGATAAAAAAAACGAAGTGTTTACCAATGTCCAACAAACATCTATGACCAATATCCAGTTGTAATTTTATCTTCCCATTTAGATGCATGTTCCAAGCCTTTATACCCTTTTATCCTCTATCTAATTTAGTACTTAAAAAGTGAAAGTATAATAACAAATGTAATAAAACAATAGACGACAAATTTCTTCCAAAACAGATAAAGAGTTTGGGGTTTGACTACTATTTTCAAGGGAAGTTACAGGGAGGGGTTGACTACTATTTTCAAGGGAAGTTGCAGGGATACAATGCTCAGGTTTACATTCTCCCAATTGAAGAGCTTATGAATGTAGCCTTTCAAATAAATCAACCGTAGTCCTACCTCAGGTTAGTCTTTCTCAAACCTCTTCCACCTCTTGTCTGAATTAGATTTATGTATGTATATTGCTGACATTTTTCTACCCTTATTATTTTTGCAAATTAAATTTTGACAATTTTCATTTTGGATCTACAGTATTTTGCTTACGTATGTTAAATTAAGTTGAAGGCCTTTTATCAAACAAAATTTTAGAAGAACAACTGGTGTAGTACTATAGATAAAAAAAATGAAGTGTTTACCATGTCCAACAAACATCTATGCCCAATTTTCATAACAGGTAGGGAGAGAGAACTAACATATATGAATTGCTAGTAAGCATTGAGAGAATCAAAATCTTTACCAAGGTATGCTCATAAGCTTTCGAACGCTTCACTGCCAGGCAATATTTTCTTAAATTAGTTTTTTGTTTAGATACATAAGATCCTTATTTTCCTCAATACTTAAAGTACAGTATCAATGAGACATATCCCCAAATACATAGCAATATTCCAACTTCTTGAGCTTATTGAGTTCCATAGAAGAGCAATTAGGCAGACTTGACGAAAAAAAATTATTATATTCTTTAATAAACTATAAATTCTATCTAATATATAGTGCGATAGGGAAAAAAACTACTATAGTTCAATATTTGAAGTTGGAATTAGATAGATCAAAACAGAAACGAACATAAAAACTCTCGAACCCAAAATCCTACGCTCATTCTAGATAAATCTCTTCAAAAAGATAGTTTATTTTTTTTAATTATAAAGTAAGCACTGATACAAAAAACAGCAAAAAGGAGTTTTCAAAAAAAAAAAAAAAATAATAAAGTTTAGGGTTAGGCAGACCCCTACCTGTATTAAACTCTCAAAAATACCTTACACTTGTCCTCCTCCACAGACACATGAGTTGCAAACTCAGGGGAGGTATAAAGTACTGCACACCATTACAATTTTCTAGAGCTGCCAGGTGGTCAGCTACTCTATTGATCTCTCGATAAACATGAATAAACTCAACACAGGTAAGCTTAGTATAAAACAATTCAATAGCACCTACCAAATTCTAACAGAACCAAGATGTTTTCTCTTTATTCTTTAGAATGTTGATTGCGCTTTGTGAAAGAACACACAGCCATGTAACCCTTGCATGATAGCTTTTAACTCCTGATAAATCACTGACTTTCTTCCTCCTCCTACATAAGCAAACAGAACTTCACCATTGGAGTCTCTTGTTGCTCCTCCTGTTGCACTTCTATGATCTGACACTACACCATCTGTGTTCAGTTTTACAATGCCTACCGCTGGTTTACTCCAAACACATGGGGTTGGTAATCTTACCTTGTACTCTATAATCAATCTAATTCTCTCTAACAATGTTCTTTCCCGAATATCCACTTGTTGCAAAGTTGTATAAGTTCCAACCATATACCATTCCCATCCGATGATTTCAAGTGAATTCCCAATTCCTGTTTAACAGCCCTCCAAATGGATTTACTGTAATGGCACTCAAAGAACAAATGCAAAGAGTTTTCTCTTGATTGATTACAAAGGCAGCATGAGGATTGCTGTAGCACCTTCTTTTTAACCAATCTATCTTGAGTAGGTAGGTTGTTGGAAAGAAGTTGCCATGTAGTGAACGAATGACGAGGCACAACATACTTACCCCAGACCAAACTACACCGCCTCACTTTGTCTCTTGGTATTCTCATGGCTGAATATCTCGCTTTTGAACTAAAAAGTCCATTTGGGGATGGAGACCAAACAATAGAATCTCTAGTAACATATCCATTGATATCTGTAAGAAGAATTTGGCACTTAAGAGGTGATTGAGGTAGTTCACTTACCAATCTATTCCATCTTCCATCTGTGATCAGCTCACTAACCTTCGCAGAGAGAGGTAACTAAATATTATCTCTTGCAAAAGCATTCTCTATGAGGGAAGTCTCACTACACCACAAGTCATACCATAGGGAAGTGTTTTCACCATTAGCTATAACATATTTAGTGAATTTCCTTGCATTATCCCTTGCTTTCAAAATGTTTCTCCATACACAGGAACAGTCTTTTGGAATTTTCATTGTCCAAAAATGACTTTCCTTGATGTGTTGCTTCCAGACCCATTTCACCAATAAACTTTCTTCTAGTGAAACAACCTTAAATAATAAGCCACAGTATGCCACTTTATTCCACAACTTCAGATCAATTATACCTAAACCACCTTCTTGCTTTGGTAGTGCAGTGCATCCTTTACTTACATGATGCATTTTACTTCCCATCTCAGGCCCATTCCATAAGAATTTATTGCAAATCTTAGTAACTTGCTCAAGGACAGTGATCAAGTAATACAAAAGTGTGAGCCCAGTAGACATGAAATGTGGACAGGACAGAGTGGATGAGTTGGAGTCTCCCCGCATGTGACAGACACCTAGTTTTCCAATTCTGTATCCTTACAGTTATCCTCTCTATTAGGGGTTGGCAATCCCTAATCCCTAGTCTTGTGGAAGTTAATGACAATCCCAAATATATTACCGGGAGTGAGGCATGCTTAACTCCTAAAGAATCTTCCATGAGCTTCCTTTCATCTTCTGAGAGTCCTCCTGTTATCAAGGTAAACTTATGCAAATTGATCCTCAACCCAGTTCCCTTTGTAAACTTTGATAAAGTTCTCATAACTTCATCTGTTGATTGTTGTTCACCTTTGAAAAAGATCAATAAATCATCTGCAAAGCACAAACTGATGATCTGTGATTTTCTACATTTTGGATGAGCTTTGATAGAACTAGAATATAGCTTCTCCTTGAGCAAACAACTCAAACTCTCCATGATCATTACAAAAAGGTAAGGTGATAGGGGGTCTCCTTGTCTGAGACCCCTTTTGCCATGGAAGTAGCTTTCAGGTTTTCCATTGATCAAGATAGAGTACTGGGATGTGGAATAACACATCTTGATCCATTTTTGAAGATTTAAAGGAATTCCCATTTTCTGCATCATCACTTCTAAGGCCACCCAATGCAATGAATCATAAGCTTTACTTATATCCACCTTCAACGAGCACCTGGGAGATATACCACCCCTATTGTAACTTCTGAGTAACTCATGTGACAATAGAAGATTGTCCTGTATGGATCTTCCTTCTATATAAGCTGATTGATTTATGTTGACTAGGAAGGACATAATAGGCTTGGGTCGGTTTGAAATTATCTTGGCAACACACTTGTAGGTTATATTACAGAGAGCAATAGGACGGAAATCTGTAATCCTTGAAGGTGTGGCTATTTTTGGAATGAGACTTATGAAGGTGAAGTTGATACCTGTTGGTACCATGTTGACTGTGAAAATGTAGGTGATAGCTTTAACAAAATCCTCTCCCACAACTGCCTAGCAAGTCTTGTAGAAAAATGAATTGTAGCCATCTGGTCCTAGTACTTTTTTAGTTGTCCATTGCAAACAAGACCTCTTTAATCTCTTCAGGGTTTACATCCAATTCCAGTAGTGATATATCTTGCGCTCGAACTATTGCTTCTAGTTGTAATCTCTCAAGAATATCTCTATTAACATAAGTACTCTCCCCCAGCAAGTTCTGATATTGATGAACAATTTCTTCAATCACCTTAGAAGAATCAGTGATTTTCTGCCCATTTTGATCGGTAAGAGACCAAATTTTATTCCTTAACTTTCTTTCCTTCACCATACTATGAAAGAATGCAGTACACCTATCTGCTTCCTGTAGCCACTGACTGCTTGCCCTTTGCCTAATGTCTTCATACTCCATATTCATGAAATCTGTATATTCCTTTCTTGCATCTCTTTCTTGAGAAATCAGTCTTGTATTTCCTTGATCATTACTCAGTAGAGCCAGAATTGAAAATAATTTCATTCTAGCTTCTTCTGTTCTTTTGCCTATATCGGAAAAGTACTTTCTAGACCAATTCTTCAGTACTAACATCTTTTGTTTTTGTGCAAGTATATAAATGGGATTGCCTGTAATAGGAGTTGCCCATGTTGTTGCAACTGTCTCTCTGAAATCAGGATGTAGTGCCCAAGCATTACAAAACCTAAACGGGGAAACTTTTCTCACCATTAAGTACCAAGTAAGTATCATCGGAGTATGATCTGAAACACCTTGACTAATGAACTCAGCTTCTGAAGCAGGAAATAAAGAGCTTCATTGCGCATTAACCATGCACCTATCAATTTTTGAACATCGTCTCCCTGCTCCTTCTGCATTGTTAGTCCAAGTATAGAAACTGCCCTTATACTGTAAGTCTACAAGCCTAGTTGTACTCACACAATTAGAAAAGTCTCTTAACTCCCTTGGATGCACTAGATTACTCCCAATTCTCTCAGAAGACTGCAAAATACTATTAAAATCTCCACTAACACACCATGGTGTTGTAATGCTTGTACTTAGTGTAATCAAATCATGCCACAAAGTCTATCTTTGTAAAGGGGAATTGCTTGCATAGATGATCGTTAGATAGAATCTATGATTAGTGGGAAGCACTTGAACCTCACAATGAATCATCTGGGATGTTTCTTTGATGCCTACTGCCTGAATCATGCCTGGATCCTAGCAAAACCATATCCTACCTACAGGATCAGAGTTATAGTTATTCAGATGGGACCAAAAAGGACAACACGTACTTCTAATGAGCTTGTAGCTACCAGCTCTAACCTTTGTTTCGAGAAGCCCCATCATGCATAGTTTGTTTTCATTTCTGACTTTATTAACTTCCCTTGCTTTCGCTACTTCGTTTATTCCCCGGACATTCCATATTCCTAATGTCGACATAAAGAAAAGTGGGGTTAATTCTTTCTACCAGCCCCTCTGGTTGATCCTCGACCTCTTGAAGTGCTCTGTGATGGCTGAGTATTCTTTACCACTTGCTTTCCTTTCTTCCCAACTTCAGTCCTTGCCTCTTGTAACTGCTTTTGATTTCGGGTAACTGGAGGTGATGGGGCTGCAATCTTCTCAATATGATCAATGAATACCTGATTGCTTTCTGTATCTGCTATGATCTCAGTTATCAGGTTCCCCTCCAGTTCTTTAAAGGCTGCTTGCTTTTCATCATATAGTGCCACTGTCTGGTCTCTGTCATATTCTTCAGGTGGAATAAATGGGATTATTTCTATGCCTTGGACTTCATTTGTTAATCTAGTCACAATTGGTCTATATTCCTCAACCCTCTCGCAAACTGCTGTTTCTGCACACTGTTGTACCAGGTCTTGAGCATTTTCTTCAAAGGAAAGTAAAATCTCAAAGGATCCTTGTGTGATGGGGATTGGTGTTATAGTAGTATTAGTTGGATCACAGATAATAGTACTCACTACATGGGGATTGGTGTTATAGTAGTATTAGTTGGATCACAGATAATAGTACTCACTACATTATCACCATTTGCATTTTCAACAGTTGGCAATGAGCTCTCCATAGGGTTAACATCTGCTCCATTTGGTAGGACCTTTGGTGTCCCCATTACTTGAGTGGAAATGTTGTTAACTCTCTGTGTTCTAACTTGCTGCCAAGCTTGGTTAGGTCTCTCCTTCTGTCGAGCCATGACATGTGACCTTGGAAGCAAAGATGTCGTAGTACCAGCTAACAGAGTGGTTGTTGGTGCCACTGAAGGTAAATCTCTTGGTGCAACTGATGGAATTGCTCTGGGTAATTGCTTTGGGCACTTAGATGTTGTATGCCCAAAAACTTTACAGTAGGACCAGTAGTTTGGTTTCCATGTATATTCAATCCCTACTGTGACTATTTTCTCATACCCTAGATCGAACGTTAGGGTGGAAGGGTATTGTGAGTCAACTGGAACTTCAACACAAGCTCTGACATAGTCCAATCTTGTTCGTTTTTGAGAGGCCATGTCCCAACAATGAGGTTTACCCAACCTGCTTGTTATCATACTAATTAACACCTTGTTTGGTCCATAAAATTTTTGGTACATCATAGAGTTTCACCCATATAGGAACATCAATATCCACATCAAAATCTTCACTCCAAGGTCTGATAATGAAGATTCTTCCAGCAACAAAAACTGGACCACTCTCAAACACTTTTTGTTTTAATCTTCATCATCTGAAAATTTGAAGTAAAAGAGGTTTTTGTCTGTTGATATTTCATAATTAGCTTTCGTCTTCCAAATTCTTTTTAGTGTTCTCTTCACTAGAGGAAAAGGCATACGCTTCTCCACAAAGTAACCCACAAGGAATTCACTCCATTGTTCTATTCCTTCTTCCAAAACAAATCTTGGAACTTCAATGACATCGTCAACCGAGGTCGATTCAACAAATTCTAACTGTTCATTGACAAAGGTGGGACTTTTATCATGAAACAGTGAACTCCACGAAAAGGGGGGATTAGCACTTGAAGATGCTTGCCCCACTTGAACTAGAGAGGGATCCGGCATGATGACTTAACCGTGAAATCCACTACCAAGCATTAACCTCTACTTTGTTAAAAGGAGAGAACAAAGTAGCAATATAAGAGTCCCAAAGTGAGGGAACAGGAAGGAATACCAAAGTAGAAAGCTCTTATGGCTGGAGAGAGAGCCCAAGATCAGAAAAGCCAGTAGCTTGGTCTAAAAGCTACTATAAAAGGTAAAAAAAAACAGAGGGGATATGGAAAATAACGGGGTAAGGAAAAAAGGTTACCTTAAAAGGAAGTTTTCATATCGCCTTACCAATCGCCTAAGTAATCTCTCGTGACGTCATCGGGACTTGCTCTTTTTACTCGTAAAATAAGCAAAATTAAGCCACTAAAGTTCTGTTTTTTTTTTTTTTTTTTTTTTTTTTGAGTTTTCAAGAATTACCCGAGTCATATTCTCAAAATCCATGTCCTTAATTGCTTTCATAGTTAAGATTAACTGAATTTCCTCCTTCTCCAACCAAGTCCATTACTTCCCCCCTGAAAACAAATGATGTGCAATTGATGAATTCTGAAATTGAATTCAATCAGAGATTTAAAAATATGAAATTCATAGAAGAGTGTACCTGGTGGGTATGGAACCAATAGTTGAAGCGATAGAGAGATAACATATAGACATAGGTTATTTGGACTCGTTAATCTCTTCAAGCGAAAGGAACAACCCTGAATTTCATAAAAGGAATTTATTAAATTTGAAGAAAAATGAGAAGTGAACGAATGGTGTTTTTTTTTTCCTGGTTCAAGCTAGTTGGTTTTGGAGAAAAAAGATCAAGAGAGGGTTGGACGAGTTGTCTGATTATCAATCTGTGTGGAGAGCTTTTTAGCTTATGGTGGGGTTTGAACAATTGAAAAGAGATGATGGAGCAAGTTTTTCTCTTTTTTTTGGTAAAGGTCAGGTGGGGGTTTTCAGTTTTGATGAAAGGTTTTTTTTATCATTTTCTTTTATTTTATTTAAGATTGTTACGCAAATAGTTTCCAAAACTATGCATGAATTTGTTTTTTTATCTGCCGAATCATTCTAAAAGCTAAGGTGTCCACTTTAGAGAAAAAAGAGTGTTGAGGTGGCTTCCTAGAGAGCATTCTCGACTGTTCAGTATTAATGGTCTTTAACTAACACATTTCCTTTTTAGTACAAACATTTTGACCACTTTACACTTGTATTTGGACTAGCTCGTACCTATTTTCGCAAGGTTTGGTTGTTTCCTACTATTGTGAACCAAGTTATGGAGAGTTTATGTTCCGTGTAGGCGTGTACGACATACCACTTTTGATGAAAAATCAGCTTGATCTTATGATTGCAAGTGCATAACTAATTGTTCTAGGACAAAAACAGCATAACAAAGGTACTAGCCATCATATCTACCCACACTTGAGTAAATATGGAATTATGGATAATGTAGAGGTGTAGAGCTACTTTTCCCTGGATTTTCTATTCTATATTGTATAGTTATCAACTCGTGTATCATATCATGTATGAGTTTTCAATGCTAACGTATCGAGCATCGAATTGATCATGTATCGTATGATACCCTTCTAATATATTTTTGTAGTTTTGTATGTGTTTGTGCATGTGTATGTAACTAATGTAAGTTTCATCCACAAACATACAAAATTAAGTCTTATCACGTACAGTACTAGCGTTTGGTATCTCTACACTATATGATAGCCGGGTTTTGAGGAACCCACTTTCCACTATCGAGTAGGCAAATTGAAATCTCTCTATATTTGTTCAATTTATAAACACCTCCCTCACAAAAATTAGAAAAACCCCTTTTATTAATAATTTAGAAGAACCCTCCTAATGTAAGTTAAATTATATAATTATTCTCCATTTTTCTCCCTGAATTTAGAACAAGCCATCTTTTATTAATAATTTAGAAAAAAAAAACTCCCTAATATCACTTAAATAACATAATTATCCCTTATATTAAATTAGATGTGCCTCCCCTATATAATTACAATTAGATTCCAAAAAAACCATGCTAATTATTGATCTCAAATGACGGGTTTCAAGACTTCAGGAAAAAAAAAACCTCGATGCGTAGTACGGTTTGCATACTTGTAAATATCACAAATTTTCAATCATAAGACCCGATTCAGTATTATCCACAAAGAGCGAAGCTAGCTGTTGGATGAGTAAGTAAAGGTTCTTTTCAGTTAGGGTTGTTGTCTATTATATCTAAAACCTAAGATGGCTTTTGTCACAGCCCAAATTTCTAAACAATTACAAAGTGAATCTTTGAAATATAAATATCTCAAACATCACTCGGTTCAATTGTCTAAAAACCCAGGCTATGACGGGGTGGATACAACACATGTCAAAACCTAAAACCCCCATCATACAAGAATCAACTTAAATTAAAAAAAAAAAAAAACAATTATCCGCCATTACTTTATTAAGATATCATCCCATCCAAACAAAACATCAAACAGACTCTCTGAATAAATAGTCCTTACTACCATGTTCTCATGTCATGCTGAAAATATAACTACGTTATTACATCCTGTCAATAAGAATCAGACCTAACAAAAGAACTAACGGACTGCTCCAGGCAAGAATCCAAATCACACGCCGTGGTTCCACTGCCTTCCACCTATGTTCCCAAGAACACACCCACGTTGCAAAAACAAAGCAAACATGGGTCAGCAAAATGGAATTTGCTGGTATGAGTAGACTAACCACATATAAACATATCTAATCTTTACTTATCCCAACTAACACTTTAAATATATCATAATATAATCATTCCCAGCTTGGAAGACAGGTAGTTCCGTCATTTTAACCGGCATAGTTTCTTTCCAAGCAAGACTCACATCTTATTAACTCGTTATAATAACTTGTTTTGATAACTAAGTAATTGAACTAAAACTTACCGATATCCACTGCTGTATTAGGGTAGGACAACGTCCCTGTACAAAATATTATTAAGTCCTACCCTCCTGCAAAAGAAAGTTAGAAATCTTATATAACATATGTAGATATCCTATAGGTATTCAAATGTAAGCCCAAACACACTCGCATAATCAAATCAATTTCTCTTATCAATTAATCAATTACTTTTCTTATACACCAACCCTTTAATACCTACTCCACGATTTGCACTCCACACATTTGCCAAATCACATATTCCTGTGTGCCTCTCTCCCACCGAATACCTCAATATCATAGCCACCTCTGGGCTTTCATACACATATTCCACAGCCTCTTTGGGCACAAAACTCAGGTCATTCATGGCACATTCAATGAATACCTTAGGTCATTCCTGCCACATTCAAGGAATACCTATCATATCACTAACGGGCCATTCATGGCACATTCAATGAATGCCTTGGGTCATTCCCGCCACATTCAAGGAATACCCAACCCTACATTCCCGTACACTCAAGGAATACAACTAACCCGCAAGGCGAATACCTTAGTTCCTCTTTAGGGCAGTCCAAACAATCTGGTCATTCATGGCACATTCAATGAATACCCATATATAATGCTAACGGGTCATTTATGGCACATTCAATAAATGCCCACCTAACATATGACATCATCAGTCATAAAACTCAATTCCAAAACTTGAGGCGTGGAGAGTTCTAAAAGGGTGCGGTAAATTTGTTTACGCATTATTGAACTTTATTGCATATATTATTTCATAGAACGAAGGAGTATCTTGATTCATGTATTTTTTGTTTACGCGTTATTAATTTCATGGATGTATAAGTGTCATAACGTTGTGTATCATAAAAGACTGACATATCACAAAGTAGTAAAGACACGTACACAAGTATATTTAGAAAGGTCTTAGCCTAAAGTCAAGCATGTTAATAATCCTAGACCTATCCTAATATACTGAATCATAATCCGAGGTAAAAGTCAAATTTGGGTCAACTAGTCAAAGTCAAACCTGGTCAACAGTCAAAGTCAACCTGCCAATGGTCAACAGCAGTCAACCAGACCTAAACTCCTCTAACCCAAAAGCCCAACTCCTAAGGCCCAAAGTCTAAACTTAAGTCCAAAAAAAGAAAATTCAAAAATTAAACATTCAAGCCCACCCACGATTTGGCCCAAGTCCAAATCGAAATTCACTGTTCATCTTCTTCCTCACAACACCTTCCACCAATCAGCCACCACCACCAACCAACCTATCTCCACTATGAACCCCACGGTTCCACTCCCCTTCAAACCCCCAATCTGTCGATACCCAAAAATCCTCATTCCCTTATACTGCGAAAATCCCAAATCGACTCCATTAATGGTCTGCTAAAGCTTCACTCGCCGAACCACCACTCACCTCTCCAACTAACCGAAATTAACCTACAACAAAACCCCTACTACTTTAATTCCTACCAAAAACCCAAATCATTGTTTATCAAATTCGTCCCTCACAACTGGATCGACATTGACCTCCATTAATGCACCGGTTCCGAAGCTTCCCCTCACGCTCTCCAGCACCCACTCTATTCTTCACCATCCAACGACTAACAACCAAGTAAAACCCACCACAACCACCATTCAATTCAATTATAACCACAACAATTAACATCACCACACAATCAAACAAAACACATCATTCAAACACAACCAAAAATATATAGGACGAGTTGGTTCTCATGGCGACGCCATTAACAACCGGTGTCAAGGCTTCGACAGTTTAAATTCTCAAATTCATCAGAGTTTTACATACTGTAGTACTGCTAAATTTTGTATCTAACAGCCGGCACCATTAACAGGGTTTACAATATCTCAAATATGGAAACAGTATTACTGATATGATTAACATAAACAAATATAAAAATATATCTTCATACTACTCACTGTTTATAAACCGAACAGCGAGAAAAACCCCGAAAGACCGAAGTCGACTGTTGCGCGAAAGGACGATCTTCCTCGTTCAAAACCTTTTCTTCTTTTAGTAAAACTCCTTTTTTTTCCAAAAAAGAACTCTACGTGAGAAACCCCTTTTTTTTGTTTTGTTTTTAAAACCTCCCCGAAAAACAAGGATAACACTTATTTAGTTACTTACGGACTTTTATCCCTAAGCTAATAGTTATCATATATCTGTTTTATCCATTTCATTATTATTATTATTATTATTATTATTATTAATACTATTATTATAGGAAAAGCAAATAAAAGACGGGGTGTTATAGTATACATACCTTAAAATGATCTCGTCCTGAGATTCAAGGTAGAGTGTCAGAGAAGAGCTCAGGATGCATCTGCCTTATTTTATCTTCAAGTTCCCAAGTCACATCATTTTCCCTTTCACTCCACTGCACTTTTACCAAGTTTACAATCCTCCTCCTAAGGTGTTTCACATCCCTATCTACTATCGTGATAGGTCTCACTGTGAAAGTTTCATCATCGTTCAACTCTAGCTCTGCTGGCTGAACAACCTCAGTAGGATCTTTCACACATTTCTGTAGCATAGACACGTGGAAAACATCATGAATCATCGCTAAGTTAGGCGGCAAAGCATGACGGTACGCCAAACTACCAATGGAGGCTACTATCTCATATGGTCCAATATATCGTGGACTCAACTTTTCTTTCATGCCAAACCTCATAACTCCTCTCATAGGGGAAACCTTCAAAAACACAAAATCGCCTATAGAAAACTTAACCTGTTTCCTCTTCAAATCTGCATAACTCTTCTGCCTACTCTGTGTTGTCTTAATCCTTTCTCTAATGACTTTAATATGTTCAGATGTCTCTCTCACTATCTCAGGCCCAAGCAATACTCGGTATCCCACGTCTGCCCAAAAAGCAGGCGATCGACATGGACGTCCATACAAAGCCTCAAAGGGTGCCATACCGATGCTCGACTGGAAACTGTTATTATATGCAAACTCCACCAAAGGTAAATGCTCCTCTCATCCTCCACCAAAATCCATTACACAAAAGCGTAACATATCTTCTAATATCTGATTCACCCTCTCTGTCTGTCCATCTGTCTGAGGATGATAAGCAGTACTCATCGCCAAACTAGTGCCCATAGCACGCTAAAAACTCTTCCAAAACTCAGAAGTGAACAAAGGATCTCGATCTGAAACAATACTCACTGGAATCCCATGTAACCTGACCACTTCCCGAATGTACAAGGAAACCAACTTCTTTGTATTTCTAAGCACGTCAATAGGAATGAAATTAGCAGATTTCGTTAAACGATCAACAATAACCTAAATAGATTCATTACCTCTTCGAGACTTAGGCAAGCCATTAATGAAATCCATATAAATGTGCTCCCATTTCCACATCGGTATCTCTAATGGCTACAATAATCCAGAAGGCCTCTGATGTTCTGCCTTAACCTGCTGGCAAGTTAAACACTGAGAAATATATTCTCCAACATCTCTTTTCATTCCTTCCCACCAAAAGGTCCTCTTCAAGTCTTGGTACATCTTCATTCCTCCAGGATGAATTGTAAACCGAGAACGATGAGCTTCATATAATATCTCCTTTTTTAACTCTGCATCATCTGGTACACACAATCTCTCATGAAATCTCACTCCTCCCTCAGAATCTACTGCCCAATCAGACAGACAATCATCTAAAATATCAATGACCAGATCATCTAACCGACTCAAAAGAAATTGGTCTCTGTGTTGCATGGCAATCACTCTACTGAAAATCACCGGCCTAACCTCCAAACTGCATATAAGAGTGCATGGCAATCACTCATCTGTATCTGGTGTAGTCCGGACATCATAAGCTGCTATAGTCTCTAAACTCTTCCACTCTTGCACCATAAGAGTGGTCAAAACACCAGGCAATCGACTAAGTGCATCCGCAACTACATTGCCCTTGCCTAGGTGATACTGAATCTAGAAGTCATAACTACTTATGAACTCCATCCATCTCTGTTATCTCATATTCAACTCTTTCTGTAAATAAAGATACTTCAAACTCTTGTGATCTGTGTAAAGCTCAAACTTCTCACCATATAAATAATGCCTCCACACCTTCAAAGCAAAAACCACTGCCGCTAACTCCGTGTCATGAGTAGGATAACGTCTCGTGTATCTTCAACTGTCGTGAAGCATACGACAAAGACCTTCCTCGGGTCTTGCATTAACACACAACCCAAACCGGTTCCACTAGAATCTATAAAACCACTAGTTTTTTCGCCTCTAGTCGGGATTACTAGAATTGAGTCAGAGTCAACCTCTGTTTCAATTCTAAGAAAGCCTTCTCACAATCATTAGTCCACATAAACTTCCGTCCTTCCTAGTTAACTTTGTGAGCGAGTTTTGCGGTAAGTGTGAACTTCTCAATAAATCTCCGATAATATCCCGCTAACCCGAAACTCCTAATCTCTCAGAATAGTGGTTGGTTGTTTCCATTCTTTCAACTCGCAAAGAACCTTCTCGTGGTCTACAAAGAATCCCTTCACTAGATACCACATGTCCCAAGAAACGAATTTCTTCTTCCCAAAATGGCACTTGCTAAACTTAGCATACAACTTCGCTCCCTAACGCCTCGCATCACTATCTTCAAATGCATCTTATGTTCTTCTGTGTTTTGTGAATACACTAAAATGTCATCAATGAAAACAATCACAAATTTATCCAAATAGGGCCTGAAAATACGATTCATCAGGTCCATAAAGAATGCAGGTGCATTCGTCAACCCAAAAGGCATCACAAAAAACTCATACAACCCATACCGAGTTCTAAATGCAGTCAAAGGAATACTCTTCTTCTTCAACTCCCATCTAATAATAACCAAATTTAAAATCAAACTTTGAAAATATCTTAGCCCCTTTCAACTGATCCAACAGGTCATCAATCCTAGGAAGCGGATACTTATTTTTTATAGTCACCTGGTTCAAATCCCTGAAATCAATACACATCCTCAAAGTACCATCCTTCTTTGAAACAAAAATAGCAAGCGCACCCCATGGTGAGTTGCTCTGTCGTATGAACCTGTCATACACACCTTAAAAGATTCAAACCCCTATACTCAAAAGATATGGTTAAGCCACAAACAAAAACACTAAAACTTAAACTTTTACCCCTTCTTGAGTAATTCCTCGACTTGCACTTTCATTTCGTCCAAAAGCTTAGGTGCCAACCAAGAAGTTTCCACTTTGAAAACCGTGTGCGGTCCCCGTAACAAGTCTATACGAAACTCCACCTCCCTCTTGGGTGGCAACCCTGGAATCTCCTGAAAAACATCTTCGAAGTCTCTCACTACTTCCATATTGCTGATATCCCTCGTGGGTATCTCTATAGAGCACAGGAAACTAGACATCACCGAGTCCTCCTTACTAACACAGGTGTGAATCAACCTCGGCATGCCAGGTGTATTCACTATAACCTCCCTCCTCACACAATCCAAGGTAACATGATAACGCGTCAACCAGTCCATACCAAGTATGAAATGGAAACCCTCAAACCCCAAAACGATCAAGTCTACCATAAAGACACGGTCTAAGAAACACAACTTAAAACCTTTGCACTCATCATACAAGGTAACAGAACCTCCTAACGGTGTCTCAACACACAAGGGCTTAGATAAAAGGGTAGTTTTAAAACTTTCTTTCTCAACATACTGATGAGATATAAAGGAATGTGAAGCACCTGAATCAAACAAAACGCTGAATGTAAACTGAGATGAACTAAAGGTACCTTCAACATTCCTGTGTCCCGGCATAGTCGATAGGCTCTAGCACGAGTGGTAGATCTTCGGTGCTCTATTCTCATAATTACCACGCTTTGGTAGGGGCAATAACGAGAAATAAATGACCCACTCCCAAAGCTTTTTCACTATGGCTCAACAAGCCTTTCAACAGAACTATGGCTCAAGCAAGAGGGGTGCTCGTAAAAGTAATGTTGTCGGGTCGATTCCCCCGAGGTCTAGTGGGAGCTCGACCACGGCCGGGGACCCTGCCTCTGCCACTGATTCCCCTGAGGTCTATAGCCTCCAAGCTGCCCCGGTGGCCTATAACCACCCTGCTGTGCAAATCCTCCCTGGGGTCGGAATACACCCTGCTGATGAAATCCTCCCTAAAACCCCTGGGATGGTGGTCTCTGAAACGGACCCCTCTGAGGTATATCATAAGGCCTAAACCTATTCGGATGTCTGCTCTCAAAAGGCCTAGGACCAACAACTGGTATCTCACCAAACTTCCTCTTCCCCCTCAACTCTCTTAGGGCTGCATTTTGTTCCTCATATCTCAATGCCAAGTCCAACACACGATCAAAAGCGTCCCCGTCAAAATCAAATCAACTTGTTTGGACAAGTGACTCTCTAACCCACGATGAACTTTTGGTTTTCTTCTTGTCAAGATCCACAAGATAGGGAGGAAACCTTGATAACTCATTAAACTTGGTCACATACCCAATCCACCGGACTTCCCGCCTTGAGTCAACTCAGAGAACCTGTTGAGCCAATCGCTTTTTATCGCCTCCTAATGAACTTACTCTCAAATCTAACCTTGAAGTCTTCCCAAGTCAAGGTTCTAGTGTCCAGACTAGGGGTGAGGGCTCGCCACCAAAACCTAGTAGCGTCATCAAGTTGGTGAGCTGCCAACTCCTGCTTCTGAACCTAAGTAAGCTACATACGCTCAAATACATTTTCACAACTTTGAATCCAAGACTCCGCTGCAATCGCATTCCCAACACCAGTAAATCGCTGCCCACCAAGAGTACCAAACTCCTTATTGCGCTTAGTAAAAGGATCTCCCTGAATAGGATGGTTATTCTGCATAGCCTGCAACAACTGATTCAACTGTCCTCCTAACATCTGTACTGGAGTGTTCACTGCAAGTCCAGTAGTATTATCATTACATGTCTCAACCATGATCTACAGTTCAAACAAAACTCACGTTAATATTCACATATATCCAAAACTCCCAACACTATAACCCATATTCCATATCCGATGATCACTTAGACTTTCTCAATCTAAGCTAACCTGGCTCTGATACCAAAGTGTCACAGCCCAAATTTCTAAACAATTACAAAGTGAATATTTGAAATATAAATATCTCAAACATCACTCGGTTCAATTGTCTAAAAACCCAGGCTATGACGGGGTGGATACAACACATGTCAAAACCTAAAACCCCCATCATACAAGAATCAACTTAAATTAAAAAAAAAATCCAACAATTATCCACCATTACTTTATTAAGATATCATCCCGTTCCAAACAAAACATCAAACAGACTCTCTGAATAAATAGTCCTTACTACCATGTTCTCATGTCATGCTGAAAATATAACTATGTTATTATATCCTTTCAATAAGAATCAGACCTAACAAAAGAACTAATGGACTGCTCCAGGCAAGAATCCAAATCACACGCCGCGGTTCCACTGCCTTCCACTTATGTTCCCAAGAACACACCCACGTTGCCAAAACAAAGCAAACATGGGTCAGCAAAATGGAATTTGCTTGTATGAGTAGACTAACCACATATAAACATATCCAATCTTTACTTATCCTAACTAACACTTTAAATATATCATAATATAATCATTCCCAGCTTGGAAGACAGGTAGTTCCGTCATTTTAACCGGCATAGTTTCTTCCCAAGCAAGACTCCCATCTTATTAACTCGTTATAATAACTTGTTTTGATAACTAAATAATTGAACTAAAACTTACCGATATCCACTGCTGTATTAGGGTAGGACCGCGTCTCTGCACAAAATAGTATTAAGTCCTACCCTCCTGCAAAAGAAAGTTAGAAATCTTATATAACATATGTAGATATCCTATAGGTATTCAAATGTAAGCCCAAACACACTCGTATAATGAAATCAATTTCTCTTATCAATTAATCAATTACTTTTCTTATACACCCACCCTTTAGTACCTACTCCATGATTTGCACTCCACACATTTGCCAAATCACATATTCCTATGTGCCTCTCTCCCACCGAATACCTCAATATCATAGCCACCTCTGGGCTTTCATACACATATTCCACAGCCTCTTTGGGCACAAAACTCAGGTCATTCATGACACATTCAATGAATACCTTAGGTCATTCCTGCCACATTTAAGGAATACCTATCATATCACTAACGGGCCATTCATGGCACATTCAATGAATGCCCTGGGTCATTCCCGCCACATTCAAGGAATACCCAACCCTACATTCCCGTACACTCAAGGAATACAACTAACCCGCAAGGCGAATGCCTTAGTTCCTCTTTAGGGCAGTCCAAACAATCTAGTCATTCATGGCACATTCAATGAATACTCGAGTCATTCATGACACATTCAATGAATACCCATATATAACGCTAACGGGCCATTTATGACACATTCAATAAATGCCCACCTAACATATGACATCATCAGTCATAAAACTCAATTCCAAAACTTGAGGCGTGGAGAGTTCTAAAAGGGTGCGGTAAATTTGTTTACGCATTATTGAACTTTATTGCATATATTATTTCAGAGAACGAAGGAGTATCTTGATTCATGTATTTTTGGTTTACGCGTTATTAATTTCATGGATGTATAAGTGTCATAACGTTGTGTATCATAAAAGACTGATATATCACAAAGTAGTAAATACACGTACACAAGTATATTTAGAAAGGTCTTAGCCTAAAGTCAAGCATGCTAATAATTCTAAACCTATCCTAATAGACCGAATCATAATACGAGGTAAAAGTCAAATTTGGGTCAACTGGTCAAAGTCAACCCTGGTCAACAATCAAAGTCAACCTGCCAATGGTCAATGGCGGCCAACCAGTCAAATGTTAGCCAACCGCGGACCTAAACTCCTCTAACCCAAAAGCCCAACTCCTAAGGCCCAAAGTCTAAACTTAAGTCCAAAAAAAGAAAATTCAAAAATTAAACATTCAAGCCCACCCACGATTTGTCCCAAGCCCAAATCGAAATTCATTGTTCATCTTCTTCCTCACAACACCTTCCACCGATCAGCCACCACCACCAACCAACCTATCTCCACTATGAACCCCACGGTTCCACTCCCCTTCAAACCACCAATATGCCGATACCCAAAAATCCCCATTCTCTTATACTGCGAAAATCCCAAATCGACTCTATTAATGGTCTGCTAAAACTTAACTCGCCGGACCACCACTCACCTCTCCAACTAACCGAAATTAACCTACAACAAAACCCCTACTACTTTAATTCCTACCAAAAACCCAAATCATTGTTTATCAAATTCGTCCTTCACAACTGGATCGACATTGACCTCCATTAATGCGCCGGTTCCGAAGCGTCCCCTCACGCTCTCCAACACCCACTCTATTCTTCACCATCCAACAACTAACAACCAAGTAAAACCCACCACAACCACCATTCAATTCAATTATAACCACAACAGTTAACATCACCACACAATCAAACAAAACACATCATTCAAACACAACCAAAAATATATAGGACGAGTTGGTTCTCATGACGACGCCATTAACAACCGGTGTCAAGGCTTCGACAGTTTAAATTCTCAAATTCATCAAAGTTTTACATACTATAGTACTGTTAAATTTTGTATCTAACAGCCGGCACCATTAACAAGGTTTACAATATCTCAAATATGGAAACATTATTACTGATATGATTAGCATAAACAAATATAAAAATATATCTTCGTGACTACTCAATTGTTTATAAACCTAACAAATGAAAAATCGAAGACCGAAGTCGATCAAGGCGAAAAAGGACGATCTTCCTCGTTCAAAACCTTTTCTTCTTTTAGTAAAACTCCATTTTTTTCCAAAAAAAAACTCTACGTGAGAAATCCCTTTTTTTTGTTTTGTTTTTAAAACCTCCCCGAAAAACAAGGATAACACTTATCTAGTTACTTACGGGACTTTTATCCCTAAACTGATAGTTATCATATATCTGTTTTATCTATTTCATTATTATTAGTATTATTATTATTATTATTATTATTATTAATACTACTATTATTATAAGAAAAACAAATAAAAGACAGGGTGTTATAGCTTTGCAAAAGCTTAGAAAGGAGAAGGAAATAAAAACTAATTATCGAAAGTGGTAACAACATCTGTAAAGCATACCAACTAAGGAACTAAGGTTGTTCCATTTGCAAGAGAGATTTTAGATTAGGTGTCAGGCTGGTATTCTGATTGTGTTGATGTTTGAGTAGTAGATATTATAGGTATGACCTACTTGATCCTAAGATTCTGAGTACTGAGGACCTTTTGATGGGAAAATCGAATGATTGCAAGTGCATAATTGATTCTTCTTCTAGGACAGAAAACAGCAGAACAAAGGTATCATAGGCATATCTAGCCGTACTTGGGTGAATCTGGATAATGCCGAGCTGATTTTCCCTGGATTTACTACTCTCTAGTGTTTCATTACTTAGTTTAGCTCCTTAAGTACTAATGATGGCGTGATTGTGGGTCTGACTCTACTCCATGTACTAATCAGCTATGATGTTTTCAGGCTCCTGGGTATTCACAATTTGCACGACCTTATAGATGTTTCTCTTCCTTCACTTGTAATTTATTCTAGTTTGATGAATTATAGGTGTCCTCCAGATATGTCATACAATTTCATCAAGTCCCTGTGATAAATATTTCAAATACTACCAATTCCCATGTTTGGAAAAGTTATAGTACTTCCACGTTGGGGTATCAATGGGTTTTCGAATGTCTGGAAACGGAACTGGTAACCGGTAGCACTAGGAGAGTTAAATACATGTATTGAACGAAACTTCTGTACTTTCAGTAGTATGAGATGGTGGAATCATGTAATTACAGAGGAAGTCGTCCCTGGTTATGTGATAGATGATTACAAATATGAAGTGAATTACGAGAGGACCCATACTAATAGGCATTTTCCACATAGGTGAAGGTTGACACATGGGTATCCGCTATTGTTTGTGGTTATGGATATAAAATCATGAGGAACCGACAATTGTCGAACCATTGAGAACCATATTAGCCTGCTCTGATTGGAGACTGAAATTTAGGTCCGATAAGAGAAACTCGTTGGAGTCTGGTGGAGGGTAAAAAGCTATTGACGAGTGAGTTACAAGGTTGAAACACTTCTTCATTATGTAATACTGCTCTGTAGTTCTGCATATGGAGCTGACCCAAGTTGGTTATACTGTGCATTTGGGAGATATAACTAGTCAAAGTGCCAATAGCATTTACGGACTGGATATGAGCAATGGCTGTATAAAGAGGAAAGATTTAGTATCTTATTGCGTTTAAACCTTCTTCTTTTATAATAGTTATAATTATTTTATAATAGTTATAATTAGATGTCACGTTACAAACTTACAATAGCTTCTAATAGTTTTGGATCAATATGTTAATAATCAAGTGAGCGGAGTGAACGTTCTGGGCCGAAGGGGTATGTGGATAAAAAGTCATTTGGTTGGTTTATGTCTGTCTGTCTTCATTCTTCTTCTCTTCGTCCCTCTCTCTCTCCCTTTCTAGGCCGTCTCAATCTCTCTCTCTCCATTCCTCCCTCTCCCTCTCCGCTCACGCCCCTACTGCATAGCAGTATACTCTTCTCTTCGTCTCTCTCTCTCCACGCCATCTTAATCTCTCCCTCTCCACTCCTCCCTCTCCTTCTCCACTCTCCCTCTCCGCTCACGCCCCCACTGCATAGCAGTATACTAGTATATATATGTACTTGCAGTGGTAGAACTCTCATGGGCTGGATGTTTTACAGTTTTAGCTTATAGTTGATTAGTTATGAATTGGTGTTTCCAGAATCCGGAAAAAGATGCACAGAATGGTTCATGGAGATATTTAGGAGAAAGAGGGAAACTTTGTATGTCATGGAGGCATCTAAAAGAAAGAGGAAAACTGTGTTGTCACGTTAAACTGTTAGCCTGTCTTTAAGGGGGATATTTATTTACTTATTTTTATCAGCTGGTTGAGGCATTTAGCTTGCCAGTTGCCATACACCTTGTGAAAGACAAGTTTGTACTGAGTCATCAATTTCATTCGATCTGTTATCTTATTATTGAAAGTAGTAACAGCATCTGTTAAGCATACTAACTAAGAAGTTAGGTTGTTCCATCATAAAAGAAATTTGAGACTAGGTGTCAGGGTTGGTATTGTGATTTTGTTGATGTTTGAGTAGCAGATATTATAGGTACGACCTACTTGATCATATGATTCTGAGTACCGAGGACCTCGTGTTTGTGCCAATAAGTAAGATCACTTTTGATGGAAAATCAGCTTGATCATACAATCGCAAGTGCATAACTAATACTTCTAGGGAAAAAAAAAAGCATAACAAAGGTATAGGTATCACAGGCATATCTAGCCACACGCGAGTGAATATGGATCCTGTAGAGATTTAGAGCTAATTTTGCCCGGAGTTGCTATTCTATATTGAATAATTATCAACTTGTATATTGTATATTGTAGAAAAAAGGTATTTTTTTCTCTTTCACATGTAGGGCGCGACCCGCGCTTACTTTTGCCTTGACAAGGGCGCGCCCTGCGCTCATGCCTTTGGTGACCTCCAGGAGCTTAAACGCCGACCAAGACTCATTTTGCTTGGCGAGGGCGACCGCTCCAATCGCTTTTCAACACGAAATTCACTGTTTCGGAAGTTTTTTGAAACAGTATAAATATAGATTTTTTATGTAGAAACCTAATTTTTTTTCCAAAACTAAGAAAGAGAGAGATTATAAGTGAACAATTTTTTGTGAGTTGAGTGTTCATTCTTTGTGAGTGAATTGAGAGACTTGTAATTTGTTACTCCGGACATCTAGTAAAGTTTGGAACTCGCAGTGTGGACATAGGCAAATTGCCGAACCACGATATATCTCGTCTTGTGGTTTGTTCTTCTTTTACATTAATTGTTTTACTTTAGACTAGTAAACGGGCACGTGCGTTGCACGTGCTAGGAAAGAAAATTGGGGTAGAAAAATCAAAGGAAAGAATTATGTATAATGTAAAATATAACATATTACATTTGTCTGAATGGAATATGTAAAATGGTTTATATTCAAAGAACTTCAATAAGAGAAAAAAAACGATTGAATATGCTAGTTTTAGTCTTTGTTTGATTCGATTTTTGTTGCAATGCTGCGAATAAATATATTTGAAGAGGTATTTAACCGCCTGTAATTTAGTTAGTATGTAATTAGTATTGTATATGGCACAAACTAATTTACCTAAAAAATAGGTATTATGTTGATGAAGTTTACCTTTGTGCTGCTAGTCGTGTAATTCTTTTGTGGAGCATTTATAATTGATGGAGGAACATTGTTGGATTTATATGAGTGTATTACCGGTAAGATATAAGAATATTACATCATGTTGTGCAATATAATTGATATTCTAAACTGAAGAATAAAATAGCTGACAAAAAATGCAAGAAGAGTAACCTTTTTCTTTTTATTGTCTTCAGAATGATCTAGCGATTCCATTTTTTTTTTTTTTTTTTTTGTTTATTATTTGGATCGGTTTAAATAAGTAGGAAGCTTGGAGGGTTGGTAGCTAAAAAAAGCCTTTTTTGGTTTGTTTTATTTAGGAACGTCCACATTTAAGTTGGATATAATATGTGGACTGAATTGAATGTGTAAATAATAGTTTTCGGTAAGATGGCTATGTTGCAAAATTACAAATTAAAAGATTTTAATATAATGTGGATCCATTTCATGTGTATGGAGATTGAATTATTCAAATGATGGAGGGTTGAATTTTTTCAATCGATTTGTATGGAGGTGTCAAAAGGAAGAAATTATGGATGTGCTAGCTGCATCGCTGAATTACATCTGTGTCATCCTTCTGTTAGTCGCACATTAATTTGATCAATTCTTACATTGTTTATTGGTCCCTATTCTAAAAATGTGATTAGCACCAAGTTACACATTCAAAATTTTGCAAGGTTTCGGGATTCCACTTGATTAACATAATGAAATGAAATGTTGGTTCTTTGGTCCCAATTTATGAACCTTTTTCTTTTGCACCAAGCTGCACATGCCATTCATCAATCTTTTGCTTCATGATGGATTGGGTTGGACCATTTTTATATATTGTTCGGGGCCTGAGCATGGTAAATAACTAATTATTGAAATATTTCCCAACAATGGCGGAATCATGGATAAATATTTTACGAAGGAGTTTATGAAATGCAGTAGTGAATAAGAAAAAGTACACTAAAAAGTAATGAATCGCTCTTGAAAGTGTACGTGATGTACAGTCTTGAAAACTACAACACTATGAAAGAAAAAATGATACGATGAAACAATTTAGTAGAGTTAAAATGGTCTATTTAAAGTTGGAATATGTTGTTGAAGAGACTGAAATTAGTCATTATCAAACCTTTTTTGTAGGATAATGTTATTTGTTGATGCCAAAGATGGCACATGAGAAATTGGGAAGGAAGAGAATAAGTGAGGCTTTGACAATGGATTGTTGTTTGTATGTATACTGACAGTTTCGCTTAAGAAACGGTTATAGTTTGAAGGAACCATACGAGCGGTAGTTGAAGCAGTTAGTACTTGAATTTTGAAGGAAGAGTTTTTTGACGATTGAGGGGATTGAACTTCAAGCAGTGAGGATCGAAGGGATAAGTTTGTTTTTTTTTTTTTTTTTTTTTCCATTCTTGGGCCTTCCCAGTCAGTTTGAAAGCTCTATGGTATGGGCATTTACAAAAAGCAATATTGGAAATCCGCTCTCAAGCAATAGCTCGTATGAAGGCGTGAATGCAGACTAAATGTAACACTCGTAGCTCCCTCCTACAACTCTATCTGTGTATTAGCAAGGTGTTGTAAAAAAAATTGACGTTTGTATGTAAAATAGTAGTAATTATAAATGACACAATACCGTTTAAAAACTGATGTACACCAAAATGAGTACATAATTATAGAGATCTTGCAATGTTGAATTACGCCAAAAACATACAGATTGAGTTCATGGGTATAACATGTGGAAAAAAACTTTTGGTTGCAGCAAGAACAAATGTTTTCGGCGTCAAACTCTTCGAGATTCACGGAGCTCGAGAGGGACAGCAGCGTGAAGAGTGATCATGGTTTTGTAGTTTCCCAGCTTCTTCTTATACGTCTAACTAGAGTTTCTTCTTAAAGAATCTCATCAATACGTCTCACTGGAGCATTAATCATTTCACTTGTTTGAGAGTATGAAGAACTATTTCTGAAGTACTCTTATACTCAGTTGACCCAGGAAGAAGCTCCTTGAAGTACACACTACTCTCTAAGCTCCAACGAAAAACTTCGTACAGACTCCCTTTCCCATGCGATCCTTCACTTTTTATCTGCTGTTACATAATGTCAAACACACATGCAATCTACCCACCACCATCTGAGCTATTTGGCATAGGTTACCATCTTACCTATGAGGCAACAAATTAACATTTAATAGCCGATAGACTTACTGGGGCCATCTTCAAACATTTTAACAACCAATACTTAAACAGTTGAAGTTGGTAAGTTTATTTTTTTTCGAGAAACTTCAAGATTTCAGCCATTGTATTTGCCAATGTCCGCTTTCCACCAAACCGGACACCATCACACCACAACAAAGACGTCACAAACACAACACTCTAGCACATGGCCTGCTAGCATACACATACACACAAAATACAAAACACGCCCACACTACCACCTCCACCAAACCAGAACACACCATACACTACCACATCCATAACACCACAGCACAGCACATATTCTTTCATCAAACTTTTATTTAAACTAAATATAACAATAAATGTAAGTTTAGCATTTTACTGAACATAATTAAAGGCTATTACCTGGTAAATTTTGTGGATTCTGTTAGATGCAGCAGTCGTGCCTGAAGTTTCCACGGTTTCAGTAAAATTGAATGCATAAATTTCCTGTGCTAACATAATATGCACATTTTTTCCTCTTGTGTTAGTAATAGTGGAAATCTGCTTTCAAGCAATGGCTCGTATGAAGGCATGAATGTAACACTTGTATTCCCTCCTACTACTCTATCTGTTTATTAGCGGTGTGTTGTAAAAATATTTTTGCTTATTAGCACAGGCCTTCTACAGGGTGTCACTCCAGACCTTGAGCTTCAGGAAAAGCTTGCCAGTAGAAACGAAAGGAGCCGACCTATATTCGAGAAGAAAAGAAGAAGGTCAATTAAGAATAGAAAACCCTAAGAGTTTAAAAGACAAAGCTTACCCTTAACAGGTACTTCCCTATAACCCTTCGGAGTGCTTGGGTAGTGAAGGAGTATTACTTTTTCTTTCCTTGATGACAATTTAAGGTCTTGGACAATTCCTGATTATTAAATCTGAATAAGTAAAGGAACATATTGAAGAAGTTGTGAATCAATATGATGTCGATTTCACAAGTATGTTATTGTTTCTAACATGACACAACAGTTATCGGCTATCTGTAGGACCAACATAGTAAGAGCATAGTAGAATCCATTTCTGTTTTTTGGATGTCCTACGTTGTTACATTCTAAAAATATCCAGTATGAAACACATGGGAATTCGACAAAACAAAACAGAAACATAAAGCATACCCCTTCAACATGAGGTGGCTCAATCGTTTGCTTGTAGATCCCATAACTACTAATGTAAAAATAATTGTTTGACGCCGGCACTCAGGCCTGCCTGTTACAACCAAACAACATTAGAGTATGAGAAGCCAGAACACAGCAGTTTATGCATGACAAATGCACTGTTTTATTTTTCCTTCTAATAATTGCTTTATCAAATGAAACTATGAAACTAATAATCGCAAAAAGATATAAAAGATAATTACAAAAATACTAATGGTGAATTTGGAGACAGGAAACAAACCTAACAATATCCAAATCTTTGCCTTTTTATTCAACACAAAATTGAACTCCACCCTGCCAACAACATCCGTTTCAAATATGCTCAGATAGAGTAGCATGAACTGCAAGTAACCTTTTCTAAGAACTCGATAGTGGTTGCAGTTTTTTTCAGGTGGAATGCCTCCTTAATAGCTTTTACAACCTTTTCTTGTAGTGGAAGCATTTGTTTCCCTGCTAGACTGTCAGAAATTGGAACATATGTCCCTCAAGTACCTTAGATCTTGATCCCTTAAATCTATAAACCTTTAAAACCAAAGTGATTATATATACGAATGTACTGTAAAATGGAAATTATATAGAGGGAATCAAAGAAATAGCACAATAAATGCAATAAAGTTATGCACATTATTATAGTTAGTTCTGATACGTATGATAGAGATGTATTTCATGTCTAAAAGCAATAAAGTTACAGAAGATAACACAATAAGTTTTCTTTTTAAGAACATAACTAATAATAAAAACAAATAAATATAAAATATCTCCATGGCATGATCTACTTTGACACATTTGATCTTCAGTCCTACAAACAAAGAAAAAATATATGTGATTGAAATGAGTAAGAAGAGTCATGTAGAATTGTGGTAAAGGTCAATTTGTTTGAAAATAAGTAATGTTTAAATACCTTGTTTTCTTTTATCCTACGAACTCTTTTAGATGGAGGTCTAATGACTGAAGTTCGGGATGTTTCATTCGAATCTCCAGTCGAAAATTCCTTTGAGAAATAAGCAGATAGAAGATAAGTGAATGTCTAACAATTTATTAAAAAGGGAAACATATAAAAGTAAAACACATACCATATAAGCTTTTCTTTTGAAAGTTTGATTAGATCTTTTTTTCTTATTTGAGGGCTGAGGAATGTCATTGGAACTTGCCAAAAGAATCTGCTGCTAGACAAAAGAGCATAATAAGAATAAAGCGATGAATAAAGGAATATGCAATTTTGTTTTTGTATAGATACTTAGTCATTTGCAGTAGGGTAAAAGTAAATGAATACCTTTTCTTTCATAAGAGTTGAGTTGTTCTGCTTCATGTTGTCAGGTAGTTGGGCTTGGAAGGAATCATTTAAAATATGTGATGACTCTGTCACCTGAGTGTATATTAAGAGGTAAACCAATAAATATAAGCCAATGATAAATAAGCATGTTATTGGTAGCTTAAAATTGAACAGGTCCAAAGGGCGAAAAAATGAAGTATGTATCTAATAGATAAAACACAATCATAAAGGAAAAGTTTGTATATCTATTTACCTGTTCAATTTCTTCTTGTATTTGGTGTGAATATATCAAGATTGTAATCCATCTGAAAAACCTTATTAGCTGTAAAGCCATCCCTTCCTTGACTCTGGATGTTGTATTGGTTGATTTTTATCTCAAACACTATCGAAGTTCCAATAATTTCATCCATTATGGCCTTAACAGTTTGGATACCATCTGCCTACTCCAATAAATGATAATTATTCAGTTATAATGTTGTATTTTGTAAAGATATATTGCATGGCATAAAGATCGGATGCGAAAATTTTGATAGCGTTGTAATGGTTTTACCGATTCGATAAGCCTAGCCAACTCAGAAGCTGGATGTTTTAGTAGCTTTTCTGCTTCATCGCCAAATATAGTTATTAGGGTACTTTCTGTGTCATCTTGAATGCGAACTTTCAGTTGATACCTAGCATACATTTTTATTAGATCAAAATCATAAAGTCGAGAGAAGTATTGAATGAATATCTTTAAAAAAAAAAAGAATATGAATACACACCTAGCATCCAGAGATGGAATAGCATTGTTGCAATTATTGCACCAATAGTGATCACCTTTGGCTATAACTTTTTTCCGGCAGCCGATTTTGGTGCAAGACTTATAGAACGGTGCATAATCATGAACAATATCATTAATAATTGCTTTTCATGTGAAGACTTGTCCCTGTATGGAATGTAAGTATTTTGAGAAAAATAAAATTAAATATGGTCGATAGGCAAATGTAGAGTAAACTTACAACAGAATCTGCGTTTAACATCTGAAGAATTTGCGAAAGCGTTTTCCTGTTTCTTAAAGATCTATCCTTCATATTACATTCAACTGATGACAAAGCTTGTAGCACTGAAATATTTCTTTCTTTGAAAGTGGAGCTGTAAAAATATAAAATATAGTCATACTTGATCAATGGCTAGTTAATAAAAGTGTATATTTTATTTTAAATAAGTTTTCATTTTATTTGATCACCTGTTTTGTAATTCTAACACTTCTGGAATTTCCAAGTTTACATAGAATTGGGTTGCGCTTGTTGAATTAAGGAAGTATTGATCTGAAAAAGAAAAAATTTAAGATTAAATAGGTTATGTAAAAGAAAAAGTGCTAGCTATATAGATTAAAAATCCAATATAATCACCATAATAGCTTCCAACAAGTAGCTTAACCAACAACCAACACCGCTTTTCGTTGCATACGTAATAACATTATCCATCAATTGTATTGCATTTTCCCAGAGATTTATTTTCAGTTCAGTTCCACTGCATAGATAATATATTATTGTGTTAATGTATAGAGTTGGTTATGCATTTTGTAAATTCTAAATAAGCATATGGAAAAGCAAACCTGCTATTCTTCAAGAAGATCTCTTTCAACATAAGTCCTTTTCTAAACATCAATTCTGAAACACCTTCAAGCGTACCATACACATCTGAAAAAAACAATTTGATGAAATAGTCATTTCTAACGATGTTTTTAGAATTGAAAGACTACTATTATATCACGGCAACTTACCTTGCAGATTCTGATTTTCTTTTGGAAGCAGCCTAATTTTGTTAAACTCAACGAAGTCAAAATTATATTTTGGAATTTCAGGGTGTGCTTCGGAAGATCCCCTAACAATAGTATCCCATCTAATAAGTATAAGATATTCGTGTTGAACGGGGCGGTATGAATTTGTTCTAGTTTGCACACTGAAGTTTTCAATAATGTGATATACATGTCCTTCGTGAAGAACATTTAAGAATGTGTTCGAATGGTTCTTAGGAACAATGGCTTGAATTTGATTTCCCTGAAAATAATTAAAAGCATTTAGGCAATGTCATAATGGGGAGAATTCAATGTAACGTAACATAAATGACTTATACGAATTACCTGTTCATCAATCAGGACAACATCAAATCTTTTCTTCTTCTCTTGGGAGTCTTTACTGCCTAAGGTCCATCTTCTCGAGACACGAACTTTAATTTTACACCGATGAGTTCTGTCAGTTAATTCAGACAATCAAACATATTCTGTTGTACCCATTTGTAACGTGTACCTAAAGTGCAATGAATTAGTTGAAAGGAAAAATAAAGCAACAACATGCCAAATTTAAAAGTTGTAACTTAAAAGTGAGGAGATTTAAAAGCCAACCTTTTTGGAGTGATTTGGGTACTTGTTGTTCTTGGTGATGACGTATAAGAGAATGGAACAGAAGTAGGAGAAGAGAGGGATTTGAAAATGTAGTTTTTTGAGTATTTATAGTAATTATCATACCTGTTACAGGGTAGTTAGGATTGTCAATGTATGAAGTAACTGAATCTGTATTCTAAACGGTGTGTAGGATGTATCTCTTTTCAAATAGATTCAACTGAAACCCAGATTCTTGGCTTTAAGGGAAGTGGTTGTGTAACTGTTTATAAATGAAAAACTTGGCAGTTAAGCCAATTTTTTTTTCAAGAAAAAAACGGAAGAAAAAAAATTAATGTGGGAAAATATTTCTAATACGTGTAGTAATTCCTAATAAAATTCTTGAATATGATTTAAAAACGTGTAATTCAAAATAAACAATGTTACATAGCGATAAAAAAAAATTCAAAAAGATTTATGATATTTTTTTTTGTTAGACAAACCTCTGTTGAGCTTTAAAAGCAATGTTAGCGACTACCGTTTTTTGTAAAACGGAACTTGAAAAAAAAATAACGTCAAGACATTCAAAAGGAGACTACAATAGAACAAAAAAAATTGGGACGGAAGCTTGCAGTTCTATGAAGAAAATGAGTGTCAGTTCTATATTACCACCATGTGTAAATGATTTTATTATAGTCATCTCTGTATGAATTCATGTGAAGGAACAAAGGCAAGTGTGTTATGTATGTCAGAACGAAGTTCCAGTATCATAGATCAACAATGACGACAACAATATAGTCTTGTCTAGAGAGTATATATCAGACTTGGTTCCTAGCATGCCCGTTTGTTGGTACTCTGGGTCTATGTAACAGAATGTCCCCGCTGCTGATGTCATGTGATATTGAGTAACCGTGTTGGCCACCGAGGGTGGGACCAAACGTGCCATCCCAACGTCACTGATCTTGGTCACATAGTTGTGATATAGGAGAATATTGCATGGTTTAAGGTCCCGATGCACTAGGGTCTCTGGTTTTGTTTGGTGAAGGAATAGAAGTCCAGTTGCAATGTCGGCTGCTATCTTGAATCAATCCACCATGGAACCGTAGGTGTCCCTCCCCTCCTAAAGAGCCTTTCTTCTAAGCTACCATTGTCCATGTACTCGTAGACTAAGCATCCGGACTCGGAAAGCCGAAAGCAAAAGAACCATGTTTGGATGTCTAATGCGACTTAACACTTCCACCTGCGTAGTCATGTTTGTTCATCATGAATACAAAATTTCGTGATAAAGACATAAATGCATAGTTATTTACTTATGCTACCACCACCGCTAGCACTATATATGTTACCTCTTGTTGGAATTGTTTCATCGCCAGGCCGCATCCGATCTTAAGACCTTAATGGCAACCGGTGTGTGATAAAGCTCACTCTATAAACCGCCCATATCCACCTTCACCAATCTTCGTGAGAATCTGAGAAGTTATCAGTAGCAATCTCGATCTCTTCTATGTCGTATGTTACTGTTCGCCAAAGCAGTCAAGACATTGGTTTTCGCTTCTGCCGCAGTCAGAGCCTTAATCTCGATATCCTTCCTCCTCTTTGTCTCCAGTTCGGCTATCCTTTTTGATGTTGCAGCAGCTTCATTGGCCGCCTGCGTCCTCACATTTTGCATCTTGGCAATTGCAAGTGCTGCCTCTTCAACAAGCTTTGCATCCTCAAACTTGCGAGCTTCATTAATTTTCCACTGGTGAAACTCTAAAGCCTGATATCAAACATCACAGATACCAATTTTCTTAGTAACTTGGTTTTGAAGGAAATCAAGAAAGGTTCAGGCAAACTTGGCGAGTCAATGAAGTTGCTTTCATGATCTTTCACGTTCTGACCATATAGTCCGGCAACTGGCATGGACACCAGAAATGCATGAGCAGCGTGGCCAGTGTTTGTCATGAGCTCGCGACAAAAAAAATCATATGACCATGAATTATTCTGTCTATAAAGCAGATGAGGAGCAACTTGTAAGTCTGTAAAGAAGGTTGCAGTCTCAAAAACAGGATACTCAGTAGCACTTCATAAGCATCAGGGAACCGGTGTGGCAGAAGGAATGCAATAAGAAGATAATTGCATGTTGGAACATTAGGGCACAGACCTGCGGCAACCCTATACTGAAACCATCTACGAGCTTTACCAGCCTTTCCCCATGAAACTAACGGGAGAGCGTAGACAGGTTCATCTGGAACCAAATTATTTAGTTTCATATCTTTAAAAACAGCCTCTGCTTCAGTGAGATGACCACAATGGGCAAGGACTTAATCACACAAATGTATTTGTTTATGGATATGTCTATGTCCTAAGGGCACTGGTATCATTGCCCTGTCATCGAAACAAATGCTCCCTGGATAAAGGCCAGTGTCAAGTAATCTGATAATAACTTTTTTACAATATGAAGCCGCAGGCCATAAACCAAAACTGTGTAAATAGGTCTCCATATGACCAATGGTATGCGGCACGATCACCTGGTAGTTTATGCATATCGGATAGCTGAAATTGTGTTAGCCTCGAACTAAATACATCCATAATATGGTTGTAGGAGTAGAGTAATGTTTCTTACTTGAGCGATGCCAATGTGTATCGATGCAATGATTCACGTGTTAAGAAGGGTGCCGGTTTTCCATCGGCTTCTTTTGCATCATCATTTAAAGTTGAATAACAATGACGGTAACAGCTAGAATTGAATTTAGTTCAGTCTGAAAACATTGTTCATATCTCAGCTTTTGCACCACCATTGACTCTATTGGCCTCTTTGTCGTCACAATCGATTGTTAATGGAACAAAAGGCAGATGCGATGACTTGTATATCTTGAACAAACTGCACGAAGTTTAAAAGTAATATGTAAGCACGTGGAGAATATAAGGAAAATTGGTCATATGATGGATAAATAGAACTATATACACTTGAATAAAAAAAAAAGGCCAGTCCACAGATCGTACGGAGACGCATAAATCAAATTTTTAAAACAAAATATTCTTGTGCAGAGTTAAATTCTTCAATCCTAATCTTATAGACCCATTAACGGGTGCACATCTTGTATATCACATTTACAAACCTGTACTTGCAGAACAACTTCAGTGACGTGTCTATTGTTTCAGCCCCACACGAAAAAAACTTAAATCAACTTTAGTGACAGATAAATTGCTGACCACCACATGTAGAAGCTGAAATTGGAAAAGGACGAAACGATAGGAAGTAAGAGCTTGATAGTCAGCACTTCATAAGAAAAGTTCAATAGTCAGCACTTCCTAATAAAAGTTAGAATGGTTGACATGGTATATTTAAATTCCGAAATGAAGCTATCACTACTAAGGATAACTAATAGCATACAACATAAAAATAAATTTATTTCCCCTCCTCCTTTATCTGGGCTTGGGACCAGCAATGCAAAACGCAAAATGCATTGGCGGAGTTAAATTTTTTTTTGGTCAGTCTGGATACCCTCCCTTTAATAGTTGTTATTCTAATTGTTTGAGCGTTTGCTTTGTTTACAAATCGAAATTCATCGAAAAAACTAAAGGCACCTGTGTTCTGTACCAACAAAAGGAAACAATCACATAGTAAATATTACACGTTCTAAGGCACGTTCAATTTGCACTCTCACTACTCTTTACTAAAAATCCTAGTGACTACTTGAGCATTATTGGGTGGTTAAAGACATATATAGGTTTTAGGGGGTGTAATAGAAAAATCAGATAGGAAGACAATATTGTGAATTCAATGGATTGCCCAAAAAATTTCCTCATATGATATCTCTAATTCATGAATGTTTATATCTCCGTGGAGAGTTTTTTAAAAAGTAAAGCGTGGGGGAGTGGTGGGGATGACGTATACCTAAATGCAAATATTAACTGTGGGTGGGTATCCCGAACTAACCATATTGTTTATTTTAACTGCAGTAGAAAAGTATTCATCACATTTTATTGTACATATGAAAACCAGGGAGTGAAAAACAAAGGAATAACGATTCATTGCATGATAGCATAACGACACGAAAAGAAGGTTAGTGTAAAGCATCCATAGCATCATCATCATCTGAAAGTAACACATCCCGATATACAATATTTCTAGTGTAAGTTCCACAACGTTTAGTTAAGGTTCCATTTTTGACTAAAATCTTTATGTTATTTCTTGAGACGCACCTCGACAATGCAACGTATAGTTGGCCATGAGTGAAAACATGATCAGGAAGGTATATACCAACATCACGAATAGTTTGTCCTTGTGATTTATTAATAGTCAATGCGAAACTAAGCTTAATTGGAAATTGTTTCCTTATAAAAGTAAACGGCATGTGTTCACTTTTATTTGGCTCGAGAGGTATTCGTGGTATAAACTCTTTTTTACTTCTGAACTGCCCAGTGGCAATCTCAGCATATATAGTATTATCATAGAAATGAACACAAATTAATCTAGTACCATTACAGAACCCTATAGTCGGATTAATATTTCTAAGAAGCATGATTGGGCATCCCTTTTTTAGAGTTAATTGATGTGGGGGGCAGGCCACCTGGTGCAATAGAATTCAAAAATTCTTGTTGATATAAGTTCCGAAGATTAGGTGGAACAATATCAAATGAGTAGTAGGTTTTTTCTTGTCCTGGGAACATGTCTATAATCTGATTATTGAGTTTATCGACAACATCATTCCTCGGTGTTAAAATAGCCCTATCAATAATGTAATTACTATTACATCCATTAAGACTTAGTGAAGGATAAACAAAATCTATTAGATCATTTATTGAGGAATCACCTGTCCAGGGCAATACAATATCATCAGGTAATCTAATCATTCTATCATCATCAATATAAGGCTCGTCACCATTTCCTACACGTAATAGAAAATCATCAAACCATGGATCAGTTCGTGCACGCATATTTTATGTTAGAGAAATTATTTTTACCTTGTTCCAGAACCATGACCTAACAACAGATGCGTCAATCTCTTGAGCCCTTGTAGAACGCGGAACAACAGGAAGTGTTTGACGGAAATCACCTCCAAGAACAAAAAAATTTCCACCAAAAGGGAGGTCGGAGTCGGTGATATCTTTTAAGGTTCTATCAAGAGCTTCAAAAGCGTGTTTATGAGCCATTGTTGCCTCATCCCATATAAGTATATCTGCACAACACAAAAGCTTGGCAAGTGCAGATCGCTTACCAATGTTACACGTCGAGAGGTAATCTATATTTATTGGAATGGCGAACCTCGAATGTGCAGTTCTACCCCCATGTAATGCAATGGCTGCTATCCCTGATGTGGCTGTCGCTATCGCAATATGATTATCATTCCTTAAAGATGCAAGAAGTGCTCTATATAAGAATGTCTTCCCCGTACCTCCTGGTCCATCAATGAAAAAGATAGAATGTTTTTTTTCTTTAACAAATGAAAGTATTTCATCAAAAGCCTGTTTTTGTTCAACATTCAAGTTTTGAATCGCCATAACGTCCCCTTCTGGAATTTGCAAAGATCTCTCTTCAACAATAAGCCTTGTTAAATCAATATCCTCGTCAATGCCCCCAATAATTTCGGGTAAATCATAATCAGTGATTTTCTTTTGTTTCTCAGCTAAAATATCATCAAGTTCCTTCAGAAGACAATTAATAAATAGTTGGGTATTTCTATTTCTATCATTTGTCGAAGCATAGTCCTTGATCATAAATGGGTAGAATTCATTCCAAAGTTGTCTTACTCCACTTGGTTGACAATAAATTAAAATGGTAGCAAACAATCGTCTTAAAGACTGAGGCATATGTGTAGTTGCAGCCTTGCTTAAACAACTTTTGATGCTGTCATCATCTTCAAGTAAACCCCTTTTTCTAGCTGATTCCTTAAAAGTGCCTACATGCTCACCATTGACTGTTAGCAAATCGTTAAAAGAAGTAGGACCTCTTACATGTAACAATAACAGGCGTAAGTAATAGCGTTCTCCTTCCATAGGAGAAACTGTTGCAATTCTTCTGATCGTTCTGCGATTGCGACTTCTACGGAACCATTCCCTACGAGTTGAATCCCAATAAAAGTATTCTGGAAACTCCAAATACAGATACTGGCGTGCTTCCTCATTAATAAGATTTGTTTTGAAAAATTCTGTGAGCATGGTTTTCAGCCGGTGTTCATCATCTAATATATCCTCTATAAGTTCACCACTATAGTAAGTAACTTGTTGTCTATTAGGTAGATGTATTTGCAAGGCTATAACAGAAGGAAACATGCCATTTAAAGGGAACTTATATAATCGCCAAAAAGCTTCAGGTGGGCAAATCCATCTTGCATTTACAAATTGTGTTATCTCATCATCACTACCAGATGGTTTACTACTAACTCCATGACGACACCCGATCAGGTCCTTTATAAACATATTTATACAAATATTTTACAGAAATTATGCTGGAACAAATCTCCACATTGATATGGCAATTATATTTTAAGAGAAGATAAGGATTGTATGGAACAACATTACGATTGTCTAATGTGTATTTTCCAACACTTATATGCCTTCCATTATCACGTCTCATATATGTAGCATATGAATCAGTACCATGTGAAGTCGAGTATGAAAATGACTTAGGAAATGCACTTTTACATCTACCATTTTTTATACAAACTGCATTCCTATTAACAGTTCCACATGCGTTATGCATCATATGTTTTGTAACAGCAGCATACAAATCAGGATCCGTATCAGGATCTGGAATTTCAGCAGAAACAATCTTATCTATATCTTCAGGATTATTTATTTTATCATCTTCATGGAGAATGATGAGAAAATGAGCATGTGGAAGGCCTCTTTTCTGAAATTCTATAACATGAACTTGTGCAATCACTCTACCTAATATATGTCTGTTAAATAAATCATGTTTAAGTTCCCCTAAAATAGAATGGAATGTTCTGGTGGCCACATCTGGTCTATCTTGTGTACGCAGGTCAAGGTCTAATTCTCGTGTTATTGCATGCCAAGATGAGTTACATGTGACAGTTATAAATAAATTTGGTTTTCCATACCTCCTTACCAACGCCATTGCATCCTGATAGCGGTGATGCATATCCCGAGGGCTACCCGTATGAGACGGTGGAAGTATGATCCTTCTACCAATGTTGCCTAGTTATCATAAGTGTAAATAATTTAGTTTTCAAAAGATAAAAAGTAAAAAAAGAGAATGCCAATTAGTTAATAATATGAATATCGAAAGACAAATATAATGCACCTGCAGATGTCTCCCCTGCATTTAATGCATCTTGAATGCCTTGGTAAAGTTCAGCTCTAATATTCTGTTGATTATCCCGATAATACCTCATTTTCATTGTTTCAATTTTGACACATATATCAACGACAAATTGTTGCAAAAGGCGACACCCCAAAAGGAACAATGAGACCTCCATGGGACGAATCTGAAAGATGTAGAAACATGAGCCATTAGATCATTAGATATATGGTTTTGTCAAAGACGTTGTTAACTCTGTGAAACAACTATGAGTTTAAATTCTATAATTTGTTGTAATTGTCTGATATGTCCTAAACTCTGATGACAGCAAGTTATCATGCATTAATCCCATTTGATTTAAAACAATAATGTTTTGTCTCTAGTATTCTCGGAGGCTATGTCAGTGCCTACCTCTGAAAAAAAAATAAGTAGTTCTTCGTAAAATGTCATGTGTAGTTTAACAGTCTGTTTATAGGGCGTGTTTAATATAAGCTTGTGACTTAGGGCTACGAGCGCATGAAAGCCATAAGAGAAATGGGAATTCATATATAAACTACTAAAAGAATTGAGGGCATAAATAAATAAATGGATAAACATATGAAAGACGAAATTACTCCAAAATGGAATATATGACATTTTAAGAAAGAATTACAACAAACATTGGCGAGCAAATATTTTTTTAAATCAGATTGTTGAATGACATTTCAATAAATATTATTAAATGCATCGTCGTATTAAGACACTGGAAACATTTGATACGAAGACTTGAATTAGCATAATACTTGGTAGCACTCATAAAATTAGAGATGCTCACTGAGAGACGATAATGCTCGCACAGCAGTCCCATATGCCTAAAATAATTCAAGCCTGAACAGTAGTGTAAAAAAGAATGCTTGGGACGACATCTGAAATGTATTTTGCAGGGCTAAGCTGAGAATAAAAGTGAACCACAGAATCTGGCAATTTCTGCAACTATCAATAACTGCCAGGATTTCATAACAGCAACATAACTTGTATACTGCAATTTCCATATGTTTCATAAATGTTTATTTATCACTTTATTATTGTGCATGTTGAACTTGATTAATAGGGATGCATGGACTTCCAAGCATCTTACAGAGCACATGCTTAGTCGACATCTCACTCAACTTCATTCAGAGGGTGACTTCCCTTAAACATCGTTTAGTAAGTATTTCATAGCTAACCTCAAACCACAACAGGTAAACTTCCAATGCAATTGATTAGCTAGCAAAGGCATGAAAATTTGAAATTTCTCCGGGTTCGGGACATACAAAGTAAAGAAGCTAATGAAAGCTCAAGAAAAGATGCACTGATCAATTAATAAAAGAGTGCAAGATGATCTCATAATCGTTTGATGATATAGCCTATAATAGTTCACATCTATCTCATTGAAGTGTTCAGGAAAGAATATTGCTAAATACAAAAGGAAGAAGCAGAGATTTTAAAAAACAGGAAAAAGAAAAAGAGATTTCAATGAAGCTATATATGAGCTTGTCTGAGATAAATTCTCACCTCCAAAGCTTTTTCTTCATCATAAGTAAATTTTGGTAGCTTCCTCATTTAACAATTGACAAAATAGTAGCGGTAGTAGTTACAAAATGCAACAATTTGTAATAAAAGGAAAAACTTTTATAATCAATATAAAGACTGTTGAATGAATTTTGTGCATACCTGCAAAATATAAGCATAGTAGGTGCGGCAACTTATTCTTCTTGTACCACTGCGATGTACGCCCAAGTCCCAACCATATTCACCAAAAGGAAGCATAAGAGGATATTGTAAGGGGTCATAATATCCAGCCAGGTGTCGTCGAATTGGCGAAGTTCACCCGATTGTGTTTGTACAATAATATCTCTCGCTTCCATTCTCTCGGATCAAGATCTCCTATCAATACTGCGGCAACTTGTGATGATGATGGGTAGTAGCATGCTCCCAACGGTCCGTTCTTAATTCTTTGATAATGAGCCGACAATTCGTAAATCATTTCTCTGTCCAAGTTGTCTAAAAATGCCGACAAAGGGATTATTGCAATTATCTAGGATATTTTTCAACGTAGATATAACACCCGGCTCGTAATTTAAGGTTTTCGAATTCGATTCTCAATCTCATGGTCGATGTCATAGATGTACATCTATAAATATCTAGGTTTCCTATTAGGTCCCGCAACAAACTTCCAAATCCTATGATAAATAGAAGCTCTTGCACGAAATGAGAAGACGCCATCTTTACCATTTGCAAGATCTTTATCAAAATCAACACCCATTGAAGTAAACACAAATATATGATTGTAGGAGCGGATGTTTTCTCTGAAATGTTTACCAAGGTCACCGCCATCACGAAATAGTTGAACTAATTCGGCTGGCGCCGATGGCCTAGGAAGCTTTATTCTACCTTTTCCACAACATATCTCAGATGTCTCGTAAATGAATTGTTTGGCTCCACAGTATTGACAAAGTGTAGGTTCGGGCAACATGTAAGGATCAAAGCTTTGATCAAAAACAAAACCTCTCGCACATCTATAAAACCCATGACTTATCCTAGACGGTCTCGAAGATGGTAGAGTTATTGACATTACATGCGAGCTGGGTCTCCCTGGAAAGTGTTGATTGAGTAAAAAGATAAGCACAAAAGGGAAAAAAAAGTGCGTCTGAGAGATGTAGAAGAACTAAAAGCATCAAACAGGAACAACAATAAATGTCACCTAAATCCGTGTTTATGTTTCTGAAAATTTGCAATGAGGCTGTTAGTCGCAGGCGTTAGGTCGCAGGAACAGGCTGTTGATGGGAATCTGAAAGAAATCGTTAAAAAAAAGAATAAGTTAGACAGAGTGAAAGAAAAAAGTTTTAACATGGAATAAGGAATAAGGAAATGGCTAACCTTCATTAACGGTAGAAGATAAGTGTTGTTGATTAATACGCCTCTGGTAGCAATTTCTATGATCAATAGAACGCCTCTGTCTTTGTTGTTCATTTTCAGGAATTCTTCTTCGATGTCTGGTTCGGCGCCGACGATGGGAAACACTTCGGATCTGAAAAAAATGGAAAATGAAAATGTCAAAGGAAATGCTCGTAGAGAGTAGTAATTGAAAGAAAGAAATAACAAAATACCTCTAGCATCGGAATTTTGTATAAGAGAGATTTAAAAAAAAAAAAAAAAAAAAAAAAAACAAAAGCGTCGGGGAGAGAGTTTGGAAAGATGAAGAGAGGAGAGTTGGGTCGCGATGAGAAAAACTTGAAAATAACGAACGAAGATGAGAGTTTGCAGTTATTTGTTATCTGTAAAAAGAAAAGAGAATGTACTCGTCGGTTTTTTCGCGGGTGTAATTTAAGGGGTTTAAAGGCTAAGCATGTTGACCAATTTACCCTTTCAATGAAGAGCAAAAAATAAGTGGCTGTCTAACTTTCCGGTACCCTTCCAATTAAAAACTTTGTGTTAAAACCAGGAACACGGGAACTAATTGGGAAATCTGGTATCCGCTTTATATATAAGATACTTGTTTTATTTGATATTGAGAAGTGTTGGGAATACTTTGGAGGGTGTTGAAGTCTCGTCTAGTGAGAAAGATTGATTCTTGTGTAGAATTGATCTATTTGTTGTGGGTAACATTGTTTTTTATTGTTCTATTCACAACAATTGGTATCAGAGCGTAGGTTTACGACCTAGTATTTTAAGTTTAGTGCTCAAAATTTGTGTAGACAAGATATTCAATTAAATTCTGAAGTGAAATTGTTTTTTGGGTTATTGTGTGTAACTTGAAAGATGGCTCCCAAGATGTCAAACGCAAGGTTTGAAGTAGAGAAGTTTAATGGGAAGAATAACTTTGGGATTTTGCAAGTCCAAGTAAAAGGCATCATCATCCAACAAGGTTTTCACAAGGCTTTAAAGGGTATTAAATCTAAGGCGGCGAGTATGAGTAATGATGATTAGGAAAAGTTCGATCTTCAGGCTTGTTCATCAATCCGGTTATGTCTTGCTAATAAGGTCATGTATAGTGTGATGGGAGAAAATACTGCTGCCGATATTTGGCTCAAACTAGAGTCTATGTATATGACCAAGAGCATGACAAACAAGATGTATTTTAAGAAACGTCTTTATCGGTACATGATGGTGGATGGTTCAACGATGCAAGAGCACGTTAGTGAGTTCTGTCGACGCCTAGCGGATTATTTGAATGTGGGCATGAAGATGGATGATGAGGATTAAACAGCATATTTAATATTCTCCTTGCCAGAAAGCTATGAGCATCTAATGACTACATTTAAAAACAGAGAAGACGTTGATCTTGACGAAGTTCAGAGTGCTCTTATTTCTTATGAGTTAATAAAGAAGACACCTGTAGAGAATAGCATTGATGCAGGTTAGGGGCAAGTGGCAAGAGGAAGGTCGTATGAAAAGGCTTCTACAAGCAATGAGAAGTCTAGGTCCAAGTCAAAGAAGCCTTTAACACATGTGAAGTGCTATAATTGCGATGAAAAGAGACATTACGCAAGTAATTGTCCTCACCCAAAGAAAGAGAACAAGAGAGATGGTAAGAAGAAAGGTAAGGCAAAAATTGAGACAAGTTATGCTTCAGGCTCTGAAAGGGACGAGTTGAGTCTCTGTGTGTCCACACAAGACTATATGGCCGAAAGGTGGATTATTGATTCCGGATGTTCATACCATATGTGCCCGAATAGAAAGTGGTTTACTTCTTATGAGAGCATTGATGGTGGTTCTGTTTTGATGGGTAATGACGTTGCTTGTAAGACGATAGGAATTGGAACTATACGGATCAAGATGCATGATGGTGTAGTGAGGACTTTAACCGATGTGACACTACATGAAAACAACATTATTTTTACCCCCAGGCCAGGCAAGAATGGACAATTAGTATCTGTCAATAAATTATTTGACGGGTTTTGTGGGAATTCACAGTAGGTAACCATCAAGAAATTGGGAAAAACAATTGGACGGTCCAAATAAGTCAAATTATTTTCCCCGAATTTCCAACCATCGAGCGCGAACCCTTCCCCCCCAATTTTTTCCCTATATCCAACTGCTCTCCTCTTTTTCGCAAACCCTTCCCCCCAATTTTTTCCCTACATCCAACTGCTCTCCTCTTTTTCACTGAAACACCTACCGCTTTTTCTCCACCAACAGCTTGAACGACTTCTTCTCTCTAGAACAAGAAGCTCCTTTCTCTACAATATATTCAACCAAGAGTAGCTAGAAACATTGGTAAAAACCATTCTTTGTCTAAAATACCTTCCTTTCTCATTTTTTTTTGTTAAACCCCCTTTATAAGTTTGTGAATTTTTGCAGATGTGTTGGAGCGAGCTTTGCAATATTTTCAGTTGATTTCGATCTCTTAAAGGTTCAATATTTTTTATTGTTTTAAATAAATTCTTTGCATTGAGAAACAATATGCGTCTTGTTTATAAATTAGTATTGTTTAAAGTTGTGATTTTTCATTGTTCTATTATCATCTTTGTCTTAACTAGTATATTGTATAAAGCTGTAATTATTTTCATTGTAATACATCGTATAAAGCTCTATCTTAACTATTATCATCTTTGTGTAAATTATTGTTATAGAAAGTTGTGATATTTTGTTCTTCACTTCTAATGCTCTCTTTTAGTTGACTGCACTTCTTCTTGGTTGTTGTGTTGGTTTTCGTGTAAGGGTGTTGTCCATTAATTTTGTAAGTCTGTATTGTTTCTCTACGGAGGATGGCTCCATTGATAGTCACTTTTTCAATCTTGACTGGTAGTAACACTCTCACCAGAGAGTCAAACTTTGTGGTTTTGATGTTTAACCCAATTAGTGAAGCCAAAACGGAATAGAGATTGAACTAAGAGAAGCCTCTCTTGTAGACACTATTGAACTAAGAGACATTATAACGTGACGATCAGTAAGGGGGGTAAGTAAGGTCGGTCACTGGTCGATTAACGTAACCTCATGGTTTTATATGTTTGATACGATTAGATACTTATTAGCTTGCAATTGATAATTCATGAATAGTGGACCTGTGATTGCTGAAGTACAAAAACAAAATTATTTATGATTGATAAGGGACAAAATCACCTCTTTGCAACTCTTAAATATGTTAATTTTTAAGTCTTAATTGATAATTTTTAGTTTGATTGTTTAATACAAAACTATATATAAGAAGCCTTTGTCCTCATTTTGTGTTTTTTATTTGCACATTGTATATGTAGTTGGTCTATGCTTTATATACATTCGGTTCGGTGGCATAGAGAACTGGTAGTCTAGTACATTTACCTAAGTTGATAGCGGATTTCAGGTCGGCAATAACGGTATGGCGGGTTTAATAAGGACCAAACTCACTCATCCAGGACTACTATATTAGTGTGAATCTTCTTCAAAAAGAAACTCAAATCCGTAGGTTAAGAATCAGAAGCCCGTCACTTGAATACAAAGCTTATTGCGTAGTTGTTTAGACGGCAGAGGAATGACATTTTTTTTTCAGCTTATGAAATTGGCCTCCTTTAATAGTCCAAGAAGGAAAGAGTCTGGTGCGTTATTGATTCCACCAAGAGGGCAACGCCGGCTTCTACTAATAGTAGTTGGCCAGCCGAATTCAGTTAATCGGTGGAGGCTGCTAAGGGTAGGAAGGCTAGTCAAGTGGCATGCGGTTCTTTCTCACCGCCGCAAAAAGAGCTAGCTCCATCTAATGAGTGCTAATTCAATATATCTTGCTCTAAACCTCCGGTCAAAGTAGCTACATGTTTTCCGGACTGCCAAGAACCAACAAGAGCTACCTCATCCAGTCTTTTCTTTCCTTGCTTATCTGTCCTTACTTCCCATCGGGATACTAAGATAGGAAGGGTGAAAAGGAAGCTAGGTTGCTGCTCTTGCTCTATCCTAGGGCTCGGACTTCGGGGAAGAAGGCTTTCAAGAAGGGATTCAATACTAAAGGCGGGAAAGAGAGGGATAGATGGAATTGGAGTTGAGTTATAACCAGATTTTTTCTATATTCACATACGTGGGCCGGTATCCGTCTATCAATTCTCCATCTAGGGCCCATCCCTTTGACGGCGAAGTTCGAGATGTTTTACGAAGTTGTGGGGAACGGAGATCTTCCTCTAGATCAAGGGGTTTTTTGAAATGCAAGAGTGAGAATCGGGAGAGTCATACTAATCAACTAAGGGGCGAGAATGAGGAGAGAAAGACTCTACGTAACAAGAGGAGATCCCTCATTTTTCTTCCTAGTGCCGGTACCTTGGTCTAAAGTCCAACATCTTCAATTGATGGGGAAGACTCGGACAAATATTAAACAGTAGTCTTTGCCTAAACATTCAATCGAATATTAGGATCCATAACCCCGAAGTCTCACCACTGTTTCACCGTAGCGAGTAAATTCTATATGATGCTATTGATGAAGCCGAGCCTTCAACCTTCGATCCTTAACTGCACTATCAAAGCCATCTCTCAAACCCCTCCATCCAAATGTCCTTCTTTTCTGCTCACCCTTCCTTCGGATGCCCCAGCAGCGATCAATCAACCCATTCAACCCTCCCATCGCTTTTAATCTTTTTCCCCCTCCCTCGACCAACCTTGCCCGTGGCGGGCCTTCCCGAGGGGAATATGCCTTTATGTACAGCCATTAATCTCTCTTTTCATTCTACCATCCATCCATCGGGTCCCAAAGCTTTGAACCTATGCTTGAACTTCGACTGTCTCCTCGGCCAGAAGAAATCCATATTCAGGTATTGGCGTTGAGCCAACCGGTCATTTCCTTCATTAAGCCTTTTACTAATCCGGCTTGTAGTTTGAGGGAGATACCAGTCTTCTGTCCAATCTAATAACCCGGTCGAGCTAGTAAGCTAGCTCATCGGTTCCGCTTCTGTCTTCTGAATCCGTTGGCTAGGGATGTAACTTCGATTTTTGGCCAAAGATCCTCCGGAGGGATGTAAGTGAAAGTAAAGTAACTTCCATAATCACTTTCACGAAAGGAGGGATAGAGCCGAAAGATAGAATAGAATATAGTGGGTCTTGGGCCATGGAAGGATTAATCGGTCTCCAATCCTTGCTCCCGCGATCGATCCTTTCCGCCCACCCACAAGTGGCGAAAGAGGCTGGTTGGCAAGAGAACAACTTAAGATCGGCTCTGCTCTATTTTCTTCATCGCTTTAAAAAGAAAAAGGAGTTAATTCTGATCTACCTCGTATTATCGCTGCCTACTTGTCCGAATTCTTGATGGGGATGAGTGTTTTGAGCCGTCTCCCCCATAAGAAGGGGTTTCGGGACAGAAATATGGCTCACTGTGAGTTCTTGTTTTGATAGTTGGAATGAGTTGGGCATGAGCCTACTAGCGGCGTACGTTCCCAGTCGTTGAGCTTCCCTTCCGGCATCGAGCAGGCTTCATTGGCAGTTCAGTGGTTAGAGCTCTCTCCCACCCCATTTTCTTAAACTAGAACTGTTCATTCCATTTCAAGTCTTTTTCTTTCAAGTTGTCCCTCTAAAAGTGAAGGGGATTTAGTAGTTTCAATTTCTGATTGACATGAGGTACAAGGCGATTCCATATCAATTTCTCCGCGTAACATATGCCTTTAACCCCCTAAACATAGGACATTATTGGGATGACTCAAAAAGCATTAAAGGCCTATCTACTCAATCCGCCAGTCCTGCTACCTCCATGTACGTATAATATTCGTTATTACTCCATTTTTGGGCTTCGAGTTCTTTAACACACCTCGTCTTAAAGCTGGAGTACTAGGCGCGCGACAATGTGGTTGTTGTTGCATATCTTCTAGCTTGGCAGTGTCATAGATTCTCTTACTACTATGCGCACAACATGTTTTACTGTAAAATGATGCATAGTTCTTTCTTTTGTGCAAATGTTTTTGAAAGCATATTAAATGGATGGTATAAGTTTAATTAACTTGTCTTCATGATATAATATCACTTGCTTGAGTATATAATACATATATATGCGCGCATAATACTAAAAGTCACACTTTTTCATTAATATGCTACCTTATTTGGTTAATAGCTTATTTGTTTGATAAAGATGTCTACGACGCTGCCAATTAGTAAGACATGGATGAAGTTGCCAACATTGTCTACTGGATTTATCGAAGGTGCTCGATCATTCATTAAATTTACACAAGATAGTTTGGGAAAAGAAATTGATTGGTACTGCTGTCCTTGTGTGCAATGCCGTAACCTAGAGAAGAGATCAGCTGAAGATATTTTTTTCCATCTGATTACAAAGGGTATGGTAACCTCTTATACATTGTGGGTGCAACATGGAGAGCCTTTTTCTAGAAATGATGTAAATGTTGGTGTTGGTGCTAGTACCTCGACTATTGTCAACGATGAAATTATATTCCCAAGGATGGTGGACATGGTGAATGATACATTTGGACGTAATCATCCAAATGATTTAGAGGCATGCCTGGATGAAGTTGATGATAATGATGATGCTCGTGATATTAATAGTTTAGAAAATGATATTCAAAGTAATTTACCTGAGGATAATCGATACAAAAAATTAATGGAGGATGCATTACTGCCATTGTATCCTTTGTGTCATGCATGGCGAGGATACGAAGTTGTCAGCTACAATTGAGTTGTTGGGCATGAAGGCTAAACATAGGTGGTCCAACAATAGTTTCACAAATCTGTTGGAATTTTTGAAGAGGATTCTACCAGATAACAATACGGTGCCCGTGAAAACATCAGGTGCTAAAAAAATGATAAAGTCATTGCGTATGAAGTGCGAGGTTATCCATGCTTGCCCAAATGATTGTATTTTGTATTGGAAAGGCAATGTGGATAGAAATACGTGTCCCACTTGCGGTGTAAGCAGATGAAAACCAGTCCAAAAGTCCAAGCCAAGGGCTAAACCTATTCCACAAAAGAAGCTTAGGTACTTTCCTATAACTGAAAGATTGCAGAAAATGTATAGCGTGTCATGGCTTGCAGAAAATATGACTTGGCATGCAAACTCAGTTGAAAACTCAAGTGATATGCGTCATCCAGTAGATTCTTCTTGCTGGAAATCAGTTAACTATCAGTGGCCTGATTTTTCTGGAGAGAAACGAAATGTTCGATTAGGACTAGCTACCGATGGATTTAATCCTTTTGGTAACAAAAACAGTATTCATAGTACTTGGCCTGTGATGATAGTACCTTATAACCTTCCTCCATCTTTGTGCATGCGCAAAGAGTTTGTCATGCTAACACTACTCATTCCGGGTCCAAGTAGTCCAGAGATGATATTGATGTTTACTTGCAACCACTTATTGAAGAATTCAGGGAACTTGTGGTTGAAGGGGGTTTGATACATATGATTCCTACAAGTAAAAGATGTTTAACATGAAAGCAATTTTATTGTGGACTATTAACGATTTTCCGCATTGGGCCATCTTTCGGGGTGCAAGATCTGCTTTGGAAGGTATGCTTGCCCCGTTTGTAGTGAAGGGATAGATTCGAGATGGTTAAAACATGGGAATTTTTTTATGCATACATGGGGTGTATAAAGTTTCTAAAAGACAAAAATCATCCTTTTAGAACTCAGAAATCCCAATTTAATAGAAAGGAAGAACATGATGAGCATCCTCCTCGTTTGAGTGGTTCAGTAGTGAAGCTGAAAATGAGTCAAATTCCGACTATATATGGTAAGGTGAATGGTAAGAAGAGGAAGAGGTCTGCAAGAGAGGTAAAATTGACTGCTTGGTCAAAGGATTCTATCTTCTTTAAATTACCATATTGGGAGGTACTTACTTATTTTGTCCTTTTTTTTCTATATAGTATATTCCATCTTGCTTATGATAACATCATAACATAAATGTTGCTTGCCACAGTTCCTTCCTATTCGTCACAATGTAGATGTGATGCACGTGGAGAAAAATGTAGCAGAAAACCTCCTTGCCTTGATCATGGACGCCCCCAAATCTAAGGATGGGATGGAAGCCCGTAAAGACCTAAAAGGCTATGAAGATAAAAAAAAAAAAAAAAAAAAAAAACTGTGGCCAGTGGAAAAGGATGGGAAGTTATCATATCCTAAGGCACCTTTTTGTCTTTCCCGCTCGTGAGAGAAAATTATATGCAGAACTTTGCACCAATTGAAAGTTCCAATTGGATATAGTGGAAATTGGAAACACAATGTGAGCTTGAGTGATTTTCAGTTGAAGAGCCTAAAGTCACATGATTATCACATTCTTTTACAACACCTATTGCTAGTGTTGCTGATGCACGCATTCAAGAAGCATAAGCCATTGCGTCAAGCTATTCGACAGTTTTCATTGTTCTTCAATGTCTTGTGTTCAAAGGTTATTTGTCGCGTGGAGCTTGAAAATATGGAAAAATGTGTCGTGGAATCATTATGTGTATTTGAGAAGTACTTTCCGCCTTCCTTTTTCGTGTCCATGACACACCTTGTTTTACATTTGGCGGAGGAGGCTAAAGCTTGTGGACCAGTTAGATATCGTTGGATGTATTTATTTGAGAGGTTAGTGAAATTTCTTATACAATGATTTCTTTATTTTGTTATGCTCGATATTGATTAAAGGTGACACAGGATGATGAAAACATACAAATGGTATGTTGGGAATAAGAAATTTCTAGAAGGGTGCATTACAGAGCAATACCTCAATGAAGAAGCAATGAGGTACTGTATGGAATATATCCCATCGAGTAAAAAAGAAATTCACAACAAAAAACAAAGGGATGCTTTAAATGATAAAAGTGAGTGTGGTTACCCTATTGATAAAAATGGAAAATACTACACAATTCCAAGTTTGCAATACCAGCAAGCACGCAAATGGGTTTCGTGAAAGTCGATTGAAAATACTGATTGGGAAAGGTATTAATTATTTGATATTCTCTGTTTTCAATTTTTCAGTTAATATATGCATGTGTATGCTTTTAATAATAATAGTTGATTTGGTTAATATCACAGAAAGTATGAGACCTACATCCAAAGCTTCAAATCTAAGGGTAAAAATCGTAGGGATGCATCAACAAAAAAGGAGATGGACTACATCCCTTGGCTAAGAAAGCAACTTGAGAAAGAAGAGATGTCCAGGTTCAAGAGGCTTGCTTATGGTCCATCCTTTTCTGCCAAGTTATATAATTCCTTTTCAATAAATGGCTATGTGTTTTCTACATAAGATTCAGAAGTAAATTGACAACTCAAAACAGTGGAGTCTCAATGAAGGCATTTACCAACTTCAGGGCAAGTGCAAAGGACAAAAACTTAGTGGAAGACGAAGCCACTTATTATGGAGTCGTCAAGCAGATACTTGAGTTAGATTACCATGACTTTAAGGAAATAGTTTTCTTTTGTGATTGGGTGCGTATTGAAGATAAAAGAAATGGTTGTTATGTTGATCCAGATACGAACCTGGTTTTTGTAAGTCTAGAGAGGTGGAAAAGAAACTCAAATGAAGATGACGACCCATTCATTCTTGCTTCAAGCTTTCAAGTTTTCTCTCCGTAAGGATCTTAGTAGAGATAGTTGGCATGTCGCCTTGCATGCTCCTAAGAGATTGAACCATGATGTGGATACTTATGAAGACCCCTTAGTCTTTGAAGCAATGGAAAACTTAGATGGTTCAAAATGCTTTAATGGGTGACGTTATGGAAGACGCATGGAGTTTAAGTAGAGAGTGAAACCAAAGTTTGATTAGGGTGCATGTTATGTACTTGTTTTTTTGTGTTTGTTTGCTGGTTTTGGTATTTCTACTTGTGCATTTCTTTTGTTCTATTTTCTGCTATCAGGAGGTGAAAAGTGTCTAGATCATGTTTTAGATATTGGATGATACTTAATTTTGTACGAGTCTAACTTTTTGAAATATATTTAATCTTGAATGGTATTTGATCTTTTGTCTAAAATCAGTTTTCTTTTGTTATCCTAGGTTAGACTTTTACTAACATGCCTGGAATTTCGTGATTTCATTATTTAGTTTGGATTCAATCATGTCACAAAGCGGATCTGATCATGAAAGTGACTATGAAGAAAACGACTCACATCCCGAAGAAAATGAGTCACAACGTGAAGAAAGCGAACCCGAACCTACAGGTGAGAATATGATCATTATTTGTTTCATAATTGATGTCGTTTCATAATTGTATCATTTGGAAATTGTATTTCTTGTAATCTCATGAATTTATCTAAATGTTTAGGTCCAAAAACGCAAGTTCAATTCAATAGTAAGGGGCAACCTGTTGGTCCTAGTTCTGCACAATTTGTCTCTTTTATTGGTAGAATGGCTAGAATGCATTGTCCACCTACTTATGCTGATTGGCCCATTGTGCCGGAAACAATCAAGAAACACTTGTGGAAAACCGTCACAGTAAGTACGACATACTCTGTTGTTCGAATTTCTCTGGAATGTTTTTAGATGTTTGCTGTCTTTGGATGGAGTGGTGTACCTTTTTCATCAAGTACACTGATGCTATTAAGGTTATCAAGGCAATGGTATGATGCCCCAGGCTAATGCTATGTGAGGTATGTGTTCCATAAGACCAGCAAGGCCGCTGATCTCAGAAAGCCCTTGGTTTTAGGATAGCAAGGACTGCTCAGGGTGACATGTTTGCATTGTCATTGTCCTTGAGCAGCCCATCAACATTCAATACAATCCTGACTCATTCAGTTCTCACTTTTTCGTATAAAGTTTAATTTTATTTTCATTTTTCATTCTGGTATCATATTTAAGGATAAATATGATCTGTCACCTGATTGTGAAGCTGGTATTTTGTTAAAAGCCAACATATCTTGGAAGGGTTGGAAATATAGACTTCGCAAGGTATATGATAAATTTGAAACTAATGCTACACGTATGGAAACCTTAAACATACCAAAGCGCATAAAAAAAAGAAGATTGGGAAAAATTTATTGAAATTTGCTCGACGGCGAATGAGGAGAACATAAAAAGCGAGAAAAAGGCAAGTTGTCTAGGGAACATATGAAGTTGCCACACACATATGGTGAACACAGGATGCACTAGGATTGAAGAGGAACCGGTATTTTCTATTTTTAAGCTAATATTTTCTAGATTCACTGCAATACTATTTTACGCTTATTGGGTTTGTGTATTCGTTTTAGAGTAAGGAAAGTCCCGATGGTATCGTCGTCAAGAACGCCAACTATTTGTGGCTACACATACAAGTAAGGATGGGTCGTGTCCTTTCCTCTTTGTGAAGCCTTCTCTAGTAAGATTTACATTTTAGTGTTCTTTAAACTTTACTTTACAATGAAGCAATCATTTGATTTCTAGATTGGTGTGTATGACATTCATTTTTGCTTTTGAAATCAAGATGAAATCAAAGATTTAGATAATTGTGATGCCCTTGACCCCTATCTTGGGGGTGTAAACAAAGATTTAGATAATGATTGTATAGTATTGTATAAATAAATATGCTTGATCTATTGTTATTTATTTTTTTTCAAGATTTGCATTGCCTAATGAATAACCACTTGATATTATTTTAAGTATTGTTGAAAAGTGCCTTAAATGTCACTATTACCTACGGGTTTAGGACATGAGAAGAGTGTTTTATATTTGAGGTGTAAAATTTCCATCTATACGTTTACACCCCCATTGAGATGCAATGAATAACCTTCTATTGCCGGACCGAGAAGAGTGTGCATTTTCTCTCAAAGCCCCTTCTAGCGCATTTTCTCTCAGAAGCCCCTTTGCGCGAAGATGATAGATGAGGTCCTCCACCTATTTTAGTAAAACATCAGTCATAGGAGACATGAGAATTAATAACTACTATCTTGATTAGTTTAGAGTTTACGCATTTACTATAGAATCGACGAGATCTTGGCGCCCTTGACATCCTCTACTTTATCGGTAGATGCTCGACAAAGAAAAACGAGGTACAAACCAACAGTAATATCACTTAAGCTCCAATCTTGAATCCCAACTTGACTTCATTGAATGCTTGCAATAATCTCAAACCGATCGAGTACTTGTTGGTATTTTGCTTCCATCGCCATTCCCTTGGAAATGTACATAAAGTCGATCTTTATGCCACAGCAATAATCTGTACAAACTATTTAAAATAGTGATCAAGCCTATAAAATTCTACACAGCTTAATTAGAGTAACTAACCTCTTTGGTAAAGCCACTTATACAACCGCAAAGCGGGTTCAAGGGCTTTAGTTAGCCAAACAGTTCTAAATTCCATTTGTTATCGATCAAATCGCCTTCTTCATCGGAAGTGTATTTACTGATGATACCTAGTACTAGTATTATTAAATGATTGTGTTAATTTTCTCTTTGATTAGGTTTATGGTCGTGATGGAAAGGGTGGAGTTAGAGGACTAGGAACTGGTGTCATAAAGACTGTTATACATGCCGCTGCTCCTTATAAGAAAATTGCAGAAGAAGAAAAGAGAAAACGTGAAATTACAGATGAAAATGTCAGACTAGTGATGCAACGTCTTGATGAAGAGTCGACCGCACGTAAGATCCTTCAGGAAAAAATGGAGGTTTATGTGCATGATCATTCGGAGCTCGGAAGTACTTCTCAGGTACTTAAATAAAGTTGGAAGACTAGACAAAATCTTGATCTATATGTTGGTTCTTAAGTTATTCAGTTTAAGCGTGCGCATCTTCCCTTTGAAATATGATTGTTTGTTGGTAAGAATCTTGATCTATTGTTAGGAACTTATCGCACCGCACTAAGTCATAGAACCAACAAAAAAGTAATAGCCCAAACTCACATATTTTCTCCTGGTTTGAAACACCTTTTTTCAGCAAAGCACATCCTCTAGAACTTTACAAACTTCTAGTAACAAAGAAGTTACGTACTGTATAAGAAGTAAATGGTGGTAAGAGCATTATCAGGAATACCATATTGACTGCTAGTGCTAGTGTTGATACAATCAGATATTTATCACTGTCACTCAGGTATAGTTGCCAAGTTGCGTGAAAGAGATTATTCCATGACATCAAAAGCACACTTTCTCATCTTCTTATACTACTTAAGCTTACACCGAGTGGACTAATTTCTCCGACCCAGCTTTGTATGGGCTAAAACTACTGCATTTCAAATCCACTTTATTGGGTGAATGTAAAAGAACATTGAGTTGGATGAATTACTGATAGATGGGCCTAGGCCCTAGGCGGAATAGTTTAATGGGATTTGGCACTTTGGGCAGTCCCGTAACTGTTATCGAAAAAAAAATGTATGTTAGCAGTTGTTTGCCACTTTGCCTAGAGGAAGTTACTAAGAAGTGACTTGCGCCCTGCTTCAAAAAGAATTGCCTGCCTAATTCCTGCCTCATGGATATGAGCACCAGTTGTCTATTTTACTGCATCGGCATCAAAAATCTTTTTTAAGTTTGTATCACTTTGCCATATTGACTGCTAGTGCTAGTGCTGACTTACTGTACTAGTGTATTGCTAGTGGACTTACAGAGTGAGCTGTACTGGTAGCTATTGTTGTTTGCTGTAAGAGCTAGTGTTGTACTATTGACTGTACTTACAGAGTTGTACTGGGTACTTACTTGACTGGGAAAACAAAGCGTCTGATCAGATCAATCAAGAGATAGGGGTTCGGCCAAACAATTTTTTCCTAAGCAAGGACTACGCTGGAGAGTGACGATTGGCCGAGGTTTGGAACCCTCGTGGTGGAGTACTCTCTGATAGAATTGACGGATCACTAGCTTGGATTAATTTATTACTTTTCCCCTTTTCTTGAAATTAAGTGATAGTATCTTTTAGTATCTGAGATAGAAGTGTATAATAAGTTTGGGGAAATCAACTCCTTTCGGTTGCAATGCGGGAAGCATATGTTCATTGTCTGTTGCTATATGGGATTTGGTGGGATGTGTCATGTTACTCCCTCATTAGTGACAGTGATAAGTTGGAAGGGAGCGGAGAGTTCCATTTGAATTACTTTCATCTGACTTGTGAAGTTGAAAAGAGTCAGGACGAGGGTTTCCAGATACCTCCACTTGCTATGTGAATTCTGTTATGTCACGTCACACTCTATGTAGTAGGCTTGGTGTTTGCTTCATAGGCTGCAATGATTGTCTAGGCATGATGTCTAGCGTTACTGGCCACATGTTAGATGACCTTCAATATAATCACAATTGTTGATAGTTTGTTGTGTGCATTTGTACTTAGATTATACTTTTCATGTTGCAGGCAAGACGATCGCCACATGTATCACCATTCACGCGCTGTCTTTTGAAGAACTTCATAAAAAGAACTGTTGCACTTGGAAGTGTGTCTAGTGATGTTATATCTACTGATTCATATAGCATAACAATAGACGACATCTTTGATTGTACAACTGAGTTGTATGTCGGGGAAGGAACACTTGCTGATATTTCAATTGGAGATACAATCACATGGCCCAAGACTTTTGTCGAGTCAATTTGATGTATGTTGGTTCGCTTTCTTTATCCACCTTAGTTCATTTTGTATATGCTATTAACATGAAGATGGGTATATATGGAGTAATGGAAAATACTCATGTATGTAATGAAACGTGAAATATTTTGCGGTTTTGAAGAATGAAGTGTCGAAGATGTTTGTATAAAAACTACGAAAAAAACTCTTGTACTGATACTTGAATTGCATTCTAGTAATATTTTGAGAAATGGAAGTGTATGTTTTGTAGAAATATTGAGTAAGGTAGTGTATGTTTTGATTGCAGTGTTATTTGATTACTTGATGAATGTATTTGGGTTGGCAATATTTGTTTTTTGCAGGTGCAACGAATATATATAGGCAGTTTTTATTTTTGCAGCATATTCTTTCCGAAAAAAAAATAGGTGTGCCCAAAAAATTGATGGCTTAAAACTATCAAAAACAAATTGACAATTCTAAAGTCAACGGACTTCCACGTCAAGAAAAACAAAAAAAAACCCAATTTCAAAATAAATTTGAGCGTAATTGACAGGTGAAAAGAACAACTTTGACAAACATCACCCGTCAATAATATTAAAAATAAATGACAGTTTGGAAATGTCAATATTAATTTGGCTATTTGACTGGCATTAACCGTCAAAAAAAAAATACCATGGGGAAAAACTTGACGGGTGTAATGACGGTTGATATTCGTCAAGAAAAACATTTTTTGACGGGTTCTACTCGTCAAAAAAGTGTTGTTTTGACGTAGTGTGAGGCATGTTCCTAAGCTAAAGAAAAACCTTATTTCTCTTGGTACCTTGGATTCTAAAGGCCACAAGTTTGTGGGCGAAGGTGGAGTCCTAAAGATTGTCAGTGGCTCTTTAACTGTTATGAAGGGTCAAAGACATGGAACCTTGTATACTTTGATGGGTAGTACGGTGATAGGCGATGTAGCAGTGGTTGCATGTAGTGATGATTCTGAATGCACTAAGATGTGGCATATGCGACTAGAGCATATAAGTGAAAAGGGTTTGTTTGAGTTGTGCAAGCGAGGGTTCTTGAAAGACTTGAAGAAGCCAAGTATGGGGTTCTATGAGCATTGCGTCTATGGGAAGCAGTGCAGAGTCAAGTTCAAGTCAAGCAAGCACACGACAACAGGCATCATTGACTATGTGCATACAGATGTTTGGGGACCCTCCATAGTGGCTTCTAAAGGAGGTAACCATTATTATATCTCATTCATTGATGATCATACCCGATATGTGTGGGTGTATATGATGAAAACGAAAGATGAAGTATTTGAGACATTTAAGAAGTGGAAGGCAAAGGTTGAGAATCACACAGATAGGAAAGTAAAGACACTACGGTCTAACAATGGTACTGAGTATACCTATGGGCTTTTCCAAGAGTTTTGTGTGCAACAGAGAATTACCAGACACTGGATAGTCAGGGGCACGCCTCAGCAGAATGGAATGGCAGAGAGGATGAATATAATCTTGCTTGAAAGAGTGAGATGTTTGTTATCTAATGCCAGTCTAGGCAAAGAGTATTGGGCAGATGCAGTGTCCATGGCGTGTTACCTGTATAATAGGCCACCAGTTCCAGCTATAGATTGCAAGACACCTTATGAGGTGTGGTCAAGTAACCCAGCTGATTATAGTATTTTGTAAGTGTTTGGATCGACTGCTTACTACTATGTGAGGGAGAGCAAGCTAGATCCTAGAGCTAAGAAAGCCATATTCTTAGGCTTCGCAAATGGGGTAAAGGGATACAGATTGTGGTGTCTAGAAGACCACAAGTTCCTGGTCATCAGCAAAGATGTTACGTTTGATGAGACTTCTGTGTTATCTTTCAATAAGCCGGAAAGAGCTGGGTAGAATGGTGAGCCTATAGAAGTTCAAGCCACTAAGCTTGAGTTATCTGATGCAGCATATGACTGGTTGGTTCATGATAAGGTACCAAATCATGGAACCACACAGCAATAGAAAGAAGAGCAAGAGCATCCGCAACTTGTATTGGCTGACCCTAAGCCAAAGAGACAAGTTAAATAAGTGCACAAGTATAGGCACAAGAAGCCGGTGAAACACTATGGTCAGGTGGATTTAGTGGATACACTGAATATCGAAGATGATGAGCCAGATAGTTTCAAGGAAGCTGTTAGAGATACTCATTACAGAGATTGGTTGGTTGCTATGCAAGAATAGATGGAGTCTCTTGATAAAAATCACACATGGGACCTAGTTTTATTGCCAAAGGGCAAAAGGACTATCGGCAGTAAATGGGTATTCAGAAAGAAAGAGGTCTTTCCTGAGTCCGATAGTACTGGGTACAAGGCAAGAGTAGTAGCAAAGGGTTTCTCACAGAAGGAAGGAGTCGACTACAATGAGGTATTTTCCCCGGTGGTCAAACATACTTCCATTCGTGTGTTATTGAGTTTAGTTGCTCACTTCGACTTGAAGTTAGAGCAACTTGATGTGAAAACTGCTCTCTTGCATGGGGACTTGGAGGAAGAGATCTATATGAGACAACTTGAAGGGTTTGTCGTTGCTGAGAAAGAAGATCATGTATGCAAATTGAATCGGTCATTGTACGGGTTAAAGCAATCACCTAGGCAATGGTACAAGCACTTTGACACATTCATGATGCAACATGAGTACACCCAAAGTAAGTATGACTGTTGTGTCTACTTTAGACGGCTTCATGGTAATGACTTCATCTATCTCCTGCTTTATGTGGATGACATGCTTATTGCTTCCAAAAGCATGGTGGAGATAGACAAGTTCAAATCTCAACTTAGCTCTGAGTTTGAGATGAAAGACTTAGGTAGAGCCAAGAAGATACTGGGCATGGAGATTGACAAAGATAGGAAGAAGCGACGGATAGTTGTATCTCAAAAGAAATACCTTCAAAAAGTAATTTCTCGATTTGGTATGGAGAATGCAAAGTCGGTTTCTACACCTTTAGCTGGGCATTTTAGGCTTTCAGCTAAGTTCTCTCCTAGTTCGGTGGAGGAACAAAATCATATGGTTAATGTTCCTTATGCAACTGCCGTGGGCAGTTTGATGTATGTTATGGTGTGCACACGCCCAGATATTTCACAGGCAGTTAGTGTTGTAAGCAGGTATATGGCAAATCCTAGGAAGCAGCATTGGGAGGTAGTGAAATGGGTACTAAGGTACTTGAAGGGTACCTTGGATGTGGAATTAGTTTATGGTGGAGGCACTTGTTATGTCAGTGGGTAAATAGATTCAGATTATGTAGGTGATCTAGATAGACGACGATCGACTACTTGTTATGTGTTTATGATGCATGGTGCACCGGTTAGTTGGAGGTCTATGCTACAGGCTATAGTTGCTCTATCTACTACTGAGGCAGAGTATATGGCAGTGGCAGAGGTAGTGAAAGAGGCACTATGGCTTCGAGGTCTTCTAGATGATATGGGTATTGAGCATAATAGTGTTCCTTTGTATTGTGATAGTTAGAGTGTTATTCATTTGGCGAAGAACCAGGTTCATCATGCTCGGACCAAGCATATTGATGTCCATTATCACTTTATACGAGATGTCGTTGAGGATGATGATGTAGCACTTGAAAAAGTGGACACCCATGACAATCCTGCTGATATGCTGACGAAAGTTGTTCACCGGAGTTAAGTTCCAACACTGTTTGGACTTGCTCCAAATCCTACATGTTTGAAAGACCCCTTTGTGGGCATGGTCCTTCGGGGCAGTTGACTGACGAGTCTTCCTTGCTGGATGTGTTCTTGTTGGATGTGTTCGGCTCGGTTTTATGTGTTAAAACCTCACCGAGGTGGAGAATGTAGAGAAAAAGGTATTTTTTTTCTCTTTCACGTGTAAGGTGTGACCCGCGCTCACTTTTGCCTTGATAAGGGCGCGCCCTGCGCTCATGCCTTTGGTGACCTCCAGGAGCTTAAACGTGACCCACTCTCATTTTTGCTTGGCCGAGGGCGCGACCCGCGCTCCACCGTTTTTAGCACGAAATTCACTGTTTCGGAAGTTTTTTGAAACAGTATAAATATAGATTTTTTCTGTAAAAACCTAAATTTTTTCCAAAACCAAGAAAGAGAGAGATTATAAGTGAACAATTCTTTGTGAGTCGAGTGTTCATTCTTTGTGAGTGAATTGAGAGACTTGTAATATGTTACTCTGGACATCTAGTAAAGCTTGGAACTCGTAGTGTGGACGTAGGCAAATTGCCGAACCACGATATATCTCGTCTTGTGGTTTGTTCTTCTTTTACATTAATTGTTTTAATTTAGATACTTGTTTTATTTGATATTGAGAAGTGTTGGGAATACTTTGGAGGGTGTTGAAGTCTTGTCTAGTGAGAAGGATTGATCCTTGTGTAGGATTGATCTATTTGTTGTGGGTAACGTTGTTTCCGCATTGTTCTATTCACAACATATATCGTATTATATATCGGTTTTCATTTTTTTTTATATTGATACGCTCGTAATATATTAGTTATGCTTTTGTGTATTTAAGTTTCATCCATAAATATACAAAAATAAAGTCTTACCACGTACAATGGTGCTAGTGTGCAGTAAGACAATGTCATCATTTTCAATCATTACGACCGCCTCAATATTATACACAAAGGGCTAAGCTAGCTGTTAGATGAGTAAGTAAATCCTTTGGGTTAGGGTTGTAGTTGTTGGGGTTAATACCGATACCAATCGATCCCCACTACACAGATAACTTGTAATATGAAACACTTCTACTCCAGACAAATTCTAAATATCCACTACAACCTAGCTAGCATGCCCAACTCTCTTAATAACTATCAACAACAAATAATAATGTAAAGAGAATAACAAGCATACAACAACACAAAGATGTACCGTGGTTTAGCCAATGGTGCCTACTTCCACAAGAGCTAATCCTTTTATAAAGTGGGAAGGAAGATTATAATCACTCCTTTTAGTCTCTCACCTTACTAGATCACTCCTCTATCTTTACAGGCTTTTCTCTCTACAAAGGTCATCTCTCAATTTTGATAGCTCTCAAAATTGGGTTTATGTTTCTTGTGTTAGGTTTTCCAAAACCTTGTTTCTGTTTATATACAGCCCTTTCAAATTCATGGTTAATGTAGCGAATTAGAATGCAAATATAAGCATGGGCACGGGCGCGGTCTCAGCAAGACCAATTCCGAGCGCGCGTGCCCTCAACAACCTGTTCGTGACTTCCAGTACCAAGGGAGTGGGCGCGCTGGTTTAGCCAATCTGGCCTTGTGGCCAGGGACCTCTTCACGTATAACTGATTTCTCTTCTTCCTCATTCTCATGTGAGGGATAACTTCAACAATCTGCCCCTCCCGAACAGTGAGGAGGGATACCTCCATGCAATTTCCAAATCAACAGGAGGAGTGTGCTACCATTCCGGCGGTAGCACAACAAACATCAAATTTATCTTTCGATAAGACTTTGGTCATCATATCCGACCCGTTCTTGTCGGTATGGATCTTCTCAATAGACAAATGCTTGTCTTTGAGTACTTCTCTAATCCAATGATAATGCACATGTATGTGCTTGGATCTAGAATTAAAACTCAAATTCTTGCTCAAATGGATAGCGCTCTGACTGTCACATAGAACTACAAACTGTTTCTGCTTTAGCCCTAGTTCATCGAAGAACCTCTTCATCCATAACATCTCTTTGCAACATTCAGTGGCTGCAATATACTCGGCTTCTGTAGTGGAGAGGGCAACATACTTTTGCAACTTAGATTGCCAAGAAACTGCTCCCTCTGCAAAAGTAACCAGATAACCAAAGGTGGACTTCATCAAGTCAACATCACTTGCCATATCTGCATCAGTGTAACCTTCAAGTAAGGGCTTACTTCCAAGAAAACACAAACACGATTTGGAAGTGCTCTTGAGATATCTCAATATCCACTTAACACCTTCCCAATGCTCATTACCCAGATTTGACAGAAATCGGCTTACAACACCAACAGCGAAAGCAATATCCGGTCTTGTACACACCATTGCATATATCAAGCTGCCCACTGCAGATGCATAAGAAATCTTTTCCATCTGACTCTGCTCATGCTTACCCTTTACACACATCTCTTTGGTCATATGGAACTGGCCACCAAGCGGACAACTGACTGGCTTCGCTTGATCCATGTTGAATCTCTTCAACACTTTCTCAATGTAGCTTTCTTGAGAAAACCACAACTTCCCACTCTTTCTATCATGAGTGATCCGCATCCCAAGTATCTACTTTGCTTGACCCAAATCCTTCATCTCAAAGGACTTACTCAGGTCTTTCTTCAGCTTGGATATTTTGTTGATGTTCGGGCCAACTATCAACATATTATCCACATACAACAAGAGCACTATGAAATCCCCATCTGGAAATTTCTGAACAAACACACAATGATCGGAAGCAGGCTTCTTATATCCTTGCTTTGCCATAAAAGAATCAAACTTTATGTACCACTGTCTCGGTGCCTACTTTAACCCATATAAGCTCTTTATCAGCTTACATACTAGGTGCTCCTTGCCTTTGACCTCAAACCCCTCTGGCTGGTCCATGTAGACATCTTCTTCAAGGTTTTCACGAAGAAAAGTTGTCTTAACATTTAGTTGCTCAACCTCCAGGTTCATACTTGCGGTTAGACCCAATACCACCCGGATAGAAGTCATCTTCACTACAGGAGAGAAAATTTCATCAAAGTCAATCCCTTTCCTTTGACTGAATCCCTTCACAACAAGGTGAGCTTTGTGCCTTGGGTGTGGATTATTCTCCTCATGCTTGACTTTGTATATCCACTTATTCTTGAGAATTTTTCTTCCTTTCGATTTCTTAACTAACTCATAAATGTGATTCTTATACAAAGAATCCATCTCATCATGCATGGTCTTCAACCACTTCTCTTTGTTTGTACCTTCAAGAGCATCTTGATAGTACATAAGTTCTCCACCATCAGATAGTAAAACATACGTATGTGGTGGATACCTGGTTGAAGTTTGTCTCTCTCTGTTTGACCTCTTGACCCCATTTGCTCTTGGCCCAGGAGGATGCACTTCTGCTTGCTCAGGTGGTGGTTCATGCACTTCATCTACATCTTCTATATCAATATGTTCTATCCCATCATAAGCAATAGGATCATCATCATGACCTTCAAACCCATGGTTCTCTGTATTCTCAATGCCTTCTGCACGTTCCACAGTAGGAACTTCTGGTTCTTAATCAACAAGATCATTAGTGAAAGCTTGTAGCTTCTCACCCTCCTCAAAATCTACTATGATTTGGTCTTCCATGAACACAACATCTCAACTTCAAATTACCTTCTTGTTAATCGGATCATAGAGTTTGTAGCCAAACTTCTCATCCCCATAACCCAGAAAATTGCACTACTTGGCTTTGTCATCAAGCTTGGATCTCTCATCCTTGGGAATATGAACAAATGCCCTGCACCCAAATACCCTCAAGTATCCATAATCAACATCTCTGCCTAACCATACTCTCTCTGGATAATCGCTATTCAGTAGCTTTGACGGTGATAGGTTGATCACATGCACGGCTCGCATTACTTCTACCCAGTAACTTTTAGGTAACTTAAAGTGAGACAGCATGCATCTCATCCTCTCTATAATGGTCTGGTTTATTCTCTCGGTTATTCCATTCTATTGCAGTGTCTTGAGAACGGTCTGCTCATGACGAATCCCATGACTTTTGCAATACTCTTCAAATGGCCCTATGTACTCACCCCCATTATCTGAGCGAATACATTTCAAAAGCTTCCCTATCTCTCTTTCCACCATGCTATGAAAAGTCTTGAACATGCCAAGTACTTCATCTTTGGTCTTCAGATTATATGCCCATATCTTTCTTGACGCATCATCAATGAGAGTCAAGAAGTACAAAGCTCCCCCGTGGGACTTTACTTTCATAGGATCACATAAGTCAGTGTGAACTAGCTCAAGGACATTGTCTTTTCTGTGAGACGGGAATCTTTGGAAAGACACCCTGTGTTGCTTTCCTACCAAACAGTGAGTGCATCTATTTAAATACGTACTTTTAATGTCTGGCAAGGCCTTTTGCTTGGCAAGAACTTTCATGCCTTTTTCGCCTATATGACACAGTCTCTTGTGCCATAGTTCGGAAGAAGCTTCTTCTTCTGCCACATTTACTTTTGCTTTACACAAACTAGCATGTGTCTTGTAAAGAGAGCAAGTTTTCTTCTCTTTGGCTGCTACAATGGAACCTCTACTCAGTTTCCATATCCCGTTACTAAACGAGTTTAGAAAGCCATCATCATCTAACTTTCCAGTGGAAATTAGGCTTAGCCGAATGTCAGGGACATGTTTTACATCCTTGAATGTCAAGGTGTAGCCGACATTGGTTTCTATATGAACATCCCCAATGCCTACAATCTTTTAGACGCCACTGTTACCTATATTTACCTCACCAAACTCACCACATATGTAGGTAGTGAAGAATCCCCTGTGCAGTGTGACGTGATAGGATGCTCCTGTATTTATCACCCACTCTGTATCCTGGCATGAGGTACTAAGACAGCACACACCACATTCTGACACAATTCTCACTAGACCATCGTCGACTAGTGCAGTAGTATCTCTGCCTGTGTTTCCGTTCCTCTGTACCATGTCTTCATGTACACAGTTATTCTTCTCATCCCTCTTCAGTGTTCTGCACTCATACTTGAAGTGACCCTTGGTGGCATAATAGTAACATTGTCTCTCTGCCTTAAGAGTTCTAGCTTCGCCTCTAGATTTGCTTTTGTCATCACCTCTAGAATGAGATGGTTTTCTGCTTTTACCTCTCCCCCGCTTCTCTGTGACAAGGATCTCTGAGTGAGAGGAGCTGCTTCTTGAACCCCTTCTTGTCTCCTCATTCAACAATGCCCTGGTGGCTATCTCCATAGAAATAACTCCATCCTTAGCGGCTCTATTAAGAGAAACTGATAACGTCTCCTAACTTTCGGGTAGAAAGGTTAAGGTTAATAGGAACAAAGCCTCAACTTCGTCACCCATATTATTCTTTATCAAATGCAACTAATTGATGGTATTTTGCAGTTCATTAAGATGCTCAGACATTAAAGAACCTTCTTTGTACTTTGTGTTGGCAAACTTCTTAATGAGCAGCACTTTGTTTCCGGCCGACTTCCTCTTATAGAGATCTTCGAGTTTCTTCCACAAGCCAAAAGCAGTAGTCTCTTGGGATACATGGTGAAAAGCACTGTCGTCAATCCACTGTCTAATATACCCTATTACTTTTCTGTCAAGCTTGCTCCACTCAGCCAAAGGAATCGTTTCCAGTTTTTCTCCCCCATTCTCAATAGGTTGTGCCAAGTCCTTGCAGTATAGCAAGTCTTCCATCTTAGTTTTCCAAATAGTGTAGTTCGCTCTATTTAGACTAATCATGCGAGTGTTCATAGAATGGTCCATCTCTATAAGTTATTTAAACTCAAATCTTCTCTCAGGAATTTCGTCAAACACCTTCCAAATAAGATTTGGATAACAACCTAGGTTAATCTAATCTGGCTCTGATACCACTTGTTAGGGTTAATACCGATACCAATCGATCCTCACTACACAGATAACTTGTAATATGAAACACTTCTACTCCAGATAAATTCTAAATATCCACTACAACCTAGCTAGCATGCCCAACTCTTTAAACAACTATCAACAACAAATAATAATGTAAAGAGAAGAACAAACATACCACAACACAAAGATGTACCGTGGTTCGGCCAACAGTGCCTACTTCCACAAGAGTTAATAATTTTATAAAGTGGGAAGGAAGATTACAATCACTTCTTTCAGTCTCTCACCTTACTAGAGCACTCCTCTCTCTTTACATGTTTTTCTCTCTGCAAAGGTTATCTCTCAATTTTGATAGCTCTCAAAATTGGGTTTCTGTTTCTTGTGTTAGGTTTTCCAAAACCTTATTTCTGTTTATATACTACCCTTTCAAATTCGCGGTTACTGTAGCGAATTAGAATGTACATATAGGCATGGGTGCGGGCGCGCTCTCGGCAAGACCAATTCCGAGCGCGCGCGCCCTCAACAACCTATTCGTGACTTCCAGTACCAAGGGCGCGGGCGCACCTTGGGTTTAGCCCAATCAGAGTGCGCGCACGCTCAGACCTCTTCACGCAGAACTGATTTCTCTTCTTCCTCATTCTCATGTGACGGATAACTCCAACAGTTGTTTGTTATAACTAAAACCTAAAATAGCTCTGCAAAAGCTTAGAAAAGAAAATAGAAGATGCTGAGACATATGCTTCGAAGAACCTTGGAGAGTTGCTTAAGCAATGTATGGATACAATTACGGAAGTTGACAATCTGTATAGACTGTGATTACAACCTCTAATCTTAAACGTATCGACCTCCTTGATTACTACCTCTAATCTTCTCCCCCTCTCCTCTTTGGCCTTTTCTCACTCTCTCTTATATCCTCTTTCTTTCCACGTACCGCAGCGGTTACCTGGCAGTTCCTGGTGCCGCTCTCCCACTCTCCACGTTTCGCAGCGGTTCCAGAGCGGTTGGGATACCGCGGATCTGATCCTATGCACCCTGTCTTCTAACGCTATACCGCATCCGTCCCTTTATCACCACTAACCTCCTAGGTCATGTATACGTCCTATACAGATGCCCTCTCTCGGCCCCATTGTTGGTCCGCGACAGGCAATGGTGCCGAGAACTCCTTTTTCTCTTTCCGTACACCCTCTGCTGAATTCTTCTTGTTTGATCCTCCCACTTCTGACATAATCTCTTTTTCCCAGCACGTGTTCCACGTGTTTCCTCTGTATTGCCAACTGGAAATACGGCGAAATACGGCGCACGCGCCTCGTAGGCTGCCCCTTCGAAAACCGAGATGACACGCGTCCCTATTCCTTTGGTTCTCTCACGTTTCCGGGCTCGCTTTTGCCCTTGCCCCTCAAATCCGGCTTTAAATCTCTCTCTCTCACAAATCTCAAAACCCTCAACAAGAAACCCTCGCCATTTCTCTCTTCAACCTTCACTTCATCTTCTTCAACCTCTTCCCCTTTCCGATTCGTCACTTTCTTGGCGAACCTCCCAAGACGCCTTGGTTACGCCCCTTTGCTTTGGCCCCTCTTGTTACGGGTTTGTCTTTTAGCTTCATTTCCTTTCCTCTCGTAATTTGTGCATTCACTGTTTATTTTGGAAGTGCTTCCTCATTATCTTCTTTTCCTAGATTGCGCATCCATCTTTTTCTGAATTTCCCTCCTTGCACTGTTTCCATTATGCCTTCATCGGAATGTGAGGTCATCTCCTCCACCCAATCCTCCGCCACCACCTCAGGCCCATCTGAATCCTCGACCCCTAGGTCTAGCAATCAATCCGCGGACAGATCTGAATCCCCGGCTTCAAACTCTACCGATCCCACCGCTGTTCCCTCTACTTCCGGTAGGACACCTTCTCTGTCATCCCAGCCGTCCTATTACCGCAGACCCAATCTAGATGCCGTTAAGGCCGCTTACGGCATTCCAGGTGACGTTAATCTCGAACATGTGTCTGGCGTCACCCACTTCCCTCACTTAGTATCGCCGCGCCCTGGTTATTTAGTAGCTACTGTAGGACAGATAGCAGCCGGCCTACGTTTCCCTTTGACTCCCCTTGACGTCGAGGTCTGTAACCATTTCAACATTCCTCCGTCAGGGCATAGGTAACTTCAAGCGTGTTATGTATGCCGCCAACCACTACAATGAGACTCACTCCCCCAAAATACAACTCCGTGATATCCTTGCCCACTTCTACATAAAGAAAAGCACTAAGTTGGGGGTGTGGGATTCCGATCCTTTTGCACCCGGCCCTCAAAAGAAGTCTTTCCTTCTTCACATTACCACTTCCGACAAAGTGTGGCATCGCATTACCGTTGTGTGTCCGTAAATTTTGTCCACGGACCTCCTCCGAAAGTTTCTCGAGGCATCTCCATTTCCTAACAAGTGGTAAGTAAGCCGTTAGAGTCGCGTATTTTTCTCTCCCCCTATCACTAATTTGTTTTGCTCTTGGTGATGTAGGTTGGAGACCAGATTCGCGATCCCAAATATACAACGGTGTTTACTCGAAATTTTCCAATCCTCTCGCCAACTCGGTAGTTCACAAATGAAGTCCTTGGCATTGATCCGAAAAAAGCCACCCCTCGCTATTTGACCCTTCTCTAAAAACATTGGCAAATACCAAGGCCCCTCTATCGCCGCCCCCAAAGAAAGGAAGCTCAAACCATCCCCACCTCAAAAGACAACGCTCGCCTTTACAAGTCCTTCAACTATACCAAAAATCTCCCATTCACGAAGCTGTCGCTTCAACGGGCCGCTGCTACTAAAAACAAGGCCAAGCATCAAGAGAAAACCTTCCTCCTTCCTACTCTCGTGTGGGGTGAGGGGAGGACGATTTTGCTGCTAATACCGCCCCCCTTGCTGCCCCGCCATGGATGTGAACAAATACAAGCTTTGGGACAAACTCACTCGATGGGGACGCCTCGTTGACTTGTCAAATAAGAGCCCTCCCGCCAAAAGGGCTAAAACTTCCGCCGCCGTTCCTTCCCAAACTACAGGCCGTACTGAACCTCCGAGGTCTGTTATATCTGCCCGCCGCCCTAGACATGATTCGTCTTCCGCTGGTCCGGTAACCTCTGGGCCTGCCGAGGTGTGGCACCCCAAGTTTAAGGCTAGGGACCGTGATGTGACGACAAGAGACTCGGCTTTGGAAAACCCAGCCGTTGTCGCCTCTATATTTTTCAGCTCTCACCTGCCGCGGGATCAAGCTTATGGAGATGCTGGAACCGTTGCTTCTCACAGGGCTTCCATTTACACTGGATGGGAAAAGGTATGTCTTGGGCTAGTGGGTTGTGTCTACCCAGTGTTAATTTTATTTCTCCATTCTTTGTGCCACTCTTATACCCCTTGTGTCTCTGCAGCTGAGTCTAGACATCGGCTATGTGGCCCTCGCGTGGCGACCGACCAAAGACTGGAGAATCTGGATCGCGGTAAACCACGATACACGGCCCCGACGGCCGGAAAGCAAGGTAGATGCCGCTAAAAAGATTGGAAAAGGAGGGGGAAGCAAACCGGCTCAAGGCAGTCAAGCTTTATAAGGAGCTCGATGTCAGCATTCCAATCAGTGAAGATGAAAATGCTTCCCCTGGAGAACCGACTACCGCGCCTCAGTAGTAGCCCACCTGGCTTACTTTCTTTGTAGATGGCCTTGGTTTTGTAATAATTAAACAAGTATCTTTGCCTTTGTCAGGAACCAAGTTGTTTGTAACTAGTACTTTTTGTGCTCCTTTGCAAAAGTAAATCGCTTTTGTTGTGTTTGATTACAACGTATATTAACTTCTTTATGCATATAACTATTAATCAATATATTCCATTGACTTAACCCTTTTTCATTTGGATTCCTAATCTCCGTTAGCTGGACATTAGATATGATGGTCTTTTGTCAGATGATGTACTGTAGGTGAAGAGATCTCTTCCTCCTGCCTTTATATTGCATAATTTTTTTTTTTCCAAGTTAGGTTTGCCCCCATTGCTTTTCGCTTTGACAGGGAAGCCGGGTCGGTTGTTGCCCCTTGTTTGATTCGGACTCATAGTCCGCTAAGGGCTCGTCCCCCCCCCGCGTTGCTTTGGACAGCTGTGAAGCTTGATAGGGGCAGCTCAGTTTGCCCCCGGTTGGATTCGATTCGGACTCACAGTCCGCGAAGGGCTCGTCCCCCCCGCTGTCTTTGAATGGTGTGGAAGCCCCGATAGGGCAGCCTCGGTTTTGCCCCCGGTTTGATTCGGACTCACACCCGCGGGCACGGCGCCCCCCCTGTCTTTTTGAATGGTGTGAAGCTTAGGGGCGCCTTCAGTTTACCCCCGGCTTTGATTCGGACTCACAACCCGTCCACGGCTCGCCCCGTCCCTGCCTTTGAATGGCTGGAAGCCCGATAGAAGGCAGCTTCGGTTTTGCCCCCAGTTGATTCGGACTCACAATCCAGCGAAGGGCTCGTCCCCATTGCCTTTGAACGGCTGTGAAGCCCGATAGGGGCGCTCATTTTGCCCCCAGTTTGATTCGACTCACACAGTCCCGCGAAGGGGCTCATCCCCCGCTTCTTCCAATGCCTTGGCCCGATGGGGGCGCCTCGGTTTGCCCCCGCTAGATTCGAGGTGTAGTCCGCGAAGGGCTCATCCCCCCATTGCCTTTAAACGGTACATGGAGCCCCGATATGGGCAGCCTCGGTTACCCGGATGGATTCAATGTTGTCCGAAGGGGATCACGACTTTACGCCAGTATCGATCAATTTCTATGCAAATTATTGAGCCAGGAATCCAAATTGTTTCATTGACTTAGAATTCCTCACATAACATATATACATTACAGAAAAGATGCTTGTTTCAATGAAAGTTACACACTGCTCCTCTCATGGAATTTTTTTAGCATTCTTATATTCCATTGTTTCTCCACAGTTACCCCTGCCGGGGTCTCTAATTTGTAAGTACCCGAATTTCCCTTGGCTGTCACGACATACGGTCCTTCCCAGTTGGGCCCCAGTTTGCCGTCATTCTCCTTTTTTGTGGCTGGTGTAATCCTTCGCAGCACCATTTCCCCAACCGTGAATTCCCGCGGCTTCACTCGTTTGTCATACTGTCGCTGTAACCTTCTATGATACTCCTCCAGTCGTATTCGAGCTGTATCTCTTTTTTCCTCCATTATATCCAACTCAGTAGCCAATATATTTTCATTAAGACCCCTTTCCACGGCCCTGGTTCTTGTCGTTTTCTCTATCATTTCCACCGGTATGACAGCCTCTATGCCATATGCCATTGCGAATGGTGATTCCTTTGTCGAAGTCCGCGGTGTAGTACGATAAGCCCATAACACATGATTCAATTCATCCGCCCACGCTCCCTTTCGGTCTTCCAATTTTCTCTTTAAATTGTCCATGATGATTTTGTTTGATGCCTCGGCTTGGCCGTTCCCTTCCGGATTATATGGCGTCGAGAACTTCTGTTTCACCTTGTAGGCCTGTAGAAATTGACGTACTTTTCCTCCAGTAAATTGTGTTCCATTATCTGCAATGATTGTATGGGGTAAACCGAATCTGCATATAATGTTCTCCCAGAGGAACTTCTTCACATTTTCCTCTTTGACTTGGGGGAGCCTCCCTCTACCCACTTGGTGAAATAATCGGTGGCGCCAACATAAATCTTCTCTTTGGCGCGGCCGGCAACGGCCCCACTATATCGAAAGTGCCCACATGGCTTAACGCCACGGACTAAACACATTATGGAGTGGCTGGCTCTGCCGGGAATGGATTAGTTGGGCAAATCTTTGGCATTTATCACAAGTTGTTGCATACTCGTCGTGATCCCTTTTCCTATGAGGCCAAAAATATCCCCTGCGATATCAATCTATGGGTCGGTTCGACCACCGAGTGACTTCCGCGAATCACCTTCATGTACTTCGCCAAAACTTCTTGCACCTGCGGTGGCCCTATGCATCTCAGTAGGGGGCCGCTGAAACTCTTTTTGTACAACTCCCCATCTAACAAAACATATCTTTGGCTAACCTGTTCCATCTGACGTCTTTCCTTCGCATTTTCTATCTCGCCCCATAAGAAAAGTTTTAATGGGCGTCATCCATCCTACCTCTTTTTCAACGGTGAAACACCCACTCTCAGTTTCAGATGTACTTGGTTTGTTTAATACTCTTATTTCAATAGAACGACCCTCTGTTCCTGGTAGTACCGCGGCCACAAATGCTAAAGCGTCAGCATGTCTGTTCTCACCACGGCTGAAATGAGCAAATTGAATCTTTTTGAACTTATCGCTTTTTTCGAGAACCTCTAAATATCGTGCCATCCTTGGACAACGCGCCACAAATCCCCATTCATCCGACAAATAACCAAATTGAGTCCGAGAACACGATAACTCGCTTACTCCCGTGATCCCGCGTGCCATATTCAAACCTGCTATCACCGCTTCATATTCGACTCATTATTAGAAGCCGCGAAACCCTAGTTTCATTGATAACTCCAACTTTGTGTTGTGCGAGTCACCAACACCACGCCAATCCCATTTCCGGTTCAGAGGCGATCCGTCCGCGAATAATCTCCAACCATTGCGTGTATCCCATGGGTCCAAGGGATCACGACCGGTTCTTTCCCGATCCATAACCATTTCTTCTCCCCAAGCTGGATCCTCGGCTGGAAATTCCGCTAGAACTCCGCCATGGCTTGCGCTTTTTCCGGCCGTTCTAACTTGATATTTGATTTCGTAACAACTAAGCATCACCGCCCATTTCAAAGATTCTCCCCGACTTTTCGCCTTCAACGCTTTGCTTGAGAGGCAAATTTGTTATCACTACCACCGAAAGTGCATCGAAATAGGGTTTCAGCCAATGCGGAGAACATCAACGCTAAAGCATACTTCTCAATTCTCTTGTGACGCCGCGACTTCGGGCGGCTAGCATGGTTTTACTCAAAATAAACCGGTTTCTCTCGCTTTTGTCTACAAGACGCACTGTAACCAACTTATCGCTGTACTCGATACCCCCAAATATAGATACAATATCTCTCCTTCCTCTGGCCGTGATAGTAAAGGGGCTTTCCCTAAATAAATCTTTAATTCTTGGAAGGCTTCCTCACACTCGGTGGTCCATCGAAAATCTGGCGTTTTTTCTCGCCAAGCGTCTGGCGGTCCGCGACTTGTCCGAGGATTTGGATATAAATCTGTTCAATGCCGCGACTCTACCTGCTAACCGTTGCACTTCCTTTACATTCTGAGGGGACGGCATCTCCACTAGGGATCTAATCTGCTCAGGATTGGCCTCAATTCCACGATATGTGACTATATAACCCAAGAACTTCCCCGATGATACCCCGAATGTGCATTTCTCTGGGTTCAGCTTCAGACTATGCTTCCGCAGTATGTGAAAAGTTTCCTGGAGACCCTTCAAATGCTCTTCTTCCGACATGCTTTTCTCAACCATATCATCAATGTATATTTCCATACCTTTTCGAATCTTGTCCTCGAACATTTTTTCCCCCAACCGCTGAAATGTAGCCCCCGCATTCTTCAAACCAAAAGGCATTCTTGTATAACAATACGTACTCCTTCTACCACGGGTAGTCTTTTCTTGATCCGGGCCAAACATCGCGACTGTTTATATCCCATGGAAGCATCCATGAAAGAGAATAACTTGAAACCAAATTGTTCTATCTACTAACTCATCCACCAGCGACATAGGATAACATCTTTTTAGGACACTCTTTATTTACGCCTCAAAGTCCACACACATTCAACCTTTGCCGTTCTTTTTGAACCGCGACCACGTTGACAGCCACTGCAGACATCCTACGCCCCCGATTATACCCGCATCCCTAAAGGCGATAACTTCTTCACGCGAATCCCTTCCGTATTTGGGTCTTACGCTTCTCATTTTCTCGTCTTATAGGCTTCGCACCCTCCTTCATGTGCAAGTGATGGCAAGCGAACTCGGATCTATTCCCCCGTTATATCTTCAATCGCCTCAAGCAAATATGTCAACGTTCTCGCTAATAATTGTGTCAGGCTTTGAATTTCCACTCTTAAAGCAAGTCCGACCCCAATCGGCGATTTTCTTCCTCCCCACCCCTGAGTTCACGATCTCAATCTCGTCCGAGTTTTGGCCTCGATGAGATTCGTGATCCTTCCGAAAAGTCACGGCTTCCGTAAATTGCTACGCTTCTCCCTTGTCACTCTTTCTGCTTGTCACTTTCTATTCCACGGACCATACCTTTTACCGTCACTTGATGTATATTCCGAACACCGGTCCCCTTTTATTTCACACACCCCCTTTCGCGGGGAAGCGGATGACCTGATAATAGGTCGACGGAATAGCTTTCATTTCGTGAATCCATCTTCTTCCCAGAATGGCATTATACTGGGACCCCGTATCTACCACCATAAATCTGGTGAATACCGTCGTCGGCCCTGCAGTTACCGGCAACGTTATTTCCCCTATAGGCTTTGTCATACTTCCATTGAAGCCGTACAAATTAGTCTGAGAAACCCTCAACTGATCCCTATCTATATTCATCTCTTCCATTGCCCCTATGAACAACATGTCTACTGAACTTCCGCAGTCTATCAACACTCGCTTCACTAGGTAATTACCCATTGCTATGGTAATCACCAACGCATCTTCATGCGGCGAAATCACTGATTCCAAGTCTTTCGGAGTGAAAGTTATGTTTCCCACTGCAATCGCGGTTCCTGAAACTAGCCGCGTCATGCTTGTTACTTCATTAACCTGCTGTAAGCTCGCTGTCCTTCTCATCTTGTCCCGGTGGGCATTCCTCCCGAGTGTCTCTCCACTGTAAATGACATTTATTGTACCCAAAATCCTAGCGGAGCCCCTGTCCTCTCGGCATGACCGAACCTCCGCGACATATTCTCTAAGCATCCCTTCTCAATCATTCTTTCCACCAACCATTTCAAAGCATAACATTCGTTAGTGGCGTGGTTCCTAATCGATGATAGGCACAAAATGGTTTTCCTCAATCTCTCAGGTGTGTTCCGCGGTCCTTCATATCGCCGCAGCCCCCGCCCGATGAGGGGCAAGATTTCCTCTAATGGCCTATTCGGAGGTGTTTGTTCTATCTCACCACGATGCGGCTTTCTTTCACGAATATCCTCCCCCGCTTCGATCTCCAGATCTGTCGGGTCCCCGTCTCTCCCCTCTGTTGGATCCCCCTTCTCTCTCTTCTCTCTTACCCCTATCCCTTCTGTCGTCTCTATCCACTGCCTGCACTGCCTTCCCCGATCTTTTCTGTTCCCTCGCATTTCTTTGCATTATATCTTCGTACCGAATATACTTTTCTACCTTTGGGTACAGAGCATGCAGAGTGGTAATTTCGATTTTGGACACTGATTCGTGCACCCTAGTCCCTTGTTTCAAGCCGTGCTGAAATGCAATGACCGCGGTATGCTCTTCCAGATTCTCTACCCTCAGGGTCTCTTCTTTGAACCTGCACAGAAACTCCCTTAACGACTCCGCTGACCTCTGTTTGATGTTAAACAGAGCCGCGATATCCACTACTCTCCGTTTTAAAGTGGATGAAATGGTCCACTTAAAGCTCGCTCTAGTTCTTCAAATCTACCGATGCTCGCGAAGATAGGCGGTAATACCAAACCGGCGCCCCTTAAGGCTTGCGGGGAACATCATGCAAAAGCAGCGGACCGGCATATACTTATTTTCCCCGCCACGGGCATCTGTTGTCTAAAATGATGCAAATGATCGGGTTAGGTCACCTTTCCCATCATACCTTTCGAATCTTGGTCGACCAATCTCTTAGGTACCTCTCAATTCCGCACCGAATCCGCCAGTTGGATTCTTGTTGAGGTTAGCAACCTCCTTTTGAGCCGCACTTTGTTCATTTTTTTTACCGTGACGGTTAGCTTCTCTATCTTTCTCGATCATGGCCTGTACCACTTCCAGCGTGATGCCCTCTACCGCATCTGCTCCCCTAGACTGGTATACCTCATTCTCCCCTTCCATCTCACTGCCCCGGCGATCCCTATCTTCCATGTCATCTTGTGCGGTGTCTTTTCCTTTCTCAATTAAATCCGTTCTCGCTTTCTTAACCTCGACTATTTCTTCTTGCATAAGTCCGGTATGCCGCCGCCACATCGGATATGTCTTCCTCTCTACTCACCTCTCTTTCTTCCCTCACTTCTTCCTCTACTACCTCTCGAACAACTTCTTTCCTAGGTCTTCCTACCCCCTTTTTTGTTATGGTGGCCATTTTATTTCGCTGGTCCCCACAGACGGCGCCAAAATGTATAGACTGTGATTACAACCTCTAATCTTAAACGTATCGACCTCCTTTCTTTGGCCTTTTCTCACTCTCTCTTATATCCTCTTTCTTTCCACGTACCGCAGCGGTTACCTGGCAGTTCCTGGTGCCGCTCTCCCACTCTCCACGTTTCGCAGCGGTTCCAGAGCGGTTGGGATACCGCGGATCTGATCCTATGCACCCTGTCTTCTAACGCTATACCGCATCCGTCCCTTTATCACCACTAACCTCCTAGGTCATGTATACGTCCTATACACAATCCCATCCCAATCTCGGTTATTGGAGGCACCGAAAGAGAATGTAGATTGCGTTGTGATTGGAGCTGGTGTGGTTGGAATAGCAATTGCGAGGGATCTGGCTCAGAAGGGTAGAGACGTTCTTGTAATTGAATCTGCTTCAACCTTCGGTTCTGGCACAAGTTCTCGTAATAACGAAGTCTTCCATGCTGGCATTTACTATACCCCCAACTCTCTCAAGGCTATATTTTGGTTAAGAGGAAGAAAATTGTTGTATCAGTACTGTGCTAATCACGGGGTTCCTCATAAGCAGATTGGTAAGCTCATAGTTGCTACAGTGTCTTCGGAGATTCAAAAGTTGATTGCTCTTCTGAATCGAGGAAGAGAAAATGGGGTTGAAGGTTTGATGTCTAAAAGCATTGCTGTCACCTTATTCTGGGATAGTTGATACCCATGCTCTCATGCTATCTTTAGCGGGGGAAGCTGAGAATCATGGAGCAACCTTCTCTTACAATACTGCTGTAGTTGGTGGTCATCTTGAAGGAGATAGTATTCAAATCCATATTTCTCAAAGCAAGAATATAGAAAAGTGCATTGGGAGCTGCCCCCCACAACCAGAGCTAATACTTATCCCCAATCTTGTGAACTCTGCGGGTCTTAGTTCTCCATCCCTTGCAAGAAGTTTCAAAGGCTTGGATAGTAGAGTAATCCCACCATCTTATTATGCTCGAGGTTGCTATTTCACCCTATCAAATGCTAAGACTCCTCCTTTCGAACATTTGAGCTATCCCATCCCCGAGGATGGTGTCCTTGAGGTGCAATTTACACTGGATTTGGATGGCCATGTCAAGTTCCGCCCAGATGTTGAATGGATTGGTGAGCTTGATTGTTTCTCAAGCTTCTTGAATAAGTTTGACTATTCTGTCTCTTCTGACCGTGTACAGAAGTTTTACCCAGAAATAAGAAGGTACTATCCAAATCTGAAGGATGGATCACTGGAGCCAGGTTATGCTGGAATTCGACCAAAGCTTTCTGGTCCTGGACAGCCTCCTGTTGATTTTATTATACAGGGAGAGGATATCCATGGAGTGCGTGGAGTTATAAACCTATTTGGAATAGAGTCACCTGGTCTGACTTCAAGCTTGGCAATTGCTGAGCATATAGGGTAAAAGTTCGCAGGATGATGCTACTTGAAGATTTGGTTTTTTTCCTCCATCTTTGGAAAGGTACATTTTTGTTCTAATAATATGTATGTCACAGTTGTATCAAATGCTATGTCCATCTTCTGCTTTGTTTATGTTAAAGAAGACGTTAACGTTTCAACCTTTGGATCTGGTTAGACCATCTTGTAAATATATTTTTAGGAGCAATTCTGGAAGTCATACCTTTTATCATTTAGATTGTGACCCCTTGAAAATTTGTAGCATAACGGGAGAAACAGAGTACAGTATAAACTGTTACGATAGGGTTGGACTGATCTTTTAACTATTTAAGAACTAGTCGTTGGGTTATATCATTTGTGTCCCTGACTTACATATCATGCACGTTCTTTTGACTGTTTCAGTTGTTAGTGCTACGCGTACTGATTTTATTAAAAAACACCAACGGTGAAACCAATATTAATTGGGACTGCTCTGCAGACCCAATTTAAAAAAATTAAAATACCGGCCATGTCCTCAAATAATCTCGTACAACAGACTCCACTTAAAAGTGAAAACACCTAAATTTCAACTTTTGTCTTTTTACTCAAGTTTTGTATTTTGGTCTTTTTACTCTCAAGAAACCTTTCTTAAATCCATACATTTTTTTTTCTCATCACTCTCCAAAGAAACTTAACCCACACATATTTTCTTTCTCTACACATATTCATCTTTTTTTTTTCAAATTCTTTTGTTCTATTTCTATTTACAACCTCAAAACCTCTTTTTTTGTTTTTATCCATTTTCTTTTATGACATTGAGTGAAATAGAATGGGCATATGATGTTTTTAATGTGGAAAATGAACTATTTAATGAAGAGAAGTTTCAATCACGTGACCAAGATGGCGACCAATCAATAAAGAGAAGTTTCAATCAATAAATAAAGGAGATTGTCTTGGTTCTTTATTAAGAATGGTTTATTGGAACCAATCTTAAAAGAAAAGACGTTCATATGAGGCTAATTTTGTCTGCATTGGATGGTTGGACTAGACAGTCTTATAAAGAGAGGAGATTGTGTTGGTTCTGCATTTCTATAGTTATGAAAAAACCAATATGCGACTTGTGCAGTTGTGCGTCCTCCTTAAACTGATTTTTTGTGTTCCTGAACTATGTACTTCATGAACTTTCTGATTTATTTTATAGTGTCGATATCAAGCAGTCTTTACAAATGGATATCTGGATGAATTGTGTTGGTCACTTTCAACTATAAAAAATAAGGAAATAACAAGCAGTCTTTACAAATGGAAGACAATCACAATACCACAACCACATTTACGTTTGTCAGAACCACATTTACCCACTATAACTCTCTATTCGAATGCGAACCCTCAGGGCTTATAGCGAAACGCCTTAAACCAACAATAAGAGATTACTCTCTGGTCAAATGCCACAATTCTCCAGCTCATCCGAAACAATTGTTTGCAAAGCGGGACTGTTTGGAGGAGCTACACCTCCTGTCACTCTTTTACGAATGCATTTATCCGCCTGAACTGAATTCCTCACTCTCAAGGGGGTCATTATTCATAGTTGCTGATCGCATTCCCCGTGGTCGTTCGAAAGCAACATCTTCCTCGATCATGCTGTTTCGGGTGAGTGCTATCTGACTGACTAGTAGGTGGAGGTACTCTGGAACGAGCTGATTACTGATTTCTTCCATTTCATTTGGTTTGGCCAGAGTGGTTGAATTGACCTGCATTGTTTCACTTATGGTGAGTACGCAAATTATTGAGCAAAAATAAGGAGGATCCAGCCTTCAAATAAACTGATAAAATAAGAAGCGCAACAATATACAAAACAACCAATTTGCTCCGGTACGGAACATAAAAGTTAGATTTGGAAACAGTTTTATGTAGAACCCAGGACATTTCTTTCTTTTAGTACAAGCGACACAACTCATACAATTCAATAACGATAAACTGTTGAAGCACAGAAAATTTTGTGCAAGCTCTTATAATAGGTTCCAGTATGAGAATATCATGATCCTGTATTCCTGTAACTGATTGTGGTGAGGTCATAAGAAAAGTCATTACTGACAACCCGATTGAAAAGATGCACGCCCAGAAATTTCAGAGGCACGCAACTCATGCAAGATCAAATTTGGACAACTCCTGGTCAAATATCATGCCACGTAAAACCATCCATAATTCAAAGGTTCTAAGCACTTGTACCTACACATACCTTGGTGTTGCTACCCCCATATCAGAAAGGGGTCTCCTCTGTGTCTCAATATCTTCATTCTTCACATCACTTTGCTTTGCAGACGAGGCACTATGCAGCAGCATTACACACTATTTTTATCTGTATCATCAATAGCTGTAGAGTTTCCATTTCCTCTACTCGTCTCTGACTGAGGTGATTCATATAGCTTAGTCTTGTTTGGACCAACTTCCCTTTTTGTTCACTTGTTAGGTTCGCATTCACACGACTCACCCTAAGTGGAACCAATACCTCACCACACGCATTTACATGCTTTGCAAAAAGATCTACGAATGAAAGAGCATCATACACTTGATGCAGGTTTTGCACTGTTGCATATGGTTACTTCAGTATATAGGGTTCAGATTATAAATCTTATGAAGCATAACCATCTGCCTGATGGGTTGCTACTACTCCCTCTTGTCTAGAACACTCTTTTTAGCTTTCTTGCCGATTCTATATTAGATTCCAGTTGTGATGCCACCCAATCTCATCAGCTTTCGCAGATTCTAGGTCAGAACCATAAATGTCTATGTCCTTTAACAACTCAAAATTGCTTCCAGCAATGTTGAAAAAAGAGGAGGCTCACGGACCCTGTTAAGAGAGAACGAAAGGCAGGAAAACCTGATAAAGTTGAAGAAAAGAAAAAAGAAAAATCTAACTAGGTAATAACTATTAAGTAATTAGTAAATCCTAGCTTAAAAAATTATATTAAACTGCCAATAATAGGCAACTAGAAGGGGGTTTTTAGGTTTTGATCCTCCTAATAATAGGGTAATTAGGCTTTGATCCAACAATGATCGATTATTAGGTTTTGGTCCTCCTAACCGTGAGTTGACTTGGTTGACCAACGATGGACGTCCGCCCATCTCACATATTTTGCTATTACCCACAATACCCTTGACGTGCTTTACATGTGACTTATTGGTTTTTGAATAAAAAAATATAAGACACGTGTCAAAATCTGGACAAGTAGCCGTTGGAATTCAATTACACCAGGAAATTCAATTTTCTAATTTCTGAACTAACTGTTGGAATTCAATCCTATAAGTAAGGTTGTCCATTCAAGCCTAAAAGGGTAATAGAAGAGAGGGGAGAAGATGGGTGGAAGTGAGGTTGTTGCAGTTGTTGCCGCTCCTAAGGTAAAGTTAGTTTAGTTTAGAAGGACTAAAACCTAAACGATGATATTAACAGAAGGACCAAAAGCTAATTGATGTTTACTGTTTTGTAGGTTTGTCAATTGTGCTATGAAGAGGGTCATTATGCTTCAACATGTTCATACTTTGGCATTCACTGTGATTATTCACCTTGTTGTGGCTTTATGAGAGTTGTGTTAGGTCACACGAATCAAGGAACTAGGCAATTCAAGTATCTAAAGTGTTCTCGTCCTAGTTGTAAGTTTGCGAAATGGATATACTTCGACAAAAAGGTATACCACCAAGTTTGTAACCTCTGCAAGGAACAAGTTGAAGTTTGTGAAGAGTGTGAGTTGTGCACTGGTTGTCATATTCCTAATACTTGTGTCAAGAGTGCATGAGAGTTGTGAGGAAGAATGTTATGTGTAAGCTGTTCTAAATATAGTGTGTTCTACTGTGGGTGTAATCTGTGTGGATGTAGTGTTATCAATTACTCTGTGTGTTCTACTATGAGTGTAATCTGTGTAGATGTAGTGCTATCAAGTACTATATTCATACCCTATAAATAAAGTTGTCTGTTTTTAAATAGTACGTCTTTCTAACATAAACATTACATAACACGAGGTGCTTTTACATATCAAAACATAGCACTGTACTATATAAGATTCTTCAACACAAAAAACACAAAAACCATAGCACTCCAACAGAGCATTGTGATAAGATTCTTGAAAAAAAAAAAAAAAAAAAAAAAAAACAGACAAAATAACACTCCAACATCATGTGATGTGAGTGATCTCACTGGGTTTGATTTAAAGGCTCATAGAAGCAAGGAGCAGATGTATTCCCTGGTGTACTTGGTGTCTGAACATGACCACCATCATCATCCTCTCCACCAAACCAGTAATGAAACCCCCTTGATCCTCTTTTTCCCTTTGGCGGTCTGCTTCCCCTAGGTGCTCCCCTCTCCCAGCTCTTGGCACTTGCTGCCCAACATCTTGTTGATTAGCATTATTATATTCTCCTGATGCTCTTGGTGCTCTTGTTGCTGCTGCTGATGAACATGGTGCTCTTGCTGCTACTCAGCTTGGTTGTGCTAATCATGCTCTTCTTCTTGTCCTCCATTTTGAGCCTTTTGTTTGACTAATCAAGATTTAAGAAACATTAATTGATGCAATCATAATTTAAAATAGATGACAATCAGTTAAACATTATTTCATTGAAACATAGTCCTAATTAACAGGACAGTTCCCTCAAACATTATAACATTAAAACATACCGTAGTACCCTATACATAATAGACCACGTACTACAACAACATTCATCACTCAAACATTTTTCACTCAAACATAAACTTAATAGACCTTACTTAGCATAGACATAGTTGATCACAAACATAAACACTACTTCAATTTTGGGAGCACAAATCCCTTAGCCTTTAAGGCTTGCACAACAACTTTCTTTGGTCTATTCTGGTGCTCACCACCATGAAGGTCTTCCTCATTCCCTTTAGATCCATGATTTTTCTCCTAGTTCAGCTCAACCATGTGATCCAGCACCATTTTGTGTGAACACTTTGGATTAAGGTTTATGAATTGTCTACAGATTTCAGCTTGTCTGGCAGAGAAATTGTTGTAAACACCAGGAAGGATGAGATCTTTTAAGTGGAGTGGGTACCAGTCCAACAATGTCAAGTCCCTTTCCTTTACCTTCTTCTTTCCCTTTCCCATTGATATGTGTGTGAGAGATGTGGAAACGAGAGAAGTGAGAAGTGTGTGAGAGGTATGAAAGTAATGTGTTGGTTTTATAACCCAAAGTCAAGTCTAGTCCTGGAAAACAGACAAGTTTTGAAAACATACCATGCTTATATGTCTAGTCTAGTCTAGTATAGTCTTGGAAAATAGACAAGTTTTGAAAACATACCATGCTTATATGTCTAGTCTAGTCTAGTCTAGTCTTGGAAAATAGACAAGTTTTAAAACAGACATAGATATGTGTGTTAGTTTTGGTCTCCTTTGAAAACAGAAAACAGACAAAATCCCAATAGAATAAAAACAAACATGTTAGGGCCCCAATAAAGTTACTTTTTCTGCTTGGTGATGAGTTTGTCTCCTTTGCAGCCTTCTTGCAAGTTCTTGCATTATGTCCTACTTCACCACATTTCCTATATTTTCTTTTGCCACTAGCCTTTTCTTCATCATTTCCCCTTATCCTTTGTTTCTTTGGCCTCCCTGCTCTTCTCTCATTTGGAGGAGGTAGTACAACATTCTTAGGTTTAATCTGTTTATAAAAAAAAAAATAGAATCATATTCATTTAGATAATATATAAATATAATAGTGTGGATTCAGATAACAACCTTGTCCCAATATTCTTTATTGGCAATTGGATAGATATAATCTGCATAAGTTGCTCTAAATTACTCCACAGTGTAGTAATGACTGTAGTACCTAAAAAAATATACAAAATATAAGAAGATAATATGAAATACTATAAAACAAAATAATTTACAATAACATAACAACTCACTTGGCCCAACTCTCCTTCTTTGGTCTTCTTAGTCTTATCACAGCTATTGTATAGACACAGGGCATCCCTGTCATTTGCCACACAATGCATTCACATGTCATATTAGTAATGTGCACAAGGAAAGTCTTCCCATTCTTGGTATTGGTGGCCAAAAACTCATTTGGTGCAACTCCTGAAATCTTATACCTAAGATACTTGGCTTCCAACTTTTCAATTACACCTTGTACAGCAGGTACCAAATCACCCTCACTTAGTCTATCACCTATCTCTCTTCTATCATACATAAGTGACATAATTGTCAATGTATACTTGTCCATAAACTGCATCAGTGGCTTGTCTCTGATCTTGAGGATCTAAGAATTAAAAGACTCACAACAGTTACTTGTGACAGCATCAGTCTTTGGTGTTAGATCAAAATATGATCTAGCCCATGTCTTCCTAGATTCCTTTTCCAACCATTTTTTGGCATCCTTGTCTGCCTGCTCTATTAAATCCATAAATGCCTCACGTGTAGTTATCCTGTATGCTTTAGCTGCTCCCCAACATAAACTCTCCAAATAATGACCTTTAAAGACAATCTTAAAATTCTTGTACATATGTCTGAAACATAATCTGTGATTGAGGTGACCTAATGGTGTGAATATAGACTATAATATGAGAAAATAAAGTTTAAATATATGATGTAATATACCTGTGATATGCATATGGGAAGTTATTCGCAACACCATAAATGAGACCCTTCTGCCTGTCAGATATAAAAGTAAGATGTCCTGCTGAATGCTTGTTCAAGTTGGGATTAAGTAAGCTCAGCATCTTGTTCCAGGTAATCTTATTCTCACCCCTACATATAAAGATAGCAAGTGAAAAAATATCATTCATTGCATCCATTCCTATGGCACTAAGACAACATCCCCCATACTTGCCCTTAAGAAAGCAACCATCAAGTCCAATGATTGGCCTACACCCTTTCACAAACCCATCTAATGATGCCTTGTATGCAACAAAGAAACCCACAAACTCATCTGCAGAATCCTTGTACCACTTTACAATGCTTCTTTCATTCCTTTCCAAAATTTGTTCTTTCATTTCTGAAATCATCATGTACCCCTCTTCATAATTACCATGCATTTTCTCTTGCAACATGATCCTTGCTCTCCAAGTATTCCAATAAGATATGTGTACACCATACTCACGATATATCTCATTAAACAAGTCAACTTGAGCAAGGTTGGATGGGCCCTTGCAAATGCTTCCAATTCATTAGCAACCTAAGGAGCTTTGGCTTGCACAACTTTGTTCTCCTCATCAGCTTCACAAGTATGGATGTCATTATACTTCCTGAGCTTCACTGTAAGCTCATTTATCTTCTTGCTACATTTCACAAACCACTTGCAGTCCTTATCTTTACAAATCACAAAATACATTTCCTTATCATATTCTTCTTCTGTTTGAAACTAAACATGTGGGAGATTGCGATATCTTTTATAAATTGTCTACACTCTCTAATGTGTCTCCATTCCATATTTGTTTTCAATTTCAAGTTATTTTTGGAGACTGTTGTTTCTGGGTTATCAGTCCTCTCAGTATCTTCTTTCATATAGCAATTTCTTGTTGATATCACAAAATTGTTCATCTCAGTATCTTCTTCTTCATTATCTGACACTAGTAAACCTTCTGAAGTTTCACTTGAATGTACATCAACAGGATCCCAATCCTCATCTTCTTTCTCAGATTCAGGATCACCTAAATTAAATGTATCTTGACTACAAGGGCCAAATCTAGCAACCACCTCAAACTGTCTATCATTTTCATCATATGAGCTACCACCAAGGAATATATCATTGTTTCCATATTCAATATCATGCTCAAATGACTTACCACTCTCAAACAAATCATTGAATTGAGAAAGAACTTCTTCCTCACATGCCTGACTACTCCCAACAACTTGTTGATCAACAACATACAGTTGCTTCCACACCATCTCCAACCTCATTTTGACTTTCAAAGCCAATCTCCTCCCCCCCCCTTGATCATCCTTAAATCCTTCATCCAATGATTCATCACTTGCTTCCAGAAATTGGTTCAACATCATCTTCATCACTCTGACTTTCAAAATCTGAGAAATTAGACTTGTTTTGTAAAAAAGTCTTTGGAATCCCATCTTTCAGCAATACTACTCTTCTAGGAAGTTTTGCATTTGGTTTTTTTGTCAGAATATGTTGTTTTGAAGTGGTTAAGTCTACAATGAAATTTTTAGTTGACTCATTATTTGGCATAGGCTGTGAAGTGGTTAAGTCTATAATGACATTTTCACTTGACTCATCATTTGGCATGGTCAAGTCAAAGATGAGAGATGAGCTTGGATGATGTGAAGGGATTGAACTAGACCTATCAATTGGTGGACTTGAATTAAGTGTGGACTCATGTGTGGGCAGTGAAGGACATACACCCATGACCCTAGGGTTTGTCTCCCAATCTTGGGTCATTCCTTACACATTCTGGTAATCATAAGACATAAACAGATGAAATTTATTGTCACTTTCAACTATTATGTTCTCCCACATATCTATAAGTTGTTTGTCAGTACTCAGTGGACACAAATACCCTACTAAAATGTATTGAACAGATGACACCTTTTTCCTGGGAACAAACATCATAATTTCCTTGATGAATTCCATCCAATTCAACTCATCTCCTTCTACTGAATACACTCTCTTCAATCCACCAGAGTACTCTTCCAAACCAAATAAACCAGGCATAGTTTTTTTCCTTGAACCTCCCAAATGAATAACAAATTTTCTTTTGTCATACCACATGACTGAACCAAAGCCAAAATACAACATCTATCTAATAAAAAGGCTTGGTGTGGGGTCTGCAGGGCCCCATCCGGCGGCTACCATTGTATTTAACAAGTTATGACATGGCAGATCCAAAGTCTTATAGAGTATGTGCAGTTTACAATGTTAATTTGAAATAGTACTGGATCATGATCGTTTTGTGGGCTGGGCTTTTATCATTCGGTTGGTTGGGGTTCTTTTGGGCCTAATTTGAAATAGTGTCGTGGGCATGGGCTATATACTAGTTTCATATAATAAGGAATGGCCATAAACATCAATAAAATACAAACTGAAATACAAATCCACTATTCTTAAATAATTATTTAATGGCAACAGCATGGAGAATCCATCATTTTATATTAAATAACATAACCAATAGACAAAAAAGGTCTAATCCATTGGAATAAAAAAATACGTAATATTTATGACCTAATTAAATGTTATTAGGGTTTAAATATTCAAAACAATCATTGGCATGCAAATTAAACATGCAAAAGAATGAGCATTGACAACGTACCTAACCAAGTTTGCTTCTTTTTAAATATATATATAAAACTCCAACTCCAACTCCTAACCAAGTTTGTTTTTTTTTTAATATATAAAACTCCAACTCCTAACCAAGTTTGCTCTTTCCTTCGAAGATCCAAACTACGTCAATGAGAGATTATTGTTAACACTGTCATTCTCTCTGTGTGGAAAATGACAGAACAGAGAAATGAGAAATAGAAATGAGAGAGAGTGAACGAAGGTGTGAGTTAGTAAGTGTATTCCCGCCAATTTTATTTAGATCCACAGTTCACACATGTTTTGATAACAACGCCCAAGATCTAGATGATCTTACCCGTTAAAAATAGACCACGTGTCTCATCACATACCGTCGAATTGGCGTCAAACTACAAAATTGGAGATGGTCAACATTGACCTCATAAGGGTATTATGGGTAATAGTAAAATATGTGAGATGGGCGGACATCCATCGTTGGTCAACTAAGTCAACTCATGGTTAGGAGGACCAAAACCTAATAATCGATCATTGTTGGACCTAATTACCCTATTATTAGGAGCCAACTAGAAGTGCACATGAATATCCATAAACAACCATATCATATACATGTCCTTCCTCAGAGTTTGGTATATTTAAACCAGGTTTGATTGTATTCTCATACCTATTTGGGGAATGAACAATCACTGTTCATATATCAACATAAGCTATGAACAATCATAAAGTGATTAAAAAAAATTGCTAGTTTTGAGAGTGATTTTAACTTGAAAATAGGCCTTGGGACCAATTCCTTGATATGGCAAAATCATGAAGATAATCCAGATTTTGGGTTTAATCTCCCTGGTTGATACATACCCGGCATAAAAACCCCCTCATTACGTACTAACTCATAAAAACCCCCTATCTTTCTAAAATATCCAAACTGACTAAAATACCGCCACACATAAAACCCTAGATCTCAAATTTCTCTTCTTGACAGTGAGATCCAGAGAAGAGATCGAGAGGGAAATAAGAAATATATCCCACGTCCAATCCCAATTCAGCAAAGAAGTCAATTAGCAAGATGGCCAGCCTCGCGAATGTTGACAATCCTCTGACCAGCTATCTTTCGCAAGACGAGGTTGAATTCTTAAAGCCATGGAAAGGCAAAGTAGCTAGCCAAGAACTTAATGCTTATGATTCAAAGGACTTTCTTTTTACTGGAATTCCCTACTATCAGCAACTCAATCAACACGAATATATAAACTCATAAGCAAGACTTTGACTTGAAGATTCGAGTTATACCGATTCCGAACAGTTGGTGAAGAATATCTTTCCGATCTCTTACTCAAGTCAATGAGGGAGAGTGCAGCCAATTCTTCTTTCCCGGTGAAGTAAGACTAAGATAAGAAGATTATTCTTCTATCTTAGGTGTGTCGGAACAAGTTGATAGGATCCTTATGCTTGTGGCCTTATTTATGTGCTTCTAGCCGAAGTAGCAGGCGCGAGGAATCAAAAAGTAGTTCAAAGAGCTCGCGATCCATGCCTTGCTTGGGTGCATCAGTCGAATGCTTTTCTATTCTATAAAGCATGGAAAGTGAATTATGGATGTAAATCTTTGATCTTTTATGTAATGTCAGTTTGTTTTGGAATTCTGAATGTAACTTTTGGATACTATTTTTGTTTGAATTCTTGATCTTTGAATTCTGGATGTAATGCAAAAAATGAGCTTGATACGTTTGTCAGTTTGTCAAATTTCTATAGCCATGTTAGAAAAAAGTTTATGAGAATTCATATTTGCACATGTAAATTCCGATTTGTATAGACTGTGTCACGCACTTGTCAGATGACAAAAACAAATGTTTGTGAAAATTCATGTTAATCTTAAACAAAAAGAACTTCTACATCTTATGCGGGTTAAAATTTTCATAGGTTAATCTTCTGTGTAATTAAGATTTTCATAGCATACGTCTGATATTAGAATTGTTTTATTTTAGTAATCTACTACAAAAATCTAAATTTTCATATGTAAATACAAATTTACATAGGTTAAACAACTATGAAAATATAAAATTTCCATACATTTTTTCATCAGGCTTGTTTTGTTTCACAAATCTACTATGTAAACTTAAATTTTCATATGTAAATTCCAATTTGTTTATATCAAACTACTCTGTAAACTTAAATTTGCATATGTAAATTCAAATTTGCATATGTCAAATTTGTATTTGCATATAAATTAAATAAACTATGTGAATTTGCATTTACATATATGAATTTGTATTTACATATGTCAAGTTACTATGTAAATATATATTTACATATATTTTGTCAAGGCATCAGACAATTTCAACTCTCCAATTTTGTCTCTGCATTTACTTTGGTTTCTACTTACCCATTACTTTTGAGTAGATTAATGTGATCATTCTCTCCCATACAAGATCTCCTACTTGACTAACCTCTTCAAATCACGTAAATCCAACTTATTTCCTACAAACATTTCATCAAACAAATTCCACTCAATCTACTGATCTCATCAATCATCGAGTGATAATAACGCCCTAGTTCGAAGTCCCTCATTGAATTATAAATATCATCATGAAGATGCAAGTGGTAAATAGTATTTTCACATAAGAATCAAATACTAATGGCTCTCTTCAATGGGAAAGAAACGAAGTTAAAATCAGTGTTTTCGTTGGCTTCTTCGTTAGAGCAAACTCAAAAAATATATATATATATACTGGTTATTTATTGAGAAGGGCAAAAAAAGAAACAGATTAGTGTGAAGATAAAAATTAGAGCGAGATTTACGTCCATTATAGAAAGCACGGAGGTTAATTGGTTGGACGTGAATAATAGGGAAATTTTATGGATACGTCCGTAGTCCGTACACAGGGGGTTTACATGTAACTGAACCGAAATGAGGGGGCTGAGGCCCATTAATCATTGGCAATTTCCGACTTAATTTCTTTTGGAGTTTTGGTCATCAAATTACCGGAACTTCTCTAATATGGGCTTGGGGTTTCAAAAGGCTTGATCCACTGGGCTTGGGTTTTTTTACCCGTCCGAAGCTAACAGAGTAGGACAATGTCTTCCGGGGGTTGATTGAGTGGCAAAAGAAGCACAAGTCTAGAGAAAGGGAAACTTCCAAGGTATAATCTTCAACTTTCAACTTTCAATGTCATTTGTGTTCTTTGTAGAATTCACAGTTATCCTCATACTACTCACACATTTCCTTTTTTGTAATCCAATGTATTTACTACAAACATTTCAACCATTTTATACTTGTATGACCGAGTTTAAGTTTAAGTCTACTGTGAACGATCTGCTACAAGAGTTTCTCTCTATTCCTAATTTGTGCCGTCTATGGTTAGCTTTTCTTGTCCTGATGCTCTGAGTAAGCCTAGAGAGTGTCCAAAAATATGCTGAGACATACGCTTCGAAGAACCTTGAAGAGTTGCACGAGCAGTGTATGGATTCAATCAAGGAAGTCGACAATCCCATCCCAATCTCTGTTATTGGAGACAATCCCGAAAGAGAATGTAGATTGCGTTGTGATTGGAGCTGGTGTGGTTGGAATAGCAGTTGCGAGGGATCTGGCTCTGAAGGGTAGAGACGTTCTTGTAATTGAATCTGCTCCAACCTTTGGTTCTGGCACAAGTTCCCGTAATAGCGAAGTCATCCATGCTGGCATTTACTATCCTCCCAACTCTCTCAAGGCTATATTTTGTTTAAGAGGAAGAAAATTGTTGTATCAGTACTGTGCTAACCATGGGGTTCCTCATAAGCAGATTGGTAAGCTCATAGTTGCTACAGGGTCTTCGGAGATTCAAAAGTTGATTGTTCTTCTGAGTCAAGGAAGAGAAAATGGGGTTGAAGGTTTGAGGATGATGGAGGGGTTTGAAGCTATGCGCATGGAACCAGAATTGAAATGTCTAAAAGCATTGCTGTCGCCTTATTCTGGGATAGTTGATACCCATGCTCTCATGCTATCTTTAGTGGGGGAAGCTGAGAATCATGGAGCAACCTTCTCTTACAATACTACTGTAGTTGGTGGTCATCTTGAAGGAGATAGTATTCAAATCCATATTTCTCAAAGCAAGAATATAGAGAAATGCATTGGGGGCTGTCCCCCACAACCAGAGCTAATACTTGTCCCTAATCTTGTGGTAAACTCTGCGGGTCTTAGTTCTCCATCCCTTGCAAAAAGTTTCAAAGGATTAGATAGTAGAGTGATCCCACCATCTTATTATGCTCAAGGTTGCTATTTCACCCTATCAAATAATAAGACTCCTCCTTTCGAACATTTGATCTATCCCATCCCCGAGGATGGTGGCCTTGGTGTGCATGTTACACTGGATTTGGATGGCCATGTCAAGTTCGGCCCAGATGTTGAATGGATTGGTGAGCTTGACTCTATCTCAAGTTTCTTGAATAAGTTCGACTATTCTGTCTCTTCTGACCGTGTACAGAAGTTTTACCCAGAAATAAGAAGGTACTATCCAAATCTGAAGGAGGGATCACTGGAGCCAGGTTATGCTGGAATTCGACCAAAGCTTTCGGGTCCTGGACAGCCTCCTGTTGATTTTATTATACAGGGAGAGGATATCAATGGAGTGCGTGGACTTATAAACCTGTTTGGAATAGAGTCACCTGGTCTGACTTCAAGCTTGGCAATTGCAGAACATATAGGGTTAAAGTTCATAGGATGATGCTACCTGAAGATTTGGTTTTTTTTCCTTTATCTTTGAAAAGATACATTTTTGTTCTAATATTATGTATGTCACAGTTGTATAAAATGTTATGTCCATCTTCTGCTTTGTTTATGTTAAAGAAGAAGTTAACCGTGTTTTAACCTTTGGATCTGGTTAGACCATGTTGTAATTATATTTTTTTTGGAGCAATTCTGGAAGTCATACCTTTTATCATTTAGATTGTCATCCTTGAAACTTTGTAGCATAATGGGAGAAACAGGGTGTTTTGAGATGTGCCAATTATTCTGACATGGTTTTGTACCCATATGGCTGTGAGGACTTCCCATTATGTAGACGGCATCGCATTCAGGTATTGGGATGAATTTTTTTTTGGAGAAAACAGTGTTCTCCATTTAAGTTTTGTTTTAACATAGAAAAGTCGAGGTACAGACATCACCTGTTGTTGTTTGGTTTATGAAGAGAGATGGGAGAAATGAGACTAAATGGTACTAACCTGTGTTTTATTCGGTTTGCTTTAGCTGAAAAAAGTAGATTTCTTTGATTCTTTTTATGGTAAGAGTCTTGTACAGTTTTTTGGTTTGGCTAATCTGATGGTTCTTGAGACATTTAGAGATCTGGATAAGACCATGATTCCACTGATCCAAAGGCCTACGTGTTTGTACTTGAGCATGAATTTTCCCCTGCATAGTTGGTATTTTTGATTCCTGTCACCTCATTCATTCTGTATAGAAGCGAATCATGTTGCTGATACAAAAAGTAACCGGAGAGCATTATGTGCATTAAGTCATTAATGTTATTTTTTCTCTCACATGCAGGTCTTACTGATCTTGTTTTTCGAGATAAGACTTGGACAGAAAGTGCACCGATTGTTTTTGTCAAGAATCTTGTTAAGTCTTCACTAGTTACGAAGATGAATTAAAGATCCAGTTCGTGCACCTATAACAATCCCTTGTTTGGTTTCATATCTGCTAGGGCCAAGGAAGCATTTGTTTTACCATTTGAGAGATAAATCCAAATGGCAGATGTCGGTCGAATTGATATTAAGAAGTTGATGTCATATGGTGATGATCTTGTTGAAGTTCTCAAGAACAAAAAGGATGTCAATAACTTAATGCAATCTCTTGAAGGGGCCAAGACGCTTCGAACCAGCTGCGAAGCGGATTTTCATGAGGTTAAATTTTCTTTTGAAGGTGTGTACTATTTTCTCTGTATTGTATTTGTGCTCCATTTCTAATTTATTTAATTTAAGGGTTCAAATTATTAAACTTATGGAACATTGAATGACACATTGCATGGCATTGAGATCACCTCCAAACTGATTTTCATCTTATTTTATCTTCTTACATTGGAGGTCATCACAAAATCATCTGACTCCAACTTATCTGCTACCATAGATAAAGAAGATTCTTGAAATTTTAACCATTTTGGGCCGTCCAAATTTGTCCGTAACTCGTTTTTGGATATATATTTTTGATGCCCACATGAGTGTCCAGGGCTGATGTTTAGCAAGGTGATCTCACTGTTTGTATCATATCATTCGATTATGTTCAAGCACGTCAAGGTAGAAAATTGGATTAAAATGTATGGGGAAACCATTCTACGGAGCACTTGGACGCCATCTGTTGTGGCAAGTATAGTCCTTCACTTTTTTCCCCATGTAGGTCCATGAGTGCATACTCTTCATATTGTATAGTATATCAATTAGACCCATATTTTCTTACACTTGGCTCCATTGAAATACATTTTTCGGTTTTCGGTTTTCGGTTATGTGACTCATATGGAACCCCAAGAGCGAATGAATGGTTTACATGATCTTATTTGCAAACCACCTATCTACGTGTTGAGATGTTTAGTCCCACATGGGATATGTTAAGCCACGCATAAAATATATGTCTTGGGGCCTCTCCACTTATCACCGATTGGTTTTAAGTTGGATGCCAATCTTTAGTACTGTGAAAAAAGGAAAATTCGACCCTATAAAATCGTCTCTTCAAGTCAACTTAAAGTTAAAGTTGGATGGTTATAATTCTTCAACATGCAAAATCATTTTGATGCGGTCCAAAATTCTGAATGATTATTCTACTGGGAATCTCAGCTCATATAGATGCTAAATTTCTTCCCATTTCTTGTAACTCTTTTTTCGGTCAGTATAACTGCTACTTCTCAAATTAAAAAGGAAAATAAAGCAATTGTTCTATAGGCTGATCAATACGTGCAGATTACCCACAAGATAATCAGCTTATCCCAGTGAATCTATGTTGATTTAGTTACAGTTCATTTATTTAATAGATGCAATAGTATGAAAAGGACAAAAGGGTATTGTATTGCTTTAACTTGAGCATGATTACAATTTTGTGCCTTGATGTTGGATTATTGAAGTAGGCTACTTCTCTTCGTTGTCAGAAAACATGGAGGATGTCAAAAACCACTGTCAGCATATGACTTTCTTAGTTATTAGCTAAAGTAAAGATATGTTTTCATGAAGACAACATTTGACTTCGGTGCTATCCAGTTTGACAAGTGCTTTTATGCTGTAGAGTATCAAAAGAAGATAAATGCGTGCAAGCAAAGGATACATGCGGCAAACACTGAAGTGCTTAGTGATAAAGATCTAGACAGTCTTGAAAATGAGTTGGAAGAGGAACTTCAGAAAGAAGGTTCACTTATGGAGGAACTTAGATAAGTATAATATTTATTGGTTTTGGCATATTTATCATTAAAAGTTCCGGTAACATAATCACTAACCCATTTCTTCTACAAAATGAACACAATTGCCAATGAGCAGATTCAGGATTTAGAATGCCAGAGGCTTACTATAGAAGATCAAAAGAAGATGCTGAAACAATGTGAGAAAGATGAATTAAGGGCTCAGTAAGTACTGCACACTTGATTTCATGATTCTAGTCAAGCATTTGATTTACTTTAATGTTTACTAAGAGTAGTCGTCAGTCGTCACCTTAGCCTGGTGGACGTCATTGTGACTCTGCTAACAGAATGATATTATGGAGCCAGTGATGCTACTCCGAAAGAAGAAGCAGAAATATATATAAGAGGAAGAAGAATTTCATACTTACTTTTTTTTATCATATGTACTTACTAGTTAGTACCATGTTATGCACTAATGCACCCATGATATAATCTCACTACGTTTAAACTCCATAGTCATGGAAGCAATTGATAAGAACCACCAATCAGGAGTCATATGGTCAACTTGAGGACATCATTCAGTAGTAGGCCTTGGCTCTGTTTCAGAACTTACACATCAGTGGGCCATTCATGACTGTGCTGTTTAGTATAACCTTGTTGTAGGCTTGTTCAGAGTCTTAAGAGTAAAATAGATGAATACTCGTGGCCTGCAAGACATCTCATGTTTCTTCATTTTTCTGCCTAGTGGTGTTTTTTCGTTTAGAATGTTCAATAATATCAATCATCTGCCTTGAGTGCATTCAGTCTATCCTAACTCCTAAGTACTTATAATATAAGTACTAAATACTTAGGAGTTAGGAGCTTTTGGAATATATATAATATAAGTTTTATATTATATATATTCCAAAAGCTCCTTGAAATAGTATAAAGGTCACTTGTGAACTATGTCGTGGACACAAACACTAAGCTTTTTCCACGTGGAGAGGTTGTATATCTGCTTTGTAGGGTCTAGCATGTCTAAACTGCATGCACACTGGATCGTGAGTTCGCTTAACACGTTGAGACCTGAGAGCAAATGGCCAATGGCTGAAGCACATAAACAATTATGAGGTTGTTGAGATGGACAATTGAATAGCTAGAAAATGGAAGTGCGATGACGTTTGGTTTTGCCCCTTGTTAGGACTTAGGCATTTGGTTGCAAGTTGCAACATGTTCGAAACACCAATGTTTTCTCAATCAGCCCAGGCTTTTGGTGTAAAGTGGTTCTCAACAAAAAGAACAGAAACACCAAAAAGTTCTAGGATATCCACGACTCAAAAAAAAAAGAAAATGAGTTGATTGAGTTGGTTAACAGATTTATACTGAAGATTAAAGGCAGTAGTATGTAGTATGTACTATTGTGAAGCCGCAGTACTAGTGAGTTGTGTTTTAGTGATCCCTTGGCATAATTTATTGGATCTAGTAATTATACAGGGAATTGATAGTTCATTTTTAACAGAAGTAGTAACTATTCTATTATAAACCCTTATTGGCAGGAAATGTACAAGATAATTCTAAAGGTCTTACTTCTATTATCAGTGTCACTCTTCCTTGTATAAATCTCAGAAACCCAATAAGCATCTGCTGGAGGTAGACAAATCTTGGATGGCGTTCTAAGCCATTAAGGGCATAGATTCAAAACTTGAATCGGAGGTTCCAGGCATTCATTACAAATTGGACTTTTCCAAAGGGTTTAACCATGTCAATTGACACGTTTTCCATTACTACTGGTAGAATGGGCTTTGGAAATGTATGGTGAGGTTGGATTCACACTTGCATATGCACTGCCTCCTTTTTGGTATGATGGAAGGCTCTCCAGTAGGTTTCTTTAGAGAGAGACCCACTTTCTCATCTTCTTTTCACAATTTTAACAGAGACCTTTTGTAGATTGGTTGACAAGGCTAGAGAAGGCAAGATGTCTGAATGGGGATGTTCACTTGTGAAGAAACGTAAGGGAAACAACTTTTTTGGAGCTCTTAAACGCTTTACTTAACACCCCAAAGACCTAAAGACAACAAAGACCTCTGGACATGTAAATGGTCTAAGAAAGATGTATGCCAAGTTAAAAGATCTAGTATATAAATTCTTGGAAACAAAGATTAGAGAAAAACTCAACCCGGTGCTGTCCCTCTCTGACAAAAATGTATGGACTTTCCTGTTTCATTAAAGATCATGTTTTTGACTTGGTGTGCACTGTGGGGCAAGCTACAGACAACCATCTTATTTAGGGCCATGGAGCTATCTCTAACCTGCCCAATGTGTAATGAAATCGAAGAATCAATTTCTCAACAACTTTTACATTGTCAGTGGACTTAAGGCAACTTATTTGATGCTATTACCAATATCAACAGTTTTTTGGGTGGTTGAATTGCTTGCAAAGTCTTTCCTGCAGGTGTCCGAAAATGAAGGGAGGAATTTCGATTCTAAGTATGAAAACTCATGTTTGGAAGAAGCATCCCACCTAACAAAGATTGTTGGCCAATATTGATCTGTTGTTATGGTTATGCAATGCAGACACCTGCGAGAGGAGGCTACAGGTTTGAGGATTTAATTGTCAAGTCGTTATGTAATCTGTTCAAAGTATGGCTGAACTCAGGGCAGGGGTGGAACCAGGATATGAAGTCAGGGTGGGCTGCAACTTTATACTTTAAGCTAAATTGCACATTTACTTGTCAAATACTATACATTTATAGTTTAATTACAGTATATATATATATATATATACCTGTTAGCCCTGCTGTAGGTCTGCCCCTGACTCGGGGAGTTATAGTCAATGCTTCCAATTTTGGATGCTCACCATTCTGTTACCGCGAGTTTTTTATGTTCATGCTGTTGGGTCTATTATACTCTCTGCCTTCTATGGATCTCCCTCATATGCCCCTCCTATAATGTTTTTGTGACACTATTTCCAATCACCAATAACGTTTTGGTATTAGTGAAAAAGGACTCAAACAGGGTTTCAGTACGAAAAAAAAGGTGTTTGAGTACAAGTGCCGTAATATACATATGTATACAAATATTTGTATGTGCCCGAGTGCAAGCTACGAGAGGTAAAGTCTAGGACTGTCCCAATGAGTAGAAATTAGAGTAGGTTGGTTGATTGGGATGATACATAATAAGACCAATTGGGTGACATGTAAGGCTTTTGTGATGCACTGAAGTTGTAGTTTTATAACTCACTATACAGTGTTTTAAAAAAAATGCATCAGAGCCTTGAGGCTCAGACCCTCTGTGAGGCTGAAGGTGAGCCTCAAAGCCGAGGCTTTGAGGCTTAAGACTCAATATAAAAATGAAAGGAAGAGAATAAGGAAAAATGGGGTTTGATAATGGAAGTTTGGGATTTGTAATAGAATGAGGTATTTTGATTCTCAAAACATAACCTAATAGAATTTTTTTAATCATTAAAGAAGTTTTGGAAGGGCTAAGTCGTAAAAAAACTGAAAAACAAAAGTGGAAAAATAGAAAAGGTATAAAAGTATAAAAACATGTGAGGCTTAAGCCTCAAGGTGCTAAATCTCAAAAAGGCTTAAGACGCCCCTTGAGGCTTAAGCCTCAATGCGTTTTTTTAAAATTATAGTTAGAGATGTTTAAGAATTCATTTATGTTGAGAATGTCAGGTGTTAGGTCAGCCTTAGTAGTATTATATGTAGTGGGTTTTAGTCCCACATTGCACAGCTAGGAGTCATGTTTCACGTTCTCCCCCAATTTAGGGAGAGTGAGTCCTATGTAGTTATTTCACCTTGCTTATTCAATATATTTCAGAAGTTTTAACATGGTATATTCTGAGTTTGAGTTCGAGTATTCACTTCCTTTATGTTGTTGAGAATTTTCGTAAGGGAGATTTTTGGTTCCGAGAAATCGGTTTCTTTACATTCAAGTGGGTCTCTTTTTGGTTGGGATTTGGTTATCTGAAGAACTTTCAACAATTGGGTTTTCGGTTTCTTTTCAGTATCAACGAATTGTCGATTTGATCTAGTATTTTGTTTTGAGAAACTTTTACTTTCCTTTTCTGTGTGGGTTGTCGGTTATTTGTGTTGGTTCAGATCTAGTATTTTCTGTAAAGATAGAAATTTTTGTTGTTTGGATTTGGTGAGCTGTTCAATATGGTTTGGCGGAGCCAAGGGTGTGAGGCTGAAAACCCTCAAGTTAGTTTTTTTTTTTTTTTTTTCTGGGGGTAGGGTAGAATGTAGCTGTAAGGGTAATTTGGAAAAAAACTTGTTATTATAGGTTAAAGCTTGGGTACCATCAATCTTTAAAGAAAGGAACACTTATGCACTACCCCAAGAAGCTATCGATCAAAACAATGACCCGTTTATAAATTGGTGGTGCATATACTTTTGGTGGAATTGTTTACGAGTTATCCACATGGAAACCATCATTCATTAGTCAAGTGATACTCAATGCAGCCTGTATTTGTTAGTACTCTCTTGATCATAATGTTGTTTTAGAGTTACAATTGCATTGCAACTAGGTTCTTTTCATGATTTCAAGACGGTTGAGATTTTTATCTGCTAATAATATTATAATTCTATGTAGACACATATTAATAATTCTCTGTAGATACATACTAACTTTAAGGTAATTTGGGGAAAAAATGCATCAAGGTTCCTGCTCTACCGAACTTTCTTTTGAAATCAAACATTGTTTATTTTCTTTCTCCCCCTAAAAAATTTCTGGCTATTGTGATTACAATTCGATCTTGTTAGTGATGTGTTGGTGATTCATTTTGATCTGGTGTTGTCGATTTGGACTCGAGAAATATTGGGGCTGTGCCATTGGCCAACAAAATTTTATTAGTGAGATGTTGATTTATTGCTGGGTTGAATATGGGTGAAAAAAGAGATGAATGTGGGGCAGCTTTGACCAAATGGTGTTTTCTCAACAACTGGGACGTGGTTCTCATGGGTTTTTTTTTGGTTTGGGCAATCAGTCTTTGATGAAGGATTATGTAGAACGTGATATTGGTGTCGACCGTGTATATGATGCTTTGAATTTGGTTCTGCTTCGTATAGTTATCGATTGGTTTCCACTTGGTTGATATGGATCCTAGTTTGATGCGGCTATTACCTTGGTGGTTTGTTCGGATATGTTTGTTATGACCTTTGGGTTGCTCAGTTTCGGTTATGGTCTTGTGTTTGATATTTCTCTCGTGTAGCTTAATGATTTTGTGATTTTCTACTTTTCTGATTTAGTGCTTCCTGAATTTTGCTGGGGAGCATTATGAGAATGGCAGGGATTGTCGCTTGATTTTCACCTTGTTTGGTTTTTACTCCATTCTCCCATCTCGAGATCTCTTGATTTGGTCTTGTGCGGTTCTCTCGCTGGCCTCCTGGAGCATTACCATAATAGGTGTTTCTACTGTAGGCGTCCATGATTCTGGTTTGAAGTGTGTTGCAGCGAACATTTCGTGGATTGTTTTGCTTTGGTGGTGATGTAGTTTATGGTCTAGTTCGTCTTGTTGCAAACTCATTATGCGCGCCATTATGAGTTTGAGAGGTGGTGTTAGAGGGTATATTAGTAAATGTCTTATGTATGGGTAGTTTAGTCGTTTCCTGATGTTATTTTTAGGTTTGGAGTCCACTATATATAATGCAATCTTCTTGCTTTTCATAATAAGTTAATAACAATCTGAATACAATGTAGTTATCCAAAATAACCCATAGGTGGTCAAATCATCATGAAAAGATTATTTTATGTTTAGCCTCTAATATTATATCCTAACTCATATCCAATCTGATGTTATGCTCCCTACTATATGTTGTGAGGTTAGAATCTTGGGAAATAAACATTATTAATTTTTTGTTTATTTTCCGGATTATGCAGGAAAAAGCTTTCGATGTATGCTTCTGTCACAAACATCATCCCAAACATTGATGACAAAACCAAAACTTCGGGCAGTATCCTTTGTGGCATGCATGTAGAGTTTTTTTTTTGTTAGCTAGCTCAAATTAAGACAAGGCTTTTTTTATCTTGTTGTTGTAAGGTTCTCCTAAGCCCCATTATAGATATACTGGAAAGAAATAAGAAGTTGGTTGAGGCGTTTGAGTTTGATCCATCAAATGCAGCTCCAATTGATATATGCAACAGCCTGTGGAAAGCGATGGACATGTAAGAAACTATCAAAAAAAAAGATGGACATGTAAGAAAGATGTGTTGTTGGTTGAGGCGTTTGAGTTTGATCCATCAAATGCAGCTCCAATTGATATATGCAACAACCTGTGGAAAGCGATGGACCTGTAAGAAAGATGTGTTGTCTTCTAGTGCCATGTTGTGTTAAATCATGTACTTCTGTATATCTTTTCTTGTTTTTGTTTTCAAGTGAGTGAAGATTTGAGTGGCTATGATTGTTATAATGGTACCAACTATTATCGACAAATGCAAAAAACATAAGCAGTTTTCACTATTGACAGTAAGGAATTTTGAAGTCAAATTCAGTACTACGTGATCAAACGATTCTATTGTTAGATTTATTGTTGGTAAGAATAAAATGTTGCAGATAAGAGTACATGCATAAGATGGATTAGTCTGGACTGTGTTCCAGGGGCAAAGCTCTTGCAATTGGAGTTTCTTATTGGAGAGTTACTAGTGTTTCTCTGAGTAATATTCCACCCTTCGGAATGTTAGATTTTGAGTAAGCAGTATCTATTGACATGAAAAGGTAACAGCATCAACTATTTTTTTTTTTTTTTCGATGTAAACTTACTACCCTTAAATTAAAACCACCTAAAGGTGTATAGGAACACAGGAGTTTTCAACCATACACTTTGGAAGTTCAGAACTTCCCAACTGATGGTATGCCCATTTCGCTAGGGAGTCTGCGTCCCCATTAAACAGCCGACTGATCCAATTAAAAGTACAGGAATTAAAAGCATGAACTAAAAAGATAATGTGAGCCTTCAGCGCTTCCAGATACCAAGGACATGCTGCTCCTTGGAGCTTCACTTCAAGTTATCCCTTCTATAACATAGCTACCAAAGTTGAGTTGCCTTGCCAAGAATATGGCCACCTCACCGCTCCCATTTCTGCTTCCCCAATATCCTGAGCCTTGAACCTTCGGATTGCTGCTCCAATCATGACCCCTTCACTATTGCTAGCAATTGCTCCAATCGGTAACCCGAAAATTGCTATAAGAAGCATCAAACCTAATCACAATGCTGTCATTTGGGATTGTCGGAAACAAGTTATCTAAAAGGTTCTCAGAACAATTAATGGGGATTTGAGATAGAGAGGGTTCTTCTCTGAAGGTTGCATAGCATTTGTCTGCTAGCACTCTACTCTGTCTGATGATGCGGTCTCTGTTAGCTTTCCTTTTTTCAAATTTCATCTCATTTCTAGACCTCCATATCTGTTGAAGCAGGTACATGGTATGAGTCCCAGCCAGCTGTAGGTCCTTGTCCTTGCTATTGCACCAAGTAAGGTATAACTCGATTCTGCCCCTCAAGCTGTGAGTCTGCTGTGTTGGAGTTATTCGCAACCCCAATTGGGAGCTGAACCAAACTGCTCGAGTCCACTCACAAGTGAAAAAGAGATGTTCTGCAGATTCTAATTCTTTGTTGCAAAAAGGGCAAGAGAAGTCCCCTGTCATATGCTTTTCAGCCAACCTATCTCCCAAGGCCAGCACATGCATATATATTTTCCAGATAAACATCTGCAAAGCATATGGCAGAGAAGCATATGGCAGAGGAGCTGCCCATATATGCTTGAGAGCTCTGCAGTTTACACTAGAGCTTTGCCCCATCTCACCTTCCTTGGTTTTAAGGAAGTCATAAACAGATTTAACCGTAAGCTTCCCAGACCTTTCCATAGCCCATACCATTTTATCAGTTAGGGCAGCATGAGGTCTAACCACTATCTCCTGAATCAGCTGACTTAAGAAGGGGTGGAAACATTTGTTGAGCTTGGCTAGGTCCCAGCCACTACCATCTGCCATAAAGAGGTCCGATACATGAAGATTATTTAGGGAGTTATCCACCACCCCCAGCTCTTCCAGAGTCACGGGATTGTTTAGACATTTAAGCCAGGGGTCCTTCAGTATGGAGATGGTAGTGCCTTGCCCTATTCTCCACATCAGCCCCCCACTGATAGAATTGAAGACATTGTGAATGCCTTTCCAGAAGTAGGAGGCTTTGTCAGGTGGTTTAATAACATCTCCTATCCAGTGTTTACTATATATACTAAACATGGTACGAGTCCACAGAGAATGAACATCCGTAGCTGCCTTCCAAGGGAGTTTGGCTAGCATAGCCATATTCATGTCTCTGGTTTTCCTAAGACCCAACCCTCCTTCTTGTTTACTCTTGCAAATCTGTTCCCACCCAATGGTGTGAACACTTTTTGATTGTTCCGTGCCATTCCACCAAAAATCCCTACATGCCTTGTCAATCTTATTACAAGTTGCCACTGGCAGCATATAAGTCGACATGACATATAGGGGGGTGGCTTGAATCACTGCTTGGATCAGCGTAGTTCTCCCAGCTTGAGATAGAACCTTTGCTTTCCACCCTTTAACTTTTCCGTGGATTCTATCCACCAGGTAGTCAAAATCTTCGGACTTCTTTCTAGAGAGCATGATAGGTACTCCAAGATACTTTTCTTTGGGCTGAAAATTTTTCATTTTCCAGAATCTTTTGAGTTTGATTTTCTGCCTATAATTGACATTCCGACTAAAGAAAATACTAGATTTCTCATAGTTTATTTTACAGTATCTGTTTTTGAACTTTTGCTCATTTTTCCAGAACTCCGGAATTTGGTCAAATACACCACGTAGGCGGCACCAATAGTGTACAGATAGATAAATAACTTCCAACACCAGAAGTGATATGATTGTAACAGTTAATATTGAAAAAGTCCTATAAAAGATAAGTCGATGTGCTTGGCCCTCATATTCTGTTTCTGCACTCTGCCGTGATAGGTGCAATAGAAGTATGTCTCTGTGTAGCTGAGAAAATACAAATAGAAGAACAAAAATTTCTATACGCCCACCGTGGGGCTCGAACCCACGACCACAAGGTTAAGAGCCTTGCGCTCTACCAACTGAGCTAGACGGGCTGTTACAGCAAGGTTTGACAAATCTTTCATTTAATTATTCAGCACCTATTAGAATATGGATTGTTTTTATATCATATGATGGTTTTAGGTGCTTCAAATGCACATCTAGTTCTCAAGGGAGCATTTGAAGAAATAAATAGCAAAGTAAACTGTTCTGTAACAGGCAGGCCGCAGGTGTACTCATTGATAGCATATCTTGAAATCCTCAAACCATTCTGAAGGTATGCATTCCCATACCCAAAGCTTTTGCATTTGTAAAGAAAATCAGTTGCAGCTCCTTGACACATTCTGTCATTGAGGGCCTCTCGCTGCTTTCAACTCGAACGCAACGGGAAGCTAGGTTGGCAAACATTGCTATAGACTCTATGTTGTACGAACTCCGACTCATCTCAGGATCTATCACCTTCCGCAACCTCTTCCGGTCGTTTAGTATATGCTTAACCTGAATAAATAACAATTAACAAGTGAATTTACTTTCCTGTGTTCATTATTTATGGGGCTTCAAACTAAAGTGGTTAATTATTCCAATCTCAGTTGTACCTGTAACACAAGGTTTTGATCATTAGGCCCCTGGTTCAAGTCCAGCGCTCTACGTCCTGTCAAGAGTTCAAGAAGAACTACTCCAAATGCATATACATCACTTTGTAAAGTCAGCTTTCCAGTCTGAGGTCACACACAAAGTTTGCTTCTTTAATTTAGACAACTTTGTTACAATGAAAAAGGGATATACTACTTAGACGATAGATGATTGGATGTGTGCGACAATGTCAGTAAACCTCCTATATTAATCATAGTCCAAGAAAATGATTGACAAAGAGAAACTCTGCCATAAATGAGTAATAACTGAAGTTGCCTACCGATGTATACTCAGGATCAAAGTAACCAAAAGTACCGAGAACTTTAGTGGTTACGTACATTTCCTGGTCCTCAGGCATCATCTTAGCTAGGCCAAAATCAGAAATCTGCTAAACCACAATAATTCATGTTATAAATACAAAATTGACAATTTTGCCTAATGCCAAATGATTGGATTTGGCTAAAACCAGTCGTATATTTGTTACCTTTGCCTCAAAGTTTGCACTTAAAAGAATATTTGTTGATTTGAAATCTCTATGAACAATAGGAATTCCAACTGCAGAACCAGAATGTAGATAAGCAAGACCTCTTGCAGCTCCAATTGCTACTTTAAGCCTTCGTGGCCACTCCATCTTCACTTCACTGATTCCTAGTATTTGTGTCAGGAAACGTTCAAACTTAACGAAAAAAATGGATAGACGACACAGATACTGAGGTAGATGGTATAGTATAAGATTATTCCGATGAACAAACCATTTAAATGATCTTGTAGGTTCCCATTGAGCATAAATTCGTATACTAGAAACCGTTGCTTCCCGTCCGCACAATACCCTATTAGGGTAACCAGATTTGGGTGGTGTAGTCTGCTCAATATGTCCACTTCTACGCGAAACTCACGTTCACCTTCAGCTACTTTAAATGGTGGAAGCTCCATCTTTTTTACTGCCACAACCTTTAGATTTTGCAAAACAAAATGTTAAATGACTGTACCAATTGCTTAGTTGACAAATTCCAGATTGTTAGTAGACAAACTTTCAGTGTTTTGATATCTTTCTTGTTTAAGATTGTTTTGTTTTCTTAATATGATATATATGCATTAACTTTGGCAGAGTTTGTATTTGAATTTCATCATAATTTGGTGACAGAATCAGCTTTGTCAAGTTTACAGCAATTTTGATTACTGGCATTTTCACCTTATGCTAATTTTATCTTTAGCTTGAAATTAATATTGCCAGTTTGCATATATAGGCTACTTACACACCTCTCCTGACCGCAGAGTTCCTCTGTACACTCGTCCAAATCCCCCCTTTCCAACTAAATTCTCATCGCTGAAGGAACTTGTTGCTTCCTCCATTTCCTTGAAAGTGTAGACAGATGATCCATGATGTCTTTTAGCAGATAAATTTTGATCTTCAAGTTGCCAACATTCCGCAGGTTTGTATATCCCTACATCATGTAGCAAACACTTGTCATAAAATCCAAAGAATCTAACTACTATACGAACAAGAAGAACAAATATAAAAAGAAGAGTAGATTAGTTACAAGGGTCGATGTGATCCTGCGACTTGCTTCTCCTTCTTTTGTTCCATGCGGAGACCAATCCAAATGGCATAGTTGCTATGTCAAGATGCCAATCTGCTACACAGATAGAGGTAGATGAATCGATTGAGAAGTGTACATGAACAGAGAATTCAATACTTAAATATTCTCTTTCAGTTTTCTACTTGGTACCATAGTTCAGAAAAAATCGCTATTCTAAAATGGCCAACAAAATATTCCTAAAAATATATATGCTAGTGAAACAATTACCCAATATAGCTGAAAACCATTAAAGGTACAAAACTCAAAGCTTCTCCACCTTGGAAAATGGAAAAGCTGGACAAGTTTATAATGTATGTAAGCAGAAAAAGGAAATGTGTGATGTATGTATGCAATCAAGAGTATATACCAAGTGAAGTTAGATTTATATAGTAGAATAGCCAACAACTCTATATCCCAACTACCTTAATTTCACCACAAAGTAACCTCAATAAAAACTAGAAAAGATATGAAAGAGAGAATCTTAAATAACAAGGAATGCAAGGAGAGAAAATAAAAAGGAAGCTTGTTTTGCTTGCGTGTGGGGAGAAGTGGTGGAGAAGGGTGGGCTCGATAAAGAAAGTGAAGCTACAGGGGTACAATACAACCTTCATTTCTTTTTTCTTTGTGGAAGTATAGAAAGAGAAAGCAGAAGTTGGAGGGATGCTTTCAATTATGATTTCGCATTTTTCCTTCTCTATATTTTTTTTGGCTTATATTACTAAACCTTTTTTTTTTCTTCGATAACCACCACCCTAAAAATTACTCTACCTTCTTCTATAATCCATGAGTGACATTGATAGTTTTTAGTACTATAGTCCATTTATATTAATTGACACTGGAGTAGAAAATAATTCAGTTGAAATAAAGGTGCTGAAAGCGTGGAATTTCTCAAATCGCTGAACATTGTGGAAGCTCATCAAACTTAGAGAGAGAAATGTCATGTATACCAAACATGGACGTACGTGACACACCCAAAAAAATGAGGTGGAATACTCAACAAATATCAAGATATTTATTACTAAGTTACTAACTAACTCACCCTTAACTACTAGCCATTTGGCCCGGCCTATGGCCGGACTTGCTATATAGATAGCTAATGGCTTAAAAGCCTAAAGTCTATTTGAATAAATAATATATGTATATTAATAGCTAATGATTCATTGCTTATAATATATGTATACTTTGTTTGAAGGGTTTATACATTCTAATTCACGGGATAGATTTCATATTGGGAAATTCCATTGTAAATGATGTTCATAACTACATATATTTAGACACTAAATTTTGCTATTGCCCGAAATAATCTAAGGATTGCTTCAATGTATCATGTACTTGAAGTGACTTAGAAAAATACTGCAAAACCATATGTTATTATGGGATGTTGTGTTGTAGCACTTCATTTGGACTTCCGCATCCAATGCCTCATTTTGAGAATATTTGACACACGCCAAACACCTATTTTAATTGAAAATTTAGATTACCTATTAGTTTACTCATAGGTGAAAATGTCAATTAAATGTGCCGCTAAACTTCGGGAGACAGTTAAGTGGGTGCATGAAAAGCGGTGAGCGACCATTGGTGCCCAAGGTACCATTTTATGAGTATTACAAAAAAAAAAAATACTCCCTTTCAATAATTCTATTGCTCCCTCATGCTTTGTGACCGAGTTGTTGTTCTCATAGCTTTGTTGTTCTTGTGGTCCATTTGTTGTTGATCGGCTTCAATTGAAACATGTTAAGCTTGTTAGTCCGCTTGATGCCGCTTTGGAATATCCGGGGTTCATGGATAATTCTTGAAAGCAAAGCTTGAATTGTGTACTTCAACCCAATTGTGTTGTAGCCAGCCTTTAAGCTAGACTTCCGCATCAATGCCTCATTTAGAGCTGCCATATTTGACACATGTCAAACACCTATTTTACTGAAAATTTAGATTACCTATTACTTTACTCATAGGTGAAAAGGTCAATTAAATGTGTCGCTAAACTATTCGATTTGGTTCCATTGTCACATACATTTAGACCCCAAATCAATTCAACACAAACAATGATAGTTAGCATTTCATAATAAGCTTTTTTTTTTGTCAATTTCGAATTCATAAAAAAGATAAATGATAAAATGAATAAATCATCAAAAAATAAGAATGGGGTATAAAAAAAATTTAAGTTCTAGGCATGTGTTTAGAACGGAATTGTCTAGTTACAACTCTGACTGCACTAACACCACTTGTGAAGTTGACCACCTCAAACGCCACTACATCGTTCCCAATGGTGAAGTTCTTTTGTTACATTGTCACTAACGAAAAACATTAGATGATGTACGCTGAAGAATCAGCATGGTCCTAAGGAACGCTTTAAACTTTTCCGGAAGTCTCCGCGTGAGTAGTAAACTACAATGATCAATGTCCGCTTCAAGGAAAAAAATAAAAAAAAAAATAAAATTGGCATGCCGAATTGCAGATTTTTTCCAAGCCTCAGATAGCAAATGATTCTTGTAACTTCTTTGTACTTCCTTTTGGTGATCAAATGCATTGTTGACTTTTGATGAGAAAGACAAATGTTGTAAAGAATATATCATTCAAAGAAAAAATAAGATTAAATGTTACACTTACACTTTAGTAAGTCTAAATTGAGAAAATCCAATTTATCTGATGGCAATACCTTTAGGTGTTGGGTACATTTGGTAAGTCATAATTGGAAAATCCAGTTCATCTGATGGCAATACCTTTTGGTTTTGGGCTTTTACAGAGAAGAGGCGATCGACACAAAATGTGAAGGTACAATATGTGATGGATGAGGATCATTCAGGTGAACTGAACTTCAACCACTTTCTCTCGAGTTCCCTCGGAACATCTTAATTAAGCGATATAAGATTCATAATAATATTTCTACAATAGCATTTCTGGAAAGTGTACGACCTTATTCAAAATTCAACGGGTGTTACATACAAAAATTTTAATACAAAATGAGTTTCAAAGGAGAACTGAATGAGAGTATTTCCACCAAGGAGAAATTCAGTTTTTTGCATCCTCCTCTTTCATCTTCTTTGCCCATCTGCGCTTCTTGTAATCTAATAGCATCTCCGGCATTTTCTTCATCAATTCAGCAGTATTTATACATTACATATGCAAGACCCATTTCTTATGACAATAAGCAAGTCCTTTCAGAGTCATTTGAATATACGGCAAAAGAATCATTCACACCAGAAGAACCACGTTTGGATTTCTGGACACTTGACATGCAATTTCTACTATCACCTATAACTCCTAGACCACTGCATACACCCGATAACCACTTCTACACATGAAAACTTATGGTTGACGATCACAATCTTTAGCCAAACTTTGTAAAGGTCAGGGAGACAGGGAGCACCTTTTACTATTGTGAAAAGTAAAATATGTTATATACTACGATGAAAGAAAAGGAAGTAGAGTATGAGATATTCTACAACACAAATCCAGTAGTGCAATAACCAAAAAGAGAGTCACTTTCACCATCCATTCATAGTTAACAAAATAATATCAACAATTGTTCCATGTAAATGCAACCAATAAGTTTTCCATTTCATACACCACAACATATTTGGAGGGAAAAAGTAACCTTTGGACGGAAGCAGGCAAGCTATTCCAAAAAGAAGAACCCCATCCTTGACTTAGTGAAGAAGATTCAGTAAACTTTGACTTGTAATCACCACAAATATCTTCTCAATTAATGTTGATATAGCATCGGTCGGGGATTGATTGGTCCTTGGCACATTCATAACTCTGTTCGACATTAAAAAGATCAAGTAAAGCATCGTATGCAGTAATACTCCCAATTTACTTTTTTCATCGGGACTCATATCATGATCAACCGTTCTGTCTTTATTCCAAACCCCGCATAAAGCATCAATTTATTAGCATTCGACGAAACGTAGTAGAATTTAACCATTCAACAAACAAAAAAGATAAAACGCGACCAAACAACCCTCGGGGAGCAGGGTTCGATCAATGAGTTTCCACTAACAGAGTACTCTCATTGAAAACCGATCAGAGCAGGCGACCGCAATGAGAAATAGGATCACCATATTCTTCCCATTCTTCTCCGCAGTTCGTAGAACTTACTATGTCACCAGTGTGACTACACATGAACTTGAGCTCTTCTCGGATGATCGATTCTTCGTGCCACTTAAAGCTTGTGACTCATGAAGTAATGCATCCAACAAAAAACCGTCCTTGGTGAAAGACAATCCGCACCGGTAATGCTTTCATTCTTAAGAGGGCACCGAGAGTGGGCTTTATCCTCTTAATTACCGCTAGGCTTTCATTCTTAAGAGGGGTCTGGATTATTTTTCCAGAAACATCAGATGTCGTGTTTAAGGTCGTGTTTAAGGTTTCTTTTTGAATGGAGATAAGATTTAAGAATAGAGAATGGAGAATGGAGAGAATAGAGATAAGATTTAGGAGAATGGAGAGAATAGAGATAAGATTTAGGAGAATGGAGATAAGATTTAAGAATGCGGTTTTTATCTATTTTCAGTTACGAACAATTGAAATCTACAAAAAAGAGCGTATATTTACTTTTTTTAAGAAAAATATGATGTGTCAGTTTGAGAGAAAAAAGGGGAGCTGACGTGGGTCACTGGGAGCATTCTCAACTACTCAGTATTAATGGTCTTTGATTGAGATGCTCTTTTCTTTTGTGCCATACTTTTTAGAGCCAGTATATCACATGAGAATATTGGGGAGTTGGGCCTTACTCTCCATGGCTAATTGGATATGTAGCATTAGGGGTGTAATACGGGGCGGGCCGGGTCAACCGCGGGTCAAATAGTGATGGGGCGGGGCGGGGCGGGGCTAGGGGATACAAATCTAGTGGTCCCCCGGGCGGGCGGGCGGGTTGAAGTGTCATGTCTTAGTACCATCACCCATCACTTTACGGGCGGGTTTTGGGCGGGTCATCTGGGTCGGGTGGAAATTACCATTTTAACCCAATTTCACTCAAAAATCAACTTTCTAATTCTGCAAGTAATATATTTCCAATTCACAGCATAGAGAAAAAATGGAATCAATCAATAAAAAATAAACAAAAATAAAAAAACTTGAATTTGAACCCAAAACCATATCTGTAAATTTGAAACTTATTTATCGTGATTTACCATTTGTAAATTGATTATTTTCCATAGCATGATAAAATGAAGGTGGGAGCAAGGATCTACGGTATAAAACAATAAAATATAAACTAAAAGAATTTGAAATGAATACAAGGATGAATGATTTATCTTCTCCAAAATTCGAAAGTTGAATTTGAACTTTTGATATTTTTCCAATGTTCAAACTTGAATATGTGAAATTGATGTTGAACTCATAAGTTTGTATTCATATCTCTCAAATTCCTACAAAAGTTAAAAGAAATTATAAACAAAATACAAAAATATTAGAGTTAGAGTCTTGAAATTGTGCGGGTCAACGGGATTGGCTCAACGGCTTTTGACACGGTCTTGGGTCGAGGCGGGCTTGGTCGGGTTTGAGCATAGAACCTACACCCATAGCCCGACCACATAAAAACGGTGGCGGGGCGGGGCGGGTCTATTTTCGGGTCGGTGTGGGTTTGGATGGCGGGTGAAGACCGGGTACCCTACCGGATGATGGGTCAACGGTTTTTTTTTACACTCCTATGCAGCATGTAAGGCCACACTTCTCTGGCTGGTGGAATCTCATTTATTTCCACAACAAAAGTAACAATGTGTGTCGACTGTCGACTATCGACCCTACAATCTCAATATTCATTCCTGTGGGCTGTGGCAATGAGTATGGTTGGACTAAAGACTTTTTGAAAGAGGGAGAGGAGGGTGTGTTCTTTGAGAGCTGATTAATTGTGTTTACTTACAAGGAGACCTCATCTTTACACTTTAACTCTCCCAGCAGCCTTACAGCCTCAATCATGGACCACGCCAATATGGTAAGGTTTACTTTGGGAAAATTCAAGACAGAAGAACTTGGGCTGGACTCCACGTCATAAATAGTATTGGATCTTTAGTCCTTACCCCTAGGGATGGACTGGGCCACACTTTGGGCTCAGACAGTGTCCACCCGGTCCAAAGGGTACTATAAGTCTGTAACGAACCGGCCAGCCCTAAAGTACAATTAGCCGTGGAGGCGGTGGAGCCATAAGAGAAACTTGGCCCAAAGGTATCCTCGTTCCCTTGAGGATGATGAAATTTTTCGTACCACATGGCTAATGTGTCCTCAAGTCGATTCGTACGTTAATCACTGGCGCTAAATTTGGAGTAAATAAAAAATCAAGAAATTAGCCCAAGCCCCAATTTCATTTCAAAACAACTCTAGAGGATATATATGGTTTTTTTATAATCACTCACAAACCCAATTTCTACATTTAAATAGCCCATGAACCCAATTTTTAAATTTTAATAACTCTTAAGAACAAAATAAGTTAGCCTGACCTTTTTTATTTTTTTAAATCTCACTTTTACCCTTTCCTGTTAATAAACAAAATTACGTGTGAGAAAACCCAAAATTCTTTTCTTCTCCAACCGACTAGACTTTTTTGATTCATGACGCATCTCATCAAACTACAAATCGAATCTCTTCAACAAGTATCCATTTCGATTACCAATTCGTGTGTGTTAACAACTAATCATCTTTATTTAAATTATTGATCATTTTAGGTTACTTGTTAACAACCAATCATCTTTCAATTCTTTTCTCTTTCAAAGATTTTGATTATAGGGTTTGGAAGGTATGTAGACCGTGTAAATCCTGAAGTCCAACGTGTAAATTTAACAATCAATACATCTACAAGGTGGATCTTTAGCTCAAATAGTCGAGCACTTTGGAGATATCCAAAGGAGATGGTGGTTCGAATCCACCAAGATCCTCTAAAATTTTAACGTTAATCAAATAAGGAATCAAGTGTGTAATGTGATTAATTTCAACTTGGATGACACTTCCAAAAGATGTTCTTGAAATTGTCCTCACTGATCATGCCTCATGGTATTGATGTATGAACAATCATTGTTCATAGTCAAAATAGGGGTATTAACAATGTTTGTTCATAGTCCAATAGGTGTCCCTCACTGATCATTCCTCATGTTGTGGAAGTATGAACAATCATTGTTCATAGTCGAATAATGGTATGAACAATGATTGTTTAGTATGAACAATGTTTGTTCATAGTCCAATAAGAGTATGAACGATGATTGTTCATAGTTCAACAAGTGTCCTCAAGTCAATTCGTACGTTAATCACAAGGTTCAATGGTTGTTACTCTTCTCCATCTTCCTCTTTCCATATGAATCCATGACGGCGACACCATTTGAAGAAGAAGATTTGATGTTGGTGGAAAGGGTTTTGTTGTTCATCTTAGACTCTTTGTTTAGAGGATGGTTTTTTATGGATAAAACACTAACTTTTGTAACTCTTCTCTCCTACTTGGCTATTTGGAATTACTCTCAATCTTAAACCCGTATTGAAATTATTAGAAAACTTGTATTGAATTGATTAAGAACTTTGGTTTACACTAAAGCTCGAAGAACGTACATGAAAATAGAAAATAAGTAAATAACAATTTAAAATAAAAACATTTAACTTACTCCTAATGACCAAAGATTAGATCTAGGGTAAAGATCTTTATCTACAACTTTGGTTTATATAGGATACCATTTACAATTATACCTTTCTTTCTAAAAACCAACTTATAGGCCTTTGACCTAAGCCCACATATTAGAAGTCTTGAATTTTGCTTTAGGTCCCTGGGTCAGTATCTTCCAGCCTTGAGTCTTTGATTTTGACAGTTGATTTGACTTTTGACGTTGACTTTTGAATTTGACTTTATGACACTCTTGCTCCTAAGTTGGAATGTTCCCAAGCAGCGTAAATAGCTATCCTTTTTGTGCCAAAATGCACGTATTAGGAATATGCGTCCTAAATGGCATGTATCCTACAAATGGTAGCAAAATCTATAAGGTGTCTCTTCATTAAGCATAAGAAGTGCATATTTGAAGCATTGTAAAGATAATAAAACGCACATTTGGGGGACTGATCAACTACTCCCAAACAACATTTTGTTTGTCCTCAAGCAAAAGATGAGAGAAAAAACTAAGATCACAAATGTGTGATTTATCATACTAATCTCGTTTCGCAAAGTGTGATTGCATTGGCCATATGCAACAAGATCTTAAACCATTAGGAATTCCCTAGTGGACGAGCTTAAGGCTCGTGAGAGTTTTCCAGAGAAGGTACTCACAAACTTCTTCTATTTAGTACAAAGGGTCTTGTTTTCTTATTTATTCTCATAGGTTTATACATCTCATTAGTGGGGGAATAAAGAAAAGCTCCTTTGAACTCAAAATAATATATATACAGTAGTTTAATCATCTAAAGATAAACATGTAAAACATGAGCGGTGAAATGCAAAATCAGAGTCGTTTCCAAAACTTTTGGAGAGCATCCTTAAGTTGGGTCCTTTCAGGGGTGTGTTGCAATCACAACTCTCTGATAGATTCACTCAACTTTTTTTTTTCTCAAGTGCAGAGGGCACTTATATTCCTCACATACTTGAATGACGTCTAAGGAAACAGGGGTCGATTGATCATAATATCCACTTACTATCACACCATCCTATTCCTAGTTGAGCTAGAGGTCTTTTATTATGAATTACGAGGCTAAGGTAGTGGTTTAGAAATAAAGAGAAGGGAAAACAAACTCTAATAATTTTGAGAAATTGGGTCTTCAGGATATTCGTAATTAGAGAAGAACCTCGTTTTGTTCTTTGCTTCCAAAATTGTGGTTCATTCTTTTAGCCCTTTGGCTTTGTGACTCCATATGATTTTGAATTTTTGGAAGTTCTAACTTTGCTTTTATTTATTTTGAAATCAACTCCTTTTAATTTTGAACTTTTAGGAGATTTCGATCTTGAATCTTTTCTTTTTCTCTTATTTCTTTTCTTTTTCTTTTGAAGCTTCTAACTATTCTGTTTTTGTACAAGGCTGACCTTCTCTTCTCTTTTTACATATCATCCAATTCTCAACTCGTCAGCTGGGTAAGCTTTTTATTGTATGTGGTAACGGTTCAGGGATTGATGGCGAAGAAATAAAAAGGCTTTTAGAATTTGGTGAAGACTCAAGGGGGGTAACTAGAGGAAAAAAAATATTTTTGGGTTTTTAACGTTTATTTGGTTATATCGATCCAAAAATGACCTAAATTCTCTCCTAGGATATGGCATGGTGATTAAGCAAGTGGACGTGTTATCTTTCTATCCGGACATCCTTGTGTCATCACTCAATAATCATTCAAATGAGGCTTTTGACTAGATTCTCACAGGATATGGAACTTAACTATTCTAACCTTCACTACTAAAAATAGACATATTATGATGGTTGTTTTTTTTTATCTATCTTGACGGCTTTGCTAAAACCTGTGAAGATAAGTGTTTTAATAATATTTTTATGACGGCTATTGCAACATTATGTCGTGTATGACACAAGCGTCAAGAAAATATAATAATTTTATGACAGCTATTGCAATATTATGTCGTGTATGACACAAGCGTCAAGAAAATATAATAAATTTATGATGGCTATTGCAATATTATGTCGTATATGACACAAGCGTCAAGAAAATATAATAATTTTATAACGGCTATTGCAACATTATGTCGTGTATGACACAAGCGTCAAGAAAATATAATATGTTTATGATAGCTATTGCAATATTATGTCGTGTATGACCCAACCGTCAAGAAAATATGTTGATTTTTTATTTTTTTTATTTTTTTTGATAATCTAAATATATATTTTATGACAACTATTGCAACATTATGACGTGTATAACTCGTCATGAAAATATTATGATTTTATGATGGCCACCATAATAAACCGTCAACACCTTTGACGCTCTTGGACCATATTCAACCATCAAGAACTAGACAAAAGAAAAAGAAGAAAACCCAAACATCATTAGAAAAGGTGAACCGTCAAGATTAAACAAACCTAGCACTGCCCCCAAAACTATTAAAGCGTCAAAAAGAGCCAACTCGTTTTTTTTTTATTCAAAATGTCGTGAAACAAAAGAAAAAGTTGAAATTTCAAACACCCAACCTCTCCCCTTATCGGTTTATACTCTTCAAACCTAGCTAATTCACCTCCTTCCTGTTCTGATAAGCTTTACAGTTTCATCTCCTCCTTTTGTTCCTCTCTCAAACTCTAACTAAAGACTGACCACGTACTCTGAAAAAAGTTAGCAAATTGGCCAAGGAATCGAGAGATTCATTCTACCAAACACAGCCGCTCTCTTGCTCAAACCTAATTCCATTTTTTTTTTCCGATCAGTACCCATTTTCATTTTCCTCGTGAGTTTAGAAAATTTCATTATTCATACTAAGTCCATCCATCTGGTCATTCATTTCCTTCATCTGCTTATTTACTATACTTCTGGGAATTTTGAACTTGAATTGAAGACATCGCAATATACCACTTGGGAAATTTAACCATCAAGAAATCAATCCTCAATATGCCGCTCAATTTTTTGTTTCCATTAGAGATACCGGCCGACAAAGTAAGAAAGACTTCTTGAAGCTTTTCACTAAAATTTACTTTAACAAATCTGATAATTTTTCTGATTTCCCCACTTTAATTATATTTAGCATTATTAATCATAAAATTTCTATTCTCTGATATTGTTAGTGTATTTGCAAGAGGGGTTTAACTAGAACAACTAGAGTAGCAATGATTTAACCCCTCAATCTACAGTGCTGCTCTGAACAAGTAATTATTAAAGATATGTGTTTTTTTTTCATCAATCATGGGAATTGTATGCAGTGGTACTGTGTATGGTAGAATTCTTGCTTTATTGGTGAGTTCGAATCCTTCAATGACCATGTTTCGTAAACAAATGACTACTGAGATTTAAAAAATGGTTGTGTTTGAGTGGAATGCAGTATCTTGCTTTGTAGTTGTTGAAAGATGGTTTGTGGATTTTCTCATTACTTAGAATAATTGGAGATAGATGTCATATACATGAAAATAAAAGATGGTTAGGGTGTTATGTTAGTCTTAATTGAGTTTGTTGGGCAGTCTAACTGAGACAAAGGTTTTGAATTTTTATAGTAATCTTATTATCTGCTACATGGTTGTTCTATTGATATATTTGCATTCTTTTACGTTCTTGTTTTTGCCTTCTACAATTCTATATATTTTTTATGTATTCTTCTTCGAAGGTTTTTTTCCTGATCAAGATGACTTCTTAATTTATCTATGATTTTTTTTGTTGAAAAGCATTTAATTCCATTTATTGTAATCTGGTTTAGCTAGTTGCAAAGGTAGCTCCACTTCAAATTTAGCATAAACATGTTATTTACGGACACATTGGATTATATGTTAAGTTGTTGTGCTTTTTTCTTCTTTGAACTTGTATATTTTAGACTAGATTTAGTTCAACTAAGTTGTATTTGCAGACTTTTTGTTTATTCGTAAGTGTACTTTGGAATGAGTGCAACATGGTCCCTAGCTGCCACTTTACCTATATTTAAGAACAAGTGCGTCTTAACGATATATACTTTGGTTCCTAGCAATTAGTTCTTGGGTCGTTCAAGGTATAATATGGTTGGCCAGTAAACTTGGCCTGGGATACCTTTCATTGCGCAGGTACAAAGTGATTATGTAAAGGTTACCTAGTCTAAGAGAGGACATATACACTATAGTCGAGGATCTAAATAGTCTGATCTATCTATATGAGTATAACTGTTCTCCTTTGTACTTTCTCTGTCATTAATATCATATGGGTATCAAAATGTCTTATTGCTTATACCAAACTTTGCTTTTATAATGGGTGCATTATTTCTTTTGTTAAGATGACTTTCAGTGACATTTCATAACTTTCTTTTGTTCAGTAGTGACTTGTCATGACTAATGGTTTCATAGATTCAAATTAATTAACAAATGGACTCTTACAAGTTCTTAAAATTATTTTACTAAACCATGTGCTTATCTCTCACTTTTCATTTATTTTAATTATATAAGATGACACTATTAAGTATTAACTAAAACTTAGATTATCTTGGGAACTCCTGTAGGTTTTTGCAAATTATTATTCGGGGGCATCGATCAAGTTCCCTAGCTACATTGCTCGTAATTGGCATGCAAGAATAGGATAATCTTCAACATGCATGTTAATTGGGAGATACATATGACGGATGAATAACCAGAGCATAACACAATTTGTTTAGGTCTAGCTGCATAATATTTTGTTGGTCATGTTGAATGGAATGGGGAAGTGTTACAATGTTAGTCATTGGTCATTTCATAGTTCTAGCAGTGTTGTATATACTGTTCACTATTGTTATTCACTTATTCTCTTGATAAGTTAATGGAAAGTACAATTATTATTTTTTTGAAAAATCAGAAATGTTTTATGACGTTTGTTGTTTAAATGTCATTAAGCAAGGGTATATCTTGACGCTTTTTGTCATTGAATGTTGATAATTTCACTGAAACTGTCATAAATATTGTACATCTTATGACGATTATAACCTATTTTTTGACATTAAAAAAAGATTTTTTTTTTAACAGTTTACTAAAACTGTCATTGATTTTATGTCGGTTTTTGTTAATTTTTATGACGGGCTCTATAATTACGGTTGTTTCTTTAATTATCAAAAACGTCATTAAACCTGTTTCATGATGCCTTTTAGCTGTCATTACAAGTCTTGTTTTTAGTAGTGCTTGGTCTCGGAAACTCACTGCTATATACAATCAAATGCTGATGTATGTCATTCATGAAAAGGTGCATAAACTATTGTATGTATATTAGTTTGAGTTCGAAGAACAAATTTTTACTCTATTGCTATAATGAGACTTCTAAACCTTTTATTCATCATAGAAAAAGGAAAACAAGACTTTTAGTACTAAACGGAAAAATATTTTTGGTCTTTTTGAAATATTTTAAGAAAGAAAGAAATATAGAAATATACTAAATCTATCTAATATAAGAAATGTTATATAATAAATGTCTAGTTTTTGCAAAATGTTACTATACCACCTCCAAACAGAAATATGCTTTGTCCTCAAAGTATAAAGAAAAGGAAAGATATTACCATAGGAACATGAGCAAAAATGGCAGAAACTTGTACTCTGTTCGTCGTTACGAAAATATACCACCCCCAAACAATTTTAGAATGTGGGTTGATAGAAAAAGAACGAGAAATACATGGTTTATCTAGAAGGAAAAAAAAAACGTTTATTCTTGTCTCATGCAGGTAGATTACAGTTGATTTCTTCTGTGCTTAGCCAATTTCATATTTACTGGTCCAGAACCTTTATTCTACCTATAACTGTGTTGGGACAAGTTGAAAAGATTTGTGCTAATTTTCTCTGGAGTGGTACTGAGTCGAAAAGATGCCTCCATCAAGCAAGTATAAATACCATTTGCAAATCAAAAGAGGAAGGAAGGTTGGGTATTATGAATATGAAGGTTTGGAATAGAAGTGCTTATTACGGACTTATTTTCAAGGTCGCTGCAAAAGAAGAGAGTGTTTGGGTTGACTGGATATGGAAGAATCATGTCAAGAAAAACTTTTTCTGGACTATGAATATTCCTTCTGACTGTGCATGGTCTTGGAGGAGCATACTCAAAAGCAAAATTGATGCAAAAGAGCACATCTTGTACTCCATTGCCAATGGTGAAAATACTCTCATATGGCATGATTTGTGATGTCAGCATAGTCCGTTGCTTCTCTACTCACAGGCGGTTATTGAGCTCCCCTTTCCCCTGGATGCAACTGTGAACCAACTCATACAGGATGGAACATGGAGTTCTGTGATCCATAACATGTAGTGTGTAGAACTGAAAGAAGACATCCTCAATACTACCATTAATGGTCACCTTCCATCTGACAGAGTGATATGGAAACCACATCATAGTAGCCAATATACCTCTGTTTCGACAAGATTTGCCAAAACTCACCAGTTGGGTCGGAAGTGATCTTTTCGAAAGATATTGCGAAGGGGATGGTTGTTGTTGAGAGTTGAGACTGGACTTCGGTCTGAAGTTACCTACATACCCAAAGATATAGCTTGGGATCAAGTCTCGATACGTAGTTCTGGAAAATGATGAAGGTTGGATTTTATAGGTAGGATTGGTGATAGTTACTTCCTCGTTCTCCAATATTCCAATCGTGGGATGAAGTTGGAGAACTGGCGGGAGAACTGTCAAATCGTGGGATGAAGTTGGAGAACTAGCGAGAGAACTGTCCAATTGTGGGATGAAGTTGGAGAACTGGCGGGAGAACTGTCCAATCGTGGGATGAAGTTGGAGAACTGGCGGGAGAACTATCCAATCTTGGGATGAAGTTGGAGAACTGGTCACGGAGAACTATCCAAGTTGGGATGAAGAAATGAATCTTGAATGATGGAAAAATCTTGTGGATGAAGTTGTGGATGAAGTTGTGGAAGTTGTTTGACTCGCAAAACATGTGCGCAATTGATATTGATTTTACGTGTAGGTATGTAGGCTTTGAGCATAGGCTTTGAACATAGGCTCTGAGTGTGGGCTTTATTGTAGATAAGCTCTGAGCATGGGCTCTGGGTATAACACCCCGTGTTTTTAATTAATATTTTCCTAGTACAATAAATAATAAAAATAATAAAAAAAGATAAAATAAAATAAAATGATAAATATTAGAAATAGATAAGGTAAAGAGGATAAACCCCATTCCCTATTTTTAAGGGGTTTTTGAAAAAACACGGAGAGTTTTAAACAGGAGAGAGTTTTTACACAGAGAGTAGAAAAAGGAGAGAAAGGAGAAGATTATTGGGATTGCTTCCTGAGGATTGTTGCGTGACATTTTTCGTTCTCAAGTTTATATTCATTCACGCCGCTCGTAAACACAACAGAGGTGAGTAGCCTGAACATGTTATTTAAAATTTTAGTTGACTGCTAATCATATCTGTTAGTGATTTCCTTATTTGATATATTGGAACATTGTTATAAAAATGTTGATTTGATAAAAAGGATTTAATTGCCATTAAGGCATAGATATGATTCCTCGCATGTTCTCTGTAGTAAATGGTGGCCGGCGGTTATGGAAAATTTGAAGTACTGCATCTACGTCAGATTATATTTTTCTTTATTGTTGTGCTATGATGATGATGAGTATGTGGTATTATTAGATACCAAATCATTGTTTAATTTGTCTCGAATAGAATTTCTATTACGATGGTTTGGTTTCATTGCTCCTGATGTCTTAAGGATTTTGTTGGTGGTTAGAAGTGTTTTGTGGTAATGAGATTATCTATATGGGTTTTGTGGATTAATGGTTTGGGTGTTGTTGAAGCTTGTATGGGTTGTTAATAGAGGTCGAGATTTATGGTTGAGGAGGATTTTTTTGAACTAATGAATTAGAGTTTTTGATTAATTAAAGTTATTGGGTTTTTAACCCTAATCAATTTCGAATGATTTTTGGGCCGATTGGTGGTGGCGGTCGGTGGGTTAGTGCTTAGGGTTTGCTGGTTCGGTGGTGTGTGTGTGTGTGTGTGTGTGTGTGTGTGTGTGTTTTTTTTTAACACATTATTTTTTGTTCTCTTAGGCCGAAGCTTGGGGATTGTGCTAAAGAAATCTTAGAAGCAAAAGAAAATTATAAGATTAAAACCAGTGAATATGCGAGATTGAGAAATATTTGGAAGGAGAGAGAGCTCATCTTTCAGGAGAATGAACGTATGAGAGGAGTACTTATGAGAAATGAAGTAGTTTTGCATGACTATGAGATGAAAATGAATATCATGAAAGCTAAATTATCAAAATAGAATCAAGAAATTGTTGTTCCCAGGGAGCAGAAGGTTTTGATTGATGAAGTTGAGATTTTAAAATGTGAGAAATTGGAATTGGCAAAACGAGTTTGTGAGGCTGAGGGGATTAGAGGAGACTACAAGGTACTATTGGAAGAGAATGCATTTTTGAAGAAGGAGTTAGATGAATATCATGAGAGGGTGGAAAATTTTAGGGTTGGGTGTGAAGAGAAGGATGCTATGATTGAGAAGCATGCAGTTGAAACTAAGAAATCTGGGGCGTTGTTGCGTGAAGCATCGGCAAGTGTTGGACTTTGGAAATCGAGAGATTATGAGAAACGGGAAAAATTGCAGCAGCTGTCAGATTATTATACTATGTGTTATAGGAAGTTGGAAGATGTATCACCGTCAGATCTAAAAGGTATTCTAGTTCCAGTGGAGGATAGCATTATGTCGCAACTTCTTGAGTGAAGGTTTTGTTTTTTTTTTTGTTAGGATGATGTGAGGTTAGGTTACGATTTTTTCTATCTCGATTATGTTTTTTTTTTCCACTGTATTCATGATAATTGAATTTTATCTATTTTTTTTTATTAGATTGGTAATCAGAATAGATCGAAATATAAGGGGTCAGTCAAAATATATAAGAGTTGGGTAATCTGGCCTTGAGTTAGGTCGGCAAAATAGATATAAGTATTAAGGATAACGTAATTGGGGTGTCGCCGCCCCCATAATATAATGATAACGTAATAAAATTTGGGGTGTCGCCGCTCCAAAGTGTAATGATAACATAATGAAATTTGGGGTGTCGCCGCCCCCATTGTTTAATGATAACATAATAAAATTTGGGGTGTCGCCGCCCCCATAGTGTGCTGATAGCATAATAAAATTTGGGGTGTCACCGCCCCCATAGTGTAATGATAGCGTAATGAAATTTGGGGTTGTAATGATAACGTAATGAAATTTGGGGTGTCGCCGTCCCCATAGTGTAATGATAACATAATGAAATTTGGGGTGTCGCCGCCCCCACAGTGTAATGATAACGTAATAAAATTTGGGGTGTTGCCGCCCCCATAGTGTAAATAAAATTTGGGATATTTGATCCCTAGTTAAAACAAAAGATGGGTCGAATTTTATTGAATTATGAAATGATTACAATGAATGAAAAATAAAACATTCAATGATAAAACTTTTTTCAAATGAAAAGCATTCCAAGGCTTGGCAAATTTTTCTCCAGTGATTCGACGAAGGAAATAAGACCCTTTAGATGCTGGCATATATCAATGATGAACGGTCCTTCCCAATTCTCTGACAGCTTCCCAGATTCAATGAGTTTCTGTTTTCGGCTAAGTACCCAATCTTATGGTTCAAAACTCTTGAGGCAAAGCTTTCTATCATATTTGCGTTTCATGTCTGCCTGATATTTTATTAGACATTGTAAAGCTTCTTCTCGAGTTTAATCAATTGAGTCTGCAACCAAAGTTAGAGCAGCATCATTGTTTCCACTTTGTATTGCTTCTGTCCTTGTAGTTGGTGCAATTAATTCTGTTGGGAGGACAGCATCCATGCCATAAGCTAGGTTGAAAGGGGAAAGATTGGTAGAATATTTTGGAGTGGTGCGATAAGCCCAAAGCACTGCTGGCAACTCTTTAACCCAATTTCCTTTTGCTTCATTAAGCTTCTTCTTCAAAGTCGAGAGAATCATCTTATTGGTTGCTTCTGCTTGTCCATTTGCTTGTGGATAATATGGTGCGGAGAAATTATGCTGAATTTTTAGTGAGGCGCAAAATTTGTGAATTTCTTCCGCATCAAATTGTTTACCATTGTCAGAGACGATATTAGATGGAATTCCAAAGCGACAAACAATGTCTTTCCATAAGAAACACCGTACATCTATTGCTGAGATGTTGACAAACGGTTGAGCTTCTACCCATTTAGTGAAATAATCAGTCGCAACCAATAAGAATTGTACACATCCAGGAGCCTTTGGTAAGGGTCCCACAATATCCAAGCCCCATTTCGCAAAAAGCCAAGTGCTTAGAATTTGGTTGTTGGAAGTTTGCCCATATTTGCATGTTTTTGACATGGTATGCATTTTTGGGCAAATTCCGCTGAGTGTCTTTGCATGCTAGGCCACCAGTATCCTTGATTCATGGCTTTATGTGCAAGATTACGTCCCCCAGAATGGTTTCCACAAAGTCCAGAGTGTATTTCTTCGAGAACTAGATGACCTTGATCTTTGGAAAGACATCTGAGAAGAGGACTGAAATTGTTTGCTTTCCTATAAAGTAAGAGCTTGCCTTTAGAATTTGGAATTATGACAAATTTCCAGGCATCTCTCTTAATTTTGTAGGAAAGTGAAGAATCACCGTCGATAGATTGGAGATCCAAATGTGGTAATTCTGGAGAATTATCTAGCTTCATGGGACTCATCTTCCATATCAACATTGTTTTGGTCGGCATCCTGTGTGAGTGGAGAATCATTCTCAAGACGATGATCGGTCAAATTTTGATGGTCGGCTAAATCTTCTTGAGCTGCTTCCTCTGAGTGAGATTCTGAACTTGTGCCGACCGATTAAGCTAGCTCTTCTCTCTTTCTTTTCCTTGTTGTTACGGCATTTACTTGCTCGAATTCGAAATTCCGAGATGTCGTCTGGAAATAGCATAAATGGGCAATATATAAGTTTTGAACATGTTCTTCTATAACAGTTATGCTTGGAAAAGGTTGGAAATCAATATAGATTTTTCTTTCATTGTTAACATCAACTGCGGCAGAGAGATAGGCTAAGGCATCGACGTGACGATTATCATTGCGAGAGCGTTGGTGAACTGCAATGGATTTGAAATGAATGGATAGCTTATGCAGTTTTCGGACATATGCAGCCATCCTATCATTTCGAGCAACAAAAGATCCGCCAAATTGATTCGCAACAAGCTTTGAGTTAGTGAATAACTCGATCTTTGTCGCCCCCAGGTCAAGTGCTGTTCGCATTGCATAAAGAACCGCTTCATATTCAGCTTCATTGTTTGATGCGCAAAATCCGAGGCGAACAGATTTTTCAATTTTCTCGCCATTAAGTCGGATCAAAACACAACCAAAACCTGAACCTGATTTGTTCTTGGAACCGTCCGTGTGTAGAATCCATAAAGAAGGGTCGGCACTTGTGGATGGATCAGCCGATCCTTGTTGTGGATTAGGAGGAGGTTCCTCAAACTGCTCTTCCATGGTCGGTATGTCATCGACAGGAAAATCGGCCATAAATGATGCCATTGCGTGGCGTTTCTCAGATGATTGGGCTTTGTAGATAATTTCATAGGCACTCAAATATGTTTCCCATTTTGCTAATCTGCTCGAATCAGCATTTCGAAGAACTTTTCTCAAGGGGTATTCAGTGTAGACATTGATGATACGCCCTTGGAAATAAGGCTTCAATCTTCGTGCACTATGGACAAGTGAGAGAGCTATTTTATCAATCTGTGAATACCTTGCTTCTGGAGCTATAAGGGTCTTACTTATGAAGAAAATTGGTTGTTCATTTTCATCATCAATGAATAAAACGACACTCATAGCTATTTCTGATGCTGCCAAATAGATGCCAATTGTTTGTCCGGTGGTCGGACTAGAAAGAATTGGCGGCTGTACTAGGTATTATTTCATTTTCTGAAAAGCTACGTCACACTCATCTGTCCATTGTGGGGATCCCTTAATGGCTTGCAGAAAGGGGTGGAGCCGATTTGAATATTTTGAGATAAATCTACCCAAAGCGGCTATCCTACCCGTAAGTTGCTGGATCTGCTTATTTGTTTTTAGCGAGGGCATTTCGGTAATTGCACGAATTTGATCAGTATTAGCTTCAATGCCTCATTTGGTCATAAGATATCCAAGAAATTTACCCGATGCTAACCCAAATGCGCATTTTGTTGGATTTAGACGCATTCGAATATGCACAAGCCGATCAAAGAATTTTTGCAAGTAATGAAGGTGAGAAGACTCTTCATGCGACTTGATGACCATATCGTCAATATAAGCTTTCATAAACTTGCCTAAGAAGTCTGAAAATGATGTATTTATGAATTTCTGATATGTTGCCGGTGCATTTTTTAGACCAAAAGGCATTACCTTATAGCAAAATAAGCCTTGCTCAGTTATGAAAGTTGTAAGTTTTTGTTCATCTTCAGCTAATGCAATTTGATAAAATCCCATTGAGGCATCCATAAAAGAAATTCGTTTAAACCCTGAAGTGGCATAAACCATTTCAGAAATATGAGGCAAGGGATACGGGTGAACAGGACATTTTTTATTGACATCAGCAAAATCAACACAGATTCTAAGTTTTCCATTTTTCTTAGGGACTGCTACTACATTGGATATCCATTCCGGATATAGTACAGGCCTAATTAAATTAACACTTAGAAGTTTGTCAATCTCTTCTTTCACTTTGAGCTTTTGATCGGGAGCCATTCGGCGAGACTTCTGACGCACTGGCTTTTGTGTGTTGTCGATATCTAGCCTGTGACATGCAAGTGAAGGATCAATCACAGGCATTTGTTCGACCGTCCACGCAAACACTATGCAATTTTTCTTCAAAAGCTCAATGAGTTCATCCTGTTCCTTCTTGGAAATTTCCGCAGAAATAAAAGTGGTTTCTTCTTCCTTGTTGTTGATCTATACTTCGAGGAGCATGTCGATGGTCGGGGGGTCACCTAAATGCTGCTCCATAGCGTTTACCCGGCCAATGGAATTTTGTAATTGATCGACATTTAGGATGGTGTTGCCCTTGACTTCCGAATCTTTATAATCTTCGAGGACAGACTCATGGCACTTCAAAGCTGCTATCTGATCACTTCGAACTTTGCATACCATATCATCACACCAGAACTTGATAGCCTAATGGAAAGTAGAAACAACAGCTCCCATTGAGTGGATCCAATCTCTTCCCTAGAATGACATTGTAGGAGGAGTTACAATCCATGAGAAGAAAATCAATTGTAACTTCCTTGTTCATTAATGTCATCGGAAGAGATCTACCAATTGATTTTGCTACTGTCCCATCGAAGCCAATGATTAGATTTGGATCGGGAACTATCATTTTCTCGGGGAGATTGAGTCCTTTGTAACAACGCTTGTGGATCACACTTGCCGAACTACCTGATCGATCATGATTTTCTGCACACGATAAATTCCAACAAAAGTTTGTATTACAATAGCAGCATAATGAGGATGGTGCACTCCTATCAGATCATTGTCAGTCCAACAGAGAGGTCCTTTCTCATAAGTCTCAGTACCCATACCGTGGAGAAAATCAAGTCCACTATAAACATAGTGGTGGCTGAGATCAGTGATCTTGGAGTGATTAAAATTCTTGCGCTGGGTGTTAAACATTGAATCAACTCTGGCATGACCGACTTTGATTATATTGTGTGCGGTCACGACTAAAGCTTGTTTCGTTTTACCCAACATGTAATCCTGGAGCATACCTTTCTCTATCAAACCTTGGATTCTCCCCCTTAGAGATCGGCATTGTTCAGTTTCATGACCAAAATCGTGGAATTTGCACCACATTGATTTGTCATGTGTAGCCTTGGTATCTTCGGAGAGAGGAAAAGGTGGAGATAAGATATTCTTTCCCTTAATATTCTCATAGATAACAGCATACTTCTCAATGAGGGTGGTAAGTTTTAACTCTGGAAGTTTCTTTTGTTCTTTGTCGTTCCATTGTTGTGGCCTACCATCACTCTTGAACTTTTAATTAGTAATTTGTTGAAACTTCAGTTTTTGACTTTGTTCCTGCGGCTTGCTTATTCGATCCCTATCTCTGTGAACTCGTGCGGATGAATCATTTTTAACTCCAATAAACTGTTGAGTTCAAGCAAAAAGTTCATAATGAGTTGTTGGGACGTCTTTTACTATAGAGTTGTAAGCGCCATCCCTATCATAATTAATGCCTTCCTTGAAAGCATAAATGACAAGAATATCAGATGCATCTGGAATTTCAACAACCGCTTTCCTAAATCTCACAACAAACTTACTGAGCTTTTCGTTCTTTTGTTGTTTAATACTGAATAGAGAATCAATATTTTTGGTTCTTTCTAGTTGTGACAAAAATGCTCGGCAAACTTGTAAGCAAGATCAGTAAAATTGTGGATGGATCTTTTTGGAAGCATGTTAAACCATCTCATCGACTCAATTCCAATGAGTGTGGACGGGAATAACTTGCAAAGAAGAGCATCGCCGAAAGTCCATAAGATCATCTTGTTTTTGTAATTAACAAGATGTATCAAAGGATCTGCATCAATCTCATCATACTTTTCGAATTCTGGCTGCTTGAAACCCTTGTGATGAACAGTTGTTTGGATTCGGAGAAAGAAGGGAGAATCGATACCACTCTCTATAGTGAGATTTAGTATTTTGTTTTCTCGTGACTCCTTATCATTAACAGCCTTCAGTATCATCTCATGGAGACGTCGTTCAGAAAATAGAACATTCTCTCGACGATGGTCACGACCGAATTGTGGACGTTTTGGCCAAGATTTCTTCAGAGGAGGTGGAGTGAGTTCTCGTCGACCTGTCCATACAGGTGAAGGTAACCAAGCCAGTAGTGGAGATCGGTTCCTTCGTCTCCTTTGGTGAACATCGGGAGAATACGAACGGAGTGCTGGACTGTCATAACCATTTTCTTGACCTGTTGCAAGTGAGTCCCCATTTCCATCGCTACCATTGTCAACATACTTCGGTCGACAATGAGCTCTTGGATTTGGACTACAACTTGAGCGATTAGGTTGTGAACTAGAACTACTTGGTGAATAGTGCTGCTGTCGAGATCGGCACATACTGCTGTTGCGACGAGGACTTGCAGTGGCTTGCCTACCCCTTCTAGAGCTTAGAGTAGGAACTTCATTGGTTTTTCATTGGTTGGGTAGTCTACCTTGCAGACCTATATGGATATTTTGTTGATCTCCTTTAGTACGGTTCGAATCGGCTAAAACGGTTTTCGTCATGAGATCTTTTGTGAGTTGGTGATCCCTCCTAGGGTGGTTGGCATCAAGGTCGGCAGAGGAGTTTGTGGATTCACTTACGATTACACTGGAAAGTGTTGGATTTCGATGTTGCACATTCTATTTGCGCGAAGCCTTTCGTCAGCTACTCGCACGGTTTTTCTTGGTGCGGGAGTTTATTCTTGGAGTCTTTGACAGAGATGCTTCAGTGTTCAAACGATCCTAAACACTTTTTGCCATGGACCCTGAATCATCTTCGAGAAGTTGACGCAGTTGTTTCTTCAGATTGTTATTCTTGCTCTCCAATTGTCGGAGATGACGGTCGACCTGAGCTGATGGATCGGATACATGAATACCCATTGACCTTGCCTCTTTTTACGTTTATGAGATATGGATGAGATAGTATATGGATGATGTAGATGGATGATGGTCGTTGAACAAAATAGAAGCGTATCAAAACCTAATTATCTCTCAATAAGTAAAGGATGAGTAGGGTATCGTTCCGCTTTTAAGTGTATGTTTATATGAAGGATAGGATTGGAAAGGGGGTTTGAGGGATTAAAAACTATGATTATAGATATTATAGATTCTTAAACTAAACTAAACTATTGAGAATTTATAAGAAAGGGAATTCAAGAGATTAGAATCCACCAATACTTTTGATTCAATGACATTTTGCTTCATGGTTGTTCTCACAAGTAGACTACAATTAGGCAATCGAGCGAGTGTCGATGCCCTCTTGGACGAAACATCGTTAACGAATCACTCTACTTAAGGTTGTTCCTATGTTCATGTTACTAGTATCTTCTTTCTTTTTATGTGAGCTTGGGCAGCTATTCAATGAATCACCATCTAAGACAAACACAAGGAATACTTCCCTTACTCTGAAACACTACACAACTAGATGAAAAGTAGAGAATAATAGTATAATATTCAATTACAATAAATAAAACTCTATTCTAGCATTATATTCAATTGCAATAAATAAAAACCTTAATATATACTTCCATCCCCTGGTGTGGGTAATAGAACTAATAACTAAAAACATAAAGAACTAACCTGATTGGAGAATACCATGAACCAGAAGAATCATTAAACCTTAAGCACCGGCTTCATCTTCTCCCTTGAAGGAGAAGATTAGTCTTCCATAAAGAAGGAAGAACACGAAGAACGAGAAGAAAAAGAGTCGAAGAACATAAGACTAGAAAGACTAATTTATTAAGACTCAGCTAGTTAAAACCGATCTTTTATTATTAATCTCTCTCTGCCTCAAGTTCTGGAGACAAGAGTATAAGTGAATTGGCAAATTACATGAGGCAATTAGGTCCTCTATTTATAAAGGTTACAATGAGCTCTAGAAGTATTCCAAACCGTCATTTGTTTCCTAATACAAATAGACTTCTTTTAGAGTCCAACTTCGTCTCCAAAACTAAGAAGAAATTGGCTACAGTGCCGATCCATGTGTCCGGGCCCGCATTATTCATCGCCTCGAGGCCGCTGATCAATCGTTTGGACGCTCGATCCATGCATCCCAGACGCGTAAGCCTATTTTGTCTCTTTTGTCTCTTCTGCTCTATCCTTCTATCCTCTTTTGCGGGCTTTGGTCCAAACAACGAATCCTTTGGCCTTGGGCTTCCAAATAGACTTTAAAACAAGTCCAAGTCACATCTTTAATAGCTCCAATTCCTTGGCCTTCTCCATGATTTTCCACGGGCTTCCCATGTGATCCTTAATGCTTCGAATTGCTCCATTTTACCCCTTTTTCTCTAATATTCCACAAAACTCTCTCTTTCACTTGTAGAATCATAAAACATAACTTATAAATACTATTAGTCCACTAAGATGGCTAAACAAGAGGCATAATCGAGGGTTAAATAACACTTTTTGAGCACTTATCACAACTCCCAACTAGCCTTTTGCTAGTCTCTTAGCAAATAAGATAAAAAAAGATAAGTGATCAAAATCACATCCTAATAACAAAAATAAAATCCTAACTCATTTTCGCAGGCATCGCGATTGCATTTACCATATGCAACAAGGCTTTAACCCTTTAAGTTCCCCAAAAAGGACGAGTTATAGTCTCGTGAGGGTTTTAGGTAATATACCCACAAAATCAATCAATAGCATGTTCAAGAATGATAGTATTTTTCAGAGAGAGAAATTCCTTACCCACTTAGTGCTTACTCCAACAGACGGTCTCCATTGCTGCAAAGACTCATAGATTATGATGGGAGATAGTAAAAATTGACAAAATTCTCAATCAAGGCTTATGTGTGTACTTAGTCAATCTCCTATACTCTCCAATCCAAGAAATGGAATCCCAAGTTTATCTTTAGACAGATAATCTCGACTTTCAATCCTCACCGGTCATACTCTCAGAAAAGAATTTCTCTGAAGATGGTCTACTATTTTACCTCATGTATGTGGGGAAAAGAATAATGAATACGAACATCCCGCATACTACCTTGAAAAACGGACTTCTTGATGAAATTAGTCTCATGGAAAGAATGTCAATCACATATGAAGTGTCGGGTCCTTCACTTTAGCATCCTCTCACCTATTCTAGACTTCGTACCATACTGTAATGATAAGTCATGGGTTGTAACTTGGCTTGGGTATTGGTTTATGAAGCAAAGGTAAAAAGGATTCAAAGGTTGTTTCTGAAAAACACTAAGGGTTTTGCTTCATTATTTGGAAGATTTCTTCAAATTTTGTATTGCAGAGAAAATTCTTCCTTTGTCTTAGCTTTTCCATCCATTCTGTTCAACTTTTTTTTTTTTTTTTTTTTTTTTTTTTTTAGCTCAGTGGCTATTTCTTCCTCTTTGTGCCCCTCATATTCTCAGAAACATATGGGTATGGCTGATAAATATTTTGGCTATACTCCTTGTCTGGAGTTGGGTAAAGGGTAAAGGGTTTTATGAAAGAAAATGGCTTATTGTAAGGCTCAAAAGGGTTTAACATGATGGTCTTACTAGGTGGGATGAAGACTGAATGGGTTCACTACTTGACTTATCAGTATGATACTCTGTTTCGAATAGACTACAAGACCTAATGGCTATCTCCCCAGTTGATGTCACTTCGTGATTAACCAAATCAACAAATAATGAGACTATATTACAATGACATAAAAAATTGAAAGATATTGAGTCACTAAGACTCAAATTTTTCGTAAGAACTCTCCAAAGAATGGGTATAAAGCTCAAGTCTCACGAGCTAAGTCTAAATATTCTACTTCCAGTTTACTAGGGGTTTAAATCTCTCTTCTAACAAAAGTACTCAAAACTGACCAAGTATTATAGTGTGGTGCCTTGATAAAGAATTCTATCAACAAGAACTATGTCCGAGCATAATAAATAGTTTAAGCGGTAATGAAATCAATAATATCAACTATCTATCAAACTCAACACTAAGCAGTATAGAATCTATATCTCAGACTCATCATTAAAATTTATTTTTCTCATGCTACTGATATAGAAACAAAAATATTTTTGTTTTTGAAAACTAATTTTTGAAATTCATTTCTCAAGTACACCCTCCCCCAACTTAACATATGCATTGTCCTCAATGTATAGAAATTAAGTAAATGAAATGAATGAGAAAAAGGGAAAATGTTACCATTGATACCGAATATCAAAATTAATCCCAAAAATAAGAACATTTCCTTTGGCCAAGATTTTTTTTTTTTTTTTAGGTCTTTTTAAGTCAGAACCCTAAGACTATATATCATGCATTATCAATTTGGAGTGAGGAGATCATATTTTCTTACCCAAATCTAACGAATGTTTGGAAGACGAGGAGGTCTCACCTTGTGGTTTGTCAAAAATACTCCTTGATATACTGGAAAGATTGCTGGTGAAGTTGCTTCTCTACCTTGAACTATTTCAGGTCTGATGATTGTGTGATAGGCCTTGTGGTTCCTCTGTGTAGAAGATTGACGAAAATCTTTCTTTCTAATAGGACAATAGTATTTGATGTGCCCTTTACCACCACAGTGATGATAATGGATGTCCGGGCCGATCAAGGCTCAAGGTGGGCGATGGACCGGTTCACATACTTCTCGTTCGCATTATGATGATGGTGTAGAAGAGGCTTCAACAGTGCAATGCTTCTTATCAATATGGTCCACTTTCTGCTTCAGAAGACTCATTTCAGTTTCTAGATTATGTTGTTTTTCCAAAACTTCTTTAAGCTGATTCTCTAATAACTGATTTTTCTGGGAAGAAGTCTGTTGTTCATCCTGAAATGTAGAGTTCATCTTCTCAAGATATGATACTCTCTCTGTCAATTTTCCATTCTGCTCACTTAAATCCTGAATTTTCTGCAGAACATGGCTAGCAACGCATCTGTGGTGGGGTTCTCAGGTTCGTCACAGTCTTCTGTAGATTGAGCACTCTCAATTGTATTTTTGAATGGGAAGGATTCTTGTATCATACTATCAAGGAAGTACACATCTCCACCTTCGGTGTCATCACAATTCTTATGCAACAGGTGAAAGATATTTATGTCCATGGACATCTTACCAAAGTTCATCTTCATTTCACCGTTGTGACAATTTATCAAAGCTTTTGCGGTAGCGAGGAAAGGTCGGCCTAGAATAATTGGAATTTTATCAAAGGCCTCCTAGGTGTCTATCACAATGAAATCCACTAGATAGTAGAAATCGGCTACTTGAATAAGAACATCCTCAACTATGCCTCTGGGAATCTTGGTAGAATGGTCAGCTAACTTCAATTTGACTTTTGTAGGCTTTAGGTTTTCCAGGCCCAACGCTTGGTACACATGATATGGCAAGAGATTAACACTAGAACCAAGGTCTAAAAGAGCATTACCCGTGAATTTTTCTCCTATCTTGCATAATATTGTAGGACTTCCTGGATCTTTGAGCTTTCTTGGTGTTTGCTAATGGATAATAGATATTGTTTGTCTAGCTAGAAATGCTCGCTTTGGAACATGAGTATTTCTCTTTATGTTGCATGCATCCTTCAAAAATTTGGCATATAATGGCAATTGCTTGATTGCTTTGAGAAAGGGGATATTGATGTTATCTTTCTCAAATGCCTCCTTCATCTCTAAAAATTTCTTGTCCTTTTTGCTTTGAGCAAAAAACATAGGAAAAGGTGCCTTTGGTACAAACACATCAGCATGTGTTTGCTCTTCTTTCTCTTTGGCATTCTTGCATATCTTGTCTTGGTCATCTTGACAAATGGGAGTTGAAAGGATTTTTCCCACTTCCTTTTCAACTTCATTTGAAATCTTGACCGATTGCTCTGTAGCAATGTCATCATGAGAAGGTAAGTCAACCTTGTTGTCTATCTTCAATCCTGATATGAAAGTAGTAACTAAGCTGACATGATCATGGAGGTGATCAATACTAAAAGTTGTCCCAATGTGGCATACATCTTCACTCTTCAATATTGGTTCCAATAAGCTAGGTTGAGTGGCTTGTGTCTTTACAGACAAAGCAGTGGTGAGTTGGTCAACCTTAGCCTCTAGAGACTCCATTCTAGAACATTGACTTGCCTGAGATTGCTGGAGATTGAGCTGAGACTGTGCAAGAAACTCTAGAACACTTTCAAACTTCTGATTTTTTTTGTGATAGCAAAGTAATAGCATTCTCCAGGTTGGCAGGTGCGACATAATTTCTCCTAGGATCAGGCATTAACTCTCCACTTGTATTGGAATTCTGCTGAAGTATAATTGTTGTTGAGGAACCAACTGTGAAGCTTGACTTGTCTGTGGAATATAACTTTGATCTTGAGAACCCGGGGGTCCAGCGTTTTGTCTCCAATAATTGCCATGAAAGTTATTACCACCTTGGTTGGGCCTCTGAAATGAGTTCACATTGTACTCTCCAACTGATGCATGTTGACAGTAACCAGGACATTCTAGAGTTGCATGGGAAGTGTCCAAACAAACTTCGCAGTATTGGCTAGCTTGCATTATTGGGAGAGATTTAGCTTGAGACTTGTTGATCTTGGAGGGATTCATAGAGAACTGGTTAAATTTCTTACTCAGAGTTTCAATGCTGGTGACCAGGCTGGCCAATGTAGACTTCAGTTCTTGATCTGATTGTTTATATGCTTGGTAACCAAATTGCTTTGGCTCCCCCTCCATTCTAGCTATATCCTCGTTGCTAGTAGTCCATTGTTGTGTTTCTTCAGCTAAATTCTCGAGAAAGTTGTAAGCTTCCTTTCCATCCATTAATGTAAACTTGCCTTTGTGCATTGACTGTATCCTCTGCTTATTCATCATCGAGAGTCCTCGATAGAAAAAATGAGCCAGTGTGTTCTTATCATATCCATGATGTGGACATGAGACTAGCAGATTATTGAATTTCTCCCAGCTTTGATGATATTCTTCAGTCACTTTTCCTTTGAAATTGCTGATAGCTTGCTGCATGGCATCTGTCTTTTGGGGTGGGTAGAACTTGTTCATAAACTTTGTTCTCAACTTCTCCCAGTTGTCTATTGAATTGATCGGCTGTGCAGTTAACCATTTAGATGTTTTACCTTCGAGTGAGAGTGGGAATAGAATTAACTTGATACTCTCATCCCTGATATTCTGGTTCTTGAAAGTTCTGAGGACTGATAGAAATTTGTTCATGTGGACATAAGGCTGAACATTGTCTGAACCATTGAACTTTGGAAACATAGAGATTACTGATGCTCTAAGTTCAAACTGGTTAGATTCTGTCTCTGGAAAAACAATACTACTGGGTGGGTCTCCAATGATTAGCGAATAGAAATCGCTCAGCTTCTTCCTCTGTTGTGCTTGCATGGGTGGGATAGCTTCAGGATTATTGGTGTCCACAACACCTCCATCATTGCGTGCGGCCATTGTATCAATCCTGTATAGTATTCTTGCTATGCGAAGATGATGAAAACTATCCTACAATGCTTGAATGCAATTAAACTAATATACAACTATTCTAAATTATACTAATATGCAAAACTACTCTCCTTCAACTGGGTTGGGCTTTGCAGCTAGTATCTCGCTCGTTGTCTAAAGCTATCTCTTCTAGGGTTATGGTGAATCACTTGGATTGCTTAAGTACCACGGCCCATAGACGATAGTCCGTTTGTCAAGATTCAGACAAGAAACACTAGAGTTTGATGTTTCGCTATGTTGGCTTACAACTTCAATTGCTGAAAAGGCCCTAAATGCAATTATACTAGAAAGCGATAAAACCAAACTATGATGCAACTATACTAAGAAAGCAATAAAACTAAACTACGATGCAACTATACTAAGAATGAAATAAAAAGAACGAAGATTCGACTAACCTGGATGGTAGATCTTGTCTTCAAGATGTCCTTCAAGCTTCTTTCTTTCTCAAAAGGATGGATGATGCGGCTAAAATTACCTCAAAATCCAAAGTTCTAATCTTGAAAGAAAACGTTAAACATAAACAACTTAAAATGGCGGTGGCGCCATTTGACCTTACCTCTTTTTGTGTTTATAAGATATGGATGAGATAGTATATGGATGTTGTAGATGGATGATGGTCGTTGAACAAAATAGAAGCGTATCAAAACCTAATTATCCCTCAATAAGTAAAGGATGAGTAGGGTATCGTTCTACTTTTAAGTGTATGTTTATATGAAGGACAGGATTGGAAAGGGGGTTTGAGGGATTAAAAACTATGATTATAGATATTATAGATTCTTAAACTAAACTAAACTAAACTAAACTAAACTATTGAGAATTTATAAGAAAGGGAATTCAAGAGATTAGAATCCACTAATACTTTTGATTCAATGACCTTTTTCTTCATGGTTGTTCTCACAAGTAGACTACAATTAGGCAATCAAGCGAAGTGTCGATGCCTCCTCTTATCTAAAACATCGTTAACTAATCACTCTACTTAAGGTTGTTCCTATGTTCATGTTACTAGTATCTTCTTTCTTTTTATGTGAGCTTGGGCAGCTATTCAATGAATCACCATCTAAAGCAAACACAAGGAATACTTCCCTTACTCTGAAACACTACACAACTAGAAGAAAAGTAGAGAATAATAGTATAATATTCAATTACAATAAATAAAACTCTATTCTAGCATTATATTCAATTGCAATAAATAAAAACCTTAATCTATACTTCCATCCCCTGGTGTGGGCAATGGAACTAATAACTAAAAACATAAAGAACTAACCTGATTGGAGAATACAATTTATTAAGACTCAGCTAGTTAAAACCGATCTTTTATTATTAATCTCTCTCTGCCTCAAGTTCTGGAGACAAGAGTATAAGTGAATTGGCAAATTACATGAGGCACTTAGGTCCTCTATTTATAGAGGTTACAATAAGCTCTAGAAGCATTCCAAACCGTTATTTGTTTCCTAATACAAATAGACTTCTTTCAGAGTCCAACTTCGTCTCCAAAACTAAGAAGAAATTGGCTACAGTGTCGATCCATGCGCCCGACGACTATTCATCGTCTGCCTCGACGCTGATTAATGCATCCGACGCCGATCCATGCATCCATCCACGCCAGCAAGCCTATTTTGTCTCTTCTGCTCTATCCTTCTATCCTCTTTTGCGGGCTTTGGTCCAAGCAACGAATCCTTTGGCATTGGGCTTCCAAATAGGCTTTAAAATAGGTCCAAGTCGCATCTTTAATAGCTCCAATTCCTTGGCCTTCTCCATGATTTTCTACGGGCTTCCCATGTGATCCTTAATGATTCGAATTGCTCCATTTTACCCTTTTTTCTCTAATATTCCACAAAACTCTCTCTTTCACCTGTAGAATCATAAAACATAACTTACAAACAGTATTAGTCAACTAAGATGGCTAAACAAGAAACATAATCGAGGGTTAAATAACACTTTTTGAGCACTTATCACCCACTCTCTCAGTCGCAGATGGCCGAGGACTATCGGACTTGGAAAATGAATTCCCAGCAGAAGGTGAATGCTGAACTTGTACGGTAAAAGGGATACTTTCTCCGTTATTTGTTTTTCGAGAAGCTATTGACGTAACTTTTGTTTTGTGGTTAAGGGTATCCCCACAGACGGCGCAAAATATGTTTTGACAAGATTTGCCAAAACACACCAGTTGGGTCGAAGTGATCTTTTCGGAAGATATTGCGAAGGGATGGTTGTTGTTGAGAGTTGAGACTGGACTTCGGTCTGAAGTTGTCTACGTATCCAAAGATATTGCTTGGGATCAAGTCTCAATGCGTAGTTCTGGAAAATGATGATGGTTGGATTTTATAGGTAGGATTGGTAATAGTTTCTTCCTCGTTCTCCAATATTCCAATCGTGGGATGAAGTTGGAGAACTGGCAGGAGAACTGTCCAATCGTGGGATGAAGTTGGAGAACTGGCGGGAGAACTGTCTAATCGTGGGATGAAATTGGAGAACTGGCGGGAGAACTGTCCAATCGTGGGATGAAGTTAGAGAACTGGCAGGAGAACTGTCCAATCATGGGATGCAGTTAGAGAACTGGCAGGAGATGAAGTTGGAGAATTGGCGGGAGAACTGTCCAATCGTGGGATGAAGTTGGAGAACTGGCGGGAGAACCGTCACACGATATGAAGTTGATGGAAGTGAATCTTGAATGTGGACGAAGTTGTAGAAGTTGTTTAACTCGGAAAACATGTGCGCAATTGATATTGATTTTACGTGTACGTATGTAAGCTTTGAGCATACGCTTTAAACATGGGCTTTGAGTTTGGGCTTTATTGTAGATAAGCTCTGAGCGTGGGCTTTTTTGTAGATAAGTTCTGAGCGTGGGTTTTTTAGTAGATAAGCTCTGAGCATGGGCTTTTTGGTAGATAAGCTCTGAGCATGGGCTCTGAGTGTGGGCTTTTTTATAGATAAATTCTGAGTGTGGGCTCTGAGCATTGGCTTTTTGGTAGATAAGCTCTGAGCATGGGCTCTGAGCGCGGATTTTTTGTACATAAGCTCTGAGTATGGGCTTTGAGCGTGGGCTTGTATTGAATTGGGCTTTTATTAGGCCACATTTGTGGGGGCCGAAACAACTTCTAAAAGTGCTTACGTGGCACTGCATAGACAAGGATCAAGGGTGAGATGGCAGATTTTGTGTGGGGAAAATTGGTTATTCCACACATTCGTTCACTTGTTGGCAACTGTTTTCCGACAATTTGTCGACCCAGGATAGACTGGTCTATAAAAAGATTCTTAATCACTCGTCTTGCCGTCTATATAGCCAAAGCCGAGAGTATTCCAATCATTTGTTCTCTGAATGCCCCTTTCTCTACATCAATCATAACGGGTATTAAAAGCTTGTTGGGGATTGTAACAGATACAAGAAGCTCAAATAGGGAATGGTCCTCCATTTTGCGAATCTGTAAAAGAAGGGAAAATGTTGGGGAGATTTATAAGGTGTACATATGCGCTGTGGTGAATGCCATTTGGAAGGAAAGGAATGCATGAAGATTTTCAAACAGATTTCAGCCAGCTACAGTCATCCTTGCTAGAGTCATAAGGCAACTGAAGCCTTATATCCAAGTTTAGGTACCATCCTTGATTGATACTACTGAGTCAAGGTCCTTGTGCCTTGCATTGGGTATCCAAGTTTCTTTCAAACCTCAAGTAACAAAATGGTGCAATTGGAATCCCCCACCTGCAGCAAGAACAAAATTGAACATTGATGGAAGCTTGAAAGGTTCAGATACAGGTCATGGGGGGTGATAAGAGATGGCAATGGGAAGGTTCTGCTAGCCTTCACTGGGTCAGGTGGTAAATAGTTGGTGCTCTTCCAAGAGTTGAAGGCAATAGAGATTGGCTTGAGTGCATGCGCGAATATGGACATTCAAATGGTGGAAGTGGATACAAATTCTATGTTTGCAGTACAGGTTATAACAAAAATTGCTGCCCCCCCCTTGGTATTGTATGAACCTAGTGACTCATATCCAGCAACTTAGCACACTTTTTGCCTTTTGTTCCTTCAATCATGTATATATACAGGGAATCCAATAATCCAGCTGATTATTTGGCTGGTTTGGGGTTAGGCCCTATTGACTTTTTATCCTTTGTAGGTCCTCCCATAGATAGGCAACTATGTATGCTAGTAGAAGAGGATGCTAATGGAACTATGTATGCTAGGCTTTCTTGATTAATACAGGTGGGGGTCTGCCTAACCCTAGCTTATTCCTAAAAAAAAAAAAATTATTCTAATATGATTTTTTTTTTTGAATTTTATGTGGAAAAACATGCATAGTGTAGAAAATAAGAAAAATTTGGGCATGATGTATTTCTATGTCCTTCTGTTCATATACCACAAATCCTCATACATTCCACAAAACACAGATAAACATAACAGATGATACTAAAAAAACTAGAAATGCATAAAGATAAAAACATATACTACAACGACAATAAAAAAACATATAACTATGCAGACACTAGGGAGTTGTCTAGTCAGATTCCGCACGGAATAACTAACAACGTTGAGATGAACTCGAGCTAGTTAGGCTCTCGCAGGTGGAGAAGATGGTATGTCGGGCGCACTACACTAAAACAGCTTTTTTGTGACGCCAAAATGGCATCACAAATAATTTTAGTGACACCATTTTGGCATCACAATTTGGCGTCAATTATTTTTGTGACGTCAAAATAGCACCACTAAAATTATTTGTGACGTCAAAATAGCGTCACAAATTAGTGACGCCAAATATTTGTGACGACAAAATGGTGTCACAAAATATTAGGCGTCACAAAATTTGTGACGTCGTTTTGGTGTCACAAAATATATTTTAAAGAAAAAAGATAAATAATTGGTTGCTATACATTCACCTTACAGTCTTGCACCCTGTAAAATAACTCATTTAAAATACCATCCACTTTATAGAATACAAAATTACACCGTCAATCCCATTCAAGAATATATAGTATTCTTTCCATCCCTTTTAAAATTATGAAGTCACTTGCAAGACTAAAATACTTATATTTCCCAAGCAAAAGTACTATGTTATATTACATTATGTTTACAACTAGCTACCTAGAAAGAAAGTCTTATTAGAAAGTGCCCAAGTTATTGCAATATGGACCACCTCCATTCTTTAATGCGAGACAAACCAATGCCACATGATTTGCCTGTTTCGGATCCACATCGCGTACTCTACGGAAACAGTTGCCAAAACAGTAAGGCCATCATGACTTAATACCAAAGGCTTTTGATACTTAGCCCTTCACAGAAGAACTAAACACCAAGGGCACTAGCAGCGACACCAGCAGGCACTAGCAGGTCCATGGCAGCAGCAGGCACCAAATGACAAATCAACACCCAAAGAGCAGCAAGCGTGCACCCAAAGATCGACGGCAATAAAGACACCACCACCACCAAGCAGCGGGGCACCCAAAGAACGACACCACCAACAGCAAAGAACATGCACAAGAGGTCCATGGCGGCAGCAAAGATCCACTCGCCTTAATGCACCGACACTTGTATTACGTGGTCACATTTTCTATGCCTAACATAATGGTTCTTAGGAAAATATATAGTGTATTTTGAGGATTATACCTGATAATCCACAAAACCCTTGGGGTACACCATGCACCCTTGTACTGCAGACCCAGTGAACTTCCTCCACTTAAGCCGGTTGTAGTAGACCACCAAGGAGAATAATCAAGAGTTGGCATTTCATCTACGGATGCTCCACCAGGTGCCTCACTCATGGCCCTCATTGCCACAACATACTCATAGGTTGTTATACCCTGTGGATGAAGAGCAAGGGAAAAAACAAACCACAAAGTTAGACTTCAAATAGGCTTATTATTGCATCAATAAATTTCCATTCACAGGTGTTCTATGCCCCAAACCTCTCTTATCAGTATCATGTGAAAAAAGAAAAGTTCGCCCAACGGTAGACAAGCCAGCAACGAAACCGCGGAAAAAACAGCCTGCATAAGGCATAATGTAAATTAAATGGTTAAACTATCAAGTTTGGGTCTAGCCCTACTGAAAAACTATATGTTTAAGGACGAGCATGATCGTATCAATTTGAAGACACAACACTGAGCTAATCACTTATATATTCTGATTAATCAATTATTCAGATAATATACATTTATCACGTATCCACATTGGTTAAATTACCTGACAATGGTGATCAAACCCATCCACACATTTATCACAACTTCTGCAATATTTGCTGAATTTCTGCACCTGCAACGTAAATAAGAGGTTTTGTAAATAATAATAGATTGAAGAAATAAATGTCACAAGACCGTGTTAAAATAGCAAATCCGTAATATGGATGCATGAAGCAATGTCAATGCAATAGTATATTGAGTTTCCATATGGGCTATGAGAATTTATAATTCCAAAACAGAAGCAATTACTTTTTTTTCATACCGAGATGAAACAGCTCCAAAACTAGAATTTGTAGTGATTAGTGAAACCCATAATCTTTTAAGCCAACCAAACAAAATAATCTAGTTATTGCTATTCCTTATCCAATTCATTGCTTGGGCCCAAACACGAAGTAACCAATTTTTTTTTGTTTTTAGAATTAATGTTTGTATCAGGGAATAGCTAACTACAACAGTCAAGTTTAAAACTATGCTTTTCCATCTCATTCAGAAAATATATTCTTGTCCCTTATGTCTAGCTATTTTTCTTGACTTTTTAAAAAACCGCTTCCCAAATAAAAAACAGTAAAGTTGAAACCATTACCCAGGGAATACAACAAACAAAGTAAATAAATAATAAAAATAAAAAGACAACAAATAATATTAAAGAAAAAAAACGTTAATTACTCAAAAACCAACTTTATTTAGACGTTGTATGAAAATAAATTTACCAAGAGTATTTAAATTAATAATACTAGGCTCCTAGCTATTATTCCAAAGGTCTACGGAATGGGCTTGACTTTTAAGTGTTACACTGCTTGTGTTTTAAGTGAACTCAAACTATGCTTGACTATGAGATGGTATATGGATTTTGGGCCTGATTACGAGGTAAGGCCTGGAACATGCACAAAGCTGTACATTCAGGTATTACAACTCTGAATTTCTTGACTGTAAAATATTTTACTATTTGTCCTACTTAATAATTGAAATAGTAGAAGATAGCTCACTTTTCAGATACATAATAAATGAGTTTGACCAAGTCCATCAAAGTTCCAAAACTCATTAACAGTAGACTAAGGCTGAGTCCAATGGCTCCCTATCCCTTTAAAAGTAGAGCTAAAGTCAACAAATTTTACTCTCTATCATTAATTTCCTCTTTATATATACAAAGGATTCTACTCTCTATCTCTATTTTACTCTCTATAGAGAGTAAAATAGAGATAGAGAGTAAAAGACTATATAGAGAGTAAAATAGAGATAGAGAGTAAAATCCTTTGTATATATACATAGAAAAATAATGATAGAGTAAAATATGTTGACTTTAGCTCTATTTTATTGACTTTAGCTCTACTTTATTGACTTTAACACTACTTTTAAAGGGATAGGGAGCCATTGGACTCAGCCTAAGACAAGAACTTCTACTAGTAGAAGCTACCTCATCATTGCAGAGTGTACAGAACAAGGCAGCTTCCCCTTCACCTTGTTGCTCAGTGCACCTTCCAAGTTTGCAGCAATCTTCAATCACAAACAATGCACAAAAAATTCCCCCAACTTTTATTTATGTAAACTGAGACCCTTTTCCAACGAAGTATACCTGCCATGTCCATTATCAAACATCTAACTTTCAGAATGCAAAATTATATAAGAGTTCGATCTAGATCTGAGTACAATTCTTTCTATCCGCTAACTAGAGAATTTAGCAATACCATTTGGTTTGTGTTCAAAACAATCAAACAAGTTCTAGAAGAAACTAAACAAGGCAATGCAGGAAACTTGATTCCTTAAGACAATTACAATACAAATGGACAAAAACATACAAGACTGCCAATGCAAAAATTTATTTGACCTAAAGCAGTAAGAAATAAAAAAGATAACGATAATTTGATGATAATTATTCATTCAAAACCAGAGATGCAACTAGAAAAGTAACAAGATTGGTTTGCTCCATATTCGATATCAGTGATCTGCTGATAACCATGATAAATAGGAATGTAAAAAACAAGTACTACGGTCCAGCCAAGAGTTAGCCAAGTCCATTATTTGTTTCATGAATGGATTGAATATTTGAGATTCCACTTAATACTTGCAAAGACATATAACGCAAGCAGAATACTCATTTAAGCCATTAAGTGAAATCTTGCCCAATGTTACTCAGAGAACCGTCTCTTCAAAAAAATTCTCTGCTATAATACTCTAATTATGTTACCACTCTAAATATTTTTACACAATTAATTTATTGTCAACCATCCACTAAGAAAGTATAAATCATCATATATCATGGAATCTCACAAGAGATGTAATTTATAGTAGCCACACTTCCTATATGCTGGATTGCTCGCCTAGCATGAACATTTCATTAACTACTGTATACATGTATGTCTTAGTTCTCAGTTCTCAATTCATTCTCAGGAAACTTCTTTCCCCCTTTTCAGAAAGAGTGAGAAAACTAATACCGTTATCGTGAAAATAGTACATGTTTGTGTCCGAAGAAGTAATTCTCCCTTGCAGGGAGAATCCATGATTTCCAGTTCAGAATGACAAATCTCTGTAAAACCCCTTTCATAGGGAATAATGGTTGCATTGTTCCTTGCTTGTTTTGGCAATCTTGCTTTCAGCACAGCAGCTCCTCGTAAAGCTTTAGCAATAGAAAATTGTACCACCAGTTAATTATCCATTACTGAAGCAGTGAAGCATTCACAAAAGCAGTGCTTTTCTTCAATAAAATGAGAAGTTTTACATGCCATAATTGTTCAGAAAAGTCCACAAGAGACTAAGCAATTAAGTGGAGTTACCCGCTTAACCGCAGCTACTGCGGCGATAAAGTCATAAGATCCCCTAGGGTTCTAACGCCAACAGCCAACCTTACAACGTAAGCCACCCGATCATGATCTGCACTGGCTGATTCTACAATTTCAAGAAAATGTGATGCTAAGACCTCCGTAGCTGATGCCATAGCTGCTCTCATTTTTGAGTTATTGGAGTTCTCTGTTACAGCCAACGCCGCAGCAACTCCAGCCACTCTTAAGGCAGCATGTACTCGAGCATTATCAACGCGTGCTCTCTCTTTCTTTTTAACTTTGTTGTTGTTGTTGTTCCTAAACTCCTTGTTATGAAACCATTTTCCAATAGAGCTAGCTCTCCTGGTGTTAACCATATTAACCGGTTTGCATAACTGCAGCAGAGTGATTGCACCGTGTTATCTCACATTATGTGAACACACTGGACAGATTTCTTCAAGATGTTTTTTAAGAAAAATTAAATAAATAATAAGTCCAGTTCAAATTAGCAACTACAAGAAGACTAGTATAGAAATTACAAAAGCGATAGAAGTGAAACATTGTATAAACTTTTGTCAAACTACTTCATGATGATTTTGGGATAACCAGCTCTTAATACGTATTGCATTTGTGTATTGGGCGAATGTTAACGGCACAGTGCAGAGTATTGAAACATAGCAGAGATAGCCCTCAACTATTTGAAACCAAAACTGGTATCTTCACTAAACTTGAAGTGGTGACTAAGTTATAATAAACTCGACCAATTAAAAGTGTCAGTGCAATACAGACTAGTTATACATTGCTAGTAATTAAATGATTTGGCAATGTTGTGGTTCTCTTATCTAATAGAATGAAAATAACAAAAAATGGAGAAGTCATACATGATATTAATGACACTGATCAATAAGACAAACAGTTACACAAAGAAAAGATCGATCTTACATATTGTGGTGCATCAACCATCTCTTCATTTTGAAAGAGGGGCATGTCCACAACAAACGGTTTCTGTTTGTGAGCAAAATCTTTTGAGATTTCTTTAACAGAGATACTTCATGATCTTGATAAGAACTCCATAGGTTCTTTTGGTGTTTGTGGTGGAGGAATTGATAACAGTGATGCTGGCACTACTATGTCCATCACTTGGTCCCCTTCTACATAGTCTAAACTCTTCTTCCAACTTAAATAATGACCACTCCCCATCTTTCTTGTTCTTGATAGCCAACTGAAATGCAACCAAAATAACGTAGAATGGTTATTTTGAAATGCTCCAAAAAATCCAAAATGAAATCCATCCAGAACTAAACAAACACCACTCAGAATACCCAACCATACAAAAAAGAAACAATTTTTATAAGCAAATAAGAAAAAAAATAAATCCTCCATCCAATAACACGAAAGTAATCATAAATTGACCAAATTCAATCAATCACGCATGACAGTAAAGTTATAATTTTTTCACACCAAATATTAATGAATTCAAACTAGATTACACAAGAATAACGAACTAAGTAAATTAGAAATTGGAATACCCTAACTTGATTTCAAATTAATCACAGTCAGTACCTTTCTCCATTAAATCAATCACATCTTCGAGCTCCTTGAGCGTCTTTGCCTTGGGAATTTTCAATCGTTTAATGGTTTGACAGTAAAGAAATTTCGAAGCTTTAGATCTAAACACTTGAATCGTTTCATGGTGACAGACCAACCATCATTTCTAGGTTTATGTATCTTTTTCAGAGGTAGTGGTGGGAAGTTGAGACTTGAGAGAGCAGTGTTTAGATCTAAATGTAATTTTTTCGAGAAAACGTGGTCCCTTAATTGTAACTTTCATTCTTCACCGTCACTTTATTTAGTAAAATTCCATAACATTTAATTGAAATAATTCTCTAATTATTGGTGACGGCTTTAGCAGAAAAACCTAGTGTCACAAAAAAGATGTTATGGTGTACGACTGTCGGTTGTTGGGTTTTTAGGTTTTTGAATTTTTGGCTCAAGCCTATATGAAATGTGGAAATACTGAAAAGGTCCTGTCCCAACTTGTAACGCTGAAAATGCAAATTCCTGCTTCGTTACCGGTCCGATTCAGACAAACGAATTGTCAAAATGATCAGCGTAAAAAATCATATCCAACGGTTTATCACATGCTTTGATACAAAGTTGTATGACACACAAGATGATAGATGAACGCCTTGAAGCGTGAAGATGACATAAACTGTACACACGAATGAGCTCGGAAAAGAATAAAGTATGCCAACTTGAAAACAAAGCACACAAATAGTAGAATGAATCAAAAAGAGTGTTACAAGAACAAAGGGAACGGATGGTGGAAAGAATATACAAACTTGAAATTAAAGACTAATTAATTTTTTTGGATTATATTTTTGAAAAACTGTAAAAAATGTAGGTCGTTTTAAGTCAAATCCCCAAGACTCGAGTCAATCCCAACCAGAAGGTTTGATGACTCTATGAAGCTGAGCTCTGTGATTTGGTGTAAGGCACATGTAGATTGTAAATATGGAGCCTTCATTTATCTGCTGAAGCCTAGGGCAGTCTGGTGTTTGACATCTCAAGCACTAGTTCTCCCTGACTGCACGCCGTCTGCGGGCATAGGAACTTTTTCCTGCACCAGGCGTGGTGGTGTGAATTATCTTCCAGATATCATGTTTTATATCAATCGCAAGATAAGCAAAAACTTCTGAATCAGAGAGTACACGTCTCCATTGAGCCTTGCTCAGTGGAGAATAACTGTCTTTAGACATTTTGAAAGATTTTTAGAGGGGGGGGGGGGGGGGGGGAGAAAAGAAGTTTTTGAAATTTTTAGCAACTGGAAATTTTGTAGAATTTTTAGAAAAAAGAAGAGGGAAATTTTTAAAGTTTTTATTCAAAATGAGTCTTTTAATGTCAGATTCTCGAGACAATAATAGATAGGTGCATGATAAAATTAAACAATTCATGGTTTCACTTTGGGTTACACAATTTGTTTTATTCTAGAATTCAACGCCTAAAAACGAGGGTTTTTTTTTTTTTTTAAGTTCTAGTTTTTCTTAAAAGATATCTCTAATAAGATAGATGGTTTTTACAAGAAGATAAAATCATATGTTAATCTAGTATCATTTTGGTTACTCTGGGACGTAAGATTTTAATTTTCATATCCTCAAGTTTTTTGAAAACATATATATATATATATATATATATATATATATATATATATATATATATATATATAATAAAACAAAATGGGAAGACAAAGGGTGGTGGGGATTTCATAAGGATTTGTGTTTGATAGAGGCAGATGATTGGCTCAGATCATTTTGAAACCCCTTTTGATGAAAATTCTTAATAACATTTAAACAAATTAAATGTTTTTTAAATGAATTAAAGAAATGATTACATTTTAAATCCCAATAGTTTTATTGCCATTAATACATTTTAAGCTCTCAAACTTCCACCTGATGTAATTAATTATCTTTGCTTATCTAATTAGTCCTCTAATCAAATCTCTTTGGTTTATGCTCTAAAGTCTTGAGCCCGAAAATAACTATTTCTACCATGTATCACGCGTGGGCCAAGACCTGCAATTAAAGGTTTTTTTTTTTTTTTTTTTTTTTTTTTTTGTTAACCAAGATTGCATTAAAAGTTTAAAACACCTTTAATTCCCCACTATAAATAAAAAACGGAAGGGAATGCAAAAGTCAAAATGGAAAGGCTTTAATTCACAAATAACACCCTGCATCTCTCTCCTCTAACTTCTCTAATTCCTCACCTTTATCTCTCTCACTCACCAGTCCACTTTGTTTGTCTATCTTCTCCAAGTTCTCTCCCACTCTCCTATCAGTTAATCTCATCTTTCATGATATTAACATTTTAATTGTTTTCAAATGTGTAAGATTTCTAGAGAACCCAAACCAAGTTAAGCCCTTAGGTAATTTCAGGTAACATTGAAAATCGTGTTAATTTCAAGTTTGAACTTTAGTTTGCATTGTGTTTCCAACTTTTTTATTAATATTTTCTTTAATCTATATCAGTGTTAATCTCTATTTCCACCTTTCACTATGAATTTTCAGTTGTGACATATTAGATTTGCCTTTTCCATTTACAAATTATTCTTCCTAAACTAAAAAAAAAAGGAGGAGCACGTCTTAAGAAGCATCTCTACATTGATATTAACTTATTGAGTCTACTACTATTTTTAAAGTTTGTTAGTATTGATTTAGTAGTATTATATCTTTTCAGTTTGTTATATATACATTCTAATATTTATATTTCAATGATATATGGCTATAAATGTCTTCTATATGATGGCCACATTGGCCAAGATCTTTTCATAACTCAACTGATCGAGTATTGCTTTGTTATGTATGTTGATGTATTTTACAATAGAATTGGTGGTACTCACATATCCATAATCTCCACTTCTACACGTTTAATTGTTTTTCATGGGCAACCATCTGATTTTTATATAGTTGTTGTTTTAATTTTTCAAAATAGATTCATTAGCTTATCCTTCTGTTATGATATGCTTTAATTAGTTAGTGAAGATAAAGGCCAGTTCAGATGGGTCAAAACTTTAATAGTGATACAGTTGTCTTTATTCCGAAATAAGTTAGGGATGCACAAGATGATGAATGGATTTGTCTTATTATAACCCAATTCTATTTTGTTTAGTTAGTTGAATTTTGATAGTATTAGTCCTCAAGTCGAACAGGAAAATCCAAGAACAAGAAGACAACTACCATCTTAACAAGTTGATGTTATAATAGTCACTGATGTGCCATCCACTCTTTTCAAAATGTCTTAATTTGAATATGGATGGAATATGTTGTTAGGTAAATGTTTTTAGCCAATTTGATAGGTTTAGTTAAACAGGATGAATAGTAGTTAAATAATTCGCGATTTGGCTGATTTCTATAGTTAATAGTTATTACACTTGCAATATATGTATAGTTGATTGAGATGATGGGGTTTAGTTACAATATTAAGTTATTAATGAATTTAATAAATCGAATTTAGTTCATTATATTTTTCCACCATAACGTTGGCATACAAGTTGAGTCCTCTATTGGACGCAAGTGAGGGCTGATGTTTGATCCAGTGTATGTTTTCTCACTTTAACAATTTAAACATATTGGGATTTCAAAATGGATGAAGCATCAAACCAGATAAGCTCTTATTAACGATATTCAAAAGCATGTCTTAGTATTCAAGTAATTTAGTCTTTTCTATATATTTCCAAAAATGGCATTGTTTATGTTTCTTCAACGTACCGTGGTAATTTCTCTGCTTCACTCTTACTTTCCTAATAGCAATCCTAGACCAAGTCACACATCAATCATTCCATTTGTTTCACCTTTAGGAGTGTTAGGAGGTCTATGTTTGTGGAATAGTCCACACTTGCTTTCGTGTTTGGCTACTTGGTTATTCAAAGAAACGCTACTTGCACAATCATATAAATTTTACTGTTACCATTCAAAAACCAAATCCGGCCCATTCCCTTTGTATTGACTGGCTTAGGCACATTGAGGATTACCTCTTCTACTGGTGTCAATAGTCAATAGTAAAAAACTGACTAGATCAATCAACTAATTGCTGCTTCGTTTCCATTGCAAGTATTAACTGTAGATAACTAGGTTTGGTTATGAAATTTGTAGAAGATATGATGTTCTGCAAATTAGACATGATACCTATATTAGTTATTCATACTACAACTACACATTGTATTGTCATTGATGCAGGTTGTGTTTCTTCTACTATGGCTTCATGCCAAACTTTTCAATCTATGTTACGTGTTTGTAGAGCTTTTGGAATTGACTTGCAAGTGTATCACAATACTAATGTTGTGATTGATATATTAAGAAGCATCTTATTTGATGCAGGACTAGAGGAGCTCATGGCATCTAGCAATTACTAACAAGTGATGTGGAATTGAATTTGGCACAAAAGCATCAACCAAGCAGATTTGTTTCATTTTCGGCGACAGATTGCAAATTGATATTTCAGTGCCATCAAAAGCAAGTCAGTGTTATGGCAGACCTATTCCCACTAGAATTTTTAAGCTTATAAGTTTGTTTACAAAAGCCCTGTATAGGGTGGTTGTACATACATGAAGCTCATTTTCAAAGATGTATATACTTTAGCAACTGAAAATTGGAAATCTTTGTTGGGTCAATCTAATGGCATGGGCTTATGACTTGGTGTGCATCTTACAAATATATTTTATGACAACGAAAAAAAAATACAAATATGTTGAACCCTATAAATATTTGATGGCAAATGATTTTGTATACTTTGTAGAGATTGATTAATAGATTTTAATCATTATATCCTACATTCTTACTCATAATAGGAAAACTTGAAACTTGATGGATATTTCATATATGCAATTAGATTTGCTTTTGTGGATTTATATTATCAGTATTGAAATTTATCTAATTTCTTTTTTGTTATAATCCATCGCTTATTTAGAACTTAGAAGGAACGTACTATTTGGCTATTTCCTACTCGTTCTGCTCACATACGCTTTCGAAGGTAACACTACTGATCTCTCTGTAGATTGCAGTTTTGAAATTTTATTACTTTAGCTACACGCCTACATCTTAACTTCATTCTCACCATCATATCCATATTCACATGCATGCATACATACTAATTGTAGGGCCAATATCATTGTCCAAGTTTTCCTATCTTCGTCAATTTTTTAGAACTTTTTACAATCATTGTTTATTGGGCAAATCTTAATTCCAATTTCAGTATTTAATTAAATTTGGTACTTGCAGCAGAGTCTTTCATTTTAATTTTTATTTTATTTTAATTTTAATTTTTTATTAATGATGCAATTATACAATCCCAATTCACTTGGCATGTTTTCTATTTTCTGATTTCTACAATTAAACAAGTTCAATGAATTCGATCACGTTTGGTAAATTTATTTTTTCATTTTCATTTCATATTTTAATTTTGAATTCAGCTATTTCAGTTTGAATGAAATGGTGTAAGCCTTATTTCAGGTTGTGAAATGGTTTTAGATTGCATCGTTCAACTTGGATAGCTAATAAACTAATGCAGATTGTTTTGTGTTTTCTTCTTACGTATATTTCGTAAAAACCATTATCGGAATCAAAGGTTTTCGTAAAATTTTTGTTTTCGTGGTGTTCTCGACTGTTAGTACTACAATATTGAGAACTGATGATGTAGTATGTGTGCTCTATCTTACTTCTATAAACCACAGGTCACCAAGGTGTTAAATATACTTGGTTTGCGAGTATATTGGAAGAAATGACAACTAAGTTTAGTTTTTTTGCTGCTTCAAATTCAATGGAGGTTGTACTAGGTAACACCAACCGACATGGATATCTTTTTGAGTGTATATGCAATGTTGGGTGCTTCAGTGAAAAACAAGAAAGGTTGGTGTTCAAGACACCCAACCCACCCCCTATCTCGAGTTGATATGCATTCAATTGATTTTTCTTTGTTCTGACATAGTTGTATGTCGTTTTGTATATTTCCAGACTCCAGGTGTAGGTGACGCTTACAAAGAGTGTTGTGAAAGACTGTGTGGACTTGGTGTGTCAAGACCTCATTGGGCTTCCTAATTGACTTTTGAAATTAACAACTAGATATTAAAAGTATGTTGGAAAGTGTTCCCATCTCACTTTCACATATTATCTATTACTGATGCTTAATTTTGAGTTTTTCTTGGGTGAAAATGTTCCATTTATCAAAGAGAGGGTGTAACAACCGAGAATTGTGCTCCGGTTCTATGTGAGCCAATGGACATCATCCCAGATCTGCAGTGGTGCTGAAGAAATACAAACTTTACATAATATTTTAGTCATACTTTTCTGTAAAAGAAGAGTTGTACATTTTAGTGGGGATAATTAACCTGTTAATAATGGTGGAATGACTTTGTAATGTTATTAATTTTGGGGTTGAATTTCCAGGTTCCGGGTTAAAGCTTCAGTGGATATATCTAACAAAGGTTTTTCATGATAACTGACTTGAGAAGTAAACTCATGTGCTAGATGTTGTAGTCTATTTTTGTTGAAGCACTTGCTTGGTGAAGAGGCTTTGTTATCTTAGTTACCAAAGAAAGTTAAGACACGATGAATCTTCATAATTATTTTTATCCATAGTTAATTAAGGAATGCTTTGTATTTTGTATGTTTGCAACATTATTATGGCATGTAGTATTTTACTTTGAGTAAACATATTTGAAAACATGCAAAGAAAAGAACTGGTTCCACTAATTCAATATATCAATGAGGTTCAGGGCTTCAGGCTACGAAGAGAAAGCTGCAATTACTTTTTATATCATGAAAAGTAACTCTATGGGTGTGTTTGGCAACTAGGATTTTAGGGTGGAACTCAGAATATATTTTTGAAAATTAAGAATCACCCTGTTTGCCAACTTTTTCTACACTGGAATGAAAATCTTAAATCCCCAAAATCAAAGAATTGTAAGTTTCTATAGGGGCAGAAGCTTGAGATTTACATATATTCAGGAATTTTAACTACTTGACATTGTAAGTATTGGAATTATATTTTCAATTCCAATTCCATAGGAAAACTTCCAAACAGACCCTATAGTTCTTGCAAAATGATAGCCTTGAAAACAACTAAACAAACTTCCTTTTATAGTCCTAATAAGGTTTTGCCTTAATCAAGTAGTTTATTCATATCTATTATTTGGTTATGTGGGTGTGTCATTTTACTTGACAATATGGCTCACAGTGTACTCAGACTACTCAATGTAATTTTATTTTGAAGATTTGAAGATTGTCTTGAAAATCAATATTTATTATATGTCCATTGCTCGATAAAGCGGTGATTGTTTAATATTTTTTCCACGATTGATGTACTGGACAATGTTTCGTATGGTTGTATATGGAGTTATGAACAAGTTCATCAAAAAGTGTTGAAGGCATGGTAGAGACATAGTTTGTGATTTCAACGGAATTCTCGGAATGTACTCGGAAATTTGGAATTCCGGTTCAAGAGTAAAAAAATATGTAATTTCGGAATGTACTCGGAATATGGCGGAATAATGGGCGGAATTCCGGTTTTTGGATTTGTCAGAATTTCGGATATTCGGAAATCTTGAACTATGGGTTGAGAACAACGTCCATGTCAATTTTTTCCTTAATAGACTTTCAATTGGTTTTGTTCATTTTTTTCCCTAGCAATTTATGTATAGACTTTATAATAATAATGATTAGGTATAATTTACATACCCCAACCATCATTCATGTCCCACTAATCAAATTATTTTGCACATATCAAATGTTTAGTTCATTACAATTTAGCTTTGTAACCAAAAATGAAAGAGTAGGTGCATTTAGAAAAAAATGAAATTGCATAACCGTACCAAATCAACGTTTAATTGTAAGATACATGGCAAATGCTCCCACTATCAAAAGGCACAATTTGTTTTGGTATGAGACACCACCACATACTAACATCTACAAAATAAACAACCACTTCAAAATAAAATGTCTACAAATTCCCACATACACCATACATTTGAAAATATTTGGGTGTACTAAGATTAATGTCTCAAACAACATAATAAGCACCTCATAACAAATCGTGCCATAGGCACGGGTGATACCTAGTATATATATATATATACTATAACAGTGATATAAAGGATTCTTACAAAAGCAGTGATAAAAACATACCATAACAGATTGTCTTAGACAACTTTCATGTCGGTCTGAGTGAACCCAATCCAGATGGACAGAGCTTCAGTTATAGGAGTTGGGGGTTTTACTGCGCAAGACATGGAATGTCCTGACCCGTGCGAATAGCGCGGTGATATAGGCGACCCTTAATAAGCAAAACTGATCTCAAACCACCCCTAGATTACGATTTTCTAGGGGGTTGGTCCGTGTAGAATCCATTGCCCGTTTTGAAACAAAAACACATGACTAGTGTTGTGTCGAGAATCCTCTATTATAAAAACTAGAAAAATCAAGAATGTTTATAAAAATAACAAGAAAATGCTAATTCTAACAAAAAAAGTGTAAAAGAAATAACCATAAAATTGTATACTTGTTCCATAGAGGTACACTACTCCAAACTAGGAGTAAAAGTGCTAACAAGGTATATGTAAGTATACGTGGACTCAAGGCTCCGACACTTACAACCACACACTCCAAGTGGAGTGGTCCGGTTACCTTTTTCGATGTACTCCAAAGAAACAGATGTAAGGAAATGAAAATATTGGAAATACATTACGGAACAGAGAATTTAGGTGCTTGTTGCTTCCAAGGCTGAGTTCGCTTGTTTAGGATTAGGAACTGCTTGTCTTGGGAACACGCCTTTTTGGGCTTTCTCTTGAGTTAGGTGGCTTAGAGATTATTGTATAGATATAAGATTTGACCAAGATTTAGCATTATCTCGATGTTTTGTCTAATGGGACATTAGTAGGTTAGCATTAGTCTAAGATGTTTTGTAGTCCTTTGGATGAAACCATTGCTCTATTCTGATTGTTATAGGTACATTGTCCTTGAATGTATTTTGTGGTTTGACATGATAGATTTGCGAACCCTAGAGGTGGTTGGTTTTGTAGATTAGTATTCCATTGAAAATTTGGGTGTTGCCTCCATGGTGCATTTGGTATATTGAAAGCACATACTTCTTCTGGTTGAAGTGATATTATGTTGTTGAGCAAGGGATAATAGGTAGATACACGATTTATATCGAAACAGAAAGTGCATGGTGTTATATTGATGTTCATGACTGGTTGGGGAGTATGGTTTTTTTGGTTGGTTGCAAGGGCATCTATCTTTCTTGTGAGGGTTTCGATTAATATTTTTATTTCTGGATAGGATTTTACCTAAAATATAACATTGCCTTTGGAAGTACTGGGCTGGGATGTTCTAGAATTGTTTGTGTCGCCCCAATGAGTACTCTTTTCAGCTTGGTCTTCTAGAAAGGTGATAAGAGCCCAAAATTGTAGTTTAAACCCTTTAATAGTATTTTTATTTAGCCAATTATGTTATTAATAATATATGTTTATCACTAATTACGTGTTTTTGAGTATTTCAGGTTTCAGAGTTGAATAAATGTCAATTCATTACTAATTAGGCGCTAAAAGGAGCTAAAGTGATTGCTAGGAAAGTTCCATGAAGAAAGCCCAAGTTTCATGGAGAAAAAGCCCTTAAAAAGCCCAAGTTAAAACTGTTAAGTGAAAGTCAAACCAGATTAGAGAGCTGAAGAAAAGTCAATAGAACTTCAAAAGGCCATATCTTTTGACTCAGGCCTCGGATTTGGGTTCATTTTATATCAAAATGACCATCTCAGAAAGTCTTTTCCAATGGTCTAGGTCTTGACTCGATCAGAGCAGCATAAGTTAGTGAAAATAATTAGAAGTCTCAGAGCGCTATTGTAATACGACCAAAATTAGAAGTCTTGGATTCAACTAATTGGATTATGAACTTGATTTATGGGGTCCATAATCTAGCCTAAAACCCATGCACGATTTTGTAAACCTAACCCTCTCCTATATAAAGAGGATGAAGGCAAAACTCTATATCTCTTCCTTCTATTAGCTAGAATAATATATAGGCTACTCCCCTATTTAGTTTAATTGTAAATTAGGGTTCTCTTTCTCAATCTCTCTCTTTATCTCCTATTAGTTATAATAATATCTGCTTTCTTCTCCAATTAGTTTAGAGTAATTAGGATTTAATGTTCTTGCCTCCAACTCCATTACATTATTAGTTTTATTAATATAAGTTTAGTTTAACTTAATTATGTCTTCTTATTATTGTTTATTATTAATGAACCCAATGAAACTAGGCTAAAAACTCCATTAAAGGAGTTTTATGAAGTCTAGGTGAGGGTTATGATTGTTCTTCATTAGTTTTCTTATTGTCTTATGTGCTTTAAGTTTTATAGTTGTCTAGAGATAGAGATTATAGAAGTTGAACTAGAGAAAGGAAACTCCAGAAAGAGATTTGTGGAGGAGAATTTCTCTTATACTAATCATATCTTAATACAGAGATTGCTAGGATTGGTTAGAGATCAATAAAAATTGTGACTTTTGTTGTTTTACCTTGTGTAGATTATTAAAGATTAAGATTAAAACATGAGAAACTAGTTAGAATAATCATAGGTTCACATAGATGGATTAATCCTTCCTCTATGTTCTTCCTATTCATTAAATTCACCTTTTAATTGCTTAGTTTAAATTAGTTTAATTTATAATTAGTTTATTGTATTGTTAGTTTAATTAATTTATAATTAGTTTTAGTTTAAATAAATCACAACACTACTCTTATTGTTCTCACCGTGATTTCTAATGAAATTCTAAGTTCTTAACGATTAAGAGTGGAATGAATCCTGACTCTCTATATTGCATAATGAATTGAGAGTTGGAATAATATTGATAAGAAAGTTGATCATTAATTGTTTGTGTTCTTCTATAGATAATTAAGGATCAAATTTATACGGTTATCAAAAGGTTAGAGCTTCTGTAGCACCTTTATCTAAAAAGTTTCCATTACTCATGATATCCAGTGTGACTTTGTGTTCTTAGAGAAGGCATTTGAAAAAACATTGGACAAGAGTGGATTTTTCGAGTTTATGGTGAGGACATGAATGGAGCAGGTTAGAGAATCTATCCCATGCTTTGGAGAATGTCTCACTCGGACTCTGTCTTAAGAATTGTATCTTGCTTACTATTTCCTCTATTTTCTTCGGTGGAAAGTACTTCTTCATGAAGGAGAACACTACATTTTCCCATATATCGAACGAATTAGGCTTCTGCGATAGAAGTCATGCGTGGCTCTTGCCAGCTAGAGTGAAGGGAAACACTCTCAGTTTAACTTGAACATCAGAAACACCCGAATGATTGAACGTACTGCATACCTCATGTATCCAGCGTAGGTGTTCCGTATGGTAACTCCTGTTCGAAATCGTGGAGGACGGGTAAGAGATTGAACACGTTAAGTGGAATGCAGAAATCGCTATTGAGCTGTGTGAGTCATATACAAGATGGAGGTCCATCTTGTAACGGTGTGTAGAAACTAGAGAGAGGCTCTTCAGCTTGAACTACTTCATCCGCCATCCTAATAGTTGAAAGATGAAAAATAGGAGAATGTCGAGATCGACATGCTCTCCTACGTGGGTAAGTTTTAAACACGCTAAGCTTTGTATAGCCTGAGCGTAGTCTCATGCACGATTGTGAGACTATTTTAGAATCTACTTACATGCGCACACAAATGTGTTGGATGCTCACACAACAAAATTCATTTGTAGCTTTGAAGTTTTTGAAAAGTTTGTATGCAATGTCTATAGATTAGATACTATGACCTACTTGAATGTAACAGTGGACACGAAACTAGGTTTTTGGAACTACACACGTCGAGAGAGAAGATCACTACTTCACCAGATGTTGTGCCACCAAGCATCTCACCCACGGTATTTCTAAGGGAGGAGAATGAGGAAGGTGGTTGGTCCACTGGAATCTGGTAGTTTACTACTATCTTTGTCGTGCTAGATGTTTGCCCTGATGAACGTGACTAAATTAGCTCTGCTTGGTTGATTTTATCTTTTTAATTTGGTCTATGTAACAAACATTTCACGCAACGTCTGTTCTAAAGTGGGTCTTAATCCCACTTTTTGTTCTTTTATGACTCGAGTTTAGCCTTAGCGTTAAATGTAAAGACGAGACTGAAATATAAATCACACAATCATCCAAGCATGCTTAGTAACACACAAATATCCTCTTACACTTTGTAGCGAGGAGGTTTAGAAATTACCTCCCAAGGTGTGCGTACACGACCCTTGGGGTGAATACGACGTGGTGGGGTTGACGAATTGAAGTGTTTTTTATCTTGCGTGTCAACCCAACATTTGAGTTTTTCCTTACGGTTACAAATTTAATCTAACTAAGACCCACAAGTCGGGTCGAAATGTTGGCAAAGCCAATAAATTACAATTGATTTCCTTCGTGGGCCTAAAACAACTTTGCCTTCGTGGGCTTAAACTATAAAAGCGGTAAACACGAAAATTAACTAAGTTTAACTTAATTAACTATTAACTTAATTAAACAAAATACATACAAAATTGGAAAGTGTTCATCAAAGATTGGAACTTCAACCCCCAAGTTGGGTTGTGATGTGCGCGCGTGGTACTACTTTTTCGTGCCACACACATCCAACCGGTCCAAGTTGGTTGAATCCCTAACTTTTGGTAAGTAAACTTAAACCAAAAGACTAAACTTTCAAAGCTTAGACTATTTTGTACTTAACCTACACTACACCAAAATGGTCAATTTGTAATGGAGACAATTTTACGTTAGTAACAGTTACTTCCGTTACTAATGAAGTAACAAATATATCCGTTACATATTGAAACAAGTGTTACCAAATATTTGGAGTAACAATTAGATAATTAGGTCACAGTTATATTGCTCTTTACTTACGTTTATATCCGTCAAAAAAGAGAAAAATAAAAAGAAAAGAAAAGAAAACTAAAATTGAAAAAATTGAAATTCTAATTTCGACCACAGCGTCCGCATCTTCCCCCTTAATTTTTTTTAACAAAGGTCATAATTTTGGTTTCCCTTATCTCGCTAAAACCCTAATAAGTTCTTCCTTTTCCAAAAACAAATAGGCCAAATAGGAAAGCTTGAAGAAGGAGCTGACTGCTGAGGAAGCTAGACAAACCAGGTAAACTCGCTCAAGAGATTACTCTCCTTCTCTCCCTTACTGAACATAATGCTCTTCCTCACGAATTGATTTCTCTTCCTCGCGAACTGGTTTCTCTCATCGCAAACTTTTTTATTTTTTATTTTTTAATCATATGCCGTTTTTCAGTTTGAGAGAACTTGGCATATACACTTAGATTAAACTGTTAAATTTGTTTCGTTTATACTTTTTCTTTTAATGCTTTGACTGTGTGTCCTTGAAAATGTTTCAATTTATTATATACTAAAGTGAATGTTGTTTTATTTTCAGGTATACCAGTCTGTGATCGATGTGGAAACTTAAGATTGCTGAAGGTAAGGATCCATGGCTTCGAGCTGTAAACAATCCTCTTGGAATGGAGTTCAATACCAATCCTGGAACACACAAGAACTAATTAATGGAAATTGATAAAGTTCGTGAAAGTTTTTGGAACCATTGGTTTGAAATGAAACATAGTCCAGTTGTAATATAATTTATTCTCTTACCACTAGGCATGCTTAGATGCTTACCTGTCTGCTTTGTCATATAGTTTGGTGTTGGATGCTATGTTGGACGTATATGTGAAGGATGCAAAAATTTGTTTGGCATCAAAGAAGGTATGCTCTGAACTTTCATTAGAAAGTGGATACTTGTGTAATATTGAGATGCATAGCTTGTCTTTCACGCATTTCATCAGCTAGGTATAGCATGTTTGAAAGATAAGTAAGTGTAGCTACTGATTTTGTGATAAATAATATGTTGATGAAAGTCAAAATGTGTGTTTGGACCTTGAATTTATCAACATGGATATGGGTGTTCATGGTATGACTGGTAGAAATTTATGGAAACACACACGCACCTATCAATCCAAATCCTTTAAAAGCAAGAATATTCATGTTGTGTGCGTCTTTGCTAGGGATAAGCATGTAGTGGATATGTTAGTATTTATACGTATCAGTTGACATTCTGTATACTTACATGATTGGCATGTTGGCATTGTCCTAGTTACGGCTACAGCTCTCTGTAATGGTGTTTGTAGGTTTATACATGGGGCAAAGGCTACTGTGGAACTCTAGGTCATGGCGATGAGATTGACAAGATCACTCCATCATTATTAAACAGCATTAAGGGCCTCCTTGTAATACAGGTATAATTCCTTTCTCAACTATTATTGTGCTTCTTACTTGGCCCCATTATTCATGACTTCCATCTCTATTTTATTTGTCCGTGTGACAACAATGTTGTGGTCACTGGTCAGGCGTTCATAGCATCACTATTTTTATTGGGTATGGATAATGTGTTAACTCGGCCACCAAAATTACAGAAGTGCATAGTGTGTGGTTCTATTGCTTAGAAGTGCATCTATCTTACTAGAGCTTCATTGGGGTGAGATAGCTTCCAGTGACACACATAGTAATGATGTCCTCGAGCAATCAAATAATTCTGTTTAGGTAGGGGCCTCCACTAAATATGCACCTCAAGTTAAGTCCTCGGTTGCCAAGCGTTCCGTTATAGAGCGTAGACATATTCTTATTGACATCAATGACTGATTCCCTCAGGATTTCCTGTTATATATATTTTCAAAGGAAAGATTGACTGAAGACTCCTCTAGCATAAGTCTGTTGTACAGTGATGGAACTGGATTGAGCATGAACATGGAAAACCATGATCCTAAACATTGGTCATTCTTTCAGAAGTTAGCACAGGATGAGTTTGTTAGAAATGATGTTTCTCTTATGGATCAGGACCATCTTGGATATTTGTCTCCACTTACTAAAGTTGATGAAGGGAGTCCGAGGTAAAAACTCTAACATCTCACCTTTTAGCTGAGCTTATAAACCCTTTTTTTAGTAGTGTATTTGATGCCTTACTTTCTTATTGTTTTATTCTTGAAGGAGAAAATGGATATTTAGTCCAAACTTGCAGATGCTTTTGATAGTGAGATGTTTGAATGGACACAAAGACAATGCTCTCCTGAACTTTGTTCTACACTTGTAAAAAATAAGGTATTTTATTCAAACTAGGTATTTTATTCAAACTGCCGATATTTTTTCCTCCATTATTAAATTATTGTTCATCTGCTAAAGAATTGAGTTGTTTGTTTCCATAGAATTTAAACCGGTACATGATTGAAATGCAGGTTTCATCTCGAAATGAGTTCGAAAATGTTCAAGAGAATAATGAGGTGGGTTCATAGTATTTTACTCCTAGCAGAGAGGAGCCTCTTTCAGACGACACAAAAAGTATAAATTACAAACAAGATAATGAGAGCACAGAGATGGATTCTTTTGCAAGTAGTTTACTTTGTGGATGAATAAAATACACTAGAAGTATTATTTGTTAAATTATTTGAATGGTAGAGTTGGTGTAATTTGTGGAAATATAAGTGGTTTTATATTGTTATTACTTTGTTGATTTTTTATTTATTTTTTTTATAAAAGTTATGTGTTTAGTAAGATTTGGTAGAGTGTACAGTGGATGCCAACCCAAAGTCACATGGAGTACTAACTTTTTCTTGTAGGGGTGCAAGTATCCCCAAAATTAAAATTGATTTTTTTTTAAAATATATCTACCATTAGTAACGGATATTTCCGTTACAAACAATAGTTAAGTAAATAACATGTCCATTACTAACAGATATATCCGTTTGAAATGACAAATTTAATTTGCCACCAACAGTTGGTTATTTGTTACAAAGAATTTTAGTAACAGATATAACTGTTACTAAAATTATTATTAGTAACGGTTATATCCGTTACTAAATTTGGCCTAAGTGAGAGTGACGCCCCATAGCTAACGGATATAACCGTTAGTAAAAATAAAGTAACGGATATAACTGTTAGTAAACGCCTTTTCTGGTGTAGTGCTAATTAATGTTTTTTATGTTTTGACTTAACTATATAATATTATCTTAATCTAAACATGCATAAACAACAATTAATGAAAACTAAAACTTAAACATGCTACTAAACTAATTTTTAACTTTTAACCTTGCTAATGTATTCCTAATTCATTTTAATTAATAAAAACTTTTAATTTTTAAAATGCATTTTTAATTGAATTTTTTGTTTTTGAAAATTCAAAAACTTGTAAATCTATATACTTTTTATCTACTAACAATTGAATTAAAAAGACCTAGGGGAATTAAAGTGAACTTACATATGAAGATTCTGAGCCAACAGAATCTTCATCTAATGAAAGCGAGGCGCGGCACGGGTTAAGTAAGGCGCGGTCACGTGTCATTTGCGTCTGCTGGGAAATGGTTCGCGGGAGCGTGTAGTGTGCTGGACGCGTGACCGACATCTGTGAGGTGCATTTCATTCGTAGTCTTGGCGTGTGGCAGATCGCGATGCGAGGTTTCTTTTTCTCTATTTGCACTCTGTATTCTACAACAAGTTTTGGTGGGTCATCTCTTGCTACTGTCGGGCTCTGTTTGCACAGAAAAGTATTGGAAACACACAAAAATGAAACATCAGTAGCGAAATTTATATATATAAAAAAAAAAACTAAAAATTTGAAATGAAGATTGAGAAGAAAGGTTCAATGGTTGTTACTTTTCTCCATCTTCTTCTTTCCATAAGAATCCATGACGGCGACACCATTTGAAGAAGAAGATTTGATATTGGTGGAAAGGGTTTTGTTGTTCATCTTAGACTCTTTGTTTAGAGGATGGTTTTTGATGGATAAAACTCTACCTTTTGCAATTCTTCTCTCCTACTTGGCTATTTGGAATTACTCTCAATCTTAAACTTGTATTAAAATGATTAGAAAACTTGTATTGAATTGATTAAGAACTTTGGTTTACACTAGGGGGGCGTTTGGCAACTCAACATAAGTCATAAGCCATTGAGCTAAAAAGCTCTTTTTTTTATTTTTCACTTAATGCAGAGCATAAGCACGTTTGGGAAATTACAATTTTTAAAATCAAAAAGTTGAAACGAAATAGCTAAGAAGTTAGAAGTCTGTTTGATAAAAACACTCAAAAGTACTTTTTCGTTAGCAAATACTAGCCATTAGGCCGGCCCATGGTCAAATTGTTACATTATATGTTTTTACTAATGTAGTATTGCAAAATAAGAACAATAAGAATATGTGATTCGTTTGGTATAATTAATATTGAAGAAAAAACACACATATTCAGTGAAGCCTTTCATTCACACAATCGGAATATTGATCCTTCATAATGTCCTCTAAGATACAGGGTAATATATTTCTTGTAATGGAACAGTTATATTTGCTAAAAATTCACTAATAGATGCATATATATATCAATGACATATGGAATTGACATACGCAATCTAAAAACAGACTTGCAGATTACTCTAAGGGCTGATTTTTGGTAGATATTATCTCCCTACCATGGATAGTAGCTCTACAAAAAATCAGGCCAATTGAATATGTCTAGTCTTGTCAAAAGAGTGTTAAAATTCAGGACCGTCAGATAAATTTCGAACTTGAACTCAATTTTTGGTAGGATTATCAACTGTATTTATTACCCAAACTAACTCCAATCCTTCATGCGAAAGTTGAATGGGATATGAAAGGGATTTTTAGTAGTCGAATGTTTTTTGTTTTTTTAGGATTTGATAGTTTAAAGTCGACAAGTTTTTTTTTAAGAATCAATATTTGTGTTTGTATTGATTTAGATTACAATTACCATTAAATTACAATTACTATTAAATTGAAATCAATTTTAAATATCAGTATATATAGATCTCAAATATTACCAAGCAAGTTGTGGGTGCGTAGCGGAAATGCGGAATGGAGCTCTTATCCTTTTCCAAGGAACCCGGGTTCGAGATAGTTTACATGCTCTCTTTGTTTTTATTAAAATTTTAATGATAAAATCAAAAAAATAAAATTGTAACTGACACGATTCGAACCCGCGACCTTCATTGACAGGAATGGCTATGCTCAACCGGGCTGACAAATACACTTAAGCGCTTGGACCATGAACTAGTATATCTAATAACAAGTGAGATACAAAGCACAAAGCAAAAATTAAAAAGCAATGAAAATAGACTACATAAGAAGCAATTTTTTGTCTTCTCAAAAAGCTATATTTTTGTCTTTCTAGCTTTATGTTTTTTTAACTTCAGGAGAATGCCAAACTTGCTTTTTGCTTTTGTCTTTCTAGAAAGTCAGGAAGTGGCTTTTGGAGGTGTTGCCAAACGGCCCCTAAAGCTTGGAGAACATGAAAATGGAAAATAAGTAAATAACAATTTAAAATAAAAACATTTAACCTACTCCTAATGACCAAAGATTAGATCTAGAGTAAAGATCTTTCTCTACAACTTTGGTTTATATAGGACACTATTTACAATTATACCCTTCCTTCTAGAAACCAACTTATGGGCCATTGACCTAAGCTCACATATTAGAAGTCTTGAATTTGGCTTTAGGTCCCTAGGTCAGTAGCTTCCAGTCTTGAGTCTTTGACTTTGATAGTTGACTTGATTTTTGACTTTGACTTTTCAGCACTCTTGCTCCTAAGCTGGAATGTCCCCAAGCAACATAAATAGCCATCTTTTTTGTGCCAAAATGCACGTATTAGGAATATGCATCCTAAATGGCCTGTATCCTGCAAATGATAGCAAAAGCTATAAATTGTCTGTTCATTAAGCATAAGAAGGGTATATTTGAAACATTGTAAAGGTAATAAAACACACATTTGGGGACTGATCAATCATTCCTCATGTTGTATGTTAAGGTATGAGCAATCATTGTTCATAGTTGAATAGAAGTATGAACAATGATTGTTCAATATGAACAATGTTTGTTCATAGTCTAATAAGGGTATGAACAATGATTGTTCATATATAGTTCAATAATATGTGTCCTCATTAATCATTCATCATGTTGTTGAAGTATGAATAATTATTATTCATAGTAGAATAGGGTATAAACAATGATTGTTCAGTATGAACAATGTTTGTTCATAGTCCAATAGGTGTAACTTTACATCTATTTCTGACTCCGATCCCTTCTCCATTATTTGCTCACACAATCACATAACACTATACCATAATAGGCTATTATTAACAGTTAGAAACTGTTACAAAAAATATTTGTAACGCTTTTTATCCGTAACAGTTTGGGCGTGGGTAATCTGTTGCAAATTTTGCTAACGGTTTAGAAATATTACAAAGCATTATTTTGCTAACGGTTATTAAGCGTTTGTAAAAATATTTGTAACGGTTTTTTACTACGTTCTTTTGTTAATTTTTTACAAGTCTACCAATGGTTTTACAACTTTTGTAACGGTTCAGGGGCGTTGGGAAATAATTCATGTTCGAAAAAAATATCACTTTGTAACAGTTTATAACCGTTACAAAGGGAATTATATTTGTAAAAAAAATAATTATTATTTTTCTTCATTGCTTGGGAGACTGCTGGACCGATATAAAAATTCCCTCTTTGCCTTGTATACAAGGCAACATATATCACAATATGATTACACATGAAATATTCATTTATGGCTACAGATTCTAACTTACTCAGAAATCCCAATCCCAAATCTATACATTTAGCATTTCACACCGGCCAAGTAAAGAAAACTTTTAAAATGAACAAGGCAAAAAATACCGTAACAATGATGCAAGTATAAATAACCATCTAAATCACTCTTTTAACATGTAAGACTCTTCCATTCAGAGATGACGAAGAATTTAAGTAGATGCGAAGGCAATGCATTCTCCCACAAGCACCAGAAGACTATGCTAGGATAACATCTACCTGATTGAGCTTGACTATTTTTAACAACACCCTAGACAATATCATCAGATCACAAAAGCTTGGGATAAATGAGCAAGAATATATGTAAACAAAAATCCATGAGAGTAAAAGGCTTGTGAGTTGAATTAGTAGTAACCTGAAATAAAAAAAGAAGAAGCAAAGAACATGCACAAGTCCGATGTACCATATGTCTAATGAATAACGAGACCAAAGACCAGGTATATGGCACAAACAGTACAAATTCAAACAAGTCCCAAGTCGTAAACATTACATTATAGCGGTATCACAACTACTAAACTAACTAAAGATTGTGAATGCCAACATACATACAAGATAACATTATATTTACGAGCAATGAATGAAATGAAAGGTAAATATAGTATAAATAAGAAAAGTTACTTATATTTCTACGAAGATACGAGGATTATACTTTACAAGAAACAAGAGAAAGACTTTGATGTGTTCGCTTATCTTAACCCCCCACCAATTAATTATTATAAGTCATCATCTTTCACCTACAACAACCAACAATAAACTTGATCAATTAACGTAACGCCCCAAAACCCTATAACCCTATCAGACACCTTGACGAAAGACATAAAAATTTCAGTTGAATAAATATGACAACATAAATAGATTAGAGAAAGAAGTATTTCACAACAATTCCAAACGCAATTAAAAGAAAAATATATAAAAGCGAGAAGGGAAAAAGCAAAAATCCATTACTCAGATTAATCCTATGGCACTCATTGTCAATTGCACTCATTCTTCATAACAAGATGATGAGAGGGTGGCGACGTTGTGGTTTCTGATTTCTCTAGACCAACACACATACTTTAATTAGCCGAATCAATATCAATTCAATACATAGATAACATTTGTTTTCTCTAAAAAAATCAAACCCTAAAACATAAATTTTTAGGCTTTCCCTCTCTTGAAAATGTAGGGCGCATTTTTGAACTTTTCACTCAACACGGGTAGGACAGAGTCTGCTAACCAAGAAAATAGAATAACAACGACCATTTCTTATAATATGACGGCAAAACCCACTCATTTAAAAACCAAGGCCACTAACCGACATTTAAGCCCGGTTATGGTTGTTGTTTTTTTAAGCAAATTAGTGTAGTGTATATAATAAACATATAATCATATCTATAAGTGGATTACATATACACCAAAATGTAACCCACCCCTTCTAAAACACACAAAACCTGCAATGCACTCCACCTTTTTTAAACGTCGGATCCCCCCCTTTCAACAACACACTCATACATGAAGCAAGTTCGATCTCCACCCTTTTAACATGCACTGAAATCAGAACACCCCCATCCTCCCTCTCCCCAACGAAAATTGAAAGACTAACATTAGATCTATCGAATTGGATTCCTAACCAAACATAACAGTATAGAAGTGATAAACCAACTCATCCAACCCCTCAACTTCATTTTTCCTGAAACATTGCGACAACTCAGTTTTGACAAACCCATCCATAAACCAAGGCACATGCTTCTCCTGCAATTACTCAAACAATTGCAGAGCTACATCAAGAATATTTTGCATATAAAAGCCAACACATACAAACAATAACACCCAGTACAAAATGAGCATTGAAAATTAAGAGGTCTCTAAAAATGAAGCATTTAGAGTACAAAACACACAAGCATTCAACAACTGCGACCACTAACAGCCAGTACAAATTGCAAATGTGGTTTCCTACTGTTCCGGCCCCCACAAATGTGGCCCAATATAAGCCCAATTCAATACAAGCCCACGCTCAGACCCCAACTATAAACAAGCCCACCATGCCGAGCCCATGCTCGAAACAAAGCTTATCTATGAAAAACCCCAACTATAAACAAGCCTACATTCCACGGTATAAACAAGCCCACGCCGTTCTCCAACTATAAACAAGCCACGAACTATAAACAAGCCTCCCGCCAGCATCCGAACTTAACTATCCCACGAGCCGAGCCCATGCTTTCGAGCTTATCTATGAAAAACCCATTCTCAAAGCTTCATTCCACGAAATGACGGATCCCCCGCCAGGTTCTCGAATCCATCCGCCGACAATCCAACTTCATCCCACGGTTCTTCTCCCGCCCGGTTCTCCAACTTCATCCCATGAGTCGACAGATTCTCGCCTCCGCCCGACTCTCCACGAACTTCATCCCATGATCCCACGAGCCGGCGGTTCTCCCGCCCCAAACTTCATCCCATGATTGGGCGGTTCTCCGCCCACGATTGGAATATTGGATTGAATATTGAGAACGAGGAAGTAACTATCACCAATGCTACCTATAAAATCCAACCTTCGTCATTTTTCCGAACTACGCGCCAATCGAGACTTGATCCCAAGCAATATCTTTGGGTACGTAGGCAACTTCAAAACCGAAGTCCAGTCTCATCTTTCCCCAATCACCATCTCCTTCACCATCTCCAAAAACATTACTCACAACCCTCAACTGGTGTGTTTTGGCAAATCTTGCTGAAACATATTTGGCGCCGTCTGTGCTCCTACCCTCAACCACAAAACAAAAGTTACGTCAATGGCTTCTCGAAAAACAAACAACGGTGAAAGTATCCCTTTTACCGCACAAGTTCAGCATTCACCTTCTGCTGCGAATTCATTTTCCAAGTCCGATGGTCCTCGGCCATCTGCGATCGAGAGATCCGGTATTCACGCACTGCATCCATCAACTTCTCGTAGATCGTCGACTCCGACAATTGGAGAGCAAGAATAACAATTTGAAGAAACAAATTGCGTCGGCTTCGAAGATGATTCAGGCTCCACGGCAAAAGTGTTTGGGATCGTTTGAACAACGGGAGACATCTCTCAAAAAGACTCGAAAGTACAAACTCCCGCGACTAATAGAAACCGTCGCGCGAAGTCGCTACGAAAGGCTTCGCAAACAAACAAAATGTGCAACGCCGAAAGCCTACACTTTCGGTGTAGTAATAATCGCGAATCCACAAACTCCTCTGCCAACCTAGATGCGGACCACCCCGAGGGATCACCAACTCACAAAAGATCTCATGACAAAACCGGTTTTGCCAATTCAACCGTGCTAAGAGAGATCGGCAAAATATCCATATAGGTCGGCAAGATAGACTACCCAACCAACGAAAAACCAATGAAGTTCCTACCCCAAACTCTAGGAGGGTAGGCAAGCTAGTGCAAGTCCTCGCCGCGAATAGCAATATGCCCGATCTCAATAGCAAAGACTATTCATCGGCGGTTCGGTTCCACAACCTAATCGCTCAAGTTGTAGTCCTAATCCAAGAGCTCATTGTCGGCCAAAGTATGTTGACAATGGTAGCGATGGAGATGGAGACTCACTTGCAACAGTCAAGAAAATGGTTCTCGACAAATCCAAAGATTCCGTCCAGTATTCTCCGATGTTCACCATAAGAGAAGAAGGAACCGATCTCCACTCATCGGCTCGGTCACCTTCACCGCATGGACGGGTCGACGGAACTCACTCCCCTCCTCGAAGAAATCTTGGCCAAAACGTCCCACAGTTTGGACCACCATCGTCGAGAAATGTTCCATTTTCTGAACGACGTCTCCATGAGATGATCTTGAAGGTCGTTAATGATAAGGAGTCACGAAAAACAAAATACTAAATCTCGCTATAGAAAGTGGTATCGATTCTCCTTCTCTCTCGAATCCAAACAACCGTTCATCACAAGGACTTCAAGCGGCGAATTTCGAGAAGTATGATGAGATTGATGGAGATCCTTTGATGCATCTTGTTAATTATAGAAACAAGATGATCTTATGGACTTTCGATGATTCTCTTCTTTGCAAGTTATTCCCGTCCCACACTCATTGGAATTGAGTCGATGAGATGGTTTAATATGCTTCCGAAAATATCCATCCACAATTTTACCGATCGGCTTACAAGTTTGCCGAGCATTTTCGTCAAACCGGAAAGAACCGAAACATATTGATTCTCTATTCAGTATTAAACAACAAAAAGAAGAAAAGCTCAGTAAGTTTGTTGCGAGATTTCGGAAAGCGGCTGTTGAAATCCCAGATGCATCTGATATTCTTGTCATTTATGCCTTCAAGGAAGGCATTAATTATGATAGGGACGGCATTTACAACTCTATTGTAAAAGACGCGTCCAACAACTCGTTATGAACTTTTCTCTCGAACTCAACAGTTTATTCGAGTTGAAGATGATGCATCGGCACGAGTTCACAGAGATAGGGATCGAATAAGCAAGCCGCAGGAACAGAGTCAAAAACCAAAGTTTCAACAAACAACCGATCAAAAGTCCAAGAGTGATGGTAGGCCACAACAATGGAACGGCAAAGAACAAAAGAAACTTCCAGAGTTAAAGCTTACCGCCCTCAACGAGAAGTATGCTGTTATCTATGAGAAGATTAAGGGAAAGAATATCTTATCTCCACCTTTTCCTCTCTCCGAAGATACCAAGGCTACACGTGATAAATCCCTGTGGTGCAAATTTCACGATGATTTTGGTCATGAAACTGAACAATGCCGATCTCTAAGGGGTAGAATCCAAGGTTTGATCGAGAAGGTATGCTTGAGGATTATGTCTTTGGGTAAAACGAAACAAGCTTTAGTCGTTACCGCACACAATGTAATCAAAGTCGGTCATGCGAGTTGATTCAATGTCTAACACCCAAATATAGAATTTCAATCACTCCAAGATCATCGATCTCACCACCACTATGTTTATAGTGGATATGATTTTCTCCACGGAATGGGTATGAAACTTATGAGGAAGGACCTCTCATTGGATGACAATGACCGATAGGAGTGCACCATCCTCATTATGATGCCGTTGTAATACAAGCTTTTGTTGGAATTCACCGTGTGCAGAAAAATCATGATCGATCAGTAGTTCGGCAAGTGTGATCTACAAGCGTTGTTACAAAGGACTCAATCTCCCGATAAAATGATAGTTCCCGATCCAAATCCTATCATTGGCTTTGATGGGGACAAAGAAGAACATCGGTTGGTAGATGCTCTCTTCGGTGACATTAATGAACAAGGAAGTTACAATTGATTTTCTTCTCTTGGATTGTAACTCCTCCTACAATGTCATTCGGGAAGAGATTGGATTCACTCAATGGGAGCTGTCGTTTCTACTTTCCATCGCTATCAAGTTACGGTGTGATGGTAGGGTATGCAAAGTTCGGCGTGATCGATAGCGACTTTGAAGTGCCATGAGTCTGTACTCGAAGATTATAAAGATTCGGAAGTCAAGGGTAACACCATCCTAAATGTCGATGGGAAAAAGTAGCAATTACAGAATTCCATTGGCCGGGTAAACGCTATGGAGCAGCGTTTAGGTGGCCCCCCGACTATCGATAGACTCCTCGAAGTACAGATCGGCAACAAAGAAGAAGAAACCACTTTTATTTCTGCGGAAATTTCCAAGAAAGAACAGGATAATCTCATTGAGCTTTTGAAGAAAAATTGCACAGTGTTTGCGTGGACGGTCGAACAAATGCCTAGGATTGATCCTTCACTTGCATGTCACAGGCTGGATATCGACAAAACACAAAAGCCAGTGCGTCAGAAGCCTCGCCGAATGGCTCCCGATCGAAAGCTCAAAGTGAAAGAAGAGATCGACAAACTTCTAAGTGTTAATTTTATTAGGCCTGTACTATATCCGAAATGGATATCAAATGTAGTAGCAGTCCCTAAGAAAAATGGGAAACTTAGAATCTGTGTTGATTTTACTGATGTCAATAAAAAATGTCTTGTTCACCCGTATCCTTTGCCTCGTATTTCTGAAATGGTTGATGCCACTTCAGGGTTTAAACGAATTTCTTTTATGGATGCCTCAATGGGATTTTATCAAATTGAATTAGCCGAAGATGAACAAGAACTTACAACTTTCATAACAGACCAAGGCTTATTTTGCTATAAGGTAATGCCTTTCGGTCTAAAAATGCACCGTGACATATCGAAATTCATTAATACATCATTTTCAGACTTCTTAGGCAAGTTTATGGAAGCTTATATTGACGATATGGTCATCAAGTCGCATGAAGAGTCATCACACCTTCATCACTTGCAAAAATATTTTGATCGGTGATACATATTGAATCGTCTAAATCCATCAAAATCGCATTTGGATTAGCATCGGGAAAATTTCTTGGATATCTTATGACCAAACGAGGCATTGAAGCTAACCCCGATCAAATCCGTTGCAATTACTGAAATGCCCTCGCCAAAACCAAGAAGCAAATCCAAAGAACTTACGGGTAGGATAGCCGCTTTGGGTAGATTTATCTCAAAAATATTCGGATCGGCTCCACCCCTTTTTCCAAGCCATTAAAGGGATCCCCAAAATGGACCGATGAGTGTGGCGTAGCTTTTCAGAAAATGAAAGAATACCTAGTATACAGGCCAATTTCTTGCTAGTCCGACCACCGGACAAACAATTGGCATCTATTTGGCGAAGATCGAAATAGGCGTGGAGTGCCGCCTTATTCATTGATGATGAAAATGAACACCAATTTTCTTCATAAGTAAGACCCTTACAGCTCCGAAACAAGGTATTCACAGATTGAGAAAATAGCTCTCTCACTTGTCCATAGTGCCGCGAAGATTGAAGCCTTATTTTCAAGGGCGTATCATCAATGTCTACACCGAATACCCTTTGAGAAAAGTTCTTGAAATGCTGAATTGGAGCCGATTAGCAAAATGGGAACCATATTTAAGGGCCTACGAAATTATCTACAAAGCCCGATCATCTGAGAAAGGCCATGCAATGGCATCACTTATGGCCGATTTTCCTGTCGATGACATACCGACCATGGAAGAGCAGTTTGACGAACCTCCTTCTAATCCACAACAAGGATCGTCCGCTCCATCCACAAGTGCCGACCCTACTTTATGGACTATACACACGGACGGTTCCAAGAACAAATCAGGTTCAGGCCTTGGTTGTGTTTTGATCCGACCTGATGGCGAGAAAATTGAAAAATTTGTTCACCTCGGATTTTGCGCATCAAACAATGAAGCTGAATATGAAACGGTTCTTTATGCAATGCGAACGGCACTTGACCTGGGGGCGACAAAAATCGAGTTATTCACTGACTCAAAGCTTGTTGCGAATCAATTTGGCGGATCTTTTGTTGCTCGAAATGATAGGATGGCTGCATATGTCCTAAAAATGCATGAGCTATCCATTCATTTCAAATCCATTGCTGTTCACCAGCGCTCTAGCAATGATAATCGTCATGCCGATGCCTTAGCCTATCTCTCTGCCGCAGTTGATGTTAACAATGAAAGAAAAATCTATATTGATTTCCAACCTTTTCCAAGCATAACTGTCATAGAAGAACATGTTCAAAACTTATATATTGCTCATCTATGCTATTTTCAGCCGACATCTCGAAATTGAATTCGAACAAGTGAATGACATAACAACAACAAGGAAAAAAAGAGAAGAAGAGCTAGCTCAATCGGCCGACACAAGTTCAGAATCTCACTCGGAGGAAGGAAGCTCAAGAAGATTTAGCCGACCATTAAGGTTTGGCCGATCATCGTGATGAGAGCGATTCTCCACCCACACATGATGCTGACCAAATCAATGTTGATATGGAAGATGAGTCCCACGAAGCAAATAATTCTCGAAATACCACATTTGGATCTCCATCTATCGACGGTGACACTTCACCGAGATGATTGGAGACCTATTTATTTAGAATTTCTGCAACATGGAACTCTACGAGGATTCGTAAACTTTCCTACAAAATTAAGAGAGATGCCCGGAAATTTGTCATAATTCCAAATTCTAAAGGAAATCTCCTACTTTATAGGAAAGCAAATAATTTCATCCTCTTTTTCGGATGTCTTTCCAAAGATCAAGGTCATCTAGTTCTCGAAGAGATACACTCCGGACTTTGTGGAAACCATTCGGGGGCGTAGTCTTGCACATAAAGCCATGACTCAAGGATACTTGGTGGCCTAGCATGCAAAGACACTCAACGAATTTGCCCAAAAATGCATACCATGTCAAAACATGCAAATATGGGCAAACTTCCAAAGAACGGAACTCCACCCAATTCTAAGCCCTTGGCCTTTTTGCGAAATGGGGCTTGGATATTGTGGGACCCCTACCAAAGGCTCACGGAAGTGTACGATTTTTATTGGTTGCGACCGATTATTTCACTAAATGGGTAGAAGCTCAACCGCTTGTCAACATCTCAAAGAATGATGTAATGCGGCGTTTCTTATGGAAAGACATCGTTTGTCGCTTTGGAATTCCATCTAACATCGTCTCGACAACGGTAAACAATTACGATCGCGAAAGAAATTCACAAATTTTCGCCTCACTAAAAATTCAGCATAATTTCTCCGCTCCCATATTATCCACAAGCAAATGGACAAGCGAGAAACAACCAATAAGACGATTCTCTCGACTTTGAAGAAGAAGCTTAATGAAGCAAAAGGAAATTGGGTTAAAGAGTTGCCAGCGATGCTTTGGGCTTATCGCGACCACTCCAAAGCATTCTACCAATCTTTCCCCTTTCAATCTAGCTTATGGCATGGATGCCGCCCCTCCTCGGCGTAATTAATTGCACCAACTACAAGGACGAAGCGGTACAAACCGGTAACAATGATCTTTGCTCTAACTTTGGTGGCGGACTCAATTGATAACACTTCGAGAAGAAGCTTTACAATGTCTAATAAAATATTAGGCAGCCATGAAACGCAAATATGATAAAAAAGCTTTGCCTCAAGAGTTTTGAACCGAAGATTGGGTACTTAGCCGCAAAACGTAAGCTCATTGAATCTGGGAAGTCGTCGAGAAATTGGGAAGGACCGTTCATTATTGATAGACCAGCATCCAAAGGGTCTTATTTCCTTCGTCGAATCACCGGAGAAAAATTTGCCAAGCCATGGAATGCTTTTCATTTGAAAAAGTTTTATCGTTGAATGTTTGTTTTTCATTCATTGTAATCATTTTATAATTCAATAAAATTCGATCCATCTTTCGTTTTAACTAGAGATCAAATATCCCAAATTTCATTACGTTATCATTACACTATGGGGGCGGCGACACCCCAAATTTCATTACGTTATCATTACACTATGGGGGCGGCGACACCCCAAATTTCATTACGTTATCATTACACTACGGGGGCGGCGATTCCCCAAATTTCATTATGTTATCATTAAACTATGGGGGCGGCGACACCCCAAATTTCATTACGTTATCATTACACTATGGGGGCGGCGACACCCCAAATTTCATTACGTTATCATTACACTATGGGGGCGGCGACACCCCAAATTTCATTACGTTATCATTACACTATGGGGGCGGCGACACCCAAAATTTCATTACGTTATCATTACACTATGGGGGCGGCGACACCCCAAATTTCATTACGTTATCATTACACTATGGGGGCGGCGACACCCCAAATTTCATTACGTTATTATTATATTATGGGGGCGACGACACCCCAATTACGTTATCCTTAATACTTATATCTATTTTGCCGACCTACCTCAAAACCAGATTACACAACTATTATATATTTTGACCGACCTATTCTGATTACCAATCTGATAAAAAATAGATAAAAACCAAATATCATGAATACAGTGGAAAAAAGAAACATAATTGAGAAAGAAAAAACCGTAACCTAACCTCACATCATCATAACAATAAAGAATAAAAACTTCACTCAAGAAGTTGCGGCATAATGCTATCCTCCACTGGAACTGGAACACCTAATAGATCCGACGGAGATACATCTTCCAACTTCCTATAACACATAGTATAATAATCGGACAAAATTGCAATTTTTCCCGTTTCTCGAATCTCTTGATTTCCAAAGTCCAACACTTGCCGATGCTTCACGCAACACCCCTGATTTCTTAATTTCAACCGCATGCTTCTCAATTATATCATCCTTCTCTTCACACCCTACTCTAAAATTTTCCACCCTCTCATGACATTCATAACTCCTTCTTCAAAAATGCATTCTCTTCCAATAGTACCTTGTAGTCTCCTCTAATCCCCCACCAAAACTTGTTTTGACAATTCCAATTTCTCACATTTTAAAATTGCAACTTCATCACTCAAAACCTTCCGCATTCGCTCCTTGAGAACAACAATTTCTTGATTCTCGTTTCTTTTGACACTTCAAAAAAAATTTCATGATATTCATTTTCATCTCATAGTCGTGCAAAACTACTTCATTTCTCAAAATTACTCCTCTCAAATGTTCATTCTCCTGAAAGATGAGCTCTCTCTCTTTCCAAATATTTCTCAATCTCGCATATTCACTGGTTTTAATCTTATAATTTTCTTTTGCTTCTAAGATTTCTTTGGCACAATCCCCAAGCTTCGACGCCTAATAGAAAAAATAATGTGTTACTCAAAAAAAAAAAAAAAAAAAAAAACACACACACACACACTAAAAATTACCTCTGCAAGCTTTGAATTCAACATATTAACGGTTTTTCCAAAATCTACACTTCGTTGATAATCCAAACACAATAACTCTGGATCTGAAATATTAGACAAAAGGATTTAAAATAATAATATATAATAATCAGTAAATACTATTTAAATAGCTATTCAACATCTAACCTTCAATTGCCAAGGCTTGCACGTCTGGAGTGATGAGCATAGGTGTTGTAGAACAACCGCTCATCCCTGGCTGCAACGAAGAAGGTACAGTTGATCCAACAATGATGTCGGCACTAACAAAAGTAGACACCGGTTGACACACCCGCATCGATTGTCGGTATAAGTCGGCAATCCAAAGATTTGTACCAACAATGAAGTTGACACTTCTAACAACATACCTGCATAGGTATTAACAAATGAATAAGTCGGCAATCCAAAGACTAGTGCAAACAACGGTTGATACTAAACTCGACACACCAGCAACATGGTGCCATCGGCAAATAACAGTTGAAGTTGCTACACACCAGCATTGGTGCCAACAACAGTGTTGGAACTCCAATACTACTTCCACCAAAAGAAGTTGGCAGGTCAAAATTGATTTTGACAACGTGTTTAACCCATTGTATCTCCACCATCGTCAACTTTTTCCATCTACATTACCAAAAGAACCATTAAACAATAAATAACGAATATTATTCAAAATCACGTAAACAAGATCAACACTAACATCAAGTCCAGATATCTTCATTAGTCATCGCTTCCCCCGATATCATCATCATCATCAATATCAAGCACATCAAGTAGTTTTATGTACGGAAGACAAAAACCCGTGACATTGAAACATCATTCCAAAACATATTATAGGTATTACATATATGATATTTTAAAAAGAAATATTATATAATGCATCAAGTTCTCGACTATCAATCTCTTCCTCAATTTTACTTGAGTTATCCAAAGTTTTCTTTTCCTTCTTTTTTGAACGTACATTTCTTTTCTTCTTTCTAATATTTTCTTGTCCACTATCCTCAGAGTCATCTCCTTCTACTTCTTCGTCATCTTCACTGCTATCATCCACAATAATATTCTTTCTCTTCTTTGTGCCACAATAAGGTGCTAATTCCCTAGGCTCATTCAGCAGTCTAGTTTCTATATCATGATAATAATCTACTATATCGTCTGGAAACGAAAGATCATAGACATCTGCATTATGACTAAACAAACTAACAAATTTCTTTTTTATCATCTCGCTGCTAAACACTGATTTATTTGGAAACTTCAGAAAATCCCCTATATATATATATATATATATATAATATATATATATATATATATATATATAAAAGATAATCAAAATGTGATGCTAACTATTTAAAATTAAAATTATAAGAATATTAAGTTTATATCTTACCTGATATATTGTTAGGATAATCAATATCTTCGAACCTCCAATTGCCTTTAATCTTAAAACCATACAATTTAGCATTTTTTGTAGTTCAAGGCATCCCATAAAACCGATAATTCTGGTTGTGATGGTTATGATATCCCAATGCATAACTTTTTGAAGAGGCCTTGTTTTGCCGCAGAGGCTTCAATAACTCAAACAAAAGGTTTGACGACATACTATTTTGATAAACCTTACAAATTCTCGCTACACGTGCAAATATAGCCCAATAGCCAGGAGATAATTGTGAGGGATGTACTCTCCATCGAGCTAATAACTCGGAAACTGATTTCCGAAATGGAACACTACAACCAAGCCAAAAATGTGAAAACAATAAAATTATCTCATCCTTTTCACATTTTTGGTTGATATCGCTACCAACATACTCAATTGAAACATCATCTCCGATATCATACATTGCTCTCAAACTATCAGCATCAATTCCCTTCGCCACCCTATTCATATTAAAATCTCCCTTATAACCCCATCTCCTCTTCAAGTTATAATTCTTCTCCATTATCAAATATTTTCAATACTGTCAAAAAAAAAAAAAAATAGAATAGTATCAATTAATCCTTCTCTTTCTTTGATAATAAGATCTAAACACTTGTTTACTGTCTCGCGATCACTACATAGATACAAATCCTAATATATGTTTCCTCATTAAAAAAAAAAAAAAAAAAAGTGTGAACGGTTAATAAAAACATACCTTACTGCTAAAATAAAACAAGAACACGAAGGAGATAATTTGAACTTTTATTCTTCTCTTCTCAATTCTAGCTATCTCTATCTTTTAAGCCTGATAATTATTCTACTCCCACGAGTTCTCCTTTTATAGATATTCTAACTCCGAGTCAGATACCAATAGGACTCTCTTCTCTCTCGCTAAAAGCCCAATACATCCAATACTTGGTTTACTAGTTCGCCTCTTATTAGCGATCCGTATTCTATCCGCTCCTAATCCTCTTAGTATTCTAATGTGTCTAATCCAATTCATTAACAAACCAAACATTATATAACAGCTGCCGACCTATTAATTTCCTTGCATTGCCGATCAAAAAGAAGTTTGAATTTGGCCGCTCGTAACATGCCGCTCGTCAACTCCAGCCCCCCCAACCGAAAGCAGATCAAATAAAGACTTTGGGAAGGGTTTAAAACATGTTTTCTAGTTGGGAAACAAAGACCACTGGAGACCGAAAGCTTCTGAAAGAAATTGCCGCTGTATGCCGCTGGCTATAGTAACCTTGATTTGCCGCTGCCAATAGAAAACTCGAATTGCCGCTCTTGTTGAATTGCCGCTCTTGCAAGATTTGGTGATCTTCCTGAGCTAATAAAGCTTCGGAAACTCTTTGGTGAACGTTATGGGCAAAGGTTTGCAGTGACTGCAGTTGAATTGAGCTATGGAAATTTAGTGAATCCCCAGATAATTGAGAATCTCTGCACTAAGTCAATACCAGATCATTTGAAGCTCGACTTAATGAAAGAAATAGCGAGAGATAATGGCCTTGAACTAGACTATCCTGAAAATGGAATTGAGTTTTAGCTGCAACACCATCAGCAATCTGACCTTTTCTAGATTTTGTACTTCAAGAATCAGAATCTTAGAAGATATACTTCTTCTAGATGATATGGCGGTGAGGAAACTTTCTGAGTTCGAGATTGATTCTGATTTCTTCCGATCCCATAGATTGAATTTCCGCATTATTCAAGGCCGACCCATTCGAATTAAAATGCCGCAAATGTGTGTTGCCGCTGAATTGAATGATGTTGCCGCTGAATGCCGCTACTTTTTTTGCCGCTGGATGTGTATATATTCACCGCTACTATGACTCTTACAATTTTATCTTTTCCGCTGCCGCTTGCATTTGCCGATCCCAATGCCGCCGCATTGTTGCATTGCCGAGCCCAACCACAAAAGCGTGTAACTGTTGGAGGTCCAAAACATTTTAAGTTTGAATCACCGTGGTTTGAAAAGCAGCGCCCGATCCGATCTCGCTATGGTGTATTGGCCCTTTTTCACCACTCTCGTGAACCGGAGGAGTCGATGGAATAGCATCCATTCTAGTGTGCATAAATGCCGCCCTCTCCTATGCTATTTATCATTGTGGCTGAGGCGCTTATTAAATTGGTGATCAAGGATGAAGAGCATGTGGAGAAAAAGTGAGGAATTTGAAGTTAGTCTTCATATGGTTTGAGGTTGTGTTGGGTATGCATGCAAACTTCTGCAAGAGTGATGTCTATGCAGTGAATCTTCCCTCGATCTGATAGTATAGTGTATCGTTCATTGATGTATCAGTTATGAAATCATCACTGGAAGAAAGCCTAGGGCGAGATACATTGACAACCCGGCCGATGGAGTCACACCGACACCAAACCCATTTGGTGCAAATAATCGTTGGATTGCTTCCATGCTTGTAACGGTTTAGAAGATTTTTGCCTTAAATCCAAGCAAAGGTTGTTCTATCACTACGATGACAAGCTTCATTTGTAAGGGGAGGAATAAATGGAGAATCTTTGAAGTTAGTTGTTTAGGATCCGATCTTTGCAGAACCAACTTATTGTGATTAATCGAACACCTGACTCGGCGTCCGGTTTTCCCTTCTTCTTCAATTCAAATTATTTTTAGACAGACTACAAGTACAATGTGATCAATTAGACTCGTCCACCTCAATTTCCACTATCCATTTACTATTTTACCAATCAATATAACAATTTACAAAAAAAAAAAAAAAAACACTTTGCTTTGCCCATGTAACAAAGAGAGGGCGATGTTTTTCGCCCTAAAATGTGGCCCAATATAAGCCCAATTCAATACAATCCACGCCGCTCAAACCCCAACTATAAACAAGCAAGCGCCGAGCCCATGCTCGAGCCCAACTATAAACAAGCCCACGCCAGGCCCAACTATAAACAACCCCATGCCGAGCCCAACTATAAACAAGCCCCACGCCGAGCCCATGCTCGAGCCCAACTATAAACAAGCCCACGCCGAGGCCCAACTATAAACAAGCCCACGCCGAGCTAACTATAAACAAGCCCACGCCGAGCCCATGCTTAACTATAAACAAGCCCACGCCAGAGCCCAACTATAAACAAGCCCACGCCGAGCCCATGCTGCTCGAGCTTATCTATGAAAAATCCCATGCCGAAAGCCTACATTCCACGAAATGGACAGTTCTCCCCGCCCGGTTCTAACTTCAATCCACGAATCGACAGCTTCTCCCGCCCGATTCTCAACTTCATCCCACGAAATGATAGTTCTCCCGCCAGTTCTCGACTTCATCCTATGAGTGACGGATGTCCCGGCCAGATTCTCGACTTCAATCCACGAACCGACAGTTCTCCCGCCAGCCTCAACTTCATCCCACGAAATGACAGCTTCTCCCCAAAGCTCTCAAACTTCATCCCATGATTGGGCCGTTCTCCCGCCAGTTCTCCAACTTTAACCCACGATTGGAATATTGGAGAACGAGGAAGTAACTATCACCAATGCTACCTATAAAATCCAACCTTCGTCATTTTTCCGAAACTACATTAATCGAGACTTGATCCCAAGCAATATCTTTGGAGTGCGTAGGCAACTTCAAAACCGAAGTCCAGGTCATCTTTCCCCAATCACCATCTCCTTCACCATCTCCAAAAACATTACTCATAACCCTCAACAACCGTGTGTTTTTGGCAAATCTTGCTGAAACACCTACACTTGAATTTAATGGGGCCAGAGAGGACAAAAGGCAATAACAAGTACTTAACACATCCATATCAGTTATATATATTCACTATATTACACGCATTTACAATATATTCAGCAATAAAATATGATAAATTGCATAGAAAAATTCATATGAATTTTAAAAATTATACCTTCTAGCAAGAAACAAAGCCCTCAAGGCCTCGAAGCTGTTAGTTACTGGAATAGGATAGGAGTGGAAGAGAGATGAATGATAATAAATAGAATAAAACAAGATCAGTAAGAAAAACCAAAAAGTTGAAACAACTAGAAATGAAATAATACCCAGGTCTCATAACTAAGATCGAAATCAATTCCTTAAAAACAGTAAATCAAGAAAGAGATAGACTAATGGCCTGGAACCTAGATTCGTTCGCAAATTTTTTGTGGAAAACCCACGCCTATTTTAATTTGTGCCCGAAATTTGAAGTGAAAAAATTGATTATCCGGTAACCCCACCTAAATTCATTATAACTTTTTCTAAAACAATGAAACCCCCACGAGCAATTTTTCAGACAACAACAAATTTTGTTCTTTTCGACCTAGAAAATGAAGTGAGAATAGTTACCTAGACGCGGTGGCGGTTGCTGCTACTTTGGACAAACAATCAGGGGAAGATAGAGAGAAGAAGAAATTGATCCAGACACACCTGGTTTGCAATTCTAAAACCCTCTTGGGACTTTGGGAGGAGATGAGAAACGATAGAGAGGGTTTGTTTATGTTGTTTTCTTTCTTTCTTTTTTTAAGTTTTTATCTTTTGTGCCAGCAGTCCAGCATTAAATGAGAGAGCCTGATATGTTTTCGTTTTTCTCTTTCCCAAAATTTCGTATTACCAACGGTTTCTAATTATACCTTACGGTTTAAAAAGCGTCATAAATTATTTCATAGAATTCTTGGAATTAATGTAACACTTTATCAAGTACTTAACCCCACAAAAACGTTACTAACCCTGCAACCCTACAAAAGCGTTACTAACTGAATTTTTCGTGCATTACAAATTTCCTGTTTTGGTGTAGTGTAAACACAACCAGAAGAGTCAACAACACAAACTAAATATCAAATCCAGTAAGCAACATTTTAATTTTTGTATACATGCTAATAAATTCTTCAACACAACTACAAGAAGCAGAACAAGTTAAGCTCCATGTTCATGGCAAATTCTAACTAAGGTAATCATTCCTTGTTAATAGATTTGTTCGTCTCTACATTAGCAGTCCTCTCCCTATAAAACTCAATCTTGAACTCATCCGCCTCATCAATAATCTGATTCAATAATTCCTTCTCCACCTTCAAATGTCTTCACTTTCAATCCTCAAAGAATCCCAATTATTCCAAAGAAACAAACGACATTCAATATTTACTCTTACGGGGATTCAATGTCATTGGTGCACTACTTGTTGGTAATAAGAATAATAATTGGGAAGAGATTGCGCATAGAGCTGTGGAATCCGCTCATAAATTAAGAAAGTCGTTTCGTCATTATGATGATGACCACGTCATTGGAGCGTTTGCAGATTTGAGTAGTGAAGAAATTCGATATTTTGTTTCTTCCAATCATGATTCGACTAGAATGGTTCTATTGTTTATGAAGATTCATCACCTGAAAATTACTGTCGTGACGAGTTGTTGAAACAGGTCGGGATGATGAATCGTTGTCACTTTCGGGTGCACGAAGGAATGAGTGACTCATTTGAGGGCGAAGGGTAAACTTGAACTTTCTACGTTCATGTCCTTGTGAGTGATTATGAAAAAAACTTGGTTTAGAGAGTGGTTTTTTCGTTTGTTTTGTCCTTGAGAGTCACTTTCTCATAAAAAAAAATTGATGCAGTTGCCATTTTTAAGTGAATCAAGGAAGGATTTTGATAGTGGATACAACAGAAATCGCTACCATGACCACTTGATCAGCCAAAAGTTGGTGCACATGAGCCTTCGCCTAGCTAGGTGAGTCGGATATGATTTCTCTAGAGTCGGGTATGGCTCCACTATCCATTTCCTTCGCTTGTGACTGAGGCATATCATGTTTCCCTAATTAGGACTGAGTTGGATTGTAACACATCATTAGGACGTACATCACAAATTCACAATCCTCCTAACATACGCATTGGGTCGTAATTGACATTACATTTTAGTCGAAAATGAGAAACACAGTTTAACGACAAGCATGTCGTGCAAAAATTGCTAACCAAATGGGTGCTAGTTCCCATCTGCATACAAAAGTGCAGTTGTGTTAACTGTGATGGAAATTTCTACAAATAAAGTTAGCCGTCTAGGCAATTAAAGTTGGGTCACCTTTTTGATGGTTCGGACTTTAACTTTCGATACTACTAACTTATCGATAAAGCTTGATCAGTCATTGATAATTAACTTTCTTGTACATCTTTCATTGAACTTACTTCAATGATACAATACATTGTATGGTTATAATCATAAAAGCACAACCAAAACAAATAAAATAATTAAATGTTCTGTACCATTAAGCTACACATCTATATAAAAGCACAACCAAAACAAATAAAATAATTAAATGTTCTGTACCATTAAACTACACATCTATATATATATAGATTGCACCTCTTTTGCCACTCATATCTATCACAAGGGAAACAATTTTCTACTATAGTACTATACTCTTGCATTTTATTTGTGTCGCGTCTAATTACTCTTGTTGATCGTTATCAAAGAATTACGCTATGGTAAGACTTGCATTAGAGATGGAGGTCAAGGCCCCTGCAGATGAATTCTGGAACGGAATTAAGGACTCCACAACAGTCTTCCCTAAGATCTTTCCTGAACAAATAAAGAGCATTGAGGTACTTGAAGGAGATGGATTTAGTGTTGGTACCATTCGGCTCATTGAATACGCTGAAGGTTAGACAATGTATATCTAAATTAAACTACATTAAAATCCGCGACTCTCATGTAATAGTTCATAATCATAATTTGTCTACATTAGCCCAAATTCATATTTCAAACTTGACTTAATTTGTTGGGATTTTGGTTGATAGGAATTCCAGTGGCCACATTTGCTAAGGAGAAGGTTGAACTTCTAGATATCGAAAACAAAACTATAGGTAGCCGTATCATTGATGGAGAACTGGCGTCTCTTTACAAGAATCCAAAGGCTAAGGTACAGGTTATTCCAAAAGGTCCAGGGAGCTTGGTGAAGTGGTCTCTGGAGTTGGAGAAGGGAAGTAACGAGGCTCCTGATCCCATAATGTTCCAAGATCAAGCAGCAAAGTTGTTTTCTGGATTGGATGCTCATCTCCTCAAAGCATAGAGAAAAAGAGGCATACATGCAATTAATGATGCATGGTTCTCCTCCTCTACAATAAGTGATTTATATATATAACGCGTGCACATCTTACAACTTATATAAATGATGATTACATGTACCGTTGTACGTCTTGATCAGATGGTTTGGTTCTTTCTAAACGTCTTTTTATTATATGATTGCTTTTTAAGCACAGTTTTGAAGGGTATACTGGCAACTAAACTTAGTGCATATAACCTGAAGATGCAACAATATTTGATACTAAACTTTCCCATAATCTAAAGTGAATATAGAAACTTAACTCCTACATACGAGTCAGAAGGTGTAAACTTTGATTTGAAGCAACTGAATCAGTTGGCAGATTGAATAATCAACAAACACGCATATATATTATCTTCTTTGTGCCTATATGCTAGCTAGTTATTGGTTCCTAAAATAGGAAGTTGGAACTGTAGATATTTTTGGAGGAAACTATTTTTCCGAGAAATGTTCATGTGGAACGGCCATCATGTAGATAGGCCTCCTCCATCCCTTGCTTGCCCTCACAATTACGCAGTACTAAACCTGCAGACTAGGCTATTCTAATAACAATGGCAAGCACGCCCTTCATTTTTTCTTGAGAATACAGCGAACTAATCAGGTCAGTACGTTGCACACTGGTGTAATCAACACCTTCCCTTACGTGTTAAGAGAAAACAACGAAAGCTAGATCAACTTTCGATCTTCAATTCTCATGGCAGAGACCTTTGATCAAGTAAACACAACTTGGGGGAGTAATGTCAATTTTACATTCTTCAAGCACATTAAAGATCTTGAATTCTTCATCTACCATTTGTCACCATTTGTCGCTGACATTATTAACAGTTTTGCCTTCATATTCATCTCGAACATAGCTGTTAAGTGGAGGGTTCGATTAATTATTACAGTTTTTAAATATTCGCCAATAAAACGCTAACGGTAAAAATACTTCATATATATAACGTTTTATTTTTATTTTTACAATCTAATTAAGTGAATAATTCGAAATAATTCGCAATTATAAGCCCGACCCAACCAATTCGCTAATTAAACGAGTATTCGCTAAACTACTAAACATCCCTTCAAACATCCCTTCATATTCAATTAATAATCCTTCATATTCAATTGGATATGAAAAGGGAACCAAACCGTTTAACTCGATTCAGTTTCATATCGGGTTCCACTAAACATCGGGTCGGTTTTAGCTTTGAAAATTGGAAAACCAACCAAATTGGTTCGGTTTAGCCGTTTCTATAGGAACCAAATTAAACCATGAAAACATTGTTTTTTGTTTTATCCAAGAAAACAGATATAAGATTTGATTGATTTGTTTCTCCTTTAACTTCAAAACAAGCACAGTCTGTCTTCGTTGTTCTTCACATGAAAACTAATAATATCAACTAGAATTGGAATTCAAGAAATGAGGAAAGGTAGCTCTGTACCCAGCAAAAAAAAGAGGAAAGATAGCTATGGCAAGTACCTCGCTCTGTACCTACCTGAAGACAGAAGTAGAGTGAAAAAGGAGAGTTGTCTTTTGCGAATGAAGATTATACCTTCAGTTCTTCCAGATCGAGTTTAAATTCCAATGCCAGGCTAGATATGTATCTTAAGACTTGAAGAAGACAAATGAGGGGATGGAATGATCAATGATGGACATATATATAGTTTCTCTTTATTAGTTCCACTGACTTGATTTCTTCTGCATGTAAATTAAAATTGTTTTACTATTTTCTCTAGTAATGTAAATTGTAAAACAACAGAAGGACTATACTCTTGGAAAAGAGCTGCATAGTAGCTGAGCTTAGGGAAAGAAGTTGGGCATGGCCAAGAAGTTAACAGGTTTGCTGTATTTGAGCAAGGTAGAAGCGCGCGTGTGTAGAGTAGAGTTGTTTTTTCGATGTAAACTTACTGCCTTAAAATTAAACCACCTAAAGGTGAAAAGGAAAACAGAAGTTGTCAACCATACACTTCGGAAGATCAGAGCTTCCCAGCTGATGGTAAGCCCATTTCGCTAGGGAGTCTGCATCCCCATTAAAAACCCGACTGATCCAGTTAAAAGTACAGGAGTTAAAAACTTGAACTAAGAACAAAATGTGGGACTTCAGCACTTCCAGCTGCCAAGGACAAGCTGCCCCTTGGAGCGCCTTCATCACTTCCAAGTTATCCCCCTCTACAACATATCTATCATAGTTAAGTTGCCTTGCCAGTAAGATAGCCAGATCCGCTGCTCCCATTTCTGCTTCCCCAATATCCTAAGCCTTGAACCTTCGAACTGCTGCTCCAACCATTCCCCCTTCACTGTTACTAGCAATTGCTCCAGCTCCAGCCCATCCTGAGTTCCTGTTATAAGAAGCATCAAACCTAATCACAATGCTGTCATTTGGAATTTCAGGAAACAACTTATCTATTGAGTTCTTAGAACAATTGATGAGAGTTTGAGATATAGAGGATTCTTCTCTGAAGGATTCATAGCATTTGTCTGCTAGTATTCTGCTCTGTCTGATGATGCGGTCTCTATTAGCAGTCCTTTTTTCAAATTTCATCTCATTTCTGGACCTCCATATATGTTGAAGCAGGTACATAATATGAGTCCCAGCCAGACATAGGTCCCTGTCCTTGCTATTGCACCAAGAGAGGTAGAGCTCCATTCTGCCCCTCAAGCTATGAGGCTGCTGTGTTGGAGTTATTCTCAGCCCCACTTGGGAGCTGAACCAAACTGTCCGAGTCCAATCACATGTGAAAAAAAGATGTTCTGCTGTTTCTAATTCCTTACTGCAAAAGGGGCAAGAGAAGTCCCCTTTCATGTTCTTTTCAGTTAACCTATCTCCCAAAGGCAACACGTGCATGTACACTTTCCAGATAAACAACTGCAGAGAATATGGCAGAGGAGCTGCCCACATATGCTTGATAGTTTTGTAGTTTACATTAGAGCTTTGCCCCTTCTCACATTTCTTGTTTCTGAGGAAATCATAAGCAGACTTGACAGTAAGCTTCCCAGACTTTTCCATAGCCCACACCATTTTGTCAGCTAGGGCAGTATCAGGTCTAACCACAATCTCCTGCATCAACTGACTTAAGAATGGGTGGAAGCATTGGTTGAGCTTAGCAAGGTCCCAGCCACTACCATCTGCCATAAAGAGGTCAGATACATGAAGATTATTTAGGGAATCATCCACCACCCCCAACTCTTCCAGTGTCACAGGGTTGTTAAGACACTTAAGCCAGGGATCCTTCAGAATGGAGGTGGTGGTGCCTTTCCCTATTCTCCACATCAGGCCCCCACTGATGGAATTGTAAACATTTTGAATGCCTTTCCAGAAGTAGGAGGCTTTGTCAAGTGGTTTAAAAACATCCCCTATCCAATGTTTACCATATATACTAAACATGGTGCGAGTCCATAGAGAATGGACATCAGTGGCTGCCTTCCAAGGGAGTTTGGCTAGCATAGTCATATTCATGTCTCTTGTATTCCTGAGACCCAACCCTCCTTCTTGTTTACTCTTGCAAATTTGTTCCCACCCAATGGTGTGAACACTTTTTGATTGTTCCGTACCATTCCACCAAAAATCCCTACAAGCCTTGTCTATCTTATTGCAAGTTGCCACTGGTAACAAATAAGTCGACATGACATATAGGGGGGTGGCTTGAATCACAGCTTGGATAAGCGTGGTTCTCCCAACCTGAGATAAAACCTTTGCTTTCCACCTTTTAACTTTTCTATGGATTCTGTCCACCAGATAGTCAAAGTCTTCGGACTTCTTTCTAGAGAGCATGATGGGTACTCCTAGATACTTTTCTTTGGGCTGAAATTTTTTTATTTTCCAAAACCTTTTGAGTTTGATTTTTTGTCTATAATTAACATTTCGACTAAAGAACACACTAGATTTATCATAGTTTATTTTCTGGCCAGAAGCTCTACAATAGCCATCCAGAATCTGTTTAAGCTTGCCACTTTCAACAAGGTTTGCTTTGATGAAAAGAATCAAGTCATCTGCGTAGAGAAGATGGGTAAGAGCAGGAGAACTCCGCCTTACCTTGACCCCATGCATCTCTTTTTTATCCTCAGCTTGAGCAATCATTCTAAAGAGGGCCTCAGAGACCAAAATGAAAAGATAAGGGGAAAGAGGATCCCCTTGTCTCATCCCTCTCTCAGGGGTAAACTTCTCCAAAGGAGAGCCATTGAGCATGATCTGAAAAGACACTGTGGAGAGACATTGATGAATCATGTGTCTCCACTTATTATTAAAACCTAGCTTTTCAAAAATCTTGTCCACAAACTCTCATTCCACCCTGTCATAAGCCTTAGCCATGTCCATCTTGGGGGCACACCAACCCTCATTTTTTTACTTCATGTTTTTCATATTATGAAACACCTCACAAGCAAGCCCCACATTATCCCCAATGCTTCTCCCCTTGATAAAGGCCCCTTGGAACGGGGAGATGATCCTGTTCATGAGACCTTTCAGTCTATTTGCAAGAATTTTAGATACTACTTTGTACCCAAAATTGCAAAGACTGATGGGTCTGAATTTGGAAGCATGGTCAGGATTAACCACTTTGGGGATAAGGGCAATGTAAGTCTCGTTGAACTTTGGATTGAGATACCCAGTGTTAAAAAAAATTTGCACAAAGGAGGCCACTGCAGGCCCAACAATATCCCAACATTTCTTATAAAAAACCCCCTGAAAGCCATCAAGACCCGGGGATTTTAGAGTGCCCATCTTCTTAACAACCTTCCATATATCCTCCTGGTCAGGGGTACTAGTAAGAATTTCGTTCTCCCTCTCACTAACAATATTATCAAACAAGTTCATGATCTGATCAGCCCTTTCCGGGTGGTCAGAAGTGAAAATATTCATAAAGTATTGATTGAGAGAGGTACCCACAGCAGTTCTGCCTTCTCTCCACTCCCCTTCATCATCTTTAATCTTATCAATCTTGTTTTTCCTCCTTGTATAGATGGTGGAAAGATGATAGAATCTAGTGTTTTTTCCCCCATCATTGATCCAATCTGAGGAGCATTTTTGTTTCTTTTCATACCATCCCAACAAAATGTCTTTGAGATCTTTTGCTTTATTATAATTATCAATGGAAAAAGGTTTAGCCAGAACTCTATCCAAGTCTTCATGAGCAGCCTTAATGTTGGTAAAGATGTTCCCAAAAACAAACTTGTTCCAAAGGGTAAGATCAGTTCTAGTTTTATGCATCCTATGTATGAGATTGCTGTCTGGAAGATCATGGGTAATAGCATTCCAGGCATTCTCTATAACAGGTCTACAAGTATCATTAGCAAGCCACATTTCGAAAAATTTAAAAGGTCTAGGATTCCTTTCTTCCTTATTTTCCAGATTTATGATTAAAGATATATGGTCTGAGGAAGCATTTGCAAAAGTTTGCACTTGAGCATGAGGGAACAGAGCTATCCACTCAGGAGAAGCCATAGCTCTGTCCAACCTTTCAAGCACATGATCCCCTGATCTCCGGTTATTACTCCAAGTGAACTTTGGGCCTTTAAAACCCAAGTCCACCAAACCAAGATCATTTATCATGTTATTGAACTCGTGCATACTCTTGGTGATTTTGCTTTTTCCTCCAATCTTTTCATTTAACTGGGCTATAACATTGAAATCACCAAACAAACACCAGGGTCCAGGAATCAGAGGAGCTACTCCCCTCAATTCATTCCAGACTTTATTCCTATTGTGAGCAGCCGGTTCCCCATAAACAAAAGAAAAGAACCAATCATCAGTACTAAAATAATTTGTAAGTTTACCTGTGACTTGGTTTTTTGAGGCCCCAAGAATCTCCAGTTCCACACCTTCTTTTCAAAGCACTGCCAGCCCTCCACTTTGACCTTGTGCTGGAACCGCAAACTGACCATTTAACTTGAGCTGTTTACTAAGATAGCCAATCTTTTCTTTACTAGCTTTTGTTTCTGCCAAACAAACAATATCTACATTAAACCTACCAATCAGGTCCTTTAGTTGTTGAACTGCCGTGGTGGTACCTATCCCACGGCAATTCCAGGCGTGGATCGTCATGGAGACCAAGGCAGCTGTGATGGGACAGCTACCGCGAACCCTAGAGGAGCAGACAGACCCCCACTGTAGTAAACCTCACTATCTTGGCCCCTGATGTTATATTCTTTATCTAACTGTGTATTCAAGTTAGTCAAGCTTTGCCCTTTATTCTCCTGCGCCTTCTATCATTCTTTTTCCTGTTTATAGAGACTTCTAACCACACTTGTATCATCTATAGCCAGAGGTGGTGGTTGGTATGTATGTTGTTCCCCATCTGCCTCATATCCCACCATTACTCTGCTTTCCTGTTGTTCTGTGTCATGCACCATCTTATCCTCTTCATCATCCGAGAAGTATACCTCCATGGGAGCTTGATGCTCTTCCATTATTTCCTCTGAAACCCCTGACTCATATGATGTAATTGACTCGTTTGTACCTTCAGATTCTGTTGGACTTGGATCTGTTGTTGAATCAATAACTATATGTTTCTCCGAGGTATTAGATGCTGCTGAATCACTTGATAGCTGCACTATATGTGCATTCCTTGGTATCAGGAGATGTCCTTTTCCTTTACTCCTCAATTCTTCAGCCATTTGTTTTGCTTTCTTTGATCTCTGTGCCCCTATGCGTTTGCTTCTTCTTAACCATCCTTCTCCCCCATTCATCACCATTTCTCCTTCCACTTCCTCACTCAGATTGAGTTTCCTTTTCTTTTTTTCCTTCTGAGCTTGTTCTTCTTGTTCTCTATCAACACCTCCCAGCCTAGATTTTGTTTATGCTTTTAACAACTTTTCTCTTCTGCCTCGGGAAACCATGACTTTGAAACCTAACCTCTGCCACATGTAGGTTTGTGATGGATTTGTGGCTCAGCCTTTTCTTGGAACTCTCTTTGCGAATCAAAGCTTGTGTGGCTCGAGACTCCATTGGAACCTGGTATTTTTTCTGTGGTAGTTGGGTTGTTTATCTGGATCCTATTCTGCTCGCATCTTCTGGTAGCCTCAGACCCACTAGGTAGCACCTGTCTATCATCCCCTCCGTCTGATTTGAAACCTTGTTGTTGTTCGAGGTGTTTATGGGATAAACTTGAGACTTCCCCACTTCTTTGACATTTATGTCTTCAAAAACCACTAGGCCCAGCTCATCATTATGGTCCACCATTTCCAGGTCGCAGCCCAGCTTCTTCTCAGTCTCAGTTTCAATTAGGCTTTGTTTTGTCTTTTCTTCCTGATCCTTTTCTAGTTCCGACCCATACTTCTTCCCAACTAGCCCTTGGGCCTGGTTGCCCATCTCTTGTTTTTTTTCTGGATTTGGTAGACCCACCTTAGAGACCGTTTGAAATGTTTCCGTTGAGATAGCCGTTGTACCTGAGTCTGTGGCCCAGTCTCCAGGCCCCGCATCCGCTGCCTTGTTTTTGTCCTTATGCAAATCTGCCTCTGCTGACGTGGAATCACCCCATCTGCTCTGTCTTGATCGTGGGTACGGTTTCCAGTGTCCAGCCGACCATTTTTCCCTTTCCGGTGCCGGTGTTTCCTCATACCTAAGCTTTGAAGGGGTACCTCCTATGATGTAAGATTGTTTTCCCGTAAAAGCAACCCCATTGTAAAACTTGTTTGCTTTTATCTGACTGGTGAAGTTTGGTTTAATATCCTTGAAGCTTCCTCCACATTTAAGCAGTTCATATCGATATTGGTTTCTAATCCGGCAGTTAAGGTGGTCATGGCCAATGATTCCACAAAAGTAGCAGAATATCTCCAGCTTTTCATACTTGAGTCTGACCATTATCTCTTCCCCAGTCTCTAGCTTGATCTGTTGCTCCTTCTTCAGTCTTTCCTTTACATCCATTTCTACTCTAACACGCGCAACTGGTTGGTTAAACTCAGGTGGACAAGAAGTGTCAGCTTCCTTGACCATCCCCAATTCCTCACCAATTTTCCAGACATTTGCTCTATTGATCCTATCTTTTGGGAATAGAGTTGTAGACTTGTAGAGTTTCCATTTTGGGAGTAGAGTTGTAGACTTGTAGAGTTTCCATTTTACAAAAACACGGGCGCACTAATCATTTTTCTGTCTGAGTTTACCCTTAAACCAGAACTACTAGCTAGGACACTAGTATGTCTACAGACCTTAAGCCCGCGTCCTATCTTTTGTGGCCTTTATTTTGTATGTGGATCGAGCTGTCCTACTTCTTGTTTCTTCATTTTGTTTTTCCGATAAGCAATCTTTTTTAGTGCTTCTTCGATGTGCATCACATTGAGTCTTGTTGCATTTGATTTGGCATATTTTTCATTGAGATTTGGATATTTGTAAAAATTTTAACTCAAAAAAATTTGCTTTTGTACAATACATCATTAACCCTTTGGTTTGAGTGGATGAGTGGTGTGGATTGGTGCACATCAAATGCATTTGACTTTTGGCGCATTGAAGAAAACGTAAATCTTTATTGATTGGAATGTGCAGAAGCAAAAAGTTACAGACATAGTGAGGGAGATCTTCACAAGGCCACATACTCATTATCAAAAGGTCACAGACTGCTTGTTTCTTCATATTTTTTCTTTCTTACGTTATGTTGATCATTTATCAGGCAGCATATTGGATATAACTGAAGAAACATAACCAGTAAATCAATAAATCAGTGTTGTTGTGCACTTGTACTAACAGCGAAATGTGATGAAAAAACCTTCTAGTATATGAATTTTCAATTCGGACATAGTTTGATACATGGTTTGGAAATCAGTTGTTTTTTACAACTTGCATCAATTATATGGTTACAAATCACTATAAGTCTTTATCAAACAGAAAAATTAACTATATACGGTTATAAATCAGCTTGCATCATGGATTGTTGTTGTTCTTTAATGTTCTGTACCCTTGAGACAATATAAATACTGCTCCTCATTTGCCTCTCATTTCTATGACCCGAAGTGTCTATTCTACTTCTTGCATTTTGTGTCTTAGCGTTGACCACCATCAAAGATTTACTCAATTTTCTTGCATTGGGTATGGAGGTAAAATCTGGTTCCTCTGCCCATAGGTTCTGGGAAGCAGTTATGGATTTCACATCTCTTTTGCCGCCTAAGAACGGCAAGGTCCTTGAACGAGATGAATTTAGCGTAGGTAAACAACATATTCCACAAAGTCTTTACTAACTAGAGGCACTCCATTGTAGCAACAATTACCTGCTCCCTAATGAGTTTTGAAAATAGAAACATTGATTTACATTTTTCCAAACTCATTTTCATCTTTTTCTCTATAATTAATATACTTTTTTTTTTTTTTTTTTTGTAGGATCTCCAGTGGTCGCCTTTGCTAAGGGGAAGGTCCGACTTGTATATAATGCAAACCAAATTATGGTTAACGGTGTGATTGATGGAGAATTGACATCTCTTTACAAGAATATAAAGGATAAGATACAGGTTATTCCGAAAGGTGATGGGAACATAATGAAGTGGTCTATAGAGTTTGAAAACGTGAATAAGGAGATTCCTGATCCGAACATGTTCCAAGATTATGCAGGAAAGATGCTTATTGGATTGGATGCATACATATTTTTCTTTTTGTTGGTAAACTTCATTTATGTGTTTATGGGAATGGATACATAGAAATCGTCACAGGATATCTTTGGAACCCTAATCAGGGCCGGCTCCGAGATTGAATGGGCCCAGTGTATAATATATGATTGCCCTTTTCCCCCCTATTTTATCACATGCCACCGATTTAATGACGTATTTATTGAAGATTTTCAATGAAGTTTTACTTCCTTTTTCAGTGGAGTAAAAATACGAAGAGTATTTATTGGAAAAGAAATAAATAATAAGGAATCTTCACTTTTCCATAATTTCCTGTCCAAGTGGCAAGAAATTAGGCCAAAAGCTCAATTTTATTTCAAAACAACTCTAGAGGACATAGTTTTTTTATGGGTAATTTTGACTTAACCCCCCACAGATGAGTAGCGGTTTGACTAAACCCCCCATTTTTAAAATCATTTGAGTTTGCCCCCCCTCCGTCAATTTTGTGTGTAACAGACGTTGGTATTTTAGCTATTGACCATTTTACCCTTATGAAATATTGCCCCACATTAACACGTTAAACCTAGGGTTTGCGAAAACCCCAAACGTTGCCATTATTTAATTCTTGCACTCTCTCTCTCATATTTTCTGAGAATGGCCATTTTGCCCTTATGTTGGGTTTCCGCCACATTAAAACGTAATACCCATTTGGGAAAACCACCCAAATCTTGCTCTCTCTCTCTCTCTCTCTCTCTCTCTCTCTCTCTCTCTCTCTCTCTCTCTCTCTCTTCTCTCTCTCTCTCTCTCTCTCTCTCTCTCTCTCGATTCTCTCGATCTCTGTATGTGGAGATTGTTGGTAAGTCTCGTTCTCATTTATCTACATTTAATTTAGTTTTGTTTAAACATATTACATTTTTGTTTCGTTTTTTGTACACACAGTCTCTCTCTCTCTCTCTCTCTCTCTCTCTCTCTCTCTCTCTCTGTTGTGTGTTTCTACCCTTTTGTTTTAGGGTTTAGGTTGATTACTTGTAAGGGGAATTCTCATTTTGTTGTATGTTGTAGTTTCAGAGAAAATGGCTGCTTTAAGGTATCGAGTTCTTAGATTGCATATTAATGGTGAATGGAGAGAAGCTACTAGGGATGGTGTTAGGCGTAATGTGTATATGGGTGGGCATGAACTAAATACAGAGTTAGTTGATGGCGAGAAGGCAAACATGGCAGAATTAGTTGAGTGGATCACAAAACATGTTGACTGCAACTGTAACCCTATATTGGAGATTAATTGGAATGAACGAGGAAATCTAAGGCAGCTAGTTTCTGATGATGATTTGAAGTATATGTGGGTTTATGCAAAAGCCGATAGAAGTGGATATACTAATTTGTATGTGAAAATTACTGAGGTTGAGGAATTGTCGAGTAGTAGTGTTGATGAGGAAGAAGTAAGTGATGATGATGTTGTAATTGTAGGAGGGAAACAATACAAGAAGGGGATTGAATTTGATCTCGATGAGTGGCCAACTGTGGAAGAAGTTAATAGGATTGTGGACTTAACAAGTGGTTCATGTAAGGGTAGAAAACTTTTAGAATACAATATTGATGGTAGTGGGTCTCAGCCCCAGACTTTAAGTGGTGAATCACTTGGAGGGGACCATTTGGGTGGGGTGGAAACCCAAACTAGTTGGTCTACTGAAGGAAGACCAGAAAGCTCTAAGTCCCAAAGCAGCTCTAAACAGAGTCAAAAGAAAAGTAAGGCAAACTATACTTCCCAAGCCTCTTCTTCTCAAGTTGCAGGTACGTCTTCATTTATTGGGTTTACTTCTGAGCTTATTTTTCATTTATTCTTCTTACATATCTCATTACCCCTTATTCATTAGATGAAGTTGTTGATGACTACTTCAACTTGGATCTTCTAAACTTTGGAGTGGATGACCATGCTGCTGGTACTGCTAATGTGACCACTGATAATGGTATATTAATTAGATTGGTTTTAATTTCATATGTAACATTTTTCTATTACAGTGTCTAATTACATTGGTTTTAATTTCATATGTAGATGAAACCCAAACTGGTGGAGCATATACAAAAGGGGGTAGATTAAATGTGGATCAAATTGATGCAGAAGAGGCTTACCATAGTGAGTTCTCATCAGATGAAGAATACATACGATCATGCAATAGAGTGATAGTGAAGAAGAACAGTTGGTTGAAGAAAACTTGAGAGGAAATGATAATGTTGTAGATGAAAGGGATGTTGGTAGGATAAATGAGGTCTTGGAGAAAACATACAACATACCAACTGATGAAGGAGTGGTTGGGGTTCCACAATCTTTGAAGTTGGAGGTTGAAAAAGCGATCTTTGGAAGGATAGATATGAGTGTAGGGATTATGTCGGACTTTATGCTATTAGTAATAAGTTTGTTCTTTGAATACACAAGAAATGATAGTAATAAGATTGAATGGAAATGCAAGGTCGATGGTCGTCCCCCTGGATGATTTATGTGAGGGTGTTACCAAATAAACATACAATGAAGTGTAGGAAGTTGGTGAACACATATACATGTGAGTCCGATAGGGAAGACAAGAATCCAATGGCAAATGCAAAATGGATAGCAACCGGACTTGAGAAAAGAAATGAGGCTTCATTATAGGGTATACACACCTAATGATGTTATGGTGGAAATGATGGATAAGTATCAGGTTAGGATTAAGTATTAGCAAGCTTGGCATGCAAAGAACATGGCAATGGAGAAGATCCATGGTTGTTATGATACTTCTTATGCAAAATTACCTGAGTTGTGTAGGCAGCTTTTGCAAGCTAACCCAGGAAGTGTTGCAAAGCACTCTAGACATGAAAATTTCCATAGTTTTATGACTGTGTGTATTGCATTCAAGGCTAGTCTAGATGGTTTTGTGTAAGGCTGTAGGCCTATGATAAGACTCGATGGTTGTTTCTTGAAGGGGAAGCATGGAGGTGTCTGCCTATCTATTATTGCATTGGATGGTAACAATGGATTGTTCCCTGTTGCTTTTTATTTGTGTATTGCTGAAAATACAGAGACATGGACTGATTTTCTAGAGAAGATGGCACCACACTTAAATAGGCACCCTCAGAAGTTGACTATTATCTCTGACAGGCAGAAAGGACTGTGTTCTGCAGTTACAACTATTTTCCCTGATTGTAACCAGAGGTATTGTTTCAGACACATGGTCAAGAACATGAAAACTAAGTACAGAGGAGTTGAGCTTGAAGCCCGGAGTCTTTGCCAAAACATATTCAGTCGAGTTTACAAAACCCGATGGATGAGCCGGAAAAAGCTTGACATGGAGCAAAAGACTATCGATGGGTGAAGACCCAAGGTTGTGGGCAAGATCATACTTTGATGAAGTGTGTAAGTCCGATCATTTGTCTAACAACTTTTTGAAAGCATGGAATAGTCATATATTGATGGCTAGGGACAAACCCATTGTCAAAATGATTTCACAAGTGATGATCTTGCAAATGAAGTTATTATATGACGGGAAAAAGAAATGTGAGCTATGGAATGATAATGATTTAGTGCCAAGTAAGGATATTATTATTGACCTTAGCAGACAAAATTGGAAATTTGAATGTGAGTGGTTCAAAGAATTGAAGGCACATTTTTAGTGACTAATGTCTTTCTTGGAAAATGGTGAAATGTGGACTTAAAGAGACACACATGTGATTGTCATGAATGGCAAGTCAGCGGCATTCCTTGCCTTCATCTTTGTAAAATTTGTCATTAAACCAAGGAGGCAACAATGGATTGAGTAAGATCATTGAATTTCTCTTTACGTGAATCATTTACGTCTTTTCTGTGAATCCTTTCATCTGTCTTTACTCGTCTTTTACATTAAGGAATTTTGACTTAACCCCCCAAAGTTTGGTAGCGTTTAGTTGGATAGCGTTTGTCCTGTCTTTCTATGAATCATTTTTGTGAATAATTTCTGCTATACTGTGAATCATTTATGTCTTTTTTGTGAATCATTTTTGTCTGTCTTTCTGTGAAGGGGTCATTTCTATCTTCTTCTTTCTGTGAGTCATTTATGTGAATCATTTCTGTCTTTCTGTGAATCATTATACCTCCATTTGTGTTGGTTTAGGTATTGTAGCCCTTATTTCTCTACAGCAACTTACAAAAGAGCTTGTGCTGGTCACATTGTACCTTACTTGCATGAAGATGAATGGCCTATTGTAAGTATAGTTGCACTCCATTTCATGTTTGGTATTATAGTTGTAGTATGTTATCTGATAGTAGTGTGTTTGTAACAGCCTACTCAAGAAGAGTATATCTATCCACCAATCGACAAAAAGACAACTGGCGGGCCAAGGGGTGAATAGAAGAAGAGGTGCGAGATGAATCTAACAGTAAGGTGTTCAAGGTGCCAAGTTTATGGGCATAATGCCGAGGTTGTCAAGGAGGTTAGGTGGGAGATAATGTCAATCACGAAGCCATTGCCATTGTAGCTGCTGCTAGAAATCTCATAGAGGAAGAGGAAGGCCCGGGAGACCAAGAACAAGGCCACTCCCAAACCCCTTCTTCTCGGACCAATCAATGCACAAGATGGGAGTCAAGTTCTTTGAAGGTGATTTGCCGACAAAGAGGTAGAAGCAGCGAGGTGGTAGGGGTAGGGGTACAAGTGGTGAGGATGAGAGCCAACTGCCTACAAGTGAATATAGGGAGTCAAGTTGTTGAAGGTGATTTTCCGCCAAGAGGTAGAGGCGAGGTGGTGTTAGAGGTAGGGGGTAGGGGTACAAGTGGTGAGGATGAGAGCCAAGTGACCGCAAGTGAAGATGGGAGTCAACTGCACCAAGTGGGAGAGGAAGTAGAGGTGGTAGAAGCAGGAGTAGGGGTAGGGGGAGAAATGCTATAGATGGGAGCCAAGAGGGGACCGCAAGTGAGGATGGGGGTGGAAGAGGCAGAGGCGGGAGGTGCTAGGGGGGTAGGAGGAGGGGGAAATGTTTCTAATCAAGGCCATCTATCTGAACTTTTATTTGGAAGTTCACAAGGTCCACAACCTAGCCAGTCTGGACCTATTCAAACTCAAGAAAGTGTTGCTCCATTGAGGCCCGACCACGAACATACCTCAATGCCACCACCAATGCCACCTCCAAGAAAGGGTCGGGAAGAAGTACAACATCCTCTCAAGCTTCTTCCTGAGGCAGTCTTGACTACATTAATGCTATGTTTTTATGGGGTTTTGTAAGTGTTGTGTTATGGATTTGTTGTAAGACCGAGGTTAACTTAAGTGTTATGTGTAAGACTTCAATGATTTGCTGTAAGACTTAATGATTTGTGTAAAATGTACTTGATTTGTTGTGTCAGACCTGAGTCAAGTGCTATGTAAAATGTACTTGATTTGTTATTCTATTAAGTGTTAGAGAAGTGTTATGTATGCTTAAGTGTTGTATTATGGATTTGTTGTAAGACTTCAATGACTTAAGTTGTTTTGATCATTTTTTAATGTTTATTTTTATAATTATTAATTAATTAAATTATTTATTTTCAAAATTATGTCTGAATTAAATATATACTTGAATATGTCCATTACATTAAAATGCTAATTTCCTCACAAGTTCGGGCTTGGGTTTTCAATATTCATCTATATAACACATTTTTCTAGAAAATAGGGTTCTGGAGAATAGAATAATGAAAATGGAGGCGAGATGAAAGCTGGATTTACGGAGGGTGGAAGCGACGGCTTTCGGACTCGAGAAATTAAGTAGGAGAAATTTGTTCATACAGGTGAGTAGCTATTTTGCTATTTCACCGGAATACAGAAACCGTTTTATTGTCCTATGTTTTCAATAATTTTACTGTTCATTTCTTGGCGTCCTGTAGCATTGTTAAAACCTGTTGTATTGGACTTCGTGTCTTTGTATTATTTAACTTTGTTAAATTTCGTTTTTGTAATTAAAATGATTGAACTGTTGAAAGTTTTGAATTACTGTAATGGCGTCGCCTACCCGTTTATATTTTGGAACTCTTGTTGGTTGTTAGTCGATTGAATAGGGTTATGGAAGCTGGAAGGAGTGTTAAGGGGTGCTGTTAAAGCTTGGAAAAAGCTTGGAAATGGCGTTAATGGCGTCGCCCAAACCGAAACAGAGTAAACGTCCCCATTGTTTGGTTGGAACTTGTGGTTAGGATGGTTAGGATGTTGTTGTGGTGGGTTTGTATTAAGGGGAGGAGTGCTGCGATTGTGGGCTGTCGAGTGAAGGTTGGGGAAGCCATTAATGGCGTTACTGATATACTGGAGTTGAACTTTTGTAGTTTTCATTGGTTGGAATTCAAATTACAAACTTGGAAGGGATTGTGGGTGATGGCTAGGGTAGTAGTGTGTGTGAAAATGCTGAAAATGGTGGCGGTTGGAAGCTTGAAACAAGCTTTAATGGTGGTGCGATTTTAGATCTAGATTTGGAAAAGATGGGGGATTTAAGAGTTGGGATTTTCGGCTTTGTTAATGTTGTGGGGGTTTTTCCCCTGAGCATTTTCGGGTATGTTTGGAGGGGAGGCGATTAGAATTGTGGTGGCCGGATTTGGTGGTGGTGGAGGCTGCTGGAGGAAGGAGATGACCGGCTGGGCTCGGGCCTGGGTCGGTTTCTCTTGGACTTTGCCTGTTGGTTTTTGTTTGGGCCGGTTTAGATTGTTGGGCCGAAATGTTTAAGTGTTTGGTTTGGGCCCAAAATTCTATTAGTGGCTTGGCCGAAATTTCGATGGTGGTTGGCCGAAATTTCAGTTTTAGTTTTATGTGGGCTGAAATCTAATTTAAGTGGTTGGGCCCTTTTCTATTTGTTTTGAAATCTTTGGACCAGTTTAACTTAAGTTTTGGGACCAGTTCTAATATTAGTCTATGGGCCCGTTTAATTTGTATTTTTGGACCGAACCACTTAACGTTTTTGGGCCCGTTTCTAATATTGTTTGGGGCCAGTCCATTGGACTTAATATAGATCCCAATTGGGTCAGGTGAAATAAATAATTGGTTTTAGACCTTCGGGTTCTAAGGTTTGGGCTTGGCCAGTTGGGTCCGAACCATGACCTTGGTCATGAGCCTATGAGCCATGCACCCTTGACCTTAGCCATGAACCATGGCTACGACTCTGAACCTGTCGAACACGGAAACGACAGTTTGACTTTGACAATGATGAATTGACTTTGACCAGGACATGTTGACTTTTACTTTGACCATGACATGTTGAGTTTGACCTTGACCATGATGTGTTGACCTTTGACCTTTGACCGTTGACTTTGACCGTTGACTTTGACTATTGATCGTTGACTTTGGCCGTTGACTGGGAATGTTGACTTTTCCAGTTTTTCACATATTTGATTATATGGATAAATATAGTAATAAAATGTTGTTGAGATTGTATAACTTGGTTTGTCATTATCTAATTTAGATTTGACGTGAGTAGTGTGTAAAACATATATATATTGGGCTTTGATTGTGGACTGTGGACTGTTTATTTGTGCTACGTTTTATGTGTATATTGTATGGACAATCAAATGCTAAAATGCTGTGGAAGCTTGTATAAATTTGGTGGTCATTATCTAATTAAGATTTGACATTGATGTTGTATATTTTTGACACGTGACGATATTGAGATGTTAGGAGACATTATATTCCTAATACGTTATAATAAAAATGTATGTGATACGTTGAAGCATTGTGACATGAGATAATATGTTGGGATATTTATATTAATGCAATATCTTGGAGAAATGTATATACACTCCATTATTTTATATGTGAGATGCTAATATAGTATTGGTGAATATTTGCCCACGGGAGTGTGGTGTAGTGCAATAATATATTGGCACGTGAAAGAATAAAAAGTGACTATGAGATATAATTGAGATGTTTCTAGATATTATGGCTTAGTGCAATAAGGTAATTGACCCGCATTGATATAGTAGAAATGTTTATGAGTCATTAATGTATGACACCCTAATAAATTAAATAAACGAAAATCCTAGAACCCGACTACCACAACTCATGTGATTGGCCCTCTGGCGTTTCATTAATCGAATGGCCCTCGGCTTATTCCGCGTTTCGTTAATCGAATGGCCTTGGGCGACCCTTCTAAGCGTTCAAGAAAGCTGAATGGCCCTCTGGCGTAGCGAATAGTGGTTTGATTTATTCCGTTAAGCAATATAGAGCGATGATGCATAATATTTTTATGCGAATATAGTGGCGGTGCTTACATAGATTTGGCTTCCGTGTGAGGATTTACCGTGTCGCGGCATCCCGCCGGGGGTGGTTACGCACGGGAGTGGCTCATTATGTAAAGGGAGGCATGTGGATGTACATGTTGGCGTTGGGTTCGCGATTGTGGTAGCGAAACTAGGTAAGACATAGATCTGACGTGATTTTAGGGACACGCAAAAGAAAACCTTAATTAATATAATTATGGTAATATGTTTGTTAATGATGTATCTGTAGATAGATGATTGTATATGGTTTTGCAGAAGGGTGGGTCAAACTAATTGCTTGGGCAGAGACGACCCACTCTGTGATTGAGCAGGAAATGAGGTACGTATATAATACGTTGGTTGGTTATTTGTTTAGTTGAACCTAAGGCGCCTCGATGGAGGAACTACATGCCTTATTTATTATGTGTATAGTTTGTTGTGTGGTTAGTGGGAAGTTAAAGGCCTCGGTGGAGGAACTACCTGCCTTAATTATTATTCTTAAGGATGTTGTATTTGTCGTTTGAAAGTTAAAACGCCTCGGTGGAGGAACTAACTGCATTATGGATTATTATATATATATATGTATATTATATGTTGTATTTTAGGGCTACTCACACCAAAGATTGTTTATAATGTTGACCCGATTTGCATGTTTGCTTATCGGGTGTGTTCATAAAATGAACATAGTTGATAAGTCTTGACAGGTTTAGTGATGAAGAAGATTGGTTCTTTGCTTGTGGTTTTGCGTTAGCATTGCATCTCGGGTTGTGTTTTGTTTTCCCTTGAGGTGATATAGATTTTCAGTTGAGATAATATTATTTGCATTTTCATTTTTGTAAATTGTTTTATAATGAAGAGGACTTTGTTTATGTGTAAAATTTTTTCTTGGTTTTAATTATCCGCGATTTTTAAAATGTTTATGATTTGTTGTGTCGGACTCGAAGTCGTCACTATGTAAAAATCGAAGATTTGTTATTCTAAAGTGTTAAGTTTTTATGTATGCTTAAGTGTTGTATTATGGATTTGTTGTAAGTTCAATGACATAAGTCTTTGTGTTTTGATCATTTTAAGGCATGTTTGCTGTTATGCATTTTTTATCATATTAACATGTCAGACTTAAATGTAGACTTGAACACTATGTCAGAATTAAATATATACTTGAATATGTCCATTACATTAAAATGCTAATTTCCTCACAAGTTCAGTTACATTAGACACATTGCCTTCAATATTCATCTTAATAACACCATCAATACACAACTTAAGTTTCCCCTCCTCTTTAGACTTCTCTTTGTTCTTCACTTCATTCCTTTCCACTTCCACTTCCACAGCCTTCCCTTTTGCTTTAGTTGGTACATCTATCCATTTGTAACCGTTGCATCTTGGTACACTATTACATCTGAGGAATCTCAATCCTTTAGTGTGTTATTGCCCACTCCAACGAACCCTCATAGTATCTGGACATCCTAAAACACAGGGATAATCAAGCTAACGACAATCAACCTTCCAGTGCCCTGCATCCCCACAAAGAAAACAAGACCCATAGTTGATTGCTTTTGATGATGACATTGCAATATGAAAACATAACAAAACAAATTAAGGTTGAGGTTTAATATTAGTTAGTGTAAACCCCCCAAACGTCAATATGCTATTTGCATAAACCCCCCAATGTTTAAGTAAACAGTCAACGAAGAAGAAGAAGGTCAGGAAGAAGATTAAGTGTAATAATAGAACCTGAGATGGTTGATTTGTGTTGCTAACCTCGCAAGTGCCACCGCCCATAAAAATGAGATGAGATTTGTGTTGATTGCAGACTAAAGGGTCGAGGAGGTGATGAGATTTATATAAAACTCAACGGCTATTTCATAAGGGCAAAATGGCCATTATGTAAAATACGAGAGAGAGTGCAAGAATTAAATAATGGCAACGTTTGGGGGGTTTTCGCAAAGCTAGGTTTAACATGTTAATGTGGGGGGTAATATTTCATAAGGGTAAAATGGTCAATAGCTAAAATACCAACGCCTGTAACACACAAAATTGACGGAGTGGGGGGCAAACTCAAATGATTTTAAAAATGGGGGTTTAGTCAAACCGCAATTACCTTTTTTTATAATCACTTACAAACCCAATTTCTATGTTTAAATAGCCTGCGAACCAAGTTTTTAAATTTTAATAACCCTTACGGACAAAATAAGTTGACCCAACCTTTTTATTTTTTTTTAAATCTCACTTTTACCCTTTTCCATTCTTTTAGATTCCGTTGAGAAAATAAACAAAATTACGAGTGAGAAAACCCAAAATCCCTTTCTTCTCCAACCGACCAAACTCTTTGATTCATGATGCACCTCCTTAAACTACATATCAAATCTTTTCGATTACCAATTTGAGTGTGTTAACAACCAATTATCTTTAAGGTATTGATCACTTTAGGTTATTTGCTAACAACCAATCATCTTTATTTTCTCTTTCAGAAATTTTGATTATAGGGTATGGAAGGTATGTAAACCGTGTACGTAAATCCTGAAGTCCGATGCTTTATTCGTTCTACTGGCATGAAATTGGAAGAGATAGATTTGGTGGGGGTCTTTACCATCTTTCGATTCTCTCTCCATTTTGCTAGTCAATTTCTTCATTTTCCGAGGATGTGTAGGGAACATATTGAGTATTTTTCAATTATCTCTCCATTTCGCCTTTGAGATATTTTATTTTCGTATTTTTGCTTATTTCTTGTAAATGTGTAGAAGGCTTATGTAATGTTTATGTAAGTTTCTTATGGTTTTTATGTATCTCCTCATTCCCACTTTAGAGCCATTATTTGTATTTGGATACCTTGTAGTGAATGCATATAAATTAAAGGGTTAACTAGTATAAACCCCCTCCCTAGATGAGCCAATTAGGATTTCCCTCTTACTAGATGGGGAAATTGGTAATCTCGCCCTCTAAACTATATATAAGCCAGTTCAAACTTTTGTTTTTACTTGCCTTTCAATGTTTCTCTTTTCCTTCTGGGCTTTGAAGTTTCATCCTTAGACAAACGCATCAGTCTCCACAACACTCAAATCCCAAAGAAATGCCTACATCTTAAATGGTGTGCCCTTCAGTCGTGCCATTACAACAAATGGAAAAATAGTCCAAAAATCTAACAACATTGTTTTGTTGCTAAAACTTAAAATGACTTGCTGCCCACCCCATAGAGCAGTGAACTAGAGAATGATACATAAGGTTTACATTGCCCAAGAGGGAGGGCTAAGCAAGGCAAGCAGATAAGAGCTCTTGTACTAGCTTCAAATAAGCCCACTTTAGTGGAGCATAGATAAGGAAGTCACCTGAATTTAGATTGAGCAATTCAAAGACATGCATTAGGCTGTGTCAATTATTTGGCTCCTTTCATTCATGACTTGCTTCTTCATAGGCTTTGTTAAATTGTTTTACTGGCTAGTTGCAACTGTAGTTAATTGGAGTTATGATTTTTTTTTGGTTGACAGAGGAATACATGATCTACTTACAATATTATTCTGAATGAGGAAAGGATGATTGTGGCTGCTGCACTTCTTCCGTACGGAGCTCTTTCATGAACCCGACACAAAACAGTGCTTGAACAATAGACATGTTGTGTAACTATCAATAACCAGACTATATGCATTTGAAAACATGCATGTTGTAACGGATGGACAACATTTGGTGCATGCTTTGGGAGTAGCTACTTGTTTTGTGTCATATATATTGAGTCGGGTCTTTCTTTTACATTCATTTAATTTATTGGAGATTTTTTATTAGGTTTTCAATCTTTAATTACGACGTGATTTAACACACGAATGATAGAGGCACGTACTTTTTTGTCAGTACGTATTTAGTGCAAATATACTTCCATTGTGTGTTTCTTGATGGATTCATAAGCTTAAAATGGTAAGAGCGCTCTTAGTGAGAGGTTGATGGTCCAATAGGTGTACGTTCTCACTGTATTGTTGAGGTATGAACAATTAATGATTGTTCATAGTCCAATAGGGGTATGAACAATGATTGTTCATAGTCCAATAAGTGTTCTCACTGATCATTCCTCATGTTGTTGTTGTATGAACAATGATTGTTCGGTATGAACATTGAATAATCCAATTAGGGTATGAATAATGATTGTTCATAGTCCAATAGGTGCTCTCATTGATCATTCCTTATGTTATTGTGGTATGAACAATGATTGTTCATAGTCCAATATGGGTATGAACAATGATTGTTCAGTATGAACATTGATTATTCATAGTTCAATAATGGTATGAACAAGTATGAACATTGATTGTTCATGGTCCAATATGAGTATGAAGAATGATTGTTCAAAGTCCAATAGGTGTTCTCACTGTGTTATTGAGGTATTAACAATTAATGATTATTCATAGTCTAATAGGGGTATGAACAATAATTGTTCAATTCATAGTCCAATAAGTGTTCTCATTGATCATTCATCATGTTGTTGCGGTATGAACAATGATTGTTCATAGTCCAATAGGTGTTCTCACTGTGTTGTTGAGGTATAAACAATTGATGATTGTTCATTGTCCAATAGGGGTATGAACAATGATTATTCATAGTCTAATATGGGTATTAACAATGATTGTTCGGTATGAACATTGATTATTCATAGTCTAATATGGGTATGAACAACACTTAACGGGTATAATGTACAACGTATTATACATGTTTTTGCAATTTAGATAATTTACTTTTTTTTTTTGCACTGCAGTACTCTGTACAATTAGTTTTTTTGCACTTTTAGACTATGACTCAATTCTAGTCGGTCAATGTTGATGTGGCCACCGGAATACACAACGTGTTCGTTCATTTCATTAGGTGGCATTAATAAAGCACGTGAGAAACACGTTTTTTTTTTTAAAAAAAACTGAAAAAAGAAATTAAATACCAAATTCACAACTTCTTCTTCTCCACGAAAACATTTCACATAAACCCTATTGCATAAACGAAACAAACATGACACACAAAAACTAAACATGACACTTGCACACTTGATTGTGAAATTAAAACAAACTTAACACACAAAAACTAAACCTATAACGCCAGCAAACACCACAACAACACTTCAATCAACACAACCTCTTCTTCGTCATGCTCGTCATGCATACACCAGCAGCCTGTAGAGCCAATACAACCTCTTTAACTTGCTGCCTAGATGGCCCTGCTGCTGTTGGTGTTGGTGTTGCTGATTATGTTGCTGGTGATACTGCTGCTGCTTCTGCTAGCCTAGGTGATCTTCTAAGGTGTCTCTCAAATCCTGGCAAAACTTCTGGACTTGGTTCTCGTTCTTGTCGAGCTTCACTTCCCTCTCCGTTCTCCTCCATCATTTCAATATAACAAATTCTGCCACAGTCACTACAAACTCTCAAAAATATCTCATCATCTTCCATCGCAATCTCCATAAATATCCTCCTACCATTCTTTGTTTGCATCATTTTTCGAACTGCATCAACTGATTTTTAAATTGTTTACTATTTCCCTGAATTTCAAATACCTTTCCCTTCAACATTATTTGTTTTTACTAAATAAGCCTAACTATAGTCTGTTTGAGTTCTTACCCAGCAAAAAAAAGAGTTTGTTTGAGTTTTTATAGCAATTTAAGCCAATAAATACATCCAACTCATTAATCCGTTTCTCAATCCTCACACATATTCAAATTTCAAATCATTTCAATTTACAAGACAATATTTATGCATGATTTATTAGGGACACTTGTTAGTTGATGTCTTTTAAGCCATACCTATTTTTAATTTTCAAACAAGGTTAAATAGGCACGAAAAAAATGGGGAAGGAGAGTAAAATGGGTCTCATGCCTTTTCATGTGATGTTTTCAGCTGTTGTGGCATACCAAATAGTGATATGATGCCACAGTAGCAAAAAAAATGACATGTCAGCATTTTTTTACCGGAATTTGGCACATAGTCGTTACCTGAAAGAAAAACCATTATACAAAGTACGACAGTGCAAAAAAAAAAAAGTAAATTAAAGTATCTAAATTGCAAAAAAATGTAAAGTACGTTGTACATTATGACCATTAAGTGGTATGAACAATGATTATTCATAGTCCAATAGGTGTTCTCACTGTGTTGTTGAGGTATGAACAATTAATGATTGTTCATAGTCCAATAGGGGTATATATGAACAATGATTGTTCATAGTGCAATAGGTGTTCTCACTGATCATTCCTCATGTTGTTGCAATATGAACAATAATTATTGTTCATAGTCCAATATGGGTATGTATGAACAATGATTGTTCAGTTTGAACATTGATTGTTTATAGTCCAATAGTTATTCTCACTGATCATTCCTCATGTTGTAGAGGTATGAACAATCATTGTTTATATATAGTCCAATAATGGTATATAATATAATGATTGTTCAGTATGAATAATGATTATTGTTCATAGTCCAATAGGTGTTAGCACTGATTATTCCTTATGTTGTTGAGGTATGAACAATCATTGTTCTTAAATAGTATGAACAAATGAACAATGATTGTTCATAGTTCAATAGGAGTGTCTCATTGATTATTTTTTATGTTGTTGAGGTATGAACAATCAATTGTTCATACCGGGGAGAAACTTTCCAGGACAGATAGGGGGAAAAGGTAACTCTTAAGGACACCTTTTTTTTTAATCACTCACAAGGACTGGGGTAGATGAAAGGTCAAGTATACTGTTGACGTGAAATTAAAAATGGCTTGGGTAGATGAAAGGTCAAGTATACCCCTAGTGCGAAATATTAAACGGCCTGGCCTAACCGAAACGACCCAGTGTATATAGTATGAACAATCATTGTTCATACATATTTAGTGTATGAACAATGATTGTTCATACCTCAAGATAATATATGATCAGTAAGAACACCTATTAGAGTATGATTGATTGTTCATACTTTAACATGAGCTATGAACACTCATTGTTCATATAAACAATCATTGTTCATACCTATTTGGGGTATGAACAATCAATGTTCATACCTCAATATAATGTATGATGAGTAAGAACACCTATTGGAGTATGAACAATAATTATTCATATCTATTTGGGGTATGTTCATACCTCAACATAAGCTATAAACACTCATTGTTCATATGAACAATCATTGCTCTTACTGATCATATGAACAATATGAACAATTATTGGAATATGAACGATCACTGTTCATACCTTAACATGAGCTATGAACACTTATTGTTCGTATGAACAATCATTCTTTATACCTATTTGGGGTATGAACAATCAATGTTCATACCTCAATATAATGTATGATTATTATAGTAAGAACAATCATGTTCCTACCTCAACATGAGCTACGAACACTCATTGTTCATACTATTCATACATCAACGTAATGTATGATCAGTAAGAACACTTATTGGAGTAACATGAGTTATGAACAATCATTGTTCATACCTCAACATATTGTATGAGGTATGTTAACCTATTTGGGTATGAATAATCAATGTTCATACATCACACATAAGGTATGAATACTAATTGTTCATAACAAAACGACTGAAAGGCTAAAATTGGAAAATATTTATTTCAAATCCAAACTATTTTTCCTTACGAGTTATTTTCACTCGAAAATTGGTTTTCCGGATTATTTACACCCAAAAATTGTCCTTGAGAGTGATTAAAAAAAAACATTGGCTCTGTGAATGATTTTCACTCGCAAATGGGCCTTGGGACCAATTTCTTGTTCTTTTTTTTTTTGCTTATAGGGGCAAATTTGGACTTTCTGCATCCCTGTCCTTGAGAGTGATTATTAAAAAAAACTTGGTTTTTGGAGTGATTATTTGGTCCATTTTATCCTAGAGAGTCACTCTGTGTTGTTTGACTTGGTGATAGTCCTAGTGGCCGCCCATGTTACAACAAAAACAATGTACATGTATTTGTCTTTAATAAGCTACTCTATAATAGAAAATGTTTTCGATATTCTCCTTGCTTCTTTGTGGCTTTTTCTTTGGACGTAGCCCTAATTCAGAATTTCGGAATATAATTGTTGTAATCATACCAGAATTCCAACATATTCCAACTAAAATTCAAAATTTATATGTTTCAATTCTAACATTCCTATTTCAAAAAAACCATAATATCTTATGGAAATTTGAGATTCCGTTCTCTTTATACTATGTATAATACGACTTGCCCAAGCAAGTCATGGAGCTATCACGGTGTCCGTCTATCCAATTTTGTGACATTTTTGTTCCTGTAAAATTTTTAATATTCTGACACCATAAATTGTATATAGGAGAAAGTAATTAAATTTGGTATAGGGGAAGAAATGTAAATGGGCTGAGTGAGTTGTCACCATCACATCTAACTTTTTCATCCTTTTTGTTTGACGGTTTTACTGCATTGAAATTTTAAACTCCAAAAAAAAACATGGCAATACCATTTGGAGTAGGGATAAATATGTAATTTAGTCTGAGTGGTTGTCACTATCACACCAACTTTAATAAAACTAGTCAGCTGGCACGTGCTTTGCACGTTTTATCAAAGTTGGTGATGGTGACAACTCAATCACATTCAATTACACTTTTATTCCTATTCCAACTTCTATTGCCAGTTTCATTTTCTTGGAGTTTAAAATATTTAAGGGGGGTAAAACAGTCAAACAAAAAGGACTAAAACGTTGTTAGAGGTGACGGTGACAACTGACAACTCACTCAGCTTATTTACTTTTCTATCCCTATACCAAATTTAATCACCTTTTTTTAGTGTTGTAATTCGAAAATTTTACAGTGACAAAAAAGTCAACGGACGGAAATCATGACAAAATGACGGCTTAAAGGCTTGAGTGGCTAAGAAAACACGTGTTGTATTCTGGTAGGATGGAACAAACGGAATCACAGCCGAAAGGGTTAGAAGACTAAAATCCACAGATGTTCAAAAGTGTATCGCGGTGGAAGGCTAGCTCGTGAAAGCCTCTATGTCACGGCGGCTAAAGCCAGACTTAACAGCGCAGGCACGCCCCTTTAAAGGTGTTTAGATGTGCATTAGACTAGTCATGCCTTAAAAGCGAATGATTGTACTATTTTAGTTCCTGGTCGTTAACAAAATGATCTATTTTGCCATAAAAGTAAAATCCTCCTTTACCTCCGATGTGGCTTTAGATTTGTTCTTTGGCAATCTGTCAAATAGATTACTAGACACAACTACCGACCAACAAGCCAATTCACTGCCTCGTACAAAATGAATATCATTTTTTATTTTTTATTTTGTGTGGTAAAGGAATAACAACACAATTTAAATTGTCGTATTTGCAAACTAGATGAGAAATCATTGAACATTGTTCTTTGGAGTGTAGTTTGACCCAAGGGTTGTGGAAGTCTGAGATTGTTTGAGATTGTCGGCAAATTGAGGAATCATCGAGACATTGACTTCATATTTAGTTTTTTCTATTTACTAGAAATTGCCCGTGTCTCTAACATTGGTGGATTTACAAAATTGTCAATTGAATACCATACCATTATGATCTTGCATTTGTTCGTCTCATTGACGTTCAAGGTATGCCATTAACCAATTTCTCGATTAGAAGTTATACATGCCAAGAAAATTATATTTTTGGTTAGATGTTTTGAAGTTGTGCTCGATCAAATGCAATAATGGTAGATGTTTTGAAGTTGTGCTCAGTCATATGCAATTTTTGTGCTATATTAGATAAATAAACCAATTTCTGTGAATTTTTTTAGCAATTCAAAGTCATTCAATGTCAAACCCCAATATTGCATTCAACTATTTTTTTTTACCGTATAACAAGTAACCATTCAATTAATAAAATAGTAAGAGTGTGAAAAGAAAATGGAAGAAAAAGAAGCGCATGCCACTTTGCCAGCAATGGATGGCCTGTGAGTAAGCATTCATCTTAATGGTGTTTAAATCAAGAATCAAGTATTTTTTTTTTTAAGAATCAAGTCCCGGCCGGCTAAATAAATAATTGTCGTAATTAGTTGATATTTTTTAAAATTGGCTTGTGCTAATGCTAAAAACAAAAAAAATTGGGGAGGTAAAATTCAATGTAACTTTATAATATCATTTTTAGGACATTATAATCCCTAAGAACATCAAGTTGTATGAGTTCCAAGTGCACGGACATGAAATCCTTATAAGGATGTGGCAGAGAATTTTCATTCTCCTTTTCACCAAACTCTATAGGTGATAAATCAATAATTGCTCCTATCAAAATCATTAAAGAAATACACATTGTTTCACTTTAGCTATATATAATATTTCTTATTTCGTCTATACAAAGTGTGATGCATGTTTTTTTTTGTCATGTTTTCTCTTCTGTACTTCATATTTTTTGCTGCTTTTATCATCAATAAATGTCTACTGCTATTTTAACTTGCATTTTATAGGTCAGTATGTCTACAAATCTAAAAATGCACAAAAAACATACAATATTCTCCATATATAAAACAAAAGTCTAATACCATTACGTATAAGGCATAGTCATGATTACACAATATTTATACAAATTTAGTCCAACGTTGTGTATACAATATTTAAGCATCATGAATTTAATTTATCAGCCTGCCAAAAGAAGATGAGAGTGTGCACGTGTGGTTGGCCTTGTTTCTAGAACTTGATAGTATATACATATACAATGGGTGATCTTGGACACACCCATAAAAAAACTCCCTACCCTAATTTTAAAATAAATAAATAAAATAGCTTTCTAATTAAATTATTTTTTTTATTAAGCGTACCCAAGATATTTATTGACTAAAATAAGTCATTTATTAAATATAGCTCATATTCACTAGAAGAAAAAGACAGCGGTTTTCTTCTTCTTCCTCTTCTCCAATAACCTCTTCTTTTATCTCACCAATACACATGCAAACACCCAAATCGGCTAGGATCTTCACAATATGGTAGATTTACTACATCTAGAATGAGTTTTCAGAAATGATAGCTAGATTCATATATTCTCACACTGTAACTTTTTGAAGGGACACAACTTAGAGAATCAGGCCTCATCTCTATTAAGACTCTATATACAAGTAAATGAAAATTCGGCGGCCTACATGGATGATTAAAAAGAAATAGAAATGGACAGAGAAGCTATTTGCACAAACTGCGATTTATCAAAAGGAAAAAAAAAAAAAAAAAACTATTTGAAGTTTTGAACAAATCTTTAATTGCAATTAACCTTGACTTCTAGAACCTAGAAATTTGTCAAAATGACAAAATGTATATGTATGTTGTATCTAGATTTCCAATATGTATTTCTATCTTTTAACATGGCAAAGAAACTTGCATCACACGCGTCGAATTTTTGAACTGTATTCCTTATCAACAAAACAAGAAGACAAAGTTTTGGTCCATACGGACCCGCCATCAGCTCGATCTTCCTCCGTATTTTACATGTCTAACAATAAAAGCTATTGTCAACAAACTACTATTATCCACAGAAAGAAGGAACACTCTCCCTTATATATAACAGTAATGATATATATCTTGTGACACGTTCATCGTCTAAGTTATTAACTCATCAATTGCTTGTGAAGAAGAAAAAATGACCTTAGACTATGATAGATTAAAGGAATTAAAGGCTTTTGAAGATACAAAAGCTGGTGTTAAAGGTCTAGTAGATGCTGGGGTGCTTAAACTCCCATGCATCTTCATCAGGCCAAACGGCGAACTCGCCAAGAATTCTGCTACTACTAATCTAACTGACCTTAAAATTCCTTTGATAGATAATGAAGTGAAGAAAAAAAAATTTATACACGTGATTCTATTTATTCGAGCTTTCATGCAACAAAAAACTGTGTAGCCCAATAACATCCAAAAAGGTGGAATAGGACTAAGATCATATGCACAACAACTAGACCTGCAGGCGTTCTGAAGAATTTGACCCTAGCTAAACAAATGGAAAGCCGTTGAGATCCAGAACATGTAAAAGATCGCTAGGATAGCATATGGCTTATGAGTTCGCCTTACACCTTGTAAGGAAGGCAGCCTGCGCCTTCTCCACATTTTCCTCTTTTCCAGACCATGCCTTGAGAGTACTCTGCTGGAGAGCACGTCCAAAGGAGAATGAGAGTGACCATGGCTTCTTTCCTTTGAGCTAGTTCATTGCATTAAGGTTAACTGTGGCTTGCTCTTCACTCTGTCCACCTGACAAGAACACCACTGCAGGAATAGTTGGGGGCATTGTTCGCTGCAAGGCACGCACTGTGTATTTAACAATGACCTCTGGGGCTACCTTCTTGGCATCAGAAGCAGGAGTCACCATGTTGGGCACTAACTAGAAACAAAAAGCCAATTAAACTCGAGTAAATAAAAAGGAGAGAGAGGGTTAAGATACGACATGTTTTCCTCCTGATCATCTCGACAAATAACTGATTTTTCACTTTCAAATAGGTGCAAATAGGTGATTATTCTCAAAACAACTTTCAGACACAAGCACTCAAGGAGACTAACGTGAAAAGAAGACTATAACCCACTTCAAGGAAATTGACTTGTATTAGTCACACCTTGTATCAGAGAAGATACACATTTAAACCAAGCACACATTCAAACCAAACATACTTAAACGCATTTGGATTAGGATCCAGCTTGGACAATGGTGCCTAATCCACTTCATATCTATGCCTTTCTTAACGAAATGTCTATACAATAAAGACTTTAGACACGGAACCCTTGTTGGATTAGTTCAAATTTTTACTAGGAAAAAGAGCCCTACAGAGAAATATGAGCAAGTCTTGAATGTAATAGAAGTGTAGAACATAATATTTATACCTTAAGTCAGACTTACAGCAGACTCACATCTAACGAGAATCATATTTGGACCACAAGTCTCCAACCATACACATTAAAGTAGTATTTGCATATTCATTTCAATTTGTGAATATTAACAAATAGTGCAGAGTAAAAGAGTACTTGTCTGCCAGTAGTGCTTGGGATAACGGAGATGGAAGCAATGTCCTCATAAGTCTGGGTCGTAAGGAAAATGTCCACACACACCTGTAAACCATTTGGAGTTACTGAGAGATCACAGAATTACCATCCTATGTTTTCGTACACGTCGAAAACTGCTAGCTTACGAAAACATATGAGCACTTTTCATAACAAGCACCCAGAGAGTATAATCTATAACCCAACAACAAAGAACATCAATTGTTCCAAGCCAAACAACCAAACAAGATTAACTTCACCACGCCAAATTCGAATTTCCATTCTCCTAGCCTAACCACATCAAAACAGAAGACTTGCACTTCCATAGGCTTCACAACTTTGCGCCCACGAAATCAGCCACACGACTTTCCCCCTCAATACGGCATTTCATCAAACAACTATGGTGCTGAAAGCCAAACAGACAACCAATTAAAGCTCAACAGACCCAATTCCGAATTCATTACAGAGTTGGTCCGAGTTGTTACAAGACAAAAGTTAGAAACACTAAAGGAGATGACTTCGTAATTTAAAAACAAGTTCAAGTTTATAAGCATGGGACTAAATCTGTGTTTGCATGGCTGGAAAGTTTTTTTTTTTTTTTTTTAGAAGATACAGCGAGGGATAAAGAAGAATGTGAAAATAAACTTTCACAAATAAAAAGGGTACCAAATAGAAGTGTCGTTATTATTATTATTATTATTATTATTATTATTATTATTTTTAATTCTCATACCCTTATTGGAAATACTCCAAATTAATTTAAGAGATATTATTGGGAAATACTAGACTGACCTACTTATTTGGACCTACTAATGTGTCAAAAGTCATAATCATTGATTTACATAGAGATACGTGTCCGTGTGTATTGCAATGCAAACCAACGTTATCCAAATAGTGAGTCGTAATAATAGGTCTAAAAAATAGGTCCGTGTGGCCCTACTCGATATTATTGGATTTAGACAATTATTGGGGTAGAGAAAAACTTATGTTAGTTATGGAGTACGGGAGTGTTTTTATGGGTATGTCCAAGATCACCTTATACAATTGCTCGCCGTAAGATACCATCCTCCATGATTTCATTTATTATTGCTTTCCATTTCTACCAAAGAAAAACACGGGCAACTAATTTTGGTTGTGGCAGAATATATAATACGTTGTCCAACTTGACTTGGATCTAAACTGTCTGTTGCAATATCTATCAAATCTTTATTACACATTTCTACAAGAATGGTACCGGTGTACTGATGACTTCTCAGAAAACGCAAGCGATTCTGTTCATTTGGTTGCCCACGAATCTACTATGTATGTGGCATAAAAAGATGAGAGACCAATCTTGCATACAACACAAAATTATTCAATTATATATATATATATATATATATATATATATATATATAACATAATTAAAACAAAAATCACAATGCAAAATAACTTGACTTGGATTTAATCTGCATGCTGCAATATTTGTCATATCTTTATACATTTCTACATGAACGGTGTAATGGCGATTACTCAGAAAATGCAAGCGATTATGTTCACTTGCAGCCCACGAATCTATTATGTATGTGACACTAAGAGATGAGAGGCCAATCTTGACTACTCCACAAAATTATTCAATTTAAAAAAAATAATAATAAAGGAAAATTAAAACAAAAATCATCACAATGCAAAATAACCTAGAGATTTGCTTGTTTTAAGTGAATTCCCAATAATGACAACATTATGTTGTTCCATAATTAATGTCAATCAGAATTATTGATGACAAAGTAGTTGTTATATCTGATCCACTAAAAAAATGGAAAATCCTCATTAGATTTCTACACAATCTACATGACGTATTTGTAAACAAATATGAAATAATAAGAAAAAAATGCATCTTCATCACAAATCAATTGTCATATTTGATCCACAGAGTGGTGTAAGTGGAAGCTAATGCATAAAGTAGTTAAACATTTCAAAACCCACAACAACACCAAATTAACAAAATAGCTAGCAAAACTATAAAATCTACAACAAATTTCAAGTACATTTAAAGGTTGTGTCATGGTATTCTTTGCATCTGAAAATCAAACGAAAACAAAGATTAGAAACAACGAAATTAAATAAACTACATTAAAGACCTAAAAAAAAAAAAATCAGTAGTAGTCTTAATAAGTTATACAAATCTTAACAAAATTTGTGCTCTTCTTCTATAAAAAAAAAAACATTTGTGCCCTTCAAATATACGACCAAATTTGTATAGATTTAAAACTTCCCAAACTTGCAACCACACCAAAAAGACGAAAAAATATATATAGCAAAAGTATAAATTTTAATCCTTATTTTGTTGAGCTTGTGAGAAGAAAATAGAAGAAAACAATTTGGGGAGGGCACCTAAAAAATGGTTTGGGAGAGAGACATTTTTTTTGGGAGGGCTTTAGAAAAATGAGATTGCATGAGTTTTTAGGGAGAGAGACTTGTGAAAAACAGTTGGTCCATTTTTCTTTTTTTTTTTTTGTCCATTAGCGTTTTCTTCTTCACATTAGTTCGATCCCAGCATGGAAAACATGTTGTGGTGGGGTTGGTATGCTGTGGTGAGATCTCTACTGTCGTTTCTTTGTCTTTCCCCTAGACAAATCCCAACCATCAAGTATTCTACAGTAAGACCTCTTTCAAGAAGAAGAAAAAAATAATTAAGGGAGGGCACCGCCTGAAAAATGGTTTGGGAGAGTGACGGAATTTTTTTGGAGGGTATTAGAAAAATGAGATTGCATGAGTTTTTAGAGAGAGAGAGACTTGTGGAAAGTAGTTGATCCATTATGTTTTTTTGTTTTCTTATTCCCATTAGTATGAACCCAGTGTGGAAAGCATGCTGTGGTGTTGGTATGATGTGGTGAGATCTCTACCGTCATTTCTTTGTCTTTCCCCTAGACAAATCCTAGCCGTCAAGTATTCTATAGTAAGATACCTCTTTCATTTGTTATAGTAGATAGATTAATTGGTGTGTATGCACGGGTCTACTTTCTAGTGTGTGTGTGTATATATATATAGTGGTCACTATTCATGATTTTTTTTTTATTTTGTGTGGTAAAAGAATAACAACACAATTTAAATTGTCGTATTTGCAAACTAGATGACAAATCATTGAACATTGTTTTTTGGAGTGTAGTTTGACCCAAGGGTTGTGAAAGTTTGAGATTGTTGGCAAATTGAGGAATCATGGAGACATTGACTTAATATTTAGTTTTTTTCTATTTACTAGAAATTGCCCATGTCTCCGACATAAGTGGATTTACAAAATTGTCAATTGAATAATACCATACCATTAAGATCTTACAGTCGTTCGTCTCATTGACGTTCAAGGTATGCCATTAACCAATTTCTCAGAAGTTATACATGCCAAGAAAATTATGTTTTTGGTTAGACATTTTGATGTTGTGCTCGATCAAATGCAATAACGGTAGACATTTTGAAGTTGTGCTCGGTCATGTGCAATTTTTGTGCTATATTAGATCAATAAACCAATTTCTGTGAATTTTTTTTAGCAATTCAAAGTCATTCAATGCCAAAAATAGAGCAAAAAAAAAAAATCATTTTTTATTTCGCTTAAATACTTGACATATATATCTATCTAATAAGATAGGGTTATTTTTTTTCCCACTACAGGACAAAACTATAATAAGGAACGGCCCAGATCATTTCTAACAAAATCTAACGGCACGGGTTCGAGCCCAAAAAAAACATTAGTTTCGGTTTTTTTTACCAAAGAATATCTTCTCACCTCATCATCATTGGGGGTTTATACCATTTCTCTGGCTGGGTTTTATACCATTTCTCTGCTCATCTTCGAAAGCACTTTCGAACTCCCCTTATTCAAAAATCCCAAAATCCCTTCAAATCAGAGTAGCTTAAGCTTAGCTTGGCTTGCTTTTTTCTGAGAATATTATTTGCTTAGTCAGCTTTCGGATAGACTCAACGCCCTCTACTAGATGACTAGCAACCGGTTTCCCAAGGTAAATCCACACTTATTCACTATTAGGCATAAGAATAGGAAGCGGCGAGTGCGCGATTCGTCCGCCATTCATTCCTAGAGGCGATAAAGGCGACATCCGAAGCATTGGCCGAAGGAAGGAAAGCAGTAAAAAGCGGTAGGAACTAGACCGATCAAGGCCACTAGGCTCTCTCTGCAAACCGATTTCACACGAGAAAAAAAGGAATGTCTTCTTATGCCTTTGAAGGAATCCCGTTGTTATGAGTCATTCTATTGGAGTAAGTGAGAGTAGGAATGCACCTTGAAGGAATCTGTTGTTACAAATGAGTTGCCTTGAAGGAATATAAGTTTTCATGTTGTTACAAATGAGTTGCCTTTGAAGGAATCTGTTATTTACAAATGAGTTCGTCACTGTTAGTTTGGGTTTCTTTGTAGCATCCCGGATCCTGTTTCTACAAAATTAACGGTCCGAGTGTGTTTTGTTTTTTCGGCTTTTCGGGTTCGAGCCAAGAGAACAACGAGAGTTTGGGTTTTTTTACTCTAATCTTCTTAAAACATAGTCGACTCCACTACTTACCCGGGTCATTGTCACCCGTAAAGCACCACTTGACCGGCTACATTAGCGGGATGCTAGGAGAGTGGCAGGAGGCAGACAATGCACTGCTAAAGGAGGATAGACGTGATATCAAAGAAATGTGTACTATTTTATAGCTTTGTGCTGGCGTCGTTGCTTGCTGGAGGTGGAGACAACTTCCGAGAGATCGAAGAAGCGCCATCGTTGCTATTCCTTGATCCAAAAGTATTTTGTCGTTTATGATTTTAAGGTGAAATTTATTGAACCCTCTAGCTTATTTGAATTTTTCTTTTCGAATTTTATTGAACCCCCTAGCTTATTTGTTTTTTCTTTTTTAATTAAGAAATGGGTATTTGTTAACTTTGTGCTGGTGTCGTTACTTTGTGCTGGTGTGCTATTTTTTTTTTAACTTTGTGCTTGTGTCGTTACTAGAGCGTTTAATGGGGTTACTTTCGAATTCCTTTTTTTACCATCGATAGTGGAGAATGACAGAAGTTAAAATGTAGACTTAATTAGAATTAGAATTTTCTTTGTTAATTCCTAGATATATATCGGTAGTGGAGAATAGATGGTTAAAATGTAGACTTAATTAGAATTAGAATTTTCTTTGTTAATTCCTAGATATATTTCGACAACTCAAACTCTTGCCAATTTGTTATAATTTCAAAATAGGAAGTGGAGAGTCCTTTTATTTAATAGGAAGTGATTTTATTTAAATTGACCGTTCAGAAGTAAGTGAAGGCAATTTCTTACTTCGTTCCACTGGTGGTCTTACTTTAGTGGGAAAAGTCTACGAGCATTGCTGGTTGGTTTCCTTTTTTTATATTTACATCGATAGTGGAGAATCCACTTCCTGTTATTAATGCAATTTGCATGTTTTTGATGAAATAGTGGAGAATGTAAATAAACTAACGAACTCTTCTTACTTCTTAATTAAAAGCTGAAAAAAAGACTTAATTGAATTAGAATTTTCTATGTTAATTCCTAAATATATCTGAAAGTTAATGTATTTCAGTGCTTTTCAATTAGGTGTTCTACTATTTACTGCTTTGAGTCTTCGTTGTACTCTTTGATTAGAGCTCCGTTTTGATTCTTTAACTTTGCGTGTTTCCAAATTTTTGCGAATTGACGCTTCCTAGGCAATCATGGTTAAAGAGCGCATTGAAGAGAGAGGAAGGGAATCGTTAGTTCACCCAGACAATTCCATAGCAGAACCTCCCAATCTGGTATATGTACCTCCACATCGAAGAAATGTTGTGTCTCCTAATCTGGTATATGTGCCTCCTAATCGAAGATCAACTGCGACTCCCAATATTTTATTTGTTGTGCCTCCTAATCGAAGATCTAATGCGGCTCCGAATAGGTTATCTGTTGTGCCTTCTAATCGAAAATCTCCCGCAGCTCTTAATAGGTTATCTGTCGTGCCTCCTAATCGAAGCTCTCCTACGGCTCTTAATAGGTTATCTGTTGTGCCTCCTAATCGACGATCTCCCACAGCTCCTAATGTGTTATCTGTTATTTCTCATAATCGAAGATCTATTGCGCCTCCCAATCTCTTATCTATTGTGCCTCCCAGTCAAAACTCTATTGCACCTCCTAATCGGAGATCTATTGCACAACGTCTTCGAAGAGAAAAAGATATCGATCAAAGGACTATAGCACAACAAAATCGAAGACGGAGGAAAAAGACGCGTTATGTCCGATTACATATCGATTCCTTTAAGAAGACGAGGTCAACGTCAATGAAGTTGGGTCCTCTTCATCTATCACGGAAGATGTCACAATGCAAAGTTGTGAGGATAACACTATGTAAGTCAAGTGCTTAAATTCTCATTCTTTTGTTAGGTTTTAACATACCGTAAAGTGTGATATATCATAGGTCTATTTTTGCAGTGATCATGATATGACTGGATTTGATGAAAGTGAAGAAGAAATTCTTAATCCTCATAGAGGCCATGTGCTTCCTGTTCCAAATCACCGCCACTTTCTGGGAAAGATGGATGTTCTCTGTCCATTTTGTTCGGCCCTTCATTGGAAAGATGAATAGCTTATCAAAATCAAAGCAAACCGACCTTTATTTGGAACTTGTCATTTACAAAGGAAAAGTTAAGCTACCGCTTCTTTCTCCACTTGCCTCCGCACTTAAATCTTTATTCAAGGATCTAATAAACGTGCAAGATTATTCCGTGAGCAGATTCGACAATACAATGTGTGTAATGCCTTTACCGTCTTGGTTGCAAATTTTAACGATCGTGTTTACATGGGCGTGGTCCAACCTCATTCACCGTCCATGGGGGAGTTCAAAACCAAATCGGTTCATTGTTGCCTGATCCGGGATGGAACCTAAGTTTTAGCAACTTTATATTTATGATCCCCTAGCTGCTTTGGATCACCGCCACAATCGCAAACCCGAATTTGTCAAGAGAAGTGTTGAAAACTGTACAAGAAACTCTTCCGCAGGACCTACAAGTTTTGTGATATCTATAAGAAAGCATTTGAGGTTTTAACTGAAAATGCTTCGAGAATAACAATGTTCGGTCCATCTACACTATGATCCGCTTCGATAGAGCGAAGGTACAATCTTCCGACAAACCGATGAGATCGCGATGATATTGCTTGGAGATGGGAGTAAGGTTGATGCCATGCGTGATATTGTACTTCGCTTGAGAGGAGGGCATGAGTTGGAACGGATAAGCGAATGTCATCCCGCTTATTTGCCTTTGCATTATGTTCTTTTGTTTCCTTATGGGGATTTGGGTTGGTCACCTGATTTGAAGTTGTGGGACGTCAAGAGAAATGCTCCAAGCAATGCAAGACTCACTCAATTATTATATTACGCCTACCGTTTGTTTGAACGACCCACAGAGTACTCATCCATCTTGCTAGGGTGTAAATTGTTGCATGAATTTTTGGTTGATGCTTGGGCTGCATATGAACAGAACCGTCTGCGATACATTAGACTAAATCAAGACACCATCCGTTCGGATGTGTACAAGTGCTTGACAGATGTTGCACTTGAGGGATTAAGTCCCGATCAAATTGGCAACGGTTAATTTTGCCTTCCTCGCATGTTGGAAGTCCAAGGCACATGTACGAGATTTTTCAGGATTCAATGGCTATCACCCGCACTATAAGCACCCGGATATTTTTCTTACGGTGACTGCAAACCCCTAATTGGCGGAAATTAAAGATGCGCCAAGGAACACCGGACTTCGACACTTCGGCTGAAATAGTTGCACGGGTATTCGAAATAAACGAAAAGCAATTATGAAAGAAATCTTGAAGAATGATATCTTCGGCCGGGTGGTTGCATATGTCTATACCATTGAATTTCAGAAGCGCGGTCTTCCACACATGCATTGCCTTTTATTTCTCGCGCATGATGACAAGATCCGAAACAGTGAGCAAGTGGATAAATTTGTATGTGCCGAATTCCCGGACCCGACACCCACCCCCCCGCATTGTTTGAAACAGTGAAGAAGTGCATGGTTCATGGCCCCTGTGGTGATCGAGATCCGAGTGCTTCATGTATGGAAAATGGTCGATGCACCAAAGCCTATCCAAAAGAGTTTGTGGAGGAAACAATTATGGATAAAAAAGGGTACTCCATTTACCGAAGGCGCGACACTGGCAAGAAATATTTTGTGAAGAGGAAGAATAAAATGGTTAAAGTTGATAATGGAGATGTTGTTCCCTACAATGCATATCTCATGCGAAATGTTTGATTGCCATATCAATGTTGAAGTTTGTGCATCGTGTCAAGCTGTTAAATATATTAACAAGTACATCTACAAAGGCTATGACAAAGCAAATGTGGTGGCGGCGGAACAAATGATGAGATTCAGAATATATCGATGCAAGGTACATTGGACCAACAGAAGCTGCATGGCATCTATTTCAGAATCCAATGCATACAGAGTTTCCAAGTGTCCAACGATTGGTGCTTCATTTGGAAGGCATGCATAGGGTTGTTTTCAATAGCAAAGAGCCCATGGATGCAATTCTTGCCCGAGCCGCTGAGACCAAACCTCAACACCGACTTTCTTTCTTTAAGTGTTGTGCTGAAGATCCAAATGCACGAGCATTTACCTATCAAGAATTTCCAAGACACTATGTTTTTCACAAAGACTCTCAAGAGTGGACTCCTAGGACTCAGGGACCTTCCATTGGTAGGATGTATTTTGCAAGCCCTAATGCGGGGAGAGGTTTTATCTACGCTTTGCTACTTATCATTGTAAAGGGCCTACCTCCTTTGCATATCTTTATAAAGTCGGTGATACCGTATAATACGGCACATACAAAGAAGCATGTATTGCCCGTGGGCTGTTGGAAGTCGATGATGAGTGGATACAATGCCTAGAAGAGGCGGCGATATTATGAAAACCGGATATCAACTACTGAGGTTGTTTTGTGTAATTCTTTTAGAGTGTCATCCGTTACGACCCGGATCTACTTTGGAGCAAATTTGCATCGAAAGTATATGTGATGATCTTGGACACCGGCTTCAACAAAGCACGGCATCCCGGATCCAACCGATGAGCAAATAACGATTACGGCTTATATCCGGTGGAACAAGTCCTTTTAGAATCACGGGAAGACATTGGAAAATTTCCGCCCATGCCAAAGCCAAAAGAGGATTGGAGAAAAATTGTTGGCAATAGGCTCATTTGGGAGCAACGCCAACTTCAAAGATGAAGGCATAGGAGAAGAGGTCTGCAGTTGATGTTAGTCGCCTTAATGACGAACAACTTCATGCTTATAATCACCGCGGATGATTCAAGATTTGGTGACAAGAGCAAACTTTTCTTTTTGAATGGAGCAAAACTGGTACAGCAGGAAAACTTTTTGTATAATACAATTGCAAAGGCCCGCCGCAAAGATGGGTCTTATTGTCATCATGGTGGCATCATCGGAATTGCATCTCTGTTATTATGCGGGTGGGCCCGCTCATTCTACATTTAAAATTCCAATTGATGTGATGGATACCACTTTTTGCGGCTTCACTAAACATTCTGACCTTGCTGACCTATTTAAAGTGACAAAACTAATTGTTTGGGACGAGGTGCCCATGCAATATAGATACTGTGTTGAGGCTGTGGATAGAACACTTCAAGATATTTGTGGAAACAAGAAGATATTTGGTGGTATCACTACAGTTCTTGGTGGTGATTTTCGACAAACACTGCCTGTTATACCGTTAGGCGAGAGAGAGCAATTTGTTGGTGCATCACTTCTGACGCTCTTTCCTTTGGAGTTATTTAGAAGTTTTGCACTTGGTACGTAACATGCGGCTTGAAATGGCGGAGTCCGAGAATGTCGAATTCGCCGATTTTTTGTTGGAGGTGTGCTACTAATGCCTTCTAATTAGAATGTTTTTTTCTCCATTAGTTCCATATATAAACGAACTATTTTAAAAACTAATGAATTCATTTTTTGCTTTGATTCATTTAGATTGGTTCGAATCCCAAAGAATGCGTACAATTGCAGAATGGAATACGCAAGTGTACCAATATCCAAGAACTCATTTTCTCTGTCTATCCCCAATTGGATGTTATGGACACACCGTCTCCAAATTTCTTAACTGATCGTACTATTCTTGCTGCCCGTAATGATGATGTGAGTGCAATTAATGAGGTTGCACTGAATTTGTTCCCTGGTGAAGCCTTTGAGTATTTGGCTGCAGATAAAATCATCGAAAATGATATTGATAATCCAAGTGGGGCTCACTATCCCACCGAGTTTGAACTCCCTCGACCCTTCTAGCTTACCACCTTTCAATCTCAAGTTAAAACCTCGATGCCCTATAATGTTGCTTTCGGAACATAGCACCTAAAGATGGCCTTTGCAATGGGACCGCGACTTATGGTGCTTCAATGTGCGAAGTAAAGTCCTTCAAGCCAAAATTTTGACCGGAGAGAAAGCCGGAAATCCGGTACTCATCCCAAGAATATCTACGGCTCCCCTCAAATGCAGAGTTGCCTTTCAAACTATCAAGACGACAATTCCTGTTCGACTAGCTTATGCCATGACAATTAATAAGTCGCAAAGCCCAGTCGATGAAATATGTTGGCATTGATTTGAGGACACCAGTTTTCAGTCATGGGCAACTCTATGTGGCCATGTCCGAGATGTACTTCTTCAAAAGAATATCCATTTTTCTTCCACCTAATGCAAAAATTGTACTACAAATGTCGTTATACCCAGAAGTTCTTCTCTAAGGACATCGATACCAATGAGAAAAGGCAAGTGAGAAATTAAAGAATATTACTTTTATTGGTTTAGAAATTAAAGAATATGTTGTATCCATATATATGCTATGTAAGTTTTTATGATAGTTTTTTTTTTTTTTTTTTATGATAGCGTGGATACTTAAAAATAAGAATAGAGATTATTTTATTTTGAGAACCATCTCTTTTGTAAATAATATGCTAAATATACCAATTCTAAAAAAATCATGTGTATATGGTTTGTTTGCAGGTACCAAGTTAAATTGCCATAATTTTTCAGCAACATGATTGTAATCTTTGCTCCATGGCGCATTTATCCATATGGTAGTAGAATGGTGTGAACAATATGCATAGAGGGGAGAATGAGAGAAATAAAGAACTCGATCAGTGGGCGTGGAGTATTTATTTTATTTTATTTTTCCCTTCGTTACTAGAATTAGCCCCAGGTGAAAATTTATGCAAAGTCTTCTTTAATGTTTAATGAGTTGTCTTTTAGTTTTAGAAGTAATTTGTGTTATGTATAAATATGAAGTTATATATTTTGGTATAGTTGATCTATGAGAATTGTATTGTTTGATTTTCAGGTTATGACAGGATTTAGGTTTTTGAAATGTTGAAAATACAAAGGAGACTCTGCTGGATTTTTTTGATTTTTTTTTAAAAAAAAAATGATGATGCTTTTAATTGAAGACTCTCTCCTTTTATTTTCATCATTCTCATTCTGATATGTATTGAATTAATAAATGTGTAAAGGTATGTGTAATGAGTTGGTTTGTGAGAAATGAAATGTATAGAATTGCAATAATTAAGCTCACTTTAGTATGCATATGAAATGATTATGAAGTATAAAACTGTTGGAAATGGTTATATTATCGATCCAATGCTACCATAGAGATGGTCTCTCTTGGGGTGTTGTTCAAAAACAATGTGTTTAGAGTGCCGATTGGCACGGGCATTCACTAGTATTATAATAATATAGGAATACACTTAGAGTCCAAACAACATTTTGTAAGAGTATCCATATCAGATGAGCTAAACGCCCATTTTGCAAGATCATGGGCCTCTCCATTAAAATATCTTCTTAACCAACTGAAACATGAATAATTAAATTTACTAGAAACTCTAATAATGGCTTTAGCTATGTTGTGTATTGATCAAGCCAAACTAGACTCCTGGGCCTTCAAGCTGTTGATGACATTGATGTTATCGCCTTCAAACACAAAATTTCAACCCCTAGATGTTTTTCCAGCTGCACTACTACCTCAGCTGCTAAATGTTAACTTTCTTCAGCTGACTTTGCCTGAAATCTTCTTACTGCAGCAGCTACTAGAGATCCCTCCTCATTCCATGCCATGGCAGCAGCAGCACCTGACAGAGACCTCTTATTGAAAGCCGCATTAAACCTAACATTTACATAATCAACTGAGTGAGCTGGTTGACACCTACTAATAGCCAAATTAGTATTATTACCACTTGTAGAAGGTATATCTTGTATGTTAGTGTGATTATTGCTACTTCTATTGACAGAATTAGAACTAGGGTTAAGAGTTTTCCTTTCAAAGGCTTTGAGTATTCTATCCCATTTGATTTTAGTGCCGGTTAGGATTGCCTCTCTATCCATAGCCCCTTTGTCAAACTTTTCTAAGTTTATGTTGTCCCACATAACTTGTAACAAGGTGCAAGCATACACCCCCAGGTTTGCTATATTAGTGTCTTTGTTTTCACACCATTCCATGATTTCATCCACCCATCTCTTTGAACTCCATCCATGATAAACCTCTATTCTTAACCCTAGTGGTGAAGCAAACCACAGAGCTTTAGCCCAGTCACACTCAAAGAAAATATGTTTATGGGTTTCTTCCTTTCTAAAATAGAATCCACACATGGTATATGTATTCCTTATCCTCTTCTGTATTTTCTATCTAGTAGGCAAAATGTTCATATTCATCTTGCACATGAACACTTGTTATCTAGCTACTACCTTTGCACTCCAAATTCTTCTAATAGTTTTAGGTTGGAAAGTTGAGTCACAAACTTCCCAATCCTTAGCTTTTAGCATGTTGTGGGAAAATTTCACAGAGAATTTACCCTTAGAGTCAGGCCACCAAGTTAACTCATCATCCCCTCCTTCATGGGGTTTGATATGTGTCCCTTTGATAAGCCCAGCCACTACAAGGTCAAAAACTTCATCTATTAATCGGTCATTCCACCCAGTTCCATATGTCGCCATAAGATGTTTGATTTTCCAATATTTTTGAGCCCACACAGGTGCGTGCAAGTCCTGTAGTAGGATAGTTTTATCATGAAACATCAGCCAAGGTCAGAGAAGGCTGAAGTATGAGCTCCATCTCCTATCGTCCATATGGACCCTTTGTGTAATGACCCGGAATTTTAACTACAGGTAAACCAGTCATTTTGCGTGTTAGTTCAGTGCCACTCTAGGTAATTACGTATATGGCAAGGTTGAACATTTATCATTTGGCGGGATTGATTAATTGATATGGGGTTTTTCATTGATGGTTATTTTTATATTGGGCCTGGTTATTGTAGTGGGCTTGTTATTCCATTGGGTTTAGATAATTATTGGGCTTGCTCTATATTATTGGGCCACCTTTTATGTTAGTGGGCCTGTTAAGTATAGTGGACCTAGGAGATTAGGGAGTGGGCTAGAGATGTTTGGGCCCGTTTTGTTAGAGCGATCACGGAGCTTATGGAGGGAGAAGCAAAACACCTCCCGCTTTGGGGAAAAAAAAATCGTTGGTTATCGATTTTGGAAGATTTTTTTGGGATGACTCTCTCTCTCTAAGAATAGGGGATCTCTCGCCCTCACTTTGAGCCACCGTGTTAGGTATATCGAAGGTAAGTTCGTAAGGGATTAACTTAGTTATTTTAGTATCTTATGATTAAAGAGAGTTGCATGCAATGGAAAAAAAAAGGGGGTACTAGCGCAACAACAGAATTACGTGAGGCCCGAGTTTTTTTGATAAACTAAGTGAAGGAAACAAACTTCTTCTTCATCGATTCAATTTTGTTCATTTCTTCAACTCAGGTTCGATGTTTTAAAACTATAATTTAGATATGTTTAGTTGAATTGTGTTTAGATTGATCTTTGATTTGATTAGTTGTCATGAGATCGATCTCAATGTGAGTGGGGTAGAGCTGATTCTATTCAGTAGAATTTCGTGTTTTGATTTGGAATTTTTTTTACTGAATTGTCGATTCTTAGGCTGTTAGAGTACTACTATTCAGATCAATTATGAGAATGTGATGTGGATTCATTTAAATCGTTTTAGCAATGGAAGTCATTGTTTAATAGTAAACTAAGTGAGTGGATTCATCTTTTATTACTGAAATTTATTTGGAAAGATTGTTTGTCCAAACCTTGAAACTGGGGGTTGGTAGTTTGAGGCACGATTCATTGTTTTGTCTAAATTTCGAGTTTATGTGAAGTTCGATAAGTAGCACGACACTCTGTGTATCTGGTGTTTGTAACAGATTAAGATTTTATATAGTTTAGATATATATAAGTTATTAAGATCGAACAAACTATCAGGCCGTTGTCAGACCGCAACAAGGCCGTAGCAAGGTCGCGTCGAGCCATATCACCGGGCCGCACTAGGCCATCACCAGGCTGTGTTAGTCCGTTTTAGGCAGCATCCAAGTCCCTTATATGCTATATCGCTAGGGCCAAGGCTAGGCCACGCGTAATGTATTGTTTGATTTACTTGCGTAACTATATTTAGTTAGGACAGTATGGATTAATATTCTTTTATTGGTATTGAGATTTTGTTCGGGTGACTGAGGGTTCGGGAAAAACTTGAATGAGTAGAAGTGAAGGGACATACCCGGTAGAATACTGATTCAAGGTTGAGAATCGGTTAATTAGGTGACGTCACCTAATTAGAACATGAGTGAGGAACCCATACCGCCTTCCTCATCGGAAATGGCTTAATCCATTCCCATAGAACCTTACACCTCATTAGGAGAACTACGATTGGCTTGATCCCTTAAAAAGGGCGTGGGCAGCCACCGCTCGGCCCGCTTCCATAGGAAAACCCCTACCCCTTGTACAAAGAAGTAGAGTGTTTAATCTGTTTTATTATTGATAAACTATGGCTAAATTATATTGGACGTGTTATGCATGGATATATGGAATTATATTGAATGCTAATGTTTTTCTTGAGAGTATGTTAATCAATGTACTTACGAGGATTTAATAAGGAAACGGTAAGTGGTATTAAGCAGCTAAAGGTATGTGTTAACCTCGTCTTTTGTTTCAATTTCATTTCAAGTGGATTATTATATATTGACTACGTATCCAACGTTGAGCGTTGGAGTATCTTCACAGGTGCTCCCATAAGACAAGAAAAGGCGTACGGGTAAATTAAGAACAATTTAACGTGAAGCTTTTCGGATTGGCTAAGGCGGTTCTTTTAGCTCTTTCTTGTTTATAAATTTATTCATTTAAGTTGTTTTGTAATAATTTAGTATTTCTTTATTGTCTTTAATAATGAATCCATTAGTTAGAAACTAGGACAGGGATTAGCGTAGGATAGTATGGATTAATATTCTTTTATTGGTATTGAGATTTGTTTGGTATTTGCACCTACTTGATTTAACCGCATTTGTCGAGATGGTTAAGTAGTCGGTGCCCGCGAATCAATATCTTTAGTAGTTAGGTTTACGGTTGAGGTCTTAATATGATAAATGGAAGTGTATTATTTGATTTTCATGCTAGGACAAAGTTGTAAATTTATGAAATGTTAGAAATCCAGAGGAAACTCTGTCGAAATTTCTTTGAACGCGATGTTCAAAGTGGGGTTTTATAATTTAGTTATAGTTTGGACTCATGTGAGTCAAACCTGCTCACGTCTTGGTTTATTAGATGGTTGAATATTTGGATCGAGCTCTTTTATCTGAATATTCAATTGTCTGGAAAATCGGGGCGTTATACTTTGTTCACAAGATCAAAACTCTTATTTACCCTTCTCCAAAAATAGGAAACATTGGAGGATAGATTTTATTCTTTTCCATCCCATGCCTCTCCTACCATAAGCAAAATTGAAAGTTTGGTACCATATAGAGCTTTTGTCTTTGAAGGCTCTCTAACTTTGCTTAGCCAAGAGAGCCTTATTCATATCTGAGAACTTTCTGAAACCTAGTCCCCCTAGAGACTTAGGCTTACAAAATTTATCCCCCTAGAGACTTAGGCTTACAATAATGTGGATACTTTTTGATTCCTCATGTCCATGCCACCAAAACTCTCTACACACTTTATCCATATTATCACATACAGATGCAGGGAGGGAGAATGAAGTCATGGCACAAAGAGGAGTTGTTTGGGCAACACCTTGTATGAGAACAGTTCTTCCAGCTTGAGATAGGAGCCTAGCTCTCCAACCTTTTATCTTTTTATGTACATTATCCACAAGGTAATCAAAATCAGCTTTTTTACTATCAATAAGTAAAATAGGCACACCAAGATATTTATCCTCATTTGTAAACTCTCTCATCTTCCAGAACCTTCTCAAAATATGTTTAACATGTACATTTTTACTGAAGAAAATACTTGATTTGTCAAAGTTTATCTTTTGGCCAGATGCCTTACAATACTCATGCAAAATATTTTTAAGAGTATCAGCTTCATTAAGAGAACCTTTAGTAAAAAGAATTAAATCATCAGCATACAATAAATGAGCAATAGGTGAAGCATATCTTCTAATCTTAATACCATGTATCTTATCTTCATTTTCACCTTTATTTATCATCCTAGATAAAGCCTCAGAGATAAGAATAAACAAATAAGGAGATAATGGATCTCCTTGTCTCAGTCCTCTCTGGGGAAAGAATTGATACAAAGGAGATCCATTTAGTAGCACTTTGAAAGAGACAGAAGATAAACATTGATTTATAAGAGATCTTCATTTTTCACTAAAACCCAGTTTTTCAAAAATATTATTAAGAAAAGACCATTCTACTCTATCATATATAAGCTTTGGCCATATCAATTTTTAACGCTACCCACCCATCTTTATTCTTATACATATTTTTCATATTATGAAACAATTCACTCGCTAATCCTATAGTATCCCCTATATTCCTTCTTTTTACAAAAGCTTCTTGAAAAGGTGAAACAATTTTATGGATGTGACACGTAAGCCTATTGGCTAGTAGTTTTGAAATAATTTTATAAACAAAATTACATAGACTGATAGGTCTAAATTTTGAAATATGCTCAGGAGAGGAAATTTTAGGTATCAAAACTATGAACATTTCATTAAACTTAGGATTTATAACACCATTGCTAAAAAAGTCTTGAACACAGTCAACAACAGCAGGTCCAACCACTTCCCAACAAGTTTGAAAGAAAACCCCCTTGGAAGCCATCAGGTCCCGGGGCTTTTAGAGCACCCATTTTCTTAACCACCAACCAAATATCCTCCCCAGAGGGTATCTTAGTAAGCATACGATTCTCAAGATCAGTAATACAAGGAGTAAAAATAGGGAATTTATAGAGGCATTGGCCACAGGCCTATCAGAATTAAACAGCTCTTGGAAAAAAGAGTTAATGGTTCTTACCTACTTTCTCCCTGCCATCTACCCAAGTACCATAATCATCTTTGAGTTTATCAATGATATTTTTTCTCCTTCTATAAATAGTAGAAGTATGGAAGAACTTGGTATTCCTGCCTTGTTCTTTCAGCCAGAGAGAACCTGATTTTTGGCACCAAAGATCTTCTTTCTTATCCAACCAATCATTGAGTTGGCTTTTAAGGTTTCTTATCTCCTCACATATGGTGTCAGTTAGAGATTTTTTTCATAAGTCATTAAAGCTTGTTTTAAATCCTTCTTATGATGGAAAACACATTCCCAAAAACTTCTTTATTCCATTTGTTAAGCTTAATCCTAGTTTTAGTTAGCTTGGATAAAAAATTACAATCAGGGTTAATGTGGTTAGCAGCTTTCCATGCTTCTTCAATAGTAGGAATGTAAGTAGTATCTTTGAGCCACATGTTAAAAAACTAAAAGGTTTATACACCTTGCTTATATTACCTTTCAAAATGATATTCAAAGCCAAATGATCAAAGGTTGCACAAACAACAGACTTAACAGAAGCATGTGGGAGCATCTCAAGCCAGTCACGAGTGGCAAGCACTCTATCCAACCTCTCAAGAACATGATCTTTGAATCTATGATTATTTGACCAAGTAAACTTTGGACCTTTATTACCCATGTCAAGAAGACCTAAGTCATTTATAAAAGCATTAAAGTCAATCGTGCATTTACTAAAAAAAGAGTTACCCCCTACTTTTTCATGTAATGATGTAATAGCATTAAAATCTCCCATGAGGACCCAAGGCCAAGGGATCATGGGAACCAAATCCCTTAACTCATTCCATACCCGAAGTCTGTTGCTAGAGATTGGCTCCCCATAAACAAGAGTAAAAAACCTGGAATTTAAATCTTGATAATTTAAAATTTTACCTGTCACATGATTTTGCGTTGCTCCTAGGATATTGAATTGAACTCCATCCTTCCAAAAAATGGCCAAGCCACCACTAGACCCCACAGCAGGCAAACAGAACCTACACTTGTAGTTAATCTCATTACCTATTTTGTCTATCCTCTTCTCCTTTGCTTTAGTTTCTAATAAAAAGATAATATCCGGTTGATGTTGCCGGATTAGGTCCTTAAGATTTTGAACCACTGTGGAGGTTCCTATTCCACGACAATTCCATGTTAACATTTAGATAGGAGCATACAAAAGACAACCACTAGATTCTAGAAGTGCATTCACATGCTCAAAATAAACACAACTAATCAGTATCAAACAATAACAATCAGTATACAAAACTCTACAGAATTAACGCAAGATGACCTACTTAAAGTGTTATGTGTCAGAGTGTCAAGAAAAAGAAATAAACCAATAGTAGCAGAGCCTAGATTATACATGCATCACAGGAAAAAAAAATTAAGAGTTTAAAGAAAATATTTGATCCGCCAGAGAAAGAACTCAAAAGAGAAAAGTTCCAAAGCTATTAAGTGGAGCAACCTCAAGGTAGTAACAATCCGTATGCTGAACTAAATAAATCAAAGCAAGAGCGAGCTAAACATGTTGCAGAATGCAAAAAAACAAAATGAGTATGCAATATAGTGGCAATAGTATAGAAGCTAGTTCGACAAATCTAAGTTGACTAACCAACCAGATATGAAAGATTAAAAAACGAGGCTTCAATCTTATCTGGAGTGCCCAAATACTGGAAAAGGTACAATCTTTAACCTCTTTAAACCGAAACTTAATTCTATATGAGACTGGATCGAGTAAAAAACCGAGTGAGGGCAGGCTCAAGATCACCACATAAATGGATTGCAAATAAAGTCAGCTGATATGTAAACCAATTCGACCTGTGAGCCTAAATCGACAAAACCCTGCAAAATTCAAGCGCGACTATTATAGCCCAACAGATCTAGAGATGCAAGGTTGAGTTCTAGAAAGTCCAAGAGAACTCCCAGATGACTGGTTAAGGTGGGTCTGCAACCTTTGGCAGCAAAACTGATGAGCGGTTGGGTGGTATAGATCCGCTTGCTCAAGATAACGTGCAATCCAGATATAAAGGGGGACGTAAGTGGATATGAACCTCCTTTAATGCACCAAAAAAGAGATGAAACTCCGGTGTTATTCAGATTAGCTATGCTTGACCAGCCGTTGGATTAGTTTTCCACACAAAATTTTCACCAAACTGCTGAGCATAAAATACTCTCAACTAACTTGATGAGTAACCAAATAGTGGTATGAGTGATGAATAAGAGGTGAAGTTTGGAGAAAGTAAAGGATGAATTATAAGTTTTTTTTTGACACTACATATTAGTTGATTATGTGTTTAATAAATGTAAAGTAAATATATTTTCATGCTTTCACAGGTTTCGGCAGTTAACGACAAAATTATAGCAAAACCTTCATTTTAGCATGAAAATGCTGTATGGAATAGTGCTTGAACTTGAAGTCTTCTCTCTTAGCCTATTTGAAGCTTAAAAAGACCAGAATAAAGCCCGTTGACTCAACACCGATCATTTCCGAGTCAAACTAGATTGTATCAATCATAAAATATTGAAATTGCTTGCATTTAATGTAAAAAACAAAATACCATTGTATTTTTAGGTCATTATGTCAAAAAAAAATGTCATTTCAATTGTGGGGATTAGGAAAGGGTCATGATATATACTACCAAACTTCTTACAAACTCATGTTTCAATTAGAAATAATGTATGGTGGACTTCCTTTTGAAAGTTCATAATGCCTATTAAGGCACCAGTGCTACCAGCAGATTTCCTACAGGTGCATAGCCATGAAGTTATTATGGGGGCCAAAGTAGAACGAAAATTAAGTTTCAGGCAAGTGTGAACAATTGGAAAAAAAATTATTTCAATTGTGGGGACTAGGAAAGGGTCATGACTTGATCATGACTCATGATGTAAGATGTGTGGATCAATAAGTTACCATAGGAGTGTGCTTAATATCTTTAATTAGAGGTATGGAATAATGTATTCATAACTTTAGAGGGGCGAAAAATTTAGTATGTGGGTCTTTTTGTATGTTGGCATGTGGGTCAAATAGTATGTCGCTATGTGTCCACACAAATTAACTATAGTTAGTGAGAGTTTTAGCTTTAATAGGAAAGTAAAATATTGAGAAAAAAAGAAAAGAAAAAAAATGTGACATTTATCTAGTTTGTTTAGAAAATGCATGATTTTGATCAAAGTGAAAAGAATTGTCTCCCACGATTTTGGACATGATATTTGTAGGGGATTTTCCGAGTATCCCACAATCTTCTGCTGATATCTTCACACCGTGTTCTAGTTCAAAGAGTATCTCCCGAAACCAATAGGAGTGTTTGATAATATGGACTGAACCATGAAGTGGCTACCTATATATCCTCTTTCAGGAATCAAGTCTGTCGTAGTTCTTTATGGGGCTGAATAGCATACTGAGTGGGGGGATATGACCAGAAGTCGGCCTCCAGAGAGCCGCCTCTATATCTTGGCCATTAGGGATCCGTTCCCTATTCCCATACTGATGCCTCCTATATATAGTGACTTATGGAAAACCCTAGAATAAGGTTTCCTTGGCTACCAAGAAACCATCCTCTCGCTAGGGTTTCCTATTTTCTTGTCAAGATAGGATCACCATCAGAATAGAAGTTATCACATAGAAGGAGACATAGTTGGACTAGGTTTCCATAATAAGCCTTTAGACCTAGAAGTCTGCTATAAATGGAACACCTATTCTAAACACGTCTAAGAGTCCTTCTAATACTGAAATACAGCTGTACAAGGTCGTCATCCAGTTCTGGACCAATTCGGAAACTGACCTGCCCAGTTCCCGAACTACTTCGCGGAACTGGCTAGTCAAACTAAAGGAACTGTCCTGAACTCGTATGAATTGACCAGAACTGACCAAATCAGTTCTAGAGCCATTATCTTATGCTCCATTCTCTTTCTAATAATGATCATTCGGTGTAATCTCACTCCACCACGTGTCTTTAGGACACTGACGGCAAATTACCCCTACAATAGTTATCATCGATAATAAAATATTTATCTAATTTTTTTGTCATTGCATTTTTTTCTCGTTCTTTTTCTTTAGTTTGGGTATTGAAGTTTTATTTTTCTTATTTTGGACAATATATAAACATTTTAATGAAAGTTCTCTTTCCGATGAGATTGTTTTTTCCTCTTCATTTTCATTTACATGTTGTTCCTAAAGAGGAGGGGAGCCTGGTGAAGTGGGGTCTAGAGTATGAAAAGGCAAGCGAAGAAGTTCCTGAACCAGATCGCATGAAACAAACTGCAACAAATGCCTTTAACTGTTTAGATGCCTACCTTCTCCAGGCATGAAAAAGGTCACATATGATGGTTTCCTACGTATTAAATAACGCCTTATGTTGAGGTTTGCTTAAAGTATCTCTTTTTTTTTTGGTAAAAGTATCTCTTAGTATCTTACGTAGTATCTTGAAAGAATTATTTTTCTTGGGTTTGTTTGATCATGGCTAGCTAGCTAGCAACAACTGTACGTTCTTCTGTTCTGAACATGCAAGTATCAGTAGACTGAGCTTGTAAGTGAGACTGAGCTTGTAAGTGATGAGGGACTGTTCTGCTTGCTCTGGGAAAACTTATTGTATCTGATCTTGTTTCTATATTAATGAATGTATTATATTATGATAGTTTTGTTAAGCAATAATTTGTGTTACCATAATTAGTGAAGATCATGTATTAATTTGTGTTTCCATAATTAGTAAAGATAATGTATTATTGTATTATTCTTCTTTTATTGTATTAATCTTTATTGCCTTATTAGGCTTGTAAACATCTTATATATACCACAAAGAAGAGAAGAAGATTACATGATCTTCACTAATTATGGTAACACAAGTTATTGCTTCTTCACTAATTATGGTCACAAATTATTGCTTAACAAGTTCTTCTTGAATTTTTGCAAAAAAAAAAACCCCACCAAGTCCCATACGCCCACCACACATGCATGGAATTATGGAAGTATTTATCTGAGATCCCAACTGTTTATGTTTTATGATTTACGATCTCGGAAGTTGATGTATATGTTTTTTTCCCGATACACTCAATATTTTAGCAATTTTGCAATACTGCCTTAATAGGGTGTGCTGGGTCTGTTCGGTTTTGGGTTTAAACTGATATCCGAACCGACCTTATCTGTTTAGCTGTTACAAAAACTGAACCATCACCCCATGGTACGGTTAACCACATCCCAAAATCAAACCGACCTATTTCTACAAAATCATAAACCAATTTAAACCACTAATTTCTAATTTTTCGGGTTAACCAACCTTAACCATAACCCAACTAAAAATTATTGAAGAAGGGTTGAATAAATTATAAGTAAAATAATCAACTTTAGTAATTTTGGTATCAATATGGTTCGGTTCGGTTATATTTGGTTTTTAAATCTAAAAACCGTGAATTAACCCTACCCTGTCAATTTTCTAATATTTTAAACCGAACCAAACCAAACCAATTGAATATAGATAACTGACCCAACTAACGTGGTTCAATTTGGTGGTTGAACCAGGATCCGACCAGAACTGGTAAATTTTCGGTTCGGGTGGTTGGTGAAAACTAGAGTTTTTGGTCAGACCCTCAGTCTAAGTTAAACCATGGTTGACAGGTTCAATTCTAAACCACTAAAAACCGGACCACCCATATTATAATTTTTTTTTTGAAAAATTAATAATGTGGGGAGTTGAACTTAACACCTAAACAAGATAGTCCAATCTCCAAACCAATATGCTATTATGTGTTTCTTATCAAAAAAATTCATTTTGATTTATAATACCAATTAATATTGAATTGAAACATGTATTTATTCATTTTATTATTGTAATTATTAAAAAAAATTGCTAAGTATCAATCGGTCCGACCGAATCGAACCATGATTGAACCATTTCAACAAAAAAATCAGTTTGATTACCAGTTCGGTTTTCAAAACATTAATTTAAATGGTTTTCTGCACACCCCTATTGCTTATAGGTTTTAAGAATCAAGAGATCAGGTGGAATTTGTGATGAATAATATTAAATATCTTATTGTCGGTTGAAATTTATTTTGTACGACATGTGATGCCAAACTCCAAAGTCCAAACTAAAATATATTGACAGATGAACTTCTGCTAAAACAAGTGTACATCATTAATCATCGTATAGATTATTAGATTACAAGTATATATATTTCCAATAATAATATACTATATACATTGAGGGTGGGTTTCTCTTTGGGAAAGCCATTGCTTGAAAACTCTTAAATTAAGACCACTCATCTGCAAAGGAATCACCGAGACAAAGGAATCAGAGAGACAATGAGGGACCGTCTCACTTAGCTAAACATGGGATGTCCTCATATCCTGCAGATATTTTTTTTTCCCGATAAACATGTCCTGCACATGTATTCATTGAGTGTCATGACTGATGAAACATACACTCTAGGAGACTGCGACCACTCATCCAAGCATCTCTGGCCAAGTTGATACCGGACATGGACATCTGTAGTCAAAGCCAAAAATGAGATACCGCTGGACAGGGACTGGGCTAAATGTTTTTCTTCTTCCCATCCCACTCCCCTTGAGGGATGTAATCCCAACTCCCAAGTACAGTAGAAGTTTTCGCCATTGAAATTTTCCTCTTTTTTCTTTTCTTTGTTTTTTCTGGCAAATGAATCAAAATATCATTTCAAAGTTTCAAACCACACAAACTCCCCACAATGACGAACAGACATTGTGAAAATATAAAACACCTAATCAGGCCTAACTTAACCGTAGCCACAAACCATATTTGTGAAATCGAGCCTTGAGCCATAATGAATCATCGGACAAGTATGTACGTTAACGTATAAATAAAATTATTATTCATTATAAAAAAAATAATAATAAATCAAATTATCCGTGTGTGTTACGGAGTATATAGTACATGATGTTTATATCAAACTTATTGATCGAACATACACTTAGACAAAAAATCACATAACAAAAGGAAATAGCTTTTCTGAGAATGGCAAATGGTAAACAAATAAACAAATATTGAGCTAGTTGATCATGATCAACAGGGAACACGTAAATATTGAGCTAGTACTGCTTGAATTCACCCATGTCTTGAGCATTTCAGGGTAGTGCCTTTCTAGTACATCTCTTAGGGTCTCTGTTGTATTCACCCATTCAAATCTTTTCTTTGTGTATGTTTCCTCATTGAAGTAGCTTGTGAAGAACCTATCGCCTTCTAACCTCCTGTGCATTTGACTTTTGGCCCATTGAAGAAAATGTAAATCTTTATTGATTGGAATGTGCAGAAGCAAAAAGGTACAGACATAGTGAGGGAGATCTTCACAAGGTCACAGACTTCTTGTTTCTTCATATTTTTTCTTTCTTACGTTATGTTGATCATTTATCAGGCAGCATATTGGATATAACTGAAGAAACATAACCAGTAAATCAATAAATCAGTGTTGCTGTGCACTTGTACTAACAGCGAAATGTGATTAAAAAACCTTCTAGTATATGAATTTTCAATTTGGTCATAGTTTGATACATGGTTTGGAAATCAGTTTTTTTTTACAACTTGCATCAATTATATGGTTACAAATCACTATAAGTCTTTATCAAACAGAAAAATTAACTATATACGGTTATAAATCAGCTTGCATCATGGATTGTTGTTGTTATTTAATGTTCTGTACCCTTGAGACAATATAAATACAAGAAATTGGGCTAGAGAGTGTCATTTAAAAAAAAAAACAACTCAAAAGCCCTATCCATAATTTTTTTGGGTTTTAATACCCCTACATTGTTTTTATCCGGCCATAAGTGTTTTTTTATAGAAAATCTTTAGAATCTAAGCTTTTGACTCGAGACCAAGTGCCACCTGTTATTTTTTAATATAAATTATTCTCTTTTTCACCCTTCCAAGATAACTACTTTTAGATAAGATAACTACAAGAATAAGATTGAATAAGATAACTACTTTTAGATAAGATAACTACTAGAACAAAAATAGTAGATTTTGGGTTTGAATAGAATTTAGCAAAAAATACGTGTATTGCTCCAAAAGTTAAATTTGACACTACCTGTTTTCATCCGAATGTGGACGTTATAAACTTATACATTTTAAAATGCAGATATAAACTTATATATTTTAAAATGCAGATGCACCACGTTATAAACTTATACATTTTAAAATGCATACACACCACGCATTTTAAAATGCAGATACAAAATACATTTGATTATTTATTTTGTGGGTTTGATTAACTACTATTAAATGAAACGGGTTGGTTTAGGGTTTAATGTTTATAAATTTAGGATATAGGGATTAGGATTTAGTGTCTTAAGGTTTAGGCTTTAGGCTTAGGGTCTAGTTTATAGGGGTTAGGGTTTAGTGTCTTAAGGTTTAGGGTTTAGGCTTAGGGTCTAGTTTATAATGATTTTGGGTTTAGTGTCTAGTGGTTTGGAGTTTAGACTTAACGACTAGTGTCAAATGCCTCCACAAAATATTGGAGGCATAATATTTTTAGTTTTTTCATTACCGAAAAGCTAGTGTGCATAGGGTGTACTCAGCGTATAGCATCTGGGCCACTCATATAGGCACAATACTAGTGTATTGCAGCAAAGAAGTACTGTCCAAGGGCTCTCATTCCTGCGCACTCATACACTCTGATGCACCCTAGATGTCCTCTTTTCATTATATGCATTTTTAAATGTGAAGGCAGGTATTGTTTTGTATCCCACTATGTTACTGGGTAGATAGTCGGTTATGTTTGTTTCCAAATGAGGATATTTTCGTCTATTTCTGGTAAAGTTGGATAATAGGTGATTAGTTTCATATTCTGGTCAAATTGGGGTATTAAATTCTAAACAAATTTAAGAGGAGTCTTAGAACTACTAAATATTTATAACTAACTCCTCTATACTAATTTTCTGAATATAAATACTGCTCCTCATTTGCCTCTCATTTCTATGACCCGAAGTGTCTATTTTACTTCTTGCATTTTGTGCCTTAGCGTTGACCACCATCAAAGATTTACTCAATTTTCTTGCATTGGGTATGGAGGTAAAATCTGGTTCCTCTGCCCAGAGGTTCTGGGAAGCAGTTATGGATTTCACATCTCTTTTGCCGCCTAATATCTTTGCTGAACGTTTTAATTAAGGACGGCAAGGTCCTTGAACGAGATGAATTTAGCATAGGTAAACAACATACTCCACAAAGTCCTTACTAACCAGAGGCACTCCATTGTAGCAACAATTACCTGCTCCCTAAGAGCATCATCAACGCATTTCCATTTTGCATTGTGACACATCATCAGTTTTGGCAGTGAAAAATTTCTAAAAGGAATGGAAGAAACAGTGCGGTTTGGGTAAATTTGTGTAAAAAAATTTGAATGGGTCAAGTTGTCCCGTGCGAATCTAATTTTTTTAAAACGGGAGTAGTTGTCCCGTCCACCCTATTGACCCATTTTATTTTAAAAACGCACAGACAAGGTTCCAGTAACATTTGCCCCGCAAGAACTCACCAAGATAACTCAAAACCCAAACCTTCAATCACCCAATAAAAATTTGATTTTCAACCAAATTTGTTTCTATTTTTTGCAATGGATCAACGTCGTCGAGCTGGACGTAAGAAGACTATTATGCATGGCTCAGGGAGTTCAAATCCTCCGGAAAATGAGAGTGAACTCATACCGGAAAATAATTTCAATTTTCCACGGAGATTGAGTATTGTTGATCATCCGACGTTGGTTCCCGATCCAGACAGGCATGTTTCGTATAACATTGACGGAGTAAGTATGAGTTTATGAACGTTGTTCAATTGATTTTGATTTAAAATTGTGTTTAGAATTTAACGTATACTAACTGTTTGATTAAATGCCTCAACGTGTAGAAAATGAGTTCGACGAGATGGAGATGCGCAATGCCGAGTATTAAAGACTTCTAGAGTCATTTAGTGGAAAGAGGGGAGGAAATGGAGCACGTAAGAGCTCGAATTTTGGGAACACCTTTTGGTCCATTGATATCGTGTACGAGCATTCGGACTGATCGTCCACTGATATTTGCATTGGCGGAACGATGGTGACACACCATGCACACTTTTCACCTTCCATGTGGTGAGATTGGTATCACACCACTTGACTTTACAATGCTAATGACTTTAAGTGTGGACGAGAGGAAGCCAGTTTTGTTTGATTCAAGTATCGAAGATGATTTTGAAAGGTTGAAGACTCTACTGCCTTCGTTGTTTGATTTTGATCGAAGGTAGACTTGTTCCAGGGAATATGGATGGCAGATACATTTTGAACCTGCACATCAAAGAAAAATTCATGCACCGATTGGATATTGAATATTGTTTAGAACATGAAGTTGATGCCCTATATTTGGACCCAAACTCTGCGAAGGAGGATGAGTTTATCAGGATTTTTTTGTTATATTTTTTGGACCAAGTTGGTTTTACAACAAGAAAATCTGGGGTTCGGGCTGGTTGGTTTGCGTCTTTGGTAGACCTTGATAGCTTGAAAGATTTTGATTGGGGAGGTGCTTTCATGGAATATTTATATACAAGGCTTGATTTGTTTGTACAAACAAATCAAATGGGGAAGAATGCAACGGAATTACTTGGATACTACAGGTAATTCAATAGGATTTAACTTTTAAGATATAAGCTTTTATTTTGTTATTTAAATATTATATAATTTAAATTAATTAGATACACTTTCATTTGATTATTTCAGTACTGGTGGTATGAGTATTTGGCTTCCTTAAACCCTATACTGAAAGAGGATTGGGATAAGGACTTATGGCCTCGCTCAGAGGGATGGGCTGCTTTTGGTCATGCTAGATTAAAGGAAGAGGTCCATAATGATCTTCAAGCTGCTAAGATCCAAATAGAGATGAAAAGTATGAAATCTATTGTTTGGAGTCCGTGGCAAGGTTCTCAATTTGAGAATATTCATATCTGTCAGCATAGTACTCTAATGTCGGTAAAAAGATTCATATTGCAAGCCCCTAATATACGTGCTTGGTTCCTTGGAGATAGGGTGACTATGCAAACCATTGGATATACATATATTCCTGCTCCCCCACCCACAAATATGCGTGCCATGGATGTTTCAGAGAATTTGATTGAACGGTATTGCGTTGAGAGTGGGTGGCCGTGTTTTACAGATTATGTTGATGTGAACTCCAGTCTTGATTATGAGACTTATTAGTGGAAAGTTTCTAGGGGAAGCCTATCTGCGGGTCCACTGTATAGAGGTGCAAACATGGATGTCGCAACTAGTTATAGTTTTAGGCGAGACGTCTAATTCCCAGAACCTGCAAGTTCCACAAGAACATCTGGAGTATATCATGGTTATACACCCCCACCTAGTGATCCATATGACCCATGGTCATACCGCATTGTTAGTTCTCAGGGAATGGAGACCACATTTAACTTGGAGCGTTTGGTGCTTGTACCTGAGCTACAACAGTTTAATGAGGTATATTTATATTTCATTATGTTAATTTAAACACACTATGTATATTTAACTTATATACAATATTGACACAATGCAGGAAACAGTGCATGCTCGATTATCAGATAAAAGGCAAATCAACCAAGGGCTTCGAACTAGTTTAATTGAGCACACTCAACAGTATTATGGCTATTTAGACGAAGAACGAACGCAAAGAGCAAACGCTGAGCATAGGATGGCTGAGATGACAAACGAATTGGAAGCCTTGGTAATTTTATTATATGTTTTACATTTTCATTATTTTTTTATATATTCAATTTTAGATTTTAATTGCATTATGTTGATGTTTCAGATTATTGCTACTGATATCATGCAGCAAAACAATGCTCCTAATAAGAGAGGGCGAAAATGGAGAGGGAGTGGCCAGAGCAGTCAGGGCAGTGCTCCATAGTGTTATATTGCACTATTTTGTAATAATTTAGTGATGTCATTGTTGTTGTTGTTGTTTTTTAGGGTTTGAACAGGTTTTTGAGAATCTTAACAGGTTTAGGTATATGAATTATGTTGATTAAACAAAGGAGGCTATGTCCAATTTTTTTTATGCATTAAATTAATTATTACATTACATTAATTTAAATTCAAGACATTACGTTAATTATTACTTAGAATCTATACATGCTTTTAATTATGTAGACAAAGAAATTCTCATGTGAACAATCAAGCCCATGTGAACATGACTAATAAGCCCATGGGCCTCAATTTATTATTCCTCCGATCAATTTATATCTGTTGGCATTATTCCCAAGGGGGATCAATTTATATCCGTTGGCATTTATTCCCAACGGATATATTTCTATCCGTTGGGCCTTTGCATATATATTCAAAGTCATTTTCATTCCTCACTTCAGCTTCTCATTTTCATTCTCTAATCTTTCTCAACTTCAATTTCTATCTCAACTTCAACTACTAATATGGGCGGATCAAATATTGTCCACATTTCTACACTTGAGATTTGTCAGTGGTGTAAGGAAGTTGGTCATTACACTACTTCATGTCCATACATTAACATCAAATGCCCAAAATCTGAATGCAACGACATGATGATAGTGGTCATAACTAGCAATGATGATGGAACATTGGAAGACAAACTTATAAAGTGTGATGTTGATGATTGTCCCTCAAATATCAACATCTATCATTCAAAAAAGGTTGACATACCTGTATGTCATTTTTGTAAGGAAGCAGTAGATTTCTGCCTTACGTGTGGCTTGTGCGATCAATGCAATCCTTCAATGTGTGGTGGAGAAATAAGTCGTACCTGTTATAATTTAAGTGTAGGATATGTAATATTTGTATTTTGTTTAATTCCCTAGTGTATTGTCTTTAATTGTTTTGCATGTGTTTTTATTTCAAATTTTTGCAAATCCTCTCAAATCGTTCAGGCCCAACAGTACAATTTTTGCAAATCTTCTAAAATCGTTCAGGCCCAATAGTACAAAAGCCCAATGGTACTAAAGCCCAACGGTACAAAATTGAACCGTTTGAATTTTTTATTAAAAAAAACAAAAAAATGCTGGACGGCTAAAGTAGTCCCGTCCCACTCTTGGACGGGTCAAGTTGTCACATGCACACCATTTCTATATTCTTCACCAATTTGGCTCCAGTTTTGACAATTCTTAAAATCAAAACGATCATTTGATAACGCGTTGGTGACGAAAATTGCTATAAAAATTGTCAACTGTCACATTGAAAATGAAAAATAAGAATGCGTTGATGATGCTCTAACGAGTTTTGAAAATAGAAACATTGATATACATTTTTCCAAACTCATTTTCATCTTTTTCTCTATAATTAATATACTTTTTTTTTTTTTTTTTTTATTTTTTTTTTTTTGTAGGATCTCTAGTGGTCGCCTTTGCTAAGGGGAAGGTCCAACTTGTAGACAATACAAACCAAATTATGGTTAACGGTGTGATTGATGGAGAGTTGACATCTCTTTACAAGAATATAAAGGATAAGATACAGGTTATTCCGAAAGGTGATGGGAGCATAATGAAGTGGTGTTGTGAATGGTACAAAGAGGAAACAACGTTACCCACAACAAATAGATCAATCTTATACAAAGATCGATTCTTCTTACTAGACAAGACTTCAATACCCTCCAAAGTAATCCCAACACTTCTCAATATCAAATAAACAAGTATCTAAAGTAAAACAATTAATGTAAAAGAAGAACAAACCACAAGACGAGATATATCGTGGTTCGGCAATTTGCCTACGTCCACACTGCGAGTTCCAAGCTTTACAAAATATCCGAAGTAACAAATTACAAGTCTCTCAGTTCACTCACAAAGAATGAATACTCAACTCACAAAGAATTTCTCTCTTATAATCTCTCTCTTAGCTTTCTTGGTTTTAGTTAAGTTAGGTTTCTACAGAAAAAACCTATTTTTATACTGTTTCAGAAAAAACTTCTGAAACAGTTGAATCTTTGCTGCAATATGGTGGGGGCGCGGGGGCGCTCGATACCAGGCAAAAGAGAGGGCGGGGCGCGCTCAATCGCCTGGAAGTCGACCAAGGCATGAGCGCGGGGCCCACCCTTGTCAAGTCAAAAGTGAGGGCAGGGCGCGCCTTACACGCGAAAGAGAAAAAAATATCTTTCTCTCTACATTCTCCACGTCGGTGAGGTTTTAATACATAAAACCGAGCCGAACACATCCAGCAATAACACATCCAATAAGACTCGTAGTCAACTGCCCCGAAGGGCCATGCCCAAAAGGGTCATTCAAGCATGTAGGATTTTGAGCAAGTCCAAACAGTGTTGGAACTTAACTCCGGTGACAACCTTTGTCAATATATCAGCAAGATTGTCATGGGTGTCCACTTTCTCAAGTGCTACATCACCATCCTCAATGACATCCCATTTAAAGTGATAACGGACATCAATATGCTTGGTCCGAGCATGATGAACCTGATTCTTCGCCAAATGAATAGCACTCTGACTATCACAAAACAAAGCAACACTGTTCTGCTCAATACTCATATCATCCAGAAGACCTCGAAGCCATAGTGCCTCTTTAACTACCTCTGCCACTACCATATACTCAGCCTCAGTAGTAGATAGAGCAACTGTAGCCTGTAGAATAGACCTCCAACTAATCGGTGCACCATGCATCATAAACACATAACCAGTAGTTGATCGTCGTTTATCTAGACCACCTGCATAATTTGAGTCCACATACCCACTGGCATAATGAGTGCCTCCACCATAAACTAATCCCACATCCAAGGTACCCTTCAAGTACCTTAGTACCCATTTCACTACCTCCCAATGCTGCTTCCCAGGATTTGCCATATACCTGCTTACAACACTAACTGCCTATGAAATGTCTGGGCGTGTGTACACCATAGCATACATCAAACTGCCCATAGCACTTGCATAAGGAACATTTGCCATATGTTTTTGTTCCTCCACTGAACTAAGAGAGAACTTAGCTGAAAGCCTAAAATGCCCAGCTAAAGGTGTAGAAACCAACTTTGCATTCTCCATACCAAAACGAGAAATTACTTTCTGAAGTTATAGTATTTCTTCTGAGATACAACTATTCGTCTCTTCTTCCTATCTCTGTCAATCTTCATGCCCAGTATCTTCTTGGCTCCACCTAAGTCTTTCATCTCAAGCTCAAAGCTAAGTTGAGATTTCAACTTGTCTATCTCCACCATGCTTTTGGAAGCAATAAGCCTGTCATCCACATAAAGCAGAAGATAGATGAAGTCATTACCACGAAGCCCATGAAAGTAAACACAATAGTCATACTTACTTGGGGTGTACTCATGTTGCATCATGAATGTTTCAAAGCGTTTGTACCATTGCCTTGGCGATTGCTTTAACCCATACAGTGACCGATTCAATTTGCATACATGATCTTCTTTCTCAGCAACAACAAACCCTTCAGGTTGTCTCATATAGATCTCTTCCTCCAAGTCCCCATATAAGAAAGCAGTTTTCACATTAAGTTGCTCTAACTCCAAGTCGAAGTGAGCAACTAAACTCAATAACACATGAATAGAAGTATGTTTGACCACCGGGGAAAATACCTCATTATAGTCGACTCCTTCCTTCTATGGGAAACCCTTTGCTACCACTCTTGCCTTGTACCCAGTACTGTCGGACTCAGGAATGACCTCTTTCTTTCTGAACACCCATTTACTGCTGATAGTCCTTTTGCCTTTTGGCAATAAAACTAGGTCCCATGTGTGATTTTTATCAAGAGACTTTATCCCTTCTTACATAGCAACCAACCAATCTCTGTAATTAGCACCTCTAACAGCTTCCTTGAAGCTATCTGGATCATCATCTTCGATATTCAGAGCATATGCCACTAAATCCACCTGACCATAGTATTTCACTGGCTTCTCGTGCCCATACTTGTGCACTTCTTTAACTTATCTCTTTGGCCTAAGGTCAGCCACTACAAGTTGCGGATGCTCTTGCTCTTCTTCCTGTTGCTGTGCGGTTTTATAATTTGGTACCTCATCATGAGCCAACCAGTCATCTGCTGCATCAGACAACTCAAGCTCAGTGGCTTGAACTTCTATAGACTCACCATTCTGGTCAGCTCCTTCCGGCTTACTGAAAGATAACACGGAAGTCTCATTAAAGGTAACATCTCTACTGAGCAGGAACTTGTGGTCTTCTTGACACCATAATCTGTATCCCTTTACCCCCATTTGCTAAGCCTAAGAATATGGCTTTCTTAGCTCTAGGATCTAGTTTGCTCTCCATCACATGGTAGTAAGCAGTTGATCCAAACACTCACAAAATACTATAATCAGTTGGGTTACCTGACCACACCTCATAAGGTGTCTTGCAATCTATAGCTAGAACTGGTGACCTATTATACAGGTAACACGCCATGGACACTATATCTGCCCAATACTCTTTGCCTAGACTAACATTAGACAACAAACATCTCACTCTTTCAAGCAAGGTTCTATTCATCCTCTCTGCCATTCCATTTTGCTGAGACGTGCCCTTGACTGTCCAGTGTCTGGCAATTCCCTGTTGCACACAAAACTCTTGGGAAGGCCCATAGGTATACTCAGTACCATTGTCAGACCATAGTGTCTTTACCTTCCTATCTGTGCGATTCTCAACCCTTGCCTTCCACTTCTTAAATGTCTTAAACACTTCATCTTTTATTTCATCATATACACCCACACATAGCGGGTATGATCATCAATGAATGAGACATAATAGCGGTTACCTCCCTTTGAAGCCACTTTGGAGGGTCCCCAAACATCCGTATGCACATAGTCAAGGATGCATGTTGTCGTGTGCTTGCTTAACTTGAACTTGACTCTGCACTGCTTCCCATAGACGTAATGCTCACAGAACCCCATACTTGGCTTCTTCAAGTCCTTCAAGAACCCTCGCTTGCACAACTCAGACAAACCTTTTTCACTCATATGCCCTAGTCGCATATGTCATATCTTAGTGCACTCAGAATCATCACTACATGCAACCATTACTACATTGCCTATCACCATAATACCCATCAAAGTATACAAGGTTCTATGTCTTTGACCCTTCATAACAGTTAAAGCGCCACTGACAATCTTTAGGACTCCACCTTCGCCTACAAACTTGTGGCCTTTAGAGTCCAAGGTACCAAGAGAAATAAGGTTTTTCTTTAGCTCAGGAACATGCCTCACATTAGTTAAAGTCCTCACTATACGATCATGCATCTTGACCCGTATAGTTCCAATTCCTACCGTCTTACAAGCAACGTCATTACCCATCAAAACGGAACCACCATTAATACTCTCATAAGAAGTAAACCACTTTCTATTCGGGCACATATGGTAGGAACATCCGGAATCAAGAATCCACCTTTCAGCCATATAGTCTTGTGTGGACACACAGAGACTCAACTCGTCCCTTTCAGAGCCTGAAGCATAACTTGCCTCAATTTTTGCCTTACCTTTCTTCTTACCATCTCTCTTGTTCTCTTTTTTTAGGTGAGGATAATTACTTACGTAATGTCCCTTTTCATAGCAATTGTAGCACTTCACATGTGTCAAAGGCTTCTTTGACTTGGACCTAGACTTCTCATTACTTCAAGAAGCTTTTTCATACGACCTTCCTCTTGCCACTAGCCCCTGACCTGGATCAATGTTATTCTCTACACGTGTCTTCTTCATCAACTCATAAGAAAGAAGTGCACTCTGAACTTCGTCAAGATCAATATCTTCTATGTTCATAAATGTAGTCATTAGATGCTCATAGCTTTTTGGCAAAGAGAATATTAAACATGCCGCTTGATCCTCATCATCCATCTTCATGCCAACATTCAAATAATCCGCTAGGCATCGACGGAACTCACTAACGTGCTCTTGCATCGTTGAACCATCGACCATCATGTACCGATAAAGATGCTTCTTAAGGTACATCTTGTTCGTCATGCTCTTGGTCATATACATAGACTCTAGTTTGAGCCAAATACCAACAGCGGTATTTTCTCCCATCACACTATACATGACCTCATTAGCAAGACACAACCGGATTGATGAACAAGCCTAAAGATCGAACTCTTCCCAATCATCATTACTCATACTCGCAGCCTTTGAATTAATCCCCTTTAAAGCCTTATGCAAACCTTGTTGGATGAGGATGTCCCTAACTTTGATCCTCCAAATCCTAAAATTATTCTTCCCATTAAACTTCTCTACTTCAAACTTAGCATTTGACATCTTGGGAGCCATCTTTCAAGTTACACACAATAACCCAAAAAACAAATCTCACTTCGGAATTTTATCGAACATCTTGTCTACACAAATTTTGAGCACTATAGTTCTTGACCAAAACTCAAAATCCTAGGTCGTAAACCTATGCTCTGATACCAATTATTGTGAATGGTACAAAGCGAAAACAACGTTACCCACAACAAATAGATCAATCCTACACAAAGATCGATCCTTCTTACTAGACAAGACTTCAACACCCTCCAAAAGTAATCCCAACACTCTCAATATCAAATAAATAAGTATCTAAAGTAAAAAATTAATGTAAAAGAAAAATAAACCATAAGACGAAATATATCGTAGTTCGGCAATTTGCCTACGTCCACACTGCGAGTTCCAAGCTTTACAAGATGTCCGGAGTAACAGATTACAAGTCTCTCAATTCACCCACAAAAAATGAACATTCAACTCACAAAGAATTGCTCTCTTATAATCTCTCTCTTTCTTGGTTTTAGTTAAGTTAGGTTTCTACAGAAAAAACCTATTTTTATACTGTTTCAGAAAAAACTTCCGAAACAGTCGAATCCTTGTTGCAATATGGTGGGGCGCAGGCGCGTTCGATACTAGGCAAAAGAGAGGGCGGGGCGCGCTCAATCGCCTGGAGGTCGACCAAGGCATGAGCGCGGGGTGCGCCCTTGTCAAGGCAAAAGTGAGGGCGGGGCGCGCCTTACACGTGAAAGAGAAAAAATATCTTTTTCTCTCCAAGTGGTCTATAGAGTTTGAAAACGTGAATAAGGAGATTCCTGATCCGAACATGTTCCAAGATTATGCAGGAAAGATGCTTATTGGATTGGATGCATACATATTTTTCTTTTTGTTGATAAACTTCATTTATCTGTTATGGGAATGGATACATAGACATCGTCACAGGATATCTTTGGAATCCCAATCAGGGCTAGCTCTGAGATTGAATGGGCCTAGTGTATAATATATGATTGCCCTTTCCCCCCTATTTTATCACATGCCACCGATTTAATGACGCATTTATTGAAGATTTTCAATGAAGTTCTACTTCCTTTTTCAGTGGAGTAAAAATAGGAAGAGTATTTATCGAAAGAGAAATAAATAATAACGAATCTTCACTTTTCCATAATTTCCTATCCATGTGACGCAAGAAATTAGGCCGAAGGCCCAATTTTATTTCAAAATAACTCTAGAGGAAATAGTTTTTTTTTTAATCACTCACAAACCCAATTTCTACGTTTAAATAGCATGCGAACCCAATTTTTAAATTTTAATAACCCTTACAGACAAAATAAGTTGGCCTAACCTTTTTTATTTTTTTTAACTCCCACTTTTACCCTTTTCCATTCTTTTAGATTCCATTGAGAAAATAAACAAAATTACGACTGAGAAAACCCAAAACCCCTTTCTTCTCCAACCGACCAAACTTTTTGATTCATGATGCACCTCCTTAAACTACATATCAAATCTCTTCAATAGGTATCTATTTCGATTACCAATTCAAGTGTGTTAACAACCAATTATCTTTAAGGTATTGATCACTTTAGGTTACTTGTTAACAACCAATCATCTTTATTTTCTCTTTCAGAGATTTTGATTATAGGGTATGGAAGGTATGTAGACCATGTACGTAAATCTTGAAGTCCGTTGCTTTATTCGTTCTACTGGCATGAAATTGGAAGAGATAGATTCGGTGGGGGTCTTTACCATCTTTCGATTCTCTCTCCATTTTGCTAGTCAATTTCTTCATTTTCTGAGGATGTGTAGAGAACATATTGAGTAGTTTTCAATTATCTCTCCATTTCGCCGTTGACACATTTTATTTTCGTATTTTTGCTTATTTCTTGTAAATGTGTAGAAGGCTTATGTAATGTCAATGTAAGTTTCTTATGGTTTTTATGTATCTCATTGCCACTTTAGAGCCATTATTTGTATTTGGATACCTCATAGTGAATGCATATAAATTAAAGAGTTGACTAGTATAAACCCCCTAGATGAGCCAATTAGGATTTCCCCCTTACTAGATGGGGAAATTGGTAATCTCGCCCTCTAAACTATATATAAGCCAGTTCAAACTTTTCTTTTTACTTGCCTTTCAGTGTTTCTCTTTTCCTTCTGGGCTTTGAAGTTTCATCCTTAGACAAACACATCAGTCTCCACAACACTCAAATCCCAAAGAAACGCCTACATCTTAAACGGTGTGCCCTTCAGTCGTGCCATTACAACAAAGGGAAAAATAGTCCAAAAATCTAACAACATTGTTTTGTTGCTAACACTTAAAATGACTTGCTGCCCACCCTATAGAGCAGTGAACTAGAGAATGCTACATAAGGTTTACATTGCCAAAGAGGGAGGGCCAAGCAAGGCAAGCAGATAAGAGCTCTTGTACTAGCTTCAAATAAGCCCACCTTAGTGAAGCATATAGATAAGGAAGTCACTTGAATTTAGATTGAGCAATTCAAAGACATGCATCAGGCTGTGTCAATTATTTGGTTCCTTTCATTCATGACTTGCTTCTTCATGGGCTTTGTTAAATTGTTTTACTGGCTAGTTGCAACTATAGTTAATTGGAGTTATGATTTTTTTTTGGTTGACAGAGGAATACATGATCTACTTACAATATTATTCTGAATGAGGAAAGGAGGATTGTGGCTGCTGCACTTCTTTCTTACGGAGCTTCTTCATGAACCTGACACAAAACAGTGCTTGAACAATAGACATTTTGTGTAACTATCAATAACCAGACTATATGCATTTGAAAACATGCATGTTGTAACCGATGGACAACATTTGGTGCATGGTTTGGGAGTAGCTAGTTGTTTTGTGTCATATATATCGAGTTGGGTCTTTCTTTTACATTAATTTATTGGAGATTTTTTATTAGGTTTTCAATCTTTAATTACGACGTGATTTAACACACGAATGATAGAGGCACTTTTTCCTCAGTTCGTATTTAGTGCAAATATACTTCTATTGTGTGTTCCTTGATGGATTCATAAGCTTAAAATGGTAAGAGCGCTTTTAGTGAGAGGTTGATGGTCCAATAGGTGTACGTTCTCACTGTATTGTTGAGGTATGAACAATTAATGATTGTTCATAGTCTAATAGGGGTATGAACAATGATTGTTCATAGTCCAATAAGTGTTCTCACTGATCATTCCTCATGTTGTTGTGGTATGAACAATGATTGTTCAGTATGAACATTGAATAGTCCAATTAGGGTATGAACAATGATTGTTCATAGTCCAATATGGGTATGAACAACGATTGTTCAGTATGAACATTGATTGTTCATAGTCCAATAATGGTATGAACAAGTATGAACATTGATTGTTCATGGTCCAATATAAGTATGAACAATGATTGTTCAAAGTCCAATAGGCGTTCTCACTGTGTTGTTGAGGTATTAACAATTAATGATTATTCATAGTCCAATAGGGGTATGAACAATAATTGTTCAATTCATAGTCCAATAGGTGTTCTCACTGATCATTCCTCATGTTGTTGCGGTATGAACAATGATTGTCCATAGTCCAATATGGATATAAATAATGATTGTTCATGAACATTGATTGTTCATAGTACAATATGGATATGAACAATGATTGTTCATAGTCTAATAGGTGTTCTCACTGTGTTGTTGAGGTATAAACAATTGATGATTGTTCATAATCCAATTTTGACAGAATTCGGAAAAACATTATTTGTTCCCGACTCTTCGATCTCCGAGGTGTGACGCACTCTCAACTCCCAAAAACCCATAAACAGTTTAAATATGCGGATAATAAAAACCAATAAAAATTTTAACTTAAACAAAAGTCTTCTTCATGACAAAGATTCACAAATAAGATTAGGTTACAACTCTCCTTTCAATAACTCTTTAATAAAATTTACAAATGAAATACAAAAACATTGTCTAGACTGAAATTCTATATCACCTCAAGGAAAAACAAACAAATCCTCGAGATGCAACGCTAACGCAAAACCACAAGCAAAGAACCACTCTTCTTCAACACTAAACCTGTCAAAACTTATCAACTATGTTCATTGAATGAACACACCCGATAAGCAAACATGTAAATCGGGTCAGCATTATAAACAATGCTGGTGTGAGTAGTCCTAAAATACAACATATAATATACATATATATACACAATCCATACGGCAGTTAGTTCCTCCACCGAGGCGCCTTAGGTTCTAACTAAACAAATAACCAACATATTACCATAATTATATTATTTAAGGTTTTCTTTGTGTGTCCCTAAAATCACGTCGTATCTATGTCTTACCTAGTTTCCCTGGCTACCACAATCGCTACCCAACTTAACATGTACATCCACATGCCTCCCCTTACATAATGACCCACTCGTGCGTAACTACTACCTGGCGGGGATGCCGCGACACCGTAAATCCTCACACGGAAGCCAAATCTATGTAAGTACTGCCACTATTCGGCATAAAATATTGCGCATCTCGTTCTATATTGCGAACGGAATAATCAAGCCACTATTCGGCTACGCCAGGAGGGCCATTCAGCTTTACTGAAACGCCAGGAGGGCCAATCACATTACTTACGCCCGAAGGCCATTCATATTAACTGAAACGCCAGAAGGGCCAATCACATTACTTACGCCCGAAGGCCATTCAGATTAACTGAAACGCCAGGAGGGCCAATCACATTACTTACGCCCGAAGGCCATTCAGATTAACTGAAACGCCAGAAGGGCCAATCACATGAGTTGCGGTAGTCAGGTTCTAGGATTTTCGTTACGTAATTTATTCAGGTGTCATACATTTATGACTCATAAACGTTTCACTATATCAATGCATGTCAAATACATTATTGCCGAAGCCACAATATTTAGAAATGTCTCGAATATATCTCATAACCATTTTCATTCTTTCACATGCCAATATATTATTGCACTAAGTCACAATCCCGTAGGCAAATATTCACCAATCATATATTACCTCATAGTAGCATCTCACATATATAATAATAGAGTGTTTATATAAATTTCTCCAAGATATTACATTAATATATATATCCCAACATATGATATCATGTCATAATGCTTCAACGTATCGCATACATTTTTATTATAACGTATTAGGAATATAATGTCTCCTAACATCTCAATATCGTCACGTGTCAAAAATACACAACATCAATGTCAAATCTTTCTTAGGTAATGACAACCAAATTTATACAAGCTTCCACAGCATTTTATTACAATATGTGTCCATATAATATACAACATAAAACGTAACACAATTAGACAGTCCACAGTCCACAATCAAAGCCCAATATATATATGCTTTACACACTACTCACGTCAAATCTAAATTAGATAATGACCAACCAAGTTATATAATATCGACAATATTTTATTACTATATTTGTCCATACAAATCAAATAGGTGAAAAACTGGAAAAGTCAACATTTCATAGTCAACGGTCAAAGGTCAAAGTCAACATGTCATGGTCAAAGTCAAAGTCAACCGTCAATGGTCAAAGGTCAACATATCCTGGTCAAAGTCAAACTATCGTTTCCGTGTTCGACAGGTTCAGGGTCATAGCCATGGTTCATGGCTAAGGGCAAAGGTGCATGGCTCATGACTAAGGTAATGGTTCGGACCCAACTGGCCAAACCTTAACATAAAAACCGGCCCAACTAAAATAGATTTTTGGGCCCAACCAAACAAAACATTTCGGCCCAAAACAAAACCAAAAGACTTTGGCCCAAGGCCCGAAGCCCAAATCGAATCACTGTTCATCTTCTCTAAACTCTCTCCTCCACCAAAACTGGCCACCGCCAGCCACCACTAATCCCTTCCCCCTCATATCGGTTTGACTCCTTTGGAAAAACCAAACCACTTTAATAAACACAAAAACCTTAAATCCTAACATCCAACCTTCACCAAACTAGATCTAGAAATTTCGGACCGCCATTAAAGGCTTCCTTCAAGCTTTAACAGCCCCCCTCACTCTACAACACTCACTCACTCGCTACCACCAACTATAACGCCACCCCACGAGTTCAAACAAACAAAACCATAACAGTTCAACCAAAATCATTACTGGCGGTTTTCTCCAGCCGCCATTAACCCCTTTAGAGAGCATCAGTTGAGCTTGAACAGCCCCGACATCACTCAACCAAATACACCACAACAACCCATCATCCAAACCCACACTCTTTCAAGCCGACGAATCAAAAAAATCAAACGACAGGCGACGCCCTTAGTGTCGGATGCAAAGCTTCGACAGCCCCAACACCACTCCACCAATGTCAATCTCGACAGCACCTAATCCACTCTACAACCAACTTCAAATACTACACCCCCGACATCCCAGTAGCGCATACACACAGAGGAGCCGCCATTGACGCTCTTTTGAGTTCAATAGTTCAAAAAACGCAACAATCCAATAACTTAACAAAAGATACCCTAACATTATCTAGTTTAAATCAATTCGACAATATCGCCGAATAACTACAACCGAACAAACCGAAAATGAATAGAAACAGTTGACAGTAGAATTTTGTCGGTATACCAGAAAACTATAAATCCGGTGAAATAGCAACAATAGCTACTCACCTGTATGAACGCTCTCCTACTTAATTCTCCGAAGTCCGAGCCGTCGACTCCAATCGCTCGAGCAAACGAGCTTCAAGCTCTGCCTCCATTTTTAATATTTTATTATTCTCTTAACCCTATTTTCCAGAACAATGTGTTTATATACTTGGGTCCGAAACCCAAGCCCAACACAGACTCGGGCCCAAAACCAGGCCCACATATCCCGAATCCAATCCGACGAATTTTGAAAATAATTAATTTAATTAATTAATAAATAGATAAAAACGTATTTTAAAAATACGGGCGTTATAGCTATACACATCTCAAAAGAATCTCGTCCCGAGATTCGGAAGTAAAGCTATACGAACAAATAATGTTGGTTATTAACTTAGAACATACCCAAGAATGCACGTTGATTAAACTTAAGCAAAATAACATTTGTATTAATTATTTTAAATAGTACCCGAATATATATCCTCATGCCATTACAAAACCTATTACAGTTTAACTGTCTATCTTAAAACATATTATTATTGTCACTCAAACGCAAGATAAATACATCATATCTTTTTAGCATGTAGTTCCTTGACACGTAGCAAACTCTACGAAAATGAATATTTTACTTAATTAATCAATAATATGGGGTAAGTTCATCCCTACATAAAACATTATGGAGTTTTCATTATTGTGCACCAAAGAAAATTAGTGTCCTAATACACTCAAAATAAAAAATCACTCATGCCATTGATACTACAATAAAACTTTATATTTACTTTAGTCATGCTCTCAGAAATATTAAATTTAAAACAACTCTTGAATCCTAATTCATGCTTGCAACTTGATCAAATATAGCACGTATCCAAAAATAATTTTTCATATTCATCTATCAAAATCATATAGATTGAAACAAAACAATTAAGAATAAATACTCGACGCTCATTGCTATAATTATTATTACTAATTATTTTAAACGGGGAAAAGATTCAAAAATTAATCTCCATATACAATGACCATTAAAACAAAACTTGTTAACGTATAACATGAATTTTAAAAATTTTAAGATAATATAAACTCACTTCTAATATGTCACCCATACCAAGTTATATTCTCATGGTAATATTTATGAACCATAAATCAAGGTATATATTTAAGAATACTCGAATATGCAAAAATCAATGTGAAACTAATTTAACAACATAAATCAATCATGTCATAATTTATCGGCACAAAGCACACTTATAAGACAAAATAAAAATCCGTTTGTTGTTGAAATACGATCATCATTATATTAAGACATCCTCTACATAAATTCCAATATATTTTAAAAATAACAATTATCACCATTATTTTAATTAATCATTAATAACGCAGCATTAACAAAACAACCTACACATGCATGTCTTATTGGTGAAATCATATTATCATCATATATACACGGTAATAGTTCATCCATGTACAATAATATAAGGAAGCGTATATACGCAAGTATACACATCTCAAAAGGAAACCACGTGTATACGCAAGTATACACATCTCAAAAAGAATACACGTGTATACGCAAGTATACACATCTCAAAAAGAATACACGTATATTTTATTTTATTTTATTTATTTTTTTCTTTCTATTTATAATTAATCACCTCTAACAAATTAATCTCTTATACTTCAAAATACTATTCATCCATTACAATGTACGAGTGAGGCGAGATAGTTCCTCCAACACCGAGGCAATTAGTTCCTTACTTAGTACATCACAAAGCCATCAGATAATACAACTCATTCAATATAAATAAAAAAATATCTCCTTGCTTCTTGAATGATAACATACCACTCAAATACAAAGTTCACAGACAGGTTGTCGCACTTAATCCATAACCCATGTGAAAATGATCACCAACAATAAAACAATATTATAACAACACACATAATTTTGATCAAATCCGTTAATAATTAACATATTACACATATACTCACTCTTCATATGATAAGGAAAAATAAAAGCATTTCATATGCACTCCACCAGAGTAACTAATATAAGTATACACATTACACATATAAACAAATCACGAAAATATTGACTATCTTTATTTATGTATCTCTTTTCTTTTATTTGTAATAATAAAACAACTAGCGGAAATAGTTTTGAAAATAATACTTCCTAAATACTACCCATAAACCACGATCCGAGAATCACCTAGACTCACCTAAGTCTAAGCTAACCAAATGCTCGATATTAAATCATCACACCCCAATTTTGACTGAATCGAAAAAACATTATTTGTTCCCGACTCTTCGATCTCCGAGGGTGTGACGACTCTCAACTCCCAAAACCCATAAACAGTTTAAATATGCGGATAATAAAAACCAATAAAAATTTTAACTTAAACAAAAGTCTTCTTCATGACAAAGATTCACAAATAAGATTAGGTTACAACTCTCCTTTCAATAACTCTTTAATAAAATTTACAAATGAAATACAAAAACATTGTCTAGACTGAAATTCTATATCACCTCAAGGAAAACAAAACAAATCCTGAGATGCAACGCTTAACGAAACCACAAAGCGACAAACCACTCTTCTTCAACACTAAACTCAGCCAAAACTTATCAACTATGTTCATTGAATGAACACACCCGATAAGCAAACATGTAAATCGGGTCAGACATTATAAACAATGCTGGTGTGAGTAGTCCTAAAATACAACATATAATATACATATATATACACAATCCATACGGCAGTTAGTTCCTCCACCGAGGCGCCTTAACTTTTAACGACTAATACAACATCCTTAAGTACAATAATCTAGGCAGGTAGTTCCTCCACTGAGGCGCCTTAACTTCCCACAAACCACACCACAAACTATACGCATCATAAATAAGGCATGTAGTTCCTCCATCGAGGCGCCTTAGGTTCTAACTAAACAAATAACCAACATATTACCATAATTATATTATTTAAGGTTTTCTTTGTGTGTCCCTAAAATCACGTCGTATCTATGTCTTACCTAGTTTCCCTGGCTACCACAATCGCTACCCAACGCCGAACATATACATCCACATGCCTCCCCTTACATAATGAGCCACTCCGTGCGTAACTACTCGGCGGGATGCCGCGACACCGGGTAAATCCTCACACGGAAGCCAAACTATGTAAGTACTGCCACTATTCGGCATAAAATATTGCGCATCTCGTTCTATATTGTGAACGGAATAATCAAGCCACTATTCGGCTACACTAGGAGGGCCATTCAAATTTTTCTTGAAAACGCCGGGAGGGCCAATCACATTACTTACGCCGAAGGCCATTCAGATTAATCAAACGCCGAAAGGGCCAATCACATTATTTACGCCCGAAGGCCATTCAGATTAACTGAAACGCCAGGAGGGCCAATCACATTACTTACGCCCGAAGGCCATTCAGATTAACTGAAACGCCAGAAGGGCCAATCACATGAGTTGTAGTAGTCGGGTTCTAGGATTTTCGTTCGTAATTTATTCAAAGTCATACATTTATGACTCATAAACGTTTCACTATATCACGTGCATGTCAAATACATTATTGCACTGAGCCACAATATTTAAAAATGTCTCGAATATATCTCATAACCATTTTCATTCTTTCACGTGCCAATATATTATTGAACTAAGTCACAATCCCGTAGGCAAATATTCACCAATCATATACTACCTCATAGTAGCATCTCACATATATAATAATGGAGTGTTTATATAAATTTCTCCAAGATATTACATTAATATATATATCCCAACATATGATATCATGTCATAATGCTTCAACGTATCGCATACATTTTATTATAGCATATTAGGAATATAATGTCTCCTAACATCTCAATATCGCTACGTGTCAAAAATACACAACATCAATGTCAAATCTTTCTTAGGTAATGACAACCAAATTTATACAACTTTCCACAGCATTTTATTACTATATGTGTCCATATAATATACAACATAAAACGTAAGACAATTAGACAGTCCACAGTCCACAATCAAAGCCCAATATATATATGTTTTACACACTACTCACGTCAAATCTAAATTAGATAATGACCAACCAAGTTATATAATATCGACAATATTTTATTACTATATTTGTCCATACAAATCAAATAGGTGAAAAACTGGAAAAGTCAATATTTCATAGTCAACGGTCAAAGGTCAAAGTCAACATGTCATGGTCAAAGTCAAAGTCAACCGTCAATGGTCAAAGGTCAACATGTCCTGGTCAAAGTCAAACTGTCGTTTCCGTGTTCGACAGGTTCAGGGTCATAGCCATGGTTTATGGCTAAGGGCAAAAGTGCATGGCTCATGGCTAAGGTAATGGTTCGGACCCAACTGGCCAAACCTTAACATAAAAACCGGCCCAACTAAAATAGATTTTTGGGCCCAACCAAACAAAACATTTCGGCCCAAAACAAAACCAAAAGACTTTGGCCCAAGGCCCAAAGCCCAAATCGAATCACTGTTCATCTTCTCTAAACTCTCTCCTCCACCAAAACCGGCCACCGCCAGCCACCACTAATCCCTTCCCCCTCATATCGGTTTGACTCCTTTGGAAAAACCAAACCACTTTAATAAACACAAAAACCTCAAATCCTAACATCCAACCTTCACCAAACTAGATCTGGAAATTTCGGACCGCCATTAAAGGCTTCCTTCAAGCTTTAACAGCTGCCCCCCCCCCCCTCACTCTACAGCACTCACTCACTCGCTACCACCAACTATAACGCCACCCCACGAGTTCAAACAAACAAAACCATAACAGTTCAACCAAAATCATTACTGGCGGTTTTCTCCAGCCGCCATTAACCCCTTTAGAGAGCATCAGTTGAGCTTGAACAGCCCCGACATCACTCAACCAAATACACCACAACAACCCATCATCCAAACCCACACTCTTTCAAGCCGACGAATCAAAAAAATCAAACGACAGGCGACGCCCTTAGTGTCGGATGCAAAGCTTCGACAGCCCCAACCAATGTCAATCTCGACAGCACCTAATCCACTCTACAACCAACTTCAAATACTACACCCCCCGCATCCCGAAATAAGATACACGGAGGAGCCGCCATTGGCGCTCTTTTTTGAGTTCAATAGTTCAAAAAAATATCCCATAACTTAACAAAAGATACCCTAACATTATCTAGTTTAAATCAATTCGACAATATCGCGAATAACTACAACCGAACAAACCGAAAATGAATAGAAACGGTTTGGATGGTAGAATTTTTGTCCGTGTACGTAAAAACTATAAATCCGGTGAAATAGCAACAATAGCTACTCACCTGTATGAACAGCTCCTACGAATTCCTCCGAGTCCGAGCCGTCGCACTCCACCGCTCGAGCAAACGAGCTTCAAGCTCTGCCTCCATTTTTAATATTTTATTATTCTCTTAACCCTATTTTCCAGAACAATGTGTTTATATACTTGGGTCCGAAACCCAAGCCCAACACAGACTCGGGCCCAAAACCAGGCCCACGTATCCCAAATCCAATCCGACGAATTTTGAAAATAATTAATTTAATTAATTAATAAATAGATAAAAATGTATTTTAAAAATATGGGCGTTACAGGTATGAACAATGATTGTTCATAGTCTAATATGGGTATTAACAATGATTGTTCAGTATGAACATTGATTGTTCATAGTCTAATATGGGTATAAACAACACTTAACGGGCATAATGTACAATGTATTATACATGTTTTTGCAATTTAGATAATTTACTTTTTTTTTTGCATTGTAGTACTCTGTACAATTAGTTTTTTTGCAATTTTAGACGATGACTCAATTCTAGTCGGTCAATGTTGATGTGGTGTAACACCCTCATTTTATTAAATGTCCAAAATAATAATAATAATAATAATAATAATAATAATAATATAATATTGACTAAGTCTTAAGTTAAGTGGAGTGAATATGTATGTTTGACTTTTTGAAAAAAAAAATGGAAAATAGTTTGTTTAGTTTGAAAATAATTTAATAGGAAAGTTTTTAAGTTTTAAAATAATGTGTTGAGATTTTATTAATAAGAAAACATGGAGAGAATAATTCCATAATTTATGGGAGAAAATATGGAAATGTCTTGTGTTTGTTTTAGAAAAAAAAAAAAAGAAGAATAAGAAAGAATGAATATATGAAGTATTTCTATTGTTTGGTGATATGGATTTTCTTTGCGGATTCGTGCGTCTTCTAGCTAGCTTGGGATCGGTTTTCTTTCATATTCTCTATACTCTTTTTCTGCATAATTCGAAGGTGAGTAGTTATGTTGATATTTCATTGAATCTATAGTTTTACAGTTTTGTGTATACAAGCAATTTTAATATCGGTCCAAGGTTTCCGTCCATTTTTACTGCTCATTCTCCTGTTATTATTCGGTGCTCATTCTCCTGTTATTATTCGGTGTCCTATTGTATTGTTAAACTCTATTGAAACTCTGAAATTGAAATTGAACTGTTGAAGCTTTATAGGCCGTTAATGGCGGCACAAGCCCAAAAGAATGAATCGTCCTCTATTTCATTTGAAATTGTGTAATGTGTATCATGTTGTTGTTTGGGTTGTTGGTTGATTTGGGTGGATACTGTTGAAGCTCGAAGGAGGTGTTAATGGCAGCGGCGAGCCCAATAATCGTCCTGTAAATTATTTGAACCGTTAAAATATTTATGATGTTGTTGCTTTGGGTTGGATTTATGTTTGGTGGTAGTGGGGTGAGTAAGTGCTGGAGAGTGGGGATGTTGGGAGCTTTGGAAGGACATTAGTGGAGGTCAGGGTCAAGTTTTGGATGTGAGGGAAAATGAGTTTTGAGGGTATCGAAAGATGGGGTTTTTCTGGCGGTTCAAAACCGAACTGTTTTGGTTAGTGTTGGGAGTGCCGGCGAGTGGAGGTTTGTGGTGGCTGGTGGTGGATGGAGCTGCTAGTGAGGTAAGGGAGACGACCTCTCAATTGGGCCTTAGTTGGGCTTGGGCCCGAACAACTCAGTTTGTTTATTTGGGCCGAAATTTATTAGCTGTTTTTGGGTAGAACCAATTAGTTTTCTTTGGGCCAGTTTCATTTTAAGTTGTTTTGGGCCAGTTTCTATTCTTTTGTTTTGGGCCGAACCATTTAGTTTTCTTTGGTCCGGTTTCTAATTTTATGTAGGCTGGTGTTATGTTTCCAAGTGGGTCGGGTTATAAACTTTTGGGCTTAAGGTTATTTAGTTGGTTTAGGACAGGTGACTGTTGACCGTTGGACGTTGACTTTGTTTGTTTTTATTTATATATTAAATTTTATGGACTAATATAATGATAGAATGTTGTGGAAGCTTGTATAAATTTGGTTGTCATCATCTAAAAAAGATTTGATATTGATATTGTGCAATTATTGACACGTGACGAGATTGAAATTTAGGAGATATGATATTCCTAAAACACTATATAAATATTATGCGGTACATTTGGAGCAATTGGGACATTATGTGGTATGTTGAAATTTGTTGTTTTGTTAAATAATATCATATGTTAGGATATCTATTAAATGCAATATCTTTGAGAAATAAATGTAAACGCTCCATCATTATATCTGTGAGATGCTACTATGAGGTAGTATAATATTTGTGGATATTTCCCACGGGATTGTGGCTTAGTGCAATAATTTATTTAGCACGTGAAAGAATGAAAGTTGTTATGAGATATATACGTATGATACCTGAATAAATTACGTAATGAAAATTCTGGAACCTAGCTACCACAACTCATGTGATTGGCCCATGTGAAGGGCGCGCGTATGTGATTTGATTAGCCCTTCTTGCGTTTTAGTGATTCTGAATGGCCCTTCTGGCGTAGCCGAATAGTGGCTTGATTTTCTCGTTCGCAAAATTAAAATGAGACGCGCGATATTTTATGCCGAATAGTGGCAGTACCCGCGTAATGACGTTCGTGTGGGGGTTACCTGGTATGCGATATCCCACTTAGGGTAATTACGCACGGAGTGGTTCATTACGTGAGGGGAGGCATGTGGATGTATATGTTCGGTGTTGGGGAGCGATTGTGGTAGCAAGGGAAACTAGGTAAGACATAGAGACGACGTGATTCTAGAGACACTTGAAGAAACTCTAAATAATAATGGTGATGATATATCAAAATGTACGTTAAATCTATAATAAATGATTTATTGTAAGTTAGGTTGCATTCACAATGGTTTTGCAAAAGGGTGGGTTGAATTGATTATTTATGTAGGTGTGACCCACTCTGTGATTAGGCTTACACAGAGTAAGTATCGAGTAAGTTTTAGTTTTGTTATTCTATTATTAGATACAGTTGATTTAGTACGGTTTGAAGCTAAGGTACCTCAGTGGAGGAACTACCTGCCTTAATTATTGTATTTAAGAATGTTGTATTATTCGTTGGAAGTTAAGGCACCTCAGTGGAGGAACTAACTGCCTATGGATTATGTATATATATATATATCTAAGTATATTTTGTATTTAAGGGCTACTTATACCAGCATTGTTTATAATACTGACCTGATTTGCATGTTTGCTTATCAGGTGTGATCATAAAATGAACCTAGTTGATAAGTTTCGACAAGATTAGTGTTGAAGAAGGTTGGTTGTTGCTTGTGGTTTGCGCTAGCGTCTCATTACAGGATATGTTTTGTTTTCCCTTGAGGTGCAATAGATTTTAATTGAGAAAATGTTTATTTTATATTTTCAATTGTAATTATAATTAAAGAGTTGTTGGAAGGAAATTTGTAACTTAATCATATTTGTGAATTTTTGTAATGAAAAAGACATGTTTATTTAAATTTTTATTGGTTTCCAATTATTGGAATAGTTAAATAGATGATGGGTTTTTGGAAGTTGAAAGTGCATCACACCTCGAAAATCGAAGAGTCGGGAACAAATATTGTTTTCCGATTCTGTCGAAATTCGGGGTGTGACATGTGGCCACCGGAATACATAACATGTCCGTTCATTTCATTAGGTGGCATTAATAAAGCACGTGAGAAACACATTTTTTTTTCTTAAAAACAAAAAAAAGAAATTAAATACCAAATTCACAACTTCTTCTTCTCCACGAAAATAGTTCACATAAACCCTATTGCATAAACGAAGCAAACATGACACACAAAAACTATCATGACACTTGCACACTTGACTGTGAAATTAAAACAAACTTAACACACAAAAACTAAACCTATAACACCAGCAAACACCACAACAACACTTCAATCAACACAACCTCTTCTTCGTCATGCTCGTCATGCATACACCAGTAGCATATAGAGCCAACACAACCTCTTTAACTCACCATTATTTGTTTTCACTAAATAAGCCTAACTATAGTCTGTTTGAGTTCTTACCTAGCAAAAAAAAGAGTATGTTTGAGTTTTTATAGTAATTTAAGCCAATAAATATATCCAACTGATTAATCCGTTTCTCAATCCTCACACATATTCAAATTTCAAATAATTTCAATTTACAAGACAATATTTATGCATGATTTATTAGGGACACTTGTTAGTTGATGTCTTTTCAGCCATACCCATTTTTAATTTTCAAACAAGGTTAAATGGGGGCGAAAAAAATGGGGAAGGAGAGTAAAATGGGTCTCGTGCCTTTTCATGTGATGTTTTCAGCTGTTGTGGCATACCAAACAGTGATATGATGCCACAGTAACAAAAAAAATGACATGTCAGCATTTTTTTACCGGAATTTGGCCCATGGTCGTTACCTGAAAGAAAAACCATTATACAAAGTACGGCAGTGCAAAAAAAAAGTAAATTAAAGTATCTAAATTGCAAAAAGATGTAAAGTACGTTGTACATTATGACCATTAAGTGATATGAACAATGATTATTCATAGTCCAATAGGTGTTCTCACTGTGTTGTTGAGGTATGAACAATTAATGATTGTTCATAGTCCAATAGGGGTATATATGAACAATGATTGTTCATAGTGCAATAGGTGTTCTCATTGATCATTCCCTCATGTTCTTGTAGTATGAACAATGATTGTTGTTTATAGTCCAATATGGGTGTGGCGACACAGTTTATGAGGGCCGAGAATCTATCGGATAAGGAAGCCGGGAAGAGGACAGGGTGTGGGACGACGGGCAGGCTACTGGAGACCGTGGGCAGGGAAGCCAAGTATGGAGGCCGAGTACCGTGAACCGACAGTGGAGAACCGCAGTGCGGAAGGCTAGCTGACATGGAATCGAACCATTTGGGCACGTGCCTAGCAGGAGGAAGGGTGCAACCCTAACGTCGTACGGGATCTTAACACATGGCAGTTCAGAGACCGTAAGATGGGTGGACAGATGGAGGGTCCAAAAGAGAGGAGGGGAATTATAAATAGAATAGGAGAGGAGGAGAAGAGGTAGGTCACAACATTTGGCGCCGTCTGTGGGGAGAGAAAAGAAAGAGAGAGTAAAGAAAATAGTGAAATGGCAACAAAAAGAAGAGTGGGACGACCAAAGAAGACGACAGTCGCCGAGAGGGACGTGGAGTCAACAAGAAGCGAAGGGGAGGAGCGGGACAGGGAAGAGACAATAATGTCTGGTGCAGAGGAAACAAGGTTGTTGCATGAGGAAATATCGAGGTTGAGGGAGGAAAATGAGGGGTTGAGAAGGGAGAGAGAAACTATAGAGGAGTCGGAAAGGGAGGCGTCTAGAGCAGAGAAAGAGGAGGAAGGGGGAACGGATGCGGAAGAACAAACGGGGGTGGGGCTCACTAAGGAACAAGTCAGGGAAATGATAGCCAACGATCCGGGGCTAGCTTGGGACGCACTTCAAGGGAGCAGGGAGGCGGGCGAAATCGTGGTGGCGGGTTGAATCGCAACCCACCGGGCAGATTTGATATGGAAGTCGGAAGTGCCGAAGAGGTTCAATCAGCCAAGGTTTGAGAGGTATGATGGAACAGAGACCCAAATGACCACATTCACCATTTCCGCAGCAGATGCCGCCAGGCAAGAGTCGCGGTATGACGGACTAAGATGTATGATGTTCCCGGCAAGCTTAAAAGGGGGAGCATCCGATTGGTATTACAGGTTACCTTCGAAGAGTATTAATAACTTTCAGGAGTTGGAGCAGGCGTTCATTGATCACTTCATACATCAAAAGAAGCGTGTGGTGGACATCGCGGCCTTGTTCAACGTAAGGCAGAGGTCGGCGGAATCAGTGAGAGATTTCTTGTGCAGATTCAAGGCGGAGACTTTGAAAGTGGAGAATCTAGATGAAAGGACGGCGGTGATAGCTTTCGAGAGAGGGTTGCGCCCGGGAACTAGAGTACATGAGTCGGTAGCAAAGAATGAGATAGCAACTCTACAGGACTTGTATCCGAGGGTGGAAAAGTACATTAGGTATGAGGACACCATGCAGAAGGAGGTGAGAAGGCCGGAAAGGCGGTGTTATCGTTGGATAAAACGGAGGGCGCCGGCAATATGAACCCTCCGATAAAGGGGCAGCTGGTATCGAAAGTCTTCATCAGCGCCCTACAGGGGACCGGAGGTTAGAGGTTAGAAGGGAAGGTCGAGACAAAAAGCCTTACCGCTGGGAAAGAAAGCAAGTGCCACTAAATAAGACGCTGAAAAATACTACCATTGATCCGAAACCCGCAGGGGGTATGAGGGTCCGCGAACCAAGCCGCTGGAGGTACAAGGCAGACCTTTATTGTGCTTATCATCAAATACACAATCACGCAGACGGACGGGCTGTTATGCGTTAAGGTGGCTAATTCGTGGATGATAGCAAGGGGATTATTGAATTTGTTTGTAGCGGAAGGGGACAAAGGGGAGCAGCGCCTACCCAGGGAGGATACTAGGAACGATCAATGTGATCTTCGCTGGAGAGATATTGAGCCATAATGCACACCGCGACAGATAAGGCGAAATGGCAAGCATACAAAGAAGTACATGAGACAGCCAGGCAGTCCGCGACAGATTATAAATCGCAAAAGGGAAGGAAGAGCATCACGTTCTCCGACGCGGACCTCCGAGCCATCGACTCCCCGCACGAGGACGCGTTGGTGATCACGGTGACTATGGGAAATTACATAGTAAAGAGAGTGTTGGTGGATTGCGGCAGTGCTGTGGATTTACTATTTAGAGGGGCAATGGAAGAAATGAACATAGAAAGGAAGCAGCTGAGACCCTCGCCAACAAATTTGTATGGGTTCAACGGGGAGCATGATCGGAACCCTGGGGAGCTTACCGCCCCGCTGGATCGCGGGGACCTGTTACGGTGTTTTCCGTGTTTAAGGTGGTGGATGCCGACTCGCGAAGATAACGCCATCCCGGGAGGAGATGGATTCACGAGATGAAAGCAAATTCCTCCACTTACTACCAAGTGATTCGGTTCCCTACCCCGACCGGGGTATACGAGGTCCGCGGGGATCAAGTGTCGGCAAAAAATAGCCACCAGAGTACGGTGAAGAGATTGATCCGTGGGTCGGAGGAAGAGACCTCGCGGTCCAGGAAGAGGCAGGCATAGCAATTACAGTGCCCCGTCGGGGAGGGATCGGCGGAGTTAGTAGAAGGACCGAAGACCTTGGATGAGATAGAGGTAGTAAACTTGGGGGAGAACGGTGAAGAGAAGTTCACATCAGTGGGGTCCAGTTTGTCTGAGGAATGGAAGAGCAAATTAGTACTGTTCTTATCCGCTAACCGAGATGTATTTGCCTGGATGATCGAGGAAGTCACCGGATTGGACCCGGAGTTCGCATGTCATAAGTTACATATGAGGGGGGACGCTAAACCAGTAAGACAGAAGATGCGAGGGATTAGACCAAGATACGCCGAAGGAATTCGCGAAGAGGTCGCGAGGTTGAAGGGGGCAGGGATAATACGAGAGGTGTCCTTTACCGACTGGCTGTCAAATGTGGTAGCGGTACCTAAGAAGAATGGCAAGGTGCGGATGTGCGTCGACTTCACGGACGTGAATTCAGAGTGCCCCAAAGATAGCTACCCCATGCCGAGAGTAGACGAGCTGGTGGATAGAACCGCAGGGTTTAAAGTGTTTTCTTTATGGACGCCACAATGGGATATAAACCAGGCCATGTAACGGGCCGATCGAGGAAAAAGACAGCTTTTCGTGGTGGAAGGGCGGACGCATCGTTACACAAGAATGCCGCTTGATTGAAGAACGCCGGGCCACCTTTCAAATGTTAGGGAGAAAATGTTCGAAAGCAAGATCCGAAAGGGGATTGAGATTTACATAGACGACATGGTAGAGAAGAGCATGTCGGAGGAAGAACATCCGGAGGGTTTGAAAGAGACATTTAGAATAATGCGGTTGTACAATTTAAAACTTAATCCAGAAAATGTACGCTCGGGCGCCACTACTCGAAAGTTCCCCGGATACATAGTTACTCACCGGGAATAGAAGCCAACCCCGCGCGACATTTATAAGGGCCCTAGTGGAGATGCCGCCGCCTCGGGATGTCAAGGAGGTGCGAGACTTGCGGAAGGGTCGCGGCTTTGAATAGATTCATCCTCGGTCGCCGATAAGTGTAGGCCGCTATACCGGCTCTTTGAGGAATCTGCTGGATTTCGAATGGACCCCGGAGTCGAAAAGGGCGCCCAAGAGTTGAAGGACTACTTAGGCAAGGCCCCTATGCTATCGCGACCAGAACAGGGAGAGAAGTTGTACCTATATTTGGGGTCACTGGAATATGCCATTAGCTCGGTACTAGTCAGAATTGTGGGTAAATTGGAAAAGCCGGTATACTTCCAAAGTAAAACATCACCGGAAGCCGAGACCGATATAGCGTATAGAGAAATATGCTTTGGCTTTGGTGTTCTCGGCCCCGGTTGAAACCGTACTTTGAGGCGACTCAGTGGTGGTGGTGACCAATTTGCCGCTAAAGCAAGCATTGAAAGTCGAAAGTCGGGAAGGATGCTGAAATGGGCGCTGATGTTGAAGTTCTTACGAGATACGATCGATCGTAAATGCCAGAAAAAAGCGCGCAGCGGCAGAATTCTTAGCGAGTTTCCAGCCGGAGGACCCACATGGGGAAACGAGATGGTCATGGGGCCGAAAAGGATCACGAACAGATTGGTTGGACCCCGGATCGGGAATGGATGGAGAGTCTTCGCCGATGGGTCAGCCACGCAATTGCGCAGATGGATAAAGGCGCATGTTAGTCACGCGAAAACAAATGTAATGGAGTTAACTATGAAGTTGGGGTTCGCGGCATCAAATAACGGGCGTAATAATGAGGCAAGAATAGCGGGCATGAGAATGGCAGAAGAGGTAGGGGTGAAAGAGTTGACAGTTTATTCCGACTCAAATCTGGTGGTGTGTCGCAAACGGAGGGTTCGTGGCGGTGCCCATGCATGGCAAAATATCCGGAAGTGCGCAAAAAGAGGGCCGCCAGTTTGGCGGCGTTAGATTCATACATTTGGGTCGCGGTGAAAACAGACATGCCGACGCCTACGCGGGCGCCGCAATCCCCGAATCGAAGAAAGAATGATAAAGGTAAAGCGATTGGAGAAGCCTAGCACGGAGGAGGAGAGGAAAGAGGGGTGGAGGTATGTCATGCGTAAAGGAGAGGACGAAGGGGATGGATCGTGCCCTCAAGAGATTTTTGTCGGGGACGTGGTGGAAGATAAAGGGGAGAAAAGGAGATCCGAAATGTACATCCTGGAGATACGCGGCTCATAGAGGGGAGCTATATCGGGGAATTTCAGTGGGCCTTTGTTAAAGTGTCTCGGGCGAGATTAGCCCTTGAAGTGTTAGCGGAGTTGCATGAGGGAGACTGTGGGAGTCACTCAGCGGGCAGGACAACAGCACACAGACTGATATCACAGGGCTACTTTTGGCCGCATATGAAAAGGGACGCCGTGGACTATGCTAAACGATGCGAGAAGTGCCAGAAGTTCGCTCAGATGATCTTTGCACCAGCGGAACCATTACACAGTGTGTCAAGTCCGTGGCCTTTCGCAATGTGGGCAATGGATATAGTGGGTCCGCTGCCAATGGCTACAGGCAAAAGGAGATTCATGTTGGCGGCCACGGATTATTTTACCAAATGGATCGAGGCAGTGGCCCTGCAACAAGTTAAGGAGACTCACGTGATCAAGTTTGTGTGGGAGAACATCATCTGTAGATTTGGGTTGCCATATATTATCATAGCAGACAATGGAACCCAGTTCACCGGGTCCAAGGTGAAGGCGTTCTTACAAGCATACAAGGTTAAGCAGGGGTTCTCGGCCCCATACAATCCTGAAGGCAATGGGCAGGCAGAATCTTCCAACAAGGCCATTATGAACAATCTCAAGAGGAAGCTAGAGGATAAGAAAGGAGTATGGGCAGATGAACTCACTCATGTTCTGTGGGCTTACAGGACCACGCCTAGGACATCAACAAGGGAAACTCCCTTCGCTTTGGCTTACGGGGTAGAGGCCGTGATTCCCACGGAAATGGTCGCAGCCACGACGAGGACAAGGGCGGTGGAGACGGGCTGAACGAGGGCATACTGGCAACGGATATGATCTTAGTAGAAGAGAGAAGAGACGAGGCGCGGATCAGACTAGAGGAATACCACCGCAGCCTGCAGAGACGGTATAACAAGAGAGTCAAGCCGAGGCAGTTCGGGATAGATGCCGTATCGCGTCGACGAAAGTGACGCAGAAAGTACCAAGAGAGAGAATGATGGAAAGCTTGGGCGAACCGGAGGGCCCTATACGCTGGTCGATGTGGGAGGAGCCGGACGCATGCTAAGAACAAATGCGGGGGAAAGGTTTGGAAAAGCCATGGAATGTGAGAATGCTAAAAAAGTTTCATGTTTGAATGTAATGAAAATCCAGAATGATACACTGGAGCTATTTGTAAATATATAATACAATGGCACTTTTGGGGGAACAAACTTCACCATTCTACGTAAACTGCAACAGTCAGACGAAACATAGGTGAGGGCAAGAGACGCCCGAGGACGAGAGGTCCATCCCAAGATAGAGCCGCGGGTCGGGGAGAGCCGCCCGCGGAAGAAAGGCGTACGCTACACCGGGGGCAAAGAGAGAGGCCCAACGGAAAGCGAGGCCACTCTAACTAGAGGCTGCGGTGGGGATGAGCCTTCCGCGGTCGAATGGTTCAAATCGGGCCCACGGCAGGTCGAGCTGCCCCGATGGAACCTAGAGTCAACGAGTGACTCCAAAGGGAAAAGAGAGTTCCCAAAGGAGAGGCGGGGATCACACATGGGGGCAAGAAGAGAGAAAGCCCCGGCGTAGATAAGGACGAAATGAGTGGGAATAGAGGCAAGGAATGACGAACAGTAGCATGCCAGACAAAGCAGCAATCAAAACTAAGAGATTATACATGTAATCAGAAAGAGGGAAACAGTATTTAATCACGCCAACAAACAAATGAAAGGGAAATAACCAGTAAGATTAGGGGCACACTTAGTTGGAAGAGTAAATTACAAAATAGCTAATACAATAGCGGACAGCCAAGGTGGGGCTAGTCCAAATTCTGCACCAGATTTTCGGCAAGGAGAGCTTGGTCACGAGCACTCGAATCGGGGCCCAGGGAGGCGGCCTCGCAAGCGGAGTCTTCGGGCAGCGGATTGAGGAGGGCGACATCAACCGGCTCGGAGATCAGTGGCTCTGCGGCAATGGGTACCGCGGTGGATGGATCTTCCGGCATGAGAGAGGGGGGCTGTTCGGGAAGGAGTCGGCCTTCTTTGAGTAAGCGCGCATGTTCCTCGGCAAGCTTCTTGGCCACCCGCTTGTCAGCTTGAGCCTTGAAACTTACCCGCAGCTGCTCCATGTCCTGAGTGTGCTGCAGAAGAAGAGCGGCCGTAGCTTCTTTATCTTTGGCGCAAGCCTCGTCGTTTGCTTAGGCGGTCGTTCACCCCGTCCATGAAGGCCTGGTGAGAAGCTTCAGCGGTCCTCAGCTCGTCCTCGGCTTGGAGTTTGGCCATGTCCGCTGCCGACAACTCAGCGTGGAGGCGCTCACAGGTGGCCCGTAGTCCGTCAGGGCCGCCGACCTCCTTCTCCAAAGATTTCACAGAGTCCAGGGAAGAGAAGAGGCCGCGGATCATATAGGCCATGTCCAGGCTCACCTAGCAAGGGAAGAACAGTCAGAATAAGGGTCAAAACAGAAAGTGCAAAGGGAGCAAGAGAGACAGACCTTCTCCCAGCCGGCATACAAGGAGGTGCGATGCTGTTCGAAGGTCCCAGAATCAGCATAGGCCAAGTCACGAGGAAGATGGGAACCGTAGAACATCGCTGAGGCCACGGCGGGGTTTTCTAGAGCAGAATCCTCTACATTGACCGAGCGGCCGCGCACCTTGAAGTGGGGGCGGAATGCTTCTGGAGCCGCAGACCCAGGGAGAGAGCGAGCGGTTTCTTTGCCCGGCCGTTGTGGATGAGGGGAAGACGGAGGAGCCGTAGAGAGGCTTTTGGAAGGAGAAAGACTGCGGCGCTTGGGGGCTCCTCGATGAGGGATCCGCGACACGCGTGAGGAGCAGTAGAGGCCGGGCAGCAAAGGGAAGGAGGGACCTCACCACATCAAGTCGTCCGAAGTCAGTCGAACAACTTGATCTTGGAGATGTCCATAGGGGGAGGTGATGAGTCAGCTGGAGGGGAATTGGGGGGAATGTATTGATCGTCCCAGTCAGTAAGGGAACGGAAAGAAGGAGATGTATATTGGCGGGGCCGGGAAGAAAGGTGGGCGGTGGACTTTTTGACTATCTCCTCTAAAGCCCGAGCCCGGGCCTGAGACTTGGAGGTTTTGCGAGTGAAGCCGCGGCGGTGGTGTTTACGTTGGGACGGATGGGAGGCAGATAATGAGGATGGAGAATGACGAGGCTTTCGTTCTTTTGGGGGCGGAGGACGATAAAAAGGAGCTGAATACTTGCCCAAGGTGTGCAAAGAAGGGTCAGTCAGTAAGGGGGTTCCATGAGAGGGATCTATGCCGAGGACTTCAGCTTGAGAAGAGCCCAAATTGCGGATGTGCTCAAAGATTGCAGACTTCAGGCCGACGTAAAATCGGGATTTGGAGTCGGACTTCCAACCTGCACAGAAGAGAAATGGAGACGAAGAGTGAGACCGCAGTATAAGTCAACTTAAGAAAGAGAGGCAGTAAAATGAACTCACCCCGAGGCAGAAAGGTGAGATGGTTGAGAGTCACTTCAGGTGGAACCTCCGCGGACACGAAGTTACCAGAAACGTACAGGGGGTAGTGATGCCAAGTTTTGTCCGAAGTGGTGAGTTTGAGAATGAAGGACTGTTTGCCGAGGCGGACACAGAAAGAGTGGTACCCAACACTCACATCTTTGGTACTTTTACGTATGTAATAATGAGAAATTATGTCGCGGAGGACTATTCGGGGCTCGTGGTGGAGATTATAATAGTTCGCGGCGCATATGATATACGCCAAAATTGCCGATACCCGGGCAAGGGGAATGTTGAAATGGTTGCATACGCCGACGCCTAGTCGAGATAAAGATGGCGCAAGCCGCAGATACAATTTGGCCGACGGTTACTACGAGGCATCCCGGTTTAGGGGAACGGATGAGGGAAGTGAGTCACCGGCACGCGTGCTCGAGGAGGATGTCGTCTGGGATGCCATAGCCAACCCTAATCGCTTCCAAATTAGGTCGACCGGGAGCGTGGGGAGGCGGTGGAAGTTTGAAAGGCCGCCCAGTGGTGGAGGGGGCCGCGGTGGGATCAGCGGAGGAGAAGACTCCTCCGCCATATGACCGCGAGGAAGTCGGACCGACGGATTGGGAATCCGACATGGGAGGGAGTTAAGGAATATGAACAGTTTACAAAACGAATGCGAAAATTAAAGAGAGAAAATTACCAACCTGGTGCACCAATCCGGCAGCAAAAGCAGCGTTTGAGAGGGCAAGATGCGTAGAATGGAGTAGTGGGAGGAAAGCGAGAAGAGGGATGGATGGAGGTGATAAACAAAGGGGCGGCGGTGGTTGAGAAGAAAAGAGAAAGGTGCTAAAATGGCGACTGGTGAAGAGGAAGTAGAGGGGTGAGAAAGGAATGAGAAGGAAAGAAAGAATGAGTAGAAGTTGAAGCGTGGAAGGGGTAAAAGGGGAAAGAAATAGGATCGAAAATCAAGAAGCCGTCAGTTGAGCCAGAGGGAAGGTGACACGTGGAGGGGCAAGAATCGAGGCAACACGAACCGAGCACGCGAGAGACACGTGCGTCAACAATAGAGAAACGTGCAGCAGAATTTATGGAAAAGGGCAGATGGTTTGGGTTCTCGAGTCCACGAACATTCGGGAGGTCCGCGAGCTCGAGAGGGGGCATTGTGGCGACACAGTTTATGAGGGCCGAGAATCTATCGGATAAGGAAGCCGGGAAGAGGACAGGGTGTGGGACGACGGGCAGGCTACTGGAGACCGTGGGCAGGGAAGCCAAGTATGGAGGCCGAAAATGCGGAACCGACAAGGAGAACCGCAGATCGCGGAAGGCTAGCCGACATGGAATCGAACCATTTGGGCACGTGCCTAGCAGGAGGAAGGGTGCAACCCTAGCGTCGTACGGGATCTTAACACATGGCAGTTCAGAGACCGTAAGATGGGTGGACAGATGGAGGGTCCAAAAGAGAGGAGGGGAATTATAAATAGAATAGGAGAGGAGGAGAAGAGGTAGGTCACAACAATGGGTATGTATGAACAATGATTGTTCAATATGAACATTGATTGTTTATAGTCCAATAGTTGTTCTCACTGATCATTCATCATGTTGTAGAGGTATGAACAATCATTGTTCATATATAGACCAGTAATGGTATATACAATAATAATTGTTCAGTATGAATAATGATTATTGTTCATAGTGCAATAGGTGTTAGCACTGATCATTCCTTATATTGTTGAGATATGAACAATCATTATTCTTAGATAGTATGAACAAATGAACAACGATTGTTCATAGTTCAATAGGAGTGTTTTCACTGATTATTCTTTATGTTGTTGAGGTATGAACAATTGAATACAGGGAGAAACTCTCCAGGACAGATAGGGGGAAAAAGTTACTCTTAAGGACACATTTTTTTTTAATCACTCACAAGGACCGGGTAGATGAAAGGTCAAGTATACCATTGAAGTGAAATTAAAATTGGCTCGAGTAGATGAAAGGTCAAGTATACCCTAATGCGAAATATTAAACGGCCTGACCCAACCGAAACGACCCAGTGTATATAGTATGAACAATAATTGTTCATACCTAAAGATAATATATGATCAGTAAGTACACCTACTAGAGTATGATTGATTGTTCATACTTTAACATGAGCTATGAACACGCATTGTTCATATGAACAATCATTGTTCATACCTATTTGGGGTATGAACAATTAATGTTCATATCTCAATATAATGTATGATTAGTATAGTAAGAACACATTGGGGTATGAACAATCACATTCATACCTCAACATGAGCTATGAACACTCATTGTTCATACTGTTCATACATCAACATAATGTATGATCAGTAAGAACACTTATTGGAGTAACATGAGTTATGAACAATCATTGTTCATACCTCAACATATTGTATGAGGTATGTTAACATATTTAGGTATGAACAATCAATGTTCATACATCACACATAAGGTATGAATACTAATTGTTCATAACAAAACTACTAAAAGGCTAAAATCGGAAAATATTTATTTTAAATCCGAACTATTTTTCCTTACGAGTTATTTTCACTCGAGAATTGGTTTTTCGGGTTATTTACACCAAAAAATTGTCCTTGAGAGTGATTAAAAAAAAACATTGGTTCCGTGAATGATTTTCACTCGCAAATGGGCGTTGGGACCAATTTCTTGTTTTTTTTTTCACTTATAGGGGCAAATTTGGACTTTCCGCATCCCTGTCCTTGAGAGTGATTATTAAAAAAAACTTGCTTTTTGGAGTGATTATTTGGTCTGTTTTGTCCTAAAGAGTCACTCTGCGTTGTTTGACTTGGTGATAGTCCTAGTGGCCGACCATGTTACAACAAAATCAATGTACATGTATTTGTCTTTAACAAGCTGCTCTATAATAGAAAATGTTTTCCATATCCTCCTTGCTTCTTTGTGGCTTTTTCTTTGGACGTAGCCCTAATTTAGAATTTCGGAATATAATTGTTGTAATCATACTAGAATTCCAACATATTCCAACTAAAATTCAAAATTTATATGTTTCGATTCTAACATTGCTATTTCAAAAAAACCATAATATCTTATGGAAATTTGAGATTCCGTTCTCTTTATACTACGTATAATACAACTTTCCCAAGCAAGTCTTGGAGCTGTCACAGTGTCCGTCTGTCCAATTTTGTGACATTTTTGTCCCTGTAATTTTTTTAATATTCCGACACCATAAACTGTATATAGGAGAAATGTAAATGGGCTGAGTGAGTTGTCACCATCACATCTAACTTTTTCGTCTTTTCTGTTTGACGGTTTTACTGCATTGAAATTTTAAACTCCAAAAAACACTACACCATAACAGCATATTTGTGACGCAGTCTTTTTTTCATTTGTGACGGCAGATGGGCGTCAGGAACATTGTGACAACTGTTTAGCATCACTAATTGATAAAAACCGTCAGAAAAAATCAAACAATTACTTGAATTATTTTTTGGTATATACTGAAAAGTTTTGTGACGGCATCTAGGCGTTTTAAAAGATGCACGTGCTAGGTCGTGCATCAAGTGTTAAATCTCTCTCCTAAATTAATTCCAAGTTTTATCGACCTCTTCTCCTTCATCAAGCTCACCTATTTTCTCTCTCAATACCTGAGAATACTAGCGCAGTCGCCAGCCCTAGCGTCAAACAGCAAGTAATTCTCTCTCTCTCAATTCGTCTATTTTTAGTCTAGGGTTTGTTATCTTTTAGAGATTTGTGTCGGTATTGTTTTTAAAGATATTTCTTAACTACAAATTCTTCTCTATTTTTACTAGATTTCTATTATGCTTCTTTTAGCAATTCCTTTATTCCTCTCTTTCTTGCTCAATCTTCCAATTAATCGTGTATTTGTTTATCGCCAAAGTGGCATATTTGTTTTTATGAAGTAGTGGGCTTTGTTTGTTTGTGAAATCGTCTGTTTTTTCTTTTCTGCAAGACCTAATTAAAATTGTGGGACTTTGTTCTTAAAAATTTATTCTTGAAATTTTCTTCTTATTTTGCAGATTCCTGGATCATCTTGCTCGCTCTCTCTACCATCTAGTTTGTATTAACTCTATTATATTTGTTTGAAATTTATCAGAAGCTCCTAATATCAAGAACTGGATTAATTTCAAGCTATGTATGTGAATCACCTGTATTGGGTACTGAAGATGATTTGGTTTTGGGGAATAGTGAAATTGACAAAGTGGGGCACCAGTTGGAAATGAAGGTACGTAGTTTTCTTGCATTAAATGTGTATGAACAATTAGCTAAACCAAAATAAATCGGAGTTTATAGAATGCCATGTCTAGTTTAAAGTCTTGTTGCTTGAAAGTTATACAAAAAATAAAGAGAAATATAAGTGGGCAAAATGTTTCAAAGTTTATTAGCATATAATAGATATTTGTTGGTCAAGTTTATTCTATTTTCGAAATTAATTTAGTTTGCTTTTTAATTTATGTATTTGGGTATTATGTATTTATGTATTTGAGAAAATGTTGTGATCTTTTCGTGATTTGTGTATTTCCTTTTTCTGGTATGCATGCTCATCTTTCTAAACTATCAAATTTAGATGTGTTAGAAGCTTTTTAGTAATTGGGATTATAGTAGTTAGACTATATCAAGTCTCCTCACCATTTTCTTCTCTCTAATCACATTGCTTTAATTTGTATGTGAGAAGTACAAGTACAAGATAACGAGATATTGACAGTACTGAGAGTGATATAGATATTTGGAACCACTAATTAAACAAATCATCTGAATAAGGTTCCGTGAGGTTTCTTTATAAGGTTTTAGTGTTATTTATTGATATAAACTGTTATATGGTTGGTCTTGGATGAAGATCAGTTGAAGACTAAGTGCTTGAAGAGCCATTTATATAGGTTTTCTTTATGCTCAACTTGGCTTATCTCATTGATTCCTTTTAGATGCCGGGTGACGGAGGATGTCTAAAGTTGGAAGGAAAATGGAGTAATTCAGGGGCGAGAGAGGTGTTACACATTCTTCTTTACCACCTCTCGTGGAACCGAAAAGTAAACCTGTTGGCATCGATATCAAGGTGATCATTATCTGTTGAATATGTATTTTATAACTGTATTTTGAACAGCAATGTTTTTGCAAAGTCATCCTTTAATTTTCTAGGATTAAACACAATATGAATTGGAAGAGCTAAGTCATAGCTTATTTCTATATCATTGGAATGTATCATCTCAGATTGCGTGTTCTTCTTGTAGCTCTTTAAGTGGCGTGGCTACTATTTCTTCCAAAGTCCAATTGCCTCAATAATCAAGTCTAATTGCTTATTGTTTAGTCTATTGGTTTTGGTAGGAATGTGCCTCAGTTTATGCTGAATGTGGAGCGGGCCTTCAAGGTATTTTCTAGGCTGCTCCTTTACATTTCATATTGTATTTTTTGAGTCACTGTTTAAATTGTGTGAATATCTTAATTGTATCATAGATTCAGGGGATTGTGCTTTACTTAAACCTAAGGTCTCAAGCTCCCCCCTATGGAATCAGTACCATCTAAGTGAACTCACTCCTCTATTTTCATCTATTTTCTCATGTAATATATTAATTTTATAAATTGTAACTCTTGTTGTTTCCAAAGCTTCACTTTTTATTTCGATGAAATTAGGTCATTTATGTGGGAAACTATGCGAAACAGATGGGGTTCAATGCTTGATTATTATCTTATGGGAAGCTTAGGGGTTGGAATAATCCAAAGGTAGTAATTTCAACTCTTGTGGTTCCATTCTAGGTTAGAATTTTGGTGGATTCTAACGCCAACTTTATGTATATGTTAGTGGTTTTTTAAGTAATTCCATTCAACTAATTAATGGGTAAAAAAGTAGTGAATCCAAACACAATGACCTCTCTCTCCCGTTCTTTCTATCTCAAAAAATTTTGTTCCAAAGTCCCAAAATTATATGGAGTGACACTCTAGCTAATGGATCTATGGGGAAAAAAATCATTATATTGGTTGTTTCTCCCTTGCTATTGTTCGTTTAAAAACAAGTATACATTTTGGATTTTGTTTATTTCTTCAATGCAAGGTTGATGGTCTGTTTTTGTCTTTGTGTTTGTGGGTTTCGACTTTCGAGAGAGTTGAAGTAGCAATGGGTTGATGAACTTGTATCAATTGTATGTGTTAAGACCAATGTTATGTAGAGTGGCTTTGGTCTGGTGTAGAGTGAAGTGACTATCTCAAGACATGAAAACTACTAATTTGAGGGTTGATGGAGTTCAATGTGTACAGGTCAATCGGATGTGAATTTCAATTGTCCTCATAAGTTTCATTACATACTAATGCATTCCGTTGAGAATTAGTTCCCAGTTAGACATCTTAAAGACAGATTCCATGTTTAGAAACGCATTTAGGTATTTGTTTAGTTAGATTTTATTCCAAGGAATGGGAAAATCGATCTGCACTAGTGCAATTGCAAGTGAAGATTGACAAGTTTGACATCAATCTGCATAAAGGCAATCAACAGTCAAATCCTGCGTTGCAATTCATATTTGCATTTATAACTAGTGCCTGAATAGTTTAATACTTATATCTATAACTAGGACCTTGGGGTTTTGTTTGGCATTTGTTAATTGTTTTTTTCTTGTGTGATGCATAGTGGTGGACCTTATTTTACTTGTTGGGAAGTGTTGCTGGACTGCAATGCAATATTATCTATTTTTGAAATGTTCAACTCTCTATAATCCTTATAGCTAAAGATGTTGTAGAGTTGACAATTGATGATCACCCGTTCGCCTACGACGACTTTGTACGCTTGGATGTTTAAACTCGGGTGACCAATTGTGCTATCGTTGTTTGCCGAACGCTGACACTATTGCATATGGTACAAAACTTCAAGGATGGAGGAGAGAAGTTTGAAAGAAGGCTATCAAGAAGACGATAAAGATGAAATATGGTGGCCAGTCTTTGAAAGAAAGGTCTTTCTTGTGTTTTTACAAGTCATTGTCTAATGGTTCCTTGTAAGTGTAGGAACGTATATAATGTAGGCATTGTTAATATTATTGTTGAGTGAAATTTATGATTTGGGACTACGCATGTAGCCGGTTTACATTAATTGACAATTGAGAATATAATACAATATTGTATAAAGTATTTTTAATATAAGATTATTTTTTCACTTGTGATATGGTAATGAGTTATGGATGAATGGAAATAAATTTATAGTAGTGATTGGAGCACCTGCAGGTAGTTTCAAAAGGTGGCCAAAAACTTTTTTGTTTTTTTTTTTTTTTTTTTTGAAATATTAATACAAATAAGTGACGCCAAAATGGCGTCACAAATCTAGAATGCCGTCACAAATTTGTGACGCCAAAACGCTGTCACAAAAAAAGTGACGCCAAAATATCGTCACAAATGTGAAAATGCCGTTACAAATTTGTGACGCCAAAATGGCGTCACAAAAATTACCGACGCCAAACTGCCGTCACAAAAATTACTGACGCAAATTGAGACGCCATATTTCTGACGCCAAAATGGCGTCACAAAAATTATTTGTGACGCCAATTAGGCGTCACAAAATTGTTGTTATGGTGTAGTGAAAAAAAAATATGGCAATACAATTTGGAGTAGGGATAAATATGTAATTGAGTTTGAGTGGTTGTCACCACCACACCAACTTTAATAAAATGTGCATTAGACTAGTCATGCCTTAAAAGCGAATGATTGTACTATTTTAGTTTCTGGTCGTTAACAAAATGATCTATTTTGCCGTAAAAGTAAAATCCTCCTTTACCCCCGATGTGGCTTTAGATTTGTTCTTTGGCAATCTGTCAAATAGATTACTAGACACAACTGCCGACCAACAAGCCAATTCACTGCCTCGTACAAAATGAATATCATTTTTTATTTTGTGTGGTAAAGGAATTACAACACAATTTAAATTGTCGTATTTGCAAACTAGATGAGAAATCATTGAACATTATTCTTTGGAGTGTAGGTTGACCCAAGGGTTGTGGAAGTATGAGATTAAGTTTGAGATTGTTGGCAAATTGAGGAATCATCGAGACATTGACTTCATATTTAGTTTTTTTTATTTACTAGAAATTGCCCGTGTCTCCGACACAGGTGGATTTACAAAATTGTCAACTGAATACCATACCATTAAGATCTTACAGTTGTTCGTCTCATTGACGTTCAAGGTATGCCATTAACCAATTTCTCGATCAGAAGTTATATATGCCAAGAAAATTATATTTTTGGTTAGACGTTTTGAAGTTGTGCTCGATCAAATGCAATAACAGTAGACGTTTTGTTTTGAAATTGTGCTCGGTCATGTGCAATTTTTGTGCTATATTAGATCAATAAACCAATTTCTGTGAATTTTTTTAGCAATTCAAAGTCATTCAATGCCAAACCCCAATATTAGAGCAAAAAAAATTGCATTCAACTGTTTTTTTTACCGTATAATAAGTAACCATTCAATTAATAAAATAGCAAGAGTGTAAAAAGAAAATGGGAGAAAAAGAAGCACATGCCACTCTGCCAGCAATGGATGGCATGTGAGTAAGCATTCATCTTAATGGTGTTTAAATCAAGAATCAAGTATTTTTTTTTAAGAATCAACTCCCGGCTAAATAAATATTTGTCGTAATTAGTTGATATTTTTAAATTGTCTTGTGCTAAAGCTAAAAACAAAAAAAATTGGGGTGGTAAAATTCAATGTAACTTTATAATATCATTTTTACGACATTATAATCCCTAAGAACAACAAGTTGCATGAGTTCCAAGTCTTGTTAGCAATTCGGAATACGACAAAAATTCGGTACAGTAATAATTCAAGAATTATTTAGTGACTCAAAAAAACGGTACGGTCAAATATTCGGTAAAAATTCGCAATACGGCAATTATGCGGTGTTTAATTAATACGCGTTTTAAACGTTTGGTTGCAAAAGTTCGTAAGTCAAAAATTCGTGATATTATGTTAATAAATATTAATAATAGTTGTCATTCTTTACAACATAGCAAACATATCCAAACAATTTAGCTACGAAAACATTGAAACTACGGTCTACATAGGTACCTTCATTTATTTGTTCTTGGATTGAAATTATAGTTCAAACTTCAAAATACACACAACCATGGCATGACAATTTAAATATTGTCCAAAAATTATAAAAACAAAGCTTTTGGATTAATTTATCACTAAGAATGTAAGAGTGGGAGACTTAAAGTAAGAGTGAGAACATAAATAATCACAAAAGCACAACCGATTTTTTTTTTTTTTTTTTTTTTTTGGGCGTATTTTTGAAAAATTCACCAAAAACCGTATTATATGTTTCAAGGCAAAATATCGTAAATTATTCCAAATCTTTCAAACATTCAGAAATATTAAACGTTTGGCCCTTCAAAAATTCGATTCGCGGATAATTCTGCGAATTGCTAAAAAGGGTTCCAAGTGCATGGACATGAAATCCTTATAAGGATGTGGCGAGAATTTTCATTATCATTTTCACCAAACTCTGTAGGTGATAAATCAATAATTGCTCCTATCAAAATCTTTAAAGAAATACACATTGTTTCACTTTAGCTATATATATAATATTTCTTATTTCATCTAAAAAGTGTAATGCATGTTTTTTTTTTGTCATGTTTTCTCTTCTGTACTTCATATTCTTTGCTGCTTTTATCATCAATAAATGTCTACTACCATTTTAACTTGCATTTTATAGGTCAGCATGTCTACCAATCTAAAAATGCACAAAAAACATACGATATTCTCCATATAAAAAACAAAAGTCCTCACTTCCTTAATACCACTAGCAAGATGCATGTGCTATGCACGCGATGTTAAACAAAACTTGTCGAAAATTGTAAACATAATTTGGGTGAGCACACTAACAATTGACATTATGTCTGAGCAGACATACTGGCAGCCGTTTAAATTTTGAATTGAATGGATTGGAACTTTATTCCTATTTGATTTCCAGACATACCTAAGCAATAAACTTTTAAGTATAGCTCCAAATAACATGTACTTTGAGTTGGCCTCTCATCCTAGCAAGTGCACGTTGCAAACGACAAAGATAAAAGGTTAGTGCATCAAAAGCATCTATGTAACGCTATTCACTGAAATCAGTATCCAACCCTTAGGTAAATTAGGCACGCTCGATGATCCTAAACTGGAGAGGTAGTCTTGAGTAATTGCTTCTATTTGACCGAGGACATTGGCTCTGGTATTTCGCAATGTCGGTTGGCATGATGACATGTCCTGTAGAACGTAGACAACGAAAACTTAATTTAGTCACGAAACAAATTTACTTTTGGAACCCTCTAATTTATCCGTGGTGAACTTAACCATATTAGTTGGGTACTTGGGTTATAGGTCTCTAACTTGGTGCTTCAAACATTCAAGTGATAATAGGCCTTGGTAAATTTTATGTTAGCAAATTGGGTTATCACAGAATCAGAATCTACATCAGCACCTCACAAGGAAGAGATCAATATGAATGTAATGGCCTCAGGGGACAGAACCAAGATTAATTCACATTGGAATGAGTTTAACAATTCAAATTTACGTAAACTACAATTGGATAGGTTACATTGTGTAAATCCCAGAATTAACTCCTATGAGGACCTTGCTAAGGCAATAAGGTTTAAGAGCTAGAGAAGTTAACATATCCTATTTTACCAACTTAAAATCGTTCCACGGGTATTTACTTGATGAACATCGTTCACAGGTATATGAAATGTACTATTTGAAAAGATAGGAAACTCTTGTGGCTTTCCTGGATTTGGCCCATGTGAACTGGAGGCAAGAAAAAGAGTATCACTCCCTTTCAAAACAATGAAAACCACTTCACAAGAATGCCTGTGAATGGGCGTTTGTAAACCCGGAGCAAATGTCTGAAGCCATACTTCAACCTGAAAATCAAAAGGAACAGATACAGTTGGGTAAGGGGAGCAAAAAGGATTCAATAATAGATGTCAATTTTTAGAGATAACCCAATTGGCATACCTTAGTTTATAACTCATACTATACATAGAGCTTATATGCTTACTTTCAATATGCTTGTCAAAGGAGACCCAATCAGACAAAAACTTAACTCTACGAAGGATTAGCACAAACCTCTTTCATCCCATGTAGAAGAGAACCTACAACTGTCATGTGTGATAGTCCTTCACTCCCATAGTCACTCTATGGAAGCTCACTAATATTCCTTACTATCGGTATCCCTACAACATACACAAAAAAGTCACTTCCCTCAACCACATATTAAGTAAATTAATTATTTACTGCATAGTCTAGTAAAAACAATCTTAAGAATAGTACAGAAAAACATAATTGACTAGATCTTCAAGTCAGTTCTATTAATCATCTCCTATATTCTTTCAGTTTGTAAGCAGAAGTACATGCACCCAACCTATCTTTCTAAGCACATTAAGAAAATATTAACAACTAAAAAAACTAAAGGACTGATTTGGTCATAGAATACACTGCAAGAAAGTCTTGTTGGCATGAGGAGGTGGATACGACTTAGTTACTTTACAATCTAACCAAAGAGGAGAGATATGATTGGATCTGATACTTAGAAGAAATAATCAGAACATAAAGCAAAGTGATAACTACTCTTGAAGCTTGTCGTGGCTCGTACATGATAGCCATTATAGCAATATACAGGTATGAATAATTATTAGACACTAAAAAATGAAAGAGACCATTGTTCACACAAAGATCCTCCCCCAAGTAACATGCTAATACACCTATTAGTGATTCTTTCCTTCTAAACTCTAAAAACAATACTTGACAACCTAATAGCTTTCTCTCCAAGAGTCACCAACTGTCTGTTGGGAATCCTTTAATGATTACTTTTAAGAGTCTATGAGTCTTGGCCATACCTGCTAGGACAATTCTAGTGAACTGTACTTCTCCACCTTAATTATACTTGACATGATACCAAAGTTGCAACTTAATTACAACAATCCTTGACCTTTTTGCATACAAACAATATAAGGAATTTCTAAATTGTAAAAGCGCATATAACCGATAGATAATTACCGTTCACGCCTTTGAAATTAATTGATTGATAATACAATATGGTTCATTCTATCTTAGAAAGGATTCTCAATCCAAGACGCCTGAAACACAAAAAAAGTTGGTTTATCAAGTATATATGCTACAAAAAACTTTGGATCCTAAACTGAAATAAGTATAGTAGCCTATCTATGTTCAAATAAGTACCCCCCCTGTACATGAATCCATGTAAAAGAATGATGAAATGCAAACTAATCCCCTCGTAAAAAAATAAAGAAATGCAAGCTAATCTTGAAATGCAAGCCAATTCACTCATACTAATTAACAACTCTTAGTATGACAGGACTAATTGACTACGCATTCCAATTGATTAACCAAAAAAACTCTTATTGTGTTAGTAGGTCACATGCATGTTAGTATGGTAATGGAGAAAAAATGACCTTGCATGACTATTGTGGATCCAATCATATGCAAAAAAGAATTCAGCAACCGGTGTAAAGCGACACCATTTGGTTCTGCTAGTATGCATACCACAAGTTGTTCACTTGTCCATGGTAAATCTCCTACTCATAAGACAATGAAAAAAATTAGTCAATGTATTGCATTTAAAATTTGGTATAGTATAATTCGTTTGACGATAGGGCACGTGCATAGCATTGATCTTATTGTATGCTACCTATGACCAAAGGTAATGGCATTAGTAACAATTAATCACATTTTTTTAGCTTCTGTCTTAAATCCCACCATCAACACCCCTGTCTTAAAAGGTATTATTAGTTTAACTTAGCAACCTAAATAGGATATTATCTGGTGGCAATATTCACATATCAGAAAACCTTGAGTACCTTGTATTTAGGTTTAGTTCTCAAATATTATTATTGGATTCAAATTCACATATTAGTTGGAACCCTTAGTTCAACCCATTAGGCGATTAATTGATAATACTGATGGATATGATTGACCATAGATACAACACGCCGGCATATTACCAACCATCATGAACATACTAAAATTTCTAACTTACACAAATGTGGGTTGCATTGCCAAGATATGACAGAAAACAGTTGTTTCAACATCGGAAATTAAAACAGAAGTGTAGAAGGATGCACATAGCTAGAGAAACCTACCATAAGATCCACAACCATCATTGCCAAGACAAATAAAATGATAGCATAACTCCATAAATTGCGATTTAAAATTGAAAGAAAAAAGAACATCACTTCCTCAACTCTCAGTTTATCATAGATTACAAATAAATCAATGTCAAGAAGAAGTATACACACCTGCATGTGATTAGCAGGCATACAACAAAAACAGCACCTGTTGAACCAAAGACCAAGAAATTTTAGTAAGCAGTCAGATGTGAATCACACTTCAAACTTAAGATTTTGTAAGATAGAAAGGACCACACTGCCCCTAGTATCTATTCTAAAATCTTAAATAATCAATTGACAAATTAAAGTTTTAAGAGTTATCACCAAGAACTATAGCAATGTTGATCAATGTTGTCCTCCATATATCCAGGTATTGTTCGAAAAATATGTAAAACACTGAATACGGATAAATATCCATCTACATCATAAAGATGAAGTCAGGGGAACTACTGTCAAGGACTGCAAGACGCAAATGGCATCAAATTCTGTTAAATCGAATCTCCCAAAGCATTGGTAAAAGTAACATATATAAGTCAACTTCCCATTGGTTCATCAACTATTCAGAACATTTACATATATTATTCTACCACCAATAAATTCTACAGGGGCCCATCATGTTCCACTCTATCGGCATTCAGCCACGAGTCGGACTTCTCCTGTTATCATACTCTCATTGACATGACTTTGTCCCCATGTAACAATTCCATCTGAAGCTACCTTTGTACCAGGAAGTACCTTAATTAAATCATTCTTTTGTATTAATCGACTATCAACTTCTTCTTCATTTGTCACATTTCCCTCAGTTTCAAGAGTTAACAACATAGCTGTTTCGGGTGCCAAGTTCATAAGCTTTGCAATGGCCTCCGACGTCTTTCCCTTGGTTAGCTAACACTTCCAAGTATTTCCCAAGAAGAATAAATGATATAAGCATCGAGCTGGTCTCAAAGAAATCCATGGACTTGAAATCATGAGAAGTTGTTGGTCGTAGTACTGAATAGACTGAGTAGATGTATGCAACATTGGTTACCAAGGCAATTAAAACATCCATATTTGCAGACCCATGCCGTAATGCTTTGTGGGACCTAGTGTAAAATCGTCGTATACTTATGAATTGCACTCGAGTAGAGAGTATCTATCTTAAGAGCTCCCCAATACTCATCATATTCACTACTTTAGTGTGTAGTCCATGCTTTATACCAGGGATATACATGAACACCATGGATGTGAGAAATACTGGAATCGTAAAAATCAAACTCCAAAGGAAAGATTTGTAATACTGTTTAATCTCTTCCTTCCTGTAAGAACCTTTACCCTCTCCCTCAGGGTGTATCATTGTTGTAAAACGCTCGGATCCCGTTAACTCAATCACCTGAATGAAATTTATGGGTCCTGTTTGCTAGAACTTATAAGAAAGGGAAACTTTATGAAGCATGGAATCAAATTCTATAGCTTCGACACCTGGTAATGCTTGAAGAAAATTTTGAACCATCCTCATTGACTGATCAGTGCGCATTCCATCTATTTTGAGTTGTATCCTACTTCGATCTTCCCCTGTACTAATAAGTATAGCCCCAAAACCAGTATCCTCAATTGCTTCCATTAGATGGTTGTGGTTCACGATCTTTGGATCATGTAGAATTTCTACTTCCTCAATGGGGCACGATGTAGTGTAGAGCAATATATATAACTTAACTACAAAACAATGGAATGCATAGCAATATCCTAACGCCACAAAATAGGTTGGTGACTCAAGAAACATATATAACTCAACTACGTATGATCTAACACGCAACTTGGTATGTTAAAATATTAAATTATCTAACTTGCTTAGGTCCGCTGAGGTAGATATATGGATACCACAAATATTGTCAAGTTGCATACTTTAGGATATTTTGGAATAAACTATTTAGCAGCAAGGGCCAAAATTTAGTACCATAGATTCATAAAGCTCCATTAAGGATATGCATATAAGCAAGCACACATAGGCTAATCTAGATTCCTCCGCGACAGGCCATACATGCTAGGACAATTCTAGTGAATTGTACTTTTCCACCTTATACTTGACATGATACCAAAGTTGCAACTTAATTACAACAATCCTTTACCTTTTTGCATACAAACAATATAAGGAAATTCTGAATTGTAAAAGCACATATAACCGATAGGTACTTACCATTCATGCCTTTGAAATTAATTGGAATGATAATACAATATGGTTCATTCTATCTTATAGAAAGGATTCACAATCCAAGACGCATGAAACACACAAAAAAAAATTGGTTTATCAAGTATATATGCTACAAAAAACTTTGGGAAGTAATAGTGAAATATCGATAAGGCTGTTCGGTACCATTGTTCTATCACCATTTGCTTGTAATAAGGCAGACCAACAAAATCTGAATTATTGATAGGCTTAGGTGTACCAAACTTTCTCCGAGCCCCATTATGACCCATTAATCCATTATCATCCCATGAAGGGCCAGATAGACCTTATATAGAATCAATATGAGCGGAACTTTTTACTCTATTCCAACAATGGGAAATCATGGTATATAGCTAAGATAAAATAACATACATTGTGTTGCATATATACTTTAATTCACTAAAAGATGAAATTGCAAACAAACATACATTTTCACAAAGAGTAGTGAAGTCCTCCTTAGAAGTAATATCGTCTTGACGAAACCTCAATTGCCAAACAGACCAACAAAAAAGTATCGAAAAAACCAATTTTAAAAACCAAAGGTTGTAAGCAAAACCTGAAACCCAATTTCATGCTTCTCCAAAAAAAATCCATAAATCTTCAAATAACTGCCAAAGTAGCGAAATAGTTGTAGATCCTCGAATAGTGATCTCACATACGTGGGCAAATAGATAAATTCTTGAAGGAGTTACACAAAAAAAACTCTTAACATCTAGAGTACATTACACTAACATTCGCCAAACGATGCCCATGGCTTACTTGCATGACCGCTTATAAGAGATGAACTCTCACATGATTTTTCCTGAGAGGCATAGGAAAAGAAATCTAGGAAATAATTTAGAAAAACCGAATGATCAAGTATTTATACGAAACCAACACACACAAAAGAAATAAAAAGAGCAAATAAAATAAAATAAAAGAACAATACAATAGTCTACAGTCGAATAGAAAACACATTGATCATTAAGCACACATTCGAGAACCCGAGGCCCACACTCTACTCGAATTAATTGTTTTACAGGTGATGCTACAGACAATATTGTGTGCATTTGAAATGACATATAAGGAAGCCAGGATGACTGATAATGCTATTTACTCCTTCCATGTAGTGTGACACATGAAACCTTATTAAAATTTTGATAACGGTGCATAAAAATAGATAGAAAGACGTATGAATGCCAAATTCATAGGACAGTACATTATAATACAAAATCCATGGCACTATCCTCAAAATGTAAACCTAATACAATGATTATAGAACAAAAAAAATTTAAAGTAGAACAAACATAAACATCAAATAAGCATTTAATCAAACAGTTCGTGATTACCAACATAAATTCCCAAAAAAACCATATATAGAAGGCTACGCAACAATTTGGTGTGTGGAAATTGATTTTTGCCTAAAGTGAACAGTAAAAATTAAACTGGTGATTACAAAAAAAAAAAACTAACGCATTTAACTAACTGAAATGATCAGTAGTATCTCAACAACATATGTTGAAAGGCCAAAAATTCAATAAAAAAATAGAAAAAAATTAGGCAGAAGACCATACCTTTGCATTTGAAATGAGAAGTTGCAAATTGCACTTGATGAGACAGTAGTACCCTGAAATTGGAACAATCCTTGAAATGAATATTCGAAGTGTAGACTGTAAAAAAGGGAAAATCAAAACATAAATTATATGATTATTTAGAACACAATTAAAGTTAACCAGAAAAGAGAATAACTTGCATAACTTATGGATTTATCATACGGTAAGTAGGGTGATCTCGAACTTTCATTGTGCAGTGATCCCTACTCTTCCTTATCTTTATCTTCATTGAGTTTGAGTGATTGACTAACTATAATCTATAATAGTACCTCATCAAGCGCATTATTTATTTCAAGATTGAACCTTATTTTGTGTCTAGCATTTGTCTCTCCCGAAAATCTGAAATCAACTCACCGAGGTGAATAATCAATTGCATTCACAAAATAAGAACTAAATAATCATAAGGAATATTGAAAAGAGGAGAGCAACCCTTCATTGGTGAGAGAGAAGTTTAAGGACTTTTCCTTTTTATTTTAATGGCTAATAAATTAAATTGCTTAATTAAATGGCTAATTAAATGCATTTATGGTGGCGAACAATTGAAATGATGGTGTGGTTTTGATTTTTTTTATTCACCAGCACATGAAATGACCAATTACTCCTAATTAAAGTACTAACCAATAGTTTCATTTAAGGACAGTATGGGTACCATATATTTACAAAAGAGGAAAAAGACCAACTTCACCGATTTAAAGGAGGAGGTAACTTCTTCCTAACATATTTTTTATGGATATTACCAGAAAACTGTTTTGTACATTTGCTTAGGTATTGCAAAAACTTCCTCACCATCTTGGGTTCTGCGAAACATCTTATAGAAATCGGACTACTGCTAGTGCCTTTGTGCCCAGTTGCATCAAGATATTATATTGCTTCATAGCCACATTCAAAACATTTCTGTCTAGCTGGTCACATTCAAAATATTATACTCGTCCGTGCGAGCTGCATACAATTTTTACTATCCATGAGCTTTTTCTCCTACTCATTTACTAAGACAGACTTGGTCTCCAAAAGAAACTTGATCATCAAAGAAAAAAGAAGAAAACTATTTATGAATGTTACCAGAAAAATATAACGACGAAGCAACAGCGGTGGTGTTTCTTTAGTGACAGAGAGAGTGTTTTCAATGACAGACCTATTGGGTATTATTATACACAAAGAGTGCTTTCATGAACACATCAACATGTGGGTCTAACTTAATATTTGCCATTCTCTCTCTTTAGGATAGGTCTGACAGTATATCTGCAAATGATTCCAATTAGAACAAAGAAGTCTTTTCAATTTAATTTCATACAAATAAAAAATATGCATACAAAGAAAATATTTTCTGTTACTCTGTTGCATCACTTGACATAATTATTTAGAAGTTGAACTTACCATATCGTGTTCCAACCACTTGCATTTTGCGGAAAATGCTAAGTTTTCTCACTGTCATTTCTCTAACATGGAGATCATCCTGACTTACAAATGCAAAACTGCTCCTTGGAACAGATTCATTCATTTCATGTCCATTGTAGGTTATTATTTCTAAAACCTGCAATCAAGATAATGGAAACCCAACTTTCACACCTACAAATAAGATTGTATTTAGTAGCTTCACACCTCGGGACCAAAAATTGCTCGGGAAATATATAAAGGCAAAAAGATCTTACTCCTCGCATCTTATCGTGAAAAACAACAGGTCCAGGATGGTAACTACACGCAGTGTCATGGTTGTCCTTTTCTTTAAAGGTTTTACCACATCCTTTGTTTCTACAAGTCTGAGGCTCATTCAAAGCAACTATCTTCTTCACTGGAGCAGGATCATGTTTCGGAACATCGACATTGTTATCCACAAGTATAACTGGAGCATTCAGAGGTTTTGAGTTTTCTTCTTTAGGTTGTGAACCTGTGGGGAAGAAAGACTCAACTTATTATTTCGTTCCCCATCTGTTTGCCAATTAATCAGAGTTCTCATTTTAAACAAAAAAGATTTCTATACCAAAATATCATTCCTATTTAAATCAAATTTTGTACCTGGAAAAATGATCCATTAAAGACAGCATGAAGCTTCCTTGACGCAGGAATGCATATGCTTGGGACTCAAGAATATGAGCTAGAGAGCATTAAAGAAGCTTTGATTCAAGGTACTCATGAGATTCTTTAATAAGCAAAGTCAAAGATATAACAAAAAGTATCTGGCAGGATGGAAGGATTCTCTTTCCCATGACGATGTATAGATGGGAGCATTGAAGATGGGAACCAATTCAATGTATGAAAAGAATCAAATCTAATCAATCAAAAACCACAACCAAATCAGGATATTTACTCACAACACAAGGGTCGAGCTTTCTCCATGGCATTCTTAAGTACGCAGGCTACATTGTTTCTTTGGGTCATAACCTTTCCTACCATCATACCTTATAATATAAATGTATGAAGTTCTCATGTCATAATATAGGGAAATTTTTCAAAAAATCACTACATATTGGTTTTGGACCTTTTATTATAGATTGTATAAAATTTTAGTGTCAGAATGTGGGGAAATTTTCAAAAGAGTGATTCTGGATGAAGTCTTCCAATCTCGGTCAATTGTTTAATCAGTTTTTTAGACTTACGTCCCCACCAACTTATTGATTTAGACTTCCGTCCCCAATTCTTTGCATATTAGACTTACGTCCCCAATTTAACAGCTGACTCAACTGATTCCGTTTTGTGTGTAAAGACACATTTACCCCTAAGCAGGCAAAATGACGAATATGCCCATTGACTCTATCAAGACCAAAAGCTTGCAGATTGACACATAGCATCATCCCTCTCATTTAATCCAACGAACCAAAATATTTTCCCTAAATGACACCTAATACCCTTGCTAACTTGAATTGACCAAACTACCCTCAATCATTTTCCCTCATTTGCTACGTGTTAGCATCCTGTGAAGTGAAATCAACGGTTCATAATGGTTCATGCAGAACACGTCTCATCAGCTCTGTAAGAGCATATTTTCTTAACCAAAAGATCACTCAAATTTGCTATCTTCTTCACTACACTATCTAGCTTAGTGGTAGCCAAAATGTTCTGCATTTTGGTTTAGCAGACAAACACTACACTATCTAACAAAAGAAAAATGCAAAGAAGATACCTTTAAGCTCAAGTAGATAGCTTGGTGGTAGTTACTTACACGTGATCCAAATTTGAGCTCAAGGTAAGTTACTTAAATTTCAAACCTTTAATGTTTGAACATGTTTTTAGGTGGTTTCAAGTATGTTAAGTAAGAAATGTAAAATATTTAGCATTTTGTATTCCAGGAGCAACTTTAGCATTTTGTTTGTTTTGTTCTAACTTAATTGTAATTGATCTGTATCAAACACAGATGGAAAAGGATTGTTTGGCTAAGAGAAACTTAATGCTCCATTATCATGGAGCATTTCAAGAGGCACCTGATGGTTCACTATATGCCCATGTTAATTATAGAGGTGGTGTTATGGAGAAGATGAGGAATATGGATGGGGATATGATAAATTATATGAACTTTGTAGATGATCTTAAGGAAAACTATTTGTTTGATATTAGTGTAGTGTTTGAAGTATTGTACCTTTGTAATGGTGAGAAGGTATATGTTAAGAATGATAGTGATTTGATGCAAATGTGGGCTAACATGGAAGAAGATATAAGTGGATGGAGTCATGTATTTGTTAAATTTGAAGGGGAACTTATTGAGTTGGTGGAAACTATGATTGTACCAACTGCACAAGTTTCAACTCCAAAGCCTAGGAAGAATGTGAAGAAGAAGAATAAAATAAGAAGAAGTATGAAGAACAAGAATTCAATCATCAAAGATACTAATGATTTTTATACAAATAAGTGTCTTGGTACACTAGATGATTATGAGGAAGAGGAAGACTGGAATGATGATTTACCACCAATAGCACCTAATAGTTTAGCTCCAGTTGATATTTCAAATCCACCACCAATAGCACCTATCATTTCAGCAACATTACCTGATCCTGAGACTTTACCTCCAGCACCACCTATAGCTAATGGATCTCCTCCACACATTTCAAAGTCCACATCACCAAACAAGTCAGCTCCACTAACACAGTTTTCACCTCCACCACAACCACCAACACCAAGACCCATAGATGATATTGAGGATGATAAAGGGGTATAGGAGTACACATTCTTCCGAGGATGAGGAGGACCATGTAATTATAGAAAGAGTGGACTTTGTTGACTTCATTGCAGTCACTGATAATATGGAAGATGGAGATGAGGGAAGTGAACAGTCTGTGAACAAACCAACAGTTTGGGAGGTAGGAATGAAGTGGCCAAACATTGATGTGTTTATAATTGATTTTTGTGTAGCAAATAGGTTTTCTGGTGACTTAGTGAAGAATGACCTATTAAGAATTAGATTAAAATGTTTGGGGGAAGACAAAAAGAATGTACAATGTCCATGGGTCGCTTATTTCAGGAGACAAGATGATGGATTCACAATGAGACCAATACCGATCGCAAGACACATACTTGTAAGGTCGATTGTGATATGTTCAATGTAATGGCCAATGCAAATTGGGTTGTTAGAAAAATTGAAGATCAAATGAAGGTCAGTTCATTATAAGTGTTTGGAGTTCATTATAAGAGTTTTTTTTTTTTTTTTTTTTTAGTATCACTATAATAGTTTAAATAGTACTAATGTAGTAACTTTTATATTGTTTTGTCCGAGATTCATTTCAAAACCATGACTCCTATTTTCATAAAGGGAGAAGTCATGAGGGTTTTTCATGTCAATATAAGTTATTGGACAGCTTAGAATGCAAGATTCAAGTGTCTGCAACAAATTTATGGGGATTATGGGGAAAGCTACAATATGATCCCAGTGCTATGTAACATGGTATACACTTTTGAATTGTTTTCATAATTTACATATCTTTTTGTGTGATTTCAACTATCAAATTGATTGCATGTTTGATGGTTGTTTGTAGATTCATGAGAGTAATGGCCTTTTTACAATTGCAAAAGTCTCAAGAGATGCTAACACACTTCAGTTTGAAGGAGTCTGTATTGCATTTGATACTTGTATTCAGGGTTTTACAGTTGGTTGTAGGCCATTAGTGGGGTTGGATGGTTGTTTTCTTAAAGGGAAATATGGAGGGCAGGTGCTTAGCATGGTTGCTTTAGATGGAAATAATGGTCTATTTCCTTTGGCTATATACATTTGTAGATCTGAGTGTAAGCAATCATGGTGTGAATTTTTGAGTATCATGGCTGAAAAGCTAGAATTGCACCCTTGGCCTATTACCTTCATTTCTGACAGGCAAAAAGGTTTGATTCAAGCTTTTAAGGCTCTATTCCCTATAGCACAACATAGGTTTTGTTTCAAGCACATGTATAAGAACTTCAAAAAGCTTTTCAAGGGTGACTATATGGAACAACTTACATGGGCTGCATCAAAGGCATATAAAATAGGAGACTTTGAAAAATGGATGGAAGTGATAAAGAAAGAAAACATTGATGCATGGAAGTGGCTACAAAAAAAGGAATATGAAACATGGGCTAGATCTCACTTTTCTGAGGAACTTAAAGCTGAACAAGTATGCAGCAATTTCTTAGAGTATTTCAATAGTTGGATTTTAGAGCTCAGAGACATTCCAATTGTTAGTTTACTAGACCAATATCACCTTCTGTTAATGAGTTTGAGGTACAAGAGGAAACAGGCTTGTAAAGGATGGGATCAAAATGGATTGGTCCCTAGAGTGAATAAGCACATAGCCAAGATGATAGAAATATGTCCATCCTACATCTTTGAAGGTTCAAATGATGATCGTTTTGTTGTGAAGAATTACCATGGTGATAGGTGGAGGGTCAATATTGTGGACCACACTTGTGAATGTAGGGTATGGCAGATGACTAGAATTGTGTGTGTTCATGCTGTGATAGTGCTTTTACCAAGAAGAGTTGAGTGGGTTCAGTACTGCAGCTCTTACTTCTGGGTCTTAGAGTATAACCTAGCTTACATGAGTAATGTGAATCCCATAAAAGATGTCAAAGACTGGCCTAAACCTGTAAGTGTTTATATATTTGTTTGGTTTAATATGCTTATGTTATTTACACTAAATTGTAGTAACTAATCTTCTATTAATCTTAAATTTTCTTAGGATCCAACCAAACTTGTCAAACCACCTCCTTTGGTGTGGGGTATTGGAAGGCCTAAAAAGCAGAGAATGTGTGCTAAGGATGAAAATGAGAATGGTCATGTGCAAAAAAAGAGGAAAATGACTTGTAGCAAATGTAAAAGGGAAGGGCATAATGCAAGGTCATGTAAGGGTCTTTCTGCATTAGAAATAGCAAGCAATGCAAAGAATAAAGCACCAAGATTGAAACCTAAACCTTGGACAAGGTCTAGAATTGTCACAGGAGAGTCCACTTGCATGGATAGGGCAAAGTAAGTTAAGTTTATTAATATTTGCTCAACTACATTATTTATACTAAAATGTTTTTACTGCTTAGTTTATACTTTGTAAACCTTGGCAGAAAGATTGTAAGAAAGACACAGGGTGGCATTAGGAAGGCAAAAAAATAGAGTGGTTTGCAAAGTGGAAGTGATGCTCCTCCAAGTGAGTCCATAGCAGAACCACCAAGCAATGCTCCTCCCAGTGAGTCCATAGCATAACCACCAAGCAATGCTCTTCCAAGTGAGTCCATATCAGAACCAATAAGAGTGGCACCAGTGAGACATGAACACCCTAAAAAGAGCCAAAACTATGGACCAACATTATTCAAAGCACCAGAGCACAGACATACTATGGGTGACTTGATTAGAAAGCAAGGAGAGGGAAAAAAGAATAATGCAAGTGTGCTAGTTGCTACAAGACAAGTTGTGAAGGGAGCAGGAGCAAGTTTTACAAGTGTTACGGCTCCTTTCAAAGCACCAGCAATTATGAAGGGAACAACAAGAAATAAAGCACAAGCAAGTGTTACAGCTCCTATCTGTCAAAGCACCAACACTTGTGAAGCCAGTAAAAAGAGACTTGGATGAATATATATTATAGCTCCTTTCAAAGCACCAAAACATTTGCTTTTGATATTCATGTACAACTGGTTTAATTTGGAAAGATTTCTTTTGGAATATATGTGTACAGAGTTGGACTATTTCTTTTGCAATGTGTATATAGAATGTTCTATTTCTTTTCAGTGATTTCTTTTGCAGTATTTATATGTTGTATTTTCTATTTAAATTGCATTAAATATTATTTTAAATTTGATTAAGAAATTGTTTGCAGTTTTGATGATTCAAGTATGAGATATTTACTTGCAGTTTATGTCCTGTTTTTAGACTATGCATAGGGTGGCAAAAAATCAAAAAATGTCTGCAGTTTTGGTGATTCAAGTGTGAGATACTTACTTGCAGTTTATGTCCTATTTTTAGACTATGCATAGGGTGGTAGAAAATCAGAAAATGTCTGCAGTTTTGGTGATTCAAGTGTGAAATATTTACTTGCAGTGTTTAGACTATCCATAGGGTGATAGATTCATTTTACTAGGCTGGCTTGTATTGGTAGATTCATTTCAGTCAATGCCTCATGAATCATCCAAACACCCTATTCACTTTCTATAAAATCAGACTACACCCCCAACACATCTCACATCAATCTTTTCTCATCTCTCAACTCTATTCTCATCTCAAGTTGCAACAGTTGGAAGTCATGGCTGTAGGAAGAATAGCAAAAATTCAACTTGATAAAAAGAAAGTTGATGATTCTTTTGAGCAGATCAAAGCATTGTTAAAAGAAAAGAAAGATAAGCGGCTGTTTTTAGAGTTGATGGAAAATGAGGGCCAAATGACTTTCAAGGTCTGCAAGGTATGCAGCAATATGTGTTATTTAGAGTTGACTGATACCATAGGGCAATGTCCAGCAGAAGAAGTAGCATCACCATATCCTCCACCAGGTTTTGCTCCTATGCCAGGCTTTGCTCCTTTACCACCAGCAAAAGGATTCGGTATGAAATTTGCTCCAAAAGCTAAACCACAACCAACACCAGTCCCTCCACCAGCACCACAACCAACAGTAGTCCCTCCACCACCACCACCACAACCACAACCACAACAAGTCCCTCCACCACCACCACAAGCAGCATCAGCCTCTCCTTCACCCAGGAAATCAACAAGATTACACACTCCACTTCCAGGACCATCACAACTTAGTCAATCACAATCACCAGCACGTGAAGCTAAAAAAATTATATTAGCATTAGCAGCAGCTAGAGTGTGCATGAGCAACAAGAAGAACAAGAACAAGAGGACCTAATGTGTAATGTGTCATGGTCTAGTGTACTGTCTGTTTTATGTGTCCAAGTTTGATGTTTGTGTTAGTTTGAATTAGTTTGAACTAGTTTGAATGTTAAAGTCTCTGTTCTATGTTAAAGTCTCTATTTAGTGTCTGTGTTCTATGTTAGAGTCTCTATTTAGAGTCTCTGTTCTATGTTGCTTCAATTATTCAAGTGTTCTTTGTTTAGAGTGTTTTGAACAACAACAACAACAACAGTACTACAACTCTTTCAATTAGACTTCAAACATGAAACTTACAACTTCAAACATGAAAGTTACAACAGTTAGTTACAACTTCAACTTCAACTTCAAAACTTCAAAAACTAAACTTCAAACTACACTACTGATGATTAAACTAAACCAAATACAAACATTTCAAACCACCCATTTCCCTTTCACAGTCACTTGTGCTTCAAATCCTTCACACAAATTATCCACTTCAATTTGAACACAAACTTTGGACTTCCTCTTAGAACTCCCTACAGACGAGCTTCCCCCAACTTGAGAAGACAACTGACTAGGCTTTTGCTCGGGCATTGACTCCTTCAGAGCATCCTTCATCCATTGAAAACTTTGGCATTTTGGGCAACTTAAAAACTTTTGACCCCATGAATGAGGTTGTTGTGAATTTTTCACAAAACGACCTGTATTGCATCTCTTGCAAGGAGAGCCAATCCAAGGGCATCTATCATACCAATGATCAAGCTTTCCACATGAGAAGCAAGCACGAGCCTGAAATTTCAACAATTAGTTTTCCTACTTTAATTAATTTTCCATTGCCACCTGAATTACCTGAATTAAGGTACAAAGTCGAGGAAATACCTTCTCAATTTGTGCTTTGGACAAAACAAGTTCACCACAACCTCCCATTTGTGCTTTGGATGAGTCAATTGCATCCATTTCCATTTAAGAGAAACTTCTCCTACTTATAGAGGGAAGAGCCCAACGTTAAAATCTAACGGTCTGATTCTACATGAACCAACTTATTGAACCAAATTATGAACCGTTGATTTCACTTCACAGGATGCTGACACGTGACAAATGAGGGAAAATGATTGAGGGTAGTTTGGTCAATTCAAGTTAGCAAGGGTATTGGGTGTCATTTAGGGAAAATATTTTGGTTCGTTGGATTAAATGAGAGGGATGATGCTATGTGTCAATTTGCAAGCTTTTGGTCATGATAGAGTCAATGGGCATATTCGTCATTTTGCCTGCTCAGGGGTAAATGTGTCTTTACACATGCACAAAACGGAATCAGTTGAGTCAGCTGTTAAATTAGGGACGGAAGTCTAAATCAATAAGCTGGTGGGGACGTAAGTCTAAAAAATTGTTATTTAATCTTTTGAGACCGCATTAACAAAAAATCACCACATCAACAGCACAAGAAGGACCTCTTTTGAGCATCTCACTATTGCTCACAGAAAGTAAATAAACAAAGCGCATAAAAATAAGATTAACACTTTCTCTATACCATGTTATGAGCAAAAGAATCCTTGTTTGCATCTTGAGCAAGGCGCTTTCGATGATGCACTGTCCAATGGAGAGGGAATCGATTTCATTGTAGTAGAAACAACCTTTGTTATCACCAGTTTCTCAGTTGTGTGTTTACCTGTCTTGAATCTTCATTAATAGAAATTTCTTTGAGCGACTGCTATTCATAGATACGTCAACATAATCATATTTAGAAAGCCTAATCAGTAGTTGAGATACTACTCATAGCAATACAGTTCTAATTCTGCCCTATCTCTACTTATCCAAAAAGAGGTTCGCTTTAGCTCTCTTCCTATTACTCAAGTCTTCATTTAATTATATGAACGGAAAGTGCAAAAAAACTGGAGTCTAAATAGAAATACATAAATTAAAAATTGAATTTGTAACTACCACAAATATTCTATATCTAATAGAAATTAAGTAATACACAAACACGTCAATGCTAACCATTAAAATGATAGGCCTCAGACACTCAAGCTAAAATTGGCAAATAAGTGTACAATTTCCGTCTCTAGTATTGTTACTTGCATCAAGAGCATCCTTTGGGTTGGGCATTCTAGACGACTTCTCAAAGTTTCATAATCGCAAGAAACAGACCCCAAATTTTCCAATCTTTTCAACAAACTCTCTGACGGGTTTTCAGAGTTTCATATATCACAACATCTTGAACTTGAATGGTACACTTTTTGGATAGCTTAAACAGAAGATTATTACATGAATGATAATCTCCAAACGCAGGATGGGAGTATGGATCTTCAAGTCGAAAATGAAGCTTCTGAGGTTTGGACAGTGAAGCACATGCCTGTATTAAAATTTTGAAAACCCCACATGAGCAAAGAATATTACATTCGCAATTATGGTCACTATGTTAAGTGTAATATACTAATATATGATATATCGTGTAGCAAACAATAAAATAAAAAGGTGTTCTGAACATTTTATCAAACAGAAACTACTAGTACTTTTAAAATAAAATGATTGTAGTTGTAATGAAGTAGGAATTCGTTCAGACAACTTACTTGGTTTGATTTCGGAAATCAACTCTATTATAATTTGAAATCTCGTAAGATGAAGAAAAGTGCAATTTTCGACCGAGAGCAAGCAAGGGTTTAGAATGTGTTCCTTCGCTTCTAAGACTTTCAGTGCAACAAATTTTTTTTTTTTTTTTTTGAATAAAGCCTAAACCAGGATCAATCCTAAGACATGCAAAGAGGGAATTGGAAGGCATCTGCCAACGCTATTACGGTATTATGTAAACGTACACAAGTCATTATAGTGAATTGCATTTATTTTTATTTTTATTTTTATTTCAAATTGAGACGATTGCCTCGCCGACATTGTCACAGCATCCACCCAAAAGCACTCCCACTGGGAAGACCCTGAGATTGTACTGCTATACATCTCAAGGACACCCACTACTCTAAAACTAAATTATCATATTCCAATTAAAGACAAAACTAAACTAATCACATAAACACAAAAACCAAACAAGAAAGAACTAAAAATGAGGATAAAAACTTACAGGGAGACCAAAAATGACAACGTTCTTGTCCTGAAAAACAACAAATGAACAGAAAGTAATCATTATTAGAAGCTTCAAAACCAAAAACAAACACAAGGGAAATGAAAGAAACAAACCTTCAATAGCCAAAATAGGGATTTCTATATAATAAAATTGTTTTTTTTTGTTTGTTCTTGACGAAGAATTCGGATTATTTTGAATAATTGGAATTTTTTTTTTGGTTGTTGAGAAGCAGGCGAGAAGAACAAGGGGCAAGTTGTTTTTGTTCTCTCTCCAGTCTTTTCAATTTCTACACGTCTAATTATGTCTAATTAAATGCTATTTATTTATGGTAATTAAATGGTATTTATGGTGTGCGTACAATTCAAATGCGGCGTGGATTTGGGAATTCAAATGTGCGTACAATTCAAATGACCGATTACTCCCATTCAAAAGTGTCAAGCAATACTTCAATGTGAAGGACAATATCGGTATCATAAATTTACAAAAACCAAAAAGACCAATTAGTCCTTCTAAATGGAATTTTAGTGTTTTGATTTAAATATTCATTCAGGGGCATTATGCGTAAGAAAAATAACCGGATGAATTTAAGAGGCCACGATCATTATAGGATATGTTACTAGTAGAGATTACGTATAAGGCATAGTCATGATTACACAATATTTATACAAATTTAGTCCAACGTTGTGTATACAATATTTAAGCATCATGAATTTAATTTATCAGCCTGCCAAAAGAAGATGAGAGTGTGCACGTGTGGTTGGCCTTGTGTATAGAACTCGATAGTATATACATATACAATTGCTCGCCGAAAGACACCATTCTCCATGATTTCATTTATTATTGCTTTCCGTTTCTACCAAAGAAAAACACGGGCAACTAATTCTGGTTGTGTTAGAATATGGCTGAATATATAACACGTTGTCCAACTTGACTTGGATCTAAACTGTCTGTTGCAATATCTATCAAATCTTTATTACACATTTCTACACGAATGGTACCTATTAGAAGTAAGAACGCGCACGCGCTCTGACATCGTATAACTCAAGCACACCCGCGCTCGAGTTCTAGTAGGCAGACTCGCACCGTCTGTTTCTAAAACTATACAGATTTTTGTTATTTGTTTCTATTTTCCTGTTCACGTGTATAGTAAGGATTGATATCAATCTTAGGAACTTGTAATCTCTATATAAACCATTGTATGAGACCTAGAAATCAATCAAGTAAATATTCTCTCAAATCAATCTCTCTCTCTAATTTATCATGGTATCAGCCTAATTTCGATCCAAACCCTAACTGCTCTCAGCTTCCGCCTCCTTTCAATTCTCAATGACCGATGCCTCAAACACCAATAATAACTCTCCTCTAGGTTCCAATGATCCTTTCTTTGTACACCACTAAGATAGTTTCACGGCTATTCTCGTCTCTCCTCTGTTATTCGGTGACAATTATCCGACTTGGTTACGGTCTATCTCTAGAGCCCTTCGAGCAAAGAATAAGTTTGGTTTTGTCGATGGCGATGTGATGACCTTGTTGCTTCATGGATTCTCAATTCTGTTACTCCAGATATCTGTGGAAGCATCCTCTATGCCGACTCTGCATCCGAAATCTGGAAAGATCTAGGTGACCATTTTTCCCAAACTAACGCACCCAGGGTCTTTCAACTGAAGGATTCCTTCACTCTTCTCAAACAAGACAATCGTCCAGTATCTGTTTACTTCACTTTATTTAAATCTTTATGGGATGAATTAAGTTATTTGTCTACTATGTCCACTTGTACTTGTGGTCATGCATCTATTTTTGCCAAAGAGGTTGAAGACGGTCGTTCTATGAAATTCATGCAAGGCCTAAATGCTCGTTTTCAATCCATTCGCAGTCAAATTCTCTTAATGGATCCTTTTTCTCATATGTCCAAGATTTATTCTTTAATCCAACAGGAAGAGAAGCAACAAGATATTCATGCACTCTCTCTTCCTTTTGCTCCAAATGCTTCTGCAAAAGACCAACTGGATTTCTTCTTCGAAATCAGGCCCGTCTAAACCTCCGCAGCACAACACTGGTTTGCAACAGCCATGAGCGCGCGCCCTCAAATACAGGGCAACTAGAGCGCGCACGCACTCGTCCATTCTTCAATCATTGTAACCGCATTGGACCTCATATTGGTACATGTTACAAACTGCACGGTTATCCCCCCAAGCCTGCTCAAGCCAATTCGGTTGCTACAAACTCCAATTCTCCTGTTTTCTCCACAGAACAATACAACCAACTTCTCAGTTTGCTTGATTCAGGTAGCACCACTTTATAAGCAAACCTGGCAGGTATTTCTCTCTAGTATTTTTCTAAATCCATATGGATCATTTACTCAGGTGCTACCAATCATATATGTTCATCATTACATCTGTTTTCTCATTATCATACTTGTTTAACACATTCTACTCTTAAACTTTCGAATGGTACAGACCATTTAATTACTCATGTTGGTAGTGTTATTCTCTCTCCTCTATTGCGTCTTGACAACATTCTGTTTGTTCCCACTTTTCATTTTAACTTGCTTTCCATTAGTGAACTAGTCAAGTCTCACCCTATCTCGGTCACGTTCACTAATAATTCTTGCCTTTTTTAGGACTAGTTATCAAAGAAGAAGATTGGATTGGGACGGCTTAATGGGGGACTCTACCATCTCCAACTAACTTCCATTTGCTCATCCCACAACTCCACCACCAATAATTTATGGCATTATCGCTTAGGACATCTCTCTTCCATGCCTTTGTAGATTAGCTAAGCAGTTTCCTTTCATTTCTAGTTCCAATAATGCTACTTGCAATATATGTTCACAAGCTAAGCAAACACGTTTATTCTTTTCTCATAGTTCAATAAAAACTATTAGACCTTTCCAAATAATTTATTGTGGGGTCCTTTTCATTTACCATCATATTCCAATGCTCGTTTTTTCTTAACTATTGTCGATGATTTTAGTCGTGCTACATGGATTTATCTTATGACTGTCAAATCCAAAACTGCCATGCATTTACAATCTTTTTTTGTCATGGTTCATACTCAATTTCATTCTACAATACATTCGCTCATATCTGGCCATAGCAACATTGATGACCATTTTCATGAAATCTAAGTCCTTCGATCCGACAATGGATCCGAATTTATATCCTATAACATGCAACATTTTTTTTTCAAACATGGGGTTATCCACCATCGTAGTTGCGTTGCTACTCCCCAACAAAACGTTGTTGTTGAAAGAAAACATTGTCACTTACTCAACGTTGCACGAGCATTACATTTTCAAGCTCATCTCCCATTATTCTTCTGGGGTGAATGCATTCTCACCACAGGCTATCTCATTAACAAAATTCCTAGCACCTTGTTAAATAGCAAATCACCTCATGAGCTTTTGTTTACAACACCTCCCATTCTTGCCCATCTTCATGTTTTTGGTTGTTTATGGTTTGCTCACAACACTTCCATTAAAAATAAATTTGATCAACCGCAGGAAACCTGGCATCTTCACTGGTTATCCTTATGCTCAGAAAAGCTATTGCATTTATGATTTATCTTCTAACTAAGAAAATTTATACTTCTCATGACGTGATTTTCCATGAGAATGTATTCCCCGATCAACATTTATCTTCCCCATCATCACATCTGCCAGTTTATCCCTTACCCATCCCAGACAATGAAACTTTCGACATTTAATCCTCTCCTGTAACTCCAGTAGACGGAGCGCACACACACTCTGATCAAGCAAAAATCGAACGCACCACGCACCCTCCCTCTTGTAACTCCAGTAGTCAGAGCGTGCGCGCCCTCTGATCCAATACAAACTGAGCGCGCATGCACCCTCCCTCCTGACAATCTTCCATATGTTACTTCGTCACCTGCAATTTTGGAACTCCCTCAGCCACCACAACTCAACCCTCCTACCTCACCTCAATCTACTAGAGTGCGAAACCCCCTACCACTTCTCATCAAAGATTATCACTGCCCTACTCTCACCAAGGCACCTACAGTCCCTCGTTCGGCTAACCTCATCCAATTAGACTATAAGGTAACACAGTCTTCCACTCCATATCCTATGGCTTTCTATGTTTCTGACACTAATTTTTCTACTTGTCATAAAGTTTTTTTGTGTAAAGTGTCATTTTCAGTTTTCCTACATCTTTTTATCAAGTTGTCAAAATTCCAGAATGGAGAGCTGCTGTGGCTACTAAAATTGCAGCTTTGGAATAGAATAACACATGGACTCTCATCATAAGCCTATTGGTTGTAAATGGGTTTTCAAGATTAAATATCATTCAGATGGTTCTATTGAACGTTACAAAGCTCATCTTGTTGCCAAGGGTTACAATCAGATTGAAGGCCAACACTATCATGACACTTTTGCACCCGTTGCTAAATTAGTTACTATTCAATTACTTCTCTCCATTGCTGCTATCAGACATTGGACCTTCATCAGCTGGATGTCCACAATGCCTTTCTCCAAGGCGATTTGGATGAAACTGTCTATATGACCTTACCTCCTGGCTTTGCCAAACAGGGGGAGCACAGGATCTGTTGCCTCAATAAGTCCTTATATGGACTCAAGCAGGCTTCTCGGCAATGGTTTGCCAAACTATCTACCACTCTTATCACTGCCGGCTTCACTCAGTCTAAGTCTGATTATTCTCTATTCACTAATATTTGTGGTTATAATTTTACATTTTTCCTTGTTTATGTGGACGACATTCTGATCACAGGCAACAATCCATCTCTCATTCAGAACTTGAAGCAATTTTTAGAGGAAAAATTCTATATCAAGGACTTGGGACGTCTTAAATATTTATTGGGTATTGAGGTGGCACATTCTAAAGAAGGATTATTTCTTACACAGCGCAAATGTCTTTTGGACATTCTATCTGCTTGTGGTACCACTGGTGGTCGTATTTCTGAGTTCCCTATAGAACAAAACATCAACCTCCATATCGATGATGGCACGTTACTTCAGGATCCTACTGTCTATCGTCGCTTGATTGGGCGTCTCTTATATCTCACATTTACACATCCAGATATCACTTATTCTGTTAATTATCTCAGTCGTTTCATGCAGTCCCCACGGACTCCACATCTAGATGTTGCTCATCGTATACTCCACTACCTTAAAGGTTCGATCAACAAAAAGATTCTCTTATCTGCTAATAGTTCTTTACACATATCTGGCTTCTGTGACTCTGATTGGGCTGGTTGCCCTATCACTCGTCATTCTACTAGTGGTTATTGCACTTTTCTTAGTTCTAGCCCTATATCCTAGAAAACAAAGAAACAAAGCATTGTATCCCGTTCTTTTGTTGAAGCCGAATATCGTTCCATGGCTACCCTTGCGTATGAACTTCAATGGTTGAAGTATCTTCTACATGACTTAGACATCTCTCACCCTTCTCCAATGAACATGTTCTGCGACAATCAGGCCGCCCTCCATCTTTATCAAAATCCAATTTTTCATGAACGAACGAAGCACATCGAATTGGATTGTCATTTCTTATGCGACAAGATACATGCCAAGTTATTATCTCCTATGTTCGTTCCATCCTCAGATCAAGTGGCTGACGCCTTTACTAAACCCCTCGGCAAGAACACCTTTCTGAGATTAATTCGCAAGTTGGGAGTTCTTGACATTCACTCTCCAACTTGAGGGGGAGTATTAGAAGTAAGAGCACGCATGCGCTCTGACATCGTATAACTCGAGCGTTCCCACGCCCAAGTTCCAGTAAGTAGACTCATACCGTCTGTTTCTAAAATTATACAGATCTTTGTTATTTGTTTCTATTTTCCTGTTCACGTATATAGTAAGGATTGATATCAATCTTAGGAACTTGTAATCTCTATATAAACCATTGTATGAAACCTAGAAATCAATCAAGTAAATATTCTCTCAAATCAATCTCTCTCTCTAATTTATCAAGACCTGTAATCGACGACTTCTCGACTTCTCGCAGTTTATTTTGTTTATTTGGTTGCCCACACAAATATACTATGTATGTGGCATAAAAAGATGAGAGACCAATCTTGCATATATATATATATATATATATATATATATATATATATATATATATATATATATATATATATATATATTTTTTTTTTATCTCTCTCTCTCTCTAGATATATATATATATCTATATATATATATATATATATATATATATATATAGAGAGAGAGAGAGAGAGAGAGAGAGAGAGAGAGAGAGAGAGATTAAAACAAAAATCACAATGCAAAATAACTTGACTTGGATTTAATCTGCATGCTGCAATATTGGTTATATCTTTATACATTTCTACACGAACGGTGTAATGGCAATTACTCATAAAACACAAGAGATTATGTTCACTTGCAACCCACGAATCTATTATGTATGTGACACTAAGAGATGAGAGGTCAATCTTGACTACACCACAAAATTATTCAATTTAAAATAAATTAATAATAAAGGAAAATTGAAACAAAAATTGTCACAATGCAAAAATTAATACAGTAAGACCTCTTTCAAGAAGAAGAAAAAAATAATTAAGGGAGGGCACCTGAAAAATGGTTTGGGAGAGTGACGGAATTTTTTTTGGAGGGTATTAGAAAAATGAGGTTGTGTGAGTTTTTTGAGAGTGAGACTTGTGAAAAGCAATTGATCCATTATGTTTTTTTGTTTTCTTATTCCCATTAGTACAATCCCAGCGTGGAAAGCTTGTTGTGGTGGGGTTGGTTGGTATGATGTGGTGAGATCTCTACCGTCGTTTCTTTGTCTTTCCCCTAGACAAATCCTAGCCGTCAAGTATTCTACAGTAAGATACCTCTTTCATTTGTTATAGTAGATAGATTAATTGGTGTGTATGCACGGGTCTACTTTCTAATGTGTGTATATATATATAGTGGTCACTATTCATGAATTTTTATTTTGTGTGGTAAAAGAATAACAACACAATTTAAATTGTCGTATTTGTAAACTAGATGAGAAATCATTGAACATTGTTTTTTGGAGTGTAGTTTGACCCAAGGGTTGTGGAAGTCTGAGATTGTTGGCAAATTGAGGAATCATGGAGACATTGACTTAATATTTAGTTTTTTCTATTTACTATAAATTGCTCGTGTCTTAGACATAGGTGGATTTACAAAATTGTCAACTAAATACCATACCATTAAGATCTTACAGTCGTTCGTCTCATTGACGTTCAAGGTATGCCATTAACCAATTTCTCAGAAGTTATACATGCCAAGAAAATTATGCTTTTTTTTAGACATTTTGACGTTATGCTTGATCAAATGCAGTAACGGTAGACGTTTTGAAGTTGTGCTCGGTCATGTGCAATTTTTGTGCTATATTAGATCAATAAACCAATTTCTGTGAATTTTTTTAGCAATTCAAAAGTCATTCAATGCCAAACCCCAATAGAGCAAAAAAAAAATTCTTTTTTTTTTCACTTAAATACTTGACATATATATATTATAATAATATAGGAATACACTTAGAGTCCAAAAACATTTTGGAAAAGTACCCATATCGGATGAGCTAAACGCCCATTTTGCAAGATCATGGGCCGCCTCTTCATTAAAACATCTTCTTAACTAACTGAAACATGAATAATTAAATTTACTAGAAACTCTAATAATGGCTTTAGCTATGTTGTGTAATGACCAAGCCAAACTGGACTCCTGGGCCTTCAAGTTGTAGATGACATTGATGTTATCGCCTTCAAACACAAAATTTTGCCCCCTAGATGTTTTTCCAGCTGCACTGCTACCTCAGTTGCTAAAAGTTTACTCTCTTCAGCTGACTTTGCCTAAAATCTCCTTACTGCAGCAGCTACTAGAGATCCCTCCTCATTCCATGCCATGGCAACAACAGCACCTGACAGAGTCCTCTTATTGAAAGTTGCATCAAACCTGACATTTACATAATCAACTGAGTGAGCTGGTTGACACCTACTAACAGCCAAATTAGTATTATTACCACTTGTAGAAGGTATATCTTGTATGTTAGTGTGATTATTGCTACTTTTATTGACAGAATTAGAACTAGGGTTAAGAGTATCCCTTTCAAAGGATTTGAGTCTTCTATCCCATTTGATTTTAGTGCCTGTCAAGATTGCCTCTCTGTCCACAGCCCCTTTGAACTTTTCTAAGTTTCTGTTGTCCCACATAGCTTGTAACAAGGTGCAAGCATACACCCCCAGGTTTGCTATATCAGTGTCTTTGTTTTCACACCATTCCATGATTTCATCCACCCATCTCCTTAAACTTCATCCATGATAAACCTTTGTTCTTAACCCTAGTGGTGAAGCAAACCACAGAGCTTTAGCCCAGTCACACTCAAAGAAAATATGTACTTTATGGGTTTCTTCCTTTCTAAAATAGAATCCACACATGGTATCTGTATTCCTTATCCTCTTATATATTTTCTCTCTAGTAGGCAAAATGTTCATATACATCTTCCACATTAACACTTATTCTCTAGCTGCTACCTTTGCACTCCAAATTCTTCTAATAGTTTTAGGTTGAAAAGTTGAGTCACAAACTTCCCAATCCTTAGCTTTTAGCATGTTGTGGGCATATTTGATAGAGAATTTACCCTTATAGTCAGGCCACCAAGTTAACTCATCATCCCCTCCTTCTTGGGGTGATATGTGTCCCTTTGATAAGTCCAACAACTACAAGGTCAAAAACTTCATCTATTAACCAGTCATTCCACCCAGTTCCATCTGTCGTCATAAGATGTTTGACTTTCCAATATTTTTGAGCCCCCACAGGTGGGTGCAAGTCCTATAGTAGGATAGTTTTATCATGAAACATCAGCCAAGGATCAAATAAGGCTGAAGTATGAGCTCAATCTCATATCGTCCATATAGACCCTTGTTCACAAGATCAAAACTCTTATTTATCCCTCTCCAAAAATAAGATACATTGGAAGGTAGATTTTGTTCTTTTCCATCCCATACCTCTCCTACCATAAGCAGCATTGAAAGTTTGGTACCATATAGAGCTTTTGTCTTTTAAGGCTCTCTAACTTTGCTTAGCCAAGAGAGCCTTATTCATATATGAGAACTTTCTAAAACCTAGTCCCCCTAGCAAAGTTTATCCCCCTAGAGACTTAGGCTTACAATAGTGTGGATACTTTTTGATTCCTCATGTCCATGCCACCAAAACTCTCTACACACTTTATCCATATTATCACATACAGATGTAGGGAGGGAGTAGGAAGTCATGGCATAGAGAGGAGTTGTTTGGGCAACAGCTTGTATGAGAACAGTTCTTCCAACTTGAGGTAAGAGCTTAGCTCTCCAACCTTTTATCTTTTTATGTACATTATCCACAAGGTAACTAAAATCAGCTTTTTTACTATCAGTAAGTAAAATAGGCACACCAAGATATTTATCCTTATTTGTAAACTCTCTCATCTTCCAGAACCTTCTCAAAAAAAATTATGTTTAACATGTACATTTTTACTGAAGAAAATACTTGATTTGTCAAAGTTTATCTTTTGGCCAGAGGCCTTACAATACTCATGTAAAATATTTTTAAGAGTATCAGCTTCATTAAGAGAAGCTTTAGTAAAAAGAATTAAATCATCAGCATACAATAAATGAGCAATAGGTGGAGCATATCTTCTAATCTTAATACCATGTATCTTATCTTTATTTTCACCTTTATTTATCATCCTAGATAAAGCCTCAGAGATAAGAATAAACAAATAAGGAGATAATGGATGTCCTTGTCTCAGTCCTCTATGGGGAAAGAATTGATCCAAAGGAGATCCATTTAGTAGCACTTTGAAAGAGACAGAAGATAAACATTGATTTATAAGAGATCTCTATTTTTCACTAAAACCCAATTTTTTTAAAATATTATTAAGAAAAGACCATTCTACTCTATCATATATAAGTTTTGTCCATATCAATTTTAACGCTACCCACCCATCTTTTTTCTTATACATATTTTTCATATTATGAAACAATTCACTTGCTAATCCTATATTATCCCCTATGTTCCTTTCTTTTACAAAAGCTCCTTGAAAAGGTGAAACAATTTTATGGATGTGACACTTAAGCCTATTAGCTAGTAGTTTTGAAATAATTTTATAAACAAAATTACATAGACAACTGATAGGTCAAAATTTTGAAATATGCTCAAGAGAGGAAATTTTAGGTATCAAAGTTATGAACATTTCATTAAACTTTGGATTTAGAACACCATTGCTAAAAAAGTCTTGAACACATTTAACAATAGCAGGTCCAACCACTTCCCAACAAGTTTGAAAGAAAAACCCTTGGAAGCCATCAGGTCCTGGGGCTTTTAAAGCACCCATCTTCTTAACCACCAACCAAATATCCTCCCCAGAGGGTATCTTATTAAGCATATGATTCTCAAGATCGGTAATGCAAGGAATAAACAGGGAATTTATATAGGCATTGTCCATAGGCCTATTAGAATTAAAAAGCTCTTGGAAAAAAGAGTTAATGTTCTTACCCACTTTGTCCCTGCCATCTACCCAAGTACCATAATCATCTTTGAGTTTATCAATGATATTTTTTCTCCTTCTGTAAATAGTAGAAGTATGGAAGAACTTGGTATTCCAGCCTTGTTCTTTCAGCCAGAGAGCACCTGACTTTTGGCGCCAAAGATCTTCTTTCTTATCCAACCAATCATTGAGTTGGCTTTTAAGGTTTCTTATCTCCTCACATCTGGTGTCAGTTAGAGATTTTTTTCATAAGCCATTCAAGCTTGTTTTGAATCCTTCTTACGTTGGAAAACATATTCCCAAAAACTTTTTTATTCCATTTGTTAAGCTTAATCCAAGTTTTAGTTAGCTTGGATAAAAAATTACAATCAGGGTTAGTGTGGTTATTAGCTTTCCATGCTTCTTCAATAGTAGGAATGCAAGTATTATCTTTGAGCCGTATGTTAAAAAATCCAAAAGGTTTATACACCTTACTTATATTACCTTTCAAAATGATATTCAAAGTCAAATTATCAGAAGTTGCACAAACAATAGACTTAACAGAAGCATGTGGGAACATCTTAAGCCAGTCAAAAGTGGCAAGCACTCTATCCAACCTCTCAAGATCATGATCTTTGAATCTACGATTATTTGACAAAGTAAACTTTGGACCTTTATTACCCATGTCAAGAAGGCCTAAGTCTTTTATAAAAGCATTAAAGTCAATCATGCATTTACTAAAAAAAGAGTTACCCCCTACTTTTTCATGTAATGATGTAATATCATTAAAATCTCCCATGAGGACCCAAGGCCCAGGGATCATGGGAGCCAAATCCCTTAACTCATTCCATACCCGAAGTTTGTTGCTAGAGATTGGCTCCCCATAACAAGAGTAAAAAACCAGGAATTTAAATTTAGATAATTTAAAATTTTACCTGTCACATGATTTTGCGTTGCTCCCAGGATATTGAATTGAACTCCATCCTTCCAAAAAATGGCCAAGCCACCACTAGACCCCATAGTAGGCAAACATAACCTACCCTTATAGTTAATCTCATCATCTACTTTGTCTATCCTCTTCTACTTTGCTTTAGTTTCTAATAAAAAGATAATATCCGGTTGATGTTGCCAGATTAGGTCCTTAAGATTATGAACCACTGTGGAGGTTCCTATTCCACGACAATTCTATGTTATCATTGAGATAGGAGCATACAAAAGACAACCACTGGATTCTAGAAGTGCATTCACATGCTCAAAATAAACACAACTAACATGTGAGAAAAGAGATAGTAGCAGCTCGTATGGATCAGTATCAAACAGTAGCAATCAGTATGCAAAACTTTACAGAATTATCATAAGATGACCTACTTAAAGTGTTATGTGTCAGAGTGTCAAGAAAAATAAATAAACCAACAGCAGCAGAGCCTAGATTATACAGGCATCACAGGAAAAAAAATTAAGAGTTTAAAGGAAATATCTTATCCGCCAGAGAAAGAAATCAAAAGAGAAAAGTTCCAAAGCTATTAAGTGGAGAAACCTCAAGGTAGTAACAATCCGTATGCAGAACTAAATAAATCAAAGTAAGAGCGAGCTAAACATGTTGCGGAATGTGAAAAAGCAAAAGGAGTATGCAATATAGTGGCAACAGTATATAGCTAGTTCGACAAATCTAAGTTGACTAACTAACCAACTAGATATGAAAGATTAAAAAACAAGGTTTAGATCTTATCTGGAGCGCCCAAATACTGGAAAAGGTATAATCTTTAACCTCTTTAAACTATAAGTTAATTCTATATGAGACTGGATCGAGTAAAAAACCGAGCGAGGGCAGGCTCAAGATCACCACATAAATGGATTGCAAATAAAGTCAGCTGATATGTAAACCAATTCGACCTGTGAGCCTAAATCGACAAAACCCAGCAAAATTCAAGCGCGACTATTACAGCCCAACAGATCCAGAGATGAAAGGTTGAGTTCTAGAAAGTCCAAGAGAACTCCCAGATGACTGGTTAAGGTGGGTCTGCAACCTCTGGCAGCAAAACGATGAGCGGTTGGGTGGTACATATCTGCTTGCTCAAGATAACGTGCAATCCATATATAATGCGCCAAAAAAGAGATGAAACTCCATTGCTATTCAGATTAGCTATGCTTGACCAGCCGTTGGATTAGTTTTCCACACAAAATTTTCACCTAACAGCTGAGCATAAAATACTCTCAACTAACTTTATGAGTAACGAAATAGTGGTATGGGTAATGAATAAGAGGTGAAGTTTGGAGAAAGTAAAGGATGAACGATAATTTTTTTTTTTTTTGACACTACATATTAGTTGATTATGTGTTTAATAAATATAAATTAAATGTATTTTCATCCTTTCACAGGTTTCAGCAGTTAACAACAAAATTCTATCAAAACCGTCATTTTAGCATGAAAACGCTGTACGGAATAGTGCTTGAACTTGAAGTATTCTCTCTCAACCCATTTGAAGCTCAAAAATGCTAGAATAAAGCTCGTTGACTCAACAGCGATCATTTCCAGGTCAAACTAGGACAACTATGGTGAAAAGTTGAAAAACTTCAAACGCCCATATCTTGTGATTTTGGACTCCGAATTCAGCAAGTGAACTATCAAAACGATCATTGCGGCGAGCTCTACGCAAAGACTTGAGATTATAAAAGTCAACCTAGGCCCACATGGACTCACCACTGGTCAAAGCATGTAATCCTATCACTTATTGGTTTCTCTATTATTTGAGCACTAATTAAGAGAGGCAAAACCAAAATGAAGCACTAAGAGCACTAAGTACACTAAGTGGAGCTCTAAGGGATCAACAAGTGGAGCACTTATGATTTGCACTCATTCCATTATATTAAGTTAGATTTAAATTTAATAGTTTTGTATGTAAGAAATATACGATGTTTTAGTTTTAGAAAAACCTTGTAAGTTGTTAATGGAGTCTTCTCCATAGTTAATAAAAATACTTCTTCTTCTTCTTCATCTTCCTTCTTCTTTAGTTTTTTATTTCCTAGGATCATGAGCTAAACCCTCTCTTGTGGAGGGTTAATGATGCTCATGTGAGGAACATGTTCCAGTTCTAGAGGTATGGGTTTTTTGCTTAGGTAGAACAAGTTTTAATTTATATCATGTCACAAAATGACCATGTACGACCAAGTTTAGAGTCTGGAACGCAAGATAGAGTAGCACGCGACCCAGGTGACATTGGGGCTAGTCGTGTGCGCTACTCCCTAGTAGTAACAAGTCTTGAATTTTGGACGACTGGTGTAGAGTAAGGCTATGCGTTGAATGGATATTTCGAAATGAAATATCACTTTAATTCCTCATGCTAATAGGGTTTTTCTCATAGATGAGTTCATCGTGTTAAGGATCGAAACTCAAATCTGTTTTCGGGTTTGTCTATGAACCCAAGAAGGATTAGAGATGCAGTAATGAAGTCTTTAGAAATAGTAGTTGGTTTTCACATGAGTGGATTTAACTCTCCATAATTCTCTTTCTCTCTCATCAATCTCTTTAAATTAGATCTTATATGTTATTATATCTAGCATATTAATCTTGTATCATAGTTTAACTAGCATATTGATTAAGCTTTGGTAGTTTAGTACAATAAAAACTCCAAACAAAATCCTTCTCTCATTTAAGTTCTCTCTTGATTAGTCTAGCAAAGGTGTGAACAAGTATTCTAGTGTTTAGGCATATGACGATTCCCTACTAAATTTCAATATGAATTGAGAGTAAGGAACTTGACTTGAGTGTGAGTTAGAGTAACATCAAATTTGCATTTATCATCATGCTCGGTTCTCAAAATTGCCATGTACTTCACAAAACTCTCACACAGTCACACTCTCTCTAGTGAATGCCGTTAATTACCACAAAAACTAACACTCGCCAACTATTGGTGCTTATCTCCATTTATCCTTCTTCAAATAATATAAATTAATTAATTGGCGTTAAACTATTAATTAAGTAGATGATCGATCTAAGCAATGATCTTATGTTTAGTTTTTCACGTTCATTCAGATGGAGTTAATGAACTAGCACAAGTAAACTATGTTACTAGGTGTCTATGTATATAAAATCATTAATTAACTAATCTACATCATCTCCTTATTACCAACTCTAATTCCTAAGAAAACTGGTATTGTTTTGGTTCGGGTATCAAGTAACTGGATTCACTAGCGAGACTATTGTAGAAAAATATGGGTCCGAGTGAACTATAAATTCTACGTCCGCCCCAGGGGTATTTTTGTAATTTTACAATTTCTTTTGTTTGTTTTTTTTTTATTTTTGTCTTTTTGAGGGGTAAAATTGTAATTGTACAATTTCAAATTTTGTTTTTTGTCAAACACATCGAAGTGGTGGGTTCTAGTGTTGGAAAAAAGATTTGCAGATAGGGATAAAGTAGTAAATCCACTTCTATTGTAATTTTTTTTTTTTTTAAAAAAAAGAAAAATAGTGGTGGGGCTCAACCACATTGAGATTGTTCCACGTGCCTAAGCACGTGGCATGAGGCTAGTTATAATAATACAAATGCGAGAAGACTATATAGACATATGTCAAAATCATTGGCTAATCAATATCTATTTGAATCACAATCCCATATCTATATAACAAATAAGGGTGGTGGTGGACATCCAACACCACCCCCTAACTTTTGGATCTAGATTATGAGGTGGCAAATCCTAGGGCTTATGAGGTGTGAGTTGTTTAATAGTGTGGAACAAGAGTGTTGCATCATTCTTGAAGTCAACAAATGCAGCTGGACTTTTAGTGGACTTCGGTAGGGCTTTTTGTCAGGTTTCTAATAGGCTTCGATTGGAGTTTTTTTAGTCGGACTTTGGTTGGAGTTTTTAATCACGGGCGGCGCGGATCGGCGCGCGAAGCGTCGATCGATCGTAGTATCGGGGTATCGGAGCGCCGAAGGCACGCATTTCTATGTCATCTGGGGGTGGATCGCGTCGGGGAGTCGGCCGGCGTGTGTATTTGTGTCAAATGCATCGGCGGATGCTTGCGTCGAACGCCAACGCAGCGTCGCGTATATGTGTCGTACGTGGACAAATGCGCATCGGGGCACCGAAGGCACACGTATTTGTAGTATGGCGGGAGGGGGGGATGCGCATCGGGGGTGCCGAAAGCACGCATATCTGTGTCGTAGGGGGGGCATATGAGCATCGGGGGGCCAAAAGCGTGCGTATCTATGTCGTATAGCACGGGCAAATACTAGTAATAATACAAATGCAAGAAGAGTATATAGACATATGTCAAAATCATAGGCCAATCAATATCTATCTGAATCACAATCCCCAGAGTTGTTGGAAATTTATTTGCATCTACCTTGTGAGGCCACCACCTTTAATCAAATCATGATGCGTCTTTTTAAGTTAGTTTCCTAGACATAACCATAGTTCAAGATTTCTGAATTTATAAAATTCCGACAAATATTCCGCTATATTTTAAGTACATTTTGAAATTTATGTTGTTTCGCCTCTTGATCCGGAATTCCAAATTTCTCAAAAACTGAAATATTTTGCAGAAAATTCCGTCGAAATCACGAACTATGGACATAACCCACCCACCCACATAAACAGACAACTTTGACCGATTTGATTGGACCGCCAATGGAAACCAGATGTACCCAAAATTCGTGTTCATATCCCAAATTTATAAGCTTGAATATTTTGAAAGCACGAAAAAAATGGAAACGTATACATTTTTTTAAGCAGATAGTTGCAGCTCTATGCTGATTGGAACAATGAAGAACCGTACCGCTTCTTTGAATTTGTGATTAATTAAAACACGAATTATTCTTCAAATTTCGTTGTGTAACAAACTGCTACCAACCTTCTTACAAACTCGTGTTTCAATTAGAAATGTATGGTGGACTTCTTTTGAAAGTTCATAATGCTCTGTAGTTTAAGGCACCAACACTACCAGACTCCTACAGGTTGATAGCCAAGAAACTATTCTGGGGACCAAAGTAAAACGAAAATGAAATTTCAGACAGGTGCATGTGAACACTTAGAAAATACAACGTACCCTCCTGTTTTTCACATTAATTAAATACAATGTACTTTTTTCTTGCCCAAAAATACAATATGTACCACACTTTCCCCTTACATTAATTAAATACAATGTACTTTTTTCTTGCCCAAAAATACAATAAGTACCACACTTTCCCCAAAGAGAAATACACAATCATTGCAACATGGTGATATTTTTGCTGCATTGTGAGTTTGTGAGTTGTGACCACCAATTGATTCAATCATTCAATCTTAATAAAATTCAAAGAGCCATATCCTTTTCTTCCCAACTTCTAAAATTTTAAACAGTTTCATCTTGATTTTTAAGTTTTAAGATGAGGGCATTGGTTAATTCCTTCTTCAGTGAACGGGGTTGGAAATTGCTTCTTCTTTTATTTATTCTTTAGGTAAAAGAATTTGCAAAAAAAAAGGCTCTTTTTGGCCCCAAAAACCAAATTAGAAATTGTGTTTTTTTTCATCTTAACGAATTGATGTAATTGAAGGCTAAATGTTTGGCTTTTGGGTATTTGCCGAAATTGATTTGGCTTTTGTGAATTGAATTTAATTGATCAAAGAAGGCGATGAGTAAACGATGTATTTGCATGCCTACCAAAAGAAAAATGTTGTTGCATTGGAGACATAAGTAGTTGCTATAGAATCCCATTGTTCCTGGCTTCCATTAAAAGTTGTGCTTGAATCGCCATCAGATGAAGCCCCAATCATATTGTCGCTTTTGTAGCAATCTCCATTTGGATTAGTGTTCTCAGTGTCTACTAGCATAGCAGCAGATAACTATTTGTGATATAAAAACTTGGTTTCGTTCCAGATTCTAGAATCAAGACCACCAATTGATAGTTTGTACTTTATACCAATTATACACGATAAGAACACATCCTGGTTGTATCATATTCACTGATTACTAAAGGAGTTTATGAAGAACTTAAGAAGCTAGCGTTCAACTACTTTATAGTGTTTTTGTTCGGTGGTAGTTCAATTTCATTACGTGGGAGGAGATAACTATTCTGGTACATATTGAAAATTTGATTAATTGTCGAGGGTATTTTAGTCATACAAATAAAATGAGAAAGGGGTGCAATTCACATGACTTTTTCTGACGGCTAATGCGCACGCCGTCCTGATTGTATCAATTGTAAAATATTGAAACTATTTGTATTTAATGTAAAAAACAAAGTACAGTTGTATTTTTATGTCATCATGTCAAAAACAAATGCTATTTCAATTGTGCGAAAAGAGAACTTCCATTAAAAAATTTATATATTGTCCAAAATAAAAATAAAAAATAAAATTTCAATACCCAAACCAAAGAAAAAGAACGAGAAAAAAAGACAATGACAAAAAAATTAGATAAATATTCTATTATGGATAATAACTATCATGTCCAAAATCGTGGGAGGCAATTCTTTTTACTTTGATCAAAATCATACATTTTCAAAACAAACTAGATAAATATCACTTTTTTTTTTCTTTTTTTTTTCAATATTTTACTTTCTTATTAAAGCAAAAACTCTCACTAACTATAATTAATCTGTGTGGACACATGGCAACATACTATTTGACCCACATGCCCACGTGCAAAAAGACTCACATACTAATTTTTTGCAATTGTGGGGACTAAGAAAAGGTCATGATGTATACTACCAAACTTCTTACAAACTCATGTTTCAATTAGAAATGTATGGTAGATTTCCTTTTGAAAGTTCATAATGCTATTAAGGCACCAACACTACCAGCAGATTTCCTACAGGCACATAGCCAGGAAATTATTTTGGGGGCCAAAGTAGAACGAAAATTAAGTTTCAGGCAGGTGCGAACGCTTGGGGAAAAAAAATATTTCAATTGTGGGGACTAGGAAAGGGTCATGCATGACTCATGATGTAAGATGTATAGATCAATAACTTACCATAGGAGTGTGCTTAATATATTTAATTAGAGGTACGGGATAAGGTATTCATAACCTGGGTGTGCACTTGGCCTCCTATATATAGTGCAACCCATGTTGCTTCTAATTTTCATTCTACACAAAGTTTCTCTTCTATATACTTCCCTATGCATCAGCCTATTGTTGATCATATCACCCAATAAAAACCAAGTATCAGTCAATGGGTGTGCTTGAATTCGACATAAAGGTCAAGTCCCCAGCAGATAAGTTCTGGAGAGGTCTAGAGGACTCTGCCACTATCTTCCCCAAGATCTTTCCTGAACGAATTAAGAGTGTCGAGATAGTTGAAGGTGATGGACTAAAGCCTGGTTCCATCCGAATCTTGAAATACGTTGAAGGTAATTAATAAGATGGTCACTTTATAACTACTCATAGATAGTTTCATACATTTTGTTCTAGGTCATCCAATATTAATTTAGCATAGTGCGCAGATGATACATTTGTTTTCTTACGCATATATAGGTACGCCAGGAATCACATTTGCTAAGGAGAAAATGGAACTTCTAGATGATGAAAACAAAATCTTGGTGTACAGTGTCATTGAAGGGGAAATAACTGTTGGGGATTATACCAATATCAATCGATTCCCCTACTACACAGATAACTTGTATATGAACACAATTCAACTCCGGACAAAATCTAAATATCAACTACAACCTATACTAACATGCCCAACTCGCTAAACAACTATTAACAACGATAATAATGTAAAAGCGGAAAAGCAAAACCACAACACAAAGATTTACCGTGGTTCGGCCAATGATGCCTACTTCCACAAGAGCCAGTTCTTTATAAAGTGGGAAGGAAGATTACAATCTCTCCTTTTCAGTCTCTCACCTTACTAGATCACTCTTATCTCTTTACAGGGTTGTATCTCTGTAAAGGTTATCTCTCAATCTTAATAGCTTTCAAGATTGGGTTTCTCTCTTTGTTTTAGTCTGGATTCCAATCCTTCTGACTTGGTTAGGTTTTCCCAAACCTTGATTTTGGTTTTTATCTCCAAAAACCAAATTTCGCGGTTACTGTAGCGAGGCCCACGAAAATTAGACACGCTGGCGCTGCTTTCGCGCTGGTCGGTAATTCAACGTATCTTGTCCGAGCGCGGTCGCTTGGCGCGCTGGCGGGTCGCCGCAACGAGTCCGAGCGGGTGGTTCGCCATGAGCCTTGAGCGCTGCCCGCTAAATCGATCCGGCCAAATTTGCTCCGTTTATCTCGGCTCTGTTTCTCTCCTCATGTGAGGGATAACTCCGACAATCTCCCCTCGAACGGGAGGAGGGATACCTCCATGCAATTGCCAAATCAACGGAAGAGAGTCCGCTACCATTCCGCGATAGCAAAAATATCAAACTTACCTTTCGGTAAGACTTTGGTCATCATATCCGACCCCGTTCTTGTCGGTATGGATCTTCTCGATACACAAATGCTTGTCTTCGAAAGTACTTCTCTAATCCAATGATAACGCGGTGTATGTGCTTGGATCTAGAATGAAAACTTCGGATTCTTGCTCGAAGTGGATGGCGCCTCGACCGTCACATAGAACTACAAACTGTTTACGCTTTAGCCCTAGTTCGTCGAAGAACCTCTTCATCCATAGCATCTCTTTGCAACACTTTCGGTGGCTGCAATATACTCGAAACTTCAGTAGTGGAGAGGGCAACACACTTTTGCAACTTAGATTGCCAAGAAACCTCCCCCGCAAAAGTAACCCGGATAACCGGAGGTGGACTTCATCGAAATCAAAATCACCGCCATGTCCGCATCGATTGTAGCTTCAAGTAAGGGCTTACTTCCACCAAAGCATAAACATGATTTGGAAGTGCCTTTGAGATATCTCAATATCCACTTAACACCTTCCTAATGCTCCCCGACCCGGATTTGATGAAATCGCTTACAACACCAACAAATAAAGCAATATCCGGTCTAGTACACACCATGGCATACATCAAATCGCCTTCAATCGCGATGGATAAGGAATCTTTTCCATCGACTCTGCTCATGCTCACCCTTAGGACACATCTCTTTGGTCATGTGGAACCGCCACCAAGCGCATAACTAATCGGATTCGCTTGATCCATGTTGAATCTCTTCAACACCTTTCCAATGTAGCTTTCTTGAAAGCCACAACTTCCCACTCTTTTCGCTCCGAAAGTGATCCGCGATCCCAAGTATCTCGCTTTGCTTGATCCAAATCCTTCATGTCAAAGGACTTACTCCAGTCTTTCTTTAGTTTGGATATCTTGTTGATGTTTGGGCCAACTATCAACATATCATCCACATACAAATAATAGCACTATGAAATCCCCATCCGGAAATCTCTCAACAAACGCCTGATGATCGGAAGCGGACTTCTTGTATCCTTGCTTCGCCATAAAGGAGTCAAACTTTATGTACCACCGTCTCGGTGCTTGCTTCAACCCATACAAGCTCTTTATCGGCTTGCATACTAGGTGCTCCTTGCCTTTGACCTCAAACCCTCGGGCGGGTCCATGTAGACATCTTCTTCAAGGTCTCCATGAAAAAAGTTGTCTTAACATCTAGTCTTCAACCTCTAGGTTCATACTTTCGCCATACCCAATACCACCGGGATATAAGTCATCTTCACTACAAGAGAGAAAAGCTCATCAAAGTCAATCCCTTTCCTTTGACCGAATCCTTTCCGCAACAAGGTGAGCTTTGTGCCTTGGGTGAGGATTGTTCTCCTCATGCTTGACTTTGTATATCCACTTATTCTTTAGAACTTTTCTCCCCGTGGGTTTCTCGACTAACTTCATAAGTGTGATTCTTATGCAAAGAATCCATCTCGTCATGCATGGCCTTCAACCACTTTTCTTTGTCTATACCTTCAAGTGCCTCTTGATAGTACATAGGTTCTCCACCATCCGATAAGAAGCGTGCACGCATGTGGTGGATACCGTTGAAGCTAGTCTCCTCCGTCGGACCTCCTTTGCCACATCTGGCCGGCCTCGGGAGGTTGCACTTCGCTTGCTCGGTGGTGGTTCATGCATCTCATATGCATCTTCTATACCAATAGGTTCTATCCCATCATGAGCAATAGGATTCTCATCATGAGCTTCAAACTCATGGTTCTCTGATTCTCAATGCCTTTCGCACGCTTCCACAAGTGGGAACTTCGGGTTCTCAAATCAACAAGATCATTGGTGAAAGCCTCAGCTTCTCACCTCCTCAAAGTCTGCTATGGTTTGGTCTTCTAAGAACACAACATCTCGACTTTGGATTACCTTCTTGTTAATCGGATCATAGAGTTTGTAACCAAACTTTTCATCTCCATAACCCGAAAAATGCAATTGCTTGGCTTTGTCATCAAGCTTGGATCTCTCATCCTTCGAATATGCACAAATGCCTTGCACCCAAATACCCTCAAGTATCCATAATCAATATCTCTCCGACCATACTCTCTAGATAATCACTATTCGGAGGCTTTGCGGCGACAAGTTGATCACATGCACGCGGTGTGCGCGATTGCTTCTACCCAAGAGTTTCTAGGTAGCTTAGAGTGAGATAGCATGCATCTCATCCTCTCTACAATGGTGCGGTTCATTCTCTCTGCTATTCCATTCTGTTATGGTGTCTTGGGAACGGTGCGCTCATGACCGAATCCCATGACTCGCAATACTCTTCAAATGGCCCAATGTACTCACCCCCATTATCCGAAATAATACACTTCAACAACTTCCCAGGTCTCTCTTTCCACCATCTTTGTGGAATTTCTCAAACACGCCAAGTACTTCATCCTTGGTCTTCGACTATAGGCCCATATATTTCTTGACGATCATCAATGAATGTCAAGAAGTAAGCTCCCTGGTGGGACTTTACTCTCATAGGACCACATAAGTGCGTGTGCACTAGTTCAAGGGCGATTGTCCTTCTCGTGAGTCGGGAATCTTTAGAAAGACACCGTGTTGCTTTCCTACCAAACGGTGAGTACATGTATCTAAATGTGTACCTTTAATGTCCGGCCGCGACCTTTTGCTTAGCAAGAACTTCCATCCCTTTTATGCCCGTGTGACCGCGATCTCTTGTGCCACCAGCTCGGATGAAGCTTCTTCTTACGCGCATTCGCTTCGCTTTACACAAACTAGCCTGTGTTTTATAAAGAGAGCAAGTTTTCTTTCCTCCGGCTGCTTCAATGGAACCTCTGCTTTCGGTTTATATACCCGCTACCAAACGAGTTTACAAAAGCCATCGCCATCTAATTTCCCGCCGAAATTAGGCTTAGCCGTATGTTAGGGGACATGTCTTACATCCTTGAGTGTCAAGGTGTAGCCGACATTGGTTTCTACATGAACATCTCCAATGCCTATAATCTTTGATACGCCAATCGTTACCCATCCTTACTTCACCATATTCACCACGGTTGTAGGTAGTGAAGAATCCCCCTGCGCGATTGTGACGTGATAGGATGCTCCTATATCTATCACCCACTCGTATCCCGACATGAGGTACTAAGGCAAAGACACACCATAATCGACCTGAATTCCCACTAGGTCGCCGACTAGTGCGGTAGTATCTCTGACTGTGTTTCCGTTCCTCTACACCATGTCTTCATGTACACAGTTATTCTTCTCATCCCTCTTCAGTGTTCTGCACTCATATCTGAAGTGGCCTTTGGTGGCACAATAGTAACATTGCCTCTCTTCCTTAGGAGTTCTAGCTTCACCCCTAGATTTATACGTCATCACCTCTAGAACGAGATGGTTTTTCGTTTCGACCTCCCCCCTTTCTCGTGAAAAGGATCTCGAGTGAGAGGAGCTGCTTCTTTGCACTCCTTCTAGTCTCCTCATTCAACAAAGGCGTGGTAGCCATCTCTATGGTAACAATTCCATCCTTGGCGCTCCATGTAGAGAAACCGCTAATGTCTCCCAACTTTCGGGGTAGAGAGCCTAATAGAAACAAAGCCTCAACTTCGTCTCCCAAATTGATCTTTATCAAATGCATCCGATTGATGATATTCTCAGACTTCATTAAGATGCTTTCGACATTGAAGAACCTTCTTGGTACTTCGTGGTTCGCAAACTTCTTAACGACTAGCACTTTGTTTCCACCCGACTTCCTCTCATACAGTCTTCGAAGTTCTTCCCACACGTGAAGGCTGTAGTCTCTTAAGGACACATGGTGAAAGACAATCATCGTCAATCCACTGTCGAATGTATCCAATCGCTTTTTTTCGTCAAGCTTTTTCCACTCAGCCTCATCAATCTTTTCTAGTTTTACTCCCTCATTCTCAATGGGAAGTGCCAAGTCCTTGCAGTATAGCAAGTCTTCCATCTTGGCTTTCCAGATGGTGTAGTTCTTCCTATTCAAACTCATCATGCAAGTGTTCACTGAATGGTCCATCTCTACAAGTTATTTAACCTCAAATCTTCTCTCAGGAATTTAAAAAACACCTTCCGACCAAGATTCGGATAACACCAGGCTATTCTAACCAAGGCTCTGATACCACTTGTTGGGGATTATACCAATATCAATTGATTCCACCACTACACAGATAACTTGTATATGAACACAATTCAACTCCGGACAAAATCTAAATATCAACTACAACCTATATTAACATGCCCAACTCGCTAAAACAACTATTAACAATGATAATAATGTAAAGCAGTAAAAGCAAACCACAACACAAAGATTTACCATGGTTCGGCCAATGATGCCTACTTCCACAAGAGCCAGCTCTTTATAAAGTGGGAAGGAAGATTACAATCTCTCCTTTTCAGTCTCTCACCTTACTAGATCACTCTTATCTCTTTACAGGGTTGTATCTCTGTAAAGGTTATCTCTCAATCTTGATAGCTTTCAAGATTGGGTTTCTCTCTTTGTTTTAGTCTGGATTCCAATCCTTCTGACTTGGTTAGGTTTTCCCAAACCTTGATTTTGGTTTTTATCTCCAAAAACCAAATTTCAATTCTTATGATCGAGGCCCACGAAATTAGACACGGGCTGGCGCCGCGGCGCTGGTCGCCTAACGTGATCGAGTTCGAAACGCTGGTCGCACTTTGAGAGCCGTCACGTAACGTGATCGAGTCCGGCGCTGGCCGAATTTAATCCGGCCTTTAATTTGCTCCGTTTCTCTCCAGCTCTGTTTCTCTCCTCATGTGAGGGATAACTCTAACAATAACACATCTTTATAAGAGTTTTAAGGTTCATTTACATGTTGTTCCTAAAGAGGAGGGGAGCCTGGTGAAGTGGGGTCTAGAGTATGAAAAGGCAAGCGAAGAAGTTCCTGAACCAGATCATATAAAACAAACTGCAACAAAGGCCTTTAACTGTTTAGATGCCTACCTTCTCCAGGCATGAAAAAGGTCACATGTGATGGTTTCCTACGTATTAAATAAAGCCTTATGTTGAGGTTTTCTTAAAGTATCCTTTTTTTTTTTTGGTAAACCTTAAAGTATCTCTTAGTATCTTTCGTAGTATCTTGAAACAATTACTTTTCTTGGGTTTGTTCGATCATGGCTAGCTAGCTTAACCTAACTAGCAACAACTGTACGTCCTTCTGTTATGAACATGCAAGTATCAGTAGACTGAGCTTGTAAGTGATGCGTGGGACTATTCTTGCTCTTGGAAAACTTATTGTATCTGATCTTGTTTCTATATTAATGAATGTCTTATATTATGATAGTTTTGTTAAGCAATAACCTGTGTTAGTTACCATAATTAGTGAAGATCATGTATTAACTTGTGTTTCCATAATTAGTGAAGATCATGTATTATTGTATTATTCTTTTTTTATTCTATTAATCTTTATTGCTTTATTAGGCTTGCAAACATCTTATATATACCTCAAAGAAGAGAAGAATAATACATGTGTCACGCCCCGAGACCCCAGCACACATCCCAAGGACGATGAGTGAATCTCGAGGCTGACACCCTCACAATTCTACCGAAATTTCGGCAGAGTTTCCTTTGTTTAATCGACCTTCGTAAACCCTAAAACCTGTCATAAACCTGTCATAACCTGGAAATCCTAAACTACAAACTTCCAACAACCATATATATACAACCCAACCTTCTAAACAACATTATATACATCCACCCACTGTTTAAGTGTAACTGCTACTCGAATACATCAAATAAATACATCAAAAGGAGCGGAGCTCTATAAATATACAACCAAAAGAAAAGAGCTATGCTCATTATATACAGCAAAAGAATAACCTAGCTTATCTCTATACAGCCCAAAAGTATAAACTTGACTCTGTCTCTCGTCAAGCATAAGGGAATCCTCCCAAATCCCCATAACCCTCATCGCTAGGGTTAGGAAAAGCCTCCTCCGCAACTGGCTCGTCTGAAATGTTAAGTAGGATGAGCAACAACGATGCCCAGTAGAAACACACATAACCAATAAATAGTCTACTTATAGAAAACATTTAAAACATGCAGGGTTTCTATAATAGTATTCAAATATTGTGACTATGTATATATACATCACTAACTAGCAGAAATCATCTCGACATGCTTTATTGATATACAAAATAGAGTTTTTTCACATTCATCATACAACTATTGTGGCCGCTGCATCTTATTAGAATGGTGAGGGTAACGACCGGGTACTCAGTCCCGGGCAATCTCGGTTCAAGATTTCTTTCCGGTGTGAACCATGCACCGTTGTTTTCCCCGATTTTACCGGGCAGGAGCTGAAATGCCGTTGTTGTGTTCGTTCGACACAAAAAATCCCCAAAGCTTTTAGGGCTCAAAGTGGACCACGGACCACGACCCCCATACGGGCTGTCACCTAATTTACGGTGGTCAACCGTTCGACGACTGCAGACTGCTCAGGATCCTGACACACATCCAGGAGTGGACTAAACTCTCACTCCTCGCGTCTAAAACCTCATCGAGGTAGCATGTAACCCCACACAAGCTAATCACCATACAACGTGACACGTACAAGCATGGTTATCTAGAAAAGTAGAAAAGGAATTCCCGGACTACATCCAGTGATGCATCCCTTTAAAGGTGGCCCACCACCTCGAAAGGTGTACACCACAGTTGGAATCCTAGAGCGAACTGCCGTCTCCAGAATTTCGATAACAGTTCCTTCTTTATTGGAATTCACAATTCCTTTTCTAAATCCCCTCGTGATAAGCATAGTAATATCTATATATATACTCGTATTACCGATTGTTTTCAAATACTCTATTTACATATTTAGTTTTTCTTTTTAAAACTGTTGGTTCTTTATGTGTGAGTTCCTGGATTTCTCACCATCGAGTAAAAACAACCTATGACTCCCAAACGGGCCAGTCATAGTAAATAACAACCGATGATTCCCAAACGGCGAATCATCGTAAATAACCACGAAACTCTATCCCGGGGACAATCCAGAACCTCACACATATTTACAAACAACCCGGGTAATCCTCACCCGCATACAAAATCCATCTCTCTGTCTCCTTACTGAGATAAGAGACGCGAACCCTTCCCAAAACCAGTTTTTCTCTTTTAACAAAGAAAGCAAATCTCCGCTACCCCGATTTTACCAAAAAAACCATTTCACACGAAAGCTATCTATATATACAGTTTATGTCGAGGAAATACAGTGCAAAACATGAATATCATATATACATGCATGGTTGATAAGCAACTATCTATTTCCTATTTAAATAATTCAAATCATGCATGAAAATAAGCAGACTATATATTGGTATGTAGGTTCCTACCTTAGCAAGCTCCGTTCTCCTCAAGCCCACTTAACTAAATCCATCCCGCTTAACCGAATCCAACTCCTATAAAATCATATAAGCCCAATCGTAAATCTATTAGAACCCGAAAAAGACAATTAATATTTCCTTTCAACATAAGTCGAAAGAAATAATTACTCGTTGATTATATTAACCACTAACGTAATTATTAACATACTACCCTTCTAGTTACCAAAAGTTTTGTTCTAGACTGTTATAGGCCACCACAAACCGTTACAGAACACCGACAGGCTGCTGTCAGGCAGTCTAACTACAGGCCATTTCCAGTTCTTACATATATTTTCTCAGTAACTTAACCCCTTTAGATGCTTCGTATTCACTCTCCTCCCATCCCACACAAATTTCCATTTGTAATAAGATCCCAATCCAAGTCCAAATTTCCACTACAACCCATTCCACACCCTTCGGTTCATATTAAATCTAATAACAATTACTGTCGTGTTCCTTATCAATCGTGCATTACTGAATCAAATCCTAAACAAGTTTAGACTAACATAACTTCTTTAAATTAAAGTGAATATAGCAATTCTTACCGAGTCAGCAAGCAAAATCGCTCCTAGCTTGCTGCTCCACCAAAATCGCTCCACTTTGTCGCCACCCACAGCTGCTGTCGACATAACAACCACCCCATTCAATTATCTTTCATCCAATACCACTAATTAACTCGAAATCGAGTTTACACTATCGATTTGTAGGCGAAATTCACTAACCTTTCGCGAAAACCCGACGCACTCCAAGAATTTTCGGCTCCACCACTGTTTCACTCCACTCCAGCTCTTCCAACTGCTACTGCCGACCTTCAACACCCCCAATACACTCAGTTACAATCGATATATCCAATTCCATCAATATTTAAATCAAATTATCAAATAGATACGAAATCGCACTCACCTTTTACCTCGATACGACGCGATTTCCAGAAATTTTGAATCCCCACTCTCGCGTTCAGTGTTGACAAGGTTTGGGTGTGAGGAATTGAGGTTGAATCAATGGAAATTTGGGCGATTTAGAGTTTCTCTCTCCTAGGTTAAAGAGGTGCGAATTGGGGAAGAAGAGGTGCGATTTGATTTCGCGATTTTTGTTTTTTTTCTATTTGGGCCGCGATATATTTAGGCCCAAGCCCAATATATCCTAATTATACTTAACGTCCTACTTAGACTCCTAACCACTAACGAATTTGACGTCGCGTCGTAATTATTTTTCCGGCTCATCCCGCTAAATTTAATCTTCTATATTCTATCTCACCGCATGCTATAATGATGACCCAATCATGCGTGTAAGCTGTTAACTCGTGCCAGCTTCGCACGCAGAAAACCGCTAACCGCCATTTTTGGTCAAATTTTCGTATAAGATTTGCTCATCTAACGGGGCTTAGGAGTCGGAGTTAAGTTTCAGTAAGTTACGTACGTTTGAAATATAAACCCGACGACCAATTTACATAAATGACCCTAGATTTATTATGAAACTAGGGTTTGCCCGTGTCGTACAAGATCTGATAATGCGGTATGAAGGTGTCTTTAAGTAAAAACATATCAACACCAAGCTAAAGGCAACGCTTCAAAACAATGGAAATTATATTTAGTTTCGCGGTCGATCATGAAAAAAAAAAATATAGAATTTGACGCGTTGACAAAAATAAATGTATGTTGGTGTTTTTGTACTTGGGCATAGGCAACCTGTTTTTTCTTGAATATTGAATCTTTTCGTAAACACGGAGAACATAAAAAACGCAGAAGAAAAAAGAATCACATCATCTTTACATAGTTTGCCAATTCCATAATAACCTATATTTTCAATTACTTCCTTTGATATGCGAGTCGGGGTTGAACACGGTTGGCAGGTTTTCATCCATGTAACTATGTAAGTATTTAACTTTAGTTGCTGAGGCTCTTGGCAATTTTGACGGAGTACAGAATCACCCGAAAACAAAGATTTACTGATTTGCCAAGGCAAAAATGGAGACAGAGTAGTCATAAAAAAGACGAAGATCTAATGAATTTACAATGGCCTAGATTGGCTTCACTGCTTGACATATAAATCAAAAGTATTTTGTACAACTATTTAAATGCAAGAAAAGGGATTTCTACTTTCAAAATAGAAAATGATCATGGCAAGTAATTTCAAATTTTAGTGCAGTAGAGCATAAGCACTGTAACAAACACATTTTTGGATTACAAAAAACTCAGAATGGTATCTTTCATGAAATCATTCTCCCAAAAAAGAAACACTACCCATGCATCAGTGCATCATGCATAAAACTCAAAAAGATACAAAAGAAAGAGAACGCACAATATATATATTGATTATAACGACAAAAATTACGTGTCAACCATCCCCAAGACATGGGGGCATTGCATCCAATTCTCCACGTCTTGGCTTCAAAGACTTTACAATTACTTTCATCAAGTACTGGTAACTATTTAGTCAACTATGTAACAAAGCCGGTAGCTTTGTGGAAGTGTGACGGTATGTCTTTGTCCCAGTTGCACAAGGCTCCTCAATATGATCATCATCTTGCTCACCATGCCATGCTCTATAGTATTTGGATAAGTTGAGTGTGGTTGTCGGATGGTCCACGCCACAACTATAACCTGAGAATAAGTGAACATGCATATTCTCATAGCCTCTTCTTTGATCTTGGACTTGACATCTCAAGGACATCATTATCTCGATCCCCGAGGAAACTTCGAAACCGAAAGACCGGATGACATTGAAGGATGTCCGAAATCTCCCTTGCTAAGGGCGAAGAGGCAACCATTATGCAATCACGAACATTTTCACGGGAGGGCGAAAATTCCGTCTCTTACTCTCCTCAAGCAGCTTTACGGAATGTCTTGCTTATAACTTTCCTTTGGCATCACCAACCGCCACGCCATATTAGGAACTTCCATAAGCATAGCACATATCGGATGGACAAAGATCCAAGAGCTCAAGATTTATGTGCATGTGGTAAGGCATCTGCCTCCTCCTTTCCATAATTTCCTGGTTAAAGCAAGAAGATTGATAATAGAATCAGATAAAGATATAGGGAAACCAAATTGTTTTGGAAATTATCAACGAGCAATAGAATCAGAATCTCAAAATCCTAGCAGCAACAACAACAATTTCAACTTCTAACTGATTTACTGTCCAACTTGATGTCATGAAAGATTATGTTCTCCTAAAAAAAGCAACGGAATCTGGTGTGAACACCAAGAGTTGATATGAGAAGAAGGTCTAAATACAGGGATATGCATGAAGCAGTTTGAGTTCGGAGTATCTAAGCTTCACACACAAGAGTGCAAAGAAAGAGGAGATTATACTTTTTACACAAGTGTTCAAAGCAAATGAAAAGAAGAAGAATTTTAGTTACATAGACCAATTCTAGACCCTCGACGGGATCATAGGAACGTTGTTCTGCAGGTATGCGCAAGCTGCCGCGACACCACTTCCCAAAATAATAGGGTATCCTACATCCTTGAGTATCATTTCCACACCAGCCGGACAACCCAACAGCTTGCGGTACCTGCGAGAAACGAGCAAAGCAAAACATTCCTTGATCAAACAAAGTGTGAAGCAAGCTCCATTTCACAATGAGTAAGTGTGTGATAGAAGTGAAAATGATAGAAAAGCCTATGGAAATAAACGGGCTTCAGCTCAATGAGAGTTTCAAATTGAACATAGATTGGGTTTAATCACATATATTAGGATCCAATTCAAAACAAATTCTGTATTTAGAAGTTCAACTTAATTTAAGGAGTAGAAGATGAGAACAATATCCCATACCTCATTAACATTGCCAAGATGCCCTATTCTCAAACACCCTTCCTCGCTACTTTATTTAATCCCGGACCCAAGCTTAAATTGTACCTCTTCCATCCCTTCTAACAATTTCTGAACTATCAATGTAAGGTGGAACAACCATCGCAGCGATGGCGGTGTTACTCACCCATTCCTCCTTTTGTGTACAATTTTTAATCCCCATGCCTCAAAGAAGCAAGCCTGCATGCCATAGTTCTATTAATATACCATCACTTGTAAAGAAAAAATGAAAAAGAAAGTAGCACAAGCTAATCTATGAGAGACTTTTGGTCATGACCTTGTTGCTTTGCCTAAACGAGTGTGCCTTGCAATCACATTATCAAGTCCTTCCTCGAATAAGAGATCAAGAGCTGCTCTCACCATAAAGAAGTTGAATGGAAGGAGTGTATGGCCAATATGTTCCCATCTTATAGAACTTCAAGTAGTCATTCCAATCAAGAAAACTCTTAATCGATTTGGCGCCTTGGTTGCTTCTAGTGCTTTGGGGCTAGCACACACAAATCCCCATTCCAAGAGGAAGAGAAAGAGCCTTTTGAGAGCATGTTAAAGCTACATCAATTCCCCATTCATCCATACGGAAATCAAGAGCACATATTGAGGACACTCCATCAACAAGAAACAATGATGGATGTCTGTAGTGATCTGTAAAATCAAGAGCACACATTGCAACATGATAAGTCTTCTTTGATAAATTTCAATATATGGAGAAGGTTGGGAAAAGGGATATTACACATTTGTCGTTGAAGATGTTTATAGCAAAACTTCTGGGTATACGACATTCGCGGTTTGACTTTCTGCATTTGGAGGCAGAAGAATGTTGATCCCGGCCCTCACCGGCGCATCTTGAGAGGGCCACATACAATTGACCATGACTGAAAACTTCCGTGCGGAGGTCAATACCAACATACTTCACTGATTGTCCTTGAGACTTATTAATAGTCATTGAATAGGCCAATCGAACTGGAAATTGTCTTCTCGTCATATGGAAAGGAAAATTGGAAGACGACGGTGACAAAGATATCCTTGGAATAAAAGCTTCATTGCCCTATTTTTCACCAGTTAAAATTCTGGAAAAAAGAACGTGTGGTTTGCATTGTACCACTACCAATCGGGTTCCATTGCATAGTCCATCTCTGGGAGCAATATTTCGCAACAACATTATAGGACTACCAACTTTCAGGTTCAGGCAAAATGGTGGCAGACCAGTTGGATCAAGTGTGTTTAGGTACTCATTTGGATATTGATTAATATTGGTTGGATTATTTGCTTCTGCATCCTCCATCTTGTCGGCAGCTAGAAAGAGAGTAGTTTCTCCTGGGAACATATTCAAAGTTGTTGCATTAATTTCATTGACATCATCATTGCGTGCCGAAAGAATTGTACGTTCAGTTAAATATCCTGGGGTGACCGTGGTAGCATGATTCAGATGAGGGTATGTAGCAGAAATTAGTTCTTGAAGATCTGCACATTGACGAATTGTCGATGGCAGTTCCACCGTCTCACTTGGATCACTTCCAATCTAAACGAAGGAAGACAGAAAAAGATTAATGGATATAAGTTTGAAACAAAGGAGGAGAAAGCATAATACATAAGTGGTTACCTCCATCAAGAAATTTGCGAAACCCATATTTGCAGAGTTCCCATGTTCTAATCTCATGTTTTGTACCAAAGTTAGAACCCGAATATGATTCCAGAGGAAAGAACACCGCAAAGAAGCACGCACAATTTGTTCACGCACCCTTTGGGTATAATCGAAGGCATTGGCGAAAAGTCACCACCAAGAACAACTGTAATTCCACCGAAAGGCTTATTATTGTTGCAAGTATCCCGGCGTCCGATCAACCGCCTCAACACGTAACTTGTTTTGCATTGGGACCTCATCCCAAATAATAAGTTTAGTTTCCTCAATAAGTGGGCATCGCGGTGAATTCTTATTGAACCCACAAACCGAGGTATCAAGAATGTCCAGTGGGATGCAAAAGGTTGAATGAGCAGTCCGACCGCCAGCCAATAGCAACGCAGCTATTCCAGATGAAGCCACCATAATAACAATATGTCCCTCAATCCGACACGTAGCAGCAATGGTGTTATAGACAAAAGTCTTGCCTGTCCCTGCTGCCCCATTCAAAAAGAAAAGTGTCCCTTGATTTCGGTAAACAGAATCCAGGACTGCTTTATATGTCGAGTGTTGCTCAACATTTAAATGAACTCTGTTGCCATGTGCTTTTTCAGTTTGTGGATCATATTGAAATTGTCGTTGGTCCCATATAAGTCGGTTACCAACAACTGAGTTCCAATTGGTGGTTGATAGTGGCATAGGAGGAAAATTAATGAGTAGTTTACTTGACTCTATGAGAATCTCATTTAGAAGAAATAAACCATAATCTTGGACCTGAGCTTCGGTAGGTTCTGGAATGTTGAAGATGGTGCGAAGTTTGTGTGAGAGGTCGTCACAGATACTCTCCCAAAAATCATGCCACAATGTTTGGGGATATAGAGGATTGCATTCTGCGAGAATAACACAGAATAGTCGACGAAGATGATAACCAGTTTGCATGGTTGAGGCCTCTTGCAGACACTGCACCCATTCACTATCATCCTCAAGAAGTCCGCGTGCAATACATGCTTCTTTGAAAGTTGGATGTAAATCAGTACCAGTCCTTTTCAGATCATTAAAGGACTGTGGCCCTTTCACGACGGTTAGAAGCAAGCGTAAGTAAAATCTTTCACCAGAATTAGGACTCGCGAAATACATTCTACCAATAGCAAACCCCTGTGCCCTGAATTTCCAAATTTGGTGTTGCTTTATCCAAACGTAGTGTTCTGGCACTTGTTGATATGTGAGCCCCCTTGCACGCGAATCTGAAGCACAACAATCAAAAAATGCAGTAAGAGTTGACCGTTGCCTCTCTGCCCTCGCCCGTATATCATGCATGGACTCATTAGCATTATACACAACACGATGCATTCCAGGGAGATGAAGGGCTAATCTCACAACTGTTGGAATTTCCTCGTGCAGAGAAATTCCTAACAATCTCACAGCAGCTTCAGGTGGCCCAATATATCTCGCATCCAAATATTGCTTGATCTCATCCAATTCATTCAACACAATTGTTGTCCTGTCATTACCTTTAAATATGTACTTGTGAATGTATTTCACACAAGTAAGCCCTGCACAAACTTCAACATTAATATGGCAGTCAAACATCTTAGAAAGGTAAGGATTGTAAGGAACAACATTTCTATTATCAACTGAATGCTCTCTAACAAAATAAGACTTCCCATTGTCACGGCGACGGTAGAGAGCATATCCATTTGTATCCATAGTTGTACAATCTGTGAAAGCTCGGGGATAGTGATATTTACATTGACGATTAACCATGCAAGGAGAGTTTGGATTGTTAAGCCCACATGGGCCATGAACCATACATCTTAGTACAGTACGAAATAATTCAGGCTCAGTGTCAGGATCAGGAAATTCCGCAGATACAATGCGATCGACTTGTGCAGGCACTCGGATCTTGTCTGAATGTCGAAGATATATAAGTGCATGCATATGTGGCAGACCACGTTTCTGGAACTCAATGGTGTAAACATGAGCAACTGCCACACCAAGGACACCATGCTTCTTGATTACTTCCATCAAAGCTCTTCGTTTCAATTCAAATGCACGGGCAACCACCTCCGGCGATCATCAAAAGCGCTTTGGTTTGTAAACAATGCTTCAAGAATTTCCGTCCCAATCGCGGGTTTGCGGTCATTGTGAGGAATATGTCCGGATGGTGGTTGTAACGTGTAATTGCCATGGAGTCTTGAAAATTTTCAAACATATGCCTAGGGCTGCCGTCTGGGATGATGGTAGTACGACTTTGCCTTCCAATCTAATTTGGATCGACAAAGATCAAAGTACACATCGCTGATACCTTGATATAGTTCTACACGAAGCTTGTCTTGTTGTTGCCTATAGTAAGCGATTTTGTTTTGCTTTCGGTTGATGCCCATCCGGCCCACCGAAACTCCTCAAACAACTTTCTCCCTCGCCAAAATAGCCGAAAGTACTCGTGGTGCGCAAAGCGGTAGATAAGAATAAAAATTCATCTGTGTTAAGCGATCATTAGTGGTGGTAGCAGTTGAAGAGTCCTAACGCCGCAATTCAGGTGTCCATCCAAGCTCCCCATGGGGAAACAATAGGACATAATGCAATGGTAAGTAAGCTGGATGACACTCACTAATTTGCATGAATTCTTGCCCTCCTTTAAGATAAATAACAATGTCTCTCATACTTGCTCGCTCACGCCATCACCGGTAAAATGACAAAGAACCTCATCTGCCGTTGGTAAGTTGTACCGACGACCGCCTCGAAGCAAAGATAATGTAAATAAGCAGGTACATTGAAGTCCTCACCATGCTCGAAGAAGCCGATCTAAGAACATCATATGCGTGGCGATATGTATCGAGAAGCGGTTATATTGGAGCATAGTAACTTGAATGATTTTCAAGACATCCGTGTTGAGCTTAGGATTACGGTTGACGGACAACTAGTGCAAAGACTGGGATCATAGATATAAAGTTGAGAATAAGTAGCTTGATATCCCACGTCAGGAATTAAAGCTCCTGTGCAATGTCGCAGTTCACCGTGAATAGTGAAAGGCCTTGGACCCCGTCCAGCAAATAAGTGCTCTTGTACTCCAAGACTTGTAAATGCAAAAGCTTGATTATATTGTCGCATATATCTCCGAAATGACTTTGACTTCCGATCATTCCCATCGTATAAGGCTTTAAGGGCAGGAGGCAATGGTTGCAAAGGAGGACGCTTTATCTTTCCTTGTAAACAACATCTCCCAAAAAGAGGACGTGGCAGCGATGACTTTGATAATAGTTCATCCATCCAATGAAGTGCCTTACAAAATGGACATTGAACGTCCATTTTCCCCAAGTAGTGTCTTCCTTGTTCAACTGGGCGGTTAAGATTAAGAGTCGTGTGCACATCCCCATTGTAGTCGAGTGCCTCTTCATCGTCATCTTCACTCATGGTATCAGCACGTTCAGAGAATGGTTGTGCAGTATGCTGGAATGACTGCGGTCTACGCAAGAATGAAGTATTAAAAGGATTTAGACTGAGGTGTAAACAATTTGTTATTATTGCAAACATTTATGTGAAGAAATTACCTAGAATTTTGGTCACCGATATTGACTCGGAACCCGGACTTGGTAAATGTGGTATTAAGCGTCAATAAAGCTTGATGTAGACGAAAATGAGGTTACACGATTGCAAGGGAGCTTATATGGGTAAGAAAATATTGAAAGTTTGGTACTCGAAAAGTAGAAAATATGAAGAGAAAGTTGTAAAGAGCTTTGTGGTGCTATACCTTGCATTTTGGTAAGACGACGCGTTGATGCAAATGACTCATTTCTCGAAAGTTGGAATTGCATTATTTGGTAACGCAACACCGAGTTAAGAATACATGTGCTTGTAGACGGATAATAAGGGTGAGGTGTGAATTGGATTGGAAGGAAAACCAATAAAGTGGCATCACGAGACTCACCCGCTGCTTACAGTCTTTGAATCAACATGAGTACATTCTCACCGGCAAAGGTAAATAACCTAATAGGATTAAGAGCGAGAGAGACGCTCAAAGAGATTCCGTGAGAATTGAGTCGTTTAGTTGATGTGGTATGAGGTGTGATTGGACTATCTTTGAGGTGGAAGTCCGGCGGTTTGAGGTGGAGTTCCCGGAATTGGAGGGTGGACATACACTACAAAACCGGATAATCGATGGGCCATTGCTTGATGCCCATTCTGTTTATTCAATTTTTCCCTTTCCTTCGAAAGCACTGCAATAATTCTATTTGTTAGGCTTAACGCCTTTGATAGGAGAAGGGGATGGTTGTACCGATTGATTGGCAAATTGTCCGTAATTGGCCGAATTGAGATAAGTTGGTGTAATTGGATAAGAGCATAGAGGATACGAAATAGAAATAGAGATAAACATAAACATAAACCAAATTTCCAAAGATAAAATCTATATTCTATATAACAAATTAGGAAACTTATCTCTATTTCAATTTCAATATGCAAAGAAACGAAGATAAAGATATGGCAATATTTGTATCGGTGAAGTCCCATATGTAAAGAAAGACCCGAAGATAAGGTATACAAGTGACATAGCAAATAGGTAAAGGATAAGAAAATAGAAAAAGAGGATAATTTGGTAGATAATGAGAGGGAAACATTGTAGGAGTATTAGTACCTGAAAACTATGAGGTTGGTGGAGGGTAAGCCTATCTTGTGGAGGGACAGAGACACGTTTTTTCTTGTTAAGAGGATCAAGAGAATGGTCCAGTTAAAAACTTTGTTTGTAGGTTTGGTCGGTCTGGCCGCTATATAAAGAACGAAGAAAAAGTTAGAAGGAAGGAGAAAATATAAAGCAAACTTGATGTGTAATGTCAACAATAAGTATAATAAATTACATAAGACCGCAATTCAATTACTTGAAAGCCACGAGGTGGTTGAAGGTTGAGTCTATCTTGGAGAGGGATAAAAGTGTTTTTCGGCGGGTTTGAAGGATCAAGAGAAGGGGTCCATTGGCGTTTTCCCTTGTCTAGGGTTGGTCGGTTTGGATGCTATATACATAACCCAAAGAAACATATAAATCATGAGACCAGAAGAAATAAGTACCATGTGGATTAACGAACCAATGTAATAGAAACAACAAGAATAATACGAAGCCAAGAGGTGGTTGAAGGTTCAACCTATATGTTGCGGAATCGAATATTTAATTTTTTTGTTCAATGATCCTTAAATGGGTCCATTGGCCATTTTCCCTTGTCCACCATCAAGTTCAATCCTTCATAGAAATTGTACACTCAACATTAAAAAAACGGAGAAAAGAGAAGGAATGGTTATTAGCTATAAGAAACTATAAGAAACATTTATTTTTATAGTGCAATCCTTAGAAGATGCAAGAAGATGCCACGAAAAGAATACATGTCCAAAGAGGATACATGTCTACGTAACATAGCTATAATTACATTATGTGAAAGCTAGAATGAGGATAATTTTTCATATAATGCATGAGTATAAAAAAAAATTGAATAATTTTCATATAATGCATGAGTATAAAAAAAAAATTGAATAATAAATGTATGTTGTTGTGTTTTTTTTTTATTAATTTGGTTATATAATGATTGAAACTACAAATACATTGAATAATAAATGTAATGCCATTGTGATTTTTAGGTTATTATTTTTGTTATTTACTATAGAAACTACAAATACACGTTGCCTAAAGTCCTCAACATAGAACGTTCTTATGTTATCTACTATAGAAACTATAAATACACGCTGCCTAAAGCCCTCAACATAGAACGTTCTTATGTTATTTACTATAGAAACTACAAATACACGCTGCCTAAGGAATAAGGCATTATATAAAAGAGGAAAAGGGTCCATCGGTAGAGAGAAAGGAGAAAAGGGGTCGCTGCCGATTATGAAAAGAGAAGTTATAGGAGCATGACTGATAATCCTAACCGCTAAAACCGAGAGAACCATCTATACTTTTATATGGAGCATACAGTGTCTTACGCCAATATATATGAAGCATCTTCAGAGTCAATTGCAAGAGGAGGAATAGAGTAAACATCGTTGTCGGGTAGGTCTTTTCCACTTATATGGAGCATACAGGCCTTACGCCAATATATGGAGCATCTTCAGAGTCAATTGCAAGAGGAGGAATAGAGTAAACATCGTTAATCGGATAGGTCTTTTCCACCATTTGCAATCAAGAAGTGATGGATTGACCCCGGACTGTGATAATTATCCCAAAAATTTATAGGAGACGATGAGATTCCGTCAAGATTATCGTGGAGATTTGGCACAACGCTTTGTTAAGTAAAGCCTAAACAAACCTTTTGAGGCTAATATCTCTAAATATAAAAGAGGTAGCAGAGGGATTTTTATTTACTAATAAAAAGAGTATATCCAAACTTTTACCCTCTAAGTTGAGATAATGGACTCATAGGACGGTCTATTATCAGTAAGAACATATTAAGCTCGTGAGTCTTTCACCAATGTATGGAACATACTTGGAAAAAAAAATTGGGAACAACGTTTATACTACGATATACAATATCAATCAAAATCATCCTTAACATAAATATAGGATTGGTTGGGCATTAAACTATTATGCTTCTAACAATAACAATTGCATAGGCAAGTGTTATAAACGTGAAACTCATTACCATCAAATCAAGTAAATACTAATCCACATTTATAAAATAAAAACATACAAACTCGATTCCTCATGAATCACCGTCTTTCCAAACTCCTTAGTATTATAAGCGTAAGTACTACTTTCGAACCCATATCATAAAACACGACAATATAGATTAGTAAGAACATATTGAACGCCAATTTGCATAAACGTGAAACTCATTACCATCAAATCAAGTAAATACTAATCCACATAAAATAAAAACATACCGAACCGATTCCTCATGCAGACACCGTCTTTCCAAACTCCTTAGTATTATAAGCGTAAGTACTACTCAAAATAATTGAAAGAAATCTGGTGCCAAAAGCTGTGTAAGAATTAATATGAAATCATTTCTAATAGTTAACTTGAGTTTTGGTCAGTCCTCGGAAACTCAATGTATTGCACTGATTCTTTCACTGGAATATAAATAAGATTGTTTTTTTTTTTCTATTCCAAATAATGCCAAAATTTCCAAAGAGAACCAAGGATCCAACTGTAATCTTATAGGAGCATTGGCTATAAATGTTTGAGTTTCAACAGAGCTTACAGAAAACTTAACTATTTTTTCTGTGTTTTCCTGGACTAATATTGTTTCAATTACACAAATATGTTTACTTCATTAATTCAAAAGTCTATTAAAGCTGCGAAAAATACCTTGCTTTGATGGACCTTCTTTTCAAGTTGAACTTCAGAGCTAGGCAGTGCTCTTTTGAAAAAGGTGAATGATCTCAGTAATTTGATCTCAGTGAAGGCACACTTTGCTTTCAATCTCAGTAATCTCAGTAATTTGGAGTGTTCCACAAACACAAAAAACAGAGTTTGTTTGGAGAAAAGAAAAGGGGGAGAAAATCGCGATACTATGGGCCGGTCTGCGGCAAGTAAAGAGACATACCACTGAATAGCCTTAGATCCCGCCATGTCATAAGCAGGGTGAAACTATGAGAAGGTGTTTGCGAACGTCGGATGGATGGAGACCCTTCCCTAATTTGTTATATAGATTTACAAAAATACCCTTAATAATAATTCAGGTCTTTACAACATGATCTTCACTAATTATGTAACACAAGTTATTGCTTAACAAGTTCTTCTTGAATTTTTGGTAATAAAAAAAAACCCACCAAGTCCCATCCGGCCACCACACATGCATAGAACAATTATGGAAGTATTTGTCTGAGATCCCAACTGTTTATGTTTTATGATTTACGATCTCGGAAGTTGATGTATATTTTTTTTTCCCGATACACTCAATACTTTAGCAGTTTTGCAATACTGCCTTAATAGGGTGTGCTGGGTCTGTTCGGTTTTGGGCTTAAACTAATATCCGAACCGACCTTATCGATTTAGCTGTTACAAAAACTGAACTGAACCATCACCCCATGGTACGGTTAACCACATCCCAAAATCAAACCAACCTATTTCTACAAAATTGTAAACCAATTTAAACCACTAATTTTTCGGGTTAACCAACCTTAACCATAACCTAACTAAAAATTATTGAAGAAGGCCGGGTTGAATAAATTATAAGTAAAATAATCAATTTTAGTAATTTTGGTATCAATATGGTTCGGTTCGGTTCGGTTATATTTAGTTTTTAAATCTAAAAACCGTGAATTAATCCTACCCAGTCAATTTTCTAATATTTTAAACCGAACCAAACCGATTGAAGATAGATAACTAACCCAACTCATGTGGTTCAGTTTGGTCGGTTTAAATCAGTGTTCAGAAAATCGAACTGGACCGGTGGTTGAACCAGGGTCCGACCAGAACTGGTAAATTTTCGGTTCGGGTGTGGTTGGTGAAAACTAGAGTTTTTGGTTCAATTCTAAACCAATAAAAATCGGACCACCCATATTATAACGTGGGGAGTTGAACCTAACACCTAAACAAGATAGTCCAATCTCCAAACCAATATGCTATTATGTGTTTCTTATATACAAAATTTATTTTGATTTATAATACCAATTAATATTGAATTGAAACATGTATTTATTCATTTTATTATTATAATTATTAAAAAAATTGCTAAGTAAGCATTAATCGGTCCGACCGAATCAAACCATGGTTGAACCATTTCAACAAAAAAATGGGTTTGATCACCAGTTCGGTTTTCAAAACATTGGTTTAAATGGTTTTCTGCACACCCCTATTGCTTATAGGTTTTAAGAATCAAGATATCATGTGAAATTTGCGATGAATAATATTAAGTATCTTATTGTCGGTTGAAATTTATTTTGTCGACATGTGATGCCAAACTCCAAAGTCCAAACTAAAATATATTGATAGATGAACTTCTGCTAAAAACAAGTGTACATCATTCATCGTATAGATCATTAGATTAAAAAGTATATATATTTCTAATAATAATATACTATATACATTGAGGGTGGGTTCTTCTTTGGGAAAAGCGATTGTTTGAAAACTCTTAAATTAAGCAGAATAAGTTTGTGGACATGCAACTGTTTGCTGTCCACAAAACTCCAATTTCTAATTGGTGGAGTGGCTGCCAAAAAAACTGTGAAATTAACAAAAAAAAAATGGATTTAACTAATAGAAACGTGCTGTTTTTGGACAAGTCTATCTAAAAATTCGGACTCTAAATTAAGACCACTCATCTAAGCAAAGGAAACAGAGAGACAGTGAGAGACCGTCTCACTTAGCTAAACATGGGATGTCCTCATGTCCCGCAGATTTTTTTTTTTTTTTTTTTCGATAAACATATTCTGCACATCATGTATTCATTGAGTGTCATGACTGATGAAACATACACTGTAGGAGACTGCGACCACTCATCCAAGCATCTCTGGCCAAGTTGATACCGGACATGGACATCTGTAGTCAAAGCCCAAAATGAGATACCGCTGGACCTGGACTGGGCTAAATGTTTTTCTTCTTCCCATCCCACTCCCGTTGAGGGATGTAAATCCCAACTCCCAAGTACAGTAGAAGTTTTCGCCATTGAAATTTTCCTCTCTTTTCTTTCCTTTGTTTTTTCTGGCAAATGAATCAAAATATCATTTCAAAGTTTCAAACCACACAAACTCCCCCACAGTGGCTAACATATATTGTGAAAGTATAAAACACCCAATCAGGCCTAGCTTAACTGTAGCCCACAAACCATATTTGTGAAATCGAGCCTTGAGCCATAATGAATCATCGGACAAATATGTACGTTAACGTATAAATAAAATTATTATTCACTATAAAAATAATAATAATAATAAATCAAATTATCTGTGTGTGTTACTGAGTATATAGTACATGATGTTTATATCAAACTTATTGATCGAACATACACTTAGACAAAAAATCACATAACAAAAGGAAATAGCTTTTCTAGAATGGCAAATGGTAAACAAATAAACAAATATTGAGCTAGTTGATCATGATCAACGGGGAACACGTAAATAGAGTGGAATTGGATTATGGGCTGGGGTAGGTGAGTCCCAAACAGAGAACACACTAGTACTGCTTGAATTCACCCATGTCTTGAGCATTTCAGGGTAGTGCCTTTCCAGTACATCTCTTAGGGTCTCTGTTGTGTTCACCCATTCAAGTCCCTTCTTTGTGTATGTTTCCTCATTGAAGTAGCTTGTGAAGAACCTATCGCCTTCTAACCTCCTGTGGACACAAAAAATACAACAATTTTAGTATCACATTTATCTACCCCGTCCAGTTAAATGGTCAAACAATTAACAATCTTCTTCAGAGCACACAAATTTTTTTTGTGCTAGTTAAAGAAAATAAATGGTTAACACAAATGCTTTCACTGAGAACACACAAATAAAACGATGGTAGGGTCTCTTTTTTATGGTTGTGCACATCTAAAAGAATTATATGCGAAAAATTCACTGGTATTTTTTTTTTTGATAAAAAAAATTCACTGGTATGCAAATGTCTTGTTTTGGTAATTGGGTAAAAAAACCAATGTCCAGACAAAAACAATTGCATAATGTTGTGAGCTTATGCATTTTTACCGTTGGATGGATGTTATGTTTGCGCAATTTACAAAGGCACCTATTAACTCAGTTGTTCACCGAATAAAACGATATAAGGGTAAGCCGACGGTCTTATTCTGATCAATGTAAGTATTTTTGTTGTTACCTTGAGGCCATCACAAGAAATATGACAAAAGCAGTCTCGCTAATAGCAAATCCAGTGATCTTTCTCTCTGCCATTAGTCCTACCAATAGATCGAGCTCCTCCACATCATCACCATACACATCACGAAGTGCGTTAATCGCTTCAACATCATCCGTCAAATCTTCCCATTTAGTAATGGGTATCAACATCAACCCCCTACGGAACTCATTGTACCTTGCAACTTTCCTCTCTCTGTCGCGGTATACTAATTGAATCATCAAAATCAATAAAACAAGATTATCAGAATGCAGTACATTGAGTTGTTATCCAAAAAGAAAAGAAAAGAATGCAGTACATTGAGTTAACAATTTTTGACCTTAACGTTACTAGCTTAGCTAGATCACTTGAACCTAATTCCGGTTAATTTTAAAAAATAATCAGACAGCTAGACTCGTGATCAATTGATATATGTTTTATCGTATTACCTTCAAGGGCAGCTAGATCAACATGATCAGGTCTATCTTTTCCATCAGTATTTTGTGCAATCAGATCTCTAAGGAACATAGGATAGTTGAATAGTTCAAGTGCCCCACTTGCTTGATGTCCCATGGATACCATTTGCTTTGTAAATCCAATGTTAGATAAAGTTTTTTCTCCCCTAAGACCAACCATATCAACCATAGGAACCCTGTTTTATATGCCAAAACACACAAAACCAATAATGTGATCAATCAAAACATCTAGTGGTGACAATTCATGTAGTGAAGATAGGGGACTAGGGTCTAGGAGATATACTCTTCAATCAATGGTGGAGTTTTGTTTGGTCCCGGAGCAGCCGCGGTATCTCTTAGGAGAAGATTATCAGGTAGAAGTGAGTGCATCCTATAGACACTGACAAATTCCTCTGTTAAGGAATATGGCACCCCATGGGTTTCAGGCTTATTTAGGCCTACTAAACCTCCCAACGTAGCCCCTCCCACATGACCAAATGTATCCTTGAATTTCTTTCCCAACAGTCCATACCTGAAAATTTTGGAGAAATTGAGAGATCACAGGCTACAAAATGAACAATCTTTATTTACACATTAGCAATTATACATTCACACGCATATTTTTTTCTAAGCTTCAAAATTTTTAATTAAGGACATTAGTTGATAGTTGTTACTTCGTTTCACACATTTGAAATAATAGAGGATTGGGACTAGAATATTGTCGTTGAATTCCAAAAGTATTAGAAGTTTGTCGTTATTGCCACTTGACCAGTGCCCGCCCTGGAGGAAGGTTGTTGAATATATAGGATGTGTGGCAGACATTCGTATCGCTTGGGAAACTTGGTATAACTGTGTAAGTAGGTGTTTATGAAATTAGAGTACGATCGATCGACGGGAATGTCCCCAATACTACTCGCAAAAAATTCGATGTTCCATGTTGAATATACATATGGTTAGTTTTTTTTTCGCTAAAGCACATATGGGTTAGTTCAACACATCATAACAATTCATAAGTCTGTCTTTTACTCTTTTTTCTTAATTATCTAATATAAGCTCGACAAAATACGTTATCTTATTAAATCAAATGATGTAACTATGTTTATACCATTATACCTACTCCATTTGATTAATACTGAAAGAAAAGTCAGGACCATGAAACATATCCTAGTTAATTAAGGAACACATTTGGCTGATGTGCATGCACCAACTACTTCTAATATATTCATCATCACTGGTACTCGTAAATTTAGAAGGGAAACGTCGTTCTCACCAGTTAGCGCGCATTCCTGCAAGCAATGTATCAGTTTTCAAGAGTTCAACAGTCCAATCGATGGTGTGGACCTTTGCAATCACAGCCGAAGTTACTAGTCTTGCATGGCGGTATAGATCGTCATCATCTAGATCGGAATATTCTCTCTGTTCAAAGTACACTCACGAAAATGTAACCAAGCCTAATTTGATGCTTAATAATGTAAAATAATTAAATGTAAATAATATCACATTGGAGTCCATTGACTTCATCAATTAGCTTCAGAAACGATTTTTAGCATTTAGCAGTTGCAATGTATTATATTTTTGTAGATATCATACCTTGAGGGCATCACACACTGCATTGTGCTCTTTGATGAAGAGAGCCTGCAAGACTGAAACACCAGCCCAACTGTTACGAACATCTCCGGATATGGCAACTCCATCTTGGTCGTGTAGAAGAAGACCATCTTTCGATATCTTTAACTTCCCATCCTTGTATGTTCTCAATTCCACCAATTTCTTATTGTTGCTCCCATATATCGCACTACCATCCCTGCACATCAACACATCATTTATACAGCAGAACTTGCATGCATGCATGCATACAAGGATTACAAGCACGCAAAGTTGTATGAATGTACTAGATTTCTAAATGCGTACCACCATGGTGTTCTTATGTTCAAATGACCACTCTTGATATCGTGAAAGCCTGTTGGAACCTCCCTCGTCTTATAGAACTTAAACAATTGTAGAGGGCATTTGCTAGCTACTTCACTAGGTGCAACAAGCTCTATCTGTAATTACATCGATCAGTATACCAAAATTATTCCTACATACCTTGTGCATTAAATTCAGAAATTGCCATGTTAATACACTCATAGAGTGTCTAGCGACGACTTTAGAAATCTTTAGTTAATCGTCAATGTTTTAAAAAATTTAAGCAAAATTTAGCTACTGTCGTAGTTTGAGATATGCTAGTTACTGCACCTGTTGGGTATCTTCAAGGTGATCAATCCAATCATGAATCATGAATTGTATCCAGGAAGCTGCGATCATGTTAAATTGCTTGCCGGTGTCTATGAATTTTTTTCTGGCGAGAAGTTTAGTTGCAACCACCATTGGGTCTGGTTTCACCAGCTGCATAATAACATTTTAAAAGCCATTATGAACATAATATTCTGATTTAGTACTGTGGGCGGCATTAAGTTGGAATTGATATCTCCCTCGTCAAACTCAAATCAAGTTATCCGGCTTTAACAATGTTCAAGTCGCGCTAATTGAAGTGTCGAACTTTCTTAATCAATTTGTAAATGCATATTGTCGAGTTAAAGTATCACAATATGAAGTTTTATAGGAATTCCATACTAAATTAAAATGCATATTGTCAAGTTAAAGGGCTATTAGTTAGGTTCTTTTGTTGCTATACATCATATAAATAGGGCATACCAAGAAACAAATTCTGTCTTCGTTCTTTATCTTTTTTTTAAGAAAAAGGAAAAGAAATCCTGTTAAGAGGTTATGAGACGTACTGCTTCCTAAAACCACTCAACAAAACCTTTTCTATTTAGAAATAGCAACACAACACAACTAATTTTTTTGAGTTGTTAGATGTAAAACATGTTTTCAAAGAAGGGAATCAGGTGGCAGATTACTTCGCTAAACTTTGTAAGTCACATGATGACTGTATCTCTTTCCTCCTTCCACCATTAGATAGTAGAGCAACTGCTCTTGTAGAAATGGATAGGGTGGGAACCTTGTATTTAAGAAGGTAATCAATACAGGTTGAGGTCTGCCTAAACCTCTAGCTTCTTCAAAAAAAAATAACTAATTTGGATTGGGCTAAAAGTTTGAGTTGTCGCGATCTACTCTTTGTGAAATAACTGATATCCCTGATGATGAGGAGTCCATTCTTGCCGGATTCATCCTCAATCAGGCAGAGGGGCGCCTCTCGTTTCTTACTGCAACTCAAATATGTACTATATATGCCCTTTGTCTTCATTAATGCAGTTTTTTTTCCCTGGCAAAGCTAGCCTATACTACTTAAAATATTCAACTCTTATCATATATGGAATAGGATTTAATCCAATTTGCTTGACAGATATGGTTAGCTAGAAGTTCTTGTCTCTGGAGCATACACACCTACTCTGCATGCCCAAGAACATATATATTGTATTCCACCGCAAACTAATCTACTTGCAGTATTAAATTTGAGAAGGCACAAAAATATCTAAGGACTAATCATCCGGTCTTAAGGGATAAATTTCTGTTCGGTGGCAGACGTTAGGTGTTTTATGTTGTTATCTATGTGTGTGTCCCCGAGTGGGTTTGTTCATGAGTTTTTTCATGATTGTTAGGGTTATAGCCTAGTGTCGTTGTAGTGAAGATTCTCCCTCTAATGATCATACTCTTAGGGAGGTATGTAACTTTTCGAAGTCGAATTAGGGGTCTGCCTCAACACCTATAACCTTTTCAAAAAAAAAAATCTACTTGCAGTATTCCTTTCTTATACAATGGAGTGTCGATCGAAAGACGATCCTCGTACCTTAGCTCTTTGATCTACAGGTAGAATGTTCCTCCCAAAGAATGAACCTTGACTACCAGCAACTTCATTGAATGGATCATTATACTTCCCATCAGAAGTTCGGTAGGGATAATCCACAGGGTTGAAACGAACACCAACAGGAGTTGAACCAAAGTTAATTAAATTATATTCTTGATGAAGATGCCTACGGATTGCCAAATAGAACAGTGCCAGAAATACTGGCAATCGATGCCATATTCCAAGTCTGTCAACTGAATGCATTATCTGCAACCGTAATGCGCAAAAATTAATAGCAAATATATACAATAGTACGTGTTAGTTCCACATGTGATGGACAAAAAATTCATCTAATGAAAGCGTTTGGTGTTACCAAAAACAGAAACTTGTCTGTGATTGTCATTCTAGCTACAACTTCATGGAAATCTGAATGGATGAAATGATGAAATGGAGCATTTAAGAGGGCCTTGATTGATGCCATGATAACTTTCATTGTTTCCTATATGATTTCTTAAGCTTGGTATGTAAAGCTGTGTTGTGAAAACTAATGCTCAATGTAACACATATATATAGTCTCATTTTTATTCGAAGTCCTTTTAAATATGGTTGTTCTAATCACAACATGACAAAACTTTAACAGAGAGGAGATAACTATGGTCTATTGGACACATGATAAAAATAACACGAGCCGTTGGTCAATTTCAAGACTTGTCATTAGGGCAGTTCACAGGAGAAAGATGAAGATTATATATATTGTTTTAAGTAAATTTCGTCGAACATAATTCGATTTAACTGAGTCAGCATGGGTATACGTGGTCGTTTAAGCCACCTCGTACAATAGTTGAAAGTCATTCTTGTTTGGGCTGTGTTTTGGTTACAATTTACAAAATCAACTTCGGTACTGATTTGACGAAATGGTCTTAAAGGAATATTAATCTTCAACATAGGTGTGTTGTACCAAAAAAATGAACCCACAGTCAGAAAACCTCTAGGATTCAACGCCGATGAATTTTCTGACTTTGCCAATGCTTAAAATTCTTAGTTAGAATGTTGAAATTTAGTTTTACATACTTAAAATTTGATTTGAGAAATGAAATTTTTTTTTCTGACTATTTAACAAACTTTTTTCCTCGTAGGGAGATTGAGAGAACAATACAGATTTGCATACTTCCTTTTAACGTGTGTTATTATTTGAAAACTATATAACCATCAATTTTGCTGAGAATATTAAGGCTGGTCCTTAATTTGTGTCTACCCAAATGTTTTCCACTGGGATGGCTTTAGTCCTTTAGACACAGATATTAGATATCGTGAGCCTGTTTGATGGCAGATCCCCACTGCACGCCGTCACGACTCAGGCGGAACGTTAAACTTTGCGGCATAGAGTATAAGACTTACACGGGCATTTGGGGAATATATTGCTAAACACCATAACTCCATAAGCTTGTACAATATAAGCGTCTCCTGAACACTTTTGTGTCTAACACTCCAACTATCTATACACAATCACCAAATGGTCAATAAGCAAAATAACGTATCTTGCCAAAATAGTGCCTATGAATCTATATATGACGGACGACATTGCTTGCTTGCTCAGACAATGGGTTTAATCTCTTGGTACTTAAATGGTTGTACAAAAAACCCCTGTAAGCGAACAAATACATAAAACCTCCCTATTATTTAAAACATAACATCAAAGCCAAAACATACCAAAATACCCCTATGAAAACCGGGCTGACGTCATCAATCTTTACTTATAATTTCGGCTTAAGGACAAACCGGGCTGACGCCATCCTATGTAAATTTGTATTTACATATGACAATATAAAATTACACAGTTTTCTTAACCTATTTAAATTTAAATTTTCATATGAAATTTTTTTTCATAGGAAAATTTAAATTTATATTCTGTCTGGTGTCGTCGGAAAATTTTCAATCCCAAAAATTACTATGTAAATTTAAGTTTTTATTGCTCCAATAACTATATATATATATATAAAAAAAATACATTTACATATATTCTGTCTAGTGTCGAAAAATTTTAAATCCCAAAAATTACTATATAAATTTAAGTTTTTAGCTCTAATGACTATGCAAATATAGTTTTACATATATATGACTATGTAAAAATACATTTACATATAGTCGGGAAATTTTCAATCTCAAAAGGGTAAAAAAAGAAATAAGATAAAATAGAAAATAAAAACAGACCAGATTTTATCTCTTTTTTGGAAAATAAGGAGGTTATTTAACGAGACCTAAATAATAGAGAGGTTATGTGATATGGGTCGATGAGAGGGAGTTTAAGGATTTCCATAAAAACTTGAGTTAGAACAGAGTAAATTTTGAACTAAAACACAATGTGTTGTAGCGTTATTCTAGGTGTTTCCACCACTAGCTAAAACCTTACAAAATGTGAACAGATTCATTTTCCACACATACCAACATAGTGAAAAAAAAAAAAAGCTGGAAAAATCCGCTTTCTTTATTTGCAATGCAACGTCTACAGGAATTTGACACTAGATGGCTAGAGGCGTCTCTATGTTCTTAAAGATAAAATTGAGCTAAGGATGGTTTCCTCTAGTTACTTCGAAGACTTCATCACAAGATCGAGTACAAAACCATAACTAAATGCACCAATATCACACCTTCGCACAAATAGTTAACAATGATAATTGCTACAACTTGTACGTAGAAGCATATCGAGTACAATTATTTGTGAAAGTTAGGCATTTATGTTTGAGAATACTTCCTCTCGTCAACGGAACTGCTTGTACAGCTGAGATAAGCGATTGCATGCCAATTCAACATATCAATATATATTACAGTAAATGTCATAGTTTTTGTTTTTCCCCTGTTGATCTCTAAGCCGACCCTAATTAAAATATATATCTTTACTTTTTAAAGAAAACTCCTTAAGCAACAGTATATTTTTGGGTCGACTGGATTTTTTAATTCCAATTTTACCCCTCACAATTTTCGATTATTTCAATTGTTTTAAAAAAAAAGAATATAATAATGAATGGTATGTAAGGGTTAAAATGTAAACATAATATATCTCATCTCTTTTTTATTTCTTATCAATATCTCATTTCTCTTTCCTTATTATCACATCTCTTCTGTTCACTACTAGTCTTTAAGCCCTATAGTTAATGATCAACAGTTTTTTTTTTTTTTTCAACATAAATACAAACTACATCAATGTAGAAAGCCAATAGGCTCGTCCCCACACTTTGCGAGTATCACTGCCCTTTTCACCATATATATATATATATATATATATATATATATAAAAAGAGAAGATAATAGATTGAAGGAAAGGAGCAATTCGGACAGAAAATTTCAGCAAAGAAAGAAACAGGAAAAGATGCAGTAAACAAAGCAAAAATCCAGAATACTCATTTGGTATTGCCTTGTCAGATGAAACTTCGACCTTGAAAGAATGAGCAATGTATAGACTTCACCTCAATAAACCAGAAACAACAACTAAAAAACTGATATACCTAAAACAATCATTATCTTTGTTGTCACCCAGCTGTCCCTTTTTCAAAAACAAATGCTTACATTTTCTATGAACAAAAAATATAACATCAAAATTAGATTTTGGAGACCACCTTCATTTCACCTCTCCAAGAATCAACAACCCCGTTTCTACTAACACTTCAATCATACGCTTTATGATATGGTCTTCTTGGTTCATCTCAATTTCGAGAAGACGATGTTCCTCCTCATCTCCTCGCTTTTGATGCTTTTTGGCTTCAATTACCTTAGGCTTGTTGCTTGTGGACTGCTTTGGTACATAATCCCACCTCCCATACGGATCAACAATCCAATGGTACCCACGGCAGTTGAATGCTTATCCCAAATAATCAAATTGATCACTATCATCAATAACTTGTTCAATATACCCAACACCTCAGAAAACCCCGTGGTTGATATTGCCCCTGTGACATGAGAACCCAAAAAGGATATCGGACATGAGATTTTATGCCAAAACACGACTCAAAACCGAGGGTGTGAATAATAACCAATCATTTTTACATTAGGAAATTATGGCATACAACAATAGTTGTTCTACGCACATAAATTTTGGGAAATGGATAACGGACAAAAATGAGAGTGCTACCCAACAGCCTCATGTGCTTTCGGAACAATCGCCACCCTCATCTCCAAGGAAGCAATCATATCAAGCGACCCCTCAACAAAGAGGCTTTACTTGCTTCAGATTGCTAAGGAGAGGCATCTTCATCGAGGGGGCCGTGCATCAACATAATCGGCAAAGAACACCACCAGCTTTGCTTCTTCCAATACTACAATGACACAAGTGCAACCACAGCCGCAGGATCTTGTATCCTCTTCGTTGCAAAATAGTTCCCAAATCCAGCAGGCATCATCTCAGCCAGTATCGATCGGTGCCCCCTCCAAATGTTCACCACCCGTTAACATCTTCTTCTTCTCCAATGAATCCAAATTATCTTACGCCAATCCCAAATATATGAAACAACTTCGGATGGCAGCTCATGGGCTGGTTCGAAACCCCCAAGCCGTCGGTGGTAACTTGCCAAATCAAATCTTGAAGCGTGGCGGAATAAATTGTCACCCAACAAAGATCACGGGAGGCACCATCCACAACAACAATGCAACAAATCCGCACCTCAACAAATTGACTAAGCTGAGTGAAGGAATGGGCGGGGGAACATGGTGATGCATCAAAATATTTCGTTGGATGCCTCCCATGTGAATGGTCTCACTATGGCTGCTTTGGAAATCAAGTTGCTTGAGAAAGGTGAGCAAGTCATGCATCCGCTTGCAAGGTCACATATTTGTTTTAAGTTCGGGCTCAACTCTCAAATTTGAGTACCCCATTGGTTCCTCAATCCTCAAGCTCATCACAACAAAAGTTGTTTTTGCGTTCACCTCCGTCATCTTCAAAGCAAGTCCTGCAAATGCCGTCTCCCACAAATAATAGGAATCAAGGCCAGGTACATCCAGTTTCTTCCGGCAATGCCCAACAACCAGTTCTTCCATTAGGTATGCCTCCCCACCACCAACAATCACTGCATAGACAGGCCAGTTAATCACAACAAACTATTCGTAGAATGCTTTCGCAGAATCGTCAAGCGAGCTCTGATTCCTCCATTGATCACACCAACACTACAATGTAGAAAAGAAACACCATTTTTACATCCTTGGTATGAGATCCTCAACAAACCATGATTTAAATTGGTCACTTGCTTCTCTGGTCACTTGATTCTCTGGAAGGAAATCCAAGTATATACTAACAACTCAATTATAAGCAAAGTTATAAAGGCTTAACTGCTGGCCTTGATTTTCTATGGATCTGTGCTAATACTTTGATATTCACTCATCGGCTCACGATAGTTCTCTTTGCAAATGCTTCACCAAAGCCTTGTCAGACATGACTACATTGAGCACAACTTGCAAACAATGAAGAAAGTTTTGATTCTAGGCGTTTAGTTTTAGTCCAACTTGGGGATGTCAATCAACACTAAATAGTTATACTAATTATAGCTACACAAATTATGCGTACTTCAATTAGTTCAAGATAAGCTATAACAAAAGGAATCATGGGACATAAAACTGATTACCTAACTATTGCTACTTGTTTGGCAGGTTTTGAACACTCGCTCTCCATGATGCATATAGAAACCTACCTGAAAAATGCAAGAGCCACAATGAGTGAGGAGATTGATGAACGCTTGAGAGCAAATAAGAGAATCTCTGAACGGACTAATATGAATCGTCATACCTTGTAATAGCAAAACTTGTAAAAGAAGCAAAAATTTATCACAAAAGAAGAAGAATGTTTTGCAAAAAATGTGGAAAAGAAAAAGAATCTAAGGCTAGCGCAGTAAAAAAAAAATCACTAACTACTATTGATTGATTGATTAGTAAAAAAAAATTAGTAGTGCACTAACTACTATTGATTGATTAGAGTATAAATTTCAATTAAAATAACCCAATTATAGGGTTTTTTGAATGATGTTTAAAGGAAGGTTCGTCAAGTCTTTGCTAGTGATTAGAAAAGGGTTTTCTAACATATTCTTTCAGTAAGTTTTGTTTATCAATAGTTGAAAAATGCAATAAGGTTGCACTGATGTGGACATAATATGTGATGATCATATATCTGTAAATAATAGGGAGAAATAATAGGGCCATTTGTATATAATACTTTGTCATGGTTTTTTACATCAAAATTATTTACCTGCTACAAAAGATGATATGGAGTAGAGAAGAAGATAGAAACATGGTTGTGAGATGCATCGGGGTACCAAAAAAAATATCACATTAATTCGGAAGACCTAAAAATTAAATCTTTTGATTTGGGTTAAGAGGAAAGCTCAGAATTACATTTTCAGTTTATGAAAAAATATTAGAATGATGAATTGTCATAGTGTAAGATAGATACCAGATTACTGCTGAATGAGTTGGGGGTGCAATAGAGCAAATAGGAGGAGAGGAATGCAAACGGGGAGACTTCAGAAGCAGTCTGCCTTAGTGCTTGAGCTTCAAGAACAGGAAAAGTCTATAGTTACCATCACGACTAAGTTTGAATTCTATACTCTAATAGGTTTAATAAGCAGAAAGAAAATAGAGCTAACTAACTTAACTTACTTACACAACTATAAAATTCTGGAAACCTCAAGGGTACATAAAGATTTCACTGGAAGAGGTCCTCTTTGGACTCCTATGATAAAGGTATGCACAGACAAAGAGGCTTTCAAATTGAAATTTGAAATCAAAGACAAAAGTAAGAACAAAATAGACATCAGTGAAATGTTATAAATGAAGATTATTCTAAAGAATTCACTAAAATAAGTTTAGTCTGACCATTATAACTGTTATTCGAGATCCTTGAATGTGCAAAAGCATTCAGTTGGTTCTATTTTACTTCTTCAACTTCAACATCTAAAGCCTCATGTTTTACACGTAAATCTGTCACTTCGGCACCCAACTCTTGTGCCTTTGTATTGAGTCTACTGTAAGATTCTGCCATACGTTCTGCTACATCTCGATCTATCAAGCTGTTTGACTTTTGAGATGATGCCAATTGTGTTTTCAGTTCAGTGAGAAGTTGCTGAGTCCACATGAAATGAGACACTAAAAGCAATAAGTTCATGTCGGAAGTTGTAAAAAGATAAGGAAGTCTCCTTCACGTTGAAGGTAAAAGCAAAATGCACTTGTCCTAGATGAGGTCAGCCAACGTAAATGATAGATAAACTCCCCAACTTGCTACCTATATCATCCATTAAAGCATAAAATAAAGGGAATATATATTCAATTCTTCGATTCATATCACAAAAGTAAGCAAATCATATCATTTAATACTACACACAGGTGGTTTCCATTTGTTGTCACTAAAGGCGCTATCCATTTTTCGTTTTATACAATCTTGACGTTGCTAATAAATATGTCACTCTATATGTGTTCCTGCAAAATTAATTAAAACCCAAAATTCATATGCCACACAGGAAATAGCTGTCTTAATGAATTTGGCATCTTAAATAATATATTGAAATATTGAAAACAAATGAAAGAAAGAAGCATTAA